>NC_132929.1:932500-6595000 GCF_047675955.1 Chlorocebus sabaeus | reverse complement strand
AGAATTTCTAAAATTGTAGGAAGATAGGATGGGGAACAGAGATCTACACATGAATTATTTTAGTAAAATAAAAAAAGATTCTTTCAAAGCTTTCTAATCCTAACCCAGCAGCCCTGGCGTTACTGGGGAGCCCCGCCCCAAACTGCAAGTTTACTGAGGAAAATTTGGAAAATACAGGCAAAAAAGTCTTTTGCTATATGGCATTGTAGAATTCCATTGTAGAGAGTTTTCAAATCAAAGAGGCAAACCTAGGTCAGGATTTCCCAAAACAGGTTCTTAGAGGTATTCTGTAAACAAAGTACCACTTGATCCTTAATATTCATGGATTTCTTATTTGCAACTTTGTTAACTTGTTAAAATTGATTTGTAACCCTGAAATCAATACTCATGGCACTTTCCCGGTCATTAGCGGAGGTACAGAGAAGGGAAGAATTTGAGTCACCCAACTCTCATGTTCCCAGCTGAGGTTGAACAAGGCTTTGCCTTCTTGTTTCAGCTCTCATACTGTAAACAGCTGTTCTTTTCACAATCTGTTTAGAGTTCTTTGCATTTTTGTTGATGTGTGTGTGTGTGTGTGTGTGTGTGTGTGTGTGTGTGAGTGATAAAATGGCCCTCAAATGTGGTGCTGAAGTCTAGTGATCCTCAGCACAGAATGGCTGCCATGTGCCTTTCATGTGCTAGAGAAGCTTCCTTCAGGGCTGAGTGACAGTGCTGACTCATCTATGCTGCCACTCTGGGAGGTGCTAAAGTAACTTCTGTAGTGTATGATGAAGTTAAGGAAAAGATGGAGGAATGGCTAAATTTGCAGATTCATGGGACAATGCCCGATTTAAAAAAGCACAGTGGACAGGCAGAAAACCCAGGAACTTTACTGTCTTGTGATCTCGGGTCAGGGAAGTGTTAAACTCTTCTCAGCTAGTGTTTTGTGATAAAGAAATACTGCATATAATTAATTGTTTGTAAGAAATCTGTATTAAACAAGGTGTCTATAAACAGAAACACACATAAAACAAGGTTCTGTGTTGATTCATTGACAAAAATGTGTCCCGAGGCTCACAGGAACCTAACCCTGTATTGCCCCTAGGAGCAATGTATTCGGTATTCATCAACTCAACTGCTCAGGGCAGTTTTACAGAACATAACTCTATGAATGAGAATTGGCTGTATTTGGTTGGCAAATGACTTTGGGAAACTTTGCTGCAAAGCTTTTCCCTTCTTGGAGGTTTGCTGATTTCTCACACACGAGCAGCATAAAGTCCCTCGTTCGCTGTAGCAGAGACACCAGCCAGTCTGGCCAGTGCTTCCCAAACACAGTGGATCAGCAAGCCCTTTTCCCTCCAGGCAGGGCCTATGGGAGAATACAGACCCAAGCTTTACACCCTGGGGAGTAGAGGACCAGGACCCATGAACTCCCAAGACCTCTCCGTGTGTGCTTCAGTTCCAGGATGATTCAGCAACCCCAAATGGTGACAATGGAAAGGTTGTCACTGTGTTATTATCAGGACCCTTGGCTTCTGCAGATTTAACATTTCTTATTTTGTGGCTTGTGTAAAGTCCCTGGGTGCTGGTGGAGGTGGCAGTGGTGTTGGTGGTGATTGCCGGCACCATGTTAGGGGTGTTAGGAATATGATCTCAGTAAATCCTAGAGCAACCCAGAGAGATGGAGCTCGGTTTGTCCCGTGCTGCAGATGGCACAGTGAAGTAGCTCCCCTGTGAATAGAATGTGTTATGCCAAAACGCATGCCTCTAAACACTGCTTAACACAGCCCTTGAAGAACCTGAGAAGAGAAAGCGTCCAGTTCTGTGCAGTCCGCATTCGAACCTGCCCGCTGGAGAGTGAGTCAGCGTGGGGGAGCTGTGCAGTGTTCCTCCTGGAGAGTGATGGTCTCTTCTCCTCTGTTGTCTGTGTCCTTGCTGTTGAGAGGCTTGGCATGCCCTGTTGTTCTCAGTGAGTGGGATATGGTGTCAGTGAGGTGACCAATAGATATAGAAGCCTCCAGTCTGTAAAATGTCCCTGTCTCAGTGCTAACACGTCCTGAGTTCACCAGAGCTTAGGCCACAGATCAAACAAGTCAAGTAAAGATTGTTCATTGTGACATGTTTCTTAATGTTTTTTAACTTTGTTGACATAAAGTATTGATTTTTTTTTTTTAAACATGCAGTGATTAAGGAATACATGAGTTGGGTCCAGCCAGGCTCGTATTGAGTGACCTGATGGAATTAGTATTTCTACACCTACCCATGTGGCCCTCTACTATCAGGCGGTGAAGCGTGAGTGGAGGGAGGAGCCCAGCTGGGCACCGGTGCCTGGCTCAGTCTCACAGCTTCAGGAATGAGCGTGTGGACCTGGCACATCCTTGGCACCTTCCCTTGAAGAGGGTAGTTTGTTGATCATGGCTTTTCCTGGGGCGACTCACCCACACTCCTGGGGGGCACCGTAAGAGCCTGTTTGTCCAGCACCAAAGATCCTAGTTCTGTGGGTCCGTGGGGTGGCCCTGGATGGCATGTTCTCTGGATGTCTCTGGGTGGCCAGTGGAACATACGGGTTTGGCAAGGGCTGGACGGATTGTTTTGGAGCCCCCATCACACCTGTTACCTTGTGACATCTATCAGGAGATACTCTGAAAAGGTCATCCCTGCCTGAAATTCTCCCTGTAGAGACTTACTCCTTGGGACCTTGGAGATTTCTGGAGCTGCAGGCATTCCTTGTCCAGGACCTCCATGGCTATTGAGTTGAGGTGTTTGATTTAATTAACTAGTGTAGAATAGTTCCACCCCTTGGAATGGCAAACCAAATAGGCGTTTTGATTATTTGGGGTTTTCGTGATTTCTGTTTATCCCTGGCTCAGCTGGTGCTTTCTAGAAAGAGCCTTCTGACAACAGAAAAAAGAAGAAAAATCAATACGTCAACTTAATACAACAGTTAAAGTGAAGCGTGATAGAAGACCCCGAGGTCGCATCAAACGCGGAATTGTGCATCATTGCTCATTGTAGAGATGCTGTGGCCGTGACTTGGCATTCAGTAGAGCCTTGCTTTTTGAAGAACCTTCTGCGAGTGTGATAGGAGTCTGGTGCCAAGGGAGAGAAGGTGCTAAAAGCGCAGATAACTGGGTGTGTCCCCCAGGGAGGCAGTGGCACCATGTGTGTTCTGAGCCGGAGCCTCACACACATGCCCTGCTAGGCAGCATATGAAGTGAGTGTCAGTCTCTGCTTTACAGAAGAGGACTGAGACAGGAGTGGTACTCCGGCCCCCCGCCTCCATCAGCATGCAGTGGGGCAGCAGGTGTGCAGATGGGGTGGTCCTACACAGAGGGGCTTTGGGGTTTGCACTGCGCCCAGGAGGGAGGGGCCTGGGGTCTGTCTATACCTGGCCCACAGTAGGATGGGACTTGGGAAAGAGCCTATAAGAGCCTGTAGGTGGTGCTGAGGGGAGGAGCTTATGGGGGGCATTGGGGCATGGCCCGCCTGGGCAGGGGAGGGTACTCTCCAGCCTCCTAGGCCTCAGTGGAGTACAGTTGGCTCCCTCCTTTCTGCAGCCATGCCCCAGATTCTACAGTGCCCCTTGCTTTACCCACCCATGGCGTCAGGCACACAGGGAGGCTGCACAGGAGGGTTCTTGGGATGTTCCTGTGTCCCCTGTCATCTGTACTGAACTGCTTCCCACGCACCTCTGCTCCCAGCACTGTGACAGGGTGGACACCGCACCTCCTGCTACTGATTCCCAGGATTGCCTTGAAAAATAAAATCCCACAGGGTGCATTGACGCTTCAACCCTGGCCGGTTCCGCGTGAGCTTCTGAACTCGATGTCTCAGGGCCCGTTTGCTGAGTGAGCACAGCTGCCTTCTTGGATTTGTATGAAGCCTTTTGATGACGTGTCACCATGGGTGGCTGTTATTATCAGGGAGCAGTTTATCAGGAATCTGGGATTGCTTAGGGTACTTTTAAAATCTAGGTGAAGCTGGAGTTTCTAAAACAATCTTCTAAAACACTGTTGGGGCAGAGCACGTAAAGCTCTCCTACTAATGGTGATGTAAAAAGTACCTCCCCCTTCAACACACCCCAGTCCTCAGGGAGAGAGCAGAGTGCAGTGGTTAGGAATGCCGGAGCCACTGTCCGGAAGCCAGCCTCCCACCCGGCTGCAGCAGCTCGGGGCCCAGGAACATTCTGGATGGGCCACCTGTGCCAGCAGCCCCCCGTCTCCTGGGGCTGTGGGGAGGGGAGTTGGTCTGGGGCAGTGTCCGCATGGATGGTGCAGGGCATGGAGTGCTTGCACAGATGATGATGATGATGAGTTTTCAGTCCATGGGAAGCTCATCGGGTCTGGGGGCCACCACCCAGTTTGGGTACAGGCCCTGCTGGGCAGGGGTGGAGCCACTAGTGGACCTGTCCTAGGGAGTGACACAAAGGAGGTGGTGAGCCCCGCTTGTGAGACAGGACGAGAGGAAGACCAGGACTGGCCAGGGCCGCACTGGAGCTGTTGGTCAGTGCGAGGTCAGGTTAAGGCCTCCCAAGGTGCCCCCACGCTGTCCCCCCTGCAGGGCCCTCCTGAGTGTGGCTTGTGTCGTGCTGGGGGAGTTCTCGCACGCCTCTTTCTACTCCAGAGTCACTGATTTCGGGAATGGGGCAACAGCTGCACAGCCCCCAGGGCTACCCTGAGTTTCTCACACCCAATATCAAATAGGAAGTCAGCTGAGAAGCCCACACACCTCTTCTTCCCGGCAGACAAGCTAGGCCTGAGACCACCCTTCTCTCACCGACTCCAAATGATAGCCAAGCCTCTCTTAACCTTGGGCACCTTTTTTCCAGTTTCTACCCCAAATTCACACTCTTCAAAGCCAGCTCCCCCTGCTGGGCCGCTCCTGATGTGGGGGGCTGGCCCCCCCTGCATGCCTCCCGCATGGTCCATGCAGATTGGCACCTGCCGTGTGGTAGGCACTGGGGCTGCAAAGGTGAAAGTGGCATTATCCTGCGTTTGAAACTTATTCTAGAGGAAGACGGACATGTGAGACTCTCCCTGCCTCCATCCAGGTGTGGCTAGGCTCGAGACAGTTCCAGGCAGGCTTCCGGGACAGGCTGCAGAGTTAGGGACAGGTGGAGAGGCTCTGGGACTTTGAGGGGGGCTTTGGGAATTCAGCCGGCAAGGTAGGGATGAACAAGGATGGTAGAACATGCAAGGTGTGTGGTGTCCTCGGCATGGAGGGAGCTGGAATTGTGATATGGCTTTGAGCCCTGACACAGGACAAGGGGAAGGCAAAGGACATGGGTTGGGGGATAGTGATGAGAAAGGGACAGAAGGTTCCACTGGGGGCATGGAGGGGAGCCAGAAGAGAACTGGGGAGCTGAAGGGAGGGACGTTAGGAAGGCCAGATGTAGCAGGGCAGTTAGGAGAGATCCTGCCGGGGAAGAAAGCACCCATTGGTGGTGGCCGCCTGTTGGCGGGGTCCCCTGAGCCTAAGCAGCTCTGATGGATTGGCCTGAGCAGCTCTGATGGATTGGGAAGGCAGAGGCATGGGAGGGGTAGATGGAGAGTGTCTGTAGGGACTTGCACGGAGGGCCTGAGGAGGTGCCAGCAGGCTGAGGTGCTCATAGTGTGTGTGTGTGTGTGTGTGTGTTTATGTGAGATATTAACTTGAATTACACTCATCTGCCACTGGGGTGTCTAGGGCAGACTGTGGGGAGTGAGAGCGTTGGGGACGGGACCCAGACTGTCTGCGTGCATCTGCTTCTCGAGGCCCCATGCCTCCCGTTCTTGGGCCTCTGAGGCACCTGGCGTCATGCCTGTCTTGCACCAGAGGCTTGAGAGACACTCAGCTGGTGAAATCGGTTAGTCCGTGACATTCCTTAGGAAGTGCAGGGCTCAGTGCAAGAAGTGATAGAAATATCTGCTTAGGAGGAAAGATCGCATGGCTGAGCGTGCTGAGATGCATAATGCCACCCGTGGCTGAACGTGCTGAGATACATAACGTCACCCGTGGTATGCTTGCCCAAGATGTCACAGCGTGGCGATGGCAGACGTGGGAGTTTTACCCCAAAGCATTCAGATCACAACCAATGCTAGTCAGTGACTATGGAAAGACTTGGGACTATGGTAATAGGAGGCTGACCAGGAGTAACTCCTAATCCTATGTCAGATAATACCACGGGCAGCTCAGGAAAACTACGCACAACTCAGACATGTGCAGAAAGGAGATGTGGAACGGAATGGAGCCCCTGGGCTGACAGAGGCCTCCAGGACCTGCCACACCCATGTCTACCCCCAATTGCCCAGTCAACCTTCACAGAAGAGAAGTTGATCTCCCTCCAGCTGAGACCGAGCCAAGGCCCAAACTGTTGGAGCTGAAGGATGTTTGGGCTAGGCTCACAGAAGCTGTTCCGCTCCTCCAGAGTCAACGGCTACCTGTGCTCCAGGCCTCCATCTGGTCCTGGTCCTTTTAAGAGACACTGGGTGCTGACTCACTTCTGAGCCTGCCCCACGGGTGGCCCGCCTGGTCTGCTGTAGGTGCAGCCAGGCTGTGCAGGGAGCCCGAGGTGGACTTCAGGTGGGGAGATGCTGCTCCCCAAGAGCTGCTTGGGTGTGACGTCAGGGTGGAGGCTGTTGCCGTGTGTGGCGGCATCACTCCTTCACCCTCTTGTCTCGTCAGCCCCTGTCCTTCAGCCCATGTGCTTGCAGGTGGCCTATGATTTTGCCTCTGTAGACTGCCCCCTCTGATTCATTCATTGGGCCCCAGTTACGTGAAAGATAGCATGTTCGTTCATTCATTCATTCATTCATTGGGCCCCACTTTTAGAAATACTTGCATTCATCTTCAGGAGAGGGAGGTCATCCGGCCATTCCCCAGCCCTCAAAACCCACTCCACAGGCAAAGCAATGGTGGGTCAGGGCTCCTCTTGCTTCATTGTGGCCTTGTATTTGCTCTTCTAAGCCACAAGCATAGCAATAAAGTACAAAAGAAAAGGATTTCACATGCAGTAGAATGTTATTCACCCTGAAAAAGGAAGAAAATGGTGACACAGGCTACAGTATGGACAAACCTTGAAGACATCCTGCTAAGTGCAATGAGCCAGTCACAAAAGGACAAGTACTGTGTGATTCCACTTCTCTGAGACACCCACAGTAGTCACAGTCACAGAAACAGGAAGTAGAATGGCGGTGGTCAGAGCTGGAGAGAGCAGGGAGTGGGGAGCTGGTGTTTAATGGGTGCAGAGGTTCAGTTGTGAAGATGGAAACATTCTGGAGGTGATCCGGTGGTGGTGGTCGCTCAACAGTGTCAGTGTAGTTAATGCCACTGAATTGTACACTTAAAAATGATTAAGATGGTAAATTGTATTTTATGTATACATACCACAGTAAAAGAAATAAAGAGAGGAAGAGGTTTTTCGATGAATAACTGGTTTGAGCCAATTTGGATCCTCTAAAACCAAGTTGAGCCAGTCTGAACCCATGTAGCCATTATCACACCGCGTTAGGCTGTTCTTGCACTGCTTTAAAGAAATACCTGAGGCTGGGTAATTTATAAGAAAAGAGGTTTAATTGGCTCACAGTTCTGCAGGCTATACAGGAAGCAAAATACTAACATCTGCTTCTGGGGAGCCCTCTGGAAGCTTTCAGTCATGGAGGAAGACAAAGCAGGACCCAGCACTTCACATGGTGAGAATGCGAGTGAGAGAGAGAGAGTAGGGGTTGGAGGGGGAAGTGCCACACACTTTTAAACGACCAGATCTCTTGTGCACTCAAAGCAAAACCTCACTTACTACCAAGGGGATGGCCCACTTGCATGAAAGATTTGCCCCACGATCCACACACCTCCTACCAGGCCCCACTTCCAGCATTGGGGATTGCATTTCAGTATGAGATTTGGGTGGGACAAATATCCAAACTCTATCACCCACAAAGAAGCAAAAACATTTTGGGCCAATCAGAACTGTTTGGATGTAGCCACAGTGGGGATGAGCTGTGATTACACCCATTCAGGCCTGTGGGCCTGTGGACCTGGCATGTGTGGTCAAGGGGCAGTGGGTCGGCACATCCCTGGGAGGTTTCAGGAGGACATTCGAGGCCAAAATGAGCCCTGAGTAAATAATACAGCCACATCCTGAGTGGGAGGTGGGGAGCCTCCCCTTCTCTCCTAGGTCTTGTGTGGGTCGTGACCCCACCTTGGCAGGCATGGAAGGAACATGGATCCTACAGGCTATGGCTTATGGTAAAGTGGTGGTGGTCATGCCTTGTGTCATTAAAATAAACATATATCATTAAATCCATCATTAAATAATAGCTATTTCTGCTATCCTCTTGCCTTTTCCACAAGTTTAAATATCCCAGATATTCTGTGTATATTCATGAAAGTAGACAGGTAGATTTAGTGAAGTTAACTGGATCATTGGTGTCTTCTTTCTACATCATCTGATGAAACTTGTTTTTCACATTATGAGTTGTAGGACTTTGTTTTAATGTCTGCAGCCTTAGGCAGTTCCATTGAGACTAAGTTTTTTTCTTATTAGGACTAATCTTATTGACTGGAACTGTGGACTCCTCATATTAGGAGAACAGAGATGTGGCCTACATAAATTAGTGGAAGTTAAATACTGTAGAAAATGCCCTCTGGAAACCAAAGTCTAATATCGACTTACTATTGGTCATTTAATTTCCTTTTGGCTTGGGCACCGTCGTTACATTCATTTTTCAGATGTCAAGCTAGTTTTCTCAGAACGTATGCAGGCCTCGAGGCCAAGTGTGGAGGCCACAGGGGAGGTCACAGGTCAAGCCTCCTGGGAGAACTGCAGGCTTGAGCCTCTGATAAAGCCACGTGATTGATTTTTAGCCCCAGTGGGTTGCTGTAATTAAACTATGCACACAGGGCTTCTTGCTTTTAAGTTAGCAGGATGGAAAAATTGCAGATGTTTGCAGCAAACGTGTAGAACCAGTGGCAGAAGCAGTCATGCTGGCACCAAAGCAATGGTATTAGAAAGGGTTGATGAAGATTTTCTCATTTGAGAATTGAATAAAACCCAGTGGAATTCTCCCTAGTTCTGCAGCACTGGGGGGTGACTCTCCCCGGGCCAATCTCAGCCCTGCAGAAAGGGGCACTGTCTGCTCAGCTCCGTCAGCACAGGGTCCACTGCAGTGGAGTCCCAGGGGGATCACAGCCCTCTTGTGGGGGAAGGATGGGCGGAGCTCCCACCTTCCCCACAGACGGACCCAGCACGGCACCTGGTATGGGAGGCCAGTGACCAGGAGAAGGGGGTGTCAGTGGTGGATGGACAGCTGCCTCTGCTACCTGGATGACTCACCCCCTCCCCTGGACCATCTCCCACCTTGCCTGGGTGTCAGTCACTGGAGGGTTAGCTCAGTACAAGCTGGCGGGTGACCTCCGTAGAGCTTGGGTGAAGGGGCTCTCATAGGGTATATGTTTGAGACCCTTAGAGGACTCTCCTTGCTCTTGCTTCTCCCATTATTTTTAAACTGTAGTAACACACACGGAACACAGAGTTTACCGTTTAAAGTGCACAGTTCGGTGGCATTTAGTACAATGTTGTGCAGCCACCTCTGCTGTTTAGTCCCAGAACATTTTCACTGCCCCCAGAGGAGACGCTGTACTTACTAAGCAGTCACTCCCATTCTTCCCTCTCCCCCCAGCCCCCACAATGAAACATCTGTTTTCTCTCATTTGGATTTGCCTATTCTGGATAATCCATAGAGATGGGATCAGACAATATGTGCCCTTTAGTGTCCGGCTTATTTCACCAGCATCATGTTTTCAGGGTTCATCCCTGTTGTTGTATGTTCATTTTTGTGGCTGAGTGATATTCCGCTGAATGGCTATTTTACATTTTATTCATCCACTCATCCATTGATGGACATTTGAGTTGTTTCTGCCATATGATTAATGTGAACAGTGCCACTGTGAGCATAGATGTACAAGCTTGTGTATAGACATTCGCTTTCAGCTCTTTTGGGTGTATTTCTAGGAGTAGAATTCCTGGGTCATGTGGTCATTCAGTGTTTACCGTTTTTAGGAACCGCAGATATTTTCCACAGTGACAGAACATGTTACATTTTCACCAGCAATGCATGAGGGTTCTGATTACCTTCAAAGGAAAAAAATTAAGCAGGCCTGTTGCTTAATGGTTTAAGTGCTGACTGAGACCTTGATGGTTTGGTCTCTGGTCTCACTGCTTCAGCTCCTCTGGCCTGATGTCCCAGGGCCTGCTTTTGTTCACGTGTGTGTCTGTTTATACCCTGGCTCATCCTGTGGAGGGTCTGAGGCTGGCAGGATCACTGGGTTCTGTCTCCACATTGGAAGGTGAGCTGTCCCAGGTCAGGGTGTTTGTTGTATGCGTCGTCCTGTCCTCAGCAAGAGCTGCCCTGTGCCGTACGGGACATACAACAGGCACCTGTTCAGGCCTGGCCATGTGGGCCCACCTTTGGACGGTACTTGACAAAGCCTCAAAATGCAGTGACAAATTTAGACAAATAGGATTCTGCTCTGAAATGCTGCACTGGACACAGCCATCCACTGCCTGCCCTTTACAGGGCTCTGTGAAGAGACCGTGAACAATGAAGTGGAGGACGTGTGCAGCTCGCCCCAGTGGTCAGTGATGGAGGAGAGATTTCAGCAGACCAAGCACGGGGCATAAAGCCAGGCCAGAGTGTGCGGTCAGCCTGTCTGCCCCCTCGAGCTGATGGACTCAGCAAGTAACAGTATAGGGTGCCCAGTTACATTTGAATTTAGATGTGTATAGAATTTTGGTTTTTCGGGGTTGTACAACATTATGAATTTAATAACACTGAACTGGACACTCAAAAATGGTTAAGATAGTATATTTTATTGTATGTGTATTTTACCATAATAAGCAATTGAAAAAATAAGTTGTATTTCAGGTAGATAGTGAATTATTTTTTAGTATAAATATGTTCCATGAAATGTCTGGATACTGGGTTGCAGGAGGGACTCCCCTTCCTCCTGCCATTCACAGGCCTGCCTAGAGATGTTTAAGTACAGACTGACTGGCTGGTTTTCCCAATGTGTCTTGTGGTGATACTTTTAAGCCACAGATCTGCTTTGAAAAGATATGATCTCCCCCAGGGGAGTAACTATTATAAGAATAAATACTCTATCGAAGCTTCCGTTCTCCTCAAGATAAACATCACAGGAGTGACCTGAATTGTAAAGAGGAGTGGAAGGAAAAGAACAATACGGTAATGTTTTCTGAGCCACGCAGATGTCAGGACAGATCCAAGGGCTTCTGAAAGAGGACGTCCGTGCCGCCGCCGAGTGAGACCTTCCATCCGACCAGGGGGTCACGCTGTCACCGGTCCTGCTTGGAGCTCTGGTGCTGTAGCGGGTCTCGGCTGCCCCTCCTGAGCTGGGGGGGGAAGAAGTCCCTGTTGAAATATCAGATGAGTAGGGATGATGGCCTCTTTTGAAAACAGGAATCATGAAGTGATTCCCAGAGAACACTGTCATCTAATGGAGTCATTCATCCGCCCAGGACTTCTCTGTCACAGGGTCATGTTTGGGGAGAATTTTCACAGGCCGCTGGGGATGGCTGTGGCTAGCCTGGCTTTCCGCTGATGCCCTCTGTCCCTGACCTCAGCTTCTGACATGCCTGTCATTCCAGAGAGTGCTTGGAAGCATTCTGGCTTTGTTGCAGATGGCCTGAGCGGAGTGGGTGTGCACTGGTGTGATGTTGTTTCATCCAAAGCAATGTGGTTATATTGCTGTATTTTCAGTTTCACCAAGCAGACAAAATCAGAATTGACACTTTTAAAAATCTAAGCTTTAGTTTCACCAACTGGAGCCAAGGTGTTTATTAGAAAGATTTATTGGCATTAGTGTATTTTTATTACAAGCATTTGTCTCTGCCCTGAACAGTTGTCCCTGGGTCGCGTGTGCTGTGAAGAGTCTGTCCCACACCACACGTTCATTTTCTGTCCTCAGAACTCCGGGGACACATGCTGATTCTCATGCTGTGCCACCGCCTTCTCCGAGTGGATGGCTGATGTGGGTTTCAGGCTCCACTACAGTTACTCAGCGAGGGATGGGACCCCGTGTCCCCTGTTGGCTGTGGGGAGTTGAGGTGGCCCTGACTGGCATCTTGTTTTGAGGGGTGACTGTCTGCTGTACTTTGGGGAGGGCATGACAGGATTTAAATAGCATCTTTATCTAGAATGTCTGGAGCCCCAAATCCATGTGGGCCTCCAACTGTGTGAATTTCAGATGCTGCCAGCCCCCCAACCCCGCCAGCCCTGAGATGGAAATTAGAGCACCAGATGGGCTCTCCCAAGGAGGAGCATCACAAGCCCACCCTCCTGCCTCTTTGGGAAGTCACCCTGGCTGTTTACTGTGAGATGTGGTTGTCATGGTGATGAGTGGACACCTGCTTGGGAGGGAGTTAGAGGAAACGCTGATGTAGGGGAAAGGGTCACCCATAGAGACAAGCTTGTGTTGCCCGTGGACACCCCATACTATGGCCCCCACACTGGGGAGTCCCGTGGGTAGGGCATGGGGGTGCGGGCATCAGTCTGCGTCCCCAGCCAAGCCTTGAGCCCTGGCTTGAAGTTGCACAAAGGTACAGTGGCTGGCCCAGCCCTAACCCATGGCGGATGCAGCCCCTGCTGTGTCCCCCAACCCCTGACTTATCTGGCCGCCTGGTGAGAGTCTGTCGCCCTGCGACCGTGGTGCTCCCTCTGCCTGACAAATTAAATCCCACCCAGCTCGCAGAACGGATGTTGTTAACCTGATTTCATTTGCTGGTTGGCTGGTTGATTTCTTTGGGGTTTTCTTTGGGGTTTTCCATCACCTGTCCAGCAACTAGTAAGGCAGGGAAGGGCTTCAGGAAACCAAGTCCATGCAGAAGGGCACTGTGTTGGGGACCTTTCAGATGAGTGGGTAAAATACCAACGTTTGCTATGTGCACCTTGATTAGCAGCTCTCTGGGGGATGTCCCAAACAAGGTTTACTTTAGGAGAACATGAGCGGTGTCTGAGGCGAGATTCTCTTGTTGCCTCCTTTGGGAGCTTTTGCCTGGTGTTCCTTGGCCATAGGAGGAAGAGCGGTGCCGGGGATGGGTGAGGGGAAGTGGTACCTGGGCCAGTCTCAGCCCTGCAGAAAGCAGCACTGTCTGCTCAGCTTGCTCGGCAGTGGAGTCCCGGCGGATCACAGCCCTCTTGTCGGGGGGGAAGGATGGGTTTTGCTCCTGGGATGCTAGGCTTCAAGAAGCAGGGCAGCATGCCCGCAGTCCCAGACAAGCCAGAGCTGGGCCTTCAGTCATGCCAGGACAGCGGGGTGTGGTCTGGCTAGGCCTGTGAGCTCAGGGGGGTTAGGGGTGAGTCCCAGCGGCACCCCGGCACCCCCTCAGCTCTAGGAAGGGCAGCCCCATGTAGCTTTCTTGAGATGTAGCAGCAATGGTCTCCCTTCTCCCTCACCATCCTTAACGCCCAGCACCGGCACCTGCTTCCCTGCATCCCCCACTCCCATTGCCTCGAAATCCAGTGGTGTCTGTGATCCTGGAGGGGAGGCTTAGCCAGCAATCATTCCGGCTGCCTGGGGCACCGCATGTCTGTCCCCATCAGTGCTGGGAGGGTGGGCCCAGGTGGTTTAATTTTTCTCAAGCCCCCAGAGAGGCAGAGTTCCACCAAAGAGCAAGACACTGATAGACTAGGACAGGGGACAGGGCTGGCAGCCACACCTCGTGACATCACCTGACTCTGAGAGAAGCCGGTTCAACACTTGGGGTCTCAGTTTTCTCACCTATCAAGCAGTGGGGAGAATATTCATCACATACACAAAAGGTTTTTGTAAACCCTAAGGTGCTAGGTAAAATAGGTAAATGTAACTGGTTTTTTTTTTCTAATTTTATTTATTTATTTATCTATTTATTTGTTTTTTTTTTTTTTTTTATTTATTGGGGGGGACTGAATCACACTGTGTTGCCCAGGCTGGAGTGCAGTGGCACCATCTTGGCTCACTGCAACCTCTGCCTCTCAGGCTCAAGTGATTCTTCTGCCTCAGCCTCCTGAGTAGCTGGGATTACAGGTACCCACCACCATGCCCAGCTAATTTTGTATTTTTAGTAGAGACAGGGTTTCACCATGATGGCCAGGCTGGTCTCGAACTCCTGACCTCAAATGATCTGCCTGCCTTGGCCTCCCAAAGTACTGGGATTACAGGCGTGAGCCACTTCGCCCAGCTGGTAAATGTAACTTTTATCATCAGTGTCTTCCTTGCCATCATCATATTGGTATTTATCGATAATTTATTTCCAGAAAGTTCTGGAACTGGACTTACCATGCGGGCACTGGAACCTCCTTTGGGGTTTGGACAGGGATTTAAGGGCTATGGATCTGGCTTCTGTCTTCTGAATGATCTAAGGAACTAAATAGAGAAAATATACCTAACCTTAAATTTTATTAATTAAAGTAGAAGCAGTTGTAGTTTGGTGTCTTCTTTAAGAGAAGACTTATGACATGTACTTGGGGCATTTTATATTTTGTAGTATTAGATTGGCTACTTTGCATTTATTCTCATCCAAGTATTTAGGTTTTTTAAAAATATGACTTAACTTTTTGGGCACTGTTGGTGGGAATGTAAATGGCACTACTGCTGTGGAAAATAGTGCGGAAGGTCCTTAAAAACTGAAAAATAGAATTATCCTATGATCCAGTGATTTCACCTCCAGGTATGTACGTAAAAGAAGTGAAAGTGAAGACTCAAGAGATATTTGCACACCCACGTTCATAGCAGCACCATTCACAATAGCCAAGAATTGGAAGCAATCCAAGTGTCCATCAATAGATGACTGGATAAACAAGAGGCGGCATGTACACACAGTAGAGTGTGATTCAGTCCTAAAAGGAAGGGAGTTCTGCCATGTGCTTCAATGTGGATGACCTTTGAGGACATTTCGCTGAGTGCAATAAGCCAGTTCCAAAAGGAACATACTGACTATATAATTACTCCACTTACATGAGGGGCATAGAGCTGCCCGATTCATGGAAACAGAGAGTAGAATGGTGGTTGGCAGGAGCTCGGGTTGGGGTTGGGGTTGGGGAGTGTTGAGGAGTTTGTTTAATGGGTACAGAGTTTTAGTTTTGGGAAGAGGAAGACGTTCTGAAGGTGGATGGTGACCATGGTTGTACACCAGTGTGAATGTACTTAGTGCCACTGAACTGTATACTTAAAAGTGGTCAAATGCTGAACTTTATGTTATGTGCATTTTACTGCAATCAAAAGATAACAAATTTAAAAATGATTTAAAATAACTTTTTTAGAAGTATGAAAATAGAATATTAAGTCCATAGCAGTTTAAGTATAATTAAATAGATGACTGCACACACACCTATACACACACCGACATACACATGCATTTTACAAAATTGTATCACATTGCATATCCAGGTTTTGCATCTTGCATTTCTCTAACATATAAAATCACGATCTTTAACTTCCCCATTTCCAGGTTTGCAATGGTCTGGAGCAGCCAAGGAAGCAGCAGCGCTCTGATCTCAATGGACCTGTTGACAATAACAACATTCCAGAGGTAATTTTTTTCAAGGAGGAGAGTTCTGGGCCGGAACACTCATCTAATGATGGAGTGACCCACTGAGTTGTGGTCTGCTCACTTAGTCCATGATGTTCTCGTCCCACCCAGTGCCTGGGGGAGAGGGAGTCCAGGTCAAGCCAAGTTGGTGTCACCATATGGGGAGGAGGTGATGGCACGCTGGCCTGGGAGGAGCGAGGAGAGGGCCTCCCTGCTGTTAGGACCATGCCATGGAGTGCTCATGTGTTGCAGATGGTGTATGTGTGGGGGTGGGGGATCACTGGTACTTCCTAATTTTATAAAAAGCCATTCTATTCATTGTCTGATAACCATGTTCTAAACTAGGGTTTCTCAACAATGACACCATTGACATTGAGGCCTAGGTAATTCTTCGTTTTCGAGACTGTCCTGTGTATTGTAGGAGCTGAGCAGCATCCGTGGCCTCAACCCACTAGATCCTTGTACCTACCCCATCCCCACCCCTGATTTGTGGTAACCAAAAATATCTCCAGACATTGCCTAATGTCCCTTTGGGAACAAAAATCGTCCCAGTTGAGAGCCACTGTTCTAAATCAACAACAGGTTTTAACGAACGATTTCCTATAAACTAACAGTGCTATGGTGGAAGTTATTTCCCCTTTCTCGGTAACATAGTTTAGATGAGATTGTTTAACTTTGTTGAAATAACGATGGCCACCAATGGAGTGGTATCCAGTCTCCTTTATCTTGCTTTTAAACACGTGCCCGGATGGCTCTCATGCCCACCGTTTGGAGCACCATTGTGTTGGATGGTCTCTAGACTCCCTTCTAGTCAAGATATGCTAGTCTGAGGGTCCCTAAGTTTTAGATGGTGGGCTTTTGGGCCACTCCCCAACATCACATTGCCTGCAGCAGACTGGTTTGCTGTATGGAGCTCATATCTTGGGAACACCGTCACTCATGGCGGGGTTTGCTTTTCTCATTATGACACATATCACAGCCCTGCTTAGCCTTCGCCTTGTGGGCTACCTACTTACAATTGATACATGTTTTATTTTTCCATTTTTCCTAACAGACAAAGAAGGTGGCATCATTTCCAAGTTTTGTGGCTGGTAAGTGACTTTTAATTTTATCTCTCAAGGGGCAGTTGCATTTTACTTCAAAACAAATGATGCTTTTACTTTCGGCATTCGCCTGCAAAGCTTGTTTACAAAGGGTGCCTACCTACCAGCAAGGTGCTTGGCCATTGGCTGTTTGAACACTGTGTAGGTCCGCTTAGTGGGGAGGGGAGGTCCAGCTGATCTGCCTGCTTTGGTACAAGGAAAGGTAGACCCTCTTCTTTAATTACGCCCTTGCTAATTGCATCACAGACAACACTGATGACTGAATAGATTGAGATGTGTCTTTATAAGCAGCTTGTTATAGCTAACACTTCTGATGAGGGTGGCATTCAAAATCAGGCTTTTTTTTTTTTTTAGATCCTATGTTTTTCTTTACCATTCTACCCTTTTTGAGGGGGTTAATAGTGCATTTCAACATTGAACAAAGAATGAAACTGGTCGATATGTTCTGTGTCACTCTTGGGGATGGGGAGTACACCTGCCTGGCTTTGATGGAGCTGAGCATCCAGAGACCTTGTGGGGTTCCTGTAGGAGATCCCCTGGGTTTGCTTCTGGTGCTCCAACCTCAGAGTCAAGGGCTTTTTCAGTAGGATTTCTCTCTTTGCCAGGAGGATGTTTCCTGCCCCTGCTAATGCATTATAATAAACAATGTGAATTTCATTAATTCTTTCAATAAGCTGGTAATTAATTCTTATAAATATTTATGGGAGCAAGGTAAATTAGTCTTCTGAAATAAATGACTTTCAGCCCTTCCCATACTGCTTTTCTTTTTTTTAGCAAACAACTAAAGCCTGGGGAACTGAAGCCCCCAAATTTGCCTTTAGAGGACTAGTTTGAACCAGGCTAAACCAGTTCCAGTTGGTTGAAACTGGATTAACTGGCTCAAATCAATTTCGACTGTTATAACTGGCTTAATGCTGCCCAGATTGGGTGAAAATCTGTTTTAAACCATCAGAATTAATATCACACAATTCAGATAGACTTGGTTCCATTTTGACCAATTCAGATAGGCTCAAATGGGTTTTGCCCAGCAGTTTACATGTGGTTTTAGGTACATTTTATCTGGTTCAAACGGGCTCATACTGGTTTTCTTCAGGCCACAGCAGGTTATGATGATTCCTGGAAGAGACCACACTCGCCGCATTCCCGCTCGTAGGGTTTGATTGGGTTCCTGATGTGTAGGAGCTGGCCCCGATGAGCAGGGAGGATGCAGTACATCACTGTGCCATTTTCCTTGGCGGGCGGAAGCCGGGGTGGGATTGCCAGTCCCACTGCTCCGGTGAGGCAGGGTCTCATGGATCCAAGAAGCTCACTTTTCAGTGTATCATGGTGTCATCTGGACAGAACTCTCACACTAGGAGGTGATTTAGACATTAAATTCCCCGGCCCTTGAACCAATCTCATATCTGCAGGGAGTGGGATTGCGAGGGATGCCTGGGGTACCTCTGACTCTAGCTCCTGGCATCCCAGAAGACTTGGTTCCCTGCACCACTCAGACTGTTCCAGAGCAAATCCAAACAAGGCCAGATGCCTTAAACCAATTCAGACGGGCTAAAACTGCTTTCACCAACTGGAACCAATGTGAAAAACCTGAGTTTGTAGTTTCTTCTGTAGGAGAGAAGCCCTTTGATTGTAATGAAAACATAGAAAACTGAAGCAAAAGAACATCCCCTACTATTACAGCATTTATATTCAGTGAGGCCTTTATGGACCAAAAATCTTACTCAGCAGCAGGAAGAGATCATCATAATGGTGATGCAGAACCCTAGACTATAATGAATTTGGGAAAAGCTTCTCCAAATTAAACACCTTTATCAGTTTGAATGCATTTGGGTACAAGTATCAAAATCCCCACCTAACATTAGCTTGCACAAATAGGAGGAGTGTGTCTTACATAAAGAAGTCCAGGGCTGGGCGTGGTGGCTCATGTCTGTAATCCCAGCACTTTGGGAGGCAGAGTTGGGTGGATCAAAAGGTCAAGAGTTCAAGACCGACCTGACCAATATGGTGAAACCCCATCTCTACTAAAAATACAGAAATTAGCCAGGCATGGTGACGTGTGCCTGTAGTCCCAGCTACTTGGGAGCCTGAGGCAGGAGAATCACTTGAACCAGGGAGGTGGAGGTTGCAGTGAGCCAAGATCGTGCCACTGCACTCCAGCCTGGGCGACGTAGCAAGACTATGTCTCAGAAAAAAAAAAAAAAAAAGTCCAGAGGCAAGAGGCTGCCGGTTCAATGGCTCAGTGATGTAAGGATCTGCAGTGCTATGTCTTTTGACCTCCCCTTCAGGCTTGTCACCTCATCGTCACATAGTGTGTGAGCAGCCCCAGCCATTGCTGCTGCTTCTAGGCAGGAAGACAAAAGGAAGAAGGGCTGAAGTCCTCCCCTTGACGTTAGGGAAGCAAAGGTTTTCTGTGGGTTAAGAGGTGATGACTTCTCTGCATGAGAATCGGACCGTCTGTTCCCTTTCGTAGTGTGCCTGGGTGACCTGAAAGGCAGCGTGTCAGCTATGTCTCCAGGCAACATTGCTTATGGTGAGGTGACTCTTTTTGATAAACTGTATCTAGATGGAAAAATTCTCATGCTTGGGGGACGGGGCATCCAGGGCTTTGCGCTTCCCACAGTGGTAACTTTCGTGACTGGGGATGTCTCTAGAGGGTGACCCTGGAAGCTGTGCCCCACCCATGGAGTGATTGTGAGAGAGATACTGGCTGCTGGGAGCATAAGACTCTTAGACCAGATGGGTTCCATGTGCCCTTCTTTGCGGGAGTTTTGTACCTTTGCAGCTTGACCCATCCAGGGGCCCATGAGACTAGCTGTGTGGATGCAGCGCGGACTCCCACCGGAGATTCCGGGAGGCAAACTGGCACCTGCCTTATTCCCCTGGAGTAGACAGCCCTGTGTCTAACTGAGCCCTAGGACGCTGCGTGCCTCTGAATAGCTAGTTGAACCTTACTTAACAGACCCAGAAGCCTCTTCAACACACTGCTTATTTCTGTGTGGCCGGAGCTGTGTCACATGACCAGCCTCTCAGATGTTAGTGTGGGCCAGACAATCAAATCCTGGGCCTTTCATGAAGGCAGGGCAGGTCTGGAATCGGCCCTGGGTGCCTGCCACCACCCCCATCCCGCTGCGGGCCCTTCCAGCCTCCTGGCGCGTCCAGTGCTGAGGCTGAGCGGGTGAGTTCCTGGGAAGCCTCTGTGTAAGGGAGGAGCAGCTCCTCCACCCCGTTTGTGTCTGAGAAATTGCCCTGGAGGGAAATGTTCCTGGAGGATTCATGAGTATTTGGTCTCAGCTTATGCCTTATTTCATATCAGATAATTATTGATAATGAGAAATAAAATAGTAACAAAATGATACTATCTGAACCCTCGTTGGAGCTTGGCGTCCCACTCCCTGTGCTGTGTGGCATCTCTCTATTTCATGTCACCTGGTCAACCACCACATGAGGAGTAAGTACTTTCCCCCATCCTATAGGTTAGAAAACTGATGCACAGTGAGGCTACAGTCACTTGTGTGCGGTCCTGTGGCTGTGTGGGGGCAAAGCCTGGACTTGGACCTATGTTTGGTGCTTGACACATAAACTCTTAGCTGAGGTGACTCCTCCCTACCCACCATCCCTTCATATACCAGGGATAGGTAAGACCTATCAGGTGCTTGTTTTGAGCCAGGCCCAGATCTACGTGTTTTAAGTATATCAACTCAACAATCACTGTATCCACAGCTCAGGGAGAGTGAATCCTGGGCGGAAGGTCACCAGGTAGCAAGTGGCAGAGCCAGGATTCAAACCAGTCTGGAATCTGAGCTCATCACCTTCACACTGCACTTCCTGGCGACCCTCAGCACAGAGTGGGTGAGGAAGAGCTTTCACTTAGAGAAGACCTGCCATGCAAGTGCCAGAGAGTTCAGTGGAGGGGAACGTTCCAGATGCCAGAGCTGCTGGCCCCGTCAGTCTCAGGATCACAGCCTTCTCTCAGCAGAGGCATCATGAGGAAGGGGCTGCCACGATCACTGTCTGTGGAAAGTTCTCGGGGTCTAGCGACCCTTTCAGACTGGGCAGGTTAACACTGCAGAGAAAACCTCCTTGTGAAAGTACGGATTGCACAGAGGATGCACTGCCTCTCCTGTGGGGAGGAATCTGAAAGCCACCCTCAGGATGTCTCCTCCTGCAGGATGTAGTGGCTGGCAGCAGTTCTAGCCCAAGCTGCTTAGAGGGTCACTGCCTCTGGGTGAGTATATGGGAACAACCAGCTTTTCTGTAAAGGTAAACATTTGTTCATTAAAACCAAAAAGCTGGTGCTAGTCCCAAGCAATGGGGCCTAACAGTGGCAGCTTCAGTACAAAATAACAAAGACTGGAAAATCTTACTTTGCTCTTTGTACTTCGTTCTCCTAATCTAACAACCAAAGCTCAGAGAGGATGTTTTGAAACCCGCCACTCCACCAGCATCTTGAGACTCATGCCAAAATGCTGCCAGGCCTCAGAGTCCTGGGGTCCTTTACAGCCTGTCTGTAGCTCATCAACTTCTCCAGCTCCATGTGGCTGATGTGGAAGGCATAGAGATTACATTCCCCAGACCTGGAGCTGAGCTCACCTATCACCCCTTCCTTCTCTCAGGGGTCCTCACA
This sequence comes from Chlorocebus sabaeus, assembly GCF_047675955.1. Classification (NCBI taxonomy): domain Eukaryota; kingdom Metazoa; phylum Chordata; class Mammalia; order Primates; family Cercopithecidae; genus Chlorocebus; species Chlorocebus sabaeus. Next base: position 6,573,732 of record NC_132929.1, on the reverse strand, counting down.
GTGGTAAAGCTGCTTTGCTGGTTTCATACAGTGGGCACATGGGATCTGAGATTTAGTTTGCTCTTAAAAGGCAGTTGGGGCTGGGCGCGGTGGCTCATGCCTGTAATCCCAGCACTTTGGGAGGCCGAGGCGGGCAGATCACGAGGTCAGGAGATCGAGATCATCCTGGCTAACACGGTGAAACCCCGTCTCTACTAAAAATACAAAAAATTAGCCGGCCATGGTCGCGGGCGCCTGTAGTCCCAGCTACTCGGGAGGCTGAGGCAGGAGAATGGCGTGAACCTGGGAGAAGGAGCTTGCAGTGAGCTGAGATTGCACCCCTGCACTCCAGCCTGGGTGACAGAGCAAGACTCCCTCTCAAAAAAAAAAAGCAATTGGGGTGAACCTGTTCAGATAAGACTCTTAAAATGAAGACATCTCCCACCTCCTCCTCTTTGGCGTATTTGGGTGGGGGATGGACAGGAGGAAGGTCACCCTGTGGGACCAGAAGGGAGGTGGTGCATTCCAGAGAGGGGTTATGAAAACCCAGATGACCTTCCTTTTTTTACAAACAAGATCATGTTTCTCCAGTACTACATGCAGTCAGCAGGAATAGGGATTAGTCATGTTTTAAAATACGAACTTCTATTCACTAGTAGAAGTAGTTAAAGATTTCTCAGAATAGTGCTTATGTCAGACCAAGAGCTGCACGAGTTAAAAATGAGAAATCCCCACAGTACCTCTTGTTGTTCTGCCTGTACATCCCAGATCCCTAGTTCTTCTGTATAGTGGAAGCCACTTAAATTTCTTGTGAATTTCTTAGACCCTTATCAGCTTATCCATAGGCCGTTTTCCTTAAATAGACATTGCACTGGCCACATGGATCTGTACTTAGCTTTTTCATTTCTTGCTATATCTTGGAAACAGCAATAGATCCATCTGATTATTTAAGTGGCAGCACAGGATCGGTTTAGTGGATGTGGGATGGGCTATTAACCAGCCCCTTTGGACCGATTGTTAGGAGATTTCCAGTCAGTGCAGCAATGAACAGCCTTGTGGCTATGCCTTTGTGTTTGGGTGTGAGTTCTTTTATAGAGGCAGTTCCTGGCTATGGCAGGGGTACAGGCCAGGAGCATACCAACTCTGATAGACCTGGGCAGAATGCCTTCCCAAGGGGGTCAGTGTACCCTGCATTTGGTTATGTATGAGAGTTGGTGTATGAGGTTCCCACGCTGTCACCAACGCTGCATGACCAGCTGTTTGATATAAGCTCCAGGCCAATGGGTACAAAGAGGTGTCTTGTTAATTTCACGTGTCTTTCATAATAAGTGAAGCCAAATACTATTTCATATGTTCATAAGTGGTTTTTCTTTTCAATGCACTGCCAATTTGTTTCCTGTGCTCATTCCTCTGTTAGATTTTCACCCCCAGCTTTATTGGTGTATAATTGACAAATAAGTTTTGTATGTTTAAGTCATACAATGTAATGCATTGATATAAGTTACATGGTGAAATGATTACCACGGTCAAGTGCATTAACATAGCCATCACTTCACATAGCTACCTTTTTGTGTGTGTGGTGAGAACACTTCAGATCGATTGTCTTAGCAAATTACTAGTATACAATACAGGATTATTAACTACAGACATCGTGCTACACACTGGATCCCCAGAACTTACTCATCTCATAACTGAAAGTTTGTACCATTTGACCAATATCTCCCCATTTCCCCTACCTCTCAGCCCCTGGCAATTGAGAATTTGGGTGTTTCTTATTATTCTTGATTTGTGTTATTCTTTACATATAAAGGAAATGAATCCTTTGGTTTGTATTGTAAAAGTTTACCCCAGCTTACCATTCTTTTCTTCTTTTTTTGGCATGCTTTTTACTTTGCTAAACATGTCATTTAGTCAAATATATCAGTCTTTTTCCTTTGAGCTTACTGAATTTTTGGGGTTAGTGTGACCATCACACTCCTAAGATTATTTTTAAACATAAAGTTGTCGGCTGGGCGCAGTGGCTCACGCCTGTAATCCCAACACTTTGGGAGGTGGGCAGGTCACCTGAGGTCAGGAGTTCAAGACCAGCTTGGGCAACATGGCGAAACTCCATCTTTACTAACAGTACAAAAAATAAGCTGGGCGCAGCAGCGCGTGCCTGTAATCCCAGCTACTTGAGAGGCTGAGTCAGGAAAATTGCTTGAATCTGGGAGGTAGAGGTTGCAATGAGCTGAGATCGTGCCACTGTGCTCCAGCCTGGGCAACAGAGTGAGACACCATCTCAAAAAATAAATAAACAAGTAAATAAAAAGCTGTCTTCCAGAACTTTGATATTATTTTAAATTATTTAAATAATTGATTTATCTGGAATTTATCTTGGTGTATGGATACAGGAAAAGTTACATTTTAGGCATTTTGTCCCAACAGCTAGCCAGTTATGCCAGAGCTATCCAAGGAATCTTTCCCTTGCAGGTTTGAAATGCTGCCTTTACCATACCCAAATCATCACGTGGGTCTCGGTCTGTTTCTGGATGTGTTACAGGGATGGTCCATTCAGGTTTCAGACCCAGGCTGCTTTATTTACTGGGCATTTATGGTGCATTTTATTACCTGGTAGGGCTACTTTCAGACCTTGCTGCCATCATTCCATTTCAGATTTTTTTCCTGGATATTTTTGCACTTTTATTTTTCCATAGGAGCATTAAAACCAGCTTGTCTAGTTATTCACTGCAAACTCTTTGTTTTGTTTTGAGACAGAGTCTCACTGTGTCGCCCAGGCTGGAGTGCAATGGTGCGATCTTGGCTCACTGCAACCTTCGCCTTCTGGGTTCAAGCGATTCTCCTGTCTCAACCTCCTGAGTAGCTGGGATTACAGGGGTGCACCACCACGCCTGACTAATTTTTGTATTTTTAGTAGAGACAGGGTTTCCCCATGTTGGTCAGGCTGGTCTTGAACTCCTGACTTCAGGTGATCCTCCCACCTCAGCCTCCCAAAGTGCTGGGATTACAGGTGTGAGCCACCGCACCCGGCCCACTACAAACTCTTACTGGTATTTTTATTAGGCATGCTTAAAGTCTGTCCATTTAGGGGAAAAAATGTCAGTTTTACAACATAGTCTTTCTAGCCAGCAAAGAATTTATCTTTCCATTTATTCAAGCTCATTTATTTTCATCAATAAAGTTTTTCATAAAAATTCAACACATATCTTGTCTGCTTCTTGTCGTTTTATCCGTTTTATTGTTTTTCTAAATGCCGACTTTCATTTCATTATTTTTCACCATGTTGCTGTTTGTAGGTACAAAGAAAGCTATCGATTTTTATGTATTAAATTTGAACCATTGCCTTAGTGAATTCTCTTATTTTTTAAAAATAGATTTTTAGTTGTTTTCTTGAGCTTTTCCTGGCATGCAATCATACCATCTGCAAACAAAAATGATTTTTGCTGCTTCCTTTCTTGTTTTCTATTACTTCCTATTGCCTAATCAGATTGGGTAGAACAGCAGTAACAATTTTACATAATAGTAGGTTATGGCTTCCTAAAAACAACACCTTTTGGAAAGATCTATACTTTTAATTTTATCATAAAAATATCAAGCATATGAAAAAATAGCTTCAGTATTTACCCATTCATGGCTAGTGGTATTTAATCTATACCCTGACTCTTTCCCAGATTATTCTAAAGCAAATCTCAAATCTTACATCGTAGCCTTTTTAAATATTTCATATTGTATCTCTAAAATATAGGAATTCTGTCTTTAAAGATAATTTCAATGCTGTTATCACAACTAAACTAAAGTTAATATTTGTTTATACCATTACATATTTGTTTGTGTTTGCATTTTCCCAGTTTACAGGGCGCTGTTTGAATGGGGATCCAAACAAAATCTACTGATTGAGATTGGTCAATGCATTTCATAATTCTCTTACATCTCTTATAGGTGGTCCATCCATCTCTTTTTTCTGTCTTACAAATTTTTGTTGGTGTTATTGTGGAAGAATCTGTCATTTATCCTGTAGCGTTTCTTGCAGTGTGGATTTTGCTGATTGCATCTTCATGGTGCTGTTTAATGTGTTCTCTATTCTCTGTGTCATGTAAAATAGTGGTTGTTTTTAGACATAGAGGCTTGATCAGATTCAGTTTGGTTGTTTGGGCAAAATCTTTCATACATATTACTGTGTTGTTCTATTGGGAGACACATGATATCTGGTCATCTCTTTTTTGGTGATATTAGCAACCATTGATGATCATTGTCTAGATCTAGTAATTGATTAGAAGTTGCCAAATGGTAGTGTTCTAATTTCATCATTTCTTCTTCATTAGTTAGCTGGAATTCTATGTAGAGAAACTTTCCCTCAAGTATTTGGTTACCCTGAATATGGTTCTTATGAGAAAAGCAGATTAAATGCTTGATTTCTTCTCTTTACTGAAAAATTTAAAAATTAATGAACTGTCCAGCTGCAGTGGGTCACGCCTGTAATCCCAGCACTTTGGGAGGCCGAGATGAGCAGATCACGAGGTCAGGAGTTCAAGACCATCCTGGCTAACATGGTGAAACCCTGTCTCTACTAAAAATAAAAAATTAGCCGGGCGAGGTGGCGGGCACCTGTAGTCCCAGCTGCTTGGGAGGCTGAGACAGAAGAATGGCGTGAACCCCGGAGGCAGAGCTTGCCGTGAGCTGAGATCGTGCCACTGCACTCCAGCCTGGGTGATGGAGCAAGACTCCATCTCAAAAAAAAAAAAAAAAAAAAAAATTAATGAGTTTCCCCAACAGCTTTTAAAAGACAACCGGTGAGGTTGTGTATGTTGTTGTTAGCACAGTTGGTGTGTTTTCTGTGTTGTTACCATGATTATTGGTGCTCAAGTTTTCTATGGCCAATAGGAGCTTCTTTAGGTTGTTTTCCGAGTCCCATCAATGTAAACCTAGTAGTCTTTGATTGTTTCCTTCCTTTCTGGTGTATTCCAGAATCATCTTAAATATTTCTTGCCCCAGGTCTGGCCAGTTGGTTCTTTCTCCGAGGAGCCCTGTGGAATAACATTTAGAGACTGTAATCTGGGTAGTCCGGTTGCTCATTGCTGTAGATTTGGTGCGAGTGTGTATGTCTGTGTGGAAGGCAGCCTCCTCAATGGCCCCCAGGGGCCCCCGCCTCCTGGTGTTCATGGCCGTGAGTCCTGCCCTCCCCGTGTGTGGGGGATGGACCTATTGACGGCTTCTATTGAATAGAATCTGGCAGAAGTGATGGGATATGGCTTCGCAGATCAGGTTACAAAGAGATGTGGCTTCTCTCTCAACTTGCCCTTTCTTGTTCTCTCTTACTTGTTCCCTCTGAAGGAACCAAGCTAGCCTGGTGTGGTTGACAGTTACCCCATCCAGAGGCCCACGGGGCACAGGACTGATGTCTCTGGCCAATGGCCTGGTAAGAGAACTTGGAAGTGGGTGACCCCTCTTCAGGTGTTCAGATGGGTGCAGCACCACTCAGTACCTCGCTGCCTGTGACACGTGAGAGGTCCTGAGCCACAGTCACCCAGCTAAGCCACACCCAGATTCCCGATGCACAGAAACTCTCAGAGAATCCATGGTGGTTGTTTTAAGCCACTAAATTCCCAAGTTATTTGTTATGCAGCCAACAATAACTAATACACAGCATATTTTTTTAAGATAAAATAACATCATGATTCCTAATGATACTTTGTCAGGTTTATAGGTTCTAACATTTGTAGTTTCTTTTTCCTGTGCCCCAAATTCCTGTTCTCAAGGACACCGGCATAATTTTGCATTGGTTTTATTCCATTAACCTTACGACAGTCTCAGAATAACAATACCAACACTGCCAAGGACACATGATTGTAGATACAGATTACGATTTATTTGCATTTACTTTTGTCTTTAGAATACATCCCACAAGGGATGTACAGTTAGACGACTGTGTTTTAAAATATTTTGGAATAGATCACAACTGGATACACTTTTAGATTCATTTATTTCATTTTTCTCTTAGTTATTTGGAATTTGCTTTTTCCATTTAATTTTGTTTTGTAATTATATAAAATACTTACATGGTATGAAATTCAAATAAACAACATAGGGTGTATGCAGAGAGGTCAGTTTCTTCCCCTATTTGTCCCCCCGCCTCCCAGTTTCTTCCCTTCCGTAGGTGACCATTTTGAGCATTTTACCTATTTTTATTGTAAGCATATCTTCCCCTTTCTTAGGGAAATGGTAGTGGAGTAGAGCCCCACATGTCCATCTTGCTTTCTTCACTTCACACTAAACCCTGGCGGTGATGCCACAGCTCTGTGCTGTTCACAGGAGCATGGCGAGGATATTCTGTAGAACTCTACTGTGTGGATAGATGTCTCCTATTCAGGAGCATTTGGGCAGTTTCCAGGGTTTTGCTATTACAGATAGTGCTGCTGCAGTGAAGCACCTATGCATATGCTTTTTCCTGTTTTTGCCATTAAAAACAAATAATTTATTATGCTTTTTCTGGGAAGTCATCCTCCGAGCTGCAAGGGTTAGCATCTGTCTTGGGCAATTCTGCATTGTCTTGAGCTTGGCTTTGACCTTCCTTCCCTGACTCTCTGTTGTGGCTTCTCTTCCTCCTAGCAGCCAGTGACTTACTCTTGTTCACTGGGAGTAAGTTCAACACCATGGAACCCCCACATCTCTTTTATCAGTGACAAAACTTGTGCCGCAGGCCCAGGTATGGCCTCTCCCTGGTGAATGTCCATAGGTGTGGTTTTCAAATGGTGTCTTCTCTTTCATATCAGCCTTATAGGGTCACCTTCTGTGGGGGCTTCTTGAAGCACAGGCCCTGGCAGTAGCGGAGAGTCGGGCCTGGAGGCCACACCTTAGCTCGGCAGTGAAGGTCTCACTTGAGATGCCAGTTACACGACTGTGATACTCACCCACTCCTGCCTCCTCTCCCCACTTCAGACCCAGGGGGCACTCCAGGGGCAGGCTCTCCTGCTGATCTGGTGGCTCGCCTCCCCTAGTCCTGTCCTGCTCCATTACAGCTGCAGCCCCTCCTCCCAGTTGAGGCCAGGTCCCATCTGCACTTTGGAACCGCACACGATCTGATGTCGTTTGTCTCCTGTCCCTATCACTCGCCCCTCCACTGGCTTTTGACCACATCTGCCCCACCCTGCATCTATCCACACCCCCCACTCTACCTGCCCCTCTTCCTTCACAGCTGGAATCTGGGAGTGGCCGCCTCATTGCCTGCACCTCCCCTGCACCTCTCAGACCCTCTCTGGCTCCGGCCCCGCCTTTTCTGAAACAGCTCTTCGAGGTCACAGCTGACTTCCTTGACACTGTGCCCGATACACGAGGTCTCCTTGTAGTTGACCTCCTGCTAGCATGGGTGCAGGCGGGCAGGTCTCCCTTTCTAAGCCTGTTCTTTTCCTGGTATTTAGCAGAGCAGAGTCCTGGGGCTGCATCCTGCCCCCTTGCCCATGACCTTCCCTTGCAGACTCATCCGTGCCTGCAGCTTCACTTGGCACTTGCAGATGGTTCATTCCCAAACCTGTCTTCTAACCAGGACTCCTGAGTCCAGCCACCTACTGAGCATCCAGGCTCCTGCCAGTAAACTTGCCTGGAGTCCCCAACCCAAGCTCAGTCCTCTTCCAGGCACCCCTTCTCAGTGAGGGGCAGGTCTCTCCATCGAGCTGTGCAACCATTGTCTAGCCTCCTCATCCTCTCTCAGACTCCAGTCCAACTTCCCGTCCTGTTGACAGACCCCTAAATCCCCATCTGTTGCTGTTTCTCCATCTCCATCATCACCCTGGTCCACACCATCATTGCCACTCACGTGCCGGGATGGCGACAGTAGCCTCTCAGCTGCTCTCCCTTCTTCCTCTGTGCTGCCTGCCCCTCTGCCAGAGTTCATTTCTAAAGGAGTGGTTGGGCCACTTCCCTGATGGATACCCTGGAGTGACAGTCCTTATGGCCTGTCACCTGTGGCCCCAGGGTCCTCACATCTGGCCAGCGCTTCCCCCTACCCTGGACTTGTCTCAGCTGCTGGCCCACCCCCTGGGCTTCCAGTCCAGACATCCTATAGCTCTTCTAAGGTGCCATTGTCTCTGCACCCTAGGGCCTTTCACCTGCTCCCGCCTCAGCCTGGAAAGCTTTCTCCTCCTTTTGCCTGTGGCTTGTTGATTCCTTCTCCTCCTCCAGACCTCAGCTTAAATGGCAGCCACCCCCAAATTCCCCACCAGAGCAGGCTCCCCCGTCCCTTCCTTCCCAGGGCCATAGCCTCCCTTCCCAGCATTCACCACGGCCCATCCTGATGCATTTGTTCTGTGGCTGTGGGACTGCTGTCAGCCTCACTGTGCAGCCTGTGAGCTCCGTGTTTCTGTCTTGACACCGGTCTTCACACAGTGGGTTCAGAAATGCCGAGCCCCTGAGCGCATGACAATGAACTTGGGTGCAGCTATGTGACCCACTTAGATGGTCCTTATTTGTAAAATGGGGACCCTGAGATCGGTTCCTGGGGTGGTTGAGGACAGGCTGGAACTGTACCATTGTTGCACAGAGGTCCTGGGGTGGTTGAGGACCGGGTGGAACTGTACCGTTGTTGCACAGAGGTCACGGGGTGGTTAGGGACTGGGTGGAACTGTACCATTGTTGCACAGAGGTCCTGGGGTGGTTGAGGACTGGTTGGAACTGTACCATTGTTGCACAGAGGTCCTGGGGTGGTTGAGGACCGGGTGGAACTGTACCATTGTTGCACAGAGGTCCTGGGGTGGTTGAGGACTGGGTGGAACTGTACCGTTGTTGCACAGAGGTCACGGGGTGGTTAGGGACTGGGTGGAACTGTACCGTTGTTGCACAGAGGTCACGGGGTGGTTAGGGACTGGGTGGAACTGCACCATTGTTGCACAGAGGTCACGGGGTGGTTAGGGACTGGGTGGAACTGTACCATTGTTGCACAGAGGTCCTGGGGTGGTTGAGGACTGGGTGGAACTGTACCATTGTTGCACAGAGGGCACGGGGTGGTTGAGGACCGGGTGGAACTGTACCATTGTTGCACAGAGGTCTTAGGGTGGTTGAGGACCGGGTGGAACTGTACCATTGTTGCACAGAGGTCTTAGGGTGGTTGAGGACCGGGTGGAACTGTACCATTGTTGCACAGAGGTCTTAGGGTGGTTGAGGACTGGGTGGAACTGTACCATTGTTGCACAGAGGTCACGGGGTGGTTAGGGACTGGGTGGAACTGTACCATTGTTGCACAGAGGTCACGGAGTGGTTAGGGACTGGGTGGAACTGTACCATTGTTGCACAGAGGTCACGGAGTGGTTAGGGACTGGGTGGAACTGTACCATTGTTGCACAGAGGTCCTGGGGTGGTTGAGGACCGGGTGGAACTGTACCATTGTTGCACAGAGGTCACGGGGTGGTTGAGGACCGGGTGGAACTGTACCATTGTTGCACAGAGGTCACGGGGTGGTTGAGGACCAGGTGGAACTGTACCATTGTTGCACAGAGGTCACGGGGTGGTTGAGGACTGGGTGGAACTGTACCATTGTTGCACAGAGTTCCTGGGGTGGTTGAGGACTGGGTGGAACTGTACCATTGTTGCTCAGAAGTCACGGGGTGGTTGAGGACCGGGTGGAACTGTACCATTGTTGCACAGAGGTTGGTGGTTGAGGACTGGGTGGAACTGTACCATTGTTGCACAGAGGTCACGGGGTGGTTGAGGACTGGGTGGAACTGTACCGTTGTTGCACATAGGTCTGGTGTATTGGACGTGAGGGCTGCACTCCCAGACTCCCTGCCTTTGCAGAGAGCAGCGGGCCTTGTGGATGCACCCCCAGCACTCCCACATACACCTGTGATCCAGCTCCACTCAGCCATCCCCTCCCAGACCCCCAGGAGATGCGGGGACAAGTCTTGGAGCTAATGAGACCCCCTGGGGCCACACTGGTGCCTTAGAAGCCTCTGTCCACCACCCACGTTCAGGGTAATTTTCTCCAAAGGTGGCAGGAGTGGAGACCCTCCGGCTTGAAGCTGTGGAACTCCCGTCCCCTTCCCTGTCCAGAGGGCCTAGGGTTTTCCTAAGCGGTGTTTCCAACAGAGGCTTCTTCTGGCAGGGGAGAACCTGGAGCACCTTATTCTTCTCCAGACTGTGCAGACACACTGTGCATACGCCTATGTGAGTGAGATATACAGTGTGAAAAGGAGAAATCACTCTCTGGGGGAGACAAGATCCTTAAACCTGTATCTTTATTTTCTTGTCATTTTGTCTCCCTCTGGTGGTCTCAGCTTAGGGTCAGTGCAAGACTTGAGCAAAATAACAGCAATTTCTACCCAAACATGTGGGGCTACCTGCTTTCATTTTCTAGTGAAGCTGTTGGATTTGGGTTCTGCGTTTCCTGCGGATGTCGAGAGCCATGCCTGTGAATGTGGTATACGCCCTGCACCGTGCCACCCCCATTGGACTCTCTCTGGGTCTGGGTTCTCCTCCCATGATGCACGTGAGTGGGAGGCAGGAGGCTCGGGCCACCGTGGGCTCGACTGTTTCCCACTGAACAGAAGAGCAAGGCAGGCGTGGAAGGCCCCCATGCAGAGGTGGGTGGTGGCTGGAGCTGCAGCAAGGCCCTTGAGTGCTTCACTAGCCTCGTCCTGGAAGCAGGCATCCTGGGTGCCAGCAGTGACCCCCTGCCTGGGATGGGGTACCCTTCACCCTCAGGAGCCTGTGCCCAGATGGGCCCCGGAGCTGGTGACGCTCACTTCAGGGGGAGACGAGGCCAGTCTTCCCTAAATCTACTCAAGGACATGGGTCGACACGGAAATGTGAACCGTGGAAGGGTCTGGTGTGCTGACCAGGGCCACCCTGGGGGCTGGCGAGGGAGAAGCCGGGGGCAGTGCCTGGGAAGGTAGGAGTCAGATTCCAAAGGGAAGGTTGGCCTCCCAGCCTCCCCAGGGCCTGGGGCCAACAGGGTGCCAGGCAGCCCCCGCCACAGAGGACATAAGGACACTTCCCCAAGGCCCTGGTCACCTGTTGGGGCTGTGAGGCTGGGGTACCTGGGGCGCCTGGAAGAACCAGAGCTTTCCTGCAGAACAAAGTGACGCCATCTTGTGGTCAGTGAGAGCCACTGCACTGGGTGCCGCTGGGAGGCTGGGGCTTCACTGGGGGGTGCCTGTTGAGCCATGCTCACTGGGGATGGCAAGGTGGTGTGAGGTAGTAGAAACGGGCCTACCGCAGGCACCAGGAGCCTTCCCAGCCCCACAGCCGGATGCCATAAAAGGGAGCAGAGGGGATGTCTGGCGAGCCTGTGGCAGCCAAGGCTGTCATACATACTGTCCAAGCCCCCCAGCCAGGCAGACGTGCATCCTTCACTCTGAAGAAGCCTCAGGGTAGGGTGGGGGTGCTGCATTGGGATAGCTGGATCCTGTTCTCTCTGTGGGGCCGCCTCTGATTCTCCTGGTGACAGGCCCCAGTGAACCCTCTGAGGGACAGGTGGGCAGGGGTTCCTCCCCTGGTGCCACCCCTGAATCCTGCAGTCCCCCACGTTGGTGCCTGCAAACCTGCCCAGCTGGAAGAAGGTTTATCGGCTCCAGAGCAAGGGGTGACTGGAGGATATTTAAAAGCCGTGGGAGGACGCCATTGACAGGACTCAGTTAGGTGCACAGGGGAGGGATAGAGCGGTCCTGTGAGGAGACACAGCTGGGAAAGCAGGTGATCCTCTGACCCCAGGGGCACGCAGACCCACTACTGCCCAGGAAAGCAGGAAGGAGGCCAAGTGGGCTGAGCACCGAGGCAAAGCTCCCCACCTGGTCTGTCGGAGCAGGCGAGGGAGGGGCAGCCAGGAGTTTGAGGCAGTGGAGGAGTCTGGAATAGCTCTTGCACGGAGGAAGAGGCTGAGCTTCCCAGAGAGATAGATGAGAGTTGTGAGGCTGTTTGGGGGCATTTGGGGTCAGGAATTTACAATACATTTACCATAGCACTCATTTGCCCTCTTGGGCAGCTTTTTCCAGCCTCAGGTCCAGAGAAAACAGGTTGGAGATTTGCTGAACTCCTGGGGGCAGATACACAGGACTGGGGTCAGGGAGCTGCGGATACTGGGCCGATGTTGTTGAGGTGGTGGATGGCGGCACCCAAACTGGGCCAGTCGATGATTTTAGCAACGGAATGGGTTAGAGGTGAGACCAGGGATCAACTGGTTGAGGGAGGGAAGAGGTTAGGAGGCTGCTGGCAGCGAGGGCTGGGGAAGCGCAGGATGGCTGGGCCCATGATGCTGGAGGGACTCAGGGTGGGGCCAGCTGGAGCAGGAGGGGAGCCAGGAAGCCAGGGCCAAAATCCCCCACGAAAAGGGCTCTGGCCGGGAGGTGGGCAGTCGGGAGGGATAAGGCAGGTGACATGGCCAAAATGGGTCTGAGAGGCAACCCAGCCATGGTCTAGGATAGCTCAGAGGTCGGCTGACTGCAGCCCCAATGGCAAATCCTCCTGTCCCCCTGATTTTGCATATAAAATTCTCTTGGCACACAGCCACACCTCCTCTGTTATCTATTGTCTCCGGCTGCCTTTGCACCTCAGGTACGATGGTGAATGGTTGCAACGGAGACCACAAAGGCTAAAACACATACTGTCTCGCCCTTTACAGGAGAGGTTTGTCCACCCCTAGCTGGAGCCCTACTGTCTGGCATAGGAGCCACTCAAGATTGGTTTGTGGGCAACGTGGACAGGACTTGGGGGTGGGTTGGATATGGCTCTAACATGTGGCTCTTTATATTTCAATTAATTAAAATTACATACAAGAAAATGGTCTGGTCCCTCAGCTGCAGGAGCCACAGTGCCAGTGCTCAAAGCCACATGTGGGTAGTGGCTCCTGTATTGGGCACTGCAGAGACAGAACCTTCCATTGTGGCTGGCGGGAAGGTTTGTTGGGCCACGATGGTCTGGGGGCAGCAGATGGAACAAGCATGATGCTGCCAAGCCTGGGCTTGCGGTGTGATGGGTGTGAGGGGCTACACAGGCGTCCTGAGAGACTACAGACAGGCAGGAGCCTCGCGGGACAGATGCACAGGGACCGGCCAAGGAGAAGCCCAGGGCACAGTCAGGTCACCAGCATGAGTTCCGGGGCTGCGGGCAAAGCATGGAAAGGGCTGTCGTGTTTGGGATGTGACACCTTCTGGATTTGCAGCCTGTGATTGTCACCTTGAGTGACAGTCATCTGGAATCCTGGCATTGTCCTCCTGACACCGTTTGTGCAGTTTTCTGGCCCACGCATTGATTTTGTGCGGTTACTTGCAGCACGGGCCAGTGAGGGAAGAGACCGGCCACCCGTGGCTGGCTGCAGATCACGATGGTTGGGCCCTTCTGTTTTGCATCCTGGCTGCCGTGTTCCTTGTGCTATGGCCAGGCATGCAAGCCCTTTGTTCAGGGGACTTCTCCTCTAGGAAGACTCTGACTCTGTGCCCTCCTTCAGTTCCAGGGCCCTGTGAACCAGAAGACCTCATCGATGGGATCATCTTTGCTGCCAATTACCTGGGGTCCACCCAGCTGCTGTCAGAACGGAACCCTTCCAAAAACATCAGAATGATGCAAGCGCAGGAGGCCGTCAGCCGGGTCAAGGTAGAGGTGCTTCCAGGGCCCCTCAGGGATGCCCACACACTTTGGGGGGCACTGGTAGGAGGGAATGTGGCAGGGCTTAGGCCCTTTTCCAGCTCTGACTGCACAGCCCTCGGCACAGGGAGCAGGAGTGGCCCAGGTGCCGACGAGGCTGAGGGAGGCTTGCGCCTTGGCCGGGAAGAAGCTGGCTGGGCAGAGGCAACCAGCTCCTTAACAGGAGGCCCACGGAATCCCAGAAATACGACCTTTGAAGATCATCGTTCCAAAGCATTCTAGTCCTAAAACAGTCCCAAATCCCAGTTCCACAGTACGTGTATTTTTAGTGCCATTCGGAGTGCTTCCAGAAAGGGGGGAAAATATATCATGTTTTATTTAAATTCAGAACCTCAAGAAAAACTTTGACCTGCTTGTAGCTCTGAGTGCTCTTTGGATTGTCTGGGTTTTAACACTGGGTGAGCCCGGGCAAGGGGAAGATGAGACCACATCAGCAAAACTAAATGGGGTCGGGGGGAGGGGGCGCAGCCATCTGAGGTCTCAGCTCTCTGAGCAAGACAAGATCTGCAAATGCCCACCAGCCCAGGGGTGAGAAATGGGGACAGCCTCCTCCCCAGCCCTCACCATAGACAACCTTCTCTAACAGAAGCAGAGGAGCACCGTGAGGCCATCCGGGGTGGGCAGGAGGAAGCCAGGTAACCCAGGGCAGTGCTGAGCCCTGCTGGCCAGTGCCCCTCGGCAGAGGCCCGGCCCTCCCACCCCAGACACTTGCCTTGCTCCGTCTGCTGCCTGGAGCTCAGCTTGCCTTCCTGCCGGCGGATGGCATCTTTCTGTCCTCTGTAGATGGGGTGGTTGGCAGTCATTTTTAGCACTCCAGGGACACCTGTGGGGGCTTCTCTTGGTCAATGTGTGTGCTTGAAGTGGGCAGTGGCTGTCCACCCATCCCTGCTGGGCTTTGCCAGGCACCAGGCCTGAGTATGGGGGCGTCAACCACCAGAGTGACATAACCTCACACACCTTCCTTCTCTCTGTGCTAACCTGTTTTTCTTTTCTCTTCCATGCTCTCAGAGGATGCAAAAGGCTGCTAAGATCAAGAAAAAAGCGGTGTGTAGGGCCTTGAGGCCCTGGGACAGTGTTTGCTTGTGTTCCCATGGCTTGTCCTGGGCGGTGGGGGCCGGGGGATCCAAATAATGCCCTGGGGATCCAAATAGTGTTGCAAAGCAGCCTTTCCTCGTCCCTTGGTGGGTGAATCTTAGATGTTTGTAAATGAAACTACAGACACTTCATTTTTTTAATCACCCATTTTGGAAGGATTTATTAGTTCGTTTTTCTTAGCATCTCCGATGTTCCTGTTTTACGTGGACATTTGAAATTGATATGACATTTAGTTGATATGGCAGCGTGGTGGGGCTGGAGCCTGGGCCTCCTGTGCAGTATCACTGAATTGTTCTGATAACTAAAGATTCCTTGCACTTAATTTACTAAGTCAGGAGGGTGAGTAGTACACTTTGCCCGTGTGGGGCTTTCTTTATTGGAAATGAGTTTTTGGGCTGGGTGCAGTGGCTGACACCTGTAATCCCAGCACTCTGGGAGACAGAGGCAGGAGGATCATTTGAGCCTAGGAGTTTGAGACTGGCCTGGGCAACACAGTGAGACCCCTGTCTCCACAATTTTTTTTTTTTTTTTTTTTAATTAGCCAAGCATGGTGGCACATGCCTGAAGTCCCAACTGCCTGGGAGGCTGAAGTGGGAGGATCACTTGAGCCTGGGAGGTTGAGGCTGCAGTGATCTGTGTTTGCACCACTGCGCTCCAACCTGGGCGACAGAGTGAGACCCTGTCTCTTAAAGAAAATAAAAAGAAAGAAAAATACGAAAATAAGTGTTGAAACACCGGCAGACTTTTAAAAATGGGTTGACGTTGAGTCATTTGTTTGTCACCTGGTCATTTAGTAAATGCTAGAGCTTTTCCAATCCTCCTTATACAGAAAATACCAAAATAGTTGGTGTCACAAGGCTTGTTGCCCACTGTTTTCTTCTGTTTAAACAGCAGGAGATTTAGTTCTCCCTCCCTGCTTTGAAGTAATGCCATTGTCTGGCGCTGTGGCCAGAAGACCCCATGTGGGGACTCCCTCTTCTGCAGCGAGACTTTGGTCCACCTAGGACGTCTACTTTTTGCCCAGTGGCGTCTCCTTTGATTCTGCTCAGGAGCAAGGGAAGGATGGCGCTCGTGCTCCTCTTCCCAGGCTGATTTCCTCTGAGCAAGGCAGAACGTGCCAAACATTGCAGACTTGCAGTTGGAGTGTGCTTTTCCCAAAAAAGAGGGGCTCTCGCTTGCAGCCTCCTGGTCCAGCTGGAGCAGGGAGTCCGTACGGACTGCAGCCGGCTGCTGGGACTTGCAGGTCCAGCAATCCTACAGAGTCACTGCCGCCTCTGGAGGGGTCGGTACAGGCAGACCCAGCTCAGAAAGCCCTCTGCGGCCAGCCAGGTGACCGCCTGACTACATTTAATTACGGTTTGTTCTTCCTTTTTGGAAAGTGGGATGCTCAGTGTCATTGTTGAAGGCCCCTTTCCTGGCCCGGCCACAGCCGTGCGGATGACTGCAGGTCATGCCCCCCATCCGCAGACGTGCCGAGGCCCACCCTGTGGCCTGTTCTCTGGTGTCTGTAGGATCCGTACTGTTGACACCCTCCCTTCTTCCGCCAAGGAGGATGACGGGTGTCCTCTCCCTGCCCTGTTACTGATGGTTTTCCGCTCAAGCCTGGGTGGCTTCAGGCTGCCCCTCTTCCCCCATCCAGGGATCCCAGCCTCAGGTTTCCTCCACAATTGTCACTAATACCAAGGTCCACCTGCAACTTTTCTCACTTACTTCTGGCTTGACCTACTTTTTAGCAAGAGGATTTTGAGCCACAATCCATGAATATAACCTTTAAATGCATGCTGATGCTGAATGTAACCAAATTTTTAAAAACAGAAAAAGTTCATCCACGGCTGCAGATTGTCAGCTGCACTTCTTTCAACTCCTTTCTCTTTCTAATGAGTTAAAAGCAAAGAAAGCCCAAAAGACCCTTTCCCTTGAACATTGAGCTAAAATACACTTTTATTATTACAATACCGGGCCTCTCTACGACTCAGAATTCTTGAGGAATTGTCAGCAGGGAGATTTCTTATTTCAGATTTTCTAGTGAATAATTAAGTCATAGTTTTTGCCATTTTGAAATGGAAGATAGACCACCCTGGGCTCCCCGGTGACCACGGAGAATTATTCACCTTGGTGGGCAAACTAATAGAACTTGAAATTCATTGCCACTGTGCAGTGGTAATTAGGATTCTTACAAATGTAAAAACCAATGAAAGGCTATCCTAGTTTGGGGCAGACCCTGAAGAGTTCACTGAGCTCAGAAGAGCCCATGAAACCTGTCTCACAGCCATATGGCAGGCATACTACAGTGGCTACAGGTGATGAATTAGGCCATTTGTGTGGCACGTCTCTTGGCTTCTCTGTCATTGTGAGGACAGCACTCAGGCCAGCCCCAGGGCTCAGTCCCCCAAGGCTGCTGTGGGGTGGACATGATGGTGACTGTTTAAATCAGAAGGAAAGGCTGACATTTTCATTCAGCTCCTCTGAAAATATCTCCCATTTCTTAAGGATACTTAGAATCCCAAATCCAGGAAATGTAGCCTGAGTCTAAAAATTCCACAGGGGTTGGCCAGAGGGGCCCTGCTTGCCACTGACAGGAGGGGCTGTGGCGACAGACCCAGGCATCCCACCCCATCACAGTCAAGCTCCCGGCGGCCGACCCTCCTCCCTCCTGGTTGCCTCTTACAGACTGCCTCAAGAACTCACACTTAGCTAGATGACCCGGCCGGTGGCGTGCAGGCAGATTCCTGAGGGCCAGTAGCATTTCCTTCTACGTAGACTCGGGATAAAATTGCTGAGCCTTCCTTCGAGTTATTACTTTTTACATTGACAGATAAAATTGTATTTACTATGTACAACATAATATTTTGGAGTATATACACATTGTGAAATGACTACATCTAGCTAATTCACATGTGCATTACATCACATAGTTATAATTATTATAATGAGAACACTACATTCACTATCTTAGCAATTTTTAAGAATATGAAATATTCTTAACAGTAGTCACCACGATGCACAATAGATCTCTGGAACTCATTTCTCCTGTCTAGCAGGAGCTCTGTGTCCGTGGACCAATACTTCCCCCTTCACTCCTTTTGCCCAGCCCCTGGTAACCACCATGCAGCTCTCTACTTCTACTGTGAGATCGACATTTGTAGATTCCACCTGAGCGAGATCGTGCAGTCTGTATCTTTCTGTGCCTAGCTGATTTCACTACACAGCGTGTCCTCTGGGGTCACCCATGTGTTGGAAATGACACGGCTGCTTCTTTGCGAAGGCTGAGTAGGCCTCCAGCGTGTCTGCCCGCCACATTTCTTTATCCATTCCTCGTGAATAGACATTGGGTTGATCCCATGTCTTGGCTGCTGTGGATGGTGCTGCCGTGAGCCTGGGAGTACAGGTGTCTCCCAGACATGCTGATTGCTCTTCCTTTGGAAATATGCCCAGCAGTGGGATTGCTGGATCACAGGGTGGTTGTAGCTTGAAGTTTTTGAGGAACTGCCATACTGTTCTCCACAGCAGCTGCGCTAATTCACACCCTCCCACAGTGTACCAGGGTTCCCTTTCCTCCACCCCACGCCAACGCTGCTTTTTATCTTTTTGATAAAAGCCATTCTGACGGATATCAAATGATATATTGTTGTGGTTTTAATTTGGATTTATCTGGTGATTAGGGATGTTGAGCATTTCGTCATAATGCTATTTGCATGTCCTCTATTCCGAGTTGGTTTTTGGATTTTAACAGTATCCACTGTCCTTTCTTAGAATTCTGAGGGGGACGCCCAGACACTGACGGAAGTGGACCTCTTCATTTCCACCCAGAGGATCAAGGTTTTAAATGCAGACACGCAGGTAAGCGTTAAAGGCAGTTGTTCAAAATCAGGTAAACTCCTAAGTTCAACTCCTTCTTGTCCCATGATATCGGCCCTGGTTCTCAGCAGCTTCTCTCCTGTGCCCTCTGCTCCCATCAACCCAAAGCCCATGGCTTGGGCTGCAGGAGGAGCAAGGAGCGCACAGCAGGTAGCAGTTGTGCTGGCGTCACCCCAGGGCTCTGCAGGCGGGAGGTGGGTGGGAAGGCCTGCTGGGTCTTCCCCTGCTCCGCAGTCCCAGGGAGCCTGACCTCTGGAGACAGAGGAGGCAGCAGCCCCCACCGTGTGACTCACCCTGCAGCCCAGCACTCCCATCCCCAGCGCCGTGCCCCGACCACCCTCCAGGCCCTCGCACACCCTGATGCGGGCATGTGGTGCCCTTCCTTGTCACATGTGTATCCCGTGTCCAGGCTTGCGCCTTGTCCCACTGATCTTTGTGTCCTGCACCCCCCTATCCTGGAACCAGCCCCCTCCTGGAGCCTGGCACTTGGTGAAAACTCAGGGAGACAGGTGCCAGGGCTCAGGCACTGGGCGTGCAGCACTTCACAGCCTTGGACTTCATTTTCGGATCTTTTGTGGGCAAACCGTCTGGACTAGATCCCCCTCCCACTCTCCAAGCCCCACGCCTCATCACCCACCTGTGCTGGGGGGCCCCAAGACCACCCCAGGCTGGATGGTTTCGGAGGACTGACAGGACTCCGCACACTCACAGCTGAGATTTATTTCAGCAGACAGCTCCAGCGCGGAATCGGCAAAGTGGGTGCGGGCTTCCACAGCCCTCCCCGCAATCACACAGGACACACTGAACCCCCCGGCAAGGGGCTGTGACAAGAGAGTGAAGTGGTGTCTACCAGGGAAGCTCACAGACACTTAGCCCAAGGTGTTTACTGGGAGCTGGTCACATAGGCACCCTCTGCCTGGCAGCTACCAAAATTCCAGACTCCCAGGGGGAAAAGAGGTGTCCAGCCTAGACCACGTTGTTTGCACAAAGGGTTTAGGCAAAAGGAACCATGTTTCTCAGTTCGGGTGCTGGGAACCCTCCTGAGATCCACGTACCCAGATGCCAGAGAGGGCCAGCCTTACAGGCGGGCCTTTCTGGGGACAGCAGCTAGCCCTGCCCTGATAACTCTTCTTGCCAGTGTGCATGGAGGGCGGTGCCACACCCAGAGTGGGAGGATGGGCTTGGGGATTGAAGCTGGGCTGCATCCTCTTGAGCTATATAGCCTTAAACAAGTTCCTGAACATCTCTGAGCCTCCTCATACCCACAGCCCCAGCTGAAAGAGTAACTCTTCTGATGGATCCTGTAAAGGAGAGATGAGAAACCACCTAGCTTGGCCCAGTCTAGGGCTCACTCCACTGGCCTCTTCTCCCTTCCCTTCCTTTCCCCTCTGAATCTTTGTATTCTGAACAGGGCATGCACATTAAATCTGTTGGGGCAGAGGAGCTGGAGAGGAGGGAACAGGTGAGAGAGACTGGGAAGGCCAAAGTAGCCAGTCAGGGCAGGAGAGCAGATGCGGCCATGTTGGTTGGCAGCCTCTGTCTGTGAGGAGGAGGAGGGATCTGCCATTGATAGGAGCTGGGGAAGAAACATGTTTCTGACACCTGGGGATTGATGCAGGCATTTATGACAGTGCAGAAATCAGGAGATGCTGAAGAGCCACTCCAGCTGTTTCAGGGTCCCTCCCTGGAAGGTGACTCTTGTGGTTATGAAACACCCTCATGGCTTTGGCCAGAAAAAACATCAGCTGCAGAGACAAAGGTGAAGCAGCATTTGCTGCAAAGTGGATTCTGTGAGGAAGACATGAGGTCCAGAGGTTGCAGAAACACTCAAGTTTCTTTTGTGAACAGAGGACAAAAGCATAAAAGACCAGTGGATTAATTTTTCTGAGCTTTGTGTGCAGTCTTGTTAGGTAGGGGTTGTGGGCAAGATGCTGGCTGGAGATTCCTGTCCAAGGACAAAAGCCATCAGGAGTCATGGGCCTGCCAGAGGCCGAGGGAACTGAAGTCAGGTGGGCTACTTCGGTGTCTCCTGACCCAGGCCCAGGCTGTTTGGGCTCCCTGGGAAGAGCTCAATGAGTGACAAACATTGGCCTTGATGCTTTCCTCTTCTGCACGGCAGGAAGGCCAGGCCAGGCCACTCCTGGGCCCATATGGGAGAGCACCTTGTTCAGGAGGGACCCTTCTCCAGAGCCATGAGTGGCTTCTCATCTGGGAGCAAATGGGTTTCACTATATGGCAAGCCCCTGCTCCAGCAGAGACAGCCCGAGAGCTCACCTGACATCACGCCTCCCTGGGTTCCACACAGTCCATTTGGGAAGCTGGGACTGAGATGCGGGCAGAGTGACTTTGACTGTGAACCAGTACCCTAAAACGCTCTGTTAACTAGGGCCGTGGTTCTCAACCAGCGTGATTTTTGTCCCCCAGGGGACATTTAGCAATGGCTGGAAATAATTTATGTTCTCACACTTGGGAAGGGGGAGGTGCTACTGGCATCTCCTGGGTAGAGGCTTGGAATGCTCCTAACACCTTGCAGTGCACGTGACAGCCCTCCACAATAAAGAATGATCCGGCCCCAAATGTCAGGAGAATCAGGGTTGCAAAACTTGAATAATTGGAGTGCCTTTTTTTTTTTTTTTTTTTTTTTTTTGAGATGGAATTTTGCTCTTGTTGCCCAGACTGGAGTGCAGTGGCGCGATCTCGGCTCGATGCATCCTCTGCCTTCCGGGTTCAAGCGATTCTCCTGCCTCAGCCTCCCGAGTATCTGGGATTACAGGCACCTGCTACCACGCCCAACTATTTTTTTTTTTTTTTTTAGTAGAGACAGAGTTTCACCATGTTGGCCAGGCTGGTCTTGACCTCCTGACCTCAGGTGGTCCACCTGCCTCGGCCTCCCAAAGTGCTAAGATTACAGGCTTGAGCCACCGCACCTGGCCCTGTTGTGCTTTTTAATGGCTTGTCCCAGTAGTGTTTCCTGACGTGGCGCTGTCTCCCTCCCGACAGGAAACCATGATGGACCACGCCTTGCGTACCATCTCCTACATTGCCGACATTGGGAACATTGTGGTGCTGATGGCCAGACGCCGCATGCCCCGGTCAGCCTCTCAGGACTGCATCGAGACCACACCCGGGGCCCAGGAAGGCAAGAAGCAGTATAAGATGATCTGCCATGTGTTCGAATCAGAGGATGTAAGTAAACTCTTGCCAGGGCACTCCCCTCCCAAGGTTCACCGCCCAGGGCGGCTCCAGAATCCAGGCACTGTGGACACCACCCTCAGGTGGAAACCCTCCGTGCCGTTATTGATGTTTCCAGTGGATGAGTGATCTTTTGCATACTCTTTGGGTTTGCAAAGATAGTGAACACAGTCTTATTCTACTTCTTGAAACAGGTTCTTCAGGAGCTGTTTATAAATTGAGCCATGGTTAAATATATGAGGGAGCTGTTTGAAGAAATCCCTTTACAAAACATTTTCTCTACTCAAAATGAAGTTAATCTTTGCGTAACTTTTGTTATTAAAATGCAAATTTTCGCATGGCCCCCGGCATGCTGTATAAAGAAGGCACATCTGCACATGAGGCTTAGTTCTGCCTTTGCGTGTGGTATGTCTTCCGAGCAAGTAAAAAGTGATTCTGAAGTATAAGATACCAAAGACTCAGGAAAAGATCGCAAGCCCTTTGGCTCCCTTCTTGGGCTGGAGAAGAGCATTGTTTTTAGCCTGGAGGGGGACAGAGGGACTGAGGAAGGAGCAGCAGGGCCAAGAGGGGAACTCAGAGAGGAACTGTCCTTCCTGGAGGCTAATCTTACTCACAGACCAGCAGCGGGGCTGCTGGTGAGCCAATTTTGTGGCTGTTGCCAGAGTGAAGTTTTAAGAAATGATCTATGGCTGGGCACTGTAGCTCATCATGCCTGTAATCCCAACACTTTTGGGAGGCCGAGGTGGGTGGATCACCTGAGGTCAGGAGTTCAAAACCAACCTGGCCAACATTGTGAAACCCTGTCTCTACTAAATATACAAAAAATTAGCCAAGCATGGTGGCGCGTGCCTGTAATCCCACTTGGGAGGCTGAGGCCAGAGAATTGCTTGAACCCGGGAGGCGGAGGTTGCAGTGAGCTGAGATCAAGCCATTGCACTCCAGCCTGGGTGACAAGAGTGAAACTCTGTCTCAAAAAAAAAAAAAAAAAAAAAATCTATCCTTCATGGGCACTTGGCCAGGGCATTCTTTTTCACATAAGGACTTGAGGGTGTCTCAGGACCTGGGCAATAGGGAAGGGTCCCCATATTGTCATGATCCTGACATACGGCATGGGAAATGAAGACAGGGTTCAAACCTGTGGCTGGCACAGTCATCTGCTTCCTGAGAAGCTGGGTCCACTTGAAATGCCTCAGCGCAGTGGCAGATTTACAGGGGGGAGAGGGCATTTCAACAGCGCACTCACACATTCCTTCCACCGCTACACGGAGACCCCCGAAACCTGGATGGGCATTTCTGTGTGACTGAGGGCTGAGGGTGTCTGAGAGACCTGCCACGGGCGTGGGCCACAGGTGCTGGTGGAATGAGGCCAGGGGCAGGCCCAGTGGCAAAGGGTGGCAGTCAGTTGGTGAGAGTTTCCGAGGGGCACTGAGAGCCCCCAGGTGCAGCCGACGCGGAGGGTTAAAGCCAGGGGATGCCGGATTGGGTAGATGATGTGAGGCTGAGAGGCGGGGTAGATGAGGCCCAGGGTGGTCCTGCCCGCACAGCAGCCTCCCCGTCCCCACCTCTCCAGCGCCTGCAGGCTCTGCCCACAGCCTACCTGCAGGAGGCCGCTTTAGCTCCTGGGTGGGGCCTGGGCTGGACTCCTGGCCTCACAGCAGTGAACTCCCACAGGCTTGGCTGCGAGCTGGGGCTGGCAGGGCGACCCCTTCTCTGAAGCACCAGCCGCAGAGCGAGCCCCCTGAACCCCACACCTCGCAGGAGGCAGCCGGGACCCGGAATGGAGGCAGCGGCTGGCTGCACACCAGCGGGCCTGATGACGCCTGGAGGAGGCGCAGCCCCGTGGAGCCGGCTCCTGAGCTTGGAGCTTCCGCGGGGGCGGAGGATGTCGTCCAAGGGGAGGAAGAATGGGGGTGGCCCGAGGGAGACCAAGTGGAGTCCAAGGGCCGTGGGTGGTGGAGCTGGGCTTCCGGGCTCCCGTGCTCTCAGGCCGCCCTTCCCAGCCAGGTGGCAGCATCAGGTGGAGACAGAAGCAGAGGCTTGGGGGCCACCCTGCGCCCCGGAACCCTGAGATCCCGGGCGGGTGGGGCAGGGACCCCCGCCGCCCTCCACTTCTCCCGGAGGCCCGACCCTTTCCTGCGCGGGCGCTGCCCCCGACCTCCCGCCGAGCCCCATCAGTTCGCCAACTCCGCAGGCCGGCCCGGCGGCGCCATCTGGCGGTCCCCGGGCGTCGCGCCCCCAGCCGGGTCTGGCAGCAGCGGCAGAGACGCTGGGCGTGGGAACTGGCAAGTCCTGGAAACCAATTAGGGCCCCTCAGGGAGGGCAGTTCCACGCCTGCTGGAGGGAAGGTCGCCTGCTGCGCGCTTCTAATCCGGCCCAGCTTGCCTTTCCCAATGCATACATTCATCTGCTACTCTTACATCCTGCCACGTGGAGAGTGGGAAGGGAATTGAGGCCAAAGCCCTTGTTTCACCTGTTTTGGGATCCTGTTGAGTAGGAGTTTGCTGGGGGCGCCCGTGCAGAACCCCCTTGAGGGCAGCTGGGGAGGCAGGTGAGGAGCAGGACAGAGCATAAGGAGGGGCTCACACAGCCCAGAGCCTGGCGGGCGGCCCGCTGTGGGCTGAGACGTCATCGAGGTTGCCAAGAGCCCCACCACGCTCCCACGGCTGCACAGCTGCCAGCCTGCTTGGTGACCTCTGGGAACTCAGTACAGCTCTCACCTCCCACTGTCAACTGTCTGCGCCCCAGCAGGCGACCCGCCAAGCCCTGAGTGCTGTTTCGATGTCCAGGCCTCTGCCATGTCAGAGTCGGTGATGTCCACTGAAGCAGCTCAGTGGAAGTAGAAGCGACGTGCTCCGTAGGGCCTGTGTGGAGTCCCAGGTCTCATGTCTTGCAAGCCCAGCCTGGCACAGCCACATGTCCCTAGTGGGCACTGGGTTCTGTTGCTACCAATAAATACATGCAGGGTAGACAACTAGCAGCATGATGCTCCCGGAAAACACACTGAAAGTCCATTTTCGTCATAAGATGAGTGGAAAGGAAATACAGATGGGGCCGGGTGCAGTGGCTCACACCTGATGCCAGCACTTTGAGAGGCCAAGGCAGGAGGATCATTTGTGTCCAGGAGTTTGAGACTAGCCTGGGCAATATGGCAAGACCCCCATCTCTACAAGAAACAGTTTTTAATTAGCTGGATGTGGTTGTGCTCACCTGTATTCCCACTCCAGTCTGGGCAACAGAGCCAGACCTCATCTCAAAAAAAAAAAAAAAAAGCAAAAATATGACATGTAATCAATAATTCATTGTTGTCCTAGACTTTGTTTGAAACAGCTTTGACCTGGAGCGTCTGGGTCATGCCACAGCTTAGGCAGGGACAGTCAGGAGCAGACCCTTCGGGGTTCAGGGCAACACTGGGGTTCGCTCACGGTGGGGTGCTGGTGGGAGACAGCCTTTAACAGATGAGGGAGGGCCCCCAGTTTCTTTCTTGTTCTTCTAAGCTGGAACAAGGCCCCCTTGAAGGCTTACGGGTGCATCCTGCACCCAGCCCTGCCACAGCCCCTGTTGAGGAGGCCGCGGGGAGCCGGTGCCGCATGCCTGTCTCCAGCAGGCCTGCCCTCTGCGCAGGCCCAGCTCATCGCCCAGTCCATCGGCCAGGCCTTCAGCGTGGCCTACCAGGAGTTCCTGCGAGCCAATGGCATCAACCCCGAAGACCTGAGCCAGAAGGAGTACAGCGATATCATCAACACCCAGGAGATGTACAACGACGACCTCATCCACTTCTCCAACTCGGAGAACTGCAAGGAGGTAAGCCACGCCCACCGGCCTCAGGGAGGCCACATTTGCCAGCTTCTGCTCCCTGAGCTCCTGCAGAGCGAGCCTTCCCGGGGTCCTCACGCACACCCTTGCCTTCCATCAGACTCGAGTGCGGCCCGGAATGTGCGCCTCGCTCCTGCCTTCCAGCTGAGCGCTTGCGTGTGAAATGAGGTGTTTGTAACAAAGAAGCTGATTACAGTCGGCTTTAATGACCTCGAAAATGTGCCTTTTAATGCTGCTGTTATCAACCAGCGCTCAGCACCCGGGAGATATTTCTGAAAAGCATGTGGTATCTCTAAAGGGAGCTTGGGTGCTCTGGCAGGGGAGGCTAGAAACCACCAGTAGCAGAGGCCTAGCTGGTCCCAGTGGCTTCCCCCAGGGGACTTTGGAAAGTTCTTATGGGCAGAGGAGCAAATACCCTGGGGATGGCCCGTGCCTCGACTGTTTGTTGAAGGGCTGAGTTATTCTGTCTGCGGTGGATGAGTGGATGGCCTCTGCTGCTTGTTGAAGGGGTGAATGCGTGATCCTGGTTTCTTGCTGAAGCCATTCCAGGCAGTTTCCAAGACAGTGACCTTTGAGAGGAAGTAAAAGTAGAAGGACTTTTCCAACAAGAGTGAAGGCCGGGGCAGGCTATGGGTGCTGGAGTCTGAGAGCATTCCTCTGGCCTCTGTGGGTGTGGTGGGGTGGAAGGAGCGGGAACCAGGACTCTGGAGCCCTGCTTCGGGTGGGAAGGTCAGTGTTGGGCGTGGGTAGGGATGGAGTCAATGCCGGGCATGGGTGGGGATGGGG
Organism: Chlorocebus sabaeus; assembly: GCF_047675955.1. Lineage (NCBI taxonomy): Eukaryota > Metazoa > Chordata > Mammalia > Primates > Cercopithecidae > Chlorocebus > Chlorocebus sabaeus. The sequence goes on along the minus strand of NC_132929.1, from coordinate 6,547,383 downwards.
GTCTGTACTTCCAGGTTCCCAGGATTGCTGGGTGGACCCCAGGGAGGCATGGGAGCCAGAGTGGGGTGGGCAGGGCCTCTAGCCCAAGACCTCTCCTGGCTGAGATGAGCCAGCCTTGGATCCCATGGCAGGGCGGAATGTGCTGGGACAGGGTCAGCCTCATCCTCCTGTGGGTCCTTGGCAGAGGCCCCAGTCCCTGCCGCCAGCCCCTCTCACACCGCTGACCCCTTTGCAGCTGCAGCTGGAGAAGCACAAGGGCGAGATCCTGGGTGTGGTGGTGGTGGAGTCAGGCTGGGGCTCCATCCTGCCCACGGTGATCCTGGCCAACATGATGAATGGCGGCCCGGCTGCCCGCTCAGGGAAGCTGAGCATCGGGGACCAGATCATGTCCATCAATGGCACCAGCCTGGTGGGGCTGCCGCTCGCCACCTGCCAAGGCATCATCAAGGTGGGCACCCTAGGACCCTCCGCCCAGGGGTCACCTCAGCCCTGCCCCACTTGATTCCCACTTTGCTGCAATCCGCACTTCACCCACGGTGAAACTGAGGGCCAGGGAGACCCACCTGGTGACTGGTCGATGATGGCATCAAAATTTGAACTCAAGACCATTTCCCATGTCTGAATCAGAGGTGGCCCCGGGCTGCCCTGGGGTGGCAGGGGAGGGGTTGTCTGAGCCCTGTATTGAGCCATGTGGCCCTGGGCAAGGGCCCAAGGACCAGTGAGTATACAGTGACCAGCTTATCCTGTTTTGCCTGGGACTTTGCCAGGTTAGCGCTGAAAGTCCCGCTTCCGGGAAACCCCTTCAGTGCTCTTGGGCTGGGGAGGTGGGGCACCCTGCATGGGTTGAGTTCTGGGACACAGGTTCCCTTAAGTAAGGAGGCCACCCTGACCGTCAGACTCGTGAGCTTGCAGCTTTGGGAGGTGCTGCCTGTCGCTGTCAGGGGTCAGGCAGAAGGGTCACCGGCAGGTGGGGTGGGGGCCTTCACACTGACCGCTTGCGGAGGAGCGGGCTCTGCCTGCTGCTGGTGACTCCTGTGACCCAGCTGTGGCCTGGCCCCCAGCCCTCTGTGGCATGTTCCTCCCCACCCTGCTGTGGTCTTGGTGCTGGAGAGAACACCGTCCTCCTCTTTGTTCAGCGTGAGAGGTGAAGGGCCTTCCCCAGGCCAGAGCATCCCATAGACTGGCTCTTGGAGCTCGGCCGGCAGAGCTTCTGCCCGATGGGCAGCCACACAAAGAGACATGGGAGAGGCCTCTGCCAGCGAGGTCTCATCAGCCGAGGTCCCCACTCCCAGGGCTGCAGCTCCCAGGTGGAGGCTTGAGTTCCTCCCCGTGCCTCTTCACCCCCACCGGACCCCAGCGGCCTGGCACACCCACTGACAGTTGCGTCCTCTCTCAGAGATTTGCTGCACGATCACTCCCTGCCCTGCAGGAGGTCATCCTTGGAGGGCACTGGGTTTTGAGGAAGGTGTCCCCACATTCTTCCGTAGGAAGCTCTCCTGAATTTGGCATGATGATGGCCCCCTCGACACCCTGAGGGTGAACTGGTGCCAGGCGCATTGGTTCTGCCCAGTGGCACTCAGAGCCTGGGCTCACTCCCGCAGCGGCTCATCTTCCCCAGGGCAGAGGTGCCCTGAGCATGGTGGGAAAGAGGGCGCAGTGCCGCCCTGGAAACCTGGCAGCTCTGGGAAGGGCCAGAGCGAGGCTCGTCCTCACTGTACAGAGGGGCTACCGAGGCTAAGAGGGGAATGCCTGCCTGCCTCACCCAGTGTGCGTCCTCGCTGCCCCCGGCCTCTGCCCTGCCAGCCTCCCCCATCCTGGGTCAGGCTTGATGTCTAAGGCCCAGCCTTTGACTCCTATCCCCATGCTCTGCAGGGCCTGAAGAACCAGACACAGGTGAAGCTCAACATCGTCAGCTGTCCCCCGGTCACCACGGTCCTCATCAAGCGGCCAGACCTCAAGTACCAGCTGGGCTTCAGCGTGCAGAATGGCATTGTGAGTCCCCCCTCCTGCCGTAGGCTGCCACCACCGCTGCAGGGCCCAGGGAGGGAGAGCAGCTCCCGTCTGATGGGACAGGCTATGCCTGGCAGCCTGGCAGGACCTGACCCATGGGTGCAGCTGCCCACAGCCAGGCCACCCGGGACAGGAACTTTCCACGGCTCTCTGGGAGGTCCTGGGTAGAAGGGGAGGGCCAGGGCCAGGGCATGGCCGTGGATTGGGCCCCTGCAGCCTTTCCCAGGTGCCCTTGTCCCCACAGTGGCTGTCGCCTGCTTTGGAGGGAGGGCAGCAGGCTTCGCCAGCACTGTGGCTTGGACACAACCAGTCGTGGCATCACTTACTATGCTCAACAAACAGATGCTCACTCGTTCATTCATTCGTGTACTCATCATTCACTTGTTCACTCAGCCGTTCAGCAGACATCTGTGAAGTGCCTGCTCTGTGTTAGGCTTTGCACCAGGCAATGGGAAGCCTGGAGTGCTTCCTGGAGGAGGTGATGCTGGGCTTGAGTGTGGTTCTGGCCAAAAACCTGTGCCAGTTCCCCGGGCCAAAGTTCTTTAGCCCAGAGTTTCCACCCTCTCATTGACCTGCGTTTGGCTGGCCAGAATTCTCTTTCCTTTGTTTTCCCTCCTGCAAAAGACCCAGAGGGGAGAGATGTGGCCACTAAATGGAATAAAGAAGAAAAGGGCTGGCAATACCCAAATTGTTTAAATCAGCCCTGAGTATGAGGGAGCATAGGAGGAGAGACATTGCGGGCTGGAGTGGAGTGGTGTGGAGGCGACGGGGAGGACGCGTGCCCACCCACAGCCACAGAGGAAAGACAGTGGGAGAACATTCTAGAAGGACTACCAAATCTTCTCCATTGTTTTCTGGTGAAGCAGCGTAGAGGGGTATACCCACCGTCAGGGTGGAGTCACAGGGCTTGGGCTCAGGGCCCATCTCTGACCCTGCTGTGTTAGAGTAAATTTGCTCCTATAAAAAAGATTCCACAAATCTTCATATGCTGAGAGCTGACTGCTTATTCGTGCTGCAGTCTGATTTGCAGGGGGGGTGGGGGCGAGCTTCACTCCACAGAGCCACTCAGGGGCCCAGGCTCTGCCCTCAGCTGGGCTTCCGCAGCCCCCACTGGGAGCTCTGTGTCTGGCTGCCACTGCAGGAAGACAGGCAGCTCGGAAGACCTTGTGAAGGTTTTTAGGACCAGGGAAGAAGTGGCCCTTGTCATTTCTGCCCACAGCCCACTGGCCAGATAGCTCAGCCACAGACCCATGGGAAGCGGGGCCAGCTGGCGCCCAGAACGAAGAGGGACGGGGCATCGCCAGTGTCAGCCATACCTTCCCGGCTGTGTGACCCTCGGCAAGTCACTTAACACTCACTGGATTCCCCTCAAAAGGTGCTTGTGAAGATCAGCAGAGAAAATCCATAACGTACCCCAGGCTACCCAAGGTGGGCTCGCTGGTCCTAGTCTCTGCCAAGGAGGAAGGCCCGTGGCCCCTGGAGCTGGCACAGGTGCCGGGACAAGTTGTCTGCACCCCACTTGGGACTTCTGTCCAGGACAGTGCGCCTGCCGCAGGAGCTGGCCAGGTGGTGGTCTGGCCTGGGCCAGCTCTGCCTGACTGCTCTGCACACATGTGGCCTGGGCACAAGCAGTTGCCCCAGCTCATTTGCAGGCTCTGCAGAAAGTCAGCTGGGCCCTGTCTGCAGCTGCTGTGAGCACTTTGTGGACGGGCATGGCTGGGCCCCAGGGAGGAGGCCTGGGAGAGCCTTCTGGGCTCCCGCCCCCCAACCGTCACCAGGTCCTGCCTGTGTGCCTCCCACCCCAGCACTGGGGACAGTGGAGGAAGCTGGGGACTGGCAGCCCTGCAGCCCTCATGAGGAGCTGTGCTGTGCAGAGCCTGGGGCGCTGTGTGGTGTCCCCGGGCTGCCCCTGCCTGGCCAAGCCTGGTGACTACACAGTCTTTGCCTCCTGAGTGGCACTGGGGAGCTGCTTGTTCCTGTTCCCGCACCCGCTTGCCCAGCGTAGGAGGCAGGTGGGCCTGGGTTAGTGGCCAGTGCTGCTCCCTGACAGCCCCGCAGGAGAGGGCCTTTCCCCACCACAAGGTGGCCTGGGGGCTGCCCACTCTTAGGGCCTGCGACTATAGCCCTGCCCAGGATGAGTTTGATGCCCCCTCAGTCTGCTGGTGTCCCCCAAACTATAACCGTGTGAGGAGCACAGGAACTGGAGCAGCTGGGGCACACAGGAGTTTAGTGACTTGCCCCAGGTCACACAGCCATGTGGAGCACTGGTGGGGAGAGGGGAAGAAGAGACAAGGAAGGGAGGACTCCAGTTTGTGTTTTGTGGGGGCTAGATTAACTTGAATGGGAAAGGAGGGGACAGTTGGAACAGCCCAGCCAAGCCTAGGTGCAGGGTTCTGTGCCTTCCTTCCCAGAGAGCCAGAGAGTGCAATGGGCGAGTGTGAAGCCCGGGCGGAGGGCAGTGGATGGAGACCAGGGCTGTCTCCAGCTGCCTTCTGGGGCTGGTGCGGGGAGTCTGGAGAGCTCCCGAAGATGGGACTGGGTGGGTCCAAGTGGCCAGGAAGCTGAGGGTGGTGGTGTGGATGGGCGTTTCTCAAAAGATTAGAGGGTGCAGGGTTGAGGGCAGCAGCAGACTTGCGGGGCCTGGAGTGAGGAGGGGGTCATGCAATTCTGAAGACAAAATCTCCGGGGTGGCAATGTGAAAGAGAGGGTGCCACCCACTGCTTGGTGTCTCTGCCCTGGATCTGGGGTCTGAGTTCCGGAGTGATGGAGGGGACCAAGCGTCTGTGAAACTTGGGGGGTGGTCTGGGGTCACGACTGGGGACGAGGAGGGTCTGAAGGTCCCATTCCTGCTCGTGGATGCGCTGCTGTTCCACCTTCTGGCCTCCGCCTCCCTGTCTGTGAAACGGGTCCCACTTCCTTGAAGCCCCAGTGCTCAGGATGCAGGGGACAGGCTGGCAGCTGAGGGGAGGGTCAAATGCTGGCTCTCAGGGGCTTTCCCCAAGATACAGGACAGCTCACCCTGAGAGTGCCAGGGAGGGCTGGATGAAGCGAATGAACTGGCATGGTTCTGTCCTGGTTATGATCCATCTCCCCAGTGATCCAGAAAATGGCACGCAGGCGGCCCTACAGATCAGTCACCATCTCTGCGTGGCTCGGCTGCCTGGCGGTAAATACCAGGCCCCTCAGACCCCCAAGTGCGGACCCCACCTTTTGCACCTGCCTCATGAGTGCCCGTGGCCATGGCGGGGGTTGAGGGTAGGGGCTGGCTGTCCCTCTTTGGCCCTCTGTGCACCTAGACACAGAGGCTGTCACAGTGGCTGCCACCTGTCCCCCTGTAGGCCAGGACTCACCTACCCTAGGGACTTGTCCAGGCATCTGCCTGGCTGAGGTGCACCAGGGGCTCCAGGGAGCAATGAGCCTGGGATAACATTCAGGAGACCCGAGGGTGCTGGCTGCTCTGGTCTAAGCCACTCGTCCTTCACAGCGTGCTCAGGATGGGACCCACAGCCTGAGGGCCCTGGTCTCCACTTTCAGGACTCTGGTACCCTGGGTTCCTGCTCCCCCCGACCCTGTAGCAGTGCGGCTTTTCCCTCAGTGTCACCTCTCTGGGCCCCCTATCCCCACTATGCCCAGTGAAGCTCTCACCAGTGTCCTCCTGTCCTTGCCAGGCCCCCCGCCTGAAGTCCTGGCTCCAGCTGGCCTGGGACAGCCACAGGGCACCTTGTATCCCAGGAGCCAGTGGGCAGGGACGGCTGGTCCTCTCAGCCTCCACGTGCGCAGCCACCCGGGGAGCACGTGCGGGCGCTGGAGGATGCCTGGCTAGGAAATGGGGTCTATCAGCTCCTGCCCTGACCTGCAGCGGTTCTCCCCAGTGACTTCAGAAACATTCCCTGTGGCAGGTGGCAGTGCTTAGCATGCAGGGCGAGCAGTCAGATGAGATCTGGGCCTGCTGCAGAAATCTGGGTGCTGGTTTTGGGGGAGGGGGAGGCCCCCTCCCAGTTGTCTGTGTCTGCACGTGTGTGTGCACGCACGTGTGTCTGGGAGAGGTGAGTCTGCTTCTCCCATCCCAGGCCACTCACCTCCTGCCACGGCTCAGCACAGCCTCCTTTCTCCAGGATAAGAGGGTCCCGGGGCGAAGGAGCTGCGGTGTGGAATCTGCTTCTCCCTACCCCCTTCTCTTCTAGTCTTCATTCTCCTTGGACATCCATTTTTCTGGTTTTTGTTTCCATTTAAAAAATAACTGTGGTAAAATACATCTATAACATAAAATCGAGCATCGTAACCATTTTGAAGTGTGGAGTTCTGTGGCAGTCCATCTGCGTATCAGGCAGCCGTGGCCACTGTGCTCTCCTGCACGACTTCGTCCTACCCAATGGGAACTTTGTCCCCACTAAGCACCTCCACCCATTCCTCCTTCCCAACCCCTGGCAGCCCCCCACGTCTACTTTGTCTCTGTGATTCTGACTACCCCAGGTGCTGGGGTATCGCGCGGTGTTTGTCCGTGTGCCTGGCCTGTCTCACGCAGCGCAGTGTCCCTGAGGTCTGTCCGTGCTGTAGCGCGCGTCGGACTCTCCTTCCTCTCCAGGGCTGAGTGCTGTTTCCCCGCAGGCCTAGAGCACATTCTGTTTCTCCGCTGGTCCGTGCTGTCACCCTCGGCTGTTGTGAACGCTGCTGCCGTGAACACGGGTGTGCAGGGCGCCTGTTTTCCAGTCTGTCCAGTCTCATGGTCACAGGCGCTCCCAGGCCCTCTTGTCCCTCTGTTTGACATCACTTTTAAGCTGGAAATGGAAACCCCCCCCCCCCCCCCACTGCACTCCAGCCTGGGTGACAGAATGAGACCCTGTCTCCAAAAAACACAGAACCAGTGTGTTTGGCACAAAATGCCATTATGTCACCTGGTGGGGAGGATATAGGAATAAAAGTGACTCTCCCCTGCCTATGTAGAGCATTTGGGCATCTGGCAAACAGAGCCTTCCCTTGACAGAACAGATGCCCCACCTTTCTGGTGGCCAGGGGACAGGCTGCCTCTCCTTTCCCGCCCACCCACCAGCTAAGTGCCTGTCTTCCAGGATGGTAACCAGGCTCAGCTGCAGGAGGCCAGGTGGCAGTGGCCTTGGGCTATGTCACCAGTCTCCAGCCTGACCACAAAGGGAGGGGCCCTGGGGGAGGTGCGGCTGCGGACTGGTTCCACCGTGGGAGTTAGAAAACATGTTGGTTCCCCACACACCATGGCATTGACTCTCTTGTTTTAAGGAAACACACTTCAGATCATAAGTGTTGCCGTGTGAGTCAGCGAATTGCACGTGCACGTATTCATGTGGCGCTTTTCCCCCCTCGTGTCCTGTCTCTGGAGACATGGTGGAGTGCCTGTCGGGTGTGGCAGGAACACGTGTGCTGACCTAGCCATGTCTGCTTAGATTTGCAGCCTCATGAGAGGGGGTATTGCCGAGCGAGGGGGCGTCCGCGTTGGCCACCGCATCATCGAGATCAACGGGCAGAGCGTGGTGGCCACAGCCCACGAGAAGATAGTCCAAGCTCTGTCCAACTCGGTCGGAGAGGTAAGGAGGGACTTTGGGTGGGTGTGCCTCTGCGTGCTGGTTCCCGTGTGCTCCCACCGGCCCTCCATGAGCCTCACCCGCTCCAGAGGACACAGGGCGTCTGAAGGCCAGCCAGGCTGTCTCCCACCGGGGCAGCTGTGACAAGGGTGAATGGAGTGGCAGGTGATGCGGGGCCATCCCGGTCTGGCTCTAACTGAGCAGCCAGGAGGGCACAGGCTGCTGGGGGTGCTCCCTGAACACTACTTTTGGGACTGGACCTGTACGTCCAGTTCAGAAGCTCTGCAGGGCACACGGCTCTGGCCACCCTGGCAGGCTTGCCTCTCTGCCCCTGTTGGCCATCCCCTCCCACAGCCAGGCTGCTTGCCCTGTCCCGCTTCACTGGCTGAAGCCCCCAGTCCAGTTCTTTCTGGCATCGCTTCCACAGCAGTGCGAGGATGGTGTGGGGGAGGCGCCGGTCTTCCTCCAGAGCGCACAGGGCGGCAGGATCACTGGGAGGACGGATGGTGCTGGGGGGCGGGGGTGGCACGTACACTGGGGGAGGCCTGGCCAGCGTGCTGCGGGGCTGTGTGTGTGTGTGTGTGGTGTGTGTAGTGTGAGTGGGTGTGGGGCTGTGTGTGTGTGGTGTGTGTAGTGTGAGTGGGTGTGGGGCTGTGTGTGTGGTGTGTGTAGTGTGAGTGGGTGTGGGGCTGTGTGTGTGGTGTGTGCAGTGTGAGTGGGTGTGGGGCTGTGTGTGTGTGGTGTGTGTAGTGAGTGGGTGTGGGGCTGTGTGTGGTGTGTGTAGTGTGAGTGGGTGTGGGGCTGTGTGTGTGTGGTGTGTGAGTGGGTGTGGGGCTGTGTGTGTGTGGTGTGTGTAGTGTGAGTGGGTGTGGGGCTGTGTGTGTGTGGTGTGTGTAGTGTGAGTGGGTGTGGGGCTGTGTGTGTGGTGTGTGTAGTGTGAGTGGGTGTGGGGCTGTGTGTGTGGTGTGTGTAGTGTGAGTGGGTGTGGGGCTGTGTGTGTGTGGTGTGTGTAGTGTGAGTGGGTGTGGATGTGTGAGCATGGGTGTGTGTGGAATGTGATGTATGAGTGTGGGTGTGAGTTTAAGTGTGGGCAGGTGTGGGAAATGGGTGTGTGTGTGCACATGTGGGTGTATGGGGTGCATGAGTGAGTGGGTGTGTGTGGCTGTGTGAATGTACCTGAGTGTGAGTGTGGAGGAGTGTCGGGGGGGGTGTGTGTGTGGATGTACGTGTGTGTGAGACAGCATGGGGTGTGTAGGAGTGCAAGTGTGGGTGTGTGCAGGGGTGTGTGGCTGTGGGTCTGTGAGTGGATGTGAGGTATGGGGGTGTGGAGTGTGAGTGGGTGTGAGTAGGGGTGTGTGAAGGGGTGTTCAGCACAAAGGGGCTTCAGGCTCTGTGGGAAGCACGGTGGTCACATGAACAGGGAGACTGAGAGCTGAGGAGCCCGGCCTGCAGAGGGGCCCGCTGGGGACCGGGCAGGGAGTTTGGGTCGGGGTCTGGGGACAGCAGTGGCAGGCTGGGCGGTCTGTGGCGCTTCCCCCGGCGGCCCTGTGGGGGCTGACTATGTGGAAACCATCCTTGCAGCCTGTGGGGTGGATGGGCGGAGGGGCCTCCAGTTCCTGTTCCTCAGATGAGGTCTCTTGGAGCCTCCTCAGGACACTCATATTTTGTGCACTGCAGGGTGTGCTGGGGGCTGGGAGGCCTGTTTTCCCCGTGCTGGTGAAGGCAGGGGCCGGCTCAGGAGGAGGAGGGTCCCTGTGCTGGTGAGGGCAGGGGCCGGCTCAGGAGGAGGAGGAGGGTCCCCGTGCTGGTGAGGGCAGGGGCCGGCTCAGGAGGAGGAGGAGGGTCCCCGTGCTGGTGAGGGCAGGGGCTGGCTCAGGAGGAGGAGGAGGGTCCCTGTGCTGGTGAGGGCAGGGGCTGGCTCAGGAGGAGGAGGGTCCCCGTACTGGCGAGGGTGGGGGCCGGCTCAGTTTTCCCCGTGCTGGTGAAGGCAGGGGCTGGCTCAGGAGGAGGAGGGTCCCTGTGCTGGTGAGGGCAGGGGCTGGCTCAGGAGGAGGAGGGTCCCCGTACTGGCGAGGGTGGGGGCCGGCTCAGTTTTCCCCATGCTGGTGAGGGCAGGGGCCGGCTCAGGAGGAGGAGGGGCCAGGCGGACACCAGCCTCCCTTTGATGGCATCAAAGAAAGGGAAAGCCGGTGTTCCCAAGTAGATGCTTTGAAGCGGCCGCCCCCATGGCCCTCAGCCCCACACCCGTGAGGGAATCCACCCGTGGAGGAGTGGGCGGGAGCACGGAGAAGAGGCAGGAGGCGGCCGGGGTGTAGGAACCCCTTCAGCCCTGCTGAGGTGATGGTGCCTGTTTCCAGGAGCCCTGAGCCCATGTGGGACATGAGTCACGGATAAACAAAGCTTGCAGTTGTGCGGGGCCTCGGGTGGGTGTCCGGTTGAGGAATGCCAGGGGGTGACTGATGGAGGAAGCCCGTGCCGGGGGCAGGAGCAGCAGAAACCTGCACTGGCCACACAGATCCCGGCGGGGGAGGGAGGGCAACACCTCAGAAGCAGAGCTGCACGATGTGCCTTTCCGGGCCGCTCAGCCCAGGACCCGAGACCTGCTCGCCTGAGGAGGGGCAGTGGCCGGGCAGCCGCACCCGGTGGGGAGGCCAGCAGCCCTGTGGCAGCCGACCCTGGCAGTGCAAGGGCCCCCGTCCCGAGGCCGCAGCCCAGCGCAGTCCCGGGCAGGACAGGGGACAGCGTCATGCTCAGCAGAGAAGTGGGCAGCAGAGGTGCCCTTCTGTTACTGAAGCAGACGTTTAGAGTGCTCCTTCCCAGTACCCCACAGAAGGATTATGAGGCGTGCCACCCACACGGTTGGTCTCCCTGGGCGGTGTGAGGCTTTGCTTGTGTACCTAGCCCCTTTGAAGCCAGGGCTCAATGCCAGGCCCCAAAGGGTCATTTGCTCACTGATCCCCAAAGGCTGGGGACTTGAGGTGCCCTGGGCCCCAGCGAGCCTGATCCCAGCCCCCAGCACACTTGCCTGGCCAGTGTTTGTTCTGTAAGAAGGGGCGTGTGTCTTCCCCTATTGGTCTCCTCCTCACTGAGGCAGACTGCGCCCATCGCAGTTTCTGCTGAGGCCTGGGCACCCCCAGCCAGCCCCAGTGGATGGGCAAACTGCTGTCACCGCTAGAAGTCCAATTTCTTACCCTCTGGGTGTCAGCAGGACTGGAAGCAAAACTAGCACTCAACCATGTAGATGCCTCTGGAGCCAGGGGTGGAGGCCCGGAATCTCGGTCTGCCTCATCTGGAAGGCATCCTAAGTGCCCCCAGGCCTAGGCAGTCTGGCCCTCCTCCTTCACTCTAAGAGATGGGCATTTGAAGCAGAACTCGGGGGTGGGGGGGGGGGGTCGCCTCTGTCGTTTGCTTTCACCTCATTGTGGGAGGGGCAGTGGGAGGGCAGCGGCTCAGCCTCCTGTGTCTGTTGGCAGATCCACATGAAGACCATGCCCGCCGCCATGTTCAGGCTCCTCACGGGCCAGGAGACCCCGCTGTACATCTAGGCCCCCCAGCCTGGCCACGCAGCCTGGACACCAGGCAGGGCCACCCGGGCCCGGAGGAGCTGGGAGCCGGGCCGCAGATTTGACCCCGACGCCACAGCCCAGCCACGGACACTGGCTCCCCAAAGGGCGTGTCCTCACCGCCCACTTGGTTTCTTTTCTTTGTTTTCATTTTGCCAAAAAGGGGTATGTCTTTATCAAAGGAGAGTCACAGAACAAATGTTTGTAAAGCGTTCAAGTATTTTGCCACGTTCTGGACTGTCTTCTCCCTGCACCAGCCAGGGTGTGTCTCGGTAGCTGTGCGTGGTGTGACCAGCCAGGGTGTGTCTCGGTAGCTGTGTGTGGTGTGGAATGTATGTCTTTCCTCCCTGAAGCTGTGTGGAGTGAACTGGCGCCTCCAAGAGCGGCGGCTCCCAGGGCAGGGCAGCCATCACCCCTGCCTCCCGCCCTCTTGGCCGGGATGTCTGGGGTCCTGTGGGGCCCCCGCAGTGGTCCCAAACAGCTGCCTCTGCCGCTGACTGCAGGGACACAGGCAGCCCGGCTCCCAGGACATGACTTGTAATGCAAGTTTGGGGACATGTGATGGATTGTAAATAAAGGATGATGGCCACAACACGAAAACTCCCTATTTATTTAGATACTGTTACTGTTTGGACTTTTATTTTGGCAGGCTGTTTTTCAGACTTGAGGGTTTTCCAGGGTGAACCATGACCACACCTGCCTCTCCTGTAGTCTCTTCCGGGCGCCCTCCCAGCCGGCTGCATCCCCGGGCAGGGCTCCCACAGAGACAGGGAGGGCGCAGGATCTGCCCCCGCTTTAAAGTCGATCTACACACACTCCCACGAACATGCTCCTTCGAGGAAACAAAACCCACGCTAGACCACGCGACCTCGGCCACACCGAAGGCAGCCAGCCGTGAGTGCAGACCCCTCAGCCAGCGTGGCACGGCAGCCCTGAGCAGTAGTGGTGTGTGCGTAGATCAAGTCAGATCTAGTCCAGCTCAGTTCATTAGCGATCCATGTAATCTGATGTCATCTTGTCCCGAAGTCTCTTTTCGGCCCAGGCCTTGAAGAATACACTGTGACTTAAGAAGCCTTACCACGCAGTAACTAAAGCTTTAGGATGACTGTATTCGAGGAGTGCCGTGTGTTGCATGCAGCTGCCCGTAGGAAGACTTTGCGCATATCACTAATAAACCTGAAGTCGTGATGAAAAGCCATGTGTGTGACTGCTCTGTTACCTGAGCGGCGGGTGCCACCGGTCCTCTCATTCACAGCTTGGATGCGGCTCTGCAGGTTCGCTATGCGGTGGCGGCCGTGGCTGCTCTGTGCCCCTCCTGGACCCTGAACCTTGGAAGCTGTCACTAAGGAGGTTGGAGGGTGGGCACGCTGGGCACCAGGTGTCAGCTGGGCAATGCCCTGCTGCAACTGGAGGTGCCAGCAATGCTGCCAGATCACGGGGTCTGTCCCAGTTAGACCTCAGAGACACGGAGACCAGAAATACTTTTTATTAAAACACGGATCATTATTAAAACACCTTGAGGTACATTAAATAAATACAACCGTTCCAGGTGTACAAACAGGTCTCTGGTGGCTTGAAAACAATTTCCTATAAATTCTGCCTTAGCAGCCTCTGAGAGTCAGCACGGGTGGGGAGAAGCATCCGTGTGTAGCGAGCTTTCTGTGGCCTGGTGTGTTATAAGCATTTAATGTGGATCCTCATCTCCAGCCAAGGATGAGACCTGAAGTTCTTGCGAATGATGCTCCCCCTTCTCCGACCTTGCTTGCCATAGAGTTGGGGTCCAGGGTCTCCCCGCTCAGCATCCTTGTGGCCCTCAGGCTGGGGTCAATGGTGGTGTCACAGCAGATGCCAAACCCCCTTTGGGTCTCAGGCAGGGCAGGGGATGCCCGGGGCCCAGCTGAGCTGGAGAAGGAGCATGTCACCCCCAAAGCAGCCACAGTTGGCCCATTTCAGATCCCAGACAGGGAGCGTGATGAGAGCGGGGGAAGGACGCACGCGGCGGGGAAGCAGCCAGCTTTCTCCTTGGCTGTGAGCCAGCGTGCAGCCTGGGGCTCGGGCTCTTGCTGCTGGTACCCAGATGCCATGGAGCCAGGGTCAAGGGCACCACAGCTTCTGGGTCAAGTTGCCAGCACATTCCCTGGTCTACCAGCACCTCTCTCTTCTGGGGACCCTCCCAGGAAGCCCAGAGGCTGGACCCTCCCAGAGTCCATGAGTGGCCCTGAGCAGCTGGGCTGAGTGGGGCACCCCACCCTGTCCCTGACTGCCTCATTTTGAGGGGGCAGAAGGTTCCAGCCCAGTGGCATCAAGTTGGGTACAGTTTCTGTATCCACACAACAGCTGCCACCAGCACAAACCTAGAGCTGGGTAAGGGTGGGGTGCAGGTGGGGGCCCGCAGGGAGGCAGTGCTGGGGCAGGAGCCCCACTGGCCACTGGGACCGGGTCCTGCTGGAGAGAAGGGAAGGATACCGAGCAGCAGGCTGGGTAGTCCAGTGGCCTCCACCCTGGCTGCATGAGGAGAACAGCCCAGAGGCCGAGTCCGCTGAGTGGCTGGTGGTCTTGGCCTCGCTGGAATTGCAGCCGTGTCTGAGGACTGCAGCTCTAGCCCACACAAGGGCTCGGCCCAGGGACCATGCTGTGTGAACCCCCAAGCCCTAGCGTGGACCCTCCAAGCAGGTGGAACCCCTGCGGCGCGGCCCCAGCACACCTCAGACCGTGGAGATCCAGCGGCCAGGGCGTCAGGCGTGGCTGAAGCTCTGCTCCAGGGCGGCCATTCTGAAAATCCACCAATTAATTTCCCCTGCAAAGGGACTTGCCTGGAGGGAGTTCACAAGCCCCCACTTGAGAAAAAGTATAGATTTCCTGTTTTATAGTCTGAATAAAGTGCTCATAAATTCATCTCTAGTACATCTTTCCTGGAAAAGTGTAGGTTGTCGTCTGTTTTCAGCTCTCTAAAGCAATCGAAGCCTTTTCACCCACCACAGCTGGGGGAGGCCTACACCTCAGCCCCCAGGGCGGGGGTAAGGGGCTGCAGGAAGGCTCTGGGCACCTAGGCTGGAACCCCACGCCCTTCCCGGCTTCCAGTCACACAGAAGCTCCCCAGCACGCTGGCCACAGTGGTGCTGGGGAATTGGGGGAGCTCAAGGACAAGCCCCACGGAGCCGAGAGAAGAGCATGAGCCCCCTGCCCTGGCACCCAGGAGTGGAAGGCACCCTCTGGCCCCCCTGTGCCCCCATGCCAGGCTCACGGGCTCTCTGGGAAGAACTCAGGCTCTAGGCTTTGTTCACTGCAGGGCCCACCCAACGCAGCTCAGAGGCTGTTGCTGCTAGTGGCCCTGAACAGGCATTTCCATCACTGCAGAAAGTTCTCGTGGATGGCACTGTTCCAGGGCCATTGCTGGGAGCAGCTGCCACTGATGCCACCAGAAAACAAGGGGATAGGGGCCAAGAAAGTCCAAGGTCCCCAAGCTGCCCCCAAGCTGGGCATGCCTGCTTCTTGCACAAGCAGCATGGCGGGTGTCTCTTCCGTTTCGCGTGGGTTTGTAGGTGGTTTATGATCCTCCTGCGCGGGTGGGTCTGCTGCCGCCTGCCCGGGGGAAGGTTAGCTCTGGGTCACGGGGATCTGCGTTATCAGAAGGGGCCACTTCCCAGAGAAACCGGCCTCTCTCCCTCAGAACTGGACCCACCGAGCTCAATCAGGTGAGCTCAGACACAAGGGAGACCCCCAGAGGAGCTGGGAATCTGCGCTTATTGTTATGGATCAAACAACTGAATCAGGTCTGCGCCAGGGACAGGACAGGAGCCTGGAGAAAGGGGGCCTGGGAGGAGGTGGGGGAGGCACCCCACGGAGGGAGGCCGAGCTCGAGGCCCAGAAGACGGTGGGTTCCTCCAACCCTCTGCAACACCGGCCTGTCCCCTGGGGTGGCCGGGCTACGGCAGAGGCCCTCACTGTACATTTGTTTGCACAGTAGCCCTGTGGACAGAAAGTTGGGCGCAGGCTGCCATCTGTGCTAACGCTACCTATTTCCTTTTATAGGAAGTAGGCCAGAGCGTGATGAACGTTTAATGATAGAGCCATCGAGCCACATGAGAAAATGTCTCGTGAGTCGATGTCACCCTCTGTCCCCTGAACACTAAGTTAAATGAGGGATGGGGAACTCCTGCTTTGGATGGCCCTGATTTGGGAGATACTTCGAGTCTTTAGGTGACATAAGTGTCGCCTGTTGCTGTATTCACGTTTGTGCAACGCTGCTCAGTTCGAGGCGCTGCACGCCAGATAAAACCAGAGTTCACTGCGGACACGAGAGTCATCTTTCCCAGTTACTGGGCTAGGCAGGAAACGCAGTCCACAGGGAGACGACCGCTCGGCTCCCCTCAAGAGAGGGAGTGACAGTTCCCTGCCCACGCCGCCCCCAGATCATCCTGGGTGTCCCCCCCCCCATTTGTCCTCAGCCCACCTGGGCCTGAAGGCCTCTGTCAGGCATGGCGGCTTCTGGCAAGACCATCGGTGGCGCCAGGCCCGTTGGTGTCCACGGTCAGACTCGTGGCTCCTTCATACCTGGTCCAGAACGCCAGCGCCGAAGACGGCCTCCTCCTCGGGGCGCTCCTCGTTGGCGACGGCCAAGCGCACGGCACCCACCACGTGCTGTGCCTCGGTGGGGAGGGTACAGTGTGAGTGTTCCAAAAACTTCGCCACCAAAACCCTGGCGTCCGCATAGGCCTTGCTGTCCACTAAAGAGTGCGGCCGCTGTTTGGAGGCTGCCAGGAAAGGCTCCGGTGTTGGCCGTCCGTCAGTTTTCCAGGTATCTGGGTCCCCCGCTGGTGAAAGCTGGGCCCGACAGGCAGCCGTGGCGGAGCGAGACATGGAAGCTAAAAATCAAGGGAAAACGTGCAATGTGAAACTCACTGAAAGCAAAGTAAAAGAAAGGCAGCCGCTGAAGAAGTGAACTCAAAAGCAAAGCACAGTCTGCCCTCGGGAGGAGACTCCCACTGGGGCTTCGTGTTCCTGGGGCTGGCGCTCTGGGCACACCCTGCCACCCGCATCGCATCTCTCCTCCCCTTCTCAACCCCAAGCTGAGCTAGTGTCAGCCTCCGGGGGCTGCAGCCTCCAGGAACGAAGGCCTGGGGGGAAGGGCCACCGCAGCAGGCAGGGACCTGTCTTCCGCCCTCTGCTAGAATCCCGAGGGCACAGCGGCTGGTCCTTCCCAGTCTTCTCGGCTCCACGACCTTTGCCCCTCTGGGTCTGATCTCTTGCTGGGGCTGAACTGTGGCATCTAGAGACAGGGTCTGCCTTAAGACCAGAGTTGGGGTAGCAGAGGGAACATGAGACCCCCCCCATCATGCCAGGTGCAGGCAGCCACCGCCCAGTGCCCTGCTCCACTGCCTGCCAGGCAAGAGGCTGGGGACCTGGCTCCAGCTCCCCACAGGGCTGACAGCCTCTCTGCATGACCCACAGGCTGGACACTGGGCTGAGGGTCCCTGGGAGAAGGCCAGCTCTGGCAATGAGCGGCAAGGGACGCCAACAAGGTCCAGCGAAGGCCCGGCTTGCCCAGCCTGAGCTTCACGCCACACAAAGTTGGCACATTCTGGGTGGTCTGTTCTGGGGTCTTGTTTGGTGGCAACTGGCAAGCCTAGCAATTAAACACGAGAAATGCAGAAACTCCCAGGTGGACCCATCGCCCGGATGAAATCTCATAAAATGGGCTGAGCAGCCACATGCGTGTTAAATTAGTGCTGGCCCTTGAAATAAGCGCAGGGAGAGAGAAAGGAAGAAAAGGCCCTCAAACCCAGACAGTGGGCAGCCCCCCTTCCCGGGGATGGGGTGAGGAGCTGCATTTGGAAACAATGTAGCCAAGGACACACCAACACCCGCCCCACCTCCCAGCAGGTGCAGTCAAAGCGCTTTAGAAAAGAGGCATCTCACGGCCGGGCACGGTGGCTCAAGCCTGTAATCCCAGCACTTTGGGAGGCCGAGACGGGCGGATCACGAGGTCAGGAGATCAAGACCATCCTGGCTAACCCGGTGAAACCCCGTCTCTACTAAAAAATACAAAAATCTAGCCGGGCGAGGTGGCGGGCGCCTGTAGTCCCAGCTACTCGGGAGGCTGAGGCAGGAGAATGGCGTGAACCCGGGAGGCGGAGCTTGCAGTGAGCTGAGATCCCCACTGCACTCCAGCCTAGGCGACAGAGCGAAACTCCGCCTCAAAAAAAAAAAAGAAAAAAAAAGAAAAAAAAAGAAAAGAGGCATCTCACCGCTCCCCAGCAAAGCCTCAGACAGCCCCGCGTCCAGGTCCTGGCTACACGACGGCTTGTGTGAAGAGGCATCGCCTTAACCAGAAGGAGAATTCAGTGAACACATGAAAGGGAAAAAGGAATTCCTGAGAAAGCGATCATAACTCGCCGTGACTAAGACACGTATTTCATATGGTGAGCAAGCAGGAGAAACCTGCTGGGCTGACGTCCACTCAGCAGTGGATCAGACAGGAACCGCCCTGCAGCTGGCCAGGCCTGCCTGGGTCAAGTGGTGTCCCGGGTCCCACCCCGACACAGTGCAATGGGCCGGTGGCTCAAAGAAAGCCCAGCACCCTTCACGGGAATACCCACCTGCACCCGAAGGGCTCCAGGCACCCTGGAAGGCACTGCCTGTGGCGTGCAGATCAGCCTAGCCAAGAGGGGACAGCGGCGTCAGGCAGGTGTGTGGGTGCCGAGGTGTGAATTTCACTGAGGGGGACAGGCCAAACAAAGCCATCAGGGGCCACAGACTGGACCCATGAGCCCCTCCAAGTACAGGGCATCCTCCTTCAAACCTCAGGGAGTGAATGTGAGTGTGGTGGAGAGAGGCTCTGGAGCTCTGAATACACCAGCAGAGGGGGTGTTTCAGAAGGTTCGCCGGGACTGTCTCCCTGTGAGCCAGCAATGGGATGCAGGAAGGAGAATGCAAAGATGACCGCAGCCGGGGAGTCCACACAGGCCAAACCTGGTATTGCCACCAGGAGGGCACCTCCAGGCAACTGGCTACTGCAGGTCCCGGTTCCTTTCAGGGACTCGGTTCGTCCTGGCACAGCCGGGCTCCAGTAGGGGTCAGCTGGGCAAGACCATCGAGGGGAGACTGAGCCAGGACCCGCTGCACCCTCTTCGGGGTTCCTGTACTTCCCTACCACAATGGCATGGAGGTCAAAGGTCCACCAGTCTTTATTGGCAGAAACTGTGCCTCCCCTCAAAAGACAGCAATGAGGACTGGGTGTGACTTCTCCAGCCCCGGGGGTGCCCAAGACTCTGGGGGAGTTAGTGTGAAATGCAAATTCCTGGGCTGCTGGCCACAGGGACCCGGTGCCAGGTTCTGGACTCCAGGGCACTGCCCGTGGACACAGTCGCCTGGGGCGATTTTCGAAAGCTCTGGGCTGTGTGGAGAGTGTCGCCAAGGTGCCTGGGAAGTGCTCCTGAAAAGGCACCTGTTGTCTGCCTGAGGTGGCTCCAGCCGATGACACCCCCATACCCAGAGCTATCGTCGGGGGTCATCTGTCCTGTGCAAGGCTCTAGGCCTTTCCTGGGCCCTGGAGCACATGTGCAGCACTCACAGCTAATGTCCTGGCCTGGCCCCCTGGCCCCCTGAATCCGTCCTCCCCTGCCAGAGTGACAGCCCGGTGGGGTGCAGAGGGGCCTGGCTCAGGGGTCAAGACCACATTCGCAGTGTGGCCTCAGACAGGATTCGCAGGGCCGGGCCTCCACTCTCAGGGATCACTGAGACCTGCAGCGTCCAGGGAAAGCCGGCCACACTCTGCGGACATGGGGGAGCCTGGCCACCCTACCTGCCGTGCCAGATGTGCATGAGGTGGGGTCACTGGTAGAGCGGGATACAGGCCCGGGACCTGGCTGCACCTGCGAGCCCATGCCAGGATCCTCTGGAGACGCGCAGCCAGGGTGAAGGGCAGATTCGGAGGGTGCTGAGGTGCCCACAGGGCCATCGGGGGATGAGCTGGAACCTGGCGTAGCGGTGCCCTCAGACACCAGGAGGCTCGTGCTGTCAGCTGGTACTGCAAGAGAAGGGACATGGCATTAGGGCAGGTGACCGCAGGGGATGCTGGTGTGGGACAAGGCCTGCGCCTCAAACTGCAGACCTGGATGAACTCTGAGACCCTGGGGTACGGAAACACTGAGTAGGATTGACAAACGCTGCTCTGTTCTGTTGAGAGTTGGGGGCACCAGATGAGCTCCCGGAAAGCATTCCAGGAGGGGCATGGGTCGGGGACTTAGACCCTTCACACTACACAAGAGACTACAAGTCAGAAATCAGACGCTTTGGTCACCAGACGCTTTGGTCTGGGTGAACAGGGCTGGTGCAGGGGTACACAGCAGCTCCGAGGGACACCAAGCCATCCCCGACGGGTCCCGGTGGGCCTGAGATCTGGCCCACCCATGCAGGGGTGCAGCCCCGGGCCTGCAGTGCAGCCAGACAGGGTGGTGCAGGCAGGTGGGGCAAACTCCGCCCACAGGACACTGGCCTTGGCTCTCAGAGTGTAGATGCCAGGCCAGCAGCAGCAGTAGCCTTGCCCTGGGAGCAAGCTGGGAATGCAGACACTCAGCTGGACCCCAGACCCATGGAAGCAGAGACCCTGGCACTGGGCCCAGCCACGGGGGTGGGAGTGAGCCCTCCAGGGAATTCTGATGCCCTCCAAACTGTAAGGACTGCTGCTCTGGACCGGGATGCTGGTCAGGGCTGGGCTCCTGCCCGTAACCGCTCCACGGGGGCTGGATTGGAGTCTGTTTTAATGCCACCCCCATGGGGTGTGCATGCACGTGACAGCGTGATTAACTGCTCCTGCACTCTCCCCTCCAATCACCAGGTGCCCTCAGAGGCCCCTCCCGGCGCTGGAGTGGAGTTGCCTGCATGGGGGACGCTTCAGAGATCACAGAAGCCTGAACTCCTCCAAGCGTGGGGGCTTCGGGTCTGCTCCTGGCATCCCTTTGTTTTTCCCTGCGTCTGAGAGCTTGCCCGTGGGTGACAGGCTTTTCACGCCACCTTCCACTATTCATCCTCACTGCCCGTCTGTTACCCCCAGGTTACCCCCACCCCACAGTTGCAGAAATGGGCTTAGACAGGGAAGGGCTGAGGGTCACACAGCCACCAAGATGGTCCTCTACTCAGGAGAGTCCTGACCCCTGTACCCCAGCAGGAGCCTGGGTGCTGGAGTCTGGGTCAGCTGTAGGGTTCACCGCCCAGGTCGCGGGAGGGAGGAAGATGCAGCCCTGCTGAATTCTGGCCGAGGAGCACCATGTCTATTTCCACCTGCCCTGAGATGGGGAACAGGAAAGGGCTCCCTCTGGCAGCACAGGTCCCCCTTCAGCCCAAACCCCGGAATGCTACAGGTACGGCCGCCCTGTGACAGTGACTGAGATACACTGTACCCGGGGTTGCCCTGGGAACGTCACTGAACACCTTCTCGAACAGCCTCTGATGGCTTGCAGCGATCAAAGGAAGGACAAGCTTGCTTCCAAATCCCACAACTGCAGAGACGCTGCGCTCTACAACCCCAGGTGGCCTCCCAGACAGGCAGCCCCTTCCTGTTTCTCTTAGATGTCGAGTGAGTGTTCAGTAGAGGACAGAGCACCCTGGGACGATCATCCTGGCCCTCTGTGGGATCGCATGAGTCATCTAACGTTGTTCTCCAAATCCGCCAGCCCACGTGACCCCTCGCAGGGGCCTCAAGGCGGTGGCTCTCTAGCTGGCCTGGCCTCCGTGCCCTCGCTTCCTCTGCTGTAAAGGCCCTTCTGCTTTCCCGGAGCCTTAGACCACCTCCCTGGCCCCGGCTCTGCACATGACTCCCACCCTCTGTGTTTGGGGATTTGACTGTTGCACATGTGTCCTTCAATGCCCTCAAGGACATGACTTCCAGCCTGCGCCCCCTGCCAGCCGCCCAGCCCAGCCACCTTCTTCAGAGGGAGGTGCTGAGTGGACATTCGCCCGGTAGGTACAACTTTGGTTCTGGAAGGGGGACCCTAGATGGAATCGTGCTCTTCTTCAAATCCATACCCGTCAAGTGAGGAAGTGGGGCAAAGGGGGTCAAGTCCTTCCCAGAGAGTGAGGAGCTCTCCCAGGTATGCTGACTGTAGTGGATGGAGGCACGGGAAGAAATGTGGGGAACATACAGGATATTTAATGGGAAAGGCTGCTGCAAACTCCAGCCCCTTAAAGAGTAAGAAATGGAGGGAGGAGGAGGAAGAAGAGGAGAATAGGGCGAGGACACAAAGAAACATCCTTGAAAACAGGAACATCCCAGTTCAGGAGCTGAAAGACGTAAGTCTTACCTGGAGTGCTGAAGCCAGCACTGGTGTTTGGGTCCCCGGAGCTGGACTCGGCCACCTGTTGATCTATACTTGTAACCTACAGTAAGAAACGGAAAGCGTCAAGGCAGGTTAGGCGCTTCAACTTGTCTCCTGGTGGGAAGCGCTAAGAGACGTTCACCCACAGCTCCACTCCTCTCCTCTACATTTAGGAGGTGGGGTGTGAGGGTTCAAGTCGCCCTTGCCAAAGCCAAAGCCTCGTTTTCTTTTTTCTTTTCTTTGAGGCGGAGTCTTGCTCTGTGGCCCAGGCTAGAGTGCAATGGCACGATCTCGGTTCACTGCAACCTCCACCACCCGGGTTCAAGTGATTCTCCTGCTTCAGCCTCCTGAGTAGCTGGGATTACAGGTGCCCACCACTGTGCCTGGCTAGTTTTTGTATTTTTAGTAGAGATGGGGTTTTACCATCTTGGCCAGGCTGGTATCAAACTCCTGACCTCAGGTGATCTGCCTGCTTCGGCCTCCCAAAGTGCTGGCATTGCAAGGCGTGAGCCACTGTGCCCGGCTGAAAGCCTCTTTTTCTGAACGTTTGCAATCAGAGCGCCCGACAGGGCCACAGAGTCACCTGAGCCTACGAGTTGCACGGTCATCGAGCTGCTGTGGCTTTCAATTTCTTTTTCTTTACTGATATATTTTAGAGACAGGGGCTCACGCCATGGCCCAGCCTGGAATGCAGTGGTGCAATCATAGCTCACTGCAGCCTCGAACTCCTGGGCTTAAGCGATCCTCTGGCCTCAGCCTTCTGAGTAGCTGGGATTATAGGCATGAGCTACCACGCCCTGCTTTTGGATAGACTCTGATTCTGCCTGGAGAGGCCTCGGAATAAGGGGAAGGCTACACCCCCTCTGCTCTCTGCCCCATCTTTGTTCTGCCCATTCTGTGTGGGCCATGATTTCCACCTCGGAGGGCATTAGGGCCTCCTGGATGCGATGTTTGGATGCGATACACACTATACACACGTCACATGGGCACCCCCATGCACCCCATGCTACCTCAGAAAACAATCTGTGAATCCTTGTGTTATTTCAGAATTGCTTCGGGGATACACTTGCAAATACTGAGCTCCAGAGGAGACTGGTAAGGTGAGGGGGCTCCTGCGGCTTGGTCTGATTCCAGCTCAGGTAATTACATCTCTGCCTCCCTCATCTCCCGCCACTTCAATCAGATAGCTGGTCTCCTTCATCTCTCCTCTTCAACCAGGCTGACACCAGGGCGGGGGTTGGGGCTGCAGCCTTCCCACCCACACAAAGGGTGTGAGCTGCCCCCGCGGCGTGGGGCTTGAGAGGGGGTTCCGAGACAAAGAGAAGATGGAGAGCTGCCCAAGTGAGTCCTTTGATCTCACTAAGATGCTTTCGCGTAATGCGGTCCATGCTATTTTTCTTCCTTAGCCCTCTCATTCTGCTGGCAGGGAACCGGTGAGGGGGAGTTCACCCCACTGTCAGCACCCACCTGCCTTTTCACTGAAGTCATTATGTGCCAATAACCAGTTTTGGAAAGCTCTATCCAGAACCTTCCACGAATCACAAGAAGCGAACAATGCCCTAACGGTTTGTTTCATCCTGTGTCTCTCCTCCCATATCTAACCCTCTCTCGGACTTGCTTTTCTTTTGGATCACAGACAGGTGGTAACTTAGAACTCCGCTGTCTAAAAGAAAATCTTCTGGTAATAAAGAAATATAAATAAAACAAAACAAAGAAAATCTGTGGGACAAGGTCAGGAGGAAACTGGATTCGCTTCATGTTGTGCAGAAGCGTCACTCACTTCCCTCTGGCTCCCGGTCAAATTTGGTTTCCAGAGGAGGCAGCTCCTGGGAGCTATCTATCACCTCTTGCAAGCAGAGTGTCAAGAGTTTAATTTAAATGTGGCCCTTCCCTGATGTCAGAAGCCACCTTGCCACGCTAAGCCATGGGGAAAATAGCTTACGCCATGGGGAAGGTTCCTTTCATACAGCATTTTCGATGAACTATAACGGCAGTAGAAAAGGGTGGGGAAGAAATATATTTGTGGCATAGAATTTAAGTTGAAATTTGATTTCAGCAAGGAAGCTCATAAACACAGCTCCTTGTAGGAGAGCGGGGAGAGGGCTGTTGACAGGAGATGCTGTGGGATTTCACTTCACCTGGATCTTTCTGGTCTGCAGATGTGCTATTCTGAACAGTCATCGTGATTGAAAAGTCAATTGGCATTTCCACAAATAATTCAAATGTTACGAAGCATGGTGGCTGAGATACTTGCATGGAAATTCTGCCCCTTCCTGTGGTTTGTGTCCCACTCCTGGGTGAGGCTAACCATTTAGAACCAGATTTATGAAGAGCTGTTCTTTTGTGGCGATTCCAGCAATCATGGAAAATATGAGTTAAAATTTTAGGCTGGTGGCTCAAGGCAAACTTTGAAGACACTTTGCTAACAGATGTTACGTAGATGATAAGTTTTAGGATCTGGTGCTGGTCCTGGACTCTGCTGGTCCCTCTCCCTTCTCATGACTCCTTGTCTCGTGTTCAGGTTTCCTTCTACCCGGCATGCTGCCACCAAATTAAACTCCTAAAGCACCACTGGGTCACACCCAAGATGCCAGACTCCTCAAAGGCACTTCTACAGTTTGACATCCAAGGTCCTAAAATATCTGCCCAAATGATTTCAGCCCTGGGGTGCTGAAGCTCCCACATCCAGGCTCCAGGCCATCCCGCCATGGGCCTTAGCTGGTGCTCTGACCTTCATCTGCACCACCTCTGCCTCCTTCACACACTCCAGCCCCCACATCACCTCCCCCTCCTTCACACACCCCCAATCACCTCCCCCTTCTTCACACACCCCACCCCCCACATCACCTCCCCCTCCTTCACACCCCCCAAATCACCTCCCCCTTCTTCACACACCCCACCCCCCACATCACCTCCCCCTTCACACACCCCATCCCCCCACATCACCTCCCCCTCCTTCACACCCCCCAAATCACCTCCCCCTTCTTCACACACCCCACCCCCATCACCTCCCCCTCCTTCACACCCCCCCAAATCACCTCCCCCTTCTTCACACACCCCACCGCCCACATCACCTCCCCCTTCACACACTCCATCCCCCCACATCACCTCCCCCCCTTCACACCCCCCCAATCACCCCCCCTTCACACCCCATCCCCCCAAATCACCTCCCCCTCCTTCACACACCCCACCCCCCCAAATCACCTCTCCCTCCTTCACACACCCCAGGACCCCAACAAGTCGCCCCACATCACCTCCCCACCACAACACGCAGCCCATCCTACCCAGATCACCAGGCCCCATTCTTCTGCAGAAGCCTCAGAGAAGTTTGTCTCTGTCCGGTCTCCATATGAGAGTGCCGTGACGAGGGGATTCTGTCCTATATCCCCTGGAGGGCCACTGTCCTCAGTGGTCCCTGAAACATACACTTACCACCCGGACAAGAAGATCTAACTGGCAATTTCTCAATCAGTTTCGTGCTATCAAAAGAAACTCACTCCCTGAACACTGGCTGAAGAGTACAGCCTCGAACCACAGGAAAGAGCATGGCATCTAACCTAATCCTACCCTAGTCCGGCCTGTGACCTAAGCCGGAAAGGAAGCGTGCACGGCCCATCACCCAGGCGAGTGCTTATGGAGCCCACCCTTGTGGAGGTGCCCCCTCTTGTGTGAAACCTCTTCCCCAGCGCACCCCCCGTCCCGCCCCAGAGTGGGCTCTTCCCCCACAGAGCCTGCCTTCTGCAGCCTCCTCTCTTTATCCAAACGAGTGCTGAGGACACTTTCTACGCCATTTGTCCTAACAAGGAGAAGCAACCGACCCCGCCTCGCCCGGGGTGCAGGCTCGTGCTGTGAAGGGGCGCTCCTTGCTGACTAGCCAGGGGGGGCCTTGCTGCCTGGGGAGGGGACAGCTGGTGGCACAGCTGGCGGCATGGCCTTCCCTCTGTGGATGGTAATGGGCTTCTTTGATTTCCAGACTCCCAGACATGGCCGTGAATTGAAAAGTGCTCCCAGGCCACGGGGTCAAAGAGAGTGGGCCCAAGGGCTCCAGCGGCTCCTTCATCACCAGATGCTGCCCTGCTGCCAGGGGGCGCCCAGGGACAGGCCCCGCAGGCGGTTGTGCTGTGCCCCTGCCAGCACAGGGAGCTGGGGGTCTCTGAGCCAACACAAGCTAATTCAAGATCAGCCTCTGACCTTTCAGCTCTTCTCACCGCAGTTCTGAGAAAGAAATCTCAACTGAAAGAATTCCCCAGAGTTTTGGAGAAGGGTGTCGCATTGGTTTCGGAACCAGCCCGATCCCTTCCAATATATTCTGTTCTTCAGAGAAAACAGTGAAATTGTGACACAACAGGAACCCATTCCTTCCGGGTGCCACTGTGGGGTCAGGCACTCAATGGCACACCCAGGTCCGGAAGCTACTTCCCTTGGGAACCCAGGGCCTGGGCTCCATGGACGGGGGTTCCTGTCGTCGGGAGGCAGAGGGGTCCGAGGGGCAGAAGGGAGAACAGGGAAGCAGGCTCAGAGCCAGTCCCAGTGCGGAGCTGGAATTGTGATGGCAGCAGGCAGGGTCACTGAGCAGGACAGAGCTGCCCCCTCGCCACAAGGCAGCCACAGGGAACCACACACCCCTGCCACCTTCAGGGGTTTCCAGATCCACCCGCCGCCCTGCCTGGTGCCCCTGCTGGCTACAGTGTGGAGCTGCCCATTGCACCCTCGGTCAGCCTCCCCTCTGCCTTCCCAGGGGCTTCCATCACGGAGGGCCCTGTCCTGGGCCTGCCATCCCCACCATCTAGGTCCTTCCACATCTGCCTGGTGACCTCCTCAAAGGTCCCAGATCCACACTCCCCTCTACCTACCATCCCACCTTCTCTCCTCCTTACCGAACACCCTGCAAGAGTGATCTACTCCGGCTCTCAAAGTGGGAGCAGCAGCAGTGCTGAGGCTTTGACGGGCATCAGATTCTTAGCCCCAACCCCCCACTTCAATACCCCAATTACTGACTCAGGAGCCCTGGGGGTGGGCCCGGCCATTAGGATTTGATTATCAAGTTCCCCAGGGGGGGACCCACTGGTGTCTGAAAACCACAACCACACCTGCGCTCCCCCGTTCATGTGCCAGCACGTTCACTCCTTTACCTGATGTGGTCCAGCCCTGCCCTCCATCCCATCAAAGCTGCTCTGCCAAGGTCACCAGCAGCCCCTCCACAGTAAGCCACGTGGCCCTGGGGGTTAGCTTCTGGACAGCACTGGGCCCACTGCTTCCTTCCGGAACTGCTGGTTTTGGCAAATCCAGGCTCCTGGGAGCCTGCCTAGTGCCCTGCAGCCTGTCGTGTATGGGGGTGCCATTGCCACCTGCAATGGTGTCATTCTGTGGGGCTCCCTCTCTCCCATTTCCCAGGCTCCAGTGACAGCGGCAGCTAACTCTGATCACTCTGAACTACAGCTCCTGTCATCTGCTGGACACTCACTCAGAATTCAACCTCCCACACCCAGACGGGTCACCACCCACGCACACTCATCTGACACTCCTTATGGACGACCTTCGGTTTGGGGGATACGCTGGGCCTGTCCTTCTTCCTTCTGAGCCTTTGCACAGGCTTTTTCCTCTCTCAGGAGCCCTTCCAGCCCTACTCCCTGCACCTCACCTGCCTGATGCCCACCGAGCCTAACCTCCCAGACCCTCCGTGGACCCCCAAATTGGGCCTGATGTCATGACAGGTGCCCCACAGTGCACTGGGCTCCCCTCGCAGTGCTGACGAAACTCTTATCACAGCCAACTGTCTCCACTGATAACACTGATTTGAATTATTTTTATCATAAACAGAAAACTAAACAACACTGGGAAGGCAGAGGTCCCAGCTCAGCTTTATAAAAACATCTAAGAACATCTCCATTACTGCAAATTCAGGAATGGGATTTCAGGGCCATGCCCGCCTCCTCACTAAAGGATCCCTCCCCACAGGCAGCCCCACACATCTGCTTCTAGTATCCACAGTAAAAAGGGGGTCCTGGCCAGGGCTCAGGGGTCACTGGCTGCAGCCTGCCTAGCTGCTCTAGGCATTTCAGGGTGGCTGCTCGGGGACTGTCTGCTTGTGTGAGGATGCACTGGGGGCTCACGGCCAGTCAGAAGCTGAGCTGGCCCACCACAAGCCACCCTGAAGGAGGTCCCTGTGGTATATATGAGTCCCCAGGTGCGTGGTGCCTTCCAGCGTCTGAATGTGCTGTCCATGTTTCCACAGGGCACAGGGCAGTCGCATCTCCTCCTGTCCTAAGCCCACCCTGCCTGCAATGGTGACCAGTCCTTGCGGGTGTGACCGTCAGCAGGGCTTGTGAGCTTCTTCAGCCAACATGGAAACTACTGCTCCACCCACAGGGGCTCCACAGGGTCAGCACTGCCTTGGTCATTGGTTGGGACAGGGACCAGCACTGCCACCTGGCTTGCGTGCACATGGGCTCTCGGGATCTCAAAGTGACAGGGAGAGCGCTGGGGGTGACATCAAAAGGTCTGAGCCCTTTGCTAGGTGTCTTTACAGGAGTCAGCAAAGACAGTGGGCAGCCGGCCAGGCCTGATCTGATGCCCCGTACCAGTGCCTGGCTGGTGATCTGGGTAGAGATAACTGTCCAGGGCTCCATGGCTGCTGAGAAGCCCAAAGCGGGTGCAGTTCTGGGCGGGCCTGGATGCCTCTGGTCATGTTGTCGTCTGCTCTCCTCCGCTTGTTGCTTGGGCTCAGAATTGGCTTCAGCCCCTACCCCTGCCCCTTCCTGGTGAATCTCCAAGGCTCCCCTGCCCGTGCCCTCTGCTCCAATTCACTGCTGTGTTCCCCAGCCATGCCCCAGTCCCCGAGGCCTCCAGGACCTCCCTGACCACCTGTCAGGGGAGTTCTCTGCATTTCCTAAATTGGACTGTAGGCCTCTCTAGCAGGATTGGGGAAATGCTCACAGATGATATCCTAAACTATGTTTTCCAGTCGCTTGCGTTCTCTCCCTGTATTTCAGGGACACCAGCGAGCTGTCGATTTAGTCTATTTACATAACCCTGTATTCCTTGAAGGGGGGGTCCCTAGAGGGTCCCTTGCACTATGGGCCACATGACTTTTCCAGATGTCCCCATCTCTCTGCCCTGGCTAGCAGCATTCCACACTGAGTCATGACAACAACGATGAGGAGGAGGAAAACAATACCCCAAAAGAGTGACTGACTTTTGCTGAATTACAGATCTTACTATGTTCCAAGTCCTGTTGGCTCCATTACAGACAACATCCCATTTCGTCCCACAACCTTGGTACTATTATGATCCCCATTTTACAGATGAGGAAACTGAGGCTCCACAAACACACTGCCTGTTGTGTCAGGCACCATGAGGCTGCGGGAGTGCCTGGCATGCCCAGCTCAGAGAAGGCCGGAAGGACCTGGCGGCTGAGGCACTTCCCTGGCCTGAAACGTCTCAGCCTCAGGCAGGACCAGGGATCCAGGGCCGCTTTCTCCCCTCCCCAGAGGGGTGATGGCAGTGTGGGATCAAGACAGGCTGGGGCGCCCTGGGTACTTGGTCCATGGACCC
Organism: Chlorocebus sabaeus; assembly: GCF_047675955.1. Classification (NCBI taxonomy): domain Eukaryota; kingdom Metazoa; phylum Chordata; class Mammalia; order Primates; family Cercopithecidae; genus Chlorocebus; species Chlorocebus sabaeus. The sequence continues at coordinate 6,518,385 of NC_132929.1, read as the reverse complement.
AGCTCCACTCCTGGGGGCCCTCCCCTCGGGTCAGGAGCTGTCCCAGGTCCTTCTGCCCGGATCCCAGACCACCCACCAGCATGAAGCTCAGATGCACTTGGGTTGTGACTCGTGGCTGCAGAAACGGAACTGGGGAGCCAAGGGGAAAAGCATCAACACTGGGTGCCCCAGGCCCAGGCTGGTGTCCCTGCAGGTGCCGCTCTCTGAGCCTGTGGCCTCATCTACAGCACAGGACTAAAAAGACCAACATCCCACAGGTTTGCTGAAAGGCTTCGAGAGAGATGCATGCGCCCCGGGACCTCGGCACAGGGTGCTCATGGGTGTTCACTCCACAGCCAGCTCGGACCTGGTGCGGTGTGAGGTGCCTTCCAAGGGCCGGCCGGGACAGTGTCCCTAGCATTTCATGGGAACTGGCCTTGTCTGGGGCCCTGGGCCTCACCTGGCTGGGAGGAGGCTGGCCCACCACCGCCTCATAGGGAGGGGGGAGCTCAGCAGGATAGAGCAGGCCGGGGCTGTTGATGGCCTCGTCATACAAAGTGCTGAATGGAGACGGAGCAAAGTCCAGGTGGAGGCCCCTGAAAAAGACAGAACCATCACATCGTCATCGCCCGAAGAGGGAGGCAGAAGTGCTGACAGCTCTCAAAGCAGCCAGGGCAGGGGCGGCCAGGGCTTCCCCTCTCCTAATACTTCCCATCATTGTGAAATGAAAGCTTCAGTCACTGGGCGATTTACACTTTTGTTTTTTTTTTCTGGAACAACATCAACATTTTCAATCAACTCTACTGACCTGTCCATTAAAATTCAAATCATCATACAACTGATGACATCTTTCATTACACTGTACATGTTACATGAATGACTGTAACGTGACCGCAGCTTTGCACGTCATGAGAACGTAAGGCAGCGACACCTGTCTGCCTCCGGTTTCTTTTGGGTTGCATTGCAAAGGTGCCACGGGGAATGTTCTATGTCTAAGACCCTCTCCTTCCACTGCCCCTCCTCTGTTCTCACCGCCATGCCTGCAGGACCACCGCAACTCCCACCTCCCAGACACTGCTGCCGATCTCGGTGGTTTCGAGATGTGGGCAGCCGCGGGAGACCAACCTCTGGGCCTCGGCGGAGGGCGTGCAGGTGTACTCCGGTGGGTAATAGGGTGGAGGCGGGAGTGGGGGGATGAACTCATCGAAATCCAGGGTCTGGTGGAGAACGGTGCCATGAGGAGTCACGCAGGCGGGGTTGGCCGGATGTGACCTCTGCGGAAGGAACTGGAAAACAGAGACAACCAGAGTTATCTGGGACATCTTGTGTGGCTTGTGTCTCATTAAGGTAATTATATGCGAGCTTTAATGATCAGTTTGGAATGCCTGTAATTTCAACTGTCAAGCCACAACTGCTAAGCACACAACTTTAAAACGGAGGCTCCAGGAGGAACGCCTCGCCTCAGTAGTCTCAAAATGCTTTGTTGCCCACGCTGTCATACAGAACGCTTCTTTTTAAAGAAAAAATATGGTCCGGGAAGTCTTTCATGCTGTCCCTGCCGCTCCACCTGCCCCTCTGATGACAGTACTCAAAGACTGCAGTCCAAAGGCTGCCTGACGTTCGTGGTTTAAGATGACACTTTGGCTGGGTGTGGTGGCTCACACTTGTAATCCCAGCACTTTGTGAGGCTGAGGCGGGTGGATCACCTGTGGTCAGGAGTTCGAGACCAGCTTGGTCAACATGGCCAAACCCTGTCTCTAGTGAAAATACAAAAAAATTAGCCAGATATGGTGGCGCATGCCTGTAATCCCAGCTACTTGGGAGGCTGAGGCAGGATAATTGCTTGAACCCCAGAGGTGGAGGTGGCAGTGAGCCGAGATTTGCCACTGCACTCCAGCCTGGGCAACAGAGTGAGACTCTGTCTCAAAAAACAACAATAAAAAAACACGGCATTTCTGGAAGTGTGTTCATGAGAAAACACTAGACCCTCCCCTTGAGATGGCCCCACCCCACTCCCAGAATTCCTGTGGTGAATCTGTGGGAAATACCACATGCTCCCTTCTTGGAGTCCTGCATTGTATATTCATGTATTCAAGTCTCTGAGAAGGGCTGTGCTGAAATACTCATTTAGCTGTTTAATACTTTAACCCAGCATTTCTCAAATATTTCCTAATGGGCCCCAATGGACACAGAGTATCTATTAATATTTTGCGATTCTCAGGATTTCACACAGTTTGTAAAGCACTGCTCTGAGGAAAGAGAGACAACTTCATGAGTTCCAGAACATTCTATGGGCCAACCTTGAACACTGAGATGCTGCTTTAACAGCGAGGTGAAATCACTTTAACAAAAATGAAACCCATTTCTGCCTAGTTTTCCACTTCTGAAGGACTAACCAAGAGCCAACTGCTTTTCTTTCCACCTTCACATCTCTGCTGCCCAGAGGCCACCTGTGGTGTGAGATGCCTGGGATATTGTTCCAGCTCCAGTCAACGCCGCCCTGTGAGGGTCTACACGGCAAAAAGATACATGCTGCAAACGCTCTGGGCCAGGGGCCCTCCTGGCACAGGGCAGATGAGGTAAGGAGAGGAAGGGTGAGTGTGTGTGTGTGTGTGTGTGTGTGCATGTGTATGTGTGTATGTGCATGTATGTATGTGTCTGTGGATGTGTGTATGTGCATGTGTGTGTGTATATGTATGTGTGTCTGTGTATATATGTTTGTATGTCTATGTATGCATGTGTGTATGTGCATGTGTATATGTATGTGCATATGTGCACACGTGTGTTTGTGTATGTGTGTGCATGTATGTGTATGTGCATGTAGATGTGTATTTGTGTGTTTAGGTATATGTGTCTCTCTGTGTGTATGTGTATGTGTGTGTGTATGCGTGTGTGTGTGTGTGCTGAGGGGAAGACAGGGACCCAGAATCACACCACACAAGCAAGGACAGCTCCATTAGAAAACAGTGAGGTCTCCAAGCACTGTGTGGGGACTACGGTCCCCAAAGCATTCATGAAGAAGGCATTTGAACGGGTCTTGAAAGATTGGTGGGATTTCATCTAGTGGGTGCGCAGGGAGACACTCAGGCTCCAGAACAGTTGAGCCAGGGAAGGATGTGTTTAAGAAAAGCAAATAGATAAGGCTCTGGAAGTCAATTCTTAATTCTGGGGCACTGGGGAGCCGGTAAGGGTGTTGGAGCTGGGGAGCAGGGGGACTGGAGCTGCGTGGTAGGAGGTGCCTTCTGGCAGCAGGGGTAGGGTGGGCTGGAGCTGACAGACACCAGGACGTGAAGCACTTTTGCACTGGTAGGTGTGAGGTGACGATTCTGAATGGGGTCAAGCTCTGTGAAATAAGCATGCTCTAGGTTGACGGAGAAAGGCTAGTGGCCGTGTCTAAAGGTGTAACACATCACAGGAAAATGGTCCTGTGGACCTCCTAACACACAGAGCACACTCCTTGCCTCTGGTTACACCGACCCGCAGTTGCGTGTGTTTAGCTCTCCGAAGCAGAGGCAAACCATTGGCTGTGAGCAGGGCGCCATGTGCATCTGTCGTCCTCTGCCTTGGAGGCTGTCAGTCCTGATGCCTGCTGCACAGAGCTGAGAGGTAGGGGCGAGGGCAAATGCCCTCAGGTCTAATCAGGAAATATTTTCAATTCGTCTCTATCAGAAATTAGAAAAAAAATCAATGACATACTCAAGCAAAACTAATGACATGCAGACACCAAAACACTTTCCAATTCAAGGCACCATTCCACCAGGAAGGAGAACAAGCATTTGAAGAGGGGCAGAGCTGCAAGGGACCCTCTCTGCAGGTGCAAGTTAGCAGAGGCTGCCACAGACTGGAGGCTATGTGAAGGTCAAAGGACTGCATCTGCGCTAAGCTCTGGGTCGCCTTTCCGGAGCGGGTCGGCCCCACCTTCCTGGACCCGTTTCCCAGGGATCCTTTGACCTTGACTCCTCAGCTTCCCCAGCCAGAATCCTGCAAGTGGCGCTTGACGTCTCCCCTCTCTTCCCCACCATCTGTGTGTGTTTAATTAGGTCAGGGGGTGTCTCCCGTCCCAGGGTCGCCAGCTCTGTCCTCTGCTCTGCAGGCTGGCGCTGTAGGTCTGCAGACTACGCTTCCCAGGCTACCGTGCCAGGGCTGCGGGCGGGCTCTGCCTGTAGGGGGCGCCAGAGGGCACCTGGCCAGCGGGCGGGGCAAGGAGGGAGTTGAGGGTTTCCTGCGCCTTCCCACTTCTTCCCCTCTGTTCCCCGGCTTTGCAGGCTGAGAGCTGCTCTCTGCAGTTATTTCTCTCTCTGTAACCTCAGCACCCTCTTCTGTTCCTTCAGCCTTCCACACCCAAGTAACCAGCTCCCAGTAACTGTGTTGAAATCCTAAGGGCAATTTATTTTCCTGGCCATCTGAGGCACATCTATTTTACCCCCCTCTGTGTTCCCATCTCGCAGTGGCACACAGCGGGCACTCAGTAAACTTCTGTAGAGGAGACAGGCAGACGCCTCCTTGCAGGGCACCTCCACTCAGCCCCTGTCCACGTCCTCCTGGCAGGAGCTTCTAACCTGTGTGCCTCTCTACCTTGATTTTTCTGTCTCTGTAATTTGGTCTCCATCCTGCTAGCTGAGCTGTTTTTAAACCAATCTGATGAGGTCACTGCAGTTGAAAAGACTTTAAAGAGACCCTGGCTCACGGAACTCCATCTGGTTTCCAGCTTCCTAACCAACCTGCACCCCCAAACTCCCCGCTTGTTGAACAAACTTGCTCTAATCCCAACTATCAAGCACGTATTGTTCCCTCTTCCCAGCTCCCTACCTCACTTTCACCTGGTGCCTCCCAGTCACCTTCAGGACCCGCGGAAATGCCTGTGATCCTAAAAAGCCAGTGGGCAGCCACTCCTCCCCCACCCCCCCTCCAAGCTCCAGGCTCTGAAGCCTCAGCTGCGTGTTTACTGCCAGGTATAAAGCTCAACTCTGCACCTGGAGGTGGAGGGCGGAAAAGGGGCTCCGAACAGTCCCTTCTTTCCCAGGTGGCTCTGCTTGCTCTGATTTGTGACTGCCTTCTCTGATTCATGTGGTGACAAAGGTACACCTGTGTCTGGTGCCCAGCTGGGGCTCACGCATCTGACATGAGCATAACTAGTGCCTAGGGCTGTCCCCTCACAACAAGAGTGAGGATTTGAGACCCTGCTGGAGAAGAGCCCCTGCTCAGTCTGCTCCGGGGAGAGGGGATCCGAACCCAGGTGTGTCCTGTCCTTCCGGGTGCATGTGGAAGTGATGGAGGATGAGAACTAAGGCTACCTGGCCTTGGGTAGCTTCCCAAAGCCCACTTAACACAGAGCCCGGAACACTTCAGCCTATCCACGCAGCCCCGAGTCTGGGATCTGAGGGAGAGCGTGACGAGGTCAACCTGCCTGGGACAGGGAGTCAGACCTCAAGTCAGTTGTCTCTGGGCCCTGCCTGGGCACTGAGGGCCCACAGGATGTGAGCACATTTCTGACCCTGTGAGTCTCAGTCCCCTTCCCTGAGAAGCACCACTGCTCAGTCACAGACCCAGACAGCAGCACTGTGTGGTTTAAAGGCAGGCTTGGATCATCAGTATGAGCTCGTCCAGCCCATGCCTCCATCTCCTGCCATCGGGAACAGGGAGGGGCAGGGCAGGCATCAGGGGTCTGTGGACAAGGGCTGGGGATCTCCAGGAACACTGTGGAGCTCTGAGCTGCCCGCTCCTCCAGGTTCCAGCCCAGTCTGCTCACCTCCCTTTATATTCAGTGGTTTCCTCCCCAGCACTCACTCTCCCTGCTCCCTCTACCAATGTCCTCGCCACATCCTGCCTCCTGAAGGGAGCACGCACACCTCTGAGTTTTTCCAGAGAGACTCAGAATTACAGGGAAGGGACCTCTCCCTCTGCCTTCCTTAGACTTGGTAGAAACAGCAGGCTTCTTACTACCAAAGTTTGCTGAATCAACTTCCTCCTGGACAACCCTGCAGATGACCTGGAGCTCCCGCTCTGCGCTCCAGACCCTGGGGAGAGCCCGCCCTGCGGCTCCCTGATCCTGCCGCCACCCCCAGGTAGGTTCCATGCCCATCCAGGGCTCCAGGTGCCTTACTGCACAGGGTGAGGCCTGTGCTCATTATTACTGTGATTGCATAAGGAAAGAGGGATGCAGACAGGAAGAGCTGCTCGTTCTGTGAAAACCAAGTTGAATGCTTTGGAGAGACTCGATAAAGGAGGGCAGCCAAGCAGAAACCACTGCCAAGTCAAGTCCAGGCAAGGCAGGTCAACGAGCAGAGGAGAATCATAAAAATCTGGGGAAGGTCTGTACTCCTGTCGCTTCCCCTGGCTGGCTCCACTTTAGAGCAACTGAATCTAAAAATCATCGATGGTGTGATTTCCATGAACTTTCTCCAAGAAATACACCCAGACAGGCCAACAGACCCATAACCAAAGGGATGTCCACGGCCCCAGATGAGGTGACTGGTGGACAGATGCTCATTAGCACATTTAACATTAAAGAAAAACGACTGTGTGTCCACGTCATTTTGATGATTGTCTGCATGAGCTGTTTAGATAAGTAGCTGCCCGTTGCTCCCGGTCTGATAGGTAAGTAGCACCTACTGTCCAGGGACAATCCTGTGCAGCCCAGGCCTCAAGGACCTCCAGGTCACTGTGGGTCCCCGGAGCGCCCTCTCCAGCAGGTGTAGCCAGGGCTGGGGTGAGGCGGAGAGAAGATACTGGTGAACTTGGGGATGCTGCGGCTCCCATGGGGGGGTGTCATGTCCCTGACCAGCCAGCACCGCTTAGCAGCTCCATGGGCAAACCCACAGTTAGCACGCTATGGAAGGCACAGTGCCCCATCTGCTGTCTAAAGGAGGTCACCTCTGTCGGGCGGACAGCGACCTAAATGACAGTCATGAAAGATGAAGTTAACAAGCGCATGCCTAATGGAGATACATGTCATAGTAGATGATATTCCTGAGGCTGCAGCAGCTGGCAAGGAAGTAAGTGAAGAAGAAAACAATGTAACAGAAAAGTGGAAGAATGAGACAACATTTAAAAACAAACAAAAAGATTACAGAACTTAAGTGATCAAAAATCTTTTCCGCTAAATGATGTCAATCAACCGCGTTGTATCATCAGAATGTCTTTTCCCACGATTTCCATACATATTAGAGCAGCTCAGCTTCATCAGTTCTGACAATAGGCAGGACGCTTTGCTTCTCATGGATACAAGCATGCATTATGTTAGTTCCATCGGCAGTTAATGATCCCAAATTGCTGATCCACAGAAATAAGATGGGAGTTTCAGGTTCTTTGGAGGACTTGTTCTTGCTATTCCTAGATTCCCACCAGCACTGGACATGTAGCAAAGCCCATGAGATAATTGCTGACTGACTGAATGAATGAATAAGCGCGCAAAGAAGTGAACACATCAGTAAACACAAAACCGGGAAGCTTCCTGAAAAGCGGTTATGGCTGGAATTTTGATCAATTGTGTAAGTTGTCAGAACATCAGTCACAGTAGAAATCACAGCCTGGGTCCTTCCTGCTAACATGGAGGAGCAGGGAGATGGGCTGGGGAAGTGGGGCTGAGACCAGCACAGTGGAGCAGAGTTGCCAGGCTGCAGGGCTGCCTCGGGGGCAAATTGGGAAGAGGTGCTCCTTCCTGTGGGAGGCCAGGGCATGACTGTCATCCCCTCAGTCCAGCACCCCTCTGTAGGGCACAGCACAACAGGGCACCAGAGAAGGGCCGTGGGGGCTGGCGCTGTGGCTGGAGGGGCTTCCCACAGGTTCTTTCTGAGAAAAGACATTAGTGTCAGCTGATCGGGAAAGGGTGGGTGAAGGGCTTCCACACACTTGCCCACAGTGACCTTCCTCCCTAATTACGCTTCCTTCATAAATTAGTGCTTCTCACTCTGAAGGTCGCAGACACAAATACACACCAGAAATGAAGAGTCAGCACAACAAAAGCCACAACCGAATGCAAGAAATGAAAACCCGCTCGGAACAAAGAGGCCAACATAGGGGAAGATAAAGAACACAGAAACGGCAGTGAGCAGTAAAGCTCTATAAAGTTAAATCTAAAGGTGATTTAAGATGTGATGGGATGCTGTGATTTAAGGGCTCAGGATGAGTGACATAGAAAGGACATCCCAAAGAGCTTACACTCTAACACATTTCACCTGGAACTAAATGACTAAATGCAGGAAAACCCAGAAGCTGGCCACGGTGTGGGAGGAGGAGGGAAGTGACACACTCCAAAGACATGACAGGGTAAGAAGAAAGTCACGCTGAGGAAAGCACAAAACACCAATATACACAGATGCCAAGAGATGCCTTCTTCTCTGGGACTAGTGGTTGCCTGGTTATTGAAGAAGAAAATTATTTAAAGTGGGGAGTTTCACACACACACATGCACACGCAAACATAATACATACATACTGAACCCATTTTACTTTAACTTAAATCCTGTATACATGGACAAATTCATAGAAAGACACAAACTACCAAAACAGACTTCAGAAGAAGAGAAAATATGACAAGAGATTGACGCTTCACTGGTGAACTCTATCAAATAGTTAAAGAAGGGTTGTGCATGGTGGCTCATGCCTATCATCCAAGCACGTGGGGTGCCGAAGAAGAGAGGGTCACTTGAGCCTACGAGTTCAAGACCAGCCTGGGCATCATAGAGGGACCCTGTCTCTACAAAAAAATTAAAAAATTAGCTAGGCATGGTGACATGTGTCTGCAGTCTGAGCTACTTGAGAGGCTGGAGTGGGAGGATTGCTTGAGTCCAGGAGGTAGAGGCTGCAGTGAACCATGATCGCACCTCTGCACTCCAGCCGGGGGGACACAGTGAGACCTTGTCTCAGGAAAAACAAACAAACAAACAAACAAAACATTTAGCCAGACATGGTGGCTCACACCTGTTATCCTAGCACTTTGGGAGTCTGAGGCGGGTGGATCACCTAAGGTCAGGAGTCCAACACCAGCCTGCCCAACATGGTGAAACCCCATCTCTACTAAAAATACACACACACACACACACAAATTAGCTGAGTGTGGTGGCACGCGCCTGTAATCCCAGCTACTAAGGAGGATGAGGCAGGAGAATCACTTGAACGTGGGAGGTGGAGGATGCGGTGAGCCGAGATCAATCCACTGCAGTCCAGTCTGGGTGACAGAGAGAGACTCCATCTCAAAAAAATAATTAATGAACAATTAATACCAATTCTTCAAAACAATATTCCAAAAAACAGAAGAGGAAGAAACACTTCCAAACTCTTCTATTACTATAAAAAGGATTAGATATCATGACCGAGTGGGATTTATCTTGCGAACGCAAGGTTGGCTTAACATCAGAAAAATCAATCTGTGTAATTCAACATATTAATAGAACAGAGGACAAAAACCTCACGGGCATCTCAACGGATGCAGAAAAAGCATTTGACAACACTCAACTTTCTTTTTTATAACAAAGACCTCACAAACTAGGAGTAGAAGGGAACCTCCTGAATCTGATCAATGGCATCTATGAAAAAGCCACAGCTAACATATTGCTTAATGGTGGAAGACTGGATGCTTCCTCTAGATACAAGCCAAGAAAGTCCACTCTCACCGCTTCGATTCAACATTGTCATGGAGGTTCCAGCCAGGGCAATTAGCCAAGAAGACAAAATAAAAGACATCCAGAGTGAGGTAAACTGATTTCTATTTGTAGGTGACATGATTTTGCATACAGAAAGAATCCAAAGAAAAACCCAACAATAAAGCTCATAATGAGTTCAGCATGGTTTCAGAATACGAGATCAATATAAAAAATCATTTGTATTTCTATATATTAGCAATGAATAATCTGAAAATTTAATTAACCTAGTAATTCCATTTATGATAGCATCAAGAAGAATAAGATACTCAGGAATAAATTTAACAAAAAAGCAAAACTTGTACACTGAAAACCGCGAATATAACTGAAAGAAATTAAAGAACATCTAAATGAATGGAAGGGCACCTCATGTCCATAGGTTGGAGGACTTACTATTGTTAAGATGACAATACTCCTGAAACTGATCCACAGATTAACACAATCCTTATGTGTGTTAATGGGGAATTGTATGATAGGTGAATTGTATGTCAAGATAGCTGTTACCGGATCCCCTACCTCACAGATCCCTGGTAAAAGAAAAAACCATTTATACAGTGTCCCTCTGAATCCACAGGGAATTGCTTCCAGAACCTCCTCTGCCACTGGATACTAAAATCGGTGGAGGGTGAAGTATTTTACATAAAATAGTGTCGTATTTGGACATAACCTACACACATCCTCCTGTATACTTTGAATCATCTCTAGAATACTTCTAACACCTAATACAACATAAATGCTGTGGAAATAGTTGCTACACTGTATTGTTTTTTATTTATATTTTTGTTGTTGTTATTTTTATAGTGTTTTTTCCTTGAATAGTGTCGAGCCACGGTTAGTTCAACGGGGGCTGACTGTACATACATGGACTGACCTTTTCCTGCCTGAGTAAAGCCTCTTCTCAGAGGCAGTCTGCTGTGTGGAGTGCCCTGTGGTCTTTCCTGCATAGTTGCATCCATAAGATGTGGATCTAACAATCTTTTTCTGTGTTTTTAAAGTGGGGCTAAAGCTAAAAGGCGCTTGTCAAGCAATGTGTATGTGGATTCCCTCTAGATTTTATTTTATCTTATCTTAATTTTATTTTATTTTATTTTATTTTATTTTATTTATTTTTGAGACAGAATCTTGCTCTGTCACCCAGGCTGGAGTGCAGTGGCACAATCTTGGCTCACTGCAACCTCCGCCTCCCAGGTTCAAGCCATTCTCCTGCCTCAGCCTCCTGGGTAGCTAGGATTACTGGTATGTGCCACCATGCCCAGCTAATTTTTGTATTTTTAGTAGAGATGGGGTTTCACCGTGTTGACCAGGCTGGTCTCGAACTCTTGACCTCAGGTGATCTGCTGGCCTCCAAGAGTGCTGGGATTACAGGCATGAGCCACCACGCCTGGCTCCTCTAGATTTTTATCAGCATTTATTGCAACCGCCATAGTTGTCTCACTTGCATCTAAATGAACAGCAATATATTCAGCAGCACCCTTTCACCGAACCTTTCCAAAGAACTCAACTGTGTTGTACCAGAAACAAATATCTTTCTGCACTCATATTTCCTGGCTTTACATAGTACTAGAACATGTAATTACAACAAATATCACTGGCATAAACGAGTTAGGAATAGCTACAACTGTCCCTTGGAAAGCTTATGGCCCAGCTTCTTGGAGCAGAAATGGTGCAGGGGTGAACTGCGGATGCTACTAGTAGGGAATGGTTTGCCCAGCCAGCCTGGCTCAAGCCTCTGGCCCACATGGCAAGAGCCAACCTCCATGTGGCCACCATGTTCCTTCAAATCCCATTCCCACAGAGGAATGGACTCATCCCTTAAGCAGCTCTATGAGGACAGCAGGCACACACTTCATCTTCTTTACAGCCGAGGAAACAGGGTCCCACAGGCAGTGATGTGCCCAAGATCATGCCAGTCTCACAGGCACGATGGCCACCCACCACCAGCTCTCTTTTGCCTCCCCCATGACTCTGAAGCCTGGCAGCAGAGCCGGGGTCTCACCAGGAGAGCAGAGCCCTGGGCTCCCACGGCACCCGTCACAGAGCGGAAAGGATGTGCTGGCGGGAAGCCTGATATTTCTGCTCCCATGGGTGTGAGGCAAACTCACCCACAAAGTACTCAGTGAGGAAACAATAGGGCTTCTGAGGGCAGCTGCTGTCGCCACTGCCTGCCCTTCCCTCGCACAGGACTTTCTACGGGTAAAGAGCCTCAGCCACCGCGTCTGCAGACATTGCTGCGACGACCCAGTGACAGACTGACAGTCCCTGCACGTTTCAAATCAAACAGTTCACATGTATTAGAGATCCCCAGGCCTCCCATTCATTCCACTTCACAGGCGAGGAAACTGAGGCACAGGTAGATTCAGTGACACACCCAGAGTCACCTGCCTCGAATGCAGAAGAGGTGGGACTCAGACCCTGGCGCTCCTGGCTTCAGACGCACGGCTCCACGGTGGCTCACGCCCCACCCATTGCAACTACAGCGCGTCTCTGCACACTGCTGCTATAATCGTATATGCTCTCATAAACAGAATTTACTTTATTCTTATTTAGTTGGCAATTTTTATTTTAACGCATAAAACCAGGAGAATGCAAACTTTCAGCATTTACATGCCTTTAGTTCTGTAAGTTGGTTGAACTGATGTGATATTTACAGATCAATAGTAAAATCTGCTGAGGTGACGAGAAATCCCTGGTACTTAACCTTTCCTTTACAGAACACGCTGGAGAAAATTGCCAACATGAGGCCCCGGTGAACAAGGGCAGAAGTTCATGGTTACCGAATAACTGCTTAATTAGATACCTTTCAGAAAACTGCAGCCTCCCAGAAAGGGCAGCCTGGCTGTGACAGCTGTGTGGATATACACCGGGAGGGAGAGACTCCCGTAGCATGCAATTAGGACCAATGAATTTTTAACGTCTTGGTAATGATGCTCTCTGGCCCTGTATCTTGATTAACTGATGTTGACTGCCACAGGGTGAATGACAAAGAAGAGAACATTAAAAAACCCACTATAAGAACCAGCTGCCTTTTCTTGCCTAAGATGCATAAAACATTGTGTGGGAGGCAGGGTAGGTCTCAAACGGGCAAACTGAGAGACAGAGACAGACAGACAGACACACACACACACACACACACACACACACACACACACACACACAGATATTCCTACCCTTATGATATTTTTTCATCAATTTCTCTTTGTTGTACTCAGTAGCATTCTGATCAGTAGGCTGTGTTCCATTCACATTGAAAACAGGAAGAGCCTTCACTATTTATGAGATGTGTATTTATAAATGTGTATTAATAACTCACATATTATAACATGTGTTAGTGAACCATGCTCCTGGCCTCCTTGCTGTCCCTGGGAGCGGCAGGTCTTCCTGTGTACGACCCTGGGCAAAGGGCCAAATGATGGCCAGTGACTGGCCGCTGGAGTACGAGCTCAGGGTTCATCAGCAAATCAAAAATGCACAGGTTAGCAATTTTCCAATTGGAAAAGAACTGATCTTCTAGCACCCCTAAACTTCCTGGATTAAAAGAGAATTCTGAAGCCCGAGGAAGGCACCTTGCTTTGGAGGTGCTGGGTCCAGGGGATGTCCAGGGCTGCAGGAATTTCACGACATGGACTCAAGGGCACATGCCAGGGGCCATCCTAGAGAACACGACAGTGGCAGAACCCTATCAATATGGAGCTCCAACAACACCTAAAATAAATACATCAGCGGCGCCACATGTGCAGATGCTTGGTCTTCCAGAGGGCAACATAAGGCAAACTCCAGGTGCCATGGACGGTCAGGGGCCACTGTCCTCACCACATCTGGCTGAAGCCAGAAGCGTCCACTTCTACACTGGTTTCAAACTGGGTAGAGGAGGAGGGGATCAGCCACTCACCATCTGCAGGACGTCAGAGGAGACCATCTGCATACAGCACATGGCTGTGGCCAGCGCACACACGATGGTGGACAGGACGTTGAGGGCGCACACACTGAAGAGGAGATCCTGCAAGGAAAGGGGCAGGAGAATGTCAGCCTCATCCCAAAATCCCAGATGGCAGAATCCTTAGACCTCCTGCCAGGGCCCAGAATGAGCGAGGTTGATTGCCATCCATTTCACAGAGGTTTTGTTTTGTGTGTGTCTGTGTTTTCTTATAATCAAAATTGGCCTTTCATAGAAACACATTTGTCTATTCCGTTACAATGATGATCAAAGTATTCATAACACTCAACAACGTGTTTTACAATTTTGATAATTATTAGGTAGTCAGTAACATGTCTAAGAAAATCATAAGGTGGCCAACATTTAAGGAGGTGGACAATTTTTATCAATCACAGCCTATAACTCAAGTGAAACTTTTTATCTTGAGATAGTTGTATATTCACATGCAATTGTAAGAAATCCTACAGTGAGATCCTGGGTACCCTTTACTCGTTTTCCCTCAATGGTAACATCTGGCAAATCTATAGTTCAGTATCACAGCCAGATACTGACATTGGTATAGTCAGGATGCAGAACAGTCCCATCACCACACGGGTCCCCCCCATTGTTGACCTTTTCTATGTTGACTTCTCTTTCCCTGCTCCCCACTTAACCCCCAGTTCCAATCTCCTGTCAATCACTAGTCTGTTCTCCATTTTTTATAATTTTGTCATTTCAAGAATGTTGCATAAGTGGACTGCACAGTATGTAACCTTTCAGAATTGGCTTTTTCCACTCAGCATAATTCCCTTTAGACTCATCTCAGACTTCCAGACTTCAGGACTGTGAGAAGTGACTGTTGTTAGAGCCACCCAGGCTATGGTATTTTTGTAATAGCAGCCTAAACTGACTAAGACTCTATATGAAATATGAAAAGACAAGCTACAGTCCAGGGGAAAATATTTGCAAACCACCTATCTGACAAAGAACTAGTACCTAGAATACATAAAGAACTCTCATAAAGCAACAGTACAAAAAAAAATAGCAAACATTGCAATTAGAAAATGAGCAAAAGACATGAACAGACACTTTACCGAAGAGGATCTCCAGATGGCAAATAAGCCCATGAAAAGATGTTCAACATCATTAGCATCAGGGAAATGCAAATTAAGACCTTTTATAAAGGGGTATCATTATGCACCTGTGAGAATAGCTAAAATACAAACAGTGACACTAAATGTTGGCAATCATGCAGAGAAACCCAATCACTCATACACTGCTGGTGGGAATTAAAAATTGTTCAGCCACTCTGGAAGGCATTTTTGTAGTTTTTAAAATAAAACTAAACATGCAATTACTGTACAAATCAGCAGTTGTACTCTTGGACATTTATCTCAGAGAAACAAAAACTTATGTTCACACAAAAACTTATACACAAAGGTTCACAACAGCTTTATTTGTAATAGCCCAAAACTGGAAAACTGCAATACCAAAAACCCAGATATTCTTCAGTTGTTGAGGATTAAACCAATGTGGTAAATCCATATGGGGGAATACTACTCGGCCTGTTGGATTTTGGTAAGGGCCTGCTTCCTGGTTGAAGATGGCTAATGTCTCACTGTGTCCTTGCTTAGTGAAAAGAGGGCAGGGGAGCACTCTAGTGCCTCTTTTAAAAGCGTACTAATCCCATCACGTGGATTCTACCCTCATGACCTAACAACCTCCCAAAGGCCCCACCTCTATTAAATAATCACATACTGGGAATGAGAATTTCAACATATGAATTTTGGAGGGACACAAGCATTAAGTCCATTATATCTGAGTTTTTAAAGAACAAAAATTTTTAATGTTCATGAGATCCAACTGATCAACTTTTGTTCCATACTTTTGGTGTCAAATCTAAGAACCTTGTCAAGCCCCAGATTATGAACAGTTTCTCCCATTTTTTCTAAAGGTTTTTATAGTTTCACATTTTCCATTTAAGTCTATGCTCCATTTTTGTTTTGAGATAGGTCTTGCTCTGTTGCCCAGGCTGGAGTGCAGTGGCACAATCATGGCTCACTGCAGCCTCAACCTTCTGGGCTCAAGGGATCCTCCCACCTCAGCCTCCTAACTCAGACCACCCATGCATACCAGTGTGCCCAGCTAATATCATCCATTTTAAGTTAAATTTTGAATAAGATGTGAGTTTTAGGTTGAGGTTCCTTTTTATGTTTTTAACTTCATTTTCCAAATGTTCATTGTTAGTACATACAAATGTGATTGATTTTTGTATGTTTATGTGATATCTTGAGACTTTGCTGAAATTATTAGTTCTAACAATTTTTTGAAGATGTCAGGGGATTTTCTATGTAGACAATCAGGCCATCTGGAAGTGTTTTATTGATTTCCTTCCATTTTGTTACCTATTATTATTATTATTATTATTATTATTTGCCTTGTAGTGCTAGCTAGAACCTTGAATATTATAAACAAAAATATAAGATGACTAAGATAATGAAAGCAGACATCTCCGTCTTGTGCTCTTTCTTAGAGGATAAACTTCATGGAGTTTTAACAGTCCAAGTGCAGTATATCCTTCATCGAGAAGTCTACTCTCAAATCCATGCCAGAAACAGAAAAAAAAAAAAAAGGGTTAGAATGATAGTATATCCTTCAATTAAATCTGTTCATATACAAGTGTACAAAATACTGTACACACTCAAAAACCTATCAAAAGCAAAAAGCTACAGATGAGTCTTTCACCACAAAGGGATGGCATTAATCAGATTAGTATTAATTATCTAATCAAGGGATTGGCAAGTCCTGGAGAGGAGACGGGGAATGCCACCCTCACTGACATGCCCTGTGCGTGCGCTAGGATGTGTGCACACAGAGTCTAGCAGCATCCTCAGGGCTCGTTCATGTGTACATGAGCCCATGTATTCCAATCTGTAACATCTGCCGGACAGTTCCCTGTTCTAGAGGCATCACTGCCCCATCCCCTTCCTCAGAATCTGCTCATCAGTTCTCAAGCCCACACTGTGAAACAGTAAAGAAGTGTGATTAGGATATTATGGAAGGTGGTTAACATACAGTATTTAAACACTTTCCCAAGTTTATAGAACCCTGTACACATGTGAAGACAGAAAAATGAGTCCTGAACTTAAGAAGTGTTAGGCAGAACCAGCCAGGTGTGGTGGCTCACACCTGTAATCCCAGCACTTTCGGAGGCCGAGGCGGGTGGATCACAAGGTCAGGTGATCAAGACCATCCTGGCAAACACGGTGAAACCCTGTCTCTACTAAAAATACAAAAAATTAGCCGGGCGTGGTGGTGGGTGCCTGTAGTCCCAGCTACTCAGGAGGCTGAGGCAGGAGAATGGCGTGAGCCCGGGAGGCGGAGTTTGCAGTGAGCCGAGATCTCACCACTGCACTCCAGCCTGGGCAACAGAGCGAGACTCAATCTCAAAAAAAGAAAAACAAAACAAAACAAAAAAAGAACCGTTAGGCAGAACCAAGGCAAGGCTCAGTCTAGGGCTAACTATTCCCCACTTCGGAGGTAAGGCCTATCCGAGTCCCTGAATGATGCAGGAACAGGCGCTGTTCCTGTGTGAGCACCAGGCACTGTTACCACTAAACCTTTCAGGCAGTTCTTTTCCCAGACTCAGGTCGTTTCTCCATATGCAGGTGCTAACCAGCATCCAACTGACAACTCCAGGCAGACCCTCTGAAGACCCCCCCTTGGTTCTCTCCTGGTGCAGCTCCGCCCTCGCTGGTGCTCTGTCCTGAGAACTCTCGTCTCCAGGCCTTGATCACCCCCCTCAGACTCTCAGCTCTTTAAGCCCACCTCAGGGAGTCTGCAGGGACCCTGCTGAGTTCCCTTCCCCGCACTGAACCTGGAAACTCAAGGCAGTAAGCTGGGGCAATCACAGGGCTCACCTCGTTTACTGCCCGCCCCTCAGGGATCGGGGTCCCTCATTGCCTGATAGTGTCTTCCTACACCGTGTGCATTTTCGGGGGCTGTTTCAGGCATGAGGTTAAATCCAGTGTCCTGCTACTCCATCTTGGCCAGAGGCTCTCAGTGGCCTTTTTGTTTGCATTTTCTAAGTGTTTGTAGCAGGACTAGGCGGACTGCCTTAGGGATCCTGTGCATGTTACTATAGGCGTCTCCACTGCCCTCCCTGCTCCTGCAACTGCTAGAGGTAGAGCAGGATGGGGGCTTCGTTGTGGCAAACAGGAGGCACAGGGGGGGCTGGAGGGAGGCTGAGGAGCCTGGATTGTATTTTCCAGGTGAAGGAATGCCACTGAAGATGTGTGATGCTGGGGAAGTGGTCATACAACCTGTTTTTTGTTGTTGGTGGTGGTGGTTTTTTTTGAGATGGAGTCTTGCTCTGTCGCCCAGGCTGGAGTGCAGTGGCGTGATCTTGGCTCATTGCAACCTCCATCTCCCAGGTTCAAGCGATTCTCCCGCCTCAGCCTCCTGAGTAGCTGGGTCTACAGGTGCCCACCACCATGCCTGGCTAATTGTTTTTGTATTTTTAGTAGAGACGGGGTTTCACCACGTTGGCCAGGCTGGTCTCAAACTCCTGACCTCAAGTGATCCACCCGCTTCGGCCTCCCAAAGTGCTGGGATTACAGGTGCAAGCCACTGCGCCCGGCCCATGCAACCTGTTTTCACAATTAATTGAGAAAGATACCTTTGCAGGGAGGGCCTAGCACAGAACTAGAGATGGAGTCAACATCAGCTGAGGTGAGAGAGTGGACACAGGACAGTGACCTGTGAGGAGGTACTGGAGAGGACTCAAGCAGAGACCAGGAGGAGGCATGTAGACGCCGGTCTGAGGGAGACTCTGAAGTTGAGAACAAAAGGGCATGGCTGTTTACTAGGGTAGGGGAGTCCAGGATGAGGGTGCAGATATAGTAGAAAGATGATTCTGGTGAGTGGAAACATGAGATGCCTGCGCATGGGCGAGGGACTGTGGGAGAGAAGCAGTCTTAAAGATCACCTCAACAGGCTGGGCACAGTGGCTCATGCCTGTAATCCCAGCACTTTAGGAGGCTGAGGCAGGAGGATCACTTGAGGTCAGGAGTTCGAGACCAGCCTGACCAATATGGTGAAACCCCGTCTCCACTAAAAATACAAAAAAATTAGCCGGGAGTGGTGGCGCATGCCCGTAATCCCAGCTACTCAGGAGGCTGAGGCAGGAGAATCGGTTGAACCTGGGAGGTGGAGGTTGCAGTGAACCGAGATCATGCCATTGTACTCCAGCCTGGCTGACAAAGTGAGACTCTGTCTGGAAGAAGAAAAAAAAACACTCGAAGTGGTCTGGGACATGTGGAGGCTGAGTTAGCAGTGGTCCTGACCCACTGAGATGTTAGCAAGTAGTTGGAAATTTGGGTCTGGGGCTGAGGATGGAGATCAGAACTGGAGGTGCGGACCAGGAGTCATCCTTACAGAGTTCAAATGTGCCTTCACCTTGTGGATGTCCTTGATGTATCTGCGGGCCCCTGTGTCCTCATTCCCCTCTCCACATCCATCAGACTTCAGGGGCCTGGAGGCCTCCGCAGGCTCCCTCCAGAAGAGGGCATTTCTTTGATGAAATTACCATTCTCACCTTAAAGATACACCTCAGCATCGTTTTCCTCTAAGTGACACGAATTTTGTGCTGGATTCTAGATAACTGACAGATTTATCCATGTGCGCAATAGCTGGCTGGGTGCCTTTTCTCTCCTGTGAGGAAGAGCTTCTAAAACGTCTTAAGGCTCAGCCACAAGCTTTAGCACATTTTTGAGCAGGAAGTTGGACTCACTGTAGTCCTAAAACAATCCTGCTGGTGAATGATGTCATAATTAGAACTCTTTAAGTATATATTTTATATATCTCAGGAGGGCAATTCAAAGTTATAACCAAAATAGCGACTTTTTTTTTTTTTTTTTTTTTTTTGAGATGGAGTCACGCTCTGTCGCCCAGGCTGGAATGTGGTGGCGCGATCTCAGCTCACTGCAACTTCCACCTTTCGGGTTCAAGTGATTCTCCTGCCTCAGCCTCCCGAGTAGCTGAGATTACAGGCATACGCCACCACGCCCAGCTAATTTTTGTATTTTTAGTAGAGATGGGGTTTTGCCATGTTGGCCAGGGTGGTCTCAAACTCCTGACCTCAGGTGATCCACCCGCCTTGGGCTCCCAAAGTGCTGGGATTATAGGCATGAGTCACTGCTCCCGGCCAATAGCGACATCTCTTAATGTACCATTGCTAAAACATAAACAACACCTTTACTTTGTCCTCAATCTAGAAATTTCAACTTTATTGACCACATAGTCCACTGTCATTTAAATGAATGCCCTTCTAAAATAATATTAATTTTGCATATGCTACCAAATGAAACTACTCACAGACAGAAACACCAACTCTGACCTTCGTTTGCAGACGCACCATGAGGCAGTCCTGCTTCATGTCTCATGAAAGGTATTCATTTGAAACCCGTGCCAGAGAGACTTTTCCCCTCCAGCTGTCTCAATGCTTGCTGTTTTTCTAAGTAACTGCAAATCACCTGGTATTGTGTTTATGTGTTTCTTCAGAATTCTTTTTTGGCTTAAATAATGCCTTTATCTCTGTTTTTTTTTGTTTGTTTGTTTTTGTTTTTCTGTTTTTTTTCTTTTGAGATGGAGTCTCACTCTGTCACCCAGGCTGGAGTGCAGTGGTGTGATCTTGGCTCACTGCAACCTCCGCCTCCTGGGTTCAAGCGATTCTCCTGCCTCAGCCTCCCAACTAGCCGGACTACAGGCACATGCCACCATTCCTGTCTAATTTTTGTATTTTCTTTAGTAGAGATGGGGTTTCACCGTGTTGGCCAGGCTATCTCTGCTTTTTGAAAGTTTTATCAGAGTCCTTTACAAACACTGACATCCACATTCTATAAAATCCCTTTACAAGGTGATTCAAAACGGCAAATATGTAAAGGAGGCAGGTCTTTCATGGCTGATATTGAGTTTTGCTGCTGGACATTCTGATGTTAGCATTTTGATATTATTAATGCTAATAAAGTTAAGGAAGTTATCTATATAATGAATGATGTACAGAACAAACACAAGAGGAAAAAATGTTTTAGATACTTAGGCAAAGCTACAAGTGATAAATTATTTTGAAAATCTCTCCAGTTCAAGTAAATTATGGATATTAATAATACGATTAACAGAACGGTGACAGCAATGACAATTTACATATGCCTACATGTTAAGAACATTAAGAGTTCAGGACATTCAGCCAGTCATGGTGGCTCCCGCCTGTAATCCCAGCACTTTGGGAGGCTAAGGGCAAATCACCTGAGGTCAGGAGTTCGAGACCAGTCTGGACAACATGATGAAACCCCGTCTCTACTAAAAATACAAAAATTAGGTAGGTGTGGTGGCAGGCACCTGTAATCCCAGCTACTCAGGAGGCTGAGGAAGGAGAATTGCTTGAACCTGGGAGGCAGAGGTTGCAGTGAGCTGAGATCACACCACCACACTCCAGCCTGAGTGACAGAGTGAGACTCTTGTCTCATGAAAAAAAAAAAAAAAAATTCAGGACATTGATACTTTTGCTTGCTGGACAAAATGAGGACAAACTGTCTTACACCTATTTCTGCTAGTTCATTCAGTAGTTTTTTTCCTATGTCTTCTCTCTTCAAATAAAGAAAGAGGTCCCATGGGAACCCATTATCAGTTAAGATATAATGATAGACGGTATGACGATAAGGAGAATTCCACAGCATAAAACAAAAGTGATGAGGAAATATCCAGCAATAGCTGTGTACGTGCTAATAATTATAAGGGATGGGGGTTGTGCTTTATCTGAATTATCCTCTTAAATGCCTGCACCATTTATTCTTTATGGCCTTGTGATGGTAGACATTGGTCATGGACCTGACGCTCCTCACAGATCTATGTTGGGAGAGGCAGTCTGCCATGGGACCTGAGCATGCCCTCAAGTTCCTGCTGGGTATGCCAAGAATGTAAGACCTTGACTGCTCTTTGTAGACCCATTTCCCAGGGCTGTGTTTGCACCAAGAAACTTTGAGGAAGAAGGTAACGTCTTCCCTAGACAAAGTGTAGGTTCAGTACAAAGGCAGGGATTCCCCAAGTTCAGTGTTCACCACACACGTGCTGGCATCCATGGTGGGCCCTTAGCATCACCTGAGACCCCAGGGCATGGGGAACTGACACACACCAACCTAGAGCTCTGGCTACTGCTTTTGCCATGAGTAATAAAGTCCCTTGTCTCTGAACCAGGAATCTCATGTCTTTTTGCCAGGAAAGTAACAGTAAACAGTAACAGACTAGTTTGTTAGCTTGAAAGTAGGTTAAAAGTTCAGACCCTGCAGTTCCTGGCAGTTTATTTCCGTCTCCATCTTGTGAGAACATCAAGAGCAGATATCAAGTCTTTTGCTACAGTGTATAGTAGAAAATCTCATTCAAAATAGGTGGTTGCTACATATTTGAAATTTTACAGGCTATCTCATTGTTCTCTTCTGAATTGTAAATTCTGACTTGAAGGAAATTATATGCATAATTTCCAAGTTTCTAACCACACACAGAAAATTCACCCTCACCTTTAAATAAAGTAATGCAGCACCCATAGGATCATGGTGGATGGGAGGCAGGACTAGATTGCAGCTCTGGACAGAGCAATGTGCAAGGCTTGCATTGTGAATTTTAGCTCCAGACCGAGTGCAAGAACAAACCAGCAACCCTGAGAGGACCTACAGACCTCTGAAGGAAGCCAACTGCTCCTGCAGGACCCGGGAGACACCCCAAATGCTGTGAGTGCCCAAACTGCGGAAGTGGGAAAGGGAGATCCTGCTCTCCCAAACGCACACCCCCACTGGAGAAAATGAAGGTCTGTTTGCGGGAGAAGTTTCCGACCTTACCTGGAGCTGACTCAATTTAGAGAGTCGAGTGAAATATAGAAGTAGAGGAAGCAGCGGGAAAGGCCCTGGGAGCTCCCTGGGTCCCCAAGCAGGCCATTCCTGCCTGGCACCACAGGGATCCACCAGGAGGGCCGCCAGAGGAGCGAGGGTAAAACTCAACAGGGAGAAGGAAATCTCTAGCTGGAATTTGTAACAATTTGAACAGGGTTAGAAGCCTCCTGGCCTGAAATCCGGGGAGGCGCAAATCTGATGTGCAGACTCTCCACAGGCGAGGGAAGAACAAGCCCTTTCTTTTGCAGCTGGGAGATGGGTAGCCTGGGGCAAGTTCTCAAGCCTGTCTCGCCCACTGCCTGAAAACAGACTTGGGCATGGTGGGAGTGAGACTGGCCCTTCAGTTTGTGTGGGAGCTGGGTGAGGCCTGTGATTGCCAGCTTTCCACCACTTCCCTGAAAACCTGCATGACTCAGCAGAGGCAGCCATAATCCTCCTAGGTACACAACTCCAGTGACCTGGGAATCTCACACGCATCCCCCACAGGAGCTGCAGCAACACTGCCCAAGGAGAGTCTGAGCTCAGACACACCTGGCCCCACCCCAACCTGACGGTCCTTCCCTACCCACTCTGGTAGCAGAAGACAAAGGATAGATAATCTTGGGAGTTCCACAGCCCAGCCCACCGCAGGTCCCTCTCCAAACTACTACAGCTGACACTTTCTGGAAAGTACCACCTCCCAGCAGGAGGCCAACCAGCACAAAAATAGAGCATTAAATCACCAAAGCTAAGAACCTTCACAAAGCCCACTGCACACCCCCCACCACCTCCCCTGGAACAGGTGCTGGTATCCACGGCTGAGAGACCCACAGACAGTTCACATCACAGGACTCTGTGCAGACAACCCCCAGAACCAGCCCGGAGCTGGGTAGACTTGCTGGGTGGCCAGACCCAGAAGAGAGGCAGTAATCACTGCAGTTTGGGTCGCAGGAAGCCACATCCATAGGAAAATGGGGAGATTACTACATGATGGAAACAATCCGTGGGACAAAAGAATCTGAACAACAGTCTTCAGCCCTAGACCTTCCCTCTGACAGAGCCTACCCAAATGTGAAGGAACCACAAAACCAACCCTGGTAATATGACAAAACAAGCCTCTTTAACAGCCCCCTGCCCCCACAAAATCACACTAGTTCACCAGCAATGGATCCAAACCAAGAAGAAATCCCTGATTTACCTGAAAAAGAATTCAGAAGGTTAGTTATTAAGCTAATCAGGGAGGCACCAGAGAAAGGCAAAGCTCAATGCAAGGAAATCCAAAAAACAATACAAGAAGTGAAGGGAAAAACAGTCAAGGAAATAGATAGCTTAAAGAAAAAAACAATAAAAAATCCAGGAAAAATTGGACACACTTACAGAAATGTAAAATGCTCTGGAAAGTCTCAGGAATAGAATTGAACAAGTAGAAGAAAGAAATTCAGAGCTCAAAGAAGGACAAGGTCTTTGAATTAACCCAATCCAACAAAGAAAAGAAAAAAGAATAAGAAAATATGAACAAAGCCTCCAAGAAGTCTGGGATTATGTTAAATGATCAAACTTAAGAATAAGCAATTTTCCCGAGGAAGAAGAGAATTCCAAAAGCTTAGAAAACATATTTGGGGGAATAATCAAGGAAAACGTCCCCAGCCTTGCTAGAGACCTAGATATCCAAGTACAAGAAGAACAAAGAACACCTGGGAAATTCACTGCAAAAAGATCATCGCCTAGGCACGTTGTCATCAGGTTATCCAAAGTTAAGACAAAGAAAAGAATTTTAAGTGCTGTGAGACAGAAGCACCAGGTAACCTATAAAGGAAAACCTATCAGATTAACAGCAGATTTCTCAGCAGAAACCCTACAAGCTAGAAGGGACTGGGGCCCTATCTGCAGTATCTTCAAACAAAACAATTATCAGCCAAGAATTTTGTATCCAGCAAAACTAAGCATCATATATGAAGGAAGATACAGTCTTTTTCAGACAAACAAATGCTGAGAGAATTCGCCACTACCAAGCCGCCACTACAAGAACTGCTAAAAGGAGCTCTAAATCTTCAAACAAATCCTGGAAACACATCAAAACAGAACCTCTTTAAAGCATAAATCACACAGGACCTATAAAACAAAAACACCAGTGAAAAGACAAAAACAAAAACCAAAAAACCAAAGTCCAAATAGCACAATGAATGCAATGGTACCTCACATCTCAATTCTAACATTGGATGTAAATGGCCTAAATGTTCTACTTTAAGGATACAGAACCGCAGAATGGATAAGAACTCACCAACAAACTATCTGCTGCCTTCAGGAGACTCACCTAACACGTATGGACTCACATAAACTAAAAGTAAAGGAGTAGAATAAGGCATTTCACACAAATGGACACCAAAAGAGAGCAGGGGTAGCTAGTCTTATATCAGACAAAACAAACTTTAAAACAATATCAGTTAAAAGAGACAAAATGGGACATTATATAATAGTAAAAGGCCTTGTCCAACAGGAAAATATCATAATCCTAAAAATATATGCACCTAACGCTAGAGCTCCCAAATGTATACAACAATTACTAATAGACCTAAGAAATGAGATAGACAGCAACACGATAATAGTGGGGGACTTCAATACTCCACTGACAGCATTAGACAGGTCATCAAGACAGAAAGTCAACAAAGAAACAATGGATTTAAACTATACCTTGGAACAAATGGACTTAAAAGATATATACAGAACATTTCATCCAAAAACCTTAGAATACACATTCTATTCAACAGCATGTGGAACTTTCTCCAAGACAGGCCGTATCATAGGCCATAAAACAAGACTCAATAAATTAAAGAAAACTGAAATTATATCAAGCACTCTCTCAGACCACAGTGGAATAAAACTAGAAATCAACTCCAAAAGGAACCTTCAAAACCATGCTGATACATGGAAATTAAATAACCTGCTCCTGAATGAGCATTGGGTCAAAAATGAAATCAAGATAGAAATCAAAAAATTCTTTGACCTGAACAACAATAATGACACAACCTACCAAAACCTCTGGGATATAAGCAGAGGTGGTTCCAAGAGGAAAGTTCATAGCCCTAAATGCCTACATCAAAAAGACTGAAAGGGCACACACTGACATTCTAAGGTCACACCTCAAGGAACTAGAGAAACGAGAAAAACCAAACCCAGCAGAAGAAAGGAAATAACCAACATCAGAGCAGAACTAAATGAAATTGAAACAAACAAACAAAATACAAAAGATAAATGAAACAAAAAGATGGTTTTTTGAAAAGATAAGTAAAATTTATAGACCATTAGTAAGATTAACCAAGAAAAGAAGAGAGAAAATCCAAATAACCTATTAAGAAATGAAACAGGAGATATTACAGTTGACACCACTGAAATACAAAAGATCATTCAAGGCTACTATGAACACCTTTACAACATAAACTAGAAAATCTAGAAGAGTTGGATAAATTCTGGAAAAATATAACCCTCCTAGCTTAAATCAGAAAGAATTAGATACCCTGAACAGACCAATAACAAGCAGCAAGATTGAAATGGTAATTACAAAATTACCAACAACAAAAAAGTCCAGGACCAGACAGGTTCACAGCAGAACTTTACCAGACATTCTAAGAAGAATCCTTTTGACAGTATTCCACAAGATAGAGAAAGAAGGAACCCTCTCTAATTCATTCTATGAAGCCAGCATCACCCTAATACCAAAACCAGGAAAGGACCTAACCAAAAAAGAAAACTACAGACCGATATCCTTGATGAGCACAGATGCTAAGATCCTTAACAAAATATTAGCTAACTGAATCCAACAACATATCAAAAAGACAATACACCATGATCAAGTGAGTTTCATGCCAGGGATGCAGGGATGGTTTAACATATGCAAATCAACAAATGTGACACACCACATAAACAGAATTAAAAACAAAAATCACATGATCATCTCAATAGATGCAGAAAAAGCATTTGACAAAATCCAGCATTGCTTTATGATTACAACTCTCAGCAAAATTGGCATACAAGGGACATACCTCAATGTAATAAAAGCCATCTATGATAAAACCACAAGGCGACATAATACTGAATGGGGAAAAATTGAAAGCATTCCCTCTGAGAACTGAAACAAAACAAGGATGCCCACTCTCACCACTCCTCTTCAGCATACTACTGGAAGTCCTAGCCAGAGCAATCAGACAAGAGAAAGAAATAAAGGGCATCCAAGTTGGGAAAGAAGAAGTCAAACTGTCACTGTTTGCTGACAATATGATCATTTACCTTGAAAACCCTGAAGACTCCTCCAGAAAGCTTCTATAACTGATATAAGAATTCAGCAAAATTTCCAGATGCAAGATGAATGTACACAAGTCAGTAGCTCTTCTATACACCAAGAGTGACCAAGCAATCAAATCAAGAACTCAACCCTTTTTACAATAGCTGCAAAAATGTAAAATACTTAGGGATATACCTAACCAAGGAGTCAAAAGACATCTACAAGGAAAACTACAAAACACTGCTGAAAGTATTCATAAACAACACAAATAAACTGAAACACATCCCATGCTCATGGATGGGTAGAATCAATATTGCGAAAATGACCATACTAGCAAAAGCAATCTACAAATGCATTGCAATCCCCATCAAAATACCACCATCATTCTTCACAGAATTAGAAAAAACAATTCTAAAATTCATGTGCAACCAAAAAAGAGCCCACATAGCCAAAGCAAGACTAAGCGAAAAGAATAAATCTGGAGGCATCACACTACCTGATTTCAAACTATACTATAAAGCCAAAGTTGCCAAAACAGTATGGTACTAGTATAAAAACAGGCACATAGACCAATGGAACAGAATAGAGAACCCAGAAATAAACCCAAACACTTAAAGCCAACTGATCTTCGACAAAGCAAAAAAAAACCAAAAAAACCCAAAATGGTGGAAAAGGACACCCTTTTCAACAAATGGTGCTGGGATAATTGGCTAGCCACACGTAGGAGAATGAAACTGGATCCTCATCTGTCACCTTATACAAAAATCAACTCAAGATGGATTAAAAGACTTAAATCTAAGACCTGAGGCTATAAAAATTCTAGAAGAAAACATTGGAAAAACCCTTCTAGACACTGGCTTAGGCAAGGGCTTCATGTCCAAGAACCCAAAAGCAAATACAATAAAAACAAAGATCAACAGCCGGGATCGAATTAAACTAAAGAGCTTCTGCGGGGCAAAAGAAACAGTCAATGGAGTAAACAGACAACTCACAGAGTGACAGAAAATCTTCACAATCTATACATCTGACAAAGGACTAATATCCAGAATCTACAACAAACTCAAACAAATCAATAAGAAAAAAAACAAAGAATCTCATCAAAAAGTGAGTTGACATGAACAGACAATTCTCAAAAGAAGATGTACAAATGGCCAACAAACATATGAAAAAATGCTCAACATCTCTAATGATAAGGGAAATGCACATCAAAACCTCAATGTGATACCACCTCACTCCTGCAACAATGGGCATAATCAAAAAATCAAAAAATAGTAGCTGTTGCTGTGGATGCTGTGATCAGGGAACACTTCTACACGGCTGGTGGGAATGTAAACTAGCACAGCCACTATGGAAAACAGTGTGGAGACTCCTTAAAGAACTAAAAGTAGAGCTACCATTTCATCCAGTAATCCCACTACTGGCTATCTACCCAGAGGAAAAGAACTCATTATATGAGAAAGATACTTGCACACGCTTGTTTACAGCAGCACAATTCACACTTGCAAAACTGTGGAACCAACCCAAATGCCCATCAATCAACGAGTGGATAAACGACCCGTGGTATATACATATGATGGAATACTACTCAGCCATCAAAAGGATTAAAGTAACAGCATTTGCAGTGACCTGGATAAGACTGGGAGACTCTTATTCTAAGTGAAGTAACTCAGGAATGGAAAACCAAACATCGTATGTTCTCACTGATATGTGGGAGCTAAGCTATGAGGATGCAAAGGCATAAGAATGATACAACGTGGGGAATAAGAATGATACAAATGCCTAAGAATGAAACAATGGGGAGAATAGTGGGAGGCGGGAGAGGGATAAAAGACTACAAATAGAGTGCAGTGTATACTGCTTGGGTGGCGAGTGCACCAAAATCTCATAAAACACCACTAAAGAACTCACTCATGTAACCAACCACCACCTGTACCCCAGTAACTTATGGAAAAAAAGAATTTAAAAAACCGAGTACACACAGTCACAAGCCCTAAATAAATAAAGTAATGCAGTGCAAGACTCTGTACAAAGGCTCTTGGTAGCACAATCAGCATGTGTGTGTAAAATCTGTAATTTACATTTTCCATGAAATTTCTAGAGTGAGGAGACACTTCCTGGAGCAGATCTAGGACCGTTTAATTTGTCTCTGTAGAAAGCAGTTATAGTCTACAGAGGTCTTTGTGGCTGGCTTAAATACTGATCCTACAAAAGGAGCTAAAATTAGGCTGTCATATGGAGAAGGTAAGTGATTCACAGAGAAATCTGTGTAAGCTATAATTTCAAGAGGCAAACATCCATTTACAATCCCTAAAAAAGTTGATGGATTTTAGCCTTGCTTTGGCCACGCAGGCACCACCAGTAACACAAGCGCTATTCCAAGAGGGCAGGACTGCTCCCCACACAGTGCCTGCCGTTTGCTCAAAGGCAATTTTAACTCCGGACAAGGACCCAGGAGGGAGTTCACACACACTCTGCAAGGGTTCAGAACTGCACCCTATGTGGTCATTGGAAACCTGGCTTTTGTCATCTGAAACAATAGCTTTTACCCTTTAGTGGATGGCTGTAAATTGCCTACATGATCATCTGTGTAAATAATCATAGACTAATTATTTTCTTACAGTTTTAGGAAGTTTTAAGAAGAAAACTATTTGCCATTTTTCTGATATTCAAGGCAAAGTAATGAGGCAAAAAATGTTTCTCTGTGTATATACCTACATGTATGTATCTTTGTGTGTGTGTATATGAGATAGATTATATACATATATGCATATATACATACAGAAATCTTTCCTATAAATTCTGGATTTCTGAAAACTCACTGTGATCCTCATGAGCCTCTAGCTTTAAAACAATGTTGAACAAAACACCACTTTTAAATATTTGGCTTTACCCTAAATTTATGGGAATGAAAACAATAAGCATTGTCAAGAACATTTTGGGGAAAAAAAGGCTTTGCACACATCAAAATGTACCCTAAATCTACAATAATAGTATAGGGTGGCATCAGTAAAGGGACAGAATAGAGAGTCCAGCTTGAGATCCTGTTACAATAAAAGAAGCACACCATATTACTTGTGTTGGGATAACTGGCTGTCTTTAAAAAACAAATAAGACAGATCTAGATGTAAAAAGAAGAGAGGGGAATTCTTCCTCGTGAACCTAGATGCAGAAGTCCGAAATAAAATATTGACAAATCAAATAGAGCAGCATTTTAAAAAACATATTATGACCAAATGTGGTTTATTCCTATATTACAAGGATGTTTTAACATAATGTAATTTATTAATGGAATTCACTACATTAAATGAGAAAAACTATATGACAATCTCAATAGATGCAAAATAGCAATGGTATTTCAACACTAGTGTAAAAGCCTCTAATAAACTTGAAATAGATAGGAGCTCCCTTAACTGAAGGAACCCTACAGCAAACATCTGGAAGGAGATGGGGATTGCTGCCAATATCACTTCTATTCTACACACAAGTCCCAGTCATTGTAAGAAGACAGGCAAAAGAAGTAAACTGTGTTCAAACTGGGAAGGAAGAAAAACTGTCCAAGATGATACAATTATTCATACAGAAAACTCAATAACATTTCCAAATATTTAGAACTAAATATAATAGTTGTGCAATGTTGCTGCATATAAAATCAATACGCAAAATTCATTCACTACCAACAAACAGCAAGTATAAATTTTTTAGATATGATTTATAATAGCAAAAAATGTAAAGTAGCCAAGAATAAATACAGAAAAAGATGGAAAAATGTGTTGAGAACAAATAAATAATGAGACACTGTAGTCATGAATAGGAAGATTCAATACTGTAAATACATTAATTCTTTCCAAATCAACTTATAAATCCAATGGAATTCCAACAAAGACCACAACAAGACTTTATGTGTGTGTGTGAGTGTGTGTGTGTGCATAGTCTGTGACAGGATAATTCTAAATTCCTCATCTCCCTTCTCTCTCCCCTCCTCCCTGCCGTCCGCTGCCCCACACCATGTTAAGGACACAGTGAGAAGGCTCCCCTTTGTAAAACAGGAAGAGGGCTTTGATCTCAGACTTGTAGCCTCCTGACTGTGAGAAATAAATGTCTGCTGTTTACACCACCCCATCTAAAGCATTCGTTACAGCAACCTGTCTTAGTCTATTTTCTGCTGCAGAAAATAGAATAACAGACTGAGTAATTTACAAAGAATATAAGTTTATTTGGCCCACAGTTCTGGAGGCTGGGAAGTGCTAGAGCATGGGGCCAGCATCTGGTGGGGGTCCTCCCGTGGTGGAAGGTGACAGGCAGAAAGCGGAAGTGAGTGTGTGCGACAGAGAGAGGCACCAGAGGCCAGACTCCCTTTATAACAACCCACTCTCGCCATAACTAACCTCTCCCATGATAATG
Organism: Chlorocebus sabaeus; assembly: GCF_047675955.1. Taxonomy (NCBI): domain Eukaryota; kingdom Metazoa; phylum Chordata; class Mammalia; order Primates; family Cercopithecidae; genus Chlorocebus; species Chlorocebus sabaeus. Next base: position 6,487,252 of record NC_132929.1, on the reverse strand, counting down.
ACAATCCATACATGAGTGCTCCACCCTCATGACCCAATCACCTATTATTGAACTTGACCTCAAACACTGACTGTGGCATTGAGGATTATGTTTCTAACACATGAACTTTTGGGGGACTATTCAAACCACAGCACAGCCTGAACTGATTAAGAGAGTGGGCTTTTCTATCCTCTATCATTAAACCATCCAAAACACCATTAGTCCTCTGATTGCAGGTCCAGCTGTCCTGAGCAGTTCAACATTTCATATTTCAAGGAATGCAGGTTCAGCCATAAACAACACCTGTGACAAAGCTACTGTCACTCACATCCGGGACACTCTACTGTCTGTTCAGCCCTGTGCATTCCAGGATGTAACATGCAAGACGATCCCAAGCCAGGCACAGCTGCAGTGTCTGCTGTGGGATCCTGTCTCCCTCCTCCCCCCAGCAAGAAAATCAAGGAAGGTTATTTTTTTTAAGGTATTGTTTTTTTCCTTCAAGTTTCTAATTTTGGCACAATGAAAATATTGTATTTGTATTAGCAATACCCAATTAGCAATTTCATGTAAAGGCGATTAGGTACTTATAAAAGGTCTCAAGTACTCCAACTAAATCAGTCACTGGTTAATAACAATGATCCATGAGCTGTTTTCTTGGTTTTCATGTGGAATAATTGGCAAGGAACGCCATACATGAAAAAAGAAAAAAGAAAAAGATCAGCAGCTTTGCAGCTTTAGCCACTATGTGACGTGCTTATCAAAAAGCCACCTTGAATTTTTTTTCATGAGTTAAAACACTACCGTCATCTATAATCCTGAACGGTAAGGTCTAGAAACCAATATTGACTGAGGTGTGCAAACAGCCCCTCTTGCAGTGCTGTGGGGCACATTTCTTTTAACCTTAATTGACTTCAATTACCATGCTTCATCTCCCATGGCAAAATAATTCCCCAAAGGAACAAGAGCAGTAGAGTGTTTTCACTCATGAAACAGCCCGTAATGTACCTCTTTTGCTTAGGAATTGGAAGCCAATTAGATTTGAGCCTGCTTGAAAGAAAATCCCATCACTGAAGAATCCATTCGTGGACCCTCCAAAATCCACACAATCTTAAGGCCAGGGACCAATTGGATTTCAGGAATAGGATCAAAAAAAGCCAATTATAGCTCCATTGTGATGTACTGATTTAGCTTTGATTGTGAAGGACGGTAATTTATTGAGTAATTTATCTTGCTAACCAACGTATTAATCCACTACCCAATCAGCACTTCTCTCATTCAATTCCAAGGAGCAGGAGTCCTAGATGGTTGGAAGTGTCAGGAGGGAAGGGAGGAGTGTCTTCTAGTGTCCTGCCCAGTAACTGTACAGGGCTGCACACTCCTGGGGAGGGGGAATGAGGTCTGACTTGGAGCAGGTCAATGGGGATGGACAGAGAAAAGATTAAGCAGGTGTCCATTGCTGGAGTGCAATAAGTAGAGCCCAGGGTGATGAGAGGTCTGGCGGAGAAGAGAGAGGGAGGGAGGACAGAGAGAACAATAGGAACACAGGGTCCCTTGCCCTTCATAATGCCCTTGATTCTTATTGAAGGGAAATGCCATGGATGTGGTTGGTGGAGCCAACATCTCTGCCTCATCCTTGATCATCTCACACACCCCATGTCCAAATTCTCCCTGGTGTGTTGACCCGGCTGCCAACCTCACCTGCAATCCTCCCGGGGCTCCAGCTCCACCTGCCCTGGCTGAACCTCCCCCTCTCACCCGGACTCTGAGGTGGCCTCCCAGCACCTCAGGTCTACTCTTGCCTGTCAGGGCACCTGTTTCAGCGTTAAGTCGACTCCTGTCCCTCCCAGGTTACGGTCTGTGAAGGGAGGCCCACCACAGTGATAAAATCTCCGCGCCTTCCCCCATGCCTAGCTGGCGCCCTCTGCAGCCTATTTCTGCCTCATTGCCACAGAGGCTGTCTCCCATTCTCTCTGCAGACCAGCCTCCAAGTAAACATCATGCTACCCTAGTTCCACGCTGGTCCAGCTCTCTCGGCTTCCCAGTCCCCCACCCAGGGAAGGGGCTCACTGAACCAGCCTGGGCATGTGACCACTCCCAGGACAGTCCACTGCAGGAATGGGTGGGGCAGGGTGCACAGGAGGGTGCCGTAAGCTGGGCCTGCTTTCAAAGCCAACCTGGGTGATTGGGGACCCAGTTCACCATGGGGCCACTGCCTAGCCCCTCTGCTTCTACGTAACTATGACAGAAGATGGCACTGAAGCCTTTCCTCTGAGAAAGCTCTCGGATCTTCTTTTGGTCACTTCTGGCTCACACCCCACAGAAGATCCCCTGGACGGAAGCCTCAGCTGTCTTATTTCTGGGGATGTGGCTTTGAGGGTTTCCTCATCACTCTGAGCCTCGATCTCATCTGTGAGGGGATGACTGGCTTAGACTTTAAACTGAAGTAGGTGAACCCCTGGGGCGCTTGGCAAAGGGAAGCCCTCCTGGGAGGATTCCACCAGGGTGTGCAGAGCCGCGTGTCATAGCGAGTGATCTCATTACTGGGAGGTTCTGAATCAGGGACAGAGGGTCGCCAGCACCTGGGAGGGTTGGGGCACCATTCATTTTCTGATTGGTTATCACATTTGGTTTGCTTTCAGTCACCCCAGAGGACAAAAATGACTAAAATAAGTAAGTTATTCATCTATAAACATTATGAAGCATTTTCAGGCATTTAACAGATGTAATAATTACCTATATCTCAGCCACTTTTGAAGGGTAACTAAATTTTAATTGCTTTATAATATGTCTTATAATCTTTTTTATTAGCAATTATATAAGCAATTGATTGTAACTGTCAGTGAAAACTAATATCTTGATAGCCAAAAAAAAAAAAAAAAGTCAAAAAATCCCACTCTTTTATTTAGATGACTGGGGAATACTGAAGAGTTGGGGAAATGGCAGGCTCTATTTTAAGCACTGTTTTAAAGGAAATATAACACAATCTTAACCTGGCAGGGAAAACTCCAAAAAGTCCTTGTTATGATGGCGAATTCCTTAGTAAAAGCCATCTACAGATGTGACTTGCTTCTAGGTATTACCCCTGATTTGGGGGACATGTCTCTTCCCTTGATGGGAGATTGATTCCCCTGGGTCACTGCATCCCTTGTACATCAAGGTTTCTTTCATGGCAGATGCCACGTCATTTTTCTCTCCATGTATCAGAATGACAACTCATTCCTTGCATGACAACGGAGTGGAAATGCAGAGAGACCTCAATGACATTTTACTCAGCTGACAAGGAAGAGACAAACTGCCTTGTCCCAGGAGTCTATGAAAACTAGAAACACGGCCAGGCGCGGTGGCTCACGCCTGTAATTCCAGCACTTTGGGAGGCCGAGGCGGGCGGATCACGAGGTCAGGAGATCAAGACCATCCTGGCTAACACGGTGAAACCCCGTCTCTACTAAAAATACAAAAAAATTAGCCGGGTGCGGTAGCGGGCACCTGTAGTCCCAGCTACTCGGGAGGCTGAGGCAGGAGAATGGTGTGAACTCGGGAGGCGGAGCTTGCAGTGAGCTGAGATCGCACCATTGCACTCCAGCCTGGGCGACAGAGCGAGACTCCAACTCAAAAAAAAAAAAAAAGGAAAGAAAACTAGAAACACCTCCTACTGGGAACTATAAAGCTTTGCCACTACTTTGTAAAACAAGAACTTCTTCCCTGCCCAAGATTATCTATTTCATAGGTAGAATTCATAACACACTAAAACCTTTGACTTGGCCTGCTTGGTGTAGAAAACTTATGCATCACAAAATATTCTGCTCAGAGTCTACGCACATATGTAATACATGAATTTGTGGTTTATCAATTTTCAAAGGACCTTTTTAAACATGTTTTGATTTTTGGTAGTTCAGACAGTAATCAGCTTCTCGCTGGGCCTCAGCTTGTTCTGAGTATTCAGGTCCACAGTCCTGAAGCTAAGCCAGGGTCCTGGGTAGCAGCCTCGTGTATGTATCACTGCATATGGCGGTGAGAGCCTGGGCTCCGAAGCCAGACTGCCGGCCTGGGATCCTGGCTCCACCTTTACAATCTGCATGACCTTGCGGCATTATTAAATGCCACTGTGCCTCAGTATCCTCATCTGTAAAATGGGAATAAATGATACCTATAACTCACAGGGTTCTTGCAAGGGTAAGATTAGTTTCGCAGATGTGCTTCCAGCAATGCTGAGCACACAGCAAGGCTCAATCAACATTAGCTATGACTATCATACACAATTAATCATCTGTCTGTCTGATCGGACTGAAAACACAGGTTCCTGCAGATAAATTCAGCAGAGGGCTTTCAGGCCTCATGCATGAATGCTTAAGGAAAAGAACCCTAAAGATTATGAAATGCCCATCCAAGAACATCCAAGAATGTTCTGCAGTCTAAACTGATTTTCCAGGGTGCTCCTTGTGTTCAGCTGATGGGACAGGAACGCTGATGTTTGTCCATCCTTTTTTTTTTTTTTTGAGACAGAGTCTCACTCTCTCACCCAGGCTGGAGTGCAGTGGCGCGATCTCGGCTCACTGCAACCTCCACCTCCCAGGTTCAAGTGATTCTCCTGCCTCAGCCTCCTGAGGAGCTGGGATTACAGGCGCCTGCCACCATGCCCAGCTAATTTCTTTTGTATTTTTTGTAGAGACAGGGTTTCTCCATGTTGGTCAGGCTGATCTCGAACTCCTGACCTCATGATCCACCCACCTCAGCCTCCCAAAGTGCTGGGATAACAGGCTTGAGTCACCACACCCGGCCTGTCCATCTTTCATTGCTCTACTTTCCGGGTCTTGATCGTCCTCTCTCATGACTACTTCTTTTACTCCCATGCAGGTAAAGCGTGAGTGAAAGTAGTTTGATTAAAGCCCAGGCAGATTAAGGACGAAGCTAAAAAGAATGAAGAGATGCTGGTGGGAGATACTGGCTGACATGCAGAAGTAATTTCAATGATCTTATTAGCCTTTCGCCTCCTGAGTACTTGGTTAATGTTCATAACCAGAAGTAATGTCTCCAATCTGCATTTAACTGATATTCTCCCTCTTCCTTAAAGATACAGGCACATCTCTTTTCCTCAGGTTTCACAGGCTAGACAATTCTCCTTAAATGCCTGAGGGCCATGGCACATAGCGGACGAGTGGTTGGGGGGGGGGGCACATTCATTTGGCTGGACTGTGGGAAAAGGAGCCCCCTCCTTTCCTGATTTATGCAACCAGTAGTTCTCCGTGTGTGCAGCCGGGTGGGCCTCCAGCACGGTCAGTTTGGGGGCCATGAGGGGCGGGCTCTCCTCGATGGTGACAATAATTTTAAGACAGCGGAGGTCAGTACTTGGAAGTGGGAAAGCCAGAGGAGAGAAGAGGGTAGAAGAGCAGAGGAGCGTCCCTCCCCATCTCACCAGACAAAGGATAAAATGGAGGAAGGCATAGGACCCTCTGCCAGAGAAGCCCCCAGGGAATCGCAGCATGTGCAGGGCAGGAGCCACGGGCCGCACTTCATGCCGAGGTCCTTGTCAAGCCCATGGGCCGCAGACCCTGTTGGATGGGGCAGTAACGTGCACCTGAAGGCGGAGGCCGGGCCCACGAGGCGTTAGATCTCTTTCCCTCCTTCCCTCCAGGTCGCCAGGCTTTGCTAATTTCATCTTCCAAATATTTACCAAGTCAATGCACTCTCCTCCTACTCGGATGTGCCTCTGCAGTTTTGGTCCCATTATCTCTGCCCAGGTTGGTGTCTGTGCCCTCTCTGGGCCTGGCTCTCAGTCCTGTCCCCTGCTGCTGCTGGATGATCTATTTCTGTAATACGTCTGGCCACTGCCCTCTCTTCTCTGCTACCCCAAACACCCCAACTCGGTATCTCCACGTTGCCCGCAGCTCTGATACTGCAGGGCCCAGGACTTGCAGGAGGTAGAGCCAAGGGTGGGAGAAGGAGGAGTCAGACGGATGCCCAGCTCTCCACCTGGGAGCTGAGCAGCCAGGGGTGGTGGTGATACCATTGACAAGGTTGGGAAGAGAAGCAGAAGCTAAGCCAATGGACTCCCTCTGGGAGCGGCTGGTGGAGGATGGAGGGAGTGATTCGGGGGGTCCTGGGAGCGACTGGTGGAGGATGGAGGGAGTTATTTGGGGGGTCCCGGGAGCGACTGGTGGAGGATGGCAGGAGTGATTTGGGGGGTCCCGCTCTCGTGTATGGGACTCTGTCACGTGAGTACACATGCGATGGCTGGCAAAAAAGCAACTGTATGGCAGGATCCTCATCCATGGGAAGGACAGGGCTTCTATTTTAAAATACACTGAACAGCAAGGCTGCACGTGCTTTCTGGAATATAACATGAATGCATCCTATGAATCAAATGTCAGAAAATATATTGGTGGTTATTTTCTTGCTTTATTTTGGGCTCTCACAGGTATGAGACTATCGGGTTTCAGGAATATATTCTTTGCTCAATATGTACCTTCCTCCTGCCCTCCTTGCTTCCTTTCCTTCCTCCAGTGCACACAGATCGAGCCCACAATGCAGCAAGCACAGAGATGAAAAGAGGAAGATAGACGTGGGTCTGTTCCCATGGAACTCGGTCTAGAGGGACACAGAGATGCCCTGGCCAGCATCTGGACTCATGAGGCTGATGCACCAAGCCAGGGCAGAGCTGCCTGCGAAAGGTGCGTAGGGAGCACTCTCAGGGGCCAGAGGAAGGGACATCCAGGTGACACGGAGCGATAAGGCAAGTCAAGGGTGGCGGAGGTGGGTGGGGACAGTGTTACTGGGAGAGGGAAGGCTGAGTGCAGAGGTGGAGGGTAGGGATGGGAAGGGGCAGAAAGCGCTGTGAAGGGAGCTTAGTGGGTGAGGGGAGGCAAGGCGGGAGGGATACAGGGAGAAGGGTGGATGTGCTGCAGGGACACCTGGGTGGTGACAAAATTAAACTGCCTAAAAATACTCAAGGAGAAATGAACTTTGTTAACACAGTTTCTTTAAGAATGTAACATGCCTGTAATCCCAGCACTTAGGGAGGTTGAGGTGGGAAGATCACTTGAGTCCAGGAGTTGGGGACTGGCCTGGGCAACATAGTGAGGCCCTGTTTCTACAACTATAAAAAGAAAATTAGCTGTGCATGGTGGTACGTGTCTATGGTCCCACCTACCCCAGAGGCTGAGGCAGGAGGATGGCTTGAGCCTACGAGGTCAAGTCTGCCATGAGCTGTGATTGCGCCACTGCACTCCAGCCTGGGCAACAGAGCAAGACCCCGTCAAGAAGAAAAAAAAAAAAAGAATTCAATGTGCTGGGTGAACCGGTTACCATCTCAATGAATTAGAGAAGACAGAACTAAAGAACATTTATATCCTGCCCAAGTGTTCACAATGCATCTCTCTGTTTTCACAATGCACCTTTCTTACCTTCTTTCTGTTTGTTTTGTCTAGACTAACTGCTAGTCAGGCTGCTCTCCTCTCTATAGTCGCCTGAATTCTGCTCGTCCCTGGGGCCCGGGTGAGCACTAAGAAGGAGGATGTGCCAGTAATCAGCTCATCCCACAGTGAGACACACACCCTAGTCATTTTCCTTTGCTCACCCAACTTCCCCTTAAGTTTCTGCTAAGATTCGCTGACCTCCCTACCCTATAAAAGAAAAGCCCTTTTCTGATTGATTTTGAGATGTTCACAGTTCTTGAGTTCCAAGGATTCTCCCCTGTTAGTTGCAACAGTCCTTTTGAATAAACTTTCTCCTTATCTAAGACAAGCTTAGTTCTGCTTGACAATGCGAATGACCAGAGGGACACAGTGAACTAAGAACATTTTTTAAAAGGGAAAGGTCTTGTTGAAATTAAATTTAGACTTAATCAGTATCAGATCTTCTTGTATTTGAGACTTCCTATCTTGTGTCTTGAGAAGGGCAAGAAGCAGTCCGGTGATACTGAGCTATAAACTGGAAAGGTTTTGCTATCTACTAATATCTACACTGGACCATCCCAGACCATCTGGTTTGTGCTAACCCTAAACAGAACCCTCTCCTGAGATCCTGAAACCCAGCCTGTGCTGGCATGGCAGAGACCCCACCGCTGGAAGGAAGGAGGGACTGTCTCTCTGTAGTTCCTTTATCTGAACGTGCCCCAAACTGTGGGTCCCTGCACTGGGGGAAGGAGGGAGACCACCTGTGTGGCACAGCCATCTGAGTCCCAGAGTCTCCCAAGAAGCTGCCCTAAATCCTGCCACATCACAGCTGCCAAAACACTCCGAAGGCAGTGGCTCCCTTAGTGGTGGCTTCAGAATTTCAAATCAGCAGAGGATACGGGACTGCAGTCTGGAAGGAGGCTGTGTGTGCAGGGGAAGGAGGTGTATCTTAAAGCTGTGTTGGCACAGCACATTGCATTAGACCTTAAAAATGTCCACCATCCATTTCAGATAGTGGGGGTGCTACGTACAAAAATTATAAAGGCCTTTAGAACCCGCCCTCCCCATAAATTACCACCGGCACCATAGGTGATTCCACATCTGACCCACCAAGCACCTATCAGTCCTTGTTCTTCAAAATGAGGGCACATCTGAGACCTAGCATAGCTTCTAGTAACCTCCCAGAAGGCCTCATACAGCTGAGTTGAAAGCTGTTCTTTCTCTTTTTTGTTCTGGTCTTATATGCAATATGCCTGGCAGAAATTTCTAGACATTCTAGAAAAATGCACGTGACGCATTGGCCATTAAGGAAGGATACAGGTCTTCACCCATTTTTGTGGTTTTCTGTCATTTCAGCTAGGATTAGAGGTGAGGTATGTGTGTACGTGTACGTGGCCAACCATCTGTGTTCACATTACCACATACCTAGAGCTGTGTTTGGTATCATTCAGCAATAGAATCCCAGATTTTTTTCATATATTCCCACTTCCTCAGCTTCTTAGATGTCACTGTTCTTTTCCTATAGCGAACCTACCCCTGTATCACCCGTACACACTGAAAACTGCATCCATCATCCTACTCAACAAAATAATGGCTCTCCTTCAGGACAGAGAGGAGGATTGAAAATACTTCTAATATTTTAATTTCCTGTCATAGTGAAAACACAACATATTACACTGTCACTGTCTATTTTTCTTTCTTTTCTTTCTTTTTGGTGGGGGCAGAAGGGGACGGAGTCTTACTCTGTCATTCAGGCTGGAGTGCAGTGGTGCAATCTCTGCTAACTTCGGCCTCCTCCTCCCGAGTTCAAGCAATTCTCCTGCCTCAGCCTCCCGAGTAGCTGGGATTACAGACGCATACCACCACGCCCAGTTAATTTTTGTATTTTTAGTAGAGATGGGGTTTCACCATGTTGGCCAGGCTGGTCTCAAACTCCTGACCTCAGGTGATCCACCCGCTTCGGCCTCCCAAAGTGTTGGGATTACAGACAGAAGCCACTGCTCCTGGCCAACTGTCTGTCTTGTCTGTTTCCCCCTGTAGACTTGGAGGGCAGAGTCAGTGTCTCTTTATCTCTGCACATCCAGTGCCCAACCCAGACACAGAAGAGGTGGTCAAAAATTTAGTTAATTAATAATTAAAAACTCCTACTGATTTCAAAAACAGTTACTGAGTACAATTTGTGCCATGCCCCTCGCCGTAAGCCAGAGGAAGACAGGAGAAATGCCAGGCAGTGAGGAGGCCAGGCCAGGCTGGTGACCACAGACGCATGAGCTGCTCACCCACAGGCTGTGCGGCATGCTCCACTGGTCTTGTCGCTCAGGATGCAGACAAAGAGAGAGCAGATATTTGGGCTCATCCAGGGATGCCTGCTAGCCAGGGAGACACCACAGAAAGGCAGTACAAGAAGGAGCTCTCAGATACTGGCACAGGGATGGCTGAACGGGTGGACATGGCTCACACATAGGGAGAGGGGCGGTATCGCACGGCGGCGTCTGGCTGAAGCTGCGGAGCACTCAATACGGGGCTGTGTGAAATATTAATAATAAGATATATATTATATATTGTATCTTTGGTCTCTGCTCCTCAGTCCCTGCTACAGAGCTGCTAAAAGCCTTGTTATTTCCTGAGTGAGAGGGGCACTAAAGAATCTTCTTTTCTTTGTTGTTGTCTATAGTTTTTCTTTCTTTTTTAAATTATACTTTAAGTTCTGGGATACATGTGCAGAACATGCAGATTTGTGACAGGTGTATACATGTGCCATGGTGGTTTTCTGCACCCATCAACACGCCATCTAGGTTTTAAGCCCTGCATGCATTAGGTATTTGTCCTAATGTTCTCCCTCCCCTTGTCCCCCCCCAACTGACAGGCCCCGGTGTATGATGTTCCCCTCCCTGTGTCCATGTGTTCTCATTGTTCAATTCCTACTTATGAGTGAGAACATGTGGTGTTTGGTTTTCTGTTCCTGTGTTAGTTTTCTGAGAATGATGGTTTCCAGCTTCATCCATGTCCCTGCAAAGGCCATGAACTCATTCTTTTTTCATGGCTGTATAGTACAGAAACTTCTGTTTTAGTATTTGGTCTTTGACCCCAGTTCCTAAATCCCTTGGAATTTCCTGGGTGACAGGAGTGTCTTTGGCTCTAATGAGATGACTCTTGATGGAATTCTAGATGGGTGCTGGGTCACCAGAATGACCGAGCCATGATTATGAGCTTGGGCTTTCAGTCCCACTCCCCATCCTCCAGAGAAGGGACAAAGGCTGGAAATGGAGTTACAAATCGATCCTGTCTACATGATGCAGCCTAAATAAAAGTCCCTGAATGGAGGGGTTCAGAGAGCTTCTGGGTCAGCGAACACATCCCCATGCCAGGAAGGAGGCGCACCCTAGCTCCTCGGGGACAGGGGCTCTTGTGCTTGGGACCCCCCTGACGTCCCAACTTGCGTCTCTCCGCCTGGCTGTGCACCTGCATCCTGCCTCCTATCCTTTATAATCAACAAGGGCACGGAAGTAGCGCCTCTCCCTGGGTTCTGTGAGCCACTCTAGCAATTCAATCAAATCCAAGTAGGGGGTTGTGGAAGCCCCAGTTTATACCCCATTGGCCAGAAGTACAGGTCACAACCTGGGGCTCGTGATTGGCATGAGAAGTGAGGGTGGTCTTGTGGGGCTGAGCCCTTAGCCTGTGGGATCCGACGCTGTCTCCAGGTAAAGAGTATCAAAACTGAGTTGAACTGAGCTGGTGTCTGCTGGAGAATGGTTTGGTGTATGGGGGAAATGAATACGGCTGGTGTCAGAAGTCTCGTGCTGAGTGGTGCGTGTGAGTAGAGCACTGGAAGTTGGAAAACAAGCTGAAGGAAGGGAGGCCATGGCCTGAGGGCTGCGATCCTGGAGGTGGCACACAATGCAAGGAAACAACCAGGTCAGGTGGCTGGGGGTAAGAGCGTGAGATGCTAGGGCTCTGCATGGACCATCTCCCTGGAAAGCCACATATCTTCTCTGGAAAGAGAGGGGACTTGGAGGAGAAACCATCTGGGGTGGACAAAGGCAAGGGCCTGGCTCCACAGAAAGCAGCCTTCCCCGAGCAGTGAACAGCCCCTCCTGGGCCTGCCCTCTCCACACCTGGACTTTCACTTTGCCGACCGCAAGGGGAGGGGGTGGCATGCTGCACCTGCAGCCTGTGAGCCAGGCCTGGCGGGGCTGGGAACGCTGAGAGACAGTCCTGAGAGGCGGACCACACAGGCTGTCCCTGGGGCTCTGCCCACCAGCCTCTCTAAGACTAGGAGAGAATGAGACTGCTATCGATATATCACTCTTAGCTCAACATCTGAAAACCTTGGACCTGGCTTTAACTTAGCAGGTACAGGCAAGTCCCAGCCCCCTTTGGTGGGATGGCTGCTCCCCACGACTCTTTCAGAGAGTGCTGCCACACTGATGCTGCACGGCCTTGTGAGTGTGGACATCCAGCCAGACTCCGCATCTCAACCACACGGGGGAACGCAGATACCACTGGGACACGCAGGCTGGAGGCAGGCTTTCAGTGACGCCAGACACCAGGGACATGGTGGACACATGTCCCGCATCAGGAGGGAGCAGCTTTGCCTCGGCTGAGTTGGGTTCAAAGGTCAGCCGAGCCTGGTACTTCCAGGCGCTCCCTTAAATGGGCCCATGGTTGCCAGCGTAACTGGGAGAGCAGATATTTGACATCCTTCTCATCTCTGACCACATCGCCCTCGACCCCAGGAACCTGCCACTGCCCCCTTAGAAACCTAGGAGAGGGGAAAGCTGTATTAAGATGTGGTCCACTTGTCATGTCCTGTAGCATCCATTTCTGAGAGTGGAAAGGTTGCTTCTAGCAGTGGTATGCATGGGAGTGTATGCGGGTGGTGTGGGGTAGGTGTGCATGTGTGTGGGGTGTGTGTGGGGGGTATGTAGTGTGTGTGGGGTATGTGTGTGGTATGGGCGGGTATGTAGTGTGTGGGATATGTATGTGGTGTGTGTGGTGTATGTGGGGGGGTATGTGTGTGGGGTATGTGTGTGCATGTGTGTGGTGTGTGTGGGGGTATATAGTGTGTGTGGGATATGTAGTGTGTGTGGGGGGTATGTAGTGTGTGTGGGTTATGTGTGCATGTGTATGGTATGTGTGGGTATGTGTGCATGTGTGTCTGGAGTATGTGTGCATGTGTGTCTGGAGTATGTGTGCAAGTCTGTGGTGTGTGTGGGGTGGGTATGTGGTGTGTGTGGGGTATGTGTGCATGTGTGTGGTGTGTGTGGGGTATGTGTGCATGTGTGTGGAGTATGTGTGCAAGTCTGTGGTGTGTGTGGGGTATGTGGTGTGTGGCGTATGTGTGCATGTGTGTGGTGTGTGTGGGGGTATATAGTGTGTGTGGGGTATGTAGTGTGTGGGGGGTATGTAGTGTGTATGGGTTATGTGTGCATGTGTATGGTATGTGTGGGTATGTGTGCATGTGTGTCTGGAGTATGTGTGCAAGTCTGTGGTGTGTGTGGGGTACGTGGTGTGTGGCGTATGTGTGCATGTGTGTGTGGAGTATGTGTGCATGTCTGTGGTGTGTGTGGGGTATGTGGTGTGTGGCATATCTGTGCATGTGTGTGGTGTGTGTGTGGGGTATGTGTGTTGTGTGTGTGGGGTATGTAGTGTGTGGGGTATGTGTGTGGTGTGTGCGGTGTATGTGGGGGGTATGTGTGTGGGGCATGTGTGTGCATGTGTGTGGTGTGGGGGGGATTATGAGTAGTGTGTGTGGGGTGGGTATGTGTGCATGTGTGATGTGTGTGCGTGTGGTGTTTCATAAAGTCCGTCGATGCTGCAAGTTTCATTACAAAATATTGACCATTCATTTATTCTCAAAATCATTTTTATTTCTTTAGCATGGGTAGGTCTTACTCAAGATTAAAGCATGAATTTATTTTTCAGGTCTCTGGGATTTTTAGGAAATTGTCTGGCCTTTTTTTTTTTCAACTTTCTTAGAGACAAAGATAAGAAGGTACATAAACTCAATAACTGATTGATTTCTTGGGAAACTTTTATCTCCTTGTCCATTGATAAGGCTTCTCTGGGTAATCTGGTTTATTGTGGCTCAGTAAATGAAACCAGGTACACGAAAGAAGAATAAGATCTTTAACTCTGATTTGAATTAGGTCACTATGATAAAACCATAAGGACACTGTTGAATATAGCAACGCATTCAAGGTGGCTAGATGCAGTGTCAGCATGTTATGAAGCACATTTCACCAGTTAACAGTTCTGATTTTTGTGATTTAAAAAAATTCTGTGAATACCGTTCCAAAAATATGTCACAGTCTTGTGCTGGGTTTGACCTGGCAAAAATGGCCATCAGTCTACCTAAGCATCTTTTCATTGTTTAAGCGTATTTATTCTGTCATCCTTTGTTACAGAAGCCGAGACACTGTTTCGGCAGGAAAGGGGGTCTGTAGCCTCGCTTTTTCAGTAGCACTTGTCCACCACTCTCAAAGGCTTTGAGAAAGCAGATACTGAAATCCTAATTTTTAGACCCTATTTCTTGACTATTCATAATGAGATGCTCAGAGGCAGGCCCTGTCGTCAGGGAGCAGGGACATGGGTCCAGGAGCGCTGAGACCCTCGGAGGGGCCCTGCCCTCTACCAGGACCTGCTCAGGGACCCATGAGGAGCCACCTGCCTCCCTCGGGGCTGCAGCCTTCACATCGCACCATCGGTGAACGGACGCCACGATGCACCCTCCCTCTGGCTCTACAGTTCTGTGAATTCCTGTGCGCTGTGGTGGGGTTCCAGGTTCCCTGTGTGCCCTCTGCCCTGCTCTTCGCTCACCCCCGTAAGGAGGTAAGAAACCATCCATATCCTCAAGAGAGAGGCTTGTTGGCCCCCAGGGGTTCTCTGCTAAAAATAAAAAACCAAAAAAAACAAAAACAAAACACAGAATCCAGGAGCAGGGCCAGTCAGGAAGGGCAGAACAGAGACCAAGGGGTTTCGGTGCCTCCAAAGCAACAGAACCAACAAAAGACAATTCGAGGGATGAGCAACATCGGCATGCTCTTCTGGATGCCAAATTTACTCCTCCTTGGTCATGAAGAAAGTTGGTTTCTGCTTTTTTCCCTGAGGATGGGTTGTGCCTGTATAGCCTTCCAGGTATGGGAGGGGAGGAAGGAGGGAGGGTGGCCTGACAGGAAGCAAGTAGTTGGACAAATCTCATTAAGTCAGTATCAGTTAATTCAAACACAACTAAAATCAAAGTGCTTTGATTCCCAAGCCAATTATATAGGATTTCCCCCACATAAATTGAGTTCATTACATACTAAGTATAGATAATCCATAATTTAATATGGAAAATTCAGACATGGAGTGTTACTAACCAGATACACAGAGCCTCACATTAGACTATGGAAAAGATCAATGGACCTGCTTTAATTGCCAACCAAAAAGGAGCAAGCAAAAGGGAAACTAATCAAAGGAACGTTCTCCTTTGCTCCTTCTTTAGCTAAGCGTCAAGAACATTTTGCAGGTGATAGGAAGGGGCTCTCATGGACATCTGTGCAAAAGAATAGCGCAGCCTCTTCCCAGAGCGGCTCCATTTCCAGTGGCCCTTATTTGTTTGGCTGCCCAAGAGTTTTAATAAAGCAACACCGGGTCCCTGTAGAAGATCCTTTCACTGCAGTGAAAGTCATCAGGCACAGCTTGGCTTGGCTGACTTTTCAAGAGTAAGGATTATATTAAAAATGCACCACTAATTATGAGAAAACTAGATAATGTGGCACATGACTCTCAAAGGAAGAAGTATCTATAATTATGGGAAGGAAGTACAAAATCTTAATTATGCTAACTATTTAAATAGAGCATAATGCTTGAGATAGAATTTAAGGGTTAGGAATCTGCCTTAGTGCTTTGAAGTATCCATATACTTCAGAAAAGGGATCTGAAAAAGATGTAACATACACTGACAAATTCACTGTAATTAACTGGCTAGAGACATCGATGGGTGCAAACCGTAACCAAGGAGAGAAGGCTGCTGCAATCTGAGATAAAAGCAAAGACACAAGGGCTCATGGGAAAAAAAGATAAAGACAGAAGGAGCTGAGGAGGGAGTTGCCAAGACTCAAGATCACATCGCAAGCAGAGGAAAAAGGTAATGCCTGCTGCAGAAAACAGCTAGGAAGAGAAGCTTTACAAAAACCCAACAGGGATAGGGGCAGGGGTTCATGCCCATAATCCCAGCACTTTGGGAGGTCAAGGCAGGAGGATCACATGAGCCCAGGAGTTCAACACCAGTGAGACCCTGTCTCTACAAACAATAAAAAAATTAGCTGGGTGTGGTGGCATATGCCTACAGTCCCAGCTACTTGGGAGGCTAAGGTGGGAGGATCTCTTAAGTCCGGGAGGTTGAGGCCGCAGTGAGCCATGACTACACCACTGCATTCAACCTGGGCAAAAGACTGAGACCCTGTCTCAAAAGAGTTTGTTAGTCATTCATGCTACATTTCCAGTGTGGGTAAGGTGCAGGGGGCTCTGCTCACTGTAGTGATCCAGGCTGATGGCGCTGCCACCACCTCTACTCTGCCAATTACTGTGCCAGTGGGAAAGAGAGCTCTGGAAGGCCTCACACCACATTTCAACACTCTGACCTGAAAATGGTACACAGAAGTTTTGCTTACATGGCCCCCAGCAACTACGAGGGGACAGGGAAGTACAATATTACCACGTAAAAGGAAATTGGAGAGCTAGACATATTTTAAAACAGCATTAATGACCATCACATACCTAAAGGAGAGAAAGCATTTGGCTGACTTTAAGATTTTTCCCTATATAGATATTCAATGCAAAAGAGAATAACATATCATCTATAAACCCCTAAGCGGGAAAAAGTTTCCTCAAGAATTCTGCACCCAGGGGGAAAGATGATGTAGAACATGATTCCAGATTCTGCTGAGGATAGAGAAAGCTAGAAAGAACACTGCCCCACTGTTACAACAACAACAAGACATTGGGTTCTGCAAATTCCCAGCTTAAGTTGAACCCATCAGACCGCTGAGGTCACAGGGCAGTCAATTCTAAGGAAAAGACAGAGTCTCCAAGGAGAGACATGAGCACTTACCTAGGGTGGATGCAGTCAGACACCACCAGCTCCAGTGGAAAAGGTAGGCAAGATGCAAGATCACTGAGGTAAGGTAGCAGAGAGATGGAAGCAATGAGGAGGAGTCAAATGCAAATGCTAGGAATGAAAAACAGGCACACAGATGAAGAATGCCTTTGATAGACCGGGTCAGCAGTGAACTGGAAACAGTCAAGGAAAAACTGACCAAGTGGGATTTATCTTGGGAATGCAAGGCTGACTTACCACTCAAAAGTCAATGTTATTCACCATTTGAGTGCACTCAAGAAGATAATGTACAGGAACATCTAGGCAGATGCAGTAAAAGACTGATAAAATTCAATGTCCATTAGTGGTAAAAACAAAAAACCACTCTCAGCAAACTAAGATTAGGAGGGCACTTCTACAACCTGATAATAAACATCTACGAAAAACTTAGAGCTAACATTATACTTAATCCCTAAAAGCAGGAACAAGACGAGGACATCTGTTCTCACCACATCTATTCAACACTATACAGGGCAGTCTGGTCAGTGCAATAAAACAGGGAAAAGAAGAGGCATCCGGATTGCAATGTGTGCTGGTTTATTTTAGGTGTCAACTTGACTGGATGAAGGACACTCGAGAACTGGCAAAACATTATTTCTGGGTGTGTCTGTGAGGATGTTTCCAGAGGAGATTGGTGTGTGTCTGTGGACTGAGTGGGGAAGATCCACCCTCAATGCTGGGGGGGCACCATCTGATCGGTGGGGGGCCTGGATAGAACAAAAAGGCAGAGGAAAAGTGAATTATTTTCTTTTCCTCTTCTGGAGCTGAGACACCCTTTCTTGCCCTTGGATATCAGAACTCCATGCTCTCTGGCCTTTGGACCCTGGGACTCACACTGGTGCGACCCCTCCCCCTGGGGTTCTTGGCCTTGGACTGAGAGTTCCACCATTGGTTTCCCTGGTTCTGAGGCCTTTGGACTTAGACTGAGCCAAACTCCCAGCTTTCCAGGGTCTCCAGCTTGCAGATGGTCTGTCATAGGACTTCTTAGTCTCCATGGTTATGTCAGCAATTCTTTCAATAAATTCTCTCTCACCTATCTATATCTGTCCTATTGGCTCTGTTTGTCTGGAGAATGGAAGATGTAAAATTGCCTCTCTTTGCATAGCACATGACTGTCTACATAAGAAAATCCAAAGAATCTGCAAAAGAGCTACCAGAATTAAGTGAGTTTAGCAAGACCACAGGATACAAGATTGGTAACAAAAATCAAATTTCTATATGCTAGCAGTGAATAAGAGACCATTAAAAAATACCATTAGGATAGCACTCATAAATGTGGAGTACTTTAAGCATAACTATTACAAAATATGTTAAGATATATACTGAAATTTACACAAGATTGATGAAGAAAAGATACACTGAAGAAATGAAGTATGACTTAAATAAATGAAGAACTATATCACGAATATGTCCAGTCTCTCCAAAGTGATGTGTGGATTCCATGCAATCTCAATTAAAATCCCAGCAGGATTCTAGTAGAAAATGAACAAGTGGATTCTAAAATTTATATGGAATTACAAAGGAAATGATAGCCAAGACAATTCTGCAAAGCAACAAAGTTGGACGACAGCAATAAACAGATACTCACTTCCAATAGTCCCTGGTCCTCTTGATCACAGATGAAAGTCAGTCCCTGCCAAGGCCATTGCTCCTTGCACAGGTCCTCAGGTAGGGGACAGGGGCAGGCTGTCTCTTCTCCTACCACCAAAGCCACTGCTGCCACTTCCAGACCACTGGCCTCACACCTTGATCACAACTCCTGCCTCCTTTGAGCCTCCTGCCACCAGTTTTGATAGTTCCTACCTCCAGGTAGGCTTTGCACACAAATTCATTAAGGAGTTTATAATGGTGTGGTTTTTCTTTTGCTATCAACTCTTACCAGTGTCCCGGGCAATTTGAATACCCATGGGGATGTGCCATGCATTCAGCTAGGCTCCCAGCCTTCCCTGGAACTTCTGGACTTCAGTGGCCTTTACTCCACGCCGTTTTTGCCACCTCATACCAAGGGCTTTTCTCACCAATGTACCAGAACAGTGAATAAGAGTGAGACTGCAAGGTCACCAGCTCCCACTAGACCTGAGACTGCATTCTTAGAGACAGTGCTGTTTTTTTACCAGCATTACCTTTCAAGTCACAGTCACCACTGCAGGGGCTGGAGAGTCATGAAAACCAGGTCCTATGTCCCATGAGTGAAGGCCTTCACGGGGAGTGCCAGGACCTTAGAGGAGCAGACTGAACACCCCAACCAGCCAGCTGAGGAACAGGAGGTAACATGAGGCCCAAATGCATCTTCATACTCAAGAAGATATCTCCAGGTTGAAGAAGAGACTTAGCAGTTGTCAGAATGAGATTGCAGAGTGAGCAATGGCTGCCCGTGTTCCCTCCCAGGAGGGCTGTGAAAGGCCACAGCAGACCTCAGGCACTGACCCAGGCAGGCCCCAGGATGCAGTGAGGTAGAAATGTGGGCGTAGGTAATGTGGGCAGCATGAAATACCTGGTCCCATGATGGGATGGGCTCTGGAGTGCTGCCGTTCTGGTTTCCTCCAACCCCGCTGCATCTGTCACTCTGGTGAGCTGCTGGGACCACTCACCTTGGACCATTCCTCCGTGCAAAACATGGCAGGTGCTGTGAGCCAGGTGCAGTCCTACCACAGAGAGAAGCTGCATCCTCTCTCTCTGTACATCTTTGCTTGTCTACCAGCTGGTGACCACCCATGGAGGACTAATCACAGGCACTCAAGGGCAACGCTTTCCTCGTCTCCCCAGATCCAAGGTGGCTCTCTGCAGTTTCCCATCCCCTGCATACTGCGTTCCCTACACATACACTAGAACCCCCTCCATACTGCAAACACAATTTTACCACCAACTGAGAGTTCCTTGGACTGTGCCACATATTTTTATATTTATTTATCCTTTTTTTTTTTTTTGAGACGAAGTCTTGTTCTGTCACCAGGCTGGAGTGCAGTGGCTCAATCTCGGCTCACTGCAACCTCTGCCTCCCAGGTTCAAATGATTCTCCTGCCTCAGCCTCCCAAGTAGCTGGGGCTACAGGCACCCACCACCACGCCTGGCTAATTTTTGTATTTTTAGTAGAGAGGGGGTTTCACCATGTTGGCCAGACTGGTCTCGAACTCCTGACCTCAAGTGATCCGCCTGCCTCAGCCTCCCAAAGTGCTGGGATTACAGGCGTGAGCCACTGCACCCAGCCTGTGCCACATCTTTTTAAAAAGTTTTGGCACAGTTTTATTCAGGGGAAACAGAAGAATTGGGTTCATTCTTCTTATGTATTTTTAAGTAGCCAATTTTGCTTTTCAGAATAAAACACTTGGAAGAAAAAAATAAAATAATATAAACAATTTTTCCAAATCACTTTTTTTAAAAGATCAGATGCTACACATGAGAACAGACTGCACGGGAGACTGTCTGATTTTTTTTTCCTCCAAAAATCTTTTAAAAAGCAAAATAAATCCCTATTTGTTCCCTGATGGTATAACAGCCAAAAATGTCAGAAAAGCCATAGAATGCCTCCCATCAGCATTTGTAAAGACGTCTTTCAATCATTTGCATCCGACTTTGCAGATGTCAGAGGTAGGACAATGAAATGGCAAAAATGCAAAGCGAGATCCAGAAAGCAACACCTTCAAAATCAAAATCTGTAATCCTTTCAAATGTTCTCTGGAAAGATATTCCCTCTCGCATTGAACCTACCCCAGGAAGTTAAGAGCTGAAAGGAATCTATATGATAACAAGGCTTCCTAAACTGTCTGTAAGGCATGGGATGAAATGCATGCACAAGCAGCGCCCAGCGGGGTCACCTTCAAGGTCAGCCTCACAGCGTTGCAGTTCTCCTGCAGCGGGTTCAGCTTCAGCGTCTCCCCGAGGTTGCTGCAGCCGGACGACTGGTGCTGCAGCTCACAGCAGACACACACCTCCACACTGTCAAACTTAATCTAGACAGAGGAACACAGACAGACCTCGCCGTTAACAGGCATTCCGCCCGAGGGTACGCGTGAGTGACACAATTCAGAACACAGGAAAATGGCTCAGTTCAAAGCAGCCTGTTTCAGGGTGTTTAAGTGGTAAAGCAAAATCAATTTCTATTGACCCAGGCCATTAGGAGGACTTCAAATCCTATTTTAAAAAGCTATGTATAAAAAAGTAAAAGTACATTTGAAGAAACTTAAGCTACACATTAGAGAGAATGGCAGGTGGATTGCAAAATGAGATAAAGGTAAATAAACTGAAAATCACTCACGCTGATGTATGCACTGAGATGTGTTATCCTAGCTCTGTGCCTTGGCTCATTCTCCTTCCATAGTCAGAAATGACCTGCCTCTCTTCATGGCCTATCAAACTCCTGCTCATCCATCAAGACCCAACTCCAGCGCCACCCTCGAGGCCTTGCCTGATTTTCCTGCCTCACTGCTACTGAAGACTGACTTCATCCAGCTACAGGTGCATCTTATCACCATAGTATTGATAATGGCAGTAAGTTGTAGGTGTTCAATAAATGTTGAATGAATAAAAATGGCTTGGAAAATGGAAAACCATGGAAGGAAAAAACAATGCATTTCAAGTATTTGAAAAAGCAGTGTTAGATGAAAACAGAGTAAGAGAGTCTCAGTGAGAAGGAAGGGAACAGAGTTACCAGTGCCTAGGAGAAAAGCAGCTTTAAAAAAGTCAAGTCCTAGCCAGGTGTGGTGGTATACCACCTGCATTCATAGCTACTCAGCGGGCCAGGGCAGGAGCATCGCTTGAGCCCAGGAGTTTGAGACCAGGCTGGCTAGGCAACATATTGAGACCCTGTCTCAAAAATACATAGCTAAAAAATAATAAAGTCCTAGATGTAAAACTACTAAAAAAAAGAAAATCAGGCCAGGTGCGGTGGCTCACGCCTGTAATCCTAGCACTTTGGGAGGCTGAGGCAGCCAGATCACGAGGTCAGAAGTTCAAGACCAGTCTGACCAACATGGTGAAACCCCATCTCTACTAAAAATACAAAAACTAGTCGGGCATGGTGGTGTGCACCTGAAATCCCAGCTACTCAGGAGGCTGAGGCAGAAGAATTGCTTGAACCCAGGAGGTGGAGGTTGCAGTGAACTGAGATCGTGCCATTGCACTGCAGCCTGGCTGACAGAGCGAGACTACATCTCAAACAAAAAAAAGTCAGTAAAATCTATGCAATTTTATTCAAAATAACACTGAACATGAAACAAGTTATTTTCCTTAGACTAAGAAGTGCCCTACTTTCCAACAGATAATATGTTTACAGCAGCCAACTCAAAGTACAAATACTTTTCAGACAAATATTGGCCATTTATAACTGTAACAAATAATTTTTCATTGCATGAAGTATTACTGAGGCTGAGGCAATACTTACAAAACCTCCAGGTATCAATGTGTCTGCCTCTCCTAAATACTGGGGGAGGGGTAATGCAGCAACCTCAGAGCCAAGAAATGTGCTGATATTCACCGGAGGAGGTCAGCTTTCACTTTCTCAGGTTAGCTTAAGACTTAGCCCCTGCCACCCCCTGCCACCTCCTGCCACCTCCTGCCACCCCTTGCCACCCCCTGCCCCATGTCAGGTGGGCTTTACGACTGGCTTTCAGCAGTAGAATATGGGTAGAAGTGATAGCTTGCAGGTTCTGAACTCAAGACCTCAACAGGCTTCGTGTTTCTGCACCCTCTCCCTGCAACTTCCAATATACAGCAGGAAAAGAACAGGTTCCAGGGAGCTGCCAGCTCTCCAGCCCCAGGAGGCCCATGGAGCAAGCCCACAGAACTGTTCTGCCCTGTGGTACACGCACACACAGCATTACTAGGTAAGATCAAACCATGTGTTAAATAACTCAAACAAATGATACTCCCACCAGTAGGGTGTGAATTCAGGCTAATCCACACGCTCACCAATGCTTGCTAACGTTGGACTTAGACATTTCTGTCCATGCAGTAGCTAACATAACAGTATCTAATTTGGGGGTGGGTGGGTTTGTTTTCATCTTTGCTCATTTTCTTAACCATTCACATTGTGAAACCTAACACACATACCAAAAAAGTGCACAAAGCAAACATATTCAGTTCAGTGATTTATCATTAACCAGGCACCCATGGGCCCATGGCCATGTTCCTAGAAGGCCTTTCATGCCTCATTCCCTATCATTCCTCCCCCTCGCTGCTCACCACATTCCTTATTTTTTAAATAATCACTTCTAGGCTTCCACCGTGATACATTTACCACTATAGTTTAGTTTCACCTGGTTTTCTAACTTGATATAAACAGAAGCATACAATATTCTTAGTATTTGGCTTCTTTCATTCAAAATTATAAGATTCATCTACCTTACTGTATATAAATATAGTTGATCATGTTCACTGTTGTATATTACATGGGGTGAATATGCTGCCATTTATGTATCTATTCTCTTGCCAATGGACATTTGGATTGTTGCTAATTGTTTTTGCAATAAGATTAATGCTGCTTTGATATTCTGTACTGGTCTGCTGGTACCTACATCTGCATATTTCTTTTGGGTACAAAATACCTATTGATCAGAGCTGCTGGGTCCCTGGGAACGTGCAGCTCTAGCAGAGAATACAAAGTCACTTTCCAAAGTGCCTGTTCCCATTTACGCACTCACCAGCACCGTTCGGGGGTTCCCATGACTCCACACCCTGGCTTGGGCTTGTTTGAGTCTTTTTAATTTTAGCCAAGAAAGTACCGGAAGAGGTACTTCCTCCCTGCAATGAGGGAGTAAGCCAAGGAAAAAAGAGAAGTTGGGATCTAACACAGAAAAGAGAAAGAGGAAGTTCTAAGAAAATGGGAAAAGGATGTCCTCGCATGGTAAATACATAGACTGCCTAGAGGCTGACTTGTCCAGGCTGAAGCAGGAAACAGAGGCTCAATGGAAACGTCTTTAAGAAAATGCAGCTGACAGAAAGCTTGACGGGTAGGACTGTATTCAGAGGAGATTTTCAGTTCTCCTGGGAAGTTTGAGAGTAAATCAGAAACAGAGACACTAAACAAATAATAAAATAAAACAATTTTAACTCAGCATAAAAGACAAGTCATATATAGTCCATGGTTTTGTTACGTATGTGGCTTGCAAATATTTTCTCACAGTCTATAGTTAATCTTTTTATCCTCTCAAAAGGATCATTCATAGAGTAAAGTTTTAAATTTCGATGAAGTCCAACTCATGTATTTTTGCTCCTACACTTTTGGTGTTGATCTAAGAACTCTGCCTAGTCCTAGATCTTTCTCCTATGTTTTTTCTAAATGTTTTATAATTTTAATTTTACATTTGATTGCATGACCCATTTTCAGTCACTTTTAGTGTAAGATATGAGACTTGGGATGAGGTTGATTATTTTTGCCTATAGATGTCCAATTGTTCCAACATTTGTTGAAAAAGCTATCTTTTCTTCGCTGAATTCCTTTTGACTTTTGTCAAAAATTAGTGGGCATATTTGTGTGTCTATATCTGGATTCTCTCTTTGTTCCATTGATCTATCTTTCCACCAATCACGAAGTCTTGATTATTGTGGCTTTAAGTCTGGAAATCAAAAAATTGATTCCTCCCATTTAATTCTTATTTTTCAAAATTATTTCTCTTTCCATATACGTTGTTTTTTTTTTTTTTTTTTTTTTTTTTTGAGACAGATCTTGCTCTGTCACCCAGGCTGGAGCACAGTGGCATGATCTTGGCTCACTGCAACCTCCGCTTCCCAGGTTCAAGCGATTCTCATGGCTCATCCTCCCAGATAGCTGGGATTACAGGCGCACGCCACCATGCCTGGCTAATTTTTGTATTTTTAGTAGAGACAAGGTTTTGACATGTTGGTCAGGCTGGTCTTGGATTCCTGGCCTCAAGTGATCCTCCCACCTCAGCCTTCCAAAGTGCTGGGTGTACAGTCATGAGCCATCACACCTGGTCTCCGTACACATTTTAGAATAAGACTGTCATTGTCTACAAAAAAAAAAATGTTGCTGGGATTTTGATAGGAATTGAATCAAACCCACGTTTTTTTTTCTTTTTTTTTGAGATGAAATTTTCGCTCTCGTTGCCCAGGCTGGAGTGTAATTGCGTGATCTCAGCTCACTGAAACTTCTGCCTTACGGGTTCAAGCAATTCTCCTGCCTCAGCCTCCTGAGTAGCTGGGATTACAGGTGCCCCCCCAACACGCCCAGCTAGTTTTTTTTTTTTTTGTATTTTTAGTAGAGATGGGGTTTCACCATGCTGGCCAGGCTAGTCTCGAACTCCTCACCTCAGGTGATCTGCCCACCTTGGCTTCCCGAAGTGCTGGGATTACAGGCGTGAGGCACTGCGCCCGGCCCAAACTCACATATTAACTGGGGGAAAATTGACATATTTACTACATTGAATTTTCCAATTTATTTATTTCATCATTGTTAAGTAGTTTTCAGTGTACGTTTTGTTAGATTTACACTTATGTATCTTTTTAAGCGATTTTTAATTTCAGTGTCCATATGCTCACTGTTAATATGCAGTATTACTGTTACTATATAGCTCACTATTAATACACAAGAAATATAACTGAATTTTGTATGTTTATTTTGTATCCTACAACCTTGCTGAACTCACTTATTAATTCTAAGAGGCTTGTTTTGTTCCATTTATTTTTTAAAGATTCTTTGAGTTTTCTACATAGAGACTCATGTCATCCACAAACAGGGTTAGTTATATTTCTTCCTTTCTAATCTGTATGCCTTTTATTTTATTTTCTTGCCATACTGCATTGGCTTGAAATTACGTCATTATGTTCTATGTTGAAAAAAATGGCATGAATGAGCATGCTTGCCTCGTTCCTGAGCTTAGGGGAAAAGCATTCAGTCTCCATTAAGTGTGTTAGCTGTAGGTCTTTTGTAGATGCTCTTTTTCACGTTGGGAAGTTCTCTGTGCCTATTTTTCTAAGTTTCCTTTTAGTTATGAAAAGGTGTTCGATTTTGCCAAATGCTTTTTCTGCATCAATTGATATAACCATGTGGTTTCTCTTCTTTAGCCTGTTGATATGATAGAATAAATTGACTGATTTTTGAATATCAAACCAGCCTTGAACCCCTGGAATAAATCCCTCTCGGCAATGATGTATAATTCTTTTCAGACATGTTGAATTTTATTCGTTATTATTTTGTTAAGGATTTTTGTATTTCCATTACATTAATAAGGGATATTGGTCTGTAGTTTTATTTTTCTATGCTGTCTTTGTCTGGTTTTTGGTAGCATGGCAATATTACCGTCACAAAAATCAATCTGGAAATGTTCCTTCTATTTTCTCAGAGAAATTGTTTAGAAATGGTATTAATTCTATAAATGCTTAACAGAATTCTCCAGTGAAACCATCTGGACCTGGAGATTTTGTTTTTGGAAGTTTTAGAATTATAAATTCAATTTCCTTAATAATTATAGGGCTATTCAAATTCTCTATTTCATATTGTATGAATTATGTTAGTGTTTTCCAAGAAACTGATCTATTTCATCTAAGTTGTGAAGTTCATTTGTGTAAAGCCGTTCCTATTATTCCCTTATCATCCTTTTGATGTCTGCTGGGTCTGTAGTTATATACCGGTTTCTTCCCAGATATTGGGAATTTGTGTCTTCTAACTTTTTTTCTTGCTAGAGTTTTGTCAATGTTGTTGATGTGGTCAAAGTATCAGCTCCTTTTTCATTGTTTTTTCTCCATTGGTTTTCTGTCATCTATTTCATTGATTTCTGCTCTTTCATTTATGATTTCCTGCCACCTACTTGCTTTGAGTTGATTATGCTGCTGTTTATCTAGTTTCTGTTTTAATTTTATTTTTAATTGAGAAATAATTCTATACTACATATTTATGGGGTACAGTGTGATGTCTTAGTAATGTTTACATTGCAGAATGATTGAATCAAGCTAATTCACAAATCACCTCACATTTTTAAAAAAAATTTTTATTTTACTTTAAGTTCTGGGATACAGGTGCAGAATGTGCAGGTTTGTTACACAGGTATATATGTGCCATAGTGGTCTGCTGCACCCGTCAACCCATCATCTAGGTTTTAAGTCCCACATGCATTATGTATTTATCCTAATGTTCTCCCTCCCCTTGCCCCATCCCCTGACAGGCCCCGGTGTGTGATGTTCCCCTCCCTGTGTTCATGTGTTCTCACTGTTCTACTCCTACTTATGAGTGAGAACATGCAGTGTTTGGTTTTCTGTTCCTGTGTTAGTTTGCTGAGAATGATGGTTTCCAGCTTCATCCATGTCCCTGCAAAAGGCATGAACTCATTCTTTTTTATGGCTGCATAGTATTCCATGGTGTATATGTGCTACATTTTCTTTATCCAGTCTATCATTGATGGGCATTTGGGTTGGTTCCAAGTCTTTGCTATTGTAAATAGTGCTGCAATAAACATACATGTGCATGTGTCTTTGTGGTAGAATGATTTACAACCCTTTGGGTATATGCCAAGTAATGGGATTGCTGGGTCAAATGGTATTTCTGGTTCTAGGTCCTTGAGGAATCGCCACACTGTCTTCCACAATGGTTGAACTAATTTACACTCCCACCAACAGTGTAAAACCATTCCCAGGGCCGGGCGCGGTAGCTCACGCCTGTAATCCCAGTACTTTGGGAGGCCAAGGCAGGGGATCACGAGGACAGGAGATCGAGACCATCCTGGCTAACATGGTGAAACCCTGTCTCTACTAAAATACAAAAAAACTAGCCAGGCATGGTGGCGGCGCCTGTAGTCCCAGCTACTCGGGAGGCTGAGGCAGGAGAATGGCATGAACCCAGGAGGCAGAGCTTGCAGTGAGCCGAGATCACGCCACTGCACTCCAGCCTGGGTGACAGAGCAAGACTCCATCTCAAAATAACAACAACAACAAAAACAAAAACTGTTCCTATTTCTCCACAGCCTCACCAGCATCTGTTGTTTCCTGCCTTTTTCATAATTGCCATTCTAACTAGTGTGAGATGGTATCTCATTGTGGTTTTGATTTGCATTTGTCTAATGACCAGTGATGATGAGCTTTTTATTCATATTTTTTGGCCGACATATTTATCTTTTTTGTGGTGAAAACATTTAAAATCTACTCTTAAGCACTTTTGAAATATACGATGCATTATTTATTTATTATAGTCATCATCCTGTGAAACAGATCACTAAAACTTACTCCAGTCTAACTGAAATTTTGTACCCTTTGATCTATATCCTCTTTGGCTTCAACTGTTTCCCTTTGCTGTGATCAACTGGACAGGAGTCCAGCTCTCCTGAAACAGGTCACTCTCCTGCATCTCAAAAACATGCAAGGAATTATTTCAGAGGATCCCATCTCTAGACTAGGCATTAAGATTGAAGTAGCTATCATAAACGGCAAGACATTTTCCTCAGTCTGAAGCATCATCCAGGGAAAGGGAGGGAGGATCAGCTTGGCTGGAAAGCACGATTTATCAAATAAAATAACCTTTCAATGACCCCAGGGAGTAGACATCCAAATAAATCTTTTCCATCAGTTATTTCACTGAGTTTGTGATTAATTCTTAGAAAAATTCTGAAAACCTCCTGATTAGTTCTCTGACCTCGACATCTGGGTGTGCAAGTGGCTGACAGATTTATTTCAGGAGTACCCCTCAGTGTTCGGGTCATTGGGAACGACACCGCAGAGCTTTGCAAATGAGGCCACAGTAATTTTTCACAAATCTCTTTGGGGCACTTAACAGCTAGCCTGCCCCTTTATTTACGGTCTATCAGCCTGTCTGGGAGTAGAAAGGGCTTATGCAACAGAAAGAGGGGGATGCCCCCATGATTCTCTTACAGAAGTACAAATGGGATGGGTATGTGACCTTCAGATATTCTCAAAGGTAAGGCAGTGTGGGAAGGCTGAGCCTGCAGGCAGAGCAGGGCAGAGGGCTGGGAAGAGGCTGGCATGCGTCAAGCCCAAGAACTCACAGTGGGCACACTAAGGCCAGTATCCTTGGATGTGAGGAGTCTGTTTCGAGGAGGAAAGAGGCGCAGCATGAGCGACAGAGTCAGACTACTCACAGTCCTAACTGCCATGGAGTGACCCAGGACAAGCCATGTGACCTCTCTGGGCTTCAGGTTCCCGGGCCCCAGTGAGGATCAAATGAGATCAGAAAGGTAAAAATGCAAAGTGTCAACGTTATTTGCTGGTGTTATTGGTGTTGTTATTATTTTCATTAAAGAATAGATTTGTATAAACTAGACCCTAATTTTTTTTTTTCCCAAAGGTTCAAACAAAGCTACGAAAACTAAACCCTAATTTTTAAATTGTGGTAAAATACACACAACATAAAATTTACCATCTTCACCATTTGTCAGCATACAGTTCAGTGGTATGAAACACATTCACCTCGTTGCGCTACCATCATCCCATCACCACCATCCACCTCCACAACATTTTCATCTTTCCAAACTGAAACTCTGTCCCCACTAAACAGACCCCCATTCTCTCCCCCACAGGCCCCCAACAATCCCCATTCTACTTTCTCTCTCTGTGGATTCCCTAGTTCAGGTACCTCCTGCAAGTGGAACCAGGCAGTATTTGTCCTTTTGTGGCTGGCCCATCTCACTCAGCATGTCTTTAAAGTTCATTCATTGTAGCACATGTCCGGGATTTCCTTCCTTTTTAGGGCTGAAGAATGTTCTATCAGATGCATCTACCATATTTTCTTGATCCACTCATCTGTAGATGGACACCTGGGTTGTTTTCAGTGCTTGGCTGCTGTGAATAATGCTGCCATGAACATGGGTGTGCAAATATCTATTTGAGTCCCTGCTTTCAATTCTTTGGGTAAATTCCTAGAAGTGGAATTGCTGGATCATGTGGCAATTCTGTTTAATGTTTTAAGAAAATGTCATAATGTTTTCCACAGCAGTCGTCCCGTTTTATGTTCCACCAAGCGTGTACAAGGCTTCCAGCTTCTCTACATCCTCACCAACACTTCCTTTCTGGGTTTTCAAAAAATCATAGTCATTGCAGTGGGTGTCAGGTGGTATCTCATTGTGGTTTCCATTTGCATTTCCCTAACCATTAGTGATGTTGTGTTCCTTTCCATGTGCTCACTGGCCATTTGTATATATTCTTCGGAGAAATATCTATTTAAGTCCTTTGCCTGTTTTTAAACTGGGTTGTCTGTGTTCTTGTTGAGCTGCAGGAGTTATTTATACATTCTGGATATTAACCCCTTATCAAATATATGATTGGTAAGTATTTTCACCCATGGAGCCTCTTATCTCCGCTGATGGTGTTCTGTGATGAACAGAAGTCAACTCAACTTTTTGAATACTTCTAGGTTTCCATCACTTTGACAAAAACTCTCAGTAACCTGATGATTCCTCCCTAACCCAGTAATTTTTGCTTCCTTTGTCTCAAGAATGAGCCACCTTAAGTCCTGCTGCAGAGGTAAGCAACTCACTTGCCTCACTCTGTCCTTGTCCTGCTTTCTGAGCAATGCCACTGTTCTGCAGCATCCCTGTTGGAGGTGGGAGAGGGTCCCCACAACACCAGCCCCAATGACACAGGACCACCTAACTGCCTTACTCTGGACTACTACAGCAAATACCACAGACGGGGTGGCTTATAAACAGTAGACATTTATTTCTCAGAGTTCGGAAGCTGGGAAGCCCAGGATTAAAACACCAGCAGATTTGGTGTATGGTGACGTACTGGTTCACAGATGGGTCACTGTGTCCTCACCTGGCAGAAGAGGCGAGGGAGTTTTCTGGAACTTCTATTATAAAGACACTAACCCACTCGTGCGGACTCCACCCGCATGACATAATCACCTCCCAAGGACCCCACCTCCTAATACCATCACCTTGGAGGTTAGAATTTCAACACAGCAATTCGCGGGGGACACAAATATTCAGACCACAGCAAAAGCCCTTATGCTGGTGATGCTCAAGGCACTTAAAGGCACTGGTAAGACCCCAAAATCACCAGTAATCACAGTGCAACATGGCAGGACCCTGATGACATTATGCTAAGTGAAAGAGGCCAGACACCAAAGATTGTACCCCACATGATTCCATTCAACGTCCAGAACAGGAAAACCCACAGGGACAGAAAGCAGCTTAGTAGTTGTCTCGGACTCAGTCGGGAACAGGGGCCAATCCAGGGGTGGGACATAAAGGGTATGGGATGTCTTTTTGAGGTGATGAAAATGCTCTAAAATTGACTGTGGTGACGCACATTCAGTAAATATACTAAAAACCACTGAATTTTAAACCTTAAGTGGGTGTAATTATATCACAGTAAATGTGAATTATATCACAATAAAGGTGTTTCAGAAAAAGAAATTACCACCACATGTGATTACTAACTTAATTTAGTTTGGATGGTTTTAATCCCTTCCGTGTTCTGCCTAAACATTTTATATTCACACGTGTGTCACCAACATAAGAAGTTTGAGATCAGTTAAAACTACCTTCACCACCGTCTCCCCAGTGTAACCTCCGGATCAGCATAGAGGTGCTCCCTGGGTTGGATGACAGGGAGCGCTTCCCCTCGTGGGGTTCGAATCCATTCGCCCAGCAGCTCCTGCAGCACTGTCCTCATCCGGCCCCTCCAGCTCTTCCTCACTCCAGAGGACCAGGGACTGGGCACCTGTTTGTTCCTGGAGAGGTGCTGAATCTGGTCCCCACCAGGCCTGGGGACAAAGCTGGCCCATCACTGGGGGATTTCCCTGTACTACACAATGGGCGTGGAAGTGTGGAAGCATGTGGTCCGGCGTTGCGTCCAGAGTTAGTTCCTGCTGGTGGGTTCGTGGTCACGTTGACTTAAAAGAATGAAGCCACGGATCTTCCCGGCGAGTGTTACAACTCTTAAAGATGGCACGGACCCAAATAGTGAGTAGCAGCAAGTTTTATGGCCAAGTGCGAAATGACAAAGCTTTCACAAGCAGCGGGAACAGTTGCCGCTGCTGGCTGGGGTGGCCAGCTTTTATTCCCTTCTTTGTCCCCGCCCATGTTCCCTTTCTGTCCTATCAGAATGCCCTTTTCTCAATCCTCCTCGCGATTGGCTACTTTTAGAATCCTGTTGATTGGTGCATTTTACAGAGCGCTGATTTGGTGCGTTTTAAAGAGCTCTGATTGGTGCATTTTACAAACCTAGCTACAGGGTGCTGATTGGTGTGTTTTACAATCCTCTGGTAAGACAGAAAAGTTCTCCAAGTCCCCACTTGACCCAGGAAGTCCAGCTGGCTTCACCTCTCTCTTCCTTACTCCAGAGCACCAGGGACTGGGCACCTGTTTGTTTTTGGAGAGGTGCTGAATCCAGTCCCTGCCAGGCCTGGGGACAAAGCCAGCCCATCAGTTGGGGGGTTTCCCTTTTCTGCACAGTGGGCGTGGAAGCATGTGGACTGGCCTGTCACTGAGGGATCTCCCCCAGCCTCCCCACTAGGTTGGGAATGCAGTCCTCAGTGGGGGTCACCCCACCTTCCCTGCCAAGGTAGGGACACAAACCCCCACACTGGCCCCTCCTAGCCCAGCTCTCCCCTGGGGGGCCTACAAATGCCAGGATTCCTGAGAATTGAGACTCCCTTTTGTGTCCCCTATAGCAGAGATGGCAAACACAGAACACACATCCCACCATTTCCCACTTTTGCTTTCACCCTCTCCTCCCCCTACCCCGAGTCCAGATAACAGCCTCAGAATCCTACTCAACACACTGTTCTGGGCACTTAATGCCAGGCAGAGGAAGCTGGCGCACAACGTGAAACCTACTTGCCAACCCTGCCCTACCTATAAGTAGACAGGGCCAAAAATAAGAGAAAATAAAATACTTCCGACTAAATACATAAAGACATTGTAAAATGTTGATGCTTACTAAGAGGGAATTAGCTGACTCCTTAAATGTGTCATCTACTTTGAAATGATCTAGAAATGCTGGCGAATAGGGCGGCCTCAGAGTGCTCTCAAGCCTCTGTCCAGCCACAGGGGAAGCAATTCTCTCTGTGCTTCTGCAGGAAGTGACAGCTGAGGTTTGAGGGAGCACACCACAGATGTCAGATTCCTCAGTAAACAGAACTCACATACACCCCTGGTGGGAGTGAAAATTAACAGGGACAACTTTGGAAAACAGTTTGGCAGTATCTACCAAAGCTAAACATACCTATACCTACCTACCTATAGGTATACCCTATAACCCAGAGACTTCACTCTGGTGTAACCAACAGATGGATGTTCATCCGAAGCAATACACGAGAATAGCGACGCCTGTGCATCCATGATAGCCTCACACTGGGAGGAGAGTGGGGAAAACACACTGTGATGTACTCACACGATGGAAAACAGGAAACCAGAGCTATGTGCAATAAGATGATTGAATCTAACTGACATGTTGAAAGAAAAAAGCAAGAAACAAAAGGGTCAGTTACATATGATTCTATTTATAAAGCTGAAAGCCAGTAAGAATTCTTCCGTGACATTAGAAGTTAGGGTAGCAGGTGCCTATGGAGAATGTGGTGTGAGTAACCGGGAGAAGGAAGGGTGGGGCTCCCGGGAAGCTGGAGATGTTTTACTTCTGATCTAAATGTCTGTTCCATGGGCTTGGTCACCTGCCAAGAGTCATTGGGTTCCATACTTAAAATGCGTGCTTTCTTCTCTGGCTATGTCTGAGCTAACACAGAGGATTAATTTTTCAAAAATACACAAACCTGTCTGGTCGTGGTGGCTCACGCCTGTAATCTCAGCACTTTGGGAGGCCAAGGTGGGCAGACTGCCTGAGGTCAGGAGTTAGAGACCAGCCTGGCTAACATAGTGAAACCCCATCTCTACTAAAAATACAAAAATTAGCCGGGCGTGGTGGTGGGCACCTGTAATCCCAGCTACTTGGGAGGCTGAGGCAGGGAAATCACTTCAACCCGGGAGTCAGAGGTTGCTATGGGCTGAGATCACCCCACTGCACTCCAGCCTGGGCAACAGAGAGAGACTCCATCTCAAAACAAAATCAAAAACAAATAAAAAATACACAAATAGTCTGGGGGAGAGTCTGTTGCTTATGACTGAGTGGACCTCAAGACCTGCCTCAGTTTCCCACAGAGACAGAAGGACCATGGTCATGAGGAGACCTTCCAGGGATGGTGGAAGCAAAAAAGAAAGTCGCGTTTTGATTCTGGTTCCTCTGCCTGGAATGTGCGGGTCTCACACGGGGAAAAGGTGGGCTTCTTCCAAGACTCAGCCTGAGCATCTTCCTCTGCTCTCGGCGACTGAGTTTCCCTCTCCCCGTGAGTCTCTCTGTGCCCCGGTACCCCTGCAGGGTCACTCTACTCAGCTGTCACCCCATCAGAGCACAAACTACTCCCTGGCATGTGGTGGCTGCTCACAACTGACTCTGAAATGAGTGGATGGATGTAAAAACAAAAAAGTGGGAGGCAAAAGTGTCACCTGGGTTAATTCAACTGGATTTTAAAGGTTTCAAGAAGGTTTTGTATAATGCTTTTTACTTTCTGCATTTTAAGATGTGTTGACATCTTGGGGTCTACTAATCCAGGAGAGACTGCCCCTCGCAGGGCTAGCTGATTCCTTCAGATAGTAAGCAACTCTCTTGCAAGCCCACTCTTCCTATGCAGACCAACCAATCCACAGCTCACACCTCCAACCACGCCCTTCATTTAACTCTCACAACTAAGCCACTATTTCCCCTGCCCTAAATCATCCCAGGGCCAGGTAAGGTACTAGACAACTGGGGGCTACTCCTACAGCCAACAGGTCAAACCAGCCAATTCTAACATGGCTCAAACATGCCTGCACATTCTTCCCCACAAAAAACACAATCAAGGATCTGGCCCATGCTGTCCCCTAGGTCAGGGGTCCCAAAACCCTGGGCCACAGACCAGTCCCAGTCCTTGACCCGTTAGGAACTGGGTCTCACAGCAGGAGGCAAGCGGTGGGTGAGCATTACTGCCTGAGTTCCGCCTCCTGTCAGATCAGCAGCAGCATTATATTCTCACAGGAGTGTGATTCCTGTTGTGAACTGTGCATGCAAGGGATCTAGGTGGCACACGCCTTATGAGAATCTAATGCCTGATGATCTGAGGTGGATCAGTTTCATCTATAACCATCCCTGACCTGCACCCTCCCCCAGTTCGTGGAAAAATTGTCTTCCACAAAACTGGTCCCTGGTGCTAATATGGTTGGGGACTGCTGCCCTAGATCCCTCCGAGCTTCTCTGTGTGGTCTTGCCTGGGTAGCACAGCCCTTCCTCTTGGAAACTGTGAGTAATAAACTTTTCTTTCAAAGAAGTGGTCTCTGTGTCTGGCATCCCACCATAATGGACTACAACAAATCCCAGGTACCTTTTAAAATAGGCTTGCAATGTAAAGATGATACATCCTTCTCTAACCATCTCTTATCCCAATTCATCTCTTTGCCACGTATATTTTCAATAGACACCTGTGCTTTAAATGCATTCAGATGTCCCAGAATGCAATCCATGGGTATGAACTGTGCAAATACCACATGTTACTCTTAACACTTAGGATCAGATGATTAATAGAAGGGGATTTTCTGTAAAATATGCAGTTATTCAGGTTACTACATAATAATGGCAAGAGTAAAAAATCAAATTATTTCTTCAGTCTTTTACTAGGAAGATTTCTGCATTTTGTTTTTGCTACTGCTATAAATGAGGGAGGCCTCATTTGTCCTACAGTAAAATGATGAAAATCTGCCCATCATCCCCTCTACGGTGAAGCTAGTGGAGAGTCACGGTATTCTGCGACCATCGTGCTGTGCGACAGAGTGCACCCAACCACCTCTCAGACACACTCACTGTGTGCCCTACACAGGAAACACCAGCCAAGGTGGGTGAGGGACAGGCAGATGGCTCGGGAAGCTCATGTGATGGAAAGGCCACCCCTGGGGCCCCACTCAGGCTCTTCCAGCATGGTGCTAGGTGCCACGCCGAGCCCCTCGCTGGTTTGCGGTTGAGGGCCTGGACAGCCCAGGAGCCCAGGTGCAGGGTTCAGACAGCTCATAGCCTCAGCCCTGAGGTTGCTCCACAAGCCCCTCCCAGCATGGCTCAGTCCCTGCTCCAGTGACTTCAGATCTATGTCTCACTTCACTTCAGAATTCTTTAGGACAAATCGTTCTCAGAATATGGGAAATTACTTTCTCTTGTCTGACTGCCCTGGCTAGGACTTCAGTAGTATGTTGAAGCAGAGTGGTCAGAGTGGGCATCCTTGTCTTGTTCCTGTTCTCAGAGGGGATGCTTTCAACTTTTCCCCATTTGGTATTATGTTGGCTGTGGGGTTGTCATAGATGGCTTTTATTACAGTGAGGTATGTCATTTGTATACCGATTTTGCTGAGAGTTTTAATCATAAAGGGATGCTGGATTTGTTGAATGCTTTTTCTGCATCTATTGAGATGATCATGTGATTTTTGTTTTTAATTCTGTTTATGTGGTGTGTCACATTTATTGACTTGCATATGTTAAACCATTTCTACATCCCTGGTATGAAACCTACTTGATCATGGTGGATTATCTTTTTGATATGTTGTTGGATTCAGTTAGCTAGTATTTTGTCAAGGATTTAGCATCTATGTTCATCAAGAATATCAGTCTGTAGTTTTCTTTTTCGATTATGTCCTTTCCTGGTTTTGGTATTAGGGTGATGCTGGCTTCATAGAATGAATTAGGGAGGGTTCCTCCTTTCTCTATCTTGTGGGACAGTTTCAAAAGGATTGGTACCAATTCCTTTTTGAATATCTGGTAGAATTTTGCTATTAATCCATCTGGTCCTGGACTTTTTTTTGTTGGTAATTTTTTTAAAGTGTCATTGCAATCTTGCTGCTGGTTATTGGTCTGTTCAGGGTATCTAATTCTTCCTGACTTACGCTAGGACGGTTGTATTTTTCCAGGAATTTATCCATCTCTTCTAGGTTTTCTAGTTTATGTGCGCAAAGTTGTTCACCTTGAATGATCTTTTGTATTTCAGTGATGTCAGTTGTAATACCTCCCGTTTCATTTCTTAATGAGCTTATTTGGGTTTTCTCTCTTTTCTTGGTTAATCTTGCTAATGGTCTATCAATTTTACTTATCTTTTCAAAGAACCAGCTTTTTGTTTCATTTATCTTTTGTATTTTTTTGTTTCAATTTCATTTAGTTCTGCTCTGATCTTGGTTATTTCCTTTATTTTGCTGGGTTTGTTATTTCCTTTCTTTTGCTGGTTCTTGTTTATCTAGTTCCTTGAGATGTGACCTTAGAGTGTCAGTTTGTGCCCTTTCAGTCTTTTTGATGTAGGCGTTTAGGGCTATGAACTTTCCTCTTAGCACTGCCTTTGCTGCATCCCAGAGGTTTCGATAGTTTGTGTCACTACTGTCGTTCAGTTTGAAGAATTTTTTAATTTCCATCTTGATTTCGTTTTTGACCCAAGTCTCATTCAGGAGCAGGTTATTTAATTTCCATGTATCAGCATGGTTTTGAAGATTCCTTTTGGAGTTGATTTCCAGTTTCATTCTACTGTGGTCAAAGAGAGTGCTTGATATAATTTTAATTTTCTTAAATTTAGTGAGGCTCGTTTTATGGCCTATCGTATGGGCTAACTTGGAGAAAGTTCCATGTGCTGTTGACTGAATGTGTATTCTGTGGTTCTTGGATGAAATGTTCTGTATATATTTGTTATGTACATATGTTCCAGGGTATAGTTTAAATCCATTCTTTCTTTGTTGACTTTCTGTCTTGATTACCTGTCTCATGTTGTCAGTGGAGTATTGAAGTCCCCCACTATTATTGTGTTGCTGTCTATCTCATTTCTTAGGTCTGTTAGTAATTGTTTTATAAATTTTGGAGCTCCAGTGTTAGGTGCATATATGTTTAGGACTGTAATATTTTCCTTTGGACAGGAAAATATCATTTGTGATTATTAATACCAAGTGTCAACTTGGATTGAAGGATACAAAGTATTGATCCTGGGTGTGTCTGTGAGGGTGCTGCCAAAGGAGATTAACATTTGAATCAGTGGGCTGGGAAAGGCAGACCCACCCTTAATCTGGGTGGGAACAATCTAATCAGCTGCCCATGTAGATGGAATATAAGCAGGCACAAAAATGTGAAAAAGAGAGCCTGGCCTAGCCTCCCAGCCTACATCTTTCTCTTGTGCTGGATTCTTCCTGCCCTCAAACATCAGACTCCAAGTTCTTCAGTTTTGGAACTTGGACTGGCTCTCCATGCTCCTCAGCCTGCAGATAGCCTATTGTGAGACCTTGTGATCATGTGAATAATAAACTCATATATATATATTCCATTAGTTCTGTCCCTCTAGAGAACCTAGACTAATACACCATTATATAAATGTCCCACTTTGTCTCTTTTAACTGCTGTTGCTTTAAGGTTTGTTTTGTCTGATAGAAGAATAGCTATCCCTGCTCCCTCTTGGTGTCAATTTGCGTGAAATGCCTTTTTCCACCTCTTTAAGTTTATGTGAGTCCTTCTGTGTTAGGTGAGCTCCTAAAGGCAGCAGATGGTTGTTGAGTTCTGATGCTCCTGAAGCATCCGAGTTCTGAGTCTCCTGAAGGCAGCAGTTGGTTGGTGAGTTCTTATCTATTCTGCGGTTCTGTATCTTTTAAGTTGAGCATTTAGGCTGTTTACATTCAATGTTAGTATTGAGATGTGAGGTACCATTGCATTCACTGTGCTATTTGTTGCCTGTGTACTTTTTTTGTTTTGTTTTTGTTTTTTAATTTGTATTTTTGTTTTATAGGTCCTGTGTGATTTATGTTTTAAAGAGGTTCTGTTTTGATGTGTTTCCAGGATTCGTTTGAAGATTTAGAACGCCTTTTAGCAGTTCTTGTAGTGGTGGCTTGGTAGTGGTGAATTCTCTCAGCATTTGTTTATCTGAAAAAGATGGTATCTTTCCTTCATATATGATGCTTAGTTTCACTAGATACAAAATTCTTGGCTGATAATTGTTTTGTTTCAGGAGGCTGAAGATAGGACCCTGATCCCTTCTAGCTTGTAGGGTTTCTTCTGAGAAATCTGCTGTTAATCCATTAGGTTTTCATTTATAGGTTACCTAGTGCCTCTGTGTCACAGCTCTTAAGATTCTTTCCTTTGTCTAACTTTGGATAACCTGATGACAATGTGCCTAGGTGATGATCTTTTTGTGATGAATTTCCCAGGTGTTCTGTGTGTTTCTTGTACTTGGATATCTAGGTCTCTAGCAAGGCTGGGGAACATTTCCTCTATTATTCCCCCAAATATGTTTTCTAAGTTTTAGAATTTGCTTCTTCCTTAGGGACACTGATTATTCTTAGGGTTGGTCATTTAACATAGTCCCAGACTTCTTGGAGGCTTTGTTCATATTTTCTTTTTCTTTGTTGGACTGGGTTCATTTGAAGACCTTGTCTTCAAGCTCTGAATTTCTTTCTTCTACTTGTTGAATTCTATTCCTGAGACTTTCCAGAGCACTTTGCATTTCTATAACTGTGTCCACTGTTTCCTGAATTTTTGATTGTTTTTTCCTTATGCTGTCTATTTCCATGAATATTTCTCCCTTCACTTCTTGTATTGTTTTTTGGATTTCCTTACAACAGGATTTGTCTTTCTCTGGTGCCTCCCTGGTTTGTCTAATAACTAATCTCCTGAATTCTTTTTCAGGTAAATCAGGGATTTCTTCTTGGTTTGGATCCATTGTTGGTGAACTACTGTGATTTTTTGGGAGTATTAAAGAACACTGTTTTGTCATATTACCAGGGTTGGTTTTCTGATTCCTTCTCATTTGGGTAGGCTCTGTCAGAGGGAAGGTCTAGGGCTGAAGGCTGTTGTTCAGATTCTTTGTTTCCCATGGGGTGTTCCCTTGGTGTGGTAATCTCCCTCTTTGCCTATGGATGTAGCTCCTATGAGCAGAACTGCAGTGATTGTTGTCTGTCTTCTGGGTCTGGCCACCCAGCAAGTTCTATCAGGCTCCAGGATGGTACTTGGGGTGGTCTGCACAGAGTTCTGTGATATGAACCATCTATGGGTCTCTCAGCGTGGATACCCGTGCCTGTTCCAGTGGAGATGGCAACGGGGTGCAATGGACTGACTATGTGAGGGTTCTTAGCTTTGGTGGTTTAATGCTCTATTTTTGTGCTGGTTGGCCTCCTGCCAGGAGGTAGCACTTTCCAGAAAGCATTGGCTGTGGTGGTTTAGAGAGGAACCCATGGTGGGCAGGGCCCTAGAACTCCCAAGAGTACATGCCCTTTGTCTTCACATCCCATGCTCATGGATGGGTAGAATCAACATTGTGAAAATGACCATACTGCCAAAAGCAATCTACAAATTCAATGTAAGCCCCATCAAAATACCACCATCACTCTTCATAGAATTAGAAAAAACAATTCTAAAATTCATAGTCAAAGCAAGACTAAGCAAAAAGAACAAATCTGGAGGCATCACACTACCTGATTTCCAACTATACTATATGGCACAGTCACCAAAACAGCATGGTACTGGTATAAAAACAGGCACACAGACCAATGGAATAGAATAGAGAACCCAGAAATAAACCCAAATATTTACAGCCAACTGATCTTTGACAAATCAAACAAAAACATAAAGTGGGGAAAGGACACCCTTTTCAACAAATGGTGCTGGGGTAACTGGCTAGCCACATGAAGGAGAATGAAACTGGATCCTCATCTCTCACTTTATACAAAAATCAACTCAAGATGGATTAAAGACTTAAATCTAAGACCTGAAACTATAAAAATTCTAGAAGATAACTTTGGAAAAAGCCTTCTAGATGTTGGCTTAGGCAAGGAATTCATG
This sequence comes from Chlorocebus sabaeus, assembly GCF_047675955.1. Taxonomy (NCBI): domain Eukaryota; kingdom Metazoa; phylum Chordata; class Mammalia; order Primates; family Cercopithecidae; genus Chlorocebus; species Chlorocebus sabaeus. The sequence goes on along the minus strand of NC_132929.1, from coordinate 6,446,969 downwards.
ACCAGGAACCCAAAAACAAATGCAATAAAAACAAAGATAGTCAGGACTTAATTACACTAAAGAGCTTTTGCACGGTCAAAAGAACAGTCATCAGAGTAAACAGACAACCCACAGGGTAGCAGAACATCTTCACAGTCTATACATCTCACAAAGGGCTAATTGCCAGAATCTACAATGAACTCAAACAAATCAGTAAGAGAAAAAAACAAACAAACAAAAAAAAAACAATCCCATCAAAAAGTAGGCTAAGGACATGAATAGACAATTATCAAAAGATATATATATACAAATGACCAACAAACATGAAAAAATGCTCAACATCGTTAATGATCAGGGAAATGCAAATCAAAACCATAATGCAATATCATCTTACTCCTGCAAGAATGGCCATAATCAAATCAAAAAATAGTACATGTTGCCATGGATGCCGTGATCAGGGAGCACTTCTACACTGCTGGTGGGAATGTAAACTAGTACAACCACTATGGAAAATAGTGTGGAGATTCCTTAAAGAACTAAAAGTAGAACTACCATTTATTTGATCCAGCAACCCCACTCCTGGGTATCTATGCAGAGGAAAAGAAGTGACTGTATGAAAAGGATACTTGCACACGCATGTTTATAGCAGCACAGTTCACAACTGCAAAATTGTGTAAGCAATTCAAATGCCCATCAGTCAATGAATGTAAAAAGGAACTGTGGTGTATATATACATATATATATGATGGAATTCTACTCAGCCATAAAAAGGAATTAATGGCATTTACAGTGACCTGGATGAGATTGGAGACTATTATTCTAAGTGAAGTAAATCAGGAATGGAAAACCAAACATCGTATGTTCTCACTTATATGTGGGAGCTAAGTTATGAGGATGCAAAGGTATAATAATAATACAATGGACTGTGGGTACTTGAGGGGAAAAGTAGGCAGGGGGTGAGGGATAAAGAACTACAAATAGGGTACAGTTACGCTGCTCTGGTGACGGGCGCACCAAAATCTCACAAATCGCCACTGAAGATCTTACTCATGTAACCAAATACCACCTGTTCCCCAATAACTTACGGAAAAATAAAAAATAAAAATAAATAAAAAAGAAAATTGGAAATTAAAGCTTTAAGTAGAGAGGAGAGACAGTAGACCAGAGGCTGCCGTGCTTAATGGCAGCAGCCCTGGCCGCCTGCCTGATTTCTAGGGCTTATTCGAAGCTGTGGGCTGGGGAGCCCTGCTCGGGTGGCTCAGGGGTCTGCTTGGGCTGTCTCCAGTGCCCAGCATAGAACCTTCAGGGGCTCGGCACCCCCAAGGCCTGGCCTACTAGTTTTCATTCAGCACATGTGAATCCAGAGAAACCAGGATCAGAAACGTTCCTACCAGGTTTGTTATGATTCTGTCCGAGCTCATCAGAATTTAAATTTTTACCTTTAAATGCACGTTATTTTTGGCTGTGCATTGCTTTTATCATCATATTTTATGCAAAGAAGCCTGGCCTTTATGACTGATCAGTGTTTGTGATTTTCACTTTTCATGCAATTAAAGCCTATTAGAACACGGGCACGTGGCACAGGAAATGCACTCATGTGGCCGAGGAAGGAGAGGAGCTGCCGCATTCTTTGTATCTAATTACGCTTGATCTGCTAAGTGTGTTTCTACCTGCTCCACGGGAACGGTGGGAAACTTACATCAAAAAATATATATCCAAAGGAATTTGGGACTCCTTTAAAATCTCAAATCTGATGAGAATCTAGGGTTTTGTTTGGTGCATGAATGTGTATACACAAAACACTTAGAAAAAAGTTATTTAATTCCAGAAAATAGAACTTTCATCATGTAAATCATACAATTAAGTCTTATAACATTCGTTGACCTTTTAAGGAAAAAAAAAAAAACTATCTGCTTTTCATTTCTAGCCTCAGATATTTCACCTTTGTTTTGGTCTTCGTTTCATCATATTCCGTTTGCTAATTCATCTGCTGCTGTGCAACAGACGCTCCAATTATTTGTGAAATAGTAGATCTGAGTCACAGGCTTTTAATTCTTCATTTCATGTGTACCATCGTGATGAGGGAGAGAAAGACAGGATGAGAATAAATCTGAGGACTGTGGGAATCTGCGATGCCAGCTGGAACTCCTGCCAAGAAGGAAACTGTCTAGTGAGAGCACCAAGCCAGAATCCTGAGTTCTCTTTGAAGGCATGTCTTCCCAGGACATGGTAACCATTCCTACAGCCCTGGGAATTTTCACACCACCTTTTAATGCAAATTTCTTTCTTTTTTTTTTTTTTTGAGACAGAGTCTCACTCTGTTGCCCAGGCTGGAGTGCAGTGGCACAATCTTGGCTCACTGCAACCTCTGCCTCCTGGGTTCGAGCGATTCTCCTGCCTCAGCCTCCCGAGTAGCTGGGACTACAGGTCCCTGCCACCACGCCCAGCTAATTTTTGTATTTTTAGTGGAGATAGGGTTTCACTGTGTTGGCCAGGCTGGTCTCGAACTCCTGACCTCATGATCCACCCACCTCGGCCTCCCAAAGTGTTGGGATTACAAGCGTGAGCCACCGCAGCCGACACTTTCAAGGACAACCTAGCTTGCTGAGTTAGGAACGTTTACACAAGCCTCCTCTTGAACAGGAAAATAAGACTGCCACTCCTGAGGCGCTCTTATCACACGAGAGACGTGGAATAAGTTAGAGATCCCTCCTCCCTGCCTTGCCTTGTCTCCTTCTGAGACTCTTCTGTTAATCATGTAGACGTGCACTTTTAGGCCCGACTCAGAAATTTCATTAATTAGCACGGTCATCAAAGTAGAGCTCCGTTTTGCTGACAGAAAGGGAGAAAGGGCTAAAGAGAATTGTGCTGGGTAACAGGAAAATAAGGAACATTGTGCGATTTTCCACCACAGAGACCCAAGCAAGAATGTTCGCAGCAGCAGTGCTTGGAATAACAAAAAATTGGAAAGAATCGACATGAGGCTCTGTTGTCAAGTTAATTTGGGAAAATAGTGTTTCAAAAAAATTAAATTAGGAGCTCTCCTGCATGACTTCTTCAACTTGTAATATTTCAGTGTGTGTTGCCGTCAGAGATGTGTGAACCAGAGCAACTTCGTCTTGCATAGGTGCTGGGTAAAATAAGGCTGAAACCTACTGGGCTGCATTCCCAGATGGCTAGGCATTCTAAGTCACAGGATGAGATAGGAGGTCGGCACAAGATACAGGTCATAAAGACCCTGCTGATAAAACAGGTTATAGTAAAGAAGCCAGCTGAGTCCCACCAAAACCAAGACGGTGACAGGAGTGACCTCTGGTCATCCTCAGTACTACACTCCCATCAGTGCCACGACAGTTTACAAATCCCATGGCAATGTCAGGAAGTTACCCTACATGGTCTAAAAAGGAAAGGCATGAATAATCCACCCCTTGTTTAGCATATCATCAAGAAATTGACATGAAAATGGGCAACCAGCATCCCTCAGGGTTGCTCTGCCTATTGAGTAGCCATTCTTTATTCCTTTGCGTTCTTAATAAACTCACTTTCACTTTAGTCTATGGACTCGCCTCGAATTCCTTCTTGCGTGAGATCCAAGAACCCTCTCGTGGGGTCTGGATCGGGACCCCTTTTCAGTAACACTGTCACCCTCCAAGAAGAGAGGTGAGCATGCGGAGCAGACCATGTCTTCCTCCTCCTCTTCCTTCTTACATTTAAAATAATACCCATTTGCATCTCGCGTCACTCACGCTCGGGAGAACGTGCTGCGGGAAGTGCAGAATGAGGCGTTCCGGAGAGGCTCAGGGGCCTGTTTCTCTCCAGACATTCCAGCTTCTGAATGGGCCCAGCTCCCTCATGCTCACCCCACTAGGAATTACCCCATTTACAGACGCAAATGCCTGCCGGTTGGTATTTGTTCTTTCCTAGAACATACCATAAATAAAAACCAATAAAGAATAACGTTTTTATGAGTTTAAGTTTTTGTCTGGTCTCTAATCCAACAGAATAGCATGTGGTACAATCTCCTAACTTTCAGAGCTATACAGGAGAAAACTGCTCAGAGCGGCGTTGTGTGTTTCTAGGCAAAACTCCAAACGTGAAAACAGCACTGGACACCTGGTCAGTCCTTCACCCATTACTCTCTGTTGATCAACTTCAGTGACAGGAACAAATCAAGCAAAGAAGCTGGGCAGGGCTGCTGCTGACTGGTCACCTGCGGGCCAACGGAAAGTGACTTTTAAAGTTTACTTTCTTTTATTCTTGGGGGAGATCATATCGTATTTGAGGGTAGAGTTGAGGAATGTCACATTAAAAAATCACAATTCTTAGCTTCTCTTGAAAAGTTTCGAGTTCCAGGTTCACTAGGCCACGGGTGGCAGCTGTGCCCTGCAGACAAGTCCTCCTGGTTCTGGGCTGGAGTGAGTTTGTGTCTGGCTTGGCTCCTGGCAGCCTCTGGGATTCGGTTTCCTCCTCTCTGCAAAGAAAGGTGCTCAGTTCCATTGGTTCTCCCACCTTCCACGTGGGGACACCTCTCCTGCTGTCGTATCTGTCCCTGTGAGCTTGTACCTCTGCAGACACGCTAGTGGGGAGTCCAGAGGACACAGACACACATGCGTGGGTTGACTCAGCTAGTGTAACTGGATATCAGTTTAACCACTAATACCCTCCAAAACTGAGCTGTAAATCCAAGAAACAGTTTGAATGGTCCTTTTTCCCACTGGAGACCACACTTCTTGCAGACATTAAAGCCCTGCTAAATACAAATGTGGGCCCAGGAGGCCTCCTGCAGTGGCGCTCTTGGCCAGGGTGCGGGAGGAGGGGATGGAGGGAATGGAAAGGTAGCCAGAGAGGCTGGTCCTGGAGGCCCTGGGTCTCCAGCCCTCTCCCCAGTCCCTGCAGCAGAAAGAAAGGCCTCATCCTTCCGCACTGCAGATATCCCAGCAGAAGGCAGGTACTCGCTGGAGAGGGCTCAGCTGACAGAGGACTAAGGAGTCTCAATGCACATGAAGTAAAGTCTGAAGCTTGCCCCCCCCAGCTCCGCCTGTGAACACAGATAGCGCCAGCCATATACTCAGAAGCAGGAGGAGTCCAGTCCAAGAGAAAATAAAACATACACACTGACCTTGGGGGATCTGCCAAGGAATGCTAGATGATCCCTCTGGGTCCACATAGCTGCTGTGACAGACGATGAACCTTCAAGATCTTGTTGCCTTTTGGTGAGGAACCGTGGGAATCAGGCAGTGAGTCACTTCCACCCACAGCTTACCAGGACCTGTCTACAGGGATGACAAAAGCATCCCCTAACAGGTGGCTGGAGACCTGAGGCTCACCAAGTGCCCCGGCCATGAAATCACAGAAACAAAACTACTAGAGGCCAGCGCATTGCTTTCCCCACCAGGCAAGTGCAGAGTCAGTGGAGAGAAGTAGTATCATGGTCAAGCATGCGGTGAGAACAACGCCCACGGAACCGGGGGACACACAGCACGGGCTGAAGCTGCGAGTTCTGAGCACATCAGCCCCTGCACCTCATCCCCGCCTTCCTGTTCTCCAAACTGAAATTAGCCTCGGAGCCTTGTCCCCAACCACTTCTCTGCATCCTTTAGGCCTTGGCTTGCAGGCCAGGTGCTCAGACAGGTATTGGCCATGTCCATGGCAGCTCCCCGCATCTTTCCTTGGAGCCCAAGCTGCTCACCAGAAGGGAGCAGAGCCAGGACTTGTCTTGTCTCCAGGACTTGTCCTGCTTGACACTGACATGTTCCCAGCACTCAGAACATGCTGGACACGGGGCGCTCCCTCTGTACAATATATTAATCCACTGCATCAAAGAATGAGTGAATGTACACTATGGACAGATACATATTTCTATGGAACCACTGTTACCTTACTTAAAACATACCAAGTTTTATTTTGCTGGGAATGTGTACTTTGCTGGGAAACTCTGGGGTTTGGAGTCAACTTTCATTCCATGGTTTTTGCCATGGAATCTCTTTATCTATAATAATAGCAAATTCTCATGAAGATGAATGAAAACAGAATGATGTTCCTACAAAGGGAAAATTCTGGGCCATCATGACAACGCACAAATAGCTATCAAATGCTAAATTTCTCATGAAGCCAAGAGAGGCCAAAGCTATCCCTGACCCGTGATTACTACAATAAAACCTGTGCCTTTGGGCAACAATGGGAACAGAGATGAAGACTTCAAGCCAGACCGTCCAGCAGCCCCAGCCTGAGGCTATGTCCTCCTGTAATTCATTACTCAGGATGAGGAAGCTAAATCAGGGTTGCCCTGGTTACTATGGGGCTCTTCTGAGGACCCTGGCGACATAATTGGTGTTGGCTTGGAGACTGAGGCTTTCAATTCTGAGATTAGAGTGCTGGTAATAGAGGTGGCTACCCCCTCAAGAAGAAATTCAAACAGGCTTTGGAAAAAATGAGATAGTCTCAAAATTAAGGTCCTCCTCCAAAATGTGCCACTGTCCTAACCTGTGGTCCCGACAGATTCAGCAACAATATTGGCTCGTTCAAATAAAAGTGCCTTTTTAAAATAGTAACAAACAGAATCATGAAATGCTTAACCAGATGACCTCAGCTAACCAAACTAGGTTGTCACACACGGAGAGCAGAGTCTGCTGTGAATATCCTGCCCAGATCACCCTTCGGCAGATGTCTCCCGAGTTACTGCCACAGCCCCACGCTGGACACTCAGAGGAGGAAGAGCTCTGGGTTCAGCGGCTTGGAGGACTGGCTGGAGGGGGAATGACACGGGATGTGGCCCAAGAAACAGATTTGCTGAAAAGAAAGGGACAGTAATACAGAGAACAGGCAGGAAGAGGGAGATAGGACTGGAATATAGTTCATTAGAATAGAATTCAGCCAGGGGCCCTTCTCAGGCGCCCAGATCCCTCATGGCTCTGCCACCAGGTTGAGAATAGCAAACAAAGGTCATTGGGTCCCAGAAATCTGAAACATGTTTGTGAGCACCTGGGGATCTGTGCCCTGTGTTTGCACACTGGTCTTTAAGGCACCTGGAGTTTACAGGAGGTGGGGAGCAAGGCAGGAAAAGCAGAGGAGCAGCCGGCGTATTTAGGGTGCAAGGGTCTGCGATGTTGCCCTCACACGTATACCCAAGGTCCATAAGGGTCATCAGGCTCATCAGCTGGGTCGTCACTGCAGGCCAGAAAGGGCTGGGAGGACAGAGCACAGAACAGGGACTCCTACCCCTCCCACTGCTGTGAGGCTAAATCTGCTTCCCCTACACCCAGCCGCCACCAGGGAGAAAAGGAGAAGATGGAAGGAAAGAGGAGTGGAGGGCTGAATACCCTCTGGAAAGAGACAAAGTTAATCCTGAGGAGACTGTTTTAAACTGGTAAACGGGGAACCACCCTGCAGTGGTAAGAGCTGAATTCAATTTTTCTAAATCAGTGGCCACAGAAGTAACTCACTTCTACATGCCAAGTAGAAGTCAGTTACAGAAAATGAAGAACACATTTCTGCAGTTCTGAGCCAAGATATGAGAATTTTAATCACACCGCATATAACAGAAGTCAACAGGACTGAGACCAAACATCTCTCATCAACACAAGTAGACAAAACTTACTGATGAGAAAAAAGAAAAAGAAACTTGAAAACATGATGCTAAGGGAAAGATACCAGACACAAAAGGACAAATGCTGGGCCAGGCGCAGTGGCTCACACCTGTTATCCCAACACTTTGGGAGGCCGAGGCGGGTGGATCAGTTCAAGACCAGCCTGGCTAACATTGGGAAATGCCGTCTCTACTAAAAATACAAAAATTAGCTGGGCATGGCGGTGGGCGCCTGTAATCCCAGCCACTCAGGAGGCTGAGGCAGGAGAATCACTTGAATCCGAGAGGTGGAAGTTGCAGTAAGCCAAGATCACACCACTGCACTCCAGCCTGTGAGACACAGCAAGACTCCGTCTCAAAAAAAAAAGGAACAGATACTGTATGCTTCCACTTACATGAGTGACCTAGAATGGGATAAATTCAGAGAGAGAGAAAGTAGAATATTGGCTATCAGGGGCTGGGGAAGCAGAGAAATGAAAAGTTATTGTTTGATGGATATAAGTTTCTATTAGGGATGATGAAAAAGTTCTGGAAATGGATGTTGGTCGTGGTTTCATACAATGTGAATGTACTTAATGCCACTGAATTGTACACTTTAAAATGGTTAATTTAGTAAACTTTATACTGTGTGTATTTTACCATAATCAAAAAAGAAAATGGACTCTCACTTTCATAAATAGAATAATATACTGTTAAATTATTAATTTAGAAGCCCAATCAAAAAAAGGAAAAAAAGTCAAAACATACAAATTATCAGTGAGATAACACTTTGCATACAGAGGAACTTAAAATATTAGAAATGTATAAAAATATTGTAAAATACTAAATAATATATGAACTATTTTATGCTCATGACTTCAACAATGATTCAAAGCCCAAACAGATCACAAATATAAAAAAATGCAAACATTGCCAGATAACTATATCCTTAGCTATCATCAGTCTGACAGTTTAATTGGTGAATCTTTTCTTTTTTTTAATTAAAAAATTTTTATTAGTAACATTTTTGTCCTTGGTAATCCTTCCAAATAAAGAAACCTATGAAAATGCTATGGGAAATTAAATTAAACAACATACAAAATCACTTGGGCACCTGGAAGATGGTAAAGAAATATTTTGTGACATAAATATAAAACTATCAATTCTCAAAAAGCTTTAGTGTTTCGTTAAAAGTATGAAAAAGAAATTTAAAATCACTTAAATAATCATTAGTCAGAGATATATTCAAAAAGGAAACTTATTAAACATACTACTTTTTCCATTCTCTGTGGTAAAACTGAGAACAAGAATCTTGGTATAGGTTAAAATTTTGAAATAATAGCCTATCTGGGGACATCAACTATCCCTTACATCTTGAACACACAACCTTTCTATTTACTCTGTAAACATGCTCAGTTTTGAACCTACCACCCCCTATACCCGACACTATCTTTGCTCTATCTTTCAATTCTTTCTTTTTTTTTATTACACTTTAAGTTCTAGGGTGCATGTGCACAACGTGCAGGTTTGCTACATATGTATACATGTGCCATGTTAGTGTGCTGCACCCATTAACTCGTCATTTACATTAGGTATATCTCCTAATGCTATCCCTCCCCTCTCCCTCCTCCCCACAATAGGCCCCGATGTATGACGTTCCCCTTCCTGTGTCCAAGTGATCTCATTGTTCAATTCCCACCTATGAGGAAGAACATGCGTTGTCTGGTTGTCTGTTCTTGTGATAGTTTGCTGAGAATGATGGTTTCCAGCTGCATCCATGTCCCTACAAAGGACATGAATCCATCCTTTTTTATGGCTGCATAGTATTCCACGGTGTATATGTGCCACATTTTCTTAATCCAGTCTGTCACTGATGGACATTTGGGTTGATTCCAAGTCTTTGCTATTGTGAATAGTACCGCAATAAACATAAGTGTGCATGTGTCTTTATAGCAGCATGATTTATAATCCTTTGGGTATATACCCAGTAATGGGATGGCTGAGTCAAATGGTATTTTTAGTTCTAGATCCTTGAGGAATTGCCACACTGTTTTCCACAATGGTTCAACTAGTTTACAATCCCACCAACAATGTAAAAGTGTTCCTATTTATCCACATCCTCTCCAGCACCTATTGTTTCCTGACTTTTTAATGATTGCCATTCTAACTGGTGTGAGATGGTATCTCATTGTGGTTTTGATTTGCATTTCTCTGATGGCCAGTGATGATGAGCATTTTCCAATGTCTCTACCTTTTTCCCCCAAACTACTACTATCTGGCTTCCTGCCTCCACTACATCATATCTCAAACTAAAATGTCAAAGCAATCACGTTGCCAAATTTAAAAAAGGATTTCCCAGACCTTTTAGGAGTTGGTATCATTGCTTCACACGGCATTACTAACCTGTCCCTCCTTGCACTTCTTTTCTCCTGGCTTTAGATATGGCCTTCTTTCTGCCCTGCATACTTCTCTGATCATTCCTGTTTGGTCTCATTAGCTTGATCCTTTTCTCTACTTGCTCCTGTAGTGCGGACTCTACTCTTCTCACTCCATTCTCTTTTTCTAGACAATCTCATCCACTCCCATGGTTTCGATTCCCATCTATAAACTCTCTTTATTTCTACCTCAGACCACTTTGGTGACTTCCAGCATCATATAGCCATTCAACCATCTATGAGATTTCTCCATGTGGATATCCAAAGACACTTCAAACTTAACATTAAAAAAAAAAAAACTCACATACCTTTTTCTCCCCTCAAATCAGCTGTTCCTCCTAAAATCTCTACGTTGGCTGATGGTTCATTATCACCCTACCAAGACACCTGGATATCATACACTCATTCATTTCTAACTTAGTCTCAAAGTCCCATGAATTCAACCTTTCAACTATTTTTAAAATCTGTCCATTCCCACCTCTCACCACTATTGCCTTAGGTTGCATCCCTCATAATCTCTTAGGTGGACTATAGCAATGGCCTCTTACAAGTTCTTGGCATTTTCAATCTTACTCCTTCCAGTCAATCATTTATAATGTTGCCAAAATGATCTTTCCAATACGCAAATCTGATCACATTTCTCCCAAGCTGAAGCAATCCCTACAGCTCTTAAATAATTAGTTGCTTAAAGAATTCATTTACTCACTCATTTAACAAATATTATTTACCACATAACATATGATTTTAGGCACAGAGGAAATTACAGTAAATGAAAATTAGAGAATATGCAGAAAGGTAGATATTGAACAATCCCCTAAATAAATGTATGATTACAAATTTGACAAATGCAATGAAGAAAAATAACAAGCCACAAAGGAAGAGAAAGAGGAGACCTACTAGACATTGTGAAGTTATTTTTGTGAGAGTACTATCTTGGTGAATTTTAAAAATGAGTAGAAGTTGCTCAACAAAAAAAGTAGTTTTGGTAGAGGAAACAGCATGTACAAGGGATCTGAAAGGGAAAGGAGGTTAGAGTGTTAAAAGAAATGAAAGTAAGTCTGTTTGGCAAGAGCTTAGTGAATGATGGCATAGTGGCCTGAGATGAGATTATTGATACAGAAACCAAGTCATATAGGGTTTGTAAGCCAAGGTGTGGATTTGGGTTCTTTTGAAAGGCTATGGGAAGCAATTAAAAAGTTTAAGACAGATGGATGAGATTGTGAGCCACCGGGTGCGGTGGCTCACACCTGTAATCCCAGCACTTTGGGAAGCCGAGGCAGGTGGATCACGAGGTCAGGAGATCAACACCATCCTGGCTAACATGGTGAAACCCCGTCTCTACTAAAAATACAAAAAATTAGCCGGGCGTGGTGGCGGGCATGGTAGTATCCCAGCTACTTGGGAGGCTGGGCAGGAGAATGGCGTGAACCTGGGAGGAGGAGCTTGCAGTGAGCCGATCGCGCCACTGTACTCCAGCCTGGGTGACAGAGCGAGACTCCGTCTCAAAAAACAAAACAAACAAACAAAAAGTTTTAGGCAGATGAATCACATCACATGGTTATAGTTACATCTTAAAGTTTTACTCTGGCTGCTGGTAGAGAATAAACTATAGCCTGAGTGGATGTGAGAAGACTACTAAAGGGATTATTCCACTAGTCTAGGAGAGACAAATGGTGGTAGGCAGTCTCTATTAACTTTTAGAAGTTATCTTTAGGTAATGTGAGCCTGCAATGTGAAGTTCCTAGTACTTTAAAAGTTAAAATGCTGATGAACAAAAAGGTATGTAAAAACTCAGAATTTAATTAATTAGATACATTTTCCACCATTAAAACATTTCTGCTCAGAGGTCTTATTACAAGGCTACATTTCTGATAGTCTCCTACGATGCAGCTTCTGCCAAAGCCACTCAAAACTAACTTCTTACAGAGCATCTCTACTTACATGACTAAAATGCATATCATACTTTACATAGCCCAAAAGACAAACAACCACCTGATTTCTACTTCCAAGCTACTCAACCCTGGTAAATGGCCTTACCATTTACCCTACTCAGGCATTGATGTAAAAAATCTGGGATTTAATCATAATTTTTCTCTTCCTCTCATATCCCATATCATATGTAAATTAAGTATCAACTTAAATTGAATATAATATTCAACATAATGCTATGAAAATAATTGTTTGTGATTAACTAGGATATAAATCTGGCTATAAAATCTCTGATAGTGATATATTATTTATATCCATATATCCTTAGTAAAAGACCCTTTAATTATAGAGTAGTTATAAACAGTAGTCTAATATAGTATGCTATAGTTATGTTTTGCCTTAAAGTAATTGTTCTTCACTGTTAATACCTCTATAAAAGTAATTGTTCTTCATTGTTAATACCTCTATAATAAACATATAAAATAAAACATGCTTAATTCCTTAGTTTGCAAATTAATTTACCAATTCATTCATTCTTTCTCAAGAACAGAAAACCTTATAGCAATACAGGTCAACTCAGGTCCATAAACAGTAATTTAAGATCAGAAATTCATCTCAGGTCCATGAGGAATAATTTTTCTTTTTTTTTTTTTTTGAGACGGAGTCTCACTTTGCTGCCTAGGCTGGAGTGCAGTGGCACAATCTTGGCTCACAGTAACCTCCGCCTCCCAGGTTCTAGGGATTCTCCTGCCTCAACCTCCTGAGTAGCTGGGATTACAGACGTGGGCCACCACGTCTAGCTAAATTTTGTTTATAGTAGAGATGGGATTTCGCCATGTTGGCCAGGCTGGTCTCAAACTCCTGACCTCAAGTGATCTGCCCGCCTCAGCCTCTAAAAGTGCTGGGATTATAGGTGTTAGCCACCACGCCTGGCCCCAAAAGAAATAATTTAAGATCAGAAGTACAAAGGAAGTTTTCTAATTCATTTTACAATTAGTTTCTGAATATTTCTCTAAGAAATCAGTTTAAATTAGATCTATTTCACACCAAATAAGTAATACAGCAATATTTAATTTCTGCATTACTGTTGACATATGAGTTATCTAACATGTAAACTTTCAGCCAACCAAATCTTATGGCTTTAGTGCTAATTTAAAAAAAAAATGTTTTTGAAAGGAACATTTGTAAAATATATAAAGGCAATCATCTGCCTTTTTTTAAAAAAAAATTTTAAGAGATGGCGGTCTCTCTCTGTCACCCACGCTGGAGTACAGTGGTACAATCATAGCTCACTAGAGCCTTGAAATCCTGGGCTCAAGCAATCCTCCTGCCTCAGCCTCCTTAGTAGCTGGGACTACAGGCATGCACCACCACACCCAGTGAATTAATTTTTTTTTAAGAGACAGGGTCTTGCTATATTGACCAGGCTGATCTCAAACTTCTGGGCTCAAGCGATCCTCCTGTCCCAGCTTCCCAAGTAGCTGGGATTATAGGTGATGTGCCACCACGTCCAGCTATCTGCTTTTTTAAATAGAGAAAGTGAATATCGTGTTAAGTTATTCTTAAAGACTTAACTAAGATTACTTATCACACTTTGTCACAATATATTTAAAATACTTCATTAAATTCTGAGGTTCTCAGATAGTAAAGCATTTGCCCTAACACTAAATAGCCTTTTTCGTTTTTGAAGTCTTCCTATCTCCAACCTTTTCAGATGTCGCTTCATGTCAGAATGTCTTCCTCTACTAATCCTTCTCTGTGCTATATTTGATCTGCTAGTAATAAAGTTTGATAAATAAGTAACCTGTTTATTTCATCAGGTTCTATTCAAGGCTTGGAGATTGACTCTATACCTTTCCCATATTGAAAAGTACAAGTGGAAGTGGGAGCTTCTGATTGATAGCTTTTGAGTTTACCTCTGGGTTTGTAACTGTACTCTTTAGTTAAAGCTATCGGGAATTTGGCTATCATATAAGTGAGACATAAAACCAAGTATCATTACTATGGCGATCTAGTAATACAGAATATTACTGTGTTTAAATAACTTATCCTACATAAGCAATGAAGTAATGTTAACCTCACACCCACAATTCTACACAATTTTATGACAGATATCTATAATTTAAAAAATGGATATAGCTTATATCCATTATAATTTTGTTATACGGAGAGAGTTCAAAGTTGGCATCAAGGGCCAAAGGTAGAAATCAGCTTACAGAGAAAATAATTTGTATAGGCCAAAAAGACCTTTTGTGTACAATACCACCTATTGTAATTTAGTCCACAAAATACTGACTATAAGACCATAATCAAAATAAAATGCTATGAAAGGTGTGAGAGCGCTTTGTTTATGCATTGTGATAAAGCTATGGATGGATGGGCATAGTGCGTCTCCTGTTGCATGCACCCTGTTGCTCGTCAAGTGACATGGATCCGAGCTATTAACCACAGAAGAAGAAGAATCAGACTGATGATGTGTGTGGTGTCCAGATGCCTCAAAAGACTGCCTTTGTTCACTGTCTGGTGAAGATAGCAAAGGAGTAGAATGAGGGCTTTCCGTGGGAGATGATATCGAATGAACCTGAGCTGACATTGTAGAGGAAGCAGAAGGCTGAAGAAATTGTTCAGCTAGAGTATCTACTTCCATTGCAGCTTCACTCACTTCCAAATCAGGACTTGATGAGACCGCAGGAAGAGCTGAAATATCTGATTGACTTGTTCCACCTCTGGGTCAAGATCTTCCTTGTACTCTATTGCTTTGTGCAACCTCACTTGCTTCTTTGAACCGTCTTGATAACATATCAGACATTCTCTGCATCCATTACACATTGAGACTCTGCTCTCCATCTTATTCTCATTCACACTCAGGCCTTGCTCTGGGTCCAGTATCTGACCAATCACCACAGAGTCTCAAACGCTTAACTGTGGTTGTCGTAACTCTTCTGTTCTCTCTTCCACTGAAGGAGTTTTAAGTTCTTGTGCTGTATCATCTTTCGCGTCAAAAAGATATACGTACTCTGAAGAGTAACTAACAAGAATCTCTTGACCATCTTCACTGTAACACAGAAATGTCACTCTGCAGGACTTATTATTAAGATGGGAAGCAATAAAACGGGCAACCATTCCAATAGTCCCTTGACCTGCATAATTCCCTGTAGCTCTTGTGCCCAGCACTTGCCGATCATATATTTGTACTGAGCTGTAAGAATGACCAACAGCAAGATAATATGGTATGGGTGGGCAAACAGCTACAGATGTGGCAGCACATGGACAGTTATTTAAAATATCACCTTTACAATCTTCTTTTGTGCAGCTAGTTTTGATGCGTGTATCAAACCACCTAAGAGTTCCATCTTCACCACAAGAGAGAAAAGTGTAAGGGTCATTGGGTACAGTCATAATCTTGTAAGTAGTTCCATAGTGGCACGTAAATTGGCATTGCCTGTTGGTTTCTGCACCTTGCTCAACACTGGTATAAAATATTACTCCATCTCCAGAGCAGGACACAATCTGTTTATCATTTGTGCAAGGTAAGAACTTTGCACTAAATATGTTTGCTTGGTGCCCTGAACGGATTGCTGTCAAAACCTTTCTGCTGTAGGGATTACTAATTACTAATCTGGTGTCTTCTGAGCCAGATAAAATATATTTTCCAGTGTCATTCCAACAGACTGTATTAACACAGCCATCATGCATAATTTAGGGTTGCTTCAAGTTTTAATCTTTGGATAAATTATCTTCTTCCCAGGTAGTGGCCCCACACCTGGGACAGGTCCTCCAGCCTAAGGGACCTTTTCCTCATGTCCCACAACAGGTGTGGGCAGGAGCCACCCCAAGATGTGGCTCTGCCTGAGCCACGTGGCAGGGGAGACCCTAACTGGTGAATCTTTTCAAAGTGTCATAAAACAGATAGTTCTATAGTCTTGATATCATTATAGAACATTTAAAATAATACAGAAAGCTTCTATTTTCCAAAAGCACTATAATAATGATTGGTCCTGTTTATAGGTTGTGATATTTTGTATACTCCTTCTTTTACCGTTTTTTGCTGTAAGATATCTGTGTGGTTGCCATCTATTGTCTTTTCATCTTGCTTGTCCTTAACATGAAAGTCCTGGCCACAACTTAGCTTTTCTTTGCTACCTTAAAGAGAGTCTCTAAACATGTGAAAATTAAACATCACAGTTCTAAATAATTCATGGATCAAAGAGAAAGCCTCAAAGAAAAAATCAAGAGAACTGAATGGACACAAAACACAACATATCAAAATAGGTGGAGTACAGCTAAAGCAATACTGACAGGGAAATTTATAGCACTAGATGCTTACATAAGAAACAAGGAAAGCTCTTAAAACAGTAAGCTAATTCCTGCCTCAGGAAACGAGATAAAGAAGAGCAGCTGGGCGTGTTAGTTCACGCCTGTAATCCCAGCACTTTGGGAGGCCGAGGTGGGTTGATCACGAGGTCGGGGATTCAAGACCAGCCTGGCCAAGATGGTGAAACCCTATCGCCACCAAAAATACAAAAATTAGCTGGGCGTGGTGGTGGGTGCCTGTAATACCAGCTACTCAGGAGGCTGAGGCAGAGAATTGCTTGAACCTGGGAGGCAGAGGTTGCAGTGAGCCGAGATCGCGCCACTGCACTCCAGCCTGGGCAACAGAGTGAGACTCCATCTCAAGAAAAGAAAAGAAAAAAAACAAAACCAAAAGCAAAATCAACCCGAAGCAAACAGAAGAAAGGAAATCATAAAGATAAAAGTACAAATCAATGAAATAAAAAACAGAAAAACAATTGATATGAAAACTTTTAAAAGGAGTTGATACTTTAATAAGATCAACAACACTGACAGAACTTTAGCAAGAAAAATGCTAGAAAACAAAAATTACCAATATCTGGAATGAAACAAAAATATAACTACAGATCTGCAGACATCCAAAGGACAATAAGTGAGTAATATGAACGACTCTTCACAAATAAATTTCACAACTTATATAAAATGTATCAATTCCTTGAAAAACACAAACTACCATAATTCACATAATATGAAACAGATAATTTGAATAGCCCTGTAACCATCAAGGAAATTGGGGAGCCAGGCACAATGGCTTGCTCGTTCCTGTAATCCTAGCATTTTCGGAGACTGAGATGGGAGGATCACTGGATGCCAGGAGTTCAAGACCAGCCTGGGCAACATAGCGAGACTTCTCTCTACAAAACTTAAAAAAAAAAAAAAAAAATAGCCAGACATTGTGGCATGTGCCTGTAGTCCTACCTACTCAGGAGGCTGAGGCAGGAGGATTGCTTGAGCTAAGGAGTTCAAGGTTGCATTGAGCTATGATTGTGCCACTGCAATCTACCCTGGGTGACAGGGCAAGATCCTGTCTCAAAAATGTAAAATAAAAAAAGAGAAATTGAATTCATAACATTAAAATTCCCCAAAATAAAACCTCCAGGCCTAGACATTTGCACTGGAGAATGCTACCAAATACCTAGAGAATAATTAACATCAGTTCTACATAATCTCTTCCAGAAACTAGAAGTGAAGACTTCTCAACACATTTTCTGAAGCTAGTATTATTACTCTGATATTGAAACCAGACAAAGATAGTTGAAAGAAAAATAAAAAAGAAGAAAGGAAGGAAGGAAAGAAGGGAGGAAGAAAGAAAGGAAAACAACAATAAACCAATACCTCTTGTGAACTTAGAGCAAAAAATCCACAACAAAATATGCACAAAGCAAATCCAACAATGTGTAAAAATTACTATATGCAATGGCCAAGTGATATCTGCTTTAGGTATATAGAACTGATTAACATTTGAAAATCAAGCAATGAAATCCACCATATCAACAACCCAAAAAGGAAAAAATTACATGATCATATCAACTGACAAGGAAGAAGCTTTTGACAAAATGAAATGTGTTTTGCCCAGTTTTTAACTGGCTTGTTTTTCACTGTTGAATTTTCAGAGTTCTTCATATATTTTAGGCACTAGTCCTTTGGCATGTATGTGGCTCACTAACATTTTCTCCCTGTCTGTAGCTTGTCTTTTCAGTCTCTTCAGGTGGACTTTCAGAGAACCGGTTTTTAATTTTTCTTAACTTTTTCCTTTTAGAGATGATGATTTTGGAGTCAAGTCTCAGAATTCTTTGCCTAGCACTAGATTCTAACATTTTTTTCTCCTAGGTTTTCTCTGAAAGTTTTGTGGTTTTGCATTTTATATTTAATCCCGTATTAAATTTAGGTTGGTTTTTGTAAAAAGGATGAGGTTTAGGTTGAGGTTCACTGTTTTGCCTGTGATTGATGAGCACATGAAAAGATGCTGGAATCATTAGTGATCAGGGAAATGCAATTCAGAACCATCATGAGATATTACTTTATACCCACTAGGATGGCCTAAAACAAGTCAGAAAAGAAACGCGGGCAAGGCTGTGGAGAAACCGGAACCCTCATGCGTTGCTGGTGGAAACGTACAATGGTGCAGCGGCTCTGGAACATGGTCTGGCACTTTCTTAAATGATTCAACTAGAGTTACCAAGTAACCTGGCAAGTCTATTCCGAGGTATTAGGTTGACGCAAAAGTAATTGTGGCTTTTGCCATTAAAAGTGATATACCCGCCGGGCGCGGTGGCTCAAGCCTGTAATCCCAGCACTTTGGGAGGCCAAGGCGGGCGGATCACGAGGTCAGAAGATCGAGACCATCCTGGCTAACACGGTGAAACCCCGTCTCTACTAAAACTACAAAAAAACTAGCCGGGCGAGGTGGCGGGCGCCTGTAGTCCCAGCTACTCAGGAGGCTGAGGCAGGAGAATGGCATGAACCCGGGAGGCGGAGCTTGCAGTGAGCTGAGATCCGGCCACTGCACTCCAGCCTGGGCGACAGAGCGAGACTCCGTCTCAAAAAAAAAAAAAAAAAAAAAGTGATATACCCAAGATAAACGAAAACATGTGCACATAAAACCTTGTATATAAATGTTTATAGCAGCACAGTTCATAATAGCCAAAAGGTGGAAATGACCCAAATGTCGACTGACGGATGAGAAGATAAACAAAATGTGGTTAATCCGTACCATGGAATATTATTCAGACATAAAAAGGAATGAAGTACTGATACATGCTGCAATATGTATGAACCTTGAAAACATTACACTAAGAAAGAAGCCAGTCATAAAAGACTACATATTATGTGATTCCATTCCTATGAAGGTCCAGAACAGGGAAATTTATAAAGACACAAAGTAGACTAGTGGTAGCCCAGGGATGGGGGCAAGGAAGGTGAGTGAGAGCTAAAGTACAGGGTTGCTTTTTAAGGTGAAATTGACTCCAATGATGTTTACATACATCAGTGAATATATGAGAAACCACTGAATAGTACACTTTAAATGGGTGACTTATGTGATACATGACTGTATTCGTCTGGAGCTGGGCGCGGTGGCTCACGCCTGTAATCTCAGCACTTTGGGAGGCCAAGGCGGGCAGATCAGAAGATCGAGACCATCCTGGCTAACACGGTGAAACCCCATCTCTACTAAAAAAATACAAAAAATTAGCCGGGCGAGGTGGCATGTGCCTGTAGTATCAGCTACTCGGGAGGCTGAGGGAGGAGAATCGCCTGAACCTGGAAGGTTGCAGTGAGCTGAGAACACGCCACTGCACTCCAGCCTGAGTGACAGAGTGAGACTCCATCTCCGAAAAAAAAAAAAGAAGAGGTTTAATTGGCTCACAGTTCCACAGGCTATACGGGAAGCATGGCAGCATCTGCTTCCAGGGAGGCCTCAGGGAGCTTCCAATCATGGCAGAAGCTGAAGGGAAGCAGGCATGTCTTACACGGCCAGAGCAGGAGCCAGACAGAGAGGAGGGAGGTGCTACACACTTTTAAACAACTAGATCTCATGAGAATTCACTGCCACGACGACAGCTCCAAGAAGGATGGTGTTAAACCATGAGAAACCACTCCAGGATGCAATCACCTCCCACCAGGCCCCATCTCCAACACTGGGGATTACAATTGAATACGAGATTCAGGTGGGGACATACATCCAAACCATATCAATGACGTACATGTCAATGAAGAGACATAAAATTGTTTTGTTTTTTGAAAAAAATCTAACCTTTTAACAAGCCACTCTCTCAAGCCAACGCAAGGCAGCTCCAGCACACCGCTGCTTCGGGAGATGCTGAGGCCACACAAAGGGAGGGAACCATAACCCCTTACACATCCCTCAGGCAGACTTGGAAATAAGGATAAGGTGAAAATTACAAAAACCAAACTCATCATGCCTCCTTCCCTTGCCACCAAATGCTTGTATTTCTTTTTAACACCTGTTCCCCTGGGTTGTATAAAAAGTGCTTTGCTAATTACTTTTAGAAAAAAGGCTGCATTCTGGCCTTCACCTCCCGGAAACCATGCATCATACTTGAGGCCCACACCAGGGAAGAGGCTGAGGTCAAGTTCACCAATCAGAAGCATAAACAGACAAGGAGGCAGAAGGCAGCAATCAGTTTCCATCAAAACCCTCAGCCAGGTGTCAGATCTCCCAGGGACACCCCTCTTTAATTTGAGGGGACACAGGTAAATACGTGTATCCACAAAGCCTGGAGCGAGTCGAGAGAGACATCTGATTAGTGTGCAGATCACAGACACAGCTGGGATCAA
The DNA here is from genome assembly GCF_047675955.1 of Chlorocebus sabaeus. Taxonomy (NCBI): domain Eukaryota; kingdom Metazoa; phylum Chordata; class Mammalia; order Primates; family Cercopithecidae; genus Chlorocebus; species Chlorocebus sabaeus. Next base: position 6,426,410 of record NC_132929.1, on the reverse strand, counting down.
GGTTAACCAGGCTTTCAAGGATGCACAGCTGACAAGGATATATCATGTTGTCCCTGCAGTGTGATGAATCTAATTAAAAAGGACTTAGGGTCAGAAAAACACTGGTGTAATAATGGGTAAGCACAACAGAAACCATTTTATTGTTTACTTACAGGAAAAAGTACTTTTCCCGTTTACATGCTTGGCATGGCCAGCAAGGAAGCGCTCACACTTCATACAAAACTACACATTAGTTTTGCCTCTCTTTGTTGTGACACACAATCTCTGCTTTAGGTTCCTTAAAATTCTCTGTATGGGACAGTTTCTCCTATTATTCAAAGAATGACTTTTCCCAAAAATAAATAAGATATATTCCTTCCCTCCACTGTCTGGTGCTTCTCATGCTCTCCTTCTCGTTTAATTGTTGGTATAATTCTAGAGTTAAAGTCCTCTTTGCTATGGTTTGAAGAGCTCCCCATAAAGCATGTGTTGAAAACTTAATCCTTGGCTGGGCACGGTGGCTCATGCCTATAATCCCAGCACTTTGGGAGGCCGAGGCGGGCGAATCACCTAAGGTCAGGAGTTCGAGACCATCCTGACCAACATGGAGAAACCCCCATCTCTACTAAAACTACAAAAAAATTAGCCGGGTTTGGTGGTGCATGCCTGTAATCCCAGCTACTTGAGAGGCTGAGGCGGGAGAATCGCTTGAACCCAGGAGGCGGAGGTTGCGGTGAGCCGAGATCGCACCATTGCACTCCAGCCTGGGCAACAAGAGCCAAACTCCGTCTCAGGAAGAAAAAAGAAACAAACAAAAGGAAAACTGAATCCTCAATGCAACAGCATTGGGAGGTGGGGCCTATGGGAGGTGCTTCCGTCAGGAGGGCTCCACCATCAGGAATGGATTAATGCTGATTATAAAAGGGCTTGAGGCTGTGTGTTCAACATCTTGCTCTTTCTTTGGCCCTCTCTTGCCCTTTCACTTTCTGCCATGGGATAATGCAGCAAAAAGGCCCTGGCTAGATGCTGACCCCTCAATGTTGGACTTCCCGGCCTCCCAAGATGTGAAAAATAAATTACCCAGTCTGTGGTATTCTGCTATAGCAGCACACAACAGACTAAGATGCACCGTAAAGCCAGAATATAATGACTTGCGAGTGGCTAACAGCACAGGTTGGAATCTCATGCCAGCACCTGCCAGCTGCATGACTTTGGAAGAGCTGCCTAACTCCCAAGGTCTCAGATTCCCTAGCTGTCTCCCAGGCATAGCTGTCAGAAGTAAATGAATGAACGTATGGAATGTGCTCAAGCAGCGCCCTGCACACAGCAAGGGCTCAGGAAAGTTAGCGATCAACCATCTTATCATCATCGTCAACGTGCAGCAGTCAGTATCAGGTTTGTATAAAAACATCAAAGAGCACATTTTAAGCTTATGTCCAAACATATATCAAAATGTGTTAAATATGTACCTTTAATGGAATTTTCCACCCAAATTTCTAGTTTCTTTGACAATACTAAGTAGGAAAAATACTTTAATTCACTCAATACTATCATAATGAAGATTTTGTTTGTTTTCTTTATAATGAAATTAGCACCTGACAATATCTAAATTTACCAGAAGAAAAAGAATTCACTGAGGTCAGGCCTGCGATAGTAAAACAGAGGGGATGGGCTAACTGCTTCTCAAGCAGGGGTAAAGTACTCTCTGCTGCCTTTCAGAGATGAAGCAGTCCCCTGGATATACAGCAATGTATGATATGGAACTTTGAGTAGGGAAAACATTGCAGACAAATGCATACAGTGTAAGCATATTTGCTTAAAAATAAAACTATAAAGTTGTGTGACTACGTGTACACACACAGGTACATAAATATATATGTGCACACATAAAAACTGGATACATCATCAAGCAATTGCCTGTGTGGTAGGGAGTAGGAGGCAGAGAGAGGAGGGAGACTTTGTTCTGCTCCAGTTTGTGTATTTCTCACATCTTTTACAATAAGAATCTATTACTATTTTATTTCATATTTTAAAAGAAAGGGAAAATAGTGTCTATTCATTTAAAAGCAAATATTCATCAAGCCATAAAATGCATTATACTACATTAAATTGCATTTTAAAAGCATCCTCTGTTATGCTTTCATTTAAAAACACAGTAAGAAAAGTATGATGGGAAATCCCAAACTTCTGCAGAATGAATTGAAATAATTGGGCCATTAAAAATCAGTTTATTTCCCAGTGCTTTGGGAGGCTAAGGCAGGAGGATCAGTTGAGGCCAGGAGTTCAAGACTAGCCTGTGCAACACAGTGAGACCCGTCCCCGACAACCACCACCACCCTTACAAAAAATTTAAAGATTAGCTGGGTGTGGTGGTGCATACCTGTAGTCCCAGCTGCTCGGGAGAGTGAGGTGGGAGGATCACTTGAGCCCAGGAGTATGAAGCTACAGTGAGCTATGACTGTACCACTGCACTCTAGCCTGGGTAATAGGTGAGACCCTGGACCTTGTCTCTAAAAAATTGTTTTATTTGTATTTTTATGATTTATTTATTTGAAGACATGTGCTCACTCTGTCACCCAGGCTGGAGTGCAGTGGCACGATCTTGGCTCACTACAACCTCCACTGTACCCTCTGCGCCCCCTTGCCCCCGGTTCAAGTAGCTGGGATTACAGGTGCATGACAGCACTCCCACTTAATTTTTGTATTTTTTGGTAGAGATGGGATTTCACTATGTTGGCCAGGCTGGTCTCGAACTCCTGACCTCAAGTGATCTGCCTGCCTTGGCCTCCCAAAGTACTAGGATTACAGGCATGAGCCACTGCACCTGGCCAAAATAATTGTTTAAATTAAAAAGCATATATATTTTTTTAAAATCCATTTTTTAAAGAAAGTTTTGTTGCTGTCATATTTGAATGCACATGGAGCCTCAAATTAAAACATAATGAGGCATTTTAAGGGGCATTTGAAAATGAATAATGCTCTTTTCTAATTAATTTAAGTGAAACAGCATGTTTGCTTGAAATCCCAAAATGGCTTTTTAATTTCCTAAGGGGCTCTTCAGACAGGAACAGTTGGGAGGCACTCACACTGGTTCACTCACGCGCTCCCCTCCAGGAATGGCGCCAGGCCCTGGATGTGGGACAAGGCGCAGCACAGACACCGCCTTCTCCCTTGTGCTGCTTTGCCACGTAGGGAATGATGGGGAAATGTCAGGGCTTGGAGACAAAGAGACAGAATGCTCAGACACAGAACCACAGAGGTGGGGAGCCTCTTGGACAGAGGGCTGAGGGAAGGCCCTTCCATGGATGTCCCACTGACTCTGGAATCTACAGGTCCAGAAGGAGCCACCTAGAGACCAGCTGGCAGGAAGAACAGCGGTGGTGCAGCGTGCAGGAGCAGCCTGAAGTAGAAAGACCCTGAGATTCTAGCACAGCTGGCAACGCAGGGACGGGGCACCTGGGGGTTCCACTGCAGGCTAGCGAAGCTGGAGGGGCCAGATGAAAGCAGGCACTCACAGGCCACGGTGAGGACGCTGGACAGCGCTCTGCGTCCAGTGGGAAGCACATGGCTGAGCTTATGTTGTAAGAAGCTCTCTCGCCACGAACGCACACACAGACACACAAATATGTGAATACATTTTGATCCCAACAAGCTGGAAATATATGTTTTGTTGTATTTAACAAAAGCCCACAAAATACATCTAAAAACTATTCCTATACAAAGTTACAGAAAATTTTAGTGGATTGTAAAAAGTAGAAATTAGGGGCCACATGCTCTCATGCAATGAAATTAGAAATTAACGGTAAAAGGAAAGTAAAAAACCAAAAAGTCTAACTACCTAAAAAGTTAAGAACATCGGTTTTAGCGACGATTCAGGTTAAGGAGAAAAGCAAAAATGAAAATTACAAACCAAGTGGAACTCAGCCCACAAGAGTACTGTGTGTCAATAATGCCAGTCTATACAGTATTATTACTGTTACTCAACTATAAAAGGTGGAAAAGTAACAATATAACGCCAATCTATACAGTATTATTACTGTTACTCAACTATAAAAGGTGGAAAAGTAACAATATAACGCCAATCTATACAGTATTATTACTGTTACTCAACTATAAAAGGTGGAAAAGTAACAATATATGCATTAAGAAAGTAGAAAGGGGTAATAAAATAAAAACATACATAGTCAACCCTTTCCTCAAATTCCCCATTTCCTCCCAAGACCCCCAGCTCTGGGCAACCATTCATCTACTTTGAATCTCTAAAGATTTGCTAAAATGTTTATTTTTAAACCATAAAAGAATATTATCTGTAGCTTTATAACAATAAATTGGAAAAACCAGATGAAATATACAATGTTAGAAAGATATTAACAAAAATGATCCCCAAAAAGAAAGAAAACACGAATAACATAATGACCATGGGAAAAAATGTTAAAAGTAGTCAAATTACCTCCCCCAAATTAAAATAAACCTAGATAATTCCCAGGTTATATAAACTGTTTCAGAGCATAAGTCAAATCAAATTCTTCCACTTTCATTTTAAAGTATGCATAATTCTAAGATGAAATTGGACAAAGAGGGCACCTCAAGGTAAACTGTAGGTTATCTCATTTCTTAATTTTGATGCAAAACTCTTAAATAATATATTAACAAAGTGAATGCAGCCTAATATATACCTTCAAAGCACCAGGACCATTGCCTACTTCTGCAATGCAAAGTGATTCTGCCTTAGGAAATCCATTAATGCAAATCACTACATTAATAAACTAAAGGAGGAAAGCCATATGATCATCTTCACAGATGTTAAAAGGATGGTGATAAAATTTACATGCATCTTGATTAAAAAAAAATCTTAGAAAGCTAGGAAGGAAGCAAATACCTCCCACTAATAAAGGGAGAAGCTGACAGCAGACATTACTCTAAATGGTAACCCATTAGGAGCAATCCTGTGAAAGCCAGGAATAAAACAAGGGTATTAAAAAATTCCAGTGTTAGTCAACCCTTTTCCCTGTAAATCCTTGATGTGAGTGAAGGGTAACATCGGGTCTGGGCTGACGCATGTGTGCCTGGAAAAATGACCCACAAGTTCTGTCCTCTCATGTCACTGCTTCCTCTTCTCGGACACTGCAGTGTTGAGATGGATATGGAAGGCTGTGGCCATCTCCTGTGCTCGGAAGGATGCCTGGATCGGGGAAGCAGTGTGGTGGCCTGCAGGCCTTGGGCCTCCGTGAAGACAAAAGCATTGTAAAAACAGCTGATGGAAAAGTGAACTGTGGCTTCTCAGTGAGAGTCTCCCCCATGCAGGCAGTGAACACTGCGTGTGGGTGAGAGGGAAATGGAGCTGTGGGACCTCCCAGTGATGTGAAGATGCTGTCCCTGCTGGGTCTGCTGTCCTGTGTCCTTCTAGGAAGCTCAGCAAATGGGGAGATTTGCTAATAGAAACCGTCTCTCAGCAGTATGCTTGGTGGTGGGTCACTAAGAGCTTCTCATTAAACTCAGGAGCAAGAGGTGGGTGATGAAACACCATCATCTAATGTTACTTTAACGAAACATCATTATCCAATGTTATTTTAACAGCTTTTGCCACAGCAACTACATAGAACAACAAAACAAGACGTACAGATACTGGAAAGCAGAAGAAAATATAATCATTTCCTCTGACAAACTATGGTATCAAAGATTCAGGCGTACATTCAACTGCTTGTACAGGTCGATGTAAGTAATAAAAAACTGCGAAAAGTCTTACATGCGGCGAGAAGCCTCTTCAGTATAAAATAATAATTAAAACAGGCATCCATCAGAGCAAGAAAAGATTTACAATACCTAGGACTAAATTTGAAACATGGGAAGTTCATATGTATATTTTAGAAAACTACAAAAGTGTATTAACATTTATAACAAAATAAATCCTAGATTGATAAAACACATAAATATTTTTAAAATATAACCCTAAAATACTGAGGGGATAGTAGAACATTATTTATAATCTTGGAGTGGGAGAGGCTTTTCTAGGAAAAACACATAACCCAGAAAACAAAAGGGTTAAAATATGTAAATGAATACAACCAATATGAGTACAGAAAATACCCACACAAAGAATGCCATTCAAAAAGTCAAAAGATGCATAACAAACTATTAAAAAATATATATTTGCAACCAATAAACAATGGCCAGTTTCCTTAACATAAGTGTGTGTGTGTGTGTGTGTGTGTGTGTATATATATATAAATTATAAAAACAACAATGTAACAGTAAAATAGGTAACAAAGGTGAAGTGGCAGTTAACAGATAAATATAAGCAACTTATAAACAAACATAAAGATGTTCAACTTCACTTTTAATTAAAGAAATGTAAATTACATAAAATTGTACAACTTTGCCCGATTGCTGAAGACAAAAACAATTCTGACAACACACAAGTTTGGATCTGGGTAATCAGGCACAGGCTCAGACCGCTGGCAAGGGTGTGAAAGGGTGCCTCATGTTTGGACAGCAATTCAGGAATAAGATTCTAAGTTTAAAGTGCACTCATGCTCTGACTGCAGGGACGGTCTTAGTGATTTTTTTCTCTAGATCTGTTTGCATTCCTTCCTTGTTCACTGCTCTACCCTCAGCACCTAGGCCAGTTCCCCAAGTGGCAGCAATAGCCATTCAGTATGTACAAAGAGTACTATTCAGTCGGGCCTATGGGCTTATGCCTGTAATCTCAGAACTTTGGGAGGCCAAGGCAGGTAAATAGCTTGAGTTCAGGAGTTTGAGACCAGCCTGGCCAACATGATAAAACTCTCTACAAAAAGTACAAAAAAAGTTAGCTGGGTGTGGTGGCACGTGCCTGTAGTCCCAGCTACTTGGGAGTCTGTGGTGGGAGGATCACCTGAGCCCAGGGAGGTTGAGGCTGCAGTGACCCGTGATGGCACCACTGTACTCCAGCCTAAGCAACAGGAAAAAAAAAGGCCAGGCGTGGTGGCTCACACCTGTAATCCCAACACTTTGGGAAGCCGAGGCAGGCAGATCGCCTGAAGTCAGGAGTTTGAGACCAGCCTGGCCAACATAGTGAAACTCCATCTCTACTAAAAATACAAAAAAAAAAAAAAAAAAAAATTAGCTGGGTGTGGTGGCGGGCACCTGTAATCCCAGCTACTCAGGAGGCTGGGGCAGGAGAATTGCTTGAACCCAGGAGATGAAGGTTGCAGTGAGCCGAGACTGCGCCATTGTACTCCAGCCTGGGAAACAACAGAGAACTCCATTTAAAAAAAAAAAAAAAATTATTTGCCATGTTTATTTTAGCAAAAGACTAGAAACATCTTAAACTTATCCTTCGTTAAGGGGTGGTTATATGAATTATCACACATCCATCCAGTAGAATTATCTGCTACTCTCTCTTTAACAGCAGAGAAGACCTCCATGTGCTGATGTGAAAATGTCACCAGGCTACATGGTTGACTAACAAAATCCACATGAGTAGCCCATGTGTGTAAAAAAAAAAAATCCATAAACAAAAATATGCACAGATGATGACTGGAAAGGCACCAAAAAACAAAAACAAAAACAAAAAACAAAAAACCCTGTTAGCAGGAAGGGGTGGAGCTAGGAGCCCAGAATAAAAGATTAACTTTAGTTTAGATATCCTTTTTATGCAGAGAACACTAGCTAATCTTAAATTATGCAGAGGGAAAAACACAATCACCACACAAACATATGGAAATGTACCAGGTATCCTAAAGAAAAACAAAAACTGGAACATAGAAGTTGAAAAGAATTCGGATAAACCAAAGCACACACTGTATGTTCTGGAATGGAAAGACACGGTATTGTTTAGATCTTTTAATTTTCCCTCAAAGTAATCTACAAATTTAATACGATGCCAATTCAAATCTCAAATCCATTCTTTCCAAGTCTTGGCAAAAGAAAATCAAAGTGCATCTAGAAGACTAAACATTTAAAACCAGGCAAGAATATTTTAAAGAAATAGATTAAAAGTCTGTGGGAGGCTGAGGCAGGTGGATCACGAGGTCAGGAAATCGAGACCAACCTGGCTAACATGATGAAACCCCGTCTCTACTAAAAATATAAAAAATTAGCCAGGCATGGTGGCGGGCACTTGTAGTCCCAGTTACTCAGGAGGCTGAGGCAGGATAATGTCGTGAACCCAGGAAGCGGAGCTTGCAGTGAGCTAAGATAGCGCCACTGCACTCCAGCCTGGGTGACAGAGTGAGACTCCGTCTCAAAAAAAAAAGTCTAGGATGGGGTTAGGGGTAGAACTTGTCCTACCATGTATAAAAATAGATTATAAAGTCAAGGTAATTCACGTGGTATTCTTCTGGGATATGAATAAACAGACATATGAATGTTGAATGAATATGAATAAAAAGTCCAGAAATAGACCAATGGACATTACTATCTGTGTGTACATGTGTGCATGCAATGGTACTACCATCAGAGAATACTATAAACACCTCTACGCAAATAAACTAGAAAACCTAGAAGAAATGGATAATTTCCTGGACACTTACACTCTCCCAAGACTAAACCAGGAAGAAGTTGAATCCCTGAATAGATCAATAGCAGACTCTGAAATTGAGGTTTGCAGTGAGCTGAGATCCACACACTGCACTCCAGCCTGGGCGACAGAGCGAGACTCCGTATTAAAAAAAAAGAAAAGAAATTGAGGCAATAATTAATAGCCTACCAACCAAAAACAGTCCAGGAAAAGACGGATTCACAGCCAAATTCTACTAGAGGTACAAGGAGGAGCTGGTACCATTCCTTCTGAAACTATTCCAATCAACAGAAAAAGAGGGAATCCTCCCTAACTCATTTTATGAGGCCAACATCATCCTGATACCAAAGCCTGGCAGAGACACAACAAAAAAAGAGAATTTTAGACCAATATCTCTGATGAACATCGACACAAAAATCCTCAATAAAATACCAGCAAACCGAATCCAGCAGCACATCAAAAAGCTTATCCTCCATGATCAAGTGGGCTTCATCCCTGGTATGCAAGGCTGCTTCAACATACACAAATCAATAAACGTAATCCAGCATATAAACAGAACCAAAGACAAAAACCACATGATTATCTCAACAGATGCAGAAAAGGCCTTCAACAAAATTCAACAGCCCTTCATGCTAAAAACTCTCAATAAATTCGGTATTGATGGAACGTATCTCAAAATAATAAGAGCTATTTATGACAAACCCACAGCCAATATCATACTGAATGGGCAAAAACTGGAAGCATTCCCTTTGAAAACTGGCACAAGACAGGGATGCCCTCTCTCACCACTCTTACTCAACTTAGTGTTGGAAGTTCTGGCTAGGGCAATCAGGCAAGAGAAAGAAATAAAGGGTATTCAGTTAGGAAAAGAAGACGTCAAATTGTCCCTGTTTGCAGATGACATGATTGTATATTTAGAAAACCCCATCATCTCAGCCCAAAATCTCCTTAAGCTGATAAGCAACTTCAGCAAAGTCTCAGGATACAAAATCAATGTGCAAAAATCACAAGCATTCTTATACACCAGTAACAAACAGAGAGCCAAATCATGAATGAACTCCTATTCACAATAGCTTCAAAGAGAATAAAATACCTAGGAATTCAACTTACAAGGGATGTAAAGGACCTCTTCAAGGAGAACTACAAACCACTGCTCAGTGAAATCAAAGAGGACACAAACAAATGGAAGAACATACCATGCTCATGGATAGGAAAATCAATATGTGAAAATGGCCATACTGCCCAAGGTAATTTATAGTTTCAATGCCATCACCATTAAGCTACCAATGACTTTCTTCACAGAATTGGAAAAAACTGCTTGAAAGTTCATATGGAACCAAAAAAGACCCCGCATTGCCAAGACAATACTAAGTCAAAAGAACAAAGCTGGAGGCATCACGCTACCTGACTTCAAACTATACTACAAGGCTACAGTAACCAAAACAGCATGGTACTGGTACCAAAACAGAGATATAGAGCAATGGAACAGAACAGAGCCAGCAGAAATAATACCACACATCTACAGCCATCTGATCTTTGACAAACCTGACAAAAACAAGAAATGGGAAAAGGATTCCCTATTTAATAAATGGTGCTGGGAAAATTGGCTAGCCATAAGTAGAAAGCTGAAACTGGATCCTTTCCTTACTCCTTCTATGAAAATTAATTCAAGATGGATTAGAGACTTAAATGTCAGACCTAAAACCATAAAAACCCTAGAAGAAAACCTAGGTAATACCATTCAGGACATAGGCATGGGCAAGGACTTCATGTCTAAAACACCAAAAGCAACGGCAACAAAAGCCAAAATTGACAAATGGGATCTAATTAAACCAAAGAGCTTCTGCACAGCAAAAGAAACTACCATCAGAGTGAACAGGCAACCTACAGGATGGGAGAAAATTTTTGCAATCTACTTATCTGACAAAGGGCTAATATCCAGAACCTACAAAGAACTCAAACAAATTTACAAGAAAAAAAAAAAAAACCATAAAAAAGTGGGCAAAGGATATGAACAGATACTTCTCAAAAAAAGACATTCATACAGCCAACAGACATATGAAAAAATGCTCATCATTACTCGCCATCAGAGAAATGCAAATCAAAACCACAATGAGATACCATCTCACACCAGTTAGAATGGCAATCATTAAAAAGTCAGGAAACAACAGGTGCTGGAGAGGATGTGGAGAAATAGGAACATTTTTACATTGTTGGTGGGACTGTAAACTAGTTCAACCATTGTGGAAAACAGTGTGGCGATTCCTCAAGGATCAAGAGCTAGAAATACCATTTGATCCAGCCATCCCATTACTGGGGATATACCCAAAGGATTATAAATCATGCTGCTATAAAGACACACACACACACGTATTTTTATTGGAGCACTATTCACAATAGCAAAGACTTGGAATCAACCCAAATGTCCATCAGTGACAGACTGGATTAAGAAAATGTGGCACATATACACCATGGAATACTATGCAGCCATAAAAAAGGATGAGTTCGTGTCCTTTGTAGGGACATGGATGTAGCTGGAAACCATCATTCTCAGCAAACTATCACAAGAACAGAAAACCAAACACCGCATGTTCTTCCTCATAAGTGGGAATTGAACAATGAGATCACTTGGACACAGGAAGGGGAACATCACACACTGGGGCCTATTGTGGGGAGCTGGGAGGCGGGAGGGATAGCATGAGGAGAGATACATAATGTAAATGACAAGTTAATGGGTGCAGCACACCAACATGGCACATGTACACATATGTAACAAATCTGCACATTGTGCACATGTACCCTAGAACTTAAAGTATAATAATAATTTTTTTTAAAAAAGTTGATATTGGTTGTTTCTTTACCACCCAGCATACATGTCCAGCTTCCCTCCTCCCCCAACCCTGCTTAATAGCAGCTAACTTTGTTTCGGGTATTACATCTTGAATTCCCTGCCAGTAGCCTATGTCTGTAAAAAAAAAAAAAAAAAAATGTAGCCCATGTGTGACTGAATTCAGTCTGGTAGGACAGTTAAGCAAATTATCATCCTGCTGTGTCCAATTAAACACTCCCTCCCAGGTCTTTGACTCTAAAGCAAACAGACCCAGAGGTTAAGAACCACAGGAATTGTCCACTCCTGCAGAACTGTACCCTGGTAAGTTCAGGGTTCCTGCTGTAGGCCCCAGTCTGAGTCAGATTTCTGAGTGAACAGAATAAGCTTCCTTAGAACCAGCCAGTCTCCAAGCCTGATCTCTAGCCTCCTTGGTGATTCAATAGGCCCTACTATCCTCACAATAAACGGCCTGTGGCTTTCTTAGTAATTGTAACTTGCTGTCAGTGACCCTTAATGGTTTGGGTGACATTTCAAATCAGCAGGGAAATATTAGAGTATTCGGAAAATGGTTTCAGGAAAACTACTAAACTATTTAGAGAGAAAAAGTCCAATTCATCAAGTAGATTGCAAAATACTAAAGAGTTAACTATAAAAAAAAAAGCACACCATAACCAGGAAGTTATTGGAGTAGCATAATCTTGGAAAGGAGAAAATCTTTTTAAGCATGATTCTAAGGTAAGATCACAAAGAGAAATATTGGTAAATTTGAATATATAAAAATTAAAAAGTTTTCTATTTTTCTGACAAAAATTGAAAGGCAAATGACAATCCAGGGAATATATTTGCCCAATATAAGTCAAAGGATTCAAAGCCATAATATATAAAGAGCTCTAATAAATCATTAAGATAAATATTTAAATCTAAAACTGAGTACAGAATACATACAGACAAAACATAGAAGAAAATAAAATATAAATGGTGCGTAAACATAAATATGTGACATACTTACATATATGTATAAATATATATGAGCTTATGTATATGCAATTATAAATGAATAAAAAGTTTAATCTTACTAGTATTCAAAGAAATTCAAATTAAACAATGAAGTCATCGTATATCTTTCAAATGAGCATGGGTTAAAAAGAATAACAACTTTCAGTGCTGGCAAAGGCATAGGAAGAAGAGCATTCTCATATATTGGGAATATAAATGGGTAAACTTTCCTAAAAGGCAGTATGTCAATATGCATCAAATACTCTAAAGATACATTCATTTTTATCATATATATCTACTTTTAGGAGCTGTAAAAAGGTTTTAATTTGTATAAGAATGATGGTCATCTCTCTAATTACAAAAAGCAGAGATCTGGTTAAACAATGTTATATTCATACATATAGAGAAGTCACTACCAATAAAATTGTAGAATATTTTAAAACATGGAACAGGCCGGGCGTGGTGGCTCACACTTGTAATCCCAACAATTTGGGAGGCCAAGGCAGGCGGATCACCTGAGGTCAGGAGTTTGAGACCAGTCTGGCCAACACAGCCCTTGTCTCTACTAAAAATACAAAAGTTAGCTGAGCATTGGTGGCCCATGCCTGTAGTCCCAGCTACTTCGGAGGCTGAGGCAGAAGAATCGCTTGAACCTGGGAGGCAGACGTTGCAGTGAGCTGAGATTGTGCCACTGCACTTTCAGCCTGGGCAACAGAGCAAGACTTCATCTCAAAACACAAATAAATAAAACATAGGACAATGTGATCAGTTAAAAAAGAAATCATAAGGCAGCATGAAGGAGATAGCACATTTAAATACATTAAATATATATGTATACATACATGCATACACATACATCCATATACACACACATTATGCACAGAAAAGACTGGAAGGACATAATCAACTGGGTGGTAGGATTATGAAGTGTTTCGTTTTTTGAATTTCTATAGTAAATGTATAATTTTTATTATATGAAAGGGGTACACTTTTTATGTGTTGCATCGGTTTTGCAATATTCTATGAAGAACTCAGGGTAGGTCATGTCCACACCAAACAAGGATTAGTCCATTCTCGCATTGTTAGAATGAAATATCTGAGACTGGGTAATTTATAAAGAGGTTTAAGTGGCTCATGCAGGCTGTACAGGAAGCATGATGCCAGCATCTGCTTGACTTCTGGGGAGGTTTCAGGAAACTTACAATCATGGTGGAAGGCGAAGGGGGAGCCAGAAAGTCACCTGGCCAGAGCAGGAGCAAGAGAGAAAGCAAGGAAGGGAGGTGCCACGTACTTTTAAACAACCAGTTCTCGTGAGAACTCATTCCCTCACTATCATGAGGGCAGCACCGAGGGATGGTGCTAACCACTCATGAGATCTGCCTCCATGATCCAATCACCTCCCAGCAGTCTCCACCTCCAACACTGGGGATTACAACTGAACATGAGATTTGGGCAGGGACACAGATCCAAACCATATCAACAGGAAAGGGAAGCAAGGCTGAGAGAGAGGGTTTCTTGTCCTAAGTCACATAACCAGGAGGTGGTGAAGCACGGTTTTGATCCTGGATTGCTGACTTCAAATCCAGTACTGTTTGTACTGCATGCATTGCCCCCAAGCAAGTGAACACACTGGTTTGTAGCTCTGAGATTTCTGGCCGTGTATGAGCCAAGGCAGAGAGACACCTAGGATCAAGCTCTAAAGTGAGGTAAATATTGATGATTTCGTGGTACCATCAACCAAACACATGTATGTGAGAGTACACATCTGTGGTATGTGATGTTCTTTTTATGTATCTGTGGAGGTAGAGAAAGCAGTAAGAAAGAGAGGAGACCAAATCTCCCTTTCCTATCCTTCCATGCAGTCTGTGATGTGGGGAAACAGGGTCTGAGATTAATACCAGGAAGGGTCAGCCCTTCAAGCCTGCACACTGGGTGTGGGCTTTCTTTTTGGTGTGGACCTGCAGGCACTGTGGTTTCCCTTCAGCCAATCACTCTGTCTACCCTACACAGGGCCTTGCATTGGAAAATGAGAGTCCAAGAAAAAAATGGCCAGTTCCTCGTAGGTCACCAGATTTTGCTATACTCATGGCACGTAGCATTGAGGAATAAAGAGGCTGGCCAAGTCATGTATACAAGATGGCGAGTTATCCTTTCTGATGGAGATGGGGATCCAGGTTGCGCCAACTGTCAATCATAAGGGGGTCTACACCATACCAGGAATACTTCTGTGCACATGATATAGGGATGAAATCTGATCAGTGTTCTCTAGGCCACATTCAACAGACAATAACAAGATGGAGCTCCAACAATCCATTTTTGTAACTCAGTGGGCACTTCAGCATTGAAACTGTGCCAACTGACACTGGTCCTGCTGGCTTTCGTAGATAAGAATGCAGAGAGCAGCAGGCTTCCCAGTGGCTGCCCTGTGAATCCAAACGACATGGTCCCAAGCCAAGCAGGCATGGTCCCACAGCAGAAAAGCTTCTGGTAATTCAGCAATCACTTCTCGGAATCACAGCCACAGGTAGAGCAGGCAGAGGGCAAGTGTGGAGGGACGTGGCTCTGAAAGGTAGCCTGCTGTTGCTTCCAAGACAAAGCAACTAATGCCCATGTCCCCACACCCAGGAGCCACAGTCCTATCGGGAGTTTAAGTATATTCATACCAGAATGCAACCAAACACGCTGCAATTTCTGTCACAGCCAGATGTACACGTTACAGTACCATAAGCTACGTTATCTTGAAATCATAGTTCTACCCAACAAACAAGTTGTTGATCTTCTACAACAAGCTCGTCTGACCCACCAGGCTGCAGGCAGCCCAGGCAGCTTTGAATGAGGCCCAACACAAATTCGTCAACTTTCTTAAAACATTATGAGATTTTTTTGACTTATTTTTGTTTTAGCTAGTCGGCTATCGCTAGTATGAGTGTATTTTATATGTGGCTCAAGACAAGTCTTCTAACGCGGCCCGAGGAAGCCAAAACACTGAATACCTCTGTTCTACAATGTACACAGCACACTGGCTACAATTTTCTAAATGTGGCCCAACACAAAGTCGTCAACTTTCTTGAAACATTATGAGTTTTTTTTGTGACTTTTTTTTTTTAGCTCATCAGCTATCGCTAGTTTTACTGTATTTTATGTGTGGCCCAAGACAATTCTTCTTATAACATGGCCCAGGGAAGCCATAAGACTGAATACCTCTATTCTACAATGTACATAGCACAGTGTCTACAATTTTCCTGGATCTGAAAGAAAATTATTTTTAATTGAAAAATGAGAACTATATTCTTTTGATATATTTGTCATCCAGCATAATATGTACATCAGCACTTAAAATTGACTTGCAAATTGATTTTTAAAAATCCAATACAAATAAGAATCAATGCAACAAATGCTAAAATATAATAGTTACTAAGGATACTTATTCCAAAATAGCACCACATTGTGATCCTTAAAAATATACTATTAGTAGCTGATTTACAAGTAGAACAACTTTTAATTGTACTACTTATAAATCAGTAAGCGAACTATTATCTAATTTATAGAAATAAATCAGCTTAACCTAAATACCTTAAACTAGAAAACATCAGAATGAATTGAAAGTGTACATGAGAACCTAAGAATACAATAAAATTATTTTTAAAATTGCTCTCATGCAAAATCAAATCCTATGACCTTTATGAAAGGGTTTGCATTTCATTACTTACCAACTGGCAGCCTTCTAGGGAGCTGACTAGCTGAGCATTCTGACAAGAGAGAATTGAACCAGCCAAATTCAGCATTACACACACTGCAGAAAGCAGCATGAAAAAGGTTATCTGGAAACAAACCAAACAAGAAATTGATTATTCACTTGGAGAGGCTCAAAAGAAAAATGACATGGCGTTACGACAGCTTTCATTTATTATACAACAGTTGATCACATAATTATATGAATAACATGTATGTGTTTTAAAGGAAAGTGGTAGGTTATTTCTCAAACTTCCAAATTCATATGACCCGAAATAGAAAAAGTAAGATCTGTAGGAAGCCATAGCAAGCTACCATGGTTTTGTTTAAAACCTATTATGATAAAATATTTAAGGAGTTAAACTTGAAAGACTGTGCATTATATACTCTTAAGAGTAACAAGTTATACATTATTAAAGGAAATCAAGTGAAAGAAGTATACTTACTAGAAGGCCTTTAGGTTTGTTTTAATTTTTATTACAGAAAATTTCATACATATGCAAAACCAAAGAAAACAGTATAATGAAGTCACATGTGCCCACCACCCAACATTAATAATTAATCCACTTACAGCCAACTGTGCTTCATTTACGGCCCCTACCATCTGGATTATTTCACAAACCAATACCAGGCATCATAAAATTTTACCCTTAAATATTTCTAAAGGAATTGAGAAGCTTTCTGAAAACATAGCCAAAATAATCATCATATCTGTAATAAATAAAAATTCCTTAATATCATCAGATATTGAGTTCACGTTTCCCTAACTGTCTAAATTTTTTCACACTTTGAATCAGGCTACACAGGATACAAAGCAGATCCATGTGGTACAACTGGCTGTTAGGAATCTTAGACAGTCTGTAGGTTTCCCACCCACTTTTTCCTCCGTGAAATTTACTGAAGAAACCAGTTCATTTGTCCTTTAGAGTTTCTCACAGCCTAAACTTTCTGATTGTAGACCTCTATCATTTAACGTTTCTCTAGCCTCTGTATTTCTTGTAATTTGGTGGTTAAATACGGAGCTTTGGCCAAATTCAGATCAATAAAAGGCAAATATTGTCTCTCTCTCTCCTTTTTTTTTCTTTTTTTTTCTTTTCTTTTTTTTTCCGATGGAGTCTCACTCTGTCACTGGAGTGCAGTGGCACAATCTCAGCTCACTGCAACTTCTGCCTCCCGGGTTCGAGCGATTCTCTTGCCTCAGCCTCCTGAGTAGCTGGGACTACAGGTGCACACAGCCACACCCAGGTAATTTTTGTATTTTTAGTAAAGACGGGGTTTCACCATGTTGACCAGGACAGTCTCGATATCTTGACCTCGTGATCTGCCCTCCTCGGCCTCTCAAAGTGCTGGGATTACAGGCATGAGCCACCGCACCCAGCCAATGTTTTCTCTCTTTTTGTGATGTTAGCGGCCATTTTTAATGATGACTTAGACTCATTAATTGATTAGGGTTTCCAAAATAGTGCTAGTCTCACTCTGTCATTTTTTCTTTATGAATAAGAATACATATAGAGACAGAGACTTTTACTCATCAACGGTTTTGTCACCCTGAGGTATAGTTCATATAGGAAAAGCAGGATATATACTCGACTCTTTCTGTTCATTTTCCAGGTTTTAAAACAATTTTAAACTGCAAAATAAACTCAACGAAGTCTATATGGTTAATTAGCACTCTTTCTGCATCTATGTAAATAATTAGGCCAAATCTAAAGAAGAAAGACCCTTTTTGTGATGGAGAATAACCTTTAAAATTAATCTGATCAAGAGGCAGGGAGAGTGGCATTAAAACTTGTTAAAGAGCAAATACAAGTCACTGGATATCCTGTCTAATGCACCCTTCAGGGTTATTTCTGCCTTACAATGTCTTTTTGCTATTTCAAAACTCTGCATAAAACTGATAGTTCATCAACTGATAGTCGTATAAAACTGATAGTTCATCAGCTGATAGTCATATAAAACTGATAGTTCATCAACTGATAGTCGTATAAAACTGATAGTAGTGCAAATGGTTCTTGACGATACAAATGTAAAGGAATTTTGTCTGGTAGCATGTAACTGATTATTGCCCCACTGATATTGACCACTTTTACATTTATTTGTAAATTTATTTCAGCATTCCTGATTGCTTATATGTGTGCAGTGTTTGAATTAGCCTTTCAACTGCTTGTAACTTCTTACTGATTTCCTCATTAAATAATGAGTTAGACATAGTCTTTGACATATGTCTATTTTTTGAAAAAGCTGATTCCTGGCCGGGCACAGTGGATTATGCCTGTAATCCCAGCACTTTAGGAGGTCAAGGTGGGTGGATCATGAGGTCAGGAGTTTGAGACCAGCCTGACCAACATGGTGAAAGTCTGTCTCTACTAAAAATATATAAATTAGCCGGACATGGTGCTGCGTGCCTGTAATCCCATCTACTCAGGAAGCTAAGGCAGGAGAATTGCTTGAACCCGGGAGGCAGAGGTTGCAGCGAGCTGAGATCTTCAGCCTGGGTAGCAGAGTGAGACTCCATCTCAAAAAAAAAAAAAAAAAAAAAAAAAAAAAAAAAAAGCTGGTTCCCTAGCATCCTCCAAAATTAACAATATCATGAAATACTGTTGTGTCTGTTCAGTGGAGAGGGGAGTGAGTTTGAGCCATTGTGAGCCAAGAACTGAAACACATTTGATACGTTTTAATCATCTGCGTCATTAGACAGAGAGAGTCTAACCAAATACTGTATATTCTCACTTACAGGGTGGGAGCTAAACTTTGGGTACACACAGACTCAAAGATGGGGACAATAGGCACTGAGGACTCCAACCGGGGGTTGAGGGGAAGAGCTGAAAAACCACCTATTGGGGTACTGTGCTCACTAACTGGGTGATGGGATTATTAGAAGCCTAAACTTTAGCATCACGCAACATACTCATGTAACAAACCTGCACATGTACCTCCTGAATCTAAAATTTAAAATAAATATAGTCATACATAACAAGAAAACTGCAAACAAAACTATAAGGTTTTTATGTAACCATATTAATTTTACATCTGTGTCTCCTTTCAACCATGCCAAAAACTATTTCTTAATATAATTAATCTGTTGGATTGAATTTCACAATATCCACACAAGTCTCAAAATAACAGTGCCAATACAACTGCCAAAAAAATGACTGAAAATAGTTTAAGATTTATATTTCTTTTTATTCTTACAGTACATTCTACCAGAAATAGTTGAATTATGGTGTTTTAAACTCACATGGTTCCTTTATGTGTGGTTATGCTACTGATCGGGAACCCAGGTTCGTTCCTTTTATTTCATTTTTTCTTGTTTAGGAATTGTTTCTAAAACTGAGTTTCATTTATAATTATATAAAATGATTCTAAAGTCAGGTATCTAAGTGAAGTTTCACATAAGTCTAGCCTTTATTCTGTTCTTCCACTCTATCTCCTCCCTTCTATTTTTTAATAGGTAAGCATTTATTTTTTAATTTTATATTTTATCCTTCCATCTTTTTTTAATAAAAGTATATAACAGCAGCATAATACACACATTTTCTTCACTTACTTTTTTTGCACTTAATATAGTGAAGATCTCGCTATAAGAACACACAAATAACCCTATTCCCTTCTACAACTGCTTAATACTTCATGGCACAGAAGAATCACCATTTTTTATTATGTATTTATTTATTTATTTAGAGATGGAGTCTCGCTCTGTCACCCAGGCTGGAGTGCAATGGTGTGATCTCGGCTCACTGCACAAAGGACAATACTAAGAAATGCTTTCTGCTCATGATATCAGAAAATATATGAAAACATCTTCTAGAAAATACAAGTGACCAAAACCAATTTCAAAAGAACAAAAAACCTGAACATATCTTGAGAAAAATATCAGTAAAACTCCACCCACAAAAAACAGCAGGCCCACAGCCTTTCACAGGTAGATGTGTTTCCAACTTTCGAAAACATCTAATCTTCCGATAATAGGGCAAAAGGCAAGTTCCCCAATGCATTTATAAGACCAGAAGGTTTTCTATTTCTTGAACAATTCAGTGCAATAGCCGTTAAGTGGGACAGAACAAGTTCCGTGTCCTGGGAGAGGCCAAGGTCGCTTGAGTGGGGTGAAAGCTCTAGCAACGGGAGAAGGGTGACTGCACAGACAAGCCAGCAATGTGGGACATCGCAGCCCAGGTGGGAAGCTAAGCGCACCCATGTGGGATGGAGTGGCAGCGAGGACAGTGGATTGGTTATTTACAAGGTGAATTAATCAAATAAGGAAATATGGTAAAGATAATAGGCGCTGAGTTTCTCAAACCAGAATACACACGGTGGTACTGTATTGCAAATAGCAGTATAATGTAATCTCATAGTCTTCAGTGCTGTATAGATGACTGATAGATAGATATCCTATAATTTCGTCACCTAGAGGGCTGGGAGCAATGATATTCCCAGTAGGCATGAGCGAACTAGCAACCTTGTTTCTTTCTTTTTTTTTGAGACAGAGTCTCGCTCTGTCACCAGGCTGGAGTGCAGTGGCACAATCTCGGCTCACTGCAACCTCCACCTCCTAGGTTCAAGGGATTTTCCTGCCTCAGCCTCCCAAGTAGCTGGGACTACAGGCGCACGCCACCTCACACCTGTAATCCCAGCACTTTGGGAGGCCAAGGCGGGCAGATCACGAGATCAAGAGATCAAGACCATCCTGGTCAAGGTGGTGAAACCCTGTCTCTACTAAAAATGCAACTTTGTTTCTCAATTCCATCCTCCACAAAAAGAAACCAGAGCTCTTTAGGGAAAGGATTAATTCCAGGTCTTGGGCAGCGAGAGTTAAAGACTGAACTCCTGGCCAGGCGCGGTGGCTCACGCCTATAATCCCAGCACTTTGGGAGGCCGAGGCGGGCGGATCATGAGGTCAGGAGATGGAGACCATCCTGGCTAACACGGTGAAATCTCCATCTCTACTGAAAACACAAAAAATTAGCTGGGTGTGGTGGTGGGCACCTGTAGTCCCAGCTACTCTGGAGGCTGAGGCAGGAGAATCGCTTGAACCCAGGAGGCGGAGATTGCAGTGAGCCGAGGTCGCACCAATCCGAGCAGGACTCCGTCTAAAAAAAAAAAAAAAAGACAGAACTCCCTCTCTTTTGGTGCTATCAAGTAAGGAAATGCTCAATAAATGATGTTGGGGGCATGTTAAAGATGCAAAAGCCAGCTTTAAGGGGCTCCCACTGGCCAAATCAGGGACAATTTGAGTATCGGAATATGTAATGATAATAAAAGATTAGATAATAAGTTAATGATAAGAGACCCATGGGTCTACACAAAGTCTCAAAGTATCTCCCCCAAGTTATTTACCTTAAAGGAGAAAACTTCGCAGTGGAGGCACATGACACCTTAACCAAAGTGATCAAAGTTTCAAAATAACAGGACAAATTGAAATTTTGTGCCACCTGATAGGATCCAAAAATAACACAGCATTGCTACTGTGATATTCTTCCCAAAGATGCATAATTCAAATCTGATCATGAAGAAACAGCAGACAACCCCCAGCTGAAGGATGTGCTACAGAAAACAGGCCTGTATTCTTCAAGTGAAGGTCATGATGGTCAAGGAAAGACTGAGGAACTATTGGCAACAGGAAAGAGACTAAAGAATCATAACTAAATAGTTCAGGGAACAAATTATTTTGTATTGGGCTTGCAACTTTTCTGTAAATTTAAGGTTATCTCTAAGTAAATTAGCATAACCTCAAAAATAATGATAATATATGAAAATTAAAGGCTAAACTCCCTTATGTCAAAAGATGCAAAATTATATATTTTGAACTATATGTATTTAAAAATTTTATCAACAAGTGTTTGGCTCCAAAATGCAAGAATGTTTAGATATCAGAAAACTCTATGCGTTATTATACCAAATTATATGCCCAAAAAACAAATTTACAGAGTAAATAAGAAATTTTAATCATATTAGCAGGTGAATAAAGAGCATATATAAATCCAAAGTCATTCATAGTTTTTCTAAACATCTCTAAGCAAGCTAGGACTGAGGGGTAAATAAATAGCTCAGTAAAAGGTATTTATAGGGGAAAAAACTCTAACAGCAGACATCACACTCTATGGCAAAAGTTAAACATTATTTCCTTTAAAATCAAGAATAAGGAATCAGAAACATCTTTACAGCCTGCTGTAACTGCTTCTTTTCAATAAGATACTGCATTTTCAGCCAATGCAAAAAAGACTAAAAGGCTTTAAGAATCGAAAAAGAAGACACATATGATGCTAAAGAATTATAGGCTGGGCATGGTGGCTCATGCCTGTAATCCCAGCACTTGAGGAGGCCGAGGCGGGCGGATCACCTAAGGTCAGGTTCCAGACCACCCTGGCCAACACGGCAAAACCCTGTCTCTACTAAAAGTACAAAAATTAGCTGGGTGTGGTGGCAGGTGCCTGTAATCCCAGTACTCAGGAGGCTGAGGCAGGAGAATCGCTTGAATCCAGGAGGCAGAGGTTGCAGTGAGCCAAGATAGAGTCACTGCACTCCAGCATGGGCGACAAGAGTGAGACTCTGTCTCAAAAAAAAGAAAAAAAGAATTAAGAATTATAGTATGGTATTTGCAGATGGATAGCAAAGAAACCAATTCAGTCCTATCCATAAACTTATCTATATATGGGACATTGCTATGGAATACTGACTGTCATAAATCAGTGTGAAAAGAATAAATGATGAAAAATTGGTGCTAGGCTATCCATATAGGAAAAAATACAAAAACTATTTCCATACCTCACATCAAACACAAAAGCAGATTAAAAGCATAAAATGTGCAGATCAAAACTTGGAACACTTAGGGAAAAAATGCAGAAAACATCTTTACAATTTTAGGATTGGGGAATTTTTTAAAGCACTATACACAAATGTAGCTCTTATAAACACTGATGATTGTTACACATTAAGGTCAAATGATCTGTATGACCAAAAGAAGTGAAAATGTGGGAGAAGGTATTTGCACCAGATAGATAGAGCAGACCATGGACTAACATGTAGAACATATAAAGATGTCTTACAAATCAACAGAAATGTGTCTAAGACATGAAACCTGACAGTCAAAAAAGAGTGAGAGTAAAAGATAGGCAGATACTTCACATCATTAGTAAGCAACAGGTACAAGTTAATACCGTAATAAATTATCACTCCACACTGCACCAGAATGGCTGAAAAGATACTGAAAAGGCCAAGTGTTCACAGTGGGTGAAGGTTGAGGGATTGGCAACAAAAACAGAACAAAACTGTGTAAAATGTTGGTAGGAGTGTAACTTGACACAAGCTCAAGAACAGTTTGGCAAAAAATAGTCCCTGATTGCTCCATTTGTTTCTGGCTGGAGAAACTCACACATGCCTAAAGAAGTACTGTACAATGCCTGCAAATCTCAAAGAACTGGAAAGACCTTAACTGTCTAGCCATTAAGGAATGGATCAAGTTATTTTCCCCCATAAAAGCACAATTAAAATGAGTGAATCAGGTCTACATATATCCACATGGCTGAACCTCAAATACATAATGGTGATTGAGAACAGCAAGTTGCATAAGGACACACGTAATACCGCTTATATAAATCATGAAAGCCCACAAAATAAAACTCTATATTGGTTATGTATCTATACATGTGTACTAAAATTATACAGTCATACAACAGCTCAATAGCCGCAGACTTTTGTTATCTCTGGGGAGGGTGAGGAGGAAAAGATATAAGGCCTTGACGTGGCCTCTTATGTTTCATATTTTAAAATTTGAAACAAGATTATCGATGATAAATTGTTAACACCTCTGAGAAAAGCGGGGGGAATTTTGCCTCAGATATAACCAGTGGTGACTGCTGGGTAACAATTTTTATTATACAGGAGAGAATGTGAGTATCAGAGGGCACGAGGAGGAGAAAGCTGAGTCAGGGAGGTAAGGGGACCAGGAGGCAGGAAGCAATTTATACACTAAAATAAAATGCAGATCAAGAAGAAATGCCTATAAGGACCAAACATCTTCCACTGATGAAACAAAGGCAAATCCCAATTCAACAGAATGAAATAAAACCCAGTAACCTATCACATTCCTCCATACTCACTATAGACTCTTTTAAATGACATTCAGTCCAGTGTTGATGAAGTTCACTTTTTCCCCCCGAGTGAAAAATATCTGCCTTATTTCAAGGTTAATTTGCAGCACCTCCCCCTAAAACAATTATACTTATTTACCCACTGAATAAAACGTGTTGAATCTCTGCATTAAAAACAGCATCTGCTACATGTAATGTAGGAATACAATGGGACTATGAACTCTTCTAGTTCATCTAGTCCATAAAACAAACTATTATATAGCTATCATTTTTCTCTTTTTACAGATAAAGAAACTGAGATTCAGACAGCTTAAAACCTACCACCACATCACCATGCTGACAAGTTAGCATGAGCCGTAATTCAAATTCAGTTTGCCAGACAGCCCCAAGACCCACACCCTTTTCCCTACACCTAACTCCCTACGAGGTAGATCTTATGTCCTGCTCTTACTGTTCTATGTGGGCTATACTCACCATACACTTTATACTTATTTCCCCATACAATAGAGTCAGACTAGTGGAATATACCTTTTGAACCAGTAATTGCTCTCCTAGGAATGATTTGGAAAACAAGATAAAGAAAAGTTATATTTTAAAAGTGGCAGCTCCAGACCGAGAATAAAAAATAAAAACATTAAAGAATAACAAGCAAATTCCTCCACATTAGGGACTAAACCCATTTTACAGGTCAAGAAACATCTGCATACAAACTAAGGAACCTACATAAATTCCTATACTAGTGATGGTGGGGCCAGGATCTGAACCCAGGCAGTCTGATTCCCAAGCAGGCATGGTTAACGGTTACACTATTGTTTTATAAGCCTTTTTGGGATCCACAGTAGAAATATATTTTACCTCATGATCCTGTACACACACACACAAAAGTGAAACAACTTCTACAAAACAACATTGACCTCAAAATGTAGCAAAAACTTTTTAAGACGCTGATTTCGTCATGAAATTGTCTCATGGCCCACGATTTAAAAAACACACAATGCTTCAGTGCTTCAAAAATACAGTATTTATTGTAATAACTAGAGTAGCAAGTAAAAAAAAACTAAGTGGAACTGCATGTTTAGCAACACAGCTGAGTAATTATGAATATAAACAATTGCTATTTGGAGAAAATACACCACGTTCATTGCTTGGAACCATGAATAATATATATGTAGGAAATATAGAAAAAATAAAATAGGTTAAGTAATGAGGATATAGGCAATTACGTTTTTATTTTTAATTTTATAAAGACTTTTATTTTTCCTTACAAACTGGGGTGCTTAAGAGACCCAATAATAGCTACTTTTTTATTTTCTTGGCACCAAAGCAACTTACTTATGTGTTCCTTCTGGCATATCTGTTTCAGATCATAGTCAAGTCTTCCAATTCGTTTTACTAAGCTAGGAAAATTTTTTATACCAAAAAAAGTAAAATCAAAGCAAAACAAATGCTCCTTTGTTTATAGATGAAAATCTGGCTCCTTTGTTTATAGATGAAAATCTGGAACCAAATAACACAACATTAAAAGAACAAAACTTTGCAAACACATCCTAAAGCTACACACATTGAAACGCTACAGAAATATGCTTCCTGGGTTCGTTCTCCCTTCCCCCGCTCCTCTGCACTGTGCCTTTGGGTCTCAGACCCTTGTCCCGGGGGTCCCTCTGAATCCACCTCAGATTTCAAGAGGATGGGGCTGAGCCACTGGGCTGAGGTCTGGCCCTGTTCTCCTCATCTGCCAACGCCTCACAGTACTGCGCTGGCCAGTCCTTGGGGTCTTGATTATGGACTTTGGCCACAAACTTAAGAACTTTCATCTTGCTGGTTTCCAGGTTGGTTCGCGGGCCCCACTGGAACTCGTAGTCCACCGGGTCGGTGTGGGGTATCCGCCGGTATTCCAGGTAACGTTGTCGCACAAAGTCCTCAGTAATGAGTTTCTTTGGATCTCCAAAAATGAAATGCTTCTTGGTGGGGTAGACCCCTAAGCGCCGGAGAAAGTCCCAGACTTCAGTCTCCTTGATGGTGTTGCCCTTCATAAAGATGAGCCCCAGGACGATCATCAGGAGGCCCGTAGTGGGCGTGCCTTGGTCACCCCTCACCTCGGCATCCTCCTCCACCGGCTCCAGGGTGTTGATGAGGATGTACGTGTTGCTCTTGGGTTCAAGTTCCACCAGCTTATACCCGAAGACGTACTGGAGGCGCTCGGCGGCCCATTTGAGGAGGTCGGGGAAGATGTCCCTGTAGTCCCCGATGACGTGCTTCAGTATGTCGGCCCGCTTGATGGGAATCTTCTTCTGGTCCTTAATCAGCAAGAACTGCACCAGCTCGGACACTTTCAGCTCCTGCTGCTTCGGGGTCCTGGAGCCCACGGCGGGGGAGGCCTGGGACCGGCGGGCGCCCTGCGACGAGGGGCCCTGCGACCCCTGCGAGCCGCCGGGACCCCGGGAAGTGCTCGGGGCCTCCTCCGCGAAGCCGTCTCTGCGGGCCCGGGCGTCTTCGCCCGCCCGCGAGGCCCCGGAGTTTCCGCCACGGCTCCAGTCGCTGTCCCTCTCGGCCTGGCCGCTAGAGCGACCCCGGTTCCTCGGTTTTTGCAACATGTCACCGGCGACAGGTACCGGTGCACACTCCGGCAAGCAAGCTGCCGCGGCGGGGATTGTGGGTCGGCGACCCGCTAAGGCCGCTGCCTGGGCGGGGCCCCAGAAGGGGCGCGCAGCGTCGGCTGAGACTGCGTGCTGCGTCATGAAGCCTGCGCCTTGCGTCACGGCGGCTGGGCGGTGCGCCTGCGCGGCTGCGGGGCCGGGGGTACCAAAAGGATGAGAGATTTCTGTGCAGCCCTGCAGGTCTCGTCGGTGAATTTCAGTATAGTGAAGTGTTGTTCTTACTAAACCATGCAAGCAGAGAACGGGAACCGAAACTCCTAAACAAGTGTGTCGCTAAATTCAGGACCAGACAGGCTCAGGCAAGTTTTACAGACGGTATTATGAGTTTCTAATTCTAAATCGGGAGCATTTGTAAATGGAAAGATCTCACAGGATGAATGTGTGAGAGAAAAAAAAAAAAAAGTGAAGAGGAAGGTACGACCGTGGAAATAAAGTAAAAGCATTTGTTTCTACACAAAATGTAGAAGGACATAAAAAACTCAGAGGGCTCTTAGTTTTCGTCCCTCCGCTCAATTTCATACCCTCCAACCCACTGCCCCCAGTTACTTTCTCTAATGCCCCGTGGAGTCTGTTAAAAACAAAAGTCTGCTGCAGGCTTTCCGCGCAAGCAGGACTTCGGTTTCACTATTTCCGTATGTGTATTCTCTGCATTAAACTCCTTTAGCTAGACAACTATGAGAAAACCACACAAAACTTGTCAATATTAAGAAAATGTTTTAGCTTGGTCAAATGAGTTTATCCTTTGGAAAACAACTGCCTTCCGCTCACAGCCACAATTTTAGCAGAAATGCATAAGAGGAATGCTGCAAACAAACGTGCACTCTCAAGAGATTACCACTTAATTTTGGGCATCACTGATCAAGAATTGCAATAATGTGGATCTCTTAAATTTCTTAATTCATAATATATTCGCTTTGAGAAAGAAAAGAGAACACAGGGGTATTTATCCCTCATCTATGATGTGTGCAGTCTATGTATATTTTAATTGTGCAACTCAAGTAGCCAAAATGAGTCATTTCATTAACTCAAACCATCAGCAATCTGCTGCCATTACTTCTATAGATCTTAGCAAATTTGTTTCTTCTCTATTTATTGACTTGCAAAGAAGAAACTGAATTTCTCTGTGTCTTTTTACAGCTACTCAGAAAGTGGATAAACTCTTCAAAGAACCAAATCGAGTTCCTCTTTAATGCAAATATATTCAAAGGAAAGCAATTTAGAACATATTATCTGAATAATAGCATCAAACACAACCTTATTAAAATTTTGTTAAATGTTAGTAGCATAACACATTTGTTTGTACTTCAGTAGGAAAATGCAATCTGATAATAGCACTGGAACTGCTATAGTAAATGTAAAATCATATTCCATGAACTAATGGAAGTATGCTAAAATCTGATACGCAATGAGTAATAACTTACTGTTCCACACAAGATACAACTATATCCTCAGGCATCAAGCTTAATGACAAAGGCCTACTATGAAAAACAAATATATTATCAAGGTATTCATTTTTTTACAATGAGAAAATTCATCTGCTTCAGTTTCCTTGCAAATTAAAATTTGGACTTAGGTTCATAAAAGCTTCCTGCCATCTAGAATTCTGCACAGGATGTGGATGGTCTACCTTGAGTCAGAAAAGTTCGGTGACCAAGATATAAGGGGAAAGTGGAAAATTAAATAAAAGCTATTGTCAACAATTGGGCTGGTTTTTCAGTGTTGTTTCTTGCTAAGATATTCACTTACGTCACCAGGCAGTCCACCGATCAGGCTACCCCCGTGACTGTGAAAATCAGCAGTGTCCTCCAGCGGCACTCTTACCTAGACAGCAGACCGTCATTACTCAAACTAGAGAAGAGATGCCAGTTTGTAAGTCTCAAAACATCTCTCTACGCTCTGTCCAGAGGAATGCAGGTGAGAAAATGCAGACATAAAATAAGAGTATTAGAATTAGTGTTAGTATTAGTATTAGAATGAAGTTTAGGCCCTGCATGGAGAAGTCATCCAGACCCACATTCCACCTTGGATTAATACTGGAAGCTATGGATGTTTGGGGAGAAACTGGTGAAGACAATACTAACATTAGTAACAATAATATAACCGACAACAGTCAATGATTATATAGTAGTTGCTGCTCCATCTCCATGTCTGCAGTTTCACTTTCTGTGGTTCCAGTTACCTGCAGTCAACCACAGTCTGAAAATATTAAGATATTTTCAGAGAGAAATCACAATATAACTTATTACACTGTATTATATTTGTTCTACTTTATTGTTAGTGTCAACTGAAGGATGATGAGGTTCATAAATTTGGAAAGAGCTTTATTTCTCATAAAGGGTTGCAGTCTGCGGGGTGGCCATTCCAACAGGCTGGCAAGCAAAACCTCATGCTAGAAGCCAGAAACAGACACTTCAGCGGAGGGGCAAAGGGAGCACGAATCTACGCAGAGTGGGGTGGCCAAGTATACATATTTAATAAGCTATAGGAGGAGTCATGAATATTTATGCAAGGAGAAACGTGCACATGCGCAATTGCACTTCATGCCTCTCCATGGGACCCGCATTCCAAAACTGGCAGTGTTAGCATGATCCAGGGTGGAGTTTTCGGATCCTCTGACATCAAAAGGTGAAGCAGAGGACAGGAAAACCCTGACGGCATGTCTTCCATAGACTGGCCCTAACTACTCCATGGTTGGTAGTCTTTTACCAGGAAGCACCGCGGGCAGTTGTGCCAAAACTCCAAAAGGGAGGGGCAGCATCAGGTGGTTGGTTGATACCAGCGGTGGAGTCTTGAAAGGGCTGATTTCTGTTTAGCGCTTAGGGAAGAAAGCCGAATGGCATTTAGAGCGGGAGAGGGTTTCCAAGGTTATTCTGGGGTCCCCTGGGTCAAGAAGGGGTCTGTTCAGTCAGCTGGAGGGCTTAAGATTTCATTTTTGTTTCTCATTAATTACTGTTAATCGCTACTGTGACTAATTTATAAATGAAACTTTTTTTTTTTTTTTTTTTGAGATGGAGTCACACTCTTTTGCCACTGCACTGGAGTGCAGTGTCACGATCTTGGCTCAGTGCAACCTCCGCCTCCCGCGTTCAAGAGATCCTCCCATCTCAGCCTCCTGAGTAGCTAGGATTACAGGTGTGTACCACCATGCCTAGCTAATTTTTTTGCATTTTTAATAGAGATGGGGTTTCACCATGTTAGCCAGGCTGGTCTTGAACTCCTGACCTCAAGTGATCCATCCACCTCGGCCTCCCAAAGTGCTAGGATTACAGGCATGAGCCACCGCACCTGGCCTACATTAAATTTTATCATAGGTTCATGTAATGATTAATGTTGAGTGTCAACTTGATTGGACTGAAGGAAGCAAAGTATTATTCCTGGGTGTGTCTGTGAGGGTGTTGTCAAAGGAGATGAACATTTGAGTCAGTGGACTGGGAGAGGCAGACCCACCCTCAATCTGGGTGGGCACCATCTAATCAGCTGCCAGCATGGCTAGAAAAAAGCAGGCAGAAGAACGTGGAAGGACTTGACTTGCTGAGTCTTCTGGTCTCATCTTTCTCCCATGCTGGATGCCTCCTGCCCTTGAACATCAGACTCCAAGTTCTTCAGCTTTTGGATTCTTGGACTTACACTAGTGGTTTGCCAGGGGCTCAAGGGTCTTCAGCCACAGACTGAAGGCTGCACTGTTGGATTTCCTACTTTTGAGGTTTTGGGGCTCGGACTGGCTTCCTTGCTCCTCAGCTTGCAGACAGCCTATTGTGGGGCTTCACCCTGTGATCATGTGAGTCAATACTCCTTAATAAACTCCCCTTTATATATACATCTATCCTATTAATTCTGTCCCTCTAGAGAACCCTGCCTAATACAGTATGTATCTATGTATAGGGGAAAACATTGTGTACTTAGGGTACCCAATGTACCTAATTGTGTGTCCACGATTTCAGGCATCCACTGAGGGTCTTGGAACACATCCTCCACAGATAAGGGGGGACTACTAGACAAAGTGAACGGTGGGTCAGACCTTATTCCAGGTAGTTTACAGGTATGACTTCATTTAATCCCCACAACAAACCTATGAGGCATGTGCATTTATTATGTTTCTCTTCTCACAAACAGGCACAGGAGAAAATGAATTAAGTTTTGAGGCTCTACAGCAAGTAAGTGGTAGGTCTGGGATCTGAACACAGCCAATCTGCCTCCAGAGACTGGGCTTTTAACTGTATACTGATTCCGAGCAAACACTGACACGGTGTCTTTGAAAAAGTAAGGGCTTTTGGATCAGATGAACTAACATTAGAAACCTGTATGATACTGGCAGAGCTACTGACACACCTCCACGCTTCAGTCTCCAAGTCAACAAAATGAGGCCTAATCCTGGCATCAAGATTAAGCGAGATAGATTTACCCAGTACCTAGCACAGGGCCTGGCAGGGTAGTTGGATAACAGTTTCCTTCTTTCCAGAGATTTCTGTTAAGGAAAATAGTTGAGGAGTACACAAAGTTGTATATACTGCAGGGGAGACAAAACCTTCCCTCCACCCTCGAAGGGTCCCAGCTGGACCTGAGACTTAAATGGACATAAAATAGATTAACAGGAGAAAAGCATTCAAATTTCATTTAAGTTTTACAGGACATAGGAGCGCTCGTTAGGGAAATGAAGACCCAAAGAAGTGGCAAAACCTAAATGCTTTTACATTTGGTTGAACAAAGAGAGGTAATTGTGGGAAAAGGAAATTATGTGGGGAGGATAACGGGAGATAATTATTTTAACAAAGTTGTTTGTACAGAATTCACTTGGCTTTGACTCCGCATTGAGTGATGTTTCTTTCCTCTTGGTACAGTAAAGCTATTTTTCACATGGGAGTTTTTATCTCCTGTTTTCAGAAGAAAAGAGGAAATTCAAATGGCCTTCTTGCATCTGCTATTTTTCAAGTGCCTTTAGCTCAAAGTAATCCTTATGCCAAAGTGGCATATTTTGGGCATATTCTGCCATCTTTCAGTAGAACGATGAGAAAGATGTTCACTGCAGCAAAACACATGTACACAAAAATCAAAAGGGCTGAAAAGAAATACATACATCAAGGTGCTATTAAAGTTAATTTGCTTTTAAAAATCAAAATCAACCCTGATTTTCTTGCTTGGGAGATGAATGAAAAATATATTTTCAATGAAGTGTCACTTCAAAGTGACACTATGCCATAGCAGCTATGCACATTCACATGTTCAATAAATTCAGTGTGATTTGAATATGGCATTTGTGCCTTTCTGTTCAGGCAGTGAAGTCACAAAGACAAGTGGTTAAAAAAAAAAAAACATTTTCAAACACTTTATGTTAATGACCTTCATGCTTTTATTACTAGACCCAAAAGAAAAAAATCAAAATTCTTTGAGGCAAAAGCTAAGCTAGCTAAGATTTCAAGTGCAAAGGACAAGGAAATGCCTACTACAAATTGCTCTTTAGATGTTTATAGTAATTAAATGTTTTGTCTTTTCGATAGCAAATGCCTGCCAAGAAACTCTAATCATCTTTATTATCTACTAGATTCTCCTCTTCATTCATGGTATTTCTTGTGAATCAGAAAAACGCTTTAATTTTTCTGACAGCAACACAGTGCTAAAAGCAGGTGAGGACTTTTTAAGAAGAAAGGCAATGATCAAAGCATGCAGCCACCACATATGAGCTGTTCTCTGCCTTTTCCAGTGGAAGAAAGTGGGCCAATGTGCAGCATGTGAGCAAGGGAGCTTGGAGGCAAATACTATTTTGGTGGGTAGAGAGCAGGAAAAGCGATCCAGACATCTTAATGGTTGCAGTAAAGTCCCTTGTGTCCACACATTTACAACAGTTATATATATTCATTCATAGCAAAGATCCTTCCTGCTTAGATCACATGGTAGACTACCTAATAACACTTTGTCCCTCAAAAATGAATATTTTGATGAAGCAGCAACAGAGTTTTCCTTGGCTGGCGGAAGCGAGTGGAGAGGTGGGCCTTCATAAGATAGTGCTTTCCAAGAATTGCAGCCATTTGCCCAGAAGCCTGGTCTTAGACTCTCTTTTCAAAAAAATGCGTCTTCCAGATATCCAGGGCCCTTTACTCAGGAAAATCATTAGGGCCTATTAAGTTATAAAATTACAAACATCCACGGTCTTGATAGTGGTCACTAAGATTCTCTTGTTTGCTTGGTCTCTAACCCCTCTGTTCTGTATCCTTTCCCTGTAGGAACAGCCTCTTCCCACCTTTAAGAGACCTTAGTATAGGGTTCTGCCTTCCTTTCCTGAGTGCACAGGATTCAGGCCAGACACGGTGACTGGTTCAGAAGTTCAGTCAGCATCCTTCCAGGATATTCAGATAGATATTCTCGCTCCTCTGAGCTAACAAGCTGAGGGGTGATGTAAGCCTAGCCACCTGGGCCCTTGCTTCTGAAAAACCTGCCTCAGGGCGAAGCCAACTCAAAAGAGATCTAGGACCTGGGAAACAATCTTCATGCTGCCATGTGAATCCCTGGATGCTGAGTTCAAGATCAGACTCCTGGAGATAATGAATTACTAGAGCATCTCCTTTTGCTTCATTTGCTTTGAGTTGGTTCCTGTCACTTGAAAGTGAACAAGGTCTGGCTGAATCAGTAGCCAATCCTATTATTCAGGGGAAAAAAGGGTAGTAAGAAATGAGACTTTGGAGCTAGGGAAGGTTAATAATGAGGAGTTCTGAATATAATGAGAGGTGAATTGAAAACAATGTGACATTTTTGTTATGTTTTTTCGCATAACAAAGAAACATAACAAATGGAATGTTATGTTGGGGAATGAGCTCATCATTTGAGTTGGTGGCAACAGGGGTAAGGGAGAGACAAACCATGAAGAGCTGTGCTTTTCCATATGGGAAGTATATATGTGCCAGGCACAGTGGCTCACGCCTGTAATCCTGGGACTTTGGGAGGCCGGGGCGGGCAGATCACTTGAGGTCAGGAGTTCCAGACGAGCCTGGCCAACATGGCAGAACCCCATCTCTACTAAAATTACAAAAATTAGCCAGGCCTGGTGGCGGGTGCCTGCAGTCCCAGCAACTTGGGAGGCTGAGGCAGGAGTCGCTTGAACCCGGGAGGAGGAGCTTGCAGCGAGCCGAGATTGTGTCACTGCACTCCAGCCTGGGCGACAGAGCGAGACTCCGCCTCAAAGAAAAAAAAAAAGTACAAATGAGCTAATCTGGTGATTTATCTTTGCAGAAAGGAGTTTTACACAACTTGGAATATAAATGAAAGCAGCGGTCCCCAACCTTTTTGGTATTAGGGACCCGTTTTGTGGAAGACAATTTTCCCACGGAAGGTGTGGAGGTGGGGGGATGGTTTCAGGATCCCTGCCTGCGCAGCTCACGGTAGGGCTCATGGCCCTATGAGAATCTAATGCTGCCACTTATCTACCAGGAGGTGGAGCTCGGGCAGTAATGCTCACTCGCCTGCCACTCACCTCCTGCTGTATGGCCAGGTTCCTAACAGGCCACGGACTGGTGCTGGTCCACAGCCCGGGGTTTGGGGACCCCTGCCTTAAAGCATCTGTTACTCTAAAGTGTCTGTGTTCTCCATATTTAACCCAAAGCATTTGACCACTTGCTATACCACGCAAGATGACAGAAACCTCATTCTTCCAGACTACACTTTAGCCTAAAGTAGAGACATACGCACAGGAAAGAGCTATGTCCACAAGCAGAGCTGACAAAGCCAATATCCAGACAGGGGCAATGCAGATGGGTTATG
This sequence comes from Chlorocebus sabaeus, assembly GCF_047675955.1. NCBI lineage: Eukaryota > Metazoa > Chordata > Mammalia > Primates > Cercopithecidae > Chlorocebus > Chlorocebus sabaeus. Next base: position 6,391,880 of record NC_132929.1, on the reverse strand, counting down.
AGAAAACTGAACACATTGAAATGGAAAAAAAATAACATTAGAGAAAAAATAAACATATTCAAGGCAGACAAGAAAGACCCCATGCATGCACACCTGGTGGTCTTGAGGGAGATAACAACCATAAAGAGAGAAAGAGATGACTGTAGGAGTCCTGGGGAGATGGGGTGCCACAGGCCCCGCCTCTCTGATCCCACCCCCGCCCCACCGCAGCTCCCTCCCTTAGACTAATAACCACAGCAAGCATGCTTTCAGGGCTCTGGGTTCTCCAAGATCTGCAGAAGAGAGATCCAACACAGGGTTCCTCCCTCCCCGAGACACAAGTGAGAGCTTAGCAACTTCATGCGGAGAAGAGGGCTTGCCCCTTCCCAAGGCCTGGGAAAAGCAAGGACTGTGTGGTACCTGTGGGGTCTGTGCTGGGAGAAGCCTGTGTCTCCCTTCTGAGAGAGTCCACAGCTGTCCCCTTTCTGAGAATAATCCTCCAAGACCCTGTTCCAGGCTGTCGTTCTTCAGGACAGCCTCACAGGCAGGCCAAGTGCTGCCAGGCCTCAAGGTTGGGAGAGCCAGCAGTTTGCCTCCTGTGAGGCCTGGGCTGCAAGAGGCCCTTCGTAGTACTTCAGCGGGCATGTAGACAGTGCGCCCTCTGATGCACCGTGGCCAGAAAAGCAAACCCCGCTGGGCCTCCTGCTACTTGCCAGCCTCATACTTTTCCAGTGACTCCCAACAGCATGACCCACAGAGGAAAGGGAGAAGCCCCGACCCTATTCCGTTTATCCCACTGGATATCCCTGGCCTCTTTTCTGCAAATCGGTTGACCACAGATGTATGAATTTATTTCTCAATTCTAATCCACTGCTCTACGTGTGCACTGGTTTCCTGGGGCTGCCGAAGCAGAACGCCACAGCCTGGGGGCTTAAACAACCAAGTGATTCCTCACAGTTCTGGAGGCTCCAAGTCCGAGATCGAGGAGTCGGCATGGTTGGTTCCTGCTGAGGCTTCTCTCCTCGGCCTGCAGATGACCACGCTCTCATGGTGTTCTTAGCTGGCCCTTCTCTGTGCATGCACGTCCCTGGTGTCTCTTCCTCCTTTTGTTGACTATAAGGACACCAGTCCTATTGGATCAGGGCCCCACTGTAAAGGCCCCATTTTAACTTAATCTACTTCAAGAACTTATTTCCGCACACGGGTTGTAAGTCTCAGGTTGAGTCTTGCAAATTCTGGGGGAGACACCGAGCCCATCACATATGTCAGTGTGTGCCACTGCTACACTGCCTGGTTACTGCACAGTGTTAGTACGTTCTGAAATTAGAAGGTGTTAAGTCCTCCAGTTCTGTTATTTTTCAGGATTATTATGGCTATTCTGGGTCCCTTCCATCTCCATAGGAATTTCAGAATCACCTTGTCAATTCCTGCTAAAAATTTAGTTGGAATTTTTTTTGTTTTTTTTTTTTTTTGAGATGGAGCCTCGCTGTCACCAGGCTGGAATGCAGTGGGATGATCTCGCCTCACTGCAACATCCACCTCCCAGGTTCAAGCGATTCTCTTGCCTCAGCCTCCTGAATAGCTGGGACTACAGGCACGTGCCACCACGCTCAGCTAATTTTTGTGTTTTCAGTAGAGACAGGGTTTCACCATGTTGGCCAGGATGGTCTCGATCTCTTGACCTCATGATCCGCCCACTTCGGCCTCCTGAAGTGCTGGGATTACAGGCATGAGCCACCGTGCCTGGCCTCAGTTGGGATTTTCATAGGGCTTGTTTTGAGTCTGTAGATCAATTTGGGTAGCACTGACATCTTAAAATTAAGTCTACCGATCCACATACATGGGATGCTAGTTAATGTGGACAAGTGAATTTATTACTCCTCCAAAAAACTATTTTTACAAACTTGATATCAACATGAGAAATGATGTTGTATCTTTCTACCTGGAGGGAGCAAGAAAGTCAGGTGGTGTGTCCTTTGTACATGGGCAACCCAATTTCTTATCTAGACTTTCTTTTGCTCGCCTGGAAAAAAAAAAAAAAAAAAAGATATTGCAGAAATGTGATAATTGCTTTCCTTAGTATGAAAAACTGTTAAAATGAGTAAAGCCTGTGCTGAGCTAGAATTCTCACATTTCTGTTTTGATGTATCTGCATTTCACAGTAAAAACCCTGAGTTATGTATATATGTGATCCTGAAGTACCCATGATTAAAAACAAATATTCCAATCTACCATGTTCAGTTCTATTAGATCATTAAAAAACCTATCTCTACTCGAATTCTCTGAAAACTTATAAATCATGCTCAGCAGAGTGACAACTCCACTAGGAGAGGCTGACCAACTCATTTGTTACGACGTCCCTGGCCCCCTGAGAGGGGAGCCCCCAGAAACCTAATGTGAAAGGAAACTTCCATTTTCTCCCCAGCTGCTTTCCTTGAGTTTGCATGATATGCTTTGACTGCTATGTGGAGCTGTCAAAAGCCTCGAACAGAGAAAATAAGGAAGAATGGCATTCCAGGAAATAAACAAGCTTAATCTCAGCTGGACAGAAGGAGGTACAAAGGCGGCCTGGGGAAGGAAGAGGCAGGATACGGGGAAGACAGAATGGACTCTGTAACCTCAGGAAAAAATAGCAACCTTATAAATACAAAGACGTTCCCTGGCAGACACATGTCAGCACGTGGATTATAAAAGACAAACCAGCCAACGCCCCCCAGGCAAGTGAGAATCACATTCATCGGGAAGGAAGACAGCAGAAGGATCCTGCTGCCTGGTGATGTCTCAGCTGGCCTGGCTGCAGCTTTGCCTCCAGCAGCCAGGGAACCCCCATAGGAAGGACAACCCAAAATGCATGAAAGGTTTTCTGATGGTTTGCTGCCCCTTGAGGTTGCCAACACCATCCCTTCATCTGCATGGATAAACCTGGGCACCCTTTTTGAGAAGCAGTACTTTTTTTTTTTGAGACGGAGTCTCACTCTGTCTCCCAGGCTGAAGTGCAGTGGTGCAATCTTGGCTTGCTGCAAGCTCCGCCTCCTGGGTTCATGCCATTCTCTTGCCTCAGCCTCCTGAGTAGCTGGGACTACAGGCACCCACCACCACGCCTGGCTAATTTTTTGTATTTTTTTAGTAGAGATGGTGTTTCACCATGTTAGCCAGGATGGTCTCGATCTTCTGACCTCATGATCTGCCCGCCTCGGCCTCCCAAAATGCTGAGATTATGGGTGTGAGCCACTGTGCCCAGCCTTTTTTTTTAAGACTTTATTAATCCCACATGTTTGAGACAGGTGGTTGGGAAACCAAATATTAACGAATTAACTGCTTCCTAGGATTCAACCAGTCATTAAAAATGTACCCGTGAAATTTTCTTGAGCTGTTCAATTGTTTATCATTATCCAAGAGGTTCGTACTCTCATGCATTTATTTTCCTTTCATATTTACCTCTAAGCAAATTACCTAATTCAACATGGTTATTCTGGATATTTAAAAGCTGTTCATCGGGAAATTTCACACAGTAATGTGAATACACCTGTTATGCTTAATCCTTTGTACTGAGGTGTGATTATTAGATGTAATTTATAGAAATTCTGAACTCATTGTAATTCATTATCCATTTACAGTTTTACTTGATTAGTCTTACTCAAGGATGATATTTTCTAAATGTATAAATAAATAATGCAGCCTATTAAAATGGAGGTTAAATAATAATAAGCAATGGGTTTACAAGTGGACATGTGACCCAGCTCTGGCCAATGAGGTGCAAGGGATATTTTGGGGGGCATCTGAGAAATGTTTACTTGCTCTTAAAAAGAAGTTATAGGAAAAAAAGAAGAAAAATTTTCCTGTTCTACTGGACCCCCATATCAGGCATCTGCATGTACTGCCTCAAGCAGGGGTGACTGTCTCATGACTGAGTAGAGCTAAGCCACCAAATCAACACATTGAAACTGGCAGAGGGGAAAGCCGGAAAGATTCTAGGTCCTTGACTTTGCGAGGCTGCTGAACCAGCTAACCCTGCGGCAGCCCCTCTCTGGACTTGCCATTTGACGTAATAACTTCCTTCATTACTGAAGCTTGTGTGAATTGGTTTATCTCACTTGCAGGCAAAAGCCACCCCAAAGCTTTCCAGGTGACATCTGTAGACTAAGGAGTCCCAACAAGAGGAACAGACTTCACCTGGTGAAGCTGTGCCAACCCACTCCACCTGTCTCTGAGATCTACGGATATTTGAATGTAAGCATGAAATGCTGCTCAAGTTCAGGTAGACTACAGCTCAAGAATGTGAGACTACAGGTTGGTAGTCTGCCTCCCTCTCTAAGGCAAAGAGATGTTTCGATGTTACCTGGGACCTGAGAAAGGGGGAAGGTCTACGGTTTGCCCAGAGAGCTAAAGTCTGTAGGTTAGAAAGCCAGGATTTGTTTGGAAGTTATAAAGATATATCCTCATATGTCACGGATATCATGTGATATGGTTTGGCTATGTGCCCACCCAAATCTCATCTTGACTTGTAGCTCCCATAATTCCCATGTGTTGTGGGAGGGACCCCATGGGAGATAACTCAATCATGGGGAAGGTTTACCCCATACTGTTCTCATGCTGGTGAATAAGTCTCACAAGATCTGATGGCTTCATAAAGGGAAACTCCTTTCACTTGGTTCTCATTCTCTCTTGTCTGCTGCCATATAAGATGTGTCTTTTGCCTTCTACCATGATGGTGGGGCCTCCCCAGCCACGTGAAATTAAACCTCTTTTTTAAGAGGTTTGAAAAAGAGGTCCATTAAACCTCTTTTTCTTTATAAATTACCCAGTCTCGAGTATGTCTTTATCAGCAGCACAAAAACAGACTAATACATTATCCTAACTTGAATGATGCCTGTCCTCAGCCAGTGGTCCATTGTGAGTATCCATTAAGGAGTTTTCTCCCACTGCACACTGGACCTCAGGGGTTATCACAAGCTCCCCAGCACTCTTCAAATTGTTCCTTGTTTCCAGCAAGTCATCTCTTCTCCACCTCCCTCATGAATTCGGTATTTTAGATGCCTGTCACATTGCCTGTCGCTGATCCCTGACTCTTGAGACCCCACGATGTGCTATAATCTTGGCCCCCGAAGAAGACAGGAAGTTTTAATCTGAGGCTCTAGAGGGCTTCAGGCATATCGGTCTGTTCTTGTTGCCTGGACTCCTCTAGTACATCCAAGTCTGCCCTTTAACTGTTTCTTGGCTATAACTGGTCTCAATATGGTGATGGCCAGGGGACAGATGAGCTTCGAAAGCCTCAGGCCAACCAGTCAGATGTTCTCTTGCCACCAGTGGTCACTGATGATGCCTGGTATAGGGGTGTGTCCAGAGGATGACCCACTGTTGCTCCCCATGGCCTGTGATAGAGGGTCATGCTCAGACAAGGAGCTGAGACCAAAGACCAGAGTCCAGCAAGAATCTATGGACCAAAGGTCAAGCAGTCTGGAGACAGTCTGCATCTCTGGCAGACCCCAGGGTGAGAAGCAGCTATCCCAGGCCACAGTGGGGTCAGCTGGCCAATCTGAGGGCTCTGGAGCAGATGAGGGGGAGCGCGTCCTGCACACTTGAAAGAGAAGTTGTGAGGTAATACTGAGAACAGTTAAAACCTACTTGATTCCGAAAAGACTATCCCCACCCTCACCATTAGGAGAAGAGACAGTGTAGTTTGCCAGTGCAACTGCGGAGGGGAAACATCCAACAATCCCACCCTATCTGCCTCTGTCTCTTCTTCTTCCTTTTTCTTTTTTTTTTGGAGACAGAGTCTGGCTCTGTCACCCAGGCTAGAGCATAGCTCACTGTAACCTCGAACTTCTGGGCTCAAGCGATTCTCCTGCCTCAGCCTTTCCAGCAGCTGGGATTACAGACATGAGCCATCATGCCCCGCCCCACCTCTATCAATCCACCATGGCCGGGGGGATTTTAGTTATCACAGCCTACAGCCCGGCCCAAACCAGCACTGGGGAAACTCCACAGCCACCAAAACCAGGCAGCACAGCCGGGCCCAAACCAGCACTGGGGAAACTCCACAGCCACCAAAACGAGGCAGCACAGCAAACTCATGTGCCCCCTAAGAGGGATGGTGGTTTGAAGGAAGGAGACAGCCAAATTCTAGAACAGATGGCTACTACAGAGCAGAACTAATGACAGAAACGGAAATAGACTATATAATATAAACAATGAGAACACATAAGGAGATATTATTAGAGCACAAAAAATGCTGTCAGGACGGAAAAGGGCATGATTTTTTATTGGTTTGTTGTTCCTGGATTCCCAAGAGAAACTCCAAATGCTTGACTTTTTCATTTAAAAATTTAGTAGAGGTACCGTATAAAAGAACAGTCCCCACTAAAAACCAAATTACGATTTTAGGAAGATAAAATGAAAAATGTATCCCACAACATAAGACAGAAAGTTAATGAACTAAGAATCACGAGATCGAGATATGGAGGGTGGATGCAGGAGGAGGCATCCCGTGTAAATAATAGGAGTTGAGGGAGAAAACAAAAGTATGAGAGAATAAACAAAGACATGCCAAAGAAACAAAACCAGTCAAGTCTTAAGATTGAAAGGTTCTGAAGACGCTGAATTTAGACACATCCTCACCAAGTTTCCGAATTTTCAGAATAGGGAGGAAAATCATATAAGCTTCCAGACAGGAAGAACACGTTGCTTTTAGAAATAACCAGTCTAGGGGCAGGGCGTGGTTGCTCATGCCTATAATCCCAGCACTTTGGGAGGCTGAGGCGGGCAGATCACTTGAGGTCAGGAGTTTGAGGCCAGCCTGGCGAACATGGTTAAACCCTGTCTCTACTAAACATATAAAAAGTAGCCAGGTGGGTGGCACATGCCTGTACTCCCAGCTACTTGGGAGGCTGAGGCAGGAAAATCACTTGAATCCAGGAGGCAGAGGTTGCACTGAGTCAAGATTGCACCACTGCACTCCAGCCTGGGTGACAGAGAGAGACTCCATCTAAAAAACAAACAAACAAAAAAGAAATAACCAGTCTAATATCACATTTCTCACCTGCAATCATAGAAAGTAATAGATCGTAGGCTAACATTTAGTGGCTAGGGAGAAGAAAGAACCGATGAGGAATCCTCCACCAGGCAACTACAGAGAAACGGATGATTGGGCCTGCAGTCAGGAAGCAGAGCTTCCCTGCACACGCTCTGCAAATACTCCAGGATACACTACCAAAGAGCCAGAGCAGAACAAGGCCCCAAGGGAGAAGACGGAGTGCCGTGATTAACAGGGAGAGTGAATCCCATAATATTTATTTTTAAATCTTCATGCACAAGGGTAATGTGAATGTAAGTTATAACACAACTGTTCTTGAGGATTCTTGAAATGAAATAAGGAAAAGTTTAGTGAGATCCTAGCCCCAAACAATCTCAGCATACTCCAGGAATAAGGAGAAGACAAGGGCGAAGCAGTGAAAAGAAACATGATTCCCAGGGTTTCTCCTCCAGGTGGGACAAGATGAAGAGGACACTGAAAATATTTAGGCAGGAGGGTGTGCTGGTAATTAAGCTATGTTTTCTCAATTTCAAATCCACTGCTCCCTGACGCTGGAGTGGGGGCCCTTTAAGCTGTGGTTTTCTTTCGTTAGATGGTGTTCTATTGGGTTCTTCCAGTAAGAGGCAATGGAGGGAGCCTGCAAAGTGGGGAGAGGAGATGAACTTGCTTCTTCCTTTTCTCTTGCTCTCCATGTCAGTACCAGCCCGGCAGTATCCCTGCCCTGGGCTCCAACTTCTCTTAGGACTCCCAAACCAGCTTTCTTGTGCTCTCTCAGAAGTATGAACAATAGCAAAGCACTTCCCTGCAGATATGAAAAAGACTGAAAGAGAATACCAGAAAACAGAGAAAATGGGCAAATCCCTAAAAAACACAACCAAGAAAAACTGATGCAAGAAGAATCACAAAGTTTGAATAATTCTAGGAGCTTCTGAATCTGGAATTCCAAACTTTCCTTACCAGAAAACTCCAGGCCAAGATGACCTCACTAGTAAATTCCACTGAACCTTTGAAGAAATAACACCAGCCTTAAATAAATGCTTCCAGAGAAGCAGAAGAGGGACTAATCCCCATTGTGTTTTACGAAGGAAGTGTAACCTCCATACAAAAATCTGAGACGGACATTCTGAAAAATGAAGAGTAAAGGCCGATCTCCCTCATGAATATACAATAAAAAAAATCCCAAACAAAACATTAACAAACAGAGTTGAGATTCAGCTCGAGCAAGCTGAGTTCAGTCAAGGAAATAAGGTTGGTTCAACATTCAAAAACCAATCAAGATAATTCACCGTATTAACAGAATAAGGGAGTTCTCTCATATGGTCTTCCCCCAAAAAAGAAGTCATATGATACAATTCAGTATTTATGCATGATTTTTTTTTAAACTAGCAAAACAAAACTTAGCAGGTTGGAAATAGAAAGGAACTTAAACAATCACTACAAACAGCTTCCATTACACATCATATGTGAAATAATGAAAATGTTGCCTTAGAGATAAGAAATAAAGAAAGTTGCCATCATCACTTCATCATTTTACTGGAAGTCTCAGTCAGTGTAATTAGAAGAAAGAAACAGGCCAGGCTCGGTGCTCACGCCTGTAATTCCAGCACTTCGGGAGGCCAAGGCGGGCGGATCATGAGGTCAGGAGATCGAGACCATCCTGGCTAACACGGTGAAACCCCGTCTCTACTAAAAATACAAAAAAAATTAGCTGGGCGCGGTGGTGGGCGCCTGTAGTCCCAGCTACTCCGGAGGCTAAGGCAGGAGAATGGCGTGAACCTGGGAGGCGGAGCTTGCAGTGAGCTGAGATAGAGCCACTGCACTCCAGCCTGGGTGACAGGAAAAAAAAAAAAAAAGTTACAAAGATTGGGGAAAAACCCCAAGTTATCTTATTTTCAAATGATGTGATTCTACATGTAGAAAATTCAAAAGAATGTAAAGATAAGTTAACAGACTCACTGGATTTATCAAAGTAGCTGGATATAAGGTTAACAGACATACACCAGTTTTATTTCTATTTTCCAATAACAAATAAAATGGAATGAAAATAACAGCACATCTGATACATTTTCCCCAAGATAAATGCAATGCAATCTCCTCCCTACACCCCCTTTCATACCAAAATGTGGGTGGCTGAGCCTTCCCTCAAGGGACAGGGACTATCTGTCCAGACCCTCAAATGTGAACTCCTTTTGTGACCTGCTTTGAACAATGGAATGCGGTGGAAGTGACACTGTCTGAGCTCTGGAGGCTGGCACCTCTGCTTCCGCCCTCTGACCACGGTCCCCACTGTAGTGCTCTCCTTGCACGGACAGAGCTCAGCCCACGCCACTGACTGTGGATGACAGGGAAGGCTCAGCAGTCAGCATCAAAGTTCCAAATAGAAGAGTGAGGCCGTTTAGACCATTATGTAACTGAGTGTCCTGTTTTTAAAAGCATTTCTTCTTTCTCCTTCCTGCCTGTTCCTTATCTTGCCTTTAGCATGAGCTAACAGTCTTTGCTCTCCCTCCTTCTACCAGGCACTCCCTGGCACAATGTTTCCTCATCTAATTATGTGTTTGTTTAGAGGTTCCAGAGACTAAATCTTGAAACAATTCGGAGCACTATGGGATTCTCCCCGACCTGCAGATTACTTCCAAGCTCCCGTTAATTTGCAACTGGGCTGTACCCAAGACGGCACCAGCCCATTCACCAGATAGGACAATAACGCAAGATAGCCATCGGAACAAGTCACGTAGACTGGCACCCCCTCATTACTCCTGCATGCCCCTCATACCAAACTCTCCTTTTTAAGCCCTTACCCTTGACCCAAAAAGGCACTATCGTTGGCCATTTCCCATGGAATGGGGAGAAAGTTTTTGGGATAAAGTCACTTTCCTTTCACTGTATCTCATCCTTGTTCCCGGCTTTGCAAGTGGCAAATAGCCGTGCCTGCATTCGGTTACAATTGGGTTGCTCCAGCCACACTGCAATCACCGAAGAAAGTCTAGGCAAGACCAGCCCAAAAAAAAAAAAAAAAAAACAACCAAAACCAAAACCAAAAAACACCCACGGAATCCTGAAGAATGATAAACTATTTTTGTTTTAAGCCATGAGGCAGCCTGTGGCACAGCAATAGATAACCGGAACACCATACTCAATCACAATACCACACACACATTTATTTTGTTTAAAGTAGAAATATATCTAATGAGAGATACGTGGTGCCTCTACTCAGAACATTATACAACAATAGTAAGAGAAATTACATAAGACCCAAATACATGTTCATAGCAGACATGCTAGAGTAAAGATATCAACATTCCCCATATTGATCTAAAGCTTCAATATAATCCCATGAAAAATTCCAGCAGGGTTTCTTTATACAATTTGACCAATTTACTAAAAAACTCAGGTGAAAATGCAAACGGCCCTGAATAGCAAAACAAGTCTGAACAACAAAATGCTGACGTTATAGATACCAAGTCTTATTTATAAATCTATAGTTATTAAGGCAGTTTGGTATTAATGCAAGTATAGACGAAAAGACCAAGAAGATCAAACAGAGAATCCAGAAAGTGACCGGTGGATAGGAGGACACTCATTCGTCACAAAGATGGCACTGCACAGCAGTGGGGAAGGGACTGTCTTTTGAATAAATAGCCCTGGATCAAATGGATATTCATACAGAAAAATGAAACTACATTTTTTTTTTTTACAAAAATTTGCTCTCATTAAACTGTAGTTCTAAATATAGATGGGAAAATAAAGCTATCTGATAATAGGAGAAAAACTCTGTGACCCTGAAGTAGGAAAAATAGTTTTAAATCAAGACACCAAAAAGACCATTGAAAAGGCAAGCCCCTGAAAGCAAGAAACACACACTGTTATGTATGTATATTTGTATACGTGTGTGTGTGTGTATGCGCCTATACAGTCACGTGCCACATAATGCTGTTTTCGTCAAGTCTGGGCCACGTATGTGACAGTGGCCTCATTTGACCGTAACGCCCAGCACAGTGCTCCTGCCCCTGTTTTCTCATCATCACCAACACTTGGTGTTGTCAGGGCCTCTGCACTGGCTGTTCTCTCTGCCTAGAAAGTTCTTCCCACATGGCTCACTCTCTTGCCTCCTTCAGGTCCCCAGCAACAGTGAGATCTTCCCTCATAACTCAATATTAAGTACAGTAATTAATGGTACAATATTTCTACTATACCCTTTCTATGCTGAGGTATGTTAAGATGCACATATACACACCACTGTGTTACAGTCACCTATAGTGTTCAGCACAGTAACGTGCTGTACAGGTTTATGGTCCAGGAGCAATGGGCTATTCCCTACAGCCTAGGTGTGTAGTAGGCTGTGCCCTAATCTAGGCTTGAGTAAGTACTCTCTAGGATGTCTACACAACATGCATTTCTCAGAACACACCTCTGTTGTTAAGCACATAACACATAACTATATATGTACATGTGTATGTATACACACATATATGTATATATCCGCCCAACAAATCACAAATAACTTGATAAAGGGTTCATTTCAAGAACATACAAAATAAATAAATAAGAAAAATGGACTGGGTGCAGTGGCTCACGCCTGTAATTCCAGAACTGTGGGAGGCTAAGGTGGGCAGATTGCTTAAACTCAGGAGTTCGAGACCAGCCTGGGCAACATGGCAAAACCCTGTCTCTACAAAAAATTAGAAAAAATTAGCTGGGTGTGGTGGTGAATGCCTGTAGTCCCAGCTACTCTGAAGGCTGAGGTGGGAGGATAGCTTGAGCCTAGGAGGCTGAGGTTGCAGTGAGCCAAGATCATGCCACTGCACTCCAGCCTGGGTGACAGAGGGAGACCCTGTCTAAAAAAAAAAGGAAACAAAAAAAAAAAAAAAAAAGAAAAGAAAAATGCACATAACACAATGAAACATAAGGGCTTCAAAAAAAGAGCATCTACATGTAAAATAAACATGAAAGGCACTCTACCTTCTTAGCAATCAAGGAGATGCAAAACAAAACTGTTATGAGACACCATGACTCACCACCCTATGGCTAAGATGAAAATGACTGACAACATCAAGTGTGGGTGATAATGGGGAAAAACAGGAACATTGGTGGGGTAATGTCAGCTGGACCAACCACTGTGGAAAACGATCTGGCATTATCTACTAAAGTTGAACCTATGCACCCCAAAATTTCACTCCTAGATAGTACACAAAAAGATATGATATGAGGCAGGGTGTGGTGGTTCACACCTGTAATCCCAGCACTTTGGGAGGCTGAGATGGGTGGATCACCTGGTGTCAGGAGTTTGAGACCAGCCTGATCAACATGGCAAAACCCAATCTCTACTAAAAATACAAAAATTAGCCAGGCATGGTGGTGCGCACCTGTAAACCCAGCTACTCAGGAGGCTGAGGCAGGTGAATCGCTGGAATCCAGGAGGTGGAGGTTTCAGTGAATCAAGATTGCACCACTGCACCCCAGCCTGGATGACACAGTGAGATTCCGTCTCAAAAAAATAAAAATATATATATATAAGTGAAAGTTCACAGCAGCATTATTTGTAATAGTCATCAAATTGAAATAAACATCCATCAACAACAAAAAGCATAAATAAAATGCAGGATGTACACAACGAAACACTGTACAGCAATAAGGAGGAGGAACTATGGCTAAATGCAGCAACATGAATAGATCTCATTCCTTTACTGCTTTTGTGGATCTGGCCCTGGCCTCCCAGGGCACAGAAACCAGAGGGACCCTCCTGCAAGTCCGTCCTCAGCTCACCACCACAGCGGTCCTCAAAAAAGTCAAAGTCTTTAAAATCCCCCGCCAGTCTGCGTACAGGGCAGCCCTGTTGTCTAGCCTCACCTCCTTCTACTTTCCCTGAGGGCACTCTTCTGAGCCACAACTTCTCCTTGCTGTCTGTTCCCTGAGTGTGCCAGGCGTGCTTCCACCTCAGGGCTCCGCACGGGCTGTCCTCTCTGCCTGGAAAGTTCTTCCCCGAGAATCACGTGGCTCACTCCCTTGCCTCCTGCAGGTCTTGGGGACGATGAACCCTTTCCCATGACTAGCACCCCGTGTCCACACTCCCGAGGTTTCAAACCAGTTTCACTTTTTCAACTTAACACTTACCTGCATCTGGTATAGATTTATCTGCCCATTCTGTATGATCAATCTTCCTGCACAAAAATGCAGCTTTGGGAGAATGAGAACTTCGCCTCTTTTGTTCTCTGTTATATCCGTAGGAGCCAGAGCGCTTCTAACACATAGAAAGCACTCAGTATGATTCTCTTAAAAGAATGGCCACATAAGAAGACATAAACATGAATGCTGACTGATGCTGCCTGTGCTTAGACAGAGCTTGTCTACTTGTGGGCCTCACCGGTAGGTTCCTCTTCCTCCCCAAGCCTGTGACTTTCTTTCTCTAGGCCGTGAATTTCTATAGAAGGGACTTCTGCAGCTCCTGCCAGGGCATTGTTGAGACTAGCAGCCAGCACTGTGGGAGCCAAAGGGAGCAAAGCTGAGGAGGCTGATGGAGATGCAGCCTCATCTCTTCGAAAGCTCTCACTGAATCCCAAGTGACTTAATCCCAGTGTTCACAGAACATCCATGTGCACCCCTGCAGTCCCTTGCAGCTGGGATGGGCCATGGGCCTGAGTCTGGTGAATGGACATGTGAGTGGAAGGGGTGTGTCCCTTCTGGCCTGAGGCACTCACTATCAGGTGCCTCCCCCATCCCTTTCTTCCCCCTAGGCAGCAATTCTGGGGGCCAGGGAAGGGGTCTCATTACCTCCCTTCCCACACAGAGGAAAGCTGCCCTGAAGTCATCCAGTCCATACTATGCATTTGTGACCAAGAAACAAACCTGTGCTACGTTAAGCCACTGAAATGTCAAGGGTTTTTTGTTACTGCAGCATAGACTATCTCATCCTGATGATGTTCCGTCAGGCACCCCACTCTTGCCTTAGCTGTACTGGGCATCCCTGCACTCTGACGTCTCTCTGGTTCAGCCTCTGTCTGCTACTGGGGTCAGAGGGACAGTTACAAAGCTGCACAGGCTCCATCTGGGACTCTGAGGGGGCTGCCTGCATATCACAGACTGTAAACCAGTGCTCCAGCTTTTGCCCCATCCACATTCCTGCCTTCAGAGACATCTGGTGACTAATTCCTGAGCCCTTGCCAAGCCCTGAGGCACAAATCAGCTTGTTTCTTCCTGCCCCACCCTGCACCCCCAGCTCTCAGCACAGTGGATGAGCAGAAAGAAATCGAAGCCAACCACACAATGACACGCTTCTCGTGCTTCCAAAATGCTGCTGACATTTCCCATCTGTTCATCTCCTCTTTGTGAGTTTGAATCTTTTCTCTTTTATTCTTTTATTGCCATTTTAATGGTGCTTCAGGAGAAATAGTGATAAACAATAAATATTTTGTGAATACCTATTTATTTTGAATATTCATTATAACCATTGCTAAGAACAGTAAAAGTTTTCGGTTTGCACAGGGCTTTTTTCTTCCAAGAAGTTCAGAGGACATTTAAAATGCCAGTTCAAAGAACAAAAGGAAAATATTATTATTACCATTTTAAATCAGATAAAGCCCTATGACTGAAAAACTGCCCCACCACCCAGTGTTTGCCAATGCTGGGACACAATCCAGGCTCCCATCTCATCATCTGATTTTCTACTAGCGGACACTATCCTGAGTGCCAACATTTATATCCATCTTCCCACTGTTCATAGGAATTCTATCTGCATAACCCAAAGAATACCTGCTGGAGACCTGACACTTACTGCAACTTCGCCAGCACTTTCCTGATCTTAACGAGGTGTCTCACCAGTTTCACTACTGATCATCACTGACAGGCTTCGGTACATCATTTCATATATGAATCTTCATCTTTCGTTTCCTTTCTTTCCTTTCTTTCTTTCTCTCTCTCTCTCTCCCTTTCCTTTCTTTCTCTGTTTCTTCAGTATATAATTTCATATGTGAATCTTCGTCTTTCTTTTCTTTCTTTCTTTCTCTTTCTTGCTTTCTTTCTCTCTCTTTCTTCAGTACATAATTTCATATGTGAATCTTCATCTTTCTTTCTCTCTCTCTCTTTTCCTTTTTTGATGGAGTTTTGCTCTTGTTGCCCAGGCTGGAGTGTAGTGGCGCAGTCTCAGCTCACTGCAACATCCGCCTCCTGGGTTCAAGTGGTTCTCCTGCCTTAGCCTCCCGAGTAGCTGGGATTACAGGCACATGCCACTATGCCTGGCTATTTGTTGTATTTTTAGTAGTGACTGGGTTTCACCATGTTGGCCAGGCTGGTCTCGAACTCCTGACCTCAGGTGATCCGCCCTGCTGAGCCTCCCAAAGTGCTGGGATTACAGGCGTGAGCCACTGCACCCAGCAAGGCATTTTCATATATTCCACAAAACACAAAAGTGTATAATCAGATCATGAAGTGGCTTGGAAAATTTATAAGTTCCCCATCTAGAAGCTGGACATCTTTGGTTTTAAAAGAAGAGGGCTAGAGAGAGAATAAATCCAATCAGTTGCTTCTTTCCTTCCTCGCTTCTTTTCTACTGTTACATACTTGGTCATAAAGAACACCAGAAGCAGGCCAAATACATTTGCCATGAGCAAAAGATACAAATCAAAACGCCGGGCTTCTCAATACTGCTTAATATTAAAACACAATGCCGCATTCTCTACTACAGCTGTGTAGTTACAAAGAATCTATTCAAGTGGCCATGTGTCAAAGATAATGGCACAAAAAAGCTGGGTCTATATGGCTCATGGCCCAACATCCACTGCTTAACATGATGCTTTTTCTGGATGAAGATCCTAAAGTTGGGCAAAGGCTCCAGAGAAGGACAGAAAACCAAAGTGAAGAGATGCACTAGGTAGGGAGGTCTTTGGGTTGTAAGTGATAGAAACTCAGCTCCCATTACCTTAAACAAAAAGAGGAATTTATTGACTCTTAGAACTAGGAAGGGATCCCCCAGGACCCAGGCAGAGAGCGGGGATGCAAGCAGGCCCAGAAGCAGGTGTCAGCGGCTGTGGGCATCGCTCTGTCCAGGCCGTCCCCTCTGTCCCTGGCTTTGCTCTAATCCTGCAGCATGGCTTACTTCACACACAGGGAAGTGTGGAAGCTGGCCATGCTAAGCAACTCTCTTAATGGAGAGACGGAGTGTGGGGTCCACACCCTTCACCCCCTCTCCACCGCCAGCACACCACGCCAACTCCAGGTATTCTAGGGAATGGAATTCTTTGGGGTTCGCTGCCATGCCCAAGGCAGTGCCTTCATGCTGTCCTCACAGCACATCCTGCAGTAACTGTGGGGAAACTGAGGGTGGGGGGAGATTCTGACCTCCACCCCCCATGTCATTGCCAGGGAATCCTGCAGCCCAGGGCAGATAGCAAGAGCCTCTGCCCACTAGGTGTGGTGCTCAAAAGCAAAGAGGGCCCTCTGGGGGGACAATCAACACAAGGAAACTTGGGCTGGGTATGGGCAGGCAGCCACAGCCCCAGCCCTGGGAGCTGGGCTTAGGGCCCAAGAATGAGGAAACAGGGAGGAGAAAGCACATTGACCAATCCTGGAAGCAGCATGATTGCCAGGTTCTGGAAATTCAAAGAAGCAGGCAGTGTGTGGGCAGACTCCCATTAGTGGCCAGAGCCCAGAAGGAACCAACTTTGCCTTCAACCTCAGCCCACTCCCTGCTGACAGAGGGAGATGGCGACGAGCCTGAGGGGCAGAAGGAGGCCCAGGCATAGAACTGCACTTGTCCTGGGTCTCCGCAGGTCAGCAGTGGGATGAGTAGGAAGAGAGCCCACCCTGGGCATCCACAGTGGGGAAATGAGAAAAATGTGTGTCTCTTTTGCTACAGGACCAAGTCCACTGTCCTAGAAAGGTTTAGCTGACAAAAAAGGAGACATTCACACGTTTCCTCCAGCAGACCCACTCACTGTTATTTGTTACCTGGGAAACCAAACAGCCATATATAAACAAGAAGCGTAAATCTTAGAAAATCTTAGAATCTTAGAAATCAAAGTGCCATAATTTCCAGGATGATATTAAAATGCCGTGACTTTCTGAAAAGGGTTCCAGCAACGTGGTTGATAGAAAATATGGTGCTTTCTTTTCCACAAGGAGATTGAATGTGTCTTATTTACAGTTACCCAGAAAACAATGATGAAAGTAGCCACGTCTTCGCATTCTAGAGGCACAGGTCAGAGGCGTCTGAAGGACGATTTGGCATCTTGGAAAGCGAAGTCCCGAGGCTGGGACCCTGCGGGGAGCCTTCTTCATCGCAGGCTCCAAGCCGCCAGTCTCCTGCTGCAGGCAGAAGGCTGTGTGGTGCTGCCAGGATGGAGGGCGCTGTACAGAGCCCAGGCACTGAGAGAAGCTTGTTACAGCCAGACCATCAGGAGGGAGAAAACAGGATGACAGGGGCCAGTTCATGAAGGACCTTGGATTGGATTTCATTCCAAGAACAGTGAAAAACCCATGTAAATCAGGACTTCGTGAATGTGCTTATTCTGACTTCCAGAGGAAATAATGAATCAACTGTCTACTGAAAACCCCTGCCTGTGCTCCATCTGAAATGTTGCTCTCCTCAAAGCATGAAGCTGGAGTCAGCGCTGACGATGATGGGCAGCTGGGGTGGGACAAGAGGAGTGGCGTGGCCTCAGGGAGGGCTGGTTCCCCAAGACTGGTTCCCCTGCACATCTCCCCTACTTGGTGTCCCCCACCTGGTCACTCCAAGGAAGCCATTGCTGAATTGACAGTCAGGCCTCTACTGAGTCAAGGGCAACATCTGGAAACGTAGAATCAAACATGAAACTCAGCACAGTACTCAACCCTTATCCTTAGGGGGATACATCCTAAGACCCCCAGTAGATACATGAAACTACAGATAGTATCAAACCCTACGCAGCAGTTTTACCTCTACTTACATACATATGATAAAGTTTATAAATTAAGCAAATAAGAGAATAACAATAGCTATTAATAAACTAGAACAATTATAACAATATGCCAATATAACTACTCTTGTGTTTTGCCACCATTAAGTAAAATGAGGGTTCCTTGAACACAAGTACTGCGATGTATGACTGTCTGATAACCATCCCAGCTACTAAGTGACGGCCGCGTGCGAAGTGTGGACAGCCTGGAGATGCTGGACAAAGGGACGAAGAGAGACAGCAGGAGATTTTTATCCTGCGACTCAGAACAGTGAATTTAAAACGTGTGAGTTATTTCTGGAATATTCCATTTAGTATTTGCAGACCATGGTTGATCACAGGTAACAGAAACTGTGGAAAGTGAAACCTTGGGGAAGAGGGGACTGCTGTATAAAAAAATTTTAAACTTTTTCCATATGCGTGTGGGCTCTATCCAATCATGTGAAAGCCTCAAGGGAGCAAAGACTGATCTCCCCTGAGCAGGGAGGAATTCTGCCAGCAGAAGGGCTTTGGATCGAACTGTAACTCTTCCCTGGGTCTCCAGTCTGCTGGCTTACCCTGCAGGTTTCCACAATCCCATGAGCCAGTTCCTGAAAACAATCTCTCTCTAGGTATATATACACATCCTGCTGATTCTATTTCTCTGGAATATTTCTATTCATTCCAATTAATAGAAACAGTAATCCAGATAAGAGATGATGGTGACTTGGACGAGAGGGTAGCAGTGGAGGTGATGAGAAATAGTTATATTCAGGGTGATTTGTAGGATTTCCTGAAAGTTTGGATTATAGGATTGAGAGAAAGAGAAAGGTTAAGGATGACTCTACAGAAAGGCAAATGTACGATGCTATACAAAGTACAATTGGACCTATTTTAAAACACACATGAAATCCTCAGAACAAATACTGGAAAAAGAGATCCCTTTAAAAATTGTTACAAAACTACAAAATAACTAGGCCTAAAATCGACAGAAAATATTACGAACCTAAAGCAAAATAAAAACTCTGAAACTCTACAGAAAATCATAAAACTTGATGTTTTTTAAATTAAACATTACATACATTGAATACTATAAAGATGTCAGTTCTCGCTAAAATAACATATAAATCCAGTAATCCCAGTTACAATAACAACTAGATTGGGATATGTATTGGTTTTCTAGGGCTGCTGTAATCAAGTACCACAAATTGGGTGGTTTAAAAAAACAAAGCATCCATTAGGAGAGAACTGGTCAAATCAGAGCTTTCTAGAAAGGCCATCCCTTAAGAGCAGGTGTATCTCAGCTCTAGAGTAAGGGTTAATGGTTGGCAAACTGTAGCACATGGGTCAAATATGGCCTATTACCCTGTTATCGTATAGCCTGTGAACTAAGAATGACTTTTCCATTTTAATGAAGAACTATATGTCACAGACCATCTGTGACCCACAAACCCTGGTCCTTTACAGTAAGTTTACCAACCCCTGCTGGAGACCTACCATAAAAAATCTTAAAAACAAACTCAAAAGCACCAAGCTGATCCACAAATAAATGAACTAACTACCTGCCAGAACAAAATTCAATGCCTTCTAAAGGAAACAAAATCTAAAATCCAGACATGCAGCCGTATCACATTTACAATGTCCAGCATACACTCAAAACTTAATAGATGAATTCACTAGAGAATAAGTTTCAGACAACCAAAATGACCAAAGAGACCCTGACAAAAGGCAAATGGAAAGCTCTCACTGGCCAAACTTAGAACAGTGTGCACATCATAGGAATAATACTTGCAGGGAGTAAAATATATCTATGAAGTTCATAATGATCTTTACAAAAACACTAATTGGCCACTTCCAGAGGATGCTCAAGAACCAATGTATTCTCCTGATGACAGATAAAGGGAAATAATAAAGCACAGTAGATAACCAGTACCATCTCTATATGAAAGAATCAAACTAATAAATGATGAGGAAATTAGAATTAGAATATCACCATTTTGCAACCCTCAGTGTATTAATGAATCCAGGCATTGCACATTAAAAGTTGCTAACATCGGCCGGGCGCGGTGGCTCACGCCTGTAATCCCAGCACTTTGGGAGGCTGAGTAGGGCGGATCATGAGGTCAGGAGATCGAGACCATCCTGGCTAACACGGTGAAACTCCGTCTCTACTAAAAACACAAAAAATTAGCCGGGCGTGGTGGCGGGTGCCTGTAGTCCCAGCTACTCAGGAGACTGAGGCAGGAGAATGGCATGAACCCGGGAGGCGGAGCTTGCAGTGAGACGAGATCGCGCCACTGCACTCCATCCTGGGTGACACACCAAGACTCTGTCTCAAAAATAAAATAAAATAAAATAAAATAAAATAAAATAAAATAAAATAAAATAAATAAATAAATATTAGTTGCTAACATCACAGAGACCACTAGACTTTGACATGCCTTTTTATGAATGAACAAAGTCCCACCTATCGCCTTACCAAAGAGAAAGAACTGGAGTCTGATCAGGCCTCTAAATCCTGTTGCTTATTAACAGGAAATACACAGAATGCAGGAACATGTTGAACTGCAGCAAAAGTAGATAATCAGTGAGTTCATGCAGGGTCTACTGGTGAAATGCTTCGGCTCTTCAACAGATAGACTATAAGGAAAAAGGACCCATGAAGATAAAAGGAGACAAAAAGACTTAAAGAAAAATCCAACAAAACGAGACTGAACTGCAGTGTCTTAAGGATGCACATTTAGTGTTGAAACAATAAAAGAATCTAGCAGCTGAATGCACATGGTTCTTAAATATGTGGAACGCTGACAAAAATTGACTACACATGGGGCAGAAAAGCAAGCTTCAACAAATGCCAAAGGCTTGAAACAGAAAAAATATGGTTTCTGACAACAGTATAATTAAGCTAGGACTATATTGTAAAAAGATACTAGAAAACCCATGTTCACAAATTAATATCCTTCTAAGTAACCTATGAATCAAAGAAGAAAGTATAATCAATATTAGAAAATAATTTGAACAGAATGATGATATTAAAACTAATAGGATACAAGTCAAGCTGTGTTTAGAGAGAATTTATACCCCTGAGAGCATTTATTGGAGAAGTAAAGTTAAAAAGTAATGACCTAAGAATTCATCTCAAGAATTTAGAAAAAGAACTGCAAACTCAATCTCCAGAAAAGAGAAAAAAAAAAAGGAATAATAAAGACAGAAAGCAATGAAATAAAATTTCAAAATACAATAAAAAGGGAAAAACAATTCATTGTTAACTAATAAAATTGGTAAAGCTGAGGTGAGATTGATGGAGAAAGCAAACTACAGGCATAGATAACTACTATCAGAAATGGAAAGGAGGTATCACTTCCACGGGCATTAGAAAGCTAGTAAGAGGATGTTATCAACAAATTTATAAGAATACATTTGAAAATTGAGATAAAATGGAGGATTGCTTTGAAAAATACAACCCACCAAAACTGATACAAGAAGAAGAAATACTGAACTTGAATACATTGTAACTATTAAAGAAATTGAATCCATAATTCAGCACCTTCCATGAAATAAAATCGCACAGCCAGATGACTTCAACAGTGAATTCTAACGACCATTTAAGGAGGAGATACTATGAGTCTTACATGAACTCTTCCAGAAAATAGAAAAAGAACTATTCATTGTGTTTTTCCAAAGGCAGCATAATCTTAGTACCAACCTCCAATAAGACCTTTCATGAAGGAAAATGATAAGAAGCATCTCTCTCACGAACATAAATGCACAGATCCTAAACAAAACTTTAACAAACATGACTTGAAAGTGAAAAAAAGAAAAAAGAAGAGTAATGTCCATGGTAATAAACTAGAAGTACATAAAAATGATAACACACTGTGACCACATAAGGTTGGATCCAGGAAGCTTGGTTTACCCATAACAGGTTGAAGAAATATTTTATGATTATGCAACAGATGAAGAAAATTACAGAACTGTGTTCAATAAGCATTCATGTTAAAAACTCAGCGTACTTGGTTTAGGAGTTTTGGCTACAACGTACTGGTGCTTAACAAACTCCTTCAACCTCAGCAGCTGAAAATCACTTTCCTATGGTCACGAGGTCTGTGGGTCAGGAACCCTCCAGGCACAGTGGAGATGGCTTGTGTCTGCTCCATGATATCTGGGCCTCTGCTGGAAAGACACAGTGGCAGAGGTGACCTGCTGCCTCTTCAGCGTCACCTTTTACCTACCACTCAGCCCCAGGTCATGTGGCTGCAGCACACTGGCTTCTTGGCTGTTCCTTCAACTCACCAGCCAGGCTCCAGCATCACAGACCTTACTTGCTCTTCCTTCTGTCCGGGGCCTTCTTAACCAAACATCCACCTGGCTTGGACACTCTTCTTTCTTAACTCACTTCTCAGTGAGGATTTCTCTGGCCTCCCTATGAAAAATCAAAATCCCCATCCTGTGCCCACCGACCCTCTCTGGCCCCCTTTCTGCCTGTAATTATCACTTTATAATATATAATATAGTTAATTTATTTAACTATACTTTTATGTCTTCCCTCACCAGGATGTAAACTTCATGAGGCAGGTGTATTTTGTCTAATTTTATTCATTGCTGTATCCCCAGAGCCTAGCATATAATCTAGCATATAATAAAGCACTCAAACATTATCTGTTAATCAAATGGATGGGTAGGTAGATGGAAGAGTAGGTGGGGGAGGGATGGATGGATGGATGGATGCATGGATGGATGGATGGATGGATGGGAGGGCGGGCAGATAAATGGATGGGTGGATGGGTAGGTGAATGGATGAGTAGGTGGATGAGTGGATGGATGGATGGGTGGATGGATGGATGGGTGAATGGGTAGATAGATAGATAAATGGGTAGGTGGGTGGATGGATGGATGCATGGATGGATGGATGGATGGAAAAATGAATGGATGAGTGGGTGGACGCATAAATGGATGAATGGGTGGGTGGGTAAATGGATGGATGATGGATGGATGGATGGATAGGTGAATGGGTGGACAGATGGACAGGTGGATGGATAAATGGATGGATAATGGATGGATGGATGGATGGATGAATGGGTAGACAGATGAATCAATAGTTGGGTGGATGGATGGATGGATGGATGAATGACAGATGGATGGGTGGGTGGGAGGGTGGCTAAATGGATGGATGGATGGATGGATGGATAAATGGGTGGATGGATGGATGGACGAGTGGATGGATGGACAAATGGATGGGATGGATGGATGTGAGGCATGGCATCACCAATGGTAGATAATCACTGGGTTAAATGGAATATATGTTGCTATTAGGAAGTATGAATTAAAACGCTATGTGTTGGTATGAAAAATTACCAAGATTTATTATGAGAAGGAAGCGAGGTACAGAACATAGTCTTAATATGCCCTTTTTGCTTCCATTTAAAAAATAATTTCTATACAGGTAAATATGTGTGGATATGCATCACCAGTGTTTTCTGAAAGAAGTAAAAAATACTATTCATAACGGAAGTTCTAGGGAGAAGGATTGAAATACAGGTGGGAAGGATGCCTTACTTTTCCATTTAGCATTTTTCTGCAAAGTTGGAATTTTCTAACCATGCTACTCATATTTTTATTTTAAAATATCAACAGGAGTTTTTGGCAGTATCATTATGGGCTATTTAAAACAGTTTTTCTTTACAATTCTTGCTACCCAAAATAATACTTTTTATAAAATAAAAAATAAAGGTAATTTTATTTAACAGAATCCAGAAAAGCATTGCTAGTTTTTAAAGACTTCCTTGAAGCACTGAGAGGTCTTCTTTTATCAAATAAGGATTAGATAATGTTCAATATTTTCTACCTGCTAAGGCAGAAGTACTTTTACTTATGTATGTCCTTAAAGATTTTCCGTAACAAAAATTTCAGATAATCAGAGCACTTTGTTCTCTACACCATCTGCTTTTCTGTAATTTTACTGTAATAGGCAGTAAAACAGAGTTGACAGAAAAATACTTAGTAAATAAATATGGTTTAAAACTTTTTATACTAAGTTTTATGTCTGATTCTGTGTCTCCAGATATTACCTTTGACTCAGTAGAGGCATGGCTGTCCATTCAGTGATGGCTCCCTGAGAGGCACCCAAAGGAAGCAGCATTTTGGAAACCCTGGTTCTGTAATCTGAACGTTTGTGGCCCATGAGATTAATATATAGAAACCTAATTCCCAATGTGATAGTATTACGAGGTGAGGTCTTTGGAAAGTGATTAAATCATGAGGGCATAACCCTATGAATGGAATTAGTATCCTTATAAAAGAGGCTCTAGAGAACTTCCTAGCCCCTTCGACCAAGGAGGACACAGCAAGAAGGCACCATCTGTGAAGCAGAAGGCCAGACACCAAGTCTGCTTGTGCCTTCATCTTGGACTTTTATGCCTCCCGAACTGTGAGCAATAAATGTCTATGGTTTGTAAATTACCCAGCCTATGGTATTTTGTTATAGCAGCCTGAACAAACTAAGACACCTGGGGTCTTTGTTTAACTATGCATATTGAAGCTTTAAACCCATGCCTCTTTCCCTGTGTTTTTTCATTTTTGATGTTTGCTCAGTTTGTGGCCCATTTTCACTCTTCATCTTCATATTGCAAATATCTGATATGACAGTCGAGTGGAAGCTTCTCTTCCAATAAGACCATGTAACAAAAATGGAAAACCAAAAACTATTTTGAAAAAAGCCATTTAAAAAATGCATACCAAGATTTTAAAAAAATTCCTGTTAAATTTATCATGAGTCCAAGCTGTTCATTCAACTTATCATCTTGGTATTTGATACAGAAAATCCCTATTCACTGACTTTTTAAAAAGTAGAATGATGCTGGTGAGTTAAGGAGGTGTAGAGTCCCATGTTTTAGAAGAAGATGCAGCTCACTCACACTGCAGCAATATCCTTTGCTGGCGGAAGCAAAATGAAAATTAGTTCTACTGAAAGTTGATAAAGTTTAAGTCCATTAACAGAGAGAGTACTTTATATTAGATTTTCAAATGAATGAGAAATTAATGGAGAAAAGAGCTCTCACAATAGCTTCAAAATGGGCATATTTATAACCCTATCCCGCTTGCCAAAAATAATTACATTCCATTTTTTTCTGCCAACCATTTAAACGCATTTCACAGAAAATGGAAAAAGAGGGTTGGTGCAAATGGGATGTTTCTCGCAAGAAAGAAGAACGGTTTTGGAACCCTTGAGCAATCTGCAAGGCGTGTCAATTTTGGAACATTCTGTCTTGAAATGTTCACTGTTTTTATGTTTATTTGTTTACATATTGTTTATTCTCCAAATCGATTACACAAAATTTATTTCCAAATGCCACAATAATAGAAGACTGGCATCACATTCGGAATTGTTCCTAATGTTGCACAGTGGCCTGCTAAGGATCCCAATCTGGCTCATGAGCTGAGGCTGATCTCAGCCACCCCAGACCGGACCAACTCTGCATTAACCCCTGAGGAGCAGGCCAGTCTGAGCAGACTGAAAGGGGCGGCTTCTACTCAGAGCCACCTTGTACCCACTCCACCCTAAGCTTCTAAGACACTTCGGAGCCCACACAACACTCCTTCGCAGGGGCTGAGTGGCCTGGCCTGCCACCTGAAATATGGGGCTGCTGGCACCTGCTGTGTCCTTCTCAGCCTCAGGCGTAGCTGCTGAAAAGGCGACAGAAAGAGTCCATTTTCATGTCATCACTTGGTTCACATTTGTTTGCAGCTATTTCAGTCTTTTACATTTGTATTATGCATTCTGAACAAGTTACTATTTGTTTCCTTAGTTGATGTAGTCAGCTGCACAGAAACGCTTAACGCTTTTCTCAGATGATTCCAACCAAACTGACTTTGATTTCAGACAGATAGCCATGGCCATGCTGACACATAAAACCAACCATGACACTAGGGTTGTTTTCAGACTTTCATTTTTTTTTTAGGTTTAGGGATATATGTTTAGGGGTACTTTTTTAGGTTTAGGGGTACACTGTCATATAGCTAAATGGCGTGTTGGGTCACTCAGGTGACTAAGCACAATACCCGACAGGTGGTGTTTTGATCCTCACACACCTCCCAGCCTCCACCCTGAAGTAGGCCCCAGTGTCTATTACTCTCTTCTTTGTGTCCATGTGTACTCAATGTTTAGCTCCCATTTATAAGTGAGAACATGTGGTATTTGGTTTTCTGTTCTTGCATTAATTTGCTTAGGATAATGGCCTCCAGCTCCATCCATGTTGCTGCAAAGGATATTATCTCATTCTTTCTTAGGGCTGCATAGTATTCCACGGTTTATATGTACCACATTTTCTTTCTTTTTTTTGTTTTTGTTTTTTGGTTTTTTTTTTTTTTTTTTTTTGAGATGGAGTCTCACTCTGTCACCCAGGCCGGAGTGCAGTGGCATGATCTTGGCTCACTGCAATCTCCACCTCCCGGGTTCAGGCGATTCTCTTGCCTCAGCCTCCCAACTAGCTGGGACTATAGATGGCTGCCACCATGCCCTGCTAATTTTTTTGTATTTTTAGCAGAGATGGGGTTTCGCCATGTTGGCTAGGCTGGTCTTGAACCTCTGACCTCAGGTGATCTGCCTGCTCTGGCCTCCCAAAGTGCTGGGATTACAGGTGTGAGCCACCGCACCTGGCTGTATGACATTTTCTTTATCAACACTCCACTGACAATACTGAACAGATCATCGAGGCAAAAAACTAACAAAGATATTTGGGACCTGAACTTGACATTTGACCAAATGGACCTAACAGACATCTACAGAACTCTCCACCCAAAATCAAGAGAATGTACATTTTTCTCATCTGCACATGGCACATACTCTAAAATTGACCACACAATTGGCCATAAAACACTTCTCAGCAAATACCAAAAAAAAAAAACAAAACATAACAACCACACTATCAGACCACAGTGCAATAAAAACAGAAATCAACACTAAGAAAACCACTCAAAACCACATGATTGCACGGCAAACAACCATGACACTGTTACAGTCATCTTACCTGTTCCCTCCCTCAAGACCTCCCTTGCAGCCTGCTCTCAACTCAGCAACCAGAGTGGGCCTTTAACAAATTAAGCCAGGCAATGATGTTCCCTGCTTAACACGTCCCAAAGGCTCCCAACAGCACACAGAGTAAAAGGCAGAGGACTTAGAAGACCCTGCGGTTTCCCTCCCTCTCCCTTCCTCTATGATCCCCTCTCTTCCCTCCCCCACTGCTCACTTCCCTCTAGCCACAGGGCCTCCTGGTTGCTCTTAGAACTGTCAGTCCCACTCAGGGCCTCTGTACTGACTATTCCCTCTGCCTCAGACACCGCCAGGCAAACTCCTCCACCTCCTCACTCCCTCACTTGGCTCACGAGTCACATGCTCAATCAGCTCTGCTGTCCCCATCCTATTTACAATGACAGTTTCTGCCCCCATCACTCCCTCAGCCAACTGTACTACATTCTACTTTCTAACAGACATTACCATTTTTAGTCTATTACTATACACCTTCATTAGGATGTGAGCTCCATGAGGGCTGAGGTCTTGGTTTGGTTTGCTCCCCGATCTATCTCAAATGCTCAGAACAGTGTTAATAGTGGAAAAGCACTCAATAAATACTGGTTAAATGAACAAATAAAGGGCTTAGCAAATGCAAAGATAAAATTTTCATTTAAATTCTCTGCCAGAGTTTCTGGTTCCAGAAGATGGGCAGAGGACAAGTCATACTGGAGCTCGCACGGCACGATGAGTTCGGATGACTATTCTGAGTGAGACTGGAAGACACATGAGAATTTTGAACGGGGGAGTGACATGAGTGACTTACAGGGTTTTAAAAGTTCATCACGGCTTCTGTGTGGTGCACAGGATTCAAAGGCAGGAGTGGCGCCAGGGAGAGTATTTCAGCTGCCTTGGTCCAGCAAGAGATTACAGTGGTTCAGACCAGGGAAGTCGTGCTGGAGGTGATGAGAAGCGGCTGGACCCTGGATATATCAGGAAGGCAGAGTAACAGGTCTGTGGATGCACTCTGCTGAGAGGGAGAGGAAGAGAGGGAGTGGCGAGAGTCAAGGGTAACTATTAAAGTTTGGGCCTGAGAAACTGAGTAAATGGTAGTATCCGTTACCGGGACAGAACAGAGGGAGAAGAACAGACTTGGGAGTGGAATCGAGAATTCTGCTTTGGATGTGTTAAAATGGAAATGCCTACCAGACGTCCATATGGAGGTGCTGACTGGCCAGTTGGATACATGAGTCTGGAGCCCAAAAAAGAAGCTGAACTAAAGATAGTTTTTAAAGCCACAGGTCTGGTTGAAATCCCATTAGAGAGAGAAGCTGGATAGAGAGGAAGACTCAGGGCTGAAGCACTTCCCCTTGAGGAAGAAAAGCCAGCAAGAGAGGCTAAAGCAGCAGCCAGTGAGGCAGGGGAGGGCTGGGCAGCTCTGCCGAACTGGAAGCCGCACAGAGCATGTGTTTCGGATGCTGCTGTGGAGTCAGGTGAGAGGAGTCTAATCACTGTTGGATTTGGTCATATGAGGGCCCCAGGGCCCCAGGCAGCGCTGCGATACCCCGGTGGGTTGTTGGTGATCCTTTGGGATGGGAAGCAGTGCCCACTGGGGCAAGTAGGGTGGGTACAGGCCGATTGTGGGAGGCCCAGTGCTCAGGGAGACCTGAGCATGCAGCATAGGCAGGAACCTGGAGTCAGGATAACGAGGAAAATCTCCCGAATCGGGCACAAGGATCCTTGCGGGCATGAGGGAGAGGGATTAAGCATGCTGCGTTTCCTAAATGTGCGGCATTAGGGTGCAAGGCGGTGCACCTGAATATGAAAGGAAATAGCCATCCTATACTTCCGGAAGCCTTGAAGACACCAAGAGAGTTACACTCACAGAGAAGAAAAAGGTCTGCTTTTCTCATGGAAAAGGCTATACGTAACAAGTTTAGGATACCACATAACGATGTCTTAGTTTTAATTAACTTTTATAATTCAGCACATTTCTAAAAACATATACTTTTATTTCTGATAATGCTATGCCAGTTTTTTACACTTGTTTCATATTTTTTCTCAAGAGGAAGTTATAGTAGTGTATCTAAGATATACAGAAAAATAATTGGCAAATTTTTTTTTTGGAGATAGAATCTTGCTCTGCCACTCAGGCTGGAGTGCAGTGGCATGATCACCCCGGCTGGAGTACAGTGGCACGATCTCGGCTCACTGCAACCTCCGGCTACCTGGTTCAAGTGGTTCTCCTGCCTCAGCCTCCGGAGTAGCTGGGGCTACAGGCGCATGCCACCATGCCTGACTAATTTTTTGTACATTTTAGTAAAGACAGGGTTTCGCCATGTTGCTCAGGCTGGTTTCAATCTCCTGATCTCAGGCAATCCACCCTCCTCGGCCTCCCAAAATGCTGGGATTACAGGAGTGAGCCATGGCAGCCAGCTGGCAAATATCCTTTTTCATTTTTAAGTTCATTTGCCAAGAACTCAATTGTTTATAGTGGTGTTTCTCTCTAGCTTTCTGTAACTAAATGAGAACATTAATTTCAAATGTATCTCTCTACTAAAATCATAACAGGGTGCTCTATCCTTCCTTTTATACAAAAAAAAAAAAAAAAAGTGACAATCATCTGATGAAATAGGAAAATGTGAACAGCCATGTTTTAAAAGCGGATCATACTATGCTTCCGCTAACAAAAAAAAAACACCTGAGGTCAGAATAAACGTTTAAAGAACCTGAACATGCCAATAATCAACACTGCTTTCTATCAGAATCATCACTGAACATTGAAAGATTAACACCTTGCTAGTGGTTTAAAGTAGATCAGGCATTGGATATAGATCCTTCCCACTGGTGTTTACTATCCCTCTGCAAGAGATGTTGGGTGAAATACGAACATAGCAAAACACTGAAAAGGGAGAAACTGGATTTAGAGAAAAAACTAACTTCCCTAATGCTATGGACTAAATTGTACCCTCTCCATTCATATGTGGACGCCTTAACCACCAATGTGACTATATTTGGAGATAGCGTCTTTAGTAGGTACTTCAGGCTACATAAGGTCCCAAGGGTAGGGTCCTGACACACAAGGATTGGCGGCCTTAGAAAAGAAGGAAGAGACAGAGACCTCTCTCTACGTGTACACACATGGAGAAAAGGCCATGTGAAGACACAGTGGGAAGGCGGCCGTCTGCAAGTCAGGAAGCGAGTCTTCACCAGAACCAGACCATGCTGCCACCTTCATCTTGGACTTTGTAGCCTCCAGAACTGAGAAAAACTAAATTTTCGTGTTTAATCCACCCAGTCTACATTATTTTGTTATGACATGCCAAGATGACTAAACTACCTACTAATGAGTTTTTAAAAAATTATTTTAGAAGAGAAACAATATGTTGGGTTGTAACGTCCACAAATAAGTAATAATGTTTTTATATATTTCTATGATTTTTCTGAGAGAGAAAAATTTTAAACGGAGTAAATTTCTCCCCCTAGGATTCCTGTCTACAGATTACTTCTTCCATATACTCTGACCTCAACAATTACTCCTAACAGGAATTCGAACCGTCTTGATACTTGACCAGCCTGGCCAACATGGTGAAACCCCGTCTCTACTAAAAACACAAAAATTAGCCGGGCGTGATGGCGGGCGCCTGTAATCTCAGCTACTTGGGAGGCTGAGGCAGCAGAATTGCTTGAGCCAGGGAGGCGGAGGTTGCAGCGAGTGGAGATGGTGCCACTGTACTCTAGCCTGGCTGACAGAGTAAGACTCTGTCTCAAAAAAATAAAAGAAAGTGTGGTGACTTGTTCTAGACACTTTCGCTACTGATAGTGACAGTTCACAGGAGCAGGCAAAGCGGAGACTCAGTACAATGTTGCAGCGAGACTCTGGCCTGGGCGCCAAGCGGACTTGCCCCTGGACCAGCCGCCTCCCCTTACCAGCAGCATGGCCCTAGCGCTCACTACATTTCCTCCCACCCCTAGTTTCTTCCTCAGCAACACAGGGATAAGAGCTCCCTTGCAGGTGACTGGAGGCAGCGAATGATCCACTCATACAAAGCAGCTGCAGTGGAACCTTGCACATAGCAAGAATTATTTTTAGAATGACTTTGAAGATGTTCAGAACACCCAACCCCAACATATGGCGCTCTGGCATACAGACTGTTTTGCAGTTAAAGACCCTTGAAAAACAGCAGAGGTAAGAAGGACATTCTAATCACCCCTTTTCTTCCTGAAAATAGGAGATCAACATTCGCATGTGAAAGATGCCCTCCTTCACCAGGAGAATGAAACATTCTTCGATGGGGAGGAACAGCCAAGAGACCTTGTGAAAATGATTCTTACTCCTTCAGCCTCCCCACATAGTGTACCTGTCCCCAGCTGCCTCTCTTTGTTCATCCTGGTATCAAAGCATTTGGGTTTTGCTACTTCTCTGGGTCTTCATTTCCTTATGAGGGCTCCTGAGTCACATAAAACTTACATAAATTGGTGTGCTTTTTCCTATTTATCTGTCTTGTGTCAATTTAATTCACAGGCCCAGCTGAAAACCCTAGGAGACTAGAGGTGAAATTCTGTCTCCCCTATAATTGAATATATTATAACACAAAAATATACTCAGAGAGAAGTCATTAATTTGAGTATAGTGATAATGATAGCTATCAGAGTAATCCCTTTTAAAATAGTTTCAGTTCCTGTAGTACCAAGGCCCACTCACATGTTGTAGTATTGTGGTCACTGTCGCAGTCATTAGTTTCCCTGACACAAAATCACCTCACTAGCTTTCCCACAGAGGAAGCAACATGCTAAAAGCGCAAGCTCTAGACCAGGTCTCCCGGGGTCCAAGTCAAATGTGTGTTGATGACCTTCCCTGAACCCTGGCTTTCTTTTCTACAGAAAGTGCTCAGTGGGGCAAGCAGGGTGGCTCACGCGTGTAATCCCAGCACTTTGGGAGGCCAAGGTGGGTGGATCACCCGAGGTCAGGAGTTTGAGACCAGCATGGCCAACATGGCAAAACCCCGTCTCTACTAAAAATACAAAAAATTAGCCAGGCGTAGTGGTGCGCGCCTGTAATCTCAGTTTCTTGGGAGGTTGAGGCAGGAGAATTACTTGAACCCGGAAAGCAGAGGTTGCAGTGAGCTGAGATCATGCCACTGCCCTCCAGCCTGGGTAACAGAGTAAGACTCTGTCTCAAAAAAAAAAAAAAAAAAAAAAAGTGCTCAGTGGTAATGCCTACCCCATAGGACGACTGCAAGATTTTGAAAAAATAACATATGTCACGCCTGTGCATGAAGCCTGGCACACATGGCCCTCAGGAAATGTGCACACTGACCTGGGCATAGGACTGAGACCGTCAGAGGGAAACATGGGGCCTGGAGTAGACCCCGCATGCTCCGAGGGTCTGCTTCTATGTGACGTGGACTGCAGGTTGCTCTCCTGACTCCTCATGAGATGAGCCGGACACACAGCTTATGAGTGTCACCAGCAGCAATCAAGACAGGAAGAAAGGGGCATCATGTCCTATCATGAACTAGAAAGCGGGGGCAGGACAGAAATAAGTGGAGAAAAGGAGATCCTGAAGGTTCCATGTTCTCCCCAGCCTCACCTGTGAGCACAGGTGAGCAGACAGAACCTGAGAATTTGTGCTAATAACTTCAAGTCTGGGGTGATGGGGTCTGAGCTGGGTACAGGTAGTTCTAGGACAAGTTTTTAAAATCTCTTTGAAACAGAAGCTCCTATGCAGCAACTCAGGAGTTCAACCAAGAAAGAAAGGGCCGGGCCTGAGGGACGGGTGACACTCATTGGAGGGGAACTGCCCCGGCTCAGTCAAGGGGACATCTCCCAGGGAAGTCCTCAGAGGGAAGAGCAAGAACCCAGGACCTAGCAAGGATGTGCTCAGCCCCTGGGGGATCTCCCCACCCTCTCCTAAGTTAGACAGTCAAGGCCAAAGGCAACATCCATGTCTGAAACGGAGCCTCTGACAGAAGAGAAACTGGCCCTGGTAGGTCTGAAGGCTGTAGGGGCAGGGAAGAATCGTTGGGGCCAAGCCCAAGAGCGCAAGGAGAGTGGGCACAGCAAGGTACATGCAAGCACACCACAGCTCCTCCGGCAAACAGAACGTCAGCAGAAACAGAGCTTGAAAACGGGGAAAGAAATATCAACCAGACACCGAAGCTCCCCACCAGAACTTCATGGAACCTAAATACACACATAAACTCAACAAAGGAAGGACTCGAAGTGAGAAAAAAAAGACTATGATGAAAAGAAAGCTAGAGACAGAACTAAGGAAACCAATTACAATGTGAGAATTAAAACCCCGTCACTGCAAATCTAATAAATAATTTAGAAACAGCAAGGAACAGAGTAGACATGAGTGAAAATTCAAGGTAGTGGCATGGGGGAAGGTGTGAGATCTCCACAGTAATTTTGTGGAAGATGGAAGAGATAAATTACAATGAAGAGGATCTGTAAGGAGACTGGGAATTATTATTATTTTTTAACTCCAGAAACAAATGTGCTTTGTGATGACAGACCTGTAATCTAAAATTTAGTATTCTCTCTTCAGTTTCATTTCAATTCTCCTGTTCATTTCAAACACAATTTTTTAAAAACATACACATTATTCTTCCATAGCTTGTGTCTTGTATCATTATATGATCAATAGATTTCTGAATTTATGACCACATAATAGTCTGATTGTTTCTGGATGGTATACTTCTGGATAATTCATTGCCTTTGTGGTTGTACTTTTCTGTATTTGCTTAAATAATTTATGAGAAACATGCATTATTTTTTATTTTTAAAAGTGTAATCTTGGCCGGATGTGGTGGCTCATGCCTGTAATCCCAACACTTTGTGAGGGTGAGGTGGGTGGATCACTTGAGATCAGGAGTTCCAGCCCAGCCTGGCCAACATGTTGAAACCCTGTCTCTACTAAAAACACAAAAATTAGCAGGGTGTGGTGGTGCACATCTGTAATCCCAGCTATTCAGGAGGCTGACACAGGAGAATCACTACAACCCAGGAGGTAGAGGTTGCAGTGAGCTCTGGAGTGCCACTGCACTCCAGCCTGGGTGAGAGAGTGAGACTCTACCTCAAAAAAAAAAAAAAAAGGATGATCTTTAAAGGGAAGAAAATCCACTCAATATTCTTTCAATAAGTAGAGATTAAACACTGCTTTAGGCACTGGTGTTATGAGCTAGGCCAAGACCTTGTCCAGCTTCCAGATAAAGTCATGGAGGCTGTAGATTCAGGAAGACAAATGTTAATCCAAATACAGTTCATTCCAGAAATGCAAGAGTGATTCAGCATTAGTATACAGCCCACCCTGTTAACAGAGCTAAAGAGAAAAATTATATGATCATCTCTATAGATGCACCAAAGGTATGTGAAAAATTCAGCATTCATTCATATGAGAAACACTCAATAAAACAGAAACTGAGAGATAGGATAAAGTCATGCCTAACAAGATAGAAAATACATATTTATACGACACATACCTAACCTTAAAAGCCAGCATCTTAATTAACAAAGAAAAACTAACTTTTCCTGATACAGTCTTGAACAAGACAGGCACTCACTCTTCAACACTAAGTTTGAAGTATTAGCCCACATACTTAGACAAGAGGAATCAACTGTAGAAATAACATTCATGAAAGAAGTTAAAATTATCTTTATTTGCAGAGCATATGTTCATGTACTCACATGTGGAAAAACAAAAGAATCCCCACAAAACAAGCACCAAAAAAAAGAAAGAAAATCCAGTAAGAAAGCTGGTTGTACAATAAATACAGGCATACCTTGTTTTATTGTGCTTCACTTTATCATGCTTCACAGATGTTGAGTTTCCTTGCCTACAGATTGAAGCTTTGCGGCAGCCCTACATTGAGCAAGTCTATGGGCAACATTTTTCCAACATCATGTGCTTACTTTGGCTCTGAGTCATACTGTGGTAATTCTCAGTACATTTCAAACTTTTCCATTATTACTATATCTGATAGAGTGGCCTGTGATCAGTGACCTTTGATGATACTATTATAATTGTTTTGGGGCTCCATGAACTGTGCGCATATAAGACAGTGAAGTTAATTGAGAGATGCATGTGTTCTGCTGCTTCATAGACTGGCCGTTCCCCTGCCTGTCTGTTCCCTGAGACACAACAATACTGAAATTAGGCCAATTAATAACTCTACGATGGTCTCTAAGTGTTCAAGTGAAAGGGAGGGTCACACATTTCTCATTTTAAATCCAAAGCTAGAAGTGATTAAGCTTAGTGAGGAAGGCATGTTAAAAGACAAGACAGGCCAAAAGCTAGGCCTCTTGCACCAGTTAGGAAGTTGTGAATGCAAAGGAAAAGTTCTCGAAGGAAATTAGAAGTGCTACTCCATTGAACACATGAATGATCAAGAAAACAGCCTTATCGTTGACATGGAGAAACTATGAGTGGTCTAATAGAAGATCAAACCAGACACAACATTCCCTTAAGTCAAAATCTGATCCACAGCAAGGTCCTAGCTCTCTTCAGTTCAATTCAATGAGGCTGAGACAGGTGAGGACGCTGCAGGTGAGAAGTTTGAAGCTAACAGAGGTTGGTTCCTGAAGTTTAAGAAGCTGAGGCAGCAAATGCTGATAACCTGCAAGTTGTCCAGAAGATCCAGCTAAGATAACCGATGAAGGTGGATACACAAAAACAACAGATTTTCAGTGCAGACAAAACAGCCTTATATTGGAAGAAGACGCCATCTAGGACTTTCATAGCTAAAGAGGGGAAGACAATGCCTGGCTTCAAAGCTTCAAAGGACAGACTGACTCTCTCGCTAGGAGCTAATGCAGCTGGTGACTTAAAGTTGAAGCCAATACTCGTCAACCATTCTGAAAGTCCCAGGGCCCTTAAGAATGATGCTAAATCTATTCCACCTGTGTACTAGAACTGGCCCAACAAAGCCTGGATGACAGCATAACTGTTTAAAGCATGCTTTACTTAATATTTCAAGCCCACTATTGAGACCTAATGCCCAGAAAAAATATGCCTTTCCAAATATTACTGTTTATTGACAATACACCTAAGAGCTCTGATGGAGATGTACAAGAAGGTTAATGTCATCTTTACACCTGCCAGTACATCTACTCTGCAGCCCATGGGTCAAGGAGTAACACACTTTCAAGTCTTACTATTTTAGAAATGCATTTCATAAAGCTAGAGATGCCACAGTGATCCTGTCATAAATCTGGGTGAAGTAAATTGACGACCTTGTGGAAAGGATTCACCATTCTAGGTGTCATTAAGAACAATTGTGATTCATGGGAGGAGGTCAAAATAGCCACATTAACAAGACTTTGGAAGAGATGATTCCAGTCCTCACAGGTGACCTTGAGGTTTTCAAAATTTCTGTGGCGGAAGTAACCACAGATGTGGTAGGAATAGCAGGAGAATTAGAAGTGGAGCCTAAAGATGTGGCTAAATTGTTGCAATCTCATGATAAAACTTTAATGGACTAGCAGCTGCTTCTTACGGATGAGCAAAGAAAGTTGTTTCTTGAGATGGAATCTACTGTTGGTGAAGATTCTGCAGACATTATTGAAATGACAACAAAGGGTTTAGAATATCATATAAACTTACTTGATAAAGCAGCAGCAGGATTAGAGAGGACTGACTCAAATTTTGAAAAAAGCTCTATTGTGGGTAAAATGCTATCAAATAGCACTGCATGCTACAGAGAAATCTTTTGTAAAAGGAAGAGCCAATCAATGCAGCAAACTTCATCGCTGTCTTATTTTTAGAAATTGCCACAGCCACCCCAACCTTCAGCAACCACCACCGATCGGTCAGCAGCCATCAACATCTAGGCAAGACCCTCCACCAGCAAACAGATGACAACTTGCTGAAAGCTCAGATGACTGTTAGCATTTTTTAGCAATAAAGTATTTTTAATCAAGGTTTATATGCAATTTTTTAGACATGCTGTTTCACACTTAATAGGCAACAGTATAATGTAATCACAGTTTTATATGCACTGGTAAACTAAAAAATTAGTGACTTCCTTTATTGTGATACTTTCTTTATCGCACTGGTCTGGAACTAAACCTGCAATATCTCTGAGGTATATCTGTACACAAAAATCAATAATGCTTATCCATAACATACACAACCAGTTAGAAAATGTAATAGAAGAGCAGGTGCAGTGGCTCACATCTGTAATCCCAGCACTTTGGGAGGCTGAGGCGGGTGGATCGCTTGAGCTCAGGAGTTTGAGATGATCCTGGGCAACATGGTGAAACCCTGTCTCTACCAAAAATACAAAAATTAGCCAGGTGTGGTGGTGCACATCTGCAGTCCCAGCTACTTGGGAGGCTGAGACAGGAGAATTATCTGAGCCTGGCCGGTGGAGGTTGCAGTGAGCTGAGATTGCGCCACTGCACTCCAGCCTGGTGATAGAGTGAGACTCTGTCTCAAAAAAGAAAGAAAATGGTGACATGCTTGTGAAAGTAAGGAGTATTTTGAATAAATTGAAAGAAAGATATTCTTGGATAAGAAGATACAACAGTAAAGAGATGTTAATTCCCCTAAAGTTAATCTATAAATTTAATGCCATATAGATTTTTTTTAAAACCATCATTGTCTCGTAGAAGCCAGGCAAACTGATTACACAGTTCTTGGAAGAACCACCAAGCAAGAATCACAAAAGAAACTCCATAAAAGATCAATAAGGAAGGCTAGCCCTTCCAGATATTAAAATGTATTTAAAGCCCCACTATTAAAATGGTATAGTATTGGCCCATGAATTGACAGACCAATAAAATCAAACAGAAATATCCAGAAACACACACATTTGTCTATGGTAATTTAGTATATGACAAAGGGGTCATTTAAAATAATTGAGGGAAACATAAACTTTTAATAAGTAGTACTGATGAAACCAGATGGGATGGCCATATGGAAAAAGAAAAATACACATCTGTTTCTCACCAGTTATATCAGAACTGATTCCAAATAGATTAGAAACTTAAATGGAGACAGAGGGACCCCACTTAAGTATTAGAAGAAAACATGGAATTCCTCTCTAACCGGAAAGTTGAGAAATATTTCCTACAACTCACAGTCCAAAGTAATAAGGGAAAGACTGATGAACTTAACTACATAAAATACAAATCTTTACATATAAATACTACCAGAAGCAAATAAGAAAGATAAATGATAAACCGCATTATGCAGTAACCAGGAATAAGAAATGTCTTTATATACCGCTACGGACTGACCCCAGGCAATATCCCTAAGTTATCAAACCAAAGGCCGGAACAATGTTGCAGGGTAGGCACACGTACATGCAGTATGTGTACAGCATATGTGCTTGCTTATAATTTAGAAACGAAAGGACAAAGCGAAAATCTAACAGTAGTTACTACAGGGGCGGGGGGTGGGGAGGCAAGGAATACAAACAGGATAGAGATGACAACTGGAATTTTCAGGGGAAAACGCTTTATTGTGTAGATTTGACTTTGTAACAGTAAATGTCTTATCTAATTATGAAACAAAATTAAGTCAAAAATTAATTAAAATCCCTAAAATCTAAAGCAAAATGAAATAAGTGAACCAGTATAATGGTCAGGTGCCTTAACCACAGAGAGTGGTTTAAACTGACCGTAACACATCACCATTTAATTGTATATCTCAAATGGTTTATTTCCTGAAGGACAATCAAGAGGGAGCTCTGGTGGCCCCCGCTCACTGGGGCCAGCAAGGGAAAATAAAGAAGAGAGACAGAGAGACTTAGGAGACGTAACGACCCAATGCAAAAAGAGAGAAACAGACAGACACACAGAAATCTGGACATGAGATATTTGATGATAAACCAAATTATTGGTATCTATTAGTTGTGACCACGGCATTGTGACTATATCATTTTAAAGATAAAAAGTAAGGGCCACCTTCTCCTTTAGAGGTACGCATGTATGTATTTTGACATGAAATAACGTGATGTCTCAGGCTTGCTTTCTTCATCCGAGGGAGAAGCAGTGGGGCACTGATGACGCAAGAATGTCCAGGAGTGGCTGGCAGCTGTAGCTGAGTGATGGATGCCTGGGGTTCAACATGTGATTCTCTTTACTTGTGTTTATAGTTGAGATACCCACAATGTAAATGTCAAAAAATATGAAAAATATGGGTTCAGATAATTCTGCTACTTTGTCACACAGCCAGTTTGTAAAAATTTCCTACGTTTTGGGAACCTCAATTCCTTCTTTTTAAAAAGAAGACACATAAACCTAAGTTACAAGACAAATTAGTATATGATAAAGAGGTAACAAAATCATTGGGGGAAACAAATATTATAAATTTGTCTTATTACATATTACAAAGCCTGTCATACAGCAGAACTAAACAAAGGCCAGTTATTTTTTCTTTTGGTACAAATATATGTCAAATTACTAAAAATATTTTACTAAACATAACATCAAAGTAAGATTTCAAATGGAGCTTTAAAGAGGAAATAAAGGATGAAGCCTTTTGGTTTTATAATTATACAAAATAGCAATGCGAGAATAGAACTAAATTTATACCCAAATGCATTCCTCAATTATTGCCCGATTCAAATACCAGATGCAATGATGTTATTCTAAGTAAAACCCATAAAACTACATATAGCTATTACCATAAATAACATTTAATTTGTAGGACCATAGCTGCTAAGCCTGCTGTACCTAAAACTCTGCTGACATATTCTGCCTACTGTTTCATAAAAAACACACAATAATCAGATTAGGTCAATTAGAAAGCCACAGGCAAAACACTGTTCCCTTTCAAATGTCCTGGTAAATAGAGTAACTTTAAAATGAAGAAATATTTGAATCAAAATAGTCAGGAACAGACCTCAAAGCATTAAAGAACTAGATCTTTATACTCTCGAGAGTTGCATTCAAAGACTCAATCAAATTCAAGTTCATCCCATATGCCAAATGGAACACAAATCTCCCATTAAAATTATCATAACTGCTGGCTTATTAAAACGCTTGAGTGCGTCAGACATAGCATAGAAAAATTCAATATAATATCACTCCAATAATGTTTCCATATTAATCTAGAAAACATGGGGAATGGCCCTAAAGCAAAAAGAGCTGCTACGGGCTCACGCAGAACTGAACTTATGGTTGCTGAGGCCAACCCACCTCAAAGGCAAAACGTGTCACGGCAGCAAAGTCCAGAGGCCTTCGTCTGACCCGGGTGGGACAAACAGAAGAATTCTCAGCAGTGACCCATAGAAGGAGGCAGGAGGCTGTGGTCAGATGAACGGACTAGCGCCCACTCCGGCCAGCTCTCAAGGGGAGACGAGGGTGTCATGAGAAACCTCATGACAGCGTCTCTGAATGTCCACCCAAACTTGGCTCTCACAGGCAACAAAACACTTCTATTAGAGGTGTAAATTTTCCTTGTTTCCAGAGAACTCTTCATATGTTGATGGAAAATTCCCAGCAACAAACTTGAAGGAGTAATTGCAGGCAGGCTGTGTTTGATTGCACTTCGCTGCACTGCACTGCGCAGATACTGCGTTGTTTACAAATTGAAGGTTTGTGGCATCCCTACAAGGAGCAAGTCTATCAGCATCATTTTTCTCACCGCCTGTGCTCACCTCATGTCTCTATCAGTATATTTTAGCAAAGAAGTATTTTTAAATTAAGGTCTGTACACCTTTTTCTTTTAGACACCGTCTCACTCTGTTGCTGAGGCTGGCGTGCAGTGGCGCAATCTCGGCTCACTGCAAGCTCCGCCTCCTGGGTTCACACCATTCTCCTGCCTCAGCCTCCCAAGTAGCTGGGATTACAGGCACCCGCCACCACACCCGGCTAATTTTTTGTATTTTTAGTAGAGATGGGGTTTCACTGTGTTAGCCAGAATGGTCTCGATCTCCTGACCTCGTGATTCTCACGCCTCAGCCTCCCAAAGTGCTGGGATTACAGGCGTGAGCCACTGTCCCCAGTCAAATTAAGGTATGTACACTTTTTAAAGCTATAATGCTACTGCACACCTGCTAGACTACAGCTTAGTGTAATCATAACTTTGATATGCACTGGGAAACCAAATGATGTGTGTGACTTGCTTTATTGTAACACCCGTTTTACTGCAATGGTCTGCAACAGAACCCACAAGCTCTCCAAGGTAGGCCCATACATTTTCTTATTGGTTGGCTTAGTGCAAAAGATGAACCCAAACTGGCAAAGATTAGGTAGAAACCAGTTTCTACAAACCGAATGCTCCCTTTCTCCAGGGACATCTACCATCTCATAGCCGTTTCCTCTACAAAACTGTTACCAAAGAGAAGCCAATTTGTTTACAGTCACATGTAAAATTAAAAGCAACGATCAACTGTATACCACCTAAAGTACCTACGTACCTACTCTAGTCAAAACGAAGCTATGAAAAGAAAGAACATCCCATTTTGACATCTGCACTGCATACACAAAGCAAGGCAGAGCCCTGAGAGTAAGTGCCAGGGAGACCCTTATGACCGCCATGGGTACTGAAGACACGAGAAATAGTTAATGGCAGGCCGCTTGTTACTTCATTTAGGATGAATGGAAATCTGAAGGCCTCCATGTTCTATAAACTCTTGGGTTTTCACATTAGAGACCAGTGGAGAGAAAGAGAAAGGGCAAGCCAGACCCCTGCTTTAAAGCACTGACCATTCTTTTGGAACAAGAAGCTCAGACAGCCCCAGTTTCCTCTGAAGTAGCGGAAGTCAATGCAGGCTGAGTGAACAGAGGTCCTGGGTTGTTCAAGCGCCGTTTAATTCCCTGTTGAAACTCACTGCTGCCATCCATCCAACAGTGGAGCATCTGTGCCCCCGGGCTAGGGAAGCGGACATGCCCAGATTTCTGACACACAAACCACTGGTGAGAAATTCATCTGGAATAACAAATTTATCTTTAAAAAGCCAAACAGGGACATCCAGTTTCAGTTCCAACACGTAAAAAGCTGGGAGTTGTCACTCCCATCCTTATGACAAGAAAAAAGCTGAACAAACAGAAACTCAGCAACCTTGCTCGGACCCTTCAGAGAACTGAGGTTGCAGAACAAACTGCCGCTGGGAAATCTGAAGGGTGGGAATGCAGAGGGTCCCGGCTGAGATCTGCTCACCCAGAGATGCTGCCAGGCCAGCCCCCGGCTGGAGCCCCCAAACGTTCATTCTGACAAATTCCCGGAGGCTGAGGGTGGACCAGCCTGAGAGTGAGGCATTGCTGGGGCTGCAGTTTTAGGGGGACCCCCTACACTTTTGTGTGTTTTGCCTCTAAGAACATCACCAGATTCTCAGGGTTAAGAGCCCTGATGGCTGTAGCAGGGGAGGGAAGGCTAGTCCTAGTGAGGAAAGAACAGAACCTTCTCCATAACAAAGGCCTGCTCTCCAACACAGTACTCCATCTGGGGGAAGGCATTTTCCTGACCCCATGCCCCTGCAGCCTTCCTATCTCCCCTAAGGCAGGAATAAAAGGCTAAGAAATGCTTGTTAAGGTGGTAGCCCAGAGACACAGGCCCACTAAAACACTGAAATCTCATCATCAGAGTAAAACACATCACATACACACACCTTCCCACCACGGCAACAGGGCTGCAGTATAACCACCACGAATTACAGTTGAAGGAGCTGCTAGACACAAGAAAGCGTTCTTAGGGAAGTCCAAAGACAAGAAAAGGACAAAAACAAGAGAAACAGGTGAATTTGAACCCTCTGGCACCTACAGCTACAGCAAATATTAAGAGCCTGATACCAGCCATATTAATATAAAACCTCACAGGTAATTACCTCAAAGGTAATTAAAGTAATTCCTTTAATTCTTATTACCTGATACACTATATTTGGTTTTCAGTAAAAAATTAGAAGGCATGGTAAAAGGTAAAGAAAAAAAGTCTGAGGAGACAGAGCAAGCAACAGAACCAGACTGAGATACAGCAAAGAATTTGGAATGACTAAATGGGGTATTTAAAACCACTGTGATGAATATGCTAAGGGCTGCAGTGGGAAAAATGGACAAATATGCAAGAACAGATGGGCGATGTAAGCAGAGATGGAACATCTGAGAAAAAAAATCAAAGGAAATGCTAGAAATTAAAAACACTGTAACAGAAATGAAAATTAACTTTGATGGGCTCATAAGTAGAACAGACACAGCTGAGGAAAGAAACAGTGAGCTTGAAGATAGGTCAACACAAATGTCCCAAACTAAAGTGCAAGAAAGAATGAGAAAAAATAAAAATAACAAAAACCACCATAAAACACTCAACAACAGTTTTATAATTTCAGAAAGTGTAATATATGTATAAGAGGAACATTAAAAGGCAAAAAGAGAATGGAACAGATGACACATCTAAAGTAATATCAGTAAACTGATAAACTTTCCAAATGTAATTTAATAATGATAAATTAAATTAAATTTATTTTATCTAATAAAATAAACTGATAGCTTTCCAAACAGACCCCAAACCATAGAACAAAGCAGCTCAGAGAACTCAAACAGGGTAACTACCAAAAACTCTACACTGAGGCATCTCATTCAAAGTGCAGAAAGCCAAAATCCAAGAGAAGATCTTGAAAGCAACCAGAGAAAAAATAACACCTTACCATAGATGAACGAATATAAGAATTACAGTAGATTTATCACCAAAAAGCAAGCATGAAGAGAGTGGAGTACTTAAAGTGATGAAAGAAGAAATCCCACCAACCTAGACATCTATATCCAGCAAAATTATCCCACACAAGTGAAAAAGAGGCTGGGCGCGGTGGCTCATGCCTGTAATCCCAGCACTTTGGGAGGCCGAGGCAGGTGAATCATGAGGTCAGGAGTTCGAGACCAGCCTGGCCAAGATGGTGAAAGTCCGTCTCTACTAAAAAAAAAAAAAAAAAAAAAATTAGCTGGGCATGGTGGCAGGCACCTATAATCCCAGCTACTCAGGAGGCTGAGGCAGGAGAATCGCTTGAGCCCAGGAGGCGGAGGCTGCAGTGAACTGTGATCATGCCACTGCACTCCAGCCTGGGTGACAAGAGTGAGACTCTGTCTTTAAAAAAAAAAAAAAAAAAAGTGAAAAAGAAAGACTTTTGGAGAAAGGAAAATGAAGGAAACACGTCACCAGCAACGTGACCTGTAAAAAATGTTAAAAGTAGTTCTTTGCAATGAGAACATACGGACACAGGGAGAAACTCAGAAACACAGGTCAGAAACTCAGATCTACGTAAGGAAAGAAAAGAGCTTTGAAGAAGGAATAAATGAAGGTAAAATAAAATCTTATTTTTCTTATTCTTTTTAAAAAATTTGAATATAAACTTATTTTATTTTTTGACAAAATTATATATATGTATTATGTACATCATGTCGTTTTGAAATATGCATACATTGTTGAGGGGTTAAACTGAGCTAATTAACACATGCACTGCCTCACATACTTATTTTTTGTGTTAAGAACACTTAAAATATATTCTATTAGCAATTTTCAAGAATACACTACATTGTTATTAACTATAGTCACCACATTGTACAGTAGATCTCTTGAACTTACCCCTCTTATCTAACAGAAATTTTTTATCCCCTGCCCAACATCTCCTCAGCCCCTCATATATTTTCTTATTCTCAACTGATCT
Source organism: Chlorocebus sabaeus (assembly GCF_047675955.1). Taxonomy (NCBI): domain Eukaryota; kingdom Metazoa; phylum Chordata; class Mammalia; order Primates; family Cercopithecidae; genus Chlorocebus; species Chlorocebus sabaeus. The sequence goes on along the minus strand of NC_132929.1, from coordinate 6,347,348 downwards.
AAAATATAACTGTTTTCTTAAAGTAATATGAAAGAAAAATAAATCCCGGGACCCTAATTCACTATGGCAAAGCGAAAAATTAAGCTGGAAGCTGAGTCACACAAGAAGCTGCCTTGCCTTTTGTTGCCCAGCAGACAGCTAAAGATGAAAGGCCAGAGGCCAGCCGTCTCCACAAGTGCTGCTCTGTGTTTACTTTATCTTGTGTAAAGTGTCGACTTGCTGAGCACTAGATGAATATATAATCAACTATTCCTATGTCCCCTCCTTTTCACGGGCAACACGTGGATTCAGTGATGTGACCACACCCGCCCTCCTTCCCCTCCTGCCCGCTTTTCCCCTTTAAATACTGAAGTCCTCAAAATCCTCTTGGGAAAAAGTACAGATCAAAGATTGTTCCTGTGGCTTCCTGTTCCTTTTTCCCGGATGTGTCCTTAACCTTGGTGAAATAAACCTCTAAATTACTTAAGACCTGTCTCAGATACTTTTTGGTTTAAGGTAATAATAATAGTCAACATCTACTGAGTGATTATAACATATAGATAAATGCAACGAATGATAGCAATGTCATAAGAAATGGAAGAAGAAAACAGAATATTCATTTATAAGGTATCTGTGATACTGTGAAATATTTGGTCTTGACCTCTTTTTTCGGCAAACAATTCCTAAAATCCTTGGAATCCTCAAAGTGCTGTCTTTTTGCTAATGATGCTAATGTTGACTGACAGCTTCAGGACGGGGCTCTTCACCAGAAAGACAGAGGCAGGATTAGCGGGTTGGAACTTTCGGCCCAAACCCCCAACCCCAGGGAGGGGAGAAGGCCTGAAGGCTAAGTTGATCACCAATAGCCAGTGGTTTAATCAATCATGCCTACATAATGAAGCCTCGATAAAAACCCAAGAGGACTGGGTTCAGAGAGCTTCCTGATAGCTGAACATGCGGAGGTTCCTGAAGGGTGGCATCCTGACGGAAGCATGGAACCCAAGTACACCTCCCCCACATCTTATCCTACACATGTCCTCATCGGTGTCCTTTCTAATATCCTTTATGACAAACCGTTAAATGTTGTGTTTCCCTGAGTTCCATGAGCTGCTCCAGCAAATTAATCGAACCCAAAGAGAAGGCTGTGGGAACCCCAAATGAAAGTTAGTCTGTCAGAAGTCCTAGAGGCCTGGACTTAGGACTAGTGTTGGGGGAGGGGGCAGCCATGGGTCCCAGGCCCTGCACCAGTGAGGTCTGAAGCTATCTCCAGGTAGATGATGTTAAAATTAAATTAGAGAATGAGCACCTGGTGGCCACTCCTTGCTGTGTGTGGGGAAAACCCCCCACAATTTAGGTCACAGAAGTGTTCTGTGTTGATTATTGTTGTGGTGTGAGAGCAGAGGAAAAACACAGTTTAAGAATTTTTTTCCCAAACAGTACCTATTCTAGATATGAACCAGTTTGTGTTATTTGAGAGTGAATACAGAGTAGTTGAAAATGTAGAGTGAAAACTCTAGGGCAACCACTAAAATAATCTGTAAAAGAAGTGTAATTGCTTTGCTAAAAGAAGAGATATAAGTGATTCATTAAAAATGCTCTATTCAAACCAGAAAAGGCAGGGAAAAAAAGGGAAAAGTGAACAACAACAAAAAATGTTACAAACTTAGTAGATTTTTTTTTTTTTTAAATTACAGGGTCTCACTCTGTGGCCCAGGCTAGAATGCAGTGGCAAGATCATGGTTCACGGCAGCCCCGACCTCCCTGAGCTCAAGTGACTTTCCCGTCTTAGCCCCCCGAATAGCTGAGACTACAGGCATGCACCACCACATCTAGCTATTTTTTTTATTTTTATTTATTATTATTTTTTAGAGCCTGGTCTTGAATCCTTGGGATCAAGTGATTGACCTACCTCGGCCTCCCAAAGTGCTAGGATTATAGGCGTGAGCCACTGTGCCCAGCCACGTAGATGTTTTTAACTACATCAATCCAACTATGCAATAATCACCTTAAAGTAAATAACCTAAATAGCCCAACTAAAAGACAGAAACTATCAGAGTAGATAAAATAAAAAGTCAACTATATGTAGTCTACAAAAAAATCCACTTTATATATAAAGATTCAGATTAGAAGTGAAGGGATGAAGAAAGTTATAGCACGCTATGCTAATCAAAAAGAAGTTGGAGTACCAATATTAGTTTCAGAGAAAGCAGACTTTAGGACAAGGGAAATTATCAGAGATCAATAGGAGCATCCCATAATGATATAAAGGTCAGTTTCCAAGAAGACATAACAATCCTTAACATGTATGCACCTAAAAACAGAGCATCAAAACACATGAGGCAAACACCGATAGAACTGAAAGGAAAAATGGACAAATGTATTATTATAGTTGAAGATTTCAACATTTTCTTCTTAGTAATTAATACATCATTAACATCTATAGACTACATCCAACAACAGCAGAAAACACATTCTTCTCAAGCTCACAGGGAACATTCACCAAGATTTACCACATTTGTGGCCAGAGAACACACCTAGAAAAATTTAAAAGAACCAAAATCATACAAAGTATGTTCTTAGACCACAGTAGAATTAAACTAGAAATCACCAACAGAAAGAGATGGAAATTCCCAATTATCTGCAGATTTTAAAACACATTTCTAAATAGCATATGGTTTTAAAGAAGTCTCAAGTGAAATGAAAATATACTTTGAACCAAATGAAAACGAAAATACAACTTATCTCTGTCGTGTATAGCAAAAGCCACACTCAAAGAGAATTTGCATTACTAAATGCCTATAACAGAAAAGAAGAAAGGTTTATAACCAATAATATAAGCGTGTACCTTAGGAAACTAGAGATAGAAGAGCAATCCAAGCATAAAGCAAACAGAAGAAAGAAAATACTAAAAATTAAGCAGAAATCTGAATAGAAAATCAAAAAATAATAGAGAAAAATCAACTCAGAAAAAAGGATACACAAATTATTAATATGAGAAACAAATTAAGGGATTACCAATATTACTCCACAGACATTAAAATGATAACAAAGGAATACTATGAACTCTGCACCTGTAAATTTGACAAATTAGAGAAAGGACTAATTCCCTGAAAGATACGAATGACCAAAACTCATACAAGGAGAACTAGACCATCTGAACAGGTCTATAGCTACTAAATAAACTGAATCAATAATTAACGATATTCCAAAAAAGAAAGCACCAGGCCCAGGTGATTTCACTGACGAATCCTACTAAATACTGAGGGAAAAAAATAGTATCAATTTTCTGCAATTTCTTCTACAAAACAGAAGCAGAGGGAACACTTCCTAATTTATTCTAGGAGGCCAGCATTATCCTAATGCCAAAACCAGATATATAGAGTTTAAAAAAGGAAAACTACAGACCAAGATCTCTCATGAACATAAAATTCTCAACAAAATATTAGCAAGACTAAAAATGTATGAAAAGAATTGTATACTTCAACCCCAGTAAGACTGAAAGAATATTTGAAACTCAGTTAATGCAATATACCACATCAATAGGCTAATGAGGAAAAATCGTATCAAATCCATTGATGCATAAAATGTATCTGGCAAAATCTAACACTCATTCATGAAAGAAAATTCTCTACAAACTAAGAACAGAGATTATCTTCCTCAACCCAATAAAAAATTGTTTATAAAAAGCTAACATCATACCTAATGATGAAATACTGCACACTTTCCCCCAAAAAAGAACAAGGCAAGGACATGCTCTCTCACTACTTCTGTTCAGCATCATATTAGAAGTCCTAGCTAGTGCAATAAGAAAAGGAAATAAAAGATACACAGATTGAAAAGTCAGAAATAAAACTGTCTTTGTTCACAGATGACATGATTGTTCATGTACAAAATACCAAAGAACTGTCAAAAAACTCCCAAACTAATAAGCCAGTATAGGTCACAGGATACAATGTTAACGTACAAAAGTCAACTGCTTTCCTATATTCCAGCAATGAAAAACTGGAATTTGAAATTTAAAATGTACCATTAAACACTGCACCAAGAAAATGAAATACTTAGCTATAAATCTGACAAAATATGTATAAGAACTATACGCAGAAAACTAGAAAACTCAAATGAAAGAATTCAAAGATTACCTAAATAAATATAGAGATATTCCACGCTCATGGACTGAAAGACAATATTGTTAATATGTCAGTTCTTCCCAACTAGATCTATAAATTCAATGCAACCCCAATCAAAATCCAAAAAACGATTTTGTAGATAACAATAAGCTGATTCTCAAATGTATATGAAGAGATCAAAGACCTAGAACAGCCAACAAAATGCTAAAGGAGAAGAAAAAAGAAGTTGAAGCACACACAATACCCAATTTAAGGATTTACAATAAAAATAGTATAAATCAAGTCAACATGATATTGGCAAAAGAACAAAGAGATCAATTTAATGGAATTGAGAACCCATAAATAAAGTCCATGAATATAGTCAACTGATCTTCGAAATACAAACAAAGTCATTCAATGGAAAAAGAGAAGACTTTTCAACAAATGGTGCTGGAAAAACTGGACATTATATGCTAAGAAAAAAGAAACCCAGACATAAAACTTACACCTTACTCAAAAAATTAAATCAAAAGGGAACATGCACCTAAATGTAAAATGCAAAGCTATAAAAATTCTTTAAGAAAACACAGAATATCTTGGTGATTTGGGGTTTGGTGATGAATTCTTAGATATGACATCCATGTAAGAAAAAAAGTGCTAAGTCAGACTCTAGAAAAATTAAAAGTTTCTGTTCTTCAAAGACACTGTTGAGAGAAGAAAAAGAAAAGTAACTGAAAGAAAATATTTGTAAAACACATATCTGACAAAGAATTTGTATCCAAAATGTACAAAGAAAAGTAAAACTCAACAATAAGAAAACAAAAAGTCTAACTTTAAAAGAGGGTAAAGATCTGAACAAACATCACCAAAGAAGATATATGAATAGCAAATAAGCATATGAAATAATGGCCAATATCATTTGCCAGTAGGCAATGCAAATTAAAGCAACAATAAGACACCACTACACACCTATCGCAATGGCTAAAATCCAAAAATGGACAGTATTTATTGTCAGTTGCTGATGAAGATGCAATTGCTAGTGAGGATGCAGATCAACAGGAATTTTTATTCATTGCTTGTAGGAATGTAAAAGAGTCAGCCACTTAGGAAAACAGTTTAAAAGTTTCTTACAAAACGAGACATAGTCTTATTGTATGATGCAGCAATCATACTCGTAGGTATTTACCTAACTGATTTGAAAACACCTGCATATGAATGTTTATAGCAGCTTTATTTTATTTTATTTTTTTTGAGACGGAGTCTCGCTCAGTCGCCCAGGCTGGAGTGCAGTGGCCGGATCTCGGCTCACTGCAAGCTCCGCCTCCCGGGTTTACACCATTCTCCTGCCTCAGCCTCCCGAGTAGCTGGGACTACAGGCGCCTGCCACCTCGCCCAGCTACTTTTTTTGTATTTTTTAGTAGAGATGGGGTTTCGCCACGTTAGCCAGGATGGTCTCAATCTCCTGACCTCATGATCTGCCCGTCTCGGCCTCCCAAAGTGCTGGAATTACAGGTGTGAGCCACCGCGCCCGGCCTATAGCAGCTTTATTTTTAATTGCCAAAAACTGTAAACAAGCAAGGCATCCTTAAATGGGTGAATGAACAAACAAACTGTGGTACATCTACATAATGAAATGTTATTTGGCCGTAAAAAGAAATGACGAATCCAGCCATAAAACAATATGGATGAATCTTCCATGCATATTGCTATGTGAAATAAGTGAATCTGAAAAAGTAACATATTGCACAATTCCAATGACATGGCATTCTGGAAAGGGCAAAACTGTAGTAACAGTGAAAAGATCAGTAAGAGTTCAGGGAGACAGGGAAGGATTAAATAAGTGAAGTCCAGGGAATTTTTCAGGGTGCTGAAACTATTTTTATGATACTGTAATTGTGGATACATGACCATGCATTTGTCAAAACCCACTGAAGTGTACAGGTCAAAGAGCTAATCTGCAGATACGCTAACTTTTAAAAAGTATTTAAAAGATGGGAGGATCTCAAGATCCTGATTTTGCAAAATGTGACAAAAAACAATCCACGAAGCAACCTCACTGAAAGGGGTTGGGGGGAAAAGGTGCTGACTTAAGTAACTCTGAAAATAAACAGAGTCTGTAATACTAAAGGCCAAAGAAGCTGTACATCAGTGCTGAACTCTAGTTGATAAAGTTGTTTCCCAGGCAGGCAGTGGTTAATAGTTCTGATACCACTACTCACACATTCTGGAACTGACCATTAAGCAAATGGATGGCAGATGGTGAGAACCAGTTTCTCACGGCTGGAGTGGGAACAGGGGAGGAGGCTGGACTGATCCACACTGTAAAGGACTGGCATTGAAGACATCACTATGAACTCATGTTTACCTTAACAGAATATTGACGGTTATATATAGAAACAGTTACAGGTATGTGTATATACATGTGTTAGTATACACTCATATACAGTCGTCCTCCCTTATATGTGGGGATTACATTCTAATACCCCCGTGGATGCCTGAAAAAACAGATAATGCTGAACCCTATGTATACTATGTGTTTTCCTGCACACACATACCTTTGATAAAATTTGTCATTAGGCACAGTAAGAGATTAACAATGATCCCTAATAATAAAATAGAACAATTAGGCTGGGCACAGTGGCTCACACTTGTAACCCCAGCAGTTTGGTAGGCCAAGGTGGGCGGATCACCTGACGTCAGGAGTTCGAGACTTGCCTGGCCAAAATGGTGAAACCCCCATCTCTACCAAAAATACAAAAAAATTAGCCAGGAGTGGTGGCGCACACTTATAGTCCCAACTACTCAGGAGGCTGAGGCAGGAGAGTCACTTGAACCCAGGAGGAGGAGGTTGCAGTTAACCAAGACCGTGCCATTGCATTCCACCTTGGGCGACAAAAGTGAAACTCCATCTCAAAAAAAGAAAAAATACATATATATATAACAATTATAACAATATACTGTTCACAATTTCATGGATGGAAGATTCATTCTTACCATGGATCTTAGCAAGCTCCACATATGATTTCTTCTTTCTTATGAAGTCAAGAACTTTCACCTTTTCACTTAAATGAAGAACTTTATGGCTTCTCCTCAGCATATCTGGATTGCCAGCATCACAACTTTTGGGCTTTGGGGCCCTCATTAGGTAAAATAAGAGCTACCTGAACACAAGCACTGCGCTAGAGTGACAGTCGGCCTGCTGACTGAGAAGGCTAAGTGACTAAACGTCAGGCAGCGTGCACAGCCCGGGTATGCTGGACAGGGGATGATTCCGGTCCCAGGCGGGACGAAGCGGGACTGCATGAGAGTTCATCACAGTGCACAGTTTAAAACTTATGAATTGTTGGCCGGACGCGGTGGCTCACGCCTGTAATCCCTGTACTTTGGGAGGCTGAAGCGGGTGGATCACAAGGTGAGGAGTTCAGGACCATCCTGGCTAACATGGTGAAACCCCATCTCTATTAAAAAAATTAGTTGGGCATGGTGGCAGGTGCCTGTAGTCCCAGCTACTCGGGAGGCTGAGGCAGGAGAATGGCATGAACCCGGGAGGTGGAGCTTGCAGTAAGCCAAGATCGCACTCCAGCCTGGGTGACACAGAGAGACTCCATCTCAAAAAAAAACAAAAACAAAAAAAGCATGAATTATTTATCTCTAAAATTTGCTATTTACTATTTTTGGACCATGGTTGACTGAATGTAACTGAAACCATGGAAATGAAACTGTGAATAAAGAGGAACCAGTGTATTTCATTGTTTTGTTAGCTGAGTGAACCTAGAAGCAAAGCTCTCTCCCCTACCCAATAACAAGCACACCTAGCACCCAGATTTTGGTTTCTAATGCCAACCTTCAACCAAAAGAACCAGAGTTTTCTTGGAGAAATGGCCAGTTTGCCCATGGACTAGGGTAGGAAACATACAAAACGAGCCAGGAGCCTCCTGTGGTGCCAGAATGTAAGAATGCGATAAAAATATTAATAACCTCACAATGATGGGGGTATGCTGAAGGGACACAGGAGCCAACTTTTAACAATAAGGTAACATTGGATTATAACTGTGAGTATAAAATAAATATCCATGAGTCCATATTTATATAAATACATGATTGAACACATAAGTAAATAAATAGTAAAGAAGGGACAAATCTCCTAAAGGAAGAAATTCCAAATACTTTATGTAGATCCTCCACCCTCAGGGAGGAGGATGAATTCCCCACTCCTTAAGTAGAGGCTGCACATGGTGACTTCCCTCCACAGAATACAATATAGGAAAGTGGGAGGGTGGAACTTCACAGCAGAGAAAACCGCCAATAACTCCCTCAGCCAGTGATCAAGTCAGCACCAACAGTGATGCCATACTGATAGTATGTACCCCTGATGTGATGTGATAAGAATGGGTCTTGGCCGGGCGTGGTGGCTCACGCCTATAATCCCAGCACTTTGAGAGGCCAAGGCAGGTGGATCATGAGGTCAGGAGATCGAGACCATCCTGGCCAACATGGTGAAACCTGGCCTCTACTAAAAATACAAAAAAAAAAAAAAAAAAAAAAAAAAGGCCAGGAGTAGTGGCATGAGCCGGTAGTCCCAGCTACTCAGGAAGCTGAGGCAGGAGAACCATTTGAACCCGAGATCACGCCACTGCACTCCAGCATGGGTGACACAGCAAGACTCCATCTCAAAAAAAAAAAAAAAAATGGTCTTTACCTCTCTGGTCTTCTTCCTCCAAACCCAGTCTAACCATGAGAAAAATATCAGACAAATCCCAATAGAGGGGCACCCTACATAACACTGACCAGAACTGCTTAACACAGTCGAGGTCATGAAAAGCGAGGAAAGTCTATGAAAAAGCCACAACCGCGAAGAGCCTAAAGCAACATGGCAACGGATGTGATGTGGGGTTGGATGGTATCCTGGGAGAGACAAGAAACATCAGGTAAAAACTAACGAAATATGAATAACCATGGACTTTAAATAATCATAATGTATTGATATTGGCTCATTCATTTTAACAAATGCACCATACTAATGTAAGATGTTACAAAGAAACTGGGAATTTCTTACACTAGCTTTGCAATTTTCCCGTTCCTATAAAACTATTCTAAAGGATGAACTTTATTTAAAAATCCAAATGGCAGTCACAAAGCATAAATATCACAGCCGACCACACCCCGCCTCACAGTAAGTTGCTTTTATAAACCAACAGCTGCTGGTTGCTGCAGAGTCCCCAGGGCCAGGCTCAGAGGCTGTGTCCCCACTATACCCAAGGCAAGCCCCTGAGTTGCCACTGCAGGGGATTCAATTCCCCACCCCAGTTAATTTACATGCGGTGTGAGTTTTACACTGACGGAATGAGGGCTTAATGTTTGCTTGGTGTAAAACTGATGCAGGGAGAGAGAATTTTAGAGCATGACCTTTAAGAAGGACCAAAGAGGGCGGCTTTTCCGTCGGCAGCAGGTGGCATAAGGATCAATAGCTGACGTCTGTCCCGCTGGACAGCAGACCCGCTGGGAGGAGGGAAAGGCACGCTGGACACACGTGAAGGACACAGTGACGACTGCGCGATGGGCTGGGGACATCTCTCATACTAGCCTGTTAGGAAGGCCACAGTGCAACACAGATGGAGAGGTCAGATCAGAACACCTGTCCGGGGCCTCTCGATGGGCACTAGGAATCTGAGACGAGTTCTTGGCACTGATGCTCAAAACGTCTTTCATACCTCTAGAAATTGACTCTCCCAATCCAGTTTCAAGCAGGAGGGATTCATCTATCTATGTGCAACTGACAGAATTAGAGGGTTCCCTCATGACATCTAAACATCCCCATGAAGTGAGCATACTGTATGAACACTGGTGCACCGACATTCATCAATGACAGTGCGATCGTTAGTCCACCAGCCCAAAATGCAAGCTGAGGGGCTGAGAAGACAAGTCACTTGCCCTTGCAGGCTCCGTCTTCCCACCTGGACAATTCTACATAACTAAAGAAAATAAAGCACGAAAGCTTTGAAACCACGGCTGATAGTGCAGGCTCCTCAGGGGAAAGGCAGGCACCCGATAGACCAAGAATCTGGTTTCCCCACCCATCACGCCTACAGCACTGATTCACCAGTGCAGCTGAGGTGATGGAACCATGGGAGAACTAAAGGGAGGGACACTGAATCATCCCCAAAACCACAACAGAATTTTCTCTATGAACCTCTCCACCACTGTTAGCTAGAATCTTCTGCAAGGATTAACTGAATATAAACACCTAAAGCATAAATAATCCATGTCAATAATTTAGGCGTACAGTAAGATAAAGTACACTGCTCATTAGGCAAAACTACAGACAAAAGAAAATATACTTTAATATAATTTACACTAATACCAGCTAAACAAGAGGTCGAAGAAAGTTGTTAAATTTCTCACCGCATCCTCAAAGACATAACAAAAGTTAAATAGGAAATTACAAAAGGAAGGTGGTTTTAAAATTCAGAAAACAAAACGTTATGAAATCATCACGACTCCAGTGTAATTCTATAGCCATAGCTTTACATGTAAACACTGGATTTAACATGCAAAACCTGTGGTTACTTTAGACCACTGAGACTCAATTATTTATGTTGATTATTTATAGGTAATTCTAATGGAAGTTGATTATTGAATATTTTTAAAGAGGAAAAAAAAAGGAATAAATTCTCATTTGGCTAAAAAGCTTTGAGTTTTTTTCCTGAAGGAAAAAAAATAGAGTAGGTGGTCTCCTGAGTTCCCCTGCAGCCTAGGGTGCCGACATGAATAAATAACCGTGGTAAGAAGAAGTATGCTAGCAGCCAAACCACAGACAATAGTACCCAACGCATCGCCCATCTTCAGAAATGAAGCATGTTGCACAAGTCATTTTCCTAAAAACTTCATACTCGGAGCCAGGTTCGGTGGCTCATGCCTGTAATCCCAGCACTTTGGGAGGCTGGGGCGGGTGGATCACCTGAGGTTGGGAGTTCAAGACGAGCCTGACCAACATAGAGAAAATCTGTCCCTAGTAAAAACAGAAAATTAGCCGGGTGTGGTGGTGCATGCCTGTAATCCCAGCTACTCAGGAGGCTGAGGCAGGAGAATCCCTTGAACCCACAAGGCGGAGGTTGCAGTGAGCTGAGATCACACTATTGCACTCCAGCCTGGGTAACAAGAGTGAAACTCCATCTCAAAAAAAAACAAAAAACCTTCATACTTGGACTTTAAACATAGGTCTTCCTAAAGTGCATTCTAATTAGAGCACATGAGGCTAGACAGGGGTGACTAGCAGAAACTGGGGAGGTCCGAAAATGCCCCCCTTGGAGAACTGACCCTAAGAAAGCAGCAAGAGCCTGAGGAGACCCGCGGAAGGCCACGAGGAGTGAAGTGACACGAAGAAATGGCTATGGACACAGTCCTGGGAAACCAGGGAGTGGCCAGAGGGGGGTCACAGTCTGTCTTCAGAGCAGAACTATAATTAACACCAAACGCTACCATAAGCAGAAAATAGAAGCTGATGCCGCCTCTGACCTCAGAGCTGAGAAAAATGGGTCCACATAGGGCTCATGAAGGCCTTAGAAGGGCCTGCAGAGAAGAGGGGGGCTACTGTCCACGGAGCACTGTGCCCGGGAGGCAGCCTGGCCAGCAGTCCAGAGACACCCCGCACCCCCCGCCCCACCCGACACAGGCACAGCAGGGCGAGCACCTTTGATGAGAACACCCACTTCCTCTGCAGACAGTACCTGCATGGCCCTCCCGGGCACCTGGCTTTGGGGTGACACGTGGGCAGGGAGCTGCACACAGACCGTATCCCTCCAGCAGGATCCCCCCTCCTTATTTGCATTCCATTTAGTGATAAGATTTTCCCCCATGGCCTTAACCATTTTCTCTTATTCCCCAAGGAAAAATAATCAATATTATTAGTTGTTGGTGGTTATCCTGTGTTATGGGTTGAATCTGTCCTTCCCCACAAAATTCACGGGAATTCCTAACCCCCAGTACCTGAGACTGTGACCTTATTTGGAAATAGGGTCCCTGCAGATGCTATTAACTAAGATGAAGTCGTATGACAGGAGGGGAGGCCCCCGGTCCAATCTGACTGTGTCCTTAGGAAAAGGGAGATTTGAACACAGAGACATGAACACGAGGAGGACGCCATGTGAACAGGACGCAGAGATGGGGTGATGTGGTTACAAGCCAAGGAACGTCGCAGATTACCAGCAAATCACAGGAAGCTAAGAGGGAGGCCTGGAACAGATTTTCCCTCAGAGCCCCAGGAAGAAATCCACACTGCCAGCACCTTGATCTCAGCTTTCCCGGCTGCAGAACTGCGAAGGAATACATTTCTGTTGCTTAAGCCACCTTGTCTCTCGTACTTTGTGATGGGAACCCAAGGATAGGAATCCAGCCTGTAACGTGACCTTCAGCTTTACAGAGACGTTCCAGCAACTTCCCTGGGACACGATAACCCAGAAAACAAGTGAAGAAGGTCCTGGGGGACCCTGCCGTTGTCACACTTCAAGGTCCCTGTGCCTGACTCATGGGAGCCCCCAGGCCTTCCATCGGAGACCACGCGACGCTGACTAGAAGCTCAGGAAGATACACAACCCGGGGCAGGCGGACACTTCATCTCTAACGCGCAGCAGTAAGAATCTCCTAGCTGTTTTCTTCCTCGTCGCCATCAATTCTGAAAGGCATGTTTTCATAGTTGGAGGACTCTAAGGGCTACGATGAAAGTCTCTGTCATCAGGCTAAACATTTGAACAACATCTTAAATATTCAAAGAGAACGTTAGGTTGAATTTCGACTTAAGTGTACTATAGAATACTTTAAGGTTAACACTGAAAAGGAACTTTCCGTAGTAAATTAAAGATGGCTTCTCCTCCTGAAGGAAAGTGGAGTCTAATTCCTAGCCTCTCACACACCGGCCGGCCTGTGACTTGCTTGATCCAGCCACTGTGACAGAGGTGACACTCTGGGACACGGGAAGCTGAGTTGTAAGAAGCCTAGTGGAGCCTCTTAGAATGCTGGCTCTGGGAGAAGCCAGACACCATGTAGGCAAGTATCACTCATGCTGTGAGGAAGCCCAGGTACCCGCATGGAGAGGCCATCTGAAGACACGAAGGTGTCTGGCCAGCCCTGGTTGCTCTATCTATCCCAGCCAGGCATGTGAGTAAAGGAACCTTTTTGGACATTCCACCACAGCAGAAACGGCATGAAGAAGACCCAGGGAACCCAGCCAACAGCCAGAACCAAGAACCCAAACGTATGGTCCCCATGCAGCCACCTCGGCCACCTCCAGCCATCAGTGAGAGTTCTAGTCACCAGCCTGTCTCTGCGTCATCCTGCTAAATTCCTCACTCACAGAAGCATGAAAGGTGGTTGTTCAGTGCCACTAAATTTTGGGGTGGTTTACTGTGCAGCCATAGATAACTGGAGCACACTTTTCTGTGAAGTATTTTCTTTCCAGACTCGAACAGTTAGATGGGTTTATCCGGAGGCTATGGTGTAATTGAAATTCCATTAAAGATGCTTTTTAACAAGTAAGCAGGACTCATACATCTTCCCACTGCAAAGGCCTGCACTATCTTTGCCAAATCGTACTCTGTGAAGTCATCCAGTACAACACGTACCCCAAGTTCACACTCTTGAACAGCTGCCTGACTCAAATGGAGCCTTAGTCAGGGTGAGCAGTGTCACTGCAACGCTTGCAAGCAAAGCAGGATCCAACCCCATAGCAGAGGTTAGAAATGCCACTAAAAACCACCTTCTGGGGTCATCGATGGGTTTCACAGCTCCGATTTCAAGAGGTATCAGATATGTCAAAGAAAATGTGGCCAAAGATCTGGAAATACAGGCTCTTCCGATTCAGTAGGACCAGGAGTCACTGCCCCAGCCAGAGGTCAGCCACCCTGGGGTCAGCCACCCTGGCACTGTCCAGATAAGACACTCTCCACAGAACCTGGGAGCTGGCTCTCTCTCTGCTGTGTCTCTCCAGAGAAACAGCCCCAACTTCTGTTAGTTGTTTGTACAGACTTCCGAGGAAAACTATCTTCCTCCTATCTCATAAAAATATTCCTTGCTGGGGCTGGGCGCGGTGGCTCACGCCTGTGATACCAGCACTTTGGGAGGCCTAGGCAGGCTGATCATAAGGTTAGGAGATGGAGACCATCCTGGCTAACACGGTGAAACCCCGTCTCTACTAAAAATACAAAAAATTAGCAGGGCGTGGTGGCGGGCGCCTGTAGTCCCAGCTACTTGGGAGGCTGAGGCAGGAGAGTGGCGTGAACCCGGGAGGCGGAGCTTGCCGTGAGCCAAGATCGTGCCACTGGGAGGGTTGTTTGAGCCTGGGAGAACAATGCTGCAGTGAGCCATGATCACGCCACTGCACTCCAGCCTGCGTGACAGAGCAAGACTCCGTCTCAAAAAAAAAATTCCTTGCTGGGACATAAACCCTTTTCCTATCATCATACTTGCCCAAACTGTGAGTTCACAGCCAATGATACTTGGATGCATGGCCTCTGCTGGTAGATAACCTATGCCAAACTGTTTCCAAATAGACAGAAAACCAACATTAATATAGTTTGTTGTTTTGCGACAGAGTCTCACTCTGTCACCCAGGCTAGAGTGCAGTGGTGTGATCACGGCTCACTGTAGCCTTGATCTCCCAGGCTCAAACAACCCTCCCACCTTGGCCTCCCAAGCAGCTGGGACTACCGGCACACACCACCACATTCAGCTAAATTTTATTTTTTATTTTTTGGTAGAGACAAGGTCTTGCTATGTTGCCCAGGCTGGCCTGAAACTCGTGAGTTCAAGCGATCCTCCTGCCTCAGCCTCCCAAAGTGCTAGGATTACAGATGTGAGCCACTGCACCCGGCCTTAGTATGTTTTAAAATTCAAAAGTAAACAGTGTACTAACAGCGACCTGAATCTGCCTGCACTTGGAGGCTCACTGTTTTCATGTGCTTACCTACGCAGTCTCCTTTAAGCCTCAGGTCAAGGCCGTGTCATGCTCATTTCAGCAGAAATGTCAGGCAGCTCTCCCCGGCCCACAGCTGGCTCCTGGTAGAGCAGTCAAAGCCAGATCTACCAGATGCCAGCACCCATGAGAAAAGGATCTGGATGGTGCCAGCCTAATACCCCTCCATCCCCAGCCACCAGCAGTGCCGAGGTCCTTCCGTTGGTGCTGTCTGCATGGCTTTTCTCATCCCCACTCTGACCCCAGCAGCTGGGTGGGCATCTTACAGATCTCCTTCCCAGATCCCGTGCAAAACGGCCAGAATTCTAGGTCTCGGGTTGTTCATTTGTTTGTTTGATGTGAAGTTAGACTTCAGTTACCTTGGTGTTAGGAGAGAACAGCGTTTAAATTATGTGTGGCAAGGAAAATTAATTTGAGATTACGAATTCCCTGCAGTGTTCAAAGAGTATCATGGAGCTTAAGAGCAAGTTGGGTGGGTCTCAGTTTATTGACCTGGAGGAACGTGGAAATGCTAAGGGGAAGCATGGGGCTGAAGAGTGCTGTGCAGATGTCAATCCATTTCCATCTGAAATCACACTGGAAAACAGAAAAGCCTGCCTGCGGATCTGTGTGGGGGCGTGGAGAACAGTGTGGGGGGAGATGCAAAAGCTCCACCTCAGACAGCTGGGAGGGAAGCTGAGTCAGGGAGGCTGCCTGTCGTTCTCTGTAGACATTCCCCTACTGTCTGACTGGTGACAGTGACATTTTATTACGTTTGTAATTGACAGAAGGGGAAGGCACAATGACTGGTTACAGTGAGATTGTATTACATTTGTAATTTACAGAAAGAGAAACACACAAACTGCAAGAGAAAAAGATCCCTAGAGAGCATGGTCCAAGAGGGCCGTGTTCCCATTTCCACATTCCCTGTGGCTGAATGCCGAGACTTTGAGATCAACCCCGTCAGGAAGAAAGTTAAAGACAGAGGCTAATCAGCGTTTGGCAATGCTGAGAGCTTCCACGTGCCAGGCCCTGCCTGGGCTCTTTACCTGTATTATGTCAATCAGTTTTTACAACTTCCCCAGGAGGTGTCATCCCTGTTACAAGTGAGAAACTGAGGCACAGAGACAGTAGCAATTTCCCTATGATCCTAAAGTGATCAGAGGTACAGCTGGGATTCCCATCCAGGAATCCCAAAGCCTGAGCTCTCTAACGGCATGTTGTGACACTTCATAGTTGTTTTGACTTTTATCAAATCATTCAACCTCTTTGAGGGTCATTTTTCTTATTGTCAAGTGAAGGCGACAATACTTCCCTCTTTTTGCAAAGAATCAAACAATATTCCTTTGCAAAAAGGAATATTACATATCTTTATCATATGTATCTATATCATCATACCTGTACATAAATCATCTCACCCAGTGCCTGCAGACAGGGATTGCAGAGCTACGTGCCCAACTAACCTCACAGGGACAGGGAGGGCACTGGTGAGTGTGGGCAAGATACCATCAAATCCACTGATAAGGGACAGTTCAGAGAGTGAGGAGTGCATGTGCCACAGCTCCTCTGCATCTGAGGAGTGAAGAGGAGGGTGGTGATGAGGTAGGACAAGGGTTGGAATGGGAGATGGGACTAAGAAATCAGGTAGCTCGGGAGGCTGAGGCAGGAGAATCGCTTGAACCCGGGAGGCGGAGGTTGCAGTGAGCCGAGATTGCGCCACTGCACTCCAGCCTGGGCGACAGAGCAAGACTCCATCTCAAAAAAAAAAAAAAAAAAGGAAAAAAAGAAACCAGGCAGGCACAGATGGCCACATGGAGAGGTCAGCCCGAGAGGGCTCTGGACTGCAGCTTGGGCAAAGAGCACGGATGCAGGCAGCAGCCTTGGAGGACACAGCGGATGTCTCTTTGTTCACCTCCCCAGGGCACTGGTGTCTGGAAGATCTCCTCGGCCAGCCACGACTTAGACGGCTGGCTGACTGGGTTAACTTTCCACCCACTCCCTCCGACCACCCAGCCTGATGTTCCTTCAATATCTCTTCAATACTCGTGAGGAAGGATGGGAGTAAACCGGTTTTCTTTTAATAAAAAATATTATGCCTTTCTCTTTAATTACAAAGTAAGGTTTTTAAAATACCATTTCCAAATAAAACAGTTGTGGGAGGCATAGTGAATGTTTCATAAAATGAGTTATTGATTCCTAGCAAATAATACTCCCCAGTCAGTTTCAGATTTTCAGCTGAACGCAGCAGGGACCTAGAGCCTGTGCCAGGCCCGTCCTCTACATCAGGGACCAGGGAACACTTGGATGGGGTGGGTTTTAATGTGTCTCTCCATTGCCCTCAAAGGCACTGCCAATCTCAGCAACAGGAGTGTGCTGACTCGTAACTTATCAGTCCTATTGTGAGTCCATCACCTGCAAAACCTCAGTGATTTAGTCCAGTGACGTGCTGGTGCCCAGCACCAGTGGAGCTGGCATGAGATGGGGTCCCTGGCAGCTGCTCAGCGACCCATCCCTCCATTCAGCTTCGACGCCATAGGAGGGGGCTGGGGCCAGTGACAGTCAAGACCCGTGGACCCAGGCCTTCAGAGTGGCTCTTAGCATGAGGGAGAAGGGGTCAAGTAAAGGGAAAATCAGCGGGGAAAATTGGTTCTAATGGCTAGTGGGGTGGAGGTGGAATGGGTAACCAGTTCTTTCTGGGGACAGACAGGCATGATATGAGAGATCCATCCAAGAACCTGTGTTTGACTGGGACGAGTGTGCAGCTTCGGGATGTGGGGATGAACTTTGAAGTAAAGACAGAAAGAAAATTCGTGCGCTGGAACAGGTTCAGTGCTCTCTCTACCATATGTCACCATAATATTCCAATCATTAGATCTGAACTAAATATAGATTTAATTTACCGAGTAATGTTTTAAAGACAACAGCAGTGGCCCCCAGCAGCGCTCCAATTTATGTACAACTTCGAGATAAATTACATCTTTTGACTCGCGAGAAAGATGTCTAATTAGGAAGATTTCCAGATATAAAGAACTGTCACTGTAAGGCATGTCATCTCATCACTGTAAAGTCACGCATTAACATATAAAAAGTTCCCATTTAATAAACCGCTTATGTCAAACGAGGTCCTGAAGATGGGATGTGGGTGAAGGTGCTGCCCAGTAGGCGGCTCAGCTGACTCATCACCTGATGTCACTGGCCATGGCCATCCCTCCGCCTTCAGATGGAGTTGCCAGATGGATATTTTTGCCATACAAGGTTCTTTCTTATTTCATTTTATTGTATTCTGATTTTCTAGCTGGCTACATTTCAGAATTAGTATTTGTGTTAGGATAAGATATTAAGATTCTCTTGAAGCACCGGTGTTTAACACAGTTTATCTTAAAGGCTGCTTCCAGGTTGCTGCAAGATAAAACTACCTTAAGGAGTCTGTCAATCAGATGCAACCATGGTAAGCAGAGAAAACGGCAAAATGGCTATAATTCTGCAACTCTACTCCAAATGAGGACAAAACCACCCTGTATCCAATACAATACATATACTGGGTTTTGTAGTGGCATGAAGAAATGCCTTATGAAGTTGGCCCAGCTTGGGAGGTATCAGGGACAACATCTCAGTGGGTTTTGCAGGAAGAATAGGAGTTTGCTGATAAATTTCATGCTTCCTCTGTAGACAATGGGGAAGCATCAGAGGGGACGTAGCAGGGTGGCCAAGTGACAAGTGCTACAGCAGGGAGGGTGGATTTGGAGCAGGGCAGGGATGAGCAGGGGACCAGGGCAGGGGAGGGGACCACTTAGAAGAACGCTACATTGTTTTCAGACCAAATGTGTTTGCAGCCTCACTGGGAATGCGGGGTTAGACCCTACACCAAAAACTCCCTGGAACAAGAGCTGTTCTAATAATGCTAAGCATATGTGAGGCTGTGATGACTCTAATATTGGAACTTTTTTTTTTTAACAGAAAACCAATTATTATCATAGGAAGCTTCTGCCACCTCTCATCCAACAGTGTTACCGTGACTGTTGCTAATATGTTGAAAAAATAAAAATAAATAATGGAGATCTGGGGACGTGGCTGAGGAAATCACCTGTATGAGAGATGGGTGGATGGAAAAGTCCCAAACCCCTTCAAGAAGCATCCGTGCCACTGCAAGCTTTCCAGAACTTCAGAGCCATGGACTGTCTACTTCCGTTTCTCTGTATCCTCCCCCTAACCCTGGTTTCAATTTCCATTCCATTTTCCCTTTATCCATTTACTATTTCACTTATTTATGACTCAAATATGCCAGGCACCATGGGAGAGCTGTGACACACGGTGAACTAACTGGAGCCAGCACCGTCCCACACCATCACTCCCGCCTTCCAGTGAGGGAGAGAGCCAGTAACCACACAGCTGGTTAGAGAAGGACATCTGTGCCACAGACTCCCAAGGAGAGGCCAGGTGCCTCTGAAGGCTTATAGAGTAGACACGTCCTGCCCATCACATCTTCGTCACTTGTGTCAGAGCTACAACTAAAATCCAGAATTCCTAATTTCCACCTACTTACTCTGCCTCATTCATTTTTCGGTTTATTCGTTTGTTCATTCATTTGCTTGTCCCTTTGTTCACTGCTCATTCATTCTTTCAACAATCAATCAGTTGTTCATCCATTACCTACACACAGGGCAGGCCCTCTTGTCTCAGTTCAGCTACAAGGCACAGAGGCATAACAAGGCTAATGAACACTACACGGGTCATAACCAGGGTGCTACGGGCACACTGGCCAGGGAAAGCTGAACTGGTCTGGGCGGCTCGATGAAGGCTCTGCAGAAGTGGCCCTGACAAGTGCCAGCGAATCACTCCACAACATGCAAACCTGACCACTTACATAACATGCAACACACACTCACATGTTCCAGGTGCCGCACAGACAGGGCCCCTGCCCCTTGAAAGTCAGAGTCAAAAGGGGGAGTGGCGAGGAAACAAAGGCTGCATCTTGTGTCAAGCGCCAGGGAGGGAATAGTGAAGTACTGCCGGGTCTCGGCGGGGGGCCTTCTATGAAGAAGGTGGTGGCATCTGGGCCTGGAGCCTGCAGGAAAAGAACCGGGGGAAGCACCTTACAAGCATGGAGGGAAACCGTGGAAAGTTACAGAAACCGTCAGGAGGCCAGTGGGGCTGGAGTACAGCGTATTGTCGGATGAAGTCAGCAGCTTGAGTAAAGCATTGCAAGTGGAGGGAAATTTTTAAATTTTTTCCTGTATGTGTCAAGAAGCCACTGAAAGTTTTCAGATGACGTTTTATTGACAGAATCCTATTTATATCTTTAAAGAAGCATACTGGTCGGACCCTCAAGCCCATAGAGGGGTACTGTTGCAAGTAGGAAAGACCACCCCTTGCTCTCAGTGATGAGGCAGATTCCATCCCTTGGCCAGGCCGCCATGCCTGACTCTGGCTGCTGCAGAAGTCCGGGAACGGCAACTGAAACCAAAGAGGTGGCCATACAGATGGGGATGACAGGACGGACGGCAGGTAATTTCTGAAGGAACGGCTGGTGGGATTTGCCGTGCATGGGTGGGGAGGTGAGGGAAAGGGACTGCTGTACATTCCATACATCTTGATTCCATTATCTCTGTGCCCTCATGCAAGCCTTCAGCTCTACAGGAAGGCCAAACAACTGCAGATTTCCCGTCGCGCACATGCCAGAGATAAGTGCTTCCCAATCCTGGTTATTCTCAGTCTTCTGTATCACATGCAATGGTGTGATGAGGTCTCCCTATTCTCAGTCTTCTGTATCACATGCAATGGTGCGATGAGGTCTCCCTTCCAAGATGTACAGGCCTCTCTGCAGGATCAAATTCCAGAACCGGGATTACTGAGTCAAAGCATGAATTAATCTATAATTGTCTTAATTCTGAAAAATTATCCTCCTGGGGTCGGGGGGCAGTGCATTTTACACTCCTCTTAGCAAAATGTGAGGTCTGTTTCACCCCAGACTCAGTAAAAGATTATGTTCTCCAGCGTGTGGGGTTTTGCCTGACATGACAGGTGACATACAACATCTTACTGTTGTTTTGATTGTAATTTCCGTTACCGCGAGGTTCACAGTGTTTTCAAGTAGTTAGGCCATTTAAATTTCTGTGAGCTCCCTGACCCCACTCATTTTTCTTTTGGATACTTGTGGTCTTTTTCTTATAAACTTCTAGAATGCAGGAACTATTAGTGATCTGAATTAGAAATATTTCTCCCAGTTTGGTATTTTGCTTCTAAGTTTGCATACTTTCTTAGAA
Source organism: Chlorocebus sabaeus (assembly GCF_047675955.1). Lineage (NCBI taxonomy): Eukaryota > Metazoa > Chordata > Mammalia > Primates > Cercopithecidae > Chlorocebus > Chlorocebus sabaeus. Next base: position 6,326,055 of record NC_132929.1, on the reverse strand, counting down.
ATTTTATTTTATTTATTTAGCCATGTAAAAGTTTTTGCTTTGATATGGTCACATTTATCAACATTTTATAGCCACAAAGACTCCTACATGAGCTGGTAAAAAGGAATTGGTGGGAGGTGGTTCTTTGGTCCAAATTTAGAAAGATCTCCACATGTATTGTGAAGTGGAAAAAGCAAAGGTACATAATATACCCTTTTTTCTCTAAGAAAGAGAAGAAAGTGGGCATGTATGTTCTTATTTGTTTATATTTTCACAAAAGAAGTATGATAGGTTATTTTATACGTCAGCTCGGCCAAGCTATGGTGCCCGGTCATTTGATTAAACACTAGTCTAGATGTTGCTGTGGCTGTCCTTTTTAGATGTAATTCATACCTGCAATAAACAGACTCAGTTAAGCAGATTACCCTCCATACTGCGGGGGGCCTCATCCAATCAGTCAAAGGTCCTCAGAGCAAAGACTGAAGCTCCCCAAGTAGAAGGAATTCCTTTGAAGACTGTGACATGCAAAGCCCACCCGAGTTTCCAGCCTGTAGAACTCAGCCTCACGAATGCAACTTCAACACCTACCCGAACCTCCAGCCTCCCTGCTGCCCTCCAGATTTCAGGCCTGCCAGCCCCCACAATCAGGTGAGTCCATTCCTTTAAAAAAAAAATCAGGCGCTCTCTCTCTTTCTCTCTCTCTTCCTCTCTGTCTCTTCCTCTCATTGGTTCTGTTACTCTGGAGAACCCTGATTAACACAGGAACACTTGGAGGATTCCACAAAAAACGAGTACAGTAACTGTGTGTGGGAAGGATGAGGGAAGGGTGGTAATGGGAATTCTCAGTTTAGGCCTTGTTATAGTTAGAAACTTTAAGCTATGTAAATATCTCACCTACTCAAAACAGAAAGTGAAATTTGGGGCAAAATCAACTTTTAGGTATAAAATAAAATAAATGCTATATAAATTAAGCAATAAAGGTTATTTGTTTTATAGAAATTTAAGATACAAAAAAAGAGAATTATCCAGGTTTATTTAAAAGATGAACTACTCAGGAAGAAGACAATTTTTAAAAGCACTGAGATGCAATTCTTTTAAACATGAACCTATCTACCATATTTAAATCTATATGATATTCTACAAATCTGGTGTATCCTTCATGCATTTAATAGAAGGTCTAATTCCCACCAATTCTTCCACTCCTGACCCCACCAGGTGGGCAAACATAACGTGCAGCAATCTGCAAAGAGGCCAGGCCATGACCTGGGCTGGAGTGGCCAGCCTGTGGCTGGGGAGATTTTCCAGGGAACAGGTACCACCTCCCCAAAACACTTCACGTTATGTGCGAGGATGCAGAGATGTCCAGGGTAAACCAACACTTTTTAAGCCAACTCTAAATGTTTGATAAAAGCTAAGAATAATGCATAACAAGAGTTTCACCCTGGAAGTACATACCATTTTCCAGGAAACTCAAACCCTAAACGTATGTAACCTTGTTTGTTGCAGGGAACTTCCTCCCTGTCTAGATTGAAGAAAAGTATTACCATCTGAGACACATTCTTCTCACTCGCAGAACAAGGGGCTTTATGGAAGGCTCTTTACTTACATTAGCAGCACCCTGCTATGCACCTGCTGATGTTCATAACACATGGGGTTTTCTGGGCCACTCCAGTGACTGCTGAGCTGGCACCTGATGACATTTCTTCTAGCAAGTTGCCTTAGTTGACCCAGCTTCTGCTCCACACCAGAGGTGGAGTGGGGAGGAGTGTCCCCTCATGGAAGGTCAGTGCCACAGAGAAACACTGGGCACTCAGACTGCATTCGGTTCTGGGACACAGAGCCTGTCCCCAAGCATCCACAGTGCATTACCCACAGAGAGGCCTGGCTCCCAGGGCTGACAAAGGCAGAGGACAGAGCTATTTGTTGAAATGACAAGTGCCCTGCTAAAAGAAACTGCATGCACAGCATTATAGAGCCAGGTAAACTCATGGTGAGGAGTCTGTGTTTTGGATTAACCACACACACACGCCTGTGTTTAATCCCAGCTCTATTACAGAACTTTCTGGAGGTTGTTTCCCTTTACCAAGGCTGCCTTTCCTTACATTAAGTGGGAACAATATAATCCCACCATAAAGAACTGTCATGAAATCCGAATGCAATGATGACCACTAAGGCTACAGGGCCCGTACTGTAGGTAGTAAGTGCTTACTAAATGCTGGTTCCTCCTCCGTAACTGACGGGAATATTAGGAGACAGATAGGTCTTTGGACAGGTCTTGAAAGCTGTCTCCAGAGGCTGTATTTGGAAACATCACATGGATCTCTTGAATGACGTTCCTCCTGACCCTTAGGCCTTTCAGGAGTAACGCCAGGGTCCTTCCTGGGAGCAGCTCAGCCGAGTGGGGCCAGCAGGCAGCAGAAATGGGGCTGGGACAGAGCACAGGCACGGCCCAGGGGTGGAGCAGACAGGGCTGCTGGGCAAGCACCCCCCACCTCCGCTCCCCGCCAAGGCTGTCTGCTTTCTGCACCAAGGCCCCTCCTACCCCTGCAAGCCCACCCAGCCCCCCAAACACGGGAGAGCTGATGCCCCCAGAGGAAACAACCGGGGGAACGGGAACAAGGCCCCGCATACCCTCTTCGGGGGACAGTTCTGGGGCATTCTGTACGGCTCCAGGCATCCCCCAGGCTCACAGTGGCAGCCCTGGTAACACCCCCCAGGGATTCCTTCTCCTGCCCCACATCCGCCCCAGCTCCTCACACCCGCTTCCTTGTCCTGAGCTCTGCTTCTGCGCTAAAAACAATCCCAGTGGGGAGAGCTGTTTCGAATGCAAAGAGGAGACCAAGGACTTGAGGCCCCTCCTGTCACCTCACTTACATCCCCAGGAGTGCAGGCCACTGCCCATCAAAAGCATGTCCCTGTGAAGCAAGATGATGATCATCGCAGTGGACATTTATCACCTGCCAGGCACCGACCTAAGCACCTTATTATTAACTATTTTAATTCTCACACCAACCCCATAAATTACTATGACTTCTTTTCCAGAAGATCCTCTTTTGGAAACTGAGGCACAGAGAAGCTAACTTTCTGAGGCTGCCCAGCTGGCAAGCAGCAGAGCCAAGCTTCCCACTCCGCCAACGAGCTCCAGAGCCCATGCCCTCAAGGCAGAAGCAGAGCTGCACAATGACGCCAAGAAGAGAAACTGGAGGGTCCAGACTGGCAGAAATCAGGGAGGGCAAGGGCAAGGAGGAAGCCGAAAGTTAAGAACAAAGTCAGACAAACGCCGAGGCAGAAGCCAGGGAAGCAGAGCATGTCACCAATTTCTGGGGACACGCTCTGAGTGAGAGGGTTTGAGAAATGCCACTCGCCGGCTGGGGACTGCTTGTTCTAAAGGTGCCTCAGGCTGAAATCCAGCTGGGCCTGTGCTCCAAGCCAGGAGTCCTGGCACAAAAACACGGATCTTTGCTCTTTCTGTCCACGGGGCCTGGGCCCTCAGCCCCACCCCAAGAGGCAGCAGAGAAGGGACCCAGGCAGGGGCTGTGGTCAGTGGCTAGAACCTCTGGTTTACTAGGGAAGTCAAGCCTGCTGGTTCCCATTTTCTCCATAAATTACTCCCATTAAAGTCAAATATCGGCATTAACTAAATTTTTGATATTTCATGGAACGGTTCCACAAAAAGAGCACTTTCATTTAGCTTTAACCAGCCCTTTCTGCTGACTTCCAAATTCCTATTTCACTTCCCTCTCATCTTCAATTAAAGCTTATTATCCTCCGTGTAAACCAAGAAGATTTATGATGACATTATTTAGTGAGTTTTCTTTTTTTAAAATTATAAATAACAGTAAACTGCAGAAAATGCTCCAATTTCACTTATTCGTTTTCAAGATTTGTGGCCATACACTAAAGCTAAAGCTAACCTCCAAAAGGCAAAAGTCACATCTTAAATGAAAGCTCCGATCAAATCTAGGCCTCCCCAGCTTCTTCGGGCATAAATTGGAATTTTAAGCCATAGGCCAAGAGTTAAAACTATAGCTTCTGATTTGCTTCCAATGTGATCTGTAACTAGTTATTCATGGTCCAAAGAAAAGTTTGGAATCATGTCAGAACGCCTCGTACACACAGCCATCTGAAAAGTCCCCGAGAAGCCCTGTTTAAATGCAACCCAAAACTGATCCTTCCATGTTTCTTCTAAAAGAAGGAATCATTTCCTGTCGTGTATATAGTTTCTTTTCCGAGACAAGATCTCGCTTTGTCACCCAGGCTAGAGTGCAGCTTCACCATTAGAGCTCACTGTCTTGGACTCGGGCAGTCCTCCTGCCTCAGCCTCCTGAATAGCTGGGACTATAGGCACATGCCATTGTGCCTGGCTAATTTTATTTTATTTTATTTTTTGTAGAAACAAGGTCTTGCTGTGTTGCCCAGGCTGGTCTCCAACTCCTGGCCTCAAGCAATCCTCCCACCTCAGACTCCCAAAAGCTTGGAATTACAGGTGTGAGCCACCATGCTGAGCCCATGGCATCTTAATTTTTAAATGTTTCATCTCTTTTCACTATTTTTTCTACATGAGATCATTATTTCATTTAACATATACACACATAGTCACAAGGAGACTTAGGACTTCAGAATCAGAAAACAAATAAAAAAAATACAACGTCCTGCTACAAGAAAATGGTTTTTACCTTAAAAATCACGGAGAAAGGAAAGTGCTAGGAAATGACGGACGAAAGTGATTGTGATTGAGAAGAAGATAAGGGGTAACTGGAACAAAGCATTCACATGAAATCCGTCGGCACCTAGAGGGGCTCATCAGGAGTCTGCCCACGTTTGCGAACACAGCAGCAGCTGTAACACTCACTGCTCTTTTACTGACAGGATCAAGGCATGTAGACACGGGGTATCTGCGAGGCAGAGGTCAGTCAGATTTTTTATTTCTCTCCTGCAGCCCAGGGCCTTGTTATCAGGAGACCAAACTTCCATTCACTGTCATGGCATTCTGGGGTCCACAGAGAGTCAGGTGTAACAAATATACAGGGGCACCATCTGGGATGGGTGGGGAGTATTGTCACATTCTGTGTCAGGGTGCAAGGGGTGGGCGGGCTTACCAGAGTGAGGGGAAATCTACAAGGAACACATGTCCAACCTTGCACTTGGGTTTGAAAAAACATCAGCTTTTAAGTGTTGAATTCTGAATGCATTTATTGAGTCCAAAAATATCTGTGTATGTCTTCAATGTGCCAGGCACTGTTCTCAGTTTAGGCATGCAGCAGTGAATAAGACTGTCAAGTCAACTTCACACAGTGAGAGGGCAAGAGACTTGATACATCATATAAGGTATTAGAAGGTGGTAAGCGGGGGAAATGGAAATGGGGGGAGGGCTAGGACAGGGAGCAGCAATGCTGAATGGGTCTGACCTCACTGAAATGCCAACAGAACGAGAAGAGGGCCGCAGGGCTGCAGCTCTGTGGGGAAGACTCCCGGAGCAGTGAGGAGGCGTGTGGCTGGAGCTGAGCTGGAGAGGAGGATCCAGGAAGACCGGCTCGGGAGTGGGAGGGGTGGCTGCAGATGGAGGAGTTGGCTTTCAGCCTGAGAGAATGTGGAGTCTTTGGAGCATCTCCAATACAGGAGTGACAGGATTTGGAATGAGCTTTGAAAGGTTCACAAAAGTAGCTCAGAAGAAGTGGGGTTATGTGGCTTCTGCAATGTGACCCACAATTTGGCAGAACCTTGAGAAAACTCCAGCCCCAGCAGGAAAATGGCCAAAGGCCAAAAAGAAGTCACAGAAGAATTCACAGAAGAATATTTTCTGCTCCATGGTGCCCTATGAGTAAAACCACACAGTTCAATTTCAGCACCGGCTGGGAACCTAGCTCCTCAAGTTTGATGGTATCAATGAAAATTTAATCATCATGTTTTTCCCTTTCATAGAATTGTGGCCTAACTTCTGAATTCTGATAAAATAACTTAACATTGGCCAACGAGATCACTCAGCATCTGAGACCTAATTTGATACCATAACTCAAATATCTCATCAACTGAAGTTGCAATTAACAAAAAGTCCAGTTGGCAGAGCAGGGCCTGGATGAAGAACAATTCACAGCTGATCTGGGGCTGCCGCCTCTACTGCGGGGTCTTCTTTCCAGACCCTCGAAAGTTCACAGACTCACACCTGCACACAACTCCCGCCGCCCTGCAAAACCGGCTCCCATCAGGAAACGCGTGTGCTCCTTCCTACACGGTACAGCGAAAAGCAAAATCCTAACATACTTCCCCACATTAAAAAAAAATAGAATGAGAAGACTCAGTTTTATGTCTACACAACTGCAAAAACAAAACAAAAGTCAGAGATGTGAACTCCAGATTGTTAACATATCTGCTGAAACAAACAGAACAGTTTAATCAGGAATGTGTACAAGCTATACTGCATACAAACTGGCATCAATCATGAATAAATGAATTTTGGCTTTTTGCATCTCATGTATGGGACTTATTTACATGGCATACTGGCAAACTGGAATGTAAACTAACAATATAAATGATATTGCAAATTGGAAGCGTCCCCAAGCTGCCAGAAATAGGAAGAAGGCAGTGTTTTCGTTTCCTACAGTATGAAAAACTTAGTGATAACCCAATTAATTCATAGTAAGGGCGAGAAGACAGCACACTAACCTTTAATAAATTAATAGGATTGGGAGGCTGAGGCGGATGGATTGCCTGAGCTCAGGAGTTCAAGACCAGCCTGGGGGTAACACGGTGAAACCACGTCTCTACTAAAATACAAAAAATTAGCCTGGTGTGGAGGTGTGCACCTGTATCCTTAGCTACTTAGGAGGCTGAGGCAGGTGAATTGCTTGAACCCGGGAGGCAGAGGTTGCAGTCAGCTGAGACAGCACCACTCTGCACTCCAGCCTGGGTCAGAGAGCAAGACTCGCTCTCAAAATAAATAAAATAAATAATTAACTAATAGGAGCTGTTTTCCCTTTTCTGCAGGTACTGAAAACCATCTTATTCCTGCCTACAGGCATCTCCGTTTAAGATGAAATACAAACACTACCAACCAAGCTATAAATTATATTGCTTTCTATTCCTATTTCTACTAGCTATTTCTTTAAAATTTGCTAAAATCTGCCTATAAAACTATTTAAACTTGGTGTTTATTAAGAAATAGGGAGACTTTTCAACTCTAATTTGAGTTCTTTAATAACTATTTCTCTATTTGGATTTTCTATTTCTTCTCAGGTTAATTTTGGCTATACTATTTATAAATTAAACCATTTCAACTAAATCTTCAAATATATTGGTATAAGGTTGCTGATTATCAGGTATGAAATCTTTTTCATATTATTTTCCTTTTCTATTTCTCCATTATTCATGTTTCTTCTCTTTTATTGTAATCAATAACAGGTGTGTGTACTTATAACTCTTTTCAAAGAATTTTTTATTGCCTCTATTGCTTCTTGGATTTCAATGTCGTTACTTTTCCTTTAATCTTACTTAACTTATTCTTCTTGTGAATGTATGCATTTACTTTGATTAACAATTTCAAATGGAAATTTAAGTTTATCTCCGGTGTTTGTGAGACGTGAAAAGTAACTGAAAACTGCAAAAACACAAAAACTCCTAGAAGCTCCCACCAAAAGTTTACAATAATTATTAATGTTTCACAAGAGAGGGTGGGTGTGGTGGCTCCTGCCTGTAATTCCAGCACTTTGGGAGACCGAGTTGGGTGGATTACCTGGGGTCAAGAGTTCGAGACCAGCCTGGTCAACATGGTGAAACCCTGTCTGTACTAAAAATACAAAAATTAGCTGGGTGTGGTGGCACGTGCCTGTAATCCCAGCTACTTGGGAGGCTGAGGCGGGAGAATCACTTGAACCCAGGAAACAGAGGCTGCAGTGAGCCAAGATCATGCCACTGCACTCCAGCCTGAGCAACACAGTGAGACTCCATCTAAAATAAATAAACAAACATACACACACACACGCACACATACATTTCATAAGAGATAAGAGAACATATCAATGCAGTCATGTGTCACTTAATGACAAAGACACAATCTGAGAAATGTGTCACTCTGAGCAATGCAAATAGTAGTTTCATCATTGTGCAAACCTCAGAGAGTGCACTTGCACTAACCTAGATGGCATAGCCTACTATGCACGCCTCGGCTATATGGTGTAGCCTACTGTTCCTAGGCTGCAAACCTGCACAGCATGGTACTGGACTAAACACTGTAGGCAACTGTAATGCAATGGTAAGTATTTGTGCATCTAAACATATTTAAACATAGAAAAAGTGCAGTAAAGTGTGATATAACACCACTGCCCTATAAGTGGTCTGTCATCGATGGACCATTACAGACATCATTATACAGCACAAAACTGTATTTTATTCATTCCACAGATGACATGGGAGTCTTATTATTGTAATCAATAATAATCAATAATAACAGGTGTGTAATCAATAATAACAGGATGAGTGATATGCTAATTAGGAACTGAGGATGTGCAAGATAAAAGTTTATACTCCAGGAATGAAACACAAATGAAAAATTAAAAGTAATAACAATAAGATGATAAACAATATCAATAGCAACTAACAGTAGTTTCTTGGTTACTTATCACATGCTAGGTAATGTTCTAAGTATTTCATATGAACTTTTTTTATTTTATTTTATTATTTTATTTTATTTTGAGACAGGGTCTCACTCTGTCACCCAGGCTGGAGTGCAGTGATTGCAATCATGGCTCACTGCAGCCTCAAACTCCTGGGCTCAAGCAATCCTCCCATCTCAGCCTCCCAAGTAGCTGGGACTGCAGGCACAGGCCACCACACACAGCTTTTGTTTTTGTTTTTGTTTTTTTTCATAGAGATGGGGTAGGGGGTATTACTTTGTTGCCAACTCTTGGTCTCAAGCTTTCCTCCTGCCTCCACCTCCCAAAGCACTGGGTTTACAAGCATGAGCCACCACGTCCAACTAAATTTATTTTCTGTAGACAGGGTCTTGCTATGTTGCCCAGGCAACAAAGTAGTAGCTTTGCTGCCAATCATAACTAACTATAACCTTGAACTCCTGGACTCAAGCGATCCTCCCACCTCAGCCTCCTGAGTAGCTGTGACTACAGGTGTGTGCAACCATACCAGGCTAATTTTTAAATTTTTTTAGTGATGGGGTCTCACTACATTGCTCAGGCTGGATTCTAACTCCTGGCCTCAAGCAATCCTCCTGCCTTGGCCTCCCAATGCACTGGGATTACAGGTGTGAGCCACTGCACCTGGCTTCGTATGAAATTTAATCTTTAAAAAAATCCCATATAGAATGATGGAGAGTAACATTGTTCTCCCCATTTTACAGATGAAATCCCCAGGAATGAAGGCCGTGAGAGCTAGCAGGTGGGTGGTGTATAATGCAAATCATTATTAATAGCCACAAGCACATTACACAGAGTCTTAGTTTTAACTTCAATGGAAGTTTTACTATGTTTCTGACAGTTGCCAAAACAGATCAGGTACTGTGATTAGGTACACGGTGTCTTCCTGCTTATGAGATTACATTCTGAAGCCCTTCTCTTTCCTGTAACCGCTCCCCTGCCATCTGTCTGATGCACATCACCAGCTCATTCATCACCTGGCAGATTTCCTAACTCACTCCTCATGCAGCCGCTGATGAGCCTGTCCTTCCGCATTCGTCCCCACACCCCGGCTGCCGCTCACTGACATACCGCCGCCTGTCACTGTTTGCCAGCCAAACCGATACTTTTCTCAGGAGCTGCTATTAGCTCATTTGTCAGATTATTTTATTCCTTTTTGCTTATTAACTTCCCTTCAGATATCTCTTAGAATGTTTTCTTCTTGTTCTCCTCTGCCAGCCACTTGGCTCATTTGCTTATCACCTGATATTATTCACCCCTCATCATTTGACAGCTTTTCAGATTCTATTAGTCAACATACATAATGTGAATTCTATCTCTTGTTTCTATTAGGTTAAACCCATACAGATCTTGCTCTGTGCCAAGTGACTTAGAATTTGCATGAGGATGACACTTACATTAGAGCATATTCACTATGGCACGTGAATGTCGGGTTTTCATAGGACAGAAAATGTGGGATAGCAGCAGCCTCTCAAAAGATAACACACAACGGCATTTTTTAAATGTTTAAAAATATATAAATAACTTATTCTCCCATTGCACAAAATGGCAATACGTTCTCTCCTAGGTGACTGAAAAGGATTCTCTCTTTAGTCTCTTACGGACTGGTGCACTTGATGGGGATCCAGAAAACAAGATGGGACTAAGTACTGCATGCAAAAGAGAACTGGCCGTGAAGAGGACCCACACGCCAGACAAGAGCCCTGTGTTTTTCCCCGGGAAGGAGAGGAGCTCATTCCTGAAGGTCCCACCTGGACAGGCTGTATGCTTATGAATGTATGCACTTAGGTAGGTAGGTAGGTAGGTAGGTAGGTAGGTAGGTAGGTAGGTAAATGTGTCTATGCATGTATACACATATGTGTGTGAATCTACATCTATGGGTGTGTGTACGTTGCATGGAAATACACACGTATGCAGCAGGCTAACACTGACAGCACTTACTGTGTGCAAGCCTCTGCAGTATGCACCCAAGACGCAGTAGCTCATTTAGTCATTACAACAACCCTTGCATAGAAATACCAATGGCCACCCATATTCACTGGTTCTCATTGGCCTGGCTGTATTCTAAGCCTTGCCACCACCTGGGAGGTAGGTTCTATCATTTTCCCCGTGAAATAAATGCATGAACTGAGCCTCATGGGGATAGGGTCACTCACCCAATGGAGGAGCTCCTATGATCCCCATGTTACCAGTGGGGACACTGAGGCACAGAGAAGTTCCAAAACCCGCTCGAGGCCATACAGTAAGAAAGAGAGTCTGTGCCTTTAAGCATGTCACATTGCTTCCCAGTAAGGAAAGATCACCTTCTGTGATGCCTCATTTTACGAGCCAACTTGATGGAGCTAAGAGATACCCAGAGAGCTGGTTGAGCATCATTTCTGGGTATGTGTGTGGGGGTGTCTCCAGAAGAGGCTAGGATTTGAATCCATAGACTGAGTAGAGAAGATCACCCTCACCAATGTGGGTGCACCTCATCCAATCCACTGAGGGCCCATATAGAACAAAAAGGCAGAGGAAGGGCACCGTCTCTCTCCCCTTGAGCTGGAACATCCATCTCCTGTCCGTGGCCATCAGAGCTTCTGCTTCTCCCACCTTCAGACTCCAGGCCTTAACACCAGCAGCTCCACCCCTCCTACCGTTCTCAGGCCTTCGGGCTCTGGCGGAATCACACCACCAGCCTTCCCGGGTCTCCAGCCTGGAGAGGCAGATAGTGGGACTTCTGGGTCTTCACAAGTGCATGAACCCATTCCTAGGATCAATTTCCCATATACCCCATTGGTTCTGTTTCTCTGGAGAATCTTCCTACTATACTTTCCTTTTAAGAATGTATAAAAAGACACACATATGTGTACACACAGTCACAGCTCAATTAAGATCCTTCTATCACGAGAGAATGGACACACGTTCGAAGACACTGGGGGGTTGGGGGTGGGGGAGGGCCTGGCTCCAAAATAGATACTTTGATGAAACCAGAGTAAATTCTTAGAAATTTTCTGAGCCTCACGGTGATAAAAAGACACCATCTCTATGAAACATGCACGAGTTTCAATGACAGAAAAGGAAGAGATGAGAATAGCTAGTGACCAGAAGGAAACACACCAAGAGAAAAACAGACTGCCCCAAAACAGAAAGAGAGACTGGCCCAGTTAAAATCTGCATTGGAAATAGTCAAGAGCAGGCCAGATACTGCAAAAAAAGAAAAAACTGGTAAAAATATTTTCTGTAGAGCAGTATTCTACATTTCCCCCCATTTTACTGGATTTTTTCTGTTTGCCCTCCAGATCCACCATACACCTTTACTGCTGCCTGGAGGCTGATGTTGATGAGGCTTCCCTGTTTTCCACTGGGTTCAGACTTTGGCGGCACTGAGGGCAGACTGGAGCGGGCAGGGGATAGCAACTAGGGTATTTGTTTCCTCCCTGCTGGAGAGGACCACTGCCTGCATTCTCTCACCAAAGGCCACCCCTGTCTCAGGCAGCCCTTTCCTATGAATTCAGGTCTCACTCCAGGCCCCAGAGCCACTCCCTCCCTGTGCTTCCCGGGGGCCAGGGCAGCTCTCAGCTGTGGCTAGACCTGACAGCCTCACCATTTCTGCCCCCACCTTTGTAAATAGTCTCCCCATTAAACTCTCCATTACCCAATTTAAATATGTCACCTGCTTCCTGCTGGGCTACTGAGTATGAAGTGCTCCAGGCGTCCCCCAGGACAGAGTCCCTGCGTCATGATCTGTTTTATAAACTGTGGTTCTGGACAGTAATTTGAGTTTTTAAAGGTTCCACTACTTTAAAAAAAAAAAAAAAAAAAAAAAGCTTAAAAACCAAAGATGAAGTTTAAATTTGAGAAGCATTCATGAGAATGCCAAAAAAGGGACACAGTGATACCAAAAAATAAAACCAACAACAAAAAAAAATTCACACTTGGAGGATCAGAAGCTGAGATTTAAATGATTAATAATGCATGCTTCCAGAGAAGAGTCCAGAACAAATCATTCTGTTCTCATTATGGAGTGAAACTTACACTGGCTTCAGACCTTTCCTGAAATTACTAATGCCAGAAAAACTGATTGCTCAAGAATTCTGAATCTAACCAAATTGCTCTTACGTTGAAAGTAACAGATGGCTACTTTCATTTATACACTGTGGGAAATATATATCACCCATGTCCCCATGGTGAAGAGATGAATGAAAATTCAGAACGCAAGACAGCTGAAGTCAGATAGTAAGCAAATGATGGAGAGTGGAACGGCTGGGCTAAATAAACAGTCCCACAAAGAGGAGGCTTTGCAACCTGCGTTCCCCATGTAAAATTAAAATGTGAAGGGGGTTTTAGATGCACAGAATAAAAAATGCCAATTTACTCATTTTTCTATAAGGAAAAGATGTTAAAATTGACATTTTTGGGGAGTATCACTTACCCACGAGGCAATGTTCTATATTCCAACAGCAATGGTGGTCACCCAGGAGCTTACTTTTGCTGAAACTCATGGAACTCTATTCTTAAAACAAGTGTATCTTGTTCTATATGTGAGGATGAGAAGATTTTTATCTTTGGTTTTGGTAATTTGATAAATGTAGGATTGAGGATACTTTTGAAAAATCAACAAGATGGTCCAGAAGTGAAGAAGATAGGAAATGTATTTTTTAAACACATATTGATATAGGAGTTAAAAATCAGGTACCAAGGATAAGTACATGAGAAGACATGCAGCCTCTGCAGAGAAAATCATAAAACTCAGATGAAATACTTGGTAAAAGACCAAAACAAAGGGAGGGATACGGTATTCCAAGGTCAAGGCCATACAGGATCACACAGATGTCAATTCTCTCTAACATGATACACAGATATAACACAACTCCAATAAACTCCCAATCAGGGAGTTTTTCATCAAATCTGACAAGCTGCTTCTCAAGTCTCCATGGTAGAGCAAAGGCCCAAAGGTCCAGATGCCCTTGGAGGGAAGAGAAAGCTGGGGGCCCTTCCTCCTCACAGGTATCCTGTTGCACAGGAACTACCAAAGCAGACCAAAGGGGCAGAATTGAGTGCCTAGAAACAGACACACAGAGATGCAGAAAGTTTATTTATGATAAAGTAGGCACTGCAGGTCACAGTAAAAAATAGGTTCTGGTGCCACTACAATTGGTCATGCGTAATACAAGAAAAGAGAATTCCTGTCTGCCAGCACATACACAATTTAATTCCAAGTAGATTAAAGGATTAAATGTGAAAAGCAACACTTCTGATTCTGTAGGGGAGAAAAAAAAAGGAGGCAAACGTTTTTACAACTTCAAGGTAGGGAAGGATTTCTTAAAGATAACCATATACATGCACAGAAAGTATCCACAGTGAAGGAATTAATAAATTAATAAAGATAACCATAAGAAAAATGACATGGTAAGTCAAAGCCTGGGAGGGGTATTTTCACAAAGTCCACCAAGAAATCAGCGCCAGAAGATAGAGTACAAATAACTTTTACAGATTAGTAAGAAAAAGAGAAATGACACAAATGGGTAAAACACAGAAACTCACATATTACAGAAGAGGAAACACAGCATAAAACTGGTTGATCTCGGCCGGGCGCGGTGGCTCACGCCTGTAATCCCAGCACTTCGGGAGGTCGAGGCGGGCGGATCACAAGGTCAGCAGATCAAGACCATCCTGGCTAAAATGGTGAAACCCCGTCTCCACTAAAAAATACAAAAACATTAGCTGGGTGTGGTGGCAGGCGCCTGTAGTCCCAGTTACTCAGGAGGCTGAGGCAAGAGAATGGCGTGAACCTGGGAGGTGGAGTTTGCAGTGAGCCAAGATCGCGCCACTGCACTCCAGCCTCAGCGACAGAGCGAGAGAGAGCAAGACTCTGTCTCAAAAAAAAAAAAAAAAAAAAAAGTTGATCTCATTAGGAACAAGGAAAACGCCAACTGGGACTGGAGATACCGTGGCACACTCACCAGACTGGCAAACCTCTCGAGGCATGCCCTAAAGAATGCGGAACACTTGGGGCATCTTCATGAGTACAGGTGCTTTGGGAAAACCACGCGACATCATTCCATCAATCACACTGCCCGTGACCCAGCAATTTCATGTCCAAGTGAGTGCCCTGGAGGAACCCATGCCCGTGTACCTGAGGAGACAGGCATTTAAACATTCACAGCAACACAGGTCACAGTAGCAAAATATTATATACATGGACCATGCAGCCACTGAAGGAGAACAGACAAATATATTGCGATCTATTCACACCATGGAATACTGTAACAACAATCAAAATAGTTGATCTAGAGCTACACAGGAACACGTATGAATCAACAAATATGGTGAATGCAAAAAAGCAAGTAATCAAAGAACATAAAGTGTGATTCCATTTACACAAAGTTCAAAAGCAAAAGTAAGCAGTACATTATTTAGGGATGTGTACATATGTGTAAAAGAATGATGAACCTTGAATCTCTGCTCTGAAGACAGGCAGGAGACCAGATGGGAAGGAGCCCACAGGAGGGTCCCGGAGCGGGCAGCTTACACTTCCGGTGCTGGTTGGTGGGGTCCTCAACTGCCTGCTTCATAACAATACATGAATTCCATTGTATGTGTCATATATTTCATGTTTAATAATGTTTTATTAATAAATATTTCATAATTTAAAATGGAAAAGATGAAACACATTGTAAACATAACTGTCAGTAGAAAAACAAAAAGCTAGCTTCCTACAGTCTAAATATTTACATAAAGCACTCTCAGTGTGGTATTTATCGGAAAAGAATAAAAAACAGAATAAAAGACAGAAGTGCCGAAGAAACGTGTAAAAAAAGATAAAAAGAGTGACTGAAACAATCCCTACATAAGTAAAGAGATTTCATAATAACTCACTCCCTTATTTTAAACAATTTGATTTCTATATGATATGTATCTGAAAGAAAATGTCAGAGAAAAATTAAAGAAAAACTGATGGGCAAAGATATCAGGCACATTCAAACAAAAGGAAAGCAAGCCCAGTGCTCTAATATAAACAAAGGCAAATTCAAGACAATAAAACACTAAATTGAGACAAGACCGCTTTATATTATTAAAAGATATAATCCACAGGGAATGAACACTAATATCCCAACATCCAAACAGAGCAAAAGGTGACAGAGAGAGCCACAGTGAGTATGAACATGAATATGGATCATGTAGGAAAAAGCTGTTGTGGAAAAAAACTGCAAAAGCTCACAGTAGCTGTGGGCCAGGGCAGAACACGAAGGAGCGTTTTCTAACCGGTTTCCCTGCATTGTCCAGGTTTTCTGCAATACACATCTATACTCACTTATCAGCAGAAACATACTGTAAAGATCTGCGTTTTGGTGAGGATACCACACGTTTAAGAAAGGCAAGACTCCTTCTTTCTTCCTCCAAGAGTCACTGCTGAATGTCATGATTTTTAAAACTTCGTTTTTTCTGTCCCCTGAGATGAAGTCTTGCTCTGTCCCCCAGGCTGGAGCACAGTGGCACGACTTCAGCTCACTGCAACCTCTGCCTCCCGGGTACAAGCAATTCTCCTGCCTCAGCCTCCCAAGTAGCTGGGATTACAGGTGTGCACCACCACCCCCGGCTACTTTTTGTATTTTTAGTAGATGTGGAGTTTCACCATGTTGGCCAGAATGGTCTTGATCTCCTGATTTCGTAATCCGTCTGCCTTGGACTCCCAAAGTGCTGGGATTACAGGCATGAGCCACTATGCTTGGCCAATTTCAATCAATTTTTCTATCTATTGTTAAACCACACAAACTAAAGAGCAAAACAAATTTGAAACCTTTGAGTCTTCCTTCCCTTACTAATCGGAATTTTTATATTTTGACAAGGAAACATAGACCTACAACAATGTGATTCAATACATACGAAAATCAGGGTAAAATAAAATTGTTTCAACATCATCCCACTACTTATTGTATATCACAGAATTATTCAGGAATCAAAGATAAGGTTCATGAATAATATTCTGCATTAAAAGACGGTGGATGTTTGAAAGAAAATCTGGTAACTAATAGCCTATAAGGTAGAATTTTTTAAAACCTGGGTACGTACAAGGAGTTCCTCAGAATTGCAAATTAAATTCACTTTCAATTAGTATGGTTCAGCTTTTTATTCTGATGATTTGTATGCTTGGTAATACTTTTTAAATTAACTGTGCCACAGACAGACGTATCACATACTTCACAGCTATAACACTTTTTTCTAATGCTATATCTTTATAACAGTAATTGCCTTCTTTCTGAAAGAATACGCATTTTGAATCTAGTGACACTTCATTTATTACTTTTCTTATATTAGAGCTACCTCAGCATATTAGATTTTTTCTTAATGACTTTTTTCTATTAGGAGACCATGAAGACCCCAGGGCAAAGGAAGTCCATTAGGAAAGGGGTGCATTTAAAGGAGGTAGGAATTTCTAAGGTAGACGTCAGACAATTCTTGTTAAGAATAGACTGAACACAAGATCCTCCATTTCCTGTGAACTATAGATGAATTTTGATATCTGTACAAACAAGATTATGAAAACTGCAATATTCATCATTAATACAGTGAATTAAATTCCTAACATACATCAAATACGTCACTGCTCACTGCACCTCCCACTCTCAGTTGAGGCGCCACCCTGCACAGCTCCTCCCTGGACAACTCCAGCTGACCAGAGTACCTGCTTATACCACGTGGAGCAGGAGACCAAGCATCCTCTCACCTTCACAGCTGGCTTGCTCTCTCCTGGACCATAGCAGCAGGTGATCATTCAGTGTGGGGGCTAAAAGAGTCCCTATCACCTCTCAGGTCCGGGAGCCAGATACTGGAGTACGTCCAGGAAGCACTTCTGAGAAGCTAGTCCCTGGACAGGCTGGGCTGCCTTGGGGCAGTCACCCATCTCCTGAAGCCAGGAGTGCTGAAGCACAGGCTGAGGACGACTCTGAGGCCGGAGAGAAGATTCAACAACCTATTGGTGGCTCCACTATGGCTGTCCCTTCTCCCAAAACTCGATTTACTCCTGGACCCCTGCACCTGGTGCTTTTCCTGCTTCCTGGGTTTTGTCTTGGTTGTTCTGCTGACCTGTAACGAGTCTACTCTCTCATCTACCCGCCCAAACTTCACCCATCCAATAATATTTGGGCCCAATCCCATTCTCACTGTAAGATTCAGCCTGAATCCATCTTCTACTTCAACCTTAGTGGAAGCAGCATGATACAACGAAAAGAGCATGTCCTCTGAAATCAGACACGCCTAGACTTCTCCATCCAAGCTTTAGCAATTACCCTTGTATTATGCTACCCAAGTATATAACTTGGTAGTTCCACCACCCAAGTACATAACCCCTCTGAAAAGGGCATGCTCTTCAAATGCAGCCGTGAATACTTGTCTTGAGTCAATGTACAAGAAGCACCAGGTAGGCACCCGTTTCCTCTCATCTTTCTAAATAAAAATTGCATACATAATTCATTTTTCGATTTATTAAGTTCTAACTTGCAGCAATTTCCTCCCATTATCTTATACAACTTTATGTATCTTTAACATTTTATTGATACTTTTATTTCCCCAACTCATATCATAACCTCTCCTAGAACCTAAACCTAAATACCATATCTTAATCTTCTTAGTTTCCAAGTCATCGCACGGCTCAGGGCCCTGTGCAATGTATTCCAGTTACTGTGGCACAACAGGCTCTGAGTCTCGTGGCAGTCCTGATGACCACTCTGTGCTCGTGGTGTGCTGATGGCGTCCTTTATGTATCCAGGACAGATAGAACAAGGAACTGCTGACCAGGCAGGCGACAGAATCAGCCCAGGGTGAGACACTCACAGGTCCAATGGGGAAGCACCCTAGGAAACATGTAACCAAGCCTCCATTAGCAGCAGCTGGGCAAACTCCTCCCCTTTTCTGGAAATATCCTTAAGCTTTGCTGATCCCCACAACTGGGGATACTAAGTGGTTTACTGTAATCAAGAAATGTATCATGGTCTTGGGGACCAGCTAAAAACACAACTCACTTCACAGCACATGAACCAACAGACATGGATCACAAGAAAACCACTCCAGCCATAAAGAAATACACAGAGTCTGGGACTCCATCCAGAGGCACATTCCGCCCAGGTCTTCCGAGCTCCCAGAGACGGCCCCGCTCAGTACTGTTCCACAGACCTTACCACCCACTCAGCCTCTACCTTCACAGGAAGAGACTAACATTGCCCAGACTGGGCTTTGAGAATAGCTCACTCTTTCTCAGAAGCTTCTCAGCCAGTCAGAAGCAGCAATCAGGGAAAAGTTGATGACAATTGTTTCCAGGTGAATTCAAGATGATGCATTTAATTCTTTATGATTTTTGAGCACATAATTACCTTATTGGGTATCTTTGTCTGCCTTGTTTTTAATTGTTTTTTTTTTTTTTTTGGAGATGGAGTCTCGCTCTGTTGCCCAGGCTGGAGTACAGTGGTGGGATCTCGGCTCACTGCAACTTCCGCCACCAGGGTTCAAGAGATTCTCCTGCCTCAGCCTCCAGAGTAACTGAGACTACAGGCACACGCCACCATGCCTGATTAATTTTTGTATTTTAGTAGAGACGGGGTTTCACCATGTTGCCCAGGCTGGTCTCGAACTCCTGAGCTCAAGCAATCCGCCCGCCTCGGCCTCCCAAAGTGCTGGGATTACAGGCATGAGCCACCGCACCCGGTCCCTTGTTTTTAATCTTTCTATTCCAGCTTGCTGTCACTTGCAAAAAGTTAAGCTTTAATATATTTTCAATTAAAAATGTGCCCGATGGATTAAGAGAGTTTATACTTCCAAGTTAAGTGATTTAAGCAAATACAAATAATTGCCATGGTTCAATAAAAATTAGTATTTTATCAACAACTATTTTAAATTTCACTTGGTCTTGGTGGTTTCCTTTTGTTATACGTTAATTAGTCTGTTTCATTCTCATCTTTCTGGTTAGACTATCTTTCCCTGCTGACATTTCATACTTTTAGTAAATTTAAAAGAAGTGTATTAGTCTGTTTTCATAAACAAGGTGGGAGCTTTAGATTCTTAAGCTGCTTTATGAACACAGCAAAATTCTGCACTGTTTTAAGGATCTGTACAAATATTTTTCACCCTACTTCCTTCTTTTCTTCTGCACTTAACAAATGAAGGCTTCATCTTTAACGCGACCAAGCAAAATACATTCTCTTAAAAAAAAAAAAAAGTCACGATCTTGACTGTAAGAAACCCCCAAAGTGGATTTATAATGAATTTTCTGAATAAATAATGACTCCAAATACATTTACATTAAAAATATTAAACTTTAACTCACCTATATTTTTAATAGCATATTAAAGTGATATTTGAGCTCAATTCATGGCTTCGAAAGAGAGCCTTGCAGGCTTCCTATAACTCATATTAAAGGTTAAGATGATTCATAAATTTTTTCGACAGACTATGGCAAACATATGACTTTGTAGTGTGACTGGGACTGAATTTCTGATGGGCACAGCAGGAAACATTTCTGTTAGTGCAAAAATTCAAAGACACTTTTGGAAAGAAGTTAATATATGCAGCATAAGATTTTAAGCTTTCTTACATCGAAAAATGATCAGCATAGCAATGAAGAGAGAGAAATTAAAAAACACTAATCCAGGCTGAAGTTCATTCATCACATACTTCCAATTCCTTGACGTCTGCATGTTACATTAAATATTGCAGTGGAGAAAAACAAAAATAAGAGAATCCAACCAGAATGGAAAGACAATCAAAGCTAGTTTTCTTCAACAGTTGTTGTCTATAGGTTTCCAATAAAATTGAGGCTATGACAAGAATCAAACATTGACACTTATGCATAAAATAAGGGTTGGTTTCTCCAATAGGGCTAATTATCGGACACCCATTATCACCACTCCAGGGACAGCACCAATGAATCAAACTCCACAAGACTAGAAATATTCTGACTAGTGTCCAGGATAACAGGAGAGCTACCAGGGCTCTCGGTGCCACACACCTGGGTTTATTGGGGTCAGAATTGCTCTCTGTAGCCTAAGAACCACCCAAACACCTGCAGGATAAATGCACAACCCTGGGAACCCTCTTTTTTTGAGAAAAGAAATATGGAAGGAAGAAAACTTTCCTCTATTTTGCAGCTTCTAATTAAAAGGAAATCATGAAAGAATTAATTGCACCTACACGTATTTTACTACATCTTACGTTGTGCTGCAGTAAGTAGGATGAGCTGCAGAGGAGAATGGGTTATGCCTTTTAAGGCATGGAAAGAGGTTTCTTTGGTTACATTTTAAGGTCTCAGGTAAGGCAGTGATTAAAAGCCGGTTGGCCTGGGCTGGAAACCTGCCCACCACTTACCCGCCGCCACACACCTGCCCCGTGCCTCAGTTTCTCTTTTGGCTAGGATGATAACAGAGGTGTCTCACTGGGCTGTCATGAGAACTAAGTGCAGCGGGCATCTGAAAAGGGCCCAGCATACGGCAGTTTCCCGCCACGCTCGTTACTGTGGAAGGTGCACAGAAATGGTCAGATTACTCTGCTGTGACATCCTTCCATTCCGCTCTCTTGGGGTAAAACTGCTTCATTCTGAGTGCTGTCCCTCACCCAGCTGAAAGGCAGAACACCTATTCCCATTTGGGATAACGGTGCAGGCTGTGAGTCATAACTGATGTGGGAGATAGAGATAGATCCTGCCTTTACCTATTGTTAGTCATTTCAAATAAACTGAATGGATCCTGCTTTGGGGGTGGTGCATTTTAAAAATTTTTTTAATTTTTCACTTTTTTAGTTGACTTTATTTTTAGAACAGTTTTAGGTGCACAGCAAAATTGAGCAAAAGGTACAGAGAGTTCCCATCTACTCCCTCCCTCCCCAGAGGCACAGCCTCCCCCACGACCAGCAGCCCCCAGCAGACTGCTGCATTTGTAACAACTGGTGAACCTACATTGCCACACCATTATCACTCAGAGTCCGTGGTTTACATTAGGGTCCACTCTCGGTGTTGTACATTCTGTGGGTTTGGAAAAATGTATAATGACCTGTATCCACCCTTGTATTATACAGAATAGTTTCACTGCCCTGGAAATCCTGTGTTCCACCTCTTCCTCCCTCTCCCCCAACCTCTGACAACCACTTATCTTTTTACTGCCTCCACAGTGTTGCCTTTTCCAGAATGTCATATGGTTGGAACTATACAGTCTATAGCCTTTTCAGACTGACTTCTTTCACACTGTAATATGCAAAGTTTCTTTCATGTCTTTTCATGACTAGATAGCTCATTTTTTTTTTTTTTTTTTTTTTTTTTTTGAGACAGAGTCTTGCTCTATTGCCCAGGCTGGAGTGCAGGGGTGTGATCTCGATTCACTGCAACTTCCATCTCCTGAGTTTAAGAAATCCTCCCATCTCAGCCTCCCAGATAGCTGGGATTACAGGTGCCTGCCATCACGCCCAGCTAATTTTTGTATTTTTAGTAGAGATGGGATTTCAACACGTTGGCCAGGCTGGTCTCAAACTCCTGACCTCAAGTGATCCACCTGCCTCAGCTGCCAAAGTGCTGGGATTACACAGCTCATTTCTTTTTAGCACTGACTAATATTCTATTGTCTAATGTACCACAGTTATTTATCTATTCACCTAGTAAAGAACACGGTTGTGTTTTTCTTACCCCACTGCTCTGGGAATATAGTTTCCAAAAATTATTTTAAAAAATACAGAGCCGCTTCTAGTATTTCTGGAGGCTGCTCTAATTTGTCTTCGTCCTTTAAAAGTCTGTAGAAAAAAAAACAAAAAACAAAAAACTATATCTAATAAAGGTGCTTCTGACATTTCTGCAACCTAAACATGCTTTACTTGATATCTTCCGGACCTTCACACCGGAAGACCACACCTTTACTGGTTCTGTTTGTTAAAGACTCAGAAGCCAGGGCCCCAGCACCACCCAGCAACCCCAGCAAAACCCAGCATTCACTCTGAAACACGTGTCCTGTGCTCTGATGTAGACCCCAATCTAACAGCCATGGACATGGATTGTTAGATGACTTCCGTTATCACCTACTGGGATAAAACCTATTTTGTTTTGGCTAATACATACTGTTCTATGTCATTATTATTATTATTATTTTCAAAACAAAGTCTTGCTCTGTCACCTAGTCTGGAGTGCAGCAGTGTGATCTCGGCTCACAGCAACCTCCGCCTCCCAGGTTCAAGTGATTCTCCTGCCTCAGCCTCCTGAGTAGCTGGGACTACAGGTTCCCAACAACACGCCCGGCTAATTTTTTGTATTTTTAGTAGAGATGGGGTTTCACCATGTTTGGCCAGGCTGGTCTTGAACTCCTGGCCTCAGGTGATCCGCCCGCCTCGGCCTCCTAGAGTGCTGGGATTACAGGCGTGAGCCACTGCCCCTGACCTTCATTAAATTTAATGTATTATTTAAAATGGGGTATTTTTATCAGCTTTATTGAAGTATAATTTACATAAAAGAAAATCCAACCATTTAAGATACACAGTTCCTAACAAAGTACATCCTGATAAACTCATATGGCCGTGGACGCACCACCACAATTAAACCACAGAACATTCCATGTCCCCACAGTTTCCCTTGCGCTTCCCTGTAGCCATTCTCTTCCCACACCCCAGCACCAGGTGACCACTCATCTCTCCTCCATCACTAGAGTTTCATAAAAATGGAATCATACAGTATGCAGTCTTTTGTGTCTGGCTTCTTCTATTTAGCCAATTACTTCTGAGATTCACCCACATTACATGTATCAACAAGGAGAATCTTTTTAACCCCAGAAATACTCTGGCTGGAAAGTAGAAAACTATTCAGCAAAAGCTACTGTAGAAAAACACTCCAAGATGATTAAGAACTGTATTCCACCTCTCTCAAATGATACCCTTGAACAACAAGGGATTCCTATTTTAGGACAGAAAGGAGATTGCTAACTGATGGATACAATACATTTATTTTTTAAATGTCTTGCTAGCTAAAGACCATTAAAGATATGTGGAGAGAGATGACATCAGAAAAAGTGGCAAAGACCTAAAAACTCACTCCTGCGTAAGAGGAAAAAATAACTGAATGAAATGGTTAGAATCAACTTGCTCACACCTCTGGAAATTAACCAAAGACCTGCAGCAACCTTGGAAGCACTTCTTCAATATGAAGAGCTAAATCTCGGTAAGAACAGTAGGATTTGGGGCATTTTGGCTTGCCCTAGTCCCATCCTCCATTCCTCATCTCTACAGTACCCTTGAAAAATTACAACTCACATGCCTGGTATGGCCTGGAAGCCACTTGAGGGAAGGGAACAAAGCTGGATCTTTTCCAAAGTCCCATTCCCAAATAATTCTCATGATGTGACCATTCTGGTGATTCCCTAGAAGACCATACTTACAAATCTAGTTGCATTTGACCTGATCCTAAGCACACCCAGTGTGAACAGTCTTTTCCCTGGGGGAGATTATCGAATACATTCATAGGCAAGTGTTTTCACTCTGCAGGTGCCTAATCAGTAGATAATAGTTGGGGAAAACAACGTATTAATCTAAACGCTTTTAAAAAATCCTGGGGAATAAGATGCCCATAGGGCTTTTGAAACACCCCAACATATCTCTGGGAATACAGAGTGCCACACACATGCACAGGGTTGCGCATATGCCCAGGAAAGCCCTGAGAAGGCTCCAAGCTCTCAGATGACAACTGCCTTGCAGAATGTTGAAGGTGTGCCGCAAGAGTCATACAGACCCCCTTGTCAAAGGCTGGGAGATGTACTGGCTCCAGGCATTTAAAGAAATCTCTGTCCAGTAACTAGGTAACTCCTAACTAACTTGGTAGACAATTCGGCAGCCACACATGACAAAGGATAGACTTTACAGAATTCGTTCAGAAAAGACATCAACAATAAACCATGGTGGACAGGAAGAATTTGCTTTCTAAAGGCACCATATTATATTATTGAAAATGTGCAGTTTTCAACCAAAAAAAAAAGAGAGAAATATGAAGATACAAGAAAGCATGGCCCATATACAGGCAAAAAACAAAAAAGCAATCAATATAAGTGATCCCTGGCCAGGCACAGTGGCTCATGCCTATAATCCCAGCACTTTGGGAGGTTGAGGTGGCCTGATCACTCCTGAGGTCAGGAGTTTGAGACCAGTCTGGCCAACATGGTGAAACC
Source organism: Chlorocebus sabaeus (assembly GCF_047675955.1). Lineage (NCBI taxonomy): Eukaryota > Metazoa > Chordata > Mammalia > Primates > Cercopithecidae > Chlorocebus > Chlorocebus sabaeus. The sequence continues at coordinate 6,301,271 of NC_132929.1, read as the reverse complement.
CTGTCTCTACCAAAAATACAAAAACTAGCTGGGAGTGATGGCACATGCCTGTAATCCCAGCTACTCAGGAGGCTGAGGCACGAGAACTGCTTGAACTCTGCCAGGAGACAGACGCTGCAGTGAGCCAAGATCATGGCACTGTACTCCAGCCTGGGCAGCAGACTGAGATTCCATCTCAAAAAAAAAATAAAAATAAAAATAAAAATAATATATATATATATATATCACATGTACCTATCTCATACACACACATACACACACACACATAAATACGATCCCTGAGAAAGGCGTGGTGGACTTAGAAGACAAAGACTTTAAATCAGTTATTTAAACATATTAAAAGAGCTAAAGCAAACTGTCTAAAGAACTAAAGAAAAAGATGACAATGATATCTCACCAAATACAGAAAATTAATAAAGAGATAGAAATTATAAGAACCAAATAGGGCTGGGCACGGTTGCTCATGCCTGTAATGCCAGCAATTTGGAAGACTGAAGCAGGATGACTGCTTGAGGCCAGGAGTTTGAGACCAGCCTGGGCAACATAGCAAGATCCTATCACTACCAAAAAATACACAAAAATTAGCCAGGTATGGTAGCATGCAGCTATAATCTCAGGGGGCTGAGGCAGGAGGAGGATCCCTTGAGCCCAAAAGTTCGAAGCCGCACACTCTAGCCTGAGAGACAGAACAAGACTCTGTCTGAAGAAAAAGAACCAAATAGAAATTATAGCATGAAAAGTACAATAGCTCAAATAAAAAACTCTCTACAGGGGTTAAACAGCAGATTTGAGTAGGCAGAAGAAAGAATCATCAGTTAACCTAAAAATAGGTTAACTGAGATTATCCAGTCTGAGCAGCAGAATAAACAATGAAGAAAAATGAACAGATCTTAAGAAGTGTGTGAGCCATCATAAAGTGTACCAAAGTGCATGCAATGGAGTATCAACAGGAGAGGAGAGAAACTGAAAAGGGCAGAAAATATATTTGAAGAAACTATGGCCAAAAACTTCCCAAATTTGACAAAAGACAAGAATCTACACATCCAAGCTCAATGAAATCTAAGTACAATAAACGCAAAGAGATCCATACCTAGACATATCATAATCAAACTGTCAAAAGCCAAGGCCAAAGAAAGAAACTTGAAGGCAAAAGATCAGTGACTTACCACATACAAGGGATTCCAATAAGATTAACAGCTAGTTTCTCATTAGAAAACATGCAGGACAGAAGGCAGTGCAATGGCAAGAAGAAAAAAAAAAGTGTAAACCAAGAATTCCATATCCAGCAAAACTATCCCTGAAAAATGAAGAAAAAAATCAAGACATTACCAGATAAGCCAAAGCTGAGATAATTTGTCTCTATAGAATCTGTCCTACAACAAATAGTAAAGGAAGTATTTTAGGTTGAAATTAAACATACACACATACACACACATACACACCCATGCGCACGAGCGGGTGCAAAACTAGATAGATAGTAAATTAAACTCACATAGACATAAGAAGCATGAGTAAAGGTAACTACAGAGATGCTATGGTTTGCATGTGGTTTGTCCCAGTCAAAACTCAGGTTGAAATTTAATTGCCAATGCAACAGTGTTTGGAAGTGGTGTCTTTAAGAGATGACTAACTTAAGTTGGATTAATGTCTTTCTCACAAGACTGGGTTAGTTCTCTGCAGAAAGGATTAGCTTTGGTAAGAGTTAATTGTTACAAAGTGAGGTTGCCTCTCACGTTTTTCCCTTTTTGCATTGCCCTTTATCTGTCATGTTTTGAGGAAGCACAAGGCCCTCACCAGAAGCCAGCAGATGCGATTGTCCAATCTTGAACGTCCCAGCCTGCAGAACCATGAGCTAAATAAACCTATTTTTTTAAATAAATTACCCAATCTCAGGTATTCTGTTATGGTAACATACAAAAAAAGGTAAGACATACAGAAAACAAATAGCATGCTGGGAGACATAATAATCCCTCATCAGTAATTACATTAAAAAATTAAACTCTCCAATTAAAAGGCAGAAATTGCAGAATGGATTTTAAAAACATGATCCAATTACACACTGTCTATAAGAGATTCACTAGAGTTTGTCAGTAAAAAGGCAGAAAACGATATACTGTGCAAATGCTAACCAAAAGAAAGTTTGAGTAACCATCCTAGTGTTAGACAAAATCATCTTTAAGACAAAAATTATTACCAGAAATAAGGACATTTTATAATGATAAAGGCTTAATCATTCAAGAATATAGAACAATTATAGACATATTTGTACATAACAATTGTGTCAGGGTAGTAAAGAATTAGCAAAGAACAACATTCTGAACAGTTGAGCTGGTAGCTCTATACTGAAAAATGAGACATGTCATTTGCCTAAATTATTGACAACCAGAAGACAGCAACCAAGATCAAATGCACCCTGGAAAGGCACAGGTTTTCTATCCCGGCTGCATATTGAAATGATCCACAGAGTCTAAAACTACAGATACCCGGGCCCTATGCCAAGAAATCCTGATACAGTGAGTCTGAAGTAACAGTTGTTAAAGTGCCCCTGGTGTTCTGAAGTGCAGGCAGGATAAGGAGACACGGGCCTAGAGAATGACAGCGTGGGCTCTGGAACATACAGCCTGGGTTTCAACCTGAGCTCTGCCTCTTACTCGCTCCAAAAAACCTTGAACATGACTGAACCTTGCTGTACCCACATCGCAGAAGAGTGTCTGGAACACAGTAAATATTGTTAATAAATGTTAGCCATTACTGTCTTCGTCATCATCATGATCATCTGTCATCATCATCATTTGCCCAGGACAGGCACAACTTGAAGTACCTCTGAACCCTCACAATGGACACTGAAGTTGGGGAAGAAAGAGACAAATGGCAGCTTTACTGGTGGAAAATAAGCTCGGCTCTTCCCTCTTGAGCCTGCTTCATCCCCCAGGAAGCGGATCCTGCCAGTCAGCACAACAGAGCTCCCACTTTCAAAGATGGCCTTCACATTCTGGACCGGCATACTAGGGTGGAGTTTAGGAAAGGTAAACTGTGCCACCCTCCCATACCACCACGCCCCTGCAAACACACACACACACACACACACACACACACACACAAGAAACCAATTAATCCAACAACACCAACTTTCTACCTTCATTAACATAGTCCTTCTTTTGTAAATATAAATAGGATAATGTAAGATGACCTGATATTGAATAGGAAAAAATAGCATGAATAATGACCTAGATGATTAAAGAGACCAATCAACCTGTGGGGGGAGGTGAGAATATCTGATAAACAGAATTCTAATTAATATACTTGAAGGAGATTGCACCCATTAAATGAGTGTTCCATAAAATGTGAACACATTGCTAGGAAAAAAAGCAATTAGAGAAAAACACAGTTCTTAGAAAATAACATAGCTGTCTGTCAAAATAAAAAATTCAACAGAAGGATCAAGCAGTAGAATGGATACAGCTGAAATCCAAAGTAGTTATCTAGAAAATAAAACAGAAGTGCCCCAGAAAGTAAAGAAAAAGAGAAAGAAAATGTTAAAAATTCCATAGGATCAATTTAGAAGGTACAGCATCTATCCACTAGGAATTCAAGTAAGAGAAGGCAAAAACAAATAAATAAATAAATAAAATAGATAAGAGATACAATCAAAGAATTAATGGAAGAAATTTCCCCAATCAATTTTTCTTGAACTATCCAATAGATAAATAATTAGAACTAGTCTAATAATGCACTATGGTATGTGATAAACAAGTATGAGATCAATATACATAATTTTTCCAAAAATTATAGCAGAAAATACAGTTGGTTCTTGAACAGTACAGGTTTGGACTGCATGGTTCCACTTATACATGAATCTTCTACCTCTGCCACCCCTGAGACAGGAAGATCAACCCCTCCTCTTCCTCCTCCTCCTCAGCCCACTCAATTGATGACGATGAGGATGAAGGCCTTTATGATGGTCCACTTTTGCTTAATTAATAGTAAATACATGTTCTATTTCTTAGGACTTTTTGAAATGATATTTGCTTTTCTCTAGCTTACTTTATTGTAAGAATACAGCATATAATACCTCTAACATACAAAATACGTGTTAATTGACTATGTGATCGGTAAGGCTTCCAGTCAGCAGTTGCCTATTTGTAGTTAAGTTTTTGAGGAGTCACACATTATATGCAAATTTTCAACTACATGAGGGGTCAGCGCCCCTAACTGCCATGTTGTTCAAGCGTCAACTGTATATCCCCATCTCTAAATATTATAGACATTATGTTTCCAGGAATTAATCTATAAAATCAATGCAATCACAAAATCAAATCATGACCACACTTTACAAATTCATTCTAAATTTATTGAAGAATGCAAAGAAGTAGCAAAAAATATGTGAAAAATAGAAGAATGACTTATTATAAAGCTGGACTAGTTAAAACAATGTAGTATTGTCTTAGGAATGAACTGATAGATTCATTACACAAAATAAAGATTAATAACCAGACCCACATCTAGCAGTGAGGTGGCGGAAAACATTTCAAATGGCAGAAGAAATACTGAATTGTTTAAAGAAATAATATTGGGAAAATGGCCATCTATTAGGAAAAGATAAAGTTAGAGCCTTACTTCATACCATATGTAAAAATAAGTTTTGATTCAATTAAACATAAAAAGAAAAACTAAACATTTTAGAAATACACAGGTGAATAATTTCAGAATTATGGTCCAAGAGAGATCTTTCAAACTAAAGAAAGAAACCCTAGAAGTCATATTTAAAAAAAAAAAAAAAGAAAAAGCAGATTTTCCAAGATAAAAAAACTAGCACTTGTGTATTTTTTAAAAAGACACTTCGTTAAAAATTAAAAGACAAACAAACTGACAAGACAAACTGGGATAAAGTATTAGTCACTTAAAACAGAAAAGTATTATGATGTTAAGAAAAAAAAAACACAAAAAAATAATAAAAATAAGGAAATGAAGTGAGGCCCCCCAAGGAGGGACAGTGATGGTGAAGGAGGGGTTTGAAAGACTAGAAGGTAAGGAATTGATATATTAATAATATGGTTCAATATACTGAATCACGTTGGGGTGAGGAAGGAACCAAAGGAACCTGAGTTTAGGTTTTAGAACAAGGCAACTGAAGGAAAGGCAAAAACATTCCTAATGAGATAGGGGAACAAAAAGAAACCAGTTTGGGTTTGGAGTAGATTGAATTGGAGTCCCTGTAGTTACGTAAATGCTAACATGGAAGCCCCTCTGGTTTAGTCTCACTAGGCAGATTCACTTGAGTTAACAGAAAACTAAATTAGAGACTTCATGTGAAATTATAAGATTTTGTTGTGTTTTTGTTTTGCTTTCTTTTCATTCTCTTTTTTTTTATTTTGCTTTCTTTTTATTTTTATTGTCTCCTACTTGAGTTGCTTTATTGAATCTTCCTTTGCAGACAAATAAGAATTTTATAATTGTTCGGATTTAAATGGTTATTTTCAAATTGTTTAAGGGTATTAGAAAACAACTTCTTTCCTTGCAATTTTTAAAATGTCCCTTTCTCATTGCTTACATGTTAATACATTCACACAACAAAATAATATGCAACTGTTTAAAACAGGTTGTACTAAGAAATATTTAGTGAATGGAGCAACAGTCATGAAATACTCCTAAGCAGAAAAAAAGGCAGGTTACAAAACAGTTAGGTGCACTCTGATTCTAATTTTCATAAAAATATGTATGCATCTGTGTATGCACAGGGAAAAATGGAAGGCAAAACAGCAAAATGTAATTATGTCTATCTCTAAATGTTGAGATTGGGGATAATTTTTAAAAATTGTCTTATTGTGTTTTTATGCATTTGCTAAATTCAAAACAATGAATATTTAATATACTAGAGTTTAAAATGTTAAAAAAAGAAATCTCACATATCAACGTAACACAGTCTCACAGAAAAAATACGTACAAGCAATTCATGGAAGAAATTCAAATAGGTAATGGAATCTTACTATTTGTTTTGTTTCAGTTGCATCTATTCTTTGTTTCCTTTCTCCTGTTTTCTGCCTTCTTTTGCATTAAATGGATATTTTTTATGATTCCATTTGATTTCCTTTGTTTCTTAGCCAACTCTTTGGGGTTTTTGGTTTTATTTTAGTGGTTGCTTTAGGGTTTACAGGATACAACTTTAATTTATCATAGTTTACCTTCAGGTGACATTAGACTTCATCATGTGTAGTCTAATAATCTTACATTGTATACTTCCATCCTCCCTCCTTTATAGTATTTTCATACAATTACTTATATAAATGTTAAAACCCTACAATACAATGGTGTGGTTTTCTTCCCCCCTATTGTTGGTTCTTTGTATGCATTGAGCTTCTTGAATCTGTGGGTTTCTAGTTTTTATTCCATTTTGAAAAAAAAATTACTACTATTTCTTCAAGTATTTTTTCTGTTTGCCCTCACTCCTTATTCCACATATATTAGTGTTTCTGGAAATTATTCCACAAAGTTCTCTGATTTTTTTCATAGTTTTGTTTAAAAAATGCTTTTTTTCTATGTTCTTCATTTTGGAGAATGTATATTGCACTGCAATGCCTGTAAGTCCACTAATGTTTTTTCTTGTTCCAAATCTGCCATTAATCTCATCCAGTGATTTTTTTCTCTCTTACACTATAGTTTTCATCAGTAGAAGTTCAACTGGGTTGTTTTAGATCTCCATGTGTCTACTTAACTTTTGGAACATATAATTTTAATAATTTTTAATGTCCTTGTCTGATAATTCTAATGTCTGCATCAATTTTGTATCAGTTTCAATGGGTTTATTTTTCTTGTCTCTTTGAACCATAGTTTCCTGCTTCTTTGCATACCTAGTAATCTTTGATTAGATGCTAGGCATTAGAAATGCTATCTAGTTGGTGCTGGATACTTTTGTACTCCTATAAACATTCTTAAACTTTGCTCTGGGACACAGGTAAATTACTTGAAAACTATTTGATTGCTTTGGATCTTGCTTTAATATTTGTTAGGCAGAACTGGAACAGCATTTAGCTCAAGGCTAGTTATTCTCCACTACTGAGGTAAAACTCTTCTGCATACTCTATACAATGCCCAAGTGAATCATGAGGTTTTCCAATCTGGATGGTAGGAAAACCCTAATTTTGTGACTGGCACTTTTCTCTCTAGTCCTCTCAGTTAGTTCTTTCATAGCCTCAGTTTCCTTACATGCAAGAGCTGATCAGTAGCAGCTGAATATTCACAGGGCTTCCTCTCCAGATCTCCAGAACCCTCTGCCTGAGTAAGTCTTTCCTCTCTGGCATTTTGCTCTGCAAATTCTAGCCACCTTGGACTCCCAGGCTCAGTATAGCCCCCTTAACTCAGGACTGCCAGGCTCTTCCCATGCTCGTATGCTGTGGCCTGGAAACTTTCTCACAACAGGAGGCTGCAGCAATCCTGATTTACCATTAATGGTGTGAGATCAAGGTGGGGAAAATACATAGCTGAATCAGACCACGTTTATTGCTATGGACCCACATTAGCTTGTTTGGTTGGCTAAAATACAAAGCCAAAGGTGGGCTTTATTAAGTGAAGTTGAAATGCCAGACTTTTTTGGTGTACCACAGATGAAGGAATCTAAAGACTCAAGGAGATTGGAATGTTAGAGTAGATCTGGCCTGTCTGACCTCACCCAACCCAAGAGGATCCAAAGGCACACATTTCTCTACAGTTACGAGAAATAAATATTCGAGAGAAACCTCAGCATCCTTGAACTCTTCTCTGGAGGCCACAAATTACAGTTGGAATTTCTGCGCTACCATCTAACTAGGGTCCCTAAATGCAGCGAAGATGGTGAGATCCCAGGGTTGCAGGGGCCAGGTGGCAGCACTTAATTGCCAAAGGCATAGTGGATGTGGTTACTGTGAAGGACAGAGAGTCAAAGCAGTGATCAGAGTAGACCGGCTCACCAAGGTCTTTGGTGTTGGCTCTAAGAAGCCCTGTTTCTCTGATTGAGCCGTGATGGATACACGTTTCTGTCTGGGTTGATAAAGCTTAGCAATAAAAATAAACCACCATCTGAGTAAGGCAAAAAGCCAGATTCCTCAAACAATGTAATATAAAATGCAAACAGTACTAAACACATTATTGGATCTACATGGTACTCATATTCGCATAGATCAGTGCTTCTTAAAGTAGATTTACTTTGCTTTAAAAAAAAAAAAACTGTCCTAAACTATAACTAATTTGTTATTGGTAAAAATAAATTCTAAACAATGTTTTCAACTCCATAGTTATTACTCTCTCAATAGTATCAGTTATTATAAATAATCTAATATCCAGTTCAGTGCTACTGTACTCAAGGTTTTAAAACTTATATCACCTGTGATTATGGGAGACTGTTTCCATTATTGATACATAAGCCATCACAAGGTGGTTCACTGAATCTTTCAAAAAATCATCTAATCCAAGCTATCTAATCTGATTTTTAATTGGCATCCAGCATAATACAGAACCTGTTATAGTTTAATGTAAGGAAGACAATTATCTCAATCATAGGAGACACTAAGCACAGATTTAAAAAAAAAATCTACCCCAGTAATGTGAAAATACATATTCTTTATGTATGTCACTAGTTTTCAGCATTTGGAAAGGCACTTATAAAACACTATGGTAAACACACACACACACACACACACACACACACACACACACACACAGCGTTTCCCCTCTTCGCCTCCCTCTCACATTGTATTCACCAGCCTACAGAGGGAGGCCTCCCTCACCGAGTGCCCACAGTGGCCTGCTGCTCCCCTCTCTTCCTCTTCCCCAACAGAGCCTTCGCCCTCCCGCACATCAGTCACTCCGGCGGACACTGTACAGCTCTCCTTCATCTCGCTCTGTGTGTCTGTAAGCGCAGAACGATGAAAAGAAGGAGCTGCAGCAGGGCTCCGGACGGCCTTGTGCTTGGGAGCCCTGCAGAGGAAGCTGCTGCCAGGAGAGCAATGGCAGCACCAAAACGCTCCAGCAGCAGGGGCCACGCACGCCTGTCCTCAGCCAGCCAGGCCTGCAGGGCTAATGCAGTGGCTACACAGACCCTGGAGCCATGGGCCCAGAACTGCTGCTTCTCACTCTCCTGAGGGATACTCTCCTTTCACAGAGGGCAGCTCACTGTGTGGTCTTTACGGAAGGAGTTGGGGGGAGGGCAGGCCAGTGTGTCCCCCTGGGAATGAACTAGAAAACTCACTGCTGCATCTTTAGTTGACACTTCCAGGAAGAAAAAAACACATAATTAGCACAGACAACAAAAGCAGGAGCTTTTATTTTAAAAATCACCGAAATCAAGACTTCGAGCCATTCTAGTGCTAAGTCCCAGGAAGGGTACTTTGCTTTCTAGGTCTTCCTTTCCTCTTTCCTTGCACAAGGTCTCATATGTCATCTGGAAAACCTCAGTTCCATTTTGTGGGCCCTGGGGAACCACGAAGGGCTTAAAGAAGGGGAGTGACACAGTCCGGCAGACACTTTACATACCACCCATGGCCTCTGTGTGTGTGGAGAACAGACTGGAGAAGAGCCAGAGTTTTGGCACACAGATCTGTTAGGAGGTTACTACATGAGACACCAGGCAAGGACCTGCCCTAGAATGGTGGCTCAAGGCAGAGAGAAGAGAGGGGCAGCTGCATACAAATAAAATGAGTCACGGCTGGGCACGGGGGCTCAGGCCTGTAATCCCAGCACTTTGGGAGGCCAAGGTGGGTGGATCACGAGGTCAGGAGTTCGAGACCAGCCTGACCAACATGGTGAAACACTGTCTCTACCAAAAATACAAAAATTAGCTGGGCGTGGTGGCACACACGCCCAGCTACTGTAATCCCAGGTACAGGCGGCTGAGGCAGGAGAATCACTTGAACCCAGGTGGCAGAGGCTGCAGTGAGCCAAGATCGTACCATTGCACTCCAGCCTGGGCAACAGAGTGAGCTCTGTCTCAAAATAATAATAATAGTAATAATAACAACATGAGTCACAAAGAGAGAGCTTGTGAATAAGCATGATGGGTGAGGAAGGAGAAGGATGTCTGAGTGACTCCCCAGTTTCTAGACTGGGTGGGCGGTGGTGTCACCAACTGAGACAGAAAATACAAAGGGACGAGAAGATGAGGTTGAAGGAATGTAAGTCATGTGATATATATATATACTTAGAGAGGAAAGACAATGTCCACACAGAGTACAGTCAGCTGGACATTGGATTCAAGAGAGCTTTGGATTCAAGTCCTAGCTCATTACTTAAGGTGTGGAAGCCTTGGCCTCGCTTTAAAAACCTTTTTTAAAAAAACTATTTTAAACTTTAAAAACTCTTAAAAAAAAAAAAAAGAGTAGGAAAACCTACTCTTGCCAGGACTGCTGTGAAGGTGAGGACACACAGGTCCCACTCGATGAATGGTTGCCATCATTGTTGACAGCATTTTCTTTGGTATTATTCTGGATAGAAGATCTTTGGTCACATTTCCAAAAACTCTGTGGTGATGGTTCCTGTTAAGTGTCAACTCAGCTAGACCACAGTACCCAGATATGTGGTCAAACACTAGTTTGGATGTCGCTGTGAAGGTATTTTTGTAGATGAGATTAAGTTCTAAGCCAGCAGACTCTGAACAAAGCAGATTACCCTCCATAATGTAGGTGGACTGCGTCCAGTCAGAGGAAAGAAGAGAAAACGACGGACCCCCTCCAGGGAAGAGGGAATCCCGCCTGGCGCCTCCCTTCAGGCTAAAGCTGCAGCCTCAGCTCTGTCTCCAGCCTGCGAGCCAGCACTAGAGACTTTCAAACTGCCTGTTCCCACAACTGTGTGAGCCAATTCTATAAAATAAATAAATCTCTCTATATACACACACATACATATATGTTATAATCTAGATATTTACATATACACGTGTGAATGCGTGTGTATATCTATCTATATCTCTCTCTATCTGTATATCTCCCATTGGTTATGTTTTTCTAGAGCACCCTAATAGATCTTTATATTGTAGATTTGCCCGGCATCTATTGTGAATGCCTTTACTCCTCATGAAGCCAAAGTCGAGACTATCTCAATGGTCATGATTCAGAGAGTGAGTTTTTGCTAATGAATCAAAAGACCGTACTGTTGTGGTCAACACGACAGAAGAACATTCTTATGGTACAGACAACAAACGACCCAGCAAAATCCACACACTCCACCTACAGTGCGGAACTGCCTCTGGGAAGCGCCTGTCCAGAGAGGCAGTGCCGGCCACGGGTCCACGGGTTCCTAGATGGGGCCTCAGGACAAGCTCTCCTGAATGGCTTGAAAGGCAAGCAATGAATGTCATTTTCAGACCAAGCAAATTAAACTGCTAGGGTTCCTTTTCTGTTCTCTATTCCCTGTCCCTGACTTGCAGCGGATCTCACAGCCCTAGGAAACACTGGGGCCCTCGGGTGGAAGGAGCCAGGTCCCTAAGTCCCTCTGTGAAGGACTCAATCACAGGCCATGCCTGACCTGGACAAGGGCCAGAGTAGCCTTGCCCTAACGGAGCCACTGAAAGTCAGGGGGTAGCGCCAGCAGTTAGTGTCACCCTAACGATACCCTAACCTCCGTACATAAGGCAAGGAAGTCAGTCGAGCCACATGAACCCCTTCTCCTCTGCCTGGGGCTTGGGAGGAAATTTGTCCATGGGAGGTCAGTGCTGACCACCTCCCAGAGAGCAGGCTGGCCCTGCTCCAACTACTGTGGCAGGGCTGGGGAGCAAGCGCCCTGAACGCTCCGCTCCAGTAGGTCCAGCTGCTGCTCTGTCCCTCTACTGGGATGAGTCCTGAGACCGCAGCCTGCTCCCCTGGCTTCCCTGGGACACTCCTCAGCCGCCACCATAAGGGGTCCTAATTCCTCGTCCGCTCTAAGCTGATGCATCCTGCGTGGTAAAATGCCCAGCCCCGTGAGATTCCCGATGCTGGGGCCAGGGCCGGGGGTGGCACGCGGGGGTGACTGGGTGACGGACGTCATTCCTCTCGTCTTTTCGTCCACACACCCACTCTGCGGAAGGCAGCTTTTCCTTTGTTTAGAGAGCTTAATCTGTCTGACCACGAAGGTGGGTGTGGACGGAGGAGGCAGCTGTCCCCGTGTCACTGAAGGCAGCGCAGTCACCACACTGCATACCCCGAGGACATCAATCCCACAGTCAGCCTATTCACTGCATTTCCCCTCAGCACCAAGAGCCAGCTTCAAAATAATCCAGCAAGGGGCTGGGGGGGAAGGTAGGGGTAGGGAGATCGTGACAAAACAAGATGGACCAGATGCTGACATCTGTGGAAGCCAGATGAGGGGTACACAGGGGTTCATGACAGCAGTCTCTTTACTTTTATGTATGTTTGAAAGTTCTAAATAAAAATATTTTTCTAAAAGGAAGTTCCTTATATGAGCCGAAATACAGCAGAAGAGGAGCCTCAGCTGACTCTAAGGTCACTCCTGTCTTCTCTGATACCATTTTAGGGCGTCATGGTTACTCTCATGAAAGAAGAGGTGTTTTCAATAGACAAATGTGGGTTATTTTTCTATTCCCATTAATATTTACTACATGTCATTATCTCCAAGTCTAATCACTTAAAGAGAAGATTTTAAATAATTGATTAATATAAAAGAAGAAAAATGCCACGCTGTCTGTTTCATTACCTATCAAAACCCGGAAAACCTCCTCCTCTAGTTCTGACACCGACACATACATATATTAATGCATACACTGAGAAGAACAGGCATACAAATCAATAGACACAAATCTGCTTAGGGTATTTTTCCGAGGGAAAAACCATCCTCCTCTCTCCATCTCCCGCGTGGCCTGCTCCTCAGCACCATGCCACAGCAATTCAAATAACTCTCTCTATTTTACTCACAGAATTTTAGGGTTCCCCCCAAAACACAAAAATCTAACATTTCTTGAACACTGATAAAATATGTTCTGTTTGTGTGATCATACGTATGCATGCATAGCGCATAAACAGGCTTTAATGTCTAGAGGAAACGCATGCATCCACACCTTTTTTTTTTTTTTTTTTTTTTTTTTTGAGATGGACTCTTTCTCTGTTGCCCAGGCTGGAGTGCCATGGCGTGGCGCGATGTCGGCTCACTGCAACCTCTGCCTCCCAGGTTCAAACGATTCGCCTGCCTCAGTCTCCCCAGTAGCTGGGATTACAGATGCCCATGCTCTGGCTAATTTTTGTAATTTTAGTAGAGATGGGGTTTCACCATGTTGGCCGGGCTGGTCTCGAGCTCCTGACCTCGTATCCGCTCGCCTTGGCATCCCAAAGTGCTGGGATTACAGGCCTGAGCCACCATGCCAAGCCACATCCACACTTTTAAAATGCCCTTGTTGGCCGGGTGCAGTGGCTCACACCTGTAATCCCAGCACTTTGGGAGGCCAAGGTGGATGGATCATGAGGTCAGGAGTTCAACACCAGCCTGGCCAAGATGGTGAAACCCCGTCTCTACTAAAAACACACAAAAATTATCTGGGCGTGGTGGCAGGCGCCTGTAGTCCCAGCTATTCAGGAGGCTGAGGCAGAGAATCATTTAAACCCAGGAGGCGGAGGTTGCAGTGAGCCAAGATCATGCCACTGCACTCCAGCCTAGGTGACAGAGAGAGACTCCGTCTCAAAAAAAAAGAAAAGTCCTTGGTTCACGCTCGGTCCTTGCAGCAGGACACCAAAACAAAACAAACACAAAGAGGATGCTCTTGAACCATCTCAGCAAGACACCAAGCGGCACTGTCAGAAGCACCTCCTGTGAGAAACAGCGCTTCTCATGAGCCCATCAGCCTTCAGCAGTGAGATTTTATCGAGCTCTGCTTCCTGCTGCCTGAAAAAAAGCTACAATTCTCTTCGCCATTGCCTCCAACCTGCTCACACATCTGAAGGTGGAACCCTGCTCCAAGGCCACCTGGAGACACAGGTGCCACTTACCACGAGGGAGAGAGGCCTCTTCCAGGAGACGACACCTATGAGTCCGGACAGCAGCACCTGGAAGGACAAAAGGTACAGGAAGGTGAGATGCTTCCGGAACCTTTCATGGGCAATCAAAACATGGTGAACCGTTTCAACCTGGAGAAGGACGTGTGGAACACAGCACGCACACGGTGGCGGGGCTACATGAGCTGCACTGTCACAGCTTGCACCCACTCTGACAGGCACACTGGTCTCTCAGGGCACCAGGGCGCTCTGGAGGGGTCCCTTTGTGCACTGCACGAGGTGGTCCAAGAGTGACAGGCTTTCTGAAACACCCCACCCTGGTCCTCGACGTGATTTGGCTGTGCTAGGCACACGCCTGTAATCCTAGCTACTCGGGAGGCTGAGGCACGAGAATCACTTGAACCTGGGAGGCGAAGGTTGCAGTGAGCCAAGATCACACCACTGTACTCCAGCCTGGGAGGCAGAGTGAGACTCCATCTCAAAAACAAAAAAAGAATCACAGAGAACACTATCTGGGGAAAAGGCAAAGGCAACCCTACCCACGGGCCACCCGGCTACCTGCCACGGCTGCATGGACCCTGGGCACGGCAGACCCTGGAGGCTCCTTCTCCCCTCTACACGCTGGGCTCCCCTGACGCACGCCCTTCTCTCCCCTCCAGCCCCTGCGAGCCGCTCCCCTTCACTCATCACAGCTTCCCACCTCACCCATACTTAGGCAGTGTCTTCTGATGAGGCTCCAGAACTTTCTAGGCCCTGACTCCAAGTGGCCTACTCCTTTCCCAGGCCAAGTCCTGTCCTTGACCTTGCCTGGGGTCCCACCAGAAGTCACCCCCTCTCTCCTGCCTCCTCCTTACTGTCCTGATCACATAAATATGCTGTGACTTCTGTCCCTTAGAAGAACCACTGCTTAGCCCTGTGTCCAGCTCCTGGCCTGCCTGTCTCCTGGGCAGCCTCCTGAGTCCAGGTACCCTGAGGATGACACTGGCTCTGATCCCCACATTCCTGATTTCCTGGTGTCCAGGAAGGGCCAACTGATCATAGAGACACAGTCACTTCCCACCCACTACCATCTATCTGGTTTCAGCTCCACAACTCCAAGGAAATGTCTCCCAAGGTTCCCCAGCAGTCACTGAGTGCAACAGACAAAGCTCAGTCCTCATCACCTGGTTGAGGGCTGAGGCTCCCTCCCAACTGGGCTCCTGCGGCTCCTCACTCCCCTGCGGTTCTTCCCACTTCCCAAGGGGCTGCTCTCCTCCACAGTCTCCCTCCTGGCCTCCTCCCTCTCCCCAGCCTCTTCCTGGTTTCCCAAGACCTGTGTCTCCTGAGCCTGTTGTCTCCCCTCCCCAGGGCTCTGTGGTGGCTGTCCTGAGGCTCCTCGAGCATCATCCACTGGTGTCTGCACAGGTGATTTTCAGCCCAGGGCTCTGCCATGGCCATGGCATCACACCATCCACAGGCTCCGCTCTCGGCATCTGTCCAACCCAACATGTCCAGAAATGCAGCTGCAGCCTCCACCTGGGAAGCCCACACTTTCTCTTGTAACCTCTGCTCTCCACAAGAGTACCCCTTCTTCCTGGTCACTCAAGCCCAAATCCTAGAGACCCTTCCTCTCCCTCACCCCCACGTCCAACCAGGGAGGAGCAGGAGGCTAAGGCTCGCTCAACAGGGCAGCATGTGAGAAGGCGAATTACAAGGAAGGTGTTTGCAGACCAGGTCTCCTGTGAAGGCAAATCACTCACGCTTGCACGAGCCAGGCATCCAGGCACTGGCTGGAAGGGCTTGGCCGCATGGCCCCTGGGACTCCAAAAGCACCAGTCAGACCCGGGAGGAGGGCATGGTGCTGACAAACTCACAAGGTTCCCTTGGTCACAGACTGCAGTTCACCCTCAGCCACCTCCGCGGGGGCAGAACCAGGTCTCCAACACAGCAGCCTCTATCACATCCAGCACCACGCTAGTCCAGTCTCAAAAACATCTGGCCACAAAACAATAAAACAACAAAAACATGGACCAAAGCGAGCGCACCAGGGCTCTGCTCCCAAGACTCTCACGTGTGTACTTTTTCTGCAACGCACACAAGTCCTCCAAACACAGTCACCTGCGACAGCCATTATTTACAGTCATTTCCCACCTCCCGGCTCCCCTCTCATGGCCATGCACCCAGCTCCTTGCCTTGCAGTCCAGTTTCAACCCTACGGAAATCCTGGACCAGTACCTCTCCCGTCTCTCTGGGGCTGCGTCTCACTAACTCTCCTTCCGAATGCCCCGAAACCTCTCTCTTGCCTTCTGTGCCCACGACTTGAACCAGTGGGCACAGCACGTTCCCATGTCATTTCACAGTCAGAGGACACTGGCCTTCCTCGGACGGAGCTGATCATTCCCGCCAGAGCTCTCACCATCATTTCATGCTTGACGTTTCAGACCCTGACTTCACTCCTCCACCCCCACCTTCTTTTGGTGAATTCAAAATTTCTGACCATAATGCCATCATGTTTTGAGCTCATGGTACAGGTCAGGGGCCACTCCGTCACAAAGCAGGATCCATTCTTCTGCTCAGCACCCTCCATTTCCTGGGTCGTCTCTCTCCCCTCTGCCAGCACGCTCCTGTTTCACTTGCCGGATGACAGCCTTGTCCACTCGCTCTTGTCTCCACCTCCTCCCTCCCCACTGAAGCCATCCCGGACGCCTCCGCCAAACAAACTGCATCTCCCTGGCCTGACAATTTAGACCACAAAGCTAGGCCCTGATTTTCCAGCACTGAAGGCACCTCCCTTGGTGGCCCCACTCCTGTCCAGGCCACTCTGGGCACCTCCAGGGAGGCTGGCAAGGGAGGAAACTGCAGAGCAGCCACTGCGTGACTCACACACAAGCCACAGAGCACTGTGGGCTGTCTCCCCTCCACACTCAACCTCCGAGACAGCCCCCATCTTCCCGCACTCCCTTCCTGTCGCCCCAGCCCTCCCGGCCCCAGCCTCAGCCCCCGACTCTTCTTATCCCTCCGGTTGAGGGCCACATTCCAGGGCTCTGGCTCTAACACTGCCGTCTCCCTAGGATGAAACTTCTAAAAAGTGTCCTCTGTTTCTCCTCATGCTCCAAACTGGCCTCACCCAGACTAAGCCTGGACAGACGGTGAGAAGGAACATCCCCCAGAAAATGGCGCCTTCCACTTCCCATGTCTACCAGATGAACTCTTACCCATTCTTCAACCATGGCCCCGCCCTCCTCACCCATGAAGAGCCTAGGAATTCAAGAGAACAGGGGGCCCAGCAGATCCCCAAACTACCACCAGAGTTCTGCAGCCATGTTAATAAACTCAGATACGGGCCGGGCACAGTGCCTCACGCCTGTAATCCCAGCACTTTGGGAGGCCGAGGCGGGTGGATCACCTGAGGTCGGGAGTTCGAGACCAGCCTCAACATGGAGAAACCCCGTCTCTACTAAAAATACAAAATTATCCAGGCGTGGTGGTGCAGGCCTGTAAGCCCAGCTACTCGGGAGGCTGAGGCAGGAGAATCACTTGAACCTGACAGGCAGAGGTTGCGGTGAGCTGAGATCACGCCATTGCACTCCAGCCTGGGCAACAAGAGCGGAACTCCGTCTCAAAAATAAATAAATAAATAAATTAATTAATTAAACAAACTCAGAACGCTTTGACCTCTTCTCAGCTGAAGTGTATTAAACTATCAAAATTCTATAGTGACTAAGTTGCTTGTAGCAGGAATTTCACTGAAAGTACATAAACCTCCAAATCGTAGGCACTGCTCCACCGACTTCTAAGCCTGAAGGAAGTTAATATTGCTTTTATCTTAAGCTACAGGGAGAGGTCTTGACCTTCCCCATTCCCATAAGCAAAGCTATCATTCCACAAATCCCCTCACAGAATTTGACTTTCAACAAACACAGGTGACTCGCTCACTGAAGACGATGTGCATTTCCAAATATCATTAATAACTACAACTAGGAATGGATCACATTCTCCCACACAAAGCAAAAGAATAAAGCCACTAAACTTAGTGTGGCAGGCAGAATTCTAAAATGACCCCTGGCCTTACAGAATGCTCTCCCTGAGCAAGAATATGATGGGCTGTCACTCTTGTGGTCTTCCCCAGGGGCATGTTCGAATGACGTGGCCCCAGCAACACTCCGGTTGCAGCCTTGTGAAACCTGGTCAGGTGACTCTTTTATGGGAGGGGGGCAGGGAAACGCTGGGTAGAGAAGGGTGGGGTGCCTGGCGAGGGCTCCACCCTCAGGCCTATGCCCATGGACCTAAGTGAGAACAGGCACTCCTGTTTTCATGCCCAAATGTTACATTTTCCAAGACCACTCTGGCCCCCCACGCTCCCCATCCTGTACCCATAAAAATCAGAGACTGTAGCGGGCACGGACACAAGCAGCTCGTTGTTGAAAGGAGCAGAAGAGCACACCGACAGACACCAGCAGACGCTGGCAGGCCACTGACGGCGGGATGATGCAGAATTTGGTCGGAGGCAGTCAGAGGAAAGTCCAGCCACTGGCTGGCCTGACTCCAGGGGAGGACCACCTTCCCACTCCATCCCCCTTTGGCTCCCTATCCACTTCACTGAGAGCTACCTCCACCACTCAATTAAACTTTGCACCCATCCTCCAAGCCAAGCCCACGTGTGATCTGATTTTTCCTGCACACTAGGGCAAGAACCAGGATACAGAAAGCCCTCTGTCCTTGTGATAAGGCAGAGGGTCTAATGGAGCTGATTAACACAAGCCACCTGCAGACAGCAAAACTGAAAAAGGGCACTGTAACATAACACACATCCACTGTGGCCTTGGGACCTGCAAACACTCAACCCTAGAGGCTGCCGTGGAGTTGGAGCCCCAGAACGCTCCCCACAACCTACCCACCTGCATGGTTTGAACAGAGGGGCACCGAAGAAGCGAACCACACCCCTGTCACGCCCTGTGAGGGGATAAGGGAACTCCTCCAGTTTCAACTCTACTAAGCAAAGTCCAGACTCCTAACCCAAGAAAACTATGAGGTATTAAGTGAGTGTTGTGTCAAGCTGCAGTGTATGGTCATTTGCTACATAGCAACAGAAAACAATTGTCATGGACTAAATGTATGTGACCCCCCAAAATGCAGATGTTGAATCCCTAACCCCCAGGGTAATGGTATTTGAAGATGGGGCATCTGGGAGGTAACTAGGATTAGACCGGGTCATGAGGATGACGCCTTCACAATGGGACTAGTAGCTCTATACAAGGAAGAAGGTGAGCTCTCACGCTCACTGCACACACACAGTGAGGAAGACCATTAAGAGTGCAAGTCACGGCCGGGCACGGTGGCTCACGCCTGTAATCCCAGCACTTTGGGAGGCTGAGGCAGGCAGATCACAAGGTCAGGAGTTCGAGCCCATCCTGGCCAACATGGTGAAACCCCATCTCTACTAAAAATACCAAAAATTAGCTGACCGTGGTGGCATGAGCCTGTAGTCCCAGCTACTCGGGGGGCTGAGGCAGGAGAATGGCGTGAACCTGGGAGGCAGAGCTTGCAGTGAGCAGAGATCGCGCCACTGCACTCCAGCCTGGGCGACAGAGCGAGACTCCGTCTCAAAAAAAAAAAAAAAAAGTGCAAGTCAGGAAGGAGCCCTCAGTCTCACCAGAAACCAAGCGTGCTGACACCCTGATTTCAGACTCTCCAGCTTCACCAATTGCAAGAAAATAAATTTCTGTTAGGTCACCCGGTCTACGCTATTTTGTTATGGCAGCCTAAGTAGACTAAGACACTATGACATCCCGAGTGGGACATTGGATTGTTGTTCCAAAGCATCTGCTTTCTCCCCAGACCTCTCCAGGAGGGGCAACACAGGCTTCCCTCCCCACACCACTCCCCGATACCGGGAACACTGACACAGCTCCAAACACCAGCGCTTGAGCGCTTGGAAGTGTCTGTGCATGCGTTCCTTGCTGCTCATCAGTGAGCTTCTGTGGACCCAGGTTGGAAAACTTTTCCCTAGAGAGGCATAGTTCTGCCAGTAACAGGAATGCACCCAGGATCTGGAAACACTGTGATCCTTGAGGGCCTCAGCTCACAGCACAGTAGAAACCCCAGGCCAAGCCCCTACCTGGCAGTGGGCACCAGGCTCAGTCTCAGTGCTATGGTGGGCACGCATGCTCAGGGCAAGTCCCTTCTCCAGCCACATGCCGCATGGTGCTGCTCCCTGTCATTGCAACTCCAGCCACCTGCCACTCTGGCCTCGGTTTATTATTTGTTTGTTTGGGAGTGGGACACTGGATTATTTTTTCAAAACATCTGCTTTCTCCCCAGACCCCTCCAGAAGGGGCAGTGCAGACTTCATTCCCCACACCCCTCCCCAGTACCGGAAACACTCACATAGGTCCAAATACCAAGGCCAAATAGATCGGGAAAGGCATGATAGTGCTCAGGGAGAGGAGGCTTAACCCTAATGAGGGAGGGTCTGCAGAATGGCTTGAGGGAGGCTTTTCACGGCCCAGGTGCTGGGGCGCCTCCTCTCTGGAGAGAGCTGTTCTGGCCCACTGGAGACCAAGGGTGGTTGATGTAAAAGAAGCTCAGAGCGCCTGCTCTGAAACCTCTCAAAAACTGTTTTTGCTCAATTCCAGCTACCAGCAAGGACTATGTTGCACGTTCTGACATCTCAGTAATGCTGTAGGTTGATTTTGCACCACTCTCATGAGAAAAAGGGTCACGAACCTAGTTAGCCATGAAATTACCACATCACGAAACCTTCCTCTGTTTAATTTATAGGTATCATTATTCAGAGTCCACAGTTCACAAAGAATATAGAGAAACCGAAGAGGGTTGGGGAATAGTAACACAGAATTAAACAGCTGTGGGAAAAAAGCCAAACAGATTGGAAAAGGCATCATATGGCTCAGGGAGAGAAGGCTGAACCTTGCGAGCACCAGGAGTTGTCACAAGGACACAAACTCACTCTTTTCTCCACTTCCCCACCCAGCCTAATAGAGGCAAGAGATAAAATTAGAACAGAGACAGAACTTCCTGCTGTTGAAGCCGATGACAGGGGATAACAGGCTGCCGGGAAATAATGGCATCCTTAGAGTCAAAGACCTGCCCATTTGATTGGTACCCTGCCTGGACACAGAGGCCTGGAATAAATTAGCTCTTTGAATCCTGTCCTCTCACACTGAAAAGTGATTTGACTTCCTAAAATCAAGAATGTTCTTCAGATAATAAAGTCTGGTCCAAAGGCAAATGATAGTGAAGCAAGTCCTTCTACAACACAGTTTTGAAAGCCAAGTAAATTACTTTCACAAAACATACGGCAGATGGTTGCCCAATAGCTACAGTGATATCAATTTACCACTAAGAAGCCAGCATTCACTGTGTCTGCAGAAAGCATTGTTGTTGCAAATAATATTCTGAGTCCACCAACCCCCCATCTTCCAAACCTCCTGGACTGCAGCTCTGTGCAATATTCTTTCTACAGCCTCCTGGAGCAGCTGATCTTCCTACTTCAACCTCCCTCAATTCTCCTTGCTTTGGGTGTGGCTTTCTTTCTCTGGGTCTTGCTGGGGCCACAGAAGGCTCGTTGAGGCATGCAGGCCTCCACCATCTGTCTCTACCTTTGAGGACACACTCACTGCTACCCCCACCCTGTCCATGCTTTCTGCCCCCTCTCCTTGGGGCAACTTCCAACTCACCATTCCCTCTCCCAGTCTTTCATCCCAGGCTGTGGTTCAAACATCCTCTATACCATTTCCCTTCAGGGACTGCACCAACACATCACACTCATAATGTCCCTGAGAAAAGTTACCTTTCTTCTCAACCTACTGATAGAGAAAGAACTCTGCAGCTTTCATTGTCTTCTCAAGCAGAAGCAAAACTATAAAGTGATGACAAACATCACCTCATGAAAGAAAAAAAACTCCATTAGTGTTAAAGCGTTTTAAAATATTCTAAATAACTCATGAGTCAAAAGCAACTGAAAGGTGAAATACACCATGGTCTGTTCTGAGACAAAGCATGCTTCTTTGACGCACATTCTCTCCTAAGTGCCTGGTAACAAACTCATTTGTCCTGGGCCTGCCCTTTTAGATGCTGCCTTCTCTTACAGGTATCTACTCTGACATGAGGGTAGCTAGCTGCTGGATTTTCTTATTTAGTGGGTTATTAGGTAGCACATATATTATTATAATACATTTAGAAATACTTTTAGTTTAAAAATTTCAAAATAATTTGTTTCCTTCGTAATAGTTTTATTTCATGCTTTTAAAAACCTTATTCTGAGAAGGGATCCACAGGCTTCACTAGACTGTCACGCCAAAAGTTACGACCCCACCCCCGCCAATTAAAGTTCCTTTAGAGCAGATCTTTTGGTGATAAACTCCCATTTTTGGTGTATCTGTAAGTAGCTTACTTCACCTTGATGCTTGAAAAACAGTTATGCTGGAAACACCCAAGGTTGACAGTTGTCTCTCAACAGTGTGAAACTATTATTCCACTGTTTTCTCGCTTCCATCGTTGCAGCCGAAAGTCAGTTGTCCTCATTCTCTAAAGACTTTTGAGATCACCTCCTTGCCTTTAGTATTCTGAACTTTTTGCATGGCATGTTAGGTGTGGATTTCTTTTTAATCTTCTTTGAGCGATACTGTGCTACTGAATCTGTGGATTTATATTTTTCATTAGTTCTGGAAATTTTGTAGCTAATATCGCTTCAAATACTATATCTTCGCCATTCTCATTACCAGGGACTCCAATAGCTGTATGTTTGTCCTTCACATTCCATCCTCCAAATGTCTTAGTTTTCCTTCCACATATTCCCTACACATGTCACACATGACTTCATTCTGGTTACTTTCTTCAGCTGTATCTTCCAGATCATCAATTGTCTCTGTACTGTGTCTAATCAGCTGTTGAACTATATAACTGCACTTGTTTAGAAAATTTCAGTGATAATATCTCAAATATCTAGAAATTCTGCTTATTTTATTTCCAAATGTAACTATTTCAAATAGTTCCTTGTTGTGTGCTCATCTATATGACTGTGTTGATAATTACTTTAAATATTTCATACACTAATGTTCTAGATTCCAAGACATGTTGTCCCAGGAGGGTATCAAAGTCTGCCCTTTGTTGTCTCATTGTGACTTGCTTTCTTTGATGCTTGAGCGCTTGGAAGTGTTTGTGCGTGCATTCCTTGCTGCTCATCAGTGAGCCTCTGTGGAGCCAGGCTGGAAAACTTTTCCCTAGAGAGGTATAGTTCTGCCAGTAACAGCAACGCACCCAGGATCTGGAAACACTGTGATCCTTGAGGGCCTCAGCTCACAGCACAGTAGAAACTCCAGGCCAAGCCCCTAACTTGCAGTGGGCACCGGGCTCAGTCTCAGTGCTATGGTGGGCACGCATGCTCAGGGCAAGTCCCTTTTCCAGCCACATGCCACCCGATGCTGCTCCCCGTCATTGTGACTCCAGTCACCTGCCACTCTGGCCTCAGTTCATTATTTGTTTGTTTGGGAGTAGGGCAGTAGACCTTTAAGATCTGCAATGCTTCAAGGAGCATGTCCTTTGTGGTGTATAGTTGTCCTATAGAAGCAGCATCCTTCAAAGTGCCTACTCAGCCAAGATGCCAGAATCAGAAGGAAATCCCCCATTTCTGCTGTTTTTAATGGTCACATAAGTACACCAATAAAGCAAGGAATAGAGGCCATTTTTTATTTTTTAAAAGTTAACTAATGTTATAAACTACCAAAATATGAAACTTTATTTAGCTAATAAAATTATTCTTTATAAATTCCAAAGTATTGCACATGCCATATTATTTACTCTTTTAGCCCCAGAAACTATGTTTCTCAAATCACTTTACTTTAGAAAAAACAAAACGTTATCCCAAATTATTCTTTCTATTCATTTTCCCCTGGAAAAAAATATTACTCCCATCCAAAGCCTTTCTAATTCAGTAGCTTTCCTACATGCTGGTAAGAAACTGTAAAACAAGGATTCCATTCACAAAAGCAAAAAAATTAAAAACTATCCAAGAATTAATTTCATGATAAATGTATAAGGTTTTTAAAAAGACAACTACAAAACTCTACTGAGACACAGGAAGGAAGATTTTTAGTAAATGGACATATATACCATGTTCCCAAATGAGGAAACCTAAAGATAATAAAAATGTTAATTTCTCTATATTCATAAATTAATTTAGTGAAATCTTAATCAAAATCCCAATGGGATTCTTTGAAGGTTGGCAAAATGATTTGAAAATTTATCTGAAGGAAAAACATGTGACAGTAGAGAAGAAACAATGTCACTGAACTATGTAGAGGGAAAGAAGTTTACCTATTACTGGACACAATTTTCGTCCCTTCATGTTCTTTACAGACATGTAAAGAACAGAATATAATGCCCAGAAACAGACTTATGCATATATTAGGGTTTAAAAAAATTAGTTTTTAAATTGTGGCAAAATACACATACATGAAATTTACCATTTAACCATTTTTAAGTATACACTCAGTGGCACTGAGTCCATTCACCTTGTGCAAACATGCTCCTCATCCATCTCCAGAAAACCTTTCATCTTGCAAAATTAAAACTTTGTATCCATTAATTTACACTGATTCCCCATTCCCTCCCCCACTCTAGCCCCTCGCAACCACCATTTTGCTTTCTGTCTCTATATGAGAGGAATCGTAGTCTTATCCTTTTGTGACAGGTCTCTATCACTTAGGATAATGTTTTCAAGGTTCATCCATATGTAGAATGTGTCAGAACCTCCTTCCTTTTTAAGTCTAATAGTATTCTGTACGTATAGACCACATTCTGTTGAGCCACCCATCTACAGATGGATGCTTGGGTGGCTTCTAACTTTCAGCTAGGAGGATAAATGCTTCTACGAACATGGCTGTGCAAATATGTCTTTGAGACCCTTCTTTCAGTTCTTTTGGGTATGTGCCCAGAAGTGAAATTGCTGGATCATATGGTAATCCTATTTGTAACAATACAGAGTGGAAAACAGTATAAACCTCCCCAATAATTACAAATAGAATTGCCATTTGGCTATTATTTTTTGTAACAGGCATTCTAATGGGTAGAAAGTGGTAGTCATTTTGATTTTTTCTTTTTTCTTTTTTTGTTTTGAGACAGAGTCTCACTCTCACCTAGGCTGGAGTGCAGTGACATGATCACTGCACCTTCAACCTTCTGGGCTCAAGCAATCCTCCCCCTCAGCCTCCTGAGTGGTTGGGACAACAGGTGCATGCCACCACACCCAGCTAGTTTTCGTTTTTTTTTTTTTTTTAAGAGATGGGGGTTTCGCCATGTTACTCAGGCTGGTCTTGAACTCCTGGGCTCCAGCGATCCTCCTGCCTGGGCCTCCCAAAGTGCTGGGATTACAGGTGTGAGCCACTGCACCAGCCATTGTTGTGATTTTTATTTGCATCTCCTTAATGATTAGTGATGCTGAGCAGCTTTTTATGTGCTTATTAGACATCTGTATCTCTTCTGTGGAGAAAGGCCTAGTCAAGTCTTTTGCCTATCTTTGAAGCTTTCCTCCCAGCTTTATTGAGGTAATACAAATAAAAATTGTATATAAAATGTACAGTACAACATGATTCTGATATACATATACTCTGAAACGATTACCACAATCAAGTTAACCATAACCATCACCTCACTAGTTACCATTTCTTCTGAGTGTCTGATAAGAACATATAAAATCTCTTTCAGAAAATGTCAAATACACAGCACATTATTAAGTATAGTCACCATGCTGTACATTACGTCTCCAGAATGTATTTCTTTTATAACTGAAAGTTTATACCCTTTGACCAACACCTCCCCTTTCCCCTCTCTCCTCCAGCCCCACGCAACTACCCTTCTCCTCTCTGTTACCACGAGTTTGCCTTTTTTTTTAAGATTCTACGGACAAGTGAGATTATTCAGTATTCGTCTTTCTGTGTCTGGCTAATTTAACTTAGCATAATGTCCTCTAGGTTCCTCCAAGTTGCCAAAAATTCTTTGCCCATTTTTGAATTGAGTTGTTTACTTTTCTGTTGTTGAGTTTTAGGAGTTTTTTATATATTCTGGATAATAATTTCTGATGAAATATGTGATTTTCCAGTACTTTCTCCCATTCTGTGGGTTGCCTATTTACTCTATTAATAGTGTCCTTTGCTGCACACGTTTTTAATTTTGATGAAGTCCAGTTTGCCTACTTTTCTTCTGTTGCCTAGGCCTTCGGCATCATATCCAAGAAATCACTGCCAAACCCAGGGTTGTAAGGCTTTTCCCCTAAGCTTCCTTCTAAGAGTTTTAAAATTTTAGCTCTTATGTTTAGGTCTTTAATCCATTTTGAGTTAATTTTTATATAGGATGTTAGTTAAGGGCACAACTTCATTTTTTTTTTTTTTTTTTTGCATGTGAACACATTAAATTAGTTTTTACAATTTAATTCATATAATTTAGTTATACAAGGAATGATACAGTAACTGATGGGGGGAAGACTATTCAGTAAATGGTTCTGAGATAATTGTTAAATGTAAATAAATAAGCAGATAGAGAAATTAAAATTAGTTCCCTCCCACAAACCAAAATATATTACAAGATGATTAAAATATTAAATGTAAAATAATTAACCACCCAGGTTACTGGCTAAAACTCACAAAAAGGCAACTGCTCCTCAAAAAAATTTACCAAGAGGCCAGGCACGGTGGGTGGCTCATACCTGTAATCCCAACACTTTGGGAGGCCGAGGTGGGTGGATCACTTGAGGTCAGGAGTTCGAAGACAGCCTGGCCAACATGGTGAAACTTGTCTCCACTAAAAATACAAAAAATTAGCCAGACATGGTGGTATGTGCCTGTAGTCCCACCTACTCAGGAGGCTGAGGCAGGAGAATCTCTTGAACCCAGGAGACAGAGGTTGCAGTGAGCCAAGATTGCACCACTGCACTCCAGCCTGAGCGACAGAGTGAGACTCCAGCTTAAAAAAAGAAAAAAAATTTACTCAGAAAAACACCTTACAAGTAACCAATAAAATGCAAAGTGAAATAAGAGGTCCCTTGCTGCCTGTCAAGCTAGCAGTGGTTAGAAAGAACAGCGGTCCTCATTCACAGGCCTGTAGAGAATATACATCAAGAGGCAATGTTATCAATTGGCAAAAAGTATAATCAAGAAAGTAAGCATGGGCTCTATGCAAATACATTCAAAGCCCAGGATGACAAAGATAACTTGCTAAATTACTACAATTGATACCCCAAAAGACCAAAACACTAACTGTTCCCATAAACACCAATAAATTGGAAATATGGCTAAACAGCTGCAGGCAAAGTCTTCAAAAACTTCTAAGTACAAAGATTTCCAAAGCTGTTTAAATTTTTTGGAGCACAGAAGGACAAAAAGGGGGAACTTCCAAATTCTCTTTATAAAGGTCAATATAACAATCACAAACCTGTAAAATATCACAAAAATAAGGAATAGACCAATGGCTTTTAAATAGAAGTACATCGTTTTTGTTTTATTTTTCATGTGCTGGATCAATATTTAATGAATTTCCCCCATGTATCAGGCACTGTTGGGCTCTTTCAGATATTTAACTCCTTCCCCCTCATAATTTATTTGGCAAAAGTTACATTAAGTTATTCCGTCTCCTCACAAAGCGGGGCTCTCCCTGACTTCAAGGGCCAACATCCAAACAAAACCAAACACGAAAGACAGAGACTCAAAAACTTAGCATTCCGCATCTACTACACATACTAGATATAAACACCCAAATTTAAATGCTAAAAACTCATAGGACAGTGCATTAAAATGATAATTTTACTGGTACATCATTTTTAAATAAAAGGTCAGAAAACAGAATTCAGCAGTACATTCAAAAGAATACAGAACATAGGGGGCTCATGTCAGGAATGAAATGATGGTTCTGCATATTAATGTGACAAAAATGAAAAATCTGATCATTCAGTAGATGCATGGAAGACATCCAATTTTCTCTTTTAAAAAAGAACTCTTAGGACTGGGTGCAGTGGCTCACACCTATAATCCCAGCACTTCGGGAGGCCGACGCAGGTGGAGCACTTGAGGTCAGGAGTTCTAGACCAGCCTGGCCAACATGGTAAAACCCTATCTCTACTAAAACTACAAAAATTAGCTGAGTGTGATGGCACATGGCTGTAGTCCCAGCTACTCGGGAGGCTGAGGCAGGACAATTACTTAAACCCGGGAAATGGAGGTTGCAATGAGCCAAGATCATGCCACTGCACTCCAGCCTGGGTAACAGAGCGAGATTCCACCTCAAAAATAAAATAAAATAAAACAAAATGATTCTGAAAATACTCATGTGGTATGCAGAATTACGAGATGGCCCCCAAGGTCTCCACTCCCTGCTGTACATGCCCCATAAAATCCTCTCCCATGGGCGGTGGGTGGGACTGTGAATAGGTACGTGATTAGGTTACGCTGCCTGACAGTGGTGGATGGGAGGTCCCAAATCAGTTCGCTGTTCAGTTCATCAAAAGGGAAGTTCTCTTGGGTGTGCCTGACCTAATCAGGCAAGCCCTTTGGTTCTGGGCCCTTGGTGAAGTCCCAGTTTGAGGTGTAAGAAGTTCTGCTGCTGGCCTTGAAGAAGTGGGCTGCTGTGTGGTGAGATGCCTCTAAGAGCTGAGAGCTTCCCCACCCACAGCTTGCAAGGAAGCAGGGCTGAGTCACACAACCCCCAAAATGAATTCTGTCAACAACCTGAAAGAGTTTGGAAGTGGATCTTTCCCTCGTCAAGCCTTTGGATGAAGATGCTTCCAGCCTCACCAGGATTTCAGCCCGCAGACCTTGAGGACAGGACCCAAGTAAAACATTCCAGAGTCCCACCCCTTAGAAACTCTGAAATAATAAGGTTGAGCTGTTTGAACCTGCTATGCATGTGGCAATCTGCCACATAAAAATAGAAAACTAATGTATCTAGCTAATAAAACTAAAAAGGAAAAGTAAAAGAAAGTTATAAACATTGGAAAGAAGAAGCAAAGTCATTACTATTTGAAAATAATATGATCACCTAACTGGAAAACCCAACGGAATTGATTCAGAAGAATAAGAAACCGTAAGAGCCAGGTGTGGTGGCTCACGCCTGTAATCCCAGCACTTTGGGAGGCCAAGGCGGGCGGATCACAAGGTCAAGAGATTGAGACCATCCTGGCCAATATGGTGAAACCCCATCTCTACTAAAAATACAAAAATTAGCCGGGCGTGGTGACGTGTGCCTGTAGTCCCAGCTACTCGGTAGGCTGAGGCAGGAAAAGTGCTTGAACCTGGGAGGCAGAGGTTGCAGTGAGCCAATATCGTGCCACTGCACTCCAGCCTGGAGACAGAGCGAGACTCCATTCCCCTCAGCCCCCAAAAATAAAAAAGAAAGAAAAAGAAACCATAAGAAAATTCAGTATGTTATCTGGTTACAAAATCAGTATGTTGAAAATCATAATACTATACATAGTTGTCTCTTGAACAAGAGGGGTGTTAGGGGTGCCAACCTCCTGTGCAGTCAAAAATCTAGGTATATAACCTTTTGATTCCCCCAAAACTTAACTGGTAATAGCCTACTGTTGACTGGAAGTCTTACCAATCACATAAACAGTTGATTAACACACATTTTGGATGTCGTATGTATTATATGCTGTATTCTTACAATAAAGTAAGTTAGAGAAAAGAAAATGCTATTAAGAAAGTCTTAAGGAAGAGAAAACAGATTTTACTATTCATTAAATGGAAGTGGATCATCATTAAGGCCTTCATGCTTGTCATCTTCCTGTTGAGTAGGCCCAGGAGGAGGAGGAGGAAGAGGAGGCCTTAGTCTTGCCGTTTCAGGGTGGCAGAGGTGGAAGAAAATCCACGAATAAGTGGACCCACGCTGTTTAACGCATGTTGTTCAAAGTCAACAGGGTCAATATTTATTGTGCCCTGAATATATGCCAGATATACTTACTAAGTTTTTATACTTTATCCTGACAACCCTAATTAGTCTGTGTGATTCTTGTGCCCATGCACAGATGTGAAAATTAAAGCACAAAGAGATTAAGTGGCTTGCCCAACGTTCCGATGACGGGCAGGGTTAGGACACAAGCTCTTAAAACTACAGACAAATAGCTTTCCTACATATGTGCAAGCAAAGACTGGTTAGAAAAAGAATACAATTAAAGCTTCCATTTATAATGGTAAGCAAAAAGGTAGAATATCTTAGAATAAATAGATTTAATAAGAGGTGAGTAGGAGCAATATGAAGGAATCCTTAAACATCTACTGGGGAACATAAAAGACTTCATGATTACATGGGAGGGAAATTCATTTTTTAAATAAAAAGACTAAATAATGTATAAGTTTCATGGAATTCTAATTAAAATACCAAAAAGGGGAAAAGAAAATCCATGCAATAAGAAGTGCTAGGGCAACTGGCTAGCTACTTGGAAAGAAATGAAACTTCATCTCTACATTTTAACCTTAAAATAAATTCCAGAGAAATCAAAGAGTAAAATATAAATTAAAACATAAATATTTGAGAAATTTGTAAAAGAATCTTAAAGAAGTAAGCCCTTTGAGGCACCACACAATTTTGAGTCATAACTGAAACAATTAATGAATTTAAAATGTATACGTTTATGGTTAAAAAAAAAAAAAAAAAACCCACATTTGTATGTGGTAGGAGGAATCTGTGTTCTCAATCCCAGGACCTCTCTGCATCAGAAGAACAAGTCTGTGCCTTTGACGTGTGAGGTCGGAGCCTCCTGCAGAGTGAGTGGAGTCCCGTCCCCGTCCCAGAATGAACTTGGCCATGGGACTTGCCTGGCGGTGGTGAGTGGAAGTGGCACGTGCCATCGCCCCTGAGCCTTTTGATGTATTACGTGCTACCTCTTGCCCTCCTCCTCGCCCAGGTGGCCACCGCCCCTTCAAGCCTGGGCCCCAGAATGGACAGATGGCACAGACACAAACCCCATGAGAAGCCTGCAACCCAAAGTGGAGCTACCCCAGCTGACCTGCAAACCCAGAGGGGAAAATAATGGCTCGCTGCTGTCAAGCACTGCATTTTGGCGTGATTTTCAATGGAGCGTTATTGTGAAAAGGGCCAATGAACACATTTGTGGTTCAAAAAACAACCATAAAACCCAAGGCTGGTTTCAAATAGGAAAAATATTTATAATGCCTAAACAGACAAAAGGCTGATTTTCTTAATTTACAAAGAGCTCATATAAATTAATAAAAGAAACAACAGAAAAAAATGACTGAATACCATGAATAGGATGTTTACATTTTTAACGAACAATAAACATGTAACAGAATGCATAAACCTACTTAATGTTTTAAAGCAAGTGAAAACAGTAAGATAAGTATTTTTATCAACCAGACTGGAAACGTTTTGGTGAAGTTTTGGTAAAACCCAGTGACAGCAAAGGGCAGAGGGGAAAGTTCGTTCCTCTTAAACATTTCTGATGTTGGCATAATTTGATGTAGCCTTCTTTGGGGACAATTTCATAGCAACTCTCAAAATAAAAACTGTACATACCCATAGTCAATGGTTTTAATCCTGGGAATTTAACCTGTGGATATACTAACAGAAAGAGGCCAGCCTATTTACACAAGGACGTTTACTGCAAAAACCTGAACCAGTGAGTAGCAATAAAGAGCTAGTTAAATAAACTTTGATATTTACATAGAACATGAATATATGCACTATAAAGTTTAAGGTAGATCTATTTATGCCAATGTGGAATGATCTCGAAGATAAATAACTGACAAGCAAGACACAGCCCAGTGTGCACTGAAGGATCTCTGTGTAAACGAGAAGGAACGGATGAGTGCATTTA
Source organism: Chlorocebus sabaeus (assembly GCF_047675955.1). NCBI lineage: Eukaryota > Metazoa > Chordata > Mammalia > Primates > Cercopithecidae > Chlorocebus > Chlorocebus sabaeus. The sequence continues at coordinate 6,269,507 of NC_132929.1, read as the reverse complement.
CTACATAAACATTTCTCTCTGGAATGATGCGCAAGAAACCTAACAACGGGAAACTGGATTAAGGAGGAGGCGAGGGGGACCTTGCTTTTTATGTGTAACTTTCTGTAATATTATAACCTTTAATCCATGCATGTATTATGTTATGAATATTTTAAACTCTGCATACCATTGAACCTAGAATTCTACTTCTAAGAATTCCCAGTATTAACCAAAGGATTATTTCTTATTTTGGAAACTGGAAACAACCAAGGTGTGCAGCAAGAGGGAATTACATATATTCATTGGGTCCTTCCCAGTTGCTGCCATTAAATCATATTATAGAAGAATATAGATATATATGTATGTATATTGTACACACACACATATAGAGAGAGAGAGATGTATATTGGAGATAGGGTCTCCCTCTGTAGCCCAGGCTAGAGTGTAGTGGCATGATCACAGCTCACTGTGACCTCCACCTCCCATGCTCAAATGATCCTCCCATTTCAGCCTCCCGAACAGCAGGGAATATAGGCATGCATCACCTGGCTAATTTCTGTATCTTTTGTAGAGAGAGGGTTTCACTATGTTGCCCAGGCTGCTCTCAAACGCCGGGCTCATGTGATCACCTCGCTGTGGCCTCCCAAAGTGCTGGGATTAAAGGCGTGAGCCATCGTGCCCAGCCATGGGAGAATATTTAATGCCATGTGGAAATGTTCACACTAAATGAAAGGAGGAGGAGGAGGAAAAAAAAGCAGGTTACAACATGGTTTGGAAGGTGAATAACTGCCCTTCTGAGAAGCAAACAAATACATAAAGAAAATCAGCAGCTGCATCTCAAAGTTACCATGGTTATCTCCAGACAGTGGGATTTTGGCTCCCTCTGTATTTTTCTATTTCCCATGGTTGATACATAACAGAGAAAATGCATTATTAAAACCCAAGCCAGCGACAGCTGCTTCTGCCTCCTAAGTGAGGAGGCATAACCCACGCCAGTAGGCACTAGCTCCCTCTGATGCTCCCATCAGCAGGTGGGAGAGGTGGACGGGGCCAGAAACATTCCAGCACTGGAATGTGAGGGCCGTTGGCTTCAGAACAGGTATGGAAAGGTTCTGGAAACAACGGCGGCCTGTCTGAGTGAGGGGCAGGAAACCAGCATCCCTGCACAGTGACAGGGTCTGGGGTGGCAGGACGACAAACAAGGTGTGTAGGGGACGGACGGGGCCTGATCTGCACAGAAAGTGGTCAGCCAGGTGACCAGCCAAGTGTCCATGTGCAATTCTATGTGGGCTGCTGCTCCTTGATGGAGAATACTGAGAATTTCAGACATAAACGCACGCTTCAAGAATAAATTCCAACCAGCACCCAAATGTATTCAAGAGCCTCTGCCCCCCTCCCTTTCTCAACCCATTGTCAGAAAAAAGTATGAAGTGGGAAGGTAGATTGCCCTGCTTGAAAAAGAGTATTATATAAACCATTTGCAAATGACTTTTATTCTCTTCTTTTAGAAATCTCCTCATGGCACAATAATAAAAACAATGTATTTGTTGATACAGAACATTAATTCCATTAAAATTGCATTATGTGTAATGAAAAGCTATCAGAGTATAATTATGCAAGCAAATTCACAGACCCACATCAACTTTTAAATCCACTGGAACCATACAATAGGAACTGAACCTGTCTGGTAGACAAATTGCTCTTTCACTTCCAAATCATTATGAATAAAAGCCACTGTACTAATGTCATAAACCACACACTACTTACGCAAACTCTCAAATCCAGGACCATTCCCTAGAAGTGCCTCTGCCTGCTTTTTCCCAGGACCTTCCTGTTCTCAGACCCAGAGGCTGTGCTCCCATTCCTGACTTAGCCCCAGAGCAGGCTCCCTTCTCGGAATTCTTGCCCAGAGAGCCCAGCTGTACCCTGAAGGCAGCCTGGCTGCACCCCAAAGGGTTGCCTGAATCCACACACTCTCAGCCCTCCGCCCCAGCCTGGGGGTCCTGCTCTGCTCTGCTGCCCCGGGCTGGCCGCTGCAGGGCCCGCAGGCTGCTCTCCCTCCTCCCTGCTGCAGGTACCGCACCCAGGTCGCCCTCCTGCCATCTGTTCTCACACCAGGCAGTGCCACACACACAGACTGGAGTGCAGAGCCCATCTCCTGTCCCCACGAGGTTCTGAGAGGAGACAGAGGGCCACCAGGACAGGGGAGGAAGGGGGCAGGAGACTGGATTCCTTCAAGGGCACAGGAGTACATCCAGTGGCACCCACTCCCGCCGATGCTAGCCCCGGTAAAAAGACACGCCCTGCACCAGGGACCGTCTACACCCCTCGCCCATCACATATGTCCATCCCTGGGTTTAGACACGTCTAGGATCCCCAAACACAGTAAGGATCTGGACAACTGGTGCCATGCTGGTGCCATCTAAGTGGCCCAGCACCCTTGTAACAGCTGTCTCTACTCCGCAGTCCTGCTCCCCCTTACCCTCGCTGGCACAGGCAGAACTCATGTCTGGTCAGTTCTGGGTCACTGAGTCCCAGGAACCCCCTTCAGCACCCACCTGGCTGACACTGATCTTACTCCTGCTTTGCAGAAGGAACACCCTCCTGTCTTGGCCGCCCCCCTGCTTCCTCCCCCACTCATGCTCCCCAGATGCTCCTCAGTAAGCGCTCCCTCAGCCCATCCATCTCCCCCGTACCTCCCCTCCCCTCCTCACAGGATCTATCCTGGGAACACCTGTTCCTCCCTGGCTCCATTCTCCAGGGTACCCTAAGCCTCTCTCAGCCTCTCTTCCTCCCAGATCCCTGTGTCCACCCACTGGCCCGACGGAAACATGACGGACGCCTCTCCAGCAGCCTGACTGACTCAATACAGCCAGTGCTCCTGGAGCCTGCCCTACCTCCACAGGAGGCCCCATTCACCCAGATGTGACTGTTGGGGTCCCAGATGCCCCACGTCCCTCCCCCGCCCAATCTCATGCTCAAATCCATCCAAGTCAGGGACATCTACTGACCAGCTCACCCTGGGCCCCAACCCCCAGTTCCTCCCTCCACCTGGCACCTGGCTGCCAGCTGGTACCAGAGCTACTGTAAGAGCCCTCCCTACAAAGGCCTCCCCGCCCAGACTCCTGGTCACTTCTAACCTGTTTTCCACACTGCAGAATCATCTTTTTAAAATGCAAACCTGGCCGGGCGCGGTGGCTCACACCTGTAATCCCAGTACTTTGGGAGGCCGAAGCAGGCGGATCACGTGAGGTCAGGAGTTCGAGACCAGCCTGGCCAATATGGTGAAACCCTGCCTCTACTAAAACTACAAAAATTAGCCAGGCCTGGTGGCACATGCCTGTAATCCCAGCTACTCAGGAGGCTGAGGCAGACAAATTGTTTGAACCTGGCAGGTGGAGGCTGTAGTGAGCCAAGATCACACCACTGCACTCCAGCCTGGGTGACGGAGCAAGACAGCGTCTCAAAAAAAAAAAAAAAAAATCTGACCATGTCACTCGCCCCACTCAATGACACTGTGCCCTTCACAGGCTTTCTTTAGCCCTTGGAGTAAGTCCTACATCTTCCAGCTCAGAAGGTCCCTGCCCACGTTTCCTACCTCATCCAGGTCACTCCATGGGTGGAGTCACCTCTGCCTCCCCGTCAACCCCCAAACAGCTAATTACCCAGCATGGGCAGCAAACAGCTATAGGACCACAGGGCTACGGCACCAGCACCCCACAGTGCTGCTCGCTCATGCACCTGTCTCTGGCTGCTCAGCAGGTCCCAGGGGTCCAGAGCACCCTTGTTTCATCTGCACAGTGCCCACCAGAGCAAGGGCCTGGTGCCACGGCACACATGAGAGTGAAGGCTCTCGGCATGCACAAGCTCGGCCAGGGCCCGCCTCCGGGCAGGAGGCTTTGTACCCATGCTCCTGACCAGTTCCACAGCCCCATGGAGGCAGCATGGTCCTGAGGAGCAGTGCACTGACTTTTCCCCTTTATTTTATAACCAAAGCAATGCAAGTTCAATATACAACAAGGCAGATACGCTGAGGGAAATAATGAAACCATCTACATTCATATGACTTCTCCTCGGACTCCTGTTAACACGCAGCTGGGTTCTATACAAATCGGTTTTTATAAAAATTGGGTCATCATGTTGTCAATAACCTTTTCTCATTACCATATCATGTGCCATGATCATGATGGCACACCCTGTAGATATTCGCTGACATCACCTTAATGGCTGAATGGGACTCCATTGTATAAAAATACAAAATACTCATGACCTATTATTCTATAAACATTTGGAATCACAAACATATGTGAAAAATACATTTTTGAACAAGCTTCTGAAAAGATAAACATAAGCCTGTAATCCCAGCACTTTGGGAGGCCAAGGCAGGCGGGTCACTTGAGGCCAGGAGTTTGAGAGCAGCCTGGCCGACATGGTGAAACCCCGTCTCTACTAAAAATACAAAAAATTACCGGGCATCATGGCAGGTGCCTGTAGTCCCAGCTACTCAGGCAGCTGAGGCAACAGAATCACTTGAACCTGGGAAGTGAAGGTTGCAGTGAGCCAAGATCACACCACTGCACTCCAGCCTGGGCGACAGAGCAAGACTCTGTGTCAAACATTTTTTTAAAAAAATTTAAAAATATATAAAATATATGAATACATTTTTTTAAGTATTTCATTTTTTCTGATCTAGTCATTCTCACACAATCTGAAAAGTCAAAATTGTTTTGTAGAGAGGCTGCCACTTACAACAAATAGTTTTGCTTGTTTCTTCAATTTACTTTCACATTTCTAAACTTGATGTTTTGACTGACTTCCGACTATGAAAATTGAGGATTCTCACTTTCCCCTCCAACACACAGCAGACACGGCCAAATGCACACACTCGCTCTCCCTCTCCTCCTCACTTTCCCAATCCAAATATAGCAACAACCCACCTTTTGATATTTCAGCATTCAGTATTGACATTATGATGACTATCCATAACTGAGCCACAAGGAGTACTACAATTACAGTGCCTTTAAAAAAAATCACATCACAATATGTAACTGGGGTTAATTGCCTCATTTTTCACTTAAATCTTCCACACAGTCACACATGACTTAACAACGGAGCTGTGTTCTGAGAGGTGCGCCCTTAGGCGATTCCATCACTGTGTGACCCTCACAGAATGCAAGTACACAAACCTAGATGGTGAAGCCCACTACACACCTAGGCTGTATGGTGTAGCCTACCGCTCCCAGGCTGCAAACTTGGGCAGCATGTTCCTATCCTGAACACTATAGGCAACTATAATACGATGGTGAGTACCTGTGTATTTAACACATCTCAACATAATAAAGGTTCAGTGAAAACATGGTATTCGAATCTTATGGGACTACCATTGTATACGCAGTCCATCGTTGAGGGAAGTGTTGGTGTGTGGTGTACAACTGTATATCCACCAAAAATTCATCCTAGCTCTCCAACAGCCCTGAGGCGTCCCTCACCATGTATAAGCACATTATGTCTATCAAAAAATGCAGGAGCAAACCAAGAAAAAAGAAGACATGGGCTCAAGAAAACAGAGGCTCCAGCCCAGGAGAGAGGCGAAGGGGAGTGGAAGGCACAGGGAAGTCCCTGGGAGCCATGGTGCACCAGGCCAGGGAACAGTCAGGTAAGGAGGGAGCAGGTGACCCGGGTCCAAGAGGGACATGCCTCAGAAAACCACAGTGGTTTGCTCCCCGCATTTTTTTTGTGGGGGTGGGGGTTGGGAGACCGAGTCTCTCTCTCTGTTGCCCACGCTGGAGTGCACCAGCTGGATCTCTGCTCACTGCAACCTCCGCCTCCCGGGTTCAAGTGATTCTCCTGCCGCAGCCTCCCCAGTAGCTGAGACTACAGGGACCCACCAGCACGCCCCGCTAATTGTTTTTTTTTTTTTTTTTTTGGTATTCTTAATGAAGATAGGGTTTCACCATGTTGACCAGGCTGGTCTCGAACTCCTCACCTCCAGGTGATCCACCCGCCTCAGCCTCCCAAAGTGCTGGGATTACAGGCTTGAGCCACTGTGCCTGGCCCACATTTTTTGATAGGCCATATCCTCCACTAACTTTCAGAGAAAGGATTCACGGTAGGTGAAATCTGAGGGACCCTACACGTTTCACATGTAAGGACAGAAATTTCAGGTGGCAGATTATTTTTTCTCAGAACCTTTTAGGCAATGATCTAATATGTGCTAATCTCCACAGTGGCTCCTGAGAGGTCTGATTCATCATAGATACTGGTGAGGACCAGCTGTTTACCAGGCACTGTTCTAGGCACAGGGTTTACAAGAAAGACATGTATAGTGCCTCCCTCATACAGCTGACATCCTGGGGAGCAGCAGAGGAGGGAGACACAAAAATAAGAGGGAAACCACATGGCATGTTACACAGAATGAAGAAAAACAAGGTGGGAAAGCGTGGGCTCGGGAGCTGGGAAATCCTGGGCTTGTAGGGGTAACAGATTCCAGAAGGAGGAACGGCCCTGGTGGGACGGATGCCGGTTCCCAATGGGAATATACAGGACTCTACAGTGGTGACAGGGTCTTTGTTTTTGTTCACGGGGTGAGGTATGAGAAACTGATCTGAATCTGCCATCTCCTTTCAGTTCTGAGAACAAATCCTGTATCATTTTGGAAAGACGACTCTACTTCCTGTGGTCTCCGCAAAGCCTGTTTCTATTCTCTGGCTGACCCTTTCATTTACTGTCTTCCCTATTTCCAGCTTCCTGGTCTTTTTGTTGTTGTTGTTGTTCAGTTTTCTGAGAGATTTCCCCAATTTCATCTTTCAAGGCTTTGATGATTTTTAAAATTTATATTTTGAAATTTTTCAAATAGAAAAGTAGAAAAATAAGAATATTCAATCCATCTACTTAGCCTGTCACCTTGATTAACAATTTTACTATGTTTGCTTCATCTCTTTTTCTTTGCTTTTCAAGATAAATTACAAACCATGACATTTTAAGTTTTCAATGTGCATACCTAAAATACAAGGACATTTTTCTATATAACTTATGAGGCCATTAATAAATCTAAAATTTACTAATTATGAATAGATCAACTTCGTATGATTTCATATTCAAATTTCCCAGATTGTCCCCAAAATAACTTCTTGCAGTTAATTTGTTCAAACTAGCTCCAATGCCTAGGAATTTGTTATGTGCCTACAGAGTGGTAATTTTGTTAATTAGCTTTAAATTTTCAGCTTGTTCTTTAACCCACACGTCTCTGGTTTTCAGGGTTGGCAAGGGTTTTAATACAATTATGGTATCTCCCCTTCACACATCCCACCTCTCATTCTTTGCTAGTATAATCTAGAATTTTAGATTCAAACTCGTATTGCACTGTTTTCATATTATACTCAGTATCTTTTTTCCTTTTTAAAAATTAATTTTTCTTTTTCTTTTTTTTTTTTTTTTTGGAGATGGAGTCTCGCTTTGTTGCCCAGGCTGGAGAGCAGTGGCACAATCTCAGCTCACTGCAACCTCCACCTCCCAAGTTCAAACAATTCTCATGGCTCAGCCTCCTGAGTAGCTGGGATTACAGGTGCCTGCCACCACACCCAGCTAATTTTTATATTTTTAGCAGACACAGGTTTCACCATGTTGGCCAGGCTGGTCTTAAACTCCTGACCTCAAGTGATCTGCCCACCTTGGCCTCACAAAGTGCTGGGATTACAGACAGGAGCCACCGTACCCGGCCTATTTTTCTTTCTTTCTTTCTTTTATGTTTAAGATACGGTCTCACTGTGTTACCCAGGCTGGTCTTGAACACCCTGACTCAAGCGATCCTCCCGCCACAACCTCTGAGTAGCTGGGACTTCAGGCATGAGCCTCCTCACCTGGCTATATTCTGTGTCTTTCGATGTTTTTTTAATTTCCACTTTCAAGTTTTAACTAGTTTCAGCGTTCTGCATTAGTTTTGCTTAGCCATGATTCCACCAACTCAAGCTGCTGACTTAATAGCTCAAATCATTGAATGACATCTTCACGAGACTTTTCTTCCCAGGGGACCTGAGGGCCCCCAAAGCCCGATACCTAAGCATATCTTCAGGGCTTCCAGGACCACCGCGGACTGCTCGACTGCTCAGTCGTCATCATGTCTGAAGAGCAGGCCGCCCAAGTGCAGGTCTGGAGTCGCAGACTTTCCCCTCAACCACTGCAGATGCTGCGTGCCTGCCCTCTGCTTTGTCACAGCAGAGAACTCTTAAGGCCTGTCTCTGTTTGTATGTTTGCTTCGCTGAAAATAAGGTCCCCTACCTAGATACTTGTGGAATCCCATTCTTGAATTTGCACTGATAATTTCCTTCCCTTTCTCTCTGAAACTTTTCTGGTATACTTAGTTCATCTCCAGAGGACAGTGTTTGGCGTTGCTTGTTTTTGCACTTTACAGAAATGGTGTCACAGAAAACTCATAGTATTTTCCTGTGTGTCTCACAGGCAGAGAACTAATCGGCTCCTGCACCGCAGGTCTCACTTCCCTGTAGGGGCTGCTCTGGTGGAACCCAGTGCCCCGGGAGCAGCCCTCAGACAACAGAGACCTGAGGCGACGGGCCTTGGGGAGGCAAGTCTGAAATGTGCCCGGTAACTGTGCTCCAGTCCCCTCAGGAGCCAGCACGATCACCCGCTGTAGCCAACTGGATAACACACTTGGACGGGCTATCCTTCCTCCCTGCCTCCTGCTGCCTACCTGACTGTGCTCTGCACAAACAGGCGAGCTTCCTGCTAGTCCTGCTCTCAGTCTTGGCTTTCAGGGTCATCCAGGCTAAGAACATTCACGTTCCTAAGATTCCTTTATTGTGTTGTCGCACACAGCTATAGTTTATTCACTTTCACCGTGGTATAACAACAGTCCATTTCATTAGACCACAGAACTTATTTTGTTTGTTTTTGAGACAGAGTCTTGCTCTGTTGCCCAGGCTGGAGTGCAGTGGCACGATCTCAGCTCACTGCAACCTCCACCTTCTGGGTTCAAGCGATTCTCCTGCCTCAGCCTCCTGAGTAGCTGGGATTACAGGCATGCACCACCATGCCCAGCTAATTTTTGTATTTTTAGTAGAGACGGGGTTTCGCCATGTTGGTCAGGCTGGTCTCGAACTCCTGACCTGGTGATCTGCCTCCCAAAGTGCTGGGATTACAGGCGTGAGCCACTGCAACCAGCCTATAGAACTTATTCATATCCTATTCTTCTGCTGATGAACATCTGCACTGTTTCCAGTTTTTGCTATCATGTACTATTCATTGATGACTATCCTGGTGCACGTGGGCAGGAGTTTCTGCAAGGTATATGCTTATAAGTCGAACTGCAGGTCACGGTTTGTGTGCATGTTCAGCTATAGAAAAGAATTCCAAGTCGTATTCCATTGTGTTCCAGAGTGGCCCCACCCATTTCCACTCCCACCAGGAATTCTCCTGATCCACATTCTGTCCAAATTGGCATTGTCAAACTTCTTAATGGTGGCCAATCTAGCAGGTGTAAACGATTTCTCTCCACAGTTGAAGTCTGCATTTCCATGCTGACTGGGGCATGTGCCGACATGTTTATTGACCCTACATATGCCTACTTCTATGAAATGCCTACGTAAGCCTTTTGTCCGCTTTTCCATTGAGTTTTGTGTCTTCATCCTATTGATTTGTGGGAGTTCACTACATGAAATCAGAATCAGTTACGTGTATTGCAAGCACGTCCCTCCAGTTGTGTTTTTGCTTTCTTTGTGATGTCTTTCAATAAAAAGAACATTTAAATGTACTTACTTTTCAAACATATTTTTCAGTTTGGGTGTTTCTCTGTCTTGTTTAAAAAATTCTTTCCAAATCTCTTACATCTTACATTTTATTCTGTAAAGTTCTAATGTTTTGCTTTCACAGTTAAGTGTTTAAGCCACCTGACACTGGTTCTCTTGTAATGGATAGCCAATGATCCCAGAACCATTTATGGCAGGCTCTCTCAATTCTGCTCCCGGCCTGCCCTGCATCATTTCATATATGTTTCAGGTTCTATCTTGTTTTGCTGATTGCATTGTCTTCCTTTGCACCTACACTTACTGTCTATAGCTTAAAAATGAGTCTTCTTTGGGAGGCCAAGGTGGGCGGATCACAAGGTCAGGAGATCTAGACCATCCTGGCTAACACAGTGAAACCCCGTCTCTACTAAAAACTACAAAAAATTAGCCAGGCATGGTGGCAGGTGCCTATACTCACACTACTTGGGAGGCTGAGGCAGGAGAATGGCATGAACCTGGGAGCTTGCAGTGAACCGAGATCCCGCCAGTGCACTCCAGCCTGGGTGGCAGAGCGAGACTCCGTCAAAAAAAAAAAAAAAGAAAATAAGTCCTATACGTGGTGGCATAAATTCCCCCCAAATTCTTCAGGAGTCTCTTGACTTTTCTTGGCCTATTTGGCCTATGCTCTTTCACATAATTTTACAATTAGGTTGTTAAGTCCCACCCTCCCCACAAAAACATTTGCCGGGATTTTTAATGAAATAAATTGAATCTGATTTGGAAAAAAAATAGTCATCTTCATAGTATTGAGTTAGCCTAGACTAGCTTTTCTCAATATGGTATATCCCTCCATTTATTTAGGTTTTATTTAATGTCTTTCAATAAAGTTTTACACTTTTCTGCACATACAATTTACATGTTTTTTGTTAGATATAGTTCTAAGTTCCTTATTTTTGTGCTACTGTAAATCATTTCCTTAAACAATTTACATTTTCTGTCTGTGGCTGAAGTATAAAGATACAACTGACTTTTGGTATATTAACCTTTTAGTTAACCACCTTGCCAAACTCATTATTTCTAGTTGATGGTAGATGGCTTATTCCTGATTTTAAAGGGAATACTTTCAATGTTTCCCCATTAAGAATAAAACAGTTCTGTTAAGTTTGTATATGCAGTTTTTCTATAACTTAAGTTCTGTTTTTCTATAAATTTCTCTTTTTTATTCTTGCACATTCCTACCATATTTGTCTGTTCTGTTAGAATTTTCAAGGAGCTACCTTTTGGCTTTGTTTATCGTTTTTATTGTAGCTTTATATTCTATTTCATTAATTTCTATTCTTATCTATTATGTTCTTTAAATTTATTCATTCTTCTTTTTCTAAGTAAATCTGATCACTTCATTTTCAGTCGTCAATCTTTCTAGGTACCTAAGGCTATTCATTTGCATTACAATTTCTTCTTTGACTAATGAGTTATTAAAATTTTTTTTTTTTTAATTTCCAAATATATTAGGGCCATTTATCCTTTTGTTATTTATTTCTAATTTAATTAAACTGTGGTCAGAGAACGTGATCTCCTTGATATTCATTCTTTGAAATGTTTTGATATTTACTCGACAGACTAAAAAATTACAAGATCAATTTTTCAAAGAAAGTCCCTGTTTATGTGAGAACATCTCTAAAAGCTGCAGATTTCTGTATATGTAAATTATACCTGGTTGTGTTCTTTAAATTATTACATAATTTTTAATTTTCTGTCTGTAGATCAACAATCAATATGTATTGAAATTTCTCCTTTTCATGACAGATTGATCAATTTCTACCTCCATTTTTATCTATTTTTTCTCTATACATTTTGCAGTGGTTTAATCATAAGTACATAAGCATAAAATTGTACCTATTTGGTATATGTAATGAGCCTCTCTCTAACAAAGCTTTTAACTGAAAGTCCATTTTGTCTGAAATTAAAATGGCTCTGCCAATATTCTTTTGGTTAACATCTGCCCACATTATTTTTTATACCCTTTTACTTTCAATCTCTCCACTTCTTCATGTTTAAGATTTGCCTCTAAAAACATCTTATAACTGGGTTTTGGTTTTCAAGCTTATCTAACAATTTATGTCTCAACAGGCAGGTTTACTCCTCTTACACTTATTGAGATCATTCAGATATCTTGTTTTTTTGTTTTTCTTTTGACAGAGTTTCATTCTGTCATGCAGGCTGGAGTGCAACGGCACCATCTCGGCTCACTGCAACCTTTGCCTCCTGAGTTCAAGTGATTCTCCTGACTCAGCTTCCCAAGTAGCTGGGATTACAGGCATGCACCATCACGCCTGGATAATTTTTGTATTTTTAGTAGAGATAGGGTTTCACCATGTTGGCCAGGCTGGTCTGGAACTCCTGACCTCAAGCAATCTGCCCACCTCGGCCTCCCAAAGTGCTGGGATTACAGGCATGAGCCACCGCCCCTGGCTTTGGTTTGTTTTAATATTTTTGTTTTTTATGTTACTTATCTCACTTTCTCCATGTTTGTATCTCCTTTCTTACCTTGTATTTTTTATTGAAATTATTTTCTAATTTCATTTTTTTCTTTCTACCAATTTAGAATTTATATAGCCTATTTCTTTTCTTTTAGTAGTTTCAGCCTGAAATTTTACCATCATATGTAATTTACAAGGTCTAAAATTAAACTCCACAGGAACCATCCCCTCCAGTTTCTAGACGCCATGTTTTCTCCCATACTATTGAGAATGCCAGTTGTCTGAAATTCTCATCGGGATATTCCGCTATATTTTTCGAGTCTTCTAGATACTTTTTCTTTTTCCTGTTCTGCAATATATTCATAGGTCATATTGTTCGATATTTTCTCATTACTTATTAATAAGATGAAGAGTGAATCACTCGGTATGAATACCTTGCACTTGGTCCAGCTTTCTGTTAATTTGTCTGGTAGTTATATCGCCTTCATTTACGTCCATAACTCCAAGTCTGATTCAGTTTCTCAAAAGCATGTACCTGGTGTAGCAGATTATTTTTCAAATAATACATCTTTCTTACCCTACTGTGTGTAATCCAAACAACTACACAAAAATCTGCAATTTCCAAAATAGACTGTGACCAGGGTTCATTCATCACAACCCCTACATACATACGGTATTTTGCTTGTAAACTCTCTTCCCCTCTTCCTACTAACTTTTCTTATAGCTTTGAAATTTGCCTAGACTTCCTAAAATGATGATGGCCCAGGGAAATGTTCAATAATCTGGGTAAAAAAAGAAACGTTGATGTGGCTGAAATATATACATATGTATCTTGCAAATATAACTCATGGCTATTTTCCATATAAATCATCTCAAATCAAGATTTGATTTTCTCTAATAGATCTGGTCTGAAAAGTATAGTTATGAACAGGACTGAAGTCATGGGCATTCACTGCTTCTTTAATTGCATTTTCTGGAAAACTCTGCAGTTCTATTTTTAATATTTGATTACACCATCAATAGAGCTATATTCCACAAAAGCAATTATGTTTTGCTCAGCAAAATATCAGAATGGAATAATATGTTGCATATTAACAGCTGTAAGAATAGAAGCCATTTAGAATGTTTTAGAATAATGACTGAGGTCACTTGTTCAGAATTTACAGCAAATGCGTTTTAAAGACCCACTATCATGGAGTCCACTGTGAAGTCCAAGTTATGCACGTCAGAAACTACAAATGCACAGGGAGCCCAGAATTTTATCAAAACGTTAACATCAGCACTACTAAAAACCAAAGCTTTTATCCAGTACCCCCTGCTTACCAGCTCTCCCCATGTGCAAACACATTAGCATTTAATGTACTATGCTTTCCTTTTCTTTAAGGGCTTTATCCAGATATCTAGAAAGTAGTAAAGTGGTAGCATTTAACTAACACAGGAGTGGCAAGCAGGTGGCAACTCCCTTCCTCGACCCAGAGGGCCAATGCTCATCTCTCACCATACCCTCCGTGCCGAGTACAGAAGCCACCTTGGAATCCTTCTGACACAGTATTCCCGGCACCATGACTTAGAATTTGTGTTGGCATGCCAGATCTCACCTGCCTGAAGGCGCTATATAAGTAGGCTAGGGCAGCCAGGGGAATGCAGTTCTATGTCTTAGTCACAATTCCAAAAGGCAGTTCATGGTTGCACAGGTCTTTCGCTTTCAGGTCGGATGCAGAAGTTAGCAGCTCATCAGTGTCCCCAGTAAGAACAACAGGAAAAGCTCAATAAGATATGGAAATCAACTCTCTGAAATGGCTGAGAGTGACAAAATTCAAACAGGCTTGAGAGAGGACTGAACCTCTCTCCAAGAAGGGAGCTGAACTCTGAAGCTTCTTTTATCCTAGAGGTGTTGGCCAATTCTGGGCACAAGCAGCAGCCTGAGAACTCTGGCTAGGCACCTGCTGAAAGTCAGCTCTGGGGGAAACCCCAGCAGGGGTACGGGTGGAGACTTGGGGTCCAGGCACACGGTTGGCTTTTCCCTTGGGATAGCTTTCCAATTCTGAAGGTAAGAGACTTACATTTTAACAAAAAGCCATGGGAAGGCAGCCTCAAAATAAAAACTGTAATTGGGAAACACAAGAGGAGGGGCTGTGAAGCATATAAATTCGAAAACCCTAAAAGACAAGGACAAACAGCAGCAAGACTGAAGCCTACCAGGGCTGCAAACCAGCTCTGAGTCAGCACAGTCCTGCTTCAGTGAAGGTGATGAACACCAGATAATCTGGACAATAAAGTTAGCTGGCTGACTTCAAAACAATTATAGTTACTTCGTCCAAGAAAACTGAGAAAAAGGTGAACAAAATAAATGAAAAGAACAACTTCACCAGATAACTATAATCGGTAAAAATTAATAATCAAAGAGAAAATATAAAACTAAAAAATACAACATCTAAAATTAATAACTCAACAGATGGTTTAACAGCAAATTAGATACAGAAGACAGGACTAGTAAACTGGAAGACAGGGCAATTAAAACACCCACCCAAACTAAAACCTAAGGAGGAAAAAAAATTTTAAGAGTATTAGAGAGACATAGCACACAATGAATGGGCCTAGTGTATGTGGTGATTCAAGTTCCATTCAGAGAAAAAGAGAACAGGGTAGAAGAAATGATGGCCAAGAATTTTCTAAAACAAACAAAACAGCAAACCTCAAATCATTCAGTAAGCGCTGCAAAGCTAAGCTGGCCAATTACACAAAAGAAAAAGAAACCGAAAGAAAAGGAAAAATCTTAAAAGCAGCGAAGGAGTAGATCTGGGCACATACACATTACCTTCAAAGAAGTAACAAAAAGACTGGTAGTCATTTTCCTACAGAAATGATGGAAACCACCTTTTAAGTCCCGAAAGGAAGTAACTGCCAACCTAGAACTCTATAACCAAGAAAATATCCTTCAAAAAAGGAAGCCAAAATAAAAATGTTTCTCAGACAATCACAGCAGAATTTGTCACCAGCAGACTTACACCAAAGAAAAGAAAAATGACCCAGAGAAAAACCCAAATAAGGACGAAAACATGAAGATTGACGAAAGGGATGAATGAAAATGAACTGCGACCAAACTTTGGAGGTTATGAAAAGGACAGACAGGCGGTAATGATTTAGCCAAATTAAGAAAGATGGATCCAAAAGCAGCAACAGCAGCAGCAGAACAAAGAGAACAGCCCAGACTGTGTCTCAGAACCCTCAGAAGACTCAGGCACGAGTCTCAGTCGGCACCTCTGGTAGTGGGGCTAATTTGGTGTAGAAGGCGTGAGGGATTTGGGGGCCAATCAAGGAAGTAGATATGGTGAAAGGAAGCAGTTAACACATGCAAGCTTAAACAAGGTCATGTGGGAGGCGAAGTCCCTCACAGCATGACACATCCACAGGCTTCAAGCAAGGGGTCTATCCAGAAGGGGAAGAGGACAAGGGAACTCCTGGGGAAAGGGGGTCAGAGAGGAGGTTGACATAGCCAGGTGACAGCCTGTAGCGCACAGCAGGGGGTCCCACGGTCAGAGAGCTTTGAGGGTAGCAGTGGCTTGGAGCTTTACAACCACGAGGCTCTATCTTACCAGAGGCCAGCAGGTGCTAGAAGAGGTCCCACCGGATATGTAAAGCAGGTAGGCTCTTAATGGCTAAACATCTGCTAATTCAGGCTATTTGAAAAAAATAATTAGATGTGGAAAAATTTGAGTTTGGTGCCAGTGGGCTTCTGAGCTAACAGATCTCAGTCTGCTATGAAGAAATAAACAGTCTAGGGGCCAATATACAGAGGCCACCTTTGGCCTCTATATGACACTTGGGAAGGAGGGCTAAGATAAGGAATGGAAACTTGGACAGCTACCTGAAAACAGTTCGACTCCCCCTCCCTGCACCCTAGCAGAATTCTGAAGGACTGTTCCCCTAAAAAGATCAAAACAGGTCTGTGCTGTGGCCTGACCAGCCCCAGACCACAGTGCAGCAACATGAGGCAACAGAAGGCAGCCTGAGGTCGGTCCCAGCATGCCCTCTGCCCCTGCAGCATCTTTTTAGGTGAAACGAATGCAGAATGTGCTCCACAAAACAAGGCAGCAAAGTCAGAATGAGGAAGACCTAAGATCCAGAAAATGACCCAGTGGAATTCCAGAGATGATGGCAAGAGGGAACCCGGGCTGACAGCTGTGTACAGGCCTAGAAAGCCACCAACCCAAGAGAAGAAAATGAGTCCCAGAGAAGAAAATGGGAACAGAAAGATAAGCCACTAGAGCTGAGCTGAGTCAGTACTCCTGAGAGGCTATTGCAAGAGGAGCTACTGATTAAGGGGAGGCAAGCACCGACTTCAAGAGTGAGTTAGTGAAAGTGAACATACCACCCGACACAGCCCTGCAGTGAATAATATGTGCACAGGCATAACTCCAAATACTGACTAAACTAACCCACTCTGGAGGGTGACGAAGGGGACCAGAGAGAATGAAAAGCTGAATCCTCACTGCCATAATCAGAAGCCTACAATGGTACCTAAAACTGATGAATCAAAGAGAGCGGAATTTGTATCTTATTTAGAAATGTGGAGATGTAGTAAGTCCCAAGGAAAAAAGCTGAATTAAAAGCAGCTGCCTCTGCACAAGTTACGGCAGGGAACTACTGGGTTTTCCTATTTGCTATTTGACTTTTTAAACTATGCTTTCATTTTATTAGATGACATAAAAATTAACTTTAAAAACAGATAGACGTGAATATTTTTCCTTGTACTAACATAAAACTTAAAATGCTCAAACTACGTAACACCAGCATCTATAAAACCTATGGGAAAACAGCTGATCATTTTACATTTAACTTTTTTTAATATAAAGAGCACTTACTCTCCTAAATTAAGCCAAAACTCTCAGATCTCTCAATTTTTCATGGTGCCATGGGAAAAAGCAAATCTGATGTTTCTATCCTCAAAACACCAAAAGTATTAAGATCAGCTAATTTCTTCAATTATGACTTCATGAGTAATGGACTCTAAGTCCTGGACAGCAGCCAACATCCTGCCAGATGCTAAAGACAGCACGGTGGACGCCTGGAAGAGAACTCAGAATGAGGACGTGGGGCCAGCATAGTGGCTCACACCTGTAATCCCAGCACTTTGGGAGGCCTAGGCCGGTGGATCACCTGAGGTCAGGAGTTCGAGACCAGCCTGGCCAACATGGTGGAACCCTGTCTCTACTAAAAATACAACAAACTTAGCCATGTATGGTGGTGGGCACCTGTAATCCCAGCTACTCGGGAGGCTGAGGCAGGAGAATTGCTTGAACCCAGGAAGCAGAGGTTGCAGTCAACCGAGGTCGTGCCACTGCACTCCAGCCTGGCCAACAAGAGGAAAAATCCATGTCAAAAAAGAAAAAAAAGAATGAGGACATGGCCGCTGACTGGTGCTGAGCAGGTTAGCTCTCACCCAGGATGGGGACCCCCTTGCTCTCCTGCCTCTTCAAGGGCTTAGCAACACTGCAACAGTAGACTTTAAACTATAGAGCAGAAAGAAAGGTTAAATTCTTGGACTTGAATGAAGAGAATGGCAGGGTAAACTCTGTGAGTTTGTAGGGGGAAAGTCAGCAATTTTTTTTTTTTTTTAAATTATACTTTAAGTTCTAGGGTACATGTGCACAAGTCAGCAAGTTTGTGTGTTAAAGAAGGTTAGAGTACAAGAGAAATATCCCAGTGGTTGTAAGGCCAAAGAACTCTGAGGCTCTGTAATGTTGGAAGTTGCTGGCTCTCTGCTATGCAAGGTAACCCTACCCCCACCCCCTAGCACCTCACCTACAAAATCATCAGTAAATTTATCTGGACAAAGATACCTTTGTAAGAGTAGACCAGGGTGGAAGGAAGGTGATAAGGACTCACAAAGGTTTTGAGTGTGAAACTTAGGTAAGAGAGAAAGAACAGTGCTGAGACAGCCCCTGAGCGTGACGGATCCAGGGGGATGGAACTCGTACTCCATGGAATTAGAAGAAAGTATGGAGAGAGCTTGGGACATTGTGGCCAATGGAACCAGTACACCTAAAGAAGGCTAGGGGGAATCTGAGACACAGAATCCAAAGGATAATTTCGGGATAGGTAAGTGTGTCTTTAAATGTTTTAACAAAATATTAGTTTCTCATGGAACACATATAAAAATGGGTTTCACGTCAATGAGGTCTGAAAACATGACATAGTGTACCCTTTCCATGCAGAGTCACGGGGCACGTGAGAATAACACGGTCAAGTCAAAATGCACATCACAGGAAAGAACATGCTTCAACCCTGAATAACCTGGCCGGCCCCAAATGTGACCTTGGAATCTTCTTTTTAACTCAGAATACACATTTAACATCTTGTATGCACAGCCGTTTACTACACATGTTAGCGGAAATGCTGGCATAGGACATTAGAGTGGGAATTCAGACAGAGACAACGCAGGGTTTTTTTCCCTTCACAATAAAAATCCCTTCTTCTGACCATATATATAAATAGTACACCCTCATGCTGCTAACTTTAGTTCACATGAAAAATTCTAGAGAAGAACATAAAATTCACCCACACCACCATATACAAAGATACATCAATGGCAATGTTTAAGTGTATTCATATCTAGATTTTTTTCAGTTTATAAAGTTAATTTGATTTTTTTATAAGGACTAGGTTCACAGTACACAGTTTTCCTTTAAAAATATATCACGGACGAGTGTGGACACCAATCTTCCAATGATGGACACACAGACTGTCTCAATGGGAAAAAAAAAATGAGGTTGATATTGTCATTGATTCTATTCTGTCCTGTCTGGGTAGGCTCCAACCTCTCAGGTGAAAGGAGCACAAGAGAAGGCAAAGGCTGCCTTGACCTCTAGTGACCCAACACCAGGTCATCCATGACAGGTATGGACAGGGCCCCTGCAAACCCCTGGTTTATTGATTCCGTTTGTAACCATGAGGCAGAGGAGAAATGCCAGGCAGTGCCCCAGGGATACTCAAGCTCACAGCTTTTTCAATACATTTTCTTTTCTTTATGACTTGAGTCTTTCTGAAAGTTGTCTTCTGCACATACTGCTACCAAAATCCTCCCCAGTGTCTATCTCACTGCAGACACAAGACCAGCAAGTCTTATCATGCCTGTATCTCCAAGTATCTTGTTCTTGCTGACCAAGGCACGGTTTTCTAATTCTACTGACACAGTACATTCTATTTCCATCTTCAAAACCCATCAGATGGATGACAGATCTGCAAACACCATAATAGGGTGATTGTACTTTTATAGCTAGTTTTTGCTGTTGTTTTTGTTTTTGTTTTTTGAGATGGAGTCTTGCTCTGTCACCCAGGCTGGAGTGCAGCAGGTTCACACCATTCTCCTGCCTCAACCTCCTGAGTAGCTGGGGCTACAGGCGCTCACCACCACGCCTGGCTAATTTTTTGTATTTTTAGTAGAGACAAAGTTTCACCGTGTTAGCCAGGATGGTCTTGATCTCCTGACCTCGTGATCTCCCACCTCGGCCTCCCAAAGTGCTGGGATTACAGGCGTGAGCCACCACAACTGGTCTTTTAAGACTAGTTTTGAATCTTCTTTACCCTGTTTGGAATTATATTTTTGTATTGCATTCTGTTTGACCATATGTGGACAATCCTACTTCACTTGGCCATTGCCAGACATCTCTTTGCCAATGCCTTACGCTATTTTTGTTTGTTTGCCAATAGCATCTATCTGATTTTTGCTTTTTACCCCAATCTAAAAGGACTTTTAATAGAGGAAATTAAGTAACACCTTCAGTGTGGTTAGCTAACATAACTGAATTATTGCCTGGCTTATTTACTGTATTTCCTTAATTTTTGTTTCTCTAATTTTCCTGCCTTTTGCTGTTTTGTTCAACTTTTGTTTGTTGTTTGCTTTTTCTAATGATTTGGAAATTATATATCAATTTTCTAACCAAATTTTTAAATATATATTTGAAATTATATATCTAATAAGTATATATCAATAGCATAGATATCTACAGTGTCTATGCAACATGGCAAAATTTTCAACCTCACTCTGCCTCCCAGATTTTATCAAAACAGCCACATTAGCATCAGCAATTCCAACGTAACTGTACAGTTCATTGGTTTAATTGCTTACTTCTGCAGTATTTATACCAATGCTTCCTGTTTATCTTTAACAATAATTAAATATAATTATTAAATTTATATAATTATATAAATTATTAAATTTAATTATTAATGATAATTGTTTAATAACAAATAATCATTATTTTAATAACAATTAAAGGCATTATTAAATAATTAATAACAATTTTCCTCATTTGGCTTGTGCACAAGTAATTTCCTTTATTCAGAAATGGTATGCAGAAATTTTGAGTCCACTGTATTTCTGAAAATGACTTTCATGTACCCATTCACATAAACGAGCTTAGAAATCTTGCATATAGAAAGCCTAGAGGAATCTTGCTTCACAACTTGTTCCTTCTAAAATTGCAAATGTTGCTGCATTATCTTCTAATATTTGACTTTATGGATTAAAATCTAGTGTTAATCTGATCCTTTTCTTTTAAAATAGCCTGCTTTGTCTTGTTTAATGCTTATCTTTGATTTTTTTTATTACTGAAATTCAGAAAATTTTCCATTACCTGAATCAAACCAAAAACAAAAGCATCTCCTATATGCCTGTCTGACGTCTTACATGTATTTTCCACGAACTTTAGCTTTTCTCTCATAATTTCCCCATCTTGTCTCATTCCTCTCAGTTGCAAAATAGATCCCCCAGGTGACATCCTAATTCACTAATCCAATGTTGGTCATCTGGTTTCCTTCTCACAGTAACATTTTCATGTCCTCCGTCTGCCTCCAAGAGACTTCACAGTTTCTTCTTTTGCAATGTGGCACCTCTCAGATCTCACAGGTCATGAGCCAGAGTTGTTCTGAAGTTTTATTCCATTTCTCTGTTTCATTGTGTGCCATTTACTCCACTGACTTTGGAGTTGGTGTGTGATATATCCTAAACATTCACAAATGCTTCAAAATGCTATGCACACTGAGCACTGAGTGGTCAGTGTGATGCCCAAAGCTTGGGGCAGTGCATTACATACAGAAGTAGAAGAGAATTGTCCAATCAGGATTGCACATGATGGCTTTGACCTACTGTCTGCAGGAAAAAAGTGATGAGAGGAGACCAAAGAAACCTGTAGCCATGTGGCCTCCAGATGGACCTTACTATCATATGGGTGCTTGGTTTCTTTTTGTTCTTCGACTCTATGTGATTTATTTGGTTATATTTAAAGCAAACTAGCAATTTCTGCTCTATAATTAAAAGTATTTGTATGTCTTTATAAACACTGAGTATATATACTATTAATTGTTGTTATTTTTCGATTCTCAAAGCTTTCCAGGCCTAATCGTTATCCTGCAACAACTTTCAAAGAAGTGAGAGCAATGATTTCCTCTCCTCCACTGTTCATAAGAATCAGGGAGAAGTGGGGTTGAAAAAGAAGACTGCCTGAGCCCCAACCCCAGAGCCCAACTTGGGGTACCTGAGATATAGCCCTATCTGTTAGTTTCCTACTGCTGCTGCAACCAATGACCAAAACCTCAGTGGCTTAAAACAATACAAAATTATCACCTTTCAGCTTTTGAGGTCAAAAGTCCAAAATGGATTGGGTTGGTAGGACTGAGCTCCTTCTGGAGGCTCCAGGGGAGAGTCCCTTTCCTTGCCTTCTCTAGCTTCCAGAGGCTGCCATCAGCCCTTGGCTTGTGGTCCCACAGCATTCTTGAGTTCTGCTTCCATCCTTGCCTCTCCTTCTCTGACTGTCCTGCCTTCCTCTTTCCCTTATGAGGACCCTTGTGACTACCTTGAGCCCATTCAGATACCTGGCACCACCTCCCCATCTCCAAATCCACAACTTCCCCACATCTACAAAGTCCTTTTTGCCATGTAAGGTAAAAGGTTCATAGGTTCCAGGGGTTAGGACATGGACATCAGTGTGGGGGTGGAGGTACGAGTCTCCTCATACACCCAGAAACCTGCCCTTTGAACAAGAACCAGCGGACTGTCTGGTGAGAAACACCAACTCAGACCTCCTACATGGTGGCCGGAGTTTTTTCCTTCAGGACACTCTTCAGACCCATCACCTTAAAAGTCCGAAACCAACAGAGGGGTAAATAAATGTATCATAATATAAACAAAACACCATCCTTGACAATTTATTAAGATAAAACACTGCAGTATGTACCTAGACCTACCCAGAATTCATTTTTAAGTGGAAAGATAAATGACAAAACAGAAATGTCTAAGAATCACTGGGGAGAAATAAAAGCCAAACCAAAAGTCAAGTGCGCTCACCACAGCAGAATCAAGATGACACCCTACGGAGACTCTGAAACACTCAAAAAACATACTTCCATGTTCGTTTGTTTGTGACAGAGTCTCACTCTATCGCTCAGGCTGGAGTGAAGTGGTATGATCTCAGTTCACTGCAACCTCTGCCCCATGGGTTCAAGTGATTCACCTGCTTCAGCCTCCCGAGTAGCTGTTATTACAGGTGCCTGCCACCACGCACGGCTATTTTTTGTATTTTTAGCAGAGATGGGGTTTCACCATGTTGACCAGGCTGGTCTTGAACTCCTGACCTCAAGTGACCCACCCGCCTTGGCTTCCCAAAGTGTTGTGATTATAGGTGTGAACCACCGTGCCCAGCCACTTCCATGTTTTAAAGCTTCACTTTTCCATGTGTCTTAAGCTCTTTTCCCAAAAAAAAAAAAAGTAAAATTTCTGAATTGTTTAAATACATTATTAGGAAACAGAATGTAAAAGGCCAGTCTTCTTGAGTATATGCCCAAATTCCAAATGTGTCAGTATTTCCATAATAAACAGCGCCAGCACTGACAGACTGCATAATGCAGGGTTTCCTGTGCTGCCATTCACCGGCACACACAAAAGTGAGTATCATGAAAATATCAAGAAACGGCATCCCATTTAGAAACCAGGAAATATAAAAATGCAGCTATCAGTCATCCCTAAGGCTGGCCAAATAAAAGGTTTTAAATATAGTCATGGATCACCAGTGTCACAAGCAACAACATTCGCCGCACAGAGAGGCAGCGGAATTCATAGCATTGAGGATTTGCTGGGTGGCTGATGAGATCTGCCCATTTGGAACTTGCTCTCAACTGACATACCCAGATCTGTTTTCATATCAGCTGTCAAAATGATAGTTCTCCTGCATACTATGCCTGCACTGTTAATATCTATATATCTATCCATCTATCCACCCATCCATCATCTATCTTTCCATCCATCCATCCATCTTGAGATGGGGCGTTGCTCTGTGGCCCAAGCTGGAATGCAGTGGTGCAATCTTGGCTCACTGCAGCCTGGACCTTTCAGGCTCCAGCAATCTTCCTGCCTTAGCCCCACAAGCAGCTGGGACCACAAGCACACACTACCACATGTGGGTAATTTTTACAATTTTGTAGAGACAGGGTCTCACTATGTTCCCAGGGCTGGTCTTGAACTCCTGGCCTCAAGCAATCATCCCACCTCAGCCTCCTAAAGTGCTAGGATCATGGGCATAAGCCACCATATCCAGCCAATATTTAATTTTTGAATTTGGGAATCCCACACTAGAGCTGGGATTCTGTACTTACATGTATACTCTCTATGACATGTAACCCATTAAAAACATCACCTGCTTTGCTGGTTGCAGTCCTTCCTCCCTCTGTCCTAATTCTGACAGGATCTGGTAGGAGGGACAATTCTGTCTGTGGTTGAAACCTATGCACAGCCATGAGCTGAAACTATGGACCCCGTAGTTCTCAAACGAATGCAGAGAAGCAGGTGTGGAATGCCAACAGGGCCGCACAATGCCCAATGCGGGCTGGCATGAGGGCACCTCCATGATGGGGTGAGGATGAGGGAAGGCGTCCCAGTTCATGAAGCCATTACCAAAAGGTGCTCCTAGCAAGCCAGGTGGCTTCATTCACCCATGCCTGACGTAGAGCCACCCACGTACCCCATCTGTACAGCAGGGCTGGGCGCAGACTTCCAAACACCTACTGAACCTTTACTTCCTCTGAAACCCAGAAGCCTGTGTTACTGACCTCAACCACCACGTACGTACACATTGTCTCTAAGGAGAAATCAATTCATGGGGGAAATCCTGGGAATGGAGGAAGCGGGAACAAGAAAGTGGGAAGTGGGGAGAGGCGAGAAGGCTTTCTCTCTCAGAAGGTGTGTCAGAGATACCACCTGCCTCCCCCATTGATAGAAGGCTCCTCCCATGGCTGGCTCCACCCATCCCGCCAGCCTCAGTTCAAAGGCCACAGGCTCAGAATGGCCCCTGCTGGGCCCCCCATCCACAACACAGCCCTGGTCCCTCTCGATGGCCTTGCAGTTGTATCCCAAACACGTATCTCTGCAGGAAATGGTTTCCCTATTTTTTGCCTGCTCCAGGTCTTGTACTCGCCAGGCAGAGGCCTGCTGTGTCTTCTCCAAAGCAGCATCTCCAGCTCCCAACACAGGCCTGGCCCACAGCAGGGACTAGGATCATCATGAATGCACTGAGAGGCCGGGCACGGTGGCACATGCCTGTAATCGCAGCTACTCGGGAGGCTGAGGCAGGAGAATCGCTTGAACCCAGGAGGCAGGCAGAGGTTGCAGTGAGCCAAGGTTGCGCCACTGCACTCCAGCCTGGGCAACAGAGTGAGACTCCATCTCAAAAACAAACAAACAAAAAGAATGCATTGAGAGATGGGTTGGGGAAGGATGGGAGGAAAGAGGGAGGAACAGAGGTATACCCATCACCCAGTAAAACAAGGCCTAATCTGACCTAGATTTAATTTTCCTGGAGACCACCCCCTCCCCCAAAAAGGGCCAATGACTCACTCTGAAAGGCAGTGTCCGATGAAACTGTGCTAGAGATCCTCACGGTTACCAGGTTCCTGGTCTTACTGACACAGCTCCAGTGAACTCCCACCCTCCCCGATGTCTTTCTAGTAACTCCTTTGTGCATAGCTACCCAAAGCTGGCTTCTGCTGCTTGCCCCAAATATACTCTATTCCAGGAGCATAGATTCAGGGTTGTTGAGGCACACTGCAGGCCCAAACTGTTTTCAAGCTTTACATCTGGGCACTCTACCTGTTTAATCCTCACAAGGACCTAAAGAGGGAAATGCAATTACAATCTGGTATTCTAAGGATACCAGTGGCTGGGTTACATAATCCCGGGTAAAATCACATTGGCAATTAACAGAGGAGCCTGGGTTTACACCTAGGCCGTAAATTTCCCTCCTGAGATGCCACGCTGGCCCCTGCAGGTATGGTTTATTGTGATAAGTAAAGAATCTTATATAACTTAGGTTTTTGATGAATCTAAAATGTTGATGAAACAGGTCTGCTTGAAGCAGGGTCCACCTGTGTCATTTTGAATCTTGTACAACTGTTAGACTATGCTTTGAATCATTCTCCTAAAAATCTAATTTTATTTTAAATTATATTTAAATTAATTAAAAATATAATTTTATAACTTGCCCTGGAGACATTTTACAGACATGCTTTTGGCAAAAATATAACCCACAAAATAAAAGTCACTTTGTGAAACGCTCTCCCAAAATTTATATAACACACATAACCATTTTTCTTAAAATTATTTTTAGATCTAAGCAATGGTAAACTCATTAGTCTGATCATAATATGATGTTATACTCCCTGGCATCTGCAAACACAGAACACAGAGAACTCAGCTTGAGGAAAAACAGTAAGCAAATTAAAAAGTAAAATAAAATCTTAGCCTATGTTCACACATGCAAAATTTAAATGACAATTTTTATAGGGGAAAGGAGTGGGAGGGGGAGGCAAAGAGATCAGTCCATTTGCCTCTCACTCCAGGTCTAAGAACCCTCATTTTCTATTCTTCAAATTAATGAATGAACACAAGACCACTCTGATGAGGAAGTCTGAAATAATGGAAACGCGCTGGCATTTGCATTCCCTTTCAATGTGAACAGGCTATTTTGATAGTTAGCAAAACCACGACAAATTGCCTGAGATTTCATCCTTTGTTGCTCTAAAATGGCTCTCTGGCCGTAGGATGCCGTATCACTGCAAAAGGCACTTACCTTTAAATAGGCAGGCAAAGTGGATTGTGTTAAATATGAAATTAGCGACATGTTCTCTCAATGCATGGAGTCTAATTCTAATTTAAAAGACTTCTGCTCATTTCAGGCAATGCCCGTTCCTTCATGTTTATAAACTCAATTCCAGTTTTCTGCAATTCAAATAAATCCCACCTCCAGCCCTGGGTTTTGGTCCCACCCACCTCTGCCTCAGGCACCGGGTTCAGCCTCCCAGGCCCTCGGCCTGCCCAGCACACCTGTCACGTCTGAGCTCTTGAGCATGGGTCTGTGCTGCCTAGGAGGCTCCTCACCAGGTTTCCACATCACAGATGCCTCGTCGCCATCCTGGCCTGGGCTTAAACATCATCTCCTCCCAGGGGCTTGGCCTGAAGAACTGCTCTGATGCCTTCTTCCCCACATCTGCACCATGTTTGATTATCTCACTCTCGCTGGTTAGTGCTGTTCCCATCTGATCCTCTCCCCAGCACTGCGAGCTTTGCTGGGATCAGGACCCTGGGTCCGCAGTGCACACTGGGGGATTCCAGCGGCAGCTGGTGACTGAAGCCACAGGAGCCCACGCCCAGGGCAGTGCCCCTGACCAGCAGTGGGAAACAGCATGGCAGCCCACACCTACAGGGCCTGGCAGACTCCTCTGTCCCAGCTCAGCTTCACCCCCTCCACCTCCCCCAGCTCCCAGCTGCAGCCTCCCCAGACCCTGGGATCCACACAGCTGTGAGGAGCCCTCGGCTCTCCCTGCAGGCCTGGAGTTGGCCAGCTCCACTGCTGGTCCAGCCCTGGTTCCTGCCTCCGGCCTCACTACTGGGCATCTACCCCCAAGAGGCACTGGGTATAATCACCTATTCCCTACCTGCTCATCGCACCCCCACCTCTATCTGCAGGTCTCTATCACAGTGTAAGCCTCCCCTGGGTAAAGTTCTCCATGAGCATAAGAAGCATCTTTTTTACAACTGAATCCCAGCACAAACAGGTCGCAATCACACCACTGCCCTGTCAGAAGTGAAGGAACCTGCCTGGGTCAGTCCCGACGGTCCTGGCACTCTGTGCATCGGACCCAGTCCCAGCACTGGTGGCTGTGACTATCTCCTCCCCGCAGCACCACGGGTGGGCGAGTTGTAGCCTAGGAGGGTAGGTCTCAGCCAACCTCAGTTCACTGCGTCTTCAGGTTACATTTCATTGTAGTGAACACTCAGAATGAATCATGCAATGAAGGGCTGTGCCCCGTTTCAAGGGGACCACAGGTGCCCCTTCCCGGTCTGCTCCTTTCCTTTTTGAACTAACGGTAGAAAATTCCATTTAACCTTAGAAACTCAACTCCAACAGCAATTTAGCTACATTTTATTCTTCAGGCTGCTCACAGTAATTCACATATCCATGAGAAAAAGACCAATTTACTTAATGGTACAAATCTTACTCCCCATCACATAACACAGCTGGTTAAAAATGCATTCTTTCAAGCCAAGATGAAATAATTCCCAGAATGTCCCTTTTAGTCTAATTTGGCTCTTGACAAGTCTAGAGAGAATCCCGGTAACAGGCTTCAAAGGCTGCCCCCGGCCCCCGCTGGCAGCTGGTAGGGATTCCAGCAGGGGAAGCCTCCCCAGACCCCTTCTCCGCCACTGGCTCAAGGGGGTCTCAAGGTCTCTCAGACACCAAACACAGACTCCTCCATAGAAAAAAAGAAAACACAACTACTGGCTCTAGGATCTGTGCATTCTCCTTTCCTAAAGCGAACCACCCTCATCCTCCCATAAAGAACCAAAAGGCACATCATTCACCTGAATGACTACACCACCAACCCTATGACTCTATTCCCATGCCCCGCTTATATGTATTTGTTGCTGTAAGACTTCTTACTACCCAGCATTACCTTGTCGATTTGTCTGTCTGTCTACCCTCTGTCTATCCTAGAGAATGTGAGCTCAGAGTGTACAACAGTACCTACAAACAGATGACCAAGGAAATCTGCAGAATGAACTAGTGACTATGTGGTTACCGTGGCTCTAGCTGGCATGTCAGTTTAGGATATATCTTTGAGTTTGTGGAATTCAGGAATTCCCTGTAATCTTTCAAAGGGGTCATGGGGCTTCCCTGATTGCAGAATTCAGCAATCTATGAGCGAGTGTCTGTGCATTTCGCTGCTTCTGCTTTGGAAGAGACTGTTGTTCTGTAATAGGTCTGTTATTCATTAAGCCTTTCAGAAAGATGTTCCCGGGTGCATAGGTCAACATTGCAAGTTGTTTCCTTCGCCTTCCTAAACAAGCCTCACATAAGAAGCTATGTGATTGCTTGATGTTTGGGTGATTAAAACCACATCCTTGCCTTTCCTCAGCATCCCTTCACCTGTTCAGTGTCCCACACTAATCCACAGCTGTGCAATGTATCATAAATCAGACTCAGCATCTCTGGAAGGATCGCGTGCTACAAATTACAGAACACCCAGATCACCCAGACACATCCACGTGGTGCAAAATTAACGGCGAAGGAGAAAAGAATCTCGCTCCCGCAGGTTTGACCTGAAGCATACATGACATACATGCATAGAGCATACATGAATGACCAAACCACCTCCACTGGAGTTAAACCTTACAGCCCATCCATGTTCCTCAAGTAGAGACCAGAGGACACTGGGGCAGGGCAGGGCGGTGGCAGTGCACATTGAGTCTCACGAAGCTTGAGAAACAATGCCTTAGATGGTGAAAAAAAGTCTTGCATTAAAAATTAACATTTCAAAATGGAATTTTGGTAAAACAAACAATAAGAAAGCATGGCAGACCACGGCCCAAGTGTTAGGCAGACTCCAAACCTGGAGTTTCTCAAAATGGGAGTTTGTGGCTCCCAGGGAATCTCCGCTATGATCCAGGTTGAAAACCTGCTCTAAACCCAGTGAGACTTGTTTCCTGCAACTATTTAATTATGGTCCATTTTGAGAGTACTGGACAGCTGTTTTCCATTCCTCCCCATTTCCCCCTCTTCCCTATTCCTCTCCAGGCTGCTCCCTACTAACTCCACCCTGCTTGACAAACATGTGTTTGCTTCTTTCAGTGACTTTTCCCTCCCATTTTCTTTTTTGGAAAGTCTCCCTTTGTCTGGCATTTGTGTTTTTAAGACAGTAAAAAACGTGAGCTCAGAGATCTGCTGCCACTCTGTGCTCCCCAGTGTCTCCGGGGTGGGAGCGGTCTTCCCAGTCTGCAAACCCTCAAAGGGAAAGAAGTAATAAAAATTTCAAATGAGAAAACCCTCCTAAAGAAGCAGCTGGACCCAGATTTTGGTACATCTACCCGGTACTCCCAGGAATAAGCAGCGGGGACCATGCTTGACCAGCAGAGTGCATCCTGGGTGATGCTTGGGGCAAGTTTTCAGCACTGCTTGTTTAATTTTTATGTTTGTTAATATCCTTTTGGGGGGATGATAAAACTTACCCAAGCCTTCAAACCATCTTTCTAGTGTAGTTTTATAAATTGTTATCTGGTTCTAATCAAACTCTATGGGAGGAAAAGAAAGGTGGGCATAAAAATAAGGCCCTTAGATTCTTTCAAGAGAATGTTGCTGCATATCTATATATAGAGATATATATACACACATACACATATTATATACACACACACACACACGTGCATATATACACACACACACAAAACGTAAATGGAACTGTAAAGATGCTCTTTCACTGTGGTTGAAAGTAAGTATCACGTCTGAGTAAGCAATTCATCCCAGTTTGCCCTGGAGTTTCCGGTTTTAGCGCCCTGGAGTGTCCGGTTTTAGTGCTGGAAGACCTCCACCCTGGGAAGTCCTTCAGTCCTGGTTGCTCACCCTATTTTCATGAAACATGAGCGAACCATTAAGCCCTTTGCTACTGATGAGTCAACCAATGCACTAGAGCAGCCAATGGCGACGAAGCTAGATCTGGGATCTCGGCAAAGTAGAACTCAGGTGTACAAGGAATGATCCTATCTGGTGATTTCTCTCCTGGGGTGAGAATATGTGGAGTCCCTGCCATTCGATCGGGCAGGAGTTCAGATGTTGGAGATCTTGCCATTTGTCATTTTCTCTACAATGTCAGGAATCATATTGTAAAACACCTGACATTGAACTGGAGAAGAAAAATGTAGCTGTTTGATTCATGTGTAACATACTCAGATTATCTTTTCTATGCTAGCCATACTCCATAGGTCTTGTCTACCTGCAAAGAGCCCTGGGTTCCATCGCTGAGGAAGCACTCCGCACACTCCGCAGAGGACACGGCCTTCCTGAAGGAAAACCGCACTGCCCAGCTGGCACTGGGGTCAATCGTTTTTCAATCGTTTTTGAACTTTAAGAGAACTGTTTATTCTCCAAAGATATTCCTATGCAGAATTGAATATATAAAACACACAAAAGTGTTTTGTGAGCAGAGATTTCTTTTATAAGTTCAGATTTAAAATATGTATTACATATTCAGTCAAGAGAACAAAAAGGTTGGAAACGGGCATTATAGAGGGCAGCTGAAGTCATAATAGCCTACAAAAATCATCTACTTCTGAATTTAATTTTGGCTGCCCAGTATCAAGAAAATCCTGAAAACAGATAGGTTTTACTTTGTAAATTTTAGGACACCCTCAAATGAAATCAATTCAGAAGCTTGAAAACAAAATGCAAGGGAACACTGATGGCAATGCGGAATCATGAAGACAAATCAATACATGACTTATCCACGTGCTTAAATATTAATTACTTGGAAGAAAATGTTTTTCAAACATATCTGTAACATTATGGGATTTCCAACGATGTTATATGTTTAAGTATCAATCCAGTCTTTAGACAAAATTTAAAATGGTCAAATTTACTTTGTTTTCCACGCTGACCCCTACCTCATGTCCAAGAACTCAGAAGGCCCAAAAAGATCAAATGGACAGGAGGTAGAGGTCAAACAAAAATGACAATACAACTTCCTGCTTAAACATTAAATTGTCTTTTAGATGTTACATTCCACTTCATTAATTATCCAAAACCGAAGCCCATGAAGCTGTCCCTGACCTTTCCTATCCCTTCCGAACATTTCCCACTAGTGCAAAAAGCCAATGAAGAATCAGGTCATTGAAAAGAAATGATGGCTTTTTCCAGTAAACAATGATTTCTTAAAGCCTAAAGTCTACAATGGATGGTAAAGCTTTCTCTATCAAGTACATAAGCCAAAGGCTCACATTTAAAGGAAAAAAAAAAAAAACCTGCAATATTGTTGCAACTAGCTATAAAATGTAAAAATTTAAAAAGTAAACATCTACATTACTAAAATAAGCTGATATTTAGATTCTAAGAGGAGATCAGTAACCATGCTCAAAATGATCCTAAAAATACTGTCTTCTATCAATTGACCTGTTTTAAAAGTAACAGAACACTTCATATAATATTCCATCTCCAACTTCTCTTCTTATTCACCATTCTGAAACTAGACTGAGAAGTTGGGTAATTAATAAAATCACCCCTTTCCACTCGCTCTTGATTATCCTTCATCAGGGTCATGTTTGTACTTCTCTTGTCGATTGTAATCATTTATTTGAAACAGTGTCTCAGCGGTTCATTAGCTCTTCATTAGTGCCTGTATGTTGGATAAAATGTGCTTGAATTTCCAGAGTAAATGCAAATCCCCTTGGTAATCCAGCAAGGACGTGAATCCCGGAATATTTTCAAGTAAGACGGTTCCAATCAGAACTTCACTCTAGTGGGAAAAGTGGTGTCCTCCTGAATGGCAGAGAACTCACACTCCCATCCAGTCCTGAACATCGATTCTGAAAATGATCATCACAGTTTGGCTTCATCTTCGACCTGACCTTGGTATGCAGGGATGTCAGTTACTTAATTAGAAACAAGGAGTACAAGTCAAAAGAATTCAACACATATTTTAAAAGCCAATGTATTAGCTACTCAGTAAGTTAAAAATAAGGCTGCCAGGACCCCACCCGGAGAGTCAAACTCAGCAGCTCCAGCCTTGAACACAAGAGCAGCACAACCTTGAACACAAGAGACCTGGATCTGCATCCTGCCTCCGGCCCTGGGCAGCTGTGTTGACCTACACATCACAAGCTGAGCTTGGTGTTTATATTTTCAAAACAGGAAAGATGATCCACAGTCCCAAGACTGGGATGGAGATCACAGAAATAACGAAGGGGAAGTGCCTTGCACTGTCCCCAGCACATAGCAGGCCTCCACCAATGACCTCTTTACAAAGACCACAGATGCAGCTTCCCCAGTGTTAAAAGTATGTCCTCAGTGGACAGTCAAAATGGACTCCCCGTGGCTAACTGATGTATGCAAAGTTAAAGTAGAACCAGATGGCCATAGTTCGGTGAGGGAAAGGTCATGTTCTCTGTGTTCTCAGAAATATATTGTAAAAGTGTCTCCCTTTCTGCCATCCAGTCAAACCAGTTCCTGCTGTCAGTGCTGAAACAGACTGCAGCTCACCACCCACAGACCCCCTGAGGCCAGCCCACAAAGAGAGACTTGTGGTGTTCTCCTTAAAGGCCATCCAATCCAGCCCCTGCATCTGAACCCCCAGCTATCCTGTGGTTTGCACCTTTATGACCTTCTACCCACAGTCTCTCCTTGGAGTACACTTTTGTTTTGTGCCGAAGGCTGTATCTCCCGATCTGCAGACTGCTTTTAGAAAGTAAAGTTCTCCTTTTGCCTCCACAGATCTCACTGTTCTTTTGTTAACACCCTTAAGGGAAGATGGAATTGGAAGATTCAAATGCATGCCATGAGACAGGAACAGGTCAAACAGGTTAAACAGAAACACACATGAAACAAAGTTATGTACTGACCAGTTGAGGAAAATGAGGCCAGAGGCAACAGGAACTTAATCATGTACATGTGTATTTCCCCTGAAGGCAATGGCTCAGTATTCACTAACTGAGTATTCGTGATGACTTCATAAAACAAAACCGCTGCAAATGATGAGAACTGACTATACATATAATTCCTAGTTCTGACCGTAAGAGAGCATAGAAGCAATGATACCCAATAGTAAGGAGCTCAACGAGCACCCTGGTTTTCTAATACCATTCTCTGATAAAAGCAGAAACGCATAAGCAGCTGATGATAGGGGCAGGGAAAGCATCATATGTAAGATGAACCAGGAGCATCTTACAGTGCTAGAAAATCAGAATTACAAAAAATAAATAAATAAATAAATTAAATAAAAATAAAACAACAACACTACCACAGTAGAGGGTGGGAGAAGATGGGAAAACTGAGTGTCAAAAGGAAGCAGGAGCCAAATGGCCAAAGGTTGAATAACTTGAGCAACAAAATAAATACCCACACTATTGAATTACAACCTAAAGACCAAAATAAATAGACAGGAGTCCATATTAATGTCGCAATGACTAGATTAACAATGGAGGAAGAGACCAATTTTCCTTAAAGAAAAATTCCAAATCAGAAATGTGAAAAACGAAGGAGGGAAACAGAAAGTCACCCCTAGAGCATCACAGTCATCGCTGCTGAGCCCAGATCCCCTCTCGAATGCTAACACCAGTGGTTGAAATTTTAAGAGGAAACAGGATATTTGCATGGTCTGGAAGTATCTCCCCCAGAGTATTTATTAATCACTATGGCTTCAACTCATGTCTACTAATTCTTTGACACGCTCTCCTCCAGGAGGCAAAGCTTAATCCTCCTCCTCCTGAGTGTGGGCTGAACTGAGTGACTGGCTTCTAAAGAGGAGTAAGGGAGGGGAAAGACGGTGACTTCACAGAGGAGACACCTGGCAGACACCAGCCTGGCCAGGTGATCAAGGTTAACTCACCAGTAGTAAGTCACATGTTGACATCATGATATGATGTGATGAGGGGGGTACCTCACCTCTGTGGTGGTCTTCCTCAAATTCGTAACTCCAGTCTAACAATAAGAAAACATCAGACAAACCCAAATTGAGGGATATTCTACAAAATACCTGATCCATATACTTCAAAGTGTCAAGGTCATGAAAAACAAGGAAAGAATAAGAAACTGAGATTAGAGGAGATTCAAGAGATATGATTAAGTGAAACATGGTACCCTGCATAAAAAGACCATTAGTAGAAAAACTGGTGAAATCCCAAAAGTCTGTAGTTTAGTTATTTTTAGTTTTGACAAATGTATGATGGTTCCAGGAGATGCTGATTTTTGAACAACTCTCTGGTTCCGTGTTAAATGACTAACACAGTAGTCCCCTCACTTCCTTTTCCTGTTCTAATGCCAGATACCAGCCAAAGCACGTCATTTTGCATCGTTCTACATGTGGGGAAATATTTTTTATTCTGCATATAATAGACTAGTACGCATTAATCAAAAAAATTTCTGCAATAGCCTTGAGTTAACTTTTCACCTATAAAATTACAACCCTCACTCGTTTCCAACATTAGCACGAAGAAAATGGTGACTCCCAGGTTTCCACCTCTTACTGGAGAAAACCACAATTAACGTCACCACAAATATCCAGTTTCCAGCGTTAGCTCAGCTGCCATTCTGTGTGTTCCTGTTCCTCAGTCATACTCAGTTCACCCGTGGTTCCTGTCCTGCCTCTCACCACAGGGTCGGCAGGGCCCAGGAAGACAACGGGCCTCCCTGCCTCTTCCGCTGTCACCATCCTCTGCCTCAGGGCTGCCATCATCGCTCTCCCCCCTTTTCCTGAATCCCAGTGCCACTGGCTCCTCCAGGGCCCCCTCCAGGGGTTATCCCCTCCCCTGCCTCCACTCTGTCTCTACACAGTCCTCCCTCCCATGAGCAAACACACCCACACTGTCTCCCCATCCCAAAAAAGAACCAACCTCAGTTCCTCAAACCATTAAACACACAATGACCATATGATCCAGCAATTCCACTTCTGGGTATATACCCAAAAGAATGAAAGAAGGGAGAGGCATGTGTACCCCCACGTTCACGGCAGCATTACTCACAATAGTGAAAAGGTGGAGGCAAACCAAGTGTCCATCCACAGATGCGTGGATTGACAAAATGGAGTCCATCCACAGATGCGTGGATTGACAAAATGGAGTCCATCCACAGATGCGTGGACTGACAAAATGGAGTCCATCCACAGATGCGTGGATTGACAAAATGGAGTCCATCCACAGATGCGTGGATTGACAAAATGGAGTCCACCCACACAATGGAGTGTTATTCAGCCTTAAAAAGAAAGGAGATTCAGACACGTGTCACAACATGGATGGACCTTGAGGACACTGTGCTGAGCAAAATCAGCCAATCACAAAAGGGCAAATATGTGTGACTCCACTTCTGTGAGGTACCTATGGTAGTCAAATTCTTAGAGACAGGAAGTAGAGTGGTGGTTGCCAGGGCCCGGGGAGATGGGGGAATGTGCACTTCGCGTTGAATGGTGAATGGATACAGAGTTTCAGTTGGGGAAGATGAAAAGCGTTCTGTGGATGGATGGTGGTGGTCATACTAAGGTTACTAATAATCCCCCAAATGCCCGATTCCATCACCCATTCTCAGAACTCCATGGCATCTGACACTGCTCACCAACTTCTACAGTAGTAAGCCTGCTGCGCCCCGGCTCTTGTTCTGCAAGTGTTGAGGGACAGTTATGCGTGTGTGTGCGTGTGTGAATATACGTTATGAATTATATTGGGTGTTCATTTATGTACATATATACATATAGACAATGTTTTTATAATTTCACTTACTGAACATCTACTACCATTACCAGATATTACACAAGTATTTACATTCATCATCCCATATAATTCCCCCCAAAAAGCCCTGTATTGCTTCCTGACTCCATCTACACCACCACCAGTTTTTTCTTGGTTTCTTTGCTGGCACCATCATATGGTGGAGTCCTTGAGGTTCCGTTCCTCCTCATCTGCCCAGGTGAGCTCACGCACTTCCATGCCTCACCGTCATCTCTGTGGTGAGGGCTGAGTCTTCCTTTCCAGCCCAGGCCCGTCTGCTGAGCTCCAGACACCACACCCATGTGTCCACCCAACATTTCCCATGAGCCTCTCAGAGTCAGGACAGCCAATACCAGCCCCGTTCTCTCTCCATCCCTCCCTCCCAATTCCACTCCAGCATCTATGCTCCTTGTTTTATAACCTGTGTTGCTGTTGTCCCCCTGAAGCACCGAGGGAAAGGAAAAGCCTCCTCACTGGGATTCCTAGTGGAAGCGTTTGCACACAGTGACCCTCCCAGCACAGACCCCTTGTTAATAGATGGGCAGGACGCACCAGGAACAGAGTACGTTCAAAATCAGATAAGCGTTGTAAAAACTGGTATGGGGTCAGAGTGGAGATCGTTTTCCAAACCAACCATCCGAACCACCCCGTGGCCATCTGGGTAAAGACTGGGTTCTGCCTCCAGCAAGCTACTCTGACTTGGGAAGACCGTGTGCAATTCTCTTTGAAAAACACAGCCACATGCTCCTTGGCTGGACATGATCAGAGGCTCTAAGGAGTGTAAAAAGGGAGCACAACCCTGATTCTAATTTTTCTTCTTGGAGAAATCATGTTTTATTTTTCGTATCGAGGATGAGGAGCTCTGTGGGCAGAGTACTCTGCCGAGAACCAGTTCTGTTCTGCAACTTGTCCCAGTCATCAGGAAAACACGTGTTCCAGGGAAGCCCCCAGCAGGGCAAACACAGTCCCAAATCAGGGCATGCTGTCACCTCCTCTCATTCGCTCGAGAGCCCACCTGGCCAAAGAGGCTCCAGTGGCCTGATTGGAGGGCACATCAACAACACGGAGGGTCCCCGTGACCCCCGGCCTGGAAAGTCAGCCTCAGCGATGGGGTTCTTGGGGCCTCTTGGACTGGGAAAAACGGAAGATGAAAAGACTGTTGGCACTTGTGAGCGATGCTGGCGCTGCTCACTATCCATATTTTACTCTCCCCAAATAAAACTGCACACTTGATCTGTTCACATCACAAAGCCTCCGTTAGGGCCCCCAGAGGTGCCTGCTCCCAAAACAGCACCGTCAGGCCAGCAACCTCAGTCCTCACTGGACAGAAACCAGGGGCAGGGACAATCCTCTCTCTGTCCCAGCCCTTTCAAACCAAAGACAGCGTCTCTGAGAAGGAGAGAAACCGCATGTTCTCACGCTGAGATACAGTGTAGATCTGTGATCGGCACCTTCGAGTTCCTCGGGTACCTCTTGCTGGGACAGAGCGACAGGTTTCTGAAGGTTCTGGCCCTTGGCCTCTACATTTGTCACCACTCCTGTGGTCACTCTTCAGTGGAAGCTGCTCACCAGCCTCCTTGTCCCACACGTAAAAGCCAAAATGAAGGGCCCCACAGCACCACTGTCACTGGAATCCTTCAGACACTCCCCACCCACCTTGTTCGGTGGGAAGCCACGGTTCCTGCCAGCCCCTCCAAAGCCCAGGAACCTCTCCCTGTGCTGACATCCAAAGATGCCCGGCGTTCCCAAACACCAGAAATCCAGGGAAGAGGTCCTGCCTCGGCGATGAGTACATTAGGAAATAGTCAAGGAGCAGGATTAAGTAATGATACATTAGCCCACCAAAACAGACTCCAGGCAACCATGACGCTGAAAATCCCATGGGGCCCACGGTCTGACGGGTGTTTCTCGCCCACTGGAGGCCGGATGAGTGAGCATGAGTGTGTGCACCGAAAAGTATTTGAGGCAGAGCTCAATCCATTAGAGGTTTATTTTGCCAAGGTTGGGATGTACCCAGGCAAAAGAAACACAAGTTACAGTAGGGTCTGCAGCCTGGGTTTTTCTCCAAAGAGGGGTCTGGGAAAAAGCAAGCAGGAGCAGAAAAGGAGGGGTGGTGGCCATGAGACAAGTGGTTACATCCTCAGAGGCTTTGACTGGCATTCAGTGAATCTGCATCTTACATATGAAGAGAAGCGGGGAGGGGAAAAGTCAAGTGTACATTCTTCTCGGGCTCAGCAAATCTACATTTTACGTAAGCAAGCATGCGAAATCACGGCTATCCATTGTGGGGTGCGGGATAAAAAGGAAGGTGGTTTTTTGCATGACTCAGTTCTCAAGCTTAACTTTCCCTTTGGCATCCTGAGTCTGGGGTCAACAGCTTTCTTTTTTTTTTCTTTTTTTTTTCTTTTTTTTTTGAGAGGGAGTCTTGCTCTGTCGCCCAGGCTGGAGTACAGTAGCTTGATCTCAGCTCACTGCAACCTCCACCTCCCTGGTTCAAGTGATTCTCCTGCCTCAGCCTCCCGAGTAGCTGGCACTACAGGCACCCACCACCATGCCCAGCTAATCTTTCTATTTTTAGTAGAGATGGGGTTTCACCATATTGGCCAGGCTGGTCTCGACCTCCTGACCTTGTGATCCGCCCACCTCAGCCTCCCAAAGTGCTGGGATTACAGGTGTGGGCCACCACACCTGGCCCGCAGATTTCATTTTCCTTTCACCAATGCGTGGTCTACCGGGCAAGCCCTGAGATGAAGATGGCTAGAGAGGCACCACAGTCCCTGGAGGGGGACCCTGGCAGGCGGTCCACGGCCACTCAGGCTGAGACCCTGGCTCTAGAAAAGGAAGGAAGTGCAGGTACCAATAAGGTTTAAGGATGGAGGTATCAGTCTGTGGACCAAGACTGGAAGAAAAAGGGCAGCCTGCCCAATACTGACCCCTCGCCTCCCCACGGAAGAGCAGGTGTGTTGGGGCGGCCATGTGCCCAACTGCTATGGTCTAAATGTTTGGGGCCCCCCAAAATTCCTCTGTTGAAATCCTAACCCCCAATGTGACTGTATTAGAAGGTGAGGCTTTTGGAGGTGATTTGGTGATGATGGTGGAGCCCTCATGAATGGAATTAGTGCTGAGATACTAGGATTTACAAGAAGAAATATATATCTGCTCTTCTTATTTCCTGGCAGGCAGCTCCTAACACTTGCAATCTCCAAGGTGATGTGTCTTTTTGCGTACTAATAAGATGAGTGGTAGTGAGGGGCTTCTGGACAGCCTCAGGATGGGGGCTGGTTGCCAAGTGAACCAATCCTGTGATTAGACTGTTGGAACTTTTAGGCCCACAATCCCACCACCACCTTAGGGAAGGGAAGAGGGGCCAAAGGTTGAGTTGATCAGCCAACAACCAATGATGTAATCAATCACGCTATGCAATGATGCCTCCAGCAAAACCTAAAATAACTGAGTTTGGAGAGCTTCCAGTTGCTGAACACATGGAGGTTCCTGGAGGGTGGCGCCCACAGAAAGCTCCACACCCCTTTCCACATATAAGAGGTTACCCTGTGCATCTTCTCCATCTGGCCGTTCATCTGTATCCTTTGTAATATTCTTTATAATAATTGGATAAATGTAAGCAAAATTGTTTCCCTGAGTTCTTGAGCCATGCCAGCCATCCCACTCCTGGAGAAGGAAGTTGTGAGAACCCCAATTTATAGACCATCAGTCAGAGGTACAGGTCACCACCTGGGACTTGCAACTGGCATCTAGAGTGGAAGTATCTGAGCCCTCAGATACTTGTTTCTCAAGATGGTCACCTGGTAGCATGGTGGGTCACCATTCTCCGCTGACACAAGCCCTCCTAAAACAGCACCTCGGGGAGGGAGCCTCAGTGGGCTCCAGCACTTCGTGAATCATGGGATTCTACAGATTCAAAACGAAGACACACCACTGACCTTCAAGAACCTCCCTGGCAGCTATCTCCCAAACATTCCGTCCTCATATAAGTATCTTCGTAACATGGAATTCACCTACTTCCAGAACGTTAGGATGGGTACCCAGGACAGCTCTGACTGCCTGCTGCTTAAAATCAAGCCCAGGTCAAAAAGCCCTCTCTGTACTGTCCCTGACGTGCATGTAAGAGACTGTTTCCTACAGTGTCCTAGTACTGAATGTTGACACTGACCTATGAAACTAAGTGTGGTACTTACTGTGAGGCAGAGAAACCATCAACCAACCACAAGGTTTGTTCCAAGAACAAATCGAGACGAACCAATAATGCAGAGGCTAATTTTTTCAAATTGATAATAATACAGTTCACATGCAAGAGCTTTTGAAAACTCTTCCATATGATAAATATCACATGACATCAGTAGAGATGGAAATTAGAGTGCTCAACCAGGTGAATCAAATTTAATCCAGCTCTTTCCATCCTGTTTTCTGAGTATCTTGTAGTATTTTAAATTAGTTTTGAAAAATTAATCTGAAAGTATGAAAGACACAAATGAAATCTGGGTCTTGCAGAGATCTGCTGGTCTAGGAGCCCAATTCCAAGAACACATTTCTCCCGCAGCTCCACCCAGGGGTCTCTGCCCAACCCCTGGCCTGAAGGTCTCCAGCCTGGGGTGGAGCACCTCCTTCCATAGAAACAAACACCGTTACTGCATCTACATGAAATGGCTCAAAAGAGTTAAGAGAGAATGTTGCCATCACCAACGAATGGGCTGAATGAGAAAGAAAGAGTAGTGGACATTAAAAGCTTAATTGCCAGACTTAGCTTTTCCCTTAATCTGGGAAACTGACCTAATGAAAACAGAGGGGTCTCTGTGAAGCTTCCAAACTCAAAGGAGGCAGGGCAGCATGAAGATATATCTGAAGGCAAGTGTGACATCCAAACTAGGAGACGCTCAGAGAAAGAAGTAACCAGGGACGGACGACCTCCATGAAGTGATGTGTTTGCGCTGAGGTGCTGGCCATGGTGCTGACGGGGTCAGCTTGGGGAGGGCCGGGGAGGCAGAAGATGAAGGCTTGATCACTGACTGGATAGAAAGACAGGGACAGGAAGAAGCAGCTTGGCAGGTGAAGTGCAGGCACAAATACTTACCCTTCTCTGCTTTCAGAATGTGAATGATCACCCTTTATGTCCTTTATAGGACAAAAACCTCAGCAGAATAAATAACCAACATGTTAGTCACACTAAAGAACCACTCTGAAGCACATAAGAATAAGCAGAGTAAGATGAACATGACAAAAACTTTAATATTAAAGAAGAAAACAAGTTTGTTACAAGAAAAGTTATACCAAACTTGTTACCAGAACAACGTGATAGTTTAAGACTCAAGACTCTAATTATTTTTCTCATCCTCAAAGGTCCACTTCATGGTTTTACTAGATGAACATTTTGTAGAGTACTATAATTCTCTTTTAACTACACATTCATATTATGGTGAAATTGGGAATATTCTAATATTTATTTGTATTAAGAAGTGTTTAAGCAGTCCCTTTCCTCTGCAAACTCACCGGTACCTGCTGTTTTGACTTTTTAGTAATAGCCATTCTGACTGGTGTGATACGGTATTTCATTGTGGTTTTGATTTGCATTTCTCTAATGGTAAGTGATATTGAGCATTTTCTCATAGGCTTGTTGACCACATGTATGTCTTTGGAAAAGTGTCTGTTCATGTCCTTTGCCCACATTAATGAGTTTCTTAGTTTTTTGCTTGTGCATTTAAGTTCCTTGTAGATTCCGAATATTAGACCTTTGTCAGATGTATAGTTTGCAAATACTTTCTCCCATCCTGTAGGCTGCCTGTTTTCTCTATTGATAGTTTCTTTTCTGTGCAGAAGCTCCCTAATTATGCACCATTTGTCAATTTTTGCTTTCGGTAGTGTTGTCATGAAATCTTTGCCAGTTTCCATGTCCAAAATGGTATTTCCTGGGTTATCTTCCAGGGTTTTTATAGTTTTGGGTTTTTACATTTTAGTCCTTAATCCATCTTCAGTTGATTTTTGTATATGGTGAAGGGGAGGGGCCCAGTTTCAGTCTTCTGCCTATGGTTAGCCAGCTATCCCAACACCATTTATTGAATAGGGAGTCCTTTCCCCATTGCTTGCTTTGCTGGTGGGGGTGTAAATTAATTCAATCATTGTAGAAAGCAGTGTGGCAATTCATCAAAGAGCTAAAAACAGAACTACCATTCAACCCAGTAATTCTAGTACTGAGGATAAACCCAAAGGAATATAAATCATTCTATCAAAAAGACACATGCACGTGTATGTTCTCTGCAACACTATTCACAATAGCAAAGACACTGAACCAATCTAAATGCCCATCAAGGTAGACTGGATAAAGAAAATGTGGTACATATACATCATGGAATACGATGCAGCCATTAAAAAGAATGAGATCATGTCCTTTGCAGGAACATAGATAGCCATTATCCTTAGCAAATTAATGCAGGAACAGAAAACCAAATACTGTGTGTTCTCACTTACAAGGGGGAGCTAAACAATGAGAACACATGGACAGAAAGAGGGGAACGGCAGACTCTGGGGCTTACTTGAGAGAAGAGGGTGGGAGGGCAGAGAGATTCAGGGGGGAAAAAAAAAAACTGTTGGGTACTATGCTTAGTACTCAGGTGAGGAAATAATCTGTACACCAAACCCCCAAGTCATAAATTTACCTATATAACAAACCTGCACTTGTACCCCTGAACCTAAAATAAAGGTTAAAAAATAAAAAGAAGTGTTAACAGCTCCAAACAAGTAAGAGTAACTTGCCCACTCCCTGCAGTGGTTCCCACTGAGCCTCTGGTGGCCCCACCCCAATCCCCATGGGTTCTGGAAAGAGTGGCCGGGTCCTCCCTGGTCCTTCGCTGATGATGGGGGGGACAGCGCCCTCCCTCCGTATCTCTGGCCCGCCCTCACCTGTTAGGTACTCTGGACTTCTCCATATCCTTCCCCACCCCTTCTCGCCTCTCCCACAGGAGTCTGCAGGACCAGGCCGGCAGGTGGCTCAGCTGAGCATCTGCAGACACAGCACACAGACCCCACAGAGAAAAGGCACTCCCAGACCACTGTCACAGACAGCTCATGTTGGGGCTGTGAAGGGCTGAGGGGAGCTGGTCACAAGTCAGGCAAGTCCATACAGGGACACAGAGGGCAGGCAGAGGTCAGGGCAGCTGTGGAAGACTCGGGGCATGACTGAAATGCATGCAAGGATAGTTCAAGAATAGCCCAGCAGCTCCCCTCTGCCCACTATCAGTGAGGAACTAAGACTGCAGGCAGCGAAGCCCCTCCCCACCAGAATCTTGCAGGGCTCCCTGGAGGGGCCACCACTGCTACCACAGCCACTGTCCTGCCCATCCCAGTGACCTGAGGGGCCCCACCCACTGAAAGTCCTGCTCACTGGCAAGCCTGGCTTGGAGGCAATGCTGGGGGCAAAGCCAGCGGGTCCTCCCCAGGCCTTCTGTGCAGACCCCTATGAAGAATCCTGCTCAGCAGTAGATATTTATTGTGTTTTAATATCAGGGCCAAAAGCTACAGCTCACTTTTCAGTTAAGTCAACCTGTTTTCACTAAAGGGTTTTAAAACCTTTTTCCTGAAAGAAGTGTTCTAGACTCTCAAATGCCTACTGTTTATATTGTTAACTTTTACTCCTTTAAAATGCATGTTTTTTCTAAGCCGTGTTTTAGACACTTTTCTATAGAGACGACTCTCAATTAATTCCCTAAGCCAAACCCAGAAATGTTTAACACACGCTTTACTGACACTCAGGCACGAATGACTAGTGGCCTAGAGTGTCAGCCACAACAGTCTGCTTTCTCAGCAGCACTCACCCCTGGTACTGACAGCCCCTCGCCCACCCCCATCTCCCATTCCCCATCCCGGAGCAGGCAAGAGGGGAAGTGGATATTGGGAATCCTGAGAGAGCAGGGATTTGGGGCAAGCAGTAACCAGAGAAGGGAACCCATAGCCCTTGACCCCCGTCAGCTCCCAGAAGCCACTGAAACACCGGGAAGGAGGCCCTCATGCCACGTGGTGTGGAATGTGGTTCAACCAATGTGACGTGGCGAATAAGCAGAACACGGGCTGCTTTGCTGTTTCATCTGCTTCTGTTTTCTCAGTAGTATCTGCCTATCAGAGACAATTACACCCCACCCACCACAGTCACAGTCCTACCTGCCTCTGGGTCCTAAGTGCAGGTTCTTAAGAAGAACAGATGGGAATCCTTCAGCGTCGTAGGGCAGGTGTGAGTCCGTGCTCCAGGCTCCAGAGACGCTTCTGCAAGCATGCTGCCCAAATCCACGTCTTTTCTGCTACTGGGGGCTCTCTCATCTTTAAAATACAGAATGCATTTCTCGCATTTGGAGAAATATATTTAACTGGTGTCTCAACATAACACTTAAAGCAAAACCCAAAAGCAGAGGGTGGGGGGTGGTGGAGAGCAGCAGCCATATCCCAGCGGAGGGGCAGAAGGAAGAGAAAGAAGGCCTCCGGAGACCTGGTCAGGCGGCTGAGCGGCCGGGGACGCAGGACAAGCGGGCAGAAATGAATGGAAAAGCTGAGAGAGGCCGAGAGGAAATTACACCGGAGGAGGCAGAGCCAAGTAATGAGCAAACATAAAAGGAAATGCCTCCCTGCTTCCTGCCCTTTCTGAAATCACCTCGAGGCAACTGATCACACATAGCCTTCCATCACAATGAAAACGGAGATCAGAAATTTCCCGGCTGTTTAGTGGCCTGCCAATGCCACACCACAGTCACCGGCCTTCACTGCACACGCCGGTGCAGGGGGAGAGAATGTGGTAACTCCTTAAGAATCTGCACGTAAACCTCAGAGGCCGGCAGGACTGTTACTATGGTGTAGTGGTCACGGTGCTGCAAGGCACGACAGGACAGTTTCACAGCCATGTCCTGGAAGTGGCGGAGGGGAGGAGGACTGGGCCTCCCAAGCAGATGTAGTAACCCAGGAGTGAAAAGCACACATTTACTTAAC
This sequence comes from Chlorocebus sabaeus, assembly GCF_047675955.1. Lineage (NCBI taxonomy): Eukaryota > Metazoa > Chordata > Mammalia > Primates > Cercopithecidae > Chlorocebus > Chlorocebus sabaeus. Next base: position 6,224,535 of record NC_132929.1, on the reverse strand, counting down.
CGAAAAGTGAGCTGTAGCTTTTGGCCCTGATATTAAAATACAATAAATATCTACTGCTGAGCAGAAATCATCACAGGGGTCTGCACAGAAGGCCTGGGGAAGACCCTGCTGGCTTTGCCCCAGCAAACACAGAGCACAGACACCCCCACTGGCCAGGGCGCCCTGGGCTGGGCTGCATGCTTCCTGTTGATTTCTTGTCCAATTATGTCAATAATACATCCTCAAGGAAGGACACACAGAACACACAGAAAAGAAGAAAAGAAATAACATATATCACCACCAGGAAATAACCACTGCTAATATTTTGATGCATTTGCAATCAGGCTTTTTTTTTTTGTACATGTACATTATACAAAATTGGAATCCTACTGTACAGCAGGAATCTTGCTGTGTTCATTTAAAATAACAAGAGACCTTCTCCAGGCTGTTGAATATTCTTTGAAAGCATGGTTTTAATGGCCATAGAATCTGGGAATGGCATAGTATAGCTACCCTGCTATTGTTAAGATATTCAAGCTGCATCCAATTTTTAGCTCTGATAAGTAAAGCTTCAGTGAGTCTCTTTACACATAAATTTTATTGCCGTCTCCAATTTTAATATAAACCCTTAGAAAGAGGATGATTGAGTCAAAGATCACAAACATTTGTTTTCCAGAAGGTTCCATCACTTGACATTTCCTCCACTGGAATATGAGAGTATTTATCCTCCAGCACTCACCCGTACTGAGAATAAATATTTATAAGACTCCACCAGTTTGGTGGACCCAAAAACAAAAATGAATTCTTTAAATTTGCATTTCTCTGATTACTTGTGAGGTTTGGTACTTTTCTGTTTGCCTTTTATTTTTTCTTCAGTGACTTGCCAACTGGAGTCCACTGCAGACTTGTTCCATTTGATGTTAATGTTTTCCTATTGATTTATGACTGCTTTTAGTGTAATAGGGATGGATTGGCAGATGGACAGCGTATGTCCTGATTTGCCAATTCTGTTGATGGTGTTTGACACACACAGGATGCTAATGGATGTGTGGTCAATTGTATCACTCTTTCCCCTTATTATGACTTCCATTGCAAGTAGAGTGTCATGGTCCTTCAGCCTGGGATCCAGACTCAGCTCCTCCACTCACTACCTCAGTGACCCTCTCTCTGCCTCAATTTCCTTGATTGAAAGTGCAGGATAATGAGAGTGCATTTAATCCATATAGTTACTATGTGGCGCCCAGCCTCAGAGATGGCCCCAATGCCCCCCACCTCCTATAACGGCATCCACACGTAACCCCCACAGGTCCAGCCAGCAGGGACCAGGGCCTGCGAACAGCCATGGAGTGCGCTTGGAGGCAGATACTCCCCAGTAGTCCCTGGAGAGGACGCAGCTCCAGCCAACATTTTGTGAGATCCTCAGCCAGAGGCAACCTGCAAAGCTGTGCCAAGATTCCTGGCCCACAGAACTGGGAAGTAATACACATTCGCTGCTGTAAACTGCTACGTTTAAGGGTGATTTGCTATGCAGCAGGAGATTACTAATGCATTATACATGTAAAGCACTTAGAACAGTGGCTGTGGTAGATCACACAAAAAAGGCCTAATGCGTTGACAGTCCTCCCATGGAAAGAGGAAATCCTTCTCCACCTAGGGTAGCTCAGTGACTGTGTGATTTGCTCTGACCAATAGAGCTGTGGCAAACATGAAGTCGCCTACACACAGGAGCCTGCCTCTTGCAACTCCTGAAACCCTGCTCCCTCCATGTGAAGAAGCCCAGCTTGCTGGGGGATGAGACCACAAGGCCCATCAGCCCTGCTCACCCAGCTTGCAGACAGCCATCCTAACTATGCAGCCCATCACTCCTGCCCACCCCAGCTTACAGGCAACCATCCTAACCATGTGGCGCATCACCCCTGCCCATCCCAGCTTACAGGCCATCAACATATGACCATGAGTGAGCCCAGCAAAGACAGCCACCCAGCCAAGCCCAGCCTGCATTTCCAACCCAAATCACCCACTGAGTACGTGGTTGCTGGTGGAAGCCACTATGTACTGGAATAGTTTGTTACACAGCATTTGATACCTGATACAGCTGCCATCCTAACCATGTGGCCCATCACCCCTGCCCATCCCAGCTTACAGACAGCCATCCTAACCATGTGAGGCCATCACCCCTGCCCACCCCAGCTTACAGCCAGCCATACTAACCATGTGGCCCATCACCTCTGCCCACCCCAGCTTACAGCCAGCCATCCTAACCATGTGAGGCCATCACCCCTGCCCACCCCAGCTTACAGCCAGCCATACTAACCATGTGAGGCCATCAACGCACAACCGACCATGAATGAGCCCAGAGAAGACAGCCACCCACCCAAGCCCAGCCTGCAATCCAAATCACCCACTGAGTGGTTGATGGTAGAAGCCACCACGATCTGGAATAGTTTGTTACACACCATTTGATACCTGATACAGCTGCCATTACTACTACTATTATTGTCTTGGGATCAGTTACATGGTCATACATATTTCTTAACAGTATATTTATGCTTTTACTTTTTAACTAATCCACAGGAAACTTATTTTTGTACATGATATTAGGTGAGGACCAAAAAATGTTTTGCCACACAGCCAGTTCTCCTTTCTCCATAAAACTGCAACATCTTGCTTTCATATATTAGAATCCAGAGCAGTGGCTCCCAACCCCCAGGCCACAGACCAGTATTAGTCCATGGTCTGTTAGGAACCAGGCCACACTGCAGGAGGTGAGCAGTGGGCAAGTGAGCGAAGCTTCATCTATATTTACAGCTGCTCCCCATTGCCTGTGTCACCACCTGAGCTTTGCCTCCTGTCAGATAAGCAGCAGCATCAGATTCTCATAGGCGCATGAACCGTATCGTAAACTGTGCATGTAAGGGATCTAGGTTGTGGCTCCTTATGAAAATCTAATGCCTGATGATCTGTCACTGTCTCCCATCATTCCCAGATGAAACTGTCTAGTTGCAGGAAAACAAGCTCAGGGCTTCCACTGATTCTACATTATGGTGACTTGCATAATTATTTCATTATACATTACAGTGTAATAATAACAGAAATAAAGTGTACAATAAATGTAATGTGCTTGAATCATCCTGAAACCATCCCCACCCCCTCCCCATCCGTGGAAAAAGCGTCTTCCATGAAACCAGTCCCTGGTGCCCAAAAGGCTGGGGACTGCTGATGTAGAGAATCTGGGGATATCATTTCTAGCGATCATTCCTGTTGGTATAGTATTCATAGTAAATCTTGACCCAATACCGTACGGCTGGTTTCTTTTCCTTTTGTCAGGAGAATACGGCACGTTCCTTCCACTGAGGCACGGCAGCAGAAATGCTCTCTAATCTGAGTCATGGAAGAGGAGGGGTGGTGAAGTTGCCGGGGCAGGTGCAGGAGGAGAGGGAGAGCAGCAACAGGAATCAAGACACAGACACAGTCACAGTCACCAAAGGGGTGGGGGTGACCTCAAGGCTATTTTTTGTCTGAAACAGAAACAAAACCTGCCCTAACTTTCTAAGTCGGTCAGCTGCCAAATTCCACAAGCTCATTCTGAGCAAGGCACCAGGCCCTGTGAAGGGGTTGGCAAGGTGCAAGGAGCATGTGGGAAGACAGTGCCCCCTCCCAGGTGTTCACAGCCTCAGAGGGGAGACAGTGCCACCTACAAAACCCTGGAGAAAATATGTATAAACCAAGAACACAAATTAATATAACACAAATAACACAGAATGGAAGGAGCGCTTAGAAGCCCCGCAGGTCAATCATGGACGGCTACTTGGAAAGTTTTCAGATCCTGAGGAACAAGATCAGCAAAGAGGGGTGTGTGCAAAGGCAGGAGGCTGGAACGCGTAATTCATGTGGACTCATCAGTTACTTGGTTAGTGTAAAAAGTCTAAACAGGTACACTACGCAGTGAGGCTGATGAAGGCATAGGGGCCAATCTGATGGAAGATCTTCAATGTTAGGTCTGGTCTTCAAAAGAAATGAGCAAATGATGTGTGTTTTTAGGTAATGAGAGTAAGAAACTACAGGTTGTGTACCTTCACAGGGCCGCGTGTTCTTGACACGGGTCTGTGACATTCGCAACATTCCAAAGCGGCCCCAGCAGAAGGAACTGCCTTCCCTAGAACTCTCAAAAAGGAGCGCGACTTCCCAAAGGAAAGGAAGCACAGAAGCTGGCATGGTTCCCAGCGGAAGACGCCTGAGAGGCCAGCCGGACCCCAGCCCTCTCGCACATCCAGTCGGAACGTCCCTGCCCCCGTCGTCACTTGGTGCAGAGCAGGCATGGGCCAGCTAAGGAAATGACATCTTTGCTTATTTTCAAATTGTACTGAATATCAGCTTTGAGCCTCAACGTTTAGAAATGAAAACACAAGCATGAGCACGGTCCTGGTCTAAGATTCCATCCACGGCTCTCAGGACAGCCACGTCTTCCGTGTCCCCTGCAGAGCCTCCCATGGTGGCAAGGGGCTGCACTGTGCAGGAGAGCAGGCCTGATGCCTGCTGGAAAGGGGCATCACAAGAGACAGGCACTTGGCGCAGAGGCTCAGCTGCAGTCACAGCATCCCTGAGCCTCGGACAGGGCCTGTCCTGCCAGCGCTGGCACCTGCTGCCGGGGCCCAGTTACACTGCCTGTTCCTTTGGCTGTGTTAATGAAGGCCTCTCTAACTAGCAGTGGAGGACTCTCACTTCCCCATCGGCATGAAGCTGCTAAGTGTGCCCCAAAACAGTCGAAAGTGTCACACGGGAGAGACATACTCAAAAGAAACTTCTGCTGCTCCTTGGGTTCCAGATTTGCAGTTTGATTCTGCTTGCCTCCATCAAGGATCACACGAACCCCAAACTCCATACAAGAACACTGCAGGCCAGTGGGAACCTACTGCCCATAGCCTGCAGGATGAGGCGCGGCTTCCTCACACCTGAACCAAGAGGACCAGCTGTCTCAGCCCACAGAGTCCAGGCCTGGCAAGGAGCTGGAGCCTGTACTAGTCAGGTCTCTCCACAGAAACAAAACTGACAGGACACATCTATCAGAGGAAATTTGTTATAGGAATTGGCTAACACAATTACAGAAGCTGAGAAGTCCTATGGCCTGCTCTCTGCAAGAGGAAGACCCAGGAAAGCTAGCATGTCAGTCAGTGTGAGTCTAAAGGCCTGAGGACAGGGTCCAAAGGCCCAAGAACCAGCAGCACTGAGGTCTGAGGGCAGGAGACAATGAATGTCCCAACTCAAGTAGAGACAGCAAATTTGCCCTTCCTGTGCCTTTCTGATCTATCCGGACCTCCACAGACTGGAGGATGCATGCCCACACTGGCAAGGGCAGATCTTCTTTCCTCAGTCTGCTCATTCGAATGCTTATCTCCTCCTGAAACACCCTCACAGACACAACCAGGAATAATGTTTTACCAGCACCCCTAGCCCAGGCAAGCTGACACAGAAAATTAACCAACACAGAGCCTCAGGCACAGTAGAGAAGGAAAGCGATCCTGAGCCCACCAAGCCCTCTACCCAACCCCTTCAGCTCTTCTCAAAGTCACCCTGCCCCTCGTCCCAATTTGGGAGCTTCCGATCCCTGCCCTGGACTTGGAGGTGACCCAGGAGTGATGTACTTGAGATGAGCCAAGGTCAGGTCACGCCTCCTCCGGATCCTCAGTTGACCCAACTTCTCCAGCACCATAATGTCAGACAATCATAGCTAGTAGTACATTTTTATATGAAAAGGGAGGATTCTCTGCCGAGGACAACACATGCTTTAACACAAACGTTTTTTCTGGATTGTACTCATGTTCACTTTCAGCAGAACACATCTCCTCTGACTTCAGGAAATCATTCCCTTTCTTTAATGGGGTAGTATTTTTTCCACGGACTCCTTGGTACATTTTCTCAGTTTTGCTTTTCCTCACACGAAGAAGACTCATCCAGAGCCAGGGCTTGCTAATGGCAGGCGTGGATTCAGCAGGTGTCCGGCGTTGATTCCCACATGTTCCCAGGTGCAGAGCGAGAGGAACAGACCCAATCCCCAGGGCAGGCAACCTTCACCCAGGCCAGCTGCCACGCAGGGTTGACAAGGGACTTCTTGCACCCACTGACTCTTTCTCCCACCCATCCAACCAACAGGGGTCCCAAGCAGCTAAGATTTCCATCATTTCCCGCTGCGGGGCTCCGCCAGCCTCCCGCGCCACTCCATGCACCCCCAGGCAGACTATCAGTCCTGGTCCTTCTGGTCGACCTAGCTGTTTCTTAAAAAGAGACCTTCAAAGATGCGGTGGAAGGACAGGCATCTGGCCCATGGCCTGTGAAGAAGCGGCAGCTCTATGAAATCGCTGGGGTGACACTTCCTGGGAGGGGACAGTGAATCCCATCGTCTGCCCTGAGGACAGGCACTCTTCTCTAGATGGCAACGTAAGCAAGGCCAGTTCCATCATCCTCATAGCTTACTTCTCACCCTTACTATAAGAGGGCCTCATTTCTCCAGTCTTCACAGGTACAGTATTTTAATCCAACTAGAAGTTGTACATGATGTTATATAAAGATTATCGCCAACAGCCAGTTATTATCCCTAATCCCCTCAGAGACTGACTACACTGACATTCAGAAAGGTTAAGTGACTGCAGGGTTGAAAGCCAGGAAGGAGCGAAGCCGGGGTTTGCACAGCGCCTTGGCCTTCTCCTGTGAGCTCCACATGCAGCAAAACCTTGGCCCAGGAAGCCCACAGGCTCCCTTCTCACACTCTGTGTGGGGAATCCAACCTTTGGGAGGTAACTCTTCCATTAACACAACTTCTTTTTTTTTTTTTTTTTTTTTTGAGACGGAGTCTCGCTCTGTCGCCCAGGCTGGAGTGCAGTGGCCAGATCTCAGCTCACTGCAAGCTCCGTCTCCCGGGTTCCTGCCATTCTCCTGCCTCAGCCTCCCAAGTAGCCGGGACTACAGGCGCCCGCCACCTCGCCCAGCTAGTTGTTTTGTATTTTTTTAGTAGAGACGGGGTTTCACCGCATTAACACAACTTCTAATTCAATTAATTACTTGACTTGATAGGTTAGTTCCCTTTGTTACTACAAACACCACTACCTGCAAGCTATGGTAATATTATCATGCTTCATTAAAAGTTATCAAGTAATTTACTTTCTAATAGAGGTATAAACACCTAAACACAGCTATTTCAGGCCAGATGAGGTGGCTTACACCTAAAATCCTAGCATTTTTGGAGGCCAAGACAGGAGGGGTGCTTGAGGTCAGAAGTTCAAGACCAGCCTGGGGAACACAGCAAGACCATGTCACAACAAAAAACATTTTTAAAAATAGCTGGGTGTGGTGGTGCGTGCCTGTAGTTCTAGCTACTCAAGATGCTAAGGCAAGGGGATCCTGTGAGCCCAGGAGTTCGAGGCTGCAGTGAGCCATGAAAGCACCACTGCCCTCCAGCCTGGGTGACAGAGCGACTCTATCTCTTAACAACAACAAAGACAGTTATTTCAGACTAAACGTTTAACTTTAAAAATATGAAACAATATATTTCTCAGTTACAATTCTTTATTTATTTATTTATTTATTTATTTTGAGACGGAGTCTTGCTCTGTAGCCCGGGCTGGAGTGCAGTGGCCGGATCTCAGCTCACTGCAAGCTCCGCCTCCCGGGTTCACGCCATTCTCCTGCCTCAGCCTCCGGAGTAGCTGGGACTACAGGCGCCCGCCACCTCGCCCGGCTAGTTTTTTGTATTTTTAGTAGAGACGGGGTTTCACCGTGTTAGCCAGGGTGGTCTCGATCTCCTGACCTCGTGATCCGCCCGTCTCGGCCTCCCAAAGTGCTGGGATTACAGACTTGAGCCACCGCGCCCGGCTACAATTCTTAAATCATCATGTCTGCCTGAGTGCCGTGGCTCATGCCTGTAATCCCAACACTTTGGGAGGCCGAGGCAGGTGGATCACCTGAAGTCAGGAGTTCGAGATCAGCCTGGCCAACATGGTGAAACCCCATCTCTACTAAAAATACAAAAATTAGCTGGGCGTGGTGGCGCGTGCCTGTAAGCCCAGCTACTTCAGGAGGCTGAGGCAGGAGAATCACTTGAACCCGGAGGTGGAAGTTGCAGCGACCCGAGATTGCGCCACTGCACTCCAGCCTGGGCTACAGAGCGAGACTCTGTCTCAAAAAACAAAACAAAACAACAACAACAAAAAATACCCACAATTCTTAAATCATCATGTCTAACTGGAGTCAAGTCATTAACAAATTTGAGAAATTTAGCAATGACAAAAAGACGATTAGGATTCTTCTAAGCTAACAATTCCAAATTCTAACTAGAAAACCAAATGTTCTGGCTTACCGCCACAACAGAGAACAACATCCAAGCCACTATCACCTCTTTTTCAATTAGTAAGCCATTGGTGGTGTGAATAAAAACTACAAGTCAATTTTCTATGAACTCTAGCAGGAAAAAAAGTGATTTAGCTTTACACTTATCTTCTGACCTGTTTTTAGTCTTCATGTAACAAAAAACTCGTCAAGTTACAACTTTCTTATAGTGCCTCATTATAGAACATTTATTCTATACAAATGGGATTTTCTCAAAACAATAACTACGGCATCAACACGAGGATGCCTGTAAGACATCCATATTTATCTATTTTCATGGCTGTTGGACATGCCCGACACTATCCCATTTTGTAAATGTATTGCCTTGTTCTATGTGATGTTTGTGATAAATGCATTGTCACAGAAAGCCTCCATGACTCTTATTTCCCTTCATTTTATAAATGCCAAGTTTATTTAAATCTACTGTCACATGACTTTGTTAACCAAACACAACTGTTGAAATGGTGTTCTAAAGCAATGCTTCCATCAGTATCAACACATCAGAAAACAGGAGTTGCTTCTCAAAACAATTTCTGATGGCCCAAAACATCCAATATTTTGCTCAAGAAAGGTAATTTTTCATTGATGGTGTTATTGTTTTTTTACTATGATAAAATACACAGAAAATAAAATTTTCCATTTTCACAGGTTTTTTTTATATATATATTTTTTGAGACGGAGTCTTGCTGTGTCACCCAGGCTACAGAGCAGTGGTATGATCTCAGCTCACTGCAAGCTCCGCCTTCCAGGTTCAAGCGATTCTCCCTCCTCAGCCTCCTGAGTAGTACAGGCGCCTGCCACCGCACCTCGCTAATTTTTGTATTTTTAGTAGAGATGGGGTTTCACTATCTTGGCCCTGCTGGTCTCGAACTCCTAACCTTGTGATCCACCCTCCTTGGCCTCCCAAAGTGCTGGGATTACAGGAGTGAGCCACTGTGCCTGGCCATCATTTTCACCAGTTTTTAAGTGTACGATTCAGCAGCTTTGAGTACATTCACTGTGTTTGCAACCATCACCACCACCCATCTTCAGAACGTCTTCCCAGACTGAAACTCTGTACCCACTGAACAACTCCCTGTTCCTCCCTACCCCCATCCCTGCCAACCACCATTCTACTTTCTGTCTCCGTGGGTTTGACCACTCTATGTCCTTCATATAAAGTGAAGTCATCCAGTTATTCATCCTTGTGTGACTGACTTATTTCACTCAGCACCATGTCAAGGTCCATCCATGTTGCAGCACATGTCAGAATCTCCTTCCTTTTTAAGGCTGAGCAGTATTTCATGACAGGTGTAAACCACATCTGTTTACCCATTCTTCCATCAATGGACACGTGCACTGCTTCCACGTTTTAGCTATTGTGTGTCATGCTGCTATGAACATGGGTATGCAAATATCTCTTTGAGCCTCTGCTTTCCATCCTTTGAGTATATACCCAGAAGTGAGACTGCTGGATCACATGGTAATTCTGTTTTAATTTTTTGAGGAACCACTATGCTCATTTGTTCAGTGGCTCACACCTGTAATCCCAGCACTTTGGAAGGCTAAGGCGGGCAGATCACCTGAGGCCAGGAGTTTGAGACCAGCCTGGTTAACATGGTGAAACTCCATTTCTACTAAAAATAAAAAAAATTAGCCCAGTGTGGTGGCGACCACCTGTAACGCCAGTTACTCAGGAGGCTGAGGCAAGAGAATCGCTTGAACCCAGGAAGTGGAGGTTGCAGTGAGCCGAGGTTGCACCATTGCACTCCAGTTTAGGCAACAAGAGCGAAATTCCAACTCAAAAATAATAATTATAATAATACAATTAAATTGCTCAAGATGAAAACAAAAGTGATAGCCAAGTGTCTGGTGTACTCTGCAAGTTCTGAGAACCACTGGGAGTCCCATCGCAACTTTTTCAGCACAGGAATACTCTCTCTGGGCATGACCCCTGTGTCCAGAGGACAGTGTCAGCCCAACTAGGCTCTGGGCAAGTGGCTGCAGCTTATCACAGAAAAAAGAAATTCCAACCAATGAGAATCCTCTACAATAAAATCAGAAACAGACTCCTAAGATATGTAGTTTCTATTCCTATTGATAGTTTTTTTAAAAAATGAAGGGTAGGAAGTTCCAGTTAATAGTGATAACTGGATGTTGTGCACCTACCTCTCTCTTCCCTCCTGAAACCTCCCAGGTGTAGACACACATGGACAAGGAGATGGGGAGGTGCCTCCAGGGGCAGGAGAGTCCAACAGCCTTTTCAAAGCCTTAACATGGACAAAGGAACGGCGACTGAGATGGCAGGTACATGGAGGGGGATGAGGAGGCTCAGGCCGATTCCCCTGCAGAACTCGGGAGCCTGTGGGTTGGAGCCATGGGAGCTCCAGGACGCAGGCTGCAGAGACACCGACCAGGCTGAAAACCAGGGATTGGAAAGAAGGCTTGGCCCAGGCGCCTCCGCCTGTCTCATGAAGCACTGTGACCACACACCTCAGAGGATACTGAAATCCAGTCCCTGGAGAGAGTACCAGGAAAGGTCCAGCAGCTCAGGGCTGAGTTTAGCAACCGACCTTCACCTGGTCCAGGGGCTTCTTAGGGGATGGGAGTTTTCTAAAACTGGGCATGTGGCTGCACAATTATACAATGTATTAAAAAACCACTGAGCTGTAGATTTACAATAGGTGAATAGGACAGTCTGTAAATTATATTGCAACAAAACTTTAAAAATGCACAGATGAGAGACAGAGAGAGACAGAAGTAACCAAAATACCAAGGTACTATCAACTGGCAAGTTTTTGATTATTTTTTCCTGCTACCCAACAAAATATGAGTCTGAGAACAAGATAAGGTGAATTATTTTTAAAAATAAGAAATGATTTCCATGTGACACAGCAATTCCACTTCTGGGTACATACCCTAAATAACTAAAAGCAGGAACTCGAACAGATGCCCGTGCACCTATGTTCACAGCAGGATTACTCACAGTAGTGGCATGATGGAAATAACCCAAATGTCCATCAATGATTGAACGGATACACAAAATGTGGCATGATGGAAATAACTCAAATGTCCATCAATGATTGAACGGATACACAAAATGTGGCATAGACACACCGTGGAATATTATTTTGCTATAAAAAGGAGGAAAGTATTGACACATGCCCCAACATGCATAAACCTCGAGGATGTTACGCTGAGTGAAATAAGCCAGCCACGAAACGACACATACGGCAAGATGCCACTCATAGGAGCTGCCCAAAGTCATCGAATTCATTGAGATGGACAGGAGAATGCGGGGGTTCCAGGGGCTAAGGAGAAGGGAGATCATGTTCAACGGGGACCGTTTTAGTTGAGGAAGAGGGAGTCTTCCAGAGATGGATTGTGGTGGTGGCTGCACAGCAATGAGAATGTACTTAATGCCACTGAACCGTACTCTTAAAAATGGCTAAGATAGTAAAAGTTATGTTATAGATATTTCACCATGATATATAAAAAAAAGATAAGGAATGCTATTTTTGCCCAGAAAAGAATAAAGGAAAAGAAGGACAGCTGAGAAACGTGGAAGTGGGTGTCCCTGCAACTGGGGGCACCTGCACAGCGTGAGGCAAGAACAGCCACTTTCATTGCCAGCGTCTCAACACAATTTCACTTTGACTCTGTTGTACACCAGACAGATTTTTAAGCATTAATTTTAAAACATGATGGAGAGTGGTGGAGATGAAGAAAAAATCAAATCACGGAAGCTACACACCAATAAGCCCAATGTCAATCACGGGCCAGATCCGAGAAGGGATTATCAGAGCAGAAGGCTCGTGAGTACTCCAGGAAGCAAGGGGTAGGCCAAACGCATCCCATTTTCTCTTTTAATAAGGTTATGAGGTTGGCATATTAGAGGAATGCTACGCAGATGAGGGCCTTCATTTCAGCAAGAAGCTAACACGGTCTCTCGCGGGCCCTGTGAAGAGGAGGCGATGTGGAGACCCCCGGGCAGCGGGCACCGAGACCGCTCACGGCACAACCTCGGAACTGCAGGAGCAGCTGGTCCAGCCACAGAGCTCTGGCCCCGCCTGGGTGCAGGACGGGGAACTTGTTTAAAACAGGCTGACAACATCGGGCCTGTACCCTCAGAAGCGAGCCTCCCCATCGACATGAGATCATCTCAACAGGCTGGAATGCTAACTTCTAAAGCGAACAGATGAATTTACCGGTGTTACAAATGTTCTGCATTTTGGGACCACAGTTCATTAACTGCCATGAGCCGCAGGCCACAGCGGAGAGGAAAGAAGCATGGGGCTTTACAGGAGCAGCCCCTTCACCTGAGGCAGTGACGATGCAGGTGGGAGCTGCCCAGGCCATAGTGGAAACCACCCAATGTCTGCCCCCGACAACCCCCACTCAGTGCCGGTGCCACGTCCAAAGTGACAAGATGCCCAGCTCAGCACCAGTGCCATGTCCAAAGTGACAAGATGCCCAGCTCAGCACCAGTGCCATGTCCAAAGTGACAAGATGCCCAGCTCAGCACCGGTGCCATGTCCAAAGTGACAAGATGCCCAGCTCAGCGCCGGTGCCATGTCCAAAGTGACAAGATGCCCAGCTCAGCGCCGGTGCCATGTCCAAAGTGACAAGATGCACAGCTCAGCGCCGGTGCCATGTCCAAAGTGACAAGATGCCCAGAAGCCACCAGATGAAAACTGGGTGACCAGCCTTCAAATGTGCAAGGAGGAAAAAGAGCTACGCAGGGAATGGGGTGCAGGAGTGGTTTTCTCCATTTGCAGGACTTCAATGTTGGAAGGAAAGTAAGGATATTTCTTGATTCTCCAGGAAGAGCCAGGGAAACAGAATCATTGTCCAAAAATAGATTTGGCTCTAGTTAGAGCTGCCTGACAACTGAGCCGCGTGACACGGCACGCTTCCCATCCCCAGCTCAGGGAATCAGAGTGCCCACACATCAGAAATGCCACCAAAGGACTGTGCACTCCGCAGAGGACTGACTTAAATGGACCATAAACACCTTCTAACACCTCACAGTAAAAGAGTAACAGCTGTGAAAACAACAACTTCCATTTGCTAAGTCCTGACCGCAGCCAGGCAATACTGGATGTACTCTAAAGGCTTCCTGACTCTGATTCTTCGATTCCCAAATTGTATGGTCCATTATAAATACAATCAACAATCAAACCCCCCAAAATAAAGATATTTCATATAAATCATTAGCTCTTTGAGATGACAGTTATAAATAATTTTATGGTTCTTTGGAAGGAAGAGTTATCAAGTTTATAATAAAAATTGCCTAACGCTAACATTTAATTAGTCCTAATACCTGACCAGCTTCTTTTTTTTTTTTTTTTTTTTTTTTGAGACGGAATCTTGCTCTGTCGCCCAGGCTGGGGTGCAGTGGCCAGATCTCAGCTCACTGCAAGCTCCGCCTCCCGGGTTTACGCCATTCTCCTGCCTCAGCCTCCCGAGTAGCTGGGACTACAGGCGCCCGCCACCTCGCCCAGCTAGTTTTTTGTATTTTTTAGTAGAAGTGGGGTTTCACCGTGTTCGCCAGGATGGTCTCGATCTCCTGACCTCGTGATCCACCCATCTCGGCCTCCCAAAGTGCTGGGATTACAGGCGTGAACCACCGCGCCCGGCCCTGACCAGCTTCTTTCAAGATGTCAGGGTATGCCTAACAATGTTCAGATTTGATAAGGTCTCGAGGAAGCAGACAGCTCCTTTGTTTGCGGCCTGGGATCTGGCATTGCTGAAGCTAGACTGGGCCAGGCCTGGCTCTGCCAAATACTGATGAACTGCTAGGTTCATTCATTTATCTAACAAATATTTACTGAGTGCCAGTCGTGTGTCAGGTGTGTTCTCTGTACCTGCAGAGAGGGCAACCAGCCCCTGCGGCTGGAAGAATATGGTTTGAGGATCAGGAAAACCAAGATGATGGCATGATGGAGCGAGGCATGAGTTCAGCAAGAAGGGCCAGGGAGAGCAGCTCCGAGCATCAGTGCCTCAAAGGGCAGGTTAAAGAAGAAAGGAGGGGAGGGCAAGAAAGCAATGAAAGAGACTACATAAGAGAACAATGAGGTGTGCTTTATGTTTCTGTCATGGTCACTCTGGCTGCTGGGTGGAGATGGTCAGAAGAGAGGCAGGAAAGACAGAAAAGAGACCAGCCAGCAAGGAAGACACTGCAGCCACCAGGGGAGGGCCCAGGTGAGAACGCTGCAGTTCCCAGGGGAGGGCCCAGGTGAGGACGCTGTACTCCTCAGGGGAGGGCCCAGGGGAGGACGCTGCAGCCCCCAGGGGAGGGCCCAGGGGAGGACGCTGCTGCCCCCAAGTAAAACTCGAGTTCCCCCAGGGGAGCAGCAGCAGGAGTGGAGGGAGGGAAGCCAGCCTGGGTGTATCCTGCAGGCAAAGCGATGGGCAGGGCTAAAGGGAAAGGAGAAATCGAGATGCCCCTCAGGCTTCGGGAGTGAAGAATGGACAAGAAGGGAAGCCACGTTTTGAAGATGTGCTTAGGTGGTGTTCCACCCAAAGTTCAAATCCAAGTCACTGCCAAAATGCAACCTGCCAGACTTGTGGTTTGTTCATCCATCAGTAAACAGGGATGGATAAAGGCAGAACATGCCTGTTCCCTTCAGAAACTAAACGGCTAGAATAAAGTACCGTTCCATTTCCAGGGTGGCTGGGCTAAAATGCCAAGGTAATGGCCACCTGAGCATTCGATGGGAACACAGTGTGAGATGCAGGTGAAGAGGATGCTTTTGAAGGCTGCAGTGCTTTGTGGTTGGGCTGTCCTAGTTATAGGCCCTTCCAAGGCTGTGTCAAAGAGATTCAATGCGCATAGACCACCTGGTGAAACTACCACACCCCCCTGCTTTCATCACATCACTCAGAGGAACACATGTTACTCTGAAGAAGTTGAACATCCGTAGTCCAATTAAGACCATCTATGGCCAGGCACAGAAGGCACTGTCTAGCTCTGTTCCCCTTCCAGACTGGCCTTTCTGCAGCATGACTTACCAGCCTTCAATCACACTCTTGTTTCTGCTCCCCTGTGCCTAACTAGGGGTACCCACAACTCACTGTCCTTCTCTGTTATCCACTGGACGAACCCCGCCCAGCAATCATGGCTAGCTCCACTTCTGCCCCTCCCTGAAGCCTCTTTTCATTGTTCCTGCCTCCAGATGCCAAACAAACCACTGCCTAAAGACCTTGCACCAGAGCACATGGCTCACAGCCCTTTCTCCTGCGAGTAGATGGTACGGGCCGGACGGAACACAAGCTGCTTGAAAGCAAGATCATCATGCATTGTTTTAATTCCCCTAAAGAACCTAGGACAGTGTTTCCAATTCTGGGGGCACCCTGCCTCCAATAGTGATCGATTGTAAAGCCATAAATATTTCTAAATGTATACTGCACATAATTAAGAAATTCCAAGACAGCAAATATTCATTTTATAAGCTGGTTCTGGGGGTGGGATCTAACTTGCATCACTAGACCACCAATGGTACCTAAATGCGAGTGATTAAGAAAAGACAGGCTGGAGATGGTGGCTCATACCTGTAATCCCAACACTTTGGGAGGCCAAGGTGGGTGGCTCACTTGAGGTCAGGAGATCAAGACTAGCCTGGCCAATATGGTGAAACCTCATCTCCACTAAAAATACAAATGTTAGGCAGGGTGGTGGGTGCCTGTAATCCCAGCTACTCGGGAGGCTGAGGCAGGCGAATCGCTTGAATCCAGGAGGCAGAGGTTGCAGTGAGCCGAGACTGCACCACTGTACTCCAGCCTGGGCAACAAGAACAAAACTCTGTCTCAAAATAAGGAAAGAAAAGAAAAGAAAAGAAAAGACAGATAATCCAAATGAACATTTGCAGAGTTGATTAAACTAATTAGCAAAGCTTTAATAGTGTCCGAAGTTGCTTTTCACTTATTATTTGGATGCATTTTTGTTAAACTTCTGAATATGATTTTAAAATATAGTTCTAATCATTAGCCAATAAATATATTTTTAAAAATTATATGACAATTAAATCTGTTTTGGAACTGTTGAAAATTTTCTTACGTAACCCCAGTTTTCAGGGCTTCAAGCAATTGTGGAGCTACAAAAAGAAATATTGATATGATTTTTTAAAAAGTTCTCCCAGCGTAAGGTAACACTCACGCAAAACCTGCACAAAGGCCACAAGAGCAGCCTCGTGCAGCCGAATGCAGTGGCCTTTCTTCCCTGGGACTCTGGCTCAGGATGAGGCTGGAAGAGCATCTGAGGTGGTTCCACCCCATCCCAATAGCCCCTTTCCAGAAATGCTGATACATGCAACATCCACCAATGGATGAACCTCGAGAACATGCTGCTGAGGGAAGTACGCCAGTCACAGAGGACGAACCCTGCGGAATCCCGCTTCTTTTTTGTTTTGTTTTGTTTTGTTGCTTGTTTGTTTGAGACAGAGAGTTGCTCTGTCACCCAGGCTGGAGTACAGTGGCGTGATCTGGGCTCACTGCAACCTCTGCCTCCGGGGTTCAAACAATTCTCCTGCCTCAGCCTCCTGGGTAGCTGGAATTACAGGCACCCACCACCACGCCCAGCTAATTTTTGTATTTTTAGTAGAGATGGGGTTTCGCCATGTTGGCCTGGCTGGTCTTGAACTCCTGACCTCAAAGTGATCCAGCCGCCTCGGCCTCCCCAAGTGCTAGGATTACAGGCGTGAGCCACCGCGCCCGGCCCCATGATTCCACTTCTGTGCAGTACCTGGAGTAGTCAGATTCACAGAGAAGCAGAGTGGTGGTTGCCACAGCAGGGGAGCGGAAACAGGGAGTTGGTGTTGAATGAGTACAGAGTTTCAGCTTGGGAAGATGAAAACGTTATAGAGATGGATGGTGGTGATGGCTGAGCGACAGTGTGAACGCACTCAATGCCACTGAGCTGTACACTTAAACACGGTTAAGATGATCGGTTTCACATATGTGTATTTTACCACAATTAAACGTTTTTTAGTAAGTTAATTTGAAAAAAAAAAAAGTCTCCCTTCCAGCTCCAAAGGCTACCTTCGACACAGCCTCCTGGAAGGAACCCAGCAGGTCCCCGTGTAAGACTCTGATTAAAGTTGCAAACTACCACCTCCATATTTCTATCTATAGTTGAATTTTCTTTACCACTAAAGAAGTACTTTTGTCTCCTTTTCCAAATTCAGTGTCCCTGGGTCATCAGAAGTAGAAGGTAAAACCACTGATTTTTTGACAGGCAAGCCACAGAGGTTCAATATCATGTATGTTCGACACAGCTTTAAAAACCGCAGAATAGATTTCTTTAAATCACTACAGGAGCCCAAGACAAGATCAAAGAATGGATCCCAAATTAACTGAAAATCTTCAAACACATACCACAGTCAGTCACAGCGTGTGTGTGAACACGGGCAGGATCCAGCAAAGCCACTCGAGGTGGACAGAGGGGCTGCTCGGTGCCCCCCACTGCCGCGTTTGTTCTGTTGTGTGGTTGAGCATCCGGAGGGTCCGGGGACAGTGCCAGTCCACTGAGGTCACAGGTGAAGCCCACAGGCCCTGGGCCCTGCCAAGGGCTACAGGACACCTGTCAATCAGCAGGTGAGAGTACACTGACCCGCTTCATCTCAGGGAGCCTCCTGCCAGCTCCCCTGCAAACTTCATTCAACTCACGCCTCCCTCCTTCCTGCCCAGTTCACCTCTGTTGCAATCCAAGGCAGGCAAATACCTGTCACTCGGACGACCAGGCCCATCCTTTACCGCGGCTGCCACTACTAATCAACCATGGGATCTTTTCCAGGGAAGCCCAGACACACTTCGAAATCCTTCCCAGTCTTCCAAACACTGCCAGAAGCCAAAATCAACTGGCCAGCATTGGCAGATGAGGTGACGCGTGTGACTCTTCCACAGCATCCTGAGAGTGGCCACCTTGGGGCTCATGCTGCTGGAGGACACTCTGCCTTCAAGATGTCTGAGATGAGGCAGTCCCTCAAAGATATGCTAGCCCTGACAGTGAGCAGTTCTTCCTTGATTCTCTTCTAGATTAATTTTTTAATTGGTAATTAATGTTCATTCCTTAACACCAAGTCACAATTAAAAATTGCTCCAGTCACAGTCATTTGACAAACGTCATGCCTTGTTTCACATTAGCAGCCACTATTACAGGTGATCACTACACCCACTCAAAACACTGACTATGGCTCCAAGTGACTCTGCTCAGTAAACGGAGGTGGGGCATTAGAATTACTCAACATTTTCCTGCCGACACCAGGATTCATCAAGCGGAGCGCAGCCCAATGCACTGGTTTTTGATAGTGCCCCACAGAGCCCCAGAGGATGTAGGGGACAGTTCATGGTCCTGGGTGGGCAGTTGCTAGGTGGAGAGGGTTGCAATGCCTGGGCCCCACCTTCATTCAGATCAACTCCATTTCCACATACTGAGCTTCCTCATAAGATGTCATTGGCAGAAAAGGCTCCATCACTAAGAGTAAAAATGTTTCCCAGCTGTTGGTTAGTGCATTGTGCAGAGAGTGAACGTGCACATGGGAAAAGCTCCAAGAAGGACTTCTGACCACCCAGGGGCCCCTCGAGCTGCAGGGGCGGCCAGCATGGACTGGGGTGTGCTACAAATAGAAAGTGAGGGCACAGGTGGTTGAGAGTAGGCACAGGAGAGAACACAAAGACAAGCACAGAAAACAGAGAGATCCCGAGAGGTGTCGGGGTAGCAGAGAGGTGGGACGGCAGCTACAAAGCGGAAGGAAGGGCTGGCAGATCCCTAGGAATAAAGGGAGTTGCAAAGCTGCAAGCCAATGCTCACCAGAGCCTACATGCCCACCGTAACCCACACAGCAGCACGGAAGCCAAGGGCCACAAGAGGCAATGCACACATGCACCAGGGTAATACGTAAGCCCCGCCCCTGCCAGTAGGACAGCACACCTCTGGTGCAAAGGCCCTGGTTGTTTCTTTGAAAACATTTAGTCACAGTGATCTACAACACTCCGTTTCTCAATCTTTTTTCTATCTCATCCTTTCTTCTGAAAAAAAAAAAAGATTCTGAACAGGCTGCACGCACGTTCACCTGCACACGTGGAGATTTGGAGGCCCTGATCCAGCAGCCCCAGGAGAATCAGAACCTGCAGGCCAGATGCACAGCACTCTGGTTCAAGAGCAATGCTGACAGTGGTCACCCAAGGGGGAGTGGCCCCGAGGGCAGGGGAGGAGCAGAGGGTGGAAAAGCAGCAGCACGTAGTAAGGGCCCAAAGGGCTGGGCCAAGCAACGGGTCAGTGAGCCCCCACAAGCCGGGGAGAGGAGCACCCCAAAACAAGGGCATCTCAGTGTGGAGAGTGGAGGGGGCTGGCTGGATCCAAGCGATGTCGTTATCCTAACCTTGCTCTATCTTCCCCCAAGAAATGTAAAGCAAGAATCATCATGAGGCCTCAATGTCCTCATGTTACAGAACAAAGCTCTTCTGATGGTGTTGCCTTTGTTGCGTTGTCTCCAACTCTGGGGATAACTTAACTGCTGAAGCCAGGCCCGTCATGGAATTCACCCAGTGTCAGCAGGGACAATTCAGGAAGAGGGGACACCAGGAGGAAAACAGCTCTGGAAAGGCAGGTCTCGAAAATCCAAACCCACCTTAAAAATGGCACCATGATGAACTGTTCAGAAAAGGCAGCTCTGGCTTCAGTGTGTGAGTGTGTGAGTGTGTGTGTGTACAAAATATTTAACTATATATATACACATATATATATACACACACATATATATATTTGAGACGGAGTCTCGCTCTGTTGCCCAGGCTGGAGTGCAATGGCGCAATCTCGGCTCACTGCAACGTCCACCTCCCTTCAAGCAATTCTCCTGCCTCAGCCTCCCAAGTAGCTGGGATTACAGGCTCCCCCCGACCACGCTCAGCTAATTTTTGTATTTTCAGTAGAGACGAGGTTTTACCATGTTGGCCAGGCTGGTCTCCAACTCCTGACCTAATGTGATCCGTCTTCCTTGGCCTCCCAAAGTGCTGAGATTACAGGTGTGAGCCACCGCACCCGGCCTATAATCAATTCTATTATAAGTTATTCTATAAATTAGTGTAATAATACATGTGATATACATAAAAGAATCCCCCTTTTCTCCATTTTTTAAAGATTTTAGGTTTAAGCATACAAGTACTTACATTTGACTACTAGAAAAAGAATAAAAACCAGATTGTAACTCTCTGCTGAAGGGTAACAAAACAGCCACTGGCTGGTCAGTACACTCAGTCACCAGAGAAGTCTTCACAGTGGTCCCAAGAGGCCAGTTGGGAAGCAGGGAAAGGAGGCAGGGTAGGTTCTTGGGGGTGAGGGCAGCAGGGGAGGGGCAGCTCAGCAGCACTCACTGGACAGCTGGTTCACCTGTTGGACAGGACAGTGTTTTTCCAGCAATCTCACTTGGGCAAGAAGGAGGAGCAGGTGGCCCAGCTTCACCCTATGATGAGTGTGACTTTCTTGCAGCCACACCACACCCGGGCTGCTCCCACTCCCTCCTTTCCCCTCTCTGGATACAGCTCTGACTAATCCGGGTAACCTGTCCCTGGGCAGCTAGAATATGTCCTCTTCTAGAGCTGAACGTTGGTGTCTCTTTTCCTGGAAAACTGTAACGCTTCCAACAAAATAAGGAGGCCACCGAGGGATGGTGGCAGCTGCAGTTCCCCCCACGTAGAGGATTCCCTGTGGCAATCCAGACCCAGCACGGCCAGATCTTCCAATTCTACAAAAGAACTCAAAGTCCGTTCCATACTGTGAACTCTCCCAAGTTTTAAGTATTATCAAATAAACATTTTTAAACACTGCATGAGCTAAAGAAAACATGCCTGGGAGCAGAAGGGCCACCTGTGGTCTTGGTTTTAGGACCTCTGAACAAAAAGATAGCCTTCCGTGCTCAGGGTGAACAGAAAAATAAGTTTTTGAAAGAAATAACTTGTCAGAAAGACGTCTACACTGATGTCTGTCACGTCAATACCAGGCACAGCAGTGAGGGATCATCGGACACCGGATGTCCTCAGTTCAAGAAAGCTCCTGAGGCTGCTGGCAGACCGACCCCATCTCCCGGGCTGACTGCTGCTGCTCTAGCACTCATTCATGACAACGAGGAAATCTCAAAGCTCGGAGGCCCCTGGAGGCTCCAGTTCGACAACACACCCAAGGTCGCTCCATGGGCCACGGCAGTCCGGACTCCCACATCAAGCTGGGCCTCCAGAAAGACAGCCCCGAACCCAGCCATGGATTCTGGAGACAACTTTTAAACCCCGACCTAGAGCCTTCAATAGCAACCCTGAAGCACAGTGCACGCTGCTCTACCCTATGACCTATTACAGACAGGCTGTGACTGTTACTAGGAGTGAGAGCAGAGGTCCTCATTGTATAAAGACCAGTACCCATCCTGCTACCTCACTGAAACGGAGGGAGAAAGCCTAAATCACCAAGTTTAGAGTTGGTGGGCGAGATGAGAGGCTACCTATGGTTCAGGGAAACCAGCAAAGATGAGCCATCCAGGCTGGGGTGGGGGCCACCCCACATTACCCCAAGTCCCCAGAAAGGCTGCGCCCGGGGTCAGGGCACCCCTCCTGGGTAGGGGCCCTGAGATGACAGTTCACAGAGAGCAGCCCTTCAGAAAACACAGTCATGCTTCTCAAACACGTTAAAACAGAAATGACTACGTTTCAGTTTCGTGGTCAAGTCCAGTCCTTCCAGTTATCTCTCCCTGACAATCTATATGCCCTGGTCACTGTGTGGGGACTTAGGTACCTCCTTAGCCACACAGTTCAAAGTCATTTCTGGTTTTTCTTCCCCCTGGAGACAGGGTCTCACTCTGTCACCCAGGCTGGAGTGAAGTGGTGCAATCTTGGCTTACGGCAACCTCCACCTCCCGGGTTCAAGTGATTCTCATGCCTCTGCCTCCCAAGTAGCTGGGATTATAGACATGTACCACCACGCCCAGCTAATTTTTGTGTTGTTAGTAGAGACAGGGTTTCACATGTTGGCCAGTCGGGTCCTGAACTCCTGACCTCAAGTGATCTGCCCACCTCAGCCTCCCGAAGTGCTGGGATTACAGGCGTGAGCCACCGTGCCTGGCCAAGGTCCTTTCTTAGGGGGGATCTTTTGTGTAGATGTCTTGTCTTGCTCGTTACATATTGATTTTTCCTAGTTTCATTTTTGGAAAGAAACCCCATTTTCCCATTGTGGAAGCACCTCCTTATATAAGGCAAATGTATGAACATTTTTATCCTGCAGAAACCTGTGTGCCCTACATTGTATGATCCAGAATAGATTCTGGCCCTCCACCATAAAAAGCACATGTTCACACCAAAGCCAGCAGAGACGTGCGGCACTGAGAGAGAGAGTGTGGGAGGGGGTGACAGGAACGGTCTGTGAGCCCCCAGTCCTCACTGCACAGATGCCAATAACCACTGCTACTTCCGAGGAGCAAGCTGGAGACAGAACGCTGAGCGGGTCCAGGCTCACAGCAGGCTGCATCTGCGCACACTCTTGGTGTCATCGCTACTGCTGGCCTGCACAGGAAGGCCCACCCTGCCACAGCGGTCCCTGCATGGGGCTGAGTCCTGTGACCACAGCCCCATTAAAAAATGCTCTGTGCTCCACCCAGCTCCCTTGGCAACCTCACAGGGTCCCAACCTCAGAGCAGGACCCGGAAGGACTGTTCACTCACCACACCTTGGAATGCATTCAACTTGGCCGTGGCTTGAAGCTGACTCTCACCAGGGCAGAGGAAAAAACACAACCCAGTGGGCAAAAGAGGTGGAGGGAGGAGGAGCAGGGGGCAAGGGGGCAGTGCCGGACAGAAAGAAGGCGACGCCAAGGGCAGACACATCCCTGGAAGTTCACATGGAAAGAAGTGAGGAGGAGGAGGAAGGGTCCTTGAAGGGCCATACCATCCTGCAGAGGGGACATCAGGCTGTCTCAGAGAGGGGTATGGGTCCTGAGAAGCTAGCTAGCACCTCTGATGCCAGCCCTAGTGTCCACTGTCCCTGATCGACAGTGCACCCTCTCCAGGTGGGCCTTCCCAAGAGGAGAGACCTCCAGAGAAGCAGGATCCAGGGAAGGGCAAGCTGACCCATTGGGACAGGTCTCCTATTTCCCTTCTCAGGACATCCCTGCCCAAGTGGTCAGCATCTGTATCTTGTTCACAGTAAGATCTGCTCATGAGACAAGAGCCACTAAGAAACATTCACAGACAAGATAATTACATTTGGGGAAAATGTGATAGATCTGAAGTGAAAACAAAGGCCAACTTACAAAATGTCAAGAGTCCAACAGCCTGAAATGCAAAGCAATAACACACACATATACATTTTAGACAGCAAATTATACTCTTCAAAAGGAAACTTTAGCTCTAAATTTTTATAACTAAAATCTGCAATTCTTTTTTATCCCCCCAAATAACGACGTTTTTAACAGGAGACTGGCTATTGACATAACACATTCAATAGCACGAAAAGCGTTTTGTGTATTTCATTATATGTCTACTGTTTCAGAAGCCACCATAAAGTTGACCACCTGCCACTGCCACCGCATAAAAGGGAAAAAGTCTATGTGTAGTTCTACTGGACTCACTGGGAAGCCATTAGCTGACCCTCCACTATTTTCAGGCTTCTGAGCTAACCCGGGAGAAGAAAATGGTGTTAGAATGCCTGTTCACCAAACAGCCACTCAGTGGCTGCCGCCGCAGACACCAAGGAGGTCAGCATGGGGCCCACAAAGAGAAAGGACATATCCCTCTTCGTGGTCCAGCCACCAAGGTTTCACCACCACCAGGCAGGGCCAGACCTGGACATGTATCCCCGATACCCTACCTCTGCCGCTGACCACCCTGTCCTTCCTGGACACTTCTGGACCTGAGGACAGACATCTCCCTCGACTGCAAAGATGAGGCAGAAATGCCACCTAGAAGCAGGGGACAAGTAAGTCTCTCCCACTTCCCTACGGGAGAAGCCACAGAGGCACCAAAGCGAGGGTGGAGAAACGCCAACTGCCAGCAAGGAGTGGCCAGACCTCTCACACACTGCTGGTGCGAGCGGACAGCGATGCTGCCACCCTGGAAAACCAATTACCAGCCTCGACAACAGTTGAACACAGGCACACCCCGCGCCCCAGCAATTCCACTCTCCTCGGCACACACCCATCCAAACAGGCGCGTATGTTCACCAAGGCCACATACAAGAAGGTGTCGGCAGCATTGACGCTAAGACCCCAAACTGGAAACTACCGTAGTGCCCATCAACAGCACACCCGGTAAGTAAGTGTACTCACGCAAGAGAGCACTCGACAGCAATACACATGAATGAACCCCTCCACAATACAGATGGCTCTTCACAAACACACTGTTGAAAGTGCAAGAGATCAGACACTAAATAATACATGTGGTATGAATCCATTTATATAAAGTTCAAAAGCAAGAAAAAATAATACAGGATGCTAAAAATCAGAAGAAACATTCCCTTTTTGGGGCAGTAAGTAGAAGGGAGCACAAGGGGGACCTTGAGGTACAACTGATGTCCTGCCTTTGGGTGCCGACTACACAGAGACATTCAGTTTGTGAAAAACATACTGAGCTATACACTCAACTGTTTGTGCAGTTCTCTGCATGTATGTTAGACTCCAACAAAAAGTGCAAAAAAAAAATAAGGGCTGAGGAGAGAAACTGTTGCTAGGAGACAAAGAAACGAAGATTCTGGCTTTGGTTATTAGCCCTTAGAGCTTGGAGAACTGTGGATACATGCTGAAAGCACATTAAATTGTTCAAGGAATCTTAGGACCAGAGAAACACCAAACCTGGCCATCGGTGGTCTCTGATTACTCTGCAGCCACCAATCTCCAGACCTGTGCCTAACAGACATGCTGAGAAAAAGCTGCAGGCCTGGGGAGGGGACCCTGTCCATCTCAGACATGGCCGGGGAAAACGGTCCAGGAAGATCTCCATACAGACCATGCCCACCCCCTACGCAGGGCAGACTCAAGGCTGTACCCACTTGGGGAGGGGGTGGGTGTACTTCACGTGGGCATGGGCATTCCTGAGGTGTACACGGGTAAGAATGGACTGGATGGCCCTCACTGGTCAATCACTCCCCTGCAAATCAAGCTCTGCTTCCCTCTGGGAATCACTGTCCAGCAGAAGCATAAGACAAGCCTTGGGTGTACTTTACAATCTCCTCCTAGCCACATTAAAAAGAATAGAAAGGAATTAAATTTAACAATATATTTTCTTCAACCCAATACATTAAAAATACTATCCTTTCAATGTGTAAACAAAATAAAAAGTATTGACGAGATGTTGTACATTCTTTCATGTACCTCAAGTCTTTAAAATCTGTGTGTGATGTAGTTTGGATATTTGTCCCCGCCCAGATTTCACGGTGAGATATAATCCCCAATGCTGGAGGTGGGGCCCCATGGCAGGTGTCTGGATCATGGCGGCAGATCCCTCATGGCTTGGTGCCGTCTTTGTGATACTGAGTTCTTCAAGATGTGGTCATTTAAAAGTGTGTGGGGCAGACGCGGTGGCTCACGCCTGTAATCCCAGCACTTTGAGAGGCTGAGGCAGGCGGATCACGAGGTCAGGAGATCGAGACCATCCTGGCTAACACGGTGAAACCCCGTTTCTACTAAAAAATACAAAAAATTAGCTGGGCGTGGTGGCGGGTGCCTGTAGTCCCTCCCAGCTACTCAGGACGCTGAGGCAGGAGAATGGTGTGAACCCGGGAGGCGGAGCTTGCAGTGAGCTGAGATCTGGCCACTGCCCTCCAGCCTGGGCAACAGAGCGAGACTCTGTCTCAAAAAAAAAAAAAAAAAAAAATTGCGTGGCACCTCTCCAATGCCCGCTCCTGCTCTCCCCATGGTAGGAAGCTGCTCCTGCTTTGCCTTCCGCTGTGAATAAAAGCTCCCTGAGGCCTCCCCAGAAGCAGATGCTGCTATGTTTCCTGTACAGCCTGCAGAACCAAGAGCCAATTAAATCTCTTTTTTTATAAATTACCCAGGTTCAGGTATTTTATAGCGACACAAGAAGGGCCTAATACAGTGGATGTTTTACACAAACAGCAGCACATGGCAAGCAGCACCAGCCACACTTCAGTGCTTAGGAACCAGCTGGACAGCACAGCTATGGGAAGGAGGACCTGCTCCCCACTTCTCTGCCCCTAAGGGCTACTGTGAAGAGCTTTGTCTGAAATTCTCTCTCTCTCTCTCTGTCTCTCTCTCTTTCTCTCTGTCTCTCTCTCTCCCCCACTCCCTCCCTTTTGCTCTCTTTCTCTCTTTCTCACACACACACACACACACACACACGCGCGCGCGCGCGCTGGGACGCAGAATGAGCTGTTCTATCCCGCTAGCCACAGAGGTCAAGTCAATGAGAGATCTGCCAGGAATCTTGCAGAAGAAACAAACGCTCTTCCCACTGGGCTGAAGGTGAGAGAAAGGATGAGAGGTCCGTCACTGTAGCAGCTGCGTGAGGCCATGAGGTAGAGGCTGTCTAGGAATGGAGCCACAGAGAGAGGAGAACAGAGCCCAGGAAGAGAGGAAAAGCAACGTGGTTCTGTGGACATGGCTGGAACCTCTGCATCAACAGATACATCCCCTACTCTTGGAATTTTCAGTTTCATGAGCTAAAACATTTGCTTTTTCACTACGCAAATCTGGGTTGCACTGATGTGATCTGTGATTAAAATAGTCCTAGATAATACACCTCATTACTCTAATTATCTCTGCTTTTTTTCCCTTCTGGCAACTTTAAAGTTTCATATTGTTGTTGAATTCTTCTTACTGATTCAAGTTACTAGTATGCTTTTAATAACATGTCTGAATATATCCGAGCCTCAAAACAAGGCATTTCTTTTGAAGCTACAATTTCAGTTTTAAGGGCTCATCCTACGAAAATAACCAGACAAGTGTCCAAAAATGTGTACACAAGACCATTCACTATAGCAAAAGAAAAAAAAACACACACACACAAATGACAAACGCACACTGAGAAATAAGTGGGTGTCCAGTCCTAAGGAGATAGCTTCCCTTTGGCACAGAGGGCCCTCCAGTGGGCAGTGTCCTTCGTTCCCTGCGTGGACAGCACCCTGGTAGGGCAGGGAGGCCACAGGCTCACTGGAGCACAGTCAGAGAAGGACGTGATGCGAAGAAAAGGAGCTGGATGTGGTGGAAGGAGGGAACATGCGGAGAGTTAGGCAGGGCATGGGGAGGCAGCATGGGGCCTGCTCTCCCAAGTCCCAGAAGAGAGGAGGAGAGTCTAGGAGGGGGAGGAGGGGCAGAGCCTGCCAACCTGGACTGCTGTCAGAGCAAACCTGTGCCAGAGCAAACCTGGTGGACACTGGTTTGGACGCACTGAGCATCCCATTTCCCGGGCCATTTTGACTTTCCGAAGGTGTGAGTGGGAATCCAGAAAACCTCACGGCTGCAGTTGGGGGATGAGAGTCTGGAAGGTAACAGCTGGGCAATGTGGAGGGGAGACAAGGGGACCACCATGGCGAGGAGGCGAGGTGGCCCCCAAGGACCGGAAGGGGGATGCGTCAAACACTCAGGAGTCCTACGGAGGAACCCAGGGGAACTGAGTCAGCGAGGGAAAGTCCCCAGACCACACCCAAGCACAGGAGAACAGATGACAGCAGTAAGCAGGTAGAGAAGGAGTGCTGCCTTGGGGGTCCATGACGCCAAAGGATGCTGTGCCCAGAGTCTCTGCTCCTTGCCCCCAGTGACATCAGACAGTTACACCATCCCTGCTCCCAGATGCCATTCTGAAGAGGAGCCTGCAGGGCAGGCAGAGGCTGAGAAATCTGAGAGGCTCAGCACTACCTACGGGGCGCTTCTCAATCAGAAGTATGCATAGGAACTTTAAAGTAGTTTTTTCCAATTCTGTGAAGAAATTCAGTGGTAGCTTGATGGGGATGGCATTGAATCTATAAATTACCTTGGGCAGTATGGCCATTTTCACAATATTGATTCTTCCTATCCATGAGCATGGTATGTTCTTCCATTTGTTTGTGTCCTCTTTTATTTCACTGAGCAGTGGTTTGTAGTTCTCCTTGAAGAGGTCCTTTACATCAGACTGGATTAAGAAAATGTGGCACATATACTGGAATACTATGCAGCCATAAAAAAGGATGAGTTTGTGTCCTTTGTAGGGACATGGATGCAGCTGGAAACCATCATTCTCAGCAAACTATCGCAAGAACAGAAAACCAAACACCGCATGTTCTCACTCATAGGTGGGAAATGAACAGTGAGATCACTTGGACTCAGGAAGGGGAACATCACACACCGGGGCCTATCATGGGGAGCGGGGAGGGGGGAGGGATTGCACTGGGAGTTATACCTGATGTAAATGACGAGTTGATGGGTGCAGCACACCAATATGGCACAAGTATACATATGTAACAAACCTGCACGTTACGCACATGTACCCTAGAACTTAAAGTATAATAATAACAAAAAAAAAGAAAAAAAGAAAAAAAAAAAAGTTTATGTCAACTCAGTATCATGCATGTCTATCAGCACCATTTTTTCAATAGCATGTGCCCAATTTGTTAGCATTTCTTAGCAATAAAACATTTTTTACAGTTAAAAAAAAAAAAGAAGTATGCATAGGAATCCCATGCGAATGCCGTTAAAATGCAGATCCTGCTTCAGAATATCTGGAGTGGGGCCTGAAACCCTGCGTTTCTAACAGGCTCCCAGGAGATGCAAAGACTCCTAACGGATGGGCCACACTTGGAGTAGTAAGGCCCTCAGGGACCTCTGTGAATGAAACAATTAAAACACCCCTCACACTCTCAAGCAGACGCAAGATTTATGCAGAAGACAGACTCATTATACAAAAAAAAATATTAATAAGGAAGACACACATTCCCTCCACATCTGAGATCAGTGTGAATACTGCACTCTGCAACTCCACTACACCTACTTACAATCTAATAAAAATTCTGAAGGAAACATTTATAAGGCATAAAGATTAAAAATATTAAATTATATGTTTAACATAGCCTGGCTAAGTGCACCCTGGGGGTTGAAGGCAAGGATAAGGCCATACGGAGAAGAGCAGTGCCTTGATCTTCCTCTATAAATCAGTCACTTAGTCCTAGACACAATTTGCCTTGTTAGGACTGCAATGGTTCTCTGACTTGATGAATAAGCAGATCCTGCCTTCTACCCCCACATGCTGCCAAACATGATGTTTTTAAGGTTTATTTAATTCATACACTTTATTATTTAGAGCAGATTTCGGTTCACAGCAAAATAGAGCAAAAAAGGGCAGAGAGTTGCCATATACTCCCCTTCTCCCGAGAAGTACAGCTTTCTCCATCAGAGTGGTATACTTCTTTTTCTTTTTCTTTTGAGACGGAGTTTCGCTCTTGTTGCCCAGGCTGGAGTGCAGTGGCATGGTCTCAGCTCACTGCAATCTCCACATCCCAGGTTCAAGCAATTCTCCTGCCTCAGCCTCCCAAGTAGCTGGGATTACAGGTGCCCACCACCACACGCAGCTAATTATTTTTTGTATTTTTAGTAGAGATGGGGTTTCACCATGTTGGTCAGGCTGGTCTCGAACTGCTGACCTCAGGTGATCTACCTGCTTTGGCCTCCCAAAGTGCTGGGATTACAGGCATGATCCAGTACATTGTACAGTAAATCCAGTACATTGTCCAGTAAATGTACAGGCCTGGCCAGTACATTTCTTACAATCAATGAACCTACACACTGACACATCATTATCACCCAAGTCCGTGGTATACATTAGGGTTCACTCTTGGTGTTGTACATTCTGCAGGTCTGGACAAATGTATAACAACATGTATCCACTACTGTAATATCTTAAGGGACAGTTTCACTGCCCTCTGTGCCCTGCCTATTCATCTTTCCCTCCTTCAAACCTCTGGCAACCACTGATCTTTTTACTGTCTCCACAGTCTTGCTTTATCTGGAATGTCATATCTTGGGAATCACAGCAGTATGCAGCCTCTTCAGACTGGCTTCTTCCACTTAAGTAATACAAATTTAAAGTTCCAGATCTTTTCACAGCTTGATAGCTCATTTCTTTTTAGTGCTTGAAAGTATTACACTGGATGTCTCACAGTTTATCAATTTACCTACGGAAGGACATTTCCACTGCTTCCAAGTTTTGGCAATTATGAATAAAGATGCTATAAACATCCAAGTGCAGGCTTTTGTAGGGCCGTAAGTTTTAAATTCATTTAGGTAAATACCAAGGAGTATGACTGCAGGCTCATATGGTAAGAGTATGTTTCATTTTGTAAGAAGCTGCTCAACTGTCTTCCAAAGTGGCTGTAGTATTCAGCGTTCCCACCAACAATGCATGAGGCTTCCTGTTGCTCCACCTCCTCAACAGCATTTGATGCTATCAGTGTTTTGGCTTTTAGCCATTCTAACAGGTGTGCGGTGGCATCCCACTGTTGTTTTAATTTGCACTTTCCCAATGACATATGATGTTGAACATCTTTTCATACGCTTATTTGACATCTGCAGATCTTCAGTGAGACGCCTGTTCAGGTTGTTTGCCCATTTTTTAATTGGTTATTTGTTTACTTATTATTGAGGTTGAAGAGTTATTTGTATATTTTGAATAAAAGTCCTTGATCAGATATAATTTCTGCACATATTTTCTCCTAGGTTTTTCTTTTCATTCTCTTGACAGTGTCTTTAGCAGGGCAGAAGTTTCTAAGTTTAAGGAAGTCCAGCTTACCGATTTTTTCTTTCATGTATTGTCCCTCCAGTGTTGTACTTAAAAAATCCATCACCAAACCCAGAGATTTTCTCCGACGTAATTTATGAGGAGCTGTATAATTTTATGTTTTACACTTAGGTCTATGATCTGTTTTAAAGTGCATTTTTGGGAAGAGTTTACATGCGGCCCTCTAGCTGTTCCAGCACCATCTCTTGAATAAACTATCCTTTTGCCCTTGAATTGTTTTTGTTCCATGTTTCAGATATTAGCTAACTATATTGTGTGGTCTAACTAGTTAGAAATAAATTGTCTATTATTTCATTAAGACCACACTATCTTGGTCACTTTAAGTTAGTGTTGAAGTCGAGTATTGTTAGTCCTCTAACTTGGTTGATCTCCTTTGCTATTGTGTCAACTATTCTTCAACTTCAGAATCAGTTTACTCAATCCTCAAAATAACTTGCTGAGATTTCTGATCATTACATTTTTTAAATAACTACAAAATGACTGATTTTATTAGTTTGTTGGAAACTGCCTATCTGGCTATAGTCTACGTTTCAGCTATGATAAAATCTGCAAGTCCTCATATAAAAGCTTTCACACTATAATGACCTCACTGCTGACAGACTCCTCTGCAGTCCTGGAGCTCCTGCAGGATACACGCTGCACACACAGGTAGACACGTGCAACCCGGGAGGGCAGCCTGGCTTTCCCAGGATGTCAAAGCTCAGAAGGAACCGAACATTGTAAAGATTTTTTTAAAATGTTTTCATTTGTTACAATACAGGTTGAAAGCAAATAGGCTCCTTCAAGAGTTAGAACATTCACATCTAATACCAAGAATGTTCAATTAAAACAGAAAGTTACCCTATGGTCCTTCCATTCATGATACCCACTCATGAACCTCAGCATGGACTGCAAGTGGATTTGGGGGCCCCTTTCGAGATCTTTAATTGTTCAGAGGGCATTCCACTGCCCTAGCGGAAGGAATAAATCTGTCCACAACACAGCTAGTTCTGGAGGGCCAGGACTATGGCCCAGAAGCAGTACTGCATGATTAAACTTCTCTTCCTTTTAAGTGTCAGATCCCAAACTGTCCATAGTGTACACATGCATTGTAACAAACACAAACATTACCAACAGAAAATAATCATTCACATGCCATATGTACATGCATGCGTGTACACACACACACACACACACACAGACTCTCACACACTTTTTATTTGCTTGTCTTTTACTGAGAGAAGGGATTATCATATATGCAAAAAACAGATTTTTTAAAGTAATCATGCTAACAGAAACACTCAGCTAAGATGCTACTCTATTCATTTATAAACACCTTGCTTCCTAAGGACCTGCCACACCTTCACCCATAGAGCTCACTTGTGGAATAAATTCTTTACCGAATGAAATACGAACTTAAGTCACAAAGTATCTACTGACTATGATACGGAAGAAAAGCCTTTTAAAAGCACGTATTACCATATGTAAATATAGAATGTGAACTAAGGGTTACAGCAGGAAAGAAAACACTAACTGGTTATGAATTCGAATTTTTATTTGTCTATTGCTTGAAGGGTTTTATTGGGCACTTAGCCTGTTTAAAGCATGAAAGCTTTAACCCTAAGACTCACCCTGCAAGCCAAAAGCATACTTTGTTGGCATTTCTGGCTTCTGGCCTGGGACATCAGCAAAAAAAGCAGAGTAGACAGCTCCAAGGGTCCATCCTCCACAAAACCATTGAAAATTCAAGCAAAAACTGACAGAATCAACTTTGTCAGAATAATGGAAACAGTCAATGGTTCGCAGCAACCAAGCAAAAATGGAATGGAGAGAAAGGCAAAATAAAAGCAGGAGGAAGGCTCTGCGGTGTTTTCATCTGCCCGAATCCACCCTCCTCTCCAGCTCTACAGTGCGACGGTCTTGAAGACAGCAGCAGTGTTTCCAGTGCAGGACCTGGCCCCTGGTTCCCAAGGGTGCAGAGCAGACTCGATTCACAAAGAATTGTGTTTGTTCTGACCTGCCGGGAGGCTGCTGAAGGACTGACTCAAGGGGCTCCTCTCTGTTTTGTGTAACAGAATGCACTCAGGGCAGAAAAGCAGCAGGCACTTCTGGAAAACACTAGAAGGCAAATGAGCAAACTGCAGGCCCTGGGACAGAAGATTACCATTGAGGCACATGGTAGAGTGCCAAAACCATGAAAGAAAAGGCTGTGGACAGGGTTTCTTTAAGAAATTCAGGCATTCAACACAAGGAACTCAAACATCTCAACAGCAAAGAACAAATAATCCCATTAAAAAGTGGGCAAAGGATCTGAATAGACATTTTTCAAAAGAAGACCTACAAATGGCCAGGAGGTATATGAAAGAATGCTCGACATCCATCACCAATCATCAGGGAAATGCAAATCAAAACCACAATGATATACACCATCCCAACCCCGTTGCAACGGCTATTATCAAAAAGACAGAATGTAATAAATGCTGGTGAGAATGGAAGGGGAACTATACACTGTTGGTGGGAATGTAAATTAGTACAGCTGCTAAGGAAAACGGCATGGAGATTTCTCAAAAAAGTAAAAACAGAACTACCATATGATCCAGCAATCCTACTGCTGGCTGTTTATCCAAAGGAAAGGAAATCAGTATGTTGAAGAGATATCTGTACTCTCATGTTCATTACAGCACTATTCACAATATCTAAGGTAGGAAATCAGTCTAAGTGTCCATCAATGGATAAAGAAATCGAGAAAATGATAACAAAATTGATACATTGGTAAAGAAAATGGGAGACACACACACAAAATAGAGTACTATTCACTTAAAAAGAAGGAAATCCTGCCTTTTTTAATAACATGGATAAGCCTGAAGGACATTACACCAAGTGAAATAAGCAAGCCGGAGAATGATAAATACCATGTGATGTACATATGATATACTATTTGGCCATAAGATAGAAAGAAAATGGAAAACTATCTGGCCATTAAAAAAAAAGAATGAAATCCTGTTCGGGCACAGTGGCTCATGCCTGTAATCCCAGCACTTTGGGAGGCCAAGGCAGGCAGATCACTTGAGGTCAGGAGTTCAAGACCTGCCTGGCCAACATGGTGAAACCCCATCTCTACTAAAGATACAAAAATTAGCCTGGCGTGCTGGTGTGCACCTGTAATCCAGCTATCCAGTAGGCAGAGGCAAGAGAATCACTTGAACCTGGGAGGCAGAGGTTGCAGTGAGCCAAGATTGCACCTCTGCACTCCACCCTGGGCGGCAGAGCGAGACTCTGCCTCAAAACAGACAAACAAACAAAACAATGAAATCCTGTCATTTATGGCAACATGGATCAGCCTGAAGTGTATTATATTAAGCAAAGTAAGTCAGGCACTGGAAGATAAACACCACGTGATCTCAACCATATGTTGAAGGCTGAAAAAAAATGAGCTCATGGAAATAGAGAATTCGAATTGTGGGTGCAGGGTCTGGGAAGGGTACCAGGGAGGGGGAGATGGTGAGAGGTTGGTTAATGGATACAAAGTTGCAGCTAGATGCATGAGTTCTGGTGTTCTACAGCACTATAGGGTGAATATGGTTAACTACAAATTATTATATATTCTCAAAAAGCTAGAACAGAGGATTTTCAATGTTCACAACACAAAGAAATTAGGTGATGGATATGCTAATTATCCTGATTCAATCATTACACATTGTATACACATATTGAAATATCACTCTGTATCCCATAAATATGTACAGTTATTATTTGACAACTAAAAATAAAAGGGAAAAAGAAATTCAGGCATCCCAAAGCACCTGTGTATATGGGGGAATGTAGAAAGCCATGTGCATGCCCAGAGCAGAACGCATGCTCAGAAGAGAACTGAGAAGACCCCAGTCTTCCACCTCTGGATGAGCTCTAGGTTCAGTATAAACAAGAAATGAAAGTTAAGGCATAGCTGTAAACAGCCAGGCTAAGAGTTGAAGGAGGACTCCACCACAGAGCTACTCCATACAGATAAGCAGAGTCAGTCTCCTCTCTCTCTCGCTGTCTCTCTGTCTCTCTCTCTCGCTGTCTCTCTGTCTCTCTCTCTCTCCCCCTCTCTTTTTCTCTGTCTCTCTCTCCAACCTCCACGCTCTCTATCATGTTTTGGCATCTGGTGCTCAAGGAAATCTGTTTGACAGCACTAGCTGAACAAACAACTAAACACAGACTTCAGAGATCACACGCAGTAAGGAATTACAGATCTTGCAAAACTCTAGCCTATAGCAAGCAACAACAAACCCAAGCAACAACAAACCCTGAGGTGGGGCAAGAATCAGATCTTCAGAGTTACCTCTGTTTAATATGCAAAATGTCCAGGTGTTTGTTTGTTCGTCTGTTTTGAGACAGGGTCTCAGTCTGTCACCCAGGGTGGAGTACAGTGGCTCGATCTCAGCTCACTGCAACCTCCACCTCCTGGATTCAACTGATTCGCCTGCCTCAGCCTCCAGAGCAGCTGGGATTACACGCATGCACCACCACACCTGGCTAATTTTTCTATTTTTAGTAAAGATGAGATTTTGCCATGTTGGCCAGGCTGGTCTCAAACTCCTGACCTCAAGTGATCTGCCCACCTTAGCCTCCCAAAGTACTACAATTACAGGTGTGAGCCACTGTGCCTGGGCCTGGCATGTTCAGTTTTCAACAATAACTTATGAACCATGTAAAGAAACAGAAAATACGGCTCATTCACATGAGAAATTAACAAACATTGTCCCTGAAGAAACACACACATTGGACTTACTAAACAAAGACTTTAAATCAACTGCCCTAAATATGCTAAATGACTTAAAGGAAAGAATGGAAAAGGAGCTAAAGGAAATCAGGATAAGAATGTATGATCAAATAAGTGAATTGCAATAAAGACACAGAAATTACAGAAGGGAGTCAAATTCTAAGGTCAAAAAGTACACTAACTGAATTTTTTTTTAAAAAATCACTAGAGCATCTCAGTAACAGATGTGACTAGGCAGAAAAAAGACCCAGTGAATTTAAAGACAGGGCAATGAAAATTATCCAGTCTGAGAAGAAGAACAAAAATGAAAAAAGACGAACAGGTATGAAACACCATCAAGCATACCAACACCAAGCACATAGCAGGAATCCCAGAAGGAGAGGTGAGAGCGAAAGGAACACAAAGAATATCTGGAGAAATAATCACCAAAACTTCCCATACATGATAAAAGATACAAATCTACACACACAAGAATTTCAGTGAATTTCAAGTGGGATAAATACAAAGAAATCCACACTGAGACACATTATAGTCAAACTGTCAAAAAGCCAAGGGCAAAGAGAAAATCTTGAAGTCAGCAAGAGAGGAGCCACTGATTCACATAAGGGATCCCCAAACAGATTAACAGCTGACTTTTCTCATCAGAGACCAGGGGACCAGAAGGCAATGAAATGACATTTTAAAGTGATGGGCAGGATGGGGGCATGCTTCCAACCAAGAATTGTACGATACATCCTATAAAACTACCCTTGAAAAAAGAAGGAGAAATTCACACCCACATATTGTATGGCTCCAATTGTATAAAATATCAGGAACAGGTAACAATTCATAGGGACACAATTCAGACTGATGGCTTCCAGGGCCTAGGAGAGTGGAAATGGGAGAACGATTTAATGAGTATGGGATTTCCTTTGGAGATAATGAAAATATTTTGGACTTCTATAGAGGGAGTGGTTACACAACAGTGTGAATGTACTAAATGCCAAAGAATTATTCACATACAAATTATTACTGTTAATTTCACCTCAGTAAAGAAAAATAAAAAATGGAAAAAAAAAAAAAACAGCTTCTGACGAACTGACCAAAGTACTGAATCACCAGCAGTAGCAGAAGCAGCATGGTTTACCCTGAGATCTCTTCCTTCCTTACCTGCAGGGCCAAGAGAAATATGGAGCGAGGGTACTGATTTAAGATAATACAATAACTGGGTGTTTGTAGCAATATCAAAAGGTAATTTAATATAGACTAATCCATATGGAACCATGATCTGCCAAGGACATAAGCCACCTGCCAGTCAAAGTAAGACCTTGCCCTTGGGTGTAGAGAGGAAACATGGGAGGGTGATCTTTACCAACAGTCAGCAACAGGATAAAATTCCACACGTAAGGGTGAGCTGAAGTTTGATTGTTTCTTTAATTTTGTATGTGCATATTTTACAAGGATATAAGAGCAGGTCAAAAACTATTTTAATTGAATTTATTCTATACACAGGTGCATCCCAATGCCAATTACTGGCATCAATTCTAAACCAATTAATAAGAAGATACGTATTTTACACATAGAATGTCATGTCTGCCTGGGAATCCCATGCACAACCCCAATGGTGGCTGTCCATCAGAGTCTGCAGCTCTGTGAAAGAGAACTTACAACACTCTAGGTGAACAGGCCACTGCCTGACGCCGCCCACAAAGCTAGGCACATTTGCACGTCTAGGTATCATCACTCAGCTTCACAATCACAGGCCACGATGGCGTAGTTCTTCCAACTAGGCCATGCTGACAGAGAAGATGGTTGATGCTTTAGATGCATCCTGAGGTTTTGCTACAAAGATCACCACAAAAATGTCCAAGCATCAAAATATTTTAATTCTTCTGAAATGAAACTTAACTTTCTCTAAGTAGCTCAGCAATAAAATTCAATAATTCTATTGGATTCAAAGCAGTTTAACAATGGAAAATGAATTATATAGTCAGAGGTGGTCCATTCTGGCTCTCCAGTGAACATGAGTTCACTGTCTAGACTTGTTGAGTGGGAATACCTACGCTTTCCGGAACAAACCATCACTTCTTTTGCTCCCTACAATTTTAAGTTCCAATCTGGTGAGCCCTAGGGTCCCTAGGTTTCATATTACAGAGGACTTTAAATCTAAAGAGTCCTTGGTTAAACTAAAGGGCAAAGTAAATCTCGAGAAGTTTCCTATAGTAGCTATCTGACTGCATTCAAGAAAGAAATCTCTGTATTTTCCTTCAACTTCTCTCACACAGTCCAAAGTTGTTGGGAGAAGGTAAAGGAAAAAACATGAAGATTTATTTCATGGAGATAGCCAGCATAGGGGGAATTATTTACCTTTTCGACTTAGAACAGCTAGAAAACAAGTTTGCAATCATGGTCATCCCCTGCCTCACAGTACACATTAAAGTTAAGGTACAGAATTGACAACCACACCCTTCTGACTGACACCATACACATCAATCTTGTTACTCAACTGGGCGGGGGGGAAACTGTTTCCATCAGTTAGACCTTTTCCTGCACTCCATGAAAAGCTCAAAAACTCAGGATGTCAAACTTAAATTTTTTGCAATCACATAGCAAGGCCCAATCTGTCAAAGCCATACGATTCACTGCTTTTATTTCTACTGCTGGTTTGATTTTTTTTTTTTCCCCCCTAGCTTATGGGTTTCAGGGCAGACAAAGGCAGCTAAAAGTCTCAGGGATAAAAAGAATCTCCAGTAGGCCGTACCACAGCCATTACCATTTATCACAAGTAACTTTCTTCACTTCTCAACCCCACAGTTTAATTACCTGTATAAAACTGGCACAGTAATACTCAGACTGCAAAGTCATTGTAAGGATTAGCAGCAGCATGAGGAAAACATCAGCTCATGTTAGGAATGCACTGATTATTACCTGGCATTACTTAGATTGATCAATAAGTTCACATACATATAATGGGAAACACCTTGGTCTAACATTCTTTGGTTCTAATTATGATTACGATGTCATATGATTTCCATGTGATAGAGAGCAAGTCATAATTATCACCATTGTAAAAGGAGAAGGACATTCTACATCAGGTTGACAAATTGTGTTCTATAAAACTCTAAGAAGCCAGGCAGATACCTCACGAGCCATGAGGACTCCACAGGAAGGCTGCTAAATTCTATGAGCTCACTATCAGTTACGACCTTCAAGTGTTGAAAATATTAACATAGAGGTATAACTTTTCCCTACAGGAAATAAAAGGCAATTACCATTTTAACATGCTACCAAACACACTGCCCATTGTTAAAATAATTGTTAAAATTTTTGTTGAGGCTGGGCACGGTGGCTCACGCCTGTAATCCCAGCACTTTGGGAGGCCAAGGCAGGTGGATCACCTGTGGTCAGGAGTTCGAGACCAGCCTGGTCAACATGGTGAAACCCCATCTCTACTAAAAACACAAAAATTAGCTGGGCGTGGCAGCACGCGCCTGTAATTCCAGCTACCCAGGAGGCTGAGGCAGGAGAATTTCTTGAACCCAGAGGCGGAGGTTGCAGTGAGCGGAGATGGTACCACTGCACTCCAGCCTGGGTGACAGAGCAAGACTCTGTCTCAAAAAACAAAACAAAACAATAGCTATTCAGCTATTCAGGAGGCTGAGGCAGGAGAATTGCTTGAACCCAGGAAGCGGAGGTTGCAGTGAGCTAAGATCGCGCCACTGCACTCCAGCCGGGGCAACAAAGTGAGACTCCGTCTCCAAAAATAAAAGAAGTTTTTGTTGAAATAAATTATTTTAAGCCACAGTGACTTCAGTTAAAATCCTAATTAGTGAACTTGTTAGTAATTCTATAACAGTATTTCCAATGCTTCCCTGACAACTCTTTTTACCTCGTAAAGAGAAGCTATGCAAATCCTGAGGCAAACAGCACACTTAATGCTGAGCATTTTAAAAGCATTCTCAGGCAGAAGGATTGCTTGAGCCCAGTAATTCAAGGCTGCCATGAGCTATGATAACACCACCGCACTCCAGCCAGTGTGACAGAGTAAGATCCTGTCTCTAAAAATAAATAAATAGATCAGATAGAAATAAACAGAATGAAGACAGATGGATGGATGGATGGATAGAGAGAGAGAGAGAGAGAGAGAGAGAGAGACAGACAGACAGACAGACAGAGATAATAAAAGCAATCCTGGCCAGGAGCGGTGGCTCAGGCATGTAATCCCAGCACTTTTGGAGGCCGAAGTGGGCAAATCACCTGAGGTCAGGAGTTCAAGACCAGCCTAGCCAACATGGTGAAACCTCATCTCTACTTAAAACACAAAAAATTAGCCAGAGTGGTGGCTCATGCTTGTAATCCCAGCTACTCAGGAGGCTGAGGCAGGAGAGTTGCTTGAGCCCAGGAGGCAGAGGTTGCAGAGAGCCATGATCACACCACTGTACTCCAGCCTGGCTGACAGAGTGAGACTCGGTCTCAAAAAATTTAAAGAAAGCATTCCCAATGAAGACACAGCAAAAATGCTCATCTTCCCTACTACTATTCAATATTTCATGGGAATTCCCAGCCAGCACAATTAAGAAAATAAGTAACAAGGATGGAAAAGAGACAATATTATCTTCTTCACTGACAGAATGATTACGTATAAAATTCGAAAACATATACAAAGTATCAGACCTAATAAGAGTTTGGAAAGACTATAGGAAAGAAAAAAACTTTAAAAACGCTTTCCAATATTTCAATAACAATCCATTAAAAACAATTTTTAGAATTAGCAATAACCTCCACTAGGTACCTAGAAAAAAACTAAGACACAAGAACTTTATACACAAAAAATTGTGCCAAAATACATTAAAATGTATTCAACTTTTCCAGCTTTATTGTGGTATAAGTGACAAATAAAACTTGTATATATTTTAGGTGTACAACACAAGTTGATACACATATACACTGCAAAATGATGACCACACTCAGGACAATTAACATATCCATCACCTCATGTAGCTACCATTTTTATCCTTGTGGTAAGAATACTTAAAATCTACTCTCTTAGCAAATTTCAAGTATACAAAACATTATTATTTTAGTTATAGCAACATTAGGTCTCCAAAACTAACTCATCGTGTAACTGAAAGTTTGTTCCCTTTGACCAGCACCTACCCATTTCCCATAGGCCCGGCCCCTGCAACCACCATTCTCCTCCCTGTTTCTATGAGCCATGTCTCTAGATTCCCCATATAAGTGAGACCACTGGTATTTATCATTCCCTGGCTTGCTTATTTCACTTATTGTAATGTCCTCCAGGCTTATCCATGTTGTTCAAAAAGGCAGGATTTCCTTTCTTTGAAGGCTGGATAATACTCCTCTGCCTGTGTGTTTTTCTGTGTGTGTGTGTGTGTGTGTGTGTCTGTGTGTTTGTATGTGTGTCACATTTTATCAGTTTATCCACTGACGGACATTAGGTTGTTCCCCTATCTTGGCTATTGTGACTAATGCTGCAGTGTACATGGGGGTGTAGATTTCTCTTCAAAACACTGATTTCAGTTACTTTGGATATATACCCCGAAGGAGAACTGCTGGATCATGTGGTAGTTCTATAATTTTTTGAGGAACCTCCATACCATTCACCATAATGGCAGCACCAATTCACATTCCCAGCATCAGTGTGTAAGGGTTCCCTTTTCTCCACAACCTCACCAACTTTGTTATCTGTTGGTATTTTGGTAACAGCCATTCTAACAGATGTGAGATCCCATCTCATTTTAGTTTTGATTTGTATTTCCCTGATGACTGGTGATATTGAGCATTTTTTTCACATACCTGTTGCCGTTTGTACATCTTCTGCGAGTTGCCTTTACGTGTCATTGTTTCCTTTGCTCTAAAGAAATATTTTAGTGTGGTGTAGTCCCAATTATTTGTTTTTACTGTTGTTGCTGGTGTTTTTGGTGACATATTCAAAACATCATTTCTAAGATCCATCTTACTGAGCTTTCTCTCTATGTTTTCTTCTAGAAGTTTTGTGGTTTCAGGCCTTTAAATCTTTAATCAATTTTAACTTGATTTTTGTGTACAGTGTCAGGTAATTCTCCAATTTCTTTTTCTTTCCTTTTTTTTTCTTTTTTGTATGAGGATATCCAGTTTTCCCAACACCATTAATTGAAAACAATGATCCTTTTCCCACTGTGTATTCATGGCACCCTTGTCAAAGACTGGTTGACCATACATGCATGGATTTATTTATGGGCTTCCTATTCTGTTCCATTGGTCTATGTGTCTGTTTTTATGCCAGTACCACGTTTTTTTGGCTACTATAGCTTTGTAATATAATTTAAAATCAGGAGATGTGATGACTTCATTTTTGTTCTTCCTGCTAAAGATTGCTTGGGCTATTCAGGGTCTTTTGTGGTTTCATATGAATTTTAGGATTTTTTCTATTACTGTGAAAAATGCCAATGAAATTTTGATAGATTGCATTGAATCTGTAGATCACTTTGGGTATTATGAATATTTTTATAAGATTGATGCTTCTGATTCATGACCATGGGATATTTTCCCATTTGTGTATTCTTCCAATTCTTTTATCAATGTTTCATAGTTTTTGGTGTATTGATCTTGCATCTCCTTAAGTTTATCTATATGTTATTATTTTTGATGCTATTGTAAATCAGATTGATTTCTTAATTTCTTTTTCAGATAATGTGTTATTAGTGTACAGAAACACAACTGCTTTTTATATCCTGCAACTTTACTAAATTCATTTATAGTTCTAATTAGTTTTGGGGTAGTGTCTTTAGGAATTTCTATTACAAGATCACACCTCCTGCAATCAGAAACAATGTTATTTCCTCCTTCCCATTTTGGATGCCTAATAAAATAAAGAAATAAAATAAATAAAGAAAATTCTTTTTATTGTCTAATTGCTTTGACTAGGATTTCTACTACTACTTTAAATAAAAGTGGTGAGAGTGGGCATCCTGTTCTTGTTCCTGATTTTAGAGGAAAAGCTTTCAACCATTTATAGTTGACTATGATGGCAGCTTGTGAAATATGACCTTTATTGTGTTGAGGTATATTATTTCTATACCTAAATTCGTTTAGAGTTTTTGTCATAAAAGATTGTTGAATGTTGTCAAATGTTGTTTTAAATATTTATTGAGATAATCATATAATTCTTGTCCCTCATTGTTTCTGTTAATGTGTTGTACCACCCTTACTGATTATTTATATTGAACCATCTTTGTATCCCAGGGATAAATCCGACTTATTTGTTTAATATGCTATTGAATTCAGTTTTCCAGTATTGTGCTAAAGATTTCTGTATATATATTCATCAG
Source organism: Chlorocebus sabaeus (assembly GCF_047675955.1). NCBI lineage: Eukaryota > Metazoa > Chordata > Mammalia > Primates > Cercopithecidae > Chlorocebus > Chlorocebus sabaeus. Next base: position 6,181,387 of record NC_132929.1, on the reverse strand, counting down.
GGATATTGGCTTGTAATTTTCTTTCCTTGTAGAATTTTTGCCTGGCTTTGCTATCAGGGTAATGCTAGCCTCATAAAACAACTTGGAAGGTGTTCCTTCTCGCTATGGTTTGAATATGCTCCTCAATGTTAACGTGTTAGAAACTTCATCCCCAATGCTACAGTGTTAGGAAGCAGGGCCTAATGGGAGGTGCTTAGGTCATGAGGGCTCCATCCTTATGAATGCATCAATGCTGATGATAAAAGGGCTTGAAGCTGTGCGTTCCATCTCTTGCTCTCTCACACTCTCTTTTTCTTCTGCCTTCTGCTATGCAATGACATAGCAAGAGGGTCCTTGCCAGATGTGGGCCCCTAGATCTTGGACCTCCCAGTCTCCAAAATTATAAGAAATTAATATCTTTTCTGTATAAATTACCCAGTCTGTGGTATTTTGTTATAGCAACACAAAATAGACTGAGACATTTTCTCTTCAATCTTTTTGGAAGAGTTTGAGAAGCACTGGTATTAATTCTTCTTTAAATGTTTGGTAGAATTCATCAGTGAAGCCATCAAATCCTGGATCTTTCTTTGATAGAAAGATTTTTGTTACTGATTCAAACTTCTTACTCATTATTAGCCTGTTAAGACTTCTTTTTCTTCATGATTAAGTCTTTGTAGGTTGTGTGTTTCTAGGACTTTATCCATTTCTTCTGGGCTATCTAATTTATTGGCATATAAGTGTTTGTAGTACTCTCTTAGGATCCTTTGTAATTCTGTGGTATCAATTGTAATGTCTTCCTTTTCATTTCTGATTTTATTTTAGTCTTTTTTCTTAATCTAAAGATGTGTCAATTTTATTTATCTTTTCAAAAAACCAACTCTGAGTTTTGCTGATCTTTTCTATTATTTTTCTAAATTCTATTTCATGTATTTCTTCTCTGATCTTTACTATATCTTTCCTTCTACTAACTTTAGGTTTAGTTTGCTCTTCTTTTTCTAGTTTCTCAATGTGTAATGATAGTTTGTTTATGTGAGATCTTTCTTTTTTCTTCACGTAGGCATTTTTCACTATAAACTCTCATCTTAAAACTGCTTTTGCTACATCACCTATGATATGGTTTGGCTCTGTGTCCCCATGCAAATCTCATCTTGAATTGTAATCCCCGTGCGTTGAGGGAGGGAACTGGTGGCAAGTGACTGGATCACAGAGGTGGTTTGCCCCGTGCTGTTCTTGTGTTAGTGACTGAGTTCTCATGAGAGCTGATGGCTTTTAAGTGTGGTACTTCCTCACTCTCTCTCTCCTGCTGCCTTATGAAGATGTGCCTTGCTCCCCTTCACCTTCTGCCATGATTGTAAGTTTCCTGAGGCCTCCCTAGCCATGTGGAACTGCGAGTCAATTAAACCTCTTTTCTTTATAAATTACCCAGTCTCAGTATCTTTATAACAGTGTGAAAATGGACTAATATACCCTAAATTTTGATATACTGTGTTTCCATTTTCATTTGTCTCAAGATATTTTTTAATTTTCCTACTGATTTCTTCTGACCCATTGGTTGGGAGTATGTTGTTTAATTTCCACATATTTGTAATTTTCCCAATTTCCTTCCATTATTAATTTCTAGTTTCATACCACTATGATCAGAAAGAAATATTATATAATTTGATATATAATTAAAATGTTAAATAATTTCAATCTGCTTAAATACATTAAGACTTGTTTTGTGGCCCAACGTATAATCTATCCTGAAGAACATTCCATGCACACCTGAGAAGAATTTGTACTCTGCTGCTGTTGAATAGAATGTTCTGTGTATATCTGTTAGGTCTACTTGGTATAAAGTGTAGTTAAAGTCTAATGTTTCCTTACTGATCTTCTCTCTGGATATTCTGTCTGTAGTTGAAAGTTAGGTAATGAGGTCCCTCATTATTACTGTATTGCTGTCTATTTCTCCTTTCAGATCTATTAATATTTGCTATATATTATTTAGGTGGTCTGATGTTGGGTACATATACGATTATTGTATCCCCTTAATGAATTGATCCCTTTTTCATTACATAATGACCTTCTTGGTCTCTTTTAAAGTTTTGTAATCAAAGTCTACTTTGTCTGATATAAATATAGCTATCCCTGCTCTCTTTTTGTTTCTATTTGCAAGAAATATCTCATTCCTTCACATTCGGTTTATGTATGTCTTCAAAGCTGAAGTGATACTCTTATGGCATCATATAGTTGAGTCTTGTTTTTAAATCTATTCAGCCAATCTATGTCTCTTGATTGGATAATTTAATGCATTTACATTCAAGGTAATTATTGATAGATAAGAACTTTCGATTGTCATTTTGTTAATTTGTTTCTGGATGTTTTGAGGATGCCTTCATCCTTTCTTCCTCTCTTGCTGTCTTCCTTTGTGACTTGACAATTTTCTGTAGCAGTATGCTTTGATTCTCCTCATCTTTTTTGTACCTACTATATGTTTTTGCTTTGTCATTACCATGAGGGTTACATAAAGCATATTATAGTTATAACAGTTTAAGCTGATAAAAACTCAACTTGTTTATTTGTTTTGAGACAGAGGCTTGCTCTGTTGCCCAGGCTGGAGTACAGTGGCATGATCATAGCTCACTGCAACTTCTAACTCCGCAATCCTCTCACCCAAGCCTCCTGGGTACCTGCGACTACAGGTGCACACACCAGGCTAATTTTTTTTTTTTTTTTAGAAATGAGGTCTCACTATGTTGCCCAGGCTGATCTCAAACTCCTAGGCTCAAGCAATCCTCTTGCTTTGTCCTCTCAAAGTGCTAGGATTACAAGTGTGAGCCACCACGCCCAGCCAAAAACTTAACTTTGATAACATACAAAACCTCTACACTACTTTCTGATAGTGAAGTGTAAGTAAATTCTTCCTAATTGGTAATTACATATTGTGTAAATGAACTAAACTCTCTCTAAGAGAAAGGCAGAGATTGGCAGAATGAATTAGAAAATTGTGGAACTATATGCTGTCTACAAGAGACTCACTTTAGATTAAAAGGCAAAAACAGGTTGAAAGTTAAAGGACATAAAAAGATATTTCATGTGAACAGAAACCAAAATAGAGCTGGAGTGTACATACTAATATCAGATGAAATACCCTTTAAGATAAAAATTGCTACTAAAAACAAAGAAGCACAATATCCACTAATAATGGTCAAGTCATTAAGAAGATACTGCAATTATAAATATACCACACCTACTAACAGAGTCCTAAAAATACACAAAGCAAAAAATTGACAGGACTGAAAGACAAAATAGGGAATTCAATAATAATAGTTAGAGAATTAAGTACCTCAATTTCAATAATGGCTAGAACAAATAGAATAACAGCAAGGAAACAGAAGACTTGAACAACACTATAAACCAATCAACTTGACATCTATGGAACACTCAACCCAACAACAGCAGAATACACATTCTTCTCAAGTATACATGGAACATTTTCCCAACAAAACATATATTGGGCCAAAAAACAAGTCTTTATAAATTTGTAAAGATTCAAATAATGCAGAATATGTTCTCTAATCACAAAAGAATAAATTTAGAAATCAATCACAAAAGGAAAACTGGAAATTCACAAATACATGCAAATTAACATGCAAATTAAGAGACCAATGGGTCAAAGAAGAATTTACAAGAGAACTTAGAAAATACTTTGAGATAAAATAAAGATAAAATACAACATACTAAAGCTTAATCTTGCATATCAGAGTTTAATCCATTTGAATAAAAGTAGTGCTCAGAGGGAAATTTATATCTGTAAATGCCCTCACTAATAAAATAAAAAACTCTCAAATCAATAATCTAATCTTCTGCCATAAGAAACTTAAAAAGGAGTAAAATAAATCTAAATCAAACACACACACAAAAGAGATTGGAGCCAAAATATATTAGAAAATAGAAAAACAACATAGAAAATCAACAAAACCAAAGTTGGTTCTTTGAAAAGATCAACAATACTGACAAACTTTAGCTAGGCTGAGCAAAGAAAATATAGAAGACTCCAATTACTAAAATCAGGAATGAAAGAGAGGATATCATAATTCTAAGAAAATACTATGAATGCTGGATACCATCAAATTAGATACCCTAGATGAAATGGACAAATTCTTAGAAACACACAATCTACCAAAACTGACTCAAGAAGCAATAGACCTGTAGCTAATAAAGAAATGAGTCAATTTTTCTTAAAAAAATCTTCCAATGAAGAAAGCCTCAACAAGCTGGTTTCATTGGGGTACTCTACAAAATGTTTAAAGAAAAGTTAACAACAATATTTCTCAAACTCTTACAAAGAGTAGAAGAGAAAGGAATACTTCCTAATTCATTCTGCAGAAGTGAAACACATCAAAAGTAAAAACTACAGATCAAAAACCGTTGTGACTACAGATGCAAAAATTATCAACAAATATTAGCAAATGGAATCTAACAGCATATGAAAAGGGTTACTCACCATGACCAAGTGGAGTTTATACCAGAAATGTGAGGTTGGTCCAACACATAAAAATTAATTAACATAATAAAGCATATTAGCACAAATCCACATGGATGCAGAAAAAGTATTTGACAAATTCCAACATCTTTTCACGATAAAAATTCTCAACAAATTAGAAACAGAAAAGAAAATTTCTCAACCTGATAAAGGGCATCCTTGAAAAACCAATAGCTAACATCATACTTAACAGGGAAAGACTGAAAGCTTTGCTCCTAAGATCAGGAAGAAGACAAGGATGTCTACTTCTCACCACTTCTATTCAACATTTTACTGGAGGTTACAGCCAGGGCAAAAAAGAATGTTCCAGGCAAGAAGATGAAATAAAATGCATCCATACTGAACAGCAAGAAGTAAAACTATCTCTGTTCACAGATGACCTAATGTTATATAGAGAAAACCCTAAATAATGAACACATATACATATTAAATCTAATAAATTCAGCAAGGTGACAGAATATAAGTTCAATGCGCAAAAATCAGTTGTATTTGTATACACTAACAATGAAAAATTTGAAAATGAAATGAAAAAAACAATTCCATCAACAATACCAGTAAAAAGAATGAAATATTCAGAAAAAATCTAACTAAAGTGCAAGACATATACACTGAAAGCCATAAAACGTTGTTGAAATAAATTAAAGAAGATCAAAATAAATGAAAATATATCTAATTTTAATGGACAGATTCAAAGTAATTCAAATCTAATTCCTTATCTAGATTTTTTTTTTTGGCAAGGATCAACAAACTCATCCTACAATTCATATGGAAAATCCTGAAACCCAGACAAGTCAAAATAAGCTTGAAAAAGAACAAAGTGAGAGGAATCACTTTCTGATTTCCAAATTTACTACAATGCTACAGTAATCAAGACAGTATGATACTGGTATAAGACAGTCAAATAGATCAGTGAAACAGAACTGAGAGTCCAGGAATAAGCCCATAGATCTATGGCCAAGTAACTTTCAATAAGAGTGCCAAGGCCATTCAATAAGAAAAGAATAATTTTCTCAAGAAATGGTGCTAAAACTAGATATCCACATACAAAGGAATGAAGTTGGACCCCACCTTATACCATATATAAAAATTAATGCAAAATGAATCAAAGGCCTAAATGTAAGAGCTATAACTATAAAATCCTAGAAAAAAAGAAGAGATATCAATCTGTGCAACTCTGAGTTAATTAAACAAAAGTTTTTGGAAAGGACACTGAAAGCATATATGACCAAAGAAAAAACAGATAAATTGAACCTCGTCAAAATTTAAAACTTTTATGCTTCAATCAGCCCTATCCACAAAATGAAAAGATAACCAACCCATAGAATGAGAGAAGACATTTACAAATCATACGTCTGATAAAGGCCTAGTAACCAGCATATATAAAGGACTCCTAGTACTCAACGACAAGAAGTCAAATAACTAGGAAAAGGGATAAGGATTTGAACAAAAGTTTCTCCTAAGAAGATATACGAATGGCCAACAAACGCATGAAAAGATCTTTAGGGAAGTTCAACATCATTGGCCATTACGAAAATACAGATCAAAACCACAATGACATACCAATTTCACACACACTAGGATGGCTAGAATAAAGGGAAAAAAAAAACAGAAAATAAATGTTGGCAAGAATATGAAGAAACTCGAACTCTCATACATTGCTGATAGGAATGTAAAATGTTGCAGCTGCTTTGGAAAACAGTCTGGTAGTTTTTCAAAATGTTAAACATTGCATTACCATGTGACTCTGTAATTCTACCCTTACATATATTCATGTATTGAAAAGATATGTTTACACAAAATCCAGTATACTAAATGTTCACAGCAGCAATCGTAATAGTCTAAAAGTGGAAAGAAACCAAATGTTCATCAATTGATAAATGGTTAAACAAAATGTGGTATATACATATGGAATGTCATTTTCCATAAAAAAGAAGTGCTACTGCATGCTATAACATGGATGAACCTTGTAAAGATTATGCTAAGTAAAAGAAGCCAAATACAAAAGGCCACATATTGTATGATTCCAGTTATATGAAATGTCCAGAATAGGCCAAATCATAGAAACAGGAAGTAGATTCGAGGTGCCAAGGGTTAGAGGATTGGAGAATTGGAGATGACTGCTAACAGGTATGAGATTTCTTTTTGGGGTGATGGAAATGTTCTGGAATTAGGTTATGATGGTAATTACATAACATTGTGACTATACTAAAATAACACTAACTTGTACACTTCAAAATGGTAACTTGTATATTATGTGAATAATACCTCAATAATTAAAAGATATAAGAATAATAAAATCATCTTAACCAGCCAGCTATGCTAGAGCAAAAAAAAAGCTAAATATCTTTTTAGGATCTAGAGAAAATAAAATTACAAAATTATCATACTAATAGACAATGAGTATGCAGCAAAAAACTATTACAAAGATGGGTCATGCAATTCTTTAATTTGTAAATGTTATTTTTCTCAACTGTGTGGTATATTTCATGTATTTAAAAGCATTTTTAAGTTTATAATTTGTTATGATTTGTTTTTTCGTTCCAAATAAATACCCACTGTCATGACTAAATTTGTATTTATAATTTGGTATTCTTTCTGTTAAAAGAACTGAGATGGGCCCTACAAAATTTGAATCCTCCACTGAAGATACCATTTCACAACCACCAGAGTAGCTAAAATGAAAAAGTCTAATAATATTAGGTATTGGAGAGAAAGTAGACAAATGTTAACTCTCCTTAGCCCCTACTAGAAGTACAGATTGATTTAAACAATTTGAACAGCAGTTTGTCGATTTTAGTGACATTAAGGTGCCCTAGGAATTCTACTTCTAGAGACAGGCTCTACCAACATGTTTCTACCTATGCACCCTTGCGGCATGTTGTAAAGGCAGAACACCAGAAACAGGCTAAACGGTCAAAAACAACACAACACAGAAGATTAGGATACATTCTCAGAAGGGTACTCTATAGAGGAGTTAAATGACTTTATGCAGATCAACCCAGATGGAAGTAGAAAACAATACCAACTGAGAAAAGCAAGTTTCAGAATGGCATGCACAGTTAAAACCATTTGTATGATGTTTTGAAACACGCACACAAATACTCCATATTGATTCCAGGGATAAAGAAATGAAGTAAAAGAGAAATTCCTCTTTGTTTATGGAGGGAATAGACAGGTTGGAAAAGGGCATGAGAGACTGTAACTTCATCTGTGATGTTTTGAGACACCATGAAGAAGAACTGAAGAGTGTGTTTCCAAGTTTAGCCATCCACAAATTCTGCATCATGCTTTTATGCTTCTTAGGATTCTTAGGCTCACTCTCTGACCTTTTTTTTTTGAAGCTGGCTTCAGACTATTTAGCTGAATGGAGGAAATACTTGAATCTTAAAGATCAAACTCACCAATAAAGAAGGGGGAAAGCAGTCATGAGTAATTCATGAAATGCTAAGTAAAATAATAATGCATTCAGAACATTTTTCATCTATCAAATTGGAAGCTCTGGTGTCTTCCATGATGATACCCAAAGCTGGTACCGTCATGTTAGGTCCTTAGAAAGACTTGAAAACATATTTATCCCTTTGCAGAAGCAGGTCTAATCTGGTTGCTTCTCATAAGCAGATTCTCCTGAAGTGCAAAAATTTTGATACAAGGACTTACAGTGCCAAGTCACCTTGTAGATGACGAGTAAACAAGGAAACAAAATTTCCAACAATCGTTTGGTAAATTGGTAATTTGGTAAATTGGAATCGTTTGGTAAATTGGTAAATCATTTGGTAAATTTCATAAACATACAGTGGATGTTTATAAAGACAACAAAAATGGCATGGAGAACATTTAAGTGCTCAGAAAACAGCTCCCTCTGGGCAGAGCCGACTGCAGTGCCATAAAGTCACTGTAGCCAGACTGCCTCTCCAGGTTCCTCCTCTCTGGGCAGACATCTCGGAAAGAAAAACAGCAGTGCCAGTCAGGGGCTTACAGATAAAACTCCCATCTCCCTGGGACAGAGCCTCTGGGGGAAGAAGCACCTGTGGGCGCAGCTTCAGCAGACTTAAATGTTCCTGCCCACCAGCTCTGAAGAGAGCAGTGGATCTCCCAATATAGTGCTTGAGCTCTGCTAAGGGACAGACTGCCTCCTCAAGTGGGTCCCTGGCCCCCATGCCTCCTGATAAGGAGACACCTCCCAGCAGGGGTTGACAGACACCTCATACAGGAGAGCTCTGGCTGGCATCTGGCAGGTCCCCCTCTGGGACGAAACGCCTAGAGGAAGGAGCAGGCAGCAATCTTTGCTGTTCTGCAGCCTCCACTGGTGATATCCAGGCAAACAGGGTCTGGGGTGGACCTCCAGCAAACTCCAGCAGACCTGCAGATGAGAGGCCTGACCGTTAGAAGGAAAATTAATAAACAAAAAGCAATAGTATCAACATCAACAAAAAGAACAACCAAGCAAAAACACCATCTGAAGGTCACCAACAGCAAAGACGAAAGATAGATAAATCCACGAAGATCAGGAAAAAACAGTGCAAAAAGGCTGAAAATTCCAAAAAACAGAATGCCTCTTCTCCTCCAAGGGATCACAACTCCTTGCCAACAAGAGAACAAAACAGGATAGAGAATGAGTTTGACGAACTGACAGAAGTAGGTTTCAGAAGATGGGTAATAACAAACTCCTCCTAGCTAAAGGAGCATGTTCTAACCCAATGCAAGGAAGCTAAGAGCCCTGAAAAAGGTTAGAGGAATTACTAACTAGAACAGCCAGTTCAGAGAAGAACAAAAATGACCTGATGAAGCTGAAAAACACAACATAAGAACTTCGTAAAGCATACACAAGTATCAGTAGCCCAATCTATAAAGCAAAAGAAAGGATACCAGAGATTGAAGATTAACTTAATGAAATAAAGCGTGAAGACAAGATTAGAGAAAAAAGAATGAAAAGGAACAAAGCCTCCAACAAATACGGGACTATGTGAAAAGACCAAACCTACGACTGACTGGGTGTACCTGAAAGTGATGGGGAGAATGGAACCAAGCTGGAAAACACCTTTCAGGATATTATCCAGGAGAACTTCCCCAACCTGGCAAGATAAGCCAATATTCAAATTCAGGAAACAGAGAGAACACTGCAAAGATACTCCTAGAGAAGAGCAACCCCAAGACACATAATTGTCAGATTCACCAAAATTGAAATGAAGGAAAAAATGTTAAGGACATCCAGAGAGAAAGGTTGGGTTACCCACAAAGGGAAGCCCATCAGACTAACAATGGATCTCTCTGCAGAAACCCTACAAGCCAGAAGAGAGTAGGGGACAGTATTAAACATTCTTAAAGAACAGAATTTTCAAACCACAATTTCATATCCAGCCAAACTAAGCTTCATAAGTGAAGGAGAAATAAAATCCTTTACAGACAAGCAAATGCTGAGGGATTTTGTCACCACCAGGCCTGGCTTACAAGAGCTCCTGAAGGAAGCACTAAATATAGAAAGGAAAAACTGGTACAGCCACTGCAAAAACAAACCAAAATGTAAAGACCATCGACACTATGAAGAAACTGCATCAACAATGGGCCAAATAGCCAGCTAGCATCATAATGACAGGATCAAATTCACACATAATAATATTAACACTAAATGCAAATGGGTTAAATGCCCCAATTAAAAGGCACAGACTGGCAAATAGGATAAAGAGTTCAAGACCCATTGGTGTGCTGTATTTAGGAGACCCATCTCACATGCAAAGGCACACATAGGCTCAAAATAAAGGGATGGAGGAAGATTTACCAAGCAAATGGAAAGCAAAAAGCAAAAAAAAAAAAAAAAAAAAAAGCAGGGGTTGCAATCCTAGTCTCTGATAAAAGACTTTAGATGAACAAAGATAAAATAAGACAAAGAAGGGCATTACATAATGGTAAAAGAATCAATGCAACAAGAAGGGCTAATTATTCTAAATATATGCACCCAATACAGGAGCACCCAGATTCATAAAGCAAGTTCTTAGAGACCTACAAAGAGACTTAGACTCCTACAAAATAATAGTGGGATAACTTAACACCCCACTGTCAATATCAGACAGATCAACAAGACAGAAAATTAACAAGGATATTCAGGACTTGAATTCAGCTCTGGACCAAGCAGACCTAATAGATATCTACAGAACTCTCCACCCCAAATCAAGAGAATATACATTCTTCCCAGCACCACATAGCACTTATTCTATAATTGACCACATAATTGGAAGTAAAACACTCCTCAGCAAATGCAAAAGAAAGGAAATCATAACAAACAGTCTCTCAGACCACAGTGCAATCAAATTAGAACTCAGCATTAAGAAACTCACTCAAAACTGCACAACTACATGGAAACTGAACAACCTGCTCCTGAATGACTACTGGGTAAATAACGAAATTAAGGCAGAAATAAGTAAGTTCTTTGAAACCAATGAGGACAAAGACACAAGGTACCAGAATCTCTGGGACACAGCTAAAGCAGTGTTTAGAGGGAAATTTATAGCACTAAAATGCCCACAGGAGAAAGCAGGAAAGATCTAAAATCACTAAAGAAGCAAGAGCAAATAAATTCAAAAGCTAGTAGAAGACAAGAAATAACTAAGATCAGAACAGAACTGAAGGAGATAGAGACATGAAAAACCCTTCGAAAAAATCAATGAATCCAGGAGCTGGTTTTATGAAAACATTAACAAAATAGATACACCACCTGTCAGACTAATAAAGAAGAAAAGAGAGAAGAATGAAATAGATATAATAAAAAAATGATAAAGGGGAGATTACCACTGATCCCATAGAAATACAAACTACCATCACATAATACTATAAACACCTTTATGCAAATAAACTAGAAAATGTAGAAGAAATGGATAAATTCCTGGACACAAACACCCTCCCAAAACTAAACCAGAAAGAAGTTGAATCCCTGAATAGACCAATAACAAGTTCTGAAATTGAGGCAGTAATTAATAGCCTACCAACCAAAAAAAGCCCAGGACTAGACGGATTCACAGCCGAATTCTACCAGAGGCACAAAGAGGAGCTGGTACTATTCCTTCTGAAACTATTCCAAACAATAGAAAAAGAGGGACTCCTCCCTAACTCATTTTATGAGGCCAGCATCATCCTGATGCCAAAACGCGGCAGAGACACAACAAAAAAAGAAAATTTCAGGCCAATATCCCTGATGAACACTTATGCGAAAATCCTCAATAAAATACTGGCAAACCGAATCCAGCAACACAGACAAAAAAAAAAAAAAAAAAAAAAACCAACCCCATCAAAAAGTGAGCGAAGGATATGAACAGACACTTTTCAAAAGAAGATATTTATGCAGCCAACAAACATATGAAAAACACTCGTTATCACGGGTCATTAGAGAAACGTAAATCAAAACCACAATGAGATGCCATCTCACACCAGTTAGAATGGCGATCATTAAAAAGTTTATCCACTACGATCAAGTCGGCTTCATCCCTAGGATGCAAGGCTGGTTCAACATACGCAAATCAATAAATGTAATTTATCACATAAACAGAACCAATGACAAAAATCACATGATTATCTCAACAGATGCAGAAAAAGGCCTTTGATAAAATTCAACACCCCTTCATGCTAAAAACTCTCAATAAACTAGGGGTTGATGGAACGTATCTCAAGATAATAAGAGCTACTTATGACAAACCCACAGCCAATATCATACTGACTAGGCAAAACCTGGAAGCATTTCCTTTGAAACTGGCACAAGACAAGGATGCCCTCTCTCACCACTCCTATTCAACACAGTCTTTGAAGTTCTGGCCAGGGCAATCAGGCAAGAGAAAGAAAGAAAGGATTTTCAAACAGGAAGAGAAGAAGTCAAATTATCTCTGTTTGCAGGTGACATAATTGTATATTTAGAAAACCCCATCATCTCAGCCCAAAAACTCCTTAAGGTGATAAATAACTTCAGCAAAGTCTCAGGATACAAAATCAATGTCAAAAATTACAAGCAATCCTATACACCAATAACAGACAAACAGAGAGCCAAATCATGAGCAAACTCCCATTCACAATTGCTACAAAGAGAATAAAATATCTAGGAATCCAACTTACAACGGATGTGAAGGACCTCTTCAACAAGAACTACAAACCACTGCTCAACGAAATGAGAGAGGACACAAACAAATGGAAAAACATTCCACACTCATGGATAGGAAGAATCAATATCATGAAAATGGCCATATTGCCCAAAGTAATTTATAGATTCAATGCTGTTCCCATCAAGCTACCATCGACTTTCTTCACAAAATTAAGAAAAAAAAAAAAAACTACTTTAAATTTCATATGGAACCAAAAAGAAGCCTATATAGCCAATACAAGCCTAAGCAAAAAGAACAAAGCTGGAGGCATCACGCTACCTGACTTCAAACTATACTACAAGACTACAGTAACCAAAACAGCATGGTACTGGTACCAAAAGAGACATACAGGCCAATGGAACAGAACAGAGGCCTCAGAAATAACACCACACACCTACAACCATCTGACCTTTGACAAAACTGACAAAAACAAGCAACGAAGAAAGGATTCCATAATTAGTAAATAGTGTTGGGAAAACTGGCTAGCCATATGCAGAAAACTGAAACTGGACCCCTTCCTTACATCTTATACAAAAATCAACTCAAGATGGATTAAAGATTTAAATGTAAGACCTAAAACCATAAAACCATAAAAACCCTAGAAGAAAACCTAGGCAATACCATTCAGGACATAGGCATGGGCAAAGACTTCATGACTAAAACACCAAAAGCAATGGCAACAAAAGCCAAAATTGACAAATGGAATCTAATTTAACTAAAGAGCTTCTGCACAGCAAAAGAAGCAATCATCAGAGTGGACGGACAACCTACAGAATGGAAGAAAATTTCTGCAATCTATCCATCTGAAAAAGGTGTAATATCCAGAATCTACAAGGAACTTAAACAAATTTACAACAACAACAAAAAAAAACCATCAAAAAGTGGGCAAAGGATATGAACAGACACTTTTCAAAAGAAGATATTTATGCAGCCAACAAACATATGAAAAACACTCATTATCACGGGTCATTAGAGAAATGTAAATCAAAACCACAATGAGATGCCATCTCACACCAGTTAGAATGGCGATCATTAAAAAGTCAGGAAACAAAAGATGCTGGAGAGGATGTGGAGAAATAGGAATGCTTTTACACTGTTGGTGGGAGTGTAAATTAGTTCACCCATTGTGGAAGACAGTGTGGCGACTCCTCAAGGATCTAGAACTAGAAATACTCTTTGACCTAGCAATCTCATTGCTGGGTATATACCCAAAGGGTTATAAATCATTCTACTATAAAGACACATGCATATGTATGTTTATTGCAGCATTATTCACAATAGCAAAGTCTTGGAACTAACCCAAATGCCCACCAATGTTAGACTGGATAAAGAAAATGTGGCACATACACACCATGGAATACTATGCAGCTGTAAAAAACAATGAGTTCATGTCCATCACAGGGACACGCATGAAGCTGGAAACCATCATTCTCAGCATGCTATCACAGAAAGAGAAAACCACATGTTCTCACTCATAAGTGGGAGCTGAACAATGAGAACATTGGGCACAGGCAGGGGAACAACACACTCCAGGGCCTGTCGGGGGGTGGGGGGCAAGGGGAGGGATAGTATTAGGAGAAATAGCTAATGTAGATGACGGGTTGATAGGTGCAGCACACACCATCATGGCACATGAATACCTATGTAACAAACCTGCACATCTGCATATGTATCAAGGAAGGAAGGAAGGAAGGAAGGAAGGAAGGAAGGAAGGAAGGAAGGAAGGAAGGAAGGAAGGAGGGAGGGAGGGAGGGAGGGAGGGAGGGAGGGAGGGAGGAAGGAAGGAAGGAAGGAAGGAGAAGGAAGGAAGGAAGGAGAAGGAAGGAAGGAAGGAAGGAAGGAAGGAAGGAAGGAAGGAAGGAAGGAAGGAAGGAAGGAAGGAAGGAAGGGAAAACATGCTCCCATATGTTAAGTGGACTTCCTGCAGAGAAGGGCTCATTTTGACATAGGAATCCCAAAGCAGCCTCCTTATATCCAGATTATCAGAGATTTTTCTTTTTTTTCTTTCTTTATTTTTTATTTTTTTGAGACAGTCTCACTGTGTTGCCCAGTGGCATGATCTCAGCTCACTGCAACCTCTACCTCCTGAGTTCAAGTGATTCTCCCACCTCAACCTCCCAAGTAGCTGAGATTACAGTCATGTGCCACCATGCCCAGCTAATTTTTTTTTTTTTTTTTTTTTTTTTTTTGTAGTTTTAGTAGAGACAGGGTTTCATCATGTTGGCCAGGCTGGTCTCTAACTCCTGGCCTCAAGTGATCTGACTGCCTTGGCCTCCCAAAGTGCTGGGACTACAGGCATGAGCCACCACGCCCAGCTGAGAGTGTCAGAGATTTGTCAAAGGGCCTGCAAGTATCCTGGCCTGGAACCTCACAGGCCACTTCTGAATGATAAAAACTGATCTGTCACCTCTGCACCATTGGTTTCTGGTCTTCCATCACTTCCAACCTCGAAGGGTGCTCCCAGAGCTTAGTACATGCATAACAAACCCCTTACCCCAACATATCTAGGATGCCAACAACTATAAGGCACACCACAAGAGAAAAAGTATGCTGCCAATAAATGCTGACGTGCTATCTATTGTAAAGAAGCATCCAGGCCCTGGCAGTGTTGAAATGTGAAAATATGCACATCCAGCATTCAAAACACCTCAGGCATACTACAATATTAACAGTGATTGTTACAGAATTATGAAATCAGGGCAGGTGCTTTGGCTCATCTGTATTTTCTAAACTTTCTATGGTGAACGATATTACTGCCAATATTTGAAAAATGGTAAATAAACATTATTTTAAAGAAAAAAAATTAAATGAGCCAAACAGAACTACCGTGAACCTAATGAAACTAAAGCTTTGTGGCCTTCCAAAGGCTCCTGAAAGAAGCCCTAGTTTGTTTGTATTTGTATTTTCTGTTGCTTGTCATAAAAGCAACCCCTCAAACTACACGTGCTTCAGGCCCCATAAAGCTATGATCTCTCTTGGATTCAACAAATACGGAGTACCTAACAAGTCCACGTGGACTGCTTTAAAAGACAGACAGAAATAAAAACATTGCAGCTTAAGTGAGGACACAAGCAAACCCAGATAACCACATCGAGGCAACAAGACCCATAATCCCTCTCCCCTTCTTAATTATCACTCCTGCTGCTATGGACTGAACTGTGTCCCCCCAAAACTCATATGTTGAGCCACTAACTCCAATGGGATGGTATTAGGAGATGGGGAGGTGGTCAGAGATAGATGAAGCCATGAGTGTGGAGGCCCCATGTTGGGATCTGTGACCTTATAAGAAGAGGAAGAAACACCAGAGCTTTCTCTCTCCACCATGTGAGGGCACAGCAAGAAGGCGGCCATCTGCAAACCAGGAAATGAGCCCTCACCAGGAACTGAATCTGCGAGCACTTTGACCTGGGACTTCTCAGCCTCCAGAATCGTGAGAAATAAATGTCTATTGTTTAAGCTACACAGTTTATGGTATCCTGTTAGAGAACAGCTCGAACTGACTAAGACACACCCATACTACATCTCTAGTGATTATAACTGGTAATGCACAAATCCACTGGTCAACTTTCAGATACTGAAGCCACCACCACGCTCTATAGTTTGGTTCTGTTGAAGTTTTATAAGTAAATAATGAACTGCCAACGTTGTAGCAATGCTATGGGGAATATTCACCCAAGGATTCTTTCTTTTCTCTGAAATCTCTCATGTTCTTTAAAAAGTCAGCCTCTTTTCATCTGCAATGAGATTTTCTCTCTAAATCCTTCTTTAAACACTCCTTTTGTGTGATGTCTTAGCCTTAAGTACTGAGCCTTAAAGAAAAGCTGTTTTCCACTCACTGCCTTGTTTTAGATATGCTCTCCCTGACCTTTCAAAATGGCAAAATAAAGAATCTTAGGGACCACAAGGGCCACCTGCTTTGAACTGCCCAGCAGTAAAGGGGCCAAGGGACAAAGCTAGTTGGTATACCCAACCCAAAGTACCCTAAAGCCAAATGCAACAGAACACTTTGTCAAATTAATTATTGGGCTGCATTAAAATATGAAGCCACTGTAAGTAGATGTGCTCTATTTGAAAAGGAATTTTTAAAACCCTAAGGTTCCAACAGGGCGCGGTGGCTCAAGCCTGTAATCCCAGCACTTTGGGAGGCCGAGACGGGTGGATCACGAGGTCAGGAGATCGAGACCATCCTGGCTAACACGGTGAAACCCCGTCTCTACTGAAAAATACAAAAAACTAGCCGGGCGAGGTGGCGGGCGCCCGTAGCTACTCGGGAGGCTGAGGCAGGAGAATGGCGTGAACCCGGGAGGCGGAGCTTGCAGTGAGCTGAGATCCGGCCACTGCACTCCAGCCTGGGCGACGGAGCGAGACTCTGTCTCAAAAAAAAAAAAAAAAAAAAAACCCTAAGGTTCCACAGAACCTAGTTTGAAAACCATTGGTCTACATTAGCAAGAAGCAAACAGAATGAGGAATTTTTCCCTCTGCAAAAGCCATGTCCCCTCCACCTTGTCCATGGAGGGAAGACACACACAGTGTTGACACGCATACCTGCCATGATACAGGGGAGCGTGCATGACACACATTTAAAAAGGCAGGGGGTGAACAGGCAATTCTCATTTTAGCAAGACTGTTAGAATCTTCATTCAGCCAATGGTGAACATGCACTCCACTTTAAAAACAAATGGCAGCCTTGTCTCATCCCTAACTCTCTGTCCCTATTCCACAAGGAGCATTCCCACCCAAATGCAAGCTCTCAGCTTCATGGACACACTAAGGAGGCTCTCGCCAGGAGCACCTCTGAGTCCATGTCCACATCTCTGCAGTATGGCCCCAGCCAGATTTGGGGCACATTCTTGTATTCAATACGTTTATAAAGTGCCTCATCGATACCTGGCACTGTTCTTGACCATCTGTGAACAAAAGAAACAACAATCTCACCCTCGCGGTGTCTACATTCTAGAGGGGAGAAACCTCCTAAGTGATTAAATTGGCCACAAAGGAATGATGAGTGCTCCAGGAGAAAACCAGAGCCCAGAGAGGGGGAGCAGGGGGTGCTGGGTCAAGTGTTTTGCTTCGGTTGTGGTTTTTATGTGGTAAAAAACATGTAAGATTTACCATCTTAACCATTTTTAAGTGTATAGTACTATAGTGTTAACTACATGTACCCTGTTGGACAACAGATCTCTAGAACGTCTTCATCCTGCAAAACTGAAACTCTACATCCAATGAACAACTCTCCTTTTCCCCCTCCCTCCAGCCCCTGGCAACCACCATTCTGCTGTCTCTAGGTGCCTCAGATGAGTGGAATCAGTCAGCATTTGTCTTTTTGTGGCTGGCTTACTTCACTTAGCATAATGTCCTCAAGGTTCATCCATGTTGTAGCCTGTGTCAGAATGTCCTTCCTTCTGAAGACTGAACAATGTTCCACCGTGTATACAGACCACATTTTGTTTAGCTACTCATCTACTGATGGACACTTGAGTAGCTCCCACTTTTAGGCTATTGTAAACAAGGCTTCCATGAACATAGGTCTGCAAACATCTGTTCGATTCCCTGCTTTCAGTGAAGGCCTAGTTTTAACAGAGCTGTCAGTGTGGTTCCATGCCTTTCTTTTCCTCTGCAGCCCTCTGTCCACCTTCTGTGTAGGGGGAAACTCCCACTTCAATCTATTTCCTGGCACTGTTTCATCAGTAGCTATGCAACCCACACCTGCATTTTCAGAACAACTCCCACAGACTACAGAGGACTCAATATCACCTATTTTCTAAAGATGGATTTCTTCAAAGCACAGGGCTGTTTGGACCAGTGTGCAATGAAAGAGTGAGGAATGGAGAATGAAAACATGAATCATGAACGTGAGCAGTTGGCTCTGTGTTTTCAGAGGCACTTGTCAGTTCCCCCAAAAGACACTCCCTCATCATGCCCTTCAACACGGCAGGATGGACAGGACAATATCACCCATGCTCCCAAGGGCCGCCCGTCCTTACTGTCTAGGAAAGCACGGCCCCTTGGTGGAATCTCAGTCTGCATGAAAACCCACCATGAGCACTTTCTTCAAACTTTTGGTAAGAAAAGTTTTGACACCTGTTAAAGAAATTTCAAGAATTCACAATTAAGTGGGGACTTCCCAAGGTCTCAAATAATCATGACACAACCTACCCAACCATGCAACAAATCCTGACTGTGAAGCAGGACCCCCAGCTAGACAGTGCAGAGCAGCCAGAGTGGGTCAGACCTGAGTCCTGACCTGAGGACTGCTTTGTGGAGGTAGATATGAGACCCCAAATATGAACAAGATGCGCTAGGAACCCAGGAACCAGGAGTGCTGATGTCCAAAGGTCGGGGGGAAGATGGATGTCCCAACTCAAGAAGAGAGACAGGACGCACCCTTCCTCTGCCTCTCTGTTCTTTAAGACTGGCAACAAATCGGATGATGCCCATCTGCATTGATGAGGATGATCTTCTCTACGCAACTGATTCAAATGCTCATCTCTTCCAGAAACACCCGTTTCACCACCTATCTCTGCATCTGTTAGCCCAGTCACATAAAGTTAACATCACAAACCACAAGGAATGAATTCTGTTGACACCTGAATGAGCAAGGAAATGGATTCTCCCCAAGAACCTGCAGGAAGAAACAAGACCTTGACTGTAATCCGGTGAGTCCTGTGTTGTAGTTCTAATCTACAGAACTGAAAGAACATAAATGTGTGTTGCTTTAAGCTGTTAAATGTGTGGTCATTTGTAACAGCAGCAGCAGGAACTAATACAGCCACTTTAATGAGCAGCCCAGGTGGCTAATACAACTGATGAGGGATGTATCCCCTGGCAGTATCCCCAGGTGTGTGCCTGAGAGCATCACTGTCCTACCAAACTCTCCACAGTGGTAGGAATGTTCTATACCTACGCCATCAAATAGGGTAGCCACTTGTGGCCGTTAAGCCCTTGAAATATGGCTAGTGTGACTGAGGAAATGAATTTATAATACAGGTCATCTTAATCACCTTAAACTTGAATAGCCATGGGTGATCAGTGGCTCCTACAATGAACAGCAGAGCCTCAAGTAAAGGTTCTCAAACATTGCTGCATATTAGGACTTCCTGGAGAGATTTTTTAAATGCTGATGCCCAGGATGCCTCCCAGATCAATCAAATCAGATGGTACTTAAGGTATGGGACCCAGGCATTGGTATTTTTTAAACTTTCTAGGGGTTCCGACATGCAGCCACGTTTGAGACTCAGTGACCCGGGGAAACGGTCACAAGGGGTACACACAGTCAGATACATGGATGGTAACTGAACCCCTGCCTTGGAATGTCAACAAATGGCAAACTCTAAAGTTTCCATTCGTGCAATGGAATAGAATGTCCAGAGCAATTAAAATAAATGCATGGATCTACACATATCAACAAGGGTAAATACAGAAAACACAAAGTTGACTTAAGAAAGGAGAGGAAAAACACTCGTAACAATACAGTATCATATCTATGAACTTTGAAGTGTACACAACAATACTACATGTTGACTATAAACACATACAGTAAAAAGCATAAATCTTGGGCAAGAAAAACACATA
Source organism: Chlorocebus sabaeus (assembly GCF_047675955.1). Classification (NCBI taxonomy): domain Eukaryota; kingdom Metazoa; phylum Chordata; class Mammalia; order Primates; family Cercopithecidae; genus Chlorocebus; species Chlorocebus sabaeus. Next base: position 6,161,191 of record NC_132929.1, on the reverse strand, counting down.
CCAACTGCAAGCTGGGGGCAACCTGCTTGGAAATGAGAGCAAAAGACGGGATCGGGGGGGCCACGTACAAAGAGCTTCAACTTCATGCAGCAATTTATTTCACTTTAACAGATGTGAAGCAACTATGATAAAGTGGTATTACTTGTTGTAGCTCCATGTTATAAACACAAGTGTGTTGTCATATTTTCTGAATACGTTTCTGGGTGTATAACACTTTTCTTAATAGCCAAAAAGACCAATATATGGCTCTCCGGGCAGGAAACGTCTATCCCAGGGCGGGCAACACAGAGGGTGGCTCTCTGGGGTGAGTTAGGCTACGTCATATTGAGGAATTTATTCCTAGTAGGTTTTCCTTCCAATGGAAAGCCAATTCTCTTCCAGAATTTAAGGGAATAAAACAATTATGAGCCCTAAAAAACAAAAACTACTGGACAAGAAAATCTGGCCAAAGATGATCAGGCAAAATACAGAAGTTAGGAATGGCCTCAGTAAAGGAAGCAGCTCAGGAGGAAGACAGGCAGGTTGGCAGCATTCTCTGAGCACTTAAACATAGGACTATAAGGAGATACCACAGGAAGCGGGGGAGCAGCAGAGAGCAAACGCTATCAACCTCATCCCACACATGCAACAATTTGCAACAATCTAGCTGCGGGAAGGAAATAGTATTAGTGTGCCAGACACTGTCCTAAGTGCTTTACATTATAAATTAATAACTGCTGTTAGAGTAATTCTACAAGATACTGCTATGACTTCCATCTTAGACGTAACAGAGGGAAACTGAGTCACAGCAAGTTCAGCGATTAGCCTAAGGTCAAGTGGCCAAGATGGGATTTGAACCCAGGCTGTTCTGGGTGCTATATGCTAACCCCTACACTCTACTGTTCTTTGAAATCAGGTATGCCTGCACTAATGTCCTCTGCACGTCTACATTTGAACTTCTAGTCGTAAAAATAGGACTCCAACCACGTAAAAAATTCTATAGCCTTTTCTACTCGACTGTGAAACATATTCATATTCTTTTTCTTGTTGATTTCAAACTTACCATTTATCCTGAAAGTAAACTGTATAATATATAACTCTTTGGACACACATCCTCCCTTTACATCCATGAACAGTGTGATGTCGGAAATCCTGCTCACCAATGTCAGTGAGGGGTTATTTGTGAAAGGTGGTATTTTCTGTGATTTTTCTTCCTCTGTTTTTCTCTGGCTTTACTAAGGTACACTTGACAAGTAAAAATTCCACGTATTTAAGGTGTACAAGATGATGTTTCTATATTCACCTTGCAAAATAAATTAACACACTCAAGCTAATTAACATGTCCATCACCTTACATAGCTCTGATGTTTTGTACCTGGGGTGAGAACCGCACTGCTGGGTGCGGTGGTTCATGTTTGTAATTCTAACATTTTGGGAGGCTGAGGCAGGAGGATGGGTTGAAGGCAGGAGTTCAAGACCAGCCTGGGCAACACAGCAAGACCCTGACTCTACAAAAAATATATAAATTAGTCAGGCGTAGTGGCACATGCCTGTAGCAAGGAGACTGAGGAAATGGATCACCTGAGCCCAGGAGTTGGAGGCTGCAGTGAGCTATGATCACTACACTCCAGCCTGGGTGAAAGACTGAGACCTAGTCACAAAACAAAACAAAACAAAACAAAAAAACTACTCTCTTAGCATATTTCAAGTCCACAACACGGCATTCTCAACTATAGCAACCATGCTGTACATTAGATCTTCAGAACTCATTCCTCCTGCATAACTGATACTTAGTATTGTTATTCTTTCTACTTTTCTGTATTGCTGGAAAGTTTTATAGCAGGTATTCATGATTTTTCACAACAAATGTTCCGTTAATGACGTTTCTAAAAGAACAAATAAAAGAGAAAATACCAGTAAATGCACCTCCTATAGATACACAAGGAAAAGGAGGAGCGCCATGGACATGAGGAAGGAGAACACACCTCTAAAATGATCTGTAGGATCCAGGACGGTCTTTCCAGACCTGCATCCCGGAGGACTACAGGCAGGCAGCGCCTCCCTGAACCCAGGGCAGACAGCTGGTCAGGGCAGGAAGAAGGCCACGTGCACAGAGCCAGATGAGGTCAGCAGGAATGCCATGGAGACAACAGCTATAACCACAGGGGGAAAACCCATGCTGAAGGAAGTAAAGATCAGAACCTACGCCCTGGAAAACCAAACTAGTGACATAGCGGAAAGCTTTAGAAATTCTCCCAGAATGTCAAAACGAAAAAGACCACCACCTGACACAGTCTCTTATAGCAAAAACACAGAGGAAGGTCACAGATGACAAGGACAACAGAGATCAAGGGCGTTTCAAGAGGAACTGCTAACTGTTTTCCAAAGAAAGGTGTGCACTACTGCGGCACAAAAGCAGACCCTTGCTCTATGGAAGAAAATCCCTCTCCACCAGCGAGTACTTCAGAGACTGCCTGAAGTGCTCCCCGAGCTGTTCTCAGTAAAAGCATCAAGTCCTCTTAGCAAGTCAGGAAAACAAGCCTGCATATTTGTTTGGAGCACTACATTTCTTGGTATTCTAAAATAATATACACCTCTCTCTCTCTCTCTCTCACATACACACACACACACACACACACACACACACACACACACAGCGTAGATAAAAAGTCCCCTTTAAGCTAAATTTGGGAGGTCAGGTACAACTTCAGGATTATCTATAAATATACAGCTGACCTTGGAACAACACAGGTTTGAACTATGCGAGTCCACTTATACGTGGATTTTTTTCCATCAAAGTTACACTGAGTGTGCCTGCCTCTCCTGCCTCCCCTCCTACTTCCTCCACCTCTTCCTCCTCTGCCACCCCTGACATAGCAAGACCAAGCCCTCCTCTTCCTTCTCCTACTCAGCCCACTCAATATGAAGACTACAACAAAGATGAAGACCTTTATGATGACCCACCTCCACTTATAAATAGTAAATATATTTTCTTTTCCTTATGATTTTCTTAGTAACATTTCTTTTCTCTAGCTTACTTTATTGCAAAAATACAGTACATAATGCATGTAGCCTACACAATGTGTTAATTGACTGTGTTTATTGGTAAGACTTCCAGTCAATAGTAGGCTATTAAGTTGGAGGGAACTCAAAACTTATACATGGATTTCTGACTGTGAGGGAGGTTGGGTCCTGTCAGGCCTCTGAGCCCAAGCTAAGCCATCATATGCCCAGTGACCTGCAGGTATACATCCAGATGGCCTGAAGCAACCGAAGAACCACAAAAGAAGTGAAAATAGCCAGTTCCTGCCTTCACTGATGACATTCCACCATTGTGATTTGTTCCTGCCCCATGCAACTAATCAATTGACCTTGCGACATTCCTCCCCTGGACAATGAGTCTCATGATCTCCCATGATCTCCCCACCCAGCACCTTGCGACCCCCACCCCTGCCCGCAAGAGATAACCACCTTTAACTGTAATTTTTTACTACCTACCCAAATCCTATAAAACTGTCCCATCCCTATCTTCCTTCGCTGACTCTTTTTGGACTCAGCCCACTTGCCCCCCGGTAAAATAAACAGACTTGTTGCTCACACAAAGCCTGGTTGGTGGACTGTCTTCACACAGACGCGCATGACAGGTCCCCTAACCCCTGCATTGTTCAAAGGGCCAAATGTGCATTATGTGACATGGATAAAAAGTAATGTTTTTTTAAATGGCAAAGTCTGCAACCTACAAATTGAAGAATAGTTTTAGCTTCATTTGAAATGTTATTGAAGAACAAAAATAATATTCTCCATAAAAATAGCAGGCAGATATACATTTTTAAAAGTCTCAACTGAAGCTGACCAATGCAAACAATCATTGATTTAGGTGATCAAATGTCAATTAGACTGTCGGAGACGCATTCAACCTGTGATATGTGACCTATGAATTCACTTTCTACCTTCACACTTCCGAAATTATCTGGATTACTCACTATCAATACTTTTCACCGAAAAACAATGCAATCCTGAGTCTAGTCACCTGACCCTATATTAAACTGTACCCATCAATTCTACAAAACACCGCCCATGTTTCCTATGAAAAAAAAATTAGAAGAATAAAAGAATAATCCACATACAACATAAAGCTAAAAAACTGCATTGGAATAAAAAACAAAATTGACGTATTTTGTAAAAACCTACAAGAACTAGTAAGTGAGTTTAGGTTAGCAGGACTGCAGAATACAAGAGCAATATACAAGATGCAAGTGTATGTCTATACACTAGAAGTAAGTAATCAGAAAGTTAAATTTAAAAACAATACCATTTACAATAGCATCAAAATATGTAAAATAAATAGGAAGAAATCTGACAAAAGATAAGTAACTCCTGTACACTATAAACTACAAACTACTGTAGACAAAGATGAAAGACCAAAAATCGGGGAGATAAAATGTAGTCACAGGGCAGAAGACTCAATATTATTACAACATCAACTCTCCCCAAGTTGATCTATAGAAGTGCTTTTCAACCAGGGGTGATTTTGTCCTGCCAGGAGGTATTTGGTAATGTCTAGAGGCACTGTTGGTTGTCCCTCCTTGGTGGCAGAAGGTGCTATTGGCATCTAATGAGTAGAAGACAGGATGCTGCTACCCATTCTACAATGCAGAAGACAGCCCCCCAACACAGAATTATCCAGCCCAAAATGTCCACACTCCCAGTGCCGAGGTGGAAAAATCCTGATCTACAGATTTAGTGCAATTCCATTCAACATCCCAGCAGGCTTTGTCCTAAAACTGACAAACTAATTCTAAAATTTGCACGGAAATTCAAAGGACACAGCATAGCCGCAACAACTTTGAAGAAGAACAAAGTTAGAGAATTAACATAACCTTTCAAGAGGTTTCAAGAATTAAGTCAAAGGATGTTAAGAGACAATTCTCCATGAACTTCTGCATATCTGATTTTTCTAAACAAGCAGCACTGTGAAAATAGGGATAGAGGATTTGAATGCCTTGAAAGCTAGAAGTAGTATACTGCCCAGGAGAGATTTAGAGACATATCTCTCTTGTAATCATTGACGAACTTTCAGTAAAACAAAACTAGGGAACTTCCCCTCCTCTCCCGAGAGAGGATTTGTTTAGATTGCAGAGTAAGAGTCTCTCCCTCTTTGTCTCTGGGGCAGAAAAAGGGCAAGGTATTAAGACACCCCAGAGCAATTCAGGAGCTTCTCCACTGCATGCACAGGGGAGTAAGTGGCACTGACCACACTGTCCCATGGGGAACTGACACTAGTTACACTGTGAATATAAAATATTCCCTTTGATCCAGAGACATTGTTCCCCATCAGAATATATACATACACTCAAACACACACACATTTTTTAAACAGATTAATTAAGACAGTGTGGTGTTGGCATCAAGACAGACAAGTAGACCAATACAGCATAATCTATTGCAGAAATAGATCCACACATACACAGAAAAAAATCCTTTGACAGAGGTGCAAAAGCAATTCTGTGAGGAAAGGATAGTCTTTTCAACAAACAGTGCTGGAAAAACTGAATATCCATCTGGGGAAAAGATGAAATAAACCTCAATCCATATCTCATACCACATAAAGGAGTTAGTTTCAAATGAATCGCAGACGTAAATGGAAAACATAAAACTATAAAATCTGTAGAGGAAAGAATGGAAACAAATCTTTGTAACTCTGGATTAGGCAAAGATTTATTACGTACGACAACAAAATTTTAAATGTGGCATCTTCAAAAGACACTGTAAAGGGAATGAAAATACAAGCCACATTCCAGGAGAAGATATTTAAAAGCATATAGCTGACACAGGTCTTGTACCTAGAACATAAAAAGAATCCTCAAACTTTAATAAAAATGATGTCAACAAAAATGCCAGAGTTAAAGACCAACGAAAATTCTCTCTTCCATAAAATCAATGAGAAAACTGGCAGAAATCCACTTTTTCAGAACCCTAGAAATTAAAAACAGATTGCAGCAATCTGATAAGTGCTTCCTCAAGAAAAATGTCTGAATCTTGGTAAGAAGAGGTGAGCTTTGTGGCACATCAGCTTGGTGCCGTTCCCTTCCCACCTCCCCCTCTCAGCAGGAGCCTTGCAAACCAACAGCTCACAATCACAGTGCACGTCAGAACCCTGGCAAAACATGGCTGGAGCTCCTTCAAAGTCTCATTCCCAGAGAACTGACATGATATGACCCGTCTGATGTTTCTCTACAAGAAACCACCCAGAAGCCTGTCTTTATTTGACCTGACTCAGACCTTGCTCAGTGTGACATGTCTTTAGCCTCGGGGCATTTGCTGAAAACAATGGAAGGTGATCATTAACCACAACAGCTGCCAGAGGCAGTGGTTAACAAAGGGGCAAAAAGGAGCTTCCCAAAAAGCTTAAAGGAAAAAGCCATGGAATGAGATGTCCCTAGGTCCTTTGAAAAACTCCAATGAAGTGCTGAAAATTAAAAGGCCACATGCACACAAAGGGCTGTGCACATGCCAAGCACTGTGTTCATGCTCAGGAAAGGCCTGGGAAGGCCCTAAGCTCTCACCTCTGACTGACCTTGAGGTTTTGCACAAGGCTGTCAACTGCCTGGCTGAGTAGTAAAGTAATATTTGTAGATGACTTCCTTAGAAAATCTTAAGGAATCCAAAAAAATACTGTTAGAGGTAATAAATGAGTTCAGCAAGATTTCAGGGTACAAAAATCAATACACAGAAATCTGAGATTCCTGTACACGTGCAATAAACAATCAAAAACTAAAGTGAAGAAAACAATTCCATTTATAACAGCATCAAAAATACAATACTTAGGAATAAACTTAACAAAAGAGATATAACTTGTACACTGAAAACTAGAAAAGATCATTGAAATGAACTGAAGAAAGCTTAAAGAAATGAAAAGACCTCCCACGCTTCTGAGCTGGAAGACAATATTGTTTGGATGGCAATATTCTCCAAAATGTTCTACAAATTCAACGCAACCCCTATAAAAATCCCAGCTAGATTTTTTTTTTTTTCTGCAAAAATGGACAAGTTGATCCTGTAATTCATACGGGAATGCTTGGATCCAGAATAGCCAAAACAATCTTGAGAAATCAAAGTTGGAAGACTCACATTTCCCAATTTCAAAACTTACTACAAAGCTACTGTAATAAGCCCATACATTTAGAGTAAATTGATTTTCAACAAGAGAGTCAAGTCAGTATAACGCAAAAGGAACAGTGTTTTCAACAAATGGTGCTGGGACAACTAGATAACAACATGTGGAAGAAAAAATTGAACCCCTGTCTCACACCATATACAAAATTTAAATCAAAATTGATCGAAGACCTAAATATAAGAGCTAAAACTATGAAATGCTTAGAAAAATGTATAGATGTACATTTTCATGATGTTGGATTAGGCAATGTTTTCTTACCTATGATACCAGAAGAACAAGCAAACAAAAAAATAGATTGGATATCATCAAAATCAGAAATTCTGTGCTTCAATGGACACCATCAAGAAAGTGAAAGACAATCTATAGACTGGGAGAAAAAAATTATAAATCATATGTCTGTACAGGTCTAGTATCCAAAATATATAAATAACTGTTAAAACTCAATAATAAAAAAAAAAACTCAATTGGAAAATGAGCCAAGGATTTGAAAAGACATTTCTCCAAAGAGATCTGAAGGACCAATAAACACACGAAAAGATGCTCAGCATCTCTACTCATGAGGGAAAAGCACATCAAAACCATAGCGAGAAAGCACATCACAATCACAAGGATGGCTGTAATAAAAAATACTAGAAAATACATGTGTTGGTGAGGATGTGAAGTAGAGCCCCTCATACATTGTTGGTGATGTTACAGGCGGGTCTTTGTTCTTAGAGCTCCCAAGATGGTGGCAGGCCGCTCCCAAGGTGACAGCAAGTTTTTTGTTCTCTGACCTGGGGTTCTTGGTCTCATGAATTCCAAGGAATGGAACCTTGGGCCATGCGGTGAGTGTTATAGCTCTATTAGAAGCCGTGGGTCATGGAAGAGAACTGTGGAACCCAGCAAATAGTGTTCAGCTCCATTAGGACGAACATGAGCACTTAGCCCTGCAGGAACAATGGCGAGCCTTTAGCCCAATCAGGAGCAGCAATGGGCGCCTCGCAGGGTCAGGAGCGCAGCGGACACCCTGCAGGATCCAGAGGGGTGAAAGTCAGTGGTGGGTCTGCCACAGCAGCAAACACCAGTGGCGGACGGTGAGCAAAAGCTCAGCTCAAGCCGTAACAAACACAGACCAGAAGAGTGTGCAGTTGCAAGATTTAATGGAGTGAAAACAGAGCTCCCATACAAGGGAGGGGACCCAAAGGAGGTTGCCCACTCCCAGCTCGAATGCCTGGGTTTATATCCCGATCATTGTCCCTCCCCCTGTGCTCTCAGGCGATATATGATTTGACTGTTTCTTTCCCTCCTGCTTTAGCCTAATTTGTATTTTAGTGAGCCCTCTTTACTACCTGATTGGTTGGGTGTGAGCTGAGTTACAAGCCCCGTGTTTAAAGGTAGGTGCGGTCACCTTCCCCAGCTAGGCTTAGGAATTCTTAGTCGGCCTAAGAAATCCTACTAGTCCTGTCTCTCAGTAAGAATGTAAAATGATGAAGACACTTTAGAAAACAATCTGGCAGTTCCTGAAATGGTTAAACCAAGAGTTACATATGACTATGTACATATTCCTAGGTACATCCCCAAGAACTGAAAACATATGTTCACTCCAAAACTTGTACTGGAATGTTCACAGCAGCATCACTCATATTAACCAATGTCCATCATGCAATGCCTGGATAAACAATGGAATACACAATTGTTTATTGGAATACTATTCAGTCATAAAATGAAATAAAGTATTATTAGATGCTTACAACATGGACGAACCTCAAAAACATTTTGCTAAGTGTTAAGAAACCAGACCACTAGCAAAATGCTTTCAAGAGGTAAATGAGTAACAAACTGTGGTGCAGTCACCCACTGGGGTCCTACTAGGCGATTAAAGGGGCTAAACTAGGCACATGAAACAACATGGATGAATCTCAAAGGCTTTCTGCTGGGTGAAAAAGGCCAGTCTCAAAAGGTTATATGCTGTATAATTCCATTCACATGATATTCCGCAAAAGACAAAACTATAGTATGGAGAAGAAGTCAGTAGTTGGTGGCTAGCAGGGGTTTGAGAGGACTATCACAAGATGAAGCCATTTTATAAGGTAATGAAACTGGTCTCTAGCCTGATTTTGGCGGTGGTAACAGGAATCAATACATGTAATACGATTCTCAGAACCGTATATCCAGAAAACAAAAATAAAAACCTAACCACAAATAGAAAGTAAAGACACAGAAATAAGGCCCTCCTTTCCTGACATGCACATGCTTTAGTAACTATGAAACTAATTTCTTCAACTCCAAAAACCACAAGTTTAACTGACTTGTTTCAAGAATGAGTTAATCAATTCTGTATTTATTAAATGCAAATGTTTCCAATGGGTAGATTTAATATGCTATGGCAGGAGAAAGTACAAGAAGTACAAGAATTGATTGTGCCAGCTTGGATGCAAAAAGTAAAATTAAAATTCCATGTACGTGATATAATGCTATACTTGGCAAAAAGCTTTTCTGTACAGTGAACTGAAAGCCACTTCCAAACAATTCAATCATCTGGTTAAAAAATTAAAGATAGCATCACAACTCTCTTTTGTTACAGGGAAAGGGTCCATCTTCCAAAAACCAAGTGCTCCCCTCACGCTTCTCAAAGATGGTGTCCCTGTTGGACAGCCTCTGACTCTCCAAATCATTTCCTCTTTCCTCCAACCCCCACTGATAAGTTCCCACCTTGGAGGCAAGCCGCAGCCCGAAGACTGCTACTTCTTAATCTCCCCCTGTATTTTCTTTTTTTCAGAGACCGGGTTTCACTCCATCACCCAGGCTAGAGTGCAATAGTGCGATCATAGCTCACTGCAGTCTCAAACTCCTGGGTTCAAGCAATCCTCCCATCTCAGCTTCCTGAGTAACTGAGACTATAGGCACAGGACACCACAGCTGGCTACTTAAAAAAATTTTTTTCTTTTTTTAAGATGGGATCTTACGATATTGCCCAGGCTGGTCTCAAACTCCCGGGCCATAGCAATCCTCCCGTCTCAGTCTCCCAAAGTGCTGGGATTACAAGTGTGAGCCACTGTGCCCAGCCTGGAAAGGATCATGTTTGCCCCCCACACCTTCCCATCTTTCCAGTCGTGCCAACCTAACACCCCCAGAGAAGGATGTCTGCCCCCACACTCCCACTCTCCCTTCCATCACTCCCATGTGGCCTCCTCACTGATCTTCCACAAAACCTGTCCTGAAATGTCCCTAACAATCTCCATGCTGTGGAATCCAGGGGACACGTGTTTGTCCATTCACTCAGCTTCTCAGATGTCACCAACCCATTTGGCCATACTTCCCTTCTGCTGATATTTTCTGCTTTCAACATCCTTGACACCACATCCTCCTGCTTTTCCCCCAGATCTGGCCATACTTTCTTGGTTTTCTGTGGCAGCTGAGCCTGCTCTCCTGAGCTTCTAAATACTGAGGAAATTTCTCATGGCCAGGCCAAGCTCCCGCTTCTCCACACTCTTCAATGTGTTGCCTGCCTGCATCCAATGCACCTGTATGCACCTGCTCACTTTGTTTCACCTGCCCAACCTTTGCTGGGTTTTAGGACATTTTCTAATTTGTCTGTGAGATCTAAGTAGATGTCCCATCAAAAGGGGGGTTCCATGGGAAAATACCTTTGAGAAATACTGCTTCACATGATGCACCCCGCCCACCCCACCATCAGCTGATGAGTCTTTAGAAAAACAAATCTGTTTTTCTAAACTTTGTAAAAGTTTTGAAATCAGGAAATGTGAGTCTTCCAACTTTGACTTCCCTGAAATCAGTGTCCCTGTTATAGGCTCAGGTATTTAACAAAATCCTTCTCATCTTCCCCACTGAAATTTAGTCTCGTGTGAAATGAAACACAGAATTTACTACTTTACTCCTCGGTAATTCCCAAGATCACCTGCCTCACTTCCTCTCCAGGGCACAAAATCAGAGACGTGAAAACAGAAGGCATCCATTGCAGACCCTCTAATCTTCATGAGCCACAATTCTTCATGAGCCGTGGAGAAGCTGATGGAAGCTGGACTTTCCTCTCCAGAAAAACAAACACACACACCACACACAAGGATCTGTATGTAATCTCAAGGTTCCACCCCAGGGTCCATGAATGCAAACTAAGCCCCCCCTCAGTGAGGATGCTTCAGCAGACCCCTCTGACTCACAGGGGCCTCCATTCTCACAGGCTTCTTGGGTCTGCTGCTAAGATTATGACAAACTAGGGCTGATGAGACCTTGCTTCACTCCAGCAACACACCAGTGCATCGTAACTGAGGCCTCTCTGCACACATCCGCCCTGCAGACACCAGCATTCATCCATTTGACAAACACTCACTGAGCTCCCGTACATTCCAGGTGCTGTGCTAGGTGAAGATGACACACTCCATGATCCTCGCCTTGGGGAGCAGACCTCCTGGTGAACGGACGCGAACAATAAGCACAACGCATGACAGGTTGTGATGGCATTGTACTAAAACTCGAGGGGTCACGTGACAGGGTCAGCTCCTCGATACTGGGTGGTCAGTAGCATCATTTGACAGCATCAGAGACTGCATTCCATAAAAATCCCATCGAGATTTGTAAAACCTCCAAGTCCTTCAAAATAAGAAGATACAGTCTCAGCCGGGCACGCGGCTCATGCCTATAATCCCAGTACTTTGGGAGGCGAGGTGGGGGATCACCTGAGGTTGGGAGTTCGAACCAGCCTGACCACCACCGTGGTGAAACCCCGTTTCTACTAAAAATACAAAAAAATTAGCCGGGCACAATGGCACACGCCCATAATCCCAGCTACTCGGGTGGCTGAGGCAGGAGAATTGCTTGAACTGGGGAGGCAGAGGTTGTAGTGAGCCAAGATCACGCCACAGCACTCCAGCCTAGGCAACAAAAGTGAAACTCTGTCTCAAAAAAAAAAAGAAGATACTGTCTCAATGTTAAGGGTTGACCAAAAAAAAAAAAAAATAGGATGAGTTGGAAGAGAAGCTACATGTCCCTCTCAACTAATGAAGTGATGCTCCTCCTCTTGGCTCCCCACTCCCAGTAGAAATCCAGCCGCTAGTACCCAAGTGAGAGTGACACATTCCTGCCTAGCAAGCCTACAGAACAGACCATCTGGTACACTGGCCTTGTGCCCACTTGAAAGATAACAAGCCAGTTTCCAACAGTAAAGGAACCCAAAAATAAAGATGTAAAAACAGAGCCCCTGAAATGAGTCAAATGATACTTCCTCACCAAACACATTTTCTGATAGCAAATCAAGTCCAAAGGTCTCATTACAAAGAACTGTAATTCTAGATAGTAGGAGGATTAGCTCCACCATGAAATCCATATGCCAATGCCCTTGTGTAATTCACTTAAAGGCCCACTCACAGGTAATTCACTTAATTTCAGATCTCTGCACTTGAAAATCACATTTTTGTGTTTCAAATGGAACTATCTAAACTCCATCAATCACAGAACAGTTACACAGATTATGTTCATAAGATGTTGTATATACAACCGTTAAAAATAACTGGGTAAAACTATGTTACTCAAGTGATATGTATTGTTTTATCTGCCTAAAACTCTATTCTTCTTGTAAATTCACCTTTGTCCCATGTGATTGTACTTGAAACTTCCAAATATACTCTTTCTAGTCCCTCCCCAGCCACTGTGGCCAGTCCAGAGAGAGGACCATGACATGACACCAGCCTATTTGAGTCGTCCCTGGGATTCTCCAACCTGGAAAACAAAAGCCTCTTGCATGTCCGGTCAAGCAGCTGTGGGCACATAAGCTCCCAAGAGCTGCAAGTGGCAGAGGGTCCACATAAAGGTGGGGTATGTGGGGGCGTGGAGGGGTGTGTGGGGGCGTGGAGGGGTGTGTGGGGGCATGGAGGGGTGGCGGGGCGTGGAGGGGTGTGGGAGGGCGTGGAGGGGTGTGGGAGGGCGTGGAGGGGTGTGGGAGGGCGTGGAGGGGTGTGGGAGGGCGTGGAGGGGTGGCGGGGCGTGGAGGGGTGTGGGAGGGCGTGGAGGGGTGTGGGAGGGCGTGGAGGGGTGTGGGAGGGCGTGGAGGGGTGTGTGGGGATGTGGAGGGGTATGGGGGGGCGGAGGGGTGTGGGAGGGCGTGGAGGGGTGTATGAAGGGGTGTGGCAGGGCGTGGAGGGGTGTGGGAGGGCGTGGAGTGGTGTATGAAGGGGTGTATGAGGGCGTGGAGGGGTGTATGAGGGTGTGGAGGGGTGTATGAAGGGGTGTATGAGGGCGTGGAGGGGTGTATGAGGGCGTGGTGGGGTGTATGAGGGCGTGGAGGGGTGTGGGAGGGGGTGGAGGGGTGTATGAGGACGTGGAGGGGTGTATGAGGACGTGGAGGGGTGTATGAGGGCGTGGAGGGGTGTATGAGGGCGTGGAGGGGTGTATGAGGGCATTGGAGGGGTGTATGAGGGTGTGGAGGGGTGTATGAGGGCGTTGGAGGGGTGTATAAGGGAGTTGGAGGGGTGTATGAGGGCGTGGAGGGGTGTGGGAGGGCGTGGAGGGGTGTATGAAGGGGTGTGGGAGGGCGTGGAGGGGTGTATGAGGGCGTGGAGGGGTGTGGGAGGGCGTTGGAGGGGTGTATGAGGGCGTGGAGGGGTGTATGAAGGGGTGTGGGAGGGCGTGGAGGGGTGTATGAGGGCGTGGAGGGGTGTGGGAGGGCGTTGGAGGAGTGTATGAGGGCGTGGAGGGGTGTGGGAGGGCGTGGAGGGTGTATGAAGGGGTGTGGGAGGGCGTGGAGGGGTGTGGGAGGGCGTTGGAGGGGTGTATGAGGGCGTGGAGGGGTGTATGAGGGCGTGGAGAGGTGTATGAGGGCGTGGAGGGGTGTGGGAGGGCGTGGAGGGGTGTATGAGGGCGTGGAGGGGTGTGGGAGGGCGTGGAGGGGGGTATGAAGGGGTGTGGGAGGGCGTGGAGGGGTGTATGAGGGCGTGGAGGGGTGTATGAGGGCGTGGAGGGGTGTGGGAGGGCATTGGAGGGTTGTATGAGGGCGTGGAGGGGTGTGGAAGGGCGTGGAGGGGTGTATGAAGGGGTGTGGGAGGGCGTGGAGGGGTGTGGGAGGGCGTTGGAGGGGTGTATGAGGGCGTGGAGGGGTGTATGAGGGCGTGGAGGGGTGTGGGAGGGCGTGGAGGGGGGTATGAGGGCGTGGAGGGGTGTGGGAGGGCGTGGAGGGGGGTATGAGGGCGTGGAGGGGTGTGGGAGGGCGTTGGAGGGGTGTATGAGGGCGTGGAGGGGTGTGGGAGGGCGTGGAGGGGGTTATAAAGGGGTGTGGGAGGGCGTGGATGGGGGTATGAGGGCGTGGAGGGGTGTGGGAGGGCGTTGGAGGGTTGTATGAGGGCGTGGAGGGGTGTGGGAGGGCGTGGAGGGGTGTATAAGGGTGTGGAGGGGTGTGGGAGGGCGTTGGAGGGGTGTATGAGGGTGTGGAGGGGTGTGGGAGCGCGTGGAGGGGTGTGGGAGCTCGTGGAGGGGTGTGGGAGCGCATGGAGGGGTGTGTGGTAGCTGATCCCAGTAAAGGCACAGGAAGGCTACAGCTCACAAGTTTCTGAGTATCTTCTCTATGAAGTCAAAAGAAGTTGAGGATGATCGGTGCCATTGGTGAGGCAGGTTAAGCACGGTTAGGATTGGCTAGTTTGAAGAATCCAGCAGCCTGTGGGCTGGAGGGGCTGTCCTGAGTTGTCTGGGACCTGGCTCTGAGGTGTTTAGGGCCAGTGGACCGTGGCCCAGAAGGTGAGAGCCGGAAGAAGTACTGGGAACTGGGCTCTCGGCTGGCTGGTTTGCATTCTGAAAGGCTCACTCACAGGCGAGTCATTACCACCTGCAGGAGTGAGCTAGCCTGGGAGGGGCAGTCCCTCCAGCCTCAGCAAGGCCTCAGATGCCAGAGCACCCAAATACAGAAAGAAAAAGGGTACAATGAACACACACCAAAACCTTGTCTCACAGAGAATGACATCTAGAGTGGCTAACTGATTTGACCAAGTTCAAATGAGCTAATAAAATTTCTACCTTAGGGTTTACACAGCACTTACAAACTACCTCATTTTAGATCTAGCAAAAACTCTAAAACATCACACGTTTATGGCCATTCTGAATCTCAGGAAACTGAAGCTCAGAGAAGCTAAGCAGCGTTTCTTTAGTCGTGTGACTAAAGACGAACAGGGCTAAAATGAAGCTACATCTTCTTGTCTAGCCTTTTGCACGGGTTCTTCACCACACTGCCTCTGCAGACCTCGGGCCCCACCTAAAGCTCCATTCTGATGGACAAAGCCCAAGTCCCCTCGTGCTTGTAAGTCTTGGTTGGGGTGATCTTTCCTGCTCACATCTCCCATGCTCAGATGTGCGGAAAGCGCCTGGGGGGGAGGGGACGCCCCAGAAAATGCAATGCTCTTCCGAACAAGGCTTTAGATTCCACCTGCAGCTGCTTTCTCACCGCAGGGAACTGAACTGAACAACTCAGGTCCTCCCTGAGCCTCGCCCAGAGCAACGGTTCTCTGGGAATCTGTGGGGGTGTGGGGCTGTCATGATGGCTGTGCAGTTCCTGACCTTTGGGGAAAGGTGGCCAGGGATGGCAGCCATCCATCAATGCAAGGAGTGTTAACCTTTATGTATGAATGTAGGTGAAACACCAACTTATAATATTCACAATCTAAAACCTGCTTCCACTTTTAACTCCCAGGGGTTTTCTCATTGTTTTTATAGACACTAAGGTGCTCGGCACTGCAACTACCAGATCGATCAAGGGAACTTCAACATGTCTGCAACTCTACCAAGAGCGGCTTACCACTTTGGAAAATCATGTCACCGTTCACAAGGACACTCCAGTGCAACATCCTGTCCTGCTGTGCGGCTGCCATCATGTCTGTGGTGACAGGGTGGAGGTGCAAGCACCCAGTCCTTCCCTGTGTCTCCCAGGGGTCGACATGTCTAAGCGCGGAAACACACATTATTTTCGGTGAAAATTAAATTACTGAAAATTACATTTAGGGCTTTGTAATGCTTTTTGAAATCATAAGTGAGAATACCGTGCACTTTCTATGACTTCCATTTGGGGATACAGCAAAAACATCGTGACAAAGGGCTGTGGATCTGACAGAGTTCCAGCACAGGCCCACAGCAGGCTCTGCCAGACAGCTCCTGCAGCCTTTCCTTTGAGCCCTGTCCTTGATCTCTATCCAGTCAAAATGCAGACCCATCCCAAAACGGTGCTGCACCCAAGTCTGGGACGAATGACGGAGAGAAGAGGGAGGCACCTGCCTGCATTCTTCCCCTGGGTGGCCATGGCCCCACGTGGAGTCGTGGGCTCCCCTGTGCGCTGTTCTCAGCCCCAGGTAGGCTGTGTTCTACCTTCCCCCTCGCTTTCTTCTTACCTACAAGGGCTCTTGATTTCACCTGTCTTTGCAAATCCTTTATGCGTGACAGTCTCCCCTGAGAAGACAGGGAGGTAGGGGACGGGAAGACAGCAATTTTACCCATCAATGATTCATTCAGGAAACACAATCTGAATGCCTACTATTCGTTTTACCAGGGCTCTTTGCACACACGCCAGACTTTCAAACTAGCCATCATCATTAAACGTCTTTCAGGATTTCACATTAGAAGCTTCAGGTATCTGAAAGTGGGCTGGCGTGGGGAGGGCCAGGTCCCACTCTGACAAGAGCCTAGAAGACAGGCTGACTCCTGTCTGACGTCTGAAACTGGGAAGAACACGAAGGGCAGCCCTGGCGAGAGCCAACCAGGGGGACGGAAGGCAAAAGGCTATGGGAAGCCCATTTTTAAATTTTTAAATTCATTTTTAATTGACAAATAAAAATTGTACATATTTATTGTACAATTTGTATAACTGTACATACTTCAACATGTTGTTTGAAATATGTAAACATTATGGAAGGCAAAATTTTTTCTGAGGCAGAGTCTCACTCTGTTGCCCAGACTGGAGTGCAGTGACGCCATCTCGGCTCACTGCAACCTCCGCCTTCCAGGTTCAAGCAATTCTCCTGCCTCAGCCTCGGGAGAAGCTGGGACTAAAGGCGCCCGCTACTATGCCTGGCTAATTTTTGTATTGTTAGTAGAGATGGGGTTTCACTATGCTGGTCAGGTTCGTCTCGAACCCCTGACCTCAGGTGATCCACCTGCCCCTACTTCCCAAAGGGCTAGGATTATAGGCGTGAGCCACCGCACCTGGCTTGGAAGGTTAAACTGAGCTAATAAGCATATGCATTACTTTGCATACTTATTTTTTGTAGTAAGAACACTTAAAATCTACTCAGCAATTTTCAAGAAGACAATGCTATTAACTACAGCCACCATGTTGTAAAAGAGATCTCTTGAACTTCCTCCTATCGAACTGAAATTTTGTATACCTCTGTTTCTAATTTTTACCCTATATTACACAGAGCAATTCTGAATTTATTTCACTAAACTGTGACCTAGAGAAAATATTTTATTCAGAAAACATCACTGGCAAACAAACAGCTCCAGAAGTGATCTGTGTTTACTAAAACTTTGAAATATATTGTACACATATTCTGCATTAAAATCTGATTAAAATGTAGTTATACAAAGAGACAGTGTTTTCTGATTTGTAGCATTCATGGCCGAGATACACTATTTAAAAATCCACTTGATTTAGGCATTTATTCAAAATCATAAGCATAAAACATGATCATACCTTCCTACTGGCAGACACAAAGCTGGTGCATCCCACACACTTGTTTGAGTAATTACAACACCAGCTGTTCTAGCACCTAGCGAGAGAAGCTGCAACTGTAGACTGACTCCTGGTCACCGATGTGCCAAACAGCACCATCTTCTAACCAAAAACGAAAATCTCACTTTGATAAGTGGGTTGTCCAAATTAAATTAGCGGAACCAATGCTTAAGTCTAAGTTCCAATTTTTAAAACTTTCTGTATGTGCTATACTAGCAAATGTGGATTTATCTGACTTTAACACAAAAAGGAGAGACTGCCAATAGAATTGATTCCTGCTAGATTTTTAAATCTACAAAATCTGAGATCTCCCCAAGAATTAAAGGCAATTCTCAGGTTGAAATATTTATAAAACATACAAATTTCAATGGCATTTCACAGAAAATAAATAGAAAGTATTAAACAGCAGACAAAGATTACAGCCAAGACTCAACTATCCAACTGAAACTCGGTTCTATATTTACTACCCAAAGACAGCAGACCCTCCATATGCTGGAGCCTCTCCGGGAGGAAGGGGAGATGACCATGTGGTGAGTGTGTGTTCCAAGCCAGGGATTGTACACGGGTTACTTTATTCAATTTTCTCTCTCTGGATTTCCCACAGGATAGGCTTCTTAGCAGCACTCTACAGTCGTGGAAACTGAGGCCTGGCAACTCCCCTCAAGGCTGCCCACCCAGGAAGCACCCGCCCAGTGGGTCTGATGAGGCCTCCATTCTGTTGCAGTGCGCCATGTCTATCCACTCCAAAAGCCACAGCACACACAGCTTCAACTCTCCAGAAAATGTCCAGTCGCCCTGTCTATATTTGCCTTGTTTCACAAAAATTACGCATTTTGGTTGGAGTAGACTTACGACCAGAAAGAGGCTCTCCGCAAAGCAGATGCTGCACTTGCAATGGTGGGATGAAGGGGGATGGAATACAATAGCTTGAAAAGTGACCAGGACACAGCAGCTGGACTAGACTCAGGGATAAGAAATACTTCTCTATCTTTCCCCAAAGTTAAATATTTCTAAGCCTCCACCTGTCCATCTGGTGAGAAATTGCCTTTTTTTTTTTTTTTTTTTTTTTTTTTTTGAGACGGAGTCTTGCTCTGTCGCCCGGGCTGGAGTGCAGTGGCTGGATCTCGGCTCACTGCAAGCTCCGCCTCCCGGGTTCACGCCATTCTCCTGCCTCAGCCTCCCGAGTAGCTGGGACTACAGGCGCCCGCCACCTCGCCCGGCTAGTTTTTTTGTAGTTTTAGTAGAGACGGGGTTTCACCGTGTTAGCCAGGATGGTCTCGATCTTCTGACCTCGTGATCCGCCCGTCTCGGCCTCCCAAAGTGCTGGGATTACAGGCTTGAGCCACCGCGCCCGGCCGAAATTGCATTTCTTCACGGAGTACTGGAGTCTTAAGTGGTTTATGCAACCCAGAAAATTTGGCAAAGCGTCCATGATGATCACCATTGAGCTCCCTGCCCATAAGGTCCAGTCTAGAGGCCCTGACCCTGGAAAGTGTTCTGTCTACAGACATCTGTGGCCCTCCTCACCATGGAATTTCCCCTTCTTAAATGAGCCAGTCTGACACCAGTAACAAACAGAAGTCAGGCATTTCTCCCCTGTAGAAAGGGAACCTCCCATTCTGGCAGACAAGATTCAACACTCTCTTGGAAAGGAAGAAGGGAAACACCACTCATGCCTGCAATGAGCCAACAGCAGACCCCAGTGGGCCCAAACAATGAGAAACAGGACAGAGTTTGGGGTCTGCTTTACGTCTCTTCCACTGCAAAATGCCAGGACCCCAGGACTGCCCTCGGCTCAGGAACGTATGGAGACACATTAGGTGGTAACATGCGCTGCCGCCTACAGGAACGATCTGTGACCCACAGAGGAGTGTCCTATGTCCAACCTAACACCACACTAGTGGGTCACATGTGCAAGTGTCCCTTGGCAAACAAAACAAAACAAAACAAAACAAAAAAGGCGTACGTAGCCTTGCTCTCCTTCCTAATCAGGAGCTCACAGGGATCCTGGAGCCAACCAAACTAAACTCTGACTCCAGCTTTTACAACCCTAACTACTGGGAATCTGTTTTCCCACTGGAGTCTTTGAGAGGATGGAGAAATACACACTAAAAAGGGTTCCGTGGAGATATTGGAGTTAGACTTTATAAATGTGGCTCATGAATTCCAGCACCCAAAATGGAAGACTGGGCTTCCAGAATATTACACTGTTTTGTACTTAGCTACTTTATTTATACCCCTCCTGGTTCTGAAGAATATTTAACAGGTTTTATTTCACCACGAAAAAAGGGTTGCTTTAGCAACAGGGCAAACAAGTATACTTCTTTAAATGTCTATAAATGACCCAGATTAGTCTCCAAGTTTGTAAAACACTTAATCTCTTTCAGCAATGAAATGCCAAGATAAGAGTAAATTCCAAAAATTCTTTTGAGGGCATGAGTGCTTATTTATTGTTAAGTGGGAGATGAGCTAAGCCCATGGTACTCTCGGTCCACAGAGGCACCCTATAAAAACGTGGCAAGCCCAGGGCGAGGCATCATGGAATGGACCCTGCATTCCGCCTCAACGGTGCCAATTCCTGGGACCTCATTACCACACTGTGGCCAGGCACAAAGTTTTCACTGGCCAAGACAAAAATAAGAATAGTTCCCACACAAAAAAAGGCACCAATAAGTATCTGCAGACTGATGGACTGATAAGTGAATGACTGATACTGTACACTTTTCAAAAGTCAAGAGATAATTTATTACATGTGAAGAACAATCCTTAAAAATAAAGCTGGGGCCAGGCACGGTGGCTCACGCCTGTAATCCCAGCACTTTGGGAGGCTGATGCAGGAAGATCACTTGAGGTCAGGAGTTTGAGACAGCCTGGGCAACACAGGGAGACCTCGTCTCTATAAAAAAAAGAAAACTTAAAAACTAGCCAGGCATGGTGGGGCAAGCCTGTAGTCCCAGTTACTTAGGAGGCTGACACGGGACAACCACTTGAGCCCAGGAGTTCAAGGCTGCAGTGGGCTATGACTGTGCCCCTTGCACTCCAGTCTGGGCAACAGAGCAAAACATTGTCTCTAAAAATGTAATAATAATAATAAAGTAAAAAGCTAAAGTTGAACCTGAGAGTGTCCCTTATAACATTCTCCTAATAAAATATTCTTCTTTATATAATAAAATGGTGTGATAAAAGACAACAGTTTTAGTGCGAATAAAAACAAAACAGTTAAGGACAGGCATGGTGGTTCATGCCTGTAATCCCACAACTTTGGGAGGCTAAGGCAGGGGGACTGCTTGAGCCTTGAGCCCAGGAGTTCAACAATAGCCTGGCGAGACCCTGTCTCTACAAAAAAAAAAAAAAATTAATTAGCCAGGTATGGTGATAAGCGCCTATAGTCCCAGCTAGTCGGGAAGCTGAAGCAGGAAGAGCACTTGAGCCTGGGAGTGCAGGATGCAGTGAGCCGTGATTGTGCCACTGCAGTCCAGCCTGAGTGATGAAGCAACACCCTGTCAAAAAACAAACAACCCAAAAAGTTAGCAACTTTATGTCAGAACCCCAAATATTATTATTATTATTTTTTTTTTTTGAGACAGAGTCTTACTCTATCGGCCAGGCTGGAGTGCAGTGGCGCGATCTCGGCTCACCAGAACCCCAAATATTCTTTTTTTTTTTTTTTTGAGACGGAGTCTCTCTCTGCCGCCCATGCAGTGGCGCGATCTCGGTTCACTGCAAGCTCCGCCTCCCGAGTTCACACCATTCTCCTGCTTCAGCCTCCTGAGTAGCTGGGACTACAGGTGCCGCCACCTCGCCCGGCTAATGTTTTTTGTATATTTAGTGGAGACGGGGTTTCACCGTTGTTAGCCAGGATGGTCTCGATCTCCTGACCTCATGATCTGCCCGCCTCGGCCTCCCAAAGTGCTGGGATTACAGGCGTGAGTCACCGCGCCCAGCCCAGAACCCCAAATATTCTTGAACTTTGACTTTAACTACAAAATCTGACAGTGTGAGAACCACTGCTTGAAACACTGGCTACAATCCCAGGAAGAAGAATGGAACTCCAAGACACAGGGGCTAGTCGGAAAACAGTCCCCCAAGGCAGGGAGGCAGACCCAGGCGACAGAGCAACCTGCCCAACAGCCACGTTCCCTCTTCCCTCGGCCAGATTCCCAGCTTTGTTAGAGGATCCTTTTCCCATGTGACTCAAGGTCAAGTGAATGCACCTGCCACTCTAAGAAAAAGGTCAGTATTAGCTCATTCCCTTTGCCAGTGATTGGTTCAGGGATGATCACATGACTTAGGTCTGACCACTGAAGGGAAGTCTGGTGGGGACGCTTCTGGGAAAGATTTATTTGCCATTAAGAAGAGACACAGGTATCAGTAACTCCTCTTCTTTTGTGTACATGTGGCCTCTGATTCCGATGCCTAAAACTACAGCAGCCTTCTAGCTGGATTCAGGATAAATTAAGATACTGTTACCAGCAGAGCAGAAAGATGGAAAATACATGGGTACTTGATGCCACCGAGGCACTAAATTCACAACCTGAAAACCTGTTATGGTTGAATTCTGTCCCCCATAAAAGATACATCAAAGAATGAGCCGGGCATGGTGACACACACCTGTAGTCCCAGCTACTCCGGAGGCTGAGGCAGGAGAATCGCTGGAACCCAGGAGGTGGAGGTTGCAGTGCGCCACGATCGTGCCACTGCACTCCAGCCTGGGCAACAGAGCCTGACTCTGTCTCAAAAGAAAAAAAAAAAAAAAAGTCAAAGTTCTAACCCCTAGTACCTCAGAATCTCAGAATCGGAGTTTATTTGGAAAGAAGGTATTTGCAGATTTAACCAAATTAAGATGAGGTCATTAGGGTGGGCTCTAACCCAAGATGACTGGTGTCCTTATAAAAACGGGAAATTTGGACACGCATACCACAGAAGGACGTGGTGAAGACACACAGGAGAGCCCCACGTGAAGACGGAGGCAGAGACTGGACTGCTGAGACTGCAAGCCAAGGAATGCCCAGGACCGCCGGCCACCACCAGAAGCCAGGAGAAAGATGAGGCAAGGATCTGTCTACCTGCAGTCTCAGAGGGAGCACAGCTCTGCTGACGCCTTCAGGATGGACTTCCAGCCTCCAGAACTGTGAGAGAAGAAATTTCTGTGGTTTTAAGCCACCCAATCCTGGCAGCTCTAGCAAGTTAATACACCTTCTTTCTTCTGGACCTTTTTATGTATACATAAATATGTAAATTAATAAAAATTTTCCTTCTGCTTAAGCCACTTTCAGTGATGATATCAGTACTTGCAATTGAAAGCAACTTGACCAACTGGTCCCAAGGGAGACGACTACCAAGCAGAGAAAGGGTCCTAGAGGAGCCAATGCCCACTAGAGCCCACCCATCCCTTTAACCAGCCAGTACCAACATTCTTCCTTCATCCCAAACTCACACTGCCAGACACAGACACAAATTGCTGCTCCACACAGCGTACCATTATCCTTGTATATAACAACCAAAAGCACATACCACAAATTCTAGAACAAGTGCGGGACCTCAGGAGAGGTCCACTTCCCTTTGGGTTTCCCCCGATTCTTCTTTTAGTCTAATGTAGAGATTAAACTATAAAGCTGAGGACCAGCCACACACCATAGATACAGTTCATGCAAATCCAACTATTTCTCCTCAAATCCAACTATTTCTCCTCAAACCCTTGGCCTGGCCCAGGGCACCAACATCTCTCCCTGGATCATTGCATTAGCCTCCTAACTGGTATCTCCGCTTTGCTACCCCGGCCCTCCTTCAAAGCACTCTACAGAGCTGCCAGGATGATCCAGTTAGAATCTAAGTTAGGTCACTCCTCTGCTTAAAACCCTCCAGTAGCTCCTGTTTCATTCAGAGAAAAAGCCACCATCCTCCCAGGGACTTAGGAGGGCCCTGCTGATGGGGATCCCTGTCCTGTCATTGTTTCCCGTTGCTCCCCCTCTTCCTCACTGCACTCCACTGGCCTCCTTGCTGTCCCATGAACATCCCAAGGCCGTTCCTGCCCGGCCTCTGCACTCGCTCTGCCCTTCCCCACACTTCCTCAGGTCTCTACTGAAAAACCACCTCATTAATGAGGGCTTCCCCGGCCCTTCTTTCTACAAAGGGGCCTTCCCAACCCCTTTCCACTGACCCTTCACACCCCTTCTCCTGGATTGAACTCTATACGTTTTATTTATGTGTCACGTTCATGTCCACTAGAATGCATGCTGCAGGAGCGTGGGGAGTTTTGCCAGCCCTGCTATATCCCACAGCAGTGTCTGGGATGGGGTCTGCCAATGCTGCAACGAGGGAGAAAGAGAGGAGAGAAGAGGTGGGTGACTACGCATGCGGTTGGTTAGGTCACTTAGCACGGCCTTGTGTTTTGTCCTAGTCACGTTCAGCTGGGCAGATACAGGCCTGGGGGAAGCAGAGAGTTGGATTCAGCAGGGCTGGAGTTTTGCCAACAGAGTATAAGGAAGGGAAAAAAGAGCAAGAGAGGTGAAGAGGCAAAACAATGACTGATCACAATGGCTGAACTCAGAGATTATTATAAGTTAGGTAAAGAAGGAAGTGACGGCATGAAGAGAGAGGGACATGAAAAGATAATCAAAGGATTATAGATCAGTGTGAGTTTTAAGATCTTTCTGGGCCAGGCACAGTGGCTCACACCTGTAATCCCAGCACTTCGGGAGGCCGAGGTGGGCGGATCATGAGGTCAGGAGATTGAGACCATCCTGGCTAACATGGTAAAACCCCATCTCTACTAAAAATACAAAAAATAAAAATAAAAATTAGCCAGGTATGGTGGTGGGTGCCTGTGGTCCCAGCTACTCGGGAGGCTGAGGCAGGAGAATGGTGTAAACCCAGGAGGCGGAGCTTGCAGTGAACTGAGATCACGCCACTGCACTCCAGCCTGGGCGACAGAGTGAGACTCTGTCTCAAAAAAAAAAAAAAAAAAAAAAGAAAGAAAGAAAGAAAGATAGATCTTTCTGGGGGAGGTGCACCTACATTGACAATTTTTGTGTAATCTAAAATCGTGTTTGTTCCTCCTTGGTCTAACACCCTCAGGTTCCACCAGCATATATATTAGCCAAATTTGCATCCATGTAAATTAGCAAAATCTCAGTTCAAGTGGCATGCGGCATGTAAGCTTTCTCCCTGTGGACTTTATAATGGCAGCTGCACCTTCCCTGCTGGGGTCTGACTTCAGTCTGGATATGACAAGGGGTAGTGAGGGAGAAACACTGGGAAACTGCCTTCGCAGGTGAGGTGCTGGGGCCCGGGGGAAACACTGCACCCGACAGAGGTCCCAGCCTGCCTGGGTTGGCAAGCACAGCTGTGAGGGATCCTGAGTCTTTCCAATACTCTCCCCAGTCCCACCCCGACCAGAATCCACCAGAGTGTCAGACCTCATGTTTCCTAAACCAACGACCGTGTTCAGGAACCAGGCAAGGCCATGAACACAACTGCTGGTGTGCTCAGCAACCAGAAGGACCAGTCTCTGAAACCCTCCGCTCCTTTCTTGTTGCCCCCACCTTTTGTTTCAGTGCAATCACTGCAAGCCCTTCATGTTCAGGACATGCCGGGAGCTGAAGGTTTCAAAATGTGGGCTCCGCACTCTTTTTCTGTAAGCTGATCAGCGGGAGCCCCTGAATATCCAATTCCCCACTGCTTGCCATGGATGGTGAGGAGCCCACCACTCAACCCTGCCTGTACTTCCACTAGCTCTGCCCTTAAACTGGGCAAATTACCAGTCCCAGACGCCCTGTCCCTATTTCCTGGAGGGCCTACCGCCTGCCTCCACTCCTTATTCCAATCCTGCCTTGTTCTGGGTTTTGACTTCCAAGCAACAGAATCAAGTTGGCAGAGCAAGGTGGAAAATGGCATTTACCTAAACAATGTTGGAGAGGGCCCAGAATCACTAGGAGGGCAAAAGGAAAGCCTAAAGGCTACAGAGCCAAGAACAGTTCCCCAAGTCCTGCCCAGAGCAGATGAAATCCCCTCAGGGACAAATGACAGATGACGGATGACACTCCAAGTCAAGCCCCGGCAAGCCCTCACACCATGCCACGGCTGCCCAGGAAGCCCACCTAGCTGCAAACACGGCCACCACCAGCTTTCTCACTCTGTTTGCCTCACTGGCTCCCAAGAGACAAAGTGTAGGCAGATGTGGCCCAGGCAGGCCAGTGGCTCCCGTGCACCCAAGATGTACAGGGATAACTCAGCTTGGGTCATATCATAGCCCACTGCCTCCCTGCACCGCATACTCCTGACGCCCCAGCCTGTCTGGGACCCTTATCCACAGTCTTCCAGTTTAAATGAAAGAAAGAAGGTAGACCTCAAAGACAGGCCAGTGCATTGAATGTATAATAATCAAGCCAGGGTATCCGGGGTATCCATCACCCCAGGGTTTACCATTTCTATGTGTTGGGTACGTTTCAACTCTCTTCTAGCTATGCTGGAATGTAAAATACACACTGTTGTTAACTGCAGCCACTCTACTCTGCTATCAAACATCAGAACTTATTTTTTCTATCTAACTGTATGATTATGCCCCATAAATATGTACAAATATTATGTATCAAAAAAAAAAAAAAAGAAGAAAGAAAGAGGCCAGTGGAAGGCATTCAAAAACAAAACACAAACCTGACAACTGTTTTTGCCTACCAGGGCCCAGTGAAACTCTTCTTAGACATCACACAAGAGAGAAGGAAAACTGGCAAGTTCACGATAGAACACGCCGAGACAGGCAGACCTGTGGCTAACTTTATGGTGATCCGGCTATCTGAACAGAAATAGAAAGGGTGCTTTAGCACAGCAGGAGAGGAAAACCGAATGCTCTGCCAGCCATCTATAATTGCTTGACAGCATAATTGATCATGTAACGGACAACTGTCCCATCATCTGATTCTCAAGCATTGATAAAGTGATGGAATACTACCAATGGCACATGGGATCTTCCCTCAACAGTGTGATCTGAGAAAGTGCCAGCACCAGCCAGGGCTCTCACAGTTGATACCACTGGAATTTTAAAAAGCTTTCTGTAAACAAAAGCATCAAAAGGTATCTTAAAATACATGAAAAGTAGACAAGTTTGTCCTACAGCCTTGAGTATTTATCCTAGATGATGTCCTAGTGCCTACTGAACTAGAAATAGACTCTGTGGATATGAGGGAAATATTTTTTTAAAATAACAACGCCCATCAAAAGAATCCAGCTGCCTTCTCAAAATGACAGAGCCAGAGCAGTTCTTTGTCACTGCTATCGCTGGGGGCCTGCGGATCACAAACCTCCAGGTATTCACTGAGTCTGCACTGACCAGAAAGCATCCCTCCCTCCCTGTGTCAGGCATTTGGACATAATGTGGATGGTTAATAAAAGGCACAGCAAACTGCCAAAGACTCACCAGACCCACCTCGGGGGACCCAACGCCTGACCCAGAGCACACTGCGGAAATTTCGGCTTATTTCATCTGTTCACTTGCTCCCTCTGTAAATCGGTACTGAGCACCTGCCCTAGGCCAAGCACCATCCTAGAGACACGACGGACACAGTCACCGAGGCCTCAGCCTCAGCCTCAGCCTCAGGGAGCCCATGTTCCAGGAGGGAAGACAGATGAGAAACAGAATTTAATTTCATAGAGTGAGGAGCATGTAACAGAAGACAGAGCAAGCTAGGAGGACGCAGGGCAGGAATGCAGGCTGGGAGAGGGGCCTGTCACCCAGAGGAGGGGCGGGGAGAGCCTTCTTCAAAAGGGACTGCTGGGTGAGACCTGAAGCATAAGAAGGCATTACTGGGACCTCGGAGTCAGCTTAAGGGCAGAATCTCACAACTTTGTCTTAGAAAAAAGGAATGAGAAGTTTTCTAGATAGGGGAGAAAAGGCACCCGTGCTTACAATGGGAGGAACAGGCAGCGAGTTCAGGTGACTGCGAGAGGCCACTGTGTCTGGGCACAGAGAGCACACAGGAGCTGCACCAGACAGGTCTGCTGGTGGCGGCAGAGCCAGGACAGCGAGGTCCTGGGGAGGAAGGGGACGGGCTTTAAGCTGCTGGGGCCGACACAGTCAAAACTACGACGCAACAGAAAAGCATAACAGGTCTTTCTTCTTCCAAACAGGCCTATCTTTTATGCGCTCCTGAATTAGGTGGTTCTCCTGTTTTGGCTTGAATTGGTAGGGTTTACTCTATTTTTTTGGCTTGAATTGGTTTGGTTTGGTTTGGTTTGGTTTGGCTTGGCTTGAATTGGTTTAGTGTGGTGTGGTGTGGTCTGGTCTGGTCTGGTCTGGTGTGGTGTGGTGTAGTGTGGTGTGGTGTGGTCTGGTCTGGTCTGGTCTGGTGTGGTGTGGTGTGGTGTGGTGTGGTGTGGTGTGGTGTGGTCTGGTCTGGTCTGGTTTGGTTTGCTTTGACAGAGTTTTGCTCTTTTGCCAGACTGGAGTGTGGTGGTGCAATCTTGGCTCACTGCAACCTCTGCCTCCCAGGTTCAAGCAATTCTCCCGCCTCATTCAGCCTCCAGAGTAGCTGGGATTACATGCGTGTGTCACCATGCCCAACTAATCTTTATATTTTTTAAGAAGGGATGGGGTTTCACCATGTTGGCCAGACTAGTCTCAAACTCCTGACCTCAGGTGATCTGCCTGCCTTGGCCTCCCAAAATGCTGGGATGACAGGCGTGAGTCAGCTAGCCTGGCCAGTTTACTATATTTCATTCCACCCAGGAAATGTTCCTAACTTCTTGCTTTTAAAAAAATTATTGGTAATTTTTTTATTGTTAATTTTTTAAATGTTTAAATGGTGACACAATAGAAGCAACAAAAAATTTACTCCTTAGCCATTTTTAAGTGACGGGTCTATGGCATAACGTACATTGGTGGGCAACCATCACCACCAAACATGCACAGAACTCTTTTTATCATGCAAAACCGAAACCGCTCCCACTGAACACTGCTCCCCTGCTGCCCCTGGCAACCACCATTCTACTTCCTGTTTTTATGAGTCTGGCTACTCTGGGTACCTCATATAAGTGGAATCACACAGTATTTGTCCTTTGGGGACTGGCTTATTTCACTCAGCATAATATCTTCAAAGTCTATCCATGTCATAGAACGTGTCAGAATCCTTCCTTTTTAAGAATAGGCCGGGCGCGGTGGCTCACGCCTGTAATCCCAGCACTTTGGGAGGCCGAGGCGGGCAGATCATGAGGTCAGAGATCAAGACCATCCTGGCTAACACAGTGAAACCCCGTCTCTACTAAAAATACAAAAAATTAGCCGGGCGTGGTGGCGGCACTTGTAGTCCCAGCTACTCGGGAGGCTGAGGCAGGAGAATGGCGTGAACCCGGGAGGCGTAGTTGCAGTGAACCGAAACTGCACCACTGCACTCCAGCCTGGGAGACAGAGGGAGACTCTGTCTCCAAAAAAAAAAAAAAAAAAAACCAGTGCTGTTTACAAAACACATTCTATTAAATACAACTGTATTTTATATTTTACTTTTATCTTATATAAATTTGTATTTATAAAATAGATTTTATTAAAAGTATTTTTGCTGTGAATAATTGTATTCCATACATGTAAATATAAAAAATTGCTACCATGGCCCTTTAAGGAATTTAATAATTTCATAAAATACGGTAACACCACAGAAGAAAGACATAAGAAGTTTTGCTGTTAAGAACATTCTCCAAGCCAGAAAAATAGACATTAGAGTAAGGACATTTCCACATTCAATATTAACTGATACTTGGAGCAGAGTAATTCACAGTTAGTAGTCAGACTGATAGAGCTAGGAGGTAGAACGGCGGTTGCCAGCAGCTGGGGGCAGAGAATAGGAAAATGTTACAGGGGTACACAGCTGCAGTTCTGCAAGATGGAAAGTTCTGGAGGTGTATGATGGTGATGGCTGCACAGCCATGTGAATGTACCTACTACTAAACTGCACGCTTTCAAATGGTTAACATGGTAAATTTTATACATGTATTTTACCACAATTAACATTTTTTTCTTAATGTTTTCAAATAAAAAATTTGGTAGTTATTTAAATAACGAATGCTAGGCAGGACTGGTCACTGGTCAGCAGGAAAAAGCTGCTCCAAAGGTGGTTGAGGGCAAGGAAATCCTTCATAACTCCTCAGGCAAATCAACAGAGATCTTTTACTAGAGGAAGGTGCCACATCTGCCTGGGAGCCGAAATGGTGCAGCACTGAATTTAGGTCTTGAATTTCTTTTTTTTTTTTTTTTTTTTTTTTTGAGACGGAGTCTCTCTGTTTCCCAGGCTGGAGTAGAGGCGCCATCTCCGCTCACTGCAAGCTCTGTCTCCCGGGTTCACACCGTCCTCCTGCCTCAGCCTCCCAAGTAGCTGGGACTACAGGCACCGCCACCACGCTCGGCTAATTTTTTGTATTTTTAGTAGAGATGGGGTTTCACCGTGTTAGCCAGGATGGTCTCGATCTCCTGACCTCGTGATCCACCTGCCTCGGCCTCCCCAAAGTGCTGGGATTACAGGCTTAAGCCACCGCGCCCGGCCTAGGTTCTGAATTTCTTCAGGTCCAACACTGACATTCTTCACATGCTAACAGTTCTGATGTTCAGGTGCCTCACATAAGCAATGTCAAAAGAAATATGCTCTCTGCCAAGCAAAGAAACAAACTGAGAAACAGCTGTGCCTGCCTGTGCATGCATAAACTCAACCAGGCAAAAAGTGTTCCTAGTGACACGTATCACAGTACCACAGAACACTGCCATGTGGTTGAATTTGAACTGTCACGTAAATGTCTCCAGAAAGATTTCACCATGATATACAACTGAGATTAAACACTATTGTGTGGACAGAAGGTTGCCTTCCATTGGGCTAAGCTCCACAGTTGAAATCAGTAAAAACTGCCAAATCTTTTGGGCAGATCATAAAATGTTCAAAGTTAGGATAGGCTGGTGAGACTGACTCACACACTGTAAGGACTACCACTGAACATTTTTCTGTCCTAAGTTCCAACTGACTTTCTATGACTGTTGTTTAATTTCCACAGATACATAATGTAGTTATGGAAAAAATGATGTGGGGAAAAGAAAGAAAGATCAGACTGTTACTGTGTCTGTATAGAAAGAAGTAGACATAAGAGACTCCATTTTGTTCTGTATTTGAGATGCTGTTAATCTGTGATCCTACCCCCAACCTTGTCCTTGCAAGAGACATGTGCTATGGTGACTCAGGGTTTAAAGGATTTTGGGCTGTGCAGGGTGAGCTTTGTTAAACAAGTGCCTGAAGGCAGCTTGCTGGTTAAAAGTCATCACCATTCTCTTAATTTCAAGTACCCAGGGACACACACACTGCCAAAGGTCGCAGGGACCTCTGCCTAGGAAAGCTAGGTATCGTCCAAGGTTTCTCCCCATGTGATGGTCTGAAATATGGCCTCACGGGAAGGGAAAGACCTGATGTCCCCCAGCCTGACACCCGTGAAGGGTCTGTGCTGAGGAGGACCAGTACTAGAGGAAAGAAGGCCTCTTGGCAGTTGTTGGCACTTGAGATAGAGAAAAGCATCTGTCTCCTGCCCGTCCCTGGGCAATGGAACATCTCAGTGTAAAACCCGATTGTATGTTCTGTTTACTGAGAAAGGAGAAAACCACCTTAGGGCGAAAGGCGGGACTTGCTAGCAATGCTGCTCTTTATGCACTAAAAATGTTTATGGAGATGTTTACATATGCATATCAAGGCACAGCACTTTTCCTTAAACTTATTCATGTCACAGAGATCTTTATTCATATGTCTTACTGCTGACTTTCTCCCTATAATGATCCTATTATCCTGCCACTTCCTTTTCTTTAAGATGGTAAAGATAATTACCAATAAATACTAAGGGAACTCAGAGACCGGTGCCGGCGTGGGTCCCCTGTATGCTGAGCGCCGGTCCCCTGGGCCCACTTCTTCTTTCTCTATACTTTGTCTCTGTGTCTCATTTCTTTTCTCAAGTCTCTCGTTCCACCTAAAGAGAAACGCCCACAGGTGTGGAGGGGTTGGCCACCCCTTCAAATGAAAATCTGTTATTTACCGAAGAAGAAATGCAGACATCTGGTAGTTTTAACATGCCTTGAAATTATGCTGTCAATGCTAAAAGGACACAAAAGGTCAAGAACATGAGCATGGAATATGAACAGTATTAAAGCTGTCAGGCAAAGCTATCAATGGCCAAAAGAGGTAACAGAAAACATTATCCTATGAATGAAAAGAAAGCTTAAGAGACCAGTTTTGTGATCTTGAGTACAACAGTATGATGTATGGGGATAAATGTAGCTGCCACTGGTTAGATATTTTATGAAAGCTACGTTTATTATAGTATTTCTTTTTTCTAAAACAATGCTGCATAGTGGAGGGTGGGTTTTATAAGAGTAGGTACATGACCAGTCTTTTGCTGCAGTGACTTAGTTTGTGATAAGCCACATCATTTTTGCCACAGTGTACAATAGCTGCTGAAGGCCACCCTTGTCTCTCACTTTTCATTATTAAACCAATGCAAACTCTTCTGATGAAGTTAGAATACATTTTTTTAAGTTAGTCAAATGTGGGCACTATAAATCTAACTTCCAGTACTATGGATAAGCAATGGAAAACATCTGGTAATGTTAATCCTAAATAAACACTAAGCAATGCTTAATGTTTAAGACTGATGTCACTGACTATGCTTAGCTGAGAAGAAAACACGTGACTAAGGGAAAGACTCAAAGGATACGTAATAATTCTGTATCGCTACTAGACATTTAAATTTCACAAAGAGATTCAACAACATGAGGAAGCTCTGCTGCCTTTACCACAGAACCTTCTATCTCAACAATGAAACTCTATCTCATTGCCCTCTATCTCAACAATGAAACTTAGGAGACTTCTGATACGACACACTGGGAGATCACTTTATGTTGGAAACTCAAAATAGAAAGCCTGAAATGCTACCAAAATTGACAGCTCTAATACACAAGGGAAAGTCCTACCCTGTGACACTGTTATTATTAAAGCAAGCATCTTCTTTAAGATAAAAGTACTGCACAGTGGAAGGCAGGGGAAGGAAAGCAATGAAACATCTGCAGACCCTGAGAACAAAAGAACTACAAAATCGCCAACAGATAATCAGTGCAAAGTGCTGGAGCCAGTATAAAAACGCAGAGTCCAATTTGCAAAACAAAACTACTGGGAGTAGAAACCAACTTGGGAAGAACCTAGGTAATAGGGGCAAAAAAAAGAAGGAAAAAGATGATACAAGTGGCAGGCTAGAGAAGAGCCAGATGTCAAAAAGTACATGGCCAAACCAATCGTCACTTTGTGAAAAAAACGAGAATGTGTGCTAGAGCTATGAAACTAGAAATCTATCTTATAAACAGATAAAATTAGAAGATGAAAAGATCGAAAATTTTAATAATAAAAAATAATAAAGAGATATGGAGCATTCAAGAGAAAGGGATAAAGAAAACAGGTAAAGAGGGCTCAACATATGTATAATAGGAATTCTGCAAAGAAAGAAACAGAACAACCACTGAAAACTACATATTGACTCAAATATTTTTTTTTTAAGATGGAGTCTTGCTCTGTCACCCAGGCTGGAGGGCAGTGGCGCAATCTTGGCTCACTACAACCTCTGCTCCCAGGTTCAAGCAATTGTCCTGCCTCAGCCTCCCAAGTAGCTGGGATTACAGGTGCCCGCCACCACACCTGGCTAATTTTTTTGTATTTTTTAGTAGAGACAGGGTTTCACCATATTGGCCAGGCTGGTCTCCCACTCCTGACCTTGTGATTCACCCGCCTTGGCCTCCCAAAGTGCTGGGATTACAGGCATGAGCCACCAGACCCAGACCATATTGACTCAATTTTTAAAAATGAGTAAAAGACTTGAATAGACATTTCTCAAAAGAAAATATAAAATGGTCAACAAGCATATGAAAAGATGTTCAACATCATTCATCACTAGGGAAATGCAAATCAAAATCACAACAAGGTATCACCTCACCCTCATCAGGATGGCTATCGTTAACAACAACAACAACGAAACATAACAACAAGTGTTGGAGAGGATGTGGAGAAATTCAAATCCTTATACACTCCTGGTAGGAATATAAAATAGTGTGGCCACTGTGGAAAACAATTTGCCTGTTCCTCAAAACATTAAAAATAGGATTGCCATGAGATCCGGCAATTCCACCACTGGGTATATGAATGGAAATCAGGGTCTAAGAGAGATATCTGTACACCCATGTTCATAGCAGCACTATTCACAATAGCCGAGAGGTAGAAGCACCCCAAGGATTCACTGTTAGATGAATAAATAAAATGTGGTATAGACATACAACTGAATTCTGCCTTTACAAGGACGGAGATTCTGATACATGCTGAACGTGGATGAATCTTGAGGAGGCCAAGTGAAATAAGGCAATCACCAAAGGACAAACACCATGTGATTCCACTTCTAAGAGGTACATAAAATAACCAAATTCACAGAAACAGAAAGTAGAAGGGGAGTTATCAGGGGCTGGGATGCGGGTAAATGGGAAATCATTTAATGGGTACAGAGTTTCAGTTTCCCAAGATGAAAACGTTCTAGGGATTAGTTGCACAACATTGTGAATATACTTAACAATATTGAACTCAAAAAATATATATATATTGAACTGTACACTTAAAATGGATAAGATGGGGCCCGGTGGCTCACGCCTATAGTCCCAGTGCTTTGGGAGGCCAAGGCGGGCGGCTATCCTGGGTCCAGGATTCAAGACCAGCCTGGTCAATATGGCAAAACCCCAAAACCCCATCTCTACTGAGAAAAAAAAAAAATACAAAAAATTAGCCAGGCATTGTGGTGCATGCCTGTAATCCCAGCTACTCAGAGGCTGAGGCACGAGAATTGCTTAAAGTTGGGAGACAGAGGTGCAGGGAGCTGAGATCAGGCCACTGCACTCCAGCCTGGGCGACAGAGTGAGATTCTGTCTCAAAAAAAAAAAAAAAAATGTACCCTAGAACTTAAAGTATAATAATAATTTAAAAATCTGATTGAATTAAAAAGAAAAAAAAAGTTAAGATGGTAAACTTTGTTACGTGTATTTTACCACAATTTTTTAAAAAATGAATTAAACTGTATATTGAAAAGGTACATCACATACCTAAGAAAAACAATTCACAGAAGCCATAACAAGACATATTCTAGTAAAATTATTAAAGAAGAAAGGATAAGGGGACCACAAAATCATAAGGACTTCAGCACTATTTGTCATGCTTCAATTCTTTAAGAGGGAAACAACTGTACCTCGAAGCACATAAGAAAAGAGTTATATTTTTCATCATAAGAGGTGCATAAATGAGGATTTGTTATATTATCCTCTATACTTGTCTATACACTTGTAAGATTTGATCACACATTCCCACAAACGATTAAGAGAACCTACTGGCTCTGTTAAATTAAAAATTTGGGCTGAGAAGGTACTTGTGTAACGAACTGCAGCTTAACTTAGTATGCAAACTAACGGAAAGCCTAACTCAGGAGGATACTTTGGGAGGAAATTGCTGAGTCTCAGGCAATTATAGCCGCTGAGCTCCAGTTAACTGCAGGCAGCCAGGACAACTGTTCCAATCCTGTTCAAATAAGACGAACACTGAGCCATTAGCCATCAGCTGTCTCTCTACCTCACTTCGGTTTCTGTACCTCACTTCCCTGCTATCCATAAATGCTCTTAGACCATGTTGCAGCCCTGGAGTTCTCTGAACCTGTTCCTGGTTCTGAGGGCTGCCTGATTCTAGAATCACAAATAAAAGGCGATTAAAATCTGCAAAACTAGATTTGTTATACATTCATCTTCTAGCAGTTTCCATAATTGAAGAGTTCAAAGACTAGTGCTGTTGTTGGGGCAAAGCTTGAGCCAGGAGCTCGGTATCACCTAGTCCCAATTCTTCTCCACCTTCTGCTCTGCCAAGTTCATCCCCGGGCTCCTCACAGAACCCCTCAGGCTCTCGTATGACCACGATTAAATGTCTATAGCAGTCCCAGCCTAAATCCTCATTCCAGGGTAAGCAAGGGCATTGCTTCTAGAAACTCCCG
This sequence comes from Chlorocebus sabaeus, assembly GCF_047675955.1. Taxonomy (NCBI): domain Eukaryota; kingdom Metazoa; phylum Chordata; class Mammalia; order Primates; family Cercopithecidae; genus Chlorocebus; species Chlorocebus sabaeus. The sequence goes on along the minus strand of NC_132929.1, from coordinate 6,125,267 downwards.
TTCAGGCTCCTGGAACTCCCTCTCTCAGGCTGACTGAAATTGGGTCCTGAAACAATTGCTGTGTCAAGACAGTGAGGTTCAATGATTCAGAGACAGAAGGAGTTGGGGTGGAGTCAACCCTAAGAATGGAAAAAGGGAAACTGAGGTGAATCAGGGAGAAATGGGTTCTGTGAGGCACCTACAACAAGGACAGCAGAGACCATAGTTCTGGTGGCTGTTCCTCACCCTCCAGACACTGTCCCTCTGCTGAGCTCCTTCAAACCCTCCAGACATGATCCAGGATCAGACTCATCTGGACTTGCAGTGGGGACACATCTAGGCCCTGACTCTGTCACATATGTATAGTGACTTCCATCTAAAAGGCACAAGGTTCTTTACAGATAGGGCAACTTTGATAGCACTCATCTGAGAAAGAGAACAAATTAGAATAATCATCCCTCACTTTCTGACACTCACAAAAAAAAAAAAAAAAAAAAAAAAACTAAGGGAAAGCAAGTACATACTCAAACAGAGTTGACTGCCAATGAGCAAGTCCTACCAAAGACAGCAGAGAGGCTGAAAAGGTCCTCTGGGAACTCACTCAATAAATGCTCATTTATTCCATTTATTGCAAAACCAAGAATTGTAAATAATTTAACTCACTTAGGAAAGGATCTTCTCCATTATTTTATCTGAATGTTATCTCATCTTGATGTTCCAAAGTCTGACAGTTACCAAAGCGAGTAAAAATCCTCATGTTTTCAATGCTAGGAAAATCATTAATAATGCATCCAGATTGAAACTTTCTTGGCAACTGTTGATTGTTTGTTCTTGCCATAAATTAACTGTTTTTAAAAAGCTAAAATCTAAAGAATTTCCAGGACCTTAAAACCATTAGAATATAAAGACACTCTAATTTAAAATAAAATTCATAACCAAAAGTGAATCCACCTAAACGCAATGTTTCCTTGTGTCATTTATCTTCTTTGAAGCCCAATCAATAACAGATGCATTCATTCACGCATGCAGCAAACATTTAGTAAGTGCTCTACATATGCCTGAAAGAAACTCACACATCATCCTTCCTGACTTCTTCCCTTTACAGATTAGGAGACCGAGGTCAAAAAGAGCGAGTGATCTGCCCAAAGTCACACGGCAAATACGAGAAGCCACGGGTGCGATCAGATTTCCTCACCTCTGGCCTGACCCCATTCTCCACCCTGCCATGTTTCCTTGGCTACAGCAGGTCTCTGATGCAATCGGCCTCCAGCAGAGAACACTACTGTAGTAAATATCAATAGCTGTCAAATTTGTGGCCACCCAGCATGGCTTGAACATCCTTCCTACAACTGGAAGATCTCCCATATGAGTTCCTTCTCCTGAAATGCAGAGGCAAAAGCTCATCCAATCCTCCTTGCAGCTAGAGCCCAGGCATATGGCTTGGCTTTGCCAATCAGAGGAGCAGTGTGACACAGTGGGCACAAGCAGGGTAGGCAGCAGTGGCTAAGCTTCTAGTGTTGGACCTGCAGGGAGCTGGCACTTCTGTGCGGAGCGATGGTCACAGAGCTGCCTTCATTTGTCATTGCCCAGCGGTGAGGTTTGGGCACTGATCCTGGTTATGCAGGATTCTGTGAAACTGGCTAAAAATGGACTCTGGAGCACGGGCTGTATCTAAGAACCCTGACCTCTGGGCTTCGTTATTACACGCTCAATACACATGCCTGGAGCTATGTACAAAATAAAGGCAGCTGGCCGGGCACGGTGGCTCAAGCCTGTAATCCCAGCACTTTCGGAGGCCGAGACGGGTGGATCACGAGGTCAGGAGATCGAGACCATCCTGGCTAACAAGGTGAAACCCCGTCTCTACTAAAAAATACAAAAAGCTAGCCAGGCATGGTGGCGGGCGCCTGTAGTTCCAGCTACTTGGGAGGCTGAGGCAGGGGAATGGCGTAAACCCGGGAAACGGAGCTTGCAGTGAGCGGAGATCCAGCCATGCACTCCAGCCTGGGCAACAGAGCGAGGCTCCGTCTCAAAAAAAAAAAAAAAGTAGCAAAATACAAGGCGCCTCTGCTCAAATTTTCACTGTGCATCATAAGATACCAGTTGTCATCTAAGTCTTAAGACTTTTTAAAAAATAAATGGTTCTTTTCTATTAAAAATAAGACAGCGATGGGACTACTTCACTTTTAACAACATATGCTAAATTATCAAGTGCCTCTTTTTAAAAAAAGAAAAAAAAAATCAAAAAGGTGGCAGAGAAAATCCCAGTATCAAAATACTCCTTCACCAAAATCTAACAGCAAAGCAAAGCCGGTTCCAAGCCTCTGCAGCACACAGCAGGTCCTCGTGGCTCTTTGGAAGCAAGAAGCAAGGGAGAAGGAAGTAAACAAAATCCTGAACAATTTCCCTAACAGCTCCCATCTTAGAGAATAACAGAAGGGAAATAGCTGAAGGCAGCCTCCAGAGAATAAGCAGCGTTTTCCCCAAAACCTTCATGTCATCCATTTTTTCCAGAGATGGAAAAACTGCTGTGACTCCCTGCTGGAAGGAAAGCAAGAAACGCTTCCCTATGGTTACAGAAGGTAAATGCCTGAACGTGACAATGTCAAAGGAACAGTCTCCTTAATTGGACAGCATGGAGTGGGAAATGAGAAGACACAGAAGGGCCTTCCTGTCCTCTCCCCATCTTGATGAGCAGTCCTTAAGACATGGCCTGCCGGGCGCGGTGGCTCACGCCTGTAATCCCAGCACTTTGGGAGGCCGAGGCGGGCGGATCACAAGGTCAGGAGATCGAGACCACGGTGAAACCCCGTCTCTACTAAAAATACAAAAAAAATTAGCCGGGCGCGGTAGTGGGCGCCTGTAGTCCCAGCTACTCGGGAGGCTGAGGCAGGAGAATGGCGTGAACCCGGGAGGCGAAGCTTGCAGTGAGCCGAGGTCGCGCCACTGCACTCCAGCCTGGGGGACACAGCGAGACTCCGTCTCCAAAAAAAAAAAAAAAAAAAAAGACATGGCCTAAAATTCATAAACCTTTCAGAGGAGGCCTGGGATTTAAAGCGAAAATGTAGCCAACAACAAAACAAAAAAACTCAGGAGACAGAAGGGGGAAAGTGGTAATTTTTTCATTTTTCATAGCAAGTGAACAATAGATGTAATTTAAGAGTTGCTAAATCAAGAAATAGAAGGTTATACATAACAAATATACAGAGTTATACAAGTAACCACTGGAAAAAGTAAAAGTAGACTCTAAACCGTCCAAAGCACCAGAAGGGAAACAGTGCATGCACATACTCAAATAACAAAAAGGGAAGCAGGACGCCAGAATGTAGACCTGTATTCCCAGCTATTCCGGAGGCCAAGGTTGGAGGATCACTTGAGCCCAGGAGTTCAAGGCTGGCCTGGGCAACATAACAAGACCCCATTTCTAAAAATAATAACAAAAAAGGAGGAAAATTGGCAACAAAAAAAAACCCCCACAAACTAGATGATAATTAGGACTTAAAATATCTGTGTTAACAATAGATACAGATGAGACAAATTATTATTATTATTGGAAAATGATATGCTACACATCTAGAAAATAAGAGAATCCAAATTGTAAACTATTAGAAAGAATTAGAGTAGTTAGCAAGCTGACTGTTTGCAGAATTTTAAAGTATCTTTTTTCCTATAAACAAGCAAAATGATTGAGAAAACAGCTGGTTAAGACCCCACTCACAGAAACTCCTGAAAAGAACTGCACATCTGAACCAGATGTGGGCAGAACCTACGTGAAGAAAACTGGCAAGTTCTCCAATGAGGCAAAAAGGAGAAATTACAAGTAGCACCATGTGCTTGGATTGGAATGTTTCACACTGTAACTCGGCTCACGCCTGTAATCCCAGCACTTCGGGAGGCCGAGGCAGGCAGATCGTCTGAGGCCAGAAGTTCGAGACCAGCCCAGCCAACAGGGCGAAACTCCGTCTCTACTAAAAATACAAAAATTAGCCACTTATGGTGGCACATGCCTGTAATCCCAGCTGCTTGGGAGGCTGAGACATAAAAATCGCTTGAACCCAGGAGGCAGAGGTTACAGTGAGCTGAGATCGCACCACTGCACTCCAGCCTGGGCAACAGTGCAAGAATCTGTCAAAAAAAAACCTGTAGAGTTGTTAATTCCCCCTAAATCAATTCATAAATTTACTGCAAGCCAATTAAAATACCAGGAGGATTTGAGAACTTACTTTGGAACTCAGCAAAATGATACTAACAGTAATCTGAAAAAAATACATGAGAATTACCAGGTGTGGCCGTTTGTATTTTCCACATGCTTTTCTGCAGTGTGACCCTTGACTCCCTCCTATCAAAAGGTAGGGCCTATGTCCCCTCCCCTCAAATGCTGGCAGGTCTGTGACTGCTTCAGCCAACTGAGTACAGACAAAATGACCTCGGGAGACCTGTGAGCCTAGTCTGGAAAAGCCAGCAGTTTCCACTGGTGTTCTTGGGATACTTGCTCTGGTGGAAGCAGCCATCACGTAGGAAGTCCAACTACCCTGAGACCACAGTGCTGGAGGAGCTACAAGGATACACGTGGCTGCGGCCCCAGCTGCCCACTGGCCACAACTGCCAGCCACGTGAGTGGGGCGTCTGGGATGCTCCACCCCATCGAGTCCTCAGATGAGTTACAACCCCAGCCGATATCCAACACGATCGCAGGAGACCTCAAGCAAGAATCATCCAGCAGAGTCATTCCAAATTCCTCACCAACAAGATCATAAACGAAATAAAACACCTGTTTTAAACTGCTAAGTTTGAGGATAACTTGTGATGTCACAACAGTAACTGGAATTCCATTTAAAAGGAAGGAAGGGGGCTGTGCCCGGTGGCTCATGCCTGTAATCCCAGCACTTTGGGAGGCCAAGGCAGGCAGATCACAATGTCAGGAGTTTGAGACCAGCCTGACCAACATGTTGAAACCCCATCTCTACTAAAAATACAAAAATTAGCTGCGTGTGGTGGCGGGCGCCTGTAATCCCAGGTACTCAGAAGGCTGAGGCAGGAGAATCACTTGAACCCGGGAGGTGGAGCTTGCAGTGAGCCAAGATCACACCACTGCACTCCAGCCTGGGCAACAGAGCAAGACTCTATCTCAAAAAAAAAAAAAAAAAAGAAAGGAAAGAAGTGAGGAAGGTAAGGAAGGAAGGACAGGATGGGGGGAGGAAGGGAGGGAGGGAGGAGGAAAGGAGGGAAGGAAGAAACGAAAGGGGTGGGAAGGGGGAAGGAGAGCTGAAGGGGATTGGCTCTATCACATCTTACAACATAATGAATCAAAATTCATTCATAAATTCATTTAACAAATATTGAAGGTCTACAGGTCCACAAGCTAGGCATTAGAGAGACACCGTGTTGTGTAAAATCTTTGTCTTTATGGGATTTAGATTTCAGTGAAAAAGACAAATTTCAGATAGTATTAAGTGCGCCGAAGGAAAATAGAAATCAGGATAAGAGAAAGTTCTCCTTAAAAGACAGTGCTCACAGAGGCCTCTTGGAGGAGGTGGTGGTGGAACTGAGCCGAGGGAGGGCCTGGGTATTCTCACCTACTGCTGTGGGGTTTGCAAACGGTTCAGCCTGTCCTGGGGGCAATCCGAAAAATCTATTTCCATCTAAAAGGCACATACCTCTTGACCTAAAAACCTCTTGGTTGGGAAATTACCCAATGAACATTCCTACAAACATTAGCAATACTTGCAAGTATGTTATGACAAAAACGAGATACACAAAAATGTCAGCTCAATGGGAGCTTATTAAATAAATTACATTATAGTCATTCAATAGAGCACCAGAAGATTTTTTTTAAATTACATGAGCTATATCCACTGACAAACAGTTAGCTACATGAGACGATGTTGGTGACGATAAGAAAGGCTGGAACTGTGTGCGCAGTATCTCCTCTTCTGACTCGTAGAGAGAGAAGGTGCCAGGGGAGGAGGGAAGGATACTCATCTGCGATCTGGAAGAAATCCTCCTTTCCTCCGGAAACACCTCTGGGGAGAGGAGAGAGACTTGGGGTTTTCATTTGGCGCCTCTCCGTAGCACCTGAATTTTCTAACAAGATGCTGTACAAGTTTTACTTTTGTCCTTTAAATGCCCACTGGGGTTACCTGGACCATGAATCAGTGTATGACAGCTTCTCCCCAAAGGAAGAGTCAGGGCTACTAGACCGGACAAGGTTGGTTTTGTCTTTTGGTACTCTGTATTTCCAAAAATAACTGAATGGTATTTTTTTAATCAAATAATCTTAAAGAAGAAAGCCCTCTAACAACAAAGTATTTTAAACTGTGTTAAAATATTTTCATTCTATTATAAGGAAGCCTGCATGGTCCCATTGCAGCAGCCACCGTGATGAGCAGCAGCACTCTCTGTAAACGCAGCCCTTCCACGCTGCTCAGGGTGACCCACCCCAGTGAGCTGGTTACTCACAGATTCCCAGATCCCCCACCCGCACCGGGCAGGCATACGCCATTTCAGCTCAGAACTAGAAAAGATGGGCACCGGGAAGAAAGTCACCAAGCCCTCCCTAACTCCCCTCTGAGGGTTGCATCCTTCTTTCCCACCTCTTTCCTCCTTACAGAGCCCACTGTGCTCTGGGCCCCCATGACCTGGGGGTCAGAGTCAGACACACTGCTGCGCACAAACGGACCCATTCGTTCCTCATCACCACCTGCACCCACAACCCCTGTCAAAGCTCCCCCACACCCATCTCTGAATCTCAGCATGGGTAGGGCAGCTTCTTTCCAAAGAAGGGAAATTCCTGGCCAGGCACAGTGCTCACGCTTGTAATCCCAACACTTTGAAAGGCCAAGGTGGGTGGATCGCTTGAGCCAGGAGTTTGAGACCAGTCTGGGCAACATAGCAAGACCTCCTCTCTACAAAAATTAAAATTAAAAAATGAGCCGGGAGTGGTGGCATGCCAGCAGCCCCAGCCACTTGGGAGACTGAGGTGGGAGGAACGTTCGAGCCCACGAGGTTGAGGCTGCAGTGAGCCGTGATCCGCCACTGCACTCCAGCCTGGGCCATAGAGAGAGACCCTGTTGGAAGGATCTCTCCAACAGTTATCTCCTGGAAACTGCAATGGGTAAAGTGACAACTTTCTCCGGCTCTCCTAAGCCACAGTGCAGAATGGTCTGGAAACAGCAATAAGAGTCAATCCCCTTTTCACAAATCATCAAATGAGGCTCAGAGAGATTAAAGAATTAGGCAGTCATTCTTAAGAAAGGAAGGGAGGGAGGGAGAGAAGGAGGGAGGGAGAGAAAGAGGGAGGGAGGGAGGGAGGGAGGAAAATTTCTTGTGAAATTCCCAAAGAACAGAGAACATTTTTAAATGTTTCCTTACTCATTAGTTTACTCAGTATTTTCACACCCAAAAAAAATGTCAACAACCAGTTTTGCCAAGAATAATAAAAACAGATAATGATTCTGAGCCTTTCTTGCAAGATCTCTCAGGGTACACACCCAGCTGACTCCCTCGAATTTCTGTCTCTTCCGCCTTCTCAAATCTCCCCGTCTCCATCAGTGTCTCTTCTTCCATGCAAGGCTCTGTCCTCTAAAGTTCTCTCTCCCCCGGCTTCAGCCCCATGGAGGTGGCCCCTCGCCCCACATGTGGATTCAGTTCCCCACCTATGGTCCCCATGATTGTTCTACTCCAACTCAGGCTCTCATCACCCACCGCCAGTGTGACCTGGGCACAGTGTGATCGGGCGCAGGATGGGGCAGCCACCTCAGGCCCCAGAGCGCTCCATCCCATGGCCAAAGGGGTGGACACTCTGCCCCGAGACACCTGGGAGTGCATAACGCTCAAGCTATTCCTTCTTCAAAGCTGGTAAGTTTGCCTACGAGCAAATAATCCACTAGTTCCTCTGCAAGGGCAGCCAGTGCATACAGAGCTAGCCTGACTTAGGAAGAACACAGATGTAAAAGATGAGTCTTTCTCACACACTGCCGGGCACGTGTCAGAGATCTACAACAGCCCCTCACCAGCAAACCTGGCTGGCCGCAGCCCCATCCCAGGCCCTTGTGTTAATGCTGGGTCTCTGGCCCAGGCTCACCTCCTGTCTGATTAGCTCCCATTGTGCTTTCGAGGGCTCTTTCAGGTCAAGAGACTTAGACCAATACCACCTTAGGTGACCTGAACTTTGACTCTCCCTCAGGGAGCGGCTACGGGGTTTTAGTGTCTTCTCTCTGACAGCCCAAAGCGCAGATGCAAGCTGCTCCACCTCATTCCCAGGGCTTCTCCACTTCTGTTCTTGTCCTTCCAATCTGCCCTTCACCCATCCACCTCATTCCCAGGGACGAGCTCTGCAGCTGAGGATCCCACGGGGCAGAGCAGGGGTTGAGATGCAAACAATTCTGGTCACAGGCCCCTCTCCCCAACCTCCCCAAAAGTGCCACCTGCTGCATCTACATAATTCAGATAGCCCATTCGAGAGACCGCTGCTGGAACCAAGAAGCTGCCTGCCTGGATGACAGAGGATCCCCACTGGAGACACGGGAGGGGAGGAGTGCTGGGATTGCTTCATACCCACACCCACTCCGTGTTCGCCCTAACAGGCACTGTGTAGCGCTCATTTGGGGCCGAAAAGGAATAAATGACAACTTGTTTACAGGATCCGTGTTGTAAAAATACCTAGTGGGACCTTGTTTCACCACCTGGATCTTTAGGGAGGTACCTGTTCTCCCCTCAGAGCTCAGCCTGCCCTTACCAAGTCCCTCTGTTTCCCCTCCCTGGGAACTCTCAGGAATTATCCCCAGCCATTATTCCCAGAAACCTGTGCCAACCGCTAACGCCTAGCTCAGAGCATCACACTATCAGGTACCTGGATAACTGCAATGGGTAAAGTGACAACTTGCTCTAGCGCTCCTAAGCCACAGTGCAGAATGGTTTGGAAACAGCAGTAACAGTCAATCCCCCTTTTCACCAATGATCAAATGAGGCTCAGAGAGGTTAAAGAATTAGACAGTCAGTCATTCTACAGACTTTCTTCAACACCCACCTGTGCCAGGGGATGCCGGCCCCTCATAAAATACTCCCCTCCCCAAAGCTGTGGGGGTGGGGTTTCTTGCTCCTGGAAACAAGAAGAGTAGGGGAAAATGGAGAGCAAGAGGTGTGAGGGCGCCCAGGCAGGTGAAGCCTGGCGTCATGTGATCACTGCCCTCGATGCCTAGCAGGACTCCGAAGCCACCCCACGGGAGAATGGCTCTGCTGTTTCCCATGCCTGGGGTCTCCCTCCCCCACTCCAGCATCCCAGCTCACCAGGTAGGATGAGTGATGCCACATGGACTTCCAAAAATGCTTAACCTCTGCAGACCATGGCACAGCCCCAGGCTGGCCCCCAGCACCCAGACTCAGTACATGCCCGCCCTCTTCACGACCTCCCAGACCAGCCCGGCCATCCACCCATCCTCTGCACACATCCCTCCCCAACCTCCCCTCAAACACTTCGCCCAGGTGGGGCTTCCCAGGCAATCTCCAATCTACCGCTGACCTTGAACAACCCCGGTTTGAACTGTATAGGTGCATTTACACGTGGATTTTTTTCAGTCAAAATTACACCAAGTGTGCCAGCCTCTCCTGACTCCCCTCCCACCTCCTCCTCCACTTCCTGCACCTCCTCCTCCACTTCCTGCACCTCCTCCTCCACTTCCTGCACCTCCTCCTCCACCTCCTCCAGCTCTTCCACCTCTTCAACCTCCTCCACCTCCCCCACCTCTTCCATCTCCTTCTCCACTTCCTCCACCTCCTCCTCCACCTCCTCCACCTCCTCCACCTCTTCCATCTCCTTCTCCACCTCCTCCACCTCCTCCACCTCCTCCACCTCTTCAACCTCCTCCACCTCTTCCATCTCCTTCTCCACTTCCTCCACCTCCTCCTCTACCTCCTCCACCTCTTCAACCTCCTCCACCTCCTCCACCTCTTCCATCTCCTTCTCCACTTCCTCCACCTCCTCCTATACCTCCTCCACCTCCTCCTCCACCTCCTCCAGCTCTTCCACCTCTTCAACCTCCTCCACCTCCCCCACCTCTTCCATCTCCTTCTCCACTTCCTCCACCTCCTCCTCCACCTCCTCCACCTCTTCTTCCACCTCCTCCACTTCTTCCACCTCCTCCACCTCCTCCTCCACCTCGTCCACCACCTCCTCCTCCACCTCCTCCACTTTGTCCTCCACCTCCTCCACCTCCTCCTCCACCTCCCCTTCCACCTCCTCCACCTCGTCCTCCACCTCGTCCTCCACCTCCTCTACCTTGTCCACCACCTCCTCCTCCACCTCCTCCTCCACTTCATCTACCTCCTCCACCACCTCCTCCTCCACCTCCTCTTCCACCTCCTTTACCTCCTCCTTCACCTCATTCTCCACCTCCGCCACCTCCTCCTCCACCACCTCCTTTTCCACCTCCTCCTTCACCTCCTCCTCCACCTCCTTTACCTCCTCCTCCACCTCCTCCACCTCGTCCTCCACCTCTGCCACCTCCTCCTCCACCTTACCTACCTCCTCCTCCACCTCCTCTTTCACCTCCTCCTTCACCTCCTCCTCCACCTCCTTTACTCCCTCCTCCACCTCCTCCACCTTGTCCTCCACCTCCTCCACCTTGTCCTCCACCTCTGCCACCTCCTCCTCCACCTCCTCCTTCACCTCCTCCTCCACCTCCTCCTTCACCTCCTCCTCCACCTCCTTTACCTCCTCCTCCACCTCCTCCACCTCATCCTCCACCTCCGCCACTTCCTCCTCCACCTCATCTACCTCCTCCTCCACCTCCTCCTTCACCTCCTCCTTCACCTCCTCCACCTCGTCCTCCACCTCCGCCACCTCATCCTCCACCTCCTCTTCTATCTCCTTTAGCTCCTCCTCCACCTCCTCCTCCACTTCCACCATCTCCTACTCCCCCCTTGTCCTCCACCTCCTCCTCCACTTCCTCCTCCACCTCCTCCTCCACCTCCTCCACCCTCTTCCACCTCCTCCACCTTGTCTTCCAACCCCTCCTCCACCTGGTCCTCCACCTCCTCCTTCACCTCCTCCTCCCTCTTCCACCTCCTCCAACTCCTCTTCCACCTCTTCCACCTCCTCCACCTCTTCCTTCTCTGCCACCGACACAGCAAAACTAAGTCTTCCTCTTCCTCCTCCTCCTCAGCCCCCTCAATGAGAAGATGACAAAGATGAAAATCTTTATGATGATCCATTTCCACTTAATGAACAGTAAATATATTTTCTCTTCCTTATGATTTTCTTAATGATATTTTCCTTTCTCCAGCTTACTTTATGGTAAGAATACAGCATATAACACATACACAAACGATGTATTAATCATCTATTTACGTTTCCAGTCAATATGAGGCTATTAGTAGTTACGTTTCGGGGGAGTCAAAAGTTATACATGAATTTTCAACTGCAGAGGGAGTCGGTGCCCCTAACCCTGTACTGTTCAAGGGTCAGCTGTACAAAATGAGGACCAGACGTAGTACCCATTCCTCAGGGGCTACTGCTAGGCTTAAATGAGTTGATGTGAAACACTGTTAGAATCGCATCTGGCAAAAAAGTAAGCACTCATTAGTTCTTGTGATTGATTCAGTTACAGTTTCACATACAGATGACTGTCCCCCCGCCCCCACCAGCCCTCACCAGAGGAGGCTCTTGGATCTAAACAGTATGGAAGCCATGCCTGCTCCCCTCACCTCACACAGGCCTGTGTGCAAGGTGGCTGAGCCCCCCTGGATTTCTGACTAACCATCTTTGGACCACCAGCAGGTAAACAGTCTTCCCCTCCTGTGCCCCCCCAGCGCCTCAGCAGCATTAGTTTCCTATTGCTGCTGTAACAAACTGCCACAAACCTGGTGACTTCTAGCAACACACAGCTATCATCCTACATTCTGGAGGTGAGAGGTACCAATCAGTCTCACCGGGCTAAACTCCAGGGGTCGCAGGCCGGGCTCCTCCTGGGGGATCGAGGGGGGAAACTGCTTCCCTGCCTTTCGGGGCTTCCCAAGGCCGCCTGCCTTCCTTGGCTCCTAACTCTTTTGTTTGTTTGTTTTGAGACAGAGCCTTGCTCTGTCGCCCAGGCTGGACTGCAGTGGCGCGATCTCTGCTCACCGCAAGCTCCACCTCCCGGGTTCAAGCCAATCTCCTGTCTCAGCCTCCCGAGTAGCTGGGACTACAGGCGCCCGCCACCATGCCCGGCTAGTTTTTTGTATTTTTAGTAGAGACAGGGTTTCACTGTGTTAGCCAGGATGATCTTGATCTCCTGACCTCATGGTCCGCCCGCCTCAGCCTCCCAAAGTGCTGGGATTACAGATGTGAGCCACCGCGCCCGGCCTCCTTGGCTCATAACTCTCTTCCTCTCATCATTCCAGTCGCTGTGTTCATCACCCACCTCCTACTACTGACTCAGATCTTCTGTCTCCCTCTTAGGAGGACCCCCATGATTACACAGAGCCTGCCTACATAATCCAGGATAGTCTCCCTCTCTCAAAATCCTTAACTGAATCACATCCATGAAGTCCCTTTTTGCCATGTGAGACACAGATTCACAGCTCCTAGGGATTAGGATGTGGACTCCTCTGGGGGACGACAATTCCGCCCACCACATTGACCTAACCCATATTCAACCTATCCAGCTCTGCTAGCTTAGACATTGGGTTAGTCCCAATACCTGGTCCACAGTGGCCAAAACTGGAACTGAATATGACATTTCACATTTGCATCATAAAGATTCTCCAGATGCTGTGTGAAGGGCAGATTGAAAGGACAAGAGCAGAAGTGAAGAAGCCAGTTACAGGGCTACCAGAATAATCTGGGTAAGAGAGACACAGTGGGCAGAAGTCAGCATTTTTGAAGAAGAATCAGTGGGATGACAAGAGGCTATGTTTGGAAAGACCACTGGTGTCTGGTTGGAGGAACTGGATGAATGGTGGTTCCACTCCTTGAAAACAGAGGAGAAGACACTTAATTTGGAGAGGAACTGAGCAACTTGGTCGGGGACATCCTGAATTTTAAGTGTCTATGACTTGCCCAAGTGCAGAAGTAAAGTCAGTAATGGGGGATGTCAGGAGGAGAGAGGTAACAGCTTCAAATGCAGAGACCTGTGTGAGTGACAGAAGTGGCCGGTAGGGCAGAGAGACAGGAGTCTGGGCCCAGGAATGTCCTCCTGCTAACCAGCTGCAGTGAAGCTCCACTGGCCCCATCTCTCAGTGTCAGCCCTGCCCTTGCTGTGTCCACTGCCAGGGTGTCCCTTGCAGGGGCACTCATTGCACAATCATCATTCCCAGGGAGCGTGGCCATTTCCCCTTGCTGCTCCGCCACACCTCTGTTTTGGGTGGCCCTGAGGATTCTCTGAGACTGGGCTACAGTCTCCACAGGTTCCAGCTATGGAGGTCTGCCCCACAGCCTTATCTAGGGAGGTCTGTTTGCCCACCACTGAGTGGCAGCACCTGTCTCTTCCCTCTCTGCTATGTTTAACATGTCCCACAGCAACATGGAAACTTGCAGGTGTCTTTATTCTACACACTGTCCATGGGAAATTTCAGACCCAATCTTCTAGACCAGAGGTAAACAAACTATGATCCCTGGGACAAATCTGGCCTGCTGCTTTTATAAACAAAGTTCCACTGGAACACAGCTATATCCATTCATTTTCGAATGGTCTATGGCTGCCTCCACACTATGACAGCAGAGTTGAGTAGTTGCCACAGAAGATCAGATGACCACAAAGCCTAAACACTGATTCTTCTGTATAGAAAAAGTTTGTCTATCTCTGGTATACATGTTTTCCTCCCCCAGTGCTATCTTATGGCTCCTCCATCATGGTGGAAGACATGGAGGCCAAGGGGACAGATGGCCAATGTCCAGTCCTTATTCATTCAATCATGTGGAGTAGTACAGGGTGCTATGATGCTATGTCCTTCTTAGGGACCCAAGAAGCTTCTTCACCTCCAAATCTCTCCACCTGCTCAGAGTCCTTCCTCCCAGACTCACATGGCTTTCTCCTTCCCCTTCCTTTCCACTCCCTGCTGGAGGGGAACTTCTCTCCCGTCATCTCCTCCATCCTGCCACCTTGGGACTGAAGAATAAAACCATTTTCAGGCCTCCTAGCTTTGCTCTCAGTATATAACAGAAAACTTCTGGAATACGATTCTTTTTCTCTTGCCACAAAGCCTGGTTTTCATGACTGTAGTCTCTCTTGAGACTGAAGAAAGTCAGTGCCAGGACTCAAAGCGGAGTAATGAGGTCTTTGTTCTAGATAGCACCTACTCTTCCCCCAAAGCAATGAACACCCTTGATTTAATGGGTGGGAGAGCTGCAGGGCAATATGATTTACAGAAAGAAAAAAAATGGGTCAATTTACATTTTCAAAACTATTATTCTTGCAATAACTAGAGTGAGGTCCAAACAGTTTCCACCAGGCTAAGGAAAGAGAGATACAGCATGAAACTTGGAAAACTGGGTCAGGACTCAAGAGAGAGCCAGCTGGAGATGGGCCCTGCTAATCAGTCTCTGAGACTGTGAGCTGCTCCCCTGGAGTTCTCCTGCTGATGGAGTTCATTTGGGTGGAAGAGGAGAGAAAGACGGCCATTGAAAGTCACGAATAAAAGTTAAGATTAGTTACTGGCAGAGGAAGCAGAGAGAAGAGTCTCAATTCAGCATATGAAGGAGAGAGGCTTTAGAGTGATAGGATGAGCTGTACCTAGGAACCCCCAGAATCCACAGGTTCCAACAGCAAAAGCAAAAAATGGGATCAAAAACCAGGTGACTAAAGGCTACCTGCAGAAATACAGAGGGACCCCAGGTCTCCAGAACCCCATGCCTCACGCCAGCACTGACAGCACTGATACGCATTCTCAGGCAGAGGAAAAAATAATGCTGAACTCCCCAAAGACATGAGCCATCAGCCTCTTCTGCTTTCAAACTGAGAAGTCATACCCCAGAGCGGACGGACACTCTTTATATTAGCCAAGATATGGCAGGAGAGGCAGCTCACCGACGCCCAGTCCAAGCATCCAAAGGTGAGGCCGCCAGCTGACATGCTCTGCCCACATCCAGACAGAGCTAGGCCACTCCCTCATTTGATGGGGAGGTCAGGGACATAGAAGAAAACATGCCAAGCACCTTTTAATCAACCATATAAACATTAAAGGACAACCAAGGGCCACCAGACGGTTATGGAAAACAAAAACTATCAAAGATAAAGATTTAGAGCAATACACAGAAAAACTGACCCTGGAGCAAACTACAAAACTTATCTTACTTAACTCCAATTAGTACCCTCAGGTAGAAATGAAAAAAATATGCAACCAAAAGGTAAGACAAATACTAAGAAAAAGTAGCAGAAAATATAAATGAGAATTAAAAATACTGTATAAAATAACAAGTTGATCTCACTTGTTCTGTTGCAACCCTGTGCTAAAGTCTCCAGGAGGCTTAGAACCACCACTCAGATCTTCAGCCAAACCAGGTGAAATGTAACAACTAGCAACGAATGTCAATCCATGGTTGGGTCCAAGACTGACCAGGCGGCAACCTGTATGGTCAGACTGTTTATACAAAATGTTCAGCATAATGGTCTGCACCTGGTTCTCTGAGTTTTTGTTATTGAACTCATCATGCATCCTGGTTCTAGATACCTGACCAAAGGGGTAGGAAAGACTCCTCCTCCAATGAGCCTGTTGCTCCCAAGGCCAAGAGTCTCGCCAACATCTTAATGATTCACAATCTGAAGACAAAGTGCATCCCGTGTGACAGAGAAAGGCCTCTGGGAGCAGCACATGGGAGGGCTGGACCTCTCTGGTATTGGCCTGTGTGACCTTCTTCCTCCTGCCCTGCACCATTTCCCTTTCTGAAAGCCTTAGGGCCAGGCAAAGTGGCTCATGCCTGTAATCCCAACACTGGAGGTTGGCTTGAGGCCAGGAGTTTGAGACCAGCCTGGTCAACACAGCAAGAATCCATCTCTACAAAAAATATAAAAATTAGCTGGGCATGCTCCTGAGTGCCTGTAGTCCCAGCTACTCGGGAGGATCGCTTGAGCCTAGGAGTCTGAAGTTGTAGTGAAATGTGATCACACCACTGCACTCCAGCCTGGGTGACACAGCGAGACCCCAACTCTTAAAAAAAGGAAAGCCTTGCCCAAGTATACCCTGGGGAGTCTCAGAGTCCTTTCAACTGTCCAACCCTGTGTCCCTGATGTACTTAATGGGTACAATGTTCAGTATTTGGGTGATGGATACCCTAAAAGCCCTGACTTCACCATTATGCGATCTGTGCATGTAACAAAATGATACTTCTAACCCATAAATCTATACAACTGAAAGTAAATAAATAAAAATTAAAATTCAATAGGTGGTCCAGAAGATGGAATTAAAGAAATCTCCTGGATTATAAAGCAAAAAGCACAGCAGTGGAAACTGTGAGAGAGAAGTTAAGAGACCTGGATGATCAACATAGAAAGTCAACCTGGCCAGGCACAGTGGCTCACGCCTGTAATCCCAGCACTTTGGGAGGCCTGAGGTCAGGAGATCAAGGCCATCCTGGCCAACATGGTGAAACCTCATCTCTACTAAAACACAAAAAATCAGCAAGGCATGGTGGTGGGCACCTGTAGTCCTAGCTACTCAGGACGCTAAGGCATGAGAATCGCTTGAACCCAGGAGGCAGAGGTTTCAGTGAGCCGAGGGAGATTATGCCACTGAACTCCAGCCTGGCGACGGAGCGAGACTCCATCTCAAAAAACAACAACAACAACAACAAAGTCAGACACCTAACTAACAGAAGTTCCATAAAACAGAAACGAAAGTTGAGGAAATACTCAAGGAACAAACTTTTCGGCATTAAAGAAAGAACACACTGAGTAGCTAAGACCCATCACTAACTTCTGCAAAATATCAGAAAATCAAAAACAAAGAGTAGACCCTAGCAGCTTCCAGAAGAGCAAGTTAGGTTACCAGCAAAAGAAGATGAACCAGACTAGCATTAGATGCTTCTTCAGTGATGTAAATTATGAAGACAATGGTGTGTTGCCACCAAAGAAGTAACAACAGAGGGTTGAAATATTTAACTC
Source organism: Chlorocebus sabaeus (assembly GCF_047675955.1). NCBI lineage: Eukaryota > Metazoa > Chordata > Mammalia > Primates > Cercopithecidae > Chlorocebus > Chlorocebus sabaeus. Next base: position 6,108,213 of record NC_132929.1, on the reverse strand, counting down.
TGAGGAATAGGGAGGGCAGGAGATGAGGAGTAGGTTTTGCCTTTCATTTTGTACCTTTCCATACTGTCTGAATGTTTATTTCCATGAAGGTATACTGCTGTTATCATCATTATCATCATCACCATCACCATCATAAAGCACACACATATATGGTTTCATACAGATACATACATATATATTTTAATACATATATGGATGTTTTATGGTGATGATGCTAACAGAAACATATGAAAACAATCAGTAATATATGAAAAGATTATATATGAAAAAGATAACAGAATATATGAAAAGTACACTATATAATATATAATATACATTATTACTGGCAGAGGAAGCAGAGAGAAGAGTCTCAATTCAGCACATGAAGGAGAGAGGCTTTAGAGTGATAGGATGAGCTGCCTATACAGGTTCCTATATATAGTAATATATATTACTATACGCACACACACATACACACACACACATACAGCACTAGTATGTGTTCTCAGGCAGAAGAAAAGAATGCTGCACTCCCCAAAGAAATGAGCCATCGGCCTCTTCTGCTTTCAAACTGAGAAGTCACACCCCAGAGCAGACACTCTTCATATTAGGCCAAGATAAGGCAGGAGAGGCAGCTCACCTTTGCCTACGCCCAGCCCAAGCATCCAAAGGTGAGGCCGTCAGCTGACACGCTCTGCCCACATCCAGACATCAGTCAGTCAGACAGACAGACAGACAGACAGACAGACAGACAGACAGATGCGCTTTCAGTACCAGGGGAGCATGTCACAGCAGGGCTCTCTCTCCACACAGACACAGTGCTTCTCTATTTCCTTAAACTCTCTTGGATGTCACCCCACTCACCAAAGAGGCATGCATCACGGCCACTGGGAGCAACCACAGGTAGAACTTTTGAAGTCACTGGATAGGTGCCTTGCTCAGGGGGTTTCAAAGGTTTTTGTTTTCTTCTTCTTTTGTTGTTGTGGTTATTGATGATATGGCAATAAAGTCATAAAGTATCATGAAATGTACATATAATTATATGTACACTTTTTAAACACATTCTCTTTTTTCCAAAGAGAAAGCTGATCTTGAGGAGCAGCTATTGACTATGTCATGACAGACTCACAGCCCTGTTCACCTACTCGCATTTCCTAGGTGTTACTTCCTCTTCTTGAAGAGTCCGCTCTGGGGTGTCTCATACCCTCTCAAGGCACCAAAGACAGGGGCAGGCCCAGAGAGAGGACCTGGGTGTCACCAAGGCTGGATTTAATGAATTGGCAGGTGCAAAGCACATGCTATGTTCCTCTGCTTTTTTCTGACACTGGGTCAGAAATCAGTTTCTAAAAACATAGTATCCCTTTGTAAATGGTAGAAAAGAACTTGGGTATAATTGAAAAAAAATGTTTTTTTTTTTTTTAAATCAAGAGACTGATGAGGACATGCTCACTGTGGCTAAGTTGCTTATTAACATGTTAAGTAGGTATCATTATCATAATCCTTTCAAATTCTGCTGAGGGTTCCAAAAATGTCTTTCAAAATCACTATCCCTATTCACTATCAAAGCCATTATCTGTAATTTCTCATTACAGATGAGAAGCCAGCACATCTCTTATAATTAGTTAACTTCGAGGTTTACTTTTCAAATAAAAATTTGCTTTTTCATGAAGTTCCACATGTTCTCTGTTTTCTCTGCAAAACAGTGAGCTTCAACTTTACGGATTTATTTTAGAACAAATAACTTGAATGTTTATGTAATAATTATGTCATAGGCTCTAGTAGCTGGGATGTAAAAGTAGTAGTTTTTTTACATTTATTACACCCTAAATACTTGACTCACCAACACCCCTTCCTCCCCCGCAAATGCCAGTGTTTTAACATCCTCCATTCCTGTGGGCTGCCTGCATCACCCTCCATCTCACTGTACCATGTCCTTCAGGTAAATTATGACACTTTTATCAGCAGTTGGAAGTGGAGCTAAGAGCAATCCAAGCTTATAAATTGAAACTACAATTCCAAAACATGCTATCAAAAATGGGGAGACGTTGGTCAAAGTGTGCACGTTTTCAGTTAAAAGATGAATCTGTACTGGGGTTCTAATGTACAGCCTGGCAAGTACAGTTAATAATACCGTCTTGTATACCTGAAGTCTGTGAAGGGAGTAGATTGTAAATGTTCACACACACAGAGGTAACTATGTCAGGTGATGGATACGTTAGTTAGCTTGATTGTGGGAATCACTACACAGGTATACTGACATCAAAACACCATACTGTATACCTTAGACATATACCTTAAATATGACAAATTTTTTGTCAATCATCACACCTCAATAAAACTGGGGACAGGCTGGGTGCGGTGGCTCACACCTGTAATCCCAACATTTTGGGAGGCCGAGGTGGACAGATCACAAGGTCAGGAGTTTGAAAGCAGCCTGGCCAACATGGTGAAACTCCATCTCTACAAAAATACAAAAATCAGCTGAGCATGATGGCACCCAGCTACTCGGGAGGCTGAGACAGGACAATCACTTGAACCGGGGAGGCAGAGGTTGCAGTGAGCAGAGACCACACCATTGCACTCTAGCTGGGGTGACGGAGTGAAACTCCGTCTCAAAAAAAAAAAACTGGGGAAAAAATTTTAAATGCCTAAATGCAGGAATACAATTCAGGTAGGCCTGAAGCTCGGGCACACCAGGGGACAGTGGGCCTAGGAACCACACCTTAGATTCACCTGGCCTCCAGAGAGCAAGGCTGGGCTGCACCTGGCCAGCACACAGGCAGGCACATAGCCGGAGCTCCAGAAAAGCTCACAGGAGCCACTGCGTTCCCACCTCCGCACAAAGCAGAGTAGGGTTCTCAAAGGCCTTGAGAGGACCCCTCCCCTCATCAGGCGGTGCTCCCAGCAGCACGTGCCTATGGGGAACCAAGGAGGGCGAGGTCCTGGGGACTTAGAGGAAGCCCTGTTCTAGCCTTTGCTGTCTGTCAACATCCTTCCTTCCATAACTGTCATCCTGAGAAGAGCTCTGTAATGACAAAAAAAAAAAAAAAAAAAAAAAAAACACACATGGTCTAAACTCACTATCAAACATGGAAACAACAGAGTCTGAAGAAACCATCCTAGGTTTTATCATAATTTCTTTACTCTTCAACAAAACTATCAGATACAGTACTTTTGACCTTTTCAAAATTCCAGTTCAAAGTTCCCCCAAATAAAAAGGTGAAATATAAAGGAAAAAAAAAAAATCTCTTTCACACACTCAAATTATGTAGACCCCAGTATAATGTTCAAGGTCCGTTTTCTTTTGAAGGATTATTTTAAAGGAACCAGGGCAGGGATTCTCCCTGTGGGGCTACAGAGTAGAAGACGGCAAGGAGGGGGCGGTGAAAGTATAAAGAAACCATTTGGCTTGAGCAAGGGGGATTGTGATCACAGCTGTCATTTAGTCTGGTGTACTAACAGAAAACACAGATTTAAATAGATAGTTAAAGAGGAAAGTGTAACCGCTAGAAGAATGCAGACGCACAGCAGAGAGTGGCTGGAGTTCATGAATACACATTTTTTAAAAGAAGACATACGAATGGCAAACAGGGATATGAAAAAATGCTCAACATAACTCATCACCAGGGAAATGCAAATCTAAACCACAATGAGATATCATCTCACACCTGTTAGAACGGCTATTCTCAAAAAGACAAAAGACAGTAAGTGTTGGCAAAGATATGGAGAAAGGGGAACAATTTCTTTGTTGGTGGGAAGGTAAGTTAGTACAGCCATTATGGAAAACAGTACCAAAGCTCCTTTAAAACTTAAAAATAGAACCGTCCCATGCAGCAATTCCACCTTTGGGTATATAACCAAAGAACATGAAAACCGTATGAATGAAGAGATATCTGCACCCCCATGTTCTAAAATGAATTCATAAATCCATACATATATACATACATACATAGGAGAGAATGGGAAAGCTCTTCCTACAGTAGAATAACAATTAATAAATGTAGAAGGAATGGGCCAGGCGCGATGGCTCACGCCTGTAATCCCAGCACTTTGGGAGGCCGAGGTGGGCAGATCACGAGGTCAGGAGATGGAGACCATCCTGGCTAACACGGTGAAACCCCATCTCTACTAAAAATACACAAAAATTAGCCAGGTGTGGTGGCGGGCGCCTGTAGTCCCAGCTACTCGGGAGGCGGAGGCAGGAGAATGGCGTGAACCCGGGAGGCGGAGCTTGCAGTGAGCCGAGATCACGCCACTGCACTCCAGCCTGGGCGACAGAGCGAGACTCCGTCTCAAAAATAATAGTAGTAATAATAATAGTAATAAAATAAATAATGTCAAAGGAATGGAAAGAGAAAGTTATGACTTGGCAACCATCATAGAGGTGGCTGGTTCGGATGGCAATCATCAACAGATGTGAAGTTGAAAGATAGAGGTTTGACCAGAAACAGGATACTGGCATAATCTGAGACTTCCTCACACAAACTATAATCAAAGGGGAAATGGTGAATTTAAAATAATAACACCTGGCGGACAGCAAAATCATTAAGTGATCAAGGTGAATATCACCAGTGGTGGGAAGGCTAACATCAACGCCTCCGATGCGATGCATTGAGAAAAGCAGGGCATCATCTTTGAGATTGTCCTGCCAACAATGCATGAGCTGAGTCTGGCCATGAGGATAAATCAGATGGATCTAGGTTCGGGGTCATCCTACAGAATGCAAGGCCTGTGCCCTTCAAAACTGTGGAAAACGTGACACAGAGAGGAAGGCTGAGGAGAATGAAGGCACATGAGAAGTGCTCATGCTCCTGGACAGGACCCTGGGCCAGAGAAGAAAAAGAAACACTATTTGGGCAGGTGATGAAATTGGAATGGGGTCTACAGATTGGAAAACAATATTCTTCCAGTGTTGATTTCCTAATTCGGAGAGGCTTATGATGAGTACATAAAGAGCATCCTTGAGTGGCGAGAATATACACTGAGTTTTTTGGGGGTGAAGCAGCGTCACATCCACAACTTTCTCCCAAAACACTGAGAAAAAAACTAATGATAATTGAGATCTTTTTTACCTTGAGAAAGAGAATGTGCACAAGCTCAAGCCATGAGGTGCATGCAATAAAATGTTTACAACTCGGGAATTTAAGAGAAGAGACACGGAATTCTTGGTTCTGTTGTGTAACTTTTCTATAAGTTAGAAATTATTTCAAAACATTTCCAGAAAACAATATTAAGAGAGAGTTTCATTGTTTTTTAGCATAGAATTTGGCTATGAGCATTCCAGTGCACCATATCTTCAAATGACTAGGACTTTTTACCTGATGCCCAAGGGAGGGTTCTGTGTGTGTGTGTGCTTTGTTGTTGGGGGTTTGTGTTTTTTTTTGGTGTTTTTTGTTTTGTTTTGTTTTTGAGATAGGGTGTCTCTCTGTCACCCGGACTGGAGTGCAGCGGTGCAATCTCAGCTCGTTGTAGTCTCAACCTCCCAGACTCAGGTGATCCTCCCACCTCCGCCTCCCGAGTAGCTAGAACTACAGCCATGTGCCACCACGTCCAGCTAATTTTTTGTATTTTCAGTAGAAATGGGCCATGTTGTCCAGGCTGGTCTTCAACTCCTGGCTCATGTGATCCACCCACATCAGCCTCCCAAACTGCTGGGATTACAGGCGTGAGCCACCACACTCTGTCAGGTTTTTTTTTTTTTTTTTTTTTCTTATCTTTAAAATCCAAAGACTTAGCCGTGGCTCACGCCTGTAATCCCAGCACTTTGGGAGGCCGAGGTGGGCGGATCACGAGGTCTGGAGATCAAGACCATCCTGGCTAACACGGTGAAACCCGTCTCTACGAAAAATACAAAATAGCCGGGCGAGGTGGCAGCGCCTGTAGTCCCAGCTACTCGGGAGGCTGAGGCAGGAGAATGGCGTGAACCCGGGAGGCGGAGCTTGCAGTGAGGGGAGATCCGGCCACTGCACTCCAGCCTGGGTGACAGAGCAAGACTCTGTCTCAAAAAGAAAAAGAAAAAAAAATTCAAAGACTTGGAACCAACCCAAATGTCCATCAATGATAGACTGGATTAAGAAAATATGGCACATATACGCCATGGAATATTATGCAGCCATAAAAAAAAAATGAGTTCGTGTCCTTTGTAGGGACATGGATGCAGCTGGAAACCATCATTCTCAGCAAACTATCGCTGGGACAAAAAAAATCAAACACCGCATGTTCTCACTCATAGGCAAGAAGTGAACAATAAGAACACTTGGACACAGGGTGGGGAACATCACACACCAGGGGCTGTCGTGGGGTAGGGGGAGTGGGGAGGGATAGCATTAGGAGATACACCTAATGTAAATGACGAGTTAATGGATGCAGTACACCAACATGACACATGTATACATATGTAACAAACCTGCATGTTGTGCACATGTACCGTAGAACTTAAAGTATAATTAAAAAAATAAATAAATAAATAAATAAATAAATAAAATCCATTATTTTACAGGGAAACATGTCAATGCTGACTATTCTCCATTGATTTTTCCCAGTTACACAATGTATCCTTTCAAATGTTCTTTTATTTTAGTAAAGTTTTCTTGCATTATAGTTCTAAATATTTATGCTATTCTATTGCTTTGTTTTTCTGTCCCTGGACACTAATTATACATATATTGGACCTCCTTTGCCTGTGTCCTACATTCCTTTAATTCACTTTATTCCCTTCTTTTTTTATTATTTTTCTCCTTTTCATCCTCTATTTTTATTTCCATGCTTCCTAAGAATATTTGCTCCTGTGTTCCTTCTAATTTAGTCTTCATTTTTGAAACTCATTTTTCCCAAACTCTTTTCTGACATCTTTCTGTTCTCCTTTCATAATTTCCTGTTATCTAGCCATATCTTTTGTAGTTTTTACAATTTCTGATTCATGATGGGAGCAGTCACTCGTGCCTATAATCCTAGCACTTTGGGAGGCCGAGGTGGGCTGACTGCCTGAGGTCAGGAGTTGGAGACCGGCCTGGCTAACATGGCAAAACCACATCTCTACTAAAAACACAAAAATTAGCTGGGTGTGGTGGAATGCACCTGAAATCCCGCTACTTGGGAGGCTGAGGCTGAGGCAGGAGAATCACTTAAACCCGGGAGGCAGAGGATGCAGTAAGCCAAGATCAACAGCCTGAGCAACACAGTGAGACTCTACCTCAGAAATAAAAATAAATAAATAAATAAATAAAATAAAGTTTCTGATTCATACTACTCTTACGAAACTTTATTTTCTTTTAGCTTATATTGAAATATTAATTTATAATCTTTCTGGTGTGCTCTCATTTTCAGTAGTACCACTATGTTCATTTTCATCATGTTTTCATCGAATAAATGTTGCATGAGGTGGGATCGTATTCCTTTTTTGCTGTCCATGATTAAATGAGGAGGAAGTTCCTAATAGAACAGGACAGTTCCTAATGAAGGGATGGACTAGGATAGCTTTCCCACTTGGCTCTACTGATCTGTGAAAGACTCAAAATAGGAATTCTCCATGTATCCACTTGTTTCCCAGCATCAAGCCCAGAACCTTTGTAAAGCTCAGAAAGATCTCTTGCCTTTAGTCCTTTGCTCCGGCTCTAGAACTTCGAAGTCTTTCTTTTCCAAGGCTATATGCTCTCAGCTTTTGATGTTATCTTTCACTGTTAAAGCAGTTTTTGAGATCTTTTTCCTTGGGGGTCCCCCTCCACACCTCCACCCTCTGAACTTACTTTCTCTTGCCATCTGTCTTCTGCTCAACCTGGTGTATGTTTCCAGTAATTTCTGCTCAAGGTGAGGTGCTGTCCTTCTAGAAGGGAGGACTTACTGTATGTTTCTAAGATTCTCCAAGGCCTGTGCCACCACATCGTTGCTGATTCTCCCATATCCACACACAGTTGGTTGCTCTCACCTGTCGCCAGAAGCCTAGGAGTCCCTTTCCAGTTTTGCCAGTTGCTCTCAGGTGTGTCCACCAGACTTCCATCCTACTTTTAGGGGTGAGCAGCTCGTGGTAGTTTTTGGGTTCCACCACCTGTCAATAGTTCCTTTCATTTCCCATCACTCCCCTGAGGTCACTGCGGCTCTTCTCCAGGTCCTTCTGATGCTGGTGATTTGGGCACACCCACCCAGTCCTGGGAATAGGGGGAGGGGAGAGAGTCCCCATCACTTTTGTTGACACATCCTCTTTGGGCTTTATCTACAGCTGTCTTGCTGATTGGTTTAGCTTCCAGGAGGAGTTCAGGGGAGACTGAAAAACTACTTTGCCACCATGAATACATCCCCATAAAACATGTTCCGACGGGCATAAAACAAGGAACAAAGAAATGAAGAGACATACTCTGTTTCTGAATTGGAAGATTTAATATGATAAAACTGTCAGTACTCCCAAAATTGATGCATTATATTAAAAGTTTTAAAATTTTCTATCCGGCAAGACACCAAAAATTAAGCAAAATGAGAAAATATTTGCAACACATAAAAAAGTATCCATGGAAATCCAGATCCAATGAAATATCCTTCTGCCTCTATTAAATTAATAAAAATGCTCAGCATTGCTAATATCCCACGCTGCAAGAGGACAGGAAAAGGGGCACACACTGTAGGCTTCTATGGGTGGATGTGCCTACATTCTTCTGTGAAAATTAATCCACAAATAGCTAACAAAACTCCCAATTTGAATACTTGTTGACTAACAATTCCACTATAGGGAATCTATCCTCAAAATAAAAAAGCAGTGGCATCTCGGGCTGGATAAGCAGCACTGTTTGCAGAGACACAGAACTGGCAGAGATTATTCCCAGCGGGAGAATAACTGAGTAACTTGTAATAATTCATATTTTGGACTATTCCACAGCCATTAAAAATAATGTGTTAAATAATAATAATGAGTTATGGCTGGGAATATTCGTTATACATTAAATTTTTTAAAGAAGTTACAGAGTAATATGGGTGATCTAATGTCTTTTGTAAATTGTTTTTAAAAAGAAAAGAAACATTTTCCATACACATATATATATTCTAATACATTTTATGATTGTAAAGGAAAGCGTGGAAGGACTACATTAAACAACACTGGTAATACCGGTGGTCTATGGGTAGAGAATTGGGGTAGACAAAAGCTATATATTGTGTGTGTGTGTGTGTGTGTGTGTGTATATATATATATATATATATTTTTTTTTTTTTTTGAGATGGAGTTTCACTCTTGTCCTCCAGGCTGGAGTGCAATGGCATGATCTTGGCTCACTGCAACCTCCGCCTCCTGGGCTCAAGTGATTCTCCTGCTTCAGCCTCTCAAGTAGCTGGGATTACAGGCACTCATCATTACACTTGGCTAATTTTTGTATTTTTAGTAGAGACAGGGTTTCGCCATGCTGGCCAGGCTGGTCTCCAACTCCTGAGCTCAGGTGGTCCACCCGCCTCAGTCTCCCAAAGTGTTGGGATTACAGGCGTGAGCCACCATGTCCAGCCACTTTTTTATTTTCAGTTATTTTTACTTTTTATATATTACTTTCAGAGTATGAAAAAAATCCAGTGGAGTTGCTTTTTAAAGGAAAAATACACACACACACACACACACACACACACACAGAGTGTCCGCTCACAATGGTTATGTGTTTATCAACATGTGTAACTGGTAATGTGGATAACTCACAATGTACCTGTTTGCCCCTGAGTTCTGGGCATTGATAAAATCTCCAAGAGAAATAACAAACTACTCTATTAAAGGAAAACCATTCAAGACCTCCATCCAGCTCTCTCAGTCTTCTAAACTATGAACACAGCTCATTACCTCTCAAAATGGGCAGGACGTCTATCCACAAGGGAACTGATCCACCTGCTGACTCACTGGCTGGCACAGCCCAGCACAAGAAAACCATCTGCAGGGGTACTCAAACAACGGAAACTGCACAGCTCTGTGTTCACCACAGACCTCCGGCCAGGCCTGCCACCCACTCCTGTCTCCAACCTTGCCGAGTCCTCCCCTTTCAACCTTAAACTTCTTCAACTTGGCCCAATGGAATGGCTCCTTAAATTTCTCTTGTATCTTCACCTTTCCAGGCATGTTTTATGCTTTTCCTAAGAAACAGAGAGCCTCCTTGCTGAAGTGGATCCCTTTACCAGCATGCTTTATTTCATCCCCTTCTGCCTAATGGTTAGCAGGAGTTTGGCCTCTAAAAAGTCAGAGCAACTAAGTTCAAAGCTACTTCGTAGCTGAGTGACCTTGGGTAAGTCACTCATCCCTCTTCCCCTCAGTTTACTCAGCAGAAGCACCAAGATTTCTTAAGGCTTTGGCTCAGAACAGAGTCAGGCTCAGTTCCGCTGTGTTCCACTGGCTAAGACAAATCAGAGGCCCAGTCCAAACTCAAGCAGAGGGAACCACACAAAACCCTGAGCACCAGCAGGCAGAGGCCACCAGAGTAATGGGCTATTACACACACAATAAGTAAGTGCTCACTAAGCATGGGCTGTCTGTCTTAGCTAATAATTTTGTTTCTTAAAGCTAGGAGAGTTGTTTTTACAATGGGTTTTCACCATGTGCAGACCAAAGAGAGGGCCTAGAAAGCCATATGTTGCTAAAGAGCACATAGGTCTCATTTTAGAAGATTTAGAGAAACCAGAGGGAAGCCCTAAGCCCCACAGTATGCATTTCTGTATGAAGCCAGCCCAGCCAGCCCAATTGCCATTGTTAAATGAAGAAACCTTGGCAAGGCAGTTGCACCGATCCCATCAGGCAGGCATATATACAGCAATGGGTCAGCGTTCCCTACTCACAACCATGTTAACAAGCAAACCCGTCCCAATACAGCAGGAACGAATCATCATTTCTGCAAAGGGTTGCAGACAACAGGTGAAAAATGGTATACACTGTACCGTACTGAAAGAACTTTCAAGGTGCTTGCAGCAAAGTAAGTTTGAAGACAGAAAAGAAGCCCATGAAAAAATAGGTGGGTGGGAGATGGAGGACGCAGGACAGAAGTCATCTTATAATCTCCAAAATGTAAGCAGAGTGTGCTATGTTCATTGTTGATCTCCAGAGCCTAGAGGAATGTCCATACATAGGAGAACTGTGTGGAATTACTCTGAATCATAAGAAGTTAGAACAGGTTATAGGCCGGGCACAGTGGCTCAAGCTTGTAATCTCAGTGCTTTGGGAGGCCGAGGCAGTAGCATCCCTTGAATCCAGCCTGGGCAACATAATGAGACCCCCATCTCTTCAAAAAAAAAAAAAAAAAGTTTTTAATATTAGCCACGCATGGTGGTACACACCTGCAGTCCTAGCTACTTGCGAGGCAGAGGCAGGAGGATCGCTGCAGCCCAGGAGTTCCAGGGTGCAGTGAGCTATGATAGTGCCACTGCACTCCAGCCTGGGCAAAAGAGCGAGATCCTGCCTCTTAAGGCAAAAAAAAAAAAAAAAAAAATAGGTTAGAGTTGTTGAAGAGAATAACACTGCAAATGCAAACTGAATTAACTGTTTTACACATTTATTTAACTCTTTAAACTAAAATGTAGGGGATGGCACTTTTCACATAAATAAGCTTTTCTACTGTGTCCAATTCATGTTTTCCCCTTTCGGTTTATCATTAAGAGGCAGTTCTCTCTCCACACCCCTGGGAACCCAAGGCTAAACCAGGAAGGGGGGGGCTCAGGGAGGAGCCAGGACGTGGAGCTAATTCACCAGTCTGCCACCTGTAGGCTGGATTCAGCAGACTTTAACCTCAATGACCGCTCGACAGACATGAAAACAATGTATATTAAACAATGGTAAAAACTGAGCAACAGATGTGTGAAAACTATATAGGGAGGGGCATTTAAATCACGGCTCCCGTGTGCTTGCCTCCAACCTCCTCTCTTTTCTTTGAACACTCCCAGCTGTGACCACACGGTCTGTTGTTCCTATTCAGCTCTCCAAGGCTCACCCTTGATCTGAAATAAGCTTTGAAACTTAATACCCCCATTAGGATGAACAACCACACCTGTATCGATCGAGGTTTCCAGAGGCAATTTTGCTCAGATCTTATGGTAAAAGCCATGCAATGAACTTAAAGAACAAAGACTATTATGAAAAAACAAATAAGCAAGGCTGGACGAATGTTTTCAAATTTTAAAACTCAAGAACAAATAGCAAACATTAGTTATAAAGGAATGGTTTGGATTTCTGTAGATGGAATTAAAACATACTGAGTTAACAAGCCTATGCGATGTATTTCAGCACGATACACCAAATGCAGTTACAGATGTCAAGAGTTCTCAGAACAAGCGCCACTCTTCATAAATATCTGCTCTGCATATGTATCTCTCCCATTCCCATAACGTCCATTCTTTGTTAATATAGGGAAAAAAACAACTTGCATCAAAATGCTACAAAACGCCAAAAATTAACTCTTGGAGACAGTCACTTTAATAGAGATGTACTGGTGTCTTTCTCCTATGAAGATGTGTTCATCACTGGCTTCTCTGATTTAGTGGTTAAGAGTCTGAAAATCGGTCATACTTAAGGTCTGGAGCTCAGAAAGCAGTCACGGCCCCGGCCCCCCGCCCCCTGGCCCCTGCCCCAGGATGCTGGATGCGGGTCGCCTGCCCAGTCCCGCTGCCCACAAACCACGCCGTTCTGGGCGGACGCGGGAAACCACAAGTCCCCGAAGCCAAGTCGGCGAGTGACCACAGGGGCTGGCCGGTCCCCGATAGCCGGACTGACCCAAAACCAGACGGGACGCGCCCCGCGCCCACCCCCTCACACCCCTGGCCAGGGCAGCCGCGAAGGCAAGAGGCGCGCCCACACGCTGCTCCGCTCCGGGTCGGATTCCACCTCCTCGCCTCGGCCTCCGCCGCTCGGCTGGCGAGGTCGTGTCCCCGGCGCGCGCGGTCCCCGGCGCTCCCTCCGGCCGCTGCGGGCTCGGAGGACGGCGGCCGCCTGGCTGCTGTTTCCTCTAAGAAAAGTAACTCCGGGAATCAGCGCAATAGGAGCGGGAACGCGATGCTCCGAGAGCGGCGAGCCGGGCCCTGGAGTTATTCTGCTCGGAGTTTCGAACTGCGCCCCGCGCTGCAGCTGCTCGGCCCCGGCTTTGGAGCCCGGAACTTGCCGCCCGCGGTGGCGTCCCGGCGGCCGCAGCGCCTCGCTCCCCCGGCCCGCGCAGTACCCGGAGCCCGTCCCCGTCTGGCCGCGGACACTCACCGAGAAGCCTGCCCAGAAGGGGCAGGAGTGGCGGACGCGGGCCGAGGTGGTGAGCGCCAGCGCGGCGAAGCTGACTGCCACGATGAGGCATCCGAGCGCCATCTGCGTGGCCCCGAGCGCCAGCACGATGCGGGAGCGGCCCGGGCACTCGCGCAGGCGGGACAGGCTGCGGGGCAGCGCGGCGGGACGCGGCGCTCGGGAGCTGCCGGCCGGAGGCATCGCGCCGGGCGCCCGCACGCCTCGCCCGCTCTCGCCCGGCCCGGCGCGCGCCGCCGCCGCCTCTCCTCACAGAGGGTCCGAGGCAAGTTGCGCCGGGTGCGGGGACGGCCTCCCAGGCGGCTACGGGGGCCGCGGCGGCCGCGCGCCGGGAGCGGGCCGGGCCGGGCTGGGAGCTGGGAGCCCGCAGCCCCCGCCGGTGCCCGCGCCCATGCCGCCGCCGCCGCCGCCGCGCCGCCCGCCCGCCGGCCGCGCCGCGCCGCGCTGCGCCCTCCCCCGCCCGCCCCGCGCGCTCCCCGGCCCGAGCGCGGGCGCGAGCCGCCGCTGCTGCCGTACCGGGCGCGAGCCCCGCCGCCGTGCGCTGGGCCCCAGCTGGGGCCGGAGAGGGAGCCGGGAGCCGGGCAGGGAAGGCGCAGGTGCGGTCCTCGCAGCCCAGCCTCCGCGCTCACGCCTCGCGCCCTGGTTGCAGCGGGTCTGCGGAAGGAGAGCGGGGGCGGCAGCGCATCAAGGGCAAGGGCACCAGCCTCCGCGGCGGAGCCCTAGGTCGGCGGCGCGGAGGGACCCGGGAGCCGGGCGGCGGGCGGCCGAGCCCTCAGAGCCTGGGGCCGGCTTGGGAAGGGCGCGCGGGGCGCTGAGGACGGGGAGACGGGCTGGGAGCAGACAGGAGGGAAATTCCGAGCCCTGGGCCGCAGGTGTGGCGGACGGGAGCCTCTCTCGAATGCAGAAATCCAAGATCCAAGATGCCGCTTTTCTGCAGTTCGAGAATCCCAAGCCATCCGCCGAGAACTCAGCGCCGGAGGACATTGAGAACATTACCAGGACACATACGATGTCTCTTACCCACCTTTGGTTTGCATGCTTTTGATACAAGTTAAAAGTTTGGGCTTTAAAAAAAATTGCACAAAACGAATTTAAATGCGCAATATCATTAATAACCGAGTAAACCATCTCCACTCCCTCTTGCCAGCATAGAGTTTAAAATATCTAAGTACTGGCTCCTTTGGAATACCAGGAAAACCTGCAGGTTTTGATTGCCTTAATTCCTTTGTGGCCGTGTTGATGAGCTACCTTTAAGACTCTGCTTGTGTTGAAAAGGGCTGCACTGACAGATTAAGAGATCCACCAGCGTTAGGGAGTCTGAAGGGACCAGACGTGAAAAGGCAAAGTTCAGAGTAATAAAGGGAAACGGCCGGTCATTTCCTGAGACCATTCTTCCGTGGCTTTCTGGCAGACCTTACTGTTGGATGAGAAACGCTGGAGAGTGTCGTCCCAAAATATCTCAGTTGCTGGTGCTTGAAATTTCACCGTTAGAGATATTGATTCCTTTGGGGCTTGACGATCCTCAATTAAAATGCAAATTCCCCTTGAAGGGGCTATAGCTCAAGCCTTTATCAGCCAACACCTTAGCAGGGATGGGATTTATTTTCCAATTTAACGAGATGGCCAAGGGATGAACAGAGGGTAGGGAATTCCACAGATAAAGTGGCTGATCTCAAAATACTGGCCCGTGGCCAAACGCTGCCTTCTCCCCTAGTTCTTATCTCTAACAGGACTAAGCCTCTGGCCAGCATTGTTTAGAGCACTCCAGTGCAAATTCCAATTTCCTGGAGACATTTTCTGCCTAGAAGTTCGTAGTGCAGCACTTTTTAAGAGCTTGAAACAATGCAAGGCATGACCCTGGACTGGCAGGAAGTTAGGTTCGCATTGTGATCATCTCCCCCATTCATTCATTCATTCATTCATTCATCCATTCATTCATTCATTCATTCATTCCTCCAACAAAAGTTCATGAAGAGCTCTCTAATCATAAGGCTTTCTTTTTTTTTTTTTTTTTTTTTTTACGTTCTTAGGGTACATCAGTGAACAAAACAGACAAAAATCCCTGCCTTTAAGGGACTCAGAGAGAAACAGACAATAGCCTAACAAATTAGTGAATTACATTGTATTGACATTGTATGCTATTCAAAAAATAGTATACACCCACTATGTGCCAGGCACTGAAGATCGAAGAATGAGTTGCGAGTCCCCTGTGCTCAGGGAACTTTCGGTCTCCTGGGAAGACTGCCGGCACACTGGGTTCAGTGTTACGGAGACTACTACACAGTTCCCCCCTAACCACCCCCACCCCTGCCAGAAAAAAAGAATCAGATGATAAGGAGATTTGAAAAGAGCTTTCTGACCACAATACCAAAAAATGGGTTGAGGGGTGCCCAAGTGAAAGAGTGTTCCGAGGCTGTTACTGTCTGCTGGCAAGAGGTGATAGTGTTTTGGATTAAGGTAGGGATAGAGGAGAAGTTGAGAACTGGGTGTGTTTGGGAGATGTTTAGGAGGTGTCAGTGATGGATTAAATAGAGAGGGGAGCCAGTTGGTGACCACCAGTGATCTCCCATTTATGATTGAGAGATGCTTTCAAAATATATGTGAATTTATTTATTTATTTATTTTGAAAGGTATGGAAAGAAAGCTCCAAGCAGCAGAGCAGGAGATTTTGGTGAAGGTGGGTTAGGAGAGGGATCTACCTTTGCTGTAAAATTTCGTTTGCATCCACAGAAAGAGACTGATCTAGAAATTAAAATTACTTCGCATTTCTGTTGATAAAAAAGCAGTTCTATTGATAAAAGAAAAACTTTAGACGAATAAATTTAACAGAGTTTACTTAAACGACGAATCATTCATGAATAAGGCAGCCCTCAGAATCATAAGAGGTTCAGAGAACTCCACTCTGCCATGTGGGCAGTATAGACAGAAAAAGATTGAAGAAAGTAGAAATGAGGAACAAAATGCAGATTAGTTGTTTCAAACTTACTTTCCTTATAATGGTTAAAACAGGGAACTTCCTTATCATGTCTGCTCAAACTGGCCTTTTTGGACATTTGTCTATTCTCTCTCTTCTCTCTCTCTCTCTTTCTCTCTCTCTCTCTCTCTGTCTTTCCCCCACCCCTCTTTCTCTCCTTCTCCTGATTTCTCATAAAGTCAACTAAACAACTGAGTTTCAGCTTGGTGGATTAGGACTTTAGCATGACTGACTCCATTTTAATTTGGTCTGTCGGTGGGAGCTCTGTCCAAATCAATGGCCTCCTAAAAATTTTATTTCATACTATGTTTTACAGAATGTTTTAATCCCATTGTATTAAATGTAACAGCCAAAGTTACCTTGATGAACACTTGTAATTTGGAGATATATGTAGGGAGATAAAAGTAGTTAAATTGAGTTGATTTCATGGGAGTGAATCATAAAGAAAGAAAGGAAAGAAGAATGAAAGGGAAGGGAGGAAAAGAACAGAAAGAAGGGAGGGAGAAAAGGAGGGACAGAGGGTGCTGGCCTGAGCTTAGCCTCCCTGGCACTGATCAGGATAACTCATTGACTCTCTTTGATCTTCAGTGTTTGTCTCTTATGAAAGCATTATAATAATACATGTCCTAGTGTTATGGAAGATTCTTGGAGACCCCTGGAACCAAGTTACGGCTTTTCTTCTCCCTAGATCAGATGGGACTAATAGACAAAACCATTGTTCTTTTGGGTTTTTTTGGGTTTTTGTTTGTTTGTTTGTTTGTTTTTAAGATGGAGTCTTACTCTGTCATCAGGCTGGAGTGGAGTAGCACGGTCTCGGCTCACTGCAACCTCTGCCTCCTGGGTTCAAGTGATTCTCCTGCCTCAGCCTCCTGAGTAGCTGGGACTACAGGTGCCCACCACCATGCCCAGCTAATTTTTGTATTTTTAGTAGAGACAAGGTTTCACCATGTTGGCCAGGATGGTCTCGATCTCTTGACTTGGTGATCCGCCCGCCTTGGCCTCCCGAAGTGCTGAGATTACAGACGTGAGCCACCACACCCAGCCAAGACCATTGTTCTTAAGCAGAGCACGACAAGGTGGCTGAGCTTCTTGCTGAAAGACGGGTTTCAGGGCTGCTTGCACCAGGGGAGACGAGGAAAACTTACAAATGCCTGGCTCACCACATGCGTGTTTCAGATTCCTGCTCTTTTTGACCTGTACCTCTCTATACATAAATGGATGAGAAAGAATCTAGACCCTTGGCAGCCTCTCTAATGCAGCAGAGAGTTGTACTTGGATCTCACAATTTCTGCCTCTGGAAGAGTAATAGGGGAGAAACTCTACTTCTAGGAATGGCAGACAGCTACTTCTCCTACTAAAGACAACTTAGAAACCAGGGGGAATATTTTTTAAGTATCTCCTTAAAAGTATCAAAGATTATGGAGATAATGAGGGAACAGTAGGCCTAGATCCAATAGGAGAAGGAATGCAGAGAGGTGTGTGCAGCACGTGGGCTGCCTTTCCAGCTTTGGCAGCTGCACACAGAATCAGAAAGATGAATTTGAGTCCAGGAGTCTCCAAGGGTGGGGACCCAGTAAACCAGTCCCCTGCCTTGTGACAGAACCCCAAATGGCTGCACCCCTGGAGCAGGAAATAAGTCAAACTTCCCTCTTTTTGTAGGTACCCAGAAACCCCAATCCTGTCTTGCTCAAGCACCTAGGAGCTAGCAAAAGCAATAGAAAATTCTCTCTAAAGAAAGATGTTATCATTCTAGGCCTCCAATTATTTCTATGAATAGCATTTTTAAAACTCACTTTCCCTTAACTTCCTCAACATGACAAAGGACATTTATGAAAGACCCACTGCTGACATCATAATCAATGGTGAGAGACTGAAAGCTTCTTCCCAAGATCAGGAATTTGACATGTGATGAATGTCCACATTCACCACCGCTGTTCAACATTTTATTGGAAGTTCAGCCAGAACAATTAGACAAGAAAAGGAAATAAAGGACATCCAAATTGTAAAGGAAGAAGCAAAACTATCTCTATTTGCAAATGACATGATTTGATATATAAAAAATCTCAAAGAATTCACAAGAAAGCTACTAGAACTAATAAATTCAGCAAAGTTACCAGGTACAAGATCAACACATAGAAATGAGTTGTATTTCTGTACACCAATAATGAACGATCTGAAAAGGAAAACAATAAGACAATTACAGTAATATCTAAAAGAATGAAATACCTGGGAATAAATTTAACCAAGGAAATTAAAGACTTGTACACTGAAAACATTGCTCAAATAAATTAAAGACCTAAATAAATGAAAAGACATGCTATGTTCGTGGATAGAGAGACAATATTAAGATGACAACACCCCATATTCTCTACAGATTCAAAGCAATCCCTATCAAAACTCCAACAGCCCTTTTTGCAGAAATGGAAAAGCCAATCTTCAAAATCATATGGAATTGCAAGAGTCCCTAGATAGCCAAATTGTCTTGAAAAAGAACAAAGTCGAAAGACTCATACTTCTAGATTTCAAAAGTTACCACAAAGGTGTAGTAATCTAAACAGCATGGTACTGGCATAAGAGTAGACATCTAGACCATTGGAATATAATTGAAGGTCCATAAATAAATCCATACATCTAAACACAACTGATCTTTAACAAGGGTGCCCAGGTCATTCAATGGCAGAAAGAAAATAGTCTCTTCAACAGATGGTGCTGGGACAACTGGACTTGTACTTACAAAAGAAAGAAGTTGGACCCCAAGCTCATATCATATACAAAAGTTAACTCAAAATGGACCTAAATAAAAGAGCAAAAACTATGGAAGTCTTAGAAGAAAACACAGGCATAATCCTTCGGCTGTAGATTCTCAGATATGACAACAAAAGTATGAGCAATGAAAAAAAAATAAACTACATCAAAGTCAAACACTTTTGTACATCAAAGCACATTGTCAAGAAAGTGAAAAGACAAGCTATAACATGGAAAGAAATAAATGCAAAGCATTTATCTTGACCAGAGATATATGCCATGTATTCAGATTATGAATAGAACTACTCAAAACAAAATGATAAAGAACCCAATTTAAAAGGGGGAAAATGACTTGAATAGACACTTCTCCTAAGAAGATAAACGAATGTCATGTGAACACCTGAAAAGATGCTCATCACTCATCATTGGGGAAATGCAAATTAAAACCATAATGTGATACCACTTCCCACCCATCAGGATAGCTGTATTATTTTATTTATTTATTTTTTTGAGGCAGAGTCTCACTCTGTCACCCAGGCTGGAGTGCAGTGACCGAATCTCAGCTCACTGCAAGCTCCGCCTCCCGGGTTCACACCATTCTCCTGCCTCAGCCTCTGAAGTAGCTGGGACTACAGGCGCCCGCCACCATGCCTGGCTAATCTTTTCGTATTTTTAGTGGAGATGGGGCTTCACCGTGTTAGCCAGGATGGTCTCGATCTCCTGACCTCATGATCCACCCGCCTCGGCCTCCCAAAGTGCTGGGATTACAGGCGTGAGCCACCGCGCCTGGCCGGATATATTATTTAAAAACAACAACAACAAAAAAAAAAAAAACCAACCACACAGAAAGGAGCAAGTGTTGGTGAAGCTATAGAGGAATTAGAACCCTTGTGCATTTCTGGTGGGAATGTAAAATGGTGCAGCCACTGTGGAAAATGGCATAGTGACCCCTCAAAAAAATCAAACAAATTCTACTTCTGGATATATACCCAAATGAATTGAAAGCAGGGACTCAAAGAAGTATGTGTGTGTGTGTGTGTGTGTGTGTGTGTGTGAGAGAGAGAGAGAGAGAGAAAGAGAACATCCATGACAGGGTGTCACTCTGTCACCCAGTGTGACATCCAGAGTGCAGTGGCACAAACACGGCTCATTGTAACCCGGACCTCCCAGACTCAGGCAATCCTCTCACCTCAGCCTCTCAAGTAGCTTGGACTACAGGTGTGCACCACCGTGCCTGACTAATTCTTGTATTTTTTGTAGAGATGGGGTTTTACCGTGTTGCCTGGTTGGTCTCAAACTTCGGAGCTCAAGCAATCCACCTGCCTTGGCCTCCTGAAGTGCTGGGATTACAGGCATAATACCTGTGTTCATAGCATCAATTATTCACAATAGCCAAAGGTGGAGGCAAACCAAGTGTCCGTCCTTGGATGAGCGGGTAAACAAAATCTGGTCTATACATACACTGGAATCTGATTCAGCCTCTCAGAGGGAGGAGACTCTGACGCACGCTACAACATGAACAAACCATGACCATTATGCTAAGTGAAATAAGGCAGTCACAAAAGGATAAATCTTGTACAGATCTACCTTATGAAGTACCTAGAGTCGTCAAATTCAGAATGACAGAAAGTAGGGTGGCAGTTGCTAGGGGCTGAGGGGTGGTGGGATGGGGAGTTAGTGTTGAGTGGGTACAGTTTCAGTTGCGGAAGATGAAAAATTCCTGGAGATGGTTGGTGGTGCTACTTGCACAACTATGGGAATGTGCTTAATGCCACAGAATTGCACACTTAAATTTGTTAAAATGGTAAATTTTATATTATGTATATTTTACCACAATAAGAAAAAGAATGAAATTCTCAAATCCACGAGGATGGCTATAATAAAAAAAAAAAACGAAAATAACAAGTGTTAGGATGTGGAGAAATTGAAACACTTGTATGTTGCTGGAATGAATGTAAAATGTTGCAGCCAATGTGGAAAACAGTCTGGCAGTTCCTCAAAAATAAATGTAGTATTTCCACATGACTCAGTAGTTCGACTCCTAGGTATATACCCAAGGGAAGTGAAAGCAGTGACTAGATCAGATACGTGTGCACCAGAGTCGTGGAGCACGTTTGTTCAGGTGATTGTCATTGGAGGGCTGGAAGCACGCTGGACTCCCTGGACGCTGGTGGAGAATCAGGCACATCTAGAATTTTGACTTGTCTTTGTTCCTTAGGTTTAAAATGTCTGTCTCATTGCTACCAAAATAATTAAAGGTCAACTAAGTACAAGGAGAGAAGAAATCTAATTTTGACAGGACTTGAAATACTTATTACTTCATAGGTTTTGTGATGAGATTTAAGTTAGATCATGAATATAGAAAAGTATTTTTCAAACATTATACACTTTATGAATGCTGGCATTATTCTGTTAGTAGTAAGTTCCTTACAGACAGGAATCATTCACGTTTGCAGTATCTTAATGCACTTAGCACAGTCCTTGGCAGATAGTGGTATTCAGTTACTATTTACTCAAGCTAATTCTGTATCTTAAACTATGTTAAAATTGAAATTTTTAACACTTCTGGGATACTATTGACTAGAATTTTGTGAAAAGCCCCTGAGAAGTAAATAACTGGATTATCCAAGGAGGGTAATAAGGCTAAGAAGTGAGTTCCAGTTAACTCAACTAGCACTATTAAATCAGGTTATTAGAAACCTATGCATTCTAATGGTTTCATTAGAATAAGCAGTTATTCATATGCTCAGACTCAAACTTACACATGAAAGAAATGTTTCGCCTTTAGGGAAAAACTATGAAAATTATGAGTCAAGCCTCATGAGATTTGATAATTCTCATCCATCAACTGAACAAAAAATAATGGAGTAAAATTTATCATTTGGCTCTGAAGTATGAGTCACCTTCAACCAGAACTCCTTCACTTTTTTTTTAGTAAGAAGCAAAAGTAAAACACTTTGCTTACGGATAAATGGAAAGATTTATCCATAGGCAAAGAGAAATAAGCATTAGGATGCACTCATTTTTGGTGTTATGTGATTGGCCCCATGTGTTTATAGCAACAGCAAGAGCAGCAGCAGCAAATTGCTGAGATGTCATTTTTATGGCATATGTTGGCTTTTTTCATGCAAGCAAGCTATATGCTCAGTGGTAACCTGGACCATTCAGCAATACCCACTTCTCTCTTCACTCTCTCCAACATGTTTCTCTAATCCTCTGCTCTAGCAAAGTACTGGCCTTTGGTTTCTTTCTTTCTTTTTTTTTTTGAGACGGAGTCTTGATCTGTCCCCCAGGCTGCCGTGCAGCGGCGCGATCTTAGCTCACTGCAACATGCGCCTCCTGTATTCAAGTGATTCTCGTGCCTCAGCCTCCAGAGTAGCTGGGACTACAGGCGCCCGCCATCACATCCAGTTAATTTTTGTATTTTTAGCAGAGAGGGGGTTTTTCCACGTTGCCCAGGCTGGTCTCAAACTCCTGAGCTCAGGCAGTCGGCCCACCTCAGCCTCCCAAAGTGCCGGGATTACAGGCGTGAGCCACCACACCTAGCCTGGCCTTTGGTTTCTAAGCTTCTGGACAGTAATGGGTCCCTCCTGCTGAGAATGACCTCCTTCATCACCTTTGCAAATTCTATCCCTCCCTTAGGTCTTCTCTCACATCTGAAAGTCAGGGCAGCAGAATGGTTAGGGCACACGTGTTAGTGTCACACTGCCTTAGTAAAAAGCCCAACACCACTTCCTAATGAAGATAGTAACAATACCTATCTTATAAATTTCATGTGAGGATTAAATGATTTCATTTATCTAGAGTTCTTGAAGCAGCACCTGGCATATAGCAAACACTAAGTGCCAGTTATTTTTCTATTATCGTGTCAGTACTTCTATTTGAATATACTCCCAATAGGTCTAGCTTTCCCTGGCCTATAGCAGCAGAACAGGTTATGCTGGAAAAGACCAAAGCGAAAGTTAGGCCCACAGGGTCTGCATCCAGAAGACTAAGTTAAATTAGAACCTCAAACGCCAGACTGAACCAAAATAGGAGGAAGGGTGAGAGCTAACACTATTGGTAGACTAAGAACAGAGTACAGATGTTCAGCAAAGGCAGCTTGGTATCTGGCAGCCATCTTCTAGGTCAGCAGAAGGCAAAAGGGGTTAAGCTGTTTGCTCAAATATGTTATAATAACTTTGAGAAGAGACTTCGCAATGGGTATTTCTTTGAATTTCCCACAGTGCACAGAATAACACCTTATTAGAATAAAAGCTATAGTAAATATTTGTATATTGATGTCTTAAAACCAAGAAAGTATTTAAAATGTTCCCCTTTTAACCCATCTATTCTATAAATAGCTATTGAGTGAAATAATATACAAGACATTATCCTAAGCCATGTAAAGATCAATAAAATCTTGCACCAGACCTCATGTTTCTTATGGGCTAATTACTGCCTATAACTCAGTAGTCATTATTGTAATGGCTTTATTAGTTTTAGTCTTCTAATTACATCACTATTTCAATATCTTTAGAATAAACAGACCAAGTAATGAAATTTCAGAAATCATTCAGTGATGCAAATGTGGGGTCTAAACAAAAACAACTTTCTAGGAGGTTTCAGATTTGATTAGAATCATCCCCTAACCTGGAAAGGATGTGGAAATCTCTTTTCTACTCTTTTCTTGTAGGGATTAAGTATAATTAGATTCTTAAGAAGGATATTCAAAAAGGCAATGAGAAATACAATAACGTCCCTATAGACAATGAGAGCATACCAGAAAGACATAAAAGACATAATCACAAAATAGATCAACTGATTAGATGACTGAGGGCCACTCACATTATGGAGGGGAATCTGCTTCACTCAAAGTCCACTGGGTTAAATTTCCATCTCATCCATAAACACCTTCACAGAAATACCCAAAATAATATTTGGCCAAATATCTGGGTACTGTGGCCCAACAAAGTTGGCACATAAAATTAATCACCACATGATGAAATTTTTTTAAAACTCCTAAACAAATGGAGAGGCATAATGTATTCATGAATTGCAAGAGTCAACATAGTAAAGATGTAAATTCTCCCCAAATTTCCTGATAGGTTTCCTGCAATTCCTATCAAAATCCCAGCAAGGTGTTTTTTTTTTTTAAGACATATGTACATTTATTTTTAAATGTATGCAAAAAGTCACAGGCTCTAGAATAGCTAAAATAATCTGGGAAAAGAATTAAGTGGGAGTAATTACTTGATATTAAGGCTTACTATAGAGATAGAGTAATCAATATATTGTGGTGTTGGCAGAAGGATAGACACACAGTTCAATGTAACTGAATAGAGAACCCAGATATAGACCCCCAAAATATGCTGAATTTTTTTTTTTTTTTTTTTTTTTTTTTTTTTTTTTTTGAGATGGAGGCTTGCTCTGTTGCCCAGGCTGGAGTGCAGTGGCACCATCTCAGCTCACTGCAACCTCTGCCTCCCGGGTTCAAGAGATTCTCGTGCTTCAGCCTCCTGAGTAGCTGGGATTATAGGCACGCAATACCATGCCTGGTTAATTTTTTTGTATTTTAGTAGCGATGGGGTTTCACCATACTGGCCAGGCTGGCTAACTGATCTCTGACAAAGGTGCAAAAGCAATTCAATACAGGAGGAAAATAACCATTTCAACAAATGGTGTTGGGGCAACTGGACATCTATAAGCAAAAACAAATAAATAACCACCTTCTATTTAAATCTCACACTTTATACAACAATGTATTCAAAATGAATTGTGGATGGGCTTACATATAAAACAGAAATGAAAGGAAAAAAGAATTTCAGAAATAAAGACTAAACAAAAAGCAATACAAGAGTGAATAAACACAATAAATAAAAACCTGAGGAGCAATGAAAAGCAAAAAGGAGGAAAATTTTTAAGATCATAA
Organism: Chlorocebus sabaeus; assembly: GCF_047675955.1. NCBI lineage: Eukaryota > Metazoa > Chordata > Mammalia > Primates > Cercopithecidae > Chlorocebus > Chlorocebus sabaeus. The sequence goes on along the minus strand of NC_132929.1, from coordinate 6,083,379 downwards.
AAAATTAAAAAGAAAAGATTTCAGACAGTGGCATATTCGAAGCGTGTTAAAGAAGATCCAACATGTGGCTGAAAGGAGTTTCTGAAAAGGGAAACCAAAGCAAGGGAACAAAACAAATATTAAGAACTGTCACTCAAGAAAATAATCCTGAATTTATTTTATTTTATTATTAATTTTTTTTTGAGATGAAGTCTCACTCTGTCACCCAGGCTGAACTGCAGTGGTGCAATCTTGGCTCACTGCAACCTCTGCCTCCTGGGTTCAAGCGATTCTCCTGCCTCAGCCTACTGAGTAGCTAGGATTACAGGCAGGCACCACCACACCTGGCTAATTTTTGTATTTTTAGTAGAGATGGGGTTTCACCATGTTGGTCAGGCTGGTCTCAAACTCCTGACCTCGTGATCCGCCCGCCTTGGCCTCCCAAAGTGCTGGGATTACAGGTGTGAACCACCACGCCCAGCCCTGAATTTTTAGAAAGATTGGAAATTTCGTATTAAAGGAAGATACTCTGTACCAGCCAATATCAAACCAAAATGGTCATGACCAAATATACTGGAATAAAATTTCTGAGCTCTAAAGAAAAAGAAGATATTTTGGGGGATCAAGGCAAAAAGACCAGGTGACTTAAGAAGGAAATAAAATAGTGGACAATAATTCATTATGCCAGAAAAATGATGTGAAAGCATTTTAAGGAAAATCAAGAAAAGAAAATATTACTCAAAAGATTTTATATCCAGTAAAACTAAATTTCAAGTAGAAAGGACACAGATAGACTGAATAAAGAAAATGTGGTACATATGCACCAGGGAGTACTATGCAGCCATAAAAAGGAATGAGATCATGTTCTTTGCAGGGACATGGATGAAGCTGGAAGCCATTATCCTCAGCAAACTAATGCAAGAACAGAAAACCAAACACGCATGTTCTTCCTTATAAGTGGGAGGTGAGCAATGAGAACACATGGACGCAGGAGGAAAACAACACTTACTGGGCCATGTCAGGGGAGAGCAATGAGGGGAGAGCATTAGGGAAAAGAGCTAATACTTGCTGGGCTTAATACCTAGGTGATGGGTTGATATGTGCAGAAAACCACCATGGCACACGTTTACCTGTGTAACAAACCTGCACATCCTATACATGTACCCTGGAACTTAAAAACTAATAATATTTTTTAAAAAAATAAAGGATGCAGATAAACTATCATCAATGTGCAAAAATTCAAGGAATCTTGTTCCCCATAATCCCTTTCTGAAGAATTGTATTAATGTGCTTCAAACAACCAAAATAATTAGACAGATATTGATATAAGTATAGATGGTGAGCATTAATATATTGCTCCTTTTAGAACTGAGACTAAATGAGGGCCCTTTCCTCACACCATATACAGCAATTAACTCAAAATCCATGAGAGGCCTAATGTAAGAACTAAAACTATGGAACTCTTTGAAGAAAATATAGGGGTACATTGTACTTGACCCTGGATTAGGAAGTGGTTTCTTAGCTATGAAACATAAATCACAAGCAACCAAAGAGAAAAATAGATAAATTGGACTTCACCAAAATTAAAACCTTTTTTCAAAAGACACTATCAAGAAAATGAAAAGACAATGCACAGATAGGGAGAAAATATTTGCAAATCATGTATCTCTTAAGGGTGTAATATCAGAAAATAAATGTATATATTTATCCTACAAAAACAGTAAAGATATGTATTTATAAACTGTTGCAGCTCAACAGTAAGGAAATAAATAACCCAATTGAAAAGTGGGCAAAAGATCTGAAGTGATGTTTCTCCAACAAAGGAAAGAAATGGCTGCTAAAGAAAACGAAATCTGTATCTTGAAGAGATATCTGCACTTCATCTTCATTGCAGCATTATTCACAATAGTCAAGTTACAGAATCAACCTAAGTGTTCACTGATGGATGAAGGAATTTTTTAAATGTGTGTGTGTGCATGTGTATACATGTGTATGTGTATGAAATGGAATATTATTCAGCCATTAAAAGAAGGAAGTCCTGTCATTTGCAACAACATATATGAACACAGAAGACATTATGCTAAATGAAATAAACCAGGCAGAGAAGGACAGTGTATGATCTCACTTACATGTGGAATCTAGAAATGTTAAACTCACAGAAACAGTAGAATAGTGACTGCCAGGGACTTTGGGGTGGGGGAAATGGGGAGATATTGGTCAAAGGGCAAAAACTTTCACTTATAAGATGAGTAAGTTCTGAGAATCTAATGTACAGCATGCTGATTATTGTTAATAACACTGTATTTTATATTTGAAATTTGCTAAGACAGATCTTAAGTGTTCACACACACAAAGAATGGTAACTGTGTGAGATGATCGATGTATTAATTTACTTAATCGTGGAAATAGTTTTATAATGTGTATGTATATCAAGTCATCACATTGCATATCTTAAATATATACAATTTTATTTGTCAATTATACCTAAATAGAGCTGGAAAAATGTAAACAGTAAACTCAAAGATTGATGAATAGATAGATAGATAGATAGATAGATAGATAGATAGATAGATAGATGATGGATAGAATGATTTAGTTGTTTGACCATTCAATGTAAAGTTAAAGATGAATACAAATTATGTTGCATTCCTCTTGTATATACGTAATTACATCAGAGAGCTAATATGTCCTGCAGAAAAATACATGAAAATGAGTGCTTTATAAGAGAACAAGAATTGAAGCTAACTGAGAAATCCTTTCATACACTTATTATATACTTTTATAACCCTATATACACTTAAATAGGAGTTTCAACATCATGCCTAATTTTTCAGAGAAGCACATCCATTTTCAAAATTATTGATTCACTGAAATTTTTCTCTGATCATTTTCAAATCATATTGGATTGTGTGAAACCCTTTAAAAAAAGAAATGGCCAATAAGCACATGCAGAGATGCTCAACATCATCGGTCATTAGGGAAAAAATGCAAATCTAAACCATGGTGAAACACCTCTTCACACACACTGAAAAGATGATCATAATCAAAACTATGGACAAGAGAAAGTGCGGGTGAGGATATGGAGAAGGTGGAATCTTTATATGGCCAGTGGAAACAAAAAATGGCACAACCACTTTGGAAAACAGTCTGGCAATTTCTCAACATGTTAAACGTTGATTTAGCATACGACTCAGCAATTTCAGTCATAGGTATATACCCAAGAGAACTGAAAATGTATTTTCACACAAAAACTCATACACAAATATTGACAACACTATGATTCATAATAGCCAAAAATGGTAACAACCTATATATGCCTCAACAGATGAATGAACAAGCAAAATGTGGGATATCCCAACTAGACAATATTTTCAGCCACAGAAAGTCATTAAGTACTGATACATGCTATAACACAGATGAATTTCGAAAATATTATGGTAAGTGAAAAAAGCCAGTCACAAAAAACCATGATTCTAATGGTATGAAATGCCCAGAAGAGGCAAATCCACAGAGAGAAGGAAAATAGATTAGTGGTTGTGAGGGCTGGAAGGAGGAGAAATGGGAATCTCTACTAATGGGTAGAGGTTTCTTTTTCAGGTGACAAAAAAGTTCTAAAATTGGATAATGGTGATGGTTGCAGAACTCTGTGACTATACTAAAAACCAATGAATTGTACACTTTAAAAGAGTGAAATTTATGGTATGTGAATTTTATTTTGTAAAGGTGTTATTTTCTAAAAGACCAACGGAGGGTTAAAAAAAAAAAGTATAGGCTGGGCACAGTGTAATTCCAGCACTTTGGGAGGCTGAGATGGGTGAATCACTTTAGGTCAGGAGTTTGAGACCAGCCTGGCCAAAACGGCTAAACCCCGTCTCTACAAAAAATACAAAAATTAGCCGGGCATGGTGGTTTACACCTGTAATCCCAGCTACTCAGGAGGCTGAGGCACAAGAATCACTGGAACCCGGGAAGGGGAGGTTGTAGTGAGCCGAGATCATGCCACTGCACTGCAGCCTGGGCAACAGAGCAAAAAGAAAGAAAAGAAAAAGGAAAGTATAGTATGCACTGGTTATATGCTCTGACAGTATAGATGTAATTTGGCTATTTTTAAAAATGAGTTGAATGGGGAAAGCATATGTAAAACTGGGAACTACTTGCAGTAATCAAATGATTCTGGTAGTATTAGCATTAGCATGGGGAATACTTAGCATAATACAGGATTAAGCAAATGAGGTATTATGGGATATTCTATCATCCCTTGTGCTCTTGAAAACCAAATTCTCGAGGTAGAGGAAAGGAGTTGGAGACATACCCAGGCTAGGTTACATACAGAACTCTGATCTGAATTTGAACTAAAAATGGGAATATGAATTCATGAGATAGGCTGTTTATCTGTGTAGCTAACTGTGTGTGTGTGTGTGTGTGTGTGTGTTTCGTAGCTCTGCCCACTGAAAAAAATCTAAAAACAATGACCGACCTAGTAGCAATGAATATCCCAAGGGTCCTAACTGTGGTCCTGAAATATTACACCATTTCTCAATAAAAGAAATGGCTGAGCTGAAGTTTGGGATCATACAGGACCGCAAAAGAGCTGTGAAAGACTGTTACGCTAGAGCGATGACGAAAGGGTTCAAGAGCCCACTTTAGATGTTCTTATTTGCTAAAGATTAAAAAAAAATTGTGAGTGCCAATAAGAATACTCATCGTAATGCATTCACACCTACCAAATATATTTAAATTCAGAAGTTTATAATCATATTTTTTTGAAACTCATTGGTTGCCCTCAGAGGATGATATGAAAACAACTCATTATCTTAAAACCTAGCAAATTAGAAAACTATTATCTTGCCTTTCTATATGAAGTGTGTCACTGGGAAACCAGTTAGTAGATGAGAGGAAGTGTCTTTTTTCTTTTTTCTCTTTTTTTTTTTTTTTTTTGAGAGAGAGAATCTCACTCTGTCACACAGGCTGGAGAGCGGTGACATGATCTCAGCCCACTGCAACCTCTGCCTCCTGGTTCAAGCAATCCTCTGGCCTCAGTCTCTCGAGTAGCTGGGGCTACAGGCACGCACCGCCACACCCGGCTAATTTTTGTATTTTTAGTAGAGACAGGGTTTCACCATGTTGGCCAGGCTGGTCTCAAACTCCTAACCTCAAGTGATCCGCCCGCCTCAGCCTCCCAAAGTGCTGGGATTACATGTGTGAGCCACCATGCCCAGCTGAAAGTGTCTTTTTCTAATAATATTGCAAACAATAATTGAAAAAGATACTGGGCTGGGTGCGGTGGCTCACACCTGTAATCCCAACACTTTGGGAGGCCAAGGCAGGCGGATCAGGAGGTCAGGAGATCAAGACCATCAGGCTAACATGGTGAAACCCCATCTCTACTAAAAATACAAAAAAAAAATTAGCCAGGCGTGGTGGCGGGCACCTGTAGTCCCAGCTTCTGGGGAGGCTGAGGCAGGAGAATGGCATGAACCCAGGAGGCGGAGTTGCAGTGAGCCGAGATCGCACCACTGCACTCCAGCCTGGGTGACAGAGCAAGACTCCGTCTCAAAAAAAAAAGAAAGAAAGAAAAGAAAAAGATATTGAATTAAAATGTCTTCATTTTGCAAATCACAATTAGTTAACAGATACAGGCACTGAGGATCAACAGTGGCTAACATTGAAAAAGTGTGGAAACAAGACATGAATGCCTCCTGATGAAAGAACAGCCATTTATATCCTGCAATGGGGATCAAGCCAGACTCCAATTCCATATGGTTCCAGGTACCAATTTTCAGGAAACTCAGAAGACACAGTAATCATGTTGAACGGCACCAAGAGGGTATACTTGGCAAGCTCTAGACTCCAAATGTCCTGGACACTGCAACAGGTAAATTGTAGGAAAAAGAAAGGGATAGAGGGTGGTGGGCGCCTGTAATCCCAGCTACCTGGAAGGCTGAGGATTGCTTGAACCTGGGAGGTGGGATTGCTTGAACCTGGGAGGCGGGATCGCTTGAACCTGGGAGAATCGCTTGAACCCGGGAGGCAGGGGTTGCAGTGAGCAGATATCGTGCCACTGTATTCCAGCCTGGGCAACAGAGCAAGACTCTGTATCAAAAACAAAGAAAGAGAGAAAGAGAGGAAGAGAAGGAGAGAGGGAGGGAGGGAGAGAGAGAGAGAGAAGGAGAGGAGAAGGGAGGGAAGGAAGGAAGGAAGGAAGGAAGGAAGGAAGGAAGGAAGGAAGGAAAGAAAGAGGAAACCGGTACATTAAAGAGATTTGATGACATAGTACAAATTTTTAATGGACAAGACTAAACTATGGGCTGGGGCTGTGACTCACGCCTGTAATCCTAGCACTCTGGGAGGCTGACGCAGGCAGATCGCTTGAGCCTAGAGTTCTGGGCAACATAACGAAACCCTGTCTCTATAAAAAAATACAAAAAAATTAGCCTGGCATGGTGGGACGCACCTGTAGTCCCAGCTACTCAGGAGGATGAAGTGAGAGGATCACTTGAGCCCTGGGAAGTCGAGGCTGCCATTAGCCATGATTGTGCCACTGCACTCCAGCCTGGGTGACAGAGCGAGACCTTGTCTCAAAAAAAATAAAAATAAATTAATCAATTTTTTTAAAAAAGCCTAAACTACAGTGTCTAAAGATAGCTACTTGAGTGATAAAACTATACAGAAATGAAAGGAAGTGATTACTACAAACCAGAGAGTGAGTACTTTGAAAGAGAAGAAAGGGGATTGTCACTGGGTCCAGGCACATGGAGGAGATTCTGGGGTAGCTGGCGAAGTTTAATTTCTTGACCAGAGAGGGTGATTACAAACTCACTCACCTCACAATAACTTATCCAGCTCCACACTTGATTTGGGTGGATTTCTGTGCCTGTTTTGTCTTTCCATAAAAAGGTTTTTAAAATCTCTCCCAGAGCATGTTTGTTTACAATTTCAGATGAAAACCTCGCCTTCTTGGCTTTCCAAGTTCCATATGTCCTTCCTGCACCGTGACTTTTGTGCCTGTATTTGAGAGCGAGTTTTTAAACAACTCAGTTTTGTGTCTGACATCACTGAACAAAGATGTCGATGCTGTTCTGGAATCTGCCTCTGCGTGTCTTCATTCGTCACGGAGAAGGGGCTGCATGTCATCTTCCAGATGGTGCTTGACAAGCACACTCTTTATAGAATGAAAGGAAACCGTGGCCATGAGCACCGCATTCAGTTTTCCCTCCGCTACCTCTGCAGCCTTTTAGATGCTAACACAGACTGCCTGCCCCGCTGCAGATTTATAGCTACGGGGATGTCAACTCCATTCCTCCCAGACTTGGTCTGCAGCAGATTAGTCAAGGCAGGCAGCTGTGATACAGACAGGAGGAAAACAGTAGGCTTGAAATCAAGACACCTGGCTCCACTGGCAACTCCTTCCAGCTCTGTGACCTGGGACAGGCTGCTCAATATTCCTGCATCCGTTTCCTCATCCGGAAGGTGTGGATTATACACGGGATTGTTGTGAGAGAGGTGATCCGTGAAAAAGCAACTTGTGAACTTTGAAACGCACTGTCACCGTTCACAGGCCTTCAGCATCCTCACCCAGCTCACTCCCGGTGAACTTCTTTCTCCATGTCATTACCCACAGTAATGGGCCTCATGATCATGCTGCCCCCTCCAACACAAAAAATGATCAGAAGAGCTTACTGTCCTTTGAATGCCCTTGCAGCAGGGGCTGCTGGGCCACTGAGGTTTGGAGAGATAGGGTGTTGGAATGGGAAGGCCTCAGGGGGTCTCAGAGCCATCTGGTTCCCTGAGTGTCCTGTTGTGTCCCTTCTAAGGAGCCTGGAGTTCCATGGCCAGGTTCAGCGGCCACCTTAGGGTCAGGAAGTAGATGTTAGCCACTCTAACCCTCACCCCTGCCACTTCAGAGCAGCTCTGCATTATCCAGTCCACATCCTGGCACATTTGTAAGTAAGAGTTCACTTCACAGGTTCTGAAAACAACGGCAGCAACAAGTATGAGTTCAAGTCGGGGCACGGCGGCTCATGCCTGTCATCCCAGCACTTTGGGAGGCCAAGGCGGGCAGATCACCTGAGGTCAGGAGTTCGAGACCAGCCTGACCAACATGGAGAAACCCTGTCTCTACTAAAAATATAAAAACATTAGCCAGGCGTGGTGACGAGCACCTGTAGTCCCAGCTACTCGGGAGGCTGAGGCAGGAGATTCGCTCGAACCCAGGAAGCAGAGATTGCAGTGGGTGGAGATTGCGCCACTGTACTCCAGCCTGGGCGACAGAGCAAGAATCCGTCTCAAAAAAAAAAAAAAAAAAAAAAAAAAAAAACCAGAAAAGAAAAATACACTTGCAGGGGAGAAAGAGGGCAGGAAGGGAAATTTTATGTGATTGATATAATGTTATGTGTAAAGACACAACACAAAAGGTTTTTAAAGGAGCCAAATACTCATAAACACACTGATAAGAAGCCTGTGCTTTATAGATGTTCTAACATAACTTCTTGTTAATATGCAAATAACTCCCCAGGGGAGCTATAATGTGATCCTCTTCAGAACTTTAACAAACTGCTGCGTAAACTAGTAGCTATTAATACTTTCTGCATTCATCTGACACGTTAATTAAACCTTCAAACATTACTGTCAGTTGTTCTTTCACCAATCTCCTGTCAAACATTATTAAATACAATTTCTCATTTCTTTCTATCTAAAAACATCCTTTTTTTCCCTGAAACCTTTAAAAAACACTGTTATGTACCAAAAGATTTGAGAAAACTTGTCTTTTCTGGGAGATGCTGTGGCAAATCAATTCCTTCTAAATAATTAATTTTCTTGAGATCAATGCCTAATTAGTTTTGCGTTCTCTTTTAAGGAACTCACTCAATTTTAGAAGATTGTTGTTAAGGGAAAACTTATTTCCCGTCTTCATGCCCTGGTAGGGACAGTATCGGAACACACAGCTCAGGCTAGACTCCTCACTTGCTTCTCCCCCAAAAGGAGTGACTTATTTGATGGATGAACAGACCCCATCTGTAGGGCAGTGACCCCCATCCTACCTGCTACTTGTTAAGAGCTGAATTATGTCTCCTAAAAAACACATTGAAATCCAAATCTCCAGTAACTTTGAATGTGTCTTTATTTTGAAATACGATCTTTGCAGATAGAATCAAGTTAAAATGAGGTCACTACCATGAGCCCTAATCCAAAACGACTGGTATCCTCATGAAAAGAGAAGACAGCGTGCAGTGTTCCCACCTGCACTTCCAGCGCTTTGAGAGGGAGACCCCATCTCTACAAAAAATAAAAACATACAGCCAGGCATGGTGGTGCACACCTGTAGTCCCAGCTATTCAGGAGGCTGAGGTGGGAGGACCATTTGAAACCCAGGAATTCAGGCATCGATCACACCACTGCACTCCAGCCTAGGTGACAGAGTGAAACCCCATCTCAAAAAAGAAGAGAAAAACACAGATGTTTCTACAAACCAAGGGTGTATCTTCAAGCCATGCAATGCCAAGGATGGCTGGCAAACACAGAAGCTAGAAGAGGAAGGAAGGAATCTCCCCAGCAAGTTTCAGAGGCAGCGTGGCCCTCCTGACACCTTGATCTTGGACTTCTAGCTTCCACAGCTGTGAAGTGATAAAGTTCTGTTGTTTTAAACCACCTGGTTTGGGGTACTTTGTTACGGCTGCCTTCACAGATGAATGCACCATCCTTGCTCTCTCTGCCTCCTGGTTCTGCTGGCATCCAAGCTTGGTGAGGACTTGCTCAAGCCAGGTCTGATCTTTCAAACGCATCTCTCATCTGTGCCAAAATCAGCTAAGTCATGCTCATGAAATTCCTATAGGTCTACGTTCAGGGAGGGAGACAAGGGACCTGTCTTAGTTTGTTTTGTGTTGCTATAACAGAATACCCGAAACTGAGTAACTTATAAAGAAATGTATTGGCTTATGGTTCTGGAAACCGGGAAGTCCGAGATTGAGGGCCTGACATCTGACGAGGGCCTTCTCACCATGTCATCCTATGGCAGATGGTGAGAGGGTGAGAGAGAGCAAGAAGGCCAAATTCAAACTCACTCCCATGATAACGTCAATCCATTTTTGGGGGCGGAGCCCTCGGGGCCTAATTCCCTCTTAAAGGTCACACCTCTTAACACTGTTGCACTGGGGATTCCGTTTATAACACATGCTTCTTGGGGTTGCTATAGTTTGGATGTTTCACCTCTCCAAACCTCACATTAAAATTCGATCTTCAGTGTTGAAGCTGGGATCTCACGGGAGGTGTTTGGGTTGTGAGGATGGATCCCTCACGAATAGATTAATGCTGTCTCAGGTAGGGGGTGGGGGAGAAGTGAATGAATTCCCGCTCTACTTTGTTGCTGCAAAAGCTGGATGTTCAAAAGAACAGGCATCTCCCTTCTCTCCTGCTTCCTCTGTTGTTGTGTGACCTCTGTAATCTCTGCACACAGCAGCTTCACCTTACACCATGAGTGGAAGCTCCCTGAGGCCCTCACCAGAAGCAGATGCTGGCACCATGCTTTTGTACAGCCTGCAGAACTATGAGCTGAATAATAAACCTCTTTTCTTTAGGAATTCCCTAGCCTCAGATACTCGTTATAGCAACACAAATAGACTAAGACAGAGGGACACATTAGAACCATAGCAAATCTCTCTTCAGTCCAGATCTGTTACTTTACTAGCACTGCTCCAGAACTTTCCTTCTGTTTGTTTCTTGTGTCTGTTTCTTTTTTCTTTCTTTTTTTTTTTTTTTTTTTTTTTTTTTTTTTTTTTTTTTTTTTTTGAGAGGAAGTCTCGCTCTGTCGCCCAGGCTGGAGGGCAAGGGTGCAATCTCGGCTCACTGCAAGCTCCGCCTCCTGGGTTCACGCCATTCTCCTGCCTCAGCCTCCAGACTAACTGGGACTGCAGGCGCCCGCCACCACGCCAGGCTAATGTTTTTTCATTTTTAGTAGAGACAGGGTTTCACCGTGTTAGCCAGGATGGTCTCCATCTCCCGACCTCATGATCCGCCCACCATGGCCTCCCAAAGTGCTGGGATTACAGGCATGAACCACCGTACCTGGCCCCTTGTGTCTGTTTCTGTAACTATGTCATATAACTATATGTATAGTTACAGCCTGCCATTTAGCTATAACATACTGTCCCACTGTGTCACCTGGCTCACCTCCTGTGCCAGTTAACAAGCTAATGTCAGGGCAAAATCCCCCGTTCTATTCTCTGCTCTCTGTGGCTGGTATGCCCTCATTCATTCCTGATAGCTTCTCCACTCAAGCCTGCATCACCCTGAGCAACTTCAACATCCCCGCGACAACTCCCCCACCAGTGACAGCCTCTTGACTCCTCCTCTCTATGTCCCAATCCACTCCATCTCAGCTGCCCCCTGCCACAGGCACACCTAGGATTTTGTCTTCACCAGAAGCTGTTCTAACTCCAAAATAGGAAATCCACAAAGAGCCCATGCCCTGTCCATGACTTCCAGCTTGCTCACTCAACAACGTTCACCCTTTGACTATCGTTTCTTCCCTTGGCTGATAGCCTCATATTTGTCCTTGCCTCCTCCAATCTACTTTATGCATCAAAAACAGGGAATGCTTTTCACATGGGGTCAGGTCTCTCTGTGCATGTCAATTATCAATATAATGTATATAGAGGGGGCATAGGGTTGCCAGGGAATCATAATAATGGTTGTTAAGGAAGGGTGTCGTGGATATGGCTTGCAGTGATGGAACAGTATCTTGATTCCATAATCAAGATACTGTTACATGAATTCCACAGTCAAGATACTGGTTACATGAATCGCAAATGTGGCAGAATTGCGTAGAACTATATACACACAAATAGATACATACGAAACTGCTGATCTGAATAAGCTTTATGGATTGTGTCAATGTTAATGTCTCAGTTTTGATATTGTACTATAGTTATACAAGATGTTATGGTGGGGGAAACTGGATGAAGGGTACAGAGGACCTTCCTGCACATTTTTTTGCAACTTCTAGCGAATCTATAATCATTTTCCAAAAAGGTTTAAAAAAAAGGAAATCAAAATTTCTTCCTGACCTTTTGCTAGGTGGTAAGGATGTAGCTTTGAGCAAAACAGGCTGTATCTCTAGAGTCATATGATTGAAACAGATAGGGGGGATAAACTGTGGTTCTCATCACTCTTGGGACAAGACAGGATCCTGGATAAGGTCTATTAGTCCCCCTAATGGGCCCTGCCAATCCTGGTGGCCTCACCTCCCACTGTTCTCCCCTGACCACCTTGGCTTTTACAAATTTCCTAGCGTGTAGGAGCTTCCTCCCCAACATATGTCCCAACTCTCACCTGGAACAGCTTCCCCTGTGCTCCTAACCTGGTCAGGTCCCTGTACAGGCTCTGCCAGCTCCTTGGACCTCTTCTTCAGAGGTGCAATAGATCTCATCTCCCCTATTAAACTGTAAGAGTCCATGTTTTCTTGGCTCATAATTAAATCCTCAGCAACGTACATGGTGGCCAGAACATAGGAGTCACTCATGAATTTTTTGAATGAGTGAATGACTGAAAGGGCTTTAAGCAGAGGATGATGCAATCTGATTTGCTTTTAAAAAAATAAACTTTTGTGGGGCCGGGCACGGTCGCTCACACCTGTAATCCCAGCACTTTGGGAGGCCAAGGTGGGCAAATCACTGGAGGTCAGGAATTGGAGACCAGCATGGCCAGTGAGGTGAAGCTCCCTCTCTACTAAAAATTTAAAAATTAGCCACTTTGGGAGGCCAAGGCGGGCGGATCAGGAGGTCAGGAGATCGAGACCATCCTGGCTAACACGGTGAAACCCTGTCTCTACTAAAAATACAAAAAATTAGCCGGGCATGGTGGCCGGAGCCTGTAGTCCCAGCTACTCGGGAGGCTGAGGCAGGAGAATGGCGTAAACCCGGGAGGCGGAGCTTGCAGTGAGCTGAGATCCGGCCACTGCACTCCAGCCTGGGCGACAGAGCGAGACTCCGTCTCAAAAAAAAAAATAAATAAATAAATAAAAATAAAAATTAGCCAGGCGTGGTGGCGCACACCTGTAATCCCAGCGGGGAAGGGGTCTGAGGCAGGAGACTGTCTTGAACCCGGGAGGCGGAGGTTGCAGTTCAGGCCACTGCGCTCCTGCCTGGGCGGCAGAGTGAGACTCCGTCTCAAAACTAAAATAAAATAAGCTTTTGCGTTTTAGGGCAGCTATGGAATTACAGAATAATTAGTGAAGTAGCATAGAGTTCCCAAATATTCCACACCCATTTTCCCCTATTATTATTAACATCTTACATTAATCTGTTAGATTTGCCACAATCAATGAAACAATGCTGACGCATTATTATTCACTGGAATCCATACTTGGTCCAGAACTCCTCAGTTTTTCTCCCTAATGTTCTTTTTGGGATCCCATCCGGAACACACGTCCACAGTATAATTAGTTGTCGCGTCTGCTACAGCTCCTCGTGGTGTGTCAGCTTCCCGGGCATTCCTTATCTAAATTCTTATCTATGCTTCACCTTCTTAAGAGCAGCTACACAGACTGAAGTTCTTCTGCTCGGGCTTGTCTCTTCTTCAATGTGTCTTTACTCATTTACTGGACTATTTATTTATATAAATTCATCTATCCTTCATTCACCTATTGAAGGATATTTTGGACATATATTTATTTATGTAAATGTGGTCTCATGGATATTTATGTTTTGGGTTACAGCCTCCTTTATTTTGGTGTTCAAATTGTTCTTTGGACATCGGGAACTCTTTCAGTTGGCCTATGTGTCCCTTTAATGTAACCCCATCATTATGGGAATTTATTTTGTGAGCGCTTCCTTATTTTCTGGCACTAAAAGATGCTCCTGGCTTATCCTGTATATTTCCAACCTGAGTGCTAGGTTCAGCCTTTCTCCAAAAAGCCCCGGTTCCTTCTACTGAAAATGGTATTAGAAACCAAGCTCTGAACAGTAGGTACGCTCTTTGCTACTGGGGAGTCGTTGCTTCATTGCTTGTAGGCCTGCTCAGCTGGCAGAAGAGCAAAATAAATTAGGTTGGTGCAAAAGTAATTGTGGTTTTGCCATTACTTTTAATGTAACTGTCTGCATCTGTAATTCTATATGTAACCATTTATAGATATACCTGTGCCCTATATATAATGCTGTGTGTAATTACCTGCAACTATATTGAGAAGCATGAGTTCCTACTGAAGGCTTCACCCCTAATCCATTACCACACAGATCTTTCCAGACTCCTCTCCTTGTTTATCTGGAATCTCCCACGCCTGCAGTGAGGAGCCTAGCTTCCATCATTTACTTATTTTAGTTAATTCTTTAATCCCAGTATACGGGTACAGTCGTTTCAGAATTGTTAGCCCATGTTCCTATGGGGCACAACTTTGTCAGCTAGAGTAGAGTGTGTATGTACAGTTCCTGTGCCTTTAGTCATTCATTTCCAAAGATACCTAAGCCAGCACTTTATTCCTCATCTCCTTCAACAAGATTGTTCCATACATTTGTAGTACATGTAGATCCTTCTGTCACATTCTACCTCTCATCCTGGGTTCCCCAACATCCTAATTATTATTATTTTTTATTTTTTATAATTTTTTAAACAGAGTCTTGCTCTGTCATTCAGGCTGGAGTGCAGTGGTGTGATCTCGCCTTACTGCAACCTCCACTTCCTAGGTTCAAGCAATTGTCCCTGCCTTAGCTTCCTGAGTAGCTGGGATTACAGGCACCCGCCACCATGCCCAACTAATTTTTGTATTTTTTAGTAGAGACGGGTTTTCACCATGCTGACCAGGCTGGTCTTGAACTCCTGACCTCAGATGATCCTCGCATCTCAGTCTCCCAAAGTGCTGGGATTACAGGCGTGAGCCACAGCACCTGGCTCCTAATTTTTTTTTAATTTTCCTGATTAAGGTTTCCACTCTGCACTGTAAAGTTCATAGAAATCCCCCATAGGGTTTTGCCAAATCCTTGTATACACCGTTATAGTATCAATCATACACACACAAAAAAATCCCTGCCCTTCACCTATTCAATCATCCCCCCAACTTCTAACTTCTTGGCAAACACTGATCTGTTTACTGTCTCTGTCGCTTGCTTTTTCCAGAATGTCATATAGTTGAACTCATACAGTATATTGCTTTTTCAGACTAGCTTGTTTCATTTAGCAATATGCATTTAAGAGTCATCCATAACTAAAGTCGGGCGCAGTGGCTCATGCCTGTAATCCCAGCACTTTGGGAGGCTGAGGCAGGTAGATCACCTGAGGTCAGGAGTTCGAGACCAGCCTGACCAACATGGATAAACCCCATCTCTACTAAAAATGAAAAATTAGCCGGGCCTGGTGGCGCATGCCTGTAATCCCAGCTACTCAGGAGGCTGAGGCAGGAGAATCACTTGAACCCAGGAGGCAGATGTTGCAGTGAGCCGAGATCACCGCATTGCACTCTAGCCTGGGCAAAAAGAACAAAACTCTGTCTCAAAAAAAAAAGATCCATCCATAACTTCGTGTGGCTTGATAGCTCAGTTCTAGTTGCTGAATAATATTCTGTTGTATGAATGTAGTATAGTTTGTTCCTCCATTCACCTATTGAAGGATATATTGGTTGCTTCTAATTTGGACCATTATGAATGGAGCTGCTATAAACATTGGCATGCTGGTTTATGTAGGGACATACGCTTCCAAATCAGTTCAGTTTCAAATCACCTGAGTGTGATTGCTGAATCCGATAGTAAGACTGTGTTTAGGCTGGGCACAGTGGCTCATGTCTGTAATCCCAGCATTTTGGGAGGCCGAGGAGTATGGATTGCTTGAGCCCCGGAGTTCAAGACCAGCCTGGGCAGCATAATGAAACCCTGTGTTTCCAACATGTACAAAAATTAGCCAGGCATCGTGGCATGCACCCTGTAGTCGCAGATACTAAGGAGGCTGAGGATGGAGAGCCTGGGAGGCAGAGGTTGCAGTAAGCTAAGATCACACCACTGCACTCCAGCCGGGACAACAGAGTGAGACCACTGTCTCAAAAAAAAGAAAAAGACTAGGTTTAGTTTTGTAAGAAAGCGCAAACTCTCTTCCAAAGTGGCTGTACCATTTTTGCATTCCCACTAATGAATTGGCATTCCTATGGCTCCACATCCCCTCTAGCAGTTGGTATTGTTGGTTGTTGGATGTCAGCCATTCTAGTAGATGTGTGGGGGTTATGTCATTATTGTTGTAACTTGCAACTTTCTAATAATAAATTATGTTTAACTACAGATTAAGTATTCTAAAATCATCATTTTGGGCCACTGCCCATTATTTAACTGGCTTACAAGTAATAATAATACTGATTCAGAAATTTTATTTAGTCAGTTATTTAAGAGAACATTTTGCAGCTAGTTTTGCTTAAGGGTTCATCAGGTCATGGCAGGTTTAAAGCTATTTTATCATTGCACTGATGAGATATTTTATCGCTAAGATGATATCTGTTTTAAAATTTTCAAACTAAAACCACTAACTGTATGGTAACAAATTTTGAGGCTTCCATTCATCCATTGTTGAAGTGACCTAAAATCTTGACCCAGTCCAAGGGTACTTCCTCATCCCATCTCCATGCAGGGAATGTTCATCTTTTCAGAACATGTTGATAGTAAGTCCATCATTTTTCTTAAGAGGATTTTTAAACCATATTCTCAGCTCTACTGAATGTTAAATCATGTGACTATGAACTTAATAGGCAACGTGCATCACAGGACATGTCAGGGAAGATAGGCTCAAATGTATTGCTGCTGAGCGTGCACAGAAAGCTTAGGTAAGAGAAATAATAATGATACAGGATTACTTGAAGGCTGTACTGACCATCTGTTCATTTAGACTAATAAGGATAGAGATGGATTCAAATTGGTCACAAAGGTGATGCTCTAAAGAGACAGACCATGAGGTTCCGCTTCCCAGTTCCCTAGAACTCCCCTGGTCCAGGCCCTTCTGAAGGCTGGTGGTTGAGGTTTTCATTTGATTCTCACAGTTGATAGAGCAAACTTTAAGAAGCTGATATAGAGGAGAAAAAGCATCAAATTAGGCATCAGTTTCCTGGGTCCACTACCTAACACCAGTGCTTCCTTGGACAAGTTACTTAAGCTCCATAAGCTTATTTCCTCATGTGAAAATTGATCATAACAACTGCATTATAATCCCTACTTTGTCCAGATTAGATGAACACTGTATGTAAGCAGCACCGTTGTCTTACAAAGCAGTTACAAACTGGCAGCCAGATCAGGCACAGGGACAGGCCATTTACCCTGCTAGAAGATATACGTTTTAAAAGCTTGAGTCAACTTTTTCAAGTTCGAAAACTTCATATTAAGCCAACAGTTATGACTTCCTTTAAAAACTTTAATGGATCTCACAGTACCGTCCCTACATTTCCAAGAGCCGAGCAGCAGCCCTGCCCTTTAGGCAAAGCATCAGCTCTCCAGGTGCCTCAGCTCCCGACCTTTCTAGCCATCTCTATGTTTTTATATTAAAAGCACAAATAAACTGTAAAGCCATAAAATAACTGATTAATATTATTGCTGGAGATAACTTATGGAAGGCTTCTTAACACCCGAGAGGCGACGTTCCACTCAAGGTAAAGGTGAGGGTGGCCTCTATACAGCTGGTGACAGAAGGTGCCCATAGCACAATTCAGTGTGTTGAGCCAAATTTTCTGTGCTTCATTCCACAATCTTTGTAATCTGAGCATGCATGGCTTGAGAAACACTTTTTAGGCACACAATTTGATATAAAGCAATTTGTCAAAAAAAAAAAAGAAAAGATGCTTGAAATTCCAGAGTCAAGTAGTCTGCTTTACTGACATCATTCATGGCAGTAATATTATATGGGCTGCTGTGAGTGTCTGCTCAATATTATATGGGCTGCTGTGAGTGTCTGCTCAATATTATATGGGCTGCTGTGAGTGTCTGCTCAATATTATATGGGCTGCTGTGAGTGTCTGCTCAATATTATATGGGCTGCTGTGAGTGTCTGCTCAATATTATATGGGCTGCTGTGAGTGTCTGCTCAATATTATATGGGCTGCTGTGAGTGTCTGCTCAATATTATATGGGCTGCTGTGAGTGTCTGCTCAATATTATATGGGCTGCTGTGAGTGTCTGCTCAATATTATATGGGCTGCTGTGAGTGTCTGCTCAATATTATATGGGCTGCTGTGAGTGTCTGCTCAATATTATATGGGCTGCTGTGAGTGTCTGCTCAATATTATATGGGCTGCTGTGAGTGTCTGCTCAATATTATATGGGCTGCTGTGAGTGTCTGCTCAATATTATATGGGCTGCTATGAGCATCTGCCCACTCTCCTAGAATGCCACCTTTCTTTCACTGGGTCTGTCCAAACTGGAAACTCCAAAGCCCATCCCAGTTCTCTCCCATCATCATCATCATTATCATCATCTCATCATCATAGGTATGATGATGATGATCTCTCTCTCCCTTGACCTCTTAGGGAAATTACTATCCATAAAAATTAACTGGCAATGTGTCATATGTTGCTTTGAAACCGTTCTATAGTATCATGATGTCTTATTTTATAACCTATAATTTATTTTATTTTATTTTTGTAGAGACAGGGTCTTGCTATATTGCTGGGGCTGGTCTCAAACTCCTGGCCTCAAGTGATCCTCCCACCTCAGCCTTTCAAGTAGCTGAGACTACAGGCATGAGCCACCACACACAGCTTATGACTTAATTATTCATATACAGGTAATATTCACTTTGCATGGTACTGTGGAACTATAAAAATCACCATGCAATCTGAAACCATGCCAAGAAATATTAATAATCAATGGGAAAAATATGATTTTTCAATGATACATTCTAATGCTTGTAAAAACATTAAAATCTCTCTTACTGGCAGTTATAAACAATAGGAAAATGAAAAGGCACACTAAAACTGATATTTGTTTATGCCTTGGTGAATTGGCATACTCTTTTCTAAGTTCGCATCACTTCCAACATCATTTTCCCCTTTGTGCTTTCAATATCATAATATATATCTGAGAGTTCTGTTAACTTAAAGTGTTTCCCCACCACCACCATTTTTTGTGTGTGTGTGTGCTAGAGTTACTTCCTCTGGGGTATCTTCTTCATTCTTTTTGTCATGATCTTTTCCCTCATTTATGTCTGTAAGTTTATTGTCAATGAGTCCTTCTGGTTGTATATGTAGAGTTTCTCCAAAGGTGACAGGGTCAACATTCACATGGTCAGCTGTTTCTTCTATAACTCCATTTACATCCCATTCAAATTTCACTTCCGTCTTTAACACTTTTTGTTTCTTTGGTGTACTTTCATCTTTGTTGACCAATTTGACCTTCTGATTATCTGTTTTTATAAAATGCCACCAGGGTTTATCACTGAGAATCACAGAGGCAGCACAACTACACACTTTGCTGGTAGTGCATGAATTGAATGACAGATGCACAATGACCAATCACTGCAGATTTTGAAAGAACTTGCAGCGATTGGTCACCAAGCACTGCAGGTGTTGGGAGAAATGTCATGA
Source organism: Chlorocebus sabaeus (assembly GCF_047675955.1). NCBI lineage: Eukaryota > Metazoa > Chordata > Mammalia > Primates > Cercopithecidae > Chlorocebus > Chlorocebus sabaeus. The sequence continues at coordinate 6,063,866 of NC_132929.1, read as the reverse complement.
TTGGTAACTGATTGTGGTACACATCTGTTACTTACATAGTGATTTGTGGACTGAAGAGCTAGCAGCCCAATTTGTACTCCATGCAGTGACCCACAGTTAATATGCCATGGTAACTGTAATTTGAACCGTGTTGTTGTGAGAGTTATTTAATGAAACCATGGTAAATGAGTTCATTTCATGCTTAATCAGAACCACGAGAAGCAAAGCCTGCCTGTATTTGTATTCTGTCTTCACAAGTCCAGTGTGAGCCCCATGAAGGCAGGACCCATGACTTAAGAAGTCATCTGCACATATTCCCCATGCTCGCCGCAAGCACCTACCACAGTACCTTGTGTATGAAAAAATACTCAATAAATACTTACTGAATTCTATTTTCTTCACCAGAGAAAGAACTGTGTAGATGTAACAGAGTATTGAAAGTCAAGAGACTTCAATTCTTGGTCTGGGTCTGGAACCAATTGAGTATGATTTTTCAGACACTCTCTCTTTTTAAAAAAATGTATTTTAAAGCACAGTGTCTACCTATGATAAGGATAAAATCGGAATTCTAACAAGTATTGTGTCTTAGTCACATTCAAGATGGAAAAAAACGATGCTTTATTTTATTTTATTATTATGTATATAATTTTATTATTTTTTGAGACGGAGTCTTGCTTTTTGCCCAGGCTGGAGTGCAGTGGCGTGATCTCAGCTCATTGCATCCTCCACCTCCTGGGTTCATGCAATTCTCGTGCCTCAGCCTCCCGAATAACTGGGATTATAGGCGTGCACCAACATGCCTGGCTAATTTTTGTATTTTTAGTACAGATGGGGTTTCACCATGTTGTCCAGGCTGATCTTGAACTTCTGACCTCAAGTGATGCACCTACCTTGGCCTCCCAAAGTGCCGGGATTACAGGCGTGAGCCACGCCACCCAGTCAGCCCTTTGTTTTACAGTTTATTCTCCTGTTGGAACTTTGAAAGATGCATCTAAATGGTCGGCAGCATCCATTCTGGCAGACCCCTTTCTCTCGTGCATGCACATTTATGTGAGCCTGAACTTTGTGAGATGGCACAATTTGGTCCCTTTCCATTCTCCATCGATTTTGTATTACTCATCTAGTCTCTTAGTCTTTATCCCTTTAACCCATACCATATGTACTCTATTTCTTCCCCCAGTACAGAAGGAAAAGAGTTCTGCTCAAAAGACTGTCTAGAGCCTTAACATTTATGAGGCACAGAGCTTGAAATCTTTATAAATCTCCAATTTAGGGCCAAAAATGGCATGAAGGTATATAATTTCCCCCCTAAAATATTAAAACTATAACTGGAAATTTCAAGTGACTTTTTCAGAGATCCTTAGCAAGTCTATAAATATTGGAATAAAGTCTTTTATATTTTATAAAGCTATTAAAATATTCTGTTAATGAAATAAACCTTATACTATATCACCACTGAATAATATTGATTATGAATTTATCTGACTGCAAAAATACAGTTTATAAAAATGATGAGGATGTTTTTTCCTTCTTTTCATATAAGGCATGCAGTAGGTTCATTCATTTTATAAATGATTAATTTATCTACATCTATAATATCCTAGCTATGGATTCTTAGGCTCTTCATATTCTCTGCACTTTTATCACCATCATTAGAAAATGCCTTTCTTTTGGAGGCCATTTTTCCCTAAGGATATGTTCCCTCTTTCACTGTTGCTGGGAGCTCCTTAATGAGCCAAAACACAAAGCCATTCTGACAGAGAATGCTGGCTGTCAGCTGCATTCATTCAGAGCTAAGTGATCAGATCCACACACCAGCCTAACAGTCAATGTGATCTCACCAAAATGACCAATATCACTGCAAAGGAAGGGTTTCCAGGCCAAGAGAACGTGCATGTGCAAAGACCCTGGGGCAAGAAAGAACCTGGCATTTCACAGCTACCAAAAGCCCATATGCAGGAGAGCACAAAGGGCAGAAAGACGTGAAAAGCATCACCAGATGGCCCAATGACGACAGGGGAAGAGCTGGAAGGGAGTGCCATGAGACCCTGTTGAAATCCCTCTGGCTGCAGTGTGGTGAGTGGATGGCAGGAGTCACAATGGATGTGGGAGAAGCAGCTGTGAAAGGAGGCCAGAAGAAATGCGACGTGACGTGGCCCTGGGTGGAAGCAAGGGAGATAGGAACAGAGGCATAGCTCCCAGAGAGGCCAAGATGTCAAACCAGTGTTTGAGGCAGGTGGTCCATGTCTGGTCCCAGAACAGCAGCATCAGCATCTGCTGGGAACTTATTAAAATACGAATTCTCAGGCCCACTGTAGACTTCCTGAATCAGAAGCTCTGAGATTTCTGAACAACTGGGGTTTTCCCAAGCCCTCTGGGGGAGTCTGCCTCTTGCTCAAGTGTGAGGTCCACTGGACAAGGTGATAGAAACCGAGAAGAACCTGCAAAGATGACTCCTGAGCAAGGCGGCGCTCCCACAGGGCCTAGGTGTCAGCGATTGCTCTTCGGGGGAAAGAGAGAACCCTGGGAAGCACTGAGAAGCAGACAGCAAAGCCCCTCCAGAAAATGGTGTGAAACTCCAATTTTTATTTTATTTATTTATTTATTTATTTATTTGGGACAGAGCCTCGCTCTGTCATCCAGGCCAGAGTGCAATGGCATGATCTTGGTTCACTGCAACCTCTGCCTCCCGGGTTGAAGCGATTCTCCTGGCTCAGCCTCCCGAGTAGCTGGGATTACAGGCAAGCACCACCATGCCTGGCTAACTTTCATATTTTTAGTAGAGATGAGGTTTCACTATGTTGGCCAGGCTGGTCTTGAACTCCTGACCTCAGGTGGATCTGCCCGCCTTGGCCTCCCAAAGCACTTTGATTATAGGCATGAGCCACCATGCCTGGCCTGAAACTCCAATTTTAATTGGAAGGATGCATTTGACAACATATGAATTAAATATATCTATATGGTAAATTTCTTACCAAAAATTTAGATGAGCAGCAGAGGGAGAGGAGACACTTGTATCATTTATGACGGGGAAACGGTCACTATCCCTAATGTGCAAAGGAGTCCATGAGGAAACTCGATAGAAAACTGGATGAAGAATGTGAGTGGCCTTTTCACAAAATGAAGAAATATCAATAATGAATAAAAAGATCATCGGTCTCCTTAGTAACCAAGGCAATGCAAATTAAAGTGGCAAGGAGATTTCTGCCTATCAGATGGCCACAAGAATTTTTTAGACCAAGTAACAGCCAGTGGATCATGTTCCACATTGTGGCTGAGAATAGAAATTGGTACAATCTTTGGTGATGGTAATTTGATAATGTCTTTTAAAACTTAAAAATGCTCATTCTCTTAAAATAAGCCAGAAAAAAAAAAGAATTTCTATAACACAATAATTTTTGAAAGTGATAAAATAAACTGTTAAGACAGTTTAATTTCTACATAGATACCATCTTATCCATAACATACTATACCAAGTAATTCTCAATTTACTTTCAAAGTAATTATGTTATAAATCCCTGAAGCCATTATACATCTCACCTGAGGAATTATAATATCTAGCAATAACAAAAAAAAAAGAAAAACATTGAAAAGGAGTAACCTGCTCAGAAGATTTTGAATATTTTATTTTGAAATTCAACGTGGGATTTAATCAAATTTTTTTAAATTTCTCTTGGTGAAGTATCTCAACAGAGAGCTATTTCCCTAGGAAAAAAAGAAAACCTTCCATTCCCTCTGAAATCAAGTCCACTCTAAAGAAGCAGATTAGGAAGGAGACCTGAGTGCCTTGAGCTCAGTAGTGCTGTCCTGTGAAGATGATGTGACTTGACCCCCAAAGGGTGGAAGAGCCCTTACTGGCACCACAAGTAAGGGCGGGTGAGAAAGCTGGGCACCTGCAGGTGGTGCTCTGGGGTCTACACAAGGTGACATGCACAGGTGACACAAACCGTAGTATTTATAGGAGTATTCAAAGGCAGGCTAACCTCAAACACTCTCGGCTTAGAAATGTACGGATAGATAACGTTTGAACTGAGAAAAAGCTTTGCAGCTTATGGGAAGCTCGAATGCTGCTGAAGTCGCTCTGTTTCCTGGCCCACTCATCCACCAGTCTGTGTATCCTCCGCAGTGAACAAATGATGGACCAAAATGTGGCGTGGCAAGTGGCAAATATAAAACTGGAGCAAAGAGATTGTCAGGCTCTTTGAGAATATTACTTTTTCTAAAATATAGTTAATTAATTATTCTTTTGAGAGATAAGCATTGGCCCAGTGGAAATTCAAAGGTAGATATCGAAAGTCAATTGGCCTCCCACCCTCTGAACTTGCTTTGAATTCCTTGTGACTCCTCCCAGAACAGTCTATGCACACACAAATACCTCCTCTATGTGTAAATGTCAGTGGCGTGTTATTCACACTCTTCTGCGTTTGTCTTATTTCACTTAACCATATACTTTGGAAATTGATCCATATCTGTATCTCTAAATCTACTCATTTTTAAAAAGTCATTTTATTTTAAATAAAATGTGGATTCAGGGCTGGTCCTGGTGGCCCATGCCTGTAATCCCAGCACTTTGGGAGGCCAAGGCAGGCAGATCACCTGAGGTCAGGAGTTCAAGACCAGCCTGGCCAACATGGTGAAACCCCGTCTCTACAAAAATACAAAAACTAGCTGGGCACGATGGTGGGTGCCTGTAATCCCAGCTACTCGGGAGGCTGAGGTGGGAGAATTGCTTGAACCCGGGAGGCAGAGGTTGCAGTCAGCCGAGAGCGCCATTGCACTCCGGTTTGGGCGACAGAGCGAGACTCCATATCAAAAGAAAAAAAGTAAAATGTGGACTCAGAAAACCAAGCAAATAAAATATATGGCTTAATGAATTATTTGAAGGTAAACACTAACTAGGACAAGAAATAAAACTTTGCCAGCCACCCCAGAAGCGCCTCCATATTCCCTACCTAATCCCTATCTTCTCCCTCCCACCATAAGTGACATTAATCTGACGTGTTCATTTTTATTTGTATAGCTTTATCACCCAAATTTGTTCCCCTAGACCTTATACTTTAGTCCCACCTATTCTAAAAAATGTGTGCTAGGTCTTTAAGTCTCTTTTAATCTATATGGTTCCTCCTCCATCCATTTAATTTCTTTACAACTTACCTATTGACGAATCTGGGCTAGTCAAATTTCCCATGGCTGTCTTCTTCTCTTTTCTTTTCTTTTTTTTTTTCTTAGGGTCACACTCTGTTGCCAGACTGGAGTGCAGTGGTGCAATCTCGGCTCACTGCAACCTCTGCCTCCTGGGTTCAAGTGATTATCCTGCCTCAGCCTCCTGAGTAGCTGGGACTACAAGCGCATGCCACCACACCTGGCTAATTTTTTGTATTTTTAGTAGAGATGGGGTTTCACCATGTTAGCTAGGATGGTCTCGATCTCCTGACTTCGTGATCCGCCTGCCTTGGCCTCCCAAAGTGCTGGGATTCCAGGCGTGAGCCACCGCGCCCGGCCCCACCCGTGTCTGTCTTTTTCATGAAGACTCACTTTTCTTCATCTACTATGTGGTTACCCAAACGTATAGCTCATAAGGAAAAGCAGGCAAATGCTGGATTATTTCCTTTTATTTCTCAGTTTTCAAGTTAAAGAGTCAGCTCCCTTATATCCTCTGAAGGTGACCAATTCTTCTTGTTTTAATATGATTATGAAGTAATGGATTTAAACACATTCTAGGAATTTCAATCCTTTTCCACTATTATCTTGTTGAAGCTGCATTGTTTTTCTTGGGCCCGTATAGGCTTCTTCAAGTTGTCTCCAGAGTCCTTTTGACCTGACCCTACTGGTCCATTGATAGCTTATTTGCCAGCTAGTGTGACAAAGCATTACAGGCTCATTTTGTAGAGCTCCTGCTCCAGACCTCGAATCAATCCTTTGGAGGTCCTGAAGCAGTATTCCATGAGTACCTGCGTGTTGGTAGCAATTTGCTATGCCCTTTACACTTAAGGTCAGTTTTTCTGGGTATAAAATTCTTGGCTTATACTTTCTTTCCTTGAGTATGTTAAATATGCTAATCCATTCTCCTTTGGTATAAAGCATTTTTCTCAAAAAATCCTGGTGATAGTCTATTTTTCTTTTCCGTATAAGTCACATAAGACTTTTTCAAGATGTCCAAAGAATTTTTCTAGAGGTTCAAAAGATTTTTTTTCTTAAGTACTAATAATTTCAGTAGGATATATCTTGAGAGCAGTCATCCTTGGCTGATATTCTCAAGTGTGCATTGAACCCTTACATACTTTGTGTGTGTGTGTGTGTGTGACAGGTTCTTGCTCTGTCGTTCAGGCTGCAGTGAGTACAGTGGTACAATCTCAGCTAACTGCAACCTTTGCCTCCCGGGTTCAAGCAATTCTGGTGCCCCAGCTTCCTGAGTAGCTGGGATTACAGGTGCAAGCCACCACACCCAGCTAATTTTTGTATTATTATAGAGATGAGATTTCACCATGTTGGTCAGGCTGGTCTCGAATTCCTGGCCTCAAGTGATCTGCTCACCTCAGCCTCCCAAAGTGCTGAGATTACAGGCGTGAGCCACCATGTTCACATTTCAGTATACATTATCAAATCTTCTCTTTCAAGGAAGTTTTCTTGGATTACAGCTCTTAGTACTTCCTCTGTTCTCTTGCTTTGCTTTTCTTTGTGAGGAAAACCTATTATTCATATGTACAATAGCCTTCAATGTTCATTACTTTCTCTTAAATCTTTCTCTCTTCATTTCTTTTTTATTTTTTCTCTTATTTATTTTTTCTCTTATTTTATTTTTTTCTATGTCTCTTGAGGCATTACCCTTTGTGTTTGTTTACTTTTGTCTTCCTTCCAGGAACACAGGTATTGACATCTATCAAATGTATTTAAATCCATGGATTCATAATAATTAGTCTACCTTACAGAATAATTATTTTTTAGTTCTACTTTTTTCCTGAGTTGTCACTTCATTTCCAAGTTTCTCTAATTCTGGTTGGTGCTGTTCTGCCATGTCTGTCATTTACTTAACGTCTTTTTCTGAAATAGATCAAACAGAAGCTTGCTGTTTTATGACAACGTCTCTCTGCCGTGACTTCTTTGTCAGTTACAGTGTTATCCTGTTCTTTATTCTCTTTAGCTTTTAAAATTACTTTGCATAGGATAGAACTTGATATTCGTCTAGTGCTTTTTCTTTTTTCATGTGAAATCAAGTTTTCCTAAACTTTCAGAATAAGTCAGGGTTCCCTAGTGGGACAGAACTAGTAGAATAGAATAGATAGATAGATAGATAGGCAGATAGATAGATAGATAGATAGATAGATAGATAGATACAGGGGAGTTTATTAAGTATTAACTTACGTGGTCACAAGGTCCCACAATAGGGTGTCTGCAAGCCTGAGGAGAAAGGAGAGCCAGTTCGAGTCTCAAAACTGAAGAACTTGGAGTCCGACGTTTGAGGGCAGGAAGCATCCAGCATGGAAGAATGTAGGCTGGGAGGGTAGGCCAGTCTTGCCTTTTCACGTTTTTCTGCTTGCTTTATATTCCCTGGCAGCTGATTAGATTGCGCCCACCAGATTGAGGTTGGGTCTGCCTTTCCCAGTCCATTGACTCAAATGTTAATCTCCTTTGGCAACACCCTCACAGACACACCCAGGATCAATACTTTGCATCTTTCAGTCCAATCAAGCTGACACTCAGTACTAACAGTCACAAAGGCCACGTTAAGAAATGCTTTTCAAACTTCACAGGGCTCCTGCTTACGTGTAAAAATAGAGTCACCTGCTTTCTGGGATTTCCTGGCTGTTTCCTTCCCCCAATACAGACTGAAACTGCTCTTTCCTTCCTTTCTTTCATCCCTGTCTTGCTCAGTTTTGATTCCTCTCCCAGCACTTTCTCCTGAGTGTGGAGCCCTGTCCTGATCAGTCTTGGGAGTTCCTAGGGGCCCGACTGCTCCTGCCTCCTCCTGCCTCCTCCTGCCTTCTTATTGTGGGCACCTGAACTACCTCGCACTGGAGAGGCAACTCTCCCAGCTCCACCTGCTCGTCTTAAATTGGCCCACAATACTTTCTAGTGAATAGCTGGTATATCTGGGGCTTCTTCTGTTCTCAGGTCTATCGTGCCCCAGCCCCTTGCTTTCTAACTTCTTTCAACCCCTCAAACCCAGACACCATGCAACTCTTGAGGCTGTTGGCCATTTATATCTGCTGAGGTTCGTGGGAATCATTGGTCACCTAGTTTTGTCACAGACGTTTTCCTTGGGTTGTGGGGTTTGGGGTCTAATTTCTCTGTGTCTGCATGAGGACTCGGACAAACTGAAAACTTGGACCCCTTGCCGAGGATCTGGTTCATTCTTTATAACAGGGGCACTGTGTTTATCTAACCAGTCCCCTATTGATGGACATGTGGGTTGTTTCTGAAGTTTGCTATCACAATCAATGTGCCCTCTTCTTGTTTGAATGTTTGCCCCTCCCAAACTCATGTTGAAATTTAATTGCCATTAGAACAGTATTAAGAGGTGGAACCTCTAAGAGGTGATTAGGCCATGTGGGTTCTGCCCTCATGAATGGATTAATACAGTTATTGTGGGAGTGGGTTCACCCCCGTTCATCTCTCCCAGCGCTTTCTCTTTGCCCTTCTGCCATGTTATGACTGATCAAGAAGGCCCTCACCCCACACACAGTTCCCAGAACTGTGCACCAGTCATCTGTTTATTATAGATTACCCAATCTATAATATTAATAATTATTATTACCCAATTAGTACTAATTAATACTCAATCTATAATAATAATCTGTTTATTATATATTACCCAATCCATGATATTCAGTTATTGCAGTACAAAATGGACCAAGACATACCCTTTACACAAGCGCCTATGAACAGGTACACCTGTAGGATACACTTCTAGAGGTGGAATAGTTAAATCAAAGGATGTGAACACAGAAGGTACTCAAAAATATTTGCTAATTTGAATTAGAAAATGTATTTGCCACAATAGTAATAAAATTTGTTCTGGCCCACAGCCAAGGTAGACTTCTATTGAGAACAATGCACTCAAATACTGTTAAGTACAACTTTGGGGCTCCTTGAGCAGAAGAAAGAGGAAGCAAAAAAAGACATTGATTCGTTCCTGCAGTTAGCAATCAGGTGTTGCCTAGTGTACTACAGACTCTACTGGGGCCTGGGGATATAGCAGAGGTCCTAGCCCTGGTGGAGCTCACAGCTCAGAGCAGAGATGCCTTAGTTGTTTGAGCAAGTTTGAGAATTAAATGATTGCTCTTCATACTCATAATTGAGTAACACTTCGTAAAACGTACCATCCAATCTTTGTCTACGCTTAGAAAAACTTCAGGGTAAACTTCAGTGCAGAGCACAGGGAGAAAAGCTGTCGAGGATAAATACTTAGATGTCAGCTGTCCATTTGGTCATTTGCCGTTTCTGAGAGTCAGTCTGCAACCTCCTCTTTAGAAGGCACCCAAGGTTTTCTGTAAACAGATGAGGCTGCCTCAGGGGTACACTGCAATGCTTCACTCCTGTCGCTATTGGAGTTCAAATCTGGGAACTTTAAAATGCATCGATGGAGGAAAAAAAGAAAAACAAAACAAAACAAAAACAAATAGTAAAAGCAGTGTGCATTGCTTCAGTTTCATCCAAGTTCCTTCTCTTTTCCAGAAACCCAGCTTCCATGCCGATGTCCTTAATGCCATCGACGACGTCAACAATGCTGTTATTCTCTAAGTTCAGGGTCAATACATGCAGAGCTAGCTCCTCAGCTCATGGCAAAGATCTCCATTTGGCCATAACATTTTCCCAGATTGGCCTCGTCATGTTTTTCAACATAGTGCTCCGGACAACCTCTACAAATAGGTGAAGGCATCCAACCCGAATCTCATCTCCCATCCCCTATGCGACTACTCTGCACTGAAACCTGGGGCTCTTCCTCCTTCTTTCTTCCTCTGCAGTGAATCAGTCCCCAAGTCCAAGTCTATTCCGATGATCCCTTCTTCACCTCTGTATTTCCTCTACTCTTTCTGATCAGCCTCCGTAAGTTCTGCTGCCAGATTAATCTGTCACCCCTTTGAAGCCATGATTCATGTGGGCTGGTCTCAAGCTGATGTGATGTTCAAAGAAACGCAGTCCAGCGTCTACTTGTATTTTTAAAAATTGCTCCTGTTCTTTATGTCTCTTTAGCCCCATGCAGGGGATACTTTGCCTGTAGCAACATTTCTCAAACACCCTCCTTGTCTGTCCCCTACTCCCATCACTGCCTGGGGCTTCTCCTGTGCTTTCTTTTCCAAACTCTCCCAATCCCCAGTCCCGGCCTGAGACACTTCTCACTCCACCCCTCCTGCTTCCCTGGACTTTGCATCACAAAAGACCAAAGAGTCAGCCTGGAAATGACCCAGCCCTTCTTATAGAGCTTGGGGAAAGAAACCTGGTGGGGAAACTCTTTTTAGTCGGATGGACAGAAGCATATTAAAACTCATTAAAAAAAAAAAAAAAACTTTAAAAAGAAAAACACTTTGTAAATGTAATTTTTCTGCTCTTTGACACAGATTTTCCCATCATCCCCTAGCGTCTAACAGATAGAGTCCACGCTCCTGGCCTGGGAGTCAAGACCCTCCATGTGTGCCCTTAACTTATGTCTGAAGCTTCTCTACTGCTTCCCAGCCTTACCCCTGTGCCTTTCCCAGCCACTTTATCTGCTGTCCCTGACTACACCACCAGTATCCCAGCATGCTGGCTCCTCTCTGCTTCCCCATCCAATTCCTGATTTTCCTTCCAGTGGCATCTCGAGTGGCTTTATCCCAGGCTTTGATGTTTTCTGCTCCTCCCAAACCTCCCAAGTCTTCCAATTCTTCGTAAGAGTTTGTTCGGTGAATGAATGAAACCCTCACTTCGTGTCCTTCTCTGGTACAGTAATCTCATCATTCAGGAAGCTTCTTTGAGCAACTAACGGGCATTTTCTTAGCTTATTTCATTGCCTTTAAACCAGGGCTGCCATTTCTGCCTGTGCGTTCAGTCTGCCTTCACTGCACCTCCACTCCTTCAAGCTTGGATTGATGACTTCTGTTCTCTAATTTTATCTGGGCAATCAAATTCCCAAAATATGTGTAAAAGAGAAGATTGCATTACGATTTTACAAACGTGGCAACTCTGTGGAATTTTTAATCAGATACCAGCTTTTCTGCATCTCTGGTGTTTTTCCTCCTTCGGAGTCAGTAGATAGGGCCTTTTGCTTTGCAGTGTTGACCGTTGTCCTTGCCTTCTGACATTTTTTGCTATCTTCCTCACGTGCATTCCACAGGCAGAATACTGGGCTTTGTCCTTCCCTGTTTCATTACATGAAGCTCTGCTACAAGGATGTTTTGTGGGTTCCTCAGCTCTAATGAAATTCCAAACATTTCCTTGAAGCTGGCCCCCAGGGAGAAGCTATTCGCACTGGTCTGTGACGCTCAGCTAGAGAGGAGATGGTGGCGTGAGTTTGGTTCCGGGCTGGCATTTCTTGTTGCAACATCCCAGCGTGGCCCCTCTTAGAACCTTCCTACCACCGCATTTGGATCTTATTCCTCCAGCCTCAGGTGCACCTTCAGCCTGCTACCAGTAGAGAAAAAAAAAAAAATGACGTATTTTCTTGCTCTATATATCCTTGAGGTGAGCAACAAAATTAAATGTTAACCATAGAGGAAATTGTGCACATCCAGACAGGACAGCACGGTAGTCAGATCAATGCCAAGTTCTGGGAAGTTATCAGTGATGGTCGCAGCATGGACCCCACTAGTACCTGCCCAGGGACCGTGATCTGTAGCTGGACATCTCAGCGTGCCACAGTGAAGGCACTGGGGACAAATATGTTCCTCCCCTTATCCTGGTGGATTCAGAACCTGGGATCATGGACTCCGCTCAGATCCTTTTGAAACTGTGCCCCAAAGAGTTAAAGAAACCAGAGATTCACAGAAATTCTTAAAGCCGACAGGATGGCAGATAAGAAAAGAAACAGCTTGCTGAAATTCCCTCCAACTGTAAGGTAACGAAACAGGCTGAAATCAGCTGAAACCAATACGGCCCACTGGAGTCTATGCAGAATGAGATTGGTGATGCTAAGACCTGAATTTCCTCTGCATGTTTCATCCTAACTCCCCCAGAATTTGCACGTGGGACCCATAAAAAGGCAGGAAGAGATCATTGCACATGCCCAAGAACTTTGCAGACCGCCCTTTTCACTTCCTGAATCTTTTCTAACAAAAGTACAGCCTTATGCCCAGCACAGGGAGACCTATTTGAGCTAGACTCCTATCTCCTTGTTGATAGACCTGCAATAAAAAGCATTTCTTTTCTCAAAAACCCAGTGTCACAGCATTAGCTTCCAGTGCATCGGGTAGTGAGCACTGTTGCTCAGATCTGCAGACCAGACCACTTTGCTTTCAGTCAGTCTGGGGCAGGCAGCAGTGCACAGAGGGGCTGAGCTGGTTGATTCGTTCCTAGATATGTGCAGAAGGGAGCCAAGAGCTGTGACTGCCTCCAGGGCTTCCAGCTGACCCACTCACTAGGTGAGGGCACAGGCTCTGGAATGGGCACCCTCCTCACCAGCCAGATCTGAGAAGAGGATCCTGATCGCATTGTGAACACCTCCAGTGTGTGCCCTCGCTCAACGTATTTGGCATTGTGGCTGAGCCCTGCAGTGCCCCCTCCCCATCCCTCCGCTGGGAGAGAACACTGATGAGACCTGCGGCACAGACATTGAAGGCTCCTTATAATGTTTGCTTCCGCACTCTTGAGCTGATCACACAAAACTATGAGGACCTGACCCACCTGTCTCAGCTAATATGCGTGGGGTCACCACCTGCCTCTGCTTCCCTCACCAGCTCAGTTCAGACCTCTGCAAACTGTCAGTCAACACAGTGTCGTTCCCACGCCTCCAGTTCTTCATGCCTACCGTTGCCCCTCTCACCAGTTGTGGAAGCCAGCAGTACAGGGCTCTCACCATGCCCAAACTCACCCAGCAGGTCTTTGATGCCAAGAACATGATGGCTGCCCCACCAGGACTGCCTTCCTCCATGAGTATCCGCCTGTCCATGAAGGAAGTCGATGAGAAGATGCTCAGTGTGCAGAACAAGAGCAGCCAGCAGCTACTTCATGGAATGGATGCTGACAATGTCAAGACAGCCATGTGCGACATCCTTCCTCATGGCCACAAGACGGTGGTCACCTTCGTCGGCAACAGCACGGCCACCCAGAAGCTCTCCACGGCCTCTCGGGGCAGTTCCCTGCTGTATTCTGCCGGAAGGCTGTCCTCCACTGGCATTCAGGGGAGGGCATGAACAAGAAGGAGTTTGCTGAGGCCGAGAACAACATGAATGACTTCATCTCTGAACGTCAACAGTCTAGGACACCACCACAGAAGAGGAAGAGGACTCAGTGAGGAAGCCCAGTGGGAGGCCTAAGGCAGAGCCCCCATCACCTCAGACATCTCAATTCCCTCAGCCTTCTTCCTTGGCTGCCCCTTTCTTCTCCCTCAGTAGTCGTGTTTGCTGCCTTTACCTTGTTTATCTGGGGAGAGGAAGGGTCTAGAGCAGTGCCTGGTACATGGTGGGTGCTCAATAAATATTTGTGTGCTGAATGGCTCCTCTCTCTGTCCACTCCAGGAAACCTAGGTTTTCTGTCAATCTGGGTAACCATGTATTTCCTTCTGGTACCCTCCTCCCATCTGCCCAATTAATATGTCCCTCTGTTTTCAAAATAATTCTCCAGAAAGCTGGGTCCCATTCAGATCCCATTTAGAACCAACTGGGTGCTGAAAACCCAGATAATGTGCACCATCCTATGCCCACATAGTAGCCAGCACCGGGAAGGTAGAAGGTGGCAGGAAGAAGTTACTGCGAGGGGCTGGGCATGGTGGCTCATGCCGATAATCCCAGCACTTTGAGAGGCTGAGGCTGGAGGATTGCTTAAGCTTAGATATTTGAAGCCAGCCTGGGCAACATAGCAAGACCATGTCTCTATTTTTTTTTAAGTAAAAATAAAAATAAAAAGAAGTTACTGCAAGGAAGAGAATGGGATTTTCCATTCTAGCACAGTTTTGGAGAGGGAAATCCAGGCTCGTAAAGTCAGAATTCCCAGGTATTTCTATGCTCCAATTCTCAGCTTCAGAGGAGGTGGTGACAGCATTATCCCATTTTCAGTTTTCTTTGGAGGAGTCTGCCCCGCTTCATCAAGTGAGCTTTTTCCTTCTCCCACTCTTCCCCTCTCTTTTTTTTTTTTTTTTTTTTTTTTTTTTGAGACACAGGCTCCCTCTGTTGCCCAGGTTGGAGAGCAATGGCGCAATCTTGGCTCACTGCAACCTCCGCCTCCCAGGTTCAAGCGATTCTGCTGCCTCAGCTTCCTGAGTAGCTGGGATCGTAGGTACACGCCACCACATCCGGCTAATTTTTGTATTTTTAATGGAGATGGGGTTTCACCATGTTGGCCAGTCTGGTCTCGAACTCCTGACCTCAGGTGATCCGCCCACCTCTGCCTCCCAAAGTGCTGGGATTATAGACGTGAGCCACAACGCCGGGCCCCCTCTCACATTTTGGATCCCTTCCTTTCTCCTAATCAGAAAAGGAGATTAAAAGGGAGAGACCTGCCTGGGTCCCTTAGCCTCTAGAAATGCCCTCCCCATTCCCACTTTGTCTTACCCTCTAAAGAAGTAACATCCCTGACCTATGTGGGAAGGTGTGTACCGCCACCTAAACGTCTGAGTCATTCCCCAGTGGAGAGGGGATGGGGCAACATCTCATCTCTTCCTTTTGCTATTCCCGTTTTTCCCCTGCTCTTGGTTTTGTCCTATCCTCCACTTACGATTTCTATTTTGGGTTGAACTTGCTGCTTTTTCCTCATATTGAAAAGATGACATTGCCCCAAGAGCCAAAATTAAATGGGAACTAGAAAAAAAAAAATCCACTGTGCAAAGATTGTCTTTCTTCCCTACCCTGCAGGGATGATATATGGAAGCAGAGTCCGACACCACCTTTGTGAAGAGCCTAGAAACTCAAACAGTGGGCACTCCTGAGAGACGGCCTCATGCACACACCATGGACCTGAGGACCTGGTGGGAGAGCAGCCCCTGCCCCAGTTCACAGAGCAGCTGCCATCGCCCACGCTAACCTGGAGCCTGCAGGTAGCAGTGTCTGTTGGAGGATCACACATATGTTGTTGCTAGACAATGTACCTTGAACAATGCAAATATACACCAGTTTTGCAAACACCAGAGCAGACAAAAGCCATTCTTGATGTTTTACCCTCAATTTGGAATAAATCCTTTGTGCAACAGAGCATTTCCCTCATCCTTTATAAAAAGCTCCTTTTAAGGCAGACCTTTGGACAAACCAAGGGGACGATGACCCCTTGGTCAGACTTCTTTTTACCAGGATGTGGCAGAGTTAGCCTGCAGTGTGAGAAGACAAGGCCTCTGACACCACATGAAGGGAGTGAGACAGATCCGGTCAGGGCTGATGGCTGTCAGAGGGCTCACGACTCCACACTCAGAGGCGGATTCTTTTCCAATTCCCCTGCTCTGTGAGACAGTCACATTCACAGAGTGTCTCTTTAGAAGCTTTTATGGAAGCTTTTAAATTTGTTTCACAAAATGTTAACCTGGCTGTGTTTTCTGCATTGTATATATTTAAGGTATATGACTTGATGATTTGATTGGTTGAATTTTTGATTGTTTACTTTTTCCTTTTTTCATACTGCATTAAGTATAACAAAAAGGGAAAGGAAACTTCTAAAATACATTGGATCTCATTTTCCCTTTACAAGCAAGTATTTTGCTTCCTATGACTCAACTTTTACATTAGTCAGGATTCTCCAGAGAAACAGACTCAATAGGCTATATAGAGATGAATAAGAGGAAATTTAGGGACTGGACATGGTGCCTCACACCTGTAAACCCAGCACTTTGGGAGGCTGAGGCAGGCAGATCACTTGAGGTCAGGAGTTCGAGACCAGCCTGGCCCGTCTCTACTAAAAATACAAAAATTAGCCAGGGGTGGTGGCACATGCCTACCATCTCAGCCACTCCGGAGGCTGAGGCAGGAGAATCACTTGAACCTGGGAGGTGGAGGCTGCAGTGAGCTGAGATCGTGCCACTGTGCTCCAGCCTGGGCAACAGAGTGAGACGCCCTCTCAAATAAAAATATAAATAAATAAATAAAATGAGATTTATTCTAGGAACTGACTCACGTGATTATGCAGGCTGGGAAGTCCCACGGCAGGCTGTGTGCAGGCTGGAGGCCGGGAAAGCCAGGGGTGTACTTCAGCCTGAGTCCAGAGGCCAGAGAACCTGGGGAGCTTATGGTGTAAGTCCTGGAGTCCAAAGGCCTGAGCACCAGGAATGCAGACATCCAAGGGTTGGAGAAAATGCAGGTCCCTTGACCGGGCACGGTGGCTCACACCTGCAATCCCAGCACTTTGGGAGGCCGAGTCAGGCGGAACATGAGGTCAGGAGATCGAGATCATCCTGGCTAACATGGTGAAACCCCGTCTCTACTAAAAATACCAAAAATTAGCCCGTCTCTACTAAAATAAAAATACAAAACATTAGCCGGGCGTGGTGTCGCGTGCCTGTAGTCCCAGCTACTTGGGAGGCTGAGTCAGGAGAAAGGCGTGAACTCAGGAGGAGGAGCTTGCAGTGAGCCAAGATCGTGCCACTGCACTCCAGCCTGGGCGACAGAGGGAGACTCCGTCTTAAAAAAAAAAACACAAAAAAAAGCAGGTCCCAGATCCAGAAAAGAGAGAGAGAGAATTCCCTTTGCCTCCTCCTTTTTCATTTTGTCTGAGTTCTCAATGGATGGCATATGCCCACCCACATTGGTGAGGGTGATCTTTAGTCAATGGATTCAAATGCCAATCCCTTTCAGAAACACCCTCACACACCCAGAAAGGCTGCTCTACAGGCCATCTGGGTATCCCTTAATCCAGTCTAGTTGACCTGTGACATTAGCTGCTGCAACTCTTTATTTCATGTCTTCAGCTGGTGTATTGAGAACCATAATGGAATCCATCAACCTACGCCATCAGGATTCATCAACACAGGTGCAACTTAGTTTAAAAGATGAGGCTTTGGAGGAAGATATTTCAACCACCAAGTCCTGCTTGTCACTAAAAGTAGAATTTCAGATCAGTGGGTGGACACTGGGCAGGAGGCACTGTTGTGTGGCATCCCTCAGAGAGCTCTGCAGGGTCTCATCCCGATGGCTGCACAAGGTGGTGGGTGACGGGGACGCCCGCTGAGCCTGAGGCCCAGGGCAGTCTGACAGAGGGCCTGTGTCTCAGCCCTCTCAGGCAGAAGGTTAGAACCAGGCAGCCTGGCATCTTGATTTCCAGAGCCCTTTATCCTCATCCTCTTGGTCTCATGTCCTGGTCTGGACTCTCTAACTAGCTGGTTAGTTCCTGACCAAGGTTGGGCTTCCTCCACTCCCACCTCTGTTTCTGTTTTCTAATTTTTATGGACTGCCTATCTCTTCCCTAGAATCTTAGAAATAATGGCTAGTTCATCTGTCTGTAGTCATGTCTATAGCGTATATAGGCTTAAAAATGTTCTCACGGAGGCTGGGAGTGGTGGCTCATGCCTGTAATTCCAGCACTTTGGGAGGCCGAGTTGGGCAGATCACAAGGTCAGGAGTTCGAGACCAGCCTGACCAAAGTAGTGACATCCCGTCTCTACTAAAAATACAAAAGAAATAGCTGGGCGTGGTGGCAGACCCCTGTAATCCCAGTCACTCGGGAGGCTAAAGCAGGAGAATCGATTGAATCCAGGAGGTGGAGGTTGCAGTGAGCCGAGATTGCGCCATTGCACTCCAGCCCAGGTGACAGTGTGAGACTGTGTCTGGAAAAAAAAAAAGTCCTCACAGATGATCCAGGAAAGGCTCTTTGAAGGGTCCTAAATCTGCTTTCCCTCCCGTGAGCCTCTTGTGAATCTGTGGTTCTCAGCAGATTGCCAGCCTGTAATAGAATAGAGAAACAGAAATCAGTGCAAAAACCTTCATTGCTATGTTTTTCTTACAGAAATTACAGACATGTCCTAGGTAAGATAAGCATACATTCTCTGCTAATGATTATCAACGTCATTCTCATCCGAAATGCCATCTAGAAAACAGGTCTCCAGAGGCTGCCCTGATGGGTGGCAGCTGCTGGCAGTGTGCCCTGAAAAAAGGAGACTGATCTGGTCACATGGCCCTCCCACCCCAGGGTGGCAGCACCTACAGACTTAGGAGAGACACAGAGGAGGGTGAATCAGCCTGACTCTCAAGAAAGGTCCAAAACACTCTTGGTGAGAAAGCACAGAAGACGCTAAGACAACCCCTGGAGAAACCAAAGGAAGAAAGTTACATGCAGGAGACAGAGCCTCAGCAGACAAGAGCTGGAAGATTCCCCTGGCTGCCACTGGAGTGGAGGAGGACCACACTCCCAGCGCAGAGCCACCTGGCAGGGGCCCACTTGAGTTTCAAAGCGAAATCACCCTTTCTGAATACTCTGTATGTCGGGCATGTGTTAGCTGTTCTGCATGCATGGCCAGGCGTGGTGGTTCACTCCTGCAATCCCAGCACTTTGGGAGGCTGAGGCGGGCAGATCACAAGGTTAGGAGTTTGAGACCATCCTGGCTAACACAGTGAAACCCTGTCTCTACTAAAAATACAAAAAATTAGCCAGGTGCAGTGGCACGTGCCTGTAATCCCAGCTACTTGGGAGGCTGAGGCAGGAAAATCCCTTGAACCTGGGAGGCGGAGGTTGCAAATCTCAAGAATGGGTCTGGGCCAGGTGCAGTGGCTCACACCTGTAGTCCTAGCTACTTGGGAGGCTGAGGCAGGAGGATCATTTGAGCTCAGGAGTTCCAGGCTCCTATGAACTATGATCGCACCACTGCACTCCAGCCTGGGCGACAGAGTGAGACGATGTCTCTAAAAATAAATAAATGACAAGGAAAAAGAATGGTTTTGCTAGGCTCTTTTCCATACTGACTGATGAGGGCCAAAGAAAGAAGTGGGAAGAAGGAGTCCACGGAAACTGCCTGGCTGTTTCTGAGCCACTGATCCCTGTCCCAGAGGCTTTGCTTGGGCAGACGGAGGGCAGTTCAGCTCCCTGAGAGGTGGGGGAAAGGGCAGGAAAAGGAGAGGAAGGAGGAACAAATCCCTCTCATTTGATCAGTTCATTTATTGAACGTTTCTTGTTAAAAGCTGAGAATAAAGACATGCAACAGATGCAGCCTGCCGTCTGGTAGCAGCAGTATCGATTCTCCCAGGCACTTGGGAGGAGCTGGGTGGACTCTCAGGGTCTCATCGTGCTGCTCTCCCAGGTCTCACCTTAGGCATCACCATTACTGCATTTGAGAAATGGTGTTGGCAGTAGTTGCTTGTGCTTAAAATGTAAGGGGGCGGCCAGGTACAGCGGCTCACGCCTGTAATCCCAGCACTTTGGGAGGCCGAGGCAGGCGGATCACGAGGTCAGGAGATTGAGACTATCCTGGCTAACATGGTGAAACACCGTCTCTACTAAAAATACCAAAAAATCAGCCAGGCATGGTGGCAGGTGCCTGTAGTCCCAGCTACTCGGGAGGCTGAGGCAGGAGGACGGCGTGAACCCGGGAGGTGGAGCTTGCAGTGAGCCAAGATCACGCCACTGCACTCCAGCCTGGGTGACAGAGCGAGACTCTGTCTCAAAAAAAAAAAAAAAAAGTAAGGGGGCAGCTGGCACCATTAGGATGGCTACTATCAAAAAAAAAAAAAAAAAAAAAAAAAAAAACCATAGAAAATAAGTGTTGGTGAGGATGTGGAAAAGTTGGAACTTCTGTTGTGCACTGTTGGTGGGAATGTAAAATGGTGCAGCCGCTATGTAAAGCAGGATGGCAGTTCCTCAAAAACTTAAAAATAGAATTACCATATGATCCAAAAATTCCACTGTTGAGTATATACGCCAAAGACAGCAGGGTCTTGAAGTGATATTTGTACACCGCGTTCATAGCAGTATTATTCACGTTAACCAAAAGGTGGAAGTAAGCCAAGCGTCCATCCACAGACAAGTGCATAAACAAAATGTGGTGTATTCATACGATGGAATATTATTGAGGACAACATTTCTACTAAGTGAAATGAGCTAATCACAAAAGAACAAATACCGCATTATTCCAGTTATATGAGGTGCCTCGAGTCATCAAATTCACAAACACAGGAAGTAAGATGGCGATTGCCCGGGGCCGTGCAATGGGGCGGGGAAGGGATGGGTGCCCGGTTTCATTTTTGCAAGATGAAGAGAGTCCTGGAGATAGATGGTGGGGATGGCTGCACAGCACTGCGAATGTATTTAACACTACTCAACTGTACGCTTCAAATGGTTAAAAATAAAAAATGGTACATTTGATTTTATTTTGAGATGGAGTCTCGCTCTGTCGCCCGGGCTGCAGTGCAATGGCGTGATCTTGGCTCACTGCAACCTCTGCCTCCCAGGTTCAAGCAAGTCTCCTGCCTCAGCCTCCAAGTAGCTGGGATTACAGGTGCCCATGACCACACACGGTTAATTTTTTTGTATTTTTAGTAGAGATAGGGTTTCACCATGTTGGCCAGGCTGGTTTTGAACTCCTGACCTGAGCTGATCTGCTGGCCTCGGCCTCCCAAAGCGCTGGGATTACAGGCGTGAGTCATCGCGCCCAGCCAAAATGGTAAACTTTATTGTATGTGTTTTTCACCACAACTTTTAATAAAAAACCTAAGGAGAAGTGTTGAAACTACCAAGGGGAGGTGTTATTGAGAATAAACTCCAACAGCCAAAACCTGTTGGTCCTCTTTGGTCAATTGGAGCAAGTGAGAGGGGCTGCCCTGACCTCAAGCTACCTTCTCCAATTGTTTCAAGGTTCGCTTCTGTGAAAACAAAAATGGAGGTTCACTTAAACCCTGGCGTGTGTTTTATTTTGTCCTAATTGTGCAGCCAGGCATTCACCGTTCTCATTTGTTCTGCCAAGTCAGCACCAGAGGCTGGTGAGGTGGCCATGGAGATGAACGAGTCCTTCCAGATGGCAGAGAGCGGTGTGAGGCTGAGGCTTGTCGTAGTGATATGCAATGCTCCTGAACTCTGAAGCTGGGAACTTCCTTTGGGCGGCTGGGTGACCATCTGTGAACACTTCCACCCCAAACACCATCATCAGTGGTTTTATGATGATGTTTGAGTTCCTAGTGTTGCAGTTCAATTTTGTAGCAAAAGCTATAATGCTCCTTTATACTTCGTTAAATTATCTTTGGACAAAGAGTTATGCGAGAAGGTGAAGAATGAAAGCCAGCATCTGAGTGAGGAAAAGCTTGGCACCCTGGTGTCCTGAGTGGGCTCAAGTGCAGGCTTCCAGGACCATGGTGCCCAAGCTACAGGCAGCCAAAGTTTCAGATGTTACCATAGCTAATTGTAATTAACTCAGCTTCATCCTCACAAAGCTGAGGACATTAACACTGTAATTAGCTCCATTTTCCAGCAGGGGACCTGGGGTTTAGACACAGAGTTAGGTTTTGCTCAAGGTCATGCAGCAAGTAAATGTGAAAAATGAGGTTTGAACGCAGGCAATCTGGGTCTAGAGGCTGAAGACTTTACTACAAGCAGCTTGGGCTCTGGTGGCAGGAATGTCAACACCATCAGAACAATACAGAACTCAGGAAAGCTCCAGTTCCAGATAAGATGTTGAGGACACCACAATGTCAGAAGGTGTCACACTGGTTTCGTTTTTAAATCAAGAAGGTGCTAAAAGGAGGCAATCAGATATCAGGGGAAAAAGTCACTATCCAGTTGGGGAACATGCATGAGCCTGCAGGGACAGGAAGGAGGGAGGGCGAGGTATCTCCACCCAGACCCTCAACTCACCCTCTCCCTCCTTCTGGGTTCAAGTGATTCTCCTGCCTCAGCCTCCCAAGTAGCTGGGATTACAGGTGCCCACCACTACGCCCAGCTAATTTTTGTAATTTTAGTAGAGACAGGGTTTCACCATGTTGGTCCGGCTGGTCTTGAACTCCTGACCTCAGGTGATCCACCCGCCTCGGCCTCCCAAAGTGCTGTGATTACAGGCGTGAGCCACCACGCCTGGCCTCCAGTCCCTTCTTTTGGCCTGTAGTTATAAAGGTAATTGTAACCATGAAGTATCCAAGATATAAGTTCCCTTTGCCCACTGGTACTTTCGACTTGGTTTATCCACGTTTTTGTGGGCTCTGTGTCTTCTTAGCCTATAGCCTATGATAGTCATTCTACGATTCACACAATATCCATGCTCTCATTTCTTATGACCAAATTTAACTTCAACCTTTTCTAACTTTGCGATAACAGAAAATCAAAATAATTTATCTCTTTCCTTCTGTCTCCCAATAACGCGCACACATGCACGTGCCTGCACATGCTAGTGCACACACACGTACATACAACATAGTTTCTAGAAAACGTTCATCTAGCTCAGTTTTCTGGCCCTTCGTCGAACGTGCGAGTGGTGTAAGGATGCATTTTCTTGATCCTGTGCTATGTGTAAGGCAGTATGTCTCCATCTGATCCGGGTTATGTCTCTAGAAATGTTGGATTTATGTAAATGCCACTCTGTCTCCAACCAGTAGAGCACATGATTTAGCTGTAGTTCAGTGATGTTATTTTGGAGAACTGCATGAGTTCTAACTACAGAATTTAAGAAATTCTATATTAAAGGAGAAAAACAAGCATCAGTGCTGGCTTTTAAAAAAAAACCTATTTATTTCAAAATGATTGCAGACTCACAGGGATTTGTGAAAATAGGAAATAGAGTTTGTTGAGCCCTCCCTCACCTTACTTCCTCCAGTGGTGACATCTTTTATAACTCTATTGCAACATGAGAGCCAAGGACCAAGAAATTAACACTGCTACATTACACTACAACCTTATTCAGTTTTCACTTTTTTTTTTACCCTGCATTCATTGTGTGTGTGTGCGTGTGTGTAGTTTTATGCAATTTTACTCCGTGTACAGATTTGTGTAATGTCATGATCAGGATATGGAGCCATTCTATCATCTCTGGGGAACTATCTCATACCCATCCTATCCAGGCTCACCCATCCACCTACCCCTGTCCCTACCAGCAACCACTAACCTGTTCTCTATCTCTATAGTTTTGTCATTTTGAGGATGTTTTGAAATGAACTCGTATCATATCAAAAAACCATTTCAAATTGGCTATTTTTACTAAGTATAATGCCCTTAAGATCCATCCAAGCTACTGCATGTATCAAGAGTTTTCATTGCTGAGTAGTATTTTCTTTTGTGGATGAACCAGAGTTTGTTCAACCCTTCACCCTTTCAAGGACATTTGGGTTGTTTCCACCGTCTGGTGATTATGAATAAAATCGCTGTGAGTGTTCATGTACGAGTTTGTGTGTGAATATAACTTTCCATTTCACTACTGGGTTGTATTGTTAGTACGTGCCTAGTTTTTTGTTGTTCTCTTTTTGAGATGGAGTCTGGCTCTGTCAGTCAGGCTGGAGTGCAGTGGCACCATCTCAGCTCACTGCAACCTCCGCCTCCCAGGCTCGAGCAGTTCTCCTGCCTCAGTCTCCCGAGTAGCTGGGACTACATGTATTTGCCACCATGCCCGGCTAATTTTTGTGTTTTTAGTGGAGACAGGTTTTTGCCATGTCGGCCAGGCTGGTCTTGAACTCCTGACCTCAAGTGATCCACCCACCTCAGCCTCCCAAAGTGCCGGGATTATAGGCATGAGCGGCCACACCTGGTTGTACATACCTAGTTTTTGAAGAAACTTATTTTCCAGAGTGGTTATATCATTTTTTCACTTCCACTAGCTATGTGTGAGAATTCCAGTTTCTCAACATCCTTGCCAAGATTTCATGTTATGCCTATTTTTATATTTTAGCTATTTAAAAAAAATTTTTTTTCTTATTTTTTGATCTGTGCCCAGGCTGGAGTACAGTGGCACGATCTCCACTCACTGCAACCTCCGCTTCCCTTGTTCAAGTGATTGTCCTGCCTCAGCCTCCCAGGTAGCTGGAATTACAGGCATGTGCCACCACACTTGGCTAATTTCTTTTACATTTTAGTAGAGACAGGGTTTCGCCATGTTGACCAGGCTGGGCTCGAACTTGTGACCTATATGATCAACCCGCCTCGGCCTCCCAAACTTAGAATTATAGATGTGAGCCACCAGGCCTGGCTCCTACTTTAGCCATTCTAATAGCTATGTAATAATATCTCATTGTAGTTTAAACTTGCATTTCCTTAATAGCAATGATGTTGAGTATATTTTCATGTGCTTATTTGCCATCTGCATCTCCTCTTCAGTGAAATGTAAAGTTCATGTCTTTTGTGCATTTTCGAATTGGATTCTTTGGTTTCGTTTTTATCATTGTTTTACTGTTGAGTTTCAAGTATTCTTTATGTATTCTAGATACAAGTCCTTTGTCAGATGTGTGGTTTGCAAATATTTTTCTCTCCATTTGTAGCATGTCTCTTCATCCTCTTACCAGGGTCTCTGAAGCCACAAAAGTTAATTTTGGCCAGACATGGTGGCTCACGCCTATAATCCAGCACTTTGGGAGGCCGAGGCAGGTGGATTACCTGAGGTCAGGAGATCGAGACCAGCCTGGTCAGCACGGCAACACCCTATCTCTACTAAAAATACAAAAAAAATGAAAAATAAAAAACTAGCCAGGCATGGTGGCGTGTGCCTGTAATCCCAGCTATTCAGGAGGCTGAGGCAGGAGAACTGCTTGAGCCCAGGAGACGAAGGTTTCACAGAGCTAAGATTGTACCACTGCACTAAAGCTTAGGTGACAGAGTGAAACTATGGCTCAAAAAAAAAAAAAAAAGTTTTAATTTTGACGAAGTTTAATGTATTGTTTTTTCATTTAGGTGTTGTGGTTTGGGTGCCAAGTCTAAGAACGCTTGCTTCACCCTAGATCTAGAAGATTTTCTCCTAGGTTTTCTTCTAAAAGTTTTACAGTTTTATGCTTTACATTTAAATCTGTGATCCATTTTGAGTTAATTTTTGTGTAAAGTGTGAGGTTTAGGTCGAGGTGTTTTGTTTTGTTTTGGTTTTGCCCATAGGTATTCAATTGCTCCTGTACCATTTGTTGGAAAGGTTATCTTTCCTTAAATTGCTTTTGCACATTTGTAAACAATCATTGGGGCATATTTGTGTGGACCTATTTCTGGGTTCTCTATTTTGTTCCATAGTCTCTCTGCCAATATCATGCATAGCTCTACCGTAAGCCTTAATATTGAGAAAAGCGAATCCTCTCATTTCATTCATCTTTTGGAAGATTGGTTATTCTATCTAGTGCCTTCCCTTTCCATATAAAATTTAAAATATGCTTGTCTAGGTATACAAAAAGCCTTGATGGGATTTTGATATAAATGACTTTAAAACTACTGAGTAATTTGGGAGAGTTGACATTTTTACTATGTTGAGTCTATCCATGAACATGGCGTGTCTCCATTTGTTTACATCTTTGATTTTTTTAATTAGCAGTTTGCAGTTTTCAGCAGACAGACCTGAACAAGTTTTATTAGACTTATATCTAAATATTTATCTTTTTTGAGTAATTATAAATATTTTGTTTTAAAATTTGGTTTCTTCATGTTGTTGCTAGTACATAAAAATACAATTGACTTTTCTGTGTTGATCTTGTATCTTGGACTTTGCTGTACCCACTTAGTTCTAGGAGCTTTTCTAGATTTCTGATATGGTTTGGCTGCGTACCCACCCAAATCTCACCTTGAATTGTAATAATCCCCACATGTCAAGGGCAGGGCCAAGTGGAGATAATTGAATCATGGGGCCAGACTCTCCCTTACTGTTCTTGTGTTAGTGAAAAAGTCTCATGAGATCTGATGGTTTTATAAATGGGAGTTCCCCTGCACAATCTGTCTTGCCTGCCTCCATGTAAGATGTGACTTCGCTCATCATTTGCCATCTGCCACAATTGGGAGCCCTCCCAGCCCTGCGGAACTGTGAGTCCATTAAACCTTTTTCCTTTATAAATTACCCAGTTTTGGGTATGTCTTTATTAGCAGCATAAGAATAGACTAATACAATACCTTACTTAGCATATTTTGCTTAAATAATCAGGTCATCTGAAAATATGGACAGATTTATTTCTTCCTTTTTGAGCTGTATGCTTTTTATTTTCTTTTCTTGCCTTATTTTACTGACTAAAAACTTGAGAAGCAGCATCCTTATCTTGTTCCATATCTTGTAAGAAAAAAATGAGCTTTCACCATTGAGATGATGTCAACTGTAGGTTGTTCTGTAGATGACCTTATCAAGTTTAGGAGGTTTCCCTTCATACCTAGTTTGCTGAGGGTTTTTATCATAAAATGATGTTGAATTTTGTCAATGATCATACTAATTTTGATATCAAACTTTAACCATATTAAAAATGATCACGTCAATTTTAGTATGATCAAATCAATTGTTATGATCATATGATTTTTCTTCTGTTGATATGGTGGATTAGATTGATTGATTTAGTGTTGAACCAGCCTTGCATAGCTGCATACATTGCTCATGGTGTATTATATTTTCCATACATTGCTAGGTTTGATCTGCCAATATTTTGTAAAAGATTTCTGTATCTAATTTCATGAAATATAATGGTCTGTAGTTTTCTCTTTCTTTCTTTTTCTTTCTTTCCTTCCTTCCTTTTCCTTTCTTCCTTCTTTTCTTCCTTCCCCTTCCTTCCTTTTCTCTTTCTTTCTTTCTTTTCTTTCTTTCTTCTTTTCTTTCATCTTTCTCCTTTTCTTTCATCTTTGTGTGGGTTTTGTTTTAGAATTAGGGTAATACTGATCTCATAAAATAGATAGGAAGTGTTCCTTCCTCTTCAGTTTTCTGGACAATACTTGTACAATTAGCGCTTGTTCTTATTTAAACATTTGGTAGAATCTCCAGTGAAACCATCAGGATCTGGAATTTTTTCAGAAGCTTTTAATTCATTAATTCAATTTTTAATAGTTATAAGATACTCAAATTATCTGTTTCATATTAGTTGAATTTGGTAATTTGTGATTTTCAAGGAATGTGTCCATTTTATCTAAGTTGTTAAATTTAAGTGCATAGAGATGTCTGTAGTACTTCCTATTATCCTTTTAGTGAATGCAGATGCCATACTGATACTCCCTTTTTCATTTCTAATACTGTTATTTTGTGTCTTCACTCTCTTTATTGTTGCCAGTCTTGCAATAAGTTTGTCATTTTTACTGATATTTTCTTTTCTTTTCTTTTCTTTTTTTTTGACGGAGTCTTGCTCTGTCGCCCAGGCTGGAGTGCAGTGGCGCAATCTTGGCTCACTGCAAGCTCTGCCTCCCGGGTTCACATCATTCCCCTGCTCAGCCTCCCGAGTAGCTGGGACTATAGGCAACCGCCACCACGCCCAACTAATTTTTTTTGTATTTTTAGTAGAGACGGGGTTTCACCATATTAGCCAGGATGATCTGCATCTCCTGACCTCGTGATCCACCTGCCTCGGCCTCCCAAAGTGCTGGGATTACAAGTGTGAGCCACCACGCCTGGCCTTTACTGATATTTTCAAAGAGTCAGATTTTTATTTCATTAATTTTCTCTATTACTACATTTTTAGTTTCTTTCTGCTCTTCTCTTGTTCTTTCTTTATTTTTTTTTCTGCTTGTTTTGTGTTTATTTTTTCCTTCTTTTTCTGGTTTCCTGAGGTGGGTGCTTAAATTTTTGACCTTAGGATCTTTCTTCTTTTCTAACATAAGCATTTGGTGCTGTAAATTTCCTTCTGTGCACTGCTTTAGCTGCATTTCACAAATTTCGATATGATGTGTTTTCATGCAGCTATGTGTACTTTTATTTTTTTAAAATTGACCTTTTAAACCATTTTAAAGTATACAATTCAGTGGTATTAGTGCATTCAAAATGTCATGTTAGGCCGGGCGCGGTGGCTCACGCCTGTAATCCCAGCACTTTGGGAGGCCGAGGCAGGTGGATCACAAGGTCAGGAGATCAAGACCATCCTGGCTAACACAGTGAAACCCTGCCTCTACTAAAAACACACAAAAAAATTAGCCAGGCGTGGTGGCAGGTGCCTGTAGTCCCAGCTACTCGGGAGGCTGAGGCAGGAGAATGGCGTGAACCTGGGAGGCCAAGCTTGCAGTGAGCCGAGATGGCGCCACTGCACTCCAGCTTGGGCAACAGAGGGAGACTCCGTCTCAAAAATAAATAAATAAAAAGTCATGTGTTACCATTACCACTATCCATCTCCAGAATTTTTTCATTATCCCAAACCGAAACTGTATCCATTAAATAGTAAGTCCTTATTCCCCCTTTTGCTAGTTCCTGGTAACCTCTATTCTACTCTCTGTCTATACCTTTGCCAGTCCTGGGTGCTTCATACAAGTGAAATCATACAATTTGCCTCTTTGAGTCTGGCTTATTTCACTTAGCACAATGTTTCCAAGGTCCGTCACATGTTGTAGCTTCTGTCAGAGTTTCCTTCCTTTTGAAGACTGAGTAATAATTCAGTTCATCGTATGTATGTGCCACCTTTTGTTTATTCATCCATCCATTGGAGGCCTCTTGGGCTCTTTTCACTTATTGTGAATAATGCTGCTGTGAACAGCAATGAACAACTATTTATTCTCTGCTTTCAATTCCGTGTAAGCATATACCCAGAAGTTAAATGACTGTATTGTAAGGTAATTCTAAGTTTAACTTTTTGCAAAACTCAGTTTTCCACAGTGACTGCATCATTTTACATCCCCACCAGCAGTGCACAAGGGTTAAATTTCTTCACATCCTCACCAACACTTGTCATTTTCAATTTGGGAGGGTAATAGTCATCCTAATGGGTACAAAGTAGTATCACATTTTGACTTGCATTTCTCTAGTAATAATGTTTAACATCTTTGATGTGTTTATTGGCCATTTGTACAGCTCCTTGGGAGAAATGTCTATTCATGTCCTTTGCCCATTTTTAAATTGAGCTGCTTGTGGTTTGTTACTATTGTTGTTGAGTTGTAGGAGTTCTTTACATATTCAGGAAATTATTCTATGTGACTTTACTCTTTAAATTTGTGAAGGTTTGTTTTATGATCCAGGTTTTCATCTATCTTAAATGTTCCATGGTGCTTGAAAAGCATGTATATTATGCTGTTGTCATTTAGAATATTCTATCAATGTGCATTAGATCATATTGGTTGATGGTGATGTTTAGTCCATTTGTATCTTTGCTGATTTTCTATCTAATATTTCTATCAATTGCTGACAGAGGGGCATTCAAGTACCCAACCATAATTGGGGATTTGTCTAGTTCTTTCCTCAGTTCTGTTTTTACTTCATGCATTTCGATGTTCTGTCCTTTGGTGTTTGGTACATGCGCATTTAAGATCACTGTGTGTTTTTGGAGGGTTGCATCTTTTATTTATTTATTTATTTATTTATTTAAGACAGATCCTCACTCTCCCCCAGGCTAGAGTGCCATGGCACCATCTCAGCTCACTGCAACCTCCATCTCCTGGGTTCAAGTGATTCTCCTGCCTCAGCCACCCGAGTAGCTGAGATTACAAGTGGGCGCCAACACACCCAGCTAATTTTTGTAATTTTAGTAGAGACAGGGTTTCACCATGTTGGCCATGCTGGTCTCGAACTCCTGACCTCAAGTGATCTACCCGCCTCGGCCTCCCAAAGTGCTGGGATTACATGTGTAAGCCACTGTTACCGGCCAGGTTGTATCTTTTGTCATTATATAATGTCCCTGGTAATTTTCTCTTGGAAGTCTACAATATCTGTTACGAAGCCACTCCAGTTGGCATGGCGTATCTTTTCCATCCTTTTATATTCAATCTACTTATTTCATTATAGTGAGTTTCTTATGGGCTTCACATAAATGGGTCATTTTTTAATCCATTCTTCCAATCTCTGTTTTTCAGTTGGTCACTAATTGTATTTTATAGAGACCATTTACATTAAAAATAATTATTAACAGATTAGGGCTTAAGTCTTCCATTTTATTATTGATCTTCTGTATGTTTTCTCCAGTTCTTGTTCCTCTGCATACCTTTTCTTGATTTCTTGTGAATTACCTGAACGTTATTTAGCATTTCATTTTGATTTGTTCATAATGTTTTTTAGTTTATTCCTTTGAATAATTTTCTTAGTGGTTGCTGTAGGTATACAAAATACATATGAAACATATCACAGTCTACTGGTATTGACATTTACCATAGTGAAGTGTAGAAACTTTACTTCCTTTTATTTTCCTTTGCACTCTCCAATTTTTAAATATCATTGTTTTAAGTACTTCTATATACACTGAGTACCATATCAGATGGCATTGTTTGTTTTAATCATCAAATATAATTCTATAAGGAGAAGGATAGTCTATTATGTTTGCCCTTCTCTTTACTTATTCTATTGTTTTTTTCTTTCATTCTGTAGCTCCTTTCCTCTTTCTGTCATCTCCATCTGCTACCATTTCTATTCTTTCTTTAGCTGTTCTTTAGGAGTAGATTTGGCTGGGGGTGGTGGCTCATGCCTGTAATCCCAGCACTTTGGGAGGCCAAGACAGATGGATCACTTGAGGCCAGGAATTCGAGACCAGCCTGGCCAACATGGTGAAACCCCATCTCTACTAAAAATACACAAATTAGCGGGGTCTGGTGGGGCACACCTGTGATCCCAGCTACTCTGGAGGCTGAGGCAGCAGAATTCTTGAACCCAGGAGGCAGAGGTTGCAGTGAGTCGAGGGCATGCCACTGCACTCCAGCCCGGGTGACACAGTGAGACCCTGTCTCAAAAATTAAAATAAATAAATAAAAAATTTAAAAACAGCTAATCTGATGGCAACAAATTCTATTCCTTTGTCTGTGAATGTCTTTATCCTTCAGAAGTAAATGGTACTTTCACTAGTTATAGGACGCAGGGTTTACAATTCTTTATTTTTCAGCACTTGAAAAACGCTGGGCTACTTCCTCCTAGTCTCCATGGTTTCAGAGGATGAATCCTCTGTCATTCAAATCATTGATCCCCTGTAATTAATTCATTGTTCCTTTCCAGCTGCTTTCAATTGTGTGTTTCTTGGGGATTTTTGTCTTTAGTTTTCAGAAGTTTTATTATAATGTATTTTGATGTGGATTCTTTTGGTTTTATTCTGTTTGAGGTTCACTTAGCTTTTTGAATCTATAAGTTTATGCCTTTCACCAACGTTGGGGAATTTTCAGTCATTATTTCTTTGGCACATTTTCAGCTTCACAAATTTTCTCCTACCCTGGAACTCCGATGACATAAAGGCTAGTTCTTTTGTCATTGTCCTGCAGGTTATGAGACTTTGTTCATTTATTTCCCAGGCTATTTTCTCTGTTTATTTACTTACTTATTTTTTGAGACACAGTCTTGCTCTGTCATCCAGGCTGGAGTGCGGTGACATGATCTCGGCTCATTGCAACCTCCACCTCCCGGGTTCAAGTGGTTCTCCTGCCTCAGCCTCCCGAGTAGTTGAGATTACAGGTGCCCGCCACCAGGCCCGGATAATTTTTGTATTTTTAGTAGAGACAGGGTTTCACCATGTTGGCCAGGCTGATCTCGAACTCCTGACTTCAGGTGATCCCCTACCTCGGCCTCTCAAAATGCTAGGATTACAGGCGTAAGCCACGGAGCTGGCCCTCTTTGTATTATTTAGATTAAATTTTATTTCTCTCTTCTCACATTCACTAATTTTATTCTCTATCATCTCTAAGCTAGTACGGAGCTCATTCAGCAAATTGTTTATTTCAGTTCCTGTATTTTTAGTTTCTATAATTTTCATTTAGTTCTTTTTTTGCATCTTCTATTTCTTTGCTGAGACTTTCTATTTTTACTTGTTTCAGGAGTATTTATAATTGCTTGTTGAAACTTTTTGTGATGACTGCTTTGAAATCTTCATCAGCGAATTTCAACCGCTGAATCATCTTTATGTGTGCTTTTGTTTGTTGTCTGTTGTCATTCAAGTTGTTATTTTCTGGGTTCTTGGCATGACAAGTGGTCTTTGATTGTATCTTGGATATTTCGGGTACTATGTTAGAAGATTCAAAGTCTGTCTTCTTTAAAGCTTCCATTTTAGCAGGCAGTCTCCCCATTTAGATTTAGGATGCAAGTCCTTTAGGCTGTGGTTCCAATGACGAGTTTTCAGAGCCGTTGTAGTGCTATTGTAGTCGAGTTTGTTAGTGTGTTACTTGGGGGGCACTCTGCAATGTGCATGCACATTTGCATGTGTGAAACTTTCGTACTGGTCCAGTTCTAATCCTTGGACGTGTTGAATCTGTCAGTTTTACCTTTGGGTTGATCAGTTGTCTGCTCCAGACCTTCTATGCAGGCTTAAAGAATCATTTTCTCCAGTTTTTTCCTATCTGAGATCCTCTTCCCCATGTCTAGCTGGGGGTGGGGACAGAAGTCCAGACTCCCCGCTCCATCTCTGCAGACACCATGCCAGTAGGGAAGGAACTTGCTGCCGACAGTCCCCTGGCCCTGGTGGGTGGGAGTGGGAGTCCACACCCCCTACCTGGCCTCTGCCGATGGCACCAGCCCAGGCTGCCTGCTGCTGCTGGGCGGGGCACGGGAGTCTAGACTCTGAGACTTCACTGCAGTGCTGGAGTTGCTGGGGTGTTCACTTAGCTGAAGGTAAAGTGGGTATTACCAAAAAAGATTTCTGTCCTGTGGGCTGCCCATTTCCCTGTCTCTGCTAGAGAAATAAGGCTTTTCTTCAAGCTTTATTTTCCATCTGTGCCTTATGGTGGTTCTGGGTTGCAGGCTCCTCCAGCACCCAGTCCAGAATATAGTAAAGATAAAAACAAAACCCAGAGATTCGCCACCACCTCAGTCCTCAAGTCCTGAGTTCTCCAGCCAGGCTGCCTGCCTCTTTTTTACTTTTCCAAGGGTCCTTATGATTGTCCATTGAATTATTTCCAGGGTTTTTAGTTTTACTTAACAGAAAGGAGCAGAGGGAAGTGAATCGACTTGTCTAGGAGTAGAAAGCCGGCTCCTTTTTTATGCTAGATGTTTTTGTCTTTTACATTGTAACTAGAAACTCCTGGATTTTTTCCCTCAGAATATTGGAGTCAATCAATGTTTCTTTCATTTTCAAATATAGAAATGTCTTATAACCTGTTTACTAAAATGATAAAGAATCAGGTTAACAGAGGCCAGG
The DNA here is from genome assembly GCF_047675955.1 of Chlorocebus sabaeus. Taxonomy (NCBI): domain Eukaryota; kingdom Metazoa; phylum Chordata; class Mammalia; order Primates; family Cercopithecidae; genus Chlorocebus; species Chlorocebus sabaeus. The sequence continues at coordinate 6,030,705 of NC_132929.1, read as the reverse complement.
CATGGTGGTTCATGCCTGTAATCCCAGCACTTTGGGAAGCTGAGGCAGGTGGATCACCTGAGGTCAGGAGTTCAAGATCAGCCTGGCCAACATGGCGAAACCCTGTCTCTACTAAAAAATGCAAAAATTAGCTAGGCGTGGTGGCAGGCACCTGTAATCCCAGCTACTCGGGAGGCTGAGGCAGGGAGAATTGCTTGAACCCAGGAGGCAGAGAATGCAGTGAGCCGAGATCCCACCACTGTACTCCAGCCTGGGCAGGTCCCAAGAGCAAGCTGCAAAGGTCTCCGGCAAGTCGCAGCCCATGGCTGGATCCTCCCTCTGCTGCCTCTACTTGTTGGTTTTATGCCAGGTTTCCCACCTGGTTTCTTCCCAGAAGCCGAGTCTTGCAGGGGGTACAGGTGATCTTGGACAGTACTGCAGAGAGACCAGCCACTCGCCACCGTGAGACAAGTTGCATGAGGATGAGGCTTCAGAGGTCTGGCCTGACCCTGATTCAGGTGCAATTTCAGGGAGGAAACAAACGTTGGCATTAGGATTGCATCCAGCATGAATGAACTGTGATTGCAGAATAAGTAAACTTTTAGTTGGAGGAACATTTCCACTCCAAACTCTCGTGGGAGTAAGTTCTTCAGAAAACTGCCTTCAGGGTGCCCCAGGATTCTGTGGAAGTGCAGAGACTGGAACCGCCAACTGTCAGCCTTCTCTAGGGCAGGATGACGGCATGTTTCAGGTCCCACTGAATTGCCCAAAAGGCTAAATAAGCACATGTGCCAGCTTTCCAAGGTCCCCGAGGCTTGAGAGAAAGGGAGGGGTTGGAGGAAGTATTGATGCCAACTTTCGAAAGAAAACAAAATCAACATCAACATTCATAGATCTATAAGGTGTATTTTATGTCAAATAATCCATCATAATTCAACTTATAGGAATATAAAATTGCATTTGATGTTGGGGGGACATTGAAATGTCGTTGGTATGACATGGAGTGGAATCTTCAGTGTTTTTAAAAAGACCCAATTGAACCAGGAAAGCAGGGACAAAAAGAGAAGGGTAGGGAGGGAAAAGATCAGCTTCAATCAGTTTGTGCACAATTTTCCAATCAGAAATGTCAGAAGGAAACTATTTTAGTGTCCACACACATAAGTTTTGTTAAAAGGGGTGAGAAGACCGGGCGCGGTGGCTCACGCCTGTAATCCCAGTACTTTGGGAGGCCGACGTGGGAGGATCACCTGAGCTCAGGAGTTCAACACCAGCCTGGCCAAAATGGTGAAACTCCATCTCTACTAAAAATACAAAAATCAGCTGGGCTTGATGACTGGTGCCTGTAATCCCAGCTACTCGGGAGGCTGAGGCAAGAGAATCACTTGAACCCGGGAGGCGGAGTTTGCAGTGAGTCGAGGTCGTACCTCTGCACTCCAGCCTGGGTGGAGACTTCATCTCAAAAAAAAAGAAAATGGGGTGGGGGTTTCATGAGGGGCTCACTGCTCCAGGTCTTACCTGGGTTCTGCCAGTGGTAGGGCTGTTACTTTCCACTGGCAGCCACATCAAGCTGGCCACACCTGGCACCTCTGGTGCAGTGGCTGAGGATGCTCCAGAGATGGGGTCTTCAGATGCCCCTTCATGTGCACCAGATGCCAACTGCCTGCTGTAGGGGAGGGTGGTGGAGACCCTAAAGTTCAGTGTGCAGAAGGATTAGCTGGTTTGCCAAACTTAGAGCATCCCTGCCCTGTGGGGTAAAGGGTAAGAATTGTCACCCTTTGGTGCTGGCTCCTGTGCCAGGACCTCCTCCCAGGACAAGTGCACACAATCGCCTCCCAGCACTGCTGGGACACAGCCCTGCAACTTGCAGCAGGCTCCGCCCACCTCTTCCCTACAACCCCCACTCCTGTTTGGGGCTGTAAAAATAGAAAAAAACTCCCATACAAGCCCAAAATGCTTTTTCTATTCTCTCACCCCACAACAATCAACACAGAAGACTTCTATGGCCAAATGTGTGGGGATTTCTCCCCAACAATACACAAGCAATCGGTTCTGCAGTGGACACCAGCTGGGTGTCCCCGACTTCAGTTCTGATACTGTCCACCTGGAGGCAGCATCAGATCCGAGGGTGAGGGCTCCGTGCCCAAGACTACCCCCCTCCCCAGCCCTGCTGGATACCAGGAACAAATGCGGGGCCTCCAGAACTCCTGACTGGCTAGTTTCAAGTTGGGGTCCCCATGGCTCCTCTTTTGGTTTGATGAATTTGCTGGAGTCGCTCTCGTAGCTCTGGGAAACACTTACCTGTAGTGGTTGATTACAAAGGACACAAATGAAGAGATGCAGATGGTGAGGTACGAGAGAGGGAGCACAAAGCTTTGATGCCCTCCCCAGGGACCGCCCTCCAAGAAGCAACCCGTGTTCAGCCATCCAAGAGCTCCTGGCATCCAGTTCTTTGGGGATTTTATGGAAGCTTCACAACTGATTAAACCACTGGCAACCTCCAGGCTGGGGGGGTGGAGCTGAAAGTCCTGACCTCTAATTCTGCCTAGGTATTTCCCGTAACCAGCTCCACCCTCCCTAGGGGCTGCCAGCCAGCAGGTAATTCATTCCTGTACAAAAAGACATCACTGTGGAGTTGCTAAGGATTTCAGGAGTCATGTGCCGGGAAATGGGGTTCACAATATCACAGGGACCATGCTGGGGCTCCCGTGAGCCTGAGTCACCCAGCCTTGTCCATAGTGTGCTCAGGAGCCCTGCACTGCAGGGCAGGATGTGCATCCCGTGCATGGGACAGGGGACACAGAGGACACAGAGGAGCTTGGAAGTGTGACAGGACTGGGCCACGACAACCCATTCTCCTGCCAAGGAATGGTGAGAGAGAAGGCTCCCCAGCGCGCAGCCACAGCACACCTAGGGCGTCTATGCAAGCAGACCCCATGCAGGCCTCTCCCTGTGAGTTCGGGTCATCTGAGACTGGTCATTTGAGCCCGGCCATGCGCTGTTGATGATGTGAGACCACAGCCTATCCAGGAATCGAAACTGAGGCGTCTGCTCCAGCCACCTGTGATTTACGGGCATTAATTGCAGACCTGCTCCTGTCTTATAAAATCAGGATGGAGCCGCCACTGCTGAGGCAAGGAAAAGATTTGTCTAAAATATTGGCTGCTGTCGTCGATACTGGGACCTCCTGAGCCAGGTCCCTTCTGCTTTCTGATGAGGTAAGGCTGCCCTGGAAGAAAAAGGTCTCCAGCACATAAATCTATTTGACACCAAATGGTGAGCCAAACCCCCCTGTGCAGGAGCCAGAGATACAGACACAGAAAAAGAGGAGCTGGTTCTGTCTTCAAGGACAGAAAGAAAGAGAAACTGCCTGGTGCTAAAGCAAGCCCTCTTTGCAGCTCATTCCAAGCCCAAACCAGCTCCTGCAACTCTTGCCAAAGCCGTAGCTCTTCACGGGGATGGAAAAGCAATCTCATCCTGTGTGGCCATCGGATGGTTTCCTCCTCCCCTCGTGCCTGCTGTAGATGAGGGGCGTTTCCTCACGCCGTGACTGTGGCTTTGGCCAATGGAGCAAGAGCAGTGAGGTGTGGGCAAAGGCCTGCAATATGCTTGTGCGTTCAGTTGGCTCCGCTCCTGGGCTCTGGCCCTTCACCATGAGAACACGTCCAGGTGCTGCTGATCAAAGGAGAAGGAGCCTGTGGGGCACGTCAGAGGCCACCCTGCCGCTTAGAGCCCAGTGCAGCTGAGCCCAGTGGCCTGCACAGCCTTGTGTGAAGTGCTACAAGACACTGAAACTGTGAAGTTGTCTGTTACACAGCATTATTGTGGCAATAATCTGTCACCACATCCAGGACTTTAGAGAAGCAAGACGCTGATAGGATGCTCCCGCCACCATCTTCAGAATTATCTGAAAAACAACCCTGACACCGACATAATTTTTTTTTTCTCTCACTTCTTCAAAGTATATTATTCCCTCAGTCTGTGAGTCAGGGGTTATTTTATCTTTAAAGTTTGCTGCCTCCTCAGTAGATATAATTTGACCCTAATTTTGTAAGACATGAATATATATAAATATATTCCAGAGATGAGGCTGAAATGCTCAAGATAGTGACAGCAGTATTTCTGGGTTGAGAGATCTAGAGTGACTTATGTTCCACTGAAAACATTTCTATATTTGTTCACATTTTCTATAATAAGTCATTATTTTATGATCAGCTATATATACTTGATTTTTGAACAGATAAAGCTTAACATAAACATGGTTTAAACATAAAGTTTACTTCCCCAGAAACTTTGTTCACAATGTCAGAAACACAGGGCAGGAAGATAAGTCAATCCTTGCACAACGGAGTCACTGTTCACCCTGGGAAGGGAGGTAACTGCCAGAAACCAGACAAAGGGATCCTCAGATGCTGTTGGCCTCTTCTGCTTAGGAACTGATGGTAGAAAATATTTGTCCTTGAGAAAGCCAGCCCCTGATTAAATGTTACTATGCTCTGATACAATGTCAGCAAATCATTTCCAAAACCCCGAACACTGAAATAGTGGGAGGTGGCCATGACCACTTGGGTGATTTCTCACCTGGGAGGACGTCCTAAAGGTGAAGACAAGCACTGGGGTACAAATGTGCTTGCAATGGGAACATCTGCAGCGAGCAGAGAGTGGGGCACACACCTCCCTAGACTCGTTTCTCAGAAACACATCAGGTCACCCACTTTCTCTCCAAAAGCAGAACATAAAGTCAGATTGAGCTCATGTTCCCTTGTCCATGAATAACTGGATGTGTGAGGTTATGACAGATTTAGAACCTGCCAAAATCAGAGTGAGTGTCCTTCCTGGGCTAGAACACACTCTACTTCTCTGAAGTGGAATAAGACGGAAATTTCATAACCTCAAGGGACAGAGAACATTGCCCACTGCAGCAGATGGTAATACTCAGGGGCACCCTCCAGGGTTCGTCAGGTGGGCAGAACCAGAATGGGTCATGGGATGAGAGATCTATTACGGGAACCAGACCTTGCCAGTTGCAGGAGGAGCTAGAGAAGCGAAGGTATCAGAGGGAAGTTGGCAGAGCGGAGGAGTCACCAATTAGCCGGTCTGAGAAATCAAGCTTGTCGCGTTGCCAAAGCTGGTCCCTGAAGGCAGAGGAGATGTCTACAGCAAGCTATTTCCTCTGTGGGTTTTCAGCCAAGCACCTGAAGATGGTCTGGAGCTATTGTTGGCCAGGAAGATGCCCCACAGTGAAGAAGACCAAATGGACAAGGAGTACAAGGACACGCAGGAGGCTGTGGCACCTCCAAGTGTGTCTGTCACCACACCTAACTGCGCTGACCTTCGGAGGGTAATGGCTGCTGCCTGCTGATCAGAATTGGCTGAGTCCTTTCTGTAAGGAAGGAAGGGGAAAGGGAAATCAAAAGGGAATGTGGCCTTGTCAGTTTCTACAGCAAGGCTCTGCCAGCAAAAAAACAGTGGCTATGGGCCAGGCAGCCCGCGTGCTGCAGAGCCAGCTCTTCCAGCTAAGGGCTTCACCTCAGCACTGCTGATGCTTCCAGCCCAGTGATCCTTTGTGGTGGGAGTTTATCCTGAACATCCTTGGCCTCTGCCCACAGGATTCCAAGGGCATAGTCCCTGCAAGTCATAACCAAAACCATCTCCAGACATTGCCAAATGTCCCCAGAGTGGTGGCAGACAAAATCCTGCCAGGTGAGAACCACTGTTTTACCTTCTGCATCTCAGAGTGCTGAACCAAGGTTTGAGAACATAATGAAGCTTATTCGGTCACATTGTGCTCACTAAAAAACAGTGTTTTAAAAAATTTTAGTGAGAATAGAAAGGATTTCTATGCAATTAATAAACAGCTAAGGGCTGGGCATGGTGGCTCACACCTGTAATCCCAGCACTTTAGGAGGCTGAAGCAGGAGGATCACTTCAGGCCAGGAGACGGAGACGAGCCTAGGTAACATAGCAAGACCCCATCTCTACAAAAAGTTTAAAAATTAGCTGGGCATGGCTGTTGCCTAGCAAGTAAATAAATCCAGTGTTCTATTTTTCCATCACTGTGGCACTCATTGCCTTTCCTTTAACAATTCTGGAGATTCCACTAAGATGCCTTGTCGATTCCCCTTGTCTGCAGCAGTGGACAGCTCAATCTGAGGAGTGTGAGCCCTCAGCTCAAAGGGCTGAGCCCATGGTCAGGGGCTCTGCTGCTTTTCATGGTGAGTCACTCAACAGCAATAATGCCTTTCTTGTTTGTGGAGTTATAACCTGAGTCCTGGTCAGCAGTTTCCAATGCATGACTCGGAGTGTGAGACTTTGCTGGGATGCTAAAGTGATTTGTTGAGTTTTCAACCTTGATTTGTAACTTTAATCTGTTAACTCTCTTTTGAAAGAAATCTTTGTCGTGGAGGAGTGAATAAGCTACTGAGCATCTGCAGAGTCCCACAGCTCTCTACATTTCTGCCTATTCTATTTATAGTCTGTACTTCTCATTCAAATGCATGTTGGGTCATGGAGACCAATGCTGTCCAGAAAAAAACTGGCCCAGTCTTGACTCAATCTGAAAGTCTCTGTTATACAAAATTGTCATTTTCCATACTTATCACAGTTATCTGTGGGTTTGTCTCTCTGTTTCTTGTTCTAAAAATTCTGCAGAAAGTTTGGGATTGAAGCATTTATGCAAGAGTCATACGTAACAATTAAAATGGTAAATTTTATGTTATATATATTTCATCACAATAAAAAATAAGTCAAATGCTGGCTGTACAAACTAAAAATAAAGAGTCAGACACAGACTTATGGGAGGCAGCTAGAGCAGTACTTACAGATAAATTTATAATTGTAAATACTTATGATAACAAAGAAAAAAGATCTCAAATCAACAACTTAACCTTCCACAGTAAGACACTATGAAAGAACAGCAAGCTAAACCCAAAGCAAGCATAAGAAAGGAAATCAGAAGAATTACAGAGGAATTTAATGAAATAGCAACTAGAAAAAACAATAGAGAAAATCAACAAAATCGAAAGTTGGTTTTTGTTGTTGCTGTTGTTTTTGTTTGTTTTTCCTTTTTTTTTTTTTTTTTTTTGAGAGAATTCTGTCTCACTTTTGTCGCCCAGGCTGGAGTGCAATGGCATAATCTCGGCTCACTGCACCCTCCACCTCCTGGGTTCAAGCGATTCTCCTGCCTCAACCTCCCAAGGAGCTGGGATTACAGGTGTGCGCCACCATGCCCAGCTAATTTTTGTATTTTTAGTAAAGACAGGGTTTCACCATGTTGGCCAGGCTGGTCACAAACTCCTGACCTCAGGCAGTCCACCCGCCTTGGCCTCCCAAAGTGCTGTGATTACAGGTGTGAGCCACTGTGCCCAGCCAAAAGTTGATTATTCTAAAAGATCAACAAAGTTGGCCAACCTTTACCTAGGCTGATTGACAAAAAAGACAGATGAGTCAAATTACTAAAATCAGAAATTAATGAGAGGCCATTGCCACCAACTCACAGAAATAAAAAAGAATTGTGAGGGAATACTATGGACATCTGTATGCCAACAAATTAGATAACTTAGATGAAATGGACAAATTCACAGAAAGACACAAACTCCAAAACTGATTCTAGGAAAACACAGAAGATATAAATAGTCATAGAAAAGAGATTGAATTAGTAATAAAAGAAAAAATCTAGGCCAGGTGCAATGGTATAAGCTTGTACTCCCAGCACTTTGGGAGGCTGAGGTGGGTGGATAGTTTGAGCTCAGAAATTTGAGACTAGCCTGGGCAACATGGTGAAACCTCATCTCTACAAATACGAAACAACAACAACAACAACAAAACTAGCCAGGTTCAGGGGTGTGTGCCTGCAGGCTCAGCTACTCTGGGAGATGGAGGTGGGAAGATCGCTTGAGCCCAGGAGGTTAAGGCTGCAGTGAGACTGCACTCCAGTCTGGGCAACAGAGTGAGAGCCTGTCTCAAAAAAAAAAGGAAAAGAAAAGAAATTCCCACAAAGAAAAGTGCAGCACTGAGGAATTCTACCAAACGTTTACTGAAGAATTATACTGATCTTTCACAAAATCTTCCAAAAAATAGAGAAGGTAACACTTTCCAACTCTTCCTATGAGCCTGATAATAGCCCAATACCAAAAACAAAGATATCACAAGAAAACCATAGACCAGTATCTCTTCTGAGTACAGATGCAAAAATCCTGAACAAATTACTACCAAATTGAAGCTAGCAATGTGTAAAAAGGATTTTACACCATAATCAAGTGGGATTTATCCCAGGGATGGAAGTTGGCTTAATATCTAACAATAGATTATTTTAATACACCACACCATTACAATAAATGAAAAAACACACAACAATCTTACTAGATGCAAAAAAGCACTTGGCAAAGTTTAATACTCTTTCATAATTTAAAAAACCACTTTTGAAAACTAGCAATAGACATTCCTAAGTCTGATAAAAAGCATCTGTGAAAAATTTACAGCTAATATCATACTTAGTAGACAGACTGCTTACTTTTCCCCTACGATCAAGATGTCTGTTCTTGCTACCTCTACTCACTATTGTACCGGAAGTTCTAGCCAGTGAAATTAGGCAAGAAAATGAAACAAAAGCCATCAAAATTGTAAAGGGAAAAATAAAACCATCACTATTTGCAGATTATCTAATCCTGTCTATAGAAAATCCTAAGGGGTCTAAGAAAAAAATTAATATTAGAACTAATAAATGAGTTCAGCCAAGTTTCAGGATACAAGATCAATATCAAAAAAATCAGTTGTATTTCTATACATTAGCAGCGCAAATCAAAAAAATGAAATTAGAAAAACAGGCTGGGCACAGTGGCTCATGCCTGTAATCCTAGCACTTTGGGAGGCTGAGGTGGGCAGATCACTTGAGGTCAGGAGTTCGAGATCAGTCTGGCCAACATGGTGAAACCCTGTCTCTATTAAAATTACAAAAATCAGCTGGGCATGGTAGTGCGTGCCTGTAGTCCCAGCTACTCGGAAGGCTGAGGCACAAGAATCACTTGAACATGGGAGGCACAGGTTGGAGTGAGCCAAGATTGCACCACTGCACTCCACCTTGGGCAACAGAGTAAGACTCTGTCTCAAAAAATAATAATAATAAATTAGAAAAACAAATTCATTTATGAGATAATTAAAAGCAAGAAAATACCTAGGAGTAAATTTGACAAAAGAAGCGCATAACTTATGCTCTGAATACCATAAAACATTACTGAAAGAAATGAAAGAAGCTCTAAATATATGCAAAAACATATCCCATGTTCATGTATTCAAAGACTTAATAATGTTAACATGGCAATATTACCCAAATTGATCTACAAAATTAAAGTAATTCCTGTCAAAATCTCAGCTGACTTAATTGCAAAAGTTGACAAGCTGATTCTAAAATTCATATAGAAACTCATGGACCCAAAATAGCAAAAAAGAAAAAATTTTGAAAGAGAACAACAAATCTGTAGCACTTAAAATTCCCAATTTCATAACTTAATGTGAAGTTAACAATAATCAAGACAGAGTAGTATTGGCATAAGGATAGATATATAGATCAGTGGAATAGAATTAAGAATCTAGAAACGAACCTCTGTATCTATATATTCAACTGATTTTCATTAACGATCCCAAAACCATTCAATAGGGGGAGAAAATAATCTTTTCAACTGGGTGTGGGGAATAACAATTATACACACACACACACACACACATATATACATATACATATATATATATATATATATATATTTTTTTTTTTTTAAGACAGAGTCTTGCTCTGTTGCCAAGCTGAAATGCAGTGGTGCGATCTCAGCTCACTGCAACCTCTGCTTCCCGGGTTCAAGCGATTCTCCTGCCTCAGACTCCCAAGTAGCTGGAACTATAGGCGCACGCCATGACACATGGCTAATTTTTTGTATTTTTAGTAGAGACGGGGTTTCATCACATTGGCCAGGATGATCTTGATCTCTTGACCTTGTGATCCACCTGCCTTGGCCTCCCAAAGTGCTGGGATTACAGGCGTGAGCCGCCACACCTGGCCAATAATAATCTTTTCAACAAATGGTGCTGGGACAACTGGATGTCTACATGCAAAAGAATTAAACTGAACCCCTACCTCATGCCACATGCAAAGCTGAAAGACAAGTAAAAATGAATTAAAGACCTAAACATAAGAGCTAAAACTATGAAATTCTTAGAACACATAGACTTAAATCCTCATAACCTTGGATTAAGCAACATTTTCTTAAGGATGACACCAAAAGCACAAGAAACAAAACCAAAAGTAGATAAATTGGACTTCATTAAAATTAAAATTTCTGTATTTCAAAGGACAACATTAAGGAAGTTAAAATACAAGCACAGAATGGGAGAAAATATTTGCAAATTATCCCATCAGCTCAACAATAAAAACACAAATAACACAACTGAAAAGTGGACAAAGGATTAGAATAGACATTTCTCCAACATATACAAATGGAGCAATAAGCACACAAAAAGATGTTCAACATCATTAGCCACCAGGAAAATGCAAACCTAAACCACATGAGATAGCACTTCACATCCAACAGAAAAGGTAGACTCAAAAATGCAGGTGATAACAAGCATCAAAAAAGACATGAAGGGGCCGGGCGCGGTGGCTCAGGCCTGTAATCCCAGCACTTTAGGAGGTCGAGGTGGGTGGATCACAAGGTCAGGAGATCAAGACCATCCTGGCTAACACGGTGAAACCCCGTCTCTACTAAAAAATTAGCCGGGCATGGTGGCGGGCGCCTGTAGTCCCAGCTACCTGGGAGGCTGAGGCAGGAGAACAGCATGAACCTGGGAGGCAGAGCTTGCAGTGAGCCGAGATCGCAGCCTCTGCACTCCAGCCTGGGCAACAGAGCGGGACTCTGTCTCAAAAAAAAAAAAAAAAAAAGAAAGAAAGAAAAGAAAAGAAAGAAAAAGATGTGAAGGAACTGTAACTCTCATACTCTACTGATGAGAATGTAAATTGGTACAGTCACTTTGCAGAACAGACTGGCCGTTCCTCAAATGGTTACCATATACCCCAGTAATTCCATTTGTAGGCGTACACTGAAGATAAATAAAAACATATGCCTGCATAAAAGCTTGTACGTGAATGTTCAAAGCAGCATTATTCATAATATCCAAAAAGTGGAAACAAGCCAAACGTCCACCAACCGATGTATGAATAACATAAAATGTGGTATACATTTTGTTGGATATCATTTGTCAAGAAGAATAAATGAACCACTGATATATGCTTCAGCATGAATGAACCCTGCAAACAGTATGCTAAGTGAAGGAAACTCGTTCCAAAACACCATACGTTCTATGATTTTACTTTTGTGATATGCCCAGAAGTGGCAGGTCTTTACAGATAGAAAGTAGATTACTGTTTGCCAAGGGCTGATGGGACAATGACAAAGGGGTGCAGAGTTCCTCCTTGGGAAAATAAAAACGTTCTAAAATGGATTGTGTGATAACTCTATGAACATATACTGAAAGCCATTTAATCGTGCACTTTACATGGGCAGATTGCCCAGTATATAAATGATATCTCAATAAAGCCAGTTATTGAAAGGAGTCATATAATATAGACAGGGAAGTAAACACTCAAAGGGTTCTGCCTGAATTCGTCATCATAGAAGTGAGTCCTGGCCAGTCACGGTGGCTCAGGCCTGTAATCCCAGTACTTTCGGAGGCCGAGGCAGGCAGATTGCCTGAGCTCAGGAGTTCAAGACCAGCCTAGGCAACATGGTGAAACCCCATCTCTGCTAACATACATAAAATTAGCCAGGCATGGCAGCAAGCGCCTGCAGTCCCAGTTACTTGGGAGGCTGAAGTAGGAGAACTGCTTGAACTTGGGAGGTGGAGGTTGCAGTGAGCCAAGATCGCACCACTGCACTCCATTCTGGCTGGCCGACAGAGCGAGACTCCAAGACTCCATCTCCAAAAAAGAAAAGGAAAGAAGTGAGTCCCCAAATTGCTAACCCAGTCAGAAGAAATTGGGATCAGCCAGGCATGGTAACTCATGCTTGTAATCCCATAATTCCAGCTCTTTGGGAGGCCAAGGCAAGAAGATTGCTTGAGCCCAGGACTTCCAGACCAGACCGGGAAACATGGCGAGGTGCCATCTCTGAAAAAAGAGAAAGAAATTGAGTTCACTGCGAGACTGCAAACTTAGAGGAACACCAAATGCACACTACAGCAGGACATTAGCAGAGAATACTTCGAAATGGAGCATACGGAAAAGAAAAGAAATCCATGGCCCTCCAATTTGCAGAGCTCACTCCAAACCTTAAAGCCAGGGATGATGAGACATGTGACAATTCTGTTTCTCAGTTAACCTAGAATTAAATCTAAATGGTGAAAGAAAATAGATGTAGACCCTGCTAACAGCAGGGACTTTGGAAAAATGTATCCAGCATCAAAGGAGGACTCAAAGGCGAAAGTATTTTGAAAAGAAGAGGCAAAGAATGCAAGGCAGATATCAGGAGCCTTTACCCATTAAATCATAAAGCACGAATGTTGAAAACCACAGCAACGACACCTCCCTGCCACCTCATCAAAGTTGCCACATTACAGTAGCTTGTTCATGGTGGGGAACCAGTCATTTTCTCATGTGATTACCTTATTTATTTATTTATTTATTTATTTTGAGACAGTCTCACTCTGTCACCCAGGTTGGAGTACAGTGGCGTGATCTCGGCTCACTGCAAGCTCCGCCTCCCGGGTTCATGCCATTCTCCTGCCTCAGCCTCCCCAGTAGCTGGGACTACAGGTGCCTGCCACCAGGCTTGGTCAATTTTTTTTTACTTTTTTAGTAGAGACAGAGTTTCACCATGTTATCCAGGATGGTCTCAATCTCCTGACCTCATGATCCACCCGCCTCGGCCTCCCAAATGCTGGGATTATAGGCATGAGCCACTGCGCCCAGCTCTGATTACCATATTTCTGAAAGACATAATAGTTTTGTGGGAAATGCTCAGTATTTTATTGATTTGGGGTACTAGAATAAGACGTGATTTATTTCAGAGTGAAATATGTGAGGTTTTTCCTGACTGCTGCAGGTCACACTGGAAGCAGGGCAAATGTCAGATTTATGCTTTTGGTCTTGTCTTGAAAGCAAAAGGCTGGTTGTAGCCAACAGAGCTCTCGCTGGCATAATTCCAAAGGCCATAAGAGTGCTCAGCTATGTCTTCTACTGTCTCATTCAGAAGAAAAGAAATCATTGATTGTATTAGCTTTCTACTGATGCCTAACAAATTACCTCAAAATCAGCAGCTTAAAACAGCACCCGTTGATCACCTCACCATTCTGGAGGTCAGAAGTCCAGGTGGTTTGACTGGCTTCTCTGCTCAAGGTCTCACGAGGCTGACATTGAGGTGCTGGCCAGGATGGGTTTTTAATCAGAAGGCTCGAGGAATAACCCATTTCATGCTGACTCGGGATGCTGGCAGAGTTCCGTCCTATGCAGTTGTAGGACTGGGGAACTTGTTTCCTTTCTGGTTGTCAGCTAGGGGTGAAGAGCCACTGTCCTCCTGTACATGAGGCCGTCTGTGTCTTCAAACCAGTGATGGCACTTCAGTTCCTTCTTGTGCTTGGGCTCTTTCCCCTTCTGCCTTCTCTTCTACCTGCCTCTACTCCCATCAGCTAGGGAAAGTCCTCTACATTTAAGGACTTGTGTAATTAGATTAGGCTCACATGGATAATCTCACAGGTTAATCTGTGAATCTTAAGTTCAGCTGATTTGGGACCTTAATTATAACTGCAAAATCCCTTGTTGGCAGTACCTAGATGAACATTTGATGGAATAACCAGGGACGGAAATCTTGGGGCATGGAGGCACTTTTAGGACATGGCCTACCATATCTATAGACATAAAAAGACACAAAGGCCTATTTCTAGTTGACACAAGGGCCATTCTGTCTATCCTGAACCCTACTGCAATAAAACAGTCACTCAGGGAAATCAATGGGTTACTACAGTGGGTATTTCAAACCCACTTTTCTATCCATAGCCTTGATCACCATATGAGGACCAACAGAAGAAAACACTGTTTTCTCCTCCATGGTTTCATGCCTCTCCACCCACCTGGCAGAGGCCCTTTATATAAATGCAGCTACAGGATTAAGTGCCCACCTGAAAGATCATTCTTGGAAAGTAAAGAACTACTAGAAACCCAATTTCATGGCATGCTATTTCTACACTTGACTTTCCTAAACTTGCCTAGACCATGACTCTTGAAACTGTAGATAACTTACTCCAGCTGGTACACTGCAATTTATGAGCAAAAGCTCTGTTAATGGAGGACATACAATAGGAATGGAGCCTAAAAACACACAGGTAGATCCTCTTAAGTCCTTGCCTAAGCTACTCTAATGTCCGCTGAAAGCAGAACTTATTCAAGGAATAAAACCAATTATACATTCTTAAATCAAAAATGTCTCACAAAAGTCTATGTATTGCCTTTTTACAAACCTAATGGAAAAGGATGGGATGTTCATTTGTTCAAGACTTAAGAAACATCCCTAAAGTTATTTCTAGGTTTCCCACAGTGCCCCATTCTAATGCTATTCTATCTCCAGTTTCACTTACAGGCAAATAGTTCACTGCGGAAGACCTTTCTCAGCCTTCTTTGGCATCTCTGTAAATAAAGATAATTGATAGGTATTTTCTTTATTTGGAATGACTAACAGTATACAGATATTTGGAAAATAATACCTCAGAAACACCTTAGATTCCTTCCAGTCTTTAAATCATGATTTAAAGGACATACTCCTGAAAGGTTACAATTTCATTCAATATAGAAGATGTGGGGAAAAGAAAGAGAGATCAGACTGTTACTGTGTCTATGTAGAAAGAAGTAGACATAAGAGACTCCATTTCATTCTGTACTAAGAAAAATTCTTCTGCCTTGAGATGCTATTAATCTGTAACCCCAGCCCTAACCCTGTGCTCGCAGAAACACGTGCTGTGTTGACTCAAGGTTTAATGGATTGAGGGCTATGCAGAATGTGCTTTGTTAAAAAAGTGCTTGAAGGCAGTATGCTTGTTAAAAGTCATCACCATTCTCTAATATCAAGTACCCAGGGACACAATACACTGTGGAAGGCAACAGGGACCTCTGCCTAGGAAAGCCAGGTATTGTCCAAGGTTTCTCCCCATGTGATAGCCTGAGATATGGCCTTGTGGGAAGGGAAAGACCTGACCGCCTCCAGCCCAACACCCATAAAGGATCTGTGCTGAGGAGGATTAGTAAAAGAGAAAGTCCTCTTTCCAGTTGTGATAAGAGGAAGGCATCTGTCTCCTGCGTCTTGGTGTAAAACCTGATTATATGTTCTATTTACTGAGATAGGAGAAAACCGCCTTAAGGCTGGATGCTAGCAGCAATACTGCTCTTTAATGCACTAAGATGTTTGCGTACGTGCACAACAAAGCACAGCACCTTTTCTTAACCTTGTTTATGACACAGAGACCTTTGTTTACATGTTTTCCTGCTGACCCTCTCCCCACGATTACCCTATTGTCCTGCCACATTCCCCTCTTCGAGATGGGAGAGATAATGATCAATAAATACTGAGGGAACTCAGAGACCAGTGCCAGCGTGGGTCCTCCCTATGCTGAGTGCCGGTCCCCCGGGCCCACTTTTCTTTCTCTATACTTTGTCTCTGTGTCTTTTTCTCAGTCTCTCATCCCACCTGACGAGAAACACCCACAGGTGTGGAGGTGCAGGCCACCCCTTCATCTGGTACCCAACGTGGGTGCTTTTCTCTAGGGTGAAGGTACGCTCAAGTGTGGTCATTGAGGACAAGTTGACGAGAGATTCCCGAGTACGTCTATGGCCATGCCACTCCTTCAAGACGACTTTGCCTCATATATACCTCTCCCGGAAAACCCTCAAGAGGACTCAATCCACCTTTTAAAGGAGCAAGTGGCTAAATATGATAAAGCCTCAAAGGAAAAATGACCATTTTTCCAAGAGGTGGGACATGATTCAGGAGGTGACCTCTCCACCAACAGGCACACTCTACCCAAAAATAAGACACTCCTAGGATTTGGGAACCTTGAGAGGTATGAAAAGCAAAGGATTCTCAATTTTTCCAGCACAACTTGACTCCTCCATGAACTTACCAAAAACACGCAACCAGAAAACTTCCTTGATGAAACTGACCTTGTCACTTTGAAATCTAAATCACAGCAGACCCCAAAACCAGCTCTACCTGAACAACAACATCATCATTTACCTTACGCCCGTTTGGCACATTTCCTTGAGCTGAAGCAATGTGTGCCTATGATCCCAGCTACTCAGGAGTTTTTCATTTTTCTTTATTATTGCTTCTTGCTTTCTCTCCTGCTTCTGAGGCAGGAAGATTGCTTGAAGCCAGGAGTTCAAAAGCAGCCTGAGCAACACAGCAAGACCCTGTTTCCAAAAAAATAAAACAAAGTACAATACCTTAGCCAGGGATGATGTCATGCACCTGTAGTCCGAACTACTTGGGAGGCTCAGGTGGGAGGATTGCTTGAGTCCATGAGCTTGAGACTGTAGTGAGCTATGATTGCACTACTGCATGCCAGCCTGGGCAACAGATAGAGACCTCTGTCTCTAAAAAATAAAAATAATAAAACTGATTATCCGAAGCTCTTAAACATCCATGGCTGAGAATTTTACCCCTAGTGACCATCAGGTCAGCCTGTTCTGGAACTTATAGACTGTAACCTTATGAATTAACAACTAGAAGACCCATGCACCTGTAAGTTTTACCACTCATAATTGATTGGACCTTGCTTCAGGCAGACCTAGATAAATACTGTTAAAGAGAAATTCAATAATCATTCTTATCTTCCATGAGTGCAAACTAGATTTTCAAAAACTTCACCTTCAGAACCTCTACACTCCTTCAACCTAGATATTAGGTACTCTGGAAAAGACACCAATTGGAAATATTCTCTAGAGACATTCTGGAAAGGATCCTGGAAAGGTGATGGCAGAAGCAGCCCATCTAGAATGGCAGCTGCCAAGACGCCAACCGCAGCAGAGAGGCAGGCCCGGGCCTCCCCTTCCTGGAGCAGGCTGGAGCCCCGCTTTCTCCAGGTACCTCTGCAGCTGCCCTCCCAGGCACAAGACCTGGGCGTCTCTGCAGTCTGCACCCTTGGGGGCCTGGGAAGGCCTCCTGTCTCCATAGGCTCAGGGGTGTCTGCTCCACTGCCTGGCCTCTCCCAGCTCAGCACCCACTCTGATCTTGGAGCATGGTTGGGGCCAAGCCTGGGCACTGTCACTGCCCAGCTGAGTGTATATACACTCAGGGCATCACCAACACACCAGCTCCCTACCACCTCAGCCCCCTACAGGCTTTGGGCACCTGTGAGCATGGGAGGGGAAGCCAAGGGGGAACTGAGGGCAGTTTAGTACTGGCCTGCAGGTGCCCCTTAGTTCAAGCAGCCTGGGCACCATGGACAGCAGCAGGAGACAGACAGGTTCCCGGGTGGAAGGGGGTGGGTCCCCAGTGAAGCCCCACCTTCAGGCTGGAGAAGGCCTAAAGCCTGGAAGCCAGGCTGTCAGTCCTGTGGACTGGAGGGGGAAACTCACGGTGCTTTTTCCTGGGCCCGCCCATGGTTGCCCATGGAACAATCAGAATGCACTTCCCCACTCAGAGGCCCATAAAAGCCCCAGGCTCAGCCAGAGCAGGAGAGATAATGGGATGACCAGCTGCAGAGAGGTCCTTCCCACTCCAGCAATGAACTAACTGCAGAGATGAGCAACACACTCCAGGGCCTCCTTTCTCCTACGAGTTGTAGAGATGACAGAACAACCTGCCAGCAGAGAGGGACCACCCATCCCAGGGCCGCCTCCTCTCTGCTGAGGGCTGAACACTCATCAGGACACACTGACTGCAGAAAGGCGTTACCCACAGTGGGTCGCTGAGCTATTCTACTGCTCAATAAAGCTCTATCTTGTTCACCCTCCACTTGTCTGCATGCTTCATTCTTCTTGGTTGCAGGACAAGAACTCAGGATGCTGAATGGCAAGTCTAGAAGTGCTGTAACACAAACAGGGCTGAAACATGCCCCTTACTCTCCACATTGCAGGTGAAGAGTGAGAGAGAAGAGTTGAGGCCCTCTGGGGAGCCCAGACCTGGGAGCTCCCCAAGCCAGGGTTGTGACTCCCTCTTTGAGGCCCTGCGGTTCTTGGAGTCTCTGAGCTTCCAGGTGTCACTGCATTCCCCCCAGTGCCAGCCAAAGCTGCTTGCAGTGTGCCTGGTCCAGCTGCAGCCTTGCAGAGAGCTGCTGCCTGTGCTGGTACCTGGAAATTGCCCCTGCTACTTCAGGAGCCGGCCTGCCTGACTGTGTGCAGTGGCCGGACCCCATGCTCACTTGCTCACACATCTTGGACTCCACACCTGGCTCACCCTTGGCAGGGGTGGATCCAGGCTGGTAGCATGAGCCAAGTGCAGCCTGCCAGGCCGAGTGGGAGGAACAAGCTGAATCGACCAGATCAAAAGTCAGACAAAGGTACCACCAACTACAGAGGCTTCTGGCCAGAAAAATGATACCCAAAAGATCCCATAACAAAGGCTGTTAATAACAGATAACAGTAAAACTGTGAGGTGTGTATCCTTGGATCCAAGTACTTTGCACCACATTGATGTACTTGAAGTAGCTTCCACTCAAGATCATCAGAATAAGACCCAATGACCAAAACCACAAATATTATTTTCTTTCTCTTTTCTTCTTGTTTCTTGCTTCTGTCTCTAATCCTTATATTGACTTGGATTCCTTTTTGTTGATTTAAACTGCTGATAGTACACTGATACAGTTTGGCTGTGTCCCACCCAAAATCTCATCTTGAGTCGTAATCCCCATAATCCCCACACATCAAGGGAGAGACCAGGTGGAGGTAATTGAATCATGGGGCAGTTTCCCCAATGCTGTTCTCATGATAGTGAGTGAGATGTCACGAGATCTGATGATTTGATAAGTGTTTGGTAGTTCCTCCTGCATTCCTTCTCCTTCCTTCTACCTTGTGAAGAAGGTGCCTTGCTTCCCCCCTTTGCCTTCCGCCATGCCTGTAAGTTTCCTGAGGCCTCCCCACAGCCATGCTGAACTGTGAGTCAAGTAAACCTCTTTCCTTTCTAAGTTACCCAGTCTCGGGCAGTTATTTATAGCAGTATGAAAATGGACTAATACATATACCAACAATGACTTACTCATGTTTTTTTTTCTTTTTCTTTTTTTTTTTTGAGACAGAGTCTCGCTCTGTTGTCCAGGCTGGAGTGCAGTGGCCCGATCCCAGCTCACTGCAAGCTCCGCCTCCTGGGTTTATGCCATTCTCCTGCCTCAGCCTCCCGAGTAGCTGGGACTACAGGCGCCTGCCACCTCACCTGGCTAGTTTTTTGTATTTTTTTAGTAGAGACAGGGTTTCACCATATTAGCCAGGATGGTCTCGATCTCCTAACCTTGTGATCCGCCCGTCTCGGCCTCCCAAAGTGCTGGGATTACAGGCTTGAGCCACTGTGCCCGGCCTTACACATGTTTTTTATTCTTGTCCTTAATACACGTGGTCCAGGGAGAGCTTATGCTTACCAGGGCATTTTCCATCTAAGAGTGTAAAGCTCCAGGAAATTAGAAAGAGTCTGGATTTTTAAATGCATCTCTGACCTCTAATGCATCCCTTATTACTGTCAAGCGTTTCACATTTCTGCTCAAGATTTCCAAGCTTATGATGCTAACTTGTCCTGCTCAATCATGTGGATTGAACATATTTCATTTATACACATCAGCATAACTATACTTATCTTAAATATTTATAAGATTGCTATAATTATACTTAAGGCCTAAAATCTTTTCCAAAGTTTGAACTGAGAAACTGATCAGGTTTGCTCTAATTGTTTTTTATGTTTCCACCTAAATTTTTGTAATTGTACACTAAATTCTGTGACTAATGGTAAAATTTCTCAAGTTTTAGCATTCATATCATGGAAAATCTCATCAGACCCAAATCAAAACTGAAAACTAAAAGTTGGACCAATTACCAAATTTTGTGCCAATACTACATAGAGGAAGGCAAACATATTTGTGCAGTTGCAGAATTCATATATATTAAACAATTAACATTCATTGTATACTGAAAGTAGAACATACGCTTTGACAGAAAGATTTCATATAAAAGCTGTACTGAATCTGGTCAGTTTTTAACTTGTGGAAAGACTTGTATTAATAAGAACTTACATGAATTTTTAAATTCCCCATTTCCATCAAGGATGTTTTACACCCATCTGATGCTCTCAGTGGAATGCAAATCTATTTGGAGGAATTAGAGATGGTGAGATCTATATCTCTGTGTAAGGTATCTTTCCTTATCTTGTAGTATACAAAATCTCTATTGCCATGGTAATCATTTCAAATAAAACTATATTTGCACTATAGGCTTAAAAAAAAATGAGCCTGAACTTTCTTGATGAAGTGTTACTAGACAACAGAATTGCCTTTGATTATACACTAGCCGAGCAAGGTGATATTTGTGTCCTGGTACCTCCCGTTGCAACTGGATCAATGAAAGTTCCTTATGTAAAATTCAAGGACAAGCCAACTCATTGTCCAAAGTGGGATAATGCATACAGTGAAACCTAGTCTCGTGCCTTGAGTTTTGACAAAAAGAGGAGTACTTTGCATTGGTTACGTTGTTTCTATCTCCGTTTCTAATCATTGCTGTTGTCAAATGATTTGTAAACAGCTTCTGAAATGCTGCTGCACCATCTCAACAAACATCAAATGATCCTAAATTGAAAGGATTCTAAAGTGACTCTGAAAAAAACACAACTGAAAAAGCACCTTTGGTAGAGCGTGATGATGGCCTCAGTTCTTCATCCCTCCAGCAGCCTCAGCTTTTTCCATGTGCCCTTTCTCTTTGAGACACAGGACCACAGGACTACAGCTGAGAGAGTAACAGGAAAAACCCTCTGACAGCACAACCCACATCTATGCACAAGGTAAAACTAGAGAATTTTGAATCTTGTGGTTCACCAAAAGTAACCATAGCAACAACAGAGCCCATGTCCAACTCAGGCATCGCTTATGTTGACTCAGCTCCCCACACTAAAAGCCCAGCAGAAGAGGATATGTTACCATCTCTATGCAAAACACCATTCCCTTTAGCCTTTACTGTGCAACACACTATGTTTGGCTTTCAACTAAAAATTACAAGACACACAAGAAAGCAAAAAAAAAAAAAAAAAAAGCAATCCCCAGTCAAGAAACAGAGCAATCAGCAGAGCCAGACTTAGGTATGACCGGATGTTGGAACTGTCAGACAGGACATTTAAGATAACTATGATTAATACGTTAAAGGCTTGTGGAAAAGTTGACAATGTACATGAACAGATGAGGAATTTCTTCTAAAAATAAAAACTATGAGAAAAATCAAATGGAAATGCTAGAATTAAAAAAAAAAAAAAAAAAAAAAAAAGACTGGGTGCAGTGGCCCACACCTGTAATCCCAGCACTTGGGGAGGTCAAGGTGGGTGGATCACTCGAGGCCAGGAGTTTGACACCACCTGGCCAACATGGAAAAACTCTGTCTCTAGTAAAAACACAAAAATTAGCTGGGTGCCCGTGGTGCATGCCTATAATCCCAGCTACTCAGGATGCTGACGCATGAGAATCGCTTGGGAGGCAGAGGTTACAGTGAGCCGAGATCATGCCACCTCACTCTAGCCTAGGTGACAGAGCAAGACTCTACCTTAAAAAAAAAAAAAAAAAAAAGAATCTATGTAGGCCAGAGGCATAACATTTTTAAAGTGCAGAAAAAACAAAACTCCCATCTTTGAATTCTATACCCAGCGAAAATATCTTACAAAAATAAAGACGAAATAAAGACTTTTTCAGATAAACAGAAATTGAGACAATTCATTACTAGAAAATCTGTATTAACATAAGAAATGTTACAGGAATTTTTTTTTTTGAGACAGAGTCTCACTCTGTCACTCAGGCTGGAGTGCAGTGGTGCGATTTCAGCTCACTGCAACCTCCACCTCCCAGCCTCAAGCAATTCTCACGTCTCAGCCTCCCGAGTAGCTGGGACTACTGACGTGCACCACCACAGCCGGCTAATTTTTTGTATTTTTAGTAGAGACAAGGTTGCATAATGTTGCCCAGGCTGGTCTTGAACTCCTGAGTGCAGGAAATCTGCCTACCTCAGCCTCCCAAAGCGCTATGATTCCAGGTGTGCGCCACTGTGCCTAGCTAGAAAACTTTTAAAGTAGAATTCTGATAGCAGATAGAAACTTGGGCCAACATGGCAAATGGGAAGAAGCTCAACATAATTTACCATTATCTGCCAGGGAAGTGCATATTAAAACCACAGGACATACCACTACACACCTACTAGAACGGCTAAAAAACTGACACCACCAACTGCTAGCAAATACATGGTGCAACAGTCACTCTCACATCTTGCTTGTAGGAAAGTAAACTGGGAAAGCCACTCTGAAAAACAGTTCGTTTCTTTTCAAGTTAAACATGGACTTACCATATGACCCTGTCATCTCACTGCTAGGTATTACCCAAGTGAAATGAAAACTTATCTTCACACAAAAACCTGTACACAAATGTTTAAAGCAGCTTCTCATGATCACAAAACTCCGGAAATAACCCAAATGTCCATCACCTTGTGATTCTATGTGTGGAGTTGGCTACTGCCAGTCGGTTCATGGTCTCGCTGACTTCAAGAATGAGGCCAGACCTTCGCAGTGAGGGTTACAGCTCTTTTTCTTTTTTGAGACCGAGTCTTGCTCTGTCGCCCAGGCTGGAGGGCAGTGGCGCGGTCTCGGCTCACTGCAAGCTCCGCCTCTCGGGTTCCCGCCATTCTCCTGCCTCAGCTTCCCGTGTAGTTGGGACTACAGGCGCCGCCACCACGCCCGGCTATTTTTTTTTTTTTTTTTTAAATGGAGACAGGATTTCACCGTGTTAGTGAGAATGGTCTCATCTCTTGACCTCGTGATCCACCCGCCTCTGCTTCCCAAAGTGCTGGAATTACAGGCGTGAGTCAAAGTACCCAGCCGTGTTGCAGCTCTTAAAGATGGCACAGAGCCAAAGAGTGAGTGGCAGCAATTGTGAACAGCCAAAAGAGGAAGTGGACCGCAGCAGGTTGCAGATGCGGGCTGGGGAGGCCAGCTTTTATTCCCTTATTGTCCCCACCCATATTCTATTTCTGTCCTATCAGAGTGCCCTTTTTTCAATCCTCCCCACCAACGGCTACTTTTAGAATCCTGCTGATTGGTGCATTTTACAGAGTGCCCATTGGTGTGTTTTACAGAGTGCTGATTGGTGCATTTTACAGAGCACCAATTGGTGTGTTTTACAATCCCCTTGTGAGACAGAAAAGTTCCTGATTGGTGCATTTTACAATCCTCTTGTAAGACAGAAAAGTACCCCTAGTCTCCACTCAACCCAGGAAGTCCAGCTGGCCTCACCTCTCAAGTAGATAACCAAATTGTGACATATATGTATGAAATACTATCTATAGTGTGTGTGTATATATAGAAACATTACTCAGCAATAAAAAGGAATGAACTACAGAGACACATAACAGCAAGAATGAATCTCAAATGCCTTGTGCTATTAATACATGAAAGGAGTCAGATTCCAAAGGCCATATGATACGGTAGAATGGGAAAAAACGTTAAAACAAATCAGGGGTTGTCAATGGTTGATGATATGGTTTGGCTGTGTCCTCACCCAAATCTCATCTGGAATTATAATTTCCATAATCCCCACATGTCATGGGGGGGACCAGGTGGAGATAATTGAATCATGGAGCAGTTTCCCCCACCCCGTTCTTGTGACAGTGAGTGAGTTCTCCTGAGATCTGATGGTTTTATAAGGAGCTTCCCCCTGCACTGGGCACTCATTTTTTTCTCTCCTGCCACCTTGTGAAGAAAGACATGTTTACTTCCCCTTCCGCCATGATTGTAAATTTCCTGAGACCTTAGCCTTCCTAGCCTTGCTGAACTGTGAGTCAATTAAACCTCTTTGTTTTATAAATTACCCAGTCCCGAGTATGTCCTTATAGCAGAGGGATAATTAACTAATACAACTGGGAATTTAGGAGGAGGTGGTTATCGAAAAGAGGAATGGGGGAAGGTGGAATTTTTAGGCGTGATAGAATCATTGTGTATCTTGACTGTGTGGGTGGTGGCAGCAGTGGTTACACAACTGTATAAGATTCAAATCTCATAGAATTGTATACTAACAAGAATTTTACTGTATATAAATCACACTTCATTAAATATAAAATCAATAAAACAGAAACAATCTACTCAGTACAACATCCAAGACTGATCTGAATGTGAGCTGAATCTGAAAGTTTGATAATTTTCTTATCCTTTCAGGTCAACCTTTCATCTCTGAATAAGGTAAGGCCATTATAAAGGACTATAAAAAAACAACTTTATAATTATAGAAATACTTGCCTGGAGTTTAATCAAACATAAATGTTATTTTCACCAGTCAAAGCTGTTAAATGACTATAAACTTTGAGCAATACACTAGCAAAGGTGATTAACCACCAAGAGGTGATCCTCACCCAACCTAACTGAAAATTCTTTCCCAACTAAAGAGCAATGAGACTCACTTCACACAACCATTTACATACAGACGTTTGCATTCTGCCCAGTCCAGGCTGTGAGCTGCAATTATCAACTGGCAAAATCACAATGATTTGCCAGTTGCTAGCACATAAAATTCTCCTTGCTAGCACATAAAATTCCTGATATTTTTTTCCTTGTGGGGATCCACTCAGTTGAAATAAATATAGTGCTCATATTTTCAGTCAGTAGGTGGTCCTTATCTTTCCTTTAATAATACACCCAGAGGCCGGGCGCAGTGGTTCATGCCTGTAATCCCAGCACTTTGGGAGGCTGAGGGTGGCGGATCACAAGGTCAGAAGATCGAGACCATCCTGGCTAACACGGTGAAACCCCGTCTCTACTAAAAGTACAAAAAAGTTAGCCTGGTGTGGTGACCTGTAATCCCAGCTACTCGGGAGGCTGAGGCAGAAGAGTCGCTTGAACCCGGGAAGCGGAGGTTGTAGTGAGCTGAGATCGCGCCATTGCCCTCCAGCCTAGGAGAAAGTGTGAGATTCCCTCATGATAATAATAATAATAATAATACACCCAGAAAACCACTATCACCACTATCTAGGTCATGAAACAGAACAGACTGGAACCACAGTAATAATGCATTTTCCCAAAACATTACATTCCTGCCTCCCTAAATGTAACCACTGTCAGACTTTTAACACCATAGACTAGTTTTGCCTTTTCTGTAGCATTATGTAAATTGAACCATATAGCATAATTTTATGCCTCAACCTTATGCTTGTGGGAGTTGTCCACATTACAGCATGAGTAAGTAGCTGTTCATGTTTATTACCGTATGATATTCCATTGCATGAATATGCCACTACATTTTTTTTTTTTTTTTGAGACAGAGTCTCGCTCTGTCACCCAGGCTGGAGTGCAATGGTGCTATGTCAGTTCACTGCAACCTCCGCCTCCCAGGTTCAAGCAATTCTCGTGCCTCAGCCTCCCGAGTAGCCGGGATTGCAGGTGTGCACCACCACGCCTGGCTAATTTTTTTGTATTTTTAGTAGAGACAAGGTTTCACCATGCTGCCCAGGCTGGTCTCAAACTCCTGAGCTTAGGCAATCCGCCTGCCTCGGCTTCCCAAAGTGCTAGGATTACAGGCGTGAGCCACCACACCTAGCCACCACTGTATTTATGTACCGCTATCAGTGAACATTGAAATTGTTTTGGTTTAAGCTATTACAAATAATGCTACAAGGATGTTTCCATGACGCCGTGGTTCGAATGTGCCCCCTCCAAAATTCAAGTGTTGCCAATGTGATAGTATTCAGAGATGAGACTTTTAAAAGGTGATTCAACCATGGCGGCTTTTTTTTCTAACTGAAATTAGATACCCTTCTAGAGGGACTGGATGGAGGGCTTTGCTCTCTCTTGCCCTTCTGCTGTCCATCCTGTGAGGACACACACACACATGCCCTCGGCAGATGCCAGTGACTTGATCTTTGACTTCCAGCCTCCAGAACTGAGAGAATAAATTTTTTTTCTGTGTAAATTACTCAGTCTTAGGTATTCTCTCACAGCAGCACAAAATTGACTAAGACATTTGCCTTTTAGATGTGTATCTTTTGGGTTTCGAACCATGTTCGAACTATATTACCTCTTCAAAATTGAATCAAATAAAAATTGTAAAGTAATGGACAAATTCAGTGAGCACTTCTTTGGATTTCTTTTTGACAAGTAGTAGTGCAGATACACTGTGTGAAAAGTAGTTCTAAAGTCGCACTTTATTTTTATCATTTGCGATTGGAATCCAATAATTACAGCTGACCCTTGAGCAACGTGGGTTTGAACTGCGTGGGTCCACTTCTATGACGACTTTTTTCAACCCAGGGAGGACTGAAATACAGTATTCATGGGATGTGAAACCTGCGTACACAAACGGCCAACTTTTCCTATAGGTGGGTTCCAGAAGACCAACTGCAAGATTTAAAGATGCACAGATTTGGGTATCCTCTGGCAGTCCTGGAACCAGTCCCCCTCAGATGCCAAGGAACAAGTCTATAATTATTGCAAAGCATTCATGATATTTACCTGAATTAAGTGTGTGGTTGTAATTTCAGCATTTCTGCCGATTTGTAAAGAATGCTCCATTTAATGAAAATTAGTAAACTAAGGCCAAAGATGTTTTAACTGAGAAAGGAAAGGAAAGGTTCATTTGAAAGAATCTGAAAATTGCATCCTCTGAGGAGATGCTTTTGTTTGTTTGTTGTTTTGTTTTGTTTTGAGACAGACTCTCACTCTGTTGCCCAGGCTGGAGTGCAATGGCAAGATCTCTGTTCACTGCAACCTCCACCTCCCCGGTTCAAGCGATTCTCCTGCCTCAGCCTCCCAAGTAGCTGGGATTACAGGCAAAGTCCACTATGCCCAGCTAATTTTTGTATTTTTAGTAGAGACGGGGTTTCACCATGTTGGCCAGGCTGGTCATGAACTCCTGACCTTGTGATCCGCTCGCCTCAGCCTCCCAAAGTGCTGGTATTACAAGTGTGAGCCACTGCACCCGGCTGAGAAGATGTAATTTTATCTCATAAAATTCAGATACCTTCACTGTGTTTTAATTCAGCTGACTAATTTATCTGAGATTATACTTTAAAACCTGAGTATAAACAAAAAAGAGGTATGTAATATTAGGTTGAATATTACAATTCAGTAGAATATTTAATGAGCTACACACACACACACACACACACACACATGTACAATCATCCAAGGCTATAAAACACCCAGAAATCATAAAACCAATGGCTGACAGTCTCCACTTCATTATGACTGTTTACTCTAAGGGTCATTATTAAAGTAGTGTGAAAACTGTTGCCCAATGGAATAACCGTTCTTTTCCATTTGAATGCAAACGTTGTCAGTGACACATACATTAACCTTTAAAACACCATGTTTTCCAGGTCCATGTCTACCTAAGACGTCAGAAAACTATTTACTTAAAGAAAATGGGCCAGGCATGGTGTGTCACTCCTGTAATCCCAACACTTTGGGAGGCCGAGGCAGGCAGATCACTTGAGGCCAGGAGTTCTAGACTAGCCTGGGCAACATGGGGAAACCCCATCTCTACTAAAAATGCAAAAATTAGCTGGGAGTGGTGGTGGGTGCCTGTAATCCCAGCAACTGGGGAGGCTGAGGCCAGAGGATTGCTTGAGCCCAGGAGGTGGAGGTTGTGGTGAGCCAATATCGTATAACTGCATTCCAGCCTGGGTGATAGGAGTGAAACCCTGTCTCAAATAAACAAAAAAGAAAGAAAGAAAGAAAGAAAATGCAGCTGCATACCTGAGTGCTCACAAAGCTACTCTGCCATGGGTTATTACAGGAAAATGGAGATTCTGGGAGAAGAAACAGTGTATAGATCCAAAAGTTTGGTTTTGCTGCGGTCTTATTGTGTATGCTTTTAAAAAATCAGATGTGGAATTTTCCCCAAATAAAAATATTTTTTGTAATAAGATAAAGTTATGTCCCAACATAGTGTTATCCATGACCATCCTCGCCCCTCCTTTGTACGGTCTTTGTGACATTCTTGACAGGTCCACCATTTTAGTGGATTACGCCCTGCAATCTGGCTCCAGGCAGAAGACTGCCTCTTCTTCTCAGAAGCCTGCCTGGGTTTCACGGGGACACCTCGCCCAGCAGTGTTCACAACTCTGTCGGCTCTCTGCTACCCCTCTCCATCCATGCCACACACACGAATCCATAAGGACTGGCTCCAAATTATTATTATTATTTTTTTGAGATGGAGTTTCACTCATGTTGCCCAGGCTGGAGTGCAATGGTGCGATCTCTGCTCACCGCAACGTCCACCTCCTGGGTTCAAGCAATTCTCCTGCCTCAGCTTCCCGAGTAGCTGGGATTACAGGCATGCACCACTACGCCCGGCTAATTTTTGTATTTTCTTTTTAGTAGAGACAGGGTTTCTCCATGTTGGTCAGGCTGGTCTCGAACTCCCAACCTCAGGTGATCCGCCCATCTTGGCCTCCCAAAGTGCTAGGATTACAGGTGTGAGCCATTGCACCTGGCCAGGACTGGCTCCCGATTCTAATGGTTGCCCGGAACCTGTGCCCAGCCCAGTTGAGCTCTGTACCCCCCAGGGCACTTGATCTGCTGTAATTGCTCTGGGCCTCTGCCTCTCCATGCAGCACACACACACATGATCAGTGTGCGTCACAAGGATATAGGGAGAACTTTAGGAGAGGGAGACATGTCTTCTAAGAATCATTTTTAGTAATAAATAGCATGGGGGTGGGGGCGGCGGGGGTGGTGGCTCACACCTGTAATCCCAGCACCTTGGGAGGATGAGGCGGGCAGATCACCTGAGGTCAGGAGTTCAAGACCAGTCTGACCAATATGGACAAACCCCGTCTCTACTAAAAATACAAAATTAGCTGGGCATGGTGGTGTGAGACTGTAATCCCAGCTACCTGAGAGGCTAAGGCAGGAGAATCACTTGAATCCGGGAGGCAGAGGTTGCAGTGAGCCGAGATCGCACCATTGCACTCCAGCCTGGGAAACAAGAGTGAAACTCCGTCTCAAAAAAAAAAAAAAAATAGCATGGGGGGAATGAAGCCTCATATTTTGACAATAAATTCCTCCTGGCATATATTACAATCTGATGCATTCTTAAATGTGAGTTCCTTTGTGCTATAAACATTAAGTGCCGCGTTTTCTCAATGCTGTGAGCTTTTAATTCTGTGGCATGGCTCTGTGACTGTGGCTGTGAGTAGCGACGGCTGTGTGGATGTGCACGTGGTCATTCCACACCTGAGATGTGAGAGGTGCACTCTGGTCTGTGGTCGACAGCTAAGTTGCTCTATCTCTTTAAACTTCACTGCACCAAACTGGAGAACCTACAGCTGCTCTTTCCCAGTGGGTCTGGGCAGTAGCTGGGGTTGGTTTGCAAGCCAACTATAATTTTCTGTGGCGGATTCTTTATTTTTGTTTCTTTCTTTTTTCTTTTTCTTTTCTCTCTCTCTTTTTTTTTTTTTTTTTTTTTTTTTTTTTTTTTAGCGCTCCTGCGCACTGCCTGATGCTCCCCCCCTGGGCTGGATGACAATGCTGGGAGACTCAGAAGCCGCGTGTGGAAGATGGCAGTGTGGGTGTGGCCTGGGTGCCCACATGATGGAGTGGAGGGAGCGATTATCCCCAACACAAACCTGCCCACTGACTCGGACCCGCATTGGACTGTGGGACCTGGGTGGACGCCCTAAAATGTGGGTTTTGTGATGGTTATAACAGCCTGCATTGACTGGGTCCTCAGCCAGTCTCAGGGTCTTTGGCAATATTTAGAACTTGCTTGGCCCTTTGTCTTTTGATACTTATCTGGCCAAATTTGGCCTGAATGGACCAAACTTCGGCCTTTTCTGTTTCTGGGCAGGCACCGTTGGGCACTGCCAGAGAGAAACCTCAAAGTCAGACATTACATTGTCTGGGATGCAGCTGTGCCCAGCAATCCTGGAGTGTCCCCAATGCAACTTTCCCTGCCGCTTTCTGGAGTGGCTATTTCAAGTCTCTGGTTTTCTGAAGCCCTCAAGTCTCTCTTTCCACTTCAAAGAGAACATTGCAGTCATTGATCAGGAACTTGCTCCGAGCGAGGGGCAGCTGTGCCCACCCTCCCATCCTCTCCCACACCTAGGGAGTTCATGGCTAGCCCTGCCCTCTGGGCACTGGCCCCCAGCCAGAGACCTCTGCAGGGGCAGTGCTCCATCTCATGCCATCTCTTGCCTGCACCTTCCTTTCTGCTAGTGCCTTTCTTCTGTGTGTCTGGCTGTGTGGGAGAAGTTCTCTAGCAGCAGAGCCTAGTTCAACGGTTTAAAAAAAAAATACACCATAGGTTTCATGCCCTGAATACCACTTACAGAGCAGCTGCTGGGTACTTGCAATATAGGCAAAATGCAGATCTTGCTCAACTCTTCTGGTGTCTGTCTTTGTTAACTAGCCATCGCGCTTCCCTAGCTAAAATGGCTCTCTCTGGAGGGGTGACACAGGTCATTCATGGCGGGTAGCAGACATCAGTCGCTACCACTTGTTTTCTTGTTGGTGGTAATGGAGACCCTCCAGAGAACCCTTACACCCCTCTGAATCTCCTCATGGGAGGAAAACTGGGTTGTGCTCTGAAATGTCATAAAGTCATATTTGGAGAGCTGTGCTGACTCTGAGGGGCTGGCTGAGATCTCTTTCTTCCTGAACAGCGTGCCGACTGCCATGCCACGGTTCCTCATGCAGGCAGCACAGGGCAAAGCTGGGAGGCACATCTTGGACTCTGACGTAATGATTTTTTTCCTGCTTCTGTGGTTAAACACATTTAGAGGACCTGCTTTGAAGGTTCCTATGTTCCTGGCTGCATTATGCCAATCATAGGCATGTGTATGTTAGGAATGCAAAGAGCCTGTTTACATCATCTTTTTGTTGTTGTTGAGGCTGAGTCTTGCTCTGTCTCCCAGGCCAGAGTACAGTGGTGCGATCTTGGCTCACTACAACCTTCGCCTCCCGGGTTCAAACAATTCTTGTGCCTCAGCCTCCTGAGTCGCTGGGATTGCAGGCACACACCACCACACCCAGCTAATTTTTTTTTGTATTTTTAGTAGAGATGGGGTTTCACCATGTTGGCCGGGCTGGTCTCGAACTCCTGACCTCAGGTGATCCTCCAGCCTCTCAACCCAAAGTGTTGGGATTTCAGGCATGAGCCACCGCACCTGGCCTACATCATCTTTTGTGGAAAAAAAAAAATTGTTTATACACTTGAATGTCTAATCAGCATTTCAAAGGTAACATGCCCAAAACTAAATTCTCATTATCCCTCCTCACCAGCCACCTTCATCCCAGCAGAGGTGTCACCAGCAGCTCAGGCCAGTGATCTAGCCGTCAGACTTGACTCCCCTCATGCTCTCTCACCAATCTAACCAATCAGAAATATTACTGACTCTGCTTTCCAAATCTACCCTCATTACACCTCCCCCCAACTCACCTCCACCCTCTCCCAGACGCCACCATCGTTCCTGGACAGTTACAGTGGCCTTCTACGGGTCATGTCTCCCCCATTGTCTTCTCTCCCGAATTCTGTTTTCCATAGACAAGCTAGACTATTTTGATCATGAAAATCTCACTGTGCTATTCCCTGCTTACAATAACCTCCTCTCCCGGGTGGAATCAAATCTGAAGTACTCAGCCAGGCGCAGTGGCTCACGCCTATAATCCCAGCACTTTGGGAGGCCAAGGCGGGCGGATCACGAGGTCAGGAGATCGAGACCATCCTGGCTAACATGGTGAAACCCCGTCTCTACTAAAAAATAGAAAAAATTAACCAGGCGTGGTGGCAGGCACCTGTAGTCACAGCTACTCGGAAGGCTGAGGCAGGAGAATGGTGTGAACCCAGGAGGCGGAGCTTGCAGTGAGCCAAGATCACACCACTGCACTCCAGCCTGGGTGACAGAGCGAGACTCCATCTCAAAAAATAAAAAATAGAAAAATCTGAAGTCCTTGCCGTGACTGCACCAGCCCTCCAGTATCCCTGTTTCTTGGGCCTGCCAGGCCAGTCCCCACCTGAGGACTTTTGCACTTGTTATGTCCTCTGCCGAGAAAGCTCTTCCCTGAGATCTCAGTTCCTGGAGTGGCTTTCCTTGACATCTTAGTTTCCCAGGGCTGCTGTAACCACAGACTGGATGGCATAAACAACAGAAATGTGGTCTCTCACAGTTTTGGAGCCAGAAATCCAAAATCAAGGTGTCTGCAGGGCCATGCTCTCTTGCTCTGAAAGCTCTGAGAAAGAATCTATCTTATGTATCTTTCTCAGCTTCTGGTGGTTCCCATAAACCCTTCATGTTCCTTAGTTTATAGCCGCGTCATTCTAATCTCTGCCTCCAGTGTCACCTGGCGCTCCCATTATGTGTCTGTGACCCTTCTCTTCTTATAAAGACATCAGTCACGCTGGATTAGGACCCACTCTAATTCACTATGACCTCACGTTAACTTGATTACTACTGTGAAGACCCTATTTCCAAATAAAGTCACATTCACAGGTGCCAGGTTAGGGCTTCAACATATCTTTTTTTTCCCTTTTTTTAGAGATGGAGTTTTGCTCTTGTCACCCAGCCTAGAGTGCAATGGCTTGTGGTCTCAGCTCACTGCAATCTCTGCCTCCCAGGTTCAAGTGATTCTCCTGCCTCAGCCTCCCAAGTAACTGGGATTACAGGTGCCCACCACCATGCCCGGCTAATTTTTGTATTCTTTCAGTAGAGATGGGGTTTCACCATGATGGCCAGGCTGGTCTCAAACTCCTGACCACAGGTGATCCACCCACTTCAGCCTCCCAAAGTGCTGGGATTACAGGCGTGATCCACTGTGCCCAGCCGTCTTCAACGTATCTTTTTGGGAGCCCTTTGAACCTTCAATGCATAAAAACATCCTATATCCTATAGATGTAGAATCGCTATTTGCTCTACATCTTGGCCTGTTTTCTTCACCCCATGTCATTTCCCACTACCTGAAACTATGCCCCAAAGGATAGTGGCAGCTGTCTAAATTAGAATCTCCCTACCCATTCTCCTTAAAACTGTACAGGTGAGCAAGGAGAGCAGACACCCATTGCTCATGTCTACACCACATCTAGAAGGCAGAAGACAAAAGTGGCTTAAAAAGGATCCAGCTGAAGCAAGAGAGCGCCCTAGCAATCAATCACAGAAGAGAAAGGGTGTTGTTGATTAAAGAAACTGCCCTTCACTCTAGCAACAGAAGAGGGAGCAGTTGATCTGCACAACCAATAGGCTGCTTAGGCCCCTAGGCCTCCACTGCATTGTCTGCTGTTGCCAGTCCAGGGAAACGCAACAGAAATAAACAAGAACAATCACAAAGCAGAAAAGGAGAACCACACTTTCTGGCAGATGGAGCCACTTTGGAAAACAGTTTGGTGAGTCCTCAAAAAGTTAAACATGTAATTTCCACGACCCAGCAATTCCACTCCTAGGTATATCCCAAGACAAATGAAAACATGTCTACACAGAAACTTGTACATGAATGTTCCTAGCAGTATTCCTCCGTAAGAGCCAAAAGGTGGAAACCACTCAAACGCCCACCAACTGATGAATAAGTGAACACGTTGTGGTATATATCGATACAACAAGAGACTATTTGCGGTAAACAGGAGTGAAATACTGATTGATACTACAACATGGATTAACTTGGAAAACGTTGCTGGGGTTCGGAAGCTGATGCCCCACATTTAATGCTTTGTACATGCTGAACTGAAAAAAGAGCTTCAAGGTGTCTCTCCCCCCTCCTGCCCCTGACATTCCCCCATCTGTCTAAAGTCTGGGCCTACAAAGGAAAACAATCACCTCCAGTCACTTCCCTGAGTTTTCATTAACTGCACCCATATCTCAGGAAGGAAAACTGAAGTCTGTCAACACACCTAGATAGAATTTGTCACAAACCATTGTCTGCTCTGCAGGCCCAAAAGACTTTAACCGCAGACCGTGGTGTGTTCTTCAAGCCCTTTGAATCTTCCGTAGTCATCATTTATTGCCCCTCCCCAAAATTCCTCTTCTCCCGCTCCCCTAACTATGACTAGGGAAGATTCAAAGGGCTAAAAATACAAAAATCAGCTGAGCATGGTGGCGCACGCCTGTAATCCCAGCTACTTGGGAGGCTGAGGCACGAGATTTGATTGAACCCGGGAGGTGGAAGTTGCAGTAAGACGAGATCGTGCCACTGCACTCCAGCCTGGGGGACAGAGCGAGACTCCATCTCAAAAACAAAACAAAACAAACAAACAAACAAAAACAGGTGATTGGGTCATGACGGCTCTGCCTTTGTGAATGGATTAACCCATTCATGAACTAATGGACTGGTGGGTTAATGGATTAATGTGTTATCACAGAGTGGAACTGGCGGCTTTATAAGAAGAGGAAGAGACATGGGCCAGCATGCTCAGTCCCCACAACCCCCGCCCCGCAATGTGATGCCCAGCACCACCTTGGGACTCTGCGGAGAGTCCCCACCAGCAAGAAGCCCTCACGAAATGCAGCCACTCAACCTCGGACTTCCCAGCCTCCAGAAGTGTGAGAAACAAATTTCATTTCTTAGCAATTACTCAGTTTCAAATATTCTGTTATATGCAACAGAAAATGGACTGAGAGTTCTTAAGGAATTCCCCATCACATCTGAGGCTTATCCAGAGGTGACCCTTGTCTGGTTCCCCAGGAGGCTCCTGGAGGAAAGGAGTGGACGCTGTCCACCACCCCATTCATTGGATGCAGGGCCTGAAGGGAGGACCTGTAGAGGGTTTTCCAGCAGCTCCCTTAAAAGGAGCCTGGAGAGAGGTGATTGAATTACTTCCTCAGTGCGTCTTATTTGTTAATGACATGCTGATTTCAATGATCCATGTCATCCCCGTCCCTATTACCATAAATAATGAAGCATTAGCTGTACGTGGCAGTGGCTGTCTAGAGCAGCAAAGAGCCGATCCCACGTGTGTCTGCCCTGTCAAAAGCATGTTGGCTGTGCTTAAAAATGACACTCCAGCCTGTCCCTGCAATCCCCATGCGCTTTCATCGTGAGTCAGGACTTCAAGATGCTATTCATTCTGAAGCCATGTCAGCTCAGCTGTCAAGATAAGAACGTTTATTGCATCTTGTATTTATGATAAACTGGAGTGACATGCAGATTTTGAATTTCTTATTCTAAAGCCATTTTAATCTAGGCTAAATGCAGCCTGTCAAAAGGCAGGATCCATGGTTGGGGCTGGGGACTGAAGGGAGGCGACAGCAGTGTGGTTGGCAGACAGGGGAGAGGGAAGGTGAGCAACAGAGAAAGGTGCCTGGGTTCCCAAACAGGGTTCCAGAGGCAAGTCCACCCTGCCTAGAAGTGAGATGGCTCTGGGGCAGGACGCGTGAAGGGTTTCGCCCAGAACAGTGGTTCCAGCGGTGATTCCCAGGGATCTATGGAAACCCTGAGCCGGGGGGAAGCTTGAGTCACAAGATGTTTCAGCCCTTTTGAGGACTAGGTATTTGTGAACAAAAGCCGGCCTTGGAAATTGAATATGCTCTCGACTTACAAAGCTGCCACTTAAGAGGTTGTTGGACTGGGGGTCACTCATTCAGGGCACTGTTGCCACTTCTGGGGTGAGAAAAGCCAAATTATTACACGCTGAAGCGGATGTGTGGGGCCTGAGGTTTATGCCACCCAGGAGCTCTCTTTAAAGAAAAAGACAACAAAATTTGGTACAGAATTGCTTGGGTCCCTCCAAGGAGTCTACCCAAAGGGCCTGCAGTGAGGGGTCCTAGTACCCCAGGCACAGAGGACCATGAGCTACCCAGGGCCTCATGCCTGGGGAAGGCTGAGATGTGAAGCCCGGTCCCTGTTCCTGGCACAGAGGGCCTAAGACCTTTGGAATCTCTGCAGTGAGAAGAATGAATGTTTTTTGTGTACTAATGAGATGACTGGAGGCTGGGAGCCCCCGAACAGCTTCAGGATGAGGGCTGGTCCCGGAAAGACCAAGGCAGGATTAGGGGGTTGGAACTTTCAGCCCTACTCCCTGCAAACCTCCTCTGGGGAGAGGAGACAGGCTGGAGATTGAGTTAATCACCAGTGGTCAATGATTAATGAATCATGAATCATGCCCATGTCATGAAAACTCCCTGAACATTCCTGAACAATGGAGTCTGGAGAACGTCCAGGTTGGCAAACACGACCGTGTATTGACAGGGCGGCACACCCCCGACTCCATGGGGACAGAAACTCCTGGGCTCGGGACCCTTCCAGACCTAGCCCTGGCTGTGTCCATGGTAATAATCTGGTAATAGTAAATAAGTGTTTTCTTGATTTCTGTGAGCTGCTCTAGCCAATTATTGACCTGAGGGAGGTGGAGATTGTAAGAACCTCCTGACTTTGTAGCCAAGTCGGACAGAAGTGTAGCTTCTCTGAGTACCTAAGACTTGTGACTGGCGTCTGCGGTGTAGGCGATCTTGTGGGACCGAGCCCTTGAACCTGTTCAGTCTGACATTAGTTAGTGTCAGAACTGAATTGAATCATAGGACACTCAGTTGGTCCTGGAGAACTGGCTGGCGTGGGAAAAGATCCCACACTTGGTGTGAGAAGTGTTTGAGTAAAAACAGCTCAAGCCCATTCTTCATTTCTCAGCAGGGTGGCTTTGTTTGCTTTGCTGCTCCAACATTTCATTACTCATCTGGGCCCCAATGGGCCTTTATTAAGAAGATAAACCTTTTAATATAAAAACTGGCTCCAGATCTGAGCCACTCATTTCCCCTGAAACTCTCTGGGGTCCTCGTAGGCTCTCTGTTTGGACAGGTGATCCCAGCGAGTCTCCCAGCTTCAGAGGCTGAGAGGCTGTGATCCCCATCAAAGGCAGCACACACCAGTTTCCCCCAAGGAGCCCCCATCTGCCTTCAATTCCACCTACAGTAGGACAGAATTGGCAGTGGGCACAGCTGGCTGCCATGGCTTCCAGGGGCTGGAAGGAGACAGTTTACTACAGGGATTCTTTTTTTGTTTGTTTGTTTGAAACAGCATCTCACGCTGTCGCCCAGGCTGGAGTGCAGTGGCACGATCTCGGCTCACTGCAACCTCCACCTCCTGGGTTCAAACGATTCTCATGCCTCAGCCTCCCGGGTAGCTGGAATTACAGGCACACGCTACCACACCCGGCTAATTTTTTGTATTTTTAGTAGAGACGAGGTTTTGCCATGTTGGCTGGGCTGATCTCAAACTACTGGCCTCAAGTGATTCACCCGCCTTGGCCTCCCAAAGTGCTGGGATTACAGGCATGAGCCACCACGCCCAGTTTACTACAGGGATTCTTATCCGAGGGCCTATGGATCCCAAAATGGCATGTATAATTTTTATTTTTAAGGTCTGCTTTTCTGAGGAAATCAGTTGTCTAGTTTTCAAATGGGTCCTTGACTACCCTCAAAGGTTAAAAATGATTTCCAGGTGAAAAAATAAAGAAAAATAGTGTTGCATTCTCTATTTTTTTTTTTTTTTCCTAAAAGTCAAATCAAGTATGGGAAATTCCAGTTATCCAGGGTGCCTCGACCAGGGAGTCTTCAGGCTGCTTGAACATGGAGGCACCACACACCGTCCACGTGTAATCACCCAGCGGGCTCTGCATGTCCACTGCCTCGACAGAGCCGATTTATCAAGACAGGGGAATTGCAGTGGAGAGTTTAATTCACGCAGAGCCGGCTGTACAGGAGACTGGAGTTTTAATACTGCTCAAACTAGTCTCCCTGAAAACTTGGGGATCTGGGTTTTTAAGGATAATTTGGTGGGTTGCGAGGGTTGGAAAATGGGGAATGCTGATTGGTTGGGTGGAAGATAAAAATGTTCCTGGAAAGGGTCCCGATCCAGACACCAAGAGAGGGTTCTTGGATCTCACACAAGAAAGAATTCAGGGCGAGTCCATAAAGTTGGCTACTCCATAGGCAGGGCAGTGGCATGAGCTGCTCGAGAGAGTTTACTTAGTTATTTCTTGATTATACGCTAAACAAGGGGTGGATTATACATGAGTTTTCCAGGAAGGGGGCAGGCAATTCCCAGAACTGAAGGTGACTCCCTCTTTGAGACCATATGGGGTAACTTCTGGATGTTGCCATGGCATTTGGAAACCATAATGGTGCTGGTAGGAGTGTCTTTTAGCATGCTAAACATTATAATTAGAGTATAATAAGCAGTGAGGACGACCACAGCTCATGAGACTCATTATAAGACGTCGTCATCTTGGTTTTGGTGGGTTTTGGCTGGCTTCTTTACCACATCCTGTTTTATCAGCAAGGTCTTTATGGCCTGTATCTTGTACTGACCTCCTACCTCATCCTGTGACTAAGAACGCCTCACCTCCTGGGGATGCAGCCCAGCAGGTCTCAGCCTTATTTTACCCAGTCCCTATTCAAGATGGAGTTGCTGTGGTTCAAACACCTCTGACGAAATCACAGAAAGTCCAAGCTGTCCTCTTTTGCTGAGTCAGTTCCTGGGTACGGGCCACAAGACCAGATGAGCCAGTTTATCCATCTGGGTGGTGCCAGCCCATCATCGATCATCATGTGCCAGGTCCAGCCCATCATCGATCATCATGTGCCGGGTCTACAAATTATCTCAAGCACTGATCTCAAGCCTTACCATAGGGAGGTTATCCCCAGGAGTAATTTCGGAAGGCTCAGAATCTTGCAGGCTCCAGCTGCATGACTCCTAAACCCTAATTTCTAATCTTGTAGCTAATTTGTTAGTCCTGCAAAGGCAGTGTAGTTCCCAGGCAGGCAGGGAGTTTGTTTTGGGAAAGGGCTGTTATTGTCTTTGTTTCAAAGCAAAACAATAAACCAAGCTCCTCCCAAAGTGAGTTCATGCCCAGGAATGAACAAGGATAGCTTGGGGGTTGGAAGCAAGATGGAGTCAGTTAGGTCAGATCTCTTTCACTGTCATAGCTGTCTGTTGTAATTTTGCAAAGGCGGTTTCACAGGGACATTGCTTTGGTAAGATCTACCATTTCTCTGAAGGTTGAGTTTGGGATGCAGTAGACTTTGAGTACCGCTGTCCTGTTGCTGTGTGTGTGTTCAGGGTAATCCAGGAAATCTGGAGAAACCAGAGCGTGTGGGCCCCGCCCCCATTTCTCTGGTGGGTCAGGCAGGAGGGTGACTGAGGAAATGTGTCCTGGGATACTTCCCACCTCCCAGGGTGTGTGGGACTCAGCCCTTCCCCAGCCTGCAGAGGATGGGGGTGCTTTGCCAGCGGTCAAGGCATGTGCCCCAGGGGGCCAGGGAGCCTTTATCAACTCCTTGCTACCCCAGCCGGAAGCAGCAAACGCTCCACCCTGTCCTGCTGCCTGAGCACAGAAGTTTTTTGTTGTTGTTGTTGTTGTTATTTTTGAGCCAGAGTCTCATTCTGTCACCCAGGCTAGCGTGCAGTGGCACAATCTCAGCTCACTACAACGTCTGCCTCCCGGGCTCAAGCGATTCTCCTGCCTCAGCCTCCCGAGTAGCTGGGACTACAGGCGCCCGCCACCATGTCCAGCTAATTTTTGTATTTTTAATACATACGGGGTTTCACCATGTTGGCCAGGATGGTCTCGAACCTCTGACCTCGCGATCCGCCCACCTCGGCCTCCCAAAGTGCTGGAATTACAGGCGTGAGCCACTGCGCCGGGCTTGACCACAGACTTCTAATCAGATTTTTTCTTTCTTCTAAATTCCTGTGAGACCAGCCGCCTGAGGGATTAAGAATATCCAGGAATGGAAGGGAGAGTAAAAGAAGGGGCACTTTTCTCTAGGGAAAGGGTGGCAAGGAGGGAGGAGTCGCGGAGGGAAGGAGGGGGCGTGGAGGGACGGAAGCAGGAAAAAGGGGGAGAGAGGAGAGGGAGAAGGGGGCGCGGAGGAAGGGGCGGGCCTCCCCCGCCGGCCTCTCCCCCGCCGGCCTCCCTTCCTTCCCTGCCGCCCCCACCTCTCGCACTAGCGCCCCACACCTGTGGCGCCCTCGCTCTGTCCAGTCCCCCGGCCTCCTCGCCACCGCTCCCCCGGGCTCCTCTCTCCCCCTCTGCCCGCCCCTTCCGTGGGGCCCGCCCCTCCACCAGCCTCCGCCCCACTGGCTTCCACTTCCTGCAGCCCCGGACTCGGAACCTCCCCGGCCGCTCCAGGGCCTGGGCGCGGCTGCTCTTCGTGTCTCCGACCTCGCGCTGCAGCTCTGGGCCCCTCGGCCGCGCCCTCCCCTCCTCCCCTGCTCACCCCACGGTTGGCCTCGGGGTCTCCAGCGCGCCGCCCCCGTCCCCGCCCTCGGCGTCCCGCAGCTGCCTGGGTCGCCGAGCCGCCCCGGCCTCCTGGCCGCCCTGCAGTGCCGTCCTCCCGGGGGGGGGGGGGGGTCCCTCCGCAGGCCCCTGCTCTGGGCACCCAGGCACTTTCCGCCCTGAGCGTGGCAGCTGCTGCCGGGGGTCCTGGGACCGCGGGATGGGAGCTCCCACGCAGCGTCCCACAGGCTCCTGGCCGCCGCGAGCCCGCGCGACTCGCACGGAGCAGGTCCACCCGCAGCGAGGGGCCGCTCACTGCCGCGGAGCCCGCCAGAGGGCAAAGCCCCAGACAGACAGCAAATAGGGAGGCGGCTGGCACCTGGGGAGGCCGAGGCGGGAGGATCGCTGGAGCCCAGGAGTTCGAGACCCGCCTTGGCAACATAGTAAAACTCCACTCCAACCGCCCACCATCTCTACACTAAATTTGAAAATTAGCCGGGCGTGGTACCAGCACTTCGGGGAGGCTGAGGTGGGGGGATCACCTGAGCCGGGGACGGTCGAGGCTGCAGTGAGACGAGATCGCGCCACCGCACGCCAGCCTGGGCGACACAGCCCAGACCCCGTCACAGAGCAAAATTGAAGGAGGCGGCGGTTTCCTTCCGGAACCACTGCAGATCAAGTGCAGGGAGCTGTGGAACTCCTGGGCACCCAGCCCTCGGCGCCCTGCACCGCCAGCCCTGGAGCTGGGGTGTTCCCGCCCGGAGGGATAGGGCTTTGCAGGGTGGTGAGCGCGGAGGCTGCCCGCGGGGCGAGGGAGCTGCCGGGGAGGAGGCAGGGAGGCCGGCGTGGAGGGCCTGGGAGGCTGCAGCGCAGCGGGGCCCCGGCTTTGTCCCGAGCAGTT
The DNA here is from genome assembly GCF_047675955.1 of Chlorocebus sabaeus. NCBI lineage: Eukaryota > Metazoa > Chordata > Mammalia > Primates > Cercopithecidae > Chlorocebus > Chlorocebus sabaeus. The sequence continues at coordinate 5,989,451 of NC_132929.1, read as the reverse complement.
TCCAGGAAAGAGCTGAGAGGAGCGGGAGGGAGAGGAGGAGGAGAACCAGGCCGGGATTTTCCCGCCTGGGGTCAAACCCAAGCAAACAAACCAAAGTGATGCGCCTCACAGGTGCCTTGCTTCTGTCCCTGCCGTGGCTGAGATTTGAAGGAAAGCCACTGTGCCGAGTCCCAGCGGGGGTTTTGTAAATGCTGCGGAATTGGTCCCTCACGGTTCACAGAGCAATCATCACACTTGCTTGGCCTCCTGGAAAGCCTTACTCTCTTTTTATAATTAAAAACAATTTTTTTGGCCGGGCTCGGTGGCTCACGCCTGTAATCCCAACACTTTGGGAGGCAGAGGCGGGCGGATCACCTGAGGTGGAGAGTTGGAGACCAGCCTGACCAACCTGGAGACCCCTTCTCTACTAAAAATACAAAATTAGCCGGGCGTGGTGGTGCACGCCTGTAGTCCCAGCTACTCAGGAGGCTGAGGCAGGAGAATTGCTTGAACTCAGGAGGCAGAGGTTGCAAGTAAGCCGAGATCGTGCCATTGCACCCCAGCCTGGGCAACAAAAGCGAAACAACATCTCGAAAAAAAAATTTTTTTTTTTTTTTTTTTTTTTTTTGTAGCAAGGGGGTCTCACCATGTGGGCCAGGCTGGTCTCAAACTCCTGGGCTCCAGTGTTCCTCCAGCCTTGGCCTCCCAAAGTGTTGGGATTACAGACGTGAGTCACCAAGCCCAGCCAACCTTACTGTTCAGAATGATGTCACATCTTTTTGGACTGTTGAAAATGAGGTTGTTTTCCTCAGTCTTCCAGAAGCCCCAAAATAGCCATACAGATGTCCAAGCAGTTCTGGTTTGATTATCAAGGAGCATGTATAAAATAGCTACGTGTGAATGGGGTCTCTGCAAATGGAAACTGGCGGGGGAGGCTCGGGACTCAGAGGTCTGCAGGAGAAAGTGCGTAATGAACACATGCCCATGGCTTCTCCCCGTGTGCCAGGGCATCCTCCCACATAGGCCAAAAGTGCTCTGCAGAACAAAGTACTTTTGGTCCACAGAATGCCTCCCAGCTCTTGCCTGCAAAGGGAAGAAAGGATAGCTGAGGATCATTAAGCAGAATACCAGAATATTTATGGAAACCCCCTCTGATAGCTCAACCTAATTGCAGCTCCCTCCAGCGTGCGAAATGCAGCTAATGGACAGCTGCTCCTGTGGCTCTGATGTTGCTAGACCTCCTCAGCACTCAGCCCAGGGCAGCCAGGAAGAATGAATAGTGATTCAGAGGGATAGGAGGAAGCTGTGTGGCATTTCACAGATACTTATTGTAAAACTGCTGGTGGCCATGTCTTCTTTTCCTATCAGAGCTAATGAGTTTTGATATGTGAACATTTCTTCTCCTTCATAGGTAATGTGTTGATTGGGCCCTTTAATCTTAGAATAATCATTTCTAAAACCAACCCAACTGCTTTACTCTACCATTTTGGCCTTAGCAAACAGATGAGTCTGTAGACTTGAGCATTGCTTGGGCACTGTCTGTGTGCAGGTCAGACAGGGGATGCTGGTGGCTGGGAAACACAGAGGATGGAGGGGTCTTAGGTGCACATGAAGGGGTGGGGTCAAGTCCACAGGGGGTCGGCCCCTGGCAGCAGTCTGGGAGGGCTTCATGGAGGAAGGGAGAGTTGAGTGATAAAGCGGTCCCCAGGTAAGGGGGAAGAGCATCCAGGGAGAGGAGACTGCTTCTGGGAAAACCGGAGGCATCACCTGGCAGGGGCTGGTATGGTGGTGGCTCAGGTGGGAGGAAGAGAGACCCCAGGGAAAATAACAGGTTCCATTGACAGGAGGCCTGTTCCGGTGGGGAGGCGGGCTGGTGGTGGAGCCATGGCTGCAGGCCAGAGGGCTGCCTGACCATCAGGTGTGTTGGCCAGGGTCCTTGTAGCAAACACAGGGAGCTGAGGACCTCGTGGCAGATGAACAGTTCCCTGGAGAAATGAGTGGCAGTAGCTGCAGGGGCTGCTTCCTGGTGAGGGCTGCCTGGCCAGAGCACGGCCTTACATGGGAGGGTGCTGCCACCCGGTGACCCTGCAGGGACCCTGTGTGGAGGGAGCCGGGGGTGGCATGGAGATAGTTGCCTTGCTCTCCTGCTTTCGGCCTCCTGCAGCTCCCCTCACTCCCCGCCCTGCCACACAAGGTCAAACCCACCAGGAGTCAAGGTGAAGGGTGAGGTCCCAGGGTGAGGCGCAGGGAGGAGACGGTGGCAGCAGGGAAGGTGCTGCCTGCTGCAGTGTGAGACCTGGGACTGCCAAACAGTGATGGGAGCATCCGGGAGCTGAGGAGGCCTGTGGGGGGAGGAAGACAGTGGCTGGCAGCGACAGGAAGGGAGGGCCATCATGGGGCGGCAGTCCCAGAGCTCGGGCTCCCTGCCAGGCCAACCTCTGTGGCCTGGGGGGTGGAGGTGGTAATTGCTGTCATATCATAAACACGTCAAGCTTACAGTGAAATCTCTAGTGTGGCTTGGGAACAAATGCATGTGCAGGTGTTTGAGTATCTGCCTTTACCTAATCTCAGGGAGCAGGAAAACGAAAGCTTACCTTGTAAACACATCAGTAGTAGGGCTTATGTGTGTCTCCACATTGGAACCCCCAAGACAGAGACTGGAGGCGGAGTTGATTTCCAAGCCCAGAGTGCTGGGCAGCCTTTGGGTTTATGTCTGCTTACTTGGAGCTCAGTGATAGAAATCTAGGCCCCAAAAGAGGAAAGGACTCTCCTGCATAACCGGCACACCCGAGGAGTGCTTCAGGTGCAGCTGGATCCAGGCATCCTCAAATAGTGTGATTAGGACTCCACTTTCCTTTCTCACCTTGGCTTGGCTCTGCCCTGCTCTGTGTTGTTTTCAGACAAGGTGGGGCCCCAGCAGCTCTGGTCCCCTTGACATGATCCCAGAGAAGAGCCAGCCCTTCCCTCCTGGGTTCTACACCGTCCCCTAAGGGACCTCAGACTGGCCTGATGGGAGGTCTCAAGCAGGCCATGTGAAGGGCATTGCACAGGAAACACAGAAACGGGAATTCTGTAAGGTCAGCGGAGCTCTGAGCCCTTTGTTCTTGGGCCTGTTTTTATGATCCTCCCTCTAAATGTAGCTCACACTTCTCTGCTCCTGTGCAGGCACCTGGTGAGGGGGTTGTCATGGCCTCCTGCCACTCATGAGGCTGTCCCTGCATTCTCAAGCTCCAAATTGTCAACTAAGAAATGGTCATTTAAAAAGATGAAAAGTGAGGCCGGGCACGCTGGCTCATTCCTATAATCCCAGCACTTTGGGAGGCCGAGGCGGGTGGATCACCAGAGGTCAGGAGTTGGAGACCAGTCTGGCCAACGTGGTGAAACCCTATCTCTACTAAAAATACAAAAATCAGCTGGCAGTGGTGGCGGGCACCTGTAATCCCAGCTTACTTGGGAGGCTGAGGCAGGAGAATCGCTTGAACCCGGGAGGCAGAGGTTACAGTGAGCCAAGATCATACCACTGCACTCCAACCAGGGTGACAGAGGGAGATGCCCTCTCAAAAACAAAACAAAAAATTGATTTCTGAAATGGACGAAGTTTTTTCCACGGGCGGTGCCATCAGTGATCGTTCCTGTTCCACTGTGAGGTCGGTCGTGTGCTCTGTGACATTTCGCTGTCAACTCAAGGCTTTTTTCTTTCATTTATGGCCATAGTCCAAATGGTTTCACAGATAAAGAAATCTACAAGCCCAATTGTGGTGCGAGAAAAAAACTTTAACACTCTGTCGTTCAGAAGGAAATCAGGAAGAGGAATTTCTCCTTTGAGACTAAAAGAAAGTCAGCTTTAATCAGTGCATCGGGGGGCTGGCTCAATGTGGTAAACAAACCAAAGCATTGTTTTTAAATAAACAGAAATACATTTTTTCCCCTCAACAATGAACTCATTGTTTTTTGGGGGGTGGGGGTGGGTGCATAGGATTTACTGTTTTGTTTTTTTTTAACCCAAAGAGAAGGAAAACACTTTCCTTACTCCTGAAAAATGGTGAGTTTGTACATTGCCCCTTTATGTGGAGCAGTGTCATTTAAGCAACTACAGACAGATGAGTGAAGATGAATCTCGTCCATCGGAGGCTGGGCTCTCAGGCACCAGGACCAGGGGCTTTTCTTTTAATAAGGGAAACCTCTTCTCTGTGGGACCCAAGGCTTTGGATTCCTCAAAGCCTGGAAGCTAGAGCTGGATGACAGGCTTGCTTCGGAGTGAATTTCTTGAGGCAACTTCAAAGTGACAGGTTTCATTGAAGAAAAAGCTCTTCATGGGGTGGTTGGGAAGATGGTTGGACCCTGTGTGGGGACCAGGAGGAGGGGAGAGGGGAAAGAGAGGAGAGAACAAGCTCTCTGCTGTCACTCTAAGAACACCAATCCCATCATGGGCCGGACCCTCATCGCTGGGTGAAGCCTGATCACTTCCCAAAGGCCCTGCCTTCTGGTACTGTCACTCAGGACCCCAACCCTTTTTTGGCACCAGGAACTGGCTTTGTGGGAGACAATTTTTCCACGGACTGGGTTGGGGGGATGGTTTGGGGATGATTCAAGCGCATTACATTTATTGTGCACTTTATTATTATTACCCTGTAATGTATAATGAAATGATTATACAACTCACCATAATGTAGACTCAGTGGGAGCCCTGAGCTTGCTTTCTTGCAACCAGACGGTCCCATCTGGTGGTGATGGAAGACGATGACACCCGAAGTGTGTTGCTAATGTCCAGTCTGCTCTGTGATCTCATTTTGGTCACTGTCGCTGCAGAAAACCCCGCTTCACAAAGACAGCATGCTGGAGATGGAAGTGGGCTTTTCAGTGCTTTGGGGACAATCTCAGGAGATTCTGCCTTCACTGTAATCCAGACTGTATGGAGATTTGAAGTTGTCGCTAACATACTTTGAAGGCCACCAGATGCAGCTGTACCATTGAAGTCCATCAGCTCACTTGCCTCAATAAAGCCTGCCACTGCATACAGCTTCGTCGTCACCTGCCACTCACTGATAGGATTTTGATAGGACTGTGCAAGCAATTGATTTATGATGGTCTTTGTGCTGTCAAAACTCTCTGCTAATGTTCATCTGTATTTGCAGCCACTCCCAAGCGCTAGCATTGCCGCCTCAGCTCTACCTCAGATCCTCAGGCATTAGTTAGATTCTGATAAGGAGGGTGCAACCCAGATTCCTGGCGTGCGCAGTTCACAGTAGGGTTCACGCTGCTATGAGAATCTAATGCCACTGCTGATCTGACAGGAGGCGGAGCTCAGGCAGTCATGCTCACCCGCCCACCTGCTGCTCGCCTCCTGCTGTGCGGCCCAGTTACTAACAGACAGGTGCTGGTCCGCGGCCCAGAGACTGGGGGCCCCTCCTGTCACCCAACCAAACTGGGTCCACTTGCCCTCAAGCAACAGAAGCCAAACACCAAAGCACCAAGTTTTTGCTACCAGAAGGCTTTATTGCCAGTTGATTGGCGTGGAGACTGGAGGAAGTGTTCCTATCTGTCTTCCTGCTGGCCTCGCACCATAGATGTAAGGGAGAGATTTTGAGGGTGGGGTTTTGGGGCTGGACAATGATGGCTGGAAGGAGGGGGGTTTATGGAGTCCCGCGGGCACTCACTGTTGTCTACATGCGGCTTCGTGGGTTGCATGTTTTAAAAAAATGTTGGCATTAGTATGAACTGGAAGTGGGGTTTTTGACCCTCTGACATCAAAAGGTGGCTGGTGGGTGAGTCAGTGCACTCTGCAGACTACTCAGCCATGTTGGCTCCAACCGGTCCCTCCTGGCAGCCCACTTAGTTGCAAATAGAGGGGATTGTAGCAAATTGTCTTCTTCTCCACTGTCCTGCAAAATGAGCTCAAGACATTTTGCTGGTTAACAAATCCTGTCTAATCCTGGGGCAGGTTTCAGTACCATCCTGTTAGGGATTGGGGGCTTCAGCATATGAATTTGGGGGGTACACTTCAGCCCATGGCAAGCTGGGTACTTGTGCTCCCTTCCTCGAGATGAGAATGTGAATGCACAGAGGCAAAGCAGCCCATACGAGGTCACAGTGAGAGAGGGTGCCGTGGAGTCAGAAGGCACGGCAGGGACCCAGTCCCTAGGACCCTGTCTCTAAGCCCCAGGCCCCGTGCTGAGCAGCAGGAGTCACTGCGTGCCTCTGCTTTGTGCTTTGTGACCACGCGTCACGGCCAGGTTGGGGTTTTCCACCCTCTGTCCGTTATTCCCATCTTAGCGTGAGGTCACAGGCCTGCAGGACCTATTCCCGGCCCCCACAGGATGAAGGAGGAAACTCGTGGGAACTAGCGCATGGCCCTGAAAGCAGCCTCTCCTTGCCTCATTGTCCATCAGCACAAGACACTCCCACCAGCACCATGACAGTTTGCAAACGCCTTGGCGAAGACCTAGAAGTTGCTGCCTTTTTCCTGGAGCTTTCCGAATAACCTGCCCCTAATGTGCACGTCATTAGAAGTCAGTATAAGTGGCTGTGAGTGCAGCTGCCCCAGCCCGTATGCTGCGGACTCTGGGTGCACTGCTGAGGAGTTAGCCCTGGCCCAGTTCAGGAAAAGTGGCTGCCTAATGCCAGCAGCTGGCCTTTGCATTCTTTCCTGGGTGGAGTTAGCCCTGGCCCAGTTCAGGAAAAGTGGCTGCCTAATGCCAGCAGCTGGCCTTTGCATTCTTTCCTGGGTGAAGCCAAGAACCCTCAGGGGCTAAGTGCCACTGTGAGGGCCCGCCTGCCACCTGCATCCAGTGGGTAGGGCGTCATTTCCAGGTTTCCCGCCGGTGCTGCAGCAAACATCCCTGTAGCCTGCAGCGCGCACACTTGCTTGCATTTTTTTCCTGTGAGATGAATCTTCAGCCGCAGGATTGCTGAGCTGAGTCTAAAGGAGTTCAAAGTTTTATTTTCAATTTTTTTTCCTCAATTGTCCTGTAAGAGGGCAGAACCGCTTTACTCTCTTCCAGTGGCAGATGAGAGGTGCTTCTCAACACCGGCCCAGCCCCAGGGATTACCCCTCACTTAAGTCTTGGCCACTCTGAGACCATCCATGAGGGGAGCTGATGACTCACTGTTTTCCAGACATCTCTTTGGTGGTGGTTGAAGTTGAGCGTGTCTTCATGCTTACTGGCCGTTGTTCTTCCAGAAACTGTCAGTTACTGAGCTCTGCCCTTAGATTTGTCATCCAGTAAAAACTGATCGGCAAGAGCTCTTTGTATATTAAGAGAACTACTTTTACTATTAATACATGACAAAATATTCTCCCCGTTGACTTGATGTGCTCTCCATAGGTATAGTCATGAACCACATAATCACATTTTGGTCAACAACAGATTGTATATAACAGTGGTCCCATAAAATTAGAATGTCACATTTTTACTGTACCTTTTCTATGTTTCGATGCGTTTAGGTGCACGAATACTCATGACTGTTACAGCTGCCTACACATCCAGCACAGTGCCATGCCGTGCTGGAGCCGTGGAGCGTAGGAGCCACAGGCCACACCATACAGCCTAGGTGTGTTGGAGACTGGACCATCTAGGCTTGTGGAAGTGCCCTCTATGATGTTCTCACCTAACAATGCATTTCTTGGAATGTGCCCCTGTTGTTAAGTGGCACATGACTGGTGTGTTGCTTTTTGTTTAAAGTCTGCATTTTAATATCAGTAAAGAGGCACAGTTTACACTTTACATACCCATATATATGTATGGGTGTATGTATGTATTTTTTGCAACAAGGTCTTGCTGTGTCACCCAGGCTGGAGTACAGTGGCATGATCTCGGGTCACTCCAGCCTCCACCTCCCTGGCTCAAGCAATCCTTCCACCTCAGCCTCCTGAGTCGGTGGAACCACAGGCACACACTGCTGTGCCTAATTTTTAAAAATGTTTTGTAGAGACGGGGTCTTGCCATGTTGCCCAGGCTGGTCTTGAACTTCTGGACTCAAGCGATCTGCTCGCCTCAGCCTACCAACATGCTGAGATTACAGGCGTGAGCCACTGCACCTGGCCTACATGTATTTATTTTTATTGTCATATTTATCTGTTTTTTTTTTAATGACTTCTGATTTTGTGGCATGTTTAGAAAGGCTTTTCTTGTTCCAGGATTATAAAAATAGTCACCTATACTTTCCTCGAGCATTTTTATTATTTCACTTTTCAGATTTAAATTTTTGTTTCATCTGGAATTAATTTTGGTCAAAGAGTTCAATAGGGGTACAATGTATTTTTCCCCAAAGAGGCAGGACAGCTGTCCCAATATAATTTACTAAAGAGCCCATCTTTCCTCTGCCAATTGGAAATGCCAACTTTACTATAATGTCTGCAACTTAATCTCAAATGGTAGAGCAACAAACATATTTATAGTGTATGTGTGTTGAAATTAAAGCAAATGGGAAATGTTAGCATAGCAATTATTGAATCAAGACAGTACGTTTGGCCTTCGTTACCCATGGGTTCTGCATCTATCTGCCCGCTCAACCAGCTGCAGGTTGAAAATATTCTGGAGCCGGGCGCGGTGGCTCACGCCTGTAATCCCAGCACTTTGGGAGGCCGAGGCGGGCGGATCACAAGGTCAGGAGATCGAGACCACTGTGAAACCCCGTCTCTACTAAAAATACAAAAAATTAGCCGGGCGCGGTGGGGGGCGCCTGTAGTCCCAGCTACTCAGGAGGCTGAGGCAGGAGAATGGCGTGAACCCGGGAGGCGGAGCTTGCAGTGAGCCGAGATCGTGCCACTGCACTCCAGCCTGGGCGACAGAGCCAGACTCTGTCTCAAAAAAAAAAAAAAGAAAATATTCTGGAAAAAATGTTTTAAAAATACAATAATAAAAAATACAAATAAAAACCAATATAGCATAACAACGATTTCCATAGCATTTACATGGTATTAGATATTACAAGAAAACTAAAGATGATTTAAAGTATATGGGATTTAAAGTATATAGATGGCCCGTGGAGTTTATATGCAAATACTTTACCATTTTCTCAAGGATTTGAATCTTTTCAGATTTTGTTATCTTTGGGGGTCCCGGAGCCAATCCCCTACAAATACTGCGGGACGACTGTGTATGGAAGATCATTACACCATCCAGTTTTGTTTTCACAATAAAATTGTGTTTAGGCCAGGCGCGGTGGCTCATGTCTGTAATCCCAGCACTTTGGGAGGCCGAATCACCTGAGGTCAGGAGTCCGAGAACAGCCTGGCCAACACGGTGAAACCCCGTCTCTACTAAAAACACAAAACAAGATTAGCTGGACGTGGTGGCACATGCCTGTAGTCCCAGCTACTTGGGAGGCTGAGGCAAGAGAATCGCTTGAACCCGGGCGGTGGGGGGTTGACAGTGAGCCGAGATCGTACCACTGCACTGCAGCCTGGGGGACAGAGCGAGACTCTGTCTCTATTTAAAAAAAAAAATTGTGTTTAAAAGTCTAAAAGAAAAGAAGCGATAGAATGGCGATACAGTCTCTACTTTCAGAATGGATGGTTGAGCAAAAGTTCATTTCCTGCAGAAAGGCCTGGATGAGTGTGGCCAGGACAAGCTGAGACCTGATGAGGAAGGCAGAAGGGCATCACACAGGGCTTGCACTGCAGGAAGCTGCTCTGGCCATCCCTGAGTAGAGAAGAGAGTTGTGATGTGTGGACATGGGCCTGTTGGGGGCCTCCAGCTCCAGCTTGCATGACTGTTGCCATTGATGTGGAGGAGAAACCCGTGGGAGCCGCTGGCCCCTGGGGACAAGGGTGGTGGCTGAGCCGGTGGGAGCGGGCAGCTGGCTTACGGCGAGGTGACGGGTCTGGGATAGGCTGCGGCCTTAGGGTTGGTGGTGACCATGTACCAAGGCACACGGCTGGCTTCCCTCTCACCTGCAATAGCTGGGCCACGGCTCACTGCCCTTCTTCCTCCTGTCACACCAGTCACACCGAGAGAGGGCCCTGCATGTGGTGACAGCATGGGCTGAACCAACTCCATGTGGCCAAGCACCAGGGACACTCCTTTACCTCCTCAGGAAGGCTCAGCTGCAGAGGAGCAAAAGGAAGATCCGAAGATAAGAAGAAGGAGAAGAAGTTGGAGGAAGGGCAGGAGTGGAGAGTGGGCCCGCCACGGAGGGAGGGGGAGATAGAGCAGCCAGCCCTGCCCACATCCTCCACCCACACCCTAGCCCCTTCCAGCAGAATTGGTGACACTTTTCTTCCCAGTGCCTTTCAGATTTCCAGAGCAGCTCAGAATTGCTCATAGATAACAGGTTTGGGGTTTTTATCCTTTTCTTCCTAATGACAAGGCTCCTGAGAACAGGAGCAGCTGCCATCTGTAGGGTATTCATCATCCTCCTGCAATGGGGAAATGAGTCATTTTAGCATAAAATGTAGAACTGCCATGAAATTCAAATTGCAGCGCGTTGACAAGAATTACAGTGTTTGCAGAAAGTCTCTTCTAGGAGGCTGAAGTGGTCCTGCCGGAAGCCCCCGGTCACCTGAGAGAAACGGCTGCAGTCGCCAGCAGGGTCTGACCACCTTTCCCAGGGTGGACAAGACTGAGGCCGCCTCTTAATTTTTTCCACCTTTTTTGCTCCTGGACATGAAATAAGACAGAGAAAGCAGGAAGATGGAGACAGAGCACCCCTGCAGATAAGAGTCATCATCCAAGAGAGTATCAGCCGAGTAGGCAGAATTCTTGCCAGTATAGTTGACTGTGTGGGAGGGGAAGTTTCTAAGACCTTCTGGAAACAGAGTATTTTCTTAAAAGGGCCACCAATGATACCCTTTGGTCATTCCAAAATGACCTCTCTGGGCCTGAAGCCCCTGTAAGAGGTGAAGGCTGCTGGACTTCCTGAGTCCGGTGGGGACTTGGAGAACTTTTATGTCTTACAAGAGGATGTAAAATGCACCAGTCAGCACTCTGTAGCTAGGATTGTAAAACGCACCAATCAGCACTCTGTAGCTAGTAAGAGGATTGTAAAATGTACCAATCAGTGCTCTAAAACACACCAATCAGCACTCTGTAAAATGCGCCAATCAGCGTTCTGTAAAATGCACCAATCAGCAGGATCCTAAAAGTAGCCAATCGCAGGGAGGATTGAAAAAAGGGTACTCTGATAGGACAAAATCGGAACATGGGTGGGGACAAATAAGGGAATAAAAGCTGGCCCTCACCTCACCACCCCTCTAGCCGGTAGTTGGGTTCCTTTCCGCACTGTGGAAGCTTATTTTTTCACTCTTCGCAATAAATCTTTCTGCTGCCAACTCTTTGGGTCCATGCCACCTTTAAGGTATGTAACAGCCGGGTGCGGTGGCTTACGCCCATAATCGCAGCACTTTGGGAGGCTGAGGCTGGCAGATCACGAGGTCGGGAGATTGAGCAAACACGGTGAAACCCCGTGTCTACTAAAAACACAAAAAATTAGCTGGGCGCGGTGGCGGCGCCTGTAGTCCCAGCTACTCTGGAGGGGGAGGCAGGAGAATGGTGTGAACCCGGGAGGCGGAGCTTGCAGTGAGCCGAGATGGCACCACTGCACTCCAGCCTGGGAGACAGTGCAAGACTCTGTCTCAAAAAAAAAAAAAAAAAAAAAAATATATATATATATATGTAACACTCAAACTGCGACGGTCCACGGCTTCGTTCTTGAAGTTAGAAAGACTGTGAACCCACCTGCCACCAATTCCAGACACGTCTGGTCAATCTAGTTCCAGATCCAGGGAAACGAATTCCCTGGCGGCAGGAGGGAATAACCTTCCAGCTGATAGCCGTTGTTCAAGTAATAGCAAAGGCACACAGGAAGTGTGTTGCCAAGGTACAGTCTGACAATTGCTCCAAACACAAATTTTGCCTCTGAGCTCCTGTAAGCCGTGGGTTGTACTCAAAAGCTCTAAATTCTTTGTGCAAAGGCTGGAGAAGGCAGCGAAAGGGCCACGTGCGGGTCTTTTCTCAGAGTGTGGGAAATGAGGCTATCATCCCTTTAGGTGGCAGGGTGGCTCAGAGCCTCTGTGCCCACAGCAACCAGAACGAGTTCCCCCTGGGGTCATGGACCCGGTATCTCAGTCGAGCACATGGTCATTTTCACCAAGGCTGGCTGGCGTTGTGTAAATTTAGTGGCCTGTGCACACGAGCGCCCCAGGCCCTTGGGCAGCTGCCAGTGTGGGCTGGGGCTTCCGTGTTGGGAGGGAGCCACCCGGCACCTGTGGGTGAGTCCTGTCACCTGGCAGTCTGGCAGGCAGGTGTGGCCCGTGGCAGGGTGAGCCCCTGGCATGGATCTGCTGGTTCCCCAGGTGAGAGTTTCTATGTGGCCAAAGGTCACCAGGAACTGACAGCCAAGGCTGAGCAAACCCGAGCTCAGGGTTCACGTAGCCGGAGCAGAACCTGCGGATGTGCTCTGCAGGGAGGCATTTTCTTGGTTGGCCAACACTCCCCGGAGGGAGGCGCGGGCCAGGCCAGTGCGCTCAGCAGCGCCCTAGAGCACTGCTCAGGGCAGACGCGGGGACTGAAGTGTGGTGTCAGTGTGCTCCCCCAGGACCAAACCCAACACTTCCTGCCTCCTCCCTTCCTCTCTCAGGTGGGGCTGTTGTTGGGGAAAGAAAAGCAGGAAGGACAGTGTAGGAGGCTTTTTCAGGGCCAGACCTGGGAATGGGGTACAGTGAGGGGCGGCACAGGTCATCTGGCCCCACTAAGGGCCAGAGGCGAGGAGAGATGTCCGACTGTGCCCTCCTGGGAGGAAGGGGCGCTCTGCCACGTGGCGCCCCAGGCCCTTGGGTATCTGCCAGCATGGTCTGGGGCTTCCCTGTGGGAGGGAGCCACGCTGCACCTGTGGGGGAGTCCTGTCCCCTGGCAGCCTGGCAGGCAGGTGTGGCCTGGGAGGAAGGCACACCCTGCCACACGGTGTCGCCACTGGCTGGCAACTGTTGGGGAATTTATTGAAGCAAGTGAATGACCCCCCCACCCTGCCACAGCAATCACGTGCCTTTGGTGGGGCTGAGCCTGGCCCCGGGCCCCCATTGACCTCTCCTGGCCTCACACTAAATGGAGTTGGATTACTCCTCCAAATTTCAACCAAGACGACTGAGAAGTTGGCCTGAGGCAGGCACACACGTGGAAAAGAGGAGCTGAAGCCATGCGGGGGCTTCTCCTTCAGAGGAGGTGGCTTGGTCTAAGTTTTCAAAGCAATGGCCACTTCGCTGCATCAACCTGCGTGCCACGGTCCCGGCTTTGATCATTGACATGTGCCTGACTTTGCTGCTCTCAGCTCCTGACCTCTGCAGGTTGTGTCCTCAAACTTCCTTTTGAAGAAAATCGCTGAAGCTTCTGGCCTCACTTCTTCCAAGACGAAGCTACAGATACTCTCCAGGCCCAGCTGCCTGTTTCTCGGGGCTGGGCCACTGGCTTGGGTTTGCTCTGCTTCACCAACGCCATGTGACTCTGAAGGGCCTCACTCACACCAGGCCCAAGCACTGGCTCGGGGACACGCCAGGCTGGCATGACCCTGATTCTGCAGATGGCATTTTTAGTGACTGCTAGGAACTGGTTCCTGAGATGATAAAGCCACTGACACAGGGATGACAGATAGTTAACAGCACCTCCCGAGAGCAGGCCTGTTCTGAACACTTGACCTGTGACAGTGCATCCATGCCACGCGGTTGCTCCGTGAAGTAGACGCTATCATTGGGGTCTCTGCAGTTCTACGATGGGGACACTGGGGAGAGAGGAGTGGCTGTGCCGGAGCATGTGTGGATGGGCGGGGAAAGGGAGGGCGTGAGCCTGGTGGTCTAGCACCGTATTGCCCCGCTCCACTTTCCTCCAGGTCTTGGGTCTGCACAGGCTGGAGCCCTCCTTCTCTGGGATGGTCACCGCCCTGTCCTGTGAGAGGTGGTGTGTGGATACCTCCTGCTCCTGAGAGAGCCTGGCCCTCCGTAAGGAGTCAGAGAATGGATCCGCCATGCCAGCCCAGTTCTGTGCCGCCGGGGCCTGTCTTTCTAGAAGATGGGAGTGCAGGCATAGGCTGCCCGCCCAGCTGCAGAGTTCCCTCCTCAAGTGCACCCTGGAGTAGGGAGGGAGGAGCCTAGGGCACTCATGGGCTCCAGGTCCCTTGGCTCCCTGCCACCCTCATGGTGATCTGTCCTTGCATCCACGGGGGGACTCAAGTGACCAGGCCTTGGAGTATTTCCACCCATTTTTCCTTCATGGCCTCCCAGTGTGTGCTTGGGGAAACTGAGGCTCGTAAGGCTGTAGAACCCATCACCCACAGCAAGGGCCAGAGGGGTACATGACCAGGGGAAGACCAGGCCCTTCAGGGCTCATGGCCCCAGCCCATGGCCAGAGACACGGACTTTTCACTTGGGTGGACACTGATGGGTCCTGCTCCCACTGCGAGACCGCGTCCCCCTGCCAGCTCCACCAGGAGTTGTGTTTTAAGTCTTGCCCTGCCTCAGTGTTCCCTAAGGAACCCTGCCTGGTTATGACATGAAGCACACGTGTGGTGCCTTTTGTGCTTCTGGAGCTGTTGCCCTGAGCCATCTTGAGAAGAGCACTGGCAGTCAGGGGATCCTGGTGCCTGTCCTGGCTCTGCCCACCTGTGTGTGTGTGTGTCAGCCAATGGGACACTCTGTGCCTCAGTTTCTTATTTATTTTTTGAGACAGGGTCTCACTCTGTTGCCCAGGCTTGAGTGCAGTGGCATGATCATGGCTCACTGCAGCCTTGACCTGCTGGGCTCAATCAGTGATCCTGTCTCAGCCTCCTGAATAGCTGGGACTGCAGGCATGTGCCACCACACCTGACTAATTAAAAAATTTTGCCATGGGGAGCCGGGTGTGGTGGCTCACGCCTGTAGTCCTAGTACTTTGGGAGGTCGAGGCAGTTGGATCACTTGAGGTCAGGAGTTCGAAACCAGCCTGGCCAACATGGTGAAACCCCGCCTCTACTAAAAATATTTTAAAAATTAGCCCGGCATGGTGGTAGATGCCTGTAATCCCAGCTACTCGGGAGGCTGAGGCAGGAGAATCGCTTGCACCTTGGAGGCAGAGATTGTAGTGAAGCAAGATGGTGCCATTGCACTTCAGCCTGAGCAACAAGATCGAAACTTCATCTCAAAAAAAATGTTTTTTTTTTTAGAGACAGGGTCTCTCCATGTTGTGAAGGCTGGTCTTGAACCCCTGGGCTCGAGCAATCCTCCTGCCTTGGCCTCCCCAAAGTTTCTCATCTCTAAATGCACCCTGACACTGGATTGGGATCTCAAGCTGGCATCCCATGAACTGAACCCCGTAGGAAGCTGCCTTTCTTTTTTTGAGACAAGAGTCTCGCTCTGTCACCCAGGCTGGAGTGCAGTGGTGCAATCTCGGCTCACTGCAAGCTCCGCCTCCCGGGTTCACACCATTCTGCTGCCTCAGTCTCCCGAGTAGCTGGGACTACAGGTGCCGCCACCACGCCCGGCTAATTTTTTGTATTTTTAGTAGAGACGGGGTTTCACCGTGTTAGCCAGGATGGTCTCGATCTCCTGACCTGTGATCCGCCTGCCTCGGCCTCCCAAAGTGCTGGGATTACAGGCGTGAGCCACTGCGCCCGGCCGGAACCTGCCTTTCTGAAGGAAGTTAGAGGAAGGTGCTTCCCCAGGGCACCTGGCCTCGCCTCTTCCTGTGGTTTGCAGCCCCGGGCTCCCACAGCCTGGAAAGAGCCCGCATTCCCTGCTGAGGGCCGTACTGTGTGCTGACTGTGCGGACTGTTGGAACCTGTCCTTCCCTGGGTAGGTCAGGGTCCTGTCACCACATTGTCTAGAGGACAGCAGGTGCTCCTGAGGTGTTTCTGAATTGGACCACACGCAAAATGTACACCAGACGAAGTTTAATAACCTATTGCTCCTAGAGTAATTGAAACCACCACGGCTGAAACTCCGCCTGGCCTGAGGAATTGGCTCAGATGAAGGAGACTGAAGACGTGTGGCACGTGCGGGCAACGTCGGCCCTGCACTGGGTCTCACTGAGGGGAAGCGCTCCACAGGGCGTCAGTGGCTCAGATGACTAACTGGAGTAAGGGTAGATCAGATGCATACATGCATGTTACATCTCCTAAGGCTGGAGTTAGAAGGGCAGAGTAAGGAGTTTAGCAAATCCTTCCCTAAAAGGTAACAGCAAAACTGGATAAAATGGTCAAAACCATCATTCCAGGACTGTGGAAAACAGCCAAAAGCAGACAGCATGCTGAGACATGTTTACTTGAGGAAAAAACCCCTGCATGAGAAATGGCATTTTTGCCTGGGCTTCTCCTAGCCCCACTTCCGACCCCAGTTCTGTAGATCTGCTAGGCAGGGCATGCCACGGAGTCCAGCTGCTTTACTGCCCCGTGGGACTGGCTGGATTTGAAGCAGGAATCGTAGCAATCTTGGGAAAGGCCAATGTAGCTAGCCTGTGTGGTAATCTGAGTTGGACAAACATCAGACCAGCAGACCGGCCAGAAATTTGGGAGATTTGGAGAATGAGCAGCAGAGTGGGCCTTGATAAGTGCTCACATGTCCACGGCAGTCTGGAAGGCCAGGTGCGTGTGCAGGGCTGTGCACAACATCCAGGAGAGACCGCAGAGTCCCAGCTATCCATAGAGTCCGCCTTGTATCTGCAGACTCAACCAACCACGGCTTGAAAATATTAAAAAATGGCCAGGGGAGGTGGCTCACACCTGTAGTCTCAGCACTTTGGGAGGCCAAGGTGAGCCGATCACTTGAGCTCAGGAGTTCAAAAGCAGGCTGGACAACATGGTGAAACCCTGTCTCTACATAAAATATAAACATTAGCTGGGCGTGATGGCGGCATGCACCTGTAGTTCCAGCTACTCGGAAGGCTGAGGCAGGAGAATCGCTTGAGCCTGGGATGGGGAGGTTGCAGTGAGCCAAGATGGTGCCACTGCACTCCAGACTGGGTGACGGAGTGAGACTGCCTCAAAATTCAATGAAAAATAATAATACATGGGGTGGTGGGGGAGCATGGAAAATGGGAAAGGTTAATGGGTACAAAAATATAGTTAGATACAATGAATAAGATCTAGTATTTGATAGCACAACAGGGTGACTATAGCCAGCAATAACTAGTTGTACATTTTAGAATAACTGAGGGAGCATAATTGGAATGTTTACAACCTGAAGAAACAATGAATGCTTGAGGTGATGGATATCCCATTTACCCTGATGTGATTAGTACCGATTGCATGCCTGTATCAAAATATCTCATGTACTCCATAAATATACACACCTAAGTACCCATTAAAATAAAAATACAAACTACAGTGTAACAACTATTTATACAGCATTTACATTGTATTAGGTATGATAAGTAACATAGTGATGATTTAAAGTCTGAGAGGACTGCACAAGTTATATACAAATACTCTTCTATTTTATGGAAGGAAATTGAGCATCTGTGAGTTTTAATATCTGTGGAATCAAATTTTGGGTCCTGTAACAAATCCCCTGTCGATACCAGGGTTTGACTATATATCTCTGGCTACACATGAGGCCTTGTACATGTGCAGAGGAGACGTGAAACCTGAAACAATTTGCTGGGGCACATTTGTACACTGCCTGAACTCCAAATGCATTCCCCAAACCACACACACATCCACTGGCAAAGCGTGGAGGCCCCAGTGGTTAAAGGTGTTTAAGTATATTTGACCAATCATTGGCTGACCACATATGCTAACCCACAGGCAACCACTAGGAAGCTAGACTTGAAAATAAAAACAACAATAAAAACCCCAAACTGAACAGAAACATCAGTGGCTGCACACTGAGGTTGAGACTGATTCTATAGGATTTGTTCAGTGAAGTCACTGAAACAAAAATAGGGGGTTAGGGGAAGAAGCAGAATCCAGAGGTGCTACAATGTTAACTAAAGTGTCCAGTTTTAAAAATTATGAGACATGCAAAGAAACAAGAAAGTGTGATCCCTATTTGGGTAGTAAGTGGGGAGGAAGCTATCAGTAGACACTGTCTGATGGGGCCCAGATGTTTGAATTTAGTAGACAAAGATTTCAAAGCAGCTATGATAAAATGTTTAAAGACCTAAAGGAAACCGTTTCTTTTTTTTTTAATTTGATTTGACTTTTCTTTTTTTTGGAGTGACATAGTCTCACACTGTCACCCAGGCTAGAGTGCAGTGGCACGATCTCGGCTCACTGCAACCTCTGCCTCCTGGGTTCAAGCGATTCTCGTGCCTCAGCCTCCTGAGTAGCTGGGACTACAGGCGCATGCCACCACGTCAGGCTATTTTTTTGTATTTTTAGTAGATACGAGGTTTCACCATGTTGGCCAGGCTAGTCGAACAACTGAGAGATGATCCACCTGCCTCAGCCTCCCAAAGTGCTGGGATTACAGGCATGAGCCACTGTGCCCGGTCCATTTTTAAGAAACTAAAGTATGAGAGCAATGACTCATCGAATACAGACTATCAATAAAAAGGTATTGTAAAAAAAAAAAATCAAATGGAAATTCTGGAGTTGAAAAGTACAATAACTTGAAATATTTACTAGAGGGGTTTAACAGCAGATTTGATTTTGGCAGGAGAAAGAATTAGTGAACTTGAAAGGAGATTAATTAAACCCATCCAAATTGAAGAATAGAAAGAAAATGAATAAAAATAACTGAAAAACAGACCTAAATTTGGGACTCATCACGCATACCAAATACATGTTCTCTCCCAGAAGGAGAGGAGAGAGAAGGGAAGAAATATTTGAACAAATAATAGCAAGAAAGTCCCAAATTTGATGAAAAATACACCAGTGAAGCACAACAAACTTCAAATAGGATTAACAGAAATAGATCTATAGCTAGATGCATACGGAGTCGAAGGACAAAGATAAAATTTCAAAACAGCAAAGAAAAAAAAACAACAACCCATAACCTTATCACATACAAGGGACGAACTATGTTTAACAGCTGTCTCAAGTGAAGAAGACATTAAAATGACATATTCAAAGTGCTGTAGGAAAAAGATGTATTAATTAAGAATTCTTTAGCTAGCAAAACTATTCTTCAAAAGTGAAGACAAAATAAAGATAAACAAAAATTGAGGAAATTCAATGTAAGCAAATCTGTCTTATAAAACATACTAAAGGAAGTCCTTAGGTTGAAAAGAAATGACATCAGAAGATAACCTGCATATAACCCAAGCATACTAGAAAATATCTATATTTCTTATATGCTCTATACAGATATTTTCTAGTATGCTTTTAATTCCTTTATTTTTTATTGCTTCATTCTTACTTTTTTGTTGTAATTGGTTGCTCTAGGAATAAAAAGAGCAATAAAGGAGAAAGAAGAACAAAAAACCCTGAGTTATATAATCATTAAATAGAGAAGTGGCAGGAAGAAATTAAACCATATCAATAGTTAGATTAAATGTAAATGGATTAAACACTCCAATCAAAAGGCAGAAATTGATAGTAATAAAACAAGATCCAACTATATGCTTTGTATAAAGAGACACCATTGGCCGGGCGCGGTGGCTCAAGCCTGTAATCCCAGCACTTTGGGAGGCCGAGGCGGGTGGATCACGAGGTCAGGAGATCGAGACCATCCTGGCTAACACCGTGAAACCCCGTCTCTACTAAAAATACAAAAAACTAGCCGGGCGTGGTGGCGGGCGCCTGTAGTCCCAGCTACTCGGAGGCTGAGGCAGGAGAATGGCGTAAAACCCGGGAGGCGGAGCTTGCAGTGAGCCGAGATCGCGCCACTGCACTCCAGCCTGGGTGACACAGCGAGACTCTGTCTCAAAAAAAAAAAAAAAAAAAAAAAAGAGACACCGTTTACATTAAAAGACACAAATACCTTAAAACTAAGAATGAAAAAACATATACCATACAGAGACCATAAGAAAATTATAACAGCTATTCTAATATCAGTTAAAATAGACTTTAAGACAGAAAATATTGCTAGAAACAAAGAGGGATATTTCATAATGGTCATAAGGAAGATATAGCAAGTATAAACATACATGTTCCTAACAACAGAGCTCCAAAATAAGTAAAACCCAACTGACAGAATTGAAGGGAGAAAAAGGCAATTCAATAATAGTTGGAGACTTCAATACTCCACTCTCAGTAACTGAGAGAACTAGACAGAAAACAAGCAAGGATATAGAAGACCCGAAGAACAGCAGCAACCAACTTGACTTCTCCTCTATCTATAGAACACCCCACCCAACAACAGAATACACATTCTCTTCAAGAGCACATGCAGCATTCTCCAGATAGACCTTGTACTCCACCACAGAAAAGGCCTCAATGAAGAGGATTCAAATAACACAAAGTATGTTTTCACATCAAAATAAAATTAATTAAAAACAATGGAAAGATATTTGGGAAAGCCCCAAATATTTGAAAATTTTAAAAATTACTTCTAAATAACTCAGGGGTTAAATCACAAAATGCAGGAAGAGAAGCAAGGTGAAGAACAGTGCGTGAGACATGCTACCTGCTGTGTAAAGAGGGAAAATAGAAAATATTTTGAACTAAATGAAAATGTAAAAATATCAACATTTATGAAATACAGCTACACAGTGTCTAGAAGGAATTTATAGCTTTTAAATGCCTATTTTAAAAATATCTGAAATCACTAAACCAAGCTTCCTCCTTCAAAAATTAGAAAAAGAACTGAACCCAAAGCAAGAAGGAAATAATAAAGACTAGTGCAAACTCCACGCAATGAGAAACAGAGTCAATAGAAGAAAAGAGATGAAGCCAAAATCAATTCTTGCAAAGCTTTCTGAGGTTAAGTGTACTGTAGTTATATAAGAGAATACCCTGGTTCTTAGGTAATATGCATCATGTCTTCAACCTTATGCTCGGATGATTCAGAAGAATACTGTTATGGGCAGAAATGTTTATGTCCCCTAAAATTCCTAACCCCCACTGTGGGTGCATTTGGACATGGGGTCTCTAAGGAAGCAACTGAGGTTGAATGAGGTCCTAAGGGTGGGCACTGATCTGATAGGATTAGGATCCCCATGAGACACCAGAGGGCGTGTCTGCTCTCTCCATGTGCATGTATCAAGGACAGGCCACTGAGGACACAGAGATGACTGCTGTTTACAAGTCAGGAAGAGAACCCTTAACAGAAACTCACCATGCTGGCACCTTCTAGCCTGCGAAACGATGAGAAAATAAATGACAACAGCACAAACTGCAAATTTTCCAAGGAAGCATCTTGGACCTGGTTTAAGCCACTCGGTCCATGGTATTTGGTTACGATAGCCCAAGCTGACTACCCACCTACCTACCTACCTAGAGTGCACTGCACAGGTGGAAAATGGGCAACCCTCAGGGAGTCTAGGTCAAGGGCAGAAGGAAGTTTTCTGTATTATTCTCGCAAATGCTGTGTTATTGCAACTAAGTGTGAAAATACGCTAAAAAAATAAAAACTAACCCTTCTCCTGCCTGGGTGGTGGACGCTTAAGTTGCTGGGCTGTGACGGGCTGAAGGCGATGCTCTCCTGGTTCCCTGACTGAGGTGAGGGCCTTCGGTTTAGTCCCATCCTCCCTGCACAGGGTTCTTTGCCTCTGTCCCACAAAGTCGTCAAGACGGTGGACGCAGATCCACTTTCTGCTTCTTCCTGGTGCCTGCCCTGTGTTTCTGTGGTCCTCCTTGGAAAGGCCACAAAAGTGTTTCAAGAGGACTCAAGTCCAAGATGCTTTCTTGGAAAATTTGCAGTTTGTGCTGTCATAAATGTGGCACATTAATGGTTGTTAAAACTGGGGAGCAACTCCTCAAGGCTTGGTGGAAGCACTTCGACTGAGTTTAAATATTCAAAAACATAAGAACCAAATCCTGTTCCCCAGGGGCAGCAGCACTGCATCCTACTGACCAAACTTCCACCCTCCTCCCTGGGCCTATCAAGAAACCAATGGGCAGGGCGCAGTGGCTCATGCTTGTAATTAATCCGAGCACTTTGGGAGGCCACGGTGGGCGGATCACTTGAGGCCAGTTTGAGACCAGCCTGGCCAACATGGTAAAACCCTGTCCCTACTAAAAATACAAAAATCAGCCAGGCATGGCGGCGCAGTGAGCCGAGATTGCCCCACTGCCCTCCAGCCTGGGTGACAGAGCAAGACTCCGTCTCCAGGAAACAAAAAAACAATTAAGCCCTGGGACTGTTTGGTACATGTGTCTTCTACTAAAGAGCAGGCTGCAAAGAAACTGAACTTTGCTTTAAAGCACTTGGTTTCAAATGCTTCTGAAAGCCCTGAGCTTCCCACTACAACTGCAAACGCCGCTTGGTAGGTATTTCAAGACCGGGGCTGCTCCCTGGGTCTCAACCTTCGTCCTTTCCACTTGGTTCCCACTCATCCTCAAGCTGTCCTTATCCAACATGGAAGATGCTCATTCTCAGAAGTGCTCTGGGAAACCCCTTGTCCTCAAGGTCCTCTCTGGGAACCCCACTGCCGTCATTCCAGCCGGTTTCTGCCACACCCGCTTGACAAGAACTGAAGAGCTGCTAGGGTGAATACTTGGCAGGCCCCTCAACACTCGACAGCAGCAGCGTGCTGGCCACATGTCAGTTTCCACATTTGCCTGCCTTCTCTGTTTTTAAGGGGGTATAACATGACTTAAACCTGCATGTTTTCAAATCCACTTAAGACCAGGAAGTGATATGTGGACAAATCAATTACCTCAAACCTTGACGGTGACAATCAAGCCAAGGTACAAACACGCTAAAATCACCACCCGTGCACCCACCTCTTCCTCTTTGTCCGTGGGCGAGTGCCAGAGGAGGGCAGTCCACATGGGGGCTCTGCTGTGTCTCACAAGGTGCACTTCTCTCGTGCACCGAGTGAAAACCCTACACATCTTCCCTGCCTGGCATTGTGCCAGTAGGCAGAAAACTTGGTGCCACAAAACTCAATATTTAGTCTTTATTGGCATGTGGTTTCCTAGACAACTGTGGACACAATTCCCTCAGAATGGCCTACGCTGCAGAGGGA
Organism: Chlorocebus sabaeus; assembly: GCF_047675955.1. Lineage (NCBI taxonomy): Eukaryota > Metazoa > Chordata > Mammalia > Primates > Cercopithecidae > Chlorocebus > Chlorocebus sabaeus. The sequence continues at coordinate 5,966,496 of NC_132929.1, read as the reverse complement.
GGGAAGGGAGTGTCACCATGTGGAAGGCTTGTCGCACTTGGTTACAGATCTCTCCTCTGAGCACCTCGTTTGTGTCAACTTCTGGCTAACCTGAGTGAACACCCATCAGCTGGGAGAAACGAGCGCTAGATGGCCACTGGTAAAGAAAGCCCTAACTATCTACAATAGAAATGGAAAACACTTAACGTTTTATCCATTTTAGTTTTGAACTAGAAATCTTCCAAGTTTAATATATACCTTCTTAGTGAATTCCCCCGCCAAAAACAAACAAAAAAACCCCAACCCCAAACCAAATGGTATTCCTGCATCTTGGGCAATAGCTCCTTCACTGTTGAGTTGTTCCAAAGAAAAACACACGAGTAGGTAAGAGTCAAAAATGCCACTGAGTTTTTGCTGGGATCAAATTGATCAGGAGACAACAATGTGGTTCTGTAAAAACCAGCACATCACAGTGGGTCTTCCCACACTCCATCATCTGGGGAAACCCACGTAAGCAGCCTAGGAACAGGTAAGTGCCGGGTCGCTCTCTGCAGGGCTGCCGGGCAGCCACGGTACTGTGTCCCGGGATGCATCTGTGCACACAGCCCTTGGGTTTGCTTTCTGCAAATTGCACAGAAAACAGCGTGGCTTCCTATCCAGTAAATGGTTTTCAAACTGCAAGTCAAGGCAAACGGAAAACTTATTCCCCACCTGCCTGCTAGGTGGCCTTCCTGCATCTGCTGCCACATCCCTTCCTAGCCAACTGCTCCCGGTCTAGACGGAAGCCACACAGTGTCAACGTCTGCATCTCCTCACCTGAGTCATCTCCATCTGCAGTGTCTTGTGTACTGCATCAAGTGCTTGCTCAGAGGTCAGGAGGAGGAACTGACTCACGCGGTGTTAGTGGATGTTCACTAAGCCTTTGTCGAATACAATGTGAGTATAGGGGAAGGGCAAACGCAGAATTCTGCCTCTAAAACTTGGCCATCTGAACGAACTCACTGCCCACGCTCAGTGCTGTGCGAAGATGGTTAAGCACAGAAATGTCCTTAGGAAGCAGCGCTAGGTATCTACACCTGACCAGATGTTCATCACATACTAAAAGGTAGGGGACAAACCACAGACTTACTGAGTTCTGTCCCTTTCACAATACATTGTTTCCCTAATTTATTTAAATGAAAACTATCTTATTTATGCCTTATATATGTATCTGTGTTTACGACAAGGACACATTTAAAACAATAAAAAACTCAACCCCTACATCATACTACACATGAATTAACTCAAAGTGGATCACAGACATAAATATAAAACAAAAAATTCTGAAACTTGAGAAATCTTTACACTTTGGGCTAAGTGATGATTTCTCTTAGTGAAGATGTAACATCTTAGTGAAAATATAACAAAAGCACAATCTATGAAAGAACAAACTGATAAACTAGACATCCATCAAACTGAAGTCAAGCGAAATGAAGATATGTTTACACAAAACCCTGTATGCAAATGTTTATAGCAGTTTATTAATAGTCTCCCAAACCTGGAAACAACCCAAAAGTTCCTTAACTGAGGAAAGGATAAACAAGCTCTGGCACACAATGGAATATCACGTGGCAGTAAAAAAGAACCTGCAACATCATCCACGAATCTCAAATGCATCACGCTAAGTGAAATAAGCCAGACTCAAAGGCAACATATCGTAGATTCCATTTATATGATGCTGTCAAAAGGCAACTACAGAAACAGAAGAGATCACCCTGCCAGGGGCTGGAAGAGGGTTGAATAGTACAAATGATTTGAGAAGGCTGTTTGATGTATTAACTGTAGTAAATAAACAGTATGTGTTTGTCAAAATCTGAACTATACATTTTAAAAACAGTAACTTACTATATGTAAATTATACCTTAATAAAGATGAAACAAAATAAAATCCACATAGATGGATTCAATCCACAAAGATGTTTACTAAAACACTATAGCAACAAGCTAAGTATCAACAGGGGTGGTAGTTAGATAAGTAGCGTATCCACAATGGAATATTTATGCTCATTAAACCCATTTCCTTCCCCCAAATGTGGGTGACATGCTATTTACCTGGGGAATAAAACCATACACAAATGGTCCCTCACGCGCGTGCGTGCACACATACAGGAACGCACGTGTGTTTCCCCACGCAGGGGTGTGTGTTTACCCGCAGGGGGAAGTCTACCTGCTGCTTTCTCCCACTCTGTCTCCAGGCCCTTCTGCCCCACTTCGATCTGAGCCCTGCAGGTGAGCACTGCCCACCCATCCGTACGTGCTGGCCAAGGGGACAGATTCTGCATGCGACACCAGACGACGAGGTGGTGGGTGATGCTGCGTGATAAGGATTTGTGTGCAGGATTTTAAAACAGGATTATAAAGCTGCAGGAAACTAGAAAACAGGGGGCAAACAGACCAAACCAGCACTTTATTTTAAAAAGTTTTATTTTGGAGATTTAGAAATTTGAGATTTTTAATAACGGCAAAAGAAATTCAGTCACACCTAATGATTAAAAGAACGTACTGGTGTATTATCTAAACAGAAATCGTGCTGATGTGCCATAATAAATTGTCTATTAGTAAAAAAATACACTTTAGGGCACAGCATTGTATCACAAATTACAGTAGGGATACTTTGCAAGAATTTAATCAAACTAGAGAATTCTGAGTAACTGTCTCTTTTAAATGCAGCACTTAAAAATGTAACAACTCTGTGCATCCTTTTTCTTAAAAAAAATGACCTTGCATGTGTCATAGAAACGCTGCTTTATTGCTGCAGAGGTCAAAGTTCAAGGCTCAAGAGGTACAGGAGAGAATACAAAGGTAGCCTTTAGAAACTTGGTTTTGTTTATGTATAAAAAAGGTAAAGTTTATAAAAGTTAATTTACAAACCAAGAACAAAAGTGGTATGCACGCATTATATACAAGCATCCTTAAAACATCAAAATTTTCAAATGCATAGCCAGAAAGAACAGAAAACAACCACCGCCCCTTGTCAAAAAAAAAAGAAAAAAGAAAAAGAAAAAAGAAAAGAAAAAATCCCCAAATCACACCACTATTTTCTTCTGGGTGATAACACATTTCTGAAACCACCAAATGCACAATTTACTCAGTCTTTGTCATGATACAGTATCTCGATAATGCACAAAAGCCATAAAAACTTAGTAACATACAGCGAGAATGAGCTAAGAATTAAGAACATGAGGGTAAGGCATTCCTGCTGGTTAGTATGTTTGTAGTAATATGGTGAAGTTAGAGATCTGAAGAGGCCATGGAACCAGTCTCACATGCTTCTGTATCCTTCCCTATGAAAAATGTGTTTTCATATACAGTAAGTCATTGTCTTCACTTCACCCTCCCCCAGTTATAAATCCCCTTGCTGTACATTTCTGTTAAATCCACAACACTGGTTATATATTCCAGGTGCATTTTAAAAATGTGTGCATATTACTTCATGCATAATAAAATAAAATGTGTATGTATGCTAGGCCAGGGCCATAGTAGAGTTTGAAACAGTGTACTTTGGAAAGAACAGACCTCAAATGCACCCCCATTTACTGGCTGGTATTTTAACGGAAATCAATATGTGAAGTTAAGCAGTGACGATAAAAAAAAAACTACAAAAATCACAAAGCAAAATATCTTTGAACCTCTAGCCAATACCAACAGTCCCGTCAATCACACACACACAGCGTGTAGCATGTTTTCTGACCATGGTTCAGGGGCATGCTCACTAATCTTTATCAGTTCCAACAAATGCTTCATACTAACAAACTGTAGTATCAATTCTAAAAAAGGTATAATACTTGATAAAGTGGTTCCATTTAGATTAACTTTAATCCAGTTTCACATTATTTAATCAAGTTCCTATATTTCAGAGTTAAAAGTGGTCAATAAGGACAGAAACACAGTTTGCTCCAACGAGATAATTTGGATCTCCAGGAAGACACTTGTTTTGCCAGGTTTTAGGATCACCTATGAGAGAAAAGAAGGTGATGTCATTTACAGTTGAGTAAATTGCTATCTGCAATGCTTTGAAATTATAGGGCAAATATGTATATTTAAACATAATTTTCTTGTGTTTCTTCAGCATATTGTATTTGTTATCAAAACTCACTGCTGTATTTCAGTGCACACCTGCTGCCACCTAACAATTTCAAAGGTGCTTCACACTTCTATTTAAAAAATATTTAAAACTTTCTCTCCAACTCACACCATTAAGAACAGTTTTCTTAAACTTTCAGACTTCTCCTTTATTACATTATCAAGTGCATTGACTTTTCAAAAAACGAATACAAGTGAGTGACGGCAATCTTATGTCTGGGACAGTTCCAGTTTGCCCGAGCCCACATAATTATCAGTAGCACTTTTTTTTCCTCCCTTTCAAAAGTCTGGAGGATAATTATATGATCACCTATTTGAGCTGAGAATGAGGACACATTTCTCATACTCAACTATAGACCAACAAATGAAACCCAGTTCTGCAGAATCTAGTTCTTGAAGACCATCTTTCCCCTTACAAAAAACAAACAAACAAACAAGACTGCACCAGAGCTGCTCAGCTCTGATTCCAGCTGAACAACAAAATTAATCACGCAGCTTCAGAAACTCACTGACTGGGTGTTAGTTAGATCTCAGGATTTAAGTTTTTAATAAGCTCATGGTGATTTCTATTAAATGTGAAGAAGGCAGGGACAAGTATATGTCTCTGTGGTATCCAAGCAAGCTGAGAGTCACAGCTGTGGATTTCTGCTTCCCTTACAGCAATAGCTCTCAAACAGGAACGGCCCTGCCCCAGATGGGACATCTGGAGACAGTTTGCTTGTTACCACTGGCATCTAGGGGTAGAGGCCCAGGGAAGCTGCTAAATATCCCACAATGAACAGGAGAGCCCCTACAATAATCATTTGGCCAAAATGTCAACAGTGCCAGCTGAGAACCCTGCCTACAGTATGTTAGACATTACCTAAGCAATATCTGGAGCCAAAAGCATTTCATTTTTCCAGAAAATGCGGTACTTGTAAATATGAGGAAATATGTATTTACAAGTAATTTTTTTCTTTGGTAACATTAAAATATGCTCTTGCTATGATCTTTATACCACAAACTTTTATTTCATACTGTACCAAACTAAAACTAAATAATGCTCGTCTGATTTATCAAAGATTTGGAAGCAGGACTTTAATTAAATCAGGTTCGCTTAAAGTGATCTACACCCAAAATAAAATTTAATTGTTAACTGACTTAAGTCACTCAAGGAAGTGAGAAATGTGAAAATGCAATGGAAGCTTTGAAATTATGATCTTAGGAGCAAAAAGTTGTTTACAAATAGTGTATAAAAGAAGCAATTTAGAGTATTACACTGAAAAACCACGGCCAAGTCTGATCACAATGGAAGATTTTTTTAAGTTTCTCTGGTATACATACTTTGTAGATTAAGAAATTAAACAGGCCAGGTGCAGGGGCTCACGCCTGTAATCCCAGCACGCTGGGAGGCCGAGGTGGGTGGATCACTTGAAGTCAGGATTTCGAACCAGCCTGGCCAACATGGTGAAACCCCATCTCTACTAAAAATACAAAAATTAGCCGGGCGTGGTGGCGCACTCCTGTAATCGCAGCTACTCAGGAGGCTGAGGCAGGAGAATCGCTTGAACCCGGGAGGCAGAGCTTGCAGTGAGCCGAGATCGTGCCACTGCACTCCAGCCTGGGCGACAGAGGAAGACTCCATCTCAAACAAAACAAACAAAACAAACAAAAAAGAAACGAAACAACAGTAACCAAAAATATAAATAGTTATAGAAAGGAATGAACTAATTTTAATAAGATAAAAATGCCTGTTTGGGCAGGACAATAACAATTCTCCCACTGCATCCTAAAAAATTGGACAGAATCAATCATTTTGAATACCAAGAAATACTCAATTATTTGGCCAAATTATTAATTTTTTTTTTTTTTGAGACAGAGTCTCGCTCTGTTGGGCGGGCTGGAGTGCAGTGGCATGATCTCGGCTCACTGCAACCTGCGCCTCCCTGGCTCAGGCAATTCTCTTGCCTCAGCCTCCTGAGTAGCTGGGACTACAGGCGTGTGCCAACACGTCTAATTTTTGTATTTTTAGTATAGATGGGGTTTCACCATGTTGGCCAGGCTGGTCTCGAACTCCTGACCTTAGGTGATCCACCCGCCTTGGCCTCCCAAAGTACTGGGACTACAGGCGTGAGCCACCACGCCTGGCCCAAATGATCAATTTTTAAAAGGAAGAAACTCTTCTATCTTTCCATATTTATTTACAATATATGCACCATAAATAAATGTGGAAATACCGGTGATGCCTACAAGGCCACAGGAACAGAGGGAGAGATCTGCTAACACACAGCATGCGTAGCATCATCAGCCCAGGTATTAATCAACGACAGTCCCCAAAGCCCCAAAGGACAGAGTGAAGACAGCATACCCGACGAGGAGTCGGATGATTTTAGAGCAAAAGACCAACCGTCAGGAGTCATGGACGCACAGTGTGGTAAGCGCAGCTCCACAGGCTTCAGGAACTTGAGGCCATGGGGACCACACATCACCAAGGGACTCAGCAGTGTTTCACCTGGAGTTGGAAAAGGGGATGGGCAGAGAGGTTGGATGTGATCTTTCTTCTAGACACCCAGTTTTCCTCACCCTGCTTCTAATTATATGCTTGAAAGCCTAATGGAGTTAGTTCTCTACAACCACACTGACCACAAAAAAAATGTAACAGCAGCCACATATGGAATTTTAAATTTCCCAGTAGCCACGTTAGAAAGTAAAAAGAAACAGGTGATAACAAATACTATAGTATTTTCACTCAATATAACCAAAACACTGTTATTTCAACATGTAACCAATATATGGTATCTTTGGAACTTGGTGTTTATTTCACATTTCCAGCATCTTTCAATCCAAAATTGTCACACTTCAAGTGCGAGGTAGCCACGTGCAGGTGGTGGCTGCTGCATTCAATCATATGGGTCTATAGTATAAAACATATTCAAATGTACTTGTTACAAATGTGACATATTTTCCATTTTTAAAATTTGCTCCATAGATGCTTAAAGGGATTCATGCAGGGCCAACACAGTCAGTCCTACTGGTTTTTAAAACAGGATATCCCCAAAATCAGAGTACAGAATCAGATATCAGTATTCTGGCAAAATGTAAGAAAGTGTTAACTGATTTAGGAAAGTAAAAGCACTGCTAAAAGATGCTAAATCACGACACAGTTCGTTACAATATCCTGATAGATCCAGGAGGATTATGAAAATAACAGTTTCCTTAAGAAGCTCAGAAACATACTGTCATCTCCCCTGAGACTCCTTCGTGCTCTCTGCCGAGCATGTACTCGTGCTAGGTTCTGGGGTGATGAGTAAGACAGTACCTGTCAAGACGTTTAGGTTCTCCAATCAGGTGAAGACACAGCAAAGCCTTTCTGAGTGGGTGTTACCTAACCCATCTCCAGAGACGCAAAGGCTGACTGATTCAAAGACAAATCTGGTCAGGTCAGCCCAGGCTGCTCAGCAGGCACAAGTGAGAGACATCCCGTGGCCTGTCCTATGCCATCATTTTGTTACTTCACACCAAAAGTAAAAGCAGGCAGTGTGGCCACCATAGCCTTGCCTCAGGCCACCTCCTGCCTGCTTGCAACACCATCCCAAGGGCACCCCTCGCTACAGCACTCATCTGAAAGGACCTCCCTGATGAAAGGAACATGCTATTATTAGTGGCCCAGGGTGGAGGTAGAGAGAGGTGCTGCACTACCCCCTTAACCAAGCACTATAAGCTTTGAAGTGCACACAGGGCAACTCTTAAGTTATTAAAACTAAGCAGAAAAATAAACACATTTACCTTTCTCTTTATCTAAAGGTGGGAGGATGCTGTTGTCTCGGCAGACCTTGAAATAGATTTCCTGCTCAACTCCTTCAGGAATGGCTCCTTGAGGGATAATTATACTGACGCCAGTTTCTATGGAACTCAGCACGCCACCATTGCTGTTAAATATGCCTCGAGCTGTGGCCACCACAGTATGACCATCTTCATCTTCATCCTCTTCCACAGCTGAAGGACTGAAAGTTCAGAAATGGCTAGTGAGTGAATTCCTAATAGTACACAGGTGCTTTGCTTTTACTACTACTGTATTACGTGCTTTCATTTTACTTTTGTTTCTCCATATAATCAAGAAGTTACTTTAACAAGGTAAGTTTCTGGCAACAGATTTTACTGACAGGGTTATCTCAGAGAGTATTATTATCATTATCATTATTTTGAGACAGAGTCTCACTCTGCTGCCCAGGCTGGAGTGCAGTGGCACGATCTTGGCTCACTGCAACCTCTGCCTCCCGGGTTCAAATGATTTTTCTGCCTCAGCCTCCCGAGTAGCTGGGGCTACAGGCATGTGCCACCACGCCTGGCTAAGTTTTGTATTTTTAGTAGAGATGGAGTTTCACCATATTGGCCAGGCTGGTCTCAAACTCCTAATCTCATCATGATCCACCTGCCTCAGCCTCCTGAAGTGCTGAGATTAGAGGCATGAGCCACCGTGCCCGGCTGTTCTTCCATTCTTAGTGACACAAAACAATGGTGCATCTCACAGCTGACAGCACCTCAGACTTGATAACATCTCCCTAGGATTTTAAGTGCACATGAATATGGTCCTGCCTCAGCATCCCTGAGGACCAAGTGCCCACCCTGTTGCAGAAGGCAAGGCTTCCAAGGTTCCATGAGCTGAAGACCCTTGTATGGGCACATCCCAAACATCCACGAAAAGAGAGACAGTAGATTAACTTAGTAATCACAGAACACCAAAGGCAAAGGGGATGTGGTATCAATGACGGCTTCAAAAACAGAGGCTATCGAGACTTCCTGAAGGACAGTTTTGAGCCAGGGCTTAAAGGTGAGCAGAAAGACCAACGAAACAGAATCACAAGAAGGTAGCTGCAGCTTCACTCCAGCATGACCGGAGTACCAGGGACCACATCCTAAGCACAGTACCAAGGGAGCAGAGTGCAGCCTGAGCTGCGGAGCAGGGGCCAACTGTGTCTGTCCCTGACCACTGGTGGATGTGCAGAGCTAGGAAGGCAGTGACCGCCATAACCATCCTTGCTCTCGGAAAGCAGACTCAGGTGGCCATCCTGACCTTTGGTTCTCCCTGCCTATAAGTGCTTCTGCTTTACGGTGGCATGAAAATGGAACTGGCTGTAGGAGGGTGAGATGAGCTAATGTGTGGCCAGAATCCATCCGGTCAATTGCCACGGAATGAAAGACAGGAAAGAGGAGCTGCAGGGAGGCTCCGGGAGGGCTTGCTTTGTCTCATTTGCTCAGCCATCTTACTAACTGCTGCTCTTTAAACAGTCAGGGCTATTCTATTTTTCTTCTTAGCATCATTGTGGAACAAATAATGAAAGAGGAACATAGATATTTAACGTTTTTACATGTCCTCCACATGCCCCTGAACAGCAGGTCAGGAGAATACAAAAGGCCATGGCTGGTTAAGACTATGGGTTCTCGGCTGGGTGCAGTGGCTCACACCTGTAATCCCAGCACTTTGGGAGGCTCACTTGAGCCTGGGAGTTCCAGACCAGCCTGGGCAGCATGACAAAACCCTGCCTCTACTAAAAATACAAAAACTAGCAGGGCATAGTGGCGCATACCTGTAGTCCCAGCTACTTGGAAGGCTGAGGCACGAGAATTGCTAGAACCTGGGAGGCGGAGGTTGCAGGTTGCAGAGAGTTGAGATCACGCCACTCCTGCCTGAGTGACAGAGCGAGACTCTGTCTTGATAAAAAAAAAAAAAAAAAAAAAGAGGCCAGGTGTGGTGGCTCACATCTGCAATCCTAACACTTTCGGAGGACGAGGTGGGAGGATCAGTTGAGGTCAGGAGTTCAAAACCAGCCTGACCAACATGGTGAAACCCTCTCTCTACTAAAAATACAAAAAATTTAGCTGGGCGAGGTGGCGGACGCCTGTAGTCCCAGCTACTCAGGAGGTTGAGGCAGGAGAATCGCCTGAACCCAGCAGGTGGAGGTTGCAGTGAACCAAGATCGCACCACTGCACTCCAGCCTGGGCGACAGAGGGAGACTTTGTCTTAAAAACAACAACAACAACAACAAAACGCATGGGCTCAGAGGTTGGAGAACCAGCAGCTAAATCGAGGCTCACCTCACCCTAGCTGTGTGACCCTGGGCAATGTGCTTACTGTCACTCAACCTCAGTTTTAGTAAAACAGGGATGATGACAATACCTACCAACCATACATGACTGTTAGCTTTATTATTTTACCAACATCTTGTAACTCCTGGAGGACCTTCTATGTAGCAGCATTCATTGCAACAACACTCTTCAGTTTAAAGGTTGAGTTAAAAAGATCACTTCAAAGTCCCAAGTCAAATAAACTACAACAAACTCACATGAGAAAAATCACAGGGGCAATGCTTTGAGCAAAGGCAAAAGTCTTACCTCACAGGAATAGTTTTAGGCACTGTGCTGATATTATTTATTTGATATTTAGGCTTCTCTGCATGGATAGAGAAAGTTTCAACTCCACTGTCAAACTCAGAAGGCTGTGCCAAACTGTGCGATTTCACAAGAGTTTTTGGAGAAGTGGGAGTTTTTGACAAGTCAGGTTTATGCGCAGTTTCACTTGGCAGAAGATTGTGATTGAATTTAGGACTTTCAAACTTGCGTTCAAACGGTCGGGCAGAACTTGTATATGGTTTTGGTGTGAATCGATTGTATGCTGGAGTGACCGTTTTCTGAGTCTGTTCAGTTCCATTAACTGGGGCTTTATCTGGAAAACTTTTCTGGGGATAGAAAGCTGGCTGAGCAGTATCTTCTCGGTTTGGTGGTCTGAAAGTTGCTGGCTTATTCTGAGACGGAGGTGGGTCTGGTTTGGACACTAAGGAATTCTGAAAATCCAATGACACTGAATTACCTGAAAAACAAACATAAGCATTTAAAAACCTTTCTGAAAAAAGGTGTAACAGCCCTCTCCCAGCTCAACTTGTCCTGGTGCTGGAGTCGAGGCCCAAGTGTGGGTCGCACAGCCAGAGCCTGACTCCTGAGCCCCGGAGGCTAGGTGTGGTGCTGAGGGATAAGGGCAGCACGGACAGGCGGTACCATGAGTAGACCCTGCTGCCCTGGAGTCAGGGTCCAGCTGCTAAGATTCCTGGCCTCCAAAGACTGGCACTAGTCTTTGTGAAAACCAGAATGTCCAATAACCATGTAATAAGGACACTCACTATTAATTAGAAAAATGTAAAACAAAACCAACCAAAAGCATTAAATACTATTTCACACACACTAGAATGGAAAAACTGAAAAGTGTGATAATGCCAAATGTTGGTTAAGAAGTGGAACCACAGGATTTTTTATGCACTGGCAGAGACAGTGTAATATAGTACCAACTGACCTCTGTGAAATAAAGACACTACAAGACAAGAGAATTATTAATCCAAATTCCTCATGAACATGGCAATATAATTTACCACAGTATGAGAAGAAAAATCATATGGTCATCTTAATACATGCAGGAAAAACATCTGACCAACTGCTTGCAGCAAACTCTGAATATGGGGAACATCTTAAACACGACAAAGGACATCGACGAAAATCCTACCGCTAACATTCTAAGGGTAAAACATGAAGTCCTTCCTCCTTAAGATCAGGAACTAGCAAAAGAGGTCCAATTTCACCACTTATGTTTCAGAGTTCATTGGAGGTCCTGGCCAGTGCAATCAGCAAGAAAAGAAAGAAGGCCAGGTGCAGTGGCTCACGCCTGTAATCCCAGCACCTGAGAGGCCGAGGTGGGCAGATCACCTGAGGTCAGGAGTTTGCGAACAGCCTGGCCAACATGATGAAACCCTGCCTCTACAAAAAATACAAAAATTAGCTGGGCGTAGTGGTGTACGCCTGTAGTCCCAGCTACTTGGGAGGCTGAGGCAGGAGAATCACCTGAACCCAAGACACAGAGGTTTCAGTGAGCTGAGACTGTGCCACTGCACTCTAGCCTGGGCGAGAGCAAGGCTGTGTCTCAAAAAAGAGAGAGAGGAAAAAAAAAAGAAAAAAAGAAAAAGCATAAAGACTGGAAAGTAAGAATTAAAACTGTCTTCATCTGTAAACATGGTCGTGTGTGAAACAAAATCTTAATAAGTCTCAATCCAGAACTATAACACGTCTGCTTGAAGACTCACAAGTCCTGGGAGGTGCCTCCTAAGGGAATAAGAGAGAAGTCTGTGCTACGAAAATGCCTGTTCACGGCAGAAGAGATAAACACTTTGTGTTATATGCTGAGGGTAAAATGTTACACAGCTCTTAAGATGAATAAGCTGGAGCTGTATGTGATCTACCTGGTATGTAAATGCAAAAGTAAAGGTGCTATGGGATACATTTTATGTGAAACACCATGGCTTTTCTATTTGGGTGTGTGAAGATGAAACATAACAATACGTTTTACAAACCATCTTTAGATATACTGGCAAACACTACTTCCAGAAGATTGAGACTAGCACAAAATAGATTAAAATCTGTTTAGCTAAAAGGCTTGTCCAAAATAATGGTCTTGTAAAAACAGGAGTCATACTTTTAACAAAATTCTTAGTTTTTACTATTCCCAGCCCAAAAGTTTCAATTATGTATTTTTTAATGTAAAAACCATTTTGCCTAGAAACCACCAGAATTTTACTTCTTAAGCATTACTGTGTTATAATGTCTACTTCCGAACTTCCTACCTTCACCATGTGCTCCCTTAGAATGTATGTGGAGAGACGCGCTGGTGACAGGTTGAGATGGCTGGGCGTACTGCGAGGGCAATGGAGGAGGAGGGGGAGTGACCTGGAGGGGTTCATAGCGTTTCTCACCAAACGATCTATCTACACCATCAGCTTCAGGAGGCTTTCCCCTGTTAACAAATGAAGAAAATGCCAACACCTGAAAATGGACTCACATTTACAAAACAAGTTCTCATTTCTCCACGTATCTCTAAGTTAAAAAAAACTAGAAATTTCACAATTTATTCTCGTGAGTATGGGTAGTTACTCTACCGAAATATAAAAACAGATTCAACCATTTATCGGCACAAGAAATGTCCACACACACAAATACTTTAAGAATATTAGTAAAACATCCAGAAGATGGCAACCAAAGGCAGGTGAAATTTTGGGTATATTTTAATATTTAATTGTTATTTACAAAAGATAGTAACATTGACAGATTTAAGAAAATCTTGCAAATATTCTGAAAACATATCATGGCACAAATTTTCCTGAGACACACTTTTTTTTTTTTTTTTGAGCCAGGGTCTCATTCTGTCGCCCAGAGTGGAGTGCAGTGGTGTGATCTCAGTTCACCGCAACCTCTGCCTCCCAGGCTCAAGCGATTCTTCTGCCTCAGCCTCCCGAGTAGCTGGCATTACAGGCGCCAGCCATCATGCCTGGCTAATTTTTGTATTTTTAGTAGAGATGGGGTTTCGCCATGTTGGCCAGGCTGGTCTCAAACTCCTGACCTCAAGTGATCTGCCCGCCTCGGCTTCTTAAAGCGCTGGAATTAGAGGCATGAGCCATCGTGCCCAGCCCTAGACCCACTTCTGATTTTGTATCTGGCATCTGGCATACTCGGAGCACTACAAAAACAGATGTCGCAGACTAGGAGTTGGCAAACTTCTTCACTGAAACACCAGAAAGTAAATGTTTCTGGTCTTTTGGTCCATACAGTCTTTGTCACAACTATTCAGACTATGCGGTTATAGCCTCAAAGCAGCCCCACAACAGGCATATCTGTGTTTCAGTAAAGCTAACAAAGCTGGAGCTTTCACTTTAAAATTTCCCCTTGAGTTACCAGGTCCATTTTTTGGTTAAATGACTGCTGGAGCAGCAGACACTGCTTTATCTTACAAGGTTCATTTAAGTCACATTGTGCCATGTATGCTTATTTTTTCAGATTGCCAATTGTTAATATGTACCACAAAATTCACACAAATCTTTTTAGAAGACCCATAATTGCAACATTGCCATCTAACCCTTACTGCTGAATGCCAAAGCCGCACTAGCTTTATGTGCACCCACAATAACATACGCATCTGGAATATCCCGTCATTTTCATACATTTTCACTGAAGAAGTCTCATGATTGGCTTCTTTATCTTGCTTTCATGAATTTAGACTAAGCCCTTGATGATGACATTAAAATCTGAAAGTGCACATAATGCCAGTGACACAGTGAGGGACACCTTACGGAACAGCCTCACATTAATTGCCAGTCTTACCACTTGACGTTCCTTTTCAAGTAGTCATAGCTAGTGTAAGAGCCAAGAAATCTAGGTGATGGCAAAGCAAGCGCAACAGAAAAATGAAAGAAAATGGTCAATCTAACTAAGTAAATTTGCAGCAAATGGAACTCAAATGTCATTTAAAAATAACCAACATCCACCATTTCACCATTATTTGGTCTATAAAGGAATATATCACTAACTCTCATTTGGCCAAGGAAATTAAAGATAGATAAAACAGTCACTTAGTTATGCCGTCTGCTGGCCCACCCTTCGTGTACTTTAACTGGTACTGCAGTGAAGAGCAATGTGTTTGAGCTTTGCTCCTTCTGCACCTCTGTTGCAGCTGCTAATAGTGAGCAAAGAAATTTATCAAATCAAAGAGCGGCGATCAAGGATAATCAGCAGGTTCTGAATAAGTGGGAGTGAAATGTCCTATTAAAGAAAAGAAAAAAAAAAAAACGCTGGGCAAATGAAACACTGCAAGTGAAGACACAGGAAAAAGTAACACAACAGAAGAGCTACACCGAGCCCCTGGGAGGGGAATGGTAAAAGCACAGATATAAACATGCCTGGCTTGAAACCTGGCCAGACTTCACATGTTCCTTTCTAGCAGGACCTTCTGCATGGGCAATCGTGAGCTGGGCCCTGTGGCGGTGGAGTCTTACTGCCGAAGCTGCATGCTTGATGCTCAGTCTCTCTCTCATCTAATGATGTCTCACAAACACAAAAACAACTGAACATCAGTCTCTTACATTTAGTTCTTTAAAAGCTAAAAACTACCATCATTTATTGAGACCTGGAAGTCTCACTGAGTGAGCTGAGTCCTGAAAGGTAGATTTGATAACAAAAAATCCCTGGTTGTCCTGAAGAAGTTGACTCAATCTCTGGGCGGAGACATGTGAACAGCCCTGGAGGGACACTGTTCTTGCACTGTCTTAGAATCCTGGAAACTTCCAATTTACTTTGGAGGTGAAATGTCTAAGCTACTGTCTCCTAACCTTTCCAGTTGTAATCCAGCTCTATGGAATTGTAAGACTGGGTTATCTGCTTGCTTCCTGGGGCATCTGTCCTGTGCTAACAAAGATTATTTTCCGTCTCTGATTCTCACCATTTCTGAGGTGTGTTTTTAAGTGAAGCATAAGCATGCATCATCTGGAGGAAGAAAATTTTGCTATTCCTATATTTTACTGAAAGAAAAATGCCTGAAGGCAGTCTATTTAGTGACAAACAGTAAATGGTTTTGAAATGCAGGACAGAGTCCTATATTTTAAGCTATTTTCCAGTTAAAGAAGTTGTAGTTATGGATAAGAGGATGAAAAAGCATTACAAGGGAAAGTTATAGAAACAACTTCCCTCTTAGTTATCTTCCATGACCCTTATTCTCCTTTCCAATTCTCTAACCATTAAATACCTATATACAAAAACGCAGCACAATTATAAAGAGTTTCAATTTCACACTACAAAGGAAAAAAAAGTATACTGGTATCCATCCCAAATTATACTTTTCTCACTCACAGCAGCAGGGAGTAAAATCAAACTGAGTTCCGAGTAAATTCACAAAGACAGATGTCATCTATTTCACAATATATCCCTGTGAAAACAATGACCAGGTAATACAGGTTCCTTCCAGAGCTGTGTTAATGAAAAGGAAGGTGGTGGATGCACCTAGTACATCATGCCCTGTTTTGAGCTTCATTCACTCAACAATTATTAAGCCCCCACTGTATGCAAGGCAATGTTCTACACCCTGAAGTTATATATCACAAATAAGCTAACTCTTCTTTCTAGAAAAACAAAGCAAACATGCATTTCAATCGATTCCCTGGCAAAACAACTTACTTTTTAGATCTAAATATAATCTTTTTTTTTTTTTTTGAGACGGAGTCTCACTCTGTCGCCCAGGCTGGAGTGCAGTGGCACCATCTCGGTTCACTGCAAGCTCTGCCTCCCGGGTTCATGCCATTCTCCTGCTTCAGCCTCCAGAGTAGCTGGGACTACCTACGGGCGCCCGCCACCATGCCCAGCTAATTTTTTGTATTTTTAGTAGAGATGGGGTTTCACCGTATTAGCCAGAATGGTCTCCATCTCCTGACCTCATGATCCGCCCGCCTCGGCCTCCCAAAGTGCTGGCATTACAGGCGTGAGCCACTGCGCCTGGCCATATAATCTTTTAAGGTTGTATTGTATTTACCAAGTATGTAAAACGATAAATAAGAGGTATCTTTAAACTACACCCATGAGCCTTCTTCTGACAGGAATGAATGTGTTTAACGGTGTTTAGTAAAAATAATAACTAAAGGGTACACCCAAAGGTGAGCTCCTAAGGCTCAGTGCCTAGCTCACTTTAGGCTAGACACCAATTAGATGCTACTGTGATAACTGTAAATGAACTCCTGTAACACTGTAAATGTAAACGAATTCCTAATGACAAATCCACATCTGTTTTTGTTCTTGTGGGTTTTTTTCTGTTGAGGTATGAACCCAGCTGTGCGCCTGTGTGGGTTTACATTGTGCCTAGCTCACTTCAGTCTAGACACCATCTAGATGCCACAACCCCTTTCTAGTGTGCTAAGGGGTGGTTCACAACACTAGTACAAGACACGATTTGCATTTAATATAACCCCCATTGCAGCACTCTCAAGTTTGCATTTGTATTCTCATAAACTGCTTTCTTCTGTAAACATAAAGCCTTAAATATAGGACAGTGAAAAAAAATGTTTTAAGTCTTCACTTCGAATGATGTCTTAGAAAAAGCAGTGGTAATTAAAATTAGGTTTTAATGTTAGTGGTTTTAAAGTACGTTCTAAAACAATTTTCACACAATAGTAAATGACAAATAGTTAATTTCCCAAGATAATCCCAAGCCCACGCAACTAATTAAGGAAAAATCTAGGAGCTTTTAATCTAGACACAATACTATGTGTGATGAATTCTAATACGCCAATCCGGCTAGGTACTGCTATGAAGGGATTTTTCAGGTTTTATGTCCCCCGTCAGTGGAGGGGAGATGGTCTTGGGAGGGCCTGGCCTAATCAGTAGAGCCCTCTGAATGAGAATTTAGGCCTTCCGTGATCTCACACTCTGCAGTAGCTCAAAATCTTCCCTTCCCGACCAACTGCCCTCTGAAATACGACTTGCTTAGCCAGCCCCTGTAACTGTGTACGTGAATTTCTTTTGACAAACCCACATCTGTTTTTGATCTTGCGGGTTTTGTTCTGTTGAGGTATGAAGCCTGTGTGGGCTTAGACCCAACTATCAGTACCAAATTCTCTTATCAGTCAGGGTTCAACCAGAGACACAGAACCAGCAGGAGACACAAACCCACGCAGGCACAAGAAAGGAGAACAAACTAACACGAAACTCAGGGATGAGCAAACAGAGGGGAGCAGCAAGCACAGGGAAAAGATGACTGGGAGTCAAGAAACTTGGGTTCAGCCCCAGCTCTGCCCTGTCATTTTCCCTCACCTGTAAAACTGGATCAGAAATCTTATAAAAACAAAAAACCTCTTCGGTATTTCCCTCAAACAGGATCCTCCTCACATCTGTTTTTATATATAAAAAATAAAAACAGAAAAGAAAAAGAACCAGCATGAGGTCATTATGTGTGTGTACAGAAGACTGATGATTACCTAGCAATGAGGGTCCTTGTAGTTGACACTGTCTTCCGTCAAAACCCTGTGATGTTAGCATCTTTGTGAATGCAAAAAGTGTGTACACCTAACAGCAGACTTTAAAAGCAAAACACACATCCCAGAACTAAAAAACCATGTACAATGCTGAACCACTAGGGCCTACAGAAATCATATATTACATTTAAACTATTTTTCTTCAAAATATATTGAACTGCACGAGATTAATACGCTGCATCCTATTTTTTTAAAAGCCAGGTGAAATAGCTTACTTTGAAGAATAACTAGAAAAATTTGATTGATTCTGAGAATGAGCTGGCTTTGCAGGCTCGGAGAGATGGCTGGCAGCAATGTGTGCAGGAGGCTTATTCTCAAAACTTCTTCGGTCAAAGTATGAGAGCTGTTTTCGATAATATTCTTCATCTTCTTCAGGGTCATAATGATTTGACCGAACGATATCTTCAGGTGGCTTCAGTTGAGGCTTTTGAGGTTCTGGGATCCTAACAGATAATGAATGACAAATGGAACACCTTTTTAGATATTAGTGTTATGAAGGAAGTAGAGTACGTTAAGTCTTACCTTGACCAAAAGGTCAATAATTACTAACTGCTGTGATTACTGAGGATCTGAGCAGTCCAACAGTTAGAATGGATATTTCAAATCCCATGTCCTCACAGAGTATACTCAAAAGGCAGCCCCCTTCTGGCTCATGAGTCCTTTAACACAATTTAATAAGCTAAACGATGATATGATTAGGGGACAGCAGTTTAGAAGTAGTTACTCAGAAAGACAAAGGGGAATGCAACCAAGACAGTGAGCATCTTGAGAAGTACATATATGAAGGTCAAGAACAGTAAATGATAGATTTTAAGAACTTTCACAGGGATTTTTAAGAACTCAGTCCAGGATCTCAATGATTCGCTTATGAACGAATAACTCTATATGGTCTAAAGTTCTAGAAGGCATAGAAAGCAGATGAGGAAGAAAGCAAGTCACTAAGGAAATGCATATTAGACAGTTCTCTTCTTCATCATAAGTGCAAACATATATTCAGGCCAAAAAAAAAAAAAAAAAAATCAGAAGAACTGTATTCAAATCTAATCTGTCACTTATTGGCAGTGCAATGAGGCCATGGGCAAAAGCTCAGGCTGAGGAGCAGCAGGCCAGGTTTCTCTTCCAGCTCTAAGAAGTCTTGTAAGCTACTTAACCCCTCTCAGCCTCAGTCTCTCTCTCTACGATGCAGAACACCACTGTCACCTCATTAGGCTGATGTGCTTAGCATGAGGGCAAGCACCTGAGGCATGCTCACTGAATGATTTAGTTATCTTAACCAATCTGAGTCTGTTTCCTCACCACTGGAAACTAAGAGGTCACATGTTGAAAAGCACTTTTAAAACTAAAAAGCATAATACAAATGTCAGAGCTTAAAAATGTTTATTTAATCATCTGCTTGGAGACTATCCTTCCGAAAGTTTGCTAAAGGTATAAAGATTTGTCAGAAAAGGCATAATAAAGTTCTACCTTTTTTTTTTCTTAGAATCACTGTGTAGGAGAGCTGATAGTTTTTATTTAAGGACAAACTCCTCCTATTCACACCTCTCCTCTACTAACACAGTAAAAGGTTTTCTCATTGACTAAGAGGGATAAATTCCTGGTCAGTTCTATGCCACAAAGAGCACTCACCTGTATAGAGTTTTGTCATGTTCACTGAATTGATTCTGAGAAGTGGGTTTGGGACCAATGATGGGAGCACCTGAAGGTTTAGATGCTACTTCTGGAGGCTGTTTAAAAAAAAAAAAAAAGACAATTATGCCTAAGGAACAGATAATTACAGAACAGATATCATGTAATGGGGGAGGGGAGAGCTAAGAAGCCGTTTAAACTGTGTGCCTATGCATCCAAGGCAGGAAAGATGTATTTACCTTAAAAGTGGCAGTGTCATTTACATCCTTCTTGGTCTCTAAGGATGCAGATCTTTTGTTTTCAAACATCTTAACTCTGGTGAGTACAGACTGTGGCTTCATTGCTGGATCTTCCTCTTCTTCGGTTTGAGTTGGGGGTGGAGGCAGCGGTTTGGTATTTGAAGGCAGAGCTTCTGGCTTATGCTGAGATGAAGGTATCAGCGGAGGGACAGCTGCAGCACCATGGAGAGGCTCAAAATGACCTGCTCTAGAGGTAAATCCTTGGGGTGGGACTTGCTCGTAACTGCGTGAATATTGCTCAAAATACTGCTTGGGCTCCGCGGGCTTGGGCCCTGCTGAAGGGTAGGGCTGGGTTTCCGGCCTGTGTCTACCATGCGTGTCATACCCAGGAGCTGGCTGCTCTTCGTGCCGCAGGGCAGACGCTCTAGGTGCCTGTTCATAACGTGGTCTGCTGTCATAGGACAGAGGGGCTGGCTCTTCAAAACGTGGAAAGTACCCACGTTCTGAGGACTCTTCGGGATGCTGTCTGGAGTCAAGGTCTCGAGAGTGCTGATTATCAAAAGGTGGCCGAGACGGGTAGGGCTGTTTGTCATCATAATATGACCACTGTTCTTCATACATGGGGACGCGATCTTCGTATCGCAGACGATGTTCATAGTTTCGAGAAAACTGGTCCGTATAGCTTGAGGACTCATATCTGTACGTGGGCTGCTCAAGGTCTCTGCTGGCTTGTTTCTCTACGTATGGGAGTTGGGGTTCATAGGTCAGATTAGGCTCTTTGTCTGGCCTGTGCCCTGGGTGACCAACGGCTGGCTGTTTCAAAACATGGTTTTGTCTCATCATTTCCTCGGGATATGGATCCTTTCTGTACACCTGTATAAAAAATTCACATTTAAGGACAAAGTCTTGTTTTTAATTTTAGTCTATTTTATTAGACTATGATTAAATATTAAACTATGATTTAATATGTGAAAATGGTACATTTTACCATTTATTATCAGGATAGACAAGATTAGTGGAAAATGCTGGTTTAAGTGAAAGCTCAAAATTTATAATGCAGGTAGGGGCTTTTACGTTTCAGCATGTACTAAACAGTGAGTTAAGATAAATATTAAATTTAGTAGAAAATTAATGTACTAAACTGTTGATTACACTTCATTTTGACACTGAAAAATCCTAAAGAAAATTTATGGGCATCATAATCTGTGTTAACATAAATATGTTTATAATGGGTTTCGATTACATATTAAGGAATTCTGGAAGATACTGAAAGCCAAAAATAAAAAAAATAAACAATAAGCACAAATCTCAATTAAAAGGCCTGTTTTCAAATAATCAGTATACCAATGGAAGCCATGCAAACTACAAAACTGAAATGATTTGTATTGATTTGAAAGCATTACAGTGTACAAGCCCGCAGTAAAAAAGCAAAAAGAACACTTAAAGGGCAAAGCAAAAATGATCATGTGCCAGATTGATGGAGAGCAACAAATTAGTGCAACACCGCAGCACAGGTACCTTTGTTGGATCTACATGCGACGACAATGATGGTTCTTGATCTCTTAGCATTATGTGAGCTGCCTCAGTACTTGGTGTTCTTAAAGAATCAGCTTGTGGTGAGTAAGTGGTGGAAGGAGCTGGGGTGGGCTCCTCCAGTCTGACATTAGTTAAATTTACATTATGATTAACAGCAGAGGTTGATGATGCTGGGTTTGTTTCAGGCGAAAGGTAAGGGACTGGAGATGAAGCTTCTGCTTTCTGTGAAGTGTTTAAAATATTTTAAATATAGTGTTTCTGTTTACTGCTAACTTCCCACTTCAATTTATAGTGATTGGTAGACATACATTTTAAGTGTGCTGAATAACAAAACTATGACCTCATGTCCTAAACTTTCCAGAAAAAAAAAAAAAATCCAGTACATTGCTGTGTTAAGACAAACACACAAAATTTAGAATTAAGTCCTTGGTACTCTCAAATTGAAATTGAAGATTAATTCTTAATCTGGAGAAAGGACAACATATATATTTTTAACTCAATCACCACATTCTAAAATTTAATAATGCACCTGTATCTACAAAACGTTGAATGTTTGCTGCTTACCTGTTGAGAGGCTGGCTTAAATCCAGGGGAGTCTATTCTATGAATTGGTTGTGGCTGCGCTTGTGGTGAGTAAGGAGGATATGTTTGGTTTTCATGATGCATTCCAGAGGAGTCCTCTCTTACAGGCTCAGAGGACCGTGTAATGGCAGACTCCGGTGGAGTCCCAACCTCATCATTAAGAGTTTCATCTAGTTCTTGATCAGTGTAGGCCCCGCCTTCTGTGTCTGTGTCTTCATAGTCAGAAGTGTGTCTACTGTCCGTGCTATACATTGAGTATTCACTACCTGGAGCTGACAGGTAGGATAGACGATCATCATGCAAATCAAGGTCATCACTTGTAGCACCATCCGCCTGGGTCAAATAAAAGTAAATTACAAATTTTATTCAGTAGTTCTTTAAGAGATGGCCTTTATCGTATAAGGGAGATTGAAAAGGATATCTTTCTCTGGAGAAGTCACATCTAATTCTTGAAACTTCTGGTAAGGAAAAGTCAAGAAGATTGCACAAGCACACACACAGACACACAGAGCACCCCTTGAGATCTGAAGGGCATGGATGAAGGAAACAGTGGCTGGTAAGCCAGGACAAAGTCAGACTCCAGGGCCCAGCCCTGGAAGACGACGAAGAAACCCTGACACTGCTCAGATTTATAAAACCTACTCACTAGCTCTTCAGCCCTTTTAAGCAAGAGGAAGAGGGAGAATTACCAAACTAAGCTCACAGAAACAAGGACACACTGACAGAACAGCACATGGGAGAATACCTACGAAACAAACCCAACAGTTCAAAAGTTGAACAAGAGCTAATATATTTATGTTTAGGAAACAACTGATATGGTTTGGATTCGTGTTCCCACCCAAATCTCATGTTGAATTGTAATCCCCAGTGTTGGGGGAACGGCCTGGTGGGAGGTGACTGGATCACGGGGGTGGTTTCTAATGGTTTAGCATCATCTCCCTCACACTGTCTTGTGGTAGATTTCTCCGAAGATTTTTTTTTAAGCGGGCAGCACCTCCCCCACTCTCTTCCTCCTGCTCCAGTCATGTAAGACATGCTTCCTTCCCCTTCCACCATGATTGCAAGTTGCCTGAGGCCTCCCCAGAAGCAGGAGCCTGTACAGCCCACAGAACTGTGAGCCAATTAAACCTCTGCTTTATAAATGACCCAGTCTCAGGTGGTTCTTTATCGCAGTGTGAGAATGGACTAATACAGTAAATTGGTACCAGAGAAGTAGGACATTGCCAAAAAGATAACTGAAAATGTGGAAGCAGCTTTGGAACTGGGTAATGGGCAGAGGTTGAGAGAGTTTGGAGGGCTCAAAAGAAGACAGAAAAATGAGGGAAAGTTTGGAATTTCCTAGTGACTTGTAGAAATGTTTTGACCAAAATGCTGATAGTGATATGGACAATAAAGTTCAGGCTGTGGAAGTCTCAGACAGAGAAGAACTTCTTACTGGGAACCAGAGTAAAGGTCATTAATTCTTGCTATGCTTTAGCAAAGAGACTGGCAGCACTGTGCCCCTGCTCTAGTGATCTGTGGAACTTTGAACTTGAGATAGATGATTTAGGGTATCTGGTGGAAGAAATTTCTAAACAGCAAAGCATTCAAGAAGCGACCTGGCTGCTTCTAACAGCATATGTTCATATGTGTGCACAAAGAGATTATCTGAAACTGGAACTCATATTTAAAAGGGAAGCAGAGCATAAAAGTTTGGAAAATTTGTAGCCTGGCCATGTGGTAAAAAATAAAAACCAATTTTCTGGGGAGGAATTCAAGCTGGCTGCAGAAATTTGCTAAGTAAGGAGGGACAGAATGTTAACAGCCAAGACAATGGGGGAAAATGTCTCCAGGGCATTTCGGAGACCTTTGTGGCAGCCCTCCCATCTCAAGCCCCCTCCATCTCAAGCCCAGAGGCCTAGAAGGGAAAAATGGTTTTGTGAGCCAGGCCCGGCCCTGCTGCTCTGTGCAGCCTCAGCACATGGTGCTCTGCATTATGGCTGCTCTAGCTCCAGACATGGTCAAAAGGGGTCAAGTTACAGCTAAGGCTGTTGCTTCAGAGAGTGCAAGCCCTAAGCCTTGGCAGCTTCCACATGGTGCTAAGTCTGTGGATGTACAGAGGCAGACAGTAGAGGCTTGAGAGCCTCTGCCTAGATTTCAGAGATGTATGGAAATACCTGGATGTCCAGGCAGAAGTCTGCTGCAGGAGCAGAGCCCTCATGGAGAACCTCTAGGGCAGTGTGGAAGGAAAATGTGGGGTTGGAGCCCCCACACAGAGTCCCCACTGGGGCACTGCCTAGTGGAGCTGTGAGAAGAGGGCCATTGTCCTCCAGGCCCTAGAAAGGTAGATCCACCAACAGCATGCACCATGCACCTGGAAAAGCCACAGGCACTCAATGCCAGTCCATGAAAGCAGCTATGGGGGCTGTGCCCTGCGTGGCTTCAAAGGCCTTGGGGGCCCACCCCTTGCATCAGTGTAGCCTGGGTGTGAGCTGAGGAGTCAAAGGAGATTATTTTGGAGCTTTAAGACTTGATGACTAATCTACTTACTTTTGGAATTGCATAGGGACCGGAGGCCCTTCGTTTTGGCAGATTTCTCCCTTTTCAAAAGGGAGTATTTACCCAGTGCTTATATCCCCTTTGTCTCTTGGAAGTAACTAACTTGTTTTTGATTTTACAGGCTCTTAGGCAGAAGGGAGTAGCCTTGTCTCAGATGAGACTTTCAACTTTTGAGTTAATGCTGAAATGAGTTAAGACTTTGGGGCACTGTTGGGAAGGCACCATTCTATTTTGCAAAGTGAGGAGGACATGAAATTTGGGAGGGACCAGCGACAGAATGACATGGTTTGGATTTGTGTCCCCAGCCCAATCTCATGTTGAATTATAATTCCCAGTGTTGGAGTGGGGCCTGGTAGGGGATGATTGGATCATGAGGGCAGTTTCTAATGGTTTAGCACCATCCCCCCCCACCCCCCAGTGCTATCTTGTGGTAAGAGTTCTCCCAAGATCTGTCTGTTTAAAAGTGTGCAGCACTCCCGGCTTCTTTCTCTTCCTCCTGCTCCAACCATGTAATTAAGATATGCTTGTTTCCCCTTCACTGTCTACCATAAGTTTCCTGAGGCCTCCCCAGAAGCAGAAGCCTGTACAGCCCACAGAATTGTGAGCCAATTAAATCTCTTTTCTTTATAAATTACCCAGTCTCAGGTAGTTCTTTACAGCAGTTCAAGAGTAGACTAAAGCAACCTGTTAAACATTTGGCCCTTAAAGCTGTTATGAAACATAATGGAAATCATCACCTACGTGGTAGTTGCCACATTAAGAAGAAATTCTTTATTATTTTTCATAGAAGCAGTATCCAATGGATGGAGAAGGAAAAATACAGTAATGCTTTTCTTTTGTAAGTAATGAAGAACTCAGTTTCTAATAGTTTATGTTGATTGTCTTCTGAGTAGATCAGAAAGAAAGTGAGAAGTATTTGAGGGAAAGGAAGCTACAGAGTTGCAATCAACAGGTTATCACTGGACACTAATGTGATACTAGTACCTGGATTAAAAAGAACACTCCCTGAAGACCCTGCCTAGACACTGTGCTCAGTCATGACAGCTGAAGAAACTGAAATCCAGAAATCAGAAAGTATTTCTTCCACTTCAGTATGGACTGAAGGACAAACATAAAGCTTTTATCCTCCAGGAAGATGTATTGCTAGTAACTAGCAGGTTTGGTGTGGCTCTGCAGGTCTGCTGTGCCAGAAGCATGGTCTTGGGAGTCAAGCTGCCTGAATGGAGCTTTCCATGCAGTCCCCAAGCTTGGCTTGTTAAGACTCTGACCTTGAGCACGACCTTCCTGATAAGAAAGACTAGGGTGTGTCAGGTCTCCCCATGCTCCAGTTTTCGAGAGAGCAATCTGCCAGGCTGGGCTGAGGAGAGTAGGAATCCAGGGATCTATCCTGTTAGAGCATAGTCTCTCTGAACAAGTCTCAATGGCTTCTAAACTCGGTGACAGCTGTTGCAGAAGAAAAGTCTTCTTGCTATCTACTCTAATCTTTAACTTGCCAGGGTTCTGAATACTATAATCCAGTAGCCACTCAAGGAAATATTGAAAGTCCGGGCAAAAATAACTTAGAACTAATCAATCCACTTAGTTTTTGCAGTTGGTTTGAAATGCATATATGAGCAAGAACGATGAGTTGCTTTGAACTAGGAAATATGTGAAGAAAGCCTCAGGATGACTTTTCCTGGTTTAGCAGGGAACATATAAGACTGTGTTAGATCTTGTAAAAAGGAATTCTTTCTAGCAATTAGGTCAAAATAGTTGGTTCAGGAAAGTCAATGTGAAATGAAGTGGTTTTAGTTTAAGAATCTATTCTTTGAAATATACTTGAAAAGAAGGGGACAGGAAGATAAGCTTTAAGTTATAACAATGTTTTCTGCCTTACAAAATGCATCAGTTTAGCCTGATAATAACCTGTTTTTCCTCACATAAAAAGCTATAAAATTGGACCTTTATTTTAAAACCAAGCAAAGAAGCAGATATCACTAAAAGAAATTATAAAAAATTAAGATTTGTGGATTTTAAAAAAGCCTCTCAGGTAGTAGACATGTATACTTTGTGCATTTTGGGAAAACATTTATAGACTAATTTTATTTTAAGAATTCACTAGTGCAAGCTATTAACATTGGACCTGACAAAGGATGTTAACAGAATTGTGTTGCTATAGAAGATTCGTATGAAGACTACAATCCTCTCAAGTGCTGCAAAAGTAGGAATTAGTAATAGCATGTTCCTGTCAAGTGGTGTGGTTTGTTTCCACCTTCATTTTCCTATCAAGTTCCAGATGACGTTATTCAGAGTGGTCTTAGGCTCTTAAATACATGATCCATCCCCTAGACTGGTTCACAAAGAGAAAAACCATAGTTCTGACACCTTACTATAGGTGAGAACAATAGACACTGCCTCTCAGTGTTAACAGCTCTCCTTGCAGAGGCTGTGTATGTCTGGGTAGGGACATGGGGGGTCCTAAGCATGCAGCATGCACTCTCAGAGCCATCTGTAGCCACAGCCAGGCAGAGGAAGAGAGGGACCATGCGGGGGCAAAACACAACAAAAACCAAACCAACGAGAAGTACAAAAAACAAAATAAAAACCAGAGATACTCTCAATCTTCCCTAATAACCAAAACTTATTGCACTGATCTGAAAAAGGTAAAAGACATTAAAAAAAAAAAAAAAAAAGCTTCCTTCAATGGTGTACTCGGAGGAAATGATTAACTCTCCAGACAAAATAAACAGACCTTCCCATCAAAGACTGCTATAAAACCAGAAAGACTGACAATAGAAAGTAGTTATTTTAAAGCTGGCCATTTGGACATATAGAAAACAAAATTCAAAGCCAGGAACGATCTAGTACTTTGTTCAATATCTCCCAGTATGTTGTAAGAATGTTAATAGGTGTTGAGTGAAAAATAAATGTGAGGAAATGCATGTAGTGGGCTTTTTAACTTTTAAGATGTCTCAGAGCCTTTCAATGCCAGTGGGTACCAGGATACTCCTGAAGGGGTCTAGGGTTTATTTCCCACCTGCTGCTTGCCTTCACAGTGCCTTCTCTCTCAGAGCAAGTCCTGAATTGAGAATGCTGAGGACAGCACTTTGGGAGATGCTCATCTAGGCCTCCAAATCCCCTCATTTTCAGAGGAGGAAACTGAAGCCAGGCTCAAAGTCGTCATTCATAGCCAGAGAGGGGCAGCATCAGAACTCAACCTGCTCTTCATTATAATTTGCGATTCTTTAGAAGACAATCCTACTGTAGTGGTAATTCAACAGCTGAGAAAATTTAAGAATTCTCTTACCATCAGAAACAACTTTCATAACCCCTACACACAAATTATAAAAACCTAAAAGCTAACTTTCCCTAAATTTCTCCAATATGTTGATCTAATTAGAAAGCACTGGTATCTCAAAAGCATCTCTGATTAGCTACATAATTTACTGAACAAGTCAAAAATGTAACAGGAAACGTCTTACCTTTCCCTCAGAAACCCATACCAGCTGGCTTTGCTGTTGTTGAATTGCTTCTTTCAGTGCACCATACCAACCATCATTCATTGAATTTAAGTTAATTGTAGCTGAAAATAAATTAACGATGTAGTTTTATGGTTAGAGCACTGCCAAAAGTCAGAAGAATTCAACCCTGCTTACAGCTAAATCGTCATTACTGAAAGATGGTATCTGAGGATGCAAACATCTGAAATTTCTATTTTGCTACTGTGTATTTTCTTTTAACCAAACAGCAGCTGTTAACATAACAGGAAGCTTTCCAAGAAAAGATCGTGTAAGTTTTAGTATTTGAACACTGTAACATTTTGGCCTACTTAATGTTGCCCAGACATTGTAAGCTGAAAGAAGGCCTTTATTAACATACTCACTTGTAAAAAGATGGTGATTATTTTTACGAAGTTTATGAGATCGCTCATATAACTTCCTGGCACTTTTCCGAGATTCTGGACATAATCTCATTCTCATTGTTTTTACTCCTTGCTTAGAATCAGGATTAAGAAATACAACAATTGGATACCACTGGGCATAGTTAAGACGATCAACTGCATTTGGTGTTACATCTAATAAAGCATGTTTGTCCTAGAAAAAGAAAGCAAAATATATACAAAGACACAAGACATCATTAATTAAGAATCATCACATTCAGTTGGGTGCGGTGGCTCACGCTATGCCTATAATCCTAGTGCTTTGGGAGGTCGAGGTGGGTGAATCACTTGAGGCCAGGAGTTCGAGACCAGCCTGGCCAGTATGGAGAAACCCTGTTTCTACTAAAAATACAAAAACTAGCAAAGCATGGTGGTGCACGCCTGTAATCCCAGCTACTTCGAAGGCTGAGGCACAAGAATCGCTTGAACCTGAGAGGTGGAGGCTACAGTGAGCCGAGATCACGCCACTGCAGTCCAGCCTGAGCGACAGAGCAAGACCCTACCTCAAAAACAAAAACAAACAAAATTTCAGTGGTAACGGATCTTTAATTGTATTCTAATGTCTCAGGAGCAGATATTAAAAAACTAATTTTAAGTTAATTCAATTCCATTTCTAGCCAAATTTCTAAAAACCTTTCTATGAAGTTCACTTTTAAGACTTAGCCCTAACACTGCCATCTGACAGTATTATCCGTGACAGTTAGGAAAAAAATAAGTTTAAGAAATGTTCCTGACATTCCTTATGAATGTAAATATCAAACTACAACTTGAATTGTACTGATGTAATATATAAGCAGTCTGTTAATTACATCTAAACATCACACACTTGTTTTCTGGTAATGAAAAATCATCTTCTGATGCCTACAGTAACTATTCCATTGAAAGTAATTATTATAATGCTTTTCAGTAAGGGCTTAATTTTCTTATAGTATGTCAGTAACAGTCTTAGAAAAACTACCTTCTACTTTCAAATTAACCAAATCCCATCCCACTCAAAACCACAATAACATAATGGAATAGGCCAAATTTTAATAACTTACTTGATCTATGATTTGCTTTATTGTATGCAGGCGAATAATGCCAGAGCTACGTTGGTCAGTTCCAGCGTCTCGTGGTTCACTCTCTATTCATTATGTCAGGACAAAAATAAGACATCAAATTTTCATTGGTTAGATCAGAGTTTCTCAACTGCTGGCCACCACTGATATGCCGGGCTGGACAGTACTTTGTTTGTGGAAACTGTCTTATGCATGCAGTACTTAAAGTAAGTTTTAATATGCACACTTCTCTTTTTTTTTTTTTTCACTATTTTTCCAACTACTTTAATAGTCTGGAAAAAAATTAGCCATTAAAGAAGAAAAAACATATAGGAATGCACATTGTTTTCTTTTGCCTGGGGCTCTAACATGGCTCAACACGGCACTACCTCCCACCCCTTTTCACACTGTGACATCCAGAGAAAATATTATTTGTATGGCACACTGAGATAAACTGAGGAGGCTGCTCCTTTGCCAAGCTCTAACCAGCCACTACTGGCTGAAGACGTCAATACCTTGGCATGTCCATCAACCATCAGTAATGGTGCTATAGCAGACTGCCTAGGGAGTTCTGGGTTAGAGACCTTAGTTACATCAGTAGAAGGGGAACCTAGGGGCAGGGAGTTGTTCATCTGTAACTGTGAGACAACCTATGGCTTCATCCTGGCAACCTGTCTTCACTGGTGTATAATGTGCCAAATGCAGCTTGGACTGGTTTCCAACCACCATCTCAGAGCACAGCAACGTTTGTGACTGTGGTCACAAGGAAAGTTTGAAAGGAAAGGAAGAGCTTTGGTGTTTCAGAGATCAGACAAAGGCAGAGATCTGGAAAGACAAGTCACACTGACGGTCAAGACAAATGGTTTTAGAGAATGAGACTACCATAAGACAAAGCACCATGGGCAAGCAGGGCAGCATTTCAAATCTAGTGAACACTGGAGAATTAAGAAGAAAGACCAACTGGGAATTCTGGCTGGAAAAAAAATGTGACTAACTCCTCAATTCAAAAGACTGTCATTAGATTCAAAGAAGATATACAACTAAGCTACCTGAATTCCTCTTTGTGGAGTAAACTGATTAAACCAATGTATTACCCTTTAAGGCAGAGCTTTGTAAATCATCATACTTGATTTTCCCAAATCTAAAAATCCTAAATTTGGTTATGGATAAGGGTCACCACCAACTTCTTCAGGTGAAATGTCATCTACAGATAACTTAGCCAGGCGCAGTGGGAGGTGCCTGTAATCCCAGCCACTAGGGGAGGCTGAGACAGGAGAATCGCTTGAACCCAGGAGGCAGAGGTTGCAGTGAGCTGAGATCACATCAGTGCACTCCAACCTGGGCAACAGAGTAAGACCTTGTCTCAAACAAAACAAAATAAAACAAAACAAAACCTCTTCTGAAAAAACTAAAAAGACAGAAATAAACATTTTCTAACTTGCTCAGATTTTACTCAAATCATTTGTCTGCAAATCTTCTGATGTTCAGAAAATAAATATCCTTATTCAATTTACAATTTAATTGGCAATCAAATGAAAAGCAATGTATTAAAGAAAAGATGATGTTCTGGTTCTTTAAATTAACACTGTGCAGTTTAAAGATGTTACTGAGGGTCAGCTGGGCGCAGTGGCTCACACCTGTAATCCCAGCTCTTTGGGAGGCGGAGGCGGGCAGATCATGAGGTCAGGAGATTGAGACCGTCCTGGCTAACACGGTGAAACCCCGTCTCTACTTTAAAAAAAAAAATTAGCTGGGCGTGGTGGCAGGTGCCTGTAGTCCCAGCTACTCGGGAGGCAGAGGCAGGAGAATGGCGTGAACCCAGGAGGTAGAGCTTGCAGTGAGCTGAGATTGCGCCACTGCACTCCGGCCTAGGCAACAGAGCAAGACTCCATCTCAAAAAAAAAAACAAAAAAAAACTTACTGAGGGTCATATAGTGCCAGTGGGAACAAAATCCCCAGCACAAGTCTCTGGAAAGCAGGAACGTCATCATAATTATGGGAACAGCTACAAAGGATTTAAATCCTTTGGGAAACAAAGCAGGGCATAAACAAGCAAACAAAATATGGACAGATATCTGTATCTTTTGTAATAGTAATATAAATTTGAAACAAACGATATAAAAAAAGGCTAAATGAACCAAAAATTGCAGAATAATAAAATGAAAATATGCCATTACCTATGAAAAAGGAAAATAGGATATAAACTTTTCTAAACAGTATAAATAAAACTTTGCCAAAATATGCTTAAAAGAGTGGAAGAAAATACAATGGAATAAAATATACGGTGGTGATATGTGTAAAAATTAATTTTCCAACTTTTCGAAACAGAGAATGGCACTTTTATAATTACAAAAACAGTTTAAAAATAAAACAAAACCGGGTGCAGTGGCTCACACCTGTAATCCCAGCACTTGGGGAGGCCAAGGCCAGAGATCACTTGAGCCCAAGAGCTCACGGTCAGCCTAGACAACATAGGAAGACCCCGTTTCTACAAAAATAATAATAATAATAATAATAATAATAATAATAGTAATAATAAACTAGCTAGGCGTGTTGGCACATGCCTGTAGTCCTAGCTGCTTGGAAGGTTGAGGTGGGTGGATTGCTTGAACCCATGAGTTTGAGACTACAGTGAGCAATGATCTAACCACTGCACTCCAGTCTGGGCAAGAGTGAGACTCTGTCTCTAAAAAAATAAAGTAAATAAAACAAGGATATGTAAGCAAAACGTATTTGGCAAACAAAGCACTGCAACCTCAATACTTATACTTACTATCTTGTTATAAATGTCTGCAATAATAACAGCTGATAACAGTAGCAATGTTTTATTACCCTTTTCAACTATTTGTGTATTTGTCAGTTTAATAACTCTAAGAGCTGGAATGGAGCAAGAAAGGGTCGTGGTCAAAGCCGAGTCTTGTCACTCGTTCACTGAGGGTCACCAGGAAGTTTAGACTGAAGAAACTGGTAAGGATCCACACAATCGCCATCCAAGTCTCAGGCTGCTCAACTGTGACATGGATATCACACTCCTTACCTCAGAGCATGACTGTGAGGATTCAACGACATTGTATGTTACCGGATTTTCATATGAAGCCAAGAGTTTCCTAAACAGTGACTTTTTTTCTCATTAAAAGAATTGGTGGAACAAGGACATGGTCACTGGGGTTTTCTCACCAAATTAAAAGAATGGGATAAACTGCAATTTTTCACTGACAAAAAGTCTTATTTTTACTGAGTGAGTGAATCAGAACTCACTCACTTTAGAGGTGTAACTCCCAACCTCATTTAAGTTAGCCCTGAAGCTACTTACTTGCAATTTGATAAATATCTGGTTCTTCTCTAGCCAGCTTTTCTCTGGCAACATCAGCTATTGGTCCAAAAATGGTTACAGGCCTCAAAAATCCAGCTGGAAAGAAATTCACACGAAAAACAGCATATTTTATACCTTTTCTTTCTTAAACATATTGACGTTAAAGGGTATTAGGTTAGTCTGTAGAAAATAAACTACCTTCTCGAAGAACCACTCTTTCATAAGCCGGAAACTTTGTTTGAACAGGCTGAGCAGACAAATCCTCTCTGCTTTTTCGAAGATTTCTCTTGGAGCTGCGAAGACCTCGGAATCTCCAGAAGTCAGCACGGTCTCCCCCTGCTGTTTTTGGAAGTGTATACTGTACACTGGCTAGCTGCTCAGCTCTACACAAGAAAGGAGAAAATTAAAGTAAGGGCATTTAAAATGCGAAATGGAAAAAGACCCACAATGAAATGAAATGTACAATACTGGATAGAAATTCACATGCAGTTTAAATCTTAATGGTTATAATAAAGAGGAGTTTGTAAAGCTAAGCCAGTTATAGATATGAATACAATGAAAAATAACTCTTTACATTACCAAAATTTCCCAGTGGGACTGAAATTATCTATCATCATTTACTTGATTCACTCTATGAGAAGTATCCAAGCATTCCTACCTGTTCTTATTAGGGATGATGCCTCGTTCTACCTCCTTATGATTTTTGCCAATTCGAATAGCAAGCCAAGAGCCCAGTTTTCCATTGTACAAGGTATCCACAACACGGAACACCTCTCCTTTGTTAAAACTAAGTCCATAGGGAGATTCCTTTTCATATTCAAAATGGGTTCTAATATAGAAAGAATCTCCTACATCTGATTCTACAATGCGACGATAAACTAAAAGGAATAAAAACAAACACATTATCAACATTTAGTGGGATAACAATTTGAAAGAGTATATTATGTAAAGATGCTATGATAATATCAACAACAGTATCCAACAAATTCTTACTACATGCCGGGTACTGATATTAAGTATTTTATTTCATGTATTCATCACTGTAAGAACTGAAACTCTTAGTATGTCCATTTTGCAGACTAGGAAACTGATGCAGAAAATACATCAAGTAACTTGTCAAAAGCCACATGCTTGTTTTCTATTATATCATCTAACTTATCTGCAAACATTATAGACATTTCCATATCTAAATCAGCAGTTCTCAAATAAAGGTAATTTCATCCCTTGCCATCCAACACTGGACATTTGCCAATATGTAGTTCTGACTGTCCCATCTGTGTACTGAAAGGGTAGGGGGTGTGTGCTAGTGGCATCTCATCTAGTGAGCAGAGGTTAGGAATGCTCCTAAATATCCACAATACACAGGACAGCCCCTAAAACCACATTATTTGGTCCAAAATGTCAACAGTGCCAAGGCTGAGAACCCTGGCTCTAAGTGAAAACTGTATCTACTTTGTTACAGAAAAAATGGGGTTTTCTCTTGAATTAATGCTAATAAACAACTGAGTGTATTGCTTAGAAACATCAGCACAAAATCTGAAAGCTGCTCATATATACTTTTGTATGGTTCTGATGGCTAATCAATCAACACTTTCTATCACTTGTATAGGGTTGGATGGCATTTTATTTAAATGAAAATACTATAAAGGTTAGTCCTATTAGCATGCTCTGCTAATGAGAATCATCTGAAATTCTGTGCCCCTAAATGACTTAGAATACGTAACTTTCTCTGAGATTAACAAATTCATTCATCATTCAACTTTGAGTGACTTATTTCTTAAAAATGGAATAAATCCCTTTGTAAGTCCTCAAACTCCACAGGTTTATCTCCTCCATTTTCTGACAGCATCTCACCATCCTTCTTCTTCTGAGCCAATATGGTCACTTCTTCTCCTTTAGGGAGGTCAAGCAGGAAAAGGACGGCTTCTTCTCTTATGATATTTGTAAAATCTACGTTGTTTACCTATTAAAATAAGATTTCATAAATCATTCTTGGTTGTTTAAGAATATGAAAATAACATACACAGATACTCTCAGTCTACCTAATTTGAAAATAGCACTCTTTTTTCTCTTTTGAGACAGAGTCTCCCTCTGTCACCCAGGCTGGAGTGCAATGGCACGATCTTGGCTCACCGCAACCTTCACCTCCCAGGTTCAAGTGATTCTCCTGCCTCAGCCTCCCGAGTAGCTGGGATTACAGGTGCCCACCACCACGGCCAGCTAATTTTTTAATATTTTTAGTAGAGACGGGGTTTCGCCATGTTGGAAAGGCTGGTCTCGAACGCCTGACCCTAGGAGATCCGCCCGCTTTGGCCTCCTAAAAGTGCAGGAATTACAGGCGTGAGTCACTGCACCCGGCCGAAAATATCACGTCTTTAAGAGGAAGAAACTTATTTTACTTTGGAGAAAAGAATACCCTCTAATTTTAAAAAAAACAAAGTAAATAAAGTGAGTTGAAGGTATAAATTTATTTAAATAGATTCAGTGTGTCCTGACATTAAAGATAATCTGTTGTAAAATTTAACCAATTTAGATGAAAAAAGATAACTTTTTACAAGTTGCTGAGAAGAAAAATCAAAAGAAAATGGGATTAAAAAAGACAGTCTGCACTGCGGCATTCCTGTAACAGCATCTGTGTAACGCAGGCTCAGTGTTTGCCAAGCAAATATTTACTTCCATTAGAAGCTTCTAAATGCCAAAATGAACTTATCAAAATGTCACCAGTGACTGTGTGCAGGATTACAGGCAGGTTTTCTTCTTTCCACCTTTTGGAAATTTTCCAGATTAACAACAACAACAACAAAAAAAGCCAAAAAACCCACAAACAAAAAAATCTGACATGCACCACTTTTATGATACAAAACAAAACTGAACTATTAAGAAACATTTTTTAGCCAGGCGCAGTGACTCACGTCTGTAATCCCAGCACTCTGGGAGGCCAAAGTAGGTGGATCGCTTGAACCCAGGAGTTTGAGACCAGTCTAGGCCATGTGGTGAAACCCTGTTTCCACAAAAAACACAAAAATTTGCCAGGTGTGGTGGTGAATGCCTGTGGTCCCAGCTACTCAGGAGGCTGAGGGGAAGATCGTTTGAGCCCAGGTGTTCAAGGCTGCAGTGAGCCATGATCACACCGCTGCATTCCAGTCTGGGTGACAGTGAGGCGCTGTCTTAAGAAAAAAAAAAAACACATTTAAAAAATGTATGCCCTGATTACTTCAAAACAGGATTATGAGGTGGGTAAGAAAATAGTTCTCTTTAATTTCCTTGGTATAGTGAACATTATTATACATGTTGTATTTAAATGTTTTTGACATAACTTGATTGACAACTATGTAAACATCTTCAGAAAGAATCACCATATCAGATCAGATGGAAACAGGTCTGAAGTCACGACGATGCCTTGACTTTTTGACATGCTAAGTTTGAAGGGAAAAAGAGGAGGATTTAATGAGCAAAGGACAGGGCTCAGGAAATCACTCGGAGTGAAAAGATTTTGATTGAGAGCTGCTCACTTGAGCAACCAAACCCAAGAAAGAGGCAGTATTGCAAGAGAAGCAGAGAACAACCAACATTCCCCAAGTTTTAAAAGTATCAGTAAAGAAGGCAGGAAAAGAATAAAAAAATTAGAGTACCAGAATGGCAGTATTATAGAATCTAAAGAAGAAAGTACTTCAAAAAAGATTAAGACAGTCAAAATGCTGCTAAAAAATAAAGGAAAATGAGGCTTGAGGATGACATTAGCTCAGCCATGGCTTATTGAAAACTGAGCTTCAGTAGTGGTGAAGGTGGAAGCCAGGCTGTAAAACTGTATGACCACAATGACTGACAAGAAAACAGGCAAGGGCCTCAACCACATCCTTCAACAAGTTCAACAGCAAAACAGGACAAATAAGACAGTGGAAGTCAGATGAAGAACCACGGGAGACAGAAAGAGAAGAAAGTGAACACAGCTACAAGATTCTGGAGCAGACAGGGGGCTGAATCCAGGACACTGGCAAGAGGCAGGCTGAATACAGAAAGAGACCAGAACAGGGAGGCCACGGTAAAGACTTTGTGGTGGAGAGGCAGAATAAATACAGGAGCTTACAATGGACAGATACCTTCTGATTAAAATGGGACACAGTTTAATCTAGCAAATCAAATGGAGGTTTGGATATTTTAAAAAGAAACAGGAGACAGATGAAGATGGTACTATGTCACTAGATGACACTGTTTATGGGGAAGGAAGGGAGGACTCTATGGACTCTCTTGATAATCTGCATCTAACCTGGGCTTTGCTGATTTGTGTAACAGATCCTGTCTCTTGTGGAGCATGAAGTTTCAAAGCCAGGCAGCTTACACATCTGCCTTTAAGGTGAATTCCATCTCCCTGTGCCTGAGCCATTATCTGGGGTTAAGAAGGTCCCAGAGGCTGTGTGGACTGCTTCAAGATGACTCATATGGGAGTGGAACACCGGATGTTGCTTGCTGGCAAGTTGTGGCCCATGGCAGAGTCTTGCCAGTCTGAACGTTTAGTTGAACTTCCAAAGACTACCCGGTAGATATTATTATTGGGATATAAGACTTATTTTCTTCCATTTCTGTGAACACTAGTGGTAGAAATGAAATGTCATATTCTTTACTAACACATAATAGAGCAGTAAACAAGAGCAAGATACAAGAATGGGAAGTGAGAAGTTACGCATAAGGTAGACCTGATGGATTTTGACTTGAAAGTTTAATTGGCTTAATGGAGACTGCATACAGATTACAATCTAATTACAGTAGTAAGCTTGTTGTTTGGTACCTTTTTCTGGTGATCCAAGTACTTTCTAACCCATGTAAGTTGCAATACTGACGTACCCTGAGAATTTGATCGCCTTCCTCTAAGCCTTCCTTGGCTGCAGGGCTATCTTCCAGAACGCCAGCTACAAATATTCCAACATCATTTCCACCAGCCAGTCGCAAGCCCACACTATCTCCTTTTCTGAATTTTACCAATTTCATGCTGGGTCTGTTAAAACAGATATTTCATTTGAAACAGTTAAGAAGAACTTAAAACATTATAGCAAACACTACAGTGAAAACTACATTCAAAATGTAATAAAGAAACATCATTTCTAAAATTTCCCACACACCATTGATTTACTAAATAAAATTCAGTGTTAGAATTCAAACCAGACTTAATAACACTATTTTCTGATTAACAAAGTTTTGGAATATTCAAATTTAATATGCAAGTATTATTTTACGTAACTAATTTATAAAATTACTTTGTAAAACATGTTCTCTCAACTCTCAAAGAGTCTTGGGAATACACGGTACATTCCCAATGGCTAAAAACATCTTCCATTTTTTCTACCCCAAATCACACATCATTTCTATTAAATAACTGAAAAGTCAAATTTTTAAAAATAAAGGTAGAAATTGAACTATAAATTGGCTAATTTTCCTGACACGATGGGTCAAAATAAGGCTCCAAGCACTGTGATTTCTACATGCAATAGATAGTGATTTTTTAAAAAAACTTTGCAGTTGGTGGACTCTTTCAGTAGTTGACAGTAGTTAACTTACTTGGCTGCCCCTCTGAGTTTTACAATACAAATCATATAGTCATTCAGCCTTTCTAGATTAGCCCCACATCCAATCTCTGTCCCTTTCTAGTTCTCTGAATGGAAAAAAAATAACGCATACACACCCACCTCTAGCATCAGTGTAGTGTTGAAACCTTGTGACACTCCTCAAAACAAATACTAAAAGATGCCTTATAAGAATTGACTGGACAGAAACAGACTGTAATTAAAAATTACCCACAATATTTCCTTTCTAGGTATTCATAAGTACTCCTACATTCCTAGCCAAGAAAATACACTATTTCACCTATTCTGACAAGAAGTGTAGAAAAAAATCTTTATTTAATCTTTATTATGTAATAACCAAATTATTAGAAACTAACAGATAACAACAAAAAAACACAAGTCAAATAAATGAATGAATGTGCTGAGGAAGGAGAGATTTCTAGTCTCTTTAAGCCAACTAAAGAGACCACCTTAACTTTCAGAACTTACTATTTATTCACTTCTGATTGGGTGACCTGACCTGGAACTAACATCAGCTTGTCATAACAGTAAGAGCCTGAGAATCAGATGAGGTCTCTCACTGGCTGGTGGCATCCTTGATCCCTCCATGAAACTATTTACCAGCTTTACTACAAATGGTCCAAGTCCGTTGGTTGTAGTGGTATCCTAGCCAGGTCAAAAGCATTCTCATAGATTCCTCTCCTAAACCCACTGTACTGAAAGCTCTTTAAATATTTCCTTGAAGTCCTTAAGACTCCAGGTCTAATTGGGTGCGGTAGCTCAAGCCTATAATCCCAGCACTTTGGGGGACTGAGGCAGGAGGACTGCTTGAGCCTAGGAGTTTGTTACCAGTCCTGATCAACACAGCAAGATCCTGTCTCTACTAGAAAACAAAACAAAACAAAAACCAAAAAAAAATTAGCTGGGTTTCGTGGCTCGTTGCCTGTAGTCCTAGCTACTCAGAAGGCTGAGGTGGGAGGATTCCTTGAGCCTAGGAGTTTGAGGTTATGGTGAACAATGATCACACCATTATACTCTAGCCTGGGTGACAGAGTGAGGCCCTCTTTAAAACAAAACAAAACAAAAACAAAAACAAAAGACTATAGGTCTTTGGAAATCCTCTTCTAACCCTGACCAATCTAATGTGCTTCAGAAAGTAAAAAAACTGAGCACGGTATCCACCCTTTAGTAAAACCTGGTTTCTGAAAACCACTGTTACACGACAACTTTAGGCCAAATCTCACCAACAATGTCATGTGCTTTCGATGACTGACATTTTATACTTTGTCCTGTCTGCATTATATTAACTACTTGCAATAGCAAAACAGACTCACTAACTTCTGCATCAAATCCATTCACTGGCTTTAAATGAAAAACCAACCCTTTCCTGGCACAGCTACTAATCCTGCCCACATCCACAAATCCTCTTTGGTATTTGTTCTCCCAGGGAAGGAGGTCTCTGGAATCTGTCTTCCTTTCCTTCCCTTTCCTTCCCTTTCCTCCCCTTCCCCTTCCCCTTCCCCATTCCCTTTCCTTTCCTTTCCTTTCCTTCTTTCTTTCTTTCCTTTCTTTCTTTTTTTTGAGATGGAGTCTTGCTCTGTCACCCAGGCTGGAGTGCAGTGGCGCGATCTTGGCTCACTGCCAGCTCCACCTCCTGGGTTCATGCCATTCTCCTGCCTCAGCCTCCCGAGTAGCTGGGACTACAGGCGCCCGCCACCATCCTGGCTTTTTTTTTTTTTTGGTATTTTTAGTAGAGACGGGGTTTCACCGTGTCAGCCAGGATGGTCTCGATCTCCTGACCTCGTGATCCACCCGCTCTGGCCTCCCAAAGTGCTGGGATTAGAGGCGTGAGCCACCACGCCTGGCCCGTCTCTGGAATCTTATCATTACAGTTTCCTAAACCTTAAACACGTACGCGAATTTTCAAGCAATTCCCAAGAAAGGAAAAAGAAGGGGACTACCTATGCCTTCACAATTTATAAAAGGTTCAATTATCAGTTACCTAATATTAAAATTGTACAATTTTAAACTTGTAAAAGCCCCATCTCTTTCAGAAACTACTTCTATCTACCTAGCTGGGTCGAAGACAACCACCCAATTTTCTTTAGCAATGAAAATATGAGAGTCAGGGGTCCAGATCCAACCCATTTGAGGAAATCTGCCAATTTTCAATTATTCACATCATGTCCCCTTTACCAGTGCCAATAAAAAACTAATTCGGGCTGGGCATGGCGGCTCACATCTGTAATCCCAGCACTTCGGGAAGCTGAGGTTGGTGGACGGCTTGAGCCCAGGAGTTTTAGACCAGTCTGGGCAACACGGTGAAACCTCATCTCTACTAAAAATACAAAAATTAGCTAGGTGTGGTGGTATGGGTCCTTTCGTCCTAGCTACTCAGGAGGCTGAGGTGGGAGGACTGTTTGAGCCCGAGAGGCAGAGGTTGCAGTGAGCTGAGATCGGACCACAGCACTCCAGCCTGGGCGACAGAGCAAGACCCTGTTAAAAAACAACTAACCAAACAAACAAAAAACTAATTTGATGATCATGATGGTTTGAAATTTGTTTACAAATTTACATCTCAATTCTACCCAGTATAAAATGTAAAGTAATGAAAGCTGTTAAGATATCAAAAACTTACTTTTGAGTTGCTAACTACCCTAGAACAGGTTCTCAAACAATCTCAGCCATGATTTTGCCCCCAAAGAAACATCTGGCGATGTCCAGAGAGAATTCTAATTGTCACAATTAGGGAACTGCTATTGGCATCTAGCGGCCAGGAATGTTGCTAAACATGCCACAATGCACAGGACAGCCCCTCATGATAAACGCTCACCTGGCCCAAAATGTCACTAGTGCTGAGATTGAGAAACACATTTTTTTTTTTTTTTTTTTTAATGCTCCATTGGAAAGCTGTGGAAATTCTGATGTCTGAATAGAAATTTTTTTTTTTCTAATTCCTAACTTAAAAACTAGGCAGGAGACAGTGGTGAGAAAGAATGCATCCAAAAATTTCCTCTGTTGTCTAATTTCTAACTATCATATATAAGTAGCAGAATGTTAAATAAAAAAAACTAATCATAGTATTAGGTGGTATGTACTATTTTAAAAAATATATGCAATATGGTTTACAATTAAATTCCTACTCTAAATAATGCCTAATAATGAACAAAGAAAACAATACAACTTTATAATTGTATTACCGAAGAATCCCATCTTCATGAGTTGAATTAGGTAGGACACCATCTGATGGACTGACAGGTAAATCCACATCTGGTTGCCCAACCTGGGCATACACAGGCTTTGGTTCTAAGAAAAAAAAAAAATTGGGTAGGACTCACTTTAGAAAAACATGGAATAATAATGCAAGCAACCAGGCAATATATGATTCATAAGCTCAGAGAACCTGACCAGGAACATATCTACCACATGTATTAGAGTACATTTTATGGTAATAAATTCTGAAGTCTTTATAACCAGTAGGTATGTTACACAGTCACCTGTGTTTTCCATAGTTCCAGCAATCAGAATTTGAAAAATCTATTCTTTAGGAACGAAAAACAAAAATAGATGAGAAGAGAGAATTCCTACATTTCCCTGTTAAGACTACCCAAGTAGCTACCTTTCCTCATTATGCTAAAATTTGGTTTTCAATAACCATATTTCTGCCACTAAGCAAGCAGAGCAAGAAAGATGATTTGAGAAAAGGAAGTGAAAGACATCAGAAACAGAAATCTCCAGGCCTCCCAGGCAGCCGATCTTAGCACCTGCTGATTCTTCTGTTCTGTCTTCACAGACAGCCTGGAAAGGGTTCTTGGGTCGGACACAGCGGCTTGCGCCTATAATCCCAACACTCTAGGAAGCCGAGGTGGGAGGACTGTTTGAGGCCAGGAGTTGGAGACCAACCTGGACAACAAAGCAAGATTCCATCTCTCCCAAAAAAACACCCCACAAAGAAACCAGAAAACCCAAAATAGCCAGGTGTGGTGGCGCACACCTGTAGCAGGAGGATCAGGCGGAAAGCCAGCTGGAGCTCAGGAATTTTGAGGTTCCAGTGAGCTCATCACACCACTGCACTCCAG
Source organism: Chlorocebus sabaeus (assembly GCF_047675955.1). Taxonomy (NCBI): domain Eukaryota; kingdom Metazoa; phylum Chordata; class Mammalia; order Primates; family Cercopithecidae; genus Chlorocebus; species Chlorocebus sabaeus. Next base: position 5,924,103 of record NC_132929.1, on the reverse strand, counting down.
CTGGGTGACAGAGTGAGATTCTGTCTCAAAACAAAACAAAAAAAAACCAAACAAAAAACAATAAATAAATAAAGGTATAATCAATAAGATGTTTATGAAAACACTTTCAAAAAAGCAAAATAACTTTTTTTTTAACTTTTTGAAACCAATCTTATATTTCTCTTTAAAGAGCAGTGTTGGAGAACAACTTTCTTAATTGCAAGAAGTTGTTAACGATAAACATTTTCCATCTAGAAAGTAAAGGATAACATTCATGAAAGGCTACTGATTTGTGCCAACCTGCTACCCATAAGGAAAATGCCGGAAGTCATATGCAGACAAATTCACACATGAGAACAATAATAATTGCATCTTTAAAATCTTCTGTAAATCCTAACAATTACTTTACTGTAATTGCAAACATTTCTTGAACTTAGTGTTTTGTTAGGCTTACCTGGAAGAGAAGGTGTTTGTTTCTCATTTCTTTCAACTGTAACTTCTTCCACTGTTTTAGGTGTGTGATCATCAGCATGCTTTACAGGAGTTGAGACAGCCCCAGGCTTAGAAACTCTCTCTTCATCTCTACTCCGGAGACTATATGTCATTAAAATAAAAAATCAAGAGCATAAGAATGATTCTGGAAAGCATCTGTAAGAGAACAGTATAAGAAGAGGCAATGCAACTTCAAAAACAATGACAACCTGCTCTAACAGATACCAAAATATTACAAAAACCTAGTAATTAAAACTAGAATAGCATTACCACAGAAACACCACATAGATTAATGTAATAAAATAAAAAATGAAGAAATAGACCTATAATAGCAAAATTTATTATAAAAGTAGCATTCCAAAACTGTTGGAGAAGAAACACAACATTTAATAAATGGTGTTGGGACAACTGTCCACAAATGTAGAAAAATTAAATCCCTATGACAAAAATAAACTGATTTCAGATGAAATCAAGTCCTAAAAAAAGAGTTTAAACATTCACATAATCAACAGGAGCCTTTTAAAGTAAAACTCAATGAAGCCACAGTATATCAACAAAAGTGATTACATAAAAATAAAGTACGTGCAAATAATTGGGAAAAATATATAATACTGGGCTGAACTAAATGAAATGGGAATTCTTTAGTTCAAACAGCTCAATGTTAACAACTTCACACAGTTTGACCAAATATAAATGCTGACTATGTACTGACCTAGGCAACATACGTAAGAATTTGATACTTAAAAAAAGAAAAGACAGGTATGATGGCTCACGTCTGTAATTCCAGCACTTTAGGAGGCCAAAGCAAGAGGACCGCTTGAGCCCAGAAGTTTGAGACCAGCTGGGCAACATAGCAAGCTCCATACTCTGTAAAAAAAATTTAAAACTTAGCCAGGCACTGTGGCTTGCTCCTGCAGTCCTAGCTAGTTAAGAGGCTGAGGTGGGAGAACTGCTTGAGCCAAGGAGTTGGAGGCTGAAGTGAGCTATAACAGAGCCACCATACTCCAGCCTAGGCAACAGGGCAAGACTCCGTCTCTTGGAAAAAGAAAAAGAGAACTATAAATCAATCAAGACAACTCAAGAGAGAAATGCAAAAATACAGACAGGCTTTTCAGCAAAAAGGATGCACAAATACGTAATAAATATGCAAACACATTTAACCTCACTAGGAACTAGGGAAATACAAATTAATTAGAAACTGTATAATCGGCCAGGTGCAGTAGCTCACACCTGTATTCCCAGCACTTTGGGAGGCCGAGGCGGGCGGATCATGAGGTCAAGAGATCAAGACCATCCTGGTCAATAAGGTGAAACTCTGTCTCTACTAAAAATAGAAAAATTAGCCGGGCAATGGTGGCATGCGCCTGTAGTCCCAGCTACTCAGGAGGCTGAGGCAGGATAATCTATTGAACCCGGGAGACAGAGGTTGTAGTGAGGTGAGATCGTGCCACTGCACTCCAGCTTGGCAACAGAGCAAGACTCTATCTCAAAAAAAAAAATCATATTATCATCCATGAGAACTTTCACGTGATAACATCACTGGTAGGGAAAGATATGGGGAAACAGACATATTCACAAAATGATGGTAAAAGTTTATGACTATTTGAAGGCAAAATGGAAATTATCAAAACAAAAAATGTAACTAGGTCACACCTTGTAATTCCACTTCTATATTTATTCTAGAGAAATACTAACAAACGTACTCAAGAAAACATTTATAAGAACATTCATTCTAGTGTCAGTTTGTGGCAAGAAACAAAATAAAACTAAACATTCATTAATAATTTCCCCAGATAAACAGAAATCATACAGTGTACCAAGACAATATATATTTTAAAAGAAGCCAATAAATGTATCTTTAATAAAAAGATAAATCAAGATCTATAATTTTACAAAGTATCACGTATATATCCAGCTGTAATCTCCCAACCTTGGAAAAACAAAATAATTTGTTTAATTAACCTGGACCACAGAAAAATATAAAAAGCTCTCTAATTCACTTAAAAAAACCCCTTTATTTCCAAACATATACAGCAATACAGACAATAGTATCATAAAACCCCATGTACTCATCTTCAACAATTATCAATACTCTGGTCATCAGCATTCCAATCTGAGGCTACCAGATTGGAACATCCAATCTTGATGACATCCAAATCTTGATGACAACAGTACAAAGAGAGAAAATAATATTTTTCATTATGAATGGAGGAAAAAATTCTAAATAAATAAAATACGAGCTAGGAGAATACAGTAGTATATTAGAAGACTATCATCAGCGTTATTTCAAGGGTGCAAGATTAGTTCAACATTGGGAATTTGTTGACACAATTCATTACTGTGCACAAATATTTACAGAAAAAAAGTGTTAATATCAAACAGGCATGAGAAAATTTGCAGTCATTCCTAAACAAAAAATGAAATAAGCAATATAATTATGAAAGAAACTATTTTCTAAAACCAAGAGCAAACACCCTATCAAACAGTGAAATGCTAAATGTATTTACACTACTTACACCAAAATCAGTGACCGTCGGACAGTGGTACCTGTGAACACTACTGTTATTCACTCTGATTTTGAAGACCCAGGTAATATAATCATGAGCTAATGGTCCCAAAATATTGGGGGGGGGGGGGGGGAAACTTAATGAATATTAAAGACTACGAAAAATTTTCTGAATTAAGATAATTTTAATTACATTAAAAAAAAACCTTTTGTCAATATCGTCAACGATCAGATGGAAATGAAAAAGAAAAAATAACACCAGTAACAAGAGCATTAAACATTCCAAAACTTTAGACTGGGGGAAGTCTTCGCAAGTAAGATAGAAATTTGGAAGCCATAAAGGTATCTGACATAATAATAAAGTCCCAGTAATATCTGACAAGATTAAAAATTTTTACTTGCATAGTAAAAGATATTATAAAGACTTACATTTGAAACACATCTATATCAGTAATCTGATTACTATCCATTAAAATTTTTAAACGACACAAACACACTCTTTGAAGACTTTAGAAATAAAATGCACCAGCACAGTACATGAAATCAGGTACGAAGGTGCTTACTGCCATGTTTTCGCCGGCAAACACCTAGAAACAAGATATCCATAATATGGAAAGTTTTTAATCAAAAGAATAAACTGGATGTTCACCTTGTATTGTTCAACTGAAATAATTTAGCTGATCTCTTAATTTTTCAAAACCTGATCTCTTAATTTTTAAAAGAAAAACCCAAACCCTATATATGATACCAAACGTCAGTATGAGTCTGGAGAATGGCTTAATTCAAGATGAGTGAGAATTTGGAGTGAACTGGGGGTGAAGTGGAGTTGGTGGATTTGATCTATTTCACTTGTTCTAATAAGCATACATTGTTTGTAAAAGACTATTAAAATTAGGTATAATGAAAGAGAATGATACGTACAGACATGAAAATAACTCTACAACGGCTGGGCGTGGTGGCTCACTCCTATAATCCCAGCACTTTGGGAGGCTGAGGCGGGCGAATCACAAGGTCAGGAGATCGAGACCATCCTGGCTATGGTGAAACCCCATGTCTACTAAAAATACAAAAAATTAGCTGGGTGTGGCGGCATGCACCTGTAGTCCCAGCTGCTGGGGAGGCTGAGGCAGGAGAATGGCGTGAACCCAGGAGGCAGAGCTTGCAGTGAGCCGAGATCGCACCACTGCACTCCAGCCTGGGCGACAGAGCAAGACTCTGTCTCAAAAAAAAAAATAAATAAACAAACAAACAAATAAATAAAATAACTTCAAAATAAAATGCCAAGTAAGACACACAGATTACAGAATACATACAGCAGGATATCATATAGCTATTTAAAAAGTTATCTCCATAATACAGACATGTTTGCACATGCCCATGTGCAGACAAGCAACAGATACCCAACAAGCAACAGTGGTTCACCTTGGAGGGAAAAACAGCCAAAATAGCAGCCAAGAGGAATTTTAGAGTTATCTCTACTATTTCAACTTTTACAAAAATTTACTTATGTATTATTTATAAAGATTGAAAAAATATATTTAAAATTATTTTTAAATAAAGCCTAACTTTAAACAAAAAATTTGGTTTTATTAACGTTTATTATTAGCAGTCTCTTTTCAGGAAAAGGTTTCTTTCTATGTTGTCTTCCTGAAGGAGTAAAACGTAAGAAATTGCATAGTTTCTATTTTTGTATTCATTTAACCATTCTGTGGAGGTATATTCTGCTTTTAACTTGGTATATTCTTAATGAGCTGCACTGAAGTAAAACAATCTTTTAGGGGGGAAAAAAAAGCCAAGATATTTTCTAACTTAAATAAGGATGAGCTACTTTTAAATTGTAAAAGATTGGCCAGTTACATATGCAAATGATGTTTAACAAGAAACATCGCTCCTGTAATCCCAGCACTTTGGGAGGCCAAAGTGGGTGGATCACCTGAGATCAGGAGTTCGAGACCAGCCTAGCCAACATGGTGAAACCCCCCTCTCTACTAAAACTACAAAAATTAGTTGCGTGTGGTGGCACACACATGTAATCCCAGATACTTGGGAGGCTGAGGCACAGGAATCGCTTAAACCTGGGAGGCAGAGGTTGTAGTGAGCCGATATTGCGCCACTGCATTCCAACCTGGGCAAGACAGTGAGACTTTGCCTCAATAAATAAATGAATGAATGAATCAATCAATCAATTACAAAAGATAAAAATTTTTAGCTATTGCTTGTGTAATAAAATACCACAATTAGCTAACTATAAATCAACAAAATTAAGCTCTATCCCCAAATTGTGCTGTGTTCCTCAGATTAAAAGGGCAGTGCAAAATAGTAAATTATCCCTGCATTCTTTGCATTAAAAAATACAAATAATATATTATAAATACAAAATTATTTTTAAAAAGAGAAAAGTGAAAAAATGAGTTAAAAGTGAGTATTTTAAAAAATGAGTTACCCACAAAATTTTAATAGTTCTACAGATTTCTATTGCTCTGTACAAAGCAGAATTTGTTTAGAAAAGGTAACAATTCCAATTAATTTTCTTCTTTCTTGTAACTGAGCAAAACGCCTAAAAATTAAAATGTGATTAACAGACATTACCACCGTGGTATTTTAACTTACAGTATTTTAACTCAGATGCTCTCCTCAATGATAAACAATAGGTTGTCACTGGCTATACATGCAGGGCTCTTGCTTCATATATCACACAAAACTCCTGGGTGTATTTTTATCCTTGGCGAATTTGTAAACCCCATTGCTAATTACCTTTTTGTCCTGTGATATAATCATTGTAACTTTAAATGCAATTAGCCTTCGAAAACATTCCACATAAATAGGACTCACACCACTCTGTTCAAGTTTTCATACAATTAATATTTGAAATATTAGCTCTTTTTAGTGCATTTCCATTACCTACCAAAAGATGGAGGCATTATTCAATAATACATAAAGAACTAGAACAGTAGTGTTTAAGAGAATTATAAAATGAGCTGCTTACGTAATCAAAACTTTTCTAGAATCCATGTCAAATAAAATATGGTGAAATCAATTTATAAATTTTATTAACTCAATGTATCTAAAATATTTCATCATCTAAGTTATTAATGAGGTATTTTATATTTTTTGTATACTACGTTTTCCAAATCCAATGTGCATTTCACACTAACAATACATCTCGATTTGGACTGGCCACATTTCAGATGTTCAACAGCCACATGTGGCTAGTGGCTATGGTGCTGGACAACGCAGATCTAGAGTTACAGCACAAAATAAAATAATCAACTTTTCCAAACATAAAAATGTTCTATCACAAGCAAATGTGACTATGAAGTCAAGATGCAATCTGAATTTACACACGAAATTAGTCAACAATCAGTGGCAATTACTGAAAGAAATTGGTGAGGTTATGATAATGAATCACATTTTCCCCAAACCTTCCTCACATAATTCTTTTTTTTTTTGGATCAGGTTCTCAGTGTTGCCCTGGCTGGAATGCAGTGGTACAATCATACCTCGCTGCGGCCTCAGTCTCTCGGGCTCAAGCAGTCCTCCCACCTCAGCCTGCAGGAGCAGCTGGACCACAGGTACGCGCCACCATACCCTGCTAACGTTTTCTGCTTTTTGTAGAGATGGGGTTTCGCTATGTTGCCCAGGCGAGTCTCGAACTTCTGGGTTCAAGTGATCCTCCCACTTTGGCTTCCAAAACTGCGGAGATTACAGGTGCAAGCCACCATGCCCAGCCCTTCCTCACATAATTCTATCCGAATGGCTCTCGATATTTAAGCTTAAAAAAATGTCTGTGGTTTTTTTTTGTTTTGTTTATTTTTTTTTGCTATTATGAGGAAAGCTTTCTATAAAAATTATGTGTTAGGAGTCAGACTCGTGTTTATGTATTCTAGCTCCTGGTAGCCTAGAAGGAAACTTTGGGCATTTTAAGGTACCTCAAGACCCTCTTATGGGCACTCTTGCTTTTCCCCAGAAGCGTAAGATGGGTTTCTGGTTTTTTTTTTTTTTTTTTTTTTTGTATTAACTTGCACGTATTAATCTAAAGGTAATTACCTTGTTATCTAGAGGCTATGAGCTAGTTGAAAGTTCTAGACAAGACAGCTGACAGACAAAGATAGACTGGAAAGGAGTCTCTGAGAGAGATTTTATAGCTCCGATGAATGGACTCACTGTAAGCAGAGCCTTCTTTAGGTCTTACCCAATCAAATATGTGACCAGGGTAGCCGATTAATACACACTCAAATAGATTAGCAAGGAGTAACATGATGTTTCAAGTAAAAAACTTCGGTTGTGAAATCGCAGCTGTTTGGAGCCGTTTAGTATAGGCAGGGGGCAGGCAGCATGGTCAGTACAGGGTCCTGGGGAGACACAGTAGGACAGAAGGTGCATCCCCTCAGCATGCTCCTGCAGTGCCCAGCATCCTAAAGTACTCAGTGGCCAGCAGCCTGCTCCAGACACTTTGAAACGGTTCTGTCGTGTGAAGTCTCCCATGAGATACCTCTCCAGCACATGGGAGTACAAATACCATGCAAGTTCGTCTGGTGACAAACCACAGCAAATTCTCGGCCACTCAGTGAGCCACAGTTGTTCCCTTTCCAAGAAGGACAGATCTCAGCCCTGAGGATGGGTAGGTGGGAGCCTCTTCCTTTGGCACTCTATCTCAGCACCAAGGAGAGTAGCTGCTCCTTCTATCTGTGGTTCTTTTTTGTTTTGTTTTTGAGACGGAGTCACGCTCTGTCCCTCAGGCTGGGGTGCAGTGATACAATCTCGGCTCACTGCAACCTCTGCCTCCTGGGTTCAAGTGATTCTCCTGTCTCAGCCTCCTGAGTAGCTGGGATTACAGGTGCATGCGGCCATGCCCGGCTAATTTTTTGTATTTTAGTAGAGGCAGGGTTTCACTGTGTTGCCCAGGCTGGTCTTGAACTCCTGACTTCAGGCAATGGGCCTGACTGAGCCTCCCAAAGTGTTGGGATTACAGGTGTGAGCCACCGCGCCCAGCCCTATCTGTGGTTCTTAATCTTCAGAGCTCTCTTTAGCTCTTACCAGTCAATCCCTCATTAACCCCGTTGTGTTTAATTTCTTTACATTCAACTTTCTCTGTTCATGAACACTGTGCTTTCTGTCTCCTGATTTTAAGATATGCCTGGTCGCCACATTTCATAGCGTTTTCCCTCTTACTTCTAGCTCTATGAACACCTTTCCAATAAACTTGATGTGCTTTATTTAAAAAATAACCTTAATACAGGAAATAAACGGAGGGCTGAACATTCACTCTAGTAGAATATCCTTTTATAAAGCCAACTCCCCATTACAAATTAAAGACTTATACTACAAAAACGGATTTATACATACTTTTTACAAGTTCAGGAATTGCCTAAGGTAGGCAAGACCACCACAGTTTAGGTGAAAACAAAAGCTAGTTACTAATCCCTTTAAAAGGTATTGGATTATCTCAGCCACAATTAACAATAAAAACATGCTAAGAATTTAAGTTAACCGTATTCCAAAGTTTTTTCCACTGACAGGAAAATTTCAGCCTGGAAGGCTCTATTGCATGTAAGACAGAAAAGTGAAGGCACACTCCAGTTTCATACTTAGAATGTTGCAATCACTGCTAATCCTCTAATTTTATATGGAAACAAATACATACACATTGAAGTTCCTCCTTCACAGCAATTAAAAAATTGTCTCTCTCTGCACTGGTACCCAGAGAATTCTGGGGATGAGAAAGCAAGAGATACAGAGCTGGTACTTGGGAACAAAAGGTAAACAAGTTGCCCAGGAAGTATGCTGAGAAGGCAGGAGAATAATTCCCTTAATTCCACTTTGGCATTTTGCAAGCTAGTTTCTCACAATGTAAATCTGTCCTTTACATGTAATCTACTTTCTAAAACATACATGTGTTCATGAGCACGCTTCTGGAAAAATCTGAGTCTGTTTCACTGTGATACGGTTCTTAGGCAATAACTGAGATGTATGTGTCTGTGGAGCTTATTCTACTGTACAAGTGCTTCTCATCTCATATATTCATGTATTAATCTAGTCCATCCACATTAGAAGAAAAACAGATCTGCTGTTCCAAAGTAATTTTCATGGATACGGACAACTTTAGTAAGAAACAACTGAGGAAAGCCCAAGAGGACTTTTTTCTTACTTAAAGAATTGTGTTGTTAAACCTTTGCTGGTGGTATAACAATTATTCTGTACTTTGACTAATATTTATGAGTAAAATAGCACTTTGTGCAGTTTATTTGGTAGATTTTATACTGGGAAAGCAATGTCACAAATCTTATCAGGATTCTCTCAAATAAACAGAAAATTATCTCACATTTTAAAAATGTGCAAATAAGATTTTTTTGTACATTTACTATTTTTATACATATAGACAAGCGGAGCAGTCTCTTTTTAAATTTGCCATTTTTAAATATTGTACTTGTAGAAAAAAACAAGTCTCAGCTGATGGAGTAAATGAAATTTATACTTTTACTTTTTACTTTTATATTACTTATTTTTATTTTTGAGACAGGGCCTTGTTCCTTTGCCTGGACTAGAGTTCAGTGGCGTGATCATGGCACATTGCAGCCTCAACCTCTTGGGCTCAAGCAGGCGATCTTCCCAGCTCAGCCTCCTGAGTACCCGGGATCACAGATGTACACCACCACACCCGGCTAAATATACATTTTTTTTCAGATGGAGTCTCACTCTGTTGCCCAGGCTGGAGTGCAGTGGCGTGATCTCGGCTCACTGCCACCTCTGCCTCCCAGGTTCAAGTGATTCTCCTGCCTCAGCCTTCCAAGTAGCTGGGATTATAGGCACACTCCACCACGCCTAGCTAATTTTGGTATTTTTAGTAGTGACTGGGTTTCACCATGTTGGCCAGGCTGATCTTGAACTCCCGACCTCAAGTGGCCTCCCAAAGTGCTGGGATTACAGGTGTGAGCCGTCGTGCCTGGCCTACTTTCACTTTTTAAATAGGGGATATATGGTAAATACTGAAGCCTGACTTTCTGCTATTTGATCCATGATCTCCTCTTAAGGGTTAAAATCTAACAGCAATCACTGAATACCCCAGGACTACACTTGGGTTTCCGTTAACTAGAGAAACTTCATCAATTAAAATCTTCCCTCTTTTGGCCCCTCACAAAAGCACACTGAAATGAAAACTCACACTGGAATTTCAATGAAGTAACCTAAAATCCCAGCAAACTGAAAATAACAGTTGGTTCACAAAAGTTCAGGATGTCATTGATATTCCACTCACTTTGACATGTTAGATAAAACATATTAGCAAAAAAGCATTTAATAATATTTCAAGTAATAAACAATATTTTAAAAAAATTCCATGTTCTAACCAACAAATTTTTTAAAACAGAAAAATTTCACTCCTTGGATCTCCAAATCACCTTCTCCCTTGTTCTTATGAAGTAGCCACATGGGCTATACTGCTGCCCTTCCAACAGGTCCAGTTTCCATCTCAGGAGCGGTAGTACATGCTTTGTCTTATTCCAGAATGACCTTCACCTGCCAGGGTCTTTCTTACCCAGCTCAAAATGATGTGACCTCAGAGAAGCCTTCTTCCCTGAGCCTGTTATCTAATATTGTCCCCTCCTGCTTCACTATTACACTACCCTGATTCTCTTTATAGCATTTAACCACTAATGAAAATTTACTTTTTCATATATTCAAATTTATGTATTTGCTTTCGTCATTTGGATATAAGCTCTATATCCAAATTATGGCAGGGATCTCACCTAAGATTGCTCAGGATATGGCTGGGCGCAGTGGCTCACACCTGTAATCCCAGCACTTTGGGAGGCTGAGGCAGAAGGATCAGGAGGTCAGGAGATCAAGACTATCCTGGCTAACACGGTGAAACCCCGTCTCTACTAAAAAACACAAAAAATTAGCCAGGTGTGGTGGCGAGTGCCTGTAGTCCCGGCTACTCAGGAGGCTGAGGCAGGAGAATGGTGTGAACCTGGGAGGCAGAGCTTGTAGTGAGCCGAAATCTCGCCACTGCACTCCAGCCTGGGCGACAGCGCGAGACTCCATCTCAAAAAGAAAAAAAAAAAAAAAAAAAAAAGATTGCTCAGGATATTTATCGCCATACACTGGTAACATAAATGTGACATCAGTAAGTATTTGACAAAAGATCAATGAGCAGGATAACATCCACATTACTGGTAAAATCATTCAACCTTCACTACAGAAGGAACATTCACTGTGGTGCCTATTGATCACTCGGAACCAAGGGTCACGGTGTAAGGTACAGGAGCCATGGGAAAGAAGTCATTGATTCGTTGATTAACCACTGAGATACTTAATGAATCGTATCTTTCTAACTGGCACCCTTTCTATCTTTCTCAGATGAAAGGGAAACAGAAATAAAAAAACAAAAACAAAGATAAAGGACCTCATGGAGTGCCTAAAAAAGAACGCGCAGTAGTACCAACACCACGTTCACTATTCTTGTTTAAAGCACTTATCAAATTGGATTTATGAAATCTATTTTATTTAGACAAAATACTAACACCAAAGATCAGTATATAAAATCTGAAACTCACCAATCAGGGTATATACCCAAGGAATATAAATCATTCTATCATGAAGACATATGCACACAAATGTTCACTGCAGCACTATTCACAATAGCAAAGACATGGAATCAATGTATATGCCCACCAATGACAGAGTGGATAAAGAAAATGTGGTACATGCACACCATGGAATACTGTGCAGCCATAAAAAAGAACAACATCATGTCTTTTGCCAGAACACGGGTGGCGCTGGAGGCCATTACCCTTAGCAAACTAATGCAGGAACAGAAAACCAAACACGGCATGTTCTCACTTATAAGTGAGAGCTAAATGGTAAGAACTTATGAACACAAAGAAGGAAAACAACAGACAATGGGGTCTACTTGAGGGGGCAGGGTGGGAGGAGCGAGAACAAGAGAAAACTATGGATATTAGGTTTAGTATCCGGGTGATGAAATAGTATGTACCAAACACAATGACACGTTTACCTATGTAACAAACCTGTATATATACCCCTAAACCTAAAGGTAAAAAAAAACAAAAAAAAACAAAAAAAAACATTCACTAGTCAGAAGATGGTTACCTCTTCGCATTTGAATAGAAAAAAAAAAAAGAAATGCTCATCAATATTAGGATGTTTCAACAATAATTTTTAGCCTGTTGGCAAAGTTGTACAGGTTAAGTATCCCCTGCCTGAAATGCTTGGGACCAGAACTGTTTTGGATTTCGGATTTTGGAATATGTGCATCATACTGGTTACCCACTGAACAGTCCTAATCTGAAAATGCAAAACCTGAAATGCATTTCCCTTGAGTGTCATATTGGCACTTAAGTTTTGCATTTTGGAGCATTTTGGATTTTGCACTTTCAGATTACCTATGCTCAACCTGTATGTAAGTTTCAGAGAAAATTAAGCAATATGTGACAGAAACTATGTACAGTAAGATGAAATAATATTTATAGTTCTCAAATGTTGAAGAAAATAATTACGGAAGGTAGAGGAAAAGGTGTGTAAATAAAAAACTAGATCTTTAATTTAAAAGCTAAGACCACATAAGGATATTTTAGTCAACAACGGACCCCACAGACAATGGTGGTCCCTCAAGACTAAAATATTGTAGTTTTACTGTCCTTTCCTTTATTTAAGATACACAAAAGCTAACTGCTGTTTCAACTGCCTACAGTATTTGGTACAGTACCATGCTGTACAAGTTTGTAGCCTGGGAGCAACAGGCTATACCATATAGCCTAGGCGTGCGGCAGGCTCCAACACCTAGGTTTGTGTAAGTACACTCTACGATGTTCACACAAGGTAGCTTAGGCATGCGGCGGGCTCCAACACCTAGGTTTGTGTAAGTACACTGTATGATGTTCACACAAGGTAGCCTAGGTGTGCGGCGGGCTCCAACACCTAGGTTTGTGTAAGTACTCTACGATGTTCACACAAGGATGCATTTCTCAGAAGGTATCCCCATCAAGTGACACACGACTGCACATTATATGCTCTACCTGCATGTATATTTGGACTTACTCAGCACTCTTAGAAAACTCCTAATACGGAGTGGACTGTATAGAGAAGAGCTTTTGATCCCAAATATATGACCTTAACTTGATCAAATGTGAATTTAGGCTAAAAATTTCTGATTCAAAATATTCAATTTTACTGTCATGTATTTGCTGTATTATAAGCTGTATCAATGCTGACACACCTTTTACTTTAGAATTTAGTAGAGGCATTTCTCAGGAGGAACAATGAATGAAGAGATTAAACAACTGTTACAAAGTTTTAATCTTCTGAAAATACTGCTTTTAAGCTTCTCAGAAGTAACCATTTTCATAAAATGGATTTGCTAAATATAAACTGGACTGTTTCTCTATTTGTGAAAACACATTCCCCAAACACTTTAGAACACAGTTTAGGCCTTAGATGAACTCTGTTGGTTTCAGGGAATTAGTGTAACAAAATGTCAAAGGGTAGAACGCAAAATGTCAATCTTGACAATCCAAATTTCCCACATTTCAATTTTATCCTGTTAGTCTGAACTTTTACTGTAATAGAATTTTTTTTTTTTTTTTTTTTTTTTTTGAGACGGAGTCTCTCTCTGTCGCCCAGGCTGGAGTGCAGTGGCGCAATCTCGGCTCACTGCAAGCTCCGCCTCCCGGATTCACACCGTTCTCCTGCCTCAGCCTCCCGAGTAGCTGGGACTACAGGCGCCCGCCACTGCGCCCGGCTAATTTTTTCTATTTTTAGTAGAGACGGGGTTTCACCATGGTCTCGATCTCCTGACCTTGTGATCCGCCCGCCTCGGCCTCCCAAAGTGCTGGGATTACAGGCGTGAGCCACCGCGCCAGAATTTTTTCAATATTGTACCTGCTTATGACTAACCGTGCTCACTTTTATAAAACTTTATAGGGTAGAACAAAAAAGGTAAACACCTGTTGTCCCGGTAGAGGGAAACATAAAATGGGTCTGTTAAAATAGCTGTAAATATGAGGAAGAACAAAATCTAACCAAGCAGTGGCTCAGATCATACCCTGCAAATCAAATACTCTCTAGTTATGCAGGGACTACAGGAAGATCAGTGAAATACTTTTAAATGATACCCACTCAGTAATCAGCAAGAAGCAAAGTGTCACCATCAACTGTGCGCTCTTTCAGTATTCCCAGCTCCTACAGTGCAAGTCTTGGCCCACCCTGGGCTCTGCAACAATACTAAGTAAAATACAAAACAAAGCAAACAAGCCCAGCAACAAGCATTAAGATATAAGAAAACCACTGTAATTATTTTCCCTATGTATATATATTTTTTGAATTTAAAAACAAAACAGAACTATTTTAACATTCCAGACAAAGCATTTGGAAACTTTTTCTGTAACTGACTCCCTTGGCCACATAGTCTCTCTCTATAACTTCTCGATTATACCACTGTGGAATGGGTTTCCAATAAAACTTTACAAAACTACGAGGCTGGATTTAGCCCACATGGTGCAGTCTGCCAACTCCAGTTCTAGACAACAGTGATGATACTTTGTTCATCTAATTATCATGAAGAACAAGCTTGTGTGTTTTTCTCAGAATTCTCTCCATATGTTTGCTCTCTAAGAAAAGAATATCACACAGAGGAACATAAGTAGGTCATGACAACAATGGAACTCTGGTAGATTTTAGTTTCCTGAAGATTAAGTAGTAATTAAGCTACGGAATTTCTTTCTCTACACCAGGAAGGTCAAAGATTTCGGTCAAAGAGCCAACAGTTTTAATCCTGGCCCCAATCCCATGTCAACAACATAACCCTGGACTTTATCGCAACCTCTCAATTTTAGTTTGCTTAACTATAGAATGAGGAAATCTCAGAAATAGTTAAATACAAGAAGATAAGAAAGCACATTTGGAAATTCTAACTTATGATACTATTATTACTACTATGAATCATCATCATAATTACAGTAGTGACATTATGTGCCAGGTATTGTAATAACTAATTTCTCCCCATTCTGTAACGTATGACCTGCCTGCTTCACTGCATATGGGGGTGCTGAAACACAGAGGTTTCAAGGTTATGCAAGTAACCAATGGTAGGCTGGGACATGAACCCAGGAAGTCTGGCTCCAAAGCCCTAAGAAATCACTATATTCTATCACTTCTCACAACATGAAGATGAAGAGGTTTATTATTCTCAGCAGATAATCGCGCATCCTAAAAATATACAAAAGTATTCCGAAATCTAGGAAGAGAATAGGGCAGGGCTGATGTTTGCCAAAGCAGACTTCCTTTTACATTCAAGTGAAACCTTTCTCACAGAGACCAAGTCATTTTTTAAATTAATTCTTTAAAGATAATCTACATACAATTTGTAAAACAAAAAGACACGTATACAGCCAAAATTAAATAACAAAAACAAAAGACTACATATGGAAGTCCCTTAGTGTTTTTTTATACTAGCATTTTACTCTTATAATGTATTTAAGTTGTTTCTCAAGATGCAGGGCATGCTCTAAATTAAAACTCCACAGTTACAGGATTTGAAGATTAAACTTTGGGGTGGAAACGAAACCTTTAAGTAACTGGTATTTATATCTTGTCTGTAGGTAGATTACTAAATTTTCAGGCATTAAATTCTTACCACAAAAAATCTGAAAAGAACCTGAAGAGTTTTTTCCTTCTGTAGTTGAAGTTACCTTTTCTTTTATATACTACACTTTCTAACCAGTCGTTCCCACATCTAGCAGTGCACAGAAAGATACTAAGGGAGGAGACCACCCCTCGTATCGTCTTATGCCCAATTTCTGCTGCCAAAGAAAGAAGTAAAAACTAAAAGGCAGAAATGAAACCCACAGACAGACAGCCCGGGGCCGCACCCTGGGCCTGGTAGTTAAAGATCGACCCCTGACCTAATCGGTTCTGTTATCTATAGATTACAGACATTGTATAGAAAAGCACTGTGAACATCTCTATCCTGTTTTGTTCTGATCTAATTACCCGTGCAGGCAGTCCCCAGTCATGTACCGCTGCTTGCTCAATCGATCACGACCCTCTCACATGCACCCCCTTGCAAGCCCTAAAAAGGGTGAGGAATTGCTCACTCAGGGGACTCGGCTCTTGAGACAGGAGTCTTGCCAATGACCCCGGCCAAATAAATCCCTTCCTTATTTAACTTGCTGTCTGGGGTTTTGCAGATTACAGATTCCAAACTTTGCAGTACTAGCCAAACCTTTCCACGCAGTTACAAAGGGGGATGACCAGGAGCCTTTTGAATGGAGGCGTCTACAACAGCAAACCCTTTGTAAGTTAAAGGAAAAACTTACATTGGCTCCAGCCCTAGGACTACCAGATTTGACAAGGCCCTTTATACTCTATGTGTCAGAAAGAGAAAAAACGGCAGCTGGAGTTTTAACCCTGGCCAAGGCCAGTGGCCTGTCTCTCAAAACAACTAGATGGGGTTTCCAAAGGCTGGCCACCATGTCTAAGGGCCCTGGCAGCAATAGCCCTGTTAGTACAAGAAGCAGATAAACCCTTGGGCAAAATCTGAATATAAAGGACTCCCATGCTGTGGTAACTTTGATGAATACCAAAGGACATCATTGGCTAACAAATGCTAGATTAACCAATTACTAGAGGAAGTGTGGAAACCACAGAGGGTTGCAGTCATGCACTGCAGGGGACACCAGCGAGCCTCCACCTCAGTGGCCTTAGGAAACTCTCGAGCTGATTCAGAAGCTCGAAAAGCAGCATCTACCCCTTACCAGGCATTGGCAGTAGCCCCCTTACTCCCTCAAACACCTGACCTGGTACGTACCTATTCTAAGGAAGAAAAAGACTTCTTCCATGCAGAAGGGGGGCAAGTAATAAAAGGAGGATGGAGCAGACTGCTAGATGGGAGGGTAGCTGTGCCGCAGTTGCTGGGAGCCACAATCGTATTGGCGGTGCACAAAACCATTCATCTAGGTCAAAACACTCTTAGGCCAGTACTTCTACGTCTCACACTTGCCAGTTCTTGCCAAAGCAGTAGCACAACGGTGCGTTACTTGCCGACAGTACAATGCAAGGCAAGGCCCTACTGCTCCACCCAGCATACAAGCTTATGGAGCGGCTCCTTTGGAGGATCTTCAGGTGGATTTCACAGAAATGCTGAAATGTGGAGGTAACAAGTATTTGCTGGTTCTTGTGTGTACTTACTCTGGGTGGGTGGAGGCTTATCCAATACGAACTGAAAAGGCCTACGAGGTAACCTGTGTGCTTCTCTGAGATCTCATTCCCGGGTTTGGACTGCCCTTACAAATTGGCTCAGATAACGGGCCGGCGTTTATGGCTGACTTGGTACAGAAGACAGCAAAGGCATTAGGAATCACTTGGAAGCTACATGCCACCTACCGACCTGAGAGTTCCGGAAAGGTGGAGCAAATGAATCTGACTGTCAAAAATAGTTTAGGGAAAGTATGTCAGGAAACAGGATTAAAATGGATACAGGTCCTTCCTATGGTATTGTTTAAAATTAGATGCACTCCTTCTAAGAAAACAGGATACTCCCCTTATGAAATACTGTATCATAGGCCTCCTATACTACGGGGGCTTCCAGGCACTCCCTGAGTGTTAGGTGACATTGAATGACAGCGACAGCTACAGGCTTTAGGAAAAATTACACAAACAATCTCAACTTGGGTAAATGAGAGGAGTCCCGTCAGCTTATTCTCCCCAGTTCACCCTTTCTCTCCAGGTGATCGCGGGTGGATCAAGGACTGGAACGTAGCCCCTTTGCGGCCACAATGGAAAGGACCACAGACCGTCATCCTGACCACCCCCACGGCTGTAAAGGTAGAAGGAATCCCAGCCTGGATCCACCACAGCGTGTGAAACCTGCAGCCGAGGAAACCTGGGAGGCAAAAACTGAGCCCGGACAACCCCTGCAAAGTGACCTTGAGGAGGACAACGAGCCCTGCTCCAGTCACCCTGGAAGCTGACTGGTCTACGCATGGCCGAAGCATGAGGAGAATCATCGTGGGACTCATTTTCCTTATAACGTGGACTTGTATAGTAAAAGCTTCCACTGATTTTCCCTGCATGGAAGACTGCTCTCAGTGTATACATCAGGTTACCGAGGTAGGGCAACAAGTTAAACAACCTTTCTGTTCTATAGTTACTATGAATGCCTAGGAACTTTAAAAGGAACATATTTATATAATGACACTCAGGACGAGGTATGTAGCCCAGGAAACAACAGACCAGATGTGTGTTATGACGCCTCTGAGCCTCCCATGTCTACAGTTTTTGAAATTAGATTAAGGACTGAAGATTGGTGGGGACTCATAAATGATACAAGTAAAGTATTAGGCAGAACAGAAGAAAAAGGGGGCCCAAACGCATAATCTTTGAAATGTGATGCCTGTGCCATCATTAATGGCAGTAAGGTAGGAAGGGGATGTGGCTCTTCAGTTGGGAAAAAGGTTACATGACCGAAAATCAGTGCATTTGTCATGAATTAGGACTGTGTGGAAATGAATGTGGATACTGGTCTCACGTCATTTGGGCCACTTGGATAAAAAATGAAAAGGATCCAGTCCACCTTCAGAATGGAAAAAATGGCCCTTCCTGCACTAAGGGACAATGTAACCCCTTAGAGCTAGTAATAACCAATCCCCTTGATCCTCACTGGAAAAAAGGGGAGCGTGTGACCTTAGGAATCGATGGGGCTGGACTGGATCCTTGAGTAAATATCTTGGTTCGAGGAGAAGTTTACGAACGCTCTCCTGGGCCAGTGTTTCAAACTTTCTATGATGAACTAAATGTACCAGTACCAGAAATTCCAGGAAAAACAAGAAATTTGTTTTTGAAATTTGCTGAGCATGCAGCCCAGTCTCTCAATGTCACTTCATGTTATGTATGTGGAGGAACTGTAATGGGAGATCAATGGCCATGGGAAGCCCGAGAATTAGTACCTACAGACCCAGTTCCTGATGAATTCCCAGCTCAAAAGAATCACACTGATAATTTCTCGGTCCTAAAAGCCTCAATTATTGGACAACATTGCATAGCTAGTGAAGGAAAAGAATTCACTCACCCCGTAGGATGACTTAGTTGTCTGGGACAGAAACTGTGTAATGGTACCACAAAAACAGTCACTTGGTGGAGTTCAAATCAAACAGAGGAATCCATTTAGCAAATTCCCAAAGTTGCAAAACCGTGTGAACCCACCCGGAGTCCCACTGGGACTGGACAGCCCCCACTGGATTATACTGGATATGTGGGCATAGAGCTTACGCCAAATTACCTGACCAGTGGGCAGGTAGTTGTGTTACTGGCACTATTAAACTATCTTTCTTCCTACTGCCCATAAAAACAGGTGAACTCCTGGGTTTCCCTGTCTATGCTTCCTGCAAAAAGAGAAGCATAGCTATAGGAAATTGGAAAGATGATGAATGGCCCCCTGAGAGAATCATACAATATTATGGGCCTGCTACTTGGGCACAAGATGGCTCGTGGGGATACCGGACCCCCATTTACATGATCAACTGAATCATATGATTATAAGCTGCCTTAGAAATAATCACTAATAAAACCGGCAGAGCCTTGACTATTCTGGCCCAGCAAGAAACTCAGATTAGAAATGCTTTCTATCAAAATAGATTGGCTCTCGACTACTTGCTAGCAGCTAGAAGAGGAGTCTGTGGGAAATTTAACCTTACTAATTGCTGTCTACAAATAGATGATCAAGGGCAAGTAGTTGAAGACATAGTTAGAGATATGACAAACTGGCACATGTGCCTGTGCAAGTGTGGCATGGATTTGATCCTGGGGCCATGTTTGGAAAATGGTTCCCAGCGCTAGGAGGATTTAAAATTCTTATAATAGGAGTTATAATAATAATAGGAACCTGCCTACTGCTCCCTTGTTTGCTACCTGTACTTCTTCAAATGATAAAAAGCTTCGTCTTTACCTTAGTTCACCAAAATGCTTCAGCACAAGTGTACTATATGAATCACTATCGATCTGTCTTGCAGAAAGACATGGGTAGTGAAAATGAAAGTGAGAACTCCCACTAATAAAACGAGTGAGCGTCTCAAAAGGGGGGAATAAGGGAGGAGACCACCCCTCATATCGTCTTATGCCCAATTTCTGCCGCCAAAGAAAGAAGAAGTAAAAACTAAAAGGCAGAAATGAAATCCACAGGCAGACAGCCCGGCACCGCACCCTGGGCCTGGTAGTTAAAGATCGACCCCTGACCTAATCGGTTCTGTTATCTATAGATTACAGACATTGTATGGAAAAGCACTGTGAAAATCCATATCCTGTTTTGTTCCGATCTAATTACCGGTGCATGCAGCCCCCAGTCACGTACCCCCTGCTTGCTCAATCACGACCCCCTCACATGCACCCCCTTAGAGTTGTGAGCCCTTAAAAGGAACAGGAATTGTTCACTTGTGGGGCTCGGCTCTTGAGACCGGAGGTCTTGCCGATGCCCCTGGCCAAATAAACCCCCTCCTTATTTAACTTGGTGTCTGAGGAGTTCTGTCTGCGGCTCGTCCTGCTACAATACCCGGAGCTTAAAAAAAAAAAAATACAGCTGACCCTTGAAGAACACGGGACTGAACTGCGTGGGACCATTTATACACGAATTTTCTTCCACTTCTGCCACCACGATACAGAAAGACCAACCCCTCCTATTCCTCAGACGACTAAATGTGAAAACAAGGATGAAGGAAATGAAGGGTGAAGGAAATCGAGGATGAAGACCTTTATGATGATCCACTTCCACTTAATGAACAGTAAATGTATTTTCTCTTCCTTATGGTTTTCTTATTAACACTTTTTCTTTAGCTTACTTTAAGAATACTGTATATAATACATCTAACCTACAAACTTTGTACCGTTTATGTTCTCAGTAAGCTTCTAGTCAACAGTAGGCTGTTAATAGTTAAGTTTCTGGGTAGTTAAAAATCACAGGTGGGTTTCTGACTGTGTGTCAGGGTAGGAGGAGGTTCTGGTCCCCCTAACCCCCGGGTTGTTCGAGGGTCAAATGTACTGCCTGCCTCCGTCTCAGATGAACTGAAAGCAAGTCTCACAAGTTTGTATTCTTAAAAGTCCCCATATTACTGGTGCTACACATGAGAACACTTAAGATTCCCAGGAGAAATAAAACATCACAATATAATACAAAAATAGTAATTTTAGGGAGAAAAAACCCCTCAACTTTTAAGTTAAGGTTACAGATTCTACGTGTTAAGGAACTCTAAATGAAGAAAGTAGGTATCAGAAAGAATTTTCTAAGATTTAGAATTTGTTTACAATGTAAACTAATGGCCAAACATTTGAGATTTTAAGACTGCTTTATTTAAAAGGGGAAATCATGTCCAAATTACTTAAGTACGGTTTCTAGCTGAGAAAGGGATGTTAAAATTACAGCTGCTCCCATGAATCATCAAAGGTGCTATATCACTGTGTGTATTTGTGTTGCGGCAGTAATCCTTTTCCTGATAACATCTATGCTGTGCCAGGAAGATTTTTAGAATATATTAATTGCAGCAATTAAAAATCATCATCAGTTATAAGCCAACTTTACACGTAACATGCCATAATATTCCTTTAAAAAACCATTACATCCTTAAAATAAACACCAGGGTTCTTACAATTTATAAATCTAAGTTTGAAATTTAGAAATAATCGGCTTCACAAATACATAAAAACTACAGTGGATACTAATTAGCAACCACATTCATAGTTCTTACAAGTTACCTCTTCTCTTACTAGTTCCCATTTTAGTAGAATGTGAAACACTTTTGTGAATATACAGTTTTAACTCCGTGTCACTATGGTTTTTTACAAACTTTAAAAAGGCTCTCTCCTGGCTAGGTATGCCTCCCTTCTCTTACTTCTCCCTCGCCTCTTCAACTTCCTAAAAGAATGTGCTCCCTGTTATCCAGTTCTCTGACTTCTTTCCAAATTGTTTCTCTTAGCAATTTTAGTGACTTCTATGGCTTCTGCTAACACCTCTATGCAAGTTAAGTCTCAATTCAGCATCTCGAATCCAAAATCATCTCTTCAGATCTAGAAGAGATGACCAAATTTTCTTTCCAGCTTTACTGAGGTCTGACAAATAAACATTATATCCATTAAAGGTGTACAACAGTGATGTTTTGATATACATATTCAAATGATGACTGCAACCAAGTTAATTAACATATCCATGCCTCACAGTTACTTTTCTTAATGTGTCAAAAGAATACCATAAGATCTACTCTCATATACATTATTACTCTTGATACCACACTGTAAATTAGGTCTCCAGAACTTACTCATCTTGTAACTGAAACTGTGTACCCTTTAACCAACATCTCCCCATTCCTCCCCACCCCTAATCCCTGGTATCCACCATTCTACTGTCTGTTTCTATGAGTCCAACTTGTTCAGGTTCCACAGTGAGGGCATGCAGTGTTTGTCTTTCTATGTCTGGTTTATTTCACTTAGCACAATGCCCTCCAGGTTCATCCATGTTGTTCCAAATGGCAGGATTTCCTTCTTTTAAAAGGCTGAATCATATTTCATTGTGTGTGTGAACGTATACACCACATTTTCTTTATCAATTCATGTGTTGGACATTTAGGTTGACTCCATACCTTGGCTATTGTGAAAAATGCTGCAACAAACATGAGAGTGCAGGTATCTCTTCGAGACAGTGATGTCATTTCCTTTGGACACATACCCAGAAGTGGAACTGCTGGATCACGTGCTAGTTCTAGTTTTAATTTTTTGAGGAACCTCCATATTGTTTTCCAGAATGGCCGTATCAATTTACATTCCCATCAACAACATATAAGGGTTCCCTTTTCTTCTAAACTGTCTCTTCAGCCCTGGACTCATGTTTCAAGTGATCTTCATGTGGACTGCAGTTAACCATGGGTCAGTTGGTGGCCTATAGAGCCTTGGGAGTCTCCAGAAATTGTATGCAATTGCTGTGTGTATGTGCACATGCAAATTGTCTGGAGAGAAGGATCATAATTTTCTTCAGATTCTCAAATGCACATGTGACTCTAAAGAAAGATAAACTCAGGTAGGTCACACACTACCACTATACCAGAACCTCTGGCATAAATACTAGTGTTTTGTTTTGTTTTTGAGAAAGAGTTCCCCTCTGTCACTGAGGCTGGAGTGCAGTGGTGCAATCTTGGCTCACTGCAACCGCTGCTTCCCAGGTTCAAGCAATTCTCATGTCTCAGCCTCGCAAGTAGCTGGGATTACAAGCATGTGCCAACACGCCTGGCTAATTTTTGCATTTTTAGTAGAGACAGAGTTTCACCATGTCAGCCAGGCTGGTCTCGATCTCCTGGCCTCAAGTGATCCGCCCACCTCGGCCTCCCAAAGTGCTGGGATTACAGGTGTGAGCCACCATGCCCAGCCAACACTAGTGTATTTTTAAAAGAGAAAAGAGTCCAGGTTAAGGTGTTTATTAAAGGACTTCTATAGTTAACTTTCCCAAGTAGTAGATTCCTGAAGCTTGCTAGCATCTTCTAATGCAATAGTATGGCAAACTACAGCTGTGGATCAACCGTTTTTGTAAATACAGTTTTATGGGAACATAATCTGTCTATTCACTACATACTGTCTATGGTTGCTTTTGCAGTTGAGCAGTGACAAGAACTGTATGGCCTGGAAGACTGAAATATGTTTACTATCTGACCCTTTAAGGAAAAGTTTGCAGTTATTTTAGATTTAAAAAATGTCTAAATTGAGAAAAACAGATCTAATGTTGAATAATCAAAAGAAATCCATCTTTTATTTGTAAGCAATTTTAGATACTGGTATCAAGCAAACAAAACCCCTGTATTTTTTAAAAAATAGGGTGTCTTACCTGCCATTGCTTGGCTGCTGTGGAGAGTGTCTGGAATGATCAGAAGGCTCTGACTGCTGGTCAGGAGATCGTGACCGGCTGCGGCGGGGAGGCCTATCGTGTGATCGACCAGAATGATCTGAGGCCAGTGACTGAATTTCTGAAATGTCTGTTAATAAAAGAGTGCTGCTTATTTTCCCACAAAAATAATTACAGTCAAGTATAAAGTACTCCAGTAATAATGAAGATAAGCTAGTAAGTAAAATTATATATAAAATGGAAAATTTATGCATTAATTTCATCAGCCAGCGATCAAATCAATAGTGGTGAGTTGTCTACAGGAAAAAATATATATAAAACTTTTAGATTTTGAAGGTGTTTGGCTGGTAGAAAATTATCATTTCTTTCAAAGATGTCCAGTCTCCCTAGTGTTTTTAAGAAAATAGGTCACTTAGAGGGGGCCTTGAAACAGAGTCACACTCACCGTCTCTCTCAGAGGCATTAGCAGAGTGGATGCTGTCAGACAGATCAGGGACGTTCAACAGCGTAGCCCGTTCATCTCTTTGAACTACCATTTTTAATTTGCCTTTAGACCTTTCTATCAATGTCTTTGCATCTGTCAATGACATATTTTCTGTCACAGTACCATTTATCTGCAACAGAAAATAAATTATAGGTTTCAAGTAAATGATAAAATACAAATGTTAACTTGGTTTGTTATAAACAGAAATATCCAAACCACTCCTTGCTATAAGACCCAAAATATTCTCTTTATACTTTTCCAAATTATCAAAAGTATTCCACCTTCCTGAGATGATAAAATCTTTACTGTACTGTTGCTGTCAGAAAAACCCAAAGTAGCATCCCCTAACTCCTTCTCAAACGGCTGTCACTTTCTACTACTTATAAACAAACAAATAAGCATTTCAACAATATCTGGAAGCAATTATCAGAATTTTTTAATGTGTAAGAACAGACATATCTTATTTACGAAGTAGTACCGGCTGGTGAATAATTATCTCAGGATGACCCCGTGATAGCTAAAGTATCGGTGTTGACATGTAATAATGCATAAAGGGAATTTACATCCCTCTCCCCCAAACATTGATTTTTTAATTCTCTTTGGCAAAACTGCTTCAAACAACAGCACAGACTACATGGTAACTCTAGAACTTGTTTTCTATTTTAGTTCATTAAAAAGTAAGAATATGACTATACCTTCAATACAACATCACCTTCTTGAATATTTCCATCTCTTGCTGCCAAACTATCTTGTGAAATTTCCTTAACAAATATATGGCTTGCCAATCGAAGACCATATTCTGAAATAATTTAAGTAAGTATTTTTAGTGTAACATCCTAAGACAGTTAAATAGATTTCACAAGTATACAACTAAACTAATAGCCACTGCATAGAGTTTTCAAGTACAATCAATAACAAGACATTTTTCTTGGCCACCCTGCAAGTAAGACATTCCCTTTAATTAGCAAGTCTGCAATGTCTCTGTGAAAGCGAAGGGAAAGTGTATGGTTCAAATGAAGGACCGACAGACCATGTTCCCATATTGCTGAAAAGGAGAAAATCTCCAAGAGGACACCATTTCTTTTTGACCAAGCATTGATACACTAGCTCTTCAGAATGCTTACGGAATACCATTTTCTTTAAGAGACAGGGTCTCACTATGTTGCCCAGGCTGGACTCGAATTCCTGGGGCCAAACAACCCTCCTGCCTCAGGCTCCAGAGTAGCTGGGACTAACAGACATGTGTCACACTGTGCCTGGCTAGCAAGATAATTCTAAAGAGTGACCTGCTGAGGTTTGAAAAACTTTGAAAAGATTGACCATTTTATTGAAGACTATTATCATGCATATACTATTTCTATTTTTCCCAGCTCCTAGACCAAAAATATTTCTGATCCTATACACCCCATGACACTGGATAGACATACTCAGAGTACTAGCATGTACTAAATATGAGTGCAAAGGCTTACAACCAGCTAGGCAGATGTGGGCAGGAGTTATTATGCCAGTCCTTTCCTTTAAACAACCAACCAAGTATCCAAGAGTGAGGACACTGATTCTGTCTGTGGGTAAGGAATGTTGGAAGTTGAGTAAATTACTAGCAGAGTCCAGAGAACTGCCCAGGTTCCTGCAACAGCTGCAGAAAAATATATTTTAAGAAAAATAAGAACAATGACTACAACCATCAGTATAACGTCAGTAGTAAAAGGACTGCCCCTGGTTCTGTGAGGAGAGTCTTACTGCATTAAAAACAAAACCAAAAACCAAGATGGAAAACAGAAAATTGTTTTAACATGGGATAAATTAACAGACTTACTACTGAAGTGTCTAAAATTACATAACAGTAGGCTGGGCGTGGTGACTCACGCCTGTAATCCCAGCACTTTGGGAGGCCAAGGCGGGCAGATCACAAGGTCAGGAGTTCGAGACCAGCCTGGCTAGCACGGTGAAACCCTGTCTTTATTAAAAATACAAAAAATTAGCCGGGCATGGTGGTGCACACCTGTAATCCCAGCTACTTGGGAGGCTGAGGGAGGAGAATTGCTTAAACCTGGGAAGCAGAGGGTGCAGTGAACTGAGATTGTGCCACTGCACTCTAAGCCTGAGAGACAGAGTGAGACTCCATCTCAAAAAAAAAAAAAAAAAAAAAAAAAAAAATTTACATCAGAGTTACAGTTTAACTTAAGACAAATATACAAAGAGTACTCACAGCCAGAAATAGAATCAGGGTAAAGAAAACAGCCTTTTAGGAGATCTGGGCAATGAATGAGGCAGTCATCCATATGGTCATTACATCACAGAAGGATATGGTATTGGTTAAAAGACTATTCTTTAAGATTAAACACATATAAATGACCATTACACAGATGATCCCAAAATATTCCTTGTATATTAGTTTGTTCGTTCATTCTAAATATTTCTTGGGGTATGTATCAACTAGGTACCAGGCATTAGGGAGAAAGCAGCCAACGAGAGAGTTCCTGCACTCCGGCAGGAGTCAGTGAAAAAAAGGATGTCAGCACGGCAATTCCAAATGCGATGAGTTCAGAGAGCGGCAACACAAGGGTTCTGCACCTACTGGGGGAAGCAGAAGGCCTCCCTGAGGCAGAAATACTAAAGTTAAAACTTTACCTAAGAAAGACCTAAACCTGAAGATGTTTGTGTGGGAGGGGATGCATGGGGTGAGTGAGGGCTGGACAGTTCAAAACAAATGCACCCAAGTTAGGAAGAAAAAAACCTGGTGGACCTAATGAAGTCATAAGTCTAGTGTAGCAGAGACTGAGAATTAATGAAGAAAGGGGAAAAAGAGTAAGACAGAAGTGTCACAGAGGATCTATGAAGAAATCTGCAGAATCAACTTAAAGGGATCCAAGAGACAACCTACGAGACCAAATGAGTCTACGTAAGAGATGACAGTGGCCTGAAAAAGGGTGGAGGCAGTGGAGAAAGAGTGGGATGGATAAGAGTGGTAACCAGGAGTGACGACATTCATCATGAATGGGAAAAAAAGAGATGTCAAGGGTAACTACCATGTCATCTGGGAATGGCCTGAGAAACTGGATCAATAGGAACACGTTCAACTGAATACTTTATGAGAAATACAAAGAAACATTTTAAGAGGGAGATGTGTTTCATTTGAGATGTGCTGTGTTTCAGGGACCTACAGGAACATCTAAGTGAATATGCCTAACAGCTGAAACACAAGAGTGTACAGATTTGGGCTGGAGAAAGAGGTTCTGCCACCAGCAGTGACTGGAAGCAGGGGAGCAGATGAGATTGCCTAAATTGTTATTCAACCTGAGGAAAAGAAAAAAAAATTACCTTAAGTGGAAAAAAAGATTCTAGGAGAGAAACTGACAGAACATTATAAAGGGCAGGGTGAGGAGAATGAGCCTGCAAAAGATACAGAAAGGTGGGGGGGAAAAACCAGAGAGATGCAGTATTACCAAAAGAAGACATTATTTTTAAAAATAAGGAGTGGTTAACCATGTGAAATGATACTGTAAGGCAAGCAAGCTAGAGACTGAAAAACTTCCACTAGATTTAGTGTGAACATTTTTGGGGGCAGAGCAGAAAAGATACCAGACCAGAGAGGGTTGAGGGGTAAGTGGTGAAATGAAGTAGAAACAGCAAATGTTGACAACTTCACTGAGACTTCACTGAGAAGTCTGCTCTAGAGTGGGGGTAGGGAGTACCACCTAGGAGATATGCCAAGTGGTAAAGCAGATCAAAGTAAGCCTTGATAATATTCCAACTGTAACACCCCTATATATCAAAATGATCAGTCATGCATGCCCACAGGAGGAGGAAGCCACAGTCAGATCCATTTTTTATCAAATTTAATGAGGTATGAGGGAAGGCAGCTGAATTTCAGTTTCAAAAACTTCAAAGAAATACTGCATTATAGAGAAATGCCCTACAAGGGGTTCCTTTCCTTAAATTCCTCCATTTCAAAAAACAGTCTGGAGTGAGGGGGAAGAAGTCACAGCAGGGCACAATGGCTTCCCGCCTGTAATTCCAGCACAGTGGGAGGCCGAGGCAGGTGAATTGCGTGAGCTGACCAGCTTGGGCAACATGGCAAAACCCTGCCTCTACCCAAAATGAAAAAATGAGCTGGACATGGTGGCATGTACTTATAGTTCCAGCTACCAGGGAGGCTGAAGTGGGAGGACTGCTTGAGCCCAGGAGGCAGAGGTAGCAGGGAGCTAAGATTGTGGCACTGCACTCCAGCCTGGGTGACAGAGCCAGACCTTGTAACAACAACAACAACATCACCACCACCACCACCACCATCCCTACCCCCACCCTCCCCCAAGATTTCTCTCCATGATTACATTACTAACAGTTAAGAAAAACACTGAATTTCCATTTGGTGATGGTGTGACATTTCTTGTTAGCATAATTTGTACTTGGTTATTCTCATCAGGACAAATCTGAAAGCCAACCCCTGGACCATTCACTTGAAGTGCTATCTGTTCCAACAGAGAAAATGAACAGTCCCTGAAGCCTGCCATAACAGGACTTGACTTACAGTGATAGAACACAAACACAAAGACAACAAAGCAAAGACATGAAGAGACAGCAACTGTACTTCTCACTAAAATTAGTTTTAAAGTTTCATGTGAAAATAACAGCAAGAGTTGGCAGAAACTACCTTCATTCTTCCGGGATTTAACCAGTGTGACTTTGGTGGGTTTAGCGGGCTGGCTGGAAGCCACTGACCGCCTGTCTGACCGCGGAGACAAGCTCCTCTCTCTACTTGCACTTCTATCCCTCGGCCAAATCTTCTCACTCCTTCTGTTAACCACACCACTCCGGCCACTTCTTGGATCATGTATTTCCTCATCGTAACTATCTTCTTCATTATCAGATACTGGTTCAGGATCAGGACGACTTACTGGTATTTGAACTTTCTTCTTCCTTCTAATTGTCTGCAAGTTAAAAAGGTTAAAAAATAAGTTGACTGATTTTCATATATGTATGTTCAGTTCCAAAGAGAAAGGAACATTACACATCTCATCCCGTATTATGAACCAGCAAGAAACAATACACAAACTACTACAACAAATTGCTAAGGAATACATTTCCATAAAGGCTGTGTTTTCTGCTCTCCTGATGAACAGATCTAGTTAAGCACAAATAAGAAAGGGTGGGCCTAAAAATCTCTTTATTTACTTCACACAGAAAGATCTTCCTGGTGTAATAATCACAAGCTTACAGGGAAATAACAACTGTTGGGTGGTTTGAATAAAAAGGACAGCACTGTACTCTAATGCCACCAAATATACTCTAGGTGCTACCAAAACCATAGCAAACTTTTAAGTCCAACTTGCTTCCTTAAACATTTTAGACTGCATCAATGTCAAAGCCCACCATTGACCCAGACTTCTAAGAGATGAATTTATTCTACAGCCACACTAACATTCAATAATATGTTGGAGCTAATTAACTCAGCTGTACTTCACCAACACAAACTGCTTTCAGTCTCTGGATCTCTCCAACGTGTACTTCCGGTCTAGGCGCAAATTCTTCCCTCTGGCATTCTTTTCTCAATGACTGTGGTAACTGGCTCTGTACTGCCTGTCCACTTATTTCCTTCATTCTCTGCAAGCTGAAGATCTACATGTATCACACCTGCTGACTGAGTGGCCCTGTAATCTGTGGACTACACTTTGCCTTCCTACAATAGTATACACTTGACCTCACTGTAGTTCCGCAGGATCTTCTTGTGTATCACTCCTTGTCTTCTATGTTGGACACCGTGAGCTACTGCCACTTTTCACTATCTTATTTCTAATTCCTTCATCCTCTCTTATTTTCAGTTCATCAGTTCCGTCCTGGTTTCACTCTCGTTTCCCCCAAGTTGGCATGAGACATCCTGCTGCTGTATTTAAATGACTTTCTCTTGACCCCTCAATCATCTGCCATGACAAACTCCAGTCCTATTATTACCTTCACTTCCACACTTTGCTGATTAGGCCCTCTGTAAATTCATTTTACAGAAGTCTTGCTCTTGTTCAGCAATCCTTTCATCTACATCTTGCTGCCTCTCTATGGAATTTGCTAATGTAGATATTCTATAACCATTCTTCGAGATCCCAGCCACTCAGCCTGCTTTAAGGCTAGCAGTGCCATTTTACTCCCCCTGCCCTCCTAAATTTTTTCAGTATCTCGTTTATTTGGTCCTCCTTCCTTTTGGCCTCAAAGACCAAGGCGATCTTCTTCCTGCATGAATGAAACCCTTGTATTTGAGCTCTCATTCTCATCCCTACCCATCTCTAAGATTTTTTCTTCATCAATTACCATACTCCAGTTTACCTGAAACTTCAATCGCTTTATTTACCTAAAATCTGTCCTCTACCTACTAAGCTCCCCCAATTAATCTTCTATTTCTCTGTCTTGCTATTCACCTGCATGTTATCACCTTATCTCTTCTCTATATGGCTAAACAACTTCAAAGGGCTGCTCTACACTTAATACTGCTGCTTCCTATTACTACTACTACTATTATTATTATTATCAGGTGCTGGTTCAGAATCAGGACGAGGGCCTAAGCAGAGGGCCATTCTGAGGAAACAACACTGAAGCTCAAGGATGAGAAGCAGCAGAGGCCAGTATGTGAAAAGGAGGACAGCCAATGCCCTGTTATGAACTGAAAGAGAAAGACTGCCCTTCTCATCTTGGAGCAACCCACAGCTAAAGTCCTTGTCAGTTAATATTTTCTGTAAAGCATTCCTAATGCTAGCTGTCTGCTTTTACATCTCATGTCTACTTAATTTCCAACATGTTATATTGGAAGCAATACCTGGTATTGGTATTTTAACCTTCAGTTCCTCCCTAGTAATAAACAAAAACAAAGTTGAGCAGATGAGCACTCAAGGCTTTCCCTATCATTCCTGTAAGAGTGCCACCTCTTTGGGATTCTACTGTACCTGACCTATTAACCTGAGATGACATGCATTATATGGTTATCAGTATGTACACCCATCCAGCCCACTAAGATTCGAGTTCTTTGAGAAGTTCCTTCCCATGCATTTAACTGTACATGTAATGCAATGCTTGCACCTAGTAGGTGCTTTACTTATTGAAAGGTATCCAGTCCTACTGTGATTCTCTACTTATGAGTTAACAGTTATAAACATGAATAATGATTAGTAGGTGTAACAACTATGATTGATTTTAACACTATGAAAAATTTGGAATCAAAATTTTTAGGAAAAAAATGCGTACTTCAAAACAATTTAGCTTAACTGAAGTCTCAAATGTAAAATAAAACAAAATGATGCCATGTAAGTACTAGAATAAAATACAAGAGAGAGGCTTTTGCAACTAAAAGGCTTTTGGAAGCATGACACCAAGGCAGAACCAATAAAGCGAAAGGCTGACAGACATGACAAAATAAAAATGAAAACATTTCAATGCTGTAACAAAATGATACAAAACAACAAACAACTTACAGTCACAAAAGCAAAGAGGATAACAACACATGAGGTATGTACGACAAAAGGTTAATAATCTGACTGCATAAAACACCCTAGTATGACCATCACCACCATATAAATGCAAGGGACATGAACAGGTAAATGAAAAAACAAATGCGTAGTAAACACACCATGAGAGGATCAAATCCACTTGTGATTTTAAATTTTTCATTTCCAACACTTTTTTATCAGGCAAAGATTTAAGACGTGTTGAAAACTGAACTCTCGATAGCCTATTGATTTTCTGAAGAAGGACAAACTGGCAATACATACATCAAAAGTCATTCAGGCCCTTTGACTCTGAAAAGCCACTCTTAGAAAATTATTCTAAAAATTAACTAAGCAAGTAGGTAGCAATATGATTTTCGCAGCCGAATTTTAAAAAACTCGTGGACTGGGCACTGAAATGCCTGTGAATGAGTGAGTTCGATAAATATATATGCAGAGTGAAACGCTGCATGGCCATGTGGATACATACACAGTCATGCACCATGTGAAACAACGGACAACACATCTGCAGAGGCCCCATAATACTACAATGGAGCTGAAAATCTCCTACCACCTAGTGACGCCAAAGGGTCATAATGTTGTGGGTGCACTGCAGTGCTGTTTGTCGTGATGCTGGTGTAAACAAACCTACTATGCTGCCAGTGGAATAAAAGTGCAGCAGATATAAGATGTACAGAATATAATACTTGATAATGACTATGTTACTGGTTTATGTATGTACTATGCTAAACTTTTTATCATTATTCCAGAGTGTACTCCCTCATTTTTTTTTAAATGTTAACTGGGAAAACAGCCTCAGGCAGGTCCTTCAGGAGGTGTTCCACAAGAAGGCACTGTTGTCATAGGAGATGATGGCTCCACGCATGTTACTGCCCCTGAAGACTTCCCACTAGGACAATCTGTGGAAGTGGAAGACAGTGACACTGATGACCCTGATCCTGGGTAGCCC
Organism: Chlorocebus sabaeus; assembly: GCF_047675955.1. Lineage (NCBI taxonomy): Eukaryota > Metazoa > Chordata > Mammalia > Primates > Cercopithecidae > Chlorocebus > Chlorocebus sabaeus. The sequence continues at coordinate 5,891,316 of NC_132929.1, read as the reverse complement.
TATGCTAATGTGTGTGCTTGTGTCTTAGATTTTACTAAAAGTTTAAAAACTGAAAAATAAAAAATTTTAGGCCAGGTGCAGTGGCTCACCCCTGTAATCCCAGAACTTTGGGAGGCCGAGGCAGGCAGATCACTTGAGGCCAGGAGTTCAATACCAGCCTGGCCAACACGACAAAACCCTGTCTCTACTAAAAATACAAAATATGGGCGTGGTAGTGGGTGCCTGTAATCCCAAGGCTGAGGCACGAGAATCACTTGAACCAGGGAGGTGGAGGTTGCAGTGAGCCAAGATCACGCCATTGCACTCTAGCCTGGGTGACAGAGTGAAACCGTGTCTTAAAAAAACACAAACAAAAAGAAAAAGATTTTAAATAGAAAAAAACATTTTTGTACTGCTGTACAATGTGTTTGTGTTTTAAGTGTTATTGTGAGAGTCAAAAAGTTAGAAAGATATAGGTTAAAAAAGTTTCAGTAAGCTAAGGTTTATTACTGAAGAAAGAAGACTTTTAAATAAATTTTATAAATTTACAAAATATTAAATACATTAAAAATATTAAAACATTAAAAATAAATTTAGTGCAGCCTAAATGTACAGTGTTTACAAAGCCTACAGTAGTGTACAGTAATGTCCTAGGCCTTCACATTCACTCACCACTCACTCACTGACTCACTCAGAGCAACTTCCAGTCCTGCAAGCTCCATTCATAGCAAGTGCACTAAACAGGCATGTAATTTTTTTTATCTGTTAGAGATATTTTTAGTGTACTTTTTCCATGTTTAGACAGACACATACTTACCATTGTTTTACAGCTGCCTACAGTACTGAGTACAGTCACACGTTGTATGGGATTTACAGCCGGAGAGCAATACACTAAACCATAGAGCCTAGGTGGGTCGGAGGCTATGCCTTCCAGGTTTGTGTAAGTGCACGCTGATGGTCACACAAGGATGAAATCATGTAATGACGCATTTCTCAAGACCTATCCCCGTCATGAAGCAACACAGAACTGTTCTGAAATGCTCACAGAGGTTTTCGCTAGGAAGGTGTTTTTGCCTCTTCATCCACTTTATAACGCTTTTTTACTATGTTCAGAATTTTAGTAAAATTATACAGGCTACTGGGGATATATAATATATCCCCAATGTTAAGTGACGCATGACTGTACTGAAGTTAGATTGGATCTTGTCATGTGTCAGTTTGAAATATACGGTCCTATTTTCTGGTATAAGATGAGTTTACTGGGCAAGTTTTGCGTTGCCCCTTGAACACATGTATGTCAGCAGCTATTTTCCTTATTACTCTGATAGTCTGAGGAGAGAAAATGGAGGAGCACAGGAGAGAAGACAGAGATCAGTAGAACGGAGAGCAGGGAAGAGGATCTGGAAGAGTTCAGAACTGGGGAAAATAAACATCACATATATCATGACCTGAGTGTTTCTGATGCTCTGGTTATGTCCAGGGATGAGGTTAAAAAAAGACATCTTATAATGAAAGGCCACACTTTCAGACACAGGCATTTTATTCTAAGAGTCATACGGCAATGAAAGCTTTAAATTAATGACATGACTGAAACTGTCAAAATGCAGAAATCAACAACTGCTTTTTGCTGATTAAAACACCTTTCTGCCCAAAGCCCCTACAGCCTTTAACCACAGAGTAAAAAACACCTTTCCAACTGACACAGCTTTGAACAGTCCCTAAATCCTTCTCCTTACATGCTGGGCCAAAAATGTGCTATTTCAAATACATTATTGATTTCAGACCTACTTATAATATCATCTTTATGTGGAAAAGTCTGGAGTATAGCAATACAACTTTCTTGGATGTATTATCAATGTAGTGTATGTGTGCCAAATATTTTGCATGGAAAAACAAAACAGCTCAAGATTACACAGGAATGGAGGGCTTAAAAAGTTGAAAGTATGGATGAAACTCACCACACCTGATACAAGGGATAAAAAACAAGTTTCCCGAGGTGCCGGCCTTGCAATGTGCAGCAGGCCACCTGAAGAACACCATGCAGAATAAGGATGGTGCTCAGGGTCAGCAGCTAAAGCAAGACACTGAAGCTCACTCAACTGATCAAACCCAACAAAACTATTAGCAATTTGCTGTTTTAAAACAAACAAATAGCAATTTGCTTCTGTAAACAGTGCAACCTCTTGTTATAAAAACTCTTTAAAACCTTTATCATCCACTAGGCAGTATGTTAATTAACTGCAATTTTAAAGTAACATTACAGTTGTAAAACTACGGACTACAATGAGATTGTGAAAACATACAAAATAGAAGATGTCTGTTCTCTGGAACAATGCCATAACCAAATAGTGGTCCTACTGCAGTATGAGAGAACTCTCACCTCACCAGCAATGATGCTGGTGTGAAACAAGCCACACAGCAAGGCAGCCTACACAGGGCAGGAGGGCCGAGCAACTGCTGGGTGCAGTCTCAGGGAATACCCTTTTCAGCTTTTACCACCACTCCCAGACACCAAAACTCAAAAGCAGACCTCCCTTTACCCACCCTTATCCTTTCCATCAGGTCTGCTGTGGTTCTGAGCATCTGCTGGGAGATAGAAAGGTTCTAAATGGACAAAGCCGGGCATACCACCCAGCCACCCGGCCTCTTCAGCTTCGTATACCTGAGCTGAGGCTTCCAGGCTACCTTCATTAGTCCTTTCAGAGGCAGGATGGGATAAAAACAGCAGAGGAGCAAAGTGGGTGAAGTGGCTCCTGTGTTCCTAAAAGTGTATCATTTTAAGTAAGACTTTTGGATGGGCGTGGTGGCTGATGCCTGTAATCCCAGCACTTCGGAAGGCCAAGGCAGGCGGATCACTTGAAGTCAGAGTTCAAGACCAGCCTGGCCAACATGGCAAAACCCTATCTCTACTAAAAATACAAAAACTAGCCAGGTGGGCATGGTGGCACGCATCTGTGTTCCCAGCTGCTTGGGAGGCTGAGGCACAAGAAGTGCTTGAACCTGGGAGGTGCAGGTTGCAGTGAGCCGAGATCATGCCACTGCACTCCAGCCTGGGTGACAGAGTGAGACTGTCTCAAAAAAATAAAATAAATACAACTTTTACATTAAATCTACTGTGCTACATTTACAAAGTTTTAACTGTGATTTGAGGCCAGTTATCAAGAGTTAACTAAATGTCTTTTCCCTTAATAAAAAGTAGACTTCTCAGAGAAATATGAAACAAAGACTAGCTATACAGTAAAACAGTAACATTAAATGCACCCTGAACAACTCTACAAAAAACAATCTTAGACTTTCCCTCCCCTCAAACTTCAGAGTAATAAGGAAAGTAGCTGCTGATATACATGTGTTCAAGGGACAATGCAAAACTTGCCAGGTAAACTCATCTTGTACCGGAAAATAGGGCCATCTATTTCAAACTGACACATTCCAAGATCCAATCTAACTTCAGTACCGTCATGCGTCACTTAACACTGGGGATATACTATGAGAAGTGAATTGTTAGGCAATTCTGTCTTTGTGCGAACATCACAGAACGTATCTTCCCAAACCCAGATGGTATAGCCTACTACACATCAAGGCAACATGGCATAGCCTATTGCTCCTCAGTTACGAGCCTATACAGCATGTTCCTGTACTGAATACTGTAGGCGACTGTAACACAATGGTAACTATGCGTGTATCTAAACACGGTAAAGGTAAATATAGTACTATAATCTTATGGAACCACTGTCAAATATGCGGCTGTTGTTGACCAAAACATTGTCATGCAGCACATGACTGTAGAGGAGGAAAAGAGGAGGAAACATTAAGCCTAAAAGAGCTAACTATTCAACTGTCCCCTTTCCTTTTTCAACTGAAAAAATTCCTGGTATCTAAACTGAGAAAATACACATACCAGTGACAAACCACACTACTGTTAAAAGAAACAAGTGTAAACAACTAACGCTGGAACTATTGTTTGTTTTCCTTTTCTTAAATGGGAAGGATAAATTCAAATACCAGAAATGTAAAAGGGTACCTTTACTAAATTAAAGATAAAAGATACTTACAATTTTTGCATTTTTCCCACTTTTCCTTAGTTGCTGAACAGCAAAAGCATGTTCAACATTATCCATTGAAACTCCGTTAACCATTGCCACTCGGTCATTTTCCCTAAGGGGAAAAGGGCACAAAATAACACGTTAGAGAAAAACATTCTGGTAAGTTTATGATGATATTTTCAAGATAGGTACTTCTAAAATGTATTCGAATTATGAGCCAATTAATCAATTTCTCTTCAGATCAATAAAATAATCTCAACTGATTTACTTTCAGGTTTCTCCACAGAATGTTTAACAAGTAATTAACCACAGGTCCTTAATTTTTTTAAGTCATTAACAAAGTCTTTCCCCAGAAGACCGAACAGATATCACATCCATGAAATGATTCTTGGTAGTACAGTTACAGGGCATTAAATGATACTAAGTCATAGAGCTGGAAAATCTATTTCCTTTTACCTTTTAAGTTTTTCACCTTTTAATTTTCTTTTAATACTTCTAATTGTAGTGCCATTATTTTGCTAGTATATTTTGTGTTTTTCTTTAGCTAACTAATCTTCATATGGAACAAAAAGGGTGCAAGACTTGGGAAGAGAGGCTTCTGAAGGCTAGATTCTATCCAAAATGGAGTTATAAATTTTCTTTTTCACTATTTTTACAGTTACACATTCTATTTAAAGTGAGTGATACTAGCTTTCCAATTTTAATAGGGATAAAGCTTCCTTTATTTTCTTTGGAGACAGGGTCTTGCTCTGTCACCTGGGCTGGAGTATAGCGGTACAATCATGGCTCACTGCAGCCTCAGACTCCTAAGTTCAAGGGATTCTCCTGCCTCAGCCTCCCAAGTAGCTGGGACTGCAAGCACATGCCACCATGCCCAGTTGATTTTTAAACTTCTTTTGTAGAGATGGGGATCTCACTACATTGCCCAGGCTGGTCTCGAACTCCCAGTCTCAAGTGATCCCCCTGCCTCAGCCTCCCAAAGTGCTAGGATTACAAGGAGTGAGCCACCACACCTGGCCAGTTTCTCTCTTAAGTAAACATATGTTAATTTAAGGAAAAAATATATGAACCATGGCACAGGTGGTGTATGAATATGGCAAAACACTAAGACAGTGTAAGACAGTAGGCCAGTGCCCCAGGACAGGAACACTGCTTGTCGCACAGGTGCCCACGATAAGCAGCACTCTTACTGTAGCTGTCCTTCAGCTGGTCCTCCTTTCAGCACATCTGAAATCACGATTGACGTTTCCCCACTCTGAAAATGAGGATTATCTCGTCCACCAGATATTGCAATGCCAAATCCAAATCCAGGAGCCTAAAGTAAAAATTATAGTAAAATATTGTCATTAAGGATAAAAATAATTGTTATATCATACTCTACAATCCAGAGAGGTTGAAATACAAAAATTACAATCTTAATATATTTGTGATTCATAAACACTCACGTGCATGGTTACCTATTAGAATTATCCTTGTACAAGAATGTATGCTCTAATAACTACTGGACATAACAGAATATTAAAAATCGCCAACTATATACATGTTCTTTAAAAACCAAAAGACATTTAAAACGTATTAACACTGAAATCCTCACTTCATTTTTGATTATCAGAAGAGGTCCTGAGGTGATTGGCAGTGCCCAGTGTGATCATCATTCATCCTGGCAACTGATTTAGAAGATGACAGACTTATCCAGCATATATAACATTTGCCATTTTACATAAAATATCAATTGCTTTGAAAATGGAGTATTAGTTATTTCAACAACTTCTGCAAACTTCTAAAAATCTCTGTAGAATATAACGTCTTGTGCACATTAAACAATAGAAGGTGTACATTAGCCATATTGAACAAACATTGTAAAATTACCTTTTTTAAAAACTGAATTACAATAAGCCACACACTTCTGAAAGAGCCAAGAATCTTTACCACAATGACTCAGGACAGGCCAGTATATAAAAAATTCAAAATATTTTCAGGTTGTTAAAAAATCACCTAATCTCAAAGAAATCACTATTCCCTAGAAAGGATATGAAGTACTTAGAGTAGTCTAACGAGACATCATACATTTTCTTAAGACTACAGAATCATTAAACCAGAAATATGTTTTTGTATAAAACTGTACAATTCAAACTGCCTGAGGACAAAGGTAACAACTTCCTCCCTCAGCTTTCCAGTCCGCAACAAAGGAGACTATGTTCACCACGAATAGTGCATACATCACCTTTCCTCCCATCCCAAAGCCTACAGAAGTAGCAAAAGAAAAAAAAACTCTTCTTAAGAATGAATATCAACTATTCCAAGTGTCCATCAACTGATGCATGGATAAAACATGATATATATTCACACAATGAAACATTGTGTGTAAAAAGGAAAGAAGTACTCATACATAGTGTAACATGAATGAACCTTGAAAATGTCATGCTAAGGTGAAGAAACCAGTCACAAAGGTTAATAGATTCTATTATTCCATTTATATAAAATGCTCAGAAAGGCAAATCTATAAAGACAAAAACTTGATTGGTGGTTGTCTAGGGTTACAGGGACTGGGGGGGTGATAGGTCAATGGGAGTTTCATCCCCTGCCCCCCAGCAATGAAAATGTTTTAAAATGGACTCTGGTGATGGTTACACAACTCGGAACATGCTAAAAAACAATGAATTGCATTCTTTAATTGTATGGTATGTGAATTATATGGCAATAAAGCGAATACAAAAAGAAGTTAATATGAAAAAAGAAAATAATAACCAACAGGGAAAATTCTGAGTAACTAAAGACAATGGCAACCATCTGAATCTGTTTCTCTATATATCCTCCCCAAATTTAATACAACAAAAATAGACCAGCTACAGTGGTTCTTCCTTATCGTCGGTTTCACGTTCTTTGCTTTCAGTTACCTCAGGTCAACTGCAGTCTGAAAATTTTAAATGGAAAACTTCAGAAATAAACAATTGGTAAGATTTAAACTGCACACTGTTACGAGTAGTGTGATGAAATCTTTTGCCATCCTGCTCCGTCCCATCTAAGACGTGAATCATCCCTTTGTCCAGGGTCTCCATGACATAGGGGCTCCCCGTCCATTAGTCACTCAGTAGCTGCCACAGTTATGAGACCAACTGTGGAGAGGTAACACAATGCTTGTGTTCAAGTCACCCTCATTTTACTTAATCATGACCCCAAAGTGCAGTAGTAGTGATGCTGGCAATTCAGATATGCCAAAGAAAAGCTGTAAAGTGTTTCCTTCGAGAGAAGGTGAAAGTCCTCCACTTAATACAGGGGGAAAAAAAAATCATATGCTGAGGTTATTAAGATCTACAAGGAGAAGGAATCTTCTATTAGTGAAGTTGCGAAGGAAAACAAAATTTGTGCTAGTTTTGCTATCACACCTAAAATTGCAAGGGTTTAGCCACAGTGCATGGTAAGTGCTTATTTAAAATGGAAAAGCCATTAAACTTGTGAGTGGAAGACAGGAACAGAAATGTGCTCCAACTAACAGCAAAATTGGGTTTGACACTATCCATGAATTCAGGCATCCACTGGGGGAACACGTGCTCCATGGCTCAGAGGCGACTACTGTACACAAAACGATACACTCATCATAATTCAAAGACAATATCCAAATTTCAAATTAAAAGCAGGACTAAAACTTCAAAAATAAATTAGAGACAAATGACTATTAGTACGGCATTAGAAAACGTTAAGAGACTACCGAACAAATTCAAAGAAATTTAAAAACCTAAATGAAACCTTAAGGAAATACAGATTGCCAAAATTGACCCTATTATAAATAAAAAGCTTAAATGGCCCAATTTCTGGAGAAAAAAGCAGCAAAACTTATGAGGGAATTATCCCACAAAAAAGGCACCATGTACAAATGATTTCCCAGGGGAACTGTGCCAAAACATGCAATATCCAGACAGCCTCAATACAATGTATTGTTTCAGAACACTGATATCAAGGAAAGCTTCTAAATTCTTTTTATGAAGCAAGTATAATACCGACACTGAAACTTGATGACTGTCCATGATAATGACCAACCCCCCAATATTACAGCTCAACATAATTTATTCGTTATCAGTGCAAAATACAAAATAAAAATAAGCAAACAACAGCCAACACTACATAAATACTCCACGATAAAGGGATTAATTCCAGGAATGCAAGATTAGTGTACTAGGAAATCCACTGGCATAATACATCCTATTAATAAATCTGAAGAAAACAATTATATGATTATCTCCAAGATCCTGAAAAAGGCTTTGACAAAATTTGAGTTTCACCGCTGAAGAGAAAACAAAGTTTGTGAAAATGCACTGTAACAAACCCCGTAGTATGTTGCTTTTTGTTAAAGTACACACAGAAAATCCAGCTTTTCATACACATGTACAGTCATTGAAAAAGAAGAGTTATTTTAGTAGCCTTTTTAGGTAATTATGAAAATTCATGCTTGATTTTATGCCAAAAACTTAATACGTTTCCTAAAGGAGAGTAACAATGTCCAGTTTGAAACCATATCAATCAACTGTCTGTATTATTGCATGAATATCTACTGGCCTATTTTACACTCTGAATGAGTATTTCATCCATGCAAAATTTTATTATAGCATGCCTTAGTCTTTTGGAAAATACTGGTTCCCTGAGTTAGGCAAACCGTCCAAACGATGCCACATTTCACCACACGGTGTATTTTTAAATCACGTGTTAATATCACTATCAAGATTATCAAAAGAGTCTTTACTGAAAAGCTATTGAGCTTATGGTGGCAGATAAAAATTTTTCAAATTTTAATTTTTGTTTTAAAAATCAGTTTTCATTGTTAGCAACAAATACTATCAAGAATTGTTCTCCTTGAAGCAAGGTATTCATTCATTTTGGAGAAATATGTTTGTCAAATATTCAAGTTTGGATAACCACACATTCCTTCAAGTAAACAATTGTTCCTTCAAGTAAAAGGGATGTTGGCCTTCCATCCCCCACTCAGTACACAGCTGCAATTCAAATAATCACACAAGTACTTTAGTACAAGGCAGAACTACTTTAGGCACACTTCCCATTTGCATACCTAGACTACTGAAAACGTGTGTACTCAAGGGTTGGAAAGTAATAAGACGTAGTTCTTACTGTTTCAAGTCATTCTTAAATAAAACTGAAATTGTTCTTTTAATGTATGAGTGTGTGACAATGACTATTATAAGGTTTGGTGCCACTGCCTTGACACAGTTTTAACCACCATTGTTTCTAAACCTTCGCTCAAATAATAACACAGCAAAGAAGATAAGAAATACCTTCATAATGTATAAAAAGAGTTTTGCCCTTGAACCTAAAAAGTTTTCAGGGACCTTCAGGAGTCCACAGACCATACTTTGAAAATGTTGATATCAAGAACTACTTAAACATGAAGGGAGAAAAAACAAAACAAAATAAAACAATGAAACAAACAATTTACAAAAGACATATGAGATGTTAAAACCCACAGATAAATGCAAATTAAAACCAAAGAACGCCAAGAACAGAAACATTAAAGCATGACATACTTCAGAAAAGGGAGGCTATAGGGAAACAGGCTGTCTACTACTGATGGGCACACAAATTGCTACAACTTTCAGGAGAGGAATTTGGCAATAACCTAACAAAACTACAAATGTACTATCTTCCGACAGAGCAAACTAGCTTCTAGAAAGTACCCTAAAGATACACATACCTCTCTCACAATACAAAGATAACAAAACGCACAAGGTTATTCATTGCAGACTGTTTGTAACTGCAAAATGCTGGAAAAAACCTAAACACCCCAGCCTTACTAAAGGATCATCCTTTCCCTTTTTTTCTCCTTCAAAGAGGTGGGGACTAATCTTTGTAATTTAGTAATTTGAAAAATTACTCTATGTAATTTTACAGTATGAACTTATATCTTGTTTGGTAGTTCTTTTATTTTCCTCTTTTATTTAAAAGTTAAAAACATAAAAAGATTAAAGAACTACCAAAAACATTAGGAACTTTCAATAAGCAAGGCAGGGATACGAGCATACATTTAAAAAAATCACTTGTGAGCAAGTAAATGTAGTTCAGGTACCTAGCAGGGCAGGTAATCCTGCTCCGTCAGTGCTTACCACAGTTCACTTAATGACTATCCAGGAAGCCTGCCACTTCTTACCCGGGCTGCAGGGAAGAATCACTTGGAAACAATTTCAAAACTGCTTGCTGATGCACGATCCTCAATCTATACCAATCAAGTAAAAATGGAGAAGAGGAGTTGGTGGACTTAAAAAAAAAAAAAAAATAGCCCCCAGGTGATTCTAAATGAGCAGCCAGGAAGGAGAGCTGCAGTTTTCAATGTTTTCTGAATATAAGATCAGTTCATCAAAAATTTCAAAGGGTTCAACTCTTCCCCACGTTCCCTTCCTTCTACCTTCATAAGTGTCTTATTTGGCCCTTTCAACAGATTTCTCACCACTGCATTACAAGTGTTGGCAGTGCTGTCCCTCTAACACAAAGACCTAATCCAATAGATCCTTGCCCATAAGTTCAAATTCCTTAGCATGCAATGCCTTTGAATACAACTTTAAAGTTGCTTCCCAGCACCCCAGTCTTTGCTCTAAACCTACTTAAATACTGATTCCTGCTTAAGCAGATCATGCAGTATCAAACTATGGTTTAACATCTCCTTTCTGCCTAGGATTTCCTTATTACCTTATCAATCTTGCAAGTTTCAGCTCATCTTTCAAAACCCAGGTTCCATGTCATCTCATTCATAAAAACACCGTTGGCTTTCACAGAAGTGGTCCATCCTGTAACCTGCTGGGGCACACATACACACTTGTGCTACTTAACACACAGCACTACAAGTAGCCTGGGTCATCAAGGCCCTATTTGGGAGGAACTCGCATATTTAAAATCGAAGGCTAACCTGATTAAGCTTGCCAAACTTAACCTGCCTTGCTTTTTTATCGCTTACTTCTAGTAGATCTATTTTAAAACCCCCACTAGCACGTCACATAGCAAAAACTCCCACGAACTTCCTTATAGATAACTTCCGAATGTGGGTCACTACAGTAACTGTTGCTTAAAGTTATTTCCAGGAACCAGTGGGCAGCTCTTGTCCACTTCAAGCTGATTAAGACCACCAACCCTTCAACTGGGCCTGCATGAATGCCCAGAGAGGTGACTGATGTCCCAGGGCCAAAACCTCCTTCCTCTGATCATGGTGGTACTGCATCTAGATGGTACCATCTGAGGGTGATGGGAGACAGTGACAGATCACCCGGCATTAGATTCTCATAAGGAGTGTACAACCTAGACCCCTTGCAGGAATGGTTCACAACAGGGTCCACACTCCTATGAGAATGTAATGCCACCACTGATCTGACAGGAGGCAGAGCTCAGGCAGCAATGCGAGCATCGGGGGGTGGCTGCAAATACAGGGGAAGCTTTTGCTCACTTGCCCGCTGCTCACCTCCTGCTGTGTGGCTCAGTTCCTAACAGGCCAAAGATCGGTACATGTCTGTGGCCTGGGGGATGGCGACCCCCGCTCTATGTAGTTACTATATAATGCATACTGAGTAGCAGAATAACATCTCTGCAGACAATAAAAGTATGCCTGAAAGAAGGCTTAAAAAACGAGGAGGATTAAAACTGTTATTAGCACAAGATACAAGACATGAAAGAATTAGAAAAATTGTAGAAATGAAGTGGAAGAGTTTGAGACCAAATCCGAAATTTTAAAAAGTCATTTTAGATAGGAATATCAGACCAAAAAATATCTTGAGAAAAAGTAAAAAGAAATCAACCTAACGTTCTAAGATTAAATCAGTAATACATACGACATTAACAACATTACATACATTAACAACCTAACATCACAACGAAAAGAACTACAGGAACAGGAGCAAACCAACTCCAGAGCTAGCAGAAGACAATAACAAAAAAGAGCTGAACTGAAGGAGCCAGGCACAAAACACCATTCAAAAGACCAACGAATCCAAGAATTGTATTTTTGAAAAAAATCAGTAAGATAAACTATTAGCTAGACAAAGAAGACAGAAGATCCAAATAAACACAACTGGGACAAAGGGGATAATACCACAGGAATACAAGTAACCATCAGAGAATACTATGAACACCTCCACGCACACCAACTAGAAAATCCAGAAAAACTGATAAATTCCTGGACAAACCCACCCTCCCAAGACTGAACCAGGAAGAAATGGAATCCCTGAACATACCAGTAACAAGTGCCAAAATTGAATCAGTAGTAAATAGCCTACCAACTAAAAAAAGCCCAGGACCAAATGAATTAATAGCTGCTCTACATGTACAAACAAGAGCTGGAAGAATTCCTACTGAAACTATTCCAAAAAACTGAAGAGGACGAACAACACCCCAACTCATTCTATGAGGCCAGCATCATCCTGATACCAAAATCTGGCAAAGACACAAAAAATAAAACTTCAGGCAAATATCTTTGATACACATTGATGCAAAAATCCTCAACAAAATACTAGCAAGCTGAATCCAGCAGCATATCAAAAAGCTAATCCACCATCAAATAGGCCTTATCCCTGGGATGCAAGGTTGGTTCAACATATGCAAATCATTAAATGTGATTCATTACATAAACAGAACTAAAGACAAAAAACACATGATTATCTTAACAGACGCAGAAATGGCTTTCAATAAACTTCAACATCCTTTCACGTTAAGAACTCTCAATAAACTAGGCATTGAAATTGAAGGAACACACCTCAAAATAGTAAGAGCTGTGTACGACAAACCTACAGCCAACATCATACTGAACGGGCAAAAGCTGGAAGCATTCTCCTTGAAAACCAGCACAAGACAAGGATGCCCTCTCTCATCACTCCTATTCAACACAGTATTGGAAGTCCTGGCTAGAGCAATCAGGCAAGAGAAAGAAATAAAGGGCATCCAAATAGGAACAGAGGAAGTTAAACTATCCCCGTTTGCAGATGACATGGTTCTATATCTAGAAAACTCCATGGTCTCAGTGCAAAAGCTCCTTAAGCTGATAAATAACTTCAGCAAAGTTTCAGCATACAAAGTCAATATGCAAAAAACACTAGCATTCTTATACACAAACAACAGCCAAGAGCCAAATCAGGAATGCAATTCATATGGAACCAAAAAAGAGCTCGAACAGCCAAGACAATCCTAAGCAAAAAGAATAAAGCTGGAGGCATTACGTTACCCAGCTTCAAACTAAACTACAGGGCTACAGCAACCAAACAGCATGGTACTGTAACACAGACAGACACTCAGACCAACAGAACATAACAGGGAGCCCAGAAATAAGGCCACACATACGAGCATCTCATCTTCGACAAAGCTGACAAAAGCAAGCAATGGGGAAAGGATTCCCTGTTCAATAAATGGTGCTGGGGTAACTGGCTAGCCATATGCAGAAGATTGAAACTGGAACCCTTCCTTATAACATACATAGAAATCAACTCAAGATGGATGAAAGACATCAACGTAAAACCCAAAACTATAAAAACCCTGGAAGACAACTCAGGCAATACCATTCTGGACTTAGGAACTGGCAAAGATGGCATGACAAAGACGCCAAAAGCAACTGCAACAAAAGCAAAAGTTGACAAATGGAACCTAATTAAACTAAAGAGCTTCTGCACAGCAAAAGAAACCATCAAAGGAGTAAACAGACAACCTACAGAATATGAGAAAACACCTGCAAAGGTCTAATATCTGCATCTGACAAAGGTCTAATATCCAGCATCTACACACAATTTTACAAGAAAAAAAACAACCGCATTAGAAAGTGGGCAAAGGACATGAACACTTTTCAAAAAAAAAAAAAAAAAAAAAAGCTGCCAATAATCATATGAAAAAATGTTCAACATCAGTAATCATCATAGAAATGCAAACCGAAACCACAATGAGCGGCCAGGCGCGGTGGCTCACGCCTGTAATCCCAGCACTTTGGAAGGCTGAGGCTGGTGGATCACCTGAGGTCAGGAGTTCAAGGCCAGTCTAATATGGTGAAACCCCATCTCTACTAAAAATACAAAAATTAGCCAGGCATGGTGGTGCATGCCTGTAATCCCAGCTATATGGGAGTCTGAGGCAGGAGAATCGTTTGAAACCGGGAGGCAGAGGTTGCAGTGAGCTAAGATTGTGCCACTGCACTCCAGCCTGGGCAAAAAGAGCAAAAGTCCGTCTCAAAGAAACAAACAAAAACGCAGAGATATCATCTCACACCTGTCAGAATGGCTAATATTAAAAAGTCAAAAAAATAACAGATGCTGGCAAGGCTACAGGGAAAAGGCACTGCTTATACACGTTGGGGAAAGCAGTATGGCAATTCCTCAGAGCTGAAAGGAGAACTACCGTTCGAGCCAGCAATCCCATTACTGGGTATATACCCAAAGTAATATAGATTATTCTATCATAAAGATACATGCACGTATATGTTCACTGCAGCTCTATTCACAATAGCTAAGATGTGGAATCAACCTAAATGCCCATCAATGGAAGACTGGATGAAGAAAATGTAGTATAACTATGCAACCATAAAAAAGAACAAGATCATGTCCTTTGTGAGAACATGGGTGTAATGGGAGGCCATCATCCTTAGCAAACTAACACAGGAACAGAAAACCAAACACTGCATGTTGTCACTTATAAGCGGGAGCTAAATGATGAGAACACATGGACACAGAAGGAACACACTGGGGACTACCAGAGGGTGGAGGGTGGGAGAGGAGCAGAAAAAGTAATTATTCGGCACTAGGCTTAGTACTAGGCGACGAAATAATCTGTACATCAAACCCCTGTGACACAAGTCTACCGACAACAAATCTGCACATGTACCCCGAACCTAAAAGTTTTTAAATAAACAAATAACATTTTTTTAAAAAGAACACAAGAGATTTTATAAAAAGGATTTGAGGAACATTACAAACACTGAAGACAAGCAAAAGCAGCATGATATATATAAACAGCAGGAGCCCTAAAGAAGCAAATCAAAATAAGGGAAAAAACAAAAAACAAAAACAAGCAAACAAAAAACTTTCCTGATACTATTTTTGAAAAAACTGAAACTAGGTACTGAAAGAGTTTACATCACTGTGGATATGTGAGTTATCTGAGAGTATCAACTCAGGAGGACTAAACACCAAAAACATATTTAGATGACTGAAGTTTAAGAAAAAAATAGTGACTCCATGACTTTTTATTTGAGACAGAGTTTTGCTCTTCTCCCTCAGGCTGGAGTGCAATGGCGCAATCTCGGCTCACTGCAACCTCTGCCTCCTAGGTTCAAGGGACTCTCCTGCCTCAGCCTCCCAGGAAGCTGGGATTACAGGTGCCCACTGCCAAACCTGGCTAAAATTTTTTTTTTTTTAAGTAGAGATGGGGTTTCACCATGTTGGCCAGGCTTGTCTCGAACTCCTGACCTCAGGTGATGCGCCCACCCCGGCCTCCCAAAGTGTTGGGATTACAGGCGTGAGCCACCACACCCAGCCGAGTCAAGGATTTTATATTCAACAAAACTGACCTTCAAGTACAAAAAACACAAATAAACCAGTCAACATGCAAGAACAAAGGAAATACTGTCTTTATTATCTCATCCTAAGGAATCTAATACAGAATAACATTCT
Source organism: Chlorocebus sabaeus (assembly GCF_047675955.1). NCBI lineage: Eukaryota > Metazoa > Chordata > Mammalia > Primates > Cercopithecidae > Chlorocebus > Chlorocebus sabaeus. The sequence goes on along the minus strand of NC_132929.1, from coordinate 5,875,661 downwards.
GACAATCAAAATGACAAGAGATATATGGACAGGACTGGTGATAAGCACTACATGTATACTGTACTTATTTATAATACCGAGATTAAACAAGGATTAAAGGGTTAAATGATATAAATGATCCAGATATGGTAAAAACCATTTTAAAACAGAGAAATAAATGATAGCATGTGCAAAAAAAATTTTTTTTACTGTTTCCAGTAATCAAAGTGGAGGTAGATTACTCCGAGGCAATAATATGCTCTCTGTCTTAGACTTACTAACAGACTATCACGGTACATTCCCAAGGGGTTTTCAACAGAAATGGAAAATGTGACTTTTTTTCTCATCTATCTTTAACGTAAAAATTGTGCAGTTCTGCCAAGATAGTTGATTTTTTAAAGTATGTTTACATGAGAAAATGTACAGGATAACTTTTAGCTTCTGGGGATGGAAGAAAGAGCAGCAAAGACTTGCCATATTTCAAACTTTCAAAACCTTAAGCAACCATGAGCAGCAACAACTTCTGCGTTGATATGTCTATGCCTGGCTAGACAACTGAATTGATGTTAGAACTTGGAAACGGGTCCTGGAATTTTTTCAGTTATGTGTCCCGTTTTACTGGACATGTCCATTCCTTTACATATAATTATGACTGCTTTTGCACTGAATAGTTGCAGGGACCTTGTGGTGCACAAAGTCAAGCTATTTATAATCTGGCCTTTCACAGAAAAGGCCTGCTCACCCATTGGTTAAAGTATTTCTTGGTTCCTTAAAAAAAAATTCCTGAAAGTTGCTCCTGTTTCACAAATAACTGTCTAATTTCTTCTCCAAAGATTCCTCTCTGCTCCTATTGAATATGCCCAATTACCTACTTAAGGATTCCACTTGTTGCCTTTTGTTTTATTCTCCCATTTGTCCACATCAAACTTGTACAATCAGCTAACTTATAACTTTCCTCACTAATTCCAGTCTTACTTTTCTCCTCTTATTCTTCCAATTAACTTTTCAATGGAATTTCAATTAACATTCAATGGGACCTGTTCTAGCCATTTGTTTTCACAGTGGCCACTGACATCACAGAATTTGAAAACCAGATGGAGCCTCAGCAATTTTCTGTTCCAGCTCCCTTCTTACAGGTGAAGTCAGCAGGCCGGGGTCCTGTGTGCCAATCATGACCTTATGTAAGACCTCCATAGATTTAAGTTCCCTCATCTGCATAAGAGAGATGTTAATGTTATCAACTTTAATATACTTTGATTCCATGGGGGTCTCAAAAGATTTTAAAGGCCTGTTAAAAATTAGTGGTCAGCCCAAACAGATTAGAAGTCACAAGACCCAAGCACTGCAGATTTTCTACCAATTTGGTAGTTCTCAAAACATTGTTCAATCTTCTATGACTGTCAGATTGATTCGATTTTTTAACACTTGTGTCCCTTGGCTAGTCAAATTGTGTGTGTCCTTCTGTTTATTCTTACTGTCATTCTTTAAGTTCTGATTCTCAAATCATAGTTTTCATTTCTCATTCCTGTTCCATTTTCCTATTTCCAGCTTCCTACAGAATACCTCCAATTCCCCTTCTTTAAGACTGTCATTTTCCCTATAAAATTAGCCTCACCACCAATGTTCTAAACAAACACTGGCTCCTCCCTTGCCAAATTACCTACCCTTTATTTTATTCACTTTATTGCATGTATAGAGAGACCTTTGTGTAGTTTATGTGAATTATATGAGTTCTTAATTTCAGAAATTACATTCCAAAAACTTTTTGCTTTTTAGAGACAGGGTCTCACTCTGCTGCCCAGGCTGGAGTGCAGTGGTGCAATCATAGCTCACTGTAATTTCAAACTCCTGGGTTCAAGTGATCCTCTGGCCTCAGCCTCCTGAAATAACTGGGACTACAAGTATACACGACCATGCCTGGCTAAATTTTTGAGGGGTGTGTAGAGACAGGGTCTATGTTGCCTCCACTGGTCTTGAACTCCTGGCCTAGAACTCCTGGCCTACAGTGATGCTCCACCTTGGCCTCCCAAAGTATTGGAATTACAGGTGTGAGCCACTGTGCCAGACACATTTAAAAATTGTAAATTAGACCTGACATATATATATGACATATAAAGAGCACAGTATGCTGTGTCCAAACCTGGGTTCAAGTTCTAGCTCTTAAGGGGCATTTTACTAGACGTTTCTGAGACTCACCTTATTTCACATGGTTAACACCTACTTCACAGACAAATATAATGAAGGGTCTGAAAAATTCATAATGCACTCTGTAAGTGCAAATAATAGCCTTCTACCAGATAAAGGGAGTGTATCTTAGATTACATGTTTGCTTCAGCTTAAATACTTCCATCTATCAGATAGCGGTTTGGAGCTGCTTGACAGATAAGTAAAATTTCTTTTATCATTTTATTGATATATAATTCATATATCATAAATTCACTCTTTAAAGTGTATGATTCAATGGTTTTTAGTATGTACATAGTTGTAACCATCACTGGTTACAGATGGTGCTTGTTAACCACATGCAAAATAATGAACTTGGACCCCTACCTCACATCATCTACAAAAATTAAGTTTTAAGAACCATAGGTTTAAGTCTAAGAGCTTAAACTCTAAACCTCTTTGAAGAAAACACAGGAATAAATCTTCATGACCTGGGTTAGGCAATGGCTTATTGAATATGATGTCAAAAGTATAAGCAACAAAGGAGAAAACACATACATTGGACCCCATCAAAATTTTATAACATTTTCATCACCCTAAAACGAAACTCCGCACTCTTTAGCCATCATCTCTCAAACCCCTAGACTCAGCAACCACTAACAACTCTCTATTCACCTATTCTGAATACTTCTTATAAATGGAATCACACAATATATGTTCTTTTATGACTGACATCTTCACTTAGCATAATGTTTTCAAGGTTCATCAACGTTGTGGCATGTATTAGTACTTCATTTCTTTGTATTGCTAAATAATATTCCATTCTATGTATATACCAAAATGTTTATTCATTATTCATCAGCTAATAGTCAGATCTATTATGAATAATGGTGCCATGAACACTCATGTATAACTTATTATGTAGACATTTGCTTTCATTTCTCTTGGGTGTACACCTCTGAGTGGAACTGCTATGTCCCATAATAATTCTATGAGGAACTCTCAAACTGTTTTCTACAGCAGCTGCGCCATTTTACAGTCCTATCAGCAATGTACAAAGGTTTTAATTTATCCACATCCTTGCCAATATTTATTGTCTTTCTGAGTATAGCCATCCTAGTGGGTGTGAAGGGGTATTTCACTATACTTTTTGATATACATTTCCTTGAAGGCTAATGATATTGAACATCTTTTCATGTGTTTATTGCACATTCATACATTTTCTTTGAGAAATATCTATTCAAATCATTTGCTATTTTTCAACTGTCTTTTTATTGTTCAATTATAAAAATTATTTATATATTCTAGAAACAAATCCCTTATCAGATATATGATTTGCAAGTATCTTTTCCCGTTCTGTGGAATATCTTCTCGCTTTCTGGATGGTGTCCTTTGAAGCACAAAAGTTTCTAATTTTGATGGGGTCCAATATATCTGTTTTCCTTTTTGTTGCCTGCACTTTTGACATCATATCCGATAAACCACTGCCTAACCCAGGTCACGAATAATTATTCCTGTTTTCTTCAAAGAGGTTTAGAGTTTAAGCTCTTATACTTACACCTATGGTTCATTTAAACTTAATTTTTGTAAATCTTGTGAGGTAGGGGTCCAAATTCATTATTTTGCATGTGGTTAACCAGCTGTCCTGGGTCTGTTAATGACTGTTCTTCCCTCCAGTGCACTGCCTTGGCACCCCTTGTCCCAAGTTTACCTCTTAGGCAATCACCTCCCTAATTGAAACACTCACTAGCTTACGCTTAAAATTACCTCTTGCCTAGTTTCCTTGCTTTCTATACTCATCTTTTAATGCTTTAGTATACAAATACTCATTTAATCCCTTACATAATTCTATTTTAGAAAATGAAAAAGCAGAGTAACGACGAGCAACTCATTCCTGAGGAATTCACTTTATTTCCCAAAGAATTAGAAAAACGTATGCATTTTCTAAGGGAGAGTATCTGAAAGCTGAAAAGGTGTGGGTGTGTTACAGCTGCAGGAGAGATGAACACATGCAGTTACCGTCTGAAGCTACACACCTACACTAATATGATAAGCATTAGACATGTGACTATTAAGCACTTCAAATATGGCTAGCGTTACCTGAAAGGTGCTGACATTGAAAAGTGAACAATTTTGTAGGACTCAATTGATCAATTTTCAAACTTATTACATGTTGAAATATATTTTGTACATACTAAATAAGACCTATTATAAAGTTAGTTTCACTTTTTTTTTTTTTTTTTACAGTTTTTAATAGGAAGACTAAAACACTTAAATTTACATATGTGGTTTGTATTATACTGCTACTGGGCAGTGCTGTTGTAGACCTCCCAAGAGTGACTTTGATTCAACATGACTGGTGTCCTAGGGAATTCAGTTTTTTGGGGCAGAACGAGGTACCAAGCACTAAGGGGATAGAAAACTGACTTAAGATTTCCAACCCCTGTGAAAGTTATCATGTAGTAGAAGATGGGGTAAACAACTATCTGATGTACATATTCAGCTGTCACTGAGGACCAGCAGAGAGATCAGAATCCATGAGGAGGCAAATTCTGCCTGTTTTTTTCTGATATAATTCCAGGGCCTACGAGAGTGCAACAATGCTTGGCACACAGTGGAACACCAAAAAATTACTTAAGTCTTTAAGAATGAATAGGGTTGGCCGGGCGCGGTGGCTCAAGCCTGTAATCCCAGCACTTTGGGAGGCCGAGACGGGTGGATCACGAGGTCAGGAGATCGAGACCATCCTGGCTAATACGGCAAAACCCCGTCTCTACTAAAAATACAAAAAAACTAGCTGGGTGAGTTGGCGGGCGCCTGTAATCCCAGCTACTCGGGAGGCTGAGGCAGGAGAATGGCATGAACCCAGGAGGCGGAGCTTGCAGTGAGCTGAGATCTGGCCACTGCACTCCAGCCTGGGCGACAGAGCGAGACTCCGTCTCAAAAAAAAAAAAAAAAAAAAGAATGAATAGGGTTTCAACGGTTTCTAAAATGTAAGATGAAGAAAGTACCTTCTGGAAACACAAATGAAAGAATGAAGCATATATTATTCTAGACAGTAAATAGCAGAAAATGATAGGTTCTCATCAATTAAATGGCTTTTTTTATCAAATGACCTCCAACTTTCATAAAATTGACTGTCAGATGTCAAAGAATATGAATTTGTCCTTACTTGGCAATATAGAGTATCTATACTCCAGGTTACTGCCAAGAGAATATACTTTCAAATTATCCCCTTCAGTTACTACCACTGCCAAAAGCCCACTTGCTCACCTCAGAGAGAACAAGCTTTCTCATTCCTCTGTGAGTGTTGCTTAAAAGTGGGATGCCACAGGCCATAGTCCTTCATTTCAAACTGAAGCCCATTTAAAATACATGTTAGGGGTCCCAGCCCAGACAGACTGAGTAAGAATCTTTGATGGGTAGGGACTGCGCAGTTGATCCCTCTTTATAATAAAACCCGGAGGGCCACTGCTCTAATCAGTGGTCAGTACACTATGGCCCACAGTTGGAACACAGCCACATTCATTCGTTTGCCTGTTGTCTATGGTTGCTTCTACAATACGGCTGCAGGGCTGAGTAGTTTTGACAGAGACTTATGGTCTGCAAAGCCTAAAATACTTATTTACTATTTGGCTCTTTAAATAAATACTTTGCTGACCCTGCTCTAGATAGTCTAAATTTTATTTGGCACCATCTTAGAACACCAAAAGACTGAGACAGTTGAAAGTATCGTTCTGTAGCCTCAGAGAATGAAGTCAATTAAGTTATCATGCTTTGACATAACTCTCTCAGCTCGCACTGGCAAGACTTTTTCATTGTCCAAAGATTTAAAAAATATTTTTATTTTTAATTATTATAGTAAATAATAGTTGTTATGGGATCCACGTCACACATTCTGATACAAGTATAATGTGTAACGATCAAATCAGGGTAACTGGGATATCCAGAACCTCAAGCATTTATCATTTCTTTGTTGTTATGAACATTCCAATTCCACTCTTTTAGTTACTGTGAAATATATAAAAAATTAACGATAGTTGCCCTATTGTGCTACTAAACACTATACCTTACTCCTTTTTTTTTTTTTTGAGACAGAGTCTTGCTCTGTCACCCAGGCTGGAGTGCAGTGGTGTGGTCTCGGCTCACTGCAAGCTCCGCCTCCTGGGTTCACGCCATTCTCCTGCCTCAGCCTCCCGAGTAGCTGGGACTACAGGCGCCCGACACCACGTCTGGCTAATTTTTTATATTTTTAATAGAGACGGGGTTTTACCTGTGTTAGCTAGGATGGTCTCGACCTCCTGACCTCGTGATCCACCCGCCTCAGTCTACCAAAGTGCTGGGATTACAGGCGTGAGCCACCACGCCCGGCCTATATCTTACTCCTTCTAACCGTATTTTTGCACCCATTAACCAAGTCTTCTCTATCCCCAATTCCCCACCACCCTTCCCAGTCTCTGGTAACCATCATTCGACTCTCTGTCTCCATGAGTTCATTTTTTCTTTTTTTTTTTTTCAGTTCCCACATGAGTGAGAAGACGTGGCACCTGTCTTTCTGTGCCTGGCTTATTTCACTTAACGTAATGTCCTCCAGTCCCATTCATGTTGTTGCAAATGATACGATTTCATTCTTTTCTATGGTTGAGTAATATTCCATAGAGCATATTTACATTTTCTTTATCCCTTCGTCAACTGATGAGAAACTTATGTTGATTCCATAACTTGGGCTATCATGAATAATGCTGGAATAAACATGTGAGTGCAGTTATCCCTTTGATATACTGATTTCTTTTTCTTTCTTTTTTGAGACAGAGTCTCACTCTGTTGCCAGGCTGGAGTGCAATGGTGTGATTTTGGCTCACTGCCATCTCTGCCTCCCGGGTTCAAGCAATTCCCAAGTCTCAGCCTCCCGAGTAGCTGGGACTACAAGTGCACACCACCATATCTGGCTAATATTTTGGATTTTAGTAGAGACAGGGTTTCTCCATTTTGGTCAGGCTGATCTCGAACTCTTGACTTCAGGTGAACTGCTCACCTTGTCTTCCCAAAGTGCTGGGATTACAGGCATGAGCCACCGCACCTAGGCCTTTCTTTGGGATATATACTCGGCAGTGGAATTGCTGGATCATATGGTTGCTCTATTTTTAGTTTTTGAGGAGCCTCCATAGTATTTTTGTTTTTCTTTTTTTGAGACAGAGTCTGGCACTGTTGCCCAGGCTGGAGTGCAGTGGAGCAATCTAGGCTCACTCCAAGCTCCGCCTCCCAGGTTCACGCCATTCTCCTGCCTCAGCTTCCCGAGTAGCTGGGACTACAGGTGCCCGCCACCATGCCCACCCCATTTTTTTGTGTAAAAATTTTTTTTTATTTTGTATTTTTAGTAGAGATGAGGTTTCACTGTGTTAGCCAGGATGGTCTCGATCTCCTGACTTCGTGATCTGCCCACCTCGGTCTCCCAAAGTGCTGGGATTACAGGCGTGAGCCACCATGCCCCGCCTCCATACTAGTCTTCATAGTGACTGTACTAGTTTACATTCCTATCAACAACATATAAGAGTTCTCTTTTTTCCGCATGCTCACTAGCATTTGTTATTGCCTGTCTTTCTGATAAAAGCCATCTTAACTGAGATGAAATATTTCATTATAGTTTTGATGAGTATTTCTCTGATTAGTGATGTGGACCATTTTTTCATATACCTGTTGACCATTTATCCATATGTCTTCTTTTGAGAAACATCTATTCAGCTCTTGGGCTTCAGATCTTTTGCCCATTTTAAAATTGGATTTCTTTTTCCTATTGTTTTAGCTCCTTATATATTCTGGTTATTATCTCTTGACAGCTGGGGAGTATGCAAATATTTGTTCTCATTCTGTGGGTTGTTGCTTCATTTTGTTGACTGTTTATTGTGCAGCAGCTTTGAGCGTGACGTGATCCCACTGTCCATTTTGTTGTGGTTGCCTGTTCTTTGGAAGTCTTACTCAAGAAACCTTAGCCCAGACCAATGACCTTCAGTATTTCCCAATGTTTCTTCTAGTAGTTTCATAACTTCAGGTGTTTAATCCATTTTGATTTGTTTTAGTATATAGCAAGAGATAGGGGTCCAGTTTCATTCTTCTACATGTGGATGTCCAATTTTCCCAGCACGATTTATTGTAGACTGTCCTTTCCCCAATGTTCTTGGTGACTTTGTTGAAAATGAGTTGGCTGTAAATGTGTGGATTTTTTTCTGGGCTCTCTATTCTGTTCCATTGGTCTCTGTCTGTTTTTGTGCCAGCACCATGCTATAGCTCTGGAGTATAATTTGAAGTCACATAATGTATGTAATGTGATTTCTTCAGTTTTGTTCTTTTTGCCCAGGATTGCTTTGCCTACTCTGGGTCTTTGTGGTTCCACAGAAATTTTACGACTGTTTTTCCAATCCCAAAACATTCTTCTGTGAAGAATGTCATTGGTATTTTGACAAGGGTTGCAATGAATCTGTAAATTCCTTCGGGTAGTGTGGACATTTTAAAACACTGATTCCAACAATACTGAATCCATGACCATGGAGTATCTTTCCACTTTTTGGTGTCCTCTTCAATATCTTTCATCAGTGTTTTATAGTTTTCACTGTAGAAATTTTTTGCTTCTTTGGGTAAGTTTATTCCTACATATTTTATTTGTAGCTACTGTAAATAAGATTATTTTATTGGTTTATTTTCCAGATTGTTTGCTCTCGGCATACAGAAATGCTGCTGATTTTTATATGCTGATTCTGCATCCTGCAATTTTACTAAACCTCAGTTCTAACAGTTTTCTGGTAGAGTCCTTAGGTGTTTCTAAATTTGAGATACTATTGTCTGCAAACAAGAGTAATCTAACTTTTTTCTTTCCAATTTGGATGCCTTTTCTTTTCTTCTCCTGTTTAATTGCTCTGGCTAGGACTTCCAGCACCACACTGAAGAAAGGTGGTGAAAGTGGGTATCTTTGCCTTCTTCCAGATCTTACATACAGGAAAGGTTTCAGATATCCCCCCCATGATACTAGCTGTGGGTTTATCTGTCTGTGGCTTTTATTATGTTGAGGCATGTTCCTTCTACATCCAGTTGAGTTTTTATCATGAAGGGATGCTGAATTTTACTGAATACTTTTTTGGCATCTATAGAAATGGACACATGTTTTATGCCCTTCATTCTTTTGATGTGATGTATCGTATTTACAGATCTGAATATGTATTAGGTGGTTCTCTCACTGCTATAAAGAAATACCTGAGACCGGGCAATTTACTTAAAAAAAGAGGTTTCACTGGGTCACTATTCTGCAGGCTGTACAGCAAGCATGACAGCATCTGCTTTGCTTCTGGGGAGGCCTCAGGAAATGTATAATCAGGGCAGAAGGCAAGAGGGGAACACACAGATCACATGGCCAGAGTAGGAGAGAGACGAGAGCAGGGAGGTTTAAAGAACCAGATCTCATGAGAACTCACTCACTATACAGCAGCAAGGGGAGGTGGTGCTAAACCATTCATGAGAACTCCACTCCTATGATCCAATCACCTTCCACCAGGCCCCTCCTCAAACAATGGGGATTACAAATCAACATAAGATTTGGGCAGGGACACAAACACAAACCATATCAGAGTATGCTGAACCATCCTTGCATCCCTGGGATGAATCCCACTTGATTACAATGAATGATCTTTTAAATACGTAGTTGAATTTGGTTTGAGGATTTTGCATCTCTGTTCAAAGATACTGGCCTGTAGTTTTCTTTTTTTATTGTGTCTTTGTCCGGTTTTGGTACCAGGGAAATACTGGCCTTGTAGAATGAATTTGGAAGTATTCTCTTGTTAGCTTTTTGGAATAGTTTGAGTAGGAGTGATATAATTCTTCTTTAAATGTTTGGTAGAATTCAGCAGTGAAGCCATCAGGTCCTGGGCTTTTCTTTGAGTGGAGACTTTTTATTACTACTTGCACTGAAAATGTTTTTTTTTTTAATTCAAAAAAACACAAAAACAAACAAAAAACAACCAAAAAACTATTCCTGGAGGGATGGCTGGTGAGGACTTTGATTTTGTCATAGTCTCTCTGTGATAAGGCTCAGAGGAAACCCAGCTATTTTCCTAGTGCAACAGTTAGTATATTTAACAACCAAAGAATTGTGAGTTATATACCTCTCTTATCTCTATGTATCTTCTGATGACATTTTCTGGGCTGCCCTCTCATGGCAAAAAAAAGAAAAAAAAAAAAAATTGAGGCACAGAAAGAAGCCAGGTACAAAATGGAACCTGCACTTATCATCTAAAGTGGGCATTATCACAACAGACTTGCCTGAGCCATTACCTACCACGATGAATTGGTATGACACTTTTTAACAAGGTCAGAAAAATCAGATTCTGTTTTCTTAATATTCAGGATCTTTCTCACTTTCCCTGAGCTAATGAGACACAGGTTTGTGGTAAATACATTCATTATTTTCCTACACATGAATTCCTAACAAAACCAAGCAAGAGCATATAAAGGGAAGACACACTTCAGCTAATTTAAAGGTGTCTTATGTTATTTTGCTTATTGAAAAAACTGAAAAGGTAGTAGGGAAAAGATATAATGTGGTAATAGCAAACTGCACCTGTGGTCTCTAATGAATAATCTCACTTCTAGTAAAAAAAAAAAAAAAAACTATCAAAAGAGCTTAATTGAAACTCAAGGTAAAACAAAAGGGTGAAAATATTAAAATAAGAGCAGAAATCTATGAAACAGAAAACAGAATAAAGAATATCAATGAAAACAAAAGTAGGTATTTTGAAAAGATCAATAAAATTGTCAAACCTCTAGCCAGACTGACGAAGAAATAAGACCCAAATTACCGATATAAATAATGAAACAAAACAAAACAGCCTTACAGAACCATCCAAAATCCAAAATTAAAAATAAGGGAATAGTATGAACAATGTTATGCTCGTAATTTTAACAACTTACATGATAAAGACAAATATTTTGAAAGATACTACCGGTCAGGCACTGTGGCTCGCACCTGTAATCCCAGCACTTTGGGAGGCTGAGGTGGGAGGACTGCCTGAGGACAGGAGTTCAAGACCAGCCCAGCCAACCTGGTGAAACACCAACTCTACTAAAAACACAAAAACTAGCCAGGTCTGGTGGCGCATGCTTATAGTCCTAGCTACTTGAGAGGCTGAGGCAGGAAAAGCGCTTCAACCCCAGAGGCTGCAGTGAGCCGAGATCGTACCACTGCATTCCAGCTTGGGTGATACAGCAAGACTGTCTCAAAAAAAAAAAAAAAGATACAACCTACCAAAACACAAAACAAAACTGTAACAAGGAAGAAACACATAACCTGAATATTTATATACAAAGTTAAAGAAACTGAATTTGTAATGAAAACCCTTTCCACAAAGAAAACTCTAGCACCAGATACAGGGAACTTCCTCAATCTAACAAATGGCAAAACAGAAATACAAGGGAACTTCCTTAACCTGACAAAAGGCATCAACCAAAAAAACACTTACTGGTGAAAGACAGCTTTTACCCAGTATTAGGAGTAAGGTAAGTATGCCTACTCACCATTCCTAATTAACAACATCCTGAAAGTTCAAGCTAGTGCAAGAAGGCAAGAAAAAGAAATAAAGAGCATTCAAAAGGAGGGAAAAAACTGCCTCTATACACAGATGACATGACTGCCTACACATAGGAAAACACTAAGGAATCTACACAAGAAAGTTCCTACAACTAGTAATTTTAAGACTGCAAGGTTGCTATTAAAAAACGAACAAACTGCATTTCTACACAGTAACAGGGAACAATTAAATATTGAAGTAAAAAAAAACACAACTATTTACAATAGCACCAAGAAACATGACATATTGAACTATAAACCTAACAAAATGTGTGCAGGATCTATTTGCCAAAAACTACAATACATTAAAGAAATAAAACAATGAGGAGATAACATTATATTCAGAGTTTGGAATATTCAATATTGTTAAAATGTTAATTCTCTCCCATGATTTGTAGATTCAAATGCAATCCCAATAAATCCCAGCAGGTTTTATTTTCTTTGATGGAAGGAAGATAAAAGTTGACAAAATTATTCTAAAATTTATACAGAAAGGCAAAGGAGCTAGAATAGCCAAAATAATTTTTTAAAGTATTTGAAGGATTTGCCCTACCTGATTTCCACATTTAATATAAAGCTACAGTAATAGATACAGAAGTAGGTGGTAAAAAAGGCAGACACAGATCAACGGACCAGACAAGGGAGTCCAGAAATACATGGTCAATTTATTTTTGACAAAGGGAGAAAGGCAACTAAATGGCCAAAGTGTAACCTTTCAAACAAAATGCTTCTTCAAAATAAATACTGGGCATCTATATGAACAAAAAAAAACTCTCTGCCTGTATCTCATGGCACAAACAGAATTAACTGAAATAAAACTTTTAAAGGAAAACAGAGGAAAAACTTTTTGATTTTGGGTTTGGCAAAGATTTCTGAGATACAAAACCAAAAGCATGATTGATAAAAGCAAAAATTAACAAACTGGACTTTAACAAAAATTTTTCTTTCTTTCCTTTTGAGACGGAGTCTTACTCTGTCGCCCAGGCTGAAGTGCAGTGGCATGATCTCAGGTCACTGCAACCTCTGCCTCCTGGGATCAAGTGATTCTTCTGCCTCAGCCTCCCGAGTAGCTGGGACTACAGGCACATGCCAACACTCCTAGCTAATTTTTTTATTTTTAGTAGAGATGGGCTTTCACCATGTTGGCCAGGCTGGTCTCAAATTCCTGGCCTCAAGTGATTCGCCTGACTCGGCCTCCCAAAGTGCTGGGATTACAGGCGTGAGCCCCTATACCTGGCCAGAGCTTTATCAAAACTTAAAGCATGTACTGCAACAGATACTGTCATTAAGAGAAAGAAAAGGCAAATCACAGAATGGGAAAAAAATATTTACAAAATAATACCTGATAAAGAACCTGTATTCTGAATACGTAAATAAATAAATAACCAAAAAAAATAAAAACCTCTCAAAACTCAGTAACTTCTGTGTACCAAAAAGAACAATCACAGAGTAAAAAGGCAATCCATGGAAAGGAAAAAAATATTTACAAATCATATATTTAATAACTGGTTAATATCAAAAATATATAAAGACTACTGCAACTCAACAACTAAAAAACAAGCAACATAGGGCTTAAAAATGGGCAACAGACTGGAATACGTGAAGTCTATGTTGTATTTTGCCACAAGGTTATAAAACCTCAATAAGAAAAGCCCAATTAAAAATGGGCAAAAGATTTGAATACATTTTACCAAAGATATATGAGTAACAAATGAGCACATCAAGAGATCATTAGTCTTTAGAGATAAGCAGACTAAAACCACATGTGATACCACTAGGTACACATTGAATGGCAATTTGTCTTGCTCTGTTGCCCAGGATGGAGTGCAATGGCGCGATCTCGGCTCATTGCAACCTCAGTCTCCTGGGTTCAAGCAATTCTCCTGCCTCAGCCTCCCAAGTAGCTGGGACTACAGGCGTGGGCCACCACATCTGGCTAATTTTTGTATTTTTAGTAGAAATGAGGTTTCACCATATTGGCCAGGCTGGTCTCGAACTCCTGGCCTCAGGTAACCCACCAGCCTCTGCCTCCCAAATTGCTGGGATTACAGGCGTGAGCCACTGTGCGCAGCCTTTTTTTTTTTTCTTTTCAAATCTGACAATACGGATTGAGTATCCTTTACCTGAAATGTTTGGGACCAGAAGTGTTTCAGATTTCAAATGTTTTGGATTTGGGAATACTTGCATTACACTTACCAGTTTGGCATTCATAATCTGAAAATCCAAAATTCAGAATGTTCCAATGAGCATTTCCTTTAAACATGACGTCATCACCAAAAAGTTTTGAATTTCGCATTTTAGATTTCAGATTTGGGATGCTCAACCCGTATCAAGTGCTGATGAGGATACAGAACAACTGGAGCTCTTATACAATGCCAGTGGCGGTGTTAGATGGTATAGAGAGTTTGACCATTTCTTCAAAACTTATTACCATGGGACCCACAGCCAAGTCTTTTCCTAAGTATTTACCCAAAAGAAATAAAAAGTTATGTTCATACAAAAATCTGTACACTAAAGGAGGTTTGTTCATAATCAATGGAAACTGTAAAACCCAAATATACCACAGCTGGAGAATGGATACACAATTATACATTCATACAATGAAATGCTACTCTGCAATAAGAGAAACTACTGATAGAGTAACATCATGGAGAAATCCCAAATACATTAGGCTACGTGTAAGAAGTCAGTCTCAAAAGGCTACATGTTGTATGAGTCCATTTACATGACATTCTAGAAAAGGCAAAAAAGTACAAAAAGAAACTGTATCATTGGTTAAGTGGAGGTGAGGGGACAGGGATGATTAAAAATAGGTGTACGGGAAAGTTTTTGTATTGAAGCTGTCTTGTATTTTAATTGTGGTGGTTACATGACTGTGTACGCTTGTCAAAACTCAGAACTGTACACTAAGGGTCAATTTTACTATATGTAAATTATACCAATAAAAACAATGAAAGTCTTAATAAAAACAAATGCAATGTGAAAAAAATAATAGCAAATCATTGACATCACCACCAGTCATAAGGTAAGTTATTTTATATGTTTAATCATATGTATCTGATTTAAATATGCTGCCTATCAATACATTTCAAACAAAGGGAGGCCATATTGCAGGTTTATGAAAGTTAAGGTTAGTATTATTTAATGATTTTCTTCACCATTTAATAATGAAACATTACAAAGTTGACTATAAAGTTTTTTGAGAGGGAATCTTGCTCTGTCGCCCAGGCTGGAGTGCAGTGGCACGATCTCAGCTCACTGCAAACTCCGCCTCCCGGGTTCACGCCTTTCTCCTGCCTTAGCCTCCCGAGTAGCTGGGAATACAGGCACCCACCACTATGCCTGGCTAATTTTTTTGTATTTTTAGTAGAGACAGGGTTTCACTGTGTTATCCAGGATGGTCTCGATCTCCTGACCTCGTGATCCACCTGCCTCGGCCTCCCAAAGTGCTGGGATTACAGACGTGAGCCACCTCACCTGGCCAAAAACCACTATTTTTTAATAATTAATTTACCCATTATCTACTATGTGCAGATCCAAACATTCGTGAGATAATCAGGGGCAGAGTCCAGGAACATGACTCTTTTCCCTTTCCATCTTCCTACTAATGGATACAGGTGGTAGAAACAGTAAGTGTGAAGTGCAAGGTCAATATTTAAATACTCTCTCTTTCCATACATTCTCTAAGAAAGGGAGTAATCAGTAGATTCAGCTCTCTTCAAAGAGAGGAAAGAGAATTTTGAGAGGCACTTAACTTTACAAATTGGTAAAGCATGAACTGGTGTCAATTTGTTCCATTTTAAACTTGGGAAAATCAAGGCTTTCGAAGGTGACTGAATCACTTCCCCATTTCTAAGGCAAGAGAAAGGAAGAACTAGAATTCAAATTGATAGCAGTCTCACTTCAGACAAAGTTCTTAGTCCTACCAAGTAAGAACTCATCTCTTACTACTACTCATGTCTCTTCTCGCATCTGCAATTGTTTAAGCAACAGCTTGGGTCAACATGGTTGAAATCAATTAAGTATCTTTTAGGATTTTATTATGCATACAACCCGGTTTAATTTCTAACTTCACTCCCACAATGCATGCATATATACTCAGAAAGGTTGAAGCAGTTTATAATAATTTATACTAATATAAAGAGTCTTTTATCTGATCACTCAAAAATTCAAAAAGCATATCACTTACTTTTTAAGTCAGGAATAAAAGCAGCAAATACTCAAAAGGATATATGAAAAAGTAATCATGCTCACTTTTGACCTTAATAAAAAATTATTTTAACTCTAATTTTAAACAAAAGAATATAGAAGAAGTTTCCTCCTTCCTCTGGCTTCCTGACATCTGGCTTTCCTCTATTGTTTTCCAAGCTGCCAGTATCCTGAGTTATACACAGATTATTTACTGCAACACAAACTTACCCTGTGAAGCGTCACTGTATGTTGTTCCCATATAGCTGTTTCCTCCATTGCTGTGCTCTGATAAAGGAAAAGAAAAATAAATCATTTACCTTTTAAGAAAATGTCCTTAATAAGGTGAGCAAGAACATCCAACAATTCAGCATATTGAAATATCAAAATTCACACTGTTAATATTAATAGAGATACTCTGAAAGGACCTTAATAATTATGGAAAGTTTTTTGTTTGCTTTTAAGAGACAGGAAACGACACACAGGAACTTCCTTTGTTTTTAACTTAATTTGGACAGCTGCTCTATATTCATTTCATGCAAGCTGAAATTGGTATTCAAGCTAACTCTGCAACTTTGTACTTAATATTCGATAGAAAACAGTAAAAATTGGAGCGGTATTATCTTAAAATATCTAATGGCATGTAAACATTTAAAAGCATCTCTTATGTTTTACAAAGGAAGAGAAATGCCTCTGAACACAGTAATTATAAATATACATGTTACAGGAAAACAGATAAAACCATTGCTAGGTTTGGCAAATGGCTGCTTTCAGGTCACAAACTTGACTGTTCTACCTAGTTTCAGTTTTGCTACAGAATTACCTTCTCAAGCTTCACTTATAACCAAAAGAAAAAGAACAGCTTTTCTAGTGTATGTATCACACACGCAGACACACACAAGAAACAAAAACAAAAAAGAACAATCTCCCAAACTCCCCCAAGCATCATTATAAAATAAAAGCGATATGAGCTCCAATACAGGTCCCACCCAAATTATAGTGTACTTCAGTTTTACCTCTTGTCATGAGCCTCTCACTAGAGAGGAAAATAAATTATCTAAGGCAGGGGTGTCCAATCTTTTGGCTTCCCTAGGCCACACTGAAAGAAGAAGAATTGTCTTTGGCCACACATAAAATACACTAACACTAATGAAAGCTGATGAGCTTTAAAAAAAAAAAAAAAACAAACCATCTCCTAAAGTTTTAGGAAAATTTACGAATTTGTGTTGGGCCGCATGCGCCCTGTGAACCACGGGTTGGACAAGCTTGATCGAAGGAATCAGCAGTAGAGAATTCAAAATAAATTTCTTTTAAATGGGGTTAGCTGCTCTTGGAGACTTACAATATTTCAGTCTCTCTTAACGTTACCATTTTATGAAATTGGGACTCCTAAATTTACAAGTAAATTTTAAAAAGATTCTTCAGAGTTATCAAAAGGTAAAGTAAAATGGGAGAAGGCTAAGCATGACACTTTCAGACCACTAGTCACACCATATAATGCCTATTTCATAAGTGAGGTCTGTCTTCTCTTACTGCTGTTATTAGCATCATGAGAATACGCCTATGAAGGTGCCATGGGCCCAATCTCTCTTTTCCCACAGCGACTTTAATTGAAGATTAATGCCATTTTAGAAAGTAAGTCCCTATAAAGAAAGCCTGCTTCCCTAAATTCAAAGCAACTAGATTAACTATCCTGCCAGATGAATAAGAGAGGAGAGAGAAAGGATCTCTCTGTTCACTCCCATAGATAAGAACTGCCAACCTCACCAGCGTTTTGTTTCAATCTTCCAGTGCAGCAAAACCTCCCTTTAATGAGACCTCTACGGGAAACAAAGCTGTTTTTTTTGTTTTTGTTTTTTTTTAAACAAACATTGACCGGGATAATGCATTAAAAAAAAAATTCTTCCATCCATGAGAAGCAACAATAGTATGAGTAAATCAGCTAAACATCAACAGTCCCACTAACGTATACATGATAAAAGTATCTGCAAGAGTTGCCAGTTTGTCCCATCTCAGCTGATATTAAGAATGAGAACTGCCTGCATAGCTCTCAGCTCATCTTTTCTTGATCTATTTCATTAACCAGTGACATTGTTTTACTGCTTTTTAAATCTTTTTCCTATCAGTCCAAACCGCAAGTGATGGGATAACATGCACTTAACTCTCCTCGATAACACACTCTATGGTATGAAAGTTAATCATTCTCTCTAAGGTCTTAATGAATACAGTTTTCCATTTTGTAAGATGATGTTAATCAAATGGGAAAAATTATTTAACATAAAGGGGGGAGCAGGTTGTAAAACAGCGTGTACGTGGTTATCCTAATTTTGTTTAAACATTAGTATGGAATAAAGGCTGAAAGGATAAAATGTTAACACTGTTTATCATCTTCAAAGTAAAGGGACTGTGGGTGACATTTTTCTATCAGGTGTTTTATCTTCCTTTCTCCATTCCCCATCAGAACAAACTGGCAATGTATTTCAAACCATATTCACCAAATCTCATTCCTATTCGACATTTCAAATACAGACAGTCCTGACTTAGGATGGGTCAGCTTGATTTTCTGACTTGACGATGGTACCCATACAACCATTGCTTTTCATTTCCACTACAGTATTCAAGAAATTATATGAGATATTCAACACTTTACTGTAAAGTAAGCTTTTGTGTTAGATAACTTCGCACAACTATAAGTTAATGTAACCGTTCTGAGCGTGGTTAAGGTAGGCTGGGCTAAGCTTATGATATTGGGTACGTTGGGTGTATTAAATGCATTTTTGACTTAAAATATTTTCAACTTATGATGAGTTTAATCAGGACGTTGTTCTAAGTGAGTTGAGAAGCATCTGTATCTGTTTTTCACTTGGCTTTTAGGAAAATCAAATAATGTTTAAGAGGATTAACGTTCTTATTGTTAATTATAAAAAATGTTTATTCTCCTGTTAGCAATCTATACATTAAGGTCTTATTTATTTATTTATTTTTGAGACGGAGTCTCGCTCTGTCGCCCAGGCTGGAGGGCAGTGGCTCACTGCAAGCTCCGCCTCCCAGGTTCACGCCATTCTCCTGCCTCAGCCTCTCGAGTAGCTGGGACTACAGGCGCCCGCCACTATGCCTGGCTAATCTTTTTGTATTTTTAGTAGAGATGGGGTTTCACCGTGTTAGCCAGGATGGTCTCCATCTCCTGACCTCGTGATCTGCCTGCCTCAGCCTCCCAAAGTGCTGGGATTACAGGCGTGAGCCACCACTCCTGGCACATTAAGGTCTTAATGTACAGTCTCCAGAAACTTACTTTGACCAAGGGAGAAGACTAAAATACTAAAACATAATTGTCCTCACCATTCCATATCAAAATCAATATAGTTTTTCTTTGGAAGACTGGACAAGTACACATCTCAACAAACTTCTCTGTTAAACATCAAATACAGCTTGATTTAATTGAGAATGAAACATCAAAAGAAGTGGTTAGGCTCTTGACCAGCCACGAAACCAACTTAATCCATAATATAAGTGAGTTACTATGTTTTACCACTCCTTATCTTTTTTAAAAAACAACAGAAAAATATATTCCCAGTTTAAATCATAGACCATGTCATTTCTCTCCATTCTCTAGCCTTTCATTTGCTTCTGTGGCAAAAGCGGCAAATTCTATCCATGGTTGTTTATATAACCAGACAGTCCTGATGAAGAGTTCTGAATGAACTGAGGAATGGACAGATGCACAAACACATAAATATGTAGTATGTAGTAATGCAAATACAGTAAAATGATAATGGTAGAACCTTAGTGGTTGGGATTCAGGTATCCATGGTAGACTTCCTTCAATTTTGCTATGTGTTTGAAAGTGACCATAATAAAATGCTGGGGAAAAACTAAGAAATCCTTCTAGTAAATCACTCAGAAATCAAAGCTAAAATTGATAAAAGACATTTTTAGTACCAGCAAATTTATTAACCACTATTTTCATGAGCATTCCATAAAGAAAAAATGTTCACTAATGACTGAGAATTTTAATTCTTTAGAAAAGCAAGGGGTGGGGAGGTTCCCTTGGAAGAATACCTAAGAAACGCATGGCTTCTGGGGTGGAGAAAGGAAAACCAGGTGGGAGGAGTATCACTTTTCACTGGGAGCCCTTTGCACTTTTTCACTGGAAGCCCTTTGCACTTTTAATCACATTCATCTATTACTTATAAAATATTTTTAAAACTTAATATCCTTATCGTAAACTTGCTTGTCATTTTCTCATTTCAAAAATACACAAGAGATAATTGCGTAACTTGCACAAAAAGCTTCCGGTAAATTACCAGTCTCAGGCTCAAGACATTTAGGCTTGTAGGAGATCAAGGGGAAAAATGTATTATTCCTCTAAGCATGATTCTAGCACTGCCATTCCCTAATAACTCAGACAGACGCTGGTAAACAGGAAATGAACTAGACCAAGCATAAGGAGACCAGAGCCCAAAGGTATCATCAACTAGAAACATGATCTTAATTTTCCTCACCTATACAATTAGGGAAATGGGTGAAATTATCGCAAATGAACAGACTTTTCTAGCTCCAAAATTCTATTAGACTATAATTCCAATGAACAGGCTACAAATTCAATAATTAGTGAAGTACTGCAGGCATCAAAAGTGACTGCAATTCATGGTTGCTGGATTCTGAGTTCTGTGCACATTTCTAAGCATCAACTGACTAGAATCACAATTTCTGAAGAAGCAAAAAGCTGTATTTCAGAATCTGCCAAGAGTTTGTTTAGTTTCTTTGTTCTAAGCTCCAGCTGGCAAAGACACTACTCAGATCACCAACTCTGAAGGGCTTCCTGCCAAAACTTCAGATCCTAGTTCTAGGCAGTTTCACTGTCCTTTAGGACTGATTATTGAATGGGGAAAGACAGGAGGGCACAAGAACTGACAAGACAGGATGAGCCTATAACTGGAAGAACAAATCCAAAAGAAGATATAAAGTATACTCCAAATGAAGAACTCAACATTATCTAAATACACAGCCAGTTAAATTTTACTATCCTTACGGCTGTAATTTCAAAAACAATCCATGTATCATTCATTCATTCATTCAACAAACATGTATCAGATACAGTAAGTGTTGGGGAGGCCAAAAATAGATCCCTCTTCCTGCCCAGGGGCTCAAAGCAGCAGCTGAGAACACTAAATAAATGGTATTTAAGTTGGTGCAAAAATAATTGCAGCTTTTGCCATTAAAATAGCATCAAAAGATAAGAGCTTTTTGCACCAAAATAAATAACTTTTGCACCAAATAGGTAAGAGCTGTTATGGAAGATGCAAAAGGACTGTGTCTGCTGTGAAGATCAGAGACCTATTCCCTGAAACAGCAACCGTTTTGAGTTCGAGCGTGCAGGATGTCCACGAAAAGAGTGGAGAAAGATGTTTCAGAAGAAACAGCACGTCAGCAAGATTGTGTGCTGCTACACATCATGCTGGCTTTGATATGACTAAGTTGTACAATTTGTGGAACAGGGAGAGAGGAAAAGGAGAGAAGGTGCAAGGGTATCAGATCACAATGGGCTTTATAATACAATGCCAATGACTTTAAACTCAAACGGAAGACACTAAAGAATTTTTGACAATCAAATGACATAATCAGAATTCATTCTGAAGGCTGTAATGGGAAAATGATTTGAGAAAGGGAAACCAGTTAGAAAGTTAGGGAGAAGTGGGGGCGGAGTTCAAGATGGCACTTGAGTAGTCAACCAAGTAGCAGCGCTGAAGTCAAACGGAAAAGATGTAATTACCCAAGGACTAAGATAATCCTGTGGACAACCAAAGGAACTTGAGAAGGAGCAGACAATGAGGATACATGAAAACCAATGGAGCTAATACAAAACACTACTTACTGTCCAGAGAATACATCAAAGCTTAAGATCCCTCAATTTTTGTTATCAATACACCTCATTTACCTGACATCATAAAATAATAAAATTTCCTCAAATCTTCAAGGAACACTCTTTCTTGATGACATGGAGTTCCCCATTAGGAAAACCAAAGAGCAAAGGTATTAAGAACACTCTGTGACCCTCCGAGTTCCCTCTGTGAGCAAAGCTGCTACACTGAACTGTTTTTGATTCCTTCTCAACTCCAAAGTCTTTCTGTTTTGGTCTTTTTGGCTTTTTTCCATCAAGATTGAAAGCAAGATCATCTATGGAGATGAGGTTGAGCCAGGAACTTAAGGAGAAGTACAATGTAAGTTTTAGGGAATAAAACAGATGACCCCTGCCCTTCAATGAAGTTTCAATTACATAATCTCAAATTGTGATCACTGAGACACAAACGAATTACAAAGGGAACAGTGTTATGTGTTACAAGGTAAGGCAAAATATGTATATTTGGACTGATCTGAGGGGCTGTCATTTAAATTCCCGAAATAGAAATGTCCAGGAGGTAGTAAAAAAGATCACTCTAAAATCAAATGAAGAGGGTCCTAAGGATATTCAGGGATTCAACAAACTTCCTGAATAGAGGATAAAAATTCAGGAAGCATAAGAATTAAAATAATGATCAAAATAAGAAGGTAGCAACTATAAGATAAAAGTCTCAATAGAAATTAAGTAAATTTAGCATCCAACACCCCACTGTATTCAACACTGGTTAAATTTACAAATATATCATTGTGTCCATCTCTTGGCTAACAGTTTAGGAAACAAGTGATGAGATGGATATGATTAGGAAGTACTAGTTGGAAAGAAAGACATAGTGAACCTGTAATTTTTCGGTTGATCAAAGTTGAAGGTCTGCTAATAAACGTAAGTTCACAGATAAGCTGCTATATTAGCTATAAAACAGGAGTAAAAGAACATCAGCTTAAAAGTTATCATTATGTGTACATTAAATATTGAGAAAATCTCAATAGGGACAGTTACAAATATTCTTGGAAACTTTAGAGTGCTTTCCAGTTACCAAAAATAAAACTATTTTTAGATATAGCATCTTCTAAAGGTTGAAGATAGATAAAAAGACCTCTCACAGTTTATTCAGGTAAAGAGGAGGAAGAAAGGAATGGTATAGCAGGGATGAAGAGAGTGTGACAGTTCTCTGAGTATATCTTTTTGTATAACTCTCTTTCTTAGAACACAGTATTGTTTCAGAACATTACCCTTCACAGACCAAAAAATTAAACTATTAAAACCAAAAAGATATGGAGGGAAGGGAAGCAATCAAAAACAGAATAAAAACAGTAACAAATTAACTTAACTATATTACAGATGGAGAATGCAACCACACTAAAGTTTAACTTTTCTATAGTATTTTAAAATAAAAGGTTTAAAGAAAAATGTTATAATGGTATAGAAAAATGCAGAAAGATATCAATTTCAGAAAAAAATCATATTTATGTACTCAGAAAAAAAGCTTGGTTTCAGAGTTATATATTTTAAGTTTTTATATATTCTACAATGAACACATGAATTTCATAATCCTTGAAAACTGGTAAACGTCACATCTGAATTACGAAACAAAAAACAGGCAAAAGGGGCCAGGCATGGTGGCTCACGCCTGCAATCCCAGCACTTTTAGAGGCTGAGGCAGGCAGATCATTTGAGGCCAGATGTTCAAGACCAGCCTGGCCAACATGGTGAAAC
The DNA here is from genome assembly GCF_047675955.1 of Chlorocebus sabaeus. Taxonomy (NCBI): domain Eukaryota; kingdom Metazoa; phylum Chordata; class Mammalia; order Primates; family Cercopithecidae; genus Chlorocebus; species Chlorocebus sabaeus. The sequence goes on along the minus strand of NC_132929.1, from coordinate 5,852,106 downwards.
CCCGTCTCCACTAAAAATACAAAAATTAGCATGGTGCGGGGGCACATGCCTATAATCTCAGTTACTTGGGAGGCTGAGGCACGAGAATCCTTGATCCCAGGAGGCGGAGTCTGCAGTGAGCCGAGACTGCACCACTGCACTCCAGCCTGGGTGACAGAGTGAGACTCGTCTTAAAATAAAAACATAAACAAAAAACAGGGAAAACTGACCTACACTGTTAGAAGTTGGGACAGGGTTACCTTTGTATATGTAGTAACTGGAAGGGATGAAGGTGGGGGAGCTTCTGGGACACTAGTAAATGTTCTTCCTTGATCTGAGTTGTGGGCAAACAGGAGTATTCACTTTGAAAATTAATCAATCTGGGTATACCTATGATTTGTTTAATGTATTATGTTATTTAAAAATTCAGAATAAAGTAATCTGACACAACGGTAAATAATTTGACTGCAATGGATTAAAATAAAACAAATATGCTTCCATCCATTCATACGCTCACACTGATTCTAAAAAATGATAAGTGCTGGCAAAACTCATTATTTTGAGAAACTGTACATCTAGGAAAAGAATAAGATATTTACTCTTCCTTTCCTATACAAACAGTACCAGTGGGTGATCAAAATAGTAGATGAAGGGAAGTTTATTTTTTAGAAGCATTCCAGCTAACCAGTGAAAAAGGAATAATAAAAATTGAATATCATCATTGTATAACACCTAGTGAATTATGGGATCTAAAATTGATCATCAGTGGCTGCAGACATCATCCAAAAACAACAGAAAAAACCCTGGCACTGAATGCCACTTATGAAGTAGAACTGTAAAAACAAAAAAATCAAATCTGAATCTGATCAAGGCTCTAGATCGACATTCTGTGCTATCCAGTACAGAAGCCACCAGCAACATGGGGCTACTCAGCACTTAAAATGTGGCTGGTCCAAACTGAGATATGGTATATGTAAACGATATATGAGATATGAAATAGGATATATATTATGATATGCTATGTGTAAAATATACATGACATGTAAAATATACATGCAACAGTATTCAGAGACTGAATATGGAAAATAATTTAAAATATCTCACCTATAATTTTATATCATTGCATGCTAAAATGGTAATATTTTGGATATATATTTTAAATAAAATATGAAAATTAAGTTTACCTTAAAAAACGTTTTGGTGTGGCTACATTATACAGATGGCTCATGTGGTATTTTTATTAGAAAGAATTGCTCTAGCTTCAGTTAACCAATTTACAGGAAATACAGTAGGCCAACCACCATTGTAATCACCACAAGGAAGCAAACACCAAAATCCATACTGTGAAAAATTCTACAAACAATTCTGTTTCTCAACCAATAAAGCTGCAAGGGAAGAGAGGAAACAGAGAGAGAGAAGTGGCGGACCACATATGCCTAAGAGAAATGTTAAACAATCACAATAAGAGAATCTCATTAAGGAAAGGTGACATTTAAAACAATTAGAAAACACTAAATATGGCTGGGCGCAGTGGCTCATACCTGTAATCTCAGCACTTTGGGAGGCCAAGGCAGGTGGATCGCCTGAGGTCAGGAGTTCGAGACCAGCCTGGCCAACGTGGTGAAACTCCGTCTCTACTAAAAATACAAAAAATTAGCCAGGCATGGTAGCAGACGCCTGTAATCCCAGTTACTCAAGAAGCTGAGGCAGGAGAATCCCTTGAACCCAGGGAGGCAGATGTTGCAGTGAGCCAAGATCACACTACTGCACTCCAGCCTGGGCAACAGGAGTGAAACTCTGTCTTAAAAAAAAAAACAAAAACAAAAACAAAAAAAACAAAAACCAAAAAAAACAAAACAAAACACACAAGTATTTGGAGTTTATTTAAAAACTGTGCTAATGATAATGTAATTACAGTACTTCAAAAAGAAAGACATCTTTTAGAGATATATATTCAGATACATGTTGAGTATCCTCTTTCTTCTTTGAAATGCTTAGAACCGTGTTTCTGATTTCAGGATGGACATCTGAAATCCGAAAATCTGAAATCTGAAATGATCCAAAGAGAATTTTCTTTGAGCATTATGTCAATGCTCAAACATTTGGAGCATTTCAGATTTGGGATGCTCACCCTGTATTAACAGATTAAAAGATGTCTGGCATTTGCTTCAAACTAATGGGGAAGGGAAGACACAATGAATGAAGTATAGATGAAATGAGATTGGCTCTTAAGTTGTTAACCGTACTGGGTGACAGTGATGTGGGAATTCATTATATTCCCCACATCCACTTTTCTATGGGTTTGAAAATTTTCCACTTAAAAGAAGGCAACTTGAGAGGACTAGAAATTAATTACTGATTTAGGAAAGACCAAAACCAAGAATGCTGCTACCACGATGCCAGGACATTAAGCAGTATTTCCATGAGTTGGCTATTACAGCAACAGATTCCCTTTTCAGAAATAGTTAACAAAAATGCAACTAGTTCTGGGGATGGATTAGTACCTTCTGCTGCTTTTCTAAGCTGAATTTAAGGTGGTCTAACATTACCAGAAAGTGAATAACAGAATTAAAAGGCAACTTTCGTCTGGAAGGGGTATCAGATATTAATCAAATAATAGCAGAGAACTAAGTACAGGTTGTCATAAGTGCTATAAAGGGATACACAGTTCAAAGCACAGAGTTTTGACCTAGTTTCTGGGCTCTGGGCAAAGTCCTTGAGGAGAAGAATGAGGGATAGCTATGAGGTGCATGAGGGATGGAAGTGGGAAGCTTTCCGGGTAGAAAAAACAGCACGTGCAAGAGCCTGGTGTAGGAAAGAGCATCTCTCATTTGTTCAAATAATGTTTGAGAGTTTCCTATATGCCAAACACTGTGTTAAACCACACGAATAACCAGACACAACTAGTATGACCTTTGTTCTCATGGAGCTTATAGTCTAGCAGGAGAACCAGATGATCGAAAAACTCCATGGCTAAATATATAATCACAAGTTTAAATAAGTACTATGAAGGAAGGAAAAACAGTGCCATGAGGAACTCAAAGAGAAAGCTGATAGGAAGTACACCTGCTAGGAACTAAAAAGAGGAAAGTACAGTTTGCGAACAAGAAGCAAGGAGGAAAAAGATCCAAGATGTGGCTAGAGGGGTAGGCAGGGGCCAAATAATCCACTAGGAGCTTATTGACTACATTAAGGATTAATTGATCTTTTACTCTAAAGGCAATTAAGCAGCCTAGGAATTCTAGGATGAGTGTTCGTATGTGTGTGTAGTGGGGGGAAGGGAGAGAAACTAATCAAACCTGGATTTTGAGAAGATTATTTTAGAAAAACAGATTGTAAGGGGAAAAGGGGGGTATGATACTACTTAGGAGGCTATTACAGGAATCCAGAGGGAGGATTACTTGGTGGGGGCACGGGGGAGGAGGGAGAATGTAAATGGTTCGAAGTAGAGAAAAAACAAGTAGAAAGACCTGAGATGCTCAGATGATCAAAGCTGAATGGAACTTGCTCATCAACCATTCACCACACTAGGTAGACATCCAAACTGAGCCAGGTACCCTGGATTTGGAATAGTCTTTCATCTCTATTGCCTAATCCATCAGACTAAAGACTGTATCTCTTACCTAATGCCATTGTAATAATTTTTTCAAAAGTATCTCAGGAACCCAGGGAACCTTCCTCTGGAACCATAAAACATCTTGCTGGGCTGAAACTACTAACCTACAGGCTGATTGATCTTTGTCCAGAAATAAATAAATGAATGAATAAATGAATCCTTCTTCTGAAACCACAAAACATCTTGCTGGGCTGAAAACTACTAACCTACAGACTGATCTCTGTTCAAACTGCATGAAAGAATGAATGAATGTCCTATATAATCTACATTCCTATATGCCTCCTCTCTGATACTAAAATGGGCTTCACTTAAAATGTTTTTAGAAGACACGGCTAACGTAATAGCTTAGTACGTGCTGAGCCCACAACCCCCCTGAGATGGGTCCCATTTGCCTTTTTACATTTGCATTTTGTGTACAGATGAGAAAACAGCCATTTAGTGGCAGACTCAGGATTCAGATTCCAGAGCCTAAACTCACATAGTAAGTAAAACTTAAGAGTTGCTCAATGATAATCTTTTCAGTCCTTCTTTCACTTGACCTCTCTGTGCAGGATCTGGCCTGCTCACAGGTGAATGGTGTTTACATGGGTGTTCACTTTGTAATAATTCATTAATGTACATTTGCTCTATGTACTTCTGTACACATGGCAATATATTTCACAATAAAAAGATACAAAAAACTAAGTCAACTAGCAAGACTTAAGTCAGGGTGATTTACATGAAAATCCGGATTTACAACCTCTTTTGAAAAACTGGGAGATCTGGCCTGTCTTCTTCTAAGACAACAATCAGCTGGGGCTGAGCAAGAGCTGCTTCCTTTAGACGAGCTGGTTTGTGCTCTGATGGACCAGTGCCCTGTCCTCCGGCTTTCACGATTCGTGCTGCCTGTCTGGTCTAAGACTCACCTAACACCATTCCATACTCTTCTCCCTGGCACTCTCTTACAACACACGAACATATAAGGATGTGAATGTGTGAGTTACAGAACATATAAGTAGATGTATGATTACCTGTGGCAAGTAAATTTAACCTCAGATCCCTCACCTGTAAAAACAGAGATAACGGTAGTATCTAACAGAATTGTGAAGATTAAACGGGGTAATGCACATAAAACACTCAGTATCTGTCACATAGTCAGCATGCAATGTTAGGGGCTACTGTTTGTTTTGACACATATTTCTCACACTTACAACTAAAATGTAAGCCTACTTGCCACGGCTACTGACTTGATTTTTATAGTTGATATAGCATCAAAATAGCATACTTCTGTATTAATACTCCAGTAAGTATTAATATTCCAATAATTACCACTGTTAGAAAAAAAAATCAGTAAATAAATCTTCCTTATACCTTCAAATGACATTACCAGGAAATTTTTCCTACAATTATATTTTGAAAGGCAGACTTCTTTTTGTCAAATTCATGTATTTCCCGATTGTGGCTTTTGGTGGTCTGATCAGTCAGGCAAGTGGATATCTTACTAATAAAACATACTTTAGTATGACAGATTTAAGATCTTAGTCATAAAACATCCTCAAAACTATGACCAACGTGATTTTTCAAGATAATCACAGGAACACCAAAAGAAGCTTACTACCTTTTACTCAGCTGTTAGTACTCCAGTGACTGCCTAATAACGCATATCTAATTCTTGCCCCTCAGACAGACAAACACAGTATTTTGCTCCAAAAAGCCACAAAAGTCTAACTGAAACTATTTTTCTCCCAAAACCAATAAAGTCCTCATACAAGGGAATACCACGAAATCCAAGAACAGAATGAAAACTAATGAGCTACAGTTATCCACAAAAAAATCTTACAAACTTAATGCTAGCAAAAGAAGCCATACACAACAGAATTCACACTAGAAGATTCTGTATGTGCAAAGTTCAGAGAGAGTCAAAACTAGTGCTTTCAGAATGCATAATTGGGTGGTAACTATAAAGAAAAACAAGAAAACGAGAACCCTAGAAGACAAGATACATGTAATCTTTGAGGGAGGGAGAACATGACCCAGAGAAGGCATGTTAGGGATTCTAGCACTTAACATCATGGACAGAATTTTATTTGCTGCTCTCTACCCACACCATTAAAAAGCCCTATCAGTACAGAGATGTGTTCACTGCTCCATCTCCAGCACCTACAACAGTGATTGGTACACACAAGGTAACCAACAAAAATCTGTTGAATGTAAAAATGCCTGCTTTAGGAATCCAAATTGTTACATATTTCACAGCTTCTTGAACCCTAAATCTAACAGTAACAGGTACTACAGTGTCCATTTGCCTTGTCAGTATATTCAACAAGTTGTTAAGCATATAAGTCCAATTACTTTATAATTCTTAATGTGTCCCTCCTATTGAGATCCTGATATCAAACATATGCAGAAAACACTTACATGAATGTATCCAGATTCAATTCAAACATTTAAAAATATTAACAAGGAAAAATACACAAACTGCTGAACAGCAAGCCCAGGTTCTAGATAATGACTTTGCCACCTCCTCCAACCAAGAAAGCACACAAGATTGCTCTGTTATTACAGGATGACCATAAGTTTGCTCATTTTTTTTAAGAGTAAACAATGCAAATCCTTTGTTTCTTGAACAATGAGTTACACAATTCACAAGGTCATCATTACAGAGTACAGCAGTTGAAAACTGTAAATTTCCAGATCAGGATCCCAAATAAAATGTACTCACTTAATATTTGTTAAGCTAACAAAAATAATTAGTCATTACTGGTATCCTCCTGAATTTTAAAATTACATACTGAATTAAGTGAGCTACTCTTAACTTGTGATATTCAGTTGCCAGAAACTGTTGTACAATCTCTAAGACAGTGACACTTCCCAAAGAGTGAAAATTCCTAAGATAACCAAGAAGGAAAATGAACTTTTCAGTCTTTGGGAATGTACATTTTTTTAAAAAGCAAAAAACCTTTCAGTAAATAAAAAAAAATTAATTAAACTAGGTATATGCTAATCTTATGCTCCTAACTAGAATCCACAGATGAGCTTCTGTTTTACATCCTTTCTGGACATAAACTAGAATTGAGATCATTCATCAATTAACTCACTTCCCAGTATTCCCAGCGTAACAACTGAAATATACCCCCAACACAAACTAATAAAACCTTATCTCTTAATCTATCCCAAAGTGAGGGCCACCTGAGATTCAGTATTGAGCACCACATATATGACAGTCAGGGTTTTGTTATCACATTTCAAATGGTGTTTTATAGTACAAAGTTTGGTAACATTGGTGTTCTCATGATCTAAAGCTGTGTTCTTGTGGTAAAGGCAATCATTCAGAGTCCATTTATTTTCATTCATGTTTAGGATATAAAACTTCCTACCCACGTATTCCCCACATACTTCTCATTATTAAGAATTTATCTGTTTAAGAGGAATGGAAATAAAGCACCTGGCTAAGCCATAAAGGAGCAACCTGAAGCCACTCTTCTCTGCAATAAATAAATAAAGATGCACTCTAGGTCAGAGACAGCAAAAGTCTTATTTTTATTGCTGGTTTATGCAAGAAATACTGAAACAAACCAATTTTATAGGATTAACTTTAAAATCTATAAACTATCCTAATGTATATTTCTTTCTACAAGACTAAAAGTTGTTAAAGTAAAAAGATTTTTCAAGATTTGCTTTCAAAATTCAGAGGTGCAAAGCAAGTTCCAGTCAAATACTCCAGGAGGATCATTCTAGACATAAACTATCTTTTCATTTAACATATGACCAAAACTTTGCTAATTAAAAATAACTGTGCTCATTCCACTAGCCTGTCTTCAGCTATTACAACACTCAGTCATCCACAAGGCTGAGCACGTGAATGCTTTCAGACAGGCCTGACATGAGCAACAGCTGTCAGAGATGGGCGGCACTACACATGAATTTACAGCTGGACTCGCGGTCTTTCAGTAAAGTGGATTTTTATCATATCGGGGTATGTCAAGAAACAGAATTGCATCTCCAAATTTTCCAGGAAAACTATTATTTTTAAAGACATTTTCCTTAGCAGCATGGTGATGTCTCATATTTATATACAGTTTTATTCTTAGAACTGTACAGAGTTTACATTTGGTCTCTAAAAAGAGATTCAAGAGCAAGTGAGAGTCAGAGCCAGACCTTGTTTCCAGTTTCCAGGACTGAGGGGGAAAAGGGGAGTGGAATTACTGTACTTTTTTTCCCTTCAAATCAAACTGGAAGCAGTACTACATATACTGCATTACAGCCCTCAAAGCCACAGATTGGTTTCTACCTCATTATTTATTGGTGTCTTTCCCTTTTTTTTTTTTTTTTTGAGATGGGGTCTCACTCTGTCGCCCAGGCTGGAGCGCAGTGGTGTGATCTTGACTTACCGCAACCTCGGCTCACTGCAAACTCTGCTTCCTGGGTTCAAATGATTCTCCTGCCTCAGCCTCCCTAGTAGCTGGGATTACAGGCATGTGCTACCACACCCAGCTAATTTTTGTATTTTTAGTACAGATGGGATTTTGGCCATGTTAGTTATGCTGGTCTTGAACTCCTGCCCTCAGGTGATACGCCCACCTCAGCCTTCCAAAGTGCAGGGATTACATGCTTAAGCCTGGCAAATTGGTGTCTTTCCTAATAATATAATGCAATTTGTGCCAATATATAACCTGAGGGGGAAAAAAACACTGTAATTTGAAACATAACTGTCTTATGAAGCTGTCCTGAAACAAACTTAAGAGTTGTAAAATGCAGTTAGGATTATCAGTCAACTATATAAATTAAACCTTTAACCATGACAGTCTAAAATGCCAAACACATACAAAAAGTGTTGCTACAGTGAGGATCATTAAAAGCTGCAGTCGAACTTCAGTGACTTCTCATAAACTACAATTCGTTTTTTACTTTTAAAACAGTGTGAAGCAAGTATGTATTGATCAGTAACTATCATTATTAAAACTACATTGCATCACTCACTCAAAAAACAATTCCTGTATGTAATGACTGATTTGTGTCATTAATTTTTGTTCATTAGCTTGGCCATTTTCTTTAGTTCTTAATGTTTCAAAAATGTTGCGATATCAAGAAGAGCTCAGTGTATACACAAATTAACTCAAGATGGATTAAACACTTCAATGTAAAACCCAAAACCATAAAAACCCTAAAAGAAAACCTAGCAATACCACTCAGGACACAGGCCTGGGCAGACCTTCATGATGAAAACACCAAAAGCAATTTCAACGAAAGCCAAAATTGACAAATGGGATCTCATTAAACTAAAGAGCTTCTGCACAGCAAAAGAAACTATCATCAGAGTGAACAGGGAACCTACAGAATGGGAGAAAAACTTTTGCAGTCTACTCATCTGACAAAGGTCTAATATCCAGAATCCACATGGAACTGAAACAAATTTACGAGAAAAAAAACAACCCCATCAAAAAGTGGGCAAAGAATATGAAGAGACACTTCTCAAAAGAAGACATTTATGCTGCCAAAAAAAGGAGGTATTTAAGTGGCCAAAAAACACAGGAAAAAATGCTCATCATCACTGATCATTAGAGAAATGTAAATCAAAACCACAATGAGATACCATCTCATGCCCGTCAGAATGGTGATTATTAAAAAGTCAGGAAACAACAGATGCTGCCAAGGCTGTGGAGAAACAGGAACGCTTTTACACTGTTGGTGGGAATGTAAATTAGTTCAACCACTGTGGGAGACAGTATGGTAATTCCTCAAGGACCTAGAACCAGAAATACCATTTGACCTAGCAATTCTATTACTGGGTATATACCCAAAAGAATATAAATCATTCTACTATAAAGACACATGCACACATATGTTTACTGCAGCACTATTTACAATAGCAAAGACATTGAACTAACCCAAATGCCCATCAATGATAGACTGGATAAAGAAAATGTGGTATATATAAACCATGGAATACTATGCAGCCATAAAAAAGAATGAGTTCACGTCCTTTGCAGGGACATAGATAAAGCTGGAAGCCATCATCCTCAGCAAACTAACACCAGAACAGAAAACCAACCACCACATGTTCTCACTCATAAGTGGGAGTTGAACAATAAAAACACATGGACACAGGGAAGGGAACATCACACACCAGGGCCTGGGGCCTGCTGCCGGCGGGTGAGGGGACAAGGGGAGGGAGAGCCTTTAGGACAAATACCTAATGCATGTGGGGCTTAAAACCTAAATGATGGGCTGACAGGTGATGCAAACCACCATGACACATGTATACCTACGTAACAAACCTGCACATTCTGCACATGTATCCCAGAACTTAAAGTAAAATTAAAAGGAAAAAAAAAAAAAAGGCCCACTGTGCTCCACTTGATACAATAAATCAATTCCTGGGAATCATGTAAATCAGTGTAACAGTAAAAAGTGACATAAATCATTTTCGTACTAAGCTACGTTGTAATTTCAGATAGCCACAGCAGGGAATACTACTATTCCTGATACTTAACAAAAACATTTTAGTATGCAGCAAAATCTAATAAGCATATACAATAGCACAATCTTACATTAAATTTTACTGCTTCCTCCAAAGGGAAACAGCTTGAAAACACAGAAGTCACTGAAGCTTCCTTCAGCTACTTTCTGTGATTCAACCAATGAAATTGTTTCTTATAATGATTCATAGCATTTTCTTACACATTTAAACAATTCTTTGGTGACGCAGAGAACCATTTTAATTCTTGTTTTTCAACTTTCTAATAATCTTATATTAAGTACACCAGTAAACAAAATTCTGATTGCAAATGCAGATGTATATCACACATACAGAAAACTTTTTCTCCTTTATCTATTTAGAGACTGAGTCTTGCTCTGTGGCCCAGGCTGGAGAGCAGTGGTGCGATCTTGGCTCACTGCAACCTCTGCTTCCCGGGTTCAAGCGTTTCTCCTGCCTCAGCCTTCCCAGTAGCTGAGATTACAGGTCCGGCTATTTTTTTTTTTTTTTTTTTTTTTGCATTTTTAGTAGAAACGGGGTTTCACCATGTTGGTCAGGCTGGTCTTGAACTCCTGACCTCGTGATTCGACCCCCTTGGCCTCCCAAAGTGCTGGGATTACAGGCATGAGCCACCGCACCCAGCCACGTTTTTTCCTTTATTACTTTTTGTTTTTGAGACCGAGTCTCACTTTGTTGCCCAGGCTGCAGTGCAGTGGCCCGATCCCAACGCACTGCAACCTCCGCCTCCCAGGTTCAAGCAATTCTCCTGCTTTAGCTTCCCAAGTAGCTGGGATTATAGGCACACGCCACCACGCCCAGCTAATTTTTGCATTTTTCTTAGAGACAGGATTTCACCATGTTGGCAAGGCTGGTCTCAAACTCAAGTGATCTGCCCACCTTTACTACTTCTTTACTATCTTCTTTTCAATCTAGGTACATACATACATATATATATTTAGTAGTATTCTACATTTTCTTCTACTATAATTTGTATTGCTCTCTGTCATTTAGATTTCCTGTTTTTTTTAGCCTATGAGGCAGAAAACATTTTTAAAACATGGATAACCAGTAGTCCTAGCACCACGTATTGAACAAGCCACTCTTTCTCCAATAGACTACAATGTTGTTTTTACCACATACTTTTACCACATATTTAGCCACCTTGCTGGCTAAGTGAACTTAAAAGTTATTGTATCTCTGTTTCAATTTCTTCACCAAAAAGTAGAGATAATAGTTCACTTCATAGGGTTACTGTGAGAATTAAATAAATTAAGCACTTAGAACAATACCTGACATGCATTAATACCAATGATCATAATTACTAAAAGTCCATAAATGCACAGATGTTTCTGGACTCCCTGGTTCCTGAACTGACGGGCTGCTTTAAATGTGAATTTCTAACAAGTTTCCTGATAGGGCCTTCTTTTTCCAGAATTTTGTGGCTATCATTTTATCAGGTAGGTTTTCTTATCAATATGTCGTTTTCTACAATACGACACTAGAAGACACTGACTTGGGGAAAATTAGTAAATTCTACAACAGTGACTGTCTCCATCCGGAAGATATATTGTTTCATCTCGTTTTTTCAGACTTCACTTTATGTCCTTCATTAAGATTCCAGTAGCTCACCAATATTTGTTATATTTATTTCTAGGTAGTCTTTATAGAGAAAGATTTAGTAGTATATATCAGCATTTAAACTGCACATAGCCTTTGCCTCAGTAATTCCATTTTTAAGAATCTGATATGCACTAACATATGTGCACAGATATAAAAAGGCTACTATACCAACAGCAATATCCTGGAAACAAATTATCAATAAAGCAAAGATAGTCTCAACAGCAGCATATTCATAGGATGACAAACTATTCAACCATTACGAAAAAAAAAAAAAAAAAGAATCAAAAGCACGGGCTTATTAGCCAGGAGTTTTCCAAACTATTATGCTAAAACAAACAAACAAAAAAACAAGCTGCCAAATTAATATTGCTTCTTTTTTTTTTTTTTTAACTGAGCGGGGGTGGAGAAAACAAAAGCATCATACTAAGAGCCAGCCTGGCTCTTAGTAAGCATTTTAACCACCTTCAAAAATTAAATGTGACTTAGGGAAACAGGTCACTGAATATTATTTCATTTCATCTATTTATTTATGGCTTGTTTTGCTCTATATAAAATTCTGAGGTGGCTCCACAATACAGCATCCTAAAAAATAAGCTTTCAACTTGCATTTTACTCGTAAATATTTAGAACGCAAAAATGTCCCTACAATGTAATATTTTCAATATGCCACACAAATCTCAATACTATAATTCAAGAAAAGAAGTACTCCTTCTCCTTCTAAATCACCTTACTGCGGCAATCCACTGAAAACGCATTTCCCTCCATACTTGAAATAACCTCTTAAAAGTGTGTTGTCTTGCATATTAAGTACCAGAGATCACACTTCAGGAACAAAGTGACATTCTGTGTAATATGGAAACAAAGCCTTTCCTCCTAGGAAAGGAAGCCCCAGAAAAGATAAATAATGGGAGCTTATTTTAAAACCAGAGCAAAATGTTGCCTTTCATCCTAAATCTCTGGATAAAGTTTTACCTTTAGCTTGTTCTTCATCTATATAAGGTCAAAAACGTACAAGTTAAATTTTTCTTAAACGAAGAATAGTATATCCCTTAAAACGATCTATTCATTAATAAGTGTAACCTCTAGCTTCTCCCAGCCAGCAAACAAGCTTCAGTGAGAGTTCAACAGTTTCAGAGGCGTATTATTCCTGCTCCCCCATCTTACGAGTAAGCATTTCAAACAAAAATACACACATAAAATCACTATCTGCCCAAGTATCTCGACACTATTTTAAGTAATGAATTGATTTTCTTTAAAAGGCAGATTTTTACTGCTCACATTTCTGTATTCCTTTGTTTGAAATAGCAAGTACTACTTTATAAAAAAATTAATATACAAAATGGGAGGATTCTGTTTTTCAGGAATTTTGGCTTTTTAATGTAATACACAAGTCAGTTTCCAAGCAATGGAAAATGGAATAGTATTTCAGAGCACATGGGAAAAGTGATAGGAAGAATGTTACTTTTTTTTGGCTGAACTCACCGGTCTTTACTAATTTTTAAGAGCTCATCCTATTATCCATTCGTAGAAATACTCTGTATTACTTTTGAAAGTTTAATTCAAGTTAAATTATTAAATGTTAAAGAGGTTATTTTCAAAGTTACCTTAAATAAGTCACACGGCATGAAAGAAACCCGACCTACTACGCCTCACAGGCTGAGTGGAGTGTTTTGCAGTCTCAAAGCCTTATCGCTGGCGTGCGCATACCGCAGGGAGTGACATCAGATCGAAACTACAAGGTTTCGCCGGGGACCAACCACTCCTCCAAAGACAGCAGCTCCCGGTCAGCTGGAGGAGGCACCCCAAGCCCCCACCCGCCGAGGGCCGGCTCGCGGCCGCCGCAGAACCCTCACCGGAGCCGAGTTTCTCCGCGAGGGACCTGTTGCGCGTCCCCGCCCTCGGCGAACCGCAGCCAGGAACAGGCGCCGGCAGCGATGCACCTGCCCAGGACGGCGGCCGGGCGCCCGCAGCCCCCTTCCCGGCCGCCCCCAGCTCGGCCCGCGCCGCCCCCGCCCGAGGGTCTCCCCGCGGCCCGCGGCCCCGCGCCAGCCCTGCCCACCCCGCCGCCCCGGGGCCCAGGTAGCCGCCGGCGAGGGAGGGCGGGACGCCGGCCCGATGCCGGCGGGCGGGCGGCGGCGCTCGGCCCGGTCTGGCCCTGGCGGCCGCGGAGGCGCTCACCTTGGCGGCCGCAGCTCTGGCGGACATCTTGTCTCTCTCCAGCGCCGCGCGAGGCTCCTCGGACCCGAAACTCCGCGGCGCCGGCCCGCCTGCTCCTCACGCCACAGCCCAAATAAACATCTCCCGAGAGCGAGCGGGGCAGGGGCGGGGGCGGCCGGAAGCGCCCGGCCCAAGGGGTGGGAATTCAACTCGGACAAAAGTCCGGGAAGCGCCCGCCCCGCCCGGGTCTTCTCCACGGGGCGCGCCCGACCGGCACCTCCCTCCGAGCGCGGCCACCCGCTCGGCCTCCCGCAGCTTTCGCAGCCCGGCCACGTCGGCCCCGCCCGGTCGCCCGCCCCTCGGCAGCACCCGTGGCCTCCCGGCGTCTCCTCGGAAGCCGACTTCCGCACGTAACTTCCCGGGAACCGGCGGCCGCCAAGAACGCGGCGTCCGCTGGCTCAGCCGGCGCCGGCAACTCAGCGGCCACGCAAACCTGCCGGCCCGGCCCACTGAGCATGCCCGGCCCGACGGGGGCGGGGCTGGACCAGGCGAGGCAAGGCGGGGAGGGGCGGGGCGGGGGCGGGACCGCGGCGGGGGAGGGGGCGGGGCGAGCGGCCGGGGTCCGACCCTAGGCGCGGAAGGAAAAGCCGGGTAACCCAAGTAACTTGGAAAGACAGTTTCCGCTGCCGTGCGAGTCTTCCTGTTTGTTTTTATCCAAGGTCCGGCAGAATTCGCCCCAAGGAGAAAGCGCCTGTGCACCAAAGCTTTCCTTGAGAGACTTGTCCACTTGCTCCTCGACAAGCCACGCTGGATGAGCCCCATGCATGAGTGCGGCTGGAAAGGCCGGCAGAGCCGATACCCAACAGTTGTTTCCTTCACTGGGCAAACAGCATGGTCACGGCTGTCACCGCGTGCCTGGGCGTTGTTTCCACGGAAGGCGGAATGCATTTTCTGCAAGGCGCGTCATGGCTTTCATCTCCGAGGAGCTCCAGCAGGGTCAGAGCATTGCTTTCGTTCACCGGCGCCGACTGCCAAGGCTGAAACTGGTGATGAGGTCATGGGCACCCGGAGGCAGCAGCCTGACACACACCCTAGAGACCTGTACCATCTCGGCCCACACCCCACATTAGACCTCAAGATATATCCAAAGTCTCTTTCCCGCCCATCTAGACAGGAATCTCAAAAGTTTATTTTTGGCCATCAAGATTGCTGAAATTCTTGTTAACTGAACGGGTCAAGCTGCCCTGCATTCCAAACGCTGTCCCTGCAACTCAAAGTTGGGCAGAAAAGGGTGTAAACGTGCAGTCCATGGTTCAGTGTAATCAGCCACTACACAAACTTCCCACAATGTTGACGGCTTTGCTAAACACCAAGGGACATGGTAAGAAACCATTTCTAGCCTCACTAATCTACACTTGTAAATGTAAAGGTCTTCAAAAATGCCAGAAATTCTTAGTAACATAATGATAACATATTTAAAGTATCTGGTATAGTGCCACAACCGGCACAGAAGAAATGGAAGAAAGCATAAACATCAGGTTTTAGACAATGGTTTTCTCTTTAGAATTCAACTGTATGAAAAGAACAAATTTGACAAAGAAATACGTGTAGATGATACATAAATATCAATTAAGGCTTCGAAGTAAAATGCCACACATCTTGCAATTCAAAGCCATCTGAACTAGAAAAGAGCCATTTTGTTCTTCATAAAAATGGTTGAAGTCATTTTTGTTTTAAAGTCATGTTGTAATTGTTTTGGTTTTGGACAAAGTATTTATTCTTTTAAGAATTGTGGGCCGGGCGTGGTGGCTCACGCCTGTAATCCTAGCACTTTGGGAGGCCGAGGCGAGCGGATCACGAGGTCAGGAATTCGAGACCAGCCTGGCCAATATAGTGAAACCCTGTCTTTACTAAAAATACAAAAATTAGCCCAGTGTGGTGGCGGCGCCTGTAGTCCCAGCTACTTGGGAGGCTGAGTCAGGAGAATGGCGTGAACCCAGGAGGCGGAGGTTGCAGTGAGTCGAGATCGCGCCACTGCACTCCAGCCCGGGTGACAGAGCAAGACTCCGTCTCAAAAAAAAAAAAAAAAGAAAAAGAAAAAAGGAATTGTGGCCAGGCGTAGTAGCCCACGCTTATAATCCCAGCACTTGGGGCCGGGCGCAGTGGCTCAGGCCTGTAATCCTAGCACTTGAGAGGCCAAGGCAGGCAGATCACTTGAGGTCAGGAGTTTGAAACCAGCCTGGCCAACATGGTGAAACCCCATCTTTACTAAAAATATAAAAGAAAAGTAGCCGGGCATGGTGGCGGACGCCAGTAATCCCAGCTATTCGGGAGGCTGAGGCAGGAGTATCACTTGAACCCGAGAGGTGGAATTTGCAGTGAGCTGAGATCGGGCCATTGCACTCCAGCCTGGGCAACAAGAGCAAAACTCTGCCTCAAATCATCATCATCATCATCATCATCATCATCATCATCATCCCAGCACTTTGTGAGGCCAAGACCAGAGGATTATTTGAGGCCAGGGGTTTGAGACCAGCCTGGGAAACAGTGAGACCCTATTTAAAAAAAGAAAAAAGAAAAAAAAAAGATTGTGATTGAATTTCCTCATGTGCAAACACCATTTAAAAAGGTTTGGGAGGTATTTTTTAATTTTAAAAGGTGGTGATGAAAGACCTTCACATTATCTTTACCATTTACGATGTGCAATTGCATAACCTGCCTAGAACTAGGTGTGGTGTCTTTAATAGCACCTAAATCAAGAGACGTATCTGCAAATACACTGACATTTTTTCACTTTTCCTTATTTGTCACTTTTACAAGTTGTCCAATGTGTAATTTAAATGCTAGATTGCAACTATTTGTCACTAATTAAAAATAGTTACATATTTAACAGTTTCACCTTTGCCATGGTTTAAAAAATGAAATCAAGAAAAAATATTTCATCATGAGAATCCTGTTCTTTAAAAATTATATTTAGTATTTCAGTGACTAATAGTATCACTTTAAAATTTTTCAATGGTATTTTTAATATCTAAATTAAACTCTATAAAGTCTGTTCTTTTCTCTAGATAAACAAGAGAAGGTTTTTATCAGCTGTGAAATAAAGGTAAAATACTGTTGCCAACAATTAAAAACAAAGTTCTATTCCTACAGTTTATTTTTTGGGTAGGTGCTTTGATAACAAGTGGAAAGCATAAAGCATTATCTGAAAGAATCACCCTTTTAACAATTAAAGAGTTTATCCATGGAACACCAAAAAGGTATTTTCTGACTTTTATGCTTACATATGCATGTCTTCATAGCTCCTCTAGATCAATATGGGAAGAGATACAAGTTAATTAAGGATTCTCATTTAGAGTTACAATAATGTTTAACCACAAATCTCTTTCGATTTTACAGATTTATCTTATTTCTGATCATTTTTGCAACTGAACAGGAAACTAAAAAACCGCAACACTTAAAAGACAACTTCCTGTGGGATTTTTGGTGTCTGCGGCTCAGAATGAAAAAAGTATTATGTGTGCAAAATCTTTACACATTTTAGATACAACTACTTAATAAAACAGCCTTGACCTAATGAACAACTATATCCACGCCTAATTTGTGTATATGTATATTGATGGTTTTAATTGCAAAAAAAAGATCCTTATGAAAGCCTATTTATGTTATTTTTGTATGAACTGTGAGTTTACGCTTGACATACAAAGAGGAAGTCTTTATTTACGGTAGTAGAGCATGAGACAATCTCGATAATGTCAGAGAAGAGAATATATACAAAATATTAGAAGGAGAAGCACTTTATCAAGATGTTACAACAACCAAAAGTAATCCTGATCTCACTCCTAGGCCATACCATTAAAGATTCTACAAATTGAGGCTGGGCGCGGTGGCTCAAGCCTGTAATCCCAGCACTTTGGGAGGCCGAGGCGGGTGGATCACGAGGTCAGGAGATCGAGACCATCCTGGCTAACATGGTGAAACCCCGTCTCTACTAAAAATACAAAAAACTAGCCGGGCAAGGTGGCGGGCGCCTGTAGTCCCAGCTACTCGGAGGCTGAGGCGGGAGAATGGCGAACCCGGGAGGTGGAGCTTGCAGTGAGCCGAGATCTGGCCACTGCACTCCAGCCTGGGCCACACAGCAAGACTCCGTCTCAAAAAAAAAAAAAAAAAAAAAAAAAAAGATTCTACAAATTGTTACAGAATTTTCCTCTGCCAATAAAGTCATGTAACAATGTTAAATGGGGGAAAAATTCTTTTAAGGCTCATAATGTTTCTAAATTTCATAGACCAATAAAAATTTTAAAAGCATCTTAGAGATGCATTATAGGAGTACCAACTTTTTAATCTTATATAGTAAAAACATTTTAAAGCAAACATTATAAACTGTATATGTGAAGATAATTAAAATGGCAAATTTTATATTATGTACATATTACCACAGTTTAGAAATACAAAAAGAAAGCTATTACCAACACCATTTCATTTTTTTTTTTTTAAAAGAACACATAAACACTAAAAAACAAGTCTTTTTTAATTCAATTCAGTATACAGAAAGTTATCCCTCAAAAGAATTCCTCCTTTGGGGCTACCCTTACCTCTGCTTGGGGCAAGGTGGAGCTTTCTTTATTCAGGGTCCTAAATATTGCACAACCAGGCAGGTCGGAAGTTCCATAAATCCATGACTGGAATCCAGGCAGGCTGGCATATAGGCCTCTGGCTCATCTCTCAGAGGTTTTTCCTCCGTTCTTCACAGCTCCTCCACTCTGATCTACACTTTTCTATGATTCCTATAAGACTCCCTCCCCAGCCCAGGCAAAACATCTCATCTCATAATCCATAGAGAAAACACACATTAAGGAATAGAAACTCCCTTCCCTTCCTGCCAAAACACTGACAAGCCTACCCTGGGCATCTGCTTTTCCTCTCCATCTTCCCCCCAAGGGTTACGAATCCCGTCTGGGGGGCTGACCCTCTCAGCTGTGTCCTCTTTCTCTATCATCTTCATCCTGTCATTAGCTAATGAATTCTACCTCTGAGAATTCAAGCTTCCTCTAGTGTTTCCCATCTTAAACACAGGGCTCCCCAGGCTACCTACCAAGGCGTGCACTACTGCAGGTGTACAAGACCCCAGGACAGAAGGGCTTGCAGTCTGGGTTTAATGTGGTTGCTGTCTTGAATTGTAAGGACTTTTCGTTTTGGATTTGTGTTTTGTAAGTGAAGGTCAATGGGAAAATGAGGCACACACTGGGGGACTGGGGCCTCTGCTCTCACAGGGTCCTGTTGCCTCCTAGGAGGGTATCTGAGCTGCCCGCTCCCACAGCTCTTGATACCCCTGCTGGTCCTCTCCCACTCTGCTCCACTGCCACTGCTGAAAGGGATCCAAGCAAGGAGTGGGGTTTGAGTATGCATACCCACAGCGTCTTGAGTGCACAAAAGCCCCAAACAGGCAGTATCACTCTGTGTGGTGGCTGCCTGGCTAAAGGCTATGTCTTGGTGGGGTGAACCGTTGGTCCAGCCTGGGTTCCAGATCCAGTCATGGAGGTTTAAGAATTCTTGGTGGTTACCATCTGCTGTGGGTTGGAGCAATAGTCTTGTGGCTCAAAGTCCCCAGACCCTGTCCCCAGCAGGGCATTTAGGTCAGGAGGTATGCTTGAATGTCATCACAGCAAGCTATCAGGTCCAGCACATGAGTGGGACCCCAGGGCCCTATGAGGGTCTGTTCTTGCTCTCATTACCCACCCCTGATCCCCTGGGGCCTCAGGGCCAGAGTGTTCCCTGGGCTGTCTCCCTGCCTGGGGATGGGATCCTCTCCCTGCTTCCAACCTTCCCAAGTCTGGCTGTGTTCAGTCTCTTCTAGCCAGCTTGAGGCATCTTCCAGGGACGAGACACAAAATATAAACTGTGTAATTTCAGTGACTCCTCATATGAGTTAAATATTCTGAAATTTACATTTAAAACTGGTGTTGCACAATATAAACAGTAAAATTCATGCTGATAATTCACATTTTTAATTGTTCTTTACTCTGAACATGAAATAGTGCATTAAAAAAATGACAAGTCAGGATGGAAACCCTGGAAGAAAAGAAAAGGCTTTATGTGTACCTTTAATGACACTTTTTTCCTCCCTTTGAAACAAAGGGCCCCAGATTATAGAGGCAGCTCTGAGTCCACCTCTTCCTGCACATACTGTTCTGTCAGTTTGTGACAAGCTTCTCGAGAGTCGTCTGTCACAACTAGGTCTTTCTGTTGTGAATGCATGCCCAGGGTTTTTGACATTCTTCCCCCTCCCCACTTTAATTTCACAAGTAATACTGGCATATAGTCCTTCTGTGAAAGATTCATGCAATTGAAATATTTTTAAAAGTCCAACAGAACAACACCCACTGCATTCCCATTCCTATAATTACCCAGGAATACTATGATCTAAGCCTAACTAGAGAGTGTATTTCCAGATCACTTTCTGTTTATTTATTTATGTGATATGTATGTGTGGAGACAGAGAAGGAGAGAGAGAATATACGAATACAAGAATATGGTTTTGTGTGTTCTAAATGATAGACAATATTTACGTTCTGTAACTTTTTAATGTAGTATTTCACCTTGGAGATTGCATTAAATAATGAAAATCTGCTTCATCATTTTAAAATGGCTGTTTAGTATTCCATAATATGGGTGCATTATAGTTTATCAAACTAAGACGATTTCTATGATAATGTCACAACAACAACAACAAAATACATATATATCTTTTTGTACATACGTATAAGTATTTCTCTAGGAGAGACATCCAAAAGGGAATTTTCTAGGTTAAAGAATATGCTTATGCCGGGCGTGGTGGCTCACGCCTGTAATGCCAGCACTTTGGGAGGCCAAGGCAGGTGGATCAGCTAAGGTCAGGAGTTTGAGACCAGCTTGGCCAACATGGCGAAACCCTGTCTCTACTGAAAATACAAAAATTAGCCGGGCATAGTGGCGTGTGCCTGTTAATTCCAGCTACTAGGGGGGCTAAGGCAAGAGGATTGTTTGAACCTGGGAGGTAGAGGTTGCAGTGAGCCAAGATCATGCCACACTGCACTCCAGCCTGGGCAACAGAGCGATACTCCGTCTCAAAAAACAAACAAACAAAATATGCTTACTTAAAAAAAATTTTCACTGATACTGCCAAATTGCCCTTTAAGAAAACCAGATCAACTTATCTTGTTTCCTCCCCTCCCCGCATATGAACACTTGATAATATTAATCTTTTGTAGTTTCACCTTTCTGGTAGACAACAATGGTGTATCACTTGCCTATTACATCACTTACCCATTTTGCTCTATCAGGTTGTTTCTTTTGATTTGTTAACATGTATTCTTTTGAACTGAATGAATTCTAAGTCTTCTTCTTTTTTTTTTTTTTTTTTTTGAGGTGGAGTCTTGCTCTGTTGCCAAGGTTGGAGTGTAGTGGCTTGATCTGCAACCTCTGCTTCATGGGTCCAAGAGATTCTCCTGCCTCAGCCTCCCCAGTAGCTGGGATTACAGGAGCCTGCCACAGTGCCTGGCTAGGTTTCTGTTTTGCCTTGTATTTTTAGTAGAGATGGGGTTTCACCATGTTGGCCAGGCTGGTCTTGAACTCCTGACCTCAAGTGATCCACTGCCTTGGCCTCCCTAAGTGCTGGGATTACAGGCATGAGCCACCATGCTGGGCCCCAGTTCTAAGTCTTGGCTCTTGGCCGGTTCTGTGTGTGTGTGTGTTAAGTACAGTTTATTTCAGAGTAAGTTTAGCTTTACAGAAAAGTTGCAAAGATAGTACAGAGAGTTCCTGTACACCCTTTACCTGACTTCCCCTAATATTAATATCTTGCATAACTATGAGACATTTGTTGAAAACTAAAAGATTCACATGGGTACAGTATAATTAAATTGCATCAAGTTCTGCCTGTTTTAACTCTTTAATTTCTCTTATATGCTTCCAATTTTGCCAATTCCTCCTACTTTACAAATCTTGTGAAAACTATTTTGGACATGTTACTTTTGAGCCTCTGGAGTTTCATAAGCTTAGGTGTGTCAGGGTGCCTGGAGGAGGAGGCAGAGCATAAATACAAAGTCACACTGAGGGTCCACGTGGAGTTTCACATTTCTGATTCAGTTCAGGAAACTTTTTTCCTCATGCTCACCTTTGTGAAAGAACTGCTGTGAGACATTTCTGAGCCTCAAACCCCAAGGGGAGATTAGAAGAAATTTACATTTCTTTAGATTAGAGTCTGTCCTCCCAAAATGGCAGGTAGTGCCAAATTCATTGCCTTAAAAAAAAAGATTTCTTAAAAGAAGCAGAAGACTCCCCCAAAGTATAATGTTGGCATTTTTTTTTTCAATGTGTGTGTTATAAAACCTTTATTACAAGTCTTTCAAAACAAATAAATGTAAAATACAGAAAAATTAGTAGAACTTTGTAAAACACTGCATTTTAAAAACAGGTAAGTACATTTATTTTTAAAATGTTTTAAAGAAGGATAAATACACATCTGTAAAAAGAAACACTGGAGGGAAAACTAAGAACAAGTAATAATGATTATTTTAGGGGAGACAGGGCAGCAATGATACGAGACTTTTCTAGATATGCCCTATAAACCACTTTGGCTCTGGAAACAAACATATCTTACATTAAAAAAAAAAAAAAAATGAAATAAAAAAACAAAAGCAATCTCTTAAAAGCTGAAAACAAATTGAAGCAAGAAAATTAATATACATTAAATCAGTGACCTAACTATACAGATAAAAGAATTATTTCCAATGACACTAGCATATTCTAATGAAAGTAGCACTGTAAAAAAATCTTAAATTTAATTCAGCAGTCTTTTAGTAATAACATTATTACTTTGAGACTGCTCTATATGTGTATATGTGTACATTAACTAATATAAAACTGTTACATATTCATTAGCATGTCATCTAATATGTAATTATACATGTCAGAATAATATTTATGTAAGTGTATAATATGTATAATGTATTGTCTAATATATAATATATATTATTATGTTTTACATCTATTAGCAATTAACACATCAATTTATATGAACATTATCATACTATGTATATAATAGTTTTGAAGCTACATATAAATATATAAGAATTTCAAAGTACTATTAACATTATTATATACTAGTGTATAATAATGCTAATATTATTACATATTATTACACTAATATATATTAATGTATGTTAATGTTGTTAGAAACCAAGATCTTCTGTTTCAGAGAAAAGAGAAACAAGTATAAAATAAAAAGTTAAGTAAAAATTTTGTAGTTCTGGTTTAAGTTGAAAAATTCTGAATTAATTTTTTTTTTAATTTAATTCCTAGCTCTGGCCATTGAAAAGGACTGGGAGTAACAGAAACTCAATAGCAAGGAGCACTCCTAATGTCCGTATTGTAATCTCCAACCAGGAACAGCTGATTACAGGTCTGGAGCAAGAAATATACAAGATAATCAGATAACCTTGGGACATTTGGGGCCAGAAAGCAAGGAAGTTCTCAAAGAATAATGAGTCAAAAGGATACAGAAGCTGACAACAAGTAGCTCCTATTGGCCAAAGATGATACAATGTGATCCTCAAAAATAAAAAAGAAAGAAAGAAAAGAAAAAGAATGCACCTGACTGAAACACCCTGAATATCTAAAACCCATTAATTCACAATTAACAAAAAAGAGCAGGAAAGCAAGAGAGTCCCCCAAACAAACAATAACCTATTGAATAAAACCAAGTCCTTACTCTGTAAGCTCTCAATTAAAAGGGGAGAATATATTTTGTATGAACTTTATTTCAGATAGCCAAATAACTCTAATTGCTGAGGGAAAGTTTTCCCTAATAAATCTGGAAGGAATTATAGAAAATCATCATCCTGTACCACTTAATGAAATAATAGATTCAGGCAGTGATCATTAAAGGATCAAATGATCAATCTTATAAACATCTTAAAAACAAGACAAGCAAACATTTATACCTCCCATGTGAGGCAATTGGAAGCACACAAGTATTATCTATGAAGGATTCCTGCCAAAAAGTGAAAGCTGAATGAAATCCAGTCTACAGGGCTAATGTGCATAAACAGAAATACAAGAGAAGAAGGTGCAAGTTAAATGACTCCAAAGGCAAGCTTAACAGACAGATGTAGGAGGGTCTATTTAGGAAAAAAGACCCCATTTTAAAAACAAGTTAATAAAAAAAAAAGAAAAATGGGACTGCTGTGGATTTTATGTGGATTTCTTTTCAAATCTCCTCACTGTAAAATGACATTTTAAAGACAATTGGAGAAATTTGATTATGCACGCAGTGTTAGATGGTACCTAGATGTGACAATGGCATCATGGCTACATAAGGAAGGGACCCCTTTTTAGGAGATACATGTTGAAATACTTAAAGTTGAAATGACATGTTTAGGATTTGCTTTTAAATACTTTAGCAAAGAGAAAAATAAAAAATAGAGGAGGCAAATGTAGCAGAATATGGAAAACTGGTGAATCGAGATGAGCACATGGAGGATTTATTGTATTATTCATCTTTCTCTGGAGTATGTTTAAATGTTGGTGTACATTTGACAGTTTTTTTATCACACAAATCAACAATAACATAAAAACTGAACTATTTCTGTCAGCTGAAGTAGGTAGATTGTAAATAATTGCCATACATTATTCCTGACCCTGTTTGGATGTGCCACTGTGGCTCTTCTCGTCAACAGATGGAGTCTTTTCTTCCATCCCTTGAATCTGGTCAGCAGTGAGAACTGCTTTAGTTAAAGGGTAAACATGACACAAGCAGAGGCTCGAACAGCACTACGGCAGTGGGGCTGCTGAGAGTCCCGAGCCTACCACAGGAGAAGCTCAGACTAGCTTGCTGGAGAGGTCATGTGGAAAAGAAATGAGAGACCCTGGCTGAGGGTCTGCCAACCTGTAGACATATGAGTGAGGGAATTCTAGCCCACGCAGCCCCAGCCAAGCCACAAACCGACTGCATCTGCAGAGTGAGCCCAGGCAAGTCTAGCTGTCTGAGCCAGATTTGCCTACCCAGAGAATCATGATTGTTTTTTAATATGCTAAATACTGAGGTAGTTTGTTACATGGCAATGACTGACTGATACATAAGGATAAACCTATAGAAGTACTATACACATATGTAGAGACTGTCTTAGCTTCTTAGCACTGTGAGGGACATGCCATGTACTCGATAAGGGTGTCTGAATGGGAATGCCATGTCACCAGAAAATGGTATATATGGAAACCGTCTAAAGGCAATGGAAGGCTTAGGTAGACTACTTCCTTTTGTATATATGAAGTGCTATAAAACCAAGTAGTTGCTCCACTGATAGAGGCAGACGTGGGAAGATAAGCTATGTAGGACTTTTTTTTTCCTTGGAAGACTAAAAAGGTCTGGCTCTGCCTCTGGTCAACTATGACCAGACACTACAGAAACAGTCACTGAGATTACTGCATTGAGATTGCTGGCAGATGGCCTGGCCTTTCTCCCCTGACATAATTCTGCAACCCAAGTGGCCAGTGTGTGGAGAGAGCACACATCCCCATGAGAGGCCACCTAGCCTTTCCTCCCCTGAGGGCCACACTGGGCCACCCCAGCACACATCAACTTGGCTGGCACACTTTCCAGCAAAGCAGATTCCACGCTGTGTACTCTGAGAACAAATCATGTTTCCTCCTTACCAAAGGTTTTTGCTTGCAAATGTTGAATCCAGGTATAAGGATTAATGGGGGAATATTTAGAGTGCCACAAATAAAAGGTCTATAGAGAAGCCACGGAGGTACTCGTGGATCTTCTATTTTTCACTAAAAGAAAATATCAAAACATTTTCACCTTAAAAAGCTCAAGTAAATCTGATCAATTTAGCAGAATCACGTAATTTATAATAATATATGTATAAGAGTTATGTAATCTTAGTATCATTAGCAAAATACTGTACTTGTAAAAGAAAAATTCAAGATAGTTAAATATTTCTCCATAATAGTAGCTATTTAATTGGAAAATTTTTTGTTTTGAGACAAGAGTCTTGCTCAGTCACCCAGGCTGGAGTGCAGTGACGCAGTCTCAGCTCACTGCAACCTCTGCCTCCTGGGTTCAAGCAATTCTTGTGTCTCAGCCTCCCGAGTAGCTGGAATTACAGGTGCACACCACCACATCTGGTTAATGTTTGTATTTTTAGTAGAGATGGGATTTGGTCATGTTGGGCAGGCTAATCTTGAACTCCTGACCTCAAGTGATCTGCCTGCTCTGGCCTTCCAAAGTGCTAGGATTACAGGTGTGAACCACTGCACTCAGCCTACTTGAAAAGTATTTTTAAATTAATTGATACTTTAATCTTTGATGAATATAGCTATTTTCAGTACATTAAAATGACTACTCACACAATGCCACCCACATTTACATGCTAATTTATCCAACCTCCTCATTTATATTTTTAAAGATACAATATAATTTTTGTAAGTGTATTTTTTAAAGTCTAAGAATCTTGTGAGTAAATGAGGATTTTTTTGTGTGTGTGTGTGAGATGGAGTCTCGCTCTGTCGCCAGGCTGGAGTGCAGTGGCGCGATCTTGGCTCACTGCAAGTTCTTCCTCCCAGGTTCAAGCAATTCTTTGCCTCAGCCTCCAGAGTAGCTGGATGACAGGCAGGTGCCACCACACCCAGCTGATTTTTGTATTTTTGATAGAGACAGGGTTTCACCATCGTGGCCAGGCTGGTCTTGAAGGCTGGTCTTCAACTCCTGACCTCATGATCCACCCACCTCGGCCTCCCAAAGTATTGGGATTACAGGTGTGAGCCACCGCGCCCGGCCTGAGGATGTTTTATACTATTTTGCAGTAGCAAACTACTATCCAGTAAATGTTTCAAATACTTTTTTAAACCATGACTTTGGAGTTAACATTATTCAATAAGGTTAATGACACAAAAAGATAATTAAATGTGGTGAATGGTAGGAATGGACAGTAAAAGCTAAGAAAAATTGGTGGCAGCTTCATTATTCGTGAAACTAAACTTGAAGGGGACAAATGAAAACCTGCAGCTGAGCTTAAAGTGCAGCAAAACCCGGCAGAAACCAGGGCCCCACAGGGCTTCTGCACTTTGGGGAGCACCGCTGTTCTCCTGCTCCTTTTTGGCCTGTTTTGTCTTTCTGAAAAGGCAACACAAAGAGCTGAGGACAAGCCAATAGGTTCATTATCATGCTGCCTAATAATAAAATAATGTTCTCTTAACAAAGTGTGGACACACATGGTGAAGGCATCAGGAAGAACCTGATGGAAATAATCTGGAAAAGGTCTTTTGGGCATGGAGTTTCCTCATCTGCAGAATGGGGGCGGGGTGATGAGAGGGGCTTATTGGGGGCCAGGAGAAGTGGGCTGGATGAATTCCAAGATCCTTTATAGCTACAGCTTTGGGTGACTGAGATGAAAAGCTGGCCTTCCTCATCCCTGCCTAGGAGGCCAGTGTGGGATGCGGTTCTTCGTAGGTCTCACAGTGCTTGTTATAAAATGATATATTAATACTTTGCTTCCATGAAAAGCTCTAATTTAAAGTGTGTAATTTTAAATGCGATTAATATTTCCATAACGGAGTGCACATTATATGAAAATCAAAAGTTTTATAAAAGCTGGGCACATTTAAAACCATACAAAATCCCAGCTCAGCTTAAGTATATGGTTGCGAGAGTGTGTGTTTTCAAAGGGTGGGGCTTCCTGTCTCTGGATTGTTTGGAAACATTCTGACAAAGCCAAATTCATTTCTCTGGTATCCTGAATGCAGCAAGGAATTGGTGCCTAAAATAGCACAAAATTGTCTGTAGTCCTGGCTACTGGTGAGGCTGAGGTGGGAGGATCACCTGACCCCAGGAGGTTGAGGCTGCAGTGAGCTATGATCGTGCCACTACACTCCAGCCTAGGCCACAGGGCGAGACCCTATCTGCAAAAAAACAAAACAAAAAGCACAAAACATGATATTCTCACATGTAGAATCAGTTTAAGTCAACTAAGAAATGTGATAAACACCCAAAAGATTTCAAATCTGTATTCTCTAAATCCTTTTGAGAGAGTCCCCACAATTAGCCGGACTGGAAAACTTAGCAACACTTAGCATACTTTCGGTCACTTACTCATTCATTCTTTTTTCATCTGTTCAATAGGTAAATAGATGGATGGACAGAGCGAGAGACAGAAACACAGAGAGAGAGAGAGAGAGATAGGAGATAGATACCTCTTACTACGTGCCAGAAACAATTTCTTTTAAAAATTTTCCAGTTTTTTTCTTCTTTAATTTCATACTCCCTTTGTCTCACTCCCGTCTCTGTCAGGTATGATTATTCAAGAATACATTTAAATTGTGGCACTAAATTCAGAGCGCTCTCTTAACAGGGAGAAAACGCAATCACTGTGGTGTCAGGAGGAGGAAGTAAATGTGTGAGCAGCGTGGTACACTCTTCACTATCCTCACCTCAAAGGAAATACAGAGGTGGATCAGAAGCCAGTTTCAACTGGACTTACTGCTGCTTCTTGGTGACACTATTGTTATTTGTGGGATGATCAACTGGTTTTTTTTTTGAGACAGACTCTTGCTCTGTTGCCAGGCTGGAGTGCAGTGGCGCAATTCTGGCTCACTGCAAGCTCCGCCTCCTGGGTTCACGCCATTCTCCTGTCTCAGCCTCCTGAGTAGCTGGGACTACAGGCACGTGCCACCACGCCTGGCTAATTTTTTGTATTTTAGTAGAGACGGGATTTCACCATGTTGGCCAGGATGGTCTCTATCTCCTGACCTCGTGAACCGCCTGCCTCGGCCTCCCAAGTACTGGGATTACAGGCGTGAGCCACTGCGCCTGGTTGGGATGATCAACTTTTAAAAGAGTCAACCTGGGACACAGTGATATGACAAAAACCATAATAACATAACATTGCTATGGTCTGAATATCCCCCCAAATTCATGTGTTGAAACTTAATCGCCAATGTCATAGTATCATGAAGTGGGGCCTTCAGAGGTAATTAAGTCACGGGACAGAGCCCTCATGAATGAGATTATTGACCTGATAAAAGGATTGGAGGGAGAGAGATCACCCCTTTTTGCCCATCCATCATTTTTCTGCCTCTGTGATGTAGGAAAACAGTCTTCCTCCCCTCTAGAGGATACAGCAACAAAGTGCCACCTTGGAAGCAGCCCTCACAGATGCCAAACCCACTGGTGCAGCCCTCTTGGACCTTGCAGCCTCCAAAACAGTGAGAAATAAATTTATACTGTCCATAAATTACCCAGTCTGTGATATTTTGCTATAGCAACACAAATGGACTAAGACAAACATAAAATAAGTAATTATACACGTGTTACTGCTTTAACTCAGAAAAGATGTGGAGGTGAAATATATTATTCTGTATTATTTACCTTTCTGTAACATAAATGTTATTATTTAAACGGAACAATAGAACTAGTTAATGATAGTAATTAATAGTAGAACAAATTAAGCAATGTGTGAGAAAAGTATAACAATACTTTTAAATGTTTTGTTCTGTTCTCTGATACAAGAGTTTAACTATTTTTTAAAAAAGTCTTCCCAGCACTTTGGTAGGCCGAGGTGGGCGGATCACCTGAGGTCAGGAGTTCGAGACCAGCCTGACCAACATGGAGAAACCCCGTCTCTACTAAAAATACAAAATTAGCTGGGCATAGTGGTGTGCGCCTGTAATCTCAGCTACTCAGAAGGCTGAGGCAGGAGAACTGCTTGAACCCAGGAGGCAGAGGTTGTAGTGAGCCAAGTTTTGCGCTGTTGCACTCCAGCCTGGGCAACAAGAGTGAAACTCCATCTCAAAAAAAAAAAAGTCTTTATTGGTTATTTAAATTTTGTAGGCTTTATATATTGTGTATTCTTAACACAAAGACATGTAAAACTTTTATAAAGAAAACATAAATACAACACGGCTAATTTAAAAGACACTACCTATATTTAGTAACAACAGCAAAAGACCATGTCCTGTTTCTTTCTGCCTCGTGACACAGTGGGGTATCTTTACTCTTTCTGCTTCCTTCTCCAGTAACGTTTCTTTGCATGGCCTGCAGTGGTAAGACATATCTCTTTTGACTTGCACCTCTGCTCTTCTCAAGCGCACAATATGCTGATTCCTGGTATCAATCCAATGTGATGACCTCAAGTTAAATATCCTCTCAAAAGCATCTGAGCGTGGAATACCTACAATTTTAGTTCCTAGCAAGAACAGGATTTTAGACTTTTCAGGATTCGTTTCCAGCTCTCCAAAAATGTCCATCCCTTTGTTAATTAGGCTGTTAGCATGTATAAATTCATCATATAGGCTATTCATATATAAAATATCCACTGTTCTATAAAACTTTTTATTTTGAAACAATCGTAGATTAACAAGAAGTTGGCCAGGTGCGGTGGCTCACGCCTGTAATCCCAGCATTTTGGGAGGCTGAGGCAGGTGGATCACTTGAGGCCACAAGTTCAAGACTAGCCTGGCCAACATGGCAAAACCCTGTCTCAACTAAAAATATAAAATTAGCCGGGCGTGGTAGAGCACGTCTATAATTCCAGCCACTCGGGAGGCTGAGGTATGAGAATCACTTGAACCCAGGAGGCAGAGTTTGCAGTGAGCTGAGATTGCACCACTGCACTCTAGCCTGGGTGATGGAGTGAGGCTCTGTCTCAAAAAAACAAAATAAAACAAGAAGTTGCAAAGAAATGTACAGGGGAATACAAGCTACCCACACCCAGCCCCTCCAATGTGAAGAATACCTTACACAACTCTAGAACAATATTCAAACCAAGAAATTGACATTGGTACATTCCAAACATATTCAGATTTCACCTGTTAACACATGCATTCGTGTGTGTGTGTGTGTGTAGTGTGTGTGTGTAGTGTGTGCACAGCTCTCTGCAACTTTATCACAATGTAGTCTTTCTTGTATAACCATAACCACCACCACCACCAAGGGATTTAACTATGCCTTCACCACAGGACTCTCTCACGTTACTCCTTGTAGCCTACACCCATCCTCTCTCCCCAGTCCCTAACCCCTGGCCACTACTAACCTGTTCTCCCTCTCTATAATTATGTTACTTCATGAACATTACATAAATGGAACCATACAGTACGTAACCTGTTGGAATTATGTTTGTTCATTACCATAACTTCCTTGAGGTTTATACAAGTTGTCGCATGTATCAATGGTTCCTTCCTTTTTATCAGAGTAGTATTCCATGGTATAAATTCACCTATTGAAGGATATTTGAGTGGTTTCCAAATGTCTTGCGATTATGAAAATACAGGCTCATGTATTTTCTCAACACTTGCCTGTAATCTCAACACTTTAAGATGTCAAGGTAAGAGGAACACGTGAGCCCAGGAATTCAAGACTAGCCTGAGCAACATAGTGAGACCTCATCTCTACATTAAAAAAATTAAAAATTAGCAGGGTGTGGTGGTGTACACCTGTAGTCCCAGCTACTCAGGAGGCTGAGGTGGGAGGATTGAGCCTAGTAGGCAGAGGCTGCAGTGAGCTATGACTGTGACACTTCACTCCAGCTTCAGTGACAGAGAGAGACCTTGTCTCTAAAAATAAAAATAAATAATAAAATAACAAGAAAAATATTATACAAAAACCATGAAAATGTTATGAACATTCATGTACAAATCCCCATGTGAAAATAACTCTTCATTTCTCTGGAATAAATGCCTAAGAATTGAAATGATAAGTTGTATGGTAAATCCATTTTTAGTTTTGAAAGGAACTACCAAACTATTTTCCAGTGTGGCTGTCTCATTTCATATGCCTACCACCAATGCAGGAGGGATCCAGTTTCTTTACAGCCTTGCCAAAATATGATGTTTTCACTATTTTTTCACTCTAGACATCCTGATTTGTGTGTAATGATACCTTGTGGTTTTATTACTAATCTGCATTTCTTCAATAGCTAATGATGTTGAACAGCTTTTCATGGGCTTACTTGCCACTTGTATGTCCCCTTTGATGAGGTGTGTGTCTTTTATCCCGTTTCTAATTAGATCTTTTTAAGCTACTGAGTTTTGAGAGGTCTTTATATATCTATGTGCAAGGACTTCGTTGAATACGTGGTTTGCGAATGCTGTATTTTCTCCCCGTCTAGAATTTGTTTTTTCATCCTTCTAGCAGGCTCTTTCCCAGAGCAAAGGTTGATTCTGATGTGTTCTAATTGATCAATTTTTCCTCTTATGGACTGTTTTTGGCATCAGGTCTAACAGGTCTTCACCCAGTCCTAGGTCCTCTCTCTTATGACTTTTCTAGAAGTTTTATAGTGTCACATTTAAGTTTGTCCATCATTTTTAAACACTCTGAAGAGATGTTGTTAAGTTAAACCTCTCTTTCTCAGGTTGGGCAAGAGGGAAGAAACGTAGGTGAGGACAGCTGAAGGGGCGATAAGAAAGGGTGATGGTCCTGGCTAACATGGTGAAACCCTGTGTCTACTAAAAACACAAAAAAATTAGCCGGGCGTGGTGTTGGGCACCTGTAGTCCCAGCTACTGGGGAGGCTGAGGCAGGAGAATGGCGTGAACCCGGAAGGCGGAGCTTGCAGTGAGCCGAGATTGCACTACCGCACTCCAGCCTGGGCAACTGAGTGAGACTCTGTCTCAAAATAAATAAATAAATAAATAAATAAATAAATAAATAATAAAAGAAAGAAAGGGCGATGGAAGACAGGCTCAGCAAACTTTCCCATGAGAGAGATGCTCCAGACAACATCCCGTTCCTCCAGGAGCTGAATCTTGGGCATGGATTCTCCCCACCCCATCCCCCCGTATCCCGCTCACAACACTGCCCCAGGACTCGCCTCCCGAGGCCAGGCAGCCTCCATCCTTATGTGACCAAAGGGGCTCTAGGTAGTTGTTTGTCAGCTTCAGCTTCTGGAAAGACACCAGCTGCTGTCTCCAGTGGGTCCCAGCAGTTTGTTTAGATAGGATGCCACTCCCTATGCCAGGTGTTTGGGATAGAAGAATAACTGGAAAGTCTCAGTATTCAAAGAACCTACAGTCCAGAGAAGGACACAAAATAAGAAAGAAGACAGCAAGGGCTAAGGGTACAGGCAGGAGAGAGGAGCAGAAGAGGGGAGCGTAAGTGAGACTTGGGGAAGGCTTCTCCAGGAGATGGTACTGTAGATGTGTGGCTATCTGAAATTGCAAACTATGAACCCGAGAATAAGAGTTCCTGCATTTCAAAGTCCTTGAAGTAAATTTCAAAGGGTACCAGTTTGAGGGCTGCTCTTCTAAAAATAGGACATTGGCATTTCCCACGAGCAACAAGAACTCACAAGAAGGTGGAATGTGACTGGATAAGGCTGACGACAAGGGGAAGCGAGCCTGACATTCTCCCCGCCAGCCTGGAAGTCTGGGCCTTAGCAAATGTGAAAGGCTAGGGTTCAAGCTGAAACCCCGTGTCCTTATGTAACCTCAACGAGGCTGCAGTTTAGTTGGGCTAGGCTACAGCAAAAAGCTTACCAAGCAGAAATTCAGGGGGAGAATATTTCAGCAAAAATATTTAACCCACTGAAAATAATTTATACTTGTTCATATGTTTACAAACAACCTGCTGATTAAAATGACTCTTAACTACTCATTAAAAGGAGGCCCACCCTTCAGGACCTATACTTTGCAACACTTAGTTACCATTTAATTGGAGATACAGTATAAGCAAAAATATGAAAAGGCTGCATTTCTTTATATGCTATAATTTTACTTTGTGATGATTCTAACTTTCTCTATCCTCAATTAGTCTGATTTAGTGATGTTTTGTCATGTATAGGCTATAAAGTCCTGATGCTGTTTCTCAACTTCCCAGTCAGAGTAGCAGGATTAGTAAATTCTCAAGATTTTTAAAAGATCAAAACTGTAGCCCTCACTTTTTTCCTTCCTTCCTCCTCCTCCCTCCCTTCCCCTTCCTTCTTTCCTTCCTTTCCTTCCTTCCCTGATTTTTAGTAACATTTATCATAAAAAATACAACTTATATATTTCTTGACCGTAACTTACATGTGATTGAGAAGCATCAAATTCAAGTTTGTGGTCTCTGTCTTCCAATATCTTGTATGTACTATACATAATAAAGTTGGGTCACCATCATAACTAGGGCTTTTTAAAGCCAGAATCCCGTTAAGAATTCCCGTAAGTAGGAGCATTTCCAGAAGTGGTGGGTACAGTAAGATTTTCTGATCTGCTGGTAAACGTTGACGGGGATACCCACTTAGGCTATTTTATTTTGAAAAAGAGATGAAAATTTGAGCAAATGATAGCTTCCAGATACGGTAAGTCCTCACTTAACATCATTGATAGAATCTTAGAAACCGGCACTTTAAGTGAAACAACGTATAACAAAAGCAGTTGTATCATAGGTTCATCGATATAAACAAGAATTAAGTTCCTAGAGCATATTTCTGGAAAAACATCACCAAACTTCTAAATAAAAGCCCCAAATGCTATTCTAACTAGTAAGCATTGAAATAAATGTGAGCTATACATACATTTAAGAAAGATTAATAAGAACAAGTAACATAGCCATTTACTCAATTCTTCCATTATCAGGAATAATTAATTGAGTCTGTCAGATCGTGTCCCAACAGCTCAGGGTGCAAGGAGGGAACCAACCCTGGACAGGATGCCATCCCCACCACAGGTGCACCCCCACACCCCCACACTCACACTGGGACCAAGCAGACATGATGGCTCACCTCACATGCACGGCTTTGCAGTGTGGGAGGAAACCAGAGTCCCTGGGAGGAAACCAGAGCCCATCTACAGAGACATGGAGAGACCATGGAAACTCCACACAGACAGTGGCCCCGGGCCAGGAATTGCTTTCTAGTCAATGTCGTAAGAAAATGACATTGAATGAAATGATGTTGTTCAAGAACCTGCTGTAAAGGAAGGCTAGTGTGTGATCAGAAGTGCACATCTCTAATGAAGAAATCAGAAAGAGCCATTTTGCTGTTCCCTTAACCCTGCTGCCCACAGGTAACAACAGTAAGTTTCCTTCAGTTACCCCTTTCTTCTCCTCATATAAGAAGGAAATTTCACTTTTGAAATGTTGAATTAACCTGTTTCCACACAAGCAAAGTTGCATAATGGTCTTGGCTTTGCCAGCTACATGCTGTCTACAGGTGGACAAAATGGGGATAATCACTGATTTTTTAAAAAGTTGTTGCTATAAAGATTAAAACGAGGTCCTGTATGAGAAAGTATATATAACCACTCAAAAATATGAGGAAAAATACTCATTTTTTAACCAAACAATTCTTTATGTCCCTTTTATTTTGTCCTGCTATTTGCTATTGATTGCTATTCCTTTGACTTTTCTTTCTGTTTTTTTTTTCTTTTCTTTTTGTTTTTCTTTTTTTTCTTTTTCTTTTTTTTTTTTTTTTTTTGGAGATGGAGTTTTGCTCTTGTTGCCCAGGCTGGAGTGCAATGGTGCAATCTTGGCTCACCACAACCTCCACCTCCCGGGTTCAAGTGATTCTCCTGACTCAGCCTCCGGAGTAGCTGGGATTACAGGCGTGCACCACCATGCCTGGCTAATTTTGTATTTTTAGTAGAGACAGGGTTTCTCCATGTTGGTCAGGCTGGTCTTGAACTCTCGACCTCGGGTGATCTGCCCGCCTTGGCCTCCCAAAGTGCTGGGATTACAGGCGGTGAGCCCCTGTACCCAGCCTGTCTTTGATTTTTCTATCAATGCAAAGTTGGAAGAGTTAAGCAACCATTCCTAAGATGAAGGAAGTTATCTTCTAGACCAAATTCAATTTTCAGCAGTAAGGAGCAGACAAAAAATCCTCTTCCCCTGCCCCACAGCTTCTATTGTACTAGAAAAACACAGATGACAAATAAAACAAATAATAAAAATATGTGAAATGTTCAACGGTAGTAAGTGCTAGAGAGGAAAAACTAAGTGAAGAAAGTGAAAGGGGAAGATAGGGCATCTGTGGGGAAGGCAGGGGACAGCTCAATCTATGGATTCAGGAAGGGCTTAAGGTGACATCTGAACACAGGGCTGGAAGAGGCCAGGGAGTGAGTCACATGGACATCCAGGGAAATGCTTTCAGAGAGAAGGGACAGTAACCACACGGTGGGAGAGGAGTTGGTATCTCTGAGAACAACTGCAGGTCAGTGGGCTGCAGCAGAGTGAGAACTGAAGGGGAGGAGACCAAAGCAGCAGCAGAGCTGGGCTAGTGGTGGGCAGAGAACCAGAGTGACTGTTTTTCGTTTTGTTTTGTTTTGAAACAGAGTCTTGCTCTGTCGCCCAGGCTGGAGTTTTGAGACGGAGTCTCCCTCTGTCACACAGGCTGCAGTGCGCGGCTCACTGCAACCTCCTCATCTCAGGTTCAGGTGATTCTCCTGCCTCAGCCTCCCGAGTAGCTGGGACTACAGGCATGCACCACCACGTCTGGCTAATTTTTGTATTTTAGTAGAGACAGGGTTTCATCATGTTGGCCAGGCTGATCTCGAACACCTGACCTCAAGTGATCCACCCTCCTCAGCCTCCCAAAGTTCTGGGATTACACGCGTGAGCCACTGCACCCGGTTCAGAGTGGCTGTTCTAATGGAAAAGCTGCTGCTGTGCAGAGAAGGAAGGCAAGAGCAAGGGTGGACACAGGCCAGTGACGTGGCACCAGCAGTGACCCAGAGATGCGATCATAGCAGCCTGGACCAGACAGCATCAGTGGAGGTGCTGCTGGACTCCACACACATTGTGAAGGCAGAGCTGACAAGATGCGAGGGTAGATTGGATGCAGGGTACAGGGAAAGCAGGGAGTCTAGATTTTTTATCTGAGCAACTAGAAGGACAGCACAGTCATCTAGTAAGACGGTAAAGACTCTTGGAAAAGCAGGTTTTGGAGGCTGATGTCAGGAGCAAGTTTGGGGCATGTTATATGTGAGTCATGTATTACATATCCACCTAGAAATGTTGAGTAGGCAATTGGTGAGATCAATCTGGTCTTCAGGAGAAATGTTCAGGTGGGAGGCACCAATAATCATCAATTTAAGATGCTATTTGAAGCCATGAGGAGGGGCTAGCTCACAAAGCAGGGTGTAGATACCAAGAAGAGATCCAAGACCAGGCTTTGGGCATGCCAATGGTAAGAGGTTCGGGAGAAGCGGCAATGATGACTAAGTTCGAGTGGACAGTAAGACAGAGTATGGCATCTTAGAAGCCAACTGTAGAACATGTTTGAAGAAGGAACTGATTGACTGTAACCTGTGTCAAATGCAATTGGTAGGCTAAGAAAATAACAACAGAAAAATGACCAAAATGGGTACTCCCAAGCCCTCAAACAAAGTATGCTAAAGCAATTTTTCATGTTTTAGTAAGGTCTTAAGTTTAAGATGAGAATTTGCACAAATATTTATATCCTCTCCTAAATCTCACTAAAATGACCCTAAAAATAAGAAAGGACAAAGAGACAATATTGGTCAGGCTATGTCTCTTCCTCTCTCTTCCCTAAACTCTAAACAGATGCTGGGATCCATTCAAAGATGGATTTTCCACCTTAAACTGACTGTTCATCCCAGGAAATCCAGAGGAATGGAAGCCCCAGAGATACAAAAGGAAATACGAAACCTCCCAGGACTCCAGCAGGTTTGTGAGGAGACAACAATATAGGTAGAGTGACAAGAAGACACAAGTAAAAAGTCAAGAGAATAAAGAAGACAAATGTCAATTTACAAAATAAATTGTACTGGCCGAGTGTGGAGGCTCACCCCTGTAATCCCAGCACTTTGGGAGGCAGATCACAAGGTCAAGAGATTGAGACCAGCCTGGCCAATGTGGTGAAACCTCATGTCTAGTAAAAAAAAAAAAAATTAGCCGGGCTTGGTGGCGGGTGTCTGTAGTCCCAGCTACTTGGGAGGCTGAGGCAGGAGAATGGCGTGAACCCGGGAGGCGGAGCTTGCAGTGAGCCAAGACAGCGCCACGGTACTCCAGCCTGGGCAACAGAACAAGACTCCATCTCAAAAAATAAATAAATAATTAAATTAAATTAAATTTAAAAATTGTACTCATAATCTAACATAGTTTTCACTATTCTATTACAAGGCAGCAGAGAGTGCTGGCTCACCAGTGGCCAGGGGGAGGTCAACATTCACATGGATTACATGAGCTTCTCAATTCCCTGTCTTACCTATCTCCATTCCCTCTCAGCTACACATGTGCACAGGCACACAAGGGACTTCTCCATCATCCCAAACTGCCTCCTCCCCCAAATCACTGCACTCACACCTCCAACCACACACACTGAACTCCTATCTTTTCGTCTTTCTTCTCTTGCCTCCTGACCCCTCCAATCCATTCTCCACACTGCACTCAACTGATCTTCAACAGACACCTCACCATAACCTCTCCCGCTCATAATCCTGCAAACCTGAAGCCCACATCCTTAACATGGCCTACAGGTCCTGCAGATTGGACCTTCCTCCCAGCCTTGTCCAACACCTTTCCATTCACTGGGATAGCCCCAGTGAGGGTCCCACTAGTTCTGGGATGGCACCATGCTCCTTCCCAACTCAGGCCTTGCACCAATGCGGCACCTTTCATTGCCTTCTTTACCAGTGCCTGACATGGCACATGATAGTTAGAAAGCTTTTGGTTAATAACTATTTCTCTGTTCACTTGCTGATTTGATGTCAGAACTATGAGGGAGTTACACACAGAGAAGGGAGACCTGGATAAAAGGGGGAAATGAGAAGCAGAGAAAGCAAAATGAACAGTTTATTCACTCATTCTAGACATACTGAAGAGGTTAGGGAGGTCCAGGTAAACTGTGGCAGTGGAAATCTTAAAGAGCCAAGGATCAACATATCAGCCCTACAAAACAAAACAAGGGCTGGGATCAAGGAAAAGGGTCTGAATACATATAAATGCCTGATTCAAATAATGTTTTGAACAAATCAGTAAATATTTATGGAACACTTACTATGTGCAAAGCAACATGCTACAAAATGATACATAGTTTATTTTTGTTGACTTATTTAATTTTTTTGAGACGGGTCTTGCTCTGTTACCTAGGCTGGAGTACAGTGGCAAGATCCTGGCCCACTGCAGCCTCAAACTCCTGGGCTCAAGCAATCTTCTCCCTTCAGCTTCCAGAGCAGCTGGGACCACAGGTACGCACCACCACACCTGGCTAATTTTCGTATTTTTTTGTAGAGACGAGTTTTACCATGATGCCCAGGCAAGAACCAGCCTTTTGATTTTTTGCTTTTTTCTTTTGTTTTCCTATTTTTAATTCTATTAATTTCTGCTCTTTATTACTCCCTTCTTTTGCTTGCTTTGGGCTGACTTTGCTCTTCTTTTTCTAGGTTCTTGAGGTAGTAAGTTAGGTTACTGATTTGATGCCACTCTACACTTTTAAAGTAAGCAGTTGGGCTGGGCACGGTGGCTCACGCCCGTAATCCCAGCACTTTGGGAGGCCGAGGCAGGTGGATCACGAGGTCAGGAGATCGAAACCATCCTAGCTAACAAGGTGAAACCTCATCTCTACTAAAAATACCAAAAATTAGCCAGGCGTGGTGGCAGGCGCCTGTAGTCCCAGCTACTCGGGAGGTTGAGATGGGAGAATGCGTGAACCTGGGAGGCAGAGGTTGCAGTGAGCTAAGATCACGCTACTGCACTCCAGCCTGCGTGACAGAGTGAGACTTCCTCTCAAAAAAATAAAACTAAAATAAATTTTTAAAAAAGTAAGCGGCTAGTGCTATTCATTTCCCTCTGATCTACTGCTATGGCTGCATCCCACATATTTTGAATATGTTTTCAACATATGTTTTTATTTTCAATTATGTGTATTTTTATTTTCAATTATGTGTATTTTTATTTTTTCTTTGAGAAAACTTTCTCTTTGACCCATTGATTATTTAGAAGTGTTGTTTATTTCCATTATTATTATTTAGAAGTGTTGTTTAAAGATTTTTCCTGTTGTGTTTTTCTGTTACTGTTTCCTAGTTTGATTTCACTGTGGCAGAGAACATACTCACATGATCACAGTTATTTTAAATTTTCTGAGGCATGTTTTATGACCCAAGATATGATCAAATATGGTCTTTCTTGGTGAATGTTCCATGAGGGCTTGAAAAAAAAAAAAAGTTTGTGCTGAGGGTTGGGTTACTGTTCTACAGATGTTAATCAGATCCTCTTAGATTGTGTTGTTCAGATCTTCTTTCTCCTTGCTGGTTTACTACCTAGTATTTCTCAGTTGCTGAGAGGGTGCTGTGATCCCCAACTATAATTGTGGGCTTGTCTAGGTCTCCTTTCAGCTTTACCAATTTTTGTTTTGTGCATTTTTGAGGCTATGGTGTTTGGTGCATATGAACACTTGTATTTTAAGTATCAGTTATGTTAAGCATATCTTAAAATGCTGAAAACTCTATTTCTAGATATTATCTATGTAGACAGACTGATACATTTTATAGTAGTAACAGAGGAAGTTGACTAGAGACAAATTTAAAAATAAAACTTTCAGTATAGATAATGTAGAAACTATTGGCTGGGCGCGGTGGCTCATGCCTGTAATCCCAACACTCTGGGAGGCCAAGGTGGGCAGATCACAAAGTCAAAAGATTGAGACCATCCTGGCCAACATGGTGAAACCCAGTCTCTACTAAAAATACAAAAAATAGCTGGGCATGGTGGCACGTGCCTGTAGTCCCAGCTACTCAGGAGGCTGAGGCAGGAGAATCACTTGAACTCGGGAGGCGGAGGTTGCAGTGAGCTGAGATCACACCACTGCACTCCAGCCTAGCAACAGAGTGAGACTCCATCTCAAAAAAAGAAAAAAAAAAAAAAAGGAAGAAAAAAAGAAACTATTACC
The DNA here is from genome assembly GCF_047675955.1 of Chlorocebus sabaeus. Lineage (NCBI taxonomy): Eukaryota > Metazoa > Chordata > Mammalia > Primates > Cercopithecidae > Chlorocebus > Chlorocebus sabaeus. The sequence goes on along the minus strand of NC_132929.1, from coordinate 5,811,420 downwards.
CCAACATATTATTTTCAGTGTTTTTTTTTTTCTTTAAATATATGGAGAACTGATGGTGCTACATTTTTATAAAATACTCTTTTTAACATAAGGTAAATAGAATATATAATAACTTGCTGACATATCATCAGTAAAGATTTCTAAATGATACTGTAACATCTCTGAAACATGATCTTATAAATAAGAGAAAAAAAGAGTAGAACCAAAATGAAACTTAAAATTTAATTACATTAAAATTAATGTTTTGAGTACGTTTTGTGGAATAACTAGTAGGCTTGACCCTCAGCTAAAAATTAATTTTCTTCATGAAATCCACATACAGCACTTTTACCTTTCTTATACTTGCCACATTTCATTTTGTGTTATAGTTACATGTATGGTTGTTTTAATAGTATTACTACATTGTTTGTACATAGCCACACATACAATATGCTGGTTTTAAAATATATTTCTACAAAGTCTTAGATACTCCTCCCTTTCAGCAAGTGGAGCTTATTCCCCCCACTCCCCATCTCCCACTGTTTTAATGTGGGCTTAGTGACACACTTCTTTTTAAAAAATTTTTATTAAAAAATAAAAAGGCCAGGCATGGTGGCTCACACCTGTAATCCCAACATGTTGGGAGGCTGAGGCAGTCCTGAGGTCAGGAGTTTGAGACCAGCCTGGCCAACATGGCGAAATGCTCTCTATTAAAAATACAAAAAAATTAGCTGGGTGTGGTGGCATGTGCCTGTAATCCTAGCTATTCAGGAGGCTGAGGCAGAATTGCTTGAACCCAGGAGTCAGAGGTTGCCATGAGCCGATATCATGACACTGCACTCCAGCCTGGATGACAGAGCAGGACTCCATCTCAAAAAAAAAAAAAAAAAAAAAGAGACAGTGTCTCCTATTGTCCAGGCTGGTCTTGAATTCCTGGGTTCAAGTGATCCGCCTACCTCGGTCTTCCAAAGTACTGGGATTGCAGACGTGAACCACCACGCCTAGTCATTAGTGACTCACTTCTAACAAACAGAATAAGGCAGAAGTGATGGCGTGTCCTGCAGATTTGGTCATGCATGGCCTTGTGGGTCCCTCCTTGTTCTCTCTTGGATCACTCACTCTGGGGAAAGCCAGCTGCTCTGTCATGAGGGCATTCAAGCAGCACCCTGGAGTGGTCTATGTGGGGAAGAACCAAGGCCTCCTGCCAGCAGCCATGTGTTGGAGTTAACCTGACAGCAGATCCTCTAGCCTTGGATGGACCCTGGAGCTAAATCTCACACCTTATACAAAAATTAACTCAAAAATGTATGACACTTAAGTATAGGTGCCCGTAGTTCTGGCTGACGTCTTGACTGCAACTTCATAAGAAGTGCTGAACCAGAACCCCCTCAACTAAGCTGCTTCTAGAGTCCTCCTTATTGTGAGGAATATTATTTTAGAGACTTTGTGAAATAATAAATGTTTATTGTTTTTTTGTTTTATTTTGTTTTGCGATGGAGTCTCTCTCTGTAGTCCAGGCTGGAGTGTAGTGGCGCCATCTCAGCTCACTGCAAGCTCCGCCTCCCACATCCTGGTTTAAGCAATTCTCCTGCCTCAGCCTCCTGAGTAGCTGGGATTACAGGCACGTGCCACCATGCCCAGCTAATTTTTGTGTTTTTAGTAGAGACAGGGTTTCACCACGTTGGCCAGGCTGGTCTTGAACTCCTGACCTCGTGATCCGCCTGCCTCGGCCTCCCAAAGTGCTGGGATTACAGGCATGAGCCACCGTGCCCAGCCAAATGTTTATTGTTTTAAGCCACCAAGTTTTGTTATATAGCACTAAATAAACAAATAAAATAGGCTGAGCACCGTGGCTTATGCCTGTAATCCCAGCACTTTGGGAGGCCGAGGTGGGCAGATTTCTTGAGCCCAGGAGTTGGAGACCAGGCTGGAGGCAACAGAACAAAACCCTGTCTCTACAAGAAAAAACAAATAAGTAATAAAATAAAGTATAAGCTGGGCACAGTGGCTCATGCCTGTAATCCTAGCACTTTGGGAGGCCGAGGTAGGTTAATCACTTGAGGCCAGTAGTTTGAGATCAGCCTGGCCAATATGGTGAAACCCTGTCTCTACTAAAAACACAAAAATTAGCTGGGCATCGTAGTGTGTGCCTGTAATGCCAGCTACTTGGGAGGCTGAGGCAGGAAAATCACTTGAACCCAGGGGGCAGAGGTTGCAGTGAGTCAAGACTGTGCCACTGCATTTCAGCCTGGGCAACAGAGTGAGACTCTGCCTCAAAAAATATATATAAAATAAAAATTAAAAAAATAAATTATAGAAAAGGCCAGCTCTTTAGGAAAAAAATAATCAATAAAATTGATAAACCTCTAGCAAGACTGACAGAAACAAAAAGCAAGGAAACACACAAAAATTAAGACTAAAATAAGGGATATCACTACAGATCCTACAGTCATTATTAGTATAATAACCAAATACAACAGACAATTTTATACTCTGAAATTTGATAACTCAGAAGAAATGGGCTAAAATACGTCAAAAACCACAAATAGCCAACACAGATGAAACAGACAATCTGAATGGCCATATTACCAATTTAAAAAACCAATATCGAATTTAAAAACTCCCAAAAGATAAGTTTTCAGGGCCAGATGGTTTCACTAGAGATTTCTACCAAACATTTAAAGAAGAATAACGCCAATAAAAATCCCTGCAAGATATTTGTAGATATAGACTAGACTATTCTAAAGTGTATATGGAAAGGAAAAGAAATTAGATTAGCTAAAACAATTTTGGAAAAAATAAAATGGGAGAAATCAGTTTTCCAGATTTCAGGACTTATTATATAGCTATGGTTAAGACTATGTGGTATTGGCAAAGGGATACATACAAAGATCAGTGGAACCCAGAAAGAATCCTACACAAATATGCCTGGGAGCCAGGCATGGTGGCACCTGCCTTCTACCCATATCATATATGCCCCAACTCTTTTTTCATAAAGGTGCAACAGCAGTTCAGTAGAAGAAGGATAGCCTTTTGGATAGAAGAAGGACAGCCTTTTGCTTGGGCATTTATCCCAGCAAAATAAAAACTTAGGTTCACACAAAAACCTGTACACAAATATTCATAGCAGCTTAATTATAATATTCCCAAACTGGAATCAGCCCAGATGTTCCTCAACAAGTGAATGGTTAAACTGTGGTATTCACCCCATGGAATATTACTCAATAATAAACAGAACAAACTATTGATACAGGAAACAACTTGGAAGTATCTCTAGGAAATTATGTTGAGTAAAATAAGCCAATCCCAAAAGTTTCATTCTGTTTTGGGTTTTAAATTCCATTTACAGAACATTTTAAAGTGATAACATTTTTAAAATGGAGGATAGATCAGTTCTTCCAGTGTCTGGGGACCAGTAGAGGGGCTGGAGGAACAGGGGTGTGATTATAACAAGGCAACATGAGAGTCTCCCGGTGTTGGAAACGTTCCAGATCTCAATCTGTTGGTAGATACGTGAACCAATGCAGGTGATACTGTATAGAACCTAATATGCACAAATTCAAATAAAACTGGGGACATCTGAATAAGATCAGTGAATTACATCAATGCTAATATCCTGGTTATAGTTCTATAAAACATTACCATTTGGGGACACTGGACAGAGTATATAAGGGACTTCTCTGTAACAATTCTCATAACCACATGTGAAACTATAAATAAAAAATATTAAAGATGATGTGAACAGAGATATACACTTTTAGGTGGCTGTATTTCCCCACCCCCACAGAAGTCATACTTAACACAATGGCCAAGCTATAAAAGTTGAATGAGAGGAACTGATGTCCCAGGGTTACTTATCAACATATCTAAAGTAAAATAAATACAAGCATAGTTTTTAAAATTTCAAAGCTCTATAAAATGCAATTTTACAAGGTTACTAAATGTGCTTGTTTTCAGAATCCTGAAGGCAATTTCCTTGTATCAAAACCCACACATCCTTTGTTGAGAATGACTTGCACAAAGCTATTCTGCATTACATGGTAACAAAATGATGGGTGGTTTTTTTCCAAGAGAGAACATATCCAGGAGCAACGACGCACCTGCAGTTAGAGCAGACAGTCGCTATACTTCCACTGCATCACCACTAGATTTCCACGAATCCCGCATGAGAAAACTGTGATTGATATGTCAGTTTTTTCACTTAGTTTATAGGACGTGCAAAAATGACAAGGTCAGTCTCTTGCCATGTTATTTTCAAAGAAAATTATTTGGAAATAATTACCTTTCAGCAAACTCTAAATCCATGTGCAAAATGTAGTCTTTTATACATCATATAAAAACACCAAAAAACATCTAGTGGTACCAAAACAAGGTGAGACACGAGAGAGATTCTACGCACCGGTAGCTGCAGCATGGCTTCTGTAGTAAGCTGTATGGTGTGGTCTCCAATAAGATATGTCCTAATCCCAGAACCTAGGAAGGTGACCTTATTGGAAAAAGGGTCTCTATAGAGGTAAGTTAAGGATTTGGGGCTGAGGAGGTCATCCTAGACGATCCAGATGGGCCCTACGTCCAATGGTAAGTGTCCTTATAAGAGGGAGGCAGAGAAAGATTGGTCCGAGACAAAAGCGGGGAAGGTGATGTGAAGATGGAGGCGAAGATTAGAGAGATGCGGCCATACGTCCAGGAATGCCTGGGCATCGCCAGAAGCTGGGAGAGACAAGGAACACATTCTCCCCTGGGTCTCCCGCAGGGCGTGTGACCTTGCCAGATTTTGGAGTTCCAGGCTTCAAAACTGTGAGAAAAACGATTTCTATTGTTAAAGTCACCAAGTGTGTGGTAATTTATGACGGAGCCACAGGCACAGTTGACTCCCTTCACCCAGAGTACAATCCACGCACCTGCCAATCAAAGCAACAAAGTATGAAAATCACTACTTTAAAAACTCAAGACAAAAGAAACCTCAAAAATACTAGCTTATGTAACCATAAGACCTTCAAACTGGCCTTGAATTCAGAGCAAACAAGAAACAGTCAAATAGAAAGCTATCATTGAGGAGGGGGAAAAAAAAAGTTCTAATTCTTATTTTTAATTCTGTTCAAAGAGAAGCAGTACTATCAAAATATCAAATAAAGAATTCCTTTAATTAATAAGCAATCTGCAAAGAATGAGCATAAAATTGTGAATATGAATTAATTTGACACATCCACTGTATACCAGAAACACTACTTTAAAATATAATGGAAAAAACACTCCTTTCACAAAAGTAATGAAAAATATGAAACATAGTTTCAAGAAGTAACTTTAACCAACCTTGCATGGACCTATATACAAAAAAGAATAAAAAGCTTTTATTAATCATTAATTTTTTATATCTTCAAGAACACCTGAACAAGTGGAACCTGCTTGGTTGGGTAGAAGATTGAGTAACTGTAAGGTACAAGTTAGTCTCAAGATGCTGACAGGTTTGACACACGCAAAAAAAAAGTCCCAAATATATTTTTTGAGTGAATTTAATCAAATGACTCCAAAGTAGAACTGGTATAAAAATCTAGTGAGATCACAACACAAAGAATAGATAAATGTTTGAAGTTAGAGATATCCCAATTACCCTGATTTGATCATGACACATTGTATACATGTATCAAAATAGCACGTGTATCTCCAAAACATGTAAACTATTCCATATCATAATTTTTTAAAAAAATAAAGTGAGAAAGAAAAGATTTATAAACACTTATAGCCAGGCGTGGTGGCTCACACCTGTAATCCCAGCACTTTGGGAGGCCAAGGCAGGCAGATCACTTGAGGTCAGGAGTTCAAGACCAGCCTGGCCAACATGGTGAAACCCAGTCTCTACTAAAAATAGAAAAACTAGCTGGGCCTGGTGGCACACGCCTGTAATCCCAGCTACTCAGGAGGCTGAGGCACGAGAATTGCTTGAACTCAGGAGGCGGAGGTTGCAGTGAGCCGAGATAACATCACTGTACTACAGCCTGAGTGACAGAGCAAAACTCCATCTCAAAGAAGAAAATAAAAAAGACTTATAAAGTAAACTAATGGGCATAGTGATGACAGAGTCTGCTAAACATTAAAACAGGATATAAAGGTACACTTATTAAAACATAAGGAACACCACAAGCTGCACAAAGCATATGTCCATATAAGAACCTGTATGCAAACATTCACAGCAGCATTATTTCCTAAGAGCCAAGAAGCAAAAACAGCACAACTGTGCTTCAGTTGATGAATGGATGAGTAAGATGTGGCATATCCATACAATAGAAAATTATTCAGTCATAAAAATGAATGCAGCCAGGAGAGGTGGCATGCACCTCTAGTCTCAGCTACTCAAGAGGCTGAGGAGGGAGGATTACTTGAGCACTGGGCAACATAGTGAGACCCTGTCACTTTAAAAAAAAAGGAGGCTTTCCTCTTTACTTCTACAGGTATTGATACACAATACAATACAACATAGATGGACCTTGAAAATATTCTACTAAGTGAAAGAAGCCAGACACAAAAGACCATATATTGCACTATTCCATTAAAATGTTCAGAACAGATGAATCCATGAGACAGAAAGTAGATTAGTGGTTGCCAGAGACTGGGGGAAGGGAGAATGGGGAGTGACTGCTAATGGATATGAAAGTCTTTCAGGTGTGATGAAAGTCTTCTGGAATTATAGTTACATTCTTACCTTGTATCATGTCAAGAAATAAACTTCAGATGGAGTAAAGATTTAAAAATAGAAAATAAAGTCCTGAAAGAACAGTTGGACCTCCATATCTGTCAAGTTCTGCATCCGTGGATTCAACTAACAACAGATCAGAAATATTTCTTAAAAAAATATGTGGGTACAGCCAAGCATGGTGGCTCACGCCTGTAATCCTAGCACTTTGGGAGGCTGAGGCAGGCAGATCACGAGGTCAGGAGATGGAGACCATCCTGGCTAACGCGGTGAAACCCCATTTCTATGTTTGTGCCACTGCACTCCAGCCTGGGTGACAGAGTAAGACTTTGTCTCAAAAAAAAAAAAAAAAAAAAATGGGTGCATCTGTACTAGACATGTGCAAACTTTTTTTCTTGTCACTATCCCCTAAATAATACAATATAACAATTATGTACAGAGCATTTACATTGTATTACATATTATAAGTAATCTAGAGATGATTTAGCATATACCAGAGGGTATGTGTAGGTCATACACAAATATTATTCAATTTTATATAAGGAACTTGAACATCCATGGATTTTGATATCTGAAGGGGGTGCTGGGACAATCCCCCATGTATACCAAGGGACAACTACTATAAGAAAATAAAGAATAATATTTCTATAATCTTATACTGGGGAGTCCAGTCTAAATATGGCATGGGTTAGAGAAGTTATAAAAGACACATAGACTTAAGCATATAAATATTGCAAGCTTCCACAAGATGAGAGACTTCTTGAATGGATACTGTTTTTTTCTTTTTTTAAAGGATGTTTCTATTTACATATCTTACCCATTTCCTGTTTAGAAAAAAAAAAAAAAATGCAGCTCACTGCCAGCGTGCATTTGCATTTCTCAGGGCAAACGGGAAATGGGTTAAAAGGCCTATGTATGTAATAGACACCTGCTGGGTGGTCTCCTGATTCAGCCATTCTCTCTCTTATATCACATGGATCAGGCCTCAGGCCTTGGTCATGTTTCTTCTTGCCACATGGACAAGAAGCGCAGGGAAGGCCGTTCTACAGACAAGCAAGAGTAAAATATGTATGTGAAGAGGGCAGACATAAACGATGCAGAACTGAATACTGATGTCATGCAAATTCTATGTTCCAGCCTTTTTTCAAGGCCAATATGCATTCTTGCCTTAGGGGACTGGGAGACCCTCCAATATTCCTCTATGGGTTTCTTCTCTTACTTAAAAGATGTTTAAATGAATTCATTTTGTTACATTAAAAATGAATCCATTTTTTGAGATGGAGTTTCACTCTTGTTGTCCAGGCTGGAATACCATGGTGTGGTCTCAGCTCACCGCAACTTCCACCTCCTGGGTTCAAGCGATTCTCCTGTCTCAGCCTCCGGAGTAGCTGGGATTACAGGCACCCTTCACCATGCCTGGTTAATTTTTTGTAATTTTAGTAGAGACGGGGCTTCACCATGTTGGCCAGGCTGGTCTCGAACTCCTGACCTCAGGTGATCCACCCGCCTCAGTCTCCTAAAATGCTGGGATTACAGATGTAAGCCACCCTGCCCAGCCTAAAGATGACTCAATTTCTTTAACTCAGTAATTCTGCCTTCAGGACTAAGGCAGGCAGGACTGACACAGGCTGGCTGTGGTGTCTTACTCCTGTAATCTCAACACTTTGGGAGGCCGAGGTGGATGGATTCCTTGAGCTCATGAGTTCGAGAACAACCTGGGCAACATGGTGAAACTTCGTCTCTACAAAAAATACAAAAATTAGCCAGATGTGGTGGTGCACGCCTATGGTCCCAACTACTCAGGAGGCTGAGGTGGGAGGATGGCTTGAGTCCAGGAGGCAAAGGCTGCAATGAGCCGAAATTGCACCACTGTACTCCAGCCTAGGCAACAGAGCCAGACCTCATTTCAAAAATAAAATTTAAAAATATGGAAATGCTGCAGGCAGAAATATTAATCCAATGATTATATACTGAGTCCCTAATATGTGCCAAGCACTGCTTAAGGCCATGTGATGCAGTGCTTCCGAAGACAGATAGCCACTGAAGAATTCTTTCTTTCTTTTTTTTTGAGACAGGGTCTCGCTCTATCACCCAGGCTGGAGTGCAGTGCCACAATCATAGCTCACTGCAGCCTCAACCTTCTAGGCTCAATCAATCCTCCCACCTCAGCCTCCTGAGTAGCTGGGACTACAGGCACACTCCACTATGCCCAGCTAGTTTTTGTAGTTTTGTGTAGAGACAGGGTTTTACCATGTTGCCCAAGCTGGTCTCAAACTCCTGGGTCTAAGGGATCCTCCTACCTCAGCCTCCCAACTAGCTGGGACTACAGGCGTGTGCCACCATTTTTGTATTTTTGGTAAGCTAATTTTTGTATTTTTTTTGTTTTTTATTTTGCCATGTTGCCCAGGTTTGTCTCCAACTCCTGGGCTCAAGGGATCCCCCAGCCTCAGCCTCCCATAATGCTGGGATTACTAGTATGAGCCACTGTGTCCAACCTGAAGAATTATTTCTAGTAACAGAAACCTCGTAGACAGATGGATGTCCAATAACAGGATCGATTGTGGACTATTTAAGTGACATTAGTTACATTAATGTTACTTGAGCATTAACACGCTATTTGTAATAACGAGGAAAAAGTATGTTATTTTGTTAAGCGAAAGAAATAATTAACTTACAGTTTAATCATAACTATATAAAACATTTTAAAACTATATATAGAACAAAAGGTTGCAAGGATCAAAGTGTTGGCATCTATTATCTTTGATGAGAGACTATGGTCGTATCTTCAGTTGTAGAAAATATCCAAATTTTCTATCACGAGCAAACCTACTTTGGAGAATAAAATAAAGTCAAAATTAAGAAGAGCTTTGGGAAAACAGAACCCAAAGCGCAAGGCATCAGAGAAGTATCCACCATCTGATTATAAAGTCTCAGGCTCTGACCCCACAGCAATCTACCAGAAACTCCAGGCAACAGGGATGGGCCTTCCTGCCCCATACACAGAGGTGGCCCCGGTAAGAAGGCAGAGAGGCTGACAGTCAATGTGGGGGCTCCCACCCACAGCTCCTGTCAGGAAGTGGCCGTACAAATGGTCTCCTCTGGCTCTCTGGAGGTAATCTGGGGTGGGGAGTGGCTGGAGGAGGTAAATAGGGGTCCAGCTTCCTTTGCCTTCTCAGCCTGGTCCTCTCCATCCCAGGTAGCTTTCCACAAACTCTAAGATGAAAATACAAGCAGCTTCTTCCAAGAGTTGTTCTTGGTCTCTAGAGAATTCTCTTCATTAACGCTGTTAGTATCCCTTGACTGGAAGGCACCATTCATAGCATTTATGTGTAATTCCTGAATCATCTCCGTGATTTTCAGATATTTTAGGAACCGGGATGTTTTCCTCAAATGAAATCTCCTGTGCATACTTAGGATAAAAGTGAAAGAGGGGAGAAAAGGAAAGAGGAGGCCTTGTGCTGCTGTGAAACCCAACAGCTCTGAGGAACGCAGCCTCACAGCCACTTTCTCAAACAGGAGCTGTGGGTGGGAGCCTCCACACTGACTGTCTCTGCCTTCTTACTGGGGCTTCCTCTATTCAAGGGCCAGGAAGGCCCAGACCTTCTGCCTAGAGTTTTTGGTGGATTGTCTGGGAGTCAGAGCCCACAGAGTCTGCTGCCCAGACCTGACCACATCCCAGACTCTGACCACATCCCAGACTCAGGAGTAACGGCTTTCTTTCCCTCCCCCTGGAATCCTGTTTCACTGTTTAAGTATTATTGTACCTCCTCTTCTGCACTCCTGTTCCCTGGTTCCAGGGGGCAGAATGTAATTACAGGACACCTATGCTGTCCTCTCCATCCTTAAGTAGTCCAGAGGTACCCTTGGATTCGCACAGCTATACTTAAAAACCTAGAAGGCGCTTTACCCTTGCCCTAGGATAACCCCCTGAACTCCACAGTCCCTGGCAATCATTTCTCTACTTTCTGTTTCTACAAATTTGTTCATTCTGAACATTTCATATAAATGGAATGATACAATATGTGGTCTTTTGTTACTCACTTCCTTCATTTACCCTAAGTTTTCAAGGTTCCCCCATGTGGTATCATGGGGGGACTTCATTATTTTTTCTTCATTATTTTTTATGGGGGAACAATATTCTAATATACTATGGATATACCACATTTTGTTTGTCTATTTTTCAGTCGATGAACAATTAGGCCATTTCTATCTTTTGGTTATTAGGAAATGCAGGCATACCTCATTTTGTTGTGTTTTGATTTACTGAGCTTTGCAGACACTGAGTCTCTTAAATGGAAGGTTTATGGCAACCCTGTATCGAGCAAGTCGACAGGCCCCATTTTTCTAACTGCCTGTACTCACCTAGTTAGCATTTCTTAGCAAAATTTTAAAATTCAGGTACGTACATTGTTCTTCTTACATGTAATGCTACTGCACACTTAACAGACTACACTATAGTGTAACCATAACTTTTATAGAGACTGGGAAACCAAAAAAGTTGTGTGATTCACATTATTGCAAAACACAACATTTGCTTTATTATGGTGTTCTGGAATGGAACCTGCAATATCTCAGGTATGCCTGTAATGCTGTGAATATGCATGTACACATTTTGTGTGGACATATGTTTTCAATTATCTTGGGTATATACACTTAGGAATGAAATTGCCGGTTCATATGACAACTTTGTGTTTAACATAGATCTGCAAACTGCTCAGGAACTGCAAATTATTTTCCACAGCAACGACACTATTTTACATTCCCACCAGCATGCATGAGGATCCCAATTTCTCTCTGCTCTTCTTTTTGATTACACACATCTTAGTGGATGTGAAGTGGTATCTCACTGTGATTTTGATTTGCATTTCCTGACGATTAACCCATTTATGCTGGAGGTTGCAATTTTTTGAATTGCAGACATGTGTGAAAAATCAGACCTTGGTGATGACCTTAAGCAGTAGGATATAAATAACTCCCACAGGTTTAGTGTTCCAGTAGTGGAATACTAGGCATAAATGGGATTCAATGGTGCTGGCATCTGTTCGTGTGCTTATTATCTTTGGGGATATGTCTACTCAAGTCCTTTGCCACTTTTTAATTGGCTTGTCTTTTTATTGTTGATTCGTGAGAGTTATTTATATATTCTGGATATTAGACCCTTTTCAGATATAGGGTTTGCAAATATTTTCTCCCAACCTGTGGGTTGTCTTTTCAATTTATTTATTTTCTGTGTGGGGAGTGGGGAGATTAGGGAATACCAAGAATGCTTTTTCTCTTTACTGATGGTATTATTGAAAGCACAAAAGTTTTAAATATTGATCAAGCTCATTGTACCTATTTTTTTTCTTTTGTCACTTATGTTTTTGGTGTCATATCTAAGCAACCATTCCTCAATCCAAGATCATGAAGACTTACTCCTGTGTTTTTTCCGAAAGTCTTACAGTTTTAGCTCTTATGTTTAGGTCTATGGTCCATTTTGAGTTAATTTTTGTGCATAGTATGAGTATGAGGAAGGGGTCCAACTTCATTCCTTTAGAGGAAGATATACAGTTGTTCCAGCATCATCTACTGAATTCTCTAGTTAAGAAGCACTGAATCTTAGTCCAACATCTTCATTTTACAGATAAGAAAATTTTGGCCCAGAAAGATCATGTCAAAATTATTTTGTGTTGAGAATAAAAGAAAATACGTCTGAAAGAAGATATACCCAATCAATAATAATAACAACGACAAAAAAAGAACATACAGAGAAAGAAAAAACTTTTTGTTCTTCAGAATTTCTAAGTCCAGTGACAGAGGTAAACAGTACAACATGGGATGTTCAGGACAAATCACAGAAATATACAAAGTGGGGGTGAAATCATAGAGAAAAGACTGATTAACTGCCTGGTGATTTAAGCTAAGATTCACCAGGGAGGATCATTCTAGGCAAAACAAACAAACAAAAACCCTCATATACAAAAGCCTCTAAGCTGGAATGTTTGGGAAACGTACATGTGGCAAGATCTTAAGTTGAGGCAAAAGGAAAGGGGAGTGATCGGAGCCAAAGCTGAAGCAGACTTGGAGTCAAACACCAGGCTGCATTTGCCCTTCCGAGGTAGGCAATAGGTTTTTTTGGTTTCTTTTGTTTGTTTGTTTGTTTGTTTTTGAGACACAGTCTCTGTCACCCAGGCTGAAGTGCAGTGGTGCGATGTCTGCTCACTGCAAGCTCTGCCTCCCGGGTTAATGCCATTCTCCTGCCTCAGCCTCCTGAGTAGCTGGGACTATACGCACCCGCCACCACGCCCGGCTAATTTTTTTGTATTTTTAATAGGGACGGGGTTTCACCGTGTTAGCCAGGATGGTCTCGATCTGACCTCGTGATCTGCCTGCCTTGGCCTCCCAAAGTTCTGGGATTACGGGCGTGAGCCACCGTGCCCAGCCAGCGATAGGTTTTTATAACAACGCATGACACCACCAGATCTATGCGTTAGAAATCTGATTGCTTGGCTGGGCACGGTGGCTCACGCCTGTAATCCTGGCACTTTTGGAGACTGAGGTGGGTGGATCGCCTGAGGTCAGGAGTTCGAGACCAGCCTGGCAAACATGGTGAAACCCCCCAACTCTACTAAAAACACAAAAATTAGCTGGGTGTGGTGGTGGGTGCCTATAATCCCAGCTACTTGGGAGGCTGAGGCAGGAGAATCACTTGAACCCAGAAGGTAGATGCTGCAGTGAGCCCAGACCATGCCACTGCACTCCAGCCTGGGTAACAGAGTGAGACTTTGTCTCAAAAAAATAAATAAATAAATAAATAAACAAATAAATAAATAAAATAAAGAAATCTGATTGCTCGCAATATGGACGATGGTTTGCAGGAGGTAGAGGCTAGAGGAAGGGTTTAGGTGATTCTTGCAAAAGGTCATGACAAGAGCCTAAAAACAAAGTCCTCGGCCCACAACCAGTTCTCAGATGCAGCTGGCAGATATGTGTTGTTTGGCTAGAACAGTGTTTTTAAAGCATCTTGAATTCCTGATTGGGGAGGAGGCAGAGGCAAGCTCTCTCTGGGGTGTCACAACCACAACACTCCCTCTTTAGGCTCGCCCAGGCAGAGGCACCCATTTATGTTACCAGCCTGGCCCTGGTGAGCATTTCAGTTGCAACCTAAGCCTAAACTACAGCAGTGATGATGCAGACACAGAAAAGAGCACATGTACTCTCAGTACAATCTAGAAAGTGGGTTGGCAGTGCTGGTCTTTGGTGGTAGAGAACATAGGGTGATGTTCATCTCTGGACTTCGATGTGCCTAACCCACACCCCATCCCCCAGAATGATAACAAAGCTTTGGCTGAACTTGCTACTCTGAACAGCTTGCACTCCTGGTTCATGGCCTTTCATGGAAATAATAAAAAATACATAATCTCTTAAAATGTCTTGGGAGCTGTGTTTTCTTTCCTGCTGAAGCTTTGTAAAGTAGACCTTCCAATTCTCTAGGAAGCCCAGTTTCTTTTAAACCATAGGCTTCAACTTCCCAAAGTTGTTCAAGGATTCTGGTGCTAGCCAATGATACAGTATTACTTTTGTCTTAAATTGGTATCTTTCAAAAGGTTTATGTTTCTCAAAATTTAAAAAGCTGTACCCGGCCGGGCGCAGTGGCTCACACTTGTAATTCCGGCACTTCGGGAGGCCGAGATGGGTGGATCATGAGGTGAGGAGTTTGAGACCAGTCTGGCCAACATAGTGAAACCCCATCTCTACTAAAAATACAAAAAAATAAAAAAATAAAAAATAAAAAGTTAGCCGGCTGTGGTGGTGTGTGCCTGTAATCCCAGCTACTTGGGAGGCTAAGGCAGGAGAATTGGGTGAACCCCTGAGTCAGAGGTTGCAGTGAGCTGAGATCACGCCACTGCACTCCAGCCTAGTGACAGTGCGAGACTCTGTCTCAAATTAAAAGAAAAAAAAAAAAGCTGTACCTTAGTTCCAAGATAATATTTTGTTTTCTTTTGAACTTCATTCACTCACGTCTTTACTCAGAGTGTAAGTTCCTAGAGGGTGGGGGCTGTGCATCTCATTTAGCTTAGTAGTCCAAGAGCTTAACAAAGTTGCTAACCCATGGCAGGGGCTTATTGAGAATTGTACAGGTTTCCTACTGTCAACACTGTTATCTATCAGCTCTTTTCAGTTCCAGTTACCTGCAGGCATCTGGGCCGGGTTCAACTGCAAAGGGCTTTCCCCCATATAAGAGGAAAAAGGGCAGTAGAGGAAGGAACCTGGAAGTTGACCTCTGCACATTTCAGGATCTTTTTTGTGCTGCTGGCATGCTGTGGGCCAGGCAGGAACCGGCTTCCAGTTCCTGTCTGTCTTATCACTATCTCCACCTTTCTTATCAGTTAGCTATGTGGGGGGCTTTCTCTCCTACAAATCCTTTATACTTGGCACACTTTTTTCTTGGCCTTACTGAGTACCAAGGGTGAATATTTGTATGTTACTATTTATTTTAAATATTTTGCTTTATAAACACCTATATTCTGTTGGCAAAACTGTTTTCTAAAATTAAAACATATTTACTTATACCAAAAGGCAAATGTGCAGCTACATTTTCTTCTTCTGTAGGAGTGACACACTAAGAGCACCCTTCCAATTCTGTGATTTGAAGGTTCAAGAAACCACGAACGTTCCTGTGAGCCAAAAGCTTTATAATTTGCTTGAGTTGGAAATCTACAAGTGAATTTTAACAGGATAAGCAATCTGTAACAGGACCAGGAAACTATTCAAGGACAAGAATAGATTGTTTTTCTTGGTTTTAGCTACACAGATCAACACCAATCCTTCTGATAAGATGAGAATTACTCCTTCAGCAGTTACTGACAGCAGCAAATGCCATGAAGATATTAACAAACAGCACCAATTTAAAGGCTAAGAGCATGGGGAATGCAGCTGGTGATTCTTACAAATGTTAATGTAAATTCTGCAGTTTATTCCACTCCACGTTGTTAAAAATTTTATCCTGCCAGGCCCACTGCAACCTCAAAATAATACTCTTCCCAGCATAAAGGGCTGCTTCTTTTAACTTCTCCAGAGTGATTATTACAAGGAAGGAAAGTTGCCATATCTGTAAGACCCTAGGGGAGTTTAGAATATGATAAAGTTCCGAAGAAGTGCATTTTTGATTTGTAAAAATTATTTTAACAAACATTGGTCAGATGAATGAACTGCATTCATGTGCATAAATATGTAGAACATTGGAAAACCTCTCACATGCATCCAGAGGAATCCTACTCTCCCAAGGAGTCTTGGAGGAGGGAGGCCTAGCAAAGACGGGCATGCACTCAGCAATGTGTGGGGTCTGGGCTGGACACCATGACAAATATCAAATGAATCAGAGGGTCCATTAAAAGCTGGCTGGAGAAAAAAATTACATAAAGCGAGGTAAATGTGGGAAAGTGAGGGGTGAGTCAGACAAGTTGAAAAGCTAAACAGAAGTAGAGTGTTTAAGAGAAACATGTACCCAGTCTTATTGAGATCAATTGAAATCGCCAGTAACTGTGCTAGGAGACAGGGAACACAAGCTATTTAAGAGAAGCTTTCTGCCCTTGATTGTAATGAGACAGAAATAAATCTGCAATTAACAATCTCAAAGGCATACTTTCATCTTGGGCACGTGGAAGAAAGGAAACAGAGAGCTGACACAAACTTTGATGTAAATGCAGCTTTAAGCATTTTTTCTTTTTCTTTCAGTGATATGGCACCTTCTCCTTTTCAAAAATAGCAGCATATTAATTCTCTGTTAAATCTTTTCTTTGAAATTTGCGTTTATGTCTGGCATGACTTTACCCCATGTCACCTGGTCCTGCTCCCTGCATTCTTGTTCCTTCTGGCAACACCCACCCAAATTTCAACACATTTTTCCCTAACAAATTTAGCATTAGCTTAAGTCATTAACTATATTTAGAGCTTGTCTTCATCCTTACTGAAACATAAAGGATGGTTGCAATAAAGAGTGTGTTTTGTTTATGAAGAAAAATGTCCATTTTTAATCAGTCTGCTGAAATACATCATTTCTGTATTTGAACACAGCTTTGGCAGACGCAGGGAAGGATGAAAACTCCACGCTCACTGGAAAACAAACAGGCAGCATTCTTCATTTTATTATGTGAACTCCCCACACAGTATGTCATGTGGAATTTGTGTGGGATCTTATTTACTATATCACAAACGCTGTCCTTAGTGTATAATTATGCAGAAAAAAACAGGCTGCTTTTATGTAAGTCAAATGTCACATCAGAAAATACTACCCCGGAATGTCTGGAAAGTAGTCCAGTGTTTTTGATCCATTAAAAAAATATAATTTGTCTTTCACAACAACAAATTAACTGAAGGGGTAAGGTATGTTTAATTAAAAATAACGAGGCTTGGCCGGGCACTGTGGCTCAAGCCTCTAATCCTAGCACTTTGGGAAGCCGAGGTGGGCAGATCATGAGTTCAGGAGATCGAGACCATCCTGGCTAACACGGTGAAACCCCGTCTCTACTAAAAAATACAAAAAACTAGCTGGGCGAGGTGGCGGGCGCCTGTAGTCCCAGCTACTTGGGAGGCTGAGGCAGGAGAATGGCGTAAACCCGGGAGGCAGAGCTTGCAGTGAGCTGAGATCCCCACTGCACTCCAACCTGGGTGACAGTGCAAGACGCTGTCTCAAAAAAACAAAACAAAAAAAATAACGAGGCCTTCTGGCTGGAGACTGAGCTGTCAGGAACCTGGAGAAGGAGATCTGCAGGCTCTTTCCAGGGGCCGCCCTAACCTAAGACAACCAGGAAGACAGCGGGGCAGCCCCCAGTACATAAGGACCCACAAGAGCCACCGTCACCCTGAGCACTCAGAAAGGATACTCAGACTTAGCCTGAGCGCGTCTTTGCTTAGTTCCAGCTTCATCCACGTGGGTACTCAAAGATGCCGGTGCTTCTAGTTGTTTCTGCGTTCTCCGTTTTCTCCTGCAGAATCCACTGAACTGGACTTAAGACATTTATTTCAGACAAATAAGATAAATTATGCAGTATATACAATGTAAAAGGTGGAAAGAGCAATTTCTGACTGACGCAGGAACATTCCTGGACACAAGAAAATGCAACCCATCGATGCTGAGCGAGACTTAGACCAGACGCGCTGTTCGTGGCTAATATTAGAAGTCATTTAACTGTCAAAGCAAATGGCACTTTATGAGCAAGAAATCAACTGAAAAAAATGAATTATTTATGGTTTTGATAAGGTCATAACCATCACAAAAGGCAACAAGGGCAAAACTGTAAAACTGTCTGTTCAAGTAAAAGCAGCCCTCTCTGGAAGAAGGTAACTTGCTTCCTGTCTTACTTTGGGCCTTACTGGCTCCAACGTGGCCCATGTGTGCTCATGTGGGGGAAGTATTTCTTTCCCTTGCCACTATGTGGGAGCTTTTAATACAGTTCTCCACTCTCCATGAGCTCCTTGGGTGTGTATATTCCCTTAAAAATTGTGTCAGTGTGTAAAAAATTTGTTTTAAAAACATTTTAAAGAAGAATTGGCTGGGCGTGGTGGTTCATGTCTGTAATCCCAGCACTCTGGGAGGCTTAGGGAGGCCAAGGCAAGAGGGTAGCTTGAGGTCAGGAGTTTGAGACCAGCCTGGGCAATGCAGTGAGACCCTGTCCCTGCAAAACATTTTAAAAGTTAGGGCTGGACGCAGTGGTTCACGCCTGTAATTCCAGCATTTTGAGAGGCCAAGATAAGGCAGATTGCTTCAGCCCAGGAGTCCCAGACCAGCCTGGACAACCCAGTAAGACCTTATCTCTATAAAAAGTACAAAAATTAACTGGGTGCGGTGGTGCATGCTGGTAGTCCCAGCTACTTGGGAGGCTGAGGTGGGAGGATCACTTGAGCTCAGGAGGCAGAGGTTGCAGTGAGCTGAGATCACATCACTGCACTCCAGCTTGGGTGATAGATTAAGATTCTGTCTCAAAAAAAAAAAAAAAAAATTTGCTGGGCGTGATGGTATGTACCTATAATCCCAGCTACTCAGGGGCTGAGGTGGAAGGATCGTTTGAGCCTATAAGTTCAAAGTTATAGTCATGCCTTGTGCCACGGCACTCAGCCTGGATGACAGAGTGAGACTCTGTCTCAAAATAAATAAATAAATAAATAAATGGAAACATCAGCAGAGGATTAGCAGCAATAGGTCCTAATTCCCTCTTTGTAATTTTCTGGGCATTAAAAATAACTGGTCAGTTAGGAGGTGGCTAACTCTGCTCAATGGTTGTGCAAAAGGCTTAGGATAAAATACAGAAACAGGAGCTGAGGAGGCTT
The DNA here is from genome assembly GCF_047675955.1 of Chlorocebus sabaeus. Taxonomy (NCBI): domain Eukaryota; kingdom Metazoa; phylum Chordata; class Mammalia; order Primates; family Cercopithecidae; genus Chlorocebus; species Chlorocebus sabaeus. The sequence continues at coordinate 5,792,441 of NC_132929.1, read as the reverse complement.
CTTTCCCTTTTCAGTAGTGGCTTCACATAACACCTACATGTGAGCTCTCATACTGGTCTATGCACGCCTCTGTGGCTCCGAGAGTCCTGGAGGCCAAGGCTAAACTCTCTATAATATAAATGCATCAGGACTGCTGAGTTCTTCTTTCAACCCCCAGGCCAAGCACAGTGTCTGCCACATAATGTCAAATAAACATTTAGGGGAAGGAAGAAAGGGAAGGAAAAAATAAACCAAGAGAATCAAACAGTTAGATCATGAATGGCATTGGTATCCACTGGGTTCCCATATTTCTTGAGAAAATGAACCCTCTAAGCAAAACAGCCCAAGTTTTAAGTTTTTTCAAATTTCCCTTAAAGACCAGTCCTGGGGACATAAGAGAAAGATTTTGCTACTGCTAACAAAGTTTGCAAAACTTTGAAAAGAAAAGTTTTGGCACAGGCAAAATCTGAAAAGAGGAATAATGAGTAGAAACTAGCCCTAACAGATAATAAATCTTCACATTCTGAAGCTTCCATATTAAAAGTGTGGAACTGGAGAAGAAATCATCGACACAGATCAACGGATCACAGCAACAAATTAAAAACATATAAGGGAATTTCATTTACTATAAAGGTATACAATAAAGGTATATTATATTATTACAAAGGCAGCATTTCAAGAAAAGAGATTGCTTAATAAATGTGTTTCATGCAACTAGGTAATCATCTGAGAAAAATAAAGCCAGATTCCTATCTCATTCCTTATACCAAAATTAATTTCAGATGAATCAAGTTTTCCAAATGTGAAAATGAAGCCATAAGAGAAAGCAAGGGTGAACAGTGAATGTGTGAATAACCTCAAAGGGGCATGGTCTCTTTCTATGCAGGGCACAACACTCAAACAAACAACAAACAGGAAAAGTATTTGCAGCACAGCTACAAAGGGCTGGCTTCCTTAATTCAGAGAGACACTGTTTATTTCATCCATCACACTGGCAAAACTCTGGGGAGGGCCTGGGAAAACATTTGCTGAGATACTACTGAAGGGAGTGTGTGTTAAAAGTAACATTTCTGGGAGATTTGGCAATGTTTATCAAAATTTAGAAAACATGTATCTCAGCAATCCCTGAGCCACAAATAATTTATCCTAAACTCCCACTACCCAAGATTCCGCACCAAGGCCCAGGTTCCAGAAGAAGTAACGCAATGCCAAGTTCATCCTTCCTACTGTGGTCAAGGTTAAACCTCACACCCCACGATGTGACTGCTGAGGCGACTTATCAGCCCCTTGAAGCCAAATCAGACAGGCACCTTACAGACACGGCATCACCCGCTGCCCTGCTCCACCCGCCAAGGTCTGTGCCTCCTCACTAGATTCCAGCATCTTGAAGGCAGAACGATGTCCTTTCCCCTTTCTTAATATTTTCTTTTCTTTTCTTTCTCTTTTTTTGAGACGGAGTCTCGCCCTGTTGTCCAGGCTGGAGTGTAGTGGTGCGATCTCAGCTCACTGCGACCTCCACCTCCCTGGTTCAAGTGATTCTCCTGCCTCAGCCTCCTGAGTAGCTGGGATTACAAGCACCCACCACACCATGTCCGGCTAATTTTTTTGTATTTTCAGTACAGACGGGGTTTCACCATGTTGGCCAGACTGGTCTCGAACTGCTGACCTCAGGCAATCCACCCCCTCCCTCGGCCTCCCAAAGTGCTGGGATTACAGGCGTAAGCCACCATGCCTGTCCCTTTCCTCTTTCTAATATCACATTTATATAGCCCAGAGCAGGGGCTCAAAGTAACATGAGATGCATGAACAAATAAATGACTGAATGTGTAAATCAGATAAACTAGCTAACTAGAAGTACTAGTGGGCAGGTTAAAGACAGGATGGAATCATAGGTAAATGGTTAAGAAAAAAAAGAGAAAGGGACCCAAGAGTTTAGAACAGTTTCTAATACATTTAAGGTTAGCCCTGTGTGTAAAAACTGTCTTTATATTAAGGATACAAAATTATATTATAATACATAGAGGAACCCGAGCAGACAATAATGAATGCCAGGCATTTAGCAGGCTGGGTTAGACTTGATGAAACCGAAAACTCCTAAGCTTGGAAACTAGCTTGTTAAATAACAATGTTCTGTAAACAGGCAGGCTAGATTTATTGTGCCCCTGGGAAACTCTCTGGAATGAACACAGAAAATGCTTCTGTTGATTAGCCTTTTTAGCTTGCGGGTGAGTGTTGACCTAAAAGGGAAAGGCTTGCCCTCCAGATTTTACGTAACGTGCCCTTATCAATTCCTGTCAGGAGAACTGTCCCTGCAGGGATGTTAGGAAGACTAACGATTCTGTCTCAGTAATACAACCTGTGCTCCCAGGAGCCTACTGCAAAACAACAGCTTATCTCTTACACCTGCTTATGGACTACAAAGACCAATTTTAAACAGAGGGCCAATGCAAAGAGAAGAGAAGATAAAGGATATTAATAAAGCTAACAAGTTGATTGATATATTCAAAGAGAGGAAACCGAGGCTGAGCATGTGTGATCACTGGCCCAAGGTCACGAGGGAACTGGCGGCCAGCCCCAGAACACAGAGGGCTTCCCTCCTCCGGCCACCTCCTCAACACTAGGAGCAGGGAGGAGGCATTTCCCAGAGGTAAGCTCTGAATACTGCGCTGTGTTCTCACTGGACAAAGGAAAGGAAAGAAACTCCTCTAAAGACGGCACCGAACACTTATTTAGAGACGCTAACAGAAGCCTCTGTCAGCAACTCAAGGCTCATTTAATCAACTTTTGGGATATTTCCCGTACAGTTCTAAAAACGTATGCAAAGCAGGAAGTGAGATAAAAGAGACCTCAAAAATTATGAGAGTAACTATAAAATTCGACATATTAATAAACGTAAAAGCATTACAAGATGTGAAAATGTATACAGTTGGTTTCTCTGGCTGTGGCAGCTAATCTCCAAAAATGACATCTCCTTCCAGCTCCCCCCACTCCCACCGTGCCCTTGTGGGCAAAACCTGCTACGATTTGCCCCGTGTAGCTCCCTCCTCGTCCCTCTGTGAACGTAGGAGAGGCGAGGCCACTGGCTTTCGGAGACTTGCTCATCAGAAGCCTTGCTGCGGCCACCTGCGCCTCTTGGAAAGCTTGCCGTGGGAGAGGTGCAACTGCCCGGAGAGGCCTTCCTATGAGGAAGTGCGTTAGTCACGTAGGAGACGGCCCCAGCTGGCCCGGCCACCCAGCCGAGGCGCCAACCTGCACATGAAAAAGCCATCTTGGGCGTATAGCCCACTGGGCATTCCCGTGAGTCCAGCCCTAACGTCATCGGACTGCAGCCCCAAGAGAGACGCGAGGGAGAACTGCCTACTCACAGAACCAAGAGGGAGAATGATAAACAATCCACAAAGTTTCTTGCAAAGCAACAGATAACTGAACCATTGGCTAGCCAAGCTGTCAAAAAGCATTAAAATAGATTTATTGCCATAAGACATGAGAAGCATAAACAAAAAAAGTTACTAAACAATTATAGAGTGCTTATGTCTCTTCTTTGAATGGAAGGCCTTAGAAATACTTCCATATTTTCTGAGGTATTTTGAAGGAGTGCAGGTCTGAACACATAGCACACAACTGTCAGAAGGAAGGCCAGGCATTTACACAGGGTGGAGTGTGGGAGAAGAAACCTCATGGAGGCTGTCAGCTGGAAGACTCCTTGATACCATTTCATCACCAATCCAAAACACAGTCAGCTCTGCTTGTTTTTTCTCTTATAAACTCTAGTATGCTCTAGGGTTAGAGAGGTACTGATATTGTGAGCATACATGTGCAAATAATTGTGCTAGATTATGCGGCAACCTGATTTTCCTTATATTTGTCATCTGATATTTCAATCAGACATGATGATGAACTCAAATTCAAATCTAAAACAAAGATGAAAGCACAGACTAGAACAGAAAATCAAAAACACAATTCAAGGATAGTATAACAAAAACATATTTCAGATACTGAACAAAGCTGGTCCTTTGCAATAGAACATGTTCCACGGAGGACTCCCCTCTAACAAGCCGAGGGCCTTACGGCACATAACCTCTTTGAGACTTGAGATCTTCGGAACTGTCTTGAAACTATTTCTGCATTGGGAAGAAAAAATAGTTCTGTGATCCTCAATGGTGGCGAAGTTCTAGGTAAGAGCTTCAAGCGAAACGATGGAAAAAGACTGAGTCAGAACTAGGAGCTGGTACATTAGAAGCATCTACTGCATGCAAACCCTGCGTGAGGCCCCTTCATACAAACCTCCTTTACTCCTCGTCATGGCCCTGCACCGAGGGCTTGGTGTCCCCTCTTTGGAGAAGCCACCACACAGAAAGATCCAGTCACCAGCAAGGGGTCGTGCGGCACATCCACTCCAAGTGAGTCTCACAGGGGATCTCAAATGCCCTTTCACTCTGCAAGGTATTACCTGCACTGTGGCTCAGCATTCCAGAGATACATGTGGGAACAGGGCCAGGTCCCTGCCTCCAAGAGCTGGCAGAAGGCTGGAACACACACACATGTGCACCATTCATTTCCACAGAAAATCATTTTTGGATTCAAAGCTGCGTTTGAAATGGGTCTTGCAGGATGAATGGGATTTCACGGATGAAAACTGGTAGAAGAAAACTGCAGAGGCTCATGGATTCGTTCAGCAAGCACACACACAAGGGCCTGCTGTGGGAGAAGGGCAAATTCTGTCCCCAAAGGGCAGAGTGAGTGCTGGGAGCTTCAAGAACTTCTTTTGATGTGCGTTTAGCAAAAGAATTTCTTATTACATAGAGAACTCGCTTTATATTTTGCCACATACACTAAACATTTGTGGGAAATTCTCTCTGCCATTCAGATTTTTAAAAATTGATTCTGGATTATTAGCTGTTCCCAAATTCAAAGGTGACATCCCTCACAGCTAAAACCTAACACAGGTCCTGGAAACCGACAAGGCCCTGCTGCAGGAGCTCACACTCCTGTGGTCCCTACTCCCAGGGATCAAGTCTAGCTGCCACAACTCTGTGTGCAAGAGCAAACTGTTTCTTATGATGAGTCAGTTTCTTTTTTGAATCAAAACAGAAATGTTAAGAAAATATGGAGAGCTATTCTTTTATGATCAAGATTATTTTTGCTATGCTTGATATTCTTTTACAGTTTCCTATTTTAACATTCTCATCCGGTAGATTTCAAGCACTGACCTCCCCTTTTCTTTCAACAAGGGTATGAGTAGACAGACTCCACTTGCTCAGACTGGGCATGGGGCTTTGTGGCCTTCGGGATTTCTTAGGGGAGACTTGAGAGCTGGAGAACTGTCAAACTAATGATGTAACCCTTTTCCTTGCCATTTCAACACAAACAGGTATTTCTCTCCAAATCGAGAAATCCTTCTGTAAATGGAACGGCAGATCATTATTTTGCATTTTGCTGAGAACAAGAAGTACGTGAGATATTGCACAAATTATAGCATGAGGCATAGCTTTTACCCAATAGGCTCAAACATCTAAATTAAAAGAAAACAAAGGGACAGAAAGAAAAGCAGTTTTCTTCTCTTCCACCTCCTCCTCCTCTCCCCTAAAATGTGCCACCCACGGGAGGTGCACAGCATAGGGCTCAGGCAGAGATGATATTCCATGTACTTTTTCAGGTTTCCCATTTAAGGATGTCACCACCATTAAGCCAAATGACAGTAAGGGAGGTGCGGTCACATTAATAACATGAGGGCTGTTCTAGGGCAAGGCAGGGCCTGAGTCACGGCTTCCTCTATCCCTGAGAAGGAGGGTGACGGAAGAGAACGCCTGCAGGGTGACAGTAAAGGAGTGTATCAGAGATGAGGTTGCAGAGCACTGCGCGGTCCCCACTGTGGGCTGTCAGAGTCAATCAGGCACTCGGCTTTCTGTCCCCTCAGCAATGAGGGCGGAGGGCAAACCTTGCAAATGACACATCTCAGTTGGAGGACATGATTGGGGCTGGCATCATCAACCATATGAGATAAGCCTACAGCAGACAGCAGTCAGAAACAATACCCCGGGTTAAAAAAGGAATCTACCCCATTATGAAATAGAAGAAACCTCAGCAAGTTGTTGTCTATGTTCTCTGAGCTGATAAAATGGTATTACCATGAACTAAGGGTAGCTAGTCCCTCAAAATCCATGCTAATGAAATTCTCTAAGTCCAGAAAAATGAGCAAAACCATCATTTAAACACATTTAGAAATTTTTATTTGCTTATAAACTTGATTGTGAGCTTTTAGAACAAAAAGGTCTAATATCCCATGTAATGAAGAATGGCTTTAAAACACCACAACTTAATGCACAGCTGTATCAATATTATGTAAATTGACAAATGTCACACAAAACGTGGTGCCGAATTGATTTTGACATGCACATACATAAAGTAAGACCATTCGGGTAAATACAGAACTAATAATTACAAGAAGCAAATAATACCAATTAAAACCATTTTTGAAGGGTATTAGATTTTCATTCTCTTCCTCATCAAAAAGAAGCATGTATTGAACATCTGCCTGTGGCTAGGGTTGTAGTAAGCAGAAAAGTGACTTGCCTAAAGGATGAGAAATCCTATTACATAAAGATTTTTTATTTTAAGTGTAGGCCCACTCTCCACACACCCACACCCATCAGTAACCTAGCAGTTCCTTATAAGGAGTGTGAAATCCAAGTTTGGCAACTCACTGGGGACTTCAAGCAAAACCTTCTACTCTGTCCTGTTAAGTGTGCAGCCCTATGAATTAATTAAAATGCACTGTGACCATCTGCAGAATAGGCAGAAGGTAAGCCTCTAATCTGTACTTTTCAACCAATACCTGGGAGGCTTTTTAAGAGGGATACTGACCTTGTTTTCATTGGTTTTATTTCATTTTACTCAAGTACCTGTTGCCACTGAAAATTACAGCCAGCCTTATTGTCTTCAATTCCTTTGCGTCCCCTTTTCCAACTGCTATTCCTAAAGAAAGCCATGCATTTGTTTTTGTGCAAATGTCAGAGGACTAATTTCTCCCTAAAGATGTGGTGTTCAAATCCCCGAATACATGTTATGGGTTTTGGTTCTTCATATTTTTTATTTTTATTTTTTTTCTGAGATGGAGTCCTGCTCTGTTGCCCAGGCTGGAGTGCAGTAGCACGATCTCGGCTCATTGCAACCTCCACCTCCCGGGTTCAAGCAATTCTCCTGCCTCAGCCTTCCAAGTAGCTGGGATTACAGGTGCCCGACACCACGCCCGGCTAATTTTTGTATTTTATTAGAGACAGGGTTTCACCATGTTGGCCAGGCTGGTCTCGAACTCCGTGATCTGCCCGCCTCAACCTCCCAAAGTGCTGGGATTCCAGGCGTGAGCCACCGCACCTGGCCAGTTCTCCTCAATATTGTCACCAGGCTCCCTGTAAGGTGGCATTTCCAATGACCAAATGTAGTTGTTACCTAAGTCAAAACTCTATACCTGCCTTGTCCAACATGGTACCTGCTAGCCACATGTGACTATTTAATTAAAATTAGATAAAATTTTAAAATCTGCTCTTCAGACACACAAAAGCCACATTTCAAGCGACCCATGGTCTCATGTAGCTAGTAGCAATGATACTGAACAGTGCAGAAAGTTCTGTTGGGCAGCATTGCTCTACATCAAGCTCGTCACACCTGCCCGGCATGTGACCCAGGATGGCTCTGAATGCAGCCCAACACAAATTCATAAACTTTCTTAAAACATTATGAGATTTTTTTGTGACTTTTTAGCTCATCAGCTATCATTAGTGTTAGTGTATTTTATGTGTGGCTGAAGACAATTCTTCTAACGTGGCCTAGGGAAGGCAAAAGATTGGACGTCCCTGCTCTACATGAGGCAACATGGGTCTGCTTGTGATCCTGGTTCGTATAGAATAGTATCTACCAGTACACATTCAATTGAGAATATTCAAATGAGTAAAAACCACATGGACTGCTGCAGCCCTCCATTCCTCTGAAGAATCCGGGGGCAATGTAATACCAGGCAGTGCTGTGAGTAGAAGCCTAAGGACCTAGCACACTCCTGACCATATCCTGAAACTGTTCCAAACCTTTTCCTGTGACAGATTTATACCTCCTAAGTGCATACAACACACATTATGAGAACACGGTGAAGCAAAAATGCTCAAGAAATGGAAGTTACTTCAGTTAATATCAGCTCAGGGTTGACTCAGTTTCTCCTCACTTTTGTCAAAATTTTCTGTGTAACATGCCAGTCTGCATTGCTTCTCTGATAGGGCAGTATTCTACAGCTAACGTTAACTAAATGAGGATGTTACATTAATTAAAACTCATCATTCTTATAATTTCATGTAAACCAATTAACAAATGCAAAATATTTTAGAAAATTGGTTTTAACATTTGACTCCAAGATATAAATGGGAAATTATTTCTTTTTATTTTTTGAGACATGCTCTGTCATCCAGGCTTGGAGTGCGGTGGCATGATCATGGCTCACTGCACCCTCGACCTCCCAGGCTCAAGGGATCCTCCTGCCTCAGGGTCCTGAGTAGCTGCGATTGCAGATGTGCAACACCATATCTGAATAATTTTTGCATTTTTCATAGACACAGGGTCTCACTTTGTTGCCCAGGCTGGTCTCAAACTCCTGGGCTCAAGTGATCCTCCCGCCTTGGCCACCCAAAGTGCTGGGATTACAAGCATGAGCCACCACACCTGGCCTAGATTATTTCTTTTTCTTTTTCTTTTTTTCTCTTTTGAGATGGAGTCTTGCTCTATCACCCAGGCTGGAGTGCAGTGGCACAATCTCGGCTTATTGCAACCTCTGCCTCCCGAGTTCAAGCAATTCTCCTGCCTCAGTCTCCTGAGTAGCTTGGATTACAGGTGTGTGCCATCATGCCTGGCTAATTTTTTTATTTTTAGTAGAGATGGGGTTTCACCATGTTGGCCAGGCTGGTCTCGAACTCCTGAACTCATGATCCGCCCACCTTGGCCTCCCAAAGTGCTGGGATTACAGGTGTAAGCCATCCTGCCTGGCCGATTATTTCATTGTCTAAAACAAATACTTCAACTTTTTAAAAACTGAAATTTGCCTGTTTTTCCCAAAAGTATAGTTTTTAAGAAGCAGGTTAACTGTGACTAATCAAGTACAACCAACTGACTTGATCTCCTTGAGTAGCCTCTGGACTTTCCCCAGAGCTGTTATGAATTCCTGGGAAGCAGCTAATATATTCTCAAATAAATACTTCATTTTTATAAGCCAGATAATTCTGATATAATCTTATTTTAGAAACACAGTCCATAGTTCAGTATATGACAACAATCTGTTCTTAGAATAGAAATCTGCAAAATTAAAAAAAAGGAAGCCTCCAGAAGCCCAGAAGCATCTTTCAAAGGTGTCTCCACAATTTTAGAGTTTCATAGCTCTGTACAACATCCAATCACGCATGTAAATGGCTGAAAGGAAAAGCAACTTCCCTTTTATATGTATCTGTTTCCCATTGTTCCTGGACCATCAGGGAAGCCCATGTGGGAGGAGGGGATGGCCTGGGATGAGTATGGGAGAAAAAGTGACTTGCACATTAATTAACACCCATGCTGGCCGGACGTGGTGGCTCATGCCTGTAATCCCAGCACTTAGGGAGGCTGAGGCAAGCGGATCACGAGGTCAAGAGATCAAGACTATCCTGGCCAACATGGTGAAACTCCATCTCTACTAAAAATACAAAGATTAGCCGGGCGTGGTGTCAGGCGCCTGTAGTCTTAGCTACTCGGGAGGCTGAGACAAGAGAATCACTTGAATCTGGGAGGCAGAGCTTGCAGCCAGCCGAGATCGTGCCACACTGCACTCCAGCCTGGGAGACAGAGCCAGACTCAGTCTCAATTAAAAAAGAAAAAAAAAAAAAGAAAAAAAAAAATTAACACCCATGCCTCCTCCGGCTCCCTTTCCTCCACTCCCTGACATTCATGTGCAAGTGGTTAAAATAGGTTAAAGAGAGGATCAGTACAGCTTCCGTGGGGAAGAACATCTAGGAAAGGCAACGCCATGCGGTCTTGAGGCTGGGAAGAGACGGATGGCAAGGCTCAGGCTCCCGTGCTTCCTCCCCTGAGCTGGTTTTCACCACCAGTGGACAGATGCCTCCCGTTCCCTCTAGCTGCCTCCGGGGCTTGCTGCCCAGGAGCCTCCCCAGAGCCAAGACCTGAGAGCCCAATTCTCCTATGGCCTTTTTCAGTTTAAATTTTGAGTATTTCTTAGGTTTATATTTCTAAGGCTACATTAATGATTATTAGTCGGGAAAACTTTTACAGTGGTTTTAAAGCTAAGTCTGTGTATTCTAGGAACTAGCTACCCTAGCGACAGCAACCCTGTGGTCACCACCATCAGTCACACTCCTCTGGCCACCTAGTACCGTAGTGATGGAATTGTGACATCAGGTGTGCGCACCTCCGCATATGGCTTAGATTCTTTTTTTTTTTCTGTTTTCTTTTTGAGACAGGGTGTCACTCTGTCACCCAGGTTGGAGGGCAGTGGTGTGATCTCAGCTCACTGTAATCTCCACCTCCCAGGCTCAGGCTCAGGTGATCCTCTCACCTCAGCCTCCCAAGTAGCTGGGGTACAGGCGTGTGCCACCGCGCCCAGCTAATTTTTTGTATTTTTGGTGGAGATGGGGTTTCACCATGTCAGCCAGACTGAGGACCAACTTATAACATTAGATAAATGTATTGGAAGGGCAATGGAGAATATTGCAACCGTGTTAGCTATTCTGAAATATGTTGAGTATCACCTCAAAAAAAAATTATCATTAGAATACAGTTAATTTTAAAATTATGAAAGCTTTTACTGTATAATATTTACTGCTTTCCTCTCTACCACATCTTCAATAATTTCTCTCTTGGTGCAATTTATTTCAACAATTTATTCAATCATTTCTCTATGTATGTACGTTTGAGGGTTTTTATTTTTGGTGTTTAAACCTGAAGCTGTAATAACAATAAACATCCTTGTTCTTGTTCTGGTATGTCCTTTGTTTAGTTTATTAAAATTTAGATTAACTCAGGTAAAATTGGTATACAAAGAACTGCACATATTTAGTGTGTGCAATTTGATGAATTTGGACATATGCAAACATCTATGATACCATCCCCACAATCAAGGATAGATATATCTAGCACCTCACAAAGTTTCCTAATGTCCTTTTTGTTTTGTTTTCTTTTCGTGGTAAAATCTACCCTCTTACCGGATTTTGAAGTACACAATACCATAGTGTTAACTACAGACACCACGTTGTTCAGCAGTTCTCTAGAACTCACTCATCTTGCATATCTGAAACTTTCATACCCACTGAACAGCAATTCCCCATTTTCCCTACACTGCAGCCCCTGGCAACCACTATTGTATTCTCTGCTTCTGCGAGATTGACTATATTTACAGATACCTCAAATAAATGGAGTTATGCAATATTTGTCCTGTGACTGGCTTATTTCACTTAGAATAATGTCCTCCAGGTTCATCTGTGTTGTCACAAATGGCAGGAATTCCTTCTTTTTCTAAGCCGAATAATATTCCATTGTATGTATATATCACATTTTCTTTATCCATTCCTCTGTTGATGGACAGGTGGGTTGTTTCTATATCTTGGCTATTACGAATAATGCTGCAACAAACATGGGAGTGCAAATATCTCCTCAAGATACTGTTCTCACTTCTTTTGGATATATACCTATACATGAGATTGCTAGATCACATAGTTCTAGTTTTCATTTTTTGAAAAGCTCCAGCTGTTTTCCATAACTGTGGCATTTTACACTCCCACTAACAGTGCACAATGCAAGGGCTCCCTTTTCTCCACATGATCTCCAACAGTTGCCTTTTGTGTTTTTTTCATAACAGCTATCCTAACAGATGTAGGCTGATATTTCATTGCAGTTTAGACTTGCATTTCCCTGATGATTAGTAATATTAAACGCCTTTTCATATACTTCTGGGGCATTTTTGTATGTCTCCTTTGCAGAAATGTCTGTTAAAGTCCTTTGCCCATTTTTAAATTGGGTTATTTGTATTTTTGTTATTGAGTTGTAGGAATGTGTTATATATTTTGGAAATTAACCGCTTATCAGATACATGGTTCGCAAATGTATTCTCCCCACTCTACAGGCTGCCCTTTCACTCTGCTCACTGTTTTCTTTGTTGATGTGTCCTTTTGGAGACAGGCAGACCATTGTGGTAGTAAGGAGGTGAGGTTTAGAGCCCCACTACCTGAGTTTAAATCCCGCCAGTGTCACTGTTTAACCTTGATAGATACTTCATTCTTTAGGCCTAGTTTCCTCATTTGCTAATCTAGGATAATATTAACTGAACATGACAGGTTCACATCCACTAAAATTTTATCCAATTAATGTTCATCACGTTCAGCAGATTCCAATTTGAACCACACGTTGGATATATACTTTTCACCTCTACTCTGAAAGCTTTGCGGATACTTATCAGTAATTCCATATACTCAGCGACACAAAGCTTTAAAAAGTACTTCTGGACAATAAAACCATGACAATGTATTTGAGAGTGGTCTATTTCCTAACACTACCTATATACACCAGTCCTAAAATATTATCTGTGCTAGAGAAAGCGAAGTGTTCAAGGATGTTTATTTGCAAAGAGTCTGACAGATATAGCTGAGATTATCAAGTTTTTTTTTTGTTGTTGTTGTTTTAAATTATTGAGTTCATCATTGTTAGGGTGGTTTTGAAATTTGAAGTTTTTCTTATTTCTGTGTTATTTTATAACATTAAACCCAGGGATAGCAGCAAACACAATTTCAAATGAATGTGTTGCTGTGCTGGATACTGAGAAGTCAGACTACAAACCTCTGTCCTCACATCAGCCCAAGCTAACCTTAAATCCCCCAAGTGCACTGACTAAAAAGACCAAGTGGGCCCTTCATCAGCACACTTACCCCACTAGCAAGGAACTGGCAGAGTTTTCACCATATGTTTTGTGTTTGTGTTTTGGTTTTGGTGAAGGGGAGAAGACATGTCAGTAGGCTCAAAGCTGTAACTACAGAGCAGACTTTAAAAACGAAACGGCTTACATACCTTCATCTCATTGCCAGTATCAACAACCAAGGACTTCCTGGCAACACTCGGAGATTCTAGAGACATCAGTAACCTTTCTAAAAATGATTTTGTGACTTTCATTCTAAATGGCTAGGCAAACACATCATTTCATAGACTGCAGAAAATGGGCCACAAAATGACCAGAGGCACATGATATCATACACAGTGAGAGAGAAGGGGGACAAAATTCAGTTTGTTATGAGACTTAAGTGCAAAATTCCTAACTGACGTAGGTGCCTGGATTAAACGTGTTGGGCAAATGAAGAGCAACTGCATCTCCATGTGTAAGACAGAAAAGTTCCTTCTGTGATGACCCTCCCCAAACGAAGAGCCACTGGTCCAATCAGTTTGAGCTTCCCTACAGGTTATCAATAAAGATTTTTTAATAAGCTGTTGGATCAGTCTGGTGGAGGGCGATTTAGAGAGTAACCAGAAAAAGATTTGGCCCAAGATTTGGCCGCTTCCCACTGCTTCCCACTTCGGCCACCACGATGGCTTCCCTACTCCGGAATGCCTTCCAGACTCTTCCGTGCATCTTCTCGCTGCCCCTTTTGATTCTGCCACTCTTAGGACTTCTACATGAAAGGAATACAAAAACCCCTACATCACTTAAATTCTTTAAAAAGGGTTGTTTGAAAGAGCTAACCTAATTAACAGGGAAAAAAAATGCCTTTACTTGCACTTCAGGACAATTGTTCCTGCTACAGAAGAACCTTTAATAATCTTCCCACGCTAAACTGTGGAGACCTTTGATTTTATTCGACCAGAAGCCCACTGGGAATCTGTCTGCTGCCTCCAACTATTGTCAAAGAAGTTTAATTTGTCTATTCCTTTATATCTTTTACAAAGTAAAAGATTTCTTCCAAACTCTCAGCTTGCCTTGGGACTTAAACGACACTGGGTCTGTTTCCTGCAGCCTTGGGATGCTTGCAAAGCGAGGCTCTTAGGGAGCCCTGTTGACTGTGTCGGGTGAAATGCACAGGGCATGCAGGGAATGTGGCATGGTGTTCTGTGTTCCTTCTCACTCTGCATTGTTTATCCTTGCTCAAATAACTTATATTTGCTTCTTCTCTATCATGACTGAGGTATAAAATTATAAAATAAATAAGTATAATCTCCTACAGTCCTCACAGCAACCATTTCCCTACCTCCTTCCACACACAAACAACTTTTCAGCAGTGAAGTGGTACATGTCCTTTTTTTTTCCTTTGAATCTCAGGATCATTTAGTCTATCAAGGCCATTTAATGGAATGACCAGACGACAAAGAAGAAAAAGGAGTGGTTTGAGTAAAGAGTTTCCTTTTGCATTTCTGGCTTTAATTGTGAGGCTATGGCTTTAAGAAAGAAAAGAAAATACCTGTAGTGATAAAAGAGCTGTCTTTCAACAAATGGTTATATTTTTATAAATCCTGTAGAATTTGTGGATGTATTTTATTAATACAATATTTACACCTCAAGTTTATAAAGGAATAGACAAAATTTACCCAGGGTTTGACAGTCTCAGGTACCTGGTGGTGAAATTATCACAATTCATATCCACTCGTACAATGCTATTAATAAACAAAATGCTTATGACAAGTATGGGAATTTTTAGAAGGTAAAAATTTCCAGGAAAATGATTTTAGACTGAAAGCTGTACTAGGGTATCCCCACTAAAACAGTCCTAATGATTATTTTCTCCTTTAACAGAATTTGAAAGCACACCTTTTCCTACTAAATTATGCAGTGGTCATAATTTGCACTTGTTGCTGTGTTGAACTCACAATAGAAAAAATAAACATCTTTTGAAACATCTTTTGAGTAAACTAAACAGATATATTATCCTTTTAAAATACAGCTGGAGAAACATTAGAGATCATCGTGTTCAATGGTTCTCAACAGATGCTCCCTGGACCACCTGTATCAGGACCATCTTGGGGGTATACTGAGCGTGCAGGCTGTCAGCCTCACCCCAGACCCAGTGAATCTTAGAGGGTAGAGCCCAGACATCTACAGTGTTACCAAGCACCTTATTTCATTCTTCCATACACTAAATTTTGAGAACCTCTGTTGTCCTATCTTTTCCATTTCCAACAAAGAAACTCTTACCCAGGTTGTCCAAGATAGATGGCAGAGGCAGGCAGAACTTCATTCAACAGCAAAAATATCACACTGCTCTTCTGTAATATAACATTTACTAAAAACCAAACTATAGAAAAGCAGATATTTATATTATTTAATATAATATTTACATTATATTACATTATATTAATATTATATTTATATTAAAGTTCTGCAACTTACAGTAATATTTTAGGCTTTTCTCATTCATTCTTTTATTCCACAAACCTTCACTGAATGCCCGCACTACCTAAGGCATCGATGCTGTAGCAGTTTAAGTTTACCACTGAGCGGAGATGAGACATTACACAAAGAGGTACAGTTCAAGCAAGGCTGCCACAAACACCACAGGAGCAGGTTAACTACAGGGATCAAAAAGTTCTAAGCAGCGAGCCCTCACCTCTGGTTCAGATGACCCAGATGACTTCACAGAGGAGGGGCTGTTCTGGCCATGGCTGAGCTAGCAACAGATAGGGATGGACAAGGGATACACTCACCTTACTATTCTCGTTCACTAGCAAGTGTAAACATTAAAGGCTTCTGTCATCCTGGGGCTGCAGACTTCAAAGGAAGTGCTTTATACAAACTAAAAATTAGAGGCAAAAGAAAACAGGATCCTCGTTTTAGGTGTGGAATCTCTAACCTTGCTTTCCCTGACTCCCTGCCTCAAATACTCCTCCTTTTCGGGCTCTATTGTAGATCTGGATCCTGTTCTCCCCCTACAACTTATGATAGGGAAGCCTAACACTCACCATCGATAATACATTATCCCTTTAGGAGGATATCCTTTGAGGGGACTGGCAATCTCCCTGGGGTCAGAAAATGAGTACGTGTCAGCTACCAGGGTCATGCAGCCAGCCAGAGCCTGAGCCAGTGTTCCTACCACTGCATAGTTCCCTGGCAAGGGAACTCATGGAGATAGTATCGGGGAGAGGAAAGGGAATCCAGAGCAGACTTCTGAAGGCTGTGGGGCAGGACTGCAGGCTGTGAGGCTTTGCTCCTGGCTCCTTTTCCTCTTCCTTTACCAGTAAGAGCTCCCCAACCACGCTTGAGCTATGGCCATGCCGTGTGGCAGTACAGTCAGCAGACAACTTCCCTGTGTTTTTAAGATTTAAAAAACAAAGACACTAAAAACTGATAAACAACCAGCTTTTCTTTGCTTCCTTGGATGAGTAATTTTAAAAAAGAAGGAGGGGAAGGAAAACAGAGAACTGACCTAGAATTGCCAACCTTTTATTTGGGCATCTAAGAACATTTGTAAAATAAGCAAAACAGAAAAGCCTCTACTTCAGTAAAGAGCAATCCTTTAAGTAGAGTAAATTCAGACTATTAAAAACAAACATATGATGTTTTAACTGTTTTTTAAAAATCATTTTTCCTTGGACTAGTAAAAATTGCATCATGTGGCCCCATCTGTAGTACTTAGAAACAGCTGCAGGCTGTTTAAGCTTCTATAAGTTTCTATAAGCATAGCTCAGAGACTCAAAAAAGAAGGGGGAAGAAGGCTTGGGACGGGAAAGGAAAGAGCAAAAGCATTAGGGTTATTCAAGATGTACCAACAAGCATAAAGTTCCACTCGACAATTTCAGATTTTAAAACCCCTCATCATCTATAATCCAGGCTATGCCTGTTCTTTGAGCCAACAGAACCAAACTGGATGAGATATCAATTTAAAAATACTGTGCGCTCTAAATAAATTTAAACATCAGCAGTGTAGAAAAACCACATTATATCAAAACATATTGTTTAAGGTACTAAGAAATGTCTCTGCAAAACTTAATATGAGCTTTAAAAGCATATCATGCCACCATCACCATCAGTCATTAAATTTTTATTTTTTCATTTAAACTTTTTTTATTATTTAATGTTCAGATTCAGGCTAGTGTTAAAAGATATGAGGCAGAAAACAAAACTTAAATATTAAAAAGGCAGATAAAATATGTATTTTTGGATGATGTGTTTATAGAAATCAAATGGGAAACAATTAAATGTAATTTACAGCTGAGGGTCCCTGTAGTCACAGTTACTTGGGAGGCTGAGGCAGGAGGATTCTTTCAGCCCAGGATTTTGAGGCTGCAGTGAGCTACGACTGTGCCTGTGATTAGCTGCTGCACTCCAGCCTGAGCCATAGAGAGAGACCATGTATTAAAAAAAAAAAAGTAGGTGAATACTAGATATACAAAACCAAATTACCAGATACTACCAGTTTGAAAATATAATAAAACAGATCAAAACACAAACTATAAAATAAGTAAAACAATAACCATAATGAGAAATATACTGGACCTATTTAGAGAAAATTGGAAAATTTTGTGAGAAATATAAAAAGTAAGATTTGGATAAATGCTTAGTACATGTCATGGGCTTGGTGGTAAAGACTAAAACCTTTTAGATAAACAGTTTTTCCCAAAATAATCTGTAAGTTCAACATAAATTTTCCAAAGTTCATCTGAAGTAACAAACAGGAAAGAACAACAAAGAAAATTTTGCAGAAGAGTCCTGCAGGGGATTGGCCCTGTAAGATGTCACATCACGTACGCTGTGCGGCACAGACAGAAGGACAGGCAAGCAGAACAATGGACCAGAGAAGACAACCCAGAAGAAACACCCACCCATATTCAGAAGATACCACAAATCCATCAAATAAAATTGAGAAAAGATGGCACCCACTAGGTAACAATTCAGACCAAAAACAAGAGCCCCTCACCTGATTCTATGTGGTGAAATACATTCCACATGAATTTAGAGTTTAGCAACAAAAATTTTGTTAAGGTAGAAAAACATATTGTATACATATAATATAAAAAAAGTATATATATTTTTTGAGATGGAGTTTTGCTCTTGTTGCCCACGCTGGAGTGCAATGGCGCAATCTTGGCTCACTGTAACCTCCCCTCCCGGGTTCAAGCAATTCTCCTGCCTCAGCCTCCCGAGCAGCTGGGATTATAGGCGTGTGCCACCACACCCAGCTAGTTTTTTGTATGTTTAGTAGAAATGAGGTTTCACCATGTTAGCCAGGCTGGTCTTGAACTCCTGACCTCAGATGATCCGCCTACCTGGGCCTCCCAAAGTGCTGGGATTACAGGCGTGAGCCATTGCGCCTGGCCTATATCAGATATTTCAAAACGCTTCTAGAAAAAAAATGACTTTCTAAGCTAAAAAATAATAGAAGAATCTAAAAAGAACAGAGTAACATATTTTACCATCTGCAAATCTTAAACTTCTATTTTTATTTTAAAAATACACTTAAATGCAAACACCAAATTGGAAAAAGTATTTGTAGCAAAAGTCATCATCAAAAGACTAATCGCTTTCCAATAAACAGAGCTATAACATGTGTATAAGATTTTTGGTAGCCCAGTAAGCTAGGACAAGCTCTGGGGAAGGCAATTTGGCAATACATGTAACTGGAGCCTTAAATATATTTGTATCTATGACCCAGCAATTCCACTTCTGGGAATCTAGCCTAAGGAAACAATCCACATATAATAAATATTCTCTGTGTACAAAGATGCTCTTCACAGAGAAAAAAACTGAAGTGATCTAAAAGTATATTAAAGAACAGTTAAGTAAACTATTTAAAATTTTTAAATAGTGCTTAGCGTATATAATAGTATTTCAAAGTGTTTATAATAAAATGTCAAAGAAAAAATCAAGATACTAAATTGCATATTCAATAAAAATACAATTTAAAAAAATATATAGATTTATATATAAAAGTATTAAAATATTTAAACACTGTTATATTCATTTTATATATGTATGTACATATATATGTGCATGTCATACGTTTATACATATGTAGAAATATATTAGGTACTATAATAACAGAAATATATGTGATAGGAATATACACACACACACATATATACACACACAGATCACCCACTTAACGCCTTTAATCTATTCAAGAAAGAAGGCATTGAGGCGAAGACATCAATGTATTATTACCATTCATTTCAAAGTGTAATATAATTAATTCTCAGAGCATCCTAAAGTTCCAATTGTTTCCCACCAAAATAAAGTCATAAAAGAAACATTTGGTTAATGAATTAAATGTATATTAAAGAGTCCTTCTCATATTTAAGGCTATCAGGCATTTAAATACAAATATAATGATTTAGTTTCCTAAAATGGTGAGCAACACATAAGCATTCTGGATAAAAGTTCTTTATTGTTTCTGCTTCCACCAGCGTACATCCTGAACCTACATTCTCTCTATATATAAGGAGTGGCTCTGGCTCAGTGTCCCCAGAGCTCCAGCAGCTCTCATGCGTTTTCACCCCCGCTATTAGAATGACCCCAGTGTGTAGCCGCACACCCTGACTGCAGCATGGAGGAATGTGGAATGGCATCAGCAGTGCTAAAGAGTGGGGCTAAAAGCCCAGTGAGAATCACAGGAGAACACAGGACTCTGTTCTGAGGCAGCAGGGATGGACTGGATCTAATCTAGTGCCATAGCTGCAAAATGCCCAGGAAATGTGCTCTGTGGAAGGCCAGGGACTCCTGCTCCCCAAGACAGAGATGCAAATCTGCTCCCTTAGTTGGGGAAACAGCTCTGGGAAGATAAACAAGTGAGCAGGCCTCCAAGTTAATCAACCCACAGCGTGTGTGCATAACATTTTAATGTTAAATACAAGATAATCCTTGACTGATTGTCATTTCAAGTGTTTATAATATTCCAGGGGTCCTGTCATAAGGTTCTTATCATCTGTAAGCTGAAAGACATATCAGAACTATATTAAGTTTGTAAAGAAAACTGCTATGTTTGAGATCACTTGATTAGTGCAAAGTTTAATCTATTTTGTATGAAACACTTTTTTTTTCTGTTAAGATGGTAAGTTTGCCTCTCAGACGTTTTAAATATTTAAAATAAAATATATGAAACCTACAAATGTAGTTTTAAATGTTTGAGGGAAATCCAATTAGCCAAAATTAATCAACAATCAGTCTTATTTTATGCGAGGGAAGTCCAATTAGTTAAAATTAATCAATAGTCTTATTTTATGCAAAAATATTTAGATTCATTAATAGAATAACAAGTCTTATAAATTGAAACGGAAAAGAAAAACTAGCTTTTAAAAAGTCTAACTTCAGTAAACTGAATGCTATTTTTGAACACCAGTAACTACAACAGTTCTTCTGGACATTACAAACTAGCATTAACTCACCCCAACCTCTCCAGCAGCCACGGTACAGAGATGTAAGCTGGGCTCCACGGAGCAGGCACACCCACGGGAAACTTTGATGTGAATGTCAAGGCAGTCCCTAGCCTCTCCTCAGTCCTCTCCCACTTTTAGCTGGCACTGAGTAATCCATTCCATCCTCTAGAAGAGACCCAGTGCTGTGAGGCATCATCCAGTCAAAGTGGTTTTACAAACGTAATTTAGAAAATGACTTACTAAACTACTTAGTAAACGACTAAGTCTTTGGTAAACAACTTCACTAAACTGCTAACCATAGGGAAATGGTTAGTAGAATTAATATCTTTCCCACATACCACATAGCAAAATATTTTAATTTCTTCCATTATTTATGTCCTTTCTTCTGCTCAAAAGTTGCCTTTCCCACCAGCTTCACTGTCTCTCTTTTCTCCTCTTCTACCCGCCTCTTCAGATTCAGATCTGGCTGTCAATGGCATCTCAGCAAAACAAAAGTTCCATCATGGGCCAGAGAGAGGCCATCCACCTCCACCTTGAGTCCACAACACCCAACGCGGTGTGTGAAAGCCCAATGAAACTGGGAGGGGACGGGGTGGGATCCTGCTGCCAAGGAAATGAGATTTTTCTCCTATCATTTAAAATGAAATGATTGTTATACATAATTTGAAGTGAAATAAGAGATAGCAGGAAACAGGCCACCTGAAGGGAACAGAAGCAGAGCCACTTCACCATTTTGCTTAACTCTTCATGCCACCAGTAAGGATCTTTAAACTGGAAAAGGCTGGAGACCGGGCAGAGCATTTCAACAACTTCAAGGTGCAGTGAATTACTCCCACTGCAACGAAAAGCAATGGCATGTGTTTCTGCGCAGCCATTGTTGGCATGGTTTCCTAAGGGAAAAATGGACGACTGTCAGGAAATGGAAGCCAGAGGAATGCTTCTCGGTTTTCCGAAAAGAGCAAAGAGTAATGTTCTGGAAACCACACACTGGCAAATATGGCCTGGAATCCTAATGAAATCCTAGGACAGACGGTTAGACAAATGTTCGGTTGTGAAAGGAATAGAGTACGTTCAATAAAAAATATGTTGAAAAATGATTAAGCTATCCTCTAGTCCTTCACAGAGAACTTGGTGAGATAGTACCTCTCTATACAACTGCTAATGGGGGAAAGGTAATCTTATTACCTGCATCTACTGTTAAAAAAAAGTAGAATCATTAGAAAATCCATGCCAGAGAGTGAAAGCTATAAACGACAGACTCTGCCAGCGAGGTATCTACTTGTTCCAATGTAGCCGGTGAAGCCTGCACTCTAGAGCTTGCATCAGTGCATGCTCTCTACAAAGGTACCAGGGAGGCAAGGGCACTGGCACAGGCCAAGCTCTACCTCCTTGCCAGGTACCCTGGTGCAGGGCGCACATTTTCCTAAAGGAGCATCTTTTCTGAAGATACTTTTTGTGGCCCTATGAACAACTGAATGAAGTCAGGAGCTGGAAGCTCAAATCCCCCTGCTTCCATGCAATACTCTGAAACCCTCCCTGGGCTGCAGTCCCTTATGAATGGATGTGAGGTGGCCTTCCAGACTGATGGTGAGGACTAACTATCAACAGGTAGAAGGAGCATGAAATGCAGTGCCTGGTGCCATCACAGGAAAATCCCCAAGGGGAACAGATCTCTGAAGTTCTCCTATTCTCCAATTCTGAGATTCTGTGACCAGAGTTTGCATTGGAAACTCTTGACTCAGATCCTTTTTGGTCATCATCTTTTCCTTGCAGTAAAAATGTAAAATGTGAACTGAAAAAAGGGGATTCCCTGAATGGTAGTTTGTTTTTCTATTCTTCCCATCTTGCAGCCCTCATCTTATTGTGCTTCATCTTATTGCACTTTGCAGATATTGAGTATTTTATAAATTGAAGATCTGTGGCAACTCTGTGTCGAGCGTGTCTACTGGCACCATTTTTCCCATAGCATGTGCCGCCTTTGTGTTTCCATGTCACATTTTGGTCATTCTCACAATATTTCAAACTTTTTTATCGTTCTATCGTTCTTATATCTGTTGTGGTGATCTGTGAGCAGCAACATCTGATGTTACCACTGCAATTGTTTTGGGGCACCACAAACCCTGCCCATATAAGATGGCAGCCTTAATCTACAAATGTGTGTGTTCTGACTGTTCCACTCATCGGCCATTCCCCCATCTCTTCCCCTCTCTGCAGGTCCCCCTATTCCCTGAGATACAACAATATTGAAATTAGGCCATTTAATAACCCTACAAGGGTTTAACTAAAAGGTTCAAATGTTCAAGTAAAAGGTCTGTCATATTAAATAAAAAACTAGAAATGATTAAACTTAGAGAGGAAGCCATGTCAAAAGATGAAACAGGCTGAAAGCTAAGTATGTTATGCCAAACAGTTAAGCTATGAATGTAAAGGAAAAGTTCTGAAAGGAAATCAGAAGTGCTACTCCAGTGAACACATAAATGATAAGAATGCAAACAGCCTTATTGCTGATATGGAGAAAGTTTTAGTGGTCTGGACAGAAGATCAAACCAGCCACAACCTTCCCTTAAATCAAAGCCTAACCCAAAACAAGGCCCTAACTCTCTTCAATTCTACGAAGGCTAAGAGATTTGAGGAAGCTGCAGATGAAAAGTCTGAAGCGAGTAGAGGTTGGTTCATGAGGTTTAAGCAAAGAAGCCATCTCTGCAACATAAAAGTGCAAGGTGAGGAAGCAAGTGCTGATGCAGAAGCTGCAGCAAGTTATCCGAAGATCTGGTACGATAATTGATAAAGGTGGCTACACCAAACAACAGATTTTCAATGTAGATGAAACAGCCTTCTACTGGAGGATGATGCCATCTAAGACTTTGATAGTTAGAAGGGAAAAGTCAAGGTCTGGCTTCAGAGCTTCAAAGGACAGGCTGACTCTCTTAGGTGCTAATGCAGCTGGTGACTTTAAGTTGAAGCCAATGTTTATTTGTCATTCTGAAAATCCTAGGGCCCTTAAGAATGATGCTAAATCTACTCTGCCTATACCCTATACATGGAACAACAAAGTCTGGATAACAGCACATCTGTTTTCAGAATGGTTTGTTGAATATTTTAAACCCACTGTTGAGGCCTTCTGCTCAGAAAAAGATTTCTTTCAAAATATTACTGCTCATTGACAATGCACCTGGTAATCCAAGAGCTCTGATGGAGATGTACAAGGAGATCAATGTTTTCATGCCTGCTAACATAATATCCATGTGCACCCCAGCCCATAGATTAAGGAGTAATTTCAACTTTTGAGTGTTAATATCTAAAAAATACATTTTATGAGGCTACAGCTGCCATAGATAGTGATTTCTCTGATGGATCTGGGCAAAGTAAATTAAAAATCTTCTGGAAAGGATTCGCCATTTTGGTTGCCATTAAGAATATTACTGATTCATGGGAGGTCAAAATATCTCTATTGTTGATTGATTCCAACCCTCATAGATGACTTTGAGGGGTTCAAGAGTTCAGTGGAGGAAGGAACTGCAGGTGTGGGGGGAAATATCAAGAGAACTAGAATTAGAAGTGGAGCCTGAAGATGTGACTGAATTGCTGCAATCTCATTATCAAACTTGTCCAGTCAAGAAGCTGCTTCATGTAGATGAGCAAAGAAAGTGGTTTCTCGAGATAGAGTCTACTCCTGGTAAGATACTGTGAACACTGTTGAAATGACAAAAAAGGATTTGGAATACTCGTAAACTTAGCTGATAAAGCAGTGACAGGGTGTGAGAGGACTGGCTCCAGTTTTGAAAGAAGTTCTGTTGTAGATCAAATATTATCAAACAGCATCCCATGCTTCAGAAAAATCTTTCATGAAAGAAGGAGTCCATCCACGTGGCCAACTTCACTGTTGTCTTCTTTTAACAAATTGTCACAGCACCTCAACCTTCAGCAAGCACCACCCTGATCAGTCAGCAGCCAACAACCTTGAGTCAAGACCTTCCACAAGCAACAGGATTATGACTTGCTAAAGGTTCAGATAATCACTGGCATTTTTAACAATGGAATATTTTTAAATTGAGGTATATATATTGTTTTTCAGACATAATGCTATTGCACAATTAATAAACTATAGTGCAAACATATTTTATATGCACTGGGAAACCAAAATATTAGTATGATTGACTGCATTGTGATATTTGCGTTATTGCAGTGGTCTGGAATCTAACCCCCAATACCCCCAAGATATCCCTATAAACGAGAAAAACCAAAACTTCTGAATTAATAGATTTATACTTGTTCCCCTGTGAAATAAGGTGCTGAAGAGTCATAAAATCATGCTCTTTGCTGCCCTGGTTTTCTTTATGTGTTTTGATCAGATACTAGGAAGCAATATTTATGTAACAGGTAGATTTTTATGCAAAAGGTTGGGAAATTCTATCTGACTGGATCTAGTTTTTGCTAGTGATTTCACTAAGTGTGTATGGGACCACATGGATAGAAATGAAGTCACTTAAGGGATATACATTGAAGAATGTGCACTATCTACATATCTGAGATTTTAAAATATGCAACATTGGCCAGGCATGGTAGCTCGCGCCTGTAATCCCAGCACCTTGGAAGGCTGAGGTGGGCAGATCACTTGACATCAGGAATTTGAGACCAGCCTGGCCAACATAGGGAAGCCCTGTCTCTACTAAAAATATAAAAATTAGCTGGGTGTGGTGGCACATTCCTGTAGTCTCAGCTACCTGGGAGACTGAGGCAGGAGAATCACTTGAACCCTGGAGGCAGAGGTTGCAGTGAGCCAACATCACGCCACTGCACTCCAGCCTGGGTGACAGAGCAAGACTCTGTCTCAAAAACTATATACGCAAAATTGATAAAAGCATATACATAAAGGAATATGAACATAGGTGTCTTAGCCTGTTGTGTGGCTATAACAAAATCCCATAGGCTGGGTAGGCTCTGGGAAGCCAAACCCCACGGCTTTGCTGAGCACAGCCCACAGCACACCTATTGCGGGTTGTAGTCAGGCGCCTGCAGCTCTCCCAGGCTGGAATCACACACCAGTGGCTCTACTGGTCTGGAGTCATGGGGTGGTTCACCCTCACAGCAGCCTCTGCTTGGTGCATTTGACCAAGACTTCCAGCTGCTACATTCTTCAAAATCTAGGAGGGTGTAGCAACACCCCTACAGCTTGTGCACTCTGCATACCTGCAGAGATGGCACTGCCTGGGGGCTGACAATGTTTACTGACTATGTCTTCTGCAGGGGCAGCCACTGCCACACCTGGACCTACTAAAGCCAAACCTGGGGTAGCTGAGGATCCCTGCCCTAGAATGTGGGGAGCAGAGCTTTGAGGTAGTACCTGGTAGTGCAGCAAGCACAGGGGTCCCACAGTTCATCCTTGGCCCATCCTTTCCAATTGTTATGCCACCAAGGCCCTTGCATTCTGGCCTTGTGATGACAGTGGTAGCCCCAATAAACTCCAAAATGTCTTCAAAGTCATTTTTCCATTGTCTCAATGACTAGCACCTGGTGGATTCACACCAATCTCATCAAAGGGTTGCTTGGCCACACCCTTGCTGTTCTCTCCCAAACACACTTCTACAGTATGGACAGGCTTAGAATTGCCCAAATATTTAAGTTCTTCCCTCTTCATTGAAAATTCTGCCTTTAAATCATTATTCTCTTTTCACATTTTACTATAAGCACTCAACAGAAGCCAACCTGCATCTTTGACACTTTGCTTAGAAATTTCTTGTGCCAAATATCCTATTTCATTGCTCATAAGTTCTACCTTCCACAAGATGTGAGGACCCAAACACAACTTAGTTATTTGCCACTTTATAACAATGATCATGTTTCCTGTGGTTTCTAATAACATGTTCCTCATTTCCGAGACCTCATTGGAATTGTCTTTACAGTCCATATTTCTAACAATATTCTGATCACAACCACGTAAGCATTCCATAAGAAGATGAAGGCTTTCTCTACAGCTCTCCTTCTCTCCTAAGCTCTCACCAGAATTGCCCTGTAGGGTCCATTCACAGCAATCTAAGCTTTTTCTAGCATGCACCTCAGAACTCTTCTTGTCGCTATCCATTATCCAGTTCCAAAGCCACCTCCACATTTCTAGGCATTTGTTGTAACAACAACCCCACTCCTAGTACCGGTTTCTGTCTTCGTTCATTCAGGCTGCCATGACAAAATACCATAGACCAAGGAGCTTATAAACAACAGTTGTTTATTTCTCTGGAGGCTGAGAAGTTCAAGTTCAAGGTGCCAGTAGACCCAGTGTCTGGTGAGAGCCCACTCTCTCTTACATAGTGCCACCGCCTTCTGTCCTCACATGATGTAAGAAGGCAGGGCAGCTCTCTGGGGCCTCTGCTACAAGTGCACTAATCTCATTTGTTAGAGCTCCACTCTCATGATCTAATCACCTCCAAAAAGGCCCCATCTCCTAACACCATCACTTTAGGGGTTAGGATTTCAACACATGAATTTTGAGGGAGCACAAATGATATGGTTTGGCTGTGTTCTCCCCCAATTCTCATCTTGAATTGTAACTCCCACAGTTCCCATGTGTCATAGAAAGAACCCCAGTGGGAGTTGATTGAATGATGGGGGTGGATCTTTCCTGTGCTATTCTTCTGATAGTGAGTGAGTCTCATGAGATCTGATGATTTTAAAAAGGGGACTTCCCCTTCACAAGCTCTCTCCTCTTGTCTTGCCACCATGTGAGATGTGCCTTTCACCTTCCTCCATGATTGTGAGGCCTCCCCAGCCACATGGAACTGTAAATCCAATAAACCTCTTTCTTCTCTAAATTGCCCAGTCTTGGATATGTCTTTATCGGCAACATGAAAATGGATGAATAAAGTAAATTTGTATCAGGAGTGGGGTGCTGCTGAGAAGATACCCGAAAATGTGGAAGCAACTTTGGAACTGGGTTAGTAAGCAGAGGCTGGAACAGTTTGGAGGACTCAGAAGAAGACAGGAGAAATTTTGGAACTTCCCAGAGACTTGTTGGTTTTGACAAAAAATGGTGATAGTGATATGAACAATAAGGTCCAGGCTGAAGTGGTCTCAGATGGAGATGAGGAACTTGTTGGGAACTGGAGCAAAGGTGACTCTTATTATGTTTTAGAAAACAGACTGGCAGCCTTTTGCCTCTGCCCTAGAGATCTGTGGAACTCTGAACTTGAGAGAGCTGATTTAGGGTATCTGGCAGAAGAAATTTCTAAGGAGCAAAGTTTTCAAGAAGTGACTTGGGTGCTCTTGAAGGCATTCAGTTTTATAAGTGAGGCAGAGCATAAAATTTCAGAAAATTTGCAGCTTGACAATGCAATAGAAAAGAAAATTCCATTTTCTGAGGAGAAATTCAAGCTGGCTGCAGAAATTTGCATAAGTAATGAGGAGCCAAATGTGAATCCCCAAGACAATGGGGAAAATGTCTCCAAGGCATGTCAGAGGTCTTCATGGCAGCTCCCCACCCCCATCCCTGCCATTACAGGCCCAGAGGCCTAGGAGGAAAACATAATTTTGTGGGCCAGGCCCAGGGTCCCCATGCTGTGTGCACTCTAAGGACTTGGTGCCCTGCATCCTAGTTGTGACTAAAAGTGGCCAAGGTACAGCTCAGGCTGTGGCTTCAGAGGGTGTAAGCCCCAAGCCTTGGCAGCACCCATGTGGTGTTGAGCCTGCAGGTGCACAGAAGTCAAGAATTGAGGTTTACGAACCTCTGCCTAGATTTCAGAGGATGTATGGAAATATCTGGATGTCCAGGCAGAATTTTGCTGTAGAAGTGGGGCTTTTGTGGGGAACCTCTGCTAGGGCAGTGTGGAAGGGAAATGGGGGGTCAGAGTCCCCACACAGAGTCCCTACTGGGGTACCACCTAGTGGAGCTGTGAGAAGAGGGCCACTGTCCTCCAGACCCCAGTATGGTAGATCCACCAACAGCTTGCACCATGTGCCTGGAAAAGCTGCAGACACCAAATACCAGTCCATAAAAGCAGCTGGGAGGGAGGCTGTACCCCGAAAAGCCACAGGGGCAGAGTTGCCCAAGACCATGGGAATTCACCACTTGCATCAGCGTGACCTGGATGTGAGATACGGAGTCAAAGGAGAACATTTTGGAGCTTTAAGATTTGACTGCCCTGCTGGATTTTGGACTCTCATGGGGCTTGTAGTCCCTTTGTTTTGGCCAATTTCTCCCATTTGTAATGGCTGTATTTACCCAATGCCTCTACCCACATTGTATTTAGGAAGTAACTAACTTGCTTTTGATTTTACAGGCTGATAGGCAGAAGAGACTTGCCTTGTCTCAGATGAGACATTGGACTGTGGACATTTCAGTTAATGCTGAAATGAGTTAAGACTTTGGGGGACTGTCGAAAAGGCATGATTGGTTTTGAAACGTGAGGACACAAGATTTGGGAGGGTCCAGGAGCGGAATGATATGGTTTGGCTTTGTCCCCACCCAAATCTTATCTTGAATTCTAACTCCCACAGTTCCTACGTGTCATGGGAGGAACCCAGTGGGAGGTGACTGAATGACGGGGGTGGGTCTTTCCTGTGCTGTTCTTGTGATAGTGAATGAGTCTCACAACAGCTGATGGTTTTAAAACGGGGGGCGCTCCCTTCACAAACCCTCTCCGCCATGGGAGACATTCCTTGTCTGCCGCCACGTGAGACATTCCTTTCACTTTCCATCATGATTACGAGGCCTCCCCAGCCATGTGGCACTGTAAGGCCAATAAACCTCTTTCTTTCCTAAATTGCCCAGTCTTGGATATGTCTTTATCAGCAGTGTGAAAACAAATGAATACAAAAAACATTCAAATCATGACCATAGAAAACATTTATATAGAATCCCTCAGATTTTTTGAAAGCAACTATTTATTTAATTTTAATCAATAGTGATATTTAGTGATTGTATTTCAGAATGTTTCATATAAACTCTATTAGATAAATGAACACAACACAACACGGTTATTACATAATGCTAATACAGGTGGAGCACCCCCAGTCTGAAATCTGAAATGCTTCAAAATTGGAAACTTTCTGAGTGCCACCATGATGCTCAAAGGATGTTCACCAGAGCACTGTGGATTTCAGATTTTCAGATTACGGATGCTCTGTTAAGTATCTGCAAATATTCAAAAATCTGAAAAACATCTAAAATTCAAAATACTTTTTCACAAGCATTTTGGAGAAGGTATAATCTTGAAGAATTATTCCCACCTTGAATTCTCTTTGGAGTGAGGAAACAATGAATAAAATGCTTATTAAATGGAAATACATAGATTATACATAACAGAGAAACTAAAATGTATTGATTTTTTGGTTCATTTTGATTCAGTTTCAGCTAATATGGATGGTTGAAGTGAAGTATAAACAGATGAAATAAGAACAAAGATAAGGAGTGTTATGGTGGGTCCCTAGGAAGGGAATGTGGAACATTACTGGGACTATAATAAGTATCCAATTAGGTTCATCTCTATTATTTTATACATTCAGTCAGTAGCCCTGAAAAGATAAAGCCAAGGCTTCATAAGCAAGAAAGTGACTTCTGAGGAAAGAAGCCCCACAAAGCCATGATCCTCCCAACTGTCAGGTAAAAGTGGACCTCCATTAGCATGAAGAAATAACCGTCTCTTCTGTTTTTAATCATATATGGACAGACAAGTTCCAAATCCTTATTTTATGTTTTCTACTTCAATTATTCCTTTTCTATTGCAATTTAAGCTCATTCTCTATTCTGCTCTCAATTAAGTGAAGTCATCATTTTCCCTTTAATCATGTGTTATCCTCCAATTTACCTTCCTACTTCATTTGCTTCCTTACTATTGTCTTTGGGAAGTTTTGTCAGCTCTTCAGATGGGCAGAAGATGTAGTGGCAGGGAAAGGGGCACAGGCCGGCTGGAGACCACCTGACAGGGAGCCGAGGCCTGTCTCACCAGGTGTGTGAGCACAGGCAACTGTGGAGCCCTCTGAACCCCAACTTCATCTTCAATAAAATAGAACAGCTACATCTACATCACCACAGGTTTGCTATAAAGTTTAAAGCTATTCTACATTAGGAGTTCAATAATCATAATAAAGTTGTCAGTTTTCTTTTTACCTCCTAATCAATGTGTTAGTCCCTGAAGACAATCATAAAGCAAAAAGGACCCCACCCACCCACCTACCCACTAACACAAAATAGTAGTCCAACAGCAGGAAGTTGGATTAACTGATTCATTTATTCAGGAAATATTTATTTACATTTTGGTCTACTCCATGCCAGATACTGTTATAGGTACTGAGGATACAGCAGTGAGCAGGCAAAAGCTCCTGCTCTCGTAGAGCTTCTATTCTAGTAGGGAAAACACAACTAATACAACGAATGAGCAAAATGTATAGTATATTAAACAGTGGTCAAGTGCCATTGGAGAAAGAGGAGGAGGAAACTCAGGGTAGGGGGATGGCAAATGTGATCTTACAAGGGGTTCAGGCAAAGGTGACACGGAAATGAGACTGGAAGTAGTGAATGAGGAGCCTTGTGGCTGTCCAGATGCAAGGAGCCACCTGTAAAGGTTCTGAGGCAGGAGTGTGCTGGGCACGTGAACACAGCCAGGGTGGCTAGAGCGAGTTCCAGGGGAAAGAGGAGGAGGAGACGGTGAGAAGGTAGAGGTACAGGCCTTCCTTTGGCTTTGACTGAGATGAAAGGGCAAGCCAAGTTCTGAGCAGAGAAATAACATAATGCAGCTTACCTTCAACAGAATCCTTCTGGTTCTCGGAGGGGTGCACTGGGGACAGGCTGCAACGGGGCAAGTGTAACAGCAGATGCTCCTAGGAAGCTACTTCAACAATCCAGGTGAAAGATGGTAAGAGTTTAGGTGAGGTTGGTAAGCAGTCACATACCAGATCTATTCTGAAAGTGCAGCCTCAGCAGAGTTTGCCGAGGGACTGGATACATGCAGAGCTGAGAGAAAAAAGTCAAGGATGACCCCAAGGTTTCTTGGGGAACCTTGGGGAACCCCAAGGTTGGGGAACCCCAAGGTTCCCCAAAGTTGCTAGCCATATAAACTGCACACAAACTTGATTTCTGACCCCGAGGACTAGATGAGTAACCAGTATACACGAGGGCATAGCCCAGTGGATGGCACATGGGCTTGTGCGTTATGCTTAGGTTCAAGTTTACAAACCCTGCTGAATTTCTATTTTGTGCTTTGCTCTGACTCTGCTAGGTCCAGAAATATAAACATGAGTAAGATGTTAAATCTACCCTCAGGAGTTTATGATCTAGTGAGACAAAGAATCATCCTTTATAGTACAAGCTTCCCCAGCAGCCACATAAGTGAGTAGAAGATTCAGATGTCAGCAGGGAAGGGATTGATTGACTCAGAGGGAGGATACCTAGGAGGGCTGCCTGGAGTAGGTGACAACAGAGTAGTGGTGTCTTCTCAAGAGGAAAATCGATGAGAACTGGCACAGCTGGGAAAAAGGTGATAAAGAGGACAGTAGTGGGTAGATGTCTCAAGAAGAAAATCGATGAGAACGGCACAGCTGGGAAAAAGGTGATAGAGAGGGGCGTTGACGGAACACTTACCTGCTACTGAATGATCACTTATTGTTGAAGATAGAGACTGTCTCTTCTAACACATCTAGTCCTGAGATGTAGGCATGACATCCTGAAGATCGCAATGCGTACACAGTTTCTTGTAAATATTCCTCAACTACATAGTTGTTATCTGGTTTGACTGTTCTTGCTTTCACAATTATAATTTGGTTCAGTCAACTCTAGTCAGCAATATAACTTCACCTTGTACACCTCCAAAGCAAAACTGTGCAAAAGTATAGCTGCCTGAGGAGGCGAGTCCTGATCCCCACCCCCTGGGGCTTTCTCTATCCATAGATTCAAAAAACCACAGATGCCTCTGGTGCGTTCTGCCAATGATCCTTGGCAGTAAACAAGTGTCACTTCTGGCCAGGTGCGGAGGCTTACGCCTGTAATCCCAGCAATTTGGGAGGCCAAGGTGGGCAGATCACCTGAGGTCAGGAGTTCAAGACCAGCCTGGCCAACATGGTAAAACTCCATCTCTACTAAAAACACAAAAATTAGTGGGCGTGGTCGTGGGCGCCTGTAATCCCAGCTACTCGGGAGGCTGAGGCAGGAGAATAGCTTGAACCTGGGAGGCAAAGGATGCAGGGAGCCAAGATTGCGCTACTGCACTCCAGCCTGGGCAACAAAGTGAGACTCCGTCTCAAAAAAAAAAAAGTGTCACTTTTAGTAACATTACTCAATTGAGGACGTGTCTGCATAGTCATCAATTATGATTCAGATATTTTCATACTGTTCTCATGTACTTCGTACCAGCCCGTAATTCTGCATTTGCTTTGATTTTCTTAGTAAGATGAAATAAAAGGACAAACATTTAGAATAATATGAAAAAAGAAGCCACAAATATTAACCCTCTAGTTCATGTCATCAACCCTGAATGCAACTCTATTTCCACAAATTGTAAGACAGGGGAAAAAATCCAGATATTAAACGAAATTTTTACCGTCATATTTGATTCTTTAATTTGAATCATGAAGAACTTTGAAAGTTTATTTTGTGAGAAAACTGGAAAATTAAAAACTAACAGAAATAGTTCATAAAGAAATGCACTTTTTAAAACCTTTCCACTGCATTCTTTTCCTCTTGGTGGGGAAAGTTACAGATTCAACTGCTTGGAAAAAATATAGGTTACGCGCCCAGTATCATCAGTTTGTAGTTTGTTGTAACTTTGGTACAGATGGAGGAAGAAATTATCAGCAAACTAAAGGTAAAATAAACTCAACTATCTGAAAATCAATCAACAGTCAGGCTTCATTTTAAAAAGAAACTTTCCATTAAATCACAACATGCACTCAAGTTTACAAGGGTCAAGTCCTAGTAGAAACACCTTTAAAAATGAACAAGGAAACAGGAACTATTCTTTACTGACGTTCCTTTTTTTGTCATGAACAAGTTCTGTATGAACAAAATTCCTTTATTTAATAAACTGCACTAAGGTATCATTTGCTCAGTCGTAATGGAATTACTGTGATCCAACAGAAATAAATAAGGACTAGAGAAGTGGAAATCAACAAGTCAGCAAGTTAACATCTCAGTTGTTATATGCCATTCACCTCTAAAGAAAAAAACACTAAAGGCCCAATGTGGTGGCTCACGCCTGTAATCCCAGCACCTTGGGAGGCCGAGGCGGATGGATCATGAGGTCAAGAGATTGAGACCATCCTGGCCGACATGGTGAAACCCTGTCTCTACTAAAAGCAGAAAAATCTGTTGGGCGTGGTGGCACGCGCCTGTAGTCCCGGCTACCTGGGAGGCTGAGGTAGGAGAGTTGCTTGAACCTGGAAGGTGGAAATTGTCAATCCCATGTAAGAAAACTATCTTTTCTATCTAATATGCCAGGTTTTGACCTAAGTGATTACAGGCAAGCCCAGCCTCAATAAACAAAATGAGGCTGTTCTCACAAAACACACTAGGAGGGGGCCCTTGCCAGGCTGTCTGTCTGACCCACCTCCCTCTCCATACATACACTTGGTAGCTTCTGGCTTGGAGAAGGGTGAGTCAGGAGGAAGCAAAACTTTCCAACTGATGTATGTGTCATCGTTTTTAAGCTCCATATGAAGCTCAAGATGGATATTTTACAAAGGCACAAACCCTGCATGCCACAAATGTTTTAGTTTTCTTATGTGATCAAATGTACTTATAATATCATGTAATACTTATCTAGAAGGATCTTCTTGTCACTTGGAAACACAGTGGGTAAAAATTAAAGCCCAACTCACTGAGAAACTATTAAGTGAACAAATTACATGTTCAATCTTACCGAGTTTCAGAATCTTAAAACATTAGGAAATTAGATATTTGTCCTCTTTTTCTGAAATTGGGGGAACTTCTGGGAAAAAGCAGCAATCTAAGTAGACCACAGCAACAAGAAATTCCTTTATGGAAAATTGGCTTGTAAAAATCCAAATAAAGACGTGTATTTGTAGAGGGCAACCTGAAGGCAAAATACCATGCTCATACAAACTGAACTGCAGAACTGAGGAGCACAGGTGCCTGGAGGCAGCCCCATCATCAATTCTTTCACCTCTTGCAGCTGGGTGTGGGGGCTAAAAATAAACTTAGTTCACCAGCTGAACTCCTTCAGGCCTTAACACCTAAAGGCTGGATCCATAGATGTGTTCGGATAAAGGAGGGAGACCAGGGGTGCGCAGAGTGGTAGCAAAGGGGTGGCGGGTGCTGCGGGCCACCATGAGGGTTCAGGATTTCCTTCTAAATGTGATCAGCAGGAGAGTGACAGGATGATTTACATCTGAAAAGGACTGCTCCAGCTGCTCTGCGGAGATGAGCCAGCTACTGGCTACTGCAATAATCCTTGTGAGAGACAAAGGTGGCTTGGACCAACAAGCAGTAGAGCAGGCAGTGAGAAGTTATCAAATCTGGCATGCAGCTAGAGGGGAAAGCCAACAGGACTTGACGGTCAGTCAGATGCAGGAGGCAGAGGAAGAGAAAGTCAAATCGCTACCACTTTTCACAAAAATAAACTACAGACTGTTCCAGTAGTCAAGATACATCAATCAAAGGAAAACTATGGCAAGCGCTATAAACAAATAATTTACAACAATAACAAAAAAAGTTATATGTGCAAATGACAACATCAAAATATTTCAACACCACTAGTAATTACACAAATGCAAACTAAAGCAAAAACTAGAATGCTTTCCCCTGTCTTATTAGAAAAAAAAATTGAAGATAATTGAAGTGGGCTGAATAGCATTCCTCAAAATTCATGTCTATCTGGAACCTCAGAACGTTGAGAGTCTTTGCAGATGTAATTAGTTAAGATGGGGTCGGATGGTATTACAGTAGACCCTAAGCACAATGACTGGTGTCCCTATAAGAGGAGAGGACAGAGAGAGATACACAGGCAGGAAAGAAAGCCAGGTAAAGATAGAGATAGAGACTGCAGCGATGCAGCTACAAACCAAGAAACACCAATAGGAACTGCAGCCACCAGAAGCTA
This sequence comes from Chlorocebus sabaeus, assembly GCF_047675955.1. Classification (NCBI taxonomy): domain Eukaryota; kingdom Metazoa; phylum Chordata; class Mammalia; order Primates; family Cercopithecidae; genus Chlorocebus; species Chlorocebus sabaeus. The sequence goes on along the minus strand of NC_132929.1, from coordinate 5,757,054 downwards.
GGAAGAGGCAAGGACGGATCCTCCCCTGGACCCTTAGAGGAAGCATGGCCCTGCTACACCTTGGGTCAGACTTCCGGCCTCCAGAACTGTGAAAGGATACATTTTTGTTGTTTTAAGCCACCAAGTTTGTGGTTCTTTGTCACAGCAGTCCTAGAACACTGACAAAATAATTGACAGTATTACTGAGAGTGTGAAAAGCACAGTCATCCTCAGATCTGCTGGCAAAAGCAGAGATGAGCAGAACAGTCTTTGGGAAAAATAATTTGGCAATGCTTGCCACAATTGTAAATGACCAGATCTTCTGACTCAGCAATTCCAATGTGAGGAGTTTATTCTAAGGAAATAATTAGAAACATGTGCAAAGATTTTAAAAGAATGTTCCTCGCAGGGTTAAAACTGGAAAAAAAAATCTAAATGTTCGAAAATTTAAAATAAGTAAAAAAAAAAAAAAAAAAAAAAAACCCACACAAAAAAAACTATGGTGCAAACTTACAACAAAGTACCATAATGGGAAGATAGTTTGGCAGTTTCTTACAAAACCAAACATAATCTTAGCAACCCATCCAGCCATCACACTCTTTAGTATTTATCCAAATGAGTCAAAAACATATGCTCACACAAAAATCTGCACATGAATGTTTATAGCAGCTTTATTCATAATTGCCAAAACCTCTTGGAGTAACCAAGATGTCCTCCAACAGGTGAATGAATAAACAAACTGTGGTACATTTATTTACCACAGTTTAGAATATTATTCAGCAATACAAAGAAATGAGCTGTCACCTACAAAAAACACAGAGGAAACTTAAATACATATTTGGTTTCTTTTACTTAGTAATCTGAAAAGGCTACGTATTGTTTGATTCCAACTATCTGACATTCTGGAAAGGAAAAAACTATGACTGTGAAAAGATTAGTGGTTGCCAGGGGCTTCCAGGGAGGTATGTGGAACAGGTGGAGCACAGAGGGTTTCTAGGGCAGTGAAACTAGTTTGTATGACACTATAATGGTGGATATAAGTCATTACACGTGTCCAAACCCATAGATTGTAGAATGCCAAGAGTGAACCCAAATGTAAGCCATGGACTCTGCACGACAATGATGTGTCAATGTAGGTTAATCAGTAGTAACTAAAGTACCACTCTGGTGTGGATATTGATAGTGAGGGAGGCTATACCTACATGGGTGCAAGGCGTATACAGAAACTCTCTGTACTTTCCACTCAAGTTTGCTGTGAACCTATAACTGCTCTTAAAAATAAAGTTAGGCCGGGCGCAGTGGCTCACGCCTATAATCCCAGCACTTCGGGAGGCCGAGGTGGGTGGATCACTTGAGGTCAGGAGTTCGAGACCAGCTTGGCCAACATGGTGAAACCCTGTCTCTACCGAAAATAAAAAAATTAGCCGGGTGTGGTGACACACGCCTGTAATCCCAGCTACTCAGGAGGCTGAGACAAGAGAATCGCTTGAACCCAGGAGGTAGAGGTTGAGCCGAGATTGTACCATTGCACTCCAGCCTGGGCAACAGAGCGAGACTCCGTCTCAAAATAAATAAATAAATAAACAAATAAATACATAAATAAAGTTTAATCTAAAAAAAAAATTTTTTTTTGAATGTTCATGAAAAATACTTTTTTTTTTTTTTTTTTTTTGAGAGATGGAGTCTCACTCTGTCATCCCAGCTGGAGTGCAGTGGCACAATCTCGGCTCACTCCAACCTCCGCCTCCAGGGTTCAAGCGATTTTTGTGCCTCAGCCTCCTGAGTAGCTGGGACCACAAGTGTGCACCACCACACCCAACGAATTTTTGTATATTTAGTAGAGACAGAGTTTCATCATGTTAGCCAGGCTGGTCTCGAACACCTGACCTCAAGTGATCCGCCCTCCTCAGCTTCCCAAAGTGCTGCGATTACAGGCGTGAGTCTCTGTGCCTGGCCTTGAAAAAGTATTTGATGGTAAGAATATTCAAGATATGTGATGTATTGTTAACTGAATAAAGCAGAATATAAAAATATAACCTACAGTATGATTCTAATTTTGTTTTTAAAAAGTATATTGTAGCAAAATATTAGCTAACAATTGGTGAATCTAGATGAAAAAGTACATAGGAATTCATTGTATTGTTCTTGCTACTTGTGTGTAGGTTTGAAACTTTTTCAAAATAAAAAGTAAAATAATTGAAAAAGGCCAGGTGTGGTGGCTCATGCCTGTAATCCCAGCACTTTGTGGGGCGAGGCGGGCGGATCACAAGTTCGGGAGATCGAGACCATCCTGGCTAACATGGTGAAACCCAACCTCCACTAAAAACACAAAAAATTAGCCAGGCGTGGTGGCAAGCACCTGTAGTCCCAGCTACTTGGGAGACTGAGACTGGAGAATGGCATGAACCTGGGCAGCGAAGGTTGCAGTGAGCCAAGATCGTGCCACTGCACTCTAGCCTGGGCAACAGAACAAGACTCTGTCTCCAAAAAAAAAGAATTGAAAAAAAGCGGTACATACATGTATTCATATGCCATTAGACAAGGCATAGAAAACACTACACTATTAATAATTGGTTATCTCTGAGGGGTGAGATTATGCACAATTTGGGAGGTTTCTTACATTCTTCAACATTTCTACAATAAACATGTTTGTAATCAGGAACATAGAGTTAATGTCATTTAAAAGCAATAACAAATGCAAGGGTCTAAGAAACCTAAGAACATTAATTTGAAAAATAACAAACCTCTTCAACTAAGCTATCAATGCCACCCGCTTTGTTGTTTTAACTTACTCATCACAATTATGATCATGGCCTTTGTAACCTCTTCTATTCCTCCCAAGCTTCCCCCAAGTTCCCGTGACCTTTTATTCTTTTGCCTGGCAACCTGTCTCCCTATGCAGAGATGTTGAACAATCCCTAATTCCTTTGCTTGCATAACAAAGTTTCTCAGAATTTTCAACCCAAGTTCTTCCACTCCTCTTATCATTTTCTGCTCTTTAGAAAAACAGAGAACAACAGTGCTCTTGGAAACTAAAACTATGGGCATAGAGGGGGAAAACACCAACAGAAATGTGTAAGATAAAGTTAAGGAATCACCCTATAAAGTGCAAAAAAAAAAAAAAAAAAAAAAAGTTAAAGGGGAGGAGACAGGAGATAACAGATCCAATGTGAGAAGAAGAAAATGCCACTAAACCATTTCCCAAATTTCGAAAGACATTTTCTATTCTGAAAGGGCCTACTCAGCAAGTACCCATCACAATGAATTTAAAAAGACCTACTCCACGGACATCAGAACACCAGGGATAAAGAGAAGAGCCTAAAAACTTTCAAAGAGGGAGGAGACTTGAGAAAGTGTAAAGGACTGGGATATCAGGATAGCACTGGATTTAGTGACAACTCTGGGAACTAGAAACAATTAATGATGCCTACAAAATTAGAAGAACCAATTTCCAACCTAGAATGCTATACCCAACCAAGCTATCAAGTGCTTATAAAGGTGATATAAGCTATCAAGGTGATATAAAGACATTCTCAACAGTCATTGTACCTCCCTTGACACTACAATAGCCACTACTGATGGCCACCCCTGCAGTCACCCTCATTCTTCCTTGCTAACAAACTCTAAATTTATTCTGACATTAAGTGGCCATCTGTTTTGAAGGAGGTGGGGCACCAGCCCCAAGAGGGTGAATTTATTAGTAGACGCCAGTTATGGCAATTCCAATCCCTTTGATATGGTCTGAGATGTGAAGTTGGCTAGGAGGTTTTGAGAAAAGAATCTCCTGGCTTTTAAAAAGAGGCTCGGCCAGGCACGGCAGCTATAATCCCAGTACTTTGGGAGGCCAAGGTGGGCGGATCACCTGAGGTCAGGAATTCAAGACCAGCCTGGCCAACATGGTGAAACCCCATCTCTACTAAATATAGAAAAATTAGCTGGGCATGGTGGTGCGTGCCTGTAGTCTCAGCTACTTGGGAGGCTGAGGCAGGAGAATCGCTTGAACCCAGGAGGCAGAGGTTGCAGTGAGTGGAGATCAGGACATTGCACTCCGCCTGGGAGACAGAGCATGACTCCATTTCCAAGAAGAAGAAGAAAAAGAGGCTCACCAGAGAAAATGGTTCATTTTTAAACTTCCAGCTGTTGTGGTCTGCATATGACTCCGGCGACATGGCAGCCACCTTGCAGCTATCCCATGAAGCCAAATCCTTACCTTAAAGAATTGAAAGTTGGCTCAAAGAAAGACTTGAAAGTTGGAAAGAGCCTAAGTCTTTGGAAATATTACTGAGCCTACCCTGTAGCCAGCCCTAACACTAGACTTATGAGTCCAAAAGAAAGCTCGCTTTCTTGATGCCCAAGTCCTGAGTCCTCAGCACCCACAGGAGAAAGACTGGTCTCCTACTGTGCAAAGACCTGCTGCGGCCCTTCGGGTACTGCTCCCCGGCAACCCCAATTCTCACACCACGCTCACAGGATTTGGAGGGGAGCTGAGCATTCCACCCCCCAAAGCAGAATGTCTTTGTGCATTCGGGCCAAGCTGGAGTCTGTAGATTAGAACCCAGGGAGCTGAGGAACAGGGTAGCTAAACCCTTCCAGGACTTCACATGGAACCCATCCATCCATGAAACTGTAGGAGGCAGAGGTGGGAAACTAACTTAGCTTTTAATTTTAATGACTCTTTAAGTCTTCATCACTCATCTCAGTCAAAGCAGAGCTTCTAGGCTGATCCAGATTTATGCTCCACAAACGACTGGGTATCTGCACTGAAATCAGAAAACACTCTAAAAGGCAATGTGATATTTGTTTATTTGTACTACTAAAAACCACTGGAGAAAATGCCTTATCTGGAAAAATAGTTTGAACTTTTACTCACCTCCTCAAATCTAAATTGACATCTAACACCCATTTTCCTTGCAAAACAATAGCCGGCAGTGGAGACAGAACCTTTCATACTAAGAAACGTTATAGAAACCTGAGAAGAAATAAATACAGCACTTATTTTCTATGTACACTCACTTTCTCCTTTAACATCAAAGCATGTTTATATTTTTAAACACTAAAGTGGAAAGAGTGACTTTATTATGTTCACTCCACCCAAGTTCATTGCTACAATACCTGACTCTCTGCCAAGGTGCTTAGCCTATCACTAGGAAGTCCTAAACACAGGCCTGTTTTTAAACACTTTCACCACTCCCTTAGCCTTTCCACTTTAAAAATATTTTCTGGTATCATGTTTACTTTTACATTTTAAACACTGTTTATATGGAGAAACGAATTTTAATTATTGTCAAGTGATTAATACTAGTCTTACTATCTGAATGTAGATTATTCTATATTTCATTAAAGTTGAAAGTAATTATATTTGTGGTTTAGCTCTAACGACTGTGCTAATAACACTAGTGATAAAAATGTACTCATAAATCAGTTTGTATAATTATTGTTATGCACAATGACTAACAAAATTGCTTTCCCAATAACTCTAAAGATACGAGAGTAATCACCTCCTCTCCTAAAAATAACACACTACAAGCACAGAGAAGTACCAACTTAGACATGGATTCTGTATCGTCAATTATATGTGATGGGGTAAACTAAAAGAGAGTAAGAGATTATCTGAGGTGGAATTAAATGATCAGTGAGCCCTCAAAGACAGGAGAGGAGAACATACACCTGTAAGGTAAGAGTGCAACAACGGGTGCCCCTCTACCACTCACTAGCTGACACTTTTAGCTTCAGATAGCTCTGTTGCTTTCAGACCACTGGAGGCAGTAAGCTGTACTATGATAATTTCAGGGAGAGCAGAGCCAAATAAAGAATGTGCTAAAGATTCAGTCACCTCCTTCTTCATCAATACATTTACCTGCACTGGTGTCTCTCATGAAACCTACTCAAATGCAGTCATGTCAGCAGGTGCCCACTGTAGCTGAGAGGTGGTCCCAAAGCCTCAGGCTCAGAGATGGCATACAGCACACCAGATCTGCTCAATCTCAGAACTTAACTCCAAAACCCAGAGGCTGACAGAGCTGAGTTGCTGTTTCTAGAATGACTATCTCAAGAACTGGGCAAGGCGTAATGGAACCCATTAGTAAATTCAGCAGAAGGAGGAAGAGGCAGGAAAATAAGAAGGGGGAATATACTAGCCTGTCTTCATGTTTCTATAAAAAAACTACCTGAGACTGGGTAATTTATAAAGATTCAAGACCAGCCTGGCCAACATGGTGAAACCCCATCTCTACTAAAAACACACACATGCAAAAAAGAAAACAGGTTTAATTGGCTCATGGTTCCATGGGCTATACAGGAAGCACGGCTAAGGAGGTCTCAGGAAATTTACAATCAAGGTGGAAGGCAAAGGGAAGCATGCACGTCTTCACATGGCCAGCAGGAGAGAGCAAATGTGGACGTGCTATACACTTTTAAACAACCAGATCTTGTGAGAACTCACTATCACGAGAATAGCAAGGGGGAAATCCGCCCCTGTGATCCAATGACTTCCCACCAGGTCCCTCCTCCAACACTGTGGATCATAATTTGACATGAGATTTGGATGGGGAAACAGAGCCAAACCATATCACGGAAGTTCAATCTCCTAATGAAAGCAAATCTCATAATTATTTTTGTTAACCATGAATTCCTCTGTTGACTCAACTAAGACTCAGGCTCTGGGAACTTAAAATGCATCAGGTTCTATCTATGTTAGGAGTTATGGGGAAATAGAAAACTAAGGCATGATTTGGATTCTTGAGGAGTTTGCAATCCAATGAGGAGAAAATAAGTGTCTTAGTCACCTGGGCTGCTATAACAAGATACCACAGACTGGGTGGCTTAAACAACAAATATTTATTCCCCACAGCTCTGGAGGCTGGAGGCTGAGAAGTCCAACAGCACAGCTCTCTGGCAGATCTGATGCCTGGAGAACCTGCTTCCTGCTTTGTAGGTGGCTTTTTGTTGTGTCCTCACACGGTGGAGAGAGAAAAGAAGGGCACTGGTCTCCTTCTTCACATGAGGGCACTAAGCCCATTTATGAAGGTTCCACTCTCATGGCTTAATCACCTCTCAAAGGTCCTACCACCTAATACCATGACACTGGTGGGTTAGGATTGTGAATTTTTAATACAAATAGGCAGTCCATAACCACAAGCAAACAGCTATTTAGTTTTGAATTAAATATTAGGTTGAACCATACAAAATTATGTTCATTGTAGTGGAAAACAGAAATATTTGTAGTCGAAGAGGTAGCTTGGGGCCAGGCAAGGTGGCTCACACCTGTAATCCCAGCACTTTGGGAAGCCAAGGCAGGTGGATCACAAGGTCAGGAGTTTCAGACCAGCCTGGCCAACATAGTGAAACCTCGTCTCTACTAAAGATACAAAAATTAGCCGGATGTGGTAGTGCATGCCTGTAATCTCAGCCACTTGGGAGGCTGAGGCAGAAGGATCGCTTGAACCTGGGAGGTGGAGGTTGCAGTGAGCTGAGATTGTGCCACTGCACTCCAACACGGGAGACAGAGCAAGACCATGTCTCAAAAAAAAAAAAAAAAGAGGTAGCTTGGAAAAATATTCTGGGAGATGATGGAACTGTTCTGAATTTTGATTGTGGTGGTGATTACATAACTTATTGCATTTATCAAAACCCTCAGAAACTGTACACTGAGTAGAGTGAATTCTACTGTATGTAAATTTAAAACTAAATTTTACAAGCAGCTGAATAGCTGTAATTTCCTATGGTTTAATCCAGTAGATGCGCCAACTCAGGCAGACACTTCTGCAGGTTTGCAGGAAGCAGAGACGAGCAGAGATTAATAGAGGAATAATAGTCTCATGAACAACAACCACTTCATCAGAGACTTGAAAAAATAAAGAAGCCCTCAACAGTGAAGAAAAGGAGGGCAAGAAGGTAAATATCCTAGAGACAAGTATAGCACAGCACGAGCAGGCACAAAGTTCTACAAACTCACAGCAGGTGTGGAGAATAGCAAATAGAGCAGTAGGTAGTTCATGAAAGCAGGGGGATCATAAAAATAAGGAGGTAGAATATGTAGGACTTAAAAGACCAGGTTAAACAGACTAGAATTTATTCTATAGTCAATGGCAAGTTAGTAAAGTGTTTAGACAAAGGACTGATATGACTAATCTATTTTGGAAAGACAACCTTGATAAAAATATGGAGAATTTATTTGTTGTGGGAGGTATCAGAGGCAGGAGAATGACCTATAAGGGTTTCTTAATCGGGGTCTGTGAATTCCTTAAAATGGTCACAACATTGTGTATGTGCACACACATTTGCACAAACACACATTTTTTTCTAGAAAGGGGTCAATAGTTTTCATTAGCTACTGAAGGAGTCCATAACCTCCAAAGGGTTAAGAACTATAATGTTCAAGTGCATCAAGATGCAGCAGGAGTTAAGTTTGCAGTGAGCAGAATAAATTCATGAGACACTTCACAAAGATTGCATTTCTGGACTTGCAATTAACTAGTGAGTGAGAGTGAGAGAGGGAGGATCTAAAGATGACAACAAAGTTTCTAGCTTGCTGACCTGGGAAGTGTTGGGGGAGAGGAAGGGAGAGGGAGAAAAAGGGGTATCATTACACTAAGAATAAAAAAAAAGATTTCACTTCAAAGAACTGAATATTTAACCTCTGCACTTGTGTCACTCTTAGCTGGAGATTTTCTTCTATTTTTATGGGCCAAAGTATTTCTGGCTAAAGAGAGAGATAAGATGAACTACAGAGGACCGTACTTGCATATAAAAATAAAAAGCAGATGAGAAAACAATCTTCAAAGCCTTTCTCAGAGTGAGCTCGCTCTCCGCAGGCTTGCTTTCCACATTCTCATGGCATCAGGAAACCTCAGGGGGATGGCATCTGCCTCCGTCACACAAGGGAATGAATGTAACATATAGGATTGGAATAAGCTGAAGATAGCCATCCAAACAGTATTAATACGTTTTAAACACACAAAACATTTCATATGACTTGAGGATTTTTGTAAGTTAGGAATCTGACTCACTAGCATGGATTACACCTTAAATAAATATAGTTTCTTCCCTGGTGTTTTCATACATCATGGAGCAAATTTATGTTTCTTTGGTAAACATTTGTTTATTAAATAAACATCTGCCTGAAGATGAAAGCGGATGCTCTACAGAGCTCCCCTAATTGTTCTGTTAGCTCATCTGACCTCTGGAGGCCCTGGGATCCAAAGAGCTGCAGCCCCACCTCGGGAAGCCTAGAGAAAGCCAGGCAGCGGCAGGACAGTGAGATTTTGTTCAACAAATCTGTATTCAGAGCCAGATACTATAATGGGAGTCGGAAAAGACAAAGATGTGAGGGGCTCTCAGCTTGTCTGTAATGAAGTGATCAGGGCAGGGCAAGATTGTCAGATTCAGTCACGTAGGAGCAGCCCTGGGCAGGAAGAACCCGACGGCCAGGGAGGGAGGCTCCAGGGAGCATATGGCTGTCACAGGGAGTCGAGGGGGCTGAGAAGAAAGACCTTCGGGGAGAGTATCTGAGGCTTCCTAAATGCTCATCCCTCAACTTAGAGCAGAGTGCTGTCACCTGAGTTCCACTCACACTGCTCTGCTGGGTCTCCTCACTAAAGCAAGCACACCCACTGAGAACTACAGCACGCTCGGGCCATCTGGCCCCTCTCCCACACACACACACACACACCCACACACACACACCCACACACACACACGGACACATGCACACACATGCATGCACACACAGGCACACACTCACCAACTGAGCTCTGTGAACAATACAATCTCAGTCAGTTGTACTGTTTCATCTGTACTTATTACTGTAACCAACAAATGACTGCAAAAATACTGTTGTTCAATGAATGTTCTGGAAATGCTTGATGGAGGCAGACTGCTAAAAAAAATGCTGCCAAATCAGGTGCGAAAGACATTATCTGTAAAACGGGGGAAGGAAAATTGTTTTAAAAAGTCTTCTGCTAGATTTCCAGGTGTCCTTAAGTCCTTCCAACTGTAATATGGCTGTGGTTAACAGAAAAACAAAGATGTGGAACAAGGCAGATCCATATTAAAAGAAATAGCTTAGGACTTATGTCAAGTAACTGGTGAACAAATGTGCATTTATGTATATTTAATTAAAATAAACTGTTTAAGGAATGTATGGATCATTTTTTTTTAGCTTCTGTTTCCTGGCCAACTGGCCAACTACTTACTATAGGAATTAACCAAAAACCTAGTGATTCCCCAATTCCTCTTCTACGTAAATTTAACAACCTCCCACTGCCACCCCATGTCACTCCCATTACCAGTTAAACTCCCTTCCAACTGGCAAATCATTGCTCTGTTACTGGTCGTTATCAAAGAGGATTTCCAAACCATACAATCTCATTTACTGTGATGTAGATTTAGCTTTACTTGTTAAAAAGGATTTTACATTAAGATTTAAACCTTAACCACAGTCAAATCTTCCTTCAACTTGCCCAGTAAGATTTCATACAACCTAGAAAAGAATTGAGTCTGAATAAATATACGAAGTGCTCTAGCAAAGCATTTTCTTAGTGTTTGTCATCAATTATATTCCAGTTGTAGAATTTCAGATATTGAAGATCATTTCAAAAAACTTTTAAAATTAAAATTTGAATGCAAAGTAAGTGGCTACTTTCTTTGTTTTGGTATATGCCAATGTAAGATACTAGAGAACAAAAACATTCAAGTTGTAACTACTGAAATTAAATTTGATAAGAAACTTGTCCTTTTATTGAATAATTACTTTACTCATGTTTTTTGAAAAATTTATTCAGTTGGAGGAGCTGTCCTCTTTTTAAAACTCATGCTTTAAAATCCACGTTATGAAAAGATTACTAGGCCAAGGCAGGCGGATCACCTGAGGTTCCCGTCTCTATTAAAAATACAAAAATTAGCCAGGCGTGGTGGCGGGCGCCTGTAATCCCAGTTACTTGGGAGGCTGAGGCAGCAAAATCACTTGAACTCGGGAGGTGGAGGTTGCAGTGAGATCACGCCACTGCACTCCATCCTGTGCGACAAGAGCGAGACTCTGTCTCAAAAAAAAAAAAAAAAAAAAAAAAATCGCTCTTTCTTCACAGTATCTTAAAATATCAATATATTAGTATACAATATATCTCTAGCGTTTCTGTAAGGTCTCAGAAACACTATGAAATGCTCTGGGTTGGCACTTGATTTTTACACACAGGATTCAACATAACAGCAACTTGAGAAGACAGAACTGGATTTCCTGAATGGGTAATGAGCTCCCTTACATTTAATCCACTGGAGGCTAACATTATCCTTCACTAAAAAAGAAAAAAATGGTACTATTAAAATTACATTTACTTCCTATAAAAGAAAGCCAAAAGAGCTTCATGAATTTTAAAGTCCTACACAAATGTTGTTGCACAAACACAATTTCCTCTAGTCCTAGAAGTTTTGCTCAAGTTGTGTTAGCTCCATATGACCTGATCTACTTGTTCTAGAATATTTGGTTGTGATTCAAAGACGGGATTCTTTCTTATGGATCCCACATTTATATAACAAATGTACCTAAATGTTAATATGTTCATCATAAATTAGATTTAAAACTAACTCAAGTTAATTTTAGTGTGTCATTATACAGTACTAACTAAACAATTAGGATAAATCACTACAAACCGGTGAGCTGTGACATCATACAGCCATTTCCTTTCAAGCCCTACCCTTAATCCACACTTCCACCTGCCAACACACACACACACACACGTGTGCACATACGCACACAGATACGCCCCGTCCCCCGACCCCCGACCTTTCATGGTGTATTTTTCGACCCCTTTAGAGAATTGACAAGGATAGAAGATTTAGGTCCATGAACTTTTCATTATTGTTGTTTTCTGCTTTCTTTAAGAACTGTCTTGTCCCATCAGGACCCAGAGCTATGCTAGCTCAGCTGTAAACAAAAGGATATGACCTTGAAGGTGTCTATAGCTCACTGGTTTTAGATGCTGACTCCACATCTTGATCACAGCTCCCAGGTGGTGGCTGTGCTGATGTGGACAATAAGATAAACTGAATTGCTAGCTGAAATAAGCATTTTGAATTTTCATTTGTATGTGAGTGGATTCAAAAGATTAAAGTGCTATATCCATAATTACATGCTCACTACTATTAAAAAATACCTAAGCTAACTTCTAATTAAAAGGGTGGATAGTACACGTCTATTACCTCCTCTCCTTCCTGAATCCCTGCCAAAAAAAATATAAGACCACAAAGAAAAAAAGATTCAAGTGAACAAGAGATGCAACACTTTTCAGAAGACGGAAAATGAATACAGGAGTGGTTACAGGATAAGAAATAGCAGAGGCTACAGAGGGGAACACCACACAGAAACAAATTTGCTCTGCAACCCAGGCTCCAGGCTTACGGGAGCGGGACCCACCCACCAAGGGAATAGCAGGGTGGGTGCAGGGCTGAAAATAGGGGAGTCAAAGAATGCCAGCATATGCAACACTTGGATCCCCAGATCCTACACAGACACTTTCTCCCCTGACCTGCAGAGAGCGTTTCTCCCAGGAAAAGAGCTGGCTTGCTCAAGAGCTTCCAGTTTGCTTCCTAGTGACTCACTGGGTTTTCTGGTGGTAAAATACATATAACATAAAATTTACCACGTTAGCCATTTTAAAATAAACTGTTCAGCGACATTAAGTATACTCACATTGCTGTGCAACCATCACCACCATCCATCTCTAGGACTTTTTCATCTTCCCAAACTGAAACTCTGGACTCATCAAACACTAACTCCTCACTCCCTCTTTCCCCCAAACCCCTGCCGCTCTACTTTCTTCTCTAGGACTCTGTCTACTGTAGGTACCTCATGTAAGAATCATCCAGTATTTGTCCTTTTACGACTGACTCACTTCACGCAGCCTAATGTCCTCAAGGTCCATCCATGTTGTAGCATGTGTTAAGAGTTTCCTTCTTTTTTAAAGCTGAATACTACAGTATGAATACACCACATTTTGTTTATCCATTCATCCATCAGTGGGCACCTGGGTGACTTCCACCTTTTGGCTATTGTGAGTATCGCTGCTATGAACATGGGTGTACAGATAGATCTTTGTATCCCTGCTTTCTAGCGACTCACTCTTATATATGAACAGATAACTAAAGATCAGAGGACTTTTTAGGAAAACTTCCCAACGTTAAAGACAGAAACCAAAATAAATAAGGAGGAAGGCTCTTGAAAATTAACAACGGTATAGGCCAGGAGCGGTGACTCCCGCCTGTAATCCGAGTAGTGCGGGAGACCAAGGCGGATGGGTTGTTTGAGCTCAGGAGTTCCAGACCAGCCTGGGCAACGTGGCAAAACCCCATCATTACAAAAAAATACAGAAAAATTAGCCAGGTATGGTGGCACATGCCTGTAGTTCCAGCTACTTCGGAGGCTGATGTGGGAGGGTCACCTAAGCCTGGGGAGCTCGAGGCGGACATGAGCTGAGATTGTGCCACTGCACCCCTGCCTGGGTGACGGAGTGAGAACCTATCTCAAAAAAAAATTATAAATAAGAAAAGTTAGATGGGTTGGAAAATAAAGTCATAGAACTTTCCCAGCAAATAGCATAAAAAGAGAGATCAAACATAGCAGAGAAAAGATAACAATCAACAAAGATGGTCCAACAGCAAATGTACAGGATTTCTAGAGAGAAGAAAAGGGTTTATTAAATAAGCTACAGAAAATATTTCCTCCCAAAACGATATTGGTGTCCACATTCAAAGGGCCTTCCAAGAGGCTTGCAAAGATGAAAATAGACCATACAAGGCACATCATGGTGAAATGTCACCATACCAGGAATAAATATGCTAAAAGCTTCCAGAGCAAAAAGCAGGTCATGCCAAGGTTCTAGACACAGAATAGTATCAAAGGTCTGAATAGCAACATTCAGATGCTAGAGTAGAACAATGTTTTTTCAAATTCAGAGAAGAATACGTTTTAAGCTAGAACTCTGTACCTACGCAAATCATCGATCAAAAAAGAGGCAAACAAGGTCTCCATCAGAGGAGAGGAACAGGTCCCAGGAACACAGGCAGCAGGCCCAGAGAGCATTAGGTTGGTGGGTACAAGGGCACAAGGGATAAAAGCTTCTGACCTCACACTATGGATGTGTAGCTTTGTTTCTGATTAATTCAGTCATACAACAGTGTTTTTTGTCTATTACATATCAGGCACTTCCGTTCTAAGTGCTGGGAACACAGAGGTGAAAAAAACAAAAGTTCCTGTCCTGGTGTAGTTTTCATTCCAAGGGGGAGAGGGACAATAAACAAATATACCTTGTTAGGTAATGTTCTATGAGGAAAATACACAGGGAAAAGGGATAGAGTGTGACCAGGTGGAGTGCTAGACTGGAAAGACTACAGGTGACCTTGGAGACCTGAGTGCAGTGCGGGAGACAGCCCTGGGGGTTTGGGGGTCTGGAGAGCGAGCTCTTAGGCAGAGGGACTTCAGGACCAGCTGCCCTCATCAGCCTGGCCTCCTGACAGGCAATCTCCATGGACAAGATTTTCTCTTGCTCCTGTTCGTTTCTTCTGGACCCTCCGGGAAACAACTCTGCCTGAAGCCCGGTGGCAAGGCTAAGCAGTCCCAATTACTACATGGCTGGGGCCCTATTGGGCCAGTCCTCTTTCCCCTTCCGAGTGGGGAGATGACACAAGACTCTGCAAGAGAGATGGGACCCCAGAAGACAGAAAGGACGCAAGTGGTTGAGTGCTAAGGTGGTAAGTCTAGGCCCTGAAGCCATCTAGGCAGACATAACATCTGACACTTACTGCTCTTTCTGTGCATTTTCACAAGCAAAAGAGAGGGAGAACAGGTACCATCATCGTGCACAGATGCCGAAACCGGGGCACTACCAGGTAAGGAACCTGCCCAGGGTCACAAAGCGTGTTAGTTACTGTCCAAACTCTAACTGGGGCCTGCTTCAGAGACCAGTGCTAGGTCAAAACCAAATGTAAACATGTTTTTCCTGTTACTTTTCATGTTCTCCATACAGGTAAAAATAAAGCCCAAGTTGTAAGTGGTTCCTGAGAACAGAGGATCTTTTTATTTAGCATTTCATAAAATATAAGGCCACTCCTCTTGAGACTTCACCTTGAGCTGGCATTTTCGAGCTACCCATGGGTCAGAGACAGGCACCAGAACTTGGTTAGATTTACTCCACGTCAGATTAGGAGTAGCTACGGTTCGGGAAAAGAAAAGCAAACTGAAGGATGGAAGAGTCTACTTAGAAGATGTTTCAATGATTGGATAGCTAGCATTATACTAGTTCCCCATCAGAATATGCCACCTCAGCCTTCCCTTCCAAACGCCGCACTCTCCTTTCCGTTACCTATCTTCCGGGTTGCAGTTTTGTTCTAAGAGCAGAGGAGCATTTGCACCTGCCAGTGACCGTGCTGGGTGGGAGGAGCGGCCACTGCATGCCCACAGAGGAAGCCGCTGTGACAGCCCTGCTGCTCCTGCTGAGCAAGGGAACTAGAGTGGCCCAGTCTCCATCTGGGTCTGGCTCCGTTCCCGAAGCTGATTCAGGAATTGAGTCATCATTCGCAACCTGAAGTCAAGGAACCTCTCAGATTTAAAACACTGTGTTTCAATAATATCTAACAGTTAAAAAATACCCCCACATTTAACCCTCAAAATTCCTGCATGAGGGAAACACAGTGGTGCCTGCAATTTACTTGAAATGAGTGAAACATGTGAAATGGACAGATTGATGCATAGGCAGACACATGATAAAACAAAGTAAAAGAATAAAGGTAGAATCCAGGTATTGGATAGATGAGTGTTGCCTGTAAAATTCTTTCAGCTTTGTTGTAGTTTTGAAATCTTCATAATAAAATGTCAGGGAGAGTGGGAGGGAGGGACTCTCCCATCATCCTGGATTATTTCAATATCCATGTGAACGATGAATTCAACAACCCAGCCCCAAGCTTCCTGGCCCTCTGGATACCAGGACTCTCCCCTCACCTCCTGGACCTTACCTCACTTAAAACAGTCCTGCCTTGATCTTAAACTCTTTCTTCAGACCTCATAGGTGCTTCCACTAAACCCTCCCTTTCCCCATGACTTCTGCTACTTCTGTATCCAACAGAGATGTATCAGTCCCCTCAGCACCTTCCCTGTGAACCTGCAGGGCCAGCCACTGTCAGGGAAGAGGAACACAGGGGCAGGAAACAACCTCACAGCCCCTGCCTGCAGCGAGCACATTTGGAGCTGAGAGTCTGGACAGAGGAGATGTATGGGCACAGCTCTCATGGGGGCTCTGCTGCCATGGTTCCTGCGGGCTTGCCTGTGCTTCTCTCCCCCGCTGGATCCCCTCTTTTCCATGGCTGCATCTTCCCAGATAGCTCAGTTTACTCTCATTTTGATGAATCATATTTTTCAACAGCTTAAACAATTTTTATTATGAAGTATTTTAAATATAACCAAAAGAAGAGGGAATGGTATAATGAACCCATATATACCCATTCTCAACAGTATCAAGAGTCTGGCATATTTGCTTCATTATCCCATTTTTTTTTTCTTTTTCTTTTTTTTCTGAGATGGAGTTTTGCTCTCTTTGCCCAGGCTGGAGTACAAGGGTGTGATCTCAGCTCACTGCAACCTCTGCCTCCCGGGTTCAGGTGATTCTCCTGCCTCAGCCTCCCAAGTAGCTGGGATTACAGGCATGCACCACCCTGCCCCGCTATTTTTTCTATTTTTTAAGTAGAGATAGGGTTTCACCATGTTGGTCAGGCTGATCTCAAACTCCTGACCTTAGATGATGCACCTGCCCCAGCCTCCCAAAGTGTTGGAATTACAGGCGTGAACCACCACACCTGACCTTTTTCTTTTCATTCTTTGCTCAAGTATTTTAAAGGAACTCAGACTTCTTCAGTGTGCCTCTCTTAACCTCCAAGCCTGTAATCCCAGCACTTGGGGAGGCTGAGGTGAAAGAATTGCTTGAGTCTAGGAGTTTGAGACCAGCCTGATCAATGTAGTGAGGTCATATCTCTACAGAAAATTTTTAAACTGTTTTCAAATGTATTTGCAGAGTTGTGCAATTTAATCCCTTACTTAATTTTCAATTTCTGCTGTGTTGATAGTTACTTCTTTCTTGTCATACCTTATTTGGATATATATTAGGAGGGCTAGGAGTTTGCCTCTTTTCTTGATCTGTATCTCAGTAGTCAAATTATTTACTTATTAGTTGTTCTGTTTTACCATTTACTAACTGGTTAACTCCAGCTTTTATATTTATTAATTATTTCTGTCTTCTTTTAGTTTACTCCGTTGCTTTTACCCCCAGTGTCTTAAATTTGATGTTTAGTTCACTTTGATAAAATTTTTAACGTTTTTATTTTTATAGATATTGATGTTAGGAATCTTCCTAAGCATTGTTTCAAGTATATCCCAGAGACCTTGATATGTCATGTTTTCACTCATTTTCTCAGAATTCTGTAGTCTTGTTCATATTTTCCTTATGATCCAAAAATTGCTTAATAGACTTTTTACATTTTGGAAATTGAAGGGTACTATGGTCTGAATGTTTGTGTCCCCTCAAAATTTGTACATTGAAAGCTAGTCCCCAATATGATAGTGTTAGGAGGTGGGGCCTTTGGGAGGTGACTAGGTCATGAGGCTGGAGCCTCATGAATGGGATTACAAGAGCCCCCAGAGAGCTGCCTTTCCCCTTCCACCATGTGGTAACACAGCAAAAAGGTGCCATTTTTGAAATAGAGAGCAAGTCCTCACTGGAAACCAAATCAGCAGGCACACTGATCTCAGACTTCTAGTCTGCAGAACTGTAAGAAGTATATTTCTGTTGTTTATAAGCCACCTGCTCTGTGGTATTTTTGTTATAGCAGCCCAAAAAAAAAACTTAGACAAGGGGACTTTTTTTTTTTAATGAATAAAGTAAGTATTTAAGATTTTGTACTTTGGAGCAGATAGGCATTCTTATTCCACTCTATAATTGTACACATTGTAAGAAAGTTTCGTTTTTATTTGTACTTGTTTTACCTTTTTCTTTGTGTGTTGTTAGCCCTCTTCTTCTAGTGCTACTAGTTTTACTCCAAAGATGTTATACTTCTAGTAGCCACTCTTGACACAAAACAACATCAAATCCTGGCTCTATTACTAATCAGCTGTACAACCTGCAAGGAAGTCAATTAATCTCTCTGAGCTCCAACAGCCTCATCTGTAAACAGTAGGGTATTGACTCTAAGGTTCGTTTTAGGCCTGAATTCTATCCTATAGATGCACTGTCAGTGATAATTATGTCTATTTTCTATTTAGAATAAATTGGCACTGAAGCAAAATGCAATCCTCACCTGTTCTTAAGCTTTAAAGCAGAAGATTTTCGAACCTTGTGACCACTTCTTGCATTTCCCTCTTGACATCCATGTTAGTATTGCCTTTGAATGTTCATGAAAATTGCGAATTCATGTGAAGACTTCAAGGGTTCATGTCATGGATATAACTGAATGTCAAAAACTTCGAAGAAAGAAACATAACGGTGTCCTTGTATGCTGCACAGAGTTATATTTTACTTTATCAGTCAATCTGAGAATTTTAACTTTTCACAGAAACTTAATCCAAATTAGATTTATCAGTGTGGCAGATTTGCGTAATACTTATGGTATAATATGAGGTCCATTTTCTTTGCTCCTCCTTTTCTTTGGTATTTCTTTTAGTATTTCAAAAGTTTTGTAGTTTTGTTCCAAGAGTTTATTTTTGTTTCAAGAGTTTCTTTATACTAATACCTCTATAATATTCTTAGTTATCTCTTACTCATATATTAACTGTAGCCTCACAACTGAAAAATTCCAGAATTACTATTCAGAATTGGAGTTAGCTCTGATTCCAAAGACAGGCTCTTTTCCCCATGTCTATTCATGATAAAACAATGCATGGAATTAAAAAAAAATTTCTAGGGAGAATAAAAAGAATGTAACCTCTCCCTCTTTCCAAAGAGGGAAAGAAGAAAATTAGGAAAATTGGAGAGAGTAGTTGGGGAAATCAGGAAAAGAAGCCATATAAAAATATAAGAAATTAATGCAAAGGTCAGCTACAGTTGCAGTCTATTAATTTGATATTTAGTAGTTTTCATTTGTAAATTAATTAAATCTTAGACTGCAAATAAACATATTTGTAAAGGGCTATGTTTTTCAGTTTCTAAGAAAATCTTCAGTTAGCAGTTTAGAGTCTTCTAAAATTAAAGTAGAAAGAAATAATTGGTGTGAAAATGCAAGGGTTAGCCGTGTGGGAAAATGTCTAATTGAGGGTTGTAAGTTTCTTCTATCTTGAGAAGAATAAATATTTTGAAGAGTAACATTGAAGGTGGCATTTTAAAAAGAAATTAAATGGTTATTCCAAGCCACAGGAAAAACAGTGGAAAGGAAATGGTAACAGAACAATCAAAGAAAAGGATAATGGGATAATGAACAGGTTAACAGTGCAATAATGATAATTAACAGTAACAAGATATTGTTAAAATTTTAATTAAACTTAAAGCAGCAGGAGGAAATACTGAAAAATAAAATACTTAACTACATAAAAATGTACACTTCTACTTACACACTTCTAACCTTATAAATTCTAAAAGGAAAAACACAAATGGTAAAATACATATGAAAAAACTGTTTAATCTGAACAGTGAAAAAATGCTAACAATAACACTAATGAACAATTTTTCACACTGCAAACCACCACAGCTTAAGAAGACTGATGTTTTTAGTGTGATGAAGACAAGTTCCTTTCAGCTTTTGGGAAGGCAAGGTGGCACTCTGTGTCAAAATGTAAACTGACCATACCCCTTCACCCACCAAATCTATTTCTAGAAATTCACCCACAAAAGACAATCATATAAATGTTCAAAGATCTATCTATTGAAGCAGTTTTCAAAAGAGTGGTGATTAGGAAAGACTTATCCACTAATAATGGATAGGGTAAATAAACCGGTACATTCACAAAAATGACTACTGCTATGGTCACTGAAAATGTAAGGATGCTGGAGAAAGTCACATAATAAAGAAAATCAGTGCCACTATAATTCATGATCCCTGCTCCCAAATGGGTCCTCGATTCCCTTTCTCTAACCACAGACTCATGGGCCCTTCTGCTGATGTGATATAAGCTCTCCTATCAGCAATAAACAGGAACAAAGTATTGATACGTGCTACCACATGGATGAACCTTAAAAACAGCGTGCAAAGTGAAAGACCAGACACAAAGGACCATATATTATACGATTCCATTTATATGGAATATCCCAAATAGGAAAATCTATAAAGACAGTAGATTAGTGGTTGCAGACTTGGGATGGAGGTAGTAGGGGGTGATAGCTGGTAATGAAAATATTCTAAACATGACTGTGGTGATGGATGCATATTCAACTCTATGCATGTAGTAATATATTCAACTCTGTGAATATACTACAAGCCACTGAATTGTACACTTTAAATGAGTGAATTGTATGGCATGTAAATTCTCTAAATAAAGCTGTTAAAAACCAAAAGCTCTCCCATATGTGGAATGTTTGCATGACCCCTGCCACCTCAGTACCCTCATGCTTACAGCTAAACATGCCTATGTGTTATTCTAATATGTGTGTGAGTTTCACCATTGGCATGCAACAAACCAGCTCTATATTTATTTGGTACTCTACCTTTCTAAAAAGCCATCTGACATATTGACAGTACATATTGACAGCTAAAATCTCTTATCCTTTAATTCAGAGGTGATCTTTTTGAAACCTTTCATGAGGAAATACAAAAACTAAATCTGTCACCCAGACTGGAGTTCAGTGGCACAATCACTGCTCACTTCAGCCTTAACCTCTCTGGGCTCAAGTGATCCTCCCACCTCAGACTCCCAAGTAGCTGAGACTACAGGCACATGCCACCACACCCAGCTAATTTTTGTAGAGACAAGGTTTTGCCATGTTGCTCAGGCTGGTCTCAAAACCCCTGGGCTCAAGTGATCCGCCCATCTTGGCCTCCCAACGGATGAGCCAACATGTCCAGCCAATAATTTTTATAATTGGAAAAAAACTGCAAGAAATCTAAATGTTTAACAGTAGAAGAATCGATAAACCATAATATGGCCATACAAGAGATAGCAAAAAGACATTAAAATGTTTTCAAAGAATATGAAATATAAAGTGTTCATGATCTATAAGAGAATAAAGCAGAACACAAAAGTGTATATATAATGTGACCCCTGTTATGTATATTATACATTTCTACAACAACATGGATGTGGGAGCACCTACTGCCTTCTCTGAACACTATCCCCTTCCTTGAGAGCCACTGTCTTGTGTAAAGTGACCACACTGCCTAGTCTCAGGAGCAGGGGCTAATCTGGGGCTGGGGTGGGCTAATGACAGGCTCTTTCCCAGAAATCTCAGCCATGAGATTCAACTTGGTGGCTCTCCTAAACGGAGATCTCAACCTAAGCCCGGTTTGCAAGTTGGCTGCAGTTAGCTGTTATCTAAGGAATGCTGGGAATGCTGGTAGGGGCTAGGTCCACGGGGCAGCTCTGACTCCTCCCCATAGTCCCTGTGCTTAAATTCCAAGGTTCTTAGCTTTTGCTGGAATGCTGGAGCAGGAAGTCTCCCAGAATGCAGTGGTTGTGAGCAGCAAGGCTAATCCCATGGGAATGGTGGCTGTGTCTACCTGTGTCAGCAGCTCCCTGTAGCATCTTCTTGTTGCACCCACTCCAGTCATAGGAAACAATCAGAGAGCTGATTCTGCTATGCAAACAACCAGGGGTTGTGGCAGTCTACGATTTCCAACCAGTTGTCTAAAGCGTGATTCAGAGAGGCAGCAACCAGCTCTGGTCGCCACAAGCTGTTAGACTTTCTGCAGGCTGGGTATGCACAATTTACCTTTCTTTCAGAATATACTGTACAATTTTACTTGGAATTCTTATTCTATTCTCACAGCATGTTCCAGATGTCACACAGCATGAGGAAGCAAGCACTCTCCAGCCCAGGGTGTGACAGCACCCACATCTTTGAGGACAGGGCACTGGGAAGCCCTAACAACTCTGCCACATCTGCCACCAGGTGTGTGGCGAGGTCATGAGGGCAGACACTCAGGCGCTCCTCCTCCTCTTCTCCTGGTTCCTCAAGAAAGCTATTTCGTACTTTCATACCTGAGTTTCCTCATCTTCGAAAGGGAGGTTACACCCTCTGAGCCGTGGCATTCACCAAGAGGCTGGGACATTATCCTTAGAAATACATGCACCCTTTCTACTAGCAGGGGCTGTTCTTAAAGGTGTGTGTCACACTGAGCCAGCAGGCTTCTGGGTCCACAGGCAGGCCAGCAGTCTCTGGCACATTCTCCTTCAGCTCTTCTGACAGGCAGATCTTTCATTTTTACAGCTTTATGGAAGGATATTTCACAGACCATAAAACTCAACATTGAAAGGGCAAAGTTCAATGGTTTTCATTATTGACAGGCAGATCTTGACTGTCACAGAGAGAAAGATAAACAAGAAATTAGCTCCTTTCTCTAGTGGCCTGCATCCTCTGTTCCCTGCCATCTCTTAATCTTTCCCTCCAGTAATTTTTTCCTGGGCATCCCCTCTAACCTGCAGCCACTTTCAGACCCCTCAGCAGCACCTCCTGGTGGCCAGCAAGCCTTGGAGGGAGGGAGCTGCCAGCGAGTGCAGCAGTTAGCTCACCACGCCAGGACCCGCACTCCCCCCAGTGGAATAAGCTCTATGCTCAGACAACAGATTTTATGAAAACCAAAGAAACAAGGATAAAAATGAGGTGAAAGAAATAAAAGTGTTTTTGTGAACTTTTAAAGTACAGTAAATAAGTCCAGAGTTTATAAGCAACAGATGAATTTTTTTTTAAAGAGTTTTACTGTATAATCTTCATCCTTATTCCCACAAGCAGTCAAAAATCCCACAACCACATGAACCTATCAAATAGTAAAGAAGCATCTGGGGACAAGAGCTGGGCTTGGTGGCTCATACCTGCAATCTTAGCGCTTTGGGAGACCGAGGCGGGTGGATCACCTGAGGTCAGGAGTTTAAGACCAGTCTGGCTAATATGGTGAAACCCTGCCTCTACAAAAAATGCAAACAATTAACCGGACATAGTGGAGCATGCATGTAATCTCAGCTACTCTGGAGGCTGAGGCAGGAGAATGGCTTGAACCCGGGAGGTGGAGGATGCAGTGAGCCGGGACTGTACCACTGCATTCCAGCCTGGGTAAAAGAGCAAAACTCCATCTCAAAAAAAAAAAAAAAAAAAAAAAAAAAAAAGAAGTATTTGGGGACAAGAAATGAATTAATATGTGTGAAGGACAATGACTTAATCATACCTAATCTGGTTCTACTTTCTTCATCTTGATTTCTACTTTTGATTGCTTCCTATTATAAGGAATATTTTCAAGATATATTTTCTGTTTCTCATTTATTTTTCATTGGTCGTATTTTCTAATCCTGCCTTCACTTTGGTGTCTTCTCTGGATTTTAGTAGTGAAAATGATTGACATGTTTTGAAATAAATGTTAAAAAGATAAAAAGAAAAACTCTTGCCTGAAAAATTACTAGTATTCAAGCTATTTGTGTAAATTATAGAAATTAAAAAAACTCTAGATCATATAATTATCAGATATAAATTCTACAATGAGTACTTTGAAATTATTTAGGACCCAAAGAAATAAAAAACCCAGGGAACAAAAGGTAAATACGAAGCATAGGAAAACATGATAGTGAGGTGGGTGGATCACCTGAGGTCAAGAGTTCGAGACCAGCCTGGCCAACACGGTGAAACCCCATCTCTACTAAAAACACAAAACTTAGCTGGGCGTGGTGGTGCATGCCTGTAATCCCAGCTACTCAGGAGGCAGAGGCAGGAGAATCGCTTGAACCTGAGAGGCAGAGGTGGCAGTGAGCCGAGATCGTTGCGCTGCACTCCAGCCTGGGTGACAAAGCAAGACTGTCTCAAAAAAAGGAAAGAAAGAAAAATATGACAGAAATATTTCCAAGTACATCATAAATCACAAGTATAAATAAATAAAATGTGTTCATTTAACTGGATGAAAATTTAGACCATGTAAAAACAAAAGTAAACTCCACAAAATCCATAGAGACACATGCAGATACAGAGAGGTTAAGAGAAAAAAAGGAAAAAATAAATACACTGGAGGAATTTAGATGCTGAGACTGAAGGATGAGATAATTCAGACTAACTCCCCCTCTGAACACAACTGGAAAAAATATAAAGGCTATTTTCTTGAAGGCATTATAGAACCAATAAGATAGTAACGAACAGCCAAGCCAAGGTGCTGGGAGAATGCAGGTCTGAGAAGGTGAGCCATGCACAGGAGGCCATCTTCCCCTTGGGGCATCCTCTGATTCTAGAGAGCATTGCTGAGCAATAAGGACTCCATCCAGGGCTGAAGGGACATAAATCGGAATCCAAGGCCCCCCAAACACAGGGAGCTTGGTTAATTTGGATTGGGATCCTGAAGTGGTACTCTTTATAAGTAAAGGCCAACCAGAAGTTGGCAGGCCCTCATAGGCACTGCAGCTTAGTTCTGAATCATCTCAGTCCTTGAAACAGGACTGATGTTAACCCAGATTGCTACTGCTGCCAAGTGCCCATCAGAAACAAACACAAACCCATCCTGGAAGAGAAATATGTACCATCCTAGACCTCAATTTATTTTTACACTTTTTCAATCTTTAGAGAACCCAATCAAAAATAACCAGGCATACAAACAGGCAAGATTATATGAAAACAAAAACAAAACAAAACACTAGCAGACACCACAAGCAACAGAAACACACCCACAATTGGTCTAGATTTAGAGCAAAAGAACTATGTTTACTATATTCAACAAGATAAAAGACGAGATTGATTGTTTTGGCAGAGAATTGTAAACCAAAAGACGAACCAATAAACATGCAAAGAGGTTCAATCTCATTAGTAGTTAGGGAAATGCATATTAAAACTAAAATAAACTACTAGTACATCCCAACTATGATGGCTAAAAATTGCTTTTAAGTGATGACAACAAGTGTTGCTAAATATATTGAGTAATTCTCATGAGCTGCTAGTACAACTATATATTGTTTAAGCCATTTTAGAACTGTTTGGCAATATCTAATAAAACTGAACATATGTGTAACCTATGATGCAGTGACTCTATGGCTAGGTTACAGATCCAACAGAAACTCGTGCACATCTACACCAAGAGACATAGACAAGATAACTCCTACTCGCAAAATCAGATCACTAGAAGGAAAAATAGATAATCTTACTCTCACAATAGTAGAGTTAAAATACACACTTGTCTAAGTAAACTAATTGGTCAAGTAGAGAAAAGCTGAATAACAATCAGTGAACCCAATCTAAAGGAAATATGTAGATCCAACTAGAGAACCCATTATTTTCAACTGCAGTCATTAAATAAAAAGAAAAAAATGCAAATTTCAACAATGATCAAAGAATCTTTATCATACAAGTTACACTATTGTGACCCAATAAAATCAAAAATCAAGGACAAAAAAAAAAAATAACTAATTTGTGCCCCTCTTGGAAATTTATGGACATAGTTTTAAAAAAAATCATAGGTCAGAGACGAAACCATAAAGGATATTAGGAAATACTTACAACTTTAATGACAATGAAAGCACTAACTATTGAAATATATGGGACTCAGTTAAACCACTACTTAGAGAGAAATGTGGAGTTCTATGTGTATATTAGAAAAGAAGAAAATCTGAAAACCAATAATTTAAATGTATGACTCAGGCTAAGCGCTGTGGCTCAGGCCTGTAATCCCAGCATTTTGGTAGCTGGGGGAGGTAGATGACATGAGGTCTGGAGTTCGATACCAGCCTGGCCAACACAGCAAAACCCCGTCTCTACTAAAAATACAAAAGTTAGCTGGACATGGCGGTGCACATCTGTAGTCCCAGCTACTCGTCGGGAGGCTGAGGCAGAAGAATTGCTTGAACCAGGGAGGTGGCGGTTGCAGTGAGCTAAGATGGCGCCACTGCACTCCAGTCTGGGTGACACAGCCAGACTCTGTCTCAAAATAAAATTAAAAATAAATAAATAAATGTATGACTCAAGAAGTCAGAAAAAGAACAAGAATATAAGATAACAGGAGCAGAAATTAATGAAACTTGAAACAAAAAAATCCTGATTTTTAAAACAGCAGCAAAATCGAAAGCTGCCTTTTTGAAAAACTATAGAAAAATAGAGAAGGTATAAATGAGAATGAAAAAATGATTACAACTACAGATACAGCTGACATTTTTGAAAAAGAATACTATGAAC
This sequence comes from Chlorocebus sabaeus, assembly GCF_047675955.1. Classification (NCBI taxonomy): domain Eukaryota; kingdom Metazoa; phylum Chordata; class Mammalia; order Primates; family Cercopithecidae; genus Chlorocebus; species Chlorocebus sabaeus. Next base: position 5,730,763 of record NC_132929.1, on the reverse strand, counting down.
ACCTTTACGCAATACAATTGAAAATTTAGGGAAAAGTGGACAATTCAGAAAATAAGTAACATTAAAGTTCAGTCAAGAAGAAATGTAAAACTTGAATAAATCTACTAAAAAAGTTGATCCAGTAGTTAAAAACCTATTCCCTCAAAATAAATTAAAAATAAACAAATGAAACCCTGGACACCTGCCCTAGAGGGTATTACCAGCAAATCATATCAAACACTCAAAATGCAGATAATCTCTATTTACACAGACTATTACAGATGACAGAAAAAGAAATTATTCCCAACTCATATAACGAAGCTAGGAAAACCCAAAAAGCAAGCCAAACAAGTACAGCATGAACATCTCACTTACTAACACACATTTTATAAACCTGAATAAAATGTTAGAAAATCCAATTTTACAAAATTTTAAGCAACAACATTGTCAAGTACAAGTTATCCAAGTAACACAAAACAATATCATACTAGAAAATAGTTTAGTATCATAATTTAATTCACCACATTGACAGACTAAAGGAGAAAAACTGCATTATCATCTTAACAGGTACAGGAAAATCACTCTTTAAAATTCAACACTCATTCCTGATATAAACTCCCAGCAAACCAAGACCAACAGAGGATTTCTCTAACCTGATAAAGACTATCTACAAAAACATACAGCAAATATCATACTTACTGGTGAGACATTAGAAGCAGTCCCTTTAAAATCTGGACTAAGATAAGGGTGCTCACTATCAATCACAGCCTCCATTCAATACTGTGCTGAAGTGCCTGACACGGAAGTAAGACAAAAAGGACTGGCATACGGATTGGAAAAGAAGATGCAAGTCTGTCAAAATGCGCAGAGAATAGGAAAGTCTACACAGAATAACTAAGAAAATCTGTAAGTTATTAGAATTAAAATGAAAGGTTCCTGGTTATAAACTGAAAATACAATAGTCAATTACATATACATGAGCATAAAAATTAAAATATACAGCTGACACTCGAACAATGTGAGGGGTAGGAGTGCTGACCCTCATGCAGTCCAAAACCCACCTATAACTTCTGACTCCCCCTAAAACTGCTAACTACTAATAGCTTACTGTTGACCAGAAGCCTTAGCAATAACATAAACAGTCGATTAACACGTTTTGTATGTTATAGGTATATACCATACTCTTACAATAAAGTAAACTAGAGGAAAGAAAATGTTGTTAAGAAATCATATAGAAGAGAAAATATATTTACTTTTCATTAAGTGGAAGTGGATCATCATAAAGGTCTTCTTTCTTATTGACTTCACACTGAGTAGGCTGCAGAGGAGGAGGAAGAGAAGGGGTTGGTCTTGCTGCCTCAGGGGTGGCAGAGGCAGAAGAAAATCTGCATGTAAGTAGAGCCGCACTATTCAAACCCATATTGTTCAAGGGTTAACTGTAAGTCATGTACAACAGCAAAAAAACTATGTAACAGATTTAACTAGTCACACAACATAAAATTTTATTGAAAGTAATTTTAGAAGAATAGAGAGATGTACTCTATTCACATATAACAAGAGTCCAAATTATAAAGTTACTAATTTTCCCCATTCTAATTCTATACATTCAATGTAATTCCAAACTCCTGCTAGGGTTTTCTGTGTAGAATCTGACAGACTGATAATTATGAAATGTATAAAGAAGATCAAAGAGCCAAGTACAACCAAGGCAACTTTCAAGAACCAGCGTAAGGTGGGAAAGTACTTGCCCTACTGTTAGAGGAAAGGGGTCCCGATCCAGACCCCAAGAGAGGGTTCTTGGATCTCACACAAGAAAGAATTCAGGTGAGTCCATAGAGTAAAGTGAAAACAAGTTTATTAGGAAAATGAAGGAATAAAAGAATGGCTACTCCATAGACAGCCCTTGGGGCTGCTGGTTGCCCACTTTTATGGTTACTTTTTGAATATACGCTAAACAAGGGGTGGATTATTCATGCCTCCCCTTTTTAGACCATGTAGGGTAACTTCCTGACATTGCTATGGCATCTGTAAACTGTCATGGTGCTGGTGGGAGTGTAACAGTGAGGACCACTAGAAGTCACTCTTGTGGCCATCTTGGCTGTGGTGGGATTTAGTGGTTTCTTTACTGCAACCTGTTTTATCAGCAAGGTCTTTATGGCCCGTATCTTGTGCTGTCCTCCTGTCTCATCCTGTGACTTAGAACGCCTTAACCATCTGGGAATGCAGCCCACTCCGTCTCAGCCTCATTTTACCCAGACCCTATTCAACATGGAATTGCTCTGGCTCACATGTCTCTGACACTACCAGCTTTCAAGATTTGTTATACAATTATAGTAACTAAGACTGTGGTTTCTACACAGGGAGAGGTAAACAGACCAAGGGAAAATGAGAGAGAATCAAATCCACACACACATCTTTGGAAACCTGGCATTTGACAGACATGGTATTATAGATTAGTATGGAAAGGATGAAACACCCAATATATGGTGCTGAGACAACGGGTAATCCATATTGAAAATAACAAGGCAATCTCTACTTCTTGCCACATCCAAAAACTAAATTTCAGAAAGACTCAAATGTAAAAAGCAAACTTTTAAACTTTAAAAAAAATATGGGAGAACATCTTTATGACCTGGACAAAAACAAGTTTTTGTTTGTTTTTTTAAACAAGACATTAAAATAAAAGAAATAATAAAAGACTGATAAATGACTACATTAAAATTAAGAGCAAGAAGCAGAAAATGAAAGGTAAAATTACTGACAAGAAGACATTTCCAGTGTATATTACCATCAAAGGACTAATAACAGAATATACAAAGAACTCCTACAAATCCGCAATCTTCTCTCCAAATAACTATTTTCAAAAGTGTGAAAAGCCTCCATTTTTGTTTTCATTTTGAAAAATGAATTATTTAGGCTCACTGAGAATATTTTTTTCCTTATTGTCATTTCTAATAGAGAATTCTAACATTGATTTTGAATAGTATTAGAACTACTGAAAACAATTTAATGATTAATAAATTTGAACTGTTTTTATGATTATAAAATAATTTATAACTATGAATTTTGTAAAGATATCAAAATAAACATTTGAAATATTTAATTAAAATGTTAAAATTAAAGAGAAATGTAAAAAGCATAAAAATCATTAAAAATCCCTCATGCATTGCATACACACATCTTTGTCAACATTTTGGATTTTTTCCTACACTTTGTCTCTATTAATAAATACATACACATATATTCACAACAAGTTGGGTCCGAAGTGAGAGTGGCTTATTCAAATGATGATATCCATCAGTCAGTAGATGATGCAAGCTAGTGCTTAGGAAAGAGGTGAGGTCTGGGGATGTTGACTTGGGAGGTCATTCTTAGAGCAATAAAAGTTAAGACTCAAGTCTTGGATGAAGAGATTGTAGGAAGAAAATAAGAGTGAGGACAGAATATTAGAATAAGAAGCAGAATAATATGTTGGGAAAAATAACTTGAAAAAAGAGAAGGCACAATTAGATAGGTAGGAGGAGAATCAGGATATTGTGGAAGAATGTCAAGAAGAAGATAATAATCAACTGCCAATCCTGCAAAGAAGTTAAGGAGAATGAATCCTAAGAAAAGGCCAACATATTTAGCAGTTGAGAGAGAGGTCTGTGGAGTAAATGTCTGATTACAGGAATGCAAAGAAAACAGACTGAAGAGATATGGATATGTACATATTTATACCATACAGTCAACAAATCTAGCCAGAAAGAAAGGTGGCAAATCAAGTTTTTTTCCGAGATTAAATTAGAGATCTGTTATCTGTCTACCTTCTCTGGGCGAGAAGCCCAGTATACTGAAAGACTAAAGATACTGGGAAGAGAGAAGTAAACAAAAACACAAAGGCCTGAAAGCAGAGGGAGAGGATGGACTTTAAAAGAGTTCTGGATCGTGACTTGTCATCTGACATAGGAGAAAAGAACTGGGGTCACAATAGACATAGTTCAAACTGATGAGGAGAGGGGAAATCTCTGGCTAGGTAAACTTAGTAATTTTAGTACCAAGGTACGTCACGGGACAAAACTCAACTTAAATCAAGAAGCATCCACACTAAACTATACCTAAGGGCTTACAAGAGACAGAAAAAAAAAATCCCTCATTATGTCTTTGCTTCAACTCACCCATGACATTAGAACCAAGACTGGTATTTGGGTGAAGCTTCAAAACAACTGAAACTATGAAGAATGTTTCAGACTAGTCAAGCACTGACATAAATGACTGAGAAACTCTGGTTTCCTTAAAATAAGCAAAATATTCATTTATTTTAGTAGTATTTTTTGATGATACAAGCGTCCATCTTTAGTAGCTAGTCAATAAATATGGGTGCATACTACATGTACTGAATGTTTCTGTGTTACGTGGTCAATTGCATAATTGCCAGTTTAAGGTACAGCATTAAGAGCAAAACAATTCACAGTGAAATACCCCACCCATGTTTTCCTACACATCTGTGATTCAACAAGGAATATAATGATTCACAGTGTTTGCATTAAGTTTATATTGAGGTTGCTCTTTTGTAACCGAGAAGTAGGGCTGGGTTGTCACTGTGATCTTCCCAATCCCTTCCACATCCAAACCCTTACTTCCCTTCTCAGCCCCACTTTGAATGACGCCAAGTTAAAACACTAAGGTAGACATCCTCTGTCATAAAGCCAACAAACCAGAGAAACAAGAATGCTTATTGACTTCCTTCCTTAACTACTTCTTAAAAAGGGATCTAAAATTTATGAGTAATAAAATTCTAAAAAGAACACTTACCTTCTATGTATATGCATAACTAAAGCCTACAACTGAAATATCTGGAACTTCTAAAGTAGTTTTCAACTTCAAATACAAACTTATATTAGAGACAAAAGCCAATTAGCTCTGTTATGAGTAGTGTGAAGAGTTGATGTGACTTGAGGAAGCAAAGTTTGCACAGATTTTCATTTGACTGTAGATTTACAAAATGTGTAACAATTTCAGTTCCTGAAATAGTTAATATAGGTTAAAATATACTAGTAAGTTAAATGTGGAAGTCTTTAAGGTAATAACAAAGCAAGGCCATCAGAGGGAAACTAAGAATTATTTCACTCTGAAATATCTGGAGAGCGACTGTCAAAAATCAAGTCACAAAGAAATTACTACATTCACATTTCCTCGTTCCACAGATGTTGCTTCTATTGCTCACATGAACTCTTTTCTCTCTGTTTTCACACTCACCAGCAATACTTGCAGATCTCCTAGGTCATTTGAACATTTAGCATTCAACTCTTGATCAGTTCGAACTGCCTCCATAGAACTTCTTTTTCTTCTTTCAAGCATTCCTTATTATCAAAATGTTCCTTGAATTTCAACCAAATTTAAATTCCTTATATTTACCTTCTAAACTTTGTATTCACCTTCTCTGTTCCAATAAACAGTAACAACTCTCTAAGCCCTTGTTTCTTGTAGTAATCATTGCCAGGCATTTTCTTAAAATTTTTACACCTCCCTAGAGGTGCTGGGAGCTTTAGAAATGTCGCCGGAGCAGCGCAAAAACTAGCCATGGCTAGGACAGGACAGTCAGGAATTGCTGAAGACTCTCATGCCTGCTTCACCACCTATGGTCATTACAAAGGACTTCAAAATTCCTGGCTTTCCCAGTCCTGGAATGACCCTGATCCCTGCCCCATTCCTACAGCACAATCCCCAAACCATACATGGTCTTTCACAGTTCCCCTGCCAATCTCTTAAATGCTCACATCTAATGCTTAGGCCAAGGCTCTTGTGTCGCACAAGAGGTCCCCTACACCCCAGTCCCTGCTGACTTTACCTCCTTGCATCAACAATCTGGTCCCCTGGGCCATCATTTCAATCACCCTCTCACCTTTAATCACAACTATTTCCTTCCTTTGTCTTTCTCCACATACGCACTTTAAAACTAGCAGTGCCAGCTCTCCACTGCCACCCCCAGGCAGATGTGCTTTGCTGGAGAGACTGACACCAGATTGGCCCTGGTACTGTCCTCAACATCTTCCTAGCCAGGGTTCCCTCTCCTTCTGGTCCTCAGCAGCAATCCTACATCATCACCTCTCTGTAGCATCCCCACCTTCTCCCTCTTCCTCAACTGGCAATCTCAATGCCCACTCAGGGAATGAAACTACCTCCCAACCCCAAACTGATCTCTATATGAGTTCCCTCCTCGCTGGGGGTTCCCCCCACTCCCATGCGCTAGAGTCCATCCATCTGTCCCATCCCGACAGCACCAGGGCCCTCCATTCTCCCTTTCCCTCTGGTATCTTCAAAGACTCTCCATAGCCATCTAAAGATACTCAACAGTCTCCCACTTTAAAAAAATGGCACGTGTTAAAAATTAAAGACTTCTATAGAGAACATGAATATGCCACTAAACACTGAACAGAGTGGTCCACTTAGTCTTCATCATCTATCTCCTCTATGTTGTCAGCACCTGCCAGTGCCTGCCTTCCCCAGTCCAGCCTGTTGCAGATATTGTGCTCATTCCTTGTTTCTTCAGCCCCAGAACCTTCCTAAGCCATCCTGACCAAGCCTTCGGGCTTCCTATGTCTGGATCTAGAGGGCCACCCGCTGGCTCTCCAAACTGAGGCTCTCTTAGCCACATCTGCAACTCTGATTGCTCAACTCTTGGCTTAGTTTCAGATTAGTACTCCAGGTACTACAGTCTGACTAAACTCCCACCTATTGCACTCATGTCCAATCAGTGTCCTGACAAGAGACCAGCTCCTTTTCCCTGGGGGTGCTAACCTTATCTCAATCCCGCAAATTATTAGGGGTCCCCGTGCTCCCAAATTCATGTCACTACCACTAACTAGTGGAATCAAAGTACTGTTATTGCTTACAGACTGCTCTACTGGGTTGATAAGATCCACTTTGGGTTTATCAAGTTCCCTTAGAAAATATACTCAGAATGCTGGCAGCCCAGTGGAGTCCAGCTACACAGCTTGTCGCTTTAACCCTGGGATCCCTTGTTTCTGGTTTCCTTTCATTTCCTTCTCCAACCAATTTCCCATCATACCTATGGGCAAACACCCATGTTATAACAAGCAATTCATTAACTACTTATCTTAAGTTATGGTAAGTGTTATAACCATAACATTTATAAGTGTTATGAAATTTATAAGTTCTGAAATTTATACAACTCTTTCAGTGGCTAGCAAACCATATTACTATTACAAACACTATTATATTCCATAACAACATATTATACATAACATGAGTACTGTATGATTTATGCTTAGAGAAGATCTCTGTTTAAGAGTCCCACCTATGGTATTTGTAAAACTATTCAGTCAGGCAAAGACAAATGTAAAAAGAGTAATATCAGATAGTAATACACTAGAAAACCAAACCTTGAACAAAAATGTGGGGATCCCCAGGCTTACAAATGTATTGGTTTCTATTGGGTAAAGTCTTGGTCTTCTCATTTTATATCATTCAGACAAAGGAACTGAAAATTATATTTTAAAATAAAAACCATAATCTAAAACTAATCTGAGAAAACACTGAGAAAAAAATAGCAGTAAATTTATATATTTTCTCTTCTGTAATGAAAACTACAGGGAAAAAGCATGCTAAAAGCAACTAGTTCTAACGTAACCTCATGAATGTACCACACAGAGTACTTAATAGCTTTAAAAAACCGTATGAAATGCCCATTTGAACACCTGATACCAAGGACAAAACAAGTATACAACCTAAAGCAGACAACACGGACCCACTCAAAGATAGGCAGTGGCATGCAGAGTCGTGCTTCACACAATCCTCATTGGGAAAATGAGTCAAGAAGGGCAGCAGCGCGAGCCTCCAGGCTTTTCCTAAATGACACCCCTGATAACTGAGGCGCTCCAGCTGGGCTGTTCTTTTGCCCTGGTTCAAAACATATCTAGATATGGAAAATTACAAAGGCGAGCATTTCCCATCCACTAGAAAAGAAGTTCAATTATCAAATGCTAAATCTAGGTTACACTAAAAAAAATTAGATGAATTAAAATGTGGCCTGCCTCAAAGCAAGAGCATGTCTTACCAATCTTATTGTATCTCACTTAACACACTCAATAGGAAAAGAAATTGAAGTATGTAAACTTAAATAGTCCATCTTCAACATTCTGCTGTGAATATAGGACCTGTAATATGCTTGTTCTACCTGACATATAAAAAGAATCACATTTATGTGGAAGCCTAAGATTAAAATAGGTTTTTAAAATGTAAACAGCAGTAACATGAATATATTGAATTATGAAAGTCCCAAAACACTGAAAAATTTTCATGCCACAATGGTATGGGAAGGTCAGTAACTGAGTCACCTAAATAAAATGCAGTAAGTCAAAGTATATAGTTAGAGCAAAAGGAAAAAGATAAAAACATTTAAAAAATTAATTTATGGTTTTAATTCTCTATAATAAATCTTTTAAAATTTAATACACAACAGAAAGTAGAGAAACAAAGTTAATAAATGCTTACAAAGATGGCTTATGTTACATTAAACATGAAAATGATATCAAAACATGATTTTGAAATCGTCAAAAATCATGTTTGGAGTACAAGTATATAGCTAGTTTTAAATAAAGAATTTTGACCAATTTACTTTCAGAAAGTAAACAAGAAAAAAAGCTTGATTTCTTTCTGACAGCACAGAAGTCCTTAAAAAAGGGCAGAAGCACTTTCACCTTCACTCCAAAGAATAAAACAGAGCACTATGTCACTCAACTACCACCCCCCAGTTATCACAGTTCTTGGTATATAAATCACTTTCAAATAAGCACAAGGCGGCTGAAATTTCCACTCTGCCCTAAGTAGCACCATTCAAATTATCAATTGCTTCCAGCAATTCAAACAATGAAAATAACTTTAAATTGGAAAGATTATTCCACTTTCATTTCCACATTAAAGTCCATCCATCATAAATGTAAGTAGAGTTATGGTGGGCAAGACGTAGCAAGAATGAAGTAAAGTATTTTAACCACAAGAGACCCAAACAGGGGGATTTGGCAAGCCTTCCTAACTGCACACGCTAGAAAGCCCTGCCCCCATGTGGCTGAAAGGCTTGCACAGCTGGCCAGCTTGCCCTGGGGCATAAGCCAGAACGTCCCTCTCTGAAATTGCCATGTTAAATGCCCACTTCTGGCTGTTGGAAGATGTAAGGTGCCGTCTACTAAGCAGAAAGGATACCTTTTTCCCAGGCTCAGTGTCTTGGACAATGTGAACACACAACTAATAACTGCTGAACTATGGAGACAACAGCTTGTATCTGCATAATGCCTTATGTAAGGTTCCCTCCCACGGATGCAGCAAACACGGAACATTCAAGTTCTGAGATGATGCTGGGGCTCAACTTAAAAACGGCATCTTTCCTGCTCACAACTCTACTTTCCTGGTAACGCTTCATGGCATACAATCTTTTAGTTACTATTCCTAAATAACAGTGCCCTGTCAGTACTGGGGGTAAAGGGTGCATTTTGGCACTTGGTGCTTTTGCTATTCTCTCTCCACCCGGTACACACTCTGCAGTCTGTGTCCCTCCATTCCCACCTCCAGCTGCCTGGAGTCCTCTGGGAATGCTTCAGTTCCCTCTGGTTCACAGCCCAAAACAGAGCCTACACCTGGTTTACCCACCATTAGCCATTTCCCAAGCCTGTACTCTGCTCCCCAACCCCTACTGCAGGCTCTCAGTGCCTCCGAAGGTGAAAGCTGGCAGCAGTGCTGGTGAGTCATAAGAGAAGGGAAGGAAAAATATCACCCAGCTACACACCATGTGCTATGGTTAGAATGTCTGCATCCTCCAAAATTCATTTGTTGAAATCCTAACCCCAAAAGTGATGGTATTAGGAGGTGGGCCCTTTGGGAGGTGATTAGGGGCTGAGGCTGGAGCCCTCATGAACGGGATTAGTGCCCTTACAAAAAAGGCCCAAGGGAGCGTGTTTGCCCTTTCACCATGTGAGGATACAATGAGATGATGTCTGTCTACCAGGAAGTGGACCTCACCAGACGCTCAATCTGCGATGGCCTGATCTTGGTCATCCCAGACTCCAGAACCTCGAGAAATAAACTTCTGTTGTTTATAATCCCCCGATCCCCCAGTTTATGACATTACGTTATAGCAGCCAAAAAGGATTAAGACACCACGCATTTGAATAACAAACTCTGGAAACAGAGCCACTGTCAAGCCTAGTAGTGACTCTCATTGTGAGAATTCCAGAATAAGCAGGCCACAAGATACTCTGGGGAAGACCAGGTGGGGCTTATGACAGCGTCCAAAAGTCAGGTCCGGAGCAATGCGCCTTCCTATAACCTACAGAGTCCTAACTAAAGAGAACTGTAACATTCATTTCTCCACTTGCCATAGGAGAGAAAAGAGTAAATCACGGGAAAGACAAAGCAATTCCTTTCCTCTCGGTTTATAAAGCCTGCCCAGAGCCGGCACACAGTGTGTGTGCCCATGTCACAGGCGGCCCTCCCCTTCCGCACCAGGTACCCAGTCAGGCCTCACAAAACGTTAGCTGCTACAAAATGTACAACTTTACATGTGTAGAGATAGAAAACTACATATTCTGAAACGTCCATTTTTCATTCTAATTCTCAGCAGTCATATAATAGCCAGATGACCTAAGCTGCTTTCATTTAGACTGGTGGGAACAGAATGGTATCTGTCTCAAGACAAATAAAACCAATTTTCTACCTATGCTTGAAATTACATGTGTGCACACAGAGAGATACGCTATGTCACTTATTATGTTCCTCAGGGATGATTTACTGTTCCATAACAAACGTGGTGATCAAATGATTCTATTCACTGACTGAAAAGTAATGAAATCATCTAAGATCATCTCTGAAAAGCTGAAGCAGATCCACATTAGATTAAAAAAAAAAAGACTTCCAGAAACTGACTCATTCAACACACACGAAAACATTCTATCTTTATATTTCTGTATTTTTCAACCTTCTCTGGCCTGCTTGCCATCCCACTGCCCTTGGCCTATGTCACCAATTGCCTCCAAGTGACCCCTCCCCTCGCCCCTGCCCCGATGACTACCATAACCACAGCACGCAGAGACGAGTCCACTGCACTGTGCCACTTTCACAGACGGGGGATGAAGGGAGCTGTAACTGTCAGAAATACATGAAAACTGTCAAAAATACATGTCGTCAGCTCTGGAGATTTTGGAGTACTGACGGCTCTCTGTTCTGTGAATGTATTAAAAAAATTACATTATCCTTCCTTTCAAGGTTAGCAAAAAGATGAACTCTACTTCCGCCTCCTCAAGTGACCTCCTATGACTGCTGGCAGGCCCATGCTGCCTTTGCCTTCCCTACCTGCTTGAGGCCACACACGTCTCCCTTCCAGAAACTCCACTGTTCTGCTTCTTCAGCCTCTACCCAGGAGTTTCCTTTGCTGGCCCCTCACCTTCCAACTGCCTATGCACTGGTGAGGTTCCCTGGCCCTGCCTTAGCCCTCTCTGTTCACAAGACCATCCTAGCAATAAAATCTTTTTTCCCAAATAAAATGGTCTGTGCTTCTCACCTTCCAGTAGAACAGATAAAAGCAGAGCTACTCTGGCTGGAAGCGGGCATGCGGGCTTGAGGCCACCCTCATGGGGAATCTCTACAGAGCTCTAGGGTTAGGAACCACCAGCAGTTTCCTTCAACCAGCTGGTGTGAGCTCCATCTCCGGTCCCCGCTCTGCTCCCTCAACACCTCCCCACCTTTTGCCCAACAAAGTCATCGGTGTCCTTCCAGATCCAGTTTTCCAGCCACCTTCTTGGTGACTCTTTATGTACAAAGTAGCTTTGAGCACTTAATTATCCCTCAAGGCACTCTGCACCGCCTCCACCATTGTACACACATTTTTGCCGGCTCCACTAGATTGTGACCATTTTAAAGGCAGACAAGATGATGACAACGGTGTGAGTGTGTGTGTGCGTACGCATATGTGTTTGCATGTGATGGGACAGGGGAGTCCTAGCTGAACCTAAATTTAGGCTTAAACTGTTCTGGCTGTGAGGCTGGTGCATTGATCTGCATGAAGAGGCTGTGAGGAGGGAAGCAACTGGAGAAACGGGGAGGAGTGGTGGCTGAGGTCTCCATGCCAGCCAACCAGAGCTGCATCTAAGCCCTAGAGAAGAGGGTCAAGCAAAATCCAGGAGCTGCTTTCATGAGAGACTTCATGAAATACTGGTTAAAGCAGAATACCAAATGCATCATATTCTCTTCTTTGAAATAACATTTTCTCTATTCTTTTCATTAAGATCCAAATTTCTAAAAGGCCTATATTTTATTCTCAGTTCTGATGAATAAAATTCTGCCTAAAGTCAGAGTCAATAAGCTCCCGAACTAGCAGTTGCTAATGAAAAGAAACTCTGAAGAGATGCGAGATGATGGCACAGGTCCACTGGAATGGAGACAAAATACCGAGCTGCAAAACCAATCCAGAAAGCCTATTAGGTGGAGATGAAGGCCAGTACCACTTACAAGAATGGAGTGTTTGCAGCCTCTGTACTTGCAACCATTTTTTAAAACAAGAGTTCTTGCAAGGCTATCTGGAAGAGTCCTTTAGAAATATGTGAACACTCCCAGTTTAATGAAGAAAGTATCCATTAAGGGTAAAAACCTCCTACCAATTAGTTGTCAATTGGCAAACTGCATTCAGACTGGCCTCTGGAACTCCCAAAGTTATAAAAATAGCTGGATTCCTTTTTCTGCAAAAGAGCCTCAAGTGTCTCTGACTCCTCTCCATTTGGAAGATTAATAACGGTGACAATTCTGGAAGACTCCTTTACCATACAGCGGTGCGTACCTCCACCGAGGGCTGGGAGCGGGCTCTGACGTCCTGTGCAGTTCGCTGACACGCAGGTGAGCAACACAGGCAGGACGCTCGGTAAACTGGGACTGGCAAGGGCAGGCCTGGGGGACCTGCCAGGGAGGGGACTTGTTCATGAGCACCTGTAAGAACCAACTCCCAAGTCATTTTTCTTTTCTTCCTTTTTTTTTTTCCTTCCAGTGAATACTCTCTGTATTTTGGTTAATCAACAATCTTTAGCACGCATTATGGACAAAACAATACGCTGCACACATACCAAGGATACAAGAAGGGACGAAACTACCCTGGTCTGTGCTCTGATGGAGTGCACTTCTTTCTGGAGACAGACGAAAGAACAAGTAAAATAACTGCAAGCTGTGATAAGATACTGGGGAAACCAAGACCACCAGCCCACCAAGTAACACTAGAAGATCGCCGCAAGGGATTTTCTATGTGTGAGACAGACAGCGGGGGGGCATCCTCTTTTGACATAAAAGATGATGCAGAAGGCCTTTTTTAAAACATGAATTTAGCTAATGTAGCTAATGAATGTAGCTAATCCTTCTTTCCCTAAGTGTACAATTAGGGAAAACCTAATGACTACTTTACAAGTTAGAGTTTTGGTTTCTTTTGCTATTTATTAAAAACACGGCCAGGCGCGGTGGCTCATGCTTGTAATCCCAGCACTTTGGGAGGCCAAGGCGGGCAGATCATGAGGTCAGGAGTTTGAGACCAGCCTGGCCAACCTGGTGAAATCCTGTCTCTACTAAAAATACAAAAATTAGTTGGGCATGGTGGCGGGCGCCTGTAGTCCTAGCTAGTCAGGAGGCTGAGGTAGGAGAATTGCCTGAACCCAGCAGATAGAGGTTGCAGTGAGCCGAGATTGTGCCACTTCACTCCAGCCTAGGCAGTAGAGCAAGACTCTGTCTCAACACACACACACACACACACACACACACACACACAACTAAATAACACTAAACAAAAATTTTCTACCTGGTAAGGTACTTAAAGGAAATACTTTGTATGTAAAAATTAAAAATCATTCGAAAACAGGTACTTGACCTTTTAACATCACAATTTTGACCGAGTGAATACTGTGACCAGCTTTTGTTGCAGTGGGGGGCGGGCACCGAGGAATTTTAGACTCTATGTTTATAAACACAAAAACGCGAATTGGAATTATACCAACACTGGCAACATATTATTGACAAAATATTTTAATTTCATAAAGCCAATATAATCCCTTGTTCAATTTTCTCTAAAGTACATGAAATGGCTAATTTTTTCTTTCTTCAACGGATCTTTTCCTGCAATTATTTTCACTGAGATAAGGCTTTTCTAGGTAAATTTTAAATCAATCAGATCGGAAATACTTCAAATGTGTACCAATTATAGCTTCATTCATTATGAATTCTCTCTACTGGTTACTGCTTTTTGTTTATTTTATAAAGTCCAATATCCTGGATCTAAGTCTGAAGATTTTAAATCTGTCATGAATATTTCATTCTTTTGTTGATCTGAATTCAAAAATAAATTTTACTGTATTAAGTATCAGCAAATGCCAATTTTAATTTTATTTCTTCTGTCAGCTTTTCAACTGTATCAAGTTCCACTATGCCACTTAACCCAGTGTCCATCTTGTTTTATGTGGACTGTTTCTACCAGGAATTATCATTATGAAATAGTCTACAGGACTGGTCTACTTTAATAAAAATCCAACCCTCCCACATACTTATACACGTGTGATCACCTGGAATCTCATACTAACCTTCCTCACTGGTGAGCAATTCCCCTCCGGTGTCTCATGTATATGGTCACGGAGACAACGGCCAGGTCAAAATGTCCCTAAGACCAAAAGGTCTCGGCCCTCACACTGGAGCCAAATGTTCAGTGCGTGTATTTCTTCCAAGGATGCATGACCTGAATCTGCTCATGAAGAAACACTCGATGGACCCAGGCTGAAGATTCTTTACATTTGCCAAGGCCATGAAGGACAGGGAAAGGCTGATTTCTGTTTCCATTTTCCACGCCCCTCTCGTGGCCTAGCTGCTAGCAAGGCCATTGATTCACTTAATCATATCTATTCATTCATTTGACAAATATTTATACTGAGCTGCACTAAACCCTTAACATTACGCCAGGTATTATGAAGCAATCTACTTTTATGGCACATAAGCGGTCAGAAATTGGGGAAGCAATATGAACACACAAATTCTAACATAAGGGATCCTGTAAGGTTGCACAGTAAAACAAAGACTTCCTGAATGGGGGATAATTTGGGGAACAATTTGTCCTAGATAGACAAGTCTTCATAAGTCTAACTAAA
Source organism: Chlorocebus sabaeus (assembly GCF_047675955.1). Classification (NCBI taxonomy): domain Eukaryota; kingdom Metazoa; phylum Chordata; class Mammalia; order Primates; family Cercopithecidae; genus Chlorocebus; species Chlorocebus sabaeus. Next base: position 5,715,626 of record NC_132929.1, on the reverse strand, counting down.
AATGCTACTTCAGGCACTAAATCTTTTTGTATTTTAACCATTTGGCTGCGTTTTCTTGTTGTAAAATATATTACTCACTTTCCTGCCTTCCTAAACTGAACACAATTTGGTCATTATTTTATGCAAATTTTAGTTGTACCAATCTAAATCATGCAACATAAAACATTAATAAAGTCTTACTTCATGAACACATCTGAAATTATGCAAATGTCCCAAATTAAAACTAGGCACCTGGAATTACATAATTTTAAACTGGCAGGCTGAGTGAATTAACCTGTGTGTCTACTACTGGTCCATGGCAAACCAATTTATCTGAAAACAGAAATAAGCCACCATTCTTGTAGCTTATTGAGAGTCCTATGGGAAAAATAGTCTCAGAATCACAGGCATTTTGAATTATGCAGACACCTCAGATACATATCTCTCATAATGCCATGATAGCAATTATAATTTAACCTATTTATGAGTTGGCTTTTACTGTGGTATTAATTTTCTGGTCTGTACTGTGAGTTGAAGACTTGCTGGGAGGTGCTGGCGGAGCAGACCCTGCTAGTTACCTACCAAGTACCCATTTCCTCCTTCTTCCTTACTAGCAGAACCCCATTTTCATCCCTAGGAGCCTGTGCCACCAAAATTCCCTATTTTTCACCCTCCCTTAGAACAGGAAATGGTAATGTGATGCAACTCTTGACAAGGAGATGTAGAGGGATGTTCCTGGGGAGGGCATCTCCTCTGAAACAAAAGGGCAAAGCTTCACTAGGAGAAAGTTTTCTGACCTTTTACTCTGCCCCATTATTTTTGTTGGAAATACAAGATGTGAGGGCAGAGTCACAGCAGCCACCTAGAGACTGAACGAATGAGGGCTGAGGCCTATAAAACGAGGGCAGCCTGGAACAGTGGGGAAGGCTGGTCTCTGAGAACATCACAGCACAGCTGTGCCAACCCTGGGCTGCCTGCCCCCACACTCCTTGCTACAAGAGAAAAATGCTCCTGTTACTTCACTTTAAATGACAATCATTTGGGCAGGGACAGTGGCTCACACCACCTCCACCACTCCCAGCACTTTGGGAGGCCGAGGTGGGCAGATCACGAAGTCAGGAGATCGAGACCATCCTGCCTAACACGGTGAAACCCTGTCTCTACTAAAAATACAAAAATTAGCTGGGCATGGTGGCACCCGCCTGTAGTCTCAGTTACTCGGGAGGCTAAGGCAGGAGAATCACTTGAACCCAGGAGGCGGAGGTTGCAGTGAGCCGAGATCGTGCCATTACACTCCAACCTGGCAACAGAGCAAGACTCCATCTCAAAAAAAAAAAAAAAAAAAAAAAAGGACAATCATTCAGTCAGCCAAAGGCATTGAGTGATATTTGAGGACTAGTTATTTGCTCCTGTCCTCAATAGTCTTACTTTATTAATACCATGTCTTTTATCTTTTATATTCTTATAGCCATTATTTATGGATTCTCAGACTTTTCCTTTGGTCAAAGAACCCAGCTAAGAAAATAAATACATGACATTCACCAAGCCAAAGCCTGGTCCAGCATAAGGTCCAGTGAGACAGAAATGAGAAGTAGGAAAGAGAACTTTAGGGTAAGTTTTCTATGCTTGATAGAGAGCCACAGAAAGAGACACTGCCCCTTCCTGCCTTTATCCCTGTGGACGTGAGGCCTGAACTGCTGCCCACGGCATGGCACAAGCCTACCAAGGAAGTCTACGCAAAGGAAGGGAGATGCAAAATATCCCAGGAAAATGGAACTAGACCCACAGGATTCAATTAGCCTTAAAGAACATCCTACTGCAGAACTTCTAGTATATAACTTAATATCTTTATTATTTAGACCAATTTGAGTCAGTGTTGTTATTTGCAAACAGGAACATTTCAACGACCTCAAAACATGAAAGACCTGGCCCACTGTAAGAAAAGAAGGCTCAATCACCTCCACCTCCACATCTACTACTACTAACACCTCCATCACCACCTCCTCCTCTTCCACCTTCACCACCACCACCCCCTCCACCACCTCTATCATCACAACCTATTCCTTCACCACCACCTCCACCACTTCCACCTCTATAACCACCACCTCCACCACCACCACCACCTCTACCACCACAACCTACTCCTTCACCACCACCTCCACCACTTCCACCTCTATAACCACCAACTCCACCACCACCACCACCTCTACCACCACAACCTACTCCTTCACCACCACCTCCACCACTTCCACCTCTATAACCACCACCTCCACCACCACCACCACCTCTACCACCACAACCTACTCCTTCACCACCACCTCCACCACTTCCACTTCTACAACCACCACCTCCACCTTCACCACCTCCACCACTACCTCCACTTCCACCACCTCCATCACCTCCACCACCACCACCACCACTACCTCCACCACCACCACCACCACTACCTCCACCACCACCACCTCCACCACCACCACCTCCACCACCACCTCCACCACCTCCACCACCACCACCACCACCACTACCTCCACCACCACCACCTCCACCACTACCTCCACCACCTCCACCTCCACCACCACTACCTCCACCACTACCTCCACCACCACCACTTCCACCACTACCTCCACCACCACCACTTCCACCACTACCTCCACCACCTCCACCTCCACCACCACCACCTCCACCACTACCTCCACCACCTCCACCTCCACCACCACCACCTCCACCACTACCTCCACCACCTCCACCTCCACCACCACCACCTCCACCACTACCTCCACCACCTCCACCTCCACCACCACTACCTCCACCACTACCTCCACCACCACCACTTCCACCACTACCTCCACCACCACCACTTCCACCACTACCTCCACCACCTCCACCTCCACCACCACCACCTCCACCACTACCTCCACCACCTCCACCTCCACCACCACCACCTCCACCACTACCTCCACCACCTCCACCTCCACCACCACCACCTCCACCACTACCTCCACCACCACCACTTCCACTACTACCTCCACCACCACCACCTCCTGTACCAACGTTTCCTGTACCACCACCTCCACCTCCATTACCACTACCACCACCACCTCTACCTCCACCACCACAACCACCACCACTTCTACCACAAGCACTCCATCTTCACCACTACCTCCTCTTCCATCACCAACTCCACTTCCACCATGACTTCCACCTCCACCACTACCACTACTTCTACCACCATAACCACTCAATCATCACCATGTGCCCAGAGCAGCCCATGATGCTCCCTGCAGTTTCTTCCAGGCTCTCGTACTGGTGAAGGGAGAACTGGTGATAAGAGTGGGAGTGAGAACGGGGGAAGGGGCCAGTTCCTCCCAGAGAACTGGGAAGCCCAGAAGTGGTGCCCATGTTCCTCCATGGGCTCTCCTTCCACCGTGTTTTCACCATTTCATGCCTAGCTCCTCTCTCACCAGCCAGGCGCCCAAGGTGGAAAAATAACTTAGGATGTGTTCAAAGTCAAAAGGTAGTTTTGTGTCAAAACAGGTCCCTGAGGCCTCTCAGGGTCCCACCGGTCTCATAGTAGAACGTCTTGAGGGGTAGAGGGAGGCGGATAAATTTTTCATCATGAATTTCTTCACAAGGTTACAGACATTTCCTGTCAGTCTGCATGGATACTCTTTTTTTCTTTTCCTTTTTTTTTTTTTTGAGATGGAGTTTGCTCTGTCGCCCAGGCTGGAGTGCAATGGCATGATCTCGGCTTATTGCAACCTCCGCCTCCTGGGTTCAAGTGATTCTCCTGCCTCAGCCTCCTGAGTAGCTGGGATCACAGGTGCCCACCACCATGCCCAGCTAATTTTTGTATTTTTAGTAGAGATGGGGTTTCACCAGGTTGATCAGGCTGGTCTCAAACTCCTGACCTCAGGTGATCACTTGCCTTGGCCTCCCAAAGTGCTGGGATTACAGACATGAGCCACTGAGCCTGGCCAGATACTATTTTATATCAGAAGAAAGAAGTGTCTCTTCAAACGTAAAAAAATAAAAAGTCACTGATGTTAAAAAAAAACAAAAAAACAATTATTCAGGGAGCAATGACATGTGATTTATTAACCCAAAAACGTACTAAAATGTAACACTCCAAATAATATCTTCTCACATATTTTCCCCACAATGACAAAAACTCCTCTAAAGCTTTTGAAACATGTATCACTTTTGCCTAATGATTATCAGTGATGGCTGAATCCTCTGTCACTCAAGGTTAAGGGAACATCACCATAAATTGTTAATTGGATCACTGTTTCTACTTACTGTGCACAAAACTTTTTGTTTTTCTGCTGGCAGAGAGATAAGCCACAATCTAGATTTACATCCACAAAACAGGAAATAAACTGCCTAAGTTTATGTTCTAGAATACCTTCCTCCCAAACAGAATGAACTTCACCCAACTGGCTCCATTCCCCTATTTTAGGAAGGAGGTTTGATAAGAGAAGCTGCAAAATTTCAAGCAATTTGTTAAATTTTTAAATGTTCACTTCTTTGACTATACACTTAGAATCCAACAGAAAGGAAGGGGCAGAATAAAAAAATGCAACCTGATTTGCAACCTAAACGGGCAATAACACCAGAGTGAAACGGAACAGCTAAGAATGTAAACATCATTCACTAAATCTAAAGACAAAAGGTCACTTTTCTTTTTCATATGGATTGTTATATGTCTATCACCCCAAGGGGGGAAAAAAAAGAACCTGCCATCTGGTTTATACACCATTTTACTCATTAAAACACTGAAGAAGGGCTCAGGTTTTCCAGGCAAAACACATACACAGAACAGAATTGTCGAGTCCAGGCTATGCCTAAGAGAATTTTACCAAGCATCTCTGGGACACTGCCTCAAGGAACCAGGGAGACTGGATGTATTCCAGTCCCCGTCAGTAAACTAGGATGCCAATCAATTATCCTGTAGGGTTACAAAATGAACTCAAATGCCCATCCCATTTAATCCCCACAGAGAAAGCTGAAACAATCACTTCTCCCCAGGAGTGAAATGGCATCATTCTGATGGTGCCCGGGACCAAAGCCAACAGGCTCAGCTGGAACCTGAGGCCTCTCAGCCAGAAACTGGAACCAGGAAACTACAGCAAGTGGATCTCTTGCTCCACTTGCTATGTTTTTCTAAAAGCAATAAAAGTTGTATATTTTTCTTAGACAAATTTGGAAAAAATTAAAAGTAAAACATAAAAATAAAAATAGAAATACTATTCTGTTGGTTATACAAATTTAATATGTATATATGCCAGGAGATTATTAGCTAAGTCCAAGTTTTCCTAGTTCAAGGTTCTCTATTTACTTTGGCAGTCATAGGGAGTCATACATTTCATCGGAATTTTTAAATAAATTTTTTAAATAGTGTGTAAAGTTTTCATAGTTGTTTGAACTGTAAGAACATTTACAAAGAGGTAACTATGGTGGCTAAGGTACTTCCTAAAGGAAATAAAGATTTCTATTCCTACGTAATTAGAAGTCATTACAGATCCTTTAAATACCTTCCCTTCAGACTTCCATGGCTAAGGTTTTAAATTGGTTCTACATGATTATATTACAAAGTCAACTTCCTTAGAAAAACAATTCTGAACACCTTTCACCTTCGATGAAACCCTTTTCGAATCCATTTTTTTTTTTTTCAAAAGTGTAGCCTCCCTTCTTTCTTTCAAAAAAGAAGAAAGAATTTTTTTTTTTTTTTTTTGCGACCAAGTCTCTCTCTGTCACCCAGACTGGAGTGTAGCGGCACAATCTTGGTTCACTGCAACCTCCATCTCCTGAGTTTGAGCGATTCTCCTGCCTCAGCCTCCCGAGTAGCTGTGATTACAGATGCCTGCCACCACACCCAGCTAATTTTTGTCTTTTTAATAGAGACGGGGTTTCGCTATGTTGGCCAGGCTGGTCTTGAGCTCCTGACCTCAGGTGATCCACCCACCTTGGCCTCCCAAAGTGCTGGAATTACAGACGTGAGCCACCATGCCTGGCCAAAAAGACAGAATCTTTAAAGTGTAGGGAAAAAATGTTTTTTGCCCAATGCCAGAGATGCTATATGCCCCTACATATTTTGGATATTACAGTATTAATTGCCATATCTTACGGTAGAAAGTGGGAGGAGCCAAGCTGTTAAGCTCTTCTTTTTATTTATTTTTTTATTGCTTGGAAAATCAGTTATTGCTTTTCTAAAAATGAAACATGCTCATTGTAAAAACTTCTAACAATCTAAAAACATGCAGAGTAAGATACAGTAAATATAAATTGTTGCTCTACCACCCATGACCACAAAAACCTGAGAGAGAAAATGAACACAAGTTGCAAAAAACTCAAATGAATTGCAGAAATTAGACTTCATTAACATATTCCCATTGCTGAGGGATGGAATGTCAGCATACCAAGTCCATGGCTTTTCAATGCACTCCTCAGAAGTAGAAAACCGAAATTTAAAACATCATCCATGAAGCCAGTGAACCATTACACCAGAACATATAGCTCCTCCCCGGAATAAGCCTTCTATGAACCTCAATGTTTCCTCTCTTTCAACATCAATGTCAAAATGCCTTCCCTTCAGGGATACTAAGACATTTCACCTTTGAGATAGAGTCAAATAGAAAACCATCAAAAAGAAAGAAAGTAATTCTGCACCTGGGTAGTAGTATTTTTTCCTTGCTTAGAGGGTGTACTAACTTCAACCAGCTCAATTCTTTCATGAAACGAAGCAGAAAATAAACTCTCAATAATTTAAAAACATATTTATTATGATAAAAAGGTAACTCTATTTGTCATTTGTATTTGTGGAAAACTGAAGGCAATCTTTTTTTCTGTAAAGCTTTTCGTCTGTTACATTCCAGAAGCATCATAATCTCTCCCCCAGCCAGAATGATTCTGTTTATGCAAAGAAACATATTTTATGACATGCAAAATTAATTATATGATTACGCTTCAGTAATGACAATGTTTTACACAATAGAAAAAGAGCTGATAAAATTTAAATTTCCATTTTTATACTCCAACAAATAATTTAAATTTGTTTCTGGATGAATTCAATGTTTCACTTTCGAAAAGCAATTCACTTCATTTTGAAGTACATTTACATTTTCTTTAGTTACTTTAACTGTTAGGTCTACTCAGCAAGAATTTACTGTCTTTTTATCTTTTTCTGTTCTTGGTTAAATGTCTTCTGATAGGTCACATTTTACCTATTTACGTCTTATGTCATAAAGTATTCAAGAACATTTTAAAGTAAAATGCTTGAATAAAATTATTTTAGTAAAAATGAAAAAATAAATGTAAAAATGCATGTAAAATAAATGTAAACAAATAAAAATAAAGGTAAAAATACATGTAAAAAAAATAGAGTACTGGCCGGACACGGTGGCTCGCACCTATAATCCCAGCACTTTAGGAGGCTGAGGCGGGTGGATCACAAGGTCAGGAATTTGAGACCAGCCTGGCCAAGATGGTGAAACCCTGTCTCTACTAAAAATACAAAAAATTAGCCAGGCGTTGTGGCCGGCACCTGTAATCCCAGCTACTCAGGAGGCTGAAGCAGGAGAATCGCTTGAACCTGGGAAGCGGAGGTTGCAGTGAGCTGAGATTGTGGCTCTGCACTCCAGCCTGGGTGACAGAGCAAGACTCCATCTCAAAAAAAAAAAAAAAAAAAAAAAAGAATAAATAATAGAGTATTCACATTTATGGAGCTTTTATTTTCAGTAGTTACAGGTAAGAGATGAAAGAGACAGAATTTAGTTTCATACTTTGATACCATTTTTTGAAACAATGGCCAATGGTACCTTTATCATTCAAAATTTTTCAAAACTCAAAAAGGACAGAAATGAACATATCAGGTCTACCAAATAACCTAAACATTCTTTAATTTACCATTGAACCTTATGATACATTAATTGAAATAAAACCTTTTTACAGCAAGGAAAATTCTAGTGTTTGCTTTACAAATAGGCATTACAGTATCTTTTTTATTCAAGTGGGGCCTGAAAGTGCCAGTGTTCCTCCAAAAACATACATGAATTTACCACATTCCCATGTGAGAAATAATAATGTGTCACTTGGCCTTGAAAAAAATATGACCATTAATATAACCACGTAGAATAAAAAGAAAGTGCCAGGAGTTCAAGACCAGCCAGGGCAACATAGTGAGACCCCATCTCTACAAAATATTAAAAAATTAGCCAGGCATAGTGGCACACACCTATAGTCCCAACTACTTAGGAGGCTGATGTGGGAGGATCACTTGAACCCAGGTGTTCAATACTGCAGTGAGCCATGACTGCACCACTGCCCTCCATTCGGGGCAACAGAAGGAGACCCTGGCTCTTAAAAAAAAAAAAAAAAAGAATAGAAAGAAAGCACCAACATTAACTGAATTGGGATCTGTCCTAATAATATCAGAGTAGTTACTGTCTGGCACTTGGGGTTAATCAGACACTTAAGTCTCTACTTATATTAACATGTGGATTTGTGATTTTTATAAGATATTCCCATTAATACTCTATTGAACTTAAATCAATTTTTCTTGTAGAGTTCACAAAGCATTTCTCTGTCTTCATCTTTGTATCAGAATCATCATTATGAACCATTTTATAAATGTATCATATCCATGCTAGTTAAGAAAACATTCTGGTTGGCAACCTGTTGGGTAAACCATTTCCAAAATTAAAAAATGCCTGCCAAAAAATAAGTCTGTTGCACTTTTATGACAATAATGAAATAAAAACGTTCATACTCTTTGAAAAAATAAGAAAAGCATTGATGAGTCCACTTACAGTGAGCTCGCAGAAATCGATGCTATCAAGGCTTTTGCTTCTGTGTAATCTCCCTTTAATTCGTCTTAAAGAGGGTTTTCCTTGGCTGACACTAGAAGTAGCACCATTAGGATTTTCAGAGGATGGGGTTACCCTGCAAGAAAGAAAAAAGATTATTAAAAAGACAGGTTTACAGGTGAACACATTTCTCAAGTTTCAGGTAAGCATTTACTCAAGGGTAGCTTTGGAAATGTCACACTCCTTTTTCCAGCCAAAAAGTTAAGAACCACAGCAGAGCTACATTCTATCAGATACCCTTTCTCAGTATTTCTTAGCTAGTTTAGACATCCTGACAGGGTTCAAAAGTACAACATTGAGATTCATTAGGCTGTGGGTGGTGGCTCACACCTTGTAATCTCAGCACTTTGAGTGACCAAGGCAGGAGGATCACTTGAGCCCAGGGGTTTGAGACCAGCCTGGGCGATACAGGGAGACCCTGTCTCTACATATATACACACAAATAAAAAAATTAGCCTGGCCTGGTGGTGCATGTCCGTGGTCCTGGCTGCTTGGAAGGCTGAGGTGGGAGGATTGCTTGGGCCTGGGAGGTCAAGGCTACAGTGAGCCACCACTGCACTCCAGCCTGAGAGACAACAGTAAGACCCTGTCTCATTAATAAGGTTTTTTTTTAAAAAAAAAGATTCATTAAATATCAATCCTACAACCATTGAAGAAGCCATTAATAGTACACTGAAGTTTCCTAGGTAAATTGGAGGTATCTGCTTCCTTCTGGGCAGGTATTTATTCAGCACTCAGTCTGGTGCCTGGCACACCCAGTACAAGTGAGCTATCATTGTGTCTGTCACAGACACTGTTCAGAATGGTTTTGTTAAGCATGAAAATAACATAAATCTAAACATGATAGCCAACACCTAATTCAGCGTTATTATGGAATCATGAAAACATAGACAAGAAGAAGCAGTAAATAGGCCAGGCGCGGTGGCTCACATCTGTAATCCTAGCACTTCGGGAGGCCGAGGCGGGCAGATCATGAGGTCAGGAGGTCAAGACCATCCTAGCTAACACGGTGAAACCCCGTCTGTACTAAAAATACAAAAAAATTAGCTGGACATGGTGGTGGGTGCCTGTAGTTCCAGCTACTTGGGAGGCTGAGGCAGGAGAATGGTGTGAACCTGAAAGGCGGAACTTGCAGTAAGCTGAGATCACGCCACTGCACTCCAGCCTGGGCGACAGAGTGAGACTCCATCTCAAAATAAATAAATAAAATATAAAATAATAAAAAAAGAAGTAGTAAATAATCTAAGCCATCTATAAAGTGCACACTGGAATACATGTTCATACATATACATATAGACACAGTAAATATCATAAAACAGACTAGATATGGCTACAGTTTAGAATAAAAGTAATACATCCATATAGTTAAAACATTTGAAGAGCATAAAAAGATATAAAAATGGAAAGTAAAAGCTGCCCTTTTCCCCCTCATCCCAAACCCCTATATCTTTTCCAAAACCAACCACTATTAACAGTTCTTTGTATTGTATAATCTCCCACACAAATGCTCATGCTTATATAAAGATGTGTTTATTTCCTTTTGAAATTTTTTTAGTGAGGTGGCCAAATTGCATGTATTGTTCTGCACCTTGTATTTTTCACTTAATATATCTTAACGTTCTTCCCATAATAATCTATACAGAACCATTTCACTCTTTTCAACGGCTAAATGGTATCCCATAATATAGATGTAATATAATTTGTTGAACTACTCCCCTACTAATGGGCATTTAGTTTGTTTTCACATGTTTGTTATCAAACCACACAGTAATGAACATCCTTGGCAACATCTCTGGGTACAAATGCATTATTTAGCTAGGAAAGATTCCTCAAAGTAGAAATGCAGTCAGAGATGGGAGTTTTCTAAATGCTGATAGATAATACCGTTCCAAAAAGCTTTACAAATGTACACTTCCATCAACAGTATATGAGAATATCCATTTGGGGAAGTCCTTAAATACAAGGGCAATTTTATCACTTTATTATTTTATCACTCAACTTCTCCATGTCCTTCATGATATTTTTGTCTGTTGAACTGCTGATTCTGTATAAAGGACTATTATAGAATTTCCCACCATGAACATGGATTTGTCAATTAACCCATGTCTTTTAGTTTTTGCTTTTTATATTTCAATTATTTTTTACTAGATGCCTTGATGTTTATGACACATATCTTCTTAGGGATTTAATCTTTTATCATTAAAAAAGAGTATGCCAATTAAAGATTTTACCTTAAATGCTATTTTGTCTGATAATTTTCCCCATCTACAATTTTATATTAATCCTTTCCTGCTTTATCTTGTGTTTTCAAGTGTTCCAAGTCTCTCTCTCTTTTCAGTTTTTTTTTTTTTGAGACGGAGTCTTGCTCTGCCGCCCAGGCTGAAGTGCAGTGGTGTGATCTCGGCTTGCTGCAAGCTCCGCCTCCTGGGTTCATGCCATTCTTCTGCCTCAGCCTCCCGAGTAGCTGGGACTACAGGTGCCCGCCACTATGCCCGGCTAATTTTTTTGTATTGTTAGTAAATACGGGGTTTCACCGTGTTAGCCAGGATGGTCTCGATCTCCTGACCTCGTGATCTGCCCACCTCAGCCTCCCAAAGTGCCGGGATTACAGGCGTGAGCCACCGCGCCCAGCCTGTATCTAGTATTTTTTTTAATTAATGCAATATTCTCATGCATCTTCCCAAAAAAACCTTTTTTTTTTTTTTTCCTGAAAATAACCATCTAATTTTTTCCATTTTCTCAGGGAATAGTTCTTCTGTGTTTTAATTTGGTAATTCTCTGGGTACCAGCTTTCTTGAACTGTTTGGTGATTTAATGTCTACTTACATTGGTATTGGAAACACCCATTTCCCCACTGCGACTACCGTGGCCTGCCTTCAGTAACTCTGGCAGAGAGATGGGATACATACGCTGCCAGGTCTGTGAGGCAGCTTTTCTGGTAAGTCAGTAGCTACCTCTAGGACAGCCCTGCCTCTCTGACCCCAGCGATCCAGACAACTGCAAGGTTCTTCTCCCAACAGATCTATCCCTATCTACTAGTTACGTTTCAGAGAGTCCTCAAAAATACCGGTCCACTGATGACATTCTTTACTGTTTACTCAGACTATTAGCAATTTTGTTGTAGCTTTAAAAATCAATTTTCTTCTTTCATTGAATTTCTAGTGCCTCTTCCTTTCAATTGGCCTCCCAAAGTAAAATTTTTACTGGTGCCGGCTTTCATGATTCTCAGGATAAAAAGAAACATTGTACAGCTTTGTTCTCTTCTCTGCAGGGTAAAAGCTTCCATGAAAACAACGAGCTTTATTCAAAAGAGGACATATGGGAAAGAAAAATAGTTATAAAACAATATACAAATCAACTCTTTATTTCTCTCACTTCATTTTGATAGCACTGGTAGGTGTGATCATATTTTAGAAAGTTAATGCAAACATTTAATATAAATAAATAAAATCTGTCTAGCGTTTTTCATAAGTTTTCTCTCATTTGACTTAGAAAGGCATCACTATTCTCCCTTTATGCCAAATCTAAAAGAGCTTGTAATAAAAATTTATATCTACCAAATTTTATAAATGGCAGATAGCAAAGAAATTTATCAGGGTTAACTCAATGTAATACTAAATCCAGTGAAAAATTAAAACAAAAAAATAAAATGACCATAAATATAACTAGAAGAACAGATCCACTGCCCTCCCTACCAGGATCATAATAAAAACATGCCTGTAATACCAGCACTTTGGGAGGCTGAGACAGGAGGATCTCTTGAGCCCAGAAGTTTGAGACCAACTTGGGCAACATAGAGAGACCCTGTCTCTAAAACCAATACAAAAAATTCACCAGGCGGGATGGCACATGCCTGTGATCCCAACTACTTGGGAGGCTGAGGTGGGAAGATCACGTAAGCCCAGGAGGTTGAGGTTACAGCGAACGATGATCACACCACTGCACTCCAGTCTGGGCAATGCAGTGAGACCAAGTCTCAAAATATATGTGTGTGTGTGTGTGTGTGTATGTGTGTGTGTATATATATATATACTTGGGCCCACCCTCTCTTTCCACTTCCTATCCCCACCTGATGGATACATACCACAGGCCTGGCCCCTGGAGGCAGTCCCCCACTTGCCCTGCCCATTTCCCTTCTCTTCACCTGACACTGCTAGGACAGGTCTGTTCTGCACTGCAGCCTTCACCATCATAGCTCCCGAGGTAAGGGAGGAGACATCCCCTCAGAGGCTCCAGGACATGTCTCAAAATATATGTGTATATATATGTAATAATCACTAGCGCTAAACTGGTATACACCAGGTGAAAATCAGCTCTGGACCCAACCTGCCCACAGACTCCACAGGAAGATGGTATCTTGTCTAAGAATTTAACCAGACTTCTACAGAGTAACTTTAGTAACTTTAAAGTTTTGACCAGATCTTTGGGAAGCTGAGGTAAACTGTTAAAAGGCATATGGCTCAATAATGACCACCCCCACTTTGTTTGGTGTGGAATAAAGAAAAGAAAAAATAATGATCTAGATAATAATGTAGAATATTAACCCTGGTGTAAGTAGAAGTGTTCTTGTAGGAATAGGTGAATTTTAGACGTTGCTTCTCTTTTGTTTATTACTGTCTTTAAGAATATTTGTCTTGGGGAGGAGTATGTGTGTGTTTTATTTTTTTCCGGACACTCACAAGAACACAGTTGCATATCTATAACTCACATGAGAAGAGCTATACAAAGAGCCCACCAAGGACAGTTCCATTTGACGTGGAGTATAAATTATTTTAATCGCCTGGTACCACTCTTCCCCAGCCATGATGGTGCAGATCTGAGCTGAGTAACTCAGACTGTGGGGATGATTCCCCACATATTTAGGGGACTGGCCCTTGATGACAGGGAAATAAAGTTAGGAACTGACGTATAAGCACCTTGCACATTTCCCCTTGACCTATAGGAAAATCAATATTTAGCTTACAGGGAGGCTTTACTTTTCCTAGTTCTTAATTCCATTTTATCCTCCCTAGAGGGAAGCTGGGGAGAAAATTCCTGCCTCTCTCCATCCCCTTTGTAACTTCCCTCATGAGGGTGTGCTTTCCTTGTGGGCATGGCTGACATGCATCAAAGGCAGAAGCCCAGGGCCCACCCTCTCTTTCCACTTCCTACCCCCACCGATGAACACATACCACAGGCCTGGCCCCTGGAGGCAGTCCCCCACTTGCTCTGCCCATTTCCCTTCTCTTCACCTGACACTGCTAGAACAGGTCTGGTCTGCACTGCAGCCTCTACCGTCATAGCTCCCGAGGTAAGGGAGGAGGCATCCCCTCAGAGGCTCCAGCACAGCTTCCTAGACCTAAGGCCCTCATTTGGGTGATAGCCGGCACCTGCCCTAATATTATTAACAACCCAGAAAACTGTCAACATTTAGTTCTTGTTCCTTGAATATATCTTCCCTGGTCAAGAACATGCAGGAGAAAGATATACACCAATCCAACTCTACCCATTACGTCACACCTACAAAGCTCTGTTGGGCTCTCTGTTAGCTACAGGCCAAATGTGGACTGCTCCATCTTTGACATGGGACACGGTCCTTAGCAAAGTCATTTAAATCTGACAGACATACAAATTTTCACTAGTTCAAAATACATGCACCACAGTGCAGCACAACTTGTTGACATTCTGCAAGCACCCCTCCCACACCCTCCCTCTGCTGCAGTGCTTTTCTACTCCCCAGCCCTGAAAGCCCCACCTTCCCAGGGAGCCTGAGGTATTCACTCCTTTTGTTTCCAACTCAGGAGCTTTGGCTACAAATATTTCCAACCATCCTAGGACAAACGACTCCCAAGGTCATCTACACCACCCATTTCTAATTTCCAGTGGAAAAGAACTCAATAAAAACACAGACTCGGGCAACAATAATCAAGACAGTAAAAACAAAGTAATTACACAAGGACAAGTCTATCAACAAAGCAACATCTAATAATCCTTCTACAAGATATTCATTTCAAGATACCGGCGACTGACAGCCACAGTCAACTCAAGAGAATGCTAATGAGTGACAGCAAAGCATCCTTCCTTCACTTGAGGGGAATTCCAGACAACGATGTGAGCCAACGAGAAGTGAGACACTGCTAAGTACAGGAGGGTAGCTGGCTTTAAAAGGATGCTAAATCCCGCGAGGTGCAATGGCTCACACCTATAATCCCAGGACTTTGGGAGGCCGAGGCGGGTGGATCGAGGTCAGGAGATCGAGACCATCCTGGCTAACACGGTGAAACCCTGTCTCTACTAAAATACAAAAAATTATCCAGGCGTGGTGGCGGGCACCTGTAGTCTCAGCTACTTGGGAGGCTGAGCAGGAGAATGGCGTGAACCCAGCGGGTGGAGTTTGCAGTGAGCCGAGATCACGTCCCTGTACTCCAACCTGGGAGACAGCGAGGCTCGTCTCAAAAAACAACAACAACAACAAAAAAAAATTGCTAAATCCTCCTGAAGGATACGTCAGGAAAAGCTAGTAAAATGCTAATTTTTGTTTATAAGCATTGGACTTCAGAAAGCTTAATAACTCATGTAATAGGTTAATAGTAAACAGTCATTTGATGAACTTAGAAATAATAATGTGCACAATTGCTAATAATTAGGTCATTTAAAAAATTATGGGCTGGACACAGTGGCTCACGCCTGTTATCCCAGCACTTTGGGAGGCCAAGGGGGGTGGATCACCTAAAGGTCAGGAGTTTGAGACCAGCCTGGCCAACATGGTGAAACCCCGTCTCTACTAAAGATATAAAAAATTAGTCAAGTGTGGTGGTGGGCGCCTATAATCCCAGCTAGTTAGGAGGCTGAGGCAGAAGAATCACTTGAACCCGGGAGGCGGAGATTGCAGTGAGCTGAGATCACGCCACTGCACTCCAGCCTGGGCGATGAGAGTGAAATTTCGTCTCTAAACAAATAAATAAATAAATAAATAAATAACGAAAGGACTTGGGTATTGGAGCCCTTCACATCCCAACGAGGACCTCAGTGATCCATCAGTGGGCCGGGGGCCCACCCTTGGAGAAACAACCTTCTGTGGGGCACTTACCAGTCATTTTATTATCTGTTTTCAGTTATTTTCTCCTTCTAGACTCTCATCTCACTGATCAATTGTCTTTTAAACCTTGATGAATTGAGTCTGAGCAAGTCAATGACCTAATTTGTAAAACTAGGAAAATACAGCACCTACCTCATAAGGGTGCTCTAAGTTAAATAATGACAGGATACTTGGAAAGCACTAATACCGAGTCTGGCAAGTAATAGCTCAATGAATAGCAACTCTTACTGTTTCTGGAATCCGATTATTAGATGACTACTTGAATGAATACACTGATAGTGCATGGCCTTAAATAATCACTGAATCAAACAACCGGGGAAATGTCAGAGTATAAAGAAAATGAAATGACACCGCTTTTTCTCCCTAAGCGCACTGTAAATACTTTTTTTTAAAATTTTTATTTCTGAGATGGAGTCTCGCTCTGTCGCCAGGCTGGAGTGCAGTGGTGTGATCTCGGCTCACTGTAACCTCCGCCTCCTGGATTCAAGCGATTCTTCTGCCTCAGCCTCCCAAGCAGCTGGGACTACAGGCGCGCACCACCACGCCCAGCTAATTTTTGTATTTTTAGTAGAGACAGGGTTTCACCATGTTGGCCAGGATGGTCTCGATCTTTTGACCTCGTGATCCGCCCGCCTCAGCCTTCCAAAGTGTTTGGATTACAGGTGTGAACCACTGTACCCAGCCCACTGTAAATACTATTGAAGCACATAGTGCAAAACTCAAGACCGCTGACAGCAATAAATTATGAAAATATTTTTTGCATACATTAGAAAAGAGTAACTATTATTTGTGCCTCACACCTGCAGAACAGCAGCATGAATGTCACCTTACTTAGAATGTTACCATGTTTAGAAACAGAGTCTTTGCTGATGTAATTAAGTTAAAGATCTCCAGAAGAGATCATCCTGGATCATCCAGGTGGGCCCTAAATCCAATGACAAGTGTCCTTATAAGAGACAGAGGAATAAGTAAGTCAGTCTCAAGGATGTCAGAGGGGAGCTGTTTTAGTTGCAGTGGAGATTCTAATATGGCCTGCAGAAGAATCCATCTGCATATGTATACATCATATTATAAAATGGAGCATTTATTTTATGAGCTTCTAATTTATAATTTGAAATAAATTAAAAATTAAAAGTTTTAGTCTTCTAAAAAAAAAGAGAGAGGAGAAGACACAGAGATACAGAGGTCATGTGAAGGCAGAAGCAGAGAATGGACTGATGCAGCCACAAAGAATGTTCGAAAGAGGCAAGGAAGGATCGTCCCCAAGAGCATTTGAGGGAGCGTGGCCCTGCCAACACCTTGATTTTGGACTTCTAGCCTTCAGAACTGAGAAAATAAATTTCTGTTGTTTTCAGCCACCAAGTTTACGTGATCTGTTACAGCATCCCCTGAAAACACAAAGCCCCACTGCTTCTTTTCATCACTGGCAATTCCAGGAGGTCCCTCAAAGGAAGCCAGCAGGCTCTGCAAACTTATAGCTACCTCAGGTAGAGGTAACCAGGCTTTGTTCTGGGTTCCTAAGTAATGATTCAGAACCAAACACTGCAAATGCTTCTGCTTCCTAAATTTTTTGGAGAAGGGGATGAGGAGAAGAGGGTTCCTACAGGCTCCACTGATGTGGGTCGGTCTGACTGCTTTAGTTTCCACCTAAGTTGGTCTGCAAATATAATTCTCCTTACGAAATTTGCAGAGCCAATCGGAAAGACAGAATATATTGCACAAAGAAAAACTGACAGGCACAAATGCCCAAGCGAGATGGAAGTGTGGGAATAAGGCATGCAACCCTGCCCTTTACACTGGCAGGAGCCTTTCCATAGAGACTGCAATAAAGACAGAGAAACACAGATATATAAATACTTCCATGTAAATCTCCACATATGCCTTGACCAGTTTTCGTAATACATCCTCACATTTATTTATTTATTTATTTATTTATTTATTTATTTAGAGACAGATTCTTGCTCTGTCACCCAGGCTGGAGTGCAATGGTACAATCTCGGCTCACTGCAACCTCTGCCTCCTGGGTTGGAGCGATTCTCCTGCCTCAGCCTCTCGAGTAGCTGGGATTACAGGCACACACCACCACACCTGGCTAATTTTTATATTTTTAGTAGAGACAGGGTTTCCCCATGTTGGCCAGACTGGTCTTGAACTCCTGTCCTCAAGTGATTCACCCATCTTGGTCTCTCACAGTGCTGGGATTACAGACATGAGCCACCACATCTGGTCCTCGCATTTGTAAATAGGCACAAGCTGGTGCATTCCAAGGTCTTATAAGCATTGTTGATGTCTGCTGTTGGTTTCCACCCACCACTCGAGAGACAGGACCTACATCCTACTATCTTCTAGACATATGATGGTACCTTATGTCTCAAATGCTCCACGTGCGGTTGCTATGAAACTAGCAAAATGAAATATTATCTAGAAAATAAATCCAAAGTATATAAGAGAAAAATGAATCTGGCAGAACAATGTTCTCCAACTTAAGAATATGAAGTATTCTACATCTCTGTTTAAAAGAGCCACGCACTCCAGAGTGTTCAGAGAGCATGCTCTTCCCTTTGCCGCTGTAGAATTAGATGAATGTTTGCAAGTTAACATTGAGTGGAAACTATGAAATGATTATCTAAGATCATGGAAAAGCTCAACAAAAGCCCCTTGCCTTTTCAAGGCCATCTCTTAGTAAGATGGCTTTTATCCCTGGCCCTCACTCACTGCCTACCTCAAACATGAATTGCTTGGATATAAAAGTTATCTGGATTTTATTTCCTTGTGTCCTCTCTTCAGAAATTCTTTGAGAATGTGTTTTCAGAAGCAGAACCCCAGTGATGGAAAAGAATAAACCTAGTTCCCTAACTTTGTGACCAAATGCTGCTAATATTGACGTCTAATAATTCCTCCAATATTATTCTCACGTCTTAATTTTTAAACTGGCCTGGGCTCAGTCACTCACCCCTGTAATCCCAGCACTTCAGAAGGCCAAGGTGGGTGGATCACCTAACGTCACGAGTTCGAGACAAACCGGACCAACATGGTAAAGCCCCATCTGTACTAAAAATACAAAAAATTAGTCGGGTGTAGTGGCATGCACCTGTAAACCCAGCTATTCAGGAGGCTGAGGCAGGAGAATCACTTGAACCCTGGAGGCAGAGGCTACAATGAGCCAAGATCTGCCACTGTACTCCAGCCTGGGCAACAAGAGCAAAACTGTTTCAAAAAAATAAATAAATAAATAATTTAAAACTGAACACTTAGAAAATAGATTTCCCTTGGCTGGGCGTGGTGGCTCACGCCTGTAACCCCAGCACTTTGGGAGGCCGAGGCAGGAGGATCATGAGGTCAGGAGATCGAGACCATCCTGGCTAACACTGTGAAACCCGGCCTCTACTAAAAGTACAAAAAATTAGCCGGGCGTGGTGGCGGGTGCCTGCAGTTCCAGGTACCTGGGAGGCTGAGGCAGGAGAACAGTGTGAAGCCGGGAGGCGGAGCTTGCAGTGAGGCGAGATCGCACCACTGCACTACAGCCTGGGCAACAGTGCAAGACTCAGTCTCATAAAAAAGAAAACAGATTTCCCTAACATATTATTTCCCAGTCACAAATTATTAAGAATCCATTTATTCAGCAAACATTTATTGAGAAGCTTTCTGATACATCTGAACCAGACATCAGCTGCAGGTGTTTTACAGCAATGGAAGAAACAGACGAAAGCTCTCCCTCATGCAACTTACGTTTTAGTGAGGAGGGGGGAATATATATGAAAAATAAGTAAAATAAACAGTGTGTTAGTTATTGATAAGTGCTCAGGAGAAAAGCAAAATGGGAGATATGACTGCTGATGCTGGTATCTCCCATACCCCCATATACCATCAATCTGAGAAGCGATCTTCAAGTGTTACCCCTTCTTCCTTCACTGTAGTGACAGTCTTCATTTATTTGCTAACATCTCCCACAGACATGTTTTAATTCAACTGCGGCTAATCTTGTCTTCTAAGTGTTGTCACTTGCTGTTCATCACATTAAAATATCTTTTTTTTTTTTTTTTTGAAACGGAGTCTCACTCTCGCCCAGGCTAGAGTGCAGTGGCATAATCTTGGCTCACTGCAACCTCTGCCTCTTGGGTTCAAGTGATTCTCCCGCCTCAGCCTCCCGAGTAGCTGGGATTACAGTCATGCACCACCACGCCCGGCTAATTTTGTATTTGTTTGTTTGTTTTATTTGTTTGTTTATTTAGTAGAGACAGGGTTTCACTACGTTGATCAGGCTGGTGTTGAACTCCAGACCTCAGGCCATACGCCTGAGTGCTGGGATTACAGGCGTGAGCCACTACATCCGGCACATTAAAATATCTTTTGCAGAATAAATTTAGTTTTTAAAAAAACAAATTGGTGGAGGCAGAAAGACACTAAGATTTACTAAGCACCTATGATTAAGCCAGGCACAGTGGTAGAAGACACCTTCATATTCATTATCAGAGTTGATCTGTATATATCCCCATGAGGGAGATAACAAGATTCTCATTTTACAGAGAAAGAAACAGACACTCCAGGAACTTGTTTAAGGTCACACAGTACGTGGCACAGCTGAAATCTGAACTTTGCTGTCCATATTTGTCTTACCTTCAAAATTCTCCACTTTTAGGATTCTTTTTCTTAACCCATCTTTTTCTTGGCTGACCACTACAGACTTTGGTAAGGATCATTCTTTCACACTGTCTTACACAGCAGGAATTACTTTCCTCATTACCTAAAAGCAGCCTCATCTCCTTTCTCTATAACCTTAGGATTAAATTAGACTGTGTTCAGTTGAACTGAATAAAACCTTTATGAGCTATACTGACCACTAATTTTAAAATTAAAATGACCACTGACTGTCATGACAACTGGCATCTTTTTTCTGTAGTCATCTTCCCTTTACTAGATTACTTCTTTTGCAAAAGAACCTTAAGCCTAAATCTCAAGCCAGTGGAATACCTAGGTGGCTCCTAGGATTCCGTCTGGATTGCGGAATATGATTTATAAAATGCAATATACAATCCTGTAGATAATCAGCAACGTAAACCAGTAAGGTCCAGACATTTTTCTTGAAAGGTGTTTTTTCTTCATTACCTCAGTAACAGTTTCCAGGTCGGAGGAACTGGAACGCATGCAGGTAGAATACAGTCCCTGACAATGCAATAATAATGTCCCAACTTATTCCCCTTGCCTTACTCGTCCTCTACTCTGCACTCAGCAGCAGACGAATTTTTGAAAAATAACTGAAAACGCACACCGTGATACTAATGAATTCTCTGCTGTCTCCGCGAGAGCCTGGCTGGAAATTCTGAGCCAGAACCCGCCGTAATGGAGCAGAAAGGATAGACAGAGGAGGGAGGCCGACGCCCGGGTGCGGGGGCCAGGGGTCCCGGCAGCTCCCCGCCGCCGTACGCGCCGCGGGCACAGCGAGGGTCTCGGCGGAACCAGCCAGTGGGCACGCGGCACAAGGCGGCACACGGCCCGGCGCTCGGCCTTGGCTGCTGCGCCTCGCGCGCCCCGCGCCCCGCGCCCCGTCGGGCCCGGCAGCCTCGGCCTCGCCCCCCGCCCGGCCGCCCCGGCCCCCGCTCCCACTCCGGTCCCCGCCCCGGCCCGCGCCTGGCCCGGCTGCGGTTCCGCGCCCGCGCGGCCGCCTCACCACAGCTTCCTCTTGAGCGGCAGGAGGCTGCCGCGGTTGGAGGGAGTGACGCCGATGGCCATCTGCAGCACCGTCAGGTATTTCTGGTACTTCATCTTGTCCCCGCTCCGCTCGCGGGCAGGGCCCCGCCGCCGCCGCCGCCGCCGCAGACACAGCCCCTCCAGGCGCCGCATAGATCAGCTCTGGGCCATCCGCCGCCGCCACAGCTCCCGCCGCTCCCGCGACCGCCGCGCCCGCCGCTGCGGCCGTGCGTGGCTCGGACTCCCGCTCCCGCCGCCGCCGTCGCCGTGCGTGCCCGGCCGCTACCGCCGCCGCCGCCGTGCGTGGCCCGCAGCTCCCGCCGCCGCCGCCCCTTCCACCCCTGCAGGCCGTGGCCCCGCGGCGCGCTCCGGCGGGCGGGTGCGGGTCTCGCGGGAGGCCGGGCTGGCGTGGCTCCCGCTCCAGAGCCGCTGGGCGAGGCCGGGCCACCTGCGCACCGGCCGCCCTGCCCAGGCCCTGCGCCCGCGTGTCGCGGTGTTTTCAGCGGCTGGCAGGAGCTTCTTTTCAACCGTTAGCACCCAAAGAGAATACCAACAGCACACTTACAGCACAGATGAAAAAAAAAAAAAAAAAAAAAAAAAGCACCGCCTGTTGGTTTGTAACCATCAATTGATGTGTTCTACCCCAAAGTGGTTGACTTCACATTGACATAATGCATATTGTGAATACGTACTACACGCACATGCAGTCCTCGCTTGCACGGTAATTCCGGACCCTGGAAATGACTGAACCATGCAAAACTACCTTAATAATAAATGGGAAAAATTAAGATAGTTCGACGACTTTTGACAGTTTTTCTTAAAACATTCAAAGCAGTCCGGGCGCGGTGACTCACGCCTGTAATCCCAGCACTTTGGGGCGCCCAGACGGGAGGATGGCGTGAGCCCAGGAGTTCGAGACCAGCCCTGGGCAACTCAGTGAGACCCTGTCTCTACAAAATAAAAAAAATGAGCCAGGCGTGGTGGTGTGCACCTGTAGTCCCAGCTTCTCAGGAGGATAAGGGGGGAGAATCGCTTGAGCCGGGGAAGCCGAGGCTGCAATGAGCCAAGGTTGCACCACAGCACTCCAGCCTGGGTGACAGAGCAAGTCCTTGTCTTGGAAAGAACAAACAACAACAACAAAAGAACCATTCAAAACTGGCTTAACTGATGGTTACAAATACACTGTATATGGAAATGAAAAATAAAAACAGTTTAAAACATTCAAACATTGAGAATTAAAGTGTTTTATGCCTTTGTAAAAATAAAACTTATTAAGAATAACTTGAACAGTGCTTGTCTTCTTCTAGTGTAACTCTTATATACCAAGAGAACACCTTTTCTGTGCCTTGGCATAACATCACATTTGGATTACACGCAGTATTTTATCCTTTGCACTTCCGATGTCATGCAATGTCTCAGAGTTCCTTTAATGTAAAATTTTTTGTGGACCTCACTTCCTCCGGGACATCCTCACCCTTTTTGTCACAGCCGCTTTCCTCATTCAGTGTGCTTTGAGTAAGTTTCACCGACTGCATATCTAGTCTCTGGAAAGTCAGCACTCCCACAGTTGTCTATTTCTTCTATAGTACTTCATTTGCATTCAATTTGAATTTCACTTCAATTCCATCTTTATCTTTTTTTTAAATTTCTTTGCTGCACTTTCGTCTTTGTTGACCAATTCCCTTTCAATTATCCATTTTTATACAATGCTGTGTGAGTTTAACACTTGGAGAAAAGGAAGCAACACGATTGCACACTTTGCTGCCAGTGCCTAAACTAGCAGTGCAATGACCCATCACTGACAGATTTTGAAAGAACTGCTATGATTGGTCACTGGTTGTTATGGACATCTATTGTTTACATAGGGATTTGGGGACTAAACAGCTAGAAGCAAAGATTGTACTATATGCGTTCACAGTTAAAATGGCGTGATAACTGAAATTTGTTTTTTTGTTTTTGTTTTGTTTTGTTTTGAGACAGGATCTCATGCTGTTGCCCAGCTGGAGTGCAGTGGCACAGTCATGGCTCACTAGAGCCTCTACCTCCCAGGCTCAAGCGATCTTCCCACCTGGGCCTCCCAAGTAGCTGGAACTACAGGCACACACCACTAAGCCTGGCTAATTTTTGTATTTTTATTTTTTGAAGAGACAGGATCTCACTATGTTACCCAGGCTGATCTCCTGGGCTCAAGCGATCCTCCCACCTCAGCCTCTCAAAGTGCTGCAATTATAGGCATGAGACACCATGCCCCATCCAGTAACTAAAATTTCAACCGTATTGTTGAGATTCTGGTGTTATTTAACTAAATAGCTGACATCAGTCATATCTGAACCTGCAAAGCAAAGGATGCCTATTTGGATATATGCATACTATATATGTGGGTGTATATATAGTATATATGAAGAGGACCAATAATAAGCACCTATGCATCCACCAGGCAGAAGTGTTAACCCCCTCCCTCCACAGCTCACCCCTCCTGCACCTCTATTTAAACACTTCATCTTCAAATTAATTAGCATGTAAGCTTAAAACAACACAATCTTCCTGGGGTTTGGGTTCCCAACATGATTTCACAGTCACTTAAGTAGGAAAGCAGGTCTAAATATTTCACTTTCATTTACCCAGAGATTTTAGCTCTCACATAAAATGAGGAATTGGCAGGTTTTTGACCCTTCGGATATATAACCCCCACCCCGGAGAGGACATCCTTGGAGCAGAACTTTTAAGAAACAACAAGACCTGTTCTTATGTATACTCACCATGTCAAACGTATGTTTGGCCTTTAGCATTACCTTGTCATAATACTTGTAAGATATTTGATGAAAATACTACACTGTGCTCAAAGATTTAGACACCTGGAGGATGAGGGACCTATTCAGGATAATAAACAATAAAAATAAACCTGGGAGAAGCACTTCTAGAGAGTGGTAGAAAATCTGCTTCTCCATAAAAGGGAGCACACTGGCAAAAATGGTTAAAACCTACTCCCGAAATTAACAAAACACTTACAACAATCCAAGGAGTATTTATTCAAGAAAAATTACTGAATCTTGGTGAGTATGATGAGCTTTATGGCATTTTGATCTGCCCAATTCTCATCTCCTTCTCTCCAGCTCTACAGTAGCCTGGGAAGCCAACAGCCTCACAACTATAGTAGCTTTGAAGCAGCCACTAGATGGGGCAGAATGGGTTTAGATCTTCTCAAAAGCCGCATACTAAGTAAACTGTCATGATTTGACCTGTCCGGAAGCACCTTGAAAAGTTCCATCCTCAGGGTGTGTCTTTATTTGACCTGGTTCAGGACTTGCTCTGTGCAAACAGCCCTGTCCCTAGTGTATTTGTTGAAAACAATCAGTTGCAATTGTTTAACATCACAGATACCTGAGGTGGTGAAACCATTTGGTACTAACAAGAGGCTAACCAAAAAAGTTAAACAAACAAACAAACAAACAAAAAACCATGGGCAATGAGAGTCCATATCGTTCCTTGAAAAGCTCTGACATATACCTAGGAATCCAGAATGTCATGCAGCACATGCATGTACGTGCAGGACTGTGAACACACCCAGAAAACACCTGAGAAGACTCCAATCTCTCACCTCTGTCTGACCTTGAGTTTGAGTGCAAGCAGAAAATAAAGGCTAAGGAAGAATCGTAACCTACCTACCACAATGTGCAAGGCATGCCCCAGCACACACAGCCTCTCTGCAAAAGCTAGGGGATTTATTGGTTTAGAGCATTTAAGAGAATATCCGTTCAGTCATTAGCTGGGCACTAAACTATCCAAGCAGAGACTTTAATGGCTGCACACAACAAAGAATACAGACTTTCTAGATTAGTCCAGCGAAGTCACTAAACCAGCAACAAACCTCAGTGGAGAGGAAGGGATATGATTTCTAGAGTTTTCACATTATATTGTTCAAAATGTCCAGATCGCAACAAAAAAATTCACAACGTCCAAAAAACCAAAATTATGGCCTATATGCAGGAAAAAGCAGTTAAACCATTCCTGAGGAACCCCAGGCATTGGACTCACTGAACAAAGACTTTAAATCAGCCGTTATGAATATGTTCACAGAACTGAAGGAAACCATGTCTAAAGAACTAAAGGAAAATGTGAGAATGATGTCTTACCAAAGAGATAATATCAATAAACAGAAGTTTTAGAAAATAGAAACTTTGGAGTTGAAAAGTACAAAAAGTGAGATGAAAAAATTCTCTAGAGGAGCTCAAAAACAACGTATTTGAACTGGTAGAAACAAAAGGGAGTGAACTTGGAGATAACTCAATTGAAATTATCCAGGCTGAGAAACAGAAAGAAAAAAGAATGAAGAAAATGAACAATGTCTCAGAGACTCATGGGAAACTATGAAGTATATCAACATACACTTATAAAGTCCAGAAGTCCCAGAAGTCCCAGAAGGAAAGGATAGAGAGAAATGAACACAAAGAATATTGGAAGAAATAAGGCTTCCCATACTTTATGAAAAACATTAATCTGCCATCCACAGAGCTCAAAAAACTTGAAGTAGTGACCTAGACATATAATAGTCAAACTGTTGAAAGCCAAAGATGATGAGAAAATTTTGAAAGCTGCAAAAGAAAAACAACTCATCACACACAAAGGATTCTCAATAAGATTATCAGCTGACTTCTCATCATAAATCATGAAGCTCAGAAGGTAGTGGGAAGATGTATTTAAAGGGAGGAAAGAAAAATATCCTTCAAAAATGAAAGAGAAATTATGGCATTCCAGGTAAACAAAAAGTAAATGAAATCATCACTAGCAGATATGCACTATTACCGAAGGGAATCTTTCAGGCTGAAATGAAAGAACATTAGAAATTTAAATCCACATAAAGAAAATAAGAGCACCGATTCTGATAACTACATAATTGAGCATAAAATACAGTATAAAATTATTTTATTTTATTTTATTTTTGAGATGGAGTCTCACTCTGTCACCCAGGCTGGAGTGCAGTGGCATGATCTCAGCTCACTCCAAGCTCCGCCTCCCAGGTTCATGCCATTTTCCTGCCTCAGCCTCCCGAGTAGCTGGGACTACAGGCACCAACCACCAAGCCCGGCTAATTTTTTTGTATTTTTAGTAGAAGCGGGGTTTCACCGTATTAGCCAGGATTGTCTCAATCTCCTGAACTCGTGATCTGCCTGCCTCCCAAAGTGCTGGGATTACAGGTGTGAGCCACTGCACCCGGCTGACAATTTTTAAAATTAAAACATTTCAAATTAAAAAATGTGTTTGAACACTCTGATTCAAAACACATCTGCATAAAACAATGGTTATGAGCTGTGTTGATGGGCTTTTAATATATAAACACAATTTGACAATCATATCACAAAGATAAGAGGGACAGAATGGATGTATATTGGAGCATAGTTTTGGCATGCTGTTGAAATTAAGGCAAGGCACAGTAGCTCATGCCTATAATCCCAGCACTTTGGGAGGCCTGGGTGGGAGAATTGCTTGAGCCCAGGAATTCGAGACCAGCCTGGGCAACACAGTGGGACTTCATCTCTACAAAAATAAATAAATAAATAAATAAATAAATAAATAAATAAATATTAGCCAGGCATGGTGGCAAGTGCCTGTAGTCCCAGCTACTTGGGAGGGTGAGGTGGGAGGATTGCTTGAGCCTGGAAGATGGAGGTTGCAGTGAACCATGATTGTGCCATTGTACTCCAGGCTGGGCAGCAGCAGGAGACCCTGTGTTGAAAAAAGAAAAAAAAGAAAAGAAATTAAGTTAGTATTAATACTACTTAGATTATTTTAAGTTAAGAAGCTAATTGTAATCCCCAAGATGACTATTAAGAAAATGATTTTTAAAAAATGTTATACAAGAAATAACAAGGAAATTAAAATGATACAGTAGAGAATATAAAGCACAAAAGAAAATAGTAACAGAAGACTAGAACAAAACAAGATATAAGTCATATAGAAAACAAACAGCAAAATAGCAGACATAAATTCTACCTTACCACTAATTACATTAAAGGTAAATGTACTAAGCATTCCAATCAAAAGACAGAGATTGGTAAAATGGATCTTAAGTGTATAACCTAATCTTCCACTCTGAGCAACCAGAAAGAGGAGCAGAATAAACTCAAAGCAAGGAAAAGGAAGGAAATCGTAAGGATTAAGAGTGGAAATAAATGAAATGAAGAATTTAAAAAAAAAAAAAAAACAGAGAAAATCAGCAAAACAAAAAGTTGGTTCTTAGAAAGTATTAAATATCAATAAAGACGACAGACCTTCAGCTAGACTGACCAAGTGAGAGAGAGAGCTCAAATTACTAACTTTGGAATGAAAGAGGGGACGTTACTACCAACCTTGCAGAAACAAAAGTGATGATAAGGAGTATAGTGTGGGTAATTATGTAGTCCCAGCTACTCAGCAGGCTGAGGTGAGAAGATCACTTGAGACCAGGAGGTGGAGGTTGCAGTGAGTTAAGATTGCACTACTATACTTTAGCCTGGGTGACAGAGCAAGAGTCTGTCAAAGAAAAGAGAAGAGAAAGAGAAAAAGAGAGAGAGAAAAAAAGAAAGAGAAACGGAGAGAGAGAGAAAGAAAGGAAGGAAGGAGGGAAGGAAGGAAGGAAGGAAGGAAGGAAGGAAGGAAGGAAGGAAGGAAGGAGAAAGAAAGAAAGAAAGAAAGAAAGAAAGAAAGAAAGAAAGAAAGAAAGAAAGAGAAAGAAAGAGGAAGGAAGGAAGGAAGGAAGGAAGGAAAGAAGAAAGGAAGGAAGGATCTACCTATGTGAATTGGAAAACTTCCTAGAAAGACCAAACTACTGAAATGGACTCAAGAAGAAACAGAAAATCGGAATAGACGTATAACAAGCAAGATTAAATTGGTAAGAAGAAAAACTTCCCGCCAAGAAAAAATGGCTTTATCAGTTTTGTTCACTCCTTTATCTCCTGCACCCAGAACAGTGCCCTGGTATATCATAAGCAACCAATAAATATTTGTTGAACTTGAGACAAGATGTTAATACAAAGTGAAAGACTTCATGACTTGTCATAAAGCATATCATTTTTCTAAAGAACAGAGTTTTGCATGCAATGTAGATAAATATTACAGCTGGAAAGTTGACATCGTTTTATGTAGTCAAAGAAATAAAAATTTGCTATTAGTTCTCAGATGATAGCCAATGCTTCAAAGGAAAATGTGGGAGCTGCTACTATTGGCACTATGCAAGGTCCAAGGGAGTGTTTTTCCCAACCTGCCTACCAGCGAATACAACCTCAAGAGTTACAGCACCTGAGCCTGTTGCTCCACCTTCCTCAAAGACAAGGTCCTTCCACCTATTTTGACTACCACACACAGTTAGAAGTTTTATTTTATTTTGTTTATTTTTTTATTTTAGATGGAGTCTTGCTCTGTCATCCAGGCGTGAGTGCAGTGGTGCTATCTTGGCTCACTGCAATCTCCATCTCCTGGGCTCAAGTGATTCTCCTGCCTTAGCCTCCCAAGTAGCTAGGATTATAGGGGCCCACCAACATGCCCGGCTAATTTTTTTTTTTTTTTTTTTTTTTTTTTGAGACGGAGTCTCGCTGTGTCACCCAGGCTGGAGTGCAGTGGCCGGATCTCAGCTCACTGCAAGCTCCGCCTCCCGGGTTTACGCCATTCTCCAGCCTCAGCCTCCCAGTAGCTGGGACTACAGGCGCCCACCACCTCGCCCGGCTAGTTTTTTTTTGTATTTTTTAGTAGAGACGGGGTTTCACCATGTTAGCCAGGATGGTCTCGATCTCCTGACCTCGTGATCCACCCGCCTCGGCCTCCCAAAGCGCTGGGATTACAGGCTTGAGCCACCGCGCCCGGCCCTAATTTTTGTATTATTAGTAGAAACAGGGTTTCCCCATGTCGGCCAGGCTGGTCTCGAACTCCTGATCTCAAGTGATCCACCTGCCTCAGCCTCCCAAAGTGCTGGGATTACAGGCATGAGCCACCGTGTCTGGCCAGAAGTACATTTTAAGTAGTGGCACAGTATACACAGACACATACAGGCGCACACACACACACACGAACATACACAACTGAAACAAAAGCTTCTGAAAACAATATTTTAGCTTACTACCTAGGTTGAACTTTTCTGTTATCTTCTACTTAATTTTTAAAAATGTTAATCACAACAGATTTAAATGTTAAACATAACATATATATACATATACATATATATATATATATATATTTTTTTTTTTTTTTTGAGACAGAGTCTCACTCTGTCGCCCAGGCTGGGGTGCAGTGGCATGATCTTGGCTCACTGCAACCTCCACTTCCCAAGTTCAAGCGATTCTCCTGCCTCAGCCTCCTGAGTAGCTGGGATTACAGGCATGTGCCACCATGCCCAGCTAATTTTTGTATTTTTAGTAGAGTCAGGGTTTCACCATATTGGCCAGGCTGGTCTTGAACTCCTGACCTCGTGATCCGCCCGCCTCGGCCTCCCAAAGTGATGGGATTACAGGTGTGAGCCACGGCGCCCAGCCTATTTTTTGACTTTTTAATAGATCACAACCTGTGTTATAAAGGACAGCCCTAAGAGGTGCTGTGACTAATGCCATCGCACCTCACATCCTTGTCTACCCCAGAGGCCACCAATAAGAGTGAAACCCCTCCAGGCAACTAGTAATATCCATACTTACTACTATGTTCATCTCTGGTTAAAGTGATCCAATTTCCATCTTTTCCAGACCTATCTCTGTGCCCTCTGGAATGCCATTTCTGCAAACACCAAGCCACTCTACATCCTTAGCATTTTGTTGGAACATTCTCATCAGCTCCTATCTTTGCTTGAAGCTGGACTGTGCCCTGATTCAATGATGCCCTCGGCAGCCCTCGACAGGAGGTGTTTAATCTCTTGCACTCCACATATCTAAAGGAAGGCCAGAGGTTGGGGTAAGTTTCTTCCTTGCTGGTCCTGCCCCTTCTAAACCATTCCTTGCTCTTTCTCATGCCCAAACCATGGGCATGAGGTTAAACAACAAGAAAAACTAAAAACTGGCTGCCCTGTAGTTTGTGCCCTTAGACGATGCTACCTACGCTTTTCCCCTTTTCTTCACTGTCGTTTGCTGCCTTCCTGTATCCACTTTCATTCCTGGCATACTTTTTAATGACTTCAACATTCATGTGGGTGGACCATCCGACACTCTTGCCTCTCAGTTCCTTGGCCCCATCTCTTTTGCAGATCTTTTCCCTGTTCTGCTTCAGCCTTGCACTCGTGTGCTCATACCTTAAACCTGGGCTCACAAACTCAAATGCCAGTAGGGTAAGGCACTTACTACCAATGAGTGAAGAAGGCCAGATGTTAGTCAGCAGAAAATAGTGGAAGCTGTGACCTCCCTGCCTGGTGCCACAGTTCTCTTTTAGAAAGGAGTGACCACCACTCAGCCGCAGCCAGCTGTCATGTGGAAATGCTAGACCAGGATTTCCACATCTTCCAATTCGTGGAAACACAGGTTGTCATGTGCACAGGTAATATGTGCAAATTTTACATATTAGCAACAATATGGACTTTCAGTCTAAATATTGTGACATTAAAAAGCATTTCCCCTCTTAAAAATCAGCTCAAAAGAAGAAAAAAAAGGGAAAATTAAATTGTATCTTCCTTGAAACGTGGATATATTCCAGAGGTTAGAAAACAGTGAAGATTTGGCCGATGTGGTGGCTCATGCCTGTAATCCCAACACTTTGGGAGGCCAAGGCGGGTGGATCACGAGGTCAGGATATGGAGACCATCTGGGCTAACATGGTGAAACCCCGTCTCTACTAAAAATACAAAAACAAAATTAGCCAGGCGTGGTGTCAGGCGCCTGTTGACCCAGCTACTCGCGAGGCTGAGGCAGAAGAATGACGTGAACCCGGGAGGTGGAGCTTGCAGCGAGCCAAGATCCTGCCACGGAAATGTTCAGGAATGAATTGGAGGCTCCAGGTACCACAAAAGACAAATGGAAATGGAAGGAAGTGGCAGGCACTGAAAATAGGAGATTGATCTAAAATGTGGAATAGGAAACTCTTAGTCCCCCCTGGTATCCTCTCTCACTTCAGCAGAAATGGAAGTCTATTCTCAGGAGAAGAACTAGAGAGTGGCATTAGGTACAATAGACTGAAAAGAAGAAGGTTACGGGAAAGTTGTATTTGGAGTGATGAGATGCTAAGCTCCTTTCTGCCACCCAGATCCAGAATGCTAGCAACCTCAGGCAAGAGATTTATGTATCTCCCCATGTAGACCATCAAAATTTTTTGTTAAATCCATAGATTTCATTGTTGTGACTATTTAGCATTGTTTAGTACCAAATCTAGTATTGTGCTGTGATTCTATTTTCCTGCCTTATACAATTTCTTATTTTACCTGGAGTTAATAATTGCCTTGTTTTCAACTTATTGTTTTCCTAAAACCCATGACTTCCCACATCTGCAAGAGTAATGTCAAATGCCTGCAATACAGTTTTCCACACACTCCAGACAGAGAGTCTATCTATTTCATTTTTTCTTAGACTCAGCCCTCTGAAGCCCTCCATCCTGCTGCTCCTATCTGTACAGGTGTGCTCTCCGGGCTTGTGCCCAGTTCAGAGAGAGAGTGAGAGAGCTGTTTATTTTAAGGAATTGGCACATGTGATTATCTTATCTGTACAGATGTGCTCTCTGGGGCTTGTGCCCAGTTCAGAGAGAGAGAGAGAGAGAGAGAGAGAGAAAGAAAGAGCTGTTTATTTTAAGGAATTGGCGCATGTGATTATGGAGGTTTGTGAAATACAAAACATGCAGGGTAGCTGGCAGCCTGGAGACCCACAGAAGAGTTGTAGTTTGAGTCCAAAGGCAGTCAGTCGGTGTTAGAAATTTTTCTCGCTCAGAAGAAGTAGTTTTATTCTATTATGGTCTTCAACTGATTGGATAAGGGCCACCAACATTATGGATGATAATCTGCTTTACTCAAAACCCATCAATTAAATGTAAATCACATCTAAAAATTGTCTTCACAGAAACATCCAGAGTAATGTTTGACCCACCAGGTAGGTTTGAGAAACAAGGAATGAAGAGTAAAGCAAGTGGTAAATATGTGGATGGATCTAAGCAAATACTGATTAATAAAATAATAATAGCAATGTCTTAACGGGTTAAAAATAATAAAATACATAGAACATACATAGAATATTAATTCATAAATTGGGAATTAAGTAAAAAGAATTAAAGTTTTTTTTTTTTTTTTTTTTTTTTTTGAGACAGATTTTCACTCTTGTTGCCCAGGCTGGAGTGTAATGGCGTGACCTTGGCTCACTGCAACCTCAGCCTCCTGAGTCAAGTGATTCTCCTGACTCAACCTCCCAAGTAACTGGGATTAGAGGTACCCACCACCACGCCTGGCCAATTTTTTGTATTTTTAGTAGAGATGGGGTTTCACCATCTTGAGCAGTCTGGTCTTAAACTCCTGACCTCAGGTGACTGACTCACCTCGGCATCCCAAAGTGCTGGGATTACAGGCCTGAGCCCCACGCCCGGCCCAGTGTTCTTTCTTTTATTATGAGGAGAAAGTTAAAGGATCTGTTTACTTTAGGCTTGATTATATTAAGTGTGCATATTATAATTTCACTAAAAGAAATGAAAAATGCATAGCTTTTAAACTATTTAAATGGGAAAACATTGGAATGATTAAAATACTCAGTATATCCAAAATAAGGTAAAAAAGGAGAAGAAAAAAGCATGGAATGGGTGTGTCAAATAGAAAGCTGTGGCTCACACCTGTAATCCTAGCACTTTGGGAGGCCGAGGCGGGAGGATCACGAGGTCAGGAGATCAAGACCATCCTGGCTAACACGGTGAAATCCTGTCTCTACTAAAAATACAAAAAATTAGCCAGGTGTGGTGGTGCGCACCTGTAATCCCAGTTACTCGGGAGGCTGAGGCAGGAGAATGGCTTGATCCCAGGAGGCAGAGGCTACAGTGAGCCGAGATCGCGCCATGCACTCCAGCCTGGGCGACAGAGCGAGACTCCGTTTCAAAAAAAAAAGAAAGCACAAAATATGTTTGCAGATTTAAACGCAAATATATATAAAATGTGAGTTGTGCCTTTAGAAATGGTGCAATGTCATGGCCTTAACAATGCAGTGTTAATTACGTTTCATGTAAATAAACTAAATGCTCCAGTTAAAAGATTTTCAGGCTTGATAAAGACAAATTCTATCTTCATGTTATGTACAGGAAACATGTTTCAGAAATATAAGAACACAGAAAAGTTAAAAGGCTGTATAAGATATACCACAGCCTAAGCCAAAGAAAACGAGTGTAGCCATATTAAGAAAAATATAGTTTTAAAGAAAATAAAATTATAATAAAAAAAAATCAGTGAAGACATAAAAGGTTTGAATAAGATAAGAAGATTGACATAGTGAGATCTCCACCTAACTACTGGAGAATATATATATATCTCAAACATACAAAACAATTATTAAATACAAATGAACAAACAAAAGCAAGTCTCAATACATTTCAAAAGTTTAAAATTATACAATGTGTGTTCTTACATTATAAGACAAGCCAGAAATCAGCAAAAATTCGAATGAGAAAAATTAATATGTTAGGAATTACAAGACAATCATGCTTCAAAACAAAATTGTAAAAATGTTAGAATATATTTTGAACAGAATTATAGCAAAATATTGCGTATAAAAGTTATGACAATTTCAAAATAAGTATATTCAGAGAATCTGAAAATTAATTAGGTAAACACTTATCTCAAGAAGTTAGATATGCATGAGCAAGAAGGAAACAATGAAGATAAAAGGAGAAGTCTTTGAAATAGAAAGCAAATATATAATAGATGCGACAAAGCCAAAAGCTGCTTCATTGATTTTAACAAAATTGAAATATCAGTCAAGAATGATTTAAAAAAACCTGAGAAGGGACAAATAATCAATATCTAGAAACAGAAAAGAGACACACTTAGGCATATTGCAGATATTTAAAAGATAGTACAAGGTTAATATGAACTTGAAAAATTTAGAAAAAATAGATAATCTTCTAATAAATATTTAACCTACCAAAGTGTATTCAGGAAGAAATAGGAAATCTATAATAAGAGATAGAAAATGTTACAATTATGGTACCCATACATCCCATTTTGCCCAGGACAGTCCCAGTTGATACCTATTATAGATTAATGTCCATTAATTATTTTCATAACCCCTTTAATTCTCAAAAGTGCTCCAGTTTGGAGGATAAGCCATATGTTCATCCTGCCTGTTTATAATAATTAGAGTAACTAAATCCGTAGTCCAAAATGTTCCTCAAATGTTCCTCCTAAAAGAATTCCAGGCCTCAATTCACCAACCAGTTCTACCAAACGTTCATGGAAGAAATAATTTCAATCTTAGCCAAACTCTTTCACAAAATAGAAAAAGAGGAAATACTTCCTGACTCTTTGAGACGAGTATAACATTATTACTAAAATGTGGCAAAGACAGTGCATGAAAAGAAGATTACAGGCAATCTCACACACGAACACAGACACAAAACTCGTTATCCAAATATTTGCAAACTGAATTTAGCAGTATCTAAAGGGATAATAAATTGTGACCAAGTTGGCAATATCCCAGGAATTCAAAGTTGGTTTTACATTAGAAAATAAACTAAAATAGGCCGGGCCTGGTGGCTTACACCTGTAATCCCAATGCTTTGGGAGGCCGAGATGGGAGGACCATTTGAAGAGATTGAGACCAACTTGGGCAACACAGCAAGACTCCCTCTTTACAGTAACAATAATAATAATAATAATAAAAGCTGGATGGAGTGGTGTATGCCTGTACTCCTAGCTACCCAGGAGACTGAGGTGAGAGGATGACTAGAGCCCAGGAGTTCCAGGCTGCAGTGAGCTATGATTGTGCCACTGCACTGCAGCTTGGGCAACAGAGTGAGAACCTGTCTCTAAAAAAATAATCAACTAAAATAATCCACCATGTTACCACATTACCACATGAGAGGAGAAAAATCATAACATCTTCTCAATAGATATGGAAAAAAGCATTTGATAAAATTCAGCATACATTCATGATTTAAAACCTTTTATCAGAGTGAGAATAAAAAGGAACTTCCTTGATAATTATCTTCCAACATCATACAGCACATATCACTCTTACTGGTGATTTTAGGAGGAGATCAGAGCAACACAAGCTTCCTGCTATCATCGCCTCTATCTGACATTGTGATGGTGGTCCCAGCCAATAAAGTAAGAAAAAGATTGTGTAAGAACCAGAAAGGAAGAACAAAACCACCAATATTAGTGACTAATACGCTTCTATAATAGAAAATTTTAATTAAAACTACATATATATTATTAGAATTAATGAGAGATGAACAATTTTTCTGGATATGAAAAAATCAAAATTGCATTTCTTTACACCAGCATTAAAGCCCTGGGAAATGGAAAAAAAATATACACATTTACAATAGTGTCAAAACATATAATGTACCTAGGAAGAAAATCTAACACAAATGTTATGGAGAAAACAATAAATCTTTATTGAGAGATATCAAAGAAAATATAATAGAGACATATAAGTAGTCGCCCCTCGCCCATAGTGGTTATGTTCCAAGACCCCCAGTGGATGCCTGAAACTGCAGATAGTACTGAACCCTATATACACTGTTTTCTCCTACACACATAAACCTATCATAAAGTTTAATTTATAATTTAGGCACAGCAAGAGATTAAAAACAACTAATAATAAAATAAAACAATTATGACAACATGCCTGCATTATTACACTTCTGCTTTAGGGCCATTATTAAATAAAATAAGGGTTCCCTGAACACAAGCACTGCAATACTGCGACAGTTGGTATTGATAACTGAGATGGCCGCTAAGTGACTGATGGGTGGGGGGCACATACAGCATGGATCCTCTGGACAAAGGGATGACTCATATTCTGGGCCATGCAGAGCAGGACAGTATGAGATTTCATCCCCCCACTCAGAACGGTGCACGATTTAAAATTTATGAAGTGTTTATCCCTGGTGAATTTTCCATTTACTATTTTGGGACTGTGGCTCACCAAAAGTAACAGAAACTGTGGAAAGCAAAATAGCGGATAAGGGGAGACTACTGTAACAAGTTTCTGGATTAGAAGATTCAATATTATAAGCATATCAAAATTTCCCAAATCAACCCATAGATTTGGTGCAAACACAACAAACAAATACTTGTTTAAGTTATTGAGCTTGGCAAACTGATTCTAACGTTAATATGGACTGATAGCTAAGACTTTTTTTTTTTTTTTTTTTTTTTTTTGCTTGAGACAGAGGCTCACTCTGTCGCCCAGGCTGGAGGGCAGTGGTGCGATCTTGGCTCATTGCAACCTCTGCCTCCCAGGTTCAAGCGATTATCCTGCTTCAGCCTTCAGTAGCTGGGACTATAGGCATGCTCCACTATGCCTGCTAATTTTTGCAATTTAGTAGAGACGGAGTTTCACCATGTTGGCCAGGCTGGTCTCAAACTCCTGACCTCAAGTGATCCGCCCGCCTTGGTCTCCCAAAGTTCTCAGGTGTGAGGAGTCTAGCTCTGTCGCCCAGGCTGGAGTGCAGTAGGGCGATCACGGCTCTCTGCAAGCTCCGCCTCCCAAGTTTACGCCGTTCTCCTGCCTCAGCCTACCGAGTAGCTGGGATTACAGGCCTGTGCCACCACGCCCGGCTAATTTTTTGTGTTTTTAGTAGGGACGGGGTGTCATCATGTTAGCCAGGATGGTCTCGATCTCCTGACCTCCTGATCCGCCCGCCTCGGCCTCCCAAAGTGCTGGGATTACAGGCGTGAGCCACCGCGCCCGGCCCAGCTGAGACATTCTTAAAGAAGAAAAGCAAGGTGGAAGTAAATATTTGCCCTGTACGATGTTGAGACTTAATACATCACTAGAGTGATTAAGAAGGTATAAGATTGGCTCAGGAATAGACAAACAGACCAGTGGTACAGAGACAAAGCCCCAAAATACACCTAGACACATATGGACACTTGATATACAACAGAGTTAGCATTGTCAATAAGTGATGAAAGGATGGCTTTTTCATGAAAGGGTGCTGAGACAATTGGGATTTTTTAATAAAAGAATAAAACCAAAAATGGTCCTATACCTTTCATTACACTAAAAAATCTTTTGTAGGTAAATTATATGTGAAAAGCAAACCTATAATGCTGTTAGAGGATAATATAGCAGATATCTTTAAGACTTGGGAATATGAAAATATTTCTTAAATATTACATTAAAGCACCTAGCCATAAAGTAAAAGATTAATAAATAAGACAACATTAAAACTAAGAACTTCTCATCATGAAAAGACACAAGGCTAGGAGAATATATTTGCAATAAATATAATTGGTGAAGGATTAATATCCGAATATATATATATGTTTATATAGTTTTTAAAATGCCTGCTAGTCATTGAGAATAAGGCAGACAACTCAGTAGAAACATGCACATAGGGGCCGCGCGCGGTGGCTCACGCCTGTAATCCCAGCACTTTGGGAGGCCGAGGCGGGCAGATCACTAGGTCAGGAGTTCGAGACCAGCCTGGTTAGCATGGTGAAACCTTGTCTCTACTAAAAATACAAAAAATTAGCTGGGTGTGGTGGCAGGCACCGGTAGTCCCAGCTACTCCGGAGGCTGAGGCAGGAAAATCGCTTGAATCGGGAGGCGGAGGTTGCAGTGAGCCGAGATCACACCACTGCACTCCAGCCTGGGGGATAGAGTGAGACTCCGACTCAAAAAACAAACAAACAAACAAAAAAACCCCAGGCACATAGGATTTGAATAGACAGCTCAATAAAGAGGCATTCCAGATGTCTGATAAACATATGAAAGGTGTTATCTTCATTTGCATTCACGGAAATGCACCTTGAAACAACAGCGAGATACCCTATAATCCCATCAGGCTGGCTAAAATTATGAAATCTAAAATAAGTTTGGGAACTCAAATGCATTGCTAGCATGAGCACAAATTGGCAAAACGACTTTGGAAAACAGTATGACATTAGGGCACAGTTGTCAGTGTATTGCTTCTCAGCTCAAATTCGCTTTTCTTTTTTTTTCTTTTTTTTTGAGACAGAGTCTCGCTATGTCGCCCAGGCTGGAGTGCAGTGGCCGGATCTCAGCTCACTGCAAGCTCCGCCTCCCGGGTTTACGCCATTCTCCTGCCTCAGCCTCCCGAGTAGCTGGGACTACAGGCGCCCGCCACCTCGCCCGGCTAGTTTTTTTGTATGTTTTAGTAGAGACGGGGTTTCACCGGGTTAGCCAGGATGGTCTCGATCTGCTGACCTCGTGATCCGCCCGTCTCGGCCTCCCAAAGCTTTGAGAGGAGGGAATTTCTTTAAGCATTTCTCCTCTAAGTGAACGCGATGTTGAGCTTTCTCAGTAGAGGGCGCCAGGCAGGTGTTGCAGGAGGGAGGGGCGCCTCTGCCGTTTCTGGTGGAGGCTCAGTGGGTCAACCGTGCGGGTGGGAAGGGGGTCGAGTGGATTCCGCCCTTCCGCATGCCCAGACGGCGAAGTCCCTCAGCGACCTCACAGCCCCCTTGTCTGCTCAACACGGTCAGGCCTGCTGCACACTCACACACAGGCCACCAGCTGCGGCTCCCCTGCCCAGCCTGCACTTCGGAGGGTTGTTTCCTGGTTTTCTTTTTCCACCACTGCAAACCAACGCATTTCTCTGCCATCTAATTGGTTCAACTACGTCTTCTCCAACGAAGTCAGAACCACAGTTTTGGAGAGGGAGCCCCTTGCAAGTTTATTCTTCCTTGGGTAACTCTCTCTTGGCTCTAGGGCACCATGCAGCCTTTCTTGTTTTCTATAGTTACTCCTTTATCCCAACTTAATAATTCTTTATATTAAACTCTCCCTTTGCGGGAGGAGTTTATATTAAACTAAACCCTTTGTGTTTAAAATAATTACGTGGTTTCTGTCTTCTGATTGGATCCACCCTGCTAAGTATTGAGGATGTGCCATACAATTCCACAGCAATTCCACTTCTAATTATCTTTTCTAGAGGAGCTTTTTGCACACGTGCATTAATTCACAGGAACCAAAACGTTTATAGCAGCAATTTGCATAAAAGCCAAATTCTGAAAATAACTCAAATGTTCATCAAGAGAGAACAGATAATTAAATTGTTACAGTCCTACAAGGAAATGAAAATCAGTGAGCTACAGCTAGACAGAACAAAATGGATGAACGTCACAGACTTAACGCTCAGTGAAAGAAGCAAGTTGCACGTTGGTGTTTACTATATAATCCCATTGATCCCATTTAAAGTTCAACTTTATGTAAAACTAAACTACATTGTTTGGATATATATATATAAATATATATAAAATATATATATAGTAAAACTATAAAGAAAAGCAAGGAAATGAATATTTTAAACGTTAAAATAGTGGCTACCTTTATAAGGTTGCTTTTGGGGTGCCCTCTTTGTCATGCGGATGTGGTTACATAAGTATTTGAATTACAATTCCTCTTTGACTTATGCATATATGTTCTGTGCATTCTATTAAAGGCTTTGCAATTATGTAAACCAACAACCACAACACAAAGAAAGACACAGTTTCTGCCTTTATGAAACTTACGGGGAGAAAGAACAAAACAGAAAACGTGGAATCACTTAAGATGGAGATAGCAGGGTTTCTTTCTTTCTTTCTCTCTCTCTCTCTTTCTCTTTTCTTTCCCCTCCCTCCCTCCCTCCCTCCCTCGCTCCCTCCCTCCCTCCCTTCCTTCCTTCCTTCCTTCCTTCCTTCCTTCCTTCCTTCCTTCCTGAGACAAGGTCTTGCTCTGTCACTCAGAGTGGAGTACAGTGGCACAATCATGGCTCACTGCATCTTTGACCTCCTGAGCTCAAGTGATGCTCCCACCTCAGCCTCCCAAGTAGCTGGAACGACAGTGGTGTGCCACCACACCTGGCTAATTTTTGTATTTTTCGCAGAGATGAGGTTTTGTCATGTTGCCCAAGCTGGTGTCAAACCCCTGGGCTCAAGGGTTCCATCTGCCTCAGCTTCCTAAAGTGCTGAGATTACAGGCATAAGCCACTGTGTTTGCCCTGCAATTCATTTTTTAAACAAATATCTTTGGACTGCAATCCTGCTAGAATAGACCTTGGAACAATGACATATGACAAACATTTTAAAAATGCATTGTCCAGCTAGTAAGAAAGTATGGTGAATTCCCAGGGTGGACAACAAAGAGATAATCAACAAGCAGACATATGGAAAGCTGATGCTGTAGTTGCTTTAAGGGTAGTAGTGATGTACTGGTCTCAGTAGTTAGGCAGCTTGGATTTTATTGGTCAGCTGCTGTCCAGGAGAGGTTTTGGGCCTCAGGGAGATGGGAAGATTGAACTGAGACCCTGGATAAAGCTATACCACAGAGACATGATAGACTAGAAAAAAAAATTACAGACACAGGGAGACAAAATAAAGCTTTTGTGTTTTGGTTTGCACTCCAGTTAGAATAAAATTAGGGGTGTAATCCCAGCACTTTGGCGGGCTGAAGTGGACGGATCACCTGAGGTCAGGAGTTTGAGACCAGCCTGGCAAACATGACAAAAATCCATTTCTAATAAAAGTACAAAATATTAGCTGGGCATGGTGGTATGTGCCTGTAATCCCAGCTACCCAGGAGGTTGAGGCAGGTGAATTGCTTGAACCCTGGAGGCAGAGGTTGCAGTGAGCCGACCTTGCACCATTGCACTCCAGCCCGGGTGACAGAGTGGGACTCCATCTCAAAGATAAATAAATAAATAATAAAAAGAGAAAAGAAAAGAATAAAACGAGGGGAAAACTGTTCCTAGAAAAGATTGATAATCTTGGTAATCCAGGGTTGAACCTCATGTTGGTCTGGTATTCTAAATTACATTACCCATGTAAGCCAGTAATCCCTAGGTAGAAACATTAGCATAAGAATTAGTGACTCTAGGAAGATACTACTGCTGGGCACCTGGCAGAAGCAACACAAAACCTCTTCAGAGAAATACACCTGTATCTAGATCACATGGAACGT
Organism: Chlorocebus sabaeus; assembly: GCF_047675955.1. NCBI lineage: Eukaryota > Metazoa > Chordata > Mammalia > Primates > Cercopithecidae > Chlorocebus > Chlorocebus sabaeus. The sequence continues at coordinate 5,673,984 of NC_132929.1, read as the reverse complement.
CCACCAAATGGGAGCTCACAAACCTAAATTACAAGAACGTGAGGAAACAATTCACCCATGCCAAGAGTCAACAGACAAAATAGTCAACAAGGTTAGACTCTCAGAACTTCAGAAAATATAATAAATAAATATTAGTAAAATATCAAGATTATAAAACAAGGAGTCACATAGCACAAGAACATCTTAGTATCAAGAAAAAATTAATTTGAAAAAACTAGACTGAACTTCCAGAAATAAAATATGTGGTCATTGAAATTAAATATATCTTCTTGTATAATAGTTCATAAGGCATTGGCCTCAAAGGAGCCTTTACAGGAAACTGGAGCTGCCTAGAGCCATAATGTCAGGTGAGTGATAATTTCCAAGCAATTATAGATATAGTGATATATTTAGAGGTGAGAGCGGCCTTATAGATTTACTAGTGACACTCCCTTTGCTGAAAGATATGAAAATCATAGCCCCACGATGTAAACCAAGTCACAGATAACAGTAAAGTCCCATCTAGAGCACACATGTTCTGATACCTGTTAAGTGCCTTTTCAGAGATGTCACATTCCTCTCTCCATAGACACAGGCACCTGCTGAGAGAAAGATCAGGGAAGTTTGATGACACTTGTTGCAGTGAAAAGCTGGTAAAAGGAGAAAGGAAAGAGGCTATCTCAGACCTCAAAAGGCTGGGAGACTATTTTTGTATATAATAACAGGAAATAGCCTTCGTATTATATAAACAGGAATTTAATGGAGGAGAGTCACCCAGGGATTCTGGGGAATGCTGGAATACATACTTGCTTACGTCCTGCAAGGGTGGGTTGGCGTGAGGAGCAGGGCAGTTAATTCTGGCACTTGTCAGTGCCAGGGCTAAATTGTTCAGCTCCCATTTGGTGGAGGTAACAGCTCTTTCATCACTTTAATTGTTTCTTTCCATTGACATGAATGAGGAATTTCTTCCATGGAGTGCTTGGTTCAAGCACTGCCAAGAGTTGGCAAAGCTCCTAGTGGCATCTTTCACTTTTGGTCTCTGGTGGCTCTTAAATACAGATGAATTGTGTAGGAAACAAACAGAAGGAATTATCAATCGTATGTGCGTCTTCCTCTCAAGAAAATGTGCCATTTGTCTCTTCTCTTCTATACACTGTGATGGCATTTTTTTTTCAAGTTTGCTCAGTTCACAATCTGCACACCTCACCTTCTCCAGGAAGCCTCCTAGGCTGAAAGCCTATGGTCAGCTGTTCTGTGATTCTATCTTGTATTACCATTGCAGGTGTACATGTCTTATCTCCTTCGGTAGACAGTGACTACTTGGAAGACAGATCCTTGTCTGATCCATTTTCAAGTTCCATAATGCCATGCCCAGTTCCTCACACACATTTGGTGCTTGATAAATGTTTGTCTTATGAGAGAACCGATCTTTGATTTGTTGTGTAGCAAACATACAAAATTCTAGGCTGTATCAGCTAGAAATCATGTTGGTGCTAGTGACTAAGAACCTAGCATAGAGGCTTAAATAAATTAAAGCCTTTTTTTCTGTGATGTAAATAAACAAACAAACAAACAAACAAATAAATAAATAAATATTAGTCTTGCCAGTCCAGGATGGGTAAGGTAGCTTCACCACGTCATGAGGGACCCAAGCACTTCCGTCCACTCTGCATTCTTCAACATGTTGCTTGCATCTTCGAGGTCACAAAATGTCTGCCAAAGCTCCAGCCAGTGGGTCTGCATTTTAGGAGAATAGAAAGGGAAAGACAAGGGGCAAGCAGGCTCTTCTCTCATTGGCATGAAAAACCTCCTGTAAAGAGAGTTGCAGGAAACACCAATCAAAGACTTGTATTTAAATGTCATTGACCAGCCCCTTAACTGCAAGGGAAGATGGGGAGTAAAGCTTTTTAGCTTGGCACACGTTCCCCTAAGAAAAATCTGAGTTATGTTTCTAAGGCAGAAAGAGAGAGAGGATATTGGGTAAGCAGTCTGCGGTCTTTGCCATAAAGGATCTTAATCATTCATCAGTAAGTATGATTTTTTTTTTTTAATGTCAATTGTTTCTTTAAGATTTTAAATTTCTCTTCAAAATCTATAGGTAAATCACCGAAATTTATCCAGACCCCAGCGTTCACATCCAGGGATTTTGGTGTTCCACCATCTACGCAATGCTACCCCTCCTCCTACCCCATCAAATGAGCTTCGTTTGTTTTTCCTTTATCTCTAAGTGGTATGACACCATCTGGTGTTTTCTGCTTTTGACCCAGAGCCATGTCTGGCATCATCAGACTAATCAAGAGGTGGGAAGGGACAGGGTCAGGCATGGGTTAGTGACGCAAATCACCTGGTAATTAAAAACCCCTTCATTATAACATTTTCTCCTTGCACAACAAAATATCCATTGCAAGATTTTGATAAAATTCTGCTCTATTAATCACCATCAGTTGGAAGCTCAGAATGTGAGGCTAATTGTCAGATTGATGTTGTGGCTGAGAGGAAGTATTAAAATTTCAAAAAGACCATAAGAGAGGCAGTTATAGAAATAGTGTGCTAATTCTTAGCTTACCTTTCCATATATGTTAAATTTCTCTTAGAAATTATTTGGATTACTAATGTACAAATGATTACTAAAGATAATAATTAATCGATTTAATCATCCATTCCATTAATCAATAATTGTTGAGCATATACTATTTGCCAGGCATTGTGCTAGCTGCTAGAGCTATAAATGAGAGTTTTTTAAAAATGTAGACATTTCTGAGCTAAAGATACGTTGAAAGGCTAAAATGAACAGCAGGAAAATGAGATGATAACCTGAAATCAGCTTTCATAGACCAATAATCCCAGAAAGTCAGCCAGAAAATTAATAGCAGAAACTAAGCTTGGGTATTTTGCAATTCTCTTTTAGCCACACAAAATTAAATTAGAAATTCTGAGAAGACTCAAGCAGGGACTGTTAATATGGGATTTTGACATGTATTAACTAGACAATCTTTATGAATAAAGAAATAGAACAAGTCACTTACATGGCATAATGGCATAATGTTAAAATAAGGCCTCCTGGATAGCCACTATTCTGAATAAGATAAGAAAGACGATGCAATTATAGCTAAGCGGCTCAAAATTCCATTAGAATATTTTAAGCGTTAGTATAGGAATTTACACAAGAGTTAGAGAAAATGAAATTTAAAACCAAGACCTGAAAGACACTCACTAATTTAAGGGTAGGTTATTTTGCAGGGGTTGGGTGGGGCAGGAGAATCACTGGATTGTGAAATTGAAATTGAAATTGGTTAATTTCAACGGATTACTTGATACAATTGATAGTCATGAATTTGGCAACTGTGGATGCCATGGCAGACAAAGTTTGCTCCTAAGAAGATGCCCAACTCAGAGATGCTGGGTCCTGTGTCCCAGGGTTCTCCAGTGCCTTTCATCTGGAGATCATATCACTGTCCTGTGCTTTTGACCTTGTTAGTTGGTCTGACACACTTGTTTACTTCCCTTTAGCTGGATGAATAATTTATAATCTCTGGAAAGTATAAAAACCCAATGTACTCTTAGGTAATTTGTGTTTAAATATAACCATTATGATGTCCTGTGCATACTATGTTAATTTTTGAAAGGCTTAAAAGGATTTCTCTCTAGAAAATTTATAAGGCTGATTTAGTAGATTGATAAGAGGAAGATTTCTTACATTTGTAACTCTCCCTTTGTATATTTGAAATGTTTGAGAGGGGGAGTTATATTAAAATACTACTTTGAAATAGCCAAGGGAATTTGATTGGTTAAATATGCAAATGATGTTTAACATGAAACATCACTTCTGTAATCCCAGCACTTTGGGAGGCCGAGGTGGGTGGATCACCTGAGGTCAGGAGTTCGAGACCAGCCTGGCCAACATGGTGAAACCCTATCTCTACTAAAAATACAAAATTAGCTGGGCTTGGTGGCACATGCCTGTAATCCCAGCTACTTGGTAGGCTGAGGCAGGAGAATCGCATGAATCTGGGAGGTGGAGGTTGTGGTGAGACAAGATAGCGCCATTGCACTCCAGCCTGGGCAACAAGAACGAAACTCCATCTCAAAAAAAAATTAATAATAATAATAATGATGATTATACTTTAAAAAAAATTTTTTCTAAAGTATGAATTTTATCAGGTTAAAAAGACCCTTAGCTCTAGATTTAAGAGCATAATTGCTGGGTCATATGTGTATGGCTCCAGCTTGGATGGAAAGTTCTGAATTGTTCTCCAGCCCTTCCACTGGAACCCCACCACACACCAGACATTCCATAGTCCGCCAACACTTGATGGTGTGAGGCTCTCTACTTGTTTCCAGCCTGATGACTATAAAATGGTATCTCAACCAGGTGCGATGGCTCACACCTGCAATCCCAACAGTTTGGAAGGCCGAGGTGGGTGGATCACCTGAGGTCAGGAGTTCGCCACCAGCCTGGCCAACATGGCGAAACCCTGTCTCTACTAAAAGTACAAATATTAGCCAGCTGCAATCCCAGCTACTTGGTGGGCTGAGGCAGGAGAATTGCTTGAACCTGGGAGGCGGAGGTTGCAGTGGGCTGAGATCACACCATTGCACTCTAGCCTGGGCAACAGAGCAAGACTCCATCAGAAAAAAAAAATAAATAAATAAAATGATATCTCATGGTGATTTTGACTTGACTTTTCCTGATTATTAGTGAAATTTCCATTTGTCTTTTATGATAATTTTTCTGTTGTCTTTTTCTTATACATATGTATTCTGGATTAGTCCCTTAAGAGAGTTACATGTGTTGAAAATGGTTTCTCCTAGTTTATGCAGATTTTTCACTCTTCTTTTTTTTTTTTTAGTATGTCTTTTGATCAGTAGAAGTTTTGTATTTTAATCTTGTTCAATTTATTCATATTCTCCTTTATAGTTTGTGCTTAGTTTTTGAAATATCAAGTACCCTTTGGTAATTTTTCAACAGCTTAGTCTATATGGCACAATGCATTTCATATGTACATATACAAATGTCAAAATTATAAATATGCCTAAATTATACAGCTGTAACTAGCCTTAAATATTGTAATTAAAACTATGTAATTAAACTAAGCATGCAAGCCAATTGTTTAAAAAATAGTTTCACTCCAGTTTGGTACGGACTTAGCTCTTGAGCTATTGAAATCAATGGCCAGCGTGGGAAGCAATTATCTGACGCCCGTGGGTGGTGACCTTGCAGCAGCTCAGCCTCTTCTTTCATTCCATCCTATTTCTGTCCTTAATAGCAGATATTTATCTCAGGTTAAAATTTTATTATTTTCTTTATAACTACAATCTTAACAGTTTAAAATAGTACTAAATTTCATGTGGAATAAAACTTCAGATTCTCAGCATCATATCTTTCTTAGTGATTTCCACTCTAGCCCTCAGTGTTATTGGGCAAACTCTTATCTCAATTGTTGTTTGCGTTGAGTGCTATCTAACCATAATGGAAAAGGGAAAAAAATAGAGTCCCAATTACCCATAACTGCCTCTGCTTTCTGAGGAAGGCAACGTGATTCTTTCCAGTGGAGTAAAAACCTCTCTATGTCTGTTTCTCACCCCCTAACAGAGAGATTAGTGGGAGAGAGAGAAGGGCTTGAGATTCCTGTCTAGCAGCGCCTTTGGATATTCAGATTGTGTTCCAGAGCTGAATTCTCCAAAGGAATGGACAGGGATTTGAAGGTGTGGGGGAGACAGGGCTAAATAGTTTGGCAGGAGGCTGGAAGCTGAGCTAGGTAGGATCAGAAGACTTTTTAAGAACAAAGACTGGAGACTTGAGGTGACTCCATCTTCACTATTAATTCAGATCTTTCTTATAATGTGCTTCATAAACACACACCTTGTGTGAAAGCTGCTTTTGAGAAAAAGAAACGTGTTTTATGCGACGCAGGGTGTAATAGGAACAGCGCATGTGGGGCAGTGAGAAATTCCTTCCCCTGACCTGATTCAGCAGTGAAGGTGATCAGAGCGAATAGGAACTGGACTGCTTCATGCTCCTCAAGGACTTTAAGGAGTGTGTCTTCTACCACCCACAGCAAAGGGCTCAGAAAATTTTATCTGAACCTCCCGACATCTGAGTTATACAAACTAAGACAAAGAATGGGAAGCACATAGCAGTCACTGGTCCATTACAGTTCTGAAGTCCAGCCAGGCACATATTTACCCGAGATAGAAAATGTTCCTTAGTCAGGGTCTGGTACTGCTTGCTGGAAGTGATTCCCTGATTCATTCCTTTTTCGAGGCTGTTTAGTTCATCCTCTGTGCTCTTGGCTCTGCCCTCCAAGTTGTCCTTAATTTTCATTAGAAGTAGCTTTCACAATCTGCTTCTTGCCCCTAAAAACTGGGGGCCCAGAGAGTTCATATCAGTTTGAAATGTCTCTGCTCCATTTAGTTGGAGCTGGCTTTAGCAAGTATCCTGCAGGGGACTAATATCCAGAATTTAGAAGGAATTCAAACGACTCAACAACAACAACGAACCAATAATTCCGTTAAAAAGTGGGCAAAGGACATGAATAGGCATTTTTACACTTTCTTTTTTGTTTGTTTGTTTTTGAGACAGATTTTCGCTCTGCCACCCAGGCTGGAGTGCAGTGGGGCGATCTTGGCTCACTGCAACCTCTGCCTCCCAGACTCAAGCAATTCTCTTGCCTCAGCCTCCCATGTAGCTGGGACCAGAGGCGTGCCCCACCATGCCTGGCTAATTTTTACATTTTTAGTAGAGATGGGGTTTCACCATATTGGCCAGGCTGGTCTCGAACTCCTGACCTCATAATCCACTCGCCTTGGCCTCCCAAAGTGCTAGGATTACAGATGTGAGCCATGGCGCCCAGCCCAGAATGGCTATTATTAAAAACACAAAAAATGACAGGTGTTGGCGAGGATGTGGAGAAAAGGGAATGGCTTACACATTGTTGGCAGAAATGTTAATTAGTACAACCTCTATGGAAAACAACCTGGAGATTTCTCAAAGAAGTAAAACTAGAACTACAATTCGATCCAGCAGTTTCACTACTGGGTATCTACACAGAGTAAAGAAATGATTTTATAAAAAAGATACCTGTACTCATGTGTATCACAGCACTCTTCACAATAGCATAGATATCAGCCTAAGTGTCCATCAACAAATGATTAGGAAAAGAAAATATCTGTCTATATACTAAATGGAATGCTATTCAGCCATAAAAAAGAATGAAATAATGTCTTTTGCAGCAATGTGGATAGAACTGGAGGCCATGATCTTAAGTGAAACAATTCAGAAACAGAAAGTCAAGTACTGCATGTTCTCTCTCATAAGTGGGAGCTAACCAGTGGGTAAACATGGATATCGAGTACAGATGATAGACAGTGGAGATTAGGAAAGGTGGTGAGATAGGGGGAGAGGAGGATAAATCACTTGATGGTACAATATATGTTATTTGGGTGATGGGTATCCTAAAAGCCCCGACTCCACCACTGTACAATGTATTCACGTAACAAAGTTGTACTGCATAAATGTATACACATTTTAAAAATTAAAAAAAATGTTCTGAGTTCTCATTGAGTCTTATTGAGGATCACACCATGGCAAAAGGACTACATCCATAATTCTTTCTAAGATGGGCTTTTCAGTACTTTGGGCCACATATGAGGCTGCTGTGGTAAAATGCCCTAAAGATTCTTAGAAGTCCAACTGTCTAGTTGAGAAAGTCTACTAGGTGCTGCCTTAAATCTTTTATAGAGGTTTTAATAAGGGATCTTGGCCGGGTGCAGTGGCTCATGCCTGTGATTCCAACACTTTGGGAGGCCGAGGAGGGTGGATCACCTGAGGTCAGGGGTTCGAAACCAGCCTGGCCAACATGGTGAAACCCTGTCTCTACTAAAAATACAAAAATTAGCTGGGCGTGGTGGCACATGCCTGTAATCCCAGTTCTCAGGAGACTGAGGCAGGAGAATCGCTTGAACCCAGGAGGCAAAGGTTGCAGTGAGCCAAGATTATGCCACTGCACTCCAGCCTGGGCAACAGAGTGAGACTCCAACTCAAAAAAAAAAAAAAAAAAAAAAAAAAAAAAAAAAGGAGGGGCATTTGACCTTATTAAAATAGTAATACTAATAAGGGATCTTGTAGACAAACCTTTGATTTAATGTTTACTTACCTTGGCCATTTCTTACTTTGAGAATGTTTTGCTGGCCAGAGATGCTGTCCTGGACCCTCTATATCTTCTTATTGCTGCCTAAAACTTAAGAGTCCTTTCTTTCCATTCATCTCTTTCTTCCTGCAATGTATCAACACGGGTAAAAGAAGTCAATGGTACTTTCAGTATTTTACCTAGAAATCTCCTTATTCAGATCAAGTTCATTAGCTACCTTTCATTCCTGTCTTTCATGATATTACAGGTGACAATGTGATCAAAAATCTCACTACTATGTAACATCTTTTGTAGAACTTCCAATAGCAATTTTCTCACTGCTATTGCAGGCTTCCTAACAATTTCCTCACTACCCTTCCAGCCTCTGCTGCCTCCCAGTGTCAGAGCCAATGACAAATGTCTTAGGGTTTGGTTATGACAGTATCCCACTTCCAGATAGCAATTTCTCTTTCAATTATCTACTTCTATGTCATAAGCCAGCCCAGCATTTAGTGGCTTAAATCAATATCCATTTTATTGCTCACAATTCTGTGGGTCAGAAATTTGGGTGAGGGCTGATGGCAACAGCTCATCTCAGCTCCAGTGGGGCTAACTGGGGAAGATCCAAGCCATCGGCCAGCTCAGGCATCTTGATTCTCCTGTCTGTGGCCTCTCATCATCCAGGCCCTGTTTCCTTCCATGCAGCGTCTCCAACAGGACACTCTGGACTCCTTTACACACCGGGTGGCTTCCAAGAAGGCCGAAACAGAAACCGCTAGGCCTCTTGTGGCCTAGGCCCAGAAGTCACAATGCCACTCCCAGAGCTTTCTGTTGGTTAAAGAAAGTCATGAAGCCAATCTATATTCAAAGGAAGGGAAAGATATTTCGTTGCTTTGTTGGAAATAATACAACACAAAAGAGCATGCAGGAGAGGACGGATTGGGGTGACCACTTTTAGAAAAGACCTACTTCTCAGAAAGAGGCAAAAATTCATGAACTGAAATACTCTCTGAGACCATCTCTATTTCATAATCTAGCAATAAACCTGAAGTTCAAGCTCTGCTCTCTGGCTATGTAAGCAAATTGAGGTCAGAAGGGAGTTAAAGCAACAACGAATTGATACAAGCCTGCTTTTACAAGATTCTGACCTATAGTGGTTTGGTCTTTGCTCGAGCATTTTGAGAGACAAACTGCCTCAGAAGGACACCTATTCCACAATTGAATAACTCTAAAGTCTGTAACAATCTTCCATTTGCAAAGTTCAGTGCTGCCTTTCTGTGACTCCTCCCATGGTCAGATCTGCCCTCCCAGGCCACCGAAAGAAGGGCTGCTCCCTTCTGAACATGGCATTCATTTAAATCTAAATATTTTCAATACTTCTCTTGACTCAAGATTCAACACTTCCCAACTTCTTTACTCGTCTATCATGTAAAGTCATTATTTCCCAGAAACATGTGTTTATGTATAACACATACAATCCATAGAATAAATTTTGCCCAGAATAGTATGTTTAAAAGGAAAGAAAAATATGTAATAGATTATTGAACGTTTCAAAATATCTGGTGGTACAAATGAGTGAGTTAAACATTTATTTCTGGCTTAACCATTCGGTTTGATCGTGTGGAAATCCAGTGCTTGGAACTTATCTTGTCCTAAATTTTTCATAACATAGTCACTGCTTACCTGAATAATTGTCTAGATGTAGTGTCCTCTGCAGTTGGTTAGTATTCAGTGGGTGATGGGGAAAAGTAATACATAAATTCTGAGAAAAGCTGAAAGCAAAGTTTATTCTTATAAATGACAAAAAATGCCCAGGTACAACAGACTCTCTGTTTGACGTTTGTATGCCAGAATGAAAATTATGGGTTTCAGGCATCTTCTTTTTAAAAAAAAATTTTTTTTATTTGCATAGGTTTTTGGCGAACCAGTCATATTTGATTACAGGAGTAAGTTCTTTAGTGGTGATTTGTGAGTTTTTGGTGCACCCATCATCTCAGCAGCATAGACTGCACCTAATGTATAGTCTTTTATCCCTCACCCCCTTCCCGCCCTTTGTCCCTGAGTCCTCAAAGTCCACTGTATCATTCTTATGCCTTTGCATCCTGAGGCATCTTCTTGCATATGCACCATCCACAAGTAGAAGTGGTTCTTCGACTGTGGCTGATTGGAGCAAAGTGCTCAAGCAACTATCAAGGACCATTTCCCCTGTGGATGGTGCTTATGGAAGAAGATACTTCAGACCCAAAACCAGAGTGAGGCTTTTACTGGTTGGGGAAGGTGGCTATAAAAAGCTAAGAATAATGAAAACCTATGACCAATTTAAAAAAATGAGAACTTAATCACAGCCTTATCGACCCACAACCAGGGGTCCACAAATAGCCTTAATTATGTCTTATGCTATTAAGATAACAACCCCAAATTTTCCAGGCAGCAATTTTTTTGTGCCAATATTTTGGTCTTTTGCTTCCAAAGACTAACCTTTTGATAAAGTCAGACAGCTTTAAAATGTGTGTGTTTAAGTTCTATAAATAGAAATACATTTGAGGACATATGAAAGGAGCAAAGTATTTATCTCACCACACAGTTAAGAACTTTAAAAACATTCATTGTTGGATAGTGATTTAAAAACATTAAAATAAGTGGAATGATTGCTTTGAATTTATGAAAAATAACACATATATAATTAATGACTTTTCTATTTGTATTATACTTGCTTAGATGGTTCAGGCTTAGTAAGAAAGCTATTGATAGTAGAAAACAATTTGTATATGTAATAATAAAGAAATAATGTGGATTGTTAGTGAATAGAAAATAGTCCTTTTGGCCAGGTGTGGTGGCTCATGCCTGTAATCCCAGTACCTCGGAAGGCCAAGGCAGGAGGATCACTTGAGTCGAGTAGTTCGAGACCAGTCTGGGTAGCATAGTGAGACCCTGTATCTACACAAAACTAAAGTAAAAAAATTATCTGGAGGTGGTGGCACACACCTGTGGTCCCAGCTACTTGGGAGGCTGAAGTGGGAGGATCCATTGAGCCCAAGAGGTCGAGGTTGTAGTGAGCCTTGATTGTACCACTGTACTCCAGCCTGGGCAACAGAGTGAAATCCTGTCTCAAAAATGAAAGAAAGAAAGAAAGAGAGAGAGAGAGAAAGAGAGAGAGAAAGAGAGAGAGAAAGAGAGAGAGAGAGAAAGAAAGAAAGAGAGAAAGAGAGAGAGAAAGAGAGAGAGAAAGAAATATGATATGTTTTGAATAATTTATCCCCTCCAAATCTCATATTGAAATGTAATCTCCCATATTGGAAGTGGGACCTGGTGGGATGTGTTGGATTATGGGAGCAGATCCCTCATGAATGGCTTAGTGCCAACCCCTTGCTGATGAGTGAGTTCTTGTTCAGTTGGTTTACACGAGATCTTGTTGTTTAAAAGAATCTGGGACCTCCCCCTTCTCTCTCTCTCTCACTCCCTCTCACTGTGTGAGCCTGCCTGCCCTGATTTGAAGCTTCCTGAGGTCTCACCAGAAGCTGAGCAGACCCTGGTGCTGTGCTTGTACAGACTGCAGAAACTGAACCAGAAAAACCTCTTTTCTTTGGAAATTACCCAACCTTAGGTATTCCTTTATAGCAATGAAAATGGCCTAACACAATAGTCTTTTGGCTATATTTAATTTGAAGGTAGTTCCACATATTTCCCTACATTAATTTTTCATCTTTAGTGAGCAAATGGTATACTGAAACTAGAGAGTGGTGGTGTACAACAAGGTGCATGTACTAAATGTCTCTGAATTGTACACTTAAAATGATTAAAATGGTAAATTTTATGTTGTGTGTATTTTATCACCATCACAACAAAAAAACCTTTCTTTTTTTTTTTTTTTTTTTTTTTTTTGAGATGGAGTCTTGCTCTGTCGCCAAGGCTGGAGTGCACTGTCACAATCTCGGCTCACTGCAACCTCCGCCTCCCGGGTTCAAGCGATTCTCCTGCCTCAACCTCTCCAGTACCTGGGATTACAGGTGCACACCATGCCCGGTTAATTTTTGTATTTTTTTTAGTAGAGATGGGGTTTCACCATGTTGGCCAGGCTTGTCTTGAACTCCTGACCTTGTGATCTGCATGCCTCTGCCTCCCAAAGTGATGGGATTACAGGTGTGAGCCACCGTGCCCAGCCAGAAATAACCTTTCAAAACAAACAAACAAAAAACACCCATCGTTCACCTAAATATGCCTGAAAATCTACTTTGCGGGGAACCTCAAACCTGGGATTTGAATTAAAAAAGGATAACCCCAAGTTGAATTTGTTAAGATTGTCCACCTTTTCTTTGCTGACAACTTAACTAATGGTTTGCTAACTTCTGGGCAGATGTGAGTTCAGTCAGCACAATCCACAAAGAAGTGACGTTCACTTGGGCCCAGGCAGGCGTATGTGCAGGGAGCTTTTGGTCTGAGTTCACTGTTGCTCCAGTTGCAGACAGGAGCAGGCAGGTTCAAGAGTTTCTGATACTTGCTGTCCAGCAGTCAGCTGACCGTGAACACAGCCAGCACAAGCAGCCCTTTATGCTGGCGAAAATCCTGCCAGCAGCGCCGAGCAACAGTCCCCGCTTTATATGTTCCCTTTGCACATTTGTATTCTTGGGGCTTTGGGGATTTTTGTTGCTGCAGTTAATGGGAAATGGGTGTGGGTGGGTGTTACAAACAGGGTTTTCATTAGACTGGGAAGAATAACTGGTTAAAAATACAATAACAACAGTTACAAATAGGAAAGGTGGGCAACCTCAGGCAGTACAGCTCCTGAGCCAATGCTTCCAGCCTTTACTCTAAAACATAAGCAACTGGGCACAGCTCCAGGCCTTGACTGTCATTGGCTGATAGGAATAACTACTAGGAACTATTAAGATCACTTGATATTCTTGCCTTTTCTTTTTCTTTTTCTTTTTCTTTTTTTTTTTGAGACAGAGTCTCGCTCTGTCGCTCAGGCGTGCAATGGTGTAATCTCAGCTCACTGCAACCTCCACTTCCCCAGTTCAAGTAATTCTCCTGCCTCAGCCTCCCAAGTAGCTGGGATTACAGGCATGTGCCAAAACGCCCAGCTAATTTTTTGTATTTTTAGTAGAGACAGGGTTTCACCTTGTTGGCCAGGCTGGTCTAGAATTCTTGACCTCAGGTAATCCACCCGCCTCGGCCTCCCAAAGTGCTGGGATTACAGACATGAGCCACTGTGCCTGGCCTCCTGCCTTTTCATAATTAGAGTGCAGCCCAGTTGATGTTGTTGGAACACGATGGCTCTTTGATAGAAAAGTCTCTACTTTCATTACAAATGGAAAGTGCAAATCAGAAGGGTTGTACCATTTGGGGTTAGGATCCAAAACATTTGTTCCACCAAGGGGGAAAAAGTCCAACTACAAGTTGTCTTGAGATTGTCCAGGGTGTTCTCTAAAGCCCTGCATCCGAAACGGTTTTTTTTTTTTTTTTTTTTTGAGACGGAGTCTCACTCTGTTGCCCAGGTTGGAGTGCAGTGGCGCGATCTCAGCTCACTGCAAGCTCCGCCTCCTGGGTTCACACCATTCTCCTGCCTCAGTCTCCCGAGTAGCTAGGACTACAGGCGCCCGCCACCACGCCCGGCTAATTTTTTGTATTTTTGGTAGAGACGGGGTTTCACCGTGTTAGCCAGGATGATCTCGATCTCCTGACCTCGTGATCTGCCCGCCTCGGCCTCCCAAAGTGCTGGGATTACAGGCGTGAGCCACCGCGCCCAGCCTCTCTTACACTCTTTCTTGTGAGTGGAGGAATGGATTCCAGTGGAAACATTACCTCCTGAAATTGCTGTGCATGGGTGTGCTCTTTGTGAATATTTGAAATCAAAAGGAGATGAAGGTGAAGAATTTTTAGAGCAGATTTTTCTAGAGCCTGTAGTAGTACATGTAGACTATTTACTGAGGTAAATTTGTTTTCTGTGAGTTTGGGGAATGCTCGTGTTGTTGCAAGTGTTAACCTCCCAGCCCCCTTCCTCGAGGTCATGCTTGATCGTGAATATGTTAAAAATCCTTTATTTTTTGTACATGCAGGGACAGTTATATACATTGAGTCTTTTTGAATATCTTGTATATCTTGGGCTGGTCTGCAGAATGAAAGAGCAAGTCACTATGTTTAGGACCATTTATTCAAAACTGTTAAGATATGATTATGAACATTTCTGCATATAAAGTTGATAATGATGATGTATTATTTCTGAAATTGGTAGGCACATTTTCTGTTAAATGCCAGATAATAAGTATCTTAGGGTCTTGTGGGCCATACCATCTGTCAAAAAAAAAAAAAAAAAGAACCAGGAGCTAGTTGGACATTTGTGAATGTTCTCTTGCCCTACTTCAACTCTCACTTCTCTTAAGTTCTGTACCTCAACTACACAAATCAGAGGCTCCCAGCAGATGGATGTGTGCACATATGTGTGTGAATGTACTTCCTGTCCACCTGGAACTTCTGCAATAATCCTTGCCACAATTTGGATGTGCAGAGAAAGTGTCGTTTCTTATTTTGTTTATATCCTTTCTTGCCTTCCTCAATTACTTTCTATTACTAGCAGGAAAGCAAAGCAAACAAACCAACAGAACCCAATTAAATGGCCCGTGTGATTTAAAGTACTGTGTACTTTAGACATACACAATACTTTATTGTACATAAGACTCAAACGAAATTAAAAACGAGGGAAAAAAACATACACAAAACTTTAAATGGCTCCGTGGGCACTGTCCAGCCCCCAGCTTGGATCTGCCTGGCTGTCCTTGCATGTGGTGGCATTGCTTTGGGTGTCAGGGATGCCCTTGGCTACTTGGCTTCTGGACTCCCTGCTTGCTTATGAGCTCAGGCCTGGGGCTGGGAGGTTCATGGTGGGACCTGTGGGCACAGGAACCACTCTTGTGTGGCATAGCCCCCAACGGACCCAGATTAGACCCCTCTAAGAACCTGTAGTGCCATCCATGCAACCACTTCCAGCCCTGCCTCAGTCTGGCCTCGCTCTAGCACCATGGACTTGGAGCCTGTTCTCAGCCACCCCTTTCATGCTGGGGCTTTGTGAGGGACACTCAGCACCTACATCAGGCTGATTGCCACGCCAGACTGTTCCTGCTCTTCTTTTATCCACCACCCTGTAGACTGCCGAGGTAGACTTTTCTTTACATTTTCTGTGACATCTTCCGCCTACCACTTCGGAGAAAGCCCTGAGGCCCAGCAGGCCCAGCAGATGGGTGGAAGGACTCTCTTTATCTCCACTGTAAGAGATGGTTTAAGCTGCAAGGCATACCGAGACCATTCAAATTGCAGTTGAAAGAATCCACCAAATCCACAAAGCATGGATTTCAAGCCTAGCCTCTTGACAAGAGAGAACATACCTGCTCTTGGCCCTAGGCAATAAACCCCTTGACTTGACTTCCAGATGAAAGAAGCTGGAAGGGAACGTGGTATAAGGACAAAAGACACTGGTTAAATATTTGTAAACTGTTCTCTTCATTACCACTGTTCTATAGAGTCCTGAGGAGAAAACAAGACAAAGCAACAAATAATTATATAATTCAGTAGCTGCGATGGATAAAGAGAACCATTCAAAGAATAGGCTTTCTCAATTATAAAATGAGGCATTAACCATATTTTGAGTATTAACTATATGTTTGACTATTCCTGGACAACTAGAAGCCTGGCGATTGTACATGCATTTGTATTTGCCAGTTGTGTGTCTTCCTCCTTTCAACCTCACACAGCTAATTTATGTTGACCCTCAAAAAAGAAAATGAGTACTTGAATGTTAAGCCATGTGACTTGCACTCTAGGACATATTGTAACTTCCAGAGCACTGAGTCAGCAGTCTAACGGTTTAGCCTTCATACTCCTGACAGCTGTTTATTTCTTTCAGTGTAATTTCAGAGAAAAATATCCAGAAGGGATTTGCTGCCCTAGATCTATCAGAAAACATATTTAAGATATTCTGTAGTTTTATAGAGCAAAAATCTAACACTAAATAATCACATCATAACAGGGTTTCAATTTCAGTAATAATTTATCTTAAATCAGGCACAAGGTTATTTAAAGCACACAACTAATACTTTGTAGAGATTTAATGAGATGATGTATGGAAACGTAGGGGCTGAGACATTTGTTTCCAGTACTATTTTAAATCAATAAGAGAATAACAGCATTTGAAATAACCTTTCCAATCTATTTGATTCAGGCTCCTGCCTTCTGTAATTAAAAACAAGCTTAGTCACTGGCATCCGGCAGATGAGTAGGACTTCTCAAAGAACAGGAAGCCTTGGGGTCATAGCTGGTGATGCATAAAGGACCCCAGGTCAAGAAGTCTAAGCCCATCAGGCTCAGATTGAAACCAGGAACCTGAGCAACAGGCCAAATTGGGACTTAGGAGGTCCTCTAGGCAAAATCAGTCCCTGAAAAGGAAGATTGGAGCAGAAGCCAGTGGCTGCAGCAGACGAGAGAGAGCAGACAGCAGTTTTCATCCGCAAGGTAACTGACTGCTTTGATACCAGCTCTGCCTCCCTAAGTGCTTCAGATATGAAGCAACTCCTAAGAAAAGAACTAAAATTAAAACTATCAAAAATTACAAGAATTAAAATAATACACTAGAAAGTATCTATTTATTACAAAAGAAAACAATGAAAAGGAATAGTCATGAGACTAACAAAATGAAAAGTCATGAGCATAAAAAACAAATATTGAAATGGCAGATATAGTTTCAACCATACAAATAATAACATTAAATGTGAATGGATTAGACACCCCAATCAAACGACAGAGACTGTAAGACTGGAATTTTTTTTTTTTTTTTTTTTGAGACAGAGTTTTGCTCTGTTGCACAGGCTGAATTGCAGTGGCGCAATTTCCGCTCACCACCATGCCTGGCCAATTTTTTGTAGTTTTAGTAGAGATGGGGTTTCACCATCTGGGCCAGGCTGATCTTGAACTCCTGACCTCGTGATCCACCCTCCTCAGCCTCCCAAAGTGCTGGGATTACAGGCATGAGCCAACGTGCTTGGCCAAGACTGGATTTTTTAAAACAAGACCCACCTAGCCAGGTGCAGTGGCTCACGCTTGTAATCCCAGCACTTTGGGAGGCTGAGGTGGGCGGATCACAAGGTTAGGAGATCGAGACCATCCTGGCTAACACAGTGAAACCCTGTCTCCATTAAAAATACAAAAAATTAGCCAGGCGTGGTGGTGGGCGCCTGTAGTCCCAGCTACGCGGGAGGCTGAGGCAGGAGACTGGCGTGAACCCGGGAGGCGGAGCTTGCAGTGAGCCCAGATGGTGCCACTGTACTCCAGCCTGGGCAACAGAGCGAGACTCCGTCTCAAAAACAAAAACAAACAAAAAAACAAGACCCACCTAGTATGTGCTCTTTACAAGAGACATGACTTTGATTCAAAGGGTTTTGAGATAAAAGGATGGTAAATTATCTCATGCAAGCAATAACTTTGCGAGAGCCAAAGTGGCTGTATTAATATCAGAGAAAATTTAAACACAAAGGAATTACTTAATTTTTAAAAAAATTTTAAGTGCATACTTTAGGAAATCAGTCTTTGTGGTGTGCGGTACTATGGGTTTTGGTAAGTTCATAGTGTCATGTATCCACTATTACAGTACTGTACACAGTCGTTTTACCATCCCCCAAATGCCTTCTGGTACAACTATTCATTCTTCCCCTTCCCCACTCCCTGAGCTTCTGGCAACCACTGATCTTTTTCACTGTCTATGATTTTGCGTTTTCCAGAATGTCAAACAGTATTGTTGCCTTTTCAGACTGACTTCTTTTACTTAGCAATATACATTTAAGTTTCCTTCATGTTTTTGTAATAGCTATTGACGGCTCATTTATCTTTATCACTGAATAATATTCCACTATATGAATATACCACAGTTTTTATCCATTCACTTGTTGAAGGACATCTTGGTTGTTTCCAAGTTTTGGCAATTATGAATAAAGCTGCTATAAACATTTGCGTGCAGGTTTTGGTGTAGGCATATGTTTTCAATTCATTTGGGTAAATACCAAGTAGCATGATTGTTGGATCATATGGTAAGAGTATGTTAAATTTTGTAAGAAACTGTCAAACTGTCTTCCAAAATAGCTGTACCATTTTACATTCCCACCAGCAACGAACAAGAGTTCCCATTGTTCCACATACTTGCTATTATTTGATGTTGTTAGTGTTCTGGATTTTGGGCATTCTAATAGGTGTGTAGTGGTAGCTCATTATTGTTTTAATTTGCAGTTTCCTTATGACACATTATGTTGAGTGTCTTTTCATTGCTTATTTGCTGTCTGTATATCTTCTTAGGTGAGGCATCTGTTTAGATCTTCTGTCTATTTAAAAATTGGGTTGTTCCTTTTCTTATTGTTGAGTTTTAAGAGTTCTTCGTGTATTTTGGATACAGTCCCTTATTCAATATGTCTTTTGCAAATATTTTATCCCAGTCTCTCATCCTCTTGACAGTATCTTTTACAGAGCAGAAGTTTATAATTTTAGTGAAGTTCCGTTTATTAATCCTTCATAGATCATGCCTTTGTGTTCTAACTAAAGAGTTATTACTATACCCAAGGTCACCTAGGTTTGCTCCTAAGTTTCACATTTTACATTTAGGCCTATGATCCACTTTAAGGTAATTTTTGCGAAGGATATAAAATCTGTGTCTAGATGCACTTTTGTTTGCATTTGGATATATAGCTGTTAAGCACCTTTTGTTAAAAAGATGGCCGGGTGTGGTGGCTTACACCTGTAATCCCAGCACTTTGGGAGGCCGAGGTGGGCAGATCACAAGGTCAGGAGTTTGAGACTAGCCTGACCAGTATGGTGAAACCCCATCTCTATTAAAAATACAAAAATTAACTGGGGTGATGCATGCCTGTAATCCCAGCTACTGGAGAGGCTGAGGCAGGAGAATGGCTTGAACCTAGGAGGCAGAGGTTGCAGTGAGCCGAGATCACACCACTGCACTGCAGTCTGGGTGACAGAGCGAGACTCCATCTCAAGAGAAAAAAAAAGAGAGAGAGAGAGAGAGAAAGAGAGGATATTGGGGCCTGTAGGCACATGCCACCATGCCTGGATAATTTTTGTATTTTTGCAGAGATGAGGTGTTGCCATGTTGTCCAGGCTGGTCTCAAACTTCTAGGCACAAGCGATCTGCCTGCCTCGGCCTCCCAAAGTGCTAGGATTACAGGTGTGAACCACCACACCCGGACTGTTGAGAATTTTTCTGTCTATGTCTGTGAAAAACATTGGTGTGTGATTTTCATTTTTTGTAATGCCTGTGTCTGGTGTTTGTACTAGGATTATGCTGGCCACATTGAATGATTTAGGAACTATTCCCTCTGTTTCCATTTTCTAGACGAGATTGTAAAGAATTGGTATATTTATTCCTTAAATGTGTGATGGAATTCAATTAATGAACCCATCTGGGCTTGGTGCTTACTGTTTTGAAGGTTATTTGTTGTTGTTTTTCCAACTTTGTTGAGATATAGTTGGTATACAAAAAACTGCATATGGCCGGGCATAAGGGCTTATGCCTGTAATCCCAGCAATTTGGGAGGCTGAGGCAGGAGGATTGCTTGAGGCTAGGAGTTTGTGACCAGTGTGTGTAGCATAGTGAGATCCTGTCTCTATTAAAATTTTTAAAAATAAATTAGCTGGGTGTGATGGCATGCGCCTGTAGTCCTAGCTCCTGAGGAGACTGAGGCAGGAAGATTGCTTGAGACCAGACATTTGGGGCTGCAGTAAGCTATGATCAAACCACTGCAGTCCAGCCTGGATGACAGAGAGAGACCCTGTCTCTAAAAAAAAATCCAAAACAAAAAACTCCCCAAAAAACTGCATATAAATTTATGTATACAATTTGATGATTTTGGACATATATATACACTCATGTTGCTATTGCTATAATCCAGGTAATAAACATATCTGGAACTTTCCTTGTGTTCCCTCTTTTTTTTCTTCATAAGAACTCTTAACATGAGATCTACCCTCTTAACAATTGTTTTTACGACACAATATCTTGTTGTTAGCTACAGACACTCTATTGTACAGCAGATCTCTGGAACTCACCCATCTTGTTTATACCCACTGGATAACAACTCCCTTTTTCTCCTTCATGCCATCTCCAGGTAACCCTCATTCTATTGTCTAATTCAACACTTTTGACTATTTTAGATGCTCATATTACAGGAATCATTAGTCTTCATCCCTCTGTGACTGAGTTATTTCACTTAGCATCATGTCTTCCGGGTGTGTCCATGTTGTGACAAATGGTAAGATTTCCTTCTTTTTAAAGGTTGAGTCACGTTGTGTTGCATGTATATATCACATTTGCTTTATCCATTCATCTGTCTATGAACATTTGGGTTGTTTCTACAGCTTGGCTATTGTAAATAATGTTGCAATGAACACAGGAATGCAGAAATATTTTCTCCCATTCTGCAGGGCTGCTTTTTCACCCTGTGGATTGTTTCCTTTGCTGTGAAAAAGCTGTTTAGTTTGATGTAATCAAACTTTTCTATTTTTGCTTTTGTTGCTTGTGCTTTTGATGTCATATCCAAGAAAATTATTGCCCAGAACAATGTCCAAAAGCTTTTCCTTGGGTTTATTCTAGTAGTTTTACAGTTTCAGGTCTTAGGTTTAAATCTTTAATCTATTTTGAGTTGATTTTCACATATGGTGTGAGATAAGGTCCAATTTCATTATTTTGCATGTTGCTATCCACTTTTCCCAGTACCCCTTATTGAGGAGACTACCTTTTCCACATTGTGGGTTCTTGGCATGCTTGTCAAAGATCAGTTGACCATAGATGTGTGGATTTATCTCTATGCTCTTTAGTCTATTCTATTGGTCGGTCTGCCTGATTTTTATTCCAGTACAACACTGATTACTGTAGCTTTATAATATATTTTGAAATCAGTAAGTATGATGCCTCCAGCTGTGTTCTTCTTCGTAATATTGCTTTAGCTATTTGGGATTTCTTGTGGTTCTATATTTTTTATGATTTTTTTTCCTCTTTCTGTTAAAAATGTTTATGGTATTTTGATAGGGCTTGCATTGAATCTGTAGATTGCTCTGAGTAGTATGGACATCTTATCAATATTAAGTCTTCTAATTCATGAACAAGAGATGTCTTCCCAGTTATTTGTATCTGTCTTAATTTATGTAATCATTGCTTCATAGTTTTCAGTGTGTGGTTTTTCACCTCTTTGGTTAGGGTTATTTCTAATATTTTATTCTTTTTGGTGCCATTATAATTAGGATTGTCTTCTTTTTTTAATATACTAGTTGACCACATAGATATCTTCTTTTGAGAAATGCCTATTCATGTCCTTTGCCAATTTTTTAATGGAGTTTTTTGTTTTCTGCTTAATTTAAGTTCCCTACAGAATCTGGATATTAGATCTTTCCCAGATGCATAATTTGCAAATATTTTCCCCCACTATTTACTCTGTTTATAGTTTCTTTTGCTGCAGGATGCTCTTTAGTTTAATTAGGTCCCATTTGTCAATTTTTGGTTTTGTTTCCATTGTTTTTGGCATCCTTGTCATGAAGTCTTAGCCAGGGCCTATGTCCACAATGGTATGTCTTAGGTTTTCTTCCAGGGATTTTATATTTTTAGGTTTTTCATTCAAATTTTTAATTCATCTTGAGTTGATTTTTATATATGGTGAAAGGAGGGAGTCCGGTTTCAATCTCTGCCTATGCATAGGCAGTTATCCCAGCATCATTTATTGAATAGGCAGTCCTTTCCCTATTGCTTGTTTTTGCCAATTTTGTTAAAGATCAGATGGCTGTAACTGTGCTGCTTTATCTCTGGGTCCTTTGTTCTGTTCCTTTTGTCTCTGAGTCTGTTTTTATACCAGTATCATGGTGTTTTGGTTTTTTCTACAGTCTTGTAGTAAAGTGTGAAGTCAGGTAATGTGATGCCTCCAGCTTTGTTCTTTTTGCTTAGGATTGTTTTGGCTATTTGAGCTCATTTTGGTTCCAGATGAGTTTTTAAATAGTTTTGTATAATTCTGTGAATAATGTCATTGGTAGTTTGATAGGAATAGCATTGAATTTACAAATTGCTTTGGGCAATATGACAATTTTGACAATATTTATTCTTCCTATCCGTGAGCATGGAATGTTTTTCTATTTGTTTGTGTCATCTCTGATTTCTTTCAGCAATTATTCAGTAATTCAGTAATTATTATTGTAGAGAACTTTCACCTCTGTGGTTAGCTGTATTCTGAAGTATTTTACTTTTTGTGTGGCTCTTGTAAATGGCATTGCATTCTTGATTTGGTGTTACTGGTGTA
This sequence comes from Chlorocebus sabaeus, assembly GCF_047675955.1. Lineage (NCBI taxonomy): Eukaryota > Metazoa > Chordata > Mammalia > Primates > Cercopithecidae > Chlorocebus > Chlorocebus sabaeus. Next base: position 5,651,549 of record NC_132929.1, on the reverse strand, counting down.
AAGAAATGCTACTGATTTTTATACATTGATTTTATATCCTTAAACTTTGCTGAAATAGTTTGTCAGTTTATCAGTTCTAGGAGCTCTTGGGCAAAGACTATGGGGTTTGCTAAATATAAAATCATATTGTTTGCAAGGAGAGACGGTTTGACTTCTTCTTTTGCAATATGGATGCTTTTTAGTTCTTTCTGTCGCCTGATTGCTCTGGCTAGGAATTTCAGTACTGTGTTGAATAGGAGTGGTGAGAGTGGGCATCCTTGTCTTGTTCTGGTTCCCAAGGGGAATGCTTGCAGCTTTTGCCCATTCAATATGATGTTGGCTGTGGGTTTGTCATAGACAGCTCTTATTATTTTGAGGTATGTTCCTTCAATGCCTAGTTTGTTGAGGGCTTTTAACAAGAAGGATGTTTAATTTTATCAAAAGCCTTTTCTGCATCTATTGAGATGATCATGTGGTTTTTGTCTTTAGTTCTGTTGATGTAATGAATTACATTTATTGATTTGTGTATGTTGAATAAACCTTGCATCCCAGGGGTAAAACCTACTTGATAGTGCTGGATTTGTGTTTTGATGTGCTGCTGAATTCAGTTTACCATTATTTTATTGAGGGATTTTGCATCTATGTTCATCAGGGATATTGGCCTGAAGTTTCCCTTTTTTGTTGTGTCTCCACCAGGTTTTGGTATCAGAATGATGCCAGCTTCATAAAATGAGCTAAGGAGGTGTCTCTCCTCCTCAGTTTTTTGGAATAGTTTTAGTAGAATTGGTACCAGCTCTTCCTTACAGGTCTGGTAGAATCTGTCTGGTCCAGGACCTTTTCTGGTTGGTAGGTTTTTTATTACTGATTCAATTTCAGAACTCGTTACTGGTCTGTTCTGGGTTTAATTTCTTCTGGATTAAATCTTGGGAAGTTGTTTCCAGGAAATTTATCCATTTTTCTAGGTTTTCTAGTTTGTGTGGTTAATGTCCCCTTTGTCATTTCTGTCTGTGTTTATTTGGATCTTTTCTTTCCTTTATTAGTTTAGGCTAGTGGTCTATCAATCTTATTTATTCTTTCAAAAAAACAACTTTTGGTATCATTGACCTTTTGTGTGTTTTTTGTGTCTCAATTTCCTTCAGTTTGGCTCTGATTTTTGTTTTCTTTTCTTCTACTAGCTTTAGGGTTAGTTTGCTCTTGTTTTTCTAGTTCCTCTAGGTGTGTTAAGTTGTTTATTTGAGATCTTTCTAAGTTTTTGATGTGGGCACTTAGCACTATAAAGTTTCTCTTAATACTGCATTAGCTGTTTCTCAGAGATTCCAGTATGTTGTATCCCTGTCTTCATTAGTTTCCAAGAATTTCTTGATTTCTGCCTTAATTTCATTGTTTACCCAAAGTCATTCAGGAGTAGACTGTTTAATCTCCATGTAATTGTATAGTTTTGAGCAATCTTCTAAGTATTGATTTCTATTTTTATTGTGCTGTGGTCTGAGGGTGTGGTTGGTATGATTTTGTTTTTTATGAATTTTTTGATAATTGTTTTATGGTTGATCATGTGGTTGGTTTTTGAGTATGTGCCATGTGCAGATGAGAAGAATGTACATTCTGTTGTTGTTGGTTGGAGTGTTCTGTAGATGTCTGTTAGGCCCATTTGGTCAAGTGTCAAGTTCAGGTCTTGAATATCTTTGTCAGTTTTCTGCCTTGATGATCTGTCTAATACTGTCAGTGGAGTGTTGAAGTCTTCCACTATTTTTGTGAGGTTATCTAACAAAATACGTCTCTAAGAGCTTGTTTTATGAATCTGGTGCTCCAGTGTTGGATGCACATATATTTAGGGCTGTAAAGTCTTGTTGAAATTAAACCCTTATTAAGTAATGCCTTTCTTTGTCTTATTTTATTGTTGTTGATTTAAAATCTGTGTTGTCTAAAATTAGAAAAGGAACTCCTGCTCTTTTTTCTTTCCATTTACTTAGTAGGTTTTTCTCTATCCCTTTACTTTGAGCTTATGGTTGTCATTGCATATGAGGTGGATCCCCTGAAGACAGCAAAAAGTTAGGTCTTGTTTCTTTATCCACCTTGCCACTCTGTGCCTTTTAAGTGGAGGATTTAACCTATTTACATTCAAGGTTAATATTAATATGTGCGATTTGATCCTGCTGTGTTGTTAGCTGTTTGATTGTATAGTTGTTTTATAGTGTCAATGGTCTATGTACTTAAGTGTGTTTTCGTGGTGGCCAGTAACAGTGTTTCACTTCCATGTTTAGCACTCCCTTAAGGGCCTCTTGTAAGGCAGGTCTGGTGGCAATGCATTCCCTTAGCATTTGCTTGTCTACAAAGGATCTTATTTCTCCTTCACTTATGAAGCTTAGTTTGGCTGGATATGAAGTTCTTCATTGAAACTTCTTTTCTTTAAGAATGCTAAATATAGGACCCCAATCTCTTCTGGCTTAAGGGTTTCTGCTGAAAGGCCCACTGTCAACCTGATGGGGTTCCCTTTGCAGGTGTCCTGCCCCTTTTCTCTAGCTGCTTTTAATATTTTTTCTTTTACGTTGATCTTGGAGAATCTATTGACTATGTGATTTTGGATCATTGACTTGTATAGTATCTCACAGACATTCTGTGCATTTCCTGAATTCTAATGTTAACCTCTCTAGTGAGTTTGAGGAATTTTTTAAAAAAATTTTATTTAAGTTTTGGGATACATGTGAAGAACGTGCAGGTTTGTTACATAGGTATGCATGTGCCATGGTAGTTTGCTGCACCTATCAACCCATCATCTAAGTTTTAGGCCTGACATGCATTAGGTATTTCTCCTAACGCTCTCTCTCCTTTCCTCCCCTGCCCCCTGACATGTCCCAGTGTGTGATGTTCCCCTCCCTGTGTCCATGTGTTGTCATTTGTTCAGCTCCCATTTATGAGTGAGAATATGCAGTGTTTCGTTTTCTGTTCCTGTGTTAGTTTGCTGAGAATGATGGTTTCCAGCTGCATCCATGTACCTGCAAAGGTCATGAACTCATTCTTTTTCATGACTGCATGATAGTCCATGGTGTATATGTGCCACATTTTCTTTATCCAGTCTATCATTGATGGGCATTTGGGTTGGTTCCATGTCTTTGTTATTGTAAATAGTGCTGCAGTAAACATACGTGTGCATGTGTCTTTATAGCAGAATGATTTATATTCCTTTTGGTGTATATCCAGTAATGGAATTGCTGGGTCAAATGGTATTTCTCATTCTAGATCCTGGAGGAATTGCCACACTGTCTTCCACAATGGTTGAACTAATTTACACTCTCACCAACAGTGTAAACGCTTTCCTATTTGTCCACATCCTCTCCAGCATCTGATGTTTTAATAATCACCATTCTAACTGGCATAAGATGGTGTCTCATTGTGGTATCAAATTTGATGGTATCAAAAAGATTTGCATCAAAATTTCATGATATCAAAAGATTTGCATTTCTCTAATGACCAGTGATGATGAGCTTTTTTTCATGTTTGTTGGCCACATAAATGTCTTCTTTAGAGAAGTGTCTGTACATATCCTTTGCCAACTTTTTGATGGGATTGCTTTTTTCTTGTAAATTTGTTTAAGTCCCTTGTAGATTCTGGGTATTAGACCTTTGTCAGATGGGTAGTTTGCAAAAATGTTCTCCCATTCTGTATTTTGACTGTTCACTCTGATGATGGTTTCTTTCGCTGTGTAGAAACTCTTTAGTTTGATTAGATCCCACTTGTCAATTTTGGCTTTTGTTGCAATTGCTTTTGGTGTTTTAGTCATGAAGTCTTTGCCCGTGCCTATGTCCTGAATGGTATTGCTTAGGTTTTCTTCTAGGGTTTTTATGGTTTGGGGTTTTACATTTAAGTCTTTAATCCATCTTGAGTTAATTTTTGTATAAGGTGTAAGAATTTGCATATGTTGAACCTGCCTTGCATCCCAGGGATGAAGCTGACTTGATTGTTGTGGATACGTTTTTTGATGTGCTGCTGGATTCTGTTTGCCAGTGTTTTTTTTAAGGATTTTCTCATCGATCTTCATCAGGGATATTGGCCTGAGATTTTATTCTTTTGTTGTGTCTCTGTGAGGTTTTGGTATCAGGATGATGCTGGTCTCATAAAATAAGTTAGGATTCCCTCTTTTTTGATTGTTTGGAATAGTTTCAAAAGGAATGGTACCAGCTCCTCTTTGTACCTCTGGTAGAATTTGGCTGTGAATGTATCTGGTCCTGGGCTTTTATTTGGTTGGTAGGCTATTAATTACTGCCTCAATTTCAGAACTTGTTATTGGTTTATTCAGGGATTTGACTTCTTCCTGGTTTAGTCTTGGGAGGATGTATGTGTCCAAGAATTTATCCATTTCTTCTAGATTTTCTAGTTTATTTGTGTAGAAGTGTTTATAGTATTCTCTGATGATAGTTTGTATTTTTGTGGGATCAGTGGTGATATCCTCTTTATCATTTTTTATTGTGTCTATTTGACACAATAAAATTTATAGACAAATCCAAGAAGACGAGGAAAAAACAGCACAAAAACGCTGAATTTCCAAAAACCAGAATGCCTCTTCTCCTCCAAATGATTGCAACTCCTCTCCAGCAAGGGCACAAAACTGGATGGAGAATGACGTTGATGAATTGACAGAAATAGGCTTCAGAAGGTGGGTAATAACAAACAACTCTGAGCTAACGGAGCATGTTCTAACTCAATGCAAGGAAGCTAAGAACCTTGACAAAAGGTTACAGGAACTGCCAACTAGAATAGTCAGTTTAGAGAGGAACATAAATGACCTGATATAGCTGAAAAACACAGCACAAGAACTTTGTGAAGCATACACAAATATCAATAGCCAAATTGATCAAGCAGAAGAAAGGATATCAGAAATCGAAGATCAACTTACTGAAATAGGCATGAAGACAAGATTAGACAAAGAACAATGAAAAGAAATGAACAAAGCCTCCAAGAAATATGGGACAATATGAAAAGACCAAACCTGCTATTGATTGGGGTCCCTGAAAGTGACAGGGAGAATGGAACCGAGTTGGAAAACACACTTCAAGATATTATCCAGGAGAACTTCCCCAACCTAGCAAGACAGGCCAACATTCAAATTCAGGAAATGCAGAGAACACCACTAGGATAATCCTCAAGAAGTGCAACCCCAAGACACATAATCATCAGATTCTCCAAGGTTGAAACTAAGGAAAAAATGTTAAGGGAATCCAGAAAGAAAGGTCAAGTTACCTACAAAGGGAAGCCCATCAGACTAATAGCAGATCTCTCTGCAGGAATCCTGCAAGCCAGAAGAGAGTGGAGGCCAATATTCAACACTCTTAAAGAAAAGAATTTCCAACCCAAAATTTAATAGTCAGCCAAACTAAGCTTCATAAGCCAATGAGAAATAAAATCCTTTACAGACAAGCAAATGCTGAAAGATTTTGTCACCACCAGGCTGGCCTTACAAGAGCTCCTGAAGGAAGCGTTAAATATAGAAAGGATAAACTAGTACCAGCCACTGCAAAAACACACCAAAATATAAAAACCAATGACACTATGAAGAAACTGCATCAACTAATGTGCAAAATAACCAGCTTACATCATAATAACAGGATCAAATTCACACATAACAATATTAACTTAAATGTAAATGAGCTAAATGCAACAATTAAAAGACACAGAGTGGCAAACTGGATAAAGAATCAAGACCCATCAGTGTGCTGTATTCAGGAGACCAATTTCACAGGCAAAGACACACATACGTTCAAAATAAAGGGATGGAGGAATATTTACCAAGCAAATGGAAAGAAAAAAAAAGCAGGGGTTGCAATCCTAGTCTCTGATAAAACGGACTTTAAACCAACCAAAATCAAAAAAGACAAAGAAGGGCATTACATAATGGTAAAAGGATCAATGCAACAAGAAGAGCTAACTATCTTAAATATATATGCACCCAATACAGGAGCACCCAGATTCATAAAACAAGTTCCTGAAGACCTATAAAGAGAGTTAGACCCCCACACAGTAATTGTGGGAGACTTTAACACCCCACTGTCAATATTAGACAGATCAATGAGACAGAAAATTAACAAGGATATTCAGGACTTGAACTCAGATCTGGACCAAGCAGACCTAATAGACATCTACAGAAGTCTCCACCCCAAATCAACAGAGCATACATTCTTCTCAGTGATACACAGCGTGTTTTCTAAAATTGACCACATAATTGGAAGCAAAATACTCCTTAGCAAATGCAAAAGAACGGAAATCATAACACAGTCTCTCAGACCACAGTGCAATCAAATTAGAACTCAGAATTAAGAAACTCATCCAAAACGGCACAACTACATGGAAATTGAACAATCTGCTCCTGAATAACTACTGGGTAAATTATTAAATTACGGGAGAAATAAAGAAGTTCTTTGAAACCAATGAGAACAAAGAGACAAGCTACCAGAATCTCTGGGACACAGCTAAAGCAGTATTAAGAGGAAAATTTATAGCGGTAAGTGCCCACAACAGAAAGCTGGAAAGACCTAAAATTGACACCTTAACATCACAATTAGAAGAACTAGAGAGGCAAGAGCAAACAAATTCAAAAGCTAGCAAAAGACAAGAAATAACTAAGATCAGATCAGAACTGAAGGAAATAGAGACATGAGAAACCCTTCAAAAAATCAATTATTCCAGGAGCTGATTTTTTGAAAAGATTAACAAAATAGATTAACAAAATAGATGGACCACTAACTAGACTAATAAAGAAGAAAAGAGAGAAAAATCAAATAGACACAATAAAAAAAAAATGATGATCTTTAATCTTTGAGGCTGATGACCTTTGGATGGGGTTTCTGTGTGCAGCTTCTTTTTGTTGATGTTGATGTTATTGCTTTCTGTTTGTTAGTTTTTCTCTTCTAGCAGACCCCTCTTTTGCAGGTCTGCTGCAGTTTGCCGGATGTCTACTCCCGACCCTGGTTGTCTGGGTATCACCAGCTGAGGCTGCGGAACAGCAAAGATTGCTGCCTGCTCCTTCCTCTGGAAGCTTCGTCCCAGAGGGGCACCAGTCTGATGCCAGCCGGAGCTCTCCTGTATGTGATGTCTGTCGGCTCCTACTGGAAAGTATCTCCCAGTCAGAATACACAGGGGTCAGGGACCCACTCGAGGAGGCAGTCTCTCCTTTAGTAGAGCTTGAGCACTGTGCTGGGAGAATCCTCCTTGTCAGGATCTGCTGCTGTCATCAGAGCTGGCAGGCAGGAATGTTTAAGTCCACTGAAGCTGCGCCCCTGATAGCCGCCCCTTCCCTGGGAGCTCTGTCCCAGGCAGATGGGAGTTTTATCAATAACCTCCTGGCTGGTGCTGGTGTCTTTCTTTCAGAGATGCCCTGCCCAGTGAAGAGGAATCAAGAGAAGCAGTCTGGCCATAGCTGCTTTGCCGTGCTGTGGTGAGTTCCGCAGTCCAAACTTCCTGGCCTCCTTAGTGCTGTTAGGGGAAAGCTGCCTACTCAAGCCTCAGTAATGGTGGATGCCCCTCCCTCTACCAAGCCAGGTCAACTTCAGACTGCTGTGCTGGCAGTGAGAATTTCAAGCCAGTGATTCTTAGCTTGCTGGGGTCTGTGGGGGTGGGACCTGCTGAGCAAGACCACTTGGCTTCCTGGCTTCAGGCCCCTTTCTAGGGGAGCGAACGGTTCTGTCTCGCTGGGGTTCCAGGCATCACTGGGGTATGGAAAAAAACAAAACAAAACAAAACAAAACAAACTCCTACAGCTAGCTCTGTGTCTGCCCAAACAATCATCCAGTTTTGTGCTTGAAACCCAGGGAGCTGGTGGTGTAAGCACATGAGGGAATCTCCTATTCTGTGGATTGCAAAAACTGTGGGAAATGCATAGTACCTGGGCCAGAGAGCACAGTCCCTCATGGCTTCCCTTGGCTGGGGGAGGGAGGTCCCCGGCTGCTTGCACTTCCTGGGTGAGGCAATGCCCCACCCTGATTCCGCTTGCCCTCTGTGGGCTGTACCCACTGCCTAAACAGTCTCAATGAGATGAAGTGGGTACCTCAGTTGGAAATGCAGAAATCACCCACCTTCTGTGTTGGTCTCACTAGGAGCTGCAAACTGGAGCTGTTCCTATTCAGCCATCTTGCCAGATCTCTCTATTATCTTTTATAGGAAAAAACTTTCTGAAGATGACATCAGACTCAAGAAACCAAGTAGGAAAAGACTGATAAATGTGAAGATGTCCTTTACTCAGATCAAGATCCTTTACTCAGATCTTGATCTTTTACTCAGAAATCAAGATCCTTTACTCAGAAAAAGAAAAGTACAAACAAAAATATAAAAAATAATTTCAGCAAAATATTTGTGATACATGATGAACAATGGTTAAGTGTTCCTAGTAAACAAAGAAGTCATAAATCTGAAACAATCAACAGCAGTAAAAAACTGGATACGTATCTCACAGAAAAAAGAAATACTAAGAGCAAATAAACACATGAAAAGATGCACAACCTCAATCTCATTCCTCATTCTGAGGAAATGAAAAACAGAACTAATGGCTGAGTACAAGATTTAAAAAATTGGTGATACCCAGTGTTGGTAAGGATGTGGACAGTCACTCCCATGGATCATTCATTGGAAAATATATCAAAGTAATCTTTTTGGAGAACAATTTTGCAATATCTACACTTAGTAATTTATTGTACTCACAAAAGTACGTGAAGGTGTATTATGGTTTGAGTGTATGGAGGCTGTAGAGCCCTCAGAGGATGGAGCCAGATGCCAGGGATCAGATAATAGCTCAGCAACTTCCAAGGTATGTGACTGTGGCAAGCTAAGAGCCTTACCTGGGAAGTGGAGATAAGTATGTTTTTACCTCAAAATGCTGGTGTGAGGATTTGATATATTTATACACTTCAGAGAAATGCTTGGCAGAGATTGCAGTCATTGGAACATTAATCTAAAGAAAACATCCAACTGCTCACCGGTAGAGTGCTAAGAAGGAAGAGCTTGGCCTCATAGCTGGATGGCTTTCCCTGAAAGTGAAGGCAGCAAACCTCTCTGTGACTGGGAGACTGAAGTCTTTACTTCATTAAGTCTGGGGCGTCTCATGTTCCAGGACAGCATCACTTTCCACGTTGCTTCCTTTTTCATGTGTAAGAATTTTAGCCAGCTGAGAGCAAGGCAAGTGACCATTTCAAAGACAGGCATTTTACTAGCTGGTGGCCACTGAAGGCTTGATTCCTGTGCTCTTTTCTGGTACTTTTTGTCTTAAAGCAGAATTTCTCAACAGTGGCACTATTGACATTTTGGGCTGGATAATTCTTTGTTGTGGGGGGACTGTGCTGTCCATTGTAGGATGTTTAGCAGCATTCCTGATCTTGATCCACTAAATGCTCCCAAGTTCTGACAATCAAAAATGTTTTCGGATATTGTCAAATGTCCCTTGGGAGTGAAATCACCCTTGGTTGAGGATCACTGGGTTTTAGAGGTTTGGAATGGAAAAAAAAAATGATTCTCCCATTGGAAGCAGAGACCGTAGTTCAGATTATGAACCAGTTAGATGATTTCCCTTCTTCAGCATGAATTCAGACTGCATTACCTTTGAAAATTAATGTTTGGTGTGTGTGTGTGTGTGTGTGTGTGTGTGTGAGAGAGCATATTAGAGCTAACAGTTATCCACTGGGCTCTAGGATGAATAAGGAAGCATAGCTTCACCTTATTCTCGACAAAGTCCTTGAGAGGGTCCAGATGTGCAGTGCCTATGTTCCATCACACTTTCACGCTTCTAAAAAAATTGACTTATTGGCCGCACTCTGGGAGGCCAACGTGGGCAGATCACAAAGTCAGGAGTTCGAGACCAGCCTGGCTAATATGGTGAAACCCCATCTCTACTAAAAATACAAAAATTAGCTGGGTGCGGTGGTAGTCCCAGCTACTCGGGAGGCTGAGGCAGGAGAATCGCTTGAACCCAGGAGGTGGAGGTTGCAGTGAGCCGAGATCGCATCACTGCCCTCCAGCCTGGGTGACAGAGCAAGACTCCATCTCAAAAAAAAAATGGACTGATTAATTATTTTTGAATTAGCAATATATTCACATGGTTCAAAATTTAAGCAATATGAATGAGTATAGAATGAAAAGTTTCTCTCCCATCCCTGTCTCCAGACATCTGGGTCCTGTCCATGAGAAAGCCACATGAACAGTCCCTTTGTTTATCCTTCCAAATATATTTTTTACATACGCAAATATGTATATTTGTATTTATAAAATATTTGCATATTTCCCTTGTATATTTATATATTTCCCTTTCTCATCCCTTCCTTTTTTTTTTTTAAACAAAAACAGGTCATACACTGAACATATGTGTGTTCACTTAGACTCTTCTATGTACATATGTTATCCCTTCACCACTGCTTCCTTTGTAAGAGAACTCCGATTTTGTGCAGTTCTTTAGCACCACACCCTTTCCCCTACCTACCTACCCACAAACGCACTTCATGGAATCCATGTGACTCAGGGGAAGTGGATTCCACCCCCAGATCTGGGAGTAGGTGCTCAAAGGGTGACTCCATTCTCTTTGCCAGAGGTCAGTTCAGAAAGGGGCATGAAATCCAACTCAGGCCAATGGACATGCTGAGAAGTTTGCTGGGCTTTCCAGGGAATTTTTTTTTCTCCTGACAGAGCTGTGGAAGAAGTCTCTTTTGCCTCCTCTGGACACCACTATAGGGGGAAGTAAAGATGGGGCAGATACTTGAGGAATGACCCGGAAGAAAGTGGAGCACTTGGATTAAGCCAATCCTGAAGCCTGCTCGACTGCTGTCCTTTCAGGCAGAAGAAGGATGGGTGATGTCACTTTCAGCAGTCTAGGGTGAGGTCACAAGTCAGTGAAGCCATTTCAAATCCAAGTCTGGTGTGGTTTGAAGGCTTTTGGTTTACAACAGTAAAATCAATTCTCTGATGTGCAGCATTTTACAGTACAAACAGTGCTCCCACATTCAGGTTTCATTGAGAATAACTATGCCAGGCAGGGCCTCTGTGCCCACTGCACAGATGACGAAAAGAAGACATGGAGGGGAAAGTCTTGTTTAAGGACACATAACCTGTAAGAGGCAGAACTGGAATCCAACCTCAAGTTTGTTTCTGTTACCGAAATACCGGGAGTTTCGTCTGGGTCCTGGGGCTCGTGGTACAGAAAGCCAATGGCTGAGATGGTGAGAATTGCCAAGGCAGAGGAGATGGGAGCTCAGTCTCAAATGCATCTCCCTGACTAACTAAAACTAGGGGTTCATATAGCAGGGAAGAAATGTAACCGTGTGAAAGAAAACGGGAACTAGGGAGGGGCAAGGAAGCAATCATGGCGAATGAGGGGTCCTACATCTTATTGTCGGATGTGACAGTCTGGTGAATTTCAGTTCTTGAGAGGTCTGAAGGTCCTTTCCTGAAGAAGGAACTCAGATAAAACAAGTATAAGTTTCAAGCTTTAAGACTAGAAGGGTGAATTTCTATGTTTATCAAAAGGAAAAAAAAAACTGTCTATGGGACAATTGGATTGGTTTTATTTAAATATCAAGGTTATTTTCTCCCAAAACACTGGACACTCTGGCTGGAGGCATTCATGTCCACAGATGCTGCCAAGTGTTGACTCTACCCTCAGCAGCAGCAGGACCAAGAAGCTCTGGGAGGTCAGGACACAGGAGAGAGGCAGGAAGAGTGCCCACATGATCCCCTGTGGTGGCCGTGACTGCCACAGCCATATGACTGCCAACTGTGCCCAGGTCCTTTTAGCACGTCCTCAAGAGTCAGTGCCTCGGAGCAAGTGGGCTGATCTCTGGACTACACTGGGGAAGAGAGAAAAGGAGGTGCTCCCTGGTGCCCAATGGAAGATTCCTCAAGATAGAGATTGAGCTGCTGTTCTAGGGCACCCCAAGGGCAAATGTCCCCACCGTCTCTAAGGCTCCAGCCAGCTCCAAACCCTCTGGGTGGTAAATAGACAGAATCCCCTTTAGTGACCTCCCCTCACTGGCAATATTTTCTTTCTCTTTTTTCTTATAATAGTTCAGTTGATCAAAAAAGAACTCAATCTTAAAGGGGTCAGGGAGCTGACCTCAATCGAAAGTTGAGAAGAAAAGCATGTGCGACGAACAATATCCTTGGTTTAGAATTTACTTACAAAGCTTCAGCTGAGCTTATGAATGTGTCATTTGGGTATTTGCTGGGCTTTGCACACACCCCTCCAGTTTCTACACAGGGCCAGGCACACCACAATGGTGTGGCTGCATTTTCTTTTTAATCTTAGGTTCATTTTTTTTAGATCCTAAAACACAAAAATGGGATTCAGGAAGTGTGAATTTACTTGAACCAAACTGAAAAAAGGTTTTCTCAACCTCTGCAACATGAAGCTGCAGAATTCACAACAGTTTTAATTATAACACACTAAATAGATACAATAAGCGGCTCTTTGCTCTGACGTTGAAATCTCTACCTATTTTTATCTCCAGGCAAATAACAGGCGGCTGGGGAAAGTTACAACATTGTGAGTGGGTTATTGAATCTCCGAGCATCAACAACCTCTATGTCATTACATTGCACTGTATACTAAAGAAAATCATTGTATCCAGGCTGGGCATAGTGGCTCACGCCTGTAATCACAGCACTTTGGGAGACTGAGGCGGGCAGATCACCTGAGGTCACGAGTTCAAGACCACCCTGGCCAACATGGTGAAACCCTGTCTCTACTGAAAAACAAAACAAAACAAAACACAAAAATTAGCCAGGCATGGTGGTGCACACCTGTAATCCCAGCTACTCCAGAGGCTGAGACAGGAGAATTGCTTGAACCTGGGAGGTGGAGGTTGCAGTGAGCTGAGATCATGCCATTGCAGTCCAGCCTGGGCAAGAAGAACGAAACTCCATCTCAAAAAGAAAGAAAGAAAAAAACAAAAACAAAAAACAAAGAAAATCATTGTATTCAAAGATACAAGATGAGCAAAAATATTTCAAGATTTCTTAGAAGAAATTTGCTTCCCAAAGGCAAAGGAAAACTAAGCACTTTAAAACTACTGCTGTAAAGTAACTTTAAAGCATAATTCTCCCCCTGAGTTTCAGGAAACCCCTGGAAAGAGGGGCAAGACTTTCCCTTTCTCACCTCACCATGACCTCCAGGGCCTTGGAGATCAGGCTTTGAAAATGAAGGTCATCATAATTACTACTACAACCCAGGTCTGGGGGAAGGCGGAGAACCTTGAACAGAGCCCACTGGAATTTGCTGGCTGGGGTCCCGGTGGGCTGCAGCGTCAGGGAAGGCCTTGGGGTTGCTGCTCCACCTGCCTGCTCATGGCCTCACTTCTTTGCTCCTCCCCTAGAAGATTCTATCAGAATTGCTTTGTGCCCAGGAATGGGCCTATGATGAAGACTCTGGCTCACTTCTTCCTCTGTACTTTGGGATTGCATCATGGAACCCAATATCCTGAACCAGCGTAAGAAAGGGAGGGGAAAGTGGATGAACATCTGATACAAGAAGAAAACAGACACTCATATTTTCACTCAATTTTCAAAGCAATCTACACTACAGATGAGGAAACTGAGATTTATGGAAGTGAAGAGACTTGCTGAAGACCACAATTTGGTGGCTGAAACTGGTTTGAATTTTATTCCAACACAAATCGTTTTTTATTTTAGACAGGGTCTCACTCTATTCTCCACTGCTGGAGTGCAGTGGCATGATCGTGGCTCACTAAAACCTCTGCCTCCAGGGCTCAAGCCATCTTCCCACCTCAGCCTCCTAAGTAGCTGGAACCACAGGCGTGCACCACCACACCTGGTTAATTTTTGTATTTCTTGTAGAGATGAAGCTTTTCCATGTTGCCCAGGCTGATTGTGAACTCTCGAGCTCAAGTGATCCACCTGCCTTGGCCTCCCAAAGTGCTGGGATGACAGGTGTGAGCCACTGCACCTGGCCTCAAATCTTTTTATTGTATTTTATTTTTTATTTTTGTCGGTACATAGTAGGTGTATATATTTATGGGGTACATGAGATATTCTGATACAGGCATGCAATCCATGATAATCACATCAGGGGACAAGGCATAGCCATTATCTCAAGCATTTATCATTTCTTTGTGGTACAAAAATTCCAATTACACTACTTTAGATATTTTTATATGTACAATAAATTATTGTTAACTGTAGTCACACTGTTGTGCTATCAAATATAAGATATCAAAAAAAATACTATATTTTTGTAGCTATTAACCATGCTCCCTCTCCTCCTTCCCAGCCTCTGGTAACCATCATTCTACTATCCTCATGAATTTAATTGTCTTCATTTTTAGCTCCCACAAATGAGCGAGAGCAGGTCAAGTTTGTCTTTCTGTGCCTGGCTTGTTTCATTTAACATAATGACCTCCAGTTCCATCCACATTGTTGCAAATGACGAGATCTCGTTCTTTTTCATGGCTGAATAGTACTCCATTGTGTATGTGTACCACATTTTCTTTATCCATTTGTCTGTTGATGGACACTTAGGTTGCTTCCAAATCTTGGCTACTGTGAATAACACTTCAATAAATGAGAATGCAGATATCTCTTCAATATACGGATTTCCTTTCTTTTGGGTATATACTAGCAGTGGGATTGCTGGATCATATGGTAGCTCTGTTTTTAGCTTTTTTGAGGAACCTCCATAGTTTTCTCCATGGTGGCTGTACTAATTTACATTCCCACCAACTAGCTCAAATCTGTAAATTATACCATGAGGATGTCTAAATCAAGGGGGTGATTTTTGCAGTTTCTACAAGAAAATCGTTGAGTAGTTCACCTCACTTGATTGGCAAATTCAGTCAAATGACTGTACAAGAAGTTTTATAGAAATGTAATCTCATGTGAAACATTTAAACCATGTGTTACCACAAACAATTATTAAATCACTTAAATATGTTTAAGAACTAAATAGGATATTTCTTCACGATATATGCTTTAAAAATTTTTACTGTGGTAAAATACACATGACATAACTTTACCATTTTAACCATTTTAAGTGTACAGTTCTCCAGTGCTAAGTATATCCACATTAATGTGTAACCAATCTCTAGGACTTATCTCATAAAACTGAAACTATAACTATTAAACAACAACCCCTCGTTTTACCTTCTCCCCAGCTTCTGGCAAACACAATTCTGCCTTCTGTTTCTATAGCTGACTACCCCAGAGAGGTCATATGAATGGGATCATTCAGTATTTGTCCTTTGGGATTGGTGTATTTCACCTAGCATAATGTCCTTAAGGTTCATCCATGTGGTAGCTTATGTCAGAATTGTCCTCCTTTTTAAGGCTAAATAATATTCCATTGTATACATAGACCACATTTTGCTTATCCATTCTTCTGTTGATAGACATGTGAGTTGTTGCCATCTTTTGGCTATTGTGAACATTGCTGCTATGAACATGATTGTACAAATTTCTCTTTGTGATCTTTTCAGTTCTTTGGATATATACCCAGAAGTGGAGTTGCTGTATCATATGGTAATTTCTATTTATTAAGGAGCTGCCATAGCGTTATTCAAAACTGCTGCACCATTTTACATTGCCAACAACAGGGCACACAAATTTGAATTTCTTTGCATTCTCACCAATACTTGTTATTTTCTGGTTTTTTTTTTTTTGCGGCAGCTATTCTAACGGGCATGAGGTGGTATTTCATGGTGGTTTTCATTTGCATTTCTTTACTGATCAGTGAGGTTGAGCATCTTTGACTATGCTTGTTGCACACTTATATACATTATTTGGATATCTGTCTATTCAAGTCCACTGCCCATTTCTAAACTGGGTTATCTTTTTGTTGT
The DNA here is from genome assembly GCF_047675955.1 of Chlorocebus sabaeus. Lineage (NCBI taxonomy): Eukaryota > Metazoa > Chordata > Mammalia > Primates > Cercopithecidae > Chlorocebus > Chlorocebus sabaeus. Next base: position 5,635,755 of record NC_132929.1, on the reverse strand, counting down.
TGTTGAGTTGTAGGAGGTCTTTATATATTCTGGATACTAACCCCTTGTCAGATGTATGATTTGCAAATATCTCCCATCCCATAGGTTGCCTTTTCATTCTGTTGACTGTGTCCTTTGACGGACAAAAGTTTTTAATTTTGATATAATTTACCTATTTTTACTTTTGTTGTCTGTGCTTTTGGTGGCATAGCCAAGAAATCATTGCCAAACTCAGTATCATGAAGATTTTCCTCTGTATTTTCTTCTCAGGCTTATATAGTTTTGGCTCTTACATTTGGGTCTTTGATCCATTTTGTGTTAATTTTTGTATATATTATAAAGAAAGCATCCAATTCGTTATTTTTTGCATGTGGCTGTCCAGTTTTCCTAGCATCATTTGTGGAAAAGACTGTTCTCCCCCTTTGAATGATCTTGGCACTCTTGCTGAAAATCATTTAACCATATATGGGAGGGTTTATTTCTGGGCTCTCTATTCAATTCCATTGATTTACATGTGTGTCTTTATGCCTTAAAGGTACTATAGCTTTGTAATAAATTTGGAAATAAAGAAATGTGAGAACTCCAACTTTGTTATTCTTTTTCAAGACTGTTTTGGCTATTCAAGATCCTTTGAAATACCATATGAATTTAGGATCAATTTTTTTTTTAATTTCTGTGAAAACACCCATGATATTTTTGACAAGAATTGCACTAAATGTGTAGATTGCTCTGGATAGTATGGACATCTTAACTAAATTAAGTCTTTAAATATATGAACATGTACTGTATTTCCATTTGTTTGTATCTTCTTTAATTTCTTTCAGAAACACTTCATAGTTTTCAGAGTACAGGTCTTTTGCCTCTTGGTTAATTCTGAGTATTTTATTATTTTTGATTCTGTTAGAAATGGAATTATTTTCTTAATTTCCTTTTCCGACTATTCATTTTAGTGTATGGAAATGCAACTGATTTTTATATGTTGATTTTATATTTTGTATATTCTGCATCTTTGCTGAATTTGTTTATTCGTTCTAATAGTTTGTGGAATCTTTAGGGGTTTCTACATATAAGATCATGTCCAAGAACAGACATAATTTTACTTCTTCCTTTCTGGTTTGGATGCCTTTATGATGCTTTTTTTTTTTTTTTTTTTTTTGACAGGGTCCCACTCTGTCACCTGATTAGAGTGCAGTGGCTCAAACAAGGCTCACTTCAGCTTTGACCTTCTGGCCTCAAGTGGTCCTCCCACCTCAGCCTCCCAAGTAGCTGGGACTACAGGTGCATGCCACCATGTCCAGTTAATTTTTAAATTTTTTTTTTATAGAGATGGGGTCTTGCTATGTTGCACAGGCTGGTCTTGAACTCCTGGGCTCAAGCGATCTCCCTGCCTTGGCTTCCCAAAGTGTTGGGATTACAGGCTAAGCCACCGTGTCTGGCCTATGATGCATTTTGAATGAAAGAAAAACAGACACCATTATTTTGCATCACAAAATATAAAACGGAAGAGATTTCACAGCCAATCAAATGGGAATTTAGAATTGGATCCTCCTGCACTTTCCCCCACACTTCTTTCAAAGCCGCCTTCCTCTGCAAGGCTTCCACCTCACCTCTGAGCACCTACAACCTGAGCTCTGAGCACCCATACCTCACCTCTGAGCACTGTGCCCCATCTGGATGGAGCTCCTGCACGGTCAGGGTGGGGACATCCCTGAGGAAGATGCATTGTCTTCCGTGGAGTTACCTAAAAAAACTGGGGCATGTTCTCATAACTGCCTCCACTTAGTCTAAAGATGCAGCAATTCAACAAAAGTACATGTAAACCTCAGAACTGGGCTTGGAGTTTTAAAGATCAGTGGACTCTATTGTCTATTGTGTGAATGGTTTGGGGGTTTCCTAGCTCGTTTTTTTTTCTTTTATGGTATAGACGCCTGAAGGCTCTTTGCTCAGTAGCCCCACTGCGTGGCTGACTTCCTCTGCAGACGCCCGGCTGAAAGTCGGGTTCTGGCCTCTCTGTTTACACCCTTTTGGACTTGGCCTCTCTGTTTACACCCTTTTGGACTTGAGGCTTGCCTGTATTTTGGTTCCCTGAAACGTGGACTCTGGATCTGGGTGCTAACCAATTCCCTTCCTTTCCGGGCTGGGGTCCTCAGACCTCACTGTAATGAGAGATTGTGACCTCTTTTCTCATGTCTCAGGCAGGCTCTGATGCCTTTTCCGGTTGAGGACCGTGTTGAACCAGGTGAAGTTGCCATTTTTGTTGGCCATTTTTGTCCTGCAAAACTGACAATTGCATATCCTTAAATTTAATACTTTTGGCGTAGAAACTACCTACTGTTGTCCAATAGAGGAAACAACATTACTTCCTGAAAGCATTTGTCTGAGCAAAACAGTATTTGTTTTATCCACATTTCCCCTTCATTCACTTGTATCGTTCAGGGACTTGCAGGGCGCAGTCACCTGTGTGACGCCCTCGCATGTATGGTTCCAATCCCAACTTCACGGCACGGAGAACTAAATTCTCTCCCACCTTCCTGTGGAGAGCCCTCCATCCTCGTTGTCACTGGTTCCCTTCCCCTGGATCCCTCCACCTCGATTATGTTTCTCTGAGGGTGCAATGACAACAATAAAATGAAATGTTGTTCTTGTTCAGTTAAGTAATAAATTGCTGTTTCTTCCATTTTCTCTTTGACTAAAGATGTATCAGCTTTATTATTATTTTTAAAATAGAGACAGTGTCTCAATATGTTGTCCAGACTGGCCTTGAACTCCTGAGCTCCAGTGATCCTCTCACTTTGGCCTTCCAAAGTGCTAGGATGACAGGCATGAGCCACCACGCCTGGTAAAAGATGTATTAGCTTTAAACAAGGTTAAAATTTCTTCTCAGTTGTGTAAAAATCACAAAAGAATGCAACATGTCCTCTAGGTGTTAGCCTGTATGGAGTTGAACAAACAGCGGAGTCCTTTGTTCACTGTCTTAGAAGTCTTTGGGATTTCTGTTGATCAATCCATTTCTTCTTGATAATGAACTCGCATAAACAGTTTGCCATGATGACAGGGCCTCTGCACATGATGTGAGGATGTTGACCCCCTTTCCTCCCCTAAGTCAGTGCTGGCCCAACTCATAAAAGCTCAAAGACCCAGTGAGACCAGCCTCAGTCAGATCAGCCCATCCATAAGTGGGGGTTGTTGTTACAATGCTCCATATCACTGCCAAAGAGGGATTTGGGGTGGATTATAGAAATGCATACAACAGGGGCCAGGCGCAGTGACTCACACCTATAATCCCAGCACTTTGGGAGAGCAAGGTGGGCAGATCACGAGGTTAGGAGATCAAGACCATCGTGGCTAACATGGTGAAACCCCGTCTCTACTAAAAATACAAAAATTAGCTGGGTGTGGTGGCGTGTGCCTGCAATCCCAGCTACTGGGGAGGCTGAGGCAGGAGAATTGCTTGAACCTGGGAGGTAGAGGTCGCAGTGAGCCGAGATCATGCCACAGCAGTCTAGCCTAGTGACAGAGTGAAACTCTGTCTCAAAAAAAAAAAAAAAGAAAAGAAAAGAAAAAAGGAAATGCATACAACAGAATAAAAATAAAATAAGCAAAGACTTGGAGGAAGAAGAGGAAAATTAAGGTAAGGAATTAAGATGAAGTCATTTTTTTCTTTTTGCCTATTCATATTTTGAGTTTCTCTTTTCTTACTGATTTGTAGGAGTTACTTGTATATTCTAGATCTGTGCTAATACGTTAGCCACTAGTCCCATGTGGCTATTGAAATTAATTAGTCTGGGCGTGGTGGCTCACACCTATAATCCCAGCACTTTGGGAGGCCAAGGTAGGTGGATCGCTTGAGCTCAGGAGTTCACGACCAGCCTGGGAAACATGGCAAGACCCCATCTCTACTAAAAATACAAAAATTAGCCAGGTGTGGTGGCACACCTGTAATTCCAGGTACTCAGGAGTCTGAGGTGGGAGAATCACCTGAGCTCAGGAGGTCAAGGCTGCAGTGAGCTGTGATTGCACCACTGCACTCCAGCCTGGGTGACAAAGACCCTGTCTAAAAAAATAAAAATAAAAAAATAGTAATTAAAGTTAAATAGAATTAAAAATTCAGCTCCTCAGTCACCCTCCTCACATTTCAAGTGTGCAGTAGCTACAACTATCCAGTGGCCCACATAGACCGACACCATTTCCATCATCACAGCCAATTATCTTGGATAGTGTTGGCCTGTGTATTAATCCCTTGTCAATTTTACTCACTTCAAATATCTTCTTCAAGAAAATTGTTTTCTGCTAACTTTGATTAAGATGGCTTCACTGAATAGAAACGTTTAGTTTTTTTTTGAGACAGGATCTTGCTCTGTTGCCCAGGCTGTAGTGCAGTGGTGCGACCATAGCTTACTATAACCTTGAATTCCTGGGCTCAAGCAATCCTCCTGCCTCAGCCTACCAAGTAGCTAGAACTATAGGCAAGCACCACAATGCCTGGTCAATTAAAAAATTTTGTAGAGATGGTGTTTCTCTGTGTTGCCCATCTTCCTACCTCAGCCTCCCAGAATGCAGGGATTACAGGCGTGAGCTGTTGCACTTGACCATATGTTATGATTCGGATTTGTGTGCCTGTCCAAATCTCATGTCAAATTGGTGGAAGGCCCTGGTAGGAGGTGATTGGATTATGGAAACATATTTCCTCCTTGCTATTCTAGGGATAGTGAGGGAGTTCTCATGAGATCTGATAGTTTAAAAGTGTGTGGCACTTCCCCCTTTGCTGTCTCTCTCCTTCACCATGGCAAGACGTGCCTACTTCCCCTTCGCTTTCCACCATGATTGTGAGTTTCCTAAGGCCTCTAAGCCATGCTTCCTGTACAGCCTATAGTACTATAAGTCCCTTAAATCTCTTTTCTTCATAAATTACCTAGCCTCAGTTCTTTATAGCAGTGTGACAATGGACTAATACATCATAAATGTTTAGTTTTTATATGGTTGTGTTCTTCATATTTTTCCCTGTAATATGTACATTTGGAGTCTTGTTTAAGAAATCTCTTCCCTGAGGTCTCAGAGACATTTCCCCTCACCTTTTGGTATCTGGGTTGTGGATTTACTTTTCCCATATGTGGGTAGTGAATCCAATAGGACTTTGCCTTTGTTGCACAGTGTGAGGTAGGGATCGAACTCTATACTTTCCATCTAGTGAGGGGGTTTCCCCATCATTGCTGTTAACAGATTCATCTACACATCCATCGTCTCCCCACAGGTCTTGTGTGCCACTGCTTTCCTGTGCCCGTCCAAGGTCCATGAGAGCAATTTTGGGCTCTTGAAGGCTGCATCCATCTCTTTATGTTTCCTCAGCCAGGACCAAATTGTCTTTTCACTGACTTTGTGCAATGACTTCGTGCAGGGAGAGTGCTCTATTCTCCCTCGTTCTTGTGTTGCCAAATGTTCATAGCTCTTCTAGGACCTTGCTCATCTAGATGCACTTTAAAATCCATCTTTTTGAGTTTCTCAAAATGTGTATAGAAAATCAGCAGTCACTCACTAATGAAATATTCTCCTTTAAGTGAAAAATAATATATGTGCTGGGAAGCTCTGTGATCTACTTTAAACCTAGGAATGAAGCTCCAAGTGTTAACGGTGATTTAAAATCCATTCCACTGAGTTTTGGTTAGTCTGGGGCATCAGTAAATGCTCATTTCCAAAAGTACTTTGCCTTTGAAGGCTACTAATGCATGCAGTGTGTTGCCATGGCAACGGTTACTTTTAGTTAGTACTTTTTATAGATTAAAGTGTTACACCCTGGAGTCTATTCATGTAAATGCATAAATCTTAAGACAGTATGGTACTTCATTTAATGTAGATATTTAATGGAACAGAGTCAGACTTAACTGACCAGAAATGGAAAATTTTCAACACTTATATTTGATACAGACATGCAGCGTTACCAAAAATATAACATTTCCATTACTTTTTTTTATAAAATATAAATTAACCTTGCTCTCCATTTAACTTGGTCAATATTTAATAAATTGTGGTTGAAATTTGCACATATCACTTTGTTTTCTACCCTAGAGTAAAATCCCCAATTATTGTGGGGATTCAGAAGACTTAGAGAACAAGGTGTTTCTCAGTCAAATGGAGGAGAAGTCAGTGGAGCCCTGGGTAGGAAAGAGTATATGGGCCTGGGTTTGGATATTGGCAGTGACTTTTATTAGCTGTGTGGCCTTGAACTTCAGTTTCCCCAGTCATAAAATGGAGATTATCACATCTACTTTGCACAGCAGTTGTGAAGATTAACTGTATCTTCAGTAAGTGATATCTATGATTAAAAAATGACTAGATAATGATTTCAAGTCAATATTTAAGACAGAAAGAGAGGGTGGAAATATCAAGTACAAAAGTGCTGAGGAAAGTCAACAGTCAACGATCCTGGGGGATGGGAGGTCTCAGAGACAGGGGAACTGGGCACAGCTTCCACGTACATGAGAGGAGAAGGACACGGGGCAGAGATCAGTGGGGCAGTGGGCATGGAAGATGGACCATGGGGCTGGCTGGGTGAGGCTTGATCAGGAAAGACAAAGGGGTGGCGTTAGGAGCCCCCAAGGGTGGGCGAGAGCTCTGTGCCTTACACAAAAAGTGACCCTAAACAGTGCCTTATACAGAGGCGACAAAAAGTGTTTTATAAGGGAGATCTGGCAAACAAAGGGGCACATGGAGACAAGCATGAGGGCTAGATGTGCCCCTGGCCTGAGGACAGCAAGGCCTGAACTTAGGACGGGTGTGGAGAGTGAGATGAAGATGAGAATCTCACAGTCACAAGGAAGACGACAGAGGAATTAGCTCTACTGGAAACAGAAGGAATGGGAAGAGCCAAAATGGTCTCCGAAGCTTTGCTCTCTTCTGATGAACAATTGTTTAAAGTAACAATAATGACAATAACAAAACAGTCATCCCTTGGCATCCGAGGGATGCTGGTTCCAGGACTCAGTTTCTTGCCATGTGAATCTCTCCCGCTTGCTTTTTCAGAGCAAGCATGTGAAAAGAGTCTGAAAAAGATGGAAGTCACTGTCTTTTATAATCTAATTTCCAAAGTGGCATCCAACACCCTTGCTGTGTTTTATTCATTGAAACCAAGTCACTGAGTCCAGCCCATATACACTCCAAGGAGAAGGAACTACACACGGGCATGAAGATAAGGAGATGGAGATCACTGAGAGCCATGCTGAAAGCTGCCTGCCACGCTAGGGGACTGAAGAAGTAGCAATACTCTTGACTCAAATAGGACAGGAGGATGAAAATCATTTAGGACCCAGATGATGAACTCAGTTGTAATCATGGTGTATGAGCTAATGGCATGGTATCGGAACCAGAATCCACAGCCATGTGAGCCATGGGAGAGCTCTAGAAAGAAGGCAAGCCATGGACATGGATTAGGAAGCATCCTATTTTGACCATGTTCAGGACATGTATTCTTAGCTTCATTGCACATGTCTGCAAAACAAATAAGTCTGCTACAGGGCTGTCAGACGGGGCTGTGTTTTCGTCTGAAGGATCAACAGGAAAAGGATTTACTTCCAACCTGACTCACATGTTTGTTGGCAGGATTCAGTTCTTTGCAAGATGTTAGGATGAGGTTCTTGATTCTTTACTGGCAGTGGCCTTGTGAGAAGTCTTGAGCTGGAGAACCCAATTCAACTGTGGCTGGATACCTGACCCACAGAAACTATGAAATAATAAATGTGCTTTTCAAGCCATTACGTTTTGGTGTGATTTGTTTTGCAGCAACAGATAATTAATACATGCAGTTTCCAACTCTTCGATCCTATCCGTTAGGATAAGGCACCTAGAAATTCTCCCACCCTTCCAAGGCCTCAAAATTAAAGCTTTTCTGGAATTTGAGAGAAGGTAGTGGGCCACTTAGGGAGGAAGCTATTGTTCGGTACATGCCTCCTGGCACCCTCTCCTGCTGGACAACTGCTTCTCCAGTCTAATCCTGCTCTAGCTTCTTGCTGGGAAATAACACTCCCCTCACTTTTTCTCCTTGGACTTCCTGTGCTCCCAAACTTGGCTTGGGTCCAGACTGTATTCTTCGGTGTCCCTGACCTGGATTTCTATTTCAGAACCTAAATGCTGCATGTCTAAGCTGATCTGGTCAGCACATTTTTTATCGCTTCTGCATTTGATAGTTGGATTGTGGCATTCCTGACCTTGCATTGCACCCACACAAATCAAAACAGCCTTGCCAGCCCTGTAAGATAATTTGATTCCATTCTCTAGCAATATAGGGCCAGGTCCAAAGTTACCAAATCACGGTCCTGACTGCTCCTGGCACCCAGCCCATGGCTTCCTGACCTTTGCCTTTCCGGCTCCACCACCTCAAGGAGGCGTGAACGATCTTTCAAAGGCATGTTGCCAAGTTCTGAGCTTGTTCTTCCCATCCTTCCAGGGGGTGTGGGATGGGACTTGGAGTTACGCCAACTCTTCAGGAGGGAATGTGCATGCACCAGCTCCAAGTAGAGTTGGCAATAGGCACCGCTACTCAATGGCACAGTGGTGACTCATGAAAGCAGTGGGGAGTGGAACATGATGGCAGAAAATCAGTTCCCAGGCCCTGCTCAGCAATTACGAAGCAGTCTGTTAACTTGGTACCAGGAAAATAGAGTAAAGGTCCCTCTTCCTGACTTCCAAGGACTTCCACAGACTGATGCCAGCCTGCTCGCCCAATCTGTTCTCTACCGTGAGCCCTCTGCTCCCCGTGCTGCCACTTTCTAGTTTAGAAATCTTTATTTTTAAAAATTCTCCTCCTCCTCCTCCTCCTTCTTCTCCTCCTCCTCCCCTCCTTCTTCTTCTTCCTCTTATTCTTCTTTTCTTCTTTTTCTTCTTCCTCCTCTTCCTCTTCTTCTTCCTCTTCCTCTCTTTCTCTTTCTCCTCATTCTTCTTCTTCTTCCTTTTTTTTTTTTTTTTTTTTGAGACAGGGTCTCACTCCATCACCCAGGCTGGACTGCAGTGGTGTGGTGTCAGTTCACTGCAACTTCTGCCTCCCAGGTTCAAGCAGTTCTTGTGCCTCAGCCTCCCAAGTGACTGGGATTACAGGCGTTTGCCACCACGCCTGGCTAATTTTTTATTTTTAGTAGAGACAGGGTTTCACCATGTTGGCCAGGCTGGTCTTGAACTCTTGTCCTCAAGTGATCCACCCACCTCAGCCTCCCAAAGTGCTGGGATTACAGGCCACTGTGCCCAGCCAAAAATATTTATTATTAATAAATGGATGAGCCTCATAGAAATTAAGAGGAGCTAAAGAATCTGGACACAAAAGAGTAAAGACTGCTCCGTTGAGATGACTTTTCAGAACAGGCGAAATTCATCTAAAGTGGATTAAAAAGGTCATACTAGTTGCCCCTGGTTAGTTACCTGGAAAGGGACATGAAGGAGCTTTCTGGAGTGATGGAAATGCTCTGTATCGTGATGGGGTGTGAGTTACAGAGGTGTGTGTGTTTGTTAAAATAAGGCCGGGTGTGGTGGCTCACGCCTATAATCCCAGCACTTTGGGAGGCCAAGGTGGGTGGATTACTTGAGGTCAGGAGTTTGAGACCAGCCTGGCCAATATGGTGAAACCCCATCTCTACTCAAATTACAAAAATTAGCTGAACTTGGTGGTGCACGCGTGTAATCCCAGTCACTCAGGAGGGTGAAACAGGAAAGTCGCTTGAACCTGGGAAGTGGAGCTTGCGGTGAGCTGAGATCGCGCCATTGCACTCTAACCTGGGTGTCGCAGGGAAACTCCATCTCAAAAAATATATATATATATTTAATATATATTTTAATATACAATATATATTTAATATATTTAATATATAAATATATATAATTTTAATATATATAAGTGTATTACACACACTTAATTTTTGCTACTTTGTCATTATGGTATTTTGATATATGTCAATTTTACCTCCAATAAAACTGTAAAAATAATGGTTGAGAGAGGGCAGGGGAGTGAGGGGAGCTACAGATGACCCTGGAATGGCAGAACGCTGAATGTCGAAGCTAGGTATGTGGCACATAGGGGATCATTACGCTATTCTGTTTACTTTGTATATATTTGAAAATTTCCACAATAAAGAGCCAAAAAAATTGTATGGCGCACATATTCTGCACCAGGTCCTATGCTAAAGGGCACACACAGGAAGACAAGGCTGCAGAATACAGAAAGAACAAACTTGAAGAGGGAATTTATTTTTTTACATTTATTTTTAGAGATGGGATCTTGCTGTGTTGCTCAAGCTGGTCTTGAACTCTTGAGCTCAAGCCTCTCAAGATACTGGGATTACAGCATCATTCACTGTGCGCAGCCTGAAGACCGATTTTTCACTTACAAACATAAAGTGCGTTGAAAAGGGGGAAACGTGGAATAAATGGAAAGTCACGCTGGCCCCAACATGTGGCCCCAAGAAGAGGAGAATCCTGCTCCACAAGGGAAGTCATCCAACTGCCTCTTGCATGGCTCACAACATGTCATGAGACCATCACCAGCAGAACTAAACACTGGGCTAAGTGATGTGGTTGATTTACATTCTGGCTCAAGCTCCTTTTTTTGTTTTGTTTTTTGTTTTTTGTTTTTTTTTGGAGTCGGAGTCTAGCTCTGTCGCCCAGGCTGGAAGTGCAGCGGCGCGATCTCGGCTCACTGCAAGCTCTGCCTCCCGGGTTCACGCCATTCTCCTGCCTCAGCCTCCTGACTAGCTGGGACTACAGGCGCCGCCACCACGCCTGGCTAATTTTTCCGTAGTTTTGGGGTTTCACCGTGTTAGCCAGGATGGTCTCGATCTCCTGACCTCGTGATCCGCCTGCCTCGGCCTCCCAAAGTGCTGGGATTACAGGCGTGAGCCACCGCGCCCGGCCCAAGCTCTATTCTTGAACTATCAGCCAGACATGTGACCAACAGTAAGGTAATGGTTTATTAGATTCACCTGGGAGCACCCAGCTAAACTAAATCAGAATCACTTGTGGCAGGGCTCAGGCGTCAGTGTCTTTTGATGTTCCTGATGCAATTCCAATACACAGCCAGGGCAAGAAGCAGCCATCCGTGAGCTGCTCAAGTCGCATTGCTTCCAGGAAGAGTGTCTCTTCATGCTCACTCACCAAGAGCCTTCTTTTATCCAACACCTTCCTCATTGCTGACTGACAGTCTGATATCTAGCGATATGGGGCCCTGTACTGTTTTAAACAATTCATGCTTGGCTGCTTTAATGAGGATGTGTGCACATGTGCTCTTGAGGGTAAGAATTACCTTTTGAGGTAATGAGGTAAAAAATGTAAAAACATGTTTACATTCCCCACAACACTTTGCACTATGATGTTCAATAAACATTCAATTTTCAAATTTTTATTTCAAATTTTTATTTAGACAACAATGAAATATTTCCTTATTATAAATTGGCTGCATTCTTTAATTCTGAGAGTACGGAACTAAATGATTAATCATTACTGGAACATGTTCTTTCATAATGAAAAGATGAAAAGATTTATAAACTTAAACATAACTTTTCGGTTATTTAATTTGGGGATTTTCCAAGTCAACCTATTTCCTATTTAACACATTTTTGTCTATATTATTTTTGCTCTCTGACCTGATGTGAATCTTTCAGAGGCTGAGTTGGTTGAAGGGGAAACAGTTTTCTAATGGAGTTACTGTGAGCTGAGCTGACTTAGGCCTTGGAGAATTACCATTCTTACCAATTGACCACAAAAGCAGACAGGAACAGTATCTACATATTACAAACCAGAATCAAAATGACCTTCACACATGATTGGTGTGGAATTCTTTTCAGTGAAAAATGGCAACATTTAGCAGCACAGAGTGCAGTTGGCTTCAAATACTCTCTGAAGTGAAACCGTTGTGTTTTCCTGGGTGACTGAGCCCAGTGCTAATGCCCATCAGAGAATTTGATGGGAACTGCAGTGCTTTGATTAAACAGAGTATTAACCACAGGCTGGTTGCTTGAACCACACCGATAAAGACAAAATTCACCCTATCCACCAAAACATTCTTTCATGTAAGACTTGACAATGAAAATAAACAAAAGCTTTAGCCGTCAACTGTCTATATCATGAAGAATGGCAAAACTGGTTTTTGTTAATGCTCTTTTGTCTTTTAATCACTCAGTTGGCTATGAGAACTCTTGTTTACATTCCTTTACATGTTGTTGAGCTTCAAGGTAATTGTGAAAGAAAACGGGGAATTAATATCACTTCCCAGAAGCCACATTTTATTTAACCTCAAAAACTTCATGTAAAATATTTTGGTATGAATCAAAGGCTGTAATTTCTTCCTACTGGGCTGATTTAGGCAATTAAAGTTAGGAGTAGATGGTGCTAACAATAATGATAAGACTAGTAAGAGTGATTTATTCTTTGCAGAAAAAAATCACTGTCAATGCTAAGTTGAAATAATGTGGAATTTAATAATTACCTCATAGTACCATCTAGTGGTGATCTATCTCTACCCTTGTGTTAAGTGAGGACTGTGGTTTACTGAAGCCAGCAAAGCCAGGTCAGTGGTCTACTACAAACACTTTAACTGTAAAGCTGTTAGAAGGGTGAGTTAATACAGAAAATGTAAACAAAGTATTAGTAGCTCATATGACAATATTAAATTTTAAAATGTTCCCAGAACTCAGATATGGATTCTCAATAAATTGTGTTTTTAAATATTGAACAAATACTGTGATTAGTTTTTTCACAATAATTACAGCAATTGGGGTAGTTTTGGGTACTACCGTAAGATTCTAAGCACTATTTTATATTTTTCCTATTCTGAACAAGAGTGGTTTGTGCATTTCCTCCAGTAAATGCAGTCTGGAAAATAAATACCTTTAGCATGGTACATGTTATTGGAAAACAATTGTCTTTAATGAGATTTATGGAGTGTGGAGAAAAAAAAATTTTTTAAGGAACTATTGCTCCTATGAAAACTTGAGAGTGTTACAGGCAATGTAGGCACTTTTAGATCAAATTCAAATATATAAAGGCACTTACACACATTTTACAAATACTTGTAATTATAAGCACATTTTCGGACTTACAGGAGTATGTCTAGTTTAAACATAAACCAGATTCAATGTGAATCTCTATTTTTTTTCTTGCTTCAAGTATTATTTTACAGAAGCGACACTGATTTGTTTGGCCTGTGTAAACCTAAGAATCTAGGTTTGATCTAGTAGACAGCTATATCTAGTAGATGTCATATCTCAACAATAAAGTAGATTTATCTAGTAGATGTCATATTTCAACAATAAAGGGTCTGAAGAATAAATAATGTTTAGGCCTAAGTTATTTTTTAAAATTCATAATGTGTCTGTCCTGTTTTGCTTACTGAATTAACAAATCTTTAAAGAAAACCTTCATAGATTATAGTGATATGATTTATACCACATAGTGATGTGATTTATACCACATAGTGATATGATTTATACCACATAGTGATACGATTTATACCACATAGTGATATGATTTATTGAAGATGAGAGAAATTCTTACCCTCAATTTTAATTTTCTTAAAAATTTTAATTTTAATTTTAATTTTTCCATCTTTTCTTGGGAAAATGTTACAGTATTTAAATAGTGAATGCTTTTGTAAAATAGCAGCAAACCAAGACCAAAATGTTTCTTCAGTGTACTTTCATGCTTAATGCTGACATATAGCATTGTTTGAACTCACAATCAAGTTTTTATATATACCTTTTCATTATAAAACAATTAATATTCATGGCGGAAAATGAAGAAAACCAAAAAACAAAAATAAGATAAGAAATTTCACCTGAAATCCCAACACTTAAATGCCATTTAAAATAGTTTCCCAAATAGCCCCATTTTTTAAAATGAGCAAATTAGCTTCCCACTTAACTTCTTTCACTTAATACTAAACTGTGAATAACTTTCACAGTGTGATTTTCACTTCTGAAATTGCCCAGCTTCTATTGCAAGGAATTTAGCTAAAAACACATAGTCCTTGAGGAGATGACAGTCCAGAAGCAGAGACAATGTACTGTAGTTAATGACAGTTCAAATGTCCTTAACAAGGTTAAAAACTCCTTGGGAAAATGATGAAAGCCTGTCATTCACAGCAACATGGATGAGCCTGGAGGACATAATGCTAAGTGAAATAAACCAGGCACAGAAAGGCCAGTACCACATGATCTCACTCATGTGGCATCAAGAAGGTTGATCTCATAGAAGTAGAGAGCAAAGCAGTGATCACCAGAGCCTGGGGAGGGGAAACAGGGACGGGAAGAGGTTGGTCAATGGGCACAAAGTCACAGTTAGACAGGAAAAATAAATGCTGGTGTTCCCGTCCATGGTAGAATGACTACAGCTCATAACAATGTAGAGTATATTTCAAGTGAGCTGATAAAGAGGACCCTGAAAGTTATCACCACAAATAAATGTAAATTTTGTGGTGATTGATATGCTAACTATCCAGATTTGGTCATTATACAATGTATACATGTATTGAAACATCACACTGTACCCCATAAATGTGTACAATTATTATGTGTCAAATATAAACACTTTTTTTTTTTTTTTTTGAGACAGGTCTCGCTCTGTCGCCCAGGCTGGAGTGCAGTGGCACTATCTCGGCTCACTGCAAGCTCCGCCTCCCGGGTTCACGCCATTCTCCTGCCTCAGGCTCCCAAGTAGCTGGGACTACAGGCACCCGCCACCACACCTGGCTAATTTTTTGTATTTTTAGTAGAGACAGGGTTTCACCATGTTAGCCAGGAGGGTCTCTATCTCCTGACCTCGTGATCCACCCACCTCGGCCTCCCAAAGTGCTGGGATTACAGGCGTGAGCCACTGCGCCTGGCCTAAACACATTTTTTTTTTTTTTAAAAGAACACACAAAAAAGAATAAAATTCCCTGAGAACTAGCTTTATTTCTTCCATTTCTGTGGTCTCCTGGTCTAAGACTGGAATTGCTATAAGTGAAAACCAGCCCTCAACTGGCCAAAGCACAAAGGTAAGTCGCTGACTCATGTAACTAAACTCCCTAGGAATAGACCCAGCTTCAGGCAGAGCTGGATACAGGCTGCTCATCTGCATCATTTGGTCTGGGTGCTGCTCCTTGGCTCTTGGTTAGCTTCCTTTCTGTTGGTTCCTTTTTCCTTTGCAGAGGCAAAGACGGTACACACTTTTAGGTGGAGTCTTGCTGCCTCCTGGGATGTTCTTCACCACCATCCTGGGGATTCACTTTGACTCAATCTTGGGTTGGGTTATTTGTCTCCATATCCCATATGTTCCTCTTCTTTGGTTTACTCTCTTATTTTGGTGGAGCCTCCACTCTACAGGTTTCCTGAGAGAAGCTACCTTGGAATGAAATATTTTGAGACTTTATATGACCAAAATGTTTCTTTAGTTTACCCTTGTGCTTAATAGTTTTGCTGGTGTGAGAGAGACTGCCAGTGGAACGTATCTCTTGTCCTCCTTTCTTTCCTGGGTTCATGACCTTTGCAAAGGACTAACAGCATCTTTGCAGTTAGGTAGTCTTGTGATGAGTGTAGCCAATAAAATGAAGAAGGAAGTATATGACCTCCAGGCCCAGGGACTTGATAGCTTGGGTGCTACTCCAGGCTCTCTTCCCCTGCTGCAGGAACTCTGGAGGCCACGTGTTTCAGTGGAATATCTCGAGGTGAAAAGAAGGGGAACATGAACCACAGGATGGAGGAGACCACCTGCCAACTTGCCTTTGCATGAACAAGAAGGAAGCATTGTTATGCTGGCCTACTGAGATGTTAGGGTTTCTTTCTTTCCTTCATTTTAAAATTGCAATATATCTCAATGGACTATTATGCTTAGGTATATCATTCATATAAAGAAAAATTCATGTAACCCCAGCATTTTGGGAGGCCGAGGCAGGTGGATCACAAGGTCAGGAGATCGAGACCAACCTGACTAACACGGTGAAATCAAGTCTCTACTAAAAATACAAAAAACAAGCAGGGCATGGTGGCGGGTGCCTGTAGTCCCAGCTACTCAGGAGGCCAAGGCAGGAGAATGGCGTGAATCTGGGAGGCAGAGCTTGCAGTGAGCTGAGATCGCACCACCGCACTCCAGCCTGGGCCACAGAGTGAGACTCTGTTTCAAAAAAAAAGAAAAAAGAAAAATTCAAAACACTCCTGAGAGATACAAAGAAAAGTTAAAGAGGTGGAAATCTGTAATCTTGGAAAGGAAGATTCATGACCAAAACAGTATCCATAGTAGAGAGTGTGTTAATAATAAAGTTGATACAATCCCAATAAATATCCCAACAGGATTTTCTTTTTTGAGGGAGAACAAAACAATCTGATTCTAAAGTTAATGTGCAAAGAAAAACTCTAAAGAAATGTAAAATTAAATTCAGATCTCACACCTGACTCCAGGATAAATTCTAGTTGATTAAAAAATGAAATGTAAAAAAAGAAGATATAAAATATTAGAATAAACAATCATACTTATTTTGAATCAAATGCTGGGGAGGGCATTTCTAGATACAACATAAAACTGGTGGGCCATCAAAGACAAGGTTGATAGATTAATTATTCTAAAATAAAAAAGAAAAATCCACATGCAAAAACCCTCCCTAAGCAAAGTCACAAGACAAACAGTAAACTGGTGAGTATTTGCAACTCAAATCAAATGTAAAAATAATTTCTTTGCTGTATGTTTTAGTCCATTTATGCTGCCATAACCTGAGATGGGTAATTTGCAATAAATAGAAACGTGTTAACCCACAGTTCCGGAGGCTGGGAATTCCTGAGAGGTCAGCATCTGACAAGGGCCTTCTTGCTGCATCATCCCACGGCGGAAGGCCGAGGGCAAGAGACAGGGCAAGGGGCTGAACTCACTCTTTTATACCAGCATCAACCCCGCCCATGAGGGCGGAGCTCCCATGGCTTAATTATCTCTTAAAAGTCTCACCTCTTAATACTGTTACAATGGCAATTTAATTTCAAGGGTACGTGCCACCACGCCCAGCAAATTTTTTTTGGTATTTTTTTGTAGAGATGGGATTTTGCCATGTTTTCCAGGCTGGTCTCAAACTCCTGGGCTCAAGCAATCCACCTGCCTGGGCCTCCCAAACTGCTGGTATTACAGATCTGAGCCACTGCATCTGGCCTTGTCTCATGTTAATGTCTCTCTGGACCTGATAATTAGAAAGACGTGCATTTCTCAGATAAAAGTGATTTTCTTTTCTCAAAAGGATATGAACAGAGAGAAAAAAATGCATATGGATCTTCAAAGATGAAATGATGTTCAGTCTCACTCATAATAAGTAATTTCACACTGAAACTACAATGGGATATAATTTTTCACCCACTAGACCGGCAAATATTTCAAAATTTGATAACACATTGTATTACTGAGGAAACAGGGAAACAAGAACAATCACAAATTACTTGTGGGAGTCTAAATTGTTGTAACCCTTACAGGGCACAATTTGACAACATCTATGAAAATTTTGCATACAAATACCCTTTGAACCAGCAATTCCCTTTTAGGAATTCATTTATATTTATAGATATGCAACATGACATGTGCACAAGTCTCTTCATGGTGACACTGTAACAGCAAAGACAAGATAAGCTAAACAGTAGTCAGTAGGGGATTGCTTAAATAAATAACAGAACAACCAGACAATGAAATATTCTGTAGCTGTAAAAATGAATAAAGAAGCTCTTTATGAACAGACATGGATTCATCTCCAAGGCATATTGCTCAATGAAAACAGTGAGTTGTAGAGCATGTCTACAATATACTACTATTTGTGGTTTTCTTAAATGAGGAAAATATGTATAGCTTTTGCATGAACCAAATATCTCTAGAATGAAGTATGTACAAAAATCTGTTAATCGTGACTGTTTATGGGAAGGGGACTGGATAGGAGAGAAGTCGGAAGGGAGAATTTTCACCATTTATACTTTGAACCTATTGATTTTGGGACCAAGTGAATACTTGCTTATCTAAAAATTAAAAATAGTTAAAATTTAAAAAGAAAATGTGAAGGCTGGGCACGGTGGCTCACGCCTATAATCCCAGCACTTTGGGAGGCCGAGGCAGGCAGATCATTTGAGGTCAGGAGTTTGAGACCAGCCTGACCAACGTGGTGAAACCCCGTCTCTACTAAAAATGCATAAATTAGCTGGGCATGGTGGTTGGCACCTGTAATCTCAGCTACTTGGGAGGCTGAGGTAGGAGAATTGCTTGAACCCAGGAGACAGAGGTTGCAGTGAGCTGAGATCACGCACTGCACTCCACCCTGGGTGACAGAGCAAGACTCCATCTCAAAAAAAAAAAAAAAAAAAAAAAAAAAAAGAAAGAAAAGAAAATATAAAGAGAACAGTTTTGGCACTTGAGACCTACCTTTCAGCATCATTGGTGATGTAACCCCTGGGGTGGTAGATTACAGGCCACACATGTGTGAGAGTGCCACTCTTACCATCTAGTCTATTTTAGCAATTTTAGGGACACTACTGCTGTGAGGAGTGACACTGTTCCTGTCCACCATATGACAAGAGTGTGGGATGGGTTTTGGTTTCCATTTGCTAAGGTGACATTCAGCTGATATAATCCAGAGGAAAGGAAGGAAAACAGAGCAATTCCCTTTTGATATCTTAGCTAATGACAGCCATAATTAGTGAGTAAGAAAAAATGAAAAGATTTCCAGTTGAACGTGACTGACTAAACATGAAAATTTACCCTTCCTGCCTGTTTAAATCCTATTTCAGGGACCACAGGGATATAAAATGGAGAGTAATTCTGTAGCAGCATTGGAAATTTAGAAAGGGTGCTTTCTGTGTTTTAAAAATAGATTTGGGGGTACAAAATTAGATTTAGGGGTACAGGTGAAGTTTTGTTACATGGATATATTGTATAGTGGTGAAGTCGGGGGCTTTTATTGCAACTATCACCCAAATAGTGTACATGATACTCATTAGGTAATTTCTCATCCCTGAGCCCCTTCCCACCCTCCCACTTTTTGGAGTCTCCAATGTCCCTCAATGTCCATGTGTACATGTTGTTTGGCTCCACTTATAAGTGAGAATATGCACTATTTGATTTCTGTTTCTAAGTTATTTCACTGAAGATAATGGCCTCCAGTTCCATCCATGTTGCTACAAAAGACATAGTTTCATTTTTTTAATGGCTGAGCAGTATTCCATGATATAAATATATACACCACATTTTCTTTATTCAGTCATCCATTGATGGACACTTAGATTTATTCCATGACTTTGCTATTGTGAAGAATGCCTCAATGAACATACAAGTGCAGGTGTTTTTTTATATAATGATTTATTTTCCTTTGGGTGGATATCCACAAGTGGGATTGCTATATCAAATGGTAGTACTACTTTTATTTCTTTGAGAAATCTCCATACTGCTTCACATAGAAATTGTACTAAGTTATATTTCCACCAACAGTCTATAAGTGTTTCCTTTTCTCCATATCCTTGCCAACATCTGTTGTTTTTGGACTTTTCATAGCCATTCTGAGTGGCTTAAGAATTTTTTTTTTTTTTTTTTTTTTGAGACGGAGTCTCGCTCTGTCCCCCAGGCTGGAGTGCAGTGGCGCGATCTCAACTCACTGCAAGCTCTGCCTCCCGGGTTCACACCATTCTCCCACCCCAGCCTCTGGAGTAGCTGGGACTAGAGGCACCCGCCACCACGCCCGGCTAATTTTTTTTTTCTTTTTGTATTTTTAGTAGAGACAGGGTTTCACTGTGTTAGCCAGGATGGTCTCGATCTCCTGACCTTGTGATCTGCCTGCCTCAGCCTCCCAAAGTCCTGGGATTACAGGCGTGAGCCACCACGCCCAGCCAAGATTTTATCTCTTTGTGGTTTTAGTTTGCATTTCTCTGATGATTACTGATGTTGAACATTTCTTCATATGTTTGTTGGTCACTTGTATATATCCTTCTGAAAAATGTTTGGTCGTGTCCTTTGCCTACTTTTTAATGGTTTTTTTTTTTTCTTGTACAGTTGTATGAGTTCCTTGTACATTCTGAATATTAGTCCTTTGTTGGATGCATAGTCCGCAAATATTTTCTCCCTAGACTTCATAAATTACTTCGGTAGTTTCAGTATACAAAATCAATGGTCCAAAAATCAGTAGCATTTCTATACACCTATAACAACCAAACTGAGAACCAAACCAAGAACTCAATCCTATTTACAACAGCTATGAAAAAAATACCTAGGAAAATATTTAACCAAGGAATTGAAAGATCTCTACAAGGAGAACTACAAAACACTGATGAAAGAAATTGCAGATGACACAAACAAATGGAAAAACATCCCATGCTCCTGGATTGGAAGAATCAATACTGTTAAAATGATCATACTGCCCAAAGCAACCTACGGATTCAATGCAATGCCTATCAAACTACTGTGTTAGCCTGTTCTCGAATTGCTACAGATACTTGAAACTGGGTAATTTTTAAAGAAAAAAGGTTTAGTTGGCTCACAGTTCTGCTGGCTGACAGGAGACATGATTCTGGCATCTTCTCAGTTTCTGGGGAGGCCTCAGGAAACCTACAATCATAGTGGAAGGCAAAGGGAGAGTGAGGAGTCTCACATGGTGGAAGCAGGAGCAAGAGAGAGACCAGCAAGGTGCCACACCCTTTTAAACAACCAGATCTCATGAGCACTCACTCACTATACAGTACCAAAGGGGCATGGTATTAAACCATTCACAAGAAACTGCCTCCATGATCCAATCACTTCCCACCAGGCCCCACTTCCAACACTGGGGATTACAATTTCACATGAGATTTGGTGGGGATACAGATCCAAATAATATCAATTACCAATGTCATTTTTCACAAAATTAAAAAAAAAAATCCTAGAATTGATATGGAACCAGAAAAGAGCCTGAATAGCCAAAGCAATCTTAAACAAAAAGAACAAAGCTGAAGGCATCACATTACCTGCCTTTAAACTATACTACAAGCTATAGTAACCAAAACAGCATGGTACTAGTATAAAAATAGACACATAGATCAATGGAATGGAATAGGGAACCCAGAAATAAAGCCACGTACCTACAACCAACAGCTCTTTAACAACATAAACAAAAATATACAGCAGGGAAAGGACACCCTATTCAATAAATAGCGCTGGGAAAATTGGCCAGTCATATGCAGAAGAATGAAACTGGACTTATATATAAAAATTAGCTCAAGACAGGATTGAAGACTTAAATGTAAGACCTGAAACTATAAAAATCTTAGAAGAAAACCTAACAAAAACTCTTCTGGATGTTGGCCTAGACAAAGAATTTATGATTAAGACCTCAAACGCAAATGCAACAAAAATGAAAAAAGACAAATAGGACTTAAACTAAAATGCTTCTACACAGCAAAGAAATAATCAGCAGAGTAAAACAACAACCTACAGCCGGGCGCGGTGGCTCAAGCCTGTAATCCCAGCACTTTGGGAGGCCCAGACGGGCGGATCACGAGGTCAGGAGATCGAGACCATCCTGGCTAACACGGTGAAACCCCGTCTCTACTAAAAAAAAGTACAAAAAAACTAGCCGGGCGAGGTGGCGGGCGCCTGTAGTCCCAGCTACTCCGGAGGCTGAGGCAGGAGAAGGGCATAAACCCGGGAGGCGGAGCTTGCGGTGAGCAGAGATCCGGCCACTGCACTCCAGCCTGGGTGACAGAGCCAGACTCCGTCTCAAAAAAAAATAAAATAAAATAAAAATAAAAATAAAACAACAACCTACAGAATGGGAAAAATATTTGGAAAGGATGTTTTCAAGAGATCAGAAGAGACAAAACATTCTTGAAGATATAAAGTAGATGGAATCAGATTGGTGGCAGTTCTAGAATTTGGGTCCAGAATAAACCTGCTAGCATTGCTCCAAAATAAAATTGGAAATTGTACTAAAGGTTTAGGTAGTGCTGAAGAGAAAGAGAGGGCTGGGCGCAGTGGCTCAGGCCTATAATCCCAGCACTTTGGGAGGCCAAGGTGGGCAGATCACCAGAGATCAGGAGACCAGCCTGTCCAATGTGGTGAAATCCCATCTCTACTACAAATACACACACACACACACACACACACACACATATACAATTAGCTGGGTGTGGTGGCACACATCTGTAATCCCAGCTGCTCGGGAGTCTGAGGCAGGAGAAGGCAGGGGTTGCAGTGAGCGGAGATCGCACCACTGCACTGCAGTCTGGGTGACAGAGCGAGACTACGTCTCTAAAAAAAAAAAAAAAAAAAAAGAGAGAGAGAGAGAGAAAGAGGATATTGGGGCTGGAGACTAGAATCAGTACCTTCAGGTAACAGCTGCATGGAGTGGGGACAAGGAGGATACCTAACAAGTCAAGCAACTTGGAGAATCTAAATGTCAGCCTGTCTAGTCACAGGTCAACTCATTGCTATGTCAGAAAAGCGATCAGTTTTAGAAAATTAAAAACACATTCTAAAATAAAAAATCGAATGACTGTTTCCCAAAAAATGGGCCTAACCAAAGATCTTATCAGAGAGCTAAAGACTGAACAGAGGAATTCTCTTAGAATACAGTGCGAAACAAGATGATAGGGATAAAGCCGAATAAGTCAGCAATTATAATTAATATGACCAATGTGTAGTGCTCATAGAGTATTTGGGTTCAAATCCTGCCCAATCCTTTATTGGCTTTCTGATCTTGGGTAGGTCATGGAGCCACTCAAATCCTCAGTTTCTTCAGCTGTTAACTGGGGACAACCAGAAGAACTACCTATAGGATAGGTTTGAGCACTGTATGAAATAACATGGGTCAAGTGCTCAGGAGATTGCTTGAATTGCTTAGCTACATTTCTATCACTATTAATGTTACTAATGGGCCATCAGACATGCTAAAAATAAATACCTACAACAGAGTGGAGACCCTGTCACTAAAAACATAAACAAGTAAATAAAATACACAACCATATTAACATTCACAAAAGTATTCTAAAATAAAATTATTCAGGAATGTTGAAAATTAAATGACAAAGGTAGTCACTTGTTTACAAAATCAGTGAAAGATGAGAAATGTGAAATTAAAAAAAGGAATTTAAAGCCAAAAATATTCAATAGGACAGATCTTATATTTACACATAAGAATATGAAGACACTAGAACAGCAGTGAATCTTTATGCCTGAACAACATGCTATCAAAATACATAAAGAAAGATGAATTGACAAGTTAACAGTCAAAATGAAAGGATTTAGTAACTTTCTCAGAAAATAACTGATGTAATAGACAAAAAGCAGTTTTAGATACTGAGATCCCAAGGCTGACTCGATAGTCATATACAGAATTTTGAACTCAGGATAGAGTATACACTCTTTGTAAGTACACATACACTATCTACAAAAATTGACATAGTAATAAACCAAAACGTCTCAATGAATTTCCAAATGCGGAAAACACTCAGGCTAATTTTCTAACTACCATGCAATAAAACCAGAAAATGGAAATAACACAGAAAAGAATATCCCCAATCAAAAAAAAAAAAAAAAAAAAAAAAAGAAAGAAAGAAAGAAAAGAAAGAAAAAGTTATATGTATCTGGAGATAAAAACAAAACAAAACAGAGAGGCGTCCTGTTATTTATGTGTAAACCAGGAAATCATGGTTGTGATTGCCAACAGTTTATACTGGGACAAGGGCTCAGTGTAGTAAAGCCAGCAGGGTGTGGCCAAAAAACGTAAGAAGACAAGGGAAAATAAATGAACTCTCAATGTTAGGAGACAAAGCATAGAAAGTAGAAATTTTAAAATAAAAAAGCAGAAATTAATGAAACAAACAAGCAGGGCAAACAACAAAATTCGATAAGCCCCAAATCGAGTTCTTTGAAAATTGCTAATACAACTGTGAAACTACTGGCAGACCTGATCCAGAAAAAAAGAAGGAAGAATTATAAAAGAAATATAACTATAAATAGGGAAGAGATTTAAAACTTGTAATCAACTCTATAGAAATAAATTGGACAATGTGTAAGAAATGAATATTTTTATAAAAATGTAAATTATGACAATTAACAAAGGAGTCAGAAGACCCAAATTCTTGCTGGTTCTGTTGAAGAAATTGAAAAGGTAGTCAGAGATACAGCCCTGAAATAGGCTGCAGATTCAGGTAGTCTTATGGGGGATGCTAGTGAACCTTCAAGGAGCGTGTGATTCCCGTTATTCAAACTGTCAGAGCAAAGGAACAGATGGGAAGTTTTCCTTCTCCTTCCAAGTCTAGCAAAATCTTGATAACAAAACTCATTTGAGCGATAAGTATATGAAGCAATGCATATGTTGATTAGCTTGATTTAGCCATTCCACATATATCAAAACATCATGTTGTACACCCCAAATATATGCAATTTTTTTGTCAATTAAAAAATAAACAAAAACAAAACAAAACTAATTTGCGCTCAAGGGGTACAGAAGTTTGCATGGAAATGCTTCAAAAACGCCTGGAAATAATCCAGATGCTAGCAGCCTACCTCCTACAGGGCTGGGACAGCGGCTGGAGAAAGAGGGCTTTCACTTTTTACCCTACACAACTCTGTACAATTTTATCTTTTTTCAGTAAGTATGTATGAGTGGATTAATAATGCAATAGTTGTTTAATGCATTCATTATTTTATTACTTTTTAAACCATAAGAAGAGGTGAGAAGTATTACCTATATAAGGGGTTGGCAATTTTTTTCTGTAGAGAGCAAGATAGTAAACATTTCAGTCTTTGGGGGCCCTGCAGTCTGTCGCAACTACTCAACCTTGGTGGCTAGCATGGAAGCAACCATAGACTATATGTAAATGAATGGATGTGGCTGTGTTCCATTAAAAATTTATTTCAAAAACAGGCTGCGGGTTGGGTTTGGTCCACTGCCATACTTTGCTAAATCTGATTTCTGTATCAGTGGAGAAATTGGTATTTTGATGTATGTTATTAAACCTCAGTCCAATATTTTATTCTTTTATTTAAAAATATTTACTAAAGACCTTTATGTTCCAGGCACTGTTCTAGGAACTAGGAGTACTAGGAACATAGCAGTGAATAACACGAAGCCACTGTCATCATGATGGTTGCATTGTACTCTGAGAAAACAGACAACAAGCACACGAAGAACAAAAACAACAACGAAAAAACAAAAAACATGCTCAAGAGTGATACCTGCTGTAAAGAAAACAAAGCAGGATAAGAGACAGAGGGCGCTGGAGTGGGGGTTGGTACAGTTTTAGAGAGGATGGTAAGAAAAGCTTCTGGGCTGGGGGCGGTGGCTCACGCCTATAATCCCAGCACTTTGGGAGGCCAAGGCGGGTGGATCATGAGGTCAGGAGTTCGAGACAAGCCTGGCCAGTATAGTGAAACCCCGTCTCAACTAAAAATACAAAAAATTAGCCGGGCGCGAGCCTATAGTTCCAGCTACTCCGGAGGCTGAGGCAGGAGAATTGCTTGAACCTGGCAGGCGGAGGTTGCAGTGAGCCGAGATCATGCCACTGCACTCCAGCCTGGGGGACAGAGCAAGACTCCATTTCAAAAAAAAAAAAAAGAAAAGGCTCTCTGAACAGTATGTGACCATCAGGGAGTGCGAAGTCCTGAGCCAGAACCAGGAGAAGGCTGATGTGTCTACTGGGTCTGAGGGGTGGGGTGATGGGGTAATGGTGATACAGTGATAAGAGGGAATCCAGGGTCCGGACAGTGACTCAGAGGAAGACAATGTGGTGAAGAGTGGTAAGATCCTGAACACAGTTTGAAGGTGAAGCTGGCAGAATACTGGTGGCTGGGATGTGGGGTGAGGGAAAGAGAAGAGTGGAGAAGGATTCAAGTCTTTGGACAGAATGGCCATTTGCTAAGACCTGAGCAAGCAGTGGGTTTGGCGGGGCACTAATTCTGAGTTGTTTTTTTTTTCTTTCTTTTCTGTTTTGAGACTGTGTCTCGCTCTTGTGCCTAGGCTGGAGTGTGATGGCGCGATTTCTGCTCATTGCAACCTCCACCTCCTGGGTTCAAGCGATTCTCCTGCCTCACCCTTCTGAATAGCTGGAATTACAGGTGCCCGCCACCATGCCCGGCTAATTTTTTGTATTTTTGGTAGAGACAGGGTTTTGCCATGTTGGCCAGGCTGGTCTTGAACTCCCGACCTCAGGTGATCCACCCTCCTCGGCCTCCCGAAGTGCTGGGATTACAGTCGTGAGCCATGGCGCCTGGCCCCCAGTTGGTTTTGCATGTGTTGCTGGGGCTGCCTATTAGACTGCAAGTGGCTTCTGTGAATAAGCAGCGAATTGGAGAGTCTGGGGTTCAGGGAAGGGTCAGGCTGGAGAGGCAAATATGGTACTTACAGGGTAGAGGCCCATGAGATCATCAGGAAAGCACTCAGAGAGTGTGCAATGTCGAAGACGTGGGGCCCTGGAGCAACATAAGGATACAGGATCCAGGATTCAGAAAAAGAGAGGAAAAGCTGGGCAGGAGAGCAAGGAGCAACACGGGGAAGTGTGGGCCTGGGAACCCAAGAGAAATGTTAATGAAAGGCCAAAAGATGAGAACCAAGAAGGTTCTCACTGGCAACCTTAACGAGAGAGTGGGGTACAGAATAGGTGCAAGAAGGAATGTGAAGTGAGGAGGTCAAATCCAGCGCTCGGAGGCCCAGGCTTTGGGACAGAGAACTGGTCCCCGCAGAGCACGGTCTGGGGCCAGTGAGACTTTCACCTCTGCTCACTGCAGGACAACCAGAGAGCTCCATCCCAGGCTGTGCTGGGCTCTGAAATTAAAAGGTGCATTGAAAAGGTTCCTTCCCCTTTTGTGTGTATGCTGGGGTAGGAGGGCGTGGGGGGTGAGGGCTGCTAGAAGAAGGCAAGGAATGAAACAAAAATGACCAATACATTCTGATAAGCATGAAAACAGGGGCCAGTGCAAGCGTGTGTGGAAACAGAGGAGGCTCCCATCCCATTTGCCCGGGTCTGTTTGGTGGAGGACAAGGGGAGTTTGAAAATAAGACGCCCAAGGACTTCATCAACCAAAGAGCCTGGACCCTCCATCCGTTGTTGCCATGGTGACCATGCCCATGTGGGCGGAGTCAGGTTGGTGGTAGTTTGGCTGTTTCCTGTCCAAGGCAGAAGCCCTGGTGGGCCGGGGTAGGTGGGAGGACCATGTTTCCATCCTTAAACTTAAGAACCAGGCCAGCCCATCTCAGATTTGTGTCTGGGCACACGTATCCTGTGGGTGAGAGGCACCAAGTCATTGCAAGCCACAGGCTCTAGAAAGAGCACAGAACATGGGACCTGGAGCAAGTCACTTCAGCTCAGAGCCTCAGTTTCCAAGCCTGCCATTTTGGGGAACTGGGGTTCATGGGACCAGGGAGTGAACAATTCTAGGTAGAATACATGACCAGAATTTCTTTCTACTTCTCCCGTACGACTCCCTTTTCAACGGATTAAATATTTGTGAGCCGAAGCACAACGCAGGCTTCACTTCTCCCTGCGTGCTGCAGACTTGTCTGGACGTGGCGTGTCACCTATGTCTCCGGCAGCCACCAGCTGTCCTCCGGGCTGCTGCTGTGGGATTCTCATTGGTGGATCCTAGGTCCTGGATGCTGTCGCCTTGGTGAATGCTACAGTGATGTGTGTGGGTAGGTGCAGAAGCTCCTCCAAGTTATTCTCTGCACTTACAGATTGAGTTTATCCCATGATGAAGCTCAACATCGGTTATGCTTTTCTGTCTCCTCTGTTGTAGTTCTCCTCAATGTACGCTTCTGTGAGTGAGTAAGGTTGTCTGTTTTGACAGCCAAATGAACAGAAAAAGGAGGTTTTAAAAGCAAAAGTCTGCTGTGTCCCAGTTTCCCAGTTAACTCCATTCTCTCTAGCCGTTCATGGCATGGAGACAGAAAAATCACAAAGCAATCACCGTGCATTTTCTGAAATCAGTCACAACTGCTGAGTGGAAACGTGCCACTCTGAGGGATTTCCTTCCGGCCCGGCTTTTGTGACATGTTGTGTGGTAGCGGTCGTATTCCATCCCACCTTGTCCTCCAGTGCTGAGCTCAAGGATTTGGGAAGGCACACAGTCCCATCCCAAGGTCACAGGGAGGGGCTTTTACCACAGCACCTGTGTGTGCAGTTCACATGTCCTCGACGGCTGGTGGTCACAATTGATTTTGATGTTAATATGGCAAAATTCATTAAGGAGAAAAACTTTCCCCCATTCATTGACTCACTACCCAAGTAGAAATTGTTTTTTGACATTATCCATATTCCTGCTCATTCCATGAGGCATATTTGAGGTGGGCAGATCACCTGAGGTCAGGAGCTCAAGACCAGCCTGGCCAACATGGCAAAACCCAATCTTTATTACAAACACAAAAATTAGCTGGGTGTGGTGGTACGTGCCAGTAATCCCAGCTACTTGGAGAGGCTGAGGCAGGAGAACTGTTTGAACCCAGGAGGTGGAGATTGCAGTGAGCCGAGATCTCGCCACCGCACTCCAGTCTGGGTGACAGAAAAAGACTGTCTCAAAAAAAAAAAGAAAGAAAGAAAGAAAGAAAGAGCTGACGTTCTAGGTGTTTAATAATACCATACTGTCACATCTGGTGTGATAAAATAAAAATAAGGTGCATTTTCCACAGGACTATATTTCAAATGAGTATGAGATGATTTTGTTAATTATACTTTTAGAGCAAAGTTTCACTGATGCAGAAAAATCTGTAAAGCTGCAGGTTGTTTTTAATAAACAAAATCAACTTTGTGCACCTTGTAGGTTAACCTAACCAACATTATTGTAATTTATTCAGTAGGTAGGGAACTTTGAACTCTACTGTTGAATCCATGGCGGGATTTATTAATAGTAGGGAGCATGCGGGGAAGTATGCAGACATTGTTAGCAATAAGCAGTGAACACACAGGTAGGGGTGATATAAAGATAAACCAATACAGACAGAATGTCCAGATATGGCCCCAGCAGGGCATGTTTTCCACATTTCCTAGAAGGGTTGGGAATACTCTGTTTAGATTTTCAGACCAGAAAAATCAGAGAGAAGATTAGCCTGGGCAGAAAGGGAAGAATGGACCGGGGGCCATCCATTCTTCCCTGTGCTAGTGAACAGATCATGGCTACAGAGAGGGGTGCCAACCTAAGGATGCAGGCAGGGTTGGCTATAACAGTTCCTTGGGAAATGGAAGTGTGGGAACATTGTTGGCTTAGTTTTAAAGCCAGAAGAGGAAATAGCTCTGGAACTTAGGCTGGGGGATGGGGGCAGAAAGGACCCAGGTCTTTATTCCTAGACTACTCCAGTACATATCTTACCCCATGGGCATCTGTATCGACAGACTCTGAGGGAAAGGTTGGCAGCAGACATGGACCTTGAAAATGCAGGAAAAAGAGAAGGTGCTGATCCTCCCCAGGAATCAGAAGCCCAAAAGCCTTAGAAACTCAAAGAAAGAAAGCTATAGCAGGGGGGCTACTTGGATCCCAGACTTCAGCTCTCAGAGCCAACATAGAGCTATGGATTTGAGGACTGTTCTTTCCATCTGTATTAGTTAGAATTCCTCCAAAGAAACAAAACCAACAGAATACACACACACACACACACACACACACACACACACACACACACACACAAACACGCAAAAGATATTGAGATAAACATCTCAGTATATATGTGTGTATATTTATATACACATATAAAATTTAATGAAATGTATTTTAATGAATTGGCTTATGAGCCTGTGGAGCAGTAGTAGATCCAAACTACGCAGGGTTGACCAGCAGACTGGAGACCCAGGGGAGAGTTACAGTTAGATTCCAAATGCAGTCTGTTGGCAGAATTCCTTCTTTCTCAGGAAGGGTCAGTCTCTGTTCTATTGTCTTTAACTGATTGGGTGAGATCCCCCACATTTTGAATGGTTATCTGCTTTTACTCAAAGTTCACCTGTTTATTTATTTATTTATTTGAGTTTTGCCCTGTCACCCAGGCTGGAGTGCAGCAGCGCGATCTCAACTTACTGCAACCTCCACCTCCCAGGTTCAAGAGATTCTCCTGCTCAGCCTCCTGAGTAGCTGGGATTACAGGCGTGTACCACCGCATCCGGATAATTTTTTTTTGTATTTTTAGTAGAGACAGGGTTTCGCTATGTTGTCCAGGCTGGTCTTGAACTCCTGATCTCAGGCGATCCACCCGCCTCGGCCTCCCGAAGTGTTGGGATTATAGGCGTGAGCCACCGCACCCAGCCCAAAGTTCACCAATTTAAATGTTAATTTCATCAAAAAAAAAAAAAAGGAAAGAAACATCCAGAATAATGTTTGACCAAAGATCTGGGCACTGACCTAGCCAAATTGACACATAAAATTAATTATCACACCATCTTAACACTGTCCCTGAGTAGAAGACTAAAAAAGAAAAGACAGAAGAAAGAAGGAGCTAGGACCCAAGGATAGGTAGGATGTATCAAGCAATAAGAATCAAGATACTGTGTTTCCACAAGACACAAGAAAGAAAGTAAAAATCTAGGAAGATCTGCAGCACTGTTTAATTCAATGCATGTGCCTCAGGTATTTCTGGGGGCTGGTCGGGGGCCAGTCCCAGGCAAACTGAAGGTGCGGAAGTAGTGCTGGGATTAGCTTAGTCAGCAGGCCTGGTATGCATGGACTAGTCGCATAAAGTACTGGAAGCCTTGGACCTGATGGTTGTCTTCAGAGTAAAAAAGGAGGTAAGCAGAAAGACGCAGTCTACAAGCTGCTGAGTCAGTTACCACTTAGCATGACTTGAGTGCCAAAGATATGCCAGGCATAGAGTAGTTT
The DNA here is from genome assembly GCF_047675955.1 of Chlorocebus sabaeus. NCBI lineage: Eukaryota > Metazoa > Chordata > Mammalia > Primates > Cercopithecidae > Chlorocebus > Chlorocebus sabaeus. The sequence continues at coordinate 5,604,996 of NC_132929.1, read as the reverse complement.
GGGGCACAGACGAATGGATCAGAGGAGGTTACAGGTTTTTGTACATTTAATGCTTACCACAAATTGATGAGACAGGTGCTGTTCATTATCCTCATTTTCCAGATGAGAATGGAAGGCACAGAAAGGTTTAGCAGTTTGCCCAAGGCTGCATAATACTTGCGATGTTTAATTTTGTGTTAACTTAGTCAAGTTGTGGCGCCCAGTTATTTGGTCAAATATCAGCCTATATGTGGCTATGAAAGTATTTTTTTTTTTAATGTGATGAACTTTTTTGTATCGAGACAGAGTTTTGCTCTTGTGACCCACACTGGAGTGTAACAGCACGATCTCGGCTCACTGCAACCTCTGCCTCCTGAGTTCAAGCGATTCTCCTGCCTCAACCTCCTGAGTAGCTAGGATTACAGGCGCCCACTGCCACACCTGGCTATTTTTTTTTTTGTATTTTTAGTAGGGACAGGATTTCACCATGTTGGTCAGGCTGCTCTCGAACTCCCGACCTCAGGCGATTCACCCACCTCGACCTCCCAAAGTGCTGGGATTACAGGCTTGAGTCATTGCACCTGGCCAGATGTGACGAACATTTATATCAGTAGACTTCGAGTAATGCACAGTTCCCTTCATAATGTGCATGGGCCTCATCTAATCAGTAGAAGGCCTTAAGAGCAAAGACTGAGGTTTCCTGAGAAAGAAGGAATTCTCTTTAAAACTGTCACATGGAAACTCTGCCTGAGTTCCTAGTCTTCTGCCCCATGGAATTCAGATTCAAGACTGACTGCAACATTGACTCTTACCTGAATTTCCAGCCTGCCAGCTTTCCCTACAGATTCTGGACTTGCCAGTCCCCATAGTTGTGTGAGCCAATTCCTTAAAATAGATCTCTTTTTCTCAGCATGTGTGCATATTACAATTACATATAAATGAGGCTCTGTCTCTCTCTCCGTACTGAAAGCAGGAAGTAGAAGGGGAAAAGAAACAGAAATCACATTTTTGTTAAATCCAGAGGCACCTGCAGTCCAGAATCTTGTATTAGGAAGGGCAGACGTTACCTCCTGGGTGGGGCTGTCAGGACTTCATGTCTCCACGGAGGGGGCCCACCCCAGAACCACCAGCTCAGCTCCAGTCAGCAAAAGCCTCCTGGATCTTCAGGAGCCTGCCATCACAGGGAACCCAAGCCCACCTAAGTCAGGCTCAGGGACCTTGGAGGGCTTTGTCCTGAGATTACATGGGTCTCTATCCAGCAAAAGAAAAGTTGGAAAGCTGTGTGCTTTCTAAATGAACACACTGTGATAATGGGGGCCCCAAGTACATGTTTCTAATAACAAGCCTGATTAAAGGTAAAATTAATTATATATGCTATTTAAACAGTAAATGTTGACCTGTGTATTATATTTTTCTACAATACTTACTGATGGTTGTACCTTGGATACTTATACGCCATAAGCAAGTTGAAGGAAACAAATGGCGTACACACCAACTATTGACATTCCATTCATGCCTTTGTTTTTTTATTGTTTATTTTATTTTATGTCATTTTTTTGAGACAGAGTCTTGCTGTGTTGCCGAGGTTGGAGTACAGTGGTATAATCTCAGCTCACTGCAACTTCTGCCTCCCAGGTTCAAGCGATTCTCCTGCCTCAGACTCCCAAGTAGCTGGGATTACAGGCTCCTACCACCACACCCAGCTAATTTTTGTAGTTTTAGTAGAGATGGGGTTTCACCATGTTGGCCAGGCTGGTCTCGAACTCCTGACCTCAAGCGATCTGCCCGCCTTGGCCTCCCAAAGTGTTGGGATTACAGGTGTGAGCCACCGTGCCCAGCCTCCATTCATGCCTCTGAGGTGGGAAGGACACTGCATGCAGTAGGGACCATTTGGATAGCTGCTTTGTGTTCTCATTTTATGCAAATTCTTCCTATCAGACAGTCTGTACCTGCAAGGAATAGCCATGAAGGCTTACTGCAGTTTAAGTTTTACTCTAGCCCACAAAACATGTAATTTATGAGCCAAAAGAGAAGCTGGAGGCCATTTATGTTGGAGCAAATTCAGAATGTCTCACCAGGAATTAAGACTATTTTTTTTTTCCCTTTGGAGAAGCATTAGGCACACATTTTAGAGAATGACTGCTTAATTTATAACCTCTTACTCATGCTTTAGAAGTTTACTACTGAAGTGCAGAGTTATCTGGAATATTCTGAATGAGTTGCATCATCTTGTTTGAGGCTCGAACAAAAACTAAGGACAGACACCAGGCACACGCTTCAACAGCATCAAGTCCCCACAGTCAAATGGAGGCCTCCAAATACCATTCTTTTCATACTGTGAAACAACCAAAAAAATCACACAGTGGTCTAAGTATGTCCTAGGAAATACCAGCATCAGCAAAACGGTGTGTAAGTAGCCAAAGGACGCGGTGGAACAAGAACTATGAGGAGAGGAAGAAAATGAAAAGTAAAAAGATAGGCCCTTTTAAAGATTGCAAACACACCGAGAATGTTAATATACTTGTTACATCATTGGAGACTGTGTTCTTGATCTTCAGTGTCAAGGGCACTGCTAGGATCGAGTTGAGTTCCAACCCTTGCTTTTTCTTCTGCAGCAGATGCATCTTGTAAGATCCTGTGGGATTGTTCTGCATTATAGCACAAGTGGGTATCACATTTCTGGCAAGCTCATCCACTGGTTGCTTATCCTTTTTAAAGTTATAACAATATGTTGCTGGAGATTTAGCTATCTCAAATTGTATATAAAAGAACCAACATTATTCAGTTTACTTTCTCTGAACAAACATCCATTCATTCATTGAAAAATACATCATTACCAGTTGTTCAAAATAAATAAGTGCTTGTCTCAGCTAGGAATAGAGTGGCCCTTTTTCAAAAGTGCATGCTGCTACTTTTCTGAGCATGGGGCTGTGAGAGAAAATACCCACATTCTTTGCAATATTTAAAAACGGGCTTCACGGAATCAGGGGAAGAAGGAAAAAGAGGTACCAGAATCCCTTTCAAATATGGCTTCTTCCTGAGCCACCCACCGGTGATGCACACGACTTCCCCATCTTGGGCTTGGGTTTGGGCTTGGTCCCTCTTGAGCTTAGGAACCAGAGTCAGAGGGCGGTTCTGGCTGACTTCTAAGACTCACCAGTTGAACTCGTCTTGCTCTTCCTCGGGATCTGACCATGATTTCTGCCTCTGCCTGGACAGCACCTTCACCGCACACCTAGTTGAACACTTCTGCCACTTGGTTCCCTCGTAGGCCTTTCCACCTTGCTTCCCATCAGGCCCAAGAGGCAATGGTCCCCAGCAAAGAGCTGACAGCACATGCATTGAAACTTTCTGTGGGTCCTCTTTAACTCTCCAAGCCCGCCCCCTGCACCTCTTCACCCACCCCTGCGCATACCACCCGCCACCTTTGTTCACGTCTTCTGCTCCTCCAGCTCCTGAAGGCGGCACCCATCCTCCCATCATCATGTAGTCAGTGCCAGCCCCATGCCTGCTGGTTGTAAACACATAATCGTGCAGTCACATTGAATCACGTCACTGCAGAAAAGCCCACCCCAAGAGACAAGCTATGGGAAAGATGGTTTGGGGCTGCTTTCCCTGAGCTTTCCTGGTATGTTCACACTTCAGTTGCCCTTCTAGCTCTAGCTCTTGCCCATCTTCCCAATGGGAGAAGGTCAGCAACAAAAGAAATGTGTGGCCACTTTAAGAGGTGGGAAGTGGGCCAGGCGCGGTATCTCACGCCTGTAATCCCAGCACTGTGGGAGGCCGAGGCGGGCGGATCACAAGGTCAGGAGATCTAAACCACCCTGGCTAACACGGTGAGACCACGTCTCTACTAAAGATACAAAAAATTAGCCGGGCTTGGTGGCGGGTGTCTGTAGTCCCAGCTACTCGGGAGGCTGAGGCAGGAGAACGGTGTGAACCCGGGAGGCGGAGCTTGCAGTGAGCTGAGATCCGGCCACTGCACTCCAGCCTGGGCGACAGAGAGAGACTCCGTCTCAAAAAACAAACAAACAAAGAGGTGGGAAGTGCTGCAGGGATGAGCCTCTTGCCCCTACTCCCTGGTCCCTGTGAGGTGGGTCTTCCCCTGTAATTAGAGGTGCCAGTCGTTCTTTTTATGGTACAAGTGACCTGTTGTAACAACCAGTGTTGTCCACAAACAACATTAAAATGTGGATATAAAACATGAAGAGACAGTATAGGACTTCCAGGCCCCATGAATATCACTAGTGATGATAGCGAAATACCACGAGTTCTTGCCTTCAGCTTTGAGCTGCATTGATAATCATGCCTTCTGCGGAGCACTCTGCAGCAGCACTGCTAACTTGGAACTTTCTTGCTGTGCTACCCTAGGATGCAGTTATTTAATAGTGTGTGTTTCTAATGACGGCAGCTGGTTGTTTTTGTATCACAGAACTGTAGGGCTTCCTCAGAATTTATATGAGCTGAGTCTACCCCATACAGTGAGAAGAAATGGATTTCCTTCTGAAGTTGGATGTCGTTATAGCCGATCATAAATCAGCCTCTTTGGGGGTACCCACAGAGGCTGAGCCCCACTGAGCACAGATGGCTTGCCCAGTGCTGGGAGGGGCTTAAGCCCTTGCAAAGTACTTGCTTTATAGCCTGGGATTGATTATTACCCAGGGAATCACTTACAAACATTAAAAGCCTAAATTCTGACCACTGCTATGACATTCAGGTAGCGAAAGAACGAACATTTTCAAATTTTCCTTTTTTCTCTGCTTGCTTGCTTGCTTTCTTTCTTTCTTTCTTTCTCTTTTCTTTTCTTTTCTTTCTTTTTTTCCTTCCTTCCTTCCTTCCTTCCTTCCTTCCCTTCCCTTCCCTTTTCTCTTCTTTTTTTCAGACACAGGTATTATAAGGTATTACAGTAATAATACATTATTATTATTATTATTTTTGAGACACAGGTTTGCTCTTATCACCCAGGCTGGAGTGCAATGGCATGGTCTTGGCTCACTGCAACCTCCACCTCCTGGGTTCAAGCAATTTTCCTGCCTCAGCCTTCCAAGTAGCTGGGATTACAGGCGCCTGCCACCATGCCTGGCTAATTTTTGTATTTTTAGTAGAGATGGGGTTTCACCATGTTGGCCAGGCTGGTCTCGAACTCCTGACCTCAGGTGATTCGCCTGCCTCAGCCTCCCAGAGTGCTGGGATTACAGACGTGAGCACAATGCCCAGCCTAAATTTTATTAAAAAAAAAAAAAAAAAATCTCAAAAACAATCTCTTCAGTTAAACTTGGATAATATAATTGCTATATCTTTTTTAAAAAAAATACAACTTTTAAGTAGTTTTAGATTCTCGTGGAAGTTGCAAAAACATGTAGCTTTCATTCAGCTACATGGATGAATAAATACTTCTCAGAAAAAAATGGTATTACATGAAAGCCTAAAGTAACATAAGAAGTCGTTCATAAATATTCATTTTCACCAACTTGACTTTTTCAGGGGATTGATCATTTTACTCAATGTTATGGAGACTGTGGAATGGAAGGTTTTATAATTAACCTGTAATTTGCCACAACTATCCTAAAAGCCAAGGGCAATTTTTCCAGAGACAAACCTTAAAATATATTATTTCAATATATTGTAAAATATATTATTTCAATATATTGTAAAATATAAAAGCTTGACTGTATTACAAACGCTTAAAATATAAGTCTGGGCCGTTATGGTTCTGTCTTGGAGAAACATAGGCAAATGAAGACCAGCAACCAAATGCTACTTCAAAATAGTTCAAATCCTTTCCTTGCAATTCTCTGAAACCTGAATAGGTCCACATGCACACAGGCCATGGTATCACAAAATAGGAATCCCCTGTTCTTGCATCTGTCCCCGTTACTCTTGCAACTTTCCCAGAACATCTGCTGCGGTTACCTTCCCCAAACATTTCTCTTCTGACCAGCCCTGTTCACCTTTTCTCTCTCCTACTCTTCTTTCCCTCCGCCGACTCTTCATTTCTTCTTCTTTTTTTTTATTTTTTAATTTTTTTTTATTTGAGACAGAGTCTCGCTCTGTCACCCAGGCTGGAGTGCAGTGGCGCGATCTCAGCTCACTGCAAGCTCCGCCTCCCGGGTTCTCGCCATTGTCCTGCCTCAGCCTCCCGAGTAGCTGGGACTACAACAGGCGCCCGCCACCTCGCCCGGCTAATTTTTTGTATTCTTAGTAGAGACCGGGTTTCACCGTGTTAGTCAGGATGGTCTCGATCTCCTGACCTCGTGATCCACCCGCCTCGGCCTCCCAAAGTGCTGGGATTACAGGCGTGAACCACGGCGCCCGGCCTTCATTTCTTTATGACATCAGCCAACCTAAACCTTCTCCTGGCAAGAAAGAACCCTTTCTCTTGAGAAGGAAGGAGATTGGAAAATTAGAACAGGCAATTACAGATCTCTCTTTGGAAGGCTGGGAGAAGAGAAACAGTTGAGAAGACTTCCTTGCCAATTTTTTTTTTTTTTTTTTTGAGACAGAGTCTCACACTGTTGCCCAGGCTGGAGTGCGGTGGCGCCATCTTGGCTCATTGCAGCCTTGGTCTCCCAGGCTCAAGCCATTCTCCTGCCTCAGCCTCCTGGGTAGCTGGGACTATAGGCATGTGCCACTACGCCCAGCTAATTTTTTTGTATTTTTAGCAGAGATGGTGTTTCACCGTGTTGGTCAGGTTGGTCTCAAACTCCTGACCTCAAATGATCCACCCACCTCCGCCTCCCAAAGTGCTGTGATTACAGGCATGAGCCACCGCACCCTGGCCCATGCCAATTTTTTTAAATGACAGCTTTATTGAGATGTAATGTGCATACCACAGAAATTACCCTTTTAAATATATATTTAAACATTTAATATGTTTTTAAATATTTACTGTAGCAAATGTTAACATTTATATTTAATATTAACATATATTTAATATATTAAAATATTAAATATTAACATATTTAATTTTTAAATATATATAGTTCAGTAGTTTTTAGCATATTCACAGATGTATGCAATCATAATCTAATCTCAGAACACTTTCATTATCTCAAAAAGAAGTACTATACCGTCAGCAGTCACTTCCCATTCACCCACGACCTCTGGTCCTGGCAACCACTAATCTACTTTGTCTCTGTTGATTTTCCTCTTATGGACATTTCATAGGAACGGAAACCTACAGATGTACATTTTGTGATGGGCTTCTTTCTCTTAGCATAGTTTTAAAGGTTATCTGTGTTGTAGCATGCATCAGTAATTCATTCCTTTTTATGATGAAATAATATTCTGTTGTGTAGAGAGGCCATATTTTGTTATCCATCTGGTTGATAGGCAATTGGGTTGTTTCTACTTTTTGACTATTATGAACAATGCTGCTATGAACTTTCTTAGACCAGTTTTTCATGGACACATTTTCATTTATCTTGAGTTTATAAGAATGGAATTCATAGATCATACATCAACTCTAACATTTTGAAGAACCATGATCATTTTTGTGCCTCTACCTGCAGAATGAAAGCTAAGTCCAGCTTCCTTAACCTGTTAATATTTTATGTCTTGCACTTAAAAATCCTCATTAAAACAAGAAAGATATAAATATTTCTATTAGATGATTAGCAATCATCCCTCAGGTTGTGTCAGGAGCTGTACACAGTTTTACTGGGCATCACAGATGCTTACTTCTATATCATTAAGGAAGGAGACCACTACTACTCCTGCTGCCCTCCTCCCTCCACCTTGCCTAGTTCACAAGACAGGAGGAAAGTAAGAAAGAAACAAAAGTAAGATAAATAGCCAGACAACCTTGGCACCATCACCCAGTCCTAAAAGTTAAACAAAGTAATAATAACAACATCAACCCCTGGCCTAAACTACCTGTGTTATCTGTAAATTCCAGACACTGTATGAAAAAAGCATTGTAAAACTTTCTGTTCTGTTAGCTGATGCACGTAGCCCCCAGTCACGTTTCCCACGCTTGCTCGATTCATCACGACCCCTTCATGTGGACCCCTTAAAGTTGTAAGCCTTTAAAAAGGCCAAGTATTTCTTTCTCGGGGAGCTCAGCTCTTAAGACGCGAGTCTGCCGACACTCCCGGCCGAATAAAAAAACCTCTTCCTTCTTTAATCCAGTGTCTAAGGAGTTTTGTCTGCGTCTCGTCCTGCTACATCATGAGATTTTAGAGAGAAGCATTGAGTATTTTTATTAAAGTAAAAATCAATGCAGGGTTGAAACTCATGATAACATACTGGGCTGGGTACCTGATATTTTGGTTAGATCATAACTAAGCTTACTACTTTTCAGAGCAAACTATGTCCTTACCTTCGTAATAAAGAAAAAAGTAGGTGAGTAGGTAAGGCAGAATTCCTCCAGATGAGAGCAGAAAGCACAGGAGACTTTTGCACCTTTGAAAAAGAGCTTCAGGAGAAAAGCCTCCACTCTCTTGGGATAGCAATCCTGGGGGAGGATCTCTGGATACTCCTTTAAGGAGAACACACCATCAGACGCCAAGTGCGGGAGCAGCTGACTCACATTGAATTCCTTCAGGATCTTCTCTTTATAACTCATCAGTATCCGAGAGCCACTTGTTCCTCTTCTTTTCTCTCTGTGTTCTTGTCGCACTGTTGTAAAACCAAGACTTGTCTCTTCTCTCAAGCATCCTGGTGTGCGGAGAACTGGGGAAATATTTCCCTCCTGGGTCTTGCTGCTCTGTGCCCTCCGTGGGCAATGTCCACATCGCATGGACACCTGTAAGCAAAACCATACTGCCACCTGGAATTATTACAGATCTGCGGGAGGAAGGTAGGCTTCAGATTAAAGCCAGGAGCCGCACAATGCTGACTGTCCTGTCCCAAGACCGTTGTGCTGCACTAATCAACACCTTGCTGCAGTAACCTTCAAAAGACGAAAAGAGATGCAGTCTGGCTAACCCCCGCTCAATTTAAATTCCTCCTTGATCCCCAAATAGTCATTTCCGCATCTCCCCACACCCTCAAATGATCATTTTCAACCTTATGGAAATAACAGGCTCACAGTCTGTATTCAATGGTCTCATCATAGGCAGGAAGCCCTATCAGGAACTGCGCTGCTCACGTATCCCTGCACTTCCCACCATGCAGTTCGGGGTTAGGCAGGGAATTGCAGTAAAACTATACACAGTAAAGAAAAGTTAGGTTTTTTTTTTGTTTTTTTTTTTTTAATTTATTTTGTGTGTGTGTGTGTGTGTGTGTATGTTGTTTGTTTGTTTGTTTTTTGAGATGGAGTTTCGCTCTGTTGCCCAGGCTGGAGTGCAGTGGCACCATCTCAGCTCACTGCAACCTCCGCCTCCCAGGTTCAAGCGATTCTCCTGCCTCAGCCTCCTGAGTAGCTGGGATTACAGGCGCGCGTCACCATGCCCAGCTAATTTTTGTATTGTTAGTAGTAGAGACGGGGGTTTCACTATGTTTGCCAGGCTGGTCTCGAACTCCTGACCTCAGGTGATCCACCCACCTTGGCCTCCTAAAGTGCTGGGATTACAGGCGTGAGCTATCGTGCCCGGCCGGCATTTCAGTTTTATTAAACTGTCTACTGCATGCCAGTTCTTAGTAGCACAGTCTCTTTTTGTTTTAGAAACTCAAAACCTTCTAAGTGATCACCTGGTTAAATAATGCAATCCCATAAATGACCCTTCTCTTCTGGTGTCCACTTAATTAAACCAGATTAGAAAAAGGGATTATTGCCGGCTCAGGGAGGCTGCTGCCACAGACAATGCCTCACTTCAGATTATGCAGTTATAATACAATTGCTCCAAGCCACCCTTCATGTTTACACCTGCCTGGAAGCTCTCAGGCCCTGGAGTAACCTCAGGACACTCCTGGCCTTGTCCGTGGGTAACCAGTTCTTCTCTCAGATGTGCGGTCTGTGCTGTTCCTCCCCATCTGCCAGTACAAGTTAGGTGTGGCACCTGGGCCCTTCTCCCACTCACATTGCCTGTGTCCTCTCTGTAAGAGTCACCTTAAGACCATGTGGGTAAATGGGAGTGACTTAAAGGAGCTCAAATACGTCTTACTTTTTTCCAGTTGGGAAATTGGCAAAAAATTCTGTGGTTATGGTAATATTCTTGCCAGTTTATAGAAGCGATTAGATGTTTTTCGATAGCATCAGTGTGGAAGATTTCCTTTTCAGGAAATCAAAACTCCTCTGAGTGGCCTGATAATAGTAACCATAAGAAACTAATTTTCCTGGAATTGCTTCTGACCTCACTTGTGAACTGGAGATTGTAACTTTGCGTCACTATACTCCATTTTATTAACCATGTGGTTCAGACGCTTTGGCATTTTGGAGCCTTGGTGACTCTGGAGAGAGAGATTCTGCTTCCCAGGATTAGCCAGTTCCTAGAGATAGCAAGGAGCTTGCCTGAAAGCCTGCTTTTGTACACAAATCAACCAATCCATTGCAGACCAGCTTGGCCAATGGGGTGAAACCCTGTCTCTACTAAAAATACAAAAAAAAAAATTAGCCGAACATGGTGGCACATGCCTGTAATCCCAGCTACTGGGGAAGCTGAGACAGGAGAATCTGTTGAACCTGGGAGGCAGAGGTTGCAGTGAGCCAAGATCACACTACCGTACTCCAGCCTGGGCCACAGAGTGGGACTCTGTCTAAAAAATAAAAAAATTCAAGCAATCCAGTGCTCATACCCCAGTCCCCTCCTTTCTCAGGCTCTTACACTCTGGACCAGGATCTACCTGCCCTAGTCACCCCAGGACCAGCTACTAGAATACTACGGACAGCCCTATGCCCCAGTCAATCGTGCCCCAGAAATTATTCAAACCAGTCAATGCTAAGTCTGCTTACCTTGCCTCACCTGTCCCTTCCCGTGGAAACCACAAGAAAGGCTCTTGCCCTCCTTTTCCTCCTGCTCTATCTCCTGACCTACCTGGTGCCCCTTGCTCTTGGGAACAGTAAAAAACTCTCTTTCCAGCGGCAGTCATCTCCTGACCTGTTGGCCTCATCACACCTGAATCCTAATAACACCTATCTTTAATAACACCCATGGAAAGTACAAACCTGGAGCTGGGCTGGGACAACACTGTGAAACTCCTTGAGCTTCATGAATAACTGGGCCAGGGGCAGTCACAATCCCTGCTACACTCTTCAGCAGCAGCAGTTTCTACAAATGCAGCCCTCATTGGAGCTTCTGAGAGTAAGAGTGTCATCTGGTGGTATTTGGTAGTCTCTTAGGCCATTTTCTTTCTCTCTGTCTCTCTTTTCTTTTCTTTTTTCTTATTTATTTATTTATTTATTTATTTATTGAGACTGAGTCTTCCTCTGTAGCCCAGGCTGAAGTGCAATGGCATGATCTTGGCTTACTGCTCACTGCAACCTTTGCCTCCTGGGTTCAAGTGATTCTCCCGCTTCAGCCTCCTGAGTAGCTGGGATCACAGGTGCTTGCCACCATGCCCGGCTAATTTTTTGTATTTTTAGTAGAGATGGGGGTTTCACCATGATGGTCAGACTGGTCTTGAACTCCTGACCTTGTGATCCTTCCGCCTCGACCTCCCAAAGTACTGGGATTACAGGTGTGAGCCACTGCGCCCGGCCTCCTCTCTCTTTTAAATAGATCATTTTTAGAGCAGTTTTAGGTTCACAGCAAAGTTGAGTGGAAAGTACAGACAGTTCCCATATAACTCCTGCCCCTACGCATTCACAGCCTTCCCCACTACCAACATGGGCACCAGAGTGGTCCATTTGTTACAATCAATGAACCTATACTGATACACCTTTATTGCCCAAAGTCCAAGGTTAACATTAGGGTTCACTCTTGGTGTGTTGGACATTTTATGGATTTGGTCAAAAGTATAATAACATGTGTCTATAATTACTGTATCATACTGAGTAGTTTCACTGCCCCCAAATCCTCCATGCTCTGCCTATTCATTCGTCCCTCCCTTCAACCCCTGGCAATGCCTGATCTTTTCGCTGTTTCCATAGTTTTGTTGCAGGCCATTTTTACTCTAAGATTTTCTTTATTTGACTGTCCACTTTGTGCTGGGTGTGTAATACAGAATCATGATGAGTAAGAGAGACAGCCTGGAGCATCTTGGAGTCCATGTTGGGATGGACTCATGGATTCCTATATTTTCCTACTCCAGGAAAAAGGTGCAGGTAGGGATAGAAAAAAAAAAAAGAAAGTCAAGTAGACAAATAAAAATAATTAGGCCTGGAGCGGTGACTCACACCTGTAATCCCAGCACTTTGGGAGGCTTAGGCGGGTGGATCACCTGAGGTCGGGAGTTTGAGACTAACCTGACCAACATGGTGAAACCCTGTCTCCACTAAATATACAAAAATTAGCCAGGTGTGGTGGCGGGCACCTGTAATCCCAACTACGCAGGAGGCTGAGGCAGGAGAATCGCTTGAAGCTGGGAGGTGGAGGCTGCAGCAAGCTGAGATCACACCATTGCACTTCAGCCTGGGCGACAAGAGTGAAACTCTGTCTCAAAAATAATAATAATAATCCCAGCACTTTGGGAGGCCAAAGCGGGAGATCACGAGGTCAGGAGATCGAGACCATCCTGGCTAACACGGTAAAACCCCATCTCTACTAAAAATACAAAAAATTAGCCGAGCGTGGTGGCAGGCGCCTGTAGTCCCAGCTACTCCAGAGGTGGAGGCAGGAGAATGGCATGAACCCAGGAGGCAGAGCTTGCAGTGAGCCGAAATGGCACTACTGCACTCCAGCCTGGGCAACAGAGTGAGATTCCCTCTCAAAAATCATAATAATGATGATGATAATAGTAATGAATTATTTACAGGTAAAGTAAAAATTCTCTAGTGTTCAAGAGATTAAAATAAATTGTCTTAAGCAAAAGTCAAACTAGGATGTTTTTTTTTATTATTTAACTTATTTAGAAGTTAGGTTTTTTTGTTCCTGTCGAATTGCTTTGTTCCGTTTTAGGTACTAAAAATAACCTTTCATTCTTTGGAGCTGATGGTATTTACTATGACAGGCAAACAATTCCCCTTCTCCCTACCACCACCTTTTTGTTGTTAATATTCCCGGTGTCCATAAATGTTCTTGCTTCTTTCTTTTTTTGTCTTTGATTATTCAGTTACCTTCACCTAGAAATGCCATCTCCTTACATCTGTCCATGCTTCTTAAGGGCTTGCCCAAATGTCATCTCCTGCAAGCAACAGAAATCTCCACTAGCTCACAACCACCCTTAACTTCTTCCTGGATTTACCTATTGAGGCATCCATTATTTACTTTTTACTATAATATACGAGAATTTAGCTCTTATACCACCCACTTCCCCTTCCTCAAACGTTATCTTTAGTCATACAAGTAATCTCTAATTATCATTAGGACTTTGTAGAGTAAAGCCAAGTTTTCTAGACTGTTTAGGATAGGGTATTTCTTTTCTTGGCACTGTTTTTTTGTTTTGCAGGTCTTCCTCATAGTAGTAATTTTTCATTTAAAAAATGCTGTTGTAGCCCTTTCTGTGAGATCTCTTTATCTTTTGAAGCCTTTGGCTCCTCTGTGCCCATTCTGGCAGGTTGTTCTTTCGGTTGGCTGTGCAGATGCCATCTTGAGGGTTTTCTCATCTGCTTTCCTAGAGTAGCTCCATTGTTTCCTGGATCCCATGTCATCTTTCTTGGCTTACCCTTTCTCATTTTACCTGACAACGTCCTCAAATAAAACCCTAAGAAAGCATGGAGTGGTATCTTTTCTGAGCTCTATCTTCCAGAAAAATACGACTCAGTGTTTGAGTTTTGGAGCCAGTCCGAGATAGGTTTGAATCTTGGTTCTCCTACTTATTAGCTGTATGCTCTTGGGATGATTCCCTAATTGCTCTACGCATGAATTTTCCATTTGCAAAATGGGGGAGCCAGTAATAGCAGTAGTACCTATGTTTTTAGGGAGCTATGAGGATTAATTGAATTGGTACATGTAAATCGTTTAGAACACTGCCTGGTGCATACCACATCCCCATCCGTATTCACCTCTCTCATATTCTACCCTCACACTTGATTGATAGTTTGGTTGATTATGTATTTCTAGGTTGAGGATAATTTTACCTTAGAATTCCAAAGTCCATGCTGTTGTCTTCTAACCAGTTGTGGTGGTGAAGCCTCACGCCATCCTGAGTTTCACTTCTTTATGCAGAACTTTCTCCCTGGAAGCTTTTAGGAGTTTGTCTTTTCCTTGGTGAGCTGAAATAGCACAACAGTGTACTTAGTGTGGGTCTTTTTTCATTCATGTGCTGGGTACACCAAATGGATAGGCCTATGGATAGGCTCTTTCAAAGTTGAATCTTGTCATATTTTTGTTGTTAACTTTCTCCTTTCCATTTTATTTGTCCATTTTGAAGTGTCTGTTAATTGGATTTTAGACCTCTTGTCTTGAGTCTTGTATCTCACGTTATTTCTAATTTTTTAAAAAATTTTAAGTTCCGGAAGATTTTTCTTATCTTTCAACTTTGAGGAAATTTTATTTGGAGAGTCATAACTTTAAGTTTTGTTTTGGTTATTTATTGTTGCTTAACCAATTATCCCAAAACTTAATGGCATCAAACTACACATTTGTCTATCTGTCACTACTGTATGGGTTAACTGGGGCTAGCTGGACAGTTTTTCTGCTGGTCTCATTTGGCAGCTCTCACTGTGCGGTTAGACGGTGGCAGGGACTGGTTGTCTGGATGCTCAGCTGCAGTGGAATGTCTGAGATGGCTTCTTCACCCACGGGTCTGCTGCCTTGGTGTTTCTTCCTGTGGCCTTTCTCTCTGCATAGCACCTCATCCTCTCGGGCCTCTTCATGTGGCTTTTCTTTCTCCAAGAGGGTAGTCAATTCTTATTTTTGGCTTCCAGAAGCACAGAAGTGGACCTGCCAGGCGTTCTTAAGGCTTAGACCTGGAACAGGTCCAGTGTCATTTCTACTACATGCTACAGGTTAAAGTGAGTCTTGGGGCCAACCCAGATTCACTGTGGGATGGACCTGTCCAAGGACGTGATGACGGGAGGTGTGGCTCATTGCGGACCAGCTCCGAGGATGAACCCTGAATTCTAAGAACTTTTTCTTCTCTGATTATTTCTTATTCATATTCTGTTTTGTTTTATACATGTAATATATTCACAAGTGTCTTTATGAAGTGATTTTGATACTCTTTATCTTTTCCCTTGCATCTCTTTGTTCTTTAATACATTTTTTCTTAGTTTATTTTGGTCTTATTTTTCTTTTTAAAGCCTTTCCTTAAATATCTATTCTATGTTGCTTATCATTTGTAGTCTTTTTTTCTTTTTTTTTTTTTTTGAGACCAAGTTTCACTCTCGCTGCCCAGGCTGGAGTACAATGATGAGATCTCGGCTGACCACAACCTCTGCCTCCCAGGTTCAAGTGGTTCTCCTGCCTCAGCCTCCCAAGTAGCTAGGATTACAGGCATGCACTACCAGCTAATTTGTGTGTTTTTAGTAGAGATGAGACTTCTCCATGTTGGTGAGTCTGGTCTTGAATTCCCAACCTCTGGTGATCCACCCACCTCGCATCCCAAAGTGCTGGGATTACAGGTGTGAGCTACCGTGCCCGACCTGTAGTCTTTTCTTTTTTTTTTTAAATTCCTTTATTTGTTCATTCATATTTGAGAGAGGAACTAAAAGACTGGGAGCCAGCGTGTGGTGGCTCACACGTGTAATCTCAGAGCTTTGGGAGACCAAATTGGGAGGATCATTTGAGCCCAGGAGCTCAAGTTTGGGCAACATAGTGAGACCTCATCTTTACCAAAAAAAAAAAAAAAAAAAAAAAAAAATAGTGAGGTGTGGTGACACACTTCTGTAGTCCCAGCTACATGGGAGGCTGAGGCAGGAGGATTGCTTGAGCCTGGGAGGTTGAGGCTGCAGTGAGCTGTGATCATGCCACTGCACTCCTGCATTCCAGCCTAGGTGAAAGAGCAAGGCCCTGTCTCAAAATATATAAATAAATACAAATACAAATAAATAAAAATTGATTGGGAGTTCTTTATGGCCAAGACTTGTCAACTGATAGCTTTTAGGGGAAATGTATGCTGATTCCTAATTGTTATCCTCCACCCCTCTATCTTATCTCCTGGGGCAATTGTAAATGATGGCTGGAACTACTCCATTCCTCTGGATGTAAAATCTACATTCTCTTGCCTGAGGTAGGTATGTTTGCTTGGGTTCTGCTTAAGGAGATGGGGGCAACAGTGTGTTTCAGGGCCTGTAACATGTGTTCTCTATACAGGCTTTTGGTTAATCTCTGTTTTCAGTCTTGCCTATCAGTCCCACTCTCAGGGGTACCTCGTATCTGCGTCTAAAACCTTTCCAGGTTGCTGTGGGACAAATTAGCCTCCTTGTTCTCACTATCCCCCTAACCTCTACCTTTGTTAGCTTTGCTCCATTAATTAACCATTTTCCATTTACTATCGTTGTCTAACGGAGATGAATTCTCTTCTATTGGTAACCCCATTCCTTTTTGTAATTGTGTGTTTATACAATGTTTATTCTTCACTGTATTTCTATTGGAGCCTCAGGACAAAGAGCAGATGGTGAAAATATGTGTTCAGTGTTCAGTTTTCCTTCTGTAAGATATCTGCAAATTGGAATAGATCATGCACTTAATGCATATAGAGCTACTTTGTTTTTCATGATTGTGCCTTCAATTCCATGTAGAAATATAATTTGTGACTTGCCTGATGAAATTTTCCTAATTTTGAGTCATCTTTACATTCCTATAATAAACACTGTTAGAATGGCTATGGTAATATTTTATTTTTACATTTTTACTTCTGTATTAAATAAGACTATAGTTCTGTTTGTTTCCTTTAAGGCTGTTATTTCATTTCAGTGTCAAGGGTATGCAGGGCTGACTTGGGAGGCTTAACATCTTTTTTCTAAGATCTAGGATGTAGATCTAGTTTACAGAGTAATTTTCAACTGCAGGAGTATTTTACCTCCCATGGGACGTTTGGAAATATCTGGAGACATTTTTATGATCACAACTGGTCATGGTCGGGAGGTCTTATTGGCATTCTGTAGGTAGAGGGGATGTTTCTAAACATCCAGCAACGCACCAGAAGAACCCTCCACAAAGAATTGTCTGGCCCAATATATCAATATTGCTGAGGCTAACAAATTCTGGTTTAAATAAATATCTAATTTGGAGGATGAGTCTTTGTCTTTTTTCCTTCTTCTGCATATTGGTCTCCAGATTTTCCACTTCCTCAGTTAGTTTTCATAACTGTAGATTCTTAAACAAATGAACACTTCATCCATACTTCTAAGGTGTTGTAAAGATGTGTAGTTTTCACTTTTTGCATCATATTCACATGTGGCTATATGCTCTTTTCTCTTCAAGGTTTTCTTTATCTTGATTACTTATCAGAGACTTAACTATTTTATTATCTTAGTCTTTTGAAAGAATCCTCATTTAGTATTATTTTTTAAATCGTTTTTTTCTACTTTTTCCTTATGTCTTAATTATTTGCCCTTTTTGTTTATTTTACTTTTCCTAGTTTAGTAGATCAATGTAATTTAAATTACTTTTTAAACAAACATGTAAGGGTATACATTTTCTTTGAGTACTGTTTGACTTTGTTCCACAAGTTTTAAAATTATTTTTTAATAGCTTGTATTTTCTAAATTATTTTATTGCTGCTTTTGTTCACATTGCTCTATTAAGTTTTATTTATTTATTTATTTATTTATTGAGAAGGAGTCTCGCTCTGTAGCCCAGGCTGGAGTGCAGTGGCATGATCTTGGCTCACTGCAAGCTCTACCTCCCGGGTTCATGTCATTCTCCTGCCTCAGCCACCCAAGTAGCTGGGACTACAGGTGCCCACCACCATGTCTGGCTTTTCTTTTGTATTTTTAGTAGAGATGGAGTTTCACCATGTTAGCCAGAATGGTCTCAATCTCCTGACCTCATGATCCACTCCTCTCGGGCTCTCAAAATGCTGCAATTACAGGCATGAGCCATTGCACCCAGCCCAAAACTTTGTGTTTTTACAGATATTAGATATGTTTCTTGTTTAAGAAAAAAAATCTTAACAAAAACGTAGAAGAATAAGAGAAACATTTTTCCAAAAAAGAGAAATCATTGTGATTATTTTGTCTTATTGGAATATTGGATAATAGTCTGCTTCATTAATCATCAAGCATGCTATGGATTTTCCATTTTTATAGAATCTGTATCTCAGTTAAGGTAACACTGGTAATGTTTGTACTGTATTTGAAGATGAAAAATATAGGCCAAAATCATAGACCTTGCATAAAAACTGGATAATGAAGACATTATCTGGAGGAAAACATAGATACACACACATGGACACACATATATATAAAGTATGCACACATTTTATTTTTAAAGCTTTAAAGCTTTTAGAGCAAAAGTCAGCCCCTCCCCTCTCCCAGAGTGGATGGCCTCTCCTCTCTCTTAGAGTGGGTTGGGACAGTGGTTGCATGGGGACCTTTCCTTGTGAGCCACAGGTCCCTCTGGACACACTCCTGTCTGGCCACGCCCCCTTTCCCTTTCATCTTTCTCATTGACCAATGGGCTTGGAGCATTAAGGCCACACCCCTATTCAGCATTCTACTGGGGCCCTGGTTACGCCTCCTCTGGCTCAGTCGCACAGCAACCTGGTCGGTGACTGGAGGTGTTCATCAGTGCTCACTAGGATTTTGCTGATGTGGCCCCAAACCCGCCTCCCTCCCCACCCTGCGATGGCAGAAGAAACTCAACAGAACAAATTGGCTGCAGCCAAGAAAAAGGTAAAAACGCACTGCATCATGGCCTCCCAACCCAGCCACAGATCCCCTCTGATAACAAGACTTCTGCCAGAGTCCATACCTCTCCTGAGGCACACCGGCCTGGGCCCCCCAACCCCGGTGCCTCTGGGCTACTCCCACCAAAGTTTTGTCAGTCAGCCTCATCCCTTCAGCAAGCAGCCCAGTCCCTGCCCACACTAATCACCCCAGGTTGACTTTGGGCAGGTGACTCCTGGGGCTCCCCACTCCATTACTGGGCCCTCATCTCCTGCCACCCCAAGCTTGATCTCCCTGGGCTCTTTGGGCTCTCATCTCAAAGGACCTGGGTTCACCAGCCCCAGGCCCCTCCCTTGCCAATCATCCCTGGGTGACTTTGGGCTGGTGACTCCTGGGACTCTCTGCTGCAGACTCTGCCCTCCCCTCCTGCTGCCTCAAGGTCGACCTCCCTGGGCTGTTTGCACTGGAGTCTCCAAGGACCTGGGTCCCAACCCTGTGTTTCCCTCCCCCATCATGAAGCAGCAACAGACATCGTGCTGATGTGGTCCCTCCCCCGAACCAGGAGGAGTGGAATGTAGTGATGTCACAGTCCACCTAGTAACTGTCATTACTGGAAGACCGGCCTTTGATCTTATGATTAAAGTCCCCTAAGCGTTCTCAACCCATTTCTGGTTCCTCTGGTCACAGCGCAAATTTCCACCTGGAAGGGAAATGGAGACTATGGGACCTAGGAGCAAGAGGTTTCAGGCTGCCTCCCTCCCTTAACATCGACATTGACAGGGGGAAAAGCCTACACTTCCCCCGTGAGCTCAAAACGTTGACAGTATCTCTGGGTGGCAATAGGAGAATGGGTTTGGTTTTGGTTTTACCCCAGGATTCTACTTTCCAGAGAGATTTTAACATTTTTTTTCTGAGTTCTCCACCTCATATTCTAATTCTCCATGGTTTTGGGACCAGACTGCGCTTCAGTCAGTGTTCTCTGAAGTGAGATTTGCTCATCTTCTGTGAACAGATCTTGGGAAACTGAACTTGATGACTTGCATCTTCCTCATATTATCTCAATCTGGGGTACTTTGAGTGCCACAGGATAAATGTGGGACATCTTCCTGAAGCATCAGTTTCCCTTGATTCTCTTGAGATCAGGAGAAAAATCATTAGTGTACTTAAGGATGACAGTCACATAGGTTTCTAAGAGTGTACCAGACTTCTCTCTGAAATGAGGCTTGGGTTGTCCTCTTTCTGAAGAATTCCCAGATTTAACAGAAAGGCTGCCTTCTGCCATAAGGACACATTGATATGAAAGTTTGAGAGGTACGGGTGCACTTCTTCACACTAACAGACGTGTGAGGATGTATGACTCTAAACCACATGGCATACAGCTCCTGCCTACTTAATGTTTAGTTTTCTACCTCTGCCTCTGGTTTTCATCCCTGGCAGCTGCTGATTCTTGGCAAAACCTCAGAGCTTGGAGTCAGAAGATTGAGTTTCAAAGTTCCAGTTTTGCCTTTTTCTTATTTTTTTCTAGCCATGATATCAAGCCCTCTCAGTCACTAAATGATGGTGACAACACCTTGTACGGTTGTTGGTGTCATTAAATCAGATGGTGTATAGAGTATTTTGTAAAAACTGTAAGGAGGATGTGGCTGTAGGGGCTGATAGTGCTCATGAGTATTACTGCTCTTCTTTCCCACAGTTAAAAGAATATTGGCAGAGAAACAGCCCTGGTGTTCCCGCAAGAGCGAAGAGGAACAGGAAAACAAATGGCAGTGTCCCTGAGACAGCCACTTCTGGTGGTTGCCACTCACCTGGGGATGTGAGTCTTGGCTGACCAGGCTTCTGGGGACTGGGGGCCCAAGGGGCAATAGAGGGTAATTGTTAAGATTGTGGATGGACTGCTGGGTACTGGTTCAGAATTCTGGATTTGACCGGGCATGGTTGCCCACACCTGTAATCCCAGCACTTTGGGAGGCCAAGGCAAGTGGATCATGAGGTCAGGAGATTGAGACCATCCTGGTTAACACGGTGAAACCCCGTCTCTACTAAAAATACAAAAAAGTTAGCCGAGCCTGGTGGCAGGTGCCTATAGTCCCAGCTACTCAGGAGGCTGAGGCAAGAGAATGGCGTGAACCTGGGAGGCGGAGCTTGCAGTAGCCGAGACCGCACCACTGCACTGCAGCCTGGTGACAGAGCAAGGCTCCATCTCAAAAAACAAAACAAAAAACAAACGAACAAAAAAAAGAATTATGGATTTGAATCCTGCCTCTCCATCTGCTAGGGATATGATTTAGGGCAAGTTCCTTGAGCTCTTTGGGCCTCCCTTTTCACATCTGTGTAATAGAGGTGGTATCGTTTGACTTCCATTTTTTAAGTTTAAATGAGATTTGTTACTGTTGTTTTTATGTTAATCCCCAGTACATGGTCTGCTGTAAACACTCAGGACACCCAGGATATGGTCATTGTTTGATTTTTCTCATCCTCAGTCTTAAGGGGAAGCCAGGACAATGAGAACAGCCACTTGCCATCAGGAGTCACTGAAAGGGCCCCATGGTGGGATGGTGGGGAGATAAGAACCATGAGAGAAGTTGGCACAAAGGAGTTATGGGGCAAAAGGTCCAAGATAGGCAGAAAAGAAAATTGTAACAGTTGATGGGGAAGAAAGGAAGTCAGAGGGCTTAGACACTGAGAGGGACAGAATATCTCCATGTGCACTCTCATCTCTTGTAGTCAGCAACAGGTATTGGCGGAGAGGGCCCTACGTCATCTGCACCCCTCAAGGATCTGGAGGTAAGAGGCTCTGGGCAGAGGTGCAGTGACCCTGCAGGCCAGCCCTCCAACCTCCTCCCACAGCGGGGACTGGGTGCCCCTCTGCCAGCTGAGATAGCCTACACACCCCAGCCCTAATGATTGTTCTCTCTACTTCTCCCCCGACTCCTCCTCCACCACCTCCTCTCTGCATGCGCCTCAGAGCCCGTGCCAAGAACTACCAGCAGCCCTGGACTCGAGGTCCGTCAAAATCAGTCAACTGAAGAACACCATCAAATCTTTGGTAAGAGTCCAGTGGGGTCCCCTGATTCCACGCTGCCAATCCCGGGCTCCAGTTTCCCCTTGGGGCCCTGAAGAAAGGGGCTCGGGCCTCCTGGTGCCAAGGACAAATAGGGATCTGGGGTGCCCAGACCTCACCTGGAGGGACCCCAGAGCACGCACCATGGCTCTTCTTTTGCTGCCCTCTTTACTGACTCTCTCCTGTCCACACACCCCTGCTCGAGTCCTTGCTATACACGCCCTGGGGTTGTGGTCTCTCGGGGGAGTGCGAGCCTGACTGGTTTTCAGGGGCGCCATATTTCTGCTGTGACTCAGTCCCTAATTTGCTCTTCGATTCTGGACAAGCCACCTCTCCTTTTGGGCTCATGTTTCCAGAGGAGGTAGTGAGTATCAAAGGTCTCTGTTAGCTGTGAGAGTCTGAGATTTAAAGCCCCCCTAGAACAGAAAGCTCAGGGCCAAGGGCTCCTGACTGTCCTTTTCCATCCTATATATACTGTGAGGAACCGTACCTGGCCCATACGTGCTCAGTGAATGTTTATTGAATGAACGCACTTTTCTAAATGACAAGTCGGTGGAAGAGGGGGCCTTTCTCAAACTCAGTCTCTAGAGGTTTATGTTCCTGTCCTCTCAAGAGATTTCAGATTCAGACTTTGAGTTCTGTGACTGTGGGCGGAAACCAACAAAGACCCAAATCCTCTGTCCTTGGGAGCTTGAGGAGAGTTGACCAGTTTGTGTTCCCATTGGGTCTGAGAACTCTGCCTTTGAAATCCATTCCTGGCCCCACCTACCACTTCCTGGCCTGTGGAATAGAGTTGAGGGGCCACCCTCCATCACCTTAATTTGACTCTCCCCACAGAAACAACAGAAGAAACAAGTGGAACATCAGCTGGAAGAAGTAACGTGATTTGTTTCCTCGTGACATGACTGCTGGGTTTGGGGGGCTCTCATAGAGGCCCCAGTCTCATCTCGCCCACTCCCAGCCTGGGGAAGAAGGCTCACCCCTCAGATTCCACCCCATCCCCACAGGGTCCCTGATAACCTGGTCCCATGGGTGGACCTGTCCTGGGGCATCGGTGGCTTTCTGGGGGCATGTCTCTTGCTGTGCCATCTCTACCTCCCCCTGGTAAGAGCTCTGTCTTCCTCTTCCTATAGGAAAAGAAGGCAAACAATGAGAAACAGAAAACTGAAAGGGAGCTAGAGGTGAGTGGAGGGTGTGAAGTTTTCTCCTGTCCTCCGGGGAATGTTTCTTTCCTTCTCTTTCAGCACTTGTTTGGCTTTTCTCCCAAAGGTTCAAATCCAGAGACTGAACATACAGAAAGGGAAACTAAGTACGGACCTGTATCACACGAAACGCTCACTCAGATACTTTGAAGGTGGGAATCTGGGCACCCTGTCATCCTTCAGCCTGGCACTTTGACAGGTCTTTAGAGGGAGTTCTTTGGGCGCCATCTCAACTCTCTCATTACAGAGGAGTCCAAGGATCTGGCCGACCGCCTGCAATGTTCATTGCAGCGTACAGGAGAGTTAGAGCAGGTTCTGTCTGCTGTCACCGCCACACAGAAGAAGGTGGACAGGGTGAGTCCGACCACCCGCCCTGTCCCCTGGGAGCTCGGCTTCGCAGATAGAAGAGTGAGCCTAAGGGTCCCTTCTGCAGGATGGAGTGTCCTGCCCAGGAGGCAGCATGGCCATTTCTTGCTGTTTTTGTATGTGGTTGTTAGAGGCAGCCTGGGGCTGAGTCAGTTGCTGTGGGTGAGTTGGGGGGCGTGGTGGGGAGGGAGCACTGGACGTAGAGCTTGGAGGCCAAGTGCCTGCCCTGCCCTTACCTGGTTGGGGTCTTGGGCAAGTCCTAGGTGGGGTATTGGGTACTTGTTCTGTGAAGGTACAGAAGATTACCTTTAGTATGATACCATTTCTGTAGAGAGAGGAAACGTGTGTGTGTGTGTATGTGTGTGTGTGTGTACATACTATGATAATATACATAAAACATGTCTGCAAGGGTTCATAATAAACTCGGGAGAGAGCAACAGGGTGGCTGGGAGATACTTCCCTTCTGTACCTTCTGAGTTTTGGACTATGTGAATGTATCATCCTTTCAAAAAGTGAACGAAAGATTAATTTTCCCCTTCCTATCTGTACCCCCATCCCCAGCAAGAAAAATGGGCTTAGAGTATCAGATAGACCTGGGTGTTCAAATCCCAGCTCTGCCTACGTGGTGTTAGCCAAGCATTTAACCTCAAATACTCCATCTCCATGTTTTTTCATCGACACAATAGAGGTCATCATAGTAACTGTCTCCTATGGTGGTTGTGAGGAGTAAATGGGATTGCTAGCATGGTGCCTGGTGAAGCACTCCATAAAGGTTCAGACAGTGGTAGTAATAACAGTAATAACAATAGCAATATTAACTGATCTCTCTGGGCCTCTGTTAGGCAGCTGTAAATTCCATCTCTTTCCCTGTCCCTTCCAACTTTACTGAGTTCTGTTAAAAACCACACCATGGGCTTGGAAGTGCCTCGATGTTTACTGACCGAGTTGTATATTGAGCCTAGCCCTAGCTCTTTTAAGGGGCACTGTGTGGAATGGCCCAGGTTCCCCAGATAGAAACTTCTCACTCTTCACCATCCAGTCCTCAAGCCACAGGAAAGCACGTATGGAGTGGAAGTTAGAGCGGTCCATACGGGAGCAGGCAATTCTGAAAGCACAGCTGACACAGGTGAGGTTTTGCAGAGGGAGGGAGGGAAGGAAGATGACCCCAGGTGGCCAGGAGCAGGTGAGGACCAGTGACAGCCCTTCCTAACTTCTGTGCCCATTCTTGCAGTTGAAGGAGTCTCTAAAACAAGCCCATCTAGAGAGGGACGAATATGTTCAACATCTGAAAGGAGAGAGGGCCCGGTGGCAGCAGAGGATGAGGAAAATGTCGCAGGAGGTGAGGTCTGACCCTTCAGCTCCCCCATCTTAGATGGGTCACTGGATCTTTCTGGGCATCTGTAAAATGGGAACAGTACAGCCAGAGGTGGTCATGGGTCTGGGCTTTGTGGAGGTGGGGGCAGAGAGGGAGATGGCAGCCACCAGCCACCAGCCCCTCTCTCCAGGGCCCTTTCCCCCTGTGCTTTGGGCAGGTTTACACCTTGAAGAAGGAGAAGAAGGATGACATGCGTCGGCTAGAGAAGCTGGAGAGGAGCTTCTCCAAACTGAAGAACCGGATGGGTAAGATGGGGCTGGCGTGACCTGGGAGCAGGCCTGGCATCAGAGGGCTGTGGGGGGCTTAGAATGCCCCAGGGAGGTGGGTGGATGGAAGGGCATTGAGGCAGAAGGAAAGAGGTCTGTGCCAGGAGACGGCAAGTCTTGTCATCTCCATTAGCCCCAGTGTCCCCATCAGCAAAGAGGGCCCATTGTCAGTCACCCACAGTGCTCTGTATCTGAAAGTGGTTGGAAGATTGGCTACCATCCGGGTGCGAGGAATCATTAGCAGTGAGGCCAAGTTTGGGGAGCCTGAGAGGAGCTGTGCACCAAGAGGAGGGGTTTTCGTTTGTTTGTTTGTTTTGTTTTGTTTTGTTTTGTTTTGTTTTGTTTGAGAATCCAGAGGCCCTTATTGTCTACTTCCTTTCTCAGCTGAACCCCAGCACCCGGAGCCCCCAGCAGTGCCCTCTGAGGTGGAGCTGCAGCACCTGAGGAAGGAACTAGAAAGAGTGTCAGCAGAGCTCCAGGCCCAGGTGCAAAACCATCAGCACGTAAGTCTCCTGAACCAGACACAAAAGGAGAGGCTTGGGAGGCAGGAGGAGAGGCTTCAGCAGCTGCCGAGCCACAGAGCGGCTTCAAGGAGGTGGTGCATTGCCCCACCTGGGGAGCCTGCCCTCCTCCCTAGCCCTCCAGGCCTTTGTTTCCCCACCTGTAAAATGGGGCAGTGTAGCCTTCACGTGAAATGTTACTTCTAAAGGCACCTGTGAGCCAGAGCCCTGCTCTGGTGGCTGTGGGAGAGAGGGGATGATTTTTCTAACCTGCCTCCACCCTTCCCGGTGCCATGGGAGGCAGACACCAAGTTCTGGGGTCTCCAGCTGCAGTGGGTGGCTGCTGATTGCTTCTCTCTGTCCAGAACAACAAGAACAAGAGCGCACTGCAGTTGGAGCAGCAAGTAAAGGAGCGGCAGGAGAAGGTAGGCGAGGTGAAGGAGACAGTAACCTCTGCCCCATCCAAGAAGGGCAGGAAGGCAGGCACCAACCTCTGGGGGGGGGGAGGTGCCAGGCCAGAGGCAGCTCCAGCCTGGGGGCAGGTGACCCTAGCACCCTCCAGGGCAGTCCTGTGATGGTTTCTTGCTTCCTACCCTCTGACTTTTAGAGGTGGGTAGCCCTGGGCTCCTCCCAGGTCTGGACATCATCATCCCAGCTAGAGGCATGGAGCCCCCCAATCATAGGGGAAGAGACAGTGGGATAAGAGGCTCCTTACACCAGGCGTGGTGGCTCATGCCTATAATCCCAGTACGTTGGGAGGCTGAGGCAGGAGAATCACTTGATGTCGGGAGTTTGCGATCAGCCTGGCCAACATGGTAAAACCTCATCTCCACTAATATTATATTAAAAAAAAAAATATATATATATATATATATATATATATATATATATATATATATGAAAGCCGGGCATGGTGGCGCATGTCTGTAATCCTACCTACTCAGGAGTCTGAGGCATGAGAATCGCTTGAGCCCAGGAGGTAGAGGTTGCAGTGAGCTGAGATTGCACCACTGCACTCCAGCCTGGGCCACAGTGACACTCTGTTTCAAAACGAAACAAAAAGCCTCCTTAGATTAAAACTGGCTTCCAGCCTCAGTTCCACTGGTCACTGTTCAAGTACTTTGCATCTCTAAGTCTCCATTTTATTGTTGTTGCTGTTGTTGTTGAGACAGAGTCTCGCTCTGTCGCCCAGGCTGGAGTGCAGTGACACGATCTCTGCTCACTGCAAGCTCCACTTCACCGGTTCACGCCATTCTCCTGCCTCAGCCTCCCAAGTAGCTGGGACTACAGGTGCCTGCCACCACACCCGGCTAATTTTTTGTATGCTTTAGTAGAGACAGGGTTTCACTGTGTTAGCCAGGATGGTCTCAATCTCCTGACCTCGTGATCTACCCGCCTCGGCCTCCCAAAGTGCTGGGATTACAGGTGTGAGCCACCACACCTGGCTGTCTCTATTTCTTTAACTTCAAAAGGAAGTTAGCATTGTCCTTACAGAGGTGCTGAGGATTAAATGAGATAATACATGGAAAGCATTAGGCCTGTAGCACACTCAGCAGATGGTGGCTGGCTCCCACTGCTTTTCCACCAGTCTGTGGCCTACAGTTTAAATGGTGAGAAGAGGGTATGAGATTGAGGCTGGGGAAGGAGGCATGGGGTTCTAGGAAAGGGAGACAGTCACTTAGGCCTGGAGCAAGGGGCCCGGGGCCTGGGCAGATGACAGAGCCCCACAGTGCCCTCACTACCCTATTAACGGGCCCAGAATCTGGAAGCCAGCCACCACGTGCCGTCACACTCAGGGTCTTCCTGCAGGTGGAGCTGAAGAGCCAAGAGGCTCAGAGTCTGCAGCAGCAGCCAGACCATTACCTGGGTCACCTGCAGCAGTCTGTGGCCACCTATCAGCAGCAGGTGGCCGCCTATCAGCAGCTGACCTCTGAGAAGGAGGCGCTGCACAGGCAGTTCCTGCAGCAGACCCAGCTAATGAACCAGCTGCAGCAGCAGGAAGCTTGGGGGAAGCGGTGGCCGAGATGGCCCGCCGAAAGTTACAGGAGACCCAGGGGAGGGAGCGGCTGAGGGCGGGGCCATGAGGGGGATGACCTGGCAAACTCCATGCCTTCTCACTCTTTCCTGGCCCCTTAGGAGCACCTGGAAGCTGCCAGGCAGCAGAAGCAGCAGCCGCAGGACCAGTTGAACCTCATGGCTCTCCCTGGGGAAGGTAGGGGAGACGCTTAGAGTAAGAAGAGAGAGCCCCAGGAGGAAGGGGGGACTGTTAGCAGCACAGAATTGAGGAGTTGGAAGAGACCTTTAGAACAGCTGGTCATTATGTCGACCGGGTGCCTGCACTAAGTTCGGCATCAATATGGTGACCTCCTGGAAGCGGGGGGGGGGGGGGGGGGGGGGCACCAAGTTGCCTAAGGATGGCTGAACTGGCCCAGGTCAGAAAGGGAGCAGGTCAGAACTCCAGCACTGACCGGTAGTGGGACTGTGCCTGGGCAGTATAGCAAGATCTTGGTTCTTAAAAGTAAAAATAAAGAACAGCAGCTCATTCCTCTCTGGGGAGGGGCTGGCTCAGGGTTACCCAGTGAGGGTGGAGGCAGAGTTGGGCCCACAGTACCTGCCTTGTTGGGTTGTCTGAGGAGCCCTCTGGCCACTCCCCACAGGAGATGGAGGAGGATATCTGGACAGTGAGGAGGAGGAGGGTCCTCGGCCCATGCGGAGCGTCCCAGAGGACCTGGAGAGCTGGGAGGCCATGGTGAGCCTGACTCCCCCTGCACCCATTTTGCCACCTTCCTCTGTGGTCCCTGCAGGACCCCTTTATGCTCTTAGTTTCCCTGCCTTCTGATTTCTCTGCACCCTCACCCCTTCCTGGAGCCAGTGGTCAGACCCCATTTCACCTGTGACCAACAGGTGCACACTCTGAGGCCCCAAGGGAGGGGCTGTGCTCCACCCCTCTGCCCCATTTGTTCTGTGTATGCCCCTACAAGAATGCTCAGGTCTTGCCCTCAGGTGCCATTTTTCAAATCCGCTGCAGCCAGTGCCCAGGAGGAACAGGCACGGTTATCAGAGCAGGTGAAAGAGCAGAGGGTGTGCTGCCAGCGCGTGGCTCACCTGGTGGCCTCGGCCCAGAAGGAGCCAGAGGCAGCGGTCCCAGCCCCAGGGACGGGGGATGAGTCTGTGAGTGGGGAGACCCACTGGATCCTGCAGGAAGTCATGGAGAAGCTGTCCTATACCAGGGCTCACCTCCAGCTTCTCCGTGACTTGAAAGTGCCACCTGAGGGCAGGTCGCTGTCGAGATGTGACCCCATTATTTTGGCTCCAGAGTGGCCGTATGGACCACCTGGAGGAGAAGGCGGACCTGAGGGAGCAGGTGGAGAAACAAGAACTTTGATTCATCCAGTACTGGAGGGAGAGATGCCGTCAGTGAGTGGGAGGCCAGGGCACGGCAGGGGGAGCTGCAGGGCCCTCGGAGGGGCCCCAGCGTCTGAGCCCTGTCCTCCTGCAGGAAAGTTCATCACCTTGTAACAGAGGCAGGGGCCAGTGCCAAAGATGCGGCAATGGGAGGAGGACATCATCAGGCTGGCCCAGGACAGGGAGGAGATGAAGGTAGGGTGTGCAACATCTCTGTGGGGGTGGGCGTGGGCGTGGGCGTGAGGGTGGGTGCCGGCAGCGGCGTGACAGCTGAGCACCCCTCCGTCCAGGTGAAGCTGCTGGCGCTGCAGGAGATGCTGTTGCAGCTTGTGGCGACTATAACAAGGGGCACCACAAATTCCTGGCCACTGCCCAGAACCCTGCTGATGAGCCCGGTCCAGGAGCCCCAGCCCCCCAGGAGCTTGGGGCTGCCGACAAGCATGGTGGTGAGTAGAGCCCTCAGGCGGGGCGGGCAGGCAGGAGAGGGGGTGCTGGCGCTGCACTCAGATCCCCACCTCCAACTCTCCAAAGATCTTTGTGAGATGAGCCTCACCGACAGCGTGGAGCCTGCACAAGGAGAGGCCAAGGAGGGTTCTCCCCACGACAACCATTCTGCACAGCCCATCACGCAGGAGTACCAGGAGCACCCAGGCTTGGGCAGCAACCGCTCTGTGCCATTCTTTTGCTGGGCTGGGCTGCAGAGAAGAAGGAGATAAACATCACCATCATCAAAGAGCTGGTCAAGAAATTTTTTAAAAAGACACAAACTTGTGGGGTTAATCTCCTACACAATTCATTTACTTCATTTGCATGTTAGAGCTACTCATGATGATTTGTGTTTCTAATTTATATTTGTAAGAAGTTAAAAGAGAGTGGGTCTCTGTGGCTTTCACTGATGTTCATTCTAGCATCCTTTAGCATTTTTCTTTTTTAATTTCATAATTATAGGTCATTAGCATGCATATCGAGTTGGCCTTACATGGTGGGAGTTCAAACACATGAAGACCCACTGTTTGCATAGAACTATTCTCACTGGTTTGGCATAGGCTGCCATGCTTTTTAAATGTTATTACAGTATGTATGTTCATTACAGAATTAAGATAAAATTTCCTTATATTGTGCTATTGTTTGATCTAATCTTAATGACAGCAAGGTCTTCATTCGCTCAATATGTGGTTTACCTCCAGGTGTGCACTGTTGATTACTTTGTAATATGCCACTATGAGTACTGACATTAGAGTTGTTTAAAGGTCAAGAACTGGAAACAGCCTTTCCCCCATTCTCTGTGTACTGGTGATGGGAGTAATAACATTTTGGGGGAGCTTTTTAAATCTTACCAAAGAGGACAGTGGCCTGCTCCGGCAGGTATGTGCAGGATAGATTGTGTTTTATTTGTTCCAGTGCCAGGAATGAGCGCTGTACTATGGCAGTTCCCTTAGGATTCGTGTGTGCTCTGGGCTCATGAAGATATTGCATCAGGAGCTGCAGCAGTTGTATTCTTTTTCGATGACCTAAAAAGGTATTATTTCTGAGGAATGAAAGGTTTGCATCATTGACTGGATGTGGAAAACCTTTCCTAGCTTAGAGCATTTGTATCTATAATATATTTTAAAGTCAGAGTTCATGTTACCTGTTTTAATCACATGACTACATGTCCCAGTACACAAAAGGGCGCTGGCTGGCATTCTTCTTAATGTCTTTAGCAAAGATCATAAGAAATCCTTTACGAGTTTAAATGTCCCTGGAACAGGCATACAGACTGTAGTCAAGAATAAGTTAGAGTGAAGGAAAGCCGTGTGACACCTGGCATTCCTCTCTGTTCACGGAGCTTCTTTGAGGCTTGAAGATTGATTTTACCATCTAGACCTCTCTGGCTAATACCTATTCTTCAAACACCTTGGTTACTCTGACATTGGAATTTACTTCTTTTCCTTGAATGGAAAACACTTTTAAAAAAATAACATTATTATAAAATATATGTGAGAGTACTTAGTTGAAACAAAAGGAGTTTTAGGAGACAGTATCATACTATCTTTGAAAATCAAGGGGAAGTTTATGCAACTTAAAATGTTTACAAACTGCAGTGCAATCTACTGTTTGTGAATGTCAGTGTATTATCAGGAAACGTGTCTATACAATCACAGGTATATTTCCTCACAAACTTCTTTACGAAGAGTGAAATTATGTTTTTGTACCTCTCGGTTTCAGTTAGGGGCATATTTTGTGCAATATTTATGTGATTGTGCCTATGCATGATGAATGAATTAATTTCAGTCATATATTGCCTAAATCATAACTTGATGATGCTTGGGAAAG
This sequence comes from Chlorocebus sabaeus, assembly GCF_047675955.1. Taxonomy (NCBI): domain Eukaryota; kingdom Metazoa; phylum Chordata; class Mammalia; order Primates; family Cercopithecidae; genus Chlorocebus; species Chlorocebus sabaeus. Next base: position 5,573,772 of record NC_132929.1, on the reverse strand, counting down.
AATCAACAGTTAAAACTTCATGAAGTTCTAATGTCAGTGTTCAAAACACATCACAGTATTAGGATGTAGGGAGATACGTACATGTGCTCCCTGGGGTGGGGATTTCTAGTTACTAGACCATCTCCATTTTCAGCATTTGGCATCCTCATGATACTTTTATAAATATGATATTAACAGAAAAGCAAAATACAATTTTACGATGGAATAACTGATTTGCCTGCATTCACTGAAAAAGTGCTAATATTGGGTCCTTGTGACTTCAACTGACTCTTTCAAATTGTATGAATGTGTCAACGTATCAGATAAACCCAGTTTCAGAATGATAAAGAAAAATGTTAGACCACATAATGCGGCTAATTAACAGTGGTATGGTTAATAGTGCCACTGTGTTTTTCCTTTCTGTTGGAGCACAAGAACATTCAATAGAATTTTCACTAAAGAGGAGCTGTGAGTATATTAGTGGGAGTGGGAAGTGGAAGTGTCATCTATTTTTTAAAAGGTGGGAGATCCACAATATACAGTGAAAAATGGGGAGAAGGAAAAGCCAAAACAAATGAACTCATTTAAAAACATTATCTGCATTACCCTGGAAGTTATCAAAATTGTATATGCTATATCAATATATTTTTGGAACTATTTTATGGAAGTATTCTTGATAGAGTTTGAGTGCATTTAATGCATGCTCTTTTTTTCAGGTGTCCAAAGAAAAGTGCTCTTTTTGCAATAGATCGATATTCTCTAAGCCTGTTCCCACACCAACTAATATCAGATTCACTAGAGTTTATGAAGAATAGATTTCTAGCTCTTACTCCCAACCAAATTAATCATAGTTTTTGGGAACTAACCCAGGTATCTTCATTTTCAACCAGCATCTAAGATTTGGCTAGTAAGTTGTGAGAGTCAACAGATTTTACTTTTTTTAAATATGATATAGATGTAGGCAGAAATATCTAAATAGAGTTATAATCCCCCCAAATCTTTTTTTTCCAACTATCATAAATTACCACAAAAATTTTGTTCCATGTGAAAAGATTACCTAATGAATGAATAAGTAACTTGGAACTTTAAACAAAATGGACACTCATTCACACACGTATGTAGAGGAAGTGCACTGCAGTAGAAGAATTTCTTTTCTAGATTAATGGTTGTAAATGTCCCCAATCAAATATTAGTTAATAAGGCAACATTGTCCTTTGAAAAATAATTTGAGAAATGACAATTTCATTTCTGCTACTAATTTTTACCTCTGATTGCTAAGTGATCTAACAACTACCCATTGTTCTCCCTGTGTTTGTTTTCTAGTGTAAATTTGGTAGACTTAATTACAGGTGATAATAGTAGCATTTTTGAGGAATGACAATCTTGTGCATTTTAATGCATAATTATGAAAGCACTCTTGACAAATGAATTGATCACCTACACAAAATAGGCATAGGTGTAAATGCAGGTCACTCAAATGGAAGATCAATCATGTGAAGCAATATTTTCCAACAGTTCTTTTGAGAGATATTCAGAGAAACAAGGAAAGTACGTTGCAAATAATCTTGGAGATGCTATATCTTAAAACATACTAGGTACGTTTTTGTTTGTTTTTAGCTGCAAGATTTCTTAAACAATGAACAGACCAATGTGCAGTGAATTTCTTGGAGGCAACTGTATAGTTCACTGTTGAATGTATTTGGTAACAAGACATTTTTGCAGTTATCTTGTGAGACTAGGATAATGTGAGATGGATTCAGAAAATCTGAATTTAAGAGTATACAGCTCTGATGAACCACATTATCTATTACTTCTAGCCAGTTTAAGATCTGTTTCTAGGGAAAAAAAATGAATTTTAGATTTGTGTACTACACGTAGTATGGCCCATTATAAAAGTTTAAAAACCTTCCCTTATCCTCCTTTTTCCCAAAAGCATATATAATTCTTTTGCCTTGAGAATGAATAACGGTTTTTTATCACTTACATGATTGAGTAACCTACAAAGGCCCAAATACAGTGGAAAAGACAGAAGAGAGTACCAATTCATTGGTTATTGATTATAGCTCTGGTGATTTTGTGCCTTCCCATCTTGGTCATTTTTATGGGTTCTAACATATTCCATCTGTTGAGCACCTATCTCTCTGTGTCTTTGAACTGACACTAAACACATGGTGGACTCTAATTAGTTCTTTTACAATTTCCTGGAGTATGCTTTTACCTGTTTGTTTGAAATCTCATGGTCTCTTGACAGCTCTTTACTATCTACACTGTTATGCATAATTCAAAGATAGAGAAAACACAGTGGACATTTAGATCAACTAACTCACACTACAAAAGAGGAAATACAACATATTCTTATCTACTCCTGCCCGTGTGACTTTGCAATGTAATCATGATTCTTTGAAATCTTGCTGATTTCTACAGTCTCCAGACCTAAATTCTCCAAAGTGATACCTTCAAACTACTGCTTAGGACATGGCCTGTCCCTAGAGGAGAGTGAGGTACCCCCCAATCCCTGCCACTCACATAGAAACGTTTATGGGAATAGGACTAAGCTAAAAATTCATGAGGCAATGAACTGTTTCTGAGCCAGTTTTAGCATTGTTTCACATCTCTGTATTCCAGGGCTTAGCTTTGCAGCTGCTGCCTAACATAGAGAAAGCCCTCAGTATTTTTGTGTTAGAGGAATAATCAGAAAATAGAGATAAATAAATTGAAAGCAACAGCTAGAGGAAATTATATAACCAGAGCTAATTTTCAACAATACAAACTGTATTCCTTGAAGGACATGGTCTAAAATTTATTTTTTTAAGGTAGAAAAATGATTATCTTCTTTATTGTATTTCCAAAAAGCATGATTAAGCCCTTATCAATTTCTGTGGCTGTGATCAGATATTTTATACTCCGGATAATTAGTGGACAGTTTTGCACCTTTGATTTGATATTATACCATCAGTATTCAACAGTTATTTTAACCACTACTGAAATATTTTAAATCCACTGCCATTTAATCATAATTATCCTTTCTGCAGAAGTTCCAGTGACAGAGAACTATCCTGTGTTTGACAGCCAATGATGAATAGTGCTTTTTTGACACTAAGTTTTCAGGCTAACAAGTAAATGAGGATCCTTCACATTTTCTTTGCTTTGCCTTGCCAAGTGTCAAAACTGTAAGTCCTCTGGCTGACATTTGACTTGGTGAAACTATAACTGTCTCATTGGTTGTGGGTCTGTTAGAAAAAAATTATATATATAATCAACTGTCAGCTCAGATGAATTTCTCAGCTATATTGCTTACTTTTGTTGGTCACAGAATTAACTGGAAAATGTATTTTCCTCTCTAATCTCCCTTAGAAAATAATAATTGAATTCATTTCCCACACATAAAAACTCTCATCTCCTGCTTTGTTTTTTTTTTTTTTCATAAAGAGAAACTTTAGCACAAAATACATATGGCCCAAAGACATTTTGAAACATATACTGAATATACTCTACAAAATTTTATATATGTGAAAAATTCTTATGAATATATGACATAAAAGGTAAAATGAAAATTGACTTTTTGAAATATTAATCAGTTTAGAAGTGGACATTAGGAAATAGTTCATTCTTTTTTTGATGCATACGCTAATGAGCCTTTAGGGAAGGTTATGGTGTGAAATCTATGATTCAGGGATTCAGATTTTGTCAGGGAATTATGTGCAATTAAAATAACATTTAATGGGTGTGGTATAAAATTGTCTTAAGTGATTCTATTCCAAGGGGAGGAAATCATATTTTTCTAACATTGAAACTAAGAGAAGTTTGGAGAGAATTCAGAAAACAGGAAAGCAATTTAGTTTCAGAGAATTAATTGCTGTAATACCAGAATAGTAAACCTGGAGTTTCAAGTGTGTTGTGTATGATGATCAGGCCCTACGATGTCATTTTTCTTACCTTTGGTAGGATAGAAAAAGACTATGATGGCTTGTTTGTTACGTTCTAGAATTCTTACTAGATAATTATGTAAGTTGTGTTATTTCATGCTTCCTACAAAGCATTAAATATTCCTACAAACAGAGATTATTTTATCTCTTATTTTGCAGATTAGGGCACAATATTTGAATATTAACTCATAATTCCTATAGTGCCAGGGAAAGTTTGAGCTTAAAGTCCAATCTGAATGCAAAGACAGTGTTCTTTCTATAAATTCTTCAATTATATAGTCTGTATAAGAGAACTCTCTTCACTGAATGAATTAATCCATTTAGTTACTAGAGTAAAGCTAGTATAATTTAATTTCTCAAAAACCTTGGCTTAACACAGGAACATAATAAATTAAAATAGAGTAAAAATCTTTTGAAATAACTATGACGTATCTCTCAGGATAATAAAAAAGGGAGGATCACTTCAAGGTCCAACAGTAGTAGATGGATGATTAAACAAATTATGCTCTGTCAATGTACATGGTAGACAGATTTAATTCATTAGTTGTATAATATAAACTTTTAAATATGTCAACAGATGTTATAGTAAAACATTAAGGGAAAATACCAATGAAGGGATCTTTTAATCTAATATTTAACACTTCATCACTTAATAGGATTTTGAAGAACACCTTTCTTACTACTTTGTTCTTTTTAATTTAGAATCACACAGATTTTGTATAGCTTATATATATATATATATATATATATATATTTTTTTTTTTTTGAGGCGGGGTCTCGCTCTGTCACCCAGGCTGAAGTGCAGTGGCGGGATCTCGGCTCACTGCAAGCTCTGCCTCCCCTTCACGCCATTCTCTTGCCTCAGCCTCCCGTGTAGCTGGGACTACAGGTGCCCGCCGCCATGCCGAGCTAATTTTTTTTGTATTTTTAGTAGAGACAGTGTTTCACCGTGTTAGCCAGGATGTTCGTGATCTCCTGCCACGGGCCTCCGCCTCCCAAAGTGCTGGGATTACAGGCGGGAGCCACCGCGCCCGGCCTTCCCTAGGAGATGTTTTGTTTCCATCTCATTACTTATTGGTCTTTTCAGGTTTTGGAGCTCTTCATGGTTCATTCTTGCTAGATTGGATGTGTCTAGGAAAGTATCCATTTATTCTAGATTTTCTAATGTATTGGCCTGTAGTTGCTCCTACTAGCCGCTAATGATCCTTAGAATTTCTACAGAATCAATGATAATGTCCCCTTTTTCATCTCTGATTTTATTTAGTTTTTTTTTTTTTTTTTCTTTTTCTGTGTGTGTGTGGGTGGGGGGCTAAAGGTTAGTGGTTTGGTTTATCTTTTTTAAAAAATGAAGTTTACATTTTGTTCGATTTTTTTTTTCATTTCAATTTCATTAATTTCTGCTCTTACCTTTACTCTTTCCTTTCTTGTATACTTATTTTGGGTCTGGTTTATTCTTGCTTTTCTAGTTCTTTAAGATGTGACGGCCCCACGGTCCCGCCGAGCCCAGGCGGCTCCTGCCGTTATCCTGCGCATGGGCTGGGCCACCGCGCCCCGGGTCCCTGTGGCAGTTCACTGGCCTGAGGCCGGAGCCGCTATAGGGCGCGGGGACGACGCTGCTCCGGGGGTTGGAGCCGCGCGCCGCTGGAGGAGCTGCTGCTGGGGCGGGGTAGGGCGGCTCGCGGGGCGGCGCGGCTCCTGGGGCTGTGGGCTCGGGCGGGCAGCTGCAGGTGCAGGGCTCTGGAGCCGGGCCGGGCGCTCCTTGGCGCCCCCGCGCGGGGTTCCCAGGTCCCACCGCCGCTGCCTGGGCGGGAAAAGAGGACTTGGGGCACCGGCTGGAGGCGCCTCCCGGGGACGAGACGCGGCGGCCTGAGTCTGAGGCCACGAAGCTCCTGGAGCTGGTGTAACCTGAGCGCCCGAGGCTGGCAGCTGCGGTTGGATTTCTCAGGATGTCGTGTTAGCTCCATGTCTTCCCCCTTCTTCCCGGCTCAGGTCATGGATGTCATCTCTACCAGCCCCACTGTGGACTGCAGCGACAACCTGACCCGCCTCTGCCTTGGGCTCAGTGGCGTGTTTCTGTGTGGTGCTGCCGCCAATGCCATTCGTGTCTACCGCTTGCAAACTCCAGGCTGAGAACTTCATTCTTCTCCCTTCGGAGGCAGGGTTGCTTTCTTTGACAAGACTCGCACAGGAGAATTGATTAACCGCCTCTCAGGAGACACTGCGCTCGTGGGGCGCTCAGTGACTGAAAACCTCTCAGATGGGCTCAGGGCCGGGGCCCAGGCTTCTGTAGGCATCAGTATGATGGTTTTTGTCTCACCTAATCTGCCCACCTTTGTTTGGAGCGGTGCCTCCAGTGTCAATCATGGCTGTAATTTATGGACGATAGCTACGGAAACTGACCAAAGTCACCCAGGATTCCCTGGCACAAGCCACTCAGCTAGCTGAGGAATGTATTGGCAGTGTAAGAACTGTTTGAGGTTTTGGGAAAGAAACGACTGAAATAAGAGATACATGCCAGCAAAGTGGACCATGTGATGCAGTTAGCAAGGAAAGAGGCATTACTCTGGCTGGCTTCTTTGGAGCAACTAGGCTCTGCGGAAACCTGACCGTACTTTCTGTCCCGTACAAAGGAGGGCTGCTGATGGGCAGTGCCCACATGACCGTGGGTGGACCCTCTTCCTTTCTAATGTGCGCTTTCTGGGTTAATGTATGCTTTCTGGGGTGGAATAAGCAAGCATCGAAAGTCTGAGCTCTTTCTACTCAGAGCTGATTGAAAGGACTGGGTGCCGGAGGGCGCCTCTGGGAGCTCCTGGAGAGAGAGCCCAAGCTGCCTTTTAACAAAGGGCTCACCTTCAATGAGAAAAGCTTCCAGGGTGCTTTGGAGTTTAAGAACGTGCATTTTGCCTATCCGGCTCGCCCAGAGGTGCCCGTATTTCAGGATTTCAGCCTTTCCATTCCGTCAGGATCTGTCACGGCACTGGTTGGCCCAAGTGGTTCTGGCAAATCAACAGTGCTTTCGCTCCTGCTGAGGTTGTAGGACCCTGCTTCTGGAACTATCAGTCTTGATGGTCATGACATCTGTCAGCTAAACCCAGTGTGGCTGAGATCCAAGACTGGGACAGTGAGTCAGGAACCCATCTAGTAAACCATATGAGAGACTTTAATGCAAAACAGTGTTGCAGGAAAAAAAAAACAAAAAACACTAAGAGACTGAAATATGTAAACCATATATCATGTTATTTGAAAAATACTTTTTTCCAGTGTGTAAAATATTGTTTTGAAATGTACCTGTTCTCAAGATCTTTTTATTCAGAGTTTTAACAATTGTAACTTTTTAAATGTCTATAGCACCGAAGTTATTTTCAGGGTTTGCATTTTCTTTTATTGTGGAATATTTTAATTAATATAGCCTGGCACCTCATTTTCTTTGGCCTGAAGATTGAAGCAATTGTCAAATGACAACATTAAAACGGGAATTATAAATAAAAAGCCTGATTATTTAGGGCAGTTTACCAATCACTGTGTAATACTTCTGATAGTATTCTACCTAATTTAAGTTCAATTTTACTAGATAGAGTAATGGAAAATGAAAATTTAACCCTGTATCCGATAATCCCATGAAGCAAACTGAACCATTTAACATCAGCTGGAAAGAAGGGAACATTTATATTGCCTGTCGCCTGTGTCTTCAAAGGTGTGAGACGTGAGGAGTATGTGTTCCTATGGGAACTACGTTTGAATATGTGCAGTTTTCAACATTTTGGCACATGAAATCCTAACAAGTTTTTAAAAGGGCAGAAACTTTATTTCTTGAACAGGAAAACCTATTTTGTGAACAGGAAGACCTATTTTTTGAATTCACGTTTGACATCTGGGAAGCAAGGGACGAACTGTCAGGTATTATTAAGAATGAATTATTTTCTCATTTAAGTTGTTTGAAGGCATGTATTTTGAAAAATATCTGTTAGAAGTTTATAATTTCAAGACAAATTGAATCTATAATACTTTTGGAATTTCACTAATAAGGCTAAAATCTGAGGAACATAACTAATTTTCAGCCTTAAGACATTTAAGTTTGGAAGTCCTTGCTATTCAATAGAATAACAAGAAACCTTCAGAATGTATCACTCTCCTGAAAAGAAGATATTAGTAAACTTTTTTGTTTATGGTTATAGTTTTATTTATAGTCTCGAAATTACTAAAGCAATGCTGACAACCATTGAATTTGCCTTATTTTTTATTCAGTGCTGTTAATGTGCTGTTGCCTGATGAAAAAAGTGCTTTTTCTCCATTGATGAGGCTAGACCCTAAGAAGTAATTAAGTCAATGGAAATCAAATGGAAGTTTTGCCATGAACTAAGCATTTATTAGTTCCCTGATTAGACTAGAAGAAGAAACCGCTGTTTCATGACAAGCATGGAATATTTTATTTTATTCTTCATAATTAGTGAATAAAATTTATAGGAATGAATGAATGTGGTGTTTTCTGAAATAGTAAACAGAACATCTGTGACAATCATTTTAACAAGCTCTACTTGTGTTCTTTATAAAGTGTGATTTTCAGAAAGCAAATAAAACACAATTACAAGGTTGAATCTGAGGAAAATAATCCTTGTGTCATGGAGGTATTTACAAAATTGCATTGGATTGTTATGTTTTATTTTCTGATACATGATGTTCAATTATATCTTTAGGTAATATTTATATCATAGATTAAAATTTATAGTGAACTTAAAAAAAGATGTATCATCAGGTTGTTTATTTGAGGTTTTTCACTTTTTTTGATCTTGGAAATTGTAAGTATAAATTTCTCTCTTACTACTGCTTTTTGCTGTATCCCATAGGTTTTGGTATGCTGCGTTGCCATTTTCATTGGCTTCAATACATTTTTCAATTTCTTCTTAATTTCTTTGTTGAAATTCTAAGGATCATTAAAGGCTACTATGAGCAACCATAGGCCAATAAATTAGAAAACCTAGAATATAAGGATACACATAGATACAGAAAAAAATCACATTATCAATTTATTCTTAAATAAGCTTTGCTAATTTGTCTCTTTTAAGAACTTTAAACTGCCAAATTCGTGAGTATGGAATTGTTCATAATAATGATGATTTAAATACAGAGGCTCTGTAATGATATTTCTTCTTTCATCAGTCCTTTTTTCTTGGTCTTACTAGTATGTAACAACTTTATTGATCTTTTCAAAGTAACATTTGTTTCACTTTGTGAATTTACTATTTACTTCCAATTTCATTTCTTTCATTACCTCTATTATTTTATTTTTTTCAAATTATGCTTCAATTTGTTTTTTTTAATTGACTTTTAAACCTACGTATTTTTCCAATACAAGAAGTTAAAGTAATAAATTACTCTCTCAATTTAACTCTGCACCACAAATATGTAGGTGTGTTATAATTTTATTTTTAATTGACACATCATAATTGTGCATATTTATGTGTACATAGTGATGTTTCAATACACACAGTGTATATATTTAATTACCCTGATGAGATGATAGTAATTAGCATATCCATCATTGCAAACATCATTTCTTTGTTTTGGGAACATTCAATATCCTTTGCTAACTATTCGAAACTATATATTATTGTTACTATTGTCACACCATAGTGGTATAGAGCATTAGAACTTATTATTCCTATCTAGCTTTAATTTTGAATATTTTAACAAATCTCTTCCTATCCCTTCCTTCCTCTTACACTTCCCAGCCTCTAGCATCCTCTGTTTTACTTTTAACTTCTATAAGATCAAAATATTTTAGCTTCCATAATGAGTGAGAAGCTGTAATGTTTACCTTTCTTTTCTTGACTCATTTCACTTACATTATATCCTCCATTTCCATGCATGTTGCTGTGAAGGACAAGATTTCCTTCTCTTTTATGGCCGAATAGTACTTCATTGTGTATGTATGTATGTATAACTTTTCTTTTCTTTTCTTTTCTTCCTTTCTTTCTTTCTTGCTTTGAGATGGAGTCTTGGTCTGGAGTGCAATGGCATGATCTTGGTTCACTGTAACCTCTGCCTCCCGGATTCAAGTGAGTCTTCCACCTCAGACTCCCAAGTAGCTGGGGATGTGCCACCATGCCCAGCTAATGTTTATATTTTTAGTAGAAATGGAGTTTCGCCATGTTGGCCAGGCTAGTCTTGAACTCCCGACCTCCAGTGATCTGCCCACCTTGGCCTTCCAGAGTGCTGGGATTGCAGGTGTGAGCCACCGTGCCCGCCCGATATACCACATTTTCTTTAACCATTCATCTGTTGTTGGACTCTTAGGTTGATTCCATATCTTGGCTATTATGAATACTGCTGAAATAAACATCTAGGTGCAGATGTTTATTCAATATACTGTTTTCCTTGATTATATTTTTTCTAAATTATCTTTTGATTTCTTTTGTGAACTATGAGTTAGTTAGTTTTTCATGTTATTTACAACTATTTGGGGATTTCCTGTGTATCTCATGTCATTGATTTCAAATTAAATTTTATTGTGATCAGAGAATATATTCTATAAAATCTAAAACATAAATTCATTTAAACTTACTCTTTGATTCAGCATTTGGCCTATGTTGGCGATGCTTTCAATACATAAGAAAACAATGTATATTCAGCATTTTAAGTGTAGTTTTTATAAATGTCAATAAGATCAAGGTGATTTATAATGAAGTTGAAATATTCTATAGCCATATGATTGGTTTGTCTCACTGTTCTATCAGTGATGAACAGAGGGATGTTAACATCTTTAATTATTATTGTCATTTATCCATTTCTCCCTTCAGTTCTGCTTACTTTCCTTCATGAATTATGAGGCTTTATTATTAAGTGGGTGTCCCTTTTGGAATATTATTGTCCTCTGATGAATTGGTTATTTCATAATTATGAAATGCCCCCATTTTCTCTTATAATGCACCCTCTTTTCCAGTCTACATTGCATTTTGCTAATACAGCCGCACAAGCTTCCTAATACTTGCTGTGTATATGGTTTATCTTTTCCTATAGGTTGACTTTTCACCTATCTGTGTCTTTATGTTTAATGTATGTTTCTGGTAGACAACATTAGATGTCTAATATGACGATCTCTGCCTTTACTTGGATGATTTAGTTCATCAATATGTTAAATGAAAGGTGTTGCCAGTTTTAAAAACTGTACAATCTGTTTGTTTCTCTTCTCTTATTTTTGCTTAATTGCATTTTAAGTATTCATTTTAAATTGCATAGATGAGTTAGTTGCATTGCTTTTGTATTGAGTTAATTGTATGATAATCATCATCAACTTATGCTTAACTAATCTAAATTTTACTTACAGGTAATTTTTTACAACCTCATATATAATGTAAAAAAAACTTCATATATAACGTGAAAAATCCTTTTTCTATGTTTACATTCTCTTCAGTGATGGATAGCGATGGCTACTTTGTCAAATCAAAACAAGGCAACATTTTACTAAAACGTGATCTGTGCTCCACCTATCCTATTCATTGGCACCGAGGACTTTTAGGGCAGAAAAGTATTCTGCATGATACGATACTGGTATATGCATTTACCCAAACTCATAGAACGTATGACAGCAAAAGTGAACCCTAGTGTAAACTATGGACCTAGGTGATAAGGATATGCCAATGCAGGTTCATCGGCAGTAACTAATGTGACACTCCACAGGAGAATGACCACAAAGGGTCAGGCTGTGCATGTGTGAACACAATGATGTCTGAGAAATCTTTGTAGGTTTCTTTCAATTTTGCTGTGAACTTACAACTGCCCTAAAAAAGAAAGTCTATTAAAAACAACAACAACAACAAAAACTGATGACCATAACATTTCCTTTATCCCCCTCTGTCTTTTGTGATTTTTTTAGTATAAATTTTTCTGTGCACATCATAAACCCCACAATAAAGTGATATCTTTTTCAACTTAAATACTCAGTTTCCCTTCAATGAAATTGACAGATAAAGTATTTCCTGTTACTCATATACTTATCATTTCTATGCTTTTAATTTCTTCTAATTTGGAGTTTAGATTTGATGTTATTTCCCTTCAGGCCAAAAAACTACCGTTAGCATGTTTTGTAGTATGGATTTGCTGGTGACAAATTAGCCCATTTAATTTTTCTGAAAATGTCTTAATTTTACATTCAACTTTGAAAGATATTTGAACAACATATAGAAATGAACCCGATGCTCTGTCATCTCCAAATACTGTAGTAGAGTGATTCTCAACCAGGGAGAGTTTTGCCCTCCACGAAACATCTGATAATATCTCAAGATATTTTTAGTTGTTAGTCTGGGGAATGGTGTGAGGAGGGTGCTACCGTCATTTAGTTATTAAAGGCAAAGCAAGTCGCTAAACATCCTACAATTCACAGGAAATGCCCACAACAAAGAATTAAATGGCCCAATGTGAAAAGCGATAGTGCCAAAGTTGAAAAACTCTCCTTTCATATATATTTTCTACAAACACAATTGTGTGTCTATATGTGTATATACAGATATATAATTCTATATATTACAAATCTATTACAGTAATATGTGTGCCTCCCCCCCACACACATGCAATACATGCACAATACAACAAACAAAACCAGAAAATTATTAACATATTCTTGCATCTAATTCTCAAGCCCCCATTAAAATTTCACCAATAGTCAGCCAGGTGCGGTGGCTCATGCCTGTAATCCCAGCACTTTGAGAGACTGAGATGGGAGGATCACAAGGTCAGGAGTTCGAGACCAACCTGGCCAACATGGTGAAACGCCATCTCTACTAAAAATACAAAAATTAGGTAGGCATGTTGGTGGGCGCCAGTAATCCCAGCTACTCTGGAGACTGAGGCAGGAGAATCGCTTGAACCTGGGAGGTGGAGGTTGCAGTGAGCTGAGATGGCGCCACTGCACTCCAGCCTGGACAACAGAGTGACACTCTGTCTCAAATAAATGAAAATAAAAAAGAAAAACATATTGCATATTATGTAGAGGTAGAAGTTTCAAGAATATTATTAACTAAATTTCTGCCTACAAAATTCTACACTGAAATAAAATATTTTCTTTTTCGAATAAAAACAAGAACAGTTTACTGGTTCATAACTCAAAATGGAATCAACTAGCATATTTGCATTTATATCACAAAACAGTGCAAATTCTGAACTCAATATCTCCAGTACTGCGAAACAATAACAGTATTCACTTTATTGTGTACATGTAACTAACAGTAAAGAAGAATCCCCAGAGCAGCTTCCTATATTGGATAATAGATAACAGAGAAATCTGTATTGGATAATAGATAAGAGAGAATTAACTAACTCCAGATTTGATTAAAATGATAAAATACCTCTTAAGAATGATTATATTTAAATTCTGAAATGTAAACTTTATACCATTTTACTATCATTGTAAACAAATTAATCCGAAAGTTATATCCACTGCTATTGGTGTTCTAAGGAACTGTTGCCACTCTTTAGGCAGGATCTAAGTGGCTACGCTCATTCAACTCTGCCCCAGAAATCCTGCATCCTTTCTGATACTTCCGTAATTAAATTACATATACCCTACATTCTCTTTCAAGAGGCTTTTATTGGCCAGGAAGATTAACCACTCCTTTCTCTGTTCCCATTATAATCTACACAGCTTTTTATTGCACACGTAGTTATGTACTATTATATTTTTACTTATTTATTACCTCTTATCCAACTATATACATTTTAAGAGGAAGAGAAATAACATTCTTTTTCAATCTCCGGTGTTTAGTACCATGGAGAACTCAGTGACTGGCCAATAGCAGAAACTCAACAGTAACTTAATACATCTTTGTTATATGAATGAAAGGAAAGAAAGGAGGAAGAATAATGGAAATTATTATAGTTTATGGAGTGCATTTAAGTACCATGACTTCTTTATGGCAATTTACTGTCATAACAACCTTTGAAGTACTGATTATTATCCTCATTTTACAAATAAAACAAAACAAAAGCTGATGATCAGAGAGTTTAAGCACCTTGCCTGAATTTGCAGAGTCCATCCTGTGTATTTGGGATGCAAATAATGCGTATCTCTGACTCCAGAGCGATGCTCAGGACATGACAATGTTCAGAAGGTATGTGATGCGTGCCATAGGCTCTTCCTCCTAAAACACGCTTGGTTAATACCTTCACTGTGGACTATATATTAGGATCCATTATTTGCAGATGAGAAAGAAAACAGAATAAAATTAAGAGGAAAAAGAATCAACCTCAGTGAGTGTTTTATTCACATCTATGAATCCTATTGTGCTCTTACTTGATGTGATTGTCATTTGCTGTCACACAAAATAATTATCGCTATATTACCCTTAATCATAAACATTTGATAAGCACATTTTTTTTTCCAATAACTGTATTAGCCAGAGCACTTTTGGTGGTAAATGCAAGACATTCAACTTGAATGTACTTAAGCAACACAGGGAGTTATTTGGCTCACATAAACTACAGAATGCCTCAATCAGAGGGAAGAGAAAATTAGAACAGTTGAGATTCTACCTCTCATTTTCTGTTATGTTCTGAACAAATTATCTCAGACTGTTTTTTGGCAAGGTTAAAAGCATGATTTCAGACATTATCAGTGCTTATATCCTCATACCTATCTAAGGAGAAAGGAAAAAAATTCCAGCTTTTAGCTTCATTTTGTAAAACCCTGGGGGAGTTTCAAATTGGATTGGATTAGGTCATATGCTCAAAGCTAGACCAGTCATTGTAGCTAAAGAATTAGGTACAATGATTGGACAAGCCCTGGTCAGGTGGCATCATTAAATCAATTAACTGTGTAACTGTGGAGCTGGCTTCACGGGAAAAGATGCTCGCTCCTGTTCTGACCTCAGGGTTGGAGTATGAGAAGTGTATGTAAATTGAAGAATTCAGGACACTTTTCCTGGAATAAATGGGAAGAGTTTAGGGAGAGCGACACACAGACACACACACGGGAGGTTACGCCTTCTCTCTCTTTCTAGTCTTTCATCTTGCCTATCATTAAGTACATACTGAACGTCATCATCTCTGGACTTTAATGATGGATGAGCATTTACTTTACTCAAGTGTAAAACTCTTATTTAAAAAATAGAAAAATTCTTCCTAAATTCGTATCTTAAAAAGGCACTTGCCACAGTAAAAAGTAACCTGTGTAATGAGAGAAGATATTTGCAATCATTTATCTGAGAAGGGGTTAATATCTAGAATGTATAAAAAATACCTACAACTCAACAACATAAACTGAATTCAAAAATTGGCAAATGACCTGACTAGACCTTTCTCCAAAGAAGATATACAAATAGCCAACAATCACACAAAGGGATGTTCAACATCACTAGTCACAAAAGACAAATCCAAACCATGAGATACTACTTCACACCCATCAGGACAGCTGTTAGCAAAAAACAAAAACAGAAATCACTAATGTTTACAGCAGCGCTGTTCACAAGAGCCAAAAAATATAAAGAAGCCAGTGCCCCAAAACAGATGAGAAGATAAACAAACTGTGGGATGTACACACAAAGGGATATTATTCAGTCTTAAAAAGGAATGAAATGCTGACACATGTTAGTTACAACATGGATGAACCTTGCAAATGAAACCAACCCAACCGTCCTATAGAACTGATGTTTACAGTCCTTTGAAATAAACAAAGAAATGGACCCTTCCAGACTTAAAACTTGAGAAAGTTACATTTGTCTTATCTGAGTTCCTTTCTTGGGTCACCAACCATCAGGCCTCCCAGATAGATATCAAGGAACTGAAACTTACCAGATCACCACATCTGGACCATAAGACACCAGACCACCTCACCCATCACAATTGCCTAACCAACTACCTGCTTCCTGTCGACCAAATCCTCTTCCTCATCCTTCCCTAACTCCTGTTTTCCCATGCATAGCTACATTTCTTCCCTGCTAAATAAACCCCTGGTTTCAGTCAGTTGAGGAGACAAATTTGAGATTGATCTCCCATCTCCTTAGCTGCAGCACCCAATCGAAGCCTTCTTCCCTAGCAACACTCATTGTCTCCGTGATTGGCTTTCTGTGCTGTAGCAACAGGACCTAGACCAAACCCCTTGATGTTTCAGTAGCAATATGAGGTACTCACCGTAACCAAAATTGACAAAGATAGAATAAGTAGAGGATAGGTTATGAGGACTGGGGGAGGGAAAGGGGAAGTTACTGTTTAATGGGTAAAGAGCTTCTGTTTAAGATGGCGAAAAAGTTCTGGAAATGAATAGTGGTGAAGGTTATACAACAATGGGAATGAACTGAATGCCACTGTACCCATAAAAATGGCTAAAATGGAACATTTTCAATTATGCATAATTTACAATTAAGACATTTTAAAAATTACAGTATTACATGATTACTATATATGAACTATACCTCATAAAGTTTATTGGCAAGGACAAAAGGATATACAATTTGATAAATACTCAATGTTGGAAGTTCTAACAAAAGGCATTTTAAACACATTGACTGGGATTATATATTGCTACAATTTTTTAAAGAGTATTTCAGCAATTTTTCAGAAGTCACAAAGATATTTACTGCCTTCTACCCATTTGTTCTAATTTGTTCTAATTCTAATCTTCCCTAAAGGGAAAAACAAAAAGCAGGCACAAAGATTTAATCTCAAAAATGTTCATCAAAATGTTGTTTACAACATTATAATACTATCCAAAATTAGTAAACAAAATGATCAGATATTCACAACATATAAAAAGTTTACCTTAATTATTATGTATTTTATTTTTAAATTTTAATAACATTTAAAATACATAATATATATGTTATGGGGGAAACAAACATAAAATTATATCATGTGATTCTAATTTTTTTATATGCAAAACAAAACTAAGGAATAAATATACCTACTTCAATAATAATTATCTCCCAGACTAAGTTAAGGACCCTTTATCATATGTTATCAAGGTAATATCACCTGAGATCAGAGAAAACCTCACTACAAGTGGCTTTGAATGGAGAAAGAGAATAAAAGAAGATTCCTACCAGAGAACTTGTCTACCTCAGTATCATTTTATTCAAATTAAAACTGTTTTACAATCAAACTTCAATTTTTAAAAGCGGAGGAAAAACAGTGAATTTTAGTATCCAAGGGGATACTAGAACCAATCTCCGGGCTGATACAGAGGGATGACTGTAGTTGGAAATGATTTGGAATGTCTGTCTGAAAATGTCAGCAGGGGGCACCCCATTCAAGGATACAACACGTTTTAAATAAAAGTGTTTAAATAAATATTTCATTGATTCATTTTTAATGAGCATACCATAAGCCTTCTCAAAGTACTAAGTGCTCAAAGTATTAAATCCTACTTTCTATTACCATATTTTCTTTTGGAGAATAACATTAGAAGATATATAATAAGAATTACCCTTATTATTAAGCATTTTCTAAACTCCTGTTGTTTCACCCATATTTCACCAGCATAGAAGAATAATTATTATGCCACTGCCACAATTCACAAAATCCCTTCACCCCCATTTCTCATGTGCCTGTCTTAACAATCATGAGATAAGCAAGCTGCATGGTAAGAATTACAGCCCCAACCCCACTGTAAATGAAACACTCACTGAGAATCAGGCACCACACAAGGGATCTCATAGATTTACCTCATTCAAAGTTGAATAATTACCAAAAATCTATGAAGTTGTTATCTCATCCCAATTTTACAGATGAGGAAACTGAGGCTCAGCAATTAAAGTAACTGGCCCAGAAAGCAGATTTTGATCCAGACCCAGGTCTGTCTGAATCCTAAACCTATGCCATTTCCTTGTCCCACCCACACTCCCCAGGAAACAGAGATTGAGAAAAAGACAATCATTCGGCCAAGCCTTATAGGCAACCAGAACCCAGAGCCTTCTAACACTTGATCTGCGGTGCTTTCCACCTGGTATGTTGCTTCTATAAAAAGCAAGGACACTTCCTTCCATCGGGAGTTTATAAATCATCATCTCATTCGATTATAAATAACATCATAGGGAAGCTATGTGCTACATGAGGGACAGATAAGGGTGGCCAAGGGAAACTCTGAGGAAGTATAACTAAATTAATACACAGGGATCAGGGTTTAAGTATCTTATAACCAATATTCAAAACAGTAACAGCCTGGCCCAGTGGCTCACTGCTGTAATCCTAACACTCTGGGAGTCAGAGATGGGAGAATCACTTGAGCCCTGGAGTTCGAAACCGGCCTGGACAACAGAGTGAGAGACCTCATCTCTACAAAAATAAAAAAAAGTACCAGTTAATAAAGTTTCCAGGAGTAGCTTAGATAATCCCAGAATTGTATGTATAATATTAGGAGAAGGGCTATTTTTAAATATTCTAAAATTTATCATTGGAATGCCCATAAAAATTGCCTATGAGTCGAGTCATGATTACATCAGAAAAATTTACGGTAGTTATTCAGGACTCTGCTTTTGATAATAAGTATGTATGCTGTAACTACCTAATAAAATCATGAAAATAATTTTTAAAATATAAATGTTACGTACATATCCCAGTTTGGAGCTATCGGCAAATGCCGGATTAGCAATTGGAATTAGAATAAAAATTTTAAATGTAAAAAAAGAAAAAATTAAAATATTTAAGTCACGAAACACAGAAAGTGACAGCAAAGTTAACAGCTCAGATCTTTATGAAAAGGAAATTTACACTGTATACCAAAAATAATATTTACTAAATTACAAAGGCACTTGTATATGAGTAAGATTAAAATAAAAACTAAGAACAGTACTTTTAGTTTCTCCTACCACTTTATATTCTCTAAATGACTGCCCTTACCTGATACACACACCAACTAACAAAAAAAGTCACCTTAATACTATCCTGGAAGCAAATGAACTAAAATTTTTTCAAGCCGATTCCTAAATGAGGGCCCACTACAAAAAACACCTCCAAACCACTGTAATTCCTTTCAGAGGATGACTTCAAACACTCTGCCAATCGATGCCAAACATGAGCCAAAAAAAAAGAAAAAATAATAAACTCTGACAAATTCTCATGAGTTTACCAATGGACCAAGATAGTCCAAAAAGTAATATTCCCAGAGGATAGGAAAAATGTCTTAGAGGGTTGATGTCTTCCGTCAATGTCACATCAGAAACTTTACAGTTTACCAGATGACCCAGTAAAGGAACCGACACCCCCAACCCATTCCACACGGGCAGTTCATTCCCCTTCCCCGCCTGGACTCACGACCACGCCTGAGCCGCCCTGCCCTGCGCTGTCGCGGTCCCTGGAGCAGGCCGGTGACCGAGGGCGACCGCGGTCCCGAGAGGGCTCCGGCCCAGCAGGCTCCCACCTCGGGCGCTGCGACGGTGCTTGGATCTGCAGAGACGCGCTCTCCGCCTCCTCCCACCCAAGCCGCGTGCAGTCCCAGGCCGGGCCAGGCCAGTGGCGGGAGACAGGGGCGGGGAACCGGGACCCCCGGGGACAGGTGTCCCCTCGTCCGGCCCGGGAGGCCGCTGCTGGGCGCCTCACCAGGATGTTGCGGTGGAGCGTGGGCGGCAGCGGCTCCTGGTTCTCCTGGAAGACAGACGCTCAGTGTGGCCTCGAACCCGGACAGGGACATCTTCCCCTCATCTCTGGCGGGAGGGGCCTGTCCAGAGCCGCTGTTATGGTCGCCGCCACCAGGCCGGGCAGCCCGGCGGAGCTCTCCCGGCTCTGCCTCTCCCGCCCCGCGACCCTCCGGTGAGCACGGCTGGAAAACGGCAGGGGCACCGCGGACTTGGCGGGAGCCCTGCGGCAGCCTGTGGGGGGCTGTGCCCTGGGTTCCCTCTGCTCCTCCCCGACTCCACCGACAGAAGGCGGGTTCCTGTCAAGCCGCGGCTCAAAGGGCAACAGCACCGCCGCCCCCGCTACCGCCTGGGAAAGGCCGCCCCTGCCCCACCCCGCTTCTGTCCCCCTCGCCCCTCGCCCCTCAACCCCGCGCCCTGCGCGCCCTCCCGGTGTGCTCGCCCCCGGCTGCCCCCACTCCCTTGACCCAGCACCTTCCTACCTGACCCATCTGGTCCCTTCCTCACACTCGCCCACTGGGCGGCACAACCACCAACTCTGTGTGTGTGTGTGTGTGTGTGTGTGTGTGTGTGTGTTCGGCACAACCACCAACTCTGTATACGTGTGTGTGTGTGTCTGGCACAGCCACCAACTCTGTGTGTGTGTGTGTGTCTGGCACAGCCACCAACTCTGTGTGTGTGTGTGTGTGTGTGTGTGTGTTCGGCACAACCACCAACTCTGCCACCAACTCTGTATGTGTGTATCCAGCACAACCACCAACTGTGTGTGTGTGTGTTTGTGTATCCCAAGGGTGGGGGTGGTTCACGCCTGTAATCCAAGCACTTTGGGAGGCCAAGGTGGGCGGATCACGGAGGTCAGGAGATAAGACCATCCTGGCTAACATGGTGAAGCCCTGTCTGAACTGAAAATAACAGAAAATTAGCCGGGCATGGTGGTGGGCGCCTGTAGTCTGAGCTACTCCTGAGGCTGAGGCAGGAGAATGGCCTGAACCTAGGCGGCGGAGCTTGCAGTGAGTGGAGATTGCCTCCAGACTGAGCCACAGAGCAAGACTAGGTCTCAAAAAAATAAAATAAAAATAAAATCAAAACTCAAAGGATCACTAGTGGCTATTATCAGCAACTATGTGTAAAGAAATATGAAAACCTACTAAAAATGGACAAATTTCCAGACACATCCAGCCTACCAAGATTGAACCATGGATGAAATCCAAAACCTGAACAGACCAGTAACAAACAATGGGATCTAAGGGGTAATAAAAAATCTCCCAGTAAAGAAAAGCCTAGTGAACCTAATGATTCACTACTGAATTCTAGCAAACATTTAAAGAAGAACTAATACCAACCTTACCCAAATGATTCCAAAAATAGAGGAGGGAATACTTCCAAATTCTACAAGGCTAGCATTACCCTGATACCAAAACCAAAGATACATGCAAAAAAGAAAACTACAGGCCAATATCACTGATGACTATTGATGCAAAAATCCTCAACAAAATATTAGCTAATTGAATTCAACAACACGTTAAAGTCGGGGTGCAGTGTCCCAGGTTCACTCAACCCTTCCCGTTTTCCTCTCTGTGTGTGTCTACTTTGCCGTGTTCCCTGGTGGCAGCGGCGGTGGCAACGTTGGTGCGTGGGCCTCCCAGGACAAGGGGAAAGTGAGTGTGCCCTCTTTTCGCCTCCTGCCAGGCATCTGCAGCCTGGCACAAGCTCTGCCGGGGTCTTCAAGCCAGGGACCTGGAGATGTTATTTTCCGATTTCTGGATTGGCAACTTGAGGCAAATTCTGGGTACTAGAGTCAGAACTAAGACGAGACTGAATCAGGGGAGTCTGGGGTCCTGAGAGGCAGAGACTTGAAACCATCTAGAGTGTGTGGGAAGCTGGGTGTGTGTTCAGGCCAGTTGCTTCTCTCTGTGCCTCAATGTTCCAGGTACCCTTGGAGGGTCTGGGCGCCTAGGGATTCCTGGAGCCTGGCTGCATGACCTGGCCACCCTGATGCCCTTGTGTTCTCCATGACAGGACAGCAAAGCTGAGGAGAATGGCTCCGACAGCTTCATGCACTCCATGGACCCACAGCTGGAGCTGCAAATGGAAACCACCCAGAACCTGGTGGACTCCTACATGGCCGTTGTCAACAAGACCGTGTGGGAACTCATGGTTGGTGTCAAGCCCAAGACCATCATGCATGTCATGGTCAACAACGTGCATACACTGTCTCTTGGGGCAGGGGGCTCCTGTGGCACTGGGGATGCAGGTGGCCATGTTGGCCTGGGGGAGATGCTGACCAGCCCTATGGGACCAGGTCCGGGGAGGCAGGCACGGTCCAGACCAGAGCTGTCTCATAGAAATATAGTGTGGGACTGAGGACAGTGGCCCATGCTTGTAATCCCAGCACTTTGGGAGGCCAAGGCGGGAGGATAGCTTGAGCCCAGGAGTTCGAGACCAGCCTGGGCAACATAGTGAGACCTGGTCTCTACACAAAAATTTTTAAAAATAGCTGGGCTTGGTGGTGGCACGTGCCTATAGTCCTACCTACTCGACAGGCTGACATTGGAGGATCACTCTGAGCCCAAGAGGCTGAGGCTGCAGTGAGCGGTGATCTCGCCCACTGCACTCCAGCCTAGCGACACAGAGAGACCCCATCTCCAAAAAACATTTTTAAAAAACTGAGTGGATAGGATTCCTGGTGGCGTGATAGGTCTTGGGTCCCCTGCCAGATCTGTGACCTTGGACAGGTGACTTTTCCTCTGGACCTCAGTGTCCCTATCTGAGTGAGAAAAGGGCGGTGGGGAGGCAGATCTTTGAGTCTAAATGGTGTAGAAGCCGCGTCTGAAAAGCCACACTCAGGGCTCCAAGTCCAGCACACAGTCCCAGCAGGGCCCGGCAGGAGGCCAGGGCAGCGCAGGCATCAGGTCCCAACCTCCTTCCCTCTTTGCCCACTCTCAGACCAAGGAGTTCATCTTCTCAGAGATGCTCTCCAACCTGTGGGGACCAGAACACGCTGATGGAGGAGTCGGCAGAGCAGGCACAGCGGCACGAGGAGATGCTGCGTATGCACCACGTGCTGAAGGAGGCGCTCAGCATCATCCACGACATCAACACAATCACCGTCAGCACGCCCACGGGGGCCCGTGGACAACTCCTGGCTGCAGGTGCAGAGAGTCCTTGCCACACGCAGGTACCAGGTCTGGCCCTCACGGCCCCAAAGCCCCCCAGTCCCCATGGCTGAGCCTAGGGCTCTTGGAACGGGCTCCATGCCCAAGCTGGCAGACGTGGGTGCTCTCTGGAGCCATCAGAGAGCTCATGGTTTATGGTGTAAGCGCTGACAGCTGGGAGGGGGTTGTGCGTGGGGCTGCACTCTGAGGTGGCCAGAGGCCTAGAAATGTCATCCTGGGCACGCTGTACCTGTTGTGCAGTCTGAGTCATGCTGCCAGGGCAGGGCATCCAGCTCCCAGCCTGGGAGTGTGAGAGCCAAATCCACTGCAGAGGAGGGGTGAGAGTCAGGGTCCCACCTCCTCTATCTGTCGGCAACCCAGTGGTGATCCAGGATAAAACCTCGAGAGTCCCAAACACATGGTCAACCCACAACACACCTCACAGCCCAGGCAGTGACACACAGCCCCTTCCCTCCCTCCCAGGTCCCATCATAGCTGCCAGCATGTGACTGAAGGCAGGGTCCCTGGTCCCCGCTGAAGCACTATCGCCGGCCAGCAGGCTCACACACCTTGGCCTGTTGCTTCTAGAGGTCGCCTCTGCTATTCAGACAAGGGGACCACAGTGCCTGCTGGCCTGACTGAGCTCCTCCCAGCAAGCCCACCCACCTCCCCCGCCATGGACTCTCCCTCTTCTACTTTTCCCAGCAGGAAGGACCCAGCCTCACCTATGCAACCTGCAACTCCCAACAAGCTGAGGCTCCTCTCTTAGACTTATAAGTCTATAGCCAGTGGCATCTGGCTGCCTGCCCTCCCTGCCTCCCCCAGGGTCCCTTCAGAGGGTCCTGGGCTTTCTGACCACCCAGAGGGGGCTCCAGCGATCACTCCAGCCATCCATCCTTTTTAGCTTCATCATCCTGGTTCAAGCAGTGTTCCTTCTCTATCAGGTCTGGTGGCTGTTGCGCTGGGCTCCCCAAGGCGAGAGGTGACCCCGGACCAGTGGGTTGGAAAACAGGGTGACCAGAGAAGAGGGAAGCCAGAGGGGGTGAGCATTGGTCTGAACAGTGGATGCACTGCCTGGGTGCCGTGGACGAGGCCAGCGTGTGTGGGGTGGGGAGGGTGGCCACAGCCCCCAGGCACTACCTGTGAAGCTCCAGCTCCTCCCTCCATCTTCCTCCCCTTTCCCTTCCAGCCCCGCTTTTCCAGGAAGCTTGCCACACCCTCACCTGCGCCCTCCCCTCCCCCGCCCTCCCACGGCTGCTGTGGCACACCTGTGCTCTGCACTTGCCTCACCAGCTCTCTGCTCGCTTTTCTCTCTCCTGTTTTCTCTCTGCTTTCTCTCCAACTGCCAGCCCATCAGGTCAGACAAGTCCATCCTGGCCCCGCTTTGACCTCTAAACAGATCCATCCTCTTCTCGGAGACCTCCCTTTCCAGGCCTGCCTGGGCGGCTGTTCTGTGATTCGACAGTGGCTCCCACAGCCCCAAAGCCAGCCCCCTTCATCTGTGACTTGGTCTGTTGTAGTGGTGAGCTGACACTTCCAGGTGTGACTGTGGCTGAAAACGTGTGCCCCCCTCTGTGGTATGCCCCTGCCCTGTTCTATAAATATCTATAAATACATGTATGTACATATATACACATACATATATACACATACATATACACACATACATATACACACATATATATACACACACATATACACACACATATATACACACACATATACACACATACATATACACACATACATATACACACATACATATATACACACACATATATACACATACATATATACACACACATATATACACACATATATATACACATACATATACACACATACATATATACACATATATACACATACATATATACACACACATATATACACACACATATATACACATACATATACACACACACACACACTCTCCTACATGTGGCCGACTGCCTCACCTCTAGCTGGGAATCAGTCACCGTGCTGTCCTTCTGGAGTCCTGTGTCCCAACAAGAGAAAGCTGTCCCCTGACATCGCCCCTCCAAAGTGCAGCACCTCCAGTGAGCCTCCCTGTCCTGCACGGACAGCCCCCGCCATCCTTCCCGCCCCCACCAAGCATGGGAGTGCTGTGCAGGCAGCTGTGTGGCCTGACAGTCTCTACCAGTCCTGCTGTCCCTCGGCTGAGAATCAAACCCATTTCTGGATGGCGGGGAAATGTGTCCTCTGCTGGCTGTGTTCTCTGTGGAGCTCAGGGGAGGGGAAAGGCCAAGCCATTTCTAGGGTGCTGTTGGGAGCGGTGAAAAGGCCATACCCTTTCCAAGGTTCACTTTTCCTGGAAAGCCCCTGGAGCTTCCCTGGCTCTTATCCTGTGAAGCCGGCACTGGCCACCAGGGGGCAGGGCCATGAACTCAGCCTGAAGGGAGCCTGTGGGGCAGCTGGCACTCTGGAGGGACAGACAGAAGAGGCCACCAGGTGCAGACAGGAGAGGGAGGCAAGGGGACTGAATGGAAGACGCCTGGGCTGGGTGGAAGTCAGTGCCCTTAGGTGCTGGTACCTGTCTTCCCGGCCACCGCTAGACCAGGCTTCTGAGCCTGTTGGCTGTCAGGACCGGACTACGCCCCGTAGGCACCATGGCAGTCCCCGTGGAATCCCCCAGGTGCCACCAGGCAGCATACAGGTAACAGGCCTGGAAGGTCCCCAACGGCCTAGCTGGACATGCTCAAGACACTCTGGGGCTCCTCGTTTGGTGGCACAAACTCCAGGTCCCAGTGAGGGAAACGGGAACACACCAGGCCGAGGAGTATGGCTAAATCCGTTTATTCCAAAATAAAAAGCAAAATAAACAGGAGTTGCATCACCAGGGAGCCACGACCCCATCCCTGCCTCCTTCCTCTGTCCTGTGCTAGCAATAAATAAGTTTCCCAGCCACAAATAATTATTAGAACCTCCTGCCCATGTGCCAGCTCCAACCACCGCTAGGTCCGATACAGGGATGGCCCTACCCTCTGGGATCTACAAAATGTTACACAGACACGGTATGTACACCAGTATCACGATTAGTCAAACCCTTTGTCCAATCACATTTCTACACAACTGTCCATTCTTCATCAAACCTAGTCATAAAACAGACAGTTTTCTCTGGATCTTTGGGTCTTCATGTCATGAAGACCCCTGTGTCACATAAATCTTTGATTAAACAAACTTGCTGTGCTTTTCTCTTGTTATAGGAGTGTCAACTGTGATCCTTATGATGAGGAAAACTGCCATAACTTTCCATGCTTACAAGATTCTCATATTTCGAAACATTCTTCAATTTCTAGCATAAACATAAATTTTAATGAAATTAAAGAACGTATCTTTGTCTAGTTGAAAATAATCTAAATGCCCTTTTTGGCTGAAAAGGAAAAGGCCCAACACACAGTGGCACATGGAATTCTAGATAAATCAGGGTTAGAGATGAAATAAATATACTTAGAACAGTTAGTTCCATAAGCGTTCTCAGTAGGATGCACTGCTTCTTATTGAATCAAAATTCCAAAGATCACCTCAAATCTTTGCATCTGTTAAGAATTGCACTTAACCACATATACAAAGTGTTCTTCTATTTTGATAATTAACACATTTCTTGGTAGCAGCTCAATAAGAAAAACAGTTTCTTCCTCTACTGTGCTGTGGACTTAATCTCAACAGGGTGCCTCTCCCTGCCCACCCTAATTAAGAAAACTGGCATAGAAAACTTTCTGCAGACGGACCAACAGCAATAGCTGCACAGATTTTCTTCATGAGCTTAATACTTCTATCAGCAGCCCACATCACTTGAAAATCAGTTGTGCTGTCTATACTCCATAGGCTTTCGGAGCATCCAAGCTCCCTGCCAGTGCTTCCTCTATGATTACTACTGAGATTCCTCTCAAGGTTCTCCAGAACAGTCTTCTTCTACATGTTGGCTTTTTTTGAAACTATTTTCTCTGTTTTTTTCCTAGCTCCCACACTGTATAACTCTTGCCAAGAGCTACTCCTGCCATCTTCATAGTCACACATCAGAATTGGAGAATGAGAGGCCACAAGACTGAAGAAGATAATGAGCAAAAGGAAGTAGCTTCTAGCTTAAAAAAATTCATCTGGTTCACCTTATTTTTCAGTCTTTATATATATTATATCATATCATTTTGGCAAGTTTAACCCACAGTAGTAGTCCTGGCTTAGTTACACCTAATTTATAATTGTCTGTTAGGAGAAATAGCAAGACAAAACCAAGTATCTCAATTTTATCCCAGCTGCTGCCATTTGGATAGCACATCTTTCTTTCTGTACTCATTTTGTTTGTGTAAAGAAATGACTAACGCATTCCCAGTCTGGTTCTCTTACTTCATTCTAGTGCTGGTCAAGGACGGAACTTGTTGTAGAAGTTCCATCTTAAAATAGTGTTTAGAATATAAATGCTTAAGATAAGCTATGCATTGCCTCTGTCCTACCTAGTTTTTACTTATAATCTCTAATATGAAGAGAGATTAAGGGAAACACACTTATATGAAGACTGTTGCTGTTCCCTATTTTCATAGCAACAACCCTTGGAAAATCTTGTAAGGCATTTGCATACAACGTCTGATGATACATTCTAATTTTCAGTTATCATGATAAAAAATCATGTAAAAATTTATAATAAGAAAATATAAGGTGATATCAGCCAGAGATATTATTTGCATAAAATATAACCTGTTTTAATTAGTAAATCAAAAGACATGTGACTCAGCTTTTGAAGTATCACAGTCTCCAGAGCCACGACACAAGGCTTGGAGGATGCACAGCCAGAAAGGACATCCAAACCACACAGTACAGTTGTTGCTTTGGTGCCTTGTTTAGAATTTCCTCCCAAGACTAAGATGTCAGAAGTCTTGGATGTTGAAGGCTCAAGGCTGAGTCTATCTCAAGAAATTGCCCTCAACCAAAAGAAGGTGCCTCATCTAAGATTCTGCCCTGTCTTTAGAACCAACCCACATCTGATGACTGGTAAAGATGGATACAAAGTCTGGCTCCTTTTCTGAATTTGGAAAAACAATGAATTGCTGTCCCAGCTCTTAAGTGTCCCATGGGATAGGCTGAATGCTCTGATGCAACTTGAGGAAAGCACAACTTCTCTTTCTGTCCAATCCTGTGTCCTTCACGCTTTTATAAACGGGTCTCTTGAAGTACTCCCAGGTAAACTCTAGTGGGTGTATCTGTATCTCAGAATCTGTTCATCAGGGAGTCCCACCAAAGGCATGGAAGGATTCTCTCAGCAGTGACCCCGCTCATGAAGCTATGGGAAGAGACACAATGTCTGGCAGCACTGAACAGAGCACTGGATTCCAGAAACTGCCACTGACACCAGAAAGCCACCCTCTCCACTAAAACATGCAATGCATGTCACCTGTATCTTCCCAGTGAAAGTCTCTACCAACATTGTAAACATTGCCTAGTCTACTCCTTGGGTGGGCCTTGGAAGCAGCCATGTATCACAGGTTGTCGGTATCTTTAAACACACTTTCTTTACTGTGGAGCTCATTACAATATGAATCCTTCTCCAAGATATAAATAAGAAACTTAGTTTTCTGATTTCTTTTGCTGTTAAGGGCGCAGACATACAATCTATGCAGCAGCCGTAGCATATACTCAAAAGATATTTTCTTTCAAAAGAAAATATAGCACAAGTTCCAAATGACATTCCAATTAATATTTGAAAAACATTCATTTGTAAAGGTGAGTTTCTTATATAGTTAAATTGTGTTCTGTTTAATGAGAACAAGAATTTTGATAAAATCTGATTATTATTTGTCTGAATTCCTGTATACAGCAAAATACTAAATAAGGAAACCTTAGCTGTCCTTTCTTTGGAGAGTTTTTCTTAATGGAATTATTGTAGAAATGAAACATTCATATGAGAACAAAGTGGAGACAACGAAATTCTGGTATGTAATTTTTTAAAATCTAGTTTTGTTTGTTAACATCATATAAGTTTAAAGTTACCCCGAGTTATAGAGTGGGACAGTGATAACCATAAACCAAGAGCCTCCAATTTTATTCCTGTAACACTGAAGTTATTTCTTTCAAGTCTTCCCTATCATGTCTCAGAGTGTGGTTTTCCTTATTCTTCCTCCTCTTATTTTTCCCCAGCTCAAGCAAATAAGTAGTTTTCTATTCTCTGTTGAAAATACTGAGTACCTAAAATACGACATATATTTTAATATTCATTTTTATATAATATTCAATCATCACAACTCTACTGTGATATATACAGTTTGTTCTCATTAAACAGTTGAGAAATACCCTCAGTGAAATGAAGTAAATAATCCAAGACCATACTGCTACATAATGTCAGAACTTGGGTATACAGATCTCCAAACTTGAATATAGATAGATAGCTCTATAGACATATATCTCCACTATGTGTGTGTGTGTGTGTGTGTGTGTGTGTGTGTATAAAACTGATTACAAAACTTTGCTCTTGGAATACACAGTTAGGAGGCAATTACTAATCTTATTTTTCTCCCCAATTTAGACAAGTTGCTTTAATTTTGATTGAGATCTCTGTGCTTTTGGATGTATGTGGCCTAACACATCTCAGGTAGGCAGCCTCCACAGCTCATCTATTCCCTCAGTAACTATGCTGCCGAAATCTTCAACTTCCAGACTTCTCCATCACAACCCATAGCACACATACACACACAATATGTATGCTTAGTCTCAGTCTATGTCCTGTTCATGGAACAGCCTCCGAGCCATTGTTGCTACCTAGAGCCTTATGACATATTTGAGTCTTGAACTTTGTCAGCTGGTTGACATACCACACCTCACTTCCCATGTCATTTGACATCTTCCTTTCCGAGGTAGCAAACTCCCTCTTGCTACTCCTTGCTCCTCTTATTATTAAAGAAATACATTAAATTATTTTATAGGATTTATAGTGAAATATTTATATTTCCTATAACATAAATACTGTATACACTTTCCTATCATTTTTATTAAATGCTAATATTGACAGTGGGTTCAAGTGTTAGCCTAATCTCCTGCCGCATTTCTCGTAATAATTTAGGCAGCTATTGAAAATAATTTTCTGTGTCTACAATTTCATTCGTGGTTAAAATATGATGATACTACAATTCTATTAACCATTTTTCCTTTATCAGCTAGAATTCTTAATTTAAAAAATATTTCATCAATTATTTAGTTGCAGTTGTATAAGAATATTAGGATGATTGCTAGAGTCCTTCCCTTTCTTATTTTACAGAATGCATTGGTTACCTAGTATTCACTGAATGTGATTAAGAAATTTTTATTAAGTAAAAAAAATTATCATTTTTATCACTAATTAATGTCAATCAATTTTTCAGTAACTTCCACTTGTTTTGCTACAACAATTGCCTCGTCCTAACAATAGAATCCTCTTCCAATTGTACCAGGAAAGCTTTGATATGTAGGTTTTGAAATCTCCCTTAATTTTTTAGGATAATAAGTTGTTTCAGACCAATTCTGCACATTTTTTGCAACGTATTCAGATTTAATCATTTATATGGGGTCCCCTGATTTATTTCCATGTAAAATGCCATATGAGAGGCTACAGTCCGCTTGCCAAGGGGGTCAGTGTTACTGGGCTTGTCATTGTTTTTAGGCTTTTTAGAATATGAGGATTGGAAACATATATGAACATAAAAGATAAAATATTTTATGTGTGTAATGGTATTTTTTATTGCCAAAGTCAAACTAACAAAACATTACCACCAATAGACGTACTATGGATATTGAAATAGTGATATTTAGTGGTGAGGTTTTTTTTTTCCTTTTGAACTAAGCACTTTTACCCACTTCTCCAAAGTCAATTTTTAAACCATTCATTTCCAACATGGGAAAAATTACATTTCTTTTCATTTATATGACAGTGTTATGATGACACTTTTATAAAAATGTGAAAATGTTTTAAAAATTAAAATTTTTAATTTTTTAAAGTTTTAAAAATTAAAATGTTGCAGTCAGCTTTCAATGCAGAAAGCAGCTTCTTCTCTGGTATATCCTAGCTTTGGAAATTATTGAGGAAACTTCTAAATGATTTATTTTATAGGCAACACTTTCTGAAAATGACACAGAAAAAAATTAAACAAAATCTTTAAACAGAGTTAGTAACCAAGGAGTGTGCATAACAACCAAAGTCAGTGCAATCCCTGACATGCCCTTTGTCCAAGCACCAAGGGAATAATTAAGGGGCGTATTGAATTTCATTGCAAAAAGCAGAAAACTATTTTGTGCATCAGACTGCAGCATAAGACCCAGGACCTGTGAAGACCACGCGAAACAACAGGACCATCTGTAGATGAGTGAGTGACGACATTTTTGAAGCATCTGTGATGACATGGGTCATTCACACAGACTTCGACTATCTCACACCCTTACTGGGGTTCAGCTGAGTAACTCTGAAGCAACCCAATGAATAGCTACTATTGACATTTTCTAAAAATAAGACGTGAGAAAGGAAAGTTTCAACAGAATTCTTCATTTCTACTCAATAAACATTTTTGAAGGCTCCCTAATGTGCACTGTCTTTGCCGCTCTATGCATCTCTCTCATCTATTAAATGTTCATCCTGCTTCAGATCCCTGTCAGATCTATTCTTCATGCTGCTGATACAAGAATCTTTTTCAGACATACTCCTGGTAGGGTCACTTCTCCACCTAAAACCTCCAGGATAAAATTATTGAATTTTATCAATAATATTTTATTTCTGTAGCAAGAAATAAAATGTCATTAATGATTTGTTCCCTCCATCTCCTCTCATATCTCCTACTTATCCCCATGCCCCTGACATGCAAAGCTATTTCTATGTCTTCTGGTGCTGTTCTCACCTGAGTCATCTGTGCAATGCTCATGTTATATTCTCTTCCTGAAATGGTCATTCTGACTTAAATGGATTATATGCTAATTGGCTTTGTGATAACTCACACATTGCCTTCTACACAGAGTCTTCCATGATTTTTCAAGCTTGCTTAAATGTCTGTGGGTTCCTTCCATTAGAATGTGAGTGATTAAAAAGTCTCTTTATATAACCACCCCCCACTTCTGCAACAATACTAGGTAAAATAAAATGTAAAAAAAAAAAAGTTTTATTTAGTTACTCAACCAACTCTACAATATATCAAACAGCTGCCATTCCGTTAGAGCCCTGGGCATCTCAAAAACTTACTCAGCATCTCTGTTTCAAGGGGATATGAAAGAGAACATTTCTTGGTAGAAAGCTTTGTAACTATTTCAAAAGCAAACAAAGAATGTGAAGCATGAAATGGATTACAAGGAGTAGTTTTATACTTGTCAGAAAGAAGACAGATTTCTGAATCTTCAGAGCAGCAATTCATTATTTTATTGATTTCTAGGACAAGTGAGATATCTAAATTTGAAAGCAAATAACAAAGGGATTCCATAAACCGATAAATATTCTATTTGCATTGACAGTTGTCATTGCCTCATTGCTTTTGAGGGTGCCAAGACATAATCCAGGCTGTCTTCCTACTCAAGTCACTGGAAAAGCACTAGACCTGGAGATGTAGGTGGCTTCCAAACGGAAATAGCTGAAGAGTAGCAGAAACTGAAAACATGCCTTGGTTTCTGAACTATTAATCCACTGTGCATTTTACTAGAGTAAGGGCTATCAAATTATAAATAATACAGATCACAGTGAAACACCTTCATTAAATATTTTTAGTCTCACAATAAAAAAATTCATTATTGACCAGCATTTAATTTTAGACTCAAAATTCATACAAATATTAGGTTATACTTTTTTTTTTGGCATATATATTTAATACCGATTTTTAATTTTTTTTCAAATTGAATGATGTTTTAGACCTTACATGAACAGCTTGATAGTTCTTTACAGGAGGTAGTCTATTTGATGGTCCAGTTAAGAAAATTGTGTTTATCTTACAGCACTGAGTAAGGTTAGTATGTTACAAACAAAATTAACGAGGGGAGAATGGAGCAACCAACTTTTTACATAAGAAAATAGGATTATTTGGCAGGGCACGGTGGCTCACGCCTGTGATCCCAGCACTTTGGGAGGCCAAGACGGGCGGATCATGAGGTCAGGAGATTGAGACCATCCTGGCTAACACGGTGAAACCCCGTCTCTACTAAAAATACAAAAATTACCCGGCATGGTGGCGGGCATCTGTAGTCCCAGCTGCACATGAGGCTGAGGCAGGAGAATGGCGTGAACCCGGGAGGCGGAGCTTGCAGTGAGTGGAGATCGCACCACCGCACTCCAGCCTGGGCGACAGGGTGAGACTCCGTCTCAAAAAAAAAAAAAAAAAAAAAAAAAAAAAAGGATTATTTGAAGAGAAGTAAAAAATAAAATACAAATGATAAAAAATGTCACAATAAAGAAGATTTGAGAAAGAAGAAAATAGAAATGAGTCAGAGGCATTATGATGTTCAATACTGCTTATGAATATTAAGTAGAAAAGATACAAAAAAACTGATATTGATATACTATGGCCTGAATGTTTGTGTTCCCTCAAATTTCATATTGAGTATAAATTAGGTACCAAACCTCGTATAGGTATGGTGTTAGGTGGTGAGGTCTTTGGGAGGTGAAAGAACCTCTTATGTAATTAGCGCACTTACAAAATCAGCCCAAGAAAGCTCCTGTGCTCCTTCTACCTCATGAGGACACAGGGAGAAGGCACTATCTGTGAGAAAACGGGCCCTCACCAGACACCGCACTTGCCTGCACCTTCATTTTGGATTTCCCAGCTCCCAGGACTGTGAGAAATACATTTCTGTCGTTTATAAGCCACCCAGTCACCCAGCTGATGTATTTTGTTACAGCGGCTTGACTAGGCTGCAACAACCTGGTAAAAACATAAGAAATTCTTTTTATCTCTGAAGGGATTTTTTAAAAATACTAATTCAATGATATGGTGAGTGTCAAGGGTTGGTAGTTTCTAAAATACCAAATTATGTTAAATGTTTACACTGTGTATAAAAAGTGGTTGTAGAATCCCTGAAGGATTTTAGTAAATTTTAGATTAACACTCATATGCCTGAAATGCAGAGATGCAAACATGGCTGTAGGATGTGGGCAAAACTGCGAGACCTCTCACACGTAATTCTTTACTGAGTAGACATGGGTAAAGGAAATACGTTGACATAATAATAATATAATATATAATGTAATAAATAAAGTGATGTTTCAAACATATAAACATATTTGCATGATGTTACAGATTCTTGGATATATATAAGCAAAAAGCATTATCTGAGAATGTCCTTCACTGTTAATTCCTTTCTTTTCTAACTAGCTATTAATAGCTATATATTTGAGGGCTTTTTTCTCCACTTGTGATTGTGCTGTTTTTGTGATTTAATTCTATCATTAAAATGGCCTATAAAATAATATTATTCTATATTGCGTCCCATTTAGGATATGGCTCTGACGACTCTCCTGTCCCTTCACCTTGCAAAATAATCAGTAAATTTAAAATCG
Source organism: Chlorocebus sabaeus (assembly GCF_047675955.1). Classification (NCBI taxonomy): domain Eukaryota; kingdom Metazoa; phylum Chordata; class Mammalia; order Primates; family Cercopithecidae; genus Chlorocebus; species Chlorocebus sabaeus. The sequence continues at coordinate 5,539,646 of NC_132929.1, read as the reverse complement.
CTTCCTCTCTTCCATGACAGAGTTTTCCCCAGCTTTGAAGCATTCACACAAGATGCCTTACATTAGCAATACTCTTCCAGTGATTTCTGTGACTGCTGGTTTGTTACAAAAGCTGCTAATTCTTCTTTGCTCCCTTCCAATTATGTTTAATAATATCCCGAATGTCAAGCAATTCCTCCTAATGGGAGGATGTTTTACTCACTACACTCTACTATGAAGTAATATAAAAAATCTTATTAATTTGAACTAATAACTTCCCTTTCTTTAGTATGTTGGAAAATTACATTAAAACTGGATTTTTAAAATATTAGAGTGAATATTATGTACCTCATAATAAATTTCCTAAATTTAATTACTACAATATTGAAAGACTGAAGTATGCTTTAATATTAAAAATTCCCCTTAGCAAGATCTACATCATTTTGAAGCCAGGTTCCGGAATTGAGCAGATGTCAGATGTAAAAATTCATGAATCTTCAAATGTTTAAGTTAACTTTGCAGGATAAATAAAAATAAAAACTTTCCATTTGACTTTTTAAAGAAATATGCAACACTAAAAAATAAAATATTTTTTCCCATGTAGATATAAAAGTTACTCTATTTTTGGATAGACAGATTCAGTACTAGTTATATGATTATAGTTTTCCTCAATTTTTATACTTATTTTTCTGCATTGAAATTAATTTTTAAAACTTTATAAGTGAGAAATTTACCAAGGCTAACTTGAGAAATTTGATCCTTTTGGAAAGAGGCGCTTAATGACTTTTAGTAGGAGTGATGGAGAAATTGACTGTAAGTTTGTAAACACATTTTTTTTTCAAAATTTGAATGCAATAAATATGTTATAAACAAGATGCATTATCTACTGTATTTAAATAAGATAATAAAAAATTAACATATCCGTGCATCATTGCTAAGAAATTTCTTCTTTCTGTATTGGACTTATAAATGTAGACACCTTCATCTCTCTATTATTGAAACATTTACAAAAATACTGACCTTTTATTTGATGTTTAATCTTTCATCTTCTTCTACAAACTCAGGAATCAGCTCTATCAAGCCAGGGGTTTCTGATGTGTTGTTTCACTACCACATCACCAGCACCTAGAGAAGTGTCAAGTGCACAACAGGGGGTCAATATGTATTTGTAGAATGAGTGAGTAGATATCGGTTTCCAAGTGAATTAATATCCACATACAATTCAATTTTCAAAAGTGTGTTTTTCCATAACAAGCATAACACCTGGTTATTTCCCTAACGTTCTAAAATCTTAAAATTCATAAAGATGCATTCGCATGGACACTCCAGTGTTTGGTTCACTGAAGAGTTACCAAGTGTCAGTGAAAACAAAGATGAAACCACACCTATTCAGGACATAGACCATAATCAATTACAGTTCTGATATCCCCCAGGACCCTGTCTGTGTTTCCTAGAACCTTGAAGACCGTAGTAAGCCCACTCCACTTTCCAGTACACCTGTGCCACACAGGAGGTTGCCAGTCTCCTATTTCCTCCCACAGACATTGTTTTCATATTATTCGGTATGTCCTCAATTCCCTGTTTTTTTTCCACTGGCAACTTTCCTCTTGAAATCTCTCTGCTGCATCTTCTGAAATCGTATTTTCCAGTTTAAAGGAAAGACTCTGAATCTCTTCAGGAAGCGTATCTCCTTTACCAGTTTGCCTTCCAAGGACGTGGCAACCTTTGGACCCTTTGTGTAGAACCATCATCAATTTTAGAAAAATTTGCACTAGGTCATGTCATGAAAGTAAGAGTTGGCTGCTGTCAGATTCTCTGAAATTAATATCAGTGAGAAGTGGAGATTTCATATTTTAGTTACGTAGATTGAGTTAGGAGCACAAGAAATACTTCAAAACCATCCCTTCTCACATGATGGAGTCTTCAGTTTCAGGATTTTATCAATTGATTGTCTTCCTTAATTCCCCTTCAGCCTGTTGCATAGTTGTTCATCACTGTCCCAGGAACTCCCTTTTCTCCTTATTGGATCATATCTGTATCACTAGGGTCAGGCCAGGAAAAGAGAAATCACTGTAATTATTTCACTGAGAGTGACATTAATACCAGGGATTGGATTCAAAAGTGATGGAAAAGCTGAAGAACAAACAGGGAAAGGCCAAGCAACCAGGCTTTAGCAGCATCCAAAAACCTCTGCCACTTTCAAAATCCTCTGACACTTTATTTTGCGGATAAGATCATGAAAGAAGATAGTTGTATTTGTGCATGGAAACCAAGGCATTCCAGGAGTAGCTAGAACCTGGTGAAAGTGGGATATAAGGAGCCTCACAGAGAAAGAAACTATCTTTTTGAATTTAGCATCACAAAGAAATAGAGTCTCTGCTGGACATCTCACCACAGAGGGAACAAAAGACAGAAATGTTCAGGCTTCTTGGCCTTCCTGGACTCCAAATTTCTGCAAGGCACTGCCACTGGCTGCACCTACCAGGAAGGCAGCTTTCATGGAACCCTGAAAATTGTAGATGCCTGCTGTGTAGAACCAATCAGAAAATGGAGAAGAAAGACACGTGAGAGCAAAGACGTAAATATGCAGTAAAATAGGCTTGCTAGATAAGGAATTTTTTCTTTTTTCTTTTCTTTTTCTTTTTTGTTTTTTGAGACGGACTCTTGCTCTGTGGCCCAGGCTGGAGTGCAGTGGCAGGATCTCGGCTCACTGCAACCTCCGCATCCCAGGTTCAGGCTATTCTCCTCCCTCCGCCTGCTGAGTAGGTGGAACTACTGGCACCCGCCAAGCGCGGCTTTTTTTTTTTTTTTTTTTTTTTTTTTTTTTGTATTTTTAGTAGACACTGGGTTTCACCGTGTTAGCCAGCATGGTCTCAATCTCCTGACCTTGTGATCCACCCGCCTTGGCCTCCCAAAGTGCTGAGATTACAGGCATGAGCCACAGCGCCCGGCTGATAATGAATGCTTTTTCTACATTATTTTTACAGAATCTTTTGTTATTTAGTTTTTGTACTGATTTAGTCTTAATGCATTGGTTCATACTATCATTTCAATATTGAACAGAAATGGTAATGATAGATACTCATATTTTACTTCTGACTTCAAAGAGAATGATTCAAATATTTCTCCTTGAATATTGAAGTAGGGTTGTTTTTGTAGACACCCTATGTTAATTTAAATGACTTACCTTCCATTTTTAGTACGCTAAGAATAGTTTTTATAGTTACTGAATGTTTATGTTTTAAAAGTGTGTTTTTGGCCAGGCGCAGTGGCTCACGCCTGTAATCCCAGCACTTTGGGAGGCCGAGGCGGGCAGATCACAAGGTCAGGAGATCGAGACCATGGTGAAACCCTGTCTCTACTAAAAATAGAAAAAATTAGCCGGGCGCAGTGGTGGGCGCCTGTAGTCCCAGCTACTCGGGAGGCTGAGGCAGGAGAATGGCATGAACCCGGGAGGCGGAGCTTGCAGTGAGCCGAGATTGCGCCACTGCACTCCAGCCTGGGCGACGAAGCAAGACTCCGTCTCAAAAAAATAAAAAAAAATAAAAATAAAAATAAAAGTGTGTTTTAAGTTTATGTTTAAAAGCTTATATGATGCATCAATAGAAATGTTTATATAATTTTCCCTCTAATCTGTTATTGTGGAAAATTATATTTCTATTGTTTAATCAACCTGGTATTTTTAAGGCAAATTAGATTTGTTCATATTATACACTTTTATGTGCTACATAATTTAATACTAATTGTAATATATTTTAAATTTTTTCCTCTTTGTTTATTGTTCTGTATATTCTTGTACTCTTGTCAGGTATAGCATTAAGTTTAATGAATTAACAGAATGATTTGCAGAATACTCTTCATCTCTGTCATCTACTTTTCTATAGTTTTGGAATGCTCTACTTACTGAGAATTTTATAGAGTTAATCTATAAAACCATCTAGTGCTACTTGATTTTTTTATTTGCCACTACACCAATGAATACTTAAATGATTATTCAGGATTGTTATTTATTCTTGATTAAACGCTGGTAAGTAATATTTTTCTAGATAGTTGTGTATTTCTGCTTATGCTTTAAATTTACTCAAAGTAATTAATAGTGTGCCCTCATTTTCTTTCTAATCATTAAGTATGCCATTAAACCCATTTTTATTCTTAATATTTATTTTCTGGGTAACATTTATTGTTCCTTGATAAGTCTGAAGAGGTTGATAAATGTTATCACTAATTTTAGAAAAACAATTTTTGGCTTTGGTGATCCTCTTTGTTGGCCTAGTTTTCATTTTATGAATTTATTTTCTTATTATATACTCTACAATCATTGGGTTTATTCTTTTGCTGATTTTCTAAGCTCATTAGAGTTCAACTTTCTTCTTTTCTAATTTATGCATTTAAGGCTATAATTTTTCCTTTGCAGAGAACATTCGTTGTGTCTCCCACATCTCGATATGTACTATTTAATTATCTTCAGGTGTTAAGAAACTTGCATATTTTCATTATATATAGTCATATAATTGATTTTTCTACAAAATGAAAATATTATATAATCTTCACTATCCAGTATGATAGTCACTAGTGGCTACTGAACACTTAAAATGTGCAACTGAGAAAATGAATATTTAATTATATTTACTTTAATTAATTTAAATATAAATAGCCACATGTCTAATGCCCAACTCATTAGACATCTCAAAATAAAAAAGAAATGAAACATGAGCTGATAGAGGATATTTATGTAATAAACATGTTTTGATGCAGGAGTTGTACCATAATGGTAGTATATTTTTAAGCTGATTTATATAACCTAGCAGAGAAGCAGACCTGAATTAGCCAAAAGAGGACAGAATCAAAGGAGCTATATCCATGAGTAGACCGACTGTGAATGTGGGTATGGGATATAGTATAAAAGGGGAAGTCTTAGCATAATATAGAAGCCTAAACATTCATTCATAATAGCAGAAGATGAAGCACAGTGTGTGAGTACACATGGGTATATGATGGGAGCATGTTGTATTTTCAGTATGTTGTCTCCCCTTCCTAATTTTTGAACGATCCTTGTATTACTGAAGTTTGCCGATATTTCCAGCTAAAAACTAATTGTCATAGCCACTCTTGCAGGAGATTTGGCCAATGAGAACAGGCATGAGTCATTGTCTGTAAGCAATAAATCAAGAGATAAAAGTCAACCATTCTTCTGTTGACTTCTTTAGAATGAGGAAGAGTAGGCTGAAGTCCAACCAGCAGTCTTCTATTTCTGATATCCTGAGAATGGAAGACAATCATCATTTGTTTAATGAGTATGAAGCCACCAGAAGCGGCCATGAACTGTCTTCCTCCAGATATGTTTTAAAGTTACACATTTTTATGTGTTTACGAAACACAATTCTTGAAAGAGGCATAATTTACAAGTGAGGTGTTGATAGTAATGCAAACTAAAATGTGGCTGAACAAGGTAGTCAGAAAGTAGTTGGATAAGTTTCATATGGTACAACACAGAGCTGGCATTAAGAAATAATACCATTTGATTAAACCATCATTTGATGTATATTTAAAATGAACTACATGCCTAATGAGACTGTAAAACTAAAGAAAATAGCAGAAAATGTTTAAAACATTACATGCAGGAATAAGTGGCTCTTATTGCTACTTTTAGCAAAGTCCTGCAAGAAGAAGATGAACTCCAAGATAAAGCTATGTTGGCTGCTTTGCAGTTTCTGTGCTCCTTCTCTTCAGAAAAACAATATCCAGATGAGGTAGGAATACACATGATCCAGAGACCTCAGATTCCAAGTCAAGATTTTGAAAAGCAGCACACTGTCATAAGGATTATCAGTTGCCTATCCAATAATCTCTGTGCCCATCTTCCACTGACATTGAATCACTCTGTTATTAGGAATGCCCTATGCTCAGGCACCCAGGAAGATGGAGAGATGATAAATAGTAAAAGAGGAAATGAGGTGGCCGGGCGCAGTGGCTCACGCCCGTAATCCCAGAACTTTGGGAGGCCGGATCACGAGGTCAGGAGATGGAGACCATCCTGGCTAATACGGTGACACCCCGTCTCTACTAAAAATACAAAAAATTAGTGGGCATGGTGGCGGCACCTGTAGTCCCAGCTACGCGGGAGGCTGAGGCAGGAGAATGGGGTGAACCCGGGAGGCGGAGCTTGCAGTGAGCCCAGATCGCGCCACTGCCCTCCAGCCTGGGCGACAGAGCGAGACTCTGTCTCAAAATAAATAAATAAATAAATAAAAAATAAATAAATAAAATTTAAAAAAGAAAGAAAGAAAAAAGAAAACAATGTGGGAAGTCAAATCTGACTCCAGTTTGGCTGGAGACTGGAAGGATTTGTTTGCCATTTACTGAGATTGGGAAGATGGAGGCCGGAGTAGATTTCTGGGGATGATCAGTGCTTCAGTTTTGGACATGATGCATTTGAGATGTTTTTCATGTATGTAAGGGGATTCCCAAGTGTGGGGTTCAGGGAGGAGGTTCAGCCTGGAGATAAGATCTGAGAACGGGCCGGGCGCGGTGGCTCACGCCCGTAATCCCAGCACTTTGAGAGGCCGAGGCGGGCGGATCACGAGGTCAGGAGATCAAGACCCATCCTGGCTAACACGGTGAAACCCCGTCTCTACTAAAAAAATACATATATATAAATTAGCCGAGCATGGTGGCGGCGCCTGCAGTCCCAGATACTCGGGAGGCGGAAGCAGGAGAATGGTGTAAACCCGGGAGGCGGAGATTGCAGTGAGCCGAGATCGCACCCCTGCACTCCAGCCTGGGCGACAGAGTGAGACTCTGTCTCAAAAAAAAAAAAAAAAAAAAAAAAAAATCTCAGAACGACATACAGATGACTTTGAAAACACGAGTAGATGAGATGATCAAATCAGTGGTTTTAGGTAAACAAAAACGAAGAGGTCTATGGACTGAACCCCAGGCTTTCCAGCAACAAGGAATGAACAGAGGAGACTGAGATGAGGGACCAGGGAGAGAGGAGGGAAACCAGAAGGGGCTTCATGGAGGAGGGAGCGGTTCCTGAGCGGGGGGTGAGAGCAGAGAGTTGTGGCTCGGTGGAGGCCACGGGCGACTTTGAGAGCAGCTGGGGTGGGGGGCAAAGCTGACTGGAGACTAAAAGGAGGCAAATAGGGAAGAATTGGAACCAGGGAGCAGAGAGGACTCTTTAAAAGAATTTTACTGGAAAGGGCGGCAGGGCATAGGGTGAGTCTAGAGAGGGAAGTGGAGTTAATTGCATTTTTTAAGAGGGAGAAATTATAACTGACTTGTAGGCTGATGGGAATGATCCAGTAGAGAGGAAAAGAGAGTTGGAGTGGTGTCTTTACGTAAGTGAGAGGGGACAGAATCTGGTGTGTAAATGGAAGGGGTGTGAGTTTAGATAGAAACCGTCTGAACAGGAAGGGACGCTGAGGACATGGTACAGGTACAAATAGGTGGATGAGTGTGATAGAGGAGGGGCTCATGGATGTTCCCTTCTGGTTGTTTTTATTTTTCTAATGCAATATGAAGTCAGGTCAGCAGCTGAGGGTGAGGATGGGAGAGATGATGGAGGTTGGAGGAGAAAGAAGATGTGAAAGAAGTGAGAGGGGAGGAGTAGATGGGGTACATGGTCCAGGGAAATAGAATTTTATTGCTAGGCGGAATTAAAAGACCTGTTGAGGGCCGGGCGCAGTGGCTCTTGCCTGTAATCCCAGCACTTTGGGAGGCCGAGGCGGGCGGATCATAAGGTCATGAGATCGAGACCATCCTGGCTAATACGGTGAAACCCCGTCTCTACTAAAAATACAAAAAATTAGCCGGTCTTGGTGGCCGGCGCCTGTAGTCCCAGCTACTCCGGAGGCTGAGGCAGGAGAACAATGGCGTGAAACTAGGAGGCGGAGCTTACAATGAGCTGAGATCAGGCCACTGCACTCCAGCCTGGGCAGCAGAGCAACACTCCATTTAAAAAAAAAAAAAAAAAAAAAAAAAGGGGGGGGGGTGGGGAGGACGGGCGTGGTGGCTCATACCTGTAATCCCAGCACTTTGAGAGGCCAAGGCAGGTGGATCATGAGGTCAGGAGATGGAGACCATCCTGGGTAACAGGGTGAAACCCCATCTCTACTAAAAATACAGAAAATTAGCCGGGCATGGTGGCGGCCCCTGTAGTCCCAGCTACTCGGGAGGCTGAGGCAGGAGAATGGCGGGAAGCCGGAAGGCGGAGGTCGGGCCACTGCACTCCAGGCTGGGTGACAGAGCGAGACTCTCTCTAAAAAAACAAACAAACAAAAAAAGACTTGCTGAGGTTCGTGGTCATTAATTGAATTTAGCAGTATTTTTTTCTAGTTTGTTCTGCTGTGGTGGTGTAGGTACAAGAATAGGTGAAACATTGGATTTAACCAAGAGTTGGGTGGTTTAAGGAAATTGACCTGGGAACCACATGCCCTTGACATTTTGGGGTGGGAGGTTGGATGGGACAGGAACAGTCATTTTTATTAATTTTTTTCCTGTGTTTATTGGTCCATTTATTCTAGATCTTCTAGGATCAGTTCTTTATCACATATTTTGCTAGAAAATGGACCATTTTGGATCAGGTTTTTGTTTTGTTTTGTTTTTTCCCCCCACAGAACTTTGGAGATGCCCAAAGCATTTAAACTTGACCTTCACTTGCTGACCTAGGCCTCCAGTCTGCATGTGCCCTGCCCTCTTCAGTCTGTGAAGTGACGGGAGAGAGCAGGTGGCTGCATGGTGTGCCCAGCTGTGTTTCATCAGGACAGTGCTGGCTACAGTTCTGACCCTGGGAGCGAGGCAGGACAGGTAGTCAAGGAAGCGGCCATGTTCTTTGGGGCAGCAAGCACGATGACCGTACAGTCAACACAACAAGCCTCCGCATTCGCTTTGTAACTGAGCTCATTCAAGCAAAGCTACCTTCGGTAGCGACCTTCCCCTCTAGAGAGCACGTACATTTTCATTTTCCCTGTCTTCAGACTGACCCTTTGCTCATTGTAATAGTAAAAGACACAGCCCTTGGAGATTTAAGATGCTAATGAGACACGTGACCTATGAACAAACATGTGTGGCTACTGCACATGTGGACCCGGAAGACCCCCAGAACATGCTTACTAGCAACACCTCTTCCCACCTTCTTATGAATAATCATGTGAGACTTCCCGAAAGGGGGTCCCCTAGTGCCAGGCTTTGCTGTCTCATCCTTACACGCAGCCTGCTCTGAACACTCTCAGGGTCTACTGTTGTATCAGTCCATTCTAGCTGCTATGAAGAAATACCCGAGACTGGGTAATTTATAAAGAAAAGAGACTTAACTGACTCACAGTTCCGCACGGCTGGGGAGGCCTCAGAAAACTGACCATCATGGTAGAAGGCACCTCTTCACAGGAGGGCAGGAGAGAGAGTGAGGGGCAGCAGAAGAAATGCCAGACACTTATGAAACGATCAGATCTCGTGAGAACTCACTCACTATAATGAGAACAGCATGGGGGAAACCGCCCCTAGGATTCAATTACCTCCACCTGGTCCTGCCCTTGACACGTGGGGATTATGGGGATTACAACTCAAGGTGAGATTTGGATGGAGACACAGAGCCAAACCATATCAACTGTCTATCCTGCACCTAACTCTCAAAATAATATTTTTCTTTTGCAGTACATTACTCTATGCTACACCTCCTTTGCTGTGTGTTTCCTGGTTAGATTATTTTAAGCCAAGAAGACAAGAACCGAGGCATCACATCAGCTGTCAACAGGAGCTGCTGACCTCTAGGCCTGCTCAGAGTCATGAAGTTCTTGGCTGATCTCATCAGTGGTCATTTAGATTTTGTGTACAGGACAAGTAGGAGATGATTATTAATCTGGTAAATGAAATAACACTCTCGGCTGGATGCGGTGACTTAAGCCTGTAATCCCAGCATTTTGGGAGGCCGTGGCGGGAGGATCACCTGAGGTCAGGAGATCAAGACTAGCCTGGTCAACATGGTGAAACTCTGTCTCTACTAAAAATACAAAAATTAGGCAGGTATGGTGGCACATGCCTGTAATCCCAGCATTTTGGGAGGCCGCGGCGGGAGGATCACCTGAGGTCAGGAGATCAAGACTAGCCTGGTCAACATGGTGAAACTCTGTCTCTACTAAAAATACAAAAATTAGGCAGGTGTGGCGGCACACACCTGTAATGCCAGCTACTTGGGAGACTGAGGTGAGAGAATTGCTTGAACCTGGGAGGCAGAGGTTACAGTGAGCTGAGATCATGTGGGTGACAGAAGCAATAGAGGGAGACTCCATCTCTAAACAAACAAACAAACACACTCTGAGCTGAACCACTCTGGTATGTTTTTGTTTTTTATAAGAGTGGGAAGGGTGGGGTGAGTGGAGCTTGACAGCCATTCCCTGAGCCTCTCATAACGTGGCCAATTACCGGGCACAACCTCTCCCAAATGAAATGTGCCAGGCCCAGTGGGGTTCTCAAGTAAATCCTTTTGAACTGCCCCGAACGCTCGTTAAACCTAATTTTTCACCTGCTTCTTGTCTATATAAATGCAGGGAAAAAACACACAAAACGGGCCGGGCGCGGTGGCTCACACCTGTAATCCCAGCACTTTGGGAGGCCGAGGCGGGCGGATCACAAGGTCAGGAGATCGAGACCACGGTGAAACCCCATCTCTACTAAAAATACAAAAAACTAGCCGGGCGCGGTGGCGGGCGCCTGTAGTCCCAGCTACTCAGGAGGCTGAGGCAGGAGAATGGCGGGAACCCGGGAGGCGGAGCTTGCAGTGAGCTGAGATCCGACCACTGCACTGCAGCCTGGGCGACAGAGCGAGACTCTGTCTCAAAAAAAAAAAAAAAAAAAAAAAAAAAAAAAAAAAAAAAAAACACACACACACACAAAACGATGCATGAACAGCATGCATGAAGTTGCACAAAAATAAATTATTCAGCTTCCCCTAGATGTTTTGGAAGACTTCAAGAAATTGGAGCTCATGATTTGCAATGGTGGGGAAACATAAAAAGTAAAGAAACCACGCAAGGCATAATGGCTCATACCTGTAATTCAGCACTCTGAGGAGCCGAGGTGAGCAAATCCCTTGAGGTCAGGAGTTCGAGACCAGCCTTGGCAACGTGATGAAACCATCTCTCTACAAAAGGAAAAAAAAAAAAAAGGCGAGTGTGGCAGAGTGAAACCCTGTCAAACAGAAAAAAAAGAAAGAAACCAAAATACACCTATCAGAAGCTACCTTAATCATTCAGGAGAGCTCAGGTCACACTGCAAGGGGAAATTTCAATTTAGGCTCAATCACCTTCTTCTGTAGCCTCTCACCTGATGCTTCCCAGACTGTGTTCCTGGAGAATTCTGATCCCTCACGTTAAAAGAAAAACTTCAGCCAAATTAAATTTAAAGGAGTTTAATTGAACAAGGCACGATTCGCGAATTGGGCAGCCCTCAGAATCACAGCAGATTCAGAGAGCCTCTAGGGATGCCTTGTGGTCAGAACAAATTTACAGGCAAAAAAAGGAAAGTGACCTACAGAAATCGGAAGTGAGGTACAGAAACAACTGGATTAGTTACAGGTTGACATTTGCCTTATTTGAACACAGTTTGAACACTCAGCAGTCTCTGAGTGGCTGAACTGTGGCTGCTGAGTGTGGACAAGACTCAGCTATTGTTACAGACACATACTCCTAAATTAGGTTTTCAATCTCATCTCCCACTTAAGTTAGGTTATGGTTTGTCCACAAGGACTCAAATATAGAAGTTGGGGTCCTTCCCAGGGAACGTTTTGTTTAACACTCATTAAACACTTTCTGGGGCGAGGGTGCTGTGGTCAGATCAATTTACTAAAAGCTGAAAACTCTGTCCCTTTCTTGGAGATTCACAACACACTTCACTTACGTAATCCTGTAAGAAGCCCTTTCTATGTGCCAGGCTTTACTCTGGGCTCTGGGAGAATGGTAATAAAGGAGAGCAAACCCAATTGCTGCTTTCATGGATCTTTTACCCTAATGGGGAGATGGACATTAGTCAAATAGCCAAACAAATACTGTATAATTACAAACCAAGCTAAGTTCTACAAAAGAAAGGAACATGCTGTAGGAAACCTCGGCAAGGGGTCAGGGAAAGTGTCTTTGAGGAAAGAATGCAAATAGGTATCTGAGGCTTGCAGAGTTAGCATTAAGTAAGTCAACAGCCAGATCTTGAGGTTTTAGGATGTTCAATAAAAATACACTGTGATCCACATAATCGAATTACAATTTCCCCAGCAACCACATTATAAAAAGTAAAAAGAAGCGGTGAAAATTATTTTAATAATATATTTTACCTAACTCAGTCTGTCCAAACTAGTGTTATTCCAATAGGCATTCAATGTAAAAATTATTAGTGTAAGAATTTACATTCTTTTTTTAGTCTTAAGTCCTCAAAATCTGGTGGGTATTTTCTGCATCCAGCACATCTCAGTGTAGAGTAGCCATGTCTCAAGTGCTCAGTAGCCACAAGTGGCCTGTGGATGCTGCCCTCGATGACATGGATCTAGAGGAAGTGGCAGCAGGGCCAATGTGGCAGGAAGGCAGAGGGACGAGGGTGTGAGGTGAGGTGCTGCCATTCTCCTGGGCCAGTCCGTGGAAGGCGGTGTAGGCATGTTAAGGATCCTGATCTTGAAGCTGAGCCACTGATGGCATAAAACATATTAAAAGTGCTGAGAAGCTCTGCAGTGAAAAAGCCTGTTCTGGCTTGTTTAACTCAGTGTTCCCATTTTTATTCCATGTAACACCTAACAATGTCCTAGGGCCACACATTGGGAAATGCTGTTCCATTGACTACACTGAGAGGAAGTCCTGCTGCTAATATAAACTTCAGCAAGAGTCGGGAACTGTGGCTCACACTTGTAGTCTCAGTTACTGGGGAGGCTGAGGCAGGAGGATGGCTTGAGGCCAGGAGTTTGAGACCAGCATGGACAACATAGTGAGACTCTGTCGCTGTATAACACAAAACAAAACAAATTAGCTGGGCGTGGCAGTATGCACCTGTGGTTCCAGTTACTTGGGAAGCTGAGGCGGAAGCAGTGCTTGAGCTCAGAAGTTCAAGGCTGCAGTGAACTATGATCAAGCCACTGCACTCCAGCCTGGCCGACAGAACGAGATGCTGTCTCAAAAAAAAAAAAAAAAAAAAGAAAAAAAAAAAGAAAGAAAAAGAAAAAAACCCCCAAAAACCTTTAAGCAGTTGGAGGTTTCAGGCCTCTTAACTTATTGAGCACGTATATAATTCTGTGTTTTCTAATAGCCCTATCATAAATGTAAAAAGAAATATATGAAATTAAAATTAAGTGGCTGAGTGTGGTGTCTCACGCCTGTACTGTAATCCTGGTATCTTTGGAGGCCAAAGAGGGAGGATGGCTTGAGGCCAGGGGTTTGAGACCAGCCTGGACAACATAAGGAGACCTTATGAAACATGAGCCAGGCTACATGTTTTCCAGAACTAAGACCAGGTAAGCACAGGGAGGCTGCTCCCTTGGTGGAAGCCTGGATCTCCCTTTCTAAACTGTGTAGGCGGCAAATAACTCAGGAGGACCCAAGTGCTAACCAAGAGCCAAAAAGTAAAGGCTTTTCATCCTTTACGGTCTTCCCAAGTCTTACCTTCAGCCAATGGTCTGTCGTATCAGTTTGCTTCACTTGTACTTTTTCTCTTCTCTGCACTTGGAATCCAGAGTGTGAGTAAGCTGTGCATTCATTTCTATGTCTCATTTCTTTTTCAGTTTCCTACAGCATCTAGCACAATGCCAGGAATATGGTAGGTGTTTAGTAAGTATATGAAGGGGTCATGTATGTATTTTTTTTTTTTTTTTGAGGCAATGGTATTCTTTATTTCAGGTCTTCCACTAAGTCTGGTCCTCTCAATCCTTCATCATCTCTTCTGTCTTTGAGTGGGGAGAGGCCATGGGGAAAGCACCGATCTTGGAATTAGAGGTGGGGAGCCAAGGCTGACGCCTATAATCCCAGCACTTTGGGAGGCCCAGTCAGGAGGATTGCTTGAGCTCAGGAGTTTGAGACCAGCCTAGGCAACATAGCGAGAGCCTGTCTCTGCAAAAACATAAAAGAAAATAAATAGCTGGGCATGGTGGTGCGCACTAGTAGTCTAGCAACTTGGGAGGCTGAGGTGGGAAGATCACTCGAGCTTAGGAATTTGAGGCTGCAGTTAGCCGTGACTGTGTCACTGCACTCCAGTCTGGGTGACAGAGTGAGACACTGTCTCTAAAAAACAAAACAAAGCAAAACAAAAAAACGGGAATTAGTAATTCAAGTTCAAGTTTGTGTTCCATCTCTGCCTTTTGTGTGATCTTGAGTGAGTCAGTTAATCTGGCTGGGTCTCGGGATCATTATCTGTAAAGTGAGATGGTTGTACTAAGTGATCTCTAAGGTTTGTTTTAGTTGTAACACTGTAGATCTATGCTGTCCGATATGGTAGCGAGCAGCTACGTGTGGCTATTGAGCACTAGAATATGGCTAGTCCAAACTGATATGAGCTATAAGTGTAAAATACACACTGGAATTCAAAACAAGAATGTAAAATATCTCCATCATTTTTTATCTTGGAAACATGTTGAAATATTTTGGATATGTTAAGTAAAATATATTATTAATAATTATTTCATTTAAAAAAATGTTGTTACTTATTTATTTGGGTAGAGATGAGGTCTCCTTATGTTGTCCAGGCTGGTCTCAAACCCCTGGCCTCAAGCCATCCTCCCTCTTTGGCCTCCAAAGATACCAGGATTACAGTACAGGCGTGAGACACCACACTCAGCCACTTAATTTTAATTTCATATATTTCTTTTTACATTTATGATAGGGCTATTAGAAAACACAGAATTATATACGTGCTGCTGTGGACTGAATTGTGACCCCCTCAAATTCCTATGTTGAAGCCCTAACTCCCTATGATGGTATTTGGAGATGGGGCCTGTGGGAGATCATTAGGTTTAGATGAGGTTATGAGACGAGGCAGCATGATGAGATTAGAGTTGTTATTGGAAGAGACATCAGCGTTTTCTCTCTCTTTCTCTCTCTGCCATGTGAGGACACAGTGGGAAGGCAGCCATCTAGAAGTCAGAAAGAGGGCCCTCACCAGAAACCCACTACGTTGACACCCTGATGTTGAACTTCTAGCCTCCAGAACTATGAGAAAATAAATTTCTGTTGTTTTAAGCCACTAAGTCTATGGTATTTTGTTCTGGCAGCCCAAGCTGACCACGAAGTGCAGTTCGTATTATATATTTCTGTTGCACAGCATTGGTCTGGATATCTGGGAACTCCTACTTACCAGCCAGCTTTCTGGTACTTAGGACTTTCTGCACTGTGTCTGTGAGAGCACAGGGATGGTCTCTAGGCCAGTGTTTCCTCCCTAGTAGCTGCGCAATAAGCATCTGGCAATTCAGTCCTTTTCTGAGTTGCAAGAATATAAACAGTCTCTGGATAATGTGTGTAAAAGAGGACCTCATTAAGAGAATATTGGGTAACAGAATCTCTGCAGGGCAGAAGAACCAGGCTTGGAGGATATGCTCAGGCAGATAGCAATGTCCCAACTCCCACTGCAGACTAGTCTGGGGGTGACTCCACTGCTGCCTCAGAGAACCAGAGCTGGCTGCCCATTGGCAGAGTGGAGTGGGTATGTGCTTCCAGTCTCATTAGCTTCCAATTCAGAGCTCAAAATGATTGAGTTTGAATCAGGGACTCTAGCTGCAAGGGAGGCTGGGAAGGTGAGCAATTGCTTTTGAGCTATTTTTAATGGAAAGTGGCCTCTTATCATAAGCAGAAGATTTATTCCTTTAACATAGGAAGGTTCTCTAGATGCTGGGCTGCCAAATAAGAATGACTAGAACCCTTTCCTTGTGCTGCCTGAGACCCTGAAATTTTGACTGCAAGGCAGCAGAAGTTTCCACTGAGACTCCTCAGCTGCAACTCCCTCATGCGGGAGGCTTTTCAGAGCTCCTTGTTCTTCTGGGAAGTATGAAGCAGAACAGTTGATGTCATACATTCTAACACTACAATTATAATTTCTTTTTCTTTTCTTTCTTTTTTTTTTTTTTTTTTTTTTTTTTGAGACTAAGTTTTGCTCTTGTTGCCCAGGCTGGAGTGCAATGGCATGATGTCAGCTCACTGCAACCTCCGCCTCCCAGGTTCAAGCGATTCTCCTGCCTCAGTCTCCTGAATAGCTGGGATTACAAGCATGTGCCACCACACCTGGCTAATTTTGTATTTTAAGTAGAGACGGGGTTTTTTCATGTTGGTCAGGCTGGTCTCAGACACCCGACCTCAGGTGGTCCTCCCGCCTTGGTCTCCCAAAGTGCCACAGTCATAATTTCATGACGTCCTTTGAAAGTTCTTGCATGATATTTTAATATGGAGACACAGGAGGGCACTCTAACCAACTAGCAATAAAACCTAAACAGTTTCATAGCCTTGGCAGCTAAGAAATGGATGTTGAAAAACACAGGTTTTTCTTTTTTTCTAGTCAGGATAACCAACTTTGCAGAACTCTCTTACAAAAATACCCCGCAAAATACCCCAGCTTCTGTGGGGGTGTCTCACCAATGACAAAGGCTCTCGAGACACACCCTCAACATTATCCAGTTAATGTTCTAAGGACCACGGCTGTGAGCAACTCAGGACAGGGAAGGAGTTTGTTTTTGTTTGTTCTGTTGTCCAAGCTGGAGTACAGTGGTGTGCTCATGGTACATGGCAGCCCTGAACACCTGAACCCTGGGCTGAAGGACTCCTTCCACCTCAGCCTCCCAAGTATGAATAGCTTGCACCACAGGTGTACCACCTTGCCTGGCTAATTTTTTTTTTTTTTTTTTTTTTGTAGAGATGAGTGTCTCTCTGTGTTGCCAGGGCTAGGGAAGAGGATTTTTGACTACAGCTTACTCCCTGGCTCACGCACTAAAGAGATGGAGAGCGGGTGGCCAAGGGCTCATATTTAAAGGTCAATTGACCAAATCAAACCTAGAGCAGAGGAGAGAGACCTGGTTGTCCTGAGCCTTTCTTCAAATCTGCAGCCTGTCCCCATGACTCAGTTTTCCCGTCCGTAAAACGGAGATAACATCAGACTTCTATATGTATGGTTTGCCAGTGAAGACAGAGAGAATGGGAACAACGTATCTGGGGGTGACATTCACCATCGCATACAGACCATTGAGTTCTATACTAAGAAAGGAAAGTCAGCCTGCGTCCTGTTCATGAATGACAACACACGGGAGGGACACAGCCGCTCTGCTGGCAGGTGGAGTGACAGAAGGAGGGGAGGTGGGAGCAGGATCTGCTGGCTCCGGCCGGGTGTCCGCACACAGGTCTCTGCAGCCGGAGCCCGGACGCCAGGGAGGAAGGGGCGCGGGGCTGCTGCGGGGGGAGCTGCTTCCCCAGGCAGGGGCAGGACCTGTTCAGGGCGACTTCGGCATTACTCACGGTCAGGGGTGTCGCCTTGAAGAGCCGGCTCCTCCGGGCTGGAGCCAGGCTGGACCGCGGGGCGCAGCCTCTCCGCCGCTCCCGCCCGCTCTGCGTCCACACCGGCTGTTGGTGCAGCCTCCGGGCAAGTGTTCCCGGCTCAGCACCCGCTCCCCAGCGCCAGACGCAGACTCTGCGCCAAGTTCTGTCTCCGCTGTCTGCTTTCTGCTCCAGGACGCTGATCAAAAAAGGGCAGGAGAGTCTGGGGAAATGATGGAGAGAAGAGAGAGGAGGCGCCGGGTCCACTCACCGAGGACTTACTGCGCATGCGCTGACACCCGGCGCCGGCCAAGGGTCTCAGACCCCAACCCTCGGCTCCCTGATCCCTTTGAGGGGGTCGCCCGGTGTTCCTCTTAGCCCTCCACCCCACCGGAGGAGAGCGCCGGCCACGAGTCCCACCCTGCGCTAAGCGCTTTGCTACGTGAACTCTTAGTTTTCCCTGTGTTGGCGGATACGTTAACCGCCATCCCGCACCCTCCGATCCGTTCTCACCCACCTGTTGCGGAGGAGAGAGCGCCTCGGAGAAATCGGCTGACCCGCCTGGAGTTTTGCAGCGAGCGGCGGAGTGAGGACCCCGAGCAGGGACTGTGCGATCCTCCAGCGCCGGCCACAGCCCACAGCCCCTGGGCTCCCCTGGTTATAGGGCGGCCTCAGCGGCTGCACCTGCTGCAGCCCTCGCTGGGCGGGAGGGGTGGGAGAAGGACCCAGGGACTGCCGGGTGGCTCTCCCCAAACGGACTCCCGGCCGGGGGCGCGGATGGACCAATTCCAGAGACAATGTGGCTTTGCACCTTGCAGAGGGTGACCGCCTTCTCCAGGGATCGCGACCCCAGCGGGCGCAGGATTTCCGGAAACTGTCCGCTCCCGCCACTTGGGGTGGCAGGGGCGAGAGGAGGATCTGGGGGCCCGGGGAACGGCAGTGGGAGAAAGCTGGGATTGCTGGAGTCGAAGCTGCCTGCGGAGCGGCCCGGGAGGAAGCGAGGCCTAGCGTGCAGCGTCCAGGCGGTGAGTGTGCAGCGCTTTCATTCAATCTTTCTCCAGTCTGGGTGTCAGCGAAGGTGTGACCAATCAGAGACCAGAGACGGGAATAAATTACGCAAATCACTATCTGACAATGGATCAGATGACTCCCATTCTTTAAAAACCTACCTCTATAGGAGTGTGACAGCAGCAAGCCCTTGCCTCTGGGCGGCTCCAGACAGAGCTGGTTCTGGTGGAAACCCTTCACACGGGCTCCCTGCCACCGCCCGCCACTCCCAGCAGCCAAATGTTCATTTTCTAACTTCTCCGCATCCAGCCTCCCAGCCCCGGGCCGAGAGAAGGCTGCCCACTTCTGGTCTTACTGGCCCAGACTGCTGGAAACACCCAGAGATGTTGTCTTTTACACCTCCTGTTTCAGGGGAGGGGGTGTGGAGGTGCAGGAGGAGAAACTCCGTTCCTCTGCTCTGTTTCTGGAGCCTCTACTGTTGCTTTGCTGCGGGGAGCCCCGCACTTTTTGATCCGGAGGGAGGGCTGGAAGGTAACGTGCATTTATTTTTATTCCCTCCAGCCACTTCTTCTCTGTGCTGGGTCCCCCGTGTCTTGCTGATTCTTCAATCCCTCCTTGTTCCTCTGAAATTCTTCCTTTCCCACTGCGCTGCACATTTTCTTCTCCAATCCACCTTGGAGTCCACTTGTCTCTCTGCGCTTCTGATGGGGGCATCCCCGCAAGACATGCAAGAGGCAAAGGCTGGCAGGGTGCGCTGGCTCTTGCCAGCCCTCTCCTTGCCTCAGCCCTTGCTGGTGCTGTCCAGCCAGCCGAGTGGCCTGCCAGCGGCTCTGAAACCTTGTCCTCATGCCTGAACCTGGAGGTTTGAGAGTCAAGGAACGTTGTCAGAAAGAGCTCTGTCTCCTGCAGCTGCCTTTTCATCTTGGTCTTGAAAGTTCAGGGGTCAGGGTAGCTGGCTTTGGTTTGATTGGTGCTTGCAGTTAGAGTCTGGTGGGTCACTTATGCTTAGCTGCAGGACTTATTCCCCCAGGTTGCCAGGCTTTTCCTCTTCAACACTCTTGTGCTGCCCCTGCTCTTCCTCTTCCCACTCCTCCTCCCTTTCCTCCTCCTGCTTCTAGCTTTTCTTCCTCCTGGGTTCTGTATTGCAGCCTTTTCCAGTGGAGGCTGCCTGCCCTGAGGGAGCCAGAGTCAGTCACCCAGAGCCAGAACTCTGTCAACTGGTTAAACAGTGGAGGGCTGGGTAGCCCCTAAACTGAACCCCATCATCCATCTTCTACTAGAGTCTGCTGAGCTTGTGCCACATGGTCTGTGACCGCTTACGCATGTGTGGGAGGGTCACTGTGAATGAATGGAAAACCTTGCTTTACTCAACATGTTCCCAACTCTGGTGCTAACTAGAAAAGTATTGCCTGGGGGCAGGTCTCATCTCTGGCTCCTCACCTGTAAAATGCTAAAGTTCCTTCTAACTTCTGTGTTCTCTGCCTCTGAGTACGTGTGAGTCATTTCATTCATTCCAAAAAGCATTTACTGCATGCCTACTTAGTGCCAGGCACTATTCTGGAAGCAGGGGAGGCAGCAGTGAACGAAACAGATGGCAATCTCTGCCCTCGTGATGCTTACATTTCAGTGGTGGGAAGACAGACAGTGCACTGATTACAACATCAGTGGTGCTCAGTATTATGGAGAAAAATCATGCAGAGGAGGAAGGTGTGGCATGCTGGTGGGGGAAGGTGGCGCGATGTTACAATGTGGTCAGGGAAGGCCTAATGGCGAAGTTGACCATTGAGCAAAGAGCTGAAGGGGGTGAGAGAAGGAGGCATGAGGACATCTGCGTGAAGAACAGTCAGAAAGTCTCAGAGGCTGAAGTGACCCAGGACAAAAGTAGTAGGAACGCAGCTAGAGAACTCGGGTCAGAGCGGGTCGGACGGCAAGGGGAAGAGTCTTTGTCTATATGTGGGTGTATCCACAGATCTGTCTCGGGAAGCCAGCAACCTCCTTTTCTCCCAGACTTCCTCATCTGGTCTCTGCGTGCGTGGCTTTCTGGGTAGAAGGTGGGGAGCTGTGAAACTTGTTGTGTCCGTGGTTCAGATTTCTGCTGGTTGGGGCTTTTGTTCATTACTTTCCGGACAGTTAACCTGGTTTCTGCTCATGTGCATTCAGCAGCATTTTCTGGAACCTTATCCCTCTTACATCTGCCGCCTTCTTCCCCCTCTCCCCTCCTTTCCCTCTCCCCTCTCCACTGCTATATCGTTTTCCTTTTGGGATCATTTTCCTTTTGCTTCTTAACTCTCAGATAAATTAACTCCAAGATGGTCATTGGGTATCTTTCCCTGCTGGGTTGTAGGAGAGTTTGATACTCTAACTTCCTCGTCAGTTATCCAGGGATGCATCCCAGGATGACTGGGAGAGTGCTGGCTGGGGTCCATTTATGACTTTCTGAAACAGGGTTATGATGACAGCACCTACCTAGTGTTAAGCCGCAGGGGCCATCAGTGACATGAGCTGTACTGTGGGAGCAGGGCCATCTCCTAGGTGGCACTGTGCATGATCAGCGAAGCTGCAAGGGGGAGTTTTGTTACTCTTAGGAGTTTCTCCATGGCTTTAATCATTCACTTACCAAACTGGATGAATGCCTGGCACATGCCACCACTAGAAAGGGTGCAGAGGATGCCTGAGGTTCCCTCGATGGGGACACTAGGGGAAGCCTATTTTCCAACAGGTCTTCAGTCTTTTGCCTCCAGTTCCAAAATCCACAATCTCTCAAAATTGGAAAATGTGTTTGGTAACTTGTTTGGCAGGAAGACCTGGCCTTACCTAATCTGAACTCATTTGGCAGCAAAAACCTGGCCTGAGATGACAGGAGGCTATTGATTATCTTTATGTTTGCCCTCAAATGTGAGTGGTGATGTATTTCTCTGCAGAAATATTAGGGTGTTTGACCCAGGGGGGATAGCTCAGACCCCAGTGGCAGTATTATATAATATATGGTATACGCACCATAATGTCTTTCTAAAATCTGAAAACTTCTGAATTCCGAAACTCACCTGGTCCCAAGCATTTCAAAAAAAGAACTGAGGACCTGTACTCTAAAAGTAGGAGGGGGCCAGGTGCGGTGGCTCACGCCTGTAATCCCAGCATTTGGGGAGGACAAGGCAGGTGGATCACCTGTGGTCGGGAGTTTGAGACCAGCCTGACCAAATGTCCTTTTTAGTCACAGGACTTTTTTTTTTCAAGTTGAACTCGCACAGGCCCCCAATATATGAGACACAGAGAGAGGGGTGTGCTGTGGGTGAAGCGGGGTGGGTATATGACGACGGGTTGTGTTAGCCTCACCAGTGGGAGCTTTCGCCTTCCCTGGAAACATCTCAGAGTCTCAGAGCACCGGGGAACACAGTTTGAAAACCGTGGGTCTAGTCCAACGGGTGAGGAAATAGAGCCAGAAAGGGGAGGCAGCTTGCCCAGGGGCAAACAGCTAGTAACTCAAGAGCAGAAGCTGGATGGAGCCCTGGCCCCAAAGCTTTTGGGTGTTCACTTCAGGTCTCCACCCAAGGCCTCAGGGGAAAGAATGAATAGTAGATTCTAGTTTGAATTCTGCCTCTGATTTACTTTATTGTTTTTTGAGATGGAGTCTCGCTCTGTCCACCAGGCTGGAGAGCTGTGGTATGATCTCTGCTCACTGCAACCTCCAACTCCCTGCTTCAAGCTATTCTCCTGCCTCAGCCTCTTGAGTAGCTGGGATTACAGGCGCCCGCCACCACGCCCAGCTAATTTTTGTATTTTTAGTAGAGACAGGGTTTCACCATGTTGTCCAGGATGGTCTCCATCTCCTGACCTCGTGATCCACCTGCCTTGGCCTCCCAAAGTGCTGGGATTACAGGCATGAGCCACTGAGCCCGCCCTCCGCCTCTGATTTCTATCTTGTCTCCCGATAGCCCCTTTCCCATGTTAAGGTAGTATATTTGTGAATGATAGCTACCAATTTAGAATGGGTGGTTCAACTTTGTGATAAAAGGGACCTTTCTGATATTGACCAACAGAAAATTGAATTTCCATGTTGAAAACTACATCTTAGTGAGCCTTTAATGTGAGAGTTTGGATGAAATCATGTAATGATTGTGAAAAGTGTGAAAGGTTTTCTTTCTCATTTTTGGACCCTCAGGTGTATACACAGAGCTTCCTCTGTGCTCCAATTAATGGTAAATTTGTTGCCCTGAACTTCTATCCTCCTTCCAGCATTATTTTATTTATATTCACCTCTAACTTCCCCCTCACTCCCAAGATACTAACGGTGATCACCTAGAAGGGAATATATGAACAATCCTTTTCCCTGCAGCATTTTCATTTTAAAACAAAACTCAGGCTGGCCACAGTGTCTCATGCCTGTAATCCCAGCACTTTGTGAGGCCAAGGCAGGTGGATCACTTGAGGTCAGGAGTTTGACACCAGCCTGGCCAACATGGTGAAACCCTGTCTCTACGAAAAATACAAAAATTAGCCAGGTGTGGTGGCGAGTGCTTATAATCCCAGCTACCTGGGAGGCTGAAGTAGGAGAATCGCTTGAACCCAGGAGGTGGAGGTTGCAGTGAGCTGAGATCGTGCCACTGCACTCCAGCCTGGGCGACAGAGCAAGATTCCATCTCAAAAAACAAAACAAAACTCAGGTAGAAGAAAGTCCTTAGCTAAATAATGATTTGGTAAAGGTGGAATTTCAGGTTTCAGTGACAAGTTGATATGGTAGCATTTTAAAGGGTATTTGTGAGGTTTTCCTGGCTCTCCTGAATCTTGTCCCTGGGCTTGAGTCTAGTAATTGCATGCCCACGCACGAACGCGCACGCACGCACATGCCTGTTGATTCAATGATTTGATTCGTCCCAGCTTGAGAGCTTTATTTTTGATTTCCAAGACTGTGGGGCTTGAGCTGCCCAAAGTGGGCTATGATTGTGTGGCCAGCCCTGACTGCTCATTAACCCCTCGTTGGTGTAAAGCAGTTTGACCTGAAACCACTCGGGTTCCATCGTCTGAGCGCCTCTTCCTAGCCCCTGAATGAGAGGTGTGATGTTTCAGATCCAGGCGGCTGAGTTCAAATTGTAACACACACCAGAGTCAGGCCCAGAGTGTCACTAACAATGACAAACTGCAGACCTTGCCTTTGTCTATTTCTAAATTGGAAATGAGATGGGGCTGGGGGGGACCTTTGCAGTTCTTTCCCCTGCCTATTTGAGTGGCATGCGCTGGGGTGAGGGTTTCTCCCCTGAGGATGGCAGGGAAGCCCGGGAGAATGCTAATTACTGCTCTGCGATGCTTGCATGGAGCAGGAGGGCCACATGCCCTAAGCACAGCCTCTTCCATCTGGCCTTTCTCTGTAGAGCAGGGGCCTGGCCTGTGTCCAGTTGCCAAGCAGCACCTCAGGATTATTTGACTTATCTGACAGACGTTACTGTGCATGTCTGATGGGGGAGGCTGTATCCTCTCCTCTCCCCTTGGTTGATAGACATCTCATGGACCTGTGGACCAGGTGATCGCAACTGGTAAGAGGACAGATTGAGGCTTGCTTGCAGTCCTGTGTCCCGTGATGCCACTATGCCAAGGCCACCAGGCAGTCCTTAGCCTGGGCCTTGTAAGGGAATACCTGAACCCCAATCTTGCTTGGGCCAGAGGGTGTGGCTGGGGGTTAGCTAGAGTTTTACCCTCTTAGGCTTCTGAGAGACGTCTGCGATATACTAGAAAAGAGGTCATATGTTTGTAATCGAACCTGTGTCTTGTTTGCTATAAACAGGTAAGCAAACAGATGAATTTATTCAAGAAATGTGGATTCAGTGTCTACTATGCGTAGGCTAGATGATAGTTAATGTCAAATACCTCATGTACGACAGCTACTCTATGCTATCTCTGAGCCACACAGCAACCCTGGACATTCTACAGATGGGGCAACTAGGACTCAGTGATTGAGCAAAGGGCCCAATATCCTGGGCCCTGTAAGTAGCAGAGCTGGGACTCAAACCCATGCTGTCAGATTCCAGATCCCATGCACCTCACTGCTGTGCCATGCGGCCTTTCTTCTGTAGGTAGAGACAAAGTAGCCAGGCATGGTGGTGCAGGCCTGTAATCCTAGCTACTCGGGAGGCTGAGGTGGGAGGATCACCTGAGCCCGGGAGGCAGAGGTTACAGTGAGCTAAGATTGTGCCACTGCACTCCAGCCTGGGCAACAGAGTAAGACCCTGTCAAAACAAACAAACAAACAAACAAAAAAGTAGCTGTTGAACTACAGCAGGCCCTGCCCTTCCAGGCCAGAATGCACAGCCCTAGAAGTTTTGCGTGCATGTGTGTGTGCTCCATTTACCGGACAAAGCAACTTGGGAGCAGTGTATGACTGAATGGAAGAAGCGGAGGTTCTCTATCTCCCCATTATTTAAGGTGGCAGTTCTCCTTCTCATTCATCCCTAGTTAAAAAAGTTAAATGTGTCACTGCGCCCCCGAATCTGTGGGCCACAGATGTGTGTCAGGGACAGTCAGAGCGGGGCAGACAGGCTCTGGCTGGGTAGGTGAAGGCCCAGCCTTGCTGCCAGGCAGCCTGTGAAACTCCATCTGCTGCCCACATTCCTCCAGCACAGCCTGGTTTCCATGGCACTGACCGTCTGGTGGGGAACTTTGTTCACACCGAGTAAAGAGCCTCTCTCTCGTATTGATTGCAAAGCAGAATGTTACTCTGTCTTTCTCTTTTCTCCAGGGGACCTGGTAAGAGGCAGGGAGAGGCCACTATGTCAGTACCATGGTCCTTGCGGCCTCTGAAATGGGTTGTCGTGGGCTATTCTGGGAGGACTCTGCTTTTGTGCCATCTCTCTTTTGGGTCCTGGGCTAGGGTTGAACCCTGAAGGAGCCTGGGCTCCCTTTCTGTCTTGGTCGCACATAAAGTTATCCAAATTTTTGGAAACTATATAGCATTTCAGCCTCGACCAGTTCTCATGAGTAATGAGTTCTGCAAATTGACCGTCCACTCTAGACAGTAGCTCTGCCTCTTGTTTATCTTAAAATTACCCTCTCAAGTCTCCTGGTTCTAATGTGCTTGGGTCTGGTGAACACGGTTCAGTTACCCATTTCCTCCTTTCAGCACTCTTATTGGTCACATCTCCACCCAGCCTTGGTGTTTCCAGGCCTGGGTTTCTCAGCCTAGACACCACTGACTTTTGGGGCCAGGTAAGGTTTTGGTGTGGTGTGGGGTGTGGTGTGGGGTGTGGTGTGGTGTGGTGTGGGGTGTGGTGTGGGGTGTGTGTGCGTGTGTGTGTGTGTGTCGGGGGATTGACTTGTGCACTGTAGGACGTTTAGCTGTATTCCTGTCCTGGCCCTGCTAGATGCTAGCAACTCTCTCCATCAGAACGGAGACAACAAAAAGGTCTCCAAGCATTGCCAGATGTCCCCTGGGGGGCAGAACCACATGGAGGGGTGAACCACTGTTCTAGAGGCCCTTCCTCTCTGGCACATTTCATCTCTTAACTTTCTCCAGGTCCTTCCTGTGTGTCTGTGGGGCAAAGAGCTGTTCTGGTTGGGATAAATCTGGTTCCCGCGATCACTTGGGCTTGGTAACTGTCACTGATACTGACGGGCACTCAGTCTCTTCAGATCTCACAGGGACTGTATGAATTAAGCTATACATTCAGCTTCCAGTTTATAAATGATAGTGAAGCACAGGGAAGTTTTTCAGTATTTGGTCCACACATGCTACTTTTAGGAGCATCTGGGGAATGAGTATCTGTTTCTAGCCTCCATAATTCATATCTACCCACCAGAATCGCTAGGAGGTCAGGGACTTGGGAACCTGCATTTTATAGTTTGCAAGTTCTTTTGTGGAATGGTTTTACACTAATGCAATTTTCAAATCAAAAGATGGTGAAAAGTCTCTCTTATTGTTCTGTCAACCTGTCCGGCTCCCTTGCTCACCCTCTCCCCCAACACACATGCATACAGGAACTAGTTACTTGTGTGTCCTTCTAGAATTTTTTATAGCTGTATGGTGGAATTTAAATTTAACAAGCTCCCAGTGCTATTTGTGCACTTTCAAATATGAGAACCAGTGCTCTCAACAGTGCCACTTGCCTGCTCAACACAACATGTTTGGAGGTGGAAAGGTTTTCTCCCTGTGACTGCGAAGTAGAGGAATCCCGGGCGCCTGATGTATGGATTCTCAGTGTGCTGGATGACTGAATGTCCTCCTCTCTCACCATTTCACCCCGGGCCCGACTCATAACTAAGGGAAGGGGAAGAATAAGTCCAAATACAAATAGCTCAGTGTGGGGAGACTGGGTTCTCCTTCCGGAAGGATGTAGGCAGCTTAGTTGTTCTATAAAAATTCTGCTAAAATTAAGGACGTGAAAAGTGCTCGGTGGCAGAACGAATGGGACAAATGGCTTAGTTTCAGACAGTCTGAATTCTTTCTAGAATTGCTGCAGTTTTAACAGGAGCAGTTCCTTGGTGGCAGCGTGAAGCTTGTGGCTAGTTTACGGGGTTTGGCTGAGGTGTCGGGATACATGAAGGCTTCGGAAGAAAGTATCAATTCCATAGCAATAGAATTTAATTTCCGCAATGATGTCTTGGGGTCAATTGCATATGGAAATGGGTTTCTTATTTTCTTCCATGCTTTCCATGTCTTGATACTCAGGTCTGAGCTCAGAGGGCATCTTCATTCTGCACACTCAGACTTGACCTGTAATCAGGGCTCACTGACTTGGTGCACCTGACATAGCTGATTTGGGGCCCCCTTCTGCTGCAGGCTGGGATCCTGCTGGGCCCATGTTGGAAGCGGCAGACAGCCACAAGAGGCTATCCCCTGACGATGCAGATTTTGTGGATGTCCTCCACACCTACACGCGTTCCTTCAGCTTGAGCGTTGGTATTCACATGACCGTGGGCCACACTGACATCTATCCCAATGGGGGTGACTTCCAGCCGGGCTGTGGACTCAATGATCTCCTGAGATCAACTGCATATGGAACTGAGTTCTCTCTTTTCTGCTTTGTGTTTGACTCAGTTTATCCCGTCTCCTTCTAAATCAGGCACAGCCTTTAGCATTGCAGGCACTATTTGTTCATTATTCTCACCTCCCACCACAGTGGCCTCCAACACTGTGTTTAATGTATATCGTTGTCCTCCAAGACTGACCCGGTGGTTCCTTCTCTGGTTTCTCATGTTTTAAGGTTGCAGTTGTTACTAATGGCTTGCTTCTTGCTCTCTCTCTCTCTCTCTCTCTCTCTCTCTCTCTTTCTTTCTTTCTTTGACAGTTTTGCCCTTTTTGCCCAGGCTGGAGTGCTATGGTGCAATCCCAGCTCACTGCAACATCCACCTCCTTGGTTCAAGCAATTCTCCTGCCTCAGCCTCCCGAGTAGCTGGGATTACAGGTGCGCACCACCATGCCGAGCTAATTGTGTATTTTTAGTAGAGATGGGGTTTCACCATGTTGGCCAGGCTGGTTTCAAACTCCTGACCTCAGGTGATCTGCCCGCCTCGGCCTCCCAAAGAGCTGAGATTACAGGCATGAGTCACTGTGCCGGGCTGATTAATTTCTTTTTATGACAAAAGGAATACACACATTTGTTGAAAGAGAAATCAAGCATTATAGACTTGCATAAAGCAAACGTGCACCCCCACTCCCACCTCTGCTTCCACTCTTCAGATACAGCCAGTATGAATGCTTTTGTGTGTATCCTTCAGTCTTTTTTCTTTGCAAATTTATTTGTATGCAATTTTTCCCCCAAATCACATTGTTCTGTAAATTTCTTCATTTTTATTTTTTCCAGCTTTTTTTTCTGTAATATTATGGATATTCTTTTCTTTTCTTTTTTTAAAACACAGAATCCTTTTTTTGTTGTTGTTTTTGTTTTGTTTTGTTTTGAGACAGAGCTTCACTCTTGTTGCCCAGGCTGGAGTACAATGGCACGATCTCGGCTCACTGCAACCTCTGCCTCCCAGGTTCAAGCATTTCTCTTGCCTCAGCCTCCCGAGTAGCTAGGACTGCAGATGCCTGCCACCACGATCGGCTAATGTTTTTTATTTTTAGTAGAGACGGGGTTTCACTGTGTTAGCCAGAAATGGTCTAGATCTCCTGACCTCATGATCCGCCCGCCTCAGCCTCCCAAAGTGCTGGGATTACAGGCATGAGCCACGGCACCTGGCCAAATTGTACATTTTTAAAGGGCTAATTTTGTTATGTACATTTTACGTCACAAAAAGAAGAAGAAGGAGAAGAAGGAGAAGAAAGAAGAAGAGGAAGAGGAAGAGAAGAGGAAGAGGAAGGAGAAGAAGAAGGAGAAGGAGAAGAAGAAGGGGAATCAGAATTGATCCAACAATAAAAATCCAAAGGTGAAAATGTGTAGACCAAGTAAACTGGGTGGAGAACCCTGAATAAACGGGTTAAAATGAGACAGAGCTTTATATTTAATAAAAATGTGTTCTTGAAAAGCTTGTTGTGAATTGAACTTTTCTCCTTTGACTTGTAGCAACTTTTTTCCAGCTTGAGGTATGAGGACTCCTAGAAATTACGTATCTTTAAGGTATACAATGTGATGCTTTAATATAGGTATAAATTATGAAATGATTACCAACAATCAAGCTAACTTTTTGAAGATATTTTTATTTCAGGTTGGCCCCCGATTGGTAGAAATTCACAACTCTTTAGTTTGAGGTCTCTCTGCCTCCCATTTCAGAATGGTGCAGCAGAATTGCGTTATTTTTAATACTGTAATGTATAATTTGTGATTATTCCAATAAAGGTTGCTTTGCATGAATAAACTACAGTGTATAATCATGTGTGGATAAATGCTTAAGATACTTAAAAACAGAAGTGTTCATAAACAAGGAGTGTAGGCCGGGCGCAGTGGCTCACGCCTGTAATCCCAGCACCCTGGGAGGCTGAGGCAGGCGGATCACCTGAGGTCAGGAGTTTGAGACCATTCTGACCAACATGGAGAAACCCCGTCTCTACTAAAAATACAAAATTAGCCAGGCATGGTGGCACATGCCTGTAATCCCAGCTACTGAGGCTGAGGCAGGAGAATCGCTTGAACCGGGGAGGCGGAGGTTGTGGTGAGCTGGGATTGTACCATTGCACTCCACTGTGGGCAACAAGAGTGAAACTCCTTCTCAAAAAAAAAAAAAAAAAAAAAAAGTATATTTTGACACATGCTACAATATGGATGAACCTTGAGGGCGTTATCCTAAGTGAAACAAGCCAAACACAAAAAAGAAAAACAATATGTGATTCCACATTATACGAGGTACCTAGAGTAGTCAGATTCCTGAAGTAGATGGAACAGTGGTTGCCAAGAGCTGGCTCAGAGGAGAATGGGCAAGTGGTGTGTAACGGGTACAGTTTCGGGTTTGGTGAGATGAAAAAGCTCAGGAGAGGGGTGGTGGTGACTGTTTCACAACCAAGTAAATGTAAAGCCACTGAACTATAACTTAAAAATGTTAAAATGGTAAATTTTACTTTACATACATTCAACCACACACACAAAAAATGGAGCCATGAAGTTTCAAGTATCTTAATAGGACAAATCAAAACCAGTCTTTGGAATATACTATTTTCATTTTTCCTTTATGCTAAGATGCGTAAGTTACAAAACAAAAATGCATCTTTCTATGTATTCAGTTCTTGCAGTAAGTGTATGGCCTGTTGGAAGTCATACTCCTCCCAAACCATCAATCATTAAAGTGTGCAGTTCAGGTTGGACCCCAATTGGTAGAAATTCACAACTCTTTAGTTTGAGGTCTCTCTGCCTCCCATTTTAGAATGGTGCAGCGGAATTGCGTTATTTTGAATACTGTAATGTATAATTTGTGATTATTCCAATAAAAATACCTTTTCCCAAATATTCATTTTTTTATTTGTATTTTCACCTTCCGATTTTGTGTATCACCTAATAAGTGAGTATGCCTCTGGTGCTAGAAAGATTTATCACAAATGTCCTGGAGTAACTCTGGGGCTTTACCACGTGACACTTATTCTCAGATTAATGGAAACACTTGCCTCTCATAAAAGGAGAAAGAGAAAAAAAAAGTATAAAAAGAAAGTGAGAGTCAGAAAATGCAAGTTTCTGTCAACTGATTTTATGTAGACAATTAAAAAAAATGAAGGGAGAGAGAAATCAAGGAAGTTGCTAAATCTACATGCTTTATCTTTCCATTTATGCACGCGATGATAAACTTATTAGGGCACGTGGAAAAGTAACTCCTTCTGTATTCCTTACAACACCGACCTTTGAGTGGTCCCAAGAGGATGCTGGTCATGCTTGCAGTTCAGCTGAATTTTTATTTTTTTATTATTATTTTTAACAAGACTTGCTCTCCTTTCTGGTTTCTCCCCAGCCTTTTTATGAGTGCGCGGTAAAATAACACTTACATACCTACCAGCTTCCATTTACTTCCATCCCTGCCCTGCCAGACCCGCTGGGCAGGATCCCCCACCTCTCCAGCCCACAAACTGGAAGGTGCAGCGCCCAGGGCGCACAGCTCCCGGGTGGCAGTGGGGCTCATGCACAAGAAGGCCATCCCCGCGCTAAGCTGAGGCGTTTCTGGAAGGTACCCTCTGCCTAGGTGCCGGCAGTGGCCTTGGAACCCGCCCCGGGGGCACAGAGCGCATCATCAAGGTGCTTTGGCCACGTTAGGCCTCCTTTTCTCCCTGGCCTCCTTCCCACATGCCCTGACCTATGGGGACCTTCACTGGCCCAGGTGTTTACCTCAAACTTTTGCCACGCGCCATCTCCGCTGTGTCCCTGTCAGTGGCTGACCCGAGCCAGGTGCGCGGTGCGGGGCGGGGCGACCCGGCAGGGGGCGTGGCGAAGGCTGCTGATTTCCTACCGCAAACACCACACCCACTTCACCTAAAGCAGAAATTAAAGCCAGGAGGCACCACCCCTTGTGGGCCCCTGAAAACTACAAAACCAAGTTTGGAGACAGTTCAAAGGCGCTTGGGTTGGCCAGTGACAATTTTTGTTTCCCGTCCCTCTGCACACGGGACAGCCCTCGCGCTGCCAGCGGCTCTGGCTGGGGGTGAGTCCGGAACCTATGAGCCGCGGAACTCTGGGCTCGGAGCTCCAATTTCCGCTAGGCGCGTCCTTGCGGTGCGCTTTCCCAGCGGCTCTCTGGCCCCGCTTGCCGCTTGTGTGGGGAGTTGGAGACAGCCATGGCCCCGCGGGCCTGGCGCTGACAGACCCTGCAGTGGTGTCTGACGGGGGTCGGGGGTGGGTAATGCCACCGGCTGGCCCAGCACATCCTCACATAAGTGCGCAGATCCCGGGCTCAGGTGCGACTGGGGTCGCACGTGGACGCGGGTTGCAAGCCCCTGGCAAATTGCTGAGCTGGGGGAAGGTAAGGGGAAAGGTAAATCACTTTTCCCCACATTTCAGAGGACCTAGGCTATCAACATTTTAAAAATTGTTAGAATTTTTACAGTATGGCTGTGTCCGTTGAATGTTATTGAAATCAACCTAACCTCAGTTATTAACGCCTGGAAGCTCCCCTTGAGGCTTACGGCCCCCATCCCCACACACACAAACTGTGTTGGTTTCTCCTTCGCCTTTGTGCTCCTAAAGCGCTCAGTGTTTACCTGTCATCTTGCTTCACCGAAAATACACACTTGTCACTTGTCTGTCCACCCCAACTAAGCTTCTTGAGAATTAGAACTTTCATGTCTCTTCCCAGCACAAGCGTTTCATGTGTATTTTGTTGAAGAACTTCAAATATGATCTATAAAATTATGACTCATTTATATTTCAAACTCCAACCTCTCCCTTGAGTTCCCAGCTGACAGCAACTACAGACAGAGCTTAGTTGGAATTCAGTAGCACACAACTGGGATATCCCCACTGTCCGGTTTTAACAATTTTTAAAATTTTGGTACTGTCAGCATCGCAAATTCAGTGTCCAAAATAGAGTAGGATGTTGTTTCTACCCACCCATACTCTGCCATCCCCTGAAGTCCTTTCCCCATGCTCTACCACTCAAGCCTTGCCTATCGCAGTAAATGGCAGTTCTGTCTTTCCAGTTGCTCACACATAAAACTAGGCTGCTATTTTGATGTCTTCATTTTTCTCTATTCTGTATCTAATTCCTTAGCAATCCTGTCAGTTCTACCTCCAAACTGTACTCAGCATATTCACTGCTCTAACTCCAGCTTAAATCACCATGATCCTTTGCCTGGAATGCTGCATCAACCTTCTAATCACTCTACTTTCCTCTCCTTCCTCCCTTTCTTCTTCCTTCGTGTAAATTATCATTTCATCCTTCTGTTTAAAATCTTTTCGTGTTTTCTTATTATACTTAAAATGGGAAAGTCTTACCCATGAGGCCTGCAGAATTTGGCTGCCATCAGTCTCTCCCACTTCACCTTCTGCCTCCTTCACACTGTAGCCCTGCTCACTTTTTCATTCCTCAGTCTTCCCAAGCTCAATTGCATCTTAGAGAATTTGTTCTTGCTGTTTCTTCTGCCTGGAATACATGTTTCCCAGTCTTTAAAAGACTATCCTTATCTGTAGGTTTCATCTCAGATGTCACATCTAAGAGAAGTTTTCTTTGACCACTGTAGCCAAAGCAAACGTTGATCACTGAAGGAATAGGGAATGACTGAATGGAGTGGTGCAGAGTTGATAATTTAAGGCTAATTCACTACATATTTCCAAGCAAATCGATTTGTAATGCTTTTCCTGCCTAAAATCTATACAGCTGATTCACAAATACTTGGTTGACAGGTATTATAGATCAGTGTGGCTCATCAGCTTATATGTCATTGGGGCCAGAATCTATACTTATACTTCATTCAAATTTGATTTTACCGAAGAATTGGGGTTTTCATTTTTCGTTTAATTAACAGAGCTGTGAAATTATTATCTGTAATTCTAAATCTCATTTTATTCCTCCCAATAGGATGCAAGACGGTTTGGCATCAAAGTTCACTTCTTTAACAAAAGTGTTTTATGACTTTAATAAAATATTAGAGAATGGTAGGCTCCATGGAAGCTGTTTACAGAAACTTGTGATGCAAAGTTTTGATGATGAGCAGACTTTGCAACAACTGGAATTGTAAAATGACCCAATTGTACAAAGCTTCCAAAATGCAGTTAGTAAAACAAAGATGAAGATATCAGTCTCCCAGAGAGTGAAGAACAGGAGTGTGAAGAGAATGGTTCAGAGGCAGAGGCTGCTGGCCAGGAGGACGTAGAAGATTTAGAGGAGGAGGAGGAAGTGTCAGATATGGGTGATGACAATCCTGTAGTGGGTGAGAGAGCAAACTCAAGCAAATGCAATCTGAAGAAAAGCCCAGTTTTCAGTGATGAGGATTCTGACCTTGACTTTGGTATCAACAAATTGGAACAGCAGAGCAAGGTGCAAAACAAAGGACATGGAAAACCAAGAGAAAAGTCCATAGTAGATGAGATATTCCTCCAACTCTCTGAAATGGAGGCCTATTTAGAAAACAGAGGAAAAGAAGAGGAACAAAAACATGATGATGATGAGGTGGAAGATACTGATCTTTTTAAAGATATTCATGCTGATGAAGATGAAGGGGGACTCTGGAAGTAAAAAAGTTAAGGTAAAGTGTTGAGAGAGGAGAGAGCCCTTTCCTCCTCCTCAAATTAGCTTTTGTTCTGTTTTTCTAGGAGAGATGTAATTGTAGTCAGAAGATTTAGAGCTAAGAAATATTATGCTCTATCTTATCAGTTATAAATGAATCTGTACTTCCATTCAGTTTATGTTTCAGTTGTTCCTGTAATAGTTTTATGGTAGTGTTTTTAGTTGCCAATTTCACCTAGTAACTATTTTTTGACTTGTAGTGTTATTAAGTTAGAAAGTAATGTAGACATACAGTACACATACAAATATATATGCATGTGTTAATGATGTATTTTTCTATTCCTAATTAATAGTTTTAAAAATCTTTTTATCTTAGTCAGGTAAAAGTTCCAGAAATGTGAAATACAAAGATTTTTTTGATCCAGTTGAAAGTGATGAAGACATAGCAAGTGACCATGATGATGAGCTGGGTTCCAACAAGATGATGAAATTGCTGAAGAAGCGGCAGAAGAACTAAGCATTTCTGAAATGTATTTTGAACCATCCTTTACAATGTGAACTGGAATTGCCCACTCATGTATTTGTACTTGTGGTTTTCACGTATGTTTGTTTTAAGAAGTTAGATTCTCTCCTATCAGATATTTTCAAGATGGCCAGAGGAAAGTCTCTGGATTGAAAGGGACATTAGAGATCAATTAATGAAGAAAAATATTACTGGCAGTAGCAAACAAACCTTTCTTACCAGGAACTTTCATTTGGTTTTGTGCCCCAGAAATCCTGTTATTTTTGTGAGATAGGAGGTTTGTATTATAGATCAATGAATGATTTATTTTCTATATATTACACACTTTTTGTTCTGTTTCTTACATAGCATTTCACTGAAATGATACCTTCTCTTCCTTAATACCTGGATGATTTTGGAAGTTCTGAGTATTTGGTTGCATTAGGCATATAAAAGAAGAACTTTACTGAGGGAAAATATGTTTCCTTTTGTTTTTCTATTGGAAAGCAGTATATTTCTTTTTATAAGAGTTTTTGTAGTGTTGGGATGAAGATGATGACCTGGAAGAAAGTGAAGACAGTAAACAATGTAAAGAAAGCTTGAGAAGAGTGACCTTTGCTTTACTGGATGATGAGGCAACTGACGATGCAGGTGTTTGAAATGTAAAGAACAATTCTGATGAAGTTAAATCCTCTTTTGTAAAAAGACAGGAAAAGGTAATTAGGAATTTAAGGAATTTTTAATATGCTTGATATGATTGTGAAACTGACAGACTACTAACAAACCTTCCCTGTTTTCCTTCTTTTTTGAGATGGAGTCTTGCTCTGTCATCCAGGCTGGAGTGCAATGGTGCAATCTCGGCTCACTGCAGCCTCTGCCTCCGGGGTACAAGTGATTCTGCCTCAGCCTCCTGAGTAGCTGAGATTAGAGGTGCTTTCCACAATGCCTGGCTAATTTTTCTATTTTTAGAAGACATGGGGTTTCACCATGTTGGCCAGGCTGGTCTTGAACTCCTGACCTCAGGTGATTCTCCTGCCTCAGCCTCCAAAAGTGCTGAGGTTACAGGCGTGAGCCACTGTGCCTCAGCGTTCCCTATTTTTCGTGTAACTATTAACCATCCATCCTTTGAAAACAAATATCTTGGCCAGGTGCAGTGGCTTATGCCTGTAATCCTAGCACTTTGGTAGTCTGAAACGGGAGGATCACTTGAGCTTATGAGTTCAAGACCAGGCTGTGCAACACAGTGAGACCTGGTCTCTAAAAGAAATTCAAAAATTAGTGGGGCGTGGTGCTGTATACCTATAGTCCATCTACTCGGGTGGCTGAGGCGGGAGGACCACTTGAGCCCGGGAGGTCGATGCTGCAGTGAGCTACGATCACGTCACTGCTCTCCAGCCTGGGCCGTGGAGCAAGATCCTGTCTTCAAACAAACAAACAGACAAACAGAAAACCGAAAATCTTGGGGCTACTCTCTAAAGCAAAAGCACACTATATAGAGATGCCATATGGAAAGCATCTGATTTGCAAAAATCAGTGCCTGCATTACCCAGCCTATAGCTTTCATTGTGGGGACTGTGTATAAAATGGTTGTTTCTTTTCTCTCTCCTCATGTCTTTATATGTATAGCATGTCTCTCCTGACAAAGCTGTCCTGAGAGCCTCTTGTAACTGTTTTCACTGCTCTGGAGGATACCGCCTGTGTCTTTAAGGTGCTCCACAGATGTTGGTGAGTGCAGAAAATAGCCGTAATTTTAATTAATACCATAACAAACATATCTTCCAAAGTATGTCTGATTTCAGACAAGTGAAATTTCATTTGTTTTTAGTAGATGTAGTCTGGCTCCAATAATTTGGCTATATTATTTATCCAATCTTAACATTTTATTATAATGAAAATGAGAATAGTGCCAGGCACAGTAGCTCACACTTGTAATCCCAGCACTTTGGGAGGCTGAGGAGGGAGGATTGCTTGAGCCCAGGAGTTCGAGACTAGCCTGGGCAACATGGTGAAACTCCGTCTCCACTAAAAATTTTAAAAATGAGCTGGGCGTGGTAGCGTGAGCCTATATTCTCTGCTACTCGAGAGTCTGATCCGGGATGATCGCCTGAGTCCAGGAGTTCAAGGCTGCAGTGAGCTATGATTGGACTATGGCACTCCAGCCTGGGCAACAGAGCTGGAGAATAGGCAAATAAGCCATATGAAGAATATCAAAAGAATTATTTTTAAAATCTGCGAACCTAAATTAAATTCATCATTGCCAGATTGTCCCTAGAAGATAAATTCTAAAGGTAAAAAGAAAAAAAAAACAAAAAAACCCACAAAGTATCAATCAGTTAGTGTCCTTCCATCCCACTCCTCCCACCCTCCCCCCACAAAAAAGAAAGAAAGATTTGGTTTTGCTTTGAAATTTTATCAGACCTTCAAGTGAAGTTTTCAGTAAATCACAAATAATTTATTACAATTTCCACATATAAAGTAGAACTTTCAAGCTTTTTTCTTTCGAAACTGTTAGAATATGAAAACCCAAACCTGACAAAGGCAGCATTAACACACACACACACACTCTCATTCATGCCTCGTGACGCAGACGTAGCCCAGTGGAAACATTATGCTGCACAACCACGTGAACCCTATTCTTTGGAATCACTCTTAGAAGATCTGGTACGATTCCTGGTCCAAGACGTTAAGGAGAAAATACACGGTTCCCTCCATATATGTTAGAAAGACATTTGATAAAATTCAGTGTTTATTTCTAATTTTTTTTTTTACTACTAGTGGATTATAAACACATCTAGCCAAAAGCTGCCATCATGCGTGATGGGTGAAATTCTGCAAACATCCCTTAAAGATCAGGAATAAGACAAAATGTCCAGTGTTACAGTTACCCCTGTTAATTAACACTAACAGTTAATAGCCACATAAGCCAGTGCAACTACAAAAGATAAAGACGAGATTAGGAAAACTGCCGGGAGCCGTGGTTCACACCTGTAATCCCAGCACTTTGGGAGCTCAGGAGCTCACAGCACTTGAGCTCAGCAGTTTGAGACCAGCCTGGGCAACATGGTGAGACCTCATCTCTGCAAAAAAATACAAAATGAGCTGGAGTGTCACATGCGCCTCTGGTCCCAGCTACTTGGGAGTCTGAGGTGAGAGGGCTGCTTGAGCCTGGGAGGCAGAGGCTGCAATGAGCTGAGATGGCGCAACTGTCCTCCAGTCTGGGCAACAGAGTGAGACTGTGTCTCAAAAAAAAAAAAAAAAAATATATATATATATATATATATAATGGATACTAAAATGAAAACATTAGTTGTTTGGAGAGAAAACCGAATGGATAAACTGAATCGATATTGGGAACACAAGATAATTCTGTAAGGTAGCTGAAAAAGCTGGCATTTTATACACTGAAGTCATAATTGTTGTCTTTTAGAAGTCAGAGATAAGAAGAATTTGAGTTTAGCATCAAAAGAGTCAGGTTCCATCAAATACTAATATTCTAATCAAAGAATTACTTGCCTGGGCGTAGTGGCTCAGGCCTGTAATCCTAGCACTTTGGGAGGCTGAGGCGGGCAGATCACGAGGTCAGGAGATCAAGACCATCCTGGCTAACACGGTGAAACCCCATCCCTACTAAAAATACAAAAAATTAGCAGGGCCTGGTGGCGGACCCCTGTAGTCCCAGCTACTCAGGAGGCTGAGGCAGGAGAATGGCGTGAACCCGGGAGGCGGAGCTTGCAGTGAGCCTACAGCGTGCCACTGCACTCCAGCCTGGGCGACAGAGTGAGAGACTCCATTTCAAAAAAAAAAAGAATTATGTAACTTTAGGATGCTCTAATAATCAAAATTGATAGTGGCTTGTGAACAGATAGATCACTTGAATAAAATAGAGCTCAGAAATAAACCCAAATGCTTCTGAGGGAGTTAAGTCTATTATAAACATGACATTTTAAATCAATGAGGAAAAGAAATCATTTGCAGCTCACCCCCCAATAGGCAGCAGGAATAGGAAGTCATTGGCAGAATAAAAAGATGGTAAGAACAGAATTGTGGAACAGTACATTTCTTGCTTCCCCACTTTTCAAAGTATTTTTTGCTTTTACACAAGTATAAGTGTAATATTATTTTCTAAGTGTATACTCATTCTTTTGTCTCTTTCTTAGATGAATGAAAAAAGTTATATCTTTTGAAAAAGAGTTGTTAGAATAAAGCCTCGGCAGAGTCAGGGGGCAGTGACAGTACAGAAGAGACCAGAGAATAGCCTCCTGGAGGAGACCCTGCGCTGTGACCATGCTGTCCGGGTGGGTACGGTGCG
Source organism: Chlorocebus sabaeus (assembly GCF_047675955.1). Lineage (NCBI taxonomy): Eukaryota > Metazoa > Chordata > Mammalia > Primates > Cercopithecidae > Chlorocebus > Chlorocebus sabaeus. The sequence continues at coordinate 5,500,813 of NC_132929.1, read as the reverse complement.
CTCTTCTACAGAGTGTTCAATTCTGTGCTTTTTCTATGGTTCCCTTTCATAGAAACATTTGGGGTGATGTTTCTTTTCCCTCAACTTTTTATTTTAAAAACTTGCAAACACAGAAAAGTTGATAAAATCATACAGTGAACGTCTTTATGCTATTCAGCTGGATTCACTAGTTAACATTCTGTCATATTTGTTTCTGTCTTCCACGTATGAAAGATTGTATATGTACCCTTTTAACCTCTGAATCATTTCAAAGTAAGTTGCCAGTATCAGAGCATTTCACTGTTAGGTACTTTTGCAGATATCGTCTAAGAACCAGGACATTCTCCTATATAATCACAATACCATTAATCTACCCCCAAAATTTAACGTCAATACACTAATGATACCTACTGTATAGATTATCATCAGCTTTCTTGCAGTAATCTGTGTACAAGACTTGCATCCTGTCACTGTCCACTGATTAAATTGTGAACTCTCACTTGAAACCCTAGTCATCTCACTGCCTTCTTTCTTATGCCCATTAAGTCAAAATGAGCTCTCATTTTATTTCAGCGGAAAAGAGAATGGAAAAGAGGGGAAGAGTCCCTAGGTACCTGGGATAAAGTATGAGCGCTTACTACCACACGTATTCTAGGTCTGTAGTTTTCAAACTCCAGGGAGCACCTCAAGGCTTATTAAAGATAGCTGTCCCTCTTCCCCACTTTCTGATTCGGGAGGTGTGGGGCTGGCCCAGGAATCTGCATGTCTAACAAGTTCCCACGTGTTGCTGATGCTGAGGGTCTAAGGACTACAATGCAAGAATTAGTGATTTAGCGGATATCTACCTAATGAATACATGTTTTATTTCCTTTAGCACCTGTGATTACAGAGGAAACACCTTTCACCTGGAAGATATTATTAAACAAGATAAGAGATCAGGTCAGTAAGAATTAAATTTAACTTAATTGAAATATCACTGAAATGTTTAGAAATCATATGACAGGCCAGGCACAGTGGCTTATGCCTGTAATCCCAGTACTATGGGAGGACAAGGCAGGAGGATCCCTTGAGGTCAGGAGTTTGAGACCAGCCTGTCCAAGATGGTAAAACTCCACCTCTACTAAAAATACAAAAATTAGCTGGGCATGGTGGTGCGTGCCTGTATTCCCAGCTACTCGGGAGGCTGAGCCAGGGGAATCGCTTGAACTTGGGAGATGGAGGTTGCAGTGAGCTGAGATGCGCCACTGCACTCCAGCCTGGGCAACAGAGAAAGACTCCATCTCTAAATAAATATGTAAATAAATAAATAAATAGTAAAAATAAAAAATAAGGGGTAGATGGGGCAGCTTTGCGTACTGCACGCTCTGAAAATGGGCTGATTTCCCTCAAGAAGCAGGGATTTAAGCTCTCTAGACTACATGAGATCCATACAGAAGAAAAAAGAAGAAAACAAAAAGAAATGTAAGTATAAATAAATGAAAATAACTCTTCTCCCTGATTATAAAGGAAATCACATTCTTTTTGTAAGAATTTGGATGACAAAATATAAAGAAAAATCTTTAATTTTGCCACTCAACACATTCTGGTTTGTTGCTTTTTACACTTTTTGTGCCTAGAAACATTTTAACGAAGTAGAATCATAATACATGGTCTTTTGTCACTGACTATATTTTCAGCATGTTTCTATGGGAGAAATATATCCTGGCATCATCATTTTTAATAACTGCATGTATGTTAAGTGAATCGTTGCCACCCCAGAGTGAATTTCCTTCCATATACATTTTAATGGACTTGAGTAAGGATTTTTGCACCAAATTCATAGATGTAGAATTTCTAGAGGAAAATAATATAAAACAGTTTTAGGATTTTTAAAAGAAATGATCAAATTATCCTGCAGGAAAATTGGTTGAGTTTACACTCCCACAAACAGGGACGGAGCTCCAGGTTCCCCCTGCCGTTTGTCATTTCTGCTGGTCTTTAAGCAGAACATCTCATTGTTTTATTATTATTATTATTATTATTATTATACTTTAAGTTCTAGGGTACATGTGCATAGCGTGCAGGTTTGTTACATATGTATACTTGTGCCATGTTGGTGTGCTGCACCCATCAACTTGTCAGTACCCATCAACTCGTCATTTACATCAGGTATAACTCCCAATGCAATCCCTCCCCCTCCCCCCTCCCCATGATAGGCCCCTGTGTGTGATGTTCCCCTTCCCGAGTCCAAGTGATCTCATTGTTCAGTTCCCACCTATGAGTGAGAACATGCAGTGCTTGGTTTTCTGTTCTTGTGATAGTTTGCTAAGAATGATGGTTTCCAGCTGCATCCATGTCCCTACAAAGGACACAAACTCATCCTTTTTTATGGCTGCATAGTATTCCATGGTGTATATGTGCCACATTTTCTTAATCCAGTCTGTCACTGATGGACATTTGGGTTGATTCCAAGTCTTTGCTATTGTGAATAGTGCCGCAATAAACATACGTGTGCATGTGTCTTTATAGCAGCATGATTTAGAATCCTTTGGGTATATACCCAGTAATGGGATGGCTGGGTCATATGGTACATCTAGTTCTAGATCCTTGAGGAATCGCCATACTGTTTTCCATAATGGTTGAACTAGTTTACAACCCCACCAACAGTGTAAAAGTGTTCCTATTTCTCCACATCCTCTCCAGCACCTGTTGTTTCCTGACTTTTTAATGATCGCCATTCTAACTGGTGTGAGATGGTATCTCATTGTGGTTTTGATTTGCATTTCTCTGATGGCCAGTGATGATGAGCATTTTTTCATGTGTCTGTTGGCTGTATGAATGTCTTCTTTTGAGAAATGTCTGTTCATATCCTTTGCCCACTTTTTGATGGGGTTGTTTGTTTTTTTCTTGGAAATTTGTTTGAGTTCTTTGTAGGTTCTAGATATTAGCCCTTTGTCAGATGAGTAGATTGCAAAAATTTTCTCCCATTCTGTAGGTTGCCTGTTCACTCTGATGGTAGTTTCTTTTGCTGTGCAGAAGCTCTTTACTTTAATGAGATCCCATTTGTCAATTTTGGCTTTTGCTGCCGTTGCTTTTGGTGTTTTAGACATGAAGTCTTTGCCCATGCCTATGTCCTGAATGGTACTACCTAGGTTTTCCTCTAGGGTTTTTATGGTATTAGGTCTAACATTTAAGTCTCTAATCCATCTTGAATTAATGGGAGAATAAAATACCCAGGAATCCAACTTACAAGGGATGTAAAGGACCTCTTCAAGGAGAACTAGAAACCACTGCTCAGTGAAATAAAAGAGGACACAAACAAATGGAAGAACATACCATGCTCATGGATAGGAAGAATCAATATCGTGACAATGGCCATACTGCCCAAGGTTATTTATAGATTCAATGCCATCCCCATCAAGCTACCAATGAGTTTCTTCACAGAATTGGAAAAAACTGCTTTAAAGTTCATATGGAACCAAAAAAGAGCCCGCATCTCCAAGACAATCCTAAGTCAAAAGAACAAAGCTGGAGGCATCACGCTACCTGACTTCAAACTATACTACAAGGCTACAGTAACCAAAACAGCATGGTACTGGTACCAAAACAGAGATATAGACCAATGGAACAGAATAGAGTCCTCAGAAATAATACCACACATCTACAGACATCTGATCTTTGACAAACCTGAAAGAAACAAGAAATGGGGAAAGGATTCCCTATTTAATAAATGGTGCTGGGAAAATTGGCTAGCCATAAGTAGAAAGCTGAAACTGGATCATCTCATTGTTTTCATTACATTTCTTTGATTTCTAGTGCTTTTGAATCTTTTTCATATGCTCAGTGGCCATTTTTCTTCTAGTGGGAAGTGCCCGTTTCTCCATTGCCCATTTCCTGCTGGAAATCATTCATTTTTTTTTCTGAGTAATTTTAAAGATTTCTTTATAGGCTAAGGATATAAACCTTTTATCTGTCCTTGAGGTTACAAAGACTGTCTCCCAGTAAGTAATTTGTCATTTCACTTTATTTATTTATTTATTGATAGCAAAGCACCAAAGTCAAATTTCACTTAATTATTATCCTGCTGAATGAAAACATTTTAACTTAGTGATTTTAGTGTAAATAGGAGCAGGACAGAATGTAATATCTAGATCTCACTCTGTCTCCCCAACTGGAGTGCAATGGCATGATCATAGCTACTGCAGCCTCAAACTCCTGGGCTCAAGTGATTTTCCCACCTCAGCCTCCCAAGTAGCTCTAGGACTACAGGTGTGTGCCGCCATGCCCAGCTAATTTTTAAATTTTTTGCAGAGATGGAATTCGCTATGCTGTGCAGGCTGGTCTTGAACTCCTGACTTACCCCACCTTGGCTTGCTAATATGCTGGGAAGACAGGAGTGAACTACTGCTCCCAGCCAAGAGCTTACTTTTGTTTGCTAGGAGTGTTCTTGGTATTTTTTTGTATTTGAGACTTTCATGCTAGTGCTGAAGTATTACACTCACCATCTGAGGTTTACAGGACTTTTGTTTTAATATTGAACAGAGGGAACTGTTTAGTTTTCCATCTTTGCAGGTGTACAAAATGTGCCTACCAGGACTCTGCTTTATATCCATTGAAAAGCAAGAAGTAATACAGTAAAACTGTAAATTGTAGAACTCTAGAAAAAAGCTTAGTTTGGTCTGGGATAAGAAGCACACAGGTAATGGAGCAAATCATGAAAAAGTCAACCCTTGATCCCAGGTAACAAGCACTACACAGTGACAGAACACAATTCTTGGTTTTCATGATTGCAAGTCATAGCCAAGTATCAAGTGAGAAATTCAGTTTCATTTTCAGGGATTAGAGAGGCCAGGTGATTCTAGAAAAATAGGATTTAGTGATTAACCTCATGAGAGTAATGCATTAGGCTAATACATATGAAAATGCCATTTTTTTAGGTTATGGAGTGCTGTGGCATGCAGTGGCACAACATCAGAAATGTATGTAATTCAACCGACAATAGAAATAAATTGGCCGGGCGAGATGGCTCATGCCTGTAATCCCAGCACTTTGGGAGGCCAAGGCAGGCAGATCACCTGAGGTCAGGAGTTGGAGACCAGCCTGGCCAAAATGATGAAACCCCATCTCTACTAAAAAAAAAAATACAAAAATTAGACAGGTGTGGTGGCGGGTGCCTGTAATCCCAGCTATTCAGGAGGCTGAGGCAGGAGAATCTCAAACTTGGGAGGTGGAGATTGCAGTGACCCAAGATTGTTCCACTGCACTCCAGCCTGGGCAACAGAGCAAGGTTGTCACACACACACACACACACACACACACACACACACACACACACGAAAGGAAAAGAAAGAAAGAGATGAAGGAAATAAAATTTTTAAATTGGAAAGAAAAATCTACCTGTATTTTCAGACCATATGATTGTCTATGCAGAAAATCCAGAAGAGTATACAGATAAGTTATTAAGACCAGTAAGAGAGTTAGCAAGGTTTTTGAATTCAAGATCAACTTAAAAAACTATTAGCGTTCCCATACATCAGTAATAACAAATTAGAAAATGTAATAGAAAAAGAGATTCTATTCACAATAGCAACAAAACCCTGACAATGTATCTAGCAAAATATACACAAGGCCTTTCATGAAGAGGATTGCCATAGCCTGAATGTGTCTCCCAAAATTCAAGTGTTAAAACTTAACTCCCAAGATGACAGTACTAAGAAGTGGGGCCTTTGAGAAGTGATTAAGACAGAAGGGCAAGCTCTCATGCATGAGATTAGTGCCTTATAAAAGGGCTTGGGGGGGTGGTAAGTCTGTCCCTTCTGCCTCATGGGAACATAGCATTTGTCTGCTCCAGAGGAAGCAGCATTCAAGGTACCATCCTGGAAGCAGAGACCAGGCCCTCACTAGACACTGTGTCTGCTGGAATCTTGATCTTGTTCTTCCCAACCTCCAGAACTGAGAAAATAAACTTCTGCTCTGTGTGAATCACCCAGTCTCAGGTGTTTTGTTATAGCACTACAAAGGGACTAAGACAAATATAAAACTTTCCCAGGGACTTAAAGGAAGAACTGACTACATTGAAATATATGCCATATATATTATGAGTCGTAGGACTCAGTACGATAAACATAATACTTCTTAATGAATTAATGTATATATTCAAGAAATTCCCACATAATCCAAATAGAATTTTTTTTTTTTTTTGTGGAACTCGACAGGCTGATCCTAAAATTCATATAGTCATTGAGGGGCCAAAAATAGTGTAGCAGGGCTGGCGGACGTGGTGACTCACACCTGTAATCCCAGTACTTTGGGAAGTCAAGACGGGAGGATGGCTTGAACCCAGCAGTTCAAGACCAGCCTAGGCAACATAGCAAGACGTTGTCTCAAAATACTAAAAATAAGTAAATAAATAAGTAAATTAAAAGAAGGTTAAGTATGCACTTTTTTTTGGCGAATTTCAATTTTATAGTGATTTTTTTTTTTTTTTTTTTTTGAGACAGGGTCTTGCTCTGTCACCCAGGCTGGAGTGCAGTGGTGCCATCTTGGTTCACTGCAAACTCTGCGTGGGCTCAAGCAATCCTCCCACCTCACCCTCCGGAGTAGCCGGGACCACAGGTATGTGCCACCACACCTGACTAATTTTTGTATTGTTTTGTAGAGACAGCGTTTTTCCATGTTGCCCAGGTTGCTCTCAAACTCATCCACCTGCCTTGGCCTTCCTAAGTAAGACCACAGGCCTGGGCCACTGTGCCCGGTCTAGTGTTTTTCTGTTTTTTTTTTTTTAAACCAAAAAAACGACAAAGCCTCAGGAGCAAAAGTTGATACACAAGTAAATTTTATTGGTAATGTTTCTGTGTGGACCTTATGCTGAGGGAAAATTAGTCTGCATTATGGTATATCCAGACTAAATGACTGATATTAAAATGAAATTATCCTCAGGATTTGCAATCTTCGAGAAAACTCTTTCATTTTTATGTTTTTGGGTTACAAATTGTCTTCATTTACATTTCAGAACAGTGAGTCACAGAGGGATTAAGTAACTTCTTCAAGATCTTACAAGTCTTTGATTTGAACCCAATCTTTTAACTCTGCAGAACTGAGAGTCACTCTTACTTGGAAACACTTTTTAACTGATGTGGATCCTCTAATATGGGCTTCCTATTATTCATTCTCTGTGAGTCTAAAGTTTTGCAAGCAGGCAGAATTCATTTTGCCAATTATGGGATTTTTCCCTCAGTTGCAGTCAAGGTTCATAAAACTATAACCATTTATCTTTGATTAGAAAATTTTGAGACAAGGTCTTGCTCTGTTGCTCAGACGGTAATCCAGTGGCACAGTAATAGCTCATTGTGCTTTGAACTCCTGGGCTCGAGGGATCCTCCACCTCAGCCTCCCAAGTATCTGGGACTACAAGTGCATACCATCACCTCTGGCTCATTTTGTAAAAAGATTTTGTAGAGATAGGGTCTTGCTGTGTTGCCCAGGCTGGCCTCAAACTCCTGGCCTCAAGCAATCCTTCCCCCTTGGTCTCCCAAAGTGCTGAGATTCCAGGTGCCAGCCACTGCACCTGGCCAAAACTATAACTTTGAGACCATAGACGGAGATGAGGGAAGGAATTTGGCAGGAATGGGGACGTGTATTATCTGTGGCATAAGGAAACTTACAGAACTAGGGTCAAAAGTATACTTTCTAGTTCTTTCCCGTGGCTTTTCACTTCGATGTAGTCCTTATCAGGCAACTGAGGTTTTACATACGTCTTCTGATTCTTAGAACATGAAGGTGTAGTACTCAAGTTTGGTCCCTTGAAACCACAAATTTTGTGAAAAAAAGTAAGAAAATTGAAAAATTTCCTCAGCAAATACGTGTTGATCATCTGTTACATAGCCATGAGGAGTGGTTCTGTTGAACGCGTTTATTTCATCAGATTCCAATCCTAAACCAGGCATAGAATGGAAACCATGAAGATAGGATGGAATAACTTCTGAATGTTTGAAAAAGTGTACTTAAAAATAAATACCAGGTGTTTTTGTTGTTGTTATTGTTGTTATTGTTTTTTGAGACAGGGTCTCACTCTGTCACCCAGGCTGGAGTGTGGTGGTGCAATCTCACCTCATTGCAAACTTGACCTCCCCAGCTCAGGTGATCTCCCACCTCAGCCTCCCAAGTAGCTGGGACTACAGGCGCATGTCACCATGACCAGCTAATGTTTTGTATTTTTTGTAGAGACAGGGTTTCACCATGTTGCCCAGGCTGGTCTAGAACTCCTGGCCTTAAGCCATCCTCCCCACCTCAGTCTCCCAAAGTGCTAGGATTACAGGCATGAGCCACCACGCCTGGCTGAAAATACCAGGTTTTTAAGTATCAGCACTACCTCTTCAGTCTTTTCTATTGCTATGTTGTCCTCAATGGTATTTTTTATTTAATTAGAGCAATGCTGTTCAATAGAACTTTCTTTGAGGATGGCAATCTTTTATGTCCCTGCTGTGTGGCACAGAGCCACTAGTGACATGTGGCTTTTGAGCACTTGACACATCTTGTGCTCACAGGAGCTGCGTTTTTAAGGAGCTGATACGCCACACGTGGCTACCGTACGGGCCAGGGTCAGACTGGATGGTCTGTAAGGGCTCTGCCTCATCAGTGTCATTTTTTAACTGACAGAAACCTTTAGTCTTTTTTTAAAAAGCAATGTGTGTATTTAAAAGAATTCATAAAATACAAGTAAATAAATTAACTGATTACCTGAGCATATATCCTTCCAGACTTACTTTTTTCTGCATATGTATTTTGGGAAATTGAATATCTGCCATTTTTTTTTATCTGAGATACAGTCTACCTCTAAAAAGATATGATTCTAACATTCTCACTTTTGTTGCCATTTGATCAGGGTGTAGAAAAACAGTTAAAGGACAGAGGATGGTTGAGAGATTATATGAAGAGAAAATGTGATCGAGGGTGGTAGACTTGGGCCTACCCGAATGTCAAGAGAATGAGTGTTTTCCAATAAGAAAATTCCATTCTAGGATCCTAAAAGGAAGGTCTGATCTGGAGAAAGCAAGCTACGTAGTACTAAGCCATTAAGGAGACATGGAGCCAGGACTTGCTACCTTAGTCATATTCTCATTATGCCCTCTTGGGAACCCAGCCTTGTTGATTAGCCTCTGCTTTCTCTCCTTATAGTTCAACCTGTTTGTTCCAAGCAGCATTTTTCCAGCCCACTTATTATGCATTTACTATCACAGTCTAACAGCCTTTCTCTCTCTCTCTCTCTCTATATATATATATATACACACACACATATGTAACGGATAATTAGATATATATGTGTATATATACATGCATATATATCTGTCTCTTTATTTTTGGTCTATGGTCATCTATTGAAATCTTTCTGTCTTACTGAATTCTACAAACATGTAAAGCACAGCTTGTGATCCTGTCTCCTCCTCCGACCCCATTCTCCCATTCTTTAGTGTTTATGCTACATTCTTTAGAGTTTTTCAGTGTGACCCCAATATACATTACCAACCTCATTTTCCAACATCTTCCTTTGATTTTCTCTGTACTTCTCACTGATTCCCAGAGCTCATACCTTTATTTTTCTGCCCCTGTTGTTTGCTCCTTACTTCTCTTTTAAAAATAATAGCTTTATTGAAATATAACTCATATATCATACCATTCACTCATTTAAAGTGTACAGTTCAATGATTTTTTATTATATTTGTAGGATTGTGCAATCATTATCACCTTCAATTTTAAAACATTTTCTTTGCCCCACAAAGAAACCCAATCCCCTTAGCCATCACTCCCCATTTCCCGTTCCCCCAGCACGTAGCAAAGTGATCATCTACCTATTTGCTCTCTGTAAGATTTGCCTATTCTGGACATTTTGTATAAATAGAAACATGCAATATGTGGCCTTTTGTATCTGGCTCCTCTCACTTCTTTTCATGTTTTCAAGGTGCATTCATGTTGTGGAGTGGATCAGCACTCATTCCTTTTTATTGCCAAATTGTATGGTACACAGGTGTTCCTCAACTTAACTGTGTCCTGATAAACCCATCTTAAGTGAAAAGATTATAAGTTGAAAATGGATTTACTACCTTGGTAAATCTATCCTAAAGTCAAAGAATCTCATGTTGAACCATCGTAAGTCGGAGACCATCTGAATTACATTTCTGTTATCCGTTCATTGGCTGACAGACATTAGGTTGTTTCCACTGTTTGCTCCTTATTTCTCACACCTGAAATGTCCTTCTTCCCTCCCTTCTTATCCCATGTTTAACTCATTGAAGACCCAGCTCAAAAGTCACCTCCACAAAACCTTCCTTGATACCTCTTTTCTATTCAACTCACTTGAACATTTTGCATTTAATTATTATTATTATTTTTTAAGACAGAGTCTCACTCTGTCGCCCAGGCTGGAGTGCAGTGGTTTGATCTCAGCTGACTGCAACCTCTGCCTCCCAGGTTAAAGCAAATCTCATGCCTCAGCCTTCTAAGTAGCTGAGACTACAGGTGCGTGCCACCATGCCTGGCTAATTTCTTTGGTGTATATATATGTTTTTCATTGCTGTTTGTTTTTGTTTTGAGACGCAGTCTTCCTCTGTCTCCCAGGCTGGAGTGCAGTGGCACAATGATGGCTCACTGCAACCTCTGCCTCCCAGGTGCAAGTAATTCCCCTGCCTCAGCCTCCTGAGTAGCTGGGATTATGAGGGTGCGCCACCACGCCCAGCTAATTTTTGTATTTTTAGTAGAGATGGGGTTTCCCCACATTGGTCAGGCTGGTCTCGAACTCCTGACCTCGTGATCCACTCGCCTTGACCTCCCAAAGTGCTGGGATTACAGGTGTGAGACACCATGCCTGACTTTTTCCTTTTTTTTTTTAGTAGAGATTTTCACCATGTTGACCAGGCTGGTCTCGAACTCCTGGCCTCAAGCCATCCTCACACCTCAGCCTCCCAAAGTGCTGGGATTGTAGGCATGAGCCACTGTGCCTGGCCTGCATTTACTTTTAATTATGAAGTATTTTGAACTCAGAACAAAGGAAATGCTCAATACATAAGCACCCACCACAAAGTATTAACATTTTGTCATATTTGCTTCTGTTCTTACTTTTTACAGAAACTGAAGGTCTTAATACATTTCTTTCCCTTCGTTTCCAGAAGTGTGACAATTATCCTTAAAGCTGAAATGTATCATTCCCATGCATGTGTTTTATACTTTCCTAGTACAGGTTAGCTGTGTCCTCTGCTCGGGGGCTCATCAAGTTGAATCAAGGGACTCAAGATCCTCGTCCATGTTCATTCAGGTTGTTGGCAGAATTTAGTTCCTTGTGATTGTAGGACTGAGGGCCCGTTTTCTCACCGACTGCTGGCCAGGGGTTGCTCTCAGCTACTTAAAGGCTCATGTCCCAGCCCATGACACTCTCACAACATGGTAACTGACTTCTTCAAAAGCATCAGGAGCATCCTGCTCTAGTCTGCCACATCACCTAGTCACAGGAGCAGCTCTCCCACTATTTTCACAGATCCTGGTCACATTCCAGGGGAGGGAACTCTTCTGACTGTGTACACCAGGAGACAGGAATATTTTCCTTCCTTCCTTCTTCCTTCCTTCCTTCCTTCCTTCCTTCCTTCCTTCCTTCCTTCCTTCCTTCCTTCCTTCCTTCCTTCCTTCGTTCCTTCCTTCCTTCCTTCCCTCCTTCCTTCCTTTTCTTTCTTTTGTCTTTCATCCCTAAAAGAGGCAGAAATTTTGAGAGGCAGGAATATTTTCCCTAACAGAGATAGGTTTGTTTAGAGTAATGTCCTACTTAAAAACAGACAAACAAACAAACAGAACCCCCCAGAAAGTCTTTTTTCCCTAAAAGAGGCAGGGATTTTGAGAGCCATCAGAATTCCACCTGCCACAGCCCAGAAATCTGCATTTTTCCCAAGTCTGCAGCCATGGTGTTTCTGATGGCTCACACTGCTTTCTTTCATTTTTAAAGAGTATTTTATTGAAACGCATGAGGGTTATGGTTTAAAAAATCTTTTCCCTAACACAGATGGGTTTGTTTAGAATAATGTCCTACTTTTGACTGAAAAGCTGAGATTCACTGTTATGTAAAGTCATTTTATAGCTTTATTAATTTGGGTGCCTTTAAAAATGGTATCAAGCAGTGTTTCTCAAAGTGTACTCTGTTAGCCACCTATATTGCAGAGTTGGAAGGAGAGAGTCTCTACTTTGAATTTATGGGAAAAAAATCTAAAATACTTTTTATGACGAAGGACCTAATAAAATGTGCCTGTGTATATTGAAATTTGCTGTCATTGACCTCTGTGCTTATAAAATCCAGTCCTGGGGATAGGCATTCTTACTGTTTGCTGAGGGACGATGATTTGTAGATCCCAGAATATCTCAGTGTGAATTTTGGTGAGAATCACTGCACTGAAAAGAATGGCAGTATTGCAGTTATACATGGGGGTTTTGGTACTTTATGTTTCTATAGTGACTCTGAATTTAAAGGTATGCAATGTCTTCTTTTTTGAAAGGATATTATTGACACTGGCAAAACAATGCAAACTTTGCTTTCCTTGGTCAGGCAGTACAACCCAAAGATGGTCAAGGTCACCAGGTATGTATGACATTTTGATATATAGTGTTTTTCCCATTTGAAGGAGGATTAAGTGATTGCTTCTTTGTAAGGATAAATGTTTTCAACTATCATTTTATCTTTAAAAAGTAATTTTAAATTATGTAAGACTTAAGATATAATCCTTTTAAATAATTTTGTCATGTGTTAATAAAACTTATAATTACGGTCACTTTCTTGCCTAATATTAACATTTGTTTTTTTCAGCATGCTGGGGAAAAAAAAAAAAAAACAACTCAGTTTGTCCTGAGTAGCATGGCAGAGGATTTTGGGCCCCCATACAAAATTAAGAATCAAGATTCCAAAGAGGGGGAGGAAGTGATAGGAAGGGGTGGGCCCTGAAGATCTGGACCTCCTGGAATTGAGTGGTGGATGCTGCGTCGTCTTTGTGTCTATGGTGAAATAACGCCTGTTTCCCTTTTTTACTAAGTCAGCCTTACCTCCTCGCCTTACCTGTGCTGTTTGACTTTTGCTTTTATAGTTCTACCCGGGTTTATTTCTCATTTTAGTTCCATCTCTCCACAACTCTGGAGTGGCACTGTTATTCTCACTTTACACACAAGGATACTGAGGCATAGGGAATTGCCCAAAGGCACAGAGCTAGTCAGCTATAAAGATGAGATTTGACTTCAGGGAACCTGACTTAGAGTTTATGCTTTTAGTACTTTAAGTTTTAATAGAATGACATCAAACTGACATTTAAGAATATGTTTCTTTCTTTTAAAATATCATTAAAAAATTGAAGTCTCTAATCAATCTGCAGGTTTTATGTAGGGGTCAGGTAGTGATCTAACTTTTATTTTTTTCCTGAGTGATTGACAGGTTTTTATAAACCCCTTTAATCACAGTATGTGTCGAGCATCTTTGAATCAGAGTAAGCCTTTAGTGAGCCATGTGTCCGTAGTTTGACGGTATGGGCTTTACTAATATCCAGTTCACGTGTTTCTCAGTGAGTTATCTTTTAAATAGATTTGGGACAGGCACTATGGGAGTACGAGTGATGTGTTATAGGACACTAAGTAGTGTCCTAAGAAATGGCAAAAACCGCAATCACTTTTGCACCAATCTAATAGAAACTTACCAGTGCCCTTGCTTATTTTTCTACCTGCTCTTTAGGGTTTTCAATGTCAACCTACCGTGCCATAGACTTTAATCCTCTGGGTAGTCTTTTGTTGTTCTTTCCCGTATACGCTGTGGAATTGAGATAGACTGGTTCGTGACAGAGATTTTGTGTTGCCACAGGCAGGACACGCTCAAAAAAGACTTGGGTCATTTGTTGACGCAAGTCATCTATTCGCCACAGTTTTGTAGCACTGATCTTGCACACATTTCATGTATCTTCCATGAACTCCACATCAGTGCTACTTACAGGATACTCCGAGAGAAATTCAACACTAAGGAATAAGAGTGTTGCGTAGGGTTGAGTTTTGGAGAGTCACAAATCTTGTAATGTCTACGATTTGTAATGTCTCCCTGCTGAGAATTAGTTGTGGCTTCCTTGGAGGTGATATCGCCTCTGTTGAGAATAAATGGCCTACTGTGATCACAGCACTGCACCACTGCTGCACTCCAGGCTGGGCCACAGAGCAAGACCCTGTCTCAAAAAAAAAAAAAAAAAAAAAAAAAGAGAGAGAGAAAAGAGAGAATGCATGGCCTAGATGATGTCTAAGGTTCTTCCCACCCAGTTCCTGTTTTCCTGTTCTAGGCAGAGCAGTAAAGTGAGAAAGACATGGAGGTGGGGGTTTAGTCTGCCATTTCACTGCAACTTAACCTGAGAAACTCTTCCATATTTAATCTCTCTGAACGTATTTACTCATCTTTAAAGGGGAATGATTGTCAACATCTTTTTCTCAGGGGAACTATGGGGGTCAAGGAGATAATATATTTGAGAATCTTTTTAACTGCAAACACTGATTCACTGTTGGCTACAATGTGATCTCATTGTAGTGAGCAGCTGGCTAACTGCTTAATTGTGCCTTTACAATGTAGGGAAGACAAAAGATTTTTAGCATATTATATACGCAGTTGGTTCTGGAACTGTAAGCATACTCTTTTTTAACGGAATTATGAGTCACATAAAATTCACTCTTTTGAAGTTGTACAATCCAGTGGTTTTTGGTATATTCAGAGTTGTGCATCTACTACCACTGTTTCATTTTAAAACTGTTCATCAAACCCAAAAGAAACCCTGTACCCATTAGCAGTCAGTCTCCCTTCTCCCAGCCCCTGGCAACTACTAATCTACTTTCTACAGAAAGTCCGTACAGATTTGTGTATTGTGGGCATTCCGTATAAATGGACTCATGCAATATCCTGCCTTCTTTCACTCAGCATAGTGTTTTCAAGGTTCATCCAGGTTGGAGCGTGTATCAGTACTTCATCCCTTGTTTTGACTGAATAATATTTCATTGTATGACTATATCCCATTTTGTTTATCCATGTGTTGGTGAACATTTGAGTTTCTGCCTGTTGGCTCTTATAAACAATGTTGATTTGAATGTCTGTGTACAAGTTTGAATACCTGTTTTCAGGAGTATATAATTGCTAGGTCATATAGTAACTCTATGTTTAACATTTTGAGGAATTGCCAGTCTGTTTAACAAAGTATACGTACTATTTTACACCAGTAATGTCTGAGGGTTCCCATATATCCACAGCCTTGACAACACTTGTTACTGTCTATTTTATTATAGCCATCCTAGTGGCTGTGATGTGGTATCTTGTTGTGGTTTTGATTTGTGTTTCTCTGATGACTAATGATGGTGAACATGTTTTTGTCTGCTTATTGGCCATTTGCATATATCTTCTTAGGAGTGGTTACTCATTTATAGTATGGAAAATGCTTCAGATGCAACTCTAGTCATGCCTTAGAGATGGAGCTTTATTAAACATTCAGATCTGTAGGCATATGAGGTGCTGAGTTCTCCTGAACTGCTCATACAGATTGCACTGAGTTTAGTGATACCTTTTCTGGAGCATTCCTGAGTTCAGGTAGAGGAAAGGGTTTTGGCTGTGATTGACTCGTTATGTTCTTTCTAAATGGAAATGGAATTGAAGTGTCTCCTCTATCCATTTACTGGAAGAGTCATAAGGGACATGGTTACATGATCCCTGGGAGCCTACGGCTTAGGTCAGTCGTTCTCTACTTAGGCTGCACATTGGAATCACCTGAGAGGTAAAATCAAAAACCAGGACACCCTATGCCTTTGTCTCATCTCCAGCAATTCTGATGTGATTGGTCGGGGCTGTGGCCTGGGTAGCCTGCGTCTCATCTCCAGCAATTCTGATGTGATTGGTCAGGGCTGTGGCCTGGGTAGCCTGTGTCTCATCTCCAGCAATTCTGATGTGATTGGTTAGGGCTGTGGCCTGGGCAGCCTGCGTCTCATCTCCAGCAATTCTGAGGTGATTGGTCGGGGCTGTGGCCTGGGCAGCCTGGGTTGTGGTTTTTTAATGGAACCAGGTGATTCTGATGTGCTGTCCAGGTTGAGAATCACTTTAGGCCCTTTCCAGCTCTTTAAACACATGTATTTATCTAGGAAGTTGTGAAAGCATAAGTTGTCTTGAGACTGCCTTTAACATCTATAAAGACTTTCAAAGCAGCTTCCAAAACTTGTTTTAATGGCTGATTATTATTCAACAGGCAGCATTTGGGTTATAAAATTAGCTTTTGGTAGAGTTGACTTATACCACCTGCAGCTTTTGCTCTCAAAAATAAATAGTGGTTCTTTTGGCACACTAGTTGTTTTAGCCTAAAGTTCTTCTTTGTAAGGCAGTTATTAAAAGTTGTGATGCAGCCAGGGCGAAGTGGCACACACCTGTAGTCCCAGCTACTCGAAAGGCTGAGGCGGGGGGATCGCTAGAGCCCAAGAAGTCAAGGCTGCAGTGAGCTGTGATGACAGCACCGCACGGCAGCCTGGGTCACAGAGCGAGACTCGTCTCTTTAAAAACAGAGAATGCTGTGATGAAAGGTGGTGCTCGCCTCTCCCACACCCTTTTACAGTTTAGGGATTGTATTTCCAAGGCCTCTGGACTGAGGACCCTTATCTTTTCAACTTTGCTCATTGACACTCTATCCCCATTCATCCTCCTGATTAGCTGCCCTGCGATGGACACATGAGTAGTCATGGTGCAGGTCTCAGAACTGTCTTTCAGGCTCCAGGTGATCAATCAAAGCTCTTGTCTGTAGTGTCAACTCATTGCTGCTGCCCTTCCTAGTAATCCCCACAATTTAGCTCTCCATCTCATAGACTTTCCTTGGGTGTGTGAACAGTGACCATGGCACACTCAGCATGGATGGAATGAAACAGTGTTTAGAAACATTGATCTTCTCTTTTTAAATGCCCTGTAGTCTCTCTGTATATGTCACATTTTTTAACTAACAGCTTGCTGGTGAAAAGGACCCCACCAAGTCTTGGCTATAGGCCAGACTCTAAGGGAATTACTTTTTGTCACTCATTTAACCATCTTTAACTTAAAAGAGTTGTATGTGAAATGGCTTATAATTGCTTAGAGAGTATTTGTAGAGAGGCGCATTTGCCAGTGTTAGATTGAAAAGTGATGTTTTCTGTATCTAAATGATGACTTATGATTCTTTCAGTTGTTGGATTTGAAATTCACACCAGTTTGTTGTAGGATATGCCCTTGACTCTAATGAAGACTTCAGGAATTTGAATGTAATTGCTTCTTTTTCTTATTCGTTTTTCAAAACCCACTGAAAAATTTAGGAAACAGAATTGTTTTCTAGTTCCAGCACCTCATAATTTGAACAGACTGATGGTTCCCATTAGTCACATAAAGCTGTAGTCTAGTACTGACGTCCTTAGTCTAGTACTGGAACCTGGCCAGGCCAGGGTGACACTTCTTGTTGACTGAAATAGTTGAACAGCTTTAATATATAATAACTTTTGCATTATTATTTCAGATGATAAATCTGGTCATAAGAAAGAAATAAATGAACTGGGCATGCTGGCTTACACCTGTAATCCCAGCACTTTGGGAGTCTGAGTTGGGCGAATCACAATGTCAGGAGATCAAGACCATTCCGGCTAACACAGTGAAACCCCATCTCTACTGAAAATACAAAAATTTAGCCAGGAGTGTTGGCGGGTGCCTGTAGTCCCAGCTACTTGGGAGACTGAGGCAGGAGAATGACGTGATCCCGGGAGGCAGAGGCTGCAGTGAGCCAAGATTGCGCTGCTGCACTCCAGCCTGGGTGACAGCGCACGACTGTGTCTCAAAAACACAAAGAAACAAAAGAAACAAAACCCAAAAAGCTACATATTAAGACAAGAAACAAATTAAACTAATGGTACAGACTACTGTTTGTTTTCAGAAGATACCCTCCCCAAAAGTTATTGGTCTAAAATACAGTAGTACTATCTCTGTTTAGTAAGGACCCTGGCAATATAACAGTGTTCTTATATGCAAAATGCTGTTCTTGCCTTTCATTTCGGAATATACTTTTTAAATGTGAATGTCTGGGTTTTCATTTTATAGCATGTTTGTGTCATTAGTGAAACTGGAAAAGCAAAATACAAAACAAGCCTCAGTTGAGAGTTCAAGTTGAGTCTGGAAACACCTGGAGTCCTATGGATATCGCCAGTAAAATTATGTCTGTCTCTTTAAAAGAAACTATGTAGTTATCATTTCTCTACAAATTAACCTAGTATAGTTTTCTGTTGTTTCCATTTTCCTTGTTTGTTAAATTTTTAGTAACTATTCTAATTGCAATCTCAATGATTATGTGGTAGAATGGGTTGTTGGAGCTACAAAAATCCCTAGCTACTTCAGAGACATTACATTTTAGACACATGGGACACTTTATATTACATTTTACTATGCTATAATAACACGGCTTTCTTTTGGAATTCTGTTCAGTTTTTCAGAATGTAATCTTAGCTGCATCTCAACAGATTGTTCTCAGATATGTCCTATTACCTTCTTTGTGTAATAAGTGCTTTATTGACCAAGAACAATGACACCACCACCTTTTGTTTTCTGGGAGCAGGAGGAAAGTTTTAAGCCAAAACTCTTAATTGCTTATCTGCTCCATGTGAGGTTTGAACTGGCAACCTTGTGAGTCATCTAGCTTACACACATTCCTTAAAAAGTTTGCTGTAGGCCCAGCACAGTGGCTCATACCGGTAGTCCCAGTGCTAGTTAACAAAGTGCTAGCAGCCCTCACTCTGGGCGCTTCCTCGGCCTCAGCGTCCACTCTGGAGGCGCTTGAGGAGCCCTTCAGCCCACCAGGGCACTGTGGGAGCCCCTCTCTGGGCTGGCTGAGGTCGGAGCCCCCTCCCTCTGCTTGCTGGGAGGTGTGGAGGGAGAGGCGCGGGCGGGACCGGGGCTGCTGGCTGGGCTCCGGGGCCAGTGTGAGTTCTGGCTGGTGCTTGCGCGGGCTCTGAGGGCCCCGCACACGCAGCGGCCGACCGGTACTGCCAGCCCAGGGCAGTGAGAGGCTTAGCACCCGGGCCAGCAGCTGCGGCGGTTGTGCCGGGTCCCCCAGCAGTGCTGCACTGCTGGGGCTGCACTCAAATTCTCCCCGGGTTTGGCTGCCTCCCGGCCAGGCAGGGCTGGAGCCCTGCAGCCCGCAGTGTCTGAGCTCCTCCCCCTGCAGTGGGACCCTTCGCGGACCTGAGCCTCCTGGAGGGGTGCCGCCCCCTGCTCCGCCCGGGTCCCATCCACAGCCCAAGGGCTGAAGAGTGCAGGCTGAGGCTCAGGACTGTCGGGCAGCTCCGCCTGCAGCCCTGTTGCAGGATCCACTGGGTGAGGCCAGCTGGGTTCCTGAACTGGATGGGGACTTGGAGAACTTTTATATCTAGCGGGAGGGTCGTATGTGCCCCAATCAGCACTCTGTGTCTACCTCAGGGTTTGTGAATACACCAATGGGTACTCTGTATCTAGCTAACCTAGTGGAGACTGGGAGGACTAGCACTCTGTGACTCTATGTCTAGCTCAAGGTTTGTAAATGCAGGAATTGGTACTCTGTACCTAGCTAACTCTGTATCTAGCTAACTAGCACTCTGTGACTCTGTCCAGCTCAAGGATTGTAAGACTACCAATCAGCTCTCTTTAAAGTGGACCAATCAACTCTCTGTAAAATGGACCAGTCAGCAGAATGTGGGTGGGGTCAGATAAGGGAATAAAAGGAGGCTGCCGGAGGCAATCCCAGGAAATTCTCTTGGGTCTCTTTCCACAATGTGGAATCTTTGTTCTTTCACTCTTTGCAATACGTTTTGCTGCTGCTGACTCTGTGGGTGCACGCCAGCTTTAAGAGCTGTAACACTCACTAGGCAGATGTGCAGCTTAGTTCCTCACAGGGAGACCACCAACCCACCAGAAGGAAGAAGCTCCAGACACATCTGAAAGTCTGAAGAAACAAGCTCCAGACACCCCATTTTTAAGAACTGTAACACTCACCACGAGGGTCTGTGGCTTCATTCTTGAAGTAAGTGAGACCAAGAACCCACAAGTTCCAGACACATTTTGCTGTAGGCCAGGCACAGTGGCTCATACCAGTAGTCCTAGCACTTTTGGGAGGCCGGGGTTGGGGATCCCTTGAGTTCAGGAGTTTAAGACCAGCCTGGGCAACTTGCTGAAACATGGTGGTTGGTCCAAGGGAAGGGGGAATTTTTCTAAACCTGAGCTGTCCAAGCTCAGCATGAAGTGCAGTGGGCTGCTGAGTCAGGCTAGCAGAGGCAGCCAGGAACCCTGCAAATCTGCAATCCCTTCTGCCAGGTCTGTCCCAGCGAGTGTCACTAAAAGGCAGCCCTGTGTGCTTCTGTCACTGTGGCAGCCTTGACAAGGAAGGGAAGGAGACCCAGTGCTGAACTCCAAGCAGAGATGGGGCTTTTCTCTCTGCATATTTTCTCTCCCTTCCCAGCCTGCATTTGCAATAACACTGATTTATATTTGTATTATCAATCAAAAATGGTTGTAAGCAAGTGTTACACACAATGTTAACTCCTATTTACATTCCTAACTGAATAATGTCTAAAGAGGTACTTAAACTGACATAAAACACAGATGATCTTATGACCAAATGTTGACTGCAAGAAAAAACTTCAAATTCCAAGGAGTCCCTCCAAATATAGAAAGGACCAGTATTTTTAAGAGGTACGTTAACTAAAATGTGGGAATGTAGGAGCAGAGCAGGAAGAACCTTTAAGTCCAAAACTTACAAGAAGTCAATTTCATAGTGAGTTTCCTTGGTCCTTCCACAACAAGCTTTGGCATCTGTTTTCTCTACAATGGAGGTAATAACAGTAGTTATTTCAGGGCAGGAAAAGTCTTAGAGCTGTGCTGGAATATGATCTTGGCTATATAAAGTTTCACTATTTGTATATTATAACAAACGTACAGTGTATTTTTTTATTGGTAGTCAATAACAGATTTCTTTTGGAAAAGTAGCAGTCTCCTGTCCCGGGAACACCTGCAGTTCCCACTAAGTGAACACTGGTGTCTGCTAACCTTTGCCTCTGTTTCTCTCAATAATATACTGTCAAGCTGTTCCTTGATTTAGCAGTTTTATTTACTTTCCTTTTCTTTTCCCGTTTCCATTTTCGAGAGAGAGTCCCTCTATGTCGCCCAATCTGGAGTGCAGCAGTACCATCATAGCTCCCTACCACCTAGACGGCTGGGCTCAAGCAATCCTCCTACATCAGCCTTCGGAGTAGGTGAGAATACCTGCACAGCCTACCGGGCCCAGCTAATCTTTGTGGTTTTTGTTTTGTTTTTCCATTCTGGGTTTCACCTGGTGCGGTGGCTCATGCCTGGAATCCTAGCACCCCGGGAGGCCGAGGCGGGCAGATCACCAGAGGTCGGGAGTTTGAGATCAACCAGACCAAATGGAGAAACCCTGTCTCCTCCAGAAAAATAAAAAATTAGAGAAGCATGGTGGCTCACACCTGCAATCCCAGCCACTTGGGAGGCTTAGGCAGGAGGATCACTTAAACACGGGAGGTGGAGGTTGCAGTGAGCCAAGATCATCCCATGGCACTCCAGCCTGGGCAACAAGACCGAAACTCCGTCTCAAAAAAACAAACAAACAAACAAAAGACAGGTTTCACCATGTTGCCCAGGCCGGCCTAGAACTCCCAGGCTCAAGTGATCCACCACACTTGGCAGTCCAAAGTCCTGGGATTACACTGTGAAGGTTCATTTTATGTGCCAACTTGACTGGGCCACAGGTGCTCAGATGAAACATTGTTTCTGGTGTGTTTGTGAGTGCTTCCAGATGACATTAGCCTTTGAGTCAGTGAATTCAGTAACGTAGATGGCCCCGTGGAGATGGGCATCATCCAACCCACTGAGGGCTTGAGTAGAACAAAAGGAGGAAGGGAGAATTCGCCCCTTTCTTTCTGCCTCTGTGCATGTGCTGGGACATCTCATCTCATCTTCTCCTCCCCTGGGACTGGGATGGACACCATCAGCTCTCCTGGTTCTCAGGCCTTCTGACTTGGACACAATTAAATCACCAGTTTTCCTGAGTCTTCCAGTTTCCAGATGACAGCTTCTTTGCCTTCATAATCATGTAAGCCACGACCCCATAATAAATCTCTATTTTTTAAATTATACTTTTTTTTTTTTTTTTTTTTGAGGCGGAGTCTCGCTCTGTTGCCCAGGCTGGAGTGCAGTGGCGCGATCTCGGCTCACTGCAAGCTCCACCTCCTAGGTCCACGCCATTCTCCCGCCTCAGCCTCCCGAGTAGCTGGGACTACAGGCGCCCGCCACCACGCCCAGCTAATTGTTTTGTATTTTTAGTAGAGACAGGGTTTCACCGTGTTACCCAGGATGGTCTCAATCTCCTGACCTTGTGATCCGCCCGCCTCGGCCTCCCAAAGTGCTGGGATTACAGGTGTGAGCCACCGTGCCTGGCCTAAATTATACTTTTTAAGTTCTAGGGTACATGTGCACAACATGCAGGTTTGTTACGTATGTATACATGTGCCATGTTGGTGTGCTGCACCCATTAACTCGTCATTTACATTAGGTATATTTCCTAATGCTACCCCTCCCTGCTCCACTCACACCACAACAGGCCCCAGTGTGTGATGTTCCCCATCGTGTGTCCAGGTGTTCTCATTGTTCAATTCCCACCTATGAGTGAGACCATGCAGTGTTTGGTTTTCTGTCCTTGCGATGGTTTGCTCAGAATGATGGTTTCTAGCTTCATCCATGTCCCCACAAAGGACAGGAACTCATCCTTTTTTATGGCTGCATAGTATTCCATGGTTTGTATGTGCCACATTTTCTTAATCCAATCTATCATTGATGGACATTTGGGTTGGTTCCAAGTCTTTGCTATTGTGAATATTGCCGCATAAATCTTTTTAAGAAAATGTGGCATATATTCACCATGGAATACTATGAAGCTGTAAAAAGGAACAAAATCATGTCCTTTTCAGCAACATGGATGCAGTCGGAGGCCATGATCCTAAGGAAACTAACACAGAGACAGAATATCAAATACTGCATGTTCTCACTTATAAGTGAGAGCTAATCATTAAGTCCTAATTCTTAGAACCGGTAAATGTTACCTTATTTGGAAAAAGCATCTTTTCAGGTATGATTAAGTTAAGGATCTTGAGGGGAGATTATCCTGGTTTGTCTCAGTGGGCATTAAATACTGGAACATGCTTCCTTAGAGAGATAAAGGAGATTTAAGTTCAGACAGAAGAGAAGGAGGCCATGTGACCACGGAGGCAGAGACCAGAGTGGTGAAGCTGCAAGCCAATGAATGCCAGCAGCCACCAGAAGCTGGGAAAGTCAAAGGATGCATTTTGCCTTAAGCGCCTGAGAGCACTGGCTCTGCTGATACCTAGATTTCAGCCCAGTGGTACTGATTTTGCACTTCTGTTACCCAAAACTGTGAGAAAATAAATTTCTGTTGTTTTGAGTCACCAAATTTTTGGTAATTTGCTGTAACAGCCACGGGAATCTAATACACATGCCTACCTGGGTCCAGCTGTGTCCTGTGACTCCTGCTTTCCTGGGACAGGCTGGTTGCTCCATGCCTGCTGGCCACCCTCCTGGAACTGGACACTGCAGGTTGCTCTGTGCCTGCTGGCCATCCTCCTGGGTGCTGGACGCTGCAGGCTGCTCCATGCCTGTTGGCCATTCCCTTTGGTGCTGGACAGCACTCACATTGTGAAATGCACTGGCCGTGTGAAAAACACCTGCAAATGTTGCCAGGAGAGGAGTTAGTTCTTTTGTTGGCAACCCTTGTTTATTGCTTATGCCTTAAGCTCTGTGCCTCCAAGATCCCTTCTCTCTGCCTTCATCGATGCCAGGAAGGCAGTCACCTTTTGCCTTCCTTTGCCTCTCAGCAAGTGGCATATCTCCATGTCACTAAGCATCAAGCACACAGAGCCCAATAAGATGCTGAGAAGTGTCTGCCTGCTGTTACAAGGTGGTGGAGACATTCTGAGCCAGTAAATCCAGGGCTCAGGAAAACAGCTGCAGGAAACCTAAAGTTCAAAATGCTGAAGTGAAAAATGGGTAATGACAACAAAGGGAATCACAAGCCCCTTCTTTTAAAAATGTTACGGTGATAGTCCGGGCGCAGTGGCTCAGTCCTGTAATCCCAGGACTTTGGGAGGCCAAGGCAGGTGAATCAGGAGGTCAGGAGATCAAGACCATCCTGATGAACACGGTGAAACTCTGTCTCTACTAAAAATACAAAAGAATTAGCACAGCATGGCGGCGGGTGCCTGTAGTTCCAGTTACTCGGGAGGCTGAGGCAGGAGAATGGCATGAAACTGGGTGGCGGAGCTTGCAGTGAGCGGAGATCATGCCACTGTACTCCAGCCTGGGTGAGAGAGCGAGACTCCGCCCCCACCCAAAAAAAAGTGCTGATAAGGCACAACATAAAATTTGCCGTATTAACCATTTGTAAGTATACAGTGCAGTAGTATTAATTATATACATGTTGTTGAATAACGAGTTGCTAGAACTTGCTGCTCTTGGAGAACTGAAACTATACCCACTACACAGCAACTCCCCATTTCTGTATCCCCTGGCTTCTGGAAACAAGCATTCGATTTTCTGTTTCTATGAGTTTGACTAATGTCTAACCTAATGTAAGACAAATCATACACTATTTGGTGTGACTGGCTCATTTCAGTTAGTGTAATGTTTTCAAGGTTCATCTATGTTGTAGCATGTGACAGGACTTCTTTCTTTTTTAGGCTGATAATATTATAATATTCCATGGCATGGATAGACCACATTTGTTTATGTATTTATTTATTTATTTAGACAATCTCACTCTGTTGCCCAGGCTGGAGTGCAGTGGCATGATCATGGCTCACTACAGTCTGAACCTCCCATTCTCAAGCGATCCTGCTGCGTCAGTCTCCTGAGTAGCTGGGACTACAGGCACATGACACCATCCCTGGATATTCATTTTTCTGTGTAACTGGTTGAGAAACAGGGGTAACAGTAAAGAAACTGTCTTAGAATAATCTGGTGACAGCGGAAGAGAATATGAGACACATTGTCCTCACAGAGCCTTGAAGAGTGTGACAGTAGTTGAGGGCCACACTGTTGTCTTATAGTGAAGTGAGGAGAACACACACTGGTTTGGTAGTCCTGGGGATGGAACGAGGAATGAAATGTGAACCTCATTGGCGGCAGAATCAAAATGTCTTGGGTCTTTGTAGTCAACAATTAAATGAGAAGGAGGAATTATTGACTGACTTAGGAAGAAGTAAATACCAAGAAATACCAATAAAATACAAAGCTTGCAATTTTAGTCAGGGCAAAGATTAAGCATTGTGTGAATCTAGATAGATTACTGAGCAGTTTTGTTGCTTGTATTTTATATCCTGTATCTTCTAGGTATGAAGCTATTTCTTTATATCTAAACATAGCCAAACATTTTTTAAACTAACAGCTTTATTGTCATACAGTTTTTATATGATAAGGCCCCCTTCAGGTGTACAGTTCAGTGGTTTTTAGTATATTCGGAGTTATGCAAACATTACCACTACCTAATTTCCAAACATTTTCATCTCCCTACAAAGAAACCCCATACCCATTAGCAGTCACTCCCTGTACCCGTCTCCCCCACCGTTGATCCCGGAAACCTCTGATCTAATTTCTATCTCTGTAGATTTGCCTATCCTGGACATTTCATATAAATGAAATCATATAAAATGTGCCATTTTCTGACTGGCTTTTCTTTACAGAGATTATAAATCAAATGCCAGAAGAGCCTAAGCTTAGGATAGTGTTTGCTGTACAACTTTGACAACTCAACTTTTTTTAAAGTTGAAAATCTGACTGTCTGTATATGTAGCATATTATCCTTAGGTGACCCTTCCTTTGATTATTAAGAATTTTTTCCCTAGTATTATTGAACTGTTTCAATATTCAGCAGGAACCCTTCAGAGACAAAGAGCAGTAGGAATTTGGAACACATATTGACAAAATAAATGTCACTTAATACAGTAGTAGAGTCGACCACTTTTAGGTGTCGATGCTGCTGAAAGTGTATATTGAGGAAAGGTTTACTTATCTTACTTTTTGTGGAGGTGCTAGAAGTACTTTTGTCTTGTGTTTATATTTTAAGAAACCTTTGCAGAGGTACTATGTGGTTGTACAAATGTACTTTCTTTTGACCTGAAAATGCAAAAACTTCCTGTCTTCCACTTTCTGAGACTCTGCAACCTTAAAGGAAGAGTGGGATACATTAAAGGAAAGGTGGTGGTGGCTGGGTAATGGGTAGCAATGTCTACTATATACTTTCTTTCCCAAAACAAGTCCCTGTCTACTGTCAGCATTTCCAAAATGTGAAGATCAAGTGTGGTGTTAACTCACTAACTAATGACTAGACTTTGAGTGGTTGTGGAAGCAAAATCTCAGTGAGTGCCTGGAGGTTCTAATTCTGTTAAATCAGTGAGTGCACATTCTATACAAGATTCTCTTAGCCCAGTGGCAGATTTAAGGAGTGGGAGATAGATTTCTATGTTTCAGAAATCAAACACACAAAGAGTAAAAATTTTTAATCCCATGATTCTTTGCCCAAGTTTAATTTTCTGGAGAGTTTTTCTTTAGATTTTCTTTCCTTTCCATTAAACTGTTACTTTGGAATGTCTCAGGGTTTGGGAAAGCAAGTGGGAAAGACACTGGCTTGGATTCTCCAGGAGAAGGGAGTGAAGAGGACTTCTTTCCCTCATTTTGTTATTGAATCATGTCATGATAACAATTATTAAGGTGAATGAATGGTCTACAGTAGAAGTTTTTAAATGCCTTCTCTACAAAATAATTTGGTTTAGTCAATGCAAGGATGCCTTTGGTTAGCTGGAATGGAAGATGTGCCGGCTGGAGTGGTCTTGGCAATTCTTCCGGGGGGAAATTCAGCATTTGGAAGTGTAGGAAGCAGAAGGAATCTCAGGCAAGGGAAAGGTGTGGGCAGAGACCCGGAGGACAGAACAGGTTGTGGTGGACATGGTGTCCACATAGACCTCATCAGTGGTCTTAGCTTTTGTGTTTTCAAAATTACCACAGTTTGTGTTCTAAAACTGTCATCCCCTTGATTTTATTTTTGGCATGCTATCTGTGTGTTTTCAAATTTAAAACAACAGTAAAGGAGAAATGAAATTATTTTGTTTGAGAAAAAGTTAAGGTTAAAACATCTTGATCTAAATAATTTTCTATGGGGAGATTTGATAAATCCCCAGAAGCTATCTGTCGTTCAGAGAACAGTCTTCAGACCTAGAAAGGACTTGAGGAGTCCCAGAGAGGAGCTGCATGGTCTGAACCATTTGATTCTCATGACAGAATGGGTAAAAACAATTTTAACCATGAAACCATGCAGATGTTCATATTCTGGATAGGGTAAGGTCAATGCCATTGTCAGAGGAAAAACTTTTGGCCATCACAGGATAGGAGAGAAAGTTTGAGTTGTAAACAATACTCTAATGCCATTTAAGGGAATGGGTTTTTCTGCCCCTATTCTTTGGAATATTTAGGGTTAATTTCTTAGTTTTTGACATCACAAAAATTTCCAACTATTTTGTTCTAAGAGCCATTTCAAACGATGGACTACAATTTCAGAGCAATTACATGAGAGTAATACCAATAGAATTTTTAAGTTACCCATAGTCTTATATCCCTAACAATTATGTTCATGCTTGCATGTTCTCTTTTCATCTTTACTGTGTGCATACTTTCTTAGTAACGACGTGTAGACATTTTTTAAGCAGGAATAATTCTCGAGATAATTTTGTATGTTTCCTTTTTTCTTTATAAGGTGTGTATTGGGTGGGGGAGCATTATGTATGAAACTGCTCACAAAACAGGTGATTATTTTCTTATAATACCCAATTTTCACCCTCAATAGAGTGTTTTGATAATGTAAGTTAGATTGTAAGTAGAAATTTCTCTTAAGGAAATTTTAGTTTTTTTTGGTTTTTTTTTTTTCATAATCCCTATTTTCAAGGATGAAAAAGGTAAACCAGTAAAATGAGATTGTACTTGGTGCTGAATCTATGCCAGGATAGGCATTAAGAGTGACCTTTATTTAAGGTTCTAATTTGCTCATGTTGGGCACTTAGAAAATTGGTTTGTTGCTTTTTGTGAGATTCTAGAAATGTTCCAATTTTACTTTTCCCCCTTGACTCCGGACTTTTTAACACCAATCTGCTGCTGTGGAGGCATATGCCATTTTGTTAGGCCTTCTCAAGTGGGAATCAGGAATGCTGCTGTGTTCTAGAGATGTTTTGTTCTTCCTATAGGGATGAAGCAGTGCCTACTCGATAATTGGTCATTGTTCAAAGAAATGCCTCCTGACTCAAAGGCAAAGCCAGAGTGCAGCTTGGAGCAAAGAAGGTACTTTTATTAAGAATTTTAATAAACCATAAGATATATTTCGTATTACTTTGTGAGCCTTCTTCCTGTCTTGATTTAATTCTTTTTGAGAGAATTCATTTCATTTTCATTTGGTTTGTTTTCTTCTTGTTGCAAAGATGACCTATAGAAAATACAGAAGTATAAGAAAATTTGAAGATACTAACTGATAATCACTTAATGATTTAGTACCTGCTTGTTTAGTCTTTGTTATATTTACTGAAGACAAACATGGCTACAGTTGTAAATTATTATTGGTATGTATACCCTAGTAAGTTAAAAGTTATATGTACTTTGAAGTTTTGCAAAATTGGGTTCATATTAGGAATTAATTCCTGATGAACTTTTACGTGCTAGGCACTAGTCTTTTTATTTATGGATTGATTTTTACTTTTTTTTCCCCTCTGTGCCTATGCTTACCAAGCCTTTTTAATTTTTACTTTTTATTAATTCTTTCAATCCTCTTAATAACTTAAAAAGAGGGTATTACTAATATCTGCATTTTGTAGATGAGGTAACTGAAGGTGGGTAACTTATCCAAGGTCACAGGTGGCAAAGCAAGGATTAAAACCAGACAGTCTGGCTGCCCAAGGCCCAACCGAGAGGAGCTGAGAGCACGCCATGGGGCAGAAGGATGTTGTTCAGGCCGGTTTTCTGTTCAGCTAACATGAAATGCAGGCTGTAACCTTAATTCTAGGACATTACCGAGAAAGCCTTCCAAAGCCATAGCTTTTTTACCATGACCATGACTTTTAGCAAGAATTTTTGGTTTAAAGGCCACATGGTGCTCTAAGAACCTTCTGTTCACTTTTACGGAGGGACTGATTGTTGAGCTAAATAGAAATGCTGGAGCACACAGCCTTTAGGGCAGCTTTGGACCTATTTCTGTGGTCAGGAAAGACACCTGTCTTTCCCTGCTGCCCACAGCCTCCAGTTATTCACCTTCAGAATCTCCTAGTCTGTGATCACATTCAGATGAAAGATCTGTTTTGTTTTTTCCAGGGTAGGAGGAAGGGAGTCACCAACAATACTAAGCAGTCTCGTCTTCTGTGTATAAATGAGCAAAGTTAGGGAGCCAAATTTGAAAACCTTGTGTAATCCTGAGATTTTCCAAGAGAATCTAAGAGAATGTCAGCATTATGCATGGTGGTGAAGTGGTCTTATATTAGTTGTATCCACAGCTCTCATCAAAAGCAGACACTGATACTTTTTGAGGGAAGTTTTCTCTAACTGAAGCCTATAGGTTGCCAAAGATTAAAAGCAGGCAACTATGAATTCAGATAAATCATAACATTCAAGTAGTCAACCCAACATGTTTGAGAATTGTTAAAAAGAATGAATAACATATTTCCCAAAGACTGTAGTTTTTGGAATTATCAGATACAGAACACAAACTTCAAATATTAAAATTGTGGGAAAATAGTTACATGTGAAATCTAATGTGTGTTTAAAATATATATAAATTCATTCATAAAATTGAGCAAGCAGGAAGACCACCAGAAATGATGAGGAAGACCTGAAAGGAAAATGTATGAAATAGAACTTACAGAAATAAAATACATAGCCTGGTATGGTGACACACACACCTGAAATCCCAGCACTTTTTGGGAGGCTGAGGTGGGAGGATAGCATGAACCCAGGAGTTGGAGACAAGCCTGGGCAACATGCTAAGAACTCATTTCTACCAAAAATACCCCACCACCACCACCAAAAAAAAAAAAAAAATTAGCTGGGTATGGGGCACCTGCCTATAATCCCAGCTACTCAGGAGACTGAGGTGGGAGGATCACTTGAGCCCAGGAGGTCAAGGCTGCAGGTTCGTGCCACTGCACTCTATCCTGGGTGACAGAGTGAGACTCTCTCTCTGAATAAAATAAAATAAAAAATGTAATCGTTGAAATAAGAGACTCAGTGGATGGATTAGACACGAGAAGAAAGAATTAATCGGTTAGATGATTCTCTGCAAAAAGTAAGTCAGCGTGTTAGAGAGACATGAGGATAGATGATAGGGTAGAAGTTGGTGGACTTGGCAGGGACAGAGAGATCAGAATGAGGTCTAAAATATGTCTTAGTGAAATCCCTGGAGGACGTATTAAAATATTAGAAAGTGAGAGAAATAGAAGTTCCTTGTTTTGTTTTGTTTGTTTGTTTCTTTGTTTTTGTTTTGAGACAGAGTCTCGTTCTATAGCCCAGGCTAGAGTGCAGTGGAATGATCTCGGCTTACTGCAAGCTCTGCCTCCTGGGTTCACGCCATTCTGCTGCCTCATCCTCTCAAGTAGCTGGGACTACAGGCACCCACTACCATGCCCAGCTAATTGTACTTTTAGTAGAGATGGGTTTTCACCATGTTAGCCAGGATGGTGTCAATCTCCTGACCTCCTGATCCGCCTGCCTCAGGCTCCCAAAGTGCTGGAATTACAGGCATGCAACACCGCACCCAGCCCAAAAGCTTTGGTTTTTACAGATATTAAACATGATTTTTAAGACAAAAAACAATCTTAACAATAACTTAGGAGAATAAGAGAAACATTTTTCCAAAAATGAGAAACCATTGTGATTATTTTTTCTTATTGGAATGTTGAATAGTATAGTCTGCTTCATTAATCATCAAGCATGCTATGGATTTTCCATTTTTATATGATCTGTATCTCAGTTAACGTAATACTGGTAATTTTTGTACTGTATGAAAAATATAGGCCAAAATCATAGACCTTGAATAGAAGCTGGGTCATGAAGATAGCTCTGGAGAAACACATAGATACACAAAAACTGAAAAACACACATATAAAGTATACACACATATATTTTTTAAAGTTTTAAAGCTTTTAAAGGAAAAGCCAGCCCCTCACCTTTCCCAGAGTGGGTGGCCTCTGCCCCGTCTTAGACTGGGTGGGGACAGCAGTTGCATGGGCAGCTTTCCTTGTGAGCCACAGGGCCCTCTGGCCATGCTACTGTCTGGCCACACCCCCTTTCCCTTTCATCTTTCTCATTGACCAATGGGCTTGGAGCATTAAGGCCACACCCCTATTCTGCATTCTACTGGGGCCCTGGTTACGCCTCCTCTGGCTCAGTCACACAGCAACCTGGTCGGTGACTGGAGGTGTTGATCAGTGCTCGCTGGGATTTTGCTGATGTGGCCCCAACCCCGCCTCCCTCCCCACCCTGCGATGGTAGGAGAAACTCGAGAGAGCAAATTGGCAGCAGCCAAGAAAAAGGTAAAAACACACTAGGTCATGGCCCCCCAACCCAGTCACAGATCCCCTCCGATGACGACTCCTGCCAGAGTCCATACCACTTCTGAGGCACACCAGACTGGGTCCCCCACCCCAGTGCCTCTGGGCTACCCCCACCAAAGTTTTGTCAGTCAGCCCCACCCCTTCAGCAAGCAGCCCTGTCCCTGCCCTCGGCAGTCACCCCAGGGTAACTTTGGGCGGGTGACTCCTGGGGCTCCCCACTCCATTCATGGGCCCTCATCTCCTGCCGCCCCAAGTTTGACCTCCCTTGGCTCTTTGGGCTCACGTCTCCAAGAACCTGGGTTCCCCCAGCCCCAGGCCCCACCCTTGCCAGTCATCCCTGGGTGACTTTGGGACTACGGGACTTTGGGATGCTGCTGTCTCCTGGGGCTCCCTGCTGCGGACTCTGCCCTCCACTCCTGCTACCTCAAGGTCGCCCTCCCTGGGCTCTTTGCACTGGCATCTCCAAGGACCTGGGTCCCAACCCTGTTTTTCCCTCCCCCATTGTGGAGCAGTGACTCAGACACGCTACTGATGTGGTCCCTCCCCCCGACCTGGAGGAGTGGAATGTAGTGATGTCACAATCCACCTAGGAACTGTCATTACTGGAAGACCGGCCTTTGATCTTATGACCCAGTCCCCTAAGCGTTCTCACCCCATTTCTGGTTCCTCTGGTCACAGCGCAAATTTCCAGCTGGAAGGGGAATAGAGACTGTGGGACCTAGGAGGAAGAGGTTCCAGGCTGCCTCACTCCCTTAACATCGACATTGACAGGGGGAAAAGCCTACACTTCCCCCGTGAGCACAAAACATTGACAGTATCTCTGGGTGGCAATGGGAGAATGGGTTTGGTTTTGTTTTCTCCCAGGTTTCTACTTTCCAGAGAGATTTTAACATTTTTTTCTGAGTTCTCCACCTCATATTCTAATTCTCCATGGTTCTGGGACCAGACTGCCCTTCAGTCAGTATTCTCTGAAGTGAGATTTGCTCATCTTCTGAGGAATAGATCTTGGGGAACTGAATTTGACAGCTTGAATCTTCCTCATATTATCTCAACCTGCGGTACTTTGAGTGCCACGGGATAAATATGGGACATCTTTCTGAAGCGTCAGGTTCCCTTGATTCTCTTGGGATCAAGAGAAAAAACATTAATGTACTTAGGGATGACAGTCACATAGGTTTCTAAGAGTATACCAGACTTCTCTCTGAAATGAGGTTTGGGTTGTCCTCTTTCTGATAAATTCCCAGATTTCACAGAAAGGCTGTCTTCTGCCACGAGGACACATTGATATAAAAGTTTGAGAGGTACTGGTGCACTTCTTGATACTAACAGATGTGTGAGGATGTATGACTCTAAACCACGCAGTTCCTGCCTACCTAATGTTTACTTTTCTACCTCTGCCTCTGGTTTTGGTCCCTGGCAGTTGCTGATTCTTGGTAAAACCCCAGAGCTTGGAGTCAGAAGACTGAGTTTCAAAGTTCCAGTATTGCCTTTTTCTTTTCTTCTTCTTCTTTTTTTTTTTTCTATCCATATCAATCCCTCTCAGTCACTAAATGATGGTGACAACACCTTGTACAGTTGTTGGCGTCATTAAATCAGATGGTGTATAGAGTATTTTGTAAAAACTGTAAGGAGGATGTGGCTGTAGGGGCTGATGGTTCCCATGAGTATTACTGCTCTTCTTTCCCACAGTTAAAAGGATATTGGCAGAGAAACAGCCCTGGTGGTCCAACAGGAGCGAAGAAGAACGGGAAAACAAATGGCAGTGTCCCTGAGACAGCCACTTCTGGTGGTTGCCACTCACCTGGGGATGTGAGTCTTGGCTGACCAGGCTCCTGGGGACAAGGGGCGCAAGGGGCAGTAGAGGGTAATTGTTAAGATTGTGGATGGACTACTGGGTACTGGTTCAGAATTCTGGGTTTGAATCCTGCCTCTCCATCTGCTAGGGATATGATTTAGGGCAAGTTGCTTGAGCTCTTTGGGCCTCTCTTTGCACATCTGTATAATAGAAGTGGTATTGTTTGACTTCCATTTGTGAGGTTTAAATGAGATTTGTTACTGTTGTTTTTATGTTAATCCCTAGTACATGGCCTGCGGTAAACACCCAGGACACCCAGGATATGGTCATTGCTGTTCGATTTTCCTCATCCCCAGTCTCAAGGGGAAGCCAGGACAATGAGAACAGCCACTTGTCATCAGGATTCACTGAAAGGGACCCAGGGTGGGATGGTGGGGAGATAAAAAGCATGGGAGAAGTTGGCACAAAGGAGTTATGGGACAAAGGGTTCAAGATAGGCAGAAAAGAAAATGTTGCCAGTTGATGGGGAAGAAAGGAAGTCAGAAGGCTCTGACACTGAGGGGGACAGAACATCTCCACGTGCACTCTCATCTCTTGTAGTCAGCAACGGGTATCGACGGAGAGGTCCCTACGTCATCTGCACCCCTCAAGGATCTGGAGGTAAGAGGCTCTGGGCGGAGGTGCAGTGACCCTGCAGGCCAATCCTCCAACCTCCTCCCACAGCAGGGAGTGGGTGCCCCTCTGCCAGCTGAGAGAGCCCACACACACCCCAGCCCTAATGATTGTTCTCTCTACCTCTCCACGACTCCTCCTCCACCTCCTCCTCTCTGCATGTGCCTCAGAGCCTGTGCCAGGAACTACCAGCAGCCCTGGACTCGAGGTCCGTCAAAATCAGTCAACTGAAGAACACCATCAAATCCTTGGTAAGAGTCCAGTGGGGTCCCCTGATTCCACGCTGCCAATCCTGGGCTCCAGTTTTCCCTTGGGGCCCTGAAGAAAGGGGCTGGGGGCCCTGGTGCCAAGGACAAATAGGGAGCTGGGGTGCCCAGGCCTCACATGGAGGGACCCCAGAGCACGCAGCATGGCTCTTCTTTTGCAGCCCTCTTTGCCGACTGTCTCCTCTCCACACACCCCTGCTCCAGTCCTTGCTACACACGCCCTGGGGTCATTGCCTCTCGGGGAAGTGCTAGCCTGACTGGTTGTCAGGGGCCCCGTATTTCTGCTGTGACTCAGTCCCTAATTTGTTCTTTGATTCTGGACAAGCCGCCTCTGCTTTCTGGACTCGGGTTTCAGAGGAGGTAGTGAGTATCAAAGGTGTCTGTTAGCTCTGAGAGTCCGAGATTTAAAGGCCGCCTAGAATGGGAACCTCAGGGCCAAGGGCTCCTGACTGTCCTTTTCTTGCCTATATCTGCTGTGAAGAACCGTACCTGGCCCATAGGTGCTCAGTGAATGTTTATTGAATGAACACACTTTTCTAAATGACAAGCTGGCAGAAGAGGGGGCCTTTCTCAAACTCCATCTCTAGAGGTTTATGTTCTTGTCCTCTCAAGAGATTCCAGATTCAGACTTTGAGTTCTGTGGCTGTGGGCAAAAACCAACAAAGACCCGAATTCTCTGTCCTTGGGCGCTTGAGGAGAGTTGACCAGTTCGTGTTCCCACTGAGTCTGAGAACTCTGCCTTTAAAATCCATTCCTGGCCCCACCTACCGCTTCCTGGTGTGGGGAATAGAGTTGAGGGGCCACCCTCCATCACCTTAATTTGACTCTCCCCACAGAAACAACAGAAGAAACAAGTGGAACATCAGCTGGAAGAAGTAACGTGATTTCTTTGTTTCCTCGCGACATGACTGCTGGGTTTGGGGGGCTCTCAGATGTAGAAGCCCCAGTCTCCTCTCCCCTACTCCCAACCTGGGGAAGAAGGCTCACCCCTCAGATTCCACCCCATCCCCACAGGGTCCCTGATAACCTGATCCCATGGGTGGGCCTGTCCTGGGGCATCGGTGGCTTTCTGGGGGCATGTCTCTTGCTGTGCCATCTCTACCTCCCCCTGGTAAGAGCTCTGTCTTCCTCTTCCTATAGGAAAAGAAAGCAAACAACGAGAAACAGAAAACTGAAAGGGAGCTAGAGGTGAGTGGAGGGTATGAGGTTTTCTCCTGTCCTCCACGGAATGCTTCTTTCCTTCTCTTTCAGCACTTGCTTGGCTTTTCTCCCAAAGGTTCAAATCCAGAGACTGAACATACAGAAAGGGAAACTAAGTACGGACCTGTATCACACGAAACGTTCTCTCAGATACTTTGAAGGTGGGAATCTGGGCACCCTGTCATCCTTCAGCCTGGCACTTTGACAGGTCTTTAGCGGGAGTCCTTTGGGCCCCATCTCAACTCTCTCATTACAGAGGAGTCCAAGGATCTGGCCGACCGCCTGCAATGTTCATTGCAGCGTACAGGAGAGTTAGAGCAGGTGCTCTGTGCTGTCACTGCCACACAGAAGAAGAAGGCGAACCTGGTGAGTCCAACCACCTGCCCCGTCCCCTGGGAGCCCGGCTTCGCAGATAGAGGAGTGAGCCTAAGGGTCCCTTCTGCAGGATGGAGTGTCCTGCCCAGGAGGCAGCATGGCCATGTCTCGCTGCTTTTGTGTGTGGTTGTTAGAGGCAGCCTGGGGCTGAGTCAGCTGCTGTGGATGAGTTGGGGGGGCGCAGTGGGGGGTGAGCACTGGATGCAGAGCTTGGAGGCCAAGTGCCTGCCCTGCCCTTACCTGGCTGTGGTCTTGGCCAAGTCCTAGGTGGGGTATTGGGTACTTGTTCTGTGAAGGTACAGAAGATTACCTTTAGTATGATACCATTTCTGTAGAGAGAGGAAACGTGTGTGTGTGTGCGCACATATTATGATAGTATACGTAAAACATGTCTGCAACCGTTCAAAAAAACTCGGGAGAGAGCAACAGGGTGGCTGGGAGATACTTCCCTTCTGTACCTTCTGAGTTTTGGACTATGCAAAGGTATCATCGTTTCAAAAACTGAACAAAAGATTATTTTTCCCCTTCCTATCTGTGCTTTCAACCCCAGCAAGAAAATGGGCTTAGAGAATCAGATAGACCTGGGTGTTCAAATCCCAGCTCTGCCTAAGTGATGTTAAGCAAGCACTTAACCTCAAATACTCCATGTTTTTTCATCTACACAATAGAGGTCGTCATAGTAACCGTCTCCTATGGTGGTTGTGAGGATTAAATGGGATTGCTAGCATGGTGCCTGGTGAAACACTCCATAAAGGTTCAGACAGTGGTAGTAATAACAGTAATAACAATAGCAATATTATCTGATCTCTCTGGGCCTCTGTTAGGCAGCTGTAAATTCCATCTCATTCCCTATCCCTTCCAACTTTACTGAGTTCTGTTAAAAAACCACACCATGGGCTTGGAAATGCCTCGATGTTTACTGACCGAGTTGTATATTGAGCCTAGCCCTAGCTCTTTTAAGGGGCACTGTGTGGAATGGCCCAGGCTCCCCAGATTGAAACTTCTCACTCTTCACCATCCAGTCCTCGAGCCACAGGAAAGCATATATGGAGTGGAAGTTAGAGCGGTCCACACGGGAGCAGGCAATTCTGAAAGCACAGCTGACACAGGTGAGGTTTTGCAGAGGGAGGGATGTGGAAGGAAGATGACCCCAGGTGGCCAGGAGCAGGTGAGGACCAGTGACAGCCCTTCCTAACTTCTGTGCCCATTCTTGCAGTTGAAGGAGTCGCTCAAACAAGCCCATCTAGAGCGGGGCGAATATGTGCAACATCTGAAAGGAGAGAGGGCTCGGTGGCAGCAGAGGATGAAGAAAATGTCGCAGGAGGTGAGATCTGACCCTTCAGCCCCCTGACCTTAGATGGGTCACGGAATCTTTCTGGGCATCTGTAAAATGGGAACAGTACAGCCAGAGGTGGTCATGGGTCTGGGCTTTGTGGAGGTGGGGGCAGAGAGGGAGATGGCAGCCACCAGCCACCAGCCCCTCTCTCCAGGGCCCTTTCCCCCTGTGCTTTGGGCAGGTTTTCACCTTGAAGAAGGAGAAGAAGGGTGACATGCGTCGGCTAGAGAAGCTGGAGAGGAGCTTCTCCAAACTGAAGAACCGGATGGGTGAGATGGGGCTGGCGTGACCTGGGAGCAGGCCTGGCATCAGAGGGCTGTGGGGGGGGCTTAGAATGCCCCAGGGAGGTGGGTGGATGGAAGGGCTTTGAGGCAGAAGGAAAGAGGTCTGTGCCAGGAGACGGCAAGTCTTGTCATCTCCATGAGCCTCAGTGTCCCCATCAGCACAGAGGGCCCATTGTCAGCCACCCACAGTGCTCTGTATTGAAAGTGGTTGGAAGATTGGCTACCATCCGGGTGCGAGGAATCATTAGCAGTGCGGCCAAGTTTGGGGAGCCTGAGAGGAGCTGTGCACCAAGAGGAGGGGTTTTGTTGTTGGTTTTTGGTTTTGGAGAATACAGAGGCCCTTAT
This sequence comes from Chlorocebus sabaeus, assembly GCF_047675955.1. NCBI lineage: Eukaryota > Metazoa > Chordata > Mammalia > Primates > Cercopithecidae > Chlorocebus > Chlorocebus sabaeus. Next base: position 5,462,863 of record NC_132929.1, on the reverse strand, counting down.
TGACCGCTTCCTTTCTCAGCTGAACCCCTGCCCCCGGATCCCCCAGCAGTGTCCCCTGAGGTGGAGCTGCAGCACCTGAGGAAGGAACTAGAAAGAGTGTCAGCAGAGCTCCAGGCCCAGGTGCAAAACCATCAGCACGTAAGTCTCCTGAACCAGGCACAAAAGGAGAGGCTTCGGGAGCAGGAGGAGAGGCTTCAGCAGCTGCCGAGCCACAGAGCGGCTTCGAGGAGCTGGTGCATTGCCCCACCTGGGGAGCCTGCCCTCCTCCCTGGCCCTCCAGGCCTTTGTTTCCCCACCTGTAAAATGGGGCAACATAGCCCTCATGTGAAATGTTACTTCTAAAGGCACCTGTGAGCCAGAGCCCTGCTCTGGTGGCTGTGGGGGAGAGGGGATGATTTTTCTAACCTGCCTCCACCCTTCCCTGTGCCGTGGGAGGCAGACACCAAGTTCTGGGGTCTCCAGTTTCAGTGGGTGGCTGCTGATTGCTTCTCTCTGTCCAGAACAACAAGAGCAAGAGCGCACTGCAATTGGAGCAGCAAATAGAGGAGCTACAGGAGAAGCTGGACGAGGTGAAGGAGACGGTAACCTCCGCCCCATCCAAGAAGGGCTGGGAGGCGGGCACCAGCCTCTGGGGATGGGAGGTGCCAGGCCAGAAGCAGCTCCAGCCTGGGGGAGGTGACCCCACCACCCTCCAGGGCAGTCCTGAGACTGTTTCTTGCTTCCTGCCCTCTGACTTTTAGAGGTGGGTAGCCCTGGGCTCCCTCAGGTCTGGACATCATCATCCCAGCTAGAGGCATAGAGCCCCCCAATCATAGGGGAAGAGATAGTGGGATAAGAGGCTCCTTATGCCAGGCACGGTGGCTCACGCCTATAATCCCAGCACTTTGGGAGGCTGAGGCAGGAGAATTACTTGAGGTCGGAGTTCAAGATCAGCCTGGCCAACACTGTAAAACTTCATCTCTACTAAAATTACAAAAAAAAAAAAAAAAAAAAATGTAGCCTGGCATGGTGGCTCATGCCTGTAATCCCACCTACTCAGGAGGCTGAGGCCTGAGAATCACTTGAGCTCAGGAGGTGGAGGTTGCAGTGAGCTGAGATTGCACCACTGCACTCCAGCCTGGGCCACAGAGTGACACTCTGTCTCAAAACAAAACAAAAAGGCTCCTTGATTAAAACTGGATTCCAGCCTCGGTTCCACTGGTCACCATTCAAGTACTTTGCATCTCTAAGTCTCTGTTTCTTTAACTTCAAAAGGAAGTTAGCATTTTCCTTACAGAGGTGCTGAGGATTAAATGAGCTAATACATGGAAAGCACTAGGCCTCTAACATGCTTAGCAGATGGCGGCTGGCTCCCACTGCTTTTCCACCAGTCTGTGGCCTACAGTTTAAATGGTGAAGGAGGGTGTGAGATTTGAGGCTGAGGAAGGAGGCATGGTGTTCTAGGAAAGGGAGGCAGTCACTTAGGCCTGGAGCAAGGAGCCAGGGGCCTGGGAAGACGACAGAGCCCCACAGTGCCCTCACTACCTTATTGATGAGCCCAGAATCTGGAAGCCAGCCGCCACATGCCGTCACACCCAGGGTCTTCCTGCAGGTGGAGCTGAAGAGCCAAGAGGCTCAGAGTCTGCAGCAGCAGCCAGACCATTACCTGGGTCACCTGCAGCAGTCCGTGGCCACCTATCAGCAGCAGGTGGCCGCCTATCAGCAGCTGACCTCTGAGAAGGAGGCGCTGCACAGGCAGTTCCTGCAGCAGACCCAGCTAATGAACCAGCTGCAGCAGCAGGAAGCTTGGGGCAAAGCGGTGGCCGAGATGGCCCGCCGAAAGTTACAGGAGACCCAGGGGAGGGAGCGGCTGAGGGCGGGGCCATGAGGGGGATGACCTGGCAAACTCCGTGCCTTCTCACTCTTTCCTGGCCCCTTAGGAGCACCTGGAGGCTGCCAGGCAGCAGAATCAGCAGCTGCAGGACCAACTGAGCCTCATGGCTCTCCCTGGGGAAGGTAGGGGAGACCACTCAGAGGAAGAGGACAGAGCCCCAGGAGGAAGGGGGGACTGTTAGCAGCACAGAATTGAGGAGTTGGAAGAGACCTTTAGAACAGCTGGTCATGATGCCAACCGGGTGCCTGCACTAAGTTCGGCATCAATATGGTGACCTCCTGGGAGCGGGGGGGGCACCAAGTTGCCTAAGGATGGCTGAACTGGCCCAGGTCAGAAAGGGAGCAGGTCAGAACTCCAGCACTGACCGGTAGTGGGACTGTGCCTGGGCAGTATAGCAAGATCTTGGGTCTTAAAAATAAAAATAAAGAACAGCAGCTCATTCCTCTCTGGGAGGGGCTGGCTCAGGGTTACCCAGTGAGGGTGGAGGCAGAGTTGGGCCCACAGTACCTCCCTTGTTGGGTTGTCTGAGGAGCCCTCTGGCCACTCCCCACAGGAGATGGAGGAGGACATCTGGACAGTGAGGAGGAGGAGGGTCCTCGGCCCATGCCGAGCGTCCCAGAGGACCTGGAGAGCTGGGAGGCCATGGTGAGCCTGACTCCCCCTGCACCCATTTTGCCACCTTCCTCTGTGGTCCCAGCCCCAGGGACTGGAGGCGAGTCTGTGATCGGGGAGCCCCAGCAGGGCCTGCGGACAGTCATGGAGAAGCTGGAGGTGAGTGAGTGCGGGCATGGGCCAAGAAGGGCAGGGGTGGGAAAGGCTGCTACTGAGATGTGACCCCATTATTTTGGCTCCAGGGCAGCCTTACGGACCTCCTGGAGGAGAAGACAGACCTGAGAGCGAATGTGGAGAAACTAGAAGCTCAATTCATCCACTACTGGAGGGAGAGATGCCATCAGTGAGTGGGAGGTCAGGGCACGGCAGGGGGAGCTGCAGGCCCTCAGAGGGGCCCCAGCGTCTGAGCCCTGTCCTCCCGCAGGAAAATTCGTCACCTTATAAATGAGCCGGGAGGCAGTGTTAAAGATGCAGCACGGGGAGGACATCATCAGGCTGGCCCAGGACAGGGAGGAGAGGAAGGTAGGGTGTGCAACATCTCTGCGGGGGTGGGGTGGGGTGGGGGTGGGCGTGAGGCTGGGTGCTGGCAGCGGTGTGAAGGCCGAGCACCCCTCCCTCCAGGTGACGCTGCTGGCGCTGCAGAAGATGGTGTTGCGGCTTGTGCTGACCACAACAGCGAGCACAGCAAACTCCTGACCTCTTCCCAGAGCCCTGTTGAGGAGCCCGGTCCAGGAGCCCCAGCCCCCCAGGAGACTGGGGATGCCCACAGGCATGGCGGTGAGTAGAGCCCTCAGGCGGGGCGGGCAGGCAGGAGCGGGGTGGGTGGGGGGACGGGCGGGGCTTGCACTGTGCTCAGATCCCCCATTCACTGTCTCCAAATTCCCAACTCACTCTCTCCAAAGATCTTTGTGAGGTGAGCCTCACCGACAGCGAAGAGCCAGCACACGGAGAGGCCACGGAGGGATCTCCCCACAGCAACCCTACTGCACAGACCATCAGGCAGGAGCACCAGGAGCACCCAGGCTTGGGCAGCAACCGCTCTGTGCCCTTCTTTTGCTGGGCTTGGCTGCTGAGAAGGAGGAGATAAACATCACCATCATCAAAGAGCTGCTCAAGACCTTTTTAAAAAAGAAAGTGACGGGGTTAATCTCCTACACAATTCATTTCCTTCATTTGAATGATTATTTGTGTTTCTAATTTATAGTTAAGTTTATTTGTAAAAAGTTAAAAAAAGTGGGTCTCTGCCTTTCACTGAGGTTCACTCTGGCATCCTTTAGCATTTTTCTGTTTTAATTTCATAATTGTAAGTCATTAGCATGTATATTGAGTTTGCCGTTACGTGGTGGGAGTTCAAACACACAAAGACCCACTGTTTGCACAAAACTGTTCTCACTGGTTTGGAATACGCTGCCTTGCTTTTTCAATGTTATTGCAGCATGTATGTTCATTACAGAATTCAGATAAAATTTGCTTATGTTCTGCTATTGTTTGATCTAATCTTAATCACAGTGAGCTCTTCATTAGCTCAATATGTGGTTTACCTCCAAGTGTCACTGTTGATTACTTTGTAATATGCCACCGTGAGTGTCTGGATGGAGGGAGGAGGGAAGCAAAGAACAAAAGGGACTAAGATGGCGTATTTCCGGGTTCTTCATCACCAACTTTCCTGCGCCCAGGGGAAGACACAGGTCAACTGCGCAGGTGCAACCTGATGTCTGACCAAGGAAACGGAAACCTACCTGGCCACACCTACCACAGGGCCTGACCCGCCCATGTCCGGCCTACTGCCCTCCCACTGCCAGGCCCAAGACATAAAGCTGCTCCGGGCAGACAGGCAGCACGAACTTTCTCGGCCCCTCCTCATATGCTGACCCAGGAACTTCGCCCCAGAACGCTGGAGCGACTTCCTTGGCCTCCACCGCCGGAGACCCGTGAACTTCGCCCTTTCTTCTTTTACATTGGCTAGCTAATAAAAGTTTCTTTTTACTTTGCCTACTTGCCTTTTCTCTGGCGCCTGCTGTGGTGGTCGCACAAAACAAATCAGTGAGTACTGACATTAGAGTTGTTTAAAGTCCGAGAACTGGAAACAGCCTTTCCCCCATTTTCTGTGTACTGGTGATGGGAGTAATAACGTTTTGGGGGAGCTTTTTAAATCTCACAGAAGAGGACAGTGGCCTGCTCCCGCAGGTATGTGCGGGATACAGTGTGTTTCCTTTGTTCCGGTGCCAAGAGTGAGCGCTGTACTATGGCAGTTCCCTTAGGATTTGTGTGCGCTCTGGGCTCACGAAGATATTGCAGCACGAGCTGCAGCAGTTGTACTCTTTACCTGTCACCTAAAAAGGGATTATTTCTGAGGAATGAAAGGCTCCCATCATTGACTGTGGATGTGGAAAACATTTCCTAGCTTAGAGAATTTGTATCTGTAATACATTTGAAAATCAGAGTTCATGTTACCTGTTTTAATCACATGACTACATGTCCCAGTTCACAAAAGGGTGCTGGCTGGCATTCTTCTTAATGTATTTAGTAAAGATCATAAGAAATCGTTTGAGTTTAAATGTCCCTGGAACAGGCATACAGGCTCTAGTCAAGAATGAATTAAAGGAAAGCCGTGTGACACCTGGCATTCTTCTCTGTTCACGGAGCTTCTTTGAGGCTTGAAGATTGATTTTACCATCTAGACCTCCTGGCTAATACCTATTCTTCAAACACCTTGGTTACTCATAGGAATTTACTTCTTTTCCTTGAATGGAAAACACTTTAAAAATTAATAACATTATTATAAACTAATATATGTGAGAGTACTTAGTTGAAACAAAAAGGAGTTTTAGTAGACAGTATTATACTAGCTTTGAAAATCAAGCAGAAGTTTATGCAACTTAAAATGTTTACAAACTGCAGTGCAATCTACTGTTTGTGAATGTCAGTGTATTATCAGGAAACGTGTCTATACAATCACAGGTATATTTCCTCACAAACTACGAAGCATGAAATATGTTTTTGTACCTGTTGGTTTCAGTTAGGGACATATTTTGTGCACTATTTATGTGATTGTGTCTATGCATGAGGAATGAATGAATTTCAGTCACACATTCCCTAAATCATAACTTGATGGTGCTTGGGAAAGAACAGTTAAAACCTCATGAAGTTCTAATGTCTCTTCAAAACACATCACAGTATTAGGATGTAGGAGGATATGTACATGTGCTCCCTGGGGTGGGGATTTCTAGTTACTAGACCATCTCCATTTTTAGCATTTGGCATCCTCATGATACTTTTATAAATATGACGTTAACAGAAGAGCAACAATATGATTTTACCGATGGAATAACAGATTTGCCTGCATTCACTGAAAGACTGTAAATATTGGGTCCTTGTGACTTCAACTGACTCTTCCAAATTGTATGAATGTATCAATACATTTGATAAACCCAGGTGCAGAATGATAAAGAAAAAATGTTAGACCCAATAATGTGGCTAATTAGCACTGGTCCAATTTCTAGCCCATGGATTTAAAATGGACTCACAGTCCTGTTCCTGCCTTTTATTTTCTGAACTTGCCGCTTTTGCATTCTCTTGAGTTCAGTTTAAAGACAGTTACTAGCATCTGTGACCAATCTGACAATAATGTGTTCCTCAGCTGCCTATGGATTAATCACACACTGGCATATTTCAGCTGAATGTCCGTCTGGAAAATAAATTGACTAGATTAACTGAAATTCCACTCTTTGTGTAGGTATTTGGCATATATTTAAGAAAAAGCTAAAAAGAATGGAAATCGTAGGACAGGAACTTAAGTCTTTCTTCAAAGTGCACACAGTCTTTTGGATACCTCATTCAGCCAAGTATTTGTGCTCTTCCTCATTCAGTAGAAGGCAGCTTTCAATTTGCTTAGAAGGCAACATTGGAAGGTTAGAGTTCATCAGAAACATAGAATTTTAAAATGTGAGTTCAACTGAATAAATCTGAATTTCTGTAGGAAGAATCAAAACACCTATTTAAAGATTGTAATATATAATAATCATTTTAAAGTATTTGATTAAATCTGATAGGTTTTCCAGAAAGGAAAAAAAAAATCAGCTCTAAAACCAAAGCTGATTTTTAGAAAATTTGAAAACATAAACCAGCCCTATCTATAATATAATTTCTCTAAAACTTTATCTTAGTCATTTAAAAATAATATAACTATTAAAAAATACAACTGCTATCTTAATGTTCTGAAATAAGTTAAAACATTTTAAAATATGAATACTGTAGCTTCAAAGAAAGAAATGGTGGGACGGAAAAGTAGAGAAAGAAATGCCAATTCCAGTCCAAAGCTTTATTTGCCAAGTTTTCTTAGAATGAATTTTACCAGTTTATGAATTCTTGTAAACAGAATGTATAATGGAAATACTGAAAGACTTTTGCCTAAAGTGGCATTATTGTCTGCTGGTGTGATGCTACTGTAATGTAATAAATTCTTAAGTTGTTGCAAAGTGCTGTTTTTGCCTTAAAATTTTCTTTTGTGTGTCTTGAAAACTGTAGTATTAAAGGTACTGATAGTGTGCAAATGCTGGGCATGCTTGACATGAGATAATCGGTTTCATTTTTACAAAATTGCAATATAACTATGCAAGTGTTTATTAAAAGAAAAAAATAAGAAAGTTACAGGATTAAAAGAAATTATGGGGTGAAAGTTATGGGATTAAAAAATGTAAAAAAATTGTGACCAAAAAACTTCTGGCAAAACAAGTAGAAAAAAGTTTTATGAAAAATTACCAAAACAAGTTACGAAGAAGAAGTTAACAGGATTTTTTAAAAAGTCATGGGATAAAAATAAAAATGAAAAGCAGGCTCCTGTCAGAAAAGCCTGGAGAAGCTGGGCTGGAGTCTCCACCGCCACCATGTCCCTGCCACCCCTTCCCAGTCACCCCTTTACAATTAGGGTAGCAAGACAAGACCTCTGTCTAATGGGGAAAGACAAACAGACCCTTTGCCACCTTGACCAGGGCTGAGTCTTTAAATTTCTGGATGATGATGATGATTGTTATTTAAAAGCCAGAGGCTGGTGGAGTTGGTTTGTTTGGAGGAGGCCTGATGGTCTCCTTTCTCTCACCATAGCAACTTTTCCCTCAGCAGGGCTCCCAGCTTCTTACTCAGAGAGGTAGTGAAAGGAGCTGGGCGCATTCCTCAGCCCCGGGCTCAAGACTCCCTGAGCCTAGTACAAACACATTCCATCCTCCCATCCCACCACATATCGCCATCTCTCTCTCAAACTCCCTGAGCCCAGTATAAACACCACCTGGAAAGCCTCCGATAAGGAGACAGCCGTTCAAGGTTCCACTGAAAGCGCGGGAGCCAAAAGAATTTCTTTGTTCCCCTGTAACTTTCGGGCTATAAAAAGCAAACGCTCGCATTGTTCGAGGCCCTCTCTTGTATGCTGTAGAATGGAGGGACCAGGTTCGAACTTGTAATAAAGATCCTTGCCGCTTGGCTTTGACATTGGACTCTGGTGGTCTTCTTTGGGGAACAAACGGTCTGGGCATAACAGTAGCTGAGGCAGGACAGTGGGGCTAACTGTGGACCAGGCGAGGGCACGGGCTGCTGGGGGGGGCCCCCTTCCCTGGTGTACATACTGTGTCTGTGTAACGTTTTGTAGATTCCAGAGGGTAGGGCCGCCTCTGTATCGTACCTAGCAGAGGTTGAAGCTGGCACATGGGGAGGAGGTTCTAATAATTATTTGTGGCTGGGAAACTTATTTATTGCTAGCATAGGACAGAGGAAGGAGGCGTGGATGGGGTTGTGGCTCCCTGGTGGTGTGATCACAGCTCACTGCAACTTCCACCTCTCATGCTCAAGTGATCCTCCCACCTCAGCCTCCCAGGTAGCTGGGAGTATAAGCATGCACTACTATGCCTGGCTAGTTTTTAAATTTTTTTGTAGAGAAAAGATCTTGCTATGTTGCCCATGCTGGTCTTGAACTCCTGGCCTGAAGCGATTCTCCCATCTTGACCTCCCAAAGCACTGGGATTACAGGCATGAGACATTGCTCCGGTCCATAAGGTTTTCTCTTTATTACTGTGTTGTTGTTGTTGTTGTTGTTGTTGTTGTTGTTGAGAGAGTCTTGGTCTGTTTCCGAGACTGGAGTGCAGTGGTGCAATCTCAGCTCACTGCAACCTCCGCCTCCTGGTTCAAGCAATTCTCATGCCTGTAGCCTCCTGGGTTACAGTATGAGCCACTGCACCTGGCTAATTTTTGAATATTTAGTAGAGACAGAGTTTTGCCGTGTTGGCCAGACTGGTCTCCAACTCCTGGCCTCAAGCAATCCGCCCTCCTCAGCCTCCCAAAGTGCTGGGATTACATGTGTGGGCCACTGCTCCTAGCTAAGAACCCGTCTCTGTTTAAATAAAAGAAGAAAATTCAGAATATGTGGAATACAGAACACCAAAGGCCAAAGTTATTTACCTCCCTGAGGTAATCTGTGTAAACAATTTGATATATATCAAGTTCCTACTTGCTATGCATATATATATACATATACACAAGTATACGTTGACACACTCCCCCTTCCCTGCTGTCGTGCTATTAGTCTGTGTTTTGTAGAAAGTGGACAACTCTATGTTCTTTGCTGGCCTGTATTTCTCCTATTCAGTGATGTGTTACGAATATGTGTTTAAGTCAATTTATGCAACTCTTTAATACCATTTTAAAAGGTTATGATACACGATCATATGAAGGTATTACAATTTATTCCAACATTTACCTTTTGCACGTTTAATAATTTCCATTGATTTGCCAGGGTGAACACTCTCATGTCACGGCTGAATCCTTTTGTATAGACATCCTCAATTATTCTCTTAAGTTAAACGTTTAAATAAACTTGCTAGATTAGTCTCATTTCTTAAAAAGTTCTTAATTGGTAGTTTATATGTAACATTGTAGTTTTATATGTACTTGCAAATAGCTATAGTTCCTGTAAAAAAAGTGATAAAATTAAACTTTAACATATGCCAAAAATATTTTGACTTAGCGCTTCATTAAGTGCATGATTACAGTCTCTCTATCTTTTGATTTACCTTTCTATCTTTACAATTTTCAGACGAGACACTTAGAGGTCACATAGTAAATTAAGGTGTTCTTTTTTAATAATCTCCATCTTTCTAAATTTGGTGAGTCACAATAAGTTATTTTGGGGTTGTTGAAAGCTGTGGCTCTGTTCTAAATTTGAGCCCAGAAATCACGCCATTTACAAAATATGCTTTGTCTTCCAACATCAGAGTGTCTGGTAGAAGGTGACAGTTCTTGGAACTTAAAAAATCTAAAACAGGACAGGAACAGAATCTGGAAAATATTTCTGTTTCTGATAATATGGCTGAGTAGGTACTCTGCAAACCCTCTCTCATAAAATAGACATGCTGGATAGTCCCTGCCAAGATATACTTGAACTTGCCATAAAAGAAAAACCCAGACTCTCTAAGAATGAAGATGAAGTGAAAATCAGAAGGCTACTATGAGAATAACGGGGAAGTAGCCCCTGTTATCAAGGTTATGTGCGCATGTGTTCAATAAAAAGTTTCAAACCTAAAAAAAGTTGAGATAATTAATATTGCCCTACATATACACATCATCAACAATTTTTCATTCATGGCATGGCCAGCTTTTTGTTTGTTTTTTAAAGGTGGGGTTTTGCTGTGTTTGCCCAGGCTGGAGTGCAGTGGCATGATCTTGGCTCACTGCAACTTCTGCCTCCCGGGTTCAAGCAGTCCTCCTGCCTCAGCCTCCCGAGTAGCTGGGATTACAGGTGCCCGGCACCACATCCGGATAATTTTTGTATTTTTACTAGAGATGGGGTTTCACCACGTTGGCCAGCCTGGTCTCAGACTCCTGACCTCAGGTCATCTGCCTGCCTTGGCCTCCCAAAGTGCTGGGATTACAGACGTGAGCCACTGCACCTGGCCACAGCCAGCTTTGTTTCATTTATATTCCCACTTCATTTATATACATTCCTTCTTCCTCTGAATTATTTTGAAGTAAAACCTATAAACATCATCTTTTTTTTTTTTTTTTTTTTTTTTTTAGACGGAGTCTCGCTCTGTCCGCAGGCTGGAGTGCAGTGGCGCTATCTTAGCTCACTGCAAACTCCGCCTCCCGGGTTTACACCATTCTCCTGCCTCAGCCTCCCCAGTAGCTGGGATTACAGGTGCCTGCCACCACGCCCGGCTAGTTTTTTGTATTTTTAGTAGAGACGGGGTTTCACCGTGTTAGCCAGGATGGTCTCGATCTCCTGACCTCGTGATCTGCCCGTCTCGGCCTCCCAAACTGCTGGGATTACAGACGTGAGCTACCGCGCCTGGCCCATCATATCATTTTTTAATTACCGTGTATGTATCTGTAGAAGACAAATAATTTTTAAAAATATATTCGCAATGCCATTAAATACCAAAAAAGTAATACATTCGGGAAATAGCCATAAATCTAGAGTTCACATTTTCTTGACTTACTCATAAGTGATTTTTTCTAGGTTACCTGTTTGCTCATATTTACATTCCTAACTGAACAATGTCTTAAACTGACAGAAAATGCAGGTGATCTTATGACCAAATGCCTCATGCAAGGAAAAAACTCCTCATGCAAGAGGAGTCCCTCCAAATATAGAAAGGACCAGTATTTTAAGAGAGATGTTAACTAAAATGTGGCAATGTAAGGAGCAGAGCAGGAAGAACCTTTCCGTCGGAAACTTACAACATGTCAATTTCATAGTTAGTTTCCGTGGTCCTTCCACAACAATCTCTGGCATCTGTTTTCTCTACAATGGCGGGAACAATAGTAGCTATTTCAGAGCAGGAAAAGGCTTAGAGCAGTGCTAGAAGAGGGTCCTGGCTATATAAAGTTCAATTGTTTGTATATTGTAACAAACTTACTTTTTTTTTTTTTTTTTTTCTGGTCAATAACAGATTTCTTTTGGAAAAGTAGCAGCCTCCTGTCCGGGGAACACCTGCAGTTCCCACTAAGTGAACATTGGTGTCTGCTAATCTTTGCCTCTGTTTCTCTCAATAACATACTGTCAAGCTGTTCCTTGATTTAGCCATTTTATTTACTTTTTCTTTTTTTTCCTTTCCCTTTTCCTGAGACACAGTCCCTCTCTGTTTCCCAGTCTGGACTGCAGCAGCGCCATCGTGGCTCACTGCCACCTCCACCCCGGTCTCAAGCAATCCTCCTCCATCAGCCTTCACAGTAGCTGGGACTACCCCCCGGGCCCAGCACGCTCTGCTCATCATTGTGGTTTCTGTTTTTCCGTTGAAACCGGGCTTGGGGCCAGACTCAGTGACTCATGCCTGCAATACCAGCACCCCCGAAGGCCAAGGCCGGTGGATCACCCCAGGGGAGGAGCTGGAGACCAACAGCCCGACCAGCATGGAGGATCCCAGTCTCTACCAATAAAAAATAAAAAACTAACCGGGCATGGTGGCTCACGCCTGCAATCTCAGTCACTCAAGAGGCTGAGGCAAGAGAACCACCCAAACCCAGGAGGCAGAGGCCGCGGGGAGCGGAGGCCCCGCCACTGCACTCCAGCCTGGGCAACAAGAGCGAAACTCCGCCTCAAGAATGAAAAAAAGAGAGACCAGGTTTCCCCTTGTTGCCCGGGCCGGTCTGGAACTCTTAGACTCAAGCGATCCGCCACACGCCACACTCAGCCCTCCAAAGACCTGGGATCCCAAGCGTGAGCCCCCACGCCAGGCCGATCTATTCCTGTCTGATTAATAAACTGGGCCTTAGGGACTGGCTCAGGCCTGCAACCCAGCACCTGGGGAGGCCGAGGCGGGCAGATAACCTGAGGTCAGAACATTGAGACCAGCCTGAGCAACATGGAGAAACCCCATCTCTTAACAACAACAACAACAACAAAAATATATAGATACATAATTAGCCGGGCGTGGTGGCTCACGCCTGCAATCCCAGCCACTCGGGAGGCGGAGGCCGCGGGGAGCCGAGACCCTGCCACTGCACTCCATCCTGGGCAACAAGAGCGAAGCTCCCTCTCAAAACAAAAACCAAAACAAAAACAAAACAAAACAAAAAAACCCAGAGACTCAATTTCACCATGGTGCCCAGGCCGGCCTTAACTCCTAGGCTCAAGCGATCCGCCCCGCTTGGCAGTCCAAAGTCCTGGGATCACAAGCGTGAGCCGCCGTGCCAGGACGATCTGTTCCTTTCTGATTAATAAATTGGGTCGTGTGCGCTGGCTCATGCCTGCGATCCCAGCACCCCGGGAGGCTGAGGCGGGTGGATAACCTGAGGTCGGGAGTTTGGGACCAGCCTGACCAACATGGAGAAACCTCGTCTGTGCCAAAAAAAAAAAAAAAAAAAGAACGAAATTAGTCAGGTGTGGTGGTTCACGCCTGCAATCCCAGCCACTGGGGAGGCTGAGGCAGGAGAACCACCCAAACCCGGGAGGCGGAGGCCGTGGGGAGCCCAAACCATTACATCGCACTCCAGCCTGAGCAACAAGAGCGAAACTTCGCCTCAAAACAAACAAAACAGACCTAATTTCACTATATTGCCCAGGCCAGTCTGGAACTCCTAGGCTCAAGCGATCTGCTGCGCTCAGCCATCCTACATCTGGGATCAAAAGCGTGAGCCACCACGCCAGGCCGATCACGCCTATTAAGTAATCCCAGCACTTTGGGAGGCCTCGGTGGGTGGATCACCTGAGGTCAAGAGTTTGGAGACCAGCCTGGCCAACATGATGAAACCCCGTCTCTACCAAAAATATTTAAAAATTAGCTGAGTGTGTGGCGGGCGCCTGTAGTCCCAGCTACTCAGGAGGATGAGGCAGGAGAATCGCTTGAATCCGGGAGGCGGAGGTTGCAGTGAGCCACGATAGCGCCACTGCACCCAGCCTGGGTGACACAGTGAGACTCCGTCTCAAAAATAAAATAAAATAAACTGGACCGTGCACGCTGGCTCAGGCTTGCATCCGCAGCACCCCCGGAGGCCGAGGCGGGCGGGTAACCTGAGGTCGGGAGTTTCAGCCCAGCCTGACCAACAGGGAGAAACCCCTTATGTATCAAAAAAAAAAAAAAAAAAAGAAAGAAAGAAAATTTAGCAGGCTATGATGGCTCCTGCCTGCTATCTCAGCCACTTGGTAGGCCGAGGCAGGAGAACCACCCAAACCCAAAAAGCAGAGGCCACGGGGAGCTGAGACCGAGCCACTGTACTCCAGCCTGGGCAACAAGAGCGAAACTCCGCCTCAAAAACAAAAACAAAACAAACAAAAAAAGGGAGACCCGGTTTCACCATGTTGCCCAGGCTCAAGCGTCCATAGCGCTTGGCCATCCAAAGTCCTGGGATCACAAGCGTGAGCCACCACGCCAGGCCAATCTATTCCTTTCCGATTAATAAATTGGGCCTTACGCACTGGCTCACGCCTGCAATCCCAGCAGCCACGGAGGCCGGGGAGGGCAGATAACTTGAGGTCGGGAGTTTGAGACCAGCCTGACGAACATGGGGAAACCCTATCTCCACCAAATAAAAATAAACATTAAAAATACAAACTGAGCCGGGCATGGTGGCTCACGTGCAATGCCAGCCACTCAGGAGGCTGAGGCAGGAGAACCACCCAAACCCGGGAGGCGGAGGCCGGATGAGCCAGACCTCGCCATTGCCCTCCAGCCTGCGCAACAAGACCCAATCTCTGCCTCCAAAAAAAAAAAAAAAAGGTGACCGGGTTTCACCATGGTGCCTGGCCTGCCCAGGCGGGTCTGGAACTCCTAGGCTCAAGCGATCTGCTGAGCTCGGTCCTTGAAAGTCCTGGAATCACAAGCGTGAACCACCACACCAGGCTGATCTATTATTCCTTTCTGATTAATAAATTGGGTGGTGCACGGTGGTCCACGCCTGTAATCCCAACACCGGGGAAGGCCAAGGCCAGCGGATAACCTGAGGTCAGCAGTTTGATACCAGCTTGATGTACATGGAGAAACCGCTCTCCACCAAAAAATAAATTAATTAATTAATTAAAATACAAACTGAGCCAAGCATGGTGGCTCACGCCTGCAATCCCAGCCACTCAGGAGGCTGAGGCAGGAGAACCACCCAAACCCGGGAGGCTGAGGCCATGGGCAGCTGAGACCCCACCACTGCACCGCAGCCTGGGCAACAAGAGCTAAACTCACCTCGGGAAAAAAAAATAGAGACCGAGTTTCACATGGTGCCCAGGCCAGTGTGGAACTCCTGGGCTAAGAGCTTCCTCCCCGGGATTATCTTAAAGTGTAGTTGGAAAAAGTAAACTAGCCCCAAAAACTTTTTGAAAAGCCCTCACGTATAGGTGTTCCTAAATGATAAAATTGTGTTGCTTATTTTAAATATTTGAAGTTTATAAAACTAATTGAGTTGCTTATCTTAACTATTTTGACATTTATAAAACTGGTAGCATGAAATTTTTTGAAATATTTAACAACACACAGTATTTCTTGTAAACTTCATCCACACTCATGTATGGAGCGGTCGTTAACCCATTTTCACTGCTGTGTAGTATTGCATTGAATAAACTTTCCACAGTTGATCTATTTTTTTCCCATTCTTCCCGTCACTCAACTCCCCGGATTCCTTCTATAATCTCTGTGAAAAATTGTATTTCCCAAAGATGGCACAACAATATTCCTCATACCGTGTGCTCTTCTCTTTGTGACATTGCCACTATCCTATCAGGAAGTGGAGTTTAATTTCCCTCTCCTTGAATCTAGGTGGGCTCGCGACTGCTTCAACCAACAGAGCATTGCAGAAGTGATGCTGTGTGACTTCTGAGACTAGGCCATAAGTCTTATGATAGTGCAGTTTCCACGTTGTTCACCAGAACACTCATGCTCTGAGTGACCATGAGTCACCATGTAAAAAGTCCAACTACCCCAGGGCCACCATATTTTGAGGAAGCCACACCACATAGAAAGCCCAGTGTGTGCACACTGCAGTCATCAGTCCTGATTTTCAAATCAGTGTCGCCCAGGTGTCAGGAACATCAACGAAGGTGCTTGCTGATGTTCCAGGCCCCATCCTTTGAGTCCCTCCTAGCCTTTGAGTCTTCTCAACTGAGGTCTCAGATATCCTAGAGCAGAGACTAGCTAACCTCCTTGTGCTCAGTCCACAGTCCTAATCCATGGGCACAACTGTAAACAACTATTAATACGTTTTAGAGTAGTTTGGTGTAAGTTAGCTATACCAACCAGAACTGTTTCTTAGTAATGCCCCTCCTCTGGGCCCCATATCTACCTGGGAAAAATCATCCCCTTGCCTTCCAGGTCCCTCTAACTTTATCAACCAATGTTCTTTTCTCTAGTATCCACCAGAGCTCTTTCTAACTAAATCAGCTCATAATTCTTTATGAAAATGTTATAAAAACTCCGTACTAAAATCTTTTCTCTGCCTCCACCAGTTTCACAGGATTCTAGGCCTCCTGCTCAAGCAGAACCACCTTTCAACCATTTGCCACTCACTTCAACGTTTAGTTTCTCTGAAGACTTCTTCACCTTCGAGTAAATTTGTCTTAACAGTGTTTCTCCCAGTGTGGTCCACAGACCACCTGCATCAGAAGCACCTGGGTCCTTATTTAAACACAGGTTCTGGGCATCACCCCACACATACTGAATCAGGGTCGCTGCATTTGTGGCAAGCGCCCAGGTGTGCCTTAAGCATCCCAGTGTTTAAAAATCATGAATCTCTTGGGAATTATTTAAAGGGGGTGGGAAGTCAGGGCCTGTAGCGCTTGGTGTAAACTTGAGAAAAGAGACCTGGGAGAATTCAGACAGAAATCCTTTTCCTTTTGCCAAGTAAAGCTATTAAAACTCCAGTGCTCTATATCTCTAGCCCTGTTTCTTTTCCCGGGCACTATAAAACCATGACCCCAAAGTGATACAGCAGACGCTCAGAAAGCACTACAAGCCTCGAACTTCAGGTAACAAATAAATGAATACATGAAAGAATGTAGAACTTACGTCTACAAATCATTACAAATGAGGTTCTGATTTTCAGATCATGGTATGCGTTAGTGTCAAGGATGGGGAATATATTTATAACTTTCAATGATATTTTAAATACATAATAGTCATATACACAAACATGCATGACTAACCATTAGCTCACTTACCCCAGGCATGGGTGTTTCACTAATGCTAAACAATCCCTCTGTGGAATTGCTCTCTCATTGTGCACGTTTATAAACATTCTTTCAGTTCTGTTTTCTTGTTGCCAAAGTTTGTTGTTTATAGATGTGTATATACCCTACCTTACTTCACAAAGGATTTTGAATATTTATTCCATGTGTATATAAAAACAAATACAGCCCGGGTACGGTGGCTCATCCCTGTAATCCCAGCACGAAGCAGGCAGATAACCCGAGGCCAGGAGTTCAAGACCAGCCTGACCTACATAGGGAAACCCTGTCTCTACTAAAAATACAAATATTTGCCGGGCGTGGTGGTGCGCGCCTGTAATCCCAGCTATTCAGGAGACTCAGGCAGGAGAATCTCTTGAACCCCAGAGGCAGAGGTTGCAGTGAGCAGTGATCATGCCACTATACTCCAGCCTGGGTGACAGAGGGAGACTCTGTCTCAAAAACAAAAACAAACCAAAAAACAAATAATAGGTGGCAAGAATGTTTCCGTCCTCAAGTCAGCTGTTTCCCAATATTAGAGGAGCAGAAGCAAAGAACCAGGATTCCCCCATCCCTGCTTATCTGAGAAAATTGTGAAAGTTGCCTGTCACTGAACTTGTCATGTAATGATCTAAAAGTGTTTCTTGAATATAAGAAATATGTTCTTAGCTCTATTCATGCCAATGTTATAAGCTCCTCTTTCCCAACCACCATTTACTGTTTGTGTTCTTCTTCTAAGCCACCACAAAATGTGCATGTAAAAGGCGGGAAAGCAAGAAATAAAGGAAAGAGGAGACAGGGAGAGGAAAATCTGAAGAAGAATTCCTAAATAGAGAAATCTATCTCTTATGTTATAAGAATCATTGAATTCTCAAATCTCAGAGATGATTCACTAGAATGCTGCATCAACTTGACACTTGCCTTGTGTGATTTTGTCTTATACAGTACTCTATTTACACAGACATTTTCCAGTAATTTATAAGTGCTGGGAAAGTACAGATAAAGTGTATTTTCACTAGTGAACCTTAAA
The DNA here is from genome assembly GCF_047675955.1 of Chlorocebus sabaeus. Taxonomy (NCBI): domain Eukaryota; kingdom Metazoa; phylum Chordata; class Mammalia; order Primates; family Cercopithecidae; genus Chlorocebus; species Chlorocebus sabaeus. The sequence goes on along the minus strand of NC_132929.1, from coordinate 5,445,217 downwards.
ATGATGGCAGTTGCTACACGTCCTTTAAGTTCTCTGTGAGAGAATTTCTCTCTTTTAATGAGACATAAAAGAGTTCACTTTGCAACAATGAGCTACAAAAATAGTAACCACAAAAGCAGCAAAATGAATGTAATGCTTAAAAAAATCCAGATCAGGCCGGGCCGGTGGCTCATGCCTATAATCCCAGCACCTTGGGAGGAGGAGGTGAGACGATGGCTTGAAGCCAAGACCAGTTGAAGTTCAAGTTCAAGACCAGCCAGGTCAATATAGCAAGACCCTGTCTCTATAAAAAATTTAGAAATTAAGTGGGTAAGGTGGTGCGTACCTGTAGTCCCAGCTACTAGAAGGGCTGAGGTGGAAGGATCGTTTGAGTCCAGAAGTTTGGTGCTGCAGCGTGCTAAGATTACAATACTGCACTCCAGCCTGGACAGCAGAGTGAGACCCTGTCTCTAAACACACACACACACACACACACACACAGACACACATACACACGCACACACACAGACACACACAGAGACATACACACACACAGACACAGACATACACACACAAAGACACACACACACACACAGACATACACACACACACACGTACCCACATACAGATCACATGTATTATTTCATTTGATCCTCACAGCAACCCTATAATATAGATGAAAAAAATAAATTATTATATTTTCAGATTTTTTTACATGTGTTCTCTCTTTTTCTTGACACATACTGTCTTCTGATATCTACATAACTTCCTCCCTCACTTCTTTCAAGTTTTTCCTCAAATGTTACCTATTCAGAATTCTCCCTTGACTACTCAAAAAAAAAAAAAATAGTACGCCATCTCCTAGTCTCCCCCTCACCCCCTTACTCTGCTTTAATTTTCCCCATAGCACTTTTGCCATATGACAAAATGTAGTTTTTGTATGCTTTCTCTACTTGGATGTAAACTCCATGGTGGTGGTAATTTAGTTTGTTTGCTACTATTTCTGCAGTCCCAAAAGAGCACCTAGCACATAGTAGATGCACAATAAACAAATGAATGCATTATTCCCATTTCATGAAGAACAAGTCAGGAAGTATGGGCTTAAGAGATTTGACCAACATGGCACATCCAATGAATGGCAGATTAGTTTCTGCATCACAGGTGTAAATTCCAAGTCCCCCTATATTTTCAGGACCATCAGAAAGAAACTGTGTTAACTTGATGTACAACTATTGACTTCATCGGCATTAATTTCTGGAATAATGTGGACCTTTTGCTGCTTCGCGAGTGTTATCTGGAGAAGAAAAATGAAAGCAGGCCACATTTCCTGATACTGGATAGGATGGCAGGAAAACATCTAAGCTGAGCCATAGGCAGGGCAGTCTGCAGTCCACCAAGAAGTCATGCACATTTCCTCGGTGTCAATCCTACTTCCATGCTCCCTAAACAAGCCTTTTACAGATTATTTCGAAGCACTCTTTGCCAATAAGCAAACAGTGATTTCTTCCACAATGATAGCAGCTTGAGATATGATGCAATTAAGATAACAAAAACCATTGGCTATTCTCATAGTGGACCATTTAGCAGTATGACAGGTATGCAATACAGCCTTTGTAAATGGGTCCAATAATTGCTGTGCTTTCATCAGATTATAAGTATAGCAATAAAGAAGTCCTCATGTAATTTTAGACAGTACTTTCCCTTGGCCTTTCAAGATAACTAACACACTTCTAACACTAAACATAATTTAATTTAACCTAACTCACTTGGAAATAGTAAACTCTCTATTCACTACCATCCTATTAGCCTATTAACAGCCTATCCTCTATTAACCAACACTTTCAAACAAATCCTAGTAGCGAATGTTAAAATTGTAAGAGGCTTAAGAAATCATCTATTAAAAGTCCATTATTTTAAAAGAAATTTTTGCTAACTAACTTATCAGTTACACCCAGTCGGGAAGCAGTGCAGTCAGACTAGGACCCTCAATGTGCTTTCTACTGCACACAGGAGGGCTGAATTTTGCACAGGGTCTGCCATTCCAAGAAAACTGTTAACTGGATGGATTTGAATTTAATGGCCTTGAAGCCTGCAACATTGCAAAGTAATTTTGAATGATTGGTAAATCACTGGGAGGAACATACATTAAATGACCTTCATTATGCTATTTACGTTCTTTAGATAGTGTTTGATCTCTGAGAATTTATAATGTCAGTACAGGTTATATATAATAAATGTTATTAATGAAAATGTTTGGTCAAGCAGTACAATCAATTTTCTGACCAAACCTGAAGGTATAATTTTTTTTTAATTACAAAGTCGGAAGCCAGTAAGGAATGTGAAAGGCTAGAACACTGATCTAGAATTACGTCAGCTAATACCTATTCTACACTAATGTATTCTTTAAATTCACAAACATACACTAACCAACTCCCACGTGCCAGTGTGGAAAACCTTTATTAGCTGTTCACTAAACCATTTCCCTCTCCCTCCTAGGCACAGCTAGACTACTCTTTTCAGCCTCCATTGCAGTTCGCTACAGCTGCATGCCTGAGTTCTGGTCACTGGGCTATCAGAAGCGGTGATATATACCATAACACTCTTCCATGTGTGATCCTCCATTTACCTTCCTCATCTTCCAACCAGATGCAGGAAATCTAGTGAAACTCTCTAGGAGCTCCAGGAGACAGCAGAGCCACAAGGTGGAAGGAGCCTGGGTCCCTGAGTCACATGTGCAGCAGAGGAATGGAAGTGCCATGGAAACACAATGGAGTATCTTAGGAAAGGCTTTCCAGAAGCTCTGGTAGCAGAGATGGATATTGAATGAAGGTTAAAATGGGAAGAAAAGAAAGCAAAGTCCCCTTAGGCAGAAGAGAAAGCATACATAGAACTTTAGATGTGAAAATACTAGATGACATTTCAGAACCAACAAGTTGTCTAAAGTAACTGGCATATGTAGTAAAACACAGGCAAAGCTTTGAATCTTAAGATAAAAATTGAGTTGTGGAAAGATTATGAACAGGCTTGTGTGCCAAGTTAAAGAATTTAGACTTTACCCTATAGGCAGTAGAACCCAGGAAAAGGCTTTAAAACTGGGAAGTGACATAAACAACACTATCCATTAGAAGGTAAACTCTGGTGCCCTGTGGAAAAGAACTTGAAGAGGGAAGCTGGCATGAGAAGGAGGCGAGTATTAGACTATTGGAAAAGTCCTGGCAAGAGGCAATGCAAGGAAGGATTCAGGCTGCATTAGAAGAAATTGATACAAAAACAGATACAAGAGACCATAATATTCACGTAGCTGTTAGGTGTAAGCCAGTGGTCCCCAACATTTTTGGGACCAGGGACCAGTTTCATGGAAGACAATTTTTCCACAGACTGGGGTGGGGGAGGATGGTTTCGACACGATCCTAGTGCATTACATGTATTGTGCATTTTGTTTATATCATTATTACATTGCAATATATAATGAAATAATTATACAACTCACCATAATGTAGAATCAGTGGGAGCCCTGAGCTTGTTCCCATACAACTAGACAGCCCTGTCTGGGGGTGATGGGAGACAGTGACAGATCATCAGGCATTAGATTCTCGTAAGGAGTGTGCAACCTAGATCCCTTACATGTGCAGTTCACAATAGGGGTTGCAACCCTGTGAGAACCTAATGCCGCTGCTGATCTGACAGGAGGCAGAGCTCAGGCAGTGGTACGGTTTGGCTCTGCTTCCCCACCCAAATCTCATCTCAAATTGCATTCGCCACATGTTGAGGGACGGACCTATAATCCCTACATGTCAAGGGAGGGAGGTGATTGGATCATGGGGGTGGTTCCCCCATGCTGTTTTCACGACAGTGAGTGAGTTATCACAAGATCTGATGGTTTTATACAGGGTTCTTCCCCCTTCGCACTCTCTCTCTCTTTCTGTCACCTGCTGCCGTGTAAGATGTGCCTGCTTCCCCTTCCACCATGATTGCAAGTTTCCTGAGGCCTCCCCAGCCCTGCAGAACTGTAAGTCAATTAAACCTTTTTATAAATTACCCAGTCTCAGGCAGTTCTTTAGAGCAGTGTGAGAACGGACTAATACAGGCAGTAATGTGAGCGATGGGGCACAGCTGTAAATACAGAGGAAGTTTCACAGACTGATACTGGTCCTTAACCCCAGGGTTGGGGACCCCTCGTGCAATCAGTCAAAAGTAACATTAACTGAGACAGGGAACACAGAAAAGATACAGATTAGAAGGAAAAGATGATAAATTTGCTTTTAATTACATTGAATTTGAAGTCCAAACTACGGAAGCTATCCAGTGGGCATTTTGCATTACATATGCAGAACTTAGAAAAAAATTCAAAATTGGAAGTACAAATTTGGGAGCTGGCAATGTAGAGATGGTATTTAATCCAATGGAATGGATGAGATCTGCCAATAAAAGAGTGTAGAGTGAGAAGAAAAGAAGGAAGAGATTTCACAAGATATTTGAAAGAGTGGTTAGAGGAGTATAGAAAGCATCAGGAGAGGAAAGTGTCATGAAAACCAAGGGAGGTGGGACTTTAAGACTCCCACTTATGCAGAGGAGGTCAGACCAGACCCTGCAAGGAAACCAGATATGCTAACTAGGTACAGAGCAGGGTTACAGCACCTGGAATCCTGTCAGGCACTGTGGGCATGTTCCAAAAATTTGCCAGAGAATGCAAATCTGTCATCAGATTGAACTGATAAGTTTTGGCTGGAAGTCAAAGATGGAGCAAAAGGTCAAACACCAAGTAAATGCAGAACCTCAGAGGTGGAGGATGGAGACTGGAAAAAGGCAAAAAAAAAAAAAAAAAAAAGGTCTGGGATTTTTGCTGGAGCTCCTGCTTGCCAAGTTCTGCCCAGAGGGTAGACTGGGTCAGAATAAACACAAGAGGTGATCAATTGTTTCCAGGAACTAGAAGCCTGAAGGGCCACTGGAAATTGGCTAGTAGGTATTGAAGCAATTTTGTTAGCTTTGGAAGAAGAAAAGGCAAACTACCGAAGGCAATGAGTGGAGACGTCTTCCTCAAGATTGCTGACTGTTAATGGAATTTTGTGTGGAAGCTTGAGGAGTAGGGAGGCTGAAAAGAAGATGCTGAATATATTTGTAGGCTAAGGGTAAGAATCTATTGAAGAAAGCGACATGGAAGATTGAAAGAACGCATAATGTAAGAAATCAAGGTGGGAGTCCTGCAGGAGATGGAACCAAAGGACCTATGAAGATGCTACCTCTGAAAATAATGTCTTCTCTTGCTTTATTGTCTTTGTCAGTTCTTGCCACCAAAACAAAACACCTGAGACTGGATAATTTAGAAATAATATACATTTATTTCTCACAGTTCTGGAAGCTGGAAAGTCCAAGATTAAGGTGCTAGCAAGGCCCCACTTCTTAACACTATATATCACATTGCGATCAAGTTTCAACATATGCATTTTGGAGGACACATTCAGACCATAGCATTGATCTTATGTTTTGGTGGGAGAGGAAAAACAAAACCAGGAGAATAATACGGCAGAAGTCTAGAGAACTGGTGAGGGATACTGCGGGAGTTCATCACTGATGGCGTTTGTTTTCTTAGTAAAGCCAGGCTGGGTCATGCACTCGGAGAGCTGGAATGTGGAGGGTGCTCACAGGTTTGAAGAGGAGAAAGGAAAACTTTGGAATAACGGGGGCTGCAGAGAAAGAGGACTGTCCGGGATAGACGAATAATTAGATTTGCACTGAAGGCACAGCTCAGACAGGGAGTCAGAATGAGACAAGATGTTTCCTAGAATTTCCTAGAGATGATTAGAGCCAGAGGGTCTAAGAACAGGGAAAGAAAGAAAGAAACCAGATAGTTTGCCTGCTAGGAACAAAGGAAACAAAAGAGGATAATGAATCCAAAAGTGTCAAAGAGGGTATGATGAAAGGACTGATTGACCAGTCTGCCCTGAGCTGCTTCTAGGCTGAGGTCAGAGCCTAGCACAGTTCCCACCACAGTGTCTGACACACAAAATACACGCAACAAATGTGGAATAAATGAATGAACAAGTGAACGACTGAATGAACAAGCACATGCTGGAAATTCAGGCTGGTTATGGAGGAAATGAAGTGGACTAGGAAGGAATCAAGAAGCAGGACTGTGTCCTGAGGCAGAAGAACAGGTTTTATGGAAATGGAAAAGTTTGAGAAGAGAAAAACACACAAGGTTGCCGGCAGAGTCATTTCAAAATTCAAATTTTCAGAGGAGCAGTTAAAAGTGATCCAAAAGTCCAAAATATACTTCTGCAAATGGAATTGGTAAAATGAAATGGAGGTAAATGTCTGTGTCAGGGCAGGCCATTGGATGGCTCATCAGTAAATATCATGATGTCACTAAAGTTGACAGTAGATGCTAGAATAGAGAGAAGCTGTGAGCCAAGCTCCAAAGTCCCTAGGATTAAGAAGAAATGACCCAGGGGTGACAGTAACGAGAACTTGAATAATTTATACATTTATTTATATCATCGAGATAATAACATGGGCCCTCCCTACCACCTGGAATTCTTGTAAGGATTAAATCAAAGAAGAATTCCATCAATGTTTTTGTTTGAAAGTAAAAGATGCAAGTGTTCAGGACACTTCATTGTTAGGTGAAAACTACACAAAATTGTCAGAAAGCAGTTTTGGGGAGCCAGGATAATGCTGAGTCCTTTTTAAGAAGTCAAAATTATATCCATTCTGACTAGTGTGAGATGGTATCTCATTTGGTTTTTTGTTTTTCTGGGTTTTTTTGAGACAGAATCCCACTCTGTTGCCCAGGCTAGAGTGCAGTGGTGTAATCTTGGCTCACTGCAACCGCTCCCTCCCGGTTCAAGTGGTTCTCCTGCCTCAGCTTCCTGAATAGCTGGGATTACAGGCATGCACCATCATGCCCAGTTAATTTTTGTATTTTTAGGAGAGACAGGGTTTGGTCATGTTGGTCAGGCTGGTCTCAAACTCCTGACCTCAGGTGATCGGCCCACCTCGGCCTCCCAAAGTGCCGGGATTCCAGGCATGAGCCTGTAATCTAGGCTATAAACTGAGCCTGTAAATGCAGTTCCTAGATTCCTTCCTTATTTGTTGCCTCTCAGGGCCTGTGCCCCTGACACAAGTCTCCCTGGCCACACAGATGTATGTGTCTTACATTTTTAATATTCTTCCCACCATTGTTTTCTAATGATGACCTGTTTGGAATCCTGACTTCTGCTCATTCCCACCCTGCACTCCTGGACTTCTGAGTTTCGTCTATTTCATGATGAGGCACTATTCACTTGCTTTTCACTTCTAAACATTAAACCTTTTTGGTTACAGTAAACTTAACTTCTCTAACAAGTACAAAACTCAGGTACCCTTTAGACCACCACTGAGACTCTGGGATAGTGTTTCTTGGCTCTTTTGAGAACAAGCACTATCAAACCTGAGGAACCACTCTTGCCCGCCGCCCACCTGCAACTTCATACTCACTTGTTCTATCCCATCCCTCTCCCAAAACCTGTTCTAGTATCTGTCCATTTCAAAGCTGTAGGAAAAGAACCATGGGGGAAAAAAATGAAAATGTTAGAGGGGAAAAAGAGAAAATAGAGGAGTTCGTTACAAGGGAAGAAGATAAACATTAATTCTAGATCAGAAGTATTTTGGATAACAGAAATAAAGGTTTTCAAAATGAAAAAGTATAAGAATGAGTACAGGGATAGTAAAAAGGTTCAGCCTTCTCTTCATCCTTTGATCCTGCCACAAGAATAAAAGGAGGGAGGGTCTTATTGCAAGAGAGAAAATTGAAAGAGATGAGATTGAGATCTTGAGGAGGTGAAAGACGTCTTCAAAAAACTGCTGCAAATAACTCCCCAGGAAATCAAGATGTTTTGAATTAAAAGAAGAGGGATGAGTCCATGTGATGTTACACAGCATAAATTGCAGTTAGCCCAATCTCATTATCATAAAATGCTGAGAGTAATAATGTACTTGCCGGCTGTTCCTATACAACAAAATAGCAACAGATGTTATTATAATCATGATAAGCTTAATAGACTTTTTTACAAACTACATTTAATCATTTCTGAATAAAGGAATAGCCAAACAGATAATTTATTAATACAAAAAGTAGAATAAAAATGAATGCAGTACCCAGTTTAAAAAGCAATTTTTTGATTCTTGCTCTGCTACATTCTTTCCCGTAAAGCAAACTACTGTAACAAAATGAAGTTTGCATTTGGGTTATATCCAAGGGCATTATTCAATTTCACAATTTCCACTGTAGTTATCATACTGCTGTCATTTAATTCGTGGTGCCTAGAATCACTTAAAAAAATCTATGTCAACAATTATGGTCCTTTATTCTTTTCCCTGTGGGTATTATCTTGCCTGTCCTCAAACAACATAATGGAGAAAAAAAATGACTGTTAAGTGTAACATTAATTAAAGTGCAGAAAACCATAGTCAACATTGCACTTGCAAGGTCTGGAATGGAGAACTAATGTATAGAATATTGTCCAGGGGCAAAAATTCGTGTATATACAGGACATGGTAGATCAGCTTCTCTACTGCATTATATGCGTTCAGCTGGCTTAAGTTAAAATGAATGAATACATTGAAACTATAGCCACACAAATAACACAATCTTGGAATCATATATAATTCTATCATTTATAAAATGTTTGAGAGCTGTGGTCATTTAATTTTAATTTTTTTTTTTTTTTTTTTTGAGACAAGGTCTTGCTCTGTCACCCAAGCTGGAATGCAGGGGCACAATCTCATTTCACTGCAACCTCCGCCTCTTGGGTTCAAGTGATTCTCCTGCCTCAGCCTCCCAAGCAGCTGAGACTACAGACGTACACCACCACGCTCGACTAATTTTTTTTTTCTTTTAGTAGAGACAGGGCTTTGCCATGTTGGCCAGGTTAGTCTTGAACTACTGACCTTATGTGATCCACAAGCCTTGGCCTCCCAAAGTGCTGGGATTACAGGCATGAACAACCGCACCTGGTCTGTGATCATTTTTGATAAATGATTTTTACAACAACCCAGTGAAATAGAAAATGCATTATGCTCACTTTAGAAGTAAATAAAGGGAATCACAGATAGGTTAAGCAACAACTACTAGGTCAGAAAGCTAATAAATGAAGAGTCAGTAGTTTGTAAGAACTTAAGTTCTCTAACGTTCAGACAGTTTTCTTGCTACTATATTTTGTAACATTGTAGGGCTTACCTAAACATCAATATCATCTACAAGTTCAATGAGACCCTTAGAAATCTTCTTGCATGTCTTGTCACAGTTCTTTCTCCAATTTCTAACAATAGAGTCTCCCAAGATTCTCTCTCTTCAAGAATGTTAGCCCACTCTTCCCTTCTGTCTAGAAGATGATTATATGATCTACCACTTGGAGAAACTTCAAGTCAGGAATAAATACCCAACTTGATATCTATAAAAAAACATATATTTTTAGTTTCAATATTTCTTCTAGACAAATAAATTATTTGCAGATAATTTTATTCCATTGATATTATGTTCTTTGTTGTACGGTCTCCTTTTTCATATACTATGTGCTACTAGGCTACTCTGTTAATTCAACAGAAGAATAGCAAACTTTCTGTCTCTACTGCTGTTGAAATTGCATTGACAATTCTATTATCTAGAAATCCAGAGTTTTACCGGTTTTCAGTGAAAAGGACCAGGATCTATATTGGGACGACGTTACATTTGCTGATGCTTAAATTAGCTAATCTTATCTGACAGTAGTAAAAGTAAAGATACATTTTGCATCACTATATCACTTCCTAAGGAAGATAAGTTTTTGGCTGTTAGGCTAACTCTATATAAATTCAAACTGGAGATAGAAGGAAAGCTTACACAATTTTGCTAAAGATAGGTACTCAAATATAATGAAAAGGCTGAATTTGGATGTTTCATTTTCTCATTACACTGTCTTAAAAGATGTGAATCAGAAAGCCTTTACATTAGTCCAGTACATTCTGTTTATCTAATTCTCACCACTACCTATTGATTTTATTTTCCAAGGCTTTTTGAATTAACATCCCTTGGCTGACGCATAAAGGGATTTGAGTTGAATAATCAGACTCATGCGTTAGGTTAGTATAGTCCCTGAAATAGCAACATCAGTGTGACTGGAATTTGTTAGAAATGCAAATGTTGGGGCCACTCTAAGCCTATGGGACCAAATACTGATGATGGAGCCTAAAATCTACGCTTTAACACACTCTCCAGGTGATTCTACAATAGCTAAAGTTTGAGAACCACTGCTTTAGTTAATTAAAGAGATGAAATCAGATAGAACCCAAACTCTCTGAAGAGAGTTCTAGAAAGAAAATCAGAAATTGATGCACTGTGTTTTGCGACATAGGTCTTTAGGAGCCACACTTCCCTGTGTGTGTGTTTACCCTCAAGACAACATTCTGAGACAATATCCACTGTTCTATAGTTGTCTTCAAGTGGAAAGTACGCTTCTAGAAAACCTGTGTTTGGGAGATAATAAGGAATTCCAACTTTATGTGATTTCTAACTAAAAGGAATGTAGTTTCATTCCTTAATTAATAATTGATTAACACTCCTTACAGAACATTCCCACAAACCTCCTTTTTCACAAACCTCGGGCTGACAACAATAGAATTTGCATATTGTAAAAATGATACAATATAATCATATGCTAACAGCTTTGAAGGTTTTACTATGTATAAAATATTTAGATTTAAAAGTTCATTTTCTGCAATAAAACTCAAATAATTACTGATGACTTCTTAGTAAGTTAAATGTACACACTATTTTAGATACATTGGATGAAAACAGATGGTTACAAGAATTTTCAAACTAGAAGAGTAATCCTTTTACTTTTTGTGTGGCCTTCAGGAATAATTATAGTTAAAGATCATCTTCTGAAAAAAGAGAAATCTTCATATAAATTTTTACTGAATTATGTCATTGGTTTTTTACACTATCTACATAATTTTTTTTGTAATGACAGAAATATGTTACAATTAGTATGATCATTCTTAGACATTTTAGTACTTTCATTGACAAGTAATTGTTAGTATTGGAAAGTGGCATTTATAAATCTGAATGTTAACTGCAGTCATTACTCATAGTCACTCCTCTTTTGGAGGTCTGGGTAATGACCCTCGTGTTTCACCTTTCTTTGAATATACAACGAACCACCAAAGGCTTTCTCCTAAGTAAATCAGTTGCCGTCAAGAGACTTTCATTATTCCAAAAATTGGTTAAGCTGACATATGGCTTATCATGTGGAAGTTTGCTTTGAATTTCTGAACTATGTCTTTAAAAATCAATATCCATAAGGATCTTTGTTATAAGTGGGCTAAGGACATGAATAGACAATTCTTGAAAGAAGAGCCACAAATGGCCAAGAAACATAAGAAGAATGCTCCACGTTACTAATGATCAGGGAGATGCAAATCAAAACCACAATGTGATACCACCTTACTCCAGCAACAATGGCCATAATCAAAAAAATATAGATGTTGGCGTGGATGCAGTGAACAGGGAACACTTCTACACTGCTGGTGGGAATGTACACTAGTACAATCGCCATGGGAAACAGTGTGGAGATTCCTGAAAGAACTAAAAGTAGAGCTACCATTTGATCCAGCAATCCCACTATACTGGGTATCTACTCAGAGGAAAAGGAGTCATTATCAAAAAAGATACTTGCATACGCATGTTTATAGCAGCACAATTCACAATTGCAAAAATGTAGAACCAACCCGAATGCTCATCAATCAACAAGTGGATAAAGAAACTGTGGTATATATATATATACAATGGAATACTACTCAGCCATAAAAAGGAATGAGTTAATGGCATTCACAGTGACCCAGATGAGATTGGAGACTATTATTCTAAGTGAAGTAACTCAGGAATAGAAAACCAAACATCCTATGTTCTCCCTCATAAGTGGTAGCTAAGCTGTGAGGATACAGAGGCATAAGAATGACACAATGGATTTTGGAGACTCGGGGAAAGGGTCAGAAGGGGGTGAGGAATAAAAGACTACAAATAGGGTGCAGTGCATAGTGTCTGGGTGATGGGTGCACCAAAATCTCACAAATCACCACTAAAGAACTTACTCATGTAACCAAACATGACCTGTTCCTCAATAACCTATGGAAATAAATAAATTTAAAAAAATGTAAGTCAAATCCATTTCCTCATATAAATTAGATTATGATATAGGTTTTGATTCTTCACTAAGAGTCTACTGCTTAAATTTTTACAGCAATAGCCAGAAGTATGTTGCGTAATCAACTACCAGCTACGTATCTGTAGATTTGATTTTGTTGAAAGTTCCACATATATAAAGCAGTTCAAAATTAAGTACATTACCTTAAAATTGTATGACAGTTTTGATTTCATAGTACTATCAGACACAAATCCCGTAATTGCCAGTTGAATAAGTATTTAATATGGTTCAGTATGATAAACTGTATGTGTATATTTTTTAAAATCGAGTTTCCTGTTCAAGCTAGATTTTTCCCATTTAAAAGGAATACAACATTTAAAAGGAATATAAAGGACCATACATATATCCATAAAACAACTTTCAAGACATTTTAAAAGATAGAAACTATACAAAGTGTCTTCTCTGACCATTATGGACTGAAGCAAAACTGAAAAAAAACTAGAAAAATCAGAAACGTGAAAATTAAGCAAAACACACTTAAACAGTTAATGAGTGTCCATTGTTAGGCTGCCATAAAAAATTACTACAGACTTGGTGGATTAAGCAACAAAAAATTATCATTTCTATAAATGTGGAGGCTAGAAGTCCAAGATCAACATGACAACATGGTTGGTTTCTTCTGAGGGCCTCCAGCATTGGCTTGTATATGGCCATCTTGTATCTTCACATGGTTTTTCTTCTGTGTATTTTCATGCCATATTTTCTTACAAGAATCCTAGTCACATGAAAATAGGACCAACCATATGATTTAATTGTGGCTTAATTGCCCCTTTAAAGACTCAGTCTCCAAATACAGTCATATTCTGAGGTACTGGAAGTTAGGACTTCAGCAAATAATTTTTTAGTTCACAATAAAGTTCAAAGAACAAATAAATCATTTAAGATAAATAAAAATGGAAACAGCATGCCAAAACTTATGGGATCTAGCAAAAGCAGTGCTTGAAGGGAAATTTACAGCTATAAATGCCTACATTTAAAAAGACAGGATCCCATATTAACAACCTAACTTAATGCTTTCATTCTTATAGAGCCCCAGGTGAATCTCACATTTGCATATTAAAGATTCAATTTAAAATAAACTCCCAAGTCGCAATGGACATTTACCCTAGAATACATATTTCAGCATTGGCCTGGGGCCATGCAAGGACAATTCCTAGAAGGAGGTTACAGTCCACAGCTGTTCTAGTTATGCACCTTTTGTGTTTACGTTTACAAATGTTAGCAGGAGAATATGGACTGGGTAGCCCACCCCGGATGCCGAAAGAAAATGGTAAATTATAGAGACAAAATGGTATAGCAGTTTGACTTTTACTTCTTAAGGTCTTGTGGTTCCATTATCCCGGGCCACAGTTGGGTTCTCTTATGCGAGTAAGTTGGTGAAAGCTAACACCTGCTATTGGAAGTGGGGAGATACTGGGAGTAGCTTCTCTCTTAGGGAACAATAAATATTACCTAAAAGAAATGAACTCTGGAAAGAACAATTAGATGGTGCAGGGCATGTGTGCAAGTTAAGATATACTTGGGTTTGACTCAGGTAGCCGTTAATATCAGGACATCAACTTGGTACCAAAATTAGCTCAAGGCAATCCATCAACAATAGAATTTCTTTTCTCCTTTTTGGGTTGGTCCAGCCCCTCAGTCTAGTATTTCCTTACTAAATGATGCTGAGAATAACCCTAATATCAATAATATCTTTCATTAGTGTTAAATGAGAGGTACTATGTTAATTTGATATTTATTAATTTCTTTTTTTTTTTTTTTTTTTTTTTTTTTTTTTTTTTTTTTTTGAGACGGAGTCTTGCTCTGTCGCCCAGGCTGGAGTGCAGTGGCCGGATCTCAGCTCACTGCAAGCTCCGCCTCCCGGGTTCATGCCATTCTCCTGCCTCAGCGTCCCGAGTAGCTGGGACTACAGGCGCCCGCCACCTCGCCCGGCTATTTTTTTTTTGTAGTTTTATTAGAGACGGGGTTTCACTGTGTTAGCCAGGATGGTCTCGATCTTCTGACCTCGTGATCCGCCCGTCTCGGCCTCCCAAAGTGCTGGGATTACAGGCTTGAGCCACCGCGCCCGGCCTAATTTCTTAATATTTATTTAAAAACTTAAATGTGATAGAATAGCTTTCCCTTAGGTTAACTTTCATGGTTTCATGGTTAAAAAGGAAAAGACTTATAAAGAAAAAGAGAGAGACAGAGAGAAAAAGAAAGAGAATTCAGCTCAGGTATTCCTGCAGAACATTTAAATTAATTCTACTCTTTATGTAGTGTCACTGCTTTATCTGCCACCATGATTGCTTTTGCCTCATCTTCATTTGTGGCATAAGTTGTTTGGAGTTTGGCCAGCGTATCTATATGAGTAATGTGTTTACCGCTACGATGGGGAAGGTTCCAGTTTTAGTGCTTAGTGTTGCTTGTTCTGTAGTTTGTTGTTGGCTTAAAAGACTTACAGTACACGGGGTGTTTTAAGGCCTGATAATCTCTCTTTTTTTTTTTTTTTAATCCTAGAGATTTGCTTGAAAGGGGAAGCTGTCACAGAGGCACCCAGGGAAGTCGTGACAATTCTCCTTTACTGTGCAGCTTTATTTAGGAGAAATGCAGAAAAGTGCAGAAGTTGCAGGAGTGTAATGTTCACAGAAAAACAAATGTAGTCGTTTTACATTTTGTTCAATGATTTTGTTTTGTTTGAAGTGTTGCTTCTCCTGCGTCCCCCACCCCCACCTCCCACCTCCTTGGCTGACCTAACTTTTAACCCAAAGCACCTTCCAGTTCTTTTTGATTGAAAATTAGTTTCATACAGGGGAACTTCATCTTCCTCACATGATGACCAAAGCTGGGCCCCCAGACTTCCTCCTTCAGTAGGTTACACATTACATCCAGACATGCCTTGCTTGTCACATCCCCACCCTGACTTGGAGACATCCAGGGACATGGACACCTGCAGGAATCAACCCACGGCGCCAATTCCACTTTCCCATCTCCTTTCACGCCGTATCCCTGTAAGAGCTCTGCTCGTGTAAACTGGCTTATCCATTGTCACCCCAAACTGGCTTCTACTATCTCAACTTTGCCTGTTCTCTCATACTATTTCCTCTTCATTATTACTTTCTGTATTAGGATTCTCCAAAGAAACAGAACTAATAGGAGGTATGGACTCATGTGCACATGTATGTATGTATGTATGTATGCATCTACCTCTCTACGTATCTGTCTGCCTATGTGTATGTCTATTATCTATCTATCTATCTGTCTATCTATCTATCTATTATCTATCTATCTATCCATCCATCCATCTATCATCTATCATCAAATAAGGAATTGGCTTGTGTCCAAAATCTGCAGAGTCAGTCTCCTAGTTGAAGTCTGCAGGTCATGGACTGCTGTAGAACCAGAAATAGCTAATGTTCTAGTTTGAAGGTCATCAGGTCAGACAGTAGAATTGTCCAGTATTTGGGAGAGAGTCAGCCTTTTGTTCTATGCAGACTTTCAGCTCACCCACGTTAGGGAGGGCAATCTACCTTACTCGGTCTACAGATTTAAATGCTAATCTCATTCCAAAGCACTCTTGTGAAAGTTTTCAGAATCATATTTGACTAAGTATCTGGACACTCCATGACCCAGTCAAATTGACACAGACAATCAACCTTCACACTCTCCTTACAAACACTTGAAGCCAGTTATGGTTGAAGCCAGTTATGGTTACTCCCCTAGAGACAAAGTTCTTCAACTTGAACCTCTCGGGTCTTCAGCCATTTCTCATACAGTGGAGTTTGAGGTATATTAGCACCTTGGTTGCCCTTTCTCCTCACCTCCTCACAGTTTTATACCAAAGCAGGGAGCTGGTTTTACTCCTCCAGTTCTCTAAGACTGACCAGACCTCCCTTGTCTTTTTTGGTTTTATCCTTTTGAGGCACTCAGTAAAAATGATTCCTGGATGTGTATGCAGAATAAAGAACTTCTATAGCCTCTAGGACCCACCGTTTATGTTTGGTTGAATGCAAGTGTTCATCTATTTGTGTTTTTCAACACACAGTGGAGATAGTTTATCAGACTGGGAGGAAATGGTGGCATGAGGTTTGGAGTTTTTGAAGCTGGCTGTATCAGAGAACAGAAGATTGGAATATTAAATCCTCATTACCTCAAGGGACAGCTGCGGCTCTGATTTTATTCCAGGCTTAAACAGAATTTCTTAAACTGTGTTTCTAGAAGTAATAAAAAATACAAATATTTAAAAAGAAAGCTCTATAGTCAAAGGTTGTCTGCCCTTTGATTAAATCATTGTAAAATATAAACTTTAGCCCAATAATAATTTTTCACTTAGATTACTTTAAGAGACATTGTTTTTACCCAGGTAACAGTTTCTGAGAAGGCCTGAGAACAATTCCAATGGTGTCTGTAGCACCTTGATAGCTGCACCAAGATGTTCGCACCAAGATGTCTGTGAGCGCGCCATGTTTCCAGGCCTTGGCCCATTCTGTTCATTCTGCCTGGAACACCCTGTCATGCCCGCCCACCTCAGACGCCTTCTTCTTCACAGTGCTTCAGCTCAATGGTGTCTACTCTGAAAGGTCTTCTCTGACTTCAGCCAGCCAACTTCGGTATTCCTTCCTGGCAATAACGCACCATGCACATCCCATGATCATCTCACTTGTCACATGGGATGTTGTTCTCTGTCTCCACATTTGCCTTTCTGCAACAGCAGTGCCTTTGAAACATCACACCTTAATACATACTTGTTACTGTTATGCTTCTGATATTAGCGATTCAATGGTGAGCATTATAGATGCGGTTTGGTTGTATGTCCCCTCCAAATTGCATGTTGAAACGTGACCTTTAATGTTGCAGATGGGGCTAGTGGGAGATGTTCGGGTCATGGAGGTAGATCCCTCGTCAATGGCTTTGTGCTGTCCTCCTGGTGATGAGTGAGTTCTCATTCTATCAGTTCACGGGAGCTGGTTGCTTAAAAGAGCCCGGAACCCTCTTCCCTCTCTTGCCATGTGACATGCCTGCTCCTCCTCCACCTTTCACCATCAGTAAGAGCTTCCTGAGGCCTCACCAGAGGCTGCGCAGATGCTGGTGCCATGTTTCTACTGTCTGCAGAACTGTGAGCCAAATGAAGGTTTTCCTTATAAATTACCCTGTCTTAGGCATTCCTTTATAGTAATGCAGAACAGGGTAACACATGCTCCCAGCCTTGTGAACCTCCAAGCCTAATGTGAACCGAAGTCATGTCATCATTGTCACCAGTACTTATTAAATCAACAAATAAAAATGGATTTCTGCAGTAGACTCCTTAAATACAGGGACAATATTTATGTTTTTTTGTTTTTGGTTTTTCTTTGTGTACTCAAAACTTGGCATAATTATGTGTTGAGTGAAGGGAGGAATGATTAAGTAATTTCATTGTTGACTTTCAGTTTTAGATGAGCAAGTGACTTTTCAGAAAAATCTCATTTAAATGTTTATGTTAATTTCTTTTCATAAATGTTATTTGAAGCTGATACCTTTAGGGGTAATGAAAATTCAAAAGTCAGGTCATCTCCCAGGGAGGGTGAGTAGGAATGATATGACATTTTTACTAGCATGAGATATTTAGACAATTCTAATCATAGTTTCAGTAATTATAAAATTATTATCATCAACTGTCAGTTATTTTTAGATTTCAAAGGTAGAATTTAACCTTTAACTCTGTCCAAATCTGTCATGTAAACAACCTAAAGTAACTACCCTTTGAGATCAAAAATTAATATCTTACAAGGGTTTACTCAGAGTATGCTAATTCTTTGAAGCTTCCTGAAAACCAAATTCAAATTCAAGACAATTAAATGTTAATACCTTTCTAGTGATCAGAGAGACAAATACAAGGAAGATTAATATTCTTGCTCCGTGCTTTGGAGACAGGCTCTCAAAGTGATCAAATCAAGTGTTACCTTTGAAAGTGACACCTTACATTACAGTGCTTGGATGTCCTTCTATAGTTAATGAACAGGCAGAGGTTTTTTCTTCTTTCTGAGCACTGAGGTAGGTGCATGGGTTGGTGAGCTCCCTCGAGGAGGTCATAGTGAGAATAAAAATGTATTTATTCATTCAACAAGTTTTTATTGAGAAACTGTCATTGGCAGACCTTGTACTCAACACTGGGATTATAGACAAGAAAAGTAGGATCTTGTCCTGTGGAGCTGACTCCTGGGCAGAGGGATAAAACCACAAATACACAGAAAAATAAAAACAAAGTAATTAAGAAATAAAGACACCATCATTTGTAAATAACTCAAGAGAGTATTTCACAATTCACGTTTTGACCTAATTTTAGGAAGGGATTTAGCCAGAGCCTTGAGTTGGGGATTTAACTGTAAATGTTCACTCAGGATGCAAAGTTTTCACAGACCCTCAGACCCACAGCCATCCCTGCCTACTGCCTAGCACACATTGCCACGCCGCGGAGCACACTTTCTCACTCGAGGAAATAAGGCTAATGTGGGAATCATTTAGCTCAGCCCTGTACCAGCTCTATATTGACCTAGGAATACAGAATAAGTCAACTGTTATTGTTTTTAAAAGTTAGAGCAATCTTGGCCGGGTGCGGTGGCTCAAGCCTGTAATCCCAGCACTTTGGGAGGCCGAGGCGGGCGGATCACAAGGTCAGGAGATCGAGACCATCCTGGCTAACACCGTGAAACCCCGTCTCTACTAAAAAAATACAAAAAACTAGCCGGGCGTGGTGGTGGGCGCCTGTAGTCCCAGCTACTTGGGAGGCCGAGGCAGGAGAATGGCGTGAACCTGGGGGGCGGAGCTTGCAGTGAGCCGAGATCGCGCCACTGCACTCCAGCCTGGGCGACAGAGCAAGACTCCGTCTCAAAAAAAAAAAAAAACAAAAACAAAAAACAAAAAAAAAAAAAGTTAGAGCAATCTTAACTGATAACCTAGGGGGAAAGCTTATTGCATGCATTAAAAACTGGAATTTGGTTTATTTCCATGGTTTTGGAGCAATTCAGTGTGCACGTATTTATTGCTTCGATGCATGCTATTACACCTATTACAGAAGTACAGAGGTTTAGGATTATGTGTGTGTGTGTGTGTGTGTATATATATATATATACATGTGTATATATATATTTTTTGAAATGGAGTCTCGCTCTGTCGCCCAGGCTGGAGTGCAGTGGTGCGATCTCGGCTCACTGTAAGCTCCGCCTCCCAGGATCACGCCATTCTCCTGCCTCAGCCTCCCGAGTAGCTGGGACTACAGGTGCCCGCCACCACACCCGGCTAATTTTTTGTATTTTTAGTAGAAATGGGGTTTCATTGTGTTAGGCAGGATGGTCTCGATCTCCTGACCTCGTGATCCACCCGCCTTGGCCTCCCAAAGTGCTGGGATTACAGGTGTGAGCCACCACGCCCAGCAGGATTATATTTTTAATGTCCTTTCTCTTAAACATGTTTTACTTTTCTGAAGCTCTTTTGTATTTTTCTGACCACAGCCTCATAGGATCACCTGAGGACAGGCCTCATTGTCTTGCATCCTGATTAATAAGATCAACACAGGAGCAGCTATGGACAGCAGCTGACTCCAACTACTCTGAAGGTGACATGCTGTTTGTTCTGGGTGTTTCTGGGTTCTCTGCATCTGGCTTTCTGCAAGTGTTCACATCTGTGGTCAGAGCCAGGTCAGCTAGAGGGGAAGGGTCAGGGGATAAGGGTTCAGGGTCCTAATTGAGACTTTCCCACCTGGGGGCTATGGGCGCTGTGGATGTCATCCTGCTGCCCGCTCTTGATACAAGTCTTGTGGGACTGCCAAAGCTGGACGTCCAATTTTAGTTTTTCAGGAACCTCCATACTATTTTCCAAAATGATGTACTAATTTACATTCCCAGCAACAGCGCACAAGGATCCCTTTTTCTCTGCATCCTCACCAATCCTCATCTGTCATCTTTTTGATAATAGCCATTCTAACAGGTGTGAAGTGGTATTTCACTGTGGTTTTAATTTGCATTTTCCTGATGATTATTCATGGTGAATCACTTTTATACATCTACTGGCCATTCGTATGTCCTCTTTTTAGAATTCTAGTATGCTGGTATGGGATACTCTCAGAAACATGGTACGGTAGTATAAAGTGAATGACATCCCATAGGGATATTTATGAAATCACCTTGGACACACGAATTTCTCTGTCAGTTTTGAATCTAATATTTTGGCCTAATTAGCAACCTGCTATTCCTATTTTCTTAGATCAAGCGTGTCTACCTATTGCTCTCAGGCAACCTGTTACAAGCAAATGGTAGTGTCCAGTTTGAACTATCAGACCTGCTGCTATTACTCTTAATCAGTGGAAATCAAGCTTGCTGGATAGCAACTTTACCACCTCTAATCACTAAATCAGTTTTCCTGAACAGAATAGAAAAGAGAAGGTGCAATTTTTTTTCTTCCAATAGTTCCATTAATTCATGTTCAACAACCACTGGCCCCTTAATATTATGACTGTAATAACAGCAGGGCCTTTTTTTTTTCTTTCCTTGAGACAGGGTCTGGCTCTTTCACCCAGGCTGGAGTGCTATGGTGCCATCTAGGCTCACAACCACCTCTGCCTCCCAGGCTCAAGCGATCCTCACACCTTAGCCACCGGACTATCTGGGACTATAGGTGCATGCCACTATACCTGGCTAATGTTTTGCATTTTTTTTTTCCTGCACTCAAGTGATCCACCTGTCTCAGCTTCCCAAAGTGCTGAGATTACAAACCTGAGCCACTGAGCCTGGACAATAGCAGTTCTTTAAAACATCTTGTTATCTTTGTATACTGAAATAAATTAGAGCCCCTCCCCTCTTCATGTCTGTAACCCATAAGGAAAAGAAGAATATCAACTCTTGGGGAAAATAATTCCAATATTTCTGCATGTCCTTTTACAGCCTCATTTTCAATGACATTATTATTATTATTATTTGAGACACAGTCTCACTCTGTCCCCCAGGCTAGAGTGCAGTGGTGTGATGTCGGCTCACTGCAACCTCTGCCTCCAGGGTTCAAGGGATTCTCCTGCCTCAGCCTCCTGAGTAGCTGGGATTATAGGCATGCGCCACCACACCCAGCTAATTTTTGTATTTTCAGTAGAAACAGGGTTTCACCATGTTGGCTAGGCTGGTCTTGAACTCCTGACCGCAAATGATCCACCCGCCTCGGCCTCCCAAAGTGCTGGGATTACAGGTAGGAGCCACTGGGCCTGGCCCAATTATCTTATTAAACACCCTTTCAACATCTTTTTCTAAGTAACTCACCTCTGAAATTTTACATCTTATTAAATAGTGGGCATTTACATAAACATAGATATTTGGTAAACATTGATTCCTTAATTGAGCAACTAAGAACCTATTATGTGCCACAAGAATACTGGCAGTGAAGCAGTGAATGAACAGTACCTCCTCTCATGGGATCTGCATCCTAGCGAGGAAAGAGAGAGAAAAGAAACCAGGCTGAGGGGGATAATGAGTGTCAGAGGTTGGAGAGGAAGGAAGCTTGCTACTTTTTGAGTGACTGGGGAAGGGATCACTGATCGAATGACATCTGAGCAGACCCTGGAAGGAAGTGACAGAGTGAGCCATGGATTCAACAGGAACAGCTCTCTAGGCAGAAGGGCTAGCAAGTGCAAAGGCCCTGAACAGGAACATCCTTGTTACATTCGAGGAACTGTATGAGGCCAACGCAGCTGCAGCACACTGAACATAAAGAACTAAAAATGAAGTCAGAAAAGTTGATGGGTCATGTAGAAGGAAGATAATCTGACTTTTTTTTTTTTTTTCTTTTGAGACAGAGTCTTGCTCTGTCACCCAGGCTGGAGTGCAGTGGCGCGATGTCGGCTCACTGCAAGCTCTGCCTCCCAGGCCCACGCCATTCTCCTGCCTCAGCCTCCCGAGTAGCTGGGACCACAGGCGCCCGCCACCGCGCCTGGCTAATTTTTTGTATTTTTAGTAGAGACGGGGTTTCACCGTGTTAGCCAGGATGGTCTTGATCTCCTGACCTTGTGATCTGCCTGCCTCAGCCTCCCAAAGTGCTGGGATTACAGGCGTGAGCCACCGTGCCCAGCCACTTTTTGTTTTTTAATGATGCTGCCTAGTAGTTTGAGAGTAGACTGTGGCAGGGATACCAGTTAGACTGCTATCAGAATAATCTAGGTAAGGGATAGACCAGTTTAATAAAGCTAAAAGTTGTGAGAAGTGGTCAAATTCTGTGACTGATTTGAAGACAAAGCCACTAAGATATGCTGGTTGATTACGTATGGGATGTAAATGAATGAAAAGGGTCAAGAATGTATCCTAGGCCTGAGTAATTGGAAGGCTAGAAATTGGTGGGGAGAGCTGAGAGGTGAGGTTTGGGTGAAGAGTCAGGAGATCAGGGCACCTTCAGTTTAAAAGTGATACAATGATAGAGGAAGAGAGGGCATGCAGCTGAACTTGCCAGCTTGGAAATCAGGAGAGAGGTCCAGACTGGTGATAGAGAGTTCTGGGTCGAGTATGAATAGTATTTAAATAGCAACTGGACGAGATCACCTAACAAATGAGGGTAAGCAGGAGAAGAACAGAAAGGAAGGACAGAGAGGAGTTGAAGAATCAAACCTTGGAGCAGTCCAACCTTTAGAGATTGGGGAGACGAGAAGAAACTAGCAAATGAGCAGAGAAGAAACAACCAGTGACAGAGGAGACCCTAGAGAAAGCTTCGTTTTTGCAGTCAAATAAACTGTTCCAAGGAGGTAGTGGTCAGCAGCATCACATAGTCAGAAGTGAAGGAAGCTGAGGACTGAAAATTGACCTTTGGGCATAAAGTGACAAGAGCTGTCTTAGTGGCATGGGGCAAATGGTAGCCTCACTAGAGTTGATTTAAAAGCAATTTAAAAAAAACCATAAAACTCCCTTTTTCTAAAGATAGGTTATTACTGACTGTGCTATTTTGTTACTTAGAGGGACAGATTTAATTTCCCAAATCAAATATAACTATTGCATCTACTTTCAATTCAGAAAATTAAGATATTTGTATTTTATTCTTTTTATTACTGCTAAACAAAACATTAGGAATACTCCTAAAAGAAATGCAAATTTTATAGCAACACTAACAGAAGGATAAATATGGTAAAATATCTTAAAATAAAAGTTAGTGATAGAAATAGTAACAGAAGTAGAAATAGATGCTAGTGCAATGTCACTTAGGCATTTTTCAGAAATTAACTTACTAAATCTTAGAAGTATTTCTTGGCTTAGAAGTATTTATTTATTTATTTATTTATTTATTTATTTATTTATTTATTATTTTGAGACAGGGTCTCACTCTGTTACCCAGGTGAGAGTGCAGTGGTACAATCTCAGCTCACTGCAGCCTCCACTTCCTGGGCTCAAACAATCCTTCCACCTCAGCCTCCCGAGTAGCTGGGACTGCAAACACATGCCACCACGCTCGGTTAATATATATATATATTTTTTGTAGCGTTGAAGCCTCACTATATTGCCTTTTTGGAAACAATTGAATCAAGCTAGTTATATTTATCACCTTACATACTTACCATTTTTTGTGAGAACATTTAAAATCTCTATTTTCAATTATACATTATTATTAACTATGCTGTACAACAGATCTCCAAAATTTCTTCCTTCTATCTAACTGAAACTTCATAGTTTTTGACCAACACCTCCCTCTTCTCCCCACCTTCTTCAGTCCCTGGTATCCAGCATTGTACTCTCTGCTTCTAGGGACCTTTCTAGGGTCCATGTATAAGTGAGAGGATGAGGTGGTTTTCTTTCTGGGCCTGGCTTACCTCACTTAGTATATAACATCCTCCAGATTCATCCATTTTGTCACAAATCACAAGATTTCCTTTAAGGCTTAGTATTCCACCATGTGTGTGCGCATGCATGTGTATCACCTTTTCTTTTCTTTTTTTTGCAGGTTTTTTGGACATTTATTAAATCCTTACAAAACAGAATACAAAATTCCAGCATTGACAGTTGGTGTAAAGGCAAACCTTTGAGCTCTATCAGTTTGAGAGGTGACAGTGTGCTAGCAGCCCTCACTCTCAGCGCCTCCTCGGCCTGGGCCTCCACTCTGGCGGTGCTTGAGGAACCCCTCAGCCCACCAGGGCACTGCGGGCGCCCCTCTCTGGCCTGGCTGAGGCCGGAGCCGGCTCCCTCTGCTTGTGGGGAGGTGTGGAGGGAGAGGCGGGGGTGAGAACCCGGGCTGTGCCAGGCACTCACAGGCCACTGAAAGTTCCCGCCGGCGCTCCAGGGGCCCCACACTCGGAGCCACTGGCGGGCGCTGCCGGCCCTGGGCAGTGAGGGGCTTAGCATCCGGGCCAGCAGCTGCAGTAGGTGCGCGGGGTCCCCCAGCAGTGCCGGCAGCCCCAGGGACTCAGCTGCCTCCCCATGGGGCAGGGCCCCGGGACCTGCAGCCCACCATGCCTGAACCTCCCCACTCCTGGTGGTGGGCCCCTGCACAGCCCGAGTGACCACTAGAACGCCACCCCCTGCTCCATAGTGCCCAGTCCCATTGGCCACCCAAGGGCTGAGGAGTGCTGGCACAGCTCCCTTGGGACTAGCAGGCACTCCTGCCTGCAGCCCTAGTGGGGGATCCACTAGGTGAAGCCAACTGGGCTCCTGAGTCTGGTGGGGACTGGGAGAACCTTTGTCTAGCTAAGGGATTGTAAATACACCAATCAGCACCTTGTGTCTAGCTCGAGGTTTGTAAATACACCAATAGGTACTCTGTATCTAGCTAACCTAGTGGGGACTTAGAGAACTTTTCTGTCTAGCAATCTGTGTCTAGCTAAAGGATTGTAAATGCACCAATCAGCACTCTGTGTCTAGCTCAGGGATTGTAAATGCACCAATCAGCATCCTGTCAAAACAGTCCAATCAGCTCTCTGAAAAATTGACCAATCAGCTCTCTGTAAAATGGACCAATCAGCAGCAATCAGCAGGATGTAGGTGGGGACAGATAAGGGAATAAAAGCAGGCTGCCCCAGCCTGGCAGCTATAACCTGTTCCCTTCGTCTTCTGTGGAAAGGAAGCTTTGTTGTTTTGGTGTTTGCAATAACTCTTGTGGTTGGTCAATGTCTAGGTATGCACTGCTTTTATGAATTGTAACATTCCCTGCAAATGTCAGCAGTTTCATTGCTGAGGTCAGCATAGATTATGAACCCAAAGGGAGGAATGAGCAATTCCAGATACAGCCCCCTTAAAAGCTATAATACTCGAGCTATAATAGTCACTGCAAAGGTCTGCAGCTTCAAGGGTGAGGCCAGTGTAGACTATGAACCCACAGGGAGGAATGAAAAACTCCAGACATGTGATCTTAAGAGCTGTAACACTCAAGGCAAAGGTCTACAGCTTCAAGCCTGAAGCCAGTGTAGACTACAAACCCACAGGGAGGAATAAACAAGTTCAGACACACCATCTTAAGAGCCATAATACTCACGATGGAGGTCTGCAGCCTCACTCCTGTAAGCCAGCGAGACCACAAACCCACCAGAAGTAAACTCCGAACACGTGTGACCACCAGAAGTAAGAAACTCCGAACACGTGTGAACGTCAGAAGGCACAAACTCGAAACAAACCGTCTTTAAGAACCGTAACACTCACCACGAGGGTCTGCGGAAAAAACTGCTAGCCGCTGAGTTTTCAAGACCTGATGGTTGTGGATGCCTGCAGCGGCTGGGTGTCTGTCTGCTTGTTCTTTTATACAAAAAGGCAGTGAGTTCCCCCATTGCGAGATGGAATCACTGACAGGTGAGACGGGAGCAGGCCGCGGGGAGGGTGGCCTGCCCGTCTGCCCTCCCGCCTGCCCTATCCCAGGGGTCTTCGGAAGGGGCAGGCCACAGATACGGGCAGTGGGGACCAGGGAGGGCACAGCACCCCCGTGGCCGCCGGACTGTGACCATTGTACGATACTTGGGTGAGGCAGCTGGGCTGGGCAGACGGTGTCTGAGGCACCCACTGATGTGTTTGTGTATTTGGTCCTTGGAGGAAAAAAAAAAAAACTAAACAGGACTTAACGATCCCTGACCAGGGATTTAGAAGCCAGAGGGGCTGCCCCAGGCCTGGAGTTCGGGGGCAGGGCTGGGAAGGGCAGAACGTGACCCTAGTTGTGCTCACCAGCACAGCTGCGTGTACTTCTCGAAAGTGGAACCTTGTATTGCATAGAACGTCCCCACCCGCAGGAAGTGGCGGCAGGCTCCGCAGCCCCCGGGGTTTGGAGCGTGGATGGTTGGGGGACGGAGCAGACCCCCCATTCCTGGGTGCCCGAACGGAGGCCGAGGCCATGGCCATTTTCCTGAAGGTGGCAGACCAAACACGCTGGCCTGCGGGTGGGGACTTGGCCAGAACCTGGGGTCTGGGCCCAGCTCTAAGAACAAGGACTGAGCTGACAAGCTTCTATGCCAGGCCTAAGGGGCGGCGTGAGGCAGGACGTGGCCATGGTCAGACTGAGCCCTGAGAAGGGGCACTTGGGTGCCCGGAGGGGGTGTCTTCCAGAACCCGATGTTGGCTGATGGTGCCTTTTCAGCCCCTCTGCCTGCTGCGGTGGAAACGGCTTCGGGCCAGGCGGGGCTCCTGCTGTCTCAGGCTCTGGTGCGGTATCATCTTTTCTTTATCCATTCAAGCGTTGGTGGACACTGAGGCTGATTTCATGTCTTGGTTATTGTGAATGATGCTGCAGTAAATGTGGGAGTGCAGATACGTCTTGAACGTACTGATTTCATTACCTTTGTATATACACCCAAGTGTACATACCCCAGTGGAATGCTGGATCCTATGTGCCATGGTTTGGACATGGTTTGTCTGAGCTTGCCAAGTCCCATGTGGAAATTTAATCCTGTGTTGGAGGTGGGACGTGGTGCAGGTGTTTTGGTCATTGGATCCCTAATGAATGGCTTGGTGCTATCCTCAAGGTAATGAATGAGTTCTCACTCTATTAGTTACCACAGAACGGATTGTTAAAAAGAGCCTGGCACCTCCCTCCTCTCTCTCTTGCCCCCTCGCGCACCATGTGATCTCCACACGGCTGCTCCCATTTCCATTCCCCCATGAGTGGAAGCCGTCTGATGCGGATACCAGTACTGAGTGCTTTGTCCAGAACTCTAAGCCAGATTTGATTTGTAAATTCCCCAGCCTCGGCTGAGCAGTGGCTCACACCTGTAATCACGGTACTGTGGGAGGCTGAAGCAGGAGGATTGCTTGAGCCCAGGAGTTCAAGACAAGTTTAGGCAACATAGCGAGGATCCTGTCTTTACAAAAAATAAAATAATTTCTCTGGCCTCAAGTATTCCTTTGTAGCAACACAAATGTACAAAGACAATACAGTAGTTCTATTTTTAATTTTTTGAGGAGCCCTTAATACTGTTTTCCATAATGACTGTACTAATTTCCATTCCCACCAGAAGTGTACAAGGGTTTTCTCAAAAGATAATCGCCAAATTCTCTTTTGTCTTTTCAGTAGTAGCTATTTTAATGGTTATGAGGTGATATCTCTGTGGTTTTGATTTGCATTTCCTGGTGGTTAGTGATGTTGGGCATCTTTTTCATATACCAGTTGGTCATTTATATGTCTTTTTTTTTTTTTTTTTTTGAGACGGAGTCTCGCTCTGTCGCCCAGGCTGGAGTGCAGTGGCCGGATCTCAGCTCACTGCAAGCTCCGCCTCCCGGGTTCACGCCATTCTCCTGCCTCAGCCTCCCGAGTAGCTGGGACTATAGGCGCCTGCCACCTCGCCCAGCTAGTTTTTTGATTTTTTGGTAGAGACGGAGTTTCACCATGTTAGCCAGGTGAAATAAAATAAATTTTTCTTTGGCTTGGAGGTGGGATTTCACTGGGGACCTTCCCCTATCTGACTAGGCATTTGGCTGCCTCCTGTCCTTATCACCTTGAGCTCATGAAAGGCATTCTTCATTTCTGTTAACAGTGGCTTTGATCTTGTGTTAGGCTGTTTTTGCATTATTTTAAAGAATATCCAAGGCTGAGTAATTTATATAGGAAAGAGGTTTAATTGGCTCATGGTTCTGCAGCCTTTACAGGAAGTGTGATGTTGGCATTTGCTCGCTTCTAGTGAGGGCCTCAGGAAACTTCGACTCATGGGAGAGGGTGAAGATGGAGCAGGAACGTCACACGGTGAGAGTGGGAGCAAGAGAGCAAGGACGGAGGTGCCATGCACATTTAAACAATGAGATCTCTCGTGAACTCACTCATCAGCAACAGGATGTTGCTAAGCCATTCATGAGGGATCCACCCCCGTGATCCACACACCTCCCACCAGGCCCCACCTCCAACAACTGGGATCACATTTCAACATGAGATTGGAGGGGACAAATATCCAAACCATATCAGATCAGTAGCATTTCTTTTTATTCTTTCTTAGAATGTCTCTCTGCTTACATTACCTATCTGTTCTTGCAGGTTGTCTACGTTTTCCATTAGAGTTCTTAGCATATTAATCAGTTGTTTTAAATTCCCAGTCTGATCGTGCCAACATCCTTTGCATGTCTGAGTCTGGTTCTATACGTGCTCTGTCTCTTCAACTGTGTTTTTTGCCTTTTACTGTGCATTGTAATTTTTTATTGAAAATTGGACTAGGCGCGGTGGCTTACCCCTGTAATCCCAGCACTTTGGGAGGCCAAGGAGGGCAGATTGCTTGAGCTCAGGGGTTTGAGACCAGCCTGGACAACATGGTCTACAAAAAAAAAAAAAAGCCGGGCGTGCTGGTGTGTGCCTGTAGTCCCGGCCACTTGAGAGGCTGAGGTGGGATGATGGCTTGAGCCTGGAAGATCGAGGCTGCAGTGAGCTGTGATCACACCACTGCCCTCCAGCTTTGGAGACAAAATGAGACCCTGTCTCAGAAAAGAAAAGAAACAGCTACCTGCCTCATTCAGTGAGTGTATTAGTTTTCTAGGGCTGCCTTAACAAGTACCACATGCTGGGTACTGGCTTAAACAAGAGATTTATTTTCTCACAGTTCTGGCAACTAGAAGTTCAAGATCAAGGTGCAGGCAGTGTTCATTTCTTCTGAGGCCTGCCTTACTGGCTTGTAGATGGCTGGCTGTCTTTTTCCTCTGACTGTGTATGTCTGTGTGCCAATTCCATCTTATAAGGATACCAGTCATATCAGATTAGAGTCCATCCTAATGACCTTATTAATTAATTTGCAATTGCCCCTTTAAAGATCTATCTACAAATACATTCACTTCCTGAGGTGTACCATGGGTTAGGACTCCAACATGGGAATTTTGAAGGAACACAATCATC
Source organism: Chlorocebus sabaeus (assembly GCF_047675955.1). Taxonomy (NCBI): domain Eukaryota; kingdom Metazoa; phylum Chordata; class Mammalia; order Primates; family Cercopithecidae; genus Chlorocebus; species Chlorocebus sabaeus. The sequence goes on along the minus strand of NC_132929.1, from coordinate 5,415,758 downwards.
CCATCACAGTGAATCACGAGAAAGGTTTACACAACTCAAGATCAGTTTATACTAATAACTAAGCATTAGTAATAGCAAATGATATGGAAAAGAAGGGAGCTGGAAAAATATATAAATCGGGCATGGTGGCTCATGCCTATAATAGCAGCCCTTTGGGAGGCCGAGGTGGAAGGATTGCTTGAGGCCAGGAGTTCAAGACCAGCCTGGCCAACAGAGTAAGACCCCAGTCTCTCTTTAACATACATACGTATCACATCAGGGGAGGTCCAGAGAAGCCCAACACAGGGTTCCAATGTCCTTCATTTGAGAGGAAGCCACACAGGATGTGATCTTTCCCTCTCGAGCAACAAGCCACAGAGCATGGACAGAATGTCTCTGCCCAGGGAAGCCTGTTTGGAGTTTCACCATCTGAGAGGCTCAGATAGGGGCTGGTCACACACATACAACCTGCTAGCAACTGGCCATGGCACCCAAAAATGAGGACCCCAAGCATGGATCCGGGTTCACACACGTCATCCATGTTTGCACAAAGTAACCTGACAAGCTGGTAAGGGATGTTCTGTTGCTCCAGGTGTACATAACAAAATCACCGATCAGTAACAGAAAGAACACTCTGAGGGCCACATTCCCAGGGGATAGCTAAGGGTCAGTCATGGTTCCCTTGGAGACGTGAAAGAAAGAAAATAACAGAGCTGGTCTGTTACCTCTTCGCTCAGAACACCCAACCAGATCCCCTATTCCTGACTCCCATCACTTACAAATGGCAGTGGAGGCACAGCTTTTAGGGATAGGGAAGTGAGGGGGTGAGGGAGCTAGGGATTGGGCACCATTTCGCCTACAAATTACACGTATCCAGGAATCATGTTTTTATTGAAACTATCATCTTTACCCTGAAAAAAAAATGAAAAATGGATACCTCTGCTTTTCTGGGCTTTTTTTCTGATTACGTCAACCTTCCCACCTCTTGGAACAGAATGCACAGTCTGTTACACAGAGCCCCATCTGATCTCCCCAGTCCGGGAGCTCCCTGCCCTCATCTCCCACTGCCTGCTTGCTTCATGTCTTACTCCAGCCACCCTGGCAACCCTGAGGATCGTCACACACACCAGGTCCCCCCACCACTTCCCCCGGCTTCAGAGCCTGAGGATCCTCACACACACCAGGCCCCTGCCTGCTTCAGAGCCTTGGCTGGGGCTGTTCTGTCTGCATGGAGTGTTCTTAGAAATCCTCTTCACTGTCCCCTCATCTCCTGCATGTCTCTCAAAGGTCACCTCATCGGAGGCCTCCTGGCCACTAGTATCTAAAACAGCAGCCCCTGCCATTCTCTGCGCCCTTTTGAGAGGTGATAACTGCCAGCAGCCCTGGCTCCCTCTAGGAGCTTCCTCAGCCTTGGCATCCACTCTGGCTGTGCTTGAGGAGCCCTTCAGTCTGCCGCTGCGCTGTGGGGCCCCTCTCTGGGGCTGGCCAAGGCCAGAGCTGGATCCCTCTGCTTGTGGGGAGCTGCGGAGGGAGAGACGCAGGAGGAAGCTGGGGCTGAGCGTGGTGCTGCAGGGGTGCGGGTTCCAGAAGGGCATGGGCTCTGCTGGCCCTACATTGGGTCAGGAGATCGAGACCATCCTGGCTAACACGGTGAAACCCCGTCTCTACTAAAAATACAAAAAACTAGCCGGGCGAGGTGGCCGGCGCCTGTAGTCCCAGCTACTCCGGAGGCTGAGGCAGGAGAATGGCGTAAACCCGGGAGGTGGAGCTTGCAGTGAGCTGAGATCCGGCCACTGCACTCCAGTCCGGGCTACAGAGCAAGACTCCATCTCAAAAAAAATAAAAAATAAAAAATAAAAAAAAATAAAACAACAACAACATTGAAACTCAGTACCACCCATCTGGGACTTCGGTGTACATAGTTTGGGATGCAGCCTGGGCATCAGGGTGTTTGAAACCTGGTGATTCTAACATGCAGCCAAGATATAGAACTATCACTGCACAACAGCTAAAATGATATAACATGGGTTACATGTACCAATATAGATAAAGCTTTAAAAAATACGATGCTGAAGGAAAAGTCAGTTGCCAAAGGATATATATACAGTATGATGGCCTTTTTTTTTTTTTTTTGAGGTGGAGTCTTCACTCCGTGGCCTAGGCTGGAGTGCAGTGGCTTGATCTCGGCTCACTGCAAGCTCCGTCTCCCGGGTTCGTGTCATTCTCCTGCCTCAGCCTCCCAAATAGCTGGGACTACAGGTGCCCGCCACCGCACCCGGCTAATTTTTTGTATTTTAATAGAGACGGGGTTTTGCCGTGTTAGCCAGGATGGTCTCGATCTCCTGACCTCGTGATCCACCCGCCTCGGCCTCCCAAAGTGCAGGGATTACAGGCGTGAGCCACCGCGCCCGGCCAGTATGATGGCTTTTACAGAAAATTTAAGAGCATGAAATATTATATATATATACACACACACATATACACAGAGAGAGAGAGAGAGAATGGATGCACACATAATTTTTTGTTAAAAAGCATGAGAATTAAAAACGCCAAGTTCAGAGTGCTGTTTAGCTCTGGGGAGGGAAGATGATGGCTAGGGCTGGGATGAGACTGGGAATTGGGACTGGAGACTCAGCTCCAGGTGATGGCTATTCGAGTTCCTTCTGGGTTGTTGATTCCCCCAACAGTGCAATAACAGATGCTCTGCAGCAAACACAAATCTAATGTGGGACAGCTCTTTTTCTTAACAGCAGCTGAAGTCCCCTCCCCACCCCATCCCATCCCTCATGCACAGTTTCCCTCTGGCCCCGGTCCTGCGTCAGGCTGCAAGCACTGTGCTTCTGTGGAAGGTGGATATTTCCCCTCCTGGGAGGAAACTGGCTCGGAGCCGAGATCTGGGCTAAGTTTAGGACAAGCCGTTGGGAATCACAACTTCTCAGCAAGGCCAAACGACTTTTTTGTATGTGTCCACTTTCCACAGTGTAGAAAAAGCTCCCCAGGTGGAAGGAGCAACCGTTTGAGATCAAGGAGACCTGATATTACCTGGCCGTGTGATATTAAGCAAATCTCTCTCCTCTCTGAACCTCCGTTTCCCTATATATATATATATCATGAGGTGGTTGGTATGTAGGAAATGTAAGTCCCTCTCTAGCCCCAACAGCTGAATCGTGATTGGTTTAAAATAGTGCTTCTCAATCCTAGTAATTACTAGAATAATCTGGGTTTTTTTTTTTTAATAGTGACACCTGGGCCTATTCCTGGTAATTCTTATTTAGTTAATCCAGAGTAGGGTCCAGGCATCTGTATCTTTGTAAAGCTCTTCATGGCTGGTACGGTGGATCACACCTGTAATCCAAGCACTTTGGGAGTATAAGGTGGCAGGATTGTTTGAGATCAGGAGTTCAAGACCAGCCTGAGCAACATAGTGAGACTTGATACCTATTTTTTAAAAAGTAAAAATTAGCCACGTGTAGTGGTGCATGCCTATAGTCCCAGCAACTCAGGAGACTGAGGTGCAAGGATGGCTTGAGCCCAGAAGTTTGAGGATGCAGTGAGCTATGATTGCACCATTGCATTCCAGCCTGGATGACAGAGTGAGACCCTGTCCCTGAGAGAAAAATTAAAAATAAGATAAAAGCTCCTCTGGTGATTGTAATGTACAGCCAGGGCTGACGGCTACTGGTCTAGGACAATCAAGGCTTCTCAATGGCCTTTGCCTGAAACTCTTTTTCCCAGCCTCTTTTGCATCTGGGAGTAGTCATGTGATGTACTTCTGACCAATGCATGCAAGGACGTCTCCTGGGGCCTTTCTTGGAAAGTTTTCTGCTTCCTTGGGAAGTTCCTTGGGAAGTTTTCTGCTACCTGACAATGAGGTAGACGTGGAAGGTGCTCTTTCTAGCATCAACTTCTTGCCCCTTCATCCTGTCTTGAGCATGGTTGAGCACAGGGACATTGCCTTTGGAGCTGTGGTAGCTGTCTTGGGATGAACCTAAGAATGTCAAGTCAACACATTGAGGATGACAGAGCGAAAACACAGGGAAGTCTTGGGCACTTGATGAAGATGCTCACTGCTGCTTTCCTCTCAGAATCACCTACCTCCTGGCCTCTTTGTATGTGAGATAATGAAGTAAATTTATGCCAATCATTTGGCATAAATAAATCAACTTTCTTTTTTTTTTTTCTTTGAGACAGAGGCTGGAGTGCAGTCACGCGATCTGGGCTCACTGCAAGCTCCGCCTCCCGGGTTCACACCATTCTCCTGCCTCAGCCTCCGGAGTAGCTGGGACTACAGGCACCCGCCACCACATCCGGCTAATTTTTTGTTTTTTGTTTTTAGTAGAGACGGGGTTTCACCGTGTTAACCAGGATGGTCTCGATCTCCTGACCTTGTGATCCGCCCGCCTTGGCCTCCCCAAAGTGCTGGGATTACAGGCGTGAGCCACTGCTCCCGGCCACTCATAGGGAATTTCTACTTTGCATTCTGGTTTTTGATTTTTTTTTTTTATTTTAATCAGACAAAGCCTAGAAGAACATGTATATCTGAATCTGTATATTTCAACAGGTAGTTAAAATGGGAGAAGACTAGTTTTAATTCTAGACCTTTTAACTTCTTAATGATAGAGTTAAATTCATCTCAAGGGGAATTAATTTCTGAGGGATTCTTTAGGGGTCTCTGCATCTAACAGTGGACGGGCAGGTGTTCTCCAAACAATTCGGGCTAATTAGCGTTTTGTTGACTATGTTGAATAGGGAGCACTGGAAAAAAACACTTAATGGCCGTATAAATGATTATTTATAATCATTGGAATTTTCTTTGCCAGCAGCGATAACATGCACTGTGGAGAAGCATGAAAAAGGGAAAATGGCTTTCTTCCATGGTGATTACCTTGAGTTAACCTCTTGTAAGGAAGACAAAACAATAAGTCAAATTGTGCATGATTCAGACTAGAATCCCACCTATAGCAGCTACCATATACTGAGAATCTGTTTTAAATCCTTTACATGATTTACCTGGTAGTCTCAGAAAAATCTTACAACATACACATATATTTAGTCATAAGAAAACTGACATTCAAGAGGATCATTAACTTATCCAAAGTCACAGAAATAGTCAAGTCCAACCCTTGGCTATCTTATTGCAAAGCACTTTGCTTTTCCATGACAACTTGCTACCTCTGCATTTATCCTGTATTTTCTAAGGACATTTTATTTATTGAAGATTTTATTTATGAAAATGGAATATCCTAGTGAATTGTATGGTCATTAATTTTCTTATTTCTAACTTAATGAAAAATCCTACCTTTACATTTCTTTTTATGAATCAATGCAATTTTGAGAATCTGCTATGTGCCAATCAGTGTCCAGACAGGCCCTAATAAAACAGGGTAATTAAAACAGGCCCTGCTCTCAAATAAAGGAATAATTGGCAGCATATTTTTATGTAAAATTTTTAACCTATTTCTGTTTATTTATACTAATTATCAAGCTATATCTATCTGTTGAGTTTGCTACAGTTATGGAAAGTTAATTGACTTAGTGCATTATTAATAAACATAGGGTCTAATAAATTACTTCTGATCTTGAAATTTTGAGAGAATAAGGAAAAGAATATCACAGATGGCAGAAATCTCAGTATTAAAATTTGTCAAGAAGATTTGGTGATATCAAAAAGAGAAGATTTTATAAAATTATCCTGAAATTATTTCAGCGTTGTTGATGATTTAAATTCATATTTGTTCATAGTATGTTACACAGATATTCTCCTCAAAACAAATTGGTAGTAACAAGTATTACATACAATTTGACAACCTTTATTTTTATTTTAACTTTTTAAATAAAGCACAGATTGCATTGCAGCTCTAGCATAACACTGAAGATACATAACTTACTATTAAGGTTGCAATATTTTATTGTAAAAAGTCAATTTATATCAAGAACGTATTTTATAATTTTTGCTTTGTAGATAAGAGTAATGGAGATATTAAACCAGTGCATATGACTTGCAAAGCTGTTTCCTCTTTGGTATAGATATTTCACACAAGAACACATCTGCTCTGTACCTGATGATCAATGACCTTTTGTTTTTTTTTTCTCTTTTAGACAAATACATCAGTTAAAAATGCAATTCAGTTTAGAAAAAAAACTGTTTTCATGTATAGTGCTCAATCTTAAGACATAGTAGCATATCAAAAGCTAATAATCAGATTTTAATAATTAAATTCCATCTTAATAGAAATTTGTATTTAAAATGCTTTAGGGGAAAAAGAGTAAGAGAGACTACGTTTTAAAATATGTCAAGTAGCACCTATACCAGCTTGCCTTTGGAAATTACACTACTATGAAGATAGTTACATGAAATATCTCTACTAAGTATGCCATAATATTTTGTCATATATTCACTTTTCTAAATCTCTGAAAAGCCTAAAAGCAACTTCTGGAAGCTCAAAAATTATAATAAAATGTGATTTCTGCTGAATTATACACAAAAGGCTGACATTATGGCCAGGCAGTCAAACCAGACTGACATGACAAGGGAGCTATAAATAAACAACAGTCTCTCAAAGTATTTAGAATAGGCCACATTGATTTCATCATAATGCAGAAATTTCTAGAACAATATCTTCATTTCAGCTTTTGTTTCTCAGAAGCTCAAATTAAAAATATATGCTTTATTCACAATCAAGGTTTTATTAGGAATATAAAGTATAGATATTGACAACATAAATCCAAAATAATTTATGTAAGACACTAATATTTTTGTTCCATCTCCCAATTGATGAAGCATATATCAAGTATATATCAGTATACTTTTCTATGACAGATTAAAAATAAGGCAAAGTGACACTGTACCTTTTCTCAATACAGTATTTTAATTTTAAAATTGTTATGAGTACTTCATATAGTTAGTTCAATGAATCAAATAATGACTTATGATTTTGAAAAAGAAATTCCAGCCACACGCTTTGTTCCTCACTTTCCACTTAACATCTTTAATACTTCCCCTTTCCTCAGAGCCTAAGGTAGGGTTATTATAATTTTTAAATTAAGTCAGTGGTCAAAGTTTACATTTTCATAACTATGTAAATACTGCTCACTGCTGAGCCGTATAGTCTATCACTTTTCTTTCTTCTGCAAATTTGTGTTTTGCTATTTCTTATTTTGAACTTTTTACAATTTACATCATTCTTGTGAGATATATAATCATTATTTTTTCTAAATATTTAAAAAAACTTCCAAATCTATCAATATCATCAAAATGATCATTAAATACAAAGCTAAACTTTGTTACTTTCCCTGGTTACCTCTCTGGGAGGTAACATCATCCTGAGACCCTGGTTGGTTATTTTTCAGTGATGAGTTCCCAAGTTCCTTCTCTTCTTTTAGTTCTCTCTCTCTCTCTCTCTCTCTGTATATACATAGTCTCTAGTCAGTTCCCAAGAAATGATAATTTTTAAAAAATTTGATGCTTTTTATCTTTAACATGTCTTTATCTTATTCCATCTTTAGTAGATAAATGGGTATAGATTTCTAATTTAAGATCATTTTCTTCAGGGTTTTTGAAGTTATTTCTCTACTGAGTGGACATATGAAAATCCCTGGAAACCAAATCCTCACATACTTTCCTTTTGGGATATGTTTAGTATTTCTTATAACTGTTTTTTCTTAGTTTTATTAAAAATCTTAGGACTATTAAGTGTGTAAAGGACCTTTTGAATGTATCCTCAAAGATCTACATTTTTATAAATGTTCATGTGAATTTACCTTATACTCCCATTGCATTTGTGGAATTTCAAAATATTACAATAGTTTTATTTTTCTAATTATATATATATAATTATATATATATATATAAAGTGTATCTATATCTATATCTATATATACACTTTTTTTTTTTTAATGGAGGCTCGCTCTGTCACCCAGGCTGGAATGCAGTGGCGCGATCTCGGCTCACTGCAATCTCCACCTCCCAAGTTCATGCCATTCTCCTGCCTCAGCCTCCCGAGTAGCTGAGACCACAGGCGCCCACCACCATGCCTGGCTAATTTTTTTTTTTTTTCTATTTTTTAGTAGAGACTGGGTTTCACCATGTTAGCCAGGATGGTGTCCATCTCCTGATCTCGTGATCCACCCACCTAGGCCTCCCAAAGTGCTGGGATTATAGGCATGAGCCACTGCACCCAGCCATATTTTTGTTTTATGTAAGTATTGGTTTCATTCAACTCTTTTGGAGAAATCTCTGAGTATACAGTTGACCCATGAACAACACGGGTCTGCTTATACGCAGATTTGTTTTCAACAAAGGTTATACCGAGTGTGCTGGCCTCTCCTTCTTCCCCTTCCATCTTCTCCACCTCTTACTCCTCTGCCACCCCTAACACAGCAAGACCAATCCGTCCTCTTCCTCCTCGTCCTCAGCCTACTCAACATGAAGACAAAAAGGAAGATCTTTATGATGATCCACTTTATGAAAAGTAAATACAGTTTTCTCTTCCTTATGACTTTTAAATAATATATTCTTTTCTCTAGCTTAGTTTATTGGAAGAATACTGTATATAATACATATGACAAAATGTGTTAATCAGCTTTATAATATTGGTAAGGCTTCTCAACAGTAGGCTATCAGTATTTAAGCTCTGGGGAAGCCAAAAGCTATACCTTATTTATTACATATTGAACCACTGTATCAAAACATCACATGCCCCTCGTAAGTACATATAATTATCAGCCATAAGTATTAAAAATTTAAAAAATTAAGTTATACATGAATTATTGACTATGTTGGGGTTGGGGGCACCAATATAATTCAAGGGTGAACTAGATTACCTCTAGTGTTTGTTTTCGTGTTTGCTTTTGGAATTTTCTTCTACTTTACTGGTTATTACCAGCTTTCTTTTTTCTGTCTCTTTTGATACCTATCTTTCACATGATAGCTTTCCTCAGATTTCTGGTGATCTTTGGCTCTGTTTATATTTAAGAAAGGAGACCGTAATAGATAATGACATACCCTTTCTGAGACAAGAACTTGTAGATTGACAGCTTTACTTACGGGGCCACATTCCCTTCTGGGGATTACCATGTCACTTTCTGGAGAACTGTTCTTTGGTGCCCTCTAGATTATCTGGGGAATATTCACCTAATCCTATGGCCACGTTGGGTGACTGTTCTTTTGTTTGTATTTTGTTTTGTTTTTTTGAGTCGGAGTCTTGCTCTGTCACCCAGGCTGGAGTAAAGTGGCGCTATCTCGGCTCACTGCAAGCTCCACCTCCCAGGTTCATGCCATTCTCCTGCCACTGCCTCCTGAGTAGCTGGGACTACAGGCACCTGCCACCACGGCCGGCTAATTTTTTTTTTTTTTTTTTTTGGTATTTTTAGTAGAGACGGGGTTTCGCCGTGTTAGCCAGGATGGTCTCGATCTCCTGACCTCATGATCTGCCTGCCTCAGCCTCCCAAAGTGCTGGGATTACAGGTGTGAGCCACCTGACCTGGCCGTTTGTGTTTTTTAATGACTGGCTGCAGGTCAATGGTTAGCAAGGCAAAGAAAGGGGCCTGGACAGCAATGTTCAATCTATAGACATTAAATCACTCTACCAAGTGGTACCTTTACTTACACCCTCCATTTTGGTATTTCCATGTCCAGAGACTTTACTGTTCAATGTTTTCCCATAGACACAAGATTCCTCCTCTGTTTCAGAAAGGGGCAGAAGGAAGACAAGGAAAGTATTTGATTACTCAAGGCTGAGGAGGAAACCTGGATTTAATGACTCCATGTACTGACTTTGAACAGTTTCTATTGCTTGCGGGTTTCTAAGGCAACTGGTCCCAGTTCAGAGACTTCCTGGGGCCTTCTAGTTGAGCATACAGGTTACTTCTATTAAAGTTCTCCTTGTTGCGGCCGGGTGTCGTGGCTCAGGTCTGTAATCCCAGCACTTTGGGAGGCCAAAGTGGGCAGATCACAAGGTCAGGAGATGGAGACTATCCTGGCTAACACGGTGAAATCCTGTCTCTACTAAAAATACAGAAAAAAAAAAAAATTAGCTGGGCGTGGTGGCGGGCACCTGTAGTCCCAGCTACTCAGGAGGCTGAGGCAGGAGAATGGTGTGAACCCGGGAGGTGGAGCTTGCAGTGAGGTGAGATCGCGCCACCGCACTCCAGGCTGGGTGACAGAGTGAGACTCCGTCTTAAAAAATAAATGTTGCAGCCAGGAGCAGTGGCTCACGCCTGTAATCTCAGCACTTTGGGAGACTGAGGTGGGTAGATCACCTGAGGTCAAGAGTTCGAGATCAGCCTGGCCAGCATAGTGAAACCCCATCTCTACTAAAAATACAAAACAATCAGCTGGGCATGGTGGCCGGTGCCTGTAATCCCAGCTACTGGAGAGGCTTGGGCAGGAGATTCACTTGAACTCGGGAGGCAGAGGTGGCAGTGAACCGAGATCATGCCACCGCACTCCAGCCTGGCCAAGAAGAGTGAAATTCCTCCTCCTCAAAAAAAAAAAAAAAAAAAAAAAAAAAAGTTCTGCTTGTTGCTCAGTCGCTACTCTGAGTGTCTCATCTGCTCTGTTCCCATTGTCTTTTGCAGTTTATTTCTTGGTCGACTATGTGCCATTTTTGTGTGTGGTTTTTTTTTCATTTATTTATTTATTTATTTATTGACGGAGTCTCGCTCTGTCCCCCAGGCTCGAGTGCAGTGGCGCGATCTCGGCTGGGACTACAGGTGCCCGCCACCGTGCCGGCTAATTTTTGTTTGTTTGTTTTTTGGTATTTTTAGTAGAGACGGGGTTTCACCGTGTTAGCTAGGATGGTCTCGATCTTCTGACCTCGTGATATGCCCACCTCGGCCTCCCGAAGTGCTGGGATTACACTCGTGAGCCACCGCGCCCGACCAGAAACTAGACGCCCAAAGTGCTGGGATTACAGGCGTGAGTCCCTGTGCCCCGCCTTTTGTGTGGTTTTCAGGAGTTAAAAGAAGAGAAACTATGTCTGACTAGTCTGCCATAATTACTCAAAAGTTGTAATATTAAAATTGTAGATGTATAACTAATTGAGCAAATTATAGAGAAGAATCTGAAAATTTTAACATGGAGAAAGGATATATATCCAGACACACAATTGTTCTTCTCTTATATAGTCCCTCGAAAATTGTGTCAAAGTTTAAATAAAAATGAACCGGAATGTATTAGTGTGTTTTCACACTGCTATAAACTACCTGAGACTTGCTAATTGATAAAGAAAAGAGGTTTAATTGACTCAGTTCTGCATGGCTGGGGAGGCCTCCGGAAACTTCTAATCATGGTGGAAGGCAAAGGGGAAGCAAGGCACGTCTTACACTGTGGCAGGGGAGAGAGTGAGGAAGGGGGGAAGTGCCACCTTCTTAAGCCATCAGATCTTGTGAGAATTCACTCATTTTCCCACCAACAGCAAAGGGGAAATCCACCCCCATGTTCTGTTTTGCTCATTTATTTGAGCAAATGAGAATCCCAAGAACATGGCTGTTTTTTTTTTTTGGCTCATTTCTGTTTTGCTCATTTATTTCTTCTTACGTTCTTGGAATGAGAATTCACGCATAAGTTTCACGCAAAACGCTTCTTAGAGGTAAGGCCAGGCTGAAAACGAAATACCCTTTACAAAACGTTTTGTTGACTTAAGAAGGTTTTATTGTTGTTGTTGTTTGTTTTTTGTTCCTTAAAATTTTGATCTAGTATGAACTGCAAATGTGCTATTATCCAAGCTGGCTTTTGTTAAATATAAAAAAGCTAGTTTCTGGTCAGGTGCGGTGGTTCATGACTGTAATCCCAGCACTTTGGGAGGCCGAGGTGGGCATATCATGAGGTCAGGAGATGGAGACCGTCCTGGCTAACAGGGTGAAACCCTGTGTCTACAAAAAATAAAAAAAAAAAAAAAAAAAAAAAAAATAGCTGGCGTGGTGGCGGCGCCTGTAGTCCAGCTACTCGGGAGGCTGAGGCAGGAGAATGGCGTGAACCCAGGAGGCGGAGCTTGTAGTGAGCCGAGATCGTGCCACTGCACTCCAGCCTGCGCGACAGAGCAAGACTCTGTCTCAAAAAAAAAAAAAAACTAGTTTCTTAGAAACTTATCCTTTTTCCCCAATTTGTACCACTACCCAGAGTCATAATTATACTAAATGAAGCATCCAAAGTTTATGAAAAAAAAATCAGTAAGGTTTCTTTTCCTTTTTTTTTTTTTTTTTTTTTTTGAGAGGGAGTCTTGTTTGTATTTTTAGTAGAGACGGGGTTTCACTGTGTTAGCCAGGATGGTCTCGATCTCCTGATCTCCTGATCTACCCGCCTTGGCCTCCCAAAGTGTTGGTTGGGATTAGAGGTGTGAGCCACTGCGCCCAGCAGGTTTCATCTTTTTATATCATATGCTGATCACTTGAAACATCTTTCTATGATAAGAAATCTAACCCAACTGTACAACTAGTTTTGTTGCAAACAAATGGTAAGTAAAGCAAACTATAACAAATAGTATACAAAAGCAAAATTATTTCCCTAAATAGCTAGTTATAAATCGTGCTGCTGATACAAGACCCCTGAAGCTGTTTTAAGGATGAAGTTCTACTGTCCCTAATAAAAAAGCACAACTGTGAAAGAATAGTTGAACCCTGATGTTAACTCAAATTTATTTTATCTCCAGAATAGGGTGGGAATATTTTTGGCTAAAATTACTAGGGTGTAGCTAAATGATTATCGTTTCCATGTGTTAAACACCAGAAGAAGAAGCTTTTCAAGCTTACTAAGTCCAACTTTCATAAAACAGAATTGCTTCGAGGTCGGGTATAAACTCATTTGTGCCGTTAATCTTCATCATAAAATAAAACTGTCATTTTTCTTTTTAGCTTCAGCAACAGGTTCTAATTGTCACATTTCCTGTAAAATAAATCTCTTATGAACAAAGTAAAATATGAATGAAATAAAATTATATTCAGGATTATAGTCCTCATAAAAGTCTATAAATACCCCATAAAATATTTTTCAATAAGTTTAAAATAACTTCATTTTGTGTAAAGTATGAAAATATGTTCTGCAGCCCATTATCTGGTACATACTGATATTTGCAAAATTATTATGATTTATTTGTTGAATGAATACATGCTATTTTGCCATAAAATGCTAAATATGATATATTTGAGAAATGGTTTTAAACTATTAATTAGCAATGCTATTAATATTTGAAATTCTTGAAGTCCTATGATAATAATTGGGAAACACTTAAAATAAAATATTCTTAAATCAGGGAATATTCTCCAACTGGAATCAAATCATGAAAGAAAACAAGGGAGGATTGAGGAAAAAAATACAAACACACACCCCACAGAAAAACAAAGGTGGACACAAGAAGACATTCCTGACAAACTTTAAGGATGGAAAAATAAATAAATAAACAAATAAATACATAAAACAGTGAAAGAAGTAGAAGAAATTGGCCGGGCACGGTGGCTCACACCTGTAATCTCAGCACTTTGGGAGGCCACAGCGGGTGGATCACGAGGTCAGGAGATCCAGACCATCCTGGTTAACATGGTGAAACCCTGTCTCTACTAAAAATACACACACACACACAAAAAAAAAATTAGTCGGGCATGTTGGTGGGCACCTGTAGTCCCAGCTTCTCACGTGGGGGACAGAGTGAGACTCCATCTCAAAAAAAAAAAAAAGAAATAGAAGGAATTGTTTTGTGTCTGTGTGAACTGGCTTCATTTCTTAGTTTTCCTCTAACATTCTTGATACTTTTGAATTATCATTTTCGTCTTTGACCATCTGTTGTCTCTGCTTCAGTGTTTTTTCTTAATTTACTGTAATTAAACTTCTCTAATTTCTATTGTCTCAGTTTATGGGCATCTCTGTATTTAATCAACAATTTCAAATGCATCAAATAAGTAGTCCAATCACTCAACTGTAAAAAAATTTTAAGGTATTTTTATAACCAGTTATTTAGTGTTATTTTTGCCTCCCATCTTCCCATTCTAACCTGGTGGATTCAGTGATGACAACAGTCCTGTCTTGTGCTCTGAGGGCTTTTATCACCTTGTGACACAGTGGCACATGATGCCTGGAGATTATGGAATTGATCAGAGATGCCACAGGAAGATAATTACTTTGCTGCAAAGGAAGTGCTGCTACACTGCACAGGTTAGTCTTGGGAAAACAGAAAGAGATAAGAAGGTTCCCACCAGCTAAAGGTCAAGAATCCAACTCATTCGCACTCAACACTCAAATATCATGCAATGCATAAAAACGTCTCGGCTTAACCGCTGCTACAGTTAGATTATAACTGGATAATACTGACAGTGAAAGTCTATTCTATTGTCCAAGATTATAACTTAAATGCATACTGTCATTGTTTCTCTAGGAAGTTTAAGGAGCTAAGTCTTATTGTCAAGAATATAATTGTCCTTGAGTGGTGCCAAGAAATGCAGAGGGAGCCTGAGAGCTGGATTCTAGTGATTTTTTTTTTTTTTTTTTTTTTTTCAGATGGAGTCTCACTCTGTCACACAGGCTGGAGTGCAGTGGTGTGATCTCGGCTCACTGCAAGCTCCACCTCCTGGGTTCACGCCATTCTCCTGCCTCAGCCTCCCCAGTAGCTGGGACTGCAGGCGCTCGCCACCACACCCAGCTAATTTTTTGTATTTTTAGTAGAGACGGGGTTTCATCGTGTTAGCCAGGATGGTCTCCATCTCCTGACCTCATGATCCGCCTGTCTCAGTCTCCCAAAGTGCTGGGATTACAGGCTTGAGCCACTGCGCCCGGCCTCTAGTGATTTTTTACAATGAACAAAAGTTGCATTGTACATAGTGGAAAAAAATAGGAAAGATGTATGTATAATGCTGGCATGCACCCTGCCCAAGATGAATGAGGAGAAAAGGTTGGATTCTGGGGTATCATTTGTGGACATAACTTTAGGGCTTAAATAGCCTCCAGATCCCCACCAAATGCCTAAGCCAGTGAGAGCAAAGTTGAAGTCACGGGAGCTTAGGGAGAGGAAGTGGCCACGTGGGAGAGGGCGTTGGGTAAAAATAGGATCCTGTCTTGATAAATTGATTTTCACCCCTACAATTCCTAAGTCTACGTTGTTATTTATAGTAATGCCTCTTAGCATCAACACCATACACTGCACATAAGACAAAGCGATAAAAAGCTGCATCAAAGTAAAGCACATTTTCAGAAAAAGCTGTCTGATTGGCCAAAATAATGGAAAAGTTCTAAGAAATTAGATAGATTTCTAAGAAATTGGATAGCATTCCACCTTTGGGTTATTTCTCAAATATATATGGAGCCAAGCAGTATGGAGCGAAGTTTATTAACTAGCAAGTCCTCTAAAACAGACATCAGGGACTTCAAGCTTTCGCCGTGAATGGAGTGACCACCCGTCTCCTGTTTGAACAGAAGGCCGCGTGTTTTCCATCCAGACAGGGTGAACCACAAAGGCCCTGAACTGAGCTACGTCCCTCCCCAAACAGAGGAAATGCGAGTGTTTCTCTCTGGGGAAATACACAACCTCCACCCCTCACAAAAAAGGCTTATGAACAGTGACATTAAAGATTCTGCAACAGAAATGTCAACATATGAACAATCAAAACCTCATGTAAACATATAAACAGAGATTTTGATCAGATTTTACTGTCTCTCTCTCTTTTTTTTTTTTTTTTTTTGAGACGGAGTCTCGCTCTGTCGCCCAGGCTGGAGTGCAGTGGCACCATCTCGGCTCACTGCAAGCTCCGCCTCCCGGGTTCACGCCCTTCTCCTGCCTCAGCCTCCTGAGTAGCTGGGACTACAGGCGCCGCCACCATGTCCAGCTAATTTTTTTTTTTTTTTTTTTTTTTTTTGGTATTTTTAGTAAAGACAGGGTTTCACCGTGTTAGCCAGGATGGTCTCGATCTCCTGACCGCGTGATCCACCCACCTCGGCCTCCCAAAGTGCTAAGATTACAGGAATGAGCCACCGTGCCCAGCCTTTACTATAAGTTTTCTAGAAACAAACTCTCCCATTCTTTGCTGATTGTCTAGAAACACCTTTATTTTCCTTTCACCTTGGAGAGATGTTTTAATATCACATGAGCTTTCAGATTAGGTGTTATTTTCTTTCACACTTTGAAGATGTTAAACCATTGCATTCTGATTTCAATTTTGTTTTACTATTGAGAAGTTGATTAGTTTCATTACTGCTTTTTTTTTTTCTTTGTGAAAGGAGAGGCTTATTTCTGGCTGCTTCTATTATTTTCTCTTTGATTTTGATTTCACCAGCTTTACCGAGATTCACCATTGATGTGGTTGTCTTTGTATTTATTCTGCCTGAGAGTCATCGAGATTTTCTTTCTGTCGTTTGATGTTTTTTTTTTCTAATAAGTTTTAGGAAATTCTAGTCAAATGACTGGATGGTAAAGGAGTGGCATAATCAATTGCTAGAGATTATTTTGGTTTTAAAGTAAATGAAAAGTGTGAAAATATTAGTAAATTATTAAAGTAAAAATTAAAATATCTGGGTTCCACATCCAGTTTGTCATCAAGTAGTTATATGGGGGTGAATATTTAAGCTTTTTGTATTACCTTGCTTGATTTCTAAAATCAAACATTGATTGCATGATTGTTAGTCTTTCTGCCAGTTCTAATGTTTTATAATTTTTTTCTTGTAAATTAATAATGAAGGGGTATAAGTTCTCTTGAAAAGTTGGCATCATACTAACTTTAAAAAATATGCTTCAGGAAATGCTATCATAAGAGATAATGGAATTCATTTGTCTATTTTTGTCTCAGCATTTTTTCAGTAGAAAGAATTTGTGATAATTTAGTTTATATCATTATTAAAGATGGGGAAAGGATTATACTAACTCAAGTGACCTTCAGGTTCTCAGACCCTAAGAACCCAATACAGTACAATGTTTTGTGCTTGACTTTTTAAAATATTGCACCACATTTTCAATAAATAAGCAGTGAAACTGCCTGTGGCCCCGGAGAAAGATTACCATCTCTTATTAGAAAATCTTAGGTTCTTAATGACCATATTCTCGAGTGTGCTAGTGTGCAACCATTTGTCTGTTCTAGTTACAACATTTGGTCTAAAAGCACTGCATCAAAACGATAACGCTTCACATACTTCTGAATTATAACCCTAGTCTATAGTAATTGCCTATTTGTTTCCCACTCACTTGATTAGCTGTCCTTTAGCATTTTTCTCCTGTTGACTGCCTCACTAATCTGTCTGAATCTATAAACCCTAATCAAAATACCAAGCACTTTGAATGTTAAAAAAATACACAACATGGCCTGTTTCGCATGCTAAATCTATCTCCACTGGAAGCATTAGGTATGTGATCCAGATACATTATTCCAGAACTGAAAGTAAAGAGATTATACTGGCCTCTGGAAATGACCAACCACCAAGCTAAAGTTACAGTATTTCCAAACCATCATTCTTAAAATGAAGAAATCATAAATCACTTTTACATTCTTTAGTTCATCTAGAATCATGTGACTTCATGTTTGAGATTGACTTCTGACATAATCTAGTCCAAAATCTTTATCGTATAAATGAAGACCTAAGTGTGTAACTGACTTTCCCTAGACAGCACAATTAGTTGGTGA
This sequence comes from Chlorocebus sabaeus, assembly GCF_047675955.1. Taxonomy (NCBI): domain Eukaryota; kingdom Metazoa; phylum Chordata; class Mammalia; order Primates; family Cercopithecidae; genus Chlorocebus; species Chlorocebus sabaeus. The sequence goes on along the minus strand of NC_132929.1, from coordinate 5,398,184 downwards.
TAGCACCAAGGATTAAAATTTAAGTAGTCTGATTACTAGTGTAATAATCTTGCTACTTCACAATGTTGCCAAAGTAACTTCCGTGAAGTAAATATCAGTTTCTCCTATTACTGTATTTTATTGACATCAAAGACTCCATCAGTTGTCAGATGTATTATTACTTCATGTACACTAAAGAACATTCCTGGCGAGGTTTGACGTGATGTCTTAATAATAATTCTACATAATTTAGTCATTTAAGATTCATGTGTTCTTGAATTTCTTTTGTCTCTTTCAAGACATCTAGCAATCTCTCCCCGCATTAGTTGCATTGTACCTGGATCAGTAACCTAGCATAGCTTCATCTGCTTGTGGGAATCCTGCTATCTTCGGTCTTCTAAAACACTTGGGTTTTGTTCCAAAAGAAAAAAAACAGAATGGAGTTCATTCTTTAGATGCTAAATATTTGTTTCAAAAATATCAAATGCATGCATCACCTCTGTGTTCTAGTAACTTTCTGCAAAGACAACATTTTTTTTTGTTTTCATGCTGAACCATAGTGTAACCTATTTTGAAGATATCTTCTACGACAGTTGAGCCCAGCACTTGTAGTATTAACCATGCACACCATCAACTGAAGTGACAATGTGCCGTGGCTGCTACTTGGCCAACAGCAATGTATCAAATACTAGATTTAACCAGGTGTCCGAGTTGTGACTTAGAACTGATGAAATAAGGCCAGGCGCGGTGGCTCAAGCCTGTAATCCCAGCACTTTGGGAGGCCGAGACGGGCGGATCACGAGGTCAGGAGATCAAGACCACCCTGGCTAACACGGTGAAACCCCGTCTCTACTAAAAAATACAAAAAACTAGCCGGGCGCGGTGGCGGCGCCTGTAGTCCCAGCTACTCGGGAGGCTGAGGCAGGAGAATGGCGGGAACCCGGGAGGCGGAGCTTGCATTGAGCTGAGATCCGGCCACTGCACTGCAGCCTGGGCGACAGAGCGAGACTCCGTCTCAAAAAAAAAAAAAAAAAAAAAGAACTGATGAAATACCATTTCAACCGTCTCATCCATCATTTTATGTAGTTAAAGTTACATCGTTGTCCATAACATGAATATCTTCTTCTCTTCAAGAGTAAAAGGCATAAATAATGGCATCTCAAACTTTTGAAGAATAAAGATCGTGAATAACCCCCTAAAGAAGGTCAGTTTTTTTTTTTTTTTTTTTTTTTTTTTTTTGAGACGGAGTCTCACTCTGTCGCCCAGGCTGGAGTGCAGTGACGCGATCTCTACAAGCTCTGCCTCCCGGGTTCACGCCATTCTCCTGCCTCAGCCTCCTGAATAGCTGCGACTACAGGTGCCCGCCACCACTCCCGGCTAATTTTTTTTGTATTTTTAGTAGACACGGGGTTTCACTGTGTTAACCAGGATGGTCTCGATCTCCTGACCTCATGATCCGCCGGCCTCGGCCTCCCAAAGTGCTGGGATTGCAGGCCTGAGCCACCGTGTCCAGCCCAAGGTCAGTTCTTTACCCTTGGCATTCACTAAAGTCCAGAGATGATGACGTTCAGTATGTACTTAATGATAGGCAAGATGAAAGACTAGAAAGAGAGAGAACGCGTAACCTCCCGTGTGTGTGTCTGTGTGTCGCTCTCCCTAAACTCTTCCCATTTATTCCAGGAAAAGTGTCCTGAATTCTTCAACTTACATACACTTCTCATACTCCAACCCTGAGGTCAGAACAGGAGCGAGCATCTTTTCCCGTGAAGCCAACTCCACAGTTTCACAGTTAATTGATTTAATGATGCCACCTGACCAGGGCTTGTCCAATCATTGTACCTAATTCTTTAGCTACAATGACTGGTCTAGCTTTGAGCATATGACCTAATCCAATCCAATTTGAAACTCCCCCAGGGTTTTACAAAATGAAGCTAAAAGCTGGAATTTTTTTCCTTTCTCCTTAGATAGGTATGAGGATATAAGCACTGATAATGTCTGAAATCATGCTTTTAACCTTGCCAAAAAACAGTCTGAGATAATTTGTTCAGAACATAACAGAAAATGAGAGGTAGAATCTCAACTGTTCTAATTTTCTCTTCCCTCTGATTGAGGCATTCTGTAGTTTATGTGAGCCAAATAACTCCCTGTGTTGCTTAAGTACATTCAAGTTGAATGTCTTGCATTTACCACCAAAAGTGCTCTGGCTAATACAGTTATTGAAAAAAAAATGTGCTTATCAAATGTTTATGATTAAGGGTAATATAGCGATAATTACTTTGTGTGACAGCAAATGACAATCACATCAAGTAAGAGCACAATAGGATTCACAGATGTGAATAAAACACTCATTGAGGTTGATTCTTTTTCCTCTTAATTTTATTCTGTTTTCTTTCTCATCTGCAAATAATGGATCCTAATATATAGTCCACAGTGAAGGTATTAACCAAGCGTGTTTTAGGAGGAAGAGCCTATGGCACGCATCACATACCTTCTGAACATTGTCATGTCCTGAGCATCGCTCTGGAGTCAGAGATACGCATTATTTGCATCCCAAATACACAGGATGGACTCTGCAAATTCAGGCAAGGTGCTTAAACTCTCTGATCATCAGCTTTTGTTTTGTTTTATTTGTAAAATGAGGATAATAATCAGTACTTCAAAGGTTGTTATGACAGTAAATTGCCATAAAGAAGTCATGGTACTTAAATGCACTCCATAAACTATAATAATTTCCGTTATTCTTCCTCCTTTCTTTCCTTTCATTCATATAACAAAGATGTATTAAGTTACTGTTGAGTTTCTGCTATTGACCAGTCACTGAGTTCTCCATGGTACTAAACACCGGAGATTCAAAAAGAATGTTATTTCTCTTCCTCTTAAAATGTATATAGTTGGATAAGAGGTAATAAATAAGTAAAAATATAATAGTACATAACTACGTGTGCAATAAAAAGCTGTGTAGATTATAATGGGAACAGAGAAAGGAGTGGTTAATCTTCCTGGCCAATAAAAGCCTCTTGAAAGAGAATGTAGGGTATATGTAATTTAATTACGGAAGTATCAGAAAGGATGCAGGATTTCTGGGGCAGAGTTGAATGAGCGTAGCCACTTAGATCCTGCCTAAAGAGTGGCAACAGTTCCTTAGAACACCAATAGCAGTGGATATAACTTTCGGATTAATTTGTTTACAATGATAGTAAAATGGTATAAAGTTTACATTTCAGAATTTAAATATAATCATTCTTAAGAGGTATTTTATCATTTTAATCAAATCTGGAGTTAGTTAATTCTCTCTTATCTATTATCCAATACAGATTTCTCTGTTATCTATTATCCAATATAGGAAGCTGCTCTGGGGATTCTTCTTTACTGTTAGTTACATGTACACAATAAAGTGAATACTGTTATTGTTTCGCAGTACTGGAGATATTGAGTTCAGAATTTGCACTGTTTTGTGATATAAATGCAAATATGCTAGTTGATTCCATTTTGAGTTATGAACCAGTAAACTGTTCTTGTTTTTATTAGAAAAAGAAAATATTTTATTTCAGTGTAGAATTTTGTAGGCAGAAATTTAGTTAATAATATTCTTGAAACTTCTACCTCTACATAATATGCAATATGTTTTTCTTTTTTATTTTCATTTATTTGAGACAGAGTGTCACTCTGTTGTCCAGGCTGGAGTGCAGTGGCGCCATCTCAGCTCACTGCAACCTCCACCTCCCAGGTTCAAGCGATTCTCCTGCCTCAGTCTCCAGAGTAGCTGGGATTACTGGCGCCCACCAACATGCCTACCTAATTTTTGTATTTTTAGTAGAGATGGCGTTTCACCATGTTGGCCAGGTTGGTCTCGAACTCCTGACCTTGTGATCCTCCCGTCTCAGTCTCTCAAAGTGCTGGGATTACAGGCATGAGCCACCGCACCTGGCTGACTATTGGTGAAATTTTAATGGGGGCTTGAGAATTAGATGCAAGAATATGTTAATAATTTTCTGGTTTTGTTTGTTGTATTGTGCATGTATTGCATGTGTGTGGGGGGGAGGCACACATATTACTGTAATAGATTTGTAATATATAGAATTATATATCTGTATATACACATATAGACACACAATTGTGTTTGTAGAAAATATATATGAAAGGAGAGTTTTTCAACTTTGGCACTATCGCTTTTCACATTGGGCCATTTAATTCTTTGTTGTGGGCATTTCCTGTGAATTGTAGGATGTTTAGCGACTTGCTTTGCCTTTAATAACTAAATGACGGTAGCACCCTCCTCACACCATTCCCCAGACTAACAACTAAAAATATCTTGAGATATTATCAGATGTTTCGTGGAGGGCAAAACTCTCCCTGGTTGAGAATCACTCTACTACAGTATTTGGAGATGACAGAGCATCGGGTTCATTTCTATATGTTGTTCAAATATCTTTCAAAGCTGAATGTAAAATTAAGACATTTTCAGAAAAATTAAATGGGCTAATTTGTCACCAGCAAATCCATACTACAAAACATGCTAACGGTAGTTTTTTGGCCTGAAGGGAAATAACATCAAATCTAAACTCCAAATTAGAAGAAATTAAAAGCATAGAAATGATAAGTGTATGAGTAACAGGAAATACTTTATCTGTCAATTTCATTGAAGGGAAACTGAGTATTTAAGTTGAAAAAGATATCACTTTATTGTGGGGTTTATGATGTGCACAGAAAAATTTATACTAAAAAAATCACAAAAGGCAGAGGGGGATAAAGGAAATGTTATGGTCATCAGTTTTTGTTGTTGTTGTTGTTTTTAATAGACTTTTTTTTTAGGGCAGTTGTAAGTTCACAGCAAAATTGAAAGAAACCTACAAAGATTTCTCAGACATCATTGTGTTCACACATGCACAGCCTGACCCTTTGTGGTCATTCTCCTGTGGAGTGTCACATTAGTTACTGCCGATGAACCTGCATTGGCATATCCTTATCACCTAGGTCCATAGTTTACACTAGGGTTCACTTTTGCTGTCATACGTTCTATGAGTTTGGGTAAATGCATATACCAGTATCGTATCATGCAGAATACTTTTCTGCCCTAAAAGTCCTCGGTGCCAATGAATAGGATAGGTGGAGCACAGATCACGTTTTAGTAAAATGTTGCCTTGTTTTGATTTGACAAAGTAGCCATCGCTATCCATCACTGGAGAGAACGTAAACATAGAAAAAGGATTTTTCACGTTGTATATGAAGTTGTTTTTTACATTATATATGAAGTTGTAAAAAATTACCTGTAAGTAAAATGTAGATTAGTTAAGCATAAGTTGATGATGATTATCATACAATTAACTCAATACAAAAGCAATGCAACTAACTCATCTATGCAATTTAAAATGAATACTTAAAATGCAATTAAGCAAAAATAAGAGAAGAGAAACAAACAGATTGTACAGTTTTTAAAACTGGCAACACCTTTCATTTAACATATTGATGAACTAAATCATCCAAGTAAAGGCAGAGATCGTCATATTAGACATCTAATGTTGTCTACCAGAAACATACATTAAACATAAAGACACAGATAGGTGAAAAGTCAACCTATAGGAAAAGATAAACCATATACACAGCAAGTATAAGGAAGCTTGTGCGGCTGTATTAGCAAAATGCAATGTAGACTGGAAAAGAGGGTGCATTATAAGAGAAAATGGGGGCATTTCATAATTATGAAATAACCAATTCATCAGAGGACAATAATATTCCAAAAGGGACATCCACTTAATAATAAAGCCTCATAATTCATGAAGGAAAGTAAGCAGAACTGAAGGGAGAAATGGATAAATGACAATAATAATTAAAGATGTTAACATCCCTCTGTTCATCACTGATAGAACAGTGAGACAAACCAATCATATGGCTATAGAATATTTCAACTTCATTATAAATCACCTTGATCTTATTGACATTTATAAAAACTACACTTAAAATGCTGAATATACATTGTTTTCTTATGTATTGAAAGCATCGCCAACATAGGCCAAATGCTGAATCAAAGAGTAAGTTTAAATGAATTTATGTTTTAGATTTTATAGAATATATTCTCTGATCACAATAAAATTTAATTTGAAATCAATGACGAGATACACAGGAAATCCCCAAATAGTTGTAAATAACATGAAAAACTAACTAACTCATAGTTCACAAAAGAAATCAAAAGATAATTTAGAAAAAATATAATCAAGGAAAACAGTATATTGAATAAACATCTGCACCTAGATGTTTATTTCAGCAGTATTCATAATAGCCAAGATATGGAATCAACCTAAGAGTCCAACAACAGATGAATGGTTAAAGAAAATGTGGTATATCGGGCGGGCACGGTGGCTCACACCTGCAATCCCAGCACTCTGGAAGGCCAAGGTGGGCAGATCACTGGAGGTCGGGAGTTCAAGACTAGCCTGGCCAACATGGCAAAACTCCATTTCTACTAAAAATATAAACATTAGCTGGGCATGGTGGCACATCCCCAGCTACTTGGGAGTCTGAGGTGGAAGAATCACTTGAATCCGGGAGGCAGAGGTTACAGTGAACCAAGATCATGCCATTGCACTCCAGACCAAGACTCCATCTCAAAGCAAGAAAGAAAGAAAGGAAGAAAAGAAAAGAAAAGAAAAGTTATACATACATACATACACAATGAAGTACTATTCGGCCATAAAAGAGAAGGAAATCTTGTCCTTCACAGCAACATGCATGGAAATGGAGGATATAATGTAAGTGAAATGAGTCAAGAAAAGAAAGGTAAACATTACAGCTTCTCACTCATTATGGAAGCTAAAATATTTTGATCTTATAGAAGTTAAAAGTAAAACAGAGGATGCTAGAGGCTGGGAAGTGTAAGAGGAAGGAAGGGATAGGAAGAGATTTGTTAAAATATTCAAAATTAAAGCTAGATAGGAATAATAAGTTCTAATGCTCTATACCACTATGGTGTGACAATAGTAACAATAATATATAGTTTCGAATAGTTAGCAAAGGATATTGAATGTTCCCAAAACAAAGAAATGATGTTTGCAATGATGGATATGCTAATTACTATCATCTCATCAGGGTAATTAAATATATACACTGTGTGTATTGAAACATCACTATGTACACATAAATATGCACAATTATGATGTGTCAATTAAAAATAAAATTATAACACACCTACATATTTGTGGTGCAGAGTTAAATTGAGAGAGTAATTTATTACTTTAACTTCTTATATTGGAAAAATACGTAGGTTTAAAAGTCAATTAAAAAAAACAAATTGAAGCATAATTTGAAAAAAATAAAATAATAGGGGTAATGAAAGAAATGAAATTGGAAGTAAATAGTAAATTCACAAAGTGAAACAAATGTTACTTTGAAAAGATCAATAAAGTTGTTACATACTAGTAAGACCAAGAAAAAAGGACTGATGAAAGAAGAAATATCCTCTGTATTTAAATCATCATTATTATGAACAATTCCATACTCACGAATTTGGCAGTTTAAAGTTCTTAAAAGAGACAAATTAGCAAAGCTTATTTAAGAATAAATTGATAATGTGATTTTTTTCTGTATCTATGTGTATCCTTATATTCTAGGTTTTCTAATTTATTGGCCTATGGTTGCTCATAGTAGCCTTTAATGATCCTTAGAATTTCAACAAAGAAATTAAGAAGAAATTGAAAAATGTATTGAAGCCAATGAAAATGGCAACGCAGCATACCAAAACCTATGGGATACAGCAAAAAGCAGTAGTAAGAGAGAAATTTATACTTACAATTTCCAAGATCAAAAAAAGTGAAAAACCTCAAATAAACAACCTGATGATACATCTTTTTTTAAGTTCACTATAAATTTTAATCTATGATATAAATATTACCTAAAGATATAATTGAACATCATGTATCAGAAAATAAAACATAACAATCCAATGCAATTTTGTAAATACCTCCATGACACAAGGATTATTTTCCTCAGATTCAACCTTGTAATTGTGTTTTATTTGTTTTCTGAAAATCACACTTTATAAAGAACACAAGTAGAGCTTGTTAAAATGATTGTCACAGATGTTCTGTTTACTATTTCAGAAAACACCACATTCATTCATTCCTATAAATTTTATTCACTAATTATGAAGAATAAAATAAAATATTCCATGCTTGTCATGAAACAGCGGTTTCTTCTTCTAGTCTAATCAGGGAACTAATAAATGCTTAGTTCATGGCAAAACTTCCATTTGATTTCCATTGACTTAATTACTTCTTAGGGTCTAGCCTCATCAATGGAGAAAAAGCACTTTTTTCTTCAGGCAACAGCACATTAACAGCACTGAATAAAAAATAAGGCAAATTCAATGGTTGTCAGCATTGCTTTAGTAATTTCGAGACTATAAATAAAACTATAACCATAAACAAAAAAGTTTACTAATATCTTCTTTTCAGGAGAGTGATACATTCTGAAGGTTTCTTCTTATTCTATTGAATAGCAAGGACTTCCAAACTTAAATGTCTTCAGGCTGAAAATTAGTTATGTTCCTCAGATTTTAGCCTTATTAATGAAATTCCAAAAGTATTATAGATTCAATTTGTCTTGAAATTATAAACTTCTAACAGATATTTTTCAAAATACATGCCTTCAAACAACTTAAATGAGAAAATAATTCATTCTTAATAATACCTGACAGTTCGTCCCTTGCTTCCCAGATGTCAAACGTGAATTCAAAAAATAGGTCTTCCTGTTCACAAAATAGGTTTTCCTGTTCAAGAAATAAAGTTTCTGCCCTTTTAAAAACTTGTTAGGATTTCATGTGCCAAAATGTTGAAAACTGCACATATTCAAACGTAGTTCCCATAGGAACACATACTCCTCACCTCTCACACCTTTGAAGACACAGGCGACAGGCAATATAAATGTTCCCTTCTTTCCAGCTGATGTTAAATGGTTCAGTTTGCTTCATGGGATTATCGGATACAGGGTTAAATTTTCATTTTCCATTACTCTATCTAGTAAAATTGAACTTAAATTAGGTAGAATACTATCAGAAGAATTACACAGTGATTGGTAAACTGCCCTAAATAATCAGGCTTTTTATTTATAATTCCCTTTTTAATGTTGTCATTTGACAATTGCTTCAATCTTCAGGCCAAAGAAAATGAGGTGCCAGGCTATATTAATTAAAATATTCCACAATAAAAGAAAATGCAAACCCTGAAAATAACTTCGGTGCTATAGACATTTAAAAAGTTACAATTGTTAAAACTCTGAATAAAAAGATCTTGAGAACAGGTACATTTCAAAACAATATTTTACACACTGGAAAAAAGTATTTTTCAAATAACATGATATATGGTTTACATATTTCAGTCTCTTAGTGTTTTTTTTTTTTTTTTTTCCTGCAACACTGTTTTGCATTAAAGTCTCTCATATGGTTTACTAGATGGGTTCCTGACTCACTGTCCCAGTCTTGGATCTCAGCCACACTGGGTTTAGCTGACAGATGTCATGACCATCAAGACTGATAGTTCCAGAAGCAGGGTCCTACAACCTCAGCAGGAGCGAAAGCACTGTTGATTTGCCAGAACCACTTGGGCCAACCAGTGCCGTGACAGATCCTGACGGAATGGAAAGGCTGAAATCCAGAAATACGGGCACCTCTGGGCGAGCCGGATAGGCAAAATGCACGTTCTTAAACTCCAAAGCACCCTGGAAGCTTTTCTCATTGAAGGTGAGCCCTTTGTTAAAAGGCAGCTTGGGCTTTCTCTCCAGGAGCTCCCAGAGGCGCCCTCCGGCACCCAGTCCTTTCAATCAGCTCTGAGTAGAAAGAGCTCAGACTTTCGATGCTTGCTTATTCCACCCCAGAAAGCATACATTAACCCAGAAAGCGTACATTAGAAAGGAAGAGGGTCCACCCACGGTCATGTGGGCACTGCCCATCAGCAGCCCTCCTTTGTACAGGACAGAAAGTACAATCAGGTTTCCGCAGAGCCTAGTTGCTCCAAAGAAGCCAGCCAGAGTAATGCCTCTTTCCTTGCTAACTGCATCACATGGTCCACTTTGCTGGCATGTATCTCTTATTTCAGTCGTTTCTTTCCCAAAACCTCAAACAGTTCTTACACTGCCAATACATTCCTCAGCTAGCTGAGTGGCTTGTGCCAGGGAATCCTGGGTGACTTTGGTCAGTTTCCGTAGCTATCGTCCATAAATTACAGCCATGATTGACACTGGAGGCACCGCTCCAAACAAAGGTGGGCAGATTACGTGAGACAAAAACCATCATACTGATGCCTACAGAAGCCTGGGCCCCGGCCCTGAGCCCATCTGAGAGGTTTTCAGTCACTGAGCGCCCCACGAGCGCAGTGTCTCCTGAGAGGCGGTTAATCAATTCTCCTGTGCGAGTCTTGTCAAAGAAAGCAACCCTGCCTCCGAAGGGAGAAGAATGAAGTTCTCAGCCTGGAGTTTGCAAGCGGTAGACACGAATGGCATTGGCGGCAGCACCACACAGAAACACGCCACTGAGCCCAAGGCAGAGGCGGGTCAGGTTGTCGCTGCAGTCCACAGTGGGGCTGGTAGAGATGACATCGATGACCTGAGCCGGGAAGAAGGGGGAAGACATGGAGCTAACACGACATCCTGAGAAATCCAACCGCAGCTGCCAGCTTCGGGCGCTCAGGTTACACCAGCTCCAGGAGCTTCGTGGCCTCAGACTCAGGCCGCCGCGTCTCGTCCCCGGGAGGCGCCTCCAGCCGGTGCCCCAAGTCCTCTTTTCCCGCCCAGGCAGCGGCGGTGGGACCTGGGAACCCCGCGCGGGGGCGCCAAGGAGCGCCCGGCCCGGCTCCAGAGCCCTGCACCTGCAGCTGCCCGCCCGAGCCCACAGCCCCAGGAGCCGCGCCGCCCCGCGAGCCGCCCTACCCCGCCCCAACAGCAGCTCCTCCAGCGGCGCGCGGCTCCAACCCCCGGAGCAGCGCCGTCCCCGCGCCCTATAGCGGCTCCGGCCTCAGGCCAGTGAACTGCCACAGGGACCCGGGGCGCGGTGGCCCAGCCCATGCGCAGGATAACGGCAGGAGCCGCCTGGGCTCGGCGGGACCGTGGGGCCGTCACATCTTAAAGAACTAGAAAAGCAAGAATAAACCAGACCCAAAATAAGTATACAAGAAAGGAAAGAGTAAAGGTAAGAGCAGAAATTAATGAAATTGAAATGAAAAAAAAAATCAACAAAATGTAAACTTCATTTTTTAAAAAAGATAAACCAAACCACTAACCTTTAGCCCCCCACCCACACACACACAGAAAAAGAAAAAAAAAAAAAAACTAAATAAAATCAGAGATGAAAAAGGGGACATTATCATTGATTCTGTAGAAATTTTTTTTTTTTTTTTTTTTTTTTTTGAGACGGAGTCTCGCTGTATCGCCCAGGCTGGAGTGCAGTGGCCGGATCTCAGCTCACTGCAAGCTCCGCCTCCCGGGTTTTTACGCCATTCTCCTGCCTCAGCCTCCCGAGTAGCCGGGACTGCAGGCGCCGCCACCTCGCCCGGCTAGTTTTTTTTTTTGTATTTTTTAGTGGAGACGGGGTTTCACCGTGTTAGCCAGGATGGTCTCGAACTCCTGACCTCGTGATCCACTCGCCTTGACCTCCCAAAGTGCTGGGATTACAGGTGTGAGACACCATGCCTGACTTTTTCCTTTTTTTTTTTTAGTAGAGATTTTCACCATGTTGACCAGGCTGGTCTCGAACTCCTGGCCTCAAGCCATCCTCACACCTCAGCCTCCCAAAGTGCTGGGATTGTAGGCATGAGCCACTGTGCCTGGCCTGCATTTACTTTTAATTATGAAGTATTTTGAACTCAGAACAAAGGAAATGCTCAATACATAAGCACCCACCACAAAGTATTAACATTTTGTCATATTTGCTTCTGATCTTACTTTTTACAGAAACTGAAGGTCTTAATACATTTCTTTCCCTTCGTTTCCAGAAGTGTGACAATTATCCTTAAAGCTGAAATGTATCATTCCCATGCATGTGTTTTATACTTTCCTAGTACAGGTTAGCTGTGTCCTCTGCTCGGGGGCTCATCAAGTTGAATCAAGGGACTCAAGATCCTCGTCCATGTTCATTCAGGTTGTTGGCAGAATTTAGTTCCTTGTGATTGTAGGACTGAGGGCCCATTTTCTCACCGACTGCTGGCCAGGGGTTGCTCTCAGCTACTTAAAGGCTCATGTCCCAGCCCATGACACTCTCACAACATGGTAACTGACTTCTTCAAAAGCATCAGGAGCATCCTGCTCTAGTCTGCCACATCACCTAGTCACAGGAGCAGCTCTCCCACTATTTTCACAGATCCTGGTCACATTCCAGGGGAGGGAACTCTTCTGACTGTGTACACCAGGAGACAGGAATATTTTCCTTCCTTCCTTCTTCCTTCCTTCCTTCCTTCCTTCCCTCCCTCCCTCCCTCCCTCCCTCCCTCCCTCCCTCCCTCCTTCCTTCCTTCCTTCCTTCCTTCCTTCCTTCCTTCCTTCCTTCCTTCCTTCCTTCCTTCCTTCCCTCCTTCCTTCCTTTTCTTTCTTTTGTCTTTCATCCCTAAAAGAGGCAGAAATTTTGAGAGGCAGGAATATTTTCCCTAACAGAGATAGGTTTGTTTAGAGTAATGTCCTACTTAAAAACAGACAAACAAACAAACAGAACCCCCCAGAAAGTCTTTTTTCCCTAAAAGAGGCAGGGATTTTGAGAGCCATCAGAATTCCACCTGCCACAGCCCAGAAATCTGCATTTTTCCCAAGTCTGCAGCCATGGTGTTTCTGATGGCTCACACTGCTTTCTTTCATTTTTAAAGAGTATTTTATTGAAACGCATGAGGGTTATGGTTTAAAAAATCTTTTCCCTAACACAGCTGGGTTTGTTTAATGTCCTACTTTTGACTGAAAAGCTGAGATTCACTGTTATGTAAAGTCATTTTATAGCTTTATTAATTTGGGTGCCTTTAAAAATGGTATCAAGCAGTGTTTCTCAAAGTGTACTCTGTTAGCCACCTATATTGCAGAGTTGGAAGGAGAGAGTCTCTACTTTGAATTTATGGGAAAAAAATCTAAAATACTTTTTATGACGAAGGACCTAATAAAATGTGCCTGTGTATATTGAAATTTGCTGTCATTGACCTCTGTGCTTATAAAATCCAGTCCTGGGGATAGGCATTCTTACTGTTTGCTGAGGGACGATGATTTGTAGATCCCAGAATATCTCAGTGTGAATTTTGGTGAGAATCACTGCACTGAAAAGTATGGCAGTATTGCAGTTATACATGGGGGTTTTGGTACTTTATGTTTCTATAGTGACTCTGAATTTAAAGGTATGCAATGTCTTCTTTTTTGAAAGGATATTATTGACACTGGCAAAACAATGCAAACTTTGCTTTCCTTGGTCAGGCAGTACAACCCAAAGATGGTCAAGGTCACCAGGTATGTATGACATTTTGATATATAGTATTTTTCCCATTTGAAGGAGGATTAAGTGATTGCTTCTTTGTAAGGATAAATGTTTTCAACTATCATTTTATCTTTAAAAAGTAATTTTAAATTATGTAAGACTTAAGATATAATCCTTTTAAATAATTTTGTCATGTGTTAATAAAACTTATAATTACGGTCACTTTCTTGCCTAATATTAACATTTGTTTTTTTCAGCATGCTGGGAAAAAAAAAAAAAAAAACAACTCAGTTTGTCCTGAGTAGCATGGCAGAGGATTTTGGGCCCCCATACAAAATTAAGAATCAAGATTCCAAAGAGGGGGAAGAAGTGATAGGAAGGGGTGGGCCCTGAAGATCTGGACCTCCTGGAATTGAGTGGTGGATGCTGCGTCGTCTTTGTGTCTATGGTGAAATAACGCCTGTTTCCCTTTTTTACTAAGTCAGCCTTACCTCCTCGCCTTACCTGTGCTGTTTGACTTTTGCTTTTATAGTTCTACCCGGGTTTATTTCTCATTTTAGTTCCATCTCTCCACAACTCTGGAGTGGCACTGTTATTCTCACTTTACACACAAGGATACTGAGGCATAGGGAATTGCCCAAAGGCACAGAGCTAGTCAGCTATAAAGATGAGATTTGACTTCAGGGAACCTGACTTAGAGTTTATGCTTTTAGTACTTTAAGTTTTAATAGAATGACATCAAACTGACATTTAAGAATATGTTTCTTTCTTTTAAAATATCATTAAAAAATTGAAGTCTCTAATCAATCTGCAGGTTTTATGTAGGGGTCAGGTAGTGATCTAACTTTTATTTTTTTCCTGAGTGATTGACAGGTTTTTATAAACCCCTTTAATCACAGTATGTGTCGAGCATCTTTGAATCAGAGTAAGCCTTTAGTGAGCCATGTGTCCGTAGTTTGACGGTATGGGCTTTACTAATATCCAGTTCACGTGTTTCTCAGTGAGTTATCTTTTAAATAGATTTGGGACAGGCACTATGGGAGTACGAGTGATGTGTTATAGGACACTAAGTAGTGTCCTAAGAAATGGCAAAAACCGCAATCACTTTTGCACCAATCTAATAGAAACTTACCAGTGCCCTTGCTTATTTTTCTACCTGCTCTTTAGGGTTTTCAATGTCAACCTACCGTGCCATAGACTTTAATCCTCTGGGTAGTCTTTTGTTGTTCTTTCCCGTATACGCTGTGGAATTGAGATAGACTGGTTCGTGACAGAGATTTTGTGTTGCCACAGGCAGGACACGCTCAAAAAAGACTTGGGTCATTTGTTGACGCAAGTCATCTATTCGCCACAGTTTTGTAGCACTGATCTTGCACACATTTCATGTATCTTCCATGAACTCCACATCAGTGCTACTTACAGGATACTCCGAGAGAAATTCAACACTAAGGAATAAGAGTGTTGCGTAGGGTTGAGTTTTGGAGAGTCACAAATCTTGTAATGTCTACGATTTGTAATGTCTCCCTGCTGAGAATTAGTTGTGGCTTCCTTGGAGGTGATATCGCCTCTGTTGAGAATAAATGGCCTACTGTGATCACAGCACTGCACCACTGCTGCACTCCAGGCTGGGCCACAGAGCAAGACCCTGTCTCAAAAAAAAAAAAAAAAAAAAAAAAAAAAAGAGAGAGAGAAAAGAGAGAATGCATGGCCTAGATGATGTCTAAGGTTCTTCCCACCCAGTTCCTGTTTTCCTGTTCTAGGCAGAGCAGTAAAGTGAGAAAGACATGGAGGTGGGGGTTTAGTCTGCCATTTCACTGCAACTTAACCTGAGAAACTCTTCCATATTTAATCTCTCTGAACGTATTTACTCATCTTTAAAGGGGAATGATTGTCAACATCTTTTTCTCAGGGGAACTATGGGGGTCAAGGAGATAATATATTTGAGAATCTTTTTAACTGCAAACACTGATTCACTGTTGGCTACAATGTGATCTCATTGTAGTGAGCAGCTGGCTAACTGCTTAATTGTGCCTTTACAATGTAGGGAAGACAAAAGATTTTTAGCATATTATATACGCAGTTGGTTCTGGAACTGTAAGCATACTCTTTTTTAACGGAATTATGAGTCACATAAAATTCACTCTTTTGAAGTTGTACAATCCAGTGGTTTTTGGTATATTCAGAGTTGTGCATCTACTACCACTGTTTCATTTTAAAACTGTTCATCAAACCCAAAAGAAACCCTGTACCCATTAGCAGTCAGTCTCCCTTCTCCCAGCCCCTGGCAACTACTAATCTACTTTCTACAGAAAGTCCGTACAGATTTGTGTATTGTGGGCATTCCGTATAAATGGACTCATGCAATATCCTGCCTTCTTTCACTCAGCATAGTGTTTTCAAGGTTCATCCAGGTTGGAGCGTGTATCAGTACTTCATCCCTTGTTTTGACTGAATAATATTTCATTGTATGACTATATCCCATTTTGTTTATCCATGTGTTGGTGAACATTTGAGTTTCTGCCTGTTGGCTCTTATAAACAATGTTGATTTGAATGTCTGTGTACAAGTTTGAATACCTGTTTTCAGGAGTATATAATTGCTAGGTCATATAGTAACTCTATGTTTAACATTTTGAGGAATTGCCAGTCTGTTTAACAAAGTATACGTACTATTTTACACCAGTAATGTCTGAGGGTTCCCATATCTCCACAGCCTTGACAACACTTGTTACTGTCTATTTTATTATAGCCATCCTAGTGGCTGTGATGTGGTATCTTGTTGTGGTTTTGATTTGTGTTTCTCTGATGACTAATGATGGTGAACATGTTTTTGTCTGCTTATTGGCCATTTGCATATATCTTCTTAGGAGTGGTTACTCATTTATAGTATGGAAAATGCTTCAGATGCAACTCTAGTCATGCCTTAGAGATGGAGCTTTATTAAACATTCAGATCTGTAGGCATATGAGGTGCTGAGTTCTCCTGAACTGCTCATACAGATTGCACTGAGTTTAGTGATACCTTTTCTGGAGCATTCCTGAGTTCAGGTAGAGGAAAGGGTTTTGGCTGTGATTGACTCGTTATGTTCTTTCTAAATGGAAATGGAATTGAAGTGTCTCCTCTATCCATTTACTGGAAGAGTCATAAGGGACATGGTTACATGATCCCTGGGAGCCTACGGCTTAGGTCAGTC
The DNA here is from genome assembly GCF_047675955.1 of Chlorocebus sabaeus. Taxonomy (NCBI): domain Eukaryota; kingdom Metazoa; phylum Chordata; class Mammalia; order Primates; family Cercopithecidae; genus Chlorocebus; species Chlorocebus sabaeus. The sequence goes on along the minus strand of NC_132929.1, from coordinate 5,381,588 downwards.
GTTCTCTACTTAGGCTGCACATTGGAATCACCTGAGAGGTAAAATCAAAACCCAGGACACCCTATGCCTTTGTCTCATCTCCAGCAATTCTGATGTGATTGGTCGGGGCTGTGGCCTGGGTAGCCTGCGTCTCATCTCCAGCAATTCTGATGTGATTGGTCAGGGCTGTGGCCTGGGTAGCCTGTGTCTCATCTCCAGCAATTCTGATGTGATTGGTTAGGGCTGTGGCCTGGGCAGCCTGCGTCTCATCTCCAGCAATTCTGAGGTGATTGGTCGGGGCTGTGGCCTGGGCAGCCTGGGTTGTGGTTTTTTAATGGAACCAGGTGATTCTGATGTGCTGTCCAGGTTGAGAATCACTTTAGGCCCTTTCCAGCTCTTTAAACACATGTATTTATCTAGGAAGGTGTGAAAGCATAAGTTGTCTTGAGACTGCCTTTAACATCTATAAAGACTTTCAAAGCAGCTTCCAAAACTTGTTTTAATGGCTGATTATTATTCAACAGGCAGCATTTGGGTTATAAAATTAGCTTTTGGTAGAGTTGACTTATACCACCTGCAGCTTTTGCTCTCAAAAATAAATAGTGGTTCTTTTGGCACACTAGTTGTTTTAGCCTAAAGTTCTTCTTTGTAAGGCAGTTATTAAAAGTTGTGATGCAGCCAGGGCGAAGTGGCACACACCTGTAGTCCCAGCTACTCGAAAGGCTGAGGCGGGGGGATCGCTAGAGCCCAAGAAGTCAAGGCTGCAGTGAGCTGTGATGACAGCACCGCACGGCAGCCTGGGTCACAGAGCGAGACTCGTCTCTTTAAAAACAGAGAATGCTGTGATGAAAGGTGGTGCTCGCCTCTCCCACACCCTTTTACAGTTTAGGGATTGTATTTCCAAGGCCTCTGGACTGAGGACCCTTATCTTTTCAACTTTGCTCATTGACACTCTATCCCCATTCATCCTCCTGATTAGCTGCCCTGCGATGGACACATGAGTAGTCATGGTGCAGGTCTCAGAACTGTCTTTCAGGCTCCAGGTGATCAATCAAAGCTCTTGTCTGTAGTGTCAACTCATTGCTGCTGCCCTTCCTAGTAATCCCCACAATTTAGCTCTCCATCTCATAGACTTTCCTTGGGTGTGTGAACAGTGACCATGGCACACTCAGCATGGATGGAATGAAACAGTGTTTAGAAACATTGATCTTCTCTTTTTAAATGCCCTGTAGTCTCTCTGTATATGTCACATTTTTTAACTAACAGCTTGCTGGTGAAAAGGACCCCACCAAGTCTTGGCTATAGGCCAGACTCTAAGGGAATTACTTTTTGTCACTCATTTAACCATCTTTAACTTAAAAGAGTTGTATGTGAAATGGCTTATAATTGCTTAGAGAGTATTTGTAGAGAGGCGCATTTGCCAGTGTTAGATTGAAAAGTGATGTTTTCTGTATCTAAATGATGACTTATGATTCTTTCAGTTGTTGGATTTGAAATTCACACCAGTTTGTTGTAGGATATGCCCTTGACTCTAATGAAGACTTCAGGAATTTGAATGTAATTGCTTCTTTTTCTTATTCGTTTTTCAAAACCCACTGAAAAATTTAGGAAACAGAATTGTTTTCTAGTTCCAGCACCTCATAATTTGAACAGACTGATGGTTCCCATTAGTCACATAAAGCTGTAGTCTAGTACTGACGTCCTTAGTCTAGTACTGGAACCTGGCCAGGCCAGGGTGACACTTCTTGTTGACTGAAATAGTTGAACAGCTTTAATATATAATAACTTTTGCATTATTATTTCAGATGATAAATCTGGTCATAAGAAAGAAATAAATGAACTGGGCATGCTGGCTTACACCTGTAATCCCAGCACTTTGGGAGTCTGAGTTGGGCGAATCACAATGTCAGGAGATCAAGACCATTCCGGCTAACACAGTGAAACCCCATCTCTACTGAAAATACAAAAATTTAGCCAGGAGTGTTGGCGGGTGCCTGTAGTCCCAGCTACTTGGGAGACTGAGGCAGGAGAATGACGTGATCGCGGGAGGCAGAGGCTGCAGTGAGCCAAGATTGCGCTGCTGCACTCCAGCCTGGGTGACAGCGCACGACTGTGTCTCAAAAACACAAAGAAACAAAAGAAACAAAACCCAAAAAGCTACATATTAAGACAAGAAACAAATTAAACTAATTGTACAGACTACTGTTTGTTTTCAGAAGATACCCTCCCCAAAAGTTATTGGTCTAAAATACAGTAGTACTATCTCTGTTTAGTAAGGACCCTGGCAATATAACAGTGTTCTTATATGCAAAATGCTGTTCTTGCCTTTCATTTCGGAATATACTTTTTAAATGTGAATGTCTGGGTTTTCATTTTATAGCATGTTTGTGTCATTAGTGAAACTGGAAAAGCAAAATACAAAACAAGCCTCAGTTGAGAGTTCAAGTTGAGTCTGGAAACACCTGGAGTCCTATGGATATCGCCAGTAAAATTATGTCTGTCTCTTTAAAAGAAACTATGTAGTTATCATTTCTCTACAAATTAACCTAGTATAGTTTTCTGTTGTTTCCATTTTCCTTGTTTGTTAAATTTTTAGTAACTATTCTAATTGCAATCTCAATGATTATGTGGTAGAATGGGTTGTTGGAGCTACAAAAATCCCTAGCTACTTCAGAGACATTACATTTTAGACACATGGGACACTTTATATTACATTTTACTATGCTATAATAACACGGCTTTCTTTTGGAATTCTGTTCAGTTTTTCAGAATGTAATCTTAGCTGCATCTCAACAGATTGTTCTCAGATATGTCCTATTACCTTCTTTGTGTAATAAGTGCTTTATTGACCAAGAACAATGACACCACCACCTTTTGTTTTCTGGGAGCAGGAGGAAAGTTTTAAGCCAAAACTCTTAATTGCTTATCTGCTCCATGTGAGGTTTGAACTGGCAACCTTGTGAGTCATCTAGCTTACACACATTCCTTAAAAGTTTGCTGTAGGCCCAGCACAGTGGCTCATACCTGTAGTCCCAGTGCTAGTTAACAAAGTGCTAGCAGCCCTCACTCTGGGCGCTTCCTCGGCCTCAACGTCCACTCTGGAGGCACTTGAGGAGCCCTTCAGCCCACCAGGGCACTGTGGGAGCCCCTCTCTGGGCTGGCTGAGGCTGGAGCCCCCTCCCTCGGCTTGCTGGGAGGTGTGGAGGGAGAGGCGCGGGCGGGACCGGGGCTGCTGCCTGGGCTCCGGGGCCAGTGTGAGTTCTGGCTGGTGCTTGCGCGGGCTCTGAGGGCCCCGCACACGCAGCGGCCGACCGGTACTGCCAGCCCAGGGCAGTGAGAGGCTTAGCACCCGGGCCAGCAGCTGCGGCGGTTGTGCCGGGTCCCCCAGCAGTGCTGCACTGCTGGGGCTGCACTCAAATTCTCCCCGGGTTTGGCTGCCTCCCGGCCAGGCAGGGCTGGAGCCCTGCAGCCCGCAGTGTCTGAGCTCCTCTCCTCCCCCTGCAGTGGGACCCTTCGCGGACCTGAGCCTCCTGGAGGGGTGCCGCCCCCTGCTCCGCCCGGGTCCCATCCACAGCCCAAGGGCTGAAGAGTGCAGGCTGAGGCTCAGGACTGTCGGGCAGCTCCGCCTGCAGCCCTGTTGCAGGATCCACTGGGTGAGGCCAGCTGGGTTCCTGAACTGGATGGGGACTTGGAGAACTTTTATATCTAGCAGGAGGGTCGTATGTGCCCCAATCAGCACTCTGTGTCTACCTCAGGGTTTGTGAATACACCAATGGGTACTCTGTATCTAGCTAACCTAGTGGAGACTGGGAGGACTAGCACTCTGTGACTCTATGTCTAGCTCAAGGTTTGTAAACGCAGGAATTGGTACTCTGTACCTAGCTAACTCTGTATCTAGCTAACTAGCACTCTGTGACTCTGTCCAGCTCAAGGATTGTAAGACTACCAATCAGCTCTCTTTAAAGTGGACCAATCAACTCTCTGTAAAATGGACCAGTCAGCAGAATGTGGGTGGGGTCAGATAAGGGAATAAAAGGAGGCTGCCGGAGGCAATCCCAGGAAATTCTCTTGGGTCTCTTTCCACAATGTGGAATCTTTGTTCTTTCACTCTTTGCAATACGTTTTGCTGCTGCTGACTCTGTGGGTGCACGCCAGCTTTAAGAGCTGTAACACTCACTAGGCAGATGTGCAGCTTAGTTCCTCACAGGGAGACCACCAACCCACCAGAAGGAAGAAGCTCCAGACACATCTGAAAGTCTGAAGAAACAAGCTCCGGACACCCCATTTTTAAGAACTGTAACACTCACCACGAGGGTCTGTGGCTTCATTCTTGAAGTAAGTGAGACCAAGAACCCACAAGTTCCAGACACATTTTGCTGTAGGCCAGGCACAGTGGCTCATACCAGTAGTCCTAGCACTTTTGGGAGGCCGGGGTTGGGGATCCCTTGAGTTCAGGAGTTTCACCAGCCTGGGCAACTTGCTGAAACATGGTGGTTGGTCCAAGGGAAGGGGGAATTTTTCTAAACCTGAGCTGTCCAAGCTCAGCATGAAGTGCAGTGGGCTGCTGAGTCAGGCTAGCAGAGGCAGCCAGGAACCCTGCAAATCTGCAATCCCTTCTGCCAGGTCTGTCCCAGCGAGTGTCACTAAAAGGCAGCCCTGTGTGCTTCTGTCACTGTGGCAGCCTTGACAAGGAAGGGAAGGAGACCCAGTGCTGAACTCCAAGCAGAGATGGGGCTTTTCTCTCTGCATATTTTCTCTCCCTTCCCAGCCTGCATTTGCAATAACACTGATTTATATTTGTATTATCAATCAAAAATGGTTGTAAGCAAGTGTTACACACAATGTTAACTCCTATTTACATTCCTAACTGAATAATGTCTAAAGAGGTACTTAAACTGACATAAAACACAGATGATCTTATGATCAAATGTTTACTGCAAGAAAAAACTTCAAATTCCAAGGAGTCCCTCCAAATATAGAAAGGACCAGTATTTTAAGAGGTACGTTAACTAAAATGTGGGAATGTAGGAGCAGAGCAGGAAGAACCTTTAAGTCCAAAACTTACAAGAAGTCAATTTCATAGTGAGTTTCCTTGGTCCTTCCACAACAAGCTTTGGCATCTGTTTTCTCTACAATGGAGGTAATAACAGTAGTTATTTCAGGGCAGGAAAAGTCTTAGAGCTGTGCTGGAATATGATCTTGGCTATATAAAGTTTCACTATTTGTATATTGTAACAAACGTACAGTGTATTTTTTATTGGTAGTCAATAACAGATTTCTTTTGGAAAAGTAGCAGCCTCCTGTCCAGGGAACACCTGCAGTTCCCACTGAGTGAACATTGGTGTCTGCTAACCTTTGCCTCTATTTCTCTCAATAATATACTGTCAAGCTGTTCCTTGATTTAGCAGTTTTATTTACTTTCCTTTTCTTTTCCCGTTTCCATTTTCGAGAGAGAGTCCCTCTATGTCGCCCAATCTGGAGTGCAGCAGCACCATCATAGCTCCCTACCACCTAGACGGCTGGGCTCAAGCAATCCTCCTACATCAGCCTTCAGAGTAGCTGAGAATACCTGCACAGCCCACCGGGCCCAGCTAATCTTTGTGGTTTTTGTTTTGTTTTTCCATTCTGGGTTTCACCTGGTGCGGTGGCTCATGCCTGGAATCCTAGCACCCCAGGAGGCCGAGGCGGGCAGATCACCAGAGGTCGGGAGTTTGAGATCAACCAGACCAAATGGAGAAACCCTGTCTCCTCCAGAAAAATAAAAAATTAGAGAAGCATGGTGGCTCACACCTGCAATCCCAGCCACTTGGGAGGCTTAGGCAGGAGGATCACTTAAACACGGGAGGTGGAGGTTGCAGTGAGCCAAGATCATCCCATGGCACTCCAGCCTGGGCAACAAGACCGAAACTCCGTCTCAAAAAAACAAACAAACAAAAGACAGGTTTCACCATGTTGCCCAGGCCGGCCTAGAACTCCCAGGCTCAAGTGATCCACCACACTTGGCAGTCCAAAGTCCTGGGATTACACTGTGAAGGTTCATTTTATGTGCCAACTTGACTGGGCCACCGGTGCTCAGATGAAACATTGTTTCTGGTGTGTTTGTGAGTGCTTCCAGATGACATTAGCCTTTGAGTCAGTGAATTCAGTAACGTAGATGGCCCCGTGGAGATGGGCATCATCCAACCCACTGAGGGCTTGAGTAGAACAAAAGGAGGAAGGGAGAATTCGCCCCTTTCTTTCTGCCTCTGTGCGTGTGCTGGGACATCTCATCTCATCTTCTCCTCCCCTGGGACTGAGATGGACACCATCAGCTCTCCTGGTTGTCAGGCCTTCTGACTTGGACACAATTAAATCACCAGTTTTCCTGAGTCTTCCAGTTTCCAGATGACAGCTTCTTTGCCTTCATAATCATGTAAGCCACGACCCCATAATAAATCTCTATTTTTTAAATTATACTTTTTTTTTTTTTTTTGAGGCGGAGTCTCGCTCTGTTGCCCAGGCTGGAGTGCAGTGGCGCGATCTCGGCTCACTGCAAGCTCCACCTCCTAGGTCCACGCCATTCTCCCGCCTCAGCCTCCTGAGTAGCTGGGACTACAGGCGCCCGCCACCACGCCCAGCTAATTGTTTTGTATTTTTAGTAGAGACAGGGTTTCACCGTGTTAGCCAGGATGGTCTCAATCTCCTGACCTTGTGATCCGCCCGCCTCGGCCTCCCAAAGTACTGGGATTACAGGTGTGAGCCACCGTGCCCGGCCTAAATTATACTTTTTAAGTTCTAGGGTACATGTGCACAACATGCAGGTTTGTTACGTATGTATACATGTGCCATGTTGGTGTGCTGCACCCATTAACTCGTCATTTACATTAGGTATATTTCCTAATGCTACCCCTCCCTGCTCCACCCACACCACAACAGGCCCCAGTGTGTGATGTTCCCCGTCGTGTGTCCAGGTGTTCTCATTGTTCAATTCCCACCTATGAGTGAGACCATGCGGTGTTTGGTTTTCTGTCCTTGCGATAGTTTGCTCAGAATGATGGTTTCTAGCTTCATCCATGTCCCCACAAAGGACAGGAACTCATCCTTTTTTATGGCTGCATAGTATTCCATGGTTTGTATGTGCCACATCTTCTTAATCCAATCTATCATTGATGGACATTTGGGTTGGTTCCAAGTCTTTGCTATTGTGAATATTGCCGCATAAATCTTTTTAAGAAAATGTGACATATATTCACCATGGAATACTATGAAGCTGTAAAAAGGAACAAAATCATGTCCTTTTCAGCAACATGGATGCAGTCGGCGGCCATGATCCTAAGGAAACTAACACAGAGACAGAATATCAAATACTGCATGTTCTCACTTATAAGTGAGAGCTAATCATTAAGTCCTAATTCTTAGAACTGGTAAATGTTACCTTATTTGGAAAAAGCATCTTTTCAGGTATGATTAAGTTAAGGATCTTGAGGGGAGATTATCCTTGTTTGTCTCAGTGGGCATTAAATCCTGGCACATGCTTCCTTAGAGAGATAAAGGAGATTTAAGTTCAGACAGAAGAGAAGGAGGCCATGTGACCACGGAGGCAGAGACCAGAGTGGTGAAGCTGCAAGCCAATGAATGCCAGCAGCCACCAGAAGCTGGGAAAGTCAAAGGATGCATTTTGCCTTAAGCGCCTGAGAGCACTGGCTCTGCTGATACCTAGATTTCAGCCCAGTGGTACTGATTTTGCACTTCTGTTACCCAAAACTGTGAGAAAATAAATTTCTGTTGTTTTGAGTCACCAAATTTTTGGTAATTTGCTGTAACAGCCACAGGAAACTAATATACATGCCTACCTGGGTCCAGCTGTGTCCTGTGACTCCTGCTTTCCTGGGACAGGCTGGTTGCTCCATGCCTGCTGGCCACCCTCCTGGAACTGGACACTGCAGGTTGCTCCATGGCTGCTGGCCATCCTCCTGGGTGCTGGACGCTGCAGGCTGCTCCATGCCTGTTGGCCATTCCCTTTGGTGCTGGACAGCACTCACATTGTGAAATGCACTGGCCGTGTGAAAAACACCTGCAAATGTTGCCAGGAGAGGAGTTAGTTCTTTTGTTGGCAACCCTTGCTTATTGCTTATGCCTTAACCTTTGTGCCTCCAAGATCCCTTCTCTCTGCCTTCATCGATGCCAGGAAGGCAGTCACCTTTTGCCTTCCTTTGCCTCTCAGCAAGTGGCATATCTCCATGTCACTTTAAGCATCAAGCACACAGAGCCCAATAAGATGCTGAGAAGTGTCTGCCTGCTGTTACAAGCTGGTGGAGACATTCTGAGCCAGTAAATCCAGGTCTCAGGAAAACAGCTGCAGGAAACCTAAAGTTCAAAATGCTGAAGTGAAAAATGGGTAATGACAACAAAGGGAATCACAAGCCCCTTCTTTTAAAAATGTTACGGTGATAGTCCGGGCGCAGTGGCTCAGTCCTGTAATCCCAGGACTTTGGGAGGCCAAGGCAGGTGAATCAGGAGGTCAGGAGATCAAGACCATCCTGATGAACACGGTGAAACTCCATCTCTACTAAAAATACAAAAGAATTAGCACAGCATGGCGGCGGGTGCCTGTAGTTCCAGTTACTCGGGAGGCTGAGGCAGGAGAATGGCATGAAACTGGGTGGCGGAGCTTGCAGTGAGCGGAGATCATGCCACTGCACTCCAGCCTGGGTGACAGAGTGAGACTCCGCCCCCACCCAAAAAAAAAGTGCTGATAAGGCACAACATAAAATTTGCCGTATTAACCATTTGTAAGTATACAGTGCAGTAGTATTAATTATATACATGTTGTTGAATAACGAGTTGCTAGAACTTGCTGCTCTTGGAGAACTGAAACTATACCCACTACACAGCAACTCCTCATTTCTGTATCCCCTGGCTTCTGGAAACAAGCATTCGATTTTCTGTTTCTATGAGTTTGACTAATGTCTAACCTAATGTAAGACAAATCATACACTATTTGGTTTTGTGTGACTGGCTCATTTCAATTAGTGTAATGTTTTCAAGGTTCATCTATGTTGTAGCATGTGACAGGACTTCTTTCTTTTTTAGGCTGATAATTGGCATGGATAGACCACATTTATTTATTTATTTATTTATTTATTTATTTATTTATTTAATTAGACAATCTCACTCTGTTGCCCAGGCTGGAGTGCAGTGGCATGATCATGGCTCACTACAGTCTGAACCTCCCATTCTCAAGCGATCCTGCTGCGTCAGTCTCCTGAGTAGCTGGGACTACAGGCACATGACACCATCCCTGGATATTCATTTTTCTGTGTAACTGGTTGAGAAACAGGGGTAACAGTAAAGAAACTGTCTTAGAATAATCTGGTGACAGCGGAAGAGAATATGAGACACATTGTCCTCACAGAGCCTTGAAGAGTGTGACAGTAGTTGAGGGCCACACTGTTGTCTTATAGTGAAGTGAGGAGAACACACACTGGTTTGGTAGTCCTGGGGATGGAACGAGGAATGAAATGTGAACCTCATTGGCGGCAGAATCAAAATGTCTTGGGTCTTTGTAGTCAACAATTAAATGAGAAGGAGGAATTATTGACTGACTTAGGAAGAAGTAAATACCAAGAAATACCAATAAAATACAAAGCTTGCAATTTTAGTCAGGGCAAAGATTAAGCATTGTGTGAATCTAGATAGATTACTGAGCAGTTTTGTTGCTTGTATTTTATATCCTGTATCTTCTAGGTATGAAGCTATTTCTTTATATCTAAACATAGCCAAACATTTTTTAAACTAACAGCTTTATTGTCATACAGTTTTTATATGATAAGGCCCCCTTCAGGTGTACAGTTCAGTGGTTTTTAGTATATTCGGAGTTATGCAAACATTACCACTACCTAATTTCCAAACATTTTCATCTCCCTACAAAGAAACCCCATACCCATTAGCAGTCACTCCCTGTACCCGTCTCCCCCACCGTTGATCCCGGAAACCTCTGATCTAATTTCTATCTCTGTAGATTTGCCTATCCTGGACATTTCATATAAATGAAATCATATAAAATGTGCCATTTTCTGACTGGCTTTTCTTTACAGAGATTATAAATCAAATGCCAGAAGAGCCTAAGCTTAGGATAGTGTTTGCTGTACAACTTTGACAACTCAACTTTTTTTAAAGTTGAAAATCTGACTGTCTGTATATGTAGCATATTATCCTTAGGTGACCCTTCCTTTGATTATTAAGAATTTTTTCCCTAGTATTATTGAACTGTTTCAATATTCAGCAGGAACCCTTCAGAGACAAAGAGCAGTAGGAATTTGGAACACATATTGACAAAATAAATGTCACTTAATACAGTAGTAGAGTCGACCACTTTTAGGTGTCGATGCTGCTGAAAGTGTATATTGAGGAAAGGTTTACTTATCTTACTTTTTGTGGAGGTGCTAGAAGTACTTTTGTCTTGTGTTTATATTTTAAGAAACCTTTGCAGAGGTACTATGTGGTTGTACAAATGTACTTTCTTTTGACCTGAAAATGCAAAAACTTCCTGTCTTTCCACTTTCTGAGACTCTGCAACCTTAAAGGAAGAGTGGGATACATTAAAGGAAAGGTGGTGGTGGCTGGGTAATGGGTAGCAATGTCTACTATATACTTTCTTTCCCAAAACAAGTCCCTGTCTACTGTCAGCATTTCCAAAATGTGAAGATCAAGTGTGGTGTTAACTCACTAACTAATGACTAGACTTTGAGTGGTTGTGGAAGCAAAATCTCAGTGAGTGCCTGGAGGTTCTAATTCTGTTAAATCAGTGAGTGCACATTCTATACAAGATTCTCTTAGCCCAGTGGCAGATTTAAGGAGTGGGAGATAGATTTCTATGTTTCAGAAATCAAACACACAAAGAGTAAAAATTTTTAATCCCATGATTCTTTGCCCAAGTTTAATTTTCTGGAGAGTTTTTCTTTAGATTTTCTTTCCTTTCCATTAAACTGTTACTTTGGAATGTCTCAGGGTTTGGGAAAGCAAGTGGGAAAGACACTGGCTTGGATTCTCCAGGAGAAGGGAGTGAAGAGGACTTCTTTCCCTCATTTTGTTATTGAATCATGTCATGATAACAATTATTAAGGTGAATGAATGGTCTACAGTAGAAGTTTTTAAATGCCTTCTCTACAAAATAATTTGGTTTAGTCAATGCAAGGATGCCTTTGGTTAGCTGGAATGGAAGATGTGCCGGCTGGAGTGGTCTTGGCAATTCTTCCGGGGGGAAATTCAGCATTTGGAAGTGTAGGAAGCAGAAGGAATCTCAGGCAAGGGAAAGGTGTGGGCAGAGACCCGGAGGACAGAACAGGTTGTGGTGGACATGGTGTCCACATAGACCTCATCAGTGGTCTTAGCTTTTGTGTTTTCAAAATTACCACAGTTTGTGTTCTAAAACTGTCATCCCCTTGATTTTATTTTTGGCATGCTATCTGTGTGTTTTCAAATTTAAAACAACAGTAAAGGAGAAATGAAATTATTTTGTTTGAGAAAAAGTTAAGGTTAAAACATCTTGATCTAAATAATTTTCTATGGGGAGATTTGATAAATCCCCAGAAGCTATCTGTCGTTCAGAGAACAGTCTTCAGACCTAGAAAGGACTTGAGGAGTCCCAGAGAGGAGCTGCATGGTCTGAACCATTTGATTCTCATGACAGAATGGGTAAAAACAATTTTAACCATGAAACCATGCAGATGTTCATATTCTGGATAGGGTAAGGTCAATGCCATTGTCAGAGGAAAAACTTTTGGCCATCACAGGATAGGAGAGAAAGTTTGAGTTGTAAACAATACTCTAATGCCATTTAAGGGAATGGGTTTTTCTGCCCCTATTCTTTGGAATATTTAGGGTTAATTTCTTAGTTTTTGACATCACAAAAATTTCCAACTATTTTGTTCTAAGAGCCATTTCAAACGATGGACTACAATTTCAGAGCAATTACATGAGAGTAATACCAATAGAATTTTTAAGTTACCCATAGTCTTATATCCCTAACAATTATGTTCATGCTTGCATGTTCTCTTTTCATCTTTACTGTGTGCATACTTTCTTAGTAACGACGTGTAGACATTTTTTAAGCAGGAATAATTCTCGAGATAATTTTGTATGTTTCCTTTTTTCTTTATAAGGTGTGTATTGGGTGGGGGAGCATTATGTATGAAACTGCTCACAAAACAGGTGATTATTTTCTTATAATACCCAATTTTCACCCTCAATAGAGTGTTTTGATAATGTAAGTTAGATTGTAAGTAGAAATTTCTCTTAAGGAAATTTTAGTTTTTTTTGGTTTTTTTTTTTTCATAATCCCTATTTTCAAGGATGAAAAAGGTAAACCAGTAAAATGAGATTGTACTTGGTGCTGAATCTATGCCAGGATAGGCATTAAGAGTGACCTTTATTTAAGGTTCTAATTTGCTCATGTTGGGCACTTAGAAAATTGGTTTGTTGCTTTTTGTGAGATTCTAGAAATGTTCCAATTTTAGTTTTCCCCCTTGACTCCGGACTTTTTAACACCAATCTGCTGCTGTGGAGGCATATGCCATTTTGTTAGGCCTTCTCAAGTGGGAATCAGGAATGCTGCTGTGTTCTAGAGATGTTTTGTTCTTCCTATAGGGATGAAGCAGTGCCTACTCGATAATTGGTCATTGTTCAAAGAAATGCCTCCTGACTCAAAGGCAAAGCCAGAGTGCAGCTTGGAGCAAAGAAGGTACTTTTATTAAGAATTTTAATAAACCATAAGATATATTTCGTATTACTTTGTGAGCCTTCTTCCTGTCTTGATTTAATTCTTTTTGAGAGAATTCATTTCATTTTCATTTGGTTTGTTTTCTTCTTGTTGCAAAGATGACCTATAGAAAATACAGAAGTATAAGAAAATTTGAAGATACTAACTGATAATCACTTAATGATTTAGTACCTGCTTGTTTAGTCTTTGTTATATTGACTGAAGACAAACATGGCTACAGTTGTAAATTATTATTGGTATGTATACCCTAGTAAGTTAAAAGTTATATGTACTTTGAAGTTTTGCAAAATTGGGTTCATATTAGGAATTAATTCCTGATGAACTTTTACGTGCTAGGCACTAGTCTTTTTATTTATGGATTGATTTTTACTTTTTTTTCCCCTCTGTGCCTATGCTTACCAAGCCTTTTTAATTTTTACTTTTTATTAATTCTTTCAATCCTCTTAATAACTTAAAAAGAGGGTATTACTAATATCTGCATTTTGTAGATGAGGTAACTGAAGGTGGGTAACTTATCCAAGGTCACAGGTGGCAAAGCAAGGATTAAAACCAGACAGTCTGGCTGCCCAAGGCCCAACCGAGAGGAGCTGAGAGCACGCCATGGGGCAGAAGGATGTTGTTCAGGCCGGTTTTCTGTTCAGCTAACATGAAATGCAGGCTGTAACCTTAATTCTAGGACATTACCGAGAAAGCCTTCCAAAGCCATAGCTTTTTTACCATGACCATGACTTTTAGCAAGAATTTTTGGTTTAAAGGCCACATGGTGCTCTAAGAACCTTCTGTTCACTTTTACGGAGGGACTGATTGTTGAGCTAAATAGAAATGCTGGAGCACACAACCTTTAGGGCAGCTTTGGACCTATTTCTGTGGTCAGGAAAGACACCTGTCTTTCCCTGCTGCCCACAGCCTCCAGTTATTCACCTTCAGAATCTCCTAGTCTGTGATCACATTCAGATGAAAGATCTGTTTTGTTTTTTCCAGGGTAGGAGGAAGGGAGTCACCAACAATACTAAGCAGTCTCGTCTTCTGTGTATAAATGAGCAAAGTTAGGGAGCCAAATTTGAAAACCTTGTGTAATCCTGAGATTTTCCAAGAGAATCTAAGAGAATGTCAGCATTATGCATGGTGGTGAAGTGGTCTTATATTAGTTGTATCCACAGCTCTCATCAAAAGCAGACACTGATACTTTTTGAGGGAAGTTTTCTCTAACTGAAGCCTATAGGTTGCCAAAGATTAAAAGCAGGCAACTATGAATTCAGATAAATCATAACATTCAAGTAGTCAACCCAACATGTTTGAGAATTGTTAAAAAGAATGAATAACATATTTCCCAAAGACTGTAGTTTTTGGAATTATCAGATACAGAACACAAACTTCAAATATTAAAATTGTGGGAAAATAGTTACATGTGAAATCTAATGTGTGTTTAAAATATATATAAATTCATTCATAAAATTGAGCAAGCAGGAAGACCACCAGAAATGATGAGGAAGACCTGAAAGGAAAATGTATGAAATAGAACTTACAGAAATAAAATACATAGCCTGGTATGGTGACACACACACCTGAAATCCCAGCACTTTTTGGGAGGCTGAGGTGGGAGGATAGCATGAACCCAGGAGTTGGAGACAAGCCTGGGCAACATGCTAAGAACTCATTTCTACCAAAAATACCCCACCACCACCACCAAAAAAAAAAAAAAAATTAGCTGGGTATGGGGCACCTGCCTATAATCCCAGCTACTCAGGAGACTGAGGTGGGAGGATCACTTGAGCCCAGGAGGTCAAGGCTGCAGGTTCGTGCCACTGCACTCTATCCTGGGTGACAGAGTGAGACTCTCTCTCTGAATAACATAAAATAAAAAATGTAATCGTTGAAATAAGAGACTCAGTGGATGGATTAGACACGAGAAGAAAGAATTAATCGGTTAGATGATTCTCTGCAAAAAGTAAGTCAGCGTGTTAGAGAGACATGAGGATAGATGATAGGGTAGAAGTTGGTGGACTTGGCGGGGACAGGGAGATCAGAATGAGGTCTAAAATATGTCTTAGTGAAATCCCTGGAGGACGTATTAAAATATTAGAAAGTGAGAGAAATAGAAGTTCCTTGTTTTGTTTTGTTTGTTTGTTTCTTTGTTTTTGTTTTGAGACAGAGTCTCGTTCTATAGCCCAGGCTAGAGTGCAGTGGAATGATCTCGGCTTACTGCAAGCTCTGCCTCCTGGGTTCACGCCATTCTGCTGCCTCATCCTCTCAAGTAGCTGGGACTACAGGCACCCACTACCATGCCCAGCTAATTGTACTTTTAGTAGAGATGGGTTTTCACCATGTTAGCCAGGATGGTGTCAATCTCCTGACCTCCTGATCCGCCTGCCTCAGGCTCCCAAAGTGCTGGAATTACAGGCATGCAACACCGCACCCAGCCCAAAAGCTTTGGTTTTTACAGATATTAAACATGATTTTTAAGACAAAAAACAATCTTAACAATAACTTAGGAGAATAAGAGAAACATTTTTCCAAAAATGAGAAACCATTGTGATTATTTTTTCTTATTGGAATGTTGAATAGTATAGTCTGCTTCATTAATCATCAAGCATGCTATGGATTTTCCATTTTTATATGATCTGTATCTCAGTTAACGTAATACTGGTAATTTTTGTACTGTATGAAAAATATAGGCCAAAATCATAGACCTTGAATAGAAGCTGGGTCATGAAGATAGCTCTGGAGAAACACATAGATACACAAAAACTGAAAAACACACATATAAAGTATACACACATATATTTTTTAAAGTTTTAAAGCTTTTAAAGGAAAAGCCAGCCCCTCACCTCTCCCAGAGTGGGTGGCCTCTGCCCCGTCTTAGACTGGGTGGGGACAGCAGTTGCATGGGCAGCTTTCCTTGTGAGCCACAGGGCCCTCTGGCCATGCTACTGTCTGGCCACACCCCCTTTCCCTTTCATCTTTCTCATTGACCAATGGGCTTGGAGCATTAAGGCCACACCCCTATTCTGCATTCTACTGGGGCCCTGGTTACGCCTCCTCTGGCTCAGTCACACAGCAACCTGGTCGGTGACTGGAGGTGTTGATCAGTGCTCGCTGGGATTTTGCTGATGTGGCCCCAACCCCGCCTCCCTCCCCACCCTGCGATGGCAGGAGAAACTCGAGAGAGCAAATTGGCAGCAGCCAAGAAAAAGGTAAAAACACACTAGGTCATGGCCCCCCAACCCAGTCACAGATCCCCTCCGATGACGACTCCTGCCAGAGTCCATACCACTTCTGAGGCACACCAGACTGGGTCCCCCACCCCAGTGCCTCTGGGCTACCCCCACCAAAGTTTTGTCAGTCAGCCCCACCCCTTCAGCAAGCAGCCCTGTCCCTGCCCTCAGCAGTCACCCCAGGGTAACTTTGGGCGGGTGACTCCTGGGGCTCCCCACTCCATTCATGGGCCCTCATCTCCTGCCGCCCCAAGTTTGACCTCCCTTGGCTCTTTGGGCTCACGTCTCCAAGAACCTGGGTTCCCCCAGCCCCAGGCCCCACCCTTGCCAGTCATCCCTGGGTGACTTTGGGACTACGGGACTTTGGGATGCTGCTGTCTCCTGGGGCTCCCTGCTGCGGACTCTGCCCTCCACTCCTGCTACCTCAAGGTCGCCCTCCCTGGGCTCTTTGCACTGGCATCTCCAAGGACCTGGGTCCCAACCCTGTTTTTCCCTCCCCCATTGTGGAGCAGTGACTCAGACACGCTACTGATGTGGTCCCTCCCCCCGACCTGGAGGAGTGGAATGTAGTGATGTCACAATCCACCTAGGAACTGTCATTACTGGAAGACCGGCCTTTGATCTTATGACCCAGTCCCCTAAGCGTTCTCACCCCATTTCTGGTTCCTCTGGTCACAGCGCAAATTTCCAGCTGGAAGGGGAATAGAGACTGTGGGACCTAGGAGGAAGAGGTTCCAGGCTGCCTCACTCCCTTAACATCGACATTGACAGGGGGAAAAGCCTACACTTCCCCCGTGAGCACAAAACATTGACAGTATCTCTGGGTGGCAATGGGAGAATGGGTTTGGTTTTGTTTTCTCCCAGGTTTCTACTTTCCAGAGAGATTTTAACATTTTTTTCTGAGTTCTCCACCTCATATTCTAATTCTCCATGGTTCTGGGACCAGACTGCCCTTCAGTCAGTATTCTCTGAAGTGAGATTTGCTCATCTTCTGAGGAATAGATCTTGGGGAACTGAATTTGACAGCTTGAATCTTCCTCATATTATCTCAACCTGCGGTACTTTGAGTGCCACGGGATAAATATGGGACATCTTTCTGAAGCGTCAGGTTCCCTTGATTCTCTTGGGATCAAGAGAAAAAACATTAATGTACTTAGGGATGACAGTCACATAGGTTTCTAAGAGTATACCAGACTTCTCTCTGAAATGAGGTTTGGGTTGTCCTCTTTCTGATAAATTCCCAGATTTCACAGAAAGGCTGCCTTCTGCCACGAGGACACATTGATATAAAAGTTTGAGAGGTACTGGTGCACTTCCTGACACTAACAGATGTGTGAGGATGTATGACTCTAAACCATGCAGTTCCTGCCTACCTAATGTTTACTTTTCTACCTCTGCCTCTGGTTTTGGTCCCTGGCAGTTGCTGATTCTTGGTAAAACCCCAGAGCTTGGAGTCAGAAGACTGAGTTTCAAAGTTCCAGTATTGCCTTTTTCTTTTCTTCTTCTTTTTTTTTTTTTTTCTATCCATATCGATCCCTCTCAGTCACTAAATGATGGTGACAACACCTTGTACGGTTGTTGGTGTCATTAAATCAGATGGTGTATAGAGTATTTTGTAAAAACTGTAAGGAGGATGTGGCTGTAGGGGCTGATGGTTCCCATGAGTATCACTGCTCTTCTTTCCCACAGTTAAAAGGATATTGGCAGAGAAACAGCCCTGGTTGTCCAACAGGAGCGAAGAAGAACGGGAAAACAAATGGCAGTGTCCCTGAGACAGCCACTTCTGGTGGTTGCCACTCACCTGGGGATGTGAGTCTTGGCTGACCAGGCTCCTGGGGACAAGGGGCGCAAGGGGCAGTAGAGGGTAATTATTAAGATTGTGGATGGACTACTGGGTACTGGTTCAGAATTCTGGGTTTGAATCCTGCCTCTCCGTCTGCTAGGGATATGATTTAGGGCAAGTTGCTTGAGCTCTTTGGGCCTCTCTTTGCACATCTGTATAATAGAAGTGGTATTGTTTGACTTCCATTTGTGAGGTTTAAATGAGATTTGTTACTGTTGTTTTTATGTTAATCCCTAGTACATGGCCTGCGGTAAACACCCAGGACACCCAGGATATGGTCATTGCTGTTCGATTTTCCTCATCCCCAGTCTCAAGGGGAAGCCAGGACAATGAGAACAGCCACTTGTCATCAGGATTCACTGAAAGGGACCCAGGGTGGGATGGTGGGGAGATAAAAAGCATGGGAGAAGTTGGCACAAAGGAGTTATGGGACAAAGGGTTCAAGATAGGCAGAAAAGAAAATGTTGCCAGTTGATGGGGAAGAAAGGAAGTCAGAAGGCTCTGACACTGAGGGGGACAGAACATCTCCACGTGCACTCTCATCTCTTGTAGTCAGCAACGGGTATCGATGGAGAGGTCCCTACGTCATCTGCACCCCTCAAGGATCTGGAGGTAAGAGGCTCTGGGCGGAGGTGCAGTGACCCTGCAGGCCAATCCTCCAACCTCCTCCCACAGCAGGGAGTGGGTGCCCCTCTGCCAGCTGAGAGAGCCCACACACACCCCAGCCCTAATGATTGTTCTCTCTACCTCTCCACGACTCCTCCTCCACCTCCTCCTCTCTGCATGTGCCTCAGAGCCTGTGCCAGGAACTACCAGCAGCCCTGGACTCGAGGTCCGTCAAAATCAGTCAACTGAAGAACACCATCAAATCCTTGGTAAGAGTCCAGTGGGGTCCCCTGATTCCACGCTGCCAATCCTGGGCTCCAGTTTTCCCTTGGGGCCCTGAAGAAAGGGGCTGGGGGCCCTGGTGCCAAGGACAAATAGGGAGCTGGGGTGCCCAGGCCTCACATGGAGGGACCCCAGAGCACGCAGCATGGCTCTTCTTTTGCAGCCCTCTTTGCCGACTGTCTCCTCTCCACACACCCCTGCTCCAGTCCTTGCTACACACGCCCTGGGGTCATTGCCTCTCGGGGAAGTGCTAGCCTGACTGGTTGTCAGGGGCCCCGTATTTCTGCTGTGACTCAGTCCCTAATTTGTTCTTTGATTCTGGACAAGCCGCCTCTGCTTTCTGGACTCGGGTTTCAGAGGAGGTAGTGAGTATCAAAGGTGTCTGTTAGCTCTGAGAGTCCGAGATTTAAAGGCCGCCTAGAATGGGAACCTCAGGGCCAAGGGCTCCTGACTGTCCTTTTCTTGCCTATATCTGCTGTGAAGAACCGTACCTGGCCCATAGGTGCTCAGTGAATGTTTATTGAATGAACACACTTTTCTAAATGACAAGCTGGCAGAAGAGGGGGCCTTTCTCAAACTCCATCTCTAGAGGTTTATGTTCTTGTCCTCTCAAGAGATTCCAGATTCAGACTTTGAGTTCTGTGGCTGTGGGCAAAAACCAACAAAGACCCGAATTCTCTGTCCTTGGGCGCTTGAGGAGAGTTGACCAGTTCGTGTTCCCACTGAGTCTGAGAACTCTGCCTTTAAAATCCATTCCTGGCCCCACCTACCGCTTCCTGGTGTGGGGAATAGAGTTGAGGGGCCACCCTCCATCACCTTAATTTGACTCTCCCCACAGAAACAACAGAAGAAACAAGTGGAACATCAGCTGGAAGAAGTAACGTGATTTCTTTGTTTCCTCGCGACATGACTGCTGGGTTTGGGGGGCTCTCAGATGTAGAGGCCCCAGTCTCCTCTCCCCTACTCCCAACCTGGGGAAGAAGGCTCACCCCTCAGATTCCACCCCATCCCCACAGGGTCCCTGATAACCTGATCCCATGGGTGGGCCTGTCCTGGGGCATCGGTGGCTTTCTGGGGGCATGTCTCTTGCTGTGCCATCTCTACCTCCCCCTGGTAAGAGCTCTGTCTTCCTCTTCCTATAGGAAAAGAAAGCAAACAACGAGAAACAGAAAACTGAAAGGGAGCTAGAGGTGAGTGGAGGGTATGAGGTTTTCTCCTGTCCTCCACGGAATGCTTCTTTCCTTCTCTTTCAGCACTTGCTTGGCTTTTCTCCCAAAGGTTCAAATCCAGAGACTGAACATACAGAAAGGGAAACTAAGTACGGACCTGTATCACACGAAACGTTCTCTCAGATACTTTGAAGGTGGGAATCTGGGCACCCTGTCATCCTTCAGCCTGGCACTTTGACAGGTCTTTAGCGGGAGTCCTTTGGGCCCCATCTCAACTCTCTCATTACAGAGGAGTCCAAGGATCTGGCCGACCGCCTGCAATGTTCATTGCAGCGTACAGGAGAGTTAGAGCAGGTGCTCTGTGCTGTCACTGCCACACAGAAGAAGAAGGCGAACCTGGTGAGTCCAACCACCTGCCCCGTCCCCTGGGAGCCCGGCTTCGCAGATAGAGGAGTGAGCCTAAGGGTCCCTTCTGCAGGATGGAGTGTCCTGCCCAGGAGGCAGCATGGCCATGTCTCGCTGCTTTTGTGTGTGGTTGTTAGAGGCAGCCTGGGGCTGAGTCAGCTGCTGTGGATGAGTTGGGGGGGCGCAGTGGGGGGTGAGCACTGGATGCAGAGCTTGGAGGCCAAGTGCCTGCCCTGCCCTTACCTGGCTGTGGTCTTGGCCAAGTCCTAGGTGGGGTATTGGGTACTTGTTCTGTGAAGGTACAGAAGATTACCTTTAGTATGATACCATTTCTGTAGAGAGAGGAAACGTGTGTGTGTGTGCGCACATATTATGATAGTATACGTAAAACATGTCTGCAACCGTTCAAAAAAACTCGGGAGAGAGCAACAGGGTGGCTGGGAGATACTTCCCTTCTGTACCTTCTGAGTTTTGGACTATGCAAAGGTATCATCGTTTCAAAAACTGAACAAAAGATTATTTTTCCCCTTCCTATCTGTGCTTTCAACCCCAGCAAGAAAATGGGCTTAGAGAATCAGATAGACCTGGGTGTTCAAATCCCAGCTCTGCCTAAGTGATGTTAAGCAAGCACTTAACCTCAAATACTCCATGTTTTTTCATCTACACAATAGAGGTCGTCATAGTAACCGTCTCCTATGGTGGTTGTGAGGATTAAATGGGATTGCTAGCATGGTGCCTGGTGAAACACTCCATAAAGGTTCAGACAGTGGTAGTAATAACAGTAATAACAATAGCAATATTATCTGATCTCTCTGGGCCTCTGTTAGGCAGCTGTAAATTCCATCTCATTCCCTATCCCTTCCAACTTTACTGAGTTCTGTTAAAAACCACACCATGGGCTTGGAAATGCCTCGATGTTTACTGACCGAGTTGTATATTGAGCCTAGCCCTAGCTCTTTTAAGGGGCACTGTGTGGAATGGCCCAGGCTCCCCAGATTGAAACTTCTCACTCTTCACCATCCAGTCCTCGAGCCACAGGAAAGCATATATGGAGTGGAAGTTAGAGCGGTCCACACGGGAGCAGGCAATTCTGAAAGCACAGCTGACGCAGGTGAGGTTTTGCAGAGGGAGGGATGTGGAAGGAAGATGACCCCAGGTGGCCAGGAGCAGGTGAGGACCAGTGACAGCCCTTCCTAACTTCTGTGCCCATTCTTGCAGTTGAAGGAGTCGCTCAAACAAGCCCATCTAGAGCGGGGCGAATATGTGCAACATCTGAAAGGAGAGAGGGCTCGGTGGCAGCAGAGGATGAAGAAAATGTCGCAGGAGGTGAGATCTGACCCTTCAGCCCCCTGACCTTAGATGGGTCACGGAATCTTTCTGGGCATCTGTAAAATGGGAACAGTACAGCCAGAGGTGGTCATGGGTCTGGGCTTTGTGGAGGTGGGGGCAGAGAGGGAGATGGCAGCCACCAGCCACCAGCCCCTCTCTCCAGGGCCCTTTCCCCCTGTGCTTTGGGCAGGTTTTCACCTTGAAGAAGGAGAAGAAGGGTGACATGCGTCGGCTAGAGAAGCTGGAGAGGAGCTTCTCCAAACTGAAGAACCGGATGGGTGAGATGGGGCTGGCGTGACCTGGGAGCAGGCCTGGCATCAGAGGGCTGTGAGGGGGGCTTAGAATGCCCCAGGGAGGTGGGTGGATGGAAGGGCTTTGAGGCAGAAGGAAAGAGGTCTGTGCCAGGAGACGGCAAGTCTTGTCATCTCCATGAGCCTCAGTGTCCCCATCAGCACAGAGGGCCCATTGTCAGCCACCCACAGTGCTCTGTATTGAAAGTGGTTGGAAGATTGGCTACCATCCGGGTGCGAGGAATCATTAGCAGTGCGGCCAAGTTTGGGGAGCCTGAGAGGAGCTGTGCACCAAGAGGAGGGGTTTTGTTGTTGGTTTTTGGTTTTGGAGAATACAGAGGCCCTTATTGACCGCTTCCTTTCTCAGCTGAACCCCTGCCCCCGGATCCCCCAGCAGTGTCCCCTGAGGTGGAGCTGCAGCACCTGAGGAAGGAACTAGAAAGAGTGTCAGCAGAGCTCCAGGCCCAGGTGCAAAACCATCAGCATGTAAGTCTCCTGAACCAGGCACAAAAGGAGAGGCTTCGGGAGCAGGAGGAGAGGCTTCAGCAGCTGCCGAGCCACAGAGCGGCTTCGAGGAGCTGGTGCATTGCCCCACCTGGGGAGCCTGCCCTCCTCCCTGGCCCTCCAGGCCTTTGTTTCCCCACCTGTAAAATGGGGCAACATAGCCCTCATGTGAAATGTTACTTCTAAAGGCACCTGTGAGCCAGAGCCCTGCTCTGGTGGCTGTGGGAGAGAGGGGATGATTTTTCTAACCTGCCTCCACCCTTCCCTGTGCCGTGGGAGGCAGACACCAAGTTCTGGGGTCTCCAGTTTCAGTGGGTGGCTGCTGATTGCTTCTCTCTGTCCAGAACAACAAGAGCAAGAGCGCACTGCAATTGGAGCAGCAAATAGAGGAGCTACAGGAGAAGCTGGACGAGGTGAAGGAGACGGTAACCTCCGCCCCATCCAAGAAGGGCTGGGAGGCGGGCACCAGCCTCTGGGGATGGGAGGTGCCAGGCCAGAAGCAGCTCCAGCCTGGGGGAGGTGACCCCACCACCCTCCAGGGCAGTCCTGAGACTGTTTCTTGCTTCCTGCCCTCTGACTTTTAGAGGTGGGTAGCCCTGGGCTCCCTCAGGTCTGGACATCATCATCCCAGCTAGAGGCATAGAGCCCCCCAATCATAGGGGAAGAGATAGTGGGATAAGAGGCTCCTTATGCCAGGCACGGTGGCTCACGCCTATAATCCCAGCACTTTGGGAGGCTGAGGCAGGAGAATTACTTGAGATCGGAGTTCAAGATCAGCCTGGCCAACATTGTAAAACTTCATCTCTACTAAAATTACAAAAAAAAAAAAAAAAATGTAGCCTGGCATGGTGGCTCATGCCTGTAATCCCACCTACTCAGGAGGCTGAGGCCTGAGAATCACTTGAGCTCAGGAGGTGGAGGTTGCAGTGAGCTGAGATTGCACCACTGCACTCCAGCCTGGGCCACAGAGTGACACTCTGTCTCAAAACAAAACAAAAAGGCTCCTTGATTAAAACTGGATTCCAGCCTCGGTTCCACTGGTCACCATTCAAGTACTTTGCATCTCTAAGTCTCTGTTTCTTTAACTTCAAAAGGAAGTTAGCATTTTCCTTACAGAGGTGCTGAGGATTAAATGAGCTAATACATGGAAAGCACTAGGCCTCTAACATGCTTAGCAGATGGCGGCTGGCTCCCACTGCTTTTCCACCAGTCTGTGGCCTACAGTTTAAATGGTGAAGGAGGGTGTGAGATTTGAGGCTGAGGAAGGAGGCATGGTGTTCTAGGAAAGGGAGGCAGTCACTTAGGCCTGGAGCAAGGAGCCAGGGGCCTGGGAAGACGACAGAGCCCCACAGTGCCCTCACTACCTTATTGATGAGCCCAGAATCTGGAAGCCAGCCGCCACATGCCCTCACACCCAGGGTCTTCCTGCAGGTGGAGCTGAAGAGCCAAGAGGCTCAGAGTCTGCAGCAGCAGCCAGACCATTACCTGGGTCACCTGCAGCAGTCCGTGGCCACCTATCAGCAGCAGGTGGCCGCCTATCAGCAGCTGACCTCTGAGAAGGAGGCGCTGCACAGGCAGTTCCTGCAGCAGACCCAGCTAATGAACCAGCTGCAGCAGCAGGAAGCTTGGGGCAAAGCGGTGGCCGAGATGGCCCGCCGAAAGTTACAGGAGACCCAGGGGAGGGAGCGGCTGAGGGCGGGGCCATGAGGGGGATGACCTGGCAAACTCCGTGCCTTCTCACTCTTTCCTGGCCCCTTAGGAGCACCTGGAGGCTGCCAGGCAGCAGAATCAGCAGCTGCAGGACCAACTGAGCCTCATGGCTCTCCCTGGGGAAGGTAGGGGAGACCACTCAGAGGAAGAGGACAGAGCCCCAGGAGGAAGGGGGGACTGTTAGCAGCATAGGATTGAGGAGTTGGAAGAGACCTTTAGAACAGCTGGTCATGATGCCAACCGGGTGCCTGCACTAAGTTCGGCATCAATATGGTGACCTCCTGGGAGCGGGGGGGGCACCAAGTTGCCTAAGGATGGCTGAACTGGCCCAGGTCAGAAAGGGAGCAGGTCAGAACTCCAGCACTGACCGGTAGTGGGACTGTGCCTGGGCAGTATAGCAAGATCTTGGGTCTTAAAAGTAAAAATAAAGAACAGCAGCTCATTCCTCTCTGGGGAGGGGCTGGCTCAGGGTTACCCAGTGAGGGTGGAGGCAGAGTTGGGCCCACAGTACCTCCCTTGTTGGGTTGTCTGAGGAGCCCTCTGGCCACTCCCCACAGGAGATGGAGGAGGACATCTGGACAGTGAGGAGGAGGAGGGACCTCGGCCCATGCGGAGCGTCCCAGAGGACCTGGAGAGCTGGGAGGCCATGGTGAGCCTGACTCCCCCTGCACCCATTTTGCCACCTTCCTCTGTGGTCCCAGCCCCAGGGACTGGAGGCGAGTCTGTGATCGGGGAGCCCCAGCAGGGCCTGCGGACAGTCATGGAGAAGCTGGAGGTGAGTGAGTGCGGGCATGGGCCAAGAAGGGCAGGGGTGGGAAAGGCTGCTACTGAGATGTGACCCCATTATTTTGGCTCCAGGGCAGCCTTACGGACCTCCTGGAGGAGAAGACAGACCTGAGAGAGCGTGTGGAGAAACTAGAAGCTCAATTCATCCACTACTGGAGGGAGAGATGCCATCAGTGAGTGGGAGGTCAGGGCACGGCAGGGGGAGCTGCAGGCCCTCAGAGGGGCCCCAGCGTCTGAGCCCTGTCCTCCCGCAGGAAAATTCGTCACCTTATAAATGAGCCGGGAGGCAGTGTTAAAGATGCAGCACGGGGAGGACATCATCAGGCTGGCCCAGGACAGGGAGGAGAGGAAGGTAGGGTGTGCAACATCTCTGCGGGGGTGGGGTGGGGGTGGGCGTGAGGCTGGGTGCTGGCAGCGGTGTGAAGGCCGAGCACCCCTCCCTCCAGGTGACGCTGCTGGCGCTGCAGAAGATGGTGTTGCGGCTTGTGCTGACCACAACAGCGAGCACAGCAAACTCCTGACCTCTTCCCAGAGCCCTGTTGAGGAGCCCGGTCCAGGAGCCCCAGCCCCCCAGGAGACTGGGGATGCCCACAGGCATGGCGGTGAGTAGAGCCCTCAGGCGGGGCGGGCAGGCAGGAGCGGGGTGGGTGGGGGGACGGGCGGGGCTTGCACTGTGCTCAGATCCCCCATTCACTGTCTCCAAATTCCCAACTCACTCTCTCCAAAGATCTTTGTGAGGTGAGCCTCACCGACAGCGAGGAGCCAGCACACGGAGAGGCCACGGAGGGATCTCCCCACAGCAACCCTACTGCACAGACCATCAGGCAGGAGCACCAGGAGCACCCAGGCTTGGGCAGCAACCGCTCTGTGCCCTTCTTTTGCTGGGCTTGGCTGCTGAGAAGGAGGAGATAAACATCACCATCATCAAAGAGCTGCTCAAGACCTTTTTAAAAAAGAAAGTGACGGGGTTAATCTCCTACACAATTCATTTCCTTCATTTGAATGATTATTTGTGTTTCTAATTTATAGTTAAGTTTATTTGTAAAAAGTTAAAAAAGGTGGGTCTCTGCCTTTCACTGAGGTTCACTCTGGCATCCTTTAGCATTTTTCTGTTTTAATTTCATAATTGTAAGTCATTAGCATGTATATTGAGTTTGCCGTTACGTGGTGGGAGTTCAAACACACAAAGACCCACTGTTTGCACAAAACTGTTCTCACTGGTTTGGAATATGCTGCCTTGCTTTTTCAATGTTATTGCAGCATGTATGTTCATTACAGAATTCAGATAAAATTTGCTTATGTTCTGCTATTGTTTGATCTAATCTTAATCACAGTGAGCTCTTCATTAGCTCAATATGTGGTTTACCTCCAAGTGTCACTGTTGATTACTTTGTAATATGCCACCGTGAGTGTCTGGATGGAGGGAGGAGGGAAGCAAAGAACAAAAGGGACTAAGATGGCGTATTTCCGGGTTCTTCATCACCAACTTTCCTGCGCCCAGGGGAAGACACAGGTCAACTGCGCAGGTGCAACCTGATGTCTGACCAAGGAAACGGAAACCTACCTGGCCACACCTACCACAGGGCCCGACCCGCCCATGTCCGGCCTACTGCCTTCCCACTGCCAGGCCCAAGACATAAAGCTGCTCCGGGCAGACAGGCAGCACGAACTTTCTCGGCCCCTCCTCATATGCTGACCCAGGAACTTCGCCCCAGAACGCTGGAGCGACTTCCTTGGCCTCCACCGCCGGAGACCCGTGAACTTCGCCCTTTCTTCTTTTACATTGGCTAGCTAATAAAAGTTTCTTTTTACTTTGCCTACTTGCCTTTTCTCTGGCGCCTGCTGTGGTGGTCGCACAAAACAAATCAGTGAGTACTGACATTAGAGTTGTTTAAAGTCCGAGAACTGGAAACAGCCTTTCCCCCATTTTCTGTGTACTGGTGATGGGAGTAATAACGTTTTGGGGGAGCTTTTTAAATCTCACAGAAGAGGACAGTGGCCTGCTCCCGCAGGTATGTGCGGGATACAGTGTGTTTCCTTTGTTCCGGTGCCAAGAGTGAGCGCTGTACTATGGCAGTTCCCTTAGGATTTGTGTGCGCTCTGGGCTCACGAAGATATTGCAGCACGAGCTGCAGCAGTTGTACTCTTTACCTGTCACCTAAAAAGGGATTATTTCTGAGGAATGAAAGGCTCCCATCATTGACTGTGGATGTGGAAAACATTTCCTAGCTTAGAGAATTTGTATCTGTAATACATTTGAAAATCAGAGTTCATGTTACCTGTTTTAATCACATGACTACATGTCCCAGTTCACAAAAGGGTGCTGGCTGGCATTCTTCTTAATGTATTTAGTAAAGATCATAAGAAATCGTTTGAGTTTAAATGTCCCTGGAACAGGCATACAGGCTCTAGTCAAGAATGAATTAAAGGAAAGCCGTGTGACACCTGGCATTCTTCTCTGTTCACGGAGCTTCTTTGAGGCTTGAAGATTGATTTTACCATCTAGACCTCCTGGCTAATACCTATTCTTCAAACACCTTGGTTACTCATAGGAATTTACTTCTTTTCCTTGAATGGAAAACACTTTAAAAATTAATAACATTATTATAAACTAATATATGTGAGAGTACTTAGTTGAAACAAAAAGGAGTTTTAGTAGACAGTATTATACTAGCTTTGAAAATCAAGGGGAAGTTTATGCAACTTAAAATGTTTACAAACTGCAGTGCAATCTACTGTTTGTGAATGTCAGTGTATTATCAGGAAACGTGTCTATACAATCACAGGTATATTTCCTCACAAACTACGAAGCGTGAAATATGTTTTTGTACCTGTTGGTTTCAGTTAGGGACATATTTTGTGCACTATTTATGTGATTGTGTCTATGCATGAGGAATGAATGAATTTCAGTCACACATTCCCTAAATCATAACTTGATGGTGCTTGGGAAAGAACAGTTAAAACCTCATGAAGTTCTAATGTCTCTTCAAAACACATCACAGTATTAGGATGTAGGAGGATATGTACATGTGCTCCCTGGGGTGGGGATTTCTAGTTACTAGACCATCTCCATTTTTAGCATTTGGCATCCTCATGATACTTTTATAAATATGACGTTAACAGAAGAGCAACAATATGATTTTACCGATGGAATAACAGATTTGCCTGCATTCACTGAAAGACTGTAAATATTGGGTCCTTGTGACTTCAACTGACTCTTCCAAATTGTATGAATGTATCAATACATTTGATAAACCCAGGTGCAGAATGATAAAGAAAAAATGTTAGACCCAATAATGTGGCTAATTAGCACTGGTCCAATTTCTAGCCCATGGATTTAAAATGGACTCACAGTCCTGTTCCTGCCTTTTATTTTCTGAACTTGCCGCTTTTGCATTCTCTTGAGTTCAGTTTAAAGACAGTTACTAGCATCTGTGACCAATCTGACAATAATGTGTTCCTCAGCTGCCTATGGATTAATCACACACTGGCATATTTCAGCTGAATGTCCGTCTGGAGAATAAATTGACTAGATTAACTGAAATTCCACTCTTTGTGTAGGTATTTGGCATATATTTAAGAAAAAGCTAAAAAGAATGGAAATCGTAGGACAGGAACTTAAGTCTTTCTTCAAAGTGCACACAGTCTTTTGGATACCTCATTCAGCCAAGTATTTGTGCTCTTCCTCATTCAGTAGAAGGCAGCTTTCAATTTGCTTAGAAGGCAACATTGGAAGGTTAGAGTTCATCAGAAACATAGAATTTTAAAATGTGAGTTCAACTGAATAAATCTGAATTTCTGTAGGAAGAATCAAAACACCTATTTAAAGATTGTAATATATAATAATCATTTTAAAGTATTTGATTAAATCTGATAGGTTTTCCAGAAAGGAAAAAAAAAATCAGCTCTAAAACCAAAGCTGATTTTTAGAAAATTTGAAAACATAAACCAGCCCTATCTATAATATAATTTCTCTAAAACTTTATCTTAGTCATTTAAAAATAATATAACTATTAAAAAATACAACTGCTATCTTAATGTTCTGAAATAAGTTAAAACATTTTAAAATATGAATACTGTAGCTTCAAAGAAAGAAATGGTGGGACGGAAAAGTAGAGAAAGAAATGCCAATTCCAGTCCAAAGCTTTATTTGCCAAGTTTTCTTAGAATGAATTTTACCAGTTTATGAATTCTTGTAAACAGAATGTATAATGGAAATACTGAAAGACTTTTGCCTAAAGTGGCATTATTGTCTGCTGGTGTGATGCTACTGTAATGTAATAAATTCTTAAGTTGTTGCAAAGTGCTGTTTTTGCCTTAAAATTTTCTTTTGTGTGTCTTGAAAACTGTAGTATTAAAGGTACTGATAGTGTGCAAATGCTGGGCATGCTGGACATGAGATAATCGGTTTCATTTTTACAAAATTGCAATATAACTATGCAAGTGTTTATTAAAAGAAAAAAATAAGAAAGTTACAGGATTAAAAGAAATTATGGGGTGAAAGTTATGGGATTAAAAAATGTAAAAAAATTGTGACCAAAAAACTTCTGGCAAAACAAGTAGAAAAAAGTTTTATGAAAAATTACCAAAACAAGTTACGAAGAAGAAGTTAACAGGATTTTTAAAAAAGTCATGGGATAAAAATAAAAATGAAAAGCAGGCTCCTGTCAGAAAAGCCTGGAGAAGCTGGGCTGGAGTCTCCACCGCCACCATGTCCCTGCCACCCCTTCCCAGTCACCCCTTTACAATTAGGGTAGCAAGACAAGACCTCTGTCTAATGGGGAAAGACAAACAGACCCTTTGCCACCTTGACCAGGGCTGAGTCTTTAAATTTCTGGATGATGATGATGATTGTTATTTAAAAGCCAGAGGCTGGTGGAGTTGGTTTGTTTGGAGGAGGCCTGATGGCCTCCTTTCTCTCACCATAGCAACTTTTCCCTCAGCGGGGCTCCCAGCTTCTTACTCAGAGAGGTAGTGAAAGGAGCTGGGCGCATTCCTCAGCCCCGGGCTCAAGACTCCCTGAGCCTAGTACAAACACATTCCATCCTCCCATCCCACCACATATCGCCATATCTCTCTCAAACTCCCTGAGCCCAGTATAAACACCACCTGGAAAGCCTCCGATAAGGAGACAGCCGTTCAAGGTTCCACTGAAAGCGCGGGAGCCAAAAGAATTTCTTTGTTCCCCTGTAACTTTCGGGCTATAAAAAGCAAACGCTCGCATTGTTCGAGGCCCTCTCTTGTATGCTGTAGAATGGAGGGACCAGGTTCGAACTTGTAATAAAGATCCTTGCCGCTTGGCTTTGACATTGGACTCTGGTGGTCTTCTTTGGGGAACAAACGGTCTGGGCATAACAGTAGCTGAGGCAGGACAGTGGGGCTAACTGTGGACCAGGCGAGGGCACGGGCTGCTGGGGTGAGCCCCCTTCCCTGGTGTACATACTGTGTCTGTGTAACGTTTTGTAGATTCCAGAGGGTAGGGCCGCCTCTGTATCGTACCTAGCAGAGGTTGAAGCTGGCACATGGGGAGGAGGTTCTAATAATTATTTGTGGCTGGGAAACTTATTTATTGCTAGCATAGGACAGAGGAAGGAGGCGTGGATGGGGTTGTGGCTCCCTGGTGGTGTGATCACAGCTCACTGCAACTTCCACCTCTCATGCTCAAGTGATCCTCCCACCTCAGCTTCCCAGGTAGCTGGGAGTATAAGCATGCACTACTATGCCTGGCTAGTTTTTAAATTTTTTTGTAGAGAAAAGATCTTGCTATGTTGCCCATGCTGGTCTTGAACTCCTGGCCTGAAGCGATTCTCCCATCTTGACCTCCCAAAGCACTGGGATTACAGGCATGAGACATTGCTCCGGTCCATAAGGTTTTCTCTTTATTACTGTGTTGTTGTTGTTGTTGTTGTTGTTGTTGAGAGAGTCTTGGTCTGTTTCCGAGACTGGAGTGCAGTGGTGCAATCTCAGCTCACTGCAACCTCCGCCTCCTGGTTCAAGCAATTCTCATGCCTGTAGCCTCCTGGGTTACAGTATGAGCCACTGCACCTGGCTAATTTTTGAATATTTAGTAGAGACAGAGTTTTGCCGTGTTGGCCAGACTGGTCTCCAGCTCCTGGCCTCAAGCAATCCGCCCTCCTCAGCCTCCCAAAGTGCTGGGATTACATGTGTGGGCCACTGCTCCTAGCTAAGAACCCGTCTCTGTTTAAATAAAAGAAGAAAATTCAGAATATGTGGAATACAGAACACCAAAGGCCAAAGTTATTTACCTCCCTGAGGTAATCTGTGTAAACAATTTGATATATATCAAGTTCCTACTTGCTATGCATATATATATACATATACACAAGTATACGTTGACACATTCCCCCTTCCCTGCTGTCGTGCTATTAGTCTGTGTTTTGTAGAAAGTGGACAACTCTATGTTCTTTGCTGGCCTGTATTTCTCCTATTCAGTGATGTGTTACGAATATGTGTTTAAGTCAATGTATGCAACTCTTGAATACCATTTTAAAAGGTTATGATACACGATCATATGAAGGTATTACAATTTATTCCAACATTTACCTTTTGCACGTTTAATAATTTCCATTGATTTGCCAGGGTGAACACTCTCATGTCACGGCTGAATCCTTTTGTATAGACATCCTCAATTATTCTCTTAAGTTAAACGTTTAAATAAACTTGCTAGATTAGTCTCATTTCTTAAAAAGTTCTTAATTGGTAGTTTATATGTAACATTGTAGTTTTATATGTACTTGCAAATAGCTATAGTTCCTGTAAAAAAAGTGATAAAATTAAACTTTAACATATGCCAAAAATATTTTGACTTAGCGCTTCATTAAGTGCATGATTACAGTCTCTATATCTTTTGATTTACCTTTCTATCTTTACAATTTTCAGACGAGACACTTAGAGGTCACATAGTAAATTAAAGTGTTCTTTTTTAATAATCTCCATCTTTCTAAATTTGGTGAGTCACAATAAGTTATTTTGGGGTTGTTGAAAGCTGTGGCTCTGTTCTAAATTTGAGCCCAGAAATCACGCCATTTACAAAATATGCTTTGTCTTCCAACATCAGAGTGTCTGGTAGAAGGTGACAGTTCTTGGAACTTAAAAAATCTAAAACAGGACAGGAACAGAATCTGGAAAATATTTCTGTTTCTGATAATATGGCTGAGTAGGTACTCTGCAAACCCTCTCTCATAAAATAGACATGCTGGATAGTCCCTGCCAAGATATACTTGAACTTGCCATAAAAGAAAAACCCAGACTCTCTAAGAATGAAGATGAAGTGAAAATCAGAAGGCTACTATGAGAATAACGGGGAAGTAGCCCCTGTTATCAAGGTTATGTGCGCATGTGTTCAATAAAAAGTTTCAAACCTAAAAAAAGTTGAGATAATTAATATTGCCCTACATATACACATCATCAACAATTTTTCATTCATGGCATGGCCAGCTTTTTGTTTGTTTTTTAAAGGTGGGGTTTTGCTGTGTTTGCCCAGGCTGGAGTGCAGTGGCATGATCTTGGCTCACTGCAACTTCTGCCTCCCGGGTTCAAGCAGTCCTCCTGCCTCAGCCTCCCGAGTAGCTGGGATTACAGGTGCCCGGCACCACATCCGGATAATTTTTGTATTTTTACTAGAGATGGGGTTTCACCACGTTGGCCAGCCTGGTCTCAGACTCCTGACCTCAGGTCATCTGCCTGCCTTGGCCTCCCAAAGTGCTGGGATTACAGACGTGAGCCACTGCACCTGGCCACAGCCAGCTTTGTTTCATTTATATTCCCACTTCATTTATATACATTCCTTCTTCCTCTGAATTATTTTGAAGTAAAACCTATAAACATCATCTTTTTTTTTTTAGACGGAGTCTCGCTCTGTCCGCAGGCTGGAGTGCAGTGGCGCTATCTTAGCTCACTGCAAACTCCGCCTCCCGGGTTTACACCATTCTCCTGCCTCAGCCTCCCCAGTAGCTGGGATTACAGGTGCCTGCCACCACGCCCGGCTAGTTTTTTGTATTTTTAGTAGAGACGGGGTTTCACCGTGTTAGCCAGGATGGTCTCGATCTCCTGACCTCGTGATCTGCCCGTCTCGGCCTCCCAAACTGCTGGGATTACAGACGTGAGCTACCGCGCCTGGCCCATCATATCATTTTTTAATTACCGTGTATGTATCTGTAGAAGACAAATAATTTTTAAAAATATATTCGCAATGCCATTAAATACCAAAAAAGTAATACATTCGGGAAATAGCCATAAATCTAGAGTTCACATTTTCTTGACTTACTCATAAGTGATTTTTTCTAGGTTACCTGTTTGCTCATATTTACATTCCTAACTGAACAATGTCTTAAACTGACAGAAAATGCAGGTGATCTTATGACCAAATGCCTCATGCAAGGAAAAAACTCCTCATGCAAGAGGAGTCCCTCCAAATATAGAAAGGACCAGTATTTTAAGAGAGATGTTAACTACAATGTGGCAATGTAAGGAGCAGAGCAGGAAGAACCTTTCCCTCGGAAACTTACAACAAGTCAATTTCATAGTTAGTTTCCGTGGTCCTTCCACAACAATCTCTGGCATCTGTTTTCTCTACAATGGCGGGAACAATAGTAGCTATTTCAGAGCAGGAAAAGGCTTAGAGCAGTGCTAGAAGAGGGTCCTGGCTATATAAAGTTCAATTGTTTGTATATTGTAACAAACTTACTTTTTTTTTTTTTTCTGGTCAATAACAGATTTCTTTTGGAAAAGTAGCAGCCTCCTGTCCGGGGAACACCTGCAGTTCCCACTAAGTGAACATTGGTGTCTGCTAATCTTTGCCTCTGTTTCTCTCAATAACATACTGTCAAGCTGTTCCTTGATTTAGCCATTTTATTTACTTTTTCTTTTTTTTCCTTTCCCTTTTCCTGAGACACAGTCCCTCTCTGTTTCCCAGTCTGGACTGCAGCAGCGCCATCGTGGCTCACTGCCACCTCCACCCCGGTCTCAAGCAATCCTCCTCCATCAGCCTTCACAGTAGTTGGGACTACCCCCCGGGCCCAGCACGCTCTGCTCATCATTGTGGTTTCTGTTTTTCCGTTGAAACCGGGCTTGGGGCCAGACTCAGTGACTCATGCCTGCAATACCAGCACCCCCGAAGGCCAAGGCCGGTGGATCACCCCAGGGGAGGAGCTGGAGACCAACAGCCCGACCAGCATGGAGGATCCCAGTCTCTACCAATAAAAAATAAAAAACTAACCGGGCATGGTGGCTCACGCCTGCAATCTCAGTCACTCAAGAGGCTGAGGCAAGAGAACCACCCAAACCCAGGAGGCAGAGGCCGCGGGGAGCGGAGGCCCCGCCACTGCACTCCAGCCTGGGCAACAAGAGCGAAACTCCGCCTCAAGAATGAAAAAAAGAGAGACCAGGTTTCCCCTTGTTGCCCGGGCCGGTCTGGAACTCTTAGACTCAAGCGATCCGCCACACGCCACACTCAGCCCTCCAAAGACCTGGGATCCCAAGCGTGAGCCACCACGCCAGGCCGATCTATTCCTGTCTGATTAATAAACTGGGCCTTAGGGACTGGCTCAGGCCTGCGATCCCAGCACCCCAGGAGGCCGAGGCGGGCAGATAACCTGAGGTCAGAACATTGAGACCAGCCTGAGCAACATGGAGAAACCCCATCTCTTAACAACAACAACAACAACAAAAATATATAGATACATAATTAGCCGGGTGTGGTGGCTCACGCCTGCAATCCCAGCCACTCGGGAGGCGGAGGCCGCGGGGAGCCGAGACCCTGCCACTGCACTCCATCCTGGGCAACAAGAGCGAAGCTCCCTCTCAAAACAAAAACCAAAACAAAAACCAAAAAAAAAAAAAACCCAGAGACTCAATTTCACCATGGTGCCCAGGCCGGCCTTAACTCCTAGGCTCAAGCGATCCGCCCCGCTTGGCAGTCCAAAGTCCTGGGATCACAAGCGTGAGCCGCCGTGCCAGGACGATCTGTTCCTTTCTGATTAATAAATTGGGTCGTGTGCGCTGGCTCATGCCTGCGATCCCAGCACCCCGGGAGGCTGAGGCGGGTGGATAACCTGAGGTCGGGAGTTTGGGACCAGCCTAACCAACATGGAGAAACCTCGTCTGTGCCAAAAAAAAAAAAAAAAGAACGAAATTAGTCAGGTGTGGTGGTTCACGCCTGCAATCCCAGCCACTGGGGAGGCTGAGGCAGGAGAACCACCCAAACCCGGGAGGCGGAGGCCGTGGGGAGCCCAAACCATTACATCGCACTCCAGCCTGAGCAACAAGAGCGAAACTTCGCCTCAAAACAAACAAAACAGACCTAATTTCACCATGTTGCCCAGGCCAGTCTGGAACTCCTAGGCTCAAGCGATCTGCTGCGCTCAGCCATCCTACATCTGGGATCAAAAGCGTGAGCCACCACGCCAGGCCGATCACGCCTATTGAGTAATCCCAGCACTTTGGGAGGCCTCGGTGGGTGGATCACCTGAGGTCAAGAGTTTGGAGACCAGCCTGGCCAACATGATGAAACCCCGTCTCTACCAAAAATATTTAAAAATTAGCTGAGTGTGTGGCGGGCGCCTGTAGTCCCAGCTACTCAGGAGGATGAGGCAGGAGAATCGCTTGAATCCGGGAGGCGGAGGTTGCAGTGAGCCACGATAGCGCCACTGCACCCAGCCTGGGTGACACAGTGAGACTCCGTCTCAAAAATAAAATAAAATAAACTGGACCGTGCACGCTGGCTCAGGCTTGCATCCGCAGCACCCCCGGAGGCCGAGGCGGGCGGGTAACCTGAGGTCGGGAGTTTCAGCCCAGCCTGACCAACAGGGAGAAACCCCTTATGTATCAAAAAAAAAAAAAAAAAGAAAGAAAGAAAATTTAGCAGGCTATGATGGCTCCTGCCTGCTATCGCAGCCACTTGGTAGGCCGAGGCAGGAGAACCACCCAAACCCAAAAAGCAGAGGCCACGGGGAGCTGAGACCGAGCCACTGTACTCCAGCCTGGGCAACAAGAGCGAAACTCCGCCTCAAAAACAAAAACAAAACAAACAAAAAAAGGGAGACCCGGTTTCACCATGTTGCCCAGGCTCAAGCGTCCATAGCGCTTGGCCATCCAAAGTCCTGGGATCACAAGCGTGAGCCACCACGCCAGGCCAATCTATTCCTTTCCGATTCATAAATTGGGCCTTACGCACTGGCTCACGCCTGCAATCCCAGCAGCCACGGAGGCCGGGGAGGGCAGATAACTTGAGGTCGGGAGTTTGAGACCAGCCTGACGAACATGGGGAAACCCTATCTCCACCAAATAAAAATAAACATTAAAAATACAAACTGAGCCGGGCATGGTGGCTCACGTGCAATGCCAGCCACTCAGGAGGCTGAGGCAGGAGAACCACCCAAACCCGGGAGGCGGAGGCCGGATGAGCCAGACCTCGCCATTGCCCTCCAGCCTGTGCAACAAGACCGAATCTCTGCCTCCAAAAAAAAAAAAAAAAAAGGTGACCGGGTTTCACCATGGTGCCTGGCCTGCCCAGGCGGGTCTGGAACTCCTAGGCTCAAGCGATCTGCTGCGCTCGGTCCTTGAAAGTCCTGGAATCACAAGCGTGAACCACCACACCAGGCTGATCTATTATTCCTTTCTGATTAATAAATTGGGTGGTGCATGGTGGTCCACGCCTGTAATCCCAACACCGGGGGAGGCCAAGGCCAGCGGATAACCTGAGGTCAGCAGTTTGATACCAGCTTGATGTACATGGAGAAACCGCTCTCCACCAAAAAATAAATAAATTAATTAATTAAAATACAAACTGAGCCAAGCATGGTGGCTCACGCCTGCAATCCCAGCCACTCAGGAGGCTGAGGCAGGAGAACCACCCAAACCCGGGAGGCTGAGGCCATGGGCAGCTGAGACCCCACCACTGCACCGCAGCCTGGGCAACAAGAGCTAAACTCACCTCGGGAAAAAAAAATAGAGACCGAGTTTCACATGGTGCCCAGGCCAGTGTGGAACTCCTGGGCTAAGAGCTTCCTCCCCGGGATTATCTTAAAGTGTAGTTGGAAAAAGTAAACTAGCCCCAAAAACTTTTTGAAAAGCCCTCACGTATAGGTGTTCCTAAATGATAAAATTGTGTTGCTTATTTTAAATATTTGAAGTTTATAAAACTAATTGAGTTGCTTATCTTAACTATTTTGACATTTATAAAACTGGTAGCATGAAATTTTTTGAAATATTTAACAACACACAGTATTTCTTGTAAACTTCATCCACACTCATGTATGGAGCGGTCGTTAACCCATTTTCACTGCTGTGTAGTATTGCATTGAATAAACTTTCCACAGTTGATCTATTTTTTTCCCATTCTTCCCGTCACTCAACTCCCCGGATTCCTTCTATAATCTCTGTGAAAAATTGTATTTCCCAAAGATGGCACAACAATATTCCTCATACCGTGTGCTCTTCTCTTTGTGACATTGCCACTATCCTATCAGGAAGTGGAGTTTAATTTCCCTCTCCTTGAATCTAGGTGGGCTCGCGACTGCTTCAACCAACAGAGCATTGCAGAAGTGATGCTGTGTGACTTCTGAGACTAGGCCATAAGTCTTATGATAGTGCAGTTTCCACGTTGTTCACCAGAACACTCATGCTCTGAGTGACCATGAGTCACCATGTAAAAAGTCCAACTACCCCAGGGCCACCATATTTTGAGGAAGCCACACCACATAGAAAGCCCAGTGTGTGCACACTGCAGTCATCAGTCCTGATTTTCAAATCAGTGTCGCCCAGGTGTCAGGAACATCAACGAAGGTGCTTGCTGATGTTCCAGGCCCCATCCTTTGAGTCCCTCCTAGCCTTTGAGTCTTCTCAACTGAGGTCTCAGATATCCTAGAGCAGAGACTAGCTAACCTCCTTGTGCTCAGTCCACAGTCCTAATCCATGGGCACAACTGTAAACAACTATTAATACGTTTTAGAGTAGTTTGGTGTAAGTTAGCTATACCAACCAGAACTGTTTCTTAGTAATGCCCCTCCTCTGGGCCCCATATCTACCTGGGAAAAATCATCCCCTTGCCTTCCAGGTCCCTCTAACTTTATCAACCAATGTTCTTTTCTCTAGTATCCACCAGAGCTCTTTCTAACTAAATCAGCTCATAATTCTTTATGAAAATGTTATAAAAACTCCGTACTAAAATCTTTTCTCTGCCTCCACCAGTTTCACAGGATTCTAGGCCTCCTGCTCAAGCAGAACCACCTTTCAACCATTTGCCACTCACTTCAACGTTTAGTTTCTCTGAAGACTTCTTCACCTTCGAGTAAATTTGTCTTAACAGTGTTTCTCCCAGTGTGGTCCACAGACCACCTGCATCAGAAGCACCTGGGTCCTTATTTAAACACAGGTTCTGGGCATCACCCCACACATACTGAATCAGGGTCGCTGCATTTGTGGCAAGCGCCCAGGTGTGCCTTAAGCATCCCAGTGTTTAAAAATCATGAATCTCTTGGGAATTATTTAAAGGGGGTGGGAAGTCAGGGCCTGTAGCGCTTGGTGTAAACTTGAGAAAAGAGACCTGGGAGAATTCAGACAGAAATCCTTTTCCTTTTGCCAAGTAAAGCTATTAAAACTCCAGTGCTCTATATCTCTAGCCCTGTTTCTTTTCCCGGGCACTATAAAACCATGACCCCAAAGTGATACAGCAGACGCTCAGAAAGCACTGCAAGCCTCGAACTTCAGGTAACAAATAAATGAATACATGAAAGAATGTAGAACTTACGTCTACAAATCATTACAAATGAGGTTCTGATTTTCAGATCATGGTATGCGTTAGTGTCAAGGATGGGGAATATATTTATAACTTTCAATGATATTTTAAATACATAATAGTCATATACACAAACATGCATGACTAACCATTAGCTCACTTACCCCAGGCATGGGTGTTTCACTAATGCTAAACAATCCCTCTGTGGAATTGCTCTCTCATTGTGCATGTTTATAAACATTCTTTCAGTTCTGTTTTCTTGTTGCCAAAGTTTGTTGTTTATAGATGTGTATATACCCTACCTTACTTCACAAAGGATTTTGAATATTTATTCCATGTGTATATAAAAACAAATACAGCCCGGGTACGGTGGCTCATCCCTGTAATCCCAGCACGAAGCAGGCAGATAACCCGAGGCCAGGAGTTCAAGACCAGCCTGACCTACATAGGGAAACCCTGTCTCTACTAAAAATACAAATATTTGCCGGGCGTGGTGGTGCGCGCCTGTAATCCCAGCTATTCAGGAGACTCAGGCAGGAGAATCTCTTGAACCCCAGAGGCAGAGGTTGCAGTGAGCAGTGATCATGCCACTATACTCCAGCCTGGGTGACAGAGGGAGACTCTGTCTCAAAAACAAAAACAAACCAAAAAACAAATAATAGGTGGCAAGAATGTTTCCGTCCTCAAGTCAGCTGTTTCCCAATATTAGAGGAGCAGAAGCAAAGAACCAGGATTCCCCCATCCCTGTTTATCTGAGAAAATTGTGAAAGTTGCCTGTCACTGAACTTGTCATGTAATGATCTAAAAGTGTTAGATCATATAATGATCTAAAAGTGTTTCTTGAATATAAGAAATATGTTCTTAGCTCTATTCATGCCAATGTTATAAGCTCCTCTTTCCCAACCACCATTTACTGTTTGTGTTCTTCTTCTAAGCCACCACAAAATGTGCATGTAAAAGGCGGGAAAGCAAGACATAAAGGAAAGAGGAGACAGGGAGAGGAAAATCTGAAGAAGAATTCCTAAATAGAGAAATCTATCTCTTATGTTATAAGAATCATTGAATTCTCAAATCTCAGAGATGATTCACTAGAATGCTGCATCAACTTGACACTTGCCTTGTGTGATTTTGTCTTATACAGTACTCTATTTACACAGACATTTTCCAGTAATTTATAAGTGCTGGGAAAGTACAGATAAAGTGTATTTTCACTAGTGAACCTTAAAATGATGGCAGTTGCTACACGTCCTTTAAGTTCTCTGTCAGAGAATTTCTCTCTTTTAATGAGACATAAAAGAGTTCACTTTGCAACAATGAGCTACAAAAATAGTAACCACAAAAGCAGCAAAATGAATGTAATGCTTAAAAAAATCCAGATCAGGCCGGGCCGGTGGCTCATGCCTATAATCCCAGCACCTTGGGCGGAGGAGGTGAGACGATGGCTTGAAGCCAAGACCAGTTGAAGTTCAAGTTCAAGACCAGCTAGGTCAATATAGCAAGACCCTGTCTCTATAAAAAATTTAGAAATTAAGTGGGTAAGGTGGTGCGTACCTGTAGTCCCAGCTACTAGAAGGGCTGAGGTGGAAGGATCGTTTGAGTCCAGAAGTTTGGTGCTGCAGCGTGCTAAGATTACAATACTGCACTCCAGCCTGGACAGCAGAGTGAGACCCTGTCTCTACACACACACACACACACACACACACACACACACACACACACAGACACACATACACACGCACACACACAGACACACACAGAGACATACACACACACAGACACAGACATACACACACAAAGACACACACACACACACAGACATACACACACACACACGTACCCACATACAGATCACATGTATTATTTCATTTGATCCTCACAGCAACCCTATAATATAGATGAAAAAAAGAAATTATTATATTTTCAGATTTTTTTACATGTGTTCTCTCTTTTTCTTGACACATACTGTCTTCTGATATCTACATAACTTCCTCCCTCACTTCTTTCAAGTTTTTCCTCAAATGTTACCTATTCAGAATTCTCCCTTGACTACTCAAAAAAAAAAAAAAAATAGTACGCCATCTCCTAGTCTCCCCCTCACCCCCTTACTCTGCTTTAATTTTCCCCATAGCACTTTTGCCATATGACAAAATGTAGTTTTTGTATGCTTTCTCTACTTGGATGTAAACTCCATGGTGGTGGTAATTTAGTTTGTTTGCTACTATTTCTGCAGTCCCAAAAGAGCACCTAGCACATAGTAGATGCACAATAAACAAATGAATGCATTATTCCCATTTCATGAAGAACAAGTCAGGAAGTATGGGCTTAAGAGATTTGACCAACATGGCACATCCAATGAATGGCAGATTAGTTTCTGCATCACAGGTGTAAATTCCAAGTCCCCCTATATTTTCAGGACCATCAGAAAGAAACTGTGTTAACTTGATGTACAACTATTGACTTCATCGGCATTAATTTCTGGAATAATGTGGACCTTCTTTTGCTGCTTCGCGAGTGTTATCTGGAGAAGAAAAATGAAAGCAGGCCACATTTCCTGATACTGGATAGGATGGCAGGAAAACATCTAAGCTGAGCCATAGGCAGGGCAGTCTGCAGCCCAGCAAGAAGTCATGCACATTTCCTCGGTGTCAATCCTACTTCCATGCTCCCTAAACAAGCCTTTTACAGATTATTTCGAAGCACTCTTTGCCAATAAGCAAACAGTGATTTCTTCCACAATGATAGCAGCTTGAGATATGATGCAATTAAGATAACAAAAACCATTGGCTATTCTCATAGTGGACCATTTAGCAGTATGACAGGTATGCGATACAGCCTTTGTAAATGGGTCCAATAATTGCTGTGCTTTCATCAGATTATAAGTATAGCAATAAAGAAGTCCTCATGTAATTTTAGACAGTACTTTCCCTTGGCCTTTCAAGATAACTAACACACTTCTAACACTAAACATAATTGAATTTAACCTAACTCACTTGGAAATAGTAAACTCTCTATTCACTACCATCCTATTAGCCTATTAACAGCCTATCCTCTATTAACCAACACTTTCAAACAAATCCTAGTAGCGAATGTTAAAATTGTAAGAGGCTTAAGAAATCATCTATTAAAAGTCCATTATTTTAAAAGAAATTTTTGCTAACTAACTTATCAGTTACACCCAGTCGGGAAGCAGTGCAGTCAGACTAGGACCCTCAATGTGCTTTCTACTGCACACAGGAGGGCTGAATTTTGCACAGGGTCTGCCATTCCAAGAAAACTGTTAACTGGATGGATTTGAATTTAATGGCCTTGAAGCCTGCAACATTGCAAAGTAATTTTGAATGATTGGTAAATCACTGGGAGGAACATACATTAAATGACCTTCATTACGCTATTTACGTTCTTTAGATAGTGTTTGATCTCTGAGAATTTATAATGTCAGTACAGGTTATATATAATAAATGTTATTAATGCAAATGTTTGGTCAAGCAGTACAATCAATTTTCTGACCAAACCTGAAGGTATAATTTTTTTTTAATTACAAAGTCGGAAGCCAGTAAGGAATGTGAAAGGCTAGAACACTGATCTAGAATTACGTCAGCTAATACCTATTCTACACTAATGTATTCTTTAAATTCACAAACATACACTAACCAACTCCCACGTGCCAGTGTGGAAAACCTTTATTAGCTGTTCACTAAACCATTTCCCTCTTCCCTCCTAGGCACAGCTAGACTACTCTTTTCAGCCTCCATTGCAGTTCGCTACAGCTGCATGCCTGAGTTCTGGTCACTGGGCTATCAGAAGCGGTGATATATACCATAACACTCTTCCATGTGTGATCCTCCATTTACCTTCCTCATCTTCCAACCAGATGCAGGAAATCTAGTGAAACTCTCTAGGAGCTCCAGGAGACAGCAGAGCCACAAGGTGGAAGGAGCCTGGGTCCCTGAGTCACATGTGCAGCAGAGGAATGGAAGTGCCATGGAAACACAATGGAGTATCTTAGGAAAGGCTTTCCAGAAGCTCTGGTAGCAGAGATGGATATTGAATGAAGGTTAAAATGGGAAGAAAAGAAAGCAAAGTCCCCTTAGGCAGAAGAGAAAGCATACATAGAACTTTAGATGTGAAAATACTAGACGACATTTCAGAACCAACAAGTTGTCTAAAGTAACTGGCATATGTAGTAAAACACAGGCAAAGCTTTGAATCTTAAGATAAAAATTGAGTTGTGGAAAGATTATGAACAGGCTTGTGTGCCAAGTTAAAGAATTTAGACTTTACCCTATAGGCAGTAGAACCCAGGAAAAGGCTTTAAAACTGGGAAGTGACATAAACAACACTATCCATTAGAAGGTAAACTCTGGTGCCCTGTGGAAAAGAACTTGAAGAGGGAAGCTGGCATGAGAAGGAGGCGAGTATTAGACTATTGGAAAAGTCCTGGCAAGAGGCAATGCAAGGAAGGATTCAGGCTGCATTAGAAGAAATTGATACAAAAACAGATACAAGAGACCATAATATTCACGTAGCTGTTAGGTGAAAGCCAGTGGTCCCCAACATTTTTGGGACCAGGGACCAGTTTCATGGAAGACAATTTTTCCACAGACTGGGGTGGGGGAGGATGGTTTCGACACGATCCTAGTGCATTACATGTATTGTGCATTTTGTTTATATCATTATTACATTGCAATATATAATGAAATAATTATACAACTCACCATAATGTAGAATCAGTGGGAGCCCTGAGCTTGTTCCCATACAACTAGACAGCCCTGTCTGGGGGTGATGGGAGACAGTGACAGATCATCAGGCATTAGATTCTCGTAAGGAGTGTGCAACCTAGATCCCTTACATGTGCAGTTCACAATAGGGGTTGCAACCCTGTGAGAACCTAATGCCGCTGCTGATCTGACAGGAGGCAGAGCTCAGGCAGTGGTACGGTTTGGCTCTGCTTCCCCACCCAAATCTCATCTCAAATTGCATTCGCCACATGTTGAGGGACGGACCTATAATCCCTACATGTCAAGGGAGGGAGGTGATTGGATCATGGGGGTGGTTCCCCCATGCTGTTTTCACGACAGTGAGTGAGTTATCACAAGATCTGATGGTTTTATACAGGGTTCTTCCCCCTTCGCACTCTCTCTCTCTTTCTGTCACCTGCTGCCGTGTAAGATGTGCCTGCTTCCCCTTCCACCATGATTGCAAGTTTCCTGAGGCCTCCCCAGCCCTGCAGAACTGTAAGTCAATTAAACCTTTTGATAAATTACCCAGTCTCAGGCAGTTCTTTAGAGCAGTGTGAGAACGGACTAATACAGGCAGTAATGTGAGCGATGGGGCACAGCTGTAAATACAGAGGAAGTTTCACAGACTGATACTGGTCCTTAACCCCAGGGTTGGGGACTCCTCGTGCAATCAGTCAAAAGTAACATTAACTGAGACAGGGAACACAGAAAAGATACAGATTAGAAGGAAAAGATGATAAATTTGCTTTTAATTACATTGAATTTGAAGTCCAAACTACGGAAGCTATCCAGTGGGCATTTTGCATTACATATGCAGAACTTAGAAAAAAATTCAAAATTGGAAGTACAAATTTGGGAGCTGGCAATGTAGAGATGGTATTTAATCCAATGGAATGGATGAGATCTGCCAATAAAAGAGTGTA
Source organism: Chlorocebus sabaeus (assembly GCF_047675955.1). Lineage (NCBI taxonomy): Eukaryota > Metazoa > Chordata > Mammalia > Primates > Cercopithecidae > Chlorocebus > Chlorocebus sabaeus. The sequence continues at coordinate 5,337,292 of NC_132929.1, read as the reverse complement.
GAGTGAGAAGAAAAGAAGGAAGAGATTTCACAAGATATTTGAAAGAGTGGTTAGAGGAGTATAGAAAGCATCAGGAGAGGAAAGTGTCATGAAAACCAAGGGAGGTGGGACTTTAAGACTCCCACTTATGCAGAGGAGGTCAGACCAGACCCTGCAAGGAAACCAGATATGCTAACTAGGTACAGAGCAGGGTTACAGCACCTGGAATCCTGTCAGGCACTGTGGGCATGTTCCAAAAATTTGCCAGAGAATGCAAATCTGTCATCAGATTGAACTGATAAGTTTTGGCTGGAAGTCAAAGATGGAGCAAAAGGTCAAACACCAAGTAAATGCAGAACCTCAGAGGTGGAGGATGGAGACTGGAAAAAGGCAAAAAAAAAAAAAAAAAAGGTCTGGGATTTTTGCTGGAGCTCCTGCTTGCCAAGTTCTGGCCAGAGGGTAGACTGGGTCAGAATAAACACAAGAGGTGATCAATTGTTTCCAGGAACTAGAAGCCTGAAGGGCCACTGGAAATTGGCTAGTAGGTATTGAAGCAATTTTGTTAGCTTTGGAAGAAGAAAAGGCAAACTACCGAAGGCAATGAGTGGAGACGTCTTCCTCAAGATTGCTGACTGTTAATGGAATTTTGTGTGGAAGCTTGAGGAGTAGGGAGGCTGAAAAGAAGATGCTGAATATATTTGTAGGCTAAGGGTAAGAATCTATTGAAGAAAGCGACATGGAAGATTGAAAGAACGCATAATGTAAGAAATCAAGGTGGGAGTCCTGCAGGAGATGGAACCAAAGGACCTATGAAGATGCTACCTCTGAAAATAATGTCTTCTCTTGCTTTATTGTCTTTGTCAGTTCTTGCCACCAAAACAAAACACCTGAGACTGGATAATTTATAAATAATATACATTTATTTCTCACAGTTCTGGAAGCTGGAAAGTCCAAGATTAAGGTGCTGGCAAGGCCCCACTTCTTAACACTATATTATCACATTGCGATCAAGTTTCAACATATGCATTTTGGAGGACACATTCAGACCATAGCATTGATCTTATGTTTTGGTGGGAGAGGAAAAACAAAACCAGGAGAATAATACGGCAGAAGTCTAGAGAACTGGTGAGGGATACTGCGGGAGTTCATCACTGATGGCGTTTGTTTTCTTAGTAAAGCCAGGCTGGGTCATGCACTCGGAGAGCTGGAATGTGGAGGGTGCTCACAGGTTTGAAGAGGAGAAAGGAAAACTTTGGAATAACGGGGGCTGCAGAGAAAGAGGACTGTCCGGGATAGACGAATAATTAGATTTGCACTGAAGGCACAGCTCAGACAGGGAGTCAGAATGAGACAAGATGTTTCCTAGAATTTCCTAGAGACGATTAGAGCCAGAGGGTCTAAGAACAGGGAAAGAAAGAAAGAAACCAGATAGTTTGCCTGCTAGGAACAAAGGAAACAAAAGAGGATAATGAATCCAAAAGTGTCAAAGAGGGTATGATGAAAGGACTGATTGACCAGTCTGCCCTGAGCTGCTTCTAGGCTGAGGTCAGAGCCTAGCACAGTTCCCACCACAGTGTCTGACACACAAAATACACGCAACAAATGTGGAATAAATGAATGAACAAGTGAACGACTGAATGAACAAGCACATGCTGGAAATTCAGGCTGGTTATGGAGGAAATGAAGTGGACTAGGAAGGAATCAAGAAGCAGGACTGTGTCCTGAGGCAGAAGAACAGGTTTTATGGAAATGGAAAAGTTTGAGAAGAGAAAAACACACAAGGTTGCCGGCAGAGTCATTTCAAAATTCAAATTTTCAGAGGAGCAGTTAAAAGTGATCCAAAAGTCCAAAATATACTTCTGCAAATGGAATTGGTAAAATGAAATGGAGGTAAATGTCTGTGTCAGGGCAGGCCATTGGATGGCTCATCAGTAAATATCATGATGTCACTAAAGTTGACAGTAGATGCTAGAATAGAGAGAAGCTGTGAGCCAAGCTCCAAAGTCCCTAGGATTAAGAAGAAATGACCCAGGGGTGACAGTAACGAGAACTTGAATAATTTATACATTTATTTATATCATCGAGATAATAACATGGGCCCTCCCTACCACCTGGAATTCTTGTAAGGATTAAATCAAAGAAGAATTCCATCAATGTTTTTGTTTGAAAGTAAAAGATGCAAGTGTTCAGGACACTTCATTGTTAGGTGAAAACTACACAAAATTGTCAGAAAGCAGTTTTGGGGAGCCAGGATAATGCTGAGTCCTTTTTAAGAAGTCAAAATAATATCCATTCTGACTAGTGTGAGATGGTATCTCATTTGGTTTTTTGTTTTTCTGGGTTTTTTTGAGACAGAATCCCACTCTGTTGCCCAGGCTAGAGTGCAGTGGTGTAATCTTGGCTCACTGCAACCGCTCCCTCCCGGTTCAAGTGGTTCTCCTGCCTCAGCTTCCTGAGTAGCTGGGATTACAGGCATGCACCATCATGCCCAGTTAATTTTTGTATTTTTAGGAGAGACAGGGTTTGGTCATGTTGGTCAGGCTGGTCTCAAACTCCTGACCTCAGGTGATCGGCCCACCTCGGCCTCCCAAAGTGCCGGGATTCCAGGCATGAGCCTGTAATCTAGGCTATAAACTGAGCCTGTAAATGCAGTTCCTAGATTCCTTCCTTATTTGTTGCCTCTCGGGGCCTGTGCCCCTGACACAAGTCTCCCTGGCCACACAGATGTATGTGTCTTACATTTTTAATATTCTTCCCACCATTGTTTTCTAATGATGACCTGTTTGGAATCCTGACTTCTGCTCATTCCCACCCTGCACTCCTGGACTTCTGAGTTTCGTCTATTTCATGATGAGGCACTATTCACTTGCTTTTCACTTCTAAACATTAAACCTTTTTGGTTACAGTAAACTTAACTGCTCTAACAAGTACAAAACTCAGGTACCCTTTAGACCACCACTGAGACTCTGGGATAGTGTTTCTTGGCTCTTTTGAGAACAAGCACTATCAAACCTGAGGAACCACTCTTGCCCGCCGCCCACCTGCAACTTCATACTCACTTGTTCTATCCCATCCCTCTCCCAAAACCTGTTCTAGTATCTGTACATTTCAAAGCTGTAGGAAAAGAACCATGGGGGAAAAAAATGAAAATGTTAGAGGGGAAAAAGAGAAAATAGAGGAGTTCGTTACAAGGGAAGAAGATAAACATTAATTCTAGATCAGAAGTATTTTGGATAACAGAAATAAAGGTTTTGAAAATGAAAAAGTATAAGAATGAGTACAGGGATAGTAAAAAGGTTCAGCCTTCTCTTCATCCTTTGATCCTGCCACAAGAATAAAAGGAGGGAGGGTCTTATTGCAAGAGAGAAAATTGAAAGAGATGAGATTGAGATCTTGAGGAGGTGAAAGACGTCTTCAAAAAACTGCTGCAAATAACTCCCCAGGAAATCAAGATGTTTTGAATTAAAAGAAGAGGGATGAGTCCATGTGATGTTACACAGCATAAATTGCAGTTAGCCCAATCTCATTATCATAAAATGCTGAGAGTAATAATGTACTTGCCGGCTGTTCCTATACAACAAAATAGCAACAGATGTTATTATAATCATGATAAGCTTAATAGACTTTTTTACAAACTACATTTAATCATTTCTGAGTAAAGGAATAGCCAAACAGATAATTTATTAATACAAAAAGTAGAATAAAAATGAATGCAGTACCCAGTTTAAAAAGCAATTTTTTGATTCTTGCTCTGCTACATTCTTTCCCGTAAAGCAAACTACTGTAACAAAATGAAGTTTGCATTTGGGTTATATCCAAGGGCATTATTCAATTTCACAATTTCCACTGTAGTTATCATACTGCTGTCATTTAATTCGTGGTGCCTAGAATCACTTAAAAAAATCTATGTCAACAATTATGGTCCTTTATTCTTTTCCCTGTGGGTATTATCTTGCCTGTCCTCAAACAACATAATGGAGAAAAAAAATGACTGTTAAGTGTAACATTAATTAAAGTGCAGAAAACCATAGTCAACATTGCACTTGCAAGGTCTGGAATGGAGAACTAATGTATAGAATATTGTCCAGGGGCAAAAATTCGTGTATATACAGGACATGGTAGATCAGCTTCTCTACTGCATTATATGCGTTCAGCTGGCTTAAGTTAAAATGAATGAATACATTGAAACTATAGCCACACAAATAACACAATCTTGGAATCATATATAATTCTATCATTTATAAAATGTTTGAGAGCTGTGGTCATTTAATTTTAATTTTTTTTTTTTTTTTTTTTTTTTTGAGACAAGGTCTTGCTCTGTCACCCAAGCTGGAATGCAGGGGCACAATCTCATTTCACTGCAACCTCCGCTTCTTGGGTTCAAGTGATTCTCCTGCCTCAGCCTCCCAAGCAGCTGAGACTACAGACGTACACCACCACGCTCGACTAATTTTTTTTTTCTTTTAGTAGAGACAGGGCTTTGCCATGTTGGCCAGGTTAGTCTTGAACTACTGACCTTATGTGATCCACAAGCCTTGGCCTCCCAAAGTGCTGGGATTACAGGCATGAACAACCGCACCTGGTCTGTGATCATTTTTGATAAATGATTTTTACAACAACCCAGTGAAATAGAAAATGCATTATGCTCACTTTAGAAGTAAATAAAGGGAATCACAGATAGGTTAAGCAACAACTACTAGGTCAGAAAGCTAATAAATGAAGAGTCAGTAGTTTGTAAGAACTTAAGTTCTCTAACTTTCAGACAGTTTTCTTGCTACTATATTTTGTAACATTGTAGGGCTTACCTAAACATCAATATCATCTACAAGTTCAATGAGACCCTTAGAAATCTTCTTGCATGTCTTGTCACAGTTCTTTCTCCAATTTCTAACAATAGAGTCTCCCAAGATTCTCTCTCTTCAAGAATGTTAGCCCACTCTTCCCTTCTGTCTAGAAGATGATTATATGATCTACCACTTGGAGAAACTTCAAGTCAGGAATAAATACCCAACTTGATATCTATAAAAGAACATATATTTTTAGTTTCAATATTTCTTCTAGACAAATAAATTATTTGCAGATAATTTTATTCCATTGATATTATGTTCTTTGTTGTACGGTCTCCTTTTTCATATACTATGTGCTACTAGGCTACTCTGTTAATTCAACAGAAGAATAGCAAACTTTCTGTCTCTACTGCTGTTGAAATTGCATTGACAATTCTATTATCTAGAAATCCAGAGTTTTACCGGTTTTCAGTGAAAAGGACCGGGATCTATATTGGGACGACGTTACATTTGCTGATGCTTAAATTAGCTAATCTTATCTGACAGTAGTAAAAGTAAAGATACATTTTGCATCACTATATCACTTCCTAAGGAAGATAAGTTTTTGGCTGTTAGGCTAACTCTATATAAATTCAAACTGGAGATAGAAGGAAAGCTTACACAATTTTGCTAAAGATAGGTACTCAAATATAATGGAAAGGCTGAATTTGGATGTTTCATTTTCTCATTACACTGTCTTAAAAGATGTGAATCAGAAAGCCTTTACATTAGTCCAGTACATTCTGTTTATCTAATTCTCACCACTACCTATTGATTTTATTTTCCAAGGCTTTTTGAATTAACATCCCTTGGCTGACGCATAAAGGGATTTGAGTTGAATAATCAGACTCATGCGTTAGGTTAGTATAGTCCCTGAAATAGCAACATCAGTGTGACTGGAATTTGTTAGAAATGCAAATGTTGGGGCCACTCTAAGCCTATGGGACCAAATACTGATGATGGAGCCTAAAATCTACGCTTTAACACACTCTCCAGGTGATTCTACAATAGCTAAAGTTTGAGAACCACTGCTTTAGTTAATTAAAGAGATGAAATCAGATAGAACCCAAACTCTCTGAAGAGAGTTCTAGAAAGAAAATCAGAAATTGATGCACTGTGTTTTGCGACATAGGTCTTTAGGAGCCACACTTCCCTGTGTGTGTGTTTACCCTCAAGACAACATTCTGAGACAATATCCACTGTTCTATAGTTGTCTTCAAGTGGAAAGTACGCTTCTAGAAAACCTGTGTTTGGGAGATAATAAGGAATTCCAACTTTATGTGATTTCTAACTAAAAGGAATGTAGTTTCATTCCTTAATTAATAATTGATTAACACTCCTTACAGAACATTCCCACAAACCTCCTTTTTCACAAACCTCGGGCTGACAACAATAGAATTTGCATATTGTAAAAATGATACAATATAATCATACGCTAACAGCTTTGAAGGTTTTACTGTGTATGAAATATGTAGATTTAAAAGTTCATTTTCTGCAATAAAACTCAAATAATTACTGATGACTTCTTAGTAAGTTAAATGTACACACTATTTTAGATACATTGGATGAAAACAGATGGTTACAAGAATTTTCAAACTAGAAGAGTAATCCTTTTACTTTTTGTGTGGCCTTCAGGAATAATTATAGTTAAAGATCATCTTCTGAAAAAAGAGAAATCTTCATATAAATTTTTACTGAATTATGTCATTGGTTTTTTACACTATCTACATAATTTTTTTTGTAATGACAGAAATATGTTACAATTAGTATGATCATTCTTAGACATTTTAGTACTTTCATTGACAAGTAATTGTTAGTATTGGAAAGTGGTATTTATAAATCTGAATGTTAACTGCAGTCATTACTCATAGTCACTCCTCTTTTGGAGGTCTGGGTAATGACCCTCGTGTTTCACCTTTCTTTGAATATACAACGAACCACCAAAGGCTTTCTCCTAAGTAAATCAGTTGCCATCAAGAGACTTTCATTATTCCAAAAATTGGTTAAGCTGACATATGGCTTATCATGTGGAAGTTTGCTTTGAATTTCTGAACTATGTCTTTAAAAATCAATATCCATAAGGATCTTTGTTATAAGTGGGCTAAGGACATGAATAGACAATTCGTGAAAGAAGAGCCACAAATGGCCAAGAAACATAAGAAGAATGCTCCACGTTACTAATGATCAGGGAGATGCAAATCAAAACCACAATGTGATACCACCTTACTCCAGCAACAATGGCCATAATCAAAAAAATATAGATGTTGGCGTGGATGCAGTGAACAGGGAACACTTCTACACTGTTGGTGGGAATGTACACTAGTACAATCGCCATGGGAAACAGTGTGGAGATTCCTGAAAGAACTAAAAGTAGAGCTACCATTTGATCCAGCAATCCCACTATACTGGGTATCTACTCAGAGGAAAAGGAGTCATTATCAAAAAAGATACTTGCATACGCATGTTTATAGCAGCACAATTCACAATTGCAAAAATGTAGAACCAACCCGAATGCTCATCAATCAACAAGTGGATAAAGAAACTGTGGTATATATATATATATACAATGGAATACTACTCAGCCATAAAAAGGAATGAGTTAATGGCATTCACAGTGACCCAGATGAGATTGGAGACTATTATTCTAAGTGAAGTAACTCAGGAATAGAAAACCAAATATCCTATGTTCTCCCTCATAAGTGGTAGCTAAGCTGTGAGGATACAGAGGCATAAGAATGACACAATGGATTTTGGAGACTCGGGGAAAGGGTCAGAAGGGGGTGAGGAATAAAAGACTACAAATAGGGTGCAGTGCATAGTGTCTGGGTGATGGGTGCACCAAAATCTCACAAATCACCACTAAAGAACTTACTCATGTAACCAAACATGACCTGTTCCTCAATAACCTATGGAAATAAATAAATTTTAAAAAAGTAAGTCAAATCCATTTCCTCATATAAATTAGATTATGATATAGGTTTTGATTCTTCACTAAGAGTCTACTGCTTAAATTTTTACAGCAATAGCCAGAAGTATGTTGCGTAATCAACTACCAGCTACGTATCTGTAGATTTGATTTTGTTGAAAGTTCCACATATATAAAGCAGTTCAAAATTAAGTACATTACCTTAAAATTGTATGACAGTTTTGATTTCATAGTACTATCAGACACAAATCCCGTAATTGCCAGTTGAATAAGTATTTAATATGGTTCAGTATGATAAACTGTATGTGTATATTTTTTAAAATCGAGTTTCCTGTTCAAGCTAGATTTTTCCCACAACCATTTAAAAGGAATATAAAGGACCATACATATATCCATAAAACAACTTTCAAGACATTTTAAAAGATAGAAACTATACAAAGTGTCTTCTCTGACCATTATGGACTGAAGCAAAACTGAAAAAAAACTAGAAAAATCAGAAACGTGAAAATTAAGCAAAACACACTTAAACAGTTAATGAGTGTCCATTGTTAGGCTGCCATAAAAAATTACTACAGACTTGGTGGATTAAGCAACAAAAAATTATCATTTCTATAAATGTGGAGGCTAGAAGTCCAAGATCAACATGACAACATGGTTGGTTTCTTCTGAGGGCCTCCAGCATTGGCTTGTATATGGCCATCTTGTATCTTCACATGGTTTTTCTTCCGTGTATTTTCATGCCATATTTTCTTACAAGAATCCTAGTCACATGAAAATAGGACCAACCATATGATTTAATTGTGGCTTAATTGCCCCTTTAAAGACTCAGTCTCCAAATACAGTCATATTCTGAGGTACTGGAAGTTAGGACTTCAGCAAATAATTTTTTAGTTCACAATAAAGTTCAAAGAACAAATAAATCATTTAAGATAAATAAAAATGGAAACAGCATGCCAAAACTTATGGGATCTAGCAAAAGCAGTGCTTGAAGGGAAATTTACAGCTATAAATGCCTACATTTAAAAAGACAGGATCCCATATTAACAACCTAACTTAATGCTTTCATTCTTATAGAGCCCCAGGTGAATCTCACATTTGCATATTAAAGATTCAATTTAAAATAAACTCCCAAGTCGCAATGGACATTTACCCTAGAATACATATTTCAGCATTGGCCTGGGGCCATGCAAGGACAATTCCTAGAAGGAGGTTACAGTCCACAGCTGTTCTAGTTATGCACCTTTTGTGTTTACGTTTACAAATGTTAGCAGGAGAATATGGACTGGGTAGCCCACCCCGGATGCCGAAAGAAAATGGTAAATTATAGAGACAAAATGGTATAGCAGTTTGACTTTTACTTCTTAAGGTCTTGTGGTTCCATTATCCCGGGCCACAGTTGGGTTCTCTTATGCGAGTAAGTTGGTGAAAGCTAACACCTGCTATTGGAAGTGGGGAGATACTGGGAGTAGCTTCTCTCTTAGGGAACAATAAATATTACCTAAAAGAAATGAACTCTGGAAAGAACAATTAGATGGTGCAGGGCATGTGTGCAAGTTAAGATATACTTGGGTTTGACTCAGGTAGCCGTTAATATCAGGACATCAACTTGGTACCAAAATTAGCTCAAGGCAATCCATCAACAACAGAATTTCTTTTCTCCTTTTTGGGTTGGTCCAGCCCCTCAGTCTAGTATTTCCTTACTAAATGATGCTGAGAATAACCCTAATATCAATAATATCTTTCATTAGTGTTAAATGAGAGGTACTATGTTAATTTGATATTTATTAATTTCTTAATATTTATTTAAAAACTTAAATGTGATAGAATAGCTTTCCCTTAGGTTAACTTTCATGGTTTCATGGTTAAAAAGGAAAAGACTTATAAAGAAAAAGAGAGAGACAGAGAGAAAAAGAAAGAGAATTCAGCTCAGGTATTCCTGCAGAACATTTAAATTAATTCTACTCTTTATGTAGTGTCACTGCTTTATCTGCCACCATGATTGCTTTTGCCTCATCTTCATTTGTGGCATAAGTTGTTTGGAGTTTGGCCAGCGTATCTATATGAGTAATGTGTTTACCGCTACGATGGGGAAGGTTCCAGTTTTAGTGCTTAGTGTTGCTTGTTCTGTAGTTTGTTGTTGGCTTAAAAGACTTACAGTACACGGGGTGTTTTAAGGCCTGATAATCTCTCTTTTTTTTTAATCCTAGAGATTTGCTTGAAAGGGGAAGCTGTCACAGAGGCACCCAAGGAAGTCGTGACAATTCTCCTTTACTGTGCAGCTTTATTTAGGAGAAATGCAGAAAAGTGCAGAAGTTGCAGGAGTGTAATGTTCACAGAAAAACAAATGTAGTCGTTTTACATTTTGTTCAATGATTTTGTTTTGTTTGAAGTGTTGCTTCTCCTGCGTCCCCCACCCCCACCTCCCACCTCCTTGGCTGACCTAACTTTTAACCCAAAGCACCTTCCAGTTCTTTTTGATTGAAAATTAGTTTCATACAGGGGAACTTCATCTTCCTCACATGATGACCAAAGCTGGGCCCCCAGACTTCCTCCTTCAGTAGGTTACACATTACATCCAGACATGCCTTGCTTGTCACATCCCCACCCTGACTTGGAGACATCCAGGGACATGGACACCTGCAGGAATCAACCCACGGCGCCAATTCCACTTTCCCATCTCCTTTCACGCCGTATCCCTGTAAGAGCTCTGCTCGTGTAAACTGGCTTATCCATTGTCACCCCAAACTGGCTTCTACTATCTCAACTTTGCCTGTTCTCTCATACTATTTCCTCTTCATTATTACTTTCTGTATTAGGATTCTCCAAAGAAACAGAACTAATAGGAGGTATGGACTCATGTGCACATGTATGTATGTATGTATGTATGCATCTACCTCTCTACGTATCTGTCTGCCTATGTGTATGTCTATTATCTATCTATCTATCTGTCTATCTATCTATCTATCTATTATCTATCTATCTATCCATCCATCCATCTATCATCTATCATCAAATAAGGAATTGGCTTGTGTCCAAAATCTGCAGAGTCAGTCTCCTAGTTGAAGTCTGCAGGTCATGGACTGCTGTAGAACCAGAAATAGCTAATGTTCTAGTTTGAAGGTCATCAGGTCAGACAGTAGAATTGTCCAGTATTTGGGAGAGAGTCAGCCTTTTGTTCTATGCAGACTTTCAGCTCACCCACGTTAGGGAGGGCAATCTACCTTACTCGGTCTACGGATGTAAATGCTAATCTCATTCCAAAGCACTCTTGTGAAAGTTTTCAGAATCATATTTGACTAAGTATCTGGACACTCCATGACCCAGTCAAATTGACACAGACAATCAACCTTCACACTCTCCTTACAAACACTTGAAGCCAGTTATGGTTGAAGCCAGTTATGGTTACTCCCCTAGAGACAAAGTTCTTCAACTTGAACCTCTCGGGTCTTCAGCCATTTCTCATACAGTGGAGTTTGAGGTATATTAGCACCTTGGTTGCCCTTTCTCCTCACCTCCTCACAGTTTTATACCAAAGCAGGGAGCTGGTTTTACTCCTCCAGTTCTCTAAGACTGACCAGACCTCCCTTGTCTTTTTTGGTTTTATCCTTTTGAGGCACTCAGTAAAAATGATTCCTGGATGTGTATGCAGAATAAAGAACTTCTATAGCCTCTAGGACCCACCGTTTATGTTTGGTTGAATGCAAGTGTTCATCTATTTGTGTTTTTCAACACACAGTGGAGATAGTTTATCAGACTGGGAGGAAATGGTGGCATGAGGTTTGGAGTTTTTGAAGCTGGCTGTATCAGAGAACAGAAGATTGGAATATTAAATCCTCATTACCTCAAGGGACAGCTGCGGCTCTGATTTTATTCCAGGCTTAAACAGAATTTCTTAAACTGTGTTTCTAGAAGTAATAAAAAATACAAATATTTAAAAAGAAAGCTCTATAGTCAAAGGTTGTCTGCCCTTTGATTAAATCATTGTAAAATATAAACTTTAGCCCAATAATAATTTTTCTTTTTTTTTTTTTTTTTTTTTTTTTTTTTTTTTTTGAGACGGAGTCTTGCTCTGTTGCCCGGGCTGGAGTGCAGTGGCCGGATCTCAGCTCACTGCAAGCTCCGCCTCCCGGGTTTACGCCATTCTCCTGCCTCAGCCTCCGGAGTAGCTGGGACTACAGGCGCCCGCCACCTCGCCCGGCTAGTTTTTTGTATTTTTTTTTAGTAGAGACGGGGTTTCACCGTGTTAGCCAGGATGGTCTCGATCTCCTGACCTCGTGATCCGCCCGTCACGGCCTCCCAAAGTGCTGGGATTACAGGCTTGAGCCACCGCGCCCGGCCAATAATTTTTCACTTAGATTACTTTAAGAGACATTGTTTTTACCCAGGTAACAGTTTCTGAGAAGGCCTGAGAACAATTCCAATGGTGTCTGTAGCACCTTGATAGCTGCACCAAGATGTTCGCACCAAGATGTCTGTGAGCGCGCCATGTTTCCAGGCCTTGGCCCATTCTGTTCATTCTGCCTGGAACACCCTGTCATGCCCGCCCACCTCAGACACCTTCTTCTTCACAGTGCTTCAGCTCAATGGTGTCTACTCTGAAAGGTCTTCTCTGACTTCAGCCAGCCAACTTCGGTATTCCTTCCTGGCAATAACGCACCATGCACATCCCATGATCATCTCACTTGTCACATGGGATGTTGTTCTCTGTCTCCACATTTGCCTTTCTGCAACAGCAGTGCCTTTGAAACATCACACCTTAATACATACTTGTTACTGTTATGCTTCTGATATTAGCGATTCAATGGTGAGCATTATAGATGCGGTTTGGTTGTATGTCCCCTCCAAATTGCATGTTGAAACGTGACCTTTAATGTTGCAGATGGGGCTAGTGGGAGATGTTCGGGTCATGGAGGTAGATCCCTCGTCAATGGCTTTGTGCTGTCCTCCTGGTGATGAGTGAGTTCTCATTCTATCAGTTCACGGGAGCTGGTTGCTTAAAAGAGCCCGGAACCCTCTTCCCTCTCTTGCCATGTGACATGCCTGCTCCTCCTCCACCTTTCACCATCAGTAAGAGCTCCCTGAGGCCTCACCAGAGGCTGCGCAGATGCTGGTGCCATGTTTCTACTGTCTGCAGAACTGTGAGCCAAATGAAGGTTTTCCTTATAAATTACCCTGTCTTAGGCATTCCTTTATAGTAATGCAGAACAGGCTAACACATGCTCCCAGCCTTGTGAACCTCCAAGCCTAATGTGAACCGAAGTCATGTCATCATTGTCACCAGTACTTATTAAATCAACAAATAAAAATGGATTTCTGCAGTAGACTCCTTAAATACAGGGACAATATTTATGTTTTTTTGTTTTTGGTTTTTCTTTGTGTACTCAAAACTTGGCATAATTATGTGTTGAGTGAAGGGAGGAATGATTAATTTAAGTAATTTCATTGTTGACTTTCAGTTTTAGATGAGCAAGTGACTTTTCAGAAAAATCTCATTTAAATGTTTATGTTAATTTCTTTTCATAAATGTTATTTGAAGCTGATACCTTTAGGGGTAATGAAAATTCAAAAGTCAGGTCATCTCCCAGGGAGGGTGAGTAGGAATGATATGACATTTTTACTAGCATGAGATATTTAGACAATTCTAACCATAGTTTCAGTAATTATAAAATTATTATCATCAACTGTCAGTTATTTTTAGATTTCAAAGGTAGAATTTAACCTTTAACTCTGTCCAAATCTGTCATGTAAACAACCTAAAGTAACTACCCTTTGAGATCAAAAATTAATATCTTACAAGGGTTTACTCAGAGTATGCTAATTCTTTGAAGCTTCCTGAAAACCAAATTCAAATTCAAGACAATTAAATGTTAATACCTTTCTAGTGATCAGAGAGACAAATACAAGGAAGATTAATATTCTTGCTCCGTGCTTTGGAGACAGGCTCTCAAAGTGATCAAATCAAGTGTTACCTTTGAAAGTGACACCTTACATTACAGTGCTTGGATGTCCTTCTATAGTTAATGAACAGGCAGAGGTTTTTTCTTCTTTCTGAGCACTGAGGTAGGTGCATGGGTTGGTGAGCTCCCTCGAGGAGGTCATAGTAAGAATAAAAATGTATTTATTCATTCAACAAGTTTTTATTGAGAAACTGTCATTGGCAGACCTTGTATTCAACACTGGGATTATAGACAAGAAAAGTAGGATCTTGTCCTGTGGAGCTGACTCCTGGGCAGAGGGATAAAACCACAAATACACAGAAAAATAAAAACAAAGTAATTAAGAAATAAAGACACCATCATTTGTAAATAACTCAAGAGAGTATTTCACAATTCACGTTTTGACCTAATTTTAGGAAGGGATTTAGCCAGAGCCTTGAGTTGGGGATTTAACTGTAAATGTTCACTCAGGATGCAAAGTTTTCACAGAGCCTCAGACCCACAGCCATCCCTGCCTACTGCCTAGCACACATTGCCACGCCGCGGAGCACACTTTCTCACTCGAGGAAATAAGGCTAATGTGGGAATCATTTAGCTCAGCCCTGTACCAGCTCTATATTGACCTAGGAATACAGAATAAGTCAACTGTTATTGTTTTTAAAAGTTAGAGCAATCTTGGCCGGGTGCGGTGGCTCAAGCCTGTAATCCCAGCACTTTGGGAGGCCGAGGCGGGCGGATCACAAGGTCAGGAGATCGAGACCATCCTGGCTAACACCGTGAAACCCCGTCTCTACTAAAAAAATACAAAAAACTAGCCGGGCGTGGTGGTGGGCGCCTGTAGTCCCAGCTACTTGGGAGGCCGAGGCAGGAGAATGGCGTGAACCTGGGGGGCGGAGCTTGCAGTGAGCCGAGATCGCGCCACTGCACTCCAGCCTGGGCGACAGAGCAAGACTCCATCTCAAAAAAAAAAAAAAAAAAAAAAAAAAAAAAAAAAAAAAAAAAGTTAGAGCAATCTTAACTGATAACCTAGGGGGAAAGCTTATTGCATGCATTAAAAACTGGAATTTGGTTTATTTCCATGGTTTTGGAGCAATTCAGTGTGCACGTATTTATTGCTTCGATGCATGCTATTACACCTATTACAGAAGTACAGAGGTTTAGGATTATATGTGTGTGTGTGTGTGTGTGTATATATATATACATGTGTATATATATTTTTTTTGAAATGGAGTCTCGCTCTGTGGCCCAGGCTGGAGTGCAGTGGTGCGATCTCGGCTCACTGTAAGCTCCGCCTCCCAGGATCACGCCATTCTCCTGCCTCAGCCTCCCAAGTAGCTGGGACTACAGGTGCCCGCCACCACACCCGGCTAATTTTTTGTATTTTTAGTAGAAATGGGGTTTCATTGTGTTAGGCAGGATGGTCTCGATCTCCTGACCTCGTGATCCACCCGCCTTGGCCTCCCAAAGTGCTGGGATTACAGGCGTGAGCCACCACGCCCAGCAGGATTATATTTTTAATGTCCTTTCTCTTAAACATGTTTTACTTTTCTGAAGCTCTTTTGTATTTTTCTGACCACAGCCTCATAGGATCACCTGAGGACAGGCCTCATTGTCTTGCATCCTGATTAATAAGATCAACACAGGAGCAGCTATGGACAGCAGCTGACTCCAGCTACTCTGAAGGTGACACGCTGTTTGTTCTGGGTGTTTCTGGGTTCTCTGCATCTGGCTTTCTGCAAGTGTTCACATCTGTGGTCAGAGCCAGGTCAGCTAGAGGGGAAGGGTCAGGGGATAAGGGTTCAGGGTCCTAATTGAGACTTTCCCACCTGGGGGCTATGGGCGCTGTGGATGTCATCCTGCTGCCCGCTCTTGATACAAGTCTTGTGGGACTGCCAAAGCTGGACGTCCAATTTTAGTTTTTCAGGAACCTCCATACTATTTTCCAAAATGATGTACTAATTTACATTCCCAGCAACAGCGCACAAGGATCCCTTTTTCTCTGCATCCTCACCAATCCTCATCTGTCATCTTTTTGATAATAGCCATTCTAACAGGTGTGAAGTGGTATTTCACTGTGGTTTTAATTTGCATTTTCCTGATGATTATTCATGGTGAATCACTTTTATACATCTACTGGCCATTCGTATGTCCTCTTTTTAGAATTCTAGTATGCTGGTATGGGATACTCTCAGAAACACGGTATGGTAGTATAAAGTGAATGACATCCCATAGGGATATTTATGAAATCACCTTGGACACACGAATTTCTCTGTCAGTTTTGAATCTAATATTTTGGCCTAATTAGCAACCTGCTATTCCTATTTTCTTAGATCAAGCGTGTCTACCTATTGCTCTCAGGCAACCTGTTACAAGCAAATGGTAGTGTCCAGTTTGAACTATCAGACCTGCTGCTATTACTCTTAATCAGTGGAAATCAAGCTTGCTGGATAGCAACTTTACCACCTCTAATCACTAAATCAGTTTTCCTGAACAGAATAGAAAAGAGAAGGTGCAATTTTTTTTCTTCCAATAGTTCCATTAATTCATGTTCAACAACCACTGGCCCCTTAATATTATGACTGTAATAACAGCAGGGCCTTTTTTTTTCTTTCCTTGAGACAGGGTCTGGCTCTTTCACCCAGGCTGGAGTGCTATGGTGCCATCTAGGCTCACAACCACCTCTGCCTCCCAGGCTCAAGCGATCCTCACACCTTAGCCACCGGACTATCTGGGACTATAGGTGCATGCCACTATACCTGGCTAATGTTTTGCATTTTTTTTTCCCGCACTCAAGTGATCCACCTGTCTCAGCTTCCCAAAGTGCTGAGATTACAAACCTGAGCCACTGAGCCTGGACAATAGCAGTTCTTTAAAACATCTTGTTATCTTTGTATACTGAAATAAATTAGAGCCCCTCCCCTCTTCATCTCTGTAACCCATAAGGAAAAGAAGAATATCAACTCTTGGGGAAAATAATTCCAATATTTCTGCATGTCCTTTTACAGCCTCATTTTCAATGATATTATTATTATTATTATTATTATTATTATTTGAGACACAGTCTCACTCTGTCGCCCAGGCTAGAGTGCAGTGGTGTGATGTCGGCTCACTGCAACCTCTGCCTCCAGGGTTCAAGTGATTCTCCTGCCTCAGCCTCCTGAGTAGCTGGGATTATAGGCATGCGCCACCACACCCAGCTAATTTTTGTATTTTCAGTAGAAACAGGGTTTCACCATGTTGGCTAGGCTGGTCTTGAACTCCTGACCGCAAATGATCCACCCGCCTCGGCCTCCCAAAGTGCTGGGATTACAGGTAGGAGCCACTGCGCCTGGCCCAATTATCTTATTAAACACCCTTTCAACATCTTTTTCTAAGTAACTCACCTCTGAAATTTTACATCTTATTAAATAGTGGGCATTTACATAAACATAGATATTTCGTAAACATTGATTCCTTAATTGAGCAACTAAGAACCTATTATGTGCCACAAGAATACTGGCAGTGAAGCAGTGAATGAACAGTACCTCCTCTCATGGGATCTGCATCCTAGCGAGGAAAGAGAGAGAAAAGAAACCAGGCTGAGGGGGATAATGAGTGTCAGAGGTTGGAGAGGAAGGAAGCTTGCTACTTTTTGAGTGACTGGGGAAGGGATCACTGATCGAATGACATCTGAGCAGACCCTGGAAGGAAGTGACAGAGTGAGCCATGGATTCAACGGGAACAGCTCTCTAGGCAGAAGGGCTAGCAAGTGCAAAGGCCCTGAACAGGAACATCCTTGTTCCATTCGAGGAACTGTATGAGGCCAACGCAGCTGCAGCACACTGAACATAAAGAACTAAAAATGAAGTCAGAAAAGTTGATGGGTCATGTAGAAGGAAGATAATCTGACTTTTTTTTTTTTTCTTTTGAGACAGAGTCTTGCTCTGTCACCCAGGCTGGAGTGCAGTGGCGTGATGTCGGCTCACTGCAAGCTCTGCCTCCCAGGCCCACGCCATTCTCCTGCCTCAGCCTCCCGAGTAGCTGGGACCACAGGCGCCCGCCACCGCGCCTGGCTAATTTTTTGTATTTTTAGTAGAGACGGGGTTTCACCGTGTTAGCCAGGATGGTCTCGATCTCCTGACCTTGTGATCCGCCTGCCTCAGCCTCCCAAAGTGCTGGGATTACAGGCGTGAGCCACCGTGCCCAGCCACTTTTTGTTTTTTAATGATGCTGCCTAGTAGTTTGAGAGTAGACTGTGGCAGGGATACCAGTTAGACTGCTATCAGAATAATCTAGGTAAGGGATAGACCAGTTTAATAAAGCTAAAAGTTGTGAGAAGTGGTCAAATTCTGTGACTGATTTGAAGACAAAGCCACTAAGATATGCTGGTTGATTACGTATGGGATGTAAATGAATGAAAAGGGTCAAGAATGTATCCTAGGCCTGAGTAATTGGAAGGCTAGAAATTGGTGGGGAGAGCTGAGAGGTGAGGTTTGGGTGAAGAGTCAGGAGATCAGGGCACCTTCAGTTTAAAAGTGATACAATGATAGAGGAAGAGAGGGCATGCAGCTGAACTTGCCAGCTTGGAAATCAGGAGAGAGGTCCAGACTGGGGATAGAGAGTTCTGGGTCGAGTATGAATAGTATTTAAATAGCAACTGGACGAGATCACCTAACAAATGAGGGTAAGCAGGAGAAGAACAGAAAGGAAGGACAGAGAGGAGTTGAAGAATCAAACCTTGGAGCAGTCCAACCTTTAGAGATTGGGGAGACGAGAAGAAACTAGCAAATGAGCAGAGAAGAAACAACCAGTGACAGAGGAGACCCTAGAGAAAGCTTCGTTTTTGCAGTCAAATAAACTGTTCCAAGGAGGTAGTGGTCAGCAGCATCACATAGTCAGAAGTGAAGGAAGCTGAGGACTGAAAATTGACCTTTGGGCATAAAGTGACAAGAGCTGTCTTAGTGGCATGGGGCAAATGGTAGCCTCACTAGAGTTGATTTAAAAGCAATTTAAAAAAAACCATAAAACTCCCTTTTTCTAAAGATAGGTTATTACTGACTGTGCTATTTTGTTACTTAGAGGGACAGATTTAATTTCCCAAATCAAATATAACTATTGCATCTACTTTCAATTCAGAAAATTAAGATATTTGTATTTTATTCTTTTTATTACTGCTAAACAAAACATTAGGAATACTCCTAAAAGAAATGCAAATTTTATAGCAACACTAACAGAAGGATAAATATGGTAAAATATCTTAAAATAAAAGTTAGTGATAGAAATAGTAACAGAAGTAGAAATAGATGCTAGTGCAATGTCACTTAGGCATTTTTCAGAAATTAACTTACTAAATCTTAGAAGTATTTCTTGGCTTAGAAGTATTTATTTATTTATTTATTTGTTTATTTATTTATTTATTATTTTGAGACAGGGTCTCACTCTGTTACCCAGGTGAGAGTGCAGTGGTACAATCTCAGCTCACTGCAGCCTCCACTTCCTGGGCTCAAACAATCCTTCCACCTCAGCCTCCCGAGTAGCTGGGACTGCAAACACATGCCACCACGCTCGGTTAATATATATATATATTTTTTGTAGCGTTGAAGCCTCACTATATTGCCTTTTTGGAAACAATTGAATCAAGCTAGTTATATTTATCACCTTACATACTTACCATTTTTTGTGAGAACATTTAAAATCTCTATTTTCAATTATACATTATTATTAACTATGCTGTACAACAGATCTCCAAAATTTCTTCCTTCTATCTAACTGAAACTTCATAGTTTTTGACCAACACCTCCCTCTTCTCCCCACCTTCTTCAGTCCCTGGTATCCAGCATTGTACTCTCTGCTTCTAGGGACCTTTCTAGGGTCCATGTATAAGTGAGAGGATGAGGTGGTTTTCTTTCTGGGCCTGGCTTACCTCACTTAGTATATAACATCCTCCAGATTCATCCATTTTGTCACAAATCACAAGATTTCCTTTAAGGCTTAGTATTCCACCATGTGTGTGCGCATGCATGTGTATCACCTTTTCTTTTCTTTTCTTTTCTTTTTTTTGCAGGTTTTTTGGACATTTATTAAATCCTTACAAAACAGAATACAAAATTCCAGCATTGACAGTTGGTGTAAAGGCAAACCTTTGAGCTCTATCAGTTTGAGAGGTGACAGTGTGCTAGCAGCCCTCACTCTCAGCGCCTCCTCGGCCTGGGCCTCCACTCTGGCGGTGCTTGAGGAACCCCTCAGCCCACCAGGGCACTGCGGGCGCCCCTCTCTGGCCTGGCTGAGGCCGGAGCCGGCTCCCTCTGCTTGTGGGGAGGTGTGGAGGGAGAGGCGGGGGTGAGAACCCGGGCTGTGCCAGGCACTCACAGGCCACTGAGAGTTCCCGCCGGCGCTCCAGGGGCCCCACACTCGGAGCCACTGGCGGGCGCTGCCGGCCCTGGGCAGTGAGGGGCTTAGCATCCGGGCCAGCAGCTGCAGTAGGTGCGCGGGGTCCCCCAGCAGTGCCGGCAGCCCCAGGGACTCAGCTGCCTCCCCATGGGGCAGGGCCCCGGGACCTGCAGCCCACCATGCCTGAACCTCCCCACTCCTGGTGGTGGGCCCCTGCACAGCCCGAGTGACCACTAGAACGCCACCCCCTGCTCCATAGTGCCCAGTCCCATTGGCCACCCAAGGGCTGAGGAGTGCTGGCACAGCTCCCTTGGGACTAGCAGGCACTCCTGCCTGCAGCCCTAGTGGGGGATCCACTAGGTGAAGCCAACTGGGCTCCTGAGTCTGGTGGGGACTGGGAGAACCTTTGTCTAGCTAAGGGATTGTAAATACACCAATCAGCACCTTGTGTCTAGCTCGAGGTTTGTAAATACACCAATAGGTACTCTGTATCTAGCTAACCTAGTGGGGACTTAGAGAACTTTTCTGTCTAGCAATCTGTGTCTAGCTAAAGGATTGTAAATGCACCAATCAGCACTCTGTGTCTAGCTCAGGGATTGTAAATGCACCAATCAGCATCCTGTCAAAACAGTCCAATCAGCTCTCTGAAAAATTGACCAATCAGCTCTCTGTAAAATGGACCAATCAGCAGCAATCAGCAGGATGTAGGTGGGGACAGATAAGGGAATAAAAGCAGGCTGCCCCAGCCTGGCCGCTATAACCTGTTCCCTTCGTCTTCTGTGGAAAGGAAGCTTTGTTGTTTTGGTGTTTGCAATAACTCTTGTGGTTGGTCAATGTCTAGGTATGCACTGCTTTTATGAATTGTAACATTCCCTGCAAATGTCAGCAGTTTCATTGCTGAGGTCAGCATAGATTATGAACCCAAAGGGAGGAATGAGCAATTCCAGATACAGCCCCCTTAAAAGCTATAATACTCGAGCTATAATAGTCACTGCAAAGGTCTGCAGCTTCAAGGGTGAGGCCAGTGTAGACTATGAACCCACAGGGAGGAATGAAAAACTCCAGACATGTGATCTTAAGAGCTGTAACACTCAAGGCAAAGGTCTACAGCTTCAAGCCTGAAGCCAGTGTAGACTACGAACCCACAGGGAGGAATAAACAAGTTCAGACACACCATCTTAAGAGCCATAATACTCACGATGGAGGTCTGCAGCCTCACTCCTGTAAGCCAGCGAGACCACAAACCCACCAGAAGTAAACTCCGAACACGTGTGACCACCAGAAGTAAGAAACTCCGAACACATGTGAACGTCAGAAGGCACAAACTCGAAACAAACCGTCTTTAAGAACTGTAACACTCACCACGAGGGTCTGCGGAAAAAACTGCTAGCCGCTGAGTTTTCAAGACCTGATGGTTGTAGATGCCTGCAGCGGCTGGGTGTCTGTCTGCTTGTTCTTTTATACAAAAAGGCAGTGAGTTCCCCCATTGCGAGATGGAATCACTGACAGGTGAGACGGGAGCAGGCCGCGGGGAGGGTGGCCTGCCCGTCTGCCCTCCCGCCTGCCCTATCCCAGGGGTCTTCGGAAGGGGCAGGCCACAGATACGGGCAGTGGGGACCAGGGAGGGCACAGCACCCCCGTGGCCGCCGGACTGTGACCATTGTACGATACTTGGGTGAGGCAGCTGGGCTGGGCAGACGGTGTCTGAGGCACCCACTGATGTGTTTGTGTATTTGGTCCTTGGAGGAAAAAAAAAAAAACTAAACAGGACTTAACGATCCCTGACCAGGGATTTAGAAGCCAGAGGGGCTGCCCCAGGCCTGGAGTTCGGGGGCAGGGCTGGGAAGGGCAGAACGTGACCCTAGTTGTGCTCACCAGCACAGCTGCGTGTACTTCTCGAAAGTGGAACCTTGTATTGCATAGAACGTCCCCACCCGCAGGAAGTGGCGGCAGGCTCCGCAGCCCCCGGGGTTTGGAGCGTGGATGGTTGGGGGACGGAGCAGACCCCCCATTCCTGGGTGCCCGAACGGAGGCCGAGGCCATGGCCATTTTCCTGAAGGTGGCAGACCAAACACGCTGGCCTGCGGGTGGGGACTTGGCCAGAACCTGGGGTCTGGGCCCAGCTCTAAGAACAAGGACTGAGCTGACAAGCTTCTATGCCAGGCCTAAGGGGCGGCGTGAGGCAGGACGTGGCCATGGTCAGACTGAGCCCTGAGAAGGGGCAGTTGGGTGCCCGGAGGGGGTGTCTTCCAGAACCCGATGTTGGCTGATGGTGCCTTTTCAGCCCCTCTGCCTGCTGCCGCGGAAACGGCTTCGGGCCAGGCGGGGCTCCTGCTGTCTCAGGTTCTGGTGCGGTATCATCTTTTCTTTATCCATTCAAGCGTTGGTGGACACTGAGGCTGATTTCATGTCTTGGTTATTGTGAATGATGCTGCAGTAAATGTGGGAGTGCAGATACGTCTTGAACGTACTGATTTCATTACCTTTGTATATACACCCAAGTGTACATACCCCAGTGGAATGCTGGATCCTATGTGCCATGGTTTGGACATGGTTTGTCTGAGCTTGCCAAGTCCCATGTGGAAATTTAATCCTGTGTTGGAGGTGGGACGTGGTGCAGGTGTTTTGGTCATTGGATCCCTAATGAATGGCTTGGTGCTATCCTCAAGGTAATGAATGAGTTCTCACTCTATTAGTTACCACAGAACGGATTGTTAAAAAGAGCCTGGCACCTCCCTCCTCTCTCTCTTGCCCCCTCGCGCACCATGTGATCTCCACACGGCTGCTCCCATTTCCATTCCCCCATGAGTGGAAGCCGTCTGATGCGGATACCAGTACTGAGTGCTTTGTCCAGAACTCTAAGCCAGATTTGATTTGTAAATTCCCCAGCCTCGGCTGAGCAGTGGCTCACACCTGTAATCACGGTACTGTGGGAGGCTGAAGCAGGAGGATTGCTTGAGCCCAGGAGTTCAAGACAAGTTTAGGCAACATAGCGAGGATCCTGTCTTTACAAAAAATAAAATAATTTCTCTGGCCTCAAGTATTCCTTTGTAGCAACACAAATGTACAAAGACAATACAGTAGTTCTATTTTTAATTTTTTGAGGAACCCTTAATACTGTTTTCCATAATGACTGTACTAATTTACATTCACACCAGAAGTGTACAAGGGTTTTCTCAAAAGATAATCGCCAAATTATCTTTTGTCTTTTCAGTAGTAGCTATTTTAATAGTTATGAGGTGATATCTCTGTGGTTTTGATTCGCATTTCCTGGTGATTAGTGATGTTGGGCATCTTTTTCATATACCAGTTGGTCATTTATATGTCTTTTTTTTTTTTTTTTTTTGAGACGGAGTCTCGCTTTGTCGCCCAGGCTGGAGTGCAGTGGCCGGATCTCAGCTCACTGCAAGCTCCGCCTCCCGGGTTCACGCCATTCTCCTGCCTCAGCCTCCCGAGTAGCTGGGACCATAGGCGCCCGCCACCTCGCCTGGCTAGTTTTTTGTATTTTTTGGTAGAGACGGAGTTTCACCGTGTTAGCCAGGTGAAATAAAATAAATTTTTCTTTGGCTTGGAGGTGGGATTTCACTGGGGACCTTCCCCTATCTGCCTAGGCATTTGGCTGCCTCCTGTCCTTATCACCTTGAGCTCATGAAAGGCATTCTTCATTTCTGTTAACAGTGGCTTTGATCTTGTGTTAGGCTGTTTTTGCATTATTTTAAAGAATATCCAAGGCTGAGTAATTTATATAGGAAAGAGGTTTAATTGGCTCATGGTTCTGCAGCCTTTACAGGAAGTGTGATGCTGGCATTTGCTCGTTTCTGGTGAGCCTCAGGAAACTTTGACTCATGGGAGAGGGTGACGATGGAGCCAGGAACGTCACACGGTGAGAGTGGGAGCAAGAGAGCAAGGACGGAGGTGCCATGCACATTTAAACAATGAGATCTCTCGTGAACGAACTCATCAGCAACGGGATGTTGCTAAGTCATTCACGAGGGATCCACCCCCTTGATCCACACACCTCCCACCAGGCCCCACCTCCAACAACTGGTATCACATTTCAACATGAGATTTGGAGGGGACAGATATCCAAACCATATCAGATCAGTAGCATTTCTTTTTATTCTTTCTTAGAATGTCTCTCTCTCTGCTTACATTACCTATCTGTTCTTGCAGGTTGTCTACGTTTTCCATTAGAGTTCTTAGCATATTAATCAGTTGTTTTAAATTCCCAGTCTGATCATGCCAACATCCTTTGCATGTCTGAGTCTGGTTCTATACTTGCTTTGTCTCTTCAACTGTGTTTTTTGCCTTTTACTGTGCATTGTAATTTTTTATTGAAAATTGGGCTAGGCGCGGTGGCTTACCCCTGTAATCCCAGCACTTTGGGAGGCCAAGGAGGGCAGATTGCTTGAGCTCAGGGGTTTGAGACCAGCCTGGACAACATGGTCTACCAAAAAAAAAAAAAAAAAGCCGGGTGTGCTGGTGTGTGCCTGTAGTCCCGGCCACTTGAGAGGCTGAGGTGGGACGATGGCTTGAGCCTGGAAGATCGAGGCTGCAGTGAACTGTGATCACACCACTGCCCTCCAGCTTTGGAGACAAAATGAGACCCTGTCTCAGAAAAGAAAAGAAACAGCTACCTGCCTCATTCAGTGAGTGTATTAGTTTTCTAGGGCTGCCTTAACAAGTACCACATGCTGGGTACTGGCTTAAACAAGCGATTTGTTTTCTCACAGTTCTGGCAACTAGAAGTTCAAGATCAAGGTGCAGGCAGTGTTCATTTCTTCTGAGGCCTGCCTTCTTGGCTTGTAGATGGCTGGCTGTCTTTTTCCTCTGACTGTGTATGTCTGTGTGCCAATTCCGTCTTATAAGGATACCAGTCATATCAGATTAGAGTCCATCCTAATGACCTCATTAATTAATTTGCAATTGCCCCTTTAAAGATCTATCTACAAATACATTCACTTCCTGAGGTGTACCATGGGTTATGACTCCAACATGGGAATTTTGAAGGAACACAATCATCCCATCACAGTGAATCACGAGAAAGGTTTACAC
This sequence comes from Chlorocebus sabaeus, assembly GCF_047675955.1. Taxonomy (NCBI): domain Eukaryota; kingdom Metazoa; phylum Chordata; class Mammalia; order Primates; family Cercopithecidae; genus Chlorocebus; species Chlorocebus sabaeus. The sequence goes on along the minus strand of NC_132929.1, from coordinate 5,312,201 downwards.
AACTCAAGATCAGTTTATACTAATAGCTAAGCATTAGTAATAGCAAATGATATGGAAAAGAAGGGAGCTGGAAAAATATATAAATCGGGCATGGTGGCTCATGCCTATAATACCAGCCCTTTGGGAGGACGAGGTGGAAGGATTGCTTGAGGCCAGGAGTTCAAGACCAGCCTGGCCAACAGAGTGAGACCCCAGTCTCTCTTTAACATACATACGTATAACATCAGGGGAGGTCCAGAGAAGCCCAACACAGGGTTCCAGTGTCCTTCAGTTGAGAGGAAGCCACACAGGATGTGATCTTTCCCTCTTGAGCAACAAGCCGCAGAGCATGGACAGAATGTCTCTGCCCAGGGAAGCCTGTTTGGAGTTTCACCATCTGAGAGGCTCAGATAGGGGCTGGTCACACACATATAACCTGCTAGCAACTGGCCATGGCACCCAAAAATGAGGACCCCAAGCATGGATCCGGGTTCACACACGTCATCCATGTTTGCACAAAGTAACCTGACAAGCTGGTAAGGGATGTTCTGTTGCTCCAGGTGTACATAACAAAATCACCGATCAGTAACAGAAAGAACACTCTGAGGGCCACATTCCCAGGGGATAGCTAAGGGTCAGTCATGGTTCCCTTGGAGACGTGAAAGAAAGAAAATAACAGAGCTGGTCTGTTACCTCTTCGCTCAGAACACCCAACCAGATTCCCCTATTCCTGACTCCCATCACTTACAAATGGCAGTGGAGGCACAGCTTTTAGGGATAGGGAAGTGAGGGGGTGAGGGAGCTAGGGATTGGGCACCATTTCGCCTACAAATTACACGTATCCAGGAATCATGTTTTTATTGAAACTATCATCTTTACCCTGAAAAAAAAATGAAAAATGGATACCTCTGCTTTTCTGGGCTTTTTTTCTGATTACGTCAACCTTCCCACCTCTTGGAACAGAATGCACAGTCTGTTACACAGAGCCCCATCTGATCTCCCCAGTCCGGGAGCTCCCTGCCCTCATCTCCCACTGCCTGCTTGCTTCATGTCTTACTCCAGCCACCCTGGCAACCCTGAGGATCGTCACACACACCAGGTCCCCCCACCACTCCCCCCGGCTTCAGAGCCTGAGGATCCTCACACACACCAGGCCCCTGCCTGCTTCAGAGCCTTGGCTGGGGCTGTTTTGTCTGCCTGGAGTGTTCTTAGAAATCCTCTTCACTGTCCCCTCATCTCCTGCATGTCTCTCAAAGGTCACCTCATCGGAGGCCTCCTGGCCACTAGTATCTAAAACAGCAGCCCCTGCCATTCTCTGCGCCCTTTTGAGAGGTGATAACTGCCAGCAGCCCTGGCTCCCTCTAGGAGCTTCCTCAGCCTTGGCGTCCACTCTGGCTGCGCTTGAGGAGCCCTTCAGTCTGCCGCTGCGCTGTGGGGCCCCTCTCTGGGGCTGGCCAAGGCCAGAGCTGGATCCCTCTGCTTGTGGGGAGCTGCGGAGGGAGAGGCGCAGGAGGAAGCTGGGGCTGAGCGTGGTGCTGCAGGGGTGCGGGTTCCAGAAGGGCATGGGCTCTGCTGGCCCTACATTGGGTGCGGTCCGACAGAGCCTGCTGGGTTTGATCAGGGAAAGAGCTCTCTCTGGGCTGCCAGAGTGCCCGGGTTGGGTGCTGCAGAGTCCTGCAGGGAGTCCAGTGAAGTGGAGCTGGCTGGGCTTCTGGGATAGGTGGGGACTGGGAGAACTTTTGTGGCTAGCGAAAGGTTTGTAAACGCACCAATCAGCGCACTGTGTCTAGCTAAAGGTTTGTAAACCACCAATCAGCGCTCTGTGTCTAGTTAATGAAGTGGGGACTTGGAAAACTTTTTGCCCAGCTAAAGGATGTAAACGCACCTATCAGCACTCTGTGTCTAGCTAAAGGTTTGTAAACACACCAATCAGCACCCTGTCAAAATGGACCAATCAGCTCTCTGTAAAATGGACCAATCAGCAGGATGTGGGTGGGGTCAGATAAGGGAATAAAAGCAGGCTGCCTGAGCCACCAGCAGCAACTTGCCAGGGCTCTTTGTAGTCTGTGAGAGTGTTGTTCTTTTGCTATAAATGTTATTGCTGACTCTGCGTTTGTGCTCCCTTTATGAGCTGTAACAGTCATCACAAAGGTCTACGGCTTCTCTCTTGAGGCCAGTGAGACAACGAAGCCACTGGGAGAGATGAACAACTCTGGACTGGAACAAACAATTCCAGACATGCTGGCTTAAGAACTGTTAACACTCACTGCAGAGGTCTGTAGCTTCACTCCTGAGGCCAGCGAGTCCATGAACCCACCAGAAGGAATAAGTGCTGAACATGTCTGAACATTAGAAGGAACAAACTTTGGACACACCATTTTTAAGAACAGTAACATACCGTGAGGGTCCGTGGCTCATTCTTGAAGTCAGCAAAACCAAGAACCCACCAATTCTGGACACACTTTCTTCAAACCTGACAATATATTGTTAATCTGAATATTTAATTATTTTTTACCTGTTCCTCCTCCACCTCCAAGGAGAATGCTTGCATCATAGAGGTAGGGACTGTTTTTGGTTCACAGTGAGGTACTGAGGCCTAGCACCATGCTTGGCAGAGTTGCTATTGAATGAATAATGTCGATCCAGACACACTGGGTGGAAGAAGGAAAAGATTTAGGACACGATAAGATTCCTTAGTTTTAGCTCCAGTCTACAGAGGAAATACTCAGCTAAATTTAACTTTTCTCTTAGGCTTCGTTTCGTTTATGCAAATAGTACATCACAAAATTTCTTTTAGGAAGGTGATTGTTGCTCCCCTTTAAGGAGCTAACCCTAAAGGTATTTTTTGTCATGACAAGTAACATTTGTAAAAGAAAATGTAGGTCCTTTGGACTGGAGGTTAGGGGGAGAGGAAGAGCTGGGGCTCACACATTTTGAAGGGGACAGCTGTCACACTGGTGGCATCATCATGGCAGCTGTGTCCATAGGGCTTACCAAAATGTCCCCCTGGAAAAAGTGGCCACATCAACCTGTCTTCTCACTTTACTATTTGTGTCTTTTGCCTGTTTTTCTATGAAAATGTCCTTGAATGTGTATTTTATTTTTAAAGTTTTTGTTATATTAAAGTGTTTTGTCTGTCCAACAAGTTACTAATTCTTTTCTCCAAATTATTGACTTATAACTTTGTGGTGCTTTCCAGCATTCAGAAGGGAATTTTTTTTTTTTTTTTTTTTTTGAGGCAGAGTTTTGCTCTTGCTGCCCAGGCTGGAGTGCAGTGGTCTGGTCTGGGCTCACTGTAATCTCTGCCTCCGAGCTTTGGGTGGTTCTGCTGCCTCAGCCTACCAAGTGGCTGGGATTGCAGGCCTGAGCCACCCTGCCTGGCGCATTCTGTATTATTTTTCAGTACAGATAGAATTTCTCCATGTTGGTCAGGCTGGTCTCAAACTCCCCGACCTTAGGTGATTCCCCACACCCCACCCCCAGCGCCATGCCGCCTTGACTTCCTGGGGTGCTGGGATTGCAGGCCTGAGGCAGCGCACAAGGCCCAGTTTATTAACCAGAAAGGAATAGATCGGGCTGGCATGGTGGCTCATGCTTGTGATCCCAGGACTTTGGACAGCTGAGCGTGGGGGATCGCTGGCGCCTGGGAGTTCCAGACTGGCATGGGCAACATGGTTGAAACCTGGTCTTTTTTTTTTTTTTTTTTGAGACTGAGTTTCGCTCTTGTTGCCCCAGGCTGGAGTGCAGTGGCGCGGTCTGGGCTCGCTGCAGCCTCCGCCTCCCGGGCTTGGGTGCTTCTGTCTCATCTCCTGAGTGGCTGGGATTGCAGGCGTGAGCCACCGTGCAGCGCTCATTTTGTATTTTATTACCATATATAAATATTTTTTTTGTTTTTGGTAGATAGGCGGTTTCTCCATGTTGGTTGGACTGGTCTCCAGCTGCTGACCTCGGGTGATCAGCCCGCCTCGGCCTCCGGGGGTGCTGGGATTGCAGGCGTGAGCCACTGCACCAGCCCAGTTTATTAACCAAAGGAGTGAATCGGCCTGACGTGGTGGCTCTACGGTTGTGATCCCAGGACTTTGGACGCCCGAGAGCGGCGGATGGCTTGAGCCTAGGAGTTCCAGAGGGGCCTGGGCAACATGGTGAAACCCGGTGTCTTATTTATTGATGTTTTTGAGGCGCAGTTTCGCTCTTGTTGCCCAGGCTGGAGTGCAGTGGTGCGGTCTGGGCTCGCCACGGCCTCCGCCTCCTGGTTTGGGTGTTTCTCCTGCCACAGCCTCCCAAGTGGCTGGGATTGCAGGCATCAGCCACCATGCCCAGCTAATTCTGTATTTTATTTTTTTGGTAGGGACGGGTTTCTTCATGTTGGTCCGGTTGGTGCTGAGCTCCTGACCTCAGGTGATCTGCCCGCCTCGGACTCCCGGGGTGCTGGGATTGCAGACGTGGGCCACCGCGCCCAGCCCAATTTATTAATCAAAGGAATGAATTGGCCAAGCATGGTGGTTCACGCTTGTGATCCCAGGACTTGGACAGCCAAGCGCAGCGGATCGCTTGAGCCTAGGAGTTCCAGACTGGCCTGGGCAACATGCTGAAACCCAGTGTCTTTTATTTTTATTTTTTGACATGGAGTTTTGCTCTAGTTGCCCAGGCTGGAGTGCAATGGCGCGATCTCAGCCCACCCCAACTTCTGCCTCCCGGGTTTAGGTGATTCTCCTGCCTCAGCCTCCCTATAGCTGGGATTACAGGCAGGAGCCACTATGCCCGGCTAATTCTGGATGTTTCTTTAGTAAAGAGGGGTTTATCCATGCTGATCGGGCTGGTCTTCAGCTCCCAACCTCGGGTGATCCGCCCACCTCTGCCTCCCAAAGTGCTGGGATTGCAGGCGTGAGCCACCGCGTCCACCTGAAACGCAGTCTTTTTATGGAAAATCAAAACAAAACCCATAAAGATTAGCCAGGCATGGTGGGCCGCGCGGGTAGTCCCAGAGGATTGCTTGAGCCTGGGGGTCCAGGTGGCATTGAGATATGATGGCGCTGCTGCACTCCAGACTGGGCGACAGAGTTGGACTCTGTCTCAGAAAAGGGAAAAAAAGAAAAACTAAATAAAATTGCTACATCAAGGAACAGCTTGACAGTATATTATTGAGAGAAATAGAGGCAAAGGTTAGCAGACACCAATGCTCACTTAGTGGGAACTGCAGGTGTTCCCTGGACTGGAGGCTGCTACTTTTCCAAAAGAAATCTATTATTGACAGCCAATTTAAAAAAATTGTAGGTTTGTTACAGTATACAAATACCTAAACTCTATGTAGCCACGACCATATTCTAGCACAGCTCTAAGCCTTTTCCTGCTCTGAAATAGCTGTTGTTACCGCCATTGTAGAGAAAACAGATAGATGCCAAAGCTTGTTGTGGAACGACCAGGAAACTGACTATTAAATTGACTTGTTTTAAGTTTCGTACTTAAAGTTTCTTCCTGCTTCGCTCCTTAGATTGCCACATTTTAGTTAACATGCCTCTTTAAATACTGGTCCTTTCTATATTTGGAGGGACTCCTCTTGCAATTTGAAGTTTTTTCTTGCAGTAAGCCATTTGCTCATAAGATCATCTGCGTTTCATGTCAGTTTAAGTACCTCTTTAGACATTGTTCAGTTAGAAATCTAAATAGGAGCTAACATTGTGTGTAAAAGGAAATAACAGCTGCTTACAATCATTTTTGTTTGATAATAGAAATATAAATCAGTATGTTATTGCAAATGCAGGCTGGGAGGGGAGGGAAAATACGCAGAGAGAAAAGCCCTATCTCTGCTTGGAGTTCAGCACTGGGTCTCTTTTCCTTTCCACCTTCCTTGTCAAGGCTGCCACAGTGACAGAAGCACACAGCACTGCCTTTTAGTGACACTTGCTGGGACAGACCTGGCAGAAGGGATTGCAGATTTGCATGGTTCCTGGCTGCCTCTGCCGGCCTGACTCAGCAGCCCACTCCACTCCATGCTGAGCTTGGACAGCTCAGGTTTGAAAAATTTCCCCTTCCCTTGGAGCCACCACCGTGTTTCACCAAGTTGCCCAGGCTGCTCTTAAACTCCTGAGCTCAAGCGATCCCCCACCCTGGCCTCCCAAAAGTGCTGGGACTACAGGTATGAGCCACTGTGCCTGGCCTCCAGCAAACTTTTTAAGAAATGCGTCTAAGCTAGATGGTTCACAAGGTTGCCAGTTCATAGCTCACATGGAGCAGATAAGCAATTAAAAGTTTTGGCTTAAAACTTTTCTCCTGCTCCCAAAAAACAATAGGTGTTGTTGCTGTTGTTCTTGGTCAATAAATCACCTATAACACTAAGAAGGTAATAGGACATATCTGAGAACAATCTGTTGAAATGTAGCTGAGACTACAATCTGAAAAACTGAACAGAATTCCAAAAGAAAGCCGTGTTATTATAGCATAGTAAAGTGTAATATAAAGTGTACCGTGTGTCTGAAATTGAATGTGTCTGGAGTAGTTAGGAATTTCTATAGCTCCACCAACCCATTCCACCACATAATCATTAAGATTAAACTAGCTACTAAAACTTAACAAACAAGGAAAATGGAACCAACAGAAAACTATACTATGTTAATTTGTAGAGAAATTGTGTCCGGAATTGGTGGGTTCTTGGTCTCACTGACTTCAAGAATGAAGTCGCGGACCCTCGAGGTGAGTGTAACAGTTCTTAAAGATGGTGCGTTCAGAGTCTGTTCCTTCAGATGTTCAGATGTTTGGAGTTTCTTCCTTATGGTGGGTTCATGGTCTTGATGGCTTCAGGAGTGAACCCTCAGACTTTCACGGTGAGTGTTGCAGCTCTTAGGGCAGGGCGTCTGGAGTTGTTCATTCTTCCCAGTGGATTCATGGTCTCACTGGCCTCAGGAGGTAAGCTGCAGACATTTCCAGTCAGTGCTATGGCTCATAAAGGCTGCCAGGTTGCTGCTGGCTGGGGCAGACTCAAGAGCCCAGCTGGGTTCACCTAGTAGATCCTGCACCAGGGCTGCAGGAGGAGCTGCCCGCCCGTCTAGAGTTGCACCTGCACTCCTCAGCCCTTGGGCGGTGGATGGGACCAGGTGCCACAGAGCAGGGGGTGGCGCGGGGAGCTGGGGGGAGGTCTTGGAGGTGGTGGGCTGCAGGTCCCGAGCCCTGCCCCATGGGGAGGCAATTGAGGCCCTGCGAGAATTTGAGCTGGCGGGCTGGCAGTGCTGGGGAACCTCCGCGGCTGCTGGCCTGGGTGCTAAGCCCCTCACTGCCCTGGGCCAGCAGTGCCGGGCCACTCCAAGTGTGGTTTTTGCCTCGCCCTCCAGAACTAGCACTGGCCTGTGAGGGTGGCCCGCAACCCCGGTTCCTACCCAGGCCTCTCCCTCCACACCTCCCTGCAAGGAGAGGGAGCTGGCTCCAGCCTCGGCCAGCCCAGAGAGGTGCTCCCACAGTGCAGTGATGGGCTGAAGGGCTCCTCAAGTGCCGCCAGAGTGGATGCTGAGGCCGAGAAGGTGCGGAGAGTGAGGGCAGCTAGCACGTTGTCACCTCTCAAAATGATAACTGCATAGTTTCTTTTAAAGAGACAGACCTTATTTTAAGGATTTTTACATTGAAGAATTCAAAAAGCAGTAAATTTTTGGGAATTTGTTGATTTTCATTTAAAAGGAACTGCTGACAAAGATTCACTGGTAATAATCTGAACAAGTTGGAAAATACAGTCAACACGACTGAAACACTACTAAAATAATTTCAGGACATAGTTTTATTCGACAGAACAAAACTTCTCAGATGCTGTCCTTGATGTGAAAATTGACTGCTTCTTACTTTTCTAAACACATAGTGGTATAATTAACAATATTCAATTACTTCTGTTTTTTTCTGCTTACATAAAAATTAAAATAACAATTACAAAACTAATATATCTTCTTATTTCTTATGGATAAGATTTCAATGTTTCACTCAATAGTGGTGTGGTTTAAGATTTTTTTTTCATTTACAAGTTAAACCACAATCCACCCAAAGGGAACTGACAGTCTGTAGGCTCGTAGTGCAAATAAACACTTTAGGAATGCAGCAACTGACATTTCTAACCTACAAAACAGATACAATTCTTAGAAGATACATACAAAAAGCTCTACTAAGCAGATGGCCACAGAACTAGAACATTGATAATTTTACTGGCGATGTCAATAGGACTCCAGATATTTCCAAACTCAACTTGAACTCTCATCTTAGGCTTGTTTCGTATTTTGCTTTTCCAGTTTCACTAATGACACAAACATGCTATAAAATGAAAATCCAGAAATTCACATTAAAAAAGTATATTCTGAAATGAAAGGCAAGAACAGCATTTTACATATAAGAACACTGTTATGATTGGATTAAGAAAATGTGGCACATATACACCATGGAATACTATGCAGCCATAAAAAAGGATGAGTTCATGTCCTTTGTAGGGACATGGATGCAGCTGGAAACCATCATTCTCAGCAAACTATTGCAAGAACAGAAAACCAAATACCACATGTTCTCACTCATAGATGGGAATTGAACAATGAGATCACTTGGACACAGGAAGGGGATCATCACACACCGAGTCCTATTGTGAGGAGGTGCAGGGAGGGATAGCATTAGGAGATATACCTAATGTAAATGACGAGTTAATGGGTGCAGCACACCAACATGTCACATGTATACATATGTAACAAACCTCCACGTTGTGCGTATGTACCCTAGAACATAAAGTATAATAAAAAAATTTAAAAAAAACAAAAATAAAACAACAACAACATTGAAACTCAGTACCACCCATCTGGGACTTTGGTGTACATAGTTTGGGATGCAGCCTGGGCATCAGGGTGTTTGAAACCTGGTGATTCTAACATGCAGCCAAGATATAGAACTATCACTGCACAACAGCTAAAATGATATAACATGGGTTACATGTACCAATATAGATAAAGCTTTAAAAAATACGATGCTGAAGGAAAAGTCAGTTGCCAAAGGATATATATACAGTATGATGGCCTTTTTTTTTTTTTTTTTTTTTTGAGGTGGAGTCTTCACTCCGTGGCCTAGGCTGGAGTGCAGTGGCTTGATCTCGGCTCACTGCAAGCTCCGTCTCCCGGGTTCGTGCCATTCTCCTGCCTCAGCCTCCCGAATAGCTGGGACTACAGGTGCCCGCCACCGCACCCGGCTAATTTTTTGTATTTTAGTAGAGACGGGGTTTTGCCGTGTTAGCCAGGATGGTCTCGATCTCCTGACCTCGTGATCCGCCCGCCTCGGCCTCCCAAAGTGCAGGGATTACAGGCGTGAGCCACCGCGCCCGGCCAGTATGATGGCTTTTACAGAAAATTTAAGAGCACGAAATATTTTTTATATATATACATACACACACATACACACAGACAGAGAGAGAGAGAGAGAGAGAATGGATGCACACATAATTTTTTGTTAAAAAGCATGAGAATTAAAAACCCCAAGTTCAGAGTGCTGTTTAGCTCTGGGGAGGGAAGATGATGGCTAGGGCTGGGATGAGACTGGGAATTGGGACTGGAGACTCAGCTCCAGGTGATGGCTATTCGAGTTCCTTCTGGGTTGTTGATTCCCCCAACAGTGCAATAACAGATGCTCTGCAGCAAACACAAATCGAATGTGGGACAGCTCTTTTTCTTAACAGCAGCTGAAGTCCCCTCCCCACCCCATCCCATCCCTCATGCACAGTTTCCCTCTGGCCCCGGTCCTGCGTCAGGCTGCAAGCACTGTGCTTCTGTGGAAGGTGGATATTTCCCCTCCTGGGAGGAAACTGGCTCGGAGCCGAGATCTGGGCTAAGTTTAGGACAAGCCGTTGGGAATCACAACTTCTCAGCAAGGCCAAACGACTTTTTTTGTATGTGTCCACTTTCCACAGTGTAGAAAAAGCTCCCCAGGTGGAAGGAGCAACCGTTTGAGATCAAGGAGACCTGATATTACCTGGCCGTGTGATATTAAGCAAATCTCTCTCCTCTCTGAACCTCCGTTTCCCTATATATATATATATATATATATATCATGAGGTGGTTGGTATGTAGGAAATGTAAGTCCCTCTCTAGCCCCAACAGCTGAATCGTGATTGGTTTAAAATAGTGCTTCTCAATCCTAGTAATTACTAGAATAATCTGGGTTTTTTTTTTTAATAGTGACACCTGGGCCTATTCCTGGTAATTCTTATTTAGTTAATCCAGAGTAGGGTCCAGGCATCTGTATCTTTGTAAAGCTCTTCATGGCTGGTACGGTGGATCACACCTGTAATCCAAGCACTTTGGGAGTATAAGGTGGCAGGATTGTTTGAGATCAGGAGTTCAAGACCAGCCTGAGCAACATAGTGAGACTTGATACCTATTTTTTAAAAAGTAAAAATTAGCCACGTGTAGTGGTGCATGCCTATAGTCCCAGCAACTCAGGAGACTGAGGTGCAAGGATGGCTTGAGCCCAGAAGTTTGAGGATGCAGTGAGCTATGATTGCACCACTGCATTCCAGCCTGGATGACAGAGTGAGACCCTGTCCCTGAGAGAAAAATTAAAAATAAGATAAAAGCTCCTCTGGTGATTGTAATGTACAGCCAGGGCTGACGGCTACTGGTCTAGGACAATCAAGGCTTCTCAATGGCCTTTGCCTGAAACTCTTTTTCCCAGCCTCTTTTGCATCTGGGAGTAGTCATGTGATGTACTTCTGACCAATGCATGCAAGGACGTCTCCTGGGGCCTTTCTTGGAAAGTTTTCTGCTTCCTTGGGAAGTTCCTTGGGAAGTTTTCTGCTACCTGACAATGAGGTAGACGTGGAAGGTGCTCTTTCTAGCATCAGCTTCTTGCCCCTTCATCCTGTCTTGAGCATGGTTGAGCACAGGGACATTGCCTTTGGAGCTGTGGTAGCTGTCTTGGGATGAACCTAAGAATGTCAAGTCAACACATCGAGGATGACAGAGCGAAAACACAGGGAAGTCTTGGGCGCTTGATGAAGATGCTCACTGCTGCTTTCCTCTCAGAATCACCTACCTCCTGGCCTCTTTGTATGTGAGATAATGAAGTAAATTTATGCCAATCATTTGGCATAAATAAATCAACTTTCTTTTTTTTTTTTCTTTGAGACAGAGGCTGGAGTGCAGTCACGCGATCTGGGCTCACTGCAAGCTCCGCCTCCCGGGTTCACACCATTCTCCTGCCTCAGCCTCCGGAGTAGCTGGGACTACAGGCACCCGCCACCACATCCGGCTAATTTTTTGTTTTTTGTTTTTAGTAGAGACGGGGTTTCACCGTGTTAACCAGGATGGTCTCGATCTCCTGACCTTGTGATCCGCCCGCCTTGGCCTCCCCAAAGTGCTGGGATTACAGGCGTGAGCCACCGCTCCCGGCCACTCATAGGGAATTTCTACTTTGCATTCTGGTTTTTGATTTTTTTTTTTTATTTTAATCAGACAAAGCCTAGAAGAACATGTATATCTGAATCTGTATATTTCAACAGGTAGTTAAAATGGGAGAAGACTAGTTTTAATTCTAGACCTTTTAACTTCTTAATGATAGAGTTAAATTCATCTCAAGGGGAATTAATTTCTGAGGGATTCTTTAGGGGTCTCTGCATCTAACAGTGGACGGGCAGGTGTTCTCCAAACAATTCGGGCTAATTAGCGTTTTGTTGACTATGTTGAATAGGGAGCACTGGAAAAAAACACTTAATGGCCGTATAAATGATTATTTATAATCATTGGAATTTTCTTTGCCAGCAGCGATAACATGCACTGTGGAGAAGCATGAAAAAGGGAAAATGGCTTTCTTCCATGGTGATTACCTTGAGTTAACCTCTTGTAAGGAAGACAAAGCAATAAGTCAAATTGTGCATGATTCAGACTAGAATCCCACCTATAGCAGCTACCATATACTGAGAATCTGTTTTAAATCCTTTACATGATTTACCTGGTAGTCTCAGAAAAATCTTACAACATACACATATATTTAGTCATAAGAAAACTGACATTCAAGAGGATCATTAACTTATCCAAAGTCACAGAAATAGTCAAGTCCAACCCTTGGCTATCTTATTGCAAAGCACTTTGCTTTTCCATGACAACTTGCTACCTCTGCATTTATCCTGTATTTTCTAAGGACATTTTATTTATTGAAGATTTTATTTATGAAAATGGAATATCCTAGTGAATTGTATGGTCATTAATTTTCTTATTTCTAACTTAATGAAAAATCCTACCTTTACATTTCTTTTTATGAATCAATGCAATTTTGAGAATCTGCTATGTGCCAATCAGTGTCCAGACAGGCCCTAATAAAACAGGGTAATTAAAACAGGCCCTGCTCTCAAATAAAGGAATAATTGGCAGCATATTTTTATGTAAAATTTTTAACCTATTTCTGTTTGTTTATACTAATTATCAAGCTATATCTATCTGTTGAGTTTGCTACAGTTATGGAAAGTTAATTGACTTAGTGCATTATTAATAAACATAGGGTCTAATAAATTACTTCTGATCTTGAAATTTTGAGAGAATAAGGAAAAGAATATCACAGATGGCAGAAATCTCAGTATTAAAATTTGTCAAGAAGATTTGATGATATCAAAAAGAGAAGATTTTATAAAATTATCCTGAAATTATTTCAGCGTTGTTGATGATTTAAATTCATATTTGTTCATAGTATGTTACACAGATATTCTCCTCAAAACAAATTGGTAGTAACAAGTATTACATACAATTTGACAACCTTTATTTTTATTTTAACTTTTTAAATAAAGCACAGATTGCATTGCAGCTCTAGCATAACACTGAAGATACATAACTTACTATTAAGGTTGCAATATTTTATTGTAAAAAGTCAATTTATATCAAGAACGTATTTCATAATTTTTGCTTTGTAGATAAGAGTAATGGAGATATTAAACCAGTGCATATGACTTGCAAAGCTGTTTCCTCTTTGGTATAGATATTTCACACAAGAACACATCTGCTCTGTACCTGATGATCAATGACCTTTTGTTTTTTTTTTCTCTTTTAGACAAATACATCAGTTAAAAATGCAATTCAGTTTAGAAAAAAAACTGTTTTCATGTATAGTGCTCAATCTTAAGACATAGTAGCATATCAAAAGCTAATAATCAGATTTTAATAATTAAATTCCATCTTAATAGAAATTTGTATTTAAAATGCTTTAGGGGAAAAAGAGTAAGAGAGACTACGTTTTAAAATATGTCAAGTAGCACCTATACCAGCTTGCCTTTGGAAATTACACTACTATGAAGATAGTTACATGAAATATCTCTACTAAGTATGCCATAATATTTTGTCATATATTCACTTTTCTAAATCTCTGAAAAGCCTAAAAGCAACTTCTGGAAGCTCAAAAATTATAATAAAATGTGATTTCTGCTGAATTATACACAAAAGGCTGACATTATGGCCAGGCAGTCAAACCAGACTGACATGACAAGGGAGCTATAAATAAACAACAGTCTCTCAAAGTATTTAGAATAGGCCACATTGATTTCATCATAATGCAGAAATTTCTAGAACAATATCTTCATTTCAGCTTTTGTTTCTCAGAAGCTCAAATTAAAAATATATGCTTTATTCACAATCAAGGTTTTATTAGGAATATAAAGTATAGATATTGACAACATAAATCCAAAATAATTTATGTAAGACACTAATATTTTTGTTCCATCTCCCAATTGATGAAGCATATATCAAGTATATATCAGTATACTTTTCTATGACAGATTAAAAATAAGGCAAAGTGACACTGTACCTTTTCTCAATACAGTATTTTAATTTTAAAATTGTTATGAGTACTTCATATAGTTAGTTCAATGAATCAAATAATGACTTATGATTTTGAAAAAGAAATTCCAGCCACACGCTTTGTTCCTCACTTTCCACTTAACATCTTTAATACTTCCCCTTTCCTCAGAGCCTAAGGTAGGGTTATTATAATTTTTAAATTAAGTCAGTGGTCAAAGTTTACATTTTCATAACTATGTAAATACTGCTCACTGCTGAGCCGTATAGTCTATCACTTTTCTTTCTTCTGCAAATTTGTGTTTTGCTATTTCTTATTTTGAACTTTTTACAATTTACATCATTCTTGTGAGCTATATAATCATTATTTTTTCTAAATATTTAAAAAAACTTCCAAATCTATCAATATCATCAAAATGATCATTAAATACAAAGCTAAACTTTGTTACTTTCCCTGGTTACCTCTCTGGGAGGTAACATCATCCTGAGACCCTGGTTGGTTATTTTTCAGTGATGAGTTCCCAAGTTCTTTCTCTTCTTTTAGTTCTCTCTCTCTCTCTCTCTCTCTCTCTCTGTATATACATAGTCTCTAGTCAGTTCCCAAGAAATGATAATTTTAAAAAAATTTGATGCTTTTTATCTTTAACATGTCTTTATCTTATTCCATCTTTAGTAGATAAATGGGTATAGATTTCTAATTTAAGATCATTTTCTTCAGGGTTTTTGAAGTTATTTCTCTACTGAGTGGACATATGAAAATCCCTGGAAACCAAATCCTCACATACTTTCCTTTTGGGATATGTTTAGTATTTCTTATAACTGTTTTTTCTTAGTTTTATTAAAAATCTTAGGACTATTAAGTGTGTAAAGGACCTTTTGAATGTATCCTCAAAGATCTACATTTTTATAAATGTTCATGTGAATTTACCTTATACTCCCATTGCATTTGTGGAATTTCAAAATATTACAATAGTTTTATTTTTCTAATTATATATATATAATTATATATATATATATAAAGTGTATCTATATCTATATCTATATATACACTTTTTTTTTTTTAATGGAGGCTCGCTCTGTCACCCAGGCTGGAATGCAGTGGCGCGATCTCGGCTCACTGCAATCTCCACCTCCCAAGTTCATGCCATTCTCCTGCCTCAGCCTCCCGAGTAGCTGAGACCACAGGCGCCCACCACCATGCCTGGCTAATTTTTTTTTTTTTTCTATTTTTTAGTAGAGACTGGGTTTCACCATGTTAGCCAGGATGGTGTCCATCTCCTGATCTCGTGATCCACCCACCTAGGCCTCCCAAAGTGCTGGGATTATAGGCATGAGCCACTGCACCCAGCCATATTTTTGTTTTATGTAAGTATTGGTTTCATTCAACTCTTTTGGAGAAATCTCTGAGTATACAGTTGACCCATGAACAACACGGGTCTGCTTATACGCAGATTTGTTTTCAACAAAGGTTATACCGAGTGTGCTGGCCTCTCCTTCTTCCCCTTCCATCTTCTCCACCTCTTACTCCTCTGCCACCCCTAACACAGCAAGACCAATCCGTCCTCTTCCTCCTCGTCCTCAGCCTACTCAACATGAAGACAAAAAGGAAGATCTTTATGATGATCCACTTTATGAAAAGTAAATACAGTTTTCTCTTCCTTATGACTTTTAAATAATATATTCTTTTCTCTAGCTTAGTTTATTGGAAGAATACTGTATATAATACATATGACAAAATGTGTTAATCAGCTTTATAATATTGGTAAGGCTTCTCAACAGTAGGCTATCAGTATTTAAGCTCTGGGGAAGCCAAAAGCTATACCTTATTTATTACATATTGAACCACTGTATCAAAACATCACATGCCCCTCGTAAGTACATATAATTATCAGCCATAAGTATTAAAAATTTAAAAAATTAAGTTATACATGAATTATTGACTATGTTGGGGTTGGGGGCACCAATATAATTCAAGGGTGAACTAGATTACCTCTAGTGTTTGTTTTCGTGTTTGCTTTTGGAATTTTCTTCTACTTTACTGGTTATTACCAGCTTTCTTTTTTCTGTCTCTTTTGATACCTATCTTTCACATGATAGCTTTCCTCAGATTTCTGGTGATCTTTGGCTCTGTTTATATTTAAGAAAGGAGACCGTAATAGATAATGACATACCCTTTCTGAGACAAGAACTTGTAGATTGACAGCTTTACTTACGGGGCCACATTCCCTTCTGGGGATTACCATGTCACTTTCTGGAGAACTGTTCTTTGGTGCCCTCTAGATTATCTGGGGAATATTCACCTAATCCTATGGCCACGTTGGGTGACTGTTCTTTTGTTTGTATTTTGTTTTGTTTTTTTGAGTCGGAGTCTTGCTCTGTCACCCAGGCTGGAGTAAAGTGGCGCTATCTCGGCTCACTGCAAGCTCCACCTCCCAGGTTCATGCCATTCTCCTGCCACTGCCTCCTGAGTAGCTGGGACTACAGGCACCTGCCACCACGGCCGGCTAATTTTTTTTTTTTTTTTTTTTTTTGGTATTTTTAGTAGAGACGGGGTTTCGCCGTGTTAGCCAGGATGGTCTCGATCTCCTGACCTCATGATCTGCCTGCCTCAGCCTCCCAAAGTGCTGGGATTACAGGTGTGAGCCACCTGACCTGGCCGTTTGTGTTTTTTAATGACTGGCTGCAGGTCAATGGTTAGCAAGGCAAAGAAAGGGGCCTGGACAGCAATGTTCAATCTATAGACATTAAATCACTCTACCAAGTGGTACCTTTACTTACACCCTCCATTTTGGTATTTCCATGTCCAGAGACTTTACTGTTCAATGTTTTCCCATAGACACAAGATTCCTCCTCTGTTTCAGAAAGGGGCAGAAGGAAGACAAGGAAAGTATTTGATTACTCAAGGCTGAGGAGGAAACCTGGATTTAATGACTCCATGTACTGACTTTGAACAGTTTCTATTGCTTGCGGGTTTCTAAGGCAACTGGTCCCAGTTCAGAGACTTCCTGGGGCCTTCTAGTTGAGCATACAGGTTACTTCTATTAAAGTTCTCCTTGTTGCGGCCGGGTGTCGTGGCTCAGGTCTGTAATCCCAGCACTTTGGGAGGCCAAAGTGGGCAGATCACAAGGTCAGGAGATGGAGACTATCCTGGCTAACACGGTGAAATCCTGTCTCTACTAAAAATACAGAAAAAAAAAAAAAATTAGCTGGGCGTGGTGGCGGGCACCTGTAGTCCCAGCTACTCAGGAGGCTGAGGCAGGAGAATGGTGTGAACCCGGGAGGTGGAGCTTGCAGTGAGGTGAGATCGCGCCACCGCACTCCAGGCTGGGTGACAGAGTGAGACTCCGTCTTAAAAAATAAATGTTGCAGCCAGGAGCAGTGGCTCACGCCTGTAATCTCAGCACTTTGGGAGACTGAGGTGGGTAGATCACCTGAGGTCAAGAGTTCGAGATCAGCCTGGCCAGCATAGTGAAACCCCATCTCTACTAAAAATACAAAACAATCAGCTGGGCATGGTGGCCGGTGCCTGTAATCCCAGCTACTGGAGAGGCTTGGGCAGGAGATTCCCTTGAACTCGGGAGGCAGAGGTGGCAGTGAACCGAGATCATGCCACCGCACTCCAGCCTGGCCAAGAAGAGTGAAATTCCTCCTCCTCAAAAAAAAAAAAAAAAAAAAAAAAAAAAGTTCTGCTTGTTGCTCGGTCGCTACTCTGAGTGTCTCATCTGCTCTGTTCCCATTGTCTTTTGCAGTTTATTTCTTGGTCGACTATGTGCCATTTTTGTGTGTGGTTTTTTTTTCATTTATTTATTTATTTATTTATTGACGGAGTCTCGCTCTGTCCCCCAGGCTCGAGTGCAGTGGCGCGATCTCGGCTGGGACTACAGGTGCCCGCCACCGTGCCGGCTAATTTTTGTTTGTTTGTTTTTTGGTATTTTTAGTAGAGACGGGGTTTCACCGTGTTAGCTAGGATGGTCTCGATCTTCTGACCTCGTGATATGCCCACCTCGGCCTCCCGAAGTGCTGGGATTACACTCGTGAGCCACCGCGCCCGACCAGAAACTAGACGCCCAAAGTGCTGGGATTACAGGCGTGAGTCCCTGTGCCCCGCCTTTTGTGTGGTTTTCAGGAGTTAAAAGAAGAGAAACTATGTCTGACTAGTCTGCCATAATTACTCAAAAGTTGTAATATTAAAATTGTAGATGTATAACTAATTGAGCAAATTATAGAGAAGAATCTGAAAATTTTAACATGGAGAAAGGATATATATCCAGACACACAATTGTTCTTCTCTTATATAGTCCCTCGAAAATTGTGTCAAAGTTTAAATAAAAATGAACCGGAATGTATTAGTGTGTTTTCACACTGCTATAAACTACCTGAGACTTGCTAATTGATAAAGAAAAGAAGTTTAATTGACTCAGTTCTGCATGGCTGGGGAGGCCTCCGGAAACTTCCAATCATGGTGGAAGGCAAAGGGGAAGCAAGGCACGTCTTACACTGTGGCAGGGGAGAGAGTGAGGAAGGGGGGAAGTGCCACCTTCTTAAGCCATCAGATCTTGTGAGAATTCACTCATTTTCCCACCAACAGCAAAGGGGAAATCCACCCCCATGTTCTGTTTTGCTCATTTATTTGAGCAAATGAGAATCCCAAGAACATGGCTGTTTTTTTTTTTTTGGCTCATTTCTGTTTTGCTCATTTATTTCTTCTTACGTTCTTGGAATGAGAATTCACGCATAAGTTTCACGCAAAACGCTTCTTAGAGGTAAGGCCAGGCTGAAAACGAAATACCCTTTACAAAACGTTTTGTTGACTTAAGAAGGTTTTATTGTTGTTGTTGTTTGTTTTTTGTTCCTTAAAATTTTGATCTTGTATGAACTGCAAATGTGCTATTATCCAAGCTGGCTTTTGTTAAATATAAAAAAGCTAGTTTCTGGTCAGGTGCGGTGGTTCATGACTGTAATCCCAGCACTTTGGGAGGCCGAGGTGGGCATATCATGAGGTCAGGAGATGGAGACCGTCCTGGCTAACAGGGTGAAACCCTGTGTCTACAAAAAATAAAAAAAAAAAAAAAAAAAAAAAAAATAGCTGGCGTGGTGGCGGGCGCCTGTAGTCCCAGCTACTCGGAAGGCTGAGGCAGGAGAATGGCGTGAACCCAGGAGGCGGAGCTTGTAGTGAGCCGAGATCGTGCCACTGCACTCCAGCCTGGGCGACAGAGCAAGACTCTGTCTCAAAAAAAAAAAAACTAGTTTCTTAGAAACTTATCCTTTTTCCCCAATTTGTACCACTACCCAGAGTCATAATTATACTAAATGAAGCATCCAAAGTTTATGAAAAAAAAATCAGTAAGGTTTCTTTTCCTTTTTTTTTTTTTTTTTTTTGAGAGGGAGTCTTGTTTGTATTTTTAGTAGAGACGGGGTTTCACTGTGTTAGCCAGGATGGTCTCGATCTCCTGATCTCCTGATCTACCCGCCTTGGCCTCCCAAAGTGTTGGTTGGGATTAGAGGTGTGAGCCACTGCGCCCAGCAGGTTTCATCTTTTTATATCATATGCTGATCACTTGAAACATCTTTCTATGATAAGAAATCTAACCCAACTGTACAACTAGTTTTGTTGCAAACAAATGGTAAGTAAAGCAAACTATAACAAATAGTATACAAAAGCAAAATTATTTCCCTAAATAGCTAGTTATAAATCGTGCTGCTGATACAAGACCCCTGAAGCTGTTTTAAGGATGAAGTTCTACTGTCCCTAATAAAAAAGCACAACTGTGAAAGAATAGTTGAACCCTGATGTTAACTCAAATTTATTTTATCTCCAGAATAGGGTGGGAATATTTTTGGCTAAAATTACTAGGGTGTAGCTAAATGATTATCGTTTCCATGTGTTAAACACCAGAAGAAGAAGCTTTTCAAGCTTACTAAGTCCAACTTTCATAAAACAGAATTGCTTCGAGGTCGGGTATAAACTCATTTGTGCCGTTAATCTTCATCATAAAATAAAACTGTCATTTTTCTTTTTAGCTTCAGCAACAGGTTCTAATTGTCACATTTCCTGTAAAATAAATCTCTTATGAACAAAGTAAAATATGAATGAAATAAAATTATATTCAGGATTATAGTCCTCATAAAAGTCTATAAATACCCCATAAAATATTTTTCAATAAGTTTAAAATAACTTCATTTTGTGTAAAGTATGAAAATATGTTCTGCAGCCCATTATCTGGTACATACTGATATTTGCAAAATTATTATGATTTATTTGTTGAATGAATACATGCTATTTTGCCATAAAAATGCTAAATATGATATATTTGAGAAATGGTTTTAAACTATTAATTAGCAATGCTATTAATATTTGAAATTCTTGAAGTCCTATGATAATAATTGGGAAACACTTAAAATAAAATATTCTTAAATCAGGGAATATTCTCCAACTGGAATCAAATCATGAAAGAAAACAAGGGAGGATTGAGGAAAAAAATACAAACACACACCCCACAGAAAAACAAAGGTGGACACAAGAAGACATTCCTGACAAACTTTAAGGATGGAAAAATAAATAAATAAACAAATAAATACATAAAACAGTGAAAGAAGTAGAAGAAATTGGCCGGGCACGGTGGCTCACACCTGTAATCTCAGCACTTTGGGAGGCCACAGCGGGTGGATCACGAGGTCAGGAGATCCAGACCATCCTGGTTAACATGGTGAAACCCTGTCTCTACTAAAAATACACACACACACACACACACAAAAATTGGTCGGGCATGTTGGTGGGCACCTGTAGTCCCAGCTTCTCACGTGGGGGACAGAGTGAGACTCCATCTCAAAAAAAAAAAAAAAGAAATAGAAGGAATTGTTTTGTGTCTGTGTGAACTGGCTTCATTTCTTAGTTTTCCTCTAACATTCTTGATACTTTTGAATTATCATTTTCGTCTTTGACCATCTGTTGTCTCTGCTTCAGTGTTTTTTCTTAATTTACTGTAATTAAACTTCTCTAATTTCTATTGTCTCAGTTTATGGGCATCTCTGTATTTAATCAACAATTTCAAATGCATCAAATAAGTAGTCCAATCACTCAACTGTAAAAAAATTTTAAGGTATTTTTATAACCAGTTATTTAGTGTTATTTTTGCCTCCCATCTTCCCATTCTAACCTGGTGGATTCAGTGATGACAACAGTCCTGTCTTGTGCTCTGAGGGCTTTTGTCACCTTGTGACACAGTGGCACATGATGCCTGGAGATTATGGAATTGATCAGAGATGCCACAGGAAGATAATTACTTTGCTGCAAAGGAAGTGCTGCTACACTGCACAGGTTAGTCTTGGGAAAACAGAAAGAGATAAGAAGGTTCCCACCAGCAAAAGGTCAAGAATCCAACTCATTCGCACTCAACACTCAAATATCATGCAATGCATAAAAACGTCTCGGCTTAACCGCTGCTACAGTTAGATTATAACTGGATAATACTGACAGTGAAAGTCTATTCTATTGTCCAAGATTATAACTTAAATGCATACTGTCATTGTTTCTCTAGGAAGTTTAAGGAGCTAAGTCTTATTGTCAAGAATATAATTGTCCTTGAGTGGTGCCAAGAAATGCAGAGGGAGCCTGAGAGCTGGATTCTAGTGATTCTTTTTTTTTTTTTTTTTTTGAGATGGAGTCTCACTCTGTCACACAGGCTGGAGTGCAGTGGTGTGATCTCGGCTCACTGCAAGCTCCACCTCCTGGGTTCACGCCATTCTCCTGCCTCAGCCTCCCCAGTAGCTGGGACTGCAGGCGCTCGCCACCACACCCAGCTAATTTTTTGTATTTTTAGTAGAGACGGGGTTTCATCGTGTTAGCCAGGATGGTCTCCATCTCCTGACCTCATGATCCGCCTGTCTCAGTCTCCCAAAGTGCTGGGATTACAGGCTTGAGCCACTGCGCCCGGCCTCTAGTGATTTTTTACAATGAACAAAAGTTGCATTGTACATAGTGGAAAAAAATAGGAAAGATGTATGTATAATGCTGGCATGCATCCTGCCCAAGATGAATGAGGAGAAAAGGTTGGATTCTGGGGTATCATTTGTGGACATAACTTTAGGGCTTAAATAGCCTCCAGATCCCCACCAAATGCCTAAGCTAGTGAGAGCAAAGTTGAAGTCACGGGAGCTTAGGGAGAGGAAGTGGCCACGTGGGAGAGGGCGTTGGGTAAAAATAGGATCCTGTCTTGATAAATTGATTTTCACCCCTACAATTCCTAAGTCTACGTTGTTATTTATAGTAATGCCTCTTAGCATCAACACCATACACTGCACATAAGACAAAGCGATAAAAAGCTGCATCAAAGTAAAGCACATTTTCAGAAAAAGCTGTCTGATTGGCCAAAATAATGGAAAAGTTCTAAGAAATTAGATAGATTTCTAAGAAATTGGATAGCATTCCACCTTTGGGTTATTTCTCAAATATATATGGAGCCAAGCAGTATGGAGCGAAGTTTATTAACTAGCAAGTCCTCTAAAACAGACATCAGGGACTTCAAGCTTTCGCCGTGAATGGAGTGACCACCCGTCTCCTGTTTGAACAGAAGGCCGCGTGTTTTCCATCCAGACAGGGTGAACCACAAAGGCCCTGAACTGAGCTACGTCCCTCCCCAAACAGAGGAAATGCGAGTGTTTCTCTCTGGGGAAATACACAACCTCCAGCCCTCACAAAAAAGGCTTATGAACAGTGACATTAAAGATTCTGCAACAGAAATGTCAACATATGAACAATCAAAACCTCATGTAAACATATAAACAGAGATTTTGATCAGATTTTACTGTCTCTCTCTCTTTTTTTTTTTTTTTTTTTTGAGACGGAGTCTCGCTCTGTCGCCCAGGCTGGAGTGCAGTGGCACCATCTCGGCTCACTGCAAGCTCCGCCTCCCGGGTTCACGCCCTTCTCCTGCCTCAGCCTCCTGAGTAGCTGGGACTACAGGCGCCGCCACCATGTCCAGCTAATTTTTTTTTTTTTTTTTTTTTTTTGGTATTTTTAGTAAAGACAGGGTTTCACCGTGTTAGCCAGGATGGTCTCGATCTCCTGACCGCGTGATCCACCCACCTCGGCCTCCCAAAGTGCTAAGATTACAGGAATGAGCCACCGTGCCCAGCCTTTACTATAAGTTTTCTAGAAACAAACTCTCCCATTCTTTGCTGATTGTCTAGAAACACCTTTATTTTCCTTTCACCTTGGAGAGATGTTTTAATATCACATGAGCTTTCAGATTAGGTGTTATTTTCTTTCACACTTTGAAGATGTTAAACCATTGCATTCTGATTTCAATTTTGTTTTACTATTGAGAAGTTGATTAGTTTTATTACTGCTTTTTTTTTTTCTTTGTGAAAGGAGAGGCTTATTTCTGGCTGCTTCTATTATTTTCTCTTTGATTTTGATTTCACCAGCTTTACCGAGATTCACCATTGATGTGGTTGTCTTTGTATTTATTCTGCCTGAGAGTCATCGAGATTTTCTTTCTGTCGTTTGATGTTTTTTTTTTCTAATAAGTTTTAGGAAATTCTAGTCAAATGACTGGATGGTAAAGGAGTGGCATAATCAATTGCTAGAGATTATTTTGGTTTTAAAGTAAATGAAAAGTGTGAAAATATTAGTAAATTATTAAAGTAAAAATTAAAATATCTGGGTTCCACATCCAGTTTGTCATCAAGTAGTTATATGGGGGTGAATATTTAAGCTTTTTGTATTACCTTGCTTGATTTCTAAAATCAAACATTGATTGCATGATTGTTAGTCTTTCTGCCGGTTCTAATGTTTTATAATTTTTTTCTTGTAAATTAATAATGAAGGGGTATAAGTTCTCTTGAAAAGTTGGCATCATACTAACTTTAAAAAATATGCTTCAGGAAATGCTATCATAAGAGATAATGGAATTCATTTGTCTATTTTTGTCTCAGCATTTTTTCAGTAGAAAGAATTTGTGATAATTTAGTTTATATCATTATTAAAGATGGGGAAAGGATTATACTAACTCAAGTGACCTTCAGGTTCTCAGACCCTAAGAACCCAATACAGTACAATGTTTTGTGCTTGACTTTTTAAAATATTGCACCACATTTTCAATAAATAAGCAGTGAAACTGCCTGTGGCCCCGGAGAAAGATTACCATCTCTTATTAGAAAATCTTAGGTTCTTAATGACCATATTCTCGAGTGTGCTAGTGTGCAACCATTTGTCTGTTCTAGTTACAACATTTGGTCTAAAAGCACTGCATCAAAACGATAACGCTTCACATACTTCTGAATTATAACCCTAGTCTATAGTAATTGCCTATTTGTTTCCCACTCACTTGATTAGCTGTCCTTTAGCATTTTTCTCCTGTTGACTGCCTCACTAATCTGTCTGAATCTATAAACCCTAATCAAAATACCAAGCACTTTGAATGTTAAAAAAATACACAACATGGCCTGTTTCGCATGCTAAATCTATCTCCACTGGAAGCATTAGGTATGTGATCTAGATACATTATTCCAGAACTGAAAGTAAAGAGATTATACTGGCCTCTGGAAATGACCAACCACCAAGCTAAAGTTACAGTATTTCCAAACCATCATTCTTAAAATGAAGAAATCATAAATCACTTTTACATTCTTTAGTTCATCTAGAATCATGTGACTTCATGTTTGAGATTGACTTCTGACATAATCTAGTCCAAAATCTTTATCGTATAAATGAAGACCTAAGTGTGTAACTGACTTTCCCTAGACAGCACAATTAGTTGGTGATAGCACCAAGGATTAAAATTTAAGTAGTCTGATTACTAGTGTAATAATCTTGCTACTTCACAATGTTGCCAAAGTAACTTCCGTGAAGTAAATATCAGTTTCTCCTATTACTGTATTTTATTGACATCAAAGACTCCATCAGTTGTCAGATGTATTATTACTTCATGTACACTAAAGAACATTCCTGGCGAGGTTTGACGTGATGTCTTAATAATAGTTCTACATAATTTAGTCATTTAAGATTCATGTGTTCTTGAATTTCTTTTGTCTCTTTCAAGACATCTAGCAATCTCCCCCCGCATTAGTTGCATTGTACCTGGATCAGTAACCTAGCATAGCTTCATCTGCTTGTGGGAATCCTGCTATCTTCGGTCTTCTAAAACACTTGGGTTTTGTTCCAAAAGAAAAAAAACAGAATGGAGTTCATTCTTTAGATGCTAAATATTTGTTTCAAAAATATCAAATGCATGCATCACCTCTGTGTTCTAGTAACTTTCTGCAAAGACAACATTTTTTTTTGTTTTCATGCTGAACCATAGTGTAACCTATTTTGAAGATATCTTCTACGACAGTTGAGCCCAGCACTTGTAGTATTAACCATGCACACCATCAACTGAAGTGACAATGTGCCGTGGCTGCTACTTGGCCAACAGCAATGTATCAAATACTAGATTTAACCAGGTGTCCGAGTTGTGACTTAGAACTGATGAAATAAGGCCGGGCGCGGTGGCTCAAGCCTGTAATCCCAGCACTTTGGGAGGCCGAGACGGGCGGATCACGAGGTCAGGAGATCAAGACCACCCTGGCTAACACGGTGAAACCCCGTCTCTACTAAAAAATACAAAAAACTAGCCGGGCGCGGTGGCGGCGCCTGTAGTCCCAGCTACTCGGGAGGCTGAGGCAGGAGAATGGCGGGAACCCGGGAGGCGGAGCTTGCAGTGAGCTGAGATCCGGCCACTGCACTGCAGCCTGGGCGGCAGAGCGAGACTCCGTCTCAAAAAAAAAAAAAAAAAAAAGAACTGATGAAATACCATTTCAACCATCTCATCCATCATTTTATGTAGTTAAAGTTACATCGTTGTCCATAACATGAATATCTTCTTCTCTTCAAGAGTAAAAGGCATAAATAATGGCATCTCAAACTTTTGAAGAATAAAGATCGTGAATAACCCCCCAAAGAAGGTCAGTTTTTTTTTTTTTTTTTTTTTTTTTTTTTTTTTTTGAGACGGAGTCTCACTCTGTCGCCCAGGCTGGAGTGCAGTGACGCGATCTCTACAA
Source organism: Chlorocebus sabaeus (assembly GCF_047675955.1). NCBI lineage: Eukaryota > Metazoa > Chordata > Mammalia > Primates > Cercopithecidae > Chlorocebus > Chlorocebus sabaeus. The sequence continues at coordinate 5,286,402 of NC_132929.1, read as the reverse complement.
GCTCTGCCTCCCGGGTTCACGCCATTCTCCTGCCTCAGCCTCCTGAATAGCTGCGACTACAGGTGCCCGCCACCACTCCCGGCTAATTTTTTTTGTATTTTTAGTAGACACGGGGTTTCACTGTGTTAACCAGGATGGTCTCGATCTCCTGACCTCATGATCCGCCGGCCTCGGCCTCCCAAAGTGCTGGGATTGCAGGCCTGAGCCACCGTGTCCAGCCCAAGGTCAGTTCTTTACCCTTGGCATTCACTAAAGTCCAGAGATGATGACGTTCAGTATGTACTTAATGATAGGCAAGATGAAAGACTAGAAAGAGAGAGAACGCGTAACCTCCCGTGTGTGTGTCTGTGTGTCGCTCTCCCTAAACTCTTCCCATTTATTCCAGGAAAAGTGTCCTGAATTCTTCAATTTACATACACTTCTCATACTCCAACCCTGAGGTCAGAACAGGAGCGAGCATCTTTTCCCATGAAGCCAGCTCCACAGTTACACAGTTAATTGATTTAATGATGCCACCTGACCAGGGCTTGTCCAATCATTGTACCTAATTCTTTAGCTACAATGACTGGTCTAGCTTTGAGCATATGACCTAATCCAATCCAATTTGAAACTCCCCCAGGGTTTTACAAAATGAAACTAAAAGCTGGAATTTTTTTCCTTTCTCCTTAGATAGGTATGAGGATATAAGCACTGATAATGTCTGAAATCATGCTTTTAACCTTGCCAAAAAACAGTCTGAGATAATTTGTTCAGAACATAACAGAAAATGAGAGGTAGAATCTCAACTGTTCTAATTTTCTCTTCCCTCTGATTGAGGCATTCTGTAGTTTATGTGAGCCAAATAACTCCCTGTGTTGCTTAAGTACATTCAAGTTGAATGTCTTGCATTTACCACCAAAAGTGCTCTGGCTAATACAGTTATTGAAAAAAAAATGTGCTTATCAAATGTTTATGATTAAGGGTAATATAGCGATAATTACTTTGTGTGACAGCAAATGACAATCACATCAAGTAAGAGCACAATAGGATTCACAGATGTGAATAAAACACTCATTGAGGTTGATTCTTTTTCCTCTTAATTTTATTCTGTTTTCTTTCTCATCTGCAAATAATGGATCCTAATATATAGTCCACAGTGAAGGTATTAACCAAGCGTGTTTTAGGAGGAAGAGCCTATGGCACGCATCACATACCTTCTGAACATTGTCATGTCCTGAGCATCGCTCTGGAGTCAGAGATACGCATTATTTGCATCCCAAATACACAGGATGGACTCTGCAAATTCAGGCAAGGTGCTTAAACTCTCTGATCATCAGCTTTTGTTTTGTTTTATTTGTAAAATGAGGATAATAATCAGTACTTCAAAGGTTGTTATGACAGTAAATTGCCATAAAGAAGTCATGGTACTTAAATGGACTCCATAAACTATAATAATTTCCGTTATTCTTCCTCCTTTCTTTCCTTTCATTCATATAACAAAGATGTATTAAGTTACTGTTGAGTTTCTGCTATTGGCCAGTCACTGAGTTCTCCGTGGTACTAAACACCAGAGATTCAAAAAGAATGTTATTTCTCTTCCTCTTAAAATGTATATAGTTGGATAAGAGGTAATAAATAAGTAAAAATATAATAGTACATAACTACGTGTGCAATAAAAAGCTGTGTAGATTATAATGGGAACAGAGAAAGGAGTGGTTAATCTTCCTGGCCAATAAAAGCCTCTTGAAAGAGAATGTAGGGTATATGTAATTTAATTACGGAAGTATCAGAAAGGATGCAGGATTTCTGGGGCAGAGTTGAATGAGCGTAGCCACTTAGATCCTGCCTAAAGAGTGGCAACAGTTCCTTAGAACACCAATAGCAGTGGATATAACTTTCGGATTAATTTGTTTACAATGATAGTAAAATGGTATAAAGTTTACATTTCAGAATTTAAATATAATCATTCTTAAGAGGTATTTTATCATTTTAATCAAATCTGGAGTTAGTTAATTCTCTCTTATCTATTATCCAATACAGATTTCTCTGTTATCTATTATCCAATATAGGAAGCTGCTCTGGGGATTCTTCTTTACTGTTAGTTACATGTACACAATAAAGTGAATACTGTTATTGTTTCGCAGTACTGGAGATATTGAGTTCAGAATTTGCACTGTTTTGTGATATAAATGCAAATATGCTAGTTGATTCCATTTTGAGTTATGAACCAGTAAACTGTTCTTGTTTTTATTAGAAAAAGAAAATATTTTATTTCAGTGTAGAATTTTGTAGGCAGAAATTTAGTTAATAATATTCTTGAAACTTCTACCTCTACATAATATGCAATATGTTTTTCTTTTTTATTTTCATTTATTTGAGACAGAGTGTCACTCTGTTGCCCAGGCTGGAGTGCAGTGGCGCCATCTCAGCTCACTGCAACCTCCACCTCCCAGGTTCAAGCGATTCTCCTGCCTCAGCCTCCAGAGTAGCTGGGATTACTGGCGCCCACCAACATGCCTACCTAATTTTTGTATTTTTAGTAGAGATGGCGTTTCACCATGTTGGCCAGGTTGGTCTCGAACTCCTGACCTTGTGATCCTCCCGTCTCAGTCTCTCAAAGTGCTGGGATTACAGGCATGAGCCACCGCACCTGGCTGACTATTGGTGAAATTTTAATGGGGGCTTGAGAATTAGATGCAAGAATATGTTAATAATTTTCTGGTTTTGTTTGTTGTATTGTGCATGTATTGCATGTGTGTGGGGGGGAGGCACACATATTACTGTAATAGATTTGTAATATATAGAATTATATATCTGTATATACACATATAGACACACAATTGTGTTTGTAGAAAATATATATGAAAGGAGAGTTTTTCAACTTTGGCACTATCGCTTTTCACATTGGGCCATTTAATTCTTTGTTGTGGGCATTTCCTGTGAATTGTAGGATGTTTAGCGACTTGCTTTGCCTTTAATAACTAAATGACGGTAGCACCCTCCTCACACCATTCCCCAGACTAACAACTAAAAATATCTTGAGATATTATCAGATGTTTCGTGGAGGGCAAAACTCTCCCTGGTTGAGAATCACTCTACTACAGTATTTGGAGATGACAGAGCATCGGGTTCATTTCTATATGTTGTTCAAATATCTTTCAAAGTTGAATGTAAAATTAAGACATTTTCAGAAAAATTAAATGGGCTAATTTGTCACCAGCAAATCCATACTACAAAACATGCTAACGGTAGTTTTTTGGCCTGAAGGGAAATAACATCAAATCTAAACTCCAAATTAGAAGAAATTAAAAGCATAGAAATGATAAGTATATGAGTAACAGGAAATACTTTATCTGTCAATTTCATTGAAGGGAAACTGAGTATTTAAGTTGAAAAAGATATCACTTTATTGTGGGGTTTATGATGTGCACAGAAAAATTTATACTAAAAAAATCACAAAAGACAGAGGGGAATAAAGGAAATGTTATGGTCATCAGTTTTTGTTGTTGTTGTTGTTTTTAATAGACTTTCTTTTTTAGGGCAGTTGTAAGTTCACAGCAAAATTGAAAGAAACCTACAAAGATTTCTCAGACATCATTGTGTTCACACATGCACAGCCTGACCCTTTGTGGTCATTCTCCTGTGGAGTGTCACATTAGTTACTGCCGATGAACCTGCATTGGCATATCCTTATCACCTAGGTCCATAGTTTACACTAGGGTTCACTTTTGCTGTCATACGTTCTATGAGTTTGGGTAAATGCATATACCAGTATCGTATCATGCAGAATACTTTTCTGCCCTAAAAGTCCTCGGTGCCAATGAATAGGATAGGTGGAGCACAGATCACGTTTTAGTAAAATGTTGCCTTGTTTTGATTTGACAAAGTAGCCATCGCTATCCATCACTGGAGAGAATGTAAACATAGAAAAAGGATTTTTCACGTTGTATATGAAGTTTTTTTTACATTATATATGAAGTTGTAAAAAATTACCTGTAAGTAAAATGTAGATTAGTTAAGCATAAGTTGATGATGATTATCATACAATTAACTCAATACAAAAGCAATGCAACTAACTCATCTATGCAATTTAAAATGAATACTTAAAATGCAATTAAGCAAAAATAAGAGAAGAGAAACAAACAGATTGTACAGTTTTTAAAACTGGCAACACCTTTCATTTAACATATTGATGAACTAAATCATCCAAGTAAAGGCAGAGATCGTCATATTAGACATCTAATGTCTACCAGAAACATACATTAAACATAAAGACACAGATAGGTGAAAAGTCAACCTATAGGAAAAGATAAACCATATACACAGCAAGTATTAGGAAGCTTGTGCGGCTGTATTAGCAAAATGCAATGTAGACTGGAAAAGAGGGTGCATTATAAGAGAAAATGGGGGCATTTCATAATTTATGAAATAACCAATTCATCAGAGGACAATAATATTCCAAAAGGGACACCCACTTAATAATAAAGCCTCATAATTCATGAAGGAAAGTAAGCAGAACTGAAGGGAGAAATGGATAAATGACAATAATAATTAAAGATGTTAACATCCCTCTGTTCATCACTGATAGAACAGTGAGACAAACCAATCATATGGCTATAGAATATTTCAACTTCATTATAAATCACCTTGATCTTATTGACATTTATAAAAACTACACGTAAAATGCTGAATATACATTGTTTTCTTATGTATTGAAAGCATCGCCAACATAGGCCAAATGCTGAATCAAAGAGTAAGTTTAAATGAATTTATGTTTTAGATTTTATAGAATATATTCTCTGATCACAATAAAATTTAATTTGAAATCAATGACATGAGATACACAGGAAATCCCCAAATAGTTGTAAATAACATGAAAAACTATTTAACTAACTCATAGTTCACAAAAGAAATCAAAAGATAATTTAGAAAAAATATAATCAAGGAAAACAGTATATTGAATAAACATCTGCACCTAGATGTTTATTTCAGCAGTATTCATAATAGCCAAGATATGGAATCAACCTAAGAGTCCAACAACAGACGAATGGTTAAAGAAAATGTGGTATATCGGGCAGGCACGGTGGCTCACACCTGCAATCCCAGCACTCTGGAAGGCCAAGGTGGGCAGATCACTGGAGGTCGGGAGTTCAAGACTAGCCTGGCCAACATGGCGAAACTCCATTTCTACTAAAAATATAAACATTAGCTGGGCATGGTGGCACATCCCCAGCTACTTGGGAGTCTGAGGTGGAAGACTCACTTGAATCCGGGAGGCAGAGGTTACAGTGAACCAAGATCATGCCATTGCACTCCAGACCAAGACTCCATCTCAAAGCAAGAAAGAAAGGAAGAAAAGAAAAGAAAAGTTATACATACATACATACACAATGAAGTACTATTCGGCCATAAAAGAGAAGGAAATCTTGTCCTGCACAGCAACATGCATGGAAATGGAGGATATAATGTAAGTGAAATGAGTCAAGAAAAGAAAGGTAAACATTACAGCTTCTCACTCATTATGGAAGCTAAAATATTTTGATCTTATAGAAGTTAAAACAGAGGATGCTAGAGGCTGGGAAGTATAAGAGGAAGGAAGGGATAGGAAGAGATTTGTTAAAATATTCAAAATTAAAGCTAGATAGGAATAATAAGTTCTAATGCTCTATACCACTATGGTATGACAATAGTAACAATTATATATAGTTTCGAATAGTTAGCAAAGGATATTGAATGTTCCCAAAACAAAGAAATGATGTTTGCAATGATGGATATGCTAATTACTATCATCTCATCAGGGTAATTAAATATATACACTGTGTGTATTGAAACATCACTATGTACACATAAATATGCACAATTATGATGTGTCAATTAAAAATAAAATTATAACACACCTACATATTTGTGGTGCAGAGTTAAATTGAGAGAGTAATTTATTACTTTAACTTCTTATATTGGAAAAATACGTAGGTTTAAAAGTCAATTAAAAAAAACAAATTGAAGCATAATTTGAAAAAAATAAAATAATAGGGGTAATGAAAGAAATGAAATTGGAAGTAAATAGTAAATTCACAAAGTGAAACAAATGTTACTTTGAAAAGATCAATAAAGTTGTTACATACTAGTAAGACCAAGAAAAAAGGACTGATGAAAGAAGAAATATCATTACAGAGCCTCTGTATTTAAATCATCATTATTATGAACAATTCCATACTCACGAATTTGGCAGTTTAAAGTTCTTAAAAGAGACAAATTAGCAAAGCTTATTTAAGAATAAATTGATAATGTGATTTTTTTCTGTATCTATGTGTATCCTTATATTCTAGGTTTTCTAATTTATTGGCCTATGGTTGCTCATAGTAGCCTTTAATGATCCTTAGAATTTCAACAAAGAAATTAAGAAGAAATTGAAAAATGTATTGAAGCCAATGAAAATGGCAACGCAGCATACCAAAACCTATGGGATACAGCAAAAAGCAGTAGTAAGAGAGAAATTTATACTTACAATTTCCAAGATCAAAAAAAGTGAAAAACCTCAAATAAACAACCTGATGATACCTCTTTTTTTAAGTTCACTATAAATTTTAATCTATGATATAAATATTACCTAAAGATATAATTGAACATCATGTATCAGAAAATAAAACATAACAATCCAATGCAATTTTGTAAATACCTCCATGACACAAGGATTATTTTCCTCAGATTCAACCTTGTAATTGTGTTTTATTTGTTTTCTGAAAATCACACTTTATAAAGAACACAAGTAGAGCTTGTTAAAATGATTGTCACAGATGTTCTGTTTACTATTTCAGAAAACACCACATTCATTCATTCCTATAAATTTTATTCACTAATTATGAAGAATAAAATAAAATATTCCATGCTTGTCATGAAACAGCGGTTTCTTCTTCTAGTCTAATCAGGGAACTAATAAATGCTTAGTTCATGGCAAAACTTCCATTTGATTTCCATTGACTTAATTACTTCTTAGGGTCTAGCCTCATCAATGGAGAAAAAGCACTTTTTTCTTCAGGCAACAGCACATTAACAGCACTGAAAAAAAATAAGGCAAATTCAATGGTTGTCAGCATTGCTTTAGTAATTTCGAGACTATAAATAAAACTATAACCATAAACAAAAAAGTTTACTAATATCTTCTTTTCAGGAGAGTGATACATTCTGAAGGTTTCTTGTTATTCTATTGAATAGCAAGGACTTCCAAACTTAAATGTCTTCAGGCTGAAAATTAGTTATGTTCCTCAGATTTTAGCCTTATTAATGAAATTCCAAAAGTATTATAGATTCAATTTGTCTTGAAATTATAAACTTCTAACAGATATTTTTCAAAATACATGCCTTCAAACAACTTAAATGAGAAAATAATTCATTCTTAATAATACCTGACAGTTCGTCCCTTGCTTCCCAGATGTCAAACGTGAATTCAAAAAATAGGTCTTCCTGTTCACAAAATAGGTTTTCCTGTTCAAGAAATAAAGTTTCTGCCCTTTTAAAAACTTGTTAGGATTTCATGTGCCAAAATGTTGAAAACTGCACATATTCAAACGTAGTTCCCATAGGAACACATACTCCTCACCTCTCACACCTTTGAAGACACAGGCGACAGGCAATATAAATGTTCCCTTCTTTCCAGCTGATGTTAAATGGTTCAGTTTGCTTCATGGGATTATCGGATACAGGGTTAAATTTTCATTTTCCATTACTCTATCTAGTAAAATTGAACTTAAATTAGGTAGAATACTATCAGAAGAATTACACAGTGATTGGTAAACTGCCCTAAATAATCAGGCTTTTTATTTATAATTCCCTTTTTAATGTTGTCATTTGACAATTGCTTCAATCTTCAGGCCAAAGAAAATGAGGTGCCAGGCTATATTAATTAAAATATTCCACAATAAAAGAAAATGCAAACCCTGAAAATAACTTCGGTGCTATAGACATTTAAAAAGTTACAATTGTTAAAACTCTGAATAAAAAGATCTTGAGAACAGGTACATTTCAAAACAATATTTTACACACTGGGAAAAAGTATTTTTCAAATAACATGATATATGGTTTACATATTTCAGTCTCTTAGTGTTTTTTTTTTTTTTTTTTTTTTTTCCTGCAACACTGTTTTGCATTAAAGTCTCTCATATGGTTTACTAGATGGGTTCCTGACTCACTGTCCCAGTCTTGGATCTCAGCCACACTGGGTTTAGCTGACAGATGTCATGACCATCAAGACTGATAGTTCCAGAAGCAGGGTCCTACAACCTCAGCAGGAGCGAAAGCACTGTTGATTTGCCAGAACCACTTGGGCCAACCAGTGCCGTGACAGATCCTGACGGAATGGAAAGGCTGAAATCCAGAAATACGGGCACCTCTGGGCGAGCCGGATAGGCAAAATGCACGTTCTTAAACTCCAAAGCACCCTGGAAGCTTTTCTCATTGAAGGTGAGCCCTTTGTTAAAAGGCAGCTTGGGCTTTCTCTCCAGGAGCTCCCAGAGGCGCCCTCCGGCACCCAGTCCTTTCAATCAGCTCTGAGTAGAAAGAGCTCAGACTTTCGATGCTTGCTTATTCCACCCCAGAAAGCATACATTAACCCAGAAAGCGTACATTAGAAAGGAAGAGGGTCCACCCACGGTCATGTGGGCACTGCCCATCAGCAGCCCTCCTTTGTACAGGACAGAAAGTACAATCAGGTTTCCGCAGAGCCTAGTTGCTCCAAAGAAGCCAGCCAGAGTAATGCCTCTTTCCTTGCTAACTGCATCACATGGTCCACTTTGCTGGCATGTATCTCTTATTTCAGTCGTTTCTTTCCCAAAACCTCAAACAGTTCTTACACTGCCAATACATTCCTCAGCTAGCTGAGTGGCTTGTGCCAGGGAATCCTGGGTGACTTTGGTCAGTTTCCGTAGCTATCGTCCATAAATTACAGCCATGATTGACACTGGAGGCACCGCTCCAAACAAAGGTGGGCAGATTAGGTGAGACAAAAACCATCATACTGATGCCTACAGAAGCCTGGGCCCCGGCCCTGAGCCCATCTGAGAGGTTTTCAGTCACTGAGCGCCCCACGAGCGCAGTGTCTCCTGAGAGGCGGTTAATCAATTCTCCTGTGCGAGTCTTGTCAAAGAAAGCAACCCTGCCTCCGAAGGGAGAAGAATGAAGTTCTCAGCCTGGAGTTTGCAAGCGGTAGACACGAATGGCATTGGCGGCAGCACCACACAGAAACACGCCACTGAGCCCAAGGCAGAGGCGGGTCAGGTTGTCGCTGCAGTCCACAGTGGGGCTGGTAGAGATGACATCGATGACCTGAGCCGGGAAGAAGGGGGAAGACATGGAGCTAACACGACATCCTGAGAAATCCAACCGCAGCTGCCAGCTTCGGGCGCTCAGGTTACACCAGCTCCAGGAGCTTCGTGGCCTCAGACTCAGGCCGCCGCGTCTCGTCCCCGGGAGGCGCCTCCAGCCGGTGCCCCAAGTCCTCTTTTCCCGCCCAGGCAGCGGCGGTGGGACCTGGGAACCCCGCGCGGGGGCGCCAAGGAGCGCCCGGCCCGGCTCCAGAGCCCTGCACCTGCAGCTGCCCGCCCGAGCCCACAGCCCCAGGAGCCGCGCCGCCCCGCGAGCCGCCCTACCCCGCCCCAGCAGCAGCTCCTCCAGCGGCGCGCGGCTCCAACCCCCGGAGCAGCGCCGTCCCCGCGCCCTATAGCGGCTCCGGCCTCAGGCCAGTGAACTGCCACAGGGACCCGGGGCGCGGTGGCCCAGCCCATGCGCAGGATAACGGCAGGAGCCGCCTGGGCTCGGCGGGACCGTGGGGCCGTCACATCTTAAAGAACTAGAAAAGCAAGAATAAACCAGACCCAAAATAAGTATACAAGAAAGGAAAGAGTAAAGGTAAGAGCAGAAATTAATGAAATTGAAATGAAAAAAAAAATCAACAAAATGTAAACTTCATTTTTTAAAAAAGATAAACCAAACCACTAACCTTTAGCCCCCCACCCACACACACACAGAAAAAGAAAAAAAAAAAAAAACTAAATAAAATCAGAGATGAAAAAGGGGACATTATCATTGATTCTGTAGAAATTCTTTTTTTTTTTTTTTTTTTTTTTTGAGACGGAGTCTCGCTGTATCGCCCAGGCTGGAGTGCAGTGGCCGGATCTCAGCTCACTGCAAGCTCCGCCTCCCGGGTTTTTACGCCATTCTCCTGCCTCAGCCTCCCGAGTAGCCGGGACTGCAGGCGCCGCCACCTCGCCCGGCTAGTTTTTTTTTTTGTATTTTTTAGTGGAGACGGGGTTTCACCGTGTTAGCCAGGATGGTCTCGAACTCCTGACCTCGTGATCCACTCGCCTTGACCTCCCAAAGTGCTGGGATTACAGGTGTGAGACACCATGCCTGACTTTTTCCTTTTTTTTTTTTAGTAGAGATTTTCACCATGTTGACCAGGCTGGTCTCGAACTCCTGGCCTCAAGCCATCCTCACACCTCAGCCTCCCAAAGTGCTGGGATTGTAGGCATGAGCCACTGTGCCTGGCCTGCATTTACTTTTAATTATGAAGTATTTTGAACTCAGAACAAAGGAAATGCTCAATACATAAGCACCCACCACAAAGTATTAACATTTTGTCATATTTGCTTCTGATCTTACTTTTTACAGAAACTGAAGGTCTTAATACATTTCTTTCCCTTCATTTCCAGAAGTGTGACAATTATCCTTAAAGCTGAAATGTATCATTCCCATGCATGTGTTTTATACTTTCCTAGTACAGGTTAGCTGTGTCCTCTGCTCGGGGGCTCATCAAGTTGAATCAAGGGACTCAAGATCCTCGTCCATGTTCATTCAGGTTGTTGGCAGAATTTAGTTCCTTGTGATTGTAGGACTGAGGGCCCATTTTCTCACTGACTGCTGGCCAGGGGTTGCTCTCAGCTACTTAAAGGCTCATGTCCCAGCCCATGACACTCTCACAACATGGTAACTGACTTCTTCAAAAGCATCAGGAGCATCCTGCTCTAGTCTGCCACATCACCTAGTCACAGGAGCAGCTCTCCCACTATTTTCACAGATCCTGGTCACATTCCAGGGGAGGGAACTCTTCTGACTGCGTACACCAGGAGACAGGAATATTTTCCTTCCTTCCTTCCTTCCTTCCTTCCTTCCTTCCTTCCTTCCTTCCTTCCTTCCTTCCCTCCCTCCCTCCCTCCCTCCCTCCCTCCTTCCTTCCTTCCTTCCTTCCTTCCTTCCTTCCTTCCTTCCTTCCTTCCTTCCTTCCCTCCTTCCTTCCTTTTCTTTCTTTTGTCTTTCATCCCTAAAAGAGGCAGAAATTTTGAGAGGCAGGAATATTTTCCCTAACAGAGATAGGTTTGTTTAGAGTAATGTCCTACTTAAAAACAGACAAACAAACAAACAGAACCCCCCAGAAAGTCTTTTTTCCCTAAAAGAGGCAGGGATTTTGAGAGCCATCAGAATTCCACCTGCCACAGCCCAGAAATCTGCATTTTTCCCAAGTCTGCAGCCATGGTGTTTCTGATGGCTCACACTGCTTTCTTTCATTTTTAAAGAGTATTTTATTGAAACGCATGAGGGTTATGGTTTAAAAAATCTTTTCCCTAACACAGATGGGTTTGTTTAATGTCCTACTTTTGACTGAAAAGCTGAGATTCACTGTTATGTAAAGTCATTTTATAGCTTTATTAATTTGGGTGCCTTTAAAAATGGTATCAAGCAGTGTTTCTCAAAGTGTACTCTGTTAGCCACCTATATTGCAGAGTTGGAAGGAGAGAGTCTCTACTTTGAATTTATGGGAAAAAAATCTAAAATACTTTTTATGACGAAGGACCTAATAAAATGTGCCTGTGTATATTGAAATTTGCTGTCATTGACCTCTGTGCTTATAAAATCCAGTCCTGGGGATAGGCATTCTTACTGTTTGCTGAGGGACGATGATTTGTAGATCCCAGAATATCTCAGTGTGAATTTTGGTGAGAATCACTGCACTGAAAAGTATGGCAGTATTGCAGTTATACATGGGGGTTTTGGTACTTTATGTTTCTATAGTGACTCTGAATTTAAAGGTATGCAATGTCTTCTTTTTTGAAAGGATATTATTGACACTGGCAAAACAATGCAAACTTTGCTTTCCTTGGTCAGGCAGTACAACCCAAAGATGGTCAAGGTCACCAGGTATGTATGACATTTTGATATATAGTATTTTTCCCATTTGAAGGAGGATTAAGTGATTGCTTCTTTGTAAGGATAAATGTTTTCAACTATCATTTTATCTTTAAAAAGTAATTTTAAATTATGTAAGACTTAAGATATAATCCTTTTAAATAATTTTGTCATGTGTTAATAAAACTTATAATTACGGTCACTTTCTTGCCTAATATTAACATTTGTTTTTTTCAGCATGCTGGGGAAAAAAAAAAAAAAACAACTCAGTTTGTCCTGAGTAGCATGGCAGAGGATTTTGGGCCCCCATACAAAATTAAGAATCAAGATTCCAAAGAGGGGGAGGAAGTGATAGGAAGGGGTGGGCCCTGAAGATCTGGACCTCCTGGAATTGAGTGGTGGATGCTGCGTCGTCTTTGTGTCTATGGTGAAATAACGCCTGTTTCCCTTTTTTACTAAGTCAGCCTTACCTCCTCGCCTTACCTGTGCTGTTTGACTTTTGCTTTTATAGTTCTACCCGGGTTTATTTCTCATTTTAGTTCCATCTCTCCACAACTCTGGAGTGGCACTGTTATTCTCACTTTACACACAAGGATACTGAGGCATAGGGAATTGCCCAAAGGCACAGAGCTAGTCAGCTATAAAGATGAGATTTGACTTCAGGGAACCTGACTTAGAGTTTATGCTTTTAGTACTTTAAGTTTTAATAGAATGACATCAAACTGACATTTAAGAATATGTTTCTTTCTTTTAAAATATCATTAAAAAATTGAAGTCTCTAATCAATCTGCAGGTTTTATGTAGGGGTCAGGTAGTGATCTAACTTTTATTTTTTTCCTGAGTGATTGACAGGTTTTTATAAACCCCTTTAATCACAGTATGTGTCGAGCATCTTTGAATCAGAGTAAGCCTTTAGTGAGCCATGTGTCCGTAGTTTGACGGTATGGGCTTTACTAATATCCAGTTCACGTGTTTCTCAGTGAGTTATCTTTTAAATAGATTTGGGACAGGCACTATGGGAGTATGAGTGATGTGTTATAGGACACTAAGTAGTGTCCTAAGAAATGGCAAAAACCGCAATCACTTTTGCACCAATCTAATAGAAACTTACCAGTGCCCTTGCTTATTTTTCTACCTGCTCTTTAGGGTTTTCAATGTCAACCTACCGTGCCATAGACTTTAATCCTCTGGGTAGTCTTTTGTTGTTCTTTCCCGTATACGCTGTGGAATTGAGATAGACTGGTTCGTGACAGAGATTTTGTGTTGCCACAGGCAGGACACGCTCAAAAAAGACTTGGGTCATTTGTTGACGCAAGTCATCTATTCGCCACAGTTTTGTAGCACTGATCTTGCACACATTTCATGTATCTTCCATGAACTCCACATCAGTGCTACTTACAGGATACTCCGAGAGAAATTCAACACTAAGGAATAAGAGTGTTGCGTAGGGTTGAGTTTTGGAGAGTCACAAATCTTGTAATGTCTACGATTTGTAATGTCTCCCTGCTGAGAATTAGTTGTGGCTTCCTTGGAGGTGATATCGCCTCTGTTGAGAATAAATGGCCTACTGTGATCACAGCACTGCACCACTGCTGCACTCCAGGCTGGGCCACAGAGCAAGACCCTGTCTCAAAAAAAAAAAAAAAAAAAAAAAAAAAGAGAGAGAGAGAAAAGAGAGAATGCATGGCCTAGATGATGTCTAAGGTTCTTCCCACCCAGTTCCTGTTTTCCTGTTCTAGGCAGAGCAGTAAAGTGAGAAAGACATGGAGGTGGGGGTTTAGTCTGCCATTTCACTGCAACTTAACCTGAGAAACTCTTCCATATTTAATCTCTCTGAACGTATTTACTCATCTTTAAAGGGGAATGATTGTCAACATCTTTTTCTCAGGGGAACTATGGGGGTCAAGGAGATAATATATTTGAGAATCTTTTTAACTGCAAACACTGATTCACTGTTGGCTACAATGTGATCTCATTGTAGTGAGCAGCTGGCTAACTGCTTAATTGTGCCTTTACAATGTAGGGAAGACAAAAGATTTTTAGCATATTATATACGCAGTTGGTTCTGGAACTGTAAGCATACTCTTTTTTAACGGAATTATGAGTCACATAAAATTCACTCTTTTGAAGTTGTACAATCCAGTGGTTTTTGGTATATTCAGAGTTGTGCATCTACTACCACTGTTTCATTTTAAAACTGTTCATCAAACCCAAAAGAAACCCTGTACCCATTAGCAGTCAGTCTCCCTTCTCCCAGCCCCTGGCAACTACTAATCTACTTTCTACAGAAAGTCCGTACAGATTTGTGTATTGTGGGCATTCCGTATAAATGGACTCATGCAATATCCTGCCTTCTTTCACTCAGCATAGTGTTTTCAAGGTTCATCCAGGTTGGAGCGTGTATCAGTACTTCATCCCTTGTTTTGACTGAATAATATTTCATTGTATGACTATATCCCATTTTGTTTATCCATGTGTTGGTGAACATTTGAGTTTCTGCCTGTTGGCTCTTATAAACAATGTTGATTTGAATGTCTGTGTACAAGTTTGAATACCTGTTTTCAGGAGTATATAATTGCTAGGTCATATAGTAACTCTATGTTTAACATTTTGAGGAATTGCCAGTCTGTTTAACAAAGTATACGTACTATTTTACACCAGTAATGTCTGAGGGTTCCCATATATCCACAGCCTTGACAACACTTGTTACTGTCTATTTTATTATAGCCATCCTAGTGGCTGTGATGTGGTATCTTGTTGTGGTTTTGATTTGTGTTTCTCTGATGACTAATGATGGTGAACATGTTTTTGTCTGCTTATTGGCCATTTGCATATATCTTCTTAGGAGTGGTTACTCATTTATAGTATGGAAAATGCTTCAGATGCAACTCTAGTCATGCCTTAGAGATGGAGCTTTATTAAACATTCAGATCTGTAGGCATATGAGGTGCTGAGTTCTCCTGAACTCCTCATACAGATTGCACTGAGTTTAGTGATACCTTTTCTGGAGCATTCCTGAGTTCAGGTAGAGGAAAGGGTTTTGGCTGTGATTGACTCGTTATGTTCTTTCTAAATGGAAATGGAATTGAAGTGTCTCCTCTATCCATTTACTGGAAGAGTCATAAGGGACATGGTTACATGATCCCTGGGAGCCTACGGCTTAGGTCAGTCGTTCTCTACTTAGGCTGCACACTGGAATCACCTGAGAGGTAAAATCAAAAACCAGGACACCCTATGCCTTTGTCTCATCTCCAGCAATTCTGATGTGATTGGTCGGGGCTGTGGCCTGGGTAGCCTGCGTCTCATCTCCAGCAATTCTGATGTGATTGGTCAGGGCTGTGGCCTGGGTAGCCTGTGTCTCATCTCCAGCAATTCTGATGTGATTGGTTAGGGCTGTGGCCTGGGCAGCCTGCGTCTCATCTCCAGCAATTCTGAGGTGATTGGTCGGGGCTGTGGCCTGGGCAGCCTGGGTTGTGGTTTTTTAATGGAACCAGGTGATTCTGATGTGCTGTCCAGGTTGAGAATCACTTTAGGCCCTTTCCAGCTCTTTAAACACATGTATTTATCTAGGAAGGTGTGAAAGCATAAGTTTTCTTGAGACTGCCTTTAACATCTATAAAGACTTTCAAAGCAGCTTCCAAAACTTGTTTTAATGGCTGATTATTATTCAACAGGCAGCATTTGGGTTATAAAATTAGCTTTTGGTAGAGTTGACTTATACCACCTGCAGCTTTTGCTCTCAAAAATAAATAGTGGTTCTTTTGGCACACTAGTTGTTTTAGCCTAAAGTTCTTCTTTGTAAGGCAGTTATTAAAAGTTGTGATGCAGCCAGGGCGAAGTGGCACACACCTGTAGTCCCAGCTACTCGAAAGGCTGAGGCGGGGGGATCGCTAGAGCCCAAGAAGTCAAGGCTGCAGTGAGCTGTGATGACAGCACCGCACGGCAGCCTGGGTCACAGAGCGAGACTCGTCTCTTTAAAAACAGAGAATGCTGTGATGAAAGGTGGTGCTCGCCTCTCCCACACCCTTTTACAGTTTAGGGATTGTATTTCCAAGGCCTCTGGACTGAGGACCCTTATCTTTTCAACTTTGCTCATTGACACTCTATCCCCATTCATCCTCCTGATTAGCTGCCCTGCGATGGACACATGAGTAGTCATGGTGCAGGTCTCAGAACTGTCTTTCAGGCTCCAGGTGATCAATCAAAGCTCTTGTCTGTAGTGTCAACTCATTGCTGCTGCCCTTCCTAGTAATCCCCACAATTTAGCTCTCCATCTCATAGACTTTCCTTGGGTGAGTGAACAGTGACCATGGCACACTCAGCATGGATGGAATGAAACAGTGTTTAGAAACATTGATCTTCTCTTTTTAAATGCCCTGTAGTCTCTCTGTATATGTCACATTTTTTAACTAACAGCTTGCTGGTGAAAAGGACCCCACCAAGTCTTGGCTATAGGCCAGACTCTAAGGGAATTACTTTTTGTCACTCATTTAACCATCTTTAACTTAAAAGAGTTGTATGTGAAATGGCTTATAATTGCTTAGAGAGTATTTGTAGAGAGGCGCATTTGCCAGTGTTAGATTGAAAAGTGATGTTTTCTGTATCTAAATGATGACTTATGATTCTTTCAGTTGTTGGATTTGAAATTCACACCAGTTTGTTGTAGGATATGCCCTTGACTCTAATGAAGACTTCAGGAATTTGAATGTAATTGCTTCTTTTTCTTATTCGTTTTTCAAAACCCACTGAAAAATTTAGGAAACAGAATTGTTTTCTAGTTCCAGCACCTCATAATTTGAACAGACTGATGATTCCCATTAGTCACATAAAGCTGTAGTCTAGTACTGACGTCCTTAGTCTAGTACTGGAACCTGGCCAGGCCAGGGTGACACTTCTTGTTGACTGAAATAGTTGAACAGCTTTAATATATAATAACTTTTGCATTATTATTTCAGATGATAAATCTGGTCATAAGAAAGAAATAAATGAACTGGGCATGCTGGCTTACACCTGTAATCCCAGCACTTTGGGAGTCTGAGTTGGGCGAATCACAATGTCAGGAGATCAAGACCATTCCGGCTAACACAGTGAAACCCCATCTCTACTGAAAATACAAAAATTTAGCCAGGAGTGTTGGCGGGTGCCTGTAGTCCCAGCTACTTGGGAGACTGAGGCAGGAGAATGACGTGATCCCGGGAGGCAGAGGCTGCAGTGAGCCAAGATTGCGCTGCTGCACTCCAGCCTGGGTGACAGCGCACGACTGTGTCTCAAAAACACAAAGAAACAAAAGAAACAAAACCCAAAAAGCTACATATTAAGACAAGAAACAAATTAAACTAATTGTACAGACTACTGTTTGTTTTCAGAAGATACCCTCCCCAAAAGTTATTGGTCTAAAATACAGTAGTACTATCTCTGTTTAGTAAGGACCCTGGCAATATAACAGTGTTCTTATATGCAAAATGCTGTTCTTGCCTTTCATTTCGGAATATACTTTTTAAATGTGAATGTCTGGGTTTTCATTTTATAGCATGTTTGTGTCATTAGTGAAACTGGAAAAGCAAAATACAAAACAAGCCTCAGTTGAGAGTTCAAGTTGAGTCTGGAAACACCTGGAGTCCTATGGATATCGCCAGTAAAATTATGTCTGTCTCTTTAAAAGAAACTATGTAGTTATCATTTCTCTACAAATTAACCTAGTATAGTTTTCTGTTGTTTCCATTTTCCTTGTTTGTTAAATTTTTAGTAACTATTCTAATTGCAATCTCAATGATTATGTGGTAGAATGGGTTGTTGGAGCTACAAAAATCCCTAGCTACTTCAGAGACATTACATTTTAGACACATGGGACACTTTATATTACATTTTACTATGCTATAATAACACGGCTTTCTTTTGGAATTCTGTTCAGTTTTTCAGAATGTAATCTTAGCTGCATCTCAACAGATTGTTCTCAGATATGTCCTATTACCTTCTTTGTGTAATAAGTGCTTTATTGACCAAGAACAATGACACCACCACCTTTTGTTTTCTGGGAGCAGGAGGAAAGTTTTAAGCCAAAACTCTTAATTGCTTATCTGCTCCATGTGAGGTTTGAACTGGCAACCTTGTGAGTCATCTAGCTTACACACATTCCTTAAAAAGTTTGCTGTAGGCCCAGCACAGTGGCTCATACCTGTAGTCCCAGTGCTAGTTAACAAAGTGCTAGCAGCCCTCACTCTGGGCGCTTCCTCGGCCTCAACGTCCACTCTGGAGGCACTTGAGGAGCCCTTCAGCCCACCAGGGCACTGTGGGAGCCCCTCTCTGGGCTGGCTGAGGCTGGAGCCCCCTCCCTCGGCTTGCTGGGAGGTGTGGAGGGAGAGGCGCGGGCGGGACCGGGGCTGCTGCCTGGGCTCCGGGGCCAGTGTGAGTTCTGGCTGGTGCTTGCGCGGGCTCTGAGGGCCCCGCACACGCAGCGGCCGACCGGTACTGCCAGCCCAGGGCAGTGAGAGGCTTAGCACCCGGGCCAGCAGCTGCGGCGGTTGTGCCGGGTCCCCCAGCAGTGCTGCACTGCTGGGGCTGCACTCAAATTCTCCCCGGGTTTGGCTGCCTCCCGGCCAGGCAGGGCTGGAGCCCTGCAGCCCGCAGTGTCTGAGCTCCTCTCCTCCCCCTGCAGTGGGACCCTTCGCGGACCTGAGCCTCCTGGAGGGGTGCCGCCCCCTGCTCCGCCCGGGTCCCATCCACAGCCCAAGGGCTGAAGAGTGCAGGCTGAGGCTCAGGACTGTCGGGCAGCTCCGCCTGCAGCCCTGTTGCAGGATCCACTGGGTGAGGCCAGCTGGGTTCCTGAACTGGATGGGGACTTGGAGAACTTTTATATCTAGCAGGAGGGTCGTATGTGCCCCAATCAGCACTCTGTGTCTACCTCAGGGTTTGTGAATACACCAATGGGTACTCTGTATCTAGCTAACCTAGTGGAGACTGGGAGGACTAGCACTCTGTGACTCTATGTCTAGCTCAAGGTTTGTAAACGCAGGAATTGGTACTCTGTACCTAGCTAACTCTGTATCTAGCTAACTAGCACTCTGTGACTCTGTCCAGCTCAAGGATTGTAAGACTACCAATCAGCTCTCTTTAAAGTGGACCAATCAACTCTCTGTAAAATGGACCAGTCAGCAGAATGTGGGTGGGGTCAGATAAGGGAATAAAAGGAGGCTGCCGGAGGCAATCCCAGGAAATTCTCTTGGGTCTCTTTCCACAATGTGGAATCTTTGTTCTTTCACTCTTTGCAATACGTTTTGCTGCTGCTGACTCTGTGGGTGCACGCCAGCTTTAAGAGCTGTAACACTCACTAGGCAGATGTGCAGCTTAGTTCCTCACAGGGAGACCACCAACCCACCAGAAGGAAGAAGCTCCAGACACATCTGAAAGTCTGAAGAAACAAGCTCCGGACACCCCATTTTTAAGAACTGTAACACTCACCACGAGGGTCTGTGGCTTCATTCTTGAAGTAAGTGAGACCAAGAACCCACAAGTTCCAGACACATTTTGCTGTAGGCCAGGCACAGTGGCTCATACCAGTAGTCCTAGCACTTTTGGGAGGCCGGGGTTGGGGATCCCTTGAGTTCAGGAGTTTCACCAGCCTGGGCAACTTGCTGAAACATGGTGGTTGGTCCAAGGGAAGGGGGAATTTTTCTAAACCTGAGCTGTCCAAGCTCAGCATGAAGTGCAGTGGGCTGCTGAGTCAGGCTAGCAGAGGCAGCCAGGAACCCTGCAAATCTGCAATCCCTTCTGCCAGGTCTGTCCCAGCGAGTGTCACTAAAAGGCAGCCCTGTGTGCTTCTGTCACTGTGGCAGCCTTGACAAGGAAGGGAAGGAGACCCAGTGCTGAACTCCAAGCAGAGATGGGGCTTTTCTCTCTGCATATTTTCTCTCCCTTCCCAGCCTGCATTTGCAATAACACTGATTTATATTTGTATTATCAATCAAAAATGGTTGTAAGCAAGTGTTACACACAATGTTAACTCCTATTTACATTCCTAACTGAATAATGTCTAAAGAGGTACTTAAACTGACATAAAACACAGATGATCTTATGATCAAATGTTTACTGCAAGAAAAAACTTCAAATTCCAAGGAGTCCCTCCAAATATAGAAAGGACCAGTATTTTAAGAGGTACGTTAACTAAAATGTGGGAATGTAGGAGCAGAGCAGGAAGAACCTTTAAGTCCAAAACTTACAAGAAGTCAATTTCATAGTGAGTTTCCTTGGTCCTTCCACAACAAGCTTTGGCATCTGTTTTCTCTACAATGGAGGTAATAACAGTAGTTATTTCAGGGCAGGAAAAGTCTTAGAGCAGTGCTGGAATATGATCTTGGCTATATAAAGTTTCACTATTTGTATATTGTAACAAACGTACAGTGTATTTTTTATTGGTAGTCAATAACAGATTTCTTTTGGAAAAGTAGCAGCCTCCTGTCCAGGGAACACCTGCAGTTCCCACTGAGTGAACATTGGTGTCTGCTAACCTTTGCCTCTATTTCTCTCAATAATATACTGTCAAGCTGTTCCTTGATTTAGCAGTTTTATTTACTTTCCTTTTCTTTTCCCGTTTCCATTTTCGAGAGAGAGTCCCTCTATGTCGCCCAATCTGGAGTGCAGCAGCACCATCATAGCTCCCTACCACCTAGACGGCTGGGCTCAAGCAATCCTCCTACATCAGCCTTCGGAGTAGGTGAGAATACCTGCACAGCCCACCGGGCCCAGCTAATCTTTGTGGTTTTTGTTTTGTTTTTCCATTCTGGGTTTCACCTGGTGCGGTGGCTCATGCCTGGAATCCTAGTACCCCAGGAGGCCGAGGCGGGCAGATCACCAGAGGTCGGGAGTTTGAGATCAACCAAACCAAATGGAGAAACCCTGTCTCCTCCAGAAAAATAAAAAATTAGAGAAGCATGGTGGCTCACACCTGCAATCCCAGCCACTTGGGAGGCTTAGGCAGGAGGATCACTTAAACACGGGAGGTGGAGGTTGCAGTGAGCCAAGATCATCCCATGGCACTCCAGCCTGGGCAACAAGACCGAAACTCCGTCTCAAAAAAACAAACAAACAAAAGACAGGTTTCACCATGTTGCCCAGGCCGGCCTAGAACTCCCAGGCTCAAGTGATCCACCACACTTGGCAGTCCAAAGTCCTGGGATTACACTGTGAAGGTTCATTTTATGTGCCAACTTGACTGGGCCACCGGTGCTCAGATGAAACATTGTTTCTGGTGTGTTTGTGAGTGCTTCCAGATGACATTAGCCTTTGAGTCAGTGAATTCAGTAACGTAGATGGCCCCGTGGAGATGGGCATCATCCAACCCACTGAGGGCTTGAGTAGAACAAAAGGAGGAAGGGAGAATTCGCCCCTTTCTTTCTGCCTCTGTGCGTGTGCTGGGACATCTCATCTCATCTTCTCCTCCCCTGGGACTGGGATGGACACCATCAGCTCTCCTGGTTGTCAGGCCTTCTGACTTGGACACAATTAAATCACCAGTTTTCCTGAGTCTTCCAGTTTCCAGATGACAGCTTCTTTGCCTTCATAATCATGTAAGCCACGACCCCATAATAAATCTCTATTTTTTAAATTATACTTTTTTTTTTTTTTTGAGGCGGAGTCTCGCTCTGTTGCCCAGGCTGGAGTGCAGTGGCGCGATCTCGGCTCACTGCAAGCTCCACCTCCTAGGTCCACGCCATTCTCCCGCCTCAGCCTCCTGAGTAGCTGGGACTACAGGCGCCCGCCACCACGCCCAGCTAATTGTTTTGTATTTTTAGTAGAGACAGGGTTTCACCGTGTTAGCCAGGATGGTCTCAATCTCCTGACCTTGTGATCCGCCCGCCTCGGCCTCCCAAAGTACTGGGATTACAGGTGTGAGCCACCGTGCCCGGCCTAAATTATACTTTTTAAGTTCTAGGGTACATGTGCACAACATGCAGGTTTGTTACGTATGTATACATGTGCCATGTTGGTGTGCTGCACCCATTAACTCGTCATTTACATTAGGTATATTTCCTAATGCTACCCCTCCCTGCTCCACCCACACCACAACAGGCCCCAGTGTGTGATGTTCCCCGTCGTGTGTCCAGGTGTTCTCATTGTTCAATTCCCACCTATGAGTGAGACCATGCGGTGTTTGGTTTTCTGTCCTTGCGATAGTTTGCTCAGAATGATGGTTTCTAGCTTCATCCATGTCCCCACAAAGGACAGGAACTCATCCTTTTTTATGGCTGCATAGTATTCCATGGTTTGTATGTGCCACATTTTCTTAATCCAATCTATCATTGATGGACATTTGGGTTGGTTCCAAGTCTTTGCTATTGTGAATATTGCCGCATAAATCTTTTTAAGAAAATGTGACATATATTCACCATGGAATACTATGAAGCTGTAAAAAGGAACAAAATCATGTCCTTTTCAGCAACATGGATGCAGTCGGCGGCCATGATCCTAAGGAAACTAACACAGAGACAGAATATCAAATACTGCATGTTCTCACTTATAAGTGAGAGCTAATCATTAAGTCCTAATTCTTAGAACTGGTAAATGTTACCTTATTTGGAAAAGGCATCTTTTCAGGTATGATTAAGTTAAGGATCTTGAGGGGAGATTATCCTGGTTTGTCTCAGTGGGCATTAAATCCTGGAACATGCTTCCTTAGAGAGATAAAGGAGATTTAAGTTCAGACAGAAGAGAAGGAGGCCATGTGACCACGGAGGCAGAGACCAGAGTGGTGAAGCTGCAAGCCAATGAATGCCAGCAGCCACCAGAAGCTGGGAAAGTCAAAGGATGCATTTTGCCTTAAGCGCCTGAGAGCACTGGCTCTGCTGATACCTAGATTTCAGCCCAGTGGTACTGATTTTGCACTTCTGTTACCCAAAACTGTGAGAAAATAAATTTCTGTTGTTTTGAGTCACCAAATTTTTGGTAATTTGCTGTAACAGCCACAGGAAACTAATATACATGCCTACCTGGGTCCAGCTGTGTCCTGTGACTCCTGCTTTCCTGGGACAGGCTGGTTGCTCCATGCCTGCTGGCCACCCTCCTGGAACTGGACACTGCAGGTTGCTCCATGGCTGCTGGCCATCCTCCTGGGTGCTGGACGCTGCAGGCTGCTCCATGCCTGTTGGCCATTCCCTTTGGTGCTGGACAGCACTCACATTGTGAAATGCACTGGCCGTGTGAAAAACACCTGCAAATGTTGCCAGGAGAGGAGTTAGTTCTTTTGTTGGCAACCCTTGCTTATTGCTTATGCCTTAACCTTTGTGCCTCCAAGATCCCTTCTCTCTGCCTTCATCGATGCCAGGAAGGCAGTCACCTTTTGCCTTCCTTTGCCTCTCAGCAAGTGGCATATCTCCATGTCACTTTAAGCATCAAGCACACAGAGCCCAATAAGATGCTGAGAAGTGTCTGCCTGCTGTTACAAGCTGGTGGAGACATTCTGAGCCAGTAAATCCAGGTCTCAGGAAAACAGCTGCAGGAAACCTAAAGTTCAAAATGCTGAAGTGAAAAATGGGTAATGACAACAAAGGGAATCACAAGCCCCTTCTTTTAAAAATGTTACGGTGATAGTCCGGGCGCAGTGGCTCAGTCCTGTAATCCCAGGACTTTGGGAGGCCAAGGCAGGTGAATCAGGAGGTCAGGAGATCAAGACCATCCTGATGAACACGGTGAAACTCCATCTCTACTAAAAATACAAAAGAATTAGCACAGCATGGCGGCGGGTGCCTGTAGTTCCAGTTACTCGGGAGGCTGAGGCAGGAGAATGGCATGAAACTGGGTGGCGGAGCTTGCAGTGAGCGGAGATCATGCCACTGCACTCCAGCCTGGGTGACAGAGTGAGACTCCGCCCCCACCCAAAAAAAAAGTGCTGATAAGGCACAACATAAAATTTGCCGTATTAACCATTTGTAAGTATACAGTGCAGTAGTATTAATTATATACATGTTGTTGAATAACGAGTTGCTAGAACTTGCTGCTCTTGGAGAACTGAAACTATACCCACTACACAGCAACTCCTCATTTCTGTATCCCCTGGCTTCTGGAAACAAGCATTCGATTTTCTGTTTCTATGAGTTTGACTAATGTCTAACCTAATGTAAGACAAATCATACACTATTTGGTTTTGTGTGACTGGCTCATTTCAGTTAGTGTAATGTTTTCAAGGTTCATCTATGTTGTAGCATGTGACAGGACTTCTTTCTTTTTTAGGCTGATAATTGGCATGGATAGACCACATTTATTTATTTATTTATTTATTTATTTATTTATTTATTTATTTAATTAGACAATCTCACTCTGTTGCCCAGGCTGGAGTGCAGTGGCATGATCATGGCTCACTACAGTCTGAACCTCCCATTCTCAAGCGATCCTGCTGCGTCAGTCTCCTGAGTAGCTGGGACTACAGGCACATGACACCATCCCTGGATATTCATTTTTCTGTGTAACTGGTTGAGAAACAGGGGTAACAGTAAAGAAACTGTCTTAGAATAATCTGGTGACAGCGGAAGAGAATATGAGACACATTGTCCTCACAGAGCCTTGAAGAGTGTGACAGTAGTTGAGGGCCACACTGTTGTCTTATAGTGAAGTGAGGAGAACACACACTGGTTTGGTAGTCCTGGGGATGGAACGAGGAATGAAATGTGAACCTCATTGGCGGCAGAATCAAAATGTCTTGGGTCTTTGTAGTCAACAATTAAATGAGAAGGAGGAATTATTGACTGACTTAGGAAGAAGTAAATACCAAGAAATACCAATAAAATACAAAGCTTGCAATTTTAGTCAGGGCAAAGATTAAGCATTGTGTGAATCTAGATAGATTATTGAGCAGTTTTGTTGCTTGTATTTTATATCCTGTATCTTCTAGGTATGAAGCTATTTCTTTATATCTAAACATAGCCAAACATTTTTTAAACTAACAGCTTTATTGTCATACAGTTTTTATATGATAAGGCCCCCTTCAGGTGTACAGTTCAGTGGTTTTTAGTATATTCGGAGTTATGCAAACATTACCACTACCTAATTTCCAAACATTTTCATCTCCCTACAAAGAAACCCCATACCCATTAGCAGTCACTCCCTGTACCCGTCTCCCCCACCGTTGATCCCGGAAACCTCTGATCTAATTTCTATCTCTGTAGATTTGCCTATCCTGGACATTTCATATAAATGAAATCATATAAAATGTGCCATTTTCTGACTGGCTTTTCTTTACAGAGATTATAAATCAAATGCCAGAAGAGCCTAAGCTTAGGATAGTGTTTGCTGTAGAACTTTGACAACTCAACTTTTTTTAAAGTTGAAAATCTGACTGTCTGTATATGTAGCATATTATCCTTAGGTGACCCTTCCTTTGATTATTAAGAATTTTTTCCCTAGTATTATTGAACTGTTTCAATATTCAGCAGGAACCCTTCAGAGACAAAGAGCAGTAGGAATTTGGAACACATATTGACAAAATAAATGTCACTTAATACAGTAGTAGAGTCGACCACTTTTAGGTGTCGATGCTGCTGAAAGTGTATATTGAGGAAAGGTTTACTTATCTTACTTTTTGTGGAGGTGCTAGAAGTACTTTTGTCTTGTGTTTATATTTTAAGAAACCTTTGCAGAGGTACTATGTGGTTGTACAAATGTACTTTCTTTTGACCTGAAAATGCAAAAACTTCCTGTCTTTCCACTTTCTGAGACTCTGCAACCTTAAAGGAAGAGTGGGATACATTAAAGGAAAGGTGGTGGTGGCTGGGTAATGGGTAGCAATGTCTACTATATACTTTCTTTCCCAAAACAAGTCCCTGTCTACTGTCAGCATTTCCAAAATGTGAAGATCAAGTGTGGTGTTAACTCACTAACTAATGACTAGACTTTGAGTGGTTGTGGAAGCAAAATCTCAGTGAGTGCCTGGAGGTTCTAATTCTGTTAAATCAGTGAGTGCACATTCTATACAAGATTCTCTTAGCCCAGTGGCAGATTTAAGGAGTGGGAGATAGATTTCTATGTTTCAGAAATCAAACACACAAAGAGTAAAAATTTTTAATCCCATGATTCTTTGCCCAAGTTTAATTTTCTGGAGAGTTTTTCTTTAGATTTTCTTTCCTTTCCATTAAACTGTTACTTTGGAATGTCTCAGGGTTTGGGAAAGCAAGTGGGAAAGACACTGGCTTGGATTCTCCAGGAGAAGGGAGTGAAGAGGACTTCTTTCCCTCATTTTGTTATTGAATCATGTCATGATAACAATTATTAAGGTGAATGAATGGTCTACAGTAGAAGTTTTTAAATGCCTTCTCTACAAAATAATTTGGTTTAGTCAATGCAAGGATGCCTTTGGTTAGCTGGAATGGAAGATGTGCCGGCTGGAGTGGTCTTGGCAATTCTTCCGGGGGGAAATTCAGCATTTGGAAGTGTAGGAAGCAGAAGGAATCTCAGGCAAGGGAAAGGCGTGGGCAGAGACCCGGAGGACAGAACAGGTTGTGGTGGACATGGTGTCCACATAGACCTCATCAGTGGTCTTAGCTTTTGTGTTTTCAAAATTACCACAGTTTGTGTTCTAAAACTGTCATCCCCTTGATTTTATTTTTGGCATGCTATCTGTGTGTTTTCAAATTTAAAACAACAGTAAAGGAGAAATGAAATTATTTTGTTTGAGAAAAAGTTAAGGTTAAAACATCTTGATCTAAATAATTTTCTATGGGGAGATTTGATAAATCCCCAGAAGCTATCTGTCGTTCAGAGAACAGTCTTCAGACCTAGAAAGGACTTGAGGAGTCCCAGAGAGGAGCTGCATGGTCTGAACCATTTGATTCTCATGACAGAATGGGTAAAAACAATTTTAACCATGAAACCATGCAGATGTTCATATTCTGGATAGGGTAAGGTCAATGCCATTGTCAGAGGAAAAACTTTTGGCCATCACAGGATAGGAGAGAAAGTTTGAGTTGTAAACAATACTCTAATGCCATTTAAGGGAATGGGTTTTTCTGCCCCTATTCTTTGGAATATTTAGGGTTAATTTCTTAGTTTTTGACATCACAAAAATTTCCAACTATTTTGTTCTAAGAGCCATTTCAAACGATGGACTACAATTTCAGAGCAATTACATGAGAGTAATACCAATAGAATTTTTAAGTTACCCATAGTCTTATATCCCTAACAATTATGTTCATGCTTGCATGTTCTCTTTTCATCTTTACTGTGTGCATACTTTCTTAGTAACGACGTGTAGACATTTTTTAAGCAGGAATAATTCTCGAGATAATTTTGTATGTTTCCTTTTTTCTTTATAAGGTGTGTATTGGGTGGGGGAGCATTATGTATGAAACTGCTCACAAAACAGGTGATTATTTTCTTATAATACCCAATTTTCACCCTCAATAGAGTGTTTTGATAATGTAAGTTAGATTGTAAGTAGAAATTTCTCTTAAGGAAATTTTAGTTTTTTTGGTTTTTTTTTTTTCATAATCCCTATTTTCAAGGATGAAAAAGGTAAACCAGTAAAATGAGATTGTACTTGGTGCTGAATCTATGCCAGGATAGGCATTAAGAGTGACCTTTATTTAAGGTTCTAATTTGCTCATGTTGGGCACTTAGAAAATTGGTTTGTTGCTTTTTGTGAGATTCTAGAAATGTTCCAATTTTAGTTTTCCCCCTTGACTCCGGACTTTTTAACACCAATCTGCTGCTGTGGAGGCATATGCCATTTTGTTAGGCCTTCTCAAGTGGGAATCAGGAATGCTGCTGTGTTCTAGAGATGTTTTGTTCTTCCTATAGGGATGAAGCAGTGCCTACTCGATAATTGGTCATTGTTCAAAGAAATGCCTCCTGACACAAAGGCAAAGCCAGAGTGCAGCTTGGAGCAAAGAAGGTACTTTTATTAAGAATTTTAATAAACCATAAGATATATTTCGTATTACTTTGTGAGCCTTCTTCCTGTCTTGATTTAATTCTTTTTGAGAGAATTCATTTCATTTTCATTTGGTTTGTTTTCTTCTTGTTGCAAAGATGATCTATAGAAAATACAGAAGTATAAGAAAATTTGAAGATACTAACTGATAATCACTTAATGATTTAGTACCTGCTTGTTTAGTCTTTGTTATATTGACTGAAGACAAACATGGCTACAGTTGTAAATTATTATTGGTATGTATACCCTAGTAAGTTAAAAGTTATATGTACTTTGAAGTTTTGCAAAATTGGGTTCATATTAGGAATTAATTCCTGATGAACTTTTACGTGCTAGGCACTAGTCTTTTTATTTATGGATTGATTTTTACTTTTTTTTCCCCTCTGTGCCTATGCTTACCAAGCCTTTTTAATTTTTACTTTTTATTAATTCTTTCAATCCTCTTAATAACTTAAAAAGAGGGTATTACTAATATCTGCATTTTGTAGATGAGGTAACTGAAGGTGGGTAACTTATCCAAGGTCACAGGTGGCAAAGCAAGGATTAAAACCAGACAGTCTGGCTGCCCAAGGCCCAACCGAGAGGAGCTGAGAGCACGCCATGGGGCAGAAGGATGTTGTTCAGGCCGGTTTTCTGTTCAGCTAACATGAAATGCAGGCTGTAACCTTAATTCTAGGACATTACCGAGAAAGCCTTCCAAAGCCATAGCTTTTTTACCATGACCATGACTTTTAGCAAGAATTTTTGGTTTAAAGGCCACATGGTGCTCTAAGAACCTTCTGTTCACTTTTACGGAGGGACTGATTGTTGAGCTAAATAGAAATGCTGGAGCACACAACCTTTAGGGCAGCTTTGGACCTATTTCTGTGGTCAGGAAAGACACCTGTCTTTCCCTGCTGCCCACAGCCTCCAGTTATTCACCTTCAGAATCTCCTAGTCTGTGATCACATTCAGATGAAAGATCTGTTTTGTTTTTTCCAGGGTAGGAGGAAGGGAGTCACCAACAATACTAAGCAGTCTCGTCTTCTGTGTATAAATGAGCAAAGTTAGGGAGCCAAATTTGAAAACCTTGTGTAATCCTGAGATTTTCCAAGAGAATCTAAGAGAATGTCAGCATTATGCATGGTGGTGAAGTGGTCTTATATTAGTTGTATCCACAGCTCTCATCAAAAGCAGACACTGATACTTTTTGAGGGAAGTTTTCTCTAACTGAAGCCTATAGGTTGCCAAAGATTAAAAGCAGGCAACTATGAATTCAGATAAATCATAACATTCAAGTAGTCAACCCAACATGTTTGAGAATTGTTAAAAAGAATGAATAACATATTTCCCAAAGACTGTAGTTTTTGGAATTATCAGATACAGAACACAAACTTCAAATATTAAAATTGTGGGAAAATAGTTACATGTGAAATCTAATGTGTGTTTAAAATATATATAAATTCATTCATAAAATTGAGCAAGCAGGAAGACCACCAGAAATGATGAGGAAGACCTGAAAGGAAAATGTATGAAATAGAACTTACAGAAATAAAATACATAGCCTGGTATGGTGACACACACACCTGAAATCCCAGCACTTTTTGGGAGGCTGAGGTGGGAGGATAGCATGAACCCAGGAGTTGGAGACAAGCCTGGGCAACATGCTAAGAACTCATTTCTACCAAAAATACCCCACCACCACCACCAAAAAAAAAAAAAAAATTAGCTGGGTATGGGGCACCTGCCTATAATCCCAGCTACTCAGGAGACTGAGGTGGGAGGATCACTTGAGCCCAGGAGGTCAAGGCTGCAGGTTCGTGCCACTGCACTCTATCCTGGGTGACAGAGTGAGACTCTCTCTCTGAATAAAATAAAATAAAAAATGTAATCGTTGAAATAAGAGACTCAGTGGATGGATTAGACACGAGAAGAAAGAATTAATCGGTTAGATGATTCTCTGCAAAAAGTAAGTCAGCGTGTTAGAGAGACATGAGGATAGATGATAGGGTAGAAGTTGGTGGACTTGGCGGGGACAGAGAGATCAGAATGAGGTCTAAAATATGTCTTAGTGAAATCCCTGGAGGACGTATTAAAATATTAGAAAGTGAGAGAAATAGAAGTTCCTTGTTTTGTTTTGTTTGTTTGTTTCTTTGTTTTTGTTTTGAGACAGAGTCTCGTTCTATAGCCCAGGCTAGAGTGCAGTGGAATGATCTCGGCTTACTGCAAGCTCTGCCTCCTGGGTTCACGCCATTCTGCTGCCTCATCCTCTCAAGTAGCTGGGACTACAGGCACCCACTACCATGCCCAGCTAATTGTACTTTTAGTAGAGATGGGTTTTCACCATGTTAGCCAGGATGGTGTCAATCTCCTGACCTCCTGATCCGCCTGCCTCAGGCTCCCAAAGTGCTGGAATTACAGGCATGCAACACCGCACCCAGCCCAAAAGCTTTGGTTTTTACAGATATTAAACATGATTTTTAAGACAAAAAACAATCTTAACAATAACTTAGGAGAATAAGAGAAACATTTTTCCAAAAATGAGAAACCATTGTGATTATTTTTTCTTATTGGAATGTTGAATAGTATAGTCTGCTTCATTAATCATCAAGCATGCTATGGATTTTCCATTTTTATATGATCTGTATCTCAGTTAACGTAATACTGGTAATTTTTGTACTGTATGAAAAATATAGGCCAAAATCATAGACCTTGAATAGAAGCTGGGTCATGAAGATAGCTCTGGAGAAACACATAGATACACAAAAACTGAAAAACACACATATAAAGTATACACACATATATTTTTTAAAGTTTTAAAGCTTTTAAAGGAAAAGCCAGCCCCTCACCTTTCCCAGAGTGGGTGGCCTCTGCCCCGTCTTAGACTGGGTGGGGACAGCAGTTGCATGGGCAGCTTTCCTTGTGAGCCACAGGGCCCTCTGGCCATGCTACTGTCTGGCCACACCCCCTTTCCCTTTCATCTTTCTCATTGACCAATGGGCTTGGAGCATTAAGGCCACACCCCTATTCTGCATTCTACTGGGGCCCTGGTTACGCCTCCTCTGGCTCAGTCACACAGCAACCTGGTCGGTGACTGGAGGTGTTGATCAGTGCTCGCTGGGATTTTGCTGATGTGGCCCCAACCCCGCCTCCCTCCCCACCCTGCGATGGCAGGAGAAACTCGAGAGAGCAAATTGGCAGCAGCCAAGAAAAAGGTAAAAACACACTAGGTCATGGCCCCCCAACCCAGTCACAGATCCCCTCCGATGACGACTCCTGCCAGAGTCCATACCACTTCTGAGGCACACCAGACTGGGTCCCCCACCCCAGTGCCTCTGGGCTACCCCCACCAAAGTTTTGTCAGTCAGCCCCACCCCTTCAGCAAGCAGCCCTGTCCCTGCCCTCAGCAGTCACCCCAGGGTAACTTTGGGCGGGTGACTCCTGGGGCTCCCCACTCCATTCATGGGCCCTCATCTCCTGCCGCCCCAAGTTTGACCTCCCTTGGCTCTTTGGGCTCACGTCTCCAAGAACCTGGGTTCCCCCAGCCCCAGGCCCCACCCTTGCCAGTCATCCCTGGGTGACTTTGGGACTACGGGACTTTGGGATGCTGCTGTCTCCTGGGGCTCCCTGCTGCGGACTCTGCCCTCCACTCCTGCTACCTCAAGGTCGCCCTCCCTGGGCTCTTTGCACTGGCATCTCCAAGGACCTGGGTCCCAACCCTGTTTTTCCCTCCCCCATTGTAGAGCAGTGACTCAGACACGCTACTGATGTGGTCCCTCCCCCCGACCTGGAGGAGTGGAATGTAGTGATGTCACAATCCACCTAGGAACTGTCATTACTGGAAGACCGGCCTTTGATCTTATGACCCAGTCCCCTAAGCGTTCTCACCCCATTTCTGGTTCCTCTGGTCACAGCGCAAATTTCCAGCTGGAAGGGGAATAGAGACTGTGGGACCTAGGAGGAAGAGGTTCCAGGCTGCCTCACTCCCTTAACATCGACATTGACAGGGGGAAAAGCCTACACTTCCCCCGTGAGCACAAAACATTGACAGTATCTCTGGGTGGCAATGGGAGAATGGGTTTGGTTTTGTTTTCTCCCAGGTTTCTACTTTCCAGAGAGATTTTAACATTTTTTTCTGAGTTCTCCACCTCATATTCTAATTCTCCATGGTTCTGGGACCAGACTGCCCTTCAGTCAGTATTCTCTGAAGTGAGATTTGCTCATCTTCTGAGGAATAGATCTTGGGGAACTGAATTTGACAGCTTGAATCTTCCTCATATTATCTCAACCTGCGGTACTTTGAGTGCCACGGGATAAATATGGGACATCTTTCTGAAGCGTCAGGTTCCCTTGATTCTCTTGGGATCAAGAGAAAAAACATTAATGTACTTAGGGATGACAGTCACATAGGTTTCTAAGAGTATACCAGACTTCTCTCTGAAATGAGGTTTGGGTTGTCCTCTTTCTGATAAATTCCCAGATTTCACAGAAAGGCTGTCTTCTGCCACGAGGACACATTGATATAAAAGTTTGAGAGGTACTGGTGCACTTCTTGATACTAACAGATGTGTGAGGATGTATGACTCTAAACCATGCAGTTCCTGCCTACCTAATGTTTACTTTTCTACCTCTGCCTCTGGTTTTGGTCCCTGGCAGTTGCTGATTCTTGGTAAAACCCCAGAGCTTGGAGTCAGAAGACTGAGTTTCAAAGTTCCAGTATTGCCTTTTTCTTTTCTTCTTCTTTTTTTTTTTTTTTCTATCCATATCAAGCCCTCTCAGTCACTAAATGATGGTGACAACACCTTGTACAGTTGTTGGCGTCATTAAATCAGATGGTGTATAGAGTATTTTGTAAAAACTGTAAGGAGGATGTGGCTGTAGGGGCTGATGGTTCCCATGAGTATTACTGCTCTTCTTTCCCACAGTTAAAAGGATATTGGCAGAGAAACAGCCCTGGTGGTCCAACAGGAGCGAAGAAGAACGGGAAAACAAATGGCAGTGTCCCTGAGACAGCCACTTCTGGTGGTTGCCACTCACCTGGGGATGTGAGTCTTGGCTGACCAGGCTCCTGGGGACAGGGGGCCTCAGGGGCAGTAGAGGGTAATTGTTAAGATTGTGGATGGACTGCTGGGTACTGGTTCAGAATTCTGGGTTTGAATCCTGCCTCTCCGTCTGCTAGGGATATGATTTAGGGCAAGTTGCTTGAGCTCTTTGGACCTCTCTTTGCACATCTGTATAATAGAAGTGGTATTGTTTGACTTCCATTTGTGAGGTTTAAATGAGATTTGTTACTGTTGTTTTTATGTTAATCCCTAGTACATGGCCTGCGGTAAACACCCAGGACACCCAGGATATGGTCATTGCTGTTCGATTTTCCTCATCCCCAGTCTCAAGGGGAAGCCAGGACAATGAGAACAGCCACTTGTCATCAGGATTCACTGAAAGGGACCCAGGGTGGGATGGTGGGGAGATAAAAAGCATGGGAGAAGTTGGCACAAAGGAGTTATGGGACAAAGGGTTCAAGATAGGCAGAAAAGAAAATGTTGCCAGTTGATGGGGAAGAAAGGAAGTCAGAAGGCTCTGACACTGAGGGGGACAGAACATCTCCACGTGCACTCTCATCTCTTGTAGTCAGCAACGGGTATCGACGGAGAGGTCCCTACGTCATCTGCACCCCTCAAGGATCTGGAGGTAAGAGGCTCTGGGCGGAGGTGCAGTGAACCTGCAGGCCAATCCTCCAACCTCCTCCCACAGCAGGCAGTGGGTGCCCCTCTGCCAGCTGAGAGAGCCCACACACACCCCAGCCCTAATGATCGTTCTCTCTACCTCTCCACGACTCCTCCTCCACCTCCTCCTCTCTGCATGTGCCTCAGAGCCTGTGCCAGGAACTACCAGCAGCCCTGGACTCGAGGTCTGTCAAAATCAGTCAACTGAAGAACACCATCAAATCCTTGGTAAGAGTCCAGTGGGGTCCCCTGATTCCACGCTGCCAATCCTGGGCTCCAGTTTTCCCTTGGGGCCCTGAAGAAAGGGGCTGGGGGCCCTGGTGCCAAGGACAAATAGGGAGCTGGGGTGCCCAGGCCTCACATGGAGGGACCCCAGAGCACGCAGCATGGCTCTTCTTTTGCAGCCCTCTTTGCCGACTGTCTCCTCTCCACACACCCCTGCTCCAGTCCTTGCTACACACGCCCTGGGGTCATTGCCTCTCGGGGAAGTGCTAGCCTGACTGGTTGTCAGGGGCCCCGTATTTCTGCTGTGACTCAGTCCCTAATTTGTTCTTTGATTCTGGACAAGCCGCCTCTGCTTTCTGGACTCGGGTTTCAGAGGAGGTAGTGAGTATCAAAGGTGTCTGTTAGCTCTGAGAGTCCGAGATTTAAAGGCCGCCTAGAATGGGAACCTCAGGGCCAAGGGCTCCTGACTGTCCTTTTCTTGCCTATATCTGCTGTGAAGAACCGTACCTGGCCCATAGGTGCTCAGTGAATGTTTACTGAATGAACACACTTTTCTAAATGACAAGCCGGCGGAAGAGGGGGCCTTTCTCAAACTCCATCTCTAGAGGTTTATGTTCTTGTCCTCTCAAGAGATTCCAGATTCAGACTTTGAGTTCTGTGGCTGTGGGCAAAAACCAACAAAGACCCGAATTCTCTGTCCTTGGGCGCTTGAGGAGAGTTGACCAGTTCGTGTTCCCACTGAGTCTGAGAACTCTGCCTTTAAAATCCATTCCTGGCCCCACCTACCGCTTCCTGGTGTGGGGAATAGAGTTGAGGGGCCACCCTCCATCACCTTAATTTGACTCTCCCCACAGAAACAACAGAAGAAACAAGTGGAACATCAGCTGGAAGAAGTAACGTGATTTCTTTGTTTCCTCGCGACATGACTGCTGGGTTTGGGGGGCTCTCAGATGTAGAGGCCCCAGTCTCCTCTCCCCTACTCCCAACCTGGGGAAGAAGGCTCACCCCTCAGATTCCACCCCATCCCCACAGGGTCCCTGATAACCTGATCCCATGGGTGGGCCTGTCCTGGGGCATCGGTGGCTTTCTGGGGGCATGTCTCTTGCTGTGCCATCTCTACCTCCCCCTGGTAAGAGCTCTGTCTTCCTCTTCCTATAGGAAAAGAAAGCAAACAACGAGAAACAGAAAACTGAAAGGGAGCTAGAGGTGAGTGGAGGGTATGAGGTTTTCTCCTGTCCTCCACGGAATGTTTCTTTCCTTCTCTTTCAGCACTTGCTTGGCTTTTCTCCCAAAGGTTCAAATCCAGAGACTGAACATACAGAAAGGGAAACTAAGTACGGACCTGTATCACATGAAACGTTCTCTCAGATACTTTGAAGGTGGGAATCTGGGCACCCTGTCATCCTTCAGCCTGGCACTTTGACAGGTCTTTAGCGGGAGTCCTTTGGGCCCCATCTCAACTCTCTCATTACAGAGGAGTCCAAGGATCTGGCCGACCGCCTGCAATGTTCATTGCAGCGTACAGGAGAGTTAGAGCAGGTGCTCTGTGCTGTCACTGCCACACAGAAGAAGCAGGCGAACCTGGTGAGTCCAACCACCTGCCCCGTCCCCTGGAGCCCGGCTTCGCAGATAGAGGAGTGAGCCTAAGGGTCCCTTCTGCAGGATGGAGTGTCCTGCCCAGGAGGCAGCATGGCCATGTCTCGCTGCTTTTGTGTGTGGTTGTTAGAGGCAGCCTGGGGCTGAGTCAGCTGCTGTGGATGAGTTGGGGGGGCGCAGTGGGGGGTGAGCACTGGATGCAGAGCTTGGAGGCCAAGTGCCTGCCCTGCCCTTACCTGGCTGTGGTCTTGGCCAAGTCCTAGGTGGGGTATTGGGTACTTGTTCTGTGAAGGTACAGAAGATTACCTTTAGTATGATACCATTTCTGTAGAGAGAGGAAACGTGTGTGTGTGCGCGCACATATTATGATAGTATACGTAAAACATGTCTGCAACCGTTCAAAAAAACTCGGGAGAGAGCAACAGGGTGGCTGGGAGATACTTCCCTTCTGTACCTTCTGAGTTTTGGACTATGCAAAGGTATCATCGTTTCAAAAACTGAACAAAAGATTATTTTTCCCCTTCCTATCTGTGCTTTCAACCCCAGCAAGAAAATGGGCTTAGAGAATCAGATAGACCTGGGTGTTCAAATCCCAGCTCTGCCTAAGTGATGTTAAGCAAGCACTTAACCTCAAATACTCCATGTTTTTTCATCTACACAATAGAGGTCGTCATAGTAACCGTCTCCTATGGTGGTTGTGAGGATTAAATGGGATTGCTAGCATGGTGCCTGGTGAAACACTCCATAAAGGTTCAGACAGTGGTAGTAATAACAGTAATAACAATAGCAATATTATCTGATCTCTCTGGGCCTCTGTTAGGCAGCTGTAAATTCCATCTCATTCCCTATCCCTTCCAACTTTACTGAGTTCTGTTAAAAAACCACACCATGGGCTTGGAAATGCCTCGATGTTTACTGACCGAGTTGTATATTGAGCCTAGCCCTAGCTCTTTTAAGGGGCACTGTGTGGAATGGCCCAGGCTCCCCAGATTGAAACTTCTCACTCTTCACCATCCAGTCCTCGAGCCACAGGAAAGCATATATGGAGTGGAAGTTAGAGCGGTCCACACGGGAGCAGGCAATTCTGAAAGCACAGCTGACACAGGTGAGGTTTTGCAGAGGGAGGGATGTGGAAGGAAGATGACCCCAGGTGGCCAGGAGCAGGTGAGGACCAGTGACAGCCCTTCCTAACTTTTGTGCCCATTCTTGCAGTTGAAGGAGTCGCTCAAACAAGCGCATCTAGAGCGGGGCGAATATGTGCAACATCTGAAAGGAGAGAGGGCTCGGTGGCAGCAGAGGATGAAGAAAATGTCGCAGGAGGTGAGATCTGACCCTTCAGCCCCCTGACCTTAGATGGGTCACGGAATCTTTCTGGGCATCTGTAAAATGGGAACAGTACAGCCAGAGGTGGTCATGGGTCTGGGCTTTGTGGAGGTGGGGGCAGAGAGGGAGATGGCAGCCACCAGCCACCAGCCCCTCTCTCCAGGGCCCTTTCCCCCTGTGCTTTGGGCAGGTTTTCACCTTGAAGAAGGAGAAGAAGGGTGACATGCGTCGGCTAGAGAAGCTGGAGAGGAGCTTCTCCAAACTGAAGAACCGGATGGGTGAGATGGGGCTGGCGTGACCTGGGAGCAGGCCTGGCATCAGAGGGCTGTGGGGGGGGCTTAGAATGCCCCAGGGAGGTGGGTGGATGGAAGGGCTTTGAGGCAGAAGGAAAGAGGTCTGTGCCAGGAGACGGCAAGTCTTGTCATCTCCATGAGCCTCAGTGTCCCCATCAGCACAGAGGGCCCATTGTCAGTCACCCACAGTGCTCTGTATTGAAAGTGGTTGGAAGATTGGCTACCATCCGGGTGCGAGGAATCATTAGCAGTGCGGCCAAGTTTGGGGAGCCTGAGAGGAGCTGTGCACCAAGAGGAGGGGTTTTGTTGTTGGTTTTTGGTTTTGGAGAATACAGAGGCCCTTATTGACCGCTTCCTTTCTCAGCTGAACCCCTGCCCCCGGATCCCCCAGCAGTGTCCCCTGAGGTGGAGCTGCAGCACCTGAGGAAGGAACTAGAAAGAGTGTCAGCAGAGCTCCAGGCCCAGGTGCAAAACCATCAGCACGTAAGTCTCCTGAACCAGGCACAAAAGGAGAGGCTTCGGGAGCAGGAGGAGAGGCTTCAGCAGCTGCCGAGCCACAGAGCGGCTTCGAGGAGCTGGTGCATTGCCCCACCTGGGGAGCCTGCCCTCCTCCCTGGCCCTCCAGGCCTTTGTTTCCCCACCTGTAAAATGGGGCAACATAGCCCTCATGTGAAATGTTACTTCTAAAGGCACCTGTGAGCCAGAGCCCTGCTCTGGTGGCTGTGGGAGAGAGGGGATGATTTTTCTAACCTGCCTCCACCCTTCCCTGTGCCGTGGGAGGCAGACACCAAGTTCTGGGGTCTCCAGTTTCAGTGGGTGGCTGCTGATTGCTTCTCTCTGTCCAGAACAACAAGAGCAAGAGCGCACTGCAATTGGAGCAGCAAATAGAGGAGCTACAGGAGAAGCTGGACGAGGTGAAGGAGACGGTAACCTCCGCCCCATCCAAGAAGGGCTGGGAGGCGGGCACCAGCCTCTGGGGATGGGAGGTGCCAGGCCAGAAGCAGCTCCAGCCTGGGGGAGGTGACCCCACCACCCTCCAGGGCAGTCCTGAGACTGTTTCTTGCTTCCTGCCCTCTGACTTTTAGAGGTGGGTAGCCCTGGGCTCCCTCAGGTCTGGACATCATCATCCCAGCTAGAGGCATAGAGCCCCCCAATCATAGGGGAAGAGATAGTGGGATAAGAGGCTCCTTATGCCAGGCACGGTGGCTCACGCCTATAATCCCAGCACTTTGGGAGGCTGAGGCAGGAGAATTACTTGAGGTCGGAGTTCAAGATCAGCCTGGCCAACATTGTAAAACTTCATCTCTACTAAAATTACAAAAAAAAAAAAAAAAAAAATGTAGCCTGGCATGGTGGCTCATGCCTGTAATCCCACCTACTCAGGAGGCTGAGGCCTGAGAATCACTTGAGCTCAGGAGGTGGAGGTTGCAGTGAGCTGAGATTGCACCACTGCACTCCAGCCTGGGCCACAGAGTGACACTCTGTCTCAAAACAAAACAAAAAGGCTCCTTGATTAAAACTGGATTCCAGCCTCGGTTCCACTGGTCACCATTCAAGTACTTTGCATCTCTAAGTCTCTGTTTCTTTAACTTCAAAAGGAAGTTAGCATTTTCCTTACAGAGGTGCTGAGGATTAAATGAGCTAATACATGGAAAGCACTAGGCCTCTAACATGCTTAGCAGATGGCGGCTGGCTCCCACTGCTTTTCCACCAGTCTGTGGCCTACAGTTTAAATGGTGAAGGAGGGTGTGAGATTTGAGGCTGAGGAAGGAGGCATGGTGTTCTAGGAAAGGGAGGCAGTCACTTAGGCCTGGAGCAAGGAGCCAGGGGCCTGGGAAGACGACAGAGCCCCACAGTGCCCTCACTACCTTATTGATGAGTCCAGAATCTGGAAGCCAGCCTGCCACATGCCCTCACACCCAGGGTCTTCCTGCAGGTGGAGCTGAAGAGCCAAGAGGCTCAGAGTCTGCAGCAGCAGCCAGACCATTACCTGGGTCACCTGCAGCAGTCCGTGGCCACCTATCAGCAGCAGGTGGCCGCCTATCAGCAGCTGACCTCTGAGAAGGAGGCGCTGCACAGGCAGTTCCTGCAGCAGACCCAGCTAATGAACCAGCTGCAGCAGCAGGAAGCTTGGGGCAAAGCGGTGGCCGAGATGGCCCGCCGAAAGTTACAGGAGACCCAGGGGAGGGAGCGGCTGAGGGCGGGGCCATGAGGGGGATGACCTGGCAAACTCCGTGCCTTCTCACTCTTTCCTGGCCCCTTAGGAGCACCTGGAGGCTGCCAGGCAGCAGAATCAGCAGCTGCAGGACCAACTGAGCCTCATGGCTCTCCCTGGGGAAGGTAGGGGAGACCACTCAGAGGAAGAGGACAGAGCCCCAGGAGGAAGGGGGGACTGTTAGCAGCACAGAATTGAGGAGTTGGAAGAGACCTTTAGAACAGCTGGTCATGATGCCAACCGGGTGCCTGCACTAAGTTCGGCATCAATATGGTGACCTCCTGGGAGCGGGGGGGGCACCAAGTTGCCTAAGGATGGCTGAACTGGCCCAGGTCAGAAAGGGAGCAGGTCAGAACTCCAGCACTGACCGGTAGTGGGACTGTGCCTGGGCAGTATAGCAAGATCTTGGGTCTTAAAAATAAAAATAAAGAACAGCAGCTCATTCCTCTCTGGGAGGGGCTGGCTCAGGGTTACCCAGTGAGGGTGGAGGCAGAGTTGGGCCCACAGTACCTCCCTTGTTGGGTTGTCTGAGGAGCCCTCTGGCCACTCCCCACAGGAGATGGAGGAGGACATCTGGACAGTGAGGAGGAGGAGGGACCTCGGCCCATGCCGAGCGTCCCAGAGGACCTGGAGAGCTGGGAGGCCATGGTGAGCCTGACTCCCCCTGCACCCATTTTGCCACCTTCCTCTGTGGTCCCTGCCCCAGGGACTGGAGGCGAGTCTGTGATCGGGGAGCCCCAGCAGGGCCTGCGGAAAGTCATGGAGAAGCTGGAGGTGAGTGAGTGCGGGCATGGGCCAAGAAGGGCAGGGGTGGGAAAGGCTGCTACTGAGATGTGACGCCATTATTTTGGCTCCAGGGCAGCCTTACGGACCTCCTGGAGGAGAAGACAGACCTGAGAGAGCGTGTGGAGAAACTAGAAGCTCAATTCATCCACTACTGGAGGGAGAGATGCCATCAGTGAGTGGGAGGTCAGGGCACGGCAGGGGGAGCTGCAGGCCCTCAGAGGGGCCCCAGCGTCTGAGCCCTGTCCTCCCGCAGGAAAATTCGTCACCTTATAAATGAGCCGGGAGGCAGTGTTAAAGATGCAGCACGGGGAGGACATCATCAGGCTGGCCCAGGACAGGGAGGAGAGGAAGGTAGGGTGTGCAACATCTCTGCGGGGGTGGGGTGGGGGTGGGCGTGAGGCTGGGTGCTGGCAGCGGTGTGAAGGCCGAGCACCCCTCCCTCCAGGTGACGCTGCTGGCGCTGCAGAAGATGGTGTTGCGGCTTGTGCTGACCACAACAGCGAGCACAGCAAACTCCTGACCTCTTCCCAGAGCCCTGTTGAGGAGCCCGGTCCAGGAGCCCCAGCCCCCCAGGAGACTGGGGATGCCCACAGGCATGGCGGTGAGTAGAGCCCTCAGGCGGGGCGGGCAGGCAGGAGCGGGGTGGGTGGGGGGACGGGCGGGGCTTGCACTGTGCTCAGATCCCCCATTCACTGTCTCCAAATTCCCAACTCACTCTCTCCAAAGATCTTTGTGAGCTGAGCCTCACCGACAGCGAGGAGCCAGCACACGGAGAGGCCACGGAGGGATCTCCCCACAGCAACCCTACTGCACAGACCATCAGGCAGGAGCACCAGGAGCACCCAGGCTTGGGCAGCAACCGCTCTGTGCCCTTCTTTTGCTGGGCTTGGCTGCTGAGAAGGAGGAGATAAACATCACCATCATCAAAGAGCTGCTCAAGACCTTTTTAAAAAAGAAAGTGACGGGGTTAATCTCCTACACAATTCATTTCCTTCATTTGAATGATTATTTGTGTTTCTAATTTATAGTTAAGTTTATTTGTAAAAAGTTAAAAAAAGTGGGTCTCTGCCTTTCACTGAGGTTCACTCTGGCATCCTTTAGCATTTTTCTGTTTTAATTTCATAATTGTAAGTCATTAGCATGTATATTGAGTTTGCCGTTACGTGGTGGGAGTTCAAACCCACAAAGACCCACTGTTTGCACAAAACTGTTCTCACTGGTTTGGAATACGCTGCCTTGCTTTTTCAATGTTATTGCAGCATGTATGTTCATTACAGAATTCAGATAAAATTTGCTTATGTTCTGCTATTGTTTGATCTAATCTTAATCACAGTGAGCTCTTCATTAGCTCAATATGTGGTTTACCTCCAAGTGTCACTGTTGATTACTTTGTAATATGCCACCGTGAGTGTCTGGATGGAGGGAGGAGGGAAGCAAAGAACAAAAGGGACTAAGATGGCGTATTTCCGGGTTCTTCATCACCAACTTTCCTGCGCCCGGGGGAAGACACAGGTCAACTGCGCAGGTGCAACCTGATGTCTGACCAAGGAAACGGAAACCTACCTGGCCACACCTACCACAGGGCCCGACCCGCCCATGTCCGGCCTACTGCCCTCCCACTGCCAGGCCCAAGACATAAAGCTGCTCCGGGCAGACAGGCAGCACGAACTTTCTCGGCCCCTCCTCATATGCTGACCCAGGAACTTCGCCCCAGAACGCTGGAGCGACTTCCTTGGCCTCCACCGCCGGAGACCCGTGAACTTCGCCCTTTCTTCTTTTACATTGGCTAGCTAATAAAAGTTTCTTTTTACTTTGCCTACTTGCCTTTTCTCTGGCGCCTGCTGTGGTGGTCGCACAAAACAAATCAGTGAGTACTGACATTAGAGTTGTTTAAAGTCCGAGAACTGGAAACAGCCTTTCCCCCATTTTCTGTGTACTGGTGATGGGAGTAATAACGTTTTGGGGGAGCTTTTTAAATCTCACAGAAGAGGACAGTGGCCTGCTCCCGCAGGTATGTGCGGGATACAGTGTGTTTCCTTTGTTCCGGTGCCAAGAGTGAGCGCTGTACTATGGCAGTTCCCTTAGGATTTGTGTGCGCTCTGGGCTCATGAAGATATTGCAGCACGAGCTGCAGCAGTTGTACTCTTTACCTGTCACCTAAAAAGGGATTATTTCTGAGGAATGAAAGGCTCCCATCATTGACTGTGGATGTGGAAAACATTTCCTAGCTTAGAGAATTTGTATCTGTAATACATTTGAAAATCAGAGTTCATGTTACCTGTTTTAATCACATGACTACATGTCCCAGTTCACAAAAGGGTGCTGGCTGGCATTCTTCTTAATGTATTCAGTAAAGATCATAAGAAATCGTTTGAGTTTAAATGTCCCTGGAACAGGCATACAGGCTCTAGTCAAGAATGAATTAAAGGAAAGCCGTGTGACACCTGGCATTCTTCTCTGTTCACGGAGCTTCTTTGAGGCTTGAAGATTGATTTTACCATCTAGACCTCCTGGCTAATACCTATTCTTCAAACACCTTGGTTACTCATAGGAATTTACTTCTTTTCCTTGAATGGAAAACACTTTAAAAATTAATAACATTATTATAAACTAATATATGTGAGAGTACTTAGTTGAAACAAAAAGGAGTTTTAGTAGACAGTATTATACTAGCTTTGAAAATCAAGCAGAAGTTTATGCAACTTAAAATGTTTACAAACTGCAGTGCAATCTACTGTTTGTGAATGTCAGTGTATTATCAGGAAACGTGTCTATACAATCACAGGTATATTTCCTCACAAACTACGAAGCGTGAAATATGTTTTTGTACCTGTTGGTTTCAGTTAGGGACATATTTTGTGCACTATTTATGTGATTGTGTCTATGCATGAGGAATGAATGAATTTCAGTCACACATTCCCTAAATCATAACTTGATGGTGCTTGGGAAAGAACAGTTAAAACCTCATGAAGTTCTAATGTCTCTTCAAAACACATCACAGTATTAGGATGTAGGAGGATATGTACATGTGCTCCCTGGGGTGGGGATTTCTAGTTACTAGACCATCTCCATTTTTAGCATTTGGCATCCTCATTGTACTTTTATAAATATGACGTTAACAGAAGAGCAACAATATGATTTTACCGATGGAATAACAGATTTGCCTGCATTCACTGAAAGACTGTAAATATTGGGTCCCTGTGACTTCAACTGACTCTTCCAAATTGTATGAATGTATCAATACATTTGATAAACCCAGGTGCAGAATGATAAAGAAAAAATGTTAGACCCAATAATGTGGCTAATTAGCACTGGTCCAATTTCTAGCCCATGGATTTAAAATGGACTCACAGTCCTGTTCCTGCCTTTTATTTTCTGAACTTGCCACTTTTGCATTCTCTTGAGTTCAGTTTAAAGACAGTTGCTAGCATCTGTGACCAATCTGACAATAACGTGTTCCTCAGCTGCCTATGGATTAATCACACACTGGCATATTTCAGCTGAATGTCCGTCTGGAGAATAAATTGACTAGATTAACTGAAATTCCACTCTTTGTGTAGGTATTTGGCATATATTTAAGAAAAAGCTAAAAAGAATGGAAATCGTATGACAGGAACTTAAGTCTTTCTTCAAAGTGCACACAGTCTTTTGGATACCTCATTCAGCCAAGTATTTGTGCTCTTCCTCATTCAGTAGAAGGCAGCTTTCAATTTGCTTAGAAGGCAACATTGGAAGGTTAGAGTTCATCAGAAACATAGAATTTTAAAATGTGAGTTCAACTGAATAAATCTGAATTTCTGTAGGAAGAATCAAAACACCTATTTAAAGATTGTAATATATAATAATCATTTTAAAGTATTTGATTAAATCTGATAGGTTTTCCAGAAAGGAAAAAAAAAATCAGCTCTAAAACCAAAGCTGATTTTTAGAAAATTTGAAAACATAAACCAGCCCTATCTATAATATAATT
Organism: Chlorocebus sabaeus; assembly: GCF_047675955.1. Classification (NCBI taxonomy): domain Eukaryota; kingdom Metazoa; phylum Chordata; class Mammalia; order Primates; family Cercopithecidae; genus Chlorocebus; species Chlorocebus sabaeus. Next base: position 5,242,220 of record NC_132929.1, on the reverse strand, counting down.
TCTCTAAAACTTTATCTTAGTCATTTAAAAATAATATAACTATTAAAAAATACAACTGCTATCTTAATGTTCTGAAATAAGTTAAAACATTTTAAAATATGAATACTGTAGCTTCAAAGAAAGAAATGGTGGGACGGAAAAGTAGAGAAAGAAATGCCAATTCCAGTCCAAAGCTTTATTTGCCAAGTTTTCTTAGAATGAATTTTACCAGTTTATGAATTCTTGTAAACAGAATGTATAATGGAAATACTGAAAGACTTTTGCCTAAAGTGGCATTATTGTCTGCTGGTGTGATGCTACTGTAATGTAATAAATTCTTAAGTTGTTGCAAAGTGCTGTTTTTGCCTTAAAATTTTCTTTTGTGTGTCTTGAAAACTGTAGTATTAAAGGTACTGATAGTGTGCAAATGCTGGGCATGCTTGACATGAGATAATCGGTTTCATTTTTACAAAATTGCAATATAACTATGCAAGTGTTTATTAAAAGAAAAAAATAAGAAAGTTACAGGATTAAAAGAAATTATGGGGTGAAAGTTATGGGATTAAAAAATGTAAAAAAATTGTGACCAAAAAACTTCTGGCAAAAAAAGTAGAGAAAAGTTTTATCAAAAATTACCAAAACAAGTTACGAAGAAGAAGTTAACAGGATTTTTAAAAAAGTCATGGGATAAAAATAAAAATGAAAAGCAGGCTCCTGTCAGAAAAGCCTGGAGAAGCTGGGCTGGAGTCTCCACCGCCACCATGTCCCTGCCACCCCTTCCCAGTCACCCCTTTACAATTAGGGTAGCAAGACAAGACCTCTGTCTAATGGGGAAAGACAAACAGACCCTTTGCCACCTTGACCAGGGCTGAGTCTTTAAATTTCTGGATGATGATGATGATTGTTATTTAAAAGCCAGAGGCTGGTGGAGTTGGTTTGTTTGGAGGAGGCCTGATGGCCTCCTTTCTCTCACCATAGCAACTTTTCCCTCAGCGGGGCTCCCAGCTTCTTACTCAGAGAGGTAGTGAAAGGAGCTGGGCGCATTCCTCAGCCCCGGGCTCAAGACTCCCTGAGCCTAGTACAAACACATTCCATCCTCCCATCCCACCACATATCGCCATATCTCTCTCAAACTCCCTGAGCCCAGTATAAACACCACCTGGAAAGCCTCCGATAAGGAGACAGCCGTTCAAGGTTCCACTGAAAGCGCGGGAGCCAAAAGAATTTCTTTGTTCCCCTGTAACTTTCGGGCTATAAAAAGCAAACGCTCGCATTGTTCGAGGCCCTCTCTTGTATGCTGTAGAATGGAGGGACCAGGTTCGAACTTGTAATAAAGATCCTTGCCACTTGGCTTTGACATTGGACTCTGGTGGTCTTCTTTGGGGAACAAACGGTCTGGGCATAACAGTAGCTGAGGCAGGACAGTGGGGCTAACTGTGGACCAGGCGAGGGCACGGGCTGCTGGGGTGGGCCCCCTTCCCTGGTGTACATACTGTGTCTGTGTAACGTTTTGTAGATTCCAGAGGGTAGGGCCGCCTCTGTATCGTACCTAGCAGAGGTTGAAGCTGGCACATGGGGAGGAGGTTCTAATAATTATTTGTGGCTGGGAAACTTATTTATTGCTAGCATAGGACAGAGGAAGGAGGCGTGGATGGGGTTGTGGCTCCCTGGTGGTGTGATCACAGCTCACTGCAACTTCCACCTCTCATGCTCAAGTGATCCTCCCACCTCAGCTTCCCAGGTAGCTGGGAGTATAAGCATGCACTACTATGCCTGGCTAGTTTTTAAATTTTTTTGTAGAGAAAAGATCTTGCTATGTTGCCCATGCTGGTCTTGAACTCCTGGCCTGAAGCGATTCTCCCATCTTGACCTCCCAAAGCACTGGGATTACAGGCATGAGACATTGCTCCGGTCCATAAGGTTTTCTCTTTATTACTGTGTTGTTGTTGTTGTTGTTGTTGTTGTTGAGAGAGTCTTGGTCTGTTTCCGAGACTGGAGTGCAGTGGTGCAATCTCAGCTCACTGCAACCTCCGCCTCCTGGTTCAAGCAATTCTCATGCCTGTAGCCTCCTGGGTTACAGTATGAGCCACTGCACCTGGCTAATTTTTGAATATTTAGTAGAGACAGAGTTTTGCCGTGTTGGCCAGACTGGTCTCCAGCTCCTGGCCTCAAGCAATCCGCCCTCCTCAGCCTCCCAAAGTGCTGGGATTACATGTGTGGGCCACTGCTCCTAGCTAAGAACCCGTCTCTGTTTAAATAAAAGAAGAAAATTCAGAATATGTGGAATACAGAACACCAAAGGCCAAAGTTATTTACCTCCCTGAGGTAATCTGTGTAAACAATTTGATATATATCAAGTTCCTACTTGCTATGCATATATATATACATATACACAAGTATACGTTGACACATTCCCCCTTCCCTGCTGTCGTGCTATTAGTCTGTGTTTTGTAGAAAGTGGACAACTCTATGTTCTTTGCTGGCCTGTATTTCTCCTATTCAGTGATGTGTTACGAATATGTGTTTAAGTCAATTTATGCAACTCTTTAATACCATTTTAAAAGGTTATGATACACGATCATATGAAGGTATTACAATTTATTCCAACATTTACCTTTTGCACGTTTAATAATTTCCATTGATTTGCCAGGGTGAACACTCTCATGTCACGGCTGAATCCTTTTGTATAGACATCCTCAATTATTCTCTTAAGTTAAACGTTTAAATAAACTTGCTAGATTAGTCTCATTTCTTAAAAAGTTCTTAATTGGTAGTTTATATGTAACATTGTAGTTTTATATGTACTTGCAAATAGCTATAGTTCCTGTAAAAAAAGTGATAAAATTAAACTTTAACATATGCCAAAAATATTTTGACTTAGCGCTTCATTAAGTGCATGATTACAGTCTCTATATCTTTTGATTTACCTTTCTATCTTTACAATTTTCAGACGAGACACTTAGAGGTCACATAGTAAATTAAAGTGTTCTTTTTTAATAATCTCCATCTTTCTAAATTTGGTGAGTCACAATAAGTTATTTTGGGGTTGTTGAAAGCTGTGGCTCTGTTCTAAATTTGAGCCCAGAAATCACGCCATTTACAAAATATGCTTTGTCTTCCAACATCAGAGTGTCTGGTAGAAGGTGACAGTTCTTGGAACTTAAAAAATCTAAAACAGGACAGGAACAGAATCTGGAAAATATTTCTGTTTCTGATAATATGGCTGAGTAGGTACTCTGCAAACCCTCTCTCATAAAATAGACATGCTGGATAGTCCCTGCCAAGATATACTTGAACTTGCCATAAAAGAAAAACCCAGACTCTCTAAGAATGAAGATGAAGTGAAAATCAGAAGGCTACTATGAGAATAACGGGGAAGTAGCCCCTGTTATCAAGGTTATGTGCGCATGTGTTCAATAAAAAGTTTCAAACCTAAAAAAAGTTGAGATAATTAATATTGCCCTACATATACACATCATCAACAATTTTTCATTCATGGCATGGCCAGCTTTTTGTTTGTTTTTTAAAGGTGGGGTTTTGCTGTGTTTGCCCAGGCTGGAGTGCAGTGGCATGATCTTGGCTCACTGCAACTTCTGCCTCCCGGGTTCAAGCAGTCCTCCTGCCTCAGCCTCCCAAGTAGCTGGGATTACAGGTGCCCGGCACCACATCCGGATAATTTTTGTATTTTTACTAGAGATGGGGTTTCACCACGTTGGCCAGCCTGGTCTCAGACTCCTGACCTCAGGTCATCTGCCTGCCTTGGCCTCCCAAAGTGCTGGGATTACAGACGTGAGCCACTGCACCTGGCCACAGCCAGCTTTGTTTCATTTATATTCCCACTTCATTTATATACATTCCTTCTTCCTCTGAATTATTTTGAAGTAAAACCTATAAACATCATCTTTTTTTTTTTTTTTTTTTTTTTTTTAGACGGAGTCTCGCTCTGTCCGCAGGCTGGAGTGCAGTGGCGCTATCTTAGCTCACTGCAAACTCCGCCTCCCGGGTTTACACCATTCTCCTGCCTCAGCCTCCCCAGTAGCTGGGATTACAGGTGCCTGCCACCACGCCCGGCTAGTTTTTTGTATTTTTAGTAGAGACGGGGTTTCACCGTGTTAGCCAGGATGGTCTCGATCTCCTGACCTCGTGATCTGCCCGTCTCGGCCTCCCAAACTGCTGGGATTACAGACGTGAGCTACCGCGCCTGGCCCATCATATCATTTTTTAATTACCGTGTATGTATCTGTAGAAGACAAATAATTTTTAAAAATATATTCGCAATGCCATTAAATACCAAAAAAGTAATACATTCGGGAAATAGCCATAAATCTAGAGTTCACATTTTCTTGACTTACTCATAAGTGATTTTTTCTAGGTTACCTGTTTGCTCATATTTACATTCCTAACTGAACAATGTCTTAAACTGACAGAAAATGCAGGTGATCTTATGACCAAATGCCTCATGCAAGGAAAAAACTCCTCATGCAAGAGGAGTCCCTCCAAATATAGAAAGGACCAGTATTTTAAGAGAGATGTTAACTAAAATGTGGCAATGTAAGGAGCAGAGCAGGAAGAACCTTTCCGTCGGAAACTTACAACAAGTCAATTTCATAGTTAGTTTCCGTGGTCCTTCCACAACAATCTCTGGCATCTGTTTTCTCTACAATGGCGGGAACAATAGTAGCTATTTCAGAGCAGGAAAAGGCTTAGAGCAGTGCTAGAAGAGGGTCCTGGCTATATAAAGTTCAATTGTTTGTATATTGTAACAAACTTACTTTTTTTTTTTTTTTTCTGGTCAATAACAGATTTCTTTTGGAAAAGTAGCAGCCTCCTGTCCGGGGAACACCTGCAGTTCCCACTAAGTGAACATTGGTGTCTGCTAATCTTTGCCTCTGTTTCTCTCAATAACATACTGTCAAGCTGTTCCTTGATTTAGCCATTTTATTTACTTTTTCTTTTTTTTCCTTTCCCTTTTCCTGAGACACAGTCCCTCTCTGTTTCCCAGTCTGGACTGCAGCAGCGCCATCGTGGCTCACTGCCACCTCCACCCCGGTCTCAAGCAATCCTCCTCCATCAGCCTTCACAGTAGCTCGGACTACCCCCCGGGCCCAGCACGCTCTGCTCATCATTGTGGTTTCTGTTTTTCCGTTGAAACCGGGCTTGGGGCCAGACTCAGTGACTCATGCCTGCAATACCAGCACCCCCGAAGGCCAAGGCCGGTGGATCACCCCAGGGGAGGAGCTGGAGACCAACAGCCCGACCAGCATGGAGGATCCCAGTCTCTACCAATAAAAAATAAAAAACTAACCGGGCATGGTGGCTCACGCCTGCAATCTCAGTCACTCAAGAGGCTGAGGCAAGAGAACCACCCAAACCCAGGAGGCAGAGGCCGCGGGGAGCGGAGGCCCCGCCACTGCACTCCAGCCTGGGCAACAAGAGCGAAACTCCGCCTCAAGAATGAAAAAAAGAGAGACCAGGTTTCCCCTTGTTGCCCGGGCCGGTCTGGAACTCTTAGACTCAAGCGATCCGCCACACGCCACACTCAGCCCTCCAAAGACCTGGGATCCCAAGCGTGAGCCCCCACGCCAGGCCGATCTATTCCTGTCTGATTAATAAACTGGGCCTTAGGGACTGGCTCAGGCCTGCAACCCAGCACCTGGGGAGGCCGAGGCGGGCAGATAACCTGAGGTCAGAACATTGAGACCAGCCTGAGCAACATGGAGAAACCCCATCTCTTAACAACAACAACAAAAATATATAGATACATAATTAGCCGGGCGTGGTGGCTCACGCCTGCAATCCCAGCCACTCGGGAGGCGGAGGCCGCGGGGAGCCGAGACCCTGCCACTGCACTCCATCCTGGGCAACAAGAGCGAAGCTCCCTCTCAAAACAAAAACCAAAACAAAAAACAAAACAAAAAAACCCAGAGACTCAATTTCACCATGGTGCCCAGGCCGGCCTTAACTCCTAGGCTCAAGCGATCCGCCCCGCTTGGCAGTCCAAAGTCCTGGGATCACAAGCGTGAGCCGCCGTGCCAGGACGATCTGTTCCTTTCTGATTAATAAATTGGGTCGTGTGCGCTGGCTCATGCCTGCGATCCCAGCACCCCGGGAGGCTGAGGCGGGTGGATAACCTGAGGTCGGGAGTTTGGGACCAGCCTGACCAACATGGAGAAACCTCGTCTGTGCCAAAAAAAAAAAAGAACGAAATTAGTCAGGTGTGGTGGTTCACGCCTGCAATCCCAGCCACTGGGGAGGCTGAGGCAGGAGAACCACCCAAACCCGGGAGGCGGAGGCCGCGGGGAGCCCAAACCATTACATCGCACTCCAGCCTGAGCAACAAGAGCGAAACTTCGCCTCAAAACAAACAAAACAGACCTAATTTCACCATGTTGCCCAGGCCAGTCTGGAACTCCTAGGCTCAAGCGATCTGCTGCGCTCAGCCATCCTACATCTGGGATCAAAAGCGTGAGCCACCACGCCAGGCCGATCACGCCTATTGAGTAATCCCAGCACTTTGGGAGGCCTCGGTGGGTGGATCACCTGAGGTCAGGAGTTTGGAGACCAGCCTGGCCAACATGATGAAACCCCGTCTCTACCAAAAATATTTAAAAATTAGCTGAGTGTGTGGCGGGCGCCTGTAGTCCCAGCTACTCAGGAGGATGAGGCAGGAGAATCGCTTGAATCCGGGAGGCGGAGGTTGCAGTGAGCCACGATAGCGCCACTGCACCCAGCCTGGGTGACACAGTGAGACTCCGTCTCAAAAATAAAATAAAATAAACTGGACCGTGCACGCTGGCTCAGGCTTGCATCCGCAGCACCCCCGGAGGCCGAGGCGGGCGGGTAACCTGAGGTCGGGAGTTTCAGACCAGCCTGACCAACAGGGAGAAACCCCTTATGTATCAAAAAAAAAAAGAAAGAAAGAAAATTTAGCAGGCTATGATGGCTCCTGCCTGCTATCTCAGCCACTTGGTAGGCCGAGGCAGGAGAAACACCCAAACCCAAAAAGCAGAGGCCACGGGGAGCTGAGACCGAGCCACTGTACTCCAGCCTGGGCAACAAGAGCGAAACTCCGCCTCAAAAACAAAAACAAAACAAACAAAAAAAGGGAGACCCGGTTTCACCCTGTTGCCCAGGCTCAAGCGTCCATAGCGCTTGGCCATCCAAAGTCCTGGGATCACAAGCGTGAGCCACCACGCCAGGCCAATCTATTCCTTTCCGATTAATAAATTGGGCCTTACGCACTGGCTCACGCCTGCAATCCCAGCAGCCACGGAGGCCGGGGAGGGCAGATAACTTGAGGTCGGGAGTTTGAGACCAGCCTGACGAACATGGGGAAACCCTATCTCCACCAAATAAAAATAAACATTAAAAATACAAACTGAGCCGGGCATGGTGGCTCACGTGCAATGCCAGCCACTCAGGAGGCTGAGGCAGGAGAACCACCCAAACCCGGGAGGCAGAGGCCGGATGAGCCGAGACCTCGCCATTGCCCTCCAGCCTGTGCAACAAGACCGAATCTCTGCCTCCAAAAAAAAAAAAAAAAAAAAAAGGTGACCGGGTTTCACCATGGTGCCCGGCCTGCCCAGGCGGGTCTGGAACTCCTAGGCTCAAGCGATCTGCTGCGCTCGGTCCTTGAAAGTCCTGGAATCACAAGCGTGAACCACCACACCAGGCTGATCTATTATTCCTTTCTGATTAATAAATTGGGTGGTGCACGGTGGTCCACGCCTGTAATCCCAACACCGGGGGAGGCCAAGGCCAGCGGATAACCTGAGGTCAGCAGTTTGATACCAGCTTGATGTACATGGAGAAACCGCTCTCCACCAAAAAATAAATAAATAAATAAATTAAAATACAAACTGAGCCAAGCATGGTGGCTCACGCCTGCAATCCCAGCCACTCAGGAGGCTGAGGCAGGAGAACCACCCAAACCCGGGAGGCTGAGGCCATGGGCAGCTGAGACCCCACCACTGCACCGCAGCCTGGGCAACAAGAGCTAAACTCACCTCGGGAAAAAAAAATAGAGACCGAGTTTCACATGGTGCCCAGGCCAGTGTGGAACTCCTGGGCTAAGAGCTTCCTCCCCGGGATTATCTTAAAGTGTAGTTGGAAAAAGTAAACTAGCCCCAAAAACTTTTTGAAAAGCCCTCACGTATAGGTGTTCCTAAATGATAAAATTGTGTTGCTTATTTTAAATATTTGAAGTTTATAAAACTAATTGAGTTGCTTATCTTAACTATTTTGACATTTATAAAACTGGTAGCATGAAATTTTTTGAAATATTTAACAACACACAGTATTTCTTGTAAACTTCATCCACACTCATGTATGGAGCGGTCGTTAACCCATTTTCACTGCTGTGTAGTATTGCATTGAATAAACTTTCCACAGTTGATCTATTTTTTTCCCATTCTTCCCGTCACTCAACTCCCCGGATTCCTTCTATAATCTCTGTGAAAAATTGTATTTCCCAAAGATGGCACAACAATATTCCTCATACCGTGTGCTCTTCTCTTTGTGACATTGCCACTATCCTATCAGGAAGTGGAGTTTAATTTCCCTCTCCTTGAATCTAGGTGGGCTCGCGACTGCTTCAACCAACAGAGCATTGCAGAAGTGATGCTGTGTGACTTCTGAGACTAGGCCATAAGTCTTATGATAGTGCAGTTTCCACGTTGTTCACCAGAACACTCATGCTCTGAGTGACCATGAGTCACCATGTAAAAAGTCCAACTACCCCAGGGCCACCATATTTTGAGGAAGCCACACCACATAGAAAGCCCAGTGTGTGCACACTGCAGTCATCAGTCCTGATTTTCAAATCAGTGTCGCCCAGGTGTCAGGAACATCAACGAAGGTGCTTGCTGATGTTCCAGGCCCCATCCTTTGAGTCCCTCCTAGCCTTTGAGTCTTCTCAACTGAGGTCTCAGATATCCTAGAGCAGAGACTAGCTAACCTCCTTGTGCTCAGTCCACAGTCCTAATCCATGGGCACAACTGTAAACAACTATTAATACGTTTTAGAGTAGTTTGGTGTAAGTTAGCTATACCAACCAGAACTGTTTCTTAGTAATGCCCCTCCTCTGGGCCCCATATCTACCTGGGAAAAATCATCCCCTTGCCTTCCAGGTCCCTCTAACTTTATCAACCAATGTTCTTTTCTCTAGTATCCACCAGAGCTCTTTCTAACTAAATCAGCTCATAATTCTTTATGAAAATGTTATAAAAACTCCGTACTAAAATCTTTTCTCTGCCTCCACCAGTTTCACAGGATTCTAGGCCTCCTGCTCAAGCAGAACCACCTTTCAACCATTTGCCACTCACTTCAACGTTTAGTTTCTCTGAAGACTTCTTCACCTTCGAGTAAATTTGTCTTAACAGTGTTTCTCCCAGTGTGGTCCACAGACCACCTGCATCAGAAGCACCTGGGTCCTTATTTAAACACAGGTTCTGGGCATCACCCCACACATACTGAATCAGGGTCGCTGCATTTGTGGCAAGCGCCCAGGTGTGCCTTAAGCATCCCAGTGTTTAAAAATCATGAATCTCTTGGGAATTATTTAAAGGGGGTGGGAAGTCAGGGCCTGTAGCGCTTGGTGTAAACTTGAGAAAAGAGACCTGGGAGAATTCAGACAGAAATCCTTTTCCTTTTGCCAAGTAAAGCTATTAAAACTCCAGTGCTCTATATCTCTAGCCCTGTTTCTTTTCCCGGGCACTATAAAACCATGACCCCAAAGTGATACAGCAGATGCTCAGAAAGCACTACAAGCCTCGAACTTCAGGTAACAAATAAATGAATACATGAAAGAATGTAGAACTTACGTCTACAAATCATTACAAATGAGGTTCTGATTTTCAGATCATGGTATGCGTTAGTGTCAAGGATGGGGAATATATTTATAACTTTCAATGATATTTTAAATACATAATAGTCATATACACAAACATGCATGACTAACCATTAGCTCACTTACCCCAGGCATGGGTGTTTCACTAATGCTAAACAATCCCTCTGTGGAATTGCTCTCTCATTGTGCACGTTTATAAACATTCTTTCAGTTCTGTTTTCTTGTTGCCAAAGTTTGTTGTTTATAGATGTGTATATACCCTACCTTACTTCACAAAGGATTTTGAATATTTATTCCATGTGTATATAAAAACAAATACAGCCCGGGTACGGTGGCTCATCCCTGTAATCCCAGCACGAAGCAGGCAGATAACCCGAGGCCAGGAGTTCAAGACCAGCCTGACCTACATAGGGAAACCCTGTCTCTACTAAAAATACAAATATTTGCCGGGCGTGGTGGTGCGCGCCTGTAATCCCAGCTATTCAGGAGACTCAGGCAGGAGAATCTCTTGAACCCCAGAGGCAGAGGTTGCAGTGAGCAGTGATCATGCCACTATACTCCAGCCTGGGTGACAGAGGGAGACTCTGTCTCAAAAACAAAAACAAACCAAAAAACAAATAATAGGTGGCAAGAATGTTTCTGTCCTCAAGTCAGCTGTTTCCCAATATTAGAGGAGCAGAAGCAAAGAACCAGGATTCCCCCATCCCTGCTTATCTGAGAAAATTGTGAAAGTTGCCTGTCACTGAACTTGTCATGTAATGATCTAAAAGTGTTTCTTGAATATAAGAAATATGTTCTTAGCTCTATTCATGCCAATGTTATAAGCTCCTCTTTCCCAACCACCATTTACTGTTTGTGTTCTTCTTCTAAGCCACCACAAAATGTGCATGTAAAAGGCGGGAAAGCAAGAAATAAAGGAAAGAGGAGACAGGGAGAGGAAAATCTGAAGAAGAATTCCTAAATAGAGAAATCTATCTCTTATGTTATAAGAATCATTGAATTCTCAAATCTCAGAGATGATTCACTAGAATGCTGCATCAACTTGACACTTGCCTTGTGTGATTTTGTCTTATACAGTACTCTATTTACACAGACATTTTCCAGTAATTTATAAGTGCTGGGAAAGTACAGATAAAGTGTATTTTCACTAGTGAACCTTAAAATGATGGCAGTTGCTACACGTCCTTTAAGTTCTCTGTCAGAGAATTTCTCTCTTTTAATGAGACATAAAAGCGTTCACTTTGCAACAATGAGCTACAAAAATAGTAACCACAAAAGCAGCAAAATGAATGTAATGCTTAAAAAAATCCAGATCAGGCCGGGCCGGTGGCTCATGCCTATAATCCCAGCACCTTGGGAGGAGGAGGTGAGACGATGGCTTGAAGCCAAGACCAGTTGAAGTTCAAGTTCAAGACCAGCCAGGTCAATATAGCAAGACCCTGTCTGTATAAAAAATTTAGAAATTAAGTGGGTATGGTGGTGCGTACCTGTAGTCCCAGCTACTAGAAGGGCTGAGGTGGAAGGATCGTTTGAGTCCAGAAGTTTGGTGCTGCAGCGTGCTAAGATTACAATACTGCACTCCAGCCTGGACAGCAGAGTGAGACCCTGTCTCTAAACACACACACACACACACACACACACAGACACACATACACACGCACACACACAGACACACACAGAGACATACACACACACAGACACAGACATACACACACAAAGACACACACACACACACAGACATACACACACACACACACAGACATACACACACACACACGTACCCACATACAGATCACATGTATTATTTCATTTGATCCTCACAGCAACCCTATAATATAGATGAAAAAAAGAAATTATTATATTTTCAGATTTTTTTACATGTGTTCTCTCTTTTTCTTGACACATACTGTCTTCTGATATCTACATAACTTCCTCCCTCACTTCTTTCAAGTTTTTCCTCAAATGTTACCTATTCAGAATTCTCCCTTGACTACTCAAAAAAAAAAAAAAAAATAGTACGCCATCTCCTAGTCTCCCCCTCACCCCCTTACTCTGCTTTAATTTTCCCCATAGCACTTTTGCCATATGACAAAATGTAGTTTTTGTATGCTTTCTCTACTTGGATGTAAACTCCATGGTGGTGGTAATTTAGTTTGTTTGCTACTATTTCTGCAGTCCCAAAAGAGCACCTAGCACATAGTAGATGCACAATAAACAAATGAATGCATTATTCCCATTTCATGAAGAACAAGTCAGGAAGTATGGGCTTAAGAGATTTGACCAACATGGCACATCCAATGAATGGCAGATTAGTTTCTGCATCACAGGTGTAAATTCCAAGTCCCCCTATATTTTCAGGACCATCAGAAAGAAACTGTGTTAACTTGATGTACAACTATTGACTTCATCGGCATTAATTTCTGGAATAATGTAGACCTTCTTTTGCTGCTTCACGAGTGTTATCTGGAGAAAAAAAATGAAAGCAGGCCACATTTCCTGATACTGGATAGGATGGCGGGAAAACATCTAAGCTGAGCCATAGGCAGGGCAATCTGCAGCCCACCAAGAAGTGATGCACATTTCCTCGGTGTCAATCCTACTTCCATGCTCCCTAAACAAGCCTTTTACAGATTATTTCGAAGCACTCTTTGCCAATAAGCAAACAGTGATTTCTTCCACAATGATAGCAGCTTGAGATATGATGCAATTAAGATAACAAAAACCATTGGCTATTCTCATAGTGGACCATTTAGCAGTATGACAGGTATGCGATACAGCCTTTGTAAATGGGTCCAATAATTGCTGTGCTTTCATCAGATTATAAGTATAGCAATAAAGAAGTCCTCATGTAATTTTAGACAGTACTTTCCCTTGGCCTTTCAAGATAACTAACACACTTCTAACACTAAACATAATTGAATTTAACCTAACTCACTTGGAAATAGTAAACTCTCTATTCACTACCATCCTATTAGCCTATTAACAGCCTATCCTCTATTAACCAACACTTTCAAACAAATCCTAGTAGCGAATGTTAAAATTGTAAGAGGCTTAAGAAATCATCTATTAAAAGTCCATTATTTTAAAAGAAATTTTTGCTAACTAACTTATCAGTTACACCCAGTCGGGAAGCAGTGCAGTCAGACTAGGACCCTCAATGTGCTTTCTACTGCACACAGGAGGGCTGAATTTTGCACAGGGTCTGCCATTCCAAGAAAACTGTTAACTGGATGGATTTGAATTTAATGGCCTTGAAGCCTGCAACATTGCAAAGTAATTTTGAATGACTGGTAAATCACTGGGAGGAACATACATTAAATGACCTTCATTACGCTATTTACGTTCTTTAGATAGTGTTTGATCTCTGAGAATTTATAATGTCAGTACAGGTTATATATAATAAATGTTATTAATGAAAATGTTTGGTCAAGCAGTACAATCAATTTTCTGACCAAACCTGAAGGTATAATTTTTTTTTAATTACAAAGTCGGAAGCCAGTAAGGAATGTGAAAGGCTAGAACACTGATCTAGAATTACGTCAGCTAATACCTATTCTACACTAATGTATTCTTTAAATTCACAAACATACACTAACCAACTCCCACGTGCCAGTGTGGAAAACCTTTATTAGCTGTTCACTAAACCATTTCCCTCTCCCTCCTAGGCACAGCTAGACTACTCTTTTCAGCCTCCATTGCAGTTCGCTACAGCTGCATGCCTGAGTTCTGGTCACTGGGCTATCAGAAGCGGTGATATATACCATAACACTCTTCCATGTGTGATCCTCCATTTACCTTCCTCATCTTCCAACCAGATGCAGGAAATCTAGTGAAACTCTGTAGGAGCTCCAGGAGACAGCAGAGCCACAAGGTGGAAGGAGCCTGGGTCCCTGAGTCACATGTGCAGCAGAGGAATGGAAGTGCCATGGAAACACAATGGAGTATCTTAGGAAAGGCTTTCCAGAAGCTCTGGTAGCAGAGATGGATATTGAATGAAGGTTAAAATGGGAAGAAAAGAAAGCAAAGTCCCCTTAGGCAGAAGAGAAAGCATACATAGAACTTTAGATGTGAAAATACTAGACGACATTTCAGAACCAACAAGTTGTCTAAAGTAACTGGCATATGTAGTAAAACACAGGCAAAGCTTTGAATCTTAAGATAAAAATTGAGTTGTGGAAAGATTATGAACAGGCTTGTGTGCCAAGTTAAAGAATTTAGACTTTACCCTATAGGCAGTAGAACCCAGGAAAAGGCTTTAAAACTGGGAAGTGACATAAACAACACTATCCATTAGAAGGTAAACTCTGGTGCCCTGTGGAAAAGAACTTGAAGAGGGAAGTTGGCATGAGAAGGAGGCGAGTATTAGACTATTGGAAAAGTCCAGGCAAGAGGCAATGCAAGGAAGGATTCAGGCTGCATTAGAAGAAATTGATACAAAAACAGATACAAGAGACCATAATATTCACGTAGCTGTTAGGTGTAAGCCAGTGGTCCCCAACATTTTTGGGACCAGGGACCAGTTTCATGGAAGACAATTTTTCCACAGACTGGGGTGGGGGAGGATGGTTTCGACACGATCCTAGTGCATTACATGTATTGTGCATTTTGTTTATATCATTATTACATTGCAATATATAATGAAATAATTATACAACTCACCATAATGTAGAATCAGTGGGAGCCCTGAGCTTGTTCCCATACAACTAGACAGCCCTGTCTGGGGGTGATGGGAGACAGTGACAGATCATCAGGCATTAGATTCTCGTAAGGAGTGTGCAACCTAGATCCCTTACATGTGCAGTTCACAATAGGGGTTGCAACCCTGTGAGAACCTAATGCCGCTGCTGATCTGACAGGAGGCAGAGCTCAGGCAGTGGTACGGTTTGGCTCTGCTTCCCCACCCAAATCTCATCTCAAATTGCATTCGCCACATGTTGAGGGACGGACCTATAATCCCTACATGTCAAGGGAGGGAGGTGATTGGTTCATGGGGGTGGTTCCCCCATGCTGTTTTCACGACAGTGAGTGAGTTATCACAAGATCTGATGGTTTTATACAGGGTTCTTCCCCCTTCGCACTCTCTCTCTCTTTCTGTCACCTGCTGCCGTGTAAGATGTGCCTGCTTCCCCTTCCACCATGATTGCAAGTTTCCTGAGGCCTCCCCAGCCCTGCAGAACTGTAAGTCAATTAAACCTTTTTATAAATTACCCAGTCTCAGGCAGTTCTTTAGAGCAGTGTGAGAACGGACTAATACAGGCAGTAATGTGAGCGATGGGGCGCAGCTGTAAATACAGAGGAAGTTTCACAGACTGATACTGGTCCTTAACCCCAGGGTTGGGGACCCCTCGTGCAATCAGTCAAAAGTAACATTAACTGAGACAGGGAACACAGAAAAGATACAGATTAGAAGGAAAAGATGATAAATTTGCTTTTAATTACATTGAATTTGAAGTCCAAACTACGGAAGCTATCCAGTGGGCATTTTGCATTACATATGCAGAACTTAGAAAAAAATTCAAAATTGGAAGTACAAATTTGGGAGCTGGCAATGTAGAGATGGTATTTAATCCAATGGAATGGATGAGATCTGCCAATAAGAGAGTGTAGAGTGAGAAGAAAAGAAGGAAGAGATTTCACAAGATATTTGAAAGAGTGGTTAGAGGAGTATAGAAAGCATCAGGAGAGGAAAGTGTCATGAAAACCAAGGGAGGTGGGACTTTAAGACTCCCACTTATGCAGAGGAGGTCAGACCAGACCCTGCAAGGAAACCAGATATGCTAACTAGGTACAGAGCAGGGTTACAGCACCTGGAATCCTGTCAGGCACTGTGGGCATGTTCCAAAAATTTGCCAGAGAATGCAAATCTGTCATCAGATTGAACTGATAAGTTTTGGCTGGAAGTCAAAGATGGAGCAAAAGGTCAAACACCAAGTAAATGCAGAACCTCAGAGGTGGAGGATGGAGACTGGAAAAAGGCAAAAAAAAAAAAAAAAGGTCTGGGATTTTTGCTGGAGCTCCTGCTTGCCAAGTTCTGGCCAGAGGGTAGACTGGGTCAGAATAAACACAAGAGGTGATCAATTGTTTCCAGGAACTAGAAGCCTGAAGGGCCACTGGAAATTGGCTAGTAGGTATTGAAGCAATTTTGTTAGCTTTGGAAGAAGAAAAGGCAAACTACCGAAGGCAATGAGTGGAGACGTCTTCCTCAAGATTGCTGACTGTTAATGGAATTTTGTGTGGAAGCTTGAGGAGTAGGGAGGCTGAAATGAAGATGCTGAATATATTTGTAGGCTAAGGGTAAGAATCTATTGAAGAAAGCGACATGGAAGATTGAAAGAACGCATAATGTAAGAAATCAAGGTGGGAGTCCTGCAGGAGATGGAACCAAAGGACCTATGAAGATGCTACCTCTGAAAATAATGTCTTCTCTTGCTTTATTGTCTTTGTCAGTTCTTGCCACCAAAACAAAACACCTGAGACTGGATAATTTAGAAATAATATACATTTATTTCTCACAGTTCTGGAAGCTGGAAAGTCCAAGATTAAGGTGCTAGCAAGGCCCCACTTCTTAACACTATATATCACATTGCGATCAAGTTTCAACATATGCATTTTGGAGGACACATTCAGACCATAGCATTGATCTTATGTTTTGGTGGGAGAGGAAAAACAAAACCAGGAGAATAATACGGCAGAAGTCTAGAGAACTGGTGAGGGATACTGCGGGAGTTCATCACTGATGGCGTTTGTTTTCTTAGTAAAGCCAGGCTGGGTCATGCACTCGGAGAGCTGGAATGTGGAGGGTGCTCACAGGTTTGAAGAGGAGAAAGGAAAACTTTGGAATAACGGGGGCTGCAGAGAAAGAGGACTGTCCGGGATAGACGAATAATTAGATTTGCACTGAAGGCACAGCTCAGACAGGGAGTCAGAATGAGACAAGATGTTTCCTAGAATTTCCTAGAGATGATTAGAGCCAGAGGGTCTAAGAACAGGGAAAGAAAGAAAGAAACCAGATAGTTTGCCTGCTAGGAACAAAGGAAACAAAAGAGGATAATGAATCCAAAAGTGTCAAAGAGGGTATGATGAAAGGACTGATTGACCAGTCTGCCCTGAGCTGCTTCTAGGCTGAGGTCAGAGCCTAGCACAGTTCCCACCACAGTGTCTGACACACAAAATACACGCAACAAATGTGGAATAAATGAATGAACAAGTGAACGACTGAATGAACAAGCACATGCTGGAAATTCAGGCTGGTTATGGAGGAAATGAAGTGGACTAGGAAGGAATCAAGAAGCAGGACTGTGTCCTGAGGCAGAAGAACAGGTTTTATGGAAATGGAAAAGTTTGAGAAGAGAAAAACACACAAGGTTGCCGGCAGAGTCATTTCAAAATTCAAATTTTCAGAGGAGCAGTTAAAAGTGATCCAAAAGTCCAAAATATACTTCTGCAAATGGAATTGGTAAAATGAAATGGAGGTAAATGTCTGTGTCAGGGCAGGCCATTGGATGGCTCATCAGTAAATATCATGATGTCACTAAAGTTGACAGTAGATGCTAGAATAGAGAGAAGCTGTGAGCCAAGCTCCAAAGTCCCTAGGATTAAGAAGAAATGACCCAGGGGTGACAGTAACGAGAACTTGAATAATTTATACATTTATTTATATCATCAAGATAATAACATGGGCCCTCCCTACCACCTGGAATTCTTGTAAGGATTAAATCAAAGAAGAATTCCATCAATGTTTTTGTTTGAAAGTAAAAGATGCAAGTGTTCAGGACACTTCATTGTTAGGTGAAAACTACACAAAATTGTCAGAAAGCAGTTTTGGGGAGCCAGGATAATGCTGAGTCCTTTTTAAGAAGTCAAAATTATATCCATTCTGACTAGTGTGAGATGGTATCTCATTTGGTTTTTTGTTTTTCTGGGTTTTTTTGAGACAGAATCCCACTCTGTTGCCCAGGCTAGAGTGCAGTGGTGTAATCTTGGCTCACTGCAACCGCTCCCTCCCGGTTCAAGTGGTTCTCCTGCCTCAGCTTCCTGAGTAGCTGGGATTACAGGCATGCACCATCATGCCCAGTTAATTTTTGTATTTTTAGGAGAGACAGGGTTTGGTCATGTTGGTCAGGCTGGTCTCAAACTCCTGACCTCAGGTGATCGGCCCACCTCGGCCTCCCAAAGTGCCGGGATTCCAGGCATGAGCCTGTAATCTAGGCTATAAACTGAGCCTGTAAATGCAGTTCCTAGATTCCTTCCTTATTTGTTGCCTCTCAGGGCCTGTGCCCCTGACACAAGTCTCCCTGGCCACACAGATGTATGTGTCTTACATTTTTAATATTCTTCCCACCATTGTTTTCTAATGATGACCTGTTTGGAATCCTGACTTCTGCTCATTCCCACCCTGCACTCCTGGACTTCTGAGTTTCGTCTATTTCATGATGAGGCACTATTCACTTGCTTTTCACTTCTAAACATTAAACCTTTTTGGTTACAGTAAACTTAACTTCTCTAACAAGTACAAAACTCAGGTACCCTTTAGACCACCACTGAGACTCTGGGACAGTGTTTCTTGGCTCTTTTGAGAACAAGCACTATCAAACCCGAGGAACCACTCTTGCCCGCCGCCCACCTGCAACTTCATACTCACTTGTTCTATCCCATCCCTCTCCCAAAACCTGTTCTAGTATCTGTACATTTCAAAGCTGTAGGAAAAGAACCATGGGGGAAAAAAATGAAAATGTTAGAGGGGAAAAAGAGAAAATAGAGGAGTTCGTTACAAGGGAAGAAGATAAACATTAATTCTAGATCAGAAGTATTTTGGATAACAGAAATAAAGGTTTTGAAAATGAAAAAGTATAAGAATGAGTACAGGGATAGTAAAAAGGTTCAGCCTTCTCTTCATCCTTTGATCCTGCCACAAGAATAAAAGGAGGGAGGGTCTTATTGCAAGAGAGAAAATTGAAAGAGATGAGATTGAGATCTTGAGGAGGTGAAAGACGTCTTCAAAAAAC
Source organism: Chlorocebus sabaeus (assembly GCF_047675955.1). Classification (NCBI taxonomy): domain Eukaryota; kingdom Metazoa; phylum Chordata; class Mammalia; order Primates; family Cercopithecidae; genus Chlorocebus; species Chlorocebus sabaeus. Next base: position 5,223,389 of record NC_132929.1, on the reverse strand, counting down.
TGCTGCAAATAACTCCCCAGGAAATCAAGATGTTTTGAATTAAAAGAAGAGGGATGAGTCCATGTGATGTTACACAGCATAAATTGCAGTTAGCCCAATCTCATTATCATAAAATGCTGAGAGTAATAATGTACTTGCCGGCTGTTCCTATACAACAAAATAGCAACAGATGTTATTATAATCATGATAAGCTTAATAGACTTTTTTACAAACTACATTTAATCATTCCTGAATAAAGGAATAGCCAAACAGATAATTTATTAATACAAAAAGTAGAATAAAAATGAATGCAGTACCCAGTTTAAAAAGCAATTTTTTGATTCTTGCTCTGCTACATTCTTTCCCGTAAAGCAAACTACTGTAACAAAATGAAGTTTGCATTTGGGTTATATCCAAGGGCATTATTCAATTTCACAATTTCCACTGTAGTTATTATACTGCTGTCATTTAATTCGTGGTGCCTAGAATCACTTAAAAAAATCTATGTCAACAATTATGGTCCTTTATTCTTTTCCCTGTGGGTATTATCTTGCCTGTCCTCAAACAACATAATGGAGAAAAAAAATGACTGTTAAGTGTAACATTAATTAAAGTGCAGAAAACCATAGTCAACATTGCACTTGCAAGGTCTGGAATGGAGAACTAATGTATAGAATATTGTCCAGGGGCAAAAATTCATGTATATACAGGACATGGTAGATCAACTTCTCTACTGCATTATATGCATTCAGCTGGCTTAAGTTAAAATGAATGAATACATTGAAACTATAGCCACACAAATAACACAATCTTGGAATCATATATAATTCTATCATTTATAAAATGTTTGAGAGCTGTGGTCATTTAATTTTAATTTTTTTTTTTTTTTTTTTTTTTTTTTTTTTTTTTTTGAGACAAGGTCTTGCTCTGTCACCCAAGCTGGAATGCAGGGGCACAATCTCATTTCACTGCAACCTCCGCCTCTTGGGTTCAAGTGATTCTCCTGCCTCAGCCTCCCAAGCAGCTGAGACTACAGACGTACACCACCACGCTCGACTAATTTTTTTTTTCTTTTAGTAGAGACAGGGCTTTGCCATGTTGGCCAGGTTAGTCTTGAACTACTGACCTTATGTGATCCACAAGCCTTGGCCTCCCAAAGTGCTGGGATTACAGGCATGAACAACCGCACCTGGTCTGTGATCATTTTTGATAAATGATTTTTACAACAACCCAGTGAAATAGAAAATGCATTATGCTCACTTTAGAAGTAAATAAAGGGAATCACAGATAGGTTAAGCAACAACTACTAGGTCAGAAAGCTAATAAATGAAGAGTCAGTAGTTTGTAAGAACTTAAGTTCTCTAACTTTCAGACAGTTTTCTTGCTACTATATTTTGTAACATTGTAGGGCTTACTTAAACATCAATATCATCTACAAGTTCAATGAGACCCTTAGAAATCTTCTTTCATGTCTTGTCACAGTTCTTTCTCCAATTTCTAACAATAGAGTCTCCCAAGATTCTCTCTCTTCAAGAATGTTAGCCCACTCTTCCCTTCTGTCTAGAAGATGATTATATGATCTACCACTTGGAGAAACTTCAAGTCAGGAATAAATACCCAACTTGATATCTATAAAAGAACATATATTTTTAGTTTCAATATTTCTTCTAGACAAATAAATTATTTGCAGATAATTTTATTCCATTGATATTATGTTCTTTGTTGTACGGTCTCCTTTTTCATATACTATGTGCTACTAGGCTACTCTGTTAATTCAACAGAAGAATAGCAAACTTTCTGTCTCTACTGCTGTTGAAATTGCATTGACAATTCTATTATCTAGAAATCCAGAGTTTTACCGGTTTTCAGTGAAAAGGACCGGGATCTATATTGGGACGACGTTACATTTGCTGATGCTTAAATTAGCTAATCTTATCTGACAGTAGTAAAAGTAAAGATACATTTTGCATCACTATATCACTTCCTAAGGAAGATAAGTTTTTGGCTGTTAGGCTAACTCTATATAAATTCAAACTGGAGATAGAAGGAAAGCTTACACAATTTTGCTAAAGATAGGTAGGTACTCAAATATAATGAAAAGGCTGAATTTGGATGTTTCATTTTCTCATTACACTGTCTTAAAAGATGTGAATCAGAAAGCCTTTACATTAGTCCAGTACATTCTGTTTATCTAATTCTCACCACTACCTATTGATTTTATTTTCCAAGGCTTTTTGAATTAACATCCCTTGGCTGACGCATAAAGGGATTTGAGTTGAATAATCAGACTCATGCGTTAGGTTAGTATAGTCCCTGAAATAGCAACATCAGTGTGACTGGAATTTGTTAGAAATGCAAATTTTGGGGCCACTCTAAGCCTATGGGACCAAATACTGATGATGGAGCCTAAAATCTACGCTTTAACACACTCTCCAGGTGATTCTACAATAGCTAAAGTTTGAGAACCACTGCTTTAGTTAATTAAAGAGATGAAATCAGATAGAACCCAAACTCTCTGAAGAGAGTTCTAGAAAGAAAATCAGAAATTGATGCACTGTGTTTTGCGACATAGGTCTTTAGGAGCCACACTTCCCTGTGTGTGTGTTTACCCTCAAGACAACATTCTGAGACAATATCCACTGTTCTATAGTTGTCTTCAAGTGGAAAGTACGCTTCTAGAAAACCTGTGTTTGGGAGATAATAAGGAATTCCAACTTTATGTGATTTCTAACTAAAAGGAATGTAGTTTCATTCCTTAATTAATAATTGATTAACACTCCTTACAGAACATTCTCACAAACCTCCTTTTTCACAAACCTCGGGCTGACAACAATATAATTTGCATATTGTAAAAATGATACAATATAATCATACGCTAACAGCTTTGAAGGTTTGACTATGTATAAAATATTTAGATTTAAAAGTTCATTTTCTGCAATAAAACTCAAATAATTACTGATGACTTCTTAGTAAGTTAAATGTACACACTATTTTAGATACATTGGATGAAAACAGATGGTTACAAGAATTTTCAAACTAGAAGAGTAATCCTTTTACTTTTTGTGTGGCCTTCAGGAATAATTATAGTTAAAGATCATCTTCTGAAAAAAGAGAAATCTTCATATAAATTTTTACTGAATTATGTCATTGGTTTTTTACACTATCTACATAATGTTTTTTGTAATGACAGAAATATGTTACAATTAGTATGATCATTCTTAGACATTTTAGTACTTTCATTGACAAGTAATTGTTAGTATTGGAAAGTGGCATTTATAAATCTGAATGTTAACTGCAGTCATTACTCATAGTCACTCCTCTTTTGGAGGTCTGGGTAATGACCCTCGTGTTTCACCTTTCTTTGAATATACAACGAACCACCAAAGGCTTTCTCCTAAGTAAATCAGTTGCCGTCAAGAGACTTTCATTATTCCAAAAATTGGTTAAGCTGACATATGGCTTATCATGTGGAAGTTTGCTTTGAATTTCTGAACTATGTCTTTAAAAATCAATATCCATAAGGATCTTTGTTATAAGTGGGCTAAGGACATGAATAGACAATTCTTGAAAGAAGATCCACAAATGGCCAAGAAACATAAGAAGAATGCTCCACGTTACTAATGATCAGGGAGATGCAAATCAAAACCACAATGTGATACCACCTTACTCCAGCAACAATGGCCATAATCAAAAAAATATAGATGTTGGCGTGGATGCAGTGATCAGGGAACACTTCTACACTGCTGGTGGGAATGTACACTAGTACAATCGCCATGGGAAACAGTGTGGAGATTCCTGAAAGAACTAAAAGTAGAGCTACCATTTGATCCAGCAATCCCACTATACTGGGTATCTACTCAGAGGAAAAGGAGTCATTATCAAAAAAGATACTTGCATACGCATGTTTATAGCAGCACAATTCACAACTGCAAAAATGTAGAACCAACCCGAATGCTCATCAATCAACAAGTGGATAAAGAAACTGTGGTATATATATATACAATGGAATACTACTCAGCCATAAAAAGGAATGAGTTAATGGCATTCACAGTGACCCAGATGAGATTGGAGACTGTTATTCTAAGTGAAGTAACTCAGGAATAGAAAACCAAATATCCTATGTTCTCCCTCATAAGTGGTAGCTAAGCTGTGAGGATACAGAGGCATAAGAATGACACAATGGATTTTGGAGACTCGGGGAAAGGGTCAGAAGGGGGTGAGGAATAAAAGACTACAAATAGGGTGCAGTGCATAGTGTCTGGGTGATGGGTGCACCAAAATCTCACAAATCACCACTAAAGAACTTACTCATGTAACCAAACATGACCTGTTCCTCAATAACCTATGGAAATAAATAAATTAAAAAAAATGTAAGTCAAATCCATTTCCTCATATAAATTAGATTATGATATAGGTTTTGATTCTTCACTAAGAGTCTACTGCTTAAATTTTTACAGCAATAGCCAGAAGTATGTTGCGTAATCAACTACCAGCTACGTATCTGTAGATTTGATTTTGTTGAAAGTTCCACATATATAAAGCAGTTCAAAATTAAGTACATTACCTTAAAATTGTATGACAGTTTTGATTTCATAGTACTATCAGACACAAATCCCGTAATTGCCAGTTGAATAAGTATTTAATATGGTTCAGTATGATAAACTGTATGTGTATATTTTTTAAAATCGAGTTTCCTGTTCAAGCTAGATTTTTCCCATTTAAAAGGAATACAACCATTTAAAAGGAATATAAAGGACCATACATATATCCATAAAACAACTTTCAAGACATTTTAAAAGATAGAAACTATACAAAGTGTCTCCTCTGACCATTATGGACTGAAGCAAAACTGAAAAAAAAACTAGAAAAATCAGAAACGTGAAAATTAAGCAAAACACACTTAAACAGTTAATGAGTGTCCATTGTTAGGCTGCCATAAAAAATTACTACAGACTTGGTGGATTAAGCAACAAAAAATTATCATTTCTATAAATGTGGAGGCTAGAAGTCCAAGATCAACATGACAACATGGTTGGTTTCTTCTGAGGGCCTCCAGCATTGGCTTGTATATGGCCATCTTGTATCTTCACATGGTTTTTCTTCTGTGTATTTTCATGCCATATTTTCTTACAAGAATCCTAGTCACATGAAAATAGGACCAACCATATGATTTAATTGTGGCTTAATTGCCCCTTTAAAGACTCAGTCTCCAAATACAGTCATATTCTGAGGTACTGGAAGTTAGGACTTCAGCAAATAATTTTTTAGTTCACAATAAAGTTCAAAGAACAAATAAATCATTTAAGATAAATAAAAATGGAAACAGCATGCCAAAACTTATGGGATCTAGCAAAAGCAGTGCTTGAAGGGAAATTCACAGCTATAAATGCCTACATTTAAAAAGACAGGATCCCATATTAACAACCTAACTTAATGCTTTCATTCTTATAGAGCCCCAGGTGAATCTCACATTTGCATATTAAAGATTCAATTTAAAATAAACTCCCAAGTCGCAATGGACATTTACCCTAGAATACATATTTCAGCATTGGCCTGGGGCCATGCAAGGACAATTCCTAGAAGGAGGTTACAGTCCACAGCTGTTCTAGTTATGCACCTTTTGTGTTTACGTTTACAAATGTTAGCAGGAGAATATGGACTGGGTAGCCCACCCCGGATGCCGAAAGAAAATGGTAAATTATAGAGACAAAATGGTATAGCAGTTTGACTTTTACTTCTTAAGGTCTTGTGGTTCCATTATCCCGGGCCACAGTTGGGTTCTCTTATGCGAGTAAGTTGGTGAAAGCTAACACCTGCTATTGGAAGTGGGGAGATACTGGGAGTAGCTTCTCTCTTAGGGAACAATAAATATTACCTAAAAGAAATGAACTCTGGAAAGAACAATTAGATGGTGCAGGGCATGTGTGCAAGTTAAGATATACTTGGGTTTGACTCAGGTAGCCGTTAATATCAGGACATCAACTTGGTACCAAAATTAGCTCAAGGCAATCCATCAACAATAGAATTTCTTTTCTCCTTTTTGGGTTGGTCCAGCCCCTCAGTCTAGTATTTCCTTACTAAATGATGCTGAGAATAACCCTAATATCAATAATATCTTTCATTAGTGTTAAATGAGAGGTACTATGTTAATTTGATATTTATTAATTTCTTAATATTTATTTAAAAACTTAAATGTGATAGAATAGCTTTCCCTTAGGTTAACTTTCATGGTTTCATGGTTAAAAAGGAAAAGACTTATAAAGAAAAAGAGAGAGACAGAGAGAAAAAGAAAGAGAATTCAGCTCAGGTATTCCTGCAGAACATTTAAATTAATTCTACTCTTTATGTAGTGTCACTGCTTTATCTGCCACCATGATTGCTTTTGCCTCATCTTCATTTGTGGCATAAGTTGTTTGGAGTTTGGCCAGCGTATCTATATGAGTAATGTGTTTACTGCTACGATGGGGAAGGTTCCAGTTTTAGTGCTTAGTGTTGCTTGTTCTGTAGTTTGTTGTTGGCTTAAAAGACTTACAGTACACGGGGTGTTTTAAGGCCTGATAATCTCTCTTTTTTTTTAATCCTAGAGATTTGCTTGAAAGGGGAAGCTGTCACAGAGGCACCCAGGGAAGTCGTGACAATTCTCCTTTACTGTGCAGCTTTATTTAGGAGAAATGCAGAAAAGTGCAGAAGTTGCAGGAGTGTAATGTTCACAGAAAAACAAATGTAGTCGTTTTACATTTTGTTCAATGATTTTGTTTTGTTTGAAGTGTTGCTTCTCCTGCGTCCCCCACCCCCACCTCCCACCTCCTTGGCTGACCTAACTTTTAACCCAAAGCACCTTCCAGTTCTTTTTGATTGAAAATTAGTTTCATACAGGGGAACTTCATCTTCCTCACATGATGACCAAAGCTGGGCCCCCAGACTTCCTCCTTCAGTAGGTTACACATTACATCCAGACATGCCTTGCTTGTCACATCCCCACCCTGACTTGGAGACATCCAGGGACATGGACACCTGCAGGAATCAACCCACGGCGCCAATTCCACTTTCCCATCTCCTTTCACGCCGTATCCCTGTAAGAGCTCTGCTCGTGTAAACTGGCTTATCCATTGTCACCCCAAACTGGCTTCTACTATCTCAACTTTGCCTGTTCTCTCATACTATTTCCTCTTCATTATTACTTTCTGTATTAGGATTCTCCAAAGAAACAGAACTAATAGGAGGTATGGACTCATGTGCACATGTATGTATGTATGTATGCATCTACCTCTCTACGTATCTGTCTGCCTATGTGTATGTCTATTATCTATCTATCTATCTGTCTGTCTATCTATCTATCTATCTATTATCTATCTATCTATCCATCCATCCATCTATCATCTATCATCAAATAAGGAACTGGCTTGTGTCCAAAATCTGCAGAGTCAGTCTCCTAGTTGAAGTCTGCAGGTCATGGACTGCTGTAGAACCAGAAATAGCTAATGTTCTAGTTTGAAGGTCATCAGGTCAGACAGTAGAATTGTCCAGTATTTGGGAGAGAGTCAGCCTTTTGTTCTATGCAGACTTTCAGCTCACCCACGTTAGGGAGGGCAATCTACCTTACTCGGTCTACAGATTTAAATGCTAATCTCATTCCAAAGCACTCTTGTGAAAGTTTTCAGAATCATATTTGACTAAGTATCTGGACACTCCATGACCCAGTCAAATTGACACAGACAATCAACCTTCACACTCTCCTTACAAACACTTGAAGCCAGTTATGGTTGAAGCCAGTTATGGTTACTCCCCTAGAGACAAAGTTCTTCAACTTGAACCTCTCGGGTCTTCAGCCATTTCTCATACAGTGGAGTTTGAGGTATATTAGCACCTTGGTTGCCCTTTCTCCTCACCTCCTCACAGTTTTATACCAAAGCAGGGAGCTGGTTTTACTCCTCCAGTTCTCTAAGACTGACCAGACCTCCCTTGTCTTTTTTGGTTTTATCCTTTTGAGGCACTCAGTAAAAATGATTCCTGGATGTGTATGCAGAATAAAGAACTTCTATAGCCTCTAGGACCCACCGTTTATGTTTGGTTGAATGCAAGTGTTCATCTATTTGTGTTTTTCAACACACAGTGGAGATAGTTTATCAGACTGGGAGGAGGAAATGGTGGCATGAGGTTTGGAGTTTTTGAAGCTGGCTGTATCAGAGAACAGAAGATTGGAATATTAAATCCTCATTACCTCAAGGGACAGCTGCGGCTCTGATTTTATTCCAGGCTTAAACAGAATTTCTTAAACTGTGTTTCTAGAAGTAATAAAAAATACAAATATTTTAAAAGAAAGCTCTATAGTCAAAGGTTGTCTGCCCTTTGATTAAATCATTGTAAAATATAAACTTTAGCCCAATAATAATTTTTCACTTAGATTACTTTAAGAGACATTGTTTTTACCCAGGTAACAGTTTCTGAGAAGGCCTGAGAACAATTCCAATGGTGTCTGTAGCACCTTGATAGCTGCACCAAGATGTTCGCACCAAGATGTCTGTGAGCGCGCCATGTTTCCAGGCCTTGGCCCATTCTGTTCATTCTGCCTGGAACACCCTGTCATGCCCGCCCACCTCAGACGCCTTCTTCTTCACAGTGCTTCAGCTCAATGGTGTCTACTCTGAAAGGTCTTCTCTGACTTCAGCCAGCCAACTTCGGTATTCCTTCCTGGCAATAACGCACCATGCACATCCCATGATCATCTCACTTGTCACATGGGATGTTGTTCTCTGTCTCCACATTTGCCTTTCTGCAACAGCAGTGCCTTTGAAACATCACACCTTAATACATACTTGTTACTGTTATGCTTCTGATATTAGCGATTCAATGGTGAGCATTATAGATGCGGTTTGGTTGTATGTCCCCTCCAAATTGCATGTTGAAACGTGACCTTTAATGTTGCAGATGGGGCTAGTGGGAGATGTTCGGGTCATGGAGGTAGATCCCTCGTCAATGGCTTTGTGCTGTCCTCCTGGTGATGAGTGAGTTCTCATTCTATCAGTTCACGGGAGCTGGTTGCTTAAAAGAGCCCGGAACCCTCTTCCCTCTCTTGCCATGTGACATGACTGCTCCTCCTCCACCTTTCACCATCAGTAAGAGCTCCCTGAGGCCTCACCAGAGGCTGCGCAGATGCTGGTGCCATGTTTCTACTGTCTGCAGAACTGTGAGCCAAATGAAGGTTTTCCTTATAAATTACCCTGTCTTAGGCATTCCTTTATAGTAATGCAGAACAGGGTAACACATGCTCCCAGCCTTGTGAACCTCCAAGCCTAATGTGAACCGAAGTCATGTCATCATTGTCACCAGTACTTATTAAATCAACAAATAAAAATGGATTTCTGCAGTAGACTCCTTAAATACAGGGACAATATTTATGGTTTTTTTTTTTGGTTTTTCATTGTATACTCAAAACTTGGCATAATTATGTGTTGAGTGAAGGGAGGAATGATTAATTTAAGTAATTTCATTGTTGACTTTCAGTTTTAGATGAGCAAGTGACTTTTCAGAAAAATCTCATTTAAATGTTTATGTTAATTTCTTTTCATAAATGTTATTTGAAGCTGATACCTTTAGGGGTAATGAAAATTCAAAAGTCAGGTCATCTCCCAGGGAGGGTGAGTAGGAATGATATGACATTTTTACTAGCATGAGATATTTAGACAATTCTAACCATAGTTTCAGTAATTATAAAATTATTATCATCAACTGTCAGTTATTTTTAGATTTCAAAGGTAGAATTTAACCTTTAACTCTGTCCAAATCTGTCATGTAAACAACCTAAAGTAACTACCCTTTGAGATCAAAAATTAATATCTTACAAGGGTTTACTCAGAGTATGCTAATTCTTTGAAGCTTCCTGAAAACCAAATTCAAATTCAAGACAATTAAATGTTAATACCTTTCTAGTGATCAGAGAGACAAATACAAGGAAGATTAATATTCTTGCTCCGTGCTTTGGAGACAGGCTCTCAAAGTGATCAAATCAAGTGTTACCTTTGAAAGTGACACCTTACATTACAGTGCTTGGATGTCCTTCTATAGTTAATGAACAGGCAGAGGTTTTTTCTTCTTTCTGAGCACTGAGGTAGGTGCATGGGTTGGTGAGCTCCCTCGAGGAGGTCATAGTGAGAATAAAAATGTATTTATTCATTCAACAAGTTTTTATTGAGAAACTGTCATTGGCAGACCTTGTATTCAACACTGGGATTATAGACAAGAAAAGTAGGATCTTGTCCTGTGGAGCTGACTCCTGGGCAGAGGGATAAAACCACAAATACACAGAAAAATAAAAACAAAGTAATTAAGAAATAAAGACACCATCATTTGTAAATAACTCAAGAGAGTATTTCACAATTCACGTTTTGACCTAATTTTAGGAAGGGATTTAGCCAGAGCCTTGAGTTGGGGATTTAACTGTAAATGTTCACTCAGGATGCAAAGTTTTCACAGAGCCTCAGACCCACAGCCATCCCTGCCTACTGCCTAGCACACATTGCCACGCCGCGGAGCACACTTTCTCACTCGAGGAAATAAGGCTAATGTGGGAATCATTTAGCTCAGCCCTGTACCAGCTCTATATTGACCTAGGAATACAGAATAAGTCAACTGTTATTTTTTTTAAAAGTTAGAGCAATCTTGGCCGGGTGCGGTGGCTCAAGCCTGTAATCCCAGCACTTTGGGAGGCTGAGGCGGGCGGATCACAAGGTCAGGAGATCGAGACCATCCTGGCTAACACCGTGAAACCCCGTCTCTACTAAAAAAATACAAAAAACTAGCCGGGCGTGGTGGTGGGCGCCTGTAGTCCCAGCTACTTGGGAGGCCGAGGCAGGAGAATGGCGTGAACCTGGGGGGCGGAGCTTGCAGTGAGCCGAGATCGCGCCACTGCACTCCAGCCTGGGCGACAGAGCAAGACTCCGTCTCAGAAAAAAAAAAAAAAAAAAAAAGTTAGAGCAATCTTAACTGATAACCTAGGGGGAAAGCTTATTGCATGCATTAAAAACTGGAATTTGGTTTATTTCCATGGTTTTGGAGCAATTCAGTGTGCACGTATTTATTGCTTTGATGCATTCTATTACACCTATTACAGAAGTACAGAGGTTTAGGATTATATGTGTGTGTGTGTGTGTGTGTGTATATATATACATGTGTATATATATATTTTTTGAAATGGAGTCTCGCTCTGTCGCCCAGGCTGGAGTGCAGTGGTGCGATCTCGGCTCACTGTAAGCTCCGCCTCCCAGGATCACGCCATTCTCCTGCCTCAGCCTCCCGAGTAGCTGGGACTACAGGAGCCCGCCACCACACCCGGCTAATTTTTTGTATTTTTAGTAGAAATGGGGTTTCATTGTGTTAGGCAGGATGGTCTCGATCTCCTGACCTCGTGATCCACCCGCCTTGGCCTCCCAAAGTGCTGGGATTACAGGCGTGAGCCACCACGCCCAGCAGGATTATATTTTTAATGTCCTTTCTCTTAAACATGTTTTACTTTTCTGAAGCTCTTTTGTATTTTTCTGACCACAGCCTCATAGGATCACCTGAGGACAGGCCTCATTGTCTTGCATCCTGATTAATAAGATCAACACAGGAGCAGCTATGGACAGCAGCTGACTCCAACTACTCTGAAGGTGACACGCTGTTTGTTCTGGGTGTTTCTGGGTTCTCTGCATCTGGCTTTCTGCAAGTGTTCACATCTGTGGTCAGAGCCAGGTCAGCTAGAGGGGAAGGGTCAGGGGATAAGGGTTCAGGGTCCTAATTGAGACTTTCCCACCTGGGGGCTATGGGCGCTGTGGATGTCATCCTGCTGCCCGCTCTTGATACAAGTCTTGTGGGACTGCCAAAGCTGGACGTCCAATTTTAGTTTTTCAGGAACCTCCATACTATTTTCCAAAATGATGTACTAATTTACATTCCCAGCAACAGCGCACAAGGATCCCTTTTTCTCTGCATCCTCACCAATCCTCATCTGTCATCTTTTTGATAATAGCCATTCTAACAGGTGTGAAGTGGTATTTCACTGTGGTTTTAATTTGCATTTTCCTGATGATTATTCATGGTGAATCACTTTTATACATCTACTGGCCATTCGTATGTCCTCTTTTTAGAATTCTAGTATGCTGGTATGGGATACTCTCAGAAACACGGTACGGTAGTATAAAGTGAATGACATCCCATAGGGATATTTATGAAATCACCTTGGACACACGAATTTCTCTGTCAGTTTTGAATCTAATATTTTGGCCTAATTAGCAACCTGCTATTCCTATTTTCTTAGATCAAGCGTGTCTACCTATTGCTCTCAGGCAACCTGTTACAAGCAAATGGTAGTGTCCAGTTTGAACTATCAGACCTGCTGCTATTACTCTTAATCAGTGGAAATCAAGCTTGCTGGATAGCAACTTTACCACCTCTAATCACTAAATCAGTTTTCCTGAACAGAATAGAAAAGAGAAGGTGCAATTTTTTTTCTTCCAATAGTTCCATTAATTCATGTTCAACAACCACTGGCCCCTTAATATTATGACTGTAATAACAGCAGGGCCTTTTTTTTTTCTTTCCTTGAGACAGGGTCTGGCTCTTTCACCCAGGCTGGAGTGCTATGGTGCCATCTAGGCTCACAACCACCTCTGCCTCCCAGGCTCAAGCGATCCTCACACCTTAGCCACCGGACTATCTGGGACTATAGGTGCATGCCACTATACCTGGCTAATGTTTTGCATTTTTTTTTCCCGCACTCAAGTGATCCACCTGTCTCAGCTTCCCAAAGTGCTGAGATTACAAACCTGAGCCACTGAGCCTGGACAATAGCAGTTCTTTAAAACATCTTGTTATCTTTGTATACTGAAATAAATTAGAGCCCCTCCCCTCTTCATCTCTGTAACCCATAAGGAAAAGAAGAATATCAACTCTTGGGGAAAATAATTCCAATATTTCTGCATGTCCTTTTACAGCCTCATTTTCAATGACATTATTATTATTATTATTATATTTGAGACAGAGTCTCACTCTGTCCCCCAGGCTAGAGTGCAGTGGTGTGATGTCGGCTCACTGCAACCTCTGCCTCCAGGGTTCAAGTGATTCTCCTGCCTCAGCCTCCTGAGTAGCTGGGATTATAGGCATGCGCCACCACACCCAGCTAACTTTTGTATTGTCAGTAGAAACAGGGTTTCACCGTGTTGGCTAGGCTGGTCTTGAACTCCTGACCGCAAATGATCCACCCGCCTCGGCCTCCCAAAGTGCTGGGATTACAGGTAGGAGCCACTGCGCCTGGCCCAATTATCTTATTAAACACCCTTTCAACATCTTTTTCTAAGTAACTCACCTCTGAAATTTTACATCTTATTAAATAGTGGGCATTTACATAAACATAGATATTTGGTAAACATTGATTCCTTAATTGAGCAACTAAGAACCTATTATGTGCCACAAGAATACTGGCAGTGAAGCAGTGAATGAACAGTACCTCCTCTCATGGGATCTGCATCCTAGCGAGGAAAGAGAGAGAAAAGAAACCAGGCTGAGGGGGATAATGAGTGTCAGAGGTTGGAGAGGAAGGAAGCTTGCTACTTTTTGAGTGACTGGGGAAGGGATCACTGATCGAATGACATCTGAGCAGACCCTGGAAGGAAGTGACAGAGTGAGCCATGGATTCAACGGGAACAGCTCTCTAGGCAGAAGGGCTAGCAAGTGCAAAGGCCCTGAACAGGAACATCCTTGTTCCATTCGAGGAACTGTATGAGGCCAACGCAGCTGCAGCACACTGAACATAAAGAACTAAAAATGAAGTCAGAAAAGTTGATGGGTCATGTAGAAGGAAGATAATCTGACTTTTTTTTTTTTTTTCTTTTGAGACAGAGTCTTGCTCTGTCACCCAGGCTGGAGTGCAGTGGCGCGATGTCGGCTCACTGCAAGCTCTGCCTCCCAGGCCCACGCCATTCTCCTGCCTCAGCCTCCCGAGTAGCTGGGACCACAGGCGCCCGCCACCGCGCCTGGCTAATTTTTTGTATTTTTAGTAGAGACGGGGTTTCACCGTGTTAGCCAGGATGGTCTTGATCTCCTGACCTTGTGATCTGCCTGCCTCAGCCTCCCAAAGTGCTGGGATTACAGGCGTGAGCCACCGTGCCCAGCCACTTTTTGTTTTTTAATGATGCTGCCTAGTAGTTTGAGAGTAGACTGTGGCAGGGATACCAGTTAGACTGCTATCAGAATAATCTAGGTAAGGGATAGACCAGTTTAATAAAGCTAAAAGTTGTGAGAAGTGGTCAAATTCTGTGACTGATTTGAAGACAAAGCCACTAAGATATGCTGGTTGATTACGTATGGGATGTAAATGAATGAAAAGGGTCAAGAATGTATCCTAGGCCTGAGTAATTGGAAGGCTAGAAATTGGTGGGGAGAGCTGAGAGGTGAGGTTTGGGTGAAGAGTCAGGAGATCAGGGCACCTTCAGTTTAAAAGTGATACAATGATAGAGGAAGAGAGGGCATGCAGCTGAACTTGCCAGCTTGGAAATCAGGAGAGAGGTCCAGACTGGGGATAGAGAGTTCTGGGTCGAGTATGAATAGTATTTAAATAGCAACTGGACGAGATCACCTAACAAATGAGGGTAAGCAGGAGAAGAACAGAAAGGAAGGACAGAGAGGAGTTGAAGAATCAAACCTTGGAGCAGTCCAACCTTTAGAGATTGGGGAGACGAGAAGAAACTAGCAAATGAGCAGAGAAGAAACAACCAGTGACAGAGGAGACCCTAGAGAAAGCTTCGTTTTTGCAGTCAAATAAACTGTTCCAAGGAGGTAGTGGTCAGCAGCATCACATAGTCAGAAGTGAAGGAAGCTGAGGACTGAAAATTGACCTTTGGGCATAAAGTGACAAGAGCTGTCTTAGTGGCATGGGGCAAATGGTAGCCTCACTAGAGTTGATTTAAAAGCAATTTAAAAAAAACCATAAAACTCCCTTTTTCTAAAGATAGGTTATTACTGACTGTGCTATTTTGTTACTTAGAGGGACAGATTTAATTTCCCAAATCAAATATAACTATTGCATCTACTTTCAATTCAGAAAATTAAGATATTTGTATTTTATTCTTTTTATTACTGCTAAACAAAACATTAGGAATACTCCTAAAAGAAATGCAAATTTTATAGCAACACTAACAGAAGGATAAATATGGTAAAATATCTTAAAATAAAAGTTAGTGATAGAAATAGTAACAGAAGTAGAAATAGATGCTAGTGCAATGTCACTTAGGCATTTTTCAGAAATTAACTTACTAAATCTTAGAAGTATTTCTTGGCTTAGAAGTATTTATTTATTTATTTATTTGTTTATTTATTTATTTATTATTTTGAGACAGGGTCTCACTCTGTTACCCAGGTGAGAGTGCAGTGGTACAATCTCAGCTCACTGCAGCCTCCACTTCCTGGGCTCAAACAATCCTTCCACCTCAGCCTCCCGAGTAGCTGGGACTGCAAACACATGCCACCACGCTCGGTTAATATATATATATATTTTTTGTAGCGTTGAAGCCTCACTATATTGCCTTTTTGGAAACAATTGAATCAAGCTAGTTATATTTATCACCTTACATACTTACCATTTTTTGTGAGAACATTTAAAATCTCTATTTTCAATTATACATTATTATTAACTATGCTGTACAACAGATCTCCAAAATTTCTTCCTTCTATCTAACTGAAACTTCATAGTTTTTGACCAACACCTCCCTCTTCTCCCCACCTTCTTCAGTCCCTGGTATCCAGCATTGTACTCTCTGCTTCTAGGGACCTTTCTAGGGTCCATGTATAAGTGAGAGGATGAGGTGGTTTTCTTTCTGGGCCTGGCTTACCTCACTTAGTATATAACATCCTCCAGATTCATCCATTTTGTCACAAATCACAAGATTTCCTTTAAGGCTTAGTATTCCACCATGTGTGTGCGCATGCATGTGTATCACCTTTTCTTTTCTTTTTTTTGCAGGTTTTTTGGACATTTATTAAATCCTTACAAAACAGAATACAAAATTCCAGCATTGACAGTTGGTGTAAAGGCAAACCTTTGAGCTCTATCAGTTTGAGAGGTGACAGTGTGCTAGCAGCCCTCACTCTCAGCGCCTCCTCGGCCTGGGCCTCCACTCTGGCGGTGCTTGAGGAACCCCTCAGCCCACCAGGGCACTGCGGGCGCCCCTCTCTGGCCTGGCTGAGGCCGGAGCCGGCTCCCTCTGCTTGTGGGGAGGTGTGGAGGGAGAGGCGGGGGTGAGAACCCGGGCTGTGCCAGGCACTCACAGGCCACTGAAAGTTCCCGCCGGCGCTCCAGGGGCCCCACACTCGGAGCCACTGGCGGGCGCTGCCGGCCCTGGGCAGTGAGGGGCTTAGCATCCGGGCCAGCAGCTGCAGTAGGTGCGCGGGGTCCCCCAGCAGTGCCGGCAGCCCCAGGGACTCAGCTGCCTCCCCATGGGGCAGGGCCCCGGGACCTGCAGCCCACCATGCCTGAACCTCCCCACTCCTGGTGGTGGGCCCCTGCACAGCCCGAGTGACCACTAGAACGCCACCCCCTGCTCCATAGTGCCCAGTCCCATTGGCCACCCAAGGGCTGAGGAGTGCTGGCACAGCTCCCTTGGGACTAGCAGGCACTCCTGCCTGCAGCCCTAGTGGGGGATCCACTAGGTGAAGCCAACTGGGCTCCTGAGTCTGGTGGGGACTGGGAGAACCTTTGTCTAGCTAAGGGATTGTAAATACACCAATCAGCACCTTGTGTCTAGCTCGAGGTTTGTAAATACACCAATAGGTACTCTGTATCTAGCTAACCTAGTGGGGACTTAGAGAACTTTTCTGTCTAGCAATCTGTGTCTAGCTAAAGGATTGTAAATGCACCAATCAGCACTCTGTGTCTAGCTCAGGGATTGTAAATGCACCAATCAGCATCCTGTCAAAACAGTCCAATCAGCTC
Source organism: Chlorocebus sabaeus (assembly GCF_047675955.1). Classification (NCBI taxonomy): domain Eukaryota; kingdom Metazoa; phylum Chordata; class Mammalia; order Primates; family Cercopithecidae; genus Chlorocebus; species Chlorocebus sabaeus. The sequence continues at coordinate 5,206,447 of NC_132929.1, read as the reverse complement.
TCTGAAAAATTGACCAATCAGCTCTCTGTAAAATGGACCAATCAGCAGCAATCAGCAGGATGTAGGTGGGGACAGATAAGGGAATAAAAGCAGGCTGCCCCAGCCTGGCAGCTATAATCTGTTCCCTTCGTCTTCTGTGGAAAGGAAGCTTTGTTGTTTTGGTGTTTGCAATAACTCTTGTGGTTGGTCAATGTCTAGGTATGCACTGCTTTTATGAATTGTAACATTCCCTGCAAATGTCAGCAGTTTCATTGCTGAGGTCAGCATAGATTATGAACCCAAAGGGAGGAATGAGCAATTCCAGATACAGCCCCCTTAAAAGCTATAATACTCGAGCTATAATAGTCACTGCAAAGGTCTGCAGCTTCAAGGGTGAGGCCAGTGTAGACTATGAACCCACAGGGAGGAATGAAAAACTCCAGACATGTGATCTTAAGAGCTGTAACACTCAAGGCAAAGGTCTACAGCTTCAAGCCTGAAGCCAGTGTAGACTACGAACCCACAGGGAGGAATAAACAAGTTCAGACACACCATCTTAAGAGCCATAATACTCACGATGGAGGTCTGCAGCCTCACTCCTGTAAGCCAGCGAGACCACAAACCCACCAGAAGTAAACTCCGAACACGTGTGACCACCAGAAGTAAGAAACTCCGAACACGTGTGAACGTCAGAAGGCACAAACTCGAAACAAACCGTCTTTAAGAACCGTAACACTCACCACGAGGGTCTGCGGAAAAAACTGCTAGCCGCTGAGTTTTCAAGACCTGATGGTTGTGGATGCCTGCAGCGGCTGGGTGTCTGTCTGCTTGTTCTTTTATACAAAAAGGCAGTGAGTTCCCCCATTGCGAGATGGAATCACTGACAGGTGAGACGGGAGCAGGCCGCGGGGAGGGTGGCCTGCCCGTCTGCCCTCCCGCCTGCCCTATCCCAGGGGTCTTCGGAAGGGGCAGGCCACAGATACGGGCAGTGGGGACCAGGGAGGGCACAGCACCCCCGTGGCCGCCGGACTGTGACCATTGTACGATACTTGGGTGAGGCAGCTGGGCTGGGCAGACGGTGTCTGAGGCACCCACTGATGTGTTTGTGTATTTGGTCCTTGGAGGAAAAAAAAAAAAACTAAACAGGACTTAACGATCCCTGACCAGGGATTTAGAAGCCAGAGGGGCTGCCCCAGGCCTGGAGTTCGGGGGCAGGGCTGGGAAGGGCAGAACGTGACCCTAGTTGTGCTCACCAGCACAGCTGCGTGTACTTATCGAAAGTGGAACCTTGTATTGCATAGAACGTCCCCACCCGCAGGAAGTGGCGGCAGGCTCCGCAGCCCCCGGGGTTTGGAGCGTGGATGGTTGGGGGACGGAGCAGACCCCCCATTCCTGGGTGCCCGAACGGAGGCCGAGGCCATGGCCATTTTCCTGAAGGTGGCAGACCAAACACGCTGGCCTGCGGGTGGGGACTTGGCCAGAACCTGGGGTCTGGGCCCAGCTCTAAGAACAAGGACTGAGCTGACAAGCTTCTATGCCAGGCCTAAGGGGCGGCGTGAGGCAGGACGTGGCCATGGTCAGACTGAGCCCTGAGAAGGGGCACTTGGGTGCCCGGAGGGGGTGTCTTCCAGAACCCGATGTTGGCTGATGGTGCCTTTTCAGCCCCTCTGCCTGCTGCGGTGGAAACGGCTTCGGGCCAGGCGGGGCTCCTGCTGTCTCAGGCTCTGGTGCGGTATCATCTTTTCTTTATCCATTCAAGCGTTGGTGGACACTGAGGCTGATTTCATGTCTTGGTTATTGTGAATGATGCTGCAGTAAATGTGGGAGTGCAGATACGTCTTGAACGTACTGATTTCATTACCTTTGTATATACACCCAAGTGTACATACCCCAGTGGAATGCTGGATCCTATGTGCCATGGTTTGGACATGGTTTGTCTGAGCTTGCCAAGTCCCATGTGGAAATTTAATCCTGTGTTGGAGGTGGGACGTGGTGCAGGTGTTTTGGTCATTGGATCCCTAATGAATGGCTTGGTGCTATCCTCAAGGTAATGAATGAGTTCTCACTCTATTAGTTACCACAGAACGGATTGTTAAAAAGAGCCTGGCACCTCCCTCCTCTCTCTCTTGCCCCCTCGCGCACCATGTGATCTCCACACGGCTGCTCCCATTTCCATTCCCCCATGAGTGGAAGCCGTCTGATGCGGATACCAGTACTGAGTGCTTTGTCCAGAACTCTAAGCCAGATTTGATTTGTAAATTCCCCAGCCTCGGCTGAGCAGTGGCTCACACCTGTAATCACGGTACTGTGGGAGGCTGAAGCAGGAGGATTGCTTGAGCCCAGGAGTTCAAGACAAGTTTAGGCAACATAGCGAGGATCCTGTCTTTACAAAAAATAAAATAATTTCTCTGGCCTCAAGTATTCCTTTGTAGCAACACAAATGTACAAAGACAATACAGTAGTTCTATTTTTAATTTTTTGAGGAGCCCTTAATACTGTTTTCCATAATGACTGTACTAATTTCCATTCCCACCAGAAGTGTACAAGGGTTTTCTCAAAAGATAATCGCCAAATTCTCTTTTGTCTTTTCAGTAGTAGCTATTTTAATGGTTATGAGGTGATATCTCTGTGGTTTTGATTTGCATTTCCTGGTGGTTAGTGATGTTGGGCATCTTTTTCATATACCAGTTGGTCATTTATATGTCTTTTTTTTTTTTTTTTTGAGACGGAGTCTCGCTCTGTCGCCCAGGCTGGAGTGCAGTGGCCGGATCTCAGCTCACTGCAAGCTCCGCCTCCCGGGTTCACGCCATTCTCCTGCCTCAGCCTCCCGAGTAGCTGGGACTATAGGCGCCTGCCACCTCGCCCAGCTAGTTTTTTGATTTTTTGGTAGAGACGGAGTTTCACCATGTTAGCCAGGTGAAATAAAATAAATTTTTCTTTGGCTTGGAGGTGGGATTTCACTGGGGACCTTCCCCTATCTGACTAGGCATTTGGCTGCCTCCTGTCCTTATCACCTTGAGCTCATGAAAGGCATTCTTCATTTCTGTTAACAGTGGCTTTGATCTTGTGTTAGGCTGTTTTTGCATTATTTTAAAGAATATCCAAGGCTGAGTAATTTATATAGGAAAGAGGTTTAATTGGCTCATGGTTCTGCAGCCTTTACAGGAAGTGTGATGTTGGCATTTGCTCGCTTCTAGTGAGGGCCTCAGGAAACTTCGACTCATGGGAGAGGGTGAAGATGGAGCAGGAACGTCACACGGTGAGAGTGGGAGCAAGAGAGCAAGGACGGAGGTGCCATGCACATTTAAACAATGAGATCTCTCGTGAACTCACTCATCAGCAACAGGATGTTGCTAAGCCATTCATGAGGGATCCACCCCCGTGATCCACACACCTCCCACCAGGCCCCACCTCCAACAACTGGGATCACATTTCAACATGAGATTGGAGGGGACAAATATCCAAACCATATCAGATCAGTAGCATTTCTTTTTATTCTTTCTTAGAATGTCTCTCTGCTTACATTACCTATCTGTTCTTGCAGGTTGTCTACGTTTTCCATTAGAGTTCTTAGCATATTAATCAGTTGTTTTAAATTCCCAGTCTGATCGTGCCAACATCCTTTGCATGTCTGAGTCTGGTTCTATACGTGCTCTGTCTCTTCAACTGTGTTTTTTGCCTTTTACTGTGCATTGTAATTTTTTATTGAAAATTGGGCTAGGCGCGGTGGCTTACCCCTGTAATCCCAGCACTTTGGGAGGCCAAGGAGGGCAGATTGCTTGAGCTCAGGGGTTTGAGACCAGCCTGGACAACATGGTCTACAAAAAAAAAAAAAAGCCGGGCGTGCTGGTGTGTGCCTGTAGTCCCGGCCACTTGAGAGGCTGAGGTGGGATGATGGCTTGAGCCTGGAAGATCGAGGCTGCAGTGAGCTGTGATCACACCACTGCCCTCCAGCTTTGGAGACAAAATGAGACCCTGTCTCAGAAAAGAAAAGAAACAGCTACCTGCCTCATTCAGTGAGTGTATTAGTTTTCTAGGGCTGCCTTAACAAGTACCACATGCTGGGTACTGGCTTAAACAAGAGATTTATTTTCTCACAGTTCTGGCAACTAGAAGTTCAAGATCAAGGTGCAGGCAGTGTTCATTTCTTCTGAGGCCTGCCTTACTGGCTTGTAGATGGCTGGCTGTCTTTTTCCTCTGACTGTGTATGTCTGTGTGCCAATTCCATCTTATAAGGATACCAGTCATATCAGATTAGAGTCCATCCTAATGACCTTATTAATTAATTTGCAATTGCCCCTTTAAAGATCTATCTACAAATACATTCACTTCCTGAGGTGTACCATGGGTTAGGACTCCAACATGGGAATTTTGAAGGAACACAATCATCCCATCACAGTGAATCACGAGAAAGGTTTACACAACTCAAGATCAGTTTATACTAATAACTAAGCATTAGTAATAGCAAATGATATGGAAAAGAAGGGAGCTGGAAAAATATATAAATCGGGCATGGTGGCTCATGCCTATAATAGCAGCCCTTTGGGAGGCCGAGGTGGAAGGATTGCTTGAGGCCAGGAGTTCAAGACCAGCCTGGCCAACAGAGTAAGACCCCAGTCTCTCTTTAACATACATACGTATCACATCAGGGGAGGTCCAGAGAAGCCCAACACAGGGTTCCAATGTCCTTCATTTGAGAGGAAGCCACACAGGATGTGATCTTTCCCTCTCGAGCAACAAGCCACAGAGCATGGACAGAATGTCTCTGCCCAGGGAAGCCTGTTTGGAGTTTCACCATCTGAGAGGCTCAGATAGGGGCTGGTCACACACATACAACCTGCTAGCAACTGGCCATGGCACCCAAAAATGAGGACCCCAAGCATGGATCCGGGTTCACACACGTCATCCATGTTTGCACAAAGTAACCTGACAAGCTGGTAAGGGATGTTCTGTTGCTCCAGGTGTACATAACAAAATCACCGATCAGTAACAGAAAGAACACTCTGAGGGCCACATTCCCAGGGGATAGCTAAGGGTCAGTCATGGTTCCCTTGGAGACGTGAAAGAAAGAAAATAACAGAGCTGGTCTGTTACCTCTTCGCTCAGAACACCCAACCAGATCCCCTATTCCTGACTCCCATCACTTACAAATGGCAGTGGAGGCACAGCTTTTAGGGATAGGGAAGTGAGGGGGTGAGGGAGCTAGGGATTGGGCACCATTTCGCCTACAAATTACACGTATCCAGGAATCATGTTTTTATTGAAACTATCATCTTTACCCTGAAAAAAAAATGAAAAATGGATACCTCTGCTTTTCTGGGCTTTTTTTCTGATTACGTCAACCTTCCCACCTCTTGGAACAGAATGCACAGTCTGTTACACAGAGCCCCATCTGATCTCCCCAGTCCGGGAGCTCCCTGCCCTCATCTCCCACTGCCTGCTTGCTTCATGTCTTACTCCAGCCACCCTGGCAACCCTGAGGATCGTCACACACACCAGGTCCCCCCACCACTTCCCCCGGCTTCAGAGCCTGAGGATCCTCACACACACCAGGCCCCTGCCTGCTTCAGAGCCTTGGCTGGGGCTGTTCTGTCTGCATGGAGTGTTCTTAGAAATCCTCTTCACTGTCCCCTCATCTCCTGCATGTCTCTCAAAGGTCACCTCATCGGAGGCCTCCTGGCCACTAGTATCTAAAACAGCAGCCCCTGCCATTCTCTGCGCCCTTTTGAGAGGTGATAACTGCCAGCAGCCCTGGCTCCCTCTAGGAGCTTCCTCAGCCTTGGCATCCACTCTGGCTGTGCTTGAGGAGCCCTTCAGTCTGCCGCTGCGCTGTGGGGCCCCTCTCTGGGGCTGGCCAAGGCCAGAGCTGGATCCCTCTGCTTGTGGGGAGCTGCGGAGGGAGAGACGCAGGAGGAAGCTGGGGCTGAGCGTGGTGCTGCAGGGGTGCGGGTTCCAGAAGGGCATGGGCTCTGCTGGCCCTACATTGGGTCAGGAGATCGAGACCATCCTGGCTAACACGGTGAAACCCCGTCTCTACTAAAAATACAAGAAACTAGCCGGGCGAGGTGGCCGGCGCCTGTAGTCCCAGCTACTCCGGAGGCTGAGGCAGGAGAATGGCGTAAACCCGGGAGGTGGAGCTTGCAGTGAGCTGAGATCCGGCCACTGCACTCCAGTCCGGGCTACAGAGCAAGACTCCATCTCAAAAAAAATAAAAAATAAAAAATAAAAAAAAATAAAACAACAACAACATTGAAACTCAGTACCACCCATCTGGGACTTCGGTGTACATAGTTTGGGATGCAGCCTGGGCATCAGGGTGTTTGAAACCTGGTGATTCTAACATGCAGCCAAGATATAGAACTATCACTGCACAACAGCTAAAATGATATAACATGGGTTACATGTACCAATATAGATAAAGCTTTAAAAAATACGATGCTGAAGGAAAAGTCAGTTGCCAAAGGATATATATACAGTATGATGGCCTTTTTTTTTTTTTTTTGAGGTGGAGTCTTCACTCCGTGGCCTAGGCTGGAGTGCAGTGGCTTGATCTCGGCTCACTGCAAGCTCCGTCTCCCGGGTTCGTGTCATTCTCCTGCCTCAGCCTCCCAAATAGCTGGGACTACAGGTGCCCGCCACCGCACCCGGCTAATTTTTTGTATTTTAATAGAGACGGGGTTTTGCCGTGTTAGCCAGGATGGTCTCGATCTCCTGACCTCGTGATCCACCCGCCTCGGCCTCCCAAAGTGCAGGGATTACAGGCGTGAGCCACCGCGCCCGGCCAGTATGATGGCTTTTACAGAAAATTTAAGAGCATGAAATATTATATATATATACACACACACATATACACAGAGAGAGAGAGAGAGAATGGATGCACACATAATTTTTTGTTAAAAAGCATGAGAATTAAAAACGCCAAGTTCAGAGTGCTGTTTAGCTCTGGGGAGGGAAGATGATGGCTAGGGCTGGGATGAGACTGGGAATTGGGACTGGAGACTCAGCTCCAGGTGATGGCTATTCGAGTTCCTTCTGGGTTGTTGATTCCCCCAACAGTGCAATAACAGATGCTCTGCAGCAAACACAAATCTAATGTGGGACAGCTCTTTTTCTTAACAGCAGCTGAAGTCCCCTCCCCACCCCATCCCATCCCTCATGCACAGTTTCCCTCTGGCCCCGGTCCTGCGTCAGGCTGCAAGCACTGTGCTTCTGTGGAAGGTGGATATTTCCGCTCCTGGGAGGAAACTGGCTCGGAGCCGAGATCTGGGCTAAGTTTAGGACAAGCCGTTGGGAATCACAACTTCTCAGCAAGGCCAAACGACTTTTTTTGTATGTGTCCACTTTCCACAGTGTAGAAAAAGCTCCCCAGGTGGAAGGAGCAACCGTTTGAGATCAAGGAGACCTGATATTACCTGGCCGTGTGATATTAAGCAAATCTCTCTCCTCTCTGAACCTCCGTTTCCCTATATATATATATATCATGAGGTGGTTGGTATGTAGGAAATGTAAGTCCCTCTCTAGCCCCAACAGCTGAATCGTGATTGGTTTAAAATAGTGCTTCTCAATCCTAGTAATTACTAGAATAATCTGGGTTTTTTTTTTTTAATAGTGACACCTGGGCCTATTCCTGGTAATTCTTATTTAGTTAATCCAGAGTAGGGTCCAGGCATCTGTATCTTTGTAAAGCTCTTCATGGCTGGTACGGTGGATCACACCTGTAATCCAAGCACTTTGGGAGTATAAGGTGGCAGGATTGTTTGAGATCAGGAGTTCAAGACCAGCCTGAGCAACATAGTGAGACTTGATACCTATTTTTTAAAAAGTAAAAATTAGCCACGTGTAGTGGTGCATGCCTATAGTCCCAGCAACTCAGGAGACTGAGGTGCAAGGATGGCTTGAGCCCAGAAGTTTGAGGATGCAGTGAGCTATGATTGCACCATTGCATTCCAGCCTGGATGACAGAGTGAGACCCTGTCCCTGAGAGAAAAATTAAAAATAAGATAAAAGCTCCTCTGGTGATTGTAATGTACAGCCAGGGCTGACGGCTACTGGTCTAGGACAATCAAGGCTTCTCAATGGCCTTTGCCTGAAACTCTTTTTCCCAGCCTCTTTTGCATCTGGGAGTAGTCATGTGATGTACTTCTGACCAATGCATGCAAGGACGTCTCCTGGGGCCTTTCTTGGAAAGTTTTCTGCTTCCTTGGGAAGTTCCTTGGGAAGTTTTCTGCTACCTGACAATGAGGTAGACGTGGAAGGTGCTCTTTCTAGCATCAACTTCTTGCCCCTTCATCCTGTCTTGAGCATGGTTGAGCACAGGGACATTGCCTTTGGAGCTGTGGTAGCTGTCTTGGGATGAACCTAAGAATGTCAAGTCAACACATTGAGGATGACAGAGCGAAAACACAGGGAAGTCTTGGGCACTTGATGAAGATGCTCACTGCTGCTTTCCTCTCAGAATCACCTACCTCCTGGCCTCTTTGTATGTGAGATAATGAAGTAAATTTATGCCAATCATTTGGCATAAATAAATCAACTTTCTTTTTTTTTTTTCTTTGAGACAGAGGCTGGAGTGCAGTCACGCGATCTGGGCTCACTGCAAGCTCCGCCTCCCGGGTTCACACCATTCTCCTGCCTCAGCCTCCGGAGTAGCTGGGACTACAGGCACCCGCCACCACATCCGGCTAATTTTTTGTTTTTTGTTTTTAGTAGAGACGGGGTTTCACCGTGTTAACCAGGATGGTCTCGATCTCCTGACCTTGTGATCCGCCCGCCTTGGCCTCCCCAAAGTGCTGGGATTACAGGCGTGAGCCACTGCTCCCGGCCACTCATAGGGAATTTCTACTTTGCATTCTGGTTTTTGATTTTTTTTTTTTATTTTAATCAGACAAAGCCTAGAAGAACATGTATATCTGAATCTGTATATTTCAACAGGTAGTTAAAATGGGAGAAGACTAGTTTTAATTCTAGACCTTTTAACTTCTTAATGATAGAGTTAAATTCATCTCAAGGGGAATTAATTTCTGAGGGATTCTTTAGGGGTCTCTGCATCTAACAGTGGACGGGCAGGTGTTCTCCAAACAATTCGGGCTAATTAGCGTTTTGTTGACTATGTTGAATAGGGAGCACTGGAAAAAAACACTTAATGGCCGTATAAATGATTATTTATAATCATTGGAATTTTCTTTGCCAGCAGCGATAACATGCACTGTGGAGAAGCATGAAAAAGGGAAAATGGCTTTCTTCCATGGTGATTACCTTGAGTTAACCTCTTGTAAGGAAGACAAAACAATAAGTCAAATTGTGCATGATTCAGACTAGAATCCCACCTATAGCAGCTACCATATACTGAGAATCTGTTTTAAATCCTTTACATGATTTACCTGGTAGTCTCAGAAAAATCTTACAACATACACATATATTTAGTCATAAGAAAACTGACATTCAAGAGGATCATTAACTTATCCAAAGTCACAGAAATAGTCAAGTCCAACCCTTGGCTATCTTATTGCAAAGCACTTTGCTTTTCCATGACAACTTGCTACCTCTGCATTTATCCTGTATTTTCTAAGGACATTTTATTTATTGAAGATTTTATTTATGAAAATGGAATATCCTAGTGAATTGTATGGTCATTAATTTTCTTATTTCTAACTTAATGAAAAATCCTACCTTTACATTTCTTTTTATGAATCAATGCAATTTTGAGAATCTGCTATGTGCCAATCAGTGTCCAGACAGGCCCTAATAAAACAGGGTAATTAAAACAGGCCCTGCTCTCAAATAAAGGAATAATTGGCAGCATATTTTTATGTAAAATTTTTAACCTATTTCTGTTTATTTATACTAATTATCAAGCTATATCTATCTGTTGAGTTTGCTACAGTTATGGAAAGTTAATTGACTTAGTGCATTATTAATAAACATAGGGTCTAATAAATTACTTCTGATCTTGAAATTTTGAGAGAATAAGGAAAAGAATATCACAGATGGCAGAAATCTCAGTATTAAAATTTGTCAAGAAGATTTGGTGATATCAAAAAGAGAAGATTTTATAAAATTATCCTGAAATTATTTCAGCGTTGTTGATGATTTAAATTCATATTTGTTCATAGTATGTTACACAGATATTCTCCTCAAAACAAATTGGTAGTAACAAGTATTACATACAATTTGACAACCTTTATCTTTATTTTAACTTTTTAAATAAAGCACAGATTGCATTGCAGCTCTAGCATAACACTGAAGATACATAACTTACTATTAAGGTTGCAATATTTTATTGTAAAAAGTCAATTTATATCAAGAACGTATTTTATAATTTTTGCTTTGTAGATAAGAGTAATGGAGATATTAAACCAGTGCATATGACTTGCAAAGCTGTTTCCTCTTTGGTATAGATATTTCACACAAGAACACATCTGCTCTGTACCTGATGATCAATGACCTTTTGTTTTTTTTTCCTCTTTTAGACAAATACATCAGTTAAAAATGCAATTCAGTTTAGAAAAAAAACTGTTTTCATGTATAGTGCTCAATCTTAAGACATAGTAGCATATCAAAAGCTAATAATCAGATTTTAATAATTAAATTCCATCTTAATAGAAATTTGTATTTAAAATGCTTTAGGGGAAAAAGAGTAAGAGAGACTACGTTTTAAAATATGTCAAGTAGCACCTATACCAGCTTGCCTTTGGAAATTACACTACTATGAAGATAGTTACATGAAATATCTCTACTAATTATGCCATAATATTTTGTCATATATTCACTTTTCTAAATCTCTGAAAAGCCTAAAAGCAACTTCTGGAAGCTCAAAAATTATAATAAAATGTGATTTCTGCTGAATTATACACAAAAGGCTGACATTATGGCCAGGCAGTCAAACCAGACTGACATGACAAGGGAGCTATAAATAAACAACACTCTCTCAAAGTATTTAGAATAGGCCACATTGATTTCATCATAATGCAGAAATTTCTAGAACAATATCTTCATTTCAGCTTTTGTTTCTCAGAAGCTCAAATTAAAAATATATGCTTTATTCACAATCAAGGTTTTATTAGGAATATAAAGTATAGATATTGACAACATAAATCCAAAATAATTTATGTAAGACACTAATATTTTTGTTCCATCTCCCAATTGATGAAGCATATATCAAGTATATATCAGTATACTTTTCTATGACAGATTAAAAATAAGGCAAAGTGACACTGTACCTTTTCTCAATACAGTATTTTAATTTTAAAATTGTTATGAGTACTTCATATAGTTAGTTCAATGAATCAAATAATGACTTATGATTTTGAAAAAGAAATTCCAGCCACACGCTTTGTTCCTCACTTTCCACTTAACATCTTTAATACTTCCCCTTTCCTCAGAGCCTAAGGTAGGGTTATTATAATTTTTAAATTAAGTCAGTGGTCAAAGTTTACATTTTCATAACTATGTAAATACTGCTCACTGCTGAGCCGTATAGTCTATCACTTTTCTTTCTTCTGCAAATTTGTGTTTTGCTATTTCTTATTTTGAACTTTTTACAATTTACATCATTCTTGTGAGCTATATAATCATTATTTTTTCTAAATATTTAAAAAAACTTCCAAATCTATCAATATCATCAAAATGATCATTAAATACAAAGCTAAACTTTGTTACTTTCCCTGGTTACCTCTCTGGGAGGTAACATCATCCTGAGACCCTGGTTGGTTATTTTTCAGTGATGAGTTCCCAAGTTCCTTCTCTTCTTTTAGTTCTCTCTCTCTCTCTCTCTCTCTCTCTCTGTATATACATAGTCTCTAGTCAGTTCCCAAGAAATGATAATTTTAAAAAAATTTGATGCTTTTTATCTTTAACATGTCTTTATCTTATTCCATCTTTAGTAGATAAATGGGTATAGATTTCTAATTTAAGATCATTTTCTTCAGGGTTTTTGAAGTTATTTCTCTACTGAGTGGACATATGAAAATCCCTGGAAACCAAATCCTCACATACTTTCCTTTTGGGATATGTTTAGTATTTCTTATAACTGTTTTTTCTTAGTTTTATTAAAAATCTTAGGACTATTAAGTGTGTAAAGGACCTTTTGAATGTATCCTCAAAGATCTACATTTTTATAAATGTTCATGTGAATTTACCTTATACTCCCATTGCATTTGTGGAATTTCAAAATATTACAATAGTTTTATTTTTCTAATTATATATATATAATTATATATATATATATAAAGTGTATCTATATCTATATCTATATATACACTTTTTTTTTTTTAATGGAGGCTCGCTCTGTCACCCAGGCTGGAATGCAGTGGCGCGATCTCGGCTCACTGCAATCTCCACCTCCCAAGTTCATGCCATTCTCCTGCCTCAGCCTCCCGAGTAGCTGAGACCACAGGCGCCCACCACCATGCCTGGCTAATTTTTTTTTTTTTTCTATTTTTTAGTAGAGACTGGGTTTCACCATGTTAGCCAGGATGGTGTCCATCTCCTGATCTCGTGATCCACCCACCTAGGCCTCCCAAAGTGCTGGGATTATAGGCATGAGCCACTGCACCCAGCCATATTTTTGTTTTATGTAAGTATTGGTTTCATTCAACTCTTTTGGAGAAATCTCTGAGTATACAGTTGACCCATGAACAACACGGGTCTGCTTATACGCAGATTTGTTTTCAACAAAGGTTATACCGAGTGTGCTGGCCTCTCCTTCTTCCCCTTCCATCTTCTCCACCTCTTACTCCTCTGCCACCCCTAACACAGCAAGACCAATCCGTCCTCTTCCTCCTCGTCCTCAGCCTACTCGACATGAAGACAAAAAGGAAGATCTTTATGATGATCCACTTTATGAAAAGTAAATACAGTTTTCTCTTCCTTATGACTTTTAAATAATATATTCTTTTCTCTAGCTTAGTTTATTGGAAGAATACTGTATATAATACATATGACAAAATGTGTTAATCAGCTTTATAATATTGGTAAGGCTTCTCAACAGTAGGCTATCAGTATTTAAGCTCTGGGGAAGCCAAAAGCTATACCTTATTTATTACATATTGAACCACTGTATCAAAACATCACATGCCCCTCGTAAGTACATATAATTATCAGCCATAAGTATTAAAAATTTAAAAAATTAAGTTATACATGAATTATTGACTATGTTGGGGTTGGGGGCACCAATATAATTCAAGGGTGAACTAGATTACCTCTAGTGTTTGTTTTCGTGTTTGCTTTTGGAATTTTCTTCTACTTTACTGGTTATTACCAGCTTTCTTTTTTCTGTCTCTTTTGATACCTATCTTTCACATGATAGCTTTCCTCAGATTTCTGGTGATCTTTGGCTCTGTTTATATTTAAGAAAGGAGACCGTAATAGATAATGACATACCCTTTCTGAGACAAGAACTTGTAGATTGACAGCTTTACTTACGGGGCCACATTCCCTTCTGGGGATTACCATGTCACTTTCTGGAGAACTGTTCTTTGGTGCCCTCTAGATTATCTGGGGAATATTCACCTAATCCTATGGCCACGTTGGGTGACTGTTCTTTTGTTTGTATTTTGTTTTGTTTTTTTGAGTCGGAGTCTTGCTCTGTCACCCAGGCTGGAGTAAAGTGGCGCTATCTCGGCTCACTGCAAGCTCCACCTCCCAGGTTCATGCCATTCTCCTGCCACTGCCTCCTGAGTAGCTGGGACTACAGGCACCTGCCACCACGGCCGGCTAATTTTTTTTTTTTTTTTTTTTTTTTTTTTTTTTGGTATTTTTAGTAGAGACGGGGTTTCGCCGTGTTAGCCAGGATGGTCTCGATCTCCTGACCTCATGATCTGCCTGCCTCAGCCTCCCAAAGTGCTGGGATTACAGGTGTGAGCCACCTGGCCTGGCCGTTTGTGTTTTTTAATGACTGGCTGCAGGTCAATGGTTAGCAAGGCAAAGAAAGGGGCCTGGACAGCAATGTTCAATCTATAGACATTAAATCACTCTACCAAGTGGTACCTTTACTTACACCCTCCATTTTGGTATTTCCATGTCCAGAGACTTTACTGTTCAATGTTTTCCCATAGACACAAGATTCCTCCTCTGTTTCAGAAAGGGGCAGAAGGAAGACAAGGAAAGTATTTGATTACTCAAGGCTGAGGAGGAAACCTGGATTTAATGACTCCATGTACTGACTTTGAACAGTTTCTATTGCTTGCGGGTTTCTAAGGCAACTGGTCCCAGTTCAGAGACTTCCTGGGGCCTTCTAGTTGAGCATACAGGTTACTTCTATTAAAGTTCTCCTTGTTGCGGCCGGGTGTCGTGGCTCAGGTCTGTAATCCCAGCACTTTGGGAGGCCAAAGTGGGCAGATCACAAGGTCAGGAGATGGAGACTATCCTGGCTAACACGGTGAAATCCTGTCTCTACTAAAAATACAGAAAAAAAAAAAAAATTAGCTGGGCGTGGTGGCGGGCACCTGTAGTCCCAGCTACTCAGGAGGCTGAGGCAGGAGAATGGTGTGAACCCGGGAGGTGGAGCTTGCAGTGAGGTGAGATCGCGCCACCGCACTCCAGGCTGGGTGACAGAGTGAGACTCCGTCTTAAAAAATAAATGTTGCAGCCAGGAGCAGTGGCTCACGCCTGTAATCTCAGCACTTTGGGAGACTGAGGTGGGTAGATCACCTGAGGTCAAGAGTTCGAGATCAGCCTGGCCAGCATAGTGAAACCCCATCTCTACTAAAAATACAAAACAATCAGCTGGGCATGGTGGCCGGTGCCTGTAATCCCAGCTACTGGAGAGGCTTGGGCAGGAGATTCCCTTGAACTCGGGAGGCAGAGGTGGCAGTGAACCGAGATCATGCCACCGCACTCCAGCCTGGCCAAGAAGAGTGAAATTCCTCCTCCTCAAAAAAAAAAAAAAAAAAAAAAAAGTTCTGCTTGTTGCTCGGTCGCTACTCTGAGTGTCTCATCTGCTCTGTTCCCATTGTCTTTTGCAGTTTATTTCTTGGTCGACTATGTGCCATTTTTGTGTGTGGTTTTTTTTCATTTATTTATTTATTTATTTATTGACGGAGTCTTGCTCTGTCCCCCAGGCTCGAGTGCAGTGGCGCGATCTCGGCTGGGACTACAGGTGCCCGCCACCGTGCCGGCTAATTTTTGTTTGTTTGTTTTTTGGTATTTTTAGTAGAGACGGGGTTTCACCGTGTTAGCTAGGATGGTCTCGATCTTCTGACCTCGTGATATGCCCACCTCGGCCTCCCGAAGTGCTGGGATTACACTCGTGAGCCACCGCGCCCGACCAGAAACTAGACGCCCAAAGTGCTGGGATTACAGGCGTGAGTCCCTGTGCCCCGCCTTTTGTGTGGTTTTCAGGAGTTAAAAGAAGAGAAACTATGTCTGACTAGTCTGCCATAATTACTCAAAAGTTGTAATATTAAAATTGTAGATGTATAACTAATTGAGCAAATTATAGAGAAGAATCTGAAAATTTTAACATGGAGAAAGGATATATATCCAGACACACAATTGTTCTTCTCTTATATAGTCCCTCGAAAATTGTGTCAAAGTTTAAATAAAAATGAACCGGAATGTATTAGTGTGTTTTCACACTGCTATAAACTACCTGAGACTTGGTAATTGATAAAGAAAAGAGGTTTAATTGACTCAGTTCTGCATGGCTGGGGAGGCCTCCGGAAACTTCCAATCATGGTGGAAGGCAAAGGGGAAGCAAGGCACGTCTTACACTGTGGCAGGGGAGAGAGTGAGGAAGGGGGGAAGTGCCACCTTCTTAAGCCATCAGATCTTGTGAGAATTCACTCATTTTCCCACCAACAGCAAAGGGGAAATCCACCCCCATGTTCTGTTTTGCTCATTTATTTGAGCAAATGAGAATCCCAAGAACATGGCTGTTTTTTTTTTTTTGGCTCATTTCTGTTTTGCTCATTTATTTCTTCTTACGTTCTTGGAATGAGAATTCACGCATAAGTTTCACGCAAAACGCTTCTTAGAGGTAAGGCCAGGCTGAAAACGAAATACCCTTTACAAAACGTTTTGTTGACTTAAGAAGGTTTTATTGTTGTTGTTGTTTGTTTTTTGTTCCTTAAAATTTTGATCTTGTATGAACTGCAAATGTGCTATTATCCAAGCTGGCTTTTGTTAAATATAAAAAAGCTAGTTTCTGGTCAGGTGCGGTGGTTCATGACTGTAATCCCAGCACTTTGGGAGGCCGAGGTGGGCATATCATGAGGTCAGGAGATGGAGACCGTCCTGGCTAACAGGGTGAAACCCTGTGTCTACAAAAAATACAAAAAAAAAAAAAAAAAAAAAAAAATAGCTGGCGTGGTGGCGGGCGCCTGTAGTCCCAGCTACTCGGAAGGCTGAGGCAGGAGAATGGCGTGAACCCAGGAGGCGGAGCTTGTAGTGAGCCGAGATCGTGCCACTGAACTCCAGCCTGGGCGACAGAGCAAGACTCTGTCTCAAAAAAAAAAAAAAAATCTAGTTTCTTAGAAACTTATCCTTTTTCCCCAATTTGTACCACTACCCAGAGTCATAATTATACTAAATGAAGCATCCAAAGTTTATGAAAAAAAAATCAGTAAGGTTTCTTTTCCTTTTTTTTTTTTTTTTTTTTTTTGAGAGGGAGTCTTGTTTGTATTTTTAGTAGAGACGGGGTTTCACTGTGTTAGCCAGGATGGTCTCGATCTCCTGATCTCCTGATCTACCCGCCTTGGCCTCCCAAAGTGTTGGTTGGGATTAGAGGTGTGAGCCACTGCGCCCAGCAGGTTTCATCTTTTTATATCATATGCTGATCACTTGAAACATCTTTCTATGATAAGAAATCTAACCCAACTGTACAACTAGTTTTGTTGCAAACAAATGGTAAGTAAAGCAAACTATAACAAATAGTATACAAAAGCAAAATTATTTCCCTAAATAGCTAGTTATAAATCGTGCTGCTGATACAAGACCCCTGAAGCTGTTTTAAGGATGAAGTTCTACTGTCCCTAATAAAAAAGCACAACTGTGAAAGAATAGTTGAACCCTGATGTTAACTCAAATTTATTTTATCTCCAGAATAGGGTGGGAATATTTTTGGCTAAAATTACTAGGGTGTAGCTAAATGATTATCGTTTCCATGTGTTAAACACCAGAAGAAGAAGCTTTTCAAGCTTACTAAGTCCAACTTTCATAAAACAGAATTGCTTCGAGGTCAGGTATAAACTCATTTGTGCCGTTAATCTTCATCATAAAATAAAACTGTCATTTTTCTTTTTAGCTTCAGCAACAGGTTCTAATTGTCACATTTCCTGTAAAATAAATCTCTTATGAACAAAGTAAAATATGAATGAAATAAAATTATATTCAGGATTATAGTCCTCATAAAAGTCTATAAATACCCCATAAAATATTTTTCAATAAGTTTAAAATAACTTCATTTTGTGTAAAGTATGAAAATATGTTCTGCAGCCCATTATCTGGTACATACTGATATTTGCAAAATTATTATGATTTATTTGTTGAATGAATACATGCTATTTTGCCATAAAAATGCTAAATATGATATATTTGAGAAATGGTTTTAAACTATTAATTAGCAATGCTATTAATATTTGAAATTCTTGAAGTCCTATGATAATAATTGGGAAACACTTAAAATAAAATATTCTTAAATCAGGGATTATTCTCCAACTGGAATCAAATCATGAAAGAAAACAAGGGAGGATTGAGGAAAAAAATACAAACACACACCCCACAGAAAAACAAAGGTGGACACAAGAAGACATTCCTGACAAACTTTAAGGATGGAAAAATAAATAAATAAACAAATAAATACATAAAACAGTGAAAGAAGTAGAAGAAATTGGCCAGGCACGGTGGCTCACACCTGTAATCTCAGCACTTTGGGAGGCCACAGCGGGTGGATCACGAGGTCAGGAGATCCAGACCATCCTGGTTAACATGGTGAAACCCTGTCTCTACTAAAAATACACACACACACACACACAAAAAAATTAGTCGGGCATGTTGGTGGGCACCTGTAGTCCCAGCTTCTCACGTGGGGGACAGAGTGAGACTCCATCTCAAAAAAAAAAAAAAGAAATAGAAGGAATTGTTTTGTGTCTGTGTGAACTGGCTTCATTTCTTAGTTTTCCTCTAACATTCTTGATACTTTTGAATTATCATTTTCGTCTTTGACCATCTGTTGTCTCTGCTTCAGTGTTTTTTCTTAATTTACTGTAATTAAACTTCTCTAATTTCTATTGTCTCAGTTTATGGGCATCTCTGTATTTAATCAACAATTTCAAATGCATCAAATAAGTAGTCCAATCACTCAACTGTAAAAAAATTTTAAGGTATTTTTATAACCAGTTATTTAGTGTTATTTTTGCCTCCCATCTTCCCATTCTAACCTGGTGGATTCAGTGATGACAACAGTCCTGTCTTGTGCTCTGAGGGCTTTTGTCACCTTGTGACACAGTGGCACATGATGCCTGGAGATTATGGAATTGATCAGAGATGCCACAGGAAGATAATTACTTTGCTGCAAAGGAAGTGCTGCTACACTGCACAGGTTAGTCTTGGGAAAACAGAAAGAGATAAGAAGGTTCCCACCAGCAAAAGGTCAAGAATCCAACTCATTCGCACTCAACACTCAAATATCATGCAATGCATAAAAACGTCTCGGCTTAACCGCTGCTACAGTTAGATTATAACTGGATAATACTGACAGTGAAAGTCTGTTCTATTGTCCAAGATTATAACTTAAATGCATACTGTCATTGTTTCTCTAGGAAGTTTAAGGAGCTAAGTCTTATTGTCAAGAATATAATTGTCCTTGAGTGGTGCCAAGAAATGCAGAGGGAGCCTGAGAGCTGGATTCTAGTGATTCTTTTTTTTTTTTTTTTTTGAGATGGAGTCTCACTCTGTCACACAGGCTGGAGTGCAGTGGTGTGATCTCGGCTCACTGCAAGCTCCACCTCCTGGGTTCACGCCATTCTCCTGCCTCAGCCTCCCCAGTAGCTGGGACTGCAGGCGCTCGCCACCACACCCAGCTAATTTTTTGTATTTTTAGTAGAGACGGGGTTTCATCGTGTTAGCCAGGATGGTCTCCATCTCCTGACCTCATGATCCGCCTGTCTCAGTCTCCCAAAGTGCTGGGATTACAGGCTTGAGCCACTGCGCCCGGCCTCTAGTGATTTTTTACAATGAACAAAAGTTGCATTGTACATAGTGGAAAAAAATAGGAAAGATGTATGTATAATGCTGGCATGCATCCTGCCCAAGATGAATGAGGAGAAAAGGTTGGATTCTGGGGTATCATTTGTGGACATAACTTTAGGGCTTAAATAGCCTCCAGATCCCCACCAAATGCCTAAGCTAGTGAGAGCAAAGTTGAAGTCACGGGAGCTTAGGGAGAGGAAGTGGCCACGTGGGAGAGGGCGTTGGGTAAAAATAGGATCCTGTCTTGATAAATTGATTTTCACCCCTACAATTCCTAAGTCTACGTTGTTATTTATAGTAATGCCTCTTAGCATCAACACCATACACTGCACATAAGACAAAGCGATAAAAAGCTGCATCAAAGTAAAGCACATTTTCAGAAAAAGCTGTCTGATTGGCCAAAATAATGGAAAAGTTCTAAGAAATTAGATAGATTTCTAAGAAATTGGATAGCATTCCACCTTTGGGTTATTTCTCAAATATATATGGAGCCAAGCAGTATGGAGCGAAGTTTATTAACTAGCAAGTCCTCTAAAACAGACATCAGGGACTTCAAGCTTTCGCCGTGAATGGAGTGACCACCCGTCTCCTGTTTGAACAGAAGGCCGCGTGTTTTCCATCCAGACAGGGTGAACCACAAAGGCCCTGAACTGAGCTACGTCCCTCCCCAAACAGAGGAAATGCGAGTGTTTCTCTCTGGGGAAATACACAACCTCCAGCCCTCACAAAAAAGGCTTATGAACAGTGACATTAAAGATTCTGCAACAGAAATGTCAACATATGAACAATCAAAACCTCATGTAAACATATAAACAGAGATTTTGATCAGATTTTACTGTCTCTCTCTCTTTTTTTTTTTTTTTTTTTTTGAGACGGAGTCTCGCTCTGTCGCCCAGGCTGGAGTGCAGTGGCACCATCTCGGCTCACTGCAAGCTCCGCCTCCCGGGTTCACGCCCTTCTCCTGCCTCAGCCTCCTGAGTAGCTGGGACTACAGGCGCCGCCACCATGTCCAGCTAATTTTTTTTTTTTTTTTTTTTTTTTTGGTATTTTTAGTAAAGACAGGGTTTCACCGTGTTAGCCAGGATGGTCTCGATCTCCTGACCGCGTGATCCACCCACCTCGGCCTCCCAAAGTGCTAAGATTACAGGAATGAGCCACCGTGCCCAGCCTTTACTATAAGTTTTCTAGAAACAAACTCTCCCATTCTTTGCTGATTGTCTAGAAACACCTTTATTTTCCTTTCACCTTGGAGAGATGTTTTAATATCACATGAGCTTTCAGATTAGGTGTTATTTTCTTTCACACTTTGAAGATGTTAAACCATTGCATTCTGATTTCAATTTTGTTTTACTATTGAGAAGTTGATTAGTTTTATTACTGCTTTTTTTTTTTCTTTGTGAAAGGAGAGGCTTATTTCTGGCTGCTTCTATTATTTTCTCTTTGATTTTGATTTCACCAGCTTTACCGAGATTCACCATTGATGTGGTTGTCTTTGTATTTATTCTGCCTGAGAGTCATCGAGATTTTCTTTCTGTCGTTTGATGTTTTTTTTTTCTAATAAGTTTTAGGAAATTCTAGTCAAATGACTGGATGGTAAAGGAGTGGCATAATCAATTGCTAGAGATTATTTTGGTTTTAAAGTAAATGAAAAGTGTGAAAATATTAGTAAATTATTAAAGTAAAAATTAAAATATCTGGGTTCCACATCCAGTTTGTCATCAAGTAGTTATATGGGGGTGAATATTTAAGCTTTTTGTATTACCTTGCTTGATTTCTAAAATCAAACATTGATTGCATGATTGTTAGTCTTTCTGCCGGTTCTAATGTTTTATAATTTTTTTCTTGTAAATTAATAATGAAGGGGTATAAGTTCTCTTGAAAAGTTGGCATCATACTAACTTTAAAAAATATGCTTCAGGAAATGCTATCATAAGAGATAATGGAATTCATTTGTCTATTTTTGTCTCAGCATTTTTTCAGTAGAAAGAATTTGTGATAATTTAGTTTATATCATTATTAAAGATGGGGAAAGGATTATACTAACTCAAGTGACCTTCAGGTTCTCAGACCCTAAGAACCCAATACAGTACAATGTTTTGTGCTTGACTTTTTAAAATATTGCACCACATTTTCAATAAATAAGCAGTGAAACTGCCTGTGGCCCCGGAGAAAGATTACCATCTCTTATTAGAAAATCTTAGGTTCTTAATGACCATATTCTCGAGTGTGCTAGTGTGCAACCATTTGTCTGTTCTAGTTACAACATTTGGTCTAAAAGCACTGCATCAAAACGATAACGCTTCACATACTTCTGAATTATAACCCTAGTCTATAGTAATTGCCTATTTGTTTCCCACTCACTTGATTAGCTGTCCTTTAGCATTTTTCTCCTGTTGACTGCCTCACTAATCTGTCTGAATCTATAAACCCTAATCAAAATACCAAGCACTTTGAATGTTAAAAAAATACACAACATGGCCTGTTTCGCATGCTAAATCTATCTCCACTGGAAGCATTAGGTATGTGATCCAGATACATTATTCCAGAACTGAAAGTAAAGAGATTATACTGGCCTCTGGAAATGACCAACCACCAAGCTAAAGTTACAGTATTTCCAAACCATCATTCTTAAAATGAAGAAATCATAAATCACTTTTACATTCTTTAGTTCATCTAGAATCATGTGACTTCATGTTTGAGATTGACTTCTGACATAATCTAGTCCAAAATCTTTATCGTATAAATGAAGACCTAAGTGTGTAACTGACTTTCCCTAGACAGCACAATTAGTTGGTGATAGCACCAAGGATTAAAATTTAAGTAGTCTGATTACTAGTGTAATAATCTTGCTACTTCACAATGTTGCCAAAGTAACTTCCGTGAAGTAAATATCAGTTTCTCCTATTACTGTATTTTATTGACATCAAAGACTCCATCAGTTGTCAGATGTATTATTACTTCATGTACACTAAAGAACATTCCTGGCGAGGTTTGACGTGATGTCTTAATAATAGTTCTACATAATTTAGTCATTTAAGATTCATGTGTTCTTGAATTTCTTTTGTCTCTTTCAAGACATCTAGCAATCTCCCCCCGCATTAGTTGCATTGTACCTGGATCAGTAACCTAGCATAGCTTCATCTGCTTGTGGGAATCCTGCTATCTTCGGTCTTCTAAAACACTTGGGTTTTGTTCCAAAAGAAAAAAAACAGAATGGAGTTCATTCTTTAGATGCTAAATATTTGTTTCAAAAATATCAAATGCATGCATCACCTCTGTGTTCTAGTAACTTTCTGCAAAGACAACATTTTTTTTTGTTTTCATGCTGAACCATAGTGTAACCTATTTTGAAGATATCTTCTACGACAGTTGAGCCCAGCACTTGTAGTATTAACCATGCACACCATCAACTGAAGTGACAATGTGCCGTGGCTGCTACTTGGCCAACAGCAATGTATCAAATACTAGATTTAACCAGGTGTCCGAGTTGTGACTTAGAACTGATGAAATAAGGCCGGGCGCGGTGGCTCAAGCCTGTAATCCCAGCACTTTGGGAGGCCGAGACGGGCGGATCACGAGGTCAGGAGATCAAGACCACCCTGGCTAACACGGTGAAACCCCGTCTCTACTAAAAAATACAAAAAACTAGCCGGGCGCGGTGGCGGCGCCTGTAGTCCCAGCTACTCGGGAGGCTGAGGCAGGAGAATGGCGGGAACCCGGGAGGCGGAGCTTGCAGTGAGCTGAGATCCGGCCACTGCACTGCAGCCTGGGCGACAGAGCGAGACTCCGTCTCAAAAAAAAAAAAAAAAAAAAGAACTGATGAAATACCATTTCAACCGTCTCATCCATCATTTTATGTAGTTAAAGTTACATCGTTGTCCATAACATGAATATCTTCTTCTCTTCAAGAGTAAAAGGCATAAATAATGGCATCTCAAACTTTTGAAGAATAAAGATCGTGAATAACCCCCTAAAGAAGGTCAGTTTTTTTTTTTTTTTTTTTTTTTTTTTTTGAGACGGAGTCTCACTCTGTCGCCCAGGCTGGAGTGCAGTGACGCGATCTCTACAAGCTCTGCCTCCCGGGTTCACGCCATTCTCCTGCCTCAGCCTCCTGAATAGCTGCGACTACAGGTGCCCGCCACCACTCCCGGCTAATTTTTTTTGTATTTTTAGTAGACACGGGGTTTCACTGTGTTAACCAGGATGGTCTCGATCTCCTGACCTCATGATCCGCCGGCCTCGGCCTCCCAAAGTGCTGGGATTGCAGGCCTGAGCCACCGTGTCCAGCCCAAGGTCAGTTCTTTACCCTTGGCATTCACTAAAGTCCAGAGATGATGACGTTCAGTATGTACTTAATGATAGGCAAGATGAAAGACTAGAAAGAGAGAGAACGCGTAACCTCCCGTGTGTGTGTCTGTGTGTCGCTCTCCCTAAACTCTTCCCATTTATTCCAGGAAAAGTGTCCTGAATTCTTCAATTTACATACACTTCTCATACTCCAACCCTGAGGTCAGAACAGGAGCGAGCATCTTTTCCCATGAAGCCAGCTCCACAGTTACACAGTTAATTGATTTAATGATGCCACCTGACCAGGGCTTGTCCAATCATTGTACCTAATTCTTTAGCTACAATGACTGGTCTAGCTTTGAGCATATGACCTAATCCAATCCAATTTGAAACTCCCCCAGGGTTTTACAAAATGAAGCTAAAAGCTGGAATTTTTTTCCTTTCTCCTTAGATAGGTATGAGGATATAAGCACTGATAATGTCTGAAATCATGCTTTTAACCTTGCCAAAAAACAGTCTGAGATAATTTGTTCAGAACATAACAGAAAATGAGAGGTAGAATCTCAACTGTTCTAATTTTCTCTTCCCTCTGATTGAGGCATTCTGTAGTTTATGTGAGCCAAATAACTCCCTGTGTTGCTTAAGTACATTCAAGTTGAATGTCTTGCATTTACCACCAAAAGTGCTCTGGCTAATACAGTTATTGAAAAAAAAATGTGCTTATCAAATGTTTATGATTAAGGGTAATATAGCGATAATTACTTTGTGTGACAGCAAATGACAATCACATCAAGTAAGAGCACAATAGGATTCATAGATGTGAATAAAACACTCACTGAGGTTGATTCTTTTTCCTCTTAATTTTATTCTGTTTTCTTTCTCATCTGCAAATAATGGATCCTAATATATAGTCCACAGTGAAGGTATTAACCAAGCGTGTTTTAGGAGGAAGAGCCTATGGCACGCATCACATACCTTCTGAACATTGTCATGTCCTGAGCATCGCTCTGGAGTCAGAGATACGCATTATTTGCATCCCAAATACACAGGATGGACTCTGCAAATTCAGGCAAGGTGCTTAAACTCTCTGATCATCAGCTTTTGTTTTGTTTTATTTGTAAAATGAGGATAATAATCAGTACTTCAAAGGTTGTTATGACAGTAAATTGCCATAAAGAAGTCATGGTACTTAAATGGACTCCATAAACTATAATAATTTCCGTTATTCTTCCTCCTTTCTTTCCTTTCATTCATATAACAAAGATGTATTAAGTTACTGTTGAGTTTCTGCTATTGGCCAGTCACTGAGTTCTCCGTGGTACTAAACACCAGAGATTCAAAAAGAATGTTATTTCTCTTCCTCTTAAAATGTATATAGTTGGATAAGAGGTAATAAATAAGTAAAAATATAATAGTACATAACTACGTGTGCAATAAAAAGCTGTGTAGATTATAATGGGAACAGAGAAAGGAGTGGTTAATCTTCCTGGCCAATAAAAGCCTCTTGAAAGAGAATGTAGGGTATATGTAATTTAATTACGGAAGTATCAGAAAGGATGCAGGATTTCTGGGGCAGAGTTGAATGAGCGTAGCCACTTAGATCCTGCCTAAAGAGTGGCAACAGTTCCTTAGAACACCAATAGCAGTGGATATAACTTTCGGATTAATTTGTTTACAATGATAGTAAAATGGTATAAAGTTTACATTTCAGAATTTAAATATAATCATTCTTAAGAGGTATTTTATCATTTTAATCAAATCTGGAGTTAGTTAATTCTCTCTTATCTATTATCCAATACAGATTTCTCTGTTATCTATTATCCAATATAGGAAGCTGCTCTGGGGATTCTTCTTTACTGTTAGTTACATGTACACAATAAAGTGAATACTGTTATTGTTTCGCAGTACTGGAGATATTGAGTTCAGAATTTGCACTGTTTTGTGATATAAATGCAAATATGCTAGTTGATTCCATTTTGAGTTATGAACCAGTAAACTGTTCTTGTTTTTATTAGAAAAAGAAAATATTTTATTTCAGTGTAGAATTTTGTAGGCAGAAATTTAGTTAATAATATTCTTGAAACTTCTACCTCTACATAATATGCAATATGTTTTTCTTTTTTATTTTCATTTATTTGAGACAGAGTGTCACTCTGTTGTCCAGGCTGGAGTGCAGTGGCGCCATCTCAGCTCACTGCAACCTCCACCTCCCAGGTTCAAGCGATTCTCCTGCCTCAGCCTCCAGAGTAGCTGGGATTACTGGCGCCCACCAACATGCCTACCTAATTTTTGTATTTTTAGTAGAGATGGCGTTTCACCATGTTGGCCAGGTTGGTCTCGAACTCCTGACCTTGTGATCCTCCCGTCTCAGTCTCTCAAAGTGCTGGGATTACAGGCATGAGCCACCGCACCTGGCTGACTATTGGTGAAATTTTAATGGGGGCTTGAGAATTAGATGCAAGAATATGTTAATAATTTTCTGGTTTTGTTTGTTGTATTGTGCATGTATTGCATGTGTGTGGGGGGGAGGCACACATATTACTGTAATAGATTTGTAATATATAGAATTATATATCTGTATATACACATATAGACACACAATTGTGTTTGTAGAAAATATATATGAAAGGAGAGTTTTTCAACTTTGGCACTATCGCTTTTCACATTGGGCCATTTAATTCTTTGTTGTGGGCATTTCCTGTGAATTGTAGGATGTTTAGCGACTTGCTTTGCCTTTAATAACTAAATGACGGTAGCACCCTCCTCACACCATTCCCCAGACTAACAACTAAAAATATCTTGAGATATTATCAGATGTTTCGTGGAGGGCAAAACTCTCCCTGGTTGAGAATCACTCTACTACAGTATTTGGAGATGACAGAGCATCGGGTTCATTTCTATATGTTGTTCAAATATCTTTCAAAGTTGAATGTAAAATTAAGACATTTTCAGAAAAATTAAATGGGCTAATTTGTCACCAGCAAATCCATACTACAAAACATGCTAACGGTAGTTTTTTGGCCTGAAGGGAAATAACATCAAATCTAAACTCCAAATTAGAAGAAATTAAAAGCATAGAAATGATAAGTATATGAGTAACAGGAAATACTTTATCTGTCAATTTCATTGAAGGGAAACTGAGTATTTAAGTTGAAAAAGATATCACTTTATTGTGGGGTTTATGATGTGCACAGAAAAATTTATACTAAAAAAATCACAAAAGACAGAGGGGGATAAAGGAAATGTTATGGTCATCAGTTTTTGTTGTTGTTGTTGTTTTTAATAGACTTTCTTTTTTAGGGCAGTTGTCAGTTCACAGCAAAATTGAAAGAAACCTACAAAGATTTCTCAGACATCATTGTGTTCACACATGCACAGCCTGACCCTTTGTGGTCATTCTCCTGTGGAGTGTCACATTAGTTACTGCCGATGAACCTGCATTGGCATATCCTTATCACCTAGGTCCATAGTTTACACTAGGGTTCACTTTTGCTGTCATACGTTCTATGAGTTTGGGTAAATGCATATACCAGTATCGTATCATGCAGAATACTTTTCTGCCCTAAAAGTCCTCGGTGCCAATGAATAGGATAGGTGGAGCACAGATCACGTTTTAGTAAAATGTTGCCTTGTTTTGATTTGACAAAGTAGCCATCGCTATCCATCACTGGAGAGAATGTAAACATAGAAAAAGGATTTTTCACGTTGTATATGAAGTTTTTTTTACATTATATATGAGGTTGTAAAAAATTACCTGTAAGTAAAATGTAGATTAGTTAAGCATAAGTTGATGATGATTATCATACAATTAACTCAATACAAAAGCAATGCAACTAACTCATCTATGCAATTTAAAATGAATACTTAAAATGCAATTAAGCAAAAATAAGAGAAGAGAAACAAACAGATTGTACAGTTTTTAAAACTGGCAACACCTTTCATTTAACATATTGATGAACTAAATCATCCAAGTAAAGGCAGAGATCGTCATATTAGACATCTAATGTCTACCAGAAACATACATTAAACATAAAGACACAGATAGGTGAAAAGTCAACCTATAGGAAAAGATAAACCATATACACAGCAAGTATTAGGAAGCTTGTGCGGCTGTATTAGCAAAATGCAATGTAGACTGGAAAAGAGGGTGCATTATAAGAGAAAATGGGGGCATTTCATAATTTATGAAATAACCAATTCATCAGAGGACAATAATATTCCAAAAGGGACACCCACTTAATAATAAAGCCTCATAATTCATGAAGGAAAGTAAGCAGAACTGAAGGGAGAAATGGATAAATGACAATAATAATTAAAGATGTTAACATCCCTCTGTTCATCACTGATAGAACAGTGAGACAAACCAATCATATGGCTATAGAATATTTCAACTTCATTATAAATCACCTTGATCTTATTGACATTTATAAAAACTACACGTAAAATGCTGAATATACATTGTTTTCTTATGTATTGAAAGCATCGCCAACATAGGCCAAATGCTGAATCAAAGAGTAAGTTTAAATGAATTTATGTTTTAGATTTTATAGAATATATTCTCTGATCACAATAAAATTTAATTTGAAATCAATGACATGAGATACACAGGAAATCCCCAAATAGTTGTAAATAACATGAAAAACTATTTAACTAACTCATAGTTCACAAAAGAAATCAAAAGATAATTTAGAAAAAATATAATCAAGGAAAACAGTATATTGAATAAACATCTGCACCTAGATGTTTATTTCAGCAGTATTCATAATAGCCAAGATATGGAATCAACCTAAGAGTCCAACAACAGACGAATGGTTAAAGAAAATGTGGTATATCGGGCAGGCACGGTGGCTCACACCTGCAATCCCAGCACTCTGGAAGGCCAAGGTGGGCAGATCACTGGAGGTCGGGAGTTCAAGACTAGCCTGGCCAACATGGCGAAACTCCATTTCTACTAAAAATATAAACATTAGCTGGGCATGGTGGCACATCCCCAGCTACTTGGGAGTCTGAGGTGGAAGACTCACTTGAATCCGGGAGGCAGAGGTTACAGTGAACCAAGATCATGCCATTGCACTCCAGACCAAGACTCCATCTCAAAGCAAGAAAGAAAGGAAGAAAAGAAAAGAAAAGTTATACATACATACATACACAATGAAGTACTATTCGGCCATAAAAGAGAAGGAAATCTTGTCCTGCACAGCAACATGCATGGAAATGGAGGATATAATGTAAGTGAAATGAGTCAAGAAAAGAAAGGTAAACATTACAGCTTCTCACTCATTATGGAAGCTAAAATATTTTGATCTTATAGAAGTTAAAAGTAAAACAGAGGATGCTAGAGGCTGGGAAGTGTAAGAGGAAGGAAGGGATAGGAAGAGATTTGTTAAAATATTCAAAATTAAAGCTAGATAGGAATAATAAGTTCTAATGCTCTATACCACTATGGTATGACAATAGTAACAATAATATATAGTTTCGAATAGTTAGCAAAGGATATTGAATGTTCCCAAAACAAAGAAATGATGTTTGCAATGATGGATATGCTAATTACTATCATCTCATCAGGGTAATTAAATATATACACTGTGTGTATTGAAACATCACTATGTACACATAAATATGCACAATTATGATGTGTCAATTAAAAATAAAATTATAACACACCTACATATTTGTGGTGCAGAGTTAAATTGAGAGAGTAATTTATTACTTTAACTTCTTATATTGGAAAAATACGTAGGTTTAAAAGTCAATTAAAAAAAACAAATTGAAGCATAATTTGAAAAAAATAAAATAATAGGGGTAATGAAAGAAATGAAATTGGAAGTAAATAGTAAATTCACAAAGTGAAACAAATGTTACTTTGAAAAGATCAATAAAGTTGTTACATACTAGTAAGACCAAGAAAAAAGGACTGATGAAAGAAGAAATATCCTCTGTATTTAAATCATCATTATTATGAACAATTCCATACTCACGAATTTGGCAGTTTAAAGTTCTTAAAAGAGACAAATTAGCAAAGCTTATTTAAGAATAAATTGATAATGTGATTTTTTTCTGTATCTATGTGTATCCTTATATTCTAGGTTTTCTAATTTATTGGCCTATGGTTGCTCATAGTAGCCTTTAATGATCCTTAGAATTTCAACAAAGAAATTAAGAAGAAATTGAAAAATGTATTGAAGCCAATGAAAATGGCAACGCAGCATACCAAAACCTATGGGATACAGCAAAAAGCAGTAGTAAGAGAGAAATTTATACTTACAATTTCCAAGATCAAAAAAAGTGAAAAACCTCAAATAAACAACCTGATGATACATCTTTTTTTAAGTTCACTATAAATTTTAATCTATGATATAAATATTACCTAAAGATATAATTGAACATCATGTATCAGAAAATAAAACATAACAATCCAATGCAATTTTGTAAATACCTCCATGACACAAGGATTATTTTCCTCAGATTCAACCTTGTAATTGTGTTTTATTTGTTTTCTGAAAATCACACTTTATAAAGAACACAAGTAGAGCTTGTTAAAATGATTGTCACAGATGTTCTGTTTACTATTTCAGAAAACACCACATTCATTCATTCCTATAAATTTTATTCACTAATTATGAAGAATAAAATAAAATATTCCATGCTTGTCATGAAACAGCGGTTTCTTCTTCTAGTCTAATCAGGGAACTAATAAATGCTTAGTTCATGGCAAAACTTCCATTTGATTTCCATTGACTTAATTACTTCTTAGGGTCTAGCCTCATCAATGGAGAAAAAGCACTTTTTTCTTCAGGCAACAGCACATTAACAGCACTGAATAAAAAATAAGGCAAATTCAATGGTTGTCAGCATTGCTTTAGTAATTTCGAGACTATAAATAAAACTATAACCATAAACAAAACAGTTTACTAATATCTTCTTTTCAGGAGAGTGATACATTCTGAAGGTTTCTTCTTATTCTATTGAATAGCAAGGACTTCCAAACTTAAATGTCTTCAGGCTGAAAATTAGTTATGTTCCTCAGATTTTAGCCTTATTAATGAAATTCCAAAAGTATTATAGATTCAATTTGTCTTGAAATTATAAACTTCTAACAGATATTTTTCAAAATACATGCCTTCAAACAACTTAAATGAGAAAATAATTCATTCTTAATAATACCTGACAGTTCGTCCCTTGCTTCCCAGATGTCAAACATGAATTCAAAAAATAGGTCTTCCTGTTCACAAAATAGGTTTTCCTGTTCAAGAAATAAAGTTTCTGCCCTTTTAAAAACTTGTTAGGATTTCATGTGCCAAAATGTTGAAAACTGCACATATTCAAACGTAGTTCCCATAGGAACACATACTCCTCACCTCTCACACCTTTGAAGACACAGGCGACAGGCAATATAAATGTTCCCTTCTTTCCAGCTGATGTTAAATGGTTCAGTTTGCTTCATGGGATTATCGGATACAGGGTTAAATTTTCATTTTCCATTACTCTATCTAGTAAAATTGAACTTAAATTAGGTAGAATACTATCAGAAGAATTACACAGTGATTGGTAAACTGCCCTAAATAATCAGGCTTTTTATTTATAATTCCCTTTTTAATGTTGTCATTTGACAATTGCTTCAATCTTCAGGCCAAAGAAAATGAGGTGCCAGGCTATATTAATTAAAATATTCCACAATAAAAGAAAATGCAAACCCTGAAAATAACTTCGGTGCTATAGACATTTAAAAAGTTACAATTGTTAAAACTCTGAATAAAAAGATCTTGAGAACAGGTACATTTCAAAACAATATTTTACACACTGGAAAAAAGTATTTTTCAAATAACATGATATATGGTTTACATATTTCAGTCTCTTAGTGTTTTTTTTTTTTTTTTTCCTGCAACACTGTTTTGCATTAAAGTCTCTCATATGGTTTACTAGATGGGTTCCTGACTCACTGTCCCAGTCTTGGATCTCAGCCACACTGGGTTTAGCTGACAGATGTCATGACCATCAAGACTGATAGTTCCAGAAGCAGGGTCCTACAACCTCAGCAGGAGCGAAAGCACTGTTGATTTGCCAGAACCACTTGGGCCAACCAGTGCCGTGACAGATCCTGACGGAATGGAAAGGCTGAAATCCAGAAATACGGGCACCTCTGGGCGAGCCGGATAGGCAAAATGCACGTTCTTAAACTCCAAAGCACCCTGGAAGCTTTTCTCATTGAAGGTGAGCCCTTTGTTAAAAGGCAGCTTGGGCTTTCTCTCCAGGAGCTCCCAGAGGCGCCCTCCGGCACCCAGTCCTTTCAATCAGCTCTGAGTAGAAAGAGCTCAGACTTTCGATGCTTGCTTATTCCACCCCAGAAAGCATACATTAACCCAGAAAGCGTACATTAGAAAGGAAGAGGGTCCACCCACGGTCATGTGGGCACTGCCCATCAGCAGCCCTCCTTTGTACAGGACAGAAAGTACAATCAGGTTTCCGCAGAGCCTAGTTGCTCCAAAGAAGCCAGCCAGAGTAATGCCTCTTTCCTTGCTAACTGCATCACATGGTCCACTTTGCTGGCATGTATCTCTTATTTCAGTCGTTTCTTTCCCAAAACCTCAAACAGTTCTTACACTGCCAATACATTCCTCAGCTAGCTGAGTGGCTTGTGCCAGGGAATCCTGGGTGACTTTGGTCAGTTTCCGTAGCTATCGTCCATAAATTACAGCCATGATTGACACTGGAGGCACCGCTCCAAACAAAGGTGGGCAGATTAGGTGAGACAAAAACCATCATACTGATGCCTACAGAAGCCTGGGCCCCGGCCCTGAGCCCATCTGAGAGGTTTTCAGTCACTGAGCGCCCCACGAGCGCAGTGTCTCCTGAGAGGCGGTTAATCAATTCTCCTGTGCGAGTCTTGTCAAAGAAAGCAACCCTGCCTCCGAAGGGAGAAGAATGAAGTTCTCAGCCTGGAGTTTGCAAGCGGTAGACACGAATGGCATTGGCGGCAGCACCACACAGAAACACGCCACTGAGCCCAAGGCAGAGGCGGGTCAGGTTGTCGCTGCAGTCCACAGTGGGGCTGGTAGAGATGACATCGATGACCTGAGCCGGGAAGAAGGGGGAAGACATGGAGCTAACACGACATCCTGAGAAATCCAACCGCAGCTGCCAGCTTCGGGCGCTCAGGTTACACCAGCTCCAGGAGCTTCGTGGCCTCAGACTCAGGCCGCCGCGTCTCGTCCCCGGGAGGCGCCTCCAGCCGGTGCCCCAAGTCCTCTTTTCCCGCCCAGGCAGCGGCGGTGGGACCTGGGAACCCCGCGCGGGGGCGCCAAGGAGCGCCCGGCCCGGCTCCAGAGCCCTGCACCTGCAGCTGCCCGCCCGAGCCCACAGCCCCAGGAGCCGCGCCGCCCCGCGAGCCGCCCTACCCCGCCCCAACAGCAGCTCCTCCAGCGGCGCGCGGCTCCAACCCCCGGAGCAGCGCCGTCCCCGCGCCCTATAGCGGCTCTGGCCTCAGGCCAGTGAACTGCCACAGGGACCCGGGGCGCGGTGGCCCAGCCCATGCGCAGGATAACGGCAGGAGCCGCCTGGGCTCGGCGGGACCGTGGGGCCGTCACATCTTAAAGAACTAGAAAAGGAAGAATAAACCAGACCCAAAATAAGTATACAAGAAAGGAAAGAGTAAAGGTAAGAGCAGAAATTAATGAAATTGAAATGAAAAAAAAAATCAACAAAATGTAAACTTCATTTTTTAAAAAAGATAAACCAAACCACTAACCTTTAGCCCCCCACCCACACACACACAGAAAAAGAAAAAAAAAAAAAAACTAAATAAAATCAGAGATGAAAAAGGGGACATTATCATTGATTCTGTAGAAATTTTTTTTTTTTTTTTTTTTTTTTGAGACGGAGTCTCGCTGTATCGCCCAGGCTGGAGTGCAGTGGCCGGATCTCAGCTCACTGCAAGCTCCGCCTCCCGGGTTTTTACGCCATTCTCCTGCCTCAGCCTCCCGAGTAGCCGGGACTGCAGGCGCCGCCACCTCGCCCGGCTAGTTTTTTTTTTTGTATTTTTTAGTGGAGACGGGGTTTCACCGTGTTAGCCAGGATGGTCTCGAACTCCTGACCTCGTGATCCACTCGCCTTGACCTCCCAAAGTGCTGGGATTACAGGTGTGAGACACCATGCCTGACTTTTTCCTTTTTTTTTTTTAGTAGAGATTTTCACCATGTTGACCAGGCTGGTCTCGAACTCCTGGCCTCAAGCCATCCTCACACCTCAGCCTCCCAAAGTGCTGGGATTGTAGGCATGAGCCACTGTGCCTGGCCTGCATTTACTTTTAATTATGAAGTATTTTGAACTCAGAACAAAGGAAATGCTCAATACATAAGCACCCACCACAAAGTATTAACATTTTGTCATATTTGCTTCTGATCTTACTTTTTACAGAAACTGAAGGTCTTAATACATTTCTTTCCCTTCGTTTCCAGAAGTGTGACAATTATCCTTAAAGCTGAAATGTATCATTCCCATGCATGTGTTTTATACTTTCCTAGTACAGGTTAGCTGTGTCCTCTGCTCGGGGGCTCATCAAGTTGAATCAAGGGACTCAAGATCCTCGTCCATGTTCATTCAGGTTGTTGGCAGAATTTAGTTCCTTGTGATTGTAGGACTGAGGGCCCATTTTCTCACCGACTGCTGGCCAGGGGTTGCTCTCAGCTACTTAAAGGCTCATGTCCCAGCCCATGACACTCTCACAACATGGTAACTGACTTCTTCAAAAGCATCAGGAGCATCCTGCTCTAGTCTGCCACATCACCTAGTCACAGGAGCAGCTCTCCCACTATTTTCACAGATCCTGGTCACATTCCAGGGGAGGGAACTCTTCTGACTGTGTACACCAGGAGACAGGAATATTTTCCTTCCTTCCTTCTTCCTTCCTTCCTTCCTTCCTTCCCTCCCTCCCTCCCTCCCTCCCTCCCTCCCTCCTTCCTTCCTTCCTTCCTTCCTTCCTTCCTTCCTTCCTTCCTTCCTTCCCTCCTTCCTTCCTTTTCTTTCTTTTGTCTTTCATCCCTAAAAGAGGCAGAAATTTTGAGAGGCAGGAATATTTTCCCTAACAGAGATAGGTTTGTTTAGAGTAATGTCCTACTTAAAAACAGACAAACAAACAAACAGAACCCCCCAGAAAGTCTTTTTTCCCTAAAAGAGGCAGGGATTTTGAGAGCCATCAGAATTCCACCTGCCACAGCCCAGAAATCTGCATTTTTCCCAAGTCTGCAGCCATGGTGTTTCTGATGGCTCACACTGCTTTCTTTCATTTTTAAAGAGTATTTTATTGAAACGCATGAGGGTTATGGTTTAAAAAATCTTTTCCCTAACACAGCTGGGTTTGTTTAATGTCCTACTTTTGACTGAAAAGCTGAGATTCACTGTTATGTAAAGTCATTTTATAGCTTTATTAATTTGGGTGCCTTTAAAAATGGTATCAAGCAGTGTTTCTCAAAGTGTACTCTGTTAGCCACCTATATTGCAGAGTTGGAAGGAGAGAGTCTCTACTTTGAATTTATGGGAAAAAAATCTAAAATACTTTTTATGACGAAGGACCTAATAAAATGTGCCTGTGTATATTGAAATTTGCTGTCATTGACCTCTGTGCTTATAAAATCCAGTCCTGGGGATAGGCATTCTTACTGTTTGCTGAGGGACGATGATTTGTAGATCCCAGAATATCTCAGTGTGAATTTTGGTGAGAATCACTGCACTGAAAAGTATGGCAGTATTGCAGTTATACATGGGGGTTTTGGTACTTTATGTTTCTATAGTGACTCTGAATTTAAAGGTATGCAATGTCTTCTTTTTTGAAAGGATATTATTGACACTGGCAAAACAATGCAAACTTTGCTTTCCTTGGTCAGGCAGTACAACCCAAAGATGGTCAAGGTCACCAGGTATGTATGACATTTTGATATATAGTATTTTTCCCATTTGAAGGAGGATTAAGTGATTGCTTCTTTGTAAGGATAAATGTTTTCAACTATCATTTTATCTTTAAAAAGTAATTTTAAATTATGTAAGACTTAAGATATAATCCTTTTAAATAATTTTGTCATGTGTTAATAAAACTTATAATTACGGTCACTTTCTTGCCTAATATTAACATTTGTTTTTTTCAGCATGCTGGGAAAAAAAAAAAAAAAAACAACTCAGTTTGTCCTGAGTAGCATGGCAGAGGATTTTGGGCCCCCATACAAAATTAAGAATCAAGATTCCAAAGAGGGGGAAGAAGTGATAGGAAGGGGTGGGCCCTGAAGATCTGGACCTCCTGGAATTGAGTGGTGGATGCTGCGTCGTCTTTGTGTCTATGGTGAAATAACGCCTGTTTCCCTTTTTTACTAAGTCAGCCTTACCTCCTCGCCTTACCTGTGCTGTTTGACTTTTGCTTTTATAGTTCTACCCGGGTTTATTTCTCATTTTAGTTCCATCTCTCCACAACTCTGGAGTGGCACTGTTATTCTCACTTTACACACAAGGATACTGAGGCATAGGGAATTGCCCAAAGGCACAGAGCTAGTCAGCTATAAAGATGAGATTTGACTTCAGGGAACCTGACTTAGAGTTTATGCTTTTAGTACTTTAAGTTTTAATAGAATGACATCAAACTGACATTTAAGAATATGTTTCTTTCTTTTAAAATATCATTAAAAAATTGAAGTCTCTAATCAATCTGCAGGTTTTATGTAGGGGTCAGGTAGTGATCTAACTTTTATTTTTTTCCTGAGTGATTGACAGGTTTTTATAAACCCCTTTAATCACAGTATGTGTCGAGCATCTTTGAATCAGAGTAAGCCTTTAGTGAGCCATGTGTCCGTAGTTTGACGGTATGGGCTTTACTAATATCCAGTTCACGTGTTTCTCAGTGAGTTATCTTTTAAATAGATTTGGGACAGGCACTATGGGAGTACGAGTGATGTGTTATAGGACACTAAGTAGTGTCCTAAGAAATGGCAAAAACCGCAATCACTTTTGCACCAATCTAATAGAAACTTACCAGTGCCCTTGCTTATTTTTCTACCTGCTCTTTAGGGTTTTCAATGTCAACCTACCGTGCCATAGACTTTAATCCTCTGGGTAGTCTTTTGTTGTTCTTTCCCGTATACGCTGTGGAATTGAGATAGACTGGTTCGTGACAGAGATTTTGTGTTGCCACAGGCAGGACACGCTCAAAAAAGACTTGGGTCATTTGTTGACGCAAGTCATCTATTCGCCACAGTTTTGTAGCACTGATCTTGCACACATTTCATGTATCTTCCATGAACTCCACATCAGTGCTACTTACAGGATACTCCGAGAGAAATTCAACACTAAGGAATAAGAGTGTTGCGTAGGGTTGAGTTTTGGAGAGTCACAAATCTTGTAATGTCTACGATTTGTAATGTCTCCCTGCTGAGAATTAGTTGTGGCTTCCTTGGAGGTGATATCGCCTCTGTTGAGAATAAATGGCCTACTGTGATCACAGCACTGCACCACTGCTGCACTCCAGGCTGGGCCACAGAGCAAGACCCTGTCTCAAAAAAAAAAAAAAAAAAAAAAAAGAGAGAGAGAAAAGAGAGAATGCATGGCCTAGATGATGTCTAAGGTTCTTCCCACCCAGTTCCTGTTTTCCTGTTCTAGGCAGAGCAGTAAAGTGAGAAAGACATGGAGGTGGGGGTTTAGTCTGCCATTTCACTGCAACTTAACCTGAGAAACTCTTCCATATTTAATCTCTCTGAACGTATTTACTCATCTTTAAAGGGGAATGATTGTCAACATCTTTTTCTCAGGGGAACTATGGGGGTCAAGGAGATAATATATTTGAGAATCTTTTTAACTGCAAACACTGATTCACTGTTGGCTACAATGTGATCTCATTGTAGTGAGCAGCTGGCTAACTGCTTAATTGTGCCTTTACAATGTAGGGAAGACAAAAGATTTTTAGCATATTATATACGCAGTTGGTTCTGGAACTGTAAGCATACTCTTTTTTAACGGAATTATGAGTCACATAAAATTCACTCTTTTGAAGTTGTACAATCCAGTGGTTTTTGGTATATTCAGAGTTGTGCATCTACTACCACTGTTTCATTTTAAAACTGTTCATCAAACCCAAAAGAAACCCTGTACCCATTAGCAGTCAGTCTCCCTTCTCCCAGCCCCTGGCAACTACTAATCTACTTTCTACAGAAAGTCCGTACAGATTTGTGTATTGTGGGCATTCCGTATAAATGGACTCATGCAATATCCTGCCTTCTTTCACTCAGCATAGTGTTTTCAAGGTTCATCCAGGTTGGAGCGTGTATCAGTACTTCATCCCTTGTTTTGACTGAATAATATTTCATTGTATGACTATATCCCATTTTGTTTATCCATGTGTTGGTGAACATTTGAGTTTCTGCCTGTTGGCTCTTATAAACAATGTTGATTTGAATGTCTGTGTACAAGTTTGAATACCTGTTTTCAGGAGTATATAATTGCTAGGTCATATAGTAACTCTATGTTTAACATTTTGAGGAATTGCCAGTCTGTTTAACAAAGTATACGTACTATTTTACACCAGTAATGTCTGAGGGTTCCCATATATCCACAGCCTTGACAACACTTGTTACTGTCTATTTTATTATAGCCATCCTAGTGGCTGTGATGTGGTATCTTGTTGTGGTTTTGATTTGTGTTTCTCTGATGACTAATGATGGTGAACATGTTTTTGTCTGCTTATTGGCCATTTGCATATATCTTCTTAGGAGTGGTTACTCATTTATAGTATGGAAAATGCTTCAGATGCAACTCTAGTCATGCCTTAGAGATGGAGCTTTATTAAACATTCAGATCTGTAGGCATATGAGGTGCTGAGTTCTCCTGAACTGCTCATACAGATTGCACTGAGTTTAGTGATACCTTTTCTGGAGCATTCCTGAGTTCAGGTAGAGGAAAGGGTTTTGGCTGTGATTGACTCGTTATGTTCTTTCTAAATGGAAATGGAATTGAAGTGTCTCCTCTATCCATTTACTGGAAGAGTCATAAGGGACATGGTTACATGATCCCTGGGAGCCTACGGCTTAGGTCAGTCGTTCTCTACTTAGGCTGCACATTGGAATCACCTGAGAGGTAAAATCAAAAACCAGGACACCCTATGCCTTTGTCTCATCTCCAGCAATTCTGATGTGATTGGTCGGGGCTGTGGCCTGGGTAGCCTGCGTCTCATCTCCAGCAATTCTGATGTGATTGGTCAGGGCTGTGGCCTGGGTAGCCTGTGTCTCATCTCCAGCAATTCTGATGTGATTGGTTAGGGCTGTGGCCTGGGCAGCCTGCGTCTCATCTCCAGCAATTCTGAGGTGATTGGTCGGGGCTGTGGCCTGGGCAGCCTGGGTTGTGGTTTTTTAATGGAACCAGGTGATTCTGATGTGCTGTCCAGGTTGAGAATCACTTTAGGCCCTTTCCAGCTCTTTAAACACATGTATTTATCTAGGAAGGTGTGAAAGCATAAGTTGTCTTGAGACTGCCTTTAACATCTATAAAGACTTTCAAAGCAGCTTCCAAAACTTGTTTTAATGGCTGATTATTATTCAACAGGCAGCATTTGGGTTATAAAATTAGCTTTTGGTAGAGTTGACTTATACCACCTGCAGCTTTTGCTCTCAAAAATAAATAGTGGTTCTTTTGGCACACTAGTTGTTTTAGCCTAAAGTTCTTCTTTGTAAGGCAGTTATTAAAAGTTGTGATGCAGCCAGGGCGAAGTGGCACACACCTGTAGTCCCAGCTACTCGAAAGGCTGAGGCGGGGGGATCGCTAGAGCCCAAGAAGTCAAGGCTGCAGTGAGCTGTGATGACAGCACCGCACGGCAGCCTGGGTCACAGAGCGAGACTCGTCTCTTTAAAAACAGAGAATGCTGTGATGAAAGGTGGTGCTCGCCTCTCCCACACCCTTTTACAGTTTAGGGATTGTATTTCCAAGGCCTCTGGACTGAGGACCCTTATCTTTTCAACTTTGCTCATTGACACTCTATCCCCATTCATCCTCCTGATTAGCTGCCCTGCGATGGACACATGAGTAGTCATGGTGCAGGTCTCAGAACTGTCTTTCAGGCTCCAGGTGATCAATCAAAGCTCTTGTCTGTAGTGTCAACTCATTGCTGCTGCCCTTCCTAGTAATCCCCACAATTTAGCTCTCCATCTCATAGACTTTCCTTGGGTGTGTGAACAGTGACCATGGCACACTCAGCATGGATGGAATGAAACAGTGTTTAGAAACATTGATCTTCTCTTTTTAAATGCCCTGTAGTCTCTCTGTATATGTCACATTTTTTAACTAACAGCTTGCTGGTGAAAAGGACCCCACCAAGTCTTGGCTATAGGCCAGACTCTAAGGGAATTACTTTTTGTCACTCATTTAACCATCTTTAACTTAAAAGAGTTGTATGTGAAATGGCTTATAATTGCTTAGAGAGTATTTGTAGAGAGGCGCATTTGCCAGTGTTAGATTGAAAAGTGATGTTTTCTGTATCTAAATGATGACTTATGATTCTTTCAGTTGTTGGATTTGAAATTCACACCAGTTTGTTGTAGGATATGCCCTTGACTCTAATGAAGACTTCAGGAATTTGAATGTAATTGCTTCTTTTTCTTATTCGTTTTTCAAAACCCACTGAAAAATTTAGGAAACAGAATTGTTTTCTAGTTCCAGCACCTCATAATTTGAACAGACTGATGATTCCCATTAGTCACATAAAGCTGTAGTCTAGTACTGACGTCCTTAGTCTAGTACTGGAACCTGGCCAGGCCAGGGTGATACTTCTTGTTGACTGAAATAGTTGAACAGCTTTAATATATAATAACTTTTGCATTATTATTTCAGATGATAAATCTGGTCATAAGAAAGAAATAAATGAACTGGGCATGCTGGCTTACACCTGTAATCCCAGCACTTTGGGAGTCTGAGTTGGGCGAATCACAATGTCAGGAGATCAAGACCATTCCGGCTAACACAGTGAAACCCCATCTCTACTGAAAATACAAAAATTTAGCCAGGAGTGTTGGCGGGTGCCTGTAGTCCCAGCTACTTGGGAGACTGAGGCAGGAGAATGACGTGATCCCGGGAGGCAGAGGCTGCAGTGAGCCAAGATTGCGCTGCTGCACTCCAGCCTGGGTGACAGCGCACGACTGTGTCTCAAAAACACAAAGAAACAAAAGAAACAAAACCCAAAAAGCTACATATTAAGACAAGAAACAAATTAAACTAATTGTACAGACTACTGTTTGTTTTCAGAAGATACCCTCCCCAAAAGTTATTGGTCTAAAATACAGTAGTACTATCTCTGTTTAGTAAGGACCCTGGCAATATAACAGTGTTCTTATATGCAAAATGCTGTTCTTGCCTTTCATTTCGGAATATACTTTTTAAATGTGAATGTCTGGGTTTTCATTTTATAGCATGTTTGTGTCATTAGTGAAACTGGAAAAGCAAAATACAAAACAAGCCTCAGTTGAGAGTTCAAGTTGAGTCTGGAAACACCTGGAGTCCTATGGATATCGCCAGTAAAATTATGTCTGTCTCTTTAAAAGAAACTATGTAGTTATCATTTCTCTACAAATTAACCTAGTATAGTTTTCTGTTGTTTCCATTTTCCTTGTTTGTTAAATTTTTAGTAACTATTCTAATTGCAATCTCAATGATTATGTGGTAGAATGGGTTGTTGGAGCTACAAAAATCCCTAGCTACTTCAGAGACATTACATTTTAGACACATGGGACACTTTATATTACATTTTACTATGCTATAATAACACGGCTTTCTTTTGGAATTCTGTTCAGTTTTTCAGAATGTAATCTTAGCTGCATCTCAACAGATTGTTCTCAGATATGTCCTATTACCTTCTTTGTGTAATAAGTGCTTTATTGACCAAGAACAATGACACCACCACCTTTTGTTTTCTGGGAGCAGGAGGAAAGTTTTAAGCCAAAACTCTTAATTGCTTATCTGCTCCATGTGAGGTTTGAACTGGCAACCTTGTGAGTCATCTAGCTTACACACATTCCTTAAAAGTTTGCTGTAGGCCCAGCACAGTGGCTCATACCTGTAGTCCCAGTGCTAGTTAACAAAGTGCTAGCAGCCCTCACTCTGGGCGCTTCCTCGGCCTCAACGTCCACTCTGGAGGCACTTGAGGAGCCCTTCAGCCCACCAGGGCACTGTGGGAGCCCCTCTCTGGGCTGGCTGAGGCTGGAGCCCCCTCCCTCGGCTTGCTGGGAGGTGTGGAGGGAGAGGCGCGGGCGGGACCGGGGCTGCTGCCTGGGCTCCGGGGCCAGTGTGAGTTCTGGCTGGTGCTTGCGCGGGCTCTGAGGGCCCCGCACACGCAGCGGCCGACCGGTACTGCCAGCCCAGGGCAGTGAGAGGCTTAGCACCCGGGCCAGCAGCCGCGGCGGTTGTGCCGGGTCCCCCAGCAGTGCTGCACTGCTGGGGCTGCACTCAAATTC
This sequence comes from Chlorocebus sabaeus, assembly GCF_047675955.1. Classification (NCBI taxonomy): domain Eukaryota; kingdom Metazoa; phylum Chordata; class Mammalia; order Primates; family Cercopithecidae; genus Chlorocebus; species Chlorocebus sabaeus. The sequence goes on along the minus strand of NC_132929.1, from coordinate 5,164,526 downwards.
TCCCCGGGTTTGGCTGCCTCCCGGCCAGGCAGGGCTGGAGCCCTGCAGCCCGCAGTGTCTGAGCTCCTCTCCTCCCCCTGCAGTGGGACCCTTCGCGGACCTGAGCCTCCTGGAGGGGTGCCGCCCCCTGCTCCGCCCGGGTCCCATCCACAGCCCAAGGGCTGAAGAGTGCAGGCTGAGGCTCAGGACTGTCGGGCAGCTCCGCCTGCAGCCCTGTTGCAGGATCCACTGGGTGAGGCCAGCTGGGTTCCTGAACTGGATGGGGACTTGGAGAACTTTTATATCTAGCAGGAGGGTCGTATGTGCCCCAATCAGCACTCTGTGTCTACCTCAGGGTTTGTGAATACACCAATGGGTACTCTGTATCTAGCTAACCTAGTGGAGACTGGGAGGACTAGCACTCTGTGACTCTATGTCTAGCTCAAGGTTTGTAAACGCAGGAATTGGTACTCTGTACCTAGCTAACTCTGTATCTAGCTAACTAGCACTCTGTGACTCTGTCCAGCTCAAGGATTGTAAGACTACCAATCAGCTCTCTTTAAAGTGGACCAATCAACTCTCTGTAAAATGGACCAGTCAGCAGAATGTGGGTGGGGTCAGATAAGGGAATAAAAGGAGGCTGCCGGAGGCAATCCCAGGAAATTCTCTTGGGTCTCTTTCCACAATGTGGAATCTTTGTTCTTTCACTCTTTGCAATACGTTTTGCTGCTGCTGACTCTGTGGGTGCACGCCAGCTTTAAGAGCTGTAACACTCACTAGGCAGATGTGCAGCTTAGTTCCTCACAGGGAGACCACCAACCCACCAGAAGGAAGAAGCTCCAGACACATCTGAAAGTCTGAAGAAACAAGCTCCGGACACCCCATTTTTAAGAACTGTAACACTCACCACGAGGGTCTGTGGCTTCATTCTTGAAGTAAGTGAGACCAAGAACCCACAAGTTCCAGACACATTTTGCTGTAGGCCAGGCACAGTGGCTCATACCAGTAGTCCTAGCACTTTTGGGAGGCCGGGGTTGGGGATCCCTTGAGTTCAGGAGTTTCACCAGCCTGGGCAACTTGCTGAAACATGGTGGTTGGTCCAAGGGAAGGGGGAATTTTTCTAAACCTGAGCTGTCCAAGCTCAGCATGAAGTGCAGTGGGCTGCTGAGTCAGGCTAGCAGAGGCAGCCAGGAACCCTGCAAATCTGCAATCCCTTCTGCCAGGTCTGTCCCAGCGAGTGTCACTAAAAGGCAGCCCTGTGTGCTTCTGTCACTGTGGCAGCCTTGACAAGGAAGGGAAGGAGACCCAGTGCTGAACTCCAAGCAGAGATGGGGCTTTTCTCTCTGCATATTTTCTCTCCCTTCCCAGCCTGCATTTGCAATAACACTGATTTATATTTGTATTATCAATCAAAAATGGTTGTAAGCAAGTGTTACACACAATGTTAACTCCTATTTACATTCCTAACTGAATAATGTCTAAAGAGGTACTTAAACTGACATAAAACACAGATGATCTTATGATCAAATGTTTACTGCAAGAAAAAACTTCAAATTCCAAGGAGTCCCTCCAAATATAGAAAGGACCAGTATTTTAAGAGGTACGTTAACTAAAATGTGGGAATGTAGGAGCAGAGCAGGAAGAACCTTTAAGTCCAAAACTTACAAGAAGTCAATTTCATAGTGAGTTTCCTTGGTCCTTCCACAACAAGCTTTGGCATCTGTTTTCTCTACAATGGAGGTAATAACAGTAGTTATTTCAGGGCAGGAAAAGTCTTAGAGCTGTGCTGGAATATGATCTTGGCTATATAAAGTTTCACTATTTGTATATTGTAACAAACGTACAGTGTATTTTTTATTGGTAGTCAATAACAGATTTCTTTTGGAAAAGTAGCAGCCTCCTGTCCAGGGAACACCTGCAGTTCCCACTGAGTGAACATTGGTGTCTGCTAACCTTTGCCTCTATTTCTCTCAATAATATACTGTCAAGCTGTTCCTTGATTTAGCAGTTTTATTTACTTTCCTTTTCTTTTCCCGTTTCCATTTTCGAGAGAGAGTCCCTCTATGTCGCCCAATCTGGAGTGCAGCAGCACCATCATAGCTCCCTACCACCTAGACGGCTGGGCTCAAGCAATCCTCCTACATCAGCCTTCAGAGTAGCTGAGAATACCTGCACAGCCCACCGGGCCCAGCTAATCTTTGTGGTTTTTGTTTTGTTTTTCCATTCTGGGTTTCACCTGGTGCGGTGGCTCATGCCTGGAATCCTAGCACCCCAGGAGGCCGAGGCGGGCAGATCACCAGAGGTCGGGAGTTTGAGATCAACCAGACCAAATGGAGAAACCCTGTCTCCTCCAGAAAAATAAAAAATTAGAGAAGCATGGTGGCTCACACCTGCAATCCCAGCCACTTGGGAGGCTTAGGCAGGAGGATCACTTAAACACGGGAGGTGGAGGTTGCAGTGAGCCAAGATCATCCCATGGCACTCCAGCCTGGGCAACAAGACCGAAACTCCGTCTCAAAAAAACAAACAAACAAAAGACAGGTTTCACCATGTTGCCCAGGCCGGCCTAGAACTCCCAGGCTCAAGTGATCCACCACACTTGGCAGTCCAAAGTCCTGGGATTACACTGTGAAGGTTCATTTTATGTGCCAACTTGACTGGGCCACCGGTGCTCAGATGAAACATTGTTTCTGGTGTGTTTGTGAGTGCTTCCAGATGACATTAGCCTTTGAGTCAGTGAATTCAGTAACGTAGATGGCCCCGTGGAGATGGGCATCATCCAACCCACTGAGGGCTTGAGTAGAACAAAAGGAGGAAGGGAGAATTCGCCCCTTTCTTTCTGCCTCTGTGCGTGTGCTGGGACATCTCATCTCATCTTCTCCTCCCCTGGGACTGGGATGGACACCATCAGCTCTCCTGGTTGTCAGGCCTTCTGACTTGGACACAATTAAATCACCAGTTTTCCTGAGTCTTCCAGTTTCCAGATGACAGCTTCTTTGCCTTCATAATCATGTAAGCCACGACCCCATAATAAATCTCTATTTTTTAAATTATACTTTTTTTTTTTTTTTTGAGGCGGAGTCTCGCTCTGTTGCCCAGGCTGGAGTGCAGTGGCGCGATCTCGGCTCACTGCAAGCTCCACCTCCTAGGTCCACGCCATTCTCCCGCCTCAGCCTCCTGAGTAGCTGGGACTACAGGCGCCCGCCACCACGCCCAGCTAATTGTTTTGTATTTTTAGTAGAGACAGGGTTTCACCGTGTTAGCCAGGATGGTCTCAATCTCCTGACCTTGTGATCCGCCCGCCTCGGCCTCCCAAAGTACTGGGATTACAGGTGTGAGCCACCGTGCCCGGCCTAAATTATACTTTTTAAGTTCTAGGGTACATGTGCACAACATGCAGGTTTGTTACGTATGTATACATGTGCCATGTTGGTGTGCTGCACCCATTAACTCGTCATTTACATTAGGTATATTTCCTAATGCTACCCCTCCCTGCTCCACCCACACCACAACAGGCCCCAGTGTGTGATGTTCCCCGTCGTGTGTCCAGGTGTTCTCATTGTTCAATTCCCACCTATGAGTGAGACCATGCGGTGTTTGGTTTTCTGTCCTTGCGATAGTTTGCTCAGAATGATGGTTTCTAGCTTCATCCATGTCCCCACAAAGGACAGGAACTCATCCTTTTTTATGGCTGCATAGTATTCCATGGTTTGTATGTGCCACATCTTCTTAATCCAATCTATCATTGATGGACATTTGGGTTGGTTCCAAGTCTTTGCTATTGTGAATATTGCCGCATAAATCTTTTTAAGAAAATGTGACATATATTCACCATGGAATACTATGAAGCTGTAAAAAGGAACAAAATCATGTCCTTTTCAGCAACATGGATGCAGTCGGCGGCCATGATCCTAAGGAAACTAACACAGAGACAGAATATCAAATACTGCATGTTCTCACTTATAAGTGAGAGCTAATCATTAAGTCCTAATTCTTAGAACTGGTAAATGTTACCTTATTTGGAAAAAGCATCTTTTCAGGTATGATTAAGTTAAGGATCTTGAGGGGAGATTATCCTTGTTTGTCTCAGTGGGCATTAAATCCTGGAACATGCTTCCTTAGAGAGATAAAGGAGATTTAAGTTCAGACAGAAGAGAAGGAGGCCATGTGACCACGGAGGCAGAGACCAGAGTGGTGAAGCTGCAAGCCAATGAATGCCAGCAGCCACCAGAAGCTGGGAAAGTCAAAGGATGCATTTTGCCTTAAGCGCCTGAGAGCACTGGCTCTGCTGATACCTAGATTTCAGCCCAGTGGTACTGATTTTGCACTTCTGTTACCCAAAACTGTGAGAAAATAAATTTCTGTTGTTTTGAGTCACCAAATTTTTGGTAATTTGCTGTAACAGCCACAGGAAACTAATATACATGCCTACCTGGGTCCAGCTGTGTCCTGTGACTCCTGCTTTCCTGGGACAGGCTGGTTGCTCCATGCCTGCTGGCCACCCTCCTGGAACTGGACACTGCAGGTTGCTCCATGGCTGCTGGCCATCCTCCTGGGTGCTGGACGCTGCAGGCTGCTCCATGCCTGTTGGCCATTCCCTTTGGTGCTGGACAGCACTCACATTGTGAAATGCACTGGCCGTGTGAAAAACACCTGCAAATGTTGCCAGGAGAGGAGTTAGTTCTTTTGTTGGCAACCCTTGCTTATTGCTTATGCCTTAACCTTTGTGCCTCCAAGATCCCTTCTCTCTGCCTTCATCGATGCCAGGAAGGCAGTCACCTTTTGCCTTCCTTTGCCTCTCAGCAAGTGGCATATCTCCATGTCACTTTAAGCATCAAGCACACAGAGCCCAATAAGATGCTGAGAAGTGTCTGCCTGCTGTTACAAGCTGGTGGAGACATTCTGAGCCAGTAAATCCAGGTCTCAGGAAAACAGCTGCAGGAAACCTAAAGTTCAAAATGCTGAAGTGAAAAATGGGTAATGACAACAAAGGGAATCACAAGCCCCTTCTTTTAAAAATGTTACGGTGATAGTCCGGGCGCAGTGGCTCAGTCCTGTAATCCCAGGACTTTGGGAGGCCAAGGCAGGTGAATCAGGAGGTCAGGAGATCAAGACCATCCTGATGAACACGGTGAAACTCCATCTCTACTAAAAATACAAAAGAATTAGCACAGCATGGCGGCGGGTGCCTGTAGTTCCAGTTACTCGGGAGGCTGAGGCAGGAGAATGGCATGAAACTGGGTGGCGGAGCTTGCAGTGAGCGGAGATCATGCCACTGCACTCCAGCCTGGGTGACAGAGTGAGACTCCGCCCCCACCCAAAAAAAAAGTGCTGATAAGGCACAACATAAAATTTGCCGTATTAACCATTTGTAAGTATACAGTGCAGTAGTATTAATTATATACATGTTGTTGAATAACGAGTTGCTAGAACTTGCTGCTCTTGGAGAACTGAAACTATACCCACTACACAGCAACTCCTCATTTCTGTATCCCCTGGCTTCTGGAAACAAGCATTCGATTTTCTGTTTCTATGAGTTTGACTAATGTCTAACCTAATGTAAGACAAATCATACACTATTTGGTTTTGTGTGACTGGCTCATTTCAATTAGTGTAATGTTTTCAAGGTTCATCTATGTTGTAGCATGTGACAGGACTTCTTTCTTTTTTAGGCTGATAATTGGCATGGATAGACCACATTTATTTATTTATTTATTTATTTATTTATTTATTTATTTAATTAGACAATCTCACTCTGTTGCCCAGGCTGGAGTGCAGTGGCATGATCATGGCTCACTACAGTCTGAACCTCCCATTCTCAAGCGATCCTGCTGCGTCAGTCTCCTGAGTAGCTGGGACTACAGGCACATGACACCATCCCTGGATATTCATTTTTCTGTGTAACTGGTTGAGAAACAGGGGTAACAGTAAAGAAACTGTCTTAGAATAATCTGGTGACAGCGGAAGAGAATATGAGACACATTGTCCTCACAGAGCCTTGAAGAGTGTGACAGTAGTTGAGGGCCACACTGTTGTCTTATAGTGAAGTGAGGAGAACACACACTGGTTTGGTAGTCCTGGGGATGGAACGAGGAATGAAATGTGAACCTCATTGGCGGCAGAATCAAAATGTCTTGGGTCTTTGTAGTCAACAATTAAATGAGAAGGAGGAATTATTGACTGACTTAGGAAGAAGTAAATACCAAGAAATACCAATAAAATACAAAGCTTGCAATTTTAGTCAGGGCAAAGATTAAGCATTGTGTGAATCTAGATAGATTACTGAGCAGTTTTGTTGCTTGTATTTTATATCCTGTATCTTCTAGGTATGAAGCTATTTCTTTATATCTAAACATAGCCAAACATTTTTTAAACTAACAGCTTTATTGTCATACAGTTTTTATATGATAAGGCCCCCTTCAGGTGTACAGTTCAGTGGTTTTTAGTATATTCGGAGTTATGCAAACATTACCACTACCTAATTTCCAAACATTTTCATCTCCCTACAAAGAAACCCCATACCCATTAGCAGTCACTCCCTGTACCCGTCTCCCCCACCGTTGATCCCGGAAACCTCTGATCTAATTTCTATCTCTGTAGATTTGCCTATCCTGGACATTTCATATAAATGAAATCATATAAAATGTGCCATTTTCTGACTGGCTTTTCTTTACAGAGATTATAAATCAAATGCCAGAAGAGCCTAAGCTTAGGATAGTGTTTGCTGTACAACTTTGACAACTCAACTTTTTTTAAAGTTGAAAATCTGACTGTCTGTATATGTAGCATATTATCCTTAGGTGACCCTTCCTTTGATTATTAAGAATTTTTTCCCTAGTATTATTGAACTGTTTCAATATTCAGCAGGAACCCTTCAGAGACAAAGAGCAGTAGGAATTTGGAACACATATTGACAAAATAAATGTCACTTAATACAGTAGTAGAGTCGACCACTTTTAGGTGTCGATGCTGCTGAAAGTGTATATTGAGGAAAGGTTTACTTATCTTACTTTTTGTGGAGGTGCTAGAAGTACTTTTGTCTTGTGTTTATATTTTAAGAAACCTTTGCAGAGGTACTATGTGGTTGTACAAATGTACTTTCTTTTGACCTGAAAATGCAAAAACTTCCTGTCTTTCCACTTTCTGAGACTCTGCAACCTTAAAGGAAGAGTGGGATACATTAAAGGAAAGGTGGTGGTGGCTGGGTAATGGGTAGCAATGTCTACTATATACTTTCTTTCCCAAAACAAGTCCCTGTCTACTGTCAGCATTTCCAAAATGTGAAGATCAAGTGTGGTGTTAACTCACTAACTAATGACTAGACTTTGAGTGGTTGTGGAAGCAAAATCTCAGTGAGTGCCTGGAGGTTCTAATTCTGTTAAATCAGTGAGTGCACATTCTATACAAGATTCTCTTAGCCCAGTGGCAGATTTAAGGAGTGGGAGATAGATTTCTATGTTTCAGAAATCAAACACACAAAGAGTAAAAATTTTTAATCCCATGATTCTTTGCCCAAGTTTAATTTTCTGGAGAGTTTTTCTTTAGATTTTCTTTCCTTTCCATTAAACTGTTACTTTGGAATGTCTCAGGGTTTGGGAAAGCAAGTGGGAAAGACACTGGCTTGGATTCTCCAGGAGAAGGGAGTGAAGAGGACTTCTTTCCCTCATTTTGTTATTGAATCATGTCATGATAACAATTATTAAGGTGAATGAATGGTCTACAGTAGAAGTTTTTAAATGCCTTCTCTACAAAATAATTTGGTTTAGTCAATGCAAGGATGCCTTTGGTTAGCTGGAATGGAAGATGTGCCGGCTGGAGTGGTCTTGGCAATTCTTCCGGGGGGAAATTCAGCATTTGGAAGTGTAGGAAGCAGAAGGAATCTCAGGCAAGGGAAAGGCGTGGGCAGAGACCCGGAGGACAGAACAGGTTGTGGTGGACATGGTGTCCACATAGACCTCATCAGTGGTCTTAGCTTTTGTGTTTTCAAAATTACCACAGTTTGTGTTCTAAAACTGTCATCCCCTTGATTTTATTTTTGGCATGCTATCTGTGTGTTTTCAAATTTAAAACAACAGTAAAGGAGAAATGAAATTATTTTGTTTGAGAAAAAGTTAAGGTTAAAACATCTTGATCTAAATAATTTTCTATGGGGAGATTTGATAAATCCCCAGAAGCTATCTGTCGTTCAGAGAACAGTCTTCAGACCTAGAAAGGACTTGAGGAGTCCCAGAGAGGAGCTGCATGGTCTGAACCATTTGATTCTCATGACAGAATGGGTAAAAACAATTTTAACCATGAAACCATGCAGATGTTCATATTCTGGATAGGGTAAGGTCAATGCCATTGTCAGAGGAAAAACTTTTGGCCATCACAGGATAGGAGAGAAAGTTTGAGTTGTAAACAATACTCTAATGCCATTTAAGGGAATGGGTTTTTCTGCCCCTATTCTTTGGAATATTTAGGGTTAATTTCTTAGTTTTTGACATCACAAAAATTTCCAACTATTTTGTTCTAAGAGCCATTTCAAACGATGGACTACAATTTCAGAGCAATTACATGAGAGTAATACCAATAGAATTTTTAAGTTACCCATAGTCTTATATCCCTAACAATTATGTTCATGCTTGCATGTTCTCTTTTCATCTTTACTGTGTGCATACTTTCTTAGTAACGACGTGTAGACATTTTTTAAGCAGGAATAATTCTCGAGATAATTTTGTATGTTTCCTTTTTTCTTTATAAGGTGTGTATTGGGTGGGGGAGCATTATGTATGAAACTGCTCACAAAACAGGTGATTATTTTCTTATAATACCCAATTTTCACCCTCAATAGAGTGTTTTGATAATGTAAGTTAGATTGTAAGTAGAAATTTCTCTTAAGGAAATTTTAGTTTTTTTTGGTTTTTTTTTTTTCATAATCCCTATTTTCAAGGATGAAAAAGGTAAACCAGTAAAATGAGATTGTACTTGGTGCTGAATCTATGCCAGGATAGGCATTAAGAGTGACCTTTATTTAAGGTTCTAATTTGCTCATGTTGGGCACTTAGAAAATTGGTTTGTTGCTTTTTGTGAGATTCTAGAAATGTTCCAATTTTAGTTTTCCCCCTTGACTCCGGACTTTTTAACACCAATCTGCTGCTGTGGAGGCATATGCCATTTTGTTAGGCCTTCTCAAGTGGGAATCAGGAATGCTGCTGTGTTCTAGAGATGTTTTGTTCTTCCTATAGGGATGAAGCAGTGCCTACTCGATAATTGGTCATTGTTCAAAGAAATGCCTCCTGACTCAAAGGCAAAGCCAGAGTGCAGCTTGGAGCAAAGAAGGTACTTTTATTAAGAATTTTAATAAACCATAAGATATATTTCGTATTACTTTGTGAGCCTTCTTCCTGTCTTGATTTAATTCTTTTTGAGAGAATTCATTTCATTTTCATTTGGTTTGTTTTCTTCTTGTTGCAAAGATGACCTATAGAAAATACAGAAGTATAAGAAAATTTGAAGATACTAACTGATAATCACTTAATGATTTAGTACCTGCTTGTTTAGTCTTTGTTATATTTACTGAAGACAAACATGGCTACAGTTGTAAATTATTATTGGTATGTATACCCTAGTAAGTTAAAAGTTATATGTACTTTGAAGTTTTGCAAAATTGGGTTCATATTAGGAATTAATTCCTGATGAACTTTTACGTGCTAGGCACTAGTCTTTTTATTTATGGATTGATTTTTACTTTTTTTTCCCCTCTGTGCCTATGCTTACCAAGCCTTTTTAATTTTTACTTTTTATTAATTCTTTCAATCCTCTTAATAACTTAAAAAGAGGGTATTACTAATATCTGCATTTTGTAGATGAGGTAACTGAAGGTGGGTAACTTATCCAAGGTCACAGGTGGCAAAGCAAGGATTAAAACCAGACAGTCTGGCTGCCCAAGGCCCAACCGAGAGGAGCTGAGAGCACGCCATGGGGCAGAAGGATGTTGTTCAGGCCGGTTTTCTGTTCAGCTAACATGAAATGCAGGCTGTAACCTTAATTCTAGGACATTACCGAGAAAGCCTTCCAAAGCCATAGCTTTTTTACCATGACCATGACTTTTAGCAAGAATTTTTGGTTTAAAGGCCACATGGTGCTCTAAGAACCTTCTGTTCACTTTTACGGAGGGACTGATTGTTGAGCTAAATAGAAATGCTGGAGCACACAACCTTTAGGGCAGCTTTGGACCTATTTCTGTGGTCAGGAAAGACACCTGTCTTTCCCTGCTGCCCACAGCCTCCAGTTATTCACCTTCAGAATCTCCTAGTCTGTGATCACATTCAGATGAAAGATCTGTTTTGTTTTTTCCAGGGTAGGAGGAAGGGAGTCACCAACAATACTAAGCAGTCTCGTCTTCTGTGTATAAATGAGCAAAGTTAGGGAGCCAAATTTGAAAACCTTGTGTAATCCTGAGATTTTCCAAGAGAATCTAAGAGAATGTCAGCATTATGCATGGTGGTGAAGTGGTCTTATATTAGTTGTATCCACAGCTCTCATCAAAAGCAGACACTGATACTTTTTGAGGGAAGTTTTCTCTAACTGAAGCCTATAGGTTGCCAAAGATTAAAAGCAGGCAACTATGAATTCAGATAAATCATAACATTCAAGTAGTCAACCCAACATGTTTGAGAATTGTTAAAAAGAATGAATAACATATTTCCCAAAGACTGTAGTTTTTGGAATTATCAGATACAGAACACAAACTTCAAATATTAAAATTGTGGGAAAATAGTTACATGTGAAATCTAATGTGTGTTTAAAATATATATAAATTCATTCATAAAATTGAGCAAGCAGGAAGACCACCAGAAATGATGAGGAAGACCTGAAAGGAAAATGTATGAAATAGAACTTACAGAAATAAAATACATAGCCTGGTATGGTGACACACACACCTGAAATCCCAGCACTTTTTGGGAGGCTGAGGTGGGAGGATAGCATGAACCCAGGAGTTGGAGACAAGCCTGGGCAACATGCTAAGAACTCATTTCTACCAAAAATACCCCACCACCACCACCAAAAAAAAAAAAAAAATTAGCTGGGTATGGGGCACCTGCCTATAATCCCAGCTACTCAGGAGACTGAGGTGGGAGGATCACTTGAGCCCAGGAGGTCAAGGCTGCAGGTTCGTGCCACTGCACTCTATCCTGGGTGACAGAGTGAGACTCTCTCTCTGAATAAAATAAAATAAAAAATGTAATCGTTGAAATAAGAGACTCAGTGGATGGATTAGACACGAGAAGAAAGAATTAATCGGTTAGATGATTCTCTGCAAAAAGTAAGTCAGCGTGTTAGAGAGACATGAGGATAGATGATAGGGTAGAAGTTGGTGGACTTGGCGGGGACAGAGAGATCAGAATGAGGTCTAAAATATGTCTTAGTGAAATCCCTGGAGGACGTATTAAAATATTAGAAAGTGAGAGAAATAGAAGTTCCTTGTTTTGTTTTGTTTGTTTGTTTCTTTGTTTTTGTTTTGAGACAGAGTCTCGTTCTATAGCCCAGGCTAGAGTGCAGTGGAATGATCTCGGCTTACTGCAAGCTCTGCCTCCTGGGTTCACGCCATTCTGCTGCCTCATCCTCTCAAGTAGCTGGGACTACAGGCACCCACTACCATGCCCAGCTAATTGTACTTTTAGTAGAGATGGGTTTTCACCATGTTAGCCAGGATGGTGTCAATCTCCTGACCTCCTGATCCGCCTGCCTCAGGCTCCCAAAGTGCTGGAATTACAGGCATGCAACACCGCACCCAGCCCAAAAGCTTTGGTTTTTACAGATATTAAACATGATTTTTAAGACAAAAAACAATCTTAACAATAACTTAGGAGAATAAGAGAAACATTTTTCCAAAAATGAGAAACCATTGTGATTATTTTTTCTTATTGGAATGTTGAATAGTATAGTCTGCTTCATTAATCATCAAGCATGCTATGGATTTTCCATTTTTATATGATCTGTATCTCAGTTAACGTAATACTGGTAATTTTTGTACTGTATGAAAAATATAGGCCAAAATCATAGACCTTGAATAGAAGCTGGGTCATGAAGATAGCTCTGGAGAAACACATAGATACACAAAAACTGAAAAACACACATATAAAGTATACACACATATATTTTTTAAAGTTTTAAAGCTTTTAAAGGAAAAGCCAGCCCCTCACCTTTCCCAGAGTGGGTGGCCTCTGCCCCGTCTTAGACTGGGTGGGGACAGCAGTTGCATGGGCAGCTTTCCTTGTGAGCCACAGGGCCCTCTGGCCATGCTACTGTCTGGCCACACCCCCTTTCCCTTTCATCTTTCTCATTGACCAATGGGCTTGGAGCATTAAGGCCACACCCCTATTCTGCATTCTACTGGGGCCCTGGTTACGCCTCCTCTGGCTCAGTCACACAGCAACCTGGTCGGTGACTGGAGGTGTTGATCAGTGCTCGCTGGGATTTTGCTGATGTGGCCCCAACCCCGCCTCCCTCCCCACCCTGCGATGGTAGGAGAAACTCGAGAGAGCAAATTGGCAGCAGCCAAGAAAAAGGTAAAAACACACTAGGTCATGGCCCCCCAACCCAGTCACAGATCCCCTCCGATGACGACTCCTGCCAGAGTCCATACCACTTCTGAGGCACACCAGACTGGGTCCCCCACCCCAGTGCCTCTGGGCTACCCCCACCAAAGTTTTGTCAGTCAGCCCCACCCCTTCAGCAAGCAGCCCTGTCCCTGCCCTCAGCAGTCACCCCAGGGTAACTTTGGGCGGGTGACTCCTGGGGCTCCCCACTCCATTCATGGGCCCTCATCTCCTGCCGCCCCAAGTTTGACCTCCCTTGGCTCTTTGGGCTCACGTCTCCAAGAACCTGGGTTCCCCCAGCCCCAGGCCCCACCCTTGCCAGTCATCCCTGGGTGACTTTGGGACTACGGGACTTTGGGATGCTGCTGTCTCCTGGGGCTCCCTGCTGCGGACTCTGCCCTCCACTCCTGCTACCTCAAGGTCGCCCTCCCTGGGCTCTTTGCACTGGCATCTCCAAGGACCTGGGTCCCAACCCTGTTTTTCCCTCCCCCATTGTGGAGCAGTGACTCAGACACGCTACTGATGTGGTCCCTCCCCCCGACCTGGAGGAGTGGAATGTAGTGATGTCACAATCCACCTAGGAACTGTCATTACTGGAAGACCGGCCTTTGATCTTATGACCCAGTCCCCTAAGCGTTCTCACCCCATTTCTGGTTCCTCTGGTCACAGCGCAAATTTCCAGCTGGAAGGGGAATAGAGACTGTGGGACCTAGGAGGAAGAGGTTCCAGGCTGCCTCACTCCCTTAACATCGACATTGACAGGGGGAAAAGCCTACACTTCCCCCGTGAGCACAAAACATTGACAGTATCTCTGGGTGGCAATGGGAGAATGGGTTTGGTTTTGTTTTCTCCCAGGTTTCTACTTTCCAGAGAGATTTTAACATTTTTTTCTGAGTTCTCCACCTCATATTCTAATTCTCCATGGTTCTGGGACCAGACTGCCCTTCAGTCAGTATTCTCTGAAGTGAGATTTGCTCATCTTCTGAGGAATAGATCTTGGGGAACTGAATTTGACAGCTTGAATCTTCCTCATATTATCTCAACCTGCGGTACTTTGAGTGCCACGGGATAAATATGGGACATCTTTCTGAAGCGTCAGGTTCCCTTGATTCTCTTGGGATCAAGAGAAAAAACATTAATGTACTTAGGGATGACAGTCACATAGGTTTCTAAGAGTATACCAGACTTCTCTCTGAAATGAGGTTTGGGTTGTCCTCTTTCTGATAAATTCCCAGATTTCACAGAAAGGCTGTCTTCTGCCACGAGGACACATTGATATAAAAGTTTGAGAGGTACGGGTGCACTTCCTGACACTAACAGACGTGTGAGGATGTATGACTCTAAACCACGCAGTTCCTGCCTACCTAATGTTTACTTTTCTACCTCTGCCTCTGGTTTTGGTCCCTGGCAGTTGCTGATTCTTGGTAAAACCCCAGAGCTTGGAGTCAGAAGACTGAGTTTCAAAGTTCCAGTATTGCCTTTTTCTTTTCTTCTTCTTCTTTTTTTTTTTTCCTATCCATATCAAGCCCTCTCAGTCACTAAATGATGGTGACAACACCTTGTACGGTTGTTGGTGTCATTAAATCAGATGGTGTATAGAGTATTTTGTAAAAACTGTAAGGAGGATGTGGCTGTAGGGGCTGATGGTTCCCATGAGTATTACTGCTCTTCTTTCCCACAGTTAAAAGGATATTGGCAGAGAAACAGCCCTGGTGGTCCAACAGGAGCGAAGAAGAACGGGAAAACAAATGGCAGTGTCCCTGAGACAGCCACTTCTGGTGGTTGCCACTCACCTGGGGATGTGAGTCTTGGCTGACCAGGCTCCTGGGGACAAGGGGCGCAAGGGGCAGTAGAGGGTAATTATTAAGATTGTGGATGGACTACTGGGTACTGGTTCAGAATTCTGGGTTTGAATCCTGCCTCTCCGTCTGCTAGGGATATGATTTAGGGCAAGTTGCTTGAGCTCTTTGGGCCTCTCTTTGCACATCTGTATAATAGAAGTGGTATTGTTTGACTTCCATTTGTGAGGTTTAAATGAGATTTGTTACTGTTGTTTTTATGTTAATCCCTAGTACATGGCCTGCGGTAAACACCCAGGACACCCAGGATATGGTCATTGCTGTTCGATTTTCCTCATCCCCAGTCTCAAGGGGAAGCCAGGACAATGAGAACAGCCACTTGTCATCAGGATTCACTGAAAGGGACCCAGGGTGGGATGGTGGGGAGATAAAAAGCATGGGAGAAGTTGGCACAAAGGAGTTATGGGACAAAGGGTTCAAGATAGGCAGAAAAGAAAATGTTGCCAGTTGATGGGGAAGAAAGGAAGTCAGAAGGCTCTGACACTGAGGGGGACAGAACATCTCCACGTGCACTCTCATCTCTTGTAGTCAGCAACGGGTATCGACGGAGAGGTCCCTACGTCATCTGCACCCCTCAAGGATCTGGAGGTAAGAGGCTCTGGGCGGAGGTGCAGTGACCCTGCAGGCCAATCCTCCAACCTCCTCCCACAGCAGGGAGTGGGTGCCCCTCTGCCAGCTGAGAGAGCCCACACACACCCCAGCCCTAATGATTGTTCTCTCTACCTCTCCACGACTCCTCCTCCACCTCCTCCTCTCTGCATGTGCCTCAGAGCCTGTGCCAGGAACTACCAGCAGCCCTGGACTCGAGGTCCGTCAAAATCAGTCAACTGAAGAACACCATCAAATCCTTGGTAAGAGTCCAGTGGGGTCCCCTGATTCCACGCTGCCAATCCTGGGCTCCAGTTTTCCCTTGGGGCCCTGAAGAAAGGGGCTGGGGGCCCTGGTGCCAAGGACAAATAGGGAGCTGGGGTGCCCAGGCCTCACATGGAGGGACCCCAGAGCACGCAGCATGGCTCTTCTTTTGCAGCCCTCTTTGCCGACTGTCTCCTCTCCACACACCCCTGCTCCAGTCCTTGCTACACACGCCCTGGGGTCATTGCCTCTCGGGGAAGTGCTAGCCTGACTGGTTGTCAGGGGCCCCGTATTTCTGCTGTGACTCAGTCCCTAATTTGTTCTTTGATTCTGGACAAGCCGCCTCTGCTTTCTGGACTCGGGTTTCAGAGGAGGTAGTGAGTATCAAAGGTGTCTGTTAGCTCTGAGAGTCCGAGATTTAAAGGCCGCCTAGAATGGGAACCTCAGGGCCAAGGGCTCCTGACTGTCCTTTTCTTGCCTATATCTGCTGTGAAGAACCGTACCTGGCCCATAGGTGCTCAGTGAATGTTTATTGAATGAACACACTTTTCTAAATGACAAGCTGGCAGAAGAGGGGGCCTTTCTCAAACTCCATCTCTAGAGGTTTATGTTCTTGTCCTCTCAAGAGATTCCAGATTCAGACTTTGAGTTCTGTGGCTGTGGGCAAAAACCAACAAAGACCCGAATTCTCTGTCCTTGGGCGCTTGAGGAGAGTTGACCAGTTCGTGTTCCCACTGAGTCTGAGAACTCTGCCTTTAAAATCCATTCCTGGCCCCACCTACCGCTTCCTGGTGTGGGGAATAGAGTTGAGGGGCCACCCTCCATCACCTTAATTTGACTCTCCCCACAGAAACAACAGAAGAAACAAGTGGAACATCAGCTGGAAGAAGTAACGTGATTTCTTTGTTTCCTCGCGACATGACTGCTGGGTTTGGGGGGCTCTCAGATGTAGAAGCCCCAGTCTCCTCTCCCCTACTCCCAACCTGGGGAAGAAGGCTCACCCCTCAGATTCCACCCCATCCCCACAGGGTCCCTGATAACCTGATCCCATGGGTGGGCCTGTCCTGGGGCATCGGTGGCTTTCTGGGGGCATGTCTCTTGCTGTGCCATCTCTACCTCCCCCTGGTAAGAGCTCTGTCTTCCTCTTCCTATAGGAAAAGAAAGCAAACAACGAGAAACAGAAAACTGAAAGGGAGCTAGAGGTGAGTGGAGGGTATGAGGTTTTCTCCTGTCCTCCACGGAATGCTTCTTTCCTTCTCTTTCAGCACTTGCTTGGCTTTTCTCCCAAAGGTTCAAATCCAGAGACTGAACATACAGAAAGGGAAACTAAGTACGGACCTGTATCACACGAAACGTTCTCTCAGATACTTTGAAGGTGGGAATCTGGGCACCCTGTCATCCTTCAGCCTGGCACTTTGACAGGTCTTTAGCGGGAGTCCTTTGGGCCCCATCTCAACTCTCTCATTACAGAGGAGTCCAAGGATCTGGCCGACCGCCTGCAATGTTCATTGCAGCGTACAGGAGAGTTAGAGCAGGTGCTCTGTGCTGTCACTGCCACACAGAAGAAGAAGGCGAACCTGGTGAGTCCAACCACCTGCCCCGTCCCCTGGGAGCCCGGCTTCGCAGATAGAGGAGTGAGCCTAAGGGTCCCTTCTGCAGGATGGAGTGTCCTGCCCAGGAGGCAGCATGGCCATGTCTCGCTGCTTTTGTGTGTGGTTGTTAGAGGCAGCCTGGGGCTGAGTCAGCTGCTGTGGATGAGTTGGGGGGGCGCAGTGGGGGGTGAGCACTGGATGCAGAGCTTGGAGGCCAAGTGCCTGCCCTGCCCTTACCTGGCTGTGGTCTTGGCCAAGTCCTAGGTGGGGTATTGGGTACTTGTTCTGTGAAGGTACAGAAGATTACCTTTAGTATGATACCATTTCTGTAGAGAGAGGAAACGTGTGTGTGTGTGCGCACATATTATGATAGTATACGTAAAACATGTCTGCAACCGTTCAAAAAAACTCGGGAGAGAGCAACAGGGTGGCTGGGAGATACTTCCCTTCTGTACCTTCTGAGTTTTGGACTATGCAAAGGTATCATCGTTTCAAAAACTGAACAAAAGATTATTTTTCCCCTTCCTATCTGTGCTTTCAACCCCAGCAAGAAAATGGGCTTAGAGAATCAGATAGACCTGGGTGTTCAAATCCCAGCTCTGCCTAAGTGATGTTAAGCAAGCACTTAACCTCAAATACTCCATGTTTTTTCATCTACACAATAGAGGTCGTCATAGTAACCGTCTCCTATGGTGGTTGTGAGGATTAAATGGGATTGCTAGCATGGTGCCTGGTGAAACACTCCATAAAGGTTCAGACAGTGGTAGTAATAACAGTAATAACAATAGCAATATTATCTGATCTCTCTGGGCCTCTGTTAGGCAGCTGTAAATTCCATCTCATTCCCTATCCCTTCCAACTTTACTGAGTTCTGTTAAAAACCACACCATGGGCTTGGAAATGCCTCGATGTTTACTGACCGAGTTGTATATTGAGCCTAGCCCTAGCTCTTTTAAGGGGCACTGTGTGGAATGGCCCAGGCTCCCCAGATTGAAACTTCTCACTCTTCACCATCCAGTCCTCGAGCCACAGGAAAGCATATATGGAGTGGAAGTTAGAGCGGTCCACACGGGAGCAGGCAATTCTGAAAGCACAGCTGACACAGGTGAGGTTTTGCAGAGGGAGGGAGGGAAGGAAGATGACCCCAGGTGGCCAGGAGCAGGTGAGGACCAGTGACAGCCCTTCCTAACTTCTGTGCCCATTCTTGCAGTTGAAGGAGTCGCTCAAACAAGCCCATCTAGAGCGGGGCGAATATGTGCAACATCTGAAAGGAGAGAGGGCTCGGTGGCAGCAGAGGATGAAGAAAATGTCGCAGGAGGTGAGATCTGACCCTTCAGCCCCCTGACCTTAGATGGGTCACGGAATCTTTCTGGGCATCTGTAAAATGGGAACAGTACAGCCAGAGGTGGTCATGGGTCTGGGCTTTGTGGAGGTGGGGGCAGAGAGGGAGATGGCAGCCACCAGCCACCAGCCCCTCTCTCCAGGGCCCTTTCCCCCTGTGCTTTGGGCAGGTTTTCACCTTGAAGAAGGAGAAGAAGGGTGACATGCGTCGGCTAGAGAAGCTGGAGAGGAGCTTCTCCAAACTGAAGAACCGGATGGGTGAGATGGGGCTGGCGTGACCTGGGAGCAGGCCTGGCATCAGAGGGCTGTGAGGGGGGCTTAGAATGCCCCAGGGAGGTGGGTGGATGGAAGGGCTTTGAGGCAGAAGGAAAGAGGTCTGTGTCAGGAGACGGCAAGTCTTGTCATCTCCATGAGCCTCAGTGTCCCCATCAGCACAGAGGGCCCATTGTCAGCCACCCACAGTGCTCTGTATTGAAAGTGGTTGGAAGATTGGCTACCATCCGGGTGCGAGGAATCATTAGCAGTGCGGCCAAGTTTGGGGAGCCTGAGAGGAGCTGTGCACCAAGAGGAGGGGTTTTGTTGTTGGTTTTTGGTTTTGGAGAATACAGAGGCCCTTATTGACCGCTTCCTTTCTCAGCTGAACCCCTGCCCCCGGATCCCCCAGCAGTGTCCCCTGAGGTGGAGCTGCAGCACCTGAGGAAGGAACTAGAAAGAGTGTCAGCAGAGCTCCAGGCCCAGGTGCAAAACCATCAGCATGTAAGTCTCCTGAACCAGGCACAAAAGGAGAGGCTTCGGGAGCAGGAGGAGAGGCTTCAGCAGCTGCCGAGCCACAGAGCGGCTTCGAGGAGCTGGTGCATTGCCCCACCTGGGGAGCCTGCCCTCCTCCCTGGCCCTCCAGGCCTTTGTTTCCCCACCTGTAAAATGGGGCAACATAGCCCTCATGTGAAATGTTACTTCTAAAGGCACCTGTGAGCCAGAGCCCTGCTCTGGTGGCTGTGGGAGAGAGGGGATGATTTTTCTAACCTGCCTCCACCCTTCCCTGTGCCGTGGGAGGCAGACACCAAGTTCTGGGGTCTCCAGTTTCAGTGGGTGGCTGCTGATTGCTTCTCTCTGTCCAGAACAACAAGAGCAAGAGCGCACTGCAATTGGAGCAGCAAATAGAGGAGCTACAGGAGAAGCTGGACGAGGTGAAGGAGACGGTAACCTCCGCCCCATCCAAGAAGGGCTGGGAGGCGGGCACCAGCCTCTGGGGATGGGAGGTGCCAGGCCAGAAGCAGCTCCAGCCTGGGGGAGGTGACCCCACCACCCTCCAGGGCAGTCCTGAGACTGTTTCTTGCTTCCTGCCCTCTGACTTTTAGAGGTGGGTAGCCCTGGGCTCCCTCAGGTCTGGACATCATCATCCCAGCTAGAGGCATAGAGCCCCCCAGTCATAGGGGAAGAGATAGTGGGATAAGAGGCTCCTTATGCCAGGCACGGTGGCTCACGCCTATAATCCCAGCACTTTGGGAGGCTGAGGCAGGAGAATTACTTGAGATCGGAGTTCAAGATCAGCCTGGCCAACATTGTAAAACTTCATCTCTACTAAAATTACAAAAAAAAAAAAAAAATGTAGCCTGGCATGGTGGCTCATGCCTGTAATCCCACCTACTCAGGAGGCTGAGGCCTGAGAATCACTTGAGCTCAGGAGGTGGAGGTTGCAGTGAGCTGAGATTGCACCACTGCACTCCAGCCTGGGCCACAGAGTGACACTCTGTCTCAAAACAAAACAAAAAGGCTCCTTGATTAAAACTGGATTCCAGCCTCGGTTCCACTGGTCACCATTCAAGTACTTTGCATCTCTAAGTCTCTGTTTCTTTAACTTCAAAAGGAAGTTAGCATTTTCCTTACAGAGGTGCTGAGGATTAAATGAGCTAATACATGGAAAGCACTAGGCCTCTAACATGCTTAGCAGATGGCGGCTGGCTCCCACTGCTTTTCCACCAGTCTGTGGCCTACAGTTTAAATGGTGAAGGAGGGTGTGAGATTTGAGGCTGAGGAAGGAGGCATGGTGTTCTAGGAAAGGGAGGCAGTCACTTAGGCCTGGAGCAAGGAGCCAGGGGCCTGGGAAGACGACAGAGCCCCACAGTGCCCTCACTACCTTATTGATGAGCCCAGAATCTGGAAGCCAGCCGCCACATGCCGTCACACCCAGGGTCTTCCTGCAGGTGGAGCTGAAGAGCCAAGAGGCTCAGAGTCTGCAGCAGCAGCCAGACCATTACCTGGGTCACCTGCAGCAGTCCGTGGCCACCTATCAGCAGCAGGTGGCCGCCTATCAGCAGCTGACCTCTGAGAAGGAGGCGCTGCACAGGCAGTTCCTGCAGCAGACCCAGCTAATGAACCAGCTGCAGCAGCAGGAAGCTTGGGGCAAAGCGGTGGCCGAGATGGCCCGCCGAAAGTTACAGGAGACCCAGGGGAGGGAGCGGCTGAGGGCGGGGCCATGAGGGGGATGACCTGGCAAACTCCGTGCCTTCTCACTCTTTCCTGGCCCCTTAGGAGCACCTGGAGGCTGCCAGGCAGCAGAATCAGCAGCTGCAGGACCAACTGAGCCTCATGGCTCTCCCTGGGGAAGGTAGGGGAGACCACTCAGAGGAAGAGGACAGAGCCCCAGGAGGAAGGGGGGACTGTTAGCAGCACAGAATTGAGGAGTTGGAAGAGACCTTTAGAACAGCTGGTCATGATGCCAACCGGGTGCCTGCACTAAGTTCGGCATCAATATGGTGACCTCCTGGGAGCGGGGGGGGCACCAAGTTGCCTAAGGATGGCTGAACTGGCCCAGGTCAGAAAGGGAGCAGGTCAGAACTCCAGCACTGACCGGTAGTGGGACTGTGCCTGGGCAGTATAGCAAGATCTTGGGTCTTAAAAATAAAAATAAAGAACAGCAGCTCATTCCTCTCTGGGGAGGGGCTGGCTCAGGGTTACCCAGTGAGGGTGGAGGCAGAGTTGGGCCCACAGTACCTCCCTTGTTGGGTTGTCTGAGGAGCCCTCTGGCCACTCCCCACAGGAGATGGAGGAGAACATCTGGACAGTGAGGAGGAGGAGGGTCCTCGGCCCATGCCGAGCGTCCCAGAGGACCTGGAGAGCTGGGAGGCCATGGTGAGCCTGACTCCCCCTGCACCCATTTTGCCACCTTCCTCTGTGGTCCCAGCCCCAGGGACTGGAGGCGAGTCTGTGATCGGGGAGCCCCAGCAGGGCCTGCGGAAAGTCATGGAGAAGCTGGAGGTGAGTGAGTGCGGGCATGGGCCAAGAAGGGCAGGGGTGGGAAAGGCTGCTACTGAGATGTGACGCCATTATTTTGGCTCCAGGGCAGCCTTACGGACCTCCTGGAGGAGAAGACAGACCTGAGAGAGCGTGTGGAGAAACTAGAAGCTCAATTCATCCACTACTGGAGGGAGAGATGCCATCAGTGAGTGGGAGGTCAGGGCACGGCAGGGGGAGCTGCAGGCCCTCAGAGGGGCCCCAGCGTCTGAGCCCTGTCCTCCCGCAGGAAAATTCGTCACCTTATAAATGAGCCGGGAGGCAGTGTTAAAGATGCAGCACGGGGAGGACATCATCAGGCTGGCCCAGGACAGGGAGGAGAGGAAGGTAGGGTGTGCAACATCTCTGCGGGGGTGGGGTGGGGTGGGGGTGGGCGTGAGGCTGGGTGCTGGCAGCGGTGTGAAGGCCGAGCACCCCTCCCTCCAGGTGACGCTGCTGGCGCTGCAGAAGATGGTGTTGCGGCTTGTGCTGACCACAACAGCGAGCACAGCAAACTCCTGACCTCTTCCCAGAGCCCTGTTGAGGAGCCCGGTCCAGGAGCCCCAGCCCCCCAGGAGACTGGGGATGCCCACAGGCATGGCGGTGAGTAGAGCCCTCAGGCGGGGCGGGCAGGCAGGAGCGGGGTGGGTGGGGGGACGGGCGGGGCTTGCACTGTGCTCAGATCCCCCATTCACTGTCTCCAAATTCCCAACTCACTCTCTCCAAAGATCTTTGTGAGGTGAGCCTCACCGACAGCGAGGAGCCAGCACACGGAGAGGCCACGGAGGGATCTCCCCACAGCAACCCTACTGCACAGACCATCAGGCAGGAGCACCAGGAGCACCCAGGCTTGGGCAGCAACCGCTCTGTGCCCTTCTTTTGCTGGGCTTGGCTGCTGAGAAGGAGGAGATAAACATCACCATCATCAAAGAGCTGCTCAAGACCTTTTTAAAAAAGAAAGTGACGGGGTTAATCTCCTACACAATTCATTTCCTTCATTTGAATGATTATTTGTGTTTCTAATTTATAGTTAAGTTTATTTGTAAAAAGTTAAAAAAGGTGGGTCTCTGCCTTTCACTGAGGTTCACTCTGGCATCCTTTAGCATTTTTCTGTTTTAATTTCATAATTGTAAGTCATTAGCATGTATATTGAGTTTGCCGTTACGTGGTGGGAGTTCAAACACACAAAGACCCACTGTTTGCACAAAACTGTTCTCACTGGTTTGGAATATGCTGCCTTGCTTTTTCAATGTTATTGCAGCATGTATGTTCATTACAGAATTCAGATAAAATTTGCTTATGTTCTGCTATTGTTTGATCTAATCTTAATCACAGTGAGCTCTTCATTAGCTCAATATGTGGTTTACCTCCAAGTGTCACTGTTGATTACTTTGTAATATGCCACCGTGAGTGTCTGGATGGAGGGAGGAGGGAAGCAAAGAACAAAAGGGACTAAGATGGCGTATTTCCGGGTTCTTCATCACCAACTTTCCTGCGCCCAGGGGAAGACACAGGTCAACTGCGCAGGTGCAACCTGATGTCTGACCAAGGAAACGGAAACCTACCTGGCCACACCTACCACAGGGCCCGACCCGCCCATGTCCGGCCTACTGCCTTCCCACTGCCAGGCCCAAGACATAAAGCTGCTCCGGGCAGACAGGCAGCACGAACTTTCTCGGCCCCTCCTCATATGCTGACCCAGGAACTTCGCCCCAGAACGCTGGAGCGACTTCCTTGGCCTCCACCGCCGGAGACCCGTGAACTTCGCCCTTTCTTCTTTTACATTGGCTAGCTAATAAAAGTTTCTTTTTACTTTGCCTACTTGCCTTTTCTCTGGCGCCTGCTGTGGTGGTCGCACAAAACAAATCAGTGAGTACTGACATTAGAGTTGTTTAAAGTCCGAGAACTGGAAACAGCCTTTCCCCCATTTTCTGTGTACTGGTGATGGGAGTAATAACGTTTTGGGGGAGCTTTTTAAATCTCACAGAAGAGGACAGTGGCCTGCTCCCGCAGGTATGTGCGGGATACAGTGTGTTTCCTTTGTTCCGGTGCCAAGAGTGAGCGCTGTACTATGGCAGTTCCCTTAGGATTTGTGTGCGCTCTGGGCTCACGAAGATATTGCAGCACGAGCTGCAGCAGTTGTACTCTTTACCTGTCACCTAAAAAGGGATTATTTCTGAGGAATGAAAGGCTCCCATCATTGACTGTGGATGTGGAAAACATTTCCTAGCTTAGAGAATTTGTATCTGTAATACATTTGAAAATCAGAGTTCATGTTACCTGTTTTAATCACATGACTACATGTCCCAGTTCACAAAAGGGTGCTGGCTGGCATTCTTCTTAATGTATTTAGTAAAGATCATAAGAAATCGTTTGAGTTTAAATGTCCCTGGAACAGGCATACAGGCTCTAGTCAAGAATGAATTAAAGGAAAGCCGTGTGACACCTGGCATTCTTCTCTGTTCACGGAGCTTCTTTGAGGCTTGAAGATTGATTTTACCATCTAGACCTCCTGGCTAATACCTATTCTTCAAACACCTTGGTTACTCATAGGAATTTACTTCTTTTCCTTGAATGGAAAACACTTTAAAAATTAATAACATTATTATAAACTAATATATGTGAGAGTACTTAGTTGAAACAAAAAGGAGTTTTAGTAGACAGTATTATACTAGCTTTGAAAATCAAGGGGAAGTTTATGCAACTTAAAATGTTTACAAACTGCAGTGCAATCTACTGTTTGTGAATGTCAGTGTATTATCAGGAAACGTGTCTATACAATCACAGGTATATTTCCTCACAAACTACGAAGCGTGAAATATGTTTTTGTACCTGTTGGTTTCAGTTAGGGACATATTTTGTGCACTATTTATGTGATTGTGTCTATGCATGAGGAATGAATGAATTTCAGTCACACATTCCCTAAATCATAACTTGATGGTGCTTGGGAAAGAACAGTTAAAACCTCATGAAGTTCTAATGTCTCTTCAAAACACATCACAGTATTAGGATGTAGGAGGATATGTACATGTGCTCCCTGGGGTGGGGATTTCTAGTTACTAGACCATCTCCATTTTTAGCATTTGGCATCCTCATGATACTTTTATAAATATGACGTTAACAGAAGAGCAAAAATATGATTTTACCGATGGAATAACAGATTTGCCTGCATTCACTGAAAGACTGTAAATATTGGGTCCTTGTGACTTCAACTGACTCTTCCAAATTGTATGAATGTATCAATACATTTGATAAACCCAGGTGCAGAATGATAAAGAAAAAATGTTAGACCCAATAATGTGGCTAATTAGCACTGGTCCAATTTCTAGCCCATGGATTTAAAATGGACTCACAGTCCTGTTCCTGCCTTTTATTTTCTGAACTTGCCGCTTTTGCATTCTCTTGAGTTCAGTTTAAAGACAGTTACTAGCATCTGTGACCAATCTGACAATAATGTGTTCCTCAGCTGCCTATGGATTAATCACACACTGGCATATTTCAGCTGAATGTCCGTCTGGAGAATAAATTGACTAGATTAACTGAAATTCCACTCTTTGTGTAGGTATTTGGCATATATTTAAGAAAAAGCTAAAAAGAATGGAAATCGTAGGACAGGAACTTAAGTCTTTCTTCAAAGTGCACACAGTCTTTTGGATACCTCATTCAGCCAAGTATTTGTGCTCTTCCTCATTCAGTAGAAGGCAGCTTTCAATTTGCTTAGAAGGCAACATTGGAAGGTTAGAGTTCATCAGAAACATAGAATTTTAAAATGTGAGTTCAACTGAATAAATCTGAATTTCTGTAGGAAGAATCAAAACACCTATTTAAAGATTGTAATATATAATAATCATTTTAAAGTATTTGATTAAATCTGATAGGTTTTCCAGAAAGGAAAAAAAAAATCAGCTCTAAAACCAAAGCTGATTTTTAGAAAATTTGAAAACATAAACCAGCCCTATCTATAATATAATTTCTCTAAAACTTTATCTTAGTCATTTAAAAATAATATAACTATTAAAAAATACAACTGCTATCTTAATGTTCTGAAATAAGTTAAAACATTTTAAAATATGAATACTGTAGCTTCAAAGAAAGAAATGGTGGGACGGAAAAGTAGAGAAAGAAATGCCAATTCCAGTCCAAAGCTTTATTTGCCAAGTTTTCTTAGAATGAATTTTACCAGTTTATGAATTCTTGTAAACAGAATGTATAATGGAAATACTGAAAGACTTTTGCCTAAAGTGGCATTATTGTCTGCTGGTGTGATGCTACTGTAATGTAATAAATTCTTAAGTTGTTGCAAAGTGCTGTTTTTGCCTTAAAATTTTCTTTTGTGTGTCTTGAAAACTGTAGTATTAAAGGTACTGATAGTGTGCAAATGCTGGGCATGCTTGACATGAGATAATCGGTTTCATTTTTACAAAATTGCAATATAACTATGCAAGTGTTTATTAAAAGAAAAAAATAAGAAAGTTACAGGATTAAAAGAAATTATGGGGTGAAAGTTATGGGATTAAAAAATGTAAAAAAATTGTGACCAAAAAACTTCTGGCAAAACAAGTAGAAAAAAGTTTTATGAAAAATTACCAAAACAAGTTACGAAGAAGAAGTTAACAGGATTTTTAAAAAAGTCATGGGATAAAAATAAAAATGAAAAGCAGGCTCCTGTCAGAAAAGCCTGGAGAAGCTGGGCTGGAGTCTCCACCGCCACCATGTCCCTGCCACCCCTTCCCAGTCACCCCTTTACAATTAGGGTAGCAAGACAAGACCTCTGTCTAATGGGGAAAGACAAACAGACCCTTTGCCACCTTGACCAGCGCTGAGTCTTTAAATTTCTGGATGATGATGATGATTGTTATTTAAAAGCCAGAGGCTGGTGGAGTTGGTTTGTTTGGAGGAGGCCTGATGGTCTCCTTTCTCTCACCATAGCAACTTTTCCCTCAGCGGGGCTCCCAGCTTCTTACTCAGAGAGGTAGTGAAAGGAGCTGGGCGCATTCCTCAGCCCCGGGCTCAAGACTCCCTGAGCCTAGTACAAACACATTCCATCCTCCCATCCCACCACATATCGCCATATCTCTCTCAAACTCCCTGAGCCCAGTATAAACACCACCTGGAAAGCCTCCGATAAGGAGACAGCCGTTCAAGGTTCCACTGAAAGCGCGGGAGCCAAAAGAATTTCTTTGTTCCCCTGTAACTTTCGGGCTATAAAAAGCAAACGCTCGCATTGTTCGAGGCCCTCTCTTGTATGCTGTAGAATGGAGGGACCAGGTTCGAACTTGTAATAAAGATCCTTGCCGCTTGGCTTTGACATTGGACTCTGGTGGTCTTCTTTGGGGAACAAACGGTCTGGGCATAACAGTAGCTGAGGCAGGACAGTGGGGCTAACTGTGGACCAGGCGAGGGCACGGGCTGCTGGGGTGGGCCCCCTTCCCTGGTGTACATACTGTGTCTGTGTAACGTTTTGTAGATTCCAGAGGGTAGGGCCGCCTCTGTATCGTACCTAGCAGAGGTTGAAGCTGGCACATGGGGAGGAGGTTCTAATAATTATTTGTGGCTGGGAAACTTATTTATTGCTAGCATAGGACAGAGGAAGGAGGCGTGGATGGGGTTGTGGCTCCCTGGTGGTGTGATCACAGCTCACTGCAACTTCCACCTCTCATGCTCAAGTGATCCTCCCACCTCAGCCTCCCAGGTAGCTGGGAGTATAAGCATGCACTACTATGCCTGGCTAGTTTTTAAATTTTTTTGTAGAGAAAAGATCTTGCTATGTTGCCCATGCTGGTCTTGAACTCCTGGCCTGAAGCGATTCTCCCATCTTGACCTCCCAAAGCACTGGGATTACAGGCATGAGACATTGCTCCGGTCCATAAGGTTTTCTCTTTATTACTGTGTTGTTGTTGTTGTTGTTGTTGTTGTTGTTGTTGTTGAGAGAGTCTTGGTCTGTTTCCGAGACTGGAGTGCAGTGGTGCAATCTCAGCTCACTGCAACCTCCGCCTCCTGGTTCAAGCAATTCTCATGCCTGTAGCCTCCTGGGTTACAGTATGAGCCACTGCACCTGGCTAATTTTTGAATATTTAGTAGAGACAGAGTTTTGCCGTGTTGGCCAGACTGGTCTCCAACTCCTGGCCTCAAGCAATCCGCCCTCCTCAGCCTCCCAAAGTGCTGGGATTACATGTGTGGGCCACTGCTCCTAGCTAAGAACCCGTCTCTGTTTAAATAAAAGAAGAAAATTCAGAATATGTGGAATACAGAACACCAAAGGCCAAAGTTATTTACCTCCCTGAGGTAATCTGTGTAAACAATTTGATATATATCAAGTTCCTACTTGCTATGCATATATATATACATATACACAAGTATATGTTGACACACTCCCCCTTCCCTGCTGTCGTGCTATTAGTCTGTGTTTTGTAGAAAGTGGACAACTCTATGTTCTTTGCTGGCCTGTATTTCTCCTCTTCAGTGATGTGTTACGAATATGTGTTTAAGTCAATTTATGCAACTCTTTAATACCATTTTAAAAGGTTATGATACACGATCATATGAAGGTATTACAATTTATTCCAACATTTACCTTTTGCACGTTTAATAATTTCCATTGATTTGCCAGGGTGAACACTCTCATGTCACGGCTGAATCCTTTTGTATAGACATCCTCAATTATTCTCTTAAGTTAAACGTTTAAATAAACTTGCTAGATTAGTCTCATTTCTTAAAAAGTTCTTAATTGGTAGTTTATATGTAACATTGTAGTTTTATATGTACTTGCAAATAGCTATAGTTCCTGTAAAAAAAGTGATAAAATTAAACTTTAACATATGCCAAAAATATTTTGACTTAGCGCTTCATTAAGTGCATGATTACAGTCTCTATATCTTTTGATTTACCTTTCTATCTTTACAATTTTCAGACGAGACACTTAGAGGTCACATAGTAAATTAAGGTGTTCTTTTTTAATAATCTCCATCTTTCTAAATTTGGTGAGTCACAATAAGTTATTTTGGGGTTGTTGAAAGCTGTGGCTCTGTTCTAAATTTGAGCCCAGAAATCACGCCATTTACAAAATATGCTTTGTCTTCCAACATCAGAGTGTCTGGTAGAAGGTGACAGTTCTTGGAACTTAAAAAATCTAAAACAGGACAGGAACAGAATCTGGAAAATATTTCTGTTTCTGATAATATGGCTGAGTAGGTACTCTGCAAACCCTCTCTCATAAAATAGACATGCTGGATAGTCCCTGCCAAGATATACTTGAACTTGCCATAAAAGAAAAACCCAGACTCTCTAAGAATGAAGATGAAGTGAAAATCAGAAGGCTACTATGAGAATAACGGGGAAGTAGCCCCTGTTATCAAGGTTATGTGCGCATGTGTTCAATAAAAAGTTTCAAACCTAAAAAAAGTTGAGATAATTAATATTGCCCTACATATACACATCATCAACAATTTTTCATTCATGGCATGGCCAGCTTTTTGTTTGTTTTTTAAAGGTGGGGTTTTGCTGTGTTTGCCCAGGCTGGAGTGCAGTGGCATGATCTTGGCTCACTGCAACTTCTGCCTCCCGGGTTCAAGCAGTCCTCCTGCCTCAGCCTCCCGAGTAGCTGGGATTACAGGTGCCCGGCACCACATCCGGATAATTTTTGTATTTTTACTAGAGATGGGGTTTCACCACGTTGGCCAGCCTGGTCTCAGACTCCTGACCTCAGGTCATCTGCCTGCCTTGGCCTCCCAAAGTGCTGGGATTACAGACGTGAGCCACTGCACCTGGCCACAGCCAGCTTTGTTTCATTTATATTCCCACTTCATTTATATACATTCCTTCTTCCTCTGAATTATTTTGAAGTAAAACCTATAAACATCATCTTTTTTTTTTTTTTTTTTTTTTTTTTTTTTTTTTTTTTTAGACGGAGTCTCGCTCTGTCCGCAGGCTGGAGTGCAGTGGCGCTATCTTAGCTCACTGCAAACTCCGCCTCCCGGGTTTACACCATTCTCCTGCCTCAGCCTCCCCAGTAGCTGGGATTACAGGTGCCTGCCACCACGCCCGGCTAGTTTTTTGTATTTTTAGTAGAGACGGGGTTTCACCGTGTTAGCCAGGATGGTCTCGATCTCCTGACCTCGTGATCTGCCCGTCTCGGCCTCCCAAACTGCTGGGATTACAGACGTGAGCTACCGCGCCTGGCCCATCATATCATTTTTTAATTACCGTGTATGTATCTGTAGAAGACAAATAATTTTTAAAAATATATTCGCAATGCCATTAAATACCAAAAAAGTAATACATTCGGGAAATAGCCATAAATCTAGAGTTCACATTTTCTTGACTTACTCATAAGTGATTTTTTCTAGGTTACCTGTTTGCTCATATTTACATTCCTAACTGAACAATGTCTTAAACTGACAGAAAATGCAGGTGATCTTATGACCAAATGCCTCATGCAAGGAAAAAACTCCTCATGCAAGAGGAGTCCCTCCAAATATAGAAAGGACCAGTATTTTAAGAGAGATGTTAACTACAATGTGGCAATGTAAGGAGCAGAGCAGGAAGAACCTTTCCCTCGGAAACTTACAACAAGTCAATTTCATAGTTAGTTTCCGTGGTCCTTCCACAACAATCTCTGGCATCTGTTTTCTCTACAATGGCGGGAACAATAGTAGCTATTTCAGAGCAGGAAAAGGCTTAGAGCAGTGCTAGAAGAGGGTCCTGGCTATATAAAGTTCAATTGTTTGTATATTGTAACAAACTTACTTTTTTTTTTTTTTCTGGTCAATAACAGATTTCTTTTGGAAAAGTAGCAGCCTCCTGTCCGGGGAACACCTGCAGTTCCCACTAAGTGAACATTGGTGTCTGCTAATCTTTGCCTCTGTTTCTCTCAATAACATACTGTCAAGCTGTTCCTTGATTTAGCCATTTTATTTACTTTTTCTTTTTTTTCCTTTCCCTTTTCCTGAGACACAGTCCCTCTCTGTTTCCCAGTCTGGACTGCAGCAGCGCCATCGTGGCTCACTGCCACCTCCACCCCGGTCTCAAGCAATCCTCCTCCATCAGCCTTCACAGTAGTTGGGACTACCCCCCGGGCCCAGCACGCTCTGCTCATCATTGTGGTTTCTGTTTTTCCGTTGAAACCGGGCTTGGGGCCAGACTCAGTGACTCATGCCTGCAATACCAGCACCCCCGAAGGCCAAGGCCGGTGGATCACCCCAGGGGAGGAGCTGGAGACCAACAGCCCGACCAGCATGGAGGATCCCAGTCTCTACCAATAAAAAATAAAAAACTAACCGGGCATGGTGGCTCACGCCTGCAATCTCAGTCACTCAAGAGGCTGAGGCAAGAGAACCACCCAAACCCAGGAGGCAGAGGCCGCGGGGAGCGGAGGCCCCGCCACTGCACTCCAGCCTGGGCAACAAGAGCGAAACTCCGCCTCAAGAATGAAAAAAAGAGAGACCAGGTTTCCCCTTGTTGCCCGGGCCGGTCTGGAACTCTTAGACTCAAGCGATCCGCCACACGCCACACTCAGCCCTCCAAAGACCTGGGATCCCAAGCGTGAGCCCCCACGCCAGGCCGATCTATTCCTGTCTGATTAATAAACTGGGCCTTAGGGACTGGCTCAGGCCTGCGATCCCAGCACCCCGGGAGGCCGAGGCGGGCAGATAACCTGAGGTCAGAACATTGAGACCAGCCTGAGCAACATGGAGAAACCCCATCTCTTAACAACAACAACAACAACAACAAAAATATATAGATACATAATTAGCCGGGTGTGGTGGCTCACGCCTGCAATCCCAGCCACTCGGGAGGCGGAGGCCGCGGGGAGCCGAGACCCTGCCACTGCACTCCATCCTGGGCAACAAGAGCGAAGCTCCCTCTCAAAACAAAAACCAAAACAAAAACCAAAAAAAAAAAAAACCCAGAGACTCAATTTCACCATGGTGCCCAGGCCGGCCTTAACTCCTAGGCTCAAGCGATCCGCCCCGCTTGGCAGTCCAAAGTCCTGGGATCACAAGCGTGAGCCGCCGTGCCAGGACGATCTGTTCCTTTCTGATTAATAAATTGGGTCGTGTGCGCTGGCTCATGCCTGCGATCCCAGCACCCCGGGAGGCTGAGGCGGGTGGATAACCTGAGGTCGGGAGTTTGGGACCAGCCTAACCAACATGGAGAAACCTCGTCTGTGCCAAAAAAAAAAAAAAAGAACGAAATTAGTCAGGTGTGGTGGTTCACGCCTGCAATCCCAGCCACTGGGGAGGCTGAGGCAGGAGAACCACCCAAACCCGGGAGGCGGAGGCCGTGGGGAGCCCAAACCATTACATCGCACTCCAGCCTGAGCAACAAGAGCGAAACTTCGCCTCAAAACAAACAAAACAGACCTAATTTCACCATGTTGCCCAGGCCAGTCTGGAACTCCTAGGCTCAAGCGATCTGCTGCGCTCAGCCATCCTACATCTGGGATCAAAAGCGTGAGCCACCACGCCAGGCCGATCACGCCTATTAAGTAATCCCAGCACTTTGGGAGGCCTCGGTGGGTGGATCACCTGAGGTCAAGAGTTTGGAGACCAGCCTGGCCAACATGATGAAACCCCGTCTCTACCAAAAATATTTAAAAATTAGCTGAGTGTGTGGCGGGCGCCTGTAGTCCCAGCTACTCAGGAGGATGAGGCAGGAGAATCGCTTGAATCCGGGAGGCGGAGGTTGCAGTGAGCCACGATAGCGCCACTGCACCCAGCCTGGGTGACACAGTGAGACTCCGTCTCAAAAATAAAATAAAATAAACTGGACCGTGCACGCTGGCTCAGGCTTGCATCCGCAGCACCCCCGGAGGCCGAGGCGGGCGGGTAACCTGAGGTCGGGAGTTTCAGCCCAGCCTGACCAACAGGGAGAAACCCCTTATGTATCAAAAAAAAAAAAAAGAAAGAAAGAAAATTTAGCAGGCTATGATGGCTCCTGCCTGCTATCTCAGCCACTTGGTAGGCCGAGGCAGGAGAACCACCCAAACCCAAAAAGCAGAGGCCACGGGGAGCTGAGACCGAGCCACTGTACTCCAGCCTGGGCAACAAGAGCGAAACTCCGCCTCAAAAACAAAAACAAAACAAACAAAAAAAGGGAGACCCGGTTTCACCATGTTGCCCAGGCTCAAGCGTCCATAGCGCTTGGCCATCCAAAGTCCTGGGATCACAAGCGTGAGCCACCACGCCAGGCCAATCTATTCCTTTCCGATTCATAAATTGGGCCTTACGCACTGGCTCACGCCTGCAATCCCAGCAGCCACGGAGGCCGGGGAGGGCAGATAACTTGAGGTCGGGAGTTTGAGACCAGCCTGACGAACATGGGGAAACCCTATCTCCACCAAATAAAAATAAACATTAAAAATACAAACTGAGCCGGGCATGGTGGCTCACGTGCAATGCCAGCCACTCAGGAGGCTGAGGCAGGAGAACCACCCAAACCCGGGAGGCGGAGGCCGGATGAGCCAGACCTCGCCATTGCCCTCCAGCCTGTGCAACAAGACCGAATCTCTGCCTCCAAAAAAAAAAAAAAAAAGGTGACCGGGTTTCACCATGGTGCCTGGCCTGCCCAGGCGGGTCTGGAACTCCTAGGCTCAAGCGATCTGCTGCGCTCGGTCCTTGAAAGTCCTGGAATCACAAGCGTGAACCACCACACCAGGCTGATCTATTATTCCTTTCTGATTAATAAATTGGGTGGTGCACGGTGGTCCACGCCTGTAATCCCAACACCGGGGGAGGCCAAGGCCAGCGGATAACCTGAGGTCAGCAGTTTGATACCAGCTTGATGTACATGGAGAAACCGCTCTCCACCAAAAAATAAATTAATTAATTAATTAAAATACAAACTGAGCCAAGCATGGTGGCTCACGCCTGCAATCCCAGCCACTCAGGAGGCTGAGGCAGGAGAACCACCCAAACCCGGGAGGCTGAGGCCATGGGCAGCTGAGACCCCACCACTGCACCGCAGCCTGGGCAACAAGAGCTAAACTCACCTCGGGAAAAAAAAATAGAGACCGAGTTTCACATGGTGCCCAGGCCAGTGTGGAACTCCTGGGCTAAGAGCTTCCTCCCCGGGATTATCTTAAAGTGTAGTTGGAAAAAGTAAACTAGCCCCAAAAACTTTTTGAAAAGCCCTCACGTATAGGTGTTCCTAAATGATAAAATTGTGTTGCTTATTTTAAATATTTGAAGTTTATAAAACTAATTGAGTTGCTTATCTTAACTATTTTGACATTTATAAAACTGGTAGCATGAAATTTTTTGAAATATTTAACAACACACAGTATTTCTTGTAAACTTCATCCACACTCATGTATGGAGCGGTCGTTAACCCATTTTCACTGCTGTGTAGTATTGCATTGAATAAACTTTCCACAGTTGATCTATTTTTTTCCCATTCTTCCCGTCACTCAACTCCCCGGATTCCTTCTATAATCTCTGTGAAAAATTGTATTTCCCAAAGATGGCACAACAATATTCCTCATACCGTGTGCTCTTCTCTTTGTGACATTGCCACTATCCTATCAGGAAGTGGAGTTTAATTTCCCTCTCCTTGAATCTAGGTGGGCTCGCGACTGCTTCAACCAACAGAGCATTGCAGAAGTGATGCTGTGTGACTTCTGAGACTAGGCCATAAGTCTTATGATAGTGCAGTTTCCACGTTGTTCACCAGAACACTCATGCTCTGAGTGACCATGAGTCACCATGTAAAAAGTCCAACTACCCCAGGGCCACCATATTTTGAGGAAGCCACACCACATAGAAAGCCCAGTGTGTGCACACTGCAGTCATCAGTCCTGATTTTCAAATCAGTGTCGCCCAGGTGTCAGGAACATCAACGAAGGTGCTTGCTGATGTTCCAGGCCCCATCCTTTGAGTCCCTCCTAGCCTTTGAGTCTTCTCAACTGAGGTCTCAGATATCCTAGAGCAGAGACTAGCTAACCTCCTTGTGCTCA
The DNA here is from genome assembly GCF_047675955.1 of Chlorocebus sabaeus. Taxonomy (NCBI): domain Eukaryota; kingdom Metazoa; phylum Chordata; class Mammalia; order Primates; family Cercopithecidae; genus Chlorocebus; species Chlorocebus sabaeus. Next base: position 5,130,094 of record NC_132929.1, on the reverse strand, counting down.
GTCCACAGTCCTAATTCATGGGCACAACTGTAAACAACTATTAATACGTTTTAGAGTAGTTTGGTGTAAGTTAGCTATACCAACCAGAACTGTTTCTTAGTAATGCCCCTCCTCTGGGCCCCATATCTACCTGGGAAAAATCATCCCCTTGCCTTCCAGGTCCCTCTAACTTTATCAACCAATGTTCTTTTCTCTAGTATCCACCAGAGCTCTTTCTAACTAAATCAGCTCATAATTCTTTATGAAAATGTTATAAAAACTCCGTACTAAAATCTTTTCTCTGCCTCCACCAGTTTCACAGGATTCTAGGCCTCCTGCTCAAGCAGAACCACCTTTCAACCATTTGCCACTCACTTCAACGTTTAGTTTCTCTGAAGACTTCTTCACCTTCGAGTAAATTTGTCTTAACAGTGTTTCTCCCAGTGTGGTCCACAGACCACCTGCATCAGAAGCACCTGGGTCCTTATTTAAACACAGGTTCTGGGCATCACCCCACACATACTGAATCAGGGTCGCTGCATTTGTGGCAAGCGCCCAGGTGTGCCTTAAGCATCCCAGTGTTTAAAAATCATGAATCTCTTGGGAATTATTTAAAGGGGGTGGGAAGTCAGGGCCTGTAGCGCTTGGTGTAAACTTGAGAAAAGAGACCTGGGAGAATTCAGACAGAAATCCTTTTCCTTTTGCCAAGTAAAGCTATTAAAACTCCAGTGCTCTATATCTCTAGCCCTGTTTCTTTTCTCGGGCACTATAAAACCATGACCCCAAAGTGATACAGCAGACGCTCAGAAAGCACTGCAAGCCTCGAACTTCAGGTAACAAATAAATGAATACATGAAAGAATGTAGAACTTACGTCTACAAATCATTACAAATGAGGTTCTGATTTTCAGATCATGGTATGCGTTAGTGTCAAGGATGGGGAATATATTTATAACTTTCAATGATATTTTAAATACATAATAGTCATATACACAAACATGCATGACTAACCATTAGCTCACTTACCCCAGGCATGGGTGTTTCACTAATGCTAAACAATCCATCTGTGGAATTGCTCTCTCATTGTGCATGTTTATAAACATTCTTTCAGTTCTGTTTTCTTGTTGCCAAAGTTTGTTGTTTATAGATGTGTATATACCCTACCTTACTTCACAAAGGATTTTGAATATTTATTCCATGTGTATATAAAAACAAATACAGCCCGGGTACGGTGGCTCATCCCTGTAATCCCAGCACGAAGCAGGCAGATAACCCGAGGCCAGGAGTTCAAGACCAGCCTGACCTACATAGGGAAACCCTGTCTCTACTAAAAATACAAATATTTGCCGGGCGTGGTGGTGCGCGCCTGTAATCCCAGCTATTCAGGAGACTCAGGCAGGAGAATCTCTTGAACCCCAGAGGCAGAGGTTGCAGTGAGCAGTGATCATGCCACTATACTCCAGCCTGGGTGACAGAGGGAGACTCTGTCTCAAAAACAAAAACAAACCAAAAAACAAATAATAGGTGGCAAGAATGTTTCCGTCCTCAAGTCAGCTGTTTCCCAATATTAGAGGAGCAGAAGCAAAGAACCAGGATTCCCCCATCCCTGTTTATCTGAGAAAATTGTGAAAGTTGCCTGTCACTGAACTTGTCATGTAATGATCTAAAAGTGTTTCTTGAATATAAGAAATATGTTCTTAGCTCTATTCATGCCAATGTTATAAGCTCCTCTTTCCCAACCACCATTTACTGTTTGTGTTCTTCTTCTAAGCCACCACAAAATGTGCATGTAAAAGGCGGGAAAGCAAGAAATAAAGGAAAGAGGAGACAGGGAGAGGAAAATCTGAAGAAGAATTCCTAAATAGAGAAATCTATCTCTTATGTTATAAGAATCATTGAATTCTCAAATCTCAGAGATGATTCACTAGAATGCTGCATCAACTTGACACTTGCCTTGTGTGATTTTGTCTTATACAGTACTCTATTTACACAGACATTTTCCAGTAATTTATAAGTGCTGGGAAAGTACAGATAAAGTGTATTTTCACTAGTGAACCTTAAAATGATGGCAGTTGCTACACGTCCTTTAAGTTCTCTGTCAGAGAATTTCTCTCTTTTAATGAGACATAAAAGAGTTCACTTTGCAACAATGAGCTACAAAAATAGTAACCACAAAAGCAGCAAAATGAATGTAATGCTTAAAAAAATCCAGATCAGGCCGGGCCGGTGGCTCATGCCTATAATCCCAGCACCTTGGGCGGAGGAGGTGAGACGATGGCTTGAAGCCAAGACCAGTTGAAGTTCAAGTTCAAGACCAGCCAGGTCAATATAGCAAGACCCTGTCTCTATAAAAAATTTAGAAATTAAGTGGGTAAGGTGGTGCGTACCTGTAGTCCCAGCTACTAGAAGGGCTGAGGTGGAAGGATCGTTTGAGTCCAGAAGTTTGGTGCTGCAGCGTGCTAAGATTACAATACTGCACTCCAGCCTGGACAGCAGAGTGAGACCCTGTCTCTACACACACACACACACACACACACAGACACACATACACACGCACACACACAGACACACACAGAGACATACACACACACAGACACAGACATACACACACAAAGACACACACACACACACAGACATACACACACACACACGTACCCACATACAGATCACATGTATTATTTCATTTGATCCTCACAGCAACCCTATAATATAGATGAAAAAAAGAAATTATTATATTTTCAGATTTTTTTACATGTGTTCTCTCTTTTTCTTGACACATACTGTCTTCTGATATCTACATAACTTCCTCCCTCACTTCTTTCAAGTTTTTCCTCAAATGTTACCTATTCAGAATTCTCCCTTGACTACTCAAAAAAAAAAAAAATAGTACACCATCTCCTAGTCTCCCCCTCACCCCCTTACTCTGCTTTAATTTTCCCCATAGCACTTTTGCCATATGACAAAATGTAGTTTTTGTATGCTTTCTCTACTTGGATGTAAACTCCATGGTGGTGGTAATTTAGTTTGTTTGCTACTATATCTGCAGTCCCAAAAGAGCACCTAGCACATAGTAGATGCACAATAAACAAATGAATGCATTATTCCCATTTCATGAAGAACAAGTCAGGAAGTATGGGCTTAAGAGATTTGACCAACATGGCACATCCAATGAATGGCAGATTAGTTTCTGCATCACAGGTGTAAATTCCAAGTCCCCCTATATTTTCAGGACCATCAGAAAGAAACTGTGTTAACTTGATGTACAACTATTGACTTCATCGGCATTAATTTCTGGAATAATGTGGACCTTTTGCTGCTTCGCGAGTGTTATCTGGAGAAGAAAAATGAAAGCAGGCCACATTTCCTGATACTGGATAGGATGGCAGGAAAACATCTAAGCTGAGCCATAGGCAGGGCAGTCTGCAGTCCACCAAGAAGTCATGCACATTTCCTCGGTGTCAATCCTACTTCCATGCTCCCTAAACAAGCCTTTTACAGATTATTTCGAAGCACTCTTTGCCAATAAGCAAACAGTGATTTCTTCCACAATGATAGCAGCTTGAGATATGATGCAATTAAGATAACAAAAACCATTGGCTATTCTCATAGTGGACCATTTAGCAGTATGACAGGTATGCAATACAGCCTTTGTAAATGGGTCCAATAATTGCTGTGCTTTCATCAGATTATAAGTATAGCAATAAAGAAGTCCTCATGTAATTTTAGACAGTACTTTCCCTTGGCCTTTCAAGATAACTAACACACTTCTAACACTAAACATAATTTAATTTAACCTAACTCACTTGGAAATAGTAAACTCTCTATTCACTACCATCCTATTAGCCTATTAACAGCCTATCCTCTATTAACCAACACTTTCAAACAAATCCTAGTAGCGAATGTTAAAATTGTAAGAGGCTTAAGAAATCATCTATTAAAAGTCCATTATTTTAAAAGAAATTTTTGCTAACTAACTTATCAGTTACACCCAGTCGGGAAGCAGTGCAGTCAGACTAGGACCCTCAATGTGCTTTCTACTGCACACAGGAGGGCTGAATTTTGCACAGGGTCTGCCATTCCAAGAAAACTGTTAACTGGATGGATTTGAATTTAATGGCCTTGAAGCCTGCAACATTGCAAAGTAATTTTGAATGATTGGTAAATCACTGGGAGGAACATACATTAAATGACCTTCATTATGCTATTTACGTTCTTTAGATAGTGTTTGATCTCTGAGAATTTATAATGTCAGTACAGGTTATATATAATAAATGTTATTAATGAAAATGTTTGGTCAAGCAGTACAATCAATTTTCTGACCAAACCTGAAGGTATAATTTTTTTTTAATTACAAAGTCGGAAGCCAGTAAGGAATGTGAAAGGCTAGAACACTGATCTAGAATTACGTCAGCTAATACCTATTCTACACTAATGTATTCTTTAAATTCACAAACATACACTAACCAACTCCCACGTGCCAGTGTGGAAAACCTTTATTAGCTGTTCACTAAACCATTTCCCTCTCCCTCCTAGGCACAGCTAGACTACTCTTTTCAGCCTCCATTGCAGTTCGCTACAGCTGCATGCCTGAGTTCTGGTCACTGGGCTATCAGAAGCGGTGATATATACCATAACACTCTTCCATGTGTGATCCTCCATTTACCTTCCTCATCTTCCAACCAGATGCAGGAAATCTAGTGAAACTCTCTAGGAGCTCCAGGAGACAGCAGAGCCACAAGGTGGAAGGAGCCTGGGTCCCTGAGTCACATGTGCAGCAGAGGAATGGAAGTGCCATGGAAACACAATGGAGTATCTTAGGAAAGGCTTTCCAGTAGCTCTGGTAGCAGAGATGGATATTGAATGAAGGTTAAAATGGGAAGAAAAGAAAGCAAAGTCCCCTTAGGCAGAAGAGAAAGCATACATAGAACTTTAGATGTGAAAATACTAGATGACATTTCAGAACCAACAAGTTGTCTAAAGTAACTGGCATATGTAGTAAAACACAGGCAAAGCTTTGAATCTTAAGATAAAAATTGAGTTGTGGAAAGATTATGAACAGGCTTGTGTGCCAAGTTAAAGAATTTAGACTTTACCCTATAGGCAGTAGAACCCAGGAAAAGGCTTTAAAACTGGGAAGTGACATAAACAACACTATCCATTAGAAGGTAAACTCTGGTGCCCTGTGGAAAAGAACTTGAAGAGGGAAGCTGGCATGAGAAGGAGGCGAGTATTAGACTATTGGAAAAGTCCTGGCAAGAGGCAATGCAAGGAAGGATTCAGGCTGCATTAGAAGAAATTGATACAAAAACAGATACAAGAGACCATAATATTCACGTAGCTGTTAGGTGTAAGCCAGTGGTCCCCAACATTTTTGGGACCAGGGACCAGTTTCATGGAAGACAATTTTTCCACAGACTGGGGTGGGGGAGGATGGTTTCGACACGATCCTAGTGCATTACATGTATTGTGCATTTTGTTTATATCATTATTACATTGCAATATATAATGAAATAATTATACAACTCACCATAATGTAGAATCAGTGGGAGCCCTGAGCTTGTTCCCATACAACTAGACAGCCCTGTCTGGGGGTGATGGGAGACAGTGACAGATCATCAGGCATTAGATTCTCGTAAGGAGTGTGCAACCTAGATCCCTTACATGTGCAGTTCACAATAGGGGTTGCAACCCTGTGAGAACCTAATGCCGCTGCTGATCTGACAGGAGGCAGAGCTCAGGCAGTGGTACGGTTTGGCTCTGCTTCCCCACCCAAATCTCATCTCAAATTGCATTCGCCACATGTTGAGGGACGGACCTATAATCCCTACATGTCAAGGGAGGGAGGTGATTGGATCATGGGGGTGGTTCCCCCATGCTGTTTTCACGACAGTGAGTGAGTTATCACAAGATCTGATGGTTTTATACAGGGTTCTTCCCCCTTCGCACTCTCTCTCTCTTTCTGTCACCTGCTGCCGTGTAAGATGTGCCTGCTTCCCCTTCCACCATGATTGCAAGTTTCCTGAGGCCTCCCCAGCCCTGCAGAACTGTAAGTCAATTAAACCTTTTTATAAATTACCCAGTCTCAGGCAGTTCTTTAGAGCAGTGTGAGAACGGACTAATACAGGCAGTAATGTGAGCGATGGGGCACAGCTGTAAATACAGAGGAAGTTTCACAGACTGATACTGGTCCTTAACCCCAGGGTTGGGGACCCCTCGTGCAATCAGTCAAAAGTAACATTAACTGAGACAGGGAACACAGAAAAGATACAGATTAGAAGGAAAAGATGATAAATTTGCTTTTAATTACATTGAATTTGAAGTCCAAACTACGGAAGCTATCCAGTGGGCATTTTGCATTACATATGCAGAACTTAGAAAAAAATTCAAAATTGGAAGTACAAATTTGGGAGCTGGCAATGTAGAGATGGTATTTAATCCAATGGAATGGATGAGATCTGCCAATAAAAGAGTGTAGAGTGAGAAGAAAAGAAGGAAGAGATTTCACAAGATATTTGAAAGAGTGGTTAGAGGAGTATAGAAAGCATCAGGAGAGGAAAGTGTCATGAAAACCAAGGGAGGTGGGACTTTAAGACTCCCACTTATGCAGAGGAGGTCAGACCAGACCCTGCAAGGAAACCAGATATGCTAACTAGGTACAGAGCAGGGTTACAGCACCTGGAATCCTGTCAGGCACTGTGGGCATGTTCCAAAAATTTGCCAGAGAATGCAAATCTGTCATCAGATTGAACTGATAAGTTTTGGCTGGAAGTCAAAGATGGAGCAAAAGGTCAAACACCAAGTAAATGCAGAACCTCAGAGGTGGAGGATGGAGACTGGAAAAAGGCAAAAAAAAAAAAAAAAAAAAAAAAAAAAAAAAAAAAGGTCTGGGATTTTTGCTGGAGCTCCTGCTTGCCAAGTTCTGGCCAGAGGGTAGACTGGGTCAGAATAAACACAAGAGGTGATCAATTGTTTCCAGGAACTAGAAGCCTGAAGGGCCACTGGAAATTGGCTAGTAGGTATTGAAGCAATTTTGTTAGCTTTGGAAGAAGAAAAGGCAAACTACCGAAGGCAATGAGTGGAGACGTCTTCCTCAAGATTGCTGACTGTTAATGGAATTTTGTGTGGAAGCTTGAGGAGTAGGGAGGCTGAAAAGAAGATGCTGAATATATTTGTAGGCTAAGGGTAAGAATCTATTGAAGAAAGCGACATGGAAGATTGAAAGAACGCATAATGTAAGAAATCAAGGTGGGAGTCCTGCAGGAGATGGAACCAAAGGACCTATGAAGATGCTACCTCTGAAAATAATGTCTTCTCTTGCTTTATTGTCTTTGTCAGTTCTTGCCACCAAAACAAAACACCTGAGACTGGATAATTTAGAAATAATATACATTTATTTCTCACAGTTCTGGAAGCTGGAAAGTCCAAGATTAAGGTGCTAGCAAGGCCCCACTTCTTAACACTATATATCACATTGCGATCAAGTTTCAACATATGCATTTTGGAGGACACATTCAGACCATAGCATTGATCTTATGTTTTGGTGGGAGAGGAAAAACAAAACCAGGAGAATAATACGGCAGAAGTCTAGAGAACTGGTGAGGGATACTGCGGGAGTTCATCACTGATGGCGTTTGTTTTCTTAGTAAAGCCAGGCTGGGTCATGCACTCGGAGAGCTGGAATGTGGAGGGTGCTCACAGGTTTGAAGAGGAGAAAGGAAAACTTTGGAATAACGGGGGCTGCAGAGAAAGAGGACTGTCCGGGATAGACGAATAATTAGATTTGCACTGAAGGCACAGCTCAGACAGGGAGTCAGAATGAGACAAGATGTTTCCTAGAATTTCCTAGAGATGATTAGAGCCAGAGGGTCTAAGAACAGGGAAAGAAAGAAAGAAACCAGATAGTTTGCCTGCTAGGAACAAAGGAAACAAAAGAGGATAATGAATCCAAAAGTGTCAAAGAGGGTATGATGAAAGGACTGATTGACCAGTCTGCCCTGAGCTGCTTCTAGGCTGAGGTCAGAGCCTAGCACAGTTCCCACCACAGTGTCTGACACACAAAATACACGCAACAAATGTGGAATAAATGAATGAACAAGTGAACGACTGAATGAACAAGCACATGCTGGAAATTCAGGCTGGTTATGGAGGAAATGAAGTGGACTAGGAAGGAATCAAGAAGCAGGACTGTGTCCTGAGGCAGAAGAACAGGTTTTATGGAAATGGAAAAGTTTGAGAAGAGAAAAACACACAAGGTTGCCGGCAGAGTCATTTCAAAATTCAAATTTTCAGAGGAGCAGTTAAAAGTGATCCAAAAGTCCAAAATATACTTCTGCAAATGGAATTGGTAAAATGAAATGGAGGTAAATGTCTGTGTCAGGGCAGGCCATTGGATGGCTCATCAGTAAATATCATGATGTCACTAAAGTTGACAGTAGATGCTAGAATAGAGAGAAGCTGTGAGCCAAGCTCCAAAGTCCCTAGGATTAAGAAGAAATGACCCAGGGGTGACAGTAACGAGAACTTGAATAATTTATACATTTATTTATATCATCGAGATAATAACATGGGCCCTCCCTACCACCTGGAATTCTTGTAAGGATTAAATCAAAGAAGAATTCCATCAATGTTTTTGTTTGAAAGTAAAAGATGCAAGTGTTCAGGACACTTCATTGTTAGGTGAAAACTACACAAAATTGTCAGAAAGCAGTTTTGGGGAGCCAGGATAATGCTGAGTCCTTTTTAAGAAGTCAAAATTATATCCATTCTGACTAGTGTGAGATGGTATCTCATTTGGTTTTTTGTTTTTCTGGGTTTTTTTGAGACAGAATCCCACTCTGTTGCCCAGGCTAGAGTGCAGTGGTGTAATCTTGGCTCACTGCAACCGCTCCCTCCCGGTTCAAGTGGTTCTCCTGCCTCAGCTTCCTGAATAGCTGGGATTACAGGCATGCACCATCATGCCCAGTTAATTTTTGTATTTTTAGGAGAGACAGGGTTTGGTCATGTTGGTCAGGCTGGTCTCAAACTCCTGACCTCAGGTGATCGGCCCACCTCGGCCTCCCAAAGTGCCGGGATTCCAGGCATGAGCCTGTAATCTAGGCTATAAACTGAGCCTGTAAATGCAGTTCCTAGATTCCTTCCTTATTTGTTGCCTCTCAGGGCCTGTGCCCCTGACACAAGTCTCCCTGGCCACACAGATGTATGTGTCTTACATTTTTAATATTCTTCCCACCATTGTTTTCTAATGATGACCTGTTTGGAATCCTGACTTCTGCTCATTCCCACCCTGCACTCCTGGACTTCTGAGTTTCGTCTATTTCATGATGAGGCACTATTCACTTGCTTTTCACTTCTAAACATTAAACCTTTTTGGTTACAGTAAACTTAACTTCTCTAACAAGTACAAAACTCAGGTACCCTTTAGACCACCACTGAGACTCTGGGATAGTGTTTCTTGGCTCTTTTGAGAACAAGCACTATCAAACCTGAGGAACCACTCTTGCCCGCCGCCCACCTGCAACTTCATACTCACTTGTTCTATCCCATCCCTCTCCCAAAACCTGTTCTAGTATCTGTCCATTTCAAAGCTGTAGGAAAAGAACCATGGGGGAAAAAAATGAAAATGTTAGAGGGGAAAAAGAGAAAATAGAGGAGTTCGTTACAAGGGAAGAAGATAAACATTAATTCTAGATCAGAAGTATTTTGGATAACAGAAATAAAGGTTTTCAAAATGAAAAAGTATAAGAATGAGTACAGGGATAGTAAAAAGGTTCAGCCTTCTCTTCATCCTTTGATCCTGCCACAAGAATAAAAGGAGGGAGGGTCTTATTGCAAGAGAGAAAATTGAAAGAGATGAGATTGAGATCTTGAGGAGGTGAAAGACGTCTTCAAAAAACTGCTGCAAATAACTCCCCAGGAAATCAAGATGTTTTGAATTAAAAGAAGAGGGATGAGTCCATGTGATGTTACACAGCATAAATTGCAGTTAGCCCAATCTCATTATCATAAAATGCTGAGAGTAATAATGTACTTGCCGGCTGTTCCTATACAACAAAATAGCAACAGATGTTATTATAATCATGATAAGCTTAATAGACTTTTTTACAAACTACATTTAATCATTTCTGAATAAAGGAATAGCCAAACAGATAATTTATTAATACAAAAAGTAGAATAAAAATGAATGCAGTACCCAGTTTAAAAAGCAATTTTTTGATTCTTGCTCTGCTACATTCTTTCCCGTAAAGCAAACTACTGTAACAAAATGAAGTTTGCATTTGGATTATATCCAAGGGCATTATTCAATTTCACAATTTCCACTGTAGTTATCATACTGCTGTCATTTAATTCGTGGTGCCTAGAATCACTTAAAAAAATCTATGTCAACAATTATGGTCCTTTATTCTTTTCCCTGTGGGTATTATCTTGCCTGTCCTCAAACAACATAATGGAGAAAAAAAATGACTGTTAAGTGTAACATTAATTAAAGTGCAGAAAACCATAGTCAACATTGCACTTGCAAGGTCTGGAATGGAGAACTAATGTATAGAATATTGTCCAGGGGCAAAAATTCGTGTATATACAGGACATGGTAGATCAGCTTCTCTACTGCATTATATGCGTTCAGCTGGCTTAAGTTAAAATGAATGAATACATTGAAACTATAGCCACACAAATAACACAATCTTGGAATCATATATAATTCTATCATTTATAAAATGTTTGAGAGCTGTGGTCATTTAATTTTAATTTTTTTTTTTTTTTTTTTTTTTTTTTGAGACAAGGTCTTGCTCTGTCACCCAAGCTGGAATGCAGGGGCACAATCTCATTTCACTGCAACCTCCGCCTCTTGGGTTCAAGTGATTCTCCTGCCTCAGCCTCCCAAGCAGCTGAGACTACAGACGTACACCACCACGCTCGACTAATTTTTTTTTTCTTTTAGTAGAGACAGGGCTTTGCCATGTTGGCCAGGTTAGTCTTGAACTACTGACCTTATGTGATCCACAAGCCTTGGCCTCCCAAAGTGCTGGGATTACAGGCATGAACAACCGCACCTGGTCTGTGATCATTTTTGATAAATGATTTTTACAACAACCCAGTGAAATAGAAAATGCATTATGCTCACTTTAGAAGTAAATAAAGGGAATCACAGATAGGTTAAGCAACAACTACTAGGTCAGAAAGCTAATAAATGAAGAGTCAGTAGTTTGTAAGAACTTAAGTTCTCTAACTTTCAGACAGTTTTCTTGCTACTATATTTTGTAACATTGTAGGGCTTACTTAAACGTCAATATCATCTACAAGTTCAATGAGACCCTTAGAAATCTTCTTTCATGTCTTGTCACAGTTCTTTCTCCAATTTCTAACAATAGAGTCTCCCAAGATTCTCTCTCTTCAAGAATGTTAGCCCACTCTTCCCTTCTGTCTAGAAGATGATTATATGATCTACCACTTGGAGAAACTTCAAGTCAGGAATAAATACCCAACTTGATATCTATAAAAGAACATATATTTTTAGTTTCAATATTTCTTCTAGACAAATAAATTATTTGCAGATAATTTTATTCCATTGATATTATGTTCTTTGTTGTACGGTCTCCTTTTTCATATACTATGTGCTACTAGGCTACTCTGTTAATTCAACAGAAGAATAGCAAACTTTCTGTCTCTACTGCTGTTGAAATTGCATTGACAATTCTATTATCTAGAAATCCAGAGTTTTACCAGTTTTCAGTGAAAAGGACCGGGATCTATATTGGGACGACGTTACATTTGCTGATGCTTAAATTAGCTAATCTTATCTGACAGTAGTAAAAGTAAAGATACATTTTGCATCACTATATCACTTCCTAAGGAAGATAAGTTTTTGGCTGTTAGGCTAACTCTATATAAATTCAAACTGGAGATAGAAGGAAAGCTTACACAATTTTGCTAAAGATAGGTACTCAAATATAATGAAAAGGCTGAATTTGGATGTTTCATTTTCTCATTACACTGTCTTAAAAGATGTGAATCAGAAAGCCTTTACATTAGTCCAGTACATTCTGTTTATCTAATTCTCACCACTACCTATTGATTTTATTTTCCAAGGCTTTTTGAATTAACATCCCTTGGCTGACGCATAAAGGGATTTGAGTTGAATAATCAGACTCATGCGTTAGGTTAGTATAGTCCCTGAAATAGCAACATCAGTGTGACTGGAATTTGTTAGAAATGCAAATTTTGGGGCCACTCTAAGCCTATGGGACCAAATACTGATGATGGAGCCTAAAATCTACGCTTTAACACACTCTCCAGGTGATTCTACAATAGCTAAAGTTTGAGAACCACTGCTTTAGTTAATTAAAGAGATGAAATCAGATAGAACCCAAACTCTCTGAAGAGAGTTCTAGAAAGAAAATCAGAAATTGATGCACTGTGTTTTGCGACATCGGTCTTTAGGAGCCACACTTCCCTGTGTGTGTGTTTACCCTCAAGACAACATTCTGAGACAATATCCACTGTTCTATAGTTGTCTTCAAGTGGAAAGTACGCTTCTAGAAAACCTGTGTTTGGGAGATAATAAGGAATTCCAACTTTATGTGATTTCTAACTAAAAGGAATGTAGTTTCATTCCTTAATTAATAATTGATTAACACTCCTTACAGAACATTCTCACAAACCTCCTTTTTCACAAACCTCGGGCTGACAACAATATAATTTGCATATTGTAAAAATGATACAATATAATCATACGCTAACAGCTTTGAAGGTTTGACTATGTATAAAATATTTAGATTTAAAAGTTCATTTTCTGCAATAAAACTCAAATAATTACTGATGACTTCTTAGTAAGTTAAATGTACACACTATTTTAGATACATTGGATGAAAACAGATGGTTACAAGAATTTTCAAACTAGAAGAGTAATCCTTTTACTTTTTGTGTGGCCTTCAGGAATAATTATAGTTAAAGATCATCTTTTGAAAAAAGAGAAATCTTCATATAAATTTTTACTGAATTATGTCATTGGTTTTTTACACTATCTACATAATGTTTTTTGTAATGACAGAAATATGTTACAATTAGTATGATCATTCTTAGACATTTTAGTACTTTCATTGACAAGTAATTGTTAGTATTGGAAAGTGGCATTTATAAATCTGAATGTTAACTGCAGTCATTACTCATAGTCACTCCTCTTTTGGAGGTCTGGGTAATGACCCTCGTGTTTCACCTTTCTTTGAATATACAACGAACCACCAAAGGCTTTCTCCTAAGTAAATCAGTTGCCGTCAAGAGACTTTCATTATTCCAAAAATTGGTTAAGCTGACATATGGCTTATCATGTGGAAGTTTGCTTTGAATTTCTGAACTATGTCTTTAAAAATCAATATCCATAAGGATCTTTGTTATAAGTGGGCTAAGGACATGAATAGACAATTCTTGAAAGAAGATCCACAAATGGCCAAGAAACATAAGAAGAATGCTCCACGTTACTAATGATCAGGGAGATGCAAATCAAAACCACAATGTGATACCACCTTACTCCAGCAACAATGGCCATAATCAAAAAAATATAGATGTTGGCGTGGATGCAGTGATCAGGGAACACTTCTACACTGCTGGTGGGAATGTACACTAGTACAATCGCCATGGGAAACAGTGTGGAGATTCCTGAAAGAACTAAAAGTAGAGCTACCATTTGATCCAGCAATCCCACTATACTGGGTATCTACTCAGAGGAAAAGGAGTCATTATCAAAAAAGATACTTGCATACGCATGTTTATAGCAGCACAATTCACAATTGCAAAAATGTAGAACCAACCCGAATGCTCATCAATCAACAAGTGGATAAAGAAACTGTGGTATATATATATACAATGGAATACTACTCAGCCATAAAAAGGAATGAGTTAATGGCATTCACAGTGATCCAGATGAGATTGGAGACTGTTATTCTAAGTGAAGTAACTCAGGAATAGAAAACCAAATATCCTATGTTCTCCCTCATAAGTGGTAGCTAAGCTGTGAGGATACAGAGGCATAAGAATGACACAATGGATTTTGGAGACTCGGGGAAAGGGTCAGAAGGGGGTGAGGAATAAAAGACTACAAATAGGGTGCAGTGCATAGTGTCTGGGTGATGGGTGCACCAAAATCTCACAAATCACCACTAAAGAACTTACTCATGTAACCAAACAGGACCTGTTCCTCAATAACCTATGGAAATAAATAAATTTAAAAAAATGTAAGTCAAATCCATTTCCTCATATAAATTAGATTATGATATAGGTTTTGATTCTTCACTAAGAGTCTACTGCTTAAATTTTTACAGCAATAGCCAGAAGTATGTTGCGTAATCAACTACCAGCTACGTATCTGTAGATTTGATTTTGTTGAAAGTTCCACATATATAAAGCAGTTCAAAATTAAGTACATTACCTTAAAATTGTATGACAGTTTTGATTTCATAGTACTATCAGACACAAATCCCGTAATTGCCAGTTGAATAAGTATTTAATATGGTTCAGTATGATAAACTGTATGTGTATATTTTTTAAAATCGAGTTTCCTGTTCAAGCTAGATTTTTCCCATTTAAAAGGAATACAACCATTTAAAAGGAATATAAAGGACCATACATATATCCATAAAACAACTTTCAAGACATTTTAAAAGATAGAAACTATACAAAGTGTCTTCTCTGACCATTATGGACTGAAGCAAAACTGAAAAAAAACTAGAAAAATCAGAAACGTGAAAATTAAGCAAAACACACTTAAACAGTTAATGAGTGTCCATTGTTAGGCTGCCATAAAAAATTACTACAGACTTGGTGGATTAAGCAACAAAAAATTATCATTTCTATAAATGTGGAGGCTAGAAGTCCAAGATCAACATGACAACATGGTTGGTTTCTTCTGAGGGCCTCTAGCATTGGCTTGTATATGGCCATCTTGTATCTTCACATGGTTTTTCTTCTGTGTATTTTCATGCCATATTTTCTTACAAGAATCCTAGTCACATGAAAATAGGACCAACCATATGATTTAATTGTGGCTTAATTGCCCCTTTAAAGACTCAGTCTCCAAATACAGTCATATTCTGAGGTACTGGAAGTTAGGACTTCAGCAAATAATTTTTTAGTTCACAATAAAGTTCAAAGAACAAATAAATCATTTAAGATAAATAAAAATGGAAACAGCATGCCAAAACTTATGGGATCTAGCAAAAGCAGTGCTTGAAGGGAAATTTACAGCTATAAATGCCTACATTTAAAAAGACAGGATCCCATATTAACAACCTAACTTAATGCTTTCATTCTTATAGAGCCCCAGGTGAATCTCACATTTGCATATTAAAGATTCAATTTAAAATAAACTCCCAAGTCGCAATGGACATTTACCCTAGAATACATATTTCAGCATTGGCCTGGGGCCATGCAAGGACAATTCCTAGAAGGAGGTTACAGTCCACAGCTGTTCTAGTTATGCACCTTTTGTGTTTACGTTTACAAATGTTAGCAGGAGAATATGGACTGGGTAGCCCACCCCGGATGCCGAAAGAAAATGGTAAATTATAGAGACAAAATGGTATAGCAGTTTGACTTTTACTTCTTAAGGTCTTGTGGTTCCATTATCCCGGGCCACAGTTGGGTTCTCTTATGCGAGTAAGTTGGTGAAAGCTAACACCTGCTATTGGAAGTGGGGAGATACTGGGAGTAGCTTCTCTCTTAGGGAACATTAAATATTACCTAAAAGAAATGAACTCTGGAAAGAACAATTAGATGGTGCAGGGCATGTGTGCAAGTTAAGATATACTTGGGTTTGACTCAGGTAGCCGTTAATATCAGGACATCAACTTGGTACCAAAATTAGCTCAAGGCAATCCATCAACAATAGAATTTTTCTCCTTTTTGGGTTGGTCCAGCCCCTCAGTCTAGTATTTCCTTACTAAATGATGCTGAGAATAACCCTAATATCAATAATATCTTTCATTAGTGTTAAATGAGAGGTACTATGTTAATTTGATATTTATTAATTTCTTAATATTTATTTTAAAACTTAAATGTGATAGAATAGCTTTCCCTTAGGTTAACTTTCATGGTTTCATGGTTAAAAAGGAAAAGACTTATAAAGAAAAAGAGAGAGACAGAGAGAAAAAGAAAGAGAATTCAGCTCAGGTATTCCTGCAGAACATTTAAATTAATTCTACTCTTTATGTAGTGTCACTGCTTTATCTGCCACCATGATTGCTTTTGCCTCATCTTCATTTGTGGCATAAGTTGTTTGGAGTTTGGCCAGCGTATCTATATGAGTAATGTGTTTACCGCTACGATGGGGAAGGTTCCAGTTTTAGTGCTTAGTGTTGCTTGTTCTGTAGTTTGTTGTTGGCTTAAAAGACTTACAGTACACGGGGTGTTTTAAGGCCTGATAATCTCTCTTTTTTTTTAATCCTAGAGATTTGCTTGAAAGGGGAAGCTGTCACAGAGGCACCCAAGGAAGTCGTGACAATTCTCCTTTACTGTGCAGCTTTATTTAGGAGAAATGCAGAAAAGTGCAGAAGTTGCAGGAGTGTAATGTTCACAGAAAAACAAATGTAGTCGTTTTACATTTTGTTCAATGATTTTGTTTTGTTTGAAGTGTTGCTTCTCCTGCGTCCCCCACCCCCACCTCCCACCTCCTTGGCTGACCTAACTTTTAACCCAAAGCACCTTCCAGTTCTTTTTGATTGAAAATTAGTTTCATACAGGGGAACTTCATCTTCCTCACATGATGACCAAAGCTGGGCCCCCAGACTTCCTCCTTCAGTAGGTTACACATTACATCCAGACATGCCTTGCTTGTCACATCCCCACCCTGACTTGGAGACATCCAGGGACATGGACACCTGCAGGAATCAACCCATGGCGCCAATTCCACTTTCCCATCTCCTTTCACGCTGTATCCCTGTAAGAGCTCTGCTCGTGTAAACTGGCTTATCCATTGTCACCCCAAACTGGCTTCTACTATCTCAACTTTGCCTGTTCTCTCATACTATTTCCTCTTCATTATTACTTTCTGTATTAGGATTCTCCAAAGAAACAGAACTAATAGGAGGTATGGACTCATGTGCACATGTATGTATGTATGTATGTATGCATCTACCTCTCTACGTATCTGTCTGCCTATGTGTATGTCTATTATCTATCTATCTATCTGTCTATCTATCTATCTATCTATCTATCTATCTATCTATCATCTATCTATCTATCCATCCATCCATCTATCATCTATCATCAAATAAGGAATTGGCTTGTGTCCAAAATCTGCAGAGTCAGTCTCCTAGTTGAAGTCTGCAGGTCATGGACTGCTGTAGAACCAGAAATAGCTAATGTTCTAGTTTGAAGGTCATCAGGTCAGACAGTAGAATTGTCCAGTATTTGGGAGAGAGTCAGCCTTTTGTTCTATGCAGACTTTCAGCTCACCCACGTTAGGGAGGGCAATCTACCTTACTCGGTCTACGGATTTAAATGCTAATCTCATTCCAAAGCACTCTTGTGAAAGTTTTCAGAATCATATTTGACTAAGTATCTGGACACTCCATGACCCAGTCAAATTGACACAGACAATCAACCCTCACACTCTCCTTACAAACACTTGAAGCCAGTTATGGTTGAAGCCAGTTATGGTTACTCCCCTAGAGACAAAGTTCTTCAACTTGAACCTCTCGGGTCTTCAGCCATTTCTCATACAGTGGAGTTTGAGGTATATTAGCACCTTGGTTGCCCTTTCTCCTCACCTCCTCACAGTTTTATACCAAAGCAGGGAGCTGGTTTTACTCCTCCAGTTCTCTAAGACTGACCAGACCTCCCTTGTCTTTTTTGGTTTTATCCTTTTGAGGCACTCAGTAAAAATGATTCCTGGATGTGTATGCAGAATAAAGAACTTCTATAGCCTCTAGGACCCACCGTTTATGTTTGGTTGAATGCAAGTGTTCATCTATTTGTGTTTTTCAACACACAGTGGAGATAGTTTATCAGACTGGGAGGAGGAAATGGTGGCATGAGGTTTGGAGTTTTTGAAGCTGGCTGTATCAGAGAACAGAAGATTGGAATATTAAATCCTCATTACCTCAAGGGACAGCTGCGGCTCTGATTTTATTCCAGGCTTAAACAGAATTTCTTAAACTGTGTTTCTAGAAGTAATAAAAAATACAAATATTTAAAAAGAAAGCTCTATAGTCAAAGGTTGTCTGCCCTTTGATTAAATCATTGTAAAATATAAACTTTAGCCCAATAATAATTTTTCACTTAGATTACTTTAAGAGACATTGTTTTTACCCAGGTAACAGTTTCTGAGAAGGCCTGAGAACAATTCCAATGGTGTCTGTAGCACCTTGATAGCTGCACCAAGATGTTCGCACCAAGATGTCTGTGAGCGCGCCATGTTTCCAGGCCTTGGCCCATTCTGTTCATTCTGCCTGGAACACCCTGTCATGCCCGCCCACCTCAGACGCCTTCTTCTTCACAGTGCTTCAGCTCAATGGTGTCTACTCTGAAAGGTCTTCTCTGACTTCAGCCAGCCAACTTCGGTATTCCTTCCTGGCAATAACGCACCATGCACATCCCATGATCATCTCACTTGTCACATGGGATGTTGTTCTCTGTCTCCACATTTGCCTTTCTGCAACAGCAGTGCCTTTGAAACATCACACCTTAATACATACTTGTTACTGTTATGCTTCTGATATTAGCGATTCAATGGTGAGCATTATAGATGCGGTTTGGTTGTATGTCCCCTCCAAATTGCATGTTGAAACGTGACCTTTAATGTTGCAGATGGGGCTAGTGGGAGATGTTCAGGTCATGGAGGTAGATCCCTCGTCAATGGCTTTGTGCTGTCCTCCTGGTGATGAGTGAGTTCTCATTCTATCAGTTCACGGGAGCTGGTTGCTTAAAAGAGCCCGGAACCCTCTTCCCTCTCTCTTGCTCCCTCTCTTGCCATGTGACATGACTGTTCCTCCTCCACCTTTCACCATCAGTAAGAGCTCCCTGAGGCCTCACCAGAGGCTGCGCAGATGCTGGTGCCATGTTTCTACTGTCTGCAGAACTGTGAGCCAAATGAAGGTTTTCCTTATAAATTACCCTGTCTTAGGCATTCCTTTATAGTAATGCAGAACAGGCTAACACATGCTCCCAGCCTTGTGAACCTCCAAGCCTAATGTGAACCGAAGTCATGTCATCATTGTCACCAGTACTTATTAAATCAACAAATAAAAATGGATTTCTGCAGTAGACTCCTTAAATACAGGGACAATATTTATGTTTTTTTGTTTTTGGTTTTTCTTTGTGTACTCAAAACTTGGCATAATTATGTGTTGAGTGAAGGGAGGAATGATTAATTTAAGTAATTTCATTGTTGACTTTCAGTTTTAGATGAGCAAGTGACTTTTCAGAAAAATCTCATTTAAATGTTTATGTTAATTTCTTTTCATAAATGTTATTTGAAGCTGATACCTTTAGGGGTAATGAAAATTCAAAAGTCAGGTCATCTCCCAGGGAGGGTGAGTAGGAATGATAGGACTTTTTTACTAGCATGAGATATTTAGACAATTCTAATCATAGTTTCAGTAATTATAAAATTATTATCATCAACTGTCAGTTATTTTTAGATTTCAAAGGTAGAATTTAACCTTTAACTCTGTCCAAATCTGTCATGTAAACAACCTAAAGTAACTACCCTTTGAGATCAAAAATTAATATCTTACAAGGGTTTACTCAGAGTATGCTAATTCTTTGAAGCTTCCTGAAAACCAAATTCAAATTCAAGACAATTAAATGTTAATACCTTTCTAGTGATCAGAGAGACAAATACAAGGAAGATTAATATTCTTGCTCCGTGCTTTGGAGACAGGCTCTCAAAGTGATCAAATCAAGTGTTACCTTTGAAAGTGACACCTTACATTACAGTGCTTGGATGTCCTTCTATAGTTAATGAACAGGCAGAGGTTTTTTCTTCTTTCTGAGCACTGAGGTAGGTGCATGGGTTGGTGAGCTCCCTCGAGGAGGTCATAGTAAGAATAAAAATGTATTTATTCATTCAACAAGTTTTTATTGAGAAACTGTCATTGGCAGACCTTGTATTCAACACTGGGATTATAGACAAGAAAAGTAGGATCTTGTCCTGTGGAGCTGACTCCTGGGCAGAGGGATAAAACCACAAATACACAGAAAAATAAAAACAAAGTAATTAAGAAATAAAGACACCATCATTTGTAAATAACTCAAGAGAGTATTTCACAATTCACGTTTTGACCTAATTTTAGGAAGGGATTTAGCCAGAGCCTTGAGTTGGGGATTTAACTGTAAATGTTCACTCAGGATGCAAAGTTTTCACAGAGCCTCAGACCCACAGCCATCCCTGCCTACTGCCTAGCACACATTGCCACGCCGCGGAGCACACTTTCTCACTCGAGGAAATAAGGCTAATGTGGGAATCATTTAGCTCAGCCCTGTACCAGCTCTATATTGACCTAGGAATACAGAATAAGTCAACTGTTATTGTTTTTAAAAGTTAGAGCAATCTTGGCCGGGTGCGGTGGCTCAAGCCTGTAATCCCAGCACTTTGGGAGGCCGAGGCGGGCGGATCACAAGGTCAGGAGATCGAGACCATCCTGGCTAACACCGTGAAACCCCGTCTCTACTAAAAAAATACAAAAAACTAGCCGGGCGTGGTGGTGGGCGCCTGTAGTCCCAGCTACTTGGGAGGCCGAGGCAGGAGAATGGCGTGAACCTGGGGGGCGGAGCTTGCAGTGAGCCGAGATCGCGCCACTGCACTCCAGCCTGGGCGACAGAGCAAGACTCCGTCTCAAAAAAAAAAAAAAACAAAAAAAAAAAAAAAAAAAAAAAAGTTAGAGCAATCTTAACTGATAACCTAGGGGGAAAGCTTATTGCATGCATTAAAAACTGGAATTTGGTTTATTTCCATGGTTTTGGAGCAATTCAGTGTGCACGTATTTATTGCTTCGATGCATGCTATTACACCTATTACAGAAGTACAGAGGTTTAGGATTATATGTGTGTGTGTGTGTGTGTGTATATATATATACATGTGTATATATATTTTTTTTGAAATGGAGTCTCGCTCTGTG
Organism: Chlorocebus sabaeus; assembly: GCF_047675955.1. Classification (NCBI taxonomy): domain Eukaryota; kingdom Metazoa; phylum Chordata; class Mammalia; order Primates; family Cercopithecidae; genus Chlorocebus; species Chlorocebus sabaeus. Next base: position 5,109,006 of record NC_132929.1, on the reverse strand, counting down.
GCCCAGGCTGGAGTGCAGTGGTGCGATCTCGGCTCACTGTAAGCTCCGCCTCCCAGGATCACGCCATTCTCCTGCCTCAGCCTCCCGAGTAGCTGGGACTACAGGTGCCCGCCACCACACCCGGCTAATTTTTTGTATTTTTAGTAGAAATGGGGTTTCATTGTGTTAGGCAGGATGGTCTCGATCTCCTGACCTCGTGATCCACCCGCCTTGGCCTCCCAAAGTGCTGGGATTACAGGCGTGAGCCACCACGCCCAGCAGGATTATATTTTTAATGTCCTTTCTCTTAAACATGTTTTACTTTTCTGAAGCTCTTTTGTATTTTTCTGACCACAGCCTCATAGGATCACCTGAGGACAGGCCTCATTGTCTTGCATCCTGATTAATAAGATCAACACAGGAGCAGCTATGGACAGCAGCTGACTCCAACTACTCTGAAGGTGACACGCTGTTTGTTCTGGGTGTTTCTGGGTTCTCTGCATCTGGCTTTCTGCAAGTGTTCACATCTGTGGTCAGAGCCAGGTCAGCTAGAGGGGAAGGGTCAGGGGATAAGGGTTCAGGGTCCTAATTGAGACTTTCCCACCTGGGGGCTATGGGTGCTGTGGATGTCATCCTGCTGCCCGCTCTTGATACAAGTCTTGTGGGACTGCCAAAGCTGGACGTCCAATTTTAGTTTTTCAGGAACCTCCATACTATTTTCCAAAATGATGTACTAATTTACATTCCCAGCAACAGCGCACAAGGATCCCTTTTTCTCTGCATCCTCACCAATCCTCATCTGTCATCTTTTTGATAATAGCCATTCTAACAGGTGTGAAGTGGTATTTCACTGTGGTTTTAATTTGCATTTTCCTGATGATTATTCATGGTGAATCACTTTTATACATCTACTGGCCATTCGTATGTCCTCTTTTTAGAATTCTAGTATGCTGGTATGGGATACTCTCAGAAACACGGTACGGTAGTATAAAGTGAATGACATCCCATAGGGATATTTATGAAATCACCTTGGACACACGAATTTCTCTGTCAGTTTTGAATCTAATATTTTGGCCTAATTAGCAACCTGCTATTCCTATTTTCTTAGATCAAGCGTGTCTACCTATTGCTCTCAGGCAACCTGTTACAAGCAAATGGTAGTGTCCAGTTTGAACTATCAGACCTGCTGCTATTACTCTTAATCAGTGGAAATCAAGCTTGCTGGATAGCAACTTTACCACCTCTAATCACTAAATCAGTTTTCCTGAACAGAATAGAAAAGAGAAGGTGCAATTTTTTTTCTTCCAATAGTTCCATTAATTCATGTTCAACAACCACTGGCCCCTTAATATTATGACTGTAATAACAGCAGGGCCTTTTTTTTTTCTTTCCTTGAGACAGGGTCTGGCTCTTTCACCCAGGCTGGAGTGCTATGGTGCCATCTAGGCTCACAACCACCTCTGCCTCCCAGGCTCAAGCGATCCTCACACCTTAGCCACCGGACTATCTGGGACTATAGGTGCATGCCACTATACCTGGCTAATGTTTTGCATTTTTTTTTCCTGCACTCAAGTGATCCACCTGTCTCAGCTTCCCAAAGTGCTGAGATTACAAACCTGAGCCACTGAGCCTGGACAATAGCAGTTCTTTAAAACATCTTGTTATCTTTGTATACTGAAATAAATTAGAGCCCCTCCCCTCTTCATCTCTGTAACCCATAAGGAAAAGAAGAATATCAACTCTTGGGGAAAATAATTCCAATATTTCTGCATGTCCTTTTACAGCCTCATTTTCAATGATATTATTATTATTATTATTATTTGAGACACAGTCTCACTCTGTCGCCCAGGCTAGAGTGCAGTGGTGTGATGTCGGCTCACTGCAACCTCTGCCTCCAGGGTTCAAGTGATTCTCCTGCCTCAGCCTCCTGAGTAGCTGGGATTATAGGCATGCGCCACCACACCCAGCTAATTTTTGTATTTTCAGTAGAAACAGGGTTTCACCATGTTGGCTAGGCTGGTCTTGAACTCCTGACCGCAAATGATCCACCCGCCTCGGCCTCCCAAAGTGCTGGGATTACAGGTAGGAGCCACTGCGCCTGGCCCAATTATCTTATTAAACACCCTTTCAACATCTTTTTCTAAGTAACTCACCTCTGAAATTTTACATCTTATTAAATAGTGGGCATTTACATAAACATAGATATTTCGTAAACATTGATTCCTTAATTGAGCAACTAAGAACCTATTATGTGCCACAAGAATACTGGCAGTGAAGCAGTGAATGAACAGTACCTCCTCTCATGGGATCTGCATCCTAGCGAGGAAAGAGAGAGAAAAGAAACCAGGCTGAGGGGGATAATGAGTGTCAGAGGTTGGAGAGGAAGGAAGCTTGCTACTTTTTGAGTGACTGGGGAAGGGATCACTGATCGAATGACATCTGAGCAGACCCTGGAAGGAAGTGACAGAGTGAGCCATGGATTCAACGGGAACAGCTCTCTAGGCAGAAGGGCTAGCAAGTGCAAAGGCCCTGAACAGGAACATCCTTGTTCCATTCGAGGAACTGTATGAGGCCAACGCAGCTGCAGCACACTGAACATAAAGAACTAAAAATGAAGTCAGAAAAGTTGATGGGTCATGTAGAAGGAAGATAATCTGACTTTTTTTTTTTTTTCTTTTGAGACAGAGTCTTGCTCTGTCACCCAGGCTGGAGTGCAGTGGCGCGATGTCGGCTCACTGCAAGCTCTGCCTCCCAGGCCCACGCCATTCTCCTGCCTCAGCCTCCCGAGTAGCTGGGACCACAGGCGCCCGCCACCGCGCCTGGCTAATTTTTTGTATTTTTAGTAGAGACGGGGTTTCACGGTGTTAGCCAGGATGGTCTCGATCTCCTGACCTTGTGATCCGCCTGCCTCAGCCTCCCAAAGCACTGGGATTACAGGCGTGAGCCACCGTGCCCAGCCACTTTTTGTTTTTTAATGATGCTGCCTAGTAGTTTGAGAGTAGACTGTGGCAGGGATACCAGTTAGACTGCTATCAGAATAATCTAGGTAAGGGATAGACCAGTTTAATAAAGCTAAAAGTTGTGAGAAGTGGTCAAATTCTGTGACTGATTTGAAGACAAAGCCACTAAGATATGCTGGTTGATTACGTATGGGATGTAAATGAATGAAAAGGGTCAAGAATGTATCCTAGGCCTGAGTAATTGGAAGGCTAGAAATTGGTGGGGAGAGCTGAGAGGTGAGGTTTGGGTGAAGAGTCAGGAGATCAGGGCACCTTCAGTTTAAAAGTGATACAATGATAGAGGAAGAGAGGGCATGCAGCTGAACTTGCCAGCTTGGAAATCAGGAGAGAGGTCCAGACTGGTGATAGAGAGTTCTGGGTCGAGTATGAATAGTATTTAAATAGCAACTGGACGAGATCACCTAACAAATGAGGGTAAGCAGGAGAAGAACAGAAAGGAAGGACAGAGAGGAGTTGAAGAATCAAACCTTGGAGCAGTCCAACCTTTAGAGATTGGGGAGACGAGAAGAAACTAGCAAATGAGCAGAGAAGAAACAACCAGTGACAGAGGAGACCCTAGAGAAAGCTTCGTTTTTGCAGTCAAATAAACTGTTCCAAGGAGGTAGTGGTCAGCAGCATCACATAGTCAGAAGTGAAGGAAGCTGAGGACTGAAAATTGACCTTTGGGCATAAAGTGACAAGAGCTGTCTTAGTGGCATGGGGCAAATGGTAGCCTCACTAGAGTTGATTTAAAAGCAATTTAAAAAAAACCATAAAACTCCCTTTTTCTAAAGATAGGTTATTACTGACTGTGCTATTTTGTTACTTAGAGGGACAGATTTAATTTCCCAAATCAAATATAACTATTGCATCTACTTTCAATTCAGAAAATTAAGATATTTGTATTTTATTCTTTTTATTACTGCTAAACAAAACATTAGGAATACTCCTAAAAGAAATGCAAATTTTATAGCAACACTAACAGAAGGATAAATATGGTAAAATATCTTAAAATAAAAGTTAGTGATAGAAATAGTAACAGAAGTAGAAATAGATGCTAGTGCAATGTCACTTAGGCATTTTTCAGAAATTAACTTACTAAATCTTAGAAGTATTTCTTGGCTTAGAAGTATTTATTTATTTATTTATTTGTTTATTTATTTATTTATTATTTTGAGACAGGGTCTCACTCTGTTACCCAGGTGAGAGTGCAGTGGTACAATCTCAGCTCACTGCAGCCTCCACTTCCTGGGCTCAAACAATCCTTCCACCTCAGCCTCCCGAGTAGCTGGGACTGCAAACACATGCCACTACCCTTGGTTAATATATATATATTTTTTTTGTAGAGTTGAAGCCTCACTATATTGCCTTTTTGGAAACAATTGAATCAAGCTAGTTATATTTATCACCTTACATACTTACCATTTTTTGTGAGAACATTTAAAATCTCTATTTTCAATTATACATTATTATTAACTATGCTGTACAACAGATCTCCAAAATTTCTTCCTTCTATCTAACTGAAACTTCATAGTTTTTGACCAACACCTCCCTCTTCTCCCCACCTTCTTCAGTCCCTGGTATCCAGCATTGTACTCTCTGCTTCTAGGGACCTTTCTAGGGTCCATGTATAAGTGAGAGGATGAGGTGGTTTTCTTTCTGGGCCTGGCTTACCTCACTTAGTATATAACATCCTCCAGATTCATCCATTTTGTCACAAATCACAAGATTTCCTTTAAGGCTTAGTATTCCACCATGTGTGTGCGCATGCATGTGTATCACCTTTTCTTTTCTTTTTTTTGCAGGTTTTTTGGACATTTATTAAATCCTTACAAAACAGAATACAAAATTCCAGCATTGACAGTTGGTGTAAAGGCAAACCTTTGAGCTCTATCAGTTTGAGAGGTGACAGTGTGCTAGCAGCCCTCACTCTCAGCGCCTCCTCGGCCTGGGCCTCCACTCTGGCGGTGCTTGAGGAACCCCTCAGCCCACCAGGGCACTGCGGGCGCCCCTCTCTGGCCTGGCTGAGGCCGGAGCCGGCTCCCTCTGCTTGTGGGGAGGTGTGGAGGGAGAGGCGGGGGTGAGAACCCGGGCTGTGCCAGGCACTCACAGGCCACTGAGAGTTCCCGCCGGCGCTCCAGGGGCCCCACACTCGGAGCCACTGGCGGGCGCTGCCGGCCCTGGGCAGTGAGGGGCTTAGCATCCGGGCCAGCAGCTGCAGTAGGTGCGCGGGGTCCCCCAGCAGTGCCGGCAGCCCCAGGGACTCAGCTGCCTCCCCATGGGGCAGGGCCCCGGGACCTGCAGCCCACCATGCCTGAACCTCCCCACTCCTGGTGGTGGGCCCCTGCACAGCCCGAGTGACCACTAGAACGCCACCCCCTGCTCCATAGTGCCCAGTCCCATTGGCCACCCAAGGGCTGAGGAGTGCTGGCACAGCTCCCTTGGGACTAGCAGGCACTCCTGCCTGCAGCCCTAGTGGGGGATCCACTAGGTGAAGCCAACTGGGCTCCTGAGTCTGGTGGGGACTGGGAGAACCTTTGTCTAGCTAAGGGATTGTAAATACACCAATCAGCACCTTGTGTCTAGCTCGAGGTTTGTAAATACACCAATAGGTACTCTGTATCTAGCTAACCTAGTGGGGACTTAGAGAACTTTTCTGTCTAGCAATCTGTGTCTAGCTAAAGGATTGTAAATGCACCAATCAGCACTCTGTGTCTAGCTCAGGGATTGTAAATGCACCAATCAGCATCCTGTCAAAACAGTCCAATCAGCTCTCTGAAAAATTGACCAATCAGCTCTCTGTAAAATGGACCAATCAGCAGCAATCAGCAGGATGTAGGTGGGGACAGATAAGGGAATAAAAGCAGGCTGCCCCAGCCTGGCAGCTATAACCTGTTCCCTTCGTCTTCTGTGGAAAGGAAGCTTTGTTGTTTTGGTGTTTGCAATAACTCTTGTGGTTGGTCAATGTCTAGGTATGCACTGCTTTTATGAATTGTAACATTCCCTGCAAATGTCAGCAGTTTCATTGCTGAGGTCAGCATAGATTATGAACCCAAAGGGAGGAATGAGCAATTCCAGATACAGCCCCCTTAAAAGCTATAATACTCGAGCTATAATAGTCACTGCAAAGGTCTGCAGCTTCAAGGGTGAGGCCAGTGTAGACTATGAACCCACAGGGAGGAATGAAAAACTCCAGACATGTGATCTTAAGAGCTGTAACACTCAAGGCAAAGGTCTACAGCTTCAAGCCTGAAGCCAGTGTAGACTACGAACCCACAGGGAGGAATAAACAAGTTCAGACACACCATCTTAAGAGCCATAATACTCACGATGGAGGTCTGCAGCCTCACTCCTGTAAGCCAGCGAGACCACAAACCCACCAGAAGTAAACTCCGAACACGTGTGACCACCAGAAGTAAGAAACTCCGAACACGTGTGAACGTCAGAAGGCACAAACTCGAAACAAACCGTCTTTAAGAACTGTAACACTCACCACGAGGGTCTGCGGAAAAAACTGCTAGCCGCTGAGTTTTCAAGACCTGATGGTTGTGGATGCCTGCAGCGGCTGGGTGTCTGTCTGCTTGTTCTTTTATACAAAAAGGCAGTGAGTTCCCCCATTGCGAGATGGAATCACTGACAGGTGAGACGGGAGCAGGCCGCGGGGAGGGTGGCCTGCCCGTCTGCCCTCCCGCCTGCCCTATCCCAGGGGTCTTCGGAAGGGGCAGGCCACAGATACGGGCAGTGGGGACCAGGGAGGGCACAGCACCCCCGTGGCCGCCGGACTGTGACCATTGTACGATACTTGGGTGAGGCAGCTGGGCTGGGCAGACGGTGTCTGAGGCACCCACTGATGTGTTTGTGTATTTGGTCCTTGGAGGAAAAAAAAAAAAACTAAACAGGACTTAACGATCCCTGACCAGGGATTTAGAAGCCAGAGGGGCTGCCCCAGGCCTGGAGTTCGGGGGCAGGGCTGGGAAGGGCAGAACGTGACCCTAGTTGTGCTCACCAGCACAGCTGCGTGTACTTATCGAAAGTGGAACCTTGTATTGCATAGAACGTCCCCACCCGCAGGAAGTGGCGGCAGGCTCCGCAGCCCCCGGGGTTTGGAGCGTGGATGGTTGGGGGACGGAGCAGACCCCCCATTCCTGGGTGCCCGAACGGAGGCCGAGGCCATGGCCATTTTCCTGAAGGTGGCAGACCAAACACGCTGGCCTGCGGGTGGGGACTTGGCCAGAACCTGGGGTCTGGGCCCAGCTCTAAGAACAAGGACTGAGCTGACAAGCTTCTATGCCAGGCCTAAGGGGCGGCGTGAGGCAGGACGTGGCCATGGTCAGACTGAGCCCTGAGAAGGGGCACTTGGGTGCCCGGAGGGGGTGTCTTCCAGAACCCGATGTTGGCTGATGGTGCCTTTTCAGCCCCTCTGCCTGCTGCGGCGGAAACGGCTTCGGGCCAGGCGGGGCTCCTGCTGTCTCAGGCTCTGGTGCGGTATCATCTTTTCTTTATCCATTCAAGCGTTGGTGGACACTGAGGCTGATTTCATGTCTTGGTTATTGTGAATGATGCTGCAGTAAATGTGGGAGTGCAGATACGTCTTGAACGTACTGATTTCATTACCTTTGTATATACACCCAAGTGTACATACCCCAGTGGAATGCTGGATCCTATGTGCCATGGTTTGGACATGGTTTGTCTGAGCTTGCCAAGTCCCATGTGGAAATTTAATCCTGTGTTGGAGGTGGGACGTGGTGCAGGTGTTTTGGTCATTGGATCCCTAATGAATGGCTTGGTGCTATCCTCAAGGTAATGAATGAGTTCTCACTCTATTAGTTACCACAGAACGGATTGTTAAAAAGAGCCTGGCACCTCCCTCCTCTCTCTCTTGCCCCCTCGCGCACCATGTGATCTCCACACGGCTGCTCCCATTTGCATTCCCCCATGAGTGGAAGCCGTCTGATGCGGATACCAGTACTGAGTGCTTTGTCCAGAACTCTAAGCCAGATTTGATTTGTAAATTCCCCAGCCTCGGCTGAGCAGTGGCTCACACCTGTAATCACGGTACTGTGGGAGGCTGAAGCAGGAGGATTGCTTGAGCCCAGGAGTTCAAGACAAGTTTAGGCAACATAGCGAGGATCCTGTCTTTACAAAAAATAAAATAATTTCTCTGGCCTCAAGTATTCCTTTGTAGCAACACAAATGTACAAAGACAATACAGTAGTTCTATTTTTAATTTTTTGAGGAGCCCTTAATACTGTTTTCCATAATGACTGTACTAATTTCCATTCCCACCAGAAGTGTACAAGGGTTTTCTCAAAAGATAATCGCCAAATTCTCTTTTGTCTTTTCAGTAGTAGCTATTTTAATGGTTATGAGGTGATATCTCTGTGGTTTTGATTTGCATTTCCTGGTGGTTAGTGATGTTGGGCATCTTTTTCATATACCAGTTGGTCATTTATATGTCTTTTTTTTTTTTTTTTTGAGACGGAGTCTCGCTCTGTCGCCCAGGCTGGAGTGCAGTGGCCGGATCTCAGCTCACTGCAAGCTCCGCCTCCCGGGTTCACGCCATTCTCCTGCCTCAGCCTCCCGAGTAGCTGGGACTATAGGCGCCTGCCACCTCGCCCAGCTAGTTTTTTGATTTTTTGGTAGAGACGGAGTTTCACCATGTTAGCCAGGTGAAATAAAATAAATTTTTCTTTGGCTTGGAGGTGGGATTTCACTGGGGACCTTCCCCTATCTGACTAGGCATTTGGCTGCCTCCTGTCCTTATCACCTTGAGCTCATGAAAGGCATTCTTCATTTCTGTTAACAGTGGCTTTGATCTTGTGTTAGGCTGTTTTTGCATTATTTTAAAGAATATCCAAGGCTGAGTAATTTATATAGGAAAGAGGTTTAATTGGCTCATGGTTCTGCAGCCTTTACAGGAAGTGTGATGTTGGCATTTGCTCGCTTCTAGTGAGGGCCTCAGGAAACTTCGACTCATGGGAGAGGGTGAAGATGGAGCAGGAACGTCACACGGTGAGAGTGGGAGCAAGAGAGCAAGGACGGAGGTGCCATGCACATTTAAACAATGAGATCTCTCGTGAACTCACTCATCAGCAACAGGATGTTGCTAAGCCATTCATGAGGGATCCACCCCCGGGATCCACACACCTCCCACCAGGCCCCACCTCCAACAACTGGGATCACATTTCAACATGAGATTGGAGGGGACAAATATCCAAACCATATCAGATCAGTAGCATTTCTTTTTATTCTTTCTTAGAATGTCTCTCTGCTTACATTACCTATCTGTTCTTGCAGGTTGTCTACGTTTTCCATTAGAGTTCTTAGCATATTAATCAGTTGTTTTAAATTCCCAGTCTGATCGTGCCAACATCCTTTGCATGTCTGAGTCTGGTTCTATACGTGCTCTGTCTGTTCAACTGTGTTTTTTGCCTTTTACTGTGCATTGTAATTTTTTATTGAAAATTGGGCTAGGCGCGGTGGCTTACCCCTGTAATCCCAGCACTTTGGGAGGCCAAGGAGGGCAGATTGCTTGAGCTCAGGGGTTTGAGACCAGCCTGGACAACATGGTCTACAAAAAAAAAAAAAAGCCGGGCGTGCTGGTGTGTGCCTGTAGTCCCGGCCACTTGAGAGGCTGAGGTGGGATGATGGCTTGAGCCTGGAAGATCGAGGCTGCAGTGAGCTGTGATCACACCACTGCCCTCCAGCTTTGGAGACAAAATGAGACCCTGTCTCAGAAAAGAAAAGAAACAGCTACCTGCCTCATTCAGTGAGTGTATTAGTTTTCTAGGGCTGCCTTAACAAGTACCACATGCTGGGTACTGGCTTAAACAAGAGATTTATTTTCTCACAGTTCTGGCAACTAGAAGTTCAAGATCAAGGTGCAGGCAGTGTTCATTTCTTCTGAGGCCTGCCTTACTGGCTTGTAGATGGCTGGCTGTCTTTTTCCTCTGACTGTGTATGTCTGTGTGCCAATTCCATCTTATAAGGATACCAGTCATATCAGATTAGAGTCCATCCTAATGACCTTATTAATTAATTTGCAATTGCCCCTTTAAAGATCTATCTACAAATACATTCACTTCCTGAGGTGTACCATGGGTTAGGACTCCAACATGGGAATTTTGAAGGAACACAATCATCCCATCACAGTGAATCACGAGAAAGGTTTACACAACTCAAGATCAGTTTATACTAATAACTAAGCATTAGTAATAGCAAATGATATGGAAAAGAAGGGAGCTGGAAAAATATATAAATCGGGCATGGTGGCTCATGCCTATAATAGCAGCCCTTTGGGAGGCCGAGGTGGAAGGATTGCTTGAGGCCAGGAGTTCAAGACCAGCCTGGCCAACAGAGTAAGACCCCAGTCTCTCTTTAACATACATACGTATCACATCAGGGGAGGTCCAGAGAAGCCCAACACAGGGTTCCAATGTCCTTCATTTGAGAGGAAGCCACACAGGATGTGATCTTTCCCTCTCGAGCAACAAGCCGCAGAGCATGGACAGAATGTCTCTGCCCAGGGAAGCCTGTTTGGAGTTTCACCATCTGAGAGGCTCAGATAGGGGCTGGTCACACACATATAACCTGCTAGCAACTGGCCATGGCACCCAAAAATGAGGACCCCAAGCATGGATCCGGGTTCACACACGTCATCCATGTTTGCACAAAGTAACCTGACAAGCTGGTAAGGGATGTTCTGTTGCTCCAGGTGTACATAACAAAATCACCGATCAGTAACAGAAAGAACACTCTGAGGGCCACATTCCCAGGGGATAGCTAAGGGTCAGTCATGGTTCCCTTGGAGACGTGAAAGAAAGAAAATAACAGAGCTGCTCTGTTACCTCTTCGCTCAGAACACCCAACCAGATCCCCTATTCCTGACTCCCATCACTTACAAATGGCAGTGGAGGCACAGCTTTTAGGGATAGGGAAGTGAGGGGGTGAGGGAGCTAGGGATTGGGCACCATTTCGCCTACAAATTACACGTATCCAGGAATCATGTTTTTATTGAAACTATCATCTTTACCCTGAAAAAAAAAATGAAAAATGGATACCTCTGCTTTTCTGGGCTTTTTTTCTGATTACGTCAACCTTCCCACCTCTTGGAACAGAATGCACAGTCTGTTACACAGAGCCCCATCTGATCTCCCCAGTCCGGGAGCTCCCTGCCCTCATCTCCCACTGCCTGCTTGCTTCATGTCTTACTCCAGCCACCCTGGCAACCCTGAGGATCGTCACACACACCAGGTCCCCCCACCACTTCCCCCGGCTTCAGAGCCTGAGGATCCTCACACACACCAGGCCCCTGCCTGCTTCAGAGCCTTGGCTGGGGCTGTTCTGTCTGCATGGAGTGTTCTTAGAAATCCTCTTCACTGTCCCCTCATCTCCTGCATGTCTCTCAAAGGTCACCTCATCGGAGGCCTCCTGGCCACTAGTATCTAAAACAGCAGCCCCTGCCATTCTCTGCGCCCTTTTGAGAGGTGATAACTGCCAGCAGCCCTGGCTCCCTCTAGGAGCTTCCTCAGCCTTGGCATCCACTCTGGCTGTGCTTGAGGAGCCCTTCAGTCTGCCGCTGCGCTGTGGGGCCCCTCTCTGGGGCTGGCCAAGGCCAGAGCTGGATCCCTCTGCTTGTGGGGAGCTGCGGAGGGAGAGGCGCAGGAGGAAGCTGGGGCTGAGCGTGGTGCTGCAGGGGTGCGGGTTCCAGAAGGGCATGGGCTCTGCTGGCCCTACATTGGGTCAGGAGATCGAGACCATCCTGGCTAACACGGTGAAACCCCGTCTCTACTAAAAATACAAAAAACTAGCCGGGCGAGGTGGCCGGCGCCTGTATTCCCAGCTACTCCGGAGGCTGAGGCAGGAGAATGGCGTAAACCCGGGAGGTGGAGCTTGCAGTGAGCTGAGATCCGGCCACTGCACTCCAGTCCGGGCTACAGAGCAAGACTCCATCTCAAAAAAAATAAAAAATAAAAAATAAAAAAAAATAAAACAACAACAACATTGAAACTCAGTACCACCCATCTGGGACTTCGGTGTACATAGTTTGGGATGCAGCCTGGGCATCAGGGTGTTTGAAACCTGGTGATTCTAACATGCAGCCAAGATATAGAACTATCACTGCACAACAGCTAAAATGATATAACATGGGTTACATGTACCAATATAGATAAAGCTTTAAAAAATACGATGCTGAAGGAAAAGTCAGTTGCCAAAGGATATATATACAGTATGATGGCCTTTTTTTTTTTTTTTTGAGGTGGAGTCTTCACTCTGTGGCCTAGGCTGGAGTGCAGTGGCTTGATCTCGGCTCACTGCAAGCTCCGTCTCCCGGGTTCGTGTCATTCTCCTGCCTCAGCCTCCCAAATAGCTGGGACTACAGGTGCCCGCCACCGCACCCGGCTAATTTTTTGTATTTTAATAGAGACGGGGTTTTGCCGTGTTAGCCAGGATGGTCTCGATCTCCTGACCTCGTGATCCACCCGCCTCGGCCTCCCAAAGTGCAGGGATTACAGGCGTGAGCCACCGCGCCCGGCCAGTATGATGGCTTTTACAGAAAATTTAAGAGCATGAAATATTATATATATATACACACACACATATACACAGAGAGAGAGAGAGAGAATGGATGCACACATAATTTTTTGTTAAAAAGCATGAGAATTAAAAACGCCAAGTTCAGAGTGCTGTTTAGCTCTGGGGAGGGAAGATGATGGCTAGGGCTGGGATGAGACTGGGAATTGGGACTGGAGACTCAGCTCCAGGTGATGGCTATTCGAATTCCTTCTGGGTTGTTGATTCCCCCAACAGTGCAATAACAGATGCTCTGCAGCAAACACAAATCGAATGTGGGACAGCTCTTTTTCTTAACAGCAGCTGAAGTCCCCTCCCCACCCCATCCCATCCCTCATGCACAGTTTCCCTCTGGCCCCGGTCCTGCGTCAGGCTGCAAGCACTGTGCTTCTGTGGAAGGTGGATATTTCCGCTCCTGGGAGGAAACTGCCTCGGAGCCGAGATCTGGGCTAAGTTTAGGACAAGCCGTTGGGAATCACAACTTCTCAGCAAGGCCAAACGACTTTTTTTGTATGTGTCCACTTTCCACAGTGTAGAAAAAGCTCCCCAGGTGGAAGGAGCAACCGTTTGAGATCAAGGAGACCTGATATTACCTGGCCGTGTGATATTAAGCAAATCTCTCTCCTCTCTGAACCTCCGTTTCCCTATATATATATATATCATGAGGTGGTTGGTATGTAGGAAATGTAAGTCCCTCTCTAGCCCCAACAGCTGAATCGTGATTGGTTTAAAATAGTGCTTCTCAATCCTAGTAATTACTAGAATAATCTGGGTTTTTTTTTTTTAATAGTGACACCTGGGCCTATTCCTGGTAATTCTTATTTAGTTAATCCAGAGTAGGGTCCAGGCATCTGTATCTTTGTAAAGCTCTTCATGGCTGGTACGGTGGATCACACCTGTAATCCAAGCACTTTGGGAGTATAAGGTGGCAGGATTGTTTGAGATCAGGAGTTCAAGACCAGCCTGAGCAACATAGTGAGACTTGATACCTATTTTTTAAAAAGTAAAAATTAGCCACGTGTAGTGGTGCATGCCTATAGTCCCAGCAACTCAGGAGACTGAGGTGCAAGGATGGCTTGAGCCCAGAAGTTTGAGGATGCAGTGAGCTATGATTGCACCATTGCATTCCAGCCTGGATGACAGAGTGAGACCCTGTCCCTGAGAGAAAAATTAAAAATAAGATAAAAGCTCCTCTGGTGATTGTAATGTACAGCCAGGGCTGACGGCTACTGGTCTAGGACAATCAAGGCTTCTCAATGGCCTTTGCCTGAAACTCTTTTTCCCAGCCTCTTTTGCATCTGGGAGTAGTCATGTGATGTACTTCTGACCAATGCATGCAAGGACGTCTCCTGGGGCCTTTCTTGGAAAGTTTTCTGCTTCCTTGGGAAGTTCCTTGGGAAGTTTTCTGCTACCTGACAATGAGGTAGACGTGGAAGGTGCTCTTTCTAGCATCAACTTCTTGCCCCTTCATCCTGTCTTGAGCATGGTTGAGCACAGGGACATTGCCTTTGGAGCTGTGGTAGCTGTCTTGGGATGAACCTAAGAATGTCAAGTCAACACATTGAGGATGACAGAGCGAAAACACAGGGAAGTCTTGGGCACTTGATGAAGATGCTCACTGCTGCTTTCCTCTCAGAATCACCTACCTCCTGGCCTCTTTGTATGTGAGATAATGAAGTAAATTTATGCCAATCATTTGGCATAAATAAATCAACTTTCTTTTTTTTTTTTCTTTGAGACAGAGGCTGGAGTGCAGTCACGCGATCTGGGCTCACTGCAAGCTCCGCCTCCCGGGTTCACACCATTCTCCTGCCTCAGCCTCCGGAGTAGCTGGGACTACAGGCACCCGCCACCACATCCGGCTAATTTTTTGTTTTTTGTTTTTAGTAGAGACGGGGTTTCACCGTGTTAACCAGGATGGTCTCGATCTCCTGACCTTGTGATCCGCCCGCCTTGGCCTCCCCAAAGTGCTGGGATTACAGGCGTGAGCCACTGCTCCCGGCCACTCATAGGGAATTTCTACTTTGCATTCTGGTTTTTGATTTTTTTTTTTTATTTTAATCAGACAAAGCCTAGAAGAACATGTATATCTGAATCTGTATATTTCAACAGGTAGTTAAAATGGGAGAAGACTAGTTTTAATTCTAGACCTTTTAACTTCTTAATGATAGAGTTAAATTCATCTCAAGGGGAATTAATTTCTGAGGGATTCTTTAGGGGTCTCTGCATCTAACAGTGGACGGGCAGGTGTTCTCCAAACAATTCGGGCTAATTAGCGTTTTGTTGACTATGTTGAATAGGGAGCACTGGAAAAAAACACTTAATGGCCGTATAAATGATTATTTATAATCATTGGAATTTTCTTTGCCAGCAGCGATAACATGCACTGTGGAGAAGCATGAAAAAGGGAAAATGGCTTTCTTCCATGGTGATTACCTTGAGTTAACCTCTTGTAAGGAAGACAAAACAATAAGTCAAATTGTGCATGATTCAGACTAGAATCCCACCTATAGCAGCTACCATATACTGAGAATCTGTTTTAAATCCTTTACATGATTTACCTGGTAGTCTCAGAAAAATCTTACAACATACACATATATTTAGTCATAAGAAAACTGACATTCAAGAGGATCATTAACTTATCCAAAGTCACAGAAATAGTCAAGTCCAACCCTTGGCTATCTTATTGCAAAGCACTTTGCTTTTCCATGACAACTTGCTACCTCTGCATTTATCCTGTATTTTCTAAGGACATTTTATTTATTGAAGATTTTATTTATGAAAATGGAATATCCTAGTGAATTGTATGGTCATTAATTTTCTTATTTCTAACTTAATGAAAAATCCTACCTTTACATTTCTTTTTATGAATCAATGCAATTTTGAGAATCTGCTATGTGCCAATCAGTGTCCAGACAGGCCCTAATAAAACAGGGTAATTAAAACAGGCCCTGCTCTCAAATAAAGGAATAATTGGCAGCATATTTTTATGTAAAATTTTTAACCTATTTCTGTTTATTTATACTAATTATCAAGCTATATCTATCTGTTGAGTTTGCTACAGTTATGGAAAGTTAATTGACTTAGTGCATTATTAATAAACATAGGGTCTAATAAATTACTTCTGATCTTGAAATTTTGAGAGAATAAGGAAAAGAATATCACAGATGGCAGAAATCTCAGTATTAAAATTTGTCAAGAAGATTTGGTGATATCAAAAAGAGAAGATTTTATAAAATTATCCTGAAATTATTTCAGCGTTGTTGATGATTTAAATTCATATTTGTTCATAGTATGTTACACAGATATTCTCCTCAAAACAAATTGGTAGTAATAAGTATTACATACAATTTGACAACCTTTATCTTTATTTTAACTTTTTAAATAAAGCACAGATTGCATTGCAGCTCTAGCATAACACTGAAGATACATAACTTACTATTAAGGTTGCAATATTTTATTGTAAAAAGTCAATTTATATCAAGAACGTATTTTATAATTTTTGCTTTGTAGATAAGAGTAATGGAGATATTAAACCAGTGCATATGACTTGCAAAGCTGTTTCCTCTTTGGTATAGATATTTCACACAAGAACACATCTGCTCTGTACCTGATGATCAATGACCTTTTGTTTTTTTTTCCTCTTTTAGACAAATACATCAGTTAAAAATGCAATTCAGTTTAGAAAAAAAACTGTTTTCATGTATAGTGCTCAATCTTAAGACATAGTAGCATATCAAAAGCTAATAATCAGATTTTAATAATTAAATTCCATCTTAATAGAAATTTGTATTTAAAATGCTTTAGGGGAAAAAGAGTAAGAGAGACTACGTTTTAAAATATGTCAAGTAGCACCTATACCAGCTTGCCTTTGGAAATTACACTACTATGAAGATAGTTACATGAAATATCTCTACTAATTATGCCATAATATTTTGTCATATATTCACTTTTCTAAATCTCTGAAAAGCCTAAAAGCAACTTCTGGAAGCTCAAAAATTATAATAAAATGTGATTTCTGCTGAATTATACACAAAAGGCTGACATTATGGCCAGGCAGTCAAACCAGACTGACATGACAAGGGAGCTATAAATAAACAACACTCTCTCAAAGTATTTAGAATAGGCCACATTGATTTCATCATAATGCAGAAATTTCTAGAACAATATCTTCATTTCAGCTTTTGTTTCTCAGAAGCTCAAATTAAAAATATATGCTTTATTCACAATCAAGGTTTTATTAGGAATATAAAGTATAGATATTGACAACATAAATCCAAAATAATTTATGTAAGACACTAATATTTTTGTTCCATCTCCCAATTGATGAAGCATATATCAAGTATATATCAGTATACTTTTCTATGACAGATTAAAAATAAGGCAAAGTGACACTGTACCTTTTCTCAATACAGTATTTTAATTTTAAAATTGTTATGAGTACTTCATATAGTTAGTTCAATGAATCAAATAATGACTTATGATTTTGAAAAAGAAATTCCAGCCACACGCTTTGTTCCTCACTTTCCACTTAACATCTTTAATACTTCCCCTTTCCTCAGAGCCTAAGGTAGGGTTATTATAATTTTTAAATTAAGTCAGTGGTCAAAGTTTACATTTTCATAACTATGTAAATACTGCTCACTGCTGAGCCGTATAGTCTATCACTTTTCTTTCTTCTGCAAATTTGTGTTTTGCTATTTCTTATTTTGAACTTTTTACAATTTACATCATTCTTGTGAGATATATAATCATTATTTTTTCTAAATATTTAAAAAAACTTCCAAATCTATCAATATCATCAAAATGATCATTAAATACAAAGCTAAACTTTGTTACTTTCCCTGGTTACCTCTCTGGGAGGTAACATCATCCTGAGACCCTGGTTGGTTATTTTTCAGTGATGAGTTCCCAAGTTCTTTCTCTTCTTTTAGTTCTCTCTCTCTCTCTCTCTCTCTCTCTCTCTGTATATACATAGTCTCTAGTCAGTTCCCAAGAAATGATAATTTTTAAAAAATTTGATGCTTTTTATCTTTAACATGTCTTTATCTTATTCCATCTTTAGTAGATAAATGGGTATAGATTTCTAATTTAAGATCATTTTCTTCAGGGTTTTTGAAGTTATTTCTCTACTGAGTGGACATATGAAAATCCCTGGAAACCAAATCCTCACATACTTTCCTTTTGGGATATGTTTAGTATTTCTTATAACTGTTTTTTCTTAGTTTTATTAAAAATCTTAGGACTATTAAGTGTGTAAAGGACCTTTTGAATGTATCCTCAAAGATCTACATTTTTATAAATGTTCATGTGAATTTACCTTATACTCCCATTGCATTTGTGGAATTTCAAAATATTACAATAGTTTTATTTTTCTAATTATATATATAATTATATATATATATATAAAGTGTATCTATATCTATATCTATATATACACTTTTTTTTTTTAATGGAGGCTCGCTCTGTCACCCAGGCTGGAATGCAGTGGCGCGATCTCGGCTCACTGCAATCTCCACCTCCCAAGTTCATGCCATTCTCCTGCCTCAGCCTCTCGAGTAGCTGAGACCACAGGCGCCCACCACCATGCCTGGCTAATTTTTTTTTTTTTTTATTTTTTAGTAGAGACTGGGTTTCACCATGTTAGCCAGGATGGTGTCCATCTCCTGATCTCGTGATCCACCCACCTAGGCCTCCCAAAGTGCTGGGATTATAGGCATGAGCCACTGCACCCAGCCATATTTTTGTTTTATGTAAGTATTGGTTTCATTCAACTCTTTTGGAGAAATCTCTGAGTATACAGTTGACCCATGAACAACACGGGTCTGCTTATACACAGATTTGTTTTCAACAAAGGTTATACCGAGTGTGCTGGCCTCTCCTTCTTCCCCTTCCATCTTCTCCACCTCTTACTCCTCTGCCACCCCTAACACAGCAAGACCAATCCGTCCTCTTCCTCCTCGTCCTCAGCCTACTCAACATGAAGACAAAAAGGAAGATCTTTATGATGATCCACTTTATGAAAAGTAAATACAGTTTTCTCTTCCTTATGACTTTTAAATAATATATTCTTTTCTCTAGCTTAGTTTATTGGAAGAATACTATATATAATACATATGACAAAATGTGTTAATCAGCTTTATAATATTGGTAAGGCTTCTCAACAGTAGGCTATCAGTATTTAAGCTCTGGGGAAGCCAAAAGCTATACCTTATTTATTACATATTGAACCACTGTATCAAAACATCACATGCCCCTCGTAAGTACATATAATTATCAGCCATAAGTATTAAAAATTTAAAAAATTAAGTTATACATGAATTATTGACTATGTTGGGGTTGGGGGCACCAATATAATTCAAGGGTGAACTAGATTACCTCTAGTGTTTGTTTTCGTGTTTGCTTTTGGAATTTTCTTCTACTTTACTGGTTATTACCAGCTTTCTTTTTTCTGTCTCTTTTGATACCTATCTTTCACATGATAGCTTTCCTCAGATTTCTGGTGATCTTTGGCTTTGTTTATATTTAAGAAAGGAGACCGTAATAGATAATGACATACCCTTTCTGAGACAAGAACTTGTAGATTGACAGCTTTACTTACGGAGCCACATTCCCTTCTGGGGATTACCATGTCACTTTCTGGAGAACTGTTCTTTGGTGCCCTCTAGATTATCTGGGGAATATTCACCTAATCCTATGGCCACGTTGGGTGACTGTTCTTTTGTTTGTATTTTGTTTTGTTTTTTTGAGTCGGAGTCTTGCTCTGTCACGCAGGCTGGAGTAAAGTGGCGCTATCTCGGCTCACTGCAAGCTCCACCTCCCAGGTTCATGCCATTCTCCTGCCACTGCCTCCTGAGTAGCTGGGACTACAGGCACCTGCCACCACGGCCGGCTAATTTTTTTTTTTTTTTTTTTTTTTTTTTTTGGTATTTTTAGTAGAGACGGGGTTTCGCCGTGTTAGCCAGGATGGTCTCGATCTCCTGACCTCATGATCTGCCTGCCTCAGCCTCCCAAAGTGCTGGGATTACAGGTGTGCGCCACCTGGCCTGGCCATTTGTGTTTTTTAATGACTGGCTGCAGGTCAATGGTTAGCAAGGCAAAGAAAGGGGCCTGGACAGCAATGTTCAATCTATAGACATTAAATCACTCTACCAAGTGGTACCTTTACTTACACCCTCCATTTTGGTATTTCCATGTCCAGAGACTTTACTGTTCAATGTTTTCCCATAGACACAAGATTCCTCCTCTGTTTCAGAAAGGGGCAGAAGGAAGACAAGGAAAGTATTTGATTACTCAAGGCTGAGGAGGAAACCTGGATTTAATGACTCCATGTACTGACTTTGAACAGTTTCTATTGCTTGCGGGTTTCTAAGGCAACTGGTCCCAGTTCAGAGACTTCCTGGGGCCTTCTAGTTGAGCATACAGGTTACTTCTATTAAAGTTCTCCTTGTTGCGGCCGGGTGTCCTGGCTCAGGTCTGTAATCCCAGCACTTTGGGAGGCCAAAGTGGGCAGATCACAAGGTCAGGAGATGGAGACTATCCTGGCTAACACGGTGAAATCCTGTCTCTACTAAAAATACAGAAAAAAAAAAAAATTAGCTGGGCGTGGTGGCGGGCACCTGTAGTCCCAGCTACTCAGGAGGCTGAGGCAGGAGAATGGTGTGAACCCGGGAGGTGGAGCTTGCAGTGAGGTGAGATCGCGCCACTGCACTCCAGGCTGGGTGACAGAGTGAGACTCCGTCTTAAAAAATAAATGTTGCAGCCAGGAGCAGTGGCTCACGCCTGTAATCTCAGCACTTTGGGAGACTGAGGTGGGTAGATCACCTGAGGTCAAGAGTTCGAGATCAGCCTGGCCAGCATAGTGAAACCCCATCTCTACTAAAAATACAAAACAATCAGCTGGGCATGGTGGCCGGTGCCTGTAATCCCAGCTACTGGAGAGGCTTGGGCAGGAGATTCACTTGAACTCGGGAGGCAGAGGTGGCAGTGAACCGAGATCATGCCACCGCACTCCAGCCTGGCCAAGAAGAGTGAAATTCCTCCTCCTCAAAAAAAAAAAAAAAAAGTTCTGCTTGTTGCTCGGTCGCTACTCTGAGTGTCTCATCTGCTCTGTTCCCATTGTCTTTTGCAGTTTATTTCTTGGTCGACTATGTGCCATTTTTGTGTGTGGTTTTTTTTCATGTATTTATTTATTTATTTTTTGACGGAGTCTCGCTCTGTCCCCCAGGCTCGAGTGCAGTGGCGCGATCTCGGCTGGGACTACAGGTGCTCGCCACCACGCCAGCTAATTTTTGTTTGGTTGTTTTTTGGTATTTTTAGTGGAGACGGGGTTTCACCGTGTTAGCTAGGATGGTCTCGATCTTCTGACTTCGTGATATGCGCACCTCGGCCTCCCGAAGTACTGGGATTACACTCGTGAGCCACCGCGCCCGACCAGAAACTAGACGCCCAAAGTGCTGGGATTACAGGCGTGAGTCCCTGTGCCCTGCCTTTTGTGTGGTTTTCAGGAGTTAAAAGAAGAGAAACTATGTCTGACTAGTCTGCCATAATTACTCAAAAGTTGTAATATTAAAATTGTAGATGTATAACTAATTGAGCAAATTATAGAGAAGAATCTGAAAATTTTAACATGGAGAAAGGATATATATCCAGACACACAATTGTTCTTCTCTTATATAGTCCCTCGAAAATTGTGTCAAAGTTTAAATAAAAATGAACCGGAATGTATTAGTGTGTTTTCACACTGCTATAAACTACCTGAGACTTGGTAATTGATAAAGAAAAGAGGTTTAATTGACTCAGTTCTGCATGGCTGGGGAGGCCTCCGGAAACTTCTAATCATGGTGGAAGGCAAAGGGGAAGCAAGGCACGTCTTACACTGTGGCAGGGGAGAGAGTGAGGAAGGGGGGAAGTGCCACCTTCTTAAGCCATCAGATCTTGTGAGAATTCACTCATTTTCCCACCAACAGCAAAGGGGAAATCCACCCCCATGTTCTGTTTTGCTCATTTATTTGAGCAAATGAGAATCCCAAGAACATGGCTGTTTTTTTTTTTTTTTTTTTGGCTCATTTCTGTTTTGCTCATTTATTTCTTCTTACGTTCTTGGAATGAGAATTCACGCATAAGTTTCACGCAAAACGCTTCTTAGAGGTAAGGCCAGGCTGAAAACGAAATACCCTTTACAAAACGTTTTGTTGACTTAAGAAGGTTTTATTGTTGTTGTTGTTTGTTTTTTGTTCCTTAACATTTTGATCTTGTATGAACTGCAAGTGTGCTATTATCCAAGCTGGCTTTTGTTAAATATAAAAAAGCTAGTTTCTGGTCAGGTGCGGTGGTTCATGACTGTAATCCCAGCACTTTGGGAGGCCGAGGTGGGCATATCATGAGGTCAGGAGATGGAGACCGTCCTGGCTAACAGGGTGAAACCCTGTGTCTACAAAAAATACAAAAAAAAAAAAAAAAAAATAGCTGGCGTGGTGGCGGCGCCTGTAGTCCAGCTACTCGGGAGGCTGAGGCAGGAGAATGGCGTGAACCCAGGAGGCGGAGCTTGTAGTGAGCCGAGATCGTGCCACTGCACTCCAGCCTGGGCGACAGAGCAAGACTCTGTCTCAAAAAAAAAAAAAAATCTAGTTTCTTAGAAACTTATCCTTTTTCCCCAATTTGTACCACTACCCAGAGTCATAATTATACTAAATGAAGCATCCAAAGTTTATGAAAAAAAAATCAGTAAGGTTTCTTTTCCTTTTCTTTTTTTTTTTTTTTTTTTTTTGAGAGGGAGTCTTGTTTGTATTTTTAGTAGAGACGGGGTTTCACTGTGTTAGCCAGGATGGTCTCGATCTCCTGATCTCCTGATCTACCCACCTTGGCCTCCCAAAGTGTTGGTTGGGATTAGAGGTGTGAGCCACTGCGCCCAGCAGGTTTCATCTTTTTATATCATATGCTGATCACTTGAAACATCTTTCTATGATAAGAAATCTAACCCAACTGTACAACTAGTTTTGTTGCAAACAAATGGTAAGTAAAGCAAACTATAACAAATAGTATACAAAAGCAAAATTATTTCCCTAAATAGCTAGTTATAAATCGTGCTGCTGATACAAGACCCCTGAAGCTGTTTTAAGGATGAAGTTCTACTGTCCCTAATAAAAAAGCACAACTGTGAAAGAATAGTTGAACCCTGATGTTAACTCAAATTTATTTTATCTCCAGAATAGGGTGGGAATATTTTTGGCTAAAATTACTAGGGTGTAGCTAAATGATTATCGTTTCCATGTGTTAAACACCAGAAGAAGAAGCTTTTCAAGCTTACTAAGTCCAACTTTCATAAAACAGAATTGCTTCGAGGTCGGGTATAAACTCATTTGTGCCGTTAATCTTCATCATAAAATAAAACTGTCATTTTTCTTTTTAGCTTCAGCAACAGGTTCTAATTGTCACATTTCCTGTAAAATAAATCTCTTATGAACAAAGTAAAATATGAATGAAATAAAATTATATTCAGGATTATAGTCCTCATAAAAGTCTATAAATACCCCATAAAATATTTTTCAATAAGTTTAAAATAACTTCATTTTGTGTAAAGTATGAAAATATGTTCTGCAGCCCATTATCTGGTACATACTGATATTTGCAAAATTATTATGATTTATTTGTTGAATGAATACATGCTATTTTGCCATAAAAATGCTAAATATGATATATTTGAGAAATGGTTTTAAACTATTAATTAGCAATGCTATTAATATTTGAAATTCTTGAAGTCCTATGATAATAATTGGGAAACACTTAAAATAAAATATTCTTAAATCAGGGAATATTCTCCAACTGGAATCAAATCATGAAAGAAAACAAGGGAGGATTGAGGGAAAAAACACAAACACACACCCCACAGAAAAACAAAGGTGGACACAAGAAGACATTCCTGACAAACTTTAAGGATGGAAAAATAAATAAATAAACAAATAAATACATAAAACAGTGAAAGAAGTAGAAGAAATTGGCCGGGCACGGTGGCTCACACCTGTAATCTCAGCACTTTGGGAGGCCACAGCGGGTGGATCACGAGGTCAGGAGATCCAGACCATCCTGGTTAACATGGTGAAACCCTGTCTCTACTAAAAATACAAAAAAAAAAAAAAAAAAAAAAAAAATTAGTCGGGCATGTTGGTGGGCACCTGTAGTCCCAGCTTCTCACCTGGGGGACAGAGTGAGACTCCATCTCAAAAAAAAAAAGAAATAGAAGGAATTGTTTTGTGTCTGTGTGAACTGGCTTCATTTCTTAGTTTTCCTCTAACATTCTTGATACTTTTGAATTATCATTTTCGTCTTTGACCATCTGTTGTCTCTGCTTCAGTGTTTTTTCTTAATTTACTGTAATTAAACTTCTCTAATTTCTATTGTCTCAGTTTATGGGCATCTCTGTATTTAATCAACAATTTCAAATGCATCAAATAAGTAGTCCAATCACTCAACTGTAAAAAAATTTTAAGGTATTTTTATAACCAGTTATTTAGTGTTATTTTTGCCTCCCATCTTCCCATTCTAATCTGGTGGATTCAGTGATGACAACAGTCCTGTCTTGTGCTCTGAGGGCTTTTATCACCTTGTGACACAGTGGCACATGATGCCTGGAGATTATGGAATTGATCAGAGATGCCACAGGAAGATAATTACTTTGCTGCAAAGGAAGTGCTGCTACACTGCACAGGTTAGTCTTGGGAAAACAGAAAGAGATAAGAAGGTTCCCACCAGCAAAAGGTCAAGAATCCAACTCATTCGCACTCAACACTCAAATATCATGCAATGCATAAAAACGTCTCGGCTTAACCGCTGCTACAGTTAGATTATAACTGGATAATACTGACAGTGAAAGTCTATTCTATTGTCCAAGATTATAACTTAAATGCATACTGTCATTGTTTCTCTAGGAAGTTTAAGGAGCTAAGTCTTATTTTCAAGAATATAATTGTCCTTGAGTGGTGCCAAGAAATGCAGAGGGAGCCTGAGAGCTGGATTCTAGTGATTTTTTTTTTTTTTTTTTTTTTTCAGATGGAGTCTCACTCTGTCACACAGGCTGGAGTGCAGTGGTGTGATCTCGGCTCACTGCAAGCTCCACCTCCTGGGTTCACGCCATTCTCCTGCCTCAGCCTCCCCAGTAGCTGGGACTGCAGGCGCTCGCCACCACACCCAGCTAATTTTTTGTATTTTTAGTAGAGACGGGGTTTCATCGTGTTAGCCAGGATGGTCTCCATCTCCTGACCTCATGATCCGCCTGTCTCAGTCTCCCAAAGTGCTGGGATTACAGGCTTGAGCCACTGCGCCCGGCCTCTAGTGATTTTTTACAATGAACAAAAGTTGCATTGTACATAGTGGAAAAAAATAGGAAAGATGTATGTATAATGCTGGCATGCACCCTGCCCAAGATGAATGAGGAGAAAAGGTTGGATTCTGGGGTATCATTTGTGGACATAACTTTAGGGCTTAAATAGCCTCCAGATCCCCACCAAATGCCTAAGCTAGTGAGAGCAAAGTTGAAGTCACGGGAGCTTAGGGAGAGGAAGTGGCCACGTGGGAGAGGGCGTTGGGTAAAAATAGGATCCTGTCTTGATAAATTGATTTTCACCCCTACAATTCCTAAGTCTACGTTGTTATTTATAGTAATGCCTCTTAGCATCAACACCATACACTGCACATAAGACAAAGCGATAAAAAGCTGCATCAAAGTAAAGCACATTTTCAGAAAAAGCTGTCTGATTGGCCAAAATAAGGGAAAAGTTCTAAGAAATTAGATAGATTTCTAAGAAATTGGATAGCATTCCACCTTTGGGTTATTTCTCAAATATATATGGAGCCAAGCAGTATGGAGCGAAGTTTATTAACTAGCAAGTCCTCTAAAACAGACATCAGGGACTTCAAGCTTTCGCCGTGAATGGAGTGACCACCCGTCTCCTGTTTGAACAGAAGGCCGCGTGTTTTCCATCCAGACAGGGTGAACCACAAAGGCCCTGAACTGAGCTACGTCCCTCCCCAAACAGAGGAAATGCGAGTGTTTCTCTCTGGGGAAATACACAACCTCCACCCCTCACAAAAAAGGCTTATGAACAGTGACATTAAAGATTCTGCAACAGAAATGTCAACATATGAACAATCAAAACCTCATGTAAACATATAAACAGAGATTTTGATCAGATTTTACTGTCTCTCTCTCTTTTTTTTTTTTTTTTTTGAGACGGAGTCTCGCTCTGTCGCCCAGGCTGGAGTGCAGTGGCACCATCTCGGCTCACTGCAAGCTCCGCCTCCCGGGTTCACGCCCTTCTCCTGCCTCAGCCTCCTGAGTAGCTGGGACTACAGGCGCCGCCACCATGTCCAGCTAATTTTTTTTTTTTTTTTTTTTTTTGGTATTTTTAGTAAAGACAGGGTTTCACCGTGTTAGCCAGGATGGTCTCGATCTCCTGACCGCGTGATCCACCCACCTCGGCCTCCCAAAGTGCTAAGATTACAGGAATGAGCCACCGTGCCCAGCCTTTACTATAAGTTTTCTAGAAACAAACTCTCCCATTCTTTGCTGATTGTCTAGAAACACCTTTATTTTCCTTTCACCTTGGAGAGATGTTTTAATATCACATGAGCTTTCAGATTAGGTGTTATTTTCTTTCACACTTTGAAGATGTTAAACCATTGCATTCTGATTTCAATTTTGTTTTACTATTGAGAAGTTGATTAGTTTTATTACTGCTTTTTTTTTTTCTTTGTGAAAGGAGAGGCTTATTTCTGGCTGCTTCTATTATTTTCTCTTTGATTTTGATTTCACCAGCTTTACCGAGATTCACCATTGATGTGGTTGTCTTTGTATTTATTCTGCCTGAGAGTCATCGAGATTTTCTTTCTGTCGTTTGATGTTTTTTTTTTCTAATAAGTTTTAGGAAATTCTAGTCAAATGACTGGATGGTAAAGGAGTGGCATAATCAATTGCTAGAGATTATTTTGGTTTTAAAGTAAATGAAAAGTGTGAAAATATTAGTAAATTATTAAAGTAAAAATTAAAATATCTGGGTTCCACATCCAGTTTGTCATCAAGTAGTTATATGGGGGTGAATATTTAAGCTTTTTGTATTACCTTGCTTGATTTCTAAAATCAAACATTGATTGCATGATTGTTAGTCTTTCTGCCAGTTCTAATGTTTTATAATTTTTTTCTTGTAAATTAATAATGAAGGGGTATAAGTTCTCTTGAAAAGTTGGCATCATACTAACTTTAAAAAATATGCTTCAGGAAATGCTATCATAAGAGATAATGGAATTCATTTGTCTATTTTTGTCTCAGCATTTTTTCAGTAGAAAGAATTTGTGATAATTTAGTTTATATCATTATTAAAGATGGGGAAAGGATTATACTAACTCAAGTGACCTTCAGGTTCTCAGACCCTAAGAACCCAATACAGTACAATGTTTTGTGCTTGACTTTTTAAAATATTGCACCACATTTTCAATAAATAAGCAGTGAAACTGCCTGTGGCCCCGGAGAAAGATTACCATCTCTTATTAGAAAATCTTAGGTTCTTAATGACCATATTCTCGAGTGTGCTAGTGTGCAACCATTTGTCTGTTCTAGTTACAACATTTGGTCTAAAAGCACTGCATCAAAACGATAACGCTTCACATACTTCTGAATTATAACCCTAGTCTATAGTAATTGCCTATTTGTTTCCCACTCACTTGATTAGCTGTCCTTTAGCATTTTTCTCCTGTTGACTGCCTCACTAATCTGTCTGAATCTATAAACCCTAATCAAAATACCAAGCACTTTGAATGTTAAAAAAATACACAACATGGCCTGTTTCGCATGCTAAATCTATCTCCACTGGAAGCATTAGGTATGTGATCTAGATACATTATTCCAGAACTGAAAGTAAAGAGATTATACTGGCCTCTGGAAATGACCAACCACCAAGCTAAAGTTACAGTATTTCCAAACCATCATTCTTAAAATGAAGAAACCATAAATCACTTTTACATTCTTTAGTTCATCTAGAATCATGTGACTTCATGTTTGAGATTGACTTCTGACATAATCTAGTCCAAAATCTTTATCGTATAAATGAAGACCTAAGTGTGTAACTGACTTTCCCTAGACAGCACAATTAGTTGGTGATAGCACCAAGGATTAAAATTTAAGTAGTCTGATTACTAGTGTAATAATCTTGCTACTTCACAATGTTGCCAAAGTAACTTCCGTGAAGTAAATATCAGTTTCTCCTATTACTGTATTTTATTGACATCAAAGACTCCATCAGTTGTCAGATGTATTATTACTTCATGTACACTAAAGAACATTCCTGGCGAGGTTTGACGTGATGTCTTAATAATAATTCTACATAATTTAGTCATTTAAGATTCATGTGTTCTTGAATTTCTTTTGTCTCTTTCAAGACATCTAGCAATCTCTCCCCGCATTAGTTGCATTGTACCTGGATCAGTAACCTAGCATAGCTTCATCTGCTTGTGGGAATCCTGCTATCTTCGGTCTTCTAAAACACTTGGGTTTTGTTCCAAAAGAAAAAAAACAGAATGGAGTTCATTCTTTAGATGCTAAATATTTGTTTCAAAAATATCAAATGCATGCATCACCTCTGTGTTCTAGTAACTTTCTGCAAAGACAACATTTTTTTTTGTTTTCATGCTGAACCATAGTGTAACCTATTTTGAAGATATCTTCTACGACAGTTGAGCCCAGCACTTGTAGTATTAACCATGCACACCATCAACTGAAGTGACAATGTGCCGTGGCTGCTACTTGGCCAACAGCAATGTATCAAATACTAGATTTAACCAGGTGTCCGAGTTGTGACTTAGAACTGATGAAATAAGGCCAGGCGCGGTGGCTCAAGCCTGTAATCCCAGCACTTTGGGAGGCCGAGACGGGCGGATCACGAGGTCAGGAGATCAAGACCACCCTGGCTAACACGGTGAAACCCCGTCTCTACTAAAAAATACAAAAAACTAGCCGGGCGCGGTGGCGGCGCCTGTAGTCCCAGCTACTCGGGAGGCTGAGGCAGGAGAATGGCGGGAACCCGGGAGGCGGAGCTTGCATTGAGCTGAGATCCGGCCACTGCACTCCAGCCTGGGCGACAGAGCGAGACTCCGTCTCAAAAAAAAAAAAAAAAAAAAAGAACTGATGAAATACCATTTCAACCGTCTCATCCATCATTTTATGTAGTTAAAGTTACATCGTTGTCCATAACATGAATATCTTCTTCTCTTCAAGAGTAAAAGGCATAAATAATGGCATCTCAAACTTTTGAAGAATAAAGATCGTGAATAACCCCCTAAAGAAGGTCAGTTTTTTTTTTTTTTTTTTTTTTTGAGACGGAGTCTCACTCTGTCGCCCAGGCTGGAGTGCAGTGACGCGATCTCTACAAGCTCTGCCTCCCGGGTTCACGCCATTCTCCTGCCTCAGCCTCCTGAATAGCTGCGACTACAGGTGCCCGCCACCACTCCCGGCTATTTTTTTTTGTATTTTTAGTAGACACGGGGTTTCACTGTGTTAACCAGGATGGTCTCGATCTCCTGACCTCATGATCCGCCGGCCTCGGCCTCCCAAAGTGCTGGGATTGCAGGCCTGAGCCACCGTGTCCAGCCCAAGGTCAGTTCTTTACCCTTGGCATTCACTAAAGTCCAGAGATGATGACGTTCAGTATGTACTTAATGATAGGCAAGATGAAAGACTAGAAAGAGAGAGAACGCGTAACCTCCCGTGTGTGTGTCTGTGTGTCGCTCTCCCTAAACTCTTCCCATTTATTCCAGGAAAAGTGTCCTGAATTCTTCAACTTACATACACTTCTCATACTCCAACCCTGAGGTCAGAACAGGAGCGAGCATCTTTTCCCGTGAAGCCAACTCCACAGTTTCACAGTTAATTGATTTAATGATGCCACCTGACCAGGGCTTGTCCAATCATTGTACCTAATTCTTTAGCTACAATGACTGGTCTAGCTTTGAGCATATGACCTAATCCAATCCAATTTGAAACTCCCCCAGGGTTTTACAAAATGAAGCTAAAAGCTGGAATTTTTTTCCTTTCTCTTTAGATAGGTATGAGGATATAAGCACTGATAATGTCTGAAATCATGCTTTTAACCTTGCCAAAAAACAGTCTGAGATAATTTGTTCAGAACATAACAGAAAATGAGAGGTAGAATCTCAACTGTTCTAATTTTCTCTTCCCTCTGATTGAGGCATTCTGTAGTTTATGTGAGCCAAATAACTCCCTGTGTTGCTTAAGTACATTCAAGTTGAATGTCTTGCATTTACCACCAAAAGTGCTCTGGCTAATACAGTTATTGAAAAAAAAATGTGCTTATCAAATGTTTATGATTAAGGGTAATATAGCGATAATTACTTTGTGTGACAGCAAATGACAATCACATCAAGTAAGAGCACAATAGGATTCACAGATGTGAATAAAACACTCACTGAGGTTGATTCTTTTTCCTCTTAATTTTATTCTGTTTTCTTTCTCATCTGCAAATAATGGATCCTAATATATAGTCCACAGTGAAGGTATTAACCAAGCGTGTTTTAGGAGGAAGAGCCTATGGCACGCATCACATACCTTCTGAACATTGTCATGTCCTGAGCATCGCTCTGGAGTCAGAGATACGCATTATTTGCATCCCAAATACACAGGATGGACTCTGCAAATTCAGGCAAGGTGCTTAAACTCTCTGATCATCAGCTTTTGTTTTGTTTTATTTGTAAAATGAGGATAATAATCAGTACTTCAAAGGTTGTTATGACAGTAAATTGCCATAAAGAAGTCATGGTACTTAAATGCACTCCATAAACTATAATAATTTCCGTTATTCTTCCTCCTTTCTTTCCTTTCATTCATATAACAAAGATGTATTAAGTTACTGTTGAGTTTCTGCTATTGGCCAGTCACTGAGTTCTCCATGGTACTAAACACCGGAGATTCAAAAAGAATGTTATTTCTCTTCCTCTTAAAATGTATATAGTTGGATAAGAGGTAATAAATAAGTAAAAATATAATAGTACATAACTACGTGTGCAATAAAAAGCTGTGTAGATTATAATGGGAACAGAGAAAGGAGTGGTTAATCTTCCTGGCCAATAAAAGCCTCTTGAAAGAGAATGTAGGGTATATGTAATTTAATTACGGAAGTATCAGAAAGGATGCAGGATTTCTGGGGCAGAGTTGAATGAGCGTAGCCACTTAGATCCTGCCTAAAGAGTGGCAACAGTTCCTTAGAACACCAATAGCAGTGGATATAACTTTCGGATTAATTTGTTTACAATGATAGTAAAATGGTATAAAGTTTACATTTCAGAATTTAAATATAATCATTCTTAAGAGGTATTTTATCATTTTAATCAAATCTGGAGTTAGTTAATTCTCTCTTATCTATTATCCAATACAGATTTCTCTGTTATCTATTATCCAATATAGGAAGCTGCTCTGGGGATTCTTCTTTACTGTTAGTTACATGTACACAATAAAGTGAATACTGTTATTGTTTCGCAGTACTGGAGATATTGAGTTCAGAATTTGCACTGTTTTGTGATATAAATGCAAATATGCTAGTTGATTCCATTTTGAGTTATGAACCAGTAAACTGTTCTTGTTTTTATTCGAAAAAGAAAATATTTTATTTCAGTGTAGAATTTTGTAGGCAGAAATTTAGTTAATAATATTCTTGAAACTTCTACCTCTACATAATATGCAATATGTTTTTCTTTTTTATTTTCATTTATTTGAGACAGAGTGTCACTCTGTTGCCCAGGCTGGAGTGCAGTGGCGCCATCTCAGCTCACTGCAACCTCCACCTCCCAGGTTCAAGCGATTCTCCTGCCTCAGTCTCCAGAGTAGCTGGGATTACTGGCGCCCACCAACATGCCTACCTAATTTTTGTATTTTTAGTAGAGATGGCGTTTCACCATGTTGGCCAGGTTGGTCTCGAACTCCTGACCTTGTGATCCTCCCGTCTCAGTCTCTCAAAGTGCTGGGATTACAGGCATGAGCCACCGCACCTGGCTGACTATTGGTGAAATTTTAATGGGGGCTTGAGAATTAGATGCAAGAATATGTTAATAATTTTCTGGTTTTGTTTGTTGTATTGTGCATGTATTGCATGTGTGTGGGGGGGAGGCACACATATTACTGTAATAGATTTGTAATATATAGAATTATATATCTGTATATACACATATAGACACACAATTGTGTTTGTAGAAAATATATATGAAAGGAGAGTTTTTCAACTTTGGCACTATCGCTTTTCACATTGGGCCATTTAATTCTTTGTTGTGGGCATTTCCTGTGAATTGTAGGATGTTTAGCGACTTGCTTTGCCTTTAATAACTAAATGACGGTAGCACCCTCCTCACACCATTCCCCAGACTAACAACTAAAAATATCTTGAGATATTATCAGATGTTTCGTGGAGGGCAAAACTCTCCCTGGTTGAGAATCACTCTACTACAGTATTTGGAGATGACAGAGCATCGGGTTCATTTCTATATGTTGTTCAAATATCTTTCAAAGTTGAATGTAAAATTAAGACATTTTCAGAAAAATTAAATGGGCTAATTTGTCACCAGCAAATCCATACTACAAAACATGCTAACGGTAGTTTTTTGGCCTGAAGGGAAATAACATCAAATCTAAACTCCAAATTAGAAGAAATTAAAAGCATAGAAATGATAAGTATATGAGTAACAGGAAATACTTTATCTGTCAATTTCATTGAAGGGAAACTGAGTATTTAAGTTGAAAAAGATATCACTTTATTGTGGGGTTTATGATGTGCACAGAAAAATTTATACTAAAAAAATCACAAAAGACAAGAGGGGGATAAAGGAAATGTTATGGTCATCAGTTTTTGTTGTTGTTGTTGTTGTTTTTAATAGACTTTCTTTTTTAGGGCAGTTGTAAGTTCACAGCAAAATTGAAAGAAACCTACAAAGATTTCTCAGACATCATTGTGTTCACACATGCACAGCCTGACCCTTTGTGGTCATTCTCCTGTGGAGTGTCACATTACTTACTGCCGATGAACCTGCATTGGCATATCCTTATCACCTAGGTCCATAGTTTACACTAGGGTTCACTTTTGCTGTCATACGTTCTATGAGTTTGGGTAAATGCATATACCAGTATCGTATCATGCAGAATACTTTTCTGCCCTAAAAGTCCTCGGTGCCAATGAATAGGATAGGTGGAGCACAGATCACGTTTTAGTAAAATGTTGCCTTGTTTTGATTTGACAAAGTAGCCATCGCTATCCATCACTGGAGAGAATGTAAACATAGAAAAAGGATTTTTCACGTTGTATATGAAGTTGTTTTTTACATTATATATGAAGTTGTAAAAAATTACCTGTAAGTAAAATGTAGATTAGTTAAGCATAAGTTGATGATGATTATCATACAATTAACTCAATACAAAAGCAATGCAACTAACTCATCTATGCAATTTAAAATGAATACTTAAAATGCAATTAAGCAAAAATAAGAGAAGAGAAACAAACAGATTGTACAGTTTTTAAAACTGGCAACACCTTTCATTTAACATATTGATGAACTAAATCATCCAAGTAAAGGCAGAGATCGTCATATTAGACATCTAATGTCTACCAGAAACATACATTAAACATAAAGAC
Organism: Chlorocebus sabaeus; assembly: GCF_047675955.1. Lineage (NCBI taxonomy): Eukaryota > Metazoa > Chordata > Mammalia > Primates > Cercopithecidae > Chlorocebus > Chlorocebus sabaeus. The sequence goes on along the minus strand of NC_132929.1, from coordinate 5,075,777 downwards.
ACAGATAGGTGAAAAGTCAACCTATAGGAAAAGATAAACCATATACACAGCAAGTATTAGGAAGCTTGTGCGGCTGTATTAGCAAAATGCAATGTAGACTGGAAAAGAGGGTGCATTATAAGAGAAAATGGGGGCATTTCATAATTATGAAATAACCAATTCATCAGAGGACAATAATATTCCAAAAGGGACATCCACTTAATAATAAAGCCTCATAATTCATGAAGGAAAGTAAGCAGAACTGAAGGGAGAAATGGATAAATGACAATAATAATTAAAGATGTTAACATCCCTCTGTTCATCACTGATAGAACAGTGAGACAAACCAATCATACGGCTATAGAATATTTCAACTTCATTATAAATCACCTTGATCTTATTGACATTTATAAAAACTACACTTAAAATGCTGAATATACATTGTTTTCTTATGTATTGAAAGCATCGCCAACATAGGCCAAATGCTGAATCAAAGAGTAAGTTTAAATGAATTTATGTTTTAGATTTTATAGAATATATTCTCTGATCACAATAAAATTTAATTTGAAATCAATGACGAGATACACAGGAAATCCCCAAATAGTTGTAAATAACATGAAAAACTAACTAACTCATAGTTCACAAAAGAAATCAAAAGATAATTTAGAAAAAATATAATCAAGGAAAACAGTATATTGAATAAACATCTGCACCTAGATGTTTATTTCAGCAGTATTCATAATAGCCAAGATATGGAATCAACCTAAGAGTCCAACAACAGATGAATGGTTAAAGAAAATGTGGTATATCGGGCGGGCACGGTGGCTCACACCTGCAATCCCAGCACTCTGGAAGGCCAAGGTGGGCAGATCACTGGAGGTCGGGAGTTCAAGACTAGCCTGGCCAACATGGCAAAACTCCATTTCTACTAAAAATATAAACATTAGCTGGGCATGGTGGCACATCCCCAGCTACTTGGGAGTCTGAGGTGGAAGAATCACTTGAATCCGGGAGGCAGAGGTTACAGTGAACCAAGATCATGCCATTGCACTCCAGACCAAGACTCCATCTCAAAGCAAGAAAGAAAGAAAGGAAGAAAAGAAAAGAAAAGAAAAGTTATACATACATACATACACAATGAAGTACTATTCGGCCATAAAAGAGAAGGAAATCTTGTCCTGCACAGCAACATGCATGGAAATGGAGGATATAATGTAAGTGAAATGAGTCAAGAAAAGAAAGGTAAACATTACAGCTTCTCACTCATTATGGAAGCTAAAATATTTTGATCTTATAGAAGTTAAAAGTAAAACAGAGGATGCTAGAGGCTGGGAAGTGTAAGAGGAAGGAAGGGATAGGAAGAGATTTGTTAAAATATTCAAAATTAAAGCTAGATAGGAATAATAAGTTCTAATGCTCTATACCACTATGGTGTGACAATAGTAACAATAATATATAGTTTTGAATAGTTAGCAAAGGATATTGAATGTTCCCAAAACAAAGAAATGATGTTTGCAATGATGGATATGCTAATTACTATCATCTCATCAGGGTAATTAAATATATACACTGTGTGTATTGAAACATCACTATGTACACATAAATATGCACAATTATGATGTGTCAATTAAAAATAAAATTATAACACACCTACATATTTGTGGTGCAGAGTTAAATTGAGAGAGTAATTTATTACTTTAACTTCTTGTATTGGAAAAATACGTAGGTTTAAAAGTCAATTAAAAAAACAAATTGAAGCATAATTTGAAAAAAATAAAATAATAGAGGTAATGAAAGAAATGAAATTGGAAGTAAATAGTAAATTCACAAAGTGAAACAAATGTTACTTTGAAAAGATCAATAAAGTTGTTACATACTAGTAAGACCAAGAAAAAAGGACTGATGAAAGAAGAAATATCATTACAGAGCCTCTGTATTTAAATCATCATTATTATGAACAATTCCATACTCACGAATTTGGCAGTTTAAAGTTCTTAAAAGAGACAAATTAGCAAAGCTTATTTAAGAATAAATTGATAATGTGATTTTTTTCTGTATCTATGTGTATCCTTATATTCTAGGTTTTCTAATTTATTGGCCTATGGTTGCTCATAGTAGCCTTTAATGATCCTTAGAATTTCAACAAAGAAATTAAGAAGAAATTGAAAAATGTATTGAAGCCAATGAAAATGGCAACGCAGCATACCAAAACCTATGGGATACAGCAAAAAGCAGTAGTAAGAGAGAAATTTATACTTACAATTTCCAAGATCAAAAAAAGTGAAAAACCTCAAATAAACAACCTGATGATACATCTTTTTTTAAGTTCACTATAAATTTTAATCTATGATATAAATATTACCTAAAGATATAATTGAACATCATGTATCAGAAAATAAAACATAACAATCCAATGCAATTTTGTAAATACCTCCATGACACAAGGATTATTTTCCTCAGATTCAACCTTGTAATTGTGTTTTGTTTTCTGAAAATCACACTTTATAAAGAACACAAGTAGAGCTTGTTAAAATGATTGTCACAGATGTTCTGTTTACTATTTCAGAAAACACCACATTCATTCATTCCTATAAATTTTATTCACTAATTATGAAGAATAAAATAAAATATTCCATGCTTGTCATGAAACAGCGGTTTCTTCTTCTAGTCTAATCAGGGAACTAATAAATGCTTAGTTCATGGCAAAACTTCCATTTGATTTCCATTGACTTAATTACTTCTTAGGGTCTAGCCTCATCAATGGAGAAAAAGCACTTTTTTCTTCAGGCAACAGCATATTAACAGCACTGAATAAAAAATAAGGCAAATTCAATGGTTGTCAGCATTGCTTTAGTAATTTCGAGACTATAAATAAAACTATAACCATAAACAAAAAAGTTTACTAATATCTTCTTTTCAGGAGAGTGATACATTCTGAAGGTTTCTTGTTATTCTATTGAATAGCAAGGACTTCCAAACTTAAATGTCTTAAGGCTGAAAATTAGTTATGTTCCTCAGATTTTAGCCTTATTAATGAAATTCCAAAAGTATTATAGATTCAATTTGTCTTGAAATTATAAACTTCTAACAGATATTTTTCAAAATACATGCCTTCAAACAACTTAAATGAGAAAATAATTCATTCTTAATAATACCTGACAGTTCGTCCCTTGCTTCCCAGATGTCAAACGTGAATTCAAAAAATAGGTCTTCCTGTTCACAAAATAGGTTTTCCTGTTCAAGAAATAAAGTTTCTGCCCTTTTAAAAACTTGTTAGGATTTCATGTGCCAAAATGTTGAAAACTGCACATATTCAAACGTAGTTCCCATAGGAACACATACTCCTCACCTCTCACACCTTTGAAGACACAGGCGACAGGCAATATAAATGTTCCCTTCTTTCCAGCTGATGTTAAATGGTTCAGTTTGCTTCATGGGATTATCGGATACAGGGTTAAATTTTCATTTTCCATTACTCTATCTAGTAAAATTGAACTTAAATTAGGTAGAATACTATCAGAAGAATTACACAGTGATTGGTAAACTGCCCTAAATAATCAGGCTTTTTATTTATAATTCCCTTTTTAATGTTGTCATTTGACAATTGCTTCAATCTTCAGGCCAAAGAAAATGAGGTGCCAGGCTATATTAATTAAAATATTCCACAATAAAAGAAAATGCAAACCCTGAAAATAACTTCGGTGCTATAGACATTTAAAAAGTTACAATTGTTAAAACTCTGAATAAAAAGATCTTGAGAACAGGTACATTTCAAAACAATATTTTACACACTGGAAAAAAGTATTTTTCAAATAACATGATATATGGTTTACATATTTCAGTCTCTTAGTGTTTTTTTTTTTTTTTTTTTTTTTTTCCTGCAACACTGTTTTGCATTAAAGTCTCTCATATGGTTTACTAGATGGGTTCCTGACTCACTGTCCCAGTCTTGGATCTCAGCCACACTGGGTTTAGCTGACAGATGTCATGACCATCAAGACTGATAGTTCCAGAAGCAGGGTCCTACAACCTCAGCAGGAGCGAAAGCACTGTTGATTTGCCAGAACCACTTGGGCCAACCAGTGCCGTGACAGATCCTGACGGAATGGAAAGGCTGAAATCCAGAAATACGGGCACCTCTGGGCGAGCCGGATAGGCAAAATGCACGTTCTTAAACTCCAAAGCACCCTGGAAGCTTTTCTCATTGAAGGTGAGCCCTTTGTTAAAAGGCAGCTTGGGCTTTCTCTCCAGGAGCTCCCAGAGGCGCCCCCTGGCACCCAGTCCTTTCAATCAGCTCTGAGTAGAAAGAGCTCAGACTTTCGATGCTTGCTTATTCCACCCCAGAAAGCATACATTAACCCAGAAAGCGTACATTAGAAAGGAAGAGGGTCCACCCACGGTCATGTGGGCACTGCCCATCAGCAGCCCTCCTTTGTACAGGACAGAAAGTACAATCAGGTTTCCGCAGAGCCTAGTTGCTCCAAAGAAGCCAGCCAGAGTAATGCCTCTTTCCTTGCTAACTGCATCACATGGTCCACTTTGCTGGCATGTATCTCTTATTTCAGTCGTTTCTTTCCCAAAACCTCAAACAGTTCTTACACTGCCAATACATTCCTCAGCTAGCTGAGTGGCTTGTGCCAGGGAATCCTGGGTGACTTTGGTCAGTTTCCGTAGCTATCGTCCATAAATTACAGCCATGATTGACACTGGAGGCACCGCTCCAAACAAAGGTGGGCAGATTAGGTGAGACAAAAACCATCATACTGATGCCTACAGAAGCCTGGGCCCCGGCCCTGAGCCCATCTGAGAGGTTTTCAGTCACTGAGCGCCCCACGAGCGCAGTGTCTCCTGAGAGGCGGTTAATCAATTCTCCTGTGCGAGTCTTGTCAAAGAAAGCAACCCTGCCTCCGAAGGGAGAAGAATGAAGTTCTCAGCCTGGAGTTTGCAAGCGGTAGACACGAATGGCATTGGCGGCAGCACCACACAGAAACACGCCACTGAGCCCAAGGCAGAGGCGGGTCAGGTTGTCGCTGCAGTCCACAGTGGGGCTGGTAGAGATGACATCCATGACCTGAGCCGGGAAGAAGGGGGAAGACATGGAGCTAACACGACATCCTGAGAAATCCAACCGCAGCTGCCAGCCTCGGGCGCTCAGGTTACACCAGCTCCAGGAGCTTCGTGGCCTCAGACTCAGGCCGCCGCGTCTCGTCCCCGGGAGGCGCCTCCAGCCGGTGCCCCAAGTCCTCTTTTCCCGCCCAGGCAGCGGCGGTGGGACCTGGGAACCCCGCGCGGGGGCGCCAAGGAGCGCCCGGCCCGGCTCCAGAGCCCTGCACCTGCAGCTGCCCGCCCGAGCCCACAGCCCCAGGAGCCGCGCCGCCCCGCGAGCCGCCCTACCCCGCCCCAACAGCAGCTCCTCCAGCGGCGCGCGGCTCCAACCCCCGGAGCAGCGCCGTCCCCGCGCCCTATAGCGGCTCTGGCCTCAGGCCAGTGAACTGCCACAGGGACCCGGGGCGCGGTGGCCCAGCCCATGCGCAGGATAACGGCAGGAGCCGCCTGGGCTCGGCGGGACCGTGGGGCCGTCACATCTTAAAGAACTAGAAAAGCAAGAATAAACCAGACCCAAAATAAGTATACAAGAAAGGAAAGAGTAAAGGTAAGAGCAGAAATTAATGAAATTGAAATGAAAAAAAAAATCAACAAAATGTAAACTTCATTTTTTAAAAAAGATAAACCAAACCACTAACCTTTAGCCCCCCACCCACACACACACAGAAAAAGAAAAAAAAAAAAAAACTAAATAAAATCAGAGATGAAAAAGGGGACATTATCATTGATTCTGTAGAAATTCTTTTTTTTTTTTTTTTTTTTTTGAGACGGAGTCTCGCTGTATCGCCCAGGCTGGAGTGCAGTGGCCGGATCTCAGCTCACTGCAAGCTCCGCCTCCCGGGTTTTTACGCCATTCTCCTGCCTCAGCCTCCCGAGTAGCCGGGACTGCAGGCGCCGCCACCTCGCCCGGCTAGTTTTTTTTTTTGTATTTTTTAGTGGAGACGGGGTTTCACCGTGTTAGCCAGGATGGTCTCGAACTCCTGACCTCGTGATCCACTCGCCTTGACCTCCCAAAGTGCTGGGATTACAGGTGTGAGACACCATGCCTGACTTTTTCCTTTTTTTTTTTTAGTAGAGATTTTCACCATGTTGACCAGGCTGGTCTCGAACTCCTGGCCTCAAGCCATCCTCACACCTCAGCCTCCCAAAGTGCTGGGATTGTAGGCATGAGCCACTGTGCCTGGCCTGCATTTACTTTTAATTATGAAGTATTTTGAACTCAGAACAAAGGAAATGCTCAATACATAAGCACCCACCACAAAGTATTAACATTTTGTCATATTTGCTTCTGATCTTACTTTTTACAGAAACTGAAGGTCTTAATACATTTCTTTCCCTTCATTTCCAGAAGTGTGACAATTATCCTTAAAGCTGAAATGTATCATTCCCATGCATGTGTTTTATACTTTCCTAGTACAGGTTAGCTGTGTCCTCTGCTCGGGGGCTCATCAAGTTGAATCAAGGGACTCAAGATCCTCGTCCATGTTCATTCAGGTTGTTGGCAGAATTTAGTTCCTTGTGATTGTAGGACTGAGGGCCCATTTTCTCACCGACTGCTGGCCAGGGGTTGCTCTCAGCTACTTAAAGGCTCATGTCCCAGCCCATGACACTCTCACAACATGGTAACTGACTTCTTCAAAAGCATCAGGAGCATCCTGCTCTAGTCTGCCACATCACCTAGTCACAGGAGCAGCTCTCCCACTATTTTCACAGATCCTGGTCACATTCCAGGGGAGGGAACTCTTCTGACTGCGTACACCAGGAGACAGGAATATTTTCCTTCCTTCCTTCTTCCTTCCTTCCTTCCTTCCTTCCCTCCCTCCCTCCCTCCCTCCCTCCTTCCTTCCTTCCTTCCTTCCTTCCTTCCTTCCTTCCTTCCTTCCTTCCTTCCTTCCTTCCTTCCCTCCTTCCTTCCTTTTCTTTCTTTTGTCTTTCATCCCTAAAAGAGGCAGAAATTTTGAGAGGCAGGAATATTTTCCCTAACAGAGATAGGTTTGTTTAGAGTAATGTCCTACTTAAAAACAGACAAACAAACAAACAGAACCCCCCAGAAAGTCTTTTTTCCCTAAAAGAGGCAGGGATTTTGAGAGCCATCAGAATTCCACCTGCCACAGCCCAGAAATCTGCATTTTTCCCAAGTCTGCAGCCATGGTGTTTCTGATGGCTCACACTGCTTTCTTTCATTTTTAAAGAGTATTTTATTGAAACGCATGAGGGTTATGGTTTAAAAAATCTTTTCCCTAACACAGATGGGTTTGTTTAATGTCCTACTTTTGACTGAAAAGCTGAGATTCACTGTTATGTAAAGTCATTTTATAGCTTTATTAATTTGGGTGCCTTTAAAAATGGTATCAAGCAGTGTTTCTCAAAGTGTACTCTGTTAGCCACCTATATTGCAGAGTTGGAAGGAGAGAGTCTCTACTTTGAATTTATGGGAAAAAAATCTAAAATACTTTTTATGACGAAGGACCTAATAAAATGTGCCTGTGTATATTGAAATTTGCTGTCATTGACCTCTGTGCTTATAAAATCCAGTCCTGGGGATAGGCATTCTTACTGTTTGCTGAGGGACGATGATTTGTAGATCCCAGAATATCTCAGTGTGAATTTTGGTGAGAATCACTGCACTGAAAAGTATGGCAGTATTGCAGTTATACATGGGGGTTTTGGTACTTTATGTTTCTATAGTGACTCTGAATTTAAAGGTATGCAATGTCTTCTTTTTTGAAAGGATATTATTGACACTGGCAAAACAATGCAAACTTTGCTTTCCTTGGTCAGGCAGTACAACCCAAAGATGGTCAAGGTCACCAGGTATGTATGACATTTTGATATATAGTATTTTTCCCATTTGAAGGAGGATTAAGTGATTGCTTCTTTGTAAGGATAAATGTTTTCAACTATCATTTTATCTTTAAAAAGTAATTTTAAATTATGTAAGACTTAAGATATAATCCTTTTAAATAATTTTGTCATGTGTTAATAAAACTTATAATTACGGTCACTTTCTTGCCTAATATTAACATTTGTTTTTTTCAGCATGCTGGGAAAAAAAAAAAAAAACAACTCAGTTTGTCCTGAGTAGCATGGCAGAGGATTTTGGGCCCCCATACAAAATTAAGAATCAAGATTCCAAAGAGGGGGAGGAAGTGATAGGAAGGGGTGGGCCCTGAAGATCTGGACCTCCTGGAATTGAGTGGTGGATGCTGCGTCGTCTTTGTGTCTATGGTGAAATAACGCCTGTTTCCCTTTTTTACTAAGTCAGCCTTACCTCCTCGCCTTACCTGTGCTGTTTGACTTTTGCTTTTATAGTTCTACCCGGGTTTATTTCTCATTTTAGTTCCATCTCTCCACAACTCTGGAGTGGCACTGTTATTCTCACTTTACACACAAGGATACTGAGGCATAGGGAATTGCCCAAAGGCACAGAGCTAGTCAGCTATAAAGATGAGATTTGACTTCAGGGAACCTGACTTAGAGTTTATGCTTTTAGTACTTTAAGTTTTAATAGAATGACATCAAACTGACATTTAAGAATATGTTTCTTTCTTTTAAAATATCATTAAAAAATTGAAGTCTCTAATCAATCTGCAGGTTTTATGTAGGGGTCAGGTAGTGATCTAACTTTTATTTTTTTCCTGAGTGATTGACAGGTTTTTATAAACCCCTTTAATCACAGTATGTGTCGAGCATCTTTGAATCAGAGTAAGCCTTTAGTGAGCCATGTGTCCGTAGTTTGACGGTATGGGCTTTACTAATATCCAGTTCACGTGTTTCTCAGTGAGTTATCTTTTAAATAGATTTGGGACAGGCACTATGGGAGTATGAGTGATGTGTTATAGGACACTAAGTAGTGTCCTAAGAAATGGCAAAAACCGCAATCACTTTTGCACCAATCTAATAGAAACTTACCAGTGCCCTTGCTTATTTTTCTACCTGCTCTTTAGGGTTTTCAATGTCAACCTACCGTGCCATAGACTTTAATCCTCTGGGTAGTCTTTTGTTGTTCTTTCCCGTATACGCTGTGGAATTGAGATAGACTGGTTCGTGACAGAGATTTTGTGTTGCCACAGGCAGGACACGCTCAAAAAAGACTTGGGTCATTTGTTGACGCAAGTCATCTATTCGCCACAGTTTTGTAGCACTGATCTTGCACACATTTCATGTATCTTCCATGAACTCCACATCAGTGCTACTTACAGGATACTCCGAGAGAAATTCAACACTAAGGAATAAGAGTGTTGCGTAGGGTTGAGTTTTGGAGAGTCACAAATCTTGTAATGTCTACGATTTGTAATGTCTCCCTGCTGAGAATTAGTTGTGGCTTCCTTGGAGGTGATATCGCCTCTGTTGAGAATAAATGGCCTACTGTGATCACAGCACTGCACCACTGCTGCACTCCAGGCTGGGCCACAGAGCAAGACCCTGTCTCAAAAAAAAAAAAAAAAAAAAAAAAAAAAGAGAGAGAGAAAAGAGAGAATGCATGGCCTAGATGATGTCTAAGGTTCTTCCCACCCAGTTCCTGTTTTCCTGTTCTAGGCAGAGCAGTAAAGTGAGAAAGACATGGAGGTGGGGGTTTAGTCTGCCATTTCACTGCAACTTAACCTGAGAAACTCTTCCATATTTAATCTCTCTGAACGTATTTACTCATCTTTAAAGGGGAATGATTGTCAACATCTTTTTCTCAGGGGAACTATGGGGGTCAAGGAGATAATATATTTGAGAATCTTTTTAACTGCAAACACTGATTCACTGTTGGCTACAATGTGATCTCATTGTAGTGAGCAGCTGGCTAACTGCTTAATTGTGCCTTTACAATGTAGGGAAGACAAAAGATTTTTAGCATATTATATACGCAGTTGGTTCTGGAACTGTAAGCATACTCTTTTTTAACGGAATTATGAGTCACATAAAATTCACTCTTTTGAAGTTGTACAATCCAGTGGTTTTTGGTATATTCAGAGTTGTGCATCTACTACCACTGTTTCATTTTAAAACTGTTCATCAAACCCAAAAGAAACCCTGTACCCATTAGCAGTCAGTCTCCCTTCTCCCAGCCCCTGGCAACTACTAATCTACTTTCTACAGAAAGTCCGTACAGATTTGTGTATTGTGGGCATTCCGTATAAATGGACTCATGCAATATCCTGCCTTCTTTCACTCAGCATAGTGTTTTCAAGGTTCATCCAGGTTGGAGCGTGTATCAGTACTTCATCCCTTGTTTTGACTGAATAATATTTCATTGTATGACTATATCCCATTTTGTTTATCCATGTGTTGGTGAACATTTGAGTTTCTGCCTGTTGGCTCTTATAAACAATGTTGATTTGAATGTCTGTGTACAAGTTTGAATACCTGTTTTCAGGAGTATATAATTGCTAGGTCATATAGTAACTCTATGTTTAACATTTTGAGGAATTGCCAGTCTGTTTAACAAAGTATACGTACTATTTTACACCAGTAATGTCTGAGGGTTCCCATATATCCACAGCCTTGACAACACTTGTTACTGTCTATTTTATTATAGCCATCCTAGTGGCTGTGATGTGGTATCTTGTTGTGGTTTTGATTTGTGTTTCTCTGATGACTAATGATGGTGAACATGTTTTTGTCTGCTTATTGGCCATTTGCATATATCTTCTTAGGAGTGGTTACTCATTTATAGTATGGAAAATGCTTCAGATGCAACTCTAGTCATGCCTTAGAGATGGAGCTTTATTAAACATTCAGATCTGTAGGCATATGAGGTGCTGAGTTCTCCTGAACTGCTCATACAGATTGCACTGAGTTTAGTGATACCTTTTCTGGAGCATTCCTGAGTTCAGGTAGAGGAAAGGGTTTTGGCTGTGATTGACTCGTTATGTTCTTTCTAAATGGAAATGGAATTGAAGTGTCTCCTCTATCCATTTACTGGAAGAGTCATAAGGGACATGGTTACATGATCCCTGGGAGCCTACGGCTTAGGTCAGTCGTTCTCTACTTAGGCTGCACATTGGAATCACCTGAGAGGTAAAATCAAAAACCAGGACACCCTATGCCTTTGTCTCATCTCCAGCAATTCTGATGTGATTGGTCGGGGCTGTGGCCTGGGTAGCCTGCGTCTCATCTCCAGCAATTCTGATGTGATTGGTCAGGGCTGTGGCCTGGGTAGCCTGTGTCTCATCTCCAGCAATTCTGATGTGATTGGTTAGGGCTGTGGCCTGGGCAGCCTGTGTCTCATCTCCAGCAATTCTGAGGTGATTGGTCGGGGCTGTGGCCTGGGCAGCCTGGGTTGTGGTTTTTTAATGGAACCAGGTGATTCTGATGTGCTGTCCAGGTTGAGAATCACTTTAGGCCCTTTCCAGCTCTTTAAACACATGTATTTATCTAGGAAGGTGTGAAAGCATAAGTTTTCTTGAGACTGCCTTTAACATCTATAAAGACTTTCAAAGCAGCTTCCAAAACTTGTTTTAATGGCTGATTATTATTCAACAGGCAGCATTTGGGTTATAAAATTAGCTTTTGGTAGAGTTGACTTATACCACCTGCAGCTTTTGCTCTCAAAAATAAATAGTGGTTCTTTTGGCACACTAGTTGTTTTAGCCTAAAGTTCTTCTTTGTAAGGCAGTTATTAAAAGTTGTGATGCAGCCAGGGCGAAGTGGCACACACCTGTAGTCCCAGCTACTCGAAAGGCTGAGGCGGGGGGATCGCTAGAGCCCAAGAAGTCAAGGCTGCAGTGAGCTGTGATGACAGCACCGCACGGCAGCCTGGGTCACAGAGCGAGACTCGTCTCTTTAAAAACAGAGAATGCTGTGATGAAAGGTGGTGCTCGCCTCTCCCACACCCTTTTACAGTTTAGGGATTGTATTTCCAAGGCCTCTGGACTGAGGACCCTTATCTTTTCAACTTTGCTCATTGACACTCTATCCCCATTCATCCTCCTGATTAGCTGCCCTGCGATGGACACATGAGTAGTCATGGTGCAGGTCTCAGAACTGTCTTTCAGGCTCCAGGTGATCAATCAAAGCTCTTGTCTGTAGTGTCAACTCATTGCTGCTGCCCTTCCTAGTAATCCCCACAATTTAGCTCTCCATCTCATAGACTTTCCTTGGGTGTGTGAACAGTGACCATGGCACACTCAGCATGGATGGAATGAAACAGTGTTTAGAAACATTGATCTTCTCTTTTTAAATGCCCTGTAGTCTCTCTGTATATGTCACATTTTTTAACTAACAGCTTGCTGGTGAAAAGGACCCCACCAAGTCTTGGCTATAGGCCAGACTCTAAGGGAATTACTTTTTGTCACTCATTTAACCATCTTTAACTTAAAAGAGTTGTATGTGAAATGGCTTATAATTGCTTAGAGAGTATTTGTAGAGAGGCGCATTTGCCAGTGTTAGATTGAAAAGTGATGTTTTCTGTATCTAAATGATGACTTATGATTCTTTCAGTTGTTGGATTTGAAATTCACACCAGTTTGTTGTAGGATATGCCCTTGACTCTAATGAAGACTTCAGGAATTTGAATGTAATTGCTTCTTTTTCTTATTCGTTTTTCAAAACCCACTGAAAAATTTAGGAAACAGAATTGTTTTCTAGTTCCAGCACCTCATAATTTGAACAGACTGATGATTCCCATTAGTCACATAAAGCTGTAGTCTAGTACTGACGTCCTTAGTCTAGTACTGGAACCTGGCCAGGCCAGGGTGACACTTCTTGTTGACTGAAATAGTTGAACAGCTTTAATATATAATAACTTTTGCATTATTATTTCAGATGATAAATCTGGTCATAAGAAAGAAATAAATGAACTGGGCATGCTGGCTTACACCTGTAATCCCAGCACTTTGGGAGTCTGAGTTGGGCGAATCACAATGTCAGGAGATCAAGACCATTCCGGCTAACACAGTGAAACCCCATCTCTACTGAAAATACAAAAATTTAGCCAGGAGTGTTGGCGGGTGCCTGTAGTCCCAGCTACTTGGGAGACTGAGGCAGGAGAATGACGTGATCCCGGGAGGCAGAGGCTGCAGTGAGCCAAGATTGCGCTGCTGCACTCCAGCCTGGGTGACAGCGCACGACTGTGTCTCAAAAACACAAAGAAACAAAAGAAACAAAACCCAAAAAGCTACATATTAAGACAAGAAACAAATTAAACTAATTGTACAGACTACTGTTTGTTTTCAGAAGATACCCTCCCCAAAAGTTATTGGTCTAAAATACAGTAGTACTATCTCTGTTTAGTAAGGACCCTGGCAATATAACAGTGTTCTTATATGCAAAATGCTGTTCTTGCCTTTCATTTCGGAATATACTTTTTAAATGTGAATGTCTGGGTTTTCATTTTATAGCATGTTTGTGTCATTAGTGAAACTGGAAAAGCAAAATACAAAACAAGCCTCAGTTGAGAGTTCAAGTTGAGTCTGGAAACACCTGGAGTCCTATGGATATCGCCAGTAAAATTATGTCTGTCTCTTTAAAAGAAACTATGTAGTTATCATTTCTCTACAAATTAACCTAGTATAGTTTTCTGTTGTTTCCATTTTCCTTGTTTGTTAAATTTTTAGTAACTATTCTAATTGCAATCTCAATGATTATGTGGTAGAATGGGTTGTTGGAGCTACAAAAATCCCTAGCTACTTCAGAGACATTACATTTTAGACACATGGGACACTTTATATTACATTTTACTATGCTATAATAACACGGCTTTCTTTTGGAATTCTGTTCAGTTTTTCAGAATGTAATCTTAGCTGCATCTCAACAGATTGTTCTCAGATATGTCCTATTACCTTCTTTGTGTAATAAGTGCTTTATTGACCAAGAACAATGACACCACCACCTTTTGTTTTCTGGGAGCAGGAGGAAAGTTTTAAGCCAAAACTCTTAATTGCTTATCTGCTCCATGTGAGGTTTGAACTGGCAACCTTGTGAGTCATCTAGCTTACACACATTCCTTAAAAGTTTGCTGTAGGCCCAGCACAGTGGCTCATACCTGTAGTCCCAGTGCTAGTTAACAAAGTGCTAGCAGCCCTCACTCTGGGCGCTTCCTCGGCCTCAACGTCCACTCTGGAGGCACTTGAGGAGCCCTTCAGCCCACCAGGGCACTGTGGGAGCCCCTCTCTGGGCTGGCTGAGGCTGGAGCCCCCTCCCTCGGCTTGCTGGGAGGTGTGGAGGGAGAGGCGCGGGCGGGACCGGGGCTGCTGCCTGGGCTCCGGGGCCAGTGTGAGTTCTGGCTGGTGCTTGCGCGGGCTCTGAGGGCCCCGCACACGCAGCGGCCGACCGGTACTGCCAGCCCAGGGCAGTGAGAGGCTTAGCACCCGGGCCAGCAGCTGCGGCGGTTGTGCCGGGTCCCCCAGCAGTGCTGCACTGCTGGGGCTGCACTCAAATTCTCCCCGGGTTTGGCTGCCTCCCGGCCAGGCAGGGCTGGAGCCCTGCAGCCCGCAGTGTCTGAGCTCCTCTCCTCCCCCTGCAGTGGGACCCTTCGCGGACCTGAGCCTCCTGGAGGGGTGCCGCCCCCTGCTCCGCCCGGGTCCCATCCACAGCCCAAGGGCTGAAGAGTGCAGGCTGAGGCTCAGGACTGTCGGGCAGCTCCGCCTGCAGCCCTGTTGCAGGATCCACTGGGTGAGGCCAGCTGGGTTCCTGAACTGGATGGGGACTTGGAGAACTTTTATATCTAGCAGGAGGGTCGTATGTGCCCCAATCAGCACTCTGTGTCTACCTCAGGGTTTGTGAATACACCAATGGGTACTCTGTATCTAGCTAACCTAGTGGAGACTGGGAGGACTAGCACTCTGTGACTCTATGTCTAGCTCAAGGTTTGTAAACGCAGGAATTGGTACTCTGTACCTAGCTAACTCTGTATCTAGCTAACTAGCACTCTGTGACTCTGTCCAGCTCAAGGATTGTAAGACTACCAATCAGCTCTCTTTAAAGTGGACCAATCAACTCTCTGTAAAATGGACCAGTCAGCAGAATGTGGGTGGGGTCAGATAAGGGAATAAAAGGAGGCTGCCGGAGGCAATCCCAGGAAATTCTCTTGGGTCTCTTTCCACAATGTGGAATCTTTGTTCTTTCACTCTTTGCAATACGTTTTGCTGCTGCTGACTCTGTGGGTGCACGCCAGCTTTAAGAGCTGTAACACTCACTAGGCAGATGTGCAGCTTAGTTCCTCACAGGGAGACCACCAACCCACCAGAAGGAAGAAGCTCCAGACACATCTGAAAGTCTGAAGAAACAAGCTCCGGACACCCCATTTTTAAGAACTGTAACACTCACCACGAGGGTCTGTGGCTTCATTCTTGAAGTAAGTGAGACCAAGAACCCACAAGTTCCAGACACATTTTGCTGTAGGCCAGGCACAGTGGCTCATACCAGTAGTCCTAGCACTTTTGGGAGGCCGGGGTTGGGGATCCCTTGAGTTCAGGAGTTTCACCAGCCTGGGCAACTTGCTGAAACATGGTGGTTGGTCCAAGGGAAGGGGGAATTTTTCTAAACCTGAGCTGTCCAAGCTCAGCATGAAGTGCAGTGGGCTGCTGAGTCAGGCTAGCAGAGGCAGCCAGGAACCCTGCAAATCTGCAATCCCTTCTGCCAGGTCTGTCCCAGCGAGTGTCACTAAAAGGCAGCCCTGTGTGCTTCTGTCACTGTGGCAGCCTTGACAAGGAAGGGAAGGAGACCCAGTGCTGAACTCCAAGCAGAGATGGGGCTTTTCTCTCTGCATATTTTCTCTCCCTTCCCAGCCTGCATTTGCAATAACACTGATTTATATTTGTATTATCAATCAAAAATGGTTGTAAGCAAGTGTTACACACAATGTTAACTCCTATTTACATTCCTAACTGAATAATGTCTAAAGAGGTACTTAAACTGACATAAAACACAGATGATCTTATGATCAAATGTTTACTGCAAGAAAAAACTTCAAATTCCAAGGAGTCCCTCCAAATATAGAAAGGACCAGTATTTTAAGAGGTACGTTAACTAAAATGTGGGAATGTAGGAGCAGAGCAGGAAGAACCTTTAAGTCCAAAACTTACAAGAAGTCAATTTCATAGTGAGTTTCCTTGGTCCTTCCACAACAAGCTTTGGCATCTGTTTTCTCTACAATGGAGGTAATAACAGTAGTTATTTCAGGGCAGGAAAAGTCTTAGAGCTGTGCTGGAATATGATCTTGGCTATATAAAGTTTCACTATTTGTATATTGTAACAAACGTACAGTGTATTTTTTATTGGTAGTCAATAACAGATTTCTTTTGGAAAAGTAGCAGCCTCCTGTCCAGGGAACACCTGCAGTTCCCACTGAGTGAACATTGGTGTCTGCTAACCTTTGCCTCTATTTCTCTCAATAATATACTGTCAAGCTGTTCCTTGATTTAGCAGTTTTATTTACTTTCCTTTTCTTTTCCCGTTTCCATTTTCGAGAGAGAGTCCCTCTATGTCGCCCAATCTGGAGTGCAGCAGCACCATCATAGCTCCCTACCACCTAGACGGCTGGGCTCAAGCAATCCTCCTACATCAGCCTTCAGAGTAGCTGAGAATACCTGCACAGCCCACCGGGCCCAGCTAATCTTTGTGGTTTTTGTTTTGTTTTTCCATTCTGGGTTTCACCTGGTGCGGTGGCTCATGCCTGGAATCCTAGCACCCCAGGAGGCCGAGGCGGGCAGATCACCAGAGGTCGGGAGTTTGAGATCAACCAGACCAAATGGAGAAACCCTGTCTCCTCCAGAAAAATAAAAAATTAGAGAAGCATGGTGGCTCACACCTGCAATCCCAGCCACTTGGGAGGCTTAGGCAGGAGGATCACTTAAACACGGGAGGTGGAGGTTGCAGTGAGCCAAGATCATCCCATGGCACTCCAGCCTGGGCAACAAGACCGAAACTCCGTCTCAAAAAAACAAACAAACAAAAGACAGGTTTCACCATGTTGCCCAGGCCGGCCTAGAACTCCCAGGCTCAAGTGATCCACCACACTTGGCAGTCCAAAGTCCTGGGATTACACTGTGAAGGTTCATTTTATGTGCCAACTTGACTGGGCCACCGGTGCTCAGATGAAACATTGTTTCTGGTGTGTTTGTGAGTGCTTCCAGATGACATTAGCCTTTGAGTCAGTGAATTCAGTAACGTAGATGGCCCCGTGGAGATGGGCATCATCCAACCCACTGAGGGCTTGAGTAGAACAAAAGGAGGAAGGGAGAATTCGCCCCTTTCTTTCTGCCTCTGTGCGTGTGCTGGGACATCTCATCTCATCTTCTCCTCCCCTGGGACTGGGATGGACACCATCAGCTCTCCTGGTTGTCAGGCCTTCTGACTTGGACACAATTAAATCACCAGTTTTCCTGAGTCTTCCAGTTTCCAGATGACAGCTTCTTTGCCTTCATAATCATGTAAGCCACGACCCCATAATAAATCTCTATTTTTTAAATTATACTTTTTTTTTTTTTTTTGAGGCGGAGTCTCGCTCTGTTGCCCAGGCTGGAGTGCAGTGGCGCGATCTCGGCTCACTGCAAGCTCCACCTCCTAGGTCCACGCCATTCTCCCGCCTCAGCCTCCTGAGTAGCTGGGACTACAGGCGCCCGCCACCACGCCCAGCTAATTGTTTTGTATTTTTAGTAGAGACAGGGTTTCACCGTGTTACCCAGGATGGTCTCAATCTCCTGACCTTGTGATCCGCCCGCCTCGGCCTCCCAAAGTACTGGGATTACAGGTGTGAGCCACCGTGCCCGGCCTAAATTATACTTTTTAAGTTCTAGGGTACATGTGCACAACATGCAGGTTTGTTACGTATGTATACATGTGCCATGTTGGTGTGCTGCACCCATTAACTCGTCATTTACATTAGGTATATTTCCTAATGCTACCCCTCCCTGCTCCACCCACACCACAACAGGCCCCAGTGTGTGATGTTCCCCGTCGTGTGTCCAGGTGTTCTCATTGTTCAATTCCCACCTATGAGTGAGACCATGCGGTGTTTGGTTTTCTGTCCTTGCGATAGTTTGCTCAGAATGATGGTTTCTAGCTTCATCCATGTCCCCACAAAGGACAGGAACTCATCCTTTTTTATGGCTGCATAGTATTCCATGGTTTGTATGTGCCACATCTTCTTAATCCAATCTATCATTGATGGACATTTGGGTTGGTTCCAAGTCTTTGCTATTGTGAATATTGCCGCATAAATCTTTTTAAGAAAATGTGACATATATTCACCATGGAATACTATGAAGCTGTAAAAAGGAACAAAATCATGTCCTTTTCAGCAACATGGATGCAGTCGGCGGCCATGATCCTAAGGAAACTAACACAGAGACAGAATATCAAATACTGCATGTTCTCACTTATAAGTGAGAGCTAATCATTAAGTCCTAATTCTTAGAACTGGTAAATGTTACCTTATTTGGAAAAAGCATCTTTTCAGGTATGATTAAGTTAAGGATCTTGAGGGGAGATTATCCTTGTTTGTCTCAGTGGGCATTAAATCCTGGCACATGCTTCCTTAGAGA
Source organism: Chlorocebus sabaeus (assembly GCF_047675955.1). Taxonomy (NCBI): domain Eukaryota; kingdom Metazoa; phylum Chordata; class Mammalia; order Primates; family Cercopithecidae; genus Chlorocebus; species Chlorocebus sabaeus. The sequence continues at coordinate 5,057,217 of NC_132929.1, read as the reverse complement.
GATAAAGGAGATTTAAGTTCAGACAGAAGAGAAGGAGGCCATGTGACCACGGAGGCAGAGACCAGAGTGGTGAAGCTGCAAGCCAATGAATGCCAGCAGCCACCAGAAGCTGGGAAAGTCAAAGGATGCATTTTGCCTTAAGCGCCTGAGAGCACTGGCTCTGCTGATACCTAGATTTCAGCCCAGTGGTACTGATTTTGCACTTCTGTTACCCAAAACTGTGAGAAAATAAATTTCTGTTGTTTTGAGTCACCAAATTTTTGGTAATTTGCTGTAACAGCCACAGGAAACTAATATACATGCCTACCTGGGTCCAGCTGTGTCCTGTGACTCCTGCTTTCCTGGGACAGGCTGGTTGCTCCATGCCTGCTGGCCACCCTCCTGGAACTGGACACTGCAGGTTGCTCCATGGCTGCTGGCCATCCTCCTGGGTGCTGGACGCTGCAGGCTGCTCCATGCCTGTTGGCCATTCCCTTTGGTGCTGGACAGCACTCACATTGTGAAATGCACTGGCCGTGTGAAAAACACCTGCAAATGTTGCCAGGAGAGGAGTTAGTTCTTTTGTTGGCAACCCTTGCTTATTGCTTATGCCTTAACCTTTGTGCCTCCAAGATCCCTTCTCTCTGCCTTCATCGATGCCAGGAAGGCAGTCACCTTTTGCCTTCCTTTGCCTCTCAGCAAGTGGCATATCTCCATGTCACTTTAAGCATCAAGCACACAGAGCCCAATAAGATGCTGAGAAGTGTCTGCCTGCTGTTACAAGCTGGTGGAGACATTCTGAGCCAGTAAATCCAGGTCTCAGGAAAACAGCTGCAGGAAACCTAAAGTTCAAAATGCTGAAGTGAAAAATGGGTAATGACAACAAAGGGAATCACAAGCCCCTTCTTTTAAAAATGTTACGGTGATAGTCCGGGCGCAGTGGCTCAGTCCTGTAATCCCAGGACTTTGGGAGGCCAAGGCAGGTGAATCAGGAGGTCAGGAGATCAAGACCATCCTGATGAACACGGTGAAACTCCATCTCTACTAAAAATACAAAAGAATTAGCACAGCATGGCGGCGGGTGCCTGTAGTTCCAGTTACTCGGGAGGCTGAGGCAGGAGAATGGCATGAAACTGGGTGGCGGAGCTTGCAGTGAGCGGAGATCATGCCACTGCACTCCAGCCTGGGTGACAGAGTGAGACTCCGCCCCCACCCAAAAAAAAAGTGCTGATAAGGCACAACATAAAATTTGCCGTATTAACCATTTGTAAGTATACAGTGCAGTAGTATTAATTATATACATGTTGTTGAATAACGAGTTGCTAGAACTTGCTGCTCTTGGAGAACTGAAACTATACCCACTACACAGCAACTCCTCATTTCTGTATCCCCTGGCTTCTGGAAACAAGCATTCGATTTTCTGTTTCTATGAGTTTGACTAATGTCTAACCTAATGTAAGACAAATCATACACTATTTGGTTTTGTGTGACTGGCTCATTTCAATTAGTGTAATGTTTTCAAGGTTCATCTATGTTGTAGCATGTGACAGGACTTCTTTCTTTTTTAGGCTGATAATTGGCATGGATAGACCACATTTATTTATTTATTTATTTATTTATTTATTTATTTATTTAATTAGACAATCTCACTCTGTTGCCCAGGCTGGAGTGCAGTGGCATGATCATGGCTCACTACAGTCTGAACCTCCCATTCTCAAGCGATCCTGCTGCGTCAGTCTCCTGAGTAGCTGGGACTACAGGCACATGACACCATCCCTGGATATTCATTTTTCTGTGTAACTGGTTGAGAAACAGGGGTAACAGTAAAGAAACTGTCTTAGAATAATCTGGTGACAGCGGAAGAGAATATGAGACACATTGTCCTCACAGAGCCTTGAAGAGTGTGACAGTAGTTGAGGGCCACACTGTTGTCTTATAGTGAAGTGAGGAGAACACACACTGGTTTGGTAGTCCTGGGGATGGAACGAGGAATGAAATGTGAACCTCATTGGCGGCAGAATCAAAATGTCTTGGGTCTTTGTAGTCAACAATTAAATGAGAAGGAGGAATTATTGACTGACTTAGGAAGAAGTAAATACCAAGAAATACCAATAAAATACAAAGCTTGCAATTTTAGTCAGGGCAAAGATTAAGCATTGTGTGAATCTAGATAGATTACTGAGCAGTTTTGTTGCTTGTATTTTATATCCTGTATCTTCTAGGTATGAAGCTATTTCTTTATATCTAAACATAGCCAAACATTTTTTAAACTAACAGCTTTATTGTCATACAGTTTTTATATGATAAGGCCCCCTTCAGGTGTACAGTTCAGTGGTTTTTAGTATATTCGGAGTTATGCAAACATTACCACTACCTAATTTCCAAACATTTTCATCTCCCTACAAAGAAACCCCATACCCATTAGCAGTCACTCCCTGTACCCGTCTCCCCCACCGTTGATCCCGGAAACCTCTGATCTAATTTCTATCTCTGTAGATTTGCCTATCCTGGACATTTCATATAAATGAAATCATATAAAATGTGCCATTTTCTGACTGGCTTTTCTTTACAGAGATTATAAATCAAATGCCAGAAGAGCCTAAGCTTAGGATAGTGTTTGCTGTACAACTTTGACAACTCAACTTTTTTTAAAGTTGAAAATCTGACTGTCTGTATATGTAGCATATTATCCTTAGGTGACCCTTCCTTTGATTATTAAGAATTTTTTCCCTAGTATTATTGAACTGTTTCAATATTCAGCAGGAACCCTTCAGAGACAAAGAGCAGTAGGAATTTGGAACACATATTGACAAAATAAATGTCACTTAATACAGTAGTAGAGTCGACCACTTTTAGGTGTCGATGCTGCTGAAAGTGTATATTGAGGAAAGGTTTACTTATCTTACTTTTTGTGGAGGTGCTAGAAGTACTTTTGTCTTGTGTTTATATTTTAAGAAACCTTTGCAGAGGTACTATGTGGTTGTACAAATGTACTTTCTTTTGACCTGAAAATGCAAAAACTTCCTGTCTTTCCACTTTCTGAGACTCTGCAACCTTAAAGGAAGAGTGGGATACATTAAAGGAAAGGTGGTGGTGGCTGGGTAATGGGTAGCAATGTCTACTATATACTTTCTTTCCCAAAACAAGTCCCTGTCTACTGTCAGCATTTCCAAAATGTGAAGATCAAGTGTGGTGTTAACTCACTAACTAATGACTAGACTTTGAGTGGTTGTGGAAGCAAAATCTCAGTGAGTGCCTGGAGGTTCTAATTCTGTTAAATCAGTGAGTGCACATTCTATACAAGATTCTCTTAGCCCAGTGGCAGATTTAAGGAGTGGGAGATAGATTTCTATGTTTCAGAAATCAAACACACAAAGAGTAAAAATTTTTAATCCCATGATTCTTTGCCCAAGTTTAATTTTCTGGAGAGTTTTTCTTTAGATTTTCTTTCCTTTCCATTAAACTGTTACTTTGGAATGTCTCAGGGTTTGGGAAAGCAAGTGGGAAAGACACTGGCTTGGATTCTCCAGGAGAAGGGAGTGAAGAGGACTTCTTTCCCTCATTTTGTTATTGAATCATGTCATGATAACAATTATTAAGGTGAATGAATGGTCTACAGTAGAAGTTTTTAAATGCCTTCTCTACAAAATAATTTGGTTTAGTCAATGCAAGGATGCCTTTGGTTAGCTGGAATGGAAGATGTGCCGGCTGGAGTGGTCTTGGCAATTCTTCCGGGGGGAAATTCAGCATTTGGAAGTGTAGGAAGCAGAAGGAATCTCAGGCAAGGGAAAGGTGTGGGCAGAGACCCGGAGGACAGAACAGGTTGTGGTGGACATGGTGTCCACATAGACCTCATCAGTGGTCTTAGCTTTTGTGTTTTCAAAATTACCACAGTTTGTGTTCTAAAACTGTCATCCCCTTGATTTTATTTTTGGCATGCTATCTGTGTGTTTTCAAATTTAAAACAACAGTAAAGGAGAAATGAAATTATTTTGTTTGAGAAAAAGTTAAGGTTAAAACATCTTGATCTAAATAATTTTCTATGGGGAGATTTGATAAATCCCCAGAAGCTATCTGTCGTTCAGAGAACAGTCTTCAGACCTAGAAAGGACTTGAGGAGTCCCAGAGAGGAGCTGCATGGTCTGAACCATTTGATTCTCATGACAGAATGGGTAAAAACAATTTTAACCATGAAACCATGCAGATGTTCATATTCTGGATAGGGTAAGGTCAATGCCATTGTCAGAGGAAAAACTTTTGGCCATCACAGGATAGGAGAGAAAGTTTGAGTTGTAAACAATACTCTAATGCCATTTAAGGGAATGGGTTTTTCTGCCCCTATTCTTTGGAATATTTAGGGTTAATTTCTTAGTTTTTGACATCACAAAAATTTCCAACTATTTTGTTCTAAGAGCCATTTCAAACGATGGACTACAATTTCAGAGCAATTACATGAGAGTAATACCAATAGAATTTTTAAGTTACCCATAGTCTTATATCCCTAACAATTATGTTCATGCTTGCATGTTCTCTTTTCATCTTTACTGTGTGCATACTTTCTTAGTAACGACGTGTAGACATTTTTTAAGCAGGAATAATTCTCGAGATAATTTTGTATGTTTCCTTTTTTCTTTATAAGGTGTGTATTGGGTGGGGGAGCATTATGTATGAAACTGCTCACAAAACAGGTGATTATTTTCTTATAATACCCAATTTTCACCCTCAATAGAGTGTTTTGATAATGTAAGTTAGATTGTAAGTAGAAATTTCTCTTAAGGAAATTTTAGTTTTTTTTGGTTTTTTTTTTTTCATAATCCCTATTTTCAAGGATGAAAAAGGTAAACCAGTAAAATGAGATTGTACTTGGTGCTGAATCTATGCCAGGATAGGCATTAAGAGTGACCTTTATTTAAGGTTCTAATTTGCTCATGTTGGGCACTTAGAAAATTGGTTTGTTGCTTTTTATGAGATTCTAGAAATGTTCCAATTTTAGTTTTCCCCCTTGACTCCGGACTTTTTAACACCAATCTGCTGCTGTGGAGGCATATGCCATTTTGTTAGGCCTTCTCAAGTGGGAATCAGGAATGCTGCTGTGTTCTAGAGATGTTTTGTTCTTCCTATAGGGATGAAGCAGTGCCTACTCGATAATTGGTCATTGTTCAAAGAAATGCCTCCTGACTCAAAGGCAAAGCCAGAGTGCAGCTTGGAGCAAAGAAGGTACTTTTATTAAGAATTTTAATAAACCATAAGATATATTTCGTATTACTTTGTGAGCCTTCTTCCTGTCTTGATTTAATTCTTTTTGAGAGAATTCATTTCATTTTCATTTGGTTTGTTTTCTTCTTGTTGCAAAGATGACCTATAGAAAATACAGAAGTATAAGAAAATTTGAAGATACTAACTGATAATCACTTAATGATTTAGTACCTGCTTGTTTAGTCTTTGTTATATTGACTGAAGACAAACATGGCTACAGTTGTAAATTATTATTGGTATGTATACCCTAGTAAGTTAAAAGTTATATGTACTTTGAAGTTTTGCAAAATTGGGTTCATATTAGGAATTAATTCCTGATGAACTTTTACGTGCTAGGCACTAGTCTTTTTATTTATGGATTGATTTTTACTTTTTTTTCCCCTCTGTGCCTATGCTTACCAAGCCTTTTTAATTTTTACTTTTTATTAATTCTTTCAATCCTCTTAATAACTTAAAAAGAGGGTATTACTAATATCTGCATTTTGTAGATGAGGTAACTGAAGGTGGGTAACTTATCCAAGGTCACAGGTGGCAAAGCAAGGATTAAAACCAGACAGTCTGGCTGCCCAAGGCCCAACCGAGAGGAGCTGAGAGCACGCCATGGGGCAGAAGGATGTTGTTCAGGCCGGTTTTCTGTTCAGCTAACATGAAATGCAGGCTGTAACCTTAATTCTAGGACATTACCGAGAAAGCCTTCCAAAGCCATAGCTTTTTTACCATGACCATGACTTTTAGCAAGAATTTTTGGTTTAAAGGCCACATGGTGCTCTAAGAACCTTCTGTTCACTTTTACGGAGGGACTGATTGTTGAGCTAAATAGAAATGCTGGAGCACACAACCTTTAGGGCAGCTTTGGACCTATTTCTGTGGTCAGGAAAGACACCTGTCTTTCCCTGCTGCCCACAGCCTCCAGTTATTCACCTTCAGAATCTCCTAGTCTGTGATCACATTCAGATGAAAGATCTGTTTTGTTTTTTCCAGGGTAGGAGGAAGGGAGTCACCAACAATACTAAGCAGTCTCGTCTTCTGTGTATAAATGAGCAAAGTTAGGGAGCCAAATTTGAAAACCTTGTGTAATCCTGAGATTTTCCAAGAGAATCTAAGAGAATGTCAGCATTATGCATGGTGGTGAAGTGGTCTTATATTAGTTGTATCCACAGCTCTCATCAAAAGCAGACACTGATACTTTTTGAGGGAAGTTTTCTCTAACTGAAGCCTATAGGTTGCCAAAGATTAAAAGCAGGCAACTATGAATTCAGATAAATCATAACATTCAAGTAGTCAACCCAACATGTTTGAGAATTGTTAAAAAGAATGAATAACATATTTCCCAAAGACTGTAGTTTTTGGAATTATCAGATACAGAACACAAACTTCAAATATTAAAATTGTGGGAAAATAGTTACATGTGAAATCTAATGTGTGTTTAAAATATATATAAATTCATTCATAAAATTGAGCAAGCAGGAAGACCACCAGAAATGATGAGGAAGACCTGAAAGGAAAATGTATGAAATAGAACTTACAGAAATAAAATACATAGCCTGGTATGGTGACACACACACCTGAAATCCCAGCACTTTTTGGGAGGCTGAGGTGGGAGGATAGCATGAACCCAGGAGTTGGAGACAAGCCTGGGCAACATGCTAAGAACTCATTTCTACCAAAAATACCCCACCACCACCACCAAAAAAAAAAAAAAAATTAGCTGGGTATGGGGCACCTGCCTATAATCCCAGCTACTCAGGAGACTGAGGTGGGAGGATCACTTGAGCCCAGGAGGTCAAGGCTGCAGGTTCGTGCCACTGCACTCTATCCTGGGTGACAGAGTGAGACTCTCTCTCTGAATAAAATAAAATAAAAAATGTAATCGTTGAAATAAGAGACTCAGTGGATGGATTAGACACGAGAAGAAAGAATTAATCGGTTAGATGATTCTCTGCAAAAAGTAAGTCAGCGTGTTAGAGAGACATGAGGATAGATGATAGGGTAGAAGTTGGTGGACTTGGCGGGGACAGAGAGATCAGAATGAGGTCTAAAATATGTCTTAGTGAAATCCCTGGAGGACGTATTAAAATATTAGAAAGTGAGAGAAATAGAAGTTCCTTGTTTTGTTTTGTTTGTTTGTTTCTTTGTTTTTGTTTTGAGACAGAGTCTCGTTCTATAGCCCAGGCTAGAGTGCAGTGGAATGATCTCGGCTTACTGCAAGCTCTGCCTCCTGGGTTCACGCCATTCTGCTGCCTCATCCTCTCAAGTAGCTGGGACTACAGGCACCCACTACCATGCCCAGCTAATTGTACTTTTAGTAGAGATGGGTTTTCACCATGTTAGCCAGGATGGTGTCAATCTCCTGACCTCCTGATCCGCCTGCCTCAGGCTCCCAAAGTGCTGGAATTACAGGCATGCAACACCGCACCCAGCCCAAAAGCTTTGGTTTTTACAGATATTAAACATGATTTTTAAGACAAAAAACAATCTTAACAATAACTTAGGAGAATAAGAGAAACATTTTTCCAAAAATGAGAAACCATTGTGATTATTTTTTCTTATTGGAATGTTGAATAGTATAGTCTGCTTCATTAATCATCAAGCATGCTATGGATTTTCCATTTTTATATGATCTGTATCTCAGTTAACGTAATACTGGTAATTTTTGTACTGTATGAAAAATATAGGCCAAAATCATAGACCTTGAATAGAAGCTGGGTCATGAAGATAGCTCTGGAGAAACACATAGATACACAAAAACTGAAAAACACACATATAAAGTATACACACATATATTTTTTAAAGTTTTAAAGCTTTTAAAGGAAAAGCCAGCCCCTCACCTTTCCCAGAGTGGGTGGCCTCTGCCCCGTCTTAGACTGGGTGGGGACAGCAGTTGCATGGGCAGCTTTCCTTGTGAGCCACAGGGCCCTCTGGCCATGCTACTGTCTGGCCACACCCCCTTTCCCTTTCATCTTTCTCATTGACCAATGGGCTTGGAGCATTAAGGCCACACCCCTATTCTGCATTCTACTGGGGCCCTGGTTACGCCTCCTCTGGCTCAGTCACACAGCAACCTGGTCGGTGACTGGAGGTGTTGATCAGTGCTCGCTGGGATTTTGCTGTGGCCCCAACCCCGCCTCCCTCCCCACCCTGCGATGGCAGGAGAAACTCGAGAGAGCAAATTGGCAGCAGCCAAGAAAAAGGTAAAAACACACTAGGTCATGGCCCCCCAACCCAGTCACAGATCCCCTCCGATGACGACTCCTGCCAGAGTCCATACCACTTCTGAGGCACACCAGACTGGGTCCCCCACCCCAGTGCCTCTGGGCTACCCCCACCAAAGTTTTGTCAGTCAGCCCCACCCCTTCAGCAAGCAGCCCTGTCCCTGCCCTCAGCAGTCACCCCAGGGTAACTTTGGGCGGGTGACTCCTGGGGCTCCCCACTCCATTCATGGGCCCTCATCTCCTGCCGCCCCAAGTTTGACCTCCCTTGGCTCTTTGGGCTCACGTCTCCAAGAACCTGGGTTCCCCCAGCCCCAGGCCCCACCCTTGCCAGTCATCCCTGGGTGACTTTGGGACTACGGGACTTTGGGATGCTGCTGTCTCCTGGGGCTCCCTGCTGCGGACTCTGCCCTCCACTCCTGCTACCTCAAGGTCGCCCTCCCTGGGCTCTTTGCACTGGCATCTCCAAGGACCTGGGTCCCAACCCTGTTTTTCCCTCCCCCATTGTGGAGCAGTGACTCAGACACGCTACTGATGTGGTCCCTCCCCCCGACCTGGAGGAGTGGAATGTAGTGATGTCACAATCCACCTAGGAACTGTCATTACTGGAAGACCGGCCTTTGATCTTATGACCCAGTCCCCTAAGCGTTCTCACCCCATTTCTGGTTCCTCTGGTCACAGCGCAAATTTCCAGCTGGAAGGGGAATAGAGACTGTGGGACCTAGGAGGAAGAGGTTCCAGGCTGCCTCACTCCCTTAACATCGACATTGACAGGGGGAAAAGCCTACACTTCCCCCGTGAGCACAAAACATTGACAGTATCTCTGGGTGGCAATGGGAGAATGGGTTTGGTTTTGTTTTCTCCCAGGTTTCTACTTTCCAGAGAGATTTTAACATTTTTTTCTGAGTTCTCCACCTCATATTCTAATTCTCCATGGTTCTGGGACCAGACTGCCCTTCAGTCAGTATTCTCTGAAGTGAGATTTGCTCATCTTCTGAGGAATAGATCTTGGGGAACTGAATTTGACAGCTTGAATCTTCCTCATATTATCTCAACCTGCGGTACTTTGAGTGCCACGGGATAAATATGGGACATCTTTCTGAAGCGTCAGGTTCCCTTGATTCTCTTGGGATCAAGAGAAAAAACATTAATGTACTTAGGGATGACAGTCACATAGGTTTCTAAGAGTATACCAGACTTCTCTCTGAAATGAGGTTTGGGTTGTCCTCTTTCTGATAAATTCCCAGATTTCACAGAAAGGCTGTCTTCTGCCACGAGGACACATTGATATAAAAGTTTGAGAGGTACTGGTGCACTTCTTGATACTAACAGATGTGTGAGGATGTATGACTCTAAACCACGCAGTTCCTGCCTACCTAATGTTTACTTTTCTACCTCTGCCTCTGGTTTTGGTCCCTGGCAGTTGCTGATTCTTGGTAAAACCCCAGAGCTTGGAGTCAGAAGACTGAGTTTCAAAGTTCCAGTATTGCCTTTTTCTTTTCTTCTTCTTTTTTTTTCCTATCCATATCGATCCCTCTCAGTCACTAAATGATGGTGACAACACCTTGTACGGTTGTTGGCGTCATTAAATCAGATGGTGTATATAGTATTTTGTAAAAACTGTAAGGAGGATGTGGCTGTAGGGGCTGATGGTTCCCATGAGTATTACTGCTCTTCTTTCCCACAGTTAAAAGGATATTGGCAGAGAAACAGCCCTGGTTGTCCAACAGGAGCGAAGAAGAACGGGAAAACAAATGGCAGTGTCCCTGAGACAGCCACTTCTGGTGGTTGCCACTCACCTGGGGATGTGAGTCTTGGCTGACCAGGCTCCTGGGGACAAGGGGCGCAAGGGGCAGTAGAGGGTAATTATTAAGATTGTGGATGGACTACTGGGTACTGGTTCAGAATTCTGGGTTTGAATCCTGCCTCTCCGTCTGCTAGGGATATGATTTAGGGCAAGTTGCTTGAGCTCTTTGGGCCTCTCTTTGCACATCTGTATAATAGAAGTGGTATTGTTTGACTTCCATTTGTGAGGTTTAAATGAGATTTGTTACTGTTGTTTTTATGTTAATCCCTAGTACATGGCCTGCGGTAAACACCCAGGACACCCAGGATATGGTCATTGCTGTTCGATTTTCCTCATCCCCAGTCTCAAGGGGAAGCCAGGACAATGAGAACAGCCACTTGTCATCAGGATTCACTGAAAGGGACCCAGGGTGGGATGGTGGGGAGATAAAAAGCATGGGAGAAGTTGGCACAAAGGAGTTATGGGACAAAGGGTTCAAGATAGGCAGAAAAGAAAATGTTGCCAGTTGATGGGGAAGAAAGGAAGTCAGAAGGCTCTGACACTGAGGGGGACAGAACATCTCCACGTGCACTCTCATCTCTTGTAGTCAGCAACGGGTATCGACGGAGAGGTCCCTACGTCATCTGCACCCCTCAAGGATCTGGAGGTAAGAGGCTCTGGGCGGAGGTGCAGTGACCCTGCAGGCCAATCCTCCAACCTCCTCCCACAGCAGGGAGTGGGTGCCCCTCTGCCAGCTGAGAGAGCCCACACACACCCCAGCCCTAATGATTGTTCTCTCTACCTCTCCACGACTCCTCCTCCACCTCCTCCTCTCTGCATGTGCCTCAGAGCCTGTGCCAGGAACTACCAGCAGCCCTGGACTCGAGGTCCGTCAAAATCAGTCAACTGAAGAACACCATCAAATCCTTGGTAAGAGTCCAGTGGGGTCCCCTGATTCCACGCTGCCAATCCTGGGCTCCAGTTTTCCCTTGGGGCCCTGAAGAAAGGGGCTGGGGGCCCTGGTGCCAAGGACAAATAGGGAGCTGGGGTGCCCAGGCCTCACATGGAGGGACCCCAGAGCACGCAGCATGGCTCTTCTTTTGCAGCCCTCTTTGCCGACTGTCTCCTCTCCACACACCCCTGCTCCAGTCCTTGCTACACACGCCCTGGGGTCATTGCCTCTCGGGGAAGTGCTAGCCTGACTGGTTGTCAGGGGCCCCGTATTTCTGCTGTGACTCAGTCCCTAATTTGTTCTTTGATTCTGGACAAGCCGCCTCTGCTTTCTGGACTCGGGTTTCAGAGGAGGTAGTGAGTATCAAAGGTGTCTGTTAGCTCTGAGAGTCCGAGATTTAAAGGCCGCCTAGAATGGGAACCTCAGGGCCAAGGGCTCCTGACTGTCCTTTTCTTGCCTATATCTGCTGTGAAGAACCGTACCTGGCCCATAGGTGCTCAGTGAATGTTTATTGAATGAACACACTTTTCTAAATGACAAGCTGGCAGAAGAGGGGGCCTTTCTCAAACTCCATCTCTAGAGGTTTATGTTCTTGTCCTCTCAAGAGATTCCAGATTCAGACTTTGAGTTCTGTGGCTGTGGGCAAAAACCAACAAAGACCCGAATTCTCTGTCCTTGGGCGCTTGAGGAGAGTTGACCAGTTCGTGTTCCCACTGAGTCTGAGAACTCTGCCTTTAAAATCCATTCCTGGCCCCACCTACCGCTTCCTGGTGTGGGGAATAGAGTTGAGGGGCCACCCTCCATCACCTTAATTTGACTCTCCCCACAGAAACAACAGAAGAAACAAGTGGAACATCAGCTGGAAGAAGTAACGTGATTTCTTTGTTTCCTCGCGACATGACTGCTGGGTTTGGGGGGCTCTCAGATGTAGAAGCCCCAGTCTCCTCTCCCCTACTCCCAACCTGGGGAAGAAGGCTCACCCCTCAGATTCCACCCCATCCCCACAGGGTCCCTGATAACCTGATCCCATGGGTGGGCCTGTCCTGGGGCATCGGTGGCTTTCTGGGGGCATGTCTCTTGCTGTGCCATCTCTACCTCCCCCTGGTAAGAGCTCTGTCTTCCTCTTCCTATAGGAAAAGAAAGCAAACAACGAGAAACAGAAAACTGAAAGGGAGCTAGAGGTGAGTGGAGGGTATGAGGTTTTCTCCTGTCCTCCACGGAATGCTTCTTTCCTTCTCTTTCAGCACTTGCTTGGCTTTTCTCCCAAAGGTTCAAATCCAGAGACTGAACATACAGAAAGGGAAACTAAGTACGGACCTGTATCACACGAAACGTTCTCTCAGATACTTTGAAGGTGGGAATCTGGGCACCCTGTCATCCTTCAGCCTGGCACTTTGACAGGTCTTTAGCGGGAGTCCTTTGGGCCCCATCTCAACTCTCTCATTACAGAGGAGTCCAAGGATCTGGCCGACCGCCTGCAATGTTCATTGCAGCGTACAGGAGAGTTAGAGCAGATGCTCTGTGCTGTCACTGCCACACAGAAGAAGAAGGCGAACCTGGTGAGTCCAACCACCTGCCCCGTCCCCTGGGAGCCCGGCTTCGCAGATAGAGGAGTGAGCCTAAGGGTCCCTTCTGCAGGATGGAGTGTCCTGCCCAGGAGGCAGCATGGCCATGTCTCGCTGCTTTTGTGTGTGGTTGTTAGAGGCAGCCTGGGGCTGAGTCAGCTGCTGTGGATGAGTTGGGGGGGCGCAGTGGGGGGTGAGCACTGGATGCAGAGCTTGGAGGCCAAGTGCCTGCCCTGCCCTTACCTGGCTGTGGTCTTGGCCAAGTCCTAGGTGGGGTATTGGGTACTTGTTCTGTGAAGGTACAGAAGATTACCTTTAGTATGATACCATTTCTGTAGAGAGAGGAAACGTGTGTGTGTGTGCGCACATATTATGATAGTATACGTAAAACATGTCTGCAACCGTTCAAAAAAACTCGGGAGAGAGCAACAGGGTGGCTGGGAGATACTTCCCTTCTGTACCTTCTGAGTTTTGGACTATGCAAAGGTATCATCGTTTCAAAAACTGAACAAAAGATTATTTTTCCCCTTCCTATCTGTGCTTTCAACCCCAGCAAGAAAATGGGCTTAGAGAATCAGATAGACCTGGGTGTTCAAATCCCAGCTCTGCCTAAGTGATGTTAAGCAAGCACTTAACCTCAAATACTCCATGTTTTTTCATCTACACAATAGAGGTCGTCATAGTAACCGTCTCCTATGGTGGTTGTGAGGATTAAATGGGATTGCTAGCATGGTGCCTGGTGAAACACTCCATAAAGGTTCAGACAGTGGTAGTAATAACAGTAATAACAATAGCAATATTATCTGATCTCTCTGGGCCTCTGTTAGGCAGCTGTAAATTCCATCTCATTCCCTATCCCTTCCAACTTTACTGAGTTCTGTTAAAAAACCACACCATGGGCTTGGAAATGCCTCGATGTTTACTGACCGAGTTGTATATTGAGCCTAGCCCTAGCTCTTTTAAGGGGCACTGTGTGGAATGGCCCAGGCTCCCCAGATTGAAACTTCTCACTCTTCACCATCCAGTCCTCGAGCCACAGGAAAGCATATATGGAGTGGAAGTTAGAGCGGTCCACACGGGAGCAGGCAATTCTGAAAGCACAGCTGACACAGGTGAGGTTTTGCAGAGGGAGGGATGTGGAAGGAAGATGACCCCAGGTGGCCAGGAGCAGGTGAGGACCAGTGACAGCCCTTCCTAACTTCTGTGCCCATTCTTGCAGTTGAAGGAGTCGCTCAAACAAGCCCATCTAGAGCGGGGCGAATATGTGCAACATCTGAAAGGAGAGAGGGCTCGGTGGCAGCAGAGGATGAAGAAAATGTCGCAGGAGGTGAGATCTGACCCTTCAGCCCCCTGACCTTAGATGGGTCACGGAATCTTTCTGGGCATCTGTAAAATGGGAACAGTACAGCCAGAGGTGGTCATGGGTCTGGGCTTTGTGGAGGTGGGGGCAGAGAGGGAGATGGCAGCCACCAGCCACCAGCCCCTCTCTCCAGGGCCCTTTCCCCCTGTGCTTTGGGCAGGTTTTCACCTTGAAGAAGGAGAAGAAGGGTGACATGCGTCGGCTAGAGAAGCTGGAGAGGAGCTTCTCCAAACTGAAGAACCGGATGGGTGAGATGGGGCTGGCGTGACCTGGGAGCAGGCCTGGCATCAGAGGGCTGTGGGGGGGGCTTAGAATGCCCCAGGGAGGTGGGTGGATGGAAGGGCTTTGAGGCAGAAGGAAAGAGGTCTGTGCCAGGAGACGGCAAGTCTTGTCATCTCCATGAGCCTCAGTGTCCCCATCAGCACAGAGGGCCCATTGTCAGCCACCCACAGTGCTCTGTATTGAAAGTGGTTGGAAGATTGGCTACCATCCGGGTGCGAGGAATCATTAGCAGTGCGGCCAAGTTTGGGGAGCCTGAGAGGAGCTGTGCACCAAGAGGAGGGGTTTTGTTGTTGGTTTTTGGTTTTGGAGAATACAGAGGCCCTTATTGACCGCTTCCTTTCTCAGCTGAACCCCTGCCCCCGGATCCCCCAGCAGTGTACCCTGAGGTGGAGCTGCAGCACCTGAGGAAGGAACTAGAAAGAGTGTCAGCAGAGCTCCAGGCCCAGGTGCAAAACCATCAGCATGTAAGTCTCCTGAACCAGGCACAAAAGGAGAGGCTTCGGGAGCAGGAGGAGAGGCTTCAGCAGCTGCCGAGCCACAGAGCGGCTTCGAGGAGCTGGTGCATTGCCCCACCTGGGGAGCCTGCCCTCCTCCCTGGCCCTCCAGGCCTTTGTTTCCCCACCTGTAAAATGGGGCAACATAGCCCTCATGTGAAATGTTACTTCTAAAGGCACCTGTGAGCCAGAGCCCTGCTCTGGTGGCTGTGGGAGAGAGGGGATGATTTTTCTAACCTGCCTCCACCCTTCCCTGTGCCGTGGGAGGCAGACACCAAGTTCTGGGGTCTCCAGTTTCAGTGGGTGGCTGCTGATTGCTTCTCTCTGTCCAGAACAACAAGAGCAAGAGCGCACTGCAATTGGAGCAGCAAATAGAGGAGCTACAGGAGAAGCTGGACGAGGTGAAGGAGACGGTAACCTCCGCCCCATCCAAGAAGGGCTGGGAGGCGGGCACCAGCCTCTGGGGATGGGAGGTGCCAGGCCAGAAGCAGCTCCAGCCTGGGGGAGGTGACCCCACCACCCTCCAGGGCAGTCCTGAGACTGTTTCTTGCTTCCTGCCCTCTGACTTTTAGAGGTGGGTAGCCCTGGGCTCCCTCAGGTCTGGACATCATCATCCCAGCTAGAGGCATAGAGCCCCCCAATCATAGGGGAAGAGATAGTGGGATAAGAGGCTCCTTATGCCAGGCACGGTGGCTCACGCCTATAATCCCAGCACTTTGGGAGGCTGAGGCAGGAGAATTACTTGAGATCGGAGTTCAAGATCAGCCTGGCCAACATTGTAAAACTTCATCTCTACTAAAATTACAAAAAAAAAAAAAAAATGTAGCCTGGCATGGTGGCTCATGCCTGTAATCCCACCTACTCAGGAGGCTGAGGCCTGAGAATCACTTGAGCTCAGGAGGTGGAGGTTGCAGTGAGCTGAGATTGCACCACTGCACTCCAGCCTGGGCCACAGAGTGACACTCTGTCTCAAAACAAAACAAAAAGGCTCCTTGATTAAAACTGGATTCCAGCCTCGGTTCCACTGGTCACCATTCAAGTACTTTGCATCTCTAAGTCTCTGTTTCTTTAACTTCAAAAGGAAGTTAGCATTTTCCTTACAGAGGTGCTGAGGATTAAATGAGCTAATACATGGAAAGCACTAGGCCTCTAACATGCTTAGCAGATGGCGGCTGGCTCCCACTGCTTTTCCACCAGTCTGTGGCCTACAGTTTAAATGGTGAAGGAGGGTGTGAGATTTGAGGCTGAGGAAGGAGGCATGGTGTTCTAGGAAAGGGAGGCAGTCACTTAGGCCTGGAGCAAGGAGCCAGGGGCCTGGGAAGACGACAGAGCCCCACAGTGCCCTCACTACCTTATTGATGAGCCCAGAATCTGGAAGCCAGCCGCCACATGCCGTCACACCCAGGGTCTTCCTGCAGGTGGAGCTGAAGAGCCAAGAGGCTCAGAGTCTGCAGCAGCAGCCAGACCATTACCTGGGTCACCTGCAGCAGTCCGTGGCCACCTATCAGCAGCAGGTGGCCGCCTATCAGCAGCTGACCTCTGAGAAGGAGGCGCTGCACAGGCAGTTCCTGCAGCAGACCCAGCTAATGAACCAGCTGCAGCAGCAGGAAGCTTGGGGCAAAGCGGTGGCCGAGATGGCCCGCCGAAAGTTACAGGAGACCCAGGGGAGGGAGCGGCTGAGGGCGGGGCCATGAGGGGGATGACCTGGCAAACTCCGTGCCTTCTCACTCTTTCCTGGCCCCTTAGGAGCACCTGGAGGCTGCCAGGCAGCAGAATCAGCAGCTGCAGGACCAACTGAGCCTCATGGCTCTCCCTGGGGAAGGTAGGGGAGACCACTCAGAGGAAGAGGACAGAGCCCCAGGAGGAAGGGGGGACTGTTAGCAGCACAGAATTGAGGAGTTGGAAGAGACCTTTAGAACAGCTGGTCATGATGCCAACCGGGTGCCTGCACTAAGTTCGGCATCAATATGGTGACCTCCTGGGAGCGGGGGGGGCACCAAGTTGCCTAAGGATGGCTGAACTGGCCCAGGTCAGAAAGGGAGCAGGTCAGAACTCCAGCACTGACCGGTAGTGGGACTGTGCCTGGGCAGTATAGCAAGATCTTGGGTCTTAAAAATAAAAATAAAGAACAGCAGCTCATTCCTCTCTGGGGAGGGGCTGGCTCAGGGTTACCCAGTGAGGGTGGAGGCAGAGTTGGGCCCACAGTACCTCCCTTGTTGGGTTGTCTGAGGAGCCCTCTGGCCACTCCCCACAGGAGATGGAGGAGAACATCTGGACAGTGAGGAGGAGGAGGGTCCTCGGCCCATGCCGAGCGTCCCAGAGGACCTGGAGAGCTGGGAGGCCATGGTGAGCCTGACTCCCCCTGCACCCATTTTGCCACCTTCCTCTGTGGTCCCAGCCCCAGGGACTGGAGGCGAGTCTGTGATCGGGGAGCCCCAGCAGGGCCTGTGGAAAGTCACGGAGAAGCTGGAGGTGAGTGAGTGCGGGCATGGGCCAAGAAGGGCAGGGGTGGGAAAGGCTGCTACTGAGATGTGACCCCATTATTTTGGCTCCAGGGCAGCCTTACGGACCTCCTGGAGGAGAAGACAGACCTGAGAGAGCGTGTGGAGAAACTAGAAGCTCAATTCATCCACTACTGGAGGGAGAGATGCCATCAGTGAGTGGGAGGTCAGGGCACGGCAGGGGGAGCTGCAGGCCCTCAGAGGGGCCCCAGCGTCTGAGCCCTGTCCTCCCGCAGGAAAATTCGTCACCTTATAAATGAGCCGGGAGGCAGTGTTAAAGATGCAGCACGGGGAGGACATCATCAGGCTGGCCCAGGACAGGGAGGAGAGGAAGGTAGGGTGTGCAACATCTCTGCGGGGGTGGGGTGGGGTGGGGGTGGGCGTGAGGCTGGGTGCTGGCAGCGGTGTGAAGGCCGAGCACCCCTCCCTCCAGGTGACGCTGCTGGCGCTGCAGAAGATGGTGTTGCGGCTTGTGCTGACCACAACAGCGAGCACAGCAAACTCCTGACCTCTTCCCAGAGCCCTGTTGAGGAGCCCGGTCCAGGAGCCCCAGCCCCCCAGGAGACTGGGGATGCCCACAGGCATGGCGGTGAGTAGAGCCCTCAGGCGGGGCGGGCAGGCAGGAGCGGGGTGGGTGGGGGGACGGGCGGGGCTTGCACTGTGCTCAGATCCCCCATTCACTGTCTCCAAATTCCCAACTCACTCTCTCCAAAGATCTTTGTGAGGTGAGCCTCACCGACAGCGAGGAGCCAGCACACGGAGAGGCCACGGAGGGATCTCCCCACAGCAACCCTACTGCACAGACCATCAGGCAGGAGCACCAGGAGCACCCAGGCTTGGGCAGCAGGCGCTCTGTGCCCTTCTTTTGCTGGGCTTGGCTGCTGAGAAGGAGGAGATAAACATCACCATCATCAAAGAGCTGCTCAAGACCTTTTTAAAAAAGAAAGTGACGGGGTTAATCTCCTACACAATTCATTTCCTTCATTTGAATGATTATTTGTGTTTCTAATTTATAGTTAAGTTTATTTGTAAAAAGTTAAAAAAAGTGGGTCTCTGCCTTTCACTGAGGTTCACTCTGGCATCCTTTAGCATTTTTCTGTTTTAATTTCATAATTGTAAGTCATTAGCATGTATATTGAGTTTGCCGTTACGTGGTGGGAGTTCAAACACACAAAGACCCACTGTTTGCACAAAACTGTTCTCACTGGTTTGGAATACGCTGCTTTGCTTTTTCAATGTTATTGCAGCATGTATGTTCATTACAGAATTCAGATAAAATTTGCTTATGTTCTGCTATTGTTTGATCTAATCTTAATCACAGTGAGCTCTTCATTAGCTCAATATGTGGTTTACCTCCAAGTGTCACTGTTGATTACTTTGTAATATGCCACCGTGAGTGTCTGGATGGAGGGAGGAGGGAAGCAAAGAACAAAAGGGACTAAGATGGCGTATTTCTGGGTTCTTCATCACCAACTTTCCTGCGCCCAGGGGAAGACACAGGTCAACTGCGCAGGTGCAACCTGATGTCTGACCAAGGAAACGGAAACCTACCTGGCCACACCTACCACAGGGCCCGACCCGCCCATGTCCGGCCTACTGCCCTCCCACTGCCAGGCCCAAGACATAAAGCTGCTCCGGGCAGACAGGCAGCACGAACTTTCTCGGCCCCTCCTCATATGCTGACCCAGGAACTTCGCCCCAGAACGCTGGAGCGACTTCCTTGGCCTCCACCGCCGGAGACCCGTGAACTTCGCCCTTTCTTCTTTTACATTGGCTAGCTAATAAAAGTTTCTTTTTACTTTGCCTACTTGCCTTTTCTCTGGCGCCTGCTGTGGTGGTCGCACAAAACAAATCAGTGAGTACTGACATTAGAGTTGTTTAAAGTCCGAGAACTGGAAACAGCCTTTCCCCCATTTTCTGTGTACTGGTGATGGGAGTAATAACGTTTTGGGGGAGCTTTTTAAATCTCACAGAAGAGGACAGTGGCCTGCTCCCGCAGGTATGTGCGGGATACAGTGTGTTTCCTTTGTTCCGGTGCCAAGAGTGAGCGCTGTACTATGGCAGTTCCCTTAGGATTTGTGTGCGCTCTGGGCTCACGAAGATATTGCAGCACGAGCTGCAGCAGTTGTACTCTTTACCTGTCACCTAAAAAGGGATTATTTCTGAGGAATGAAAGGCTCCCATCATTGACTGTGGATGTGGAAAACATTTCCTAGCTTAGAGAATTTGTATCTGTAATACATTTGAAAATCAGAGTTCATGTTACCTGTTTTAATCACATGACTACATGTCCCAGTTCACAAAAGGGTGCTGGCTGGCATTCTTCTTAATGTATTTAGTAAAGATCATAAGAAATCGTTTGAGTTTAAATGTCCCTGGAACAGGCATACAGGCTCTAGTCAAGAATGAATTAAAGGAAAGCCGTGTGACACCTGGCATTCTTCTCTGTTCACGGAGCTTCTTTGAGGCTTGAAGATTGATTTTACCATCTAGACCTCCTGGCTAATACCTATTCTTCAAACACCTTGGTTACTCATAGGAATTTACTTCTTTTCCTTGAATGGAAAACACTTTAAAAATTAATAACATTATTATAAACTAATATATGTGAGAGTACTTAGTTGAAACAAAAAGGAGTTTTAGTAGACAGTATTATACTAGCTTTGAAAATCAAGGGGAAGTTTATGCAACTTAAAATGTTTACAAACTGCAGTGCAATCTACTGTTTGTGAATGTCAGTGTATTATCAGGAAACGTGTCTATACAATCACAGGTATATTTCCTCACAAACTACGAAGCGTGAAATATGTTTTTGTACCTGTTGGTTTCAGTTAGGGACATATTTTGTGCACTATTTATGTGATTGTGTCTATGCATGAGGAATGAATGAATTTCAGTCACACATTCCCTAAATCATAACTTGATGGTGCTTGGGAAAGAACAGTTAAAACCTCATGAAGTTCTAATGTCTCTTCAAAACACATCACAGTATTAGGATGTAGGAGGATATGTACATGTGCTCCCTGGGGTGGGGATTTCTAGTTACTAGACCATCTCCATTTTTAGCATTTGGCATCCTCATGATACTTTTATAAATATGACGTTAACAGAAGAGCAACAATATGATTTTACCGATGGAATAACAGATTTGCCTGCATTCACTGAAAGACTGTAAATATTGGGTCCTTGTGACTTCAACTGACTCTTCCAAATTGTATGAATGTATCAATACATTTGATAAACCCAGGTGCAGAATGATAAAGAAAAAATGTTAGACCCAATAATGTGGCTAATTAGCACTGGTCCAATTTCTAGCCCATGGATTTAAAATGGACTCACAGTCCTGTTCCTGCCTTTTATTTTCTGAACTTGCCGCTTTTGCATTCTCTTGAGTTCAGTTTAAAGACAGTTACTAGCATCTGTGACCAATCTGACAATAATGTGTTCCTCAGCTGCCTATGGATTAATCACACACTGGCATATTTCAGCTGAATGTCCGTCTGGAGAATAAATTGACTAGATTAACTGAAATTCCACTCTTTGTGTAGGTATTTGGCATATATTTAAGAAAAAGCTAAAAAGAATGGAAATCGTAGGACAGGAACTTAAGTCTTTCTTCAAAGTGCACACAGTCTTTTGGATACCTCATTCAGCCAAGTATTTGTGCTCTTCCTCATTCAGTAGAAGGCAGCTTTCAATTTGCTTAGAAGGCAACATTGGAAGGTTAGAGTTCATCAGAAACATAGAATTTTAAAATGTGAGTTCAACTGAATAAATCTGAATTTCTGTAGGAAGAATCAAAACACCTATTTAAAGATTGTAATATATAATAATCATTTTAAAGTATTTGATTAAATCTGATAGGTTTTCCAGAAAGGAAAAAAAAAATCAGCTCTAAAACCAAAGCTGATTTTTAGAAAATTTGAAAACATAAACCAGCCCTATCTATAATATAATTTCTCTAAAACTTTATCTTAGTCATTTAAAAATAATATAACTATTAAAAAATACAACTGCTATCTTAATGTTCTGAAATAAGTTAAAACATTTTAAAATATGAATACTGTAGCTTCAAAGAAAGAAATGGTGGGACGGAAAAGTAGAGAAAGAAATGCCAATTCCAGTCCAAAGCTTTATTTGCCAAGTTTTCTTAGAATGAATTTTACCAGTTTATGAATTCTTGTAAACAGAATGTATAATGGAAATACTGAAAGACTTTTGCCTAAAGTGGCATTATTGTCTGCTGGTGTGATGCTACTGTAATGTAATAAATTCTTAAGTTGTTGCAAAGTGCTGTTTTTGCCTTAAAATTTTCTTTTGTGTGTCTTGAAAACTGTAGTATTAAAGGTACTGATAGTGTGCAAATGCTGGGCATGCTTGACATGAGATAATCGGTTTCATTTTTACAAAATTGCAATATAACTATGCAAGTGTTTATTAAAAGAAAAAAATAAGAAAGTTACAGGATTAAAAGAAATTATGGGGTGAAAGTTATGGGATTAAAAAATGTAAAAAAATTGTGACCAAAAAACTTCTGGCAAAACAAGTAGAAAAAAGTTTTATGAAAAATTACCAAAACAAGTTACGAAGAAGAAGTTAACAGGATTTTTAAAAAAGTCATGGGATAAAAATAAAAATGAAAAGCAGGCTCCTGTCAGAAAAGCCTGGAGAAGCTGGGCTGGAGTCTCCACCGCCACCATGTCCCTGCCACCCCTTCCCAGTCACCCCTTTACAATTAGGGTAGCAAGACAAGACCTCTGTCTAATGGGGAAAGACAAACAGACCCTTTGCCACCTTGACCAGGGCTGAGTCTTTAAATTTCTGGATGATGATGATGATTGTTATTTAAAAGCCAGAGGCTGGTGGAGTTGGTTTGTTTGGAGGAGGCCTGATGGTCTCCTTTCTCTCACCATAGCAACTTTTCCCTCAGCGGGGCTCCCAGCTTCTTACTCAGAGAGGTAGTGAAAGGAGCTGGGCGCATTCCTCAGCCCCGGGCTCAAGACTCCCTGAGCCTAGTACAAACACATTCCATCCTCCCATCCCACCACATATCGCCATATCTCTCTCAAACTCCCTGAGCCCAGTATAAACACCACCTGGAAAGCCTCCGATAAGGAGACAGCCGTTCAAGGTTCCACTGAAAGCGCGGGAGCCAAAAGAATTTCTTTGTTCCCCTGTAACTTTCGGGCTATAAAAAGCAAACGCTCGCATTGTTCGAGGCCCTCTCTTGTATGCTGTAGAATGGAGGGACCAGGTTCGAACTTGTAATAAAGATCCTTGCCGCTTGGCTTTGACATTGGACTCTGGTGGTCTTCTTTGGGGAACAAACGGTCTGGGCATAACAGTAGCTGAGGCAGGACAGTGGGGCTAACTGTGGACCAGGCGAGGGCACGGGCTGCTGGGGTGGGCCCCCTTCCCTGGTGTACATACTGTGTCTGTGTAACGTTTTGTAGATTCCAGAGGGTAGGGCCGCCTCTGTATCGTACCTAGCAGAGGTTGAAGCTGGCACATGGGGAGGAGGTTCTAATAATTATTTGTGGCTGGGAAACTTATTTATTGCTAGCATAGGACAGAGGAAGGAGGCGTGGATGGGGTTGTGGCTCCCTGGTGGTGTGATCACAGCTCACTGCAACTTCCACCTCTCATGCTCAAGTGATCCTCCCACCTCAGCCTCCCAGGTAGCTGGGAGTATAAGCATGCACTACTATGCCTGGCTAGTTTTTAAATTTTTTTGTAGAGAAAAGATCTTGCTATGTTGCCCATGCTGGTCTTGAACTCCTGGCCTGAAGCGATTCTCCCATCTTGACCTCCCAAAGCACTGGGATTACAGGCATGAGACATTGCTCCGGTCCATAAGGTTTTCTCTTTATTACTGTGTTGTTGTTGTTGTTGTTGTTGTTGTTGTTGTTGTTGAGAGAGTCTTGGTCTGTTTCCGAGACTGGAGTGCAGTGGTGCAATCTCAGCTCACTGCAACCTCCGCCTCCTGGTTCAAGCAATTCTCATGCCTGTAGCCTCCTGGGTTACAGTATGAGCCACTGCACCTGGCTAATTTTTGAATATTTAGTAGAGACAGAGTTTTGCCGTGTTGGCCAGACTGGTCTCCAACTCCTGGCCTCAAGCAATCCGCCCTCCTCAGCCTCCCAAAGTGCTGGGATTACATGTGTGGGCCACTGCTCCTAGCTAAGAACCCGTCTCTGTTTAAATAAAAGAAGAAAATTCAGAATATGTGGAATACAGAACACCAAAGGCCAAAGTTATTTACCTCCCTGAGGTAATCTGTGTAAACAATTTGATAAATATCAAGTTCCTACTTGCTATGCATATATATATACATATACACAAGTATACGTTGATACACTCCCCCTTCCCTGCTGTCGTGCTATTAGTCTGTGTTTTGTAGAAAGTGGACAACTCTATGTTCTTTGCTGGCCTGTATTTCTCCTATTCAGTGATGTGTTACGAATATGTGTTTAAGTCAATGTATGCAACTCTTTAATACCATTTTAAAAGGTTATGATACACGATCATATGAAGGTATTACAATTTATTCCAACAGTTCTTTTGCACGTTTAATAATTTCCATTGATTTGCCAGGGTGAACATTCTCATGTCATGGCTGAATCCTTTTGTATAGACATCCTCAATTATTCTCTTAAGTTAAATGTTTAAATAAACTTGCTAGATTAGTCTCATTTCTTAAAAAGTTCTTAATTGGTAGTTTATATGTAACATTGTAGTTTTATATGTACTTGCAAATAGCTATAGTTCCTGTAAAAAAAGTGATAAAATTAAACTTTAACATATGCCAAAAATATTTTGACTTAGCGCTTCATTAAGTGCATGATTACAGTCTCTATATCTTTTGATTTACCTTTCTATCTTTACAATTTTCAGATGAGACACTTAGAGGTCACATAGTAAATTAAGGTGTTCTTTTTTAATAATCTCCATCTTTCTAAATTTGGTGAGTCACAATAAGTTATTTTGGGGTTGTTGAAAGCTGTGGCTCTGTTCTAAATTTGAGCCCAGAAATCACGCCATTTACAAAATATGCTTTGTCTTCCAACATCAGAGTGTCTGGTAGAAGGTGACAGTTCTTGGAACTTAAAAAATCTAAAACAGGCCGGGCGCGGTGGCTCAAGCCTGTAATCCCAGCACTTTGGGAGGCCGAGACGGGCGGATCACGAGGTCAGGAGATCGAGACCATCCTGGCTAACACGGTGAAACCCCGTCTCTACTAAAAATACAAAAAACTAGCCGGGCGAGGTGGCGGGCGCCTGTAGTCCCAGCTACTCGGGAGGCTGAGGCAGGAGAATGGCGTAAACCCGGGAGGCGGAGCTTGCAGTGAGCTGAGATCCGGCCACTGCAGTCCAGCCCGGGATACAGAGCAAGACTCCGTCTCAAAAAAAAAAAAAAAAAAAAAAAAAAAAAAATCTAAAACAGGACAGGAACAGAATCTGGAAAATATTTCTGTTTCTGATAATATGGCTGAGTAGGTACTCTGCAAACCCTCTCTCATAAAATAGACATGCTGGATAGTCCCTGCCAAGATATACTTGAACTTGCCATAAAAGAAAAACCCAGACTCTCTAAGAATGAAGATGAAGTGAAAATCAGAAGGCTACTATGAGAATAACGGGGAAGTAGCCCCTGTTATCAAGGTTATGTGCGCATGTGTTCAATAAAAAGTTTCAAACCTAAAAATAGTTGAGATAATTAATATTGCCCTACATATACACATCATCAACAATTTTTCATTCATGGCATGGCCAGCTTTTTGTTTGTTTTTTAAAGGTGGGGTTTTGCTGTGTTTGCCCAGGCTGGAGTGCAGTGGCATGATCTTGGCTCACTGCAACTTCTGCCTCCCGGGTTCAAGCAGTCCTCCTGCCTCAGCCTCCCGAGTAGCTGGGATTACAGGTGCCCGGCACCACATCCGGATAATTTTTGTATTTTTACTAGAGATGGGGTTTCACCACGTTGGCCAGTCTGGTCTCAGACTCCTGACCTCAGGTCATCTGCCTGCCTTGGCCTCCCAAAGTGCTGGGATTACAGACGTGAGCCACTGCACCTGGCCACAGCCAGCTTTGTTTCATTTATATTCCCACTTCATTTATATACATTCCTTCTTCCTCTGAATTATTTTGAAGTAAAACCTATAAACATCACATCTTTTTTTTTTTTTTTTTTTTTTTTTTTTTTTTAAGACGGAGTCTCGCTCTGTCCGCAGGCTGGAGTGCAGTGGCCCTATCTTAGCTCACTGCAAACTCCGCCTCCCGGGTTTACACCATTCTCCTGCCTCAGCCTCCCCAGTAGCTGGGACTACAGGCGCCCGCCACCACGCCCGGCTAGTTTTTTGTATTTTTAGTAGAGACAGGGTTTCACCGTGTTAGCCAGGATGGTCTCGATCTCCTGACCTCGTGATCTGCCCGTCTCGGCCTCCCAAACGGCTGGAATTACAGACGTGAGCTACCGCGCCTGGCCCATCATATCATTTTTTAATTACCCTGTATGTATCTGTAGAAGACAAATAATTTTTAAAAATATATTCGCAATGCCATTAAATACCAAAAAAGTAATACATTCGGGAAATAGCCATAAATCTAGAGTTCACATTTTTTTGACTTACTCATAAGTGATTTTTTCTAGGTTATCTATTTCAATCAGATACCTGTTTGCTCACATTTACATTCCTAACTGAACAATGTCTTAAACTGACAGAAAATGCAGGTGATCTTATGACCAAATGCCTCATGCAAGGAAAAAACTCCTCATGCAAGAGGAGTCCCTCCAAATATAGAAAGGACCAGTATTTTAAGAGAGATGTTAACTAAAATGTGGCAATGTAAGGAGCAGAGCAGGAAGAACCTTTCCGTCGGAAACTTACAACATGTCAATTTCATAGTTAGTTTCCGTGGTCCTTCCACAACAATCTCTGGCATCTGTTTTCTCTACAATGGCGGGAACAATAGTAGCTATTTCAGAGCAGGAAAAGGCTTAGAGCAGTGCTAGAAGAGGGTCCTGGCTATATAAAGTTCAATTGTTTGTATATTGTAACAAACTTACTTTTTTTTTTTTTTTTTTTCTGGTCAATAACAGATTTCTTTTGGAAAAGTAGCAGCCTCCTGTCCGGGGAACACCTGCAGTTCCCACTAAGTGAACATTGGTGTCTGCTAATCTTTGCCTCTGTTTCTCTCAATAACATACTGTCAAGCTGTTCCTTGATTTAGCCATTTTATTTACTTTTTCTTTTTTTTCCTTTCCCTTTTCCTGAGACACAGTCCCTCTCTGTTTCCCAGTCTGGACTGCAGCAGCGCCATCGTGGCTCACTGCCACCTCCACCCCGGTCTCAAGCAATCCTCCTCCATCAGCCTTCACAGTAGCTGGGACTACCCCCCGGGCCCAGCACGCTCTGCTCATCATTGTGGTTTCTGTTTTTCCGTTGAAACCGGGCTTGGGGCCAGACTCAGTGACTCATGCCTGCAATACCAGCACCCCCGAAGGCCAAGGCCGGTGGATCACCCCAGGGGAGGAGCTGGAGACCAACAGCCCGACCAGCATGGAGGATCCCAGTCTCTACCAATAAAAAATAAAAAACTAACCGGGCATGGTGGCTCACGCCTGCAATCTCAGTCACTCAAGAGGCTGAGGCAAGAGAACCACCCAAACCCAGGAGGCAGAGGCCGCGGGGAGCGGAGGCCCCGCCACTGCACTCCAGCCTGGGCAACAAGAGCGAAACTCCGCCTCAAGAATGAAAAAAAGAGAGACCAGGTTTCCCCTTGTTGCCCGGGCCGGTCTGGAACTCTTAGACTCAAGCGATCCGCCACACGCCACACTCAGCCCTCCAAAGACCTGGGATCCCAAGCGTGAGCCACCACGCCAGGCCGATCTATTCCTGTCTGATTAATAAACTGGGCCTTAGGGACTGGCTCAGGCCTGCAACCCAGCACCCGGGGAGGCCGAGGCGGGCAGATAACCTGAGGTCAGAACATTGAGACCAGCCTGAGCAACATGGAGAAACCCCATCTCTTAACAACAACAACAACAACAAAAATATATAGATACATAATTAGCCGGGCGTGGTGGCTCACGCCTGCAATCCCAGCCACTCGGGAGGCGGAGGCCGCGGGGAGCCGAGACCCTGCCACTGCACTCCATCCTGGGCAACAAGAGCGAAGCTCCCTCTCAAAACAAAAACCAAAACAAAAACCAAAACAAAAACCAAAAAAAAAAAAACCCAGAGACTCAATTTCACCATGGTGCCCAGGCCGGCCTTAACTCCTAGGCTCAAGCGATCCGCCCCGCTTGGCAGTCCAAAGTCCTGGGATCACAAGCGTGAGCCGCCGTGCCAGGACGATCTGTTCCTTTCTGATTAATAAATTGGGTCGTGTGCGCTGGCTCATGCCTGCGATCCCAGCACCCCGGGAGGCTGAGGCGGGTGGATAACCTGAGGTCGGGAGTTTGGGACCAGCCTGACCAACATGGAGAAACCTCGTCTGTGCCAAAAAAAAAAAAGAACGAAATTAGTCAGGTGTGGTGGTTCACGCCTGCAATCCCAGCCACTGGGGAGGCTGAGGCAGGAGAACCACCCAAACCCGGGAGGCGGAGGCCGTGGGGAGCCCAAACCATTACATCGCACTCCAGCCTGAGCAACAAGAGCGAAACTTCGCCTCAAAACAAACAAAACAGACCTAATTTCACCATGTTGCCCAGGCCAGTCTGGAACTCCTAGG
Organism: Chlorocebus sabaeus; assembly: GCF_047675955.1. NCBI lineage: Eukaryota > Metazoa > Chordata > Mammalia > Primates > Cercopithecidae > Chlorocebus > Chlorocebus sabaeus. The sequence goes on along the minus strand of NC_132929.1, from coordinate 5,029,103 downwards.
CTCAAGCGATCTGCTGCGCTCAGCCATCCTACATCTGGGATCAAAAGCGTGAGCCACCACGCCAGGCCGATCACGCCTATTAAGTAATCCCAGCACTTTGGGAGGCCTCGGTGGGTGGATCACCTGAGGTCAGGAGTTTGGAGACCAGCCTGGCCAACATGATGAAACCCCGTCTCTACCAAAAATATTTAAAAATTAGCTGAGTGTGTGGCGGGCGCCTGTAGTCCCAGCTACTCAGGAGGATGAGGCAGGAGAATCGCTTGAATCCGGGAGGCGGAGGTTGCAGTGAGCCACGATAGCGCCACTGCACCCAGCCTGGGTGACACAGTGAGACTCCGTCTCAAAAATAAAATAAAATAAACTGGACCGTGCACGCTGGCTCAGGCTTGCATCCGCAGCACCCCCGGAGGCCGAGGCGGGCGGGTAACCTGAGGTCGGGAGTTTCAGCCCAGCCTGACCAACAGGGAGAAACCCCTTATGTATCAAAAAAAAAAAAAAAGAAAGAAAGAAAATTTAGCAGGCTATGATGGCTCCTGCCTGCTATCTCAGCCACTTGGTAGGCCGAGGCAGGAGAACCACCCAAACCCAAAAAGCAGAGGCCACGGGGAGCTGAGACCGAGCCACTGTACTCCAGCCTGGGCAACAAGAGCGAAACTCCGCCTCAAAAACAAAAACAAAACAAACAAAAAAAGGGAGACCCGGTTTCACCATGTTGCCCAGGCTCAAGCGTCCATAGCGCTTGGCCATCCAAAGTCCTGGGATCACAAGCGTGAGCCACCACGCCAGGCCAATCTATTCCTTTCCGATTCATAAATTGGGCCTTACGCACTGGCTCACGCCTGCAATCCCAGCAGCCACGGAGGCCGGGGAGGGCAGATAACTTGAGGTCGGGAGTTTGAGACCAGCCTGACGAACATGGGGAAACCCTATCTCCACCAAATAAAAATAAACATTAAAAATACAAACTGAGCCGGGCATGGTGGCTCACGTGCAATGCCAGCCACTCAGGAGGCTGAGGCAGGAGAACCACCCAAACCCGGGAGGCGGAGGCCGGATGAGCCAGACCTCGCCATTGCCCTCCAGCCTGTGCAACAAGACCGAATCTCTGCCTCCAAAAAAAAAAAAAAAAGGTGACCGGGTTTCACCATGGTGCCTGGCCTGCCCAGGCGGGTCTGGAACTCCTAGGCTCAAGCGATCTGCTGCGCTCGGTCCTTGAAAGTCCTGGAATCACAAGCGTGAACCACCACACCAGGCTGATCTATTATTCCTTTCTGATTAATAAATTGGGTGGTGCACGGTGGTCCACGCCTGTAATCCCAACACCGGGGGAGGCCAAGGCCAGCGGATAACCTGAGGTCAGCAGTTTGATACCAGCTTGATGTACATGGAGAAACCGCTCTCCACCAAAAAATAAATTAATTAATTAATTAAAATACAAACTGAGCCAAGCATGGTGGCTCACGCCTGCAATCCCAGCCACTCAGGAGGCTGAGGCAGGAGAACCACCCAAACCCGGGAGGCTGAGGCCATGGGCAGCTGAGACCCCACCACTGCACCGCAGCCTGGGCAACAAGAGCTAAACTCACCTCGGGAAAAAAAAATAGAGACCGAGTTTCACATGGTGCCCAGGCCAGTGTGGAACTCCTGGGCTAAGAGCTTCCTCCCCGGGATTATCTTAAAGTGTAGTTGGAAAAAGTAAACTAGCCCCAAAAACTTTTTGAAAAGCCCTCACGTATAGGTGTTCCTAAATGATAAAATTGTGTTGCTTATTTTAAATATTTGAAGTTTATAAAACTAATTGAGTTGCTTATCTTAACTATTTTGACATTTATAAAACTGGTAGCATGAAATTTTTTGAAATATTTAACAACACACAGTATTTCTTGTAAACTTCATCCACACTCATGTATGGAGCGGTCGTTAACCCATTTTCACTGCTGTGTAGTATTGCATTGAATAAACTTTCCACAGTTGATCTATTTTTTTCCCATTCTTCCCGTCACTCAACTCCCCGGATTCCTTCTATAATCTCTGTGAAAAATTGTATTTCCCAAAGATGGCACAACAATATTCCTCATACCGTGTGCTCTTCTCTTTGTGACATTGCCACTATCCTATCAGGAAGTGGAGTTTAATTTCCCTCTCCTTGAATCTAGGTGGGCTCGCGACTGCTTCAACCAACAGAGCATTGCAGAAGTGATGCTGTGTGACTTCTGAGACTAGGCCATAAGTCTTATGATAGTGCAGTTTCCACGTTGTTCACCAGAACACTCATGCTCTGAGTGACCATGAGTCACCATGTAAAAAGTCCAACTACCCCAGGGCCACCATATTTTGAGGAAGCCACACCACATAGAAAGCCCAGTGTGTGCACACTGCAGTCATCAGTCCTGATTTTCAAATCAGTGTCGCCCAGGTGTCAGGAACATCAACGAAGGTGCTTGCTGATGTTCCAGGCCCCATCCTTTGAGTCCCTCCTAGCCTTTGAGTCTTCTCAACTGAGGTCTCAGATATCCTAGAGCAGAGACTAGCTAACCTCCTTGTGCTCAGTCCACAGTCCTAATTCATGGGCACAACTGTAAACAACTATTAATACGTTTTAGAGTAGTTTGGTGTAAGTTAGCTATACCAACCAGAACTGTTTCTTAGTAATGCCCCTCCTCTGGGCCCCATATCTACCTGGGAAAAATCATCCCCTTGCCTTCCAGGTCCCTCTAACTTTATCAACCAATGTTCTTTTCTCTAGTATCCACCAGAGCTCTTTCTAACTAAATCAGCTCATAATTCTTTATGAAAATGTTATAAAAACTCCGTACTAAAATCTTTTCTCTGCCTCCACCAGTTTCACAGGATTCTAGGCCTCCTGCTCAAGCAGAACCACCTTTCAACCATTTGCCACTCACTTCAACGTTTAGTTTCTCTGAAGACTTCTTCACCTTCGAGTAAATTTGTCTTAACAGTGTTTCTCCCAGTGTGGTCCACAGACCACCTGCATCAGAAGCACCTGGGTCCTTATTTAAACACAGGTTCTGGGCATCACCCCACACATACTGAATCAGGGTCGCTGCATTTGTGGCAAGCGCCCAGGTGTGCCTTAAGCATCCCAGTGTTTAAAAATCATGAATCTCTTGGGAATTATTTAAAGGGGGTGGGAAGTCAGGGCCTGTAGCGCTTGGTGTAAACTTGAGAAAAGAGACCTGGGAGAATTCAGACAGAAATCCTTTTCCTTTTGCCAAGTAAAGCTATTAAAACTCCAGTGCTCTATATCTCTAGCCCTGTTTCTTTTCTCGGGCACTATAAAACCATGACCCCAAAGTGATACAGCAGACGCTCAGAAAGCACTGCAAGCCTCGAACTTCAGGTAACAAATAAATGAATACATGAAAGAATGTAGAACTTACGTCTACAAATCATTACAAATGAGGTTCTGATTTTCAGATCATGGTATGCGTTAGTGTCAAGGATGGGGAATATATTTATAACTTTCAATGATATTTTAAATACATAATAGTCATATACACAAACATGCATGACTAACCATTAGCTCACTTACCCCAGGCATGGGTGTTTCACTAATGCTAAACAATCCATCTGTGGAATTGCTCTCTCATTGTGCATGTTTATAAACATTCTTTCAGTTCTGTTTTCTTGTTGCCAAAGTTTGTTGTTTATAGATGTGTATATACCCTACCTTACTTCACAAAGGATTTTGAATATTTATTCCATGTGTATATAAAAACAAATACAGCCCGGGTACGGTGGCTCATCCCTGTAATCCCAGCACGAAGCAGGCAGATAACCCGAGGCCAGGAGTTCAAGACCAGCCTGACCTACATAGGGAAACCCTGTCTCTACTAAAAATACAAATATTTGCCGGGCGTGGTGGTGCGCGCCTGTAATCCCAGCTATTCAGGAGACTCAGGCAGGAGAATCTCTTGAACCCCAGAGGCAGAGGTTGCAGTGAGCAGTGATCATGCCACTATACTCCAGCCTGGGTGACAGAGGGAGACTCTGTCTCAAAAACAAAAACAAACCAAAAAACAAATAATAGGTGGCAAGAATGTTTCCGTCCTCAAGTCAGCTGTTTCCCAATATTAGAGGAGCAGAAGCAAAGAACCAGGATTCCCCCATCCCTGTTTATCTGAGAAAATTGTGAAAGTTGCCTGTCACTGAACTTGTCATGTAATGATCTAAAAGTGTTAGATCATGTAATGATCTAAAAGTGTTTCTTGAATATAAGAAATATGTTCTTAGCTCTATTCATGCCAATGTTATAAGCTCCTCTTTCCCAACCACCATTTACTGTTTGTGTTCTTCTTCTAAGCCACCACAAAATGTGCATGTAAAAGGCGGGAAAGCAAGACATAAAGGAAAGAGGAGACAGGGAGAGGAAAATCTGAAGAAGAATTCCTAAATAGAGAAATCTATCTCTTATGTTATAAGAATCATTGAATTCTCAAATCTCAGAGATGATTCACTAGAATGCTGCATCAACTTGACACTTGCCTTGTGTGATTTTGTCTTATACAGTACTCTATTTACACAGACATTTTCCAGTAATTTATAAGTGCTGGGAAAGTACAGATAAAGTGTATTTTCACTAGTGAACCTTAAAATGATGGCAGTTGCTACACGTCCTTTAAGTTCTCTGTCAGAGAATTTCTCTCTTTTAATGAGACATAAAAGAGTTCACTTTGCAACAATGAGCTACAAAAATAGTAACCACAAAAGCAGCAAAATGAATGTAATGCTTAAAAAAATCCAGATCAGGCCGGGCCGGTGGCTCATGCCTATAATCCCAGCACCTTGGGCGGAGGAGGTGAGACGATGGCTTGAAGCCAAGACCAGTTGAAGTTCAAGTTCAAGACCAGCCAGGTCAATATAGCAAGACCCTGTCTCTATAAAAAATTTAGAAATTAAGTGGGTAAGGTGGTGCGTACCTGTAGTCCCAGCTACTAGAAGGGCTGAGGTGGAAGGATCGTTTGAGTCCAGAAGTTTGGTGCTGCAGCGTGCTAAGATTACAATACTGCACTCCAGCCTGGACAGCAGAGTGAGACCCTGTCTCTACACACACACACACACACACACACAGATACACATACACACGCACACACACAGACACACACAGAGACATACACACACACAGACACAGACATACACACACAAAGACACACACACACACACAGACATACACACACACACACGTACCCACATACAGATCACATGTATTATTTCATTTGATCCTCACAGCAACCCTATAATATAGATGAAAAAAAGAAATTATTATATTTTCAGATTTTTTTACATGTGTTCTCTCTTTTTCTTGACACATACTGTCTTCTGATATCTACATAACTTCCTCCCTCACTTCTTTCAAGTTTTTCCTCAAATGTTACCTATTCAGAATTCTCCCTTGACTACTCAAAAAAAAAAAAAAAATAGTACGCCATCTCCTAGTCTCCCCCTCACCCCCTTACTCTGCTTTAATTTTCCCCATAGCACTTTTGCCATATGACAAAATGTAGTTTTTGTATGCTTTCTCTACTTGGATGTAAACTCCATGGTGGTGGTAATTTAGTTTGTTTGCTACTATTTCTGCAGTCCCAAAAGAGCACCTAGCACATAGTAGATGCACAATAAACAAATGAATGCATTATTCCCATTTCATGAAGAACAAGTCAGGAAGTATGGGCTTAAGAGATTTGACCAACATGGCACATCCAATGAATGGCAGATTAGTTTCTGCATCACAGGTGTAAATTCCAAGTCCCCCTATATTTTCAGGACCATCAGAAAGAAACTGTGTTAACTTGATGTACAACTATTGACTTCATCGGCATTAATTTCTGGAATAATGTGGACCTTCTTTTGCTGCTTCGCGAGTGTTATCTGGAGAAGAAAAATGAAAGCAGGCCACATTTCCTGATACTGGATAGGATGGCGGGAAAACATCTAAGCTGAGCCATAGGCAGGGCAATCTGCAGCCCACCAAGAAGTGATGCACATTTCCTCGGTGTCAATCCTACTTCCATGCTCCCTAAACAAGCCTTTTACAGATTATTTCGAAGCACTCTTTGCCAATAAGCAAACAGTGATTTCTTCCACAATGATAGCAGCTTGAGATATGATGCAATTAAGATAACAAAAACCATTGGCTATTCTCATAGTGGACCATTTAGCAGTATGACAGGTATGCGATACAGCCTTTGTAAATGGGTCCAATAATTGCTGTGCTTTCATCAGATTATAAGTATAGCAATAAAGAAGTCCTCATGTAATTTTAGACAGTACTTTCCCTTGGCCTTTCAAGATAACTAACACACTTCTAACACTAAACATAATTTAATTTAACCTAACTCACTTGGAAATAGTAAACTCTCTATTCACTACCATCCTATTAGCCTATTAACAGCCTATCCTCTATTAACCAACACTTTCAAACAAATCCTAGTAGCGAATGTTAAAATTGTAAGAGGCTTAAGAAATCATCTATTAAAAGTCCATTATTTTAAAAGAAATTTTTGCTAACTAACTTATCAGTTACACCCAGTCGGGAAGCAGTGCAGTCAGACTAGGACCCTCAATGTGCTTTCTACTGCACACAGGAGGGCTGAATTTTGCACAGGGTCTGCCATTCCAAGAAAACTGTTAACTGGATGGATTTGAATTTAATGGCCTTGAAGCCTGCAACATTGCAAAGTAATTTTGAATGACTGGTAAATCACTGGGAGGAACATACATTAAATGACCTTCATTACGCTATTTACGTTCTTTAGATAGTGTTTGATCTCTGAGAATTTATAATGTCAGTACAGGTTATATATAATAAATGTTATTAATGAAAATGTTTGGTCAAGCAGTACAATCAATTTTCTGACCAAACCTGAAGGTATAATTTTTTTTTAATTACAAAGTCGGAAGCCAGTAAGGAATGTGAAAGGCTAGAACACTGATCTAGAATTACGTCAGCTAATACCTATTCTACACTAATGTATTCTTTAAATTCACAAACATACACTAACCAACTCCCACGTGCCAGTGTGGAAAACCTTTATTAGCTGTTCACTAAACCATTTCCCTCTCCCTCCTAGGCACAGCTAGACTACTCTTTTCAGCCTCCATTGCAGTTCGCTACAGCTGCATGCCTGAGTTCTGGTCACTGGGCTATCAGAAGCGGTGATATATACCATAACACTCTTCCATGTGTGATCCTCCATTTACCTTCCTCATCTTCCAACCAGATGCAGGAAATCTAGTGAAACTCTCTAGGAGCTCCAGGAGACAGCAGAGCCACAAGGTGGAAGGAGCCTGGGTCCCTGAGTCACATGTGCAGCAGAGGAATGGAAGTGCCATGGAAACACAATGGAGTATCTTAGGAAAGGCTTTCCAGAAGCTCTGGTAGCAGAGATGGATATTGAATGAAGGTTAAAATGGGAAGAAAAGAAAGCAAAGTCCCCTTAGGCAGAAGAGAAAGCATACATAGAACTTTAGATGTGAAAATACTAGACGACATTTCAGAACCAACAAGTTGTCTAAAGTAACTGGCATATGTAGTAAAACACAGGCAAAGCTTTGAATCTTAAGATAAAAATTGAGTTGTGGAAAGATTATGAACAGGCTTGTGTGCCAAGTTAAAGAATTTAGACTTTACCCTATAGGCAGTAGAACCCAGGAAAAGGCTTTAAAACTGGGAAGTGACATAAACAACACTATCCATTAGAAGGTAAACTCTGGTGCCCTGTGGAAAAGAACTTGAAGAGGGAAGCTGGCATGAGAAGGAGGCGAGTATTAGACTATTGGAAAAGTCCAGGCAAGAGGCAATGCAAGGAAGGATTCAGGCTGCATTAGAAGAAATTGATACAAAAACAGATACAAGAGACCATAATATTCACGTAGCTGTTAGGTGTAAGCCAGTGGTCCCCAACATTTTTGGGACCAGGGACCAGTTTCATGGAAGACAATTTTTCCACAGACTGGGGTGGGGGAGGATGGTTTCGACACGATCCTAGTGCATTACATGTATTGTGCATTTTGTTTATATCATTATTACATTGCAATATATAATGAAATAATTATACAACTCACCATAATGTAGAATCAGTGGGAGCCCTGAGCTTGTTCCCATACAACTAGACAGCCCTGTCTGGGGGTGATGGGAGACAGTGACAGATCATCAGGCATTAGATTCTCGTAAGGAGTGTGCAACCTAGATCCCTTACATGTGCAGTTCACAATAGGGGTTGCAACCCTGTGAGAACCTAATGCCGCTGCTGATCTGACAGGAGGCAGAGCTCAGGCAGTGGTACGGTTTGGCTCTGCTTCCCCACCCAAATCTCATCTCAAATTGCATTCGCCACATGTTGAGGGACGGACCTATAATCCCTACATGTCAAGGGAGGGAGGTGATTGGATCATGGGGGTGGTTCCCCCATGCTGTTTTCACGACAGTGAGTGAGTTATCACAAGATCTGATGGTTTTATACAGGGTTCTTCCCCCTTCGCACTCTCTCTCTCTTTCTGTCACCTGCTGCCGTGTAAGATGTGCCTGCTTCCCCTTCCACCATGATTGCAAGTTTCCTGAGGCCTCCCCAGCCCTGCAGAACTGTAAGTCAATTAAACCTTTTGATAAATTACCCAGTCTCAGGCAGTTCTTTAGAGCAGTGTGAGAACGGACTAATACAGGCAGTAATGTGAGCGATGGGGCACAGCTGTAAATACAGAGGAAGTTTCACAGACTGATACTGGTCCTTAACCCCAGGGTTGGGGACCCCTCGTGCAATCAGTCAAAAGTAACATTAACTGAGACAGGGAACACAGAAAAGATACAGATTAGAAGGAAAAGATGATAAATTTGCTTTTAATTACATTGAATTTGAAGTCCAAACTACGGAAGCTATCCAGTGGGCATTTTGCATTACATATGCAGAACTTAGAAAAAAATTCAAAATTGGAAGTACAAATTTGGGAGCTGGCAATGTAGAGATGGTATTTAATCCAATGGAATGGATGAGATCTGCCAATAAGAGAGTGTAGAGTGAGAAGAAAAGAAGGAAGAGATTTCACAAGATATTTGAAAGAGTGGTTAGAGGAGTATAGAAAGCATCAGGAGAGGAAAGTGTCATGAAAACCAAGGGAGGTGGGACTTTAAGACTCCCACTTATGCAGAGGAGGTCAGATCAGACCCTGCAAGGAAACCAGATATGCTAACTAGGTACAGAGCAGGGTTACAGCACCTGGAATCCTGTCAGGCATTGTGGGCATGTTCCAAAAATTTGCCAGAGAATGCAAATCTGTCATCAGATTGAACTGATAAGTTTTGGCTGGAAGTCAAAGATGGAGCAAAAGGTCAAATACCAAGTAAATGCAGAACCTCAGAGGTGGAGGATGGAGACTGGAAAAAGGCAAAAAAAAAAAAAAAAAAAAAAAAAAAGGTCTGGGATTTTTGCTGGAGCTCCTGCTTGCCAAGTTCTGGCCAGAGGGTAGACTGGGTCAGAATAAACACAAGAGGTGATCAATTGTTTCCAGGAACTAGAAGCCTGAAGGGCCACTGGAAATTGGCTAGTAGGTATTGAAGCAATTTTGTTAGCTTTGGAAGAAGAAAAGGCAAACTACCGAAGGCAATGAGTGGAGACGTCTTCCTCAAGATTGCTGACTGTTAATGGAATTTTGTGTGGAAGCTTGAGGAGTAGGGAGGCTGAAAAGAAGATACTGAATATATTTGTAGGCTAAGGGTAAGAATCTATTGAAGAAAGCGACATGGAAGATTGAAAGAACGCATAATGTAAGAAATCAAGGTGGGAGTCCTGCAGGAGATGGAACCAAAGGACCTATGAAGATGCTACCTCTGAAAATAATGTCTTCTCTTGCTTTATTGTCTTTGTCAGTTCTTGCCACCAAAACAAAACACCTGAGACTGGATAATTTAGAAATAATATACATTTATTTCTCACAGTTCTGGAAGCTGGAAAGTCCAAGATTAAGGTGCTGGCAAGGCCCCACTTCTTAACACTATATATCACATTGCGATCAAGTTTCAACATATGCATTTTGGAGGACACATTCAGACCATAGCATTGATCTTATGTTTTGGTGGGAGAGGAAAAACAAAACCAGGAGAATAATACGGCAGAAGTCTAGAGAACTGGTGAGGGATATTGCGGGAGTTCATCACTGATGGCGTTTGTTTTCTTAGTAAAGCCAGGCTGGGTCATGCACTCGGAGAGCTGGAATGTGGAGGGTGCTCACAGGTTTGAAGAGGAGAAAGGAAAACTTTGGAATAACGGGGGCTGCAGAGAAAGAGGACTGTCCGGGATAGATGAATAATTAGATTTGCACTGAAGGCACAGCTCAGACAGGGAGTCAGAATGAGACAAGATGTTTCCTAGAATTTCCTAGAGATGATTAGAGCCAGAGGGTCTAAGAACAGGGAAAGAAAGAAAGAAACCAGATAGTTTGCCTGCTAGGAACAAAGGAAACAAAAGAGGATAATGAATCCAAAAGTGTCAAAGAGGGTATGATGAAAGGACTGATTGACCAGTCTGCCCTGAGCTGCTTCTAGGCTGAGGTCAGAGCCTAGCACAGTTCCCACCACAGTGTCTGACACACAAAATACACGCAACAAATGTGGAATAAATGAATGAACAAGTGAACGACTGAATGAACAAGCACATGCTGGAAATTCAGGCTGGTTATGGAGGAAATGAAGTGGACTAGGAAGGAATCAAGAAGCAGGACTGTGTCCTGAGGCAGAAGAACAGGTTTTATGGAAATGGAAAAGTTTGAGAAGAGAAAAACACACAAGGTTGCCGGCAGAGTCATTTCAAAATTCAAATTTTCAGAGGAGCAGTTAAAAGTGATCCAAAAGTCCAAAATATACTTCTGCAAATGGAATTGGTAAAATGAAATGGAGGTAAATGTCTGTGTCAGGGCAGGCCATTGGATGGCTCATCAGTAAATATCATGATGTCACTAAAGTTGACAGTAGATGCTAGAATAGAGAGAAGCTGTGAGCCAAGCTCCAAAGTCCCTAGGATTAAGAAGAAATGACCCAGGGGTGACAGTAACGAGAACTTGAATAATTTATACATTTATTTATATCATCGAGATAATAACATGGGCCCTCCCTACCACCTGGAATTCTTGTAAGGATTAAATCAAAGAAGAATTCCATCAATGTTTTTGTTTGAAAGTAAAAGATGCAAGTGTTCAGGACACTTCATTGTTAGGTGAAAACTACACAAAATTGTCAGAAAGCAGTTTTGGGGAGCCAGGATAATGCTGAGTCCTTTTTAAGAAGTCAAAATAATATCCATTCTGACTAGTGTGAGATGGTATCTCATTTGGTTTTTTGTTTTTCTGGGTTTTTTTGAGACAGAATCCCACTCTGTTGCCCAGGCTAGAGTGCAGTGGTGTAATCTTGGCTCACTGCAACCGCTCCCTCCCGGTTCAAGTGGTTCTCCTGCCTCAGCTTCCTGAGTAGCTGGGATTACAGGCATGCACCATCATGCCCAGTTAATTTTTGTATTTTTAGGAGAGACAGGGTTTGGTCATGTTGGTCAGGCTGGTCTCAAACTCCTGACCTCAGGTGATCGGCCCACCTCGGCCTCCCAAAGTGCCGGGATTCCAGGCATGAGCCTGTAATCTAGGCTATAAACTGAGCCTGTAAATGCAGTTCCTAGATTCCTTCCTTATTTGTTGCCTCTCAGGGCCTGTGCCCCTGACACAAGTCTCCCTGGCCACACAGATGTATGTGTCTTACATTTTTAATATTCTTCCCACCATTGTTTTCTAATGATGACCTGTTTGGAATCCTGACTTCTGCTCATTCCCACCCTGCACTCCTGGACTTCTGAGTTTCGTCTATTTCATGATGAGGCACTATTCACTTGCTTTTCACTTCTAAACATTAAACCTTTTTGGTTACAGTAAACTTAACTTCTCTAACAAGTACAAAACTCAGGTACCCTTTAGACCACCACTGAGACTCTGGGATAGTGTTTCTTGGCTCTTTTGAGAACAAGCACTATCAAACCTGAGGAACCACTCTTGCCCGCCGCCCACCTGCAACTTCATACTCACTTGTTCTATCCCATCCCTCTCCCAAAACCTGTTCTAGTATCTGTACATTTCAAAGCTGTAGGAAAAGAACCATGGGGGAAAAAAATGAAAATGTTAGAGGGGAAAAAGAGAAAATAGAGGAGTTCGTTACAAGGGAAGAAGATAAACATTAATTCTAGATCAGAAGTATTTTGGATAACAGAAATAAAGGTTTTGAAAATGAAAAAGTATAAGAATGAGTACAGGGATAGTAAAAAGGTTCAGCCTTCTCTTCATCCTTTGATCCTGCCACAAGAATAAAAGGAGGGAGGGTCTTATTGCAAGAGAGAAAATTGAAAGAGATGAGATTGAGATCTTGAGGAGGTGAAAGACGTCTTCAAAAAACTGCTGCAAATAACTCCCCAGGAAATTAAGATGTTTTGAATTAAAAGAAGAGGGATGAGTCCATGTGATGTTACACAGCATAAATTGCAGTTAGCCTAATCTCATTATCATAAAATGCTGAGAGTAATAATGTACTTGCCGGCTGTTCCTATACAACAAAATAGCAACAGATGTTATTATAATCATGATAAGCTTAATAGACTTTTTTACAAACTACATTTAATCATTTCTGAATAAAGGAATAGCCAAACAGATAATTTATTAATACAAAAAGTAGAATAAAAATGAATGCAGTACCCAGTTTAAAAAGCAATTTTTTGATTCTTGCTCTGCTACATTCTTTCCCGTAAAGCAAACTACTGTAACAAAATGAAGTTTGCATTTGGGTTATATCCAAGGGCATTATTCAATTTCACAATTTCCACTGTAGTTATTATACTGCTGTCATTTAATTCGTGGTGCCTAGAATCACTTAAAAAAATCTATGTCAACAATTATGGTCCTTTATTCTTTTCCCTGTGGGTATTATCTTGCCTGTCCTCAAACAACATAATGGAGAAAAAAAATGACTGTTAAGTGTAACATTAATTAAAGTGCAGAAAACCATAGTCAACATTGCACTTGCAAGGTCTGGAATGGAGAACTAATGTATAGAATATTGTCCAGGGGCAAAAATTCATGTATATACAGGACATGGTAGATCAACTTCTCTACTGCATTATATGCATTCAGCTGGCTTAAGTTAAAATGAATGAATACATTGAAACTATAGCCACACAAATAACACAATCTTGGAATCATATATAATTCTATCATTTATAAAATGTTTGAGAGCTGTGGTCATTTAATTTTAATTTTTTTTTTTTTTTTTTTTTTTTTTTTTTGAGACAAGGTCTTGCTCTGTCACCCAAGCTGGAATGCAGGGGCACAATCTCATTTCACTGCAACCTCCGCCTCTTGGGTTCAAGTGATTCTCCTGCCTCAGCCTCCCAAGCAGCTGAGACTACAGACGTACACCACCACGCTCGACTAATTTTTTTTTTCTTTTAGTAGAGACAGGGCTTTGCCATGTTGGCCAGGTTAGTCTTGAACTACTGACCTTATGTGATCCACAAGCCTTGGCCTCCCAAAGTGCTGGGATTACAGGCATGAACAACCGCACCTGGTCTGTGATCATTTTTGATAAATGATTTTTACAACAACCCAGTGAAATAGAAAATGCATTATGCTCACTTTAGAAGTAAATAAAGGGAATCACAGATAGGTTAAGCAACAACTACTAGGTCAGAAAGCTAATAAATGAAGAGTCAGTAGTTTGTAAGAACTTAAGTTCTCTAACTTTCAGACAGTTTTCTTGCTACTATATTTTGTAACATTGTAGGGCTTACCTAAACATCAATATCATCTACAAGTTCAATGAGACCCTTAGAAATCTTCTTTCATGTCTTGTCACAGTTCTTTCTCCAATTTCTAACAATAGAGTCTCCCAAGATTCTCTCTCTTCAAGAATGTTAGCCCACTCTTCCCTTTTGTCTAGAAGATGATTATATGATCTACCACTTGGAGAAACTTCAATTCAGGAATAAATACCCAACTTGATATCTATAAAAGAACATATATTTTTAGTTTCAATATTTCTTCTAGACAAATAAATTATTTGCAGATAATTTTATTCCATTGATATTATGTTCTTTGTTGTACGGTCTCCTTTTTCATATACTATGTGCTACTAGGCTACTCTGTTAATTCAACAGAAGAATAGCAAACTTTCTGTCTCTACTGCTGTTGAAATTGCATTGACAATTCTATTATCTAGAAATCCAGAGTTTTACCGGTTTTCAGTGAAAAGGACCGGGATCTATATTGGGATGACGTTACATTTGCTGATGCTTAAATTAGCTAATCTTATCTGACAGTAGTAAAAGTAAAGATACATTTTGCATCACTATATCACTTCCTAAGGAAGATAAGTTTTTGGCTGTTAGGCTAACTCTATATAAATTCAAACTGGAGATAGAAGGAAAGCTTACACAATTTTGCTAAAGATAGGTACTCAAATATAATGAAAAGGCTGAATTTGGATGTTTCATTTTCTCATTACACTGTCTTAAAAGATGTGAATCAGAAAGCCTTTACATTAGTCCAGTACATTCTGTTTATCTAATTCTCACCACTACCTATTGATTTTATTTTCCAAGGCTTTTTGAATTAACATCCCTTGGCTGACGCATAAAGGGATTTGAGTTGAATAATCAGACTCATGCGTTAGGTTAGTATAGTCCCTGAAATAGCAACATCAGTGTGACTGGAATTTGTTAGAAATGCAAATTTTGGGGCCACTCTAAGCCTATGGGACCAAATACTGATGATGGAGCCTAAAATCTACGCTTTAACACACTCTCCAGGTGATTCTACAATAGCTAAAGTTTGAGAACCACTGCTTTAGTTAATTAAAGAGATGAAATCAGATAGAACCCAAACTCTCTGAAGAGAGTTCTAGAAAGAAAATCAGAAATTGATGCACTGTGTTTTGCGACATAGGTCTTTAGGAGCCACACTTCCCTGTGTGTGTGTTTACCCTCAAGACAACATTCTGAGACAATATCCACTGTTCTATAGTTGTCTTCAAGTGGAAAGTACGCTTCTAGAAAACCTGTGTTTGGGAGATAATAAGGAATTCCAACTTTATGTGATTTCTAACTAAAAGGAATGTAGTTTCATTCCTTAATTAATAATTGATTAACACTCCTTACAGAACATTCTCACAAACCTCCTTTTTCACAAACCTCGGGCTGTCAACAATATAATTTGCATATTGTAAAAATGATACAATATAATCATACGTTAACAGCTTTGAAGGTTTGACTATGTATAAAATATTTAGATTTAAAAGTTCATTTTCTGCAATAAAACTCAAATAATTACTGATGACTTCTTAGTAAGTTAAATGTACACACTATTTTAGATACATTGGATGAAAACAGATGGTTACAAGAATTTTCAAACTAGAAGAGTAATCCTTTTACTTTTTGTGTGGCCTTCAGGAATAATTATAGTTAAAGATCATCTTCTGAAAAAAGAGAAATCTTCATATAAATTTTTACTGAATTATGTCATTGGTTTTTTACACTATCTACATAATGTTTTTTGTAATGACAGAAATATGTTACAATTAGTATGATCATTCTTAGACATTTTAGTACTTTCATTGACAAGTAATTGTTAGTATTGGAAAGTGGCATTTATAAATCTGAATGTTAACTGCAGTCATTACTCATAGTCACTCCTCTTTTGGAGGTCTGGGTAATGACCCTCGTGTTTCACCTTTCTTTGAATATACAACGAACCACCAAAGGCTTTCTCCTAAGTAAATCAGTTGCCGTCAAGAGACTTTCATTATTCCAAAAATTGGTTAAGCTGACATATGGCTTATCATGTGGAAGTTTGCTTTGAATTTCTGAACTATGTCTTTAAAAATCAATATCCATAAGGATCTTTGTTATAAGTGGGCTAAGGACATGAATAGACAATTCTTGAAAGAAGATCCACAAATGGCCAAGAAACATAAGAAGAATGCTCCACGTTACTAATGATCAGGGAGATGTAAATCAAAACCACAATGTGATACCACCTTACTCCAGCAACAATGGCCATAATCAAAAAAATATAGATGTTGGCGTGGATGCAGTGATCAGGGAACACTTCTACACTGCTGGTGGGAATGTACACTAGTACAATCGCCATGGGAAACAGTGTGGAGATTCCTGAAAGAACTAAAAGTAGAGCTACCATTTGATCCAGCAATCCCACTATACTGGGTATCTACTCAGAGGAAAAGGAGTCATTATCAAAAAAGATACTTGCATACGCATGTTTATAGCAGCACAATTCACAACTGCAAAAATGTAGAACCAACCCGAATGCTCATCAATCAACAAGTGGATAAAGAAACTGTGGTATATATATATACAATGGAATACTACTCAGCCATAAAAAGGAATGAGTTAATGGCATTCACAGTGACCCAGATGAGATTGGAGACTGTTATTCTAAGTGAAGTAACTCAGGAATAGAAAACCAAATATCCTATGTTCTCCCTCATAAGTGGTAGCTAAGCTGTGAGGATACAGAGGCATAAGAATGACACAATGGATTTTGGAGACTCGGGGAAAGGGTCAGAAGGGGGTGAGGAATAAAAGACTACAAATAGGGTGCAGTGCATAGTGTCTGGATGATGGGTGCACCAAAATCTCACAAATCACCACTAAAGAACTTACTCATGTAACCAAACATGACCTGTTCCTCAATAACCTATGGAAATAAATAAATTTAAAAAAATGTAAGTCAAATCCATTTCCTCATATAAATTAGATTATGATATAGGTTTTGATTCTTCACTAAGAGTCTACTGCTTAAATTTTTACAGCAATAGCCAGAAGTATGTTGCGTAATCAACTACCAGCTACGTATCTGTAGATTTGATTTTGTTGAAAGTTCCACATATATAAAGCAGTTCAAAATTAAGTACATTACCTTAAAATTGTATGACAGTTTTGATTTCATAGTACTATCAGACACAAATCCCGTAATTGCCAGTTGAATAAGTATTTAATATGGTTCAGTATGATAAACTGTATGTGTATATTTTTTAAAATCGAGTTTCCTGTTCAAGCTAGATTTTTCCCATTTAAAAGGAATACAACCATTTAAAAGGAATATAAAGGACCATACATATATCCATAAAACAACTTTCAAGACATTTTAAAAGATAGAAACTATACAAAGTGTCTTCTCTGACCATTATGGACTGAAGCAAAACTGAAAAAAAACTAGAAAAATCAGAAACATGAAAATTAAGCAAAACACACTTAAACAGTTAATGAGTGTCCATTGTTAGGCTGCCATAAAAAATTACTACAGACTTGGTGGATTAAGCAACAAAAAATTATCATTTCTATAAATGTGGAGGCTAGAAGTCCAAGATCAACATGACAACATGGTTGGTTTCTTCTGAGGGCCTCCAGCATTGGCTTGTATATGGCCATCTTGTATCTTCACATGGTTTTTCTTCTGTGTATTTTCATGCCATATTTTCTTACAAGAATCCTAGTCACATGAAAATAGGACCAACCATATGATTTAATTGTGGCTTAATTGCCCCTTTAAAGACTCAGTCTCCAAATACAGTCATATTCTGAGGTACTGGAAGTTAGGACTTCAGCAAATAATTTTTTAGTTCACAATAAAGTTCAAAGAACAAATAAATCATTTAAGATAAATAAAAATGGAAACAGCATGCCAAAACTTATGGGATCTAGCAAAAGCAGTGCTTGAAGGGAAATTTACAGCTATAAATGCCTACATTTAAAAAGACAGGATCCCATATTAACAACCTAACTTAATGCTTTCATTCTTATAGAGCCCCAGGTGAATCTCACATTTGCATATTAAAGATTCAATTTAAAATAAACTCCCAAGTCGCAATGGACATTTACCCTAGAATACATATTTCAGCATTGGCCTGGGGCCATGCAAGGACAATTCCTAGAAGGAGGTTACAGTCCACAGCTGTTCTAGTTATGCACCTTTTGTGTTTACGTTTACAAATGTTAGCAGGAGAATATGGACTGGGTAGCCCACCCCGGATGCCGAAAGAAAATGGTAAATTATAGAGACAAAATGGTATAGCAGTTTGACTTTTACTTCTTAAGGTCTTGTGGTTCCATTATCCCGGGCCACAGTTGGGTTCTCTTATGCGAGTAAGTTGGTGAAAGCTAACACCTGCTATTGGAAGTGGGGAGATACTGGGAGTAGCTTCTCTCTTAGGGAACAATAAATATTACCTAAAAGAAATGAACTCTGGAAAGAACAATTAGATGGTGCAGGGCATGTGTGCAAGTTAAGATATACTTGGGTTTGACTCAGGTAGCCGTTAATATCAGGACATCAACTTGGTACCAAAATTAGCTCAAGGCAATCCATCAACAATAGGATTTCTTTTCTCCTTTTTGGGTTGGTCCAGCCCCTCAGTCTAGTATTTCCTTACTAAATGATGCTGAGAATAACCCTAATATCAATAATATCTTTCATTAGTGTTAAATGAGAGGTACTATGTTAATTTGATATTTATTAATTTCTTAATATTTATTTTAAAACTTAAATGTGATAGAATAGCTTTCCCTTAGGTTAACTTTCATGGTTTCATGGTTAAAAAGGAAAAGACTTATAAAGAAAAAGAGAGAGACAGAGAGAAAAAGAAAGAGAATTCAGCTCAGGTATTCCTGCAGAACATTTAAATTAATTCTACTCTTTATGTAGTGTCACTGCTTTATCTGCCACCATGATTGCTTTTGCCTCATCTTCATTTGTGGCATAAGTTGTTTGGAGTTTGGCCAGCGTATCTATATGAGTAATGTGTTTACCGCTACGATGGGGAAGGTTCCAGTTTTAGTGCTTAGTGTTGCTTGTTCTGTAGTTTGTTGTTGGCTTAAAAGACTTACAGTACACGGGGTGTTTTAAGGCCTGATAATCTCTCTTTTTTTTTAATCCTAGAGATTTGCTTGAAAGGGGAAGCTGTCACAGAGGCACCCAAGGAAGTCGTGACAATTCTCCTTTACTGTGCAGCTTTATTTAGGAGAAATGCAGAAAAGTGCAGAAGTTGCAGGAGTGTAATGTTCACAGAAAAACAAATGTAGTCGTTTTACATTTTGTTCAATGATTTTGTTTTGTTTGAAGTGTTGCTTCTCCTGCGTCCCCCACCCCCACCTCCCACCTCCTTGGCTGACCTAACTTTTAACCCAAAGCACCTTCCAGTTCTTTTTGATTGAAAATTAGTTTCATACAGGGGAACTTCATCTTCCTCACATGATGACCAAAGCTGGGCCCCCAGACTTCCTCCTTCAGTAGGTTACACATTACATCCAGACATGCCTTGCTTGTCACATCCCCACCCTGACTTGGAGACATCCAGGGACATGGACACCTGCAGGAATCAACCCACGGCGCCAATTCCACTTTCCCATCTCCTTTCACGCCGTATCCCTGTAAGAGCTCTGCTCGTGTAAACTGGCTTATCCATTGTCACCCCAAACTGGCTTCTACTATCTCAACTTTGCCTGTTCTCTCATACTATTTCCTCTTCATTATTACTTTCTGTATTAGGATTCTCCAAAGAAACAGAACTAATAGGAGGTATGGACTCATGTGCACATGTATGTATGTATGTATGTATGCATCTACCTCTCTACGTATCTGTCTGCCTATGTGTATGTCTATTATCTATCTATCTATCTGTCTATCTATCTATCTATCTATTATCTATCTATCTATCCATCCATCCATCTATCATCTGTCATCAAATAAGGAATTGGCTTGTGTCCAAAATCTGCAGAGTCAGTCTCCTAGTTGAAGTCTGCAGGTCATGGACTGCTGTAGAACCAGAAATAGCTAATGTTCTAGTTTGAAGGTCATCAGGTCAGACAGTAGAATTGTCCAGTATTTGGGAGAGAGTCAGCCTTTTGTTCTATGCAGACTTTCAGCTCACCCACGTTAGGGAGGGCAATCTACCTTACTCGGTCTACGGATTTAAATGCTAATCTCATTCCAAAGCACTCTTGTGAAAGTTTTCAGAATCATATTTGACTAAGTATCTGGACACTCCATGACCCAGTCAAATTGACACAGACAATCAACCTTCACACTCTCCTTACAAACACTTGAAGCCAGTTATGGTTGAAGCCAGTTATGGTTACTCCCCTAGAGACAAAGTTCTTCAACTTGAACCTCTCGGGTCTTCAGCCATTTCTCATACAGTGGAGTTTGAGGTATATTAGCACCTTGGTTGCCCTTTCTCCTCACCTCCTCACAGTTTTATACCAAAGCAGGGAGCTGGTTTTACTCCTCCAGTTCTCTAAGACTGACCAGACCTCCCTTGTCTTTTTTGGTTTTATCCTTTTGAGGCACTCAGTAAAAATGATTCCTGGATGTGTATGCAGAATAAAGAACTTCTATAGCCTCTAGGACCCACCGTTTATGTTTGGTTGAATGCAAGTGTTCATCTATTTGTGTTTTTCAACACACAGTGGAGATAGTTTATCAGACTGGGAGGAAATGGTGGCATGAGGTTTGGAGTTTTTGAAGCTGGCTGTATCAGAGAACAGAAGATTGGAATATTAAATCCTCATTACCTCAAGGGACAGCTGCAGCTCTGATTTTATTCCAGGCTTAAACAGAATTTCTTAAACTGTGTTTCTAGAAGTAATAAAAAATACAAATATTTAAAAAGAAAGCTCTATAGTCAAAGGTTGTCTGTCCTTTGATTAAATCATTGTAAAATATAAACTTTAGCCCAATAATAATTTTTCTTTTTTTTTTTTTTTTTTTTGAGACGGAGTCTTGCTCTGTAGCCCGGGCTGGACTGCAGTGGCCGGATCTCAGCTCACTGCAAGCTCCGCCTCCCGGGTTCACGCCATTCTCCTGCCTCAGCCTCCGGAGTAGCTGGGACTACAGGCGCCCGCCACCTCGCCCGGCTAGTTTTTTGTATTTTTTTTTAGTAGAGACGGGGTTTCACCGTGTTAGCCAGGATGGTCTCGATCTCCTGACCTCGTGATCCGCCCGTCACGGCCTCCCAAAGTGCTGGGATTACAGGCTTGAGCCACCGCGCCCGGCCAATAATTTTTCACTTAGATTACTTTAAGAGACATTGTTTTTACCCAGGTAACAGTTTCTGAGAAGGCCTGAGAACAATTCCAATGGTGTCTGTAGCACCTTGATAGCTGCACCAAGATGTTCGCACCAAGATGTCTGTGAGCGCGCCATGTTTCCAGGCCTTGGCCCATTCTGTTCATTCTGCCTGGAACACCCTGTCATGCCCGCCCACCTCAGACGCCTTCTTCTTCACAGTGCTTCAGCTCAATGGTGTCTACTCTGAAAGGTCTTCTCTGACTTCAGCCAGCCAACTTCGGTATTCCTTCCTGGCAATAACGCACCATGCACATCCCATGATCATCTCACTTGTCACATGGGATGTTGTTCTCTGTCTCCACATTTGCCTTTCTGCAACAGCAGTGCCTTTGAAACATCACACCTTAATACATACTTGTTACTGTTATGCTTCTGATATTAGCGATTCAATGGTGAGCATTATAGATGCGGTTTGGTTGTATGTCCCCTCCAAATTGCATGTTGAAACGTGACCTTTAATGTTGCAGATGGGGCTAGTGGGAGATGTTCGGGTCATGGAGGTAGATCCCTCGTCAATGGCTTTGTGCTGTCCTCCTGGTGATGAGTGAGTTCTCATTCTATCAGTTCACGGGAGCTGGTTGCTTAAAAGAGCCCGGAACCCTCTTCCCTCTCTCTTGCTCCCTCTCTTGCCATGTGACATGACTGCTCCTCCTCCACCTTTCACCATCAGTAAGAGCTTCCTGAGGCCTCACCAGAGGCTGCGCAGATGCTGGTGCCATGTTTCTACTGTCTGCAGAACTGTGAGCCAAATGAAGGTTTTCCTTATAAATTACCCTGTCT
The DNA here is from genome assembly GCF_047675955.1 of Chlorocebus sabaeus. NCBI lineage: Eukaryota > Metazoa > Chordata > Mammalia > Primates > Cercopithecidae > Chlorocebus > Chlorocebus sabaeus. The sequence goes on along the minus strand of NC_132929.1, from coordinate 5,007,140 downwards.
TAGGCATTCCTTTATAGTAATGCAGAACAGGCTAACACATGCTCCCAGCCTTGTGAACCTCCAAGCCTAATGTGAACCGAAGTCATGTCATCATTGTCACCAGTACTTATTAAATCAACAAATAAAAATGGATTTCTGCAGTAGACTCCTTAAATACAGGGACAATATTTATGTTTTTTTGTTTTTGGTTTTTCTTTGTGTACTCAAAACTTGGCATAATTATGTGTTGAGTGAAGGGAGGAATGATTAATTTAAGTAATTTCATTGTTGACTTTCAGTTTTAGATGAGCAAGTGACTTTTCAGAAAAATCTCATTTAAATGTTTATGTTAATTTCTTTTCATAAATGTTATTTGAAGCTGATACCTTTAGGGGTAATGAAAATTCAAAAGTCAGGTCATCTCCCAGGGAGGGTGAGTAGGAATGATATGACATTTTTACTAGCATGAGATATTTAGACAATTCTAACCATAGTTTCAGTAATTATAAAATTATTATCATCAACTGTCAGTTATTTTTAGATTTCAAAGGTAGAATTTAACCTTTAACTCTGTCCAAATCTGTCATGTAAACAACCTAAAGTAACTACCCTTTGAGATCAAAAATTAATATCTTACAAGGGTTTACTCAGAGTATGCTAATTCTTTGAAGCTTCCTGAAAACCAAATTCAAATTCAAGACAATTAAATGTTAATACCTTTCTAGTGATCAGAGAGACAAATACAAGGAAGATTAATATTCTTGCTCCGTGCTTTGGAGACAGGCTCTCAAAGTGATCAAATCAAGTGTTACCTTTGAAAGTGACACCTTACATTACAGTGCTTGGATGTCCTTCTACAGTTAATGAACAGGCAGAGGTTTTTTCTTCTTTCTGAGCACTGAGGTAGGTGCATGGGTTGGTGAGCTCCCTCGAGGAGGTCATAGTAAGAATAAAAATGTATTTATTCATTCAACAAGTTTTTATTGAGAAACTGTCATTGGCAGACCTTGTACTCAACACTGGGATTATAGACAAGAAAAGTAGGATCTTGTCCTGTGGAGCTGACTCCTGGGCAGAGGGATAAAACCACAAATACACAGAAAAATAAAAACAAAGTAATTAAGAAATAAAGACACCATCATTTGTAAATAACTCAAGAGAGTATTTCACAATTCACGTTTTGACCTAATTTTAGGAAGGGATTTAGCCAGAGCCTTGAGTTGGGGATTTAACTGTAAATGTTCACTCAGGATGCAAAGTTTTTACAGAGCCTCAGACCCACAGCCATCCCTGCCTACTGCCTAGCACACATTGCCACGCCGCGGAGCACACTTTCTCACTCGAGGAAATAAGGCTAATGTGGGAATCATTTAGCTCAGCCCTGTACCAGCTCTATATTGACCTAGGAATACAGAATAAGTCAACTGTTATTTTTTTTAAAAGTTAGAGCAATCTTGGCCGGGTGCGGTGGCTCAAGCCTGTAATCCCAGCACTTTGGGAGGCCGAGGCGGGCGGATCACAAGGTCAGGAGATCGAGACCATCCTGGCTAACACCGTGAAACCCCGTCTCTACTAAAAAAATACAAAAAACTAGCCGGGCGTGGTGGTGGGCGCCTGTAGTCCCAGCTACTTGGGAGGCCGAGGCAGGAGAATGGCGTGAACCTGGGGGGCGGAGCTTGCAGTGAGCCGAGATCGCGCCACTGCACTCCAGCCTGGGCGACAGAGCAAGACTCCGTCTCAAAAAAAAAAAAAAACAAAAAAAACAAAACAAAAAAAAAAAAGTTAGAGCAATCTTAACTGATAACCTAGGGGGAAAGCTTATTGCATGCATTAAAAACTGGAATTTGGTTTATTTCCATGGTTTTGGAGCAATTCAGTGTGCACGTATTTATTGCTTCGATGCATGCTATTACACCTATTACAGAAGTACAGAGGTTTAGGATTATATGTGTGTGTGTGTGTGTGTATATATATATATATACATGTGTATATATATATTTTTTGAAATGGAGTCTCGCTCTGTCGCCCAGGCTGGAGTGCAGTGGTGCGATCTCGGCTCACTGTAAGCTCCGCCTCCCAGGATCACGCCATTCTCCTGCCTCAGCCTCCCGAGTAGCTGGGACTACAGGTGCCCGCCACCACACCCGGCTAATTTTTTGTATTTTTAGTAGAAATGGGGTTTCACTGTGTTAGGCAGGATGGTCTCGATCTCCTGACCTCGTGATCCACCCGCCTTGGCCTCCCAAAGTGCTGGGATTACAGGCGTGAGCCACCACGCCCAGCAGGATTATATTTTTAATGTCCTTTCTCTTAAACATGTTTTACTTTTCTGAAGCTCTTTTGTATTTTTCTGACCACAGCCTCATAGGATCACCTGAGGACAGGCCTCATTGTCTTGCATCCTGATTAATAAGATCAACACAGGAGCAGCTATGGACAGCAGCTGACTCCAACTACTCTGAAGGTGACACGCTGTTTGTTCTGGGTGTTTCTGGGTTCTCTGCATCTGGCTTTCTGCAAGTGTTCACATCTGTGGTCAGAGCCAGGTCAGCTAGAGGGGAAGGGTCAGGGGATAAGGGTTCAGGGTCCTAATTGAGACTTTCCCACCTGGGGGCTATGGGCGCTGTGGATGTCATCCTGCTGCCCGCTCTTGATACAAGTCTTGTGGGACTGCCAAAGCTGGACGTCCAATTTTAGTTTTTCAGGAACCTCCATACTATTTTCCAAAATGATGTACTAATTTACATTCCCAGCAACAGCGCACAAGGATCCCTTTTTCTCTGCATCCTCACCAATCCTCATCTGTCATCTTTTTGATAATAGCCATTCTAACAGGTGTGAAGTGGTATTTCACTGTGGTTTTAATTTGCATTTTCCTGATGATTATTCATGGTGAATCACTTTTATACATCTACTGGCCATTCGTATGTCCTCTTTTTAGAATTCTAGTATGCTGGTATGGGATACTCTCAGAAACACGGTACGGTAGTATAAAGTGAATGACATCCCATAGGGATATTTATGAAATCACCTTGGACACACGAATTTCTCTGTCAGTTTTGAATCTAATATTTTGGCCTAATTAGCAACCTGCTATTCCTGTTTTCTTAGATCAAGCGTGTCTACCTATTGCTCTCAGGCAACCTGTTACAAGCAAATGGTAGTGTCCAGTTTGAACTATCAGACCTGCTGCTATTACTCTTAATCAGTGGAAATCAAGCTTGCTGGATAGCAACTTTACCACCTCTAATCACTAAATCAGTTTTCCTGAACAGAATAGAAAAGAGAAGGTGCAATTTTTTTTCTTCCAATAGTTCCATTAATTCATGTTCAACAACCACTGGCCCCTTAATATTATGACTGTAATAACAGCAGGGCCTTTTTTTTTTCTTTCCTTGAGACAGGGTCTGGCTCTTTCACCCAGGCTGGAGTGCTATGGTGCCATCTAGGCTCACAACCACCTCTGCCTCCCAGGCTCAAGCGATCCTCACACCTTAGCCACCGGACTATCTGGGACTATAGGTGCATGCCACTATACCTGGCTAATGTTTTGCATTTTTTTTTTCCTGCACTCAAGTGATCCACCTGTCTCAGCTTCCCAAAGTGCTGAGATTACAAACCTGAGCCACTGAGCCTGGACAATAGCAGTTCTTTAAAACATCTTGTTATCTTTGTATACTGAAATAAATTAGAGCCCCTCCCCTCTTCATCTCTGTAACCCATAAGGAAAAGAAGAATATCAACTCTTGGGGAAAATAATTCCAATATTTCTGCATGTCCTTTTACAGCCTCATTTTCAATTATATTATTATTATTATTATTATTATTTGAGACACAGTCTCACTCTGTCCCCCAGGCTAGAGTGCAGTGGTGTGATGTCGGCTCACTGCAACCTCTGCCTCCAGGGTTCAAGTGATTCTCCTGCCTCAGCCTCCTGAGTAGCTGGGATTATAGGCATGCGCCACCACACCCAGCTAATTTTTGTATTTTCAGTAGAAACAGGGTTTCACCATGTTGGCTAGGCTGGTCTTGAACTCCTGACCTCAAATGATCCACCCGCCTCGGCCTCCCAAAGTGCTGGGATTACAGGTAGGAGCCACTGCGCCTGGCCCAATTATCTTATTAAACACCCTTTCAACATCTTTTTCTAAGTAACTCACCTCTGAAATTTTACATCTTATTAAATAGTGGGCATTTACATAAACATAGATATTTGGTAAACATTGATTCCTTAATTGAGCAACTAAGAACCTATTATGTGCCACAAGAATACTGGCAGTGAAGCAGTGAATGAACAGTACCTCCTCTCATGGGATCTGCATCCTAGCGAGGAAAGAGAGAGAAAAGAAACCAGGCTGAGGGGGATAATGAGTGTCAGAGGTTGGAGAGGAAGGAAGCTTGCTACTTTTTGAGTGACTGGGGAAGGGATCACTGATCGAATGACATCTGAGCAGACCCTGGAAGGAAGTGACAGAGTGAGCCATGGATTCAACGGGAACAGCTCTCTAGGCAGAAGGGCTAGCAAGTGCAAAGGCCCTGAACAGGAACATCCTTGTTCCATTCGAGGAACTGTATGAGGCCAACGCAGCTGCAGCACACTGAACATAAAGAACTAAAAATGAAGTCAGAAAAGTTGATGGGTCATGTAGAAGGAAGATAATCTGACTTTTTTTTTTTTTTTCTTTTGAGACAGAGTCTTGCTCTGTCACCCAGGCTGGAGTGCAGTGGCGCGATGTCGGCTCACTGCAAGCTCTGCCTCCCAGGCCCACGCCATTCTCCTGCCTCAGCCTCCCGAGTAGCTGGGACCACAGGCGCCCGCCACCGCGCCTGGCTAATTTTTTGTATTTTTAGTAGAGACGGGGTTTCACCGTGTTAGCCAGGATGGTCTTGATCTCCTGACCTTGTGATCTGCCTGCCTCAGCCTCCCAAAGTGCTGGGATTACAGGCGTGAGCCACCGTGCCCAGCCACTTTTTGTTTTTTAATGATGCTGCCTAGTAGTTTGAGAGTAGACTGTGGCAGGGATACCAGTTAGACTGCTATCAGAATAATCTAGGTAAGGGATAGACCAGTTTAATAAAGCTAAAAGTTGTGAGAAGTGGTCAAATTCTGTGACTGATTTGAAGACAAAGCCACTAAGATATGCTGGTTGATTACGTATGGGATGTAAATGAATGAAAAGGGTCAAGAATGTATCCTAGGCCTGAGTAATTGGAAGGCTAGAAATTGGTGGGGAGAGCTGAGAGGTGAGGTTTGGGTGAAGAGTCAGGAGATCAGGGCACCTTCAGTTTAAAAGTGATACAATGATAGAGGAAGAGAGGGCATGCAGCTGAACTTGCCAGCTTGGAAATCAGGAGAGAGGTCCAGACTGGTGATAGAGAGTTCTGGGTCGAGTATGAATAGTATTTAAATAGCAACTGGACGAGATCACCTAACAAATGAGGGTAAGCAGGAGAAGAACAGAAAGGAAGGACAGAGAGGAGTTGAAGAATCAAACCTTGGAGCAGTCCAACCTTTAGAGATTGGGGAGACGAGAAGAAACTAGCAAATGAGCAGAGAAGAAACAACCAGTGACAGAGGAGACCCTAGAGAAAGCTTCGTTTTTGCAGTCAAATAAACTGTTCCAAGGAGGTAGTGGTCAGCAGCATCACATAGTCAGAAGTGAAGGAAGCTGAGGACTGAAAATTGACCTTTGGGCATAAAGTGACAAGAGCTGTCTTAGTGGCATGGGGCAAATGGTAGCCTCACTAGAGTTGATTTAAAAGCAATTTAAAAAAAACCATAAAACTCCCTTTTTCTAAAGATAGGTTATTACTGACTGTGCTATTTTGTTACTTAGAGGGACAGATTTAATTTCCCAAATCAAATATAACTATTGCATCTACTTTAAATTCAGAAAATTAAGATATTTGTATTTTATTCTTTTTATTACTGCTAAACAAAACATTAGGAATACTCCTAAAAGAAATGCAAATTTTATAGCAACACTAACAGAAGGATAAATATGGTAAAATATCTTAAAATAAAAGTTAGTGATAGAAATAGTAACAGAAGTAGAAATAGATGCTAGTGCAATGTCACTTAGGCATTTTTCAGAAATTAACTTACTAAATCTTAGAAGTATTTCTTGGCTTAGAAGTATTTATTTATTTATTTATTTGTTTATTTATTTATTTATTATTTTGAGACAGGGTCTCACTCTGTTACCCAGGTGAGAGTGCAGTGGTACAATCTCAGCTCACTGCAGCCTCCACTTCCTGGGCTCAAACAATCCTTCCACCTCAGCCTCCCGAGTAGCTGGGACTGCAAACACATGCCACCACGCTCGGTTAATATATATATATATTTTTTGTAGCGTTGAAGCCTCACTATATTGCCTTTTTGGAAACAATTGAATCAAGCTAGTTATATTTATCACCTTACATACTTACCATTTTTTGTGAGAACATTTAAAATCTCTATTTTCAATTATACATTATTATTAACTATGCTGTACAACAGATCTCCAAAATTTCTTCCTTCTATCTAACTGAAACTTCATAGTTTTTGACCAACACCTCCCTCTTCTCCCCACCTTCTTCAGTCCCTGGTATCCAGCATTGTACTCTCTGCTTCTAGGGACCTTTCTAGGGTCCATGTATAAGTGAGAGGATGAGGTGGTTTTCTTTCTGGGCCTGGCTTACCTCACTTAGTATATAACATCCTCCAGATTCATCCATTTTGTCACAAATCACAAGATTTCCTTTAAGGCTTAGTATTCCACCATGTGTGTGCGCATGCATGTGTATCACCTTTTCTTTTCTTTTTTTTGCAGGTTTTTTGGACATTTATTAAATCCTTACAAAACAGAATACAAAATTCCAGCATTGACAGTTGGTGTAAAGGCAAACCTTTGAGCTCTATCAGTTTGAGAGGTGACAGTGTGCTAGCAGCCCTCACTCTCAGCGCCTCCTCGGCCTGGGCCTCCACTCTGGCGGTGCTTGAGGAACCCCTCAGCCCACCAGGGCACTGCGGGCGCCCCTCTCTGGCCTGGCTGAGGCCGGAGCCGGCTCCCTCTGCTTGTGGGGAGGTGTGGAGGGAGAGGCGGGGGTGAGAACCCGGGCTGTGCCAGGCACTCACAGGCCACTGAAAGTTCCCGCCGGCGCTCCAGGGGCCCCACACTCGGAGCCACTGGCGGGCGCTGCCGGCCCTGGGCAGTGAGGGGCTTAGCATCCGGGCCAGCAGCTGCAGTAGGTGCGCGGGGTCCCCCAGCAGTGCCGGCAGCCCCAGGGACTCAGCTGCCTCCCCATGGGGCAGGGCCCCGGGACCTGCAGCCCACCATGCCTGAACCTCCCCACTCCTGGTGGTGGGCCCCTGCACAGCCCGAGTGACCACTAGAACGCCACCCCCTGCTCCATAGTGCCCAGTCCCATTGGCCACCCAAGGGCTGAGGAGTGCTGGCACAGCTCCCTTGGGACTAGCAGGCACTCCTGCCTGCAGCCCTAGTGGGGGATCCACTAGGTGAAGCCAACTGGGCTCCTGAGTCTGGTGGGGACTGGGAGAACCTTTGTCTAGCTAAGGGATTGTAAATACACCAATCAGCACCTTGTGTCTAGCTCGAGGTTTGTAAATACACCAATAGGTACTCTGTATCTAGCTAACCTAGTGGGGACTTAGAGAACTTTTCTGTCTAGCAATCTGTGTCTAGCTAAAGGATTGTAAATGCACCAATCAGCACTCTGTGTCTAGCTCAGGGATTGTAAATGCACCAATCAGCATCCTGTCAAAACAGTCCAATCAGCTCTCTGAAAAATTGACCAATCAGCTCTCTGTAAAATGGACCAATCAGCAGCAATCAGCAGGATGTAGGTGGGGACAGATAAGGGAATAAAAGCAGGCTGCCCCAGCCTGGCAGCTATAATCTGTTCCCTTCGTCTTCTGTGGAAAGGAAGCTTTGTTGTTTTGGTGTTTGCAATAACTCTTGTGGTTGGTCAATGTCTAGGTATGCACTGCTTTTATGAATTGTAACATTCCCTGCAAATGTCAGCAGTTTCATTGCTGAGGTCAGCATAGATTATGAACCCAAAGGGAGGAATGAGCAATTCCAGATACAGCCCCCTTAAAAGCTATAATACTCGAGCTATAATAGTCACTGCAAAGGTCTGCAGCTTCAAGGGTGAGGCCAGTGTAGACTATGAACCCACAGGGAGGAATGAAAAACTCCAGACATGTGATCTTAAGAGCTGTAACACTCAAGGCAAAGGTCTACAGCTTCAAGCCTGAAGCCAGTGTAGACTACGAACCCACAGGGAGGAATAAACAAGTTCAGACACACCATCTTAAGAGCCATAATACTCACGATGGAGGTCTGCAGCCTCACTCCTGTAAGCCAGCGAGACCACAAACCCACCAGAAGTAAACTCCGAACACGTGTGACCACCAGAAGTAAGAAACTCCGAACACGTGTGAACGTCAGAAGGCACAAACTCGAAACAAACCGTCTTTAAGAACCGTAACACTCACCACGAGGGTCTGCGGAAAAAACTGCTAGCCGCTGAGTTTTCAAGACCTGATGGTTGTGGATGCCTGCAGCGGCTGGGTGTCTGTCTGCTTGTTCTTTTATACAAAAAGGCAGTGAGTTCCCCCATTGCGAGATGGAATCACTGACAGGTGAGACGGGAGCAGGCCGCGGGGAGGGTGGCCTGCCCGTCTGCCCTCCCGCCTGCCCTATCCCAGGGGTCTTCGGAAGGGGCAGGCCACAGATACGGGCAGTGGGGACCAGGGAGGGCACAGCACCCCCGTGGCCGCCGGACTGTGACCATTGTACGATACTTGGGTGAGGCAGCTGGGCTGGGCAGACGGTGTCTGAGGCACCCACTGATGTGTTTGTGTATTTGGTCCTTGGAGGAAAAAAAAAAAAACTAAACAGGACTTAACGATCCCTGACCAGGGATTTAGAAGCCAGAGGGGCTGCCCCAGGCCTGGAGTTCGGGGCCAGGGCTGGGAAGGGCAGAACGTGACCCTAGTTGTGCTCACCAGCACAGCTGCGTGTACTTATCGAAAGTGGAACCTTGTATTGCATAGAACGTCCCCACCCGCAGGAAGTGGCGGCAGGCTCCGCAGCCCCCGGGGTTTGGAGCGTGGATGGTTGGGGGACGGAGCAGACCCCCCATTCCTGGGTGCCCGAACGGAGGCCGAGGCCATGGCCATTTTCCTGAAGGTGGCAGACCAAACACGCTGGCCTGCGGGTGGGGACTTGGCCAGAACCTGGGGTCTGGGCCCAGCTCTAAGAACAAGGACTGAGCTGACAAGCTTCTATGCCAGGCCTAAGGGGCGGCGTGAGGCAGGACGTGGCCATGGTCAGACTGAGCCCTGAGAAGGGGCACTTGGGTGCCCGGAGGGGGTGTCTTCCAGAACCCGATGTTGGCTGATGGTGCCTTTTCAGCCCCTCTGCCTGCTGTGGTGGAAACGGCTTCGGGCCAGGCGGGGCTCCTGCTGTCTCAGGCTCTGGTGCGGTATCATCTTTTCTTTATCCATTCAAGCGTTGGTGGACACTGAGGCTGATTTCATGTCTTGGTTATTGTGAATGATGCTGCAGTAAATGTGGGAGTGCAGATACGTCTTGAACGTACTGATTTCATTACCTTTGTATATACACCCAAGTGTACATACCCCAGTGGAATGCTGGATCCTATGTGCCATGGTTTGGACATGGTTTGTCTGAGCTTGCCAAGTCCCATGTGGAAATTTAATCCTGTGTTGGAGGTGGGACGTGGTGCAGGTGTTTTGGTCATTGGATCCCTAATGAATGGCTTGGTGCTATCCTCAAGGTAATGAATGAGTTCTCACTCTATTAGTTACCACAGAACGGATTGTTAAAAAGAGCCTGGCACCTCCCTCCTCTCTCTCTTGCCCCCTCGCGCACCATGTGATCTCCACACGGCTGCTCCCATTTCCATTCCCCCATGAGTGGAAGCCGTCTGATGCGGATACCAGTACTGAGTGCTTTGTCCAGAACTCTAAGCCAGATTTGATTTGTAAATTCCCCAGCCTCGGCTGAGCAGTGGCTCACACCTGTAATCACGGTACTGTGGGAGGCTGAAGCAGGAGGATTGCTTGAGCCCAGGAGTTCAAGACAAGTTTAGGCAACATAGCGAGGATCCTGTCTTTACAAAAAATAAAATAATTTCTCTGGCCTCAAGTATTCCTTTGTAGCAACACAAATGTACAAAGACAATACAGTAGTTCTATTTTTAATTTTTTGAGGAGCCCTTAATACTGTTTTCCATAATGACTGTACTAATTTCCATTCCCACCAGAAGTGTACAAGGGTTTTCTCAAAAGATAATCGCCAAATTCTCTTTTGTCTTTTCAGTAGTAGCTATTTTAATGGTTATGAGGTGATATCTCTGTGGTTTTGATTTGCATTTCCTGGTGGTTAGTGATGTTGGGCATCTTTTTCATATACCAGTTGGTCATTTATATGTCTTTTTTTTTTTTTTTTTGAGACGGAGTCTCGCTCTGTCGCCCAGGCTGGAGTGCAGTGGCCGGATCTCAGCTCACTGCAAGCTCCGCCTCCCGGGTTCACGCCATTCTCCTGCCTCAGCCTCCCGAGTAGCTGGGACTATAGGCGCCTGCCACCTCGCCCAGCTAGTTTTTTGATTTTTTGGTAGAGACGGAGTTTCACCATGTTAGCCAGGTGAAATAAAATAAATTTTTCTTTGGCTTGGAGGTGGGATTTCACTGGGGACCTTCCCCTATCTGACTAGGCATTTGGCTGCCTCCTGTCTTTATCACCTTGAGCTCATGAAAGGCATTCTTCATTTCTGTTAACAGTGGCTTTGATCTTGTGTTAGGCTGTTTTTGCATTATTTTAAAGAATATCCAAGGCTGAGTAATTTATATAGGAAAGAGGTTTAATTGGCTCATGGTTCTGCAGCCTTTACAGGAAGTGTGATGTTGGCATTTGCTCGCTTCTAGTGAGGGCCTCAGGAAACTTCGACTCATGGGAGAGGGTGAAGATGGAGCAGGAACGTCACACGGTGAGAGTGGGAGCAAGAGAGCAAGGACGGAGGTGCCATGCACATTTAAACAATGAGATCTCTCGTGAACTCACTCATCAGCAACAGGATGTTGCTAAGCCATTCATGAGGGATCCACCCCCGTGATCCACACACCTCCCACCAGGCCCCACCTCCAACAACTGGGATCACATTTCAACATGAGATTGGAGGGGACAAATATCCAAACCATATCAGATCAGTAGCATTTCTTTTTATTCTTTCTTAGAATGTCTCTCTGCTTACATTACCTATCTGTTCTTGCAGGTTGTCTACGTTTTCCATTAGAGTTCTTAGCATATTAATCAGTTGTTTTAAATTCCCAGTCTGATCGTGCCAACATCCTTTGCATGTCTGAGTCTGGTTCTATACGTGCTCTGTCTCTTCAACTGTGTTTTTTGCCTTTTACTGTGCATTGTAATTTTTTATTGAAAATTGGGCTAGGCGCGGTGGCTTACCCCTGTAATCCCAGCACTTTGGGAGGCCAAGGAGGGCAGATTGCTTGAGCTCAGGGGTTTGAGACCAGCCTGGACAACATGGTCTACAAAAAAAAAAAAAAGCCGGGCGTGCTGGTGTGTGCCTGTAGTCCCGGCCACTTGAGAGGCTGAGGTGGGATGATGGCTTGAGCCTGGAAGATCGAGGCTGCAGTGAGCTGTGATCACACCACTGCCCTCCAGCTTTGGAGACAAAATGAGACCCTGTCTCAGAAAAGAAAAGAAACAGCTACCTGCCTCATTCAGTGAGTGTATTAGTTTTCTAGGGCTGCCTTAACAAGTACCACATGCTGGGTACTGGCTTAAACAAGAGATTTATTTTCTCACAGTTCTGGCAACTAGAAGTTCAAGATCAAGGTGCAGGCAGTGTTCATTTCTTCTGAGGCCTGCCTTACTGGCTTGTAGATGGCTGGCTGTCTTTTTCCTCTGACTGTGTATGTCTGTGTGCCAATTCCATCTTATAAGGATACCAGTCATATCAGATTAGAGTCCATCCTAATGACCTTATTAATTAATTTGCAATTGCCCCTTTAAAGATCTATCTACAAATACATTCACTTCCTGAGGTGTACCATGGGTTAGGACTCCAAAACATGGGAATTTTGAAGGAACACAATCATCCCATCACAGTGAATCACGAGAAAGGTTTACACAACTCAAGATCAGTTTATACTAATAACTAAGCATTAGTAATAGCAAATGATATGGAAAAGAAGGGAGCTGGAAAAATATATAAATCGGGCATGGTGGCTCATGCCTATAATAGCAGCCCTTTGGGAGGCCGAGGTGGAAGGATTGCTTGAGGCCAGGAGTTCAAGACCAGCCTGGCCAACAGAGTAAGACCCCAGTCTCTCTTTAACATACATACGTATCACATCAGGGGAGGTCCAGAGAAGCCCAACACAGGGTTCCAATGTCCTTCATTTGAGAGGAAGCCACACAGGATGTGATCTTTCCCTCTCGAGCAACAAGCCACAGAGCATGGACAGAATGTCTCTGCCCAGGGAAGCCTGTTTGGAGTTTCACCATCTGAGAGGCTCAGATAGGGGCTGGTCACACACATACAACCTGCTAGCAACTGGCCATGGCACCCAAAAATGAGGACCCCAAGCATGGATCCGGGTTCACACACGTCATCCATGTTTGCACAAAGTAACCTGACAAGCTGGTAAGGGATGTTCTGTTGCTCCAGGTGTACATAACAAAATCACCGATCAGTAACAGAAAGAACACTCTGAGGGCCACATTCCCAGGGGATAGCTAAGGGTCAGTCATGGTTCCCTTGGAGACGTGAAAGAAAGAAAATAACAGAGCTGGTCTGTTACCTCTTCGCTCAGAACACCCAACCAGATCCCCTATTCCTGACTCCCATCACTTACAAATGGCAGTGGAGGCACAGCTTTTAGGGATAGGGAAGTGAGGGGGTGAGGGAGCTAGGGATTGGGCACCATTTCGCCTACAAATTACACGTATCCAGGAATCATGTTTTTATTGAAACTATCATCTTTACCCTGAAAAAAAAATGAAAAATGGATACCTCTGCTTTTCTGGGCTTTTTTTCTGATTACGTCAACCTTCCCACCTCTTGGAACAGAATGCACAGTCTGTTACACAGAGCCCCATCTGATCTCCCCAGTCCGGGAGCTCCCTGCCCTCATCTCCCACTGCCTGCTTGCTTCATGTCTTACTCCAGCCACCCTGGCAACCCTGAGGATCGTCACACACACCAGGTCCCCCCACCACTTCCCCCGGCTTCAGAGCCTGAGGATCCTCACACACACCAGGCCCCTGCCTGCTTCAGAGCCTTGGCTGGGGCTGTTCTGTCTGCATGGAGTGTTCTTAGAAATCCTCTTCACTGTCCCCTCATCTCCTGCATGTCTCTCAAAGGTCACCTCATCGGAGGCCTCCTGGCCACTAGTATCTAAAACAGCAGCCCCTGCCATTCTCTGCGCCCTTTTGAGAGGTGATAACTGCCAGCAGCCCTGGCTCCCTCTAGGAGCTTCCTCAGCCTTGGCATCCACTCTGGCTGTGCTTGAGGAGCCCTTCAGTCTGCCGCTGCGCTGTGGGGCCCCTCTCTGGGGCTGGCCAAGGCCAGAGCTGGATCCCTCTGCTTGTGGGGAGCTGCGGAGGGAGAGACGCAGGAGGAAGCTGGGGCTGAGCGTGGTGCTGCAGGGGTGCGGGTTCCAGAAGGGCATGGGCTCTGCTGGCCCTACATTGGGTCAGGAGATCGAGACCATCCTGGCTAACACGGTGAAACCCCGTCTCTACTAAAAATACAAAAAACTAGCCGGGCGAGGTGGCCGGCGCCTGTAGTCCCAGCTACTCCGGAGGCTGAGGCAGGAGAATGGCCTAAACCCGGGAGGCGGAGCTTGCAGTGAGCTGAGATCCGGCCACTGCACTCCAGTCCGGGCTACAGAGCAAGACTCCATCTCAAAAAAAATAAAAAATAAAAAATAAAAAAAAATAAAACAACAACAACATTGAAACTCAGTACCACCCATCTGGGACTTCGGTGTACATAGTTTGGGATGCAGCCTGGGCATCAGGGTGTTTGAAACCTGGTGATTCTAACATGCAGCCAAGATACAGAACTATCACTGCACAACAGCTAAAATGATATAACATGGGTTACATGTACCAATATAGATAAAGCTTTAAAAAATACGATGCTGAAGGAAAAGTCAGTTGCCAAAGGATATATATACAGTATGATGGCCTTTTTTTTTTTTTTTTGTGAGGTGGAGTCTTCACTCCGTGGTCTAGGCTGGAGTGCAGTGGCTTGATCTCGGCTCACTGCAAGCTCCGTCTCCCGGGTTCGTGCCATTCTCCTGCCTCAGCCTCCCAAATAGCTGGGACTACAGGTGCCCGCCACTGCAGCCGGCTAATTTTTTGTATTTTAGTAGAGACGGGGTTTTGCCGTGTTAGCCAGGATGGTCTCGATCTCCTGACCTCGTGATCCACCCGCCTCGGCCTCCCAAAGTGCAGGGATTACAGGCGTGAGCCACCGCGCCCGGCCAGTATGATGGCTTTTACACAAAATTTAAGAGCATGAAATATTATATATATATACACACACACATATACACACAGACAGAGAGAGAGAGAGAGAGAATGGATGCACACATAATTTTTTGTTAAAAAGCATGAGAATTAAAAACCCCAAGTTCAGAGTGCTGTTTAGCTCTGGGGAGGGAAGATGATGGCTAGGGCTGGGATGAGACTGGGAATTGGGACTGGAGACTCAGCTCCAGGTGATGGCTATTCGAGTTCCTTCTGGGTTGTTGATTCCCCCAACAGTGCAATAACAGATGCTCTGCAGCAAACACAAATCTAATGTGGGACAGCTCTTTTTCTTAACAGCAGCTGAAGTCCCCTCCCCACCCCATCCCATCCCTCATGCACAGTTTCCCTCTGGCCCCGGTCCTGCGTCAGGCTGCAAGCACTGTGCTTCTGTGGAAGGTGGATATTTCCCCTCCTGGGAGGAAACTGGCTCGGAGCCGAGATCTGGGCTAAGTTTAGGACAAGCCGTTGGGAATCACAACTTCTCAGCAAGGCCAAACGACTTTTTTGTATGTGTCCACTTTCCACAGTGTAGAAAAAGCTCCCCAGGTGGAAGGAGCAACCATTTGAGATCAAGGAGACCTGATATTACCTGGCCGTGTGATATTAAGCAAATCTCTCTCCTCTCTGAACCTCCGTTTCCCTATATATATATATATCATGAGGTGGTTGGTATGTAGGAAATGTAAGTCCCTCTCTAGCCCCAACAGCTGAATCGTGATTGGTTTAAAATAGTGCTTCTCAATCCTAGTAATTACTAGAATAATCTGGGTTTTTTTTTTTTAATAGTGACACCTGGGCCTATTCCTGGTAATTCTTATTTAGTTAATCCAGAGTAGGGTCCAGGCATCTGTATCTTTGTAAAGCTCTTCATGGCTGGTACGGTGGATCACACCTGTAATCCAAGCACTTTGGGAGTATAAGGTGGCAGGATTGTTTGAGATCAGGAGTTCAAGACCAGCCTGAGCAACATAGTGAGACTTGATACCTATTTTTTAAAAAGTAAAAATTAGCCACGTGTAGTGGTGCATGCCTATAGTCCCAGCAACTCAGGAGACTGAGGTGCAAGGATGGCTTGAGCCCAGAAGTTTGAGGATGCAGTGAGCTATGATTGCACCACTGCATTCCAGCCTGGATGACAGAGTGAGACCCTGTCCCTGAGAGAAAAATTAGAAATAAGATAAAAGCTCCTCTGGTGATTGTAATGTACAGCCAGGGCTGACGGCTACTGGTCTAGGACAATCAAGGCTTCTCAATGGCCTTTGCCTGAAACTCTTTTTCCCAGCCTCTTTTGCATCTGGGAGTAGTCATGTGATGTACTTCTGACCAATGCATGCAAGGACGTCTCCTGGGGCCTTTCTTGGAAAGTTTTCTGCTTCCTTGGGAAGTTCCTTGGGAAGTTTTCTGCTACCTGACAATGAGGTAGACGTGGAAGGTGCTCTTTCTAGCATCAACTTCTTGCCCCTTCATCCTGTCTTGAGCATGGTTGAGCACAGGGACATTGCCTTTGGAGCTGTGGTAGCTGTCTTGGGATGAATCTAAGAATGTCAAGTCAACACATCGAGGATGACAGAGCGAAAACACAGGGAAGTCTTGGGCGCTTGATGAAGATGCTCACTGCTGCTTTCCTCTCAGAATCACCTACCTCCTGGCCTCTTTGTATGTGAGATAATGAAGTAAATTTATGCCAATCATTTGGCATAAATAAATCAACTTTCTTTTTTTTTTTTCTTTGAGACAGAGGCTGGAGTGCAGTCACGTGATCTGGGCTCACTGCAAGCTCCGCCTCCCGGGTTCACACCATTCTCCTGCCTCAGCCTCCGGAGTAGCTGGGACTACAGGCACCCGCCACCACATCCGGCTAATTTTTTGTTTTTTGTTTTTAGTAGAGACGGGGTTTCACCGTGTTAACCAGGATGGTCTCGATCTCCTGACCTTGTGATCCGCCCGCCTTGGCCTCCCCAAAGTGCTGGGATTACAGGCGTGAGCCACCGCTCCCGGCCACTCATAGGGAATTTCTACTTTGCATTCTGGTTTTTGATTTTTTTTTTTTATTTTAATCAGACAAAGCCTAGAAGAACATGTATATCTGAATCTGTATATTTCAACAGGTAGTTAAAATGGGAGAAGACTAGTTTTAATTCTAGACCTTTTAACTTCTTAATGATAGAGTTAAATTCATCTCAAGGGGAATTAATTTCTGAGGGATTCTTTAGGGGTCTCTGCATCTAACAGTGGACGGGCAGGTGTTCTCCAAACAATTCGGGCTAATTAGCGTTTTGTTGACTATGTTGAATAGGGAGCACTGGAAAAAAACACTTAATGGCCGTATAAATGATTATTTATAATCATTGGAATTTTCTTTGCCAGCAGCGATAACATGCACTGTGGAGAAGCATGAAAAAGGGAAAATGGCTTTCTTCCATGGTGATTACCTTGAGTTAACCTCTTGTAAGGAAGACAAAGCAATAAGTCAAATTGTGCATGATTCAGACTAGAATCCCACCTATAGCAGCTACCATATACTGAGAATCTGTTTTAAATCCTTTATATGATTTACCTGGTAGTCTCAGAAAAATCTTACAACATACACATATATTTAGTCATAAGAAAACTGACATTCAAGAGGATCATTAACTTATCCAAAGTCACAGAAATAGTCAAGTCCAACCCTTGGCTATCTTATTGCAAAGCACTTTGCTTTTCCATGACAACTTGCTACCTCTGCATTTATCCTGTATTTTCTAAGGACATTTTATTTATTGAAGATTTTATTTATGAAAATGGAATATCCTAGTGAATTGTATGGTCATTAATTTTCTTATTTCTAACTTAATGAAAAATCCTACCTTTACATTTCTTTTTATGAATCAATGCAATTTTGAGAATCTGCTATGTGCCAATCAGTGTCCAGACAGGCCCTAATAAAACAGGGTAATTAAAACAGGCCCTGCTCTCAAATAAAGGAATAATTGGCAGCATATTTTTATGTAAAATTTTTAACCTATTTCTGTTTATTTATACTAATTATCAAGCTATATCTATCTGTTGAGTTTGCTACAGTTATGGAAAGTTAATTGACTTAGTGCATTATTAATAAACATAGGGTCTAATAAATTACTTCTGATCTTGAAATTTTGAGAGAATAAGGAAAAGAATATCACAGATGGCAGAAATCTCAGTATTAAAATTTGTCAAGAAGATTTGATGATATCAAAAAGAGAAGATTTTATAAAATTATCCTGAAATTATTTCAGCGTTGTTGATGATTTAAATTCATATTTGTTCATAGTATGTTACACAGATATTCTCCTCAAAACAAATTGGTAGTAACAAGTATTACATACAATTTGACAACCTTTATTTTTATTTTAACTTTTTAAATAAAGCACAGATTGCATTGCAGCTCTAGCATAACACTGAAGATACATAACTTACTATTAAGGTTGCAATATTTTATTGTAAAAAGTCAATTTATATCAAGAACGTATTTTATAATTTTTGCTTTGTAGATAAGAGTAATGGAGATATTAAACCAGTGCATATGACTTGCAAAGCTGTTTCCTCTTTGGTATAGATATTTCACACAAGAACACATCTGCTCTGTACCTGATGATCAATGACCTTTTGTTTTTTTTTTCTCTTTTAGACAAATACATCAGTTAAAAATGCAATTCAGTTTAGAAAAAAAACTGTTTTCATGTATAGTGCTCAATCTTAAGACATAGTAGCATATCAAAAGCTAATAATCAGATTTTAATAATTAAATTCCATCTTAATAGAAATTTGTATTTAAAATGCTTTAGGGGAAAAAGAGTAAGAGAGACTACGTTTTAAAATATGTCAAGTAGCACCTATACCAGCTTGCCTTTGGAAATTACACTACTATGAAGATAGTTACATGAAATATCTCTACTAAGTATGCCATAATATTTTGTCATATATTCACTTTTCTAAATCTCTGAAAAGCCTAAAAGCAACTTCTGGAAGCTCAAAAATTATAATAAAATGTGATTTCTGCTGAATTATACACAAAAGGCTGACATTATGGCCAGGCAGTCAAACCAGACTGACATGACAAGGGAGCTATAAATAAACAACAGTCTCTCAAAGTATTTAGAATAGGCCACATTGATTTCATCATAATGCAGAAATTTCTAGAACAATATCTTCATTTCAGCTTTTGTTTCTCAGAAGCTCAAATTAAAAATATATGCTTTATTCACAATCACGGTTTTATTAGGAATATAAAGTATAGATATTGACAACATAAATCCAAAATAATTTATGTAAGACACTAATATTTTTGTTCCATCTCCCAATTGATGAAGCATATATCAAGTATATATCAGTATACTTTTCTATGACAGATTAAAAATAAGGCAAAGTGACACTATACCTTTTCTCAATACAGTATTTTAATTTTAAAATTGTTATGAGTACTTCATATAGTTAGTTCAATGAATCAAATAATGACTTATGATTTTGAAAAAGAAATTCCAGCCACACGCTTTGTTCCTCACTTTCCACTTAACATCTTTAATACTTCCCCTTTCCTCAGAGCCTAAGGTAGGGTTATTATAATTTTTAAATTAAGTCAGTGGTCAAAGTTTACATTTTCATAACTATGTAAATACTGCTCACTGCTGAGCCGTATAGTCTATCACTTTTCTTTCTTCTGCAAATTTGTGTTTTGCTATTTCTTATTTTGAACTTTTTACAATTTACATCATTCTTGTGAGATATATAATCATTATTTTTTCTAAATATTTAAAAAAACTTCCAAATCTATCAATATCATCAAAATGATCATTAAATACAAAGCTAAACTTTGTTACTTTCCCTGGTTACCTCTCTGGGAGGTAACATCATCCTGAGACCCTGGTTGGTTATTTTTCAGTGATGAGTTCCCAAGTTCTTTCTCTTCTTTTAGTTCTCTCTCTCTCTCTCTCTCTCTCTCTCTCTCTCTGTATATACATAGTCTCTAGTCAGTTCCCAAGAAATGATAATTTTTAAAAAATTTGATGCTTTTTATCTTTAACATGTCTTTATCTTATTCCATCTTTAGTAGATAAATGGGTATAGATTTCTAATTTAAGATCATTTTCTTCAGGGTTTTTGAAGTTATTTCTCTACTGAGTGGACATATGAAAATCCCTGGAAACCAAATCCTCACATACTTTCCTTTTGGGATATGTTTAGTATTTCTTATAACTGTTTTTTCTTAGTTTTATTAAAAATCTTAGGACTATTAAGTGTGTAAAGGACCTTTTGAATGTATCCTCAAAGATCTACATTTTTATAAATGTTCATGTGAATTTACCTTATACTCCCATTGCATTTGTGGAATTTCAAAATATTACAATAGTTTTATTTTTCTAATTATATATATATAATTATATATATATATAAAGTGTATCTATATCTATATCTATATATACACTTTTTTTTTTTTAATGGAGGCTCGCTCTGTCACCCAGGCTGGAATGCAGTGGCGCGATCTCGGCTCACTGCAATCTCCACCTCCCAAGTTCATGCCATTCTCCTGCCTCAGCCTCCCGAGTAGCTGAGACCACAGGCGCCCACCACCATGCCTGGCTAATTTTTTTTTTTTTTTTTTTTTTTAGTAGAGACTGGGTTTCACCATGTTAGCCAGGATGGTGTCCATCTCCTGATCTCGTGATCCACCCACCTAGGCCTCCCAAAGTGCTGGGATTATAGGCATGAGCCACTGCACCCAGCCATATTTTTGTTTTATGTAAGTATTGGTTTCATTCAACTCTTTTGGAGAAATCTCTGAGTATACAGTTGACCCATGAACAACACGGGTCTGCTTATACACAGATTTGTTTTCAACAAAGGTTATACCGAGTGTGCTGGCCTCTCCTTCTTCCCCTTCCATCTTCTCCACCTCTTACTCCTCTGCCACCCCTAACACAGCAAGACCAATCCGTCCTCTTCCTCCTCGTCCTCAGCCTACTCAACATGAAGACAAAAAGGAAGATCTTTATGATGATCCACTTTATGAAAAGTAAATACAGTTTTCTCTTCCTTATGACTTTTAAATAATATATTCTTTTCTCTAGCTTAGTTTATTGGAAGAATACTATATATAATACATATGACAAAATGTGTTAATCAGCTTTATAATATTGGTAAGGCTTCTCAACAGTAGGCTATCAGTATTTAAGCTCTGGGGAAGCCAAAAGCTATACCTTATTTATTACATATTGAACCACTGTATCAAAACATCACATGCCCCTCGTAAGTACATATAATTATCAGCCATAAGTATTAAAAATTTAAAAAATTAAGTTATACATGAATTATTGACTATGTTGGGGTTGGGGGCACCAATATAATTCAAGGGTGAACTAGATTACCTCTAGTGTTTGTTTTCGTGTTTGCTTTTGGAATTTTCTTCTACTTTACTGGTTATTACCAGCTTTCTTTTTTCTGTCTCTTTTGATACCTATCTTTCACATGATAGCTTTCCTCAGATTTCTGGTGATCTTTGGCTCTGTTTATATTTAAGAAAGGAGACCGTAATAGATAATGACATACCCTTTCTGAGACAAGAACTTGTAGATTGACAGCTTTACTTACGGGGCCACATTCCCTTCTGGGGATTACCATGTCACTTTCTGGAGAACTGTTCTTTGGTGCCCTCTAGATTATCTGGGGAATATTCACCTAATCCTATGGCCACGTTGGGTGACTGTTCTTTTGTTTGTATTTTGTTTTGTTTTTTTGAGTCGGAGTCTTGCTCTGTCACGCAGGCTGGAGTAAAGTGGCGCTATCTCGGCTCACTGCAAGCTCCACCTCCCAGGTTCATGCCATTCTCCTGCCACTGCCTCCTGAGTAGCTGGGACTACAGGCACCTGCCACCACGGCCGGCTAATTTTTTTTTTTTTTTTTTTTTTTGGTATTTTTAGTAGAGACGGGGTTTCGCCGTGTTAGCCAGGATGGTCTCGATCTCCTGACCTCATGATCTGCCTGCCTCAGCCTCCCAAAGTGCTGGGATTACAGGTGTGAGCCACCTGGCCTGGCCGTTTGTGTTTTTTAATGACTGGCTGCAGGTCAATGGTTAGCAAGGCAAAGAAAGGGGCCTGGACAGCAATGTTCAATCTATAGACATTAAATCACTCTACCAAGTGGTACCTTTACTTACACCCTCCATTTTGGTATTTCCATGTCCAGAGACTTTACTGTTCAATGTTTTCCCATAGACACAAGATTCCTCCTCTGTTTCAGAAAGGGGCAGAAGGAAGACAAGGAAAGTATTTGATTACTCAAGGCTGAGGAGGAAACCTGGATTTAATGACTCCATGTACTGACTTTGAACAGTTTCTATTGCTTGCGGGTTTCTAAGGCAACTGGTCCCAGTTCAGAGACTTCCTGGGGCCTTCTAGTTGAGCATACAGGTTACTTCTATTAAAGTTCTCCTTGTTGCGGCCGGGTGTCCTGGCTCAGGTCTGTAATCCCAGCACTTTGGGAGGCCAAAGTGGGCAGATCACAAGGTCAGGAGATGGAGACTATCCTGGCTAACACGGTGAAATCCTGTCTCTACTAAAAATACAGAAAAAAAAAAAATTAGCTGGGCGTGGTGGCGGGCACCTGTAGTCCCAGCTACTCAGGAGGCTGAGGCAGGAGAATGGTGTGAACCCGGGAGGTGGAGCTTGCAGTGAGGTGAGATCGCGCCACTGCACTCCAGGCTGGGTGACAGAGTGAGACTCCGTCTTAAAAAATAAATGTTGCAGCCAGGAGCAGTGGCTCACGCCTGTAATCTCAGCACTTTGGGAGACTGAGGTGGGTAGATCACCTGAGGTCAAGAGTTCGAGATCAGCCTGGCCAGCATAGTGAAACCCCATCTCTACTAAAAATACAAAACAATCAGCTGGGCATGGTGGCCGGTGCCTGTAATCCCAGCTACTGGAGAGGCTTGGGCAGGAGATTCACTTGAACTCGGGAGGCAGAGGTGGCAGTGAACCGAGATCATGCCACCGCACTCCAGACTGGCCAAGAAGAGTGAAATTCCTCCTCCTCAAAAAAAAAAAAAAAAGTTCTGCTTGTTGCTCGGTCGCTACTCTGAGTGTCTCATCTGCTCTGTTCCCATTGTCTTTTGCAGTTTATTTCTTGGTCGACTATGTGCCATTTTTGTGTGTGGTTTTTTTTTCATGTATTTATTTATTTATTTTTTGACGGAGTCTCGCTCTGTCCCCCAGGCTCGAGTGCAGTGGCGCGATCTCGGCTGGGACTACAGGTGCTCGCCACCACGCCAGCTAATTTTTGTTTGGTTGTTTTTTGGTATTTTTAGTGGAGACGGGGTTTCACCGTGTTAGCTAGGATGGTCTCGATCTTCTGACTTCGTGATATGCGCACCTCGGCCTCCCGAAGTACTGGGATTACACTCGTGAGCCACCGCGCCCGACCAGAAACTAGACGCCCAAAGTGCTGGGATTACAGGCGTGAGTCCCTGTGCCCTGCCTTTTGTGTGGTTTTCAGGAGTTAAAAGAAGAGAAACTATGTCTAACTAGTCTGCCATAATTACTCAAAAGTTGTAATATTAAAATTGTAGATGTATAACTAATTGAGCAAATTATAGAGAAGAATCTGAAAATTTTAACATGGAGAAAGGATATATATCCAGACACACAATTGTTCTTCTCTTATATAGTCCCTCGAAAATTGTGTCAAAGTTTAAATAAAAATGAACCGGAATGTATTAGTGTGTTTTCACACTGCTATAAACTACCTGAGACTTGGTAATTGATAAAGAAAAGAGGTTTAATTGACTCAGTTCTGCATGGCTGGGGAGGCCTCCGGAAACTTCTAATCATGGTGGAAGGCAAAGGGGAAGCAAGGCACGTCTTACACTGTGGCAGGGGAGAGAGTGAGGAAGGGGGGAAGTGCCACCTTCTTAAGCCATCAGATCTTGTGAGAATTCACTCATTTTCCCACCAACAGCAAAGGGGAAATCCACCCCCATGTTCTGTTTTGCTCATTTATTTGAGCAAATGAGAATCCCAAGAACATGGCTGTTTTTTTTTTGGCTCATTTCTGTTTTGCTCATTTATTTCTTCTTACGTTCTTGGAATGAGAATTCACGCATAAGTTTCACACAAAACGCTTCTTAGAGGTAAGGCCAGGCTGAAAACGAAATACCCTTTACAAAACGTTTTGTTGACTTAAGAAGGTTTTATTGTTGTTGTTGTTTGTTTTTTGTTCCTTAACATTTTGATCTTGTATGAACTGCAAGTGTGCTATTATCCAAGCTGGCTTTTGTTAAATATAAAAAAGCTAGTTTCTGGTCAGGTGCGGTGGTTCATGACTGTAATCCCAGCACTTTGGGAGGCCGAGGTGGGCATATCATGAGGTCAGGAGATGGAGACCGTCCTGGCTAACAGGGTGAAACCCTGTGTCTACAAAAAATACAAAAAAAAAAAAAAAAAAAAAAAAATAGCTGGCGTGGTGGCGGCGCCTGTAGTCCCAGCTACTCGGAAGGCTGAGGCAGGAGAATGGCGTGAACCCAGGAGGCGGAGCTTGTAGTGAGCCGAGATCGTGCCACTGAACTCCAGCCTGGGCGACAGAGCAAGACTCTGTCTCAAAAAAAAAAAAAAAAAATCTAGTTTCTTAGAAACTTATCCTTTTTCCCCAATTTGTACCACTACCCAGAGTCATAATTATACTAAATGAAGCATCCAAAGTTTATGAAAAAAAAATCAGTAAGGTTTCTTTTCCTTTTTTTTTTTTTTTTTTTTTTTTTGAGAGGGAGTCTTGTTTGTATTTTTAGTAGAGACGGGGTTTCACTGTGTTAGCCAGGATGGTCTCGATCTCCTGATCTCCTGATCTACCCGCCTTGGCCTCCCAAAGTGTTGGTTGGGATTAGAGGTGTGAGCCACTGCGCCCAGCAGGTTTCATCTTTTTATATCATATGCTGATCACTTGAAACATCTTTCTATGATAAGAAATCTAACCCAACTGTACAACTAGTTTTGTTGCAAACAAATGGTAAGTAAAGCAAACTATAACAAATAGTATACAAAAGCAAAATTATTTCCCTAAATAGCTAGTTATAAATCGTGCTGCTGATACAAGACCCCTGAAGCTGTTTTAAGGATGAAGTTCTACTGTCCCTAATAAAAAAGCACAACTGTGAAAGAATAGTTGAACCCTGATGTTAACTCAAATTTATTTTATCTCCAGAATAGGGTGGGAATATTTTTGGCTAAAATTACTAGGGTGTAGCTAAATGATTATCGTTTCCATGTGTTAAACACCAGAAGAAGAAGCTTTTCAAGCTTACTAAGTCCAACTTTCATAAAACAGAATTGCTTCGAGGTCGAGTATAAACTCATTTGTGCCGTTAATCTTCATCATAAAATAAAACTGTCATTTTTCTTTTTAGCTTCAGCAACAGGTTCTAATTGTCACATTTCCTGTAAAATAAATCTCTTATGAACAAAGTAAAATATGAATGAAATAAAATTATATTCAGGATTATAGTCCTCATAAAAGTCTATAAATACCCCATAAAATATTTTTCAATAAGTTTAAAATAACTTCATTTTGTGTAAAGTATGAAAATATGTTCTGCAGCCCATTATCTGGTACATACTGATATTTGCAAAATTATTATGATTTATTTGTTGAATGAATACATGCTATTTTGCCATAAAAATGCTAAATATGATATATTTGAGAAATGGTTTTAAACTATTAATTAGCAATGCTATTAATATTTGAAATTCTTGAAGTCCTATGATAATAATTGGGAAACACTTAAAATAAAATATTCTTAAATCAGGGATTATTCTCCAACTGGAATCAAATCATGAAAGAAAACAAGGGAGGATTGAGGAAAAAAATACAAACACACACCCCACAGAAAAACAAAGGTGGACACAAGAAGACATTCCTGACAAACTTTAAGGATGGAAAAATAAATAAATAAACAAATAAATACATAAAACAGTGAAAGAAGTAGAAGAAATTGGCCAGGCACGGTGGCTCACACCTGTAATCTCAGCACTTTGGGAGGCCACAGCGGGTGGATCACGAGGTCAGGAGATCCAGACCATCCTGGTTAACATGGTGAAACCCTGTCTCTACTAAAAATACACACACACACACACACAAAAAAATTAGTCGGGCATGTTGGTGGGCACCTGTAGTCCCAGCTTCTCACGTGGGGGACAGAGTGAGACTCCATCTCAAAAAAAAAAAAAAAGAAATAGAAGGAATTGTTTTGTGTCTGTGTGAACTGGCTTCATTTCTTAGTTTTCCTCTAACATTCTTGATACTTTTGAATTATCATTTTCGTCTTTGACCATCTGTTGTCTCTGCTTCAGTGTTTTTTCTTAATTTACTGTAATTAAACTTCTCTAATTTCTATTGTCTCAGTTTATGGGCATCTCTGTATTTAATCAACAATTTCAAATGCATCAAATAAGTAGTCCAATCACTCAACTGTAAAAAAATTTTAAGGTATTTTTATAACCAGTTATTTAGTGTTATTTTTGCCTCCCATCTTCCCATTCTAACCTGGTGGATTCAGTGATGACAACAGTCCTGTCTTGTGCTCTGAGGGCTTTTATCACCTTGTGACACAGTGGCACATGATGCCTGGAGATTATGGAATTGATCAGAGATGCCACAGGAAGATAATTACTTTGCTGCAAAGGAAGTGCTGCTACACTGCACAGGTTAGTCTTGGGAAAACAGAAAGAGATAAGAAGGTTCCCACCAGCAAAAGGTCAAGAATCCAACTCATTCGCACTCAACACTCAAATATCATGCAATGCATAAAAACGTCTCGGCTTAACCGCTGCTACAGTTAGATTATAACTGGATAATACTGACAGTGAAAGTCTATTCTATTGTCCAAGATTATAACTTAAATGCATACTGTCATTGTTTCTCTAGGAAGTTTAAGGAGCTAAGTCTTATTGTCAAGAATATAATTGTCCTTGAGTGGTGCCAAGAAATGCAGAGGGAGCCTGAGAGCTGGATTCTAGTGATTTTTTTTTTTTTTTTTTTTTTTTTCAGATGGAGTCTCACTCTGTCACACAGGCTGGAGTGCAGTGGTGTGATCTCGGCTCACTGCAAGCTCCACCTCCTGGGTTCACGCCATTCTCCTGCCTCAGCCTCCCCAGTAGCTGGGACTGCAGGCGCTCGCCACCACACCCAGCTAATTTTTTGTATTTTTAGTAGAGACGGGGTTTCATCGTGTTAGCCAGGATGGTCTCCATCTCCTGACCTCATGATCCGCCTGTCTCAGTCTCCCAAAGTGCTGGGATTACAGGCTTGAGCCACTGCGCCCGGCCTCTAGTGATTTTTTACAATGAACAAAAGTTGCATTGTACATAGTGGAAAAAAATAGGAAAGATGTATGTATAATGCTGGCATGCACCCTGCCCAAGATGAATGAGGAGAAAAGGTTGGATTCTGGGGTATCATTTGTGGACATAACTTTAGGGCTTAAATAGCCTCCAGATCCCCACCAAATGCCTAAGCTAGTGAGAGCAAAGTTGAAGTCACGGGAGCTTAGGGAGAGGAAGTGGCCACGTGGGAGAGGGCGTTGGGTAAAAATAGGATCCTGTCTTGATAAATTGATTTTCACCCCTACAATTCCTAAGTCTACGTTGTTATTTATAGTAATGCCTCTTAGCATCAACACCATACACTGCACATAAGACAAAGCGATAAAAAGCTGCATCAAAGTAAAGCACATTTTCAGAAAAAGCTGTCTGATTGGCCAAAATAAGGGAAAAGTTCTAAGAAATTAGATAGATTTCTAAGAAATTGGATAGCATTCCACCTTTGGGTTATTTCTCAAATATATATGGAGCCAAGCAGTATGGAGCGAAGTTTATTAACTAGCAAGTCCTCTAAAACAGACATCAGGGACTTCAAGCTTTCGCCGTGAATGGAGTGACCACCCGTCTCCTGTTTGAACAGAAGGCCGCGTGTTTTCCATCCAGACAGGGTGAACCACAAAGGCCCTGAACTGAGCTACGTCCCTCCCCAAACAGAGGAAATGCGAGTGTTTCTCTCTGGGGAAATACACAACCTCCACCCCTCACAAAAAAGGCTTATGAACAGTGACATTAAAGATTCTGCAACAGAAATGTCAACATATGAACAATCAAAACCTCATGTAAACATATAAACAGAGATTTTGATCAGATTTTACTGTCTCTCTCTCTTTTTTTTTTTTTTTTTTGAGACGGAGTCTCGCTCTGTCGCCCAGGCTGGAGTGCAGTGGCACCATCTCGGCTCACTGCAAGCTCCGCCTCCCGGGTTCACGCCCTTCTCCTGCCTCAGCCTCCTGAGTAGCTGGGACTACAGGCGCCGCCACCATGTCCAGCTAATTTTTTTTTTTTTTTTTTTTTTTTTGGTATTTTTAGTAAAGACAGGGTTTCACCGTGTTAGCCAGGATGGTCTCGATCTCCTGACCGCGTGATCCACCCACCTCGGCCTCCCAAAGTGCTAAGATTACAGGAATGAGCCACCGTGCCCAGCCTTTACTATAAGTTTTCTAGAAACAAACTCTCCCATTCTTTGCTGATTGTCTAGAAACACCTTTATTTTCCTTTCACCTTGGAGAGATGTTTTAATATCACATGAGCTTTCAGATTAGGTGTTATTTTCTTTCACACTTTGAAGATGTTAAACCATTGCATTCTGATTTCAATTTTGTTTTACTATTGAGAAGTTGATTAGTTTTATTACTGCTTTTTTTTTTTCTTTGTGAAAGGAGAGGCTTATTTCTGGCTGCTTCTATTATTTTCTCTTTGATTTTGATTTCACCAGCTTTACCGAGATTCACCATTGATGTGGTTGTCTTTGTATTTATTCTGCCTGAGAGTCATCGAGATTTTCTTTCTGTCGTTTGATGTTTTTTTTTTCTAATAAGTTTTAGGAAATTCTAGTCAAATGACTGGATGGTAAAGGAGTGGCATAATCAATTGCTAGAGATTATTTTGGTTTTAAAGTAAATGAAAAGTGTGAAAATATTAGTAAATTATTAAAGTAAAAATTAAAATATCTGGGTTCCACATCCAGTTTGTCATCAAGTAGTTATATGGGGGTGAATATTTAAGCTTTTTGTATTACCTTGCTTGATTTCTAAAATCAAACATTGATTGCATGATTGTTAGTCTTTCTGCCAGTTCTAATGTTTTATAATTTTTTTCTTGTAAATTAATAATGAAGGGGTATAAGTTCTCTTGAAAAGTTGGCATCATACTAACTTTAAAAAATATGCTTCAGGAAATGCTATCATAAGAGATAATGGAATTCATTTGTCTATTTTTGTCTCAGCATTTTTTCAGTAGAAAGAATTTGTGATAATTTAGTTTATATCATTATTAAAGATGGGGAAAGGATTATACTAACTCAAGTGACCTTCAGGTTCTCAGACCCTAAGAACCCAATACAGTACAATGTTTTGTGCTTGACTTTTTAAAATATTGCACCACATTTTCAATAAATAAGCAGTGAAACTGCCTGTGGCCCCGGAGAAAGATTACCATCTCTTATTAGAAAATCTTAGGTTCTTAATGACCATATTCTCGAGTGTGCTAGTGTGCAACCATTTGTCTGTTCTAGTTACAACATTTGGTCTAAAAGCACTGCATCAAAACGATAACGCTTCACATACTTCTGAATTATAACCCTAGTCTATAGTAATTGCCTATTTGTTTCCCACTCACTTGATTAGCTGTCCTTTAGCATTTTTCTCCTGTTGACTGCCTCACTAATCTGTCTGAATCTATAAACCCTAATCAAAATACCAAGCACTTTGAATGTTAAAAAAATACACAACATGGCCTGTTTCGCATGCTAAATCTATCTCCACTGGAAGCATTAGGTATGTGATCTAGATACATTATTCCAGAACTGAAAGTAAAGAGATTATACTGGCCTCTGGAAATGACCAACCACCAAGCTAAAGTTACAGTATTTCCAAACCATCATTCTTAAAATGAAGAAACCATAAATCACTTTTACATTCTTTAGTTCATCTAGAATCATGTGACTTCATGTTTGAGATTGACTTCTGACATAATCTAGTCCAAAATCTTTATCGTATAAATGAAGACCTAAGTGTGTAACTGACTTTCCCTAGACAGCACAATTAGTTGGTGATAGCACCAAGGATTAAAATTTAAGTAGTCTGATTACTAGTGTAATAATCTTGCTACTTCACAATGTTGCCAAAGTAACTTCCGTGAAGTAAATATCAGTTTCTCCTATTACTGTATTTTATTGACATCAAAGACTCCATCAGTTGTCAGATGTATTATTACTTCATGTACACTAAAGAACATTCCTGGCGAGGTTTGACGTGATGTCTTAATAATAATTCTACATAATTTAGTCATTTAAGATTCATGTGTTCTTGAATTTCTTTTGTCTCTTTCAAGACATCTAGCAATCTCTCCCCGCATTAGTTGCATTGTACCTGGATCAGTAACCTAGCATAGCTTCATCTGCTTGTGGGAATCCTGCTATCTTCGGTCTTCTAAAACACTTGGGTTTTGTTCCAAAAGAAAAAAAACAGAATGGAGTTCATTCTTTAGATGCTAAATATTTGTTTCAAAAATATCAAATGCATGCATCACCTCTGTGTTCTAGTAACTTTCTGCAAAGACAACATTTTTTTTTGTTTTCATGCTGAACCATAGTGTAACCTATTTTGAAGATATCTTCTACGACAGTTGAGCCCAGCACTTGTAGTATTAACCATGCACACCATCAACTGAAGTGACAATGTGCCGTGGCTGCTACTTGGCCAACAGCAATGTATCAAATACTAGATTTAACCAGGTGTCCGAGTTGTGACTTAGAACTGATGAAATAAGGCCAGGCGCGGTGGCTCAAGCCTGTAATCCCAGCACTTTGGGAGGCCGAGACGGGCGGATCACGAGGTCAGGAGATCAAGACCACCCTGGCTAACACGGTGAAACCCCGTCTCTACTAAAAAATACAAAAAACTAGCCGGGCGCGGTGGCGGCGCCTGTAGTCCCAGCTACTCGGGAGGCTGAGGCAGGAGAATGGCGGGAACCCGGGAGGCGGAGCTTGCATTGAGCTGAGATCCGGCCACTGCACTGCAGCCTGGGCGACAGAGCGAGACTCCGTCTCAAAAAAAAAAAAAAAAAAAAGAACTGATGAAATACCATTTCAACCGTCTCATCCATCATTTTATGTAGTTAAAGTTACATCGTTGTCCATAACATGAATATCTTCTTCTCTTCAAGAGTAAAAGGCATAAATAATGGCATCTCAAACTTTTGAAGAATAAAGATCGTGAATAACCCCCTAAAGAAGGTCAGTTTTTTTTTTTTTTTTTTTTTTTGAGACGGAGTCTCACTCTGTCGCCCAGGCTGGAGTGCAGTGACGCGATCTCTACAAGCTCTGCCTCCCGGGTTCACGCCATTCTCCTGCCTCAGCCTCCTGAATAGCTGCGACTACAGGTGCCCGCCACCACTCCCGGCTATTTTTTTTTGTATTTTTAGTAGACACGGGGTTTCACTGTGTTAACCAGGATGGTCTCGATCTCCTGACCTCATGATCCGCCGGCCTCGGCCTCCCAAAGTGCTGGGATTGCAGGCCTGAGCCACCGTGTCCAGCCCAAGGTCAGTTCTTTACCCTTGGCATTCACTAAAGTCCAGAGATGATGACGTTCAGTATGTACTTAATGATAGGCAAGATGAAAGACTAGAAAGAGAGAGAACGCGTAACCTCCCGTGTGTGTGTCTGTGTGTCGCTCTCCCTAAACTCTTCCCATTTATTCCAGGAAAAGTGTCCTGAATTCTTCAACTTACATACACTTCTCATACTCCAACCCTGAGGTCAGAACAGGAGCGAGCATCTTTTCCCGTGAAGCCAACTCCACAGTTTCACAGTTAATTGATTTAATGATGCCACCTGACCAGGGCTTGTCCAATCATTGTACCTAATTCTTTAGCTACAATGACTGGTCTAGCTTTGAGCATATGACCTAATCCAATCCAATTTGAAACTCCCCCAGGGTTTTACAAAATG
The DNA here is from genome assembly GCF_047675955.1 of Chlorocebus sabaeus. Taxonomy (NCBI): domain Eukaryota; kingdom Metazoa; phylum Chordata; class Mammalia; order Primates; family Cercopithecidae; genus Chlorocebus; species Chlorocebus sabaeus. The sequence continues at coordinate 4,975,518 of NC_132929.1, read as the reverse complement.
AAGCTAAAAGCTGGAATTTTTTTCCTTTCTCTTTAGATAGGTATGAGGATATAAGCACTGATAATGTCTGAAATCATGCTTTTAACCTTGCCAAAAAACAGTCTGAGATAATTTGTTCAGAACATAACAGAAAATGAGAGGTAGAATCTCAACTGTTCTAATTTTCTCTTCCCTCTGATTGAGGCATTCTGTAGTTTATGTGAGCCAAATAACTCCCTGTGTTGCTTAAGTACATTCAAGTTGAATGTCTTGCATTTACCACCAAAAGTGCTCTGGCTAATACAGTTATTGAAAAAAAAATGTGCTTATCAAATGTTTATGATTAAGGGTAATATAGCGATAATTACTTTGTGTGACAGCAAATGACAATCACATCAAGTAAGAGCACAATAGGATACATAGATGTGAATAAAACACTCATTGAGGTTGATTCTTTTTCCTCTTAATTTTATTCTGTTTTCTTTCTCATCTGCAAATAATGGATCCTAATATATAGTCCACAGTGAAGGTATTAACCAAGCGTGTTTTAGGAGGAAGAGCCTATGGCACGCATCACATACCTTCTGAACATTGTCATGTCCTGAGCATCGCTCTGGAGTCAGAGATACGCATTATTTGCATCCCAAATACACAGGATGGACTCTGCAAATTCAGGCAAGGTGCTTAAACTCTCTGATCATCAGCTTTTGTTTTGTTTTATTTGTAAAATGAGGATAATAATCAGTACTTCAAAGGTTGTTATGACAGTAAATTGCCATAAAGAAGTCATGGTACTTAAATGCACTCCATAAACTATAATAATTTCCGTTATTCTTCCTCCTTTCTTTCCTTTCATTCATATAACAAAGATGTATTAAGTTACTGTTGAGTTTCTGCTATTGGCCAGTCACTGAGTTCTCCATGGTACTAAACACCGGAGATTCAAAAAGAATGTTATTTCTCTTCCTCTTAAAATGTATATAGTTGGATAAGAGGTAATAAATAAGTAAAAATATAATAGTACATAACTACGTGTGCAATAAAAAGCTGTGTAGATTATAATGGGAACAGAGAAAGGAGTGGTTAATCTTCCTGGCCAATAAAAGCCTCTTGAAAGAGAATGTAGGGTATATGTAATTTAATTACGGAAGTATCAGAAAGGATGCAGGATTTCTGGGGCAGAGTTGAATGAGCGTAGCCACTTAGATCCTGCCTAAAGAGTGGCAACAGTTCCTTAGAACACCAATAGCAGTGGATATAACTTTCGGATTAATTTGTTTACAATGATAGTAAAATGGTATAAAGTTTACATTTCAGAATTTAAATATAATCATTCTTAAGAGGTATTTTATCATTTTAATCAAATCTGGAGTTAGTTAATTCTCTCTTATCTATTATCCAATACAGATTTCTCTGTTATCTATTATCCAATATAGGAAGCTGCTCTGGGGATTCTTCTTTACTGTTAGTTACATGTACACAATAAAGTGAATACTGTTATTGTTTTGCAGTACTGGAGATATTGAGTTCAGAATTTGCACTGTTTTGTGATATAAATGCAAATATGCTAGTTGATTCCATTTTGAGTTATGAACCAGTAAACTGTTCTTGTTTTTATTCGAAAAAGAAAATATTTTATTTCAGTGTAGAATTTTGTAGGCAGAAATTTAGTTAATAATATTCTTGAAACTTCTACCTCTACATAATATGCAATATGTTTTTCTTTTTTATTTTCATTTATTTGAGACAGAGTGTCACTCTGTTGTCCAGGCTGGAGTGCAGTGGCGCCATCTCAGCTCACTGCAACCTCCACCTCCCAGGTTCAAGCGATTCTCCTGCCTCAGTCTCCAGAGTAGCTGGGATTACTGGCGCCCACCAACATGCCTACCTAATTTTTGTATTTTTAGTAGAGATGGCGTTTCACCATGTTGGCCAGGTTGGTCTCGAACTCCTGACCTTGTGATCCTCCCGTCTCAGTCTCTCAAAGTGCTGGGATTACAGGCATGAGCCACCGCACCTGGCTGACTATTGGTGAAATTTTAATGGGGGCTTGAGAATTAGATGCAAGAATATGTTAATAATTTTCTGGTTTTGTTTGTTGTATTGTGCATGTATTGCATGTGTGTGGGGGGGAGGCACACATATTACTGTAATAGATTTGTAATATATAGAATTATATATCTGTATATACACATATAGACACACAATTGTGTTTGTAGAAAATATATATGAAAGGAGAGTTTTTCAACTTTGGCACTATCGCTTTTCACATTGGGCCATTTAATTCTTTGTTGTGGGCATTTCCTGTGAATTGTAGGATGTTTAGCGACTTGCTTTGCCTTTAATAACTAAATGACGGTAGCACCCTCCTCACACCATTCCCCAGACTAACAACTAAAAATATCTTGAGATATTATCAGATGTTTCGTGGAGGGCAAAACTCTCCCTGGTTGAGAATCACTCTACTACAGTATTTGGAGATGACAGAGCATCGGGTTCATTTCTATATGTTGTTCAAATATCTTTCAAAGTTGAATGTAAAATTAAGACATTTTCAGAAAAATTAAATGGGCTAATTTGTCACCAGCAAATCCATACTACAAAACATGCTAACGGTAGTTTTTTGGCCTGAAGGGAAATAACATCAAATCTAAACTCCAAATTAGAAGAAATTAAAAGCATAGAAATGATAAGTATATGAGTAACAGGAAATACTTTATCTGTCAATTTCATTGAAGGGAAACTGAGTATTTAAGTTGAAAAAGATATCACTTTATTGTGGGGTTTATGATGTGCACAGAAAAATTTATACTAAAAAAATCACAAAAGACAAGAGGGGGATAAAGGAAATGTTATGGTCATCAGTTTTTGTTGTTGTTGTTGTTGTTTTTAATAGACTTTCTTTTTTAGGGCAGTTGTAAGTTCACAGCAAAATTGAAAGAAACCTACAAAGATTTCTCAGACATCATTGTGTTCACACATGCACAGCCTGACCCTTTGTGGTCATTCTCCTGTGGAGTGTCACATTACTTACTGCCGATGAACCTGCATTGGCATATCCTTATCACCTAGGTCCATAGTTTACACTAGGGTTCACTTTTGCTGTCATACGTTCTATGAGTTTGGGTAAATGCATATACCAGTATCGTATCATGCAGAATACTTTTCTGCCCTAAAAGTCCTCGGTGCCAATGAATAGGATAGGTGGAGCACAGATCACGTTTTAGTAAAATGTTGCCTTGTTTTGATTTGACAAAGTAGCCATCGCTATCCATCACTGGAGAGAATGTAAACATAGAAAAAGGATTTTTCACGTTGTATATGAAGTTGTTTTTACATTATATATGAGGTTGTAAAAAATTACCTGTAAGTAAAATTTAGATTAGTTAAGCATAAGTTGATGATGATTATCATACAATTAACTCAATACAAAAGCAATGCAACTAACTCATCTATGCAATTTAAAATGAATACTTAAAATGCAATTAAGCAAAAATAAGAGAAGAGAAACAAACAGATTGTACAGTTTTTAAAACTGGCAACACCTTTCATTTAACATATTGATGAACTAAATCATCCAAGTAAAGGCAGAGATCGTCATATTAGACATCTAATGTCTACCAGAAACATACATTAAACATAAAGACACAGATAGGTGAAAAGTCAACCTATAGGAAAAGATAAACCATATACACAGCAAGTATTAGGAAGCTTGTGCGGCTGTATTAGCAAAATGCAATGTAGACTGGAAAAGAGGGTGCATTATAAGAGAAAATGGGGGCATTTCATAATTTATGAAATAACCAATTCATCAGAGGACAATAATATTCCAAAAGGGACACCCACTTAATAATAAAGCCTCATAATTCATGAAGGAAAGTAAGCAGAACTGAAGGGAGAAATGGATAAATGACAATAATAATTAAAGATGTTAACATCCCTCTGTTCATCACTGATAGAACAGTGAGACAAACCAATCATATGGCTATAGAATATTTCAACTTCATTATAAATCACCTTGATCTTATTGACATTTATAAAAACTACACGTAAAATGCTGAATATACATTGTTTTCTTATGTATTGAAAGCATCGCCAACATAGGCCAAATGCTGAATCAAAGAGTAAGTTTAAATGAATTTATGTTTTAGATTTTATAGAATATATTCTCTGATCACAATAAAATTTAATTTGAAATCAATGACATGAGATACACAGGAAATCCCCAAATAGTTGTAAATAACATGAAAAACTATTTAACTAACTCATAGTTCACAAAAGAAATCAAAAGATAATTTAGAAAAAATATAATCAAGGAAAACAGTATATTGAATAAACATCTGCACCTAGATGTTTATTTCAGCAGTATTCATAATAGCCAAGATATGGAATCAACCTAAGAGTCCAACAACAGATGAATGGTTAAAGAAAATGTGGTATATCGGGCGGGCACGGTGGCTCACACCTGCAATCCCAGCACTCTGGAAGGCCAAGGTGGGCAGATCACTGGAGGTCGGGAGTTCAAGACTAGCCTGGCCAACATGGCGAAACTCCATTTCTACTAAAAATATAAACATTAGCTGGGCATGGTGGCACATCCCCAGCTACTTGGGAGTCTGAGGTGGAAGAATCACTTGAATCCGGGAGGCAGAGGTTACAGTGAACCAAGATCATGCCATTGCACTCCAGACCAAGACTCCATCTCAAAGCAAGAAAGAAAGAAAGGAAGAAAAGAAAAGAAAAGTTATACATACATACATACACAATGAAGTACTATTCGGCCATAAAAGAGAAGGAAATCTTGTCCTTCACAGCAACATGCATGGAAATGGAGGATATAATGTAAGTGAAATGAGTCAAGAAAAGAAAGGTAAACATTACAGCTTCTCACTCATTATGGAAGCTAAAATATTTTGATCTTATAGAAGTTAAAACAGAGGATGCTAGAGGCTGGGAAGTATAAGAGGAAGGAAGGGATAGGAAGAGATTTGTTAAAATATTCAAAATTAAAGCTAGATAGGAATAATAAGTTCTAATGCTCTATACCACTATGGTATGACAATAGTAACAATAATATATAGTTTCGAATAGTTAGCAAAGGATATTGAATGTTCCCAAAACAAAGAAATGATGTTTGCAATGATGGATATGCTAATTACTATCATCTCATCAGGGTAATTAAATATATACACTGTGTGTATTGAAACATCACTATGTACACATAAATATGCACAATTATGATGTGTCAATTAAAAATAAAATTATAACACACCTACATATTTGTGGTGCAGAGTTAAATTGAGAGAGTAATTTATTACTTTAACTTCTTATATTGGAAAAATACGTAGGTTTAAAAGTCAATTAAAAAAAACAAATTGAAGCATAATTTGAAAAAAATAAAATAATAGGGGTAATGAAAGAAATGAAATTGGAAGTAAATAGTAAATTCACAAAGTGAAACAAATGTTACTTTGAAAAGATCAATAAAGTTGTTACATACTAGTAAGACCAAGAAAAAAGGACTGATGAAAGAAGAAATATCATTACAGAGCCTCTGTATTTAAATCATCATTATTATGAACAATTCCATACTCACGAATTTGGCAGTTTAAAGTTCTTAAAAGAGACAAATTAGCAAAGCTTATTTAAGAATAAATTGATAATGTGATTTTTTTCTGTATCTATGTGTATCCTTATATTCTAGGTTTTCTAATTTACTGGCCTATGGTTGCTCATAGTAGCCTTTAATGATCCTTAGAATTTCAACAAAGAAATTAAGAAGAAATTGAAAAATGTATTGAAGCCAATGAAAATGGCAACGCAGCATACCAAAACCTATGGGATACAGCAAAAAGCAGTAGTAAGAGAGAAATTTATACTTACAATTTCCAAGATCAAAAAAAGTGAAAAACCTCAAATAAACAACCTGATGATACATCTTTTTTTAAGTTCACTATAAATTTTAATCTATGATATAAATATTACCTAAAGATATAATTGAACATCATGTATCAGAAAATAAAACATAACAATCCAATGCAATTTTGTAAATACCTCCATGACACAAGGATTATTTTCCTCAGATTCAACCTTGTAATTGTGTTTTATTTGCTTTCTGAAAATCACACTTTATAAAGAACACAAGTAGAGCTTGTTAAAATGATTGTCACAGATGTTCTGTTTACTATTTCAGAAAACACCACATTCATTCATTCCTATAAATTTTATTCACTAATTATGAAGAATAAAATAAAATATTCCATGCTTGTCATGAAACAGCGGTTTCTTCTTCTAGTCTAATCAGGGAACTAATAAATGCTTAGTTCATGGCAAAACTTCCATTTGATTTCCATTGACTTAATTACTTCTTAGGGTCTAGCCTCATCAATGGAGAAAAAGCACTTTTTTCTTCAGGCAACAGCACATTAACAGCACTGAATAAAAAATAAGGCAAATTCAATGGTTGTCAGCATTGCTTTAGTAATTTCGAGACTATAAATAAAACTATAACCATAAACAAAAAAGTTTACTAATATCTTCTTTTCAGGAGAGTGATACATTCTGAAGGTTTCTTGTTATTCTATTGAATAGCAAGGACTTCCAAACTTAAATGTCTTCAGGCTGAAAATTAGTTATGTTCCTCAGATTTTAGCCTTATTAATGAAATTCCAAAAGTATTATAGATTCAATTTGTCTTGAAATTATAAACTTCTAACAGATATTTTTCAAAATACATGCCTTCAAACAACTTAAATGAGAAAATAATTCATTCTTAATAATACCTGACAGTTCGTCCCTTGCTTCCCAGATGTCAAACGTGAATTCAAAAAATAGGTCTTCCTGTTCACAAAATAGGTTTTCCTGTTCAAGAAATAAAGTTTCTGCCCTTTTAAAAACTTGTTAGGATTTCATGTGCCAAAATGTTGAAAACTGCACATATTCAAACGTAGTTCCCATAGGAACACATACTCCTCACCTCTCACACCTTTGAAGACACAGGCGACAGGCAATATAAATGTTCCCTTCTTTCCAGCTGATGTTAAATGGTTCAGTTTGCTTCATGGGATTATCGGATACAGGGTTAAATTTTCATTTTCCATTACTCTATCTAGTAAAATTGAACTTAAATTAGGTAGAATACTATCAGAAGAATTACACAGTGATTGGTAAACTGCCCTAAATAATCAGGCTTTTTATTTATAATTCCCTTTTTAATGTTGTCATTTGACAATTGCTTCAATCTTCAGGCCAAAGAAAATGAGGTGCCAGGCTATATTAATTAAAATATTCCACAATAAAAGAAAATGCAAACCCTGAAAATAACTTCGGTGCTATAGACATTTAAAAAGTTACAATTGTTAAAACTCTGAATAAAAAGATCTTGAGAACAGGTACATTTCAAAACAATATTTTACACACTGGAAAAAAGTATTTTTCAAATAACATGATATATGGTTTACATATTTCAGTCTCTTAGTGTTTTTTTTTTTTTTTTTTCCTGCAACACTGTTTTGCATTAAAGTCTCTCATATGGTTTACTAGATGGGTTCCTGACTCACTGTCCCAGTCTTGGATCTCAGCCACACTGGGTTTAGCTGACAGATGTCATGACCATCAAGACTGATAGTTCCAGAAGCAGGGTCCTACAACCTCAGCAGGAGCGAAAGCACTGTTGATTTGCCAGAACCACTTGGGCCAACCAGTGCCGTGACAGATCCTGACGGAATGGAAAGGCTGAAATCCAGAAATACGGGCACCTCTGGGCGAGCCGGATAGGCAAAATGCACGTTCTTAAACTCCAAAGCACCCTGGAAGCTTTTCTCATTGAAGGTGAGCCCTTTGTTAAAAGGCAGCTTGGGCTTTCTCTCCAGGAGCTCCCAGAGGCGCCCTCCGGCACCCAGTCCTTTCAATCAGCTCTGAGTAGAAAGAGCTCAGACTTTCGATGCTTGCTTATTCCACCCCAGAAAGCATACATTAACCCAGAAAGCGCACATTAGAAAGGAAGAGGGTCCACCCACGGTCATGTGGGCACTGCCCATCAGCAGCCCTCCTTTGTACAGGACAGAAAGTACAATCAGGTTTCCGCAGAGCCTAGTTGCTCCAAAGAAGCCAGCCAGAGTAATGCCTCTTTCCTTGCTAACTGCATCACATGGTCCACTTTGCTGGCATGTATCTCTTATTTCAGTCGTTTCTTTCCCAAAACCTCAAACAGTTCTTACACTGCCAATACATTCCTCAGCTAGCTGAGTGGCTTGTGCCAGGGAATCCTGGGTGACTTTGGTCAGTTTCCGTAGCTATCGTCCATAAATTACAGCCATGATTGACACTGGAGGCACCGCTCCAAACAAAGGTGGGCAGATTACGTGAGACAAAAACCATCATACTGATGCCTACAGAAGCCTGGGCCCCGGCCCTGAGCCCATCTGAGAGGTTTTCAGTCACTGAGCGCCCCACGAGCGCAGTGTCTCCTGAGAGGCGGTTAATCAATTCTCCTGTGCGAGTCTTGTCAAAGAAAGCAACCCTGCCTCCGAAGGGAGAAGAATGAAGTTCTCAGCCTGGAGTTTGCAAGCGGTAGACACGAATGGCATTGGCGGCAGCACCACACAGAAACACGCCACTGAGCCCAAGGCAGAGGCGGGTCAGGTTGTCGCTGCAGTCCACAGTGGGGCTGGTAGAGATGACATCCATGACCTGAGCCGGGAAGAAGGGGGAAGACATGGAGCTAACACGACATCCTGAGAAATCCAACCGCAGCTGCCAGCCTCGGGCGCTCAGGTTACACCAGCTCCAGGAGCTTCGTGGCCTCAGACTCAGGCCGCCGCGTCTCGTCCCCGGGAGGCGCCTCCAGCCGGTGCCCCAAGTCCTCTTTTCCCGCCCAGGCAGCGGCGGTGGGACCTGGGAACCCCGCGCGGGGGCGCCAAGGAGCGCCCGGCCCGGCTCCAGAGCCCTGCACCTGCAGCTGCCCGCCCGAGCCCACAGCCCCAGGAGCCGCGCCGCCCCGCGAGCCGCCCTACCCAGCCCCAGCAGCAGCTCCTCCAGCGGCGCGCGGCTCCAACCCCCGGAGCAGCGTCGTCCCCGCGCCCTATAGCGGCTCCGGCCTCAGGCCAGTGAACTGCCACAGGGACCCGGGGCGCGGTGGCCCAGCCCATGCGCAGGATAACGGCAGGAGCCGCCTGGGCTCGGCGGGACCGTGGGGCCGTCACATCTTAAAGAACTAGAAAAGCAAGAATAAACCAGACCCAAAATAAGTATACAAGAAAGGAAAGAGTAAAGGTAAGAGCAGAAATTAATGAAATTGAAATGAAAAAAAAAAATCAACAAAATGTAAACTTCATTTTTTAAAAAAGATAAACCAAACCACTAACCTTTAGCCCCCCACCCACACACACACAGAAAAAGAAAAAAAGAAAAAAAAAAACTAAATAAAATCAGAGATGAAAAAGGGGACATTATCATTGATTCTGTAGAAATTCTAAGGATCATTAGCGGCTAGTAGGAGCAACTACAGGCCAATACATTAGAAAATCTAGAATAAATGGATACTTTCCTAGACACATCCAATCTAGCAAGAATGAACCATGAAGAGCTCCAAAACCTGAAAAGACCAATAAGTAATGAGATGGAAACAAAACCTCTCCTAGGAAAGGCCGGGCGCGGTGGCTCCCGCCTGTAATCCCAGCACTTTGGGAGGCGGAGGCCCGTGGCAGGAGATCACGAACATCCTGGCTAACAAGGTGAAACACTGTCTCTACTAAAAATACAAAAAAAATTAGCTCGGCATGGCGGCGGGCACCTGTAGTCCCAGCTACACGGGAGGCTGAGGCAAGAGAATGGCGTGAAGGGGAGGCAGAGCTTGCAGTGAGCCGAGATCGCGCCACTGCACTTCAGCCTGGGCGACAGAGTGAGACCCCGCCTCAAAAAAAAAAAAAAAAAAAATATATATATATATATATATATATAAGCTATACAAAATCTGTGTGATTCTAAATTAAAAAGAACAAAGTAGTAAGAAAGGTGTTCTTCAAAATCCTATTAAGTGATGAAGTGTTAAATATTAGATTAAGAGATCCCTTCATTGGTATTTTCCCTTAATGTTTTACTATAACATCTGTTGACATATTTAAAAGTTTATATTATACAACTAATGAATTAAATCTGTCTACCATGTACATTGACAGAGCATAATTTGTTTAATCATCCATCTACTACTGTTGGACCTTGAAGTGATCCTCCCTTTTTTATTATCCTGAGAGATACGTCATAGTTATTTCAAAAGATTTTTACTCTATTTTAATTTATTATGTTCCTGTGTTAAGCCAAGGTTTTTGAGAAATTAAATTATACTAGCTTTACTCTAGTAACTAAATGGATTAATTCATTCAGTGAAGAGAATTCTCTTATACAGACTATATAATTGAAGAATTTATAGAAAGAACACTGTCTTTGCATTCAGATTGGACTTTAAGCTCAAACTTTCCCTGGCACTATAGGAATTATGAGTTAATATTCAAATATTGTGCCCTAATCTGCAAAATAAGAGATAAAATAATCTCTGTTTGTAGGAATATTTAATGCTTTGTAGGAAGCATGAAATAACACAACTTACATAATTATCTAGTAAGAATTCTAGAACGTAACAAACAAGCCATCATAGTCTTTTTCTATCCTACCAAAGGTAAGAAAAATGACATCGTAGGGCCTGATCATCATACACAACACACTTGAAACTCCAGGTTTACTATTCTGGTATTACAGCAATTAATTCTCTGAAACTAAATTGCTTTCCTGTTTTCTGAATTCTCTCCAAACTTCTCTTAGTTTCAATGTTAGAAAAATATGATTTCCTCCCCTTGGAATAGAATCACTTAAGACAATTTTATACCACACCCATTAAATGTTATTTTTTAATTGCACATAATTCCCTGACAAAATCTGAATCCCTGAATCATAGATTTCACACCATAACCTTCCCTAAAGGCTCATTAGCATATGCATCAAAAAACGAATGAACTATTTCCTAATGTCCACTTCTAAACTGATTAATATTTCAAAAAGTCAATTTTCATTTTACCTTTTATGTCATATATTCATAAGAATTTTTCACATATATAACATTTTGTAGAGTATATTCAGTATATGTTTCAAAATGTCTTTGGGCCATATGTATTTTGTGCTAAAGTTTCTCTTTATGAAAAAAAAAAAAAACAAAGCAGGAGATGAGAGTTTTTATGTGTGGGAAATGAATTCAATTATTATTTTCTAAGGGAGATTAGAGAGGAAAATACATTTTCCAGTTAATTCTGTGACCAACAAAAGTAAGCAATATAGCTGAGAAATTCATCTGAGCTGACAGTTGATTATATATATAATTTTTTTCTAACAGACCCACAACCAATGAGACAGTTATAGTTTCACCAAGTCAAATGTCAGCCAGAGGACTTACAGTTTTGACACTTGGCAAGGCAAAGCAAAGAAAATGTGAAGGATCCTCATTTACTTGTTAGCCTGAAAACTTAGTGTCAAAAAAGCACTATTCATCATTGGCTGTCAAACACAGGATAGTTCTCTGTCACTGGAACTTCTGCAGAAAGGATAATTATGATTAAATGGCAGTGGATTTAAAATATTTCAGTAGTGGTTAAAATAACTGTTGAATACTGATGGTATAATATCAAATCAAAGGTGCAAAACTGTCCACTAATTATCCGGAGTATAAAATATCTGATCACAGCCACAGAAATTGATAAGGGCTTAATCATGCTTTTTGGAAATACAATAAAGAAGATAATCATTTTTCTACCTTAAAAAAATAAATTTTAGACCATGTCCTTCAAGGAATACAGTTTGTATTGTTGAAAATTAGCTCTGGTTATATAATTTCCTCTAGCTGTTGCTTTCAATTTATTTATCTCTATTTTCTGATTATTCCTCTAACACAAAAATACTGAGGGCTTTCTCTATGTTAGGCAGCAGCTGCAAAGCTAAGCCCTGGAATACAGAGATGTGAAACAATGCTAAAACTGGCTCAGAAACAGTTCATTGCCTCATGAATTTTTAGCTTAGTCCTATTCCCATAAACGTTTCTATGTGAGTGGCAGGGATTGGGGGGTACCTCACTCTCCTCTAGGGACAGGCCATGTCCTAAGCAGTAGTTTGAAGGTATCACTTTGGAGAATTTAGGTCTGGAGACTGTAGAAATCAGCAAGATTTCAAAGAATCATGATTACATTGCAAAGTCACACGGGCAGGAGTAGATAAGAATATGTTGTATTTCCTCTTTTGTAGTGTGAGTTAGTTGATCTAAATGTCCACTGTGTTTTCTCTATCTTTGAATTATGCATAACAGTGTAGATAGTAAAGAGCTGTCAAGAGACCATGAGATTTCAAACAAACAGGTAAAAGCATACTCCAGGAAATTGTAAAAGGACTAATTAGAGTCCACCACGTGTTCAGTGTCAGTTCAAAGACACAGAGAGATAGGTGCTCAACAGATGGAATATGTTAGAACCCATAAAAATGACCAAGATGGGAAGGCACAAAATCACCAGAGCTATAATCAATAACCAATGAATTGGTACTCTCTTCTGTCTTTCCCACTGTATTTGGGCCTTTGTAGGTTACTCAATCATGTAAGTGATAAAAAACCGTTATTCATTCTCAAGGCAAAAGAATTATATATGCTTTTGGGAAAAAGGAGGATAAGGGAAGGTTTTTAAACTTTTATAATGGGCCATACTACGTGTAGTACACAAATCTAAAATTCATTTTTTTTCCCTAGAAACAGATCTTAAACTGGCTAGAAGTAATAGATAATGTGCTTCATCAGAGCTGTATACTCTTAAATTCAGATTTTCTGAATCCATCTCACATTATCCTAGTCTCACAAGATAACTGCAAAAATGTCTTGTTACCAAATACATTCAACAGTGAACTATACAGTTGCCTCCAAGAAATTCACTGCACATTGGTCTGTTCATTGTTTAAGAAATCTTGCAGCTAAAAACAAACAAAAACGTACCTAGTATGTTTTAAGATATAGCATCTCCAAGATTATTTGCAACGTACTTTCCTTGTTTCTCTGAATATCTCTCAAAAGAACTGTTGGAAAATATTGCTTCACATGATTGATCTTCCATTTGAGTGACCTGCATTTACACCTATGCCTATTTTGTGTAGGTGATCAATTCATTTGTCAAGAGTGCTTTCATAATTATGCATTAAAATGCACAAGATTGTCATTCCTCAAAAATGCTACTATTATCACCTGTAATTAAGTCTACCAAATTTACACTAGAAAACAAACACAGGGAGAACAATGGGTAGTTGTTAGATCACTTAGCAATCAGAGGTAAAAACTAGTAGCAGAAATGAAATTGTCATTTCTCAAATTATTTTTCAAAGGACAATGTTGCCTTATTAACTAATATTTGATTGGGGACATTTACAACCATTAATCTAGAAAAGAAATTCTTCTACTGCAGTGCACTTCCTCTACATACGTGTGTGAATGAGTGTCCATTTTGTTTAAAGTTCCAAGTTACTTATTCATTCATTAGGTAATCTTTTCACATGGAACAAAATTTTTGTGGTAATTTATGATAGTTGGAAAAAAAAGATTTGGGGGGATTATAACTCTATTTAGATATTTCTGCCTACATCTATATCATATAAAAAAAAAGTAAAATCTGTTGACTCTCACAACTTACTAGCCAAATCTTAGATGCTGGTTGAAAATGAAGATACCTGGGTTAGTTCCCAAAAACTATGATTAATTTGGTTGGGAGTAAGAGCTAGAAATCTATTCTTCATAAACTCTAGTGAATCTGATATTAGTTGGTGTGGGAAACAGGCTTAGAGAATATCGATCTATTGTAAAAAGAGCACTTTTCTTTGGACACCTGGAAAAAAGAGCATGCATTAAATGCACTCAAACTCTATCAAGAATACTTCCATAAAATAGTTCCAAAAATATATTGATATAGCATATACAATTTTGATAACTTCCAGGGTAATGCAGATAATGTTTTTAAATGAGTTCATTTGTTTTGGCTTTTCCTTCTCCCCATTTTTCACTGTATATTGTGGATCTCCCACCTTTTAAAAAATAGATGACACTTCCACTTCCCACTCCCACTAATATATTCACAGCTCCTCTTTAGTGAAAATTCTATTGAATGTTCTTGTGCTCCAACAGAAAGGAAAAACACAGTGGCACTATTAACCATACCACTGTTAATTAGCCGCATTATGTGGTCTAACATTTTTCTTTATCATTCTGAAACTGGGTTTATCTGATACGTTGACACATTCATACAATTTGAAAGAGTCAGTTGAAGTCACAAGGACCCAATATTAGCACTTTTTCAGTGAATGCAGGCAAATCAGTTATTCCATCGTAAAATTGTATTTTGCTTTTCTGTTAATATCATATTTATAAAAGTATCATGAGGATGCCAAATGCTGAAAATGGAGATGGTCTAGTAACTAGAAATCCCCACCCCAGGGAGCACATGTACGTAACTCCCTACATCCTAATACTGTGATGTGTTTTGAACACTGACATTAGAACTTCATGAAGTTTTAACTGTTGATTCTTTCCCAAGCACCATCAAGTTATGATTCAGGCAATATATGACTGAAATTAATTCATTCATCATGCATAGGCACAATCACATAAATATTGCACAAAATATGCCCCTAACTGAAACCGAGAGGTACAAAAACATAATTTCACTCTTCGTAAAGAAGTTTGTGAGGAAATATACCTGTGATTGTATAGACACGTTTCCTGATAATACACTGACATTCACAAACAGTAGATTGCACTGCAGTTTGTAAACATTTTAAGTTGCATAAACTTCCCCTTGATTTTCAAAGATAGTATGATACTGTCTCCTAAAACTCCTTTTGTTTCAACTAAGTACTCTCACATATATTTTATAATAATGTTATTTTTTTAAAGTGTTTTCCATTCAAGGAAAAGAAGTAAATTCTAATGTCAGAGTAACCAAGGTGTTTGAAGAATAGGTATTAGCCAGAGAGGTCTAGATGGTAAAATCAATCTTCAAGCCTCAAAGAAGCTCCGTGAACAGAGAGGAATGCCAGGTGTCACACGGCTTTCCTTCACTCTAACTTATTCTTGACTACAGTCTGTATGCCTGTTCCAGGGACATTTAAACTCGTAAAGGATTTCTTATGATCTTCGCTAAATACATTAAGAAGAATGCCAGCCAGCACCCTTTTGTGTACTGGGACATGTAGTCATGTGATTAAAACAGGTAACATGAACTCTGACTTTAAAATATATTATAGATACAAATGCTCTAAGCTAGGAAAGGTTTTCCACATCCAGTCAATGATGCAAACCTTTCATTCCTCAGAAATAATACCTTTTTAGGTCATCGAAAAAGAATACAACTGCTGCAGCAACTGATGCAATATCTTCATGAGCCCAGAGCACACACGAATCCTAAGGGAACTGCCATAGTACAGCGCTCATTCCTGGCACTGGAACAAAGGAAACACAATCTATCCTGCACATACCTGCCGGAGCAGGCCACTGTCCTCTTTGGTAAGATTTAAAAAGCTCCCCCAAAATGTTATTACTCCCATCACCAGTACACAGAGAATGGGGGAAAGGCTGTTTCCAGTTCTTGACCTTTAAACAACTCTAATGTCAGTACTCATAGTGGCATATTACAAAGTAATCAACAGTGCACACTTGGAGGTAAACCACATATTGAGCGAATGAAGACCTTGCTGTCATTAAGATTAGATCAAACAATAGCACAATATAAGGAAATTTTATCTGAATTCTGTAATGAACATACATGCTGTAATAACATTTAAAAAGCATGGCAGCCTATGCCAAACCAGTGAGAATAGTTCTATGCAAACAGTGGGTCTTCATATGTTTGAACTCCCACCATGTAAGGCCAACTCGATATGCATGCTAATGACCTATAATTATGAAATTAAAAAAGAAAAATGCTAAAGGATGCTAGAATGAACATCAGTGAAAGCCACAGAGACCCACTCTCTTTTAACTTCTTACAAATATAAATTAGAAACACAAATCATCATGAGTAGCTCTAACATGCAAATGAAGTAAATGAATTATGTAGGAGATTAACCCCACAAGTTTGTTTCTTTTTAAAAAATTTCTTGACCAGCTCTTTGATGATGGTGATGTTTATCTCCTTCTTCTCTGCAGCCAAGCCCAGCAAAAGAATGGCACAGAGCGGTTGCTGCCCAAGCCTGGGTGCTCCTGGTGCTCCTGCACGATGGGCTGTGCAGAATGGTTGTCGTGGGGAGAACCCTCCTTGGCCTCTCCTTGTGCAGGCTCCACGCTGTCGGTGAGGCTCATCTCACAAAGATCTTTGGAGAGTTGGAGGTGGGGATCTGAGTGCAGCGCCAGCACCCCCTCTCCTGCCTGCCCGCCCCGCCTGAGGGCTCTACTCACCACCATGCTTGTCGGCAGCCCCAAGCTCCTGGGGGGCTGGGGTTCCTGGACCGGGCTCATCAGCAGGGTTCTGGGCAGTGGCCAGGAATTTGTGGTGCCCCTTGTTATAGTCGCCACAAGCTGCAACAGCATCTCCTGCAGTGCCAGCAGCTTCACCTGGACGGAGGGGTGCTCAGCTGTCACGCCGCTGCCGGCACCCACCCTCATGCCCACGCCCACGCCCACGCCCACCCCCACAGAGATGTTGCACACCCTACCTTCATCTCCTCCCTGTCCTGGGCCAGCCTGATGATGTCCTCCTCCCATTGCCGCATCTTTGGCACTGGCCCCTGCCTCTGTTACAAGGTGATGAACTTTCCTGCAGGAGGACAGGGCTCAGACGCTGGGGCCCCTCCGAGGGCCCTGCAGCTCCCCCTGCCGTGCCCTGGCCTCCCACTCACTGACGGCATCTCTCCCTCCAGTACTGGATGAATCAAAGTTCTTGTTTCTCCACCTGCTCCCTCAGGTCCGCCTTCTCCTCCAGGTGGTCCATACGGCCACTCTGGAGCCAAAATAATGGGGTCACATCTCGACAGCGACCTGCCCTCAGGTGGCACTTTCAAGTCACGGAGAAGCTGGAGGTGAGTCCTGGTATAGGACAGCTTCTCCATGACTTCCTGCAGGATCCAGTGGGTCTCCCCACTCACAGACTCATCCCCCGTCCCTGGGGCTGGGACCGCTGCCTCTGGCTCCTTCTGGGCCGAGGCCACCGGGTGAGCCACGCGCTGGCAGCACACCCTCTGCTCTTTCACCTGCTCTGATAACCGTGCCTGTTCCTCCTGGGCACTGGCTGCAGCGGATTTGAAAAATGGCACCTGAGGGCAAGACCTGAGCATTCTTGTAGGGGCATACACAGAACAAATGGGGCAGAGGGGTGGAGCGCAGCCCCTTCCCTTAGGGCCTCAGAGTGTGCATCTGTTGGTCACAGGTGAAATGGGGTCTGACCACTGGCTCCAGGAAGGGGTGAGGGTGCAGAGAAATCAGAAGGCAGGGAAACTAAGAGCATAAAGGGGTCCTGCAGGGACCACAGAGGAAGGTGGCAAAATGGGTGCAGGGGGAGTCAGGCTCACCATGGCCTCCCAGCTCTCCAGGTCCTCTGGGACGCTCGGCATGGGCCGAGGACCCTCCTCCTCCTCACTGTCCAGATGTCCTCCTCCATCTCCTGTGGGGAGTGGCCAGAGGGCTCCTCAGACAACCCAACAAGGGAGGTACTGTGGGCCCAACTCTGCCTCCACCCTCACTGGGTAACCCTGAGCCAGCCCCTCCCAGAGAGGAATGAGCTGCTGTTCTTTATTTTTACTTTTAAGAACCAAGATCTTGCTATACTGCCCAGGCACAGTCCCACTACCGGTCAGTGCTGGAGTTCTGACCTGCTCCCTTTCTGACCTGGGCCAGTTCAGCCATCCTTAGGCAACTTGGTGGCCCCCCACCCCCCCCGCTTCCAGGAGGTCACCATATTGATGCCAAACTTAGTGCAGGCACCCGGTCGACATAATGACCAGCTGTTCTAAAGGTCTCTTCCAACTCCTCAATTCTGTGCTGCTAACAGTCCCCCCTTCCTCCTGGGGCTCTCTCTTCTTACTCTAAGCGTCTCCCCTACCTTCCCCAGGGAGAGCCATGAGGCTCAACTGGTCCTGCAGCTGCTGCTTCTGCTGCCTGGCAGCTTCCAGGCGCTCCTAAGGGGCCAGGAAAGAGTGAGAAGGCACGGAGTTTGCCAGGTCGTCCCCCTCATGGCCCCGTCCTCAGCCACTCCCTCCCCTGGGTCTCCCGCAACTTTTGGCGGGTCATCTTGGTCACCACTTTGCCCCAAGCTTCCTGCTGCTGCAGCTGGTTCATTAGCTGGGTCTGCTGCAGGAACTGCCTGTGCAGCGCCTCCTTCTCAGAGGTCAGCTGCTGATAGGCAGCCACCTGCTGCTGATAGGTGGCCACGGACTGCTGCAGGTGACCCAGGTAATGGTCTGGCTGCTGCTGCAGACTCTGAGCCTCTTGGCTCTTCAGCTCCACCTGCAGGAAGACCCTGGGCGTGACGGCACATGGCAGGCTGGCTTCCAGATTCGGGGCCCATTAATAGGGTAGCAAGGGCACTGTGGGGCTCTGTAGTCTTCCCAGGACCCGGGCCCCTTGCTCCAGGTCTCAGTGACTGCCTCCCTTTCCTAGAACCCCATACCTTTTTCCCCATCCTCAAATGGCATACCCTTTTCTCACCATTTAAACTGTAGGCCACAGACTGATGGAAAAGCAGTGGGAGCCAACCACTATCTGCTAAGTGTGCTACAGGCCTAATGCTTTCCATGTATTATCTCATTTAATCCTCAGCACCTCTGTAAGGAAAATGCTAACTTCCTTTTGAAGTTAAAGAAACAGAGACTTAGAGATGCAAAGTACTTGAATGGTGACCAGTGGAACCGAGGCTGGAAACCAGTTTTAATCTAAGGAGCCTTTTTGTTTTGTTTTGAGACAGAGTGTCACTCTGTGGCCCAGGCTGGAGTGCAGTGGTGCAATCTCAGCTCACTGCAACCTCCACCTCCTGGGTTCAAGTGATTCTCATGCCTCAGCCTCCTGAATAAGTGGGATTACAGCCATGCACCACCATGCCTGGCTAATTTTTTTCTTTTTTTTTTTTTTTGGTCATTTTAGTAGAGATGAGGTTTTACAATGTTGGCTAGGCTGATCTCAAACTCCCGACCTCAAGTGATTCTCCTGCCTGAGCCTCCCAAAGTGCTGGGATTATAGGCGTGAGCCACCACGCCTGGTGTAAGGAGCCTCTTATCCCACTGTCTCTTCCCCTATGATTGGGGGGCTTCATGCCTCTAGCTGGGATGATGATGTCCAGACCTGGGAGGAGCCCAGGGCTACCCACCTCTAAAAGTCACGGGACAGGAAGCAAGAAACAGTCACGGGACTGTCCTGGAGGGTGCTGAGGTCACCTCCCCCAGGCTGGAGCTGCCTCTGGCCTGGCACACCCCTCCCTAGAGGCTGGTGCCCACCTCCCAGCCCTTCTTGGATGGGGCAGAGGTTACCGTCTCCTTCACCTCCTCCAGCTTCTCCTGTAGCTCCTCTACTTGCTGCTCCAACTGCAGTGCGCCCTTGTTCTCGTTGTTCTGGACAGAGAGAAGCAATCAGCAGCCACCCACTGCAGCTGGAGACCCCAGAACTTGGTGTCTGCCTCCCACGGCACGGGGAAGGGTGGAGGCAGGTTAGAAAAATCATCCCCTCTGTCCCATAGCCACCAGAGCAGGGCTCTGGCTCACAGGTGCCTTTAGAAGTAACATTTCACATGAGGGCTACACTGCCCCATTTTACAGGTGGGGAAACAAAGGCCTGGAGGGCCAGGGAGGAGGACAGACTACCCAGGGGGGCAACGCACCAGCTCCTCAAAGCCGCTCTGTGGCTCGGCCAGCTGCTGAAGCTTCTCCTCCTGCTCCCGAAGCCTCTCCTCCTGCTTCCAAAGCTTCTTCTCCTGCTTCCGAAGCTTCTCCTCCTGCTTCCGAAGCTTCTCTTCCTGCACCCGAAGCTTCTCCTGCTCCCGAAGCCTCTCCTCCTGCTTCCGAAGCTTCTTCTCCTGCTTCCAAAGCTTCTCCTCCTGCTCCCGAAGCTTCTCCTCCTGCTTCCGAAGCTTCTCCTCCTGCTTCTGAAGCTTCTTCTCCTTCCAAAGCTTCTTCTCCTGCTTCCAAAGCTTCTCTTCCTGCACCCGAAGCCTCTCCTCCTGCTTCCGAAGCTTCTCTTCCTGCTTCCGAAGCTTCTCCTCCTGCACCCGAAGCTTCTCTTCCTGCACCCGAAGCTTCTCCTGCTCCCGAAGCCTCTCCTCCTGCTTCCGAAGCTTCTCCTCCTGCACCCGAAGCTTCTCCTCCTGCTTCCGAAGCTGCTTCTCCTGCTTCCGAAGCTGCTTCTCCTGCTTCCGAAGCTTCTCCTCCTGCACCCGAAGCTTCTCTTCCTGCACCCGAAGCTTCTCCTGCTCCCGAAGCCTCTCCTCCTGCTTCCGAAGCTTCTTCTCCTGCTTCCAAAGCTTCTCCTCCTGCTCCCGAAGCTTCTCCTCCTGCTTCCAAAGCTTCTCCTCCTGCTTCTGAAGCTTCTTCTCCTGCTTCCAAAGCTTCTTCTCCTGCTTCCAAAGCTTCTCTTCCTGCACCCGAAGCCTCTCCTCCTGCTTCCGAAGCTTCTCCTCCTGCTTCCGAAGCTTCTCTTCCTGCACCCGAAGCTTCTCTTCCTGCTCCTGAAGCCTCTACTCCTGCTTCCAAAGCTTCTCTTCCTGCTTCCGAAGCTTCTCCTCCTGCACCCGAAGCTTCTCTTCCTGCACCCGAAGCTTCTCCTGCTCCCGAAGCCTCTCCTCCTGCTTCCGAAGCTTCTCCTCCTGCACCCGAAGCTTCTCCTCCTGCTTCCGAAGCTTCTCCTCCTGCTCCCGAAGCTTCTCCTCCTGCTTCCGAAGCTGCTTCTCCTGCTTCTGAAGCTTCTCCTCCTGCTTCCGAAGCTTCTCTTCCTGCACCCGAAGCTTCTCCTCCTGCTTCCGAAGCTTCTCTTCCTGCTTCCGAAGCTTCTCCTCCTGCTCCCGAAGCTTCTCCTCCTGCTCCCGAAGCTTCTCTTCCTGCTTCTGAAGCTCCTCCTCCTGCTTTCAAAGCTTCTTTTCCTGCTCCCGAAGCCTCTCCTTTTGCCTCCGGTTCAGGAGACTTACGTGCTGATTGTTCTCTACCTGGACCTGGAGCTCTCCTGCTGCTCTCTCTGTAGTTCCTTCCTCAGGTGCTGCAGCTCCACCTCAGGGGGCACTGCTGGGGGCTCCGGGGATAGGGGTTCAGCTGAGAAAGGAAGCGGTCAATAAGGGCCTCTGGATTCTCCAAAACCAAAAAACAACAACGAAACCCCTCCTCTTGGTGCACAGCTCCTCTCAGGCTCCCCAAACTTGGCCGCACTGCTAATGATTCCTCGCACCTGGATGATAGCCAATCTTCCAACCACTTTCAGATACAGAGCACTGTGGGTGGCTGACAATGGGCCCCCTTTGCTGATGGGGACACTGAGGCTCATGGAGATGACAAGACTTGCCATCTCCTGGCACAAACCTCTTTCCCTCTGCCTCAAAGCCCTTCCATCCACCCACCTCCCTAGGGCATTCTAAGCCCCCCACAGCCCTCTGATGCCAGGCCTGCTCCCAGGTCATGCCAGCCCCATCTTACCCATCTGGTTTTTGAGTTTGGACAAGCTCCTCTCCAGGTTCTCTACCTGATGCGTATCATGCTTCTTCTCCTTCTTCAAGGTGCAAACCTACCCAAAGCACAGGGGGAAAGGGCCCTGGAGAGAGGGGCTGGTGGCTGGTGGCTGCCATCTCCCTCTCTGCCCCCACCTCCACAAAGCCCAGACCCATGACCACCTCTGGCTGTACTGTTCCCATTTTACAGATGCCCAGAAAGATTCCGTGACCCATCTAAGGTCAGGGGGCTGAAGGGTCAGATCTCACCTCCTGAGACATTTTCCTCATCCTCTGCTGCCACCGGACTCTCTTTTTTGTATGTTGAGCATATTCATCTCTCTCTAGATGGGCTTGTTTTAGAGACTCCTTCAACTGCAAGAATGGGCACAGAAGTTAGGAAGGGCTGTCACTGGTCCTCACCTGCTCCTGGCCACTTGGGATCATCTTCCTTCCACATCCCTCCCTCTGCAAAACCTCACCCGTGTCAGGCGTGCTTTCAGCCGTGCCTTCTCCTGTATGGACCGCTCTAACTGCCACTCAATAAGTGCTTGACTGCGGCTTGAGAACTGGATGATGAAGAGTGAGAAGTTTCCAGTTGGGGAGCCCGGGCCATTCCACATAGTGCCCCTTAAAAGGGCTAGGGCTAGGCTCAATATACAACTCAGTCAATAAAGATCAACGCACTTCCAAGCCCATGGTCTGGTTTTTAACAGAACTCAGTAAAGTTGGAAGGGACAGGGAAAGAGATGGAATTTACAGCTGCCTAACAGAGGCCCAGAGAGATCAGATAATATTGCTCTTGTTATTACTGTTATTACTACCACTGTCTGAACCTTTATGGAGTGTTTCACCAGGCACCATGCTAGCAATCCCATTTAATCCTCACAACCACCATAGGAGACAGTTACTATGACGACCTCTATTGTGTAGATGAAAAAACATGGAGTATTTGAGGTTAAATGTTTGCCTAACATCACTTAGGCAGAGCTGGGATTTGAACACCCAGGTCTATCTGATTCTCTAAGCCCATTTTTTTGCTGGGGTTGGGGGTACAGATAGGAAGGGGAAAATTAATCTTTCGTTCAGTTTTTGAAACGATGATACCTTTGCATAGTCCAAAACTCAGAAGGTACAGAAGGAAATTATCTCCCAGCCACCCTGTTGCTCTCTCCCAAGTTTTTTATGAACGGTTGCAGACATGTTTTATGTATACTATCATAATATGTGCGCACGCACACACACACATTTCCTCTCTCTACAGAAATGGTATCATACTAAAGGTAATCTTCTGTACCTTCACAGAACAAGTACCCAATACCCCACCTAGGACTTGGCCAAGACCACAGCCAGGTAAGGGCAGGGCAGGCACTTGGCCTCCAAGCTCTGCATCCAGTGCTCACCCCCCACTGTGCCCCCCAACTCACCCACAGCAGCTGACTCAGCCCCAGGCTGCCTCTAACAACCACACACAAAAGCAGCGAGACATGGCCATGCCGCCTCCTGGGCAGGACACTCCATCCTGCAGAAGGGACCCTTAGGCTCACTCCTCCATCTGCGAAGCCGGGCTCCCAGGGGACGGGGCAGGTGGTTGGACTCACCCAGTTCGCCGCCGCCTTCTGTGTGGCGGTGACAGCACAGAGCACCTGCTCTAACTCTCCTGTACGCTGCAATGAACATTGCAGGCGGTCGGCCAGATCCTTTGACTCCTCTGTAATGAGAGAGTTGAGATGGGGCCCAAAGGACTCCCCCTAAAGACCTGTCAAAGTGCCAGGCTGAAGGATGACAGGGTGCCCAGATTCCCACCTTCAAAGTATCTGAGAGAACGTTTCGTGTGATACAGGTCCATACTTAGTTTCCCTTTCTGCATGTTCAGTCTCTGGATTTGAACCTTTGGGAGAAAAGCCAAGCAAGTGCTGAAAGAGAAGGAAAGAAACATTCCCCGGAGGACAGGAGAAAACTTCACACCCTCCACTCACCTCTAGCTCCCTTTCAGTTTTCTGTTTCTCATTGTTTGCCTTCTTTTCCTATAGGAAGAGGAAGACAGAGCTTTTACCAGGGGGAGGCAGAGATAGCACAGCAAGAGACATGCCCCCAGAAAGCCACCAATGCCCCAGGACAGGCCCACCCATGGGAGCAGGTTATCAGGGACCCTGTAGGGATGGGGTGGAATCTGAGGGGTGAGCCTTCTTCCCCAGGTTGGGAGTAGGGGAGAGGAGACTGGGGCTTCTACATCTGAGAGCCCCCCAAACCCAGCAGTCATGTCGCGAGGAAACAAAGAAATCACGTTACTTCTTCCAGCTGATGTTCCACTTGTTTCTTCTGTTGTTTCTGTGGGGAGAGTCAAATTAAGGTGATGGAGGGTGGCCCCTCAACTCTATTCCCCAGGCCAGGAAGTGGTAGGCGGGGCCAGGAATGGATTTTAAAGGCAGAGTTCTCAGACTCAGTGGGAACACGAACTGGTCAACTCTCCTCAAGCGCCCAAAGACAGAGGATTCGGGTCTTTGTTGGTTTTCACCCACAGTCACAGAACTCAAAGTCTGAATCTGGAATCTCTTGAGAGGACAAGAACATAAACCTCTAGAGATGGAGTTTGAGAAAGGCCCCCTCTTCCGCCGGCTTGTCATTTAGAAAAGTGTGTTCATTCAATAAACATTCACTGAGCACGTATGGGCCAGGTACGGTTCTTCACAGTATATATAGGACGGAAAAGGACAGACAGCAGCCCTTGTCCCTGAGGTTTCTGTTCTAGGGAGCCTTTAAATCTCGGACTCTCACAGCTAACAGACACCTTTGATACTCACTACCTCCTCTGGAAACACGAGTCCAGAAAGGAGAGGCAGCTTGTCCCGAATCAAAGAGCAAATTAGGGACTGAGTCACAGCAGAAATACGGGGCCCCTGACAACCAGTCAGGCTAGCACTTCCCCGAGAGGCAATGACCCCAGGGCGTGTGTAGCAAGGACTGGAGCAGGGGTGTGTGGAGAGGAGACAGTCGGCAAAGAGGGCTGCAAAAGAAGAGCCATGCTGCGTGCTCTGGGGTCCCTCCATGTGAGGCCTGGGCACCCCAGCTCCCTATTTGTCCTTGGCACCAGGGCCCCCAGCCCCTTTCTTCAGGGCCCCAAGGGAAAACTGGAGCCCAGGATTGGCAGCGTGGAATCAGGGGACCCCACTAGACTCTTACCAAGGATTTGATGGTGTTCTTCAGTTGACTGATTTTGACGGACCTCGAGTCCAGGGCTGCTGGTAGTTCCTGGCACAGGCTCTGAGGCGCATGCAGAGAGGAGGAGGTGGAGGAGGAGTCGTGGAGAGGTAGAGAGAACAATCATTAGGACTGGGGTGTGTAGGCTATCTCAGCTGGCAGAGGGGCACCCACTCCCTGCTGTGGGAGAAGGTTGGAGGATTGGCCTGCAGGGTCACTGCACCTCTGCCCAGAGCCTCTTACCTCCAGTTCCTTCAGGGGAGCAAATGATGTAGGGCTGTCCCCGAGGATACCCGTTGCTGACTACAAGAGATGAGAGTGCACGTGGAGATGTTCTGTCCCCCTCAGTGTCAGAGCCTTCTGACTTCCTTTCTTCCCCATCAACTGGCAACATTTCATTTTCTGCCAATCTTGAACCCTTTGTCCCATAACTCCTTTGTGCCAACTTTTCTCATGCTTTTTATCTCCCCACCATCCCACCCTGGGGCCCTTTCAGTGAATCCTGATGACAAGTGGCTGTTCTCATTGTCCTGCCTTCCCCTTGAGACTGGGGATGAGGAAAGTCGAACAGCAATGACCATATCCTGGGTGTCCTGGGTGTTTACCGCAGGCCATGTACTAGGGATTAACATAAAAACAACAGTAACAAATCTCATTTAAACCTCACAAATGGAAGTCAAACAATACCACTTCTATTATACAGATGTGCAAAGAGAGGCCCAAAGAGCTCAAGCAACTTGCCCTAAATCATATCCCTAGCAGACAGAGAGGCAGGATTCAAACCCAGAATTCTGAACCAGTACCCAGTAGTCCATCCACAATCTTAATAATTACCCTCTACTGCCCCTGAGGCCCCCTGTCCCCAGGAGCCTGGTCAGCCAAGACTCACATCCCCAGGTGAGTGGCAACCACCAGAAGTGGCTGTCTCAGGGACACTGCCATTTGTTTTCCCGTTCTTCTTCGCTCCTGTTGGACCACCAGGGCTGTTTCTCTGCCAATATCCTTTTAACTGTGGGAAAGAAGAGCAGTGATACTCATGGGAACCATCAGCCCCTACAGCCACATCCTCCTTACAGTTTTTACAAAATGCTCTATACACCATCTGATTTAATGACGCCAACAACTGTACAAGGTGTTGTCACAATCATTTAGTGACTGAGAGGGCTTGATATGGATAGAAAAAAAAAAAAAAAGAAGAAGAAAAGAAAAAGGCAATACTGGAACTTTGAAACTCAGTCTTCTGACTCCAAGCTCTGGGGTTTTGCCAAGAATGAGCAACTGCCAGGGACCAAAACCAGAGGCAGAGGTAGAAAAGTAAACATTAGGTAGGCAGGAACTGCATGGTTTAGAGTCATACATCCTCACACATCTGTTAGTATCAAGAAGTGCACCAGTACCTCTCAAACTTTTATATCAATGTGCCCTCACGGCAGAAGGCAGCCTTTCTGTTAAATTTGGGAATTCATCAGAAAGAGGACAACCCAAACCTCATATGCCTCAACAGCAGCAGATCAGGGTTAAAAAGTCTGGAGTCAAGGGGAAAAAGTAAAATTGGATCATTTCCAGAATCTCACAAAAAACAACAACCTGATGTTCTAAGTGCCCAACACGAGCAAATTAGAACCTTAAATAGAAGAAACTCTTAATGCCTATCCTGGCATAGATTCAGCACCAAGTACAATCTCATTTTACTGGTTTACCTTTTTCATCCTCAGAAGTACGGGCTATGAAAAAAAAAAAAAACACTAAAATTTCTTTAAGAGAACCTTCTACTCACAATCTAACTTACATAATCAAAACACTCTACTGAGGGTGAAAATTGGGTATTATAAGAAAATAATCACCTGTTTTGTGAGAAGTTTCATGCATAATGCTCCCCCACCCAATACGCACCTTATAAAGAAAAAAGGAAACATACAAAATTATCTCGAGAATTATTCCTGCTTAAAAAATGTCTACACGTCATTACTAAGAAAGTATGCACACAGTAAAGATGAAAAGAGAACATGCAAGCATGAACATAATTGTTAGGGATATAGGACTATGGGTAACTTAAAAATTCTATTGGTATTACTCTCATGTAATTGCTCTGAAATTGTAGTCCATCGTTTGAAATGGCTCTTAGAACAAAATAGTTTGAAATTTTTGTGATGTCAAAAACTAAGAAATTAACCCTAAATATTCCAAAGAATAGGGGCAGAAAAACCCATTCCCTTAAATGGCATTAGAGTATTGTTTACAACTCAAACTTTCTCTCCTATCCTGTGATGGCCAAAAGTTTTCCCCTGACAATGGCATTGACCTTACCTTATCCAGAATATGAACATCTGCATGGTTTCATGGTTAAAATTGTTTTTACCCATTCTGTCATGAGAATCAAATGGTTCAGACCATGCAGCTCCTCTCTGGGACTCCTCAAGTCCTTTCTAGGTCTGAAGACTGTTCTCTGAACGACAGATAGCTTCTGGGGATTTATCAAATCTCCCCATAGAAAATTATTTAGATCAAGATGTTTTAACCTTAACTTTTTCTCAAACAAAATAATTTCATTTCTCCTTTACTGTTGTTTTAAATTTGAAAACACACAGATAGCATGCCAAAAATAAAATCAAGGGGATGACAGTTTTAGAACACAAACTGTGGTAATTTTGAAAACACAAAAGCTAAGACCACTGATGAGGTCTATGTGGACACCATGTCCACCACAACCTGTTCTGTCCTCCGGGTCTCTGCCCACGCCTTTCCCTTGCCTGAGATTCCTTCTGCTTCCTACACTTCCAAATGCTGAATTTCCCCCCGGAAGAATTGCCAAGACCACTCCAGCCGGCACATCTTCCATTCCAGCTAACCAAAGGCATCCTTGCATTGACTAAACCAAATTATTTTGTAGAGAAGGCATTTAAAAACTTCTACTGTAGACCATTCATTCACCTTAATAATTGTTATCATGACATGATTCAATAACAAAATGAGGGAAAGAAGTCCTCTTCACTCCCTTCTCCTGGAGAATCCAAGCCAGTGTCTTTCCTGCTTGCTTTCCCAAACCCTGAGACATTCCAAAGTAACAGTTTAATGGAAAGGAAAGAAAATCTAAAGAAAAACTCTCCAGAAAATTAAACTTGGGCAAAGAATCATGGGATTAAAAATTTTTACTCTTTGTGTGTTTGATTTCTGAAACATAGAAATCTATCTCCCACTCCTTAAATCTGCCACTGGGCTAAGAGAATCTTGTATAGAATGTGCACTCACTGATTTAACAGAATTAGAACCTCCAGGCACTCACTGAGATTTTGCTTCCACAACCACTCAAAGTCTAGTCATTAGTTAGTGAGTTAACACCACACTTGATCTTCACATTTTGGAAATGCTGACAGTAGACAGGGACTTGTTTTGGGAAAGAAAGTATATAGTAGACATTGCTACCCATTACCCAGCCACCACCACCTTTCCTTTAATGTATCCCACTCTTCCTTTAAGGTTGCAGAGTCTCAGAAAGTGGGAAGAAAGGAAGTTTTTGCATTTTCAGGTCAAAAGAAAGTACATTTGTACAACCACATAATACCTCTGCAAAGGTTTCTTGAAATATAAACACGAGACAGAAGTACTTCTAGCACCTCCACAAAAATTAAGATAAATAAACTTTTCCTCAATATACACTTTCAGCAGCATCGACACCTAAAAGTGGTCGACTCTACTACTGTATTAAGTGACATTCATTTTGTCAATATGTGTTCCAAATTCCTACTGCTCTTTGTCTCTGAAGGGTTCCTGCTGAATATTGAGACAGTTCAATAATACTAGGGAAAAAATTCTTAATAATCAAAGGAAGGGTCACCTAAGGATAATATGCTACATACACAGACACAGTCAGATTTTCAACTTTAAAAAAAGTTGAGTTGTCAAAGTTGTACAGCAAACACTATGCTAAGCTTAGGCTCTTCTGGCATTTGATTTATAATCTCTGTAAAGAAAAGCCAGTCAGAAAATGGCACATTTTGTATGATTCTACTTATATGAAATGTCCAGGATAGGCAAATCTACAGAGATAGAAATTAGATCAGAGGTTTCCGGGATCAACGGTGGGGGAGACGGGTACAGGGAGTGACTGCTAATGGGTATGGGGTTTATTTTTGGGGAGATGAAAATGTTTGGAAATTAGGTAGTGGTAATGTTTGCATAACTCCGAATATACTAAAAACCACTGAACTGTACACCTGAAGGGTGGGGCTTATCATATAAAAACTGTATGACAATAAAGCTGTTAGTTTAAAAAATGTTTGGCTATGTCAAGACATAAATAGCGTCATAGCTAGAAGATACAGGATATAAAATATATGGGACAAACCTGCTCACTAATCTATCTAGGATCACACAATGCTTAAGATTTACCCTGACTAAAATTGCAAGCTTTGTATTTTATTGATATTTCTCAGTTTTTACTTCTTCCTAAGTCAGTCAATAATTCCTCCTTCTCATTTAACTATTGACTACAAAGACCCAAGACATTTTGACTCTGCCGCCAATGAGGTTCACATTTCATTCCTCGTTCCATCCCCAGGACTACCAAACCAGTGTGTGTTCTCCTCATTTCACTGTAAGACAACAGCGTGGCCCTCAACTACTGTCACACTCTTCAAGGCTCTGTGAGGACAATGTGTCTCATATTCTCTTCCGCTGTCACCAGATTTATTCTAAGACAGTTTCTTTACTGTTACCCCTGTTTCTCAACCAGTTACACAGAAAAATGAATATCCAGGGATGGTGTCATGTGCCTGTAGTCCCAACTACTCAGGAGACTGACACAGCAGGATCGCTTCAGAATGGGAGGTTCAGACTGCGGTGAGCCATGATCATGCCACTGCACTCCAGCCTGGGCAACAGAGTGAGATTGTCTAAATAAATAAATAAATACATAAACAAATGTGGTCTATCCATGCCATGGAATATTATAATATTATCAGCCTAAAAAAGAAAGAAGTCCTGTCACATGCTACAACATAGATGAACCTTGAAAACATTATACTAATTGAAATGAGCCAGTCACACAAAACCAAATAGTGTATGATTTGTCTTACATTAGGTTCGACATTAGTCAAACTCATAGAAACAGAAAATCGAATGCTTGTTTCCAGAAGCCAGGGGATACAGAAATGAGGAGTTGCTGTGTAGTGGGTATAGTTTCAGTTCTCCAAGAGCAGCAAGTTCTAGCAACTCGTTATTCAACAACATGTATATACTTAACACTACTTCACTGTATACTTATAAATGGTTAATACGGCAAATTTTATGTTGTGCCTTATCAGCATTTTTTGGGGGGGGGGTGGAGTCTCGTTCTGCCGCCGAGGCTGGAGTGCAGTGGCATGATCTCCGCTCACTGCAAGCTCCGCCACCCAGTTTCATGCCATTCTCCTGCCTCAGCCTCCCGAGTAACTGGAACTACAGGCACCCGCCGCCATGCCATGTTAATTCTTTTGTATTTTTAGTAGAGACGGAGTTTCACCGTGTTCATCAGGATGGTCTTGATCTCCTGACCTCCTGATTCACCTGCCTTGGCCTCCCAAAGTCCTGGGATTACAGGACTGAGCCACTGCGCCCGGACTATCACCGTAACATTTTTAAAAGAAGGGGCTTGTGATTCCCTTTGTTGTCATTACCCATTTTTCACTTCAGCATTTTGAACTTTAGGTTTCCTGCAGCTGTTTTCCTGAGCCCTGGATTTACTGGCTCAGAATGTCTCCACCAGCTTGTAACAGCAGGCAGACACTTCTCAGCATCTTATTGGGCTCTGTGTGCTTGATGCTTAAAGTGACATGGAGATATGCCACTTGCTGAGAGGCAAAGGAAGGCAAAAGGTGACTGCCTTCCTGGCATCGATGAAGGCAGAGAGAAGGGATCTTGGAGGCACAAAGGTTAAGGCATAAGCAATAAACAAGAGTTGCCAACAAAAGAACTAACCCCTCTCCTGGCAACATTTGCAGGTGTTTTTCACACGGCCAGTGCATTTCACAATGTGAGTGCTGTCCAGCACCAAAGGGAATGGCCAACAGGCATGGAGCAGCCTGCAGCGTCCAGCACCCAGGAAGATGGCCAGCAGGCATGGAGGAACCTGCAGGGTCCAGTTCCAAGGAGGGTGGCCAGCAGGCATGGAGCAACCAGCCTGTCCCAGGAAAGCAGGAATCACAGGACACAGCTGGACCCAGGTAGGCATGTATATTAGTTTCCTGTGGCTGTTACAGCAAATTACCAAAAATTTGGTGACTCAAAACAACAGAAATTTATTTTCTCACAGTTTTGGGTAACAGAAGTCCAAAATCAGTACCACTGGGCTGAAATCTAGGTATTGGCAGAGCCAGTGCTCTCAGGCGCTTAAGGCAAAATGCATCCTTTGACTTTCCCAGCTTCTGGTGGCTGCTGGCATTCATTGGCTTGCGGCTCCACCACTCTGGTCTCTGCCTCCGTGGTCACATGGCCTCCTTCTCTTCTGTCTGAACTTAAATCTCCTTTATCTCCCTAAGGAAGCATGTGCCAGGATTTAATGCCCACTGAGACAAACAAGGATAATCTCTCCTCAAGATCCTTAACTTAATCATACCTGAAAAGATGCTTTTTCCAAATAAGTAACATTTACTGGTTCTAAGAATTAGGACTTAATGATTAGCTCCCACTTATAAGTGAAAACATGCAGTATTTGGTTTTCTGTCTCTGTGTTAGTTTCCTTAGGATCATGGCCTCCGACTGCATCCATGTTGCTGAAAAGGACATGATTTTGTTCCTTTTTATAGCTTCATAGTATTCCATGGTGTATATATGCCACATTTTCTTAAAAAGATTTATGCGGCAATATTCACAATAGCAAAGACTTGGAACCAACCCAAATGTCCATCAATGATAGATTGGATTAAGAAAATATGGCACATACAAACCATGGAATACTATGCAGCCATAAAAAAGGATGAGTTCCTGTCCTTTGTGGGGACATGGATGAAGCTAGAAACCATCATTCTGAGCAAACTATTGCAAGGACAGAAAACCAAACACCGCATGGTCTCACTCATAGGTGGGAATTGAACAATGAGAACACCTGGACACACGACGGGGAACATCACACACTGGGGCCTGTTGTGGGGTGGGTGGAGCAGGGAGGGGTAGCATTAGGAAATATACCTAATGTAAATGACGAGTTAATGGGTGCAGCACACCAACATGGCACATGTATACATACATAACAAACCTGCATGTTGTGCACATGTACCCTAGAACTTAAAGTATAATAAAAAAAAAAATAGAGATTTATTATGGGGTCGTGGCTTACATGATTATGAAGGCAAAGAAGCTGTCATCTGGAAACTGGAAGACTCAGGAAAACTGGTGATTTAATTGTGTCCAAGTCAGAAGGCCTGACAACCAGGAGAGCTGATGATGTACATTCCAGTCCCAGGGGAGGAGAAGATGAGGTGAGATGTCCCAGCACACGCACAGAGGCAGAAAGAAAGGGGCGAATTCTCCCTTCCTCCTTTTGTTCTACTCAAGCCCTCAGTGGGTTGGATGATGCCCATCTCCACGGGGCCATCTACGTTACTGAATCCACTGACTCAAAGACTAATGTCATCGGGAAACACTCACAAACACACCAGAAACAATGTTTCATCTGAGCACCTGTGGCCCAGTCAACTTGGCACATAAAATTAACCTTCACAGTGTAATCCCAGGACTTTGGACTGCCAAGCGTGGTGGATCACTCAAGCCTGGGAGTTCCAGGCCGGCCTGGGCAACATGGTGAAACCGGTTTTTTTTTTTTTTTTTTTTTTGAGACAGAGTTTCGGTCTTGTTGCCCAGGCTGGAGTGCCATGGGATGATCTTGGCTCACTGCAACCTCCACCTCCTGTGTTTAAGTGATCCTCCTGCCTAAGCCTCCCAAGTGGCTGGGACTGCAGGTGTGAGCCACCATGCTTCGCTAATTTTTTACTTTTTTGGAGGACACAGGGTTTCTCCATTTGGTCAGGTTGATCTCAAACTCCCAATCTCTGGTGATCTGCCCGTCCCGGCCTCCCGGGGTGCTGGGATTGCAGGCATGAGCCACCGCACCAGGTGAAACCCAGAATGGAAAAACAAAACAAAAACCACAAAGATTAGCTGGGCCCGGTGGGCTGCGAAGGTATTCTCAGCTACTCTGAAGGCTGATGTAGGAGGATTGCTTGAGCCCAGCCGTCTAGGTGGTAGGGAGCTATGATGGTGCTGCTGCACTCCAGATTGGGCGACATAGAGGGACTCTCTCTCAAAAATGGAAACGGGAAAAGAAAAGGAAAGTAAATAAAACTACTAAATCAAGGAACAGCTTGACAGTATATTATTGAAAGAAATAGAGGCAAAGGTTAGCAGACACCAATGTTCACTCAGTGGGAACTGCAGGTGTTCCCTGGACAGGAGGCTGCTACTTTTCCAAAAGAAATCTGTTATTGACTACCAATAAAAAATACACTGTACGTTTGTTACAATATACAAATAGTGAAACTTTATATAGCCAAGATCATATTCCAGCACTGCTCTAAGACTTTTCCTGCTCTGAAATAGCTACTGTTGTTACCTCCATTGTAGAGAAAACAGATGCCAAAGCTTGTTGTGGAAGGACCAAGGAAACTCACTATGAAATTGACTTCTTATAAGTTTTGGACTTAAAGGTTCTTCCTGCTCTGCTCCTACATTCCCACATTTTAGTTAACGTACCTCTTGAAATACTGGTCCTTTCTATATTTGGAGGGACTCCTTGGAATTTGAAGTTTTTTCTTGCAGTCAACATTTGGTCATAAGATCATCTGTGTTTTATGTCAGTTTAAGTACCTCTTTAGACATTATTCAGTTAGGAATGTAAATAGGAGCTAACATTGTGTGTAACAGTTGCTTACAACCATTTTTGTTTGATAATACAAATATAAATCAGTGTTATTGCAAATGCAGGCTGGGAAGGGAGGGAAAATATGCAGAGAGAAAAGCCCCATGTCTGCTTGAAGTTCAGCACTGGGTCTCCTTCCCTTCCTTGTCAAGGCTTCCACAGTGACAGAAGCACACAGGGCTGCCTTTTAGTGACACTCGCTGGGACAGACCTGGCAGAAGGGATTGCAGATTTGCATGGTTCCTGGCTGCCTCTGCCGGCCTGACTCAGCAGCCCACTCCACTCCATGCTGAGCTTGGACAGCTCAGGTTTGAAAAATTCCCCCTTCCCTTGAACCAACCACCATGTTTCAGCAAGTTGCCCAGGCTGGTCTTAAACTCCTGAACTCAAGGGATCCCCCACCCTGGCCTCCCAAAAGTGCTAGGACTACTGGTATGAGCCACTGTGCCTGGCCTACAGCAAAATGTTTCTGGAACTTG
Organism: Chlorocebus sabaeus; assembly: GCF_047675955.1. NCBI lineage: Eukaryota > Metazoa > Chordata > Mammalia > Primates > Cercopithecidae > Chlorocebus > Chlorocebus sabaeus. The sequence continues at coordinate 4,941,292 of NC_132929.1, read as the reverse complement.
TGGGTTGTCGGTCTCACTTACTTCAAGAATGAAGCCACAGATCCTGGTGGTGTTACAGTTCTTAAAAATGGGGTGTCCGGAGCTTGTTTCTTCAGACTTTCAGATGTGTCTGGAGCTTCTTCCTTCTGGTGGGTTGGTGGTCTCCCTGTCAGGAGCTAAGCTGCAGATCTGCCTAGTGAGTGTTACAGCTCTTAAAGCTTGCGTGCACCCACAGAGTCAGCAGCAGCAAAACGTATTGCAAAGAGTGAAAGAACAAGGAATCCACATTGCAGAAGGAGACCCAAGACAATTTGGTCGGATTGCCTCGGGCAGCCTGCTTTTATTCCCTTATCTGACCCCACCCACATCCTGCTGATTGGTCCACTTTAAAGAGAGCTGATTGGTCCACTTTAAAGAGAGCTGATTGGTCCATTTTGATGGAGTGCTGATTGGTGTGTTTACAATCCTTGAGCTGGAGAGAGAGTCACAGAGTACTAGTTAGTTAGATACAGAGTTAGCTAGATACAGAGTACCAATTTGTGTGTTTACAAACCTTGAGCTAGACACAGAGTACTGATTGGTGGATTTAGAATCCTTGAGCTAGACACAGTCACAGAGTGCTAGTCCTCCAAGTCTCCACTAGGTTAGCTAGATACAGAGTACCCATTGGTGTATTCACAAACCATGAGCTAGACACAGAGTGCTGACTGGGGCACATAGGACCCTCTGGCTAGATATAAAAGTTCTCCAAGTCCCCATCCAGTTCAGGAACCCAGCTGGCCTCACCTAGTGGATCCTGCAACAGGGCTGCAGGTGGAGCTGCCCGCCAGTCCTGAGCCTCAGCCTGCACTCTTCAGCCCTTGGACTGTCGATAGGACCCAGGCAAAGCAGGGGGCGGCACCCTCGGGGAGGCTCAGGCCCGCGCCGGGTCCCACTGCAGGGGGAGGAGCTCAGACACCACGGGCTGCAGGTCCACAGCCCTGCCTGGCCGGGAGGCAGCCAAACCCGGGGAGAATTTGAGTGCAGCCCCAGCAGTGCAGCACTGCTGAGGGACCCGGCACAACCGCCGCAGCTGCGGGTCGGGTGCTAAGCCTCTCACTGCCCTGGGCTGGCGGTACCAGTTGGCCGCTGTGTGTGCGGGGCGGCGGAGCACGTGCCAGCAGCTGCCGGAACACACACTGGCCCGGGAGCCCAGCCAGCAGCCCCGGTCCGGCCCGCGCCTCTCCCTCCACACCTCCCAGCAAGCAGAGGGAGGGGGCTCCGGCGTCAGCCAGCCCAGAGAGGGGCTCCCACAGTGCCCTGGTGGGCTGAAGGGCTCCTCAAGCGCCTCCAGAGTGGACGCTGAGGCCGAGGAAGCGCCGAGAGTGAGGGCTGCTAGCACTTTGTCAGCTAGCACTGGGCCTACAGGTATGAGCCACTGTGCTGGGCCTACAGCAAACTTTTTAAGGAATGTGTGTAAGCTAGATGACTCACAAGGTTGCCAGTTCAAACCTCACATGAAGCAGATAAGCAATTAAGAGTTTTGGCTTAAAACTTTCCTCCTGCTCCCAGAAAACAAAAGGTGGTGTTGTCATTGTTCTTGGTCAATAAAGCACTTATTACACAAAGAAGGTAATAGGACATATCTGAGAACAATCTGTTGACATGTAGCTAAGATTACAATCTGAAAAACTGAACAGAATTCCAAAAGAAAGCCGTGTTATTATAGCATAGTAAAATGTAATATAAAGTGTCTCATGTGTCTAAAATATAATGTCTCTGAAGTAGCTAGGGATTTTTGTAGCTCCAACAACCCATTCTACCACATAATCATTGAGATTGCAATGAGAATAGTTACTAAAAATTTAACAAACAAGGAAAATGGAACCAACAGAAAACTATACGAGGTTAATTTGTAGAGAAATGATAACTGCATAGTTTCTTTTAAAGAGACAGACATTATTTTAAGGATTTTTACATTGAAGAATTCAAAAAGCAGTAATTTTTGGGAATTTGTTGATTTGCATTTCAAAGGAACTGCTGACAAAGATTCACCAGTAATAATCTGAACAAGTTGGAAACTACAGGTGACACTATTGAAACACTACTAAAATATTTTGGGGACATAGGCTTATTAGAACAAAACTTCTCAGATGCTGTCTTTGATGTGAACATTGACTTATTTTCTAAACACACAGTGATAAAATTAACAATATTCAATCACCTGTGTTCTTTCCGGCATATATAATAATTAAAATACCAATTACAAAACTAATATATCTTCTCATTTCTTATGGATATGATTTCAATATTTCACTGAATAGTGGTGTGGTTTAAGTGATTTATTTCATTTACAAGTTAAACCACAATCCACCCAAAGGGAACTGACAGTCTATAGACTCATAGTGCAAATAAACACTTTAGGAATGCAGCAACTGACATTTCTAAACTACAAAACAGATACAGTTCGTAGAAGATACATGCAAAAAGTTCTACTAAGCAGATGGCCACAGAACTAGAACATTGATCATTTTACTGGTGATGTCCATAGGACTCCAGATGTTTCTAGACTCAACTTGAACTCTCAACTGAGGCTTGTTTTGTATTTTGCTTTTCCGGTTTCACCAATGACACAAACATGCTATAAAATGAAAATCCAGACATTCACATTTAAAAAGTATATTCTGAAATGAAAGGCAAGAACAGCATTTTACATATAAGAACACTGTTATGTTGCTAGGGTCCTTACTAAACAGAGATAGTACTACTGTATTTTAGACCAGTAACTTTTGGGGAGGGTATCTTCTGAAAACAAAGCAGTAGTCTGTACCATTAGTTTAATTTGTTTTTTGTCTTAATATGTAGTTTTTTGGGTTTTGTTTTGTTTTGTTTCTTTGTGTTTTTGAGACACAGTCTTGCTCTGTCGCCCAGGTTGGAGTGCAGCGGCGCAATCTTGTGTCACCACAGCCTCTGCCTCCCGGGAGCACGTCATTCTCCTGCCTCAGTCTCCCAAGTAGCTGGGACTACAGGCACCCGCCAACACTCCCAGCTAAATTTTTGTATTTTCAGTAGAGATGGGGTTTCACTGTGTTAGCCAGAATGGTCTTGATCTCCTGACGTTGTGATTCGACCAACTCAGCCTCCCAAAGTGCTGGGATTACAGGTGTAAGCCAGCATGCCCAGTTCATTTATTTCTTTCTTATGACCAGATTTATCATCTGAAATAACAATGCAAAAGTTATTATATAATACAGCTGTTCAACTATTTCAGTTAACAGGAAGTGTCACCCTAGCCTGGCCAGGTTCCAGTTCTAAGGACGTCAGTACTAGACTACAGCTTTATGTGACTAATGGGAATCATCAGTCTGTTCAAATTATGAGGTGCTGGAAGGAGAAAACAATTCTGTTTCCTAAATTTTTCAGCGGGTTTTGAAAAACGAGTGAGAAAAAGAAGCAATTACATTCAAATCCCTGAAGTCTTCATTAGAGTCAAGGGCATATCCTACAACAAACTGGTGTGAATTTCAAATCCAACAACTGAAAGAATCATAAGTCATCATTTAGATACAGAAAACGTCACTTTTCAATCTAATACTGGCAAATGCGCCTCTCTACAAATACTCTCTAAGCAATTATAAGCCATTTCACATACAACTCTTTTAAGTTAAAGATGGTTAAATGAATGACAAAGTAATTCCCTTAGAGTCTGGCCTATAGCCAAGACTTGGTGGGGTCCTTTTCACCAGCAAGCTGTTAGTTAAAAAATGTGACATATACAGAGAGACTACAGGGCATTTAAAAAGAGAAGATCAATGTTTCTAAACACTGTTTCATTCCATCCATGCTGAGTGTGCCATGGTCACTGTTCACACACCCAAGGAAAGTCTATGAGATGGAGAGCTAAATTGTGGGGATTACTAGGAAGGGCAGCAGCAATGAGTTGACACTACAGACAAGAGCTTTGATTGATCACCTGGAGCCTGAAAGACAGTTCTGAGACCTGCACCATGACTACTCATGTGTCCATCGCAGGGCAGCTCATCAGGAGGATGAATGGGGATAGAGTGTCAATGAGCAAAGTTGAAAAGATAAGGGTTCTCAGTCCAGAAGCCTTGGAAATACAATCCCTAAACTGTAAAAGGGTGTGGGAGAGGCGAGCACCACCTTTCATCACAGCATTCTCTGTTTTTAAAGAGACGAGTCTCGCTCTGTGACCCAGGCTGCCGTGCGGTGCTGTCATCACAGCTCACTGCAGCCTTGACTTCTTGGGCTCTAGCGATCCCCCCGCCTCAGCCTTTCGAGTAGCTGGGACTACAGGTGTGTGCCACTTCGCCCTGGCTGCATCACAACTTTTAATAACTGCCTTACAAAGAAGAACTTTAGGCTAAAACAACTAGTGTGCCAAAAGAACCACTATTTATTTTTGAGAGCAAAAGCTGCAGGTGGTATAAGTCAACTCTACCAGAAGCTAATTTTATAACCCAAATGCTGCCTGTTGAATAATATTCAGCCATTAAAACAAGTTTTGGAAGCTGCTTTGAAAGTCTTTATTGATGTTAAAGGCAGTCTCAAGAAAACTTATGCTTTCACACCTTCCTAGATAAATACATGTGTTTAAAGAGCTGGAAAGGGCCAAAAGTGATTCTCAACCTGGACGGCACATCAGAATCACCTGGTTCCATTAAAAAACCACAACCCAGGCTGCCCAGGCCACAGCCCCGACTAATCACCTCAGAATTGCTGGAGATGAGACGCAGGCTGCCCAGGCCACAGCCCCGACCAATCACCTCAGAATTGCTGGAGATGAGACCCAGGCTGCCCAGGCCACAGCCCTGACCAATCACCTCAGAATTGCTGGAGATGAGACCCAGGCTGCCCAGGCCACAGCCCCGACCAATCACCTCAGAATTGCTGGAGATGAGACACAGGCTACCCAGGCCACAGCCCCGACCAATCACATCAGAATTGCTGGAGATGAGGCGCAGGCTACCCAGGCCACAGCCCTGACCAATCATATCAGAATTGCTGGAGATGAGAGGCAGGCATAGGGTGTCCTAGTTTTTGTTTTTACCTCTCAGGTGATTCCAATGTGCAGTCTAAGTAGAGAATGACTGACCTAAGCCATAGGCTCCCAGGGATCATCTAACCATGTCCCTCATGACCCTTCCAGTAAATGGATAGAGGAGACACTTCAATTCCACTTCCATTTAGAAAGAACATAATGAGCCAATCACAGCCAAAACCCTTTCCTCTACCTGAACTCAGGAATGCTCCAGAAAAGGTATCACTAAACTCAGTGCAATCTGTATGAGCAGTTCAGGAGAACTCAGCACCTCATATGCCTACAGATCTGAATGTTTAATAAAGCTCCATCTCTAAGGCATGACTAGAGTTGCATCTGAAGCATTTTCCATACTATAAATGAGTAACCACTCCTAAGAAGATATATGCAAATGGCCAATAAGCAGACAAAAACATGTTCACCATCATTAGTCATCAGAGAAACGCAAATCAAAACCACAACAAGATACCACATCACAGCCACTAGGATGGCTATAATAAAATAGACAGTAACAAGTGTTGTCAAGGATGTGGAGATATGGGAACCCTCAGACATTACTGGTGTAAAATAGTACATATACCTTGTTAAACAGTCTGGCAATTCCTCAAAATGTTAAACATAGAGTTACCATATGACCTAGCAATTATATACTCCTGAAAACAGGTATTCAAACTTGTACACAGACATTCAAATCAACATTGTTTATAAGAGCCAACAGGTAGAAACCCAATGTTCACCAACAGATGGATAAACAAAACGGGATATAGTCATACAATGAAATATTATTCAGTCAAAACAAGGGATGAAGTACTGATACACGCTCCAACCTGGATGAACCTTGAAAACACTATGCTGAGTGAAAGAAGGCAGGATATTGCATGAGTCCATTTATACAGAATGCCCACAATACACAAATCTGTACAGACTTTCTGTAGAAAGTAGATTAGTAGTTGGCAGGGGCTGGGAGAATGGAGACCGACTGCTAATGGGTACGGGTTTCTTTTGGGTTTGATGAAAAGTTCTAAAATGAAATAGTGGTAGTAGATGCACAACTCTGAATATACCAACAACCACTGGATTGTACAACTTCAAAAGAGTGAATTTTATGTGACTCACAATTCCGTTAAAAAAGAGTATGTTTACAGTTCCAGAACCAACTGCGTATATAATATGCTAAAAATCTTGTGTCTTCCCTACATTGTAAAGGCACAATTAAGCAGTTAGCCAGCTGCTCACTACAATGAGATCACATTGTAGCCAACAGTGAATCAGTGTTTGCAGTTAAAAAGATTCTCAAATATATTATTTCCTTGACTCACATAGTTCCCCTAAGAAAAAGATGTTAACAATCATTGCCCTTTAAAGATGAGTAAATACGTTCAGAGAGATTAAATATGGAAGAGTTTCTCAGGTTAAGTTGCAGTGAAATGGCAGACTAACCTCCCACCTCCATGTCTTTCTCACTTTACTGCTCTGCCTAGAACAGGAAAACAGGAACTGGGTGGGAAGAACCTTAGACATCATTTAGGCCATGCATTCTCTCTTTTCTCTCTCTCTTTTTTTTTTTTTTTTTTTTTGAGACAGGGTCTTGCTCTGTGTCCCAGCCTGGAGTGCAGCAGTGGTGCAGTGCTGTGATCACAGTAGGCCATTTATTCTCAACAGAGGCGATATCACCTCCAAGGAAGCCACAACTAATTCTCAGCAGGGAGACATTACAAATCGTAGACATTACAGGATTTCTGACTCTCCAAAACTCAACCCTACCCAACACTCTTATTCCTTAGTGTTGAATTTCTCTCTGAGTATCCTATAAGTAGCACTGATGTGGAGTTCATGGAAGATACATGAAATGTGTGCAAGATCAGTGCTACAAAACTGTGGCGAATAGATGGCTTGTGTCAACAAATGACCCAAGTCTTTTTTGAGCGTGTCCTGCCTGTGGCAACACAAAATCTCTCTCATGAACCAGTCTATCTCAATTCCACAGCATATACAGGAAAGAACAACAAAAGACTACCCAGAGGATTAAAGTCTATGCCACGGTAGGTTGACATTGAAAACCCTAAAGAGCAGGTAGAAAAATAAGCAAGGGCACTGGTAAGTTTCTATTAGGTTGGTGCAAAAGTGATTGCGGTTTTTGCTATTTCTTAGGACACTACTTAGTGTCCTATAACACATCACTCATACTCCCATAGTGCCTGTCCCAAATCTATTTAAAAGATAACTCACTGAGAAACACGTGAACTGGATATTAGTAAAGCCCATACCGTCAAACTACGGACACATGGCTCACTAAAGGCTTACTCTGATTGAAAGATGCTCGACACATACTGTGATTAAAGGGGTTTATAAAAACCTGTCAATCACTCAGGAAAAAAATAAAAGTTAGATCACTACCTGACCCCTACATAAAAACTGCAGATTGATCAGAGACTTCAATTTTTTAATGATATTTTAAAAGAAAGAAACATATTCTTAAATGTTTGTTGGATGTCATTCTATTAAAACTTAAAGTAGTAAAAGTATAAACTCTTTTATAGAAGATGCAGCATCCATCACTCAATTCCAGGAGGTCCCGATCTTCAGGGCCCACCCCTTCCTATCACTTCCTCCCCCCCTTTGGAATCCTGATTCTTAATTTTGTAAGGGGGGCCCAAAATCCTCTGCCATGCTACTCAGGACAAACTGAGTTTTTTACTTTTTTTTCCAGCATGCTGAAGAAAATAAATGTTAATATTAGGCAAGGAGGTGACCGTAATTATAAGTTTTATTAACACATGACAGAATTATTTAAAAGGATTATATCTCAAGTCTTATATAATTTAAAATTACTTTTTAATAATAAAATGGTAGTTGAAAACATTTATCCTTACAAAGAAGCAATCACTTAATCCTCCTTCAAATGGGAAAAATACTATATATCAAAATGTCATACATACCTGGTGACCTTGACCATCTTTGGGTTGTACTGCCTGACCAAGGAAAGCAAAGTTTGCATTGTTTTGCCAGTGTCAATAATATCCTTTCAAAAAAGAAGACATTGCATACCTTTAAATTCAGAGTCACTATAGAAACATAAAGTACCAAAACCCCCATGTATAACTGCAATACTGCCATTCTTTTCAGTGCAGTGATTCTCACCAAAATTCACACTGAGATATTCTGGAATCTACAAATCATCGTCCCTCAGCAAACAGTAAGAATGCCTGTCCCCAGGACTGGATTTTGTAGGCACAGAGGTCAATGACAGCAAATTTCAATATACACAGGCACATTTTATTAGGTCCTTCGTCATAAAAAGTATTTTAGATTTTTTTCCCATAAATTCAAAGTAGAGACTCTCTCCTTCCAACTCTGCAATATAGGTGGCTAACAGAGTACACTTTGAGAAACACTGCTTGATACCATTTTTAAAGGCACCCAAATTAATAAGGCTATAAAATGACTTTACATAACAGTGAATCTCAGCTTTTCAGTCAAAAGTAGGACATTAAACAAACCCAGCTGTGTTAGGGAAAAGATTTTTTAAACCATAACCCTCATGCTTTTCAATAAAATACTCTTTAAAAATGGAAGAAAGCAGTGTGAGCCATCAGAAATACCATGTCTGCAGACTTGGGAAAAATGCAGATTTCTGGGCTGTGGCAGGTGGAATTCTGATGGCTCTCAAAATTCCTGCCTTTTTTAGGGAAAAAAGACTTTATGGGGGGTTCTGTTTGTTTGTTTGTCTGTTTTTAAGTAGGACATTACTCTAAACAAACCTATCTCTGTTAGGGAAAATATTCCTGCCTCTCAAAATTTCTGCCTCTTTTAGGGATGAAAGACGAAAGAAAAGGAAGGAAGGAGGGAAGGAAGGAAGGAAGGAAGGAAGGAAGGAAGGAAGGAAGGAGGGAGGGAGGGAAGGAAGGAAGGAACGAAGGAAGGAAGGAAGGAAGGAAGGAAGGAAGGAAGGAAGGAAGGAAGGAAGGAAAATATTCCTGTCTCCTGGTGTACGCAGTCAGAAGAGTTCCCTCCCCTGGAATGTGACCAGGATCTGTGAAAATAGTGGGAGAGCTGCTCCTGTGACTAGGTGATGTGGCAGACTAGAGCAGGATGCTCCTGATGCTTTTGAAGAAGTCAGTTACCATGTTGTGAGAGTGTCATGGGCTGGGACATGAGCCTTTAAGTAGCTGAGAGCAACCCCTGGCCAGCAGTCGGTGAGAAAACGGGCCCTCAGTCCTACAATCACAAGGAACTAAATTCTGCCAACAACCTGAATGAACATGGACGAGGATCTTGAGTCCCTTGATTCAACTTGATGAGCCCCCGAGCAGAGGACACAGCTAACCTGTACTAGGAAAGTATAAAACACATGCATGGGAATGATACATTTCAGCTTTAAGGATAATTGTCACACTTCTGGAAACGAAGGGAAAGAAATGTATTAAGACCTTCAGTTTCTGTAAAAAGTAAGATCAGAAGCAAATATGACAAAATGTTAATACTTTGTGGTGGGTGCTTATGTATTGAGCATTTCCTTTGTTCTGAGTTCAAAATACTTCATAATTAAAAGTAAATGCAGGCCAGGCACAGTGGCTCATGCCTATAATCCCAGCACTTTGGGAAGCTGAAGTGTGAGGATGGCTTGAGGCCAGGAGTTTGAGACCAGCCTGGTCAACATGGCAAAAGTCTCTACTAAAAAAAAAAAAAAATGAAAATGTCAGGGATGGTGTCTCACACCTGTAATCCCAGGACTTTGGGAGGTCAAGGCGAGTGGATCACGAGGTCAGGAGTTCGAGACCAGCCTGACCAATATGGTGAAACCCCATCTCTACTAAAAATACAAAAATTAGCTGGGCGTGGTGGTGCACACTTATAATCCCAGCTACTCAGGAGGCTGAGGTAGGGGAATTACTTGCACCTGGGAGGCAGAGGTTGCAGTGAGCCATCATTGTGCCACTGCACTCCAGCCTGGGAGACAGAGGAAGACTGCGTCTCAAAACAAAAACAAACAGCAACAAAAAACATATATATAAGCCCTGGAATGTTTTGAGCTTTGGGGGTGGATCTCCCAGGAAATGTGTTTTATGGCACCGCCGCCTCTCGTCACCCACCCCGAGGTGTGGTGGGCCTGGACAGATAGCTTGACTGACGGCCAGGCTGGTGAAGCCAAACCTGCCACTCAGGAAGGGGACGAAGACCTTCTCCAGACAGAGTTCAAATCTGAGGACTCCCTTCTTTGGGCCTCAATTTCCCCACCTGAATTCCAAGAACCCTTCTAGCTCCTACACTCTGGGCCAAGCTTTTCCTCTGAGCCCCAGTCAGCCTAGAGGACCAGGGCTACATCTTCCTTGGACAGAGACTCACCATAGGGGCAGCAGGAGGTAGGGGTGGGGGTAGGCAAGGTTCCTGAAGGGAGGTGGAGCTGTCATCAGAGATGGTGTCCGCAGGCAGTGGGTGTGTCGTGGCTCTGCTACTACTTGCTGAGGACCCTGTGCCATTTCTTTCCCCACTCTGGACCTCAGTTTCCCTATCTGTTCTATGGAGATGAGATGCCTGCCTACGTATATGGGGACTTGGAAGTGTGTGGGGAGTTGCAGTGTTTCTTAGGTGTGGTCCTGGGGCAGCCTGCACCACCCCATAGAAATTTCCAGGCCCCACCCTAGGCTCACCGGACCAGAATCTCTGGGAATGAAGCCTGGGAACTTGCATTTACACAGGCATCCAGGTGATTCTGACATGATTCAAAAACCACTAATAGTATGTGGCAAGTTCTTCATAAACGGTAAATTCATAACTGCCTTTTACTAAACATAAATCTTACCTTTCCTTCCTCAGTGAGGGACACACACTCCAGCTGAAAGTCACTGTGCCTTTCCAGATGCAGAATGTGACCTTTCCAATAAGATTCTGTAAACTGTTGCTTTCTGTAGTTTGTATTCCAAAACAAGGGAAATAGCTTTCCATTTTTTCAATATAAATGATGAAGTCGGATATGCTTTTTCAAACTGGACACACACACACACAGTTTAGAATTTCAGCTACGGCTTCCTCTCAAATTATCAGCCCATTTCTGCCAGGGAGCAGTTTTTCCAAACAAGAACCTGGACAGAGGCTGGTGGGGCCCCCTCCTCATCAGAATCACTAGATCATGACTGACTCCTAGAGGCGACTTCTCTGCTTAACTGTCATCCCGTGGGCTGGGATGTGACCCCCAAAGCTGCAGCAGAAGCTTCCGCCCATCCTGGGCCGCCCTGTCATCTGTGGGGAAAGGCCTGTCCTTGTCTTCTGGGCCCAGCCGGCCTCACAGGCATTCCGCAGATTCCAGGCGAAGCATGTGCTGTGCTTGGCTGGGCTCTTCTGTGCCCCTTTTTGGGGTGAGGCAGAGTGCATTCCAGCCCCCAGCATCCCTGCCGTTTATTCCCACCCCTCATCCCCACCCCCATACACACTCACAAGTACAAACACAGGCACAGTCACGGACACACACCGCCCTGGACAGCACCATTTCCAGCCTCGGCAGGGCAGTCTCCTTACAGGGAAGTTAATGAGGCACCAAAAAAGGCTCAGGGGACAGGGAGAACCTCTGTCGAGAAGAGGCTCCTAGACCCGGTTCTGCCTCTACTTGCTGTGGGTCCTTTAGAAAGTTGCTTCCCATCTTTGGTCTCAGTTTCCTCAGCTGAGAAATGGGGGGTTGGGCCAAATGGTCTAAGGTTCTGGGAACCCCTAAGTCAGAGCCTGTAGCTGGTGATCAAGATGAAGGACAGGACCTCAGGGTCAGCCGAATGCCTGAAAGGCAGGACAGGCCCAAGGGTGAGCAACCTGAGCACATCAGGTGGGCTCAGAGCTGGTGCATGAGCCCCACAGCCTGCAGAGCTGCCCTGGACTCGGGAGCCTGCTCACACCAGCCCGGTGGGACTTCAGAGATGTGGGGTCCAGCCTTTGCTACTATTGCAGGGCTGGGGCCTGGGAGCTGCAGATTCTGTCCCCACAGCTGCCTTAGACATGCCAGATGGGCTGGGGCAAGACACACCCCTCTCTATGAGATGACCAGTCAGTGCAAGTAGATGCACTAATGAAGAGCTGTGGGATGGACCCAGCTGTAGCCTGGGGCCACAGTCAGGCTTCCAGGGTACTCAAGCAGCTGGGCTCTGGGTAGTAGCCCCAGGTATGAGAGGCAGGACTCAGAATCTAGGCCGAGCCTCCACAGGAAGGACATGTAACTGACTCCTGAGCCTGAGGAGTCAGGCAGCCCCGCGTCAGCATCCCCAACCCCACCTCTCCAGCCCCCTGATTCCCTGATACTCATGTCCGCCCCCTGCCCCAGCAGTTTCCTCTGCTCACGCTCATCTCTTTTCCTGCTCCCAGGCTCGCCTGGTCACGTGTCCTTCACTCTCCTCTGAGTCTCCGTCTTTCCAAGCCGCTTCCACTCCACTTGACACTTTCTCCCTTAAGACACCAGAGTATACAAGCTCCAGTCCCTGCACCTCACCTTTACTCCCAGACATGGGAGGGAGATGACACGAAGAACCAAACGACACTTGGCAAGAGATCTGGGGTATGCAGAGGGGCAGATCTGAGGCTGTGGAAGCTCCAGGGGCTCCCTGCAGGAGGCTGCATTTCAGCTGGCTATTGAGTGTGGCTCTGAGCTGAGACCTCTCCTTGAAGCTCCAGACCAGGAGCCACCTGCCAGCTGGACCCTCCATTTGGTGTCTCCGAGAAACCTTGCACTCTGTGGGTCTAACTCTGAACCCAGAACATCCCCCCATCTCAGTCCTGTCTCTTCATACGGAAAGCACCACCTCAGACCCAGTTGTGCACCAAACCCACACTTGAGTCAGGGGCTCCTGCGCCGCACTGTGAGCGCTCTGGATAAGCCAGTGCCGAGGGGGAAAGAGCTCTGAATGTCAAACCATGAGTTTCAACTCCACCTCCAGCTCTGAGAGCTGTGGGCAGGGAAGGGCCCTAGTCCAGTGTGCTCTAGAAAGACCAGTCTGCCACTGTATGGCACATGGATGGTGGGGACAGAGTGCGGGTGGAGAGACCAGAAGGTGGACAGGGCAGGGGAGGCAGGGACGTGGCTGTAGCTGTGGAAATGGGAGGACAGACAGGACTTGGTAATTACTTGGATGAACCAAGGCAGGAGTCTGAAAGAGACACCCAATTTTGTATCAGATGTGTGGAGCGTGGGATGCTGTTCATTGATCGAGGGAGGAGGAGGAGGAAGAGGTGTGGCATGGGAGGAGGTAGCTGAGCTCTGTCATGAATGTCATTTGAAGTCCCCAGGGAGAGCCAGGCCTGTCAGCTCCTTCACTGCTTCAGCTGGCCCTTGGGGTGCCTGTGCTCCCTGGCCCTCTCGGCTCCCGCTTCATAGCTGTCAGCTGCAGTGGGGGACAGCTGCTCAAGGACCCAGGATGTCTGTGTGTTTAGCCAGGGGACTGCCACATGGCCCATGCCGAGCAGAAGCTGATGGACGACCCTCTGAACAAAACCCGTTACAACAACCTGATCCGCCCAGCCACCAGCTCCTCACAGCTCATCTCCATCGAGACGGAGCTCTCCCTGGCCCAGTGCATCAGTTGGTAGGTGCAGAGGACACCTGTGGCTCAGGCTCAGGTGAAGAGGCAGCTCATGCCCAAGCCCCCGGCAATCAGTGTCCAGAGGAATGAAATGACTAGAGTTGACTTAGACTCACCAATGCATGGTGGGGAGGCTGGAGGAGGGTCCATGAGGTTTATAGGTGTCCAATATTTAATGCGGTCATGGTTTTGTTAAAGAAGAAACGAGGGTGGGAGCGGGATCACCACTGGCCAGGCAGCCAATGGGCCTGCATAGACTCTGCTCCGCTGAGTCTCCAGCACGACCATAAGCTTCTCCTCCTCATCCTCCCAGCCCCGCCCTACTCTCTCCCCCAGCTTGCTCAGCAGGTGACCTTACAGGCTCCCTACTTGTGTGGGGAAATAAGAACCAGACTGGGGGAACTGATGGGTACAGAGGCCCAGGTGTAGGGGCAGGACCCCAGGCAGTGCAGCCTCTACTGAACCAGGTGGGTGAGGGTTTGGAGACTTGGCATGGGTGCTGCAGGCATAGAAAGGAGGCGCAGATGTTGGCACTCCCAGGGACCACCGTCAGGGTCTCCATATGTGGGTGTGTGCAGAGGTGGGTGCTGAGGGAGGAGGTGCGGGGAATTTCTCATCTTCTCTCCACTGCCTCTGAGTTGGAGATGTCAGAGGGAGCCATGGCCCACTATAAACTAACACAGTGTCCCCACCCACAGGGTTAGAACCCCTCCCCTGGAAGCGGCTCTGAGGGGAGCAGTCACATGTGGAGAGTGCAGGGCACTGTGTCCAGCCAGGGGAAGGAGGTCACCAAGGGGGTTGACCCTCCTCTGGCCAGGTGGCTGCCTTCTGACACAGCAGCCTCTCTCTCTAGCACGGTGGCCCCCACACACCCAGCCTGTCAAACCTACAGCCCTCAAGAAGGCTTTGGCCAGATTAATGAACAGCTCCCTCTCCCAGGAGGAAGCACAGCTGAAGGATGAGGAGGGCAGTAGAGTTGTGTATGCTCCGCCCCTCTCGCCACAGTCGGACCAGAAAGAAGGGGGCTTTCAGCCAGGCTCACCCAGGCTGGGGTCTGAGTGTCACTGACCAGTGACTGGCTTCTTGCTTAACGGGTCAGCCCAACTGCTCCTGTGCAGCTGCCACCCTAGTGAGGGTGAACCAGCAGGCAAGTGACATGTCTGATAGTTTGGGGATACAGGAAAGATTAGGCTGTGGGCTGCGCCAGGAAGGGGTGTTTATTTTCAGGGTTTATCTACTGACTTGACAAGGGAGGGTTATAGGTACAACCAGTTTAAAGATGGAAATTTTGAGAGAGCAGACAGAGACTTAGTGCTGGGTAAGGCAAGCAGGCTTGTCAAAGCAGCTCTTTTGGGGAGACCAGAATCCTGTACCAATGTCGTCAGCAGGTTCATCAGCTGCTGGGGGAGTGCCGGACAGGGTTAAAGCACAGGAGAACTTTCGGGATGATAGGAATGTTCTATATCTTCAAAGGAGGTGGGATACATGGGTAATGCATTTGTTGAAATTCATCAAAATATACACCAGATCTGTGCATTTCACTGAAGATAAATTAACCTCAAATTAAAAACATTTTTTAAAAGAGAGATGGGCCAGACGCAGTGACTCACGCCTGTAATCCCAGCAATTTGGGAGGCCAAGGCGGGTAGATCACCTGAGTCAGGAGCTCGAGACCAGCCTGGAAAACATGGTTCAATCCTGTCTTTATTAAAAATACAAAAATTAGCCAGGCATGGGGACACAGGCCTGTAGTCCCAGCTACTCGGGAGACTGAGGCAGGAGAATTGCTTCAACCCAGTAGGCGGAGGTTACAGTGAGCAGAGATCACACCAGTGTACTGGAGCCTGGAAAACAGAGCGAGACTCCATCTCAAAAGAAAAAAAAAAAAAAGACAGATGAAGGTTTTCAACTTTCACTAAAGGCAGAGTAGCTTGTTATAGATTAGCCTCTCCACAAAAACAGTTAGAGAAACTGGACAAAAATGTGCCCCCACCACCAAAACAACTGTTTGAAGGTAATTGGAGACCTCAGTCACGACTTGAGTGACCAGGCCTAGGAGGTGACCCTGATAGTCTGTAGTGCTTTTCCCACATTTGGTGATTGGTTAACAGTAGAGGGCTAAGAGGTTAAGAAACTGAGTCTGAAGTGGTGGTTAAGAGGCTGGAGAGCCTAGCTGAATGTTTGGCACTCACAGGGCTGAAATGACCTAATGAGAATTTGGGTCCCAGTAAGGAGATGGGACCTTGGTGGGAACCCTGGAAGGGTCACCCCTAGCAGTCCAAATGAATAAAAAACAGACCAGCCGTCACAAAAACTAAAACCTGCTTTGAAACAGCTTTATCCCAAACTAGATGAAGGTGATCTGCCCTTACTCCAATTGTGTGCCATAAAGTCAAAGTCAATACTCTCTGGAGGCAGATAAAAGGTTACTAGGAACGCCATAAGAAAAGACAAGACTAAATGAGAAAGAACAAGAAAAAAAAAATAAACAATAGAAACATACAAGAAAAAAACCAATAGAAACATACAAGAAAAAAAACAATAGAAACATACATGTAAGGAAGATAAGGAAGAAAGGTTTTTTTTGTTATTTTTATTTTATTTTATTTTATTTTTTGGAGAAGGAGTCTCGCTCTGTCACCCAGGCTTGAGTGCAGTGGCACGATCTCAGCTCACTGCAACCTCTGCCTCCCAGGTTCGAGCGATTCTCCTGCCTCAGCCTCCCAAGTAGCTGGGACTACAGGCATGCGCCACCATGCCCGGCTAATTTTTGTATTGGCCAGGCTGGTCTGGAACGCCTGACATCAGGTGGTCCATTCACCTCAGTCTCCCAAATTGGTGGGATTACAGGCATGAACCACTGTGCCTGACCAATATTTTGCCGCAATTTAAAATAAATTAATTTTCTTTTTTTTTTTTTTTTCCAGGTTTGTACTCAGACTATATTCTAAACAGTCACATGGCAGCTGACTCTTCTCCAGGCCTTGCTGCCGGCTTTTACATGTTTATTGTTTTTGCCTTCTTGTCACGTGCTCGGTAGATGGCAGCTTCCAGGTGCTCCTAAGGGGCCAGAAAAGAGAGTGAGAAGGCACGGAGGCTGCCAGGTCGTCCCCCTTGGGGTCCCACCCTCATCAACTCCCTCAACTGGGTCTCCTGCAACTATTCGGGGGCCACCTCGGCCACCGCTTTACCCTGAGCTTCCTGCTGCTGCAGCTGGGCAGAGCCTCCTTCTCAGAGGCCAGCTGCTGATAGGCGGCCACGTACTGCTGCAGGGGACCCAGGGAATGGTCTGGCTGCTGCTGCAGACTCTGAGGCTATTGGCTCTTCAGCTCCACCTGCAGGATAGGCGTCAGGGTAGGCAGTGGCTGGCTTCCAGATTCTGGGCCCATAAACAGGGTGGCGAGGGCACAGTGGGGCTGTGTTATCTGCCAAGGCACCTGGCCCCTGGCCCCTTCCTCCAGGCCTAAGTGACTGCCTCCCTTGCCTAGAGGCCCATGCCTCCCTCCCCAGCCTCAAATCTCACACCCTTCTTCCCACCATTGAAGCTGTAGGCCACAGACTGGTGGAAAAGCAGAGGGAGCCAACCACCATCTGCTAAGTTGTGGTGAGGTCGTTCTGTATGATCTCCAGGGTTTGCACCCACCTCCGCCTGCTCCCCCAAAGCTCGGCCTTCCGCCCCAGCTCCCCCAGCCTCTCCTCCAGCTCCTGCAGCCTCACCTCCTGCTTCTGCATCTTCTCCTCCTGCTGCCACAGCCTCATTTCCTGCTCCCGCATCTTCTCCTCCTGCCTCTGCATCTTCTCCTCCTTCTCCCGCATCTTCTCCTCCTGCCTCCACATCTTCTCCTCCTGCTCACGTATCTTTTGCTCCTTCTCCCATATCATCTCCTCCTGCTTCCACATCTTCTCCTCCTGCTCCCACATCTTCTTCTCCTGCTCCCGCATCATCGCCTCCTGCCTGCACATCTTCTCCTCCTGCTCCCCTAGCTTCTTCTCTTGCCTCCACATCTTTTCCTCCTGCTCCCCCATCTTCTTCTCCTGCTCCCACAGCTTTTCTTCCTGCTCCCGCACCATCTTCTCCTTCTCCCACAGCTTCTCCTCCTGCTCACACATCTTCTTCTCCTGCTCCCACAGCATATCCTCCTTCTCCCCCAACTTCTCCTCCTGCTCACACATCTTCTCCTCCTGCTCCCACAGCATATCCTCCTTCTCCCCCAGCTTCTCCTCCTGCTCACACATCTTCTCCTCCTGCTTCCGCATTATCTCATCCTGCTCCCGTATTATCTCCTTCTGCTCCCGTATCTTCTCCTCCTGCCTCCACATCTTCTCTTCTTGCTCCTGCCTCTTCTTCTCCTGCTCCCGTATCTTTTCCTCCTGCTTGTGCATCTTCTCCTCCTGCTCCCGTATCTTCTCCTTCTGCTCATGCATCTTCTCCGCCTGCTCCCGTATCTTCTCCTCCTGATTGTGCATCTTCTCCTCCTGCTCCCTTATCTTCTCCTTCTGCTCATGCATATTCTCCACCTGCTCCCGTATCTTCTCCGCCTGCTCCCGTATCTTCTCCTCCTGATTGTGCATCTTCTCCGCCTGCTCCCGTATCTTCTCCTCCTGATTGTGCATCTTCTCCGCCTGCTCCCATATCTTCTCCTCCTGATTGTGCATCTTCTCCGCCTGCTCCCGTATCTTCTCCTCCTGATTGTGCATCTTCTCCTCCTGCTCCCGTATCTTCTCCTCCTGATTGTGCATCTTCTCCTCCTGCTCCCGTATCTTCTCCTCCTGATTGTGCATCTTCTCCTCCTGCTCCCGTATCTTCTCCTCCTGATTGTGCATCTTCTCCTCCTGCTCCCGTATCTTCTTCTCCTGCCTCCATATCTTCTCTTCCTGCTCTTGCCTCTTCTTCTTCTGCTCTGGTATCTTCTCCTCCTGCTTGTGCATCTTCTTCTCCTGCTCCCTTATCTTCTCCTCCTGATCATGCATCTTCTCCTCCTGCCTCCACATCTTCTCCTCCTGCTCCCACCTCTTCTCTTCTTGCTCCCGCATCTTCTCCTCCTGCTCCTTTATCTTTTCCTCCTGCTTCCACATCTCCTTCTCCTGCTCCTGCCTCTTCTCCTCCTGCTCCCGTATCTTCTCCTCCTGCTCGTGTATCTTCTCTTGCTGCCTCCACATCTTCTCTTCCTGTTGCTGGTACAGGCGGTTCCACAACTTGTTCTCTTCCACCTGGGCTTGGAGCTTCGCTGACACACTCTGAAGCTCCTTACCCAGGTGGTCAGCCTCCTCCTGCAGCTGCTGCTGGAATAGTGAAAGTGTTGGTTTGAACCTCAGAAGGAAACAGACTCATGGGATAGTCATCTAAATGTAATCTATCAAACAATGGTTTTCACCCATGATCCTTTAAAATATATATTTTTAAGCCCTAACTCTGAGATTCTGATTCCCCAGGCAGGGCCCCACTTTTGTAGATTTTTAGTACACTCTAGAGGATTCTATGGCGGGACCAGAACAAGGACCCAAATCTTCTAGCTCGTGACTGGAGCCTCCCCATACCCTGCATGATCCCTAGACCATGGTCCCAGCCGGACGGGGATCCCACAACCCCGGGGGCTGTAGCCGCTTGCCTGTGGCAGCAGGAGCTTGGCCTTCTCCAGCTTCCTTTCTAGCTCCTTTATATTGAGCTGGATCTCAGACTTCTCAGATTCTACAAGTCGAAGTTTTTCTTGTAGTTCGGCATTTTTCTCCTTCAGCTCATCATCGGTTATGCTACGACCAGAGGCAGTAGATAAAGGAATGAACGAAGAACAGAAAGGACTGCTTTGGTGATCAACCCTCTGCTTTCACCCCACAACCACAGAACCGTGGCATTGGATGGGACCCCAGGAATTTAAAGCCCCAGGTGGCAGGCCAGAGAGAAGACATGAGTTGCCTGAGGCTACCCCATGAGTCAGTGGCACAGCCGGCACTAGAGCTTCCCTGTGCACACATGAAAACCTGTATGAGCCTCTCACCATGCTCACCTGTACCCCCACCTCCCAGCACACCCCCCACGCGAAGAGCCCCCAGACCTCCCATCCCACCGTCCCCCATCCTACGTGTTCCTGTACAGTTCCAGACTCAGGGCGTCCCTCTCCTTTGTTAACTCCTTGATGTACTGCAAATAGAGAAAGGTGAAGTCAGGATAGAGCAGGCAGAGGAGCGGCTGGCCGACCAGGAACAACAGCCACCGTGACCACTCCACACACCACTCCCCACTCCCAGTCACACCTGACATGCTCCCAAGGCACTTCCAAGCCCAGGGTCTCCTTTGGTTTTCTTTTTTGTTTTGTTTTGTTTCTTTCTTACTTACTTTTTCTTTTTCTTCAGGCAGAGTTTGACTCTTGTTGCCCTGACTGGAGTGCAATGGCGCAATCTCAGCTCACCACAACCTCCGCCTCAGCCTCCCGATTAGCTGGGATTATAGGCATGTGCCACCACGCCCGGCTAACTTTGTATTTTTAGTAGAGATGGGGTTTCTCCATGTCCGTCAGTCTAGTCTTGAACTCCCAACCTCAGGTGATCCGCCAGCCTTGGCCTCCCAAAGTGCTGGCATTACAGGCATGAGCCAGAGCACCTGGCCCTCATTTGTTTTTCAAAGAACTCAGTAAAGGTGGAAGGGACAGGGAAAGAAACTGAATTCATAGCTGGCTAGCAGGGGCCCTGAGACATCAGATGGTATTGCTATTGTTCTTACTGTTACTACTACCACTGTTGGAACCTTTACTGACTGCTTCACCAGGCACTGCACTAACAATCCCATTTAATCCTCACAACCTCCATAGGAGACGGTTACCATTATTACCTCTATCGTATAGATGAAAAACATGGGGTATTGAGGGTTAAGTGCTTGCCTAAGATCACGTAGAGCTGGGTTTTCAACACCCAGGTATGTCTGATTCTCTAAGCCCATTCTTTCACTGGGGGTAGGGGCAAAGATAAGAAGGAGGAAATTAATCATTTGTTGACATTTTGAAAGGATGATACATTCGAATCGTCCAAAACTCAAAGTACAGAAGGGAAATATCTCCCCCCAACACTGTTCCTCTCTCCTGAGATGTTTATGAATCCTTACAAACATGTTTATTGTATATTCCCATAATACACACACACACACACACATACACAGGCTCCCTCTCTCAACACAAATAATAACATACTCAAGCTACTCTTCTGTACCTTGATGGTATAAGTATCCTAACTGCCACTTGGGACTTGGCCAAGGCCACAGTCAAATATGGGCAGGGCGGGCACTTGGCCTGCGAGCTCTATGTCCAGTGCTCACTCCCCACGGCGCCCCCCAGCTCACCCACAGCAGCCGACTCAGCCCCCGTCAGCCTCTAACCACCACACACAAAAGCAGCAAGAAATGGCCATGCTGCATTCTGGGCAGGACACTCCATCCTGCAGAAGGGACTTTTAGGCTCACTCCTCCATCTGTGAAGCCGGGTTCCCAGGGGACGGGGCAGGTGGTTGGACTCACCCTGTCAGCCGCCTTCTTCTGTGTAGCAACAGCAGAGAGATCCCGCTCTAAATCTCTTGCAAAGTTCCATGAATCATGCAGGCGGCTGACCAGATGCCTGGACTCTCCTGGAATGACAGACATTCAGATGCGGCCCAAAGGATTCCCCCTAAAGGCCTGTGAAAGTGCCAGGTTGAAGGATGACCGGGTGCCAGATTCCCACCTTCCAACTGCTGGACAGCACACTGGCTGTAATAGAGTGCCGTCTGAAGCTCGGTTTTCTCACATGTAAGGATTCGTATGGTATGAACCTGGGCCTTTGGGAGAAAAGACAAGCAAGTGCTGAAAGAGAAGCAAAGAAACCTTCTCCAGAGGACAGGAGAGAACTTCACACCTTCCACTCACCTCTAGCTCCCTCCTTAGGGCTTCCTGATGTTGGTGGCTTGCCTTCTTTTCCTATAGAAAGAGGAAGACAGAGCTCTTACTAGGGGGAGGCAGAGATGGCACAGCAAGAGATGCCCCCAGAACGGCACCACTGCCCCAGGACAGGCCCACCCATGGGACCAGGTTATCAGGGACCCTGTGTGGACGGGGTGGGATCCGGGGGGTGAGCCTTCTTCCCCAGGCTGGGAGTGGGCAAGATGAGACTGGGGCCTCTACGGCTGAGTGCCCTCCAAACCCAGCAGTCATGTGAGCAAACAAAGAAATCACGTTACTTCTTCCAGCTGGGCTCGGTTCTGTTGTTTCTGTGGGGAGAGTCAAAGGAAGGTGACTGAGGGTGGCCCCTTCAACTCTATTCCCCAGGCCAGGAAGCGGTAGGCAGGGGCCAGGGATGGATTTTAAAGGTAGTTCTGAGACCCAATGGGAACACGAACTGGTAAACTCTCCTCAACTCCCAAAGTAAAAGGACTTGGGTCTTTGTTGGTTTTTGGCCACAGCCACAGAACTCAAAGTCTGAAACTAGATTCTCTCAAAAAGACAGTCACAGAAACCTTCAGAGATGGAGTGTGAGAAGAGCCCACCCTTCTGCCAGCTTGTGATTTAGAAAGGTGCATTCATTCAACAAACATTGAGTGAGCACATACGGGCCAGGGACGGTTCTTCACAGCGCGGATATAGGACGGAAAAGGCAGATAGGAACCCTTGGTCCCGAGGTTTCCATTCTAGTGGGCCTTTAACTCTCGGGCTCTCAGAGCTAACAGACAACTCTGATACTCTCTAACTCTACCTCAGGAAACACAAGCCCGAGAAGGAGAGTTTACAGCAGGCCGTGGACTAGGGATTAACATAAAAACAACAATGATAAATCTCATGTAAACTTCACCAATGTAGGTAAAACCACACCACTCCTATTTTACAGATGTGAAAAGAGAGGCCCAAAGAGCTCCAGGAATTTGCCCTATATCATATGCCCAGCAGATGGAGAGGATTCAAACCCAGAATTCTTAAGCAGTACCTGGGAGTTCTTCCACAATCTTAACAATTACCCTCCACCACCCCTTGGGCCCTCTGTCCCCAGGAGCCTGGCCAGCCAAGACTCACATCCTCAGGTGAGTGGCAACCACCAGAAGTGGTTGTCTCAGGGTTAGCACCATTATTGATGTTCTTCTTTTTGGTGTCGCTTGCTCCTGTACCAACACTAGGGTTGGCCTGGGGATGGTAGTCTCTCAACTGTGGAAAGGAAGAGCAGTGATACTCATGAGAACTATAAACTCCTACAGTCACATCCTGCTTTACAGTTCATACAAAATACTCTTATGCACCATCTGATTTAATGCCACCAACAACTGTAGGAAGTGTTGTCACAATCACTTAGTGACTGAGAGGGATTGATACCATGGCTGAACAGAAGGCAATAATGGAACTTAAACTCAGTCTTCTGACTCTGAGCTCTGGGATTTTGCCACAAATCAGCAGCTGCCAGGGACCAAAACCAGAGGCAAAGGCAGAAAAGCAAATATGACATAGGCAGGAGCTGTACACCGTGTGGTTTAGAGTCATACACCCTCACACGTCTGTTAGTGTGAAGAAGTGCACCACTACCTCTCAAACTTTTATATTAATGTATGCTCATGGCAGAAGGCTGCCTTTCTGTGAAATCTGGGAACGTAACACAAAGAGGACAACCCAACCCTCATTTCAGAGAGAAGTCTTGTATATTCTTATGAATTTGTGTGACAGTCACTCCTAAGTACATTAATGTTTTGTCTCTCAGTAGACTCAAAGGAAACTGATGCTTCAGAAAGATGCCCCATATTTATCCTGTGGCACTCGAAGTACCCCAGGTGGAGATGACATGAGGAAGATTCAAGCTGTCAAGTTCAGTTTCCCAAGATCTGTTCCACAGAAGATAGGCAGATCTCACTCCAGCAACCACTGACTGAGGGGCACTCTGGTCCCAGAACAATGGAGAATTCAAATCTGAGGTGGAGAACTCAGAAACAATGTTAAAATCTCTCTGGAGAGTAGAAGCCTGGGAGAAAACCAAATCAAACCTGTTCTCCCATTGCCACCCAGAGACACTGTTAACGTGTTGAGCTCATGGGGGACTTGTTGGCTTTTCACACTGTCAATGTCTGTATTAAGGAAGTAAGGCAGCCTGAAACCTCTCTCTCCTAGGTCCCAGGGTCCCCATTCCCCTTCCAGCTGGAAACCTGTGCTGCAACCAGAGGAACCTGAAATGGGCAAAAACACTTAGGGGACTGGGTCCTAAGTCCAGAGAACGGTCTCGTTGCAGTAATGACAGTTCCTAGAGGGACTGCGACATCACTACATTCCACTCCTCAGTGGAGTGGTGGGGGACACGTGAGTGCAATGCCCAAGTTGCCGCTTTGAGATTCGGGAGGGGGGTCACAGGATTGGGACCCAGGTCCTTAGAGACGCAAGCCCAAAGAGCCCAGGGAGGTCAGGCTTGGGGCGGTGGGAGGTGAGGGCCGAGTATGGAGCAGGGAGCCCCAGGAGTCACCTGTCCAAAGTGACTCTGGGGCAACTGGTGGAGGGCAGGTTCTGGGGCACCCAGGTGCTTGGAGACATGAGCCCAAAGACCCCAGGGAGGTCGGGTTTCGGGTAGCAGGAGGTAAGAGTGGACTACGGAGTGGGAAGCCCCAGAAGTCACCAGCTCAAAGTCACCCTGGGGTGACTGGTGAGGGCAGGGGCAGGACTCATGAGGGGGTTGGGCTGGCTCACAAGATTTGGGTGTGGGGAGCCCAGAGGCACTGGGGGAGGGGCAGCCAGGTGTGCCTCAGCAGTGGCACAGACTCTGGCAGCAGTTTGGCTGTCAGAGGGAGCCTGGGGCTGAGTTGGGGTGCTGCAACCTGGTACATTTTACCTTTTCCTTGGCCTTAGCCGATTTTTTCTGTAGGGTTTCTTCGGACATCATGGGATGGGTAGGGCGGTGGGGTTGGGGCCACATCAGCACAGTCCAGGCGAGGACAACTATACACCTCCAGTCACCTGCCACGTAGCTGTGTGACTGAGCCAGAGGAGGCTTAACCAGGGCCACAGTAGAATGCAGAATAGGGGCGTGGCCTTAATGCTTCAAGCTCATTGGTCAATAAGATGCAAGGGAAAGGAGGCGTGGCCAGACAGCAGCGTGTCATGAAGGACCTGTGGTGTCACAAGGAAAGCCGCCATGCAACTGCTGTCCCCGCCCACTCCAGGAGAGGGGCGGGGCTGGCTTTCACTTTAAAAACTTTAAAACTGTATAACCTCAATTGAGGTACAAATCCTATTAAAATGGAAACTTATAATGTGCTTGATGATTGATAAAGACTATATTATCCTATATTTCAATAAGATAAATAATCACAATGATTTCTCTTTTTTGGAAAAACTTTCTCTTATTCTCCTATATTATTGTTAAGGTTTTATTAAACAAACAAACAAAAAAAAAACAAGAAACCTGTCTAACATCTTTAAAAACACAAAACTTTAGAGCCAGGTGTGGCGGCTCATGCCTGTAATCCCAGCACTTTGGGAGGCTGGGGCGGGTGGATCACCTGAGTTCAGGAATTCAAGGCCAGCTTGACCAACATGATGAAACCCTGTCTCCATTAAAAATACACAACTATCTGGGCATGGTGGCAGGTACCTGTAATCCCAGCTACTTGGGTGGTTAGGCAGGAGAATCCCTTGAACCTGGTAGGCGGAGGTTGCAGTGAGCCAAAATCATGCCACTGCACTTCAGCCTGGGCTACAGAACGAGACTTTTTCTCTAAATACATATATACTTACACACATGCATACATACCTACACACACACACACACACACACACACACAGAAAGTTTTCCATTTAATAAGCACTCAAAGGTCTTTACAAGTTTAAAACAAATACAGGACCCTTCTAAAGTAAGGCTAAATGCTAAGTGATGCGGGAGAGAAAAGGACATAAATAACGCCGACTCTCATGAGGTTAATCACTAAATCCTATTTTTCTAGAATCACCTGGCCTCTCTAAGCCCTGAAAATGAAACTGAATTTCTCACTTGATACTTGGCTGTGACTTGCAATCATGAAAACCAAGAACTGTGTTCTGTCACTGTGTAGTGCTTGCTACCTGGGATCAAGGGTTGACTTTTTCATGATTTGCTCCATTACCTGTGTGCTTCTTATCCCAAAGTAAGCTTTTTTCTAAAGTTCTACGATTTATAGTTTTACTGTATTACTTCTTGCTTTTCAATGGATACAAAGCAGAGTCCTGCTAGGCACATTTTGTATACCTGCAAAGATGCAAAACTAAACAGTTCCCTCTGTTCAATATTAAAACAAAAGTCTTGTAAACCTCAGATGGTGAGTGTAATACTTCAGCACTAGCATGAAAGTCTCAAATACAAAAAAATACCAAGAACACTCCTAGCAAACAAAAGTAAGCTCTTGGCCGGGAGCAGTAGTTCACTCCTGTCTTCCCAGCATATTGGCAAGCCAAGGTGGGGTAAGTCAGGAATTCAAGACCAGCCTGCGCAGCATAGCGAATTCCATCTCTGCAAATATTTTAAAAATTAGCTGGGCATGGCGGCACACACCTGTAGTCCTAGAACTACTTGGGAGGCTGAGGTGGGAAAATCACTTGAGCCCAGGAGTTTGAGGCTGCAGTAGCTATGATCATGCCATTGCACTCCAGTTGGGGAGACAGAATGAGATCTAGATATTACATTCTGTCCTGCTCCTATTTACAGTAAAATCACTAGGTTAAAATATTTTCATTCAGCAAGATAATAATTAAGTGAAATTTGACTTTGGTGCTTTGCTAGCAAAAAATAAATAAATAAAGTGAAATGACAAATTACTTACCGGGAGAAAGTCTTTGTAACCTCAATGACAGATAAAAGGTTTATATCCTTAGCCTATAAAGAAATCTTTAAAATTACTCAGAAAAAATATGAATGATTTCCAGCAAGAAATGGGCAATGGAGAAACCGGCACTTCCCACTAGAAGAAAAATGGTCAATGAGCATATGAAAAGGATTCAAAAGCACTAGAAATCAAAGAAATGTAATGAAAACAATGAGATGTTCTGCTTAAAGACCAGCAGAAATGACAAACGGCAGGTGGAACCTGGAGCTCCGTCCCTGTTTGTGGGAGTGTAAACTCAACAATTTTCCTGCAGGATAATTTGATCATTTCTTTTAAAAATCCTAAAACTGTTTTATATTATTTTCCTCTAGAAATTCTACATCTATGAATTTGGTGCAAAAATCCTTACTCAAGTCCATTAAAATGTATATGGAAGGAAATTCACTCTGGGGTGGCAACGATTCACTTAACATACATGCAGTTATTAAAAATGATGATGCCAGGATATATTTCTCCCATAGAAACATGCTGAAAATATAGTCAGTGACAAAAGACCATGTATTATGATTCTACTTCGTTAAAATGTTTCTAGGCACAAAAAGTGTAAAAAGCAACAAACCAGAATGTGTTGAGTGGCAAAATTAAAGATTTTTCTTTATATTTTGTCATCCAAATTCTTACAAAAAGAATGTGATTTCCTTTATAATCAGGGAGAAGAGTTGTTTTCATTTATTTATACTTACATTTCTTTTTGTTTTCTTCTTTTTTCTTCTGTATGCATCCCATGTAGGCTAGAGAGCTTAAATCCCTGCTTCTTGAGGGAAATCAGCCCATTTTCAGGGCGTGCAGTATGCAAAGCTGCCCCATCTACCCTTTATTTTTTATTTTTACTATTTATTTATTTATTTATTTACATATTTATTTAGAGATGGAGTCTTTCTCTGTTGCCCAGGCTGGAGTGCAGTGGTGCATCTCAGCTCACTGCAACCTCCATCTCCCAAGTTCAAGCGATTCCCCTGGCTCAGCCTCCTGAGTAGCTGGGAATACAGGCACGCACCACCATGCCCAGCTAATTTTTGTATTTTTAGTAGAGGCGGAGTTTTACTATCTTGGACAGGCTGGTCTCAAACTCCTGACCTCAAGGGATCCTTCTGCCTTGTCCTCCCAAAGTACTGGGATTACAGGCATAAGCCACTGTGCCTGGCCTGTCATATGATTTCTAAACATTTCAGTGATATTTCAATTAAGTTAAATTTAATTCTTACTGACCTGATCTCTTATCTTGTTTAATGATATCTTCCAGGTGAAAGGTGTTTCCTCTGTAATCACAGGTGCTAAAGGAAATAAAACATGTATTAATTAGGTAGCTATCTGCTAAACCACTGATCCTCACATTGTGGTCCTTAGACCCTCAGCATCAGCAACACGTGGGAACTTGTTAGACATGCAGATTCCTGGGCCAGTCCCACACCTCCTGAATCAGAAAGTGGGGAAGAGGGACAGCTATCTGTGCTTTAATAAGCCTTGAGGTGCTCCCTGGAGTTTGAAAACTACAGAACTAGAATACGTGTGGCAGTAAGTGCTCATACTTTGTCCCAGGTACCTAGGGACTCTTCCCCTCTTTTCCATTCTCTTTTCCGCTGAAATAAAATGAGAGCTCATTTTGACTTAATGGGCATAAGAAAGAAGGCAGTGAGATGACCAGGGTTTCAAGGGACAGTTCAGAATTTAATCAGTGGACAGTGACAGGATGCAAGTCTTGTACACAGATTACTGCAAGAAAGCTGATGATAATCTATACAGTAGGTATCATTAGTGTATTGACGTTAAATTTTGGGGGTAGATTAATGGTATTGTGATTATATAGGAGAATGTCCTGGTTCTTAGAAGATATCTGCAAAAGTACCTAAGAGTGAAATGCTCTGATACTGGCAACTTACTTTGAAATGATTCAGGGGTTAAAAGGGTACATATACAATCTTTCATATGCGGAAGAGAGAAACAAATATGACAGAACGTTAACTAGTGAATCCAGTTGAATAGCATAAAGACGTTCACTGTATGATTTTATCAACTTTTCTATGTTTGCAAGTTTTTAAAATAAAAAGTTGAGGGAAAAGAAACATCACCCCAAATGTTTCTATGAAAGGGAACCATAGAAAAAGCACAGAACTGAACACTCTGTAGAAGAGCGCACCGTACCCACCCGGACAGCATGGTCACAGCGCAGGGTCTCCTCCAGGAAGCTATTCTCTGGTCTCTTCTGTGCTGTCACTGCCCCCTGACTCTGCCGAGGCTTTATTCTAACAACTCTTTTTCTAAAGATATAACTCTTTTCTTTCATCTAAGAAAGAGACAAAAGAATGAGTATACACTTAGAAAATAATATTACACATACTTGTGTAAAAGCAAAAAATACTTTGAAAAGTGGGGAAGCAAGAAATGTACTGTTCCACAATTCTGTTCTTACCATCTTTTTATTCTGCCAATGACTTCCTATTCCTGCTGCCTATTGGGGGGTGAGCTGCAAATGATTTCTTTTCCTCATTGATTTAAAATGTCATGTTTATAATATACTTAACTCCCTCAGAAGCATTTGGGTTTATTTCTGAGCTCTATTCTATTCAAGTGATCTATCTATTCACAAGCCACTATCAATTATCAATTTTGATTATTAGAGCATCCTAAAGTTAAGTAATTCTTTTTTTTTTTTTTTTTTTTTTTTTTGAAATGGAGTCTCTCACTCTGTCACCCAGGCTGGAGTGCAGTGGCACGATGTAGGCTCACTGCAAGCTCCACCTCCTGGGTTCACACCATTCTTCTTCCTCACCCTCCTGAGTAGCTGGGACTACAGGTGCCCGCCACCAGGCCCGGCTAATTTTTTGTATTTTTAGTAGGGACGGGGTTTCACCGTGTTAGCCAGGATGGTCTTGATCTCCTGACCTTGTGATCTGCCCGCCTCAGCCTCCCAAAGTGCTGGGATTACAGGCCTGAGCCACCACGCCCAGGCAAGTAATTCTTTGATTAGAATATTAGTATTTGATGGAGCCTGACTCTTTTGACTGTAAACTCAAAATTCTTCTTATCTCAAACTTTTAAAAGACAACAATTATGACTTCAGTGTATAAAATGCCAGCTTTTTGAGCTACCTTACAGAATTATCTTGTGTTCCCAATATCGATTCAGTTTATCCATTCGGTTTTCTCTCCAAACACTAATGTTTTCATTTTAGTATCCCTAATACACACACACACACACACACACACACACACACACACACACACACACATATATATATATATTTTTTGAGACACAGTCTCACTCTGTTGCCTAGGGTGGAGGACAGTTGCGCCATCTCAGCTCATTGCAGCCTCTGCCTCCCAGGCTCAAGCAGCCCTCTCACCTCAGACTCCCAAGTAGCTGGGACCACAGGCGCATGTGACACTCCAGCTCATTTTGTATTTTTTTGCAGAGATGAGGTCTCACCATGTTGCCCAGGCTGGCCTCAAACTACTGAGCTCAAGTGCTGTGAGCTCCTGAGCTCCCGAAGTGCTGGGATTACAGGTGTGAACCACGGCTCCCGGCAGTTTTCCTAATCTCTTGTCTTTATCTTTTGTAGTTGCACTGGCTTACGTGGCTATTAACTGTTAGTGTTAATTAACAGGGGTAACTGTAACACTGGACATTTTGTCTTATTCCTGATCTTTAAGGGATGTTTGCAGAATTTCACCCATCACGCATGATGGCAGCTTTTGGCTAGATGTGTTTATAATCCACTAGTAGTAAAAAAAAAAATTAGAAATAAACACTGAATTTTATCAAATGTCTTTCTAACATATATGGAGGGAACCATGTATTTTCTCCTTAACGTCTTGGACCAGGAATCGTACCAGATCTTCTAAGAGTGATTCCAAAGAATAGGGTTCACATGGTTGTGCGGCATGATGTTTCCACTGGGCTACGTCTGCGTCACGAGTCATGAATGAGAGAGTGTGTGTGTGTTAATGCTGCCTTTGTCAGGTTTGGGTTTTCATATTCTAACAGTTTCGAAAGAAAAAAGCTTGAAAGTTCTACTTTATATGTGGAAATGGTATTAAATTATTTGTGATTTACTGAAAACTTCACTTGAAGGTCTGATAAAATTTCAAAGCAAAACCAAACCTTCCTTTCTTTTTTGTGGGGGGAGGGTGGGAGGAGTGGGATGGAAGGACACTAACTTATTGATACTTTATGGGCTTTTTTGTTTTTTGTTTTTTTTCTTTTTGCCTTTAGAATTTATCTTCTAGGGACAATTTGGCAATGATGAATTTAAATTTAGGTTCGCAGATTTTAAAAATAATTCTTTTGATATTCTTGGTATGGCTTATTTGCCTATTCTCCAGCTCTGTTGCCCAGGCTGGAGTGCCATAGTCCAATTATAGCTCACTGCAGCCTTGAACTCCTGGACTCAGGCGATCATCCCGGATCAGAGTCTCGAGTAGCAGAGAATATAGGCTCACGCTACCATGTCCAGCTCATTTTGAAAATTTTTAGTGGAGACGGGGTTTCACCATGTTGCCCAGGCTAGTCTCGAACTCCTGGGCTCAAGGAATCCTCCCTCCTCAGCCTCCCAAAGTGCTGGAATTGCAAGTGTGAGCTACTGTGCCTGGCACTATTCTCATTTTCATTATAATAAAATGTTAAGATTGGATAAATAATATAGCCAAATTATTGGAGCCAGACTACATCTACTAAAAATAAATGAAATTTCACTTGTCTGAAATCAGACATACTTTGGAAGATATGTTTGTTATGGTATTAATTAAAATTACGGCTATTTTTTGCACTCACCAACATCTGTGGAGCACCTTAAAGACACAGGCGGTATCCTCCAGAGCAGTGAAAACAGTTACAAGAGGCTCTCAGGACAGCTTTGTCAGGAGAGACATGCTATACATATAAAGACATGAGGAGAGAGAAAAGAAACAACCATTTTATACACAGTCCCCACATTGAAAGCTATAGGCTGGGTAATGCAGGCACTGATTTTTGCAAATCAGATGCTTTCCATATGGCATCTCTATATAGTGTGCTTTTGCTTTAGAGAGTAGCCCCAAGATTTTCGGTTTTCTGTTTGTCTGTTTGTTTGTTTGAAGACAGGATCTTGCTCCACGGCCCAGGCTGGAGAGCAGTGACGTGATCGTAGCTCACTGCAGCATCGACCTCCCGGGCTCAAGTGGTCCTCCCGCCTCAGCCACCCGAGTAGATGGACTATAGGCATACAGCACCACGCCCCACTAATTTTTGAATTTCTTTTAGAGACCAGGTCTCACTGTGTTGCACAACCTGGTCTTGAACTCATAAGCTCAAGTGATCCTCCCGTTTCAGACTACCAAAGTGCTAGGATTACAGGCGTAAGCCACTGCACCTGGCCAAGATATTTGTTTTCAAAGGATGGATGGTTAATAGTTACACGAAAAATAGGGAACGCTGAGGCACAGTGGCTCACGCCTGTAACCTCAGCACTTTTGGAGGCTGAGGCAGGAGATCACCTGAGGTCAGGAGTTCGAGACCAGCCTGGCCAACATGGTGAAACCCCATGTCTTCTAAAAATAGAAAAATTAGCCAGGCATTGTGGAAAGCACCTCTAATCTCAGCTACTCAGGAGGCTGAGGCAGAATCACTTGTGCCCGGAAGACAGAGGCTGCAGTGAGCCGAGATTGCACCATTGCACTCCAGCCTGGATGACAGAGCAAGACTCCATCTCAAAAAAGAAGGAAAACAGGGAAGGTTTGTTAGTACTCTGTCAGTTCCACAATCATATCAAGCATATTAAAAATTCCTTAAATTCCTAATTACCTTTTCCTGTCTTTTTACAAAAGAGGATTTAACTTCATCAGAATTGTTCTTTACATTTCAAACACCTGCATCGTCAGTTGCCTCATCATCCAGTAAAGCAAAGGTCACTCTTTTCAAGCTTTCTTTACATTGTTTACTGTCTTCACTTTCTTCCAGGTCATCATCTTCATCCCAACACTACAAAAACTCTTATAAAAAGAAATATACTGCTTTCCAATAGAAAAACAAAAGGAAACATATTTTCCCCCAGTAAACTTCTTCTTTTATATGCCTAATGCAACCAAATACTCAGAACTTCCAAAATCTTCCAGGTATTAAGGAAGAGAAGGTATCATTTCAGTGAAATGCTATGTAAGAAACAGAACAAAAAGTGTGTAATATATAGAAAACAAATCATTCATTGATCTATAATACAAACCTCCTATCTCACAAAAATAACAGTATTTCTGGGGCACAAAACCAAATCAAAGTTCCTGGTAAGAAAGGTTTGTTTGCTACTGCCAGTAATATTTTTCTTCATTAATTGATCTCTAATGTCCCTTTCAATCCAGAGACTTTCCTCTGGCTATCTTGAAAATATCTGATAGGAGAGAATCTAACTTCTTAAAACAAACATATGTGAAAACCACAAGTACAAATACATGAGTGGGCAATTCCAGTTCACATTGTAAAGGATGGTTCAAAATACATTTCAGAAATGCTTAGTTCTTCTGCTGCTTCTTCAGCAATTTCATCATCTTGTTGGAACCCAGCTCATCATCATGATCACTTGCTATGGCTTCATCCCTTTCAACTGGATCAAAAAAATCTTTGTACTTCACATTTCTGGAACTTTTACCTGACTAATATAAAAAGATTTTTAAAGCTATTAATTAGGAATAGAAAAATACATCATTAACACATGCATATATATTTGTATGTGTACTGTATGTCTACATTACTTTCTAACTTAATAACAC
This sequence comes from Chlorocebus sabaeus, assembly GCF_047675955.1. Lineage (NCBI taxonomy): Eukaryota > Metazoa > Chordata > Mammalia > Primates > Cercopithecidae > Chlorocebus > Chlorocebus sabaeus. Next base: position 4,908,140 of record NC_132929.1, on the reverse strand, counting down.
TACAAGTCAAAAAATAGTTACTAGGTGAAATTGGCAACTAAAAACACTACCATAAAACTATTACAGGAACAACTGGAACATAAACTGAATGGAAGTACAGATTCATTTATAACTGATAAGATAGAGCATAATATTTCTTAGCTCTAAATCTTCTGACTACAATTACATCTCTCCTAGGAAAACAGAACAAAAGCTAATTTGAGGAGGAGGAAAGGGCTCTCTCCTCTCTCAACACTTTACCTTAACTTTTTTACTTCCAGAGAGTCCCCCTTCATCTTCATCAGCATGAATATCTTTAAAAAGATCAGTATCTTCCACCTCATCATCATCATCTTTTTGTTCCTCTTCTTTTCCTCTGTGTTCTAAATAGGCCTCCATTGCAGAGAGTTGGAGGAATATCTCGTCTACTATGGACTTTTCTCTTGGTTTTCCATGTCCTTTGTTTTGCACCTTGCTCTGCTGTTCCAATTTGTTGATACCAAAGTCAAGATCAGAATCCTCAGCACTGAAAACTGGGCTTTTCCTCAGATGGCATTTGCTTGAGTTTGCTCTCTCACCCACTTCAGGATTGTCACCACCCATATCTGACACTTCCTCCTCCTCCTCTAAATCTTCTGCGTCCTCCTGGCCACCAGCCTGTGTCTCTGAACCATCCTCTTCACACTCCTGTTCTTCACTCTCTGGGAGACTGATATCTTCATCTTTGTTTCACTAACTGCATTTTGGAAGCTTTGTACAATTGGGTCATTTCGCAACTCAGGTTGTTGCAAAGTCTGCTCATCACCAAAACTTCCTATCACAAGTTTTTGTAAAGGGCTTCCATGGAGCCTACCATTCTCTAATATTTTATTAAAGTCATAAAACACTTTTGTTAAAGAAGTGAACTTTGATGCCAATCCGTCTTGCATCCTATTGGGAGGAATAAAACGAGATTTAGAATTACAGATAATAATTTCACAGCTCTGTTAATTAAACGAAAAATGAAAACCCCAATTCTTCGGTAAAATCAAATTTGAATGAAGTGTAAGTATAGATTCTGGCCCCAACAACATATAAACTGATGAGCCACACTGATCTATAATACCTGTGAACCAAGTATTTGTGAATCAGCTGTATAGATTTTAGGCAGGAAAAGCATTACAAATCTCTTTGCTTGGAGATACATAGTGATTTAGCCTTAAATTATCAACTCTGCTACACTATATACCACTCCATTCAGTCATTCCCTTTTTCCTTCAGTGATCAACATTTGCTTTGGCTACAGTGGTCAAAGAAAACCTCTCTTAGATGTGACATCTGAGATGAAACCTACAGATAAGGATAGTATTATAAAGATTGGGAAACACATATTCCAGGCAGAAGAAACAGCAAGAACAAATTCTCTAAGATGCAATTGAGCTTGGTAAGCCTGAGGAATGAAAAAGTGAGCGTGGCTAGAGTGTGAAGGAGGCAGAAGGTGAAGTGGGAGAGACTGATGGCAGCCAAATTCCAGAGGGCTCAAGGGTAAGAGTTTGCCATTTTAAGTGTAATAAGAAAACACGAAAAGATTTTAAGCAGGATGAAATGATAATTTACACGAAGGAAGAAGAAAGGGAGGAAGGAGGGAGAGGAAAGTAGAGTGATTAGAAGGTTGATGCAGCATTCCAGGCAAAGGATCATGGTGATTTAAGCTGGAGTTAGAGCAGTGAATATGCTGAGTACTGTTTGGAGGTAGAACTGACAGGATTGCTAAGGAATTAGATACAGAATAGAGAAAAATGAAGACATCAAAATAGCAGCCTAGTTTTATGTGTGAGCAACTGGAAAGACAGAACTGCCATTTACTGTGATAGGCAAGGCTTGAGTGGTGGAGCATGGGGAAAGGACTTCAGGGGATGGCAGAGTATGGGTGGGTAGAAACAACATTCTACTCTATTTTGGACACTGAATTTGCGATGCTGACAGTACCAAAATTTTAAAAATTGTTAAAAGCCGGACAGTGGGGATATCCCAGTTGTGTGCTACTGAATTCCAACTAAGCTCTGTCTGTAGTTGCTGTCAGCTGGGAACTCAAGGGAGAGGTTGGAGTTTGAAATATAAATGAGTCATAATTTTATAGATCATATTTGAAGTTCTTCAACAAAATACACATGAAACGCTTGTGCTGGGAAGAGACATGAAAGTTCTAATTCTCAAGAAGCTTAGTTGGGGTGGACAGACAAGTGACAGGTTTGTACTTTCAATGAAGCATGATGACAGGTAAACACTGAGCGCTTTAGGAGCACAAAGGCGAAGGAGAAACCAACACAGTTTGTGGCGGGGGCGGGGATGGGGCCGTAACAAGCCTCAAGGGGAGCTTCTAGGCGTTAATAACTGAGGTTCGGTTGATTTCAATAACATGCAACGGACAGAGCCATACTGTAAAAATTTTAAGAATTTTTAAAATGTTGATAGCCTAGGTCCTCTGAAATGTGGGGAAAAGTGAATTACCTTTCCCCTTACCTTCCCCCAGCTCAGCAATTTGCCAGGGGTCTGCAACCCGTGTCCACGTGCGACCCCAGTCGCACTGGAGCCCGGGATCTGCGCACTTATGTGAGGATGTGCTGGGGCAGCCGGTGGCATTACCCACCCCCGACCCCCGTCAGACACCACTGCAGGGTCTGTCAGCGCCAGGCCCGCGGGGCCATGGCTGTCTCCAACTCCCCACACAAGCGGCAAGCGGGGCCAGAGAGCCGCTGGGAAAGCGCACCGCAAGGACGCGCCTAGCGGAAATCGGAGCTCCGAGCCCAGAGTTCCGCGGCCCATAGGTTCCGGACTCTCCCCCAGCCAGAGCCGCTGGCAGCGCGAGGGCTGTCCCCTGTGCACAGGGACGGGAAACAAAAATTGCCACTGGCCAACCCAAGCGCCTTTGAACTGTCTCCAAACTTGGTTTTGTAGTTTTCAGGGGCCCACAAGGGGTGGTGCCTCCTGGCTTTAATTTCTGCTTTAGGTGAAGTGGGTGTGGTGTTTGCGGTAGGAAATCAGCAGCCTTCGCCACGCCCCCTGCCGGGTCGCCCCGCCCCGCACCGCGCACCTGGCTCGGGTCAGCGGCTGACAGGGACACAGCGGAGATGGCGCGTGGCAAAAGTTTTAGGTAAACACAGGGGCCAGTGAAGGTCCCCATAGGTCAGGGCATGTGGGAAGGAGGCCAGGGGGAGGCCTCCACGTGGCCAAAGCACCTTGATGATGCGCTCTGTCCCCCGGGGCGGGTTCCGCGGCCACTGCCGGCACCTGGGCAGAGGGTACCTTCCAGAAATGCCTCAGCTTAGCGCGGGGATGGCCTTCTTGTGCATGAGCCCCACTGCCACCCGGGAGCTGTGCGCCCTGGGCGCTGCACCTTCCAGTATGTGGGTCATAGAGGTGGGGGATCCTGCCCAGAGGGTCTGGCAGGGCAGGGATGGAAGTAAATGGAAGCCAGTGGGTAGGTATGTAAGTGTTACTTTACCGCGCACCCATAAAGAGGCTGGGAAGAAACCAGAAAGAATAGCAAGTAATGTTAAAAAAAATAATAAAAATAAAAATAAAAATTCAGCTGAACTGCAAGAATGACCAGCATCCTGTTGGGACCACTCAAAGGTCAGTGTTGTAAGGAATACAGAAGGAGTTACTTTTCCACGTGCCCTAATAAGTTTATCATCGCGTGCATAAATGGAAAGGTAAAGCACGTGGATTTAGCAACTTCCTTGATTTCTGTCTCCCTTCATTTTTTAAAATTGTCTAGATAAAATCATTTGTGACTGAAACTTGCATTTTCTGACTCTCACTTTCTTTTTATCCTTTTTTTCCCCTCTTTCTCCTTTTATAAGAGAGGCAAGTGTTTCCATTAATCTGAGAATAAGTGTCAAGTGGTAAAGCCCCAGAGTTACTCCGGGACATTCGTGATAAATCTTTCTAACACCATAGCCCACATTCTTAACCATGAGGCATACTCACTTCTTAGGTGATACACAAAATCGGAAGGTGAAAATATAAATAAAAAATGAATATTCGGGAAAAGATATTTTTATATCTGTATTTTTAGAACTGCACACTTTAATGATTGATAGTTTGGGAGGAGTATGACTTCCAACAGGCCATACACTTACTGCAAGAACTGAATACAGTTAAAGATACATTTTTGTTTTGTAACTTACACATCTTGGCATAAAGTAAAAGAAAAATGAAAATAGTATATTCCAAAGACTGGTTTTGATTTGTCCTATTAAGATACTTGAAACATCGTGGCTCCATTTTGTGTGTGTGTAGTTGAATGTATGTAAAGTAAAATTTACCATTTTAACATTTTTAAGTTATAGTTCGGTGGCTTTGACTACACTCACTTGGTTGTGAAACAGTCACCACCACCCCTCTCCTGAGCTTTTTCATCTCACCAAACCCGAAACTCTGTACCCGTTACACACCACTTGCCCATTCTCCTCTGAGCCAGCTCTTGGCAACCACTGTTCTACCTTCTCTGTGAATCTGACTACTCTAGGTACCTTGTGTAATGTGGAATCACATACTGTTTTTCTTTTTTATGTTTGGCTTGTTTCACTTAGCATAATGCCCTCAAGGTTCATCCATATTGTAGAATGTGTCAGAATGTATTCTGCTTTTTTTTTTTTTTTTTTTTTTTGAGAATGAGTTTCTCTTTTGTTGCCCAGGGGTGGGATCCTGACTCATTGCAAATTCTGCCGCCCCAGTTCAACCCATTCTTCTGCCTTAGCCTCCCGAGTAGCTAGGACTATAGGCATGCACCACCATGCCTGGCTAATTTTGTATTTTTAGTAGAGACAGGATTTCTCCATGTTGATTGGGCTGGTCTTGAACTCCCGAGCTCAGGTGATCCGCCTGCCTCGTCCTTCCAAGTTGCTGGGATTACAGACATGAGCCACCGCACCCAGCCTACACTCTTAGTTTATTAACACTTCTGTTCTCAAGTATCTCATCCATTTATCCACACATGGTTGTACACTGTAGTTTATTCATGCAAAGCAATCTTTATTGTAATAATTGGAATAATCACAAATTATACATTACAGTATTCAAAATAATGCAGTTCTGCTGCACGATTCTGAAATGGGAGGCAGAGAGACCTAAAACTGAAGAGTTGTGAATTTCTACCAATTGGGGGCTAACCTGAAATAAAAATATCTTTAAAAAATTAGCTTAGAGAGGGGCGCCCAAGATGGCCAAATAGGAACAGCTCCAGCCTCCAGTTCCCAGCGTGAGCGACACAGAAGAAGAGTGATTTCTGCATTTTCAACTGAGGTACTGGGTTCATCTCACTGGGGTGTGTCGGAGAGTTGGTGCTGGTCAGTGGATGCAGCCCAACCAGCGAGATCTGAAGCAGGGCGAGGCATTGCCTCACCTGGGAAGTGCAAGGGGAAGGGAATTCCCCTTTCCTAGCCAAGGGAAACTGAGACACACAACATCTGGAAAATTGGGTAACTCCCACCCTAATACTGCACTTTACCAAGGGTCTTAGCAAACAGCACACCAGGAGATTTTATCCCACTCCTGGCCCGGAAGGTCCCATGCCCACAGAGCCTCCCTCATTGCTAGCACAGCAGTCTGAGATCTAACTGCAAGGTGGCAGCAAGGCTGGGGGAGGGGCTTCCACCATTGCTGAGGCTTAAGTAGGTAAACAAAGCCACCGGGAAGCTCGAACTGGTTGGAGCCCACCACAGCTCAAGGAGTCCTGCCTGCCTGTATAGACTCCACCTCTGGGGACAGGGCATAGCTTAACAAAAAGCAGCAGAAACTTCTGCAGATGTAAATGTCCCTGTCTGACAGCTTTGAAGAGAGCATTGGTTCTCCCAGCACGGAGGTTGAGATCTGAGAACAGACAGACTGCCTGCTCAAGTGGGTCCCTGACCCCTGAGTAGCCTAACTAGGAGACATCCCCCACTAGGTGCACAGACTGACACCTCACACTTCGCACAGCTGGGTACACCTATGAGACAAACCTTCCAGAGCAAGAATCATGCAGCAACACTTGCTATTCAGCAATATTCTATCTTCTTCAGCCTCCACTGCTGATACCCAGCCAAACAGGGTCTGGAGTGGACCTCCAGCAAACTCCAGCAGACCTGCAGCTGAGGGTGGACTGTTAGAAGGAAAACTAACAAACAGAAAGGACACCCGCACCAAAACCCCATCAGTACATCACCATCATCAAAGACCAAAGTCAGATAAAACCACAAAGATGGGGAAAAAGCAGTGCAGAAAAGCTGGAAATTCAAAAAATCAGAGTGCATCTCCACCTCCAAAGGAACACAGCTCATCACCACTCAACGGAACAAAGCTGGATGGAGAATGACTTTGATGAGTTGAGAGAAGAAGGCTTCAATCAATCAAACTTCTCAGAGCTAAAGGAGGAACTATGTACCCAGTGTAAAGAAACTAAAAACCTTGAAAAAAGAATGGAAGAATGGATAACTAGAATAACCAATGCAGAGAATTCCACAAATGAACTGATAGCGATAAAAACCATGACACAAGAACTATGTGACAAATGCACAAGCTTCAGTAACCAACTCAATCAACTGGAAGAAAGATTATCAGTGATTGAAGATCAAATGAATGAAATGAAGTGAGAAAAGAAGTTTAGGGAAAAAAGAGTAAAAAGAAATGAACAAGCCCTCCAAGAAATATGGGATTATGTGAAACGACCAAATCTACATCTGATTGGTGTGCCTGAAAGTGATGGGGAGAATGGAACCAAGCTGGAAAACACTCTGCAGGATATTATCCAGGGGAACTTCCCCCACCTAGCAAGGCAGGCCAACATTCAAATTCAGGAAATACAGAGAACGCCACAAAGATACTCCTTGAGGAGAGCAACTCCAAGACACATAATAGTCAGAGTCACCAAAGTTGAAATGAAGGAAAAAATGTTAAGGGCAGCCAGAGAGAAAGCTCAGGTTACACACAAAGGAAAGCCCATCAGACTAACAACAGATCTCTCGGCAGAAACTCTACAAGCCAGAAGAGTGTGAGGGCGAATATTCAACATTCGTAAAGAAAAGAATTTTCAAACCAGAATTTCATATCCAGCCAAACTAAGTTTCATAAGTGAAGGAGAAATAAAATCCTTTACAGACAAGCAAATGCTTAGAGATTTTGTCACCACCAGGCCTACCTACAAGAGATCCTGAAGGAAGCACTAAACGTGGAAAGGAACAACAGGTACCAGCCATTGCAAAAACATGCAAAAATATAAAGACCATCGATGCTAGGAAGAAACTGCATCAACTAGTGAGCAAAATAACCAGCTAATATCATAATGACAGGATCAAGTTCACACATAACAATATTAACCATAAACGTAAATGGAATAAATGGTCCAATTAAAAGACACAGACTAGCAAATTGGATAGAGTCAAGACCCATCAGTTTGCTATATTCAGGAGACCCATCTCACCTGCAGAGACACACATAGGCTCAAAATAAAGGGATGGAGGAAGAGCTACCAAGCAAATGGAAAACAAAAAAAGGCAGGGGTTGCAATCCTAGTCTCTGATAAAACAGACTTTAAACCAGCAAAGATCAAAAGAGACAAAGAAAGCCATTACATAATGGTAATGGGATCAATTCAACAAGAAGAGCTAACTATCCTAAATATATATGCACCTAATGCAGGAGCACCTAGATTCATAAAGAAAGTCCTTAGAGACTTACAAAGGGACTTAGACTCACATACAATAATAATGGGAGACTTTAACACCCCACTGTCAACATTAGACAGATCAACGAGATAGAAAGTTAACAAGGATATCCAGGAATTGAACTCAACTCTGCACCAAGTGGACCTAATAGACATCTACAGAACTCTCCACCTGAAATCAACAGAATACACATTCTTCTCAGCACCACATCGCACTTATTCCAAAATTGACCACATAGCTGGAAGTAAAGCACTCTTCAGCAAATGTAAAAGAATAGAAATTTTAACAAACTGTCTTTCAGACCACAGTGCAATCAAACTAGAACTCAGGACTAAGAAACTCAATCAAGACCTCTGAACTACATGGAAACTGAACAACCTGATCCTGAATGACTACTGGGTACATAATGAAAGGAAGGCAGAAATAAAGATGTTCTTTGAAATCAATGAGAACAAAGATACGACATACCAGAATCTCTGGGACACATTTAAAGCAGTGTGTAGAGGGAAATTTATAGCACTAAATGCCCACAAGAGAAAGCAGGAAAGATCTAAAATTGACACCCTAACATCACAATTAAAAGAACTAGAGAAGCAAGAGCAAACACATTTAAAAGCTAGCAGAAGGCAAGAAATAACTAAGATCAGAGCAGAACTGAAGGAGATAGAGACACAAAAAACCCTCCAAAAATTCAATGAATCTAGGAGCTGGTTTTTTGAAAAGATCAACAAAATTGATAGACCACTGGCAAGACTAATAAAGAAGAAAAGAGAGAAGAATCAAATAGGCGCAATAAAAAATGATAAAGGGGATATCACCACCAACCCCACAGAAATACAAACTACCATCAGAGAATACTATAAACACCTCTACGCAAATAAACTAGAAAACCTAGAAGAAATGGATAACTTCCTGGACACTTACACTCTCCCAAGACTAAACCAGGAAGAAGTTGAATCCCTGAATAGACCAATAGCAGGCTCTGAAATTGAGGCAATAATTAATAACCTACCAACCAAAAAAATTCCAGGACCAGATAGATTCACAGCTGAATTCTACCTGAGGTACAAGGAGGAGCTGGTACCATTCCTTCTGAAACTATTTCAATCAATAGAAAAAGAGGGAATCCTCCCTAACTCATTTTGTGAGGCCAACATCATCCTGATACCAAAGCCTGGCAGAGATACAACAAAAAAAGAGAATTTTAGACCAATATCCCTGATGAACATCGATGCAAAAATCCTCAATAAAATACTGGCAAACTAAATCCAGCAGCATATCAAAAAGCTTATCCACCATGATCAAGTGGGCTTCATCCCTGGGATGCAAGGCTGGTTCAAGATACACAAATCGATAAATGTAATCCAGCATATAAACAGAACCAAAGACAAAAACCACATGATTATCTCAACAGATGCAGAAAAGGCCTTTGACAAAATTCAACAGCCCTTCATGCTAAAAACTCTCAATAAATTCGGTATTGATGGAACATATCTCAAAATAATAAGAGCTATTTATGACAAACCCACAGTCAATATCATACTGAATGGGCAAAAATTGGAAACATTCCCTTTGAAAACTGGCACAAGACAGGGATGCCCTTTCTCACCACTCCTATTCAACATAGTGTTGGAAGTTCTGGCTAGGGCGATCAGGCAAGATAAAGAAATAAAGGGTATTCAGTTAGGAAAAGAAGACGTCAAATTGTCCCTGTTTGCAGATGACATGATTGTCATTATGTCATTAGAAAACCCCATCATCTCAGTCCAAAATCTCCTTAAGCTGATAAGCAACTTCAGCAAAGTCTCATGATACAAAATCAATGTGCAAAAATCACAAGCATTTTTATACACCAGTAACAGACAAACAGAGAGCCAAATCATGAATGAACTCCCATTCACCATAGCTTCAAAGAGAATAAAATACCTAGGAATCCAACTTACAAGGGATGTAAAGGACCTCTTCAAGGAGAACTACAAACCACTGCTCAGTGAAATAAAAGAGGACACAAACAAATGGAAGAGCATACCATGCTCATGGATAGGAAGAATCAATATTGTGAAAATGGGCATACTGCCCAAGGTAATTTATAGATTCATTGCCATCCCCATTAAGCTACCAATGACTTTCTTCACAGAATTGGAAAAAACTGCTTGAAAGTTCATATGGAACCAAAAAAGACCCCACATTGCCAAGACAATCCTAAGCCAAAAGAACAAAGCTGGAGGCATCACACTACCTGACTTCAAACTATACTACAAGGCTACAGTAACCAAAACAGCATGGTACTGGTACCAAAACAGAGATATAGACCAATGGAACAGAACAGAGCCTTCAGACATATTACCACACATCTACAGCCATCTGATCTTTGACAAACCTGACAACAACAAGAAATGGGGAAAGAATTCCCTATTTAATAAATGGTGCTGGGAAAATTGGCTAGCCATAAGTAGAAAGCTGAAACTGGATCCTTTCCTTACTCCTTATATGAAAATTAATTCAAGATGGATTAGAGGCTTAAATGTTAGAACTAAAACCATAAAAACCCTGGAAGAAAACCTAGGTAATACCATTCACAGCATAGGCATGGGCAAGGACTTCATGTGTAAAACACAAAAGCAATGGCAACAAAAGCCAAAATTGACAAATGGGATCTAATTAAACTAAAGAGCTTCTGCACAGCAAAAGAAACTACCATCAGAGTGAACAGGAAACCTACAGAATGGGAGAAAATTTTTGCAATCTACTCATGTGACAAAGGGCTAATATTCAGAACCTGTAAAGAACTCAATCAAATTTACAAGAAAAAAACAAACAACCCCATCAAAAAGTGGGTGAAGGATATGAACAGACACCTCTTAAAAGAAGACATTTATGCAGCCAACAGACACATTAAAAAATGCTCATCATCACTGGCCATCAGAGAAATGCAAATCAAAACCACAATGGGATACCATCTCACACCAGTTAGAATGGTAATCATTAAAAAGTCAGGAAATAACAGGTGCTAGAGAGGATGTGGAGAAATCGGAACACTTTTACACTGTTAATGGGACTGTAAACTAGTTCAACCATTGTGGAAGACAGTGTGGTTATTACTCAGGGATCTAGAACTAGAAATACTATTTGACCCAGCCATCCTATTACTGGGTATATACCCAAAGGATTATAAATCATGCTGCTATAAAGATACATGCACAAGTATGTTTATTGCAGCACTATTCACAATAACAAAGACTTGGAACCAACCCAAATGTCCATCAGTGACAGACTGGATTAAGAAAATGTGGCACATAAACACCATGGAATACTATGCAGCCATAAAAAAGGATGAGTTCCTGTCCTTTGTAGGGACATGGATGCAGCTGGAAACCATCATTCTCAGCAAACTCTTTCACAAGGACAAAAAACCAACCACCACATGTTCTCACTCATAGGTGGAAATTGAACAATGAGAACACTTGGACACAGGAAGGGGAATATCACACACTGGGGCCTGTCATGGGGTGGGTGGAGGGGGAAGGGGGAAGGGATAGCATTAGGAAATATAGCTAATGTAAATGATGAGTTAATGGGTGCAGCACACCGACATGGCACATGTATACATATGTAACAAACACGCACATTGTGCACATGTACCCTAGAACTTAAAGTATAATAATAATAATAAAAACCTGAAACACACCATTGTAACCTATACCTAGATTAGGAAACTGAGCATGACAGCACCCTCCGAGCTCCTCATGACCTCTTTACCATGATTCCCTCCCCTATACTGACCACTGTCCTGAGTCCTACACCATAGATTAGTTTTGCCTGGTTTTGTATTTCATATACATAGAATTATATAGAATATAATTTTTAAAAAATCAACATACAAAAATCAGTAACATTTCTATATACCAACAGTGAACAATCTGAGAAAGAAATTTTAAAAAGTAATTCCACTTACAATAGCCATAAAAATGTTGAACACCTAGAAATTAACTTAACCAAAGAAGTGAAAGATATCTACAGTGAAAACTATAAAATACTGATGAAAGAAATTGAAGAAGACAACAAAGAAATGGAAATATATTCCATGTTAATAGACTGGAAGAATCTATATTGTTAAATATCAATACTACCCAAAGCAATCTATAAATTCAATGCAATTCTTACCAAAATACCAATGACATTCTTCACATAAATGGGAAAAAAGTCTTAAAACTTATATGGAACCACAAAAGACTCAAAATAGCCAGTTATTTCAGCAACAAGAACAACAGTGGAGGAATCACATTACCTGACTTCAAATTATATTACAAAGAGAGCTATAGTAACCAAAACAGCATGGTACTGGTATAAAAACAGACACACAGACCAATGGAACAGAATAGAGAACCCAGAAACAAATGTGAACACCTACAGTGAATTCATTTTTGACAAAAGTGCCAAGATCACACACTGGGGAAAATACAGTTTCTTCAGTAAATGGTGCTAGGAAAAGTGGCTATCCGTATGTAGAAGAATAAAACTAGACCCCTATCTCCTGCCATATACAAAAATCAAATTAAAATCAATTAAAGACTTTAATATATCAAACTATGCAACTACTGCTAGAAAACATTAGGGAAACTATCCAGGACACTGGTCTGGGCAAATATTTCTTAAGTAATACCCCAAGAGCACAAACAACCAAAACAAAATGGAAAAAATGGGATCACATCAAGTTAAAAAAAAAACTCCTCGGGGCCTATCATGGGGAGGGGGGAGGGGGGAGGGATTGCACTGGGAGTTATACCTGATGTAAATGACGTGTTGATGGGTGCTGACGAGTTGATGGCTGCAGCACACCAACATGGCACAAGTATACATATGTAACAAACCTGCACGTTATGCACATGTACCCTAGAACTCAAAGTATTAAAAAAAAAAAAAAAAAAAATTCCTGTACAACAAAGGAAACAAATTACAAAGTGAAGAGACAACCACAGAATGGGAGAAAATATTTTCAAACTACCCATATGACAAGGGATTAATGATCAGAACATGTAAGGAGCTCTAATAACTCTATAGGAAAAAATCTAATAATCTGATTAAAAATGGGGAAAATATTTGAATAGGCATTTTTCAAAAGACGACATACAAATCACCAACAGACATGTGAAAACGTGCTCAACATTATTGATCATCAGAGAAATGTAAATGAAAACTACAATGAGATATTATCTCACCCCAGTTAGAATGGCTTTTACTCAAAAGACAGGCATTAACACATGCTGGAGAGGATATGGAGAAAAAAGAACCCCCATACACTATTGGTGGGAATGTAAATTATACAACCACTATGGAGAACAGTTTGGAGTTTCCTCAGAAAAATTAATAACAGAGCTACTATATGATCCAGCAATTCTACTTTTAGGTATATGCCTAAAAGAAAAGAAACCAGCATATCTAAGAGATATTTTTACTCTCATGTTTGTTACAGCACTGTTCACAATAGCTAAGATTTGGAAGCAACATAAGGGTCCATCAACAGAGAAATGAATAAAGAAAATGTGGTACTTATCACAATGGAGTACTATTCAACCATTTAAAAAATGCAATCCTGTCATTTGCAACAACAAGGATGGAATTGGAGGGCACTGTGGTAAGTGAAATAAACCAGGTGATATGGTTTGGCTCTGTGTCCCCACCCAAATCTCATGTCAAATTGTAATGCTCATGGGTCGAGGGACAGACCTGGTGGGAAATGATTGGATCATGACAGCAGATTTCCTCCATGCTGTTCTTGTGATAGTGAGTGAGTTCTCATGAGATCTGATAGTTTAAAAATATAGGACTTTCCCCCTCATTCCCTTTCTCTCCTGCCTCCATGTAAGATGTTCCTTGCTTCCCCTTCATTTTCCACTGTGATTGTAAGTTTCCAGTCACCTGCCCAGCCATGTGGAACTGTGAGTCAATTAAACCTGTTTTCTTTATAAACTACCTGATCTCAGGTAGTTCTTTATAGCAGTGTGAAAATGGACTAATACACCAGACACAGTAAGACAAACTTCACATGTTCTCACTTATTTGTGAGATCTACAAATCAAAACAGTGAACTAATAGAGACAGAGAGCGGAAAGATGGTTATCAGAGGCTGGCAAGGATAGTGAGAGGGTGAAGGGTATGTAGGGATGGTTAATGAGTAACAAAAAAAAAAAAAATTAGAAAGAATATAGAAGGTGGATCATTTACATTTACTTGGTTACTGAAGACATTGGTCTATGTTCCCGAACTCCTCTCAAGTTATTTTAGCCAGTTTCAGTTTTTTTTTTTTTTTTTCAATACATCTGTGGGTGGTGTGGACTGGGAGAATCCTGGTCTTCCATGTTGCTGATGTCACTCTTCTCAAGTCAATAAATTGATGACTGTCAACTTCTAATCTCCAAAGAAGTCTTATCCCTGAAACTCAGAGTCGTATCCAATTGCCTTTCTGTCATCTCATTTTAAACTTAACTCATAATCTGCTTCATTGTCTCAAATTTACTCCTGCCACCTTCTTTCCCATCTTACTAAATGGTAACGTCATTGTTTTATTTGCTCAAACAAAAACTTTGGAATCCTCATGAGTTTTCATGCAAAATCTCAGCAAGTCCATTAGCTGTTTATCAGAAATATATCCTTTATCTGACTTTTTAAAAATCATCTTCATTGCCACAACTCAGGTGTGAAATTATCATCTCCAATTTGGATCATCACAATAGTCTCTTGTCTTTTATTATCTTTCCCCCTTCCTTGCTGCTTTGTCAGAAGAGTCAGAGTAATACTTGTAGAATGTAACTCATATCAAGTTACTTTGGCGTTATTGAGAATCTAGAGCAGTGCAATCCAACCAAACTTTCTGTGATGATGTACACTGTGACAGTTTGGAATGTGGAAAGTATGACTGAAGAACAAAATTTTTATTGTATTTAAGTTTGAATAATTTTATTTTAATGTTACATAGTCATATGTAGCTACTTGCTATCTTATGGAACAGCACCACTACAGATGGACAAATATCAAATCCCAGGGACTGGTACATATGAAAAATGCTGAAATGGTACACAAAGCTGAACAGGAGCCATCAATGCATACACTTCACTGAACAGACAAACCAGAAGTGTTTTAAACATGCCTGTCTACAAACTTCTATCAGACACCCAATCTGCTAGCACATTGATCTTGGACTTCCCAGCCTTCATAACTATGAGAAATAAATTTCTGCTATTTATGTTTCCTGGTTTATGATGTTTTGCTATAACAGCCATAATGTAATAAAACAAGGGGTAAATTCTGCCCACGTTACTCCACCTTGGCCAGAAGCAGGCATCCTCAGTTTATTTAAATTGATGCTTTGTAAATTTTTATCTAGCTTTTAAGGTGTTTATAGAAAAGAGGATTAGTAAAAGTCACCTTAGGCTTCCACAACTACTTGTATTCTATTCCTGATATTGTATTTTCTTTTCTGACTAACTGTCATTATGGGCTATTAATCATAACTGGCAAATTATTTTTATTAATAACTTGAAGTCTAAAATGATGGTATATTCCTCTAGAATGACATACTATTTTCTGATAAACTTTTATTGATACCATCATGTTTCTTACCAGTTTAATCTGGGTGACTGATGAGGGCCAGCTTTCTGGTCCACAGGTGCCATCTAGCTGTGTCCACGCATGGTGGAAGGGGCAAGGCAGCTCTCTGGGGCCTCTTTTTAAAAAGCACTAGTCCTGAGGGCTCTTCTCTCATGACCTAGTCACCTCTCAAAGGCCCCACCTCCCAATGCCATCACATTTGTATGTTGATTATGTTTCAACATATAAATTTTGGGAGACACAAACGTGCAGACAATAGGACCCTCTCATGTTAAACAAGAAAATAAGCAGAGAAAAATATAAAATACTGGTTTCAGACACTGGACCTCAGGCACTGTATTAGTTTGCTAGGGCTGCCATAACAAAGTAACACAAATTGGGTGCCTTAAACATCATACATGTATTATCTCACAGGTGCAGATGCTAGAAGTCTGAAATCTAGATCCTGGCAGTGTCGATGTCACCTGTGCGGGAAGTATTTGTTCTCAATCTCTCTCCTTGGCTTTTAGATGGTTGTCTTCTTCTCCTCTGTCTATTTAATTAATCTTTCTTCTATGTGTGTCTGTCTCTGTATCCAAATTTTTCTTTTTTATAAGGACATCAGTCATAATGCAGTAGAGCCTACCCTCATTGTATCTTGATTAACTCTGTAAAGATTGATCTCTAAATAAGATTACATTCTGGGAGTTAGAATGACAAACTTTTTTGAGCAGACAAAAATCTATCCTGTAACAGGCACTGAATAACTATGATTCCCTGAGCGACAAGAAACAAATGCTATAATCCCTATAATTTTCCTCTTTTACTGCTTGAGTTCCCAAACCATGGTGCAGGCAGGGGTAACCCAAGTGTAGGATGGCAGACTACCAGATTTGGGGATATGGCACTTAGTCTTAGGAGACTGAGAGGACTATAACTCATGTGGGAGAGTATCAGAAAGGAGACAGCTGCACAGAAAGACAAAGCCAGAGACTTCCAGCAGGTTCCCACCAAGTATTCATCTGAGGACACATGTACAAGAAAACTACCTGTATTTGAGGGTCCCCAAGACCACCCTCAGGTTAAATGATTGCTACAAGAACTCACAGAACTCAGAAAAGCTGTTATGTTCATAGTTAAAATTTGTCCCAGTGAAAGGATACAGAGTAAAATCAGCCATGGAAAAAAGAGTTGATGTCTTCTCATTTCATAGTGCAGTTACTACCTCTAGGTTTTGAGGACTGGTTTCAGTGGGGTGAGACACCTACAGGAGATGTGAGTGCACCAGCTGTGTGGGGTGCGTTAGTTCTCATTCCTGTGAGGGCACAGGTGTATAGTTTCTACGCAGCATGATAAGCTGAGGTCAGCATGAGTAAAGATGGCAAACGTCCTCAATGGCTGAGGCTGCAGATGTCCACAGTAGCAGCAAGAATTGTTGGGGTATTCAGTGGCAAGTGATTCTGGAGTCCTCCTAAACTCTTTTTTTCCCATGATGGAAGCATGGCCAAGGGTGTGTCTCTTGGTACTGGGTCTGGCTTGCAAGCACACTTGCAATGGTGGTGCTGCTGGTGTCGGATGCATATTACCCATGGATCAGCCACAGAGATGGCGCCGAAGCATTGGCATGGATGGAGGACTTTGACTCCAGGGTCCTGGGCAGTGTTGGCACCAGTGCTTGGAGCACAGGCGCTCAGCTGCAGCACTGGTATTGGTGTGAGAGGAGTGGGTAGCATGTAGCAGGCAGGGAGCTGGGTTTGGAACTTGGGCATGTACAGAGCCGCAGTGACTCGGGTCTGGAATGTGGGCTAGCCATCCATGGTAGTAACTCAGATGCACAGATACACATAGAATGGTTGCAGAGCTGAGTGAGGTCCAGGGTGCAGGCACACACAAATTGAATGCAGAATATAGTCAATAATATTTTATATGCAAGGGTACAGGGCCTGCATGGGTTTGGGTGGGGTGACAGCCCCATTTCTGTGGCAGCACAACAGTTTCTCCTTCTTTGTAGGGGGACGATATGCAGTGTTTTCCTCTCCAGGGTTCCTGTGGCAGCAATGGCCGTTGGTTTAGCTCGGTAGCAAAATGCCTGGAATTCTCTGTGGGGCAGGCCACTGGGTTTGTGCTAATGAACTCTAGGGAGTCCTCTGTGTGAAATATGCAGGGAGTCTTCAGCTGCCATTGGGCTGTTAAGATCTTTAGCAGAAAAGGCTGCCAGTTTCTTCTGTAGGACAGACCATTCAGGATCAAGGTGGTACCCACTGCCTGTCTGATATTGATAGCCTCCCTCTTCTTGTTCCTAGTTGCCTCCAGACAGCTCAAGTTTGTAGACCTCCCCAATAATATTTTATATGCAATTATTTTCCTTTTATTGTTAGATGTATGTCTCCCCTTTCTTAATTGGACTTTTGAGTCCTCCCCGGGCTATGTTTATTTGCAGAGAGTTGTCTGATTTTTATTTTTGCAGGGGAAAAAGGCTGATGCTTCTCACTGTGTCATCTGGCTGATGTCCTGCAAAACCACAGAAGTTTGTTTCTTGTTTATTTGTTTGAGACAAGGTCTCTCTTTGTCACCCGGGCTGGAGTGCAGTGGTGTGCAATCACGGCTCCCTGCAGCCTCCAACTCCTCAGTTCAAGTGATCCTCCCACCTCAGCATCCCGAGTAGCTGGGGCTGCAGGTGCGCACCACCATGCCTGAGGATTTCAATTTTAATTTTTGTAGAAACGGAGTCTCACTTTGTTGCCCAGGCTGGTTTCAAACTCCTGGCTGTAAGTGACCCTCCCATCTCGGCCTCCCAAAGTGTTGCAATTACAGGCACGAGCCATCATGCCTGGCACACAAAAGTTTATTGGCGGGGCGCGTTGGCTCACACCTGTAATCTTAGCACTTTGGGAGGCCAAGGCGGGAGGTTCACTTGAGGTCAGGAGTTCCAGAGAAGCCTGGCCAACATGGTGAAACCCCGTCTCCACTAAAATACAAAAATTAGCCAGCCATGGTGGCGGGTGCCTGTAACCCCAGCTACCCAGGAGGCTGAGGCATGAGAATTGCTTGAAGCCAGGAGGTGGAGGTTGCAGTGAGCCGAGATTGAGCCATTGCACTCCAGCCTGGGCGACAGAGTGAGACCCCCTCTCAAAAAAAAAAAAAAAAAAAAAGAAAGAAAAGAAAAGAAAAATAAACAAGAAAAAACAAATCAAAATATTTATTACATTTTTTATTTTTTTCTTTGAACTGTTATGAATATAGAAATATGCATATTGAGATTTAAATGTCAAATGTAAGAATAATTTTCTAGTTATTGTTTGTTATTGATGTCTGACAATCTCAGACTATCATTAGAGAATATATTCTGGATGATGTCAAGTCTTTGAAATTACTGAGATCGGTTTCAAGCTCAGCATGTTGCCATTGTGTACTTGAGAACAGTGTGTCGTCTAGATCAGAGGCCTGGTGTTTTACATACATTAGCTCAAGTTCACTGATCATGTCGGTCAAACTTTCCAAGGCTTGCTGATTTTTAAAAATTATTCAATCACTTGCTTACAGGGACACCTAGTGGTTCAAAATACTCATAAGCTAACCCAAGTTATTACACACTGGATATTCAATGAAAATCAATTAGTTTGGTTATTGGTAATGATTTTTCTCCCTTTTGAAAAATAATAGCCACAAATATTTTGATGAGGAAAGGGGACAGAAAATGCACTAGGATATATTTTACAAGTATTTTAACCTCTTATTTTAACAAGAATCTCCCAGGAGGCACAATATGGATTAATTCTATTGATTCTTACTCTGTAGCCTTTCCAGTGCGTGCTTCCATGCAACACAGTTTCCAGTTTCTGTCACTGCCAATATCTTTCTTACTTGACATCTGAAGGAGGTATCGTGGCTCAAATGTGTGTGTGTGTGTGTCTGTTCTTTATCCCTGTCTTTCTCTCTCGGTAACTCTCTCTCTGTAGTTTGCCATACATTTATTAAGTTCAAACATTGTGTTTAGTCTGTATGGTTTCCTTAAGAAAGCAGAAAGCAATTTTGTAAAAAACAACAACAAGAAAGAGTACTTTCACCTACTTTTTTTCATTGCAGAAACACATCACCCAATTACCCATTATTCCTCTCACAAATGTTTAATACAAACTTTCCATTGAAGCATAACATGTATACAAACATTTATTCTCAAGTAATAAGCATACCGCTTTATAAATACTCACAAATTGAATACACACATGCAATCATATGATATTTAATGAATTATAATTAACATAATTATCATAATTAACAGCCCAAAGGAGTCCCCTTCCAATCACTAAAATTGTTACCTCCTTTTATGTTGGTTTCTAACACTATAGATTGATCAGGACTATTTTTTTTTTTTTTTTTTTTTTGAGATGGAGTCTCACTGTATCACCAGGCTGGAGTGCAGTAGCAAGATCTCAGCTCACTGCAGTTTCCTCCTCCAGGGTTCAAACGATTCCCCTGCCTCAGCCTCCCGAGTAGCTGGGACTATAGGCACAGGCCACCACACCCAGCTAATTTTTTGTATTTTAGTAGAGACAGGGTTTCACCATGTTGGCTAGGATCCCAATCTCTATGTTAAACCAAGGGGGATCCAGCATTCCCAGCTTGCTCACAGAGGTCCATCTTTGATCCATATTTTAGCCAACCAACCCACCAGTTAGAGCTCTTTCTAACTCCCTGAGCTGCAGTAAGTGCAGAATTTCTGCTTAGTGAGCCTGTATTAATAAATTAATACAGATTCAACTTTACATTTCTTCCCTCATTGAGCCACACCCTTTTTTTGTTTAAGGATTTTAAAAATATATCTATTTTGAAAATATTTTGAAAGTAATTAAGATCACTGATTGGGAAGGAAAGAAATCAACACAATGAAATTTAGGAAGAGAAATGCAAGAGCAGCTGCTGAATCCCGCCCCTTCCACCCCGAGGGCACAGCACGGAAATGAAGCTTATTTTCGGATCACAAGTGCATGCTCTGGTCCACGGAGGATCACTTTAATTATCAGTCTTCTGGCTGAAGGGTCCTGTCCAAAGTCAGGATCAGAAATAGCTCAGCTCGTCGTGCTTGGCTTCGTTGGTCTGGTAGTTAGACAAGGTCAAGGGCTTGTTTTCGTTAGGAAGAGATTTGAACACTCGCAGGTGTACGAAGTCCTCGTCGCCAAAGTGCACCTTGATGAAGTAGTTTGTCCCCGCCACCACCTGGCTCTTGAACGACACGGCCTTAAATACAGGGAACTTCTTGTTTTCTTTCTCTTCAAGCTGGGACCTCACCTGGTCGGCAATGTCCTGGGTCTCGGCGGTGGCCGGCTGCACGGTGGAGGGCGCCCCGCACATCATCTTGGCGGCGACGGAGGGAACCTGGCGAGGGGACGCGGCGACCGAGCCACACCCTTAATATCTATTCCCCTACACACTTGCTGGATTTCTGCTTGCGTAAATTAGAAAACCACATTCTTGGGGATCGTTAGTCCCTACTACAGTTAGATATTCTATTTTGATGGTTGTTTGCATGCATGTGTGTGTGTGTGTTGTGTGTGTGTCTGTGTGTGTGAGAATATAGTCATGGGAAATCAGAATTCAATCACAGAATGCAGCCTGCTTGGGTGCACTCTTCAAAAGTAGTCTGAATATAATCAGGAGCCAGTGGAACAAAGGAAAGTGATATTCTTTTGTAATGCTGTTTGGCCGAAGTGTTCTTTGTAGTTCAGAAAGTTTTGGACTCTCCATGGGTCTTTGAAATGTCGTGCTGTGTTACGATGGGGTTCATTTTGCTGCTGAACAGGAAAGTGAGGTGGAGCTCTGCGTATCCAGGCTTTGATGCTGCTGTTCTCAACAGGGTCAGGCCTGGTGAGTATGGGATGTCCTTCTGCAGTGTATTTGGCCCCAGTTTTCTTTGGAGTCTGAGGAGGTTTGGCCTTAAAAAATCAAACTATCATGGAAACTGCTTTACCCAAAATTTTGTTTCCCAGCCTTCACAAGATTGCCTACTGAGGAGAGGTTTACTCATGTGAACATATTCATAAACTGATGCGTTTGTAATGCTACCTTACGGCTAGAATTCTGAGGTCAAAGGTATTGAATCTTTGTAGGTGTGTATATGTTTCTGGATATCATGTGTTGTTTATATAAGGTACCAAATTGACTTATAAGTAAAAGATCACTCATAAATTAAGTAAATAAGTCCAAGCATTTAAAAAGTTCATTTGACGTAGGTAAATCTTTACTAAACAAGATGCCTTCAATATTCTTGGTAAAATAAAAATGCTTTTCAAATTTTTGGCATACATTTTTGCCTAGATTTTATATTTGTCTCTGCCAGGTATTTTAAAGTGTCAGAGTTTGGGACAAAAGTTTGTAAGATTGTAAACCCAGCCAAGAGGAAAATGATGTGTTTGTGGGATATTTTTTGAGAAATAAGTCTAATTTAATGTGGCTGGTTTAATAAAAGCAGCTGAATCTTCAGAGTTATTAGCAATAATGTCCACGTAGTTAATTTTAAGCCTCTTACTTGGGTAAACATTTAATATGTGCAGGTTATAAGGATGGTGAAGAAGAAAATGACTACATTTTTCTGATATCTCAGTTCTCATAAATAATCTAGATAAACTGCTAAAAATAAATAAAATATAGATGAGATAATTACTGTAGGTGACCTTTTTGTGTAATTTAAAGTCTTGAAATTGTTTTGGATGCTAATTCAAACATATCTGGGTCATTTCAAATTAAGAAAGTGATGATATGGGGAAACATGTTTTCTTTAAAAAATTGTAAAATCGTCTAACCTACAAAATGCTAATATCTGATAGACATTTCAGGGTTTCTTGCTTCCTAAATATTGCAGTAAAAATTAAGGTTACTAAGAATAAAAATTCTAGTTATTATACAATCCTGTATATAAAATATGCTAAAAAGATACGTTTGTATTTAAAAAATTGTCTAATTCAAAAGTTATCTGAAGATTCATTTAAATTATAGAATTGGAAGGGTTATTTATGAACCCAGGTAAAAAGGAAGCTGTAAACAGGAGAGAGAGATGTAAAAAGGTTAACACTGGCCCTTTATGTTAGAACAAGGCTTCCTTAAAATATTTATTTGTTCTTAATAAAATTACAAGGAGTTTTTATTTTGATTCTATAATATGCTACTTTTTGAAAACTTCTCAGATTCTTGTCTTAGAAGTGCAACTTTGCTGTGTCTTGCTGCTTTCAGCTTTTATTCTCCACTTGAAGAGGCCTCAGATGATGATAAATATCTTTTTTTTTTTTTTTTTTTTTTTGAGAGGGAGTCTCGCTCTGTTGCCCAGGCTGGAGTGCAGTGGCGCAATCTCGGCTCATGGCAAGCTCTGCCTCCCGGGTTCACGCCATTCTCCTGCCTCAGCCTCCCGAGTAGCTGGGACTGCAGGCGCCCGTCACCACACCCGGCTAATTTTTTGTAGTTTTAGTAGAGATAGGGTTTCACTGTGTTAGCCAGGATGGTCTCGATCTCCTGACCTCGTGATTCACCAGCCTCGGCCTCCCAAAGTGCTGGGATCACAGGCGTGAGCCCCCGCGCCGGGCCAATAATTCTCTCTTACAAAGGTTTCATAGGCTTCTGCAATGTTTTTCTTCTGGTTCTAGCTGCTGTTGTGGCCTGATGCTGAAATGTTTATCTTGAATGTTTATCTAGAAAAGCAGTGTTTTCCTCTAGGATAACTTGATTCTGTACTCTTGGCTTTTCTTGATATGTCTAAATTTTTTATCAGATATTGAGACAGCCAAGTGTAAAGGGGTCCCCGGAGAAATTCCAGCTAGCCCGTGCGCTGGGAGGACTGTGCACTGGGCTGGAGCCGCACAAGTTTGTGCCCTTCACGGGGGGGAGGAGCCTGGCCCATCCTCCTCCTGGGTGGAACCCGAGATTCATCTGCAAGGCAGGAAGCACAGGAACAGGACTCTGGCTTTGTGGAGGGTCCCTGTTTCCCCTTTTTCCCCAATAAATTCCATTTTTTTCTCACCCTTCACAGTGTCTGCAAGCCTAATCTCTGATGGCTGTGTGACAAAAACCCGGCTTTTCGCTGAACTAAGGAAAAACTCCTGCAACAGCTTCGTTGTCCAGAACATGGGGCTTGAGAAGGGCTGAGGGAAGTGGGGACTCAAAACTTCTCACTGTTGTTTCTGAGCCTTTTGGTCCTGTGGCATTCCTCTTCTCTTTTTTTAGTAATTGCACCTCTTTTTTATTTTACAATATACTGGAAGGGGTTCACATCCACCCCAACATCCACAGGAGTGCACGTGAGATGGGCAGGGCAGCTCTAAGCTCCCGCTTTCCTATCAGCTGGGGTGCACGGCCTTATCTGCCGCATGTATGCATGGTGTCCAAACATGGCCACGCAGGGTGGGAATCAGCCACAGTGGCTGCCTGGGCCCCAAGGCGCCCCACACAGCTGGCTAGCGTTCCCTGCCACATGCCCACGGAGTCTCCTCCCCTGGCCAGGGAGGCCAGCTCCTTGTCACAGCAAGTAAGCTTTTCTCCCTGATGGAGGAACCAGTTGCATGAGAATAAGAGGTTCTTCCCCCAAGAATCCTTTTTTCTTTTCTTTTGTTTTCCTTTTTTTAATTTTTACTTAATTATTTTTTGAGATGGAGTC
This sequence comes from Chlorocebus sabaeus, assembly GCF_047675955.1. Lineage (NCBI taxonomy): Eukaryota > Metazoa > Chordata > Mammalia > Primates > Cercopithecidae > Chlorocebus > Chlorocebus sabaeus. The sequence goes on along the minus strand of NC_132929.1, from coordinate 4,884,245 downwards.
TCGCTCTGTTGTCCAGGCTGGAGTGCAGTGGCACGATCTGGGCTCACTGCAAGCTCCACCTCCCGGGTTCAAGCCATTCTCCTGCCTCAGCCTCCCAAGTAGCTGGGACTACTATATTTCACCAAGAGATTGGTGAAATATTCAATCCCTTGGTTATTGTTATCCATAATACCTAAAATAAAAGTAAGAGTGCTGAGTTGGACCCTGAAGGGAGACCAAATTCAGACATGGGTTGGTCTGAGCCCAGATCACTAGTTTCAAGGCTACCCTCAAAAGGGGGAAATCATGTCAGGGAACCAGAATGTACCTCTGAGACCTGTGGTTTCAAAGAAGGTAGTCAATGTGAGGGAAGGGCAAAACCAAGTAACTACTGAAACCAGAGGGTATAATGTTTTTTAAAAAATGTTCCATTTTTATACATTGGTGTCATCAGCTTCCTGAGGAACCTTTACTAAAATTGATTGTAATATTGGAGCAATGTCTTTGGTTTTAAACATTGTAGAATGGAAGAGTATGTTTTGGTTGATGCATGACCTGCACCTCACTACTGAATTGTTGTAGATGGAGATATATGTATATGTATGTGTGTGTGTATATATATGTATGCATATATATGTGTATATATGTATACGTATAAAATTTGTATACATATAAAATACGTATGTATACATATAAAATTTGTATATATGTTGCAGATGGAGATGTGTGTATACATACCGTAGTATACATACTATATATACTATAGTATGTATAGTATATATAGTTTATAGTATATATGTATATATACTATAGTATACTATATATACTATATACATAGTATACTATATATACTATATACTATGTATATGTATATATGTATACTATGTATATAGTATATATAGTATATATGTATGTATATATAGTATATATGTATATATGTATGTGTATACTACTATATATAGTATATATAGTATGTATACACACATATATGTGTGTATATGTAGTATGTATACACATATCTCCATCTGCAACATATGTATACACACACACCATATATATATATATATTCATTCCAGACACACAGGAGCTTATTTCTGAGAGAAAGCCAGCCTGGTGAACTGGATGAAAGTCACTGTAAGATCTGTTGATCCTGAGAAGAGGAATTGCACAACTTCACCTGTCCATGCCAAGTGGAGCACCCAGATGACAAGCTGATAGACTTCCTATGCAAGCCAAGGGAGCTTAGCTTGATGACAGGTATCAGGGGAACCCACCCCGATAGTTAATGTGGGTTCTTTTCTATTTCCCTAAGCGTCAGCAGGTCTGAGAAATGAAGGGAAAGAGTATGAGACAGAAATTTTACAGCTGGGTGTCCAGGGGAGACATCACATGTCGGCAGGTCCTGTGATGCCCCCTGAGCCATAAAACCAGCAAGTTTTTATTACCGATTTTCAAAAGGGGAGGGACTGTATGAACAGGGTGTGGGTCACAGCGATCACATACTTCACAAAGTAATAAAATATCACAAAGCAAATGGAGGCAGGGCGAGATCACAGGACCACAGGATGGGGCGAAATTAAAATTGCTAATGAAGTTTCAGGCATGCATTGTCATTGATAACATCTTATCAGGAGACAGGGTTTGAGAGTAGACAATCTGTCTGACCAAAATGTATTAGGTGGGAATTTCCTCGTCCTAATAAGCCTGGGAGCGCTACAGGAGACCAGGGCTTATTTCATCTCTTTGGCTTCTACTGTAAAAGAGAGCCACCCCCAAGGGGGCCATTTAGAGACCTACCCTCAGAGGTGCATTCTCTCTCTCAGGGATGTTCCTTGCTGAGAAAAAGAATTCAGCGATATTTCTCCTATTTGGTTTTGAAAGAAGAGAATTGTGACTCTGTTCCACCTGGCTCACTGGCAATCAGAGTTTAAGGTTATCTCTCTTGTTCCTGGAACATTGCTGTTATCCTGTTCTTTTTTCATGGTGCCCAGATTTCATATTGTTCAAACACACATGCTCTACAATGTGTACAGTTAATGCAATCATCACAGGGTCCTGAGGTGACATACATCCTCCTCAGCTTATGAAGATGACCGGATTAAGAGATTAAAGTAAAGACAGGCATAGGAAATCACAAGGGTGTTGATCGGGGAAGTGATAAGTGTCCATGAAATCTTCACAATTTATGTTCAGAGATTGCAGTAAAGACAAGTGTAAGAAATTATAAAAGGATTTATTTGGGGAACTAATAAATGTCCATGAAATCTTCACAATTTATGTTCTTCTGCCACAGCTTCAGCTGGTCCCTCCGTTCGGGGTCCCTGACTTCCTGCAACAGACAGGAATATTAACCTTACTTTTTGACTTTTGGGTTTTGGCGATTAAGTTGTTTAAAAGGGTTTTAAGAATCAATGAGTGCCTACCCACCTTCATTCCTGTCTGGCCTAACATGTTTACTTGGATATAAGTCTTTTCACTCTAAGTCTCTTGGCCATAGGTGGTCTCACCGAGAGACAGGCCAGACTCAGGCCAGGTAGCCACAGCAACCTGGCAATAATATGCTACAAAATAAAAGCTTTGCCATTGATGGGCTCTCTTGCATGTCTTGACCATAAGAGGTCAAACTAAAATAAATTCCTAAGTTTGGGGAAAAGAAAGAGAGATCAGACTGTTGCTGTGTCTATGTAGAAAGGGAAGACATAGGGAATTCCATTTTGATCTGTACCTTGAACAATTGCTTTGCTGAGATGCTGTTAATTTATAACTTTGACTCAGCCACTTTGCCCCAGCCACTTTGCCCCAGCTTTGAGCTCACAAAAACATGTGTTGTATGGAATCAAAGTTTAAGGGATTTAGGGCTGTGCAGGACATGCCTTGTTAACAAAATGTTTACAAGCAGTATGCTTGGTCAAAGTCATCGTCATTCTCTAATCTCCATAAACCAGGGGCGCAATGCACTACAAAAAGCCAGAGGTACCTCTGCCTTGGGAAGTCAGGTATTGTCCAAGGTTTCTCCCCATGTGACAGTCTGAAATACGGCCTCGTGGGATGAGAAAGATCTGAATGTCCCCCAGCCCGACACCCATAAAGGGTCTATGCTGAGGTGGATTAGTGAAAGCGGAAAGCCTCTTGCAGTTGAGATAGAGGAAGGCCACCCTCTCCTGCCTGCCCCTGGGAACTGAATGTCTCAGTATAAAACCTGATTGTACATTTGTTCAGTTCCGAGATAGGAGAAAAACTGCCCTATGGTGGGAGGCAAGACATGCTGGCAGCAGTGCTGCTTTGTTATTCTTTACTCCGCTGAGCTGTTTGGGCGGAGAGAAACAGAAATCCGGCCTACGTGCACATCCAGGCATAGTGCCTCCCCTTGAACTTAATTGTGGCACAGATTCCTTGGCTCACATGTCTTCTTGCTGACCTTCTCCCTATTATCACCCCACTCCCCTACTGCTTTCCTCTTGCTGAGATAATGAAAATGATAATCAGTAAAAACTGAGGGAACTCAGAGACCAGTGCCGGTGCCGGTCCCCTGGGCCCACTGTTCTTTCTCTATACTTTGACTCTGTGTCTGATTTCTTTTCTTAGTCTCTCGTCCCACCTGACAAGATATACCCACAGGTGTGGAGGGGCAGGCTACCCCTTCAGTAAGTGCCCCACTGGCTGAATGGACCTACTTGTGACCAAAGGGACCACAGTTATCAAGACACAACCTTACCTAGGAATAGGTCTTTTCTCTTGCTTTGCTGAAGACACAATAGCCCCACTAAAGTGAGTTGCCTCTTCCCCTTCAAAGTATTTTCTGAGAGACTACTTCTCTGAGCTCCCTGAGACTTGTGGATTTTTATCATATATAAAACAATTAAAAATAGTCTTCCTGAATTTGCTTCCAAAATGCTCCAGTTTCCTATAGACGTGCTTCTTCACACTTTAACACCAGGAACCAAGTTCTGCTGAAGACCTGAAAATCCCACCTGGGTGAGGGCCAGCTGCAGCCACAGTGGTCCAGTCCGTTTGAGATGCTGCTGATCACCCCCTCATCTGTCAGGTTAGCCAGTGTTAAACCATGGATTCATCACACTTGGTTAAAACCTGTCCCTCTGGGATCCCTACAGGAAAAACAATCACAGTCTTGTAAACCTCAGTGATTGGCTTTCTGTAAGGCAAATAGTCACAGGATTTGTGTATGTGAGTTTTAGCAAGTTCAGCCCTGTAGCTACTGCAGATGAGAGTCTTTTTAAGAGTACAGATAAATTTTTCTGGTCATTGATGCTGCACTTGAGCTGGGAGTTCTAATCCCTGATATCACTCTTTCAGCACTTTGTCCAGTAACTTTAGAAGCAACCAGCCAACCTTGTTAATCATGTGTCACTTAACAATGGAGATACATTCTTTCAAATGTTCTAGGTGATTTTGTTATTTTGTGACATCATAGAGTGTACTCGCGCAAACCCGGATGGCATAGCTTACTACAAACCTAGGCTGCACAGTATAGCTTATCGCTGCTAGGCTACAACCTGTAAAGCATGTTACTATGTTGAATGCTGTAGGCAATGATAAGTATTTGTGTATCTAAAAATGTCTAAATATAGAAAAGGAATGCATTGCACTATAAAGTTATGACAGCAATAGAATTTTTTTCAGTTCCATTGTAATCTTATGGGACTAGTCATATATGTGGTCTGCTGTTGACCAAAACCTCATAATGTGGCACATTGCTGCGTATTTGTCACTTCTCCAAAAGTGTTCAGAATTATATGCACATTCATACTGCTTCTTGCTTCTTCTAAGTGTTTGATTAGTAGTATCCAATGAAGATATTTTTATATCTCTATTGCCAGATCATGTCATAGACTGTGTTTTCTTTACTACTATAAATAGAGTGATTGGTGTCTTTAATCAGATTAGAGGGTCAATTCCAGAGACCCCAAAATCCATTCAGAGAACTCATTCTTAAAATTCTGTTCCTCCAGAACCACTCTTGTTACAAAAACCAGTGTTCTCCACAGAAACAGAGCCAGTAGGAAATAGATTGGATAGATGGATGATAGACAGATAGCTAGATGAGAGATAGAGATAGATAGATAGATAGATAATAGATAGATCGATAGATAGATAATAGATAGATGCAAGATTGCAATCCTGGGTACTGGGAGACCTGATGGTATAAATTCCAACCTGAGCCTGAAGGCAGAACAAGACTTATGTCCCAGCTTAGAGACCTGCTGGGAGAGAGTGCATTTGCTTTTGATCATCTTGTTTCTGTTCAGGACTTCTTGGACTGTTATCAGGCCCACCCACACTGGAAAGCACAGTCTTCTTAGTCACCAATTCAGATGTTTAGCTCATCCACAACCATGCTCACAGACACACCCAGAATAATGTTTAACCAGAAGTCACAACCCATGATTCAGTCTAGCTGACACATGAAATTAATTCTCACATGCATTTCAACCACTTTATTGAATATTTGGTCCCATGCTGGAATAATTTTGCATTAACCTGATCATGACTGACACTGAGTGCATTTTCATAGGTTTATTGACCATTTCAATATGCTCTTTTATGATTGTCTACTGGAAAGTCTACATTTTTCTTATTGATTTTAGGAGTTTTACAAATACGTACATTTGTGGATATATGTATTATAATTATTCTCTGTCACAATGTGTCTTGATGGTTTACTTTCTTTTGATGAACAGTAGTTATTAATTTTAATAAAATCTAATTTAGCAATATTTTGTCTTGATAATGTTTTTGCTACTTTTAAATAAATGTTTGACAAATCCCAATGTCATGAAGATACTCCTCAATGTTTTCTGTGGAGAGAGAAGTTAAAACATATATCGCTGTGATGTGTATTACAATAATTGCACAAAGAGAGAAAATGGAGTTATATGTGGCAAAGTTGCTGTGTTTCATCAGACAGACATCATGATAAACCTAAAGAAGTTTGGGATAAATATAGATGTAGGAATATTCCTAGAACAACTTCTAGGAAAATATCTTGAAAAAATAGAAGTAGAAATCAACAATTGAACTAAAATAATACACTATAAATATCAGTAAAGAAGGAGAAAAGAACAAAATACATGAAAATTACATAAAACAGCAATATGGCAGATATAAATCAAATATCAATAATTATATCAAAAATCATAAATGTTCAGACAAGATTTTTTAAAAAACAAAGATGAAGAATATGCTGTCTGCACAAGAAATCCTTCAGATTAAATGGCACAAATAGATAAAAAGTAAAAGGATAGAGAATGTGGACCGTGCAAACAGTAATGATGGGAGAGACGAAGCAACTATATGAATATCAGACAAAATATAGTTTAAGACAGTAAACACTACTACAGACAAATAAAGACATTTCTTAATGATAAATGGTCACACATAGAAAGATATAACAATTACAACATCATACATGCTTGAACAAGAGAGTCCCAAATACATGAAGCATAACTGACAGAAATGAAAGAAGCAATAAAGAGTTTAACAATCACAGTTAGATATTTTAATATATATCCTCCAGGAGTTGATAGAAGAATAGAAATATTCTTTTTTATTATACTTTAAGTTCTAGGGTACATGTGCACAACGTGCAGGTTTGTTACATATGTATACATGTGACATGTTGGTGTACTGCACCCATTAACTCGTCATTTACATTAGGTATATCTCCTAATGCTATCCCTCCCGCCTACCCCCTCCCCACAATAGGACCCAGTGTGTGATGCTCCCCTTCCTGTGTCCAGGTGATCTCATTGTTCAACTCCCACTTATGAGTGAGAACATGCAGTATTTGGTTTTCTGTTCTTGCGATAGTTTGCTGAGAATGATGGTTTCCAGCTGCATCCATGGCCCTACAATAAAATTAGTAAGGATATAGAATATGTGAACAACACAATAACCCAACTCAATTTGATATTTATAGCTCACTACATCCCAAAACGGCAGAAATACCCATTCTTTCTAAGATAGTATGACACATTCTCTGGATAAATCATATCCTAGGTCATAAAACAAGTCTCACTATATTTAAAAGGAGCAATTGTACAAAGCATGTTCTCTGATCACAACAAAATTATATTAAAAATAACTTTAAATTTATTTTGGAAATCATTATTTAATAATTTAATTATATAGATTTTAATAAAAACTCACAAGTAAATTCCATAATAAAGATAAAAACAAAATATTACAAGCTGTATGAGACACACCTAAGTAGTTGTCAGAGGGAAATTCGTAGCTTTAAATGCTTATATGAGAACAAGTAAAACATCTAAAAATCAATAATATAAGATACCACATTATGATGCCCCAAAATGAGTAGAAATTAACTTGAATTAAGTAAAATAAGGAAAAAACAAATACCAGAACAGAAATCATCAAAATAGAAAACAGAAAAACAATTAAAAATATCAAAAAATATCAATGAAACCAAAAGTCTGTTCTTATCAATTTTTTTTGGAGGGGGAGGTGGGATTAAAATCTATATAGCTGTAATGTATATGTCAATATACAGGTAGCCAAAAAAATGAAAAAATGTTCAACATCATTAATCATAAGGGAAATGCAAATTAAAACCACGATGAGATGTCGTCTTGACTGAGATACCAGTCAGAATGGCTATTATTAAAAATAAAAAAACAACAACAGATGGTGAGGATGCAGAGAAAAGAGAATGCTTATCCACTGTTGATGGAAATGGAAATGAATGCAACCTTCATAACAGTATAGAGATATCTTAAAGAACCAAAAACAAGACTGCCATTTAATCCAGCAATCCCACTACTGGGTATCTACCCAAAGGCAAAGATATCATTATATCAAAAAGATACCTGCATTTGTATGTTTATCATAGCACTATTCACAATAGCAAAGTCCTGGAACCAACCTAAGTGTTCATCAGTGAAGGGTTGGAGATATATATATATGTATCTTTAAATGCAAACACACACACACAGAGCATGGAATAATATTCAGCCACACAAAATAAAATTATTCATTTGCAGCAACATGAATGGAACTGGAGGCCATGATCCTAAGTGAAATGACTTAGAAACAGAAAGCCTAATACTGCATGTTTTCACTTATAAGCTGGAACTAAACAAAGAATAAACATGGACATACAGAGTTAAATAATGGACATGGGAGACTACAAAAGGTGGAAGCTTGGAAGAGGGGTGAGGGCTGAAAGACTCGAGCATGAGTGTTCATAGATTAATAAACTATGTAGCATGCTTATACAATATAATATACTATTTAGATGTAAATAAATTGTGCTAAAGGAAAGAAATCAGACAAAAAGACAACTCATTGTAAGATTCAATTTATATTGAATTTTAGAAGGGCAAATCTGTAGAATAAAAACCTATACATTCCCAAGTCTGAGAATGAGAGTGGGGAGCGACTATAAACAGCCATGAAGAAATGTTTCGGGGTGATGCAAATGTTCTAGAACTGATTTATGGTAATGGTTGAAAAACTGCACCAATTTACTAAGATTCATACTAATGTACATTTGAAATGTGTGGATTTGATGGTATGCAAATCATACATCAATACATGTGTTTTTTTAAGTGCAGGCAAGAAGGGAGTGACACCAGAAAGATGGCAGAGTAGGAGACAGGGCCTTTGCTCCCCACAAAATAAACAAACAACAATTATCTAACCGTGAGCAAAATTGCTCTGGGAGAGCTCAAATATCCAGTTAAAAAGCTTTACTAACACAGTGGAGAAAAAAATTGAGAAAACTGCACAGAAAGATGCTGGAAGTGGAGTCTCATTTTGCCTACATCAGACGATGTCCCTGGCCTGCATAGCTCAGCACTGAGAGCAATTTCCTTGGCCCATGAGTTCCCCTCACAGCAGAGAAGGAGAGCAAGGAGAGCAGGGAGAGTGACCAGCTTCCCCAGCTTTTGGGGGTACTGCTTGAAGGGCTCACTTTGGTTTAACCCTGCCAAGATTGCTGGGGAGACAGGCATACCCAAGATGTCAACAGATGGCTAGGGACAAAGAAGTGAGGTTATCAGCATCAGCCACACGGTGAAGCCACCATGGCCCCAGCCTGCTCTACAGAAGACCCCAGCAGTCTTTGCCACTGAGGACCTCAACAGCCACAGCAAAGGCTTCATCTCTCACCACGGAGGACCCTGCAGTAATCACCTTAAGAGACTCCCGTGGCCTTCCCCTGGAAGACCCCAGCAGTTTTCACCTTTGAGAAAACCAACAGCCTAATCTTGTTTAAATGAGAAAACCAAATTCTACCTTTGCATTAGTATATTATTGAAGCTAAAGCTAATTTTAATAAAACCTTATAAACAAGTCCATCCAATATCAGTCAATTGTGACCACACAAGAAAAGGTTTTCATAAACCTTTTATAAACTCTTACACTTTTTTTTTTTTTTTTTTTTTTTAGACAGAGTCTCGCTGTGTTGCCCAGGCTGGAGTGCAGTGGTGAGATCTTGGCTCATGGCAAGCTCCGCCTCCCGGGTTCACGCCATTCTCCTGCCTCAGCCTCCAGAGTAGCTGGGCCTACAAGCGCCCACCACTGCGCCCGGCTAATTTTTTTGTATTTTTTAGTAGAGACAGGGTTTCACCGTGTTTGCCAGGATGGTCTCGATCTCCTGACCTTGTGATCTGCCCGCCTCAGCCTCCCAAAGTACTGGGATTACAGGCATGAGCCACTGCACCCGGCCTAAACTCTTACATTTTTTATTAATGAGCAGATCCACGCTCCAAGAAAACCCTGTTACTCTGACACAAGGGTCCCGGCTCTGGCCGTGCATTGGTCTGCTTTTCATATTTAGGTTTAATTTTTAGAAAAGCTAAATGACCTCTTTTTAATTTTAGCCAACATGATCATATACAAAATTATTTTCACAAGATCCGTCTTTCACAAACTTTATACAACTTGCTTAAACCTTCAGTTGTGTCTATTATGTCTTACTGTTTTACCCTAGGACCAAGGTTTACTTTATTTTCCCCCTTATCATTTTGACCACACAGAAATCTCTCATGTAAATGAAAAACTACTCTCTCTCAAACTCTCTCACATTTTACTTTTCCTTTAACAAAAATCACATTCTCTTGCCTTCTTATAACCTTTTTAAAATTAAAAGTGCATTCTATTTTCTTTAGAGCCTTTGGATGTAAAATTTTCTTTTCTTTTCCTTTTTTTTTTTTTTTTTTTTTAGACGGAGTCTTGCTCTCTGGCCCATGCTGGAGCCAGGGGCGAGATCTCTGCTCACTGCAAGCTCTGCCTCCCGGGTTCACGCCATTCTCCTGCCTCAGCCTCCAGAGTAGCTGGGACTACAGGCGCCCGCCACCTTGCTCGGCTAATTTTTTGGTATTTTTAGCAGAGACGAGGTTTCACCGTGTTAGCCAGGATGGTCTCGGCCTCATGAGCTCGTGATCCTCTCCTCTTGGCCTCCCAAAGTGCTGGGATTGCAGGCGTGAGCCACCGCGCCTGGCCAAAATTGCTTTTCTTATGTCTAGTAGCCTTAATTACATATATTACTTACAATGTAAACTGTTAGTAACCCTTATTTTCAGTGACAAACCCAGGAAGCAAGCAGTTTTAATTATGTGTCAGGTGTGTAGCCCAGGCCAAAAGACCAGACTTGGGGATAGGTCTCATCATGGCCTAACATCTCAAATCTAAAGGCATAAGTTTATTGAAAGTTTAAGCAAGTATCAAAATCACTACAGAAGCAACCATTCTGTGATCTTAAAACATATAACAGAGATAGTATCTGATCAATACATCTAGGCAAAAATGTCCAAATTCAATTCTGAAGATGCTTTTATTTTATTTTAAGAACAATTTTGAAACTATCTTTATTTACTGAATGTCATTATTAAAATCACATTAACCTGAAAAGCATTTCAATTTATGTATTTAATTTATGAATACTATTTATAAGCCAATTTGCTATTATAGACAACATACAAAGACATACACGCGTGCATACATAAAGATCAAAACAGACACAAACAAAGCCCCTAGACTCTTGATTTTAAAACTCTAGCTATTAGACTGGCAAAGCTCGCCGGTCCAAAAACGGCAGCTGGATTCCAGTTATGTCTCTGTAAATGGAACAAGTCAAAATCCACCTGTTCCACATGGCTCAAGCGCTCCCCAGATCCCAGAGGAAACAAACTGGCAATCCATAACTCAAAGCAGAGAGAGAGAGACAATTTATTCTCCTTTAAGAAAGAGTTTAAGGCTGAGGCAGGCAGATCACCTGAGGTCAGGAGTTCAAGACCAGCCTGGCCAACATGGTGAGACCCCGTCTCTACTAAAAATACAGAAAATAGCTGGGCGTGGTGGCATGTGCCTGTAGTCCCAGCTGCTTGAAAGGCTGAGGCAGGAGAATCGCTTGAACCCGGGAGGTGGAGGTTGCAGTGAGCCAAGATCATGCCACTGCACTTCAGCCTGGGTGACAGAGCAAGACTCCATCTCAAAAAAAAAAAAAAAAAAAAAAGAGTTTAGGCCTTGTTAGAGGAAGACTCAGAATGGATATCAAAGCAACACAAAATCACAGGAATTTACCATAAGATTTTATAAGGCAAGTTTTCTCATGATACGGAGTCATTTCTGGTATGGCAAAAGCCGAAGAGATAAGGTAGAGTAATTTTAGATCTGGGAGGACTCTGTCCTCTTGAGATTCCCTGAGGAAAAACAGAAGTTCCTCCCCAAGAGAGGAATCTACCACATCTTCTTCTGTTTTCCTTAAGGAATTTCAGTCTGTTAGAAAAAATTTTTTTTGTCCCCTCATGTGGCACCGAGGGTGGCAAGATGCAAAAGGGGCTGACAGAAGGAAATGGAGAAACAGGCAGAGGGAGCACATATGGCTGCCATGGGTGCAAGGAGAGAGAAATTTACCCAGTGGAGAAATTCTTACAGAGACAGAACAGAGGCCTTAAAACAAAGACTCTTATGCATACATACATGTGCACACATGTGTACATGCATGCGTGCACGTGCACACACACACACACACATATAACCTAAATAGCAGTTTCAATGAAGTTGACTTTTGACTATCAAGCTCTTTAAAAATCCTTTCAAACTTCTTATTAGAGAATTTTAACCAGGACAAACTGCTGATATTTAAGAATTTGTATCCTTTTTATTTCTTTCTTTTTTTTTTTTTTTTTTTTTTAGAGACGGAGTCTCGCTCTGTCGCCCAGGCTGGAGTGCAGTGGCCGGATCTCAGCTCACTGCAAGCTCCGCCTCCCGGGTTCCCGCCATTCTCCTGCCTCAGCCTCCCGAGTAGCTGGGACTACAGGTGCCGCCACCTCGCCTGGCTAGTTTTTTGAATTTTTCTTTTAGTAGAGACGGGGTTTCACCGTGTTAGCCAGGATGGTCTCGATCTCCTGACCTCATGATCCGCCCGCCTCGGCCTCCCAAAGTGCTGAGATTACAGGCGTGAGCCACCGCACCCGGCTGTATCCTTTTTATTTCTTAAAGACACCATTTAAGTTAAGCTTCACCAAGATTATGATTTAACCAAGGACGTATGAAGTGTCTCCAGAAAGGTGAGAAGCAGTATTCACAAGATCCAAAACCACCCCGTCTTTTGACAGTTCAAAGAAATGAAGATTTTGCTAGCTACAAATGGAGTATAATCCACATTCCTGTTTCCCAAACTCCCTAGGGTCTCAGGCTCTTAGTTGACTATGTGCACACAAGGCTCAAAAGCCTCAGATGCCCCCACAGATGGAAATCAAAAGCTGTCCATGAAAGAAAAATGCATTACCAAATGGCAAAAATCTCACAAATATCAAACCAAAAGGACTAGTTCCTTGGCTGGGAATCAAACTCAGGCTATCACAGTGAAAGGGCTGAACTTTAGCTGGTGGATTATAGCATGGGACTGTCTTCACTATTGTTCACAGAGAGGATCTGAAGTGGGCAGTTCTAGGCTTGCAAATAATTTTTAACTTTGTTTTAGGTCAAGAGAATTCCTAAGGCTAACCATGGCACTATTACGTGTCCTTTGTAAAATTTGATTTTCCCATCAATTGTTTAGAATAAGAGATCTCTAAAATCTTTTTAAATTTAGGAATCTAAAGGATCCCTTTTTCAGGCTGTTTTCCTCGGGAGTCTAAAGAATATTGTGGCCAAGTAGTGCTGCAATAAAAAAAAATCTTAGTCCTTTTTGTGTGTTCAAAGCTAAAATGTTTTGCACCCTGCAAATAAGTATCTTCTTTTCTCCTAATGAAAACCTTAGTGTTGATGTTTGGAAATAATACATACCCTGGGCAAATAGACCTCAGTTTAGTTTGATAACAATTGGTGACTGCAAGGTACAAAAGTCCTGAGTGGGCATCTCATTTGTGGCACACTGACCCCTGGCTGCAGCATTGCGTTCTACAGAATGCACCCTCATGGGCTACAAGGAGGAATAGAGCTCATGCTTTCTTTTTTAGATGACAAAGCCTTAGGTGACAAACCCTTAAGGACTCAGCTGGGCTTTGGACAGAATTTCAAGAAAGCAAATCAAAATCAAAACGCAATTTCTCAAGGTCTTGATCCCTCCAGTTCTCTGTAGAGATTCCCCACTAAATATGCTCTCATTCGGCAGAGACTTGTGCCTTTCCAAAGCAAGGCCGGGTGTCCTGCTGAAGCAGAACCCAGCACCTAAAGGAAAAATTGTTTGGGGCCATTGTTCACAAACTCCACTTACCAAAAGCAGTGCCTCATTTCTGGCACTGCAAAAAGTAAAGCACCAACAGATGCTGGCAAATATGTGGAGAAAAGGGAAGCTTCAAACACTGTGGGGGGGGAATGTAAATTAGTACAACCACTATGGAAAATAGTTTGGAGGTTCCTCAAAACTGTAAATAGAGCTACCATAAGATCCAGCAACCCACTGTTGGGAATACACCCAAAAGCATGGAAATCCATATATCCAAGAGGTATCTGTACTCCCATGTTTGTTGCAGCACTGTTCACAATAGCCAAAGTGTGGAAGCAACCTAGTCCGTTAGCAGATGAATGGATGAAGCAAATATGGTTCATACATACAATGGAATACTATTCAGTCGTAAAAAATAACTAGATCCTGTCATTTGCAACAACATGGATGGAACTAGAGGTTGTCATGTTAAGTGAAATAAGCCAAGCACAGAAAGACAAAAATTTGCATGTTCTCACTCATTTGTGGGATCTAAAAATCAAAGCAATTGAACTCATGGAGATAGAGAGTACAAAGATGGTTACCAGAGGCTGGGAAGGGAAGTGGGGGTGGGGTGGGAGGGAGGTGGGGATGGTTAATGGGTACAAAAAATAGAAAGAATAAGACCTAGTATTTGATAGCACAACAGGGTGACTATAGTCAATAATACTTTAATTGTACATTTTAAAATAACTAAAAGTATAATTGGATTGTTTATAACACAAAGAATAAACACTTGAGGGAGTGGACACCCCATTTTACATGATGTGGTTAACACATATTGCATGCCTGTATCAAAACATGTCATGTACCTCATAAATATACACACCTACTATATACCCACAAAAATTAACATTAAAAATTGAAGGCTGGGCACAGTGGCTCATGCCTGTAATACCAGCACTTGGGGAGGCCAAGGCAGGGGATCACGAGGTTAGGAGATTGAGACCATCCTGGCTAACACAGTGAAACCTCATCTCTACTAAAATTAAAAAAAAAAAAAAAATTAGCTGGGCATGGTGGTGGACACCTGTAGTCCCAGCTACTCGGGAGGCTGAGGCAGGAGAACGGTGTGAACACGGGAGGCAGAGCTTGCAGTGAGCCGAGATCGAGCCACTGCACTCCAGCCTGGGCGACAGAGCGAGACTCCATCTCAAAAAAAAAAAAAAAAAAAAGAACAGAAAGCATCATAGGCCTTTCTTTCATAATGGTGGTCAGTTGCCAGATGCAAGAATCTATCCCTGAATACTGTCATCCAGGCAGCTTCTGGACAGGGTTTGAGCATGGCTGTAGCCAGCAGCCAATGTGCCACAAGTGAGATGCCCACTCGGGACTGTTGTTCCTTTGCAGTTACAATCGTTATCAAACCAAACTGGGGTCCACTGCCCAGGACAGTAAGGCTAAATGTCCACACTGAGGTTTTCAGCAGGAAAAGAGGAGGGTGTTTATTGACAAGGCACCAAGCAAAGAGACTCAGGCAGGTCTTGCTTAAGTCCTGACCTCTCTAATTGCTTGCAAGTGAGGGATTTTAAAGGTAGCGGTAAATTTCAGGAAAGCAGAAGTAAAAGGGGAAAATCATAAATCAATATATGGATGTTACACATTGGTTTGGCCTAAAAGGGTGAGATATGTTGAAGTGGGGGCTTACAGGTCATAGGTAGATTCAAAGATGTTCTGATTTGCAATTCGTTAAGAAAAGAGATCTTTTGTTTAAAAATTTGGAGTCAGCAGAACAGAATGTTAGCTCTAGCTCCTGGGTATGACTTCCTTCAGGCCTCTCAGGAAGAAATTTAGGAAAAAGAATGGTGGTCACAGTTTAGTCCTCAATTTTCCCTTGATTGAGGTCTGCATGCCAGTGGAGTCATTTGGTGGAAACCTGGGTTTCTGAAAAACTATACCAAATGTTAAGATGGAACCTTAGTTTCCATAGGAGATTCCAGCTTCTTTGGATGTTTTTTTAAGCTATAATTACCTTCTTGCTTCTCAAATCGCTTATATACATCTCAGGGCTACCTTGAAAGAACTGAAGATTTTCCTTAATTTTCATGCTTGAAGCAACTCACAGGCCCCTAAGAGGAGTCCAAGCTCCATCTTATATACCAGAATCATTGTCTAGCAAAAAGTGAGCTCAGAAAATGTATTAGAATTCCTAATATCAAAGGAAGAAACACAGTAAATATCCCATTTCCAATTTGTTAGTGCCTTAGGAAGAGCAGCCCATGGGCATTGTTGGGGAAGCCATCTAAGTGTCCAAGGTAAAGTAATCTCCAATGCAGGAGGTGAAGTCATCTCCATTGGTGAAGTGTTGCTCTGGGGCAATGTTCTCTGAAGCTAAGTCATCTCCAGCAGTGAATTCCTGGGCTAGGCAGACCGCTGTCATCTGGGATGTGAGACTGGGGTATCCTTCCCAAGTGGATAGCCACTAGGGTTGATGTGAATCATGTTTTTGTTCCTCTATTGTATTACAACAAAGCTGAGCCACTTGTGGAATTTGAAGGCAATGTTGTACCTGGGAATTTGACTTGCAAATATTCGTAAGGTCAAGGTGCTTTGTGGGTACACAGCTAGCTAAGGTAATGTCTGCATCTAACATGCTGCTGTACCTGTACCAAAGTGCTGGAACTCGACTGGCACAATTAACACTATAATTAATAGCATCTAAATCTGAATCTCCCAATAGTGGTGATAAGAAACATTTTACTACAAATAGGGTTTAAATCACACAGCCAGATTTGCGTGTATGTTGTTAATAAGGTGTCAGGATTTTTGCCAATTAAAATCCTGAGGCTGAGGTTGGATATCCATCATTAGATTGTAGGCAGGTTCTCCAATTTAGCCACTTAGTATGAACCCTTTTCCCCAGTTGTTGGTTTATTGGTGATAAGCAAGTGGATGAGGTTTTTCTTTTTGAGATGGAGTCTCGCTCTGTCCCCCAGGCTGGAGTGCAGTGGCGCGATCTCCGCTCACTGCAAGCTCTGCCTCCCGGGTTCACGCCATTCTCCTGCCTCAGCCTCCCGAGGAGCTGGGACTACAGGTGCCCGCCACCACGCCTGGCTAATTATTATTATTATTTTTTTAGTAGAGATGGGGTTTCACCGTGTTAGCCAGGATGGTCTCGATCTCCTGACCTTGTGATCTGCCCGTCTCGGCTTCCCAAAGTGCTGGGATTACAGGCGTGAGCCACCGTGCCCAGCCGATGAAGTTTTGGGTTGTATTAGCAATACTTGATGACTTGTGGACCACAGCGTTTGCTATGTCTGTTTGAAACAATGGCTTACTTGGAGGGTTTGGACTACCAGATTGCAAACCAATGAAAGCACCCAAATCAATAGTAATAAAACCAATTGTCAACATAATAGTGTGCAGCGACACATGACGCTTTGGTTATCTAATGAAGATTATTTTTCTAGCATATATTATTACCAGGGTAGGAATATGCAAACCTACCCTCAAAGGCTGAGGGAGCTGAAAGGCCAAAGAAAGAGGCTGACAAACCCAGTTTCTTAGAAAGAAATATTTAATATGAACAGAAGCTATGTTTCAGGCGGCCACTAGAGGGCGAATCCTTGCACTCGCCCTCTAGAAAGTATTCTTCATACAGCAAGCCTTCTTTGGGTAAAACATATGCAGCTGGTTATGTCTGAGACCCTTTAGTGAAACTGGTGACTATTGAGGAAGTTAGATAAGCGTCTTTATGAGGGGTTAGCTATGCTGCAGGGATTGTTCCTTGAGGAGGGGTTAGCTATGTTGCAGACATTGTTTCTTTGTGAGGGGTTAGTTATGCTGCAGGCATTGTTTCTTTATGAAAAAATTAGCTATGCTGTAGACATTGTTTCTATATGAGGAGTTAGCTGTGCTGCAGGCATTGTTTCTTTATGAGGGGTTAGCTATGTTGCAGGCATTGTTTCTATATGAGGCATTAGCTATGTTGCAGGTGTCATTTCTTTATGAGGCATTAGTTATGCTGCAGGGATTGTTTCTATATGAGGAATTAGCTATGCTGCAGGCATTGTTTCTTTATGAGGGGTTAGCTATGCTGCAGGCATTGTTTCTGTATGAGAATTAGCTATGCTGCAGGCATTGTTTCTTTATGAGGGGTTAGCTATGCTGCAGGCATTGTTTCTACACGAGCAGTTAGCCATGTTGCAGGCGTAGTTTCTTTATGAGGGGTTAGCTATGCTGCAGGCATTGCTTCTATGTGAGGAATTAGCAATGTTGCAGGCATTGTTTATGAGGGGTTAGCTATGCTGCAGGCGTTGTTTATGAGGGGTTAGCTATGCTGCAGGCATTGCTTCTATATGAGGAATTAGCTATGCTGCAGGCATTGTTTATGAGGGGTTAGCTATGCTGCAGGCGTTGTTTCTTGACCTTGCTGCTGGAATTCCTTGGTATGCTGGAGTGAAACATCAGTCCTTACAGCAGTTTTACTGCAAGATGGCATTACTCTTGCCATGCAACAGGCTGTTTTCCTACAATAATTTTGGAATATAGTGTTTATTCTCTTAATATCTGAATGTGAGTTTAAGTTACTAAGTGGAGTTTTCTATCTTTCATTCTGTCATTTTTGGGACTGGCTTTTGGACAGTAATTTTAATTTCTGAGTGTAATCAGAGGATGAGCTCAGATAAATTATCCATCCCTTATAAAATGAATATTGAGGAAGATTTGGGGGAGTAAGTTTAGGTTCAAATGAGTTCTATATCAGATGAATAGGTGCCTGACCTGTGAAACAATCTGATTAGCAAAAGTACCTAAGAGAGTGGTATCCTCAATCTGGGATCACTTTGAATCTGCCTTTAAATATAGACAATGGTGATGGGAAGATTTTTTAAACTTGCTATAAGCCAGTTCCACTTCTTTAACTTAAGAGAGATTAAGGTCTGCGGCAAGATAGAGGCCGTTTAGGAATTCATTTAGTATTTTGTAATTTAAGTAGGAGTAATTTGAAGAGCCCACAAGACTTCCCAATTAATCCAGCTTCCTGGGGCCTACTGGGAAAATATAATTTCATTGAATGTTGTCTCTATGAGCCCACCATTGTTTTTGAGAGTAAAATGTGTACCTTGCAGCTATAGACTGAATGTCTGTGTCCTTCCAAAATTCATGTGTTGAATTCCTAACCCCAAATGTGATAGTATTGGGAGGTGGGATCTTTAATAGGTGATTAGGCCATGAGAGCAGAGCCATCACAAATGGAATTAATGTGCTTATAGAAGAGTCCCCAGAGAGCAAGCTTGACCCTTCTGCCGTATGAGGACTCGATAACATAGTACCACCTATGTGTGGGAAAATTAACCCTCACTGGACACAAATTTGCTGGCCCCTTGATTTTAGACTTCCCAGGCTTCGGATGGTGAAAAATACACTTCTTTTGTTCATAAACTATTCAGTCTATTCTATTTTGTTAGAGAATCCCCCAAAGGCTAAGATAGAATATTGGTTCCAAGAAGTTAGGGTGTTGCTATAATAATGGAAATGTGGTAGCAGCTTTGAAACTGGGTAATGACTAGAAGCTGGAATAGTTTTGAGATGCATGCTAGCAAGCACCTATGTCTCCACAAGTGGCCTTAAATGATTAATTCCAGTGAAGGCTCAGGAGAGAAGGAGAGCTGCAGAGAAAGGGTAAATCTTCTTTGAGAATGCCAAGACGGCCATAAACCCAATGTTCATAGAAATATGGATGACAAAAGCCATTTTGATGAGGTTTCAGACAGAAATGAGAAACATGTAGTTGGAAATTGGAGGAAAGGCAATTCTCATTATAAAGTGACAAAAAATTGGATGAACTGTGTTCATATTCTAGTGTTTGATGGAAGGTAGAACTTCTGAGAAAATGAATGGATAGTTTACTCAGGAAATTTCTAAGCCAAGTGTTGAAGGTGGTGCTTGGCGTTTCTTGAAGGCTTATAGTAAAATTCGAGAAGAGAGAAATGGTCTAAAATGTTATTGTTAATCAAAAGGGAAGCGATCTGAAAACTTTGGATTCTCAGCCTACCCACATTGAAAAAAAAAAATAAGAAAGCTGGCCAGGTGTTGTGGCTCACACCTATAATTCCAGCACTTTTGGAGGCCAAAGTGGGAGGATCATTTGAGGCCAGGAGTTCAAGATCAGCCTGGTCAACAGAGCAAGACTCTGTCTCTACAAAAAATTTTAAAATAATTTAAAAATTTAGTCAGGCATGGCAGCACACACCTGTAGCCCCAGATACTTGGGAGCCCGAGGCAGGAGGAAGAGCTGAGCCCTGGGGCTTAAGACTGCAGTGAGCTATGATTGCACCATTGCACCCTAGCCTGGGCAACACAGCAAGACCCCATCTAGAAGAAAAAGAAGAAGGAGAAGGAGAAAGAGTCATCCTCCTTTTAGGGAAAGAACAAGGGCATGGTCAAGTGACCATTTGATAAGGAGACTGATAAGGATTGGGCATGTAGCACAAGCCAGGTGCTCTTTCTCAAAACAAGGAAAGAATAACCAGGAAGGAAGTTTGGAGATTATGGAATCTATCTCTCTCTTTACAGGCTTACACAAGGACGTGGAGGGAAGAATGATTTCAAAGCTCTGCTCCCTGAATTTGAGCACAATCGTCCTTGGCCACACCAGGTGGCTCCAGTGGCCCAGGTGCAGCACCGGCCATGGTGGTCTCCCTCCACACAGCATAGATGGTAAACCTCGGCAGGGTACATGTGGCGCCATCTCCAAAGAACACAAAATGCATAAACCATGGGGATATGGCTACCCCACCCCCTAGATTTTGAAGAATGAAGCCAGGCAGAGCCTCAGGCTCAAGGCTCAAGCAGCAGGCTACCGTAAGTTTGGGGCCATCACAGAGAGTCACCACTAGCGTTATGCCTACCAAAGCCATGGGACCCGTCCTCCAAAATTCGTATGTTGAAATATTAATTCCCAATGTTATAGTATTAGGAGGTAGAGTCTCTGGGAGGTGACTACGCAGAGCTCTCGTGAATGGTATTAATGCCCTAATAAAACAGACTCCAGAGAGCTAGCTCACCCTTCTGTCATATAAGGACACAACAGAAAGGCACCATGGATGCATCAATAAATGGGCCCTCATCAGATATCAAATCTACTGGCACCTAAATCTTGGACTCTCCAGCCCCTGGAACTGTGAGAAGTAAATATCTATTCTTTATAAAGTACTCAGTATTTACTATTTTGTTATGGCAGTCTATACCTCTGTTTCTGGAGAAAGCTGGATTTAGTTAAGATCTTTCCTGCAAAGATTGTGTGTGATGAGGAAGCTTTTGAGGTACCACACAGTAGTCTGGAAGGGCTTATTGTATCCCTTCCGGGGTGAAGCCAAACTGAGGCTGAGAAGTTTTTGAAATAGATACTGAACAATACATATTAGTCACTTCCATAATAGGAAAATATGTATTGGTTGTCGATTGAATAGAATCAGAAATGTAAATACATAGGGTGATGGGCCCCCACCAGGTTACTTAAGGGTGTAGGTCCTCTGCTTGGCCCCTGAAGACCAAGTGGTGAGCCAAGGCAATGGTTTCCCACAGAGGACCAGGTGTTCCTGGGAACCCAAACATCCTGGAGCGTACAGGTTACCTACCAAGAAAAACTAATCCATCGCATGCAGTAGGCAATGAGCCAAAAAATAGCTTAAAAGCAGCTTAGAAATATGTAGCAGGGAAGGTCTCTGGAGTTTTCCTGTTGCTGCCCAGGAATGCCCTGTATATAAGTCCTAAAACCCTCATGTACTCGTTGAGTTGGACTTGTCCAGGTTATAATTTGATCACTTAGCTCCTTCCCAGGGTGTGGGGACATTTTTCTAAATATTCCTGTTTTTTTTCTCATAACAAAATAATATTGGGTATTGAATATGGGAGCCTTAACAAATGGGACCACAGCATTTTAGCTGTAGTAGTCTACCATGAGGCAATTTTCATTCTTCCCAGGGTTAAGAATAGGCAAAATCAGGCTGTTAAATGGAGAAGCAACGGGAATGATCATTCCTGTACTAATCTTCTTTTACATAAGAGATTTTAATCCTTGAAAAGTCTGTTTTTAGTTACATTAAATCTTATAAACTATTTTAACTGGGGGCACGTGGGGTCCTGTTTAATCGATCCAATTTGTAAATGCCAAATAATCGATTTAAGTTTAATTTGTTATTCATTGTGTTGGAACATAATTTAGAACAATGGGTATTATGATTGGGAAATTTGGGAAAAGAAATAAAGTGAAATATATCTATTTTTCTCTATTTTATATTTAGCTACTCTCATAAGATGATCAGGGTGTCTTGTTTAAATCTAGCAGGATCCCCAAGTGTAACTCTAATTTGAGCTCCAGTATTAAAGCCATGAACTTTTGTCAATTGCTGTATTTAAGTCAACACTAAAGTTAATTCAGGAACTACGTTGCAGAGGTATGAAAGCCAATCAGTGCATTTTTATCTGTTATATCAATTATTTTAGTACATTTTGGATTTCCAATTGGGTTAAATTACAAAACTTGGTTTCATCATCATCATCATCATCAATGAATTATTTTAGGAGTATCAGTAGTATTTCTTCCCCTTATATAATTTTTCTTTCTTTCTTTTTTTTTTGCTATGGGCTTCTAGCCAAATAAAGACATGGTTTTGTTCCTATTTATGTCTGATAACTCATAGTACTGAACTTCTAGGTGGTTAGAGAAAAGGGGAGTGGGAGAAGAGTAAAAGTGGACCGCCATATGAGTATCTGTCTCTTGTTCCAAGGCTTCCTAGTTCACTTCACAGAGATTGGAGCTTGTACCTTGAGATTCATAGCGGTCTCTCACTGGGACGGCACAAGTTAGTTCCTTTGTCCAAGGTGTCAGTCTGTTAGGTTAATCCGCAGATCCATTTACTAAAACCCAAACAAATGGTTAGAGGTCTTGCAGTATTTAAGCAATGGGGTAACTTTATTAGGTGTTCTGGTAGGGTTTTAGGCATTAGATATTTTTTCCTTGCCCCTTTGGGTTAAACACTGGGTTATCGGTCTCCAGGGGTGTGACCAATGCTAGTCCTCAGGGTCTGGGGAGCTTGAAGATTGCTGCTGATAACAATGAAGCACACAGCAGCAACAATGATGGGTAGGCCACTGCCTCTATCAGAGCAACACTGATGAAATCAAAGTGTCATTTTTTGTACATTGGGTGAGTACAATCAATACCTTCTTCCACAGGGATCAACTGAAACACAGGGGAAAACTAGAGTTCTTCACTCAGATAATGATTGTCTTAGTCTGTTTTGTGCTGCTGAAACAGGTCAGGGTCATTGGTCTAATTGTCTAAGGTGTTATCTGAGCTCATTGTCTCATGACTGAGAAAATTAATGAGCGTCAACACAAAAGGTGAGGTTGGAGTGAAAGTTTAATGAGCAAAAGAAGCAAGCCCTCTGCAGCAGACAGCGGGAGCCCTAGTGGGTTGCTGTTTTCACAGTTGAATCCAAAAGCTTTTATAAGAAACTCCTGTCATCTCTGTAGCCGTTTGAGTAACTTCTCTTATCTGAAAAGCTGTCTGCACAACTCCCCCTTACCTATGTAGTCGTGGGTATGTCTCTAGGCAAGCACAAAGCACCGCTTTTCTTGTTTGTGTAACTGTGGTTTGTGTGAGGTAAGCCCCACCCCTCCCTGTGCAAGTTCCCATGGAGCCCACCATGTAAATATCTGAAAAGGGGAGGAAACTTTTTCCTAGGGGCCTGCCAATTACACAAAGAACAGAAAAGGCTTTTATGCTGGACCTGCCTGCTTATCGATGCAGGTGCGGCCCGAGTTTTCAGGATGCTCTATTTTTGCCCGTAGCTGTAATTTTTCAGGAAGACTGCTTCTCTGAGGACCAGCCTCACCTGTTTGCTTAATTGATTTTTCCTTTTCTTCTCCCTCATTCCATGTCCCTTCAGGGGTGAAGACCCTAACTGCTGTTAGGAAGATTGGGTGTTGATCTTTCTGGCTACTTCCTGCTGGAGAGGGGCGTTGTGTGGAGAACAGCAGCTGGGATTCCTCCTGGGGCTGGTGTACGGGTTCTCAGGAGAAAGGCACATTTATGTATGGTTCCATTTGCATTGTCGTTTGGAGCTTGATAGCCTCGAGGTGAAAAGAAACAATTTAGGTTATTAGAGGACATGTATTAAAATGAGAACAGGAGGGGAAGGACAGCTTAAAAATCTCGAGGTTGCTGAAATGCCCTGATTACTCGTTGCTATACTTACGCTTGTTAAGAGTTGGGTGAATGGGGTTTGGCTTTGGTTAGCTTCCTTTGTCTTATCCTTCCAAACAAAGAAACCTCTGGGTTACGGGCACTCTATTTACTCTTACTACCTGGCAGTATTTGTAGGGTAATTGCCCAGAACTAGAACGCTGTTCCAGGTTTTTACATCGCCCATTCCTTCCTGTCTCCTCAGAGCTGCAGCGAGAGATTGCTGGCTGGTCCACAGCAATAAGCGGGGTTCGTTTTAAATGCAGGCAATACCTTAAAAACAACTAGTGAGAATTGATGTTAATGACAGATGTATGATAAGTTCTGAAACACAATTTTTCTCTCTCCATTACACATTTTTGTTAAAAACAAATCAAAATAGGACTGAGTTGTTTGCAAAATGGACTTTAGTCTTGTCCTGGACCTGATTATTTGTGTAAAGTGCAGCAAGAATGATTCTTTTCACATACATACACCTTTTAGACTGGCTTTGATGGAACTCTGTTCTACAAGGAATCTCAGACAGGATTTTTGGAAGCTGCACCCAGCCATGGGTTTGTGTCCTCAGATACCTGTGAGTTGGGTAAACTCCTCTTTTTTGAGGTCCCAAGAGCATGTGTTTCCTGGGCCTGTCAGAAAGTGACATTCTTCACTCACTGCAGGTTAGGAGCCAGGTATGAGGACTGTATAGACAAGGTATGAGGTCAGTTTTCCCAAGGGGCTTTTATTGGCTCTGCAAATGGAGCTTGACTCCTTAAAGAGAAACACACTCTTCCAGTCAAAGCCTTGGTAAAACAACCAGTTTTCCCCATTGCGTCTTGTTGCAAAAGAAAATGAATTCTTATTGGACTGATGCAAACAACTATATTGTTATAAGTCAAGAATACTCATAACCAGTTTCTGAATTCTAGAGGAACCAGGAAGAGAGAAACAAGCATGTTTCAAACTTTGTTCACAGGAGTATGCCTTACTTAATTGTTAAAAGCTGCAGCTAGTTCAAAAGAAAGTTTCCTCAACTCTGAAAAACAAAATAAGGATCAACAATGTTCCAATCAAAAGTCAAAAAGATTAGTTCAGTTTTCTATTACTTCAATCCATTCAGTTAACTCTCGTTCTGCCTGATATTCACAAACATTGCAGCTTTCCATGAATCCTGTGCATTTTTCTGTTGTCACAAACCTGCATTTGAGAGTACCTGTTAAAGTCCTACAGCTCATTATAAACCATCCTGTAAAGGGGATTAAAACAAGACAACAATTGTCTGTAAACAACAAAATGTCCAGGGTGGTTACAGTCAGAAACACAATTGACAAAGAAATTTGGTTACTGCTGTGGTTTACAATAGCTTAACATAATAATTTTAATTATAATTGATAGCACATGTTCAGACATTATAACCTTAGATATTCCATACGGTTTTGGAACATAGTTTTTGTTTTTCATTTTTGTTTTTGAGACAAATTCTTGCTCTGTTGCCCAGGTTAGAGTGCAGTGGTGTGATCTCAGCTCACTGCAATCTCTGCCTCCTGGGTTCAAGTGATTTTCCTGACTCAGCCTCCCAAGTAGCTGGGAATACAGGTATCTGCCACCGTGCCCAGCTAATTTTTGTATTTTTAGTAGAGACAGGGTTTTACCATCTTGACCAGGCTAGTCTCAAACTCCTGAGCTCGTGATCCACCCACCTCGGTCTTCCAAAGTGTTGGGATTACAGGCATGAGCCACTGCACCCAGCCAGAACATATGCTAATATTGTGCACTGAAATATATAACCTGAGGATGGTTAAATATCATTTTGGCAATCCCACATATCCAAACATGTCAAATAATCCTGTTTACCTCTCTTCTGGATGCTCCAGGGGCCCTCTGTAGCACTCAAAAGCTAGGGATCAGAAAAGACAACTTTGAGATTGAAGTTTGATTTGGGGAAGCCTGTTGAATATATTAGAAGTTTAAAACAGTTGATACTATGAAATACAATTTTAGATTACCATAAGTCATTTATTCTGACAAAATGATGACTCAAAAATTTGAAAAGACAAAAACCTTTTATTAGCCTTTACTATTACATGAAAATCCTGTTCAAGACAGAGAAGGCCAAATTTCACCATTGCATTAGCCTACTGTTAGTGTTAACCCCAATTTTTAGTGAAACCTTCTAGACAATTCTGTCTAATCTTAACAAGTGTCACCATGAGGTGAGATTTTCACAAACCTTTTATAACACTTCACAAGTTTTGCTAAAGAGCAGATTAGCGTCTTAAGATAACCTTGTTGTGCTTTTATTTCAATGCTCAATTTACAAAAAAAAAAAAAAAAAAACCCTTTTGAATTTAGTCAATATGTTCACACAGAGTTTTCTTCGCAGATTGTTACAATTTTTCCCCAATTTGCTTAAACCTTCACTTTATCTCATTTAAGACAATCCTTTATCTCTAAGCAAAATGTATACTTCCATGCCTTCTTTTTTTTTCTTTTTTTTTTTTTTTTGAGATGGAGTCTTGCTCTTTTGCCCAGGCTGGAGTGCAGTGGCACGATCTTGGCTCACTGCAAGCTTTATCTCCCAGGTTCACGCCTGGGAGATCACAAGGTCAGGCGATCAGGACCATCCTGGCCAACATGGTGAAACCCCGTCTCTACTAAAAATTAAAAAAAAAAAATTAGGTGGGCATGGTGGCACGTGCCTGCAGTCCCAGCTACTTGGGAGACTGAGGCAGGAGAATCATTTGAACCCGGGAGGTGAAGGTTGCATTGAGCTGAGATCATGCCACTGCACTCAAGTCTGGTGACAGAGTGAGACTCTGTCTCAAATAAATAAATAAATAAAATTAAAAATAAATAAATAAATATACCTATAGCTTGGATTCCACTTTCAATTATGCTGAACACTCTTTAAGAAAATCCTTTTTCGGCTGGGCGCGGTGGCTCACACCTGTAATCCCAGCACTTTGGGAGGCCGAGACTGGCGGATCACGAAGTCAGGAGATTGAGACCATCCTGGCTAACATGGTGAAACCCTGTCTCTACTAAAAAATACTAAAAAATAGCCAGGTGAGGTGGCGGGCACCTGTAGTCCCAGCTACTCAGGAGGCTGAGGCAGGAGAATGGCATGAACCCGGGAGGCGGAGCTTGCAGTGAGTCGAGATGGCGACACTGCGCTCCAGCCTGGGCGGCAGAGTGAGACTCCATCTCCAAAAAAAAAAGAAAATCCTTTTTCATTGATCAGAACTTTATAGAGAATATAAAGTGATCCTTATCATTTCTTTTACCAGTTAGCACCACTACCTATTCACAATCATGTTCAGGTTCTCCAGTTTCCTCTGGGAGGAAAGTGGCTGGGTTCAGGCAAGGACAGATTTTCAATGTGAACTGTAGATCCCTCTAGCAGCACAGCTTGATATTTGAGGAGGCGATTGTTAACCAGAGACTTTTCTTAGAGGACAGCAGTCCTGCTGTGTGGGGTATAAACAGGTTGTTTTCCCATGGTTAACTTGGTGGCCTCTGGAACCAGCAAAGCCACTGCTGCCACTGCTCAGAGGCAGGCTGGCCATCCTTTAGGTACCAAGTCACTTAGGTAAATGATGGCTGCTGCGCTGGACCTCGAGCCTGAGTCAAAACTCCCAGACATTCCCTTCCTTCCTGGTAGATAGAGACTGAATCCTTACCCTATGGGAAGACTGAGGGCTGGTGTTTTAAGTAAGGCTGGCTTTAGCTGGTTGAAGGCTTTTTGAGTCTCAGTTTCCTGGGTCAGAGGGTGAATTTTAACTGCCTAAATTTCTTTTATGAGGTGGTATAAAGGGCAAGCTATTTTACCACAACCGGGTACCCATAGTCTGCAAAAACCTTTAATGCCCCAAATCCTCTTAGCATTTTATGAGTTTTGGAAAAGGGAAAGGAGGAAATGGGCTTAATCTTTTCCTCACCAGGTGCTGTGGTCCCTTTTGATAAGACTAGACCTACACACTTTATTGAAGTCTGACAGAGCTGAGCTTTAGATTTGGAGATGCTACAGCCTCTCTCAGCTAAGAAACTGAGGAGAGCCTCAGTGCCTCCCTGACTTCCTCGGTTGGGGCACAGAGGAGAGTGGTATTTACATACTGCTAAGTTTCAACTTGAGGGCGAGAAAAATTAAATAGATTTTTGGACAGGGTCTGCTTCAGCAACTTCCTTCTGATGTCAGGGGCTACCTAACAAATCTGTTCCGTATTGAATTGGGAGACAGGGAGGTGTGTTTCACTAAGTTCTCTCTCAGCCTTTCCATAAAGGCCATGAAATTTTCATCTGTTTTTTTTTTTAATCTATCATGGATAACTTAGAGTAATTAAGAGGTTTGGCACTGGTTCTTTGCAAGCCTTTTAATATGCACATCAGAAAGTGTTTTCTTTCCCTTGCAACTATGGGATTACTAGACTCCAATTAGGGTTTTCAAGGGGGCACTGTCTCTCTTCCTATTGGTAATGAAGATGCTGTCTCTTTTTCACCCTCTTTCCCGTTTTGACTGGGTTTCTTTTTTTGACTGGCTATAGGGGACATGCTATTTGTCTCTGAATTTTTCTGCTGAAGTTAGGGTTTGGTGTAGGAGTAACCTAACATGTCACCATGTAAGATCAAACACTTGAATTAGATTTTGGAAAGCCTCTCTATATATCTACTGGGGTCATTGGAGAACTTGCCTAGGTCTCCCCTTTGTTTGTCTAAGTTTTTACAATGAGAAGGGAACTTGAACTCTAGTAGCACCATGTCCATTGGACATTTCTTGCAGGGGCAACAGCAGAATTGGGGGTTGCTCAGAGTGAACTTCAGGGTCTGAGACTTAAAGATTCAAGCTGTACTTGAGGGAAGTGCAGGGTTGAAGACAGGTTGTTACCCATCTAAAAAAAAAGAGTAGGAGACAAGGCATCCCTAAGCTTCCTTTTTTTTTTTGGAGTGACCCAGGGTAGAGAGAAAGATGAAAGGGCGTCCCCCTTCACTTCTTTCCTCCCATCCTCTGGGTCCCAGTGACCATGATAGGTGCTGCCCATGGATGCAAGCATGGTTTTCACCCATGGATCCAGAAGAGCTATTTGGCAGGAATGGTCACACTTAACTGTTCATAGCCCTAGTCTTCCTCTGGTGCTTCCCCTTTAACTTCCTAATCTTGCATAACCAGTATAGCCACTAGGTCACCCACATAAGGGGAGACAAATTGTATGGGTCCTGGGAAAAACTGTGTAATCGTTGTTGCTGGGAAAGGCCCCCTAATGAAGGGAGGGTTCTGGCTGTACCTCCATATTCCACTGTTATGGCCCAGACTACAGTATTCATTCCTAGAGAATAGGCCCGACTGACTTCCAAACATAAAACCCTTCTTTGTTTAAATGCCAACGTAGTTGGACGCAGAACAGGTGTCTTAAAAGAACATAAGGATTAAATGGCTGTCATCCCTTTGATGGGGACAGCACTGAGGATAGAATTTGTCTCTCATGGATAGCTTCCTCCAGATACTGAAGGAGGAGTTTTTCTGTCTACAAATGGGACATGGAGACTGGTACCCAGTAGAGGGAATAGGAGGGAAATGAATTGGGAAACTAAAGGTTTTGGACAAAGGGAAAAACCTTTGTTTTTTCTGTGGAGAAAAAATTCCCATTCCAATAGGTGGCGTGGCAGAGATTGGAACACCAAGTAGTAGTCTCCAAATGCTCTCCAGACGAAGGTTAGAGAGGGAAGTTTGAGGAGTGATAGGCCATCCCTTCAACGTGCCCCCAGTAAGAAAACAGTCCATCTCATAGAGAGGCTGTCTAGTTCTTCTGGCCAGTGCTGGCTTCTCACATGGAAAATAAAACAGCTTAAATGGATGGTTGGCGGATAGTCACTCGGGGAGAAATAACCTCCCATCCAACACCAGTGAGTACTATTATTGGGAAATAAATAGGTCTTAGAATCCCCCAATTTCAAGAAAATCACAGAGACAGCAAGGTTTTAAATTACATTCTTGATTACTCAGGCACTGACTGACTTTACCCAGTAAGATTATATCCCCAGGTTGTAGAAACACCCACCACATTGCATACAAAGAAGGGATAGGAGATATAATAGCCATGAAAAGAATGGAAGAAAATGTGATATAAAAGTCTGGAGGTCCTGTTGTCAACACTCAATGGGCAGTCAGGAACTGGAGTTAGTCCAAGGGTCTTCAGGTAACACTGAGGTGTAGCTTCAGCCAGAAGCCTTCAGTTGCCCCAGGACCTCCTTCCAGCCCCACACGATGGCCAGGCCCTGTGTGAGAGGAAACTGGATTGGAACAGAGCCGACATTCCCAACACTCAAGGGCAACTGGGGGATTGACAAAGTCCTCTCCAGCAAGTTTGTCCCCTGAATTTTAAGGCTGGCAGCCACACTAATTATATCTAAATGGCTGACAGGGGCCCAGTGTTTTCTTCACTCTTGAGAGGAAAAAAAAAACAGAGGGCGAGAAACTTTGGAAATAAAACTAGAGTTAAGGTTCTGCTCCTACTCACCCTTTTGATGGATCCCAGATGAGCCCCCACTAATGAAACAGATCAGGGTCACTGACCTTGTTGTCTAAAGTGTTGTCCAAGCTCATTGTCTCATATCCAAGAAAATTAAGAAGTGTGATTACAAAAGATGAGGCTGGAGTGAAAGAAGAAAGCTCTTCAAAGCAGAGATGGGCCACCTTTACACTGAATTCAAAGCTTCTATAAGAAACTCCTCTCATCTCTGTAGCTATTTGAGTATCTTCTCTTATCTGAAAAGCTGTCTGCACAACTCTCCTGTGCAGGACCCTTCCTGCTTATCTGTGAAGGTGCAGCCTGAATTTTCCCTAGGCTGCTCAATTTTTGCCTGTAGCTGTACTTTTTCAGGCAGGCTGCTTCTCCAAGGACCACACTTAGCTATTCACCTAACTGATTTTTCCTTTCTTCTCCCTCACTGTTGTAACAGAATATCAGAGATGGGTAACCTATAATGAAAATAAATGTATTTCTTATAGTTCTGGAGCTAGTAAGTCCAAAATTGAGAGGCCAGCATTTGGTGACTTTCTTGCTACATAACATGACAGAAAAGATCACATGGACAAAAGAATGAGGAAGAGATCAAACTCATGGACTCAAGCCCTTTATAATTTGCATTAATCTATTCATGATGGTGGAGAGCTCATGACCTAAAAACCTCCCAACATGCATTGGGGATTAAGTTTCCAACACATGCTTTTGGGGAACACATTCAAACCATAACATTTTGTCCCTGGCCTCCCAAATCCATGTCCTTTTCACACATACAATATATTCCTTCCACCCAATAACCCCCAAATCTTAATTTATTCTAGCATTAAATCAAAAGTCTGAAGTCCAAAGTCTCATCTGAATAAGATATGGGTGAGACTTAAGACACAATACACCCTGAAGCAAATTCTCCTCTAGCTATTGGTTTGTGAAATCAAAACAAGATAAGTGCTTCCAAAATACAATTACGGGACAGGCATGGGCTATACATGTCCATTCCAAAAGAGAGAAATGGGGGAAAAAGAAAATAACAGACCCTAAGCAAGTCCAAAACCCAACAAGAAAGATAACATTAAATGTGAAAACTTCAAAATAATTTTTTAGTCCATGGGCTGCCTTCTGTACACTCTGGGGTAGCCTGGGCCTGCAATGTCTTGAGCAACCTCAGCCCCATGGCTTTACTGGGCTCAACCAATGCTTCAGCTACCTGAGGTTAAAGTCTCATTCTGTTACAAACTACAAACTGTTAGGCTCCCTATGTAATGGAAGTTAACACGAGGCCAATCAGATTTCCCATACAAGGCTTTAATTGTGGGGCTTGAGCTCAAGCGCAAGAGAGAGAGCAGAGGCACAAGGACCTTCTGGCTGTCCCCTTTAAAAAAGCGAGCAGGAATTTTTTTATCAGGCAAAGCATAGGCATTGAAATCAGGAGTGGGTTTGCAGTGGGCATTTCTTCCCTTTGTATACAAGGTTGAACAAAGCATGTGAGGGGTGGGGTATGTAGGTCAGCATACCTGGTTGTGATGGCTATCTTAGGTAATGGTCCACTGGGGGGTCTGGATGGTGGCAACAAGGCTACAAATCAGTTGTTCAGCATTCTTTCCTGAGGTAGGACACTCCACAATCTTGGTTATTTCCTAAGGCATGTTCCTGGAATTCTTTGAGCAAAAGGACTATTAGTGGCTATGGCACCAGTGAGGTAGTGGTGTGGGTTTTGTGATCAGTGGGAATGCATGAAAGAATGCCCTGGTGGGGCTGAGTTGAAGCCAGTTCCCATCCCTACTCTGTGTCAACCCTCCCTGAGAAATTTTATCCTGTTTATTTTTAAAGACAAAGGGCTGAAGGTCTCCTCTTCTGAGTCTGCTTCCCACTAGTCAGGGACATCATCCCTGCCTAATTTTTGAGGTCATAAAAAATCCCTTGCTGACTAATTGAATGTGTTATAGCGGCTTAGCTCCTCCCCATAGGATACTAGGGGTTGAAATCCTTGCACCACCATCAGCTTGACGTGGACTGCTGAGACCTAGAAGACATAAGCTTTAACAGTCTACACCTCTGTTGAATATAACAAATAATTATTTTAAAAATCAAATAGCACCCAATGATCATTAATACAATGTTTAAGCCTAGTTTAACAATGCTCATAAAAATAGATCAGATGTCAGTTAGAATCTAAGTGAATAGGCTGGAAAACCAGTCTCTTGTTGTCTGAAATATAAGGCAAACAGATTTTTAGTAGAGGTATTTCTACAGAAACAGAAGAAAAACAAATGTTAATGGTGGGAATAATGTATCCAGATGTATCTCAATGCATGTTTAGTTACAGAGGAGGAAATCAGTGGCATTCTGGCACATCACTCTCATCTATACTAGAAGGAATAAGCTTCAGGCTGTAGGGTCTTAGAAAAAAGGTAATAGCAATTCTATTAAGTCAGAAAACTGTAAGGTAATTTTTAAAATGTTAGTGTGGAGACTTGTAGCCCAGAAAGAATTTAAGATTCAGTCCAAATTGCAGAAAATCATAAAAACCAATAAACAATGGACAAGGCTGGAATCTAATAACAAGTGTCTTATAAACTGTTGTTGTAGCATTATTTTTATCTCTCTAGTCTCTCATTTTTATCAAAGACAAATCATGATAGGACTGATTTGTTTGCAAAATAAATTTCAGTGTTATTATGTATGGCCTTATTATTTGCATAAAGACTGGCAATAATAATTATTATCCTTATGGGTTCTCTTCTTAATTGGCTTTGCTAGAACTTTGTTCCATAAGGAATCTCAGACAAGACTTTTTGAGGTCATGAGGTCAGCCACAGATTTATCTGTGCCTGCAAATACTTGTATAAATTGGGTAAATTCTTCTCCTCTCAATGCCTCAAGATAACCTGAGGCTCTTGGACTTGTTAGAAAGTGACATTCTTTACTTACTAAAAGTCAGAAACCCTCTATAGGACCACATAGGCAAGGTATGAGGCCAGTTTTGCAAAGGGACTTTTCTTGGCTTTATGAATCAATCACATGTTTTAAAAAGTAGTTTGAAAGCAGGCTACTCCAGTCACACAACCTTGGTAAAATAAACAGTGCTTCCGATTGTTTCCTGTTACCAAAAAAACACAGATTCTTATTGCACTCATACAAGTAACCATATATCCATAAGTTAAGAATACTCACAAATTTAGGAGAAATCAGGTGGAGAGAAAGGAATATGCTCTAAATTTTGTTCACAGGAGTATATTTTACTCAACTGTTACAACATATAAATACTTCAAAAAACTGTTTATTTATTCTGGAAAATAAAATAAAAAAGATAAGTTGCATTTCAGGAAAAAAGTGATGAAAATTATTTTAATTTTCTATTAGTTTAGTCCATGCAATTAATTCCTGTTCTGCTTAATGTTTATGAAAACATTAGCTGCCCCAGAGAGTATTGGAAGTTGTTTTCTCTAATCTAATGGTTCGATTTCCAAAGTTATCAGAAATCTGCATTGAAAAGTGCCCATCATAGTCCTATATCTGATTATAAAACTGCCTTTTGAAAAGGATCAAAGTAAAACAACAACTGTGCATGACGAGAGTCTCAGAAAAGCCATGGTTAATAACGCAACTGATAAGGAAATCTGATTATTTTTGTGGCATCCAAAAATTTAACATAATCATAATTAGTTCTGGTAACATATGGAAACATGTCAAAATTATCAGGCTTGCACAATTCTGGAACACATATATAAATAAAAACACATGGATACACATAAATAACCCCCCCCCCAAAAAAAAAGCCAAACTCCACTTTATGCCTGATGATGCTTTTTGTATGATTTTAACATGCTAAATAAGCCACATGTGTCTTTGGACTTCAGGAGACCTAATATCTAAAAGGTTAACAACGTTGAAAGGGCTGTATTTACAATATTATTTTGGAAAGCTTGTCAAATATTAAAACACTTGATATTGGCTGCTCTGCCTAAGGAGTAGCCATTCTTTATTCCTCTACTTTCTTAATAAACTTGCTTTCATTTTACTTTATGGACTCACCCTGAATTATTTCTTGCAAAAAATCCAAGAACCCTCTCTGGGGTCTGGATTGGATTCCTTTTCCAGTAACATCTTTCTGGCAAATCCTGAAGGGACTATACTGAAGAGACCCCTGACCCAAAGGAAAATCATCTGCACACAACACCAACTGGCCAAGTTTGGGTAAGTGGGTGCATTTACATGGGTAAAGAATGGGATTGAGTTAGACACCCAGCTTAGGGGAGTTAGAGTCTCTCCTAGAACAGATGGGGTTAAAGGCCCATCTTGATAAAAGGCAAGGACGCTTTACCGAACCTGGGATCCAGGCCTAACTTAGGAAGGTTAGAGTCCTTCCTAGGATTTAGGGAGTTGGAGGCCCCTCTCAGTAAATTCCCTCTCAGCTAAGAACAGGTTTGGCACTACAGGATGTTAACTGCTATTCTCTTTGGATTAATCTCTCTTGTATTCTTTGCTGACGGCTATGGGTGACAGGATTAGGCATGTACAGGATTGTGGGACATGGGGT
Organism: Chlorocebus sabaeus; assembly: GCF_047675955.1. Taxonomy (NCBI): domain Eukaryota; kingdom Metazoa; phylum Chordata; class Mammalia; order Primates; family Cercopithecidae; genus Chlorocebus; species Chlorocebus sabaeus. The sequence continues at coordinate 4,849,344 of NC_132929.1, read as the reverse complement.
GCTTTTTCCACCCTAAAGGGGAAAGTTGAGAGCTGATGGGACTGCTGGAAAAGATTCCTTTGTTACCAACAAGCGGCCACCTGAGCTTTTGAATCAGTGTTGCTGCAATGGGGTGGGGGGTCTTTCTCTGGCCTCCTGAGCTCTTCCCCTTCCCCACCCCACCACAGGCAATGTTTTTCTCCTTTCCCTTTCCTTTCTTTCTTTGTGTAAACTGTTGAATGAATAGTAAAAATCACTGTCTACATCTGTCAGAAAGAGGAGTTCCTTAGGATAGAAGTTGGGCTTGGGATCCCATAAGCCCGCTCTTCAAGATGGCCCAGCAAACTGATCAGTTATGTCCTTGGGACCTTGACCTTGTAACCACGTGGTGGTACTTTCTCTTAGTCTCCACCTTCCAGGGGACAGAAATGTTGGGATTCATGTCATATCTCTAAAAATTATCTTGAGCATTTAAAACCTTTTGCAAGCTCAAAATTGGCTGCTCTAGACTGCCTCTGGGAAGAGCAAGGAAACCAACCCAATGCTGTAGCTCAGCAGCTAAAGCTTTGCCAATTTACAATGGTGACCCGGGTTCACTTCCCAGCTTAAATAATAAGTCCTTCCTGCTGGCTTGGTACCTGCATGACTCATACCATTTGTTGATTATCTTCCCCTCCATGAACTATCTTGAATTTTCCTTTCTCTGAGCCAGAAATATTTGCTATGTGGCCTAAATTCAGGTAATAAGAGATTTAAAAGAATTTTTTAAAGAGTGCTATAGTTAAAAGTCAGCTTAATTAAAAGTGGATATTCAAGCTCTAACAGCTTGGGACTCATTGGGAAAATCAGAGGAGGCACCAAAGACCGTTTTGGGAAAAACCTCTGTTTTCCTCATGAAACCCCAGGAATTGGAAGTGGATAGATCCTTCTCAAAATCTAAGGCTCTGTTCTGTTTTGCATTGCATTATCTTATGGTTTTGACTTTCAGGGGTATCAGAAATTACTTCACATTATGAGAGAGATTTGGTGTGTAATAAATAGGTAGGGAATATACTTTTAGGGATGGCTAATATCAGTTATTGGGGGATACTCATATCTTTGCATGTTTGGATCAGAGAAGCATGCTCTTGGCCACCTGGAAAGTATGAAAATATCCCCACCTCCCACTGAGAGATAAGACTTCCATGGGAGATGGGCTGATTCCCTCCTTTGGGGTTCCATGATCTGATACAAAAATCAAACCCTTAATTTTTGGGAATCTCGTTTTTGCCTTCCAGTTGTGCCTGTTTATTAGGCCATAAAAGCTACATACTTTCCTGGCCCTGTTCCTCCAGGGGCTCCATCCTGAAGCCAGTAATCTAATTAAGAAACTGGCTGTATTAATCTGTTTTCATGCTGCTGATAAAGAAATACCTGAGACTGGGAAGAAAAAGAGTTTTAATTGGACTTACAGTTCCACATGGCTAGGGAGGCCTCAGGATCATGGCAGGAGGCAAAAGGCACTTATAGGGTGGCAGCAAGAGAAAAATGAGGAAAAATCAAAAGCAGAAACCCCTGATAAACCCATCAGATCTGGTGAGACTTAATCCACCATCACAAAAATAGCACGGGAAAGACAGACCCCCATGATTCAATTACCTCCCACTGGGTCTCTTCCACAACACATGGGAATTCTGGGAGATGCAATTCAAGTTGAGATTTGGGTGGAGACACAACCAAACCATATCACTGGCAAATTAAAAATCTTTCAAGTACTGTATCTTTTGTCTGTCTGTGTATTTATATGTGTCGTATATGTGATGTCTATATATGAGAGAACTTTGATTAGTTGGCTTAAAAATAATGAGAGCTTAAATCAAATATTTTTTCAGAAAAGCAAAAACTCTAATGTCTTTTAGGTCATGTGACTTTAGTAATCTTTGGGAAATTAAAACAGCTTTAAAGATTATTGGTAAAATAAAGGCATTTTGTTTAAATTAGGCAGGTACTAAATGCTTTAAAAGTCATAAATTGCTTGACTTTTGAAAATTATTCAATTTACCTAGCTAGGAGCCATTAGATTCTAGATACGGCCTGGGGACATGTGGAGTTAGCTATGCCCCATAACTATGAAAAGAAGGTTAATAAAGAAAAGATATTTTATACAAGAAATGATCTTGTATGGCAAATTCTTGATTTAAAGTAAAATGATTCATTGTTTAAAAAGAGGAATGTTTAGGACAAGTCAGAAAGTCCAAGCATGTCTTTTTAAGTCATGAAAGGATTCATGAAAGGAAATTTATGCAAGAAATGTACAATGTAAATGTTATTAGGCCTCTTAGATGTTCCATAAAATGCCATTATGACTCGTAACTGTATAACTTGCCTGCTTTACAGTGAGGTAGAGCCTGAGGACATGTGGAGTTAACTCTCTAGGCATTTCGGAAAGAGTCAGTTATCTGCACTTCTCTCTGATGTCCTAGGCTCCACACCTAGTACATAATTAACATTGCTTACTTATCAGGTTTTTCACCAAAAACAAAAGCTTCTAAGAGTTAACATTGTAACATGTAATTGAGACTACTGGAGGAACAGTTTTGTATGCAAGGTGTGTAAGGAAAGTGAAATGTGTTTTTGGTAAGAGATTATAAGAAGGCATGGGAACATGGATTTATTTTGCCCAGTTTAAAGGGTTAAAAGATTGTTTTAAGTGAGATAGAAAAAATCTAAAGGTTTGAACAAGTTGTGAAAAGTTTATAAAAAATTAATTGTAAAATAACTTCTGTATGTGAACATATTGGCTAATGTTAAAGGTGTATTATTCAGTTTTTCTGTAAATTGAACATTAAAATAAAAGCACAATAGGTTTTTCTTAGACCACTGATCTGCTCTCTAACAAAAATGGTAAGGGATTATAAAAGGTTTTTGAGAATCTTACCTTATGGTCAAACTAATTAAGATTGAATAGATTTGTCTATAAGTTTTAATAAGAATTGGGATTGAAATTAATATTACGCTAATACAATGGTAAAATTTGTCTTGGTATAATAATCATACAGGAAACATTGTCAAATATGAAATAGTGTTTGGCTTTCTTTGGGCTGTGTTTGTGTAAATATGTTATTGGCATGTGTTCTAAAATTATGGGAAACTCATATAATTGTGACATAACTTAGTGTATGTTATTAATAGTTGTAATTGTTATGTAAAGTTGTTGTATGCCACAGAAGTAACCTACATTTCCTTATCAATTGTGGCTTTAATACTGGCTGTCCTAATTAAGACTTTTTGTCATTCAGATAATTTTTGCCTTGTTTTGATCCTCGTTAAAAGCTGGGTTTATAATCAGCTACAGGACTTTCACAGGTGTTCTTAACTGCAGGTTTCTAATAACTTTGGAGACTGACATTGGAGTAGAGGAAAAACTTTCAAGACTTATGGAGAGCTGAAATGTTTGTGAATATCAAACAGGACAGGAGTTAACTACATGGACTGAACTAATAGAAGACTAAAGTAATCTTTCTTACTTTTTGGCTTAAAATGTGACTTATTCTTTGCTTTATTTTTCAGAGCCAAGAAAACCTTATTTTTGAGCTATTGAAAGCTTTCAATGATTGACTAAATTATACTCCAGTGAACAAAAATTGGAGCATATTTATCTCTCTACCTGATTTCCCCAGAATTTGGAAAGTATTTGTGAGTATTCTTAACTTATAGTTAAGGCAATATAGCTATTTTCATAAGTATAAGAAGAATTTTTTTTTTTTTTTTTTGGCCACAGGATGCAATTGGAAAAATTGGTTATTTTACCAAGGCTTTGACTGGAATGGCATGCTTTCCTTTAAGAAATCAAACTTGGCCGGGCGTGGTGGCTCACACCTGTAATTCCAGCACTTTGGGAGGCCAGGGTGGGTGGATCACGAGGTCAGGAGATTCAGACCATCTGGCTAACACGGTGAAACCCCGTCTCTACTAAAATTACAAAAAAAAATTAACCATGTGTGCTGGCGGGTGCCTGTAGTCCCAGCTACTCAGGAGGCTGAGGCAGGAGAATGGTGTGAACCTGGGAAGCAGAGCTTGCAGTGAGCTGAGATCACTCCACTGCACTCCAGCCTGGGTGACACAGTGAGACTCTGATTAAAAGAAAAATCAAACTTGATTTATAGAGCCAATAAAAGCCCTTTGGGAAAATGACTCGTACCTTGTCTATGCAATTCCTGTTCAGGGTTCCTGACCTGTGGTAAGTAAAGAGTGTCACTTTCTGACAGGCCAAGGAGGCCCAGGTTATCTTGGGACCTCAAAAGGAGAGGAATTTACTCAACTCATAGAGATTTTATGGAACAAACCTATGGCTGGGCTTGGCTTTGAAAAAGTCTTATCTGGATAGTTCCATCAAAGCTAATTTAAAAAGCTTATATGTAAAAGAATTATTCTTGCTGCACTTCATACAAAAAATCAGGCCAAGTATAATAAAGTAAATCAGTCTTACCATGATTTGTCTTTAGTAAAAGTGGGGGACTGGAGTGTGGGAAAAAATAATGTTTCAAAAACTAGGGTATACCCGTTATTAGATTCTAGTCTCATCAGTTGTTTTTAAGACTTTTTCTGCAATTTAGGCTGATTGCTTGTTCCTGTAAATCAACTGGTGATCTCCGACTATAGCTCAGAAGAAACAAGAGTGATGAGTAATGTAAAAAAAAGAAAGAAAGAAAATTGAATCAACATTCCAGTTCTGGGAGCACATTGGAATCAGCTGATGACCCCACGTCAGCTTGGTTCCCATCCCATGTCAGCTTGGTTCCCATCCCATGTCAGCTTGGTTCCCATCCCATGTCTGCTTGGTTCCCATCCCATGTCTGCTTGGTTCCCATCCCATGTCAGCTTGGTTCCCATCCCATGTCTGCTTGGTTCCAACGGTTGCTGAGTTCATGGAAAACCTTATTTCGTTTACTTGGGAAAATTTTACTTATTTTGCTTTACTATTGTGAAATATATTGCATTTGTACTCTGTGTAGAAATGCAGGATAAGCTTACTGAATGTTTTCTTAAATTGAACAATTATTAATCTTCCAGTTATTACCTATTGTCAGAACTCAGATTTATGAAGGTCCCTCACCATACTGATGCTTTCTGACTGAGCTCCTTTCTATCCCAAATACAAGAGACCCTAACAGTTAGTCAGAAATAGCATCACCCCTATTCAGCCTGAAGAAGTTACAGAATATGAATCTTTGTCCATCTACCATCCCTAGGATTAAGGGTTCTCTTAAAAAAGGGAGGGAGGAAATATTAGAGGCCTTTGAACTGGAGTGCCCCTATCTTGATAAGGAACTGGGTAAAATAAGGCTAGACCTCTTGGGCTGTGTTCTCAGTAAGTTTGGCATTCTAAATCACAGGATGAGATAGAAGGTTGGCAGAAGATACAGGTCATAAAGACCTTGCTGAGAAAACAGGCTGCAGTAAAGAAGCCAGCTAAAACCCACCAAAACCAAGATGGTGATGACAGTCTGACCTCTGATTGTCCTCACTGCTCATGATGTGCTAGTTATAATGCATTAGCATGCTAAAAGACACTCCCACCAGTGCCAAAACAGTTTACAGATGCCATAGCAATGTCAGGAAGTTGCCCTATATGATCTAAAAGGGGAGGAACTCTCAGTTCCAGGAATCACCTGCCCATTTCCCAGAAAACTCATGAATAGTATACCCTTTATTTAGCATATAATCAAGAAATAACTGAGACCAGCCTGAAAAACATGATGAAACTTCATCTCTACTAAAAAAATACAAAAACTAACCAGGAGTGGTAGCTGGCACCTTTAATCCCAGCTACTTGGAAGGCTGAGGCAGGAGAATCACTTGAACCTGGAAGGTGGAGGTTGCAGTGAGCCAAGATCACACCACTGCACTCCAGCCTGGGTAACAAGAGCAAAACTCCATCTTGAAAAAAGAAATAACCATGAAAATGGCAGGCTGCTGCTTTACCTATGGAACACCCATTCTTTATTCCTTTACTTTCTTAATAAACTTGCTTTCACTTAAAAAAAAAAAAAACAAACTTGATATCAAAAATATTAGATCACAGATCATTCATTCAGCCTAAATTATTACTCAAAACTTTTCAAAAAGGCTAAAACCTTTTAAAATAACAGCACCCAATAAAGACAACATGAGGCCAACTGAATCTGTCTGTTCTTTCTCCCCTCTTTTTCCCTTTGCTTCTGCAGTTTACTCTAAAGGCAAACAGAAATCTTTCACTATTTTTTAACATTATATTAAAAAGAAATAAATCTATTCAATTTTAATTAGTTTGATCATAAGGTAAGATTTTTGTAAGCTCTTTCTAATTTTTTTATTAAAAAGCCAATTAATGCTCTATAAAAATGCTGTTATTTAGGCAGAGAGGCCCAGATTCTGGGTCTGCCTCAGTGTACTTTTTACATTAATGTGACGTCCATAGAAAAACTAAATTATCCCCTTTATATTTTCGCCAACTTGCTCATATACAGGACTTCATTTCTAAGATCAATGTTTTATAGATTTTTTTTATACACTCTGTTCCCCAGGATGGAGTGCAGTGGCATGATCTCAGCTCACTGCAACCTCTGCCTCCCAGGTTCAAATGATTCTCCTGTCTCAGCCTCCTGGGATTACAGGTGCCCACCACCACGCCTGGATAATTTTTATATTTTTAGTAGAGATGGGGTTTCACCACGGTGGTCAGGCTGGTCTCGAACTCCTGACCTCAGGTGCTCTGCCCACCTTGGCCTTCCAAAGTGCTGGGTTTATAGCATGAGCCACTGTGCCCAGCCTTAAATCTTAAATTTAATCTTATCTCTATTTTCAAATTGTATTTTAGGTCTGGGGCACATATGCAGGTTTGTTATGTAGAAAAATTGCATGTTGTGGGGTTTGGTGTACAGATTATTTTATCACCCAGGTAATAAACATGATACTAGGTAGTTTTTTGATCCTTACCCTCCTCCTATCCTCAAGTAGATCCTTGTGTCTGTCGTTCCCTTTTTTGTGTCCGTATGTACTCAATGCTTAGCTTCCACTTATAAATGAGAACTTAACATCTCCAAACTAGACAAAATTCATTCATTCTCTTTAAAAACTCACACTCCTATGCCTCTTTATAATATTTTACCAAAAGCACATAACACTAATTTTTAGTGAGAAACATAGGAGGGAAATTATTATAATTATACGCCAGGTGCAGAGCGTAGAACACAGGAAAGAACTGCAGATAATAGCTGACTCTTTTCAGCACAGCTAGTGGGCATGGCTAACTCCATATGTACCCAGGCCTTACCTGGAATCTAGTCACCCTAATATAACCAAGTTGAACAATTATCAAAAGCCATAAAAGCAGTTTATAAACATAAAGCATCTAGCAAAGACAGTATCTGATCTGCCTAATTTAAACCAGATGTCTAAATTTTGAAGACTTCTTATTTATTTTACCAATAATCTTTAAAACTGTCTTTATTTACCAAAGATTACTAAAGTCATGTGAACTAAAGGCACTAGTTTCTATTTTTCTGAGAAAATATTTTATTTAAGTGCTTATTTTTCTTTAAGTCATTAATTTTATATAAATATTCCACATTCAACACATGTAAATAGACAGAAGCAGAACTAGTAGAATTATAATTTTTTTTTTACTTTCCAGTGTTTAAGTTTCTATTTTCCATTTTAGACCATCAGTCTCTTGATTACCTGTTCCTTGCTGTAAACAATTGTCAGCTAGAAAACTTTAAATTTGTATTTCTAAATGAAAACTTTTAGGTAAAACAGGACAGAGGATTTATATTTTACCCTAACTAAGAAAAACTGGTGTGAGTGAAAGTTCAGCTAAGATGTCCAGGAAAAGCAGACATTCTAATACATGAAGATTCCCTTAAACATGTAAATGTTTTCATTGTATTATTGGCTTTAGGGCAGAGCCTTTCAAGGAATAGGGCCAAGAAAGCATGCGGTTTGTAGGGCCTCATAAGCCAGCACAGCTGAAAGGCAAAACGGTTCCCCAGGAATTAAGGATCTGATTTTTACACCAAATCCTGGGTCCCCCAAAAGAGGGAAATGCTACGGGACAAGACAGTGCAATACTTCCACAATGTATATCATCTCAAAGACATTTCTCCAAGGCTGGTGGGCAACCCAAAGTCAATCAGCCCATCCCCCCATTTCATGCCTTAAAGGGTGCCCAAGTGCATGCTTTTCTCATTTAAATGTGTGAAGAAGGAATTATTAGCCTGTAATGACCACTCACTGTAAGCAACTGCCATGAGCCATTCCTAGAAGTATATCTTCTACCTATATATCAAGACTAAAACTTCTTTCATAATGAAAAGTCATTTCTGATGCTCCCCAAAGTCAAAAAAGTTCAGTATCGATGAAAAACAGAGCAGGGCCTTCGATTTTGAGAGGGATCTGTCCACTTAAAATTCTTGGGGTTCCATGAGGAAAGCAGAGGTTTCTCCAAAAACAGGGTCTATGGCACCACCACTCTTATTCCCAAGGTCCGCCAGGCTGTCAGAAAATACCTTAGGTCCTTTTGTGTGGGCAAGAAGGATGGCAAGAAAACAGACAGAAATCAATGGAGAAATTATTCAGCTGACTGAGAAGAAAAAGAAAATTTTCTCCAGAAACAAGATTCAATAAGAGAAAAAAGCATAAAGTTCTTTTAAATATATATATGTAACTTGGATATCTTTCTTAAATTAAGCTGGCTTTCAACTATAGAGCTCAAAAAAAAAAAAAAAAAACTTTCAAATTGCCCATTACCAAATTCTAGCTAGGGCAAATAGCTGACAGCTGACACCTCTGGCTTTTAAACTGCTTCATGCTCAGATATTCTCCCAAATGAAACCAATAAGCCTTAACTATGATTAGGACATAACCACAGAAACATGAGGTTTTTTGAAAGAAAGAGCAATGGTTCTTGCAAGATTTATAATCACTGTTAACGTAGCTCAGAAAAAAAAAGTATTAAGACAGTAAATTAGAAGCAGTCCATGGAGGGAACATGAATCAATAAATGGCAAAAGTCCTACATACATCAAACCAGAAATAATTCGGTTCCCAAGCTAGGAATTGAACCCAGGATGCCATCATGAAAAGGCAAAACCTTAGCTACTGAGCTACAGCAGGAAGCAGTTACTGGTGCTTTTCCCAGAAGGAGTAAGAGTAGTCATTTCTGAGCCTGCAAAGAATTTTTAACTGTTTCAGAGAATTCTTAAGGCTAGCCATGACATTATCATGTGTTCTTCCAGACAGGACGTCCAATGTAAACCTGAAAATTCCCACCCTCCAGATGGCCAAGACCAAGAAAGAGTACCTCAACATGGTCACAAAGTCAATTTCTCAAGGACATAAAACAAGACAGAAGGGAAACCTTACCGGTTTTTGCTTCTGGGACCTGAAGCAAAAGTTTGAAACTGACCAGACTGCTGGGCCAGCGTGAACAGCAGGCTTACAAGGTCCTAAGGCCACGTTCTATCCTGTGGTACCCCTTTCCATGACAAAACAACACAGAAACACAATCGCATCACACAAAGCACACCGGATTTGCTACAGCCTCACAGTTTGGCTCACGGTTTTGTTATGTTTTTTAACCATTAATTAAAATCTTGCTGAGGAGACAAACAATGATTTTTACTATTGACTTAACTGGCTTGCACAGAGAAAGGCCAGAAGCCTGGCTGGTAAGAAATTCTTACTGTTTTGCCAGCATTCCAGGATTCCAGGTTCCCTTTCTCTGCAGCTTCCAGAAAAGTAGAGTGGCTTTTGATGATCCTGCTCACTGCACCATAGCTGTGGGGGCCAAGCTGTGTTACAAAGGAAAATCATCTTTCTCTGTTTTAAGGAACCATAGGCAAAAGTCTCTCATTTTTGCAAGATGCTGACCAATGGGTTGCATGGAGACAAAAAAAAAAGCGGGGGGGTCGGGCACGGTGGCTCAAGCCTGTAATCCCAGCACTTTGGGAGGCCGAGACGGGTAGATCACAAGGTCAGGAGATCGAGACCATCCTGGCTAACACGGTGAAACCCCATCTCTACTAAAAAATACAAAAAAAACTAGCCAGACGAGGTGGCGGGCACCTGTAGTCCCAGCTACTCGGGAGGCTGAGGCAGGAGAACGGCGCAAACCCGGGAGGCAGAGCTTGCAGTGAGCGAGATCCAGCCACTGCACTCCAGCCTGGGCGACAGAGTGAGACTCCGTCTCAAAAAAAAAAAAAAAAAAACCAAAAAAAAAACAGGTGTCAAATTCAACACACAAAAGGAAAAGCAGATCAGGACGTGAGCGATGCAGACTTCAAACCCTGTCAAATGCTGTCAAGTTCTCTCCTCACGAAGACAGCAGAGAGTCGGTAGGCTTACAGGCTGGAACAGACAGATGACAGAGCAGCCCATGGACTTCCCTTCTCCACAAAGTGTGGCAAAGGGAGGAAGAGAACTTAGAAGACTTAAAGAAGATTGCAGAGTTCAAGCCAGGGTGCCAGACAGAGTTTCCTCTCAACTGAACCAACTGGCTGTTTCAATCCCTCCTGCACGATGTCTATTGAGACAGAGCCAACTGTTTCAACCCGTCCCACACAGGGACCTTCTCAGGTCAAGCCGATGGAGTTAATGAAAAGCAAAGAAGAAAGGAAAGCTGGAAGAAGAAGGAAAAAGACACAACAAATTGGGGACAGGAGGGGAGGGAAAGTGTTGTCTGCAGGGTTGGCAAGGAGTCTCCAGGAAGCTGGAGAAAATCTCACCAGTTGTCACAACGCTGAATCAAATGTTTTGCCAGCATTCCAGGCATCCACTTCTCAGCTGCGAAGGGGTCATGTCTGGACATCCCACTTGCTCATGAACCTCCCTCTCCAGGGAGAAAGCGCTCCCCACATCCCATGGTCTGGCTGCAGTCACCAGAGAATCACCCATATAATGGAAATTAACATGGGGCCACGCAGATTTCCCAGACAAGGTTTTCATTTCTGGGCTTGTATTCCAGTGCAAGGGAGACAGTGGAGGTGCAAGGATCCTTTAGCTGGCCCTCCAAAAAGAGACAGTATAGAATTTTTAGTAGGCAAAGCATGGGAATTGACATCAGGAGTAGGGTATGGAGGCTGGGTCAGGCACGGCACGTGAGGAGTAGGGTACACAAGTCAGGATATCTGGTTGCGATGGTTGTCTTAACCAGCTGGTCTGGTCAATAGCAGCAAGGCTGTAAATCAATTGTTCACCATTCCTTCCCAAGGTGGGACACTCAACAACCTTGGTTCAATATTTCGGATCTCCTAAGGCCAGGTCCTGGAATTAAGTGAAGGGACTATTCACAGATATGGAATCAATGAGGTGGTGGTGTGGGTTTTGTGATCAGTGAGAATGCATGAAAGAATGCTCCAGTGAGGATGAGCTGAAGCCAAACCCCATCCCTGCTCTGTCTCAATTCCTGTGTCTGTTCCAGGTTGGCATGGCACACTGGTAGTTCAACAGTCCTGGGGTCTCAGTGGCAGCCCCACCCCTGTGGCTACACAAGGCATTGATTGCCCCAATGGGGGACTGTCTGTGGTGGCTTTGCCCCTGTGGCAGGTTTCTCCCCCCAAGTTTTCCACAGCATCCTTTGAAATCTACTGGTCAAGCAAAGTGTGGCATGGTTGTCTTTTTTTCCTCTTAGAGTAAAATAAGAGAAGGGAGAAATTATTTAAAGATAGAATTTATAATTAAAAGGAAATCAGAATGGAAAGATGAAAACCCTAAGCTTGGATATCAGGGGGAACCCCACCCCCAATGTTTAACGTGGGTTCTTTTCTATTTCCTAGGTGTCTCGGCTGGGTTGAGAAATCAAGGGAAAGAGCACAAGAGAGAGAAATTTAAAGCTGGGTTTCCGGGGGAGACATCACATGTCGGCAGGATCTGTGATGTTCCCCGAACCGTAAAACCTGCAAGTTTTTATGAGCGATTTTCAAAAGGGGAGGGAGTGCACGAATAGGGTGTGGGTCACAGAGATCACAGGCTTCACAAGGTAATAAAATATCACAAAGCAAGTGGAGGCAGGGGAGATCACAGGATCACAGGATGGGGGGGAAATTAAAATTGCTAATGAAGTTTTGGGCACGCATTGTCACTGATAACATCTTATCAGGAAACAGGGTTTGAAAGCAGACAATCTGTCTGACCAAAATTTATTAGGCGGGAATTTTCCTCGTCCTAATAAGCCTGGGAGCGCTACAGGAGACCGGGACTTATTTCATCCCTTCGGCTTTGACCATAAAAGACAGCACGCCTTAAAGGGGCCGTCTATAAGCCTACCTTCAGGGCACATTCTCTTTCTCAGGGATGTTCCTTGCTGAGAAAAATAATTCAGCGATATTTCTCCTATTTGTTTTTGAAAGAGGAGAAATATAGCTCTGTTCCGTCCGGCTCACCGGTGGCCAGTTCAAGGTTACCTCCCTTGTTCCCTGAACATCGCTGTTATCCTGTTCATTTTTTAAGGTGCCCAGGTTTCATATTGTTCAAACACACAAGCTCTACAAACAATTTGTGCAGTTGACACAATCACAGGGTCCTGAAGCGACAATCATCCTCCTCAGCTTACGAAGATGACAGGATTAAGAGATTGAAGTAAAGACAGGCATAGGAAATCACAAGGATATTGATTGGGGAAGTGATAAGTGTCCATGAAATCTTCACAATTTATGTTCAGAGATTACAGTAAAGACAGATATAAGAAATTATTAAAGTATTAATTTAGGGAACTAATAAATGTCCATGAAATCTTCACAATTTATGTTCTTCTGCCATGGCTTCAGCCGGTCCCTCCGTTTGGGGTCCCTGACTTCCCGCAACACTTGACCATATAAAGAAAAAAGAAGTATGTTCAGGAGAGAATGCTAATGGTGTGACAAAGTGACCATTTCCTAAAGAGATTAATATGGATAAAAGAAAGCCAAGTTCTAGTCATCAAGCAATTGGAAAATGAACTTGAAGGTAGTTCAGAAAAATCTTAGAGGCAAGCTGGGACCTGGAGGCCACCAGGGAGCCACAGCTCTTGGGTGCTGCACACCTCTAGAATTAGTACCACGTGCACGCTGCAGAGTTTACTGCTTCTACTTTAGGAAGCAGTAGGTTGAGCAGAACTTGGGCTGGGGTGACCAAAGAGTGCTGCACCAGAATGTGGGGAGCAGAGTCTTGAGGTAGCCCAGGGTAGCCAAATCTGAGATCTTGTATATACCTATCTTTGAAAATGTAGCCCTCACGGTTCTAGCTTGCCAGAAATCCTATTTCTCCAAAGTTCTGCCTTCCAGAAAGTCCTAGGACATGAACAAAATTATGACAAGTTCTTTGCAACCATTTAACAAGAATGGCCTTTAACTCCAGCTTCCAATGCCTTGTTCCTCAGTTCCATCTAATACTTTGTCAGAATAGCTTTTACTGTTTATATTTTGACCAGCATTCTAATTATTACCACTTAAGTGATACCTAAGAAATTCCAGATTTTGGCCCGGTGCAGTGGCCCATGCCTGTAATCCCAGCACTTTGTGAGATCAAGGTGGGCAGATCACCTGAGGTCAGGAGTTTGAGACCAGCCTGGCCAACATGGTGAAACCCCATCTCCACTACTAATAAAAAATTCTCCAGTTGTGGTGGTGTGTGCCTGTGATCCCAGCTACTTAGGAGGCTGAGGCAGGAGAATCGCTGGAACCTGGGAGGCAGAGGTTGCCATGAGCTGAGATAGTACCACTACACTCCAGCCTGGGTGACAGAGGGAGACTCTGTCTCAAAAAAAAAAAAAAAAAAAAAAAAATCCAGATTTTCCCTACAGTTCTCTTTTTCTGAGCCCTTAACAAAATGGGTCCCTAATGCTCTGTTCATAGTGACAAAGGCTTTTTCTAGCCTATTTCTCCAAATTCTTTCAGCCTCTGCCCATTATCCAGTTCCAAAGTCACTTCCACATTTTCAGGTGTTTGTTATATCAACACCCCCACTTATTGGTATCAATTTTTTGTCTTATTCCATTTTGTGCTGCTAAGTCAGAATACCACAAACCGAGTAATTTATAAACAATTGAAGTTTATTTGACTCATAGTTCTGGAGGCCAGAAAGTTCATGGGGCTGGCATCTGGTGAGGGTCTTCTGGCTGTACCACAATATCTCTCACATGGTGAGAGAGATCAAACTCAGAGCCTCAAGCTCTTTTATAATCCACATTAACCCATTCATAAGGGTGGAACCCTCATGACATAAATACTTCCCATTAAGCCTCACCTCCCAAAACTTTTGCATTTGGAATTAAGTTTCCCTCACATTCTTTTTTAGAGGACACATTTAATCCATACAAATAACTAAGAAATACTGACCCCTGAAATAGGTCTTTGCCAAACACAGGCTGTGACCAGAAACATACCAGAATGCCCAGCCATGGAAACTGTGGCTTCAGTGACCTGTCAGTCAGCAGGTCGCCAACTGAGCCAGTATCTAGCTCCCAAAGTTTAGCCAATTAGTAAAATTCATCATTTATATTGCAACAACTAGAAAACTTGGGCAAAGAACAATGTGGCAAACACCAGAAAGCACAGAAATAAGCAACAAGGCTAAAGCACAAGATTGCCATAGGTGGAAGTTCTGTACCAAGCCTCTTCGATTGATTGACGAGCCAAGTGAAGTCCCTCCCCGCAGCCATGCAAGATTCCGTGGTCATGGCCTAGCCATCCTGTTTGAGATGCCAACCGCTTTTTAAGATTAAATCATAGTTTTGATGGCAGGACGCAACACAATGACACTCAAATAGAAGAAAAGTAGAAGTTTTTGTTATATACAGCTCCAAAGGAGAGGAGATTGCCAGGTAGAGTGAAACAGGGGATTGCATCAGAAGACAGGGTAAGGTAACAGCAACCTGGAACTGTAGAGGGAAACTTATACGGCAAGTAGGGTGGGGTTAGCTAGGTTTTGTGAACTCCTTATGGATGGTCTAATTTGAATATCTTTTTAGGCCCCAGGGTATAGGAGGTGCCCCTACATGTCTGGTACCTGAATCTATTGGCTGATGCATGATGGTCCCGAGTGTGAGATTCTAATAAGGAAAGTGGTTGGGGTATGGACTTACTGAACTGTTTAAGAAGAGGAACTGACCAGCCTCTAGAAAGAACCTCAAAATTGAGTGAAGATTAAAAACAGTCAAACAAATGAAAACCCCACAATATAACAGATATTCTGTCCTAGCTAACTCGATGACACAGGATGAACCTCTCACCCAAAATTTGGTTTGGATATCCAAATTGACAAGACACACACAACTCAAGAGGGTATAAATATGTTTACGGCTCACATAATGAAGATTTCTGGGGAAAGCAAGGCAGCTCCAAAGCAGGTCCAAAAATGGCTTAAGAGAATGGAAAAAGAAAATGGACTTGTAGTTTGAAGGTAGTAAGGAGTGTGGCTGGGATGAGGATTCCAATGCATGGTTTTAATTTCCTCCACCTGCACCAAAGGAAGGAGTATCCAAATTTTCTTATCATATTGCCTATATGTGAGGCACAAAAGGAAGCGTGAGCTATGGCACTTGAAAGCTGTCAGAAGTCAGATATCAAAAATGAACGACGTCTTTTAGACACATAGCTTGAACTACAGAATATGGCTGAACTATGATGCAAGAGAAATACCTGACTTCAGTCGTCCAAGATTAAACAAAGTATCTCCTTTAAGGTATTTCAGGCCCACATCAACTATAGCTTCCAGAGGCCATAGCCTTCTACCAATCTTTCATCTGTTGCAAAAAAGTAATTAAGAGATTGAGAAGCTACAGAGGGACTGCAAGATAGCAAGCAAGGCTTCTGGAATATAAGCTTTTAGGTGTTAAAGCTGTATTTTAGCTCTTAGGTCTGAAATCGCATTTATTAGTGTACTTAGGCAAATGTGATGTTGAATATGAATGAATATTACATTTTTATATCTGTTGTTACTGTAGTTTTTATTCTTTATCCTTTCTAATAAGTTTCATAGATTTTTACAAAAACAGTTATCAATTTTGACATTATTGACAGGAAATGAATAATAAGCAAGTTTCTTCTATTTGAATTTTACAATCTTTTTTAAAAAATTGTTTTCTGCCTGGGTGTGGTGGCTCACGCCTGTAATTCCAGCACTTTGGGAGGCTGAGGCGGGCAGATCATGAGGTCAAGAGACTGAGACAATCCTGGGAAATACAGTAAAACCCTGTCTCTACTAAAAATACAAAAAATTAGCCAGTCATGGTGGTGGGCGCCTGTAATCCCAGCTACTCGGGAGGCTGAGGCAGGAGAATGGTGTGAACCCGGGAGGCAGAGCTTGCCGTGAGCTGAGATCACACTACTGTACTCCAGCCTGGGTGACAGAGAGAGATTCTGTCTCAAAAAACAATAACAACAACAACAACAAAAACAAACAAAAAACTGTTTTCTACTACTATATCCTCAACACAGGTCACTTCTGATATCAGATGTGTGGGGATCTTTCCCCATATACCAAGAAATTCTCTAGCAAACTCACAGAAGCCAGGAAAACAGTTTACTTATTATTGCCAGCTTATTACTTATTTTTCTTTTTTTTTCTTTTTTTTTTTTTTTTTTTTTTTTTGCTGGATGGGTCATCACATAGGCATGAACAATTATTAACTCAATTTCAAGCCCAATTAGTCATTAACAGTCAGTCCAGTTCATCATACAGTGTGACCAGAATGTTTCCTAGAGGGAAACCCACTCAGGTTTGCAGGCTGCCATTCAACTTTGTCAGTTTTCATAAGCAGGGGTGGTCTTGGAAAACACATTGCTTCACCCTTCTGGGCATCTGGTATAATTGTGCTAAGAGATAATATCATTCTCTTGCTCTGAGCCTCTTTTGAGGTATTAATACAACATTAGGCTTCTCTCATTGCATAATCCACTTATTTATTCTTTTATCCTCAGCTATTATTTCTCCTTCTCTCCCTTTGACATTTATTTTTACTTAAACTCTCCACCTTTGGGAGGGATACTATGCTCAACCCATCTTGATCTACAGTACTGCTAGCAATACTGTTCTACCAAGTGCCTTCCTCTCAGCTCAGTCCCACTGATACAGGCTGAGGTTACACAGAGATAAAACTACAGAGCTATTCTAACCACGAGGAAACATGGCAGCATTCACTGTCAACCCCAACGGTGCCAGATGAAGCGAAGGGCACAGTCCATCCCCCTGGTCTTGGAATCACTTCATCAGGTAGGAAAAAAGACAACTGAGGAGATATGGGGAAGAATTGGATAGCTGTATTAGAATCGTTCCCCAACCTCTTGATATGGTTTGGATTTGTGTCCTCTCCAGATATCATGCTGAAATGTGAGCACCAATGTTCGAGGTGGGCCTAGTCAGGGAGGTGTGGGTCATGGGACTGGATCCCTTATGAATGATTCAGCATCATACTCTTGATGATTAGTGAGTTCCTGCTCAGTTAGTTCACACAAGATCTGGTTGTTTAAAGGAGCCTGGGAGTTCCTCTTCTCTCTCTTGCTGCTTCTCTCACTGTGTGACATGCTGGCTCCCCCTCACCTTCTGTCATGACTGTAAGCTTCCTAAGGCCCTCACCTGAAGCAGATGCCAGCACCACGTTTCCTGTATAGCCTGCGGAACTACAAGAAAAAATAAACCTCCTTTTCTTTGTAAATTACTCAGTCTCAGGTATTTCTTTATAGTGTAATCAAAATGCTGGTTCAGTCAGTCACCACTTGCAGAGTCCAACTAATAAGAGTGAGGTTTGGTATAAAGAAAGTGACTTTGTATTTCAAAGCTAGCTTAGGGGAAAAATTGCCGGCTTCCTGCTTTTAGGGTATCACTTCACTTTTGGAGAAGAATTTGAGCACATTTAAAGCGTACCTAACATGAACAGCATGTGGGTGGTGGGCAAGCAAGCAGGTGAGGGGTCTGCATGTTAGCTTAGTGTCTTATCTACAGGGAGGTCAAGCTGGTGACTGCTGGCGTCTTCATGGGCAAGCATACTTCTGGTTGTAAATTGACTGTTATCTCTCGAGGCAACCTGCTGGTGGGTTAGAATTCCTTTCGGGATCTCCTAAGCATGTAGTTAGATGAACTTGTTCTGTAGAGAGTGTCTGGTGAAGGGCAGGTAAAAGGCTATATCTGTAATCCTAAAGGGCTAAATAGAAATTGGGGAAAATGAGGAAAAAGAAAATGAGAGAGAGAAACAAAATAATTAAACTCTCTCTTTGAAAAATGGGGGCACTTGGTTACAATTCCCTACTGCCAAGTTCCATTTTATTTCTGCAGGATTTTTGTGTCGTATGTATTCTGGCTGCTTCCTGCTGAAAGAGGGTGTACTCATTGGGTGTCAGGATGAAACTGCTCTCTTTGGAGTTGGAAATATTCACAATACCTGGACTTACAGAAGATATGTTTGGACCATTATGGTGCAAAGTCTAGAAAGTCTCTGGGAAAGGCTGTCTCATATTCTCACTACAGAGGGCGCAACAGCAGAACACTTCACAGCACAGGGAAATGTCTACTTCTGCAACCAGGGACAATGTTACAAGCGGCTTTTTCCACCTTGTCCTGACCTGACCAGGACACTAACCATTGGTCAAGTGACAATGTGGGATAAGGCATAGCTTTTTTTTATTGGTGCATATCTTGCAGGGCTATCTGAGACATTTTCCAAATTGTCTGGGATGGGCACACAGATGTTAGTTTCAATTATAATGCATGCCCCCCATTTCTAATAGTAACTGGTTGTGATGAAATGTTGGCTACATGTATATTCAACAGGTTACAGGAAGAACTGTGAATACTTATGAAAGCAGTCATAATCCTGTCTAGTTCTTGAGAATAGATTAGTTTTGTTAAATAGTTGCATCTCATCTAGGAAGTGATATTGCAGATAGGTGAGGCCTCTGTATATAATAAAGGCAAACAGATTTTTAATAAGAGACATTTCTATGGAAACAGAAGAAAAACAAGTGTAATGTTAGGCACAATTTATCCAGATGTTAGACTCAAAGCATCTTTAGTTACAGAGGAGGAAGGTGGTGGCAGTCTGACATGTTTTTCTTGCCTGTATTACAAAGAATAATGTAGTAGTCATTTCATTTAGTCAAAATCAGAAAAAAGGGAGAAAAATTTAAAAGTGTTAATTTAAGACGCATATCCCAGAAAGAATTCAGGATTCAGGCCAAATTGCATAGAACAATAAAAAAACAGTGGACAAGACTGGAGTCTAACAACAAGTATACTATAGTTTTTACTGAAATGTATTATTCTCTCTTCAGTCCCAGTTTATACTAAAGACAAATCATAGTAGGAACAATTTATTACAAAATAAGTTTTAGTCTTATTACGCTTGGCCTGAGTATGTGCAAATAGTGCAGCAAGACTGATTACTGGCCACATCGGTTCTTTTTAAATTTGGCTTTGATGAAACTTTATTCCATAAGGAATCTCAAATTAGACTTTAAAAGCATTGAGCCCAGCCATGGCTTTATCTGTGCCTGCAAATATTTGTATGAATTGAGTGAATTCCTCTGCTTGTGGTCCCAAGATAATTTGGAACTCCTTCACCTGTCAAAAAGTGACATTCTTCACTTACCCTAAGCCAGAAATCCTGTGCAGGGACTGCCTAGACAAAGTATGAGGTCAAACTTCCCAAGAAGCTTTTATTGGCTTTATAAGTCAACTTTGTTCTTTAAAGGAGCCTGTTTGTATCTGAAAGTGTGCTATCCCAGTCAAAGCCTCAGTAAATAACCAGTTTCTCCAAGTGTGTCCTGCTACAAAAGAAAACAGATTCTTATTGGATTATGCAAATAACTATACTGCCATAAATTAAATATGCTTACAAGTAGTCCTTAAATTCTGGGGAAATCAGGTAGAGAGAAAGAAATGTCCTTCAAGTTTTCTTAACAGAAGTGTATTTTACCCAATCATGAAAAGCTGCAAATAGCTTAAAAGAAGAGAAAGGTGGCCGGGTGCGGTGGCTCACGCCTGTCATCCCAGCACTTTGGGAGGCCAAGGCAGGCGGATCATGAGGTCAGGAGATGGAGACCATCCTGGCTAACACGGTGAAACCCCATCTCTACTAAAAATACAAAAAAATTTAGCCGGGCATGGTGGTGGGTGCCTGTAGTCCCAGCTACTCGGGAGGCTGAGGCAGGAGAATGGCATGAACCTGGGAGGCGGAGCTTGTAGTGAGCCCAGATCGCACCACTGCACTCCAGCCTGGGTGATAGAGCCAGACTCCGTCTCAAAATAAAAATAAAAAATAAAAAAAAAAAAAGAAGAGAAAGATTTTTAGACACTGAAAAGCAAAACAAAAAGAATCACCAAACGTTTTAAACAAAAAGTAGTAAAAGATTATTTCACTCCTCTATTAGTTGAGTCTATGTAATTAACTCCTGTTCTGTGTGATATTCCTGAACACATTGGCTCTCTATGGGAGTCTTGGAAGTTTATTTCCTCTATTTTAATGTCACAGTCTCCAAAGTTATCAGCAACTTGCATTCAAGAGTGCCTGTCAGAGTCATATATCTGTATTATAAAACTGCCTTTAAAAAGAATCAAAGGAAAATAACTGTTAGGATGATAAAAGTCTCAGAGCAGCACAGTTAACGTCTGGTCGTCTCTGTGGACACATAGTTTAATAGAGCTATCATAATTATTACTGATAACATATACTGAGACGTAGCAGAGTTATATGAATCTTATCTAATTTTGGAACACATACTAATAACATCCTTACATGAATATATCCTAAAGAAAGTTAAATAATATTTTATATTTGATAATGTTTACTTTATGATTTTAATATACCAAATAAGCCCGATATGTCTCTTTTGGACTTGAGAAAACCTAATATCTAATAGGGTTAACCAGATCAAAAAAGGCTTAATTTAGAACTTAACTTTGGAAAGTTTTTCAAATATCAAAGATTTAAACACTTAATATTATAAATTAGAAACCCAGGTCCTTATAAATTAGAGGGAAAATATTTAGCCATTGATAGAGGGTAGAATCACCTTTCCAAACAAAACCCAATATAAACTCTATGAGGCCAACTGAATCTGTCTTTTTTTGCTTTCCCTTTTTTCCTTCTGTCTTTATTCAAAAGGCAAACAAAACTCTTTCATTATCCATTAATATCAGATGAAAATGAAAATCTTGTCCAAAAGAGGAAGCCAGATTTTACCTTTGCAATAGTGTACCATTAATTAAGCCCAATTCTTAATAAAACCTTATAGACAAATCTATTTAATCTTAGTTTGACTATAATGTAAGATTTCAATAAGCCTTAAATTTTTTTGTTAAGCATCAGATCAACTCTATAAAAAATCCCGTGCTATTCAGACACATGGGCCTAGATTCTGGCCCTGCATCAGTGTGTTTTATTCTAATGTTTAATTTCCAGAAGAGTGAATTAATCCCCTTCAAATCATAGCCAACTTCCTCTTATCTACAGAACTTCCTTTACAAGATCAAAATTTAACAAATTGTTTACAACTTGTTTAAACCTTCGGTTTAGTCCTATTACTATTTTAGGTTAGGACATCCTTAAAAACCTCTGAACCAGACAAAATTATATCCCCTTTAACAAAATCATATTTCCATACCTTCTTAAAATCTTTTACCAAAAACACATTCTACGTTCCTTATATACCTTGCCTGCAAAACTATTTCTTCAGTAGTCTCAAGTACATATTAAAATGTTAACTCTTAGCAACTTTTAGTTCTAGTGAAAAATCTGGTAAGTAGCAATTTTAACCACGTATCAGATGGCAGAGCCCAGGACAAGGAGCAAGCCACAGACAATGACACTTTCCAGCCTGCCCAAGGGACCTGGCTAACTCCATATGTCACCAGGTCTTACTTAGAATCTAATGGCTATAAAATAGGCAAGTCAAATGATTATTGAAACTCAGAAAAGCAGCTCATGACCTTAAAGCATCCAGCAAACAGTATCTGACCTGCCTAATGTAAACCAAACATCTAAACATTGAAGAATTGCTTATTTTATTTACCAATAACCTTTTGAACTGTCTTTAGTTTTCAAAGATTATTAAAATCACGTGACCTAAAGTCATTCAAGTTTCTATTTTTTCTGACCAGTATGTTTTACTTAAGCACTTATTTTTCTTTAAGCCAAATAATTGGCACTCTTACATATACAAGTTCACATACACAACACAAATATATACATACACAGACAGGCAGAAGAAAATCAAGAGTTGCACGATTTTTCATTTGCTGTTTTTTAAGTTTCTTAATTGGATTGCTGGTTTCACAGTGGAGCCCTCTGAGGAACTGAGAAAGCATGCAGTTCTAGGACCTAACATTTACCATACCTGAGAAGGAGGCACTGCTACAAAGCAGAACAGATTAAAAAAAAAATTAAAGACCCCATTTTTATACCGAATCCTGAGTCTCAAAAAAGAGCGAAATGCTACAGAACCAAGTGCAGTGCTTTTACCGTGCATTTCACTTCAAGAACATTCCCCCAAGGCTGGTGGGCAAAGCCACGCCAATCAGCCCATTCTGTAATCAGCTCATCCCCCATTCCATACCTTTTAGTTGCCCTAGAGCATTATTTTTTCATTTAAGCATGAGAAGAAAAGAATATCAGCCTACAGGAATGACCGTTCACTATAAGCAACTGCCACTGGTCTTCCCTAAAAATATATCTCCTACCTCACGATTACACACCAAGGCTAAAACTCCTCTCATAATGCAAAGTAATTTCTGGTGTCCACCCAAAGGCAAAAAACTCAGGTAACACATGCAAAATAAAACAAGAGCCTTAGATTTTGAGAGGGATCTGTCCACTTATAATTCCTGGGATTCCATGAAGAAAATAAAGGTTTCTCCCAAAATAGAGTCTGTGGCACCTGCTCTGTTTATCTCAAGCAAGGAGTCCCAGACTGTCAGAAATGACCTTAGGTCCTCCAATGTGGGCAAAGGTGGCAAGAAAACAAACGGAATTCAATTGGCTGAGAAGAAGAAAAGGAAAAAAAAAAGAGAGAGAGAGATCCAAGAAGAGGAAAAGCATAAAGGCCTTTTAAATTTATATATACAGAGAGAGACCTGGCTATCAACTTCTAGTTAAGCTGACTTTTTTTTTTTTTTTTTTTTTGAGATGGAGTCTCGCTCTGTCGCCAGGCTGGAGTGCAGTGGCGCGATCTCTGCTCACTGCAACCACCACCTCCCGGGTTCAAGTAATTCTCCTGCCTCAGCCTCTCAAGTAGCTGGGACTACAGGCACGCACCACCACGCCTGAGTAATTTTTGTGTTTTTAGTGGAGACAGGGTTTCACCATGTTGGCCAGCATGGTCTCGATCTCTTGACCTCGTGATCCACCCGCCTTGGCCTCCCGTAGTGCTGGGATTACAGGCGTGAGCCACACGCCTGTCCTAGTTAAGCTGACTTTTAACCAGAGAGCTTTTTAAAGAAAATCTTTTAAAACCTCTTATTAGCAGACTCTAACTGGGACAAATAGCTGATACTTCAGATTTTTAAGCTCTTTTTTTTCCCCAAAAGGTGTGCTCCCAAGAGAACCCAATAGGCCTTCACTAAAGTTATGACTTAACCACGGATGCATGAGGTGTCTCCAAAGAGATGGCAAACAATTTTCACAAGATCCAGAATTGCCCCTAGGGTATCTCAGATAAAAGAAAATTCAAGACATAAAATCACAAGCTGTCCCTGGAGGGAAAAATAATCAACAAATGGCAAAAGTTGCACAACTATCAACACAGAAATGACTCATTATCAAATCTAGGAATTGAACCTACAATTCCCACGTGAAAGAGCAAAGCCTCAGCTTCAAGCTCTAGCACAAGGCAACAGCTAGTGCTTTTCCCAGATGGTGTCTAAAGCAGCCATTTTTGAGCTTGCAAAGGATTTTAACTACTCAAGAGAATTAAGGCTAGACATAACATTATCATGTACTCTTTTCAGACTCAAGAGTCAAAGCCTTATAATTTAACAGCACAAGAACTTTAAAAGCAACATAGACAGTTACATGGAGGCAATAATGTTTTCAAGTCCATAATTTGAATTAACTTTTAGATAACTTTCAAATTAGACAATATTCTTTTTCTCAATAAGAAGACATCTTCTTTGGAACATTTTATACAAACCTAGGAAGCAAGAAATCCTAAACTGCTTATCAGATATTAGCATTTTACAGATGAAAACCATTCCACAATTTTGGAACACGTTTCCCATATAATAACTCTTTCTTAATTGGAAATAACCCAGATATCCAATGACCATTCAAAATGACTTTAAGATTTTAAATTATGCAAAAAGTTTACTGACAAGCATTTGTCTCATTTATATAAACCCAATTTTCCCATTTTTAACCATTTATTTAGATTACTTCTGAAAACTGATATTTTACACAAGGTGAGTCATTATTTAAAGTTATTTCCATGTTAACCATTTTTAAAACTTGTGAACATCAGGTGTTTATCTAAGTAAGAATTGTAAAGTTAAATATAGGAGCATTTTGTTGTTAACTCAGATTTGGCTATTTTCATTAAATAATATCAAATGTCTTATTTATAAAAATTATAGAAAGATATTTCTGTTTGGGGCTGGGTTTGTATTTTGTATGTTGGCAATTCTCAAGACATTTATCGTATTATTTTACCAATAATTTTAAAGTCAGCTTATTTATTAAAGATTTTACTTAAGTCACATGAACTTGTAAAGCATTGGGGCTTATTCACTTAATTTATGAATACTCTTTAACTTTCCTATAGCTTTTATTTCAGAATTCTAGCCATAAGATATCAATACAAACTCACCAGTTTCCAAACAAACAAACAAACAACAACAACAACAACAACAAATAGAAAAAAAAAAAAGGTTGGATCCAAACAGTGGTTTTATCATCGCACCAGTAGAAAAGTAACAGCTATTTAAAGCATGCAGAAAAGAAAATAGGGAAAGGTGTAGCCTGGCCGCCCTCTGCATAAGAACCAGCTTCTTATTAGAGTGTGAGAAAGAAAAGAGGGTAACAAAAATATTAAAGCAACCTATAGGAAATTCTGGAGCCTTCCAGCCACTAGACAGTGTGGGGTGACTGCCCCCACCATTCTCATTTATCTTCCATCAGGAAGTCTCAGTACCCCAGGTGGGCAGCTCTCCCAGATAATCAGGAGGGTGAAACTGGAGGTGGAGAGTACAGGAGGAATCAAGGCACACACACAAAGTAATATATCAACACATGCAAACAAACAGCCTGCTTCCAAACGAGTCCGCAGTCAAGGGGGTTGGGTGAGGTCCTAGATCCCACTCCCTAGGTCCAAATGGCTCCATAGACAGCTGAGTCCAAGCTGAGCAAAGCTCCTATGGTGCTGCACAGGCAGACAAATACAAATGTTCAAATGATGTCACCAGCAGCCAAGTCTTAAGTACAGCAGGGCCTCAGCAACACCTCAGAGAGTGGTCGGGGGCATTCTGCCCAACTTACCCAGTTCCAAAGTTTGCCAGTTTTTTTGGAGGTCACTTTCTTTGTACCAGCAAAGTGTTGAAGGCAGCAGACATTGATATAGTACAGAATAAATTACTTAGGCAGATAGTAAAGGTATGGGAGTCCTCGGTAAGGCTTTTCTTTTTAATGAAAACCAGCTCCAAATTATTTTCCTTTCTAATAAAGATCCGCCTGTAAAATCGAGCAGCAAACATAATCCCCAATGTTGGAGGATAGCCTTGTGGGAGGTGATTAGGTCATGGTAGTTGCTTTCTCATGAGTGGTTTAGCCTCATCCCCCTTGGTGCTGTTGTTGTGATTATGAGTCGGATCTCACAAGATCCAGTTGTTTAAAAGTTTGGCACCTTCCTCTCCTGCCGCCTTGCTCCTGCTCTGGCCATGTGACATGCCTACTTCACCTTCTACCAGGATTGTATTTCCTGAGGCCTCCCCAGAAGGCTGAGCAGATGCCAGCATCATGCTTCCTGTAAAGCCTGCAGAACTGTGAGCCAAACAAGCCCGTTTTCTTTATAAATTGCCCAGTCTCAGGTTATTTCTGCCAATGCAAGAACAGACTAACACAAGGGTACCACCTCACTTTTGGAGCATAAAGTAAGCACTTTTAAAGGGAGCCTGGCCGGGCGTGGTGGCTCACGCCTGTCATCCCAGCACTTTGGGAGGCTGAGACGGGAAGATCACGAGGTCAGGAGATCAAGACCATCCTGGCTAACACGGTGAAACCCCGTCTCTACTAAAAATACAAAAAACTAGCCGGGCGTGGTGGCGGCGCCTGTAGTCCCACCTACACGGGAGGCTGAGGCAGGAGAATGGCGTGAACCTGGGAGGCGGAGCTTGCAGTGAGCTGAGATCGTGCCACTGCACTCCAGCCTGGGTGACAGAGCGAGACTCCGTGTCAAAGAAAAAATAAATAAATAAATAAATAAAATAAAAAATAAAAAAAAATAAAGGGAGCCTGACATTAATGGCATGTGGGGTGGGGAAGTGAGCAGATGGAAGGTCAGTGTGTTCACTTGATGCTTTATCTCCTGAGTTGTCAGGCTAGTGAGTGACTGCTGCTGTCCTTGTGGACAGGCATACTCTGGGTTTTAAATAAACTCTTATCCCTCAAGGCAGCCTCCTGGTGGGTGAGAGTTCCTTTCAGGATCTCCTAAACACATAGTTAGGTGAATGTGCCCTCTGGGGAGCATCTGGTGAAGAGAATTAAACAGCTGTATTTGCATTTCTAAAAGGCTGAGTAGGAAGTGGGAAAAAGGAGAAAAGAGAAAAGGAGTTAGAGAAAAATTAATTAAACTATTGCTTAGAAAAATGGGGGTACTTGGCTAAAATAGCAATGCAAATAGACTAACCTAGAAAATCGGTTCTGAGGAGTAGAGTGGTAAAGGAGTGCAACATTGCTGTAAAGATACCTGAAGATGCGTAACTGTCTGTAGAACTAGGTAATGGGGCAGAGGTTGGAAGAGTTTAGAGGGCTCAGAAGAAGATAAGAACAGGAGAGAGTATTTGGAAATTCTTAGAAATGGGTTGGACGGCTGTGGTCAAAATGCTGAAAGAAATACAGACGATGAAAACCAGGTTGATGAGGTCTCAGATATAAACGAGGAACTTATTGGGAGTCAGAGTAGTGTGCTCTCAGCAAAGAGCTTGGCTTCATGGTGTCCGTGTCCTACGGCTTTGTGGAAGGCTGAACTCAAGGGTGATGACCCACTCCAGCCTGGGTGACAGAGCAAGACTTCATCTCAAAAAAAAAAAAAAAAAAAAAAAAAAAAAAAAAAAAAAAAGAGTGATGACCTACTATATCTGGTGGAAGAAATTTGTTTTCTTTTTTTCTTTTTTTTGAGATGGAGTCTTGCAGTATTGCCTAGGCTGGAGTGCAGTGGCATGATCTCAGCTCACTGCAAGCTCCGCCTCCCGGGTTCACACCATTCTCCTGCCTGAGCCTCCTGAGTAGCTGGGACTATAGGCACCTGCCACCACATCCGGCTAAGTTTTTGTACTTTTAGTAGAGACAGGGTTTCACCATGCTAGCCAGGATGGTCTCTATCTCCTGACCTCATGATCCTCCCGCCTCAGCCTCCCAAAGTGCTGGGATTACAGGTGTGAGCCACTGCACCCGGCCATCTGGTGGAAGAAATTTCTAAGCAGCAAAGCATTCATGAGGTGTCATGGCCGCTAGTAACAGCCTATGATCAGATGTGGAAGCAAAAGAATAATGTAAAATTGAAACTTTATTTGAAAGGGAAGCTCAGCATAACAATCTGGAAAATTTGCAGCCTGGCCATGTGGTAGAGCAGGAAAAAGCAACCTCAGGAGAGAAAAGCATTTTCAGGAAAGAGTTCTGGAGCAACCACTTACTAGAGAGATTTGCATGACCACAAGGGAGCCAAGTGCCAGAATAGTCAAGACAATGGGATAAAGGTTACAAGGGCATTTTGGAGGGTTTGAAGACAGCACCTCACATTATAGTCCCAGAGGTCTAGGAGCAAAGAATTGTTTTAGGGACCAGGCCCAGGCTTTGCCCGGCTCAGCCTTGGGACACTGCTGTTCACATCCCAGCTGCTCCAGTTCCTGCTGTGGCTCAAAGGGCCCCAGGTCCACCTTGGGCTGCTTCTTTGGAGAGCACAAGCTGCCACAGGCCTCAGAAGCTTCCACATGGTGCTAAGCCTGCAGGTGTTCACAAGACAAGAGTGAAGGAGGCTTGGTAGCTTCCATCTAGATCTCAGAGAATGTATGGAAAAGCATTGTGCCCAGGCAGAAGGCTGCCACAGGGGCCGAGCCCTCACAGAGAAACTCTACTGCCGCAATGCCAGGGAGAAACGTGGGGTTGGAATGCCCATGCAGAGCTCCCGCCAGGGTACTGCTAATGGAGCTATGGGAAGGCAGCCACTGCCCTCCAGACCACAGAATGGTAGATCCATCAGCAGCTTGCATCCTGCACCGGGAACTGAACTCCAACCCATGAGAGTGGCCACAGGGGCATCCCCCTGCTAAGCCACAGGGCACTGGGGACCTACCCCTTGCATCAGTGTACCCTGGATGTGGGACACGGAGTCAAAGGAAATGATTTTGGAGCTTTAAGATGTAATGTCTGCTCTGTGGGGTTTTGTATGGTCCTGTTGCCCCTTTCTTTTGTCTGATTTATCCCCTTTGGAATGGGGATATCTACCTAATGCCTGTACCACCATCATATCTTCTAAGTAAATAACTTGTTTTTGATCTTACAGGCTCATAGGTGGAAAGAATGTACCTTGAGTCTCAGATGAGATTTTGGACTTTTGAGGTGATGCTGAGAGGAGTTAAGACTTTGAGTACTGGCAAGGCAAAATTGCATTTTGCAATGTGAGAAAAACATGAGATTTGGAGGGCCAGGGGTGGAATGATATGGTTTGGATGTGTGTCCCTTCCAAATCTCATGTCACAATGGGACCTCCAGCCTAGTGGGAGCTGTTTGAGTTACGAGGGCGGACCCCTTATGAATGGTTTAGCCTGTCTATCCAGTGGACACCCTCCCTTGCCCCACCTCATGTTGAGTGTGAGCACACACTTGTGAAGCAGGTCAGCCAGCTCCATATGCCTTTTTTTTTTTTTTTTTTTTTTGAGACAAGAGTCTCTGTCACCCAGGCTGGAATGCAGTGGCCCAATTTCAACTCATTGCAAGCTCCACCTCCCGGGTTCACACCTTTCTCCCATCTCAGCCTCCCGAGTAGCTGGGACTACAGACGCGTGCCACCACACCCAGCTAAATTTTTGCTTTTGTATTTTCAGTAGAGACATGTTAGCCAGGATGGTCTCAATCTCCTGAGCTCATGATCTGCCTGCCTTGGCCTACCAAAGTGCTGGGATCACAGGCATGAGCCACCGTGCCCAGCCAACCAGCTCTGTATGCTTTTATCTCCTCGTTTTAAACAGCAACTATTTTGACTGCCTGTTCCAATTTTCTATTAAACCATTACTCCTAGGACGATATGCAACATGATGTGTTCATTTGATGTGGTGTCTCTGCCCCTTGTTGCATACTATGGGTTCGATTTGACAACATGTAACTTGGAGTCCCAAATTGGTACAGTAGCTGCTGTTCTGATCCTTTCGTACTATTTTGAGCTTTTGCATCTACAACCAGGTATGCGAAACACAGCAGGGTAAAAATCTATTCCTGTCAGGACAAATTTACAGCCCCCAGAACTATTGTCTTCCTTTGGTCCAACGTAATCCACTTGCCAGCTATGTGCCTCTCCCTGGGTGACCTTCCCATAGCTATCTTTGGTGTCTGTTTCTCTTGGTGGCACACAGAATAGTTCTTGCTGTCATTTTGTGCCTCAGCATGTATAAGAGTAACATGTTTAGATTCCGCCATCTCTGCATTGCTGCAGCATCCCCCACCCCCATGTTCACTCATTTCATGGACCTCAGGGGAGCACGTCAAAAGGTCCACTTGGTGGTTCCAATCACTCACCAAACCTGGAAAGGAGTTCTCTTAATGGCCATTAACAAGTCTTACTGTAATGCCCCCTTAAATTCACAGATAGACTTTAACAGGGCCGTGGCCCATACAGGCATCCCTTTAATAGTCCAATTCTCCATCGCCCAGCTACCTGACCGTATGATCAGGATTTGGGCTCTGCCCACGAGTCTGTAAAAACCCAAACATAGGAACTTGTACCATTGTTAACGTCTTCCATCACTCCTAGGAAAACAGCATGCAATGTAGCCCATTGAGCTGATTTAGTCTCATCTGCAATCAGAGCCTTTCCACCCACTGGTCTTTAGGCTGCAACTTTCCAAACAGGATGTTGTCTCTTCATCATGTAACCGCCATTTTTAAACCAAGCAACAGTTTGTTAGTCAATCAAAAGCTGTTCTTCAGGTTCTGTTGATGCGGCAAGAAGTTCCAGCAGCTCTTCTGAGGGTTCCAAAGTTGGTCCTGGGGGAAATGGCGCCATCTTCTTGGGAATACGGTGGTTTTCTCCTTTCATTCTGCAGTAGTATGCTTCTAGTTGAGCCATTTCCTTTTTATCATGGAAATCTTCTGGATGCTGCCTTCCTTACTAGAGTGTTTCTCTGATATCACCCAAAATACGGATTTCTCAGGTTTCATGATTATTTTGTGTCCTTCAGTCATTGAGGCAGTCTCAGCTAATGCCCAATAGCAAGCAAGTAATTATTTTTCAAAATAGTGTGTGCTAGGTAGCAGCATGTGGAAACTTTCTGGCCCCAAATCCCCTCAGTCCTTACAGGAGGGGATTACAGGCTTTTGACATAAGCTCCAGTCTGCATGAGTGTCAGTGACAGATACTTCCAAAATCATTCCTGAGTGGACATCAAGAGCCAGTCCACCCCATAAGGACTGCACGGTTGGCCACAGTAATCCCCTGTCAGTCACAACGTGACTTCCTGCTCTAAACCCAGCAGTTGGGACTCCCCACAGGAAACCTGCTGGGCAATGCCATGGATCCCGAGAAAGACTTTGGCTCACAGGTCATTTGCTCTTTCTGTCTCTTGCTCTCCCCACACTGGCTGAGTTCCCTGCAGCCCTGTGGTCACCCCTAACCTCTCTGGGATCTGTAAGTAATAAATTACTCCATTTCATGGCTTTTGGTTTCCCTTCCTCATTATGTCTTATCTGACCCACACACCCAAACTGAACTCCACCTCTGCGCCTTGTCAGGACTTCCCTAGAGGTAACCATCTTGGCTTATTACTACTCTCAACAAAGAAACTTCAAGGTCAAGTTGGAAAGAAACCATAACAATAAAAATCGTAACAATGGGTGCAGTGGACAGGGCACATGGTCAGGACCAGGACCACGAGAAAGGAAACAGAATGCTGGTCAGCTGCACGTGGTTCCCCAACTGGCTCTCCTGTCTGTGTAACACCATCCAGATGGTTCTGCTGCTTGCTGACTTGCATCCGTGCTGCTGTGCACCACCCCTTGTTGCATCTGTCCAGCATGACCAAGGCTACCCACTCTAAACTGTGGCTCTTAAAAAACGGAGTCCTTTCCAAGATCTACAAACTGCCAGCCCTAGCACTGCAAGAGGGGCAACCATAGTTGCTGTCATTCCCCTAAAAGGGAACTACTGGTCAGAATCAAGGTGGCTAAACTATTCAAAGGTCGCAATTTGTGTCACAAAGTTCTAGGAGAAGAAATGGGCAACCCCTACCTCGGTGCTGAGGATACTGGGCACAGACAACCAGTGCTTGGCAAAACCTAGACACGGAAACTGGGAGACTCCCATGTATTAGAGCCCAGGGTTGGCAGATGGTGTACTCACACCATCCAATAAGTGGGCCCCCCTGCACAGGAATCCAAGGACTTCCACAGGCGGTGGTGCTGCTGGGCTCTGCGAGCCTTATGTCACTGTTTTTCCTTGCTTCTGTAGCTCCTTGCAGCCTATGCCATGCAATGCAGACACCCTAGAGAGGGAGATGGCTGCCTACAAATGGGGCTGATGGAAACCACAAATGGAGACCACTCATCACAACAGAGACCACCTGGGACCCACCAGCTTGTCAGATAAACATCCAAAGACAAAGGAAAAAAATAGCCACTTACAAATATAAGCCATTATAAGAATTTTATTTAAAAGAGGGGGAAAAAAAGAAGAAAAGGGGCTGATAGCTGGGGAAAGAAGGTTGCTAAGAGACGCTGGGTCATTTTCTCTTCCCTCTTTTATCAGCCAGAGACAGAAACTAGGAACCATGGTTTCAAGTGGCTAAAAACCTAAAACAGAAAACAAAACAAACAAACAAAAAATGACTGCCACTTTATGTGATTACAAGTCAGAAAAAAAAATAAGAAGATGAACTTTAAGCACGGAACAAATACCAGTATGGCAAATATAATGATAGTGCTAGATCGTATCCCTGGACACAGAGGGGAAAATAAAAGATCAATGCATAAATTGTGTATATGTATATTTTAATGCAAATATATAATACATTAATAACTCGTATATATAAAAATATAAATTTAAACAAATTTTTATAATTTTATCCAATTGGAAATAGAATTTTGTATAAGTAATTCACATAACAAAAAGATAAAATGGGGCACCGATAGGCTTTTGTGCCTCTATGACATAGATTCTAACTCACCTTTAACAACTGCTAAAATGCACCAACTGACAAAAAAAATTCACGGACTTAATACTGTGGCATAAATTAAAATCAACAGACACTTCTGTTCGTGCCTTCAAAAGAAAAAAAAACCTTTTATGGCAAAGCCTTTGACAACCTCTTCCCAGGCCTCCGGGAGTCTCTGAACCATTTATAATGGCCATTAATTGCCCCAGGCTTCTAATGGAAGAAATTGCCTCTCTCAGCCTCATGCTACACACCATTAAAACAACAAATGACTGGCTGGAAATAGAGGCTCTCACAGAACAGATCCTGAGCCTGTGACCTTCCACACCCAGCTACCCATTATCCTTTGGCTCACGGAAACAGCCCTGCACAAGCTCAGCATGGCTACAGAGGCCTCCCAAAGAGAGGGTGGAGCGAAACCGAAGCCCGCTGATATATGCAACTGCGGACAGAGACTCTTCCCTGTCCTCCATCCCTTGTCAAATGCCAGAGTGTTAGATGTGACCATCCTTTCCCCACACCTCTTGACCACCTGGGAAGCTCCTTGGGATTCACTGAGTGAATAGCAGTGGGACTTTGTAGACTAGGCAGATGGCAATGATGAACATCCTATGCGGTGGGGCTAAGGGGACAGCTCTGCTTCCCATCCCTTAGCCAGGATGTCTCTGATAAATGATGGGACAAAAACCAACAGACTTGGACCTTCTTCAGGCAGTCATCTTAGCACTGGATGCCCTGACAAAGCAATGACCCCATCATCATGTTTATTATAAACTATTAGGCCATTACTTAAAAACTGTTCTCTTCAAGGTAAAAAAAAAAAAAAAAAAAAAAAAAAAAAACTTTAGGCATCTCTTGCCTAATGGACAGCCAAAATATAAATAAAAATCACATCTCCACCTATAACAAGGCCACAATACAAAACTTTGCCAGGAAACTCCTTTTTCCCTTCAGAGTTACAGGCTTTATTGGTACGAACCAAGACACACATAACACTTCTTAGAACACGCCGTGCTGGGCTCTTGAGCAAGGCACTTAATAGACCTTCCATGTCCCTGATAGGAACCAGTAACTGCTTCCATGGAGAGACAGAATGGTCTCCTCAGACAACTTCTTTTCAAATTCCAATACAACAAATAAACCTCTAAACTTCTCTATCTTATCCCTGACCTTAACCTATCATTATACATTTTTGATCTTGTCCCTATCACAGAAGGATTGGCGAAGAGATCCAGGGCACATTCTCTCCCAAGACCCATTAACCGTAGACTCACAACTGCTCGTCTGATATGGGATCCATTTAAACCTAAACTTGCATCAGAAACAAAAACCCTGTTGGGTGCAGCCATACACCATTCTACTAACTCCTGGTGTTACTACTGCTGATTTGAGTACTTTCACTGGTTTGCAATCTGGTGACCCGACTGTGAACCAAGTAAGATTGTAAACTACTGTCAGAGAGGGTACACATTTTAAGAGGATACCCTAGTCCCACATCCCAGATGACATCTCCCTGGCCCCAAATCCCACTCCTGATGGTGACATCAACCTCAGACAACATGGCTCCAACCAAAGACCCTGTCATTGCAGATGACTTCTCCCCCTGCATGGAAATAATTTCACCCTGACACTAAAAACTCTGCCCCACCAACACCTGTGGGCTGTCTCTCCCACGGAACAAATGGACACAGGACTTATTTTTGCTTTTCTTCCTGAACTCACTGTCTGCTTAGCCAGTGATCCCAGTATGATCCTTGCTGTCTGCTCACATGTCCACCCATACACTCCCATACCTAAACGAAAATCTGTTACTAAAATCAGTGAGATTATTTCTTCCCCCTGGGTGGCACCTGCCTCATTTAAGCCAATCTCCTGGGAGAGAGAACCATCCACTCCATGATGGGTTTCCTACTACACCCTCCAGTTTCTGCCACAATCTCTCAATTTGCATATCCAAACAAATCTCTCAATTTGCATTTCCAAACAGCTCTGCCCCTTGGTTTCATGTAATGCCACTAATCTTTACATATACTTTATCAGTTCAACATAACACAAAACAACATAACTTTCCTACTAAAATGCATAAATCGTTTATTAAATGATCCTGTTCCCCTTATCGTCTGTATCTCCACCACTCAAACTGTAACTGTCTTACATTCAAAAACTGATTCCAGGGACTAAAGGAGGGATTTCCATACACTTGTTTAATATCAGTGCTGAATATTATTGAATCTGACTTCCCTTTTCAGGCCTGACAGAACCTGTTTGACACCCAGGCCTACTGTGTCACCTTTGGCGGAAGTAAAATCTCATCCTCCTTCTGTGGCTGCTTAACCCACTTGTTCCTCAAGCCACTGACCCAGCCCAAGGAACCCTACAGCTGCTGACCATCGGCAAACCTACCGGCCAACACTGGAGTCATGTAAATAAGCTCCCCCCTCACACATGTTTATTTTAAATGCCCCAATCCACAACCCCAGCAGGAAAGCCTAAGGGATAAAGCCCACGGAGC
Source organism: Chlorocebus sabaeus (assembly GCF_047675955.1). Classification (NCBI taxonomy): domain Eukaryota; kingdom Metazoa; phylum Chordata; class Mammalia; order Primates; family Cercopithecidae; genus Chlorocebus; species Chlorocebus sabaeus. The sequence goes on along the minus strand of NC_132929.1, from coordinate 4,814,297 downwards.
TTAGGCCTGGCCCCACAGGCCCTCCTCTCTCCCAACTCTCCACACACTGGGAGAGCTCACTGCCAACTCTGGACATTCTATCAGCGCCCCCAGAAGCACTCCTGACCTCTCAGGAACTGTGAGTAACACATTTCTCCTGTTTCACTGTGCCTCAGCTGACCAACACATCGAAGCCTAACGTTCCCCTGGTGAGGGCTCCCCAGAGAGCGTTGCTATCTTGACTTATAGCCACTTCAAGACAGAGACCTCAAATTAGAAAGAAACCATAAATTATCCGGGCATGGTGGCCGGTGCCTGTAATCCCAGCTACTTGGGAGGCTGAGGCAGGAGAATCGCTTGAACTCCGGAGGCGGAGGTTGCAATGACCCAAGATGGTGCCACTGCACTCCAGCCTGGGCAATGGAGCAAGACGCCATCTCAAAAATAAATAAATAAATAATACATAAATAAATAAATAGAAACAGTAACAATAAAAATCAAAACATTTGTACTTTTGGAATTTTTTCAATGTAGGTTTATCATATAGGCACAATGGATTATGAACTCCCTTTCTAGCACTCTCGCCTCCCTGCATGGGGCCGGGGGTGGGTGGAACTGAAAATTCTAAGCTTCAAAGCTTCAAATGGTGGCTTTGTCTTTCTGGTGACCACCCCCATCCAGGATCCCACCAAGGATCACCTTATTAAAACAAAAGATGCTCCTATAACCCAGAAAATTCCAAGGAATTCAGGAGCTCTGTGCCAGATACTCTAACCACTCAGGAAATTACAGAGGTTTTAGGAACCCTGTGTTAGAAACTGGGGTCAAAGACCAAATATTAAACAGAAGCTTTTCGTAGCACCCTTATCACTCATAAAATTACAAGATTCTAGGAGCTCTGTGTCAGGAACTGAAAACAAACACACACACATACACACACAAATACATATTATATATATATAATTTCTTATTTCACAGTACATACATTATAGATATGAAACATCAGCTGGTACAAAATTACTGAGAAATGTGATATGTGGTTTACACTATATAAGTTAAAGCTGTTAACTGCAGTGGTCCTGTGAAGAATGTATATTAGAAGAAAATACTTTGGTTTAGAATTATAAATAATAATTTAAATAGTATAGTGACTAAGTAGTCACGTTGAGATATAATTCACATGACATACAATTCACCCATTTAAAGTGTACACATCCAATGTGGTTTTTTGGTTTTTTTTTTTGAGACAGAGTCTCGCTCTGTCGCCCAGGCTGGAGTGCAGTGGCCGGATCTTGGCTCACTGCAAGCTCCGCCTCCCGGGTTCACTCCATTCTCCTGCCTCAGCCTCCTGAGTAGCTGGGACTACAAGTGCCCGCCACCTCGCCCGGCTCATTTTTTTTTTTTTTTTTTTTTTTTTTTGTATTTTTAGTAGAGACGGCGTTTCACCGTGTTAGCCAGGATGGTCTCCATCTCCTGACCTCGTGATCCGCCCGTCTCGGCCTCCCAAAGTGCTGGGATTACAGGCTTGAGCCACCGCGCCCGGCCACACATCCAATGTTTTTCAGCATATTATCATGTATGTGTCACCATTCCCATGGTCAGTTTTATAATGTTTTTATCAACTCTAAAAGAAACTCTGTATTCTTTACCTGTCATCCTCTTGTTCCCCACACCCTTCCCAGCCCTAAGCAATCACTAATCTACTTTTTGTCTTTATAGATTTCCCTACTCCGGGCATTTCTCATGACCACAATCATATAATATGTGGCTGTTTGCAATTGGCTTATTTTTTCATAATGCTTTCAAGGTTCATAGTTCATCATATATCCATCCTTCCATCCTTTTTATGGCTGAGTAATATTCTACTGTGTAGATATACCAAATTATTTTTATCCATTCATCAGTTGAGGCATGTGGGTTGTTTCTACCCTTTGGCTGTTGTGAATAATGCTGCTGTAAACATTCTTCTTTTTTTTATATTTTTATTTTTTATTTATTTATTTTTGTTTTTTATTATTATTATACTTTAAGTTCTAGGGTACATGTGCATAACGTGCAGGTTGGTTACATATGTATACTTGTGCCATGTTGCTGTGCTGCACCCATCAACTCGTCAGCACCAAACTATCACAAGAACAGAAAACTAAACATTCTTCTTTCGTTTCACTACTCCTAGGAGTAGAATTGCTGAGTAGTGAAGTAACTTTGTCATTATTTGAGGAACTGCCAGACTTTTTTCCAAGGTGGCAGTGGTATTTTACATTTCTGCCAGCAGTATATGAGGATTCTGATTTCCCCACATTCTTCTCACACTTACTATCTGGATTTTTTATTGTGATCATTCAACTGAGTATGAAGTGATAGCTCATTGAGGTTTCCATTTGCATTTTCCTGATGATTGATGATTTCGTACATCTTTTCCAGTGCTTATTGGCCATTTGTGCATTTTACTTAGATGCCTATTCAAATCGTTTGTCCGTTTTTTACTGGGTTCTTCCTCCTTTTATTGCATTATAAAAGTTACTTATATACTCTCAGTACATTCTATTATCAATTGTATGATTTGCAAATGTTTCTGATGATCTAGATCTTGCCTTTTCACTCCTAATGGTGTCATTTAAAGAACAAATATTTTTAATTTTGATGATGCCTCACTTACTACCTTTTATTTTGTTTCTCCTGCCTTTGTTGTCAGAGTCTAAAAATCCTTTGCCAAATTCGAGGTTATAAGATATACCCTGTGTTTTCTTCTAGGAGATTTAGTTCTTTCAGGTAGGAATATTTCTGATCCATTTTAATTTTTGTATATGGCATAAGATAATAGTGCAACTTTATTTGCCCCAGCACCATTTATTGAAAGACTATTTCCCCCTTGAATGGTTTTGGCTCTCTTGTCAAACACCAATTGATCATAGATGTTACAGGGGTTTTTCTGGACTCCCAATTCTGTTACATTGCTCTATATGTCTATTTGTTGCCAGTATTATACTATCTTGATATACCATTACTTAGTACTAAGTTTTGAAATCAGAAAGTGCAAGACCTTCGAGTCTGCTTATTTTCAAGATTGTTTTGGCTATTTTGGGGTCCTTTGCAGTTTCATAAGAATTTTAGAATCAACTTGTACATTTCTACAAAGAAGTTGTCTGGGATTCTGATAGGGACTGTGTGGAATTAGTCCGTCAGTTTGGGAAGTCTTAATGTTAATTCTTCTGATCAATTATGGAAGGTATTCTTTTTTATTAATATACTATTTAATTTATTTCCACAGTGTTTTATAATTTTCAGAGTAAATGTTTTGAACATTTTTGTTAAATTTATTCCTAAGTATTTAATATAATTTTGGTCTCGTTCTGTCACCCAGGCTGGAGTGCAGTGGTGTAATCTCAGCTCACCACAGCCTCCATCTCCTGGGTTCAAGCGATTCTCCTGCCTCAGCCTCCTGAGTAGCTGGAATTACAGGCTCACATCAACATACCTGGCTACTTTTTGTATTTTTAGGAGAGATGGGTTTTCGCCATGTTGGCCAGGCTGGTCTCGAACTCCTGACCTCAAGTGATCTGCCTGCCTCAGCTTCCCAAAGTGCTGGCATTACAGGCGTAAGCCACCGTGCCCAGCTGAATTGTTTTCTTAATTTTATTTTTGGCTTGTTCATTGCAAGTGTATAGAAGTTCAATTGATTTTGCACCTGTATGTTGTATCCTGCAAACTTACTGAGTTAGTTTATTAGTTCTACTAGTTTTTTTGGTGGACGCCTTAGGAATTTCTATATACAAGACCAAGTTATCTGTGAAATGGGTTAATCTTACTTTTTCAAACTAGAAGCCTTTTATTTCTTTTTATTGCTTAATTGTCCTGACTAAAACATACAGTACAATGTTGAATAGAAGTAGCAAAAGCATACATCCTCCTCTTATTGCTGATATTATGGGGAAAGCATCCATATTTTCATCACTAAATATGATGTCTTACTGTGTACTTTTCACAGATTATTTTTATCAGGTTGAGGATGTTACCTTCTATTCCTAGTAGGTTAAGTTCCTTTAACATGAAAGGATGTTGGATTTTGTCAAATGTTTTTTCTGCATCTATTGAGATGGTGGTACAGGGCAGACCAGCAGGCTAGAGACCCAAATAAGACTGGAGGTTGCAGATGGAGCCTGAGGACAGTCAGAATGCAGGATTCCTGCTTCCCCAGTGTGCCTCAGTCTTTTCTCTTAAGGTCTTCAAATAATTGAATGAGGCCGACTCAATTTATGGAGAGTAATATGCTTTATTCAAAGCCTACTGTTTTAAATGTTAATCACATGTTAAAAAATGCCTTCAGGCTGGGTGCGTTGGCTCATGCCTGTAATCCCAGCACTTTCACCATCAAGGTCAACATGGTGAAACCCTGTCTCTATTAAAACTACAAAAAAATTAGCTGGGCGTGGTGGCGGGTGCCTGTAATCCCAGCCACTTGTGAGGCTGAGGTAGGAGAATCACTTGAAACTAGGAGGTGGAGGTTGCAGTGAACCGAGATCATGCCACTGCACTCCAAGCCTGGTGAAAAAGTGAGACTCCAACTCAAAAAACAAAACAAAACAAAACCTCTATAATCTTACTTCTTCTCCCACACATTTCGTTATTGATGTCACCATCTACATGTTTTGTATCATATATCCATTAACATATTTTTGTAGTTATAGTTATTCTTTATGCTTTTGTCTTTTAACTTTTATACTAAAATTAAGCAATTTATACACCGTCAGTAGAGTATATAGTATCTGTGCATTTGTATGTATATTTACCTTAACCAGTGTGTTTTATACGTTTGTGTTGCTGTTTAGTATGCTTTTGTTTCAACTCAAAGTACGCCCTTCAGCATTTTTTGTTAGGTATGTCTCGTGGTGATGAACTCCCTGAGCCTTTGTCTGGGAAAGTCTTTATCTCTCGTTTGGTTTGCAAGGACAATTTTTTCTAGGACTAGTATTCTTGGTGCTTCTTGTGGGGAGGGGAATCTCAGGGTTATGCCCTTCACCCAGTCTTTCAGAGCTACCATTCTTTTTCCTAGCATTGCACTGGGAGGTCTGCATGCTGGATGCCTGGTCCACCCCCCTCCTTTTCCCTTGGAAGGCCCTTGAATCAACCCATGCTAGTGACTGAATATTTGTGTCCCCCACCCCAAATTCATATGTGTAGTGTAGTAGCCCAATGTGATGGTATATAGAGGTGGCGCCTTTGCAGAGTAATTAGGTCAGGCAGGTAGCGCTCTCATAAATTGTATTAGTGCCCTTACAAGAAAAAACGAGAGAGGTGATTTATCTCTCTGCCACGTGAGGATATAGAGAGAAGATGGCCATTTGAAAACCAGAAATCAAGCCCTCACCACACACTAGATTTACCACTTCCTTGATCATGGACTTCCTAGGTTCAGAACTGTGAGAAACAAATGGCTTTTGTTTATTTGTTATTTATTTGTTTAAGCCACCAGTCTATGGAATTCTGTTATGGCAGACACATGAGTTATGTAATTATTACTTTTTGGACAGGGCTGGCCTGCAGTTTTACATCTAGGTTAAGTTATCTACAGATATATTTACCTATTTTCTCTCTCTGTCTGTCTCTCTGTCTCTCTGTGTATGATAGATATTTGTGTAAATTTTCACTTTGAAAATTCTGTTCTGCTGTCAGTGTTGCTTTGAATATACAGAAATACTGAAAACATTATTTGTGCCAAATAAAAATTGCATCATATTAGTCCATTTTCATGCTGCTGATGAAGACATACCCATGACTGGGCAATTTACAAAAGAAAGAAGTTTAATAGACTAACAGTTCCATGTGGCTGGGGAAGCCTCATAATCATGGCAGTAGGCAAGGAGGAGCAAGTCATGTCGTACATGGATGGCAGCAGGCAAAGAGAGAGCGAGCTTGTGCAGGGAAACTCTGCCTTATAAAGCCATCATGTCTCATAAGACTTACTCATTATCACAAGAACAGCATGGGAAAGACCTGCCTCCATGATTCAGTTACCTCCCACCTGGTGTCTGCCACAACATGTGGGAATTCAAGATGAGATTTGGGTGAAGACACAGCCCAAACCATATCATGTACTTATAAAGGGGATGCTTTGGTTCATGGATATCAGTACTGTTTACAAGGATTTGCTATTTCTGCTTTTCAGATTTTACCTGGTGTCAAAATGAGAAATCTTTTTTTAAATTTCACCCAGCAATATGAATGTGCTTCCTGAATAATATAAAGCAGTTTCAAAGGACAATATGTAAACATGCTTAGTTATTTTAGAGCCTAAATAGCCAAAGCTATGCTAAGCAAAAAGAACAAAGCCAGAGGTATCACATTACCTGACATCAAACTATATTATAAGGCTACAGTAACCAAAACAGCATGGTACTGGTACAAAAACAGATGCATAGAGCAATGGAATAGAGCAGAGAATCCAGAAATAAAGCTGCACACCTATACTCACTTGACCTTTGAACAGAATTGACAAAAATAAGCAATGGAGGCAGGGCGCATTGGCTCATGCCTGTAATCCCAGCACCTTGGGAGGCCGAGGCAGGTGGACTACCTGAGGTCAGGAGTTTGAGACTAGCCTGACCAACATGGAGAAACCCCATCTCTAATAAAAATATAAAATTAGCTGGGCATGATGGTGCATGCCTGTAATTCTAGCTACTTGGGAGGCTGAGGCAGAAGAATCATTTGAACCCAGGAGGCAGAGGTTGTGGTGAGCTGAGATTGCATCATTTCACTCCAACCTGGGCAACAAGAGTGAAACTCCATCCCAAATAATAATAATAATAAATAAATAAAATAAGCAATGGAGAAGGGACTCCTTATTCGGTAAATAGTGCTGGGATAACTGGGTAGTCATATGCAGAAGAATGAAACTGGACTCCTACCTCTCACCATATACAAAACTTAACTCAAGATAGATTACAGATTTAAATGTAAAACCCCATACTATAAAAATCCTAGAAGAAAACCTAAGCAATACCATTCTGGCCATTAGCCTTGGAAAAGAATGCATGACTAAGTCCTCAAAATCAATTGCAACAAAAACAAAAATTGCCAAGTGGGAACCAGTTAAACTAAAGAGCTTCCGCACAGCAAAAGAAACGATTGACAGAGTAAATAGACAACCTACAGAATGGGAGAAAACCATTTGCAAACTATGCATACAACAAAGGTCTAATATCCAGCATCTAGAAGGAACTTAATAAGAAAAAAAAACCCAACTAAAAAATTAGTATGTTAGATGGGCAAAAGACATGAGCAGACACTTTTTTTTCCCTCACTCTGTCTCTCAGGCAGGAGTGCAGTGTTGTGATCTTGGCTCACTGCAACCTTTGCTTTCTGGTTCAAGTTATTCTCCTACCTCAGCTTCCCAGGTAGCTGGAGTTACAGGCATGCAGCACTATGCCCAGATAATTTTTGTATTTTTAGTAGAAATGGGGTTTCACCATGTTGGCCAGGCTGGTCTCGGACCTCTGACCTCAAGTGATCACCTTCCTCACCTCCCAAAGTGCTGGGATTACAGGTGTGAGCCACTGCACCCAGCCATGAACAGACACTTCTGAAAAGAAGACATACAATTGGCCAAAAACTGTGAATGCTCGACATTACTAATTGATATGGTTTGGCTGTATCCCCACCCAAATCCCATCTTGAATTGTAACTCCCACAATTCCCACGTGTTGTGGGAGGAACGCAGCAGAAGATGATTGAATTATGGGGACAGGTCTTTCCTGTGCTGTTCTCATGATCATGAATGTGTCTCATGAGATCTGATGGTTTTAAAAAGGGGTGTTGGCCGGGCACGGTGGCTCAAAGTGCTGTAATCCCAGCACTTTGGGAGGCCGAGACGGGCGGATCACGAGGTCAGGAGATCGAGACCATCCTGGCTACCCGGTGAAACCCGTCTCTACTAAAAAATACAAAAAACTAGCCGGGCGTGGTGGCGGCACCTGTAGTCCCAGCTACTCGGGAGGCTGAGGCAGGAGAATGGCGGGAACCCGGGAGGTGGAGCTTGCAGTGAGCTGAGATCCGGCCACTGCACTCCAGCCTGGGCAACAGAGCGAGACTCCGTCTGAAAAAAAAAAAAAAAAAAAAAAGGGGTGTTTCCCTGCAGAAGCTCGCGCTCTTGCTGCTGCCATGTGAGACGACGGGCCTTTCACCTCCCACCATGAATGTAAGGCCTCCCTAGCCACATGGAACTGTAAGTCCAATAAACCTCTTTCTTTTGTAAACTGCGCAGTCTTATGTATATCTTTATCAGCAGTGTGAAAATGGACTAATGCACTAATCTTCAGAGAAATGCAAGTCAGTACCATGAGATACCACCTCATGCCAATCAGAATGGCAATTATTAAAAAGTAACAAACAAACAAAACAACAGATACTGGTGGGGCTACAGAGCAAAGAGAATATACACTCTTAGTGGGAATATAAATTATTTCAGCCACTGTGGAAAGCAGTTTGGAAACTTCTCAAGGAACTTAGAACTACCATTTGACCAAGCAATCCCATTCCTGGTTATCTATCCAAAAGAAAATAAATCATTCTATCAAAAGGACACATGTACTTGTATGTTCATCACAGCACTATTCACAATAGCAAAGATAGAGAATAATCCCAGGTGCCTTACAATGGAGGGCTGGATAAATAAAAGGTGGTACATACATACCATGGGGTATTATACAGCCATGATAAAGAACAAAATTATGTCCTTCACAGCAGCATGGATGCAACTAGAGGCCATTATTTTAAGCGAATTAATGTAGGAACAGAAAACCAAATACTACATGCTCTCACTTACAACTGGGAATTAAATATTGGTTATTCATGGACATAAAGATCACAGACACTGGGGACTACTAGAGCGGGGAGGGAAGGATGGGGAAAGGATTGAAAAACTACTGGGTTCTATGCTTACTAGCTGGGTGACATAATCGATCATATCCCAAACCTCAGCATCACACAATATACCCACGTAACAAACTGGCACATGTATCCCCTGAATCTAAAATAAAAGTTGAAGTAATAATAATAATAATTATTATTATTTGAGACAGAGTTTCACACTTGTTGCCCAGGCTGGAGTGCAATGGTATGATCTCGGCTCACTGCAACCTCCACCTCCCGGGTTCAAGCGATTTTCCTGCCTCAGCCTTCCAAGTAGCTGAGATTACAGGCACCCACCACTATGCCCAGCTAATTTTGTATTTGTAATAGAGACGGGATTTCTCCATGTTGGTCAGGCTGGTCTCGAGCTCTAGACCTCAAGTGATCTGCCTGCCTCAGCCTCCCAAAGCACTGGGATTACAGGTGTTAGCCACCGTGCCTGGCCAAAATTATTATTATAATATTATTATTACTACTATTTTTTTTTTTTTTTTTGAGACAGTCTCGCTCTGTTGCCCAGGCTGGAGTGCAGTGGCACGATCTCGGCTCACTGCAAACTCTGCCTCCCGGGTTCAAGCAATTCTCCTGCCTCAGCCTTCCAAGTAGCTGAGATTACAGGCACCCACCACTATGCCCAGCTAATTTTGTATTTGTAATAGAGACGGGATTTCTCCGTGTTGGTCAGGCTGGTCTCGAGCTCTAGACCTCAAGTGATCTGCCTGCCTCAGCCTCCCAAAGCACTGGGATTACAGGTGTTAGCCACCGTGCCTGGTCAAAATTATTATTAGTAGTAGTAGTAGTAGTACTATTTTTTTTTTTTTTGAGACAGAGTCTCGTTCTGTCGCCCAGGCTGGAGTCCAGTGGCACGATCTTGGCTCACTGCAACCTCCACCTCCCGGGTTCAAGCAATTCTCCTGCCTCAGCCTTCCAAGTAGCTGAGATTACAGGCACCCACCACTATGCCCAGCTAATTTTGTATTTGTAATAGAGACGGGATTTCTCCATGTTGGTCAGGCTGGTCTCGAGCTCTAGACCTCAAGTGATCCACCTGCCTCAGCCTCCCAAAGCACTGGGATTACAGGTGTTAGCCACCGTGCCTGGCCAAAATTATTATTATTATTATTACTACTATTTTTTTTTTTTTTTGAGACAGAGTCTCGCTCTGTCGCCCAGGCTGGAGTGCAGTGGCATGATCTCGGCTCACTGCAACCTCCACCTCCCGGGTTCAAGCGATTCTCCTGCCTCAGCCTTCCAAGTAGCTGAGATTACAGGCACCCACCACTATGCCCAGCTAATTTTGTATTTGTAATAGAGACGGGATTTTTCCATGTTGGTCAGGCTGGTCTCGAGCTCTAGACTTCAAGTGATCCGCCTGCCTCAGCCTCCCAAAGCACTGGGATTACAGGTGTTAGCCACTGTGCCTAGCCAAAATTATTATTATTATTATTATTGTTATTATTACTACTTTTTTTTTTTTTTTTTTTTTTGAGACAGAGTCTCGCTCTGTCCCCCAGGCTGGAGTGCAGTGGCACGATCTCGGCTCACTGCAAGCTCTGCCTCCCGGGTTCACGCCATTCTCTTGCCTCAGCCTCCCGAGTAGCTGGGACTACAAGTGCCCACCACCACGCCCGGCTAATTTTTTTGTATTTTTAGTAGAGACGGGGTTTCACCGTGTTAGCCAGGATGGTCTGATCTCCTGACCTCATTATCCGCCTGCCCTGGCCTCCCAAAGTGCTGGGATTACAGGCGTGAGCCACCGTGCGCAGCCCAAAATTAGTTTTTTAAAGATGACAAGTAATAGCAAGACTGTGGATGACATGGAGCTCTTAGGTATTGCTAATTTAACTATGGAATACAGCGACCACATTAAGAAACTACTTAGTAGTTTCTCAGAATGTTATACATGTAATCCCTTGCAATTCCACTCCTGGGTATGTACCCACAAAAAGGAAAACACATGGCCACATAAAAGCTCATGTGAATGTCCACAGCAGTGCTATTCATAATAGCCAGAATGTGAGAAAAAGAACCAAATATCTAATAACTCCTGAAAGAAGAAACAATATGTAGTATATTCATACAATGAAATATTCTAAAATCAAAGTAAATGATATGTACAGAATGAACCTCAAAATGTAAAGTGAAAGAATTCAGACACAAGAGATCACATATCACATGATTCTCTTTATAAGAAGTATCCATAAATGGCAGATTCATGAAGATGGAAAAAGATTAAAGTTTGGCTAAGGCTGAGGGTGAGAATATTCCAAAATTATATTGTGAATAGGGTTGCAAAAATCTATAAATCTATTAAAGTCACTGAATTAGGCATCTAAGACATTTTATGATGGTATGCCAATTATATATCAAGACATTGTTTAAAAAATATTTAATGAATTTTAAAAATCATATATTGTACACCAATGATGTCTAAGGTTAAATTCATTATAATTATTTTAATTTCTAATGCTAAGGACAATTTTTTCTTAATAGTATTGATTCATATCTTAAGGTCTGTTGTGTCCTATCCTTGTGTCATTAAGAAAAAGGTTGAAAAACCATAATTTCATGTTGCTAATATCAACAAGCACTTGTTGACAAAAGGAATCATAGATCTCCTATTTTTTTCAAAATTATCCTTGATATTTTGTTTCATTTAGTTGAAAACAATCTTGAAGTTCCCAAAACTTCACTGATTATTAGAGAAAAATATTCCTTTTTTAAGAACAAGGAAATGCTATTCCTAGTGTCCTAAGAGTTTTCTTATAAATAGCTATTATTTTAACAGAAAAATATGGAATTTTGAGACCTTATTACTTGACTTTTCTCATTTAATATCTTTTTTTTTTTTTGAGACCAAGACTGGAGTGCTGTGGTGCAATCTTGGCTCACTGCAACCTCCACCTCCTGGGTTCAAGCAATTCTCTTGCCTCAGCCACCCAAGTAGCTGGAATTACAGGCACCCGGCAGCTAATTTTTGTATTTTTAGTAGAGACAGGGTTTCGCCATATTGGCCAGGCTTGTCTTCAACTCCTGACCTCAAGTGATCCACCCGTCTTTGTATCCCAAACTGCTGGGATTACAAGCTTGAGCCACCTCTACTGACATCATATCTTAATGTGATTATTGACACTACTGATTTTCAAACATTTAAATTACCTTTAATAACTAGAATGAATCCTTCTTTGCGTTTTTTAATCTTTTATAGATTTGCATCAAAGATTATGAGCAACATAGATCTGTAATGTTCTTTCTTAAAAATGTAATAGAATTTATTGTGAAACTATCTGGTCCTAGAGTTTTCATTTTAATAAAATTAATAATTGTAATTAATTTCCTTTAACAGCTAGAGGGCTATTCATTTTTACCATTTACTTTTGTCTTACTTTTGATAATTCGTGGGTTTTCTAGAAAGCTGACCATTTCAAATACATTTCCGTATTAATGATCTAAGTTGTATATATCGTTCTACGATCTCATTAAAGTCTGTATGAATATTAAGGATGTCATCACTGTTTATTCTTCATATTGTTTAGTTGAGTAATCATCATTTTTCTTCAGTGAACCTCACCAGAGGTTTATCAGTTTTACTGTTTTCAAAAATTGATATATAATAAAAATTGATATATAATAGTTGTAAATATTTTGGGAGTATATGTGGTATTTTAATACCTGTATATGAATCTTTTTAAAGAACTAAACTCTGACTATTCTTCTTGCTATACGTTTGGGCTTTAAAAACTAAATTCTGTTATTTTTCTTATTTGCTTCATATATTTTATTTTGTTTAAATGTGTTATGTTTTTTGTAATTTCTGAATTGAATAATTAGATCAGAAGAAATCAGAATTTATCATTTTCTAATGTCTTACATATTAGAAATATGTATTATATATCCTAAGCTATAAAATTTCCCCTAAAAAGCATTGCTTTTTAACTAGCACACAACTTTTTTTATATAGCACCTTAATTATTAGTCAAATTAGAATATTTTCTGAATTATTTTGTATTTTTTCTTAGACATGTGGGTCATTTAGAAATATAGTTATTAATATCCAAATATATAATCTATTTTCTATTTATATTTTGTGATTTCTGGTTCCATTTCAATCAAGAGTCAGAATATATTCTGAATTATTTCAGTCTCTGGAACATGTGGGGCCATGCTTTAAGTTCAATATGTTCAATTTTTATATATTGCACACTCTAAAAAGAGGTGTAAATACTCCTACAACCACTTTGTTTTAAGATCATAAAAGATACTGCTTATAAACATTATACTGATTTATCTATATTGTAATCAAACACTGAAATTTTCAACCAATCTTCTGGATACTTTTCTACAGATGTCAAGAATTCAACTACATTTATACTTTAATGTGGTTAACAGAATTTTGTCATATTGCTATGACAAAGTAGAGTGTTTTTACACACATCAATTATGTCAGTAGTATTAATAGGTGAATAAATATCTTTACATTATTGTGGTCTTTTCCTTCTGCTATTCAATCACTTCAATTGAATTACCTATCAATTCAATTACAAATCAATTCAATTACCTATCAATTACAAATCAATTCAATTACCTATCAATTTAATTACAAATCAATTCAATTACCTATCCACCCTCTCATGGTCATATATATTAATGCTCTTTCTAATCTTTTAGGTAGGACATGAACTTCATTGGCTGGTCATGCAGGTATGATTGTTCAATTGTACGATGGTACAATTTTCTTTACTGACTGCCTGAACATTTTGGAGGAGGAAAGGACCATGTAAAATTATGAGTATTTGTTTTTTTAAAAAAAATGAAAATCGCTCATTCTCCAAGCACCAAATTCCAGTTAATTTTGTCCTTTTTCCCTGTGGCCTCAGCATGCAGATCTAAGTGTAAAAATGGCACATCGTCTATGGGGATGTACCTCACTGGACCCCTTCCTGAAGAGAAGGGAGAAAATAGGACAACATCATTTTCATTTGACATTCTGCCCATGCCCTATCTTCTTTTTGTCATTTTTTTCCCCCTTCTGGAAATGGAGCTTCTTCCTTTCTTGCGAATGCATTTAAGGCTGTTAATTTTGCCTCTAAGCATGACTTTAAGTGCAACCTAAGTGTTTTAACATGTTATACACTTATTACCATTCTGTTGAAAATATTTTCCAGTTTTCTTTGTGATTGCTTCTACCACCCACAGGTTATTTAGGTTACTTAAGGCCATCTTTTTTTTTCCCCCTGAGCACTCACCACATTAACTATTTCCTGTCTTTTAAGCATCTACTTCATGTATGTAACCAGTTTCTATCCTTGTCCCGGATAAAAATACTAGCTGAAGATAAGTTATTTCCTCTGGCTATAAATTGGACATTAAGCATGTTTTATATGTTTAAAATACAGCAATATGACAAAATTCTGTTAACCACATTAAAGTATAAATGTGGTTGAATTTTTGACATCTGTAGACAGATCTGTTGAAAATTTCAGTGTTTGATTACAATATAGATAAATCAGTATAATGTTTATAAGCAGTATCTTTTATGATCTTTAAGTGGTTATAGGAGTACTTACACCTCTTTTTTATATTCATGTTGAAATTTAAAGGTATTTGAAAGTAACTTTCTTGTTATCCAGTCATTCACTCAGGGTAATCAGATGTCTATTCAAAACAGCCAACAACGAGCTAAAGGAGTGCTGTTCCAACCAGAGTCCTACCGCTACTACAAGTGATGAAAGCACAAGAAATCCTCCACAAAGGTATTCTACAACTTTAAGTGCAACCCAAGTCTATTCTAAACTTCTGAACTAAGGGTTGGAGAAAACTGGCTCTTTAAATTTCAAAATAAAAATCAGTTTGCCTATCAATATAAGGCAATAAATACTCAGGCATCCACCTCTCCTGTGCCAGTAATTCCCAGGGACCCTATAGAAATCTTACTGCTGTGCAAATAGAGGGATTGACACAAAAACTCCAGTCACAGGATTCTCTGGGTGGTTCTAAAATAGAAGAGACACGTATAGGTATCTTAAAGATCAGGCATCGTTCCAATCACTTTATAAGAATTAATGAATTATTATAAATTAATTAATACAGCAAACCTGCAAACTAGTCGCTATAATTCTTGCTGTTATTATTCCCGTTGTCAGATGGGATAAAAGAAGGTAACTAATTTGTGACAGGGGAAAGTCTCAGATAGTGAGTGGTGGATTCAGGATTTAAACCCACGATGCCTGATTCTGGACACTTGCATTTAATTTCCGCAGCCCTCGCAGCGCCGGCGCCGGCGCTGCACACACAGCCCCGCTCCGCGCGCCCAGCCCCGCCGGGTCCCGGACCCTGCCGGCAGCCGGCAGTGCCTAAACGTTAGATCTGAAGGATAGGAGCGTGCTGAGAAGGATAATGCTTTTAGGCAATTAATTGTGTGTTCTTTAAATACGGGCATGTTAACCATACGGGGCTGGGCAGCGCATGCCTGAGCTGTTTGGAATAAAAGACTGCAGGATTTTGCAGTTTCTTTCTCTCCATCCTGCAGTCCACTTCTGAACTTGTCTCCCTCCTCTTGGGATATTCTTAGGCTGCCTGGACTTCACTTCAGCTCTGCTATGCCCAGCCTTCCACTCATTCCACTCGGACCCCCAAATGCTGACCGGCCAGGGGATCCCATGCTACCCCTGCAGACTGTTGTATGCACAAGAAATCCAGGTCCCAGCCTCTGAGGCTGTGAGTGCTTTGTTAGTAAAGAAGGCACAGCTGAGCCAAATAACCAGACAAATGACCAGATGTGTACTTTCTGAGAATTGTAAAAACAATATTGATGCTCAAAAAAAAATATATGTATATCAGGGCAGGAATATGGACAAAGGCAGTCAGAGAAAATGATCTCTGAAGACATTGGGATAGGATGGGAACTAGTTTATTTTTCTCAAGATGCACTGCCCAATTATTTCCAGTTATTCAATTATTATTCATTTTTTATGGTATTGAAAATCATGGGATATATTGGTTTATAACAGTTTATATGAAATATTGTTATGATAAAACTAAAAGATAAAGTCACTATCAGACTATGAGACATGAACACGAATGGCAGTTACACAGGTGGGAACTTGGAAGCACACACTGCCTGGCACCAGCTGCACAGCCTTGGGCAGGTAAGGAAACATTCTGCTTCTCAGTTCCCTTGTGTTAGGAAACGAGATGGCCAAATACTATATACAACTTCACTCCAATACAGTAACTACTAGCCTCATGTGGCTATTTAAATTAAATTTATAATTTTAAAAATGGACATTCATTTCCTCACTCTAGCCTCATTTCAAGTGCCCAAGAACCCCATGGGGCTAGTAGCTTTCATACTGTACAGCATGCATACATATATATATATAAATTGTTCACAGAAAGTTCTTCTGGACAATGCTGGTGTATCAAGAGAGGGTCAACTATGATTTAGATACACTGCTGGGAAAATATCACAATTAAGCAAATAATAGATGCAGTGCTAGGAAAATATCACAATTAAGCAAATAATAGTTTTATATTCAGGATTCTTTTGTTTGTGAATTTGTAGAGAGCTTGGCGTAGAAGCCTGAGAGCTGTGCTGCAAGTCTTTTTCTTGTAAAAATCACTGGGGCTGTCACATCCTGATAAAGAGAAAGTTTATTTCAAAAAGTTCAAGTGAGGCAGACTTTGGGACAGCTTGCATGCAAAATATAAAACTCAGTAACTATCAAAAGGAGAAAAAGACAAATCCAACATTTCCTACATTCACGACGAATAATCAGCACCATTTTCAACTAATTATCAAATTAGAAAAAGACAACCTTTTAAAAACATTGAGCCTTTTATTTAGGTCTTCTGAAGCTAAAATGCTTTTCATTTTATTGTACAGCCTGAATTAGTTTAATTCCTAGGTTAACTTTTAATGTTGTTATGAATGTTATTAATTTTAAATGTTTACTTCAAATGTTATTGATGATAAATAAAAATGATTTTTGTATATTGCACTCCTGTCCAGTGTCTTTGCTAAATGTACCTATTAAAGCTAATAGCTTATCTGTAAATTATTCTTAATTTTCTGTTGCATTCCATCAATAATTTATTTCCAGTTATAACATCTTTTATTTCTTTGCTATTACACTAGCTAGGACTTGCAATAATAAATACAGATTTTTTTGCCTTTAGATTTATTTCAGAGGGAAAGTTTTAGAAACCTTTTAGATAATTATCTAAATTACAGATGTAACAGATCCATATTCACATTTATTTCTGCTCCTGTCATTTTTACTAATAGATGTTTCCAGCAATATGACTATTTCATGTAAATTTTCAAGTTTAATGTCCTAATTTTGTTCCTGATATTCTCTAATGATTTTTAATGCCTGTTATTAATGTAGTGATAACATATTTGAAATTACTGATGTCGGTTATTAGAGCCTTCTTCATTTTTCCTTGATAAGTTTCACCAGAAATTATCTGGCTTCAATAAGCTGTTTAAAGGATTTTACTTAATTTATTTCCCTTATTTAATATTTGTTTTTCTTCATTGCTTTTCTTGGCCTTATTATTTGCTTCATTCTGCTTTCTTTGCTTTTACCTACCTAATTATAATTTAATTTGTTGACTTGGGTGATTATAAATATTCAGATATGTTTCCACTTTACAGATTTAGGCAACAAAATTTCCTCAAAGAAACTTACAGAAAAAAAAAAATCCAATAATATATAAAACGATATATCATGACACAGAAGGGCTTCTTATTAGAAACAAATTGGTCAGTTAAATATTTGAAACTCATAGCTGCAAATAATCACATTAAGAGAATAAAGGGAAAAACAAGATTATCTCAAAAAATATATAAAACTACATGACAGAATTCAGTATGCGGTCATGATACGTACTCTCAGCAAAGTAGGAATACAAAAAAATGATTAATCTACTACACGTATCTGCAAAAATGACAAAACGCTTATATATGGAAATTAAAGACCATTCCTTTGTGGATAGTATGCCACAACACAGCACAGATGGGGTTGAAAGAAAGGAAGAGAAACAAAGGGCTGCCATGAATTAAACCAGTAGAGAAAATAAAAGCCTGGGTCATGCAGGGGACAGTGCCTTATTAAGCCAGCATCAGGAATGATTGAAGTCTGGGGCTTCTACACAGTGGGAAAACGAGCATAGTAATCACAATAAAGAAAGACATCTGAAAGGTGCTAACTTAGCCTCGGATCAGAAGCGCTCTCTGCTAATGCCTTGCTGGCGAAAAGCGTATCCAGCGTAAGCCCTCAGAAATCCCAGAAAACAAAGACCAAAAGAAACGACGCTTTGTCAACAGAGCAAATCGAAAAAATCTTCCAGCAGTGACAGGGCATTAAAAAAAAAAACACGCAGACATAAGATGGAGTGAATCAAAAAAGGATTTATATAATTCATGTATGAAATGTTTCAGAATCTATTGGATTCTAATTTTTTTAAAGCAGACAGATACGAAAATACAACGAAGACGTGCATGACTGAAACCAAAAGAGATTAAAGTAAAACCTCATTCTCCTGAGGAAACGGTGTGAGGAGGGAATTAGGGGCTGCCGGAACACAGCGAAGCAGAGGCAGAAGGCAGACAAAAGGGGCTGGGTTGGTCCCTGCTTGTGTGAACAAAAAATATGTCAGATTGGAAAATTGCGGTAAAATCCAAGCGCGGCACGTACGTTGCCCCCACAGGAAGTGTCCGCCGCGCTGCCTGGGCCCGGAAGTAGGTAGGAACACACAGTCACAGGCAGCCAAGAACCGGGGGGGAAGAAAAAGAGATGCACACTTCCCCTAAAGAAGCCTCCGAGCGTGGCCGCGACTCCGGGCCTCAAGCCCATAAAGAAAAAATACCGGAGACGTTCTGGCACCATTTCGGGGTAAAGAAGCTGCCATGGAAGAGCCTGCAGCTCCCTCAGAAGCCCACGAGGCAGCCGGGGCCCAGGCAGGTGCTGAGGCAGCAGGGGAGGGTGTGTCTGGGCCGGACCTTCCCGTCTGTGAGCCCTCCAGGGAATCTGCTGCTCCAGATTCAGCCCTGCCACATGCGTCTGTGGGCTGGGCCCCCTTCCCTGTAGCTCCAGTCCCTGCCCACCTCCGCACAGGAGGCCTGAGGCCTGCCCCAGCCTCAGGAGGAGGAGCATGGCGCAATCCGTTTCCAAGCCGAAGCAGCGGCATTTGGACAAAGCAGATCATCTGCAGGTATTATATACATGGGCAGTGCAAGGAGGGGGAGAACTGTCGCTATTCCCACGACCTTTCTGGTCGGAAGATGGCCACTGAGGGCAGCGTTTCGCCGCCTGGGGCCTCTGCAGGTGGAGGCCCTAGCACGGCTGCGCACATCGAGCCCCCGACTCAGGAAGTGGCGGAAGCCCCCCCGGCTGCATCCTCCCTTTCCTTGCCTGTGATTGGCTCGGCTGCTGAAAGGGGTTTCTTTGAAGCCGAGAGAGACAATGCAGACCGTGGAGCTGCTGGAGGAGCAGGTGTAGAAAGCTGGGCGGATGCCATTGAGTTTGTTCCAGGGCAGCCCTACCGGGGCCGCTGGGTTGCATCTGCCCCCGAGGCTCCTCCACAGAGCTCAGAGACTGAGAGGAAGCAGATGGCTGTGGGCAGGGGGTTGCGGTTTTGCTATTATGCTTCCAGGGGAGTTTGCTTTCGTGGGGAGAGCTGTATGTTCCTCCATGGAGACATATGCGACATGTGTGGGCTGCAGGCCTTGCACCCCATGGATGCTGCCCAGAGGGAAGACCATATAAGGGCCTGCATTGAAGCACACGAGAAAGATATGGAACTCTCGTTTGCTGTGCAGCGTGGTATGGACAAGGTGTGTGGCATCTGCATGGAGGTTGTCTATGAGAAAGCCAACCCCAATGATCGCCGCTTTGGCATTCTTTCCAATTGCAACCATACCTTCTGTATTAGGTGTATCCGCAGGTGGAGAAGTGCCAGACAGTTTGATAACAGGATCATCAAGTCTTGCCCGCAGTGCAGGGTCACCTCCGACTTGGTCGTTCCCAGTGAGTTCTGGGTGGAGGAGGAGGAAGAGAAGCAGAAACTTATTCAGCAATACAAGGAGGCAATGAGCAACAAGGCCTGCAGGTATTTTGCGGAAGGCAGGGGTAACTGCCCATTTGGAGACACATGCTTTTACAAGCATGAATACCCTGAGGGCTGGGGAGATGAGCCTCCTGGGCCAGGTGGTGGGTCGTTCGGCGCATACTGGCATCAACTTGTGGAGCCTGTGCGAATGGGAGAGGGCGACATGCTCTATAAAAGCCGTAAGAAGGAGCTTGTCGTGCTTCGACTGGCCAGTCTGTTGTTTAAGCGGTTTCTTTCACTGAGAGATGAGTTACCCTTCTCTGAGGACCAGTGGGACTTGCTTCATTATGAGCTGGAAGAATATTTCAATTTGAATCTGTAGCATTGTGCTGTGGCATGTGGTCTAGTCTGCTGAGGTTCTGTCGTCTGCTATTGCCTGTTTTCCCTGTGTTGACACTCTTATTGCTTTCAGGGGCTATTGAGGCAGTGCTTCTGTTTTCTTGTCTATTCTGCATATCTTTCCCCCTAGGATTATGGTGATTATCTGTGTTAAAAAAAAATAAGTCCTTAAAGTTACTGTTTTGGTGAAATTAATATTAATGTCAGCTTATGGCTTTTTTTGTCATCTCTGTTTTCAACAGGATTAACTCAGTTCTAGTGTAGTGTTTATTGAATTTCCACACTTATTTTGAAGACCCTCAAGAGTAAATGTGGCAGAGTGAAAGGAGAAGTTTTAATTGAACTAGTAGCTTTGTGCTATAATAGCCTTAACAAATGGACCCTCGCAGGGTCTTGCAGCTGCTCATCTGTTTACAGTTTGTTCTTTCCCTCCTTCCCCTTCAAGTGCACTTGTTAAACTGTGATGAACTTGTGATTTTGTGTTTTACTTGACCAAAACCAAGTGTATATGTTTACATGTTTTTATCCTGTTTAGCTTGACATGAAATAATTTATATTTGGAAATATATATTTAAGAATGATATATATATAATATATATGTATAAGAGCTATGTATTTGAAAATATATATAAAAGAACATACATCACAATATTTATGTTTATGTAATAAAGTAAATACAGAGCCGAAAGCTGAAGGTCAAAGCCTAACAGGATTGGCTGTTGTGTGGATGTGAGTTGTGTGAATAATCATTCTGTCCCTTGCACAGAAGCCAGTAATTAGCATCTAATGAAAAGGACTGTTCAAGTGGGTCTGGCCAAATGTAACAGATGCAGATCTTAGAGGACTTACAAAGCACTATATTGGTAATTCTTACAATGGCATTAATAGCTCACTCTATAAAAACAGAAATGGTGTTCCTATGCAGTTTAGCCACCTTCTCAATAATTCTTTGTAACAGCAAATCCTAGGCTCAGAGGCACAGTGCTTTGTATTTGATATACAAAGTCTCTAGACTTTCCCAACAAGGGGCTTTAGACAAAAGATTTCAACATTAAAGTAACAAGATTATAAAAGGGAAAATAGAACAAAAATACTAAAACCAGTGAGAATAAAATAATGGAAAGATAATAAAATATAGAAAGCACTAAAAACTAAGTGTAAGAGTAATATAGAAAATTTACATACAACTTAGATTAAATGAAAGCAGTTTAAAGACTGAAAGTCAAAGGCTATAAGACTTCATTACAATCAAAATGAAACATCCTATTTAAAATACACACAACATAAAAATACAGAAGCATTCAAAGTAGTAAGATGGGAAAAAAAAACAAACAGGTGCTGTGACTGTCTTGATTGTAGACAATGTTTATGGTAAGGATAAATATTTTGCTGGAGATAAAAAGGAATGATACATAAACATTAAATTGTAATTCACAGGAATATATAACTGTTCAAATTTTGTATACATTTAATAACGTTGTATCAGATACACAACTGATAAAAATAGAAAATCCTAACTCCAGACTCTTAGTGGACAATTTTAATACACCTTTTTAGTAACCAAACAAGCAAAGAAAAAATGAATGTGGAAGATAATTATGCCATTTTAATGACTTACCTGCATAACTTAAGATCTGCATCAACTGCAGATGCACTTATCTTGGCTGAAGTAGCTGAAAAATATGCTAGGAGTCTGAATCGTGAGTCCCAGGTTATTCACACTGTCCTCACTGTCCAACAAATATGGCATATTTAAGAGTTTTTATACCATGTAATTTGCATGCAAAAGGATGAATTTGTCAGAACGACCTAATGTGGTACTTGC
Source organism: Chlorocebus sabaeus (assembly GCF_047675955.1). Classification (NCBI taxonomy): domain Eukaryota; kingdom Metazoa; phylum Chordata; class Mammalia; order Primates; family Cercopithecidae; genus Chlorocebus; species Chlorocebus sabaeus. The sequence continues at coordinate 4,792,129 of NC_132929.1, read as the reverse complement.
TATAATTTTTCTCATTATCCTGATGAGGTAAATAATAGAGAATTTAAAGGTTTTGCCCATAGAGTTTATGACCCATAGCTGTGAATTAGTGGAACAAAGACTGGAACTCAGTGTATGTCCAGAGCAGTTGCACTTACCATGTTCACTAGGAGCAGGTGGACTAGCTGAGTGTAGCTGCTGGAGACGCAAGTACAGCCTTTAAGTGTGGATGCTTCAGCCAAGTGGAGCAAAGATGGACATGAATAAGCTCCCGCAGAACATAGGAGCCATGGGGCTTTCATCTATAGGCTGCCAGCTCAGTGATTTTAGTCCACTGCTTCAGAATGTGCCTCAGCCTCCTCTAATTTTACATTGCCTCTCCCTTCTTACATGACTCCTGGTGCTAGTAAGTACCTCAGCCTATTTGCCTGGACCTTTTGCCATATTCCTTTCCTCTTGATTCCTCTTAGCGAAAGAATTCACCAATTAGGACACCCTTGATGCCTGACTATCACTGGCATGCAAGGTGAGTGACAGATTCCAAATAAATTCCAAACATCTGAGGTTCCTGCCCTGCAGTGGTGCAGGAGAAAGAGAGATTAGATGAACTAAACAACCAAAGAATGAGACCAGATGGTGTATTCTCAAAGACTGTGCCAACACCAAAGTCTCAAAAAATGAGTCCCAGTAGTGGCAAAGCTTTCAGAGAGGTGTTTTTAAGCTGAGCCCAGAAAGCTGTGGAAAGTTTCTCCAAATGTACACTTCCCTGCATTGTGAAATACCATGTTTTTATTCAAACCGTATCTCAAGCCAGATAATGGTAAAGTTCAGGATTTATAGTAGGACAATGGTTAGTAGAAAATAAAGTGGCTTGGGAGACAAAGGGTAGTTAGAATGCTGACTCTGCTTCTTACTAACCATTCAGTTTCACAGTCTAAGGAAGTTACTTAATTTTCTGTACTTCAGTTTCTTCATATGAGAAATGGGTACAGTTCCACCTACTTTTGCAGGATTGTTGTGAGGATCAAATGTAGTCTGGACAAAAAGCTCGAAACATAGGTTTGTTGGTTTGTTTTTTTTTTTAGTGATCTATATAGATGTGAGATTTGTGCATATTTTTGGACATGAAAAGGTGATTGCACAGAAATTAATCACCAAGATTTTCTTTTTGAGAATCTTTGGAACTTGTATTAATGTAACATTATCATTTAATGATTATTTTGGTAAGCAAGGGGTATATTACCCTCACATTCATAATTTCAAAAAGATGAAGTATTTTTTCAGCAAAAATTATTCAGTTGAAACTAAATATGTGCTATTCAGTTACTTAAAATATAACAAAAGAAATACATATTTTTGGCAGATTTCTAAGTGAGGAAAATAACAAAGGGACATTTTTAGAATATATGGGATTCCTTGTTCCCTCATCAGTTCATTCAGAAAAATGTCAAATAACGGAAGTATTACTGCCACCAAGTCTGGGTGAAGTGTTACCAAGGGCTTTCCCACGATCTGACCACTCCCCTGCTGCAGTCAGGAACAAAGAAAGCTTTGCCACACAAAGGCCTGCTCTGTGAGTGATGCAGTGTGTGTGCAGGCCCTCACCCCTAGGAGGACTTAGGGATTCTGCCCTGGGGTCTACAAAAATGGTATCATTTCAGCTACAACTAAAAAAGCCTAAAACGAGGCAGGTTTGCTTAGGTTTCATGTGTCTCGATTTGATGGATATCCACACATGCAAATATGCTAAGAGAAATTGACCTGGTAATTCTTCCCCTTTGAAGATGCGGAAATCACTTTGTCTCATGGCTCGCATGTCACTAAATCAATTCACTGAATTTCACTGACAGGGAAACATTTTCGGTCCGTAGTCTATGTCCGTATGCTCTTCCATTTTACGGTTTTCCAAACGTCGTGGAGGCATGGTTTCTGTTGCCACAGCTAATGCTAAACTACAACTTCAGTGTGGGATGGAGTTAGGGTAGGGCTGGGAACAGGGATGTATGGGAAGTAACCCAGTACTAGTGCGTAGAAGTAAATTAATTCATGTCAGTTTTTGCCATGAAAATATATATCACATTTTCCAATATTAAGGGAACAATAACAAAAATAATTATGAAATAGAGTACAGTGAAACTGTCAATTAGATCTAGATATTAAAAGTAGTACAGGCAACATTCTCTGAGGTCAATATAAGAAAATAAGCTCCTACTGTCTGGGCACAGTGGTTCACACTTGTAATCCCAGCACTCTGGGAGGCTGAGGCAGGTGGATCATGAAGTCAGGAGATCAAGACCGTCCTGGCTAACACAGTGAAACCCTGTCTCTACTAAAAATACAAAAAAAAAAAAAAATTAGCTTGGCGTGGTGGCGGGCACCTGTAGTCCCAGCTACTCTGGAGGCTAAGGCAGGAGAATGCCGGGAACCCAGGAGGAGGAGCTTGCAGTGAGCAGAGATCGCGCCACTGCACTCCAGCCTGGGCAACAGAGCAAGACTCTGTTTCAAAAAAAAAAAAAAAGAAAGAAAAGTAAAAGAAAATAAGCTACTACCACTTTTAATTGTCTTTCATAAATAATTTGATGTAGGAGTGAATTCAAAATCATTTAGAATATAATATGACAATGGCAAATTATACATACCATAATATAGAGGATACTTCTAGATCTGTACTCAGAGTATAACTCCTAATTTTAAATACTAATGTATATTGTCTTAAAAACAAAGAGCCTAATTAACTAGGTATTCAAACCTAAATTTTAAAAAGACCACAGCATGAACACATGCACACATAGACACAAACACATACAAACACAACTAAGGTAAGCAGGAGGAATTAATAAATATTAAACTAAAAATTTGTTGAACAGAGAATGAAAATGTAAAGGCCAAATTTTTTTTTTGTAAAAATAATTAGTAAACAGATAAACCACTAACTTAAAAAATAAAGGATAAAGTGCAATTAACATAGGAAATGTTAATCAGAGGTAATTAGAGCTAAAAAGGCACTAAAGAAATGGGAAATAAATCCTTGTTATACCCAAGGGAAAGGTACTTGAAAATATGAAACAAAATTTAACAGTTTCAACATAAACATAAATTTCCAAACATCAATCCAGATGACAAATCTAAACGAACCTATTGCTAACAACAAAAAAAATGAAGTTGTCTAAATTGCACTCATTCCCTACTCCACACAAAAAGAAACCAAAGACATTATCCCCTGAAATTTACTTACACATTTAGGTAAAATATATTGCAATGCTGTATAAACCATTTCTTTGTCCATTTGAGCAAATATCATAAACTAGGTGGCTTACCAGCAACATACATTTATTTCTCACAGTTCTGGAGGCTGAGAGGTTTAAGAGCATGGCACCGGCAGCTTGGTGCCTGGTGAGGGTCGGTTCCTGGTTCATAGATGACCATCTTCGTAAGAACACACTGTCAATTGTCCTCACATAGTGGAAGGCACTACCAACGCCACTGGGACCCCTTTGTGGGGGTTTTAATTGTGCTGTTTTAATGTACAATAAAATGTATTAAAATTAAAAACTATAAATAATTACATAAATATATTTGTTTTCTTTTTTATGGGTAGTTTGTTTTTCAGTGGAGAAGTGCTTGAAGCAATGCCATATGATAACATGTTCTAGTGAAAGTTTTATGCAAGTTAATCAAGAATACAATACGATATAAACCATAAGGGAATCACAGTTGTGGGGGCTTAGACACAAAGCTGTGTATACCATTTGAGCTGGTAACTGGAGCCTCTTTTATTAAGGGCATTAATCCCATGTATGAGGCCTCCACCATCATGACTCCAACACCTTCCAAAGGTCCCATCTCCTAATACCATTACCTTAGAGATTAGATTTCACTGTAGAAATTTTGAAGATACACAAACATTCAGTATACAGAACTGCTATGGTTTGGATATGGTTTGTTGAGCCCACCAAGTCTCGTGTTGAAATTTGATCCACAGTGTTGGAGGTGGGGCCTGGCAGGAGGTGTGTGAGTAATGGGAGCAGATCCTTCATGAATGGCTTTTGCTGCTGTTCTCTCAGAAGTGAGTGAATTCTCTGAACTCCCGTTAGAACTGGTTGTTGAGAAGAGCCTAGGCTGGGCACAGTGGCTCATGCCTGTAATCCTAACACTCTGGGAGACAGAGGCATAAGGATTGCTTGAGACCAGGAGTTTGGACCAGACTGGACAACATAGTGAGACCCCATCTCTACAAAAAAATAGAAACAATTAACCAGACATGGTGGTGCATGCTTGTAGTGCTAGTTAATCGGTGTTGAGGAGGGAGGATTGATTGAGCCCAGGAGGTCGCAGCTGCAGTGAGCTATGATTGTACCACCGCACTCCAGCCTGGGCTGCAGAGTGAGACCCTGTCTCTAAAAAAATAGGAAAACAGCCTGGCAACTCCTTTGCCTCCTCTTCATGATGTGATATCTTCTCCTATTCCTCTTTCATCATGATTGGAAGCTTCCTGAGGGCCCTCACCAGAAGCAGATATTGGTGCCATGCTTGTGTGTGTGTGTGTATGTGTGTGTGTGTGTGTGGATTTTTGCTCTTGTTTCCCAGGCTGGAGTACAAAGCTGCACTCCTGGCTCACTGCAACCTCTGCCTCAGGGGTTCATGCGATTCTCCTGCCTCAGCCTTCCAAGTAGCTGGGATTACAGGTGCCCACCACCACGCCCAGATAATTTTTGTATTTTTAGTAGAGACAGGGTTTCACCATGTTGGTCAGGCTGGTCTCGAACTCCTGACCTCAGGTGATCCACCCGACTGGACCTCCAAAAGTACTGAGATTACAGGCATGAGCCACCACGCCCGGCTGGAGCCATTATTCTTTTACAGACTCCAGAACCATAAGCCAAAGAAGCTGGTTTTAAAAACTATATTATTCAGTTTCATATATTCCTTTATAGAAACAAAAATGGACTAAGACCAGAAAATTGGTGCTGAGGAGTGGAATGTTGCTATAAAAATACCTAAAAATTTGGAAGCAGCTTTGGAACTGGGTAATGAGCAGAGGCTGGAAGAGTCTAGAGGGCTCAGAAGAAGATAGGAAGGGAAATTCTGGAACTTCCTAGAGACTGGTTGTGACCAAAAATGCTGATAGAAATACCGACAGTGAAGGACATGCTGAGGAGGTCTCCGATGGAAATGAGGAACTTACTGGGAACTGAAGCAAAGTTATACCCTAGCAAATAATTTGGCTGCATTGTGTATACACTCTAGCACTTTGTGGAAACCTGCACTTAAGAGTGATGGCCTAAAGTATCTGGCAGAAGAAATTTCTAAGCAGCAGAGCATTCAAGAAGTGGTATGGCTGCATCCAACAGTCGACAGATATGGGAGCAAAGGAAGGACTTAAAGTTGGAACTTATGGTTAAAAGGGATACAGAGCATAAAAATTTGGAAAACTCAAGCCTGGCCATGAGAAAGAGAAGGAAAGAGCATTTTTCAGGAGAGGAAATCTGAGGGGGACAGCTGAACAACCACTTGCTAGAAAGATTAGCACAGATAAAAAAAAAAAAAAAGAGCCACTTGGAACAGTGTGAAAACAGTCCAAAGGCATTTCAGAATCTGAGTTTACTCCTCCCATTACAGGTCCACAGGCCTAGAAGGACAGATGGCTTCTGGGCCAGGCCCAGGGTGCTGCTGCCCTGTGCAATCTTGGGAAGCTGCTTCCCATGTCCTGGCTGCTCGGACCACAGCTAAAGCTCAAAGGGCTCAAGCTACTGCTTAGACCACTGCCTCAGTGGGTGCAAGCTGTAATGTTTGGGGCTTCCATGCAGTGCTAAAACTGCAGGCACACGGTATGAGACTGACTGAGGCTCTTTGTGGGTTGGAGCCCCCACGAAGTGTCTCCACCACGCACCGCCTAGTGGAGCTGTGGGAGTAGGATTGCCATCCTGCAGACCCCAGAATTCTAGAGTCGCCAGCGCATGCACTCTCAGCATGGAAAAGCCGCAAGCACTGGACTCCAACACATGATAAGAGCCACATGCGCTTCACACAGCAACGCCACGGGGACAGGGCTGCCCAAGGCCTTGAGAGCCCACACCTCATACCGTTGTGCCCAGGATGTGGGACATGGAGTCAAAGGAGAATATTTTGGGGCTTTGAGTTTTTGTATCTGCCCTTCTGAGTTCTAGACTTAATGTGGGGAGTATTACCTCTTTCTTTAGGCTGATTTCTCCCTTTTGGAATGGGAATGTCTAACCAATGCCTATATCACATTTGTATCTTGGAAGTAAATATCTTGTTTTTTATTTTACAGGTTCACAGCTGTAAAGAACTTGCCTGGAGTCTCAGATGAGACTTTGGACTTTGGACTTTTGAGTTGATGCTGGACCAAGTTAAGACTTTGTTGATAGGATGATTTTATCTGGCAATGTGAGAAGAACATGAGTTTTAGGGGGTCAGGGGCAGAATACTGTGGTTTGGTTATGGTGTCTTTGGCCCCACCGAGTCTCATATTGAAATTTGATAACCAGTGTTGGAGGTGGGGCCTGGTGGGAGGTGTTGGGAATATTGGGGTGGATCCCTCATGAATGGCTTGGTGCCATCCTACAGGGATGAGTGAGTTCTTACTCTGAGTTCTCTAGAGAACTGGTTGTTGAAAAGACCTTGTCATTTCCTCCTCTTCTATCTCGGTTTCTCTCTTGCCATGTGATACCTACTCCCCTTCCCTTTCTGGCATGGGTGGAAGTTGCCCCAAGTTCTCACCAGAAGCAGGTGTTGGGGCCATGCTTCTTGTACAGTCTCCAGAACCATGAGCCAAAGAAACCTCTATTTTAAATACATTACTCATCCTCAGGCATTTCTTCATAGCAACACAAACAGACTGAGAAGCACTATTTCATAAAATAAAGGTGTACCTACATAACTTATGAATGGTATATAACATGGTATCAAAATACTGCCAGTTCTAGTTCCTTTTGTGCTGCTATAACAGAATACACATGCCCCTTGACTTATGGTGGGGCTGTGTCCCAAGAAACCCACCATAAATAGAAAATACCATAGTTGAAAATGCATTTAATGTCCCTATAAACCCATTATAAAGACAAAAAATCATAAGTCAAACCATTGTTAAGTCCAGATGCTCACTGAGTTACACTGGGGTTATGTCCTGATACGCCTGTCGTGAAGTTGAGTAATCATATGTCGAACCATCATAAATTGGGGCCCCTCTGTGCCTGAGACTGGGTAGTTTATGATGAACAGAAGTTTATTGGCTCATTGTTATGGAGGCTGGGAAATCTAAGATTGAGGGGCCAATGTCTGGAGAAGGCCTTCTTGTTGCACTGTCCCATGGCAAAAGGGCAATGAGCGTGAGAGGGAGCAAGAGCCTGAACTCAAAACTTCCAGCCCTTTGATAATTGGTATTAATCCATTCATGAGGGTAGAGCTCTCATTACCTCAGCATTTCCCATTAGGGCTTACCTTCCAACACTGTTATATTGGGGATTAAGTTTCCAACACATGCTCTTGGGAGAACACATTCAAACCATAGTACCAACATAGTGTAATACAAAAATAACTAGAGATCTGTCTCATTTATGAATATTGATGCAAAAAATAGGAAATGAAATATTAGTGAAAGAATAGCACAGTTAAAAAATAAGACATTGGTCGGGCGCAGTGGCTCAAGTTTGTAATCCCAGCACTTTGGGAGGCCGAGATGGGCGGATCACGAGGTCAGGAGATCGAAACCATCCTGGCTAACACGGTGACACCCCGTCTCTACTAAAAAGTACAAAAACAAAAAATTAGCCGGGCGTGGTGGCGGGCACCTGTAGTCCCAGTTACTCAGGAGGCTGAGGCAGGAGAATGGTGTGAACCCGAGAGGTGGAGCTTGCAGTGAGCCGAGATTGCGCCACTGCACTCCATCCTGGGCGACAGAGCGAGACTCTGTCTCAAATAAAAAATAAAAATAAATAAATTTGTGATCAATTTGCTTTAGTGTATATAATACAGCTATTTAAGGCATAAATATATTTATATATGTATATTACCAAATCTAAATTTTTGAGAAATGAACACACAAAAATACATAACTAATGAAAGGAAATCAAAAATTAACATAGGAAAATTAAAATATTAAATATAAAGGCTGAGACTTTGAAAATAATTCATAAAATAAACCACTAAATTGATGAGGAAAATGAGAAAAAATAAAAACAAAATCACATACACACTTACATTCAGTAGGAGGATTTCACAACAGTTATTCTATCAAACAAACATAAGAAATCACTCAACCAGATGTAGATTAATTGCAAAACTGAAATTGATAATTTTCTAGGCATTTATCATTTATCAAACATTGGCTACAAAACATGACAATGTAACCTAGTTACCATAAAATTAGAATGATTATCACAATTTAAATAGGGATTCTCATAAAACCTTTAAAGAACAAATCATTAAAGTGCTATGTAACACAATCCAGAAGTTTAAAATGGAAGGAAGGGTCACTGACATGTTTAATTATGAATGACACAGAATTTTATATCAGAATGTAATGAAGATAGTGAACACACACAAACACCCATTCACAAATACATGCAAACTAATGATCAAATTTATGAATAATGATGCAAAATTTAAAGAAAATATTAGAATAAAAATATTTCAGCATTGTATTTCTTTAATCAGTCAAAAAGATAATCCTATAATCATCTCTTTTGATCAAGCAAAAACAATTAGATTTTACTCTCCTTTCTTCACTGTTAGTCATTATTTTGATGTATCAATCAATGCAATTGTATACAAGGCCAAATAATGAGACATATAAATGATACATCCTTCAAAGAAGGATTTAAATTCATCTGAGATGTTGTATGTTGAAAATCTGAAAATTTCTGTAAAAATTCAAAAAATAAAAATCAGTAAAATTCTAGGAGAATAATGTGGATAAGTTTCATATTATAGAAAATGTAATAAAACACCTATTTTTGTTATCACAACAATAAACTACACAGGAACCATGTACTTTAGGAATAAATAAAAATGGAATAAATTTAAAAATGTGTTAAGTGTCTTCAGGAAACCATAAATACTTGAGCAAATGAAAATAATATATAATTTGATAGGGAACTTTACCATTACCGATGTGTCAATTTTTTAATGAATTTACCAAATTTCTAATAAAGTACTGCTTAGGGAAAAGTCTTATTATAACTGTGTCCTTCCTCTATTCTCAACCACAACAATCACGAACGCAGAAAACGTCGGTAACTAAATGTGGGGGCATTTCACACACACCAAGCAGCAGACACCAGCTGGGAATCCTCCAATTTAATTCCAAGGCTGTCTACCTGAAGATAGTGTCAGATCCCACAGGGAGAGGGGCCAGCCGGCCCCAAGACTCCTCCCACTCCCTAGACACCAGTCACAAGTCCAGGCCTCTGGAACTTCTGACCAGTGGGCTTCAAGTTGGCGTTCCCACAACCCACTCTTCGGATTTGATTAATTTGCTGGAGCAGCTCACAGAACTCAGTGAAACATGTTTACTGATTTATTACAAAGGATGCAGATGAAGAGATGCATTTGAGGCGGCTATGGGAGAATGGGGTGGAGCTCCCGTGCCCTCCTGGAGTGCCACCCTCCAGGAACCTCCAGGTGTTCAGCTATCCAGAAGCCTTTTGAGCCCAGTGCTCTGGGGTTTTTGTGGCAGCTTCATAACATAAGCATTCCTTCCCCCAGGGTATGGGGGGTATGGCCCTTTATGGAATGAGGATCTTCTGATCCACATCAGAAAGGCTGGGTGAAATTAGAGTCCTCCTGTCTTGAGGTGGCTGAAAGGAGGTCAGGAGAAGAGAGAGAGATTGTTTCCTAAGTCCTGCTCCTGAAGCCTAACACCCAGTATTATTTTTTTAAAAAAGACTGTAACAAGGGCTATGGGAGTTATGAGCCAGTAACTGTAAATGAAAACGTGTGTGTGTGTGTGTGTGTCTCTCATAACAACACAAGTACAAACTAGTTCTTTAAACAAAAACTATTATGAAAGTTGATACGTTGTGGGGGAAAAGCCAGTAGGACCAGAACATTTTAGAATTGAAAAGCATCCGGTCAGTGAACTTTACCAGGTCTTCAAACAGTGTCATATTGCCAGCAATATGAAGAGCAGGTAGTGGGACTTGAATTGATAAAAAATATATACTAAAAAGGTTCATAAACAGACATATGTATTGGGTTTATGATAAAGATAAAAGGATTATTCAATAAAAGTTGTTGGGTGAATTCAGGAGTCATTTAGAAAACTAATATATGGGCTCCAAATAGCATACTTTAACAGCAGCATAAATTCCACTTACATCAAAATTTCAAACAAATACAAAACCAGAAAAGGATTTCCTTTATATTTTAAAGTCTTGGGGTCAAGAATGTCTTACAATGACATATTCTATAAAACTCTTAAAAGTTTGACCATAATTGTAGCAATAACTGCATAGGGTCTACTGTGTGCCAGGCTCTAAGATGGTTTATCCCAATTAATCCTTCCAACCATCCCAAGAGGTAGGCACTATTAACCCCTTGTAGTAGCTGAGAGCACTGAAGCTGAGGGAGGCTCATAGACATGTCCGTGGCACACAGTTAATAGACTTGCCCATCTGACTGCAGAGCGGGACCTCTCGTCAACTGCTGTGCCTTACAAATGTAACCAGTTTAAAATGAGCTAATGAATTCGATATGAGCAGCTTCTACACCCCTAGAAAAGTATCAAACTATAAGAATTTATTTCCATAATATATAAAGGCTCCTAATAAAATACTAGTAACTGGCCGGGCGCGGTGGCTCAAGCCTGTAATCCCAGCACTTTGGGAGGCCGAGACGGGCGGATCACGAGGTCAGAAGATCGAGACCATCCTGGCTAACACGGTGAAACCCCGTCTCTACTAAAACTACAAAAAAACTAGCTGGGCGTGGTGGCGGGCGCCTGTAGTCCCAGCTACTCGGGAGGCTGAGGCAGGAGAATGGCATGAACCCGGGAGGCGGAGCTTGCAGTGAGCTGAGATCCGGCCACTGCACTCCAGTCTGGGCGACAGAGCAAGACTCCGTCTCAAAAAATAAAATAAAATAAAATAAAATAAAATAAAATAAAATAAAATAAAATAAAATACTAGTAACTTAAATCAACAAAGTATAAATCTTGCACAGAAAGCAAAATGCATATAGTTTGAAGGTGGGGAAAAGTTGTCAAGCATCACTAATAATAATAATTATTAAAACTGATGAAATTTCAGTTTCCTCCCAATTTGTCAAAAACCCAGATGTTTACAAACACTGTGTCGGGGAAATAGGCATACGTTGCTTGCAGGAGTATAATTGGTACAATTTCCATGGAGGAACATTCAATGATAATTAAATCATGAGTTCACATATGCGTACACCTTGACCAAGCCATTCTGTTTTTTAAAAATGTGACTGCAGGTTTATTCTATACATACAAAATCTTTCAAGTACAAGGATATTAATCTCAGCCTTCATTATAATGGGTGCAGTGGCTCACATCTGTAATTGCAACACGGTGGGAGGCTGAAACAAGGGTCTCACTTGAGGTCAGGAGTTCCAGACTAGCCTGGCCAACATGACCGAAACATGTTGGTATTTTGTATTGTAAAAATACAATACAAAAATTAACCAGGGGTGGTGGCACATCCCTGTGTTCCCAACTGGGGAGGCTAAGGCACAAAAATTACCTTAACCTGGAAGGCTTAGGTTGCAGTGAGCCGAGATCATGCCACTGCATTCCAACCTGGATGACAGGGCCAGACTTTGTCTCAAAAAAAAAAAAAAAAAGAAAAACAGACACTGGAGACAGAGGCCTATACTCATAATTTTGTTTTTAAACTTTTTGATGTACATTGTTTTAGGTTTATCTTGGATCTGCATTTATATTTTTAATACATGTAAAAATATATGAGTGGAGGAGGCTGGGCGCGGTGGCTGACACCTGTAATCCCAGCACTTCGGGAGGCAGAGGCGGGTGGATCACGAGGGCAGGAGATCGAGACCACGGTGAAACCCCGTCTCTACTAAAAATACAAAAAATTAGCCGGGTGTGGTGGCAGGCACCTGTAGTCCCAGCTACTCGGGAGGCTGAGGCAGAAGAATGGCGTGAACCAGGGAGGTGGAGCTTGCAGTGAGCCGAGATCGCGCCACTGCACTCCAGCCTGGGCAACAGAGTGAGACTCCATCTCAAAAAGAATATATACACACACACACACACACACACACACACATAATATATATACACATATATACATATATATATACATATGAGCGGAAATGGTGCCACTGCACTCTAGCCAGCATGACAGAGCCAGACTGTGTCAAAAAAAAAAAAAAAAATTAGAAAAGACAAATCCAACAATAGGCAACTGGTTAAAAAATGGCATAGACATACAATGGAATATTATAAAACAAGATTTTAAACGTAAACATAAAAAGGAAATTTACTTGGGCTGACTTGGAAATATTGTGGTAAGTAGGAAATATACATGTGCTAAAGTTTATAAAATTACATCATTTGTATATAAAACCAGCAATAGGCCTGGTGTGGTGGCTCACACCTGTAATCCCAGCCGTTTGGGAGGTTGAGGGGGGCAGATCATCTGAGGTCAGGAGTTGGAGACCAGCCTGGCCAACATGGTGAAACCCCATTTCTACTAAAAATACAAAAATTAGCTGGGTGTGTTGGTAGGTGTGTGGAATCTCAGCTACTTGGGAGACTGAGGCAGGAGCATTGCTTGAGCCCTGGAGGCAGAGGTTGAAGTGAGCCAAGATTGAGCCACCACACTCCAGCCTGGGTGACAGAGCAAGACCCTATCTCGGGGGGGCAGGGGGGGGGAAAGCAGTGATAATCAGATATGGTGTTATGCTTGTGTGTGCATAAGTCTCCTGAAAAATCATACGTAGGTGAAATGATATCTGTATCTATATATATCTAAATATGTACACACCCAATGTGTAGGAACATACGTACTTCAATATGTACGTGTGTGTATATATCTACCTATATATAAATACAGGAGAATGTGTGTATATATACAATAGATATATTTGTGTGTGCATGTAAAATAAAGCAGAGCTTAAAACTGAATGTCAGTTGTTAAAACAGTTCCTTTGTGAGTGTGAGTTTTTGTGAAGAGGGAAAATGTGTTTGATTAGACTGCAGTGAGAAAAATGAAGTCGTTTAAGGTAAATATTGTGAGGACACAGCAATGATTTGTTGCTGCTAAATCACTATGACGCCGGAGCTGGCTCTTAGTGCTCGGACAGATGCAGACATAGGTTTACTGATCAGGCTTGGGACTGTCTGATATTGTCATGTGATAAAATCTGTGCATCAGATACAAAGGTCTTTATACTCAATATTCTGTATTCTCCTGAGCCTCTCTAAACTAGATGTTTTTCTGAAAAATTATTGAAATAGTGACTAAAAATCTGTGAAAAAGAATAAAAATAAATTTGTAAGAAAGAAGTGAAAATTGACCTAGAGCAAGCAAGATAAATAGAAATAAAAAAGCAATATTGAAAATTAAACAAAAGTAATCCAAAAGAAAGATTTTCTAAATTTACTTATATTTGACAAAGTGAATTTTAAGGCACAGGTATTAATAGAGAAAATGAAAAAAAATCCATGACTCAGAAATGTAAAAGAATTTTAAATTTTTATCCACATAATTTCATAGCCTCAGAATATACAAAGAAAAAAATGACAAAACAGCCAGGCATGGTGGCTCACGCCTGTAATCCCAGCACTTTGGGAAACCGAGGTGGGTGGATCATCTGAGGTCAGGGATTCAAGACCAGCCTGACCAACATGGTGAAACCCTGTCTCTACTAAATACAAAAAATTAGCTGGGCGTGGTGGCACATGCCTATAATTCCAGCTACTTCGGAGGCTGAGGCAGGAGACTCGCTTGAACCCTGGAGATAGATTGCAGTGAGCCAAGATTGTGCCATTGCACTCCAGCTTGGGCAACAAGAACAAAACTCCTTCCCCCTCCAAAAAAAAAAAAAAAGGAAAGAAAGAAAAGAGAAAAAAAAAAGAAAAAACAAATAGGGTAAATCCATGAGCCTACAAACTTAGTAGACATTTTTAACATACACAGTAGTCACTTATTTTAAAATACTGTTATATTTGGATGACACAATGAATACAGTGACCCTAATTGTCATGTTTAGACCCCTACACTCATCAAATGTAGAAAAGTCACTTCTCGTGGTATGACAGTAGACAAGAAAAAGCAAGATGACCTGGCCAAAAGCTCTGAATTCCAGATGACCTCTCTGATAAAAATAGATCACATAAGTTTACTGTGTAGTAGGCAATGTGCAGATCAGTTGATAAGGATAATCTAATTCTCATAACATCACCCAGAACAATATGCTAGTTAAGAAACTGTTTTTCCTCTTTTTTTTTTTTTTTTTTTTTTTTTTTGAGACGGAGTCTCGCTCTGTCGCCCAGGCTGGAGTGCAGTGGCCAGATCTCAGCTCACTGCAAGTTCCGCCTCCTAGGTTTACACCATTCTCCTGCCTCAGCCTCCCGAGTAGCTGGGACTACAGGCGCCCACCACCTCGCCCGGCTAGTTTTTTGTTTCTTTTTTTAGCAGAGGCAGGGTTTCACCGGGTTAGCCAGGATGGTCTCGATCTCCTGACCTCGTGATCCGCCCGTCTCAGCCTCCCAAAGTGCTGGGATTACAGGCTTGAGCCACCGCGCCCGGCCCCGTTTTTTTTTTTTTTTTTTGAGACAGAGTCTCATTCTGTTGCCCAGGCTGCAGTGCAGTGGCATGATCTCGGCTCACTGCAACCTCCGCCTCCTGGGTTCAAGCGATTGTCCTGGCTCAGCCTTTTGAGTAGCTGGGATTACAGGCATGCACCATCATGCCTGGCTAATTTTTTGTATTTTTAGTAGAGATGGGGTTTCGCCACATTGGCCAGGCTGGTCTCGAACTCCTGACCTCAGGTGATCCGCCCACCTTGGCCTCCCAAAGTGCTGGGATTACAGGCATGAGCCACGGCGCCCAGCCAAGAAACTCTTAACTTCTCAATGCTCAATGTCAAGTCCATACTGAGAAAGTTGTGGAGTCGGGATTTGAACTTGGGTTATCTATTTTCAGAATACCTAAGTTGACTTCCTCCTTCTTTCCTGCTACCCTTTCGATCTGGAGGGTGTTGTGAGGAAGAATCTGCCTACAAAAAGCTGCTTGGAGAAAAGCATATTTTCTTCATTGTAGGTGGGCCAGACACAAGAGAAGCGCTGAGTTGCTGGGAATGGAAGACTGCTAGATCCACCTGGTTTTGTCTATCCATCTTATCTTCCTCTAAACAACAGGTTACTTGTTCTACTGCCTGCACTATGCCTAGTTCCTCAAATTCATACAACAGCACTCTCCTTGCTCTGCTTCCTTGTTTCCAGGGCCAGTGGTTTAGTCTCTTTAACTGTGGCTTTGCTTATTTCTTTGAATATTGTCTCTTCCAACATATTGCCCAAATTCTTTTTTTTTTTTTTTTTTTTTTTTTTGAGAGGGAGTCTCGCTCTGTCGCCCAGGCTGGAGTGCAGTGGCCGGATCTCAGCTCACTGCAAGCTCCGCCTCCCGGGTTCAGGCCATTCTCCTGCCTCAGCCTCCGGAGTAGCTGGGACTACAGGGCCCGCCAACTCGCCCGGCTAGTTTTTTGTATTTTTCAGTAGAGACGGGGTTTCACCGTGTTAGCCAAGATGGTCTCGATCTCCTGACCTCGTGATCCGCCCGTCTCGGCCTCCTAAAGTGCTGGGATTACAGGCTTGAGCCACCGCGCCCGGCCCCAAATTCTTAACTAGGGATAATAATTTGGGTATTCTGAGAAGCAGACACCAATACAGGATTAAGTGAGCAAGGATTTTACTTGAGGGCATTCCCATGAAAGAAAATGGGGAGCATGCCAGAAAGGCTTTGATACACTTTGGACCACACTGCATGTCTGTTTCTGCGTGAAGGAGAGACAGAAGGCAGGCAGAATGGAAGCACTGATATGTAATCTAGTAGAGGCTCAGCAAGGCCATCCCTAAGCCATAGTCTGCCATCACTGGAGTTTTATAACTCTCAGAAATAGGCCTGGTCACATTTAGTCACAGCTGGGAACAGGCCATGGAAGTATGGCTTTGACAAAAATGTGGTAATGGATTTCACAGAATACTACTGGGCCTGCTGGGTTAATTAAAACTCCCTGTAGTTGAATGATCCAGAAGGTATTGAATGTTCATGCTGCTAGGCACAGTGATTGTATTAGGATTCTCCAGAGAACCAGAATCAGAACCTATATTCTCAGGATTCTTCAGAGAAACAGAACTTTTATCAAAATACCATGGTTTAGTCTAGGTCCTGCTGCTCACTACACAGAATGGCAATTGCTGGGACAACAAGTATTGCCAGGGAAGAAGTCTTTAATCAAGCGCTGTACCTGAGGAAAATGGGGGATAAAGTCAAATCCATCTCCCCAACCAAGTAAAACTGAGGAGTTTATAGAGTGGGAAAGGTGGAAAAACAGGAATTAGAGAGGGGTAAGGAAACAATCATGATGGATGAGGGGTCTGGTGTATCACTGGATGTGGTGGTCTGATGAGTTTCAGTTCCTTGCCAGAGGTTTGTTTCCTAAGGAAGGAAGTCAGTAAGACAAATGTAAGTTTCAAATTTTAAGACTAGAGAGGGTCCGTTTCTATGTTTATTCAAAAAAAAAACCCATAAATATCAGTTCTATGGGATAATAGGGCCGGTTATAGTCCCCCCACCTTTCTATTTATCCGTCCCTCAACATGGGGAACCCTGTGGTCGATCCTTCTGTCTGCCTCATGCTGAGGAGGGGCATCATGGGATAGTGATGAGGAATGAAAAGGTAGTACCTGGTTAGCATCCAGCTTGCTGGAGAACCATAATTAAACACACATACACACACACTTGGGGAACCCAAGAGAACAAACCTAAGCCTCCCAAAAAGTATTCCTGATTCATTACATCCACTTTCAAAAACCTATGGTTTATCCTTTAGGGGAGAACAATAACGAACTGAAAGGTGTGTGGTCCCTTAATGATTTCTTATTTTGGGTCTTTGGGCTTTGAATGCTAACTTAAAGCTGTCTTTGAGGGTTCAAAAGACCATGACTGTTTCCCTTGGAGGGACCCCAAAGGGACTGGTTTTACCTGAGTATGTTGAATTTATGGCTTAACACCAGCTAACTTGAACTAGAACCTGTTGGAAGCAAACTCAGACTAGTTAATTATTTCCAAAACAAGGTTAATACCCTATCATTATAAAGCCAGTCCCAAGGACCTGCCTATGAAGCATGTCAGCTGCTTCATCTGGGCTGCTCCACTTGGCTTTCATAGGTTCCCTCCTCTCAAAGTAAACAGATTTTTCAGTGACTTTTATCCAATTCACCAGGCTGGCTGTTCTCTCAGGAATAACCTCCTGTGTGTCTGGATTATACATACCCATCTGCAATTGTTCAACAGTGAGCCGTGGGTCCTGGATGAACCAAAAAAAAAAAAAAAAAAAAAAAAAAAAAAAAAAAAAAGCTTTGCAATTCTGCAGCATTTAAAAACAAAGACATTGCTCCTAAATTAGTTACTTTCACAGTCCTCTTTAGCAAAGGGTCTTCAGGAAGCTGTTGATACCAATCTATAAAATGGAACAATTCCTTCACATTATATCCTCTGGTTTCAACAGTTAATTGGTTCTGCCCTTTCCCCACACTGGAAACCATAGGTCTCAGAGATACTGATTGGAAACCACAGGTCTTAGAGATACTTTTTGGTTGCCTAGGCTAATTTTCCCTTTTTGTAGGTAGCCTTAAACCTGGTGATCTGAGCTCAGACAGACCCATTTCTGAGTCTGGTCTAGCTTCCAGATCCAACTCAGCACTCTCTTACCTTTATTTTAGCTATTATAGATAACAATAACAAAGGGATTAAATATTTCACTTTTCCCTTTTAAGTTTGCATTTCATTATGCATCCAGTGAACCAACTCCCCAGGACTTGAATCCATCTCAGAATTCCATTCATAACTTTTACCTTTAATAACTGAATGCAGCACAGCTGCAGCTCCACACCATGGGTGACCACATTGCCACCCAGGAATCAAAGGTTAATCCAGTAACAGGTGTACTATAGCTTTCTTCTGAAATATGATTTTTCTTTCCTTAGTCCCCCATTTTTAACAATGACAAATCATAGTGGGACCAATTTATTTACAAAATAAGTTTTATTTCTTATATTTGACCTGATTATTTGCACAAAGTCCAGCAAGAATTATTGTAGGCTCTTATAAATTGGCTTTGCTGGAAATTTTCCTAAGGTATCTCTAATTTGGATTTTAAAGGCTTTTTAAGTATAGCCAAGGATTTGTAAAAAGTAGAGGTTCCTCTTCAAAGACATTCCTCCCCATCTAATTAGGAATAAATAGTAACTTCTCTTAGAAGCAAAATGTATTCACAGACCTGTGCCAACATTCTTAAATATCTGCTAGCCGTAATAAAGAAATCAATGTACTTTATGTTCTCAGCGCCCACAATTTAGCCTAAATATTTGCCCTGGCTTGCTTATACTATTCCAAGCAAGCATTAGGTCATAGCCTGTTCCTCTTCCTTATTTGAAGGTGTTTTTACCTTTCTCAGCATTCCACAAGTTACTTCCTCCTTCCTTTGTTCTCCTCTGCCTTTGCCTCTTTTAAAAAGTTCTAAGTTGCTAGCCAGTCAGGACAAATACAGAATGTGAGGTCCCGTTCCAGCCAATGGCAACCAGACACAGCAGTAGGGTGGACGCGTCTGGTTATAAATGACGCTGTCTCCTTTATTCAGTGTACTCTCGTGGCAAAACTGCTGGCGAGTGTACCCTTTCTGCAGAAAGTAAAAATGGCCTTGCTGAGGAAATTAAATGTATGTCCAAGTGCTATTTCTTTATGGCACCAGGGAACAAGCATTTCTAACAGATTTACCTGTGCCTGCAGATACCTATATAAATTGGGTGAATTCCTCTCTTCTTGAGGTCTCAAAATAACATGAGGCCCCTGAGACTGTCAGAAGGTGGCATTCTTTGTTTTCCACGGGTCAGAAGGCCTGCGAAGGAACTGTGCAGTTAAGGTACAAGGCCAGGCTTTCCAAGGGGCTGTTACCGGCTCCATAAGGCAACTTCAGTTTCTCGAGGTGTTCTGCTGATATCTGAAAATACATTATTCCAGTCCAAGCCTTAGTGTCTCCAATTGTGACCTGTTATAAGTCAACTTCAGTTTCTCAAGACATTCTGCTCATATCTGAAAATATGTTATTCCAGTCCAAGCCTTGGTAAAACAATCAGTGCCTCCAATTGTGACCTGTTATAAAAGAAAACAGATTCTTATTCAACTTATGCAAATAACTGTATTGCCATAAATTGAGAACACTTGTAAATAATTTCCAAAATCTGGAGAAATCAGCTGGAGTGAAAAAAAAAATACTTCAAATTTTGTTTACAAGAGTATACTCTGTCAGTTGTTAAACACTATAAATAGCTCAAAAGAAAAAATTTTCTTTAAAAAACAGAATGAAAATAATCGGCAATCTTTCAAACAAGAAAAGCCATAAAAATGATTTCAGTCCTCTAGTAGTTCAGTCCATGCAATTAACTCTTGTTCTGCTTCGTACGGGGTTAGCAGTCTTTAAGTACACACCAGCCTTTTAATTCGAGACCTGCCTGCTTTCTCTCTAGTCCAATGGCACAATCTCCAAAGTAATCAGAAACCTATATTCAAAAGTCCTTTCCATGAAGCCCCCTAAGCAGTAAGTTTTAGACTGTGGCTGATTGCAAGCTGCTTTTTGAGAAGAATCAAAGTAAAACAGTAATTGTGGATGACAGATGTCTTAAGATGGTCATAAAGACAACTTATTACTGGTAACTTGGGATCTTTCCTTACTTTGTACCAGTTGCAAAGAAAGAACACCCAGTTGGAAGCAAAGTGGAGTATGTTTTATTCCTGGCCAGGAAGGGAGAAGGCGAACTCTTGCTCTGAAAGCACCTTCTCCCCCGAACAACAGAAGGCATGGGGTTTTTAAAGGACTGCTTATGGCAAGAAAGAGAAATGTTAGCATGTGCAAGTGGGCTCCAGACCCACAGGCTCAATTCATAAACATACATCTTCATACTACCCATGTACATAAAATAGTGGAGATTTTCTTTTTTTGTTGGGGGGGATTTTGGTATTATAATACTTTAATGATCTGAAGGCAACTAAGATCATCTGTTCCAGCTTGGGTGCTTTTGGGGGTCTTACCGTCCTCTGGTATCTGGTCAGTGGTCGTGACGTTCTGGCACCATCCCAGGCCCACAGGGTTCTTAAGCTGTTGTGCCTATAAGTAAGGGACTAAAGAAAATCAATAAGAAAAAGAACTTTCCCAGTTATTTCATCAGGGTTGCCTTAGAAACAAAATCCCTCCTCTGTCTGTTTGCTCCTCATTCTTGTTGGCTGCTGAGGGGTGGGGTCCATCTTCTAGAACTACTTTCTGCTGTGTATGGGCATTGTCATTTCATAAGTTAGAGGAGAAAATCTTTTCCCTTGCTATTCTAAGGTAGGTCTGATTGTCACCAGGCTGCAGCCCTAATTGCCAAGATCCTTTCTTGATTACCATTTGTAGTTTGATTGCTACCAGTTCCCTACTGACAAAGCTTGCTGAAAGGCTAAGAATACAGGGCCAAAAAGCAGTAAAAGTATGATCGTCACCAGTGGGCAAAGGAAGGGGAGGCACAAAATCTGGTTGGGCAGGACACCTTTTACTGCATTCCAGATGTCGTTAGAGCTAATCTTGGTTACCCCAAAGGAGCAGAGCCATTCTGCTTGCTTTAACATTTCCTTTGTATTAACTTCTATCTCCCCAGAGGTGTTTGCTGAGGTGCAACAGGCGGTATTGGTGATCACACCTACTTCTTGTTTTGCTAGTAGATAGTCTAAGGCCAACTGATTGTCCGGTACTACATTGGCTACTGAATTGAAAGAAGGCTGTATATTTTGAAGAGCCTTCCTGGTATTACTTGTGAGATTTTTGACTGTCTGGGTTATATTTCTCAGGGTAGCCTCACGATAGGCAAAGCGCTTCAAGGGGCAGCCAACCATACAGCAAGTACTATACCTACCAGGATCAGCCCAAGAGGCTTCTTAGACTTATTGTAATGGCAGGTTTTGGTATGAATGGTTATTCCACTGGGTCCCATAACACCTACTATATATTGTCCTGTGTGTATTACATTATCTACACAAGGGTCAACTACCACTAGCAATGGAAAAGAAAAGGTAGCAGCAGAGGAGCCGTTAGGGAAGTGGTGGTGGGGAGAGCCACAGATGAACACATACCCTGGGGATGCACACACCCTTGTGGCAATGGGGAAGTTTAGTCAATGAACTAATTAAGAGCCCTGAAGGGGAGGGTGAGGCTTCTGACAATGAGGGGACAGGGGTCCTTTCTGAGTCCAGGTGAAATCTATCTTTATTACTGAAGCTATTGCTGGAGGTGGGTTGTAGAGTCCCCAATATCCCTTGTTGCTTGAGGTAGGTGCTGGACTATATGAGGCTTTGACTCTTGGAGTAAGATCCATGCAACCCACAGACAGGGGAATCGCTCAGGTGTACAGGAACAGGTGTGGGTTGGACTTTAGATTTTCATGGCACCTGTGTAAGGTCGAAGTCACCTCCCCAAGGACACGCAGTGTGCAATGTTCCTCAAGTCTGGAGGTGCCTGTGATATGTCCGGCAGATTCTTCTGGCTGGCTGTAATATAGGAGAAGTTGACTATTGCCTTTGTGCCCCAGAGACCTTTGGCTGCTGATATCAAAATCACCAAACAGCATAAGAAAAAAAGAAAGAATACATTTGTATTTATCTAGGCTAAGCACTCAGAGGTGGCTAAGAGATAAGGATGGTATTAGGTAAAGGTCACTCATTTAAGGAAACACTATGGGGCTTTCAGGGAGTGCTTGAGGGAGTGTGGTTGAGGTATATGCAGTATTTTATCAAGATGCCAGAGGGATATCAATCAGGACTAGCATGGTCAAGATGTTCCAATAGGGGCCAGGCGCAGTGGCTCACGCCTGTAATCCCAGCACTTTGGGAGGCTGAGGCAGGTGGATCACGAGGTCAGCAGATCGAGACCATCCTGGCTAACATGGTGACTAAAAAAATACAAAAAATTAGCTGGGTGTGGTGGCGGGCACCTGTAGTCCCAGCTACTCGGGAGGCTGAGGCAGGAGAATGGCGTGAACCTGGGAGGCGGAGCTTGCAGTGAGCTGAGATCGCGCCACTGCACTGGGTGACGGAGCGAGACTCCGTCTCGAACAAACAAACAAAACAAAGATGTTCCAATATAAAAGGAAACAGAGCCCTAAGCCAGGGACCACCTGTGAGGACTACAGAACAAGTCCTAACGCAATCAGAAGCAGACAGCACAAAAGTGACACCAAGAACTCTCCTGGAAGGTAGAGACAAGTAAGTTTTATAGCAGTGACCTCTTTAGATGGGTCTGAGTATTCTTATCTTTTGGGAGTCAGGTTGGGTTTTCAGAACAGCAATTTTAAATCCGAGATGGGTTCAGCCTGGTACGAGGGAGTTTCCTGCACTGGTGTATCCACCTGTTTCACTTGTGTGTGATGAATCTCCGGGGTGACACCCTGAAGTTTTAAGGCAGAATGTGTGGTCAGTCACTAAGTATGGTCCCATCCGTTTTGGACCTAATTGCCTCTCTGGGCTTTGGACCTTCCAGGTTTTCAGATATGCCCAATCTCCATGGACGTAAGGATGCAGAACCAGATCTGTCAATGACAGAGAAGCCTGTTTTCTGTAAGCTCCAAAAACATAGGCCACCTCCCTGATATGTAATATATATTTTAGTTGTTCCTTTTCCTGTGGACTCAGCGCCTTCCCTGTGGCTGCCTCTGGGATTGGTGGCCCACACATCAGTTCGAATGCACTCAGTTTCTAAGTGCTTTACAGACAGGGTGATGATAGGCCAAAGCAAGGGGAGAGAGGCACGTGGGCAAGGCAGAGAGCACGGCCATGTGATAGGAAGGCAGGCATGGCCGTGGTTGAAGCAGTGGGACACAGGCACCAGAAGGCAGAAGCTGCAGCAGCAGAGAGAGAAAAAGAGAAGACAGACAATTTAAGCCATGCACAGAACGAATACCATTGAGCTCAGGCATGCCTGGCACTTTCTTCAGGACCAATCAGGCATCCCCAGTCTCCCAGTCTGGTCCATTTGTTTCCGATGGTCTCCCCTAGGTGCCTCAATTAAACCATGGGTATTTCCTTCCATTCCCAGAATGCGATCCACAAACCTCACAATGGAGATATCTTCCAATGCCCCAAAAGTGAGATACGCCCTTTCTTGATGCCTTTTTCCAATTTGATAAATGCCTGCATTACCAGCTGTCACAGTCCTCTCAGGGTTGTGGCCACTGGCCTGATGAGAAGAGGGCTGACAGGGTGATGGGCTTGGATACAGAGTAGGATGGTCATGGGCTCAAGGTCCACCTGCAGACACGCCCAGCAGACACTCCAAGCCATGACAATTTGACCTGGGTGTTGGCCCAAGATAAACTGCTACTGCCCACTGCTCCAGCTGCTGGGAGTCACTGGTTAGGAGGTGCCACTCTGTCCGTAGCTGAGGGAGGCCATGGCCATCCTGGACAAGCATCCAGAAATTGTCACTGTTAACTTGAGTTCTTTCCCTACTTTGTACCAGTCACAAAGAAAGAACACCCAATTAGAAACAAAGGCAAGCAAGTTTTATTTCTGGCCAGGAAGAGCTCAGGCTCTCACTCTACATGCCCCTTCTCCAGAATAATAGAAGACATGGGTTTTTAAAGGTCTGGGTACAGAGAAGGAGAGAAATGTAAGCACGTTTTGGGGTGGGAGTCCACCCACAGGCTCCATTCATAAGTATACGTCTTCACACATCTTTTTTTTTTTTTTTTTTTTTTTTTTAAAGTCAGAGTCTTGCTCTGTCACCCAGACTGGAGTGCAGTGGCACAATCTTGGCTCACTGCAACTTCCGCCTCCTGGGTTCAAGTGATTCTCGTGCCTCAGCCTCCTGAGTAGCTGGGATTACAGGTACCTGCTACCATACCCCGACTAATTTTTGTACTTTTAGTAGAGACAAGGTTTCACTACGTTGGCCAGGGTGATCTCGAACTCCTGACCTCAGGTGATCCGCCTGCCTTGTCCTCCCAAAGTGCTGGGATTACAAGCGTGAGCCACTGTGCCCAGCCCATACAACTTATATATACAATGGAGGGGTTTTTTTGCAGGAGAGAGAACTTTACCATTATAATAATATGTTAATACTCTAAAGGCAACTAGGGGTCTTCTGTTCCAGCTTGGGCAGGTTTGGGGTCTTATCTCCCTCTGGTATCTCCCTCTGGTCAGTGGTTATGAAGCTTTGGCACCATCTGAGTTCTTGAAATAGCTGTGCCTATAAATAAGGCACTAAAGAAAAACAGTAAGAAAAAAGAACTTTTCCAGCTACTTCATCAGGGTTGCACTGGTAACAACTTGACAAGGAAATGTGGTTATTTCTGCAGTATACAATAATTTATCATAGTAATCATAATTATTACTGATAACATAAACTAAGACATATCAGAATTTTAGGAATCTCATATAATTTTGAATCACATTTCTAACACATTTATATAAATATACCCCAAGGCAAGTTAAACACCATTTCCTACATGACAATGCTTGCTATATAATTTTAACATACTGAATAAACCTAATATATCACTCTTGGACTTTAGGAGGCCATAATATCTAAAAAGTTAGTTTGAGGTCAGAAAGACTGAAGTTATAACTTGAAATTTTGCTTTTGAAAAGTTTGTCAAATATCAAATGTTTAAAACACTTGATATCACAAAATAAGATCATAGGTCACTATCAAGTAGTCATTCATTTAGCCAAAATGACAAAATATTTAAAAACACACTTTTACTCTTTGATACAGTTTCCCAAACAGTAAGCCCTAATAAAGACAGCATGAAGCCAACTCAGTCTCTCTCTCCTTTTTTACCTGATGTTTACTCAAAAGTTAAAAATCTTTCATTATTTCTTAATATTACATGAAAAATTTGTTCAAAAGAAAAAACAATTTGTTGTTTTTTCTATACATTCTTTGTACAATGTACTATTAATGTTAAAGCTAATTTGAATACAAATTTATAAATGTATCTAATTTTAATCAGTTTGACCATAAGGTAAATTTGCCACAAACCTTTTATAGCATTTTACAGTTTTATATTAAATAGATCAGGGTCTGCTGTGGTGGCTCATGCCTTTTCATCCTGATATTCTGGGAAGCCAAGGCAGGAGGATTACTTGAGCCCAGGAGTTTGAGACCAGCTTGAACAAAATTAGTTGGGCCTGGTGGTGTATGCCTGTAATCCCAGCCACTCAAGAGGCTGAGGTGGGAGGATCACCTGAGCCTGGCATGTCAAGGCTGCAGTGAGCCATGATTGTGCCACTACACTCCAGCCTGGGCAGACAGAATGTATCTCAAAATACATAAATAAATAAATAAATAAATAAATAAATAAATAGCGCAGATCAATGCTCCAAGAAAACCCTGTTCTTCCAATACAGGGGCCCAGATGCCGGTTTTGCATTATTGTGCTTTCAACATTAATAATTTGTAGAAAAACTCTGAATTATCCCTCAAAATTGGCCTTCAAAATCTCATGCACCTACATCTTCCATGACAAGTCTCTGGGCCTAGAGAGACTGAATAATAATTAATTTCTGAACCTGTGTCTCACAAAAGCAGTTCATTTTGATCGTTGCTTTCTCCCTGGTCTGAAGGCAAAGCTTTGAGTTGTGTCAATGTTCAAGATTGAGAAGGTGGTGGTGCCTTTTTCAGACCCAGGAATCAAAGCCTGTAATTTAATAGCACAAAGATTATAAAGCGATAAAGTTATCTGGATGTAAAAACCTTCTTTTAATCACAGTTTTGGTAAGTGATTAAAAACAACTAATAACAATGACATAGTCATTATCTTGATAAAATGTCAAACCTGTTTCTTAGGCCAGTGACCAGAAGGCAAAGAAAGACCTTCTGCAGTGTGATTGCCTCTCCTTATGGGAAGCCACTTAGACAACCTGAAAGGCAAACCTGATGAACAATTTAAACATAAAGAAAAAGGCTTTTTCAGTTCTCCTGAGTACAGAATCAAGTTATACCGGAGGAGAGCACTGCTTTTCTAGACCCTCAAGATAAACATTTCAGCATCAGGCCACAACAGCCCTTAGAACCTGACAGAAAAAATTAATTACAGGAGTTGATGAAAAAGTTGAAGGAGAGAATGATCATCTCAGTCCTTTTCAAGTGGAGCATAAAAGCTGAAAGCAGCAAGACACAACACAGTTGCAGCTCTGAGATATGAATCTGAGAAGTTTAAAAAAGAAGTCGATTGTAGATCAAAATCAAAACCTCTTGCACAAAACTGTTTCCCATACAAAATTATTCTCTTTTCCTTATCACCTTTCCTACCTGGATCACCTGGGCTCAAGTGATCCTCCCATCTCAGTCTCCTGAGTAGCTGGGACTACAGGTGTGTGTCACCACACTCAGCTAATACATATTAATGTCCACAATTTTTGTTTTCACATCTCTCTCCTATACTTACTGGTTCCTTTCTTCCTTGTTTCATAAATAACTTTCCAAGTACATAACTTCAGTCAACCTTTGGATAACTTCTGAATTATACAAAATTATTTTTCTCTCAATGAGAACACATCTTCAGCACATTTTATATGCAAAATTATATAATAACTAGAATTCTCATTCTTAGTAACCTTAAATTTTAGTGAAAACCTAGGAAGCAAGAAATCTTGAACTGTCTCCCAGATTCACTCTGTTGCTCAGGCTGGGTGCAGTAACAGAGTCATGACTCACTGCAGCCTTGAACTCCTGGGCTCAAGTGATCCTCCCATCTCAGTCTCCCGAGTAGCTGGGACTACAGGTGTGTGCCACCACGGCCAGCTAATTTTTATTTTTATTTTTTTGTAGAAACAAGTTCCCTCTGTGTTGCAGGCTGGTCTCAAACTCCTAGGGGTCAGGCAATCCTTCTGCCTTAATCTGCCAAAGAGCTGGGATCACAGGTGTGAGCTACCATTCCTAGTCAATAATCCTTTTGAATGGAAAATAACACAGACCTTCAACAAGCATCTGAGATCATTTCAATATTTAAAATTACACAAGGAGATCACCTACAGCATTTATCCTGCTTATATTTTGTTCATTTTTAGCAGTTTATTCAGATTACTTATAAGAATATAGATATTAGAGCCAGCCATCATTTCCTTGTTAACCATTTTTATAACGTGTGAATATCAGGTGTTCACCTAAGAAAGAAACTTAAAATATATGGATCTTTTCACCAATAACTCAGAAGATTCAGCTGTTTTCATTAAACCAACAACATTAAATTAGTCTTACTTAAAAGTCACACAGGCGAGGCACAGTGGCTCACGCCTGTAATCCCAACACTTTGGGAGGCCGAGGTGGGCGGATCACGAGGTCAGGAGATCGAGACCATCCCAGCTCACACAGTGACACCCCGTCTCTACTAAAAATACAAAAAAATTAGCCGGGCGAGGTGGTGGGCGCCTGTAGTCCCAGCTACTGGGGAGGCTGAGGCAGGAGAATGGTGTGAACCCGGGAGGCGGAGCTTGCAGTGAGCCGAGATTGCGCCACTGCACTCCAGCCTGGGCGACAGAAAAAAAAAAAAAAATCAGACAAAAATTATTTTGTTCTTGCCTTGCCTGGGTTTACAGTCTCACACATTTTTGTGCCATACCCTGACCCATTAAAATAGCTAGCACAGACCAATATAAAATCTGGACAAAAATGTGTGCTGACAATTTCAAAGACATCTGTAGTTTTATTTTATCAATAATCTTAAAGCCAGCTTATTGATTAAATATTTACTGAAGTCACATGAATTTGAAAAATACTTGGACTTATTTAATTTATGAGCAGTCTTTTATTTATAAGCCAATTTGGTACCCAGTTAAAACAACACATCACAAAATAAACGTTCATACACATAAACTGATCATACACACACCCATAAACAGAGGTCCAATAGCTTTTGCCTCAGAGCTCCAGCTATTAGATAGGAATACAGACCCACCGGTTTACACACTCCAGCTATTAGATAGGAATACAGACCCACCGGCTTACACACTCCAGCTATTAGATAGGAATACAGACTCACCGGTTTACACACTCCAGCTATTAGATAGGAATACAGACCCACCGGTTTACACACTCCAGCTATTAGATAGGAATACAGACTCACCGGTTTACACACTCCAGCTATTAGATAGGAATACAGACTCACCGGTTTACACACTCCAGCTATTAGATAGGAATACAGACTCACCGGTTTACACACTCCAGCTATTAGATAGGAATACAGACTCACCGGTTTACACACTCCAGCTATTAGATAGGAATACAGACTCACCGGTTTACACATATTCACGTCGCAGAGCGTTCTCCCTAGTTCAGCTAAAGCCAGGTTCTTGTCACATCGCCGGAAAAGATCAGCCTCACGGATACAGAGAAGGGTTAGGAGCGGAATTTACTGGGTGAAAAGGAAAAAGAAAAAAAACTCAGCGCAGTGAGATGGAGCCCTGCTAACTGGCCCTCCACCTCACAGACTGAATCCCAGGGCGCCCCAGGGGAAGTGAGAGGCCAGGCTCCTCCCTGCTGCAAACAGCAGGAACTTCTTGAGGCTCCACCGCGTCCTCCTAGTGCTCAGGTGGGCGTTATTCAGAGAGAATCAGTGGGGAAAGGGTGGGCTTCATCTGGGACCAGCAGTCCGGGTTTTTAGCCTTCAGGCTGTTTTAGGCTTGAAGGGAGGGTTTCGCCAGGGACCCTTGGCCACCACCTGTCTCTATTATTCACATGGATAAACTTTGCCCTGATAGGTAATTTAATGAAAGCTGTGAAACAACATTTTGGGTAAAGCAGTGGTAGCTTAATTTTAAAGGCCAAACCTTCCCCGACCCCAGAGAACACCGGAGCTAAACATACCACAGGAGAGCATCACATACTAAGCAGGTCTAACTCTGCTTAGAACAGCAGTATAAAATCCAGGATTCATGGGACTCTACCCTGCTTTCCTGTTCAACAGCAAAATGAAGACAGCCCTACAATTCAAAGACTTTCTGAGATCAGACAAGGCAGCGCATGTCCAGAGTTCCCGGAAGGCCTTAGCCATCAGCCCACAACGACATTCAGATCAACCCCAGTGAGTGCAACTAGACGGGGCTGCATCCTGGGATTGAGCCTCAACCTCCCGCAGCTACATCAACCACCACACGAACAATCAAGAAAATGCAATTCCCTGGAACCCGGGAGGAGGAGCTTGCAGTGAGCTGACCGAGATCGCACCACTGCACTCCAGCCTGGATGACAGAGAGAGGCTCTGTGTCAAAAACAACAACAACAACAACAAACGGCCGGGCGCGGTGGCTCACGTCTGTAATCCCAGCACTTTGGGAGGCCGAGGCAGGCGGATCACGAGGTCAGAAGATCGAGACCATCCTGGCTAACACGGTGAAACCCCGTCTCTACTAAAAATACAAAAAATTAGCCGGGCATGGTAGTGGCGCCTGTAGTCCCAGCTACTCGGGAGGCTGAGGCAGGAGAATGGCAGGAACCCGGGAGGCGGAGCTTGCAGTGAGCTGAGATCCGGCCACTGCACTCTAACCTGGGCCACAGAGCGAGACTCTGTCTCAAAAAAAAGAAAGAAAAAGAAAAAACAACAAACAAAAAAAAAAACAACAACAAAAACAAAATACAATCCAACTGCTGCAGCAATGAACAAGCCCCAAAAGTGTCCAAACTGAAACAGTATTTCCTCTCTCCATCAGATGGACTTATTCAACCTGCAAACAGAAATTATTTTGCAGTTTTCCAAATTGAGAGAAGCACATCCTGCTCTCTGGTACCCACAAACGATACTTGCCCCGACACACAGTTACTAACAAGCCCCCAGGAGTGTCCAAACTGAAACAATCAGGTGCTTTCTCTCTCCGTCTGTTGGGCTTGTTAAACCTGCAAAGTGCCTTTGGAATTTCCCAACTTGAGCAGAGCAGACCCCACTGTCCCGGCCCACAAAAGGCACTCACCTGTCCAGATGCGGATGTCAAATTTCAAAGGCTGTTCTTCCTAGGCAATCAGGAATGTGGTTGAGGCTGGCAGTGGCGGTGCCAAAGACAGAGAGACTGAAACTCACCTCCAGCCATAAAATGGCAGGCAGCTTCTTAGGAGGGCTTCTGAGACTCCCAGCCCTTGGCGGCAGCAGCTGAGCCACGAGCAACAGCAATGCATTCCAGATCAGGGAACCAAAATCTGTTACCAAAATGCTAGGGGTTAATCTAGGTTCTGCCGCTCGCCACCCAGAAACCCAGTCACTGAGACAAGTATTGCCAGGGAAGAAGGCTTTAATCAGATGGTACAGTCAAGGAGAGCTAGAGATGAAATCTCAAATCCATCTCCTTGACCAACTAAAATTGAGTTTATGTAGTGAGGAAGGTGGGAAAACAGGGATTAGAGAGGGGTAAGGAAGCAATCATAATGGATGAGGAGTCTGGCATCTCATCGTCTGGATGTAGTGATCTGGTGTTTCAATTCTTTGCCTGAGGGTTGGTTTCCTGAGGAAGAAACTCAGATGAGACAAAGGTAAGTTTCAAGTTTGAAGATGAGGGAGGGTCAGTTTCGATATTTATTCAAAAATCCTATAAATATCAGTTCTGTGGGACAATTGGGCTGGTTACCGAACCAGAACCTATAATAAATGATTTCTTACAATAAATTGGCTCACACAATTATAAAAGCTGAGAAGTCTCATGATTTTCCTTCTGCAAACTGGAAATCCAGGAAAGCTGGTGGTGTAGTTCCATCCAAGTATGAAGGCCTAAAGCTGGGAGAGCCAGTGGTGTAAATTCCAGTCTGAGTACAGGAGAAGACTGAAGTCCAGGCTCGAAAATGAACTGAGCAAAGTCTCCCTTACCCTGCCTTTTGTTCTATTCAGAACTCCAGCAGACTGGATAAGACCCAGCCACAATGGAGAGGGTGCTCTGCTTTATTTTGTCGACAGACAAAATGTTAATTTCATCCAGAAACATCTCGTAAAATATTTAACCAAATACCTGGGCACTCCATGGCTGAGTCAAGTTGACACATAAAACTTAACCATCCACCTCTTGCCAACTTGCCACTCATACACATCTCCTTAAACCGTATTTAATCTCCAAATGAAGGCAATAACAGGTCATACCTCCAACAAATGTGATACAAACTACACCGCATACCCTGAAAATGCGTTAATCCCTTCTCAGAAGTTGAGATACAATCCTTGAGTGATGTTTATTCTTCTCCATGTCATGTAACTTAAATGCTGTGATGTAAAGTTAACAATACTTAAATACTATGATAATTGGTCAATGCATCTTATGTTGCATGATAAGGGGTTAAGAAATTGAGTGCCATAGCTCGTTCATGTCAATACTGCCTCAGTATCCAGCTTGTCCTGTGTCTGACTTGTCGCCCTTGAGCTACATTTTCTGAGGCAGTCTCCACACATTTCCCATTTTTGTTTTCTAGATAGATAAGGTTCCATCCCATAAAGTGTTTGAACACCTTACTTCTGCTTTGAGCCTGGTGACCCTGATAATATATCCCCCTGAGTTTCTGTACCGAGCCTGTCCACTCCCTTCAATTTAATCAGTCAACCCTTATTGCAGGAAACCCACCTAGGTAATACCCTGGACCCCAATAAAGTCTTCCACTTACAGGTTCCTCTTTATCTCTCTTGCTTCCCACCCGCTAGTTGAGCATGCGGGTCCAAGACAGCCCCGCTTTTCCCATTGGCCCTGTGAGGCATGCTGCCCTCTTCGCTGAACTGTGAGTGATTAACTTACTCTTTTGGCCATTTCAGTCTGAATGTTCCTCACTGTGCCACACTTGACTACACCAAGGCGAGAAACACCAGATCACTGCATCCAGACAATGAGATGCCAGACCCCTCATCCATTATGATTGCTTCCTTACCCCTCTCAAACTCCTGTTTTCCCACCTTCCTCGCTACATAATTTATTTATATATCTAACTTAAATACTTTTAAAAGTCAAAACAGCTGGCCTCACTGTTGGTGAGGGACACCCTGGAAGTCCTTTTGACTGCTCTTGGCTGACAAACTGGCTGACCAGAGTGGCTATGACCATCTAGGAAGGCCCAATAACTTGCTGGCCTAGGACCACACTGCAGTGTGCTGCTGGTGCTGCTTACATAGAGTGCTAGCAAGACTCCTCTCTTAAATTGTGGATTTTGAAAATCAGAGTCCTCACCTCCCCAGAGTATATTTGGCCAGCTATGACCCAGAAAACTGGGAGGACCTCCTCCATCACTCCTGGGAGTAAATGGTTCTGAGTCACACTGGTTGCAGAGTCATGAAAGGTCCTTGCAAGCTAGCATATCTTGCCTCAATTCTCCTGCCTCAGCCTCCTGAGTAGCTGGGACTACAGGCACCTACCCCACCGCCACACCTGGCTAACTTCTGTATTTTTAGTAGAGACAGGGTTTCACCATGTTGGCCAGGCTGGTCTCGAACTGCTGGCCTCATGTAATCCACCTGCCTCGGCCTCCCAATGTGCCGAGATTACAGGCATGAGTGAGCTGAGATCACGCCACTGGACTCCAACCTGGATGACAGAGCGAGACTTTGTCTCAAAAAAAAAAAAAAAAAAAAGAAAAAAAAAAGGAATATATGGAGGGGACAACTCCTTTACCCCCTATTCTGCTGTATCTGTGGATGGTATTGGGAACAATTTATAAAGGCCCTACTTAGAAAGAGGGGTGTCCCCACTAACTAGGGAGTCATGATACCTCATACAGGGTAGTGCTGTCGGGATCTGCCATCCCACTGCTGCTGCCTTTTTTGTTGCTATTGTTCTTTGCTCCCTAACTCTATGGGTTACTAAGGGTCTAACTCCTGATGCTCAGTGGCAAATGACTTAATGAGTCAGATTAAAGGGCTGGAACATCTCATTCCCATCCATTGCAAGATCCCTGAGGAAATCAGCAAACTATTAAAGAAATTGAAGGCCAGGTGCAGTGGCTCACGCCTGTAATCCCAGCACTTTGGGAGGCTAAGGCAGGCGGATCATGAGGTCAGGAGATTGAGACCCTCCTGGCTAACATGGTGAAACCCCGTCTCTGTTAAAAATACAAAAAATTAGCCGTGCATGGTGGCGGGCGCCTGTAGTCCCAGCTACTTGGGAGGCTGAGGCAGGAGAATGGCATGAACCCGGGAGGCGGAGCTTGCAGTGAGCCGAGATCGCACCACTGCACTCCAGCCTGGGCGACAGAGTGAGACTCCGTCTCAAAAAAAAAAAAAAAAACCCAGAAATTTAAAAATGCCCATCCAGTGCACCTGGGCTCTGCTGGGGGCTGCAGCCCATCAACATGCTAAAGCCTTGGTTTCAGCCTCAGAGGTTGGGGCCTTGCCAGATGATCCTGCCACTGTTGCACTAGTGGGAACTAGTCCAAACCCAGATGAAGTCAATTAGAACATCCAAAAGAGGCAGGCAGCTACCTACAAACAGAACCAATGAAAATCACAAATTTTCCCAGAGGCCACTGGCAAGGTCAAACTTAAGGGTGAACAATAGGACCTAGAAAACAAGACCAGAAATTTTATCCAATTAGACGTTCAAATTATTATTATTATTATTATTATTTTTTTTTTTTTGAGACGGAGTCTCGCTCTGTCGTTCAGGCTGTAGTGCAGTGGCCGGATCTTGGCTCATTGCAACCTCCGCCTCCCGGTTTCACGCCATTCTCCTGCCTCAGCCTCTCGAGTAGCTGGAACTACAGGCGCCCGCCACCTCGCCCGGCTAGTTTCTTTGTATTTTTTTAGTAGAGACGGGGTTTCACTGTGTTAGCCAGGATGGTCTCGATCTCCTGACCTCGTGATCTGCCTGTCTTAAAGATTTTGTACAAAGGGATGATAAGAATGTTATAGGTGGCAAATATCAAACTCTCAAAGCACCAAATATGTTACTGGCAGAAGGTATCCAAGTTACCAGTGGGGAATCCCTACAGGTCTGCAGCAACCTCAATTCTTGCC
This sequence comes from Chlorocebus sabaeus, assembly GCF_047675955.1. Taxonomy (NCBI): domain Eukaryota; kingdom Metazoa; phylum Chordata; class Mammalia; order Primates; family Cercopithecidae; genus Chlorocebus; species Chlorocebus sabaeus. The sequence goes on along the minus strand of NC_132929.1, from coordinate 4,757,934 downwards.
TCCTCAGAAGAAAGAATTCGACTGAGGGGCGTAAGACGGAAAAAGAGACCAAGGCAAGTTTTAGAGCAGGAGTGGAAGTTCTTTTAAAAAGGCTTTAGAACAGGAAAGAAAGGAAAGTATGCTTGGAAGAAACCCAGGCGGGCATGTGAAAGTCAAGTGCGGTGTTTAACCTTGATCCTAGGACTTTCTAGGCTGGCCGGTTTCCCATGATTCTTCCCTTAGGGTGCGCTGCCCACGTGTGCAGTGCCCTCCTTACGCTTGGGAGGTGAGAACACGGTGTGTTTAGGAAGTTGCACGAATGCCCATCTGAGACTGTCTTCCCTTTTCCGGTGAAGCGCCCCCAGAAGGTCATACTCCTGCCATTTTATCTCTTAGTGCGCATGCCCAGGCTCACTCGCCCAATACCTGAGATTTTATTGGAAGCCTCTTTTGCCTCTCCCTGGCACCTGCATTCAATTAACACTTTAATGCAACAGGTGTGGACCATCAGGATATGACCTTGCCCTGGTGCCCGCTGCCAGTTTATCACTTTTCAAGAGGCAGTGTGATAACTGCCTTACCATCACCTAGTGGGTGGGTGAGAGCCCTATCCTGCCCCACTCATGCCCGTCTGCCTACTGTAACAAGAATGTAATGCTATTCATATAATTTTATATTGACCTCAACACAGTTTCCAGTTCCCCATGTCTTCCCCATTTACTCAGTGCGGTCAATCCAGATATCTGCATTGTACAGCCTCCCTATGGGATAGCTAGATACAACCTACTTGATTGGTCCCACTGACCTTCACAGCTCATGTGGAATGCTTAGATGTGTCACAGCGACTGCCTCTCAGTCATGGCGTGACTTCCTGGAACTCAAACCTACTTGCCCTACAAGTACCAGTTAAAACTTCCCACAGGAAACCTGCCTGGGTAATGCCTTGGATCTCAATAGGCACTTTTACTTTCAGGCCCTTTGATCATTACCTCTTGCTTCTCACACAAACGTGCATGTCCCAGATGCCCCCACCCTTCCCGTCGGCACTCAGACACGAGCTGCCCTCTTCTCAATGGGACCTGTAAGGAATTTGCTGCTTCTGCTATTTCATGTGTTTTGCTGTACTGCCTCCTCTGTGTCTTACCTGACTCACACACCCAAACCTGACTCTCCTTCTGGTCAGGAATCTCCCAGAGAGTGGTTATCTTGGTAGGAATAGAGTGGACACAGTCAGGAACCTCCACGGCATTTGCCAGGACAAACAAGTTTCAGGTGAGAGAGATAGCTGCTGTCACTTGTCAGAGTTTCAGGGATTCAGCTGTACACCAACATAAAGAGGTATTCCATAAAGGAATATTGTCAACATCTACAACCACCTCCCCTGGAGCCCCAGCAGGATATGGCTAAAGTTTATATCCACTCTCCCGAGAGAGAGAGACCTCAAGACCAACTTAGAGAAAAATCACAATACAAGAGGGAACAGGTTTGTTGTTACGTATGTTTAATATAGGGTCAAGTTACTACTAAGGGACTCTGGGGTGAGGCATAATCTCACAATTAGGTATAAGCAAAGACTTCCAAACCTGTCACTTATTAAAGGGTCTTGTATATTATGAGCCAGATTCTGACATGATTGTCAGGGCCCTCCGAGGGGTCACACTAAATCTAGAGAAGCTGAACTTCCAAAATAGAAGGGAGGGTTATAGAATACTCAGATGATGAGTACTGACCTTCAATCCAAAAAGGAGAAGAGGAGGAATGAGCATGGCCCTTGCTTACTTGGGCTTTTAAGCCTGGAAGAGGCTCATCCCCTAAGAGCAGACATTGCTGCTGAGGCACAGGGACAATGGGAAACCACCAAGGACACTTGGTCCCTTTGAGGTGAAATTGGCATATGGTTTAGTGTGTATGTCATTTCTCTGAACACCCAAATAAAAATGATAATGAATATATTTCTTACTCAGAGGAGGCCCCTTTTGACCCCGAGTCAAGAAAAATTTTTTTTTTTCCCAAGGGGTATTGTCCAGCTACCATAAACAGTTCTCAGTTTGGTGAGGGCAGCTCACACTATCTATAAGGCTTAGATGGAATTGATTTACTGGCTGGCCATGAGGAAAGCATAAGTACCGATTCTCAAATGTTAGTGTATTCTCAGCCAGGTGCGGCGTAATCCCAGCACTTTGGGAGGCCGAGGCTGGCAGATCACCTGAGGTCAGGAGTTCAAGGCCAGCCCCACCAACATGGTGAAGCCCCCTCTCTACTAAAGGAAAAGGAAAAAAAAAAAAAAAAAGCCAAGTTTGGTGGCGTGTGCCTGTAATCCCAGCTACTCAGGAGACTGAGGCAGGAGAATTGTTTGAACCCAGGAGGCAGAGGTTGCAGGGAGCTGAGATGGCACAACTGTACTCCAGCCTGGGCAACAGAGTGGGGACTCTGTCTCAAAAATAAATAAATAAATACATTAATAATAATAAAATGTTAGTATATTCTCAAATAATAGTATAACAAGGGAGACTTGCCTTTTATAGGAGGCTTGGACAAACCACACCAGTGCCACCACCACAGTCACCTCAACTGCCGCACAGCCCATGAGCACCCCCGAGCTCCTAATCACCCCTTACATTGGCAATTAAGGGAGACAGAGTGCCAAGCTAGGTAATTTCAGGACAGCTGGCATCCAAACTTCAACTAAAGATGCTCTAATACAATTACAGGCACAATTTCAACCTAGTCAGTTTGAAAACATCTGCGCAAAAGCCCTCTGCTGTTCAAGACAATAGCCAATAGCCTAACTCGTGCCATGCCATTCCTGACCTGCACAAGAAGAGCTGCCTCTCAAGCTCTACCATAGGGATCTGTTGGCTCTGCAGGTCTTGCCCCACCACCCGGAGACAATTGCCCTCTGGTGGTTCACTGGAATACGAAAAACTCAGACCTTTCTGACATTATTAGATATAGGTGCCCAATTCACAGTACTTCTGAAAAATCCTAATAATTATAATGAAGGAACACCCTGTGACTGACAGGGGATTGCCAGCAAAGCAATCTCTGGTAAACAAGTGACCTTTGATGTAAGCATTGACTCTATTTGTATTAAGTAACTCCCAGTGGCTGTGGCCCCACTGGCTGTCACTTTCTCTATTGTAGGAATGGATACATGTTAGAATCAAGTCAAATCCTTAGTGCTACTGGTAGGAGAAATGGGAACCAGTGCACTGTCCCATACCAATAGAGATGGTACATAACCCCAATATCAAATAAAATGGGGTACTGAGGGCTACATGGTTACTGTCATTACTGACCTCCTCAAGGGGGGTGTCATTGTTTCTGCAAATTTCACCATTTAGTGGCCCCCTCAGGCCTCTATAAGCGAATGGAGATTAGCCCCAGGCTGCCACAATTTAATCACTCAGGTCCGTCCAATAAAGGCTTTAACCGCAAACATTGCAACTGATAATACCGGTGCATTTTTCACAGCCAATGACTTGGCCAACATGTTTTACTCAATCCTATTGTAAAGAATCCTCAGAGCCAGGTTGCTTTCACTTTCTGGTTTTTTGTTTTTTATTTTTTGTTTTGTTTTCTTTTTTTTTTTTTGAGACAGAGTCTCGCTCTGTCGCCCAGGCTGGAGTGCAGTGGTGTGATCTCGGCTCACTGCAAGCTCTGCCTCCTGGGTTCATGCCACTCTCCTGCCTCAGCCTCCCGAGTAGCTGGGACTACAGGCGCCCACCACCACGCCCGGCTAATTTTTTGTAGTTTTAGTAGAGACGGGGGTTTCACCATGTTAGCCAGGATGGTCTCGATCTCCTGACCTTGTGATCCGCCTGCCTCAGCCTCCCAAAGTGCTGGGATTACAGGCGTGAGCCACGACACCCAGCTGCTTTCACTTTCAAAGATGCCCAATATACATAAGTTCACGTGGTTACCTCTGGGATACTTAAATAGTCCTGCCTTTGCATGTAATCTATGCCAACAGGATTTACAGAGATACTTTTTTTCATCGCCATTGCTGGCATGGCATTGATGTTATTTTACTAATGGGAGCCTCCCAGGAGACAGTATGAACAGAACTTAAAATTCTCAGAAGGTAGGGGGATGGGTCATAGCTCCCCATAAAAGACGAGGGCTTTTGACCACTGTTAAATTCTTGGAGATCATGTGGTCTCCAATGGTCAAGGTGTTCTCATGACAGTGAAGCACCTCATTCTCACAGGATACATCCCCAGGGCACTCAAACACGCTCAACATCTCTTGGGGCTTTTCCTGCCCTGAAGGACATGCCCTCACCTGTCACTTGTACTTAAGCCTACATCTTCTATTTAAGTCTCTTCTACTTACGCCTATCTATGCCTCTACACGAAAGCCCACTTCCGTCCACTGGGAGGGACCCCAACGAGCAGCTTTACAATGAGCACAACAGGTTTTACCATCTGTTCTCCAGGATCAGCCTCTGGATCCAGTCCTTGGCCACCTTAGAGTATATATCGTGGAGTCTCTACACTAAAAATGATTATACCTGGCTGTTCATGAACTTTTGAACCAAGAAGCTACCATCAGTCACTAACCACTGTGCAGCCTTAGAACACCAGATCCTGTGAAGACTGAGGTGCTCGCACAGCCTGTGGTGCTGCAAACACAAATTCCCTTTCTGCCTTTGGTGCAGATGTTTCCCAACAGTGGCTTGGCACAGCCATTGACACCTCCTTGTTACAATAAAAATGGTCCCTGCAAGAAAGGACAAAACCTGACATTCAAGGGATTTCCAAATTACAGGAGAATGTAGCTTCCCCCACACTCAACCCGGTGCCTACTGCAGTTGGGGAATGGGGGAGGGCACCTCCACTGCTTCCTCCTTTTGCCAAGTAGGGTACCCCTTGGTCTGATACAGAAAGAGAGTCAGGGTACCATCATGCACTGCATGACATTTAGGCCAACAACAGACTGCATATACAACAGGGGTCCCATAAGACTAATGGAGCAGATATAGAAAGCCATCTAGGTTTCTGTAAGTACTCTCTAAGATGTTCAAATAATGATGAAATCACCTAACAACCCATTTCTGAGAACATACCCCATGGTTCAGTAATGCATGCCTACACGTCAATGGCACTGCCACCATTGTACACAACACAGCCTCTTAAAGGGCAGCAGCAAACCACCCAGTCGTAAACACCCACTACTAGAGGACGGCATTGGCATCCTTGGATCCAACCAATCAAAAGAACTTGTTGCAGTTCCCTTGGCTACAAGAGATGCCCAAAAGCGGGGACTACTAGAGTTTTACATTTTTACTGACTCACAAACTGTGGCCAACTGCTTGGCTATCTAGGTGGGACAGTGGACATTAAATAACCTTATTATACACAATAAACCCCATTGGAGCACCTGCAATCTGGAAAGAAATGGCCACCATCACACACCTCCATTTCGTCTCACATACGTGGGCCCAAACCAATGCCACTAACCCGTAGCTCATTTCAAAAATATTGCAGACATGCTTACAAAACAGGAAGTCTGTACCATCTTTCCAGGCATTCTCTATCTTCCAGCAGGATGGGCACATGCTAAGTAGGGACACTGAGGCACCTCTACACTGGTGGACTGGACCTATCACTGGGGCATTCCATTAACTCCCTCTTCAGCCAAAATGGTCACTTACGACTGCACCATGTATGCCAACACTAAGCTTTGGATGTTTTCCTGCTGGGACTGCATTCCTGGAGTGGATTGACCTTGTTCACACTGGCACATTCACCACATTGGTTCACTTCCTCCTAGCAAAGTAGTCACAAAGAATGCTCTCACTGTGATTGACTGGTTCACAGAGTTACTTTTAGCCTATCCCAGCAGACACACTGCTGCTTCCACAACTGTGGCCAGACTCACCAATTCCATCTTATTGCATTTAGGTGCCTACAGGTCCTTGACTCAAACCAGGGCATTCATCTCTTAGCACCTGCTGTTCAACAATGGGTCAAAGACCAAGGCATACAGTAGAACTTTCACTTAGCCTGCAGACCTCAGGCACCAGGCCTAACTGAAAGACATCATGGCTTTTTCAAAGACCTATTACTCAAATCACAGTGAGTTCTTGAACCCTCAATGGGTGGCCACATTTATACAAGCTCTCATGCTCCTTAACTCTGGCACTACAGGTTTCCACATATCATGCACCAAGTACTTCAAACCCTTTCCCACGGCTCTGATATCATCAGGAGACTCCCCTCGCTCACTTCATTGTGGGAGAGGACTGCATCCACATTCATTCCTCAATGAAACTCACCACACACTTTTCATTTTTCAATCATCTGCCAAATTTCCTACATTGCTGGACCAATGTGGGTTGATAACAAAGTCTGACTCCCAACAATTGAAAGAAAAACTGTGTGTCCCTCATGCTTGCTGCTTGACCATTCATACCCAGAACCAGCTAGAGCTAAGCCCAAGACTTTACTCAAGTTTTAAGGATCTGAAAACTAGTTAATAAATCTATGCTCTATGCCTCACAGAGGTCATTGTTCCTGGTCCCAGCAGCAGCATGGTCTGGTCACAACTTTGGAGGCAAAAAAATCACAGCTAGTGCACGCCAGTCACTTTAGAAAATGACTACCATCTGACTTATCATGTTGGCCTGTGATCAATACAAGGCCCAACACTCCGTATGGGAAGCACCTATGATCAAACAGGCCCTGGAAATATGTCTAAAGCAATCCATTGGGAGAACGTGCAGATGCCTGCAGTCATCATTCAAGTTTCCCCTCCCAAACAAAAGCCAGGGAGACTTCTCCATTGCCTGTGTTCAGCTTTGTTTTGTGTTTTCGTCTTGTTCGCTTCATGGGTGCTGGGGTTACTCACCTACCCTCAGGGCTTGCTCCTGAGTACAGTGGAACATGCCAACAACACACTTTTTGCAAACAGTTGAACCACTGGGTGACAAAACAGAATGTTGGAGGCCCCTCCTCATTTTATTTTATTTTTATTTATTATTTATTTATTTATTTATTTTTGAGACGGAGTCTCGCTCTGTCTCCCAGGCTGGAGTGCAGTGGCGCCATGTTGGCTCACTGCAAGCTTTGCTTCCCAGGGTCATGCCATTCTCCTGCCTCCTGAGTAGCTGAGACTACAGGCACAGGCCACCATGCTTGGCTAATTTTTTTTTTTTTTTTTTTTTTTTTTGTATTTTTAGTAGAGACAGAGTTTCACTGTGTTAACCAGGACGGTCTTGATCTCCTGACCTCGTGATCCTCCTGCCTCGGCCTCCCAAAGTGCTGGGATTACAGGCGTGAGCCACCGTGCCAGGCCGGCCCCTGCTCATTTTTTTCCAGCCAGCTTGCCACCACAACTGGCTAAGTTATCTGCCTTCTATATCACATGGGACAGATGTCAACAGTGCATGATTCCATTCCATCACATAATCTACAAGCCATTCTTCTAAAATGAGAATGGCCTTCCAAATATAATCAAATTAAACTTTCTTGGCTTAACACTGTTCAAACATCCCAGCCCGGAACAAACATCCCAGCTCATTCAAACAGCAGCCACAGGACAAAACCTTTGACTGCTGAGAGGGACACCAGAAGATAGTCCTTCAATTGGCATACAATTGTGGCCAAAGTGTTTATCTCCTGTAGATGGACGCTACAGGCTCATCTAGGCTGAAGGCAGTAAAGAACTTTGTGCTCTCACAATGAGCTTCTGGAGGTGACAGAGATCTGTAGTCCTAGCAGCCACTATGACGCCCACACAGCTATCCTTACCCAAGCCTCCAAATTATATAAGACCTCTGGACCACCCTATCAGACACTTATCCTTCATGGATTTCCACCTGGGAGGGATTTTCTTCTCCAGGGTGACATGCATCTGCAAAGATGACATTGGCTGAGATTACAGTGCCCCAGCCAGAGAGGTCATCAAAATTGGGCACTCTGGGCAAGTCAAGTTGACACATTAACTTAGCTATCACAGTGATGGATGGATAATGAGATCTCAACCATGACCCTGCCTTTGAGATGCTCAAACTCCTAATAGAGTGTCTATCTTAGGGACTAAATTTGCTAAACAAGTAGAGAATAGGCCAGGCGTTATGTTCTCTGAGACTCTGTAATAATAAAAAAGCAGAATAAAAATGCTTCAGAAAAGTCAGGGCAATATAGCAGGCTTGGGAAGTTGGGGAAAATCTCTTAAATAAGGGGCATATTGGCTGAGCCTGGACAGTTTTCAGGTTCCCCCAGCTACGTGTCATAATTTCTTTTACAAATATGTGTATGTTTATATGTGTGTGTGTGTGTGTGTGTGCGCGCGTGTGTGTGTGTAAATGGTACATAAAATATGCATAATATAAAATATAACAGTATCATTTACACACACATATGTACATGTACTATATTTACATGCATACATACATACATTAGTCTAGGTACCTGCTAGAATTATATTTTATATTATTCCAATATATTTCATATTACACATTCTACATAAATCCAAGTTTTCTATATGAATACTAATATGCTATTTATATTCTATGTATGTATGTGTAAATCATACCAGAAAAGTGGGATAAATTATAAAAGTCTTTATTTTTGGTGTCAACAGAGAGTTTTGGAAGCAACAAAAACTGTAGGAGTTAAAATTCTGAAGACAAAAACAACTTGCAAAGACGTATTAATGATCTACTGTTGCTCTTTTTTCAGAAGTATTTGTTGAGTGATGTTTCAGGCTGGAAGTGGTGAGCCACTGACAGGGATCAGAGAATTCCCCACAGAATTTGGCAGTCACATGAATGGATTTAGAAAGATAAAGTTGGAAATGAATTGTTGCAGCTAATTTCTCCCTGAAGACATTGTCTACATTCTGAAGCTAGATCTGGTGGCAGAGGAGACTAAGGAGCTCAGTATTTCCACATAGTAACAACAAACATTCTAAAAACAAACAAGAGAACAATCTTATTTACAACAGCTTCAAAAAATAAAATATTTAGAAATACACTTAACCAAGAAGGTGAAAGCCCCATACACTGAAAAATGTGAATAGTAGAAATTATGGAAGACACAAATAAATTGGAAGATATTCTGTGTTCATGGATTGGAAGAATAATATTGTTAAAATGTCCATACTACCCAAAATGACCTATAGACTCAATGCAATTTCTAACAAAATTGTAATGTAATTATTCATAGTAACAGAAAAAACACAGAATTAATGTGGAACCACAACAAACTCTGAATAGCCAAAGGAATCATGAGTAAGAAGATCAAAGATGTAGGCACCACGTACGTGAGATTTAAAACTACACTACAAAGCAATAGTAATTAAAACAATGTGATACTGGCATGAAAATAGACTCATCAGCTGGGTGCAGTGGCTCACGCCTGTAATCCCAGCACTTTGGGAGGCTGAGGCAGGAAGATCGTGAGGTTAGGAATTCAAGACCAGCCTGACCAACGTGGTGAAACTCCCATCTCTACAAAAAATACAAAAATTAGCTGGGCGTGGTGGCATGTGCCTGTAATCCGAGCTACTCAGGCGACTGAGGCAGGAGAATTGCTTGACCCCAGGAGGTAGAGGCTGCAGTGAGTCGAGATTATACCACTGCACTCCAGCCTGGGTGACAGAGCAAGACACCATCTCAAAAAAAGAAAGAAAGAAAAGAAAAAGAAAACAGACTCACCAACCAATAGAACAGAAAATAAAACCCAGAAAAGAATACATGCATATATAGTCAATAAATTTTTAACAAAAGTGCCAAGTATACATATTGGAAAAGGAACAGTCTCTTCAATAAGCAGTGTTGGGAAAAGTGTATATTCACATGCAGAAGAATGAAATTGGATCCTTATCTCATACCATGTACAAAAATATACTCAAACTGGATTAAATACTTAAGTATAAGACCTGAAACTCTAAAACTACTAAGAGAAAACATATGGGAAAAACTATACAACATTGGTCTGGGCAATGAGTTTTTGGATTTGACCCCAAAATCACAGGCCACAAAAGCAAAAATAGACAAATGTCATTATATCAAAATAAAAAGATTTTGCAAAACAAAGGAAACAATTAATAGAGTGAAAAAACAACCTACTGTTTGGGAGAAAATACTTAAAAGCCATACATCTGATAAGGGGTTAATATCCAAAATATATAAGGAACTCAACTCTGCAGAGAAACAAACAAACAAATAACCCTATTAAACATAGAGAAATTACTTAAATAGACATTTCTCAAGAGAAGACATAAAAATGGTCAACAGATATATGAAAAAATGTCTGACATCACTAATCATCAGAGAAATGCAAATAAAATCTCCAATGACGTATCACCTCACACCTGTTAAAATCGTTATTGTCAAAAAAAATGAACAATTCGTGTTGGGGAGGGTGTTGAGGAAAGGGAACCTGGTGCACTGCTGGTGGGAATGCAAGTTAGTGCAGCCATTATGGAAAAATGTATGGAGGTCCTCAACAAACTAAAAATAGAATTATCATAGGATCCAGCAATCTCACTTCTGGATATTTACCCCCAAAATTTAAAATCAGTGTGTTAAAGAGGTATGTGGCCGGGCGAGGTGGCTCATGCCTGTAAACCCAGCACTTTGGGAGGCCAAGACAGGTGGATCAGGAGGTCAGGAGATCAAGACCATTCTGGCTAACACGGTGAAATCCCATCTCTACTAAAAATATAAAAAATTAGCCGGGCGTGTTGGTGGGCGCCTGCAGTCCCAGCTACTTGAGAGGCTGAGGCAGGAGAATGGTGTGAACCCGGGAGGCGGAGCTTGCAGTGAGCTGAGATCGCACCACTACACTCCAGTCTGGGCAACAGAGCGAGACTCCGTCTCAAGAAAAAAAAAAAAAAAAAAAAGAGGTATGTGCACTTTCATGTTTGTCGCAGCACTATTTCCCAAAGCCAAGTTATGAAATCAACCTAAGGGGCCATCACCAGATGAATGAATAAAGAAAATGTGGGAAAAAAGAAAATGTGATATATATACCCAATAGAACACTATTAAACCTTAAGAAAGAAGTTCTGTCATTTGTGACAACATAGTTGGAATTGGAGACCGTTTTACTAGATGAAGTAAGCCAAGAAGAAAGACAAATACTGTGTGACCTCACTCATATGTGGAATATAAAACAATCCAACTCAAAGAAGTAGAGAGAAGAATGGTGGTAACCAGAGGATGCAGGGATAGAGTTAGTGGGGAGATAATGGTCAAAGGGTATCAAACCTCATTTAGACAGGACAAGTAAATTTTATTTTCTTTGGAATGTATTGCACAGCATGGTGAATACAGCAAATGAAAATGTATTGTACATTTCAAAATCATTGAGAGTAAATTTCAAATGCTCTCCCCACAAAAAAAAAATGGGTATGTGGGCTGATATACATGTTATTAAGCTCGATCTAATTATTTCACATTGTATTTAAGCGTCATGGCACTGCTTTGTATTCCATAAATATATATAACTATAATTTGTCCATTTACAGTTAAACAATAAAAATAAATCTTTACAACAACAAGAACAATAAATAGTCAACACAGGGTGACTTATTTTCACCAGACAGATGAGGAAAGCTTCCCTGAGCAGATCACTTCAGATCTCAAGGCTATGAAGGCATTAGCCAGGATAAGAGCAGCATGGGAAAAGTGTCTGTGACTGAAGGACACGTGGTGTTTTGGGGGAACCACCGTAAGGTGAGAGAGCTGGTGCACAGAGAGAGGGTGAAAGGTGATCATGGTGGAAATGATGCCACCACAATGACGAGCGAGGATGATGATTATAACGACATCTCATAATGGAATGGAAACTTTCCAGGAAACAGATGGAGGTTGGAAGTAAATATATGTACACACACAAATAGGCCAAACAAGAGAACTGCTATGGTCAGAATCTTTGTGTTTTCCCAAAACTGATTTGTTGAAACCTAACCCCAAGGTGATGGTACTAGAAGGTGGGGAGCTTTTTGCTGGTGATTAGGCCATGAGGGTGAAGCCTCATGAATGGGATTAGTGCCCTTATAAAAGGAACCTTGGGGAGCTCTTTCACCCTTTCCTCCACGTGAGGACACGGCGTAAAAACAGCCATCGGTGAACCAGGAAGCAGGTCCTCGACAGACACCAAGTCTGTCAGCACCTTGACCTTGGATTTCCCAGAATACGAATCTATGAGAACTGAATGTCTGTTGCTTATAAACCACCCAGTCTGTAGTATTCTGTTATAGCAACCTGAATGGACTAAGACAAGAACTAAAGGAGATCCCATAGAGCAGAATAAATCACTTTCAGGAACTTTATAAAGCATTACTTACACCTAAATATCAACAGATTGATTAGAGGGAAGGGTTCACAGACTGCAGTGATACCCACACCACAGGTTGAGGACACAGATACACTGTAAAAATTTTTATTTAATGCCATTTCCTGCACTGGTCTATTCATTCCCAACCCTTCTCGCATATCCAGTGGTATCCTTCAGTAATTCTCCCCTCTTTCTATATATTATTAATGTATCACAATTAAAATATTCTCATGAACATAAAACTCTGCTGGAATTTCTTTTTTTCTTAACTTTACTTTAGGTTCTGGGATACATGCGCAGAGCGTGCAGGTTTGTTACGTAGGTATACATGTGCCGTGGTGGTTTGCTGCACCTGTCAACCCGTCATCTAGGTTTTAAGCCCTGCATGCATTAGGTATTTGTCCTAATGCTCTCCCTCCCCTTGTCCTCCACTCCGCAACAGGCCCTGGTGTGTGATGTTCCCCTCCCTGTGTCCATGTGGTCTCATTGTTCAACTCCCGCTTATGAGTGAGAACATGCAGTGTTTGGTTTTCTGTTCCTGTGTTAATCTGCTGAGAATGATAGTTTCCAGCTTCATCCATGTCCCTGCAAAGGACATAAACTTATACTTTTCTTTTCTTTTTTTTTTTTTTTTTTTTTGAGACAGTCTTGCTCTGCCGCCCAGGCTGGCATATAGTGGCATGATCTCGGCTCACTGCAACGTCCTCCTCATGTGTTCAAGTGATTTTTTTGCCCCAGCCTCCTGAGTAGCTGGGACTACAGGCACACACCACGACACTCGGCTAATTTTTGTATTTTTAGTAAAGACGGGGTTTCACTATACTGACCAGGCTGGTCTCAAACTCCTGACCTCGTGATCCACCCACCTCAGCCTCTCAAAGTGCTGAGATTACAGGCATAAGCCACAGCACCTGGTGAACTCATTCTTTGTTATGGCTGCATAGTATTCCATAGTGTATGTGTGCCACATTTTCTTTATCCAATCTATCACTGACAGGCATTTAGGTTGGTTCCAATGCTTTGCTATTGTAAGTAGTGCTTGTGCTGGTATTTTTATTATCTCAACAGGAAAAACTCCTTACCCATAGTCTTGTATCAGTCATTGCCCCATATCTTTGATTCTCTTTAAAGTGAAACTCTCCAAAACATTGTGTATACTCACTATCTCCAATTCAGCTTTGTCTTCTCTCTATTTATTTATTTATTTATTTATTTATTTATTTATTTGAGACAGAGTCTCGCTCTGCCACCCAGGCTGGAGTGCAGTGGTGCGATATCGGCTCACTGCAAGCTCCGCCTCCCGGGTTGCCGCCATTCTCCTGCCTCAGCCTCCCAAGTAGCTGGGACTAAAGGTGCCCGCCAATATGTCAGGCTATTTTTTTTTTTTTTTTTTTTGTATTTTTAGTAGAGACGGGGTTTCACCGTGTTAGCCAGGAGAGTCTCGATCTCCTGATCACGGGATCCACCCACCTCGACCTCGAAAAGTGCTGGGATTACAGGCGTGAGCCACCGTGCCCAGCCTCTGTTCTCTCTTAAAGCCACTCCACTCTGGCTTTCACCACTCACCTCTGTTGGAGCTTCCCTTACAAAATTCATGGATGACCTCCATGTTGCTGAATCCAATGGTCCATTCTCAGTCTTCATCTTGCTCTACTACCCACAGTATGTGACACATCTGATGGTGTCCTCTTCAATGGCATACCTCTTCCTTTGGCTTCCAGAAACCCCTCATCCCCTTAGTGCTTCTCTTACCTCTGGTTCCTCCTTCCTCCTTTTTTCTAGATATCTCCTCTGTAAGTTAACTTCCTAATGAAAAGTGCATCCAGGGTTTCATCCCTGTTGCTCTGCTCTGCCGACACTCACTCCCCTGATGACCTCATCGAGTTATACGGTTTTAAATAGCATCTATATGTCGATGACACCAACATTTATATCTGTAGTACAAACCTTCCTCCTCTGTTTCACTTATATGCCCAACTGTCCATTCAGCATCTCTATTCACATGTCTAACGGATGTCTGATGCTTTTAAAAGTCCAAAGAACACTTGGTGCCCCATGAGTCCCTCAAAAACGGTTCCATCAGCAATAACTTTCCGCATCTAATTGGTGACAAATCCAGCCTTCCCAATTGCTCAGACCCTTGCATTTGTCGTGAGGTGATTTATTTTTGTGTGCATAATCTGTGGAGCCTGGTGGGAAATTTTGTAGGCTCTACATTATGTATACATATATATCTAAATACACACATCTAATATATATAGCCACTTTCTCAAAACCTTCATTCCCGTCACTCTGGGAAAAAGCCACCATCATTTCTAGCCTAGATCATTGCAGTAGTTTTTAAAGAAATTTCTCTACTTCCACCATTGTGCTCTTACAGCCTATCACCAGTGGGGCAAGCATAGCGATTATTTCAAAACCCAAGTCATGGCCGGTCGCCGTGCCTCACGCCTGTAATCCCAGCACTTTGGGAGGCCGAGGCAGGTGGATCACGAGGTCAGGGGATCGAGACCATCCTGGCTAACTGGGTGAAACCCCGTCTGTACTAAAAATACAAACAATTAGCTGTGCGCGGTGGCGGCGCCTGTAGTCCCAGCTACTCGGGAGGCGGAGGCGGGAGAATGGCGGGAACCCGGGAGGCGGAGCTTGCAGTGAGCCGAGATCTCACCACTGCACTCCGGCCTGGGCGACAGAGCGAGACTGTCTCAAAAAAGACTCCGTCTCAAAAAAAAAAAAAGAAAAAAGAAAAAAGAAAGCACTTCAGTCGCGCTGGCCTTCTGTTGTTCTTTGAACACCGGACATTCTTCAGCCTTCGGGCATGTACACTGGCTTTCCCTCTGCACAGCGCATATTGTTAATGACCTCACCGTCTTGGGGTCGTTGTTGAAATGATTTGATGTCATTCAAGCCTTCCCTGGCCGTTCCACATAAAATTGCAGCTCTTCCTGAAACCTTGATCTACTTTGCCTTGATCTAGCTTTTTCTTTTTCTATAGTGCATTATTACTTTATATACAAATAGTATATAATTTGTATGTTTATCTATATTGCTGATTTTTTTTGGCTTTTCTAGTAGAATGTAAGCTCCATGCGGGCACTACGTTTTATATTTTGATCATTTTATATATCAAAAGTTCCTGGAGTAGTTCCCAGAACACAGCAAAAATATTCAAAAATTTACTTAATAAATGAGTACTTGAATGAATGAGTCGTATGGGACTGCATTTTGAAGAGAATCAAGGAGAATAAAGCCCTCTTGTATGGCCCCTAACCCTTGCTTTCCTGAAATAGTTCTCAGCTATTTCAAAGAATCTTAACAAGGATCTTACCTTGAAATGGTAGAAAGTTCTTAATTTTAGCAGAATTGAAAAAACACAAAATGCAGTAGAATTTTAGAAACTCTAGGCTGTAACTCTTAAAATCATCATAGTGAGGTAACTGTCATCAGATTAATTTAATTTATGACATAATTGTAAATAAATTTAAGTCCCCAATAGAGAGAACATGGTACATATATACCATGGAATACTACACAGCTATAAAAAAGAACAAGATCATGACCATTGCAGGAATATGGATGGAGATGGAGACCATCATCCTTTGTGAATTAATGCAGAAACAGAAATCCAAGTACCATATGTTCTCACTTACAAGTGAGAGCTAAATGATGATGACACATGGACAGAAAGAGGGGAACAGCAGACACTGGGGCCTACTTGAGTGGGGAAGGTGAGAGGATGGAAGGGATCAGAAAAAGTAACTTTTACTAGGTTTAGTAGCTGGACTATGAAATAATCTGTACAACAAACCCTTGTGATACAAGCTTATCTATATAACAAACCTGTACATATATTAATAACCTTGGACCTAAAATTAAAAAAAAAATAAAGTGAAAAAAAGTTTAAGTCCCCATTGCTGCAATGTCACTGATGAGTGGTAGAGCAAGATTCAAGCACATGACCTGTACATTTACTCCAAGTGCCTGTGTGAGCACACACAGACACACACAAAAACACACACCCACACAAACACGCACTCACATATGTGTACACACTGACACAAAAACACTTTCACACACAAACATATACACAAAACACACATAAACACAAATACAAAAAGGCACCACATACACATTCACAAACACACACACAGATACAGGAAAACCCTTTCACATGCACAGACACACAGTCACACACACCAACACTCATACAGTCAAACATATACATACGCCCACACAAACACAAAAGTACACCACACTCAAAAACATTCACACACAAACACACCAATCCATGCAGTGTACATGCACAAAACACCATTTCACACAGTCACCCAGTCACATACACCAACATGCTAACACACATTCACACACAAGCACAAACTAACACACAAACAAGTGCACACTTTTACCCAGAAACACACACACTAACACATGTGCACTCACACACATATAGTCACACACAGTTACACACTCACATTTTATCACATAAACATACAAATACACATTGGCATACATGTACACTCTCACACAAAACGCTCTTTCACACACAGACAAAAATTCACGCACAGCCACCCACATTATACAAAACACGAACACACTCACAGAAACATAGACACACACAAACAGAACCACAAAGTGCTCACATTTTCACACACAACACACATTAACATGAATACATACACAAATGCATAGTCACACACAGTTACATACTTTCACATACTCACACACGTATACATATGCACACACACAAAATACACATTCACTGTGCATACAAAAAACACCCTTTCGGCTGGGCGTGGTGGCTCACGCCTGTAATCCCAGCACTTTGGAAGGCCAAGGCAGGCGGATCACGAGGTCAGGAGATCGAGACCATCCTGGCTAATATGGTGAAACCCCGTCTCTACTAAAAATACAAAAAATTAGCCGGGCGTGGTGGTGGGCGCCTGTAGTCCCAGCTACTCTGGAGGCTGAGGCAGGAGAATGGCGTGAACCCGGGAGGCGGAGCTTGCAGTGAGCTGAGATTGCGCCACTGCATTCCAGCCTGGGCGACAGAGTGAGACTGTCTCGAAAAGAAAAGAAAAACACCCTTTCAAATACAGAGACACACCAAAAGTCACCCTGTCACACAAACACATAAGCCACAACTCACAAACACAAAACAAAACACACAAACTAACACAAGTGCGCACAGTTTCGCATACAAACGCATTAACGTGTACATACACACACACAGCTATATACACACGTGTACACACAGATACACAGTCACAAGTCACACACACTTAAATACACACATAAAAACACAAACACACACATTGACACATGCACACACACACATTTAAACTTACATAAACATGTGTGAACACACTTGCACGCAAGTGAACACAATTTCGCTAGTGCAAATGGTCTTATGATGCTATGCATGCAAGCCCCCAAATGACACTGACACTGATTAGTGACTTTTCCAAATCAATTACACTTAAGCCCTAGAGTTTTTAACCAGACAGTTTTACACACACACAAACACAAACACATACAATTCTTTCTCATACACACGCACCCACTTCTGCTTGTCTTCCATCTATTTCCCACGATTACCCTCTACCAGTCCTCTATTCAGAATTAATTTCTAGACCCTCGCTTCCATTTCTTCATTTTTTCTTTTTCTTACACCACTCTTATCAAATTCCTCTTCTTAGTCCTTATTTCTGCTAAACCCGATTCATGATTTTCTGTCACCCTCTAAATCTGTGTGCAGTGCTTGATCGTCTCTTGGCTGGATTCCTTTCCATCATGTTTTCCCAGTGCCTCTGTGGTTCTTTTGAATCTTGTTTTTGAATTTTCTCTGTTGTAGGTCTTTCTTCCACTGCCTGCCTGAACTGGGATGCTTTCCAGAGTCCTCATCCCTGGCTCCTTTCTCGTCTGTCTACTCAGCCTTCAGCGTCTCAGTCCCATTCAGGGTTTCATCCACCGTCTGTGCTGACTCCCACATTTTTCTGTCCACTCACATTTGGAGCTAAACACAACCATATGTATGAATGCTTTCTGGAACATCCAAAAATACTGTCCAGAATGAAGCAATAAACAAATAAATAACAACAGCAAAGGACAACCACATCTACCTGTGTGACATTATTTCCTGGACGTGTAATGCAAATGTCACTATCACAAATGGAATTTATCACTTCTGTGCCATCTCAAGATCTCCCTTTCTTTCTTCACTTTTCCACTTAAAAACATCCATCTCTCATCCAGTTCCTCAAGCCAGAAAACTTGGCTCTATCATCATCTTCCTATGTCCCCCTTGACCTGGAGTGCAAGGTAATTAGCAAGTTCTGACTCCTTGAATTCTCCAATTCTGTCTTTTTTCTCCAACCCACTGCCACTGTCTTCATTTAGTTGGTTTCTGCTCTCTACTGGATTGTTGCAACAGCTTGTGTCTGGCTCCCCTGCCATCTTAATTATCCCCATGACAATTCATTCACTTTACCTAAGTCAGGATGATTTTTGTAACCTAAAGAGAAGGACTCTCTGTCCTGAGTATGTAGGATTAGAAAGTTTTGGAGTAACCGTACAGTATCCAGGTGGAAAATTAACCATTGTCCCTTGCCACAGTCCTCTCCACTGAAATGCTGTATCCAGGGTGCCCGCCTTCTCACTGCCCAGAAGGACATGGTTTGGATGTAGCCTCCCGCCATGCAACAGCCATGGAGTGGAGCTCACCTTTCCCATTACAGGTACTGATAATGTCTCACCTTCCCTCTACAAACCAAATAGCTAATAAACCACAAAGAATATTTCCACTTTGATTTTCTGTAGAGTTGTGCCAGTTACCACAGAGAGATGTAAAATTTGGAATCTGGGACAGAAACTATGGGTTGTGCGTTTCGATCTCATTAGCACACGCCCATGTCCCATATCTGAGAGGCAGTCTCATGGGAAGATTTCATCATCTCGTAACTTGCATTTTCTCTGTCCCTTGCCACAGTCATCTCCCTCGAAATGCTGTATCCAGGGTGCCTGCCCTCTCCTTGTCTGCCCCCACTTCCCCTTGTTGTATAATGGGATCCTGGGCACCAAGCGGCTTTTATACCACCTCTTATGACCACGGCTTCTTAGTCACTTTTGCTTCAGCTCAGTTTAAGCTGATTTAGCAGTTGGTGGAAAGAATGGTTAATTTGTTTTCCTAATTGTCTGCTAGCTCTGGAAGGGAAGGGGAGGAATGCATTTTCACCCTAAGGATAGTGAAGGAAAGGGTCTCCTTTATGAATGATATAGATGGTTTTCTCTCTAAGAATCTGAACCCATACAAAGGCATCAAAGGCAACCCAGCCTAGTGCAAATGGTCTTACGATGCTATGCATGCAAGCCCTTGGTTACTTTCAAAGCCCCAGAAGACACTGACACTGGTTGGTGATTTTTCCAAATCAGTTACACTTACGCCCTACAGTTTTTAACCAGAGCACTAAAAGATGGAAGGATTTAGGAGAATGAAGAGAAGGTTGTTATTTTATCTCTTCCAAAAAGTAAATTTGATTAAAACATTCAGAGACCTCCAGTTGCTACTAGAATGAATAAAGGCCAAACCTATTACTATAATGCATGTTCTCTTTCATTGTATTATTTCTTCGTGTTTCCAGATGTACTATTCTCTATTTCCAACCCCTTCTCATGAACACGTACATATGCACACACACGAATGCAAGCACACGTGAAGCTTTAGCAACAATGATCTTCTCTCAGTTCTTTAAATGCACCATACTTTCACCAGAATACATCTTTCCTATCATTCTTGATCCTTCCCTGCCTTCTCCTCTCCCCCATTTCCTCCCACCCCATGCACTGTGATCTTTCTTTTCTCTGGGCCTACATCCACGCTCTGCTTCTGTTTGGAACATCTCATCTCCATTATTGTAACATTCATTTGGCCAAGTTTCCATTTTAGTGACATTTCTGACAGATAGCATTTCCTAACCTTCTTAAATTGATTAACTGTCGCTGATTTGTGATTCTATAATCCATTGTACTTCCACTATCATTAAACTTATGTCATAGTATGATGGCATTATATTGTCTACCTACCTATTACTTACTCTATCTTCCCTCCCACCCCTACTAGTCTGGGAACTCCAAAATACATAGATCAAGTCGTTTTGCTCACCATATACCTTATGCTATCCATGTCTTAGGTGACTTTTCACTTAAAAGCCATCTCGCTTATCTAAGGATTGCTGCCAATACAAAGGATTAAGGCATAATACGTAAGTCTATACCATGTAATTTGCTCCCTCAAAGCTCAGTTGAGGCATAAACTTTAGGCTTTGGTTCCCAAGAATCGATACCCACCACCCTCTAACCACCAAATGGTCTATTCTAGATGGTGACATTGGCTTCATTGTTAGACACAGTGGCATCTTTATGGTCAATTGGAAGATCTGGGGCACAAAAATTTTAACACAACTCATTGTTTCTGAAGAAGGTTCTAGGGACTTCATCTATGTTTTATAAACATTTGTCTCTGACCTGGTACAAACATAGAAAATGTACAGGCTTTGATGCCTGACTCTCATCGAGTTGAACAATAAATGGCTACTGAAAAGTTATTCATTTATTCAACACATTTTACTGAGAACTTACTATAAGTCACGCACTGCACTAAGAGCCGAGGCATAAATAATGTGGAAAGGAGACACTACTTTTGCCATCATAGAGCTTTATAGCCTAGTAGGAAAGACAACTACTTATCAGAGAACTCCAACAGTTATGGCATGTCCTATATAGCATGGACCATGTATGCACCCCTTTCCTGAATCAGAGGGTCCTTTTTTTTCTCTTTCCAACTTTTATTTTAGGTTCAAGGGTTTGTGCAGATTTGTTGAATGGGTGAATAATGTGTAACAGGGGTTTGGTGTACAGATTACTTTGAAACCCAATTAATGAGCATAGTAACTGATAAGTAGTTTTTCAGTTCTCACTCTCCTCTCACCCTCCACTTTTAAGTGGGTCCTGATGTCTATTGTTCCCTTTTTAGTGTCCTTATGTACTAAATATTTAGCTACCATTTGTAAGTGAGAGCATAAGCTATTTCATTTTCTGTTCATGTGTTAGTCTTCTTAGGATAATGACCTCCAGCACCCTCCATGCAAAGGGCATTATGTTGTTCTTTTTTATGGCTGCATAGTATTCCACAGTGTATATGTACCATATTTTCTTTATCCAGTCAACAGTTGATGGGCATCTAGGTTGATTCCATGTTTTTGTATTGTGAATAGTGTTATGATGAACATACACATGCATATGCCTTTATGGTAAAATAAATTACATTCTTTTGGGTATATACTCAGTAATGGGATTGCTGGATCCAATGGTAGCTCTGTTCAAAGTTTTTTGAGAAATCTTCAAACTGCTTTCCACAATGGCTGAACTAATTTATATTCTCAACAGCATTGCCTTTTCTCTGCAACATCACCAACATGTGTTATTATTATTATTAATTTTTACTTTTTAATAATAGCCATTCTGGCTGGTATAAGATAGTATGTCATTGATGTTTTAATTTGTATTTCTTTGATGATTAGTGATGTTGAGCATTTTTTTATATCCTTGCTGGCCACATGAATGTCTTATTTTGAGAAATGTCTGTTCACGTTCTCTGACCATTTTTAAATGAGATTGCTTGTTTTTTAACTTGTTGATTTGTTTAAGTTCCTTACAGACTCTGGATATTGGGCCTTTATTGGATGCATATTTTGTAAATATTTTCTCACATTTGTAAAAATAAATATGTGGCTTTATTTCTGGATTCCCTAACCTGTTCTGTTGGTCTTTGTATCTATTTTTGTGTCAGTACCATGCTGTTTTGGTTACTGTAGCCTTGTAGTATAGTTTGAAGTTGGGTAGAGTAATGCCTCTGGCTTTGTTCTTTTTGCTTGGGATTGCCTTGGCTATTTGGGTTCTTTTCTGTTCCATATGAATTTTGGAATAGTTTTTTTTTCTAATTCTGTGAAAAATGTCCGTGGTAGTTTGATAGGAAAAGCATTGAATCTATAAATTGCTTTGGGTAGTATGGCCATTTTAACAATAATGATTCTTCCTACCCATGAGCGTGAAATGTTTTTCCATTTGTGTTGTCTCTGATTTCTTTCAGCAGTGTTTTGTAATTCATGTTGTAAAGGTCCTTCACCTCCCTGGTTAGCTGGATTTCTACGTATATTATGTTTTTTTGTATGTTGATTTGACTCTCAGCTTGGATGTTATTGATATATAAAAATACTACTGATTTTTGTACATTGATTTTGTATCCTAAAACTTTAAGTTGTTTATGAGACCTAGGAAGTTTTGGACAGATAACATGGAGTTTCTTTAGGTATAGAATCATACAATCTGTGAAGAGAAGATAGTTTAACTTCTCTTCCTATTGGAGCCTTTTATTGCTTTCTCTTTCCTAATAGCTCTGGCCGGGACTTCCAGTACTATGTTGAATAGAAATGGTGAGAGTGGGCATCCTTGTTTTGTTTCAGTTCTCAAGGAGAATGCTTCCAGCTTTTGCCCATTCAGTATGATGTTCACTGTGGGTTTGTCACAGATGGCTCTTATTATTTTGAGGTATGTTCCTTCAATACTTATTTATTGAGGGCTTTTAACATAAAGGGATGTTGAATTTTACTGAGAGTCTTTTCGGCATCTGTTGAAATAATCATGTTTTTTTTGTTTCTAGTTGGTTATGTGATTAATCACATTTTTAAAAATTTGCATCTGTTGAACCAACTTTGCGTCCCAGGAATAAAGCGTACTTGAATGTGGTGGATTAGCTTTTTGATGTGCTGCTGGATTCATATTTTGCTTATATTTTGTTGAGGATTTTTACATTCATGTTTATCAGAGATATTGGCCTGAAGTTTTCTTTTTTCATTGTGTCTCTACTAGATTGTGGTATCAAAATAATGCTGGCATCACAGAATGAATTAGGGAGGAGTCCCTCCTCCTCTATTTTTTGGAATAGTTTCAGTAGTATTGGTACTACTGAATTTCTTTATATGTCTGATAGAATTCAGCTGTGAATCTCTCTGGTCCAGGACTTTTTGGGTTGGTGTGTTTTTTTATTACTGATTCAATTTTGAAACTTATTATTGGTATGTTCAAGTTTTCAATTTCTTTCAGACTCAATTCCAGGAATTTAACCATTTCCTCTAGGTTTTCTAGTTTGTGTACATAGAGGTGTTCATAATAGTCTTTGAGGATTTTTTTGTATTTCTTTGGGATTAGTAGTAATGTCCCCTTTGTCATTTCTGATTGTGTTTATTTGAATCTTTTTACTTTCTTTGTCTAGCTAGCAGTCTACCAATCTTATTTATTGTTTTAACGAATAAGCTTTTGGTATCTTTGATATTTTATATGGTTTTTCTCATCTACGTTTCATTCAGGTCAGTTCTGATTTGGGTTATTTATTTTCCTCTGTTACCTTTGTCATCAGCTTGCCCTTGCTTTTCTGTTCCCTTAGGCGTGATTTTAGTTTGTTAATTTGAGATATTTCTAACTTTTACATGTAGTCATTTAGCACTGTAAACTTTCCTCTTAATACTGTTTAGCTGTGTCCCAGAGATTCCGGTATGTTGTATCTGTGTTTTCATTAGTCTCAAAAAAGTCTTGATTTTTGCCTTAATTTTATTGTTGACCCAAATTCAGGAGTAGATTGTTTAATTTCCATGTGATTGTGTGGTTTGGAGAGGTCTTCTTGGTATTGATTTCTGTTTTTACCGCACTGTGTCTGACCAGGTAGTTGGGATGATTTCATTTATTTTGAATTTGTTGAGAATTGCTTTGTAGCTTAGTGTGTGATTGATTATACAGTATATGCCACGGGCGACCGAGAAAAATGTATATTCTATTGTTGTTCTGTTAGGTCTGTTTGGCCAAGTGTCGAGTTTTAGGTCCTGAATAACTTTGTGAATTTTCTGCTTCTATAATCTATCTAATACCGTCAGTGGGGCGTTGACGTCTCCCACTGTTATTGTGTGGATATCGAATTGTCTTTTAGGTCTCTAACAAAATGTTTTTTTTTAATCGGGTGCTCCAGTGTTGGTTGCATATATATTTAAGACAGTTAAATCTTCTTGTTGAATTGAACTCTTTATTATTATGTAATGCTCTTCTTTGTGTTTCGTGATCATTGTTGGTTTAAAGACTGTTTTATCTGAAAGAATAGCAACCTCTGCCCCTTTTTTTGTTTTCATTTGCTTTATAGATTTTTCTTCATGCTGAATCAGAGGCTACTTTCTGTAAGAGTCGCTCTAAACTGACTGTGACTAGGTGCTTATTCTGCTACCATTTCCCACTGTATTCAGATAACTCACCCTTGGTCCTAGAATTATCTACAAGTGTCCAGAATCACTGGATACAAAACAAGGAAGGACAGATAAGCACAAGATGCTCAATGACTGATGGGCTGACTTGTCCCAAGAGAAAGTCCCAGGAGAAACAGACCTGAGCACTGAGTCAGGATCCTGCTATAAAAATGATTTGTGTGGCCGGGCGCAGAGGCTCACGCCTGTAATCCCAGCACTTTGGGAGGCCAAGGCAGGTGGATCACGAGGTCAGGAGAGCGAGATGACCCTGGCTAACATGGTGAAACCCCGTCTCTACTAAAAATACAAAAAAATTAACCGGGTGTGGTGGCAGGCACCTCTTCCCAGCTACTCGGGGGGAGGCTGAGGCAGGAGAATGGCGTGAACCCGAGAGGCGGAGCTTGCAGTGAGCCCAGACTGCGCCACTGCACTCCAGCCTGGGCGACTGAGCGAGACTCTATCTCGAAAAAAAAAAAAAAGAAAAAGAAAAGAAAGAAAGAAAGAAAGAAAAAAGGTTTGTGTTGTAAAAGAACATCCATTTGTATCCTATCATCAACCTCAGCTTTATCCTCATGTCTCAAGATCAAATTTTATCCATTCCTTTCTTTCTTCCATCAGCATGTTCTCTTCACCTCTTAGGGCCATTTTAAAACTAACTCTGTAAGTGTGAAACCGAATATTTCTTTTCATTGTCTTTTCAGATACCAAGTTTTACTCTTTGGAGTCAGAGTTCTGGTTGCTCCTTCAAAGTAGGTGACTCATGTCTACAAGTGCGCTGATCCTCAGAGTACACATGGGAGAGAGGGAGAGGAAAAAATGTGAAAAACCCAGATAAATATTTCAATGTATCATCAAGCCATGTGTCCTTTCTTGGTTCAGCATTGAAATGTACAGAAACATACTTCTTATTTCAGGGACTCCATTTCTATCCCATCTCACCTGAAAAGGTAGCAACTACAATTCTGTGCCATATATTTGCTACACTGGAATACTAATTCCCACTTGCTTCACAGACACATCATCAAGTACCAGCAAGATTCCATAATTCCTATGAGTCCATAACGGTAAAGTGCCTCCTTTTCCTTTCCGAATGAGAATTTTCACTATGGTTATTTCTCGCCTCCCCCCTATTGGCTGTTTGAAACATAATTTATCTTTTTAGTTCCTGGGTCCCTGACCTCGACAAACCACAGCAGGACTTGGTGGAGAAGACCGAGTGTAATTCTGAAATCCTGAACTTTGAGCTGGATTCAATACATAGGTGAATTTTGGATTGTCTCCTCTAGGGAGAGTGTGTTCAACATTTAAAAGGAAGGGTAAAGTGGATATTTGATAAACACAAGGGCTAACGTGGCAGAGGGAAACGCTGTGATTGCATCAAATCCTGTTTTCCCTTGGGCACACAGCTGCCCTACATTTACCATCCATAGCTGCAGTTAGTTGTGGTCATGCGACTGAATTCCAGCTAATATAGGTAGAAATCAAGTACTCCACTCCCAAATACAGTTTATAAAAATCTCTGACATAATCCTCCACACTCTTTTACTTTCTCTGACAGGTGAACGGCATGGATTCTGAGAACCAGGAGGAGAGCCAAGTCGTAAAAGGATTGATGCCCAAGTGAGTCCTTGAATAGCTCATGGAACAGAACTTCTCAGTCTTCACTCCCCATTATCCATACTGAAGTGTACATGGTTAATTAATATATAACTAAGCCACTGAGATTTGGGAGTTTCTTTGATTGCAGCTGGTGTTTAATTTCTGAGTAACTAAGAAGGAATACATTTTTGAGGGCATGGTATTTGATCTGCAACCACCCATGGTTTTAGAGAAGAAGCAACTCATGTGGGAGTATGTGGGAACCAATTATTCCAGTTAGACAAACAACGTACCCAAAGCCCAACGTCTGGGAGAATGTGTTTAAGAAACAAATACACAACAATGACAAAAAAATAATATACCTGGTTTCTAGTGAATGGAGGGGAGAGTGGTAGGAAATGAAGTTTAAAAGAGGAATGTGGAGACCAGATCCCATAGGACTGTATAGACAGTGAAGAAGAGTTCACATTTCATTAAAATTGTGATGGAACCTCATTGGAACATTTTAAGTAGAGAAAATCCATGATCTTACTATGATACACATGTTTTTTTAAAAGATTAATTGAGTTACTCTTTGGAGAAAGAATTTTAAGGATACGGAGAGGATGACAAGGGACCAGTTAGGAGATAATAATCTTCCAGGCAAGACATGTTAGTGACTTAAACAAGATTATTATAATGGAAAGAGGAAAAATTGATACATCCCACTGAAACATTCAATTAATCAGGTCTAAAAATAATACGGACTATACATTCATGTAATAATTATATTAAGATATGTTGTGATTCACTTAAGATGATAGCAAAAATATTAAAGGGGAATATTAGGGAAAGTTATAGGAAATAATCACAAACCTTTTGAAAGGCCAAAAGATTACATAACTTGTTGCAATTGAACAGGCTAAAGGCAGCCGGTTCTTTCTTTAGAGCATTAAGTCATAGGGTAAATACTAGGAACAATAGAGGGTTCCCCAGTTAAGTGTGTTTACGGTACCTCCATTAACTAATCTTTAAGCCAAATGGCCCTCTGTGGGGGGGAGCGTGGAAGTGTTGGGGTACCGGGCGGGGGGGGGGGGGGGTGGGGGGAATGGGGGGAGGTCAACCAGGGAAATTGCCCCCTAATGGTATTTACTTTAAACCATGGTACCTAAGCTCGTAAAACTACTCTCTTAACCATGTTAATTATCCTCCAGTGTGTTTACTCAAAGCTTCTGTTGTTAATTGTATACTAAATAAATGCCTGAAGTGCAAGCCGCTCAGGACCAGCAGCAGTGACAAACCTCTCTTGGTGTGCAGGCAGTCGGACACTCAGCTGGACTGGCAAAACAAAATGTCTGTATGGAAATGTACGTTTTATTCATCCGTCGTTTGAGTCAGGGTGTGCGGGCGAACTTCCGCAGCTAATGCCCTCTGCTAAGACGCCACAGCTCCACCGAGGCCCCGTGTAAGGCGCAGAACCACAAAGATACAGTACAATGGTTACGTTAACAAAACATATGGGTCATGAATTCTGTTATGTTCAGGACAGTTATAGACAGTCTGCAGGGAGGCCTAGTTTTAGCTTTTGTAGACTTAGTATCAATGTAGTGACGCCTGTAGTTGTTCACAGTAGTAGAAAATACAAAAAGCTGTTGATTGATGTAGTGGCCACTAGATGGCCCGATAAACTGTACTTCACAGACCTTGGAGTTAGAGACTCAAGTGACTGCAGTTTGTTTCTGAAGACTATATAGTACAAAATACCTTTGTTGTTGTTATTGTGAGTGGAAAATGATTATCAACATTATACAAATTAAACAGGTTCATATCGAAGAGGCTCTGCTATAGAGTCCTACAAAATGGAATTAAATAAAATTTCTCTGATCTAGAAAAACACTCATTTTAGAATGAAAAATAGTGATATGCATGTGTGCAAAATGTGTAATCTTACTCTCGGGCTTCAGTTTTGTGATTTTAGATCACTTCCCTCTTTTTCGTGAGAAAAGACAACTCCTAGACACTTATATTTCAAACTGTGTAAATAGTGAATAATATAATGAAGAAAAAAGTCTAAAACAAGGACTTGCTGTACACTATTCACAGGTTCTTGAACATGTTTTATGAGATATTCTTTTGCTTACTTATGAGCTTGGTTATTTG
Organism: Chlorocebus sabaeus; assembly: GCF_047675955.1. Taxonomy (NCBI): domain Eukaryota; kingdom Metazoa; phylum Chordata; class Mammalia; order Primates; family Cercopithecidae; genus Chlorocebus; species Chlorocebus sabaeus. Next base: position 4,729,583 of record NC_132929.1, on the reverse strand, counting down.
TTTTTATTTGCTGAATTGTAAGAGTTCTTTGTGTATTTGGATACAAGTCCTTTATCAGATATGTGATGTGCAAATATATACTCCAAGGCTGAAGCTTGTCTCTTCATTCCCTCAAGAGTTAATTTCACAGATGGAAAAAATAATTTTAATAAAGTTCAATTTATCAATTTTTTATGGGTTGTGTTTTTTATAGTATCTAAAAATTCATCAACAAACTCAAAGCCATGCAAATTTCTCCCCTGTTTTCCTCTAAGAGTTTTATACTTTTGCATTTTATATTTAGTTCTATAATCCACTTTGAGTCACTTTTTGTGTAAGATGTGAGATCTGTGTGAAAGTTCACTTTTTGAATATGGACATCCGATTTTTCCACCATCGTTTGTTAAAAAAGTATTCTCTTTTTTTTCTTTTTTATACGGAGTCTTGCTCCATCACCCAGGCTGGAGTGCAGTGGCGCCATCTCGGCTCACTGCAAGATCCGCCTCCCGGGTTCATGCCATTCTTCTGCCTCAGCCTCCCGAATAGCTGGGACTACAGGCACTGCCACCACGCCCGGCTAATTTTTTGTATTTTTAGTAGAGACAGGGTTTCACCATGTTAGCCAGGATGGTCTCGATCTCCTGACCTCGTAATCTACCCGCCTCTGCCTCCCAAAGTGCTGGGATTACAGGCATGAGCCACCGTGCCTGGCAAAAAAGTATTATTTCACCACTGAATTGCCTTTGCACCTTTGCCACAAATCCATTGACAGTATTTGTGTTCATTCATTTATGGGTTTTCTATTGTGCTCCATTGATCTATGTGGCTACTCTTTCACCAGCGTCATGCTGTCTTGATTTTAGAGGGAAAGCATTCTTTCTCTAATCATTTAGAATAAAATTAACTGTGCATTTTTCATATAAACACTTTATTAGGTTAAGGAAGATCCCTGCTATTTCTGGTTTTCAAGTCTGTATATCATGAATGGGTGTTGAATTTTGTTGAGTGGAGTGTATCTTCTACATCTATTGACATGATCATATTTTTTCTTATTTATACTGTTAATAGGATGAATTATATACATCAGTATTTATAAATGTTGAATCAGCCTTGCCTTCCGGGAATGAACCCCATTTGGTCGCATTATATTTTTCCTCATATATATCGCTGGATTTGATTTGTTAAAATATGTTAAGGAGATTTGTGTCTCAATTAATCAGAGGTATTGCTCCACAGTCTCCTTTTTTGGTAATGTCTTTATATGGTTTTGGTTAATGCTAGCTTTATAAATGAATCAGGTAGTGTTCATATGAATATGCTAGCTTCATAAAATGAGTTAAGTAGTATTCCAACCTCATACTTTCCAGAAAAAAAAAATGTGTTAATTTGTACTAGTTCTTTTTAAAAACTTGGTAGAGGCTGGGCGCAGTGGCTCATGCCTGTAATCCCAGCACTTTGGGAGGCCAAGGCAGGGGGATCACGAGGTCAGGAGATCGAGACCATCCTGGCTAACATGGTGAAACCTCGTCTCTACTAAAAATACAGAAAAAATTAGCCGGGCGTGGTGGCGGGTGCCTGCAGTCCCAGCTACTCGGGAGGCTGAGGCAGGAGAATGGCAGGAACCTGGGAGGCGGAGCTTGCAGTGAGCTGAAATCACACCACTGCACTCCAGCCTGGGCGACAGAGAGAGACTCCGTCTCAACAACAACAGCAACAAAAATATTGGTGGAATTCATCTGGGGCTGGTGTTTTAGGAAGACATTTCTCCTTGAGTGAGTTTTGGTAGTTGGTGCCTTTCAAAGAATGACCTCATTTCATCTAGATCATCAAGTTTAGGACACAAGAAGGCTGGAGTGACATTGGACTGGGTGCACTTCCCTCCCCCAAGATGGGATGAGATTTCGGTATTCCTGTCTAAAGCTTGCTCTCAGGGCTTCCTCTAGCCTAAGGTGCCCAGTGGCTTCTGTTCTGTATCTTACATCCTGTATCTCCCTGGAGTAACCTTCTCCCTGGATTTCAGGATGGCAGGTTGCCCTGTAACCTTAGTTCCCTGATGGGTTAAAAAAAAAACTCATTAAATTTCTATTCAACCATATTTTTCTTCATTTAAAGACAGAAATGATATTTTCATGCCCTTTACGTGTCAGATTAAATAAGTTGATTTTTTAATTAATACGATAGGGATGCATAAAACCCGAATTGAAAATGTAAGATATTGCTAAGAAGCCTTTCACGAGACCTTGGTTTCAGACAGGATATTTCACCTTAACATCTTCTGAAAAGATCAGGGAGTTATCAGCGTCACTATGTGACTATGAGTTTCCTTATAGCATTTCTTTGTACTTCCTGGTTATCAGAAGTCTCACAATCGAAGCTTACAGACTTCAGTACAGCAGTGGAGTTGCAAAAGTGTTCTCTCAGGATTCAACATGAGCAGTGACGATGGACCATGTCTCTGACAAACTTATCTTTCTAGGCCTCAGCACACACCCCTAGGAAGGGCACCCTGCGATCTGGTGGCTCCTACTCGCCTAGAGCCCATGAGTTTATTTCAGTCAGCACTATACTCTGTACACACCTTCCAGGCTTAGGAATGCAACTAGCACTAGCTACCCTTTCATGAAACATCACATAAACCTTTCAGGAAATTCTATAATCCAGATCTGATTCATTTTGGCACCTGTTTCGTAGAATCAGTCCATACAAACTCTACTGTAAAGACAAGTGGCTCACCTGCTTTTTCAGAATTATTTAAATGCATCCAAAGATTTCCCCCCCATACCTTGAAATAGCTGTCTCCAGTATCAGACAAAATCGGGTGTTTTTAAGGTGGTATGGCCGTAGGCTAAAACAATTTTAACAAAAACAAAAATCGACAACTGGGATATAATTAAACAAAAGAGCTTCTGCATAGGGAAAGAAACTGTCAACAGAATAAACAGACAAATTACAGCCTCCAGAATGGGGGAGAATATTCACAAACTATGCATCTGACAGAAGTCTAATATTGAGAATCTATACAAATCTTGATTTCATACAGTTTATTTCGGACAGTTTAAGTTCAGTTGCTTGTTGAATTGAGCTTAAATAACTCAAAAAGCAACAAACAATGCCATTATAAAGTGGGCAAAGGTCATGAACAGACAATTCTCAAAGGAAGACGTATGAAAAAATGCTCAACATCACTAATCATCAGAAAAATGCAACTCAAAACCACAATGAGATTCCATCTCAAATCCGTCAGAATGGCTACTATTAGGTTGGTCCAAAAGTAATTGTGGGTTTTGTCATTACTTTAAATGGCAAAAACCATATTAAAAAGTCAAAAAATAACAGATGCTGGAGAAGTTGTGGAGAATAGGGAACACGTATACACTACTAGTGGGAATAGAAATTAGTTCAGTCACTGTGGAAAGCAGTTTGGAGATTTCTCAAAGAACTTAAAACAGAGTTACCATTTCATCCAGAAATCTCATTACTGCGTGTATACCCAAAGGAAAATACATCATCTACCAGAAAGACACATGTACTTGTATGTTCATCACAGCACTATTCACAACAGCAAAGACATGGAGACAACCTAGATGCCCATTAAAGGTGGACTGGATAAAGAAAATAAAGTACATATAACCATGGGATACCATGCAATCATAAAAAGAACAAAATCTTGTCCTTTACAGCAACATGGATGGAGCTGGAGACCATCATCCTAAGCGAACTAATGCAGGAATAACCAGCCAGACACCTTCTAAGTGGGAGCTAAACACTGAGTGTGCATGGACATATGATGGGAACAATGGACACTGGTGATGACTAGAGGGGGAGAGAAGGAGCAAGGGTTAATACACTACCTTTTGGGTGCTGTGCTCACTACATTCGTGACAGGATCATCCATACCCCAAACCTTAGTGTCATGCACCTTACCCACGTAACAAACATGCACATGTACCCCCTGAACATAAAATAAAAAGTGAAACAAAATAAAATAAGATGAAATAAGACGACTACTAATTTTGAATAATGGTTTTTCTTAATGATTTTAAGGAAAACACATCCCTTAGGTGTATCTTTTCTTATGAGGTCCAAAAACTTCTAAGAATATCACATTATCCTAGAAATAGGGTGACGGTCACTTCCTTCTCTGCTAAGGTATGGGAAAAGTGGTCAATACGGTGCTAAGGACAGCTGGCCCCAGCAGCACTGACTAGCTGCATCAACCTGGGTTCACTCGCTGTTCAGCCTGCTCATAACCACCTGCTGAGCTTCCTGAGGGATCCTTCCTGGAAGCCATAAGCAAACGTATTTTACACTAACCCATAATCAGTTAAAAGGACAACAAAGCAAATTAAGTCTCCAATTCCTTGCTCTTTACTCTATTCATTTAACTCAAATTAATCTCCCCAAACAAGCCAGTCATTTATCCCAACCTTTGACAAGACTGGTTTTCCAAATCAAAGTCCTGTCGTCCCAGAAGCCTAAACAGTGAGTGGCATGTCCAAGGGGAGAGAACCACAGAAAAGCAGCGGCAAGAGGCAATGCCAGACTTTTGAAACCACTCTCAGAGAAGTCACAGTCACACTGGAGCAGAGGCCCGGGAGACAGATCACGAGAAGCAGAGAACAGCAGCACCGGTGTTCTTAACACTGGCTCCAAAGTGGTTCCAGCTGGCTTTAGATTCCAGCATCGCCGGTTAAGTGACCTGCAGAAATGCACTCAACTCACAAGCTTTGGCATCATTTATAAAATGGGAACAAACACCTTCCAGGGTTTTTGAGAAGATTGAATGTGATACTCCATGAAATATGTCTACCATGTGTTGCCATGCAATACGAGTATGATAAACGTGCGTGAGAAAATGAGTCTGGGGTTCATATGTTTGGAAGATTTGTAAACTGTTTTGCATTTATAGTGGCTGCAATTATTTTCCTTCATTCTCTACCACTTTTGGATTTTCAGAGATACTGCTTTCAGGCTGTGGGACTCTCCCAAGTTCTTGGCCTGACATGGGAAGCCCACAGCTATGACTGACTCCGCTCTCACACCCTGCACTAGGCAGATTGGAAATGTGCACCCTAAGGTGGGGATTGAACTCAGTAACTCGGTGCCAGAACTCCGAGCATGCAATTGCAGAGCATGACAGAAAGAGCCTGAGCATGGGCCGGGTGCGGTAGCTCACACCTGTAATCCCAGCACTTTGGGAGGCCAAGGCAGATGGATCATGAGGTCAGGAGTTCGAGACAAGCCTGGCCAACATGGTGAAACCCCATCTCTACTAAATATACAAAAAAATGAGCCAGGCATGGTGGTGCATGCCTGTCATCCCAGCTACTTGGGAGGCTAAGGCAGGGGAATTACTTGAACCAGGGAGGCGGAGGTTGCAGGGAGCCCACTGCAGTCCAGCCTGTGTGACAGAGCAAGACTCCATCTCTGGGGCGGGGGATAGGGGTGGGAGGGGGGCGGGGGGAGAAAGATCTCAGCACAACTGCACGGTGGGAGTAAAGAGGATGTTCCTCAGCCGTAGAGAAACGCAATGCATGCCACTATCCCCCAGTATAAAACACTGTCACACAAAATGAGGATATGCAGGCTCACAAAGGAGCATGGCTGGCGCACCCTCGGGTAAGGTACCACACCCTCACTCTCAGGGGAGGTGGAAGGAATCCTATGTGCACGCTTACACCTGCTGCAACCATTAAGCCTCTGAGTCCCACATACTATGTAAAAAAACAAGGGCTGAAAGTAAACAGTGATTCAGAAGTGAATCAAGCTTCGTTGTAATTTATGGTCGTTGGTTGGCCGGGCGCGGTGGCTCACGCCTGTAATCCCAGCACTTTGGGAGGCCGAGGCGGGCGGATCACAAGGTCAGGAGATCGAGACCATGGTGAAACCCCGTCTCTACTAAAAAAATAGAAAAAAAATTAGCCGGGCGCAGTGGCGGGCGCCTGTAGTCCCAGCTACTGGGGAGGCTGAGGTAGGAGAATGGCGTGAACCCGGGAGGCGGAGCTTGCAGTGAGCCGAGATTGCGCCACTGCACTCCAGCCTGGGTGACAGAGCGAGACTCCGTCTCAAAAAAAAAAAAAAAAAAAAAAAATAAATAAATAAATAAAAATAATGTTTCTGCATGGTATTTTGCATTCAAAAAATTTCTATTCGAGTAAAATTGACTAGGGAGATGAGATACTCCAGCTCATGTTTGTCTTGAGGTTACTTGGAGCCTCCCCAGCACCCACCTGACCTAGGGACTCTACCAAAGTCAAAGAAGTGGTGCTGGTGCGTGAAACCAGGAATCCACGGCTACTTGGAGGAGAAGCACGTAACTTTTTGCCCAAATCAGACTGTGGAATAATTAGGATCAATTAAGATGCTTGTAGCTATAAGTAAAATAAAACTCAACTAAAATTACTTTTTAAATGCCCTACAGGTAGGGTATTCCAGGATTTCTTGATACAGTGGCTCAACCAGATCACTGAAGCCATGGGTGCTTTCTGCCTTTGTTCCTGAGATCTTTGGTGATGTTTCTTTCATGACTGTGTGTTACTAGAGCAGTTCCAGGAATCCCATGCAGATATTAGAGCATTCAGTGCTGAAGACAAGCTATTTTCAAATCTCTCTCTCTCTCTTTTTTTTTGGCGGAGTCTCGCTCTGTCACCAAGGCTGGAATGTAGTGACTGGCACAATCTCGGCTCAATGCAACCTCCGCCTTTCAGGTTCAAGCGATTTTCCTGCCTCAGCCTCCACAGTAGCTGGGTTTGCAGGCGTCCACCACCACGCTTGGCAAATTTTTTGTATTTTTAGTAAAGACAAGGTTTCACTGTGTTGGCCAGACTGGTCTCGGACTCCTGACTTCAGGTAATCTGCCCGTTTTGGCCACACAAAGTGCTGGGATTACAGGTGTGAGCCACCATGCCCGGCCATCTCTTTTTAAAACAATGCTTTTATTATGGAGGAAAATATCTCCAAACCCTTCCGACTAGATTTTGCCACATGTGCGTGAATGGAGGATGATACTTGAATTTATTGTGATTAAACTGACCCTGGATGAAGGAAGAGATTAACTTTAATGAATAAATTGGACAGTAAACATCCTTACAAAATCAAGTCTCTATCAGCAAAGGAGATTGGATCGAGAGGAAAGAGTGGAAACAGGAGGCAACAGAGAATGCTACACACACTTAATGCCTTTTTTTTGAGACAGAGTCTTGCTCTATTGCCCAGACGGGAGCACAGTGGCATGTGGCGCCATCTCAGCTCACTGCAACCCCTGCTTACCAGGTTCGAGTGATTCTCCTGCTTCAGCCTCTCAAGTAGCTGGGTGTATAGGCACTTGCCGCCACACCTGGCTAATTTTTTTGTATTTTTCGTAGAGACAAGGTTTGGCCATGTTGACCAGGCTGGTCTCGAACTCCTGACCTCAAGTGATCCACCTGCCTTGGCCTCCCAAAGTGCTGGGATTACAGGCGTGAGCCACCAAGCCCCATTTCTCATTAATGGGGTATTGGGAAGGATAGAGTTGGATTCTGTCTAAAAGATAAAGTTTAGTCTCCTAACATGAAATTGACAAGCATGAGTGTCTGAGTACCAGCAAAATAAATTTTAAGATTATTTATGCAATATCTGCATGGAATATTTTTCCCCAATACACCCTCTACAGATGATCACGCTCAGTTTCCAATTCAGCTGTGAATTGGAGAATAGGAGATTGGATAAAGCAGTTACCCAAAAGAGAAAAGCCTGAGTAACGACAATAGTGGTCATTGCCTACTTTACAGAAATGCGTGGGGAGGCAGACTAAGCTCAGTAGAAAAGGCATCAGCTAGATTGGACTGTTTAAGGGAATTTTGTAGGCAGGCTGTGGCTTTCTGGATTTTTATACCTGCAGCCTTATTCCAGCCTATTCAACTCTGATATTCACTCTGTTCCGGGCACACTTAAAATTGTCGTCTTCCCAATCCATCAATATCCCCTCCTATGAGACCACACACAAAAAGCCGCTGAATAACCTACAATCACCAGCCAAAAGACCATGAAAGGAGAAAGAAAGACAGAAAATTTTTGGAGGCTAGTTTCCCTACTGAAGACAAACCCCCACAGGAAAACTTGTGGCCCCACCCTCGACCCACTCAGCAGGCCAGAGGGGAGGGCCTAGACTTCCACCCTGTCCTGGTGAGGCCGAGGAAGCCCTCCCCTGCTGGGATGGTGTCGGGGTGAGAATCTGGAACTTTCACCTTCACCGGGCAGTAACAAGCCTCCGCGGTGTGGTGTCCATGGAGACAACCTGGGGAGCTTGAACTTTGACCTTCCTGCACCTTCCCTGCTGGGGTGCTGTTAAGGGATGCCAAGTGAGAAGACTTCCCATGCTAATGAGGCCTGCCTCCCCATTTTCTGTCCTTGGAGTTCACAGGGGAGCAATGAAAAGGGGGCTCTTCCCCTCTGAGCAGGGTGGTGTCAGCAAAGGCAGAGTGCAGAAGCTGAACTTTTACCCCAGCTCTGTGCTAGAGAGCACACCCTCCGCACACTGGGTGTCCATGGAGTCCACCTAGGGGTCCTGGACTGGTTCCCCTACCAGGCACTACTGAGGCGGGGTCCTGATTTCCCACCCATACAGTCTCCTAGAAAGGAAAGTCTGTTGAAAGAGAAGATTGTAATTAGATCCAGAGTCTCATAGCACAATACCCCAAATATTTAGGATACAATAAAAAGTCACTTTTCACACCAAGAACTAGAAAAATCTCAACTTGAATGAGAAAAGAAATCATCAGAAACAAATGCTGAAATGATGCAAATGTGCTTCACTGAGAAATTATACACATGCTTTCTGAAGAACAGAAATCTCCATGCCCAGACGGTTTCACTGGAGAATTCTACCAAATGTTTAAAAAGGAATTAGCACCAACTTTACACAATCTCTTTCAGAAAACAGAAAAGAAGGGAACAGTTTATTTTATAAAATTAGTAGTGCCCAGATACCAAAATCAGACAAAAACAATGCCAAAAAAAGGCAAACTATGAACAAATATTCTTTATGAATGTGGACGTAAAAATCCTAACGAAATATTAGTAAAGAGGATTCAGCAATTACATACATATAAAATTATCAGATTGTGTTTATTCTAGAAATAAAAGGATGATTCAATGCTAAAAGATAAATGAAAGTAATCCACCATATTGATAGGCTAAAGAGAAAAATATCACATCATCATAGCAATCAATGCAGAAAATACATTTGACAAAACTTCATACCCATTCACGACAAAAAGAAAAAAAAAATACCTCTAAGAAAAATAAAAATAGAAGGGAACTTTCTCAACTTGATATAGGGTACCTACACAAAACCTACAGCTAACATTGTACTTCACAGCAAACAACTGAATATTTTCTTCCTAACATCAGGAGCAAGGAATGCATATCTGCTCTCACCACACCTATTCAACATATCACAGGGAATCCAGCACTATAACGAACTTTTTACTTTAAAAAGTATACAAATAGGAAAGGAAGAAATAAAACTGTCTCTATTTGCAGATGACACAATGGTCTGCAAAGAAAATTCCAAAGGATATATGAAAAATCCTAGAACTAATATGTGAGTTTGCTACATATTAGTGAAAGCTACAAGATCAACATACAAAACTCAACCATTTTGAGTTTTAAGTTGAATAGGTGGAAACTAAAATTTAAAATATAATATAGGGCCTGGCATGGTGGCTCACACCTGTAATCCCAGCACTTTGGGAGGCCAAGGCAGATGGATCACCTGAAGTCAGAAGTTCAACACCAGCCTGTCCAATGTGGTGAAACCCCATCTCTACTGAAAATATAAAAATTAGCTGGGTTAACATGGTGAAACCTCGTCTCTACTAAAAATACAAAAAATCAGCTGGGCGTGGTGGTGGGCGCTTGTAGGCCCAGCTACTCGAGAGGCTGAGGCAGAAGAATGGCGTGAACCCAGGAGGTGGAGCTTGCAGTGAGCCGAAATTGTGCCACTGCACTCCAGCCTCGGCGACACAGTGAGACTCCGTCTCAAAAAAAAAAAAAAAAATTGAATTTCTCATACACTGCTGGTGGAAATATAAAATGTTACAGCCCCTCTGGAAAATAGTTTGAAAAGCTCTTTGAATAAGTAGCCATAGATCTATCAAATGATACAGCAAGTATGGCCATAGGCATTTGCCACAGACAAAATGTGGATGGATGTCAAGGGCATGATGCTCAGTGAAAGACGCCAGTCTCAAAGGTATTATTGCTTTTAGAGCACATTCTTGAAATTACAAAGTGATAGAGATGCAGATCAGAGTAGTGATTGCCAGAGGTTAAGGATGGAGGGAAAATAGATGGACACAGCTATAAAGGAGTAGCATGGAAGAAATCTTGGTGGGGGTGAAAGAGTGCTGTATCTTGATTGCAGTGCTGGTTACACTATCTACACATGTGATAAGATGGCATTGAGCTGAGCTGAACGTGCAGATGGTACAATGTCCATGTCCTTGATGTTGTACTACAGCTTTACAGGGTCTAAACACTGGGGGAAACTAGATTAAGGGTACATGAGATTACCCTGCATAGTTTTTGCAACTTCCTGTGAATCTATGATTATTACAAAATAGAACGTTTTTGAGGCTGTCTCGCAGAAGCCAACAAGGCCAATATTTCGATTCCACACCTTTGGGGCCTCATCCAGGGGGCTGTTTCAGGGGAAGATTCTGAGCCATCGAAGAGCAGCTCCAGGAAGTCTCCTGGGTCTAGAAAATGTTCTGTGGCGATTGCTGGTGGACTGGATATCATCAATCCTGTTAACAGCAGTTCACAGGCTGAATTCACTCAGAACAAGAGGTAGCACAGAAAGCAAATCTCATTTGGAGGTGAATGGGCGGCTTGCAGAGCCAGACCGTTTCCACAAAGAAGGGCATGCCACTGACACAGCCAGGATGATCTACTTAGTGTCTCTAATAAGAGCAGGAGGAAGCGGATAATGAAGAAGGCTCGTCGTAAGTGTCATCTGTTAAACAAAAGGAGGCGGATATAACTTTCAGAATGTCGACAGATTAGAGGATTGTACTATTGCGCTAGCAGTGTTGTATATGTCCCTAGGTGGAATTCACAATGGAACCCTCTGGGAGATTTGAAAGAACAAATTTGCTTGCACACAGGAAAATGTAGCTTGGGCCCTTTGTATCAGGGACTTTTTCCCTTTAGGACTCTCCTGGTGGCCTTCTTTGAACTGTCCAGCAGAGGGACCCCTGGCCTCGTTTGTAGATTTCTCTGTAGGTAAACTCTAACCAGCTGGTCCTGGTCCCCCCACGTGTGGAAGGTGAGCTGAGGGGTGCGGCACCTTACTCTGAGGAACACTGAAGGCCCTGAAATGCTTTAGGCAGGGACAGGCATTCTGAGGTGTGCACAGCTGTGTGGCGGCGGCACAGAGGCCACTGAGCAGCCACTGTGGAGATTTGATGAAGGGGCAGTACTGAAGGCAGAGACCATGAAAAAGGAAACTGCCAAGTTCAGGCAGGATACCGTGTCCACAGGGATGGAGAGGAGAAAAACACTGACTGTACAAAGTGGCAAAACTGGTAAGACCTGACAACTGATCAAATCAGGGAGAAAAAGATGCCCAGGTTTCCAGCCTGGGGAGCTAGGGGCGGGGCGCAGGAATGATGTATCCTTTCGAGTATCAGGACCCTCGGTGTGAATTGCCGAGTTCTGGGGATGCCTATAACTCTGAGGGCAAACCAATAATGCGGGCTACATGCCCAGTAAAATGGGTATTACTGCGGCCACAGGGCCCTGGCACCTGAATCTAGAAAGTGCTCCGTCAATCACAGCCACAATCCTTAACTCTTGTTTGCTGACAAGTTTGATTCACTGGTGGCTTTCAAAAACCACCGGTCCTTTCCTCTGTTGCTCTCAGGAGTAATGTCTTTGAGTAAAATTATTCCAAAATTCAGATCATCTTCTTAAGACAAATATCCTAAAATATTAACTTGCTTATAGTTGAACACTCTACATAGGAGTACACTGAATTTCATCACTTTGAGAACTATTTTGCACTTTTTCTTTGCTAGAAATAATATGTTTTGCTGGGATCATTTATGGCTTTGCCAAGAGTGTGCTAACACCTAGTTTTAAAATTTTCAGGCACAGATTGCACACATCTCTACAGCCCATAATAGTGGATGCTGAGCCTTTCATTTTCTGTGTGTTGAAACAACTGCAAGTTGTTTTCTGAGGAAGGCTGTGTTTTTTTCAGCAGAAACTCGCTGTATTCCCTGATTCTAGGTTTATATTGCGGAGGGGGTCATGTACACACCCTGATAAATCTCCCACATGCTCATAAACAGCTTTCTCTATGAAGAAGTCTTTGCCTTCTCTGCAGATTGTTCTCATTCAACATATTCCCAAATGAAGAATTTGTAGGTAAAATAGTAGTAATTTGTTAAAGCATTTTGAAGACAGAATTGGCTGCATTGATTTCCAGGCAAATTGTAATAACTTATACTTTCATTGGTTGTGTATAACGGTTCCAGTTTCATAACAATATCATTGACGTTGGATGTTGCACGAGGTTTTACTTTAATCTATGCCAATTTAATAAATGAAAACTAGAATATAGATTTAATATCTCTATCTTTAAATATTAGTGAGGTGTAACACTTTCAACATTTATTTGCCATTTTTTTTTCATGTGATACGTTTTGCCTATTACTAGGTTTGGGCTTTTTGCTCAATTTTATAGTAAAAAAAATTTGTCCTAAATTTTCTGCATCTTAGCACTTTCAAATAAGTGGGATTTGAATTCGTTTCCACTGTTTTTTACCCCGTATTTTTCTATATTCCTGGTCTTCGTTTTCTGCTTTTCACGGTCCTTTTAGCTGCTCTTTCTTAAACTTTTCAGTGGAATAACTAGTTTACTCGTTGGTAATGAACACATTTTTCATTGTTACAATTTGCATCTCATTACAATATAAACATATTCAGGTTTTCAGTCCTTGGCATTACTTAAAGAAGGCCATTAGATGTGTGTCACGTGTGAGAGTGAGGTTTGTGGCTGAGAAGCAAGCCTCTCTGCCACGGAGCAGAACCAGCCCCCCTTAGGTATGGCACCGAAGTCCCATGAAGCTACTTCCCAAATTTGGTTCCACAAAGAGCATCTTGCTCAGGCATTCCATGAGTTTATGGTCTGGAGAAAACTTTATAAGCAATCATAAATGAACTAAACACAAACAAGAAATACTAGACCAATATGCCACTTTACTGGGCCAGCTAAACCTCCTTTGGGGACAGTTCTCAGCTGGGGCATTGCTGTCTCCTTCAACAGACATTTGCTGTTGTAAAAATAACTAAACATTGCTTATGGACAAATGCGCGGGACTCTCTGACCCAAGGAGTTTATAGGAAACTGCCTCCCAGTTTTTGGAGTACCTGACCACTTAGACAACTTGAGGAAGACCTCCTGCGGCCTGGCAGGTCCTGGGGCAGGGATCACTGTCCTGGAAGGCTCAGCTCTGCAGGTGCTAGGAGTAGAGTCTGCATCTTGTGGGTTCCTCTCCTAGTCAGCTTCCTAAGGGGCAGCGCTGTAGGACCAAGGACAGAAATCGTCGAGTGAAGAGCGGATTGGACGTGAAAACAGATGCTACCGTGGCCTGTAAGAGAAAAGAAGGAATCTCTGGGCACATATACAGATAAAATCATGAGCAAAAGTGGTGAAGCAAGGAGTAGCTGCAATCCAAGTATATACATGGTGTGAAGAAGCTAAGCACCATGGGAGGGGCTGCTGTTACAGCAGCTGTGGTGGCGCCTCTGATCTGCCACTAGGTGGCAAGAGAATTCCACCATGGCTACTAACCTCATCTGGGACTTCGGCTTCACCCTAGAAGCGGGATACGGGATTGGATTTCTTCCTTCTGATAAGACAGTGGCAGGCAGGGTTGATAGTCCCCAGTCCAAGGGAAGAGACTATGACCACAGGAACGTCCCTTTGTGTACGCCAACCTGGTGTGTGCTTGAATATCCTTCCTCAAAACACTCAGGCCAGTTCATTCCCATGTCCCTTTCCTGCCTAGACCAGGTTCATAGCCAAGGGCTGACCGCGGTTGTTCAGCAACTTCAGGCGTTGCCGGCTGACTTCCCCTACATGTAAGAATTGACCCTTTCCCCCAGGACCTTCCCCTAGAACTCTGTGTTGCTAGGAATCCCCCCGCCACGCCCTCCCCTAACCCCGCCACTGCTGCCGGCAATCTGCAGGGTTTCTAGTTCAATGAAGCCTGTTTTTTTTACTGTTCCCTGTTATAAGCCTGGATATCCTGCAGGGAGCACGTTTCCATCCCGGTAGCAGTGGGTTAATGAAACCCAAATTTGAACTGCTGGACATCCCCACACGGGACACATGATTGACAAATGCCCCTTTGGCCAATTTTTCCATGCAGCCGGACCACCTGGTTATTCGTGGTCCTGCAGGCAGAGGGCCCTTCTTCCCCATATACCCTTAAGGACATTTCTGCTTCTAATAACAACGTTACTGGCTGGGCACTGACGTCTGTGCTTTAATTAATCTCCTGGAGGCTTATCTCTTCACCTACAAAATGGAGATAATAACGTCTCCTTTGAAAGAGTATTGTGAGAATTGAAGGAGACCAGGTATACAACCCCTTCCTGATTCAGCCTCACTGACTTGTGAAGTTTTGTTTTGGTTTAATGGAAATCTTATGTTTTACCACCCACTGAAATCACTGCATCCTTATAAAGATGAATGGAGTACTCCCCTTGGAAAACAATTCCATCACCGTGGTTTTTTCTATGACTGAGAGCAGTCTTGGTATTCATGTCTATTCAGAGAATACGGCAAAACTTGGCTTCCACCATCTAGTGTAAAAATTAGAATAAAGACAAACACTTCTGTTATGCTGAAAGTATATTTATATATATAGATATAGATATTTACTTCTCTGTAGACAGTTTTTACTGATGAGTCATTTGAACATTCAAAGAACAACCGATTACAATGCTACATGAACTATACCAGAATGAGATAGATAGCTTCTCAATTCATTTCACAAAGCCAGCACAAAGCTGATACCAAAACATAACAATTATAACACAAAACAGAGAACCACAGATCTCACTTAAAAATACAGATGCCAAAATACAGAACAGAACAGTAGCCGATTGAAATCAACACCACATGAAAAATGCACAAAGCTTTGGCAGATACGAAACCAAGTTGAAAATCCAAACTTGCACGCGTGGAACTGGAACACAAACACCAGAAACAAAAATGTCCCCCCACCCTGTCAGGGGCCTCTGGCCAGGGAAACACAGGAGCGAGATCTCTGCTACACCTATTAGTGGGGAGGGGGTCTGCTGGTGGGGCCGTGGGCACTGTCACTGCTGTCAGGTTCATCCTCATCTGTGTCTTCCCACTCACACTCTGCCAGCGCTTCAAGGTAATGGAATGGCCAGCACCGTGGATCTTTCTTATGGAGCTTGGCCAAAAACCTCAGGACAAGCATCTTGCTCGTTTCCAGGAATGCTCGAGGGCCCCAGAGGAACTCATACTCTGCGGGCTCAGTGTAGGGGATTCGCCTGTACTCTAGGTACTTCTGCCTGACAAACACTTCGGTGATGAGCTTCCTAGTATTTCCAAAGAGACCATTCGTCTCCCGGACATCCAACCCTAACTTGAACAGAAAATTAAAGATCAAATCCTCCCTGACACAATTGCCTTTCATAAAGATGAGGCTCAAGACCACCATCAGGAGGCCGAACTTGGGCCTGTCTAAATAGGATGCCACCAAATCCCCTGTAGGGTAGCCCAGCTTGTTGATGATAATATAAGCGTGGTTTTTGGTATCAATTTCTTTCAATTGATAACCAAAGGCACACTCCAGCTTATTGTTGGCACGGCTGATGATATCTAAGCACTCATCTTTATACTCTCTGATGATGACTTTCACCATCTCCGAGCGCTGGACGGGCACCTTGGCTTGGTCCTTGACTAAGAGGAACTGCACCAATGCATTTGCTCTCTCATCCAAGGGAGACAAGGACTGCGCCTCCACCTTGGAATTATCCTGGGTGGCACTGGATCCCGGAGAGACACCTGCAACCTCAGACACAACCAAGGGCAGAGGGCTCCTTGGGCTTTCAGAGAGACCCAGAGCCCTGGAGGTGCTCGGGCCCTCCCAGGCACTCAGGGCCCAGGATGTGCTGGGCCCTTCCCAGCCACTCAGGATCCTGGAGGTGCTAGGGCCCTCCCAGCCACTCAGGCCACGGGGGGTGTTTGGGTGCTCCCAGTCACCCAAGACCTGGACAGGGCTTTGGACCTCCCAGTCACTCAGGTTCAGATTCTCCCAGGGCCTTGGGCCCTGCCAGTCATGAAAGGCCAGCGTGTGGCCACGGCTGTCGTCTCGGGCTTCCAGATGTTTCTTCTTCCGGGTGGCCTTGCCGGAGCGGCGTGGCATCTCCACGGAGGTCTTGGAGGCCTCTTGAGTGGTGGCAGTTGCCTGGGGGGCAGCTGCTGTAGCCATCAGGAGGGTGGGCACTGCCTGGGATGCCTTTGAGGCATTCATGTTGGGCTGTGGGGCCCACGGAACTGCAGGCAGGGCCTCTACACAGGCAAAGGGATCCTGCAGAGCATATGGCAGTGACTTTGGGGCCTCTGAGGCAGCAGAGGGGCCTTTAAAGGCATTCAGAGAGGCAGGCTGAAACTGGGAGGTAGCTGGGAAGACACTTGAGGAGGGAGCAAAGGTCTCCGGTGTGGCAGGCAAGTTTTTCCAGGTGGCTGGCAAGTGTGCTCGGGCAGCTGACACTGCCTTGGGAGCACAGAAGGTGGCAGCAAAGATCATGCGGTCTTTTGAAGGGGCCCTGCGCTCCTTTGAGGAGGTCCTGCGCTCTTTAGAGGAGGCCCTGCGGTCTATAGAAGAGGCCCTGGATTCTCCTGATGGAGTCATCAATGATTTAGCGGAGCCCAGGGGAAAATTTGCCGCTGCTAGGGGGGGTCCGGGCTGGGCCTGCAAGACCGCAGGCGGTGTCTGCCAGGAGGGCTGGAGCTGCAGTGTGGGCAGCTCGGCTTGCGGACCCGTGGTCTGGGGCGGCTGGGGGGGGTAGCTGGATTTGCACAGCTTTTTGGGAGGGCGGGGCTCCCTGAAAGGGCTGCTCCAGCTGAACCATGGGGGGAGCCTGCCTCTGGGCCTCCTGGGCAGGCAAGGGCTGCCAGAAGTGGGTGGGGGCCTTCTGGGCCTGCCAGGCCAGAGCCTGTGTCTGCTGCACCTCCTGGAACTCCATTGACGTTGGTATCTCGTGTGGCACTGGGGGCTGACCTTTGGGGGCCTGCCAGATGATGGATGGGCAGTGCACAGCCTGCGGGGCAGACAGTGGGGCAGACAGCGGGGCCGGCAGCACAGGCTGGGGCACCTGCGGGCCAGCGGGCGGCGCCGCGGGTACCTGCGTAGCAGGTGGGGCCGTAGGCACCTGCGGCGCCGCCTGCACCTGCGGGGCCGGCAGCCTAGCCTGCGGGGCCTGCCGCAGTGGAGGTGGGGGTGGCAGGGCCTGCCAGAGAGGTGGCTGGGTGGCCAGGACCTGTGGGGCAGGTCGGATGGGCGGAGGCGCCTGGCGGATCAGCGGTGGGGCCTGGCGGATCACAGGTGGGGCCTGGCGGATAACAGGTGGGGCCTGGCGGATCACAGGTGGAGCCTGGCGGATCACAGGTGGGGCCTGGCGGATCACCGGTGGGGCCTGGCGGATGACCGGTGGCGCCTGGCGGATGACCGGTGGCGCCTGGCGGATCACCGGTGGGGCCTGGCGGATGACCGGCGGCGCCTGGCGGATGACCGGTGGGGCCTGGCGCACTGGTGGTGGGCCAGGGCGGATGGGTGGTGGGCCAGGGCGGATGGGCGGGGGCCCCTGGCGCACAGGCGGCGGCACCTGCCAGGCAATGGCTGGTGCCTGCCAGGTGACCTGCGTGGTCTGCCAGGTCAAGGGAGTGGCCTGCCAGCCTTGCGGCGTGGCCTGCCATCCTGGCGAGGTCGCCTGCCAGCCCGGGGGTGTGGCCAGCTGCGCTGGGGGTGCCTGCGGGCCCTGGGGAACCTGCGGAGGAGCCCTTATAACTTGAGACTGGATTTGCAGGATCAGAGGCTGAGCCTGCGGGGCCCAAGAAGCCATCGGCTGTGCAGGTGGGGCCATCGGCTGTGCAGGTGGGGCCGCTGGCTGTGCCATCGGTGCTCCTGAAGCTGGAGGCTGGGTCATTGGAGCTCTCGCACCTGGAGGATGAATCATCAGGACTCCTGGACCTGGAGGCTTGGCCATCGGTGCTCCTGAAGGCGGAGGCTGGGTCATCACGGCTGCAGGAGGCGGCTGGACCATCGGGGCTCCCGGAGCAGCAGGCTGGACCATCAGGACTCCCGGAGTCAGAGGCTGGGCCATCAGGACTCCCGGAGCTGGAGGCTGGGCCATCGGTGTCCCCGGAGGGGGAGGCTGGGCCATCGGTGTCCCCGGAGGGGGAGGATGAGCCATCGGTGTCCCCGGAGGGGGAGGATGTACCATCGGGGTCCCAGGAGGAGGAGGATGAACCATCGGGGTCCCAGGAGGAGGAGGATGGGCCATCGGGGTCCCCGGAGGAGGAGGATGGGCCATCGGGGTCCCCGGAGGGGGAGGATGGGCCATCGGGGTCCCTGGAGGGGGAGGGTGGGACATCGGGGTCCCCGGAGGAGGAGGATGGGCCATGGGAGCTCCGGGAGCCGCAGGATGCACCATCAGGACTCCCGGGGTCGGAGGCTGGGCCATCGGGGCTCCCGGAGGCGGAGGATGCACCATCAGGACCCCAGGAGTTGGAGGCTTACCCATCGGTCCCCCCAGCGGGGGAGCCGGGACTATCGGGCCCCCCAGGGCAGGAGGCTGGGTCATCGGAACCACCGGGGCGGGCAGCTGGCCCTGTGGGGCCTCCCAGGCAGGCTGAGGTGCCTGCCAAGCGGCCAATGAAGCCTGCAAGTCAATTGGAGGTGGATCCCAAGGGACTGGCGGAGCCCGGGAGGAAGCGGGCGGGGCCCGCATCAGAACCGTAGGGCGGCTATAGACAGGCGGCTTCGGGGCCTCCGCTGGAGGACTCGAGTCACCCAGATTCTTACTTAGCTGCGACATGTCCCTTTGCTGACAGCTGGTGGGTCTTTTCCTCGGACAGCTGCTGGGCCTTTTCCTCCAGAGAGAAGAGAATGCCTACGTGGCTGTTCAGAGGCTCCCTCCCTGCTGAATGCTGAATAGGAAGTGAGTGCTGCTCGCTCCGCAGCTTTCCGCAGTAAGGAGGAGGGGGGAAGGGGGCTCAAGCCCGCCCCTTCCCCGCCCCCGACCACCACAAGTGGATATTGCATAGGGGCGTCTACCGGAGTCCTGGCTGACACAAGATCCCTTCTCACTCTGTCCAGTCCCCAAATGCAGACCAGTCAGACTCCACATGGATGAGTTTTCACAGGGGAGTGACAGGAACCGATCCATGTTTTAGAAAAATCACGGTACTGCAGTGTGGAGTGGGAGCAGACCACTGGAAACATGGAAGGTATCCAAGACCGGGGGGAGATGGTGTGGTCTGGGCTAAGATGTGAGGCGGAGAATGAGAAAAGTGTATTTACATAAGAGAGTTTCAGGAGTTATAGCAGACAGATACCTGTATTATAACTGAATAAAGGAGTCAGAGACATGGAAAAGGCACACAAGTCCCTGTCTGGAGAAAGTGGAAAGTTGCAGGACTGTTCCTCTCTCAGGGTCCCAGGAGAGGCACACGGGAAGAGAGGCTGATGAGTGTTGGCAGACACAGGGCATTTGCGGTGCTGTGGGACTGCCAAGGAGAGATGCCCTGTAGGCACTCCTGTATGATGTCTTGGGAGTCCTGCTTGGCTATTCCTCATAAAAATAGAGTTGTGGGAGGGAATGTGGTTGCACTAGATCTTGAAGAACACAGGCATGTTAGAGACACATGGAGAAAAGGGATAGCAGCGAGTAGAGAGAGAGGAAAAGAAGTCACGGAACTGAGACACGCCACAAATCAGTGGAAGACAGCCTTTTTCGTATGGGGAAAACTGCCTGTGGAATGGCTCGGATGCAGGAACAGAGTAGGTTTCTCAGTGTTTTTCAGTTGCAGAACAGGAAAGAAATTTTTAAAATGAAAACCAAATAATGCACCTGAAGATAACAAAATGGGTATATAAATAGATCAAAAATTGATACATTTGGACATATAGGAAAAACAGGCAAACAATAACAAAATTTCTGGGGAAACTACTCGTGACAAAAATCAGTTTAAATATGAGACAAATCAAATATTAACAGATAAAGCAGACGACAATAGTATTATTGGACAATGCTATACAACTTTATGGTGAGAGGAAGTGATAATCTCAGTAGTTGAAAAGTTTTCTGGAAATATACAAAGTACTAAATATCAAGGATGTTTCGTTTAAATAGGCTGTTGGCAGCCTAGGGCAGGAGTCCAGAGTGACAAAATGTGCCACCAGGGGGCAGATGAGGATGATGAAGGGTACACCCCACTCCTCCCCAGGTACCCTTAGCCAGGGGTCCTCAAATTTGGTAATTTATGGATCCAAGGGAAGGTATGTACACACTCCTAATGTTATTATTGCCTTAAATAATAATAGAAGAATTTGGGGGTAAAGTTTCAGTGATTTTCTGGACATTTAAGGGATGCTGTTATTCCCAGGAAACTCTTTGCAAAACAGTCAGATTTTTAAGGGTGTTCGATGATACAGTAGCCCCCCACCTTATCTGCAGGGGATACAAAACTCTTGATGCCTGAACCTGGAGACAGCACCAAACCTTATATATACCATCTATCCCTTTCATTCTCCTTCTTCACAATTTCACAGATAGTTTTGTTTCTGCCGTATAGCTTAGCAATCTCAGCATGTGATTTTTTTCTTTCCTTATTAAGTCAAGAACTTTCACCTTTTTCCTTCAAGGAAGCACTTCATAGCTTCTGTTTGGCATATCTAAATTGCCAGGATCACTACTCTTGCATTTTGGGGCCATTATTAAGTGAAACAAGGGTTCCTTGAACATGAACACTGGAAAACCGATGGTGGATTTGATATCTGAAGCAGCTACGAAGTGGTTAATGAGTGGGTGGTGAATACGGTAGCACTCCTGTGCCTGCAGTTCCACATTGTGTGGATTCAGTTACCTGTAATCAACTGCAGTCTGAAAAATTAAATGGAAATTTCCAGAAATAAACAATTTATAAGCTTTAGATTGCATGCCATCTGAGTAGTATTATGAAATTGTTCTCTTTTGTCCTGCCTGGGGCATGAATTATCTCTTTGTCTAGTGTATCCATGCTGTATACACTGTCTGCCTGTTATTCACTTAGTAGCTGTCTCGGCTGTCAGATGAAAACATCATAGTACATATAGGATTCAGTACTATTTCCAGTTTCAGGCCTCCACAGGGGGTCTCAGAATATATCCCCCAAGGATAAGGGTGGACTACTGGACATCGCTCCTGTGTACCCCGAGAGAAGGCCGTCTACCACAGCACACAAAAATCTTCTGCAGAAGGGATACTACCATGTTTCATGGTTTTCCTTTCTCCCTTGAGTTAATGGCCCAGATCCACATAGGATTTCTCAGTTTCATGGGGGTTTGGAAACACTGTAGAGGAACCAACTCTAAATACCTAACGCTCACAATCTGCTATTAGCAACTCTTCTACATGGCCATTACTGGCTGTGAATGGCTTTGGAAAAGTCAGTTTATTTTTTAGCCTAGGGCATTTCTATCCTCACTAACGCATACATTTTTTCCACTCTAATTCAAATGTATAAACTACGCAGAGATTCAGTTCTCCCACTAACTGTTTCTTTTCCCGAATTATGACAGGTGTGACCTGCAGTCCACCATGCTGTTAGTCATCCCACACAATGAATGGCTTCCATTAGAGTCTGGCTGTTCTCACTGATGTTGGAGGTCAGTGAATAGCACTGACACACAGTGGTAACTCCCACCAAGTCCATTCTATGAAAAGAGCTCCGATTTATGTCAACAGGCAACACCGAAGCCAGAAAGAAAATAGGTATTATGCAAAGGAAAAAAAAGATGTGTAGGAGTAGTTAGAAATGGAAGATTAATAACTTCTACACCAGCACCATTGCCACTCCTTGGAAATATTCTTTAACTGGCAGGGAAAAATTAGAGATTATGTATCCATTGATTCTATAGGAGCAAGTAAAGAGGGTAAACCAAATTTATTCTCCCTGGAAGAAACATCTGCTTATTTCAGAAAGTCAGTGCTCTCAGACCCAGGCAGTTCCTGGGGCTCTCCCTAGGTGTTTACAAATTACTTGTGTGCAAAACGCACCTGAGGAAACAAGGGACACACGGGTCCTTTGTGAAAACTGACTGCCTTAATAACAGCAAAACATAATATTGCCCTGAGTCTAGTGAGGCATGAAACCGCAAGTCTTAGACAGGTCTTCCCAAATCACTCCTGTGAAATCTTCCAGCTTCCTGAAGCCCTCTTTCCCTTTCTGTGCATATGTTTTTCCTCCTCAACACCTTTGAACCAAGCGTTGTCAAAATTCCCTTTCCTCATTTTTATATGTGACAGCTTGAAAATTAAAGGTGAATAGAAAACAAAAGGGAAAAAGATACAAAACATCCAAGAAATGTTGGTCTTTGTTCCCCAATTAGAAAGGACTTTTAATGGCTGACATCAGTATATAACAGCAGTTTATAAAATGATTTTTAAAAATAGGGAAGGGAGAACTGAGGATATTGTGATGGGAGTAGGAAAATTGCAGAACTAGGAGCAGATGGGAGCCTGTTTTGCTCACCTCGGTATCCCCAGCTCACACTGAGTGGTCACTAACGAGCTACGAAATGAAATGGTAAGATTAGCACCAGAGCTGCCTGTCTTTCAGTCTTCTGTAGCTTTTAGACTTTGTGTAAATATTCATAAGTAACAAAATCAGTTATGATTTTCATAAACTCTAAAATTACTTATTTATGAAATATATTTTATTAAGTATTCACTATATGCCCATCACTGTGCTATATATATAAGACTACAGAGAAAAATCTGACGCAAGTCCTACCTATATCTATTGTTAGTCACATAGGGACATTAATCTAATCTATCGTTAGTCACATAGGGACATTACACAAATCTATTGTTGGTCACGTAGGGATATTAACATAGTTTTTTAGTACAATAAGGTGTTGTTGTTGCATTGTTTAAACCTCATATTGGTCACAGAGGATGAAAATAATCAAATACGCACTTCTGCTTGGAACATGGGATGAGGGAAGCTGTGATGCTGATTGTAGCAGTGAAAAGAAAGAAAACAAACCTGAAGCTGTGAAAGATTCATGTGATCCGGATGGACAGTCTAAGCAGAAAAATTATTTAAAAAGCATAGGAGATATCATAAGTACAAGGTTTGAATAAAAAGAATTAGAAGGATTAAAATAGTGTAACTACTAGTTATCGATGATTTGTTATTTGATAAAATACCATCCTCAGAGTATAATAGACTCTATTCATTGATTTCTCACAAAATCCATAAGTGTTTGGCTTGATTTTACATGTCAAGAATTTGAGGCTCAGAAGATCTAGCAATACACAGCAGAATTCAGATTTAAATCCTAGTCTATTTGTGGTGAAAATTGGCATTCTTTTTTTTTTTCCTTTTCACCACCCCTCCACCAGGCAGGGTCTTGCTGTCTCACCCAGACTGGAGTGCAGTAGTATGGTCATAGCTGACTGCAGTTTGAAACTCCTTGGCTCAAGCGATTCTCCTGCATCAGCCTCCTGAGTAGCTGAGACTGCAGACAGGCCACACCACACACAAGTGATTTTTGCTTGTTTGTTTTTCATAGCAATGGGATCTCACTATTTTGCTCAGGCTGGCCTCAAACTCCTGGGGTTAAGTGATCCTCCCACCTTGGCCACCCAAAGTGCTGGGACTGTAGGCATCAGCCACCGTGCCCAGCCCATCACTCTTACCATTACACCAGTGCTGCCAAAACCTTTTAAAATATGTTAGATATAATTAACATGCAATAAAATGCACAGATCTAAAGTATTAAATTTAACAAGCTTTGTCACTGAGTAATCAACACTCAAAACGATATCAATAATATTTTTATTATCAGAAAAAATTTCTGAGCACCCTTTTCTAGTCAATTATTCTATTTCCAAAAGCATACACTTCCTTATTTCTCTCACCCTAGATTATTTTGCCTGTTTTTAAATTTCATAAAATGCAATCAGCATAGGAGGAAGAGAGAGAGAGAGAGAGACAGACAGACAGACAGAGAGAGGTCAATATTCCTTTGTTCAACATTTTTTAATGTAAATATTGGAAGTTTGCTATTTTTTATGCCGAAAAGTATTCCATTGTATTTATAACTCCATAATTTATCTGTCACCTGTTGGCATGTGAGACATTTAAAATCTGATGCTATTATTAAAAAAGGCTGCCTTACAAATTATTTTACAAGCCTTTTTATAAATATATGCTTCCATTTATCTTGGGTAAATGCCTGGGAGTTGAATGTCTGGGTCGTAGGATAGACGGCTGTTTATAAGAAACTGTAACAGTTCTCTATAGTTGGATTAAACCATTTTACACTCTAACGTAAGAATTATGTTAGGAATTAAGAATGCATAAGAATTCCAGGTACTTGACAACCTTGCAAAATTTTGTAGTGTCAGTCTTTTTTGATTTCTGTTATTCTACTGGATGTGAAATGGTGATTGCAATTTTACACTCCAATTAGCAAATATGAGGGTTCCAATGGAGCCATATTATTGCCAAAACTGATAAAGTCAGTCAGCCATTTTTATTTTAGGCATTTCAGTAAATGAGAAATGGTATGTTGTTCATTGTGAGTTTTGTTTGTGTCTTTTCTTTTTAATTAATGGATTTTTTTTTTTTGAGACTGAGTCTGGCTCTGTCCCCCAATAATTAATGGATTATTTTTTAAAGCAGTTGTAGGTTTGCATAAAATATGAGACGAAAGTACAGAGACTTCCCATGTATTCCTTCTCCTCTCCCACCATTTCTGTCCCCCTCCCCCAGCAACCCCCCTATTTTTAATGTTTTGCATTACAGTGGTATATTTGTTACAGTCGATGAGCCAATATCATTAATCAAACTCCCTAGTTTACATTAGTATTCACTCTTTATGTATACATTTTATGGGTTTTGACAATTGTGTAATAGCAGACGTCTGTGTCCACCATTGCATTATTTTACAAAATAGTTTTACTGCCCTAAAAAACCTGTGCTTTCTCCCACCGAACCTCTGGCACATTTTGATCTTTTTACCTTCTCCGTAGTTGTGCGTTTTCCAGAATATATGTAGCGAGAATCATAAAATGTGTAGCCTTCCAGATTGGCTTCTTTCACTTAGCAATACACATTTAATATTCCTCATTTTGTGGCCTGATAACTCATGTTTTTCTTCTTATCTAATAGACCTTGTTTTGTAGAGCAGTTTTCAGTTCACAGCAGAATTAAGCCAAAACTACAGCAAATTTCCATACACCCCTTGATTCCCCCAGCACACACACGATCTGCCTCAATATCAAGATCCTCCAGCAAAATTGTATGCTTCTCCCAGCTGATGAACATCAGTTGACATGTCATTATCACCCAAAGTCTGTAGTTCACATTATGTTATTGTACATTCCATGTTTTCACAAATGTCTAATGTAGTACATCCACCATTATAGGACAACACGGGATAGTCTCCTAGCTCCCAAATCCTCCGTGCTCTACCTATTTATCCCTCCTCTCCCCTACAAACACCTGGCAACTACTGATTTTTGTGCTGTCTCCATAGTTTTACCTTTTCTGGAATGTAACCTAGTTGGACACATACAGTATGTATCCTTTTCAGACTGACTTCTTTCACTTAATAATATGCATTTTAGTTACTTCCAGATATTTTTATAGCTTAATAGCTCATTTTTTTCAATGATGAATAATATTCCACTGTCTGGATGTACCAGAATTTATTTACCCATTCACCTAATGAAGGACATCCTGGTTGCTGCCAAGATTTACCCATTATGAACAAACCTGTTATAAACATCCATGTGCAGGTTACCTTTTTTTTATTTTTATTTTTTGAGACCAAGTCTCGCTCCATCACCCAGGCTGGAGTGCAGTGGCGCGATCTCTGCTCACTGCAAGCTCCGTCTCCCAGGTTCAGGCTATTCTCCTGCCTCAGCCTCCCGAGTAACTGGGACCACAGGCGCCCGCCACCACGCCTGGCTTTTTTTTTTTTTTTTTTTTTTTTTTTTGAGACGGAGTCTCGCTCTGTCGCCCAGGTTGGAGTGCTGTGGCCGGATCTCAGCTCACTGCAAGCTCCGCCTCCCGGGTTCACGCCATTCTCCTGCCTCAGCCTCCCGAGTAGCTGGGACTACAGGCGCCCGCCACGGCGCCCGGCTAGTTTTTTGTATTTTTTTTAGTAGAGACGGGGTTTCACCATGCTAGCCAGGATGGTCTCGATCTCCTGACCTTGTGATCCACCCGTCTTGACCTCCCAAAGTGCTGGGATTACAGGCTTGAGCCACCGCGCCCGGCTGGTCTTATTTTTAGAGACAGGGTTTCACCGTGTTAGCCAGGATGGTCTCGATCTCCTGCACTCGTGATCTGCCCGCCTCAGCCTCCCAAAGTCCTGGGATTACAGGCGTGAACCACCACGCCCGGCCGCAGGTTACTAATTTCTTTTTGTCACTGAATAATCTTTTATTGTATATATGTGCCATAGTCTATTTATCCGTTTACCTCTTGGAGGACATTTTGGTTGCTTAAAAGTTTTAGCAATTATGGACAAAAAAGTATTAAAAATGTACAGATTCCTGTGTAGACAGAAGTTTTCAACCTACTTGGTTGAAAATACTAAGCAGCACAATTGCTTGCTTGTATTTTGAAAATATATTTAGTTTTACAAGAAGCTGACAAAACTGTCTTTGGAAATGACTGTGCCGTCTTGCATTCTCACTGGCAATGAACGAGACTTCCTGTTGCTGCATATTCGTGTCAGCGGTTTGAATTTTAGCCATTCTCATTGGTGCATAGTGAGTGGTGTTTTGTTGCTTTAATTTGCAATTCCATTATGACACATGACATTGAGTGTGTGTCATATATATCTCTCTATATATCCTATGTCATATATATCAATATCATATATCATATATATCAATATGTATCTATATATATCTTCTTTGGTGCAGTGTCTGTTCAGATCTTTCCCTCATTTTATAATTGAGTTGTTATTTTATTGCTGATTTTGAAAAGAATTTTTATATATTTTTGGTACTAGTATTTTATCAGATACATATTTTCATTTATAGTTTTCATATTTATCTTCATAATGGTTCGTTATGAGAACTTTTTAATGTACTTAAAGACCATTTGTATACCTTTTTTGAATATTTTATTCTGTTGCCAACTTTTTTTTTTTTTTGAGACGGAGTCTTGCTCTGTAGCCCGGGCTGGACTGCAGTGGCCGGATCTCAGCTCACTGCAAGCTCCGCCTCCCGGGTTTACGCCATTCTCCTGCCTCAGCCTCCCAAGTAGCTGGGACTACAGGCGCCCGCCACCGCGCCCGGCTAGTTTTTTGTATTTTTAGTAGAGACGGGGTTTCACCGTGTTAGCCAGGATGGTCTCGATCTCCTGACCTCGTGATCCGCCCGTCTCGGCCTCCCAAAGTGCTGGGATTACAGGCTTGAGCCACCGCGCCCGGCCTGTTGCCAACTTTTTAATTGGTTGTCTTTTTGTTATTGATTTTAACAGAAATCACAGTATTCAGATTCTTTATTTCCTTAATGGATAGTTTGGATAAATTCTGTTTTTAAGGCTTTTTTCCCAATTTCATCAAAGTTTTCAAGTTTATTAACTAAAATGTGTCAATCTCCCTTTATTAATGATTAAAAATCCAATCATTAAATAACAAAGTTAACAATTTCCCTTTATTAAAGGGAGGATAGCACAATCTCCCTTTAACAGCTGTAAAATATGTGATATTGCCCTTTGTTCATTCCTGATACGAGTGATTATTTCTTCCCTCTTCGTGTTTTCTTAACATTTTTTTTTTACTAGTATTACTAGGAGTTACCATGTTTTTTACTCTTTCCAGAGAATCAGCTGTTGACTTGCTTAATTTTCTCTGTTTGTTTTCTATTTCAGTTATTTCAGTTCTTTATTTCTATTCTGTACATTTGTTGTTGTTGTTGTTGTTGAGACAGTCTTGCTCTGTCGCCCAGGCTGGAGTGCAGTGGCGCGATCTCAGCTCACCGCAAGCTCCGCCTCCCGAGTTCACGCCATTCTCCTGTCTCAGCCTCCGGAGTAGCTGGAGTAGCTGGGACTACAGGCACCTGCCACCACACCCAGCTAATTTTTTGTATTTTTAGTAGAGACGGGGTTTCACTGTGTTAGCCAGGATCGTCTCGATCTCCTGACCTCGTGATCCGCCCGCCTCGGCCTCCCAAAGTGCTGGGAATACAGATGTGAGCCACCTTGCGCCCGGCCTATTCTGTACATTTTTCTACTTTCTTTTTATTTTATTCCTGTTTTTTGCATTCTTAATGTATAAGCTTATGTCATTGATTTTAAGTATATTCTCTTTTGTGGTACAGATATTTAAAGCTATAAAAGTTATCTTTCAGCCCTATTATAGCAGCATCTTACACATTTTGGGTTTCTTTTTTATAATTTATTTCTTTTTGTTCTTTCTTTCTTACTTTCTTTCTTTCTTTTTTTTTTGAGACGGAGTCTCACTCTGTTGCCAGGTTGGAGTGCAGTGGTGCAATCTCGGCTCACTGCAACCTCTGCCTCCCAGGTTCAAATGATTCTCTTGCCTCAGCCTCCTGAGTAGCTGGGACTATAGGTGCCCACTGCCACCCTCAGCTAATTTTTGTATTTTTAGTAGAGACGAAGTTTCACCGTGTTGGCCAGATGGTCTCGATCTCTTGACCTCATGATCCACCCACCTCCGCCTCCCAAAGTGCTGGGATTACAGGCATGAGCCACCATGCCTGGCCAGTTATTTCAAAATATAATTTGTATTGTGATTTCTTCTTTGACTCATGGGCTGTTTTTAATTTTGTGGTTTAATTTCCAAACATTAGGATATTTTACACAAATTTTACTAATATTAATTATGAATATAATACTATTGTGATAAAAGAGTATGCCCGATTTGGCTTGAGTCATTTTTACATTACAACTTGGTTTAATGACCAGCATTGAGTCTGTTTAAAATATTCTTTGAGCGCTTGAAAACAAATGCATTCTGCTGTTGTGAGCTAGATCTATGAATGTCGTTCAGGTCTAGCTGGTTGAACATACTGTTCATATCTTCAGTATGTTCACTGATTTTTAAAATCTGATCACTCAAAGAAGTATGTTAACATTTCCAAATATGGTTGTAGACTTGTCTATTTCCCCCCCCTTAGTTTGGCAATTTAACTTAATATAGTGTTATCTCTTTTATTAGGTCATACACATTACATATGTGATTATGTCTTTTTAGTGAATTAGTTCTTCATTCTCACAAAATATCTCCCTTAGTTCTGTTCATACTCCTTGTTTTGAAGTCTACTGTGTCTAATACTAGCAGAGCCACCCCAGCTTTCTTAAGCTTTGTAGTTATGTCCTCTGTTTATTTGCATCCTTTTAACTATCAACCTGCCCAAGTCTATATATATATGAAAGAAAGGGAGAGAAAGAAATGGTAAGGAATCGGCTCATGTGATTATGGAGGCTGGCAAGTCCCAAAATCTACAGCACGAGAGTCAGCAAGCTGGAGACTGAGGACAGCCACTGGTTTAGTTCCAGTATGTGCCCAAGAGCTAAGAACTTGGAAAGCCGAGAGTGTAGTTTAAGTCCAAAGGTTGGCAGGCTCACAACCATAAAAAAAATCAATGTGTCAGTTCAAATCCAAAGACAGGAAAAAACCCGATGTCTCAGTTAAAAGGACATTAGGCAGAAAGAATTCTCTCTTACTTGAGGAAGAATCAACCTTCTTGTTGTATTCAAGCCTTCAACAGGTTAGATGGGGCCCGCCTACATCAATGAGGGTAATCTGTGTTACTCAGTCTACCAATTCGAATGTTAATTGCATCTGAAATATTATCACAGGAACACACAAAATCATATTTGACCAAATATCTGGACACTACATGGCCCAGTCAAATTCCCGCATAAATTTAATCATCACACTGAGGTTATCATTTTTAAATCTATTTTAGTAATGTCTTCCATTTTTCATGGAACATTTAATGTAATTACTGACAGGGTAGAGTATAAGTTGACTGTGTTGGTACTTCTTTTATCTGTATGCTATCATTTGTTTCACATTTGTGGCTAATTAAATATTTTAGTATTCCATTTTATCTTCTGCATTGGCTTTTGGTTTATATCTTCTTTGTTTTTTCAATGGTTACTCTACATGTTATATAATATGCATCTTTAATTTAGTACTGTCTACCTCAAAAATACTATCTACTTCATTAATAAGAGCTTTACAATGTATAATTCCAGTTAAACTTCTCACAACTGTTGTGTTCTCATTGTCATTTATTTTACATCTATATTTACTTTAAAACCCCGCAATATGTAGCTATTCCTTTTACTTTAAATAGCCAGTTATCTTTTTAAAAATTATGTGTATATATATATATACATATGAAGATATTATGTATCTATCTATGTATCCATCTATGTATCTATCATCTGTCTATCTATCTATATGAAGTCCTTGCTTTAAACAATATTTAACTGATATTTACATGCACAGGGAAAGTGCAACTTACTTTGCACAATTCTATGGTAGCTGAGATATTCTGCAAAGCAAAATACTGTTTTAATATGCATGAGTTGCAGTCAACACACTATTGTGCAAAATGAGGACTACCTGCATTATATTTATGTGTGTGTGTATGTGTGTGTGTTTAATTTTAATTACAAAAATATTTGTATGTGATATATTATATGTAAAGCATATTATATCAAATATATTAAACTAATATAAACATAATTGTGTGTACATTGCATATACTTTTTCATTCAATGAAATTTATTGAGCACTTACTATATAACAAGTAGTCCTGTAGGTTCTGGAAATACATCACTGAAGCATACAGGCAAAACTCTCAGCCCTTCTAGAGCTCATATTCTAGTATGGGGAGAGAGACAATAAATATAGTAAGCACATTGTAGTACATGCTATAAGGTAATAAAAGCTATGGAGACAAAGAAACAGGAAGCCATCGCAGAGAATATGACATTTTGCAAAGTCTTGAAGGAGAGGCAGGCTAGATGCAACATTAAGATTCATGGAGGGATATAGTTTAGCATATGGCAAAAAGTGGGTTGCCATATGGGAAAATCTGATTAAAGGCATTGGTGACTAGGAATCCATTACAGCTATCTCCAGGAGAAGCCTAGAGAACTGGAGATTCGCTGGGCAATGACTAGCACCTGGCTGCTTGATGAAAAGGGAACTCAAGTGGCAACATCCAAAGCAGAAATGAAGTAAGCAAAGTAGCCATCTTCATTAAGGCAATGGATTAAGAAATGACATATTGGGTCCCAGCACTCTGTTCACCTGGATGGTCTTGCACAGCGGATGCAGGGTAGTTGAGGATTATCTCTAGATCCTACTCGCTAGTTTGGAGGAAGTGTCCCAGTATCCTATGGAGAAGTTTTGAATAATAGACAATTAGAAAGAAAGGCTTGTGAGGTTTCTGTACTCATACCTGGGTACTCAGTGCTTTTTTGGCAGTTTCTCGTTCATTCTTTAATTTCAGATGGGTGTAATGAAGAGAAGATTCAGCTCTTTTTCATATTGTGCTTTTAAGAAGAGAATTAGACTAAGCACATAACTTGTTTTCATACACGTATAATGCATATTAAATAATTGTAAATGCCTATGAGTGGCACGTTTCATTACAGACACACACACACACAGAAACACACATACACACATTATGTACTTTCTGGTTCCCTTCATACCTTCTGCATATCCAGGCTTCCATCTACTATCAGTTTCTGTTTTTTCTTTTTTGAGACGGAGTCTGGCTCTGTCACACAGGCTGGAGTGCAGTGGCACGATCTCGACTCACTGCAAGCTCTGCCTCCCGGGTTCACGCCATTCTCCTGCCTCGGCCTCCCGAGTAGCTGGGACTACAGGCGCCTGCCACCACGCCCGGCTAATTTTTTGTATTTTTAGTAGAGACAGGGTTTCACCATGTTAGATAGGATGGTCTCAATCTCCTGACCCCGTGATCTGCCCGCCTCGGCCTCCCAAAGTGCTGGGATTACAGGTGTGAGCCACCGTGCCTGGCCTATCAGTTTCTTTCAGCCTGAAAAACAATCCTTAGCATTTCTCATAGTGTAGACCAGCATGAAACAAATCCCCTCAGTCTTTGTCTGATGATGACTTTATTTCACTTTCATTTTGTAAATAAATTTTGTTGGATATAGTATTATAAACAGACAATTTTATTTTTCCTTAAACCAGACACATAGACCAATGGAACAGCATTAATAACACACAAATTAACCCACTCATTTAGAGCCAACTGATATTCAATAAAGGTACCAAAATATACAATGAGGAATGGGCAGTCTCTTCAATAAAGGTTGTTGGAAGAACTGGATATTCTTGTGCAAAAAAATGAAATTAGACCCTTATTCACCAAATACAAAAATTGACTCAATATGGATGAAATATTTAAATGTAAGACCTGAAAATATAAAACTACTAGAAGAAATCATAGCAGAAAAGCTCTATGACATTGATTTGGGCACTGATTTTTTGGATAAGCCTCAAAAGCACAAGCAACAAAAGCAAAAATAGATAAATGGGATTATATCAAACTAACAAGCTTCTGCACAGCAAAGGAAAGAATCCACAAAGTGAAGAGACAACCTACAGAATAGGATAAAATATCTGCAAATTATATATCTGATAGGAGGTTAATATTCAGAACTTATAAGAACCTCAAAGAGGCTGGTGTAGTGGCTCATGCTTGTAATCCCAGCATTTTGGGAGGCCAAAGTGGGCAGATCACTTGAGGCCAGGAGTTCAAGACCAGTCTTGCCAACATGGTGAAACCCCTTCTCTACCAAAAAATACAAAAATTATCTGGGCATGGTGGCACATAGCTATAATCCCAGCTACTTGTGAGGCTGAGGCAGCAGAATCGCTTGAACCCGGGAGGCGGAGGTTGCAGTGAGTTGAGATTGTAGCACTGCACTCCAGCCTGGGCGACAGAGCAAGACTCCATCTAAAAACAAAACAAAACGAAAAAAAACCCTCAAATAATTAAATAGCAAAAATCCCAATAATCAGGTTTAAAAACGGGCAAAATACAAACATAGACATTTCTCAAAAGAAGATATACGAATGGCCAAGAAGCATATGAAAAAGTACTTGACATCACTAACCATCGGGGAATGCAAACCAAAATTACAATGAAATATTTCACTGCAGTTTGAATGGCTATTATCAAAAAGACCATCCACCCCTGCAAAAACAAACAAAAAACCAACAAATGTTGGCAAGGATGTGAAGAAAAGTAAATCATTATATGTTGATAGTGGGAATGTAAATTATTGTAGCCATAATGAAGATAGTATGAAGGTTTCTTAAAAAATTAAAAAATTGAACTGTCATATCATCTAGTAATCCCACTACTGAGCCTATGTTTAAAACTATAATCAAGATGTCAAGGTAACAGCTGCACTCCCATGTTTACTGCAGTATATTCACAATAGCCAAGATATAGAATCAACCTAAGTGTGCATCAATGGATAAATGGAAAAATAAACTGTGTTTATGTACACAACTGAATACTATTCATTCATAAAAAGAAGGAAGCCCTGTGATTTGCAACAGGACAGATGAATCTGGAGGAGACTGTGTTCAATGGGATAAGGCAGACACAGAAAGACAAATACTGTATGTTTTCACTCGTGGAATTTTAAAAAGTTGATCACATAGAAGTA
This sequence comes from Chlorocebus sabaeus, assembly GCF_047675955.1. Taxonomy (NCBI): domain Eukaryota; kingdom Metazoa; phylum Chordata; class Mammalia; order Primates; family Cercopithecidae; genus Chlorocebus; species Chlorocebus sabaeus. The sequence goes on along the minus strand of NC_132929.1, from coordinate 4,695,583 downwards.
GAGAGTAGAATGGTGATTATCAGAGGCTAGAGTGGCTAGAAGAAAGGGAGGGTTAGGGATATGTTGGTCAAAGGGTACGTATTTACAGTTAGATATGAGGAATAATTTCAAGAGATCTATTGTACAAAATAGTGTATATGATGATGATATATTGTCATATACACTATTGATATATTGTATATGACATATGATATAGTGTATATTGTCATATACACTATTGATATATTGTTTTCTTGAAAAATGTTTAAGGGAGTGGATATTAACTATTCTCACAAAAATGATAACTACATGAGATAATGCACTTCTTTATTAGCTAGATTTAACTATTCCACAGTGTTATCTATATATGTAGACATACATAGCAGAACAAAACAGTATGCTGTGTAGGATAAATATATACAATTTTATCTGTCAATTTAAAAAGTAGAATAAATGTTAAAATGAACGAGATATTTTGTCATTGTCTCATTGCAATAAGACATCATTATTCTTTGTTTCACTGTATTGTAATGTTCTCTCCCATCCAGCTACTTTTAAGATTTTATCTTTGGTTTTCAGCAGTTGGACAATAATAAACAAAGGTGTAAATTTCTATGTATTTATCCTGACTGGGATTCACTGAGCATATTGGGTAGATAGGATAATACATTTCATCATTTTTACAAAATGCATGGCCATTATCACTGCAAATAACTCTTCTTGCTTATTTTCTCTCCTATTGTCCTGAACCTCCGATTACAAATGTGTTATGAATATATTTTTAAATTGCCTCATGGCTCTTCAATGCCTTCACTCTTTCTCTCTCTCTTCCTTTGTGCTTCAATTTGGATGCTTTTCACTCCGCCTTCACACTCCCTGATTGTCTCTTTTGCTGCTGTATTCAGTCTGCTATGAAGTGTATTGAATGAATTCGTCATTTTGATGTTGTATTTTTCTTTAATAACATTCCTGTTTGTCCTTTTTGTAGTTATCTTTTTGCTGTAATCCTCATTTGCTCATGTATGTTGTCTACCTTTTGCACTAGATGCTTAAACATATTATCATAGTTCTTTTAAAGTTTTTCCTTGCCGATTCACACATTTAGATTACCTCTAAGACTTCTTTTACTGGTTGTTTCCTTGCTTGTTCATGCATCACATTTTTCTACCTCTTCCTATGTTTCTTAATATTTTTTATCAGGAGATAATGTGTATGAACAAATAGAGACTGAAGAAAGTGATATTTACTCCCAGAAAAAGTGCACTCTTTCTTCTATCAGACCAATAATACGTGGGACTGAAACAATCTAATACACAGTTGAGTTAGATATGACATTTTTTTGCAACTAAGATTCAGCTCCACACCGATAATTTCACATATTTTGAGGGTGAGAGGAAGACATTCCTCTAAGCAGAGCTCAAATTTAAGACCAGTGAGACTTCAGATATTTCTGTTTGCATTAGCCCCGGCTGCTTGTTTTATGTTTTATGAATACAGGGAATCTCTCTGTCTCTGTCTTTTGCTGTCCTCTCCTCTCTCCTGCTTGTATTTTTTTTTTCTTTAAACCTACTTGCCAGTTTTGTTGTTGTTGTTGTTCAATGGGGAGTTTTCTTTACTCTCCAACGCTATTTCTGGCTTTTCCTGTAGCCGTAGGATATTACTCTTCTTCTTAATTCTCTGCTTCTAGTCTTTGTCAGCCCATTGAACTCAAGGAAGATTTTGTGCACCTTGGGAGGATTGCTTCAGTTCTCTTTTTCTGCACATAATCCCTGTGGGCTGCCACCTTGCACTCAGGTAGCATCTGTGCACCCTAGAGGGTCTTTCTCAGCGTCCTGTATCATGACAGCCTTCTCCTAGCCAGTACCTTGCGTTGAGGAAACAGTCCATGACTCTTCACCTCCCCAGCCCTGCTCTCAGCCATTGGTGTGCTCCTCTTATGCAGTTAATGAAAGCCCTGAAGGAGTGATTTGGCAAGGTGGATTTTGACTTCCTTCAGACTCCTTGCAATTCTAAACTGTCGCGCTAAATAACACGCAGTCAATACGAATTAGTTAATAGTTTGGCCGTTTTCTCAATGCAGCCATCCGTGGGGAGCAGATTCCTATTTCTGCATTATGCCCAGAGGGGATTAAAGTAGCAGTGAGGCTCTTTGCTTCTAGAAAGCGCTTGTTGTTTCTGGAGTTTAATTCATTTATGTTTCTCTGTGTCTTCAGCTGTTTGATAATTTTATACTTTATCCATATTTCTCTTATGATTAGTGTGGAACTTTTAGCTTCCAGCCTAGAAGTCCTTTCCAAACCTTTTAGCCAAAGAATCCCTAAAAGGCGTAGAGGATTCATCATGGTGAAATCGAACTGGAGATACCACTGTAATGACCCTGCTTACCCCTGAAATTTCCTTGACAGCTAATGATTTGTATTAAAAGTTTACCCAAAAAGGACACTCTACTTCAAAACATGACAGGGTCAAAGAAAAAAGGTTCCAGTGCCCTAACCTAAGAGTCATTAGGGCTCCATCTTCATTTTAGTGTAAAAAACACTTTAACTCTACCACACTCTACTATCAGTCTGAGAACTACGTATCTGTCCCCCAAGTTGTGAAACACTTAGGGCAGCACAGAATGGGAAATGCGTGACAAAGAGCACTGTTGTTACGGCCAACACAGAAAATCACTAAGTCTATTGCGGGCTTGAGCCTACAAAGGAGAGAGGGAGCAATTGGAAAGATATTTGGATGAGCTGAAAGAAAGTTGCTGTCTTCAAGGAGATGTGGTGTGGTGGTGGAAGAGCTGTATTTTTACTTAATAAAACGCACAAACACAGAGAGACGGTATCTAGAAACCACCTATGAACAGTAGAAGAACAAAGCATGGAAGCGGCTTCTCTCATTGTCTAGATTTCCTCATGAATGAGGACAGGGTGAGCTTGAGGACAATGAGGGTAGATTGGATTGCGCTGTTGGGAAGAGGAGGCAGATTTGACCAGGGTCTGGCAGATGCATTTCCCAATGAGTTAGGAGTACACAAATGTGCAGAAGTTTTGATCCTCAGTGGACAGATGAAGGAAAGAGATGTTGGACTCATGGGAGCTTGGGATGTGTCATATACAAGTCACAGGCAATCAAGTGGAGTTACAAGGAGGAAGGGTGCGTAGGGCATACCACTTAACCCCTTAGTTCTTAAGTGTGATTTAACCCCTTAGCTCTTCCTTTCCACACCCAATCTTTTTTTTTTTCTCTTTGCCACCCTACTTCTCAGACTCTCATGAAATATACAGTATCCTCAGGCCTGCTTCTCACTATCTGCCCTCCATTGTGTTGTTAAGTACATCCTTGGGCTTCACTATATGTTGAAAAGTTCTTTGTGGCTTCTTATCCCCACATTCTTTGGTTCTGTCATGAGCATCTCCTGAAAACTAAATTCCCATTCCAAGAGTTTCTGAAGAACCACGCATCTGATGGGAAGGGAGAAATGGAATCAGTCACAAGGTGGCAGAGTTCAGCTACACCCTTCACCAACAGCCTGGCGAGACCTCAATTTCTTCTTGAACCAGTGTGGGGGGTTTTGGGGTTGAAGTTCCTCTTGTTCTGCTGGGTATACTGAGAATGGAGAATCAGGATTGACACCAGCTCTACTGAGCTCCCTCAAGGCTGGGCGGGGCTGAGGTTCCAGCAGGGGTGCCCATGAGAATGCATCTTCCAAATACACCCAAGGAAATTTGCCTGGTGAAAGGTGAAGGGGATTGGACAGAGCAGTATCACCTGCACATTTGGTTCTGCCTGGATAAGGGACTATTGAATTTCTTAGTAAACAAACAAGTAATAAAACAAACATGAAATGGAAGCGGGTGGGTGTGTAAAGAGAGTTTCTGAATGAGCCATATCGGCTGGGGAGAAGGACGTGACCCTCGGCAGCTCTCTGCTACATTCCATCTCCCTCAATCAATTCCATCCACATGGGTCTCCTTGCAGACCTTGGATCCAGTCCCAGCACCTGGACAATTGCAGAGGCAATGCCTTCTGTTCTAAATGCTTTACTCCTTCACCAAGAAATTCCCGTAGCTCACTCCCTCGTGTCTTTCAGGGCTCCGCCCAAGGGTCATCTCCTCAGAGAGGCCTTCCCTGACAACCCTGTTAATCTTAGTCCCTTATTCTACTCGAAGAGTTGTGACTCGAAGTTTTCTTGTACTTGGAAAATGTGCGTTACCTATCTTCTTCCCCTAGACTCTATGGTCCATGCTGGCAGGGACTTTGGATCCTTCATTCAGTGCTGTAGCCCATGTTTCTAGGACAAATATTGGCACACACACATGTTCAGTCATGATTTTATTTATTGATTAATCAATGAATGCATGAAAGCACACACACAAAACCAACATGCTGAGAGTGGCTATTTTCTTCTCCTGCAAGTAGGTTCTCTTTACACCTTTCAGAATTTTATTTTACAGAATTTTCTAAATTCTATACAGTTTCTAGGTCCAGACCACCTTGGATGAAAAAATCCCAGTGAGGTCATTAACAAGCTAGTGATCAAGAGGATATGAGTTAATATCTGTGTTTCTCAGTTCCCTCCTCTGTAAAATGCTGGTAATAATAACAAGTACTTGTTGCTTGTTGAAAGGATCACGTATTAAGTGTTTTGTAAGCATGAGCCATTGCGGCTGTTATCATTATTACTATGCTATCATATCATGAGGACAGTTATGATTTTACAGACTTACAGAAGTGCATCCTTTCTCTTTTTATGATATACCATTTATAATCTGCTTATTGTAAAATGTTGGATTTTAGTTTTCTCACATTATCAGGCACATTGTGTATTCAAGAGGATGAGTGCCATACTTTTTCTTTAAAAATAATTATTAAAAAAATATAGTTCTGGCCAGGCGTGATGGCTCATGCCTGTAATCCCAGCCCTTTGGGAGGCCGAGACAGGCACGTCAGGAGGTCAGGAGGTGGAGACCATCCTGGCTAACACGGTGAAACTCCGTCTCTACCAAAAACACAGAAAATAAACTGGGTATGGTGGCGTGCACCTGTAGTCCCAGCTACTTGGGAGGCTGAGGCAGGAGAATCCCTTGAACCCTGGAGGCGGAGGTTGCAATGAGCTGGGATCGCGCCACTGCACTCCAGTCTGGGTAACAGAGCAAGACTCCATCTCAAAAGAAAAAAAAAAGAAAAAAAAGAAATATATAGTTCTATCTCTGGCACTACTATTAGCATTTGTTTATTTAAAATTTTCATTTTGGAATAATTTTAGACGTACATGAAAGTTGCAAAAATAGTATGGGGAGTTCCTATGTCTGTTTTATCCAGCTTCCCCCAGTGATGCTAATTTACATAAGCATAGTAAAAATAATCAAAACTATGAAATTAACATTGGTATACTACTAATAAATAAACTACAGACCTTATTCAGATTTTGCCAGTTTTGAAATGCACTCATTTCTGAAGGAGTGTATTTCTATGAAATATTACATGGATAGACTTGTGTAACCATCAGCATAGTCAGGATACAGAACTGTTCCCTCTTCACAAAGAAATTCTCTCTTACGCCTTTTCAGTCACAGCTGCCCACTAATCTTGGAAACCACTTATCTGTTATATTCAATGCTATAAATTTGTCATTTCTAGAATGTTATTAAATTGGTATTGTAGAGTATGCAACCCTTTGATATTTCTTTTGCTCTGAATACATATAAGGCCTTTCAGATACAGTCAAGTTGCTATGTGTAACAACATTTAGTTCCTTTCTGTTGCTGAGTAATATTCTGTTGATTATATGTACCACAGTTTATCTATTTGCATCCATTTGCATTTTGAAAACTATATGGCTTGTTTCTAATTGTAGGTCATTGCAACATAGTTTTGGTATGAACATATGCCTTTATTTCTGTAGAGTAAATACCCCAGAATAGAATAATCGGGTTACATTTAAGGATATATATCACTTTGTAAGAAACTGCCAACCCATTTTGCAGAGTGGTGTATGTATGATTGTACATTTCACTGCACTATGTGAGACTTCCAGTTACTTCATATCCTCTCTTGGATATTGACAATATATTTTCTTTCTTTTTCTTATTTTTATTTTTATTTTTTGAGACAGAGTCTTGCTTTGTCGCCCAGGCTGGAGTGCAGTGGCACGATCTCAGCTCGCTGCAAGCTCCACCTCCCAGGTTCATGCCATTCTCCTGCCTCAGCCTCCTGAGTAGCTGGGACTACAGGCGCCCACCACCACGTCCGGCTAATTTTTTGTATTTTTAGTAGAGACTGGGTTTCACTGTGTTAGCCAGGATGGTCTTGAACTCCTGACTTTGTGATCCGCCTGCCTCGGCCTCCCAAAGTGCTGAGATCACAGGCGTGAGCCACCGCACCTGGTCCATAGTATATTTTCTTTTGTTATAATTTACAATATATTTTATTGTATTTTACATTTCTGTGTATAGTGATACATTTTTGTGACATTAGTTTGCATTTTCCTAATGGCTAATGGTGTTGACCATTGTATTTTTTGTTTATGTGTTTCTTTGCCATCCATCTACTGGTTCAATCTTTGACTATTTTCTAATTGGATTATTTGTTTTCTTAATGTTGAGTTTAGAGAGTTGTTTATATATTCTGGATATAAATCCTTCTGTGGACTTGAGGTTTGCAAATACATTCCCCAAGTCTGTGTCTTTTTATTCTCTTAACAGTATCTTCAAGAGAATAATAGCTTTTAATTTTGTTGAGGTCAAATTGATCAGGTTCTTTCTTTGCTGGATTATGGTTTTGGTGTGTAAGATCTCTCCATCTAACACCATTTTATGATAATTTTCCACCTGTGTTTTCTTTGAAAAGTTTTATAGTTTCACATTTTCCATTTAGAACTTTGAATTTATTTTTGTATAAGGTGTGGGGCTTATGTTGAAGATTTGGGGGTTTGTTGGTGCATGCTGATACCTAATTGCTCCAACATCATTTGCTGAAAGACTATCCTTCCATTGAATTACTTTTGCGCCTTTGTCAAAAATCAGTTGACTGTACTTGTGTGGTTCTAATTCTGAGTTATCTATTCTGCTCCAGTGATCTGTGTGTCTATTCCTCTGCCAAACACCACTGTCTCGATTGCTAAATTGTGCATTAAGCCTTAAAATTGGTAGAGCACACTTTTAATTCACTTTTTTTTCTTTTCTTTTCTTTTTTTTTTTTTTTGAGACGGAGTCTCGCTCTGTCGCCCAGGCTGGAGTGCGGTGGCGTCATCTCTGCTCACTGCAAGCTCCGCCTCCCAGGTTCACGCCATTCTCCTGCCTCAGCCTCCCGAGTAGCTGGGACTACAGGTTCCCGCCACCACGTCCGGCAAATTTTTTTTTTTTTTTTTTTTTTTTTTTTTTTTTTTTAGTAGAGACGGGGTTCATCGTGTTTGCCAGGATGATCTCAATCTCCTGCACTTGTGATCTGCCCGCCTCGGCCTCCCAAAGTGCTGGGATTACAGGCGTGAGCCACCGCGCCTGGCCTTAATTCGCTTTTTTCAAGTTATTTTTTCTTTAGCTGTTCTAGTTCCTTTGCTTTTCAATATAAATTTTAGAATCAGCTTGTCTATATCTAAGGTGGCCAACTTTTTAGAGTCAACCCAGACAGAATAAATCATAATAATGTAACATATAATAATTATACACATTATTACTTTAGTATATCATATAAAATAGAGGTTTCTTTGAAAGTATTATTCTATATGATTTATTTTTATGTCACACGAACTGCATTTCTTTATTTATTTATTTTAGAGACAGGGTCTCACTCTGTCACTAGGCTGGAGTACAGCAGCTCCATCATAGGCCACTGCAGCCTCAATCTCCCAAGCTTACATGATCCGCCCACCTCAGCCTCTGGAGTAGCTGGGACTACAAAGATGTGCCACCACACTTAGCTAATTTTAAAATTTTTTGTAGAGATGGGGTCTCACTATGTTGCCTAGGCTGGGCTTGAACCCCCAGCCTCAAGTGATCCTCCTGCCTCAGCCTCCTGACATTTTTTTACAAAACAAAAATAAGACCAATTAACAGTGCTAAGTAGTAGTAATTAATGATAGGCTTAATAAACAAGCAATATATGTGAAAAATATAACAATGTTTTATATTTCTTGTTACAGCAATTTATTTTAATTCCTTATTGCATACCTACATATTGTAGGCTATATTCAGTCATTCTTAAAATATGTAATCATGGCCGGGTGCAGTGGCTTATGCCTGTAATCCCAGCACTTTGGGAGGCCGAGGCGGGCGGATCACGAGGTCAGGAGATCGAGACCATCCTGGCTAACACGGTGAAATCCTGTCCGTACTAAAAACACAAAAAATTAGCCGGGCGTGGTGGCAGGCGCCTGTAGTCCCAGCTGCTCTGGAGGCTGAGGCAGGAGAACGGCATGAACCCAGAAGGCAGAGCTTGCAGTGAGCCGAGATAGGGCCACTGGCTCCAGCATGGGTGACAGAGCAAGACTCCGACTCAAAAAAAAAAAAAAAAAAAAAAAATATATATATATATATATATATAAAATCATATGACTTTTAGGAGGAGAATGTAAATTAAAACTGACTATAGGATCTTCTAATATTTAATTTTAAAGTAAGAATGACATGGTTATTTCTGTCCAGTGACACAGTGGAATATATGTTTTTTCTTCTTCCAAGTTTCCTTTTTGGTAGTATTTCTCTATACTGCCTACAGCCTTCATGATATCTTTCTTGTATTTCATGTGGTGATAAAATTGAGTACAGTCAAACATATCATTCACTTTGACTTCCTGCTCTGTACTCATCAAGTCCACATTACATTGATTCCAGTGGTAAGTGTGATGTAAAAATATAGCTAAATATGTTCAAGAAAAGAGTGTTTGGACATAAGATATTTAGGATTTTACCTACCAGCAGAAGCAGAGTTTTGTGTTTGACTGAATTCATGTCCAGCTTTCAAAAAAATTCCACCCACTTTGTATTTAGAGGGTTGTTTTCGTAGACTGTTTGTTAATGAGATCATTTGCATCTAGAGATCCATTATATAGGCTGCTGACACGTAAAAAAGTCCATGATTTATGAACATTCATAAGTGTATTGGATGCCATCATAAGTTAATCCTCTTTCTCATGAAAATGTTTTCAAAGCACAGAGGTAATTTGCAGTTGTGAAATCAAATTTGTATTCTAAATAATTTACGATTTCTAAAAAGAAATTGAGAAAGTTCTGTTTAAAACTGGCCTGGCGTGGTGGTTCATGCGTGTAATCCCAGCACTTTGGAAGGCCATGGTAGGTGGATTTCTTGAGGTCAGGAGTTCAAGACCAGCCTGACCAACATGGTGAAACCCCATCTCTACTAAAAATGCAAAAATTAGCCAGGTGTGGTTGCATGCCTGTAGTCCTAGATACTCAGGAGGCTGAGGCAGGAGGATGACTTGAAACCGGGAGGCAGAGGTTGCAGTGAGCCGAGATTGCACCACTGCACTCCAGCCTGGGTGACAGAGCACTATTCTATCTCAAAGAAAGTTCTATTTAACTTAGCTGATCTTTTCTGATGACCTTTTTTCGTGTTCTGAAATAGTACCATTTTCCTAAAACATGAGGGTTTTTTGTTCATCTTGTTTTTGCTATATTAGTTTTTGTTGCAACCAGAACACAACAACAAGTAACTCAAATGCAACCAGTTTATCATTTTCTAGGCTCCATATGACCTCTTCAAAGATCACCAGCAGTTTTGGGAAAAAAGCATTGTTCTCCCCTTCTCATTGTTCTTCCCTTCTCATTGTTCTCGTCCTTAATGTGCTTTCAGATTAGAGAGCGTTCTTCTTTTTTCATACTCTGAAACCATGATTTTATGGCAGGCTAACATTTTGGTATCTTTTCTACGGCTGGCCACAATGCAAGCTGTCTTGTGGACACAGGGGTAAGGATGCTATCTCCTGCCATTTCCATAAAGCCAGAGTTATGATTCTTGTTTCTGCATGTTTTTAGACAACTGAAAAGTAGTGAAAAACTTTAATTATGAAAGTCTTAAAATCACAAATAAGCATGCCAGTCTCCTTTTTAGCAGTTCTATATTAACTGTGTGTGAGGCATTTAGTAGGTAATATCTTTTCTTAGGTAAGAAGTTCATAGACTAAATGGAATTTGGCAAATTAACATTTGTGCTGTCTACCAGATATGCATATAGATGAGCAAATTCTAGTACGGATTTGGAAAAGATATTAATAATCTTTTGTTTCATGATTTTTGTGGTTTAATGAAAAGTTTCATAGAAACCAAGAAGATAATTTAAAGTTCCATTTTTCAAATAAAAATGTCTAAAAGGTGGGGTGCATTTTTTTGGTTATTATTATTTGATGCATCACTTGCTATACTGTAGGGAGCATGATTGACAGTAAGACCTGTCAGAGTCAGCTCTACACTGTAAAGAACCAATGTATCTATTATCAAAATTTCTCATTTTGTTTGTTGAAAGGACATTTTCAATGCAACTTATAAGTTAACGTAAATCAATAAAATGATATAATGGGTGTGCTGGTTTGTGTGGTACACCAAAACAAATTCGATGTTTTAGTTTTCCAGAATATCTGCTTCTAGTTACTCTGCACTTTCTCTCTGGGTAAATGGGTTGCTCCAGTGCAGGGCTATGATTCTCTGTCTTGAGCTAGGCATCTTTATTAATTGTAAACCTCATATCTCTTTTACGATGTGTCACTGAATGTTCGAATACTTTTAAAGGTAATGTAACTTTACTCATTTTCAAAGAGAAATCAATAAAATGATATAATGATGTGTGCTGGTTTGTTCGGTATACCAAAGCTAATTCAGTGGCTGCTATTTTCCACTGAGCATCAGTGTCTGTTTAGGAGACCAAAAATCAAAAAAATAACAGAAATAAAGAAAAGGAAAAAATTAAAGAAACTTTTGTTCCCTTTAGAATTACGTGCTTATATCATCCTTAAATGGTAAAATTTAGTATTCACACAGAGGGATGATAGTGAAAAGACACAAAAAGAAGACAGCCATCTGCACCATCTACAAGCCAAGGTACACACCTTTGTAATCCAGTTGTCTGCGTCCTTCATGTACCATTAAAATAACACAACCGTTTAGCCTTCTGGACTATGCTGCATTGGTATTGTCATTGTTTGTGTTTTCGCTATCTGAATTATGAGAAAATATGGTCACAAGGTTGATAAAGTTAAAAACTGAACCAGCACCAAATTGATTCAAAGTAGAACAGTGAATCAAGTCAAATGCAGACAAACACTCATGATCACAACATGCTTCATTTACAGATTTAAGTCGCAAGAGTTAAAGTGATTCATGATTTGCAGCTCACAGTAATTCACCGATCACTGTGAACTGCAAATCGTGGTTATCCACATCAGTGGTCAGGAGAAAACAGTGACAGCAATTACAAAGAAACAGATAATATGCGCTGTCTCCATTTGGCAGTAAAATGCATACAGCCCTTGTTTGGGTAATGCCATATGGGTTTTCTAGTGTTTTCTCCAATCTTCTTTTCTCATAGCCAAAAATTTGGGGTTTTTCACATCCCACAGAGGGGATTCCTAGAAAGTGGGACTTCCGGTGCCAAAATCAAGACAATTTGAGATAAACTGTTGGGATTTTGATAAAAATTGCATGAATCCTACAGACGTGTTTCATCTGTTTACCATGTTAAGTCTTCTGATCTATAAACATGATATTTCTCTCCATTTATTTAGGTGTTCATTGATTTTTAAATCAGTGCTTTATAAGCTTTTCAAAATAGAGATTCTATACGTTTTGATGTATGTATTCATAAGTACTTTTGAGCTATTATAAATGGTACTGAGTTTTAAATGTTTAAATTTCTATTTCCAAGAGTTATTGCTGGTATATAGAAATATAATTGATTTTGACCAGGCACGGTGGCTCACGCCTGTAATCCCAGCACTTTGGGAGGCTGAGGTGGGTGTATCACGGGGTCAGGAGATCCAGACCATCCTGGCTAACACAGTGAAACTCTGTCTCTACTAAAAAAAAAAAAAAAAAAAAAAAAGAAAAACAAAATTAGCCGGGTGTGGTGGTGGGCGCCTGTAGTCCCAGCTATCAGGGAGGCTGAGGCGGGAGAATGATGTGAACCCAGGAGGCTGAGCTTGCAGTAAGCCGAGATTGCACCATTGCACTGCAGCCTGGGCTACAGAGCGAGACTCCGTCAGAAGGGAAGGAAGGGGAAGGGGAAGGGGAAGGGGAAGGGGAAGGGGAAGGGGAAGGGGAAGGGGAAGGGAAGGGGAAGGGGAAGGAGAAGGGGAAGGAAAGAGGAAGGGGAAGGGGAAGGGAAGAGGAAAGGAGGGGAGGGGAGGGGGAGGGAAGGGAAAGGAAGGAAAGAAGGAAGGAAGGAAGGAAGGAAGGAAGGAAGGAAGGAAGGAAGGAAAGAAAGAAAGAAAGAAAGAAGGAAAGAAAGAAAGAGAGAAAGAAAGAGAGAAAGAGAGAAAGAGAGAAAGAAAGAAGGAAAGAAAGAAAGAAAGAAAAGAAAAGAAAGAAAGAAAGAAAGAAAAGAAAAGAAAGAAAAGAGAGAGAGGGAGGGAGGGAGGAAGGAAGGAGGAAGATTGATTTTGAATGTTGACCCTATATCTTGTGACCTTGCTAAAGTCTCTTATTAATTCAGGTATAGTTTTTGGACGTTATTTGAGATTCTCTACATAGACAATTATGCCATCTGCAAATAGAAGTAGCTTTATTTCTTCATTTTCAACCTGTAAGCATTTTACTTCCTTTGCCTATCTTATTGTACTGGCTAGGACTTTCATCACCAAGTGGAAAAGGAGTGATAAGAGTGGACGGCATACTCCACCCTTCCCTCCAGTCTTAGAAGGAAGCATCCAGTCTTTGGACATTAAACACACTAAGCAATGTTAACTATAGTAGTAGTTGTTGTTCTTTTATAATGTGCTTTACCAGGTTGGTGATGCTCTTTTCTGTGCCTAGTTTGCTGAGAGCTTAATAAAAGCTCATAATAAATGAATGGGAGTTGAATTTTGTCAAATGCCTTTTCTGCATGCATTGATATGATCATGTGGTTTTTCTAAAGATTACAGAGATGGTGAATATATTGAGTCTTGCATTTGTGCAACAAATAAGAAATGTGGTGGTGGTACCTTGTTCGTATCAGTAAATTAAATTTTCTAATATCTGCTGGAGTCTGCCATGATAGATTCTCCTGGGAAGACTTTCCCTACCTTCTCCATTCAATGGGACACATCTGGGACTGTCTTTCTCTCTCATCACTTTCCTTTTCTGTCTTAAATTTTGACTTTCCCTGACACTCCTCTGGGAAAATAGAAGCACCATCAGCTTCCTGCCATAGATACAAAAGGTATACATCAATCAGTCATTTCATACTTCTGTCTCATTCCTATGGAAGATGCATTCCCAATCCTGTATAGTAACTCTATTTTATAATATAGATCTTACCATATCTTTAATACTGGTATCTCTCCATCAACCATTGAATATACACATCATTTATATTCACATCCTGCTCCATACTTAATTCACTGAAGTTTGGTTTCTGTTGACATCTATCCCATTGAAATTGTTCTTCATAAAATGAAAATGATCTCTTTATGAGGAATTTCAGCAAACGCTTCTTAGTTATTTTATTGCTTCATGTATCAACTAAATTTAACAACTATCCAATCCCTCCTTTGGCATTTCTAAAACTACATTCTCTAAATCTCACTTATTCCTAATCTCTTCCCACTGTTTCTTGATATTATTTGAGAGTTATCTTTCTGCTTTTCCGTGTAATATTTGTTCTCCTTAATGCTCCATCCTGCATCTCTTCCCTCTCACTCTCCGAGGTTCCCAAACTCATATGCCTTTAGGAACAAAAAGGAACACAAGTACCCGAGGATAGCTGGTGTAAGTGTCTGAGATGAAGCAGAAGAGTGCCTGTTCTGCCTAAACTGCTCAGGAAAAGCACAGAATACCTTTGCAAATCCATCCCTTCCCATCCATAGGTTCATGAAATGTTAAACTGCATCTTTTCTTATGCATTTATCCCTAATCAAATGGACATCTCTGTTTAGATGCCTGGCATTTACGTTAAACTCAAAACATATAAAACGAACTCATCATCCTCCCACATAAATCTGCTCTCTCTTTTCTCACAAACTCAGTAACTGATATGACACACAAAATTGTGCATGTCAGAAACCTGACCATAAACCTGATTCCTCCATTCTTATTTCTAGCATTTCATCGATCATCCATTTTTGTCAATGTAACCCCCAATTATTTCTCAATTTTTCAATTAATCTCCATCTTCATTATTCATTCCCTAGTTAAAGCTACCATTATCTGTCACCTGAGTGAAGCCTGAACACATGGCATGCCTCTGAACTTAATCTCCTTTATTCCCTTCTCTTTTCAGCAAAGATCCTACTAAATGCAAATAAACCTCTCAAATACTTCTGATAATTCAACAGCGTTTGACACTATTGGCGACTTCCTCTGGCTTGAAATGCTGCTATTTTGATTCCCATCTCTATCACTCTCCTGGCTTACTTTCTATCTCTTAACCAGGTACTGTTTTTAGTCTCCGTGGCAGTTTTTCCTTCAATACTACACGTGGGAATGTCTTAGCTTCTCAGAATATCTGCTTCTAGTTACTCTGCACTTTCTCTCTGGATAAATGGGTTGCTCCAGTGCAGGGCTATGATTCTCTGGCTTGAGCTAGGCATCTTTATTAATTGTGAACTTCATATTTCTTTCAGGATATGTCACTGAGTTTGTATAAACTCTTTACTGTTTTCACCCAAAACCTGTTCTTTACCTCCCTTCTCCATTTCATCAGATCACACTTACGGCCGGGTGTGGTGGCTCATGTCTATAATCCCAGCACTTCGGGAGGCTGAGGATCGCTTGAGCCCAGGAGTTTGAGACCAGCCTGGCCAACATGGTGAGATTCCACCTTTACAAAAAATACAAAAATTAGCCGGGTATGGTGGTGTGCTTCTGTAGTCTCAACTACTTGGGAGGCTGAGATGAGATGATCACTTGAGCCTCGGAGGTCAAGGCTGCAATGAGCTGTGATCGTGCCAGTACACTCCAGCCTGGGCAACAGACCGAGACTCTGTCTCAAAAAAAAAAAAGAAAAAAAAGAAAAAAACAGAGATCACACTATTCACCGAGTGCTCAAGCCCGAAACCTGAAAGTCAGGATCTAATCTTCTTTTTTTTTTATTTATTATTATTATACTTTAAGTTCTAGGGTACATGTGCATAACGTGCAGGTTTCTTACATATGTATGCTTGTGCCATCTTGCTGTGCTGCACCCATCAACTCGTCAGCACCCATCAACTCGTCATTTACATCAGGTATAACTCCCAATGCCATCCCTCCCCCCTACCCCCTCCCCATGATAGGCCCCGGTGTGTGATGTTCCCCTTCCCGAGTCCAAGTGATCTCATTGTTCAGTTCCCACCTATGAGTGAGAACATGCAGTGTTTGGTTTTCTGTTCTTGCGATAGTTTGCTAAGAATGATGGTTTCCAGCTGCATCCATGTCTCTACAAAGGACACAAACTCATCCTTTTTTATGGCTGCATAGTATTCCATGGTGTATATGTGCCACATTTTCTTAATCCAGTCTGTCACTGATGGACATTTGGGTTGATTCCAAGTCTTTGCTATTGTGAATAGTGCCGCAATAAACATACGTGTGCATGTGTCTTTATAGCAGCATGATTTATAATCCTTTGGGTATATACCCAGTAATGGGATGGCTGGGTCATATGGTACTTCTAGTTCTAGATCCTTGAGGAATCGCCATACTGTTTTCCATAATGGTTGAACTAGTTTACAATCCCACCAACAGTGTAAAAGTGTTCCTATTTCTCCACATCCTCTCCAGCACCTGTTGTTTCCTGACTTTTTAATGATTGCCATTCTAACTGGTATGGGATGGTATCTCATTGTGGTTTTGATTTGCATTTCTCTGATGGCCAGTGATGATGAGCATTTTTTCATGTGTCTGTTAGCGGTATGAATGTCTTCTTTTGAGAAATGTCTGTTCATATCCTTTGCCCACTTTTGGATGGGGTTGTTTGTTTTTTTCTTGTAAATTTGTTTGAGTTCTTTGTAGGTTCTGGATATTAGCCCTTTGTCAGATGAGTAGATTGCAGAAATTTTTTCCCATCCTGTAGGTTGCCTGTTCACTCTGATGGTAGTTTCTTTTGCTATGCAGAAGCCAAAATTGACAAATGGGATCTCATTAAACTAATCTTCTATGTCCCTTACCTATCCATCCTCCATTCCTCAGTTGAGCCCCAAATATATCCTCCTTCATCATATCTACATCATCTTCATCTTTTAGCAGACTCTCAACTTTGATGCTTTCCCTTCTCAATTCATTCTGAATATACTAAGGAGGGCAATATTTTAAAAACATAATGTCAGTTAGATGAGTCTGCAAGTCCTTGGTGGTTTCCATTTACTCTTTACATACAATCTGCCTGCTTACCATCGCCTCCAGGGCTGCCCCGATACCTTCCTGTCTCTCCTGGTTCTGAGCTTTTCCTTCCCCTCACAACCCCAGAAAGCACCACTATTATTAGTATGATTTCTTGAGCAAATAACGAAACAGGCTTATAAATAACAAACTGACTTTTTAAAAAATTTTACGTTTTTCTGAGATAACTCGAAATGCCAAAGTGGTACAAAATTCAGAGCCAAAAGCCCTAATTCTATTCTCATGACCATTGCCATGAAATGAATGGAAGTTCTAATCTACATGACCTGATTGCTCAGAACTGATTAAGTTCTCATATCTGATCTAAGCACTGCAGCAAGGAGATAGAATTACTCTGCTTGTCATAACCTAATCAGGGCCCACCCATGGTCAGTAACACCCTCAAATGAGTACCAGACACAGAATAGGAGATGAGAAAAGAATGTTTTGGAGGTTTTACTGGTTAGGGATGCTTTGAGCTGCAGAAAGCAAGCAAAAAACGCACAAGACAATAGCTTAAAGAATGGGATTTTATTCTACATGCCAAAAACTATAGATACAAGTAGGTGGCTATTGGTATTTGTCCAGCAGTTTGTAGATGTCAGGCTCAACCTCTCTGTGATTCGTTTGACTGTTTTTTTGTTTGTTTGTTTGTTTGTTTTTTTGAGACGGAGTCTCGCTGTATCACCCAGGCTGGAGTGCAGTGGCATGATCTCAGCTCACTGCAAGCTCCGCTTCCCGGGTTCACGCCACTCTCCTGCCTCAGCCTCCCAAGTAGCTAGGACCACAGGCGCCCGCCACTGCGCCCCGCTAATTTTTTGTATTTTTAGTAGAGACGGGGTTTCACTGTGTTAGCCAGGATGGTCTCGATCTGATCTCCTGACCTTGTGATCCGCCTGCCTCGGCCTCCCAAAGTACTGGGTTTAGAGGTGTGAGCCATCGCGCCTGGCTCGTTTGACTGTTTTTATACTGTCGTCATAGGAGCAGCAATAGCTCCTGACTTTCCTTATACATTCCTGGAAAGAGAAACAGATGTAGGAAGGCAAAGTACGGATAAACTTCTCTGTACATCTCTTGACTGGAACACAGCGAAAGACCAAGAAGTTAAATATTTCACTTGTGCAGCCTCAACTGTGGAGACAGACAAGAAAAGACAATAGGGTGTTGCATTTTGCTCAGCCCATTTATAATGCTCTTTCTTGTGGTAAAGGCTACCAGAAAATCTAGTTAATTCACTCTGGGCCTTCATATATATGTATGTATATATATTATACACATATATGTGTATATATACATCTGTAATTTACATATACATACATACATGTGTGTATATATGAGAAAATATATACACACTATATATACATACTATATATACACATACTAGATATACATACTAGATATACATACTATATATATATGTTCTTTCTGCCTGGATTTATCTTGATCTTCCCTTTGATCTTTGCTAACTCTCTTGTTATCTTTCAATTAATTATCAGCTTAAATTTCACCTTTTCAGAAAATTATTTCTTGGGCTACCTGCCCTAGTTTGTCTTCTCAACCATTCTCTATCAATTTAACCAAGTCATTTATTTAAATGAAACATTTTTTGTAGAGATGAGAGGTCTTGCTATGTTGCCCAGGTTGGGCTCGAACTCCTGGCCTCAAACAATTCTTACATGTTGGCCTCCTAAAGTGTCGGGATTACAGGTGTGAGCCACTGTGCCTGGCCCTTTTTTAAATCATATAATTTGTATTTGAAGTTTCGTTTGTACCTTTTTGTTGTGCTCTATCAATGCAAAGTTTATAAATAGGCCAAGCGTGGTGGCTCATGCCTGTAATCCCAGCACTTTGGGAGGCCGAGGTGGGCGGATCACGAGGTCAGGAGATCGAGACCATCCTGGCTAACACAGTGAAACCCTGTCTTTACAAAAAATACAAAAAATTTAGCTGGGCATGGTGGTGGGCACCTGTGGTCCCAGCTACTCAGGAGACTGAGGCAGGAGAATGGCACGAACCCAGGAGGGGGAGCTTGCAGTGAGCCAAAATGGCGCCACTGCACTCCAGCCTGGGCAACAGAGCGAGACTCCGTCTCAAAAAAAAAAAAAAAGTTTATAAATAAACTACTTGAGGCCAAGAGCCATCTTGTTTAATTCACCAAATTGTACCAGTCCCTAGCACAAGTCAGCCATATCGTTGAAGTTCAAGAAATCTCTATTGAATAAATACATAAACAAAATAATTTATACAGCAAACAGGAATCTGTAAGATTTTTTAGTATAAAGTTGGTGGGCTAATAGAACAGACATGAAACTGTTTAGATATGGGAAAATATGTAATATAGTTAAGAGCTCCAAACCCTGAGTAGCTGAACCAAAGAATAATTGGGCAAATAAAGAGATGAGGAGGGATGTTTTAGACCCCTCATTAGAAAGCAGACAACAACAGCAGCAATAAAAAAACAAAGGTGTCTGTTCAAAAGAAGGCTATACTTCAGCATGGCTTCTTCTAAATCTGTTAGCCTTTCATGCGATTCATATCAGCCCTCTTCTTTGTCACATCTTTGAGGAAATTGACTGTGTCTTCAGCCAGCATGCGTTTTTTTTTTACCTAGCCTCTAGTCAATTCTGAAATTTATTTCCCTTCTCCTTTTTACTCTATTTATTTTGAGAAACTCGTTTTATAGCCCCATATGCTTGTGTGTGTGGTCACACAGCAGATCCCAAGACACAAAGAGAGCCTCCTCCCGACTTCACCCTTCCGCACACCGCTTTCACGTTGTTAATTGCTTCTCATCCTATAGAACCAATTTATGCCTCACCCCTCAAGGGCAGTCTGAGTCGTGTGCACCTGTTTGTGCCTCTTTAGGCCCCACACTTCTCCTAGGATGGCACTCACTGCACTGAAGTGTAATTATTTTTATTCACCTGCTTCTTTCAATTCAGTGAATGCTCAGCAAGCACAGGACAATGTCTATTCTGTTCACTCTTGCATCCCTACCTCCTAGCCCTGCCTCTGCAGCATATTAGGCACTCAGTACGCACTCTGAATGAATGCATAAAATAGCATGTAGTAATTTATACAACTATAGCAGGGTCCAAGGATGCCAATTTCTATTCACTCTTGCTAGTACAGGATATTCATTTTTATTATATATTTGATCAATTCATATAGACAAAGTATCTTTACTTAATTAGTGAGATTGTATTTGTTTTTCATTTTCTCATTTGATGTTTGTGTTTACTATTAAGGCACTGACCTCTCTGTGTCCTTGGCCCATTTATCTAGTAATAAGTTGTTTCTTTCTTGCTTTTTTTTTATATATATATACTTTATAGGGCAAATGCACACAACGTGCAGGTTTGTTACGTAGGCATACATGTGCAATGTTGGTTTGCTGCACCTATCAACTCATCATTTACATTAGGTATTTCTCCTAATGCTATCCCGCCCCCACCCCCACCCGCCACAGGCCTCAGTGTGTGATGTACCCCACCCTGTGTCCATGTGTTCTTGTTCTTCAACTCCCACCTATGAGTGAGAACATGCGGTGTTTGGTTTTCTGTCCTTGTGATAGTTTGCTTAGAATGATGGCTTCCGGCCAGGCGCGGTGGTTCACGCCTGTAATCCCAGCACTTTGGGAGGCTGAGGCGGGCAGATGACGAGGTCAGGAGATCAAGACCATCCTGGCTAACATGGCGAAACCCCGTCTCTACTAAAAGTACAAAAAATTAGCCAGGTGCGGTGGCTGGCACCTGTTGTCCCAGCTACTCAGGAGGCTGAGGCAGGAGAATGGCGTGAACCCAGGAGGAGGAGCTTCCAGTGAGCCGAGATCGCACCACTGCACTCCAGCCTGGGCAAGAGAGTCAGACACTGCCTCAAAAAAAAAAAAAAAAAAAAAAAAAAAAAGTAAAGCGGAGGTAATGTAGATAAGTAGAAATTAGTGAGTGAAAGAAAAAAAAAAAAAAGAAGGCAGAAAAACAATGGAAGCAAAAGCTTGTTTCAAGAATCATTGCTACAAACACTCTAACAAAATAACCCAGTATCTAGTAGTTTTTCTAAAAAGGAAAGTGATCCACTCATCTCGTCCTCCCAAAGTGGTGAGATTACAGACATGAGCCACTGCACACCCACCCTACATTACCTCTACTTTATTATTATTATTATTTATTTTTTGAGATGGAGTTGTCCTCCATCTCATTTATTTTTTGAGATGGGGTCCTCTTGCTCTGTCGTCCAGGCTGGAGTGCAATGGTGTGATCTCGGCTCACTGCAAGCTCCACCTCCTGGGCTCACACCATTCTCCTGCCTCAGCCTCCCGAGTAACTGGGACTACAGGTTCCCACCACGCCTGGCTAATTTTTTTGTATTTTTAGTAGAGACAGGGTTCCACCGTGTTAGCCAGGATGGTCTCATCTCCTGATCTCGTGATCCACCTGCCTCGGCCTCCCAAAGTGCTAGTTTACAGGCGTGAACCACTGCACCCTTTATATTGGCTAATTGTTGTCGGCCACGTATGGTTTCGTTTTCTCATGTGGATGGGTAGGTCTTTTCTAATATTTTGAGTTACTTCACTTACATAACAAATATTTATCAAATGCATCCATTATGGCCCATCCTTACATCAAGTATCAAGGAAATAATGAACAGGATACAGACAATTCTAACCCTTAAGTATGTAACAATCCAGGAGGAGAGAAATAAAAGGCACATAATTATAACCAGTATGTGTATTTTGAGTGCATTTAGAACATGGCTGTGCTTACAGGTTAGGGAGAGCGTTCTCCCAGTAAGTAGTGTTCATGAGTTGGTCAGGTAAGACTCAAGTTGGAGAAGGACCTAAAAGGGTTTTCAAGCACAGGAAATATTTAACTGCATAAGAAGTTCACTTAAAAGATTTCTATTTAATAATGATACTGCTTACAGTTATTTATTTCCTCTCAGGACAGCTTACACTAGGTGTCTTTATATTTTATATTAAATTTGCAAAGATCCCTTTTCCCTTCATGTCTTTCATAAAATGAAATTAACAAATTGAAATACGTTTGCAGGTGTTTGTGAAGAAATGAGGTTCCAGCTGGCAGGTAGAAGTTCACATGTTATGGGGAGTTAGGGGAGCCTCTCCCACCCACAGCAGTCTGGCCTTCAGCACACTGTCATGTTGGACTGCAACACTGAGGACCTACTGACCCCTTCCCCACTGACCCATCCCAGGACCTGGTAGGTGAATCTTTTGGTAAATGTTTGACCAACTCTCCAGTCTTTCCATGTAGAGCCCAGCATGAAAATCCAAGAGAGCTGCTGGGTGCTCTCTCCCCGTGCCCAAAGCTGCTATCTCTGCAGGATCAGGTGTGATGAAGTAAACTCATTTCACATCTGGAAGCCTCTTTCTCTAGGTCTGGCTGCCTCCTAGGCAGCATTGGGGAAGAGTCGCTCTGCCCCATGCCTTACTCCTTTCTCACATTCTGACATTCTGTTTCTCCTGTAAAGGCTAGGTCTTCTATGGCCTGGCTAGGGTGCTTGTGTGAATGAACTTGGGACAGCTTTGGAAAGGGTGGTTCTCCGTGCCTCTCACAGCAGAGAGGGAAAGTGGACACAAAACAAGGAGTTAAATGGGGATGTAAAGGGACTGTTTGCCTAGTGATTTCTGGACTTGACTGCAAGAAGTACACAGGGGTTATAGCTCCTGCAAGGCATCAATCCAGCAGTGAGGGGAGTATTAAGGCATTAGAGAAAATGACCAGCACTGTGTGTGGCAGGAACAACAGCCCATAGTCCTACTCCAGAAACAAAACATCCTGGATATCCCCACAATTTTAAATGATAAGGGGCAGATTTATTTTGATTCTGGAGAAACTTTTTGATGGGTTGTGGGGAGGTAAGATTTCTAAACAATCCTAACACTTCTGAAGCGGTGAGACACTCACATTGGTTTTGTGTAAGAGGTGCCATCAAAGCCAGGTCACTCCTGCCTGGGTGATTGCAGAAATGTCCCCCTTTCCCCACAGAACCCCCTTTAAATATTTCACCGGAAGCTTTTAAACTGGGATGGATTTCATCTCAGCATGAACAGGGGCTTCAGCATTTCCAGCACCCGCCCCCACCTGTTAAGTAGTGCCAGTAAGTGTTGGGAATTCCAGCTCCCAATCCAAATTATAATTCCCTCACCCTAATAGGACTCCCAGTTTACTTCTTTGAGGTGTTATGTGACACGTGTCCTCTTCATTATTAGTCTTCCACAGAGTTTCTGGCTTTGGCCAAATGGTCTTTCCCACTCTTTTGTAGTTTAAAGGACTTCTGTTCTTATTAAAGCCCCTTTTCTCCCCCTTACCCCTTACAGGACTAAAAATTCACAAAGAGATTTTTCTTCAGGCATTGCCCCTAAAGCCCACTCGTAGCCCATCCCATCCTCTGAGGATTACCTAGTGGCTCACCGCTCCTGATGGGCAACCCACCTCCCTCTCTTAGGTGTCTTGTGTGTTTGTCAGAGAAAGCACCTTCACCTCCAACCCTCAGGAAAGATTACGTTTCCAATCCCAGCTTCACTGCTCAACAGGAATATCACTTTATTAGGTTAATCTCTCCAAAAGTAAGTTTCTTAATTTGCACAATCAGAATGATATTGCTTTCTCCAAAATATCCTAAGAATTAGAAAAATAAAATTCCTAGCCTTTTTGTATGTGTGGCCCATGAACCCATGTGAGTGTGGGCTCCCACATGAAATTTAAAGTTAAAAATCAATAACCTAAAAACCACAGGGTGTAGGGGAGTTGAAGGCAGGTGGGGACAAATGTGGACTCTGGATTCATTCTAAGTTCTAGTCCTAGCTCCTTCTCTTATTAACCTTTATGAGCTATGGAAAGTTCATTACCTACATTATTCCTGTGTTTCCTCCATGGTGCAGAGGCAGTTGGTGCCTGCCTGACAGGCCTGTTGTGAGGATTAGATAAAAGGAGAAAAATACATGTCAGGGCTCATGTACAATGTCTCACTCTTTAAGTGCCCACAAAGCATCTATTAATTTTAATAAAATGTAGAAACTTAAGGGAAGGAAATTATTTTTGGTTTTTATTCCCATAGGATGTGATTATGGACAATCTTACTGTTTTTTTATGCTTTTCTATATTTGTGCAGGTTTTTGAAATAAATATGAGTTACACTTAAAGACAAAACTACAAACTTCACAAATTAAGGAGTAATCATGAGTAGCGATTTTCCCACCCCATTAGGGGAAATAGTTATATCTGTGTATACTGTAAAATAGAGAATTGTCTCACTCCCAACCATACTGCTTTGTTAAAATGATAACGTACACTTCCAGAAATGATTGTATCACAAGAATCTTTAATGTTTACTTTAAAGTTGACTCACGGTGGGGTTGTATATGTGTTTAGTAAAGTGTGCCAAGTGCTCTCACATTGAGACCAGTCCAGTTCAAATTAGTTTACTCCACGAGGATGTTTTCAGTCCCCAGCAAGGTCATGAGGGCCTTGACATTTCTTGGTTAGGCCGGCTTTGCTGGTGAGTTTTTCCAAACTCTGCAGGAGCAGTCTACCCCAACACACATGTCAGTCCCATGTAAAATAATCAGATGGAAACGTTCTCAATGTACTTCATCAGTTTAGCACGTCTCTGATACAAAAATCCAAGAAAGGTACCACAAAAGCGAAAGCACCAACCAAGCTTACATAGAAACAAACATGCATACATCCTAAATACTACACAATAGTACCCAAATGAATACAACATTGCATTAAAGGTATAAAAGCACTGTACTGAAAACGTAAAAGTTACACGTGAATACTGCACTGTAAATCCTGAACACTCTAATGACCCACCCCCACCCTTCCACAGCCCCGGTGAGGGTCAGAGACCATTCATCTGCCTCCAGACTCGGCTAGTCCTCGGAGACGCTGCTGCGAGGGCAGTGGGCAGTGGGATTAGCCTCCCGCAGAGCTCTGGCCTCCTCCAGCGCTTCTCTGTATCGGGAGGGCCAGGCCTGGGGGTCTTTCTTAAAGACCCTGGCCAGGAACTCCATGATTTGCAGCTTGGTGATTTCGCGGCTGGCCCGGGAGCCCCAGAAGAACTCGTACTCGGGCGGCTCCACGTACGGGACGCGCTGGTACTTCAGGTAATTCTGCTGGACGAACTCCTCAGTGATGAGCTTCCGCACGTCCCCGAAGGTGGAGTGCTTCTTCCAGGGCCGCAGCCCCAGGATGCGGAGCACGTTCCAGACCGCGCTCTCTCTGGCGCCGCGGCCCTTCACGTAGATGAGGCTCAGGATCATGAGGAGGAGGCCTGTCATGGGCATGCGGTTGCTCAGCGCCACCCTGTCCAGCTCCTCGGGCTCCAGCGCTTTGACCAGCGCAAACTCCATGGTGTGCAGGCTGGTTAGCCTCAGGTGCAGCCCGAACACCCGGGCGAGGATGAGGCTGGTGCGCCGGAGGATGCTCCTGCACCACTTCTTGTAGCTGCCGATGACATCTTTCACCATGTCTGGAAACCAGATGATCATCTTCTTCTGGTCCTTGACCAGCACGTACCACATGAGCTCGTGCGCCTTCTGCACCAGCTGCGCCGGGGCTGGCGGGGCCGGGCCGGGCTGGGCCGCGCTCGGGGCCTGGTGGGCGCGGCCCTCCTCCGCGGCCTGCTGCAGGGCCTTCGGGTCGTCCTCGTCGCTCGGGGCCTGGGGAGGCTGCGCGGCCTGCGGGGCGGCCGTCGGGCCTAAAGGAGGGCTCTGCGGCTCTGCCAGGGTCTCGGACGGAGGAACCCCCTCCGGCACCCCAGGGCTGCTGTGCACCTCGGAGCTGGGGGCCTCGGCTGCAAAGTTAGGGTCGCTTAGATCCTTACTTTGTTCTGACATGTCTGCGCCGTCTGGCAAGGGCAGGGCCTCTGCGTCCAGGAGCTCTTCGAGCCTGCGCTCCCTCCGCGGATTCCTGGAGAGGAAGTGCGCGTTGCTGTGCGCGGCGCCTTCCGCAGCGGCGGGCAGGGCGGGGCGGCGGCGGGACGCGGCACTGCGCCTGCGCGACCGCAGCCTCGGCCAGCGGCTGGGGGCGGGCGGGGCAGCGCGGAGCCCCGACGGGGAGGGTCCCTGGCTAGGCTTCACCTGCGGGGAGAGTGATCCCGGGGTTTCCCGTTTGGGCTGAGGAGATCTAGGGCAGGAGAAGAGTGCGATGGATGCGTACTGGAGAAGGGGCCAGTTTAGGGGAAAGATGATAACTGAAGTTTTTGGGATGTTGGGGTCAAGTTTCTTGGGAAACGCTTATCTGATATATCCAGAATTAAGTTAAATATGAGAGTCCCAGAGAAAGGCCTGGGCGGCTGTGTAAACTTGAGCTTTATGCGAACGAGTGAGAGGAACAGTCGGGCTTGTCCAAGAAAATGTGTAAAGTGTATGTCTGAGGTTGGAATCCTGAGAAATTCCAATAAAAAATGATTGACTCCCTCCCTACCAAATTAGAGGGGTTATAAGAAAAGGAGAAATGCAGCGTGTCCTTAACGTAATTTCCTGTCAACCCATGTGAACTGTGAACTTTTTAAGTAGGCAGCGGACTTAGAGCATCATTAATGCTTTAGTGGGCATAAAGTTGGGTTTTACACTTCCTTTGGGTCACTTTGCTTCCATTTTATTTTTTTCCATACTTAGTCCATAGCAGAAGGATTGCTATATCTTTTAGCACAAACTTGTATGATAATGCTTTTTCCCTCTGCCCAGCACCCTCATTCTCCGATTCACCTTCTCCCAGGACCCTCTCTGAAGCTACTGAGTCCTCCACGTTGGAAGCCACACCCAAGTCCTCCCTGAGATTAAAAAAAAAAAAAAACTAGGTCTCATGGGTAATATCTGGTAGTGTCTCTGAGATGACCCAAGGGTAGCAGGGGCAACATGGGTAACCCTGTTTTCCAAGTATAGAAAACAGATTCCCACTGGGCAAAGACAAAACTGTCACTCCTACAGGCTCTCCATGAAAAGAAGGGTCATTGCTGGAGCCTCTGAAACCAGGGGCCTTGATGCTGCTTCAGCATCCTTGGTCTGGGCTGATGTGGTCCTTCAGCGCATCCAGGGTTTCTTCTCATCAGTAGCTTCTTAAATATGCTGTCTTAAGTCTAATTATTGCCACTCGAAGTCAAAAGCACATTTAAAAATTGTCTTAACATGTCTAGAGTCCTCACTGTGAGTATATATCTTTTCCCACTTGTCACTTTATTTTTCCTCAAGCAGGTTGATGTTGAAGGGTTTTCTGTGCTCTCTCTCTTTGGGTTTGCATGCACATAACACTTTTGGCAGAGCCATTCCCACACCAGTCTTTCCAACAGGCTCTTTAGCTTCACACTTCACCAGGGTAATTCCTAGATATCAGTCTTAGTTGGAATTATTTCAACACTTTTCTCCTTCTCCTCATCCTCCTCCACCTCCTCCTTCTCCTCTCCGTCTACTTCTCCTTCTCCTTCCTCTATTTATGGATATTTACCACTTTCTTGGGAGCATCTTACAGAAATATGCTAATTCATTGTTTTTAAGAATGTCTCTTGAACAGACTTATTGCCCCCATGCTTCTTAAATATAATCCTCATTTATTGCATTTAAATCTCCATCAATATTCTTCTTTATTTTATTTGGGTATGTATTATTTTCTAACTATTTAAATAAAATATTTAGGCCAGGTGCGGTGGCTCACGCCTGTAATCCCAGGACTTTGGGAAAGCAAGGCGGGCAGATCACCTGAAGTCAGGAAGTCGAGACCAGACTGGCCAACATGGCAAAACCCCGTCTCTACTAAAAATACAAAAATTAGCCGGGTGTGGTGACGGATGCCCTTAATCCCAGCTACTTGGGAGGCTGAGGCAGGAGACTCACTTGAACCTGCGAGGTGGAGCTTGCAGTCAGCTGAGAGCATGCCACTGCACTCCAGCCGGGGCAACAGAGCGAGACTGTCTCAAAAATTAAATACATAAAGAAATAAAATATTTCGTTCGTTTGACGTATTTTTTAATAATAAAAGTGTTTGAACCTACTATTTAAATCTCAACTTGGCTTTGGCCATAGGCTATGGTTTTTAACATTGTGATCTCATTCAAACTACATTCTCACATTTCACCCTCTGAGATGTAATGGATTCTTGAAATTAAAGTGCAAGCTTAGGGCATGACAACAATAAAAGGTGGCTCTGCTGAAGTGAGTATCGGTGCTCTGGCCAGAGAGCTGCTTGGATTTCAGTTGCTGCCTGGGCAGGACTGGATAATGGAGCTTCTACCTGGACTTCGTTCTAGTGAAGTTGCCAGCATCCACAGACTGTGCAGAAAGGCTCTCCTGCGGCACACAACCCACTGCGCTTCTGACAGAAGGGTTGTCCAGTGCTGTACCTGGGCCTGTCGATGAAGACCACCCTGAGAGATTACACTCGGAAGGCTTAAAGCCTTGGGTGTGATGCATGAGTCTAAAACGAAGCACAGCCTAGATCTTGGAGCCCAACTGTACATCTACTAAAATGGTATCATCTTCCTCCTGAGGAATGAAGAGGTTCAATCCCCTCCCCCCCCGCCAAAATCAAATTAATGGGAGTAGGAGTTTGGGTAGGTGGGGTAGTGGGACAAAATAAAGCCTGGGATAGCCTGTAAGTGAGGAAAGCAGGCATGCACCTGTGCAATGAGATAGATGGGTCAGTAGCTTGATGGCTTCCTAATAAGGTATGTGCCCATGAGCCAGAGATTCTGACCTTCAGAGTAATAACAGAAAGGACCAAAGACACTGTGAGAAATGAGAGGAAGCTAGTACTTGGGAGGCATCCACAACTACCTTGACCCAAGGCTCGAGACGTGGGGCGGAGCTCTAATGCTGCCCTGAGGGTCATGGGATAAATACATCTTGCTGGGTGTCTCCAGGGGAACCCCTATTTGAGAAGGGCAATAAGTCCTCTCAGGGCCAGCAGCTTAGCGGAAAAGTGTGAAGACTACAAAAATATATCTCAACTACTCATTAAATCAAAATTCTGTAAATAGAAGTCTGTGAATAGATACAGAATATATATGGAGAAGCTGTAACTTAAAATATTCTGGAGCAGACAGTTTTGCTGGTGGGTTACTTCGAACTCTGTAATGTGGAACAGATTACACAGCTGTGGAATAGGCTGTTCTTGGCAGACCCAGGAACAGGAGGAGAGGCCAGTCCCAGCCTTGGTTTCCATAGTGAACAGAGAAAGGGGGGTTACCCCAGAGCCTCTAGTGGGCAGTGCGCATGCTCGCAGTGCAGGGGCCCAGAGGCCCTGGATGAAATGTGAATCCTCTGGCTCTTCCCTGTCCACATACGCAGCAGCCTCCACCTTGGAGCCCCTAAACGGACCCCAAATGCCTTTCAGGCCAAGGATCTTAAGCAGAGAATTCACTTTAATGTGTTCAGTAAATATTGAGCAATACCTGTCATGTGCCTGAAATATTTGCATTTCAGAAAAGTAGCTCAGTCTGAGGGAAAAACCCATTGCAGCTGGGCCCCTGTTTTTGTTAGAAAACATTAAGAAGTGAGGACAGGCAGTGCTGCTTTACAAAGTTGGGAGGGACTGGCCCCTGGCCTCTCATCCCCAGCCTCCCTAGGGGGCCACTGCTCATGCTCATCCATTCGCGGTCCATCGCATTCCCTGAAATGGGAGACCTTTCAGTCCTGCCCAGCCCCAAGGAGCAGCTCTCTCAGATAGTTAAAGAGACTAGGGTGTCTTCTGAAAGGTCACCTGCATACAGAGTAAGGTTAGAGTTTGGGGCAGGTGGACAAGCAGAGGTAGAGCGTCCTTAGGGGCCCCTTCCCAGGAATCCATGTGATGGGCGATGGCTTGCATTTCATCTTCATTCATCAACTGTTTACTACATTACATTACATTTCAGGCCTTGTGCCTGGGGATACAACGAGAAGAGACATGGTCTCTGTAATCTGTAGTGAGGCGAAGTGGTGGAGATAAAGAGCCTTAAAAGAGAAAACAAATGCCTGATCAGATAATCATATGTCATGATGCATATCGTGAAGGAACAGCAATATTATCACCGAGAGGGGGACAGAGGGAGCTGAGGTTCAATAGAAAGGCCAGTGAAGATATAAGTAGCAATGGAAGTTGAGGGGAGACTGTGAGTAACAGGCACATCCAGGATTCTGTCTCCAGCAGCCAATTGAGCAGGACTGCAGCTAGGAAATGCAGGTGCTATTTCCTGAAACCATGTGGAGAGAAGGACTAAAAGATACTGGGAAGACTGAACGGTCATACCCAGCAGATATCTGGAGTGACACAACTCAGCAAAAACGCCTGTGCTGGAAAGAGAAGTCTGGAAGGTAAAGAAGATAAATCACATCACCCTGAGAGTGTCTAGAGCAGGGCTCTTTGATGATATGAGGATGGCGTAATGTTTCATTGTCTGAGAACATAGCACACACCACAGAGGCTGTCTCCCTTCACATGCACACATACATGCCCTCCAGACATGGGAAAACCAACAGGAAAGTGGAGAAAAGAGAAAAGACACCATCCCCACACACCACCAAAAGCCCTTTTATGGACAGCGCAGTCCCCAGTTGAGAACCACAGAAAATAACAAGCAGAGAGGAGTGAGGAGAGACAGGCGTAGCAATAGGCCAAGGTGATTTAAGCCTCTTTCCAGACTCTCCTATGACCATCCCAATTGGAGCTATTTCTGGGACATATTAAAATCGATTGCCTCATCTTAAACACTCTTCTCTAAGATAAACTCTATTCAAGCAGATGTTGGGTTCCAGTTTGTGCTGTATTATTCCTTTTACACATCAGTGGATTTAATTTGGTAATATTTAGCTAAGGGTTTTTATCTATATACTCACCAGAGATATTGGTCTATAGTTTTCTCTTTCTGCAATATCTGTATCTAGTTTTGACTTGAGAGCCTCATGAAAATACTGGTCCCTCCTTCTCTTCAGCTTTATGGAATAAATTGTGTAGAATTGTTTTTTTTATTTCTTCTTCAAATGTTTGGTAGACATTTTCAGTGAAACCATCAGTGCCTGAATGTTTCTTTTTCGGATGGTTTGTAACTATTTGTTTTAATTGTAAGCCTATTCAGATGATCTTTTCCTAATGGATGGATTTTGGTATTTGTGGTCTTAGGGAGTTGGCTCATGTATTAGTCCATTCTCGAATTACTATAAAGAGCTACCTGAGACTGGGGAATTTATAAAGAAAAGTGGTTTCATTGGATCATGGTTCTGCAAGCTGTACAGGAAACATGACTGAGGAGGCCTCAGGGAACTTATAATCATGGTGGAAGGCAAAGGGGAAGAAAGCACATCTTACATAACCAGAGCAGGAGGAAGAAAGCCAAGAAAAAGGTGCCACACACATCTGAACAGCCAGATCTCGTGAGAACTCACTCACTATCATGAGAACAGCAAGGGGGAAGTACCCCCCCAACCCAGGACCCAATCACCTCCCACCGAGCCCCTCCTCCAACATGGGGGATTACAATTCGACGTGAGATTTGGGCAGGAACACAAATCCAAACCGTATCTGGCCATTTAATCTAATTTGTCAAATTTATGTGTGTCGTGATGTTTGCAGTTTTTCATGTTATCCTTTTAATGATAGATTTATCTACCAAGCAGCCTTGGGTTTCTTAACTATATTGGGAACACACCCGTGCAAATACATACCACACACACACACACAAACACACACGCACCATCCATGCCATGGCTGTTCTTCCAGATAGCCCTGAGTCCTCAGGGTACACCATAGACTTCAGGGATCGCTGAGAACTCTCTTCGCCTTTTCAGATGTTTTAAAATATCTTTCTCCAGCCATTATCTAAAAGTTGAAGTTTCTAGTAGTCCTGTCTCACCTCTTCTGTTCCTGTCACCTTGTGTTCTGAGCAACACCATCTCCCAGAGCTTGAATTTTACATCTATACACAAATGAGTCCAAAATTCATTTCTCCAGACTAAGATGTCCCTTTCATGTTCTATAACTGGATATCCAGCTGCCTAAATGTCATCTTAACATTGTGCCTTTGAGTTTTTTTTTTTTTTTTTTTTTGAGATGGAGTCTCGCTCTGTCGCCCAGGCTGGAGTGCAGTGGCCGGATCTCAGCTCACTGCAAGCTCCGCCTCCTGGGTTCACGCCATTCTCCTGCCTCAGCCTCCCGAGTAGCTGGGACTACAGGCGCCGCCACCACGTCCGGCTAGTTTTTTGTATTTTTAGTAGAGACGGGGTTTCACCGTGTTAGCCAGGATGGTCTCTATCTCCTGACCTCGTGATCCGCCGGTCTTGGCCTCCCAAAGTGCTGGGATTATAGGCTTGAGCCACCGCGCCCGGCCAAGTTTTATTTTATTTTATTTTATTTTTTGAGACAGAGTCTCACTCTGGTTGCCCAGACTTGAGCGCAGTGGTGTAATCTCAGCTCACTGCAGCCTCAGATCCCCAGGCTCAGGTTATTTTCCCACCTCAGCCTCCTGAGTAGCAGGACTACAGGTGTGTTCCACCGCACTTGGCTAAATTTTCATATTTTTAGAGATGGGTTTTTGCCATGTTTGCCAGGCTCGTCTTGAACTCCTGGGCCCAAGTAATCCACCTGTCTCAGACTCCTAAATTGCTGGGATTACAGGCATGAGCCACCATGCCCAGCCTGAGTTATAAATTCAACATTTTACTCTACTTCATCAGTATCTGCCTGAAACCTTCTGCTGCCAGTGTGTTCCCTGCCTCACAGTACATGGCATAGCTGTCCACCCAGGGTCCCGAGGAAGAAAAAGGATGCCATTGATTCTCTTGTATCCTTCATATCTAGGTAATCACATAATTCTCACCTTCTATAAGCCACTCACTGCCATCCATGACTATATTCCACTGCTCTTTCACCCTTGGTTCACCACTGAGGACATCCTCTGTGCCTTCTCACTAGTTTATTCACTTGCAGTTTATTTTGCACACTGAAAACAGTACATTTTCTGAATTAAAACATTTCTTCCTTATTTGTCTCCTAAGGCTGCCATAAAAAATCACCACAAATTGGGTGGCATAAAATAACAGA
Source organism: Chlorocebus sabaeus (assembly GCF_047675955.1). Lineage (NCBI taxonomy): Eukaryota > Metazoa > Chordata > Mammalia > Primates > Cercopithecidae > Chlorocebus > Chlorocebus sabaeus. The sequence continues at coordinate 4,663,077 of NC_132929.1, read as the reverse complement.
AGTGTATTCTCTTGTAGATTTGGCAGCTGGAAGTTTTAAATCAAGGTGTTGGTTTGGCCATGCTCCTACCAAAGGCTTTAAGGGATAATCTGTTCCTGCCCTTCCTGCCTTCTAGAGACTTTTGGCGTTCCTTGGCTGGTAGCAAAATAACTCCAATCTCTACCCATCTTCACAAATGGCATAGAGTACTGTGGGATTTCTGAGCAACCGCAGGGTCTTTCACATTCAGAGTCAATGAGGCTGGCAAAGACTGCTAAATAAAGTCCAATTCTAGCGTTTCCCCTAACTTCCTGGTTACTGGTAGAGCACAGTCATATTGATCCACAATAGGTTGGTCTCAAGAGGAAGGATGTTTGCTGTTTCAATATTAAGTTCAGGTGGTTATATTCTGGAGTCTCATGAAAAATAGCCTCAAATCCCACTTATCCATTGAAAAGTCAAGAACGTGCATTTAGGTACCAGCTTTTGGAATATGGAAGGCTCTTAGGTTCATTAAGATGGGATCCCATCATTCCCAGTTGCATCAGACTTCTTAGTTGCTTCCACCTGCTCATGTTGTCAGAGATTAATTTTTATAATTACATAAAATTGTGTGAAATGATTTTTATAATCATGGCCTTATATGCCCCCCTGTTATTACTAATGTGTCAATTAGGGAAATAACCGAGCTCCATTCTGCTTTATGTTTATTGTGTCACCTTCTACTTCGTTGAATTATGGTCCAACTGGGTGTGCCATAATTCAAATATTGCAGTAATTACACAATTTAGTGCAGATCCTACAAGCTGAAGTGTGTGACTCCCAACAAACAACAAGATTGTTCTTCTTCTTCTTCTTCTTTTTTTTTTTTTTTGGAGATGGAGACTCGCTCTGTCCCCCAGGTTGAAGTGCAGTGGCATGATCTCAGCTCACTGCAAGCTTCACCTCCTGGGTTCACGCCATTCTTCTGCCTCAGCCTCCCGAGTAGCTGGGACTACAGGTGCCTGCCACCACGCCCAGCTAACTTTTTGTATTTTTTAGTAGAGATGGGGTTTCACCGTGTTAGCCAGGATGGTCTCGATCTCCTGACCACATGATCCACCCACCTCGGCCTCCCAAAGTGCTGGGATTACAGGCATGAGCCACCGTGCCTGGACCAAGATTGTTCTTCTGATGCCAGCTGTACTTCAGGGGTCCTCAGGACACCCACACTTCCGACTAACTACCTATATGGAGATTCCCATGACCCTAGTAGATTTAATAATTTGCTATATTGACTAACAGAACTCACTAAAAGTGCTGTACTTATGATTATCACTTTCTTAGAAAAGATATATGTTGGGGAGGGGGTCTTGGAGGAACTGCAGAGATTTATGACCTCTCCATGTGGGATCAGGGCATGCCACTCCCCAGGAGCATCCATTTGTTCACAAAAACCAGGAAGCTCCACTGAGCTACATTGTTCAGAGTTTTTACTGGGGCTTCATATGTAGGCATGATTGCTTAAATCCTGGGTCATGTGACTGAACTCCACCACTAAGCCCCCTTACTTCTCGGAAGGTCAGGCAGCTGAAGTCCCAATGCTAATCATATATTTAGTCTTGTGACCAGCCCCCATTTTGAAGTTTTGTATTGATCCATTATGAGCCACCTTATTAGCATAACAAAGACACTCCTGTCACTCAAGAAATTCCAAAAGTTATAAGCAAGGAACTTAGGACAAAGATCAGATAAATTTTTTATTGTAACACAGGCTCTGATAAGATGACTCAAAATTATCCTCCCTGCTTCCTGGTACTCTAGCTTCCTCTATTTGATGCTTACTGTAGCCTCCTTTGGACATAAGTTTCTACCCTCCAAGGAAAGTTGAGAAGTGCCAAGACCAGCTCAGTCGTGGAGACCCTAACCCAGTAGCACTAGAGGAATTAAAGATATACACACAGAAATATACAGTGCAGAGTGAAAAAACCAGGGGGCTGACAACCTTCAGAGCTGAGAGCCCTGGACAGAGTTTGACCCACATATTTATTGACAGCAAGCAAGTGATAAGCATTGTTTCTATAGATTATAGATTAAGTATTCCTTACAGGAAACAAAGGGATGGGCCGAAACAAAGGGATGGGCTCTGGCTAGTTATCTGCAGCAGGAATATGTCCTTAAGTCACAGATCGCTCATGCTATTGTTTGTGGTTTAGGAACACCTTATGCGGTTTCCAACCCTGGGTGGGCCAGGTGTTCTGGTAAACCTCACATTGCCCTCATTCCGATAAACCCACAACCTTCAGTGTGGGTGTCATAGCCATCACAAGCATGCCACAGTGCTGCAGAGATTTTGCTTATGGCCAGTTTTGGGACCAGTTTATGGCCATATTTGGGGGCCGGTTCCCAACATATTCCCCCTTTTTGTTTTTGCAACACAATCAAAGCAAAGGCGGCTTTATCACAGTGAGCTACTTCTTGCAGGAGTCGGGATCTGCATCTGCAGACTATACGAAGACAAACAACACAGATTAAAAGCACAATCATCATTGAAATCTCAGGACCTCCAAGTGTTATTATCCATTTTAATGGGTTACTAGCTGCTAATCTGTCTGCAGCTCCTTCAAGCACTCCAGTTCCTGGCATTACAGTCAGGTGTGCCTGGAATGCTTTAAATATTTCTTCTTTTAATTTTGCAATATCCAAAGACAAGTTTGTAAAGTGTCCTTCTAGATGATTTTTTAATTCTTTCCCAAATTTTGATCTTATTACAAGCCATTAATAGTTTCCACAAATCCTTATGTTTAGCTCCTAGAGCGGGCCATATCATTTGAGGTTGAGGTGCCACTATACTGCCATGTTTCCAGATAATAGGAACTCTTGCCGTATTTCTTACCATTTCTACCATCTGACCATTTTGTTTAGACCAGCTGAACATAGTGTGGCCATGGCACGCAGACTGAGAGGTGCACTTCAAGCTAAACATCCCCTTAGGGGACCAATCAATAATGATTCCATAGGAATCATTGTGCAACAACTCTGTTTGGCAATGCAATCTTCCCAGACAAACACATTCATTATTTCTGGTCAGGACCAATTCTGTTTACAAATAGGTTTTTGAGGGTGGTATACTTCAATTATAGGAGCAGATTTATTATGGTAAATACTGAGACCAGAAAGCATGTGTAAGTATGTCATAGAGTGATTACATCCAGGCACTATTGCCAGCCAAGATTGATAAATATGCCCAATAAGTATAATTGCTCTCTGTGTCAGCCCTTGTTGAAGGAATACTCATGGCAACGGTGATCACTGCTATCACAGCTAACCAGTAAATTACTCATTGTGACTCGTTGTCCCACTTTCCTCAGGTTTTCTTCCACCGTCTGTGACAGCTTCTTGATCTGTCCCCAGGTAGGTGGCTGTGTTCAACAGGTGTAGCTTGTCACAGTTGGGGTCCTCCTCAGCGTCAGTCTCAACATGGCTGCAACCAGGGGGTCCTCAGGATCCTCCTGGAATCTCTTCCTTGGCATCAGGCTTATGATAAGGTTTCAGGTGTTTTGATGGTATCCAAATCGGCTGCTGGTTTTGGCCTGGAGAAACACAAGCACAACCTCAACCCCAAGTTATTTTACCTATTTCCCACCTTTTTGTTATTGGATCTCTCCACCAAACCAGTCATTCTGCTTCTGTCTTTGCAGCTGGTTTCTGTAGATGCTGTTCAGCTGCTGATACCATCTGGCATTTAGGCAGTCTCAAAAAATTTAAAGTCAATAATACTAGATTCAACTGTGTATACAAGGTGTCCCACAGTCCCTGTTTCCCCTCACTTTGCTTTTGCAACTGCTATTTCAGGGAGAGATTCATTCGTTCCACTATGGCTTGTCCTTGAGAATTATATGGGATACCAGTAATGTGTTTAATATTCCATAGAGAGAAAAATGTAGCTAGAGCTTTGCTAGTATAGCCTGGCGCATTATCTGTTTTAATAGAAGCTGGAATGCCCATCACCGCAAAACACTGCAAAAGGTGACATTTAACACAGGCAGAAGACTCTTCTGATTGGTATGTAGCCCAGACAAAGTGAGAAAAGGTGTCCACATATACATGTACCTAAGCTAGTCTCCCAAGCGAGGGAACATGTGTGACATCCATTTGCCAAAGAGAATTAGTTTCCAATCATCGAGGATTAACTCCTCCCATGAAAGATGAGGAATGCACCATTTGGCAAGTTGGGCATCGCTGGATAATAGCTTTAGCTTCTTTCCAGGTAATGCTGTATCTGCGTTTGAGACCAGAGGCATTAACACGAGTCAAACTGTAAAAGTGTCTGGCATTAGATATTGCAGTAGCAACTAGGAGATCAGTCATTTGATTCCCTTCAGTTAAGGGTCCTGGAAGAGGTATCTGAGCCCTAATGTGAGTGATGTAAAAAGGGTGCATTCTACTCCTGACTGCTGTTTGCAACTGGGTAAATAAAGTCATCAGTTGTTCATCTGCATGAAATCATAACTGAGCACTTTCAATTAACTGTGTGAAATGAACCACATATGAAGAATCAGAAACACATTGATAGGTATATTAAAAGCAGTCAATACCTCAATTACAGCTACAAGCTCTGCTTTTTGAGCTGAAGTACAGGGTGTCTGAATACATTTTGAGCTAGAATAAGAAGCTTTACCAGTACTAGATCCACCTGTAAAAACATTCTCAGCACCTTCAGTTGGTTTAAATTTAGTTATTTTAGGGAGAATTCAATTAGTTATTTTCAAAAATTGAAACAGTTTCATTTTAGGAAAATGATTATCTAGAATACCCACAAAGTCAGCTAAATGGGTTTGCCAAGTAAGACTATTTATAAAAGTTTGCTGTATCTGCGTCTTCATGAGAGGGACAATAATTTTTCCAGGATCGTATCCACATAATTTAACAATCTGAATTCTCCCATTTCCTGTCATAGTAGCAATTTGATCTAAGTAAGGAGTTAGAGTCCGTGAATTAGCATGTGGAAGAAAAAGCTCCTCTACCAAGTCCTGCTCTTGGACAATAACACCAGTAGGTGAATGCTGAGTTGAAAAAATTAGCAAATCTAGAGTCTTCTCTGGATCTATTCTATTTATTTGAGCCTTATGGACTTGCTTTTCAATCAGCTGTAACTCTCTCTCAGCCTCCTTTGTTAATTGTCAAGGGCTAGTGAGACTATCCTCTAAGGATAGAAAATAGATTACTCATGGCATAGGTAGGAATGCCTAGAGCAGGTCATGTCCAATTAATGTCCCCTAGTAATTTTTGAAGGTCATTTAATGTGTTCAATTAATCCCTATGTATGGCTACTTTCTGTGGCACAATAGTAGTGTCATTTACTAAGGTCCCCAAGTAGGAGTAAGGAGTAGTAGTCTGAATTTTGTCAGGAGTTACAATCAAACTGGCACAAGAAATCGAATTTTGCAAGTGATTGGAGTAACTCTCTCCAGTCAGATGTTGGAGTAATATTTCTCAAGTGGGGGCAGCACAAAGTATATCATCCATACAATGAACAGTGTAACACTGAAAATTTTTTATGAGTTTACATAAGTCTGGCAAATTGTTGGACTGTTTAACATGCCTTGTGGTATACACTTAGCAGGCTGCAGGCTGTTTACTGCAGGAATTGTAAATGCAAACTGTTCACAATCTTGCTCAGCTAAGGGGATAGTAAAGAAATAGTCTTTTAAATCGATGACTATTAAAGGCCATTTTTTCAGAATTATAGCAGGAGAAGTCAGTCCTGGCTGTCATGTCCCCATAGGTTGTATAACTGAATTAATGCCTCTCAAGTCTGTTAATATTCTCCATTTACCTGATTTTTTCTTAATTACAAAAAATGGAGAATTCCAAGGGGAAAATGTTGGAGCTATGTGTCCTTTTTCTAATTGTTCAGTAACTAAGTCCTCTAAAGCCTCCAGTTTCTCTTTACTTAGTGGCCATTGTTCTGTCCAAATTGGCTTATCTGTTAACCATTTTAAAGGTATAGGTTCTGGAGGCTTAACAATGGCTGCCGTCAAAAATGATACCCTAAACCTTGGTGGGAACTTCGTCTTTCTGCTTGAAGCAGTTCCTTCAAACCTTGCAAATATTTTCCTAGGCCCATACCAGGCATACACCCCATTTCATACATCATATGTTGGCTTTCAGGGCTACATAATTGTTCCAGAATTATAACCTGTGCTCCCTATTTTTGTAACAAATCTCTCCCCATAAATTTATAGGTACAGATGTTACAATTGGTTGAATAGTCCCAGGTTGTCCATTGGGCCCTTCACAATGCAAAACATAACTGTTTTGATACACTTCAGGGGCTTTACCAACTCCAACTCTGTTAAATTGAGTGGGTTGAATTGGCCATGTGGACGGCCAGTGCTGTAGAGAAATGATTGAAATGTCTGCTCTTGTATCTACCAAACCTTTAAATTTCTTTCCCTGAATAGTTATTTCACAGGTAGGACATTTATCAGTAATTTGATTTTCCCAATAAGTTGCTTTGCCTTGTTGATTTGTGCTTCCAAATCCTCCTGTTCGTTTAATCTCACTTTCCCCATTTCCACATACAGCACAATCAGGAACTGTGCTATGTGCTCTCCCTGGCTCTGCTTTCCGGGGAACAGAAGTAGATATAACAATTTGAATTTCCCCATTGTAATCTGAATCAATGACTCCTGTGTGTGCTTGCACTTCTTTTAAATTTAAACTAGATGGCTGGGTGTGGTGGCTCACGCTTGTAATCCCAGCACTTTGGGAAGCCGAGGCAGGTGGATCACAAGTTCAGGAGATCGAGACCATCCTGGCGAACACGGTGAAACCCTGTCTCTATTAAAAATACAAAAAATTAGCCAGGTGTGGTGGCGGGTGCCTGTAGTCCCAGCTGCTGGGGAGTCTGAGGCAGGAGAATGGCATGAACCTGGGAGGCGGAGCTTGCAGTGAGCCAAGATCACGCCACTGCACTCCAGCCTGGGTGACAGAGTGAGACTCCATCTCAAAACTAATAAATAAATAAATTCAAACTAGATATACCTAGAAGTAATCCTATTGTCCCCGCTGGCAACATCTGACTGGAGACAGTTACGTTCTTTAACAGTTCTGTTACAAAAGGAGAACCTAGTCCATATTGATTAATAGCTTGTTTAAATTCTTTAAGTATCTTAAAAGGAAAAGGCTCAAATATATCCTAACAGGATTTAGGGGGTGTATCCTGTGTGATATGGGGGGGTGTATCCTAACAGGGAACTGCCAACCCTCTATATCACCTTCACATCTAGCTCACTGGATTCCTGCCTGAATAGAACTGAGAGCAGTCACTCAAGGTGCTGCTCAGTCACTGGGGCAACTACTTTTCACCCAGTGTCCTCCAGAAAAGAAAGATCTGGAGGGTCAGGCCACTCTTTTTCTTCAAAATAATGAGGGGGGTGCAGAAGGGTAGGGATGAACCTCTTCCTCCTTTGCCGCTTTAGCTTTAGCTGGAAAACAAACCTGCTCTTTTACCTCTTCTGTTACTTTGTTATACTTTCCTTCCTCCTCCTCATCAGTGTAAAAAGGTTCTAAGGTGGAAGGAATCAGAGCCCACACTTGTCCCATTGTTACCCTGATGCTTCCAAGCTCCCCTTTTTACTCACGACAGGGATTGCCCAAGAGTATTTGGGAGTCCTACAGCTTAGTTCCACCTTCTTCAACCATTGCTCCAGTGACCCTTCAACCTGGGTTCAATCCCCAGGTATGGGCACCCCTTGCCGAGACCAGCTTGGTCATGGAGACCGTAACCCAGCGGTGCTAGAGGAATTAAAGACACACACACACACACACACACACACACACACACACACAGAAATACAGACTGCAGAGTGGGAAATCAGGGGGCTGACAGCCTTCAGAGCTGAGACCCCCAAGCAGACTTTGACCCACATATTTATTGACAGCAAGCCAGTGATAAGCATTGTTTCTATAGATTATAGACTAACTAAAAGTATTCCTTAAGGGAAACAAAGGGATGGGCTCTGGCTAGTTATCTGCAGCAAGAACATGTCCTTAAGGCACAGATCACTCATGCTATTGTTTGTGGTTTAGGAATGCCTTACGCGGTTTTCCACCCTGGGTGGGCCAGGTGTTCCTTGCCCTCATTCTGGTAAACCCACAACCTTCAGGTGGGCGTCATGGTCATTATGAACATGTCACAGTACTGCAGAGATTTTGTTTATGAGCAGTTTGGGGGCCAGTTTATGGCCAGATTGGGGGGCCTATTCCCAACAGAGAAGAGACTTCACTACTCATAGAACACAAGGGTCTAGAACCACACATCTCCCTTAGGAGCAGTGGACCCCTGTCCATTCATTACAGGGCAGGGATAAACAGGCATAGATACTGTTTAATATATACTGTTGAAAACCTTGACTTTCCTGTATCTTACATTTTTCATCACTGACACTTCCCACAGGTGAAACTCCAGAGCTTATTTTTAACAGTTTTATTGAGGTGTAATTGATATATGATAAACTGCACAAATTTAATGTGTATAATTTGACAACTTTTGACATATAAATCCATGCAACCATTACCCCCATCAAGATAATGAACATATTCACCACCCCCACACGTTTCCTCATGCCCCTCTGTAATTGCTCCCCCACCCACTCTCTTCTACTTTTTCAGTAACCAGTGACATGCTCTCTGCCACAATTTAGTCTGCATTTTCTAGAATTTTATATAATGAAATCCTACTGTGCTTAATCTTTTTTATCTGGCTTCTTTAACTCAGCACTGTTATTTTAAGACTCTTTCATGTCATAGCATATACCAAGTGTTATTCATTTTATTGCTGAGCAGTATTTCCTTGTAGAAATATACCACAGTTTGTTTGCTATTTTTCTATTGATAACGTTTTGATTGTTTCCACTTTGGAGCTATTACAAATAAAACTGCTAAGAACATTCATGTAAAATATCTTTGTATGGAAAAATGCCTTTATTTCTCTTACTAGAAATCAAATGGCTGGATCATACGGTAGGTGAATTTTTAACTCTTAAAGAAACTAAAAAAAATTTTTTTCTCAAAGTTATTGTAACATTTAAATCCAAGTAGTGGCATTTCATTCAAAGTTTAATTGTATTGATCTTGTGGCTAAGGATATTGAACAACCCTTCATGTGCTTCTCATCATGAACATACAATCTTTGGTGAAAAGTGCTTTGCAAATATTTTATTCCAATTTGTGGCCTTTTCCTTCCCTTAACAGTGTATTTTGAGAGCAAAATGTTTCTATTTTGATAAAATTCAATTTAACAAAGTGTCCATTAACGTATTTTGCCTTTTGATGCCATAGCTAAAAAATACTTTGTTAGTCCAAAGTCTCAAAGTATATCTCCTGTGTTTTCCTCTAGAGATTTTGTAGATTTAGCTTGAATATTGGGTACAATTACAATGCACAAAGTACATTCATAATTATCTATTTTTGATAAAATTTTGATTACATTTTATATAAAATATTAGTTATAAATCAAGTCCATCCTGTTGAAAAAACGATTATTTCACCATTATTATACTATGAGAAATGATGCAAGCTTTCACCATTAAGTATGGTGCTTTTCTGCCCTACTGGGATGATTTTTTTTTCTTTCTTATTTTGTTACTAATGTGGGTTACATTAATCAATTATCAAAGGTTACAAAAACCTTACAGATATCTGTCTCTTATTGATTTCCAACAGTTTCCTTAGTCGGAAGTATTTTAACTAAAAATTTTTATTTAATGGATATATATATATATATACACACACACACTGAATAAGATATATATATATATACTGAATAAGGTTTACTAGTTTCATCACCCAAGGACTTTGTCCATCTTTTAATTGTGAAGTTTTTTCATTGTATTTCATTACAATCCAGTTAATAGTTTTTAACCTTAGTGCTGCTGCCTTCCTCATTATCGATATTGGTACTATGATTTGATCCGTCTCTGATTTGATCCTGAGCAGTTTGGCTAATTACCAATTTTCTTAATTTTTCAAGAAACTAGGTTTTTCTTTTTATTGTTCTTTCATTAATACTCTATTGTTTTTCAGCGTTCTTCATGATATTTATTATTTCATTATTTCTACTTTCTTTTTTTTCATGACTTTTTTTTTTTTTTGAGACGGAGTCTAGCTCTGTCGCCCAGGCTGGAGTGCAGTGGCCAGATCTCAGCTCACTGCAAGCTCCGCCTCCCAGGTTTACGCCATTCTCCTGCCTCAGCCTCCCGAGTAGCTGGGACTACAGGCGCCCGCCACCTCACCCGGCTAGTTTTTTGTATTTTTAGTAGAGACGGGGTTTCACTGTGTTAGCCAGGATGGTCTCGATCTCCTGACCTCACGATCTGCCCGTCTCGGCCTCCCAAAGTGTTGGGATTACAGGCTTGAGCCACCGCGCCCGGCCATGACTTTTTACCCCTATACATCATTTATTTTTTTTAGTTTTATTTTTTAATTATTATTATTATACTTTAAGTTCTAGGGTACATGTGCATAACGTGCAGATTTGTTACATATGTATACTTGTGCCATGTTGGTGTGCTGCACCCATCAACTCGTCAGCACCCATCAACTCGTCATTTACATCAGGTATAACTCCCAGTGCCATCCCTCCCCCTTCCCCCCTCCCCATGATAGGCCCCGGTGTATGATGTTCCCCTTCTTGAGTCCAAGTGATCTCATTGTTCAGTTCCCACCTATGAGTGAGAACATGCGATGTTTGGTTTTCTGTTCTTGTGATAGTTTGCTGAGAATGATGGTTTCCAGCTGCATCCATGTCCCTACAAAGGACACAAACTCATCTTTTTTTATGGCTGCATAGTATTCCATGGTGTATATGTGCCACATTTTCTTAATCTAGTCTGTCACTGATGGACATTTGGGTTGATTCCAAGTCTTTGCTATTGTGAATAGTGCCGCAATAAACATACGTGAGCATGTGTCTTTATAGTAGCATGATTTATAATCCTTTGGTATATACCCAGTAATGGGATGGCTGGGTCATATGGTACTTCTAGTTCTGGATCCTTGAGGAATCGCCATACTGCTTTCCATAATGGTTGAACTAGTTTACAATCCCACCAACAGTGTAAAAGTGTTCGTATTTCTCCACATCCTCTCCAGCACCTGTTGTTTCCTGACATTTTAATGATCGCCATTCTAACTGGTGTGAGATGGTATCTCATTGTGGTTTTGATTTGCATTTTTCTGATGGCTAGTGATGATGAGCATTTTTTCACGTGTCTGCTGGCTGTATGAATGTCTTCTTTTGAAAAATGTCTGTCCATATCCTTTGCCCACTTTTTGATGGGGTTGTTTGCTTTTTTCTTGTAAATTTGTTTGAGTTCTTTGTAGGTTCTGGATATTAGCCCTTTGTCAGTTCTAAGTGTATACTTTGCTCTTCGTTTTTTGTACTCCTAAGCTGGAAGCTAAGGTCATTGATTTGAGACGTTTCTTATTTATAATATAAGCACTTAGTTCTATAATATTCCTCCCACGCACTTCTTGAACAACATCCCATATATTGTGATTTTTCCCCATTTATATTTGTTTGGTGTGGCCCATGGGCTATTCAGAAGTGTGGGATTTACTTTTAAAAAGACTTGGCAGTATTGTGAATTCTTAATTTAATTCCTTTGTGGTCGGAGAATAACCATACTTTGTACTTCTTGAATCCTGTGGTGTTTTTTGTTTTTTGTTTTTTTTTGAGACGGAGTCTTGCTCTGTCACCTGGGCTGGAGTTCAGTGGCGCAATCTCGGCTCACTGCAAGCTCTGCCTCCCAGCTTCACGCCATTCTCCTGCCTCAGCCTCCCAAGCAGCTGGGACTACAGGTGCCCGCCACCATGCCCAGCTAATTTTTTGTATTTTTAGTAGAGATGGGGTTTCACCATATTAGCCAGGATGGTCTTGATCTCCTGATCTCATGATCCGCCCTCTATGGCCTCCCAAAGTGCCGGGATTGCAGGCATGAGCTGTCGTGCCCTGCCTTGTGTGTGTGTGTGTGTGTGTGTGTGTGTGTGTGAGAGAGAGAGAGAGAGAGAGAGAGAGAGAGAGACTGAATTTCGCTCTTCTTACCCAGGTTGGAGTGTAATGGCACAATCTCGGCTCACTGTGACCTCTGCCTGCCTCCCAGGTTCAAGTGATTCTCCTGCCTCAGCCTCCCAAGTAGCTGGGATTACAGGTACCTGCCACCATGCCCGGCTAATTTTTGCATTTTTAGTAGAGACGGGGTTTCGCCATGTTAGCCAGGCTGGTCTCAAACTCCTGACCTCAAGTGATCTACCCAACTCGGCCTCCCAAAGTGCTGGGATCACAGGCATGAGCCACTGTGTCCATACCTTTAGTTTTCAAATAAATGGATTGTGATGTAACCGGGCCTGGATTTCTTTGAATTTTTCCTTCTGGGGGTTTTCTTAGCATCATGAACTCATATACTTGTGTATTTTTCCAAATTTAGAAAGGATAATGACATGAGTTTTTCAGATACTTTTTCAGTTGTATATCCATTCTTTGCTTCTGAGACTCTAGAGATGAAGAGCTCGAGGTTTGGTCTGCCTCCCAAAGTACTGGGATTAGAGATGTGAGCCACCGCGCCCGGCTTCATTCACTATTTTAAATGTTTCATTCTACTTTCTTCTTGTACGTGCTTGCGTGACTTCTGATGAGAAGTCCAGTGTAATTCTGACCCTTGTTCCTCGGTAGGTAGTATGGTTTTTCCTCTCTTTCTTCTTTCAGAATATTCTCTATCTTTGGTTCTCTCCATTTTAGTATGATATGCCTAAATGTGACTTTTTTGGTATTTATTCTAATATCCATGGTTTGGTATTTGTCATTAATTTTGTAAACTCTTGATAACTATTATTTAAAATATTTCTTCTGCTCCATTGTCTCTTTGTTTTCTTGTATTCCAACTATGTGTATATTACAGTTTTAACTTTGACCACCAATTCTCAAATGTTCTATTGTGTTTTTCCCATTGTTCTTTTTGCATTTTAGTTTGAGTAGCTTCTACTGACATGCCTTCAAGATCAGTAATTCTTTCTTCAACCATGTTCCATCTACAGATGATTCAATCACAGACACTCTTCAGTTCTGTTACAGTGCTTTGATTGCTAGCATTTTTTACATGTATATTATAGTTTCCATATTTCTGCTCACATTATGCATCTGCTCTTGCAAGTTGACTACTTTTTCCATTAGAATCTTTAAATATACAATTCTCAGCTATTTCTCAATAACTCAGGAAAGAGTTACTTTTCCTCTCCATCTGCTGGAATTATGAGGGACATTTTCTTGGCATTTTGTCATGAGACTCTTATGTTACCAATAAACTCAGTAACCCCAAAAGATAGAATATTTCCTTGTTGGGTGTCACTGAGCTAGTACACTCACTGAAAGTGAGTGTCAAGCAGGATAAACTTTATTTGATGGCCAAACAATGGAGAAGTGGGAGTGTGGCTCATAAATCAACTTCTCTGCTAGTAGGGGAAGAAGGGGTTAAAATATATGGTTTCTATAATGAAGAGGTTCAGCAGTAAAAGTGCCTTTTCCAGAAATAGGCAGTGAACTCCTCCGAACTGGAGTGCTGCCTTCCTTTCTCTCCTTTTATGGCTTCTTCTAGTTGTTTTCATGGTGGTTGTCAATGGTTATGGCACTGCTGAGAATTGTTATTTAGCATGGGAATGAGATTATAATGAAGCCTGAGGTCTTTTTGAAGTCATTCGGTCAGCTATCTTGGTTTTAGATAGTCTCAGCTGGTCTGGTTACAAAGGGAACTTTTTGAGGCAGACATCCTATTTCTTAAAGATAAGCAGTCAGGGTGGGGTAGAAATCCAGTTGTCATGTAGGCATTACAGTGGGTAACAAATCTCTCCTTCCTTTATATTCACTCCTCATTCTTGAAGGGTGCTGACAGGCAAAGGTCTGTCTTCTACAGCTTCCTCAAGCTGAATTTGGGTGTTGATATAGGGCCCATTAGAGGGGTGAATTTTTTCCCTAGCTGGTCTTAGCTAGGTCTGGTTATCTCCTGGGTGCAAGCCCAGCTGTTTATATCCCTGAGTAACTGTCATCTGTAGTTTCATGGCCTCAGTTTTCTTAGACACAAACAAGACCAGAAATTTAGGAGACGGAGCCAAGAAATCAAGGGTAGAAGCTACAGGGCTCTGGAAGGGTTAAATTGGTATAAACACTTTGCCTGATCATAGATTACTTTAATATAGCCATCCTTTTGACAGGTTAAAGGGAGACTGACCCAAATTCCATTGCCAGTGAGGTTTACACAAGACCAAGAGAGTAAACAGTCTTTTTCCAGGAAGATCACTAATGAGACTTCAGGTGGGTCCAGGCAGGATGGATTAAAGTTAGATGATTGATCACAGTTATTGGTCAGGCTATTGATCAAGCTATGGGCCAAGGAGACTGGGCCTAGGGGTGTAGATGGAAAATTCAGCAGTTGATGAACCTTTAGCTATAACAGCTATAATTTTAACCAGGCTAGTTTCACTCCATTATTCTGATAACTCTCCCCATATCTCAACCCACAGCAATAGGAAGAACACGGCATGTTGATAAATGCACCACTGCACTGTGGTTCCCAGGTATGCACAGATGAGGTTTAAGGTAAATATAGTAGTGACTAATAGGAGGAGGTAAATCCCTAAGTAAGGAGTAGGTTCTGGAGGGAGTAAGATGAGAAATCCTATAAGCAAGGCTAGTAGACTAAGTCCTCACAGGAAATGCATGTAGGCCTAAGGTTGCTCATCTGGCTGGGGCTAAGTCTGTCTTTTACAACAGGAATTTCAGATCTGAGAGTGGTTAGGTGGGTACATGGGGCTTTTTTCCTTAGGTTCCACGGCTGCCTTGACCTGGGTGTGGTGTACCCAAGGTGTCACTCCCTGTAATTTTATTTTTTTCTTTTTTGAACCAGAGTCTCATTTTGTTGCCCAGGCTGGAGTGCAGTGGTGTGATATCAGTTCACTTCAACCTCTGCCTCCCATGCTCAATGGATCCTCCCACCTCAGCCCTCCAAGTAGCTGGGACTACAGGCGTGCACCACCACGCCTGGCTAATTTTTTTTGTATTTTTAGTAAAGATGGGGGGGGGTTTCACCATGTTACCCAGGCTGGTCTCGAACTCTCGAGCTCAAGTGATCTGCCCACCTCGGATTCCCAAAATGCTAGGATTACAGGCATGAGCCACCGTGTCCGGCCAACTCCCTGTAATTTTAAGGCAGACTTTTTTATGAGAACCACAAGATATGGGCCCTTTTATTTAGGTTCTAAATGATTGTGGTTCCCCTTCTCTCTAGATTTTTAAGTAAACCCAATCCCTGGGGTGGAAAGGATGGAGGGTTATGTCAGAGGGTGAAGGTAATTATTGATTTCCATAGATCTGAAGGGCCTTCATTACTTCTCCAATTTGGGTGGTATACCTTATTTTTCCCCGTAGCTCTGAGGACCTTCTGGTCACTTAGCCAGACCAGGACCCATAGTCCATATATCAGCTCGTAAGGGCTCAGTTTGATCTTTCTTTTTGGAGCTATTCTTATTCTTAACAGTGCCATGGAGAGTAATGAAATCCATAGGAGATGAGCTTTCTGGCATCATTTAACTAAAGTTCTTTCAAGGGTCTGGCTAGCCCACTGTACTGGGGACTGTGGTCTCCAAGTGACATGTGAGCACCATTTTATTTCTAGGCCCCAAGAAGTACCCTCAATAATGGAAAATATGAATGCTGGTCTGGTATCACTTTGGATTGACTGAGGCAACCTGAATCTGGGAACGGCTTACTTTAACAGCACCTTTGCTACCTCATGTGCCATCTCAGTGAGGGTAGCAAAACCTTCTGCCCATCTGGAAAAGCCAAGGATGGTGCCAAGGCTCTGGACATAACTGTGAAATCAATTTGTCAATCTTTCTCTGGGTATCTACTTTGGTACTGGACCAGCTGAATGGCCCCCTCTGCACTCCCCCACAGGGTGGGTATTAGGGTTATTAACATAGCAGGTGGAGCAAGTCTCAACCACCTCTTTGGTTAGCTCCCTCAAGTTTGGGACAGTCATGCTTTGGAAAAGCCAGTTACACACGGCCTCCTGACCACAGTGAGCCTCAGTATGGGCTTTTTAACAGCCTGTATTGCAACTGCTTCTGGGAAAAGATGTCCATGAGGGTATATTAACCCTCCTGGATGGTAAGATTTTTGGTATATCCCCATTTGGAGGCCGTTTCCCATTCCTTTTGAGAGTAAAATGGGGTAAAACCATAGGATTGGCGTGGGCGGGGGGTGGGGGAGGAAAAAGTGGCATTTGAAAAGTGACCTTCCCTAAAGCCATGTGTTTTGATGAGAGATCAGCTTTAACTACCTCAACAACGCCCTTCTGGTGGCTGTAGCAATGGATTACTGCCACCTGGGCTTCTTTTATTACAGATGCAAATAGCATCTTGGCGGATGAGCACCAGCTTCTGCAACCCCACTGAGAAGGACCATAGCATATCCTGCCCTCCACCGTCCCTCCAGCATATAGCTATGCCCATCGGTGAAGCCCTTGGCTTTCGAATTTTTAATAGATTCACTTTTATGGTCTGGTCTACTAGGGTACACTTCTTCCATCACCCTTAAGCAGTTGTGAGATAAGTGACTGTCTTCATATGGAAAGAGGATGTCTGGTTTCAAGATGTTACACACCTTTGAAGTTATGTGGGTTGGCCAGGCGCGGTGGCTTACACCTGTAATCCCAGTACTTTGGGAGGCCGACGCAGGCAGATCACTTGAGGTCGGGAGTTCGAGACCAGCCTGGCCAACATGGCGAAACACTGTCTCTACTAAAAATACAAAAAATTAGCCAGGTGTGGGGGTGCGCACCTGTAGTCCTGGCTTCTCAGGTGGCTGAGGCAGGAGCATTGCTTGAACCTGAAAGGTGGAGGCTGCAGTGAGCCGAGATGGCACCACTTCTCTCCAGGCTTGGTGACACTGTGAGACTATCTCAAAAAAAAAAAAAAAAAGTTATGTGAGAGTTATCAATAAGCATTACCTGTAACTGGAGGGCCCTGCCTGGGGACAGTCATTTTGCCCCCCCTTTCTTTTATGAGGGTCTGGGTATTGGGGAGTCCAGATGGTTAGGGATTGCCCAAAGGTTAAATTCTCTGTCTCTTTTAAATGGAGGGCAGTGGCTGCCACTGACCAAAGGCAAGGAGGAGTGGTGGAGGGGGCATTTCCCAGAAGGGGAGAAACCCAGGCTGGAAAGAAAATGGGCATGCATGTCCTTTGCTGGCCAACATTGTTGGGCACCAGTTTCTGAGTCTCAGAGGAGGTAAAGACACTTCCAAAACAAGGAAGTGGGCTATCTATTCCAGAGTCCTGCCACGGTTGCCATTTTTGTTTGTTTGTTTGTTTGTTTGTTTGTCTATTCCAGAGTCCTGCCACGGTTGCCTTTTTTATTTTTATTTTTATTTTTTATTTTTTGTCTATTCCAGAGTCCTGCCACAGTTGCCTTTTTTTTTTTTTTTTTTTTTTTTTTTTTGAGACAGTCTCGCTCTGTTGCCTAGGCTGGAGTGCAGTGGTAGGAGCTTTGCTTGCTGCAAGCTCTGCCTCCCGAGTTCACGCCATTCTCCCACCTCAGCCTCCTGAGTAGCTGGGACTACAGGCGTCCACTGCCACACCCCGCTAATTTTTTGTATTTTTAGTAGAGACGAGGTTTCACTGTGTTAGCCAGGATAGTCTCGATCTCCTGACCTTGTGATCCACCCGCCTCAGTCTCCCAAAGTGCTGGGATTACAGGCGTGAGCCACCACGCCCGGCCCATGGTTGCCCTTTTTTAACCAATAAACTTGGTAGCCTGAAAAGATGGGATCTGTCCCCATTTGATGCCACAGAGTCAATAAGGAACCGAAAGTGAGCATCAAGCAGAGCAAGCTTATTCATGGCCAGGAGATGAAGAAGCAGGGATGTGGGTCGCAAATCAGCTTCTCTACTAGTTGGAGATGAGGAGGTTAAAATATAGGGTGTCAATATAAATAAAGGGACTGGACATTAAATGTGATAGGATAAATAGTCATGTCTTTTCCAGAAAAGGGCAGTGAACTTGGAACCAGAGTGACGCCTTCCTTTTTGGTCTTCTGTGGCTTCTTGCAGTTGTTTTCATGGCGTGGTCAACTGTCATGGCACTGATGGAAGTGTCATTTAACACAGAAATGAAATTATAATGAAACCTGCGATCTTTTTGAAGCCATTTGGTCCACCAGTTTTGGTTCCACCAGTTTTGGCTGGTCTAGTTACAAAGAGAACTTTGTACTGCATATATGTTCTTTTTTCTTTAACTCTCTGGGTTCAGTGGTACATATGCTGGATTATTATGTAGGTAAACTGCATGTTGTGGGGGTTTGGTGTACATATTATTTAGTTATGCAGGTAATAAGCATACTATCCAACAGGTATTCTTTCTTTTTTTTTTTTTTTTTTTTTTTTGAGACGGAGTCTCGCTCTGTCGCCCAGGCTGGAGTGCAGTGGCCGGATCTCAGCTCACTGCAAGCTCCGCCTCCTGGGTTCACGCCATTCTCCTGCCTCAGCCTCCCGAGTAGCTGGGACTACAGGCGCCCGCCACCTCGCCCGGCTAGTTTTTTGTATTTTTTTAGTAGAGACGGGGTTTCACCGGGTTAGCCAGGATGGTCTCGATCTCCTGACCTCGTGATCCGCCCGTCTCGGCCTCCCAAAGTGCTGGGATTACAGGCTTGAGCCACCGCGCCCGGCCCCAACAGGTATTCTTTCTAAGCAGCATTCTGGTGGGGGAGAAATTCAGTTATGTCCCATAGTCATTATT
The DNA here is from genome assembly GCF_047675955.1 of Chlorocebus sabaeus. NCBI lineage: Eukaryota > Metazoa > Chordata > Mammalia > Primates > Cercopithecidae > Chlorocebus > Chlorocebus sabaeus. The sequence goes on along the minus strand of NC_132929.1, from coordinate 4,644,268 downwards.
CCAGGTAACAATCAGGTTCATAGAGGTAAACCCACAAAGATCAGGGAGGCCCCCTCAAGACTCTGACCCTCGGGAGCTTTTTACTGTCACGCTAGTCCAAATTCACTGTCCAGAAATTCACCAAAATTACCATTTAAGAATTCCTACCAGATTATGGCTCCAATGGCTTCTGCTCCAGGTGTGAGATCTCAGCTGTGACTCTGTGTGCACCAGTCTCTTCAGATTTCAGGTGGCACTTTCTCCTGCAACCTCAATTCTCTGATGGGTCTAAGAAAAGTTACTGATTTTAGGTTTTCCTCTTTTTCTAAGGATAGGAGTGATGACTTCAGTGTCACTTGTAAACCGGAAGCTGACTTCCATTAAAAGAAAAAAAAAACTAGTTGTCCTGGGGTTTACAATATACATTTAAATGTAATCTGAGTGTACTTTTAAATAATATTATACCTCTTCACATGTCATATAAAGACTTCATGACAGGCCGGGTGCGGTGGCTCACGCCTGTAATTCCAGCACTTTGGGAGGCCGAGGCGGGCGGATCACGAGGTCAGGAGATAGAGACCATCCTGGCAAACATGGTGAAACCCCGTCTCTACTAAAAATACAAAAAGTTAGCCGGGCTTGGTGGCGGATGTCTGTAGTCCCAGCTACTCGGGAGGCTGAGGCAGGAGAATGGCGTGAACCCGGGAGGCGGAGCTTGCAGTGAGCTGAGATCGCACCACTGCACTCCAGCCTGGGTGACAGAGTGAGACTCCATCTCCAAAAAAAAAAAAAGAAAAGAAACTAATTGTCCTGGGGTTTACAATATACATTTAAATGTAATGAGTGTACTTTTAAATAATATACCTCTTCACATGTCATATAAAGACTTTATGACAGTAAATTTCCAATCACTCCCACCTATCTTTGTGCTATTATTGTCATATGTTTATAAATATATATATAATTTTTGATAATAGATGTATATATAATTTTATATATAAAATTATTTATATATATACTATGAACAGACAAAACATGATTACTCTTTTTCCTTTAAAATGCAGGTTATGTGTCAGACTATAAAAATAAGAAAAAAATGGTTTCATTTACCTGTATTTATTGTTTCCAAAACTCTTACCTATTTGCCTACATTCAAATGTTTGACATTGATCATGCTCCTTCAGCGTTAAGAACTCCATTGAATGTTTCTTATTTTTTATATAGTGGTCTTCTGTTAATAAATTTCTTCAGCTTTTGTTTTGAGAATGTCTTTTCTAACCTTCATTTTTGAAGCATTTTCTTACTATGTAAAACAGTGGAATAAAAGAATCCTGGATTGACAGTACATTTCCTTTCAGCATTTAAAGATAGCACTCCATTGTCTTCTTTCCTGCGTAGTTTCTGACAAGAAATCTACTATAATTCTTATCTTCGATCCTCTGTACAGACCATGCTTATGTTCTTGCTATACCCTCACTGTACAGAATACAATGAAGAATCCCCATTTCTCTTGTGATACCTTGTGTTTAGAATACAGACTTATTTAGCATAAGGTTTTACTCAATGTCTATTCCCTACTTTGTTTTGCATTTTTCTCCTCGGCATTGAGTGTTCCATTTGCACTGTTCCCTTGTAAGAATTTGTCTCTTGCAGTTCTCCCAGCTCTATTGCTCTACTACTTTCACTTAGTGCTTGTTAGTCTGGTTAAGGGAAGACTTGAAACCAACCCAATAATCCCATAGATTGTTGTTTGGATAAACATAGAAATTGACCCTTCTGGTCTTAAAGCTTGAACGTTAATTTGTTTTATCTGAGTTACTGCCTCAGGAAACCATCTTCAGGACTCTCAAAAAAAAGTGTGTCAAAGAACTGAAACTCACCAGGTCAGCACATTCAGACAATGAGATCATGGACCCCTCATTCATCATGATTGCTACCTTGCCCCTCCCTAGTTCCTGTTTTCTTACACGTGGTTACATTTCGTCCCTGCTATACAAACCCCTGGCTTTAGTCAGTCAGGGAGATGGATTTGAGGCTGAGCTTTCACCTCCTTGGCCGCAGCACCTGATTAAAGCCTTCTTCCTCGGCCATGCTGGTAGTCTCAGTCATTGGTTTTCTGTGCGGCCAGCAGCAGAAGAACCTGGACTCAACTCCTGTTGTTTTGGTAATGGGTTCTGGATATCCTGATTCAGCTTCAGTCAGGTAGGCGCTGTGTTCCTGGATGTTTCTGAGTGCTCTTGTTTTATTTTATATTTATTGCGGTAGACAAATAATACTTATATACATGTTAGTGGTAAAATGTAATGTTTTGATGTAGGTTTACATTGTGGAATAATTACATCAAGCTAATTGGCATATCCACCACAGTACATTATCATTTCTTCATGGTGAAAACATTTACTTTATTTTATTTATTTGAGATGGAGTCTCCCTCTGTCGCCCAGGCTGGAGTACAGCGGCGGATCTCGGCTCACTGCCACCTTTGCCTCTCCGGCTCAAGCGATTCTTCTGCCTGGGTCTTTCTAGTAGCTGGGACTAGAGGCCTGCGCCACCACACCTGGCTACTTTTTGTCTCCCCTCCCCTCCCCCCCTCCCCTCCCCCCTCCCCTCCCCTCCCCTCCCCCCTCCCCTCCCCCCTCCCCTCCCCTCCCCTCCCCCCTCCCCTCCCCTCCCCTCCCCTCCCCCCCTCCCCTCCCCTCCCCTCCCCTCCCCTCCCCTCCTCCCCTCCCCTCCCCTCCCCTCCCCTCCCCTCTTTTATTGAGACAAAGTCATGCTCTGTCTCCCAGCCTGGAGTGCAGTGGTGTGAATTCAGCTTACTGCAACCTCCACTTCCTAGGTTGAAGCAATTCTCCTGTCTCAGCCTCTTTAGTAGCTGGGACTATAGGAACCACCATGCCCAGGTGTTTTTTATACTTTTAGCAGAGACAGGGTTTCACCTGTCTTTCCTAGGCTGCCCTCAAACTCGTGACATCAAGTGATCTGCCTGCCTCGGCCTCCCAAAATGCTGGGATTACAGGCATGAGCCACCGCGTCCAGCCCACGGTGAGAACATTTAAAATCTACAGTTACCTCAGATTTGAAAGACATAATATATTGTTTTTAACTATAGACTTCATGGTGTACAATCTCTAAGACTTAACTCTTACAGTCTAACTGAAACTTTGTATCCTTTGAGTAGTCTCGCTCCATTCCCCATGGCCGCCTCCTAGCCACCTGGCCTCTGATAACCACCATTCTATTCTCTACTTCTATGAGTTCAATTTTTTTTTTTTTTTATTTGAGAGGCAGTCTCACTCTGTTGCCCAGGCTGGAGTGCAGTGGCGTGATCTCGGCTCACTGCAAGCTCTGCCTCCTGGTTTCAAGCGATCCTATGAGTTCAACTTTTTGAGATTCCTTGTATAAGTGAGATAACATAGTATTTGTCTTTCTGTGTTTGGCTTATTTCACTTATTTATTTATTTATTTATTTATTTATTTATTTATTTATTTTTTGAGATGGAGTCTCGCTCTGTCACCCAGGCTGGAGTGCAGTGGTGCAATCTCAGCTCATGCAAGCTCCGCCTCCCGGGTTCCTGCCATTCCCCTGCCTCAGCCTCCTGAGTAGCTGGGACTGTACAGACGCAGCCCCCACTCCCGGCTAATTTTTTTTTTTTTTTTGTATATTTAGTGGAGACGGGGTTTCACTGTATTAGCCCGGATGGTCTCGATCTCCTGACCTCTTGATCCACCCGCCTCGGCCTCCCAAAGTGCTGGGATTACAGGCGTGAGCCACCGCACCCGGCCTATTTCACTTATTTTATGTTCTCTAGGTTCATCCATGTTGTTACTAATGACAGAATTTCCTTCATTTTAAAAGATAAATAATATTTCATTGTGTATATATACCACATTTTCTTTATCCATTCATCTGTTGATGGATAGTTAAGTTGATACATGGCAGTGAAGATACCTTTTAAACCTATTGATTTCATTTTCTTTGGATATTTGCTCGGTAGTAGCATTGCTGGATAATGTGGTAGTTTTATTTTTAACTTTTTGTAGAATATCCATACTGTTTTCCATATGTCTGCACTAATTTACATTCCCACCAACAGTGTACAAGGGTTCCCTTTTCTCCACATCCTCGCCAACACTTGTTATCTCCTGGCTTTTCTATGAAAAACATTCTAACATATGTAGTGATAGGTCATTGTGGCTTGAATTTGCATTTTCCTGATGATTGCTGATGTTGAGCGTTTCTTCCTATATTTGTCAGTCTTTTGTCTTCTTTTGAGAAATGTCTATTCAGATCATTTGCCCATTTTTAAATTGAGGCATTTATTTTCTTGCTATTGAGTTGTTTAAATTCCTTATATAGTTTGGATATCAACCCCTTATTAATGTTTGGTTTGCGAATACAGACAGTCTCGACTTGTGATGGTCCAGTTTTTTCAACTTCACAGTGTTGTGAAAGCAATACACACTCTATAGAAATCTTACTTTGAATTTTAACTTTCGATCTTTCCCCATGCTAGCAATATGTGGTACTCACTATGCTGGGCAGTAGCAGTGAGATGCTGTTCTCAGTTATCGTGTGATCATGGGGATAAAGAAAATGCTCCACAGTGGACTGTACTGCCAGATGATTTTGCTCAGATAATATGTGTTCTGAGCATGTCTAAGGTAGGTCAGTTGTACTAAATGCATTTCTTACAACATTTCCAATTTTCATTTTCAGTTTACGACAGGTTTATCCAAATGTAACTCCATGATCAGTTGAAGGGCACCTGTGTTTTCTACCAATCCAGAAGTGGTCTCTTCACTAAATTTTTCCTTTCCTGTGCAGAAGCTTTTTAGTATGATGCAATCCCATTTGTGTATTTTTGCTTTTTTTGCCTGTGCTTCTGGGGTCATGTCCGAGAAACCCTTTCCCATACCCATGTCATGGAGGCTTTCTTCTATGTTTTCTTCTAGTAGTTTTACATATTTAGGTCTCATGCTAAGGTTTAATCCATTTTGATTTTTTTTCTGTAGAAGGTGTGAGAAAGGAGTCCAATTTTGTTTTCTGCGTATAGATACCTGGTTTTCTCAACACCCTTTATTAAATAGACGCTTCTTTTCCCATGTGTGGTGTTAGAAACTTTCAAAAATGAATTGACCATAGATGCATGTGTTTATTTCTAGGCTATCTTGTTCCATTGGTTGATGTGTCTGTTTCTATGCCATGCCCTTTCGATTACTACAGATTTGTAATGTATTTTGAAATCAGGTAATGTGATGCCTCCAGCTTTATTCATGCTGCTCAAGATTATTCTGGCTACTCAAGGTCTTTTGTGGTTCCGTATTAATTTGGGGATTGCTTTGTCTATTTCAGTGAAAAATGACATTGGAATTTTGATAGCAATTGCTCAGAATCTCTAAATTGCTATGGATGGTGTCCGTCTATTTTAGCAACATTAATTCTTCCAATTCATGAACACCAGGTGTCTTTTTACTTATTCATGTTATCTTCAGTGTCTTTTATTAATCTTTTATAATTTATTCTATGCAAATCTGTCACATTCTGGTTGAATTTACTCCTAAGTATGAATTTTTTGATGCTGTTGTAAATGGGATTGTTTTCTTATTTTTTCCTCCTGGATCATTCATTGTTAGTGTGCAGAAACACAACTAATTTTTGCCCATTGATTTCGTATCCTGCAACTTTACTAGATGCGTTTATTAGTCTTATAATTTTTTCGGTAACCTCTTTAGGGTTATCTATATATAAGATTATGTCATCAGCAAACAGAGGCAATTTTCTTCCTTTAATAGTTGAATGCCTGCCAGGCGTAGTGGGTCATACCTGTAATCTCAGCACTTTGGGAGGCCGAGGTGGGCAAATCACTTGAGGTCAGGAGTTTAAGACCAGCCTGGCCAAACATGGTGAAACCACCTGAAGTCAGGAGTTCCAGACTAGCCTGGCCAAACATAGTGAAACCCCATCTCTACTAAAAATGCCAAAATTAGCTGGGAGTGGTGGTCAATGCCTGTAGTCCCACCTACCCAGGAGGGTGAGGCAGGAGAATCACTTGAACCCAGGAGGCAGAGGTTGCAGTGAACTGAGATTGCTCCACTGTACTCCACTATCTCAAAAAAAAAAAAAAAATTGGATGCCCTCTTACTTATTTTTGTTGCTTAACTCTGGCTGATCCTTAGCGCTCCCAACCTCCCTCCTGTGTTTTCCTGGCCCTCCCCCAGTGGTAGGGCTTTATTTGTGCTGTTATCCCCATCCAGCTCCATGGGTTTCCTGTGAGTGCTCAATGGCTGTAGGTTTTGTTGCCCTTTTCTCTGTGGATTTACCTGTATTTGTTACTTAGGGGATCCATGGGGTTTGTGTTTATTTAGAGGCTACTGTTCCTTTACCTAGAGTGAAGCTTTTTCTGGAATCTCTGGAGTATACCCTACGAGACCTAATGGAGTTCTTAGAGGAACTTCTGGGACAGAAAATCCACCAAGCAGAGTTAATGCCACTCCCCACATGTTTGTGGCCATCAGAGGCCACTGTCCTGCTAACTCCCATTAGTCTCTGAGATGAAACTAGAAATTCCAGTTTGGGCCTTAATTGCGGTATTTATTTATTTATTTATTTATTTATTTATTTATTTATTTTGAGATGGAGTCTTGCTCTGCGGCCCAGGCTGGAGTGCAGTGGCCGGATCTCAGCTCACTGCAAGCTCCGCCTCCCGGGTTCACGCCATTCTCCTGCCTCAGCCTCCCGAGTAGCTGGGACTACAGGCGCCGCCACCACGCCCGGCTAGTTTTTTGTATTTTTTAGTAGAGACGGGGTTTCACCGGGTTAGCCAGGATGGTCTCAATCTCCTGACCTCGTGATCCGCCTGTCTCGGCCTCCCAAAGTGCTGGGATTACAGGCATGAGCCACTGCGCCCGGCCCCTAATTGCGGTATTTAAACCACTTATATTTCATGTGATATCGACATGGTAAACTTTGACTATTTCGTCTTCCTGTTTGTTTTCTATTTGTCCTGTCTGCCGTCTGTTCCCATCTTCCCTTTCATTCTGCTTCCTATATATTAATTATTTTTATTATTTTTTTCTCTTATTAGCTGTAACTCTATTTTAGTGGTTACTTTAGAGTTTAGAATATACATGTTTACCTTATCACAGACTACCTTAAAATGATATTATACCACCTTATATGTACCATCTATAGTTCCTAGTAATAGTATACTTTCTTTTTTTCTGCTGTGACCATTGCACTATTGTGTTCTTTTTACTTTATAAATGCTATACCCCACTCTACAATAATTAATAATGTTTGCTATTACTATAATTTAATCAATTGTATTTTCAAGACATTTAAATTTTTTGAAAAAAAATTCTTTTCATTTCCCATGCTGTTTTTCCGTTTGCATATATCATGTTTTACAACCTTGGCACTATTCACATAGGATAAATAATGATTTTTTGACATGGGAGATTTTATACTGTTCATTGCGGTATTTTTAGCTCTATTCCTGACCTCTACACACAGGATACATGTAACAAATCACCCTCCTCCCCAGTCAGGACAGCCAAAAATAATTTCAGACATTACTAAACATACCTTGGGAGGCAAAATTGCCCCTAATTCAGAATCATTGGTGTCGCTTCATATTTCCACTTGGTATGAGTTTTCTTCTACATTAGAAGATTCTCTCTAACATTTTTAAAAATTGTGGGTGTGCTGGTAATTAATTCTTTCAGCTTAAAAAAAATGAGTTGAAATTCATATAACCTAAAATTAATCATTTTAAAATGAACAACTCAATTGCATTTAGTACATTCAAAATATTATTAAACTACTACCTCTATCTAGTTCTAAAACATTTTCATCACCCTAAAATAAAACCTCTTACTTATTAAGCAATTCTATCCCATTCCCAGTGGCTGTATGAATTTACTTATTCTGGTTATTTTACATGCATTAAATCATAGAATATGTGGACTTTGCTGTCTGGTGTCTTTCACAGAGCATAATATTTTTGAGATTCCTCTCTATTATGGAATGTATCAGTACTTTGTTATATTTTATGGCTTAGTAATATTCCATTGTACATGATCACCACCATCGATTCATTTATTGCTGGACACGGGGGTTATTTCTGAAGCCTTTGGCTTGTGCTTACTTCTGCTGTAAGTGTTCATATGCAAGCATTTGTGCGAAAATTTATTTTCTCATGGTAAAGAGAAGTCGCAGGATCATCTGGTGACTCTATCATCTGGTGAGGGAATGCAGAATCTTTCTAGAAGTGGGCGCACAATTTCATGCTCCCACAAGCAGCATACAAGTTGTCCAATTTTTCTGCATCCTCACCAACACATGCTAATGGGTCCTTTTGAATGTTGCCATCCCAGAGGATGTGGAGAGTTGTCTCATTGTGGTTTTGATTTGCACTGTCCTAATGACTAGTGATGTTGAACATTTTTTTCGTGTGTGTTAGCCATTTATGTTTCTTCTTTGAGGAAGTGTTAAGATCCTTCACCCTTTTAAAAAATTGGTTATTCATCTTTATGTCATTGTGTTGTAATAGTTATTTCTATATTCTCGGTAAAAGTTCCGTATCAGAGGTATGATTTGCTTCTAATACAGATGCAGATACTCTCAACAAAATATAAGCAAATTGAATCCAGCAATATATAAGGAATCATACACCATGACCTAGTGGGATTCATTCCAAATATGGATTGATTCCAAACATGCAAGACTTCTTCCATATTTGAACAATCAATAAATTAATGTAATGCACCACATCAACAGACAAAAGAAAACTAATCATATAATCACCTAATGCATTGCTACTATCATTACTTTAAACAAAGTTATCTTTTAGATCAATGATACCTAAGAAATACAATTTTATTTTACCTTCATGTATCCCTTCTCTAACATATTTTCTTTCTTTATCTAGATCTGAGTTTCTAAGTTATTGCCTTCTCCCTGAAAAATTATTTTAACATTTTTTACAGGGGGGATCTGCTGGTGGTTAATTCCCACAGTTTTCTTTCACCTCAGAAAGGCTTCATTTCTACTTCACTTGCATTATAAGGATAATTGCACAGGATATAGAATTTCTTCTTTTTTCTTTTCTTGTCTTTTTTTGAGACAGAATCTCACTCTGTCACCTAGGCTGGAGTGCAGTGGTTTGATCTTGGCTCACTGCAACCTCCACCGTGGAGGCTCAAGTGATCCTCCCACCTCAGCCTCCTGAGTAGCTGGGACTGCAGGTACACAGCACCATACCCAGTTGATTTTTTGTATTTTTGGTAGAGACTGGGTTTCACCATGATGCCCAGGCAAGTCTGCAACTCCTGAGCTCAAGCAATCTGCCCTCATCAACCTCCCAGAGTGCTGGTATTACAGGCATGAGCCACAGCTCATGGCCCGGATATAGAATTTCTGGGATATAGAACTCATTTACATGTAAGTAGTTTAGTGCTTGTTCCCAATATCAGAAGCCACATCCCTAGGAGTGGAATTGCTAGGGATGGGTCATTCCATGAGTCAATCTGTTTTACTTTGGCAGGAAATGCGACACATTTCCACCATTGATTTACAAGGGTTACAATCTCTCCACATTTATTTATTTATTTATTTATTTTATTTTATTTTTTATTTTTTATTTTTTGAGACGGAGTCTCATTCTGTCATCTAGGCACGATCTCGGCTCACTGCAGGCTCTGCCTCCCGGGTTCACGCCATTCTCCTGCCTCAGCCGCCTGAGTAGCTGGGACTACAGGTGCCCACCACCACGCCCGGCTAATTTTTTTGTATTTTCAGCAGAGACGGGGTTTCACCGTGTTAGCCAGAATGATCTCAGTCTCCTGACCTCGTGATCCGCCTGCCTCGTCCTCCCAAAGTACTGAGGTGACAGGTGTGAGCCACCATGCCTGGCCAAAAAATGGCATTTTTAATGTACTTGCTAGGGTTTGCCTAGTTAATTCCCTGTGGTGCAGGTGCAAAATATATGCTGTCTCACCAGCTTTGCAGTACATACGTTTGTAACATTTTTTGACAGTTGAGATGTGGAAATGGCATGCCATTCTGCAGGTCTGAATTTGCATAACTATTAGGAAGCTCAAACGTTTTTTCTTATATATTTATTATTTATAATTTTGGTATATATTGTTTATGTCTTCGCCCATTTATAAGAATGTTTATGTTCTTTATTTTAAAAACTATTGTTTCCTTATAAGTTCAAAAGATACTAAGTCAGAATATAAATAATTGAGAGAATACAGATTTAGAAAAACAGAAATTACTCCAGTAATTCCATTTCCATTTATATCACCGCAATTTATTTTATGTATTTTCTAACAATGTTGTGCCTGTGTATACTTTGGAAAAAATAATCGGATCATATATTTATTTATTTATTTATTTATTTATTTATTTATTTATTTTTTTTTTTTTGAGACAGAGTCTTGCTCTGTAGCCCGGGCTGGAGTGCAGTGGCCGGATCTCAGCTCACTGCAAGCTCCGCCTCCCAGGTTCACGCCATTCTCCTGCCTCAGCCTCCCGAGTAGCTGGGACTACAGGCGCCCGCCAGCTCGCCCGGCTAGTTTTTTGTATTTTTAGTAGAGACGGGGTTTCACCGGGTTAGCCAGGATGGTCTCGATCTCCTGACCTCGTGATCCGCCCGTCTCGGCCTCCCTAAGTGCTGGGATTACAGGCTTGAGCCACCGCGCCCGGCCCGGATCATATATTTATATTTTAATACTACCTTTTTTTTTTTTTTTTTTTTTTGAGATGGAATCTCACTGTGTTGCCCAGGCTAGAGTGCAGTGGCACGATCTTGGCTCACTGCAAGCTCTACCTCCCTGGTTCATGCCATTCCCCTGCCTCAGCCTCCCTAGTAGCTGGGATTACAGGCGCCCACCACCATGCCCAGTTGATTTTTTGTATTTTTAGTAGAGATGGGATTTCACCGTGTTAGCCAGGAAATCTCTGCCTCCTGACTGACCTTGGGATCTGCCCACCTCGGCCTCCCAAAGTGCTGGGATTACAGGCGTGAGCCACAGAGCCCAACCTCCAGCCTCCTTTCTTAATTTTTATCTGCTAATCGTATTGCTATTTTTTGTGTAGAACGGTGTTTATAAATCAAATTAACTTCTTGTGACTGATTCTACTTTTTAACATATAGTTAGCCTTCTCTGGCTTACACTTTCAGCTCAGTTATAAATTCAGGCCAGTAATACACACCTTGAATAATATTCCATCCTTCAGAGTCATTGTCTTGGGCAAAGTCCTCCGTGAGTACCTCTGAAAACTGAGTGCATGTAAGAGGTGAAGCAGTGCTACTGGATGGATTCCCCCGAGAGCCCACTAAACAGAGCAATGCAGTTTACTGGGTTTCAATTAATTTTTATAAAGATATTTTATGTGAAATAAATACTTTTTTATGAAATTTGGAAAATATAGAAAATAAACAACACATTTTTTAACCCCATGGTGCAACTCCAGCAACTCTGGATTTTGGAGAATTTTCCTATAGTGATCTTTGCCATGTCTGTTTCGTGTGCTGCAGTGCCTGTTTTTCTGTCTTTTTTAAAAAATTTTTTCATCAGCTGCTCATCACACATTCCACACTGCAGTACAGCTCCTGCTTCCTGTGACCCTGTGTAAGTTGTCTTAAATTGTCTTATAGCATATTCTCCCGGTCTGCTCTCCCCAACACCAATCTGTACCCAGGGAGAGACGGCAGAGTTAGGTCCCCGGACTTGTGGTTCTTTCTGCTATTTGGAGAGGGGAGATAAATTTACCTTTGAATATTCTGTTAGACCCAGCACCATCTCCTATTACTTGTTAACTCCACCCATTTATCCCCAACAAACAATTAAAAGGTGAACCTAACTTCCTCTCTCTTCTTTAATTTGAAAGGTTACTCATGAACTGTAATCTCTGTGCCCGTTAACTATTAACCTTCCACAGGGGAACCAATACTGCAAACCCTAATCTTACAGCCAAATCACTAGCATGGAGAAGACCAAACATTCTTAGAAATGAGTTTAACACCGCACCCCACCCCTGCCAAAAAAAAAAGAAGGAAAAGAAGAAAGAAGAGGGAAGATGGAAGGAAGGAAGGAAGGAGGGGGAAAGAAAGGAAGGAGAAGAAAGAAGAAGGAGAAGAAAGAAGAAGGAGAAGAAAGAAGAAGAAGAGGAGAAGAAAGAAGAAGAGAAGAAGAAATAATAAAAGAAGCAATGAGAAGTTGAATTTCAGATTTATTTCAGATTTAATTCAGGTCTGTGTATCCAATCATTCTTTCCCAGGCACTGGGAATGTAATTCAGGGTATAAGTTAGGGCCCGTTCTCTGGTAGGAGTTCTAGAATGAGCTCCCAGTCTGCCTGTGTGACAGGGCTCAGGCTACCTAACCCTTTCCACTTCAGTCATCTCTTTAAAATGAGGATACTGAGGAAAAAAGATCTCATATGCTGCATAAAAATATGACAAGAGATAATTGCCTGGTTCTGATTAAGTAATTTGTAAACAGTACCTAATACTATTATTTCAAATTATTCCAATAGTCAGAAGACCCATGTAACATTTACTTTCTGTTTTTTGGGGGTTTTTTTGGTGTTGTTTATTGATTTTGTTTTTGTTTTTTAGTTGTTTGGTTCCTGAGGAAAAGGAATCATTTTTCTTTTTTTTTCAGATATGGTCTTTCTATACAAAAAATTGTATATATAGTTATATATATGTAGTTTTGTACAGAAATTAATTATATATAATAATGTATAATTTTTTGTACAGAAAGACTATTTATATATACACACACACACACACACACACACACAATAACATCAATTTTTCCTTTTTCTTTATCCCCGCATTCTCTCCCTTGGTTTAGAATTTCATCATCTCTCATTGACGCTGTTTCAGAAGCCTGGTAACCCGTCTCCCTGGTAACAGCTTCCACTCTGCTCATTGCCTAAGGACTGATTTCTTTATCTCATTCCATTCCCTCCCACTCTTCTATCTTCCTGATCAAATGAATTTCAATGCCACACACATAATACATCTTATAATATTGTGTTCCTGGCTAGATCTTTTTTGCATATGAATCAATGTTTTTTGAGTAGTTGAAATGATAGCGATATGTAATTTATATTCTGATTTTCACCTGGCAGTAATTTCACAAGCATTTTTCAAACCACTAGATAGACCTGGTAATTATTTTTCTAGGTAATATGAGTATCTATGGGGGAGAAAAGACCATTATTCAATTAATTATGATACATTGTTATTAGAAATTCAGGTCACTTCCAGTTTGGGGGGTCATTTTAAATGATATTACTTTGAAAGTTTGCCTATGCATTGGTATATTTCTAGTTTTTGTCATGTTTCATTATAAAATACATGGGATAGTTTCAGTGGGGCAAAGAGTGAAATATTTTTTTGAAAATATGTTTTACGGCGTTTGATTATGATGCCATCTGATTTCTAAATGTACTGCCTCAATCAATACTGAACCTTGTGTATTATGGCATCACTTTGCTACAAGACATAAGATTTGCACATTGTCTTTTAACCTAAGTTTGCATTTAAGGAATAAAAAATTTCTTAATCTGATGATTATGAATTGGAATCTTTGCTTTAGTTTAACGATTAGCAAAGTTAAAATTATTCACATTTTTCACTGAGTGTGTAATTGTGTGTGTGCGTGTATGTTTTTCAAAGAGGGAGATTTGGACCATAACTATTTGTATCCCTTAATTATTTAGAATTAATTTATTGTTATAGTCGGTAGGAACACCTGAGGGGTGGAGAGAGTAATGTCTGTAATATTTCTTGTATTGTTTCCCTTTGTTTTCATTGTTTTGTTTTGGTTGATGAAGGTGGGGCTTTTTTTTAACTCCTTGTAGTCTTTAATGCCATTTAGTATCCCAATTCTTGTATCCTTTTCCTTGTAAAACTTCCCTAAAACCATTTGGCCCTATTATTATTTTTATTATTTTTAAACATAGAGGAGAACAGGGACAGTGTCATGGTTTCTGGGTTTGATATTCCTCCTCTGTATTGAAGCTACTCCCTGCATGAGGCACCCTGCGGGGTCCCAGGCCCGTGTCTTCCCGTGGTGCATGAAAAAATGGCACTGGGCTTGTCTAGTTGCTCTAAGACTCTGAATAAATGAAATGTACAGAGTCAGGCACAGCTTCCAACAGGTAATAAACAACACATCTAGGCTTTTTTTTTTTTCTCTTTCCTGCACTTTCCCTCTTTCTTGTATTCTGAGTGTGGCATGAAATTTATTTGATCAGGAAGACAGACGAATAGGAGGGGATGGGAAGGGAGGGAAGGAAATCAGTCCTTAGGCAATGAGTAGAGTGGAAACTGTTCCCAGGGAGACGGGTTACTAGGCTCCCTTAAGTTCCACATAAGTTTGCTGAGACAGGTCTATTGTAATTTGAGGTCTCTTTAAACGAATGAGTTCATCCTTAATAGTGTGAAGTACTGGAGGACAGAGAGGGTGTTTTCTTTATCTTTGTTTCCCTATCATTTGTGGCTCAAAGGACAATTAAAATTTATATTGAATTAAGGGACAGAGCATTATACTCTGGGATATGGTGATTTCAGAAGGTAAATGTCAATGGGGAATAATATGTCCAAAGAAAAGCGAGACGTATGCCTTGTAATGTGCTCTAAGGTCCTTTGAGATCCTCGTGAGAGAAAAAGGCAGCCTAGAGGTGAAGAGGACCCTAGAGAGATGCATGAGATGGGAAAGAATAAGCTAGAAGGTGTATGCCTAGTGAAAATAGGTTCTACAGCAGCATCACCCTGACTGCAGAGATATTAGCCCTACTCCCTTTCTCCAGCATCCACATGTAGGTCTGTACCTGTGGATCTGGACAGGCTGCCAAAGGTGTGCTGCATATTTTTGCCAGGAACAATTTGAATGTGTAATTGTCAGTGGGCTAGCCTCACGTTTTGTTAAATTTATCCCTAAGTATGTCACATTGTGGGATGCTATTGTAAATGGTGTGGCTTATTAAATATTTTATTTTCCAAGTTTTTTTTTTTTTTTTTTTTTTTTTGAGACGGAGTCTCGCTTTGTCGCCCAGGCTGGAGTGCAGTGGCCCGATCTCAGCTCACTGCAAGCTCCGCCTCCCGGGTTCATGCCATTCTCCTGCCTCAGCCTCCCGAGTAGCTGGGACTACAGGCGCCCGCCACCACGCCCGGCTAGTTTTTTGTATTTTTTAGTAGAGACGGGGTTTCACCTTGTTAGCCAGGATGGTCTCGATCTCCTGACCTCGTGATCCGCCCGTCTCGGCCTCCCAAAGTGCTGGGATTACAGGCTTGAGCCACCGCGCCCGGCCATTTTCCAAGTTTTTAATGCTAGTGTATAGAAGTACAAATGATTTTTAACTCCAAATTTTGCAATAATTGTATATTTACAGGAAGCGTTAAGGAGGATCCCGTGTACTTTCACTCAGTTTTCCCCAGTGTCTTAGTCTTACAAAATTCTAGTACAGTGTCACAAGAACACTGACACGGATACCACCAAGATTCAGAACAGCCCCATCACCACAAGCACATCCATGGCCCCCTTTATAGCCACCCCCACTCACTGCCTGCCCGTCGCATCTGTAACCACAACCAACCACTCATTTGCTCTCCATTTCTATAATTCTGTCATTTCGAGGATTTTATATAAAGAGAATCATAGAATGTGTAACATTTGAATTTGGTTTTTTTCACTCAGAATAATCTTCTAGAGATTATTCATGCTGGCTGTTGTATGTATCAACACTTGATTCCTTTTGACTGCTGAATGGTTCAGGAAGTGCAGGTACCACGGTTGGTTTAACAGCAGGCACCAGTTGAAGGTATTTGGCTTGTTTTAAGCTTGGGACTTATTATGAATAAATATGCTCTGAACATCCATAGATAGGTTTTGGTGTAAACCGAAGTCTTCCTCTCTCTAGGGATAAATGACCAGGAGTATAATGCCTAGATTATATGGTAGTTGTATGTTTAGGGTTTTAAGAAGCCTGAAGTGGTTGCTGTATGTATTTTTTTCCTAACAGCATGGGAGAATGACTCAGTTTCTCTGCATTTTGCATTGTCACTTTTTTCTTCGCAATTTCGAACAAATGTGTAATGGTATCCAATTGTGTTTTTTCGTTCGTGTGTTTGTTTTTGATTTTGAGACAAAGACTTGTCACAAAGACTGGAGTGCACTGGCACCATCACGGCAGCTGCAGTCTCGACTTTCCAGGCTCAAGCGATCCTCTCAAGTGATGAGAGGCACAAGCCACCACACCCAGCTCATCTTTTCACTTTTTGATAGTGCGTTTAATTGTATTTTATTTTTTACTTTTTATAGAGACACAGTCTCACGATGTTGCCCAGGCCGGTCTCTCCTGAGTAGCTGGGACTACAGGTGCACACCACCATGCCTGACTAATTTTTGTATTTTTTAATAGAAATAGCATCTCATCATGTTGCTCAGGCTACTCTCCACCTCCTAGGCTCAAGCCATTGTTGGCCTTCCAAAGTGCTGGGATTATAGGTGTGAGCCACCATGCCCGGCCTCGTTGTGGTTTTAACTTGCATTTTCTTCACAGATAATGATGCTGACTATCTTTTTATGTGCTTATTTTCTATCTATATACCTTCTTTAGTGAAATGCCTCTTTGTGTATTTTGGCCGTTTTTTCTTACTTTTTGTTTTTACTTTTGAATTTTGAGACTTCTTTATATATATTCTTGATAGGAATATTTTGTCGAACATGTGGTTTACAAATACTTCTGTCTTGTCTGGTTTGTAGTCTGTTTATGCTCTTAATAGGGTCATTCACAGAGCAAAAATAATAGTTATTATAATTTTAATAAAATTTCCTGTAACTTCTCCTTTTATAGATTTTGCTTTTGGTTTAAGAACTCTTTTTCTAGGTGGATATTCTGAAGATTTTCTCCTATGCTTTTTCTAAAATTTTATACTTACGTTTAATTCTGTGCTCTATTATGATGTAATTTTTGGATAAATTATGAGTTAGATCAAGGTTCATTGTTTCGTCTATGGATGTTCAATTGCTCTCATACTATTTGTTGAAAAGACTTCTACTTTTCCATTGAATAACTTTTGCTCTTTTGTCAAATATGGCCACAGTGATGAGGGAGTATGTTTTTAAGTTCTCTATTATGTTTCATCGACCAATCATCTATCCTGCCACTATCACATACTCTTTTTTAGTGAGATACAGCTCAAATGCTGTAACAATTATCTTTTTAGAGTGTACAGTTCAGTGGTTTTTAGTGTATTTGCAAAGTTGTACAGCCATCACCACTATCTCGTTCCAGAACATTTTCATTGCTGCAGAATGAAAGCACACACACATGGCTGGGCATGGTGGCTCACGCCTGTAATCCCAAAACTTTGGGAGGCCAAGGTGGGTGGATCGCCTGAGGTCAGGAGTTCAAGACCAGCGTGGGTAACATGGCAAAAGCCCGTCTCCACTAAAAATACAAAAGTCAGCCGTGCGTGGTAGCGCATGCCTGTAGTCCCAGCTACTTGGGAGGCTGAGGCAGCACAATCATTTGAACCTGGGAGACAGAGATTGCTGTGAGCCGAGATAGCCCCACTGCACTCCAGCCTGGGCTACAGAGTGAGATTCTGTCTCAAAAACAAAAAACAAAAAACAAAAACAGCACATATCCATTATCAGTCACTACTTATTCCGTCGTCCACCAAGAATCCTGTCACTTCAGCCTTCCAAAGTGCTGTGATTACAAGGGTGAGCCACCACTCTCAGCCTGATAGTACATTTAAAATCAAAATTTGATGATGTTTAATTTATCCTTTTTTGTCACTTGTGTTTTTGATGTCATATCTATGACCTATGACCACATGTGGCCTTGCCTAATCCAAGAAAATGAAGATTTACAGCTACTTTTTGTGCTTTATTTATTTATTCATTTATGTGTTATTTATTTTAGGTTTAGGATTGGTTTGTTTTGAGATTTAGCTCTTAGTGCTTATATTTACTGTTTGGTCAAGATTCAGTTGATTGGGAGCTCCAATTTTATTCTTTTTCATCTGAATATATAGTTTTCAGGAACAATTTTTTGAAAACACCATTATTTAACCCATTGAATTGTTTTGGAACTTGCATTACAAATACATTGTCTTCAGATCGTAAGTTTATTTATGTTCCCTCAGGTCTATGTCTATGCTTCTGTGAGTACTACAGTCTATTGATCACCATGTAGAAAATTTTAATATTAGAAAATGTGAGTCCTTCCATTTTGTTACTTTTCAGGATTTTTTGGTTATTATCAGCTCCTTCTATAAGAACTTTAGAATTAGCCTGTCAATTTATGAGGAAAAAAAAAAAAATGCCAGCATGGATTTTGGTAGGAATTGTGTTGAATCTAAAGATTTATTTGGGGGAGTGTTTTAATCTGTTTTGGTCAATTTTCTGTTGCTGTAACAGAGCACCACAGACGGGGTAATTTATAAAGAAAGAAATTCATTCAGCGTTTAGTTCTGGAGGCTGGGAAGTCAAAGAGCATGGCATCGGCACCTGTTGAGGGCCTTTATGCTGCATCATAGCTTGACGGATGGACAAGTGAGAATGTAAGACTGAGAAAATAGCATCAGGAACTGACTTGCTATGTAAAAATCCATTGTCATGATAACTAACCCACTCCTGCAATAATGACATTAATCCATTAATGATGCTGAACACTCATGATTCAATCATTTCTTACTATATTGCACATCCCAACACTATTTCTTTAGGGGTTAAGTTTTCAAAACATGAACTTTGGGAAGAGATCTTCAAACCATAGCAGCATCTTAAAAATATGAATTTTTCCAATCAATGAACATGGATTATCTTTCCATTTAGTTAAATATTTGTCAGTTTCTTTTTTCAGATTTTATTTTAGAAATTGGGGGTAAATGTGCAGGTTTGCTACAGAGGAAAATATTGTGTGATGCTGAGGTTTGGTGTGTATGAATCAATCATCCAGGTCTTAAGCATAGTACTAAATAGCTAGGTTTTTTTCAGTACTTAACCCCTCCCTCCTCCATCTTGTATTCCCCAGTATCTATCATTCCCATGTTTATGACTATGTGTACCCATTATTTAGCTCCTACTTATAATTGAAAACGTGCTGGTTGCTTTTCTGTTTCTGGAAATAGTTACAATAATCGTTTCCAGTTGCATCCATGTTTCTGCAAATTTCATTCTTCTTTTATGGCTGTATAGTATTCCATGATGTATAAATACTACATTTTCTTTATCCAATCCACCATTGATAGGTACCTGGGTTGATTCCATTTCTGCTATTTTGAATAGCGCTGTGATGAATGTACAGGTGCATGTGTATTTTTGGTAGGCTGATTGATTTTCTTTTGGATATGTACCCAGGAGTGGGATTGCAATCCCGTTTACAATAGCCACTCACACAAAGAAAAACCTAGGAATACAGGAAACCAAGGAAGTGAAATATTTCTACAAGGAGAATTACAAAACACTATTGAAAGAAATCAGAGATGACAAAAACAAATGGAAAAATATTCTATGTTCATATATTAGAAGAATCAATATCATTAAAATGGCCATACTGCCAAAAACAATTTACAAAATCAGTGCTATTCCTCTGAATTTCTTTTAATGATGTTTTGTAGTTTTCAGCATCAAGTCGTGTACTTCTTCTGTTAAGTGTATTCCTAAGTATTTTATTTTTGTTGTTGTAAATATAATTGTTTTCTTAATTTCCTCTTTGGATTGTTTATTATATACAATTGATTTTTTAAAATATTGATCTTATGCAGTTTGCAAACTTGCTCTAGTAAATCATCTTGAATATTTTTGCGGGATCATTAGGAATTTCCGTATATGATGCTATGCAATCCACACTTAGAAACAGTTTTATATATTGAAATTCATATTTCAATATATATGAATTTCATTGAATTTCCTGCCAACTTTCCCTGGCTAGAACCTTCAGTGAAATATGAATATAAAGGGTGAGAGCAGATTCCTTGTTTATTTTCTGATTTTTAGGGAAAAGTATTTAGTCTTGGTGGTGGTAGTTGTGACTTTTCATAGATACCATTTATCAGGTTCAAGAAGCTCCATTTTTACCTAATTTGTTTAGTGTTTTTATCATGAATTTGTGTTGCATTTTGTCAAATGATGGTTCTGTGGTCTATTGAGATGATCCATGTGACCTTGTCCTTTATTCTACGAATATGGTGAATTACATTGATTTGTCTGTGTGGAGCCACTCTTGCATTCTTGTGATAAATGCTGTTTGGTCATGTTGTATAATCATGTTATGTGTTGCTGGATTTGGTTTCCTAGTATTTTGTTGAGGATTTCTACTTCTCCATTCGTAGAATATATTGTTCTACAATTTTAATTTCTTGTGATGTCTTTATCTAGTTTTAGTATCAGCATAACACTGGCCTCATAGGATGAGTTGCAAAGAGTTTCTGCTTCTATATTTTTGTAAGACTTTATTGGTATCAATGTTTTAAACATTAGTAGAATTCTTGACTATGTATTTGGTCCTGGGTTTTTGTTTGGGGAAGTTTTATTATTATTATCACTAATTAACATCTTTACTGTTTAGAAGTCTGTTGAAATTTTCTAGGTTTCTAGTTAGTTCCAGCAGTTCATGTGTCTCCAGAAATTTATTTTACCTAGGTTATCTAGGTTGATGTAGACTTCATCATAGTATTCCCATATAGTCCTTATTTTTTAAGGTATTTCTTATAATTTCTAATTTTAGTAATTTGAGTCATCTCTTTTCTTAGTCAGTCTAACTAAATATTTTCAAGTTTGATTTTTTCAGAAACCAGTTTTGGTTTGTTTGATAAGCTCTATTGTTTTTCTGTTCTATAGTTTATTTATTTCCATGTTAATCTTTATTATTTACTTCCTTCTGCACGTTTTGCCTTTAGTTTGTTTTTCTTTAGTTCTAGTATCTTTTTATTTTTTTATTTTTTTTTTGACGGAGTTCACTCTTATTGTCTAGGCTGGAGTGCAATAGTGCAATCTCGGCTCATTGCAACCTCTGCCTCCTGGGTTCAAGTGATTTTCCTGCCTCAGCCTCCCGAGTAGCTGAGATTACAGGCTCACGTCACCACACCCGACTAATTTTTGTATTTTTTTTTTTGTAGAGATGGAGTTTCACCATGTTGGCCAGGCCAGTCTGGAACTCCTGATCTCAGGTGATCCACCTGCCGCAGCCTCTCCAAGTGCTGGGATTACAGGTGTGAGCCATCACACCCGGCGGATTCTAGTATCTTAAGGTGGAAGATGAAGTTACTCATTTAAGAATTTCTTTTTTCACGTAGGTATTTATAGGTAATGTTTTCCACTAAACACTATTTTGTGGCGTGTCCTACACTTTGGTATGGTGTGTTTTCATTTTCATTCATTTCAAAGCATTTTCTAATTTTCTTTTTTTTTCCTTTACAACACTTATTTAGGAGTTTGTTGTTTAGTGTTCATGTATTTGTAACTTTCACACATTTTCTGGTTTCCTTGATTTCTAATTTCATTCCGGTTTGGTTGGAGAACATACTTTGTATGATTTTAATAAGGCTTTATATTTATTGAACATCATTTTGTGGCCTCACATGTGGTCTGTGCCTGAATAATGTTCCATGTGCACTTAAGAAGAAGAGATTCTGTTATTGTTCAGTGGAGTGTTCAATATGTGTGCTACATCTATTTGGTTCATTGTGTTGCTCAAGTGCTCTATTCGCTTATTGATTTTCTGTCTAATTGTTCTGTCCATTACTGAAAGTGAGGTATTGAAGCCTCCAACCATTATCTGTGAATTATATATTTCTCTCTTCAATTGGGTCAGTTTGTGCTTCACGTATTTTGGAACTCCATTGTTAGAGAAATGTATCTTTATAATTGTTGTATCTTTGTGACAGATTGAACATTTATTATGGTAAAGTACCCATATTTTTCTCTCATTATAATTTGTATTTGAAAGGTTAATTTTATAATATTTATTTAGCACTCTATCTCTGTTGTTGGGTACTATTTGCTTGTTACATCTTTTTTGATCCTTTCATTTTCAACCCAACTCCTTTGTGTTTTTGAATCTAAAGCATGTCTCTTATAGAGAGCATAGAATTATTTTTATTCATTTATTCAATATCTGCCCTTTATTTGAGTTTTTAATTATTACTGATAATGTAGAATTTGTCACTGCCAATTTGCTGTTTCTATATGTCTCATGTCTTTTTCCTCTATTCCTCCTGTAAACTTGTAAAACCTCTTTTGCATTAAATATGTACTTTCTAGTATACCATTTTAATTCCCTCACCTTTTCTATTTTAAATTTTTTATGTATACATAATAGTTTTACCTATTTATGGGCTACAAATGAAATTTTGATCCAAGCATATAATGTGTCTTGTTCAAATCAGGGTAATTAGGATATCTATCACCTCGAGTAGTTGTCATTTTTTTTTTTATTTTTTAAATTTTTGAGGGTACATATACTAAGTGTGTATATTTGTGGGGTACATGAGATGTTTTGATGCAGGCATGCAATGCGAAATGCACATCAAAACTACAATGAGACATAATCTCACTCCAGTTAAAATGACTTACATCCAAAAGACAGGCAATCACAAATGCTGGCAAAAATGTGGAGAAGAGAGAACCCTTGTACACTGTTTATGGGAATGTAAATTAGGGCAGCCACTATGGAGAACAGTTTGGAGGTTCCTCAAAAAACTAAAAATAGAGCTGCCATAGGATCCAGCAATCCCACTGCTGGGTATATACCCAAAAGAAAGGAAATCAGTATATGGAAGAGATATCTGCACTCCCATGTTTGTTGCAGCTCTGTTCACAATGGGTAACATTTGGGAGCAACCTAAATGTCTATCAACAGATGAATGGATAAAGAAAATGTACCATTTATTTGCATCAGGAACATTCCAACCTTTTAGTTACTTTGAAATATATAATAAATTGTTGTTAACTGTAATCATCCTATAGTGATGCCAAACACTAGATGTTAGTATTCCTCTGATCTAATTGTATTTTTGTATCCATTCAGTAACCCTTTTTATCCCCTCTCCCCATGCATTCACAGCTTCTGGTAACCATCATTCTACTCTTTAGCTCCATGTGATCAAAAAAAATTTTTTTTTTCTTTAAAAATGTTACTTTATTTGTAGTACTGACTGTCTATTTTAAGTACCCTAAAGTATTATGTGTAGCTCCTCAGATGGGACCTTCCAGTACTTCTTTTGTGTGTGTGTGTGTGTGTCTGTGTGTGTGTGTGTTTCGAGACGGAGTCTGGCTCTGTCGCCCAGGCTGAAGTGCAGAGGCGCGATCTCGGCTCACTGCAAGCTCCGCCTCCCGGGTTCATGCCATTCTCCTGCCTCAGCCTCCAGAGTAGCTGGGATTACAGGCACCTGCCACCACCACACCCGGCTAATTTTTTTGTGTGTTTTTAGTAGAGATGGGGGTTTCACCGTGTTAGCCAGGATGGTCTCGATCTCTTGACCTTGTGATCCACCCACCTCGGCTTCCCAAAGTGCTGGGATTACAGGCATGAGTCACCGTGCCCGGCCCCGGTACTTCTTAATCTTATCTTATTTTTATTATTGTTATTATTATTATTATGATTTTTATACTTTAAGTTCTGGGGTACATGTGCAGAACGTGCAGTTTCAGAGCCACTGTGAGATGCCATTTCACGCCAGTTGGAATGGTGATCATGACAGGGCCAGGAGACAGGAGATGCTGGAGAGGGTGTGGAGACATGGGAGCGCTTCTACACTGTTGGTGAGAGTGTAAATTGGTTCGACCATTATGGAGGACAGTGTGGCGATTCCTCAAGATCTAGAACTAGAAATACCATTTGACCCAGCAATCCCATTACTGGGTACATGTCCAAAGGATTATAAATCATTCTTCTATAAAGACACATGCACTTGTATGTTTATTTCAGGACTGTTCACAATAGCAAAGACCTGTTCAAATTTTTTTTTTATCTCCAACGTATGAGTGAGGATAGGCAACATTTGGCTTTCTGTTCCTGGCTGATTTCATTTAACGTAATGTCCTCCAGTCCCATCCATGTTGATGCAAATGAGAAGATTTCATTCTCCTTTATGAATGAACAATATTTCATTGTATGTATATACCACATTTTAAAATCCATCCATTGATGAATACTTAGATTGATTCTATATCTTGGCCGTTGTGAACAGTGCAGCAATAAACATAGGAGTGCAGGTATCTCATTGATAAACCGTTTTGATTTCTTTTGGATGTATACCCAGTAGTTGGATTGCTGGATCATATGCTAGTTCCATTTTTAGTCTTCTGAAGCACAACCTTTGCACTGTTTTCTATAGTGGTTGTACTAATTTACATTCCCACCAACTTTCTGGGAAGATTCTCTTTTCTCCACATCCCTGCCAGTATTCATTATTGCCTATGTATTTGAACGCAAAGCCATTTTACCTGGGATGAGATTAGATTTCATTCTGGTTTTGCTTTGCATTTCTTTCATGATTAGTGATGATGAACATTTTTAAATAGCTGTTGGACATTTGTATGTCTTCTTTTGAGAAGTGTCTTTTCATATCTTTTGCCTAGTTTTTAATCAGAGAATTTTTTCGTTTGCTATTGAGTTGTTTGAGATCCTTATATTCTAGTTATTAATCCCTTGTCAGATGACTTGCTTGGAAATATTTTATTCCATTCTTTACTTTGTTGATTGTTTCCTTTGCTGTGCAGAAGCTTTTTGGCTTTACATGACCTTATTTGCCTATTTTTTGCTTTGGTTGCCTGGACTTGAACGTTTTGCCAAGACTAATGTCTTGGAATGTTTCTCTAATTTTTTTCGTTTGGAGATAGAGTCTCACTCTGTAACCCAGGCTGGAGTGCAGTGGTGTAATCTCAGCTCACTGCAACCTCTGCTTCCCAGGTTCAAGTGATTCTCCTGCCTCAGCCTTCCAAGTATCTGGGATTACAGGGGCGCACCACCACGCCTAGCTAATGTTTATATTTTTAGTAGAGACAAGTTTTTGCCATGTTGGCCAGGCTGATCTTGAACTCCTGACCTCAGGTGATCCACCCACCTTGGCCTCCCAATGTGCCTAATGTTTTCTCCTAGTAGTTTCATAGTTTCAGGACATACATTTAAGTCTTTAATCTATTTTATCCTTTTCTGACAATATATTTTAAAATTATTATTATTATTGTCTGAGATGGAGTCTTGCTCCGTTACCAGGCTGGAGTGCAGGGGCGCCATCTCAGCTCACTGCAATCCTCACCTCCTGGGTTCAAGCAGTTCTGCCTCAGCCTCCTGAGTAGCTGGGATTATGGGCACACACCACTGCCCCCAGCTAAATTTTGTATTTTTAGTAGAGACGGAGTTTCACCACGTTTGTCAGAATGGTCTTGATCTCTTGACCTCATGATTAAATTATTTTCTTAATGGTACCCTTGAGAATTATAATTAACGACTTAATTTATCAAAATCTATTGTAGATTAAAACTAACTTAATTTCAATTGTGTGAAAGAACTTCGCTACTTTGTAGCTCTGTTCCTTACCCCTAATTAATGCTGTTATTATAGGAATTACATATTTATACATTGCAATCTCATCAACACAGATTTAGAATCATTACTTTATGCAGTTGTTATTTAAAGTAGATGGGACAAGAGAGTTACAGATAACAAATACATTTATATTGTACTTTATATTTACCTAAGCAGTTACTTTTAAGGCTCTTTCTAGTGCCCTTTCATTTTAACGTAATGTATTTTATTTTCTGTTTTTAGTAGAACACGTTTATTAACAAATTAACTTAGTTTTATTTGTTTTTCTTTTGTTGCTGTTGTTTTGTATCCAGGAAGGTCTCAATTTATTCATATTTTGAAGAGTAAGTTTGCTGGCTATAAGAATTCTTGTTTGGTAGTTGTTTTCTTTCAGCATTTTGAATATGTCATCTCAATGCCTCTGTCCTACTGATTATTTATCAATAAGAAGCTGTTTTTTCTTTTTTAATCACTAAGCAACTGTTAATCTTAGTGATGATCCTTTGTATACGGTGGGTTGCTCCACTCTTGCTGTTTTCAAGATTGAGACCTGATATGGTTTGGCAGTGTCCCCACCCAAATCTCATCTTGAATTGTAGTTCCCATAATCCCAACATGTGTTGGGAGGCACCTGGTGGGAGGTAATTGAATCATGGGGACAGTTACCTTAATGTTGTTCTTGTGAGAGTGAGTGAGTTCTCACAAGATCTAATGGTTTTATAAGGGGCTTTTCCCACTTTGCTCAGCACTTCTCTCTCCTGCTGCCATGTGAAGAAGGATCTGTTTGCTTCATCTTCCACCATGATTGTTAGTTTCCTGAGGTGGCTACCCAGCCATGCAGAACTGTAAGTCAACTAAACCTCTTTCCTTTATAAACTACCCAGTCTCGGGTATGTCCTCAGAGCAGCATGAGAATGGATTAATCGAGGGCCAGTACTGCTTCAGATCATCTTTCTGCCCTTTCTGTGTCCTCTGGGCTCCTATTATGTGTAGTTGGTTACACACTTGATGGTACTCCACAGGTTCATAAAGCTCTATTTATTTTTCTGGATGTTTTTTCTTTTTGTTTTTCAGACTGAGTAATCTCAATTGGGCTATTTTCAAGTTTTGTTTATTATTTTTCTCTGCCAGCGTAACTCTGTCGTTGGATCTTTGTAACATACTGTTTTCATTTGTTATTGTACTTTTCAACTCCAAAATATATGTGGTTATGATTATATAATTTATGTCACTCTATTGACATTATCTGTTTTGTGAGACAGTAGTCTCATACTTTCCTTCACTCTCATGACATAGTTTCCTTTAGTTCTTTGAAATAGCTGATGTAAAATATTTGATTTAAAGTTTTTGGCTAGTAAACTTTTACATCTGGCTTTTGCAGGGAGAGTTTCTATTGATTGCTTTTTTTCCACTTGTATATGAAGCCAACTTTCAGTTATCTTTGTATGTTTCCTAAATTTCTGTAGAAAACTAGACTTTTAAAATAGTATTTGTGTCAAATCTGGGAATTAAATTTTCTCTCCTCAAAAGAATTTGTTCTCACAGCCAACATCATATTGAATGGTCAAGAGCTGGAAGCATTTTCCTTGAAAAGTGGAGTAAGTTAAGGATGCCTACACTTGCCATTTAAAAAAAAACAAACTTTAAGTTCAGGGGTGTATGTGCAGGATGTGCAGATTTGTTACATAGGTAAACGTGTGTCATAGGGGTTGGTTGTACATCACCTAGATATTAAGCCTAGTATCCATTAGTTATTTTCCCTGCTTCTCTCTTTCCTCCCACCCACCCTCTACCCTCTGATAGGCCCCACTCTGTGTTATTCTCCTCTATATGTTCATATATTCTCATCAGTTAGCTCTCACTTATAAGTCTTTGGCTTTCTGTTCCTGTATTAGTTTGCTAAGGATAATGGCCTCCGGCTCCATTCATGTCGCTGCAAAGGACATGATCTTGTTTTTTTTTTTTTTTTATGGCTGCATAGTATTCCATGGTGTACATGTGCCACATTTTCTTTATCTAGTCTATCATTGATGGGCATTTGGCCTGATTCCATGTCTTTGCTATTATGAATAGTTCTGCAATGAATAGATGTGTGCATGTGTCTTTATAATGATTTATATATCTTTGGGTGTATACCCAGTAATGGGATTGCTGGGTGGAATGGCAGTTCTGTCTTTAGATCTTTAAGGAATCACTATACTTCTTTCCACAATGGTTGAACTAATTTTTACTCCTACCAGCAGTGTAAAAGTTCCTTTACCATTTGTATTAAACACAGTACTGAAGGTCCTAGTCGGAGCCACCAGTCAAGATAAAGAAATAAAAGGCATCAAAATAGGAAGAGTGGAAGCCAAACTGTCTCTGATGGCAGATGATTTGATTATATATCTATATACCCAGAAAACCCCATGGTCTCTGTCCAAAGGCATCTAGATCTGATAAACAATTTCAGCAAAGTTTCAGAATACAAAAATCAGTGTACAAAAATCCACAGCATTTCTACATGCCAGTAATGTCCAAGCCAAGAGCCAAAGTAAGATTGTAATCCCATTTACAATAGTTACAAAAAGAATAAAATATCTAGGAGTACAGCTAACCAGGGCAACAAAAGACCTCTACAATGAGAATTACAAAACACTGCTAAAAGAAATCGGATGTAACAGAAACAAATGGAGAAATAGTCCATGCTCATGGATAGAAAGAATCAATATTATTAAAATGACTGTACTTTTCAAAGAAATTTACAGATTCAATGCTATTCCTGTCAAACTACTAACAACGTATTTTTAGAGAATTAGAAAAAAAAAATATTCTAAAATTCACGTGGAACCAAATAAAGAGCCAGAATAGCCAAAGCAATCCTAAGCAAAAGGAACAAAGCCAGAGGAATTGCCCTACCTGACTTCAAACTACACTACAAGGCTACAGTAACCTAAGCAGCATGATACTGGCACAAAAACAGACACGTAGACTAATCAAACAGGACAGAAAACCCAGAAATAAAGGCGCACACCTAAAATCTTCTGATCTTCAACAAAGTCAACAATAACAAGCAATGGGAAAAGGACTCCCTATTCAATAAATGATGCTGGGATAACTGGCTAGCCATATGCAGAAGGGTGAAACTGGACTGCTTTATTTCACCATACACAAAAATAAACTCAAGATGGATTAAAAACTTAAATGTAAAACCTAAAACTATTAAAACTCTCCAAGAAAACCTTGGAAATACCATTCTGTACATCAGTTCTGGCAAAGATTCCATGATGAAGACTCCAAAAGCAGTTGTGACAAGTGGGACACTTCTCCACATAAAACAAAACAGAAACAAAAACTATCAACAAAGTGAACAGACAACCATCAACCTACAGAATGGGAGAAAATATTTGCAAACTATCCATCTGACAAAGGTCTAATATCCAGAATCTATAAGGACCTTGGACAAATTCACGAGTAAAAACTACCTCATTAAAAATGGGCAAAGGACATAAACAAATTTTTCTCAAAAGAAGACATACATGTGACCAACAAACATGAAAAATGTCTCAACATCACTAATCATTAGAGAAATAAAAAATCAAAACCACAATGAGATACCACCTCACAGTTGTCAAAATGGCTTTATTAATAATGGAAAAATAGGAGATGCTGGCGCGGTTGCAGAGAAAAGGGAACACTTAAACACACCCGGGGTGGGAATGCACATTAGTCCAGCCATTGTGGAAAGCAGTGTGGAGATTTCTCAAACAACTTAAAACAGAACTACCAATAGATCCATCTGTCCTATTGCTGGGTATATACCCAAAGGAATACAAATCATTCTACCATAAAGACACATGCACATGCATGTCATCACAGCATTGGTCACAATAGTGAAGACATGGAGTCAACCAAGGTGCCCATCAGTGGTGGACTGGATAAAGAAAATGTGATCCATATTCATCATGGAATACTTTGCAATCATAAAAAAGAACAAAATTATGTCAGTTTCAGCAACATGGGTGCGACTGGAGGCCATTATCCTGAGTGAACTAACACAGGGACAGAAAACCAAATACTGTGTGTTCTCCCGTATAAGTGGAAGCTGCCCACTGAGTACACAAAGAAGGAAACAACAGATACCAAGGATTGTCTGAGAGAGGAAGGTGAGGATCTAAAAACTACCTGGCCGGGCACGGTAGCTCACGCCTATAATCCCAGCACTTTGGGAGACCGAGGCAGGAGGATTGCCTGAGCTCAGGAATTCGAGACCAGCCTGGACAACAGGATGAAATCCCATCTCTACTAAAATACAAAAATTAGCTGAGCATGGTGGCGTGTGCCTGTAGTCCCAGCTACTGGGGAGGCTGAGGCAGGAGAATTGCTGGAACCCGGGAGGTGGAGGTTGTAGTGAGCCCAGATCAGAGCACTGCGCTCTAGTCTGGGCTACAGAGCAGGATTCCATCTCCAAAACAAAGCAAAACAAAACAAAACTAAATGTCTGTCAGCTACTTATGGTTATGACAAGGATGACAACGTGCAATTTACCTGTGTAACAAACCTGCACATGTGCACATTTATAGTGAACAAGAAGTAGGGAAAAAATGAAAGAAATGAAAACTAAACTAAAATAAATAAATGGCTTGTTGTTGCTACTATTTATTGTTGGTTTTTGTTTGACGAGTTTTCTAACTAATTTTGTAATGTCTGTGGTTTTTTTTTCCTGGTGGACACTAACATCTCCACTTGGTTAGTTTTCTAGGTGTTGAATTTCATCACTAGTCTTCATTAATTTACATGACCATGAAGTTTTTCTTCTTTAGGTGCCTTTTTTTTTTTTTTTTTTTTTTTTTTTTTTTTTTTTGAGACGGAGTCTTGCTCTGTCGCCCAGGCTGGGGTGCAGTGGCCAGATCTCAGCTCACTGCAAGCTCCGCCTCCCGGGTTCACGCCATTCTCCTGCCTCAGCCTTCTGAGTAGCTGGGACTACAGGCACCCGCCACCGCGCCTGGCTAATTTTTTTGTATTTTTAGTGGAGACGGGGTTTCACCATGGTCTCGATCTCCTGACCTCGTGATCCGCCTGCCTCCGCCTCCCAAAGTGCTGGGATTACAGGCGTGAGCCACCGTGCCCGGCTTTTTAGGTGCTTTATGTGGTCAATTGCATTAATTACGTTTCAAGTATTAAACCAGCTTTGTATCTGTAAAATAAATTTCACTTGGTCATGATGTATAATTTGTTTAATTTTTTTTAACTTTATTGGCTATTATATTTTGAATAATTTTATATCTATATTCATGAGGGATATTGATGTGTGGTTTTCTTGCTTTTTACAAAATTAACTGATATTGCCTTTGTCTGGTTTTTGTTTCAGTGTAATAATAACTTCATAAAATTGTAGTGTTTCCTCCTCTTCTGTTTCCTGAAAATTATTAGAGATTTCATGTTAATTCTTCTCTAAATGTTTGATACAATTATCTAGTGTAATCTTCTGGGCCCAGAGATTTCTTTGGGGAGAATTTGAAAATTATAAGTCCTATTTTCCTAACAGTTGCAGGATTATTCAAACTATCTATTTCATATTGGGTGCCTTGCAGTATTTTCTACTTTTTGAGGGACTGTTCCATTTCATGTAAGTTGTAAAATTTCTGTGTGTAGAGCTATTTGTAGTATACACTTATGTCATTTTTATGTCTGCAGGGTGTGTGGTGATATTTGAAATTTGCATTTTTCCTTTTTTATTTTTTAACAGTCTTGCTAGAAGATTGTCAGTATGATTAATTAATGTGTTTAAAATACAGCTGTATGCTTTATTGATTTTTTAATACTTTTTATCTGATTTGGATTTCATTTTTTTCCTGTTCCTTGTTCACTTTCTTCTGCTGGCTCTGGACTTACTTTGTTCTCTCTTAGGTTCTGGAGGTGGTAGCCTAGGTTGTTAAGACTTCTGCACTTTTCTATTGTATGTGTATAGTATTCTACATTTCTATTTCAGTAATTCTCTAGCTGTATACCATAAATTTTAGTGGTGGTATTTTAAAATTTTTATTCAGTTCAATGTGTTTTTTAAAATTTCTTTTGTGTCTTTCTTTATGATTCATGAATTCTTTACAGTTGTGTAGCTTTTGGTTTATAAATGCTTGGAGATTTTGCTGTTGTCTTTATATTCTGTTAATTTGTAATTTGATTCTACTGTGGATGAAGAACATACCCTGTAATTTTTCAATCTTATAATTTTTGGTGGTTTTATGACAAAAGATATGAGATATGAGATATACGTATACGTATATAAATACACATTATTTTATTTGAAGTGAATTTCTTTTTGATAATCCATAATTGGGTTGTGCTTCTAAATCTACTCTGCTGAAGTACTTTGTGTTACTATTGCTATATTTAGAACATTTAAATGTAATCTAATTAGTGATTTATTAGGGCTTAGGTCTACTGTCTTACTTTTTCGATTACTTCTTTTTCCCTTTACATGTTTTCGTATTGGTTATTTGAACACTTAAAAAAATTTTTTTTAATTATCTGCAGTGGTTTTGAGTGTGGCTATCCCTTTGTATAGCATTTTTAGGGGCTGTTTGAGGTATTTTGTTATATTTCATAATTTACCACAATCTAGTGGCCTTGCCATTTTACCAGTTCAAATGAAGTGTAGAAACGTTCCCTGTCCTTACCTCCCTCTGTTCTCCTTCGTTTACAATAAAATAATTGAAAATGTTCCCTCTACCTACATTTATAGCTGCACCAGAAATGTTGCCATTTTTGCTTCTACCATGAAACATAATTTAAAAGACTCAACAGAAAAAAGAGTCTGTCCTACTTACTAATATTTTTGCTTATTGTGTTCTTTCTTTTTCTTGCATTTCAAAAATTTTATTTTTCATTGCTTTCTTTCTGTTGAGAGGATGTCCGTTAGCCCTTTCTAAGAGTACATCTGATAATGACAAATCTTAGATAAAGCGTATCTTAGTTTTCTTTCATCTGAGAATTTCTTCATTTTCTCTTCTTTCCTAAAATGTGTTTTTGGTAGACAGAAGGTTTGATATGACAGTCCTTTTCATTCAGAACTTGAAAATTGTTGTGCCACTTCCTTCTGGCCCCCATGGTTTCTGATGAGAATTCCACTGATTTTCAAATTGTTTTTTTCCTACAGGTAAGGTGTTGTTTCTCTCCAAATGCTTTCAGAACTTTTTCTTTGTGATTCAGTTTTCTGAAGCTGGGCTAGGATGTATCTTGTTTTCCATTTTCTTAGTTATATCCTGTTCGAGACTCATTCGAGACTCAGGATATAACTTAAATATGTGTGCTTAAAGTCTTTTGCCACCTTTTGGAAGTCTTCATCCACTATTTCTTTCAATAGTTTTCTAGCCCTGCCAACGTTCTCTCTTTCTGTGACTTTTATGGTGTGAAGATTAGATCTTTCTTCATAGTGTCACAGATCTTTAAGACTCTATTCACTCATTTACTTATTTGTCTGGTGTATTTCCTTTCTGCTATTAAAATTGAGTGATTTCTGTTGTTCTTTCTTCAACTTCAATGATTCTTTTCTCTATTCCCTCCATTTTTTCCATTGAACACATCGGCAAACTCTGTTCTACAACTTTGCTATATTCACTTATTATATATAAGAACTGTTGGTTAGTTCCTATAAGATTTTCTATGTATAGAATTATGCTGTCTTTGACTAAGTACAGAATTAGCTCTTCCTTTCTTATTCATACAGATTTTTTTTCTTTTTACTAACCTTATTGTACCAGCTGCAATCTCCAGTATAATGTTGAGCAGAAATGGTAAAAGTGGACATCCTTGTCTTACTCCTATAATTATGAAGAATTATAGTCTAGTATTTTATAATTGAGTATGATTTGAAGTACGGTGTCAGAAGAGGCATTAGGCTGACAGTTGGAGAGAGGAAGAAGTGCTCTTTATAAGGGAGCTGACGTATATAAATTGAGGCTATTCTGTATAATCATTTCTCTACGAGAAAGGCCAGGGAGCTGCCTTCATTTCTGAAGGAATGCCCTAAAAAAAGGAGTAAAGTTAGATAGTACCTACAAAAAGGAATATTAGCCTTGTCTTCTGCTTATATAGATGATAACCCACTGGACTTGTTATATGACCCATTCCCCTAGTGATGCTACTAAATTGATGAATTTGTCTGTTTTATGTATATTGTCAAATTTACTGGCATTAAGGTTTTCAAACTATTCCTGTGTTACTCTTTTAATGTGTTAGGATGTTTGGTAATATGTAATCTTTCATTTATAAAATTGATAATTTGCATATCTTCTTTTAATGATTTGCTTAGTTATAAATCCATGAATTTTATAGATCATTTAAAAAGATACTTTACAGGCCGGGCGCGGTGGCTCAAGCCTGTAATCCCAGCACTTTGGGAGGCCGAGACGGGCGGATCACGAGGTCAGGAGATCGAGACCATCCTGGCTAACCCGGTGAAACCCCGTCTCTACTAAAAAAATACAAAAAACTAGCCGGGCGAGGTGGCGGGCGCCTGTAGTCCCAGCTACTCGGGAGGCTGAGGCAGGAGAATGGCGTGAACCCGGGAGGCGGAGCTTGCAGTGAGCAGAGATCCGGCCACTGCACTCCAGCCTGGGCGACAGAGCGAGACTCCATCTCAAAAAAAAAAAAAAAAAAAAAAAAAAAGATACTTTACTATAAACCTTCTCGCTAACCTAAAAAAAATTCCCAACTGAAATAGCTTCCCTGGTGAATTTTATAAAATTTAACATAGTGCCTCAATCCTATACAGACTCTTATTATAAAGGAAAGAGAGCTTTTCCAACTCATTTTTATACTAGAATTAGTCTGATAACAAAATCAAACAAAGACATTGTTGAAAAATTATGACTAATTTCCTCATGACCATGAATGTAAAAATTTCAACAAAGTATTAGCATATTCAATCCATCAATTTATTAAAAAGATATTAAATCAGCCAGGCACGGTGACTCATGCCTGTAATCCCAGCACTTTGGGAGGCTGAGGCAGGCAGATCACCTGAGGTTGAGAGTTCAAGACAGACCTGACCAACATGGAGAAACCCTGTCTCTACTAAAAATACAAAATTAGCCGGGCGTGGTGGGGCATGCCTGTAATCCCAGCTACTCAGGAGGCTGAGACAACAGAATTGCTTGAACCTGGGAGGTGGAGGTTGTGGTGAGCTGAGATTACCCCGTTGCCCCCCAGCATGGGCAACAAGAGTCAAACTCAAAAATAAAAAAAAGAAAAAAAAAAAAACTAAATCATGAACCAGTGAAGATTATGCAAAATAGGTGTAATATTTAAAAAATCGATCAATATGATTCATCATATTTAGAGAACAAAGGGAAAAATTGTATAATTTCTCCTTCCTTCCCTCCCTGCCTCCCTCCCTCCCTCCCTCCCTTCCTTCCTTCCTTCCTTCCTTCCTTCCTTCCTTCCTTCCTTCCTTCCTTCCTTCCTCTGTTTCTCTCTTTGAGTCTCACTTTGTCACCCAGGTTGGAGTGCCGTGGCGCAATTTTGGCTCACTGCGACCTTTGCCTCCCGGGTTCAAGCGATTCCCCTGCCTTAGCCTCCCGAGTTGCTAGGATTACAAGCGTGCGCCACCATGCTCAGCTAATTTTTGTAATTTTAGTAGAGACGGAGTTTTACCATTTTGACCAGGTTGGTCTCAAACCCCTGGGTTCAAGTGATCCACCTGCCTTGGCTTCCCAAAGTGCTGGGATTACAGGCGTGAGCCACTGTGCACAGCCTGTATAATATCTTTAAAAGATGTATATAATTTTTTGACAAACTTCAACATCCATGCATGATAAAAACAATCAAACTCAGGATGAAAACTAAATTCCTCCAACTGATAAAAGGAACCTAAGACACACCCAGAGCTAAAGTCATACTTAATGATAAATTAACTCTGAAATCTTTCTTTATAATTTCAAGAATAAAACAAGGATGGTTACTTTTACTATTTCTACTCAACATTATATTGGAGGTTCTTGCTGGTACAATAACGTTAGGAAAAGGAAAAAAAACACTATATGAATAAGAAAGGAAGAACTAGTGTTGGACTTACTCAACATTACATGATTCTGTACGTAGAAAATCCTATAGGAACTACCCAATAGTTCTTACCTCTAATAGAATTAACAAAGTTACAGAACAGAGTTCGCCGGATGTGTTCAGTGGGAAAAAATGGAGGAAATAGAGTAAAGAATCAGTGAAGTTGAAGGAAGAACAACAGAACTTAATTTTAAGAACAGAGAGGAAATAGACCAGAAAAATAAGTAAGTGGATGAATAGAGCCTTAAGGATCTGTGACACTATGAGGAAAGATCTAATCTCTACATCATAGAAGTCTCGGAAAGAGAGGAGAACATTGGCATGGCTAGAAAACTATTCAAAGAAATAGTGACTGAAGACTTCCAAAATTTGACAAAAGACTAAAGCATACATATTTAGGAAGCTGAATGCATCTCAAATGAGATAAAACTAAGAAAATGGAAAACAAGATATATCCGAATCAAATTTCAGAAAACTAAATCACAAAGAAAAAGTTTTGAAAGCAGTTGGAGAGAAACAACACCTTGCCTGTAGGGAAAAAAACAATTTGAAAATCAGTGGAATTCTCATCAGAAACCATGGGTGCCAGAAGGAAGTGGCACAGTAATTTTCAAGTTCTGAATGAAAAGGACTGACCTCCAAACCTTCTGTCCATCGAAAATACATTTTTAGGAAAGAAGAGAAAAGACATTCTCAGATGAGGGAAAACTAAAAGATCTTTTCTAAACAGAAAAGGATCAATGAACAAGTTAACTCATCTGAAAATCATCTTTTTTTAATTTGATGATGTCAATGCTATCTTTTATTTTTCTTCAGTGCCTAGAATTTTTGTTCCCTCTCTATGAAAACTTTATTTCCTTGGGTATCATGTTTTACTCCTACTTTTTTCTCAAGATTTTATAGTTTCTCATGATTAGGGCTAGCATGTATTATCCCGTGTGTATGGTACGAAAAGTAGTTTGAGCCTTATTATTGCTCTTTTTCCAAAATTGTTTGAGAAGATAATCCTTAACCTGTTAACTTGGCACTTTTTAAAAAATCACTTGACCGTATTGTTAAATTTACTCTTCTGACTCACTGATCTATTTCTCTGTCTTGTAGCAAGTGACAGATTATCTCGGTTGCTGTAGCTTTTATCTAAGTATTGCTATTCCTGTTGGCTTTTGGTTTCCATTTGCTTGGGACATCTTGGGACATCTTATTACATGCCTTTACTTTCAGTCTATATATGTCTTTAGAGGTATAGTGCATTTCTTGTAGGCAGCATATATTGGAACTTTTTTAAAAATCCATTCAGCTGGACTATATTTTTTAGTGGAGAATTTAATCCATTTAAATTTAAGGGTATTATTGACATGAGATTTTGTTCCTGTTATAATGCTGCTTTTTCCCCATTATTTTTTCTGTACTTTTTGTTTCTTTCCTTTTCTATTACCTATTGTCCTTTCTGTTTGCTGATAGTCTGTGGTAGTACCATTTGCATAATTTCTTTTCCTCATTTGTGTGTTTGCTTTACCAGTAAGTTTTATATTTTCATTTGTTTTCATGATGCTAATTACTGTCCTTTTACTTCCAAGTTTAGAACTCCCTTGCACATTTCTTTTTTTTTTTATTAAAAAAATTTTTTTTGAGACGGAGTCTCACTTTGTTGCCCAAGCTGGGGTGCAGTGGCGCCATCTCAGCTCATTGCAAGCTCCACCTCCCAGCTTCATGTCATTCTCCTGCCTCAGCCTCCTGAGTAGCTGGGACTACAGGCGCCCACCACCACCTTCAGCTAATTTGTGTGTGTGTGTGTGTGTGTGTGTGTGTGTTTAGTAGAGATGGGGTTTCACCGTGTTAGCCAGGATGGTCTTGATCTCCTGACCTCGTGATCCTCCCGCCTCAGCCTCCAAAAGTGCTGGGATTACAGGCGTGAGCCACCACGCTCGGCCCCTTGCACATTTCTTTTAAGGCCAGTTTAGTGGTGATGAATTCCCTCCACATTTGCTTGTCTGGGAAAGACTATTTCTTCTTCATTTATAAACAATAATGTTGCTGGATATAGTATCCCTGAGTGGCATACTATACTTTCAGCACTTGGAATGTATTATCCATTCTTTCCTTTCCTATAAGGTTTTCACTAACAAGACTGCTGTTAGACTGATAGGGACTCCTTTATATGTGACTCCACACTTTTTTTTCATGCTGTTTTTGGGATTTTATTTTCCTTGTTGACTTTAGACAGTTTGACTATAATATGCTGTGGTGAAAACCTTTTGCATTGTGTCTAGCGGATTCTGGGCCTTTTGTATCTGTATGCCTAAATCTTTTGCTAGACTTGGAAAGTTTTCATCTGTGATTTCATTAGATTTTGAACACTTTCATTTCCTCTTTGCCTTTGGATATTCCAATAATTTGTATATTTGGTAACTTTATAGGGTCATAAAAGCTTTGTTCATACTTTTAAATTATTTTTTCTTTATTTTTCTCTTACTGGCTTATTTTAAAAGACTTATCTTCAAGTTCTGAGATTTTTTCTTCTGCTTGATCTAGTCTGTTGTCAAACCTCTTAGTGTATTTTGTAGTTTATTTAAGGAATTCTTCATTCCTAGAATTTGTTTGCTTCTTTTTCATGGTATCTATCTCTTTGATAAATTTCTTATGCATATCCTGATTTTTTTTTGCAATTTCTTTGTATTGTTTTTATGGAATTCTCTTGTATCTCATTGAACTTCTTTATTATCCTAGTTTTTTTTATTTTTTATTTTTTGTTTAGGATTTTGTGAATTTCTTTTTTATTGGAATCTGTTACTGGAGAATTACTGTGTTCCTTTGGAGGGCTAAATGGAAATTTTCTTCCTTTTTTATGTTTCATATGTTTTTACATTGATATCTGTGCAACTGGTGTAATCGTCACTTCTTTCAATTTTTTGAATATGTCTTCTTAGGCAGGAACTTTCTCCCAAAGATGTATCAGTGGTGTTGGTTGGGTAGGCCCTTTGGATTTGATTCCTGGTATACACTGTAGTGTAGTCTCCATATAATTTATCAGGCTGTAAGCAGCGTCAGTGGTACATGTGATTTCCTTGGTGATTTAGGGTGTGGTTATCAGTGTAAGTTGGCACTGTACTGTCCCCAGTAATCTAACTCACTGGGAGCACTACTCCTGGGGGAAAGGATGGCGCAGTGCATCAAACAGGTGGCTCCTGAGACAATGGAAACCATAGTGCACACTTTCCAGAGCATGAGCACTCCCTGTCTGGGTTTGTGAGAAGTGACTCCACCCCCAGTCATAGCACAAAGTCTCTTCTTGGCCTCGTGGGTGGAGAGTTGGAACAAGGATGCCAGGTGGCCAGTCTTCATGCCTCAGTGGTAACGGCATTGGGCTGAAATGCTTGTTCTTGGGCCCCAGGGCTGGGTACACTTGCACTGGTATTAATAGGACCAGGATGGCTATTTCTTCAGCCTCCTGGTGTCTTGCTTGGGTGCTGGTAGTGGCAGCTATTAGCTTGGCAGATAAGCAGGTTCTCGAGTCTCTGAGAAGTTGGTGTGGTGTGAGCAATGTCAATAGCACTGGTGGGAAAATGCTGTGGGTCTTGAGTGGCTTTGGCGTTGGCAGTGGCTGTGATGTGGGGCCGCCACCCACAACCCCAGACATTCAGCTCTCAAGTTAATCTGTTGTTGGTGGCAGCAGCACCACAGCACCACACAGAGCAGAAGGGGCTCTGTTCTTCACGCGTTATCCTGAGCATGGACACCATGCTGCCAGTGGGGATGCAGTCACCACTCACAGCCCTAGACAGGCAGCCCTCTGGCTTGCTTGTGCCAGCGTCCAGCAGCACAGAAGTAACTTCAGGTGCAGCAGTGTGCAGCGCAGGAGGAGCGACCCTGCTCTCCATGTATGAGCCCGGGCAAAGAGTCCTCTGCTGGTGGGAGGGGATCTCACTCTTGGCCCGTGAGGCCAAGAACAGACTTTGTGCTATGACTGGGGGTGGTGTCGCTTTTCACAGACCCACACAGGGAGTGCACATGCTCTGGAAAGTGTGCACTGTGATTTTCTTTGTCTCAGGGGCCATCTTTTTGATGCACTGTGCCATCCTTTCCCCCATGAGTAGTGCTCCCTGTGAGCTAGATTACTGGGGTCAGCACAGTAATCACAGCAGCTTTGGGTCCAGTCAGTGCTGCGCTCACCAAGGTCCTCTCTGTGGACTCTGAAGTATGTCAGTGGGAGCTCCAGGATGTGGATTTATGGGAGTTGTGGTTCCCAGGAAAGAATATAGTCCCATAATGGCTTTCCTCTCACTATGGCACCCTGCTGTAGCCACTTAGGTCTTCG
Organism: Chlorocebus sabaeus; assembly: GCF_047675955.1. NCBI lineage: Eukaryota > Metazoa > Chordata > Mammalia > Primates > Cercopithecidae > Chlorocebus > Chlorocebus sabaeus. The sequence goes on along the minus strand of NC_132929.1, from coordinate 4,604,362 downwards.
GTATGAGTGAGTCAACACAAGTTCCTTCTCCGGTGCAACGCGTTTGCAAGGTCTCCAGTCCATTGCCCATGCTAGTGTCGGTGTTCATGTGGGTAGAGGAGCTCTCTTGTGGTTTGGATTGCAGGATGTGTGGGTAAAATGGCCAAGGGGTGGAGAAGAGCTCATTTGGGGGCTCCTTGACACAAAAGTCTACTGCACTCTGATTTCGAAACCAATGGTTGAACAAGAAGTTAAAGTTAGGGAAAATATGGGGATGCAGCAGTTGATACTATTAAGTTAAAAGTTTGAATAAAAATTGAAGTATGAACAGATTGTATGTGAAATGGTTGTATCTCCTTTACCTGAATGTAATATTGATGTGAATAACATATCTGACTGAAAGGAGAGTTACCCTATTTAGAATTGTAATACAGAAGGCATGTAAGTTCTCCCCTCAGTCAGCATTAATTAGATTTTCTAAATGAGAACTAATAAAACTGTCTAAACTCACATGGGTTGTTAATTTGAAAGAGTAAAAAAATGTGGAAGAGCAAAAAACTAGTGGAAAAAAATGAGATTACCACTTTTTTTTTTTTTTTTTTTTTTTTTTGAGACGGAGTCTCACTCTCTCCCCCAGTCTGGAGTGCAGTGGCGCGATCTTGGCTCACTGCAAGCTCCACCTCTGGGGTTCACGCCATTCTCCTGCCTCAGCCTCCTGAGTAGCGGGGACTACAGGTGCCTGCCACCACATGCGGCTAATTTTTTTTTTCTTTTTCCTTTTTTTTTTTTTTTTTTTGCATTTTTAGTAAAGATGGGATTTCATTGTGTTAGCCAGGATGGTCTCAAACTCCTGACCTCGTGATCCACCTGCCTTGGCCTCCCAAAGTGCTGGGATTACAGGCATGAGCCACCGTGCCCGGCTGAGATTACCACTTTAATTAATGTCATTTTAGCAGTTAGAGAACTGGTACCAAAAAATTCTCTGTACAGTATCCCTATGTGGATACTGAATGGTTTCCCGGAAACTGCATGGCTCGTGGAAACTAACTATAGATTATCAAGGCTCGAATAAGGCAATACTACCTACAACATTAGCAGTCTCTCCATATGGTTTCAGTGGCAACACACGTGCACACACATACATGCACACACCCACACATACACATCCAAAGAGACTGGTACTCAATGACTGATTTTTATTTTTATTTATCTTATTTATTTTTTTTGAGACAGAGTCTCGCTCTGTCTCCCAGGTTCTGGTGTGGTGGTGCGACCTTGGCTCACTGCAAGCTCTGCCTCCCGAGTTCAAGTGATTCTCCTGCTTCAGCCTCCCAAGTAGCTGGGATTTCAGGTGCCTGTCACCACATGCAGCTAATTTTTGTATTTTTAGTAGAGGCAGGGCTTCACCATGTTGGCCAGACTGATCTCAAACTCCTGGCCTCAAGTGATCTGCCCACCTCGGCCTCCCAAAGTGTTTGGATAACAGGCATGAATCACCACGCCGGGTGCTCAATGATTGATTTTTAAGATTTGTTTTTACTTCCAATCTCAGAAAAGAGTCAATCACAGTTTTCCTTCATGTGAAAATGAGGATCCAATTTGCGTGTATTGTTTTGCCACACGGTCATGGGAATTTACAAGATTGCTCATTTAATTTGGCTGAAAGATATTTGGGACTTGATACAGATCCCAAGCATGACAATAAAACACACTGATGATATCATGTTAATATTTGAAACCAAAGAAAGTAGGACTGAGTAAACATAGTGGTAGCACGCATGACTAACATAGGATGGTTGATAAATCCAGCAAAAATCAAAGGGCCTGCCTGAGTGGTGAAATTCTTAAGAATAACCTTAACAGGGGCCACCTGTGGCATACCACAGGTGAGAAAAAATAACATGTGGTCTGTGTTTTGTGTGTGTGTGTGTGTGTGTGTTGCTACAAAGGAATACCCAAGGCTGAGTAATTTATAAAGAAAAAAGGTTTATTTGGCTCACAGTTCTGCAAGATGTACAGGAAGCATGGTGCCAGCATTTGCTTCTGGATATGGGCTTGAGGCTGCTTCCATTCATGGTGGAAGACAAACCGGAACCAGTATGTGCAGAGATTACATGGCAACAGAGAAGCCAAGGGGTGGGTGGGAGATGTCCAGCTCTTTTTAACAACTAGCTTTCCTGGGAACTAATGAAGTGAGAACTCACTCACCCTAGGGAGGGCACCGACCTATTCATGAGGGATCCATTCCATAGCCTGAACACCTCCCGTTAGGTCCCACCTCCAACACTGGAAAACAAATATGAGGTTTGGGGGGATGAAACATCCACACGACACCCTTGTCACCGTCTACCCACTGTAATTAAGGAATAAGCACAACACCTGGTTGGGTGGTTTGGCTACTGAATGATGCATATTCCAATCCAAGAATATTGCTAGTTATTATCCATAAAATTACCCCAAAAAGGAAAAATTTGAAATTGGGGACCAAACAATAGTAGACTATGTATGAATTGCAAAAATGGTGGTTCACACAATCCCTTTGGAACCTTATGATCTGCATTCGGATATAATTTGGGAACTTGTATTCATGCAGACTAGAGTTTATGGCCAAAGCCTGTTGGTGTCACTCACCAGTGATTGTTGGGCCATAAAATTTCCAGATATGATGATACATTAACACCATTTGAGAGACAATTAGTGGCTTGCTATTGGACATCAATTGGAGCCACGCTCTATGAATAAAAGGCATAAAATAACCTTGAAACTTGAAATACCATAATGTCTTGAATAACCAGGAAAATGGTCTAACAAGGAAGACAGTGCCCAGAAGAGCTCCATAACAAAATGAAACTGATTGGAACAGATTTATGCATTCAGAAGAATACAAGGAGGCACTGCTCAGATTCATGGGCATGCAGTCTGTTTTCCTCTAGGGCCAAATTTGGAACCACTGCCAAATTTGATTGCCACATGAGTGGTGCCCTATTAAGAGGTGAAGCCAGCTGGACTTCTGGGTTGAGGGGGGACTTGGCGAACTTTTCTGTCTGGCTAAAGGATTGTAAAGGCAACAATCAGCGCTGTGTCTAGCAAAAGGTTTGTACATGCACCAATCAGCACTGTGTAAAAATGCACCAATCAGCGCTCTGTGTCTAGCTAAAGGTTTGTAAACGTACGAATCAGCACTCTGTAAAAACGGACCAATCAGCACTCTGTAAAATGGACCAATCAGCAGGATGTGGGGGGCCGTGCAAATAAGGGAATAAAAGCTGGCCCGTGAGCCAGCAGCAGCAACCCAGCGTGTGGTGTTCCAGGCCGTGGAAGCTGTGTTGTTTCGCTCTTGGAAATAAATCTTGCTGCTGCTCACATTTTGGGTCCGCACTACCTTTATGAGCTGTAACACTCACCTTGAAGGTCTGCGGCTTCTCTCCTGAAGTCAGCGAGACCAAGAACCCACCAGAAGGAAGAAACTTTGGACACATCTGAACATCTGAAGGAACAAACTCCGGACACATCATCTTTAAGAACTGTTAACACTCACCGCGAGTGTCTGAAGCTTCATTCTTGAAGTCAGCGAGACCAGGAACCCACCAGAAGGAACCAGTTCCGGACACAGTATAAACAGCACTTGATTGACCAACACAAACCTGTTTGGTTTACAAATGGTAGTTCCAAGGTGAATGAACAATATCCTGTTTGGAAGGCTGCCACGCTATGACCTACTGATGGAAAAGCTCTGATTGAAGATGAGAAGAACAAATCAGGTCAGAGAATGGTAATTTCATACTTTTTTATTTGTACTGTTTTGGAGAGAGAGAATAGTTGAACAATAGCAAGGACCTCAATATTTAGGTATTTACCCACTTATGGTCAGTGGCACGGGCCTTGCCATATGTTCAGGCAGATGGGCAACACAGAACTGTGTTATTAAGGGGATTCCTGTAGGGGGCATGATTCCATAGAAGTCACTGTGTGAATTTAAGGGACACATTAAAGTGACACACATGTTCATGCCCATCAGAAAAATTCCACTTCATGATCAAAAGGTAACGGAAACCAGCTAGTTGACTTCCTGGCATGCTCTCTTGAGTTAGCCACTTTGGTCGGTGAAATGAGTGGACAAGGGGAGCTACAAGAGTGGATGGATAGTCTGATCATTGATACACATCTCTTGTGCTCTTCGAGGCACAAAATGACAACGAAAACTTCTCTGGCAACAAGATAGACCAAGACTATAGATGGCTATGGGGCAGATTCCCTGGGGTTGGGGGGTAAGGGAAGGTCTCACACATAGCTGGCAAGCAGACCACATCGTACCACACTGTAGTTCCAGGGGACTATATATTTGTCCTGAAAAGAATAGAGACTCAAGTGTGCTTTGCATAGAGCCTAGTCGTAGATGCAAATGCTCCAAACACCTGTATGAAATAGAAATACTATACCGATTTGGACTACTAAGTTACATTTCTTCTGAACAAGGAACACACAGCCCATGGTGCCCAACAGTGAACAATGTTTTATGTCAAATGTATATATCACCTATTGGAGTACTTGGAACAGGAATTTGAAATATGTGTTGTCTAAAATGAGAGGAGATGAGGATGAAGGGCTAGCTTATATACTTTCATGAAGTGTACACCATAAGAAAGGCCAAAAGGGGGCTTCTGCTTGGTAGATTACTCTGCTTTTCTGAGGGATCTGGACAAAAAGAAATGAGGGAGGTTGTTAACAATTCTTACCCCTATCATCTTACCTTTTGTTTTCTCTTGTTTTCGTTTTTGACACATGGGTCATTTAAAGTTTGTTGTAAAATATCCAAATATTGAGGAGGGTTTCAAGACAAGTTTCTTACACTAATTTTCAGTTTAATACTGTTTATATTGGAAAACATGCTTTGCAGGATTTCAGTCCTCTTACATATATTGAAAATTGCTGTTCAATGTCTGAGACCCACTGTTTCATCATATATTTTGACCAAAGTTCTTGTTTTTAAGAGGGAGTAGTACATGTCCAGAATTATTCACTCTGTCAGAACCCCTGCAGAAATCTGTTATTATAATTTAAAAGTGAAGTTAAAACCACAGTTGAGCATCACTAAATTGGTGAAATGCAAATTAAAATTACAATAAAATACCACTTTATACCCATTAGGATGACTACTATAAAATTAAAAGAAAAACAGAAAATAAGTGTTGGTGAAAATGTTGAGATGTGGAAGCCTTGCACAGTGTTGGTGGGAATGTGAAATGGTACAGCTGCTGTGGAAAGCAATCCAGCAGTTCATCAAAAAATAAAAATAGAATTACACGTCATCAAGTAATTCCCCTTCTTGGCATATGCCCAAAAGAATTGAAAGCATGGTCTCAAAAATATACTGGTACACCCATGGTGATAGCAGGTGTTATTCACAGTCACTTAAATGTGGAAGCAACCCAAGTGTACATATAAATAAAACAGATAAATAAAATATGGTGTATACATATATTGGAATACTATTCAGCCTTAAAAATGAAGAAAATACTGAAGTATGGTACAATATTGATGAGCCTTAAGAGCATTACATTAAGTGAAATAAGCCAGTCACAAAAAGACAAATACCGTCTTATGATTCTGCTTGAGGAGGTACTTAGAGTACTCTGACGAAGTCATAGAAACAGCAAATAGAATGGTGGTTTTCAAGGCCTATGGGGAGAAGAGAATGGGGAGTTATTGTTTAATGGGTACAGTTTGAGCATTGCAAGATGAAATGTGTTCTGGAGATGATGGATGCCACACATCTGAAGATGCATCACAATATATACGTGCTTAATGCCAATAAATGTACATGTAAAAGTGGTTACAATGGTAATTTATATTATGTGTATTTTATCACAATAGAAAAAGTTATGCACACTTAAAACACATGCACAGAGTTGCCTGCTGTTCTTCAGCCTGCCTGAGTCTCAGGGCTAGGATGAACAGAAAACGGGAGGGAGAGACCATATGTGGATGCACTGGGCTGAAGTGGTGTGTGTGGAGTAGGAAGAGAGGTGAAGCTAGCAAGAAATGAAAACACAAGATAAAAATAAATGCTCAGAAAATAGGAATTTAGTAGATATCAAAGTATTGCTTACACTGATTTTCTGGGGCACACAAGTGGGATGTGGAGGTTGGAAATTGGGATGCTTGGAACTGAGATTTTGGAGATACACAGTTGCTGGCTGGAAATTAAACATAAGCATGGCTTTGCACTAATGGCTCAATTCTGCTCAACAGCAGAATTGTCCACAGGGAACTGCAATGTTGTTGTACCTTTGGCCGGGCTTGGGGAAGCAAATGGCCAGTCTTTGTCCATGTGTGATGGGGGAGAATTCCTGGTGCCTCCTTGTGCTTCTTCATGCAACTGTTTCCTTCAAGTTGCTCCCTGCAAAGCGCCTGGGGTTGCAGCAGCAGAGGTGCCTGATGGACTGTGCCTGTCTCTACCTGCCTTCCTCTCCCTGTGTCTGAGCTCCCTGCATTGGATGAGCTGCTTTTTGGTATTTTATTGATGAGTCCAGCCCAAGGCTTACTGCTCAAGAATTACCTCATTCTGTCATCTCACTAATTCTCCTGCAAGTAACTGCAGGTCCTTAGAATTTGGAATAGACAAGTAAGGTCCATAATATAGGTGTACAGGGAAAGATTAAGCCCTCATTGTGTGTGTTATTTTACACAGAATAGAAAGGTTGCAGGGATTTGACAAGGAGTGGGTTCAGAGCTTGACAGAGTGATAAGGCATCATAAAGCCTGCAAGAAGAAAACAGGTAGCAACGCTTTAGCCTCCTACATTTGTGCTTTGGTCTCCTGCATGCACTATTTATTCCTGAAGTGCTGGGAAAGGATGCAGCACTATTGTTCAGTCCTGTGGCCCAGGTGCAAGGCAACAGTGTTTGAAATTAGGGCTGGGGTCGTCTGAGGGGAATCTGGTATAATAGCTCATTTTGTACAGGCTTTTTTCCAGAAGACAAAGCCAGCCAGTGTCAAAGAGCTGGGAAGGAGAATGTAGGGGAGGAGAGAGGGACAAAAGGGGGCCCTCTGCCCTAGGGAGAGTCTTCTGGGAGCACTGGCCACCCTTTTGTCTCTCAGCTCACTGCAGAAGAAGGGATAGGGCGCGGAGAGATGGGGCGATGTTGGCTTGTGTGCTTTTGTCTTTTTTTTAACCCTCCCTGATCTACCCCTTTTTCTTTCCCTCTGAGTTTAGGGTTGTGGTGGGCAAATTTCATGGTGCCTCCACAGAACAGCCTGATTGTGGCCTCACATGATTGATCTCTTGGGTTTCTCTGGTTGATATCTACAGATATTTGTGGTATTGCACACCAGAGTGGATTAATTTGTCACCATGTAGGAGATAAGTTAGAGACAATGCAAAAAAGAGGAAAGGAAGTTTCAATTAGACAACCTGCGTAGTGATGGCTCAGAGGGCTGAAGTGGTATCAGAAATTGAAAAGAATAACTGTCGGTTTGGAAAAATTGCTTCCATTTCATAATCGCCTATTATTTCCCTAATAGCTTCATTTCACACTCCAGTCCTAGAGAAAATTACTGCGTGGGATTCAGAAGACATCCCGCATGGATAAAACTACTGCAGAGCTCTTGAAATTAAGGCCCTTCAGATAATGTGGTTTCCGGGCTGGGCATGTGAAGAGGTTGTACGTGAGAGGCAGCACGGAGTGCAGTGTGGGGAAGACAGAAAAAGGGATGCCCTCTTTGTGCATTGGGGGGTCTCCACAGTGGGCTTTGTATACGGGGGGGGGGTCCTCTTTGTGCCTGTGTTCTCTTCCTCATTCATAGAGAGGCTGGGGGAGGGGAGTGGTTGGGGGCTGGGGAGATGCTGGCTGTGCTACTTCTCTATTCTAACCCTTGCAGCCTATTCTTCTCTTTGGGCTCAAGAGCCCTAATCATCTGTTTTATATTCTTTAACTGTTCAGACTTAAATTGCCTCCACTTAAGTTGCCTTAATTTGCTAATTGGCTGCAGAAAGCTCTAAAGAGATCTCTGGTTCATGTGTAGAACAAAAGGTTCACAAAAACCCTGAGAGCCTCTGGTTTCGGACGGGCATCACAGGAAGCTGGGGCTAGACAACGTGAATTAAGAGTGTGAAGGAGAGCTAAGTCTCTGTCAAGACTGAATGAATAAATCAGTAAAGCCTCAGGTAGCTCAATCAAGATTGCTGCAATATTGACGGACACATTCATTGTCCCACATCTCCCAAACCCAATATTCTGTTGCCGCTCACTGGCAGGGGTGCACTTCGGACGTGATGTCTTCACTGTTTAACAAGACTCAGAGCAGACTGTTTGAGACTGGGGGGATTCTCGGGAAACCTGGTGTGCTGGTCTGTGTCTGTGAGAGCTTTGTTTCTGCAAAAAAAAACGTGTGGACCAACAGCTGGGAGGGGGAGTGTGCAGGAGGGAGGGAGGGGCAAGCTGTGAGCCCTCCCGTTGAGAGGAGGGGGCTTCCGGCCTTGCACTCTCTTCTTTGATGCCTGGCAAGTTCTTCATTGTGCTTGCATCTCTTTTAGGGTCACAGCAGAAGCAGGGGTGGGAAGAGCAGGGAGAAACAGAGGGCTAATGCGCTGCCGACCCTTCTAACCTGACATCCACTCCTGTGGGCTGACAGCCGTTCATCAGCCATTTTCTGTTCTGTTCCTATGAAGGCAGCCTTCAGTGCCTCCAAATAAATGGCCTTTATGCCTATCTGCTCCCCATCCAAATACAACTGTGGGTGTGGACATTTGGGATGGAATATTGGGGCCTTCGATTCAGGTATGGATGAATGGAGAAGTCCTGATCATCTGTGGTTTAAGATGTGGAATTAAAAAGCAGATGGAATTCGACAAGAGGTGAGTTAAGAACTTGATAAGAGTCAAGGGTGACTTCAATAACAGCTCAAAAAGTAAAATAAAAAATAAAAGAAAAAAAACATAGCCTTAGGAGGCCCTGATGTCAGAAATGCAAATTGTGCTCCATGAAAGCCTTTTGCCCACGTTTAGCTTTCTGACCCCAGAAGCATGCCTAGCTCAGGGCTGGTACAGGGTGCTGATGGTGTTCTACATGATCATCCAAGGAGAGCCCACAATAGCTGAAGTTTGGGCCTGCCCTGTGTCATATCTGTGCAGGTTTTTGTTGTTTGTCCTTTTGATGACAAAGTTGATTACAATCTGATGGAAGGGACAGTTTTGTTAGACATGTGCTATATTTTTTAATGTAGTGAGGCTTGAATGTTTGAAATTGGGATTCCTGAGTAAAAGTTGATTTCAGGCCCATGAGTAAAAATGCAGTTTCTGAGAACAAAGCTCTTCGTGAGTCACTGGTGTCCATAGCAGCCAAGCGGGAGGGCGGACGGGGGGGTTGCGTCTGGGTCCTGGGAGGGGTCCTCTGGGAGCATGCGCACTCCTCTTGCTGCAGTGCAGGGTCTTTTGTGCTCCTGCGTCAGCACTGGGCGCTTGGTGATGGGGTGGTTTGGAGAAGAGCGGAGGAGGTTGTGCGTTTGTCTTCATCCCCCCGGCTTCTTCCTCCCTCTCAATGACGCCATGATTATTAATAAACCATTTCTCACGTATGGCTGCAGATATAAACACTTCACCAGAATTGCGCAGCTCTTGCGTGAGCTTTCCTATTGACGCAACTGGTGGGCTGGGATTTTGAGATGGGCTATGTGTATCCCAAATTTAGATGTAAAATAAGATACCCTGATCATTTGGGAATGATGATGTGGAATAAAAGGTCAAGGGATGTTTCACAAGGCGTAATTAAAGGCGTGGGGATGTGGGGTGCGGATAAATCTGAACGCTGCTTCCTGTTGACCCTCCCCTTGGTTAACCCTCTGAGACCCCCAAACCCTGCCAGCCTGCAGCAGTGGTGGGAGGTTAAGCAACTATAGAAATCTACATGTTTGTGTTGGGCCTCGGTAAAGGGGAATCTGCAAGTTTTCCTTTTGGAAATAATGGTGGTGGCAACCGAATAGAAGCTTTTGGGGTAGAGAGTGTGAGCACTCGGGAATGAATCCGCTGCCTCTGTTCTTGGAGTAATCTCTCTCAAATCACAAAATGCTCACGGGGCAGGACGGGCTTTGCTACAGTCACTGCAGTTGACTGTGAATGCAGGGTTGAAAGGATGGTGTGGTACTGGTCTATGGATTTTGACAGATAGAGAGTGCCATGTATCCATTATGACAATTATCACACAGGATCCTTTACCCTCAAAAGAAATCCTCTGCACTTACCTATTCAACCCTCCATGTCCCCAAACCCCTGGCAACCATTGAGTCTCTATCATTTTGCTTCTTCCAGAATGTTATATAAATTGGATTGTGCAGTACGTAGTGTTTTCAGAGTGACGTCTTTCACTTAGTAATGCACATTGAACTTTCCTCCATGTTTTTGCAGGCCTCGATAATTTCATTTGATTGCTGAATAGTATTCCATTGTGTGGATGTACCACAGTGCATCTGTTCACCTACTGAAGGACATCTTGGTTGCTGACAGTTTTTCTCGAGTAGGAGCAAAGCATATGTTACCATTCGTGTGCAAAATGTGTGTGGACTTCAGTTTTCAAAACAGTTGGCTAAATACCTAGGAGTGCGATTACTGGATCATATGGTAATACTATGTTTAGCTTTGTGAGATGCTGCCAAATTGTCTTCTGAAGTGGTTGTGCCTTTCTGCATTCCTGCCAAAAATGAATGAGAGTCCCTGTTCCTCTGCATCCTCTCATTAAACGGTATGGTCGTTTTTTTGGAACTTAGCCATTACAATAAATGTAGTAGTAACTTGTTTTAATTTGCACTTCCCTAATGACAAATACTGTGTCGCATCTCTTCATGCTTTACGTTCCCGTTGCGTATTTTTTTGAGAAAGTGTCCGTTCAGTGTTTTGCCTATCTTTAACTTGATTTACAAGTCTCCTCCTTTATCCACCGTCTTACTTTCCGCAATCCAAATATGTTAAATGGAAACTTCCAGAAATAATTCATAAGTTTTAAATTGCATGCCATTCTTCTAAGTAGCATGATGAAATCTCAAGTCATCCCAATCTGTCCCACTCAGGAATTGAATCATCCCTTTGCCCAATGTTTCCTTGCTGTCCATGTTACTTGCCCTTTAGTCACTTCGTTGTCATCTCAGTTAATCAGACCCACTGTCAAGATATCAGTGTTTGTGTTCAAGTGACCCTTATTTTACTTAATGTAACCTCGCAATGGGTTCTCCTTGCCCACCGCCCAGATAGAGAGGAATTGCAGTAGAGACGGCAGATTTATCAAGACAGGGAAATTTCAATACAGAAAGAGTTTAATTCACACAGACTTGGCTAAACAGGAGAGAGGAGTTTTACGACTCAAATCAGTCTCCCACAGAATTCAGAGACTGGGACTTTTTAGGGATAATTTGGCAGGTCAGTGCGGGGGGCAGGGAATGGAAAGTTCAAACTGGTCAGGTCAGAAGGGAAATCCTAGGGGGTGGAACTGGGTTCTTTGTGCTGTCTTCTGTCCGTGGCGGGGGGATCACGGAAACTGGTTGAACCAGATTGCTGATCTTGGTGGCACCAGCTGGTGAATGAGAATGCAGGATCTGATTCTGGAGCACCAATCTTAGGTTTTATAATAAAAATGCTATCCCTAGAAGCAACTGGGGGGTAGGATGCTCGTGGCCTCTGGCTGCATGACTCCTAAACTGTAATTTCTAATCTTATGCCTAATTTGTTAGTTTTACAAAGGCAGTCTGGTCCCCAGGCAGGAAAGGGGTTTGTTTCAGGAAAGGGCTGCTATCGTCTTTGTTTCAAAGTTACACTATGAACTAAGTTCCTCCTAAAATTAGTTTGGCCCGTGCCCAAGAATGGATGATATGGTCTGGCTGCGCCCCACCCACGTCTCAACCTGAATTGTATCTTTCAGAATTCCCACATGTTGTGGGAAGGACCCGTGGGGACCGGCCTTTCCTGTGCTATTCTCATGATAGTGAATAAGTATCACAAGATCTGATGGGTTTATCAGGGGTTTCTGCTTTTGCTGCTTCCTCATTTTTCTCTTGCGGCCACCTTGTAAGAAGTGCCTTTCAGGCCAGGCGCAGTGGCTCACACCTGTAATACCAGCACTTTGGGAGGCAGAGGTAGGTGGATCATGAGGTCAGGAGATCGAGATTCATCCTGGCTAACACGCTGAAACCCCGTCTCTACTAAAAATACAAAAAATCAGCCGGGCGTGGTGGCAGGCGCCTGTAGTCCCAGCTACTCAGGAGGCTGAGGTAGGAGAATGGCGTGAACCCAAGAGGCGGAGCTTGCAGTGAGCTGAGATGGCGCCACTGCACTCCAGCCTGGGTGACGGAGCAAGACTCCGTCTCAAAAAAAAAAAAAAAAAAGTGCCTTTCACCTCCCACCATCATTCTGAGACGTCCCCAGCCATGTGGAATTGTAAGTCCAATTATACCGCTTTTTCTTCCTAGTCTTGGGTATATCTTCATCAGCAGCATGAAGACGGACTAATACAGTAAATTGGTACCAGCAGAGTGGGGCATTGCTGAAAAGATACCCAAAAATGTGAAGGTGACTTTGAAACTGGGTAACATGCAGAGGTTGGAACAGTTTGGAGAGCTCAGAAGAAGACAGGAAAATGTGGGAAAGTTTGGAACCTACTAGTGACTTGTTGAATGGCTTTTCCCAAAATGCTGATGGTGACATGAACAATAAGGTCTGGCTGAGGTGGTCTCAGATGGAGACGAGGAACTTTTTGGGAAATGGAGCAAATTTAACTGTTGTTATGTTTTAGCAAAGAGATTGTCAGCATTTTGCCCCTGCCCTAGAGATTTGTGGAACTTTGAATTTGACAGAGATGATTTAGGGTATCTGGCAGAAGAAATTTCTAAGCAGCAAAGCATTCAAGATGTGACTTGAGTGCTGTTAAAGTGATCAGATTTTATAAGGGAAGCAGAATATAAAAGTTTGGAAAATCTGCAGCTGACTGTGATAGAAAAGGAAAACGCATTTTCTGGGGGAGAAATTCAAGCCAGCTGCAGACATTTGCATAAATAACAAGGAACCTAATGTTAATCCCCAAGACCATGGGAAAAATGTCCCCAGGCTGTGCCCAGAGACCCTCATGGCAGGCCCTCCCATCACAGGCCTGGAGGCCTAGCAGGAAAAAATGGTTTTGCGGGCTGGGCCCAGGGAAACCTAGGGACTTCCATGCTGTGTGCAGCCTAGGGACTTGGTGCCCTGTGTCCCAGCCACTCCAGCCATGGCTGAAAGGGGCCAATATACAGCTCAGGCTGTGGCTTCAGAGGGTGGAAGCCCCAAGCCTTGGTAGTTTCCACATGGTATTGAGCCTGTGGGTGCACAGAAGTCAAGAATTGAGGTTTGGGAACCTCCACTTAAATTTCAGAAGATGTATGGAAATGGCTGGATGCCCAGGCAAAAGGTTGCTGCAGGGGTGAGGCCCTCATGGAAAACTTCTGCTAGGGCAGCGTGGAAGGGAAATGTGGGGTGGGAGCCCCCACACAGAATCCCTACTGGGGCATTGCCTAGTGGAACTGTGAGAAGAGGGCCACTGTCCTCCAGACCCCAGAATGGTAGATCCACCAACGGTTTGTCCTGTGCACTTGGAAAAGCTACAGAAACTCAGTACTAGCCTGTGAAAGCAGGCAGGAGGGAGGCTGTACCCTGCAAAGCCACAGGGGCAGAGCTGCCCAAGACCATGGGAACCCACCTCTTGCATCAGTGTGACCTGGATATAAGATCTGGAGTCAAAAGAGATCATTGTGGAGCTTTCAGATTTGACTGCCCCACTGGATTTCAGACTTGGAACAAAGACTCTGTAACTCCTTTGTTTTGGCCAATCTCTCCCATTTGGAATGTCTGTATTTAACCTAATACCTGTAACCCCATTGTATCTTGGAAGTGACTAGCTTGCTTTTGATTTTACAGGCTTACAGGCAGAAGGGATTTGCCTTGTCACAGATGAAACTTAGGACTGTGGACTTCTGGGTTAATGCTGAAATGAGTTAAGACTTGGGGGACTGTTGGGAAGGCATGATTGACTTTGAAATGTGAGGACGTGAGATTTGGAGGGGTGAGGAGTGGAATTATAAGGTTTGGCTGTGTCCTCCCCCAAATCTCAATTTGAAATTGTATTGCCCAGATTTCCCACATCTTGTGGGAGGGACTCAGGGGGAGGTAATTGAATCATGGGGGCTGGTCTCTCCCATGCTAGTCTCATGATAGTGAATAAGTGTCATGAGATCTGATGGGCAGGCTTATCAGGGGTTTCTGCTTTTGCTTCTTCCTCATTTTCTCTTGCCACCGCCATGTAATAAGTGCCTTTCTTCTCCTGCCATGATTCTGAGGCATCCCTAGCCATGTAGAACTATAAGTTCAACTAAGTCTCTTTTTCTTCCCAGCCTTGGGTATGTCTTTATCAGCAGCATGAAAATTGACTAATACAATGGACAAGGGCAGTTTGGAGGTTAGAAGCAAGACAGAGCTGGTTAGGTCAGATCTCTTTCACTGTTATAATTTTCTCACTGTTACACTTTTTTGCAAAGGCAGTTTTAATATGGCTCCAAGGCACAAGAGTAGTGATGCTGACAATTCTGATATGCCAAAGAGAAACCTAAACTGCTTCATTTAAGTAACGAGGTAATAGTTCTTAACAAGGAAAGAAAAAAAATCGTATGTTGCGGTTGCTAACATCTACACTAAGGATGAATCTTAAATCCATGAAATCATGAAGAAAAAAAGAAAGACATTCTACATAGTATTTATATATATATGGGTTTGGTATTTTCTGGAGTTTCAGGCAACCACTGGTGGTATTGGAATATACTCCATTTGGATAAAGGAGGAATACTGTATTTGATTTCTTTTTGTTGAATTTTAAGAGATCTTTGCCTTTTTTTTTTTTTTTTTTTTTTTTTCCAACAGGTGCATGCCAGCACACGTAGATAATTTATTTATGATTTTTGGAAACAGGGGTTTTGCATATTGCCCATACTGGTCTTGAACTCCTGGCCTCAAGTGATTCTCCTGCCTCAGTCTCCCAGATTGCTTGGATTATAGGTTTGACCCAAGCCTGGCCTCCTATTTTGGGTATAAGTATTTTATATGATATGTGTTTTGCAATATTTCTGCTAGTCTGTGACTTGACTTTTCTTGACTTTTTTTTTTCACATGGCAGTTTTAGTAATTTTAATACAATCTAGTTGATCATTTTTTAATTTTATGGAATATGCTTTTGATGTTGTATTTAAAAATGTGCTACCAAATCCTAAGTGGCGTAGATTTTCTCTTATAAATCTGTGTTAGTCAGGGGTCTCTAGAGGGACAGAACTAATAGGATAGATGTATATATAAAGGGAAGTTTATTAAGTAGTATTGACTTGCACAATCACAACATGAAGTCCCACAATACGCCCTCTGCAAGCTGAGGAGAAAGGAAGCCAGTCTGAGTCCCAAAACCTCAAATGTGGGGAAGTCAGCCAGGCGCGGTGGCTCATGCCTGTAATCTCAGCACTTTGGGAGGCTAAGGTGGGTGGATCACGAGGTCAGGAGATCGAGACCATCCTGGCTAACACGGCGAAACCCCATCTCTACTGAAAAAAATACAAAACATTAGCCGGCGTGGTGGTGGGCGCCTGTAGTCCCAGCTAAGTGGGAGGCTGAGGCAGGAGAAGGGCGTGAACTGGAGAGGCGGAGCTTGCAGTGCGTGGAGATGCACCACTGCACTCTAGCCTGGGCAATAGAGTGAGACTCCATTTCAAAAAAAATTTTTTTAAATGTGGGGAAGGGAGGCCTAGACGGGCAGATCACAAGGTCAGGAGATCCAGACCATCCTGGCTAACACGGTGAAACCCCGTCTCTACTAAAGAATACAAAAAACTAGCCAGGCGACCTGGCGGGCGCCTGTAGTCCCAGCTACGTGGGAGGCTGAGGCAGGAGAATGGAGTGAACCCGGGGGGCGGAGCTTGCAGTGAGCCGAGATCCGGCCACTGCACTCCAGCCTAGGCGATAGAGCGAGACTCCGTCTCAAAAAAAAAAAAAAAAAAAAAAAAAAAAAAAAAAAAATATGGGGAAGCCAACAGTGCAGCCTTCAGTCTCTATTCGAAGGTCTAAGAGCCCAAAAGCTGAGGAGTCTGATGTTCAAGGGCAGGAAGCATCCAACAGGGGAGAAGAATGTAGTCCCAAAGATTAAGACAGTCAAGTCCTTCCACGTTCCTCTTCCTGCTTTTATCCTAGCCAGGCTGGCAGCTGATTTGAAGGTGCCCACCCACATTGAGGGTGAGTCTGCCTCTCCCAGTCCACTGACTCAAATGTCAGTCTCCTTTGGCAACACCCTCACGGACACACCCAGGAACAATACTTTGCATCCTTCAATCCAATCAAGTTGACACTCAACCATCACAGTATTATTCTAGAATTTTTATAGTTTTGCAATTTACATTTAGATCTGTGATTCATTTTGAGGTAATCTTTGTGAAAGGATGAAGTTTTTGTCTGGGACCATATTTTATTTTATTTATTTGTTTATTTATTTATTTTTGAGACAGTTTTGCTCTTGTTGCCCAGGCTAGAAGTGCAGTGGTGCGATCGTGGCTCGCTGCAACCTCTGCTTCCTGGGTTCAAGCAATTCTCCTGCTTCAGCCTCCCAAGTAGCTGGGATTACAGGCATGTGGCACCACACCCAGCTAATTTTGTATTTTAAGTGGAGACAGGGTTTCACCATGTTGCTCAGGCTAGTCTTGAACTCCTGACCTCAAGAGTCAAGAGATCCACCTGCCTCAGCCTCCCAAAGTGCTGGGATTACAGGCATGAGCCACCGTGCCTGGCCATTGTCTAGGTTCATGTTTTAGCATATGAATATCCAATTGTCCCAACACTATTTGTTAAAACAAACAACCAACAAGAACAAAAAACCACTGTTCCTTCTCCTTTGGATTGCCTGTGTGCCTTTGTCAAAAATCAGTTGACTGTGAGGGTCTCTTTCTGGGCTCTCCATTCTGTTCCATTGGTCTATGTCTATTTTTTTTCAACAATACCACACTGTCTGGATTGCTGTATCTTCATGTTAAGTTTTAGATTTGCTAGTATGAGTCCTCCGATTTTGTTTTTCTTCTTCAGTATTGTGTTGGCTATTTTAGGTCCTTTGTATTTTTATAGGAATTGTAGAATATGTTCTTGATGTCTACAAGATGGCTTCCTGGGATTTTGATTGGGATTTCCTTGAGTATGTAGGTCCAGTAAGGAAGAATCTATATTTTAGCAATACTGAGCCTATTAACCCATGAATAGTGACTATCTTTCCCTTTAGTTAGATCTTGATTTCTTTCATCAGTGTTTTGTAGTTTTATACATAGTGATCCTGTAAACATATATAAGTACTTCATTTTTGTGTGCTATTGTAAATGCTATTATTTTTTGTATTTCAAGTTCCAGTAGTTAATATTTTATTTATAGGAAAGCCCCTGTATCCTGTGACCTTGTTATACTTGCCTGTTAGTTCCAGGAACTCTATTGTAAATGCTTAGAAAATTTCTACATGGAAAATCGTGGCCTCTTTTTAGTTTAGTGGTTAGTAGGGGGGGGAAAAGAAAATCATGCCATCTGTGAATAATGATATCTTTCTTTGTATGCTTTTTTTTCTTACTACATTAGTCAGGACTTTGAGTACATGGTTAAGATTTATAAGAGAGGAAATCCAGTCCTTGTTCCTGATAATAGGAGGAATGCATTTAGTCTCTCACCACTATAATGTTAACTATTTTCCGATATATATACCCTTTATTAAGCTAAAGAAGCTCCTGTCTATTCCTGTTTTTTTGAGATTTTTTATTTGTATGGGTAATAATTATTTTCAAATGATTTTTCTCATTTGATTTATATGGTCATTTTTTTCTTCTTTTTCAGTCTCTTTTAATATGATGAATTACCTAAACTGATTCACAAAATTTGAACCAGCCTTGCATTCCTGACACTCATATCCCTGTTAATAATATACTGTTGTGTTACTGGATGTTGATGGATGATATTATGTTAAGGTATTTTGAATATATTTGTCTTTAGTTTTCTTTTCTTGTAATATATTTGTCTGATTTTGGTATTAGGGTAATGCTAGTCTCATAAAATGAGCTAATATGTTCTCCCACTGCTGCTATTTTGGGAAATATATTGTGAAAATGTGGAACTATTTCTTACTTAAAGAATTCACAACTAAAACCATCTATTCCTTGTGCTTTCTTTATTAAAAAGGTTTTAATTATTAAGTCAATTTTTAATACATGTGGGGCTACTCAGGTTAATACATTTTTCCTTGTGTGAGTTTTGGTACTTGTGATTTTTAAGTAATTAATTTATTTTATCGAATTACCATAGTTGTGGACATAGAATTTTTCACAGTATGCCCTTATTATCCTGTTAATACTCACGAGATGAATTGTGACTCCTCTTTCATTTCTGATATTATTTGTTTATTCTTTATAATGGGTCTCCTAGCTAGACATTTTCCAATAACCATATTTTGGGTTGTTTTTCACTGTAATTCTTATCCTTCTTCTTTTGTAGGTAAGATTTTTTCCCTGCTGGTTTTTTAAAAATGAGATTGTCTATTTTTCTTTGATTTTCTGATGTTTCAATAGGGGGGTGTGTGTGTGTGTGCATGTGTGTGTGTATGTGTGTGTGTATGTGCGTGTATATGTGTGTTTTAAGTGTTTATCTTATTTGGTACTTTTGAGCTCCTTGAATCTGCAGGTTTTGGGGGAGGAATTTTTCATTAATTTTGGAAGTTCTTGGCCATTATTATTTCAAATATTTATTGTGCTCCATCGTTTCTTTTCTTTTCTTTCCAGTATTCTGATTATTAGTATTTATACCTTTTAATACTATCACATGGTTCTTGGATGTCATTTCTGTTTTTGGATATTGTTTTCATTCTTTTTTTTCCTCTTTGCATTTCATTTGTAAGGTTTCTTTTTTTTATCAATTTTTTTTTTTAGGTTCAGGGGATACATGTGCAGGTTTTTTACATGGGTAAATTACATATCACTGAGGTTTGGTGTATGAATGATCCTGTCACCCAGGTAGTGAGCATAGTAACCTGATAATGTATTTTTTCAGCCTTTGCCTCCTTCTCATCTTTTCCCTGTTAATAGTCTCTGGTGTCTGTTGTTTCTATTTTTATGCCCATGTGTACTCAATGTTTAGCTACTACTAAACATGTGTGAGAACACATGGTATTTGGTTTTCTCTTCCTGTGCTGATTTGCTTAGGATAATGGCCTCCAGCTCCACCCATGTCGTTGCAAAGGACGTGAGTTAATTCTTTTTTTATGGCTGCATATGTACCATGGTGTATATGTACCACATTTTCTTTATCCAGTCCACCTAGATGGGCATCTAGGTTTATTCCATGTCTTTGGTATTGTGACTAGTGCTGTGATGAACATACAAGTACCTGTGTCTTTTTGGTGAAATGATTTATTTTCTTTTGGGTATATACCAAGCAATGGAATTACTGAATCATTCTGTTTTAAATTCTTTGAGAAATTGCCACATTGCTTTCCACAGTGGCTGATCTAATATGCATTCCCACCAACAGTGTGTAAGTGTACCATTTTCTCTGCAACCTCACAAAACGTGGGTTTTTTTTTTTTTACTTTTCAGTAATAGACATTCTAGCCAATGTGAGATGCTATCTCATTGTGACATTGATTTCATTTCTTTAATGATTAGTCATGTTGAGCATTTTTCATGTGTTTGTTGGCCATTTGTATGTTTTCTTTTAAGAAGTGTCTGTTCATGTTCTTTGCCTACATTTTAATGAGTTTGTTTGTTTTTGCTTGCTGATTTAAGTTCCTTATAGATTCTGGATATTAGACCTTTGTTGGATGCATAGTTTGTGAATATTTTCTCTCTTTCTTGAAGGTTGCCTGTTTACTCTGTTGATAGTTTCTTTCACTGAGCAGAAGCTCTTTAGTTCAATTAGGTGCCACTTGTTAACTTCTGTTGCAATTGCTTTTGGGGATTCAGGCATAAATTATTTGCCAAGGACAATGTCCAGGATGGTATTTGTAGGTTTTCTTCTAAGGTTTCCATGTTGTAGTACTTGTATTTAAGTATTTAATCCATCTTGAGTTGATTTTTGTATATAGTGAAAGGAAGGAGTCCAGTTTTGATCTTTTGCATACAGCTAGCCAGTGAGCCCAGCACTATGTGATAAATCAGGAATCCTTTCCCTATTACTTGTTATTGTTGACTTCGTTGAAGATCAGATGATTATGATTACAGATGATTAGGTAGTTTTATTCCTGGGTTGTCTATCCAGTTCCATTGGTCTGTGTATCACTTTTTGTACCTGTACTATGTTGTTTTGGTTACCGTAGCCTTGTAATATAGTTTGAAGTATGATCATGCGATGTCTCCAGCTTTGTTCTTATTGCTGAGGATTACTTTGGTTATTTGGGCTCTTCTTTGGTTCCATGTGAATTTTAGAATATTTTTTGATGTAGTTTGGCTCTGTGTCCCCACCTAAATATCATCTTGTAACTCCCATAATTCCCACGTGTTGCGGGAGGGACCTGGTGGGAGATGACTGAATTATGAGGGCGAGTCTTTCCTGCCCTGTTGTCATGATAATGGATGGGTCTCACGAGATCTGTTGATTTTTAAAACAGGAGTTGCCCTGTACAAGCTCCCTTTTTGCCTGCTGCCATCTGCATAAGATGTGACTTGCTCCTCCTTGCCTTCTGCCAGGATTGTGAGGTCCCCCCAAGCATGTGGAACTGTAAGTCCAATAAACTTTTCTTTTGTAAGTTGCCCAGTCTTGGGTATTTCTTTATCAGCAGTGGGAAAACTGACTAATACGTTTTTTTTTCTATTTCTGTAAAAATGATGTTGATAGTTTGATAAGAATGGTGTTGAATCTGTAGATTGCTTTGAGACATATGGCCATATTAAAGATACTAATTCATCTGAACTGTGAGCATTGAATGTTTTCAATTTGTTTGTGTCATCTGTGACTTCTTTCATCAGTGTTTTATAGTTATCCTTGTAGATACCTTTTACCTCCTTGGTTAGATATATTCCAAGGTATTTTGTTTGTGTGTGGCTATTGTAAATAGGATTGAATTCTTGAATTGGCTTTCAATTTGAATGTTATTGGTACACAGAAATGCTACTGGTTTTGTGTATTTATTGTGTATCATTAAACTTTACTGAAGTTGCTTATCAGCTCTGGGAGCCTTTTGGGGGAATCTTTAGGGTTTTCTAGGTATAGAATCATACTACCAACAAAGAGAGATAGTTTGACTTCCTCTTTTCCTATTTGGATGCCTTTTATTTACTTCTCTTGCCTGCCTGCCCTGGCCAGGACTTCCAGTACTATGTTGAATAGGAGTGGTGAGAAAGGCCATCCTTATCTTGTTCTAGTTCTCAAGGGTAACGCGTCCTGCCCATTCAATACGATGTTGGTTGTGGGTTTGCCATAGATGGAAGTTATTATTTTGAGGTATGTCTCCTCTGATGTCTAGTTTATTGAGGGTTTTAATCATGGAAGGATACTAGTTTTATTGAAAATTTTTCTGTATCTGTTGAGATGATCACATTGTTTTATTTTTAATTCTGTTATGTGGTGAATCACATTTATTGATTCGCACATGTTGAACAAGCCCTGTATCCTGCAAGTAAAGTCAATTTGATCTTGGTCAATTAACTTTGTGCTGTGCTGCTGGATTGATTTTGCCACTATTTTGTTGAGGATTTTTGAATCTATCCCCATCAAGGATATTGGGCTGTAGTTTTGTTGTTGTTGTTGTGTTTTTGCCACATTTTGGTATCAGGGTGATGCTGGCTTCATAGAATGATTTAGGGAGGAGTCCCTCCTCCTCAATTTTTTAGAATAGTTTCAGTGGGAATGGTATTAACTCTTCATTCTATGTCTAGTAAAATTGGGCTGTGAATCCATCTGGTCCAGGGCTTTTCTTTGTTGGTGTGTTTTGATTACTGATTCAGTTTCAGAACTCGTTATTGGTATGTCCAAGGTTTCAGTTTCTGTGTGATTCACTCTTAGGAAGTTGTGTGTTTCCAGGAATTTATCCATTTTCCATAGGTTTTCTAGTTTGTGTACACAGAGGTGTTCATAATAGTTGCAGATGATTTTTTGTATTTCTGTGGAATCGGGTGCAATGTTACCTTTGTTGTTTCTGATTGTGCTTATTTGGAGCTTCTCTAATTTTTTTTTTCTTTGTTAATCTTGCTGTTGCTCTATTGATCTTGTTTATCCTTTCAAAGAACAAGCTTTTGGTTTTGTTGATCCTTGGCATGGATTTTTGGGTCTTGATTTCATTGAGTTCTGCTCTGATTAGTTATTTATTTTTTTCTACTAACTTTGGGGTTAGTTTGCTCCTTGTTTTAGTTACTCTAGGTGCAATGTTAAGATTATAAATTTTAGATTTTTCTAACTTTTTGATTTAGGCATTTAGCACTATAAACTGTTCTTCTTAACACTGCTTTGGCTGCATCTCAGAGATGTTGTGTTTTGTTTTCATTTATGTCAAAGAATTTTTAAATTTTGGCCTTAATTTCCCTGTTTACTCAAAAGTCATTTAGCAGCAAGTTATTTAATGTCCGTGTAATTGTGTGGTTTTGAGAGATCTTCTTGGTACTGATTTATATTTTTATTTCACTGTGACCTGAAAGTATCATTGGTATGATTTCAATGTTTAAAAGATTTATTCAGACTTGCTTTATGGCTGAGTATATGGTCAATATTAGAATATGTTCCATGTGCAGATGAGAAGAATATATATTCTGTGCTTGATGGGTGGATTGTTCTATAGACGTTTATTAGGTCTAATTGGTTGTGTCAAATTTAAGTCCAGAACTTCCTTGTTAGTTTCTGCCTGAATAATCTGTCTAATGCTGGCAGTGGGATGTTGAAGTCTCCCACTATTATTATATGGCAGCCTAGGCCTTTTTTTTTTTTTTTTTAGGTCTAGAAGTACTTGTTTTATGAACAAGTACTCAGGCTTTTTTGATTTGCCTGCATTTAAGGTTGTGGCCTTCATAAAATGTTTCTTACTCTCTTCTGGTAAAATAGGTTTCTCCCCTATGCCTGATTCCGATTCACCTCACTGGCTGCAACACTCTGAATTTCTTCGATGGTGGGTGCATATATATTTATGATAGTTAAGTCACCTTGTTGACTTGAACCTTTTTATTATATAGTGACTTTCTTTGTCCTTTTTTTACTGTTGTTAGTTAAAATTATCTGATATAATGATACTGACTCCTGCTCCTTTTTGCTGTTTGTGTGATTGATCTTTACTTTGATTCTGTGAATGTTATGTTTAAAAAGGATCTCTGGAAGACAGAAGATGTCTTGCTTTTTAATTCAACTTGAAAAATATGGAATGCTTCACAAATTTGCTTGACATCTTTGTACAGGGTCCATGCTACCATTTTGCGTATCCTTCCAATTTTAGTATATATCCTGCCGAAGCAAGCACCAATTGTAAAGTTTCTCTTTAATTATCTTCCAGTTCACTGAGCCTTTCCTCAGCTATGTCAAAACTCTATCAAAGAGATTTTTAAAAAAATTCCATTAAGGTGTTTATTACTCTCTTCTGGTAGAATAGGTTTCTCCTCTATACCTGATTTCGATTCCCCTCACTGACTGCAACACTCTGAATTTCTTTCCTTGAATCCCACATTGATTATGGTTTTTGTTTTGTTTTATTTTTCCTTTAGTTGAAACAGAAGGTGTGGAGTGTAGGTTTCTATGGTTATGCTTCACAACAGTTGAATTCCTCTTCCCAGACAGAGCTGAGTGTGGGTCTTTCTGAGATACTCACTTTGAGAACCTGCTGAAGGGAAATATTTGGGTTTACCTCAAGTCTTATTTCTGCCTCTAATTTCAAGAAAGTTTGCCTGGTAAATGAGCAAAAATGATATACTGAAGTCTTTCTTTATACATCAACTCTAATGGCCAAATAAGACCCCTTTATCCTTGCTTTTTCCAGTTCACTCTGTATACAATACATAACCTGCAATGGCCTTGGGATCTAAATGTGAAAACTAAAACAATTAACCTTCTAGAAGAAATGAAAATGTAGATTATCTCTATGACTTTGGGGTACAAAAATAATTATTAAATAATATTGTAAAGCAGCAATTATTTTTAAAAGATTGATAATTTGAACTTTGTTAAAATTAAGAACTTTATATACCACAAAGGATTGTAGGCAGAACTTTAAATCAATAAAAAAGGCAGGCAATCATATTTAAAATGGCCAAAATGCTTAATCAGAAACTTCAAAATGATAGTGTTAAAATGGCCAACAAACATATGAAAAAGTTCTCAGTGCTATTACTCATCATGAAAAGGTAAAATTAGACTGTGAAATATTGATATATACCAACCTGAATCACTGAACTTGAAGGGATTGATGATGCCAATTATGAAGGAAATTGGACTCTCATATCCTGCTGGTGGAAATGAAAGTGGTACAACCGCTTTGGGAAAACGTTTGGTAGTATCTAATAAGCATAGATGTACCCTATGACTCAACAAATTCTATCCCAAGAATATACCAAGAGAAAGAAATACTTATGTTCACCACAATATACTTAACAGCAATGTCATAACATCATTCATAATAGCTAAAAGTTGGAAATTATTCTGTGTATCAGAAGTACAAGGGAACAATGCGTGGTGCTGTAGTCACACAATGGAATACTATACGGTAATGAAAATGAAAACCGAAACTATAATTATATGTAATAAATATATGTAATAACAATGAAAATGAAAACCAAAACTATAAATATATATAAATATAAACATATATTTATAAATAATAAATATATGTAAACTAAAAATATATGTAAACTATAAATATATGTAACTATAAATATTGAGCTCATAGACATAAAGTGGATTGAAAAGTGCCACATACTGTATAATTGCATTCATGGAAAGCTCAACATTCAAAACAAATCTGTGGTGATAAAGTTAGAATAATGGTTGACTCTAGAAGGCCAGTCGCCTAGGCACTGAGGAACCATCCCAAGCATTGAGAATACTCTATTGAGGTGGCTGATTGCATGGGTGTACCCTTGAGTAAACCTTATCAAGCTGTATATTTAAGATTTGTATGTCTACCAGATAAAACGTGTATTTCCATTTTAAAGAGAAATTCACATGAACATTTGAGACTGGGGCTCTGAGGTTGTCAGGCCCATCTCTGTTTGTGAAAACCAAGCAGGCGGAGAACAGCCTATGTGTCACTATATGGGAAGAAGCAGTCAGGTCTCCTGTGTCCAGGAGTCTGCGTGAAAGGCTGTCCTCTAATCTTGCTGTACTGGGGCAGCTTCCTTTCACGCACCTCTTGCGAATCAGCTGAGAGTGGCAGTGCTAGTTTGCTTGTCGATTCTCACTTGCACTCCCTCTCTCTGAGCTCGTGGGTGTTAATGTGGCAGGTGTGAAATGTCACCAAAGAAACGATCATAAACATGACGTCCCACAAATGGTATTCTCCTGCCGGAAAAACAAATGTCAACTGTGGGGTGGTATAATTTGGTATGGGCTGTGGGGGTTCTAATATGGAATAGAATAAATCCCAGATATTTTGTGAACTATGAGTCAGAATGAATGAGTAATTACTGGAATTTAATAAGTGGTACTTTAAAATCTGGTGGGATAAGGAGGAAAATTTGATTGAAGGGAGAAACAAAAGGGAAAATAATTAAGCTCTTCCGTCAGCCCCATGTCTCATTTTCATCTTCTGATGCCCCATTCTGAATGTGACACCCAGGACATGTTTTACGAGACCACTGGATGTATACCCAAATGTTTGCATGGAGCTTGCTTAGAAAAGAGAGTTTCGCCTGCTGTGGAGATGTGGCAGTGCTGGACTGGAAAGTGTTAAGGAATATGAATTTTATTCATGTGCTGGAAGGCTTTATTGGCACTGCATCCTCCTCTTAGATGCATGGAGGGCATGGGAATAAGATTGGAGTGGAAGCAGGAACATGATGGCTCTTGGCACAGAACAGACAGGGATGCCAGCAGTGCTTTCTTTTCTTGCATGTCCTTTCTCCTCATAAGCTGTCCCTGTGGATATAGACCAAGCTATCTTCCCTGGAAATAACCCTGATCCACACACTGCCCTGTCTCATAGGTGAGCCATAGTGTACCATACATAAATAGAAATCCAGTGACTGAGTAAACTCAGATAATATGTGATAGTGACAGGAAGTGAAAAGAGATGGGAGTTTGATAAATGGACGTGTGTTACACTGGAGGAGCTGCAACTGAAGAAGAGAAGGCTTGATCCCCAAATGGGAAGGATGCCCATGCCATCCACATTCTTCACTGAACGTGGCTGAGTCCCAGATGGTTTCTCTGTGTATGGGGCCCGACTGCAGAGGGAGAGAACCAGTGTGAGCTCTCTAATGTGATAGAATGCTCTAATTGGATTAAGCACCTTCTGAGTAAAGGCTGGCATCAGACCTACTGAGGCACCAACTGTGTTTCTGAGAGTTAAGCTGAAGAGGGCTGGTGGAGGGAGGGTGTGGAGGATGCCAGGAGAGATGAGCATGTGGTATGGATCAGAGAGGTATCTCTGGGCCATAGCTGTGCCTCCCTTTGACCTGTACATGGCAAGAAGAGGAGGGACGAGTGCTGCCCGTTCATTTTTCTCCTTTTCTTTTTGAGCTCACATTTGTAGTGGGATGTTTCTCCTCGTAGACAGACTCTGAAGTGTGACTGCAGATTAGTCTTCTCCATCAGCTTTCACATATTCATCCACACACAAAACATAAAGCTTAGATAGAGGATAAAAGAACCCACCTTAGTCATCGATGAAACATGATGTGGGCCGTGAGGCAACTGCGCTTTCATAAAGGTTGCTTCAAGGCCTGTATGGATAACATTTCAGGAGGAATGACTGGAGACAGCCCTTCTGGGAGAACTAAAGCTCATCTGTAAAATCCGTGCTCTGTTTCCTGGCCCTCTTCCTCACCCTGCTTTCTGCTACCCACACATTTGTGCTAAGCAGGAGCAGAGTTGAGGGGCTAAGGGTCAGGGGTGTGTGGCTCATCCTAGTGGAAGGCAGGATGTTTGAAATTGGATCCACAATATTCCAAACTGGGAAAATACCTGTTTTTCACAGGATCGGGAGATGCTCTGGCAGCCCGGACATCTGCTTCCTGACCTATATGGTTTGCAGGCCAGTCGTGCCTGAGGAAGTCCAGCTACCCACCTGCGAGTGGGAATCTTGCTCCAGCTCCTTATTCCTACTGCGAATTCCTAGCATCACCTCCTGGCAATGGGGGAGGGGGAGGAAGTGCTAACAGCTGGCTACGAAGTCAGGCCAGTACAGAGTGACTGTGAAACTGGTAAATTGGTGTCCTTAGATATAATAATTCTTTTCAGGGAAATTGCAGTGTCGTGATTCTGAACATGTTCAATGGGTAATTCGTGTGTGTCAAAGACAGAAAGGCACATCGGTTTTGTCCTGTCTGGGAGGCGTCCTCTTGATACTTGTCCATTCCTTCTGGCGCACTGGAGAGAATTCTTCCTACATTTGTAGTTTTATGAGGGTGGGGGGTGGAGGGGTGAAAAAGAGGTGACTTTCCATGCTGGGGTCTTCCTG
This sequence comes from Chlorocebus sabaeus, assembly GCF_047675955.1. Lineage (NCBI taxonomy): Eukaryota > Metazoa > Chordata > Mammalia > Primates > Cercopithecidae > Chlorocebus > Chlorocebus sabaeus. Next base: position 4,576,736 of record NC_132929.1, on the reverse strand, counting down.
GGGATACCTCTCTTTGTTTTACTAAGCCTACCTTGACTCACAGAAGGAGAAAAGAGGGAATTCTTCTTTAGACAGGAGTTTTTGGGTTAGCAAGCAGTGTAAGGAAGGGGGCTTGCTTTAGATTTAAATAAAAGTTGCAGTGGTGATACAGAGAGTTCCTGAATGCCGTCCACCCAGTTTTCCTCATTACTAACATCTTGCGTTAGTGGCATATTTATCACAACTAAGGGACCAATACTGACATAATGATTGTTAACTAAAGTCCATGTTTTGTTGGTATTCCTTTAATTTTTAACCTAGTACCGTAATATCCTTTTTCTGCTTCAGGATTCCATCCAGGATACCACATTATATCTATTTGTCATGCTTCCTTAGATGACTCCTGGTTGTCACAGGGACTCCAGTTTTGATGACCTTGATAGTTTTGGGGAGTCCTGGTCAGGTATTTTGTAGACTGCCCCCTGCTGGAAATTTATTTATTTATTTTTGAGATAGAGTCTTGCTCTGTCACCCAGGCTGGAGTTCAGTAGCACGATCTTGGCTCACTGCAACCACTTCCTCCCGGGTTCAAATGATTCTCCTGCCTCAGCCTCCCAAGTAGCTGGAATAACAGGTGTGCACCACCACACCCAGATGACTTTTGTATTTTTAATAGGGACAGTGTTTCTCCATGTTGGCCAGGCTGGTCTCGAACCCCTGACCTTAAGTGATCTGCCTACCTCAGCTTCCCAAAGTGCTGGGATTACAGGTGTGAGCCACCACCACCACCGGGAATCTATTGGAAATTAACTGCTGTTTTTCTCATGGTTAGACAGGAGTTTTTGGGTTAGCAAGGGAAGACCACAGAGGTCAAGCACTGTTTCCATAATACGGTATCAGGAGTGCATGCTGTCATCATGACTGATCACTGTTGCTGTTGACTTAAATCACATGGATGAGGTAGTGTTTTCCAGGTTTCTCCATGGTAAAAACTCTTTTCTCCCTTTCCATACTGTAGTTATTGACAAAAAGTCACTGGGTGCAGCCCCCACTTCAGGGATTATGCTCCCCTCCCTGATGGCAGAGTATCTGCATATATTATTTGGAATTCTGCAAGCAGCCCTCATTTTAACCCTCTGAACCTTAGAATTTTGAATGCTCAAAAGCGGTGGGCTGAGTGTCAGGTAAGAAGAATCCCGATGTTTAATTGGACATCTCTTGTATAACGTGGTAGCCAGTCTTGGATTTGTTGGAAGTGTGATCTTTTTTCCTTCCTAAGGTGAGGACCGGGTGGTGCTCTGGGGAGTGTTTAGAGAATGGGGGTGGAACGGGCTTCTGTCCAGAGCCTGTGCACGAGCTGTGGCCAGTGACTTGGTTACCACGAGTTCCTGAATGTTTCCCTTGCCATGTGGAAGGGGACAAGGAATGTCGTGAAAGGGAAGAGAGATATGTTTGATTTCTGGGGGAAAGGGACATTAGAAATAGCCTTGAGGGGCCGGGTGTGGTGGCTCACACCTGCAATCCCAGTACTTTGGGAGGCCGAGGCTGGCAGATCACCTGAGGTCAGGAGTTCAAGACCAGCCTGGACAACACGGTGAAACCCCGTCTCTACTAAAAATGCAAAAATTAGCTGGGCGTGGTGGCAGGTGCCTGTAACCCCAGCTACTCAGGAGGCTGAGGCAGGAGGATCACTTGAATCCAGGAGGTGGAGGTTGTGGTGAAACGAGATCACACAGTGGCACTCCAACCTAGGCAACAGAGCAAGACTCTGTCTCAAAAAAAAAGAAAAAAAGAAAAAAAGAGGTAGCCATGACAGTGCAGTACAAGGTGCTAGAGCCCTAACAAGATAAGGAAAGTGTCCAAGGGCAGGGCCCAGCACTGGGATGAGTGAAGTTCTGGTTTCCATTATCCTTCACACATGCGCTGACTTAATGCTTCTACAATGTGTGACCACTCTCCCACAGTGGCTGCTGTCCTCTCCCTGGGCCTCCCCACCTCGCTAAGACTTCACAGCCCACTGGCCCCCAACAGCTGCATTCTGTCCTCACAGCTTTCCGGCTCTGATACCCCATGTAGGGCCTCCACACTCATGGGGAAGAATCACATAGAATTTCTCACTACCCAGTGTTTCCCCTTGTGTGATCTGGACAGAGAGAGGTCAGGATGTCTGAAACTTGGGCTGTATGACAAAATGAGGTGTTAATGTTTAAAATCTGAGTAAAGGCCTGTTTTTCTCAGATTTTTGTTCTTGAAAACAAAGCTTATGATTCCCTGAATAAATTGAACTTATGGCAGACATATTAGGCAGCTTTAATAAGTTGTACTGTGGTATCAGAGACCCCCCAAAATTACATGGATCTGCAATCACGAACACTTATAACAATGGTTGGCTACTGCTTTGTTTCACGTATCTTCTGGGATCTAGGTGGCAAACGCACCACATTCTTACAGCAGAAGGAAAAGTAATCACACATCTTTGGATGCATATCTTCAAGTATCTACGTGGACGTGGCAACCATCACTTCAGCTCACATTCCAAAGGCAGTTGTAGACCCAAGCAGAATGTCTGTGAGACATAGAGTGTATCCTTTTTACAGGGAAGGGTGAGGGGACATTCTAAAACAACAATGGAATGAACAATTCATCCTGAGGCAGAATTCCTCTCCAGCTGTGAACCTGCATTGAACAAGTTATTCAAAATACAGTGGTCATACAGGTAGAGGATAGTCAGTCCCGTTTCACAGAGGAGTAACGGGAAAGAAGGAAGGGGTAAATGGGTCCTGATCAAGTCCAGAATCTGGCAAGGTAAGCTCCATGAAATCTTAAGGCTACAGAATTTAATTGATTGAGGTCTTCATCAATTTTGGAAAATCCTCGGGCATTATTTCCTCAGATAGTGCTTTGGCCCCATTTGTCTCTCTTTCTTTTACTTGGCAGATTCTAATTCCAAATATGTTCAGATCTTTACTGTTTCCTAAATGTCTCAAATATAGATTTTCCATGATTTATCTCTGTAATATTAGCTGTTGATCTTTCTGTGTGTTATTCACTCTATTATTCACTCATACGAAGTTCTTAATTTTAGCTACTGTATTTTTATTTTTCTAATTTGAGTATTTTATGCATTAGTCACCTGCAGAAACTTTTCATATTTTCATCTTATAATCTTTTTTATAAAAAAGATTTTGTCTTTTTAAGCAAACAAAAAAGACAAAGCAAAAAGATGTTGTCTTTTTAAGCAAAGATGTTATTTAAAATTAGAAATGGGAGTATCTGCTTACCAACTTCCTCAGTACCTGTAGAGAAATTATCTTGCCAGTTAGAAATAGTAAGATGTACAGTAAAGTGTCAATTTAAGGTGTCAATCATTTTTTTAAAAAAACATTAACCTAAAGCACACCTATCAATAATATTCAAGATACTTTTAAGGGAAAATGACATTAAATTTCACTTTCATAAAAATACAAGTGAATGGTATTTGAGACCATTCACAGTACAAACCTAGTTACAAATATTGCTGCATTTCCCTTAAGTATGCAGAATCCACTCCCTCCTCTAAGTGCAACCCCCACCGTGTCATCCAGTCACACCATCAGACTTCAAGTCTTGGATCTCATATGGCACTTTTAACTTCACTGTATAGGTTCCTTGTTATCTAGAGATTTGAAAGATACGTTGGCTGTTCCACACACAATCTGCATGTAATATTAGGGCAGGATGATCTCGATAAATACTCGCATTCAGAAAGGGGAAGGAAGGCAGCACTCAGTGATCAGTGCTTAACAAAAAGTCTGAAATCTGTTTGGACACACATTGTGAAGACCCCCAGCTAGTTGGTAAACAACCTTATTTCAACCATCCCGGTGTCTGCCACCTTGGAGTGGGTCTCTGGTCGATCATACGCTGAGATTCTTGGCTCTGCACCCTGGGAGGTCCATCCTTCCCCATTCCACTTCCTTGGCCAGATGAGAATTGGGCATGAAATAATATTCTCTCTTGGGAAAAGAACAGAATATTGTTGGCTCAAAGGTAATTTTACTTCTCAAACAGCTACAGGCTATTTTGGCAGTACAACTCTCTCAAGCCTAATTAGTTTTTATTCTGCAAAATTCCAGTGTGCTGACAGTTATAGCCACAATTCTTTTCACGACCTGTTCTACCTTAGCTTGAAGTAAGATGAAATAAATTGAGGTAAGTTGAGGTAGCAGACTTCCAAGGAAGAGTCACACCCTTTGGCTTGTTTGTTCTCTGAAACATTCCATATAACTAAAAGTGTTGACTCGATTTCCCTTCATTCAATTCAGAGGTCATAACACAGGGCATGAGGCCAAGTCCATGATTTGGTCTTTACCATAACACTTCGAGTTTTGATCCTTGTTCCTCAATTTCAGCTTGCATCATTTGGAGAGAACAGTCAATTCCATCTTTTGACCTTGCTGTCAAATACACTATTATATGAAATTATCTCATTCTTGTAATACCTTTTGTAAAGTAACCAACAGCAACTAAAACATGATAGTTGCCTTCAGTCTCCCAAACTCTTTGGCTACATTCATAAGCTCTTTTCAACTTACCATACACACGTTGTAGCAAAATGCCTTATCAATAAAAACACGAGTCACTTTTATTTTCCAGGAGTTAAAAAGAGCTTTGCAACTGCCTGTCTCCCATACTGAAGATAAATGCTTTAGCTTTTCATTCTGGTGACACCTTATAACTGGTACTGATTTCTTTATTCGTTCGTTTTCACTAGATTATTGCTATGGTAAGAAATGACCCCCAAATCTCAGATACTCATAATTAATTAACTAATTTCTTGTTTATAATCGTGTTAGCTGTGAGTCTGGTGAGGGTCAGTTGCAGTTTTTTGCATGTCTTTTGGGTTCTGGGATCCAGGTTGAAAGACATGCCATTCTTATGACAGCAGGAACAGAAGCAATCACAGAAGTACGTGATGGCTCTTAGGCTTATGCTTGGGTGCAGCATTCATAATTTCTTCTCACATTCCATTACCTAAAGCATAGCACATGCCTATGCATTGGATGAGACAAGAAAATCTTCTGATAAGAAAATGGAAGTCAATAACTGGTACCAATAATGCAATCTACTGCCACACGAGGAGGAGGCGAGGAAGTGTCCCGACCTTGAGATATCATGGAGCCTTCATTAGTTATTTGTGTAGTAAATATAATTTTTGTACCTGTGTTCTCCACTTGTTTTTTTTTTTTTTTCCTTTTTTTCTAGAGCTAAGTAGTAGATACGAGACCAGAGATACATGGAAAGAAGGAGGAAGCATCTCCTTGCCTTTTTCTCTCCTTGCTGGAACCAATGTATGCAAATAGACCCTTTTCTATCCTGTTGCTAGGGAGATGGAACAAAACATGGCTCAACATTTACTCACTGTTACCACCTGTTTCCCTGTTGACATGCACTGTAGTCACTGGACTTTGAAATGGATTAAGGCGATCCCTGATGAAGGTGCCTGTAGTTGTATAAGAATACTCAGATAATCAGCTATTTTAAACAATTCATAAAATGTGAAATTAAGTAAGAAGCAAGTGAATGGATGAGATAAATAAGCACCTTCTCATGAACAAAAGGACTGGGCCTTACAAAAAGCATTTCTGGCCACGTAGTGAAAGCTGTGTCCTGTGAGTCTCTATCCTCATCCTTTGTGCTCATTCCTAGAACCATTTTCTGGCTTCAGAATGGGCACAGCTGCTGAGGACATGCTATGTGATTCACACTGTTACAAGCCAGAACATGTAACACAGGGGCCAGGGTTTTTAAAAGTTGTTCTTCAGTACAAGCAGTATTCAGGTCTTGTTGTCCGTATTTGGCTACTGACTACAAAGTTTGGGAGCCAGCACATGGGAGGACGCGGGTGGGTAAGCAAGGAAAAGTCTGTGTCTCTGATGGGGAATGCACAGTTTTTTTGCTTGCAGTTAAGAACGTTCTTTCTGTCTACCGTCAGTCTTGACTCTTTCCGGAAGGATAGGTGAGATTGTCTCCAGGACAGTGTTAGCTGGTTATTTTCTCTGAGACCGAAATCATTTTTATAAAAGTTATTTTAACCAGGCAATTTGGAGAAAACTTTATATAGCTTGAATTAACCTACTTATTTATAATTTTTCTGAATGCTAGAAAAACTGTATGAGCACATTGCTCTTGGCTTTCATCCATATACCACGATCTATTATTTCTCAGTGATACCAGTCTCAAATACCATTCACTGGTATTTTTATTGAAGTGAAATTTAATGTCATTTTCCCTTAAAAGTATCTTGAATATTATTGATAGTTGTGCTTTATGGTTAATGCTTTTTAAATGATTGACACCTTAAATTGACACTTTACTGTACATCATATTATTTCTAACTGGCAAGCTAATTTCTCTACAGGTACTGAGGAAGTTGGTAAGCTGACACTCCCATTTCTAATTTTAAATAACATTTTTGGTTAAAGAGGCAAAACAATTACAAAAAGAGATGAAAACATGAAAAGTTTATGAAGGTGCGTAACACATAAAATACTCAAATTAGAAAAATAAAAATACAGTAGCTAAAATTAAGAACTTCGTATGAGTGAATAATAGTGAATAATACATAGAAAGATCAACAGCTAATATTACAGAGATAAATCATGGAAAATCTATATTTGAGACATTTAGGAAACAGTAAAGATCTGAACATATTTGGAATTAGAATCTGCAAAGTAGAAGAAAGAGAGGCAAATGGGGCCAAAGCAGTATCTGAGGAAATAATGACTGAGGATTTTCCAAAATTGATGAAGACCTCGAACAATTAAATTCTGAAGCCTTAAGATTTCATGGAGCTTACCTTGCTAGATTTTGAACTTGATTGGGACCCATTTACCCCTTCCTTCTTTCTTGTTACTCCTTTGTGAAATGGGAGTGACTATCCTCTACCTGTATAACCACTGTGTTTTGTGTAACGTGTTCAATTATGCAGGTTCACAGCTGGAGAGGAATTCTGCCTCAGGATGAATTATACTTCAAGTCTTGCTTATATCAGATTTAGATATTTAGATGAGACTTGAGACTTTAAAGTTATTACTGGAATGTGTTAAGCCTTTCAGAGCTGTTGGGATGCAATGAATATATTTTTCATGTGAGAAGGATATGAATTTTGGGGCAGGTCAGGGGCAGAAGACATTAGACTGAATATGTCTACCTCAAAATTTGTATGATGAAAACCTAATCCCAGTAAGATGGAATTTGGAAATGGGACCTCTGGGAGATAATTAGACCACAGGGGTGGAGCCCTCATGAATGGCATTAGTGCCCTTATAAAAGGCCAGAGAGCTAACTAGTGAGTGAGTACTTCTGCAACCCAGAAAAGGGCTCTCAGCAGAACCAACCATGGTGGTACTCTGATCTTAGATTTCCCAGCCTGCAGAACTGTGAAAAAATATTTCTGTTGTTTAGAAGTTGCCTAGTCTATAATACATTGTTATAGAAACCCAAACTGACTAATGCAGACTTCTTCAGTAAGAATAATCCCCAAGAGAAACACTGGAAATGTAGGAAGGCATGAAAGACAAAAGGCTACATATGTAGGTAAACATAGTGGTGTACAAAACAATGATATTAAGATCTAGTAGGATTCACAAAATGAGTAGAATTAAAATGTAAAACAACAATAATGCAAAAGGCAGAAGAGTGGAGTTGAAGTATTCCATGTTTTTATCATTATTGGGAGGATGATAAAAGTAGCAATTCAGATTAGGCTTTATTAAGTTAAAAGAGCATATTGTAATCCGTTGTATAGCCAATAAGAACAATAAAATAATATTAAATAGAAATTTTACAGTAAGAAAATAAATGGCTAAAATATTTGATTACTTTTAAAGTGATTAAGACGTAAGAGAAGAAATAAATCAAGTGAAACTCAAATATAACACTAATTACATTAAATGGACTACTTACTCAAAAAAACCCCACAAAGATTGAAAACCAATTTTACGTTTCCACCTGAGGATGAACAGAACTCACATCAATCCCACCCTGGAGATAAGAAAGAGACTTACTTCATATTCATAACTTTTTTGGAATGTATTGGCATACTAAGTTTGCAAAGGAAACTAGCCAAAGATCTAAGGAAAAACAGTGCCTAAAGAAATATACTAGATGTAAACATGCTGATCTAGAGTAAATGTAACCAGATATCAGTAAAAATAATCCAGTTAGAATCCTGACACATTTGTACAGCTATTTATAATAGTATTTTAACAAACTCAAATACCTAGTAATAATTCATACACCAATGTGCAAGACCTCTCAAGGCAACCTTAAAATTTTATTTATACAAAAACATAAATAAATGGACATAATAGCATGGTCATGAATTGGAAGAATCAATATTATAAATGTATCGATTCACCTTTAATTGACTATACATCCAGTACAATCCTAGTCAAACTTCTGGCATTACATTTCAGAAACTCACAAGTTGATTCTAGAATTTACAGAAATATAAAGACAAGAAAAATCAAAGCAATTTGAAGAAAAACGCAAAGCTGGATAGCTTATACTACCAGATATTAAGGCTTGATTCGATACTGTATACAGTGCAGTAGTGGTGCAAGATCATTGGGACAGAGTACAGGCACAGGTCTACACATATATGGCTGCCTGAGTTACAACACAAGTATCCTGTAAAGCAGAGGGGAAATAATTGTCTTTTCAACAATGTGCCTGGATCAATATGGAAAAATATCTCATATGGTCTACTATATACAACACGAAATAACTTACTACTGAAGTCATTCAGATATAAATATTAATGGTAAAGCAAGAAAGCTTTTGCAAAATACAACATAAGAGTAATTTAATGATTTCTTAAACAGGACGCTTGACACATTCCATTCCTTGGGGGATCACCAGCTTTAGTATCAGGAACAAAATCTGAGAAAAAAAGCCCTCACCTCATTTCCACAAACGGTCCCAGTTTCAGATATCCTGGCTTCTCTCTGTCTACATTACACAAGATTTATTCATCACCCAGTATGTCAAAATCACCAGAATTAGAGATGCCATAATGAGGAATTTTGGTGACAAAACTCCCTTCCCCTTTTTGAGTTCAGGTCTGTGAATCTGCAGATGAACCTCATTTTTCTGTTCATGCTTCTTATTACAGACACCTGGAAAGAGCCAAAGTGCCCAGATTTTTGCATACAATGGAATACTACTCAGCAACAAAAAAAGAAAGAACTACTGATATATGCAACAATATCAAAAAGCTTCAAAAACATGCTGAGTAGTAATCTAACACAGAATAGTACACACAATTAAATTACATTTACATGAGTTTCGAGAACAGACTAACCTATTCTCAGGAAAAATCAGAACAGTGATTGCTGTGAATTAAATGGGAAGAGTATGAGAGTATTTTGTGAGTTGATGGGAATTTTTCATATTTTGAAGGGTTTTGAGTTCCACGGTTGCATCCATGCATCAAAACTCATCACTTAATAGTTGCACATTTCATGATATGTGAAAGTTATCTTAAAAGTAAGCAAATATTATGATCTCAATGATACGTATAAGGGTGATGTGTATGCATCTCTCCTGTTTTCTTCAAAATGCATCAAAGAATAGGAAGAGTTGAATGGAGGGATGGATATGGTGATAAATACTTGCTAGAACACATATAATATCAATTGTGGAATCTAGGTGGTAGCTGCATGAGATTCTTTAACCTTCATTTGAAATTTTCATAACTAAATGGGAAAAAGAAAGGGGATTAAACAAATTACATATTTAGGGTCAAATGTTATATGCAATTAAATTTTTGATACTTACTCTTTGGACTTTCACAACATACAATGTGGATTTTTTGAAAAAATCTTATCCTACTTTAGCTGAATATGTATTCTGTACTGCCATGGAATAAAATTGGAAAACCTTATTTGGTAATACAGTCAAAACAATAATAAATGAAGGCAATTTATTTGTTAATGTTTTTCCATTAAAAGCATTTTTTTGTGAAAGATACTTTGAGGCAAAAATGATACTACCTTTAATAAATATTGGGGCCAAAAAAATTAATATTTTAATACAGGAGTGCAATTGAGGATATGCCTATAGTTTTTCATCTTTTATTTGGCTCATTTGTTTGTGTCTTTAGGGTAAATATGAGAGTCAAATAACTACAAGCAGCAGTGTAGGATGCTGGGTGGAGAGGAAGCCAGTAGGTGCAAGGGGTCTCATTGGGAACAGAAGAACATTCACGGCTCAGCACGGCATTCTCCACTGCATCTGTGGCTCCTGCTGGGCTCATCACCAGATGGAGTTCTGGGGGTGAAGTTATTATGGAACCATGAAGAGAAGCTGAACGCGATCCACGTCGGCTTCATTTCTAGATATCTTCATCTCCACCTCTTCCTGTCCACACCCTTCTCTTTCTGAGCATGCTCTTTGCAACCAAAGTTCTTCTTGGGAGTTGGGGATTAGACGTGACTTTGGGGTTGTTGGATGATGGAAATGTCAATCACACTCTAACAACACATGATTTAAGGTGCCAGATGTAAGCTTCCTGTAGCTTCTCTTGATTATTAGCGAGATTTTACAGAAAAATCGGGACCTTCAAAATATACACTTGCCCTCATTTTTGCAGACCTGTAAAAACTGTCTTTGCTTTTTGAATGGCATCTTCTGGTCTTTAGCATTCTGTGTTTAGCATCTACTGGGCCTGAAGACATTAACCTACAGTATCAGACCACCTACCTGTCCTGTACCTAGGCAGTGCTGAGATTTTGGACAGACGTGTAAGCATTAACAGTACTTTGTAGGTGCCAACACTTCCATGGCACTTCTGAGCTACAAGGTACTGTTCTGAGGATTTTGTACAATTAGCGCATTTAAACATCATTAGAACCCTATGACATCAGTAATATTATGTTCCCGCTGCAGGTGAGACAGTGGCACAGAGAGGTTAAATGATTTACGTAAAGTTGCTCTCCTGAGAGGCAGAATCAGGATTTGCACCAGGGTGTCAATGAGGCAGACTCTGTGTTCCTATCGGCCATGTTCTGCAGTTTCTCATAGATTCTAAAGTCACAATGAGAATGAGGCTTGGCAAGGGGTTAAGCAAGATATAGAATAAAATGACAAGAACAGCTGCCCGTGATCTATTTAAGACAAGGAATGGAAAATCCTGTGAAAGTTGACCAGGGGCGAGGTAGGAGCTCAGAGAGCCAGAGGGGCTCCTGTTGACCAAATGGCCAGAATAGCGGCACCTAAGGAATGGCCTTCCTGATCTCAGAAACCTGAGCTGGGCGCTCACCAGCTGCTCTCCTCACCCCAGGCCAAGGAGCCAGAGGGGAAGCCGTGGCTGCCTGATGTGATTGGGTTAGAGCCACAGTTGGAAACTAGATATCTAGGGAGATGTAGTGTCCAGTGAAAATCTAAGCAGGTTGGGCCCTCGGGACAGAGATAGTGATGTCCAACCAGGAGAGGCCACATGCTGGGACAAGGCAGGTGGCAGCCCGTGCTGCCAGGAGAGATCATCCATCAGAGATTCTTCCTCAATCCATCAGCTTCATCATTTCAGCCCATGCTTTTCTCACGTATCACTGTACAGGAGTGGAGAGGAAGGTTGTTTGTCTGTTTTTCTCCCCACCTAGGTTGGCCGTTCTCTCCCCATACACACCCAAAGCTCGTGATTACTGGGAAGCTTTCTGTTGTGCATATGCCTGTTGAGGTTGATATACCTATCCATGGCTCTCTTGACATACAGCTCCTTGGTCCAGGACTTTGGGTGAGGATGTGCAGACATAAGTATAAAGTGAGCAAAATCTCTAATATTCCAGGATGTGAGCTGTGACCTAGAGAAGCAGTTTCTGAGGGGCAGCCTAAAGGGCTTATACTCCCTCTTCAGGACAACCAGGTAAAGAAAACAGGATTGCTTGATAAATCCCAGCACATGCCCTGTGTTCTCTGCTAGGAGCATTCCTGCCTCCTGGCCTTCAAGTCTCACAAACCATGGGGACTAGCCAGCATGCATGGGATGGCGAGGACATGCTCTGCACCAGGAACATTGAAGGGTTCAACACTTCCTGTCTACACACATTTGGGATTGGCATCCCTAATTTTTCACATTTTTTCTTCCTGGGAGTAATAGGCGTGATCAGGAATCTCCTCTGGGCTTAGGTGAGACACAGCAGGATGGGCCAGCAGGTGTTCCTGGAGCCTCTGCTCTGTTACTCTATGTGTCCTGTAGCAGGTCTTCATTGTAGCTATGCTGATGTGGGGAGAAGGGCAAGGGACTGGAAAAGCTGGAGGATCTGCCTGACCTCTCATCTCTTTTGGGGCAGTAATCGTGTGTGTTTTTGTTTGTTTTTTCCACAGTGCAGACTCTCTCATTTGATTCCATGTAAGTTGCCTAATTCCAGTTACTTCTTAGCCTATCAATATGCAACCACCAAGATTTAGTTTTGAGGTGTCACTGTCTCTGGTTAAGGTGTGAGGGGGAAATTAAACTCTGTTGGTGTCTGGTTTAAGATATGAAATAACCAAGTGGATGGAGTTTCATGAAGGGATGCTACGAGTTCTGTGGGCCTGGTGGAACCGGCATAAGACTGAGTGAAGAGTGAAGATATGTTGTGTGTTCTCATTCCATCCACTGAGGAGACAGAGGCAGCAACACCCCAGCTGCCCTGAGCACATACAGCACCAAGATCTTAGCTTCTAAATAATATCCTCCAATAAAAGGAGATGGTTGGGAGGCTGAGGCAGGAAAATTGCTTGAACCCAGGAGGCGGAGGTTGCAGTGAGCTGAGATCATGCCATTGCACTCCAGCCTGGGCAACAGGAGTGAAACTTTGTCTCAAAAACAAACAAACAAACAAAAAAGCAAGACACAGGCTTCTTAAATAAATGGCTAATTCTAGGGCTAGGGCAAGAAAAATACAAGGTGAGGCTAAAACATCTTGGAGTGCCAGAAAGTAAGGAAGTTAAAAAAAAAGATGGAGACATGTTGAAAGGACACAGAAGAGTTCCCAAGGGCCAAAAAAAGCTGCAACAACTTGAGCAGCAATATAATTAAGGCTAGTTTTGGATTATCACACAAATAATAAAATAAAATAAATACCCATGAGTTCATAATGATATAAAATATGTTTGCCTACATAAATGGAGATAAGGAACAAATATTTTTTACAGAAAAGTTCAAAAATTAAGTGTAGAGACTTCCCACTGCTCATGGACTCAGTGAATATGAACCCATGTAGAAAGGACTTTTCTCTGCTTCGTAATGTCTGGGGCCTCAACTAGGAAGACATCACTTGCTGAGAGTGAGTCAAACAGTTGGGGGCTGCAATCTTCTACAGTCCCCTTCTCTTACATGGCTGGTGCCCTTCCATTTGAATGTGAGCTTAGTAACTTGGTTTTAGAAGCATGAAAAGAGAAAAATAGACACCGAACAGTGGAGAAACCTGGCAGACATAATCTTAACCAAGCGGTCAAGGTTAACATCACCAGTGACACATTATGTGGATATCACATAACCCCTAATTCTGTGTGAGGTGAAGCAAACTTTACCTCTTGGTATTCTCTCAAATCCATCATCTTTGTTTAACAAAAGAAAATCAGAAAGACCCAAATTTAGGAGCATTCTATAAAATACCTGACCAGTAATCTTCGGAAGTGTCAGTGTCATGAAAAGCAAACAAAGACTGATACATTGTCAAAGGGGTAAAGGTGACTAAATGCAGCATGGTATACAGATTTGGCTACTGGAACAGAAAATAGGATATTAGTGGAAATCTCATGAAGTCTGAATAAAGACTCTAAGATTTTGTACCAATTTTATTGTGTTGTTTTTGATAAATGTTCCATGGTTAAGATGTTAACAATAGGGGAGGATGGAAGAAGAGTCTATAGGAGCTCTCTTTACTCAGTTTACCATTTCTCTGTGGGTCTAAAATTATTTCAGATTTAAAAAGAGGTAATGGAATACTACTTAGCAATAAAAATGGAACAAACTATTGATACATACATTATAGATGAATCTCAAAAACATTATGCTGAGTAAAGAAACAAGACCAAAAAATATATACTGTGTTATTCTATATACATAAGCTTCCAAAAAATGAATGCCAATTTATAGTGAACAAAAGTATGTAAGTGGTTGCCTGTTGGTGGGATTTCAGGTGGGATCACAAAGGGACACAAAAATTTAGGGGGCAGGTATTGAAACAACTGTTACTCTGTGGTGGTGATTTCATGGGTGTATACATATGTGAATACTCATCAAATTGTAGCATTTAAACATATGCAGTGTGTTAATTTTACCTGAATATGATATAGATAAATAGATTGATGGATGGGTAGATAGACACAGAGACACCTAGAATTAGTGAGGGGGGATTTTTTTCTATTGCTATGCAATAACTGTAGAATGAGTGTTAAAAGTAGAAAAGTATTATTTTCCAACCCCAATATAATAACTGATTCAGGTTGGATCATTGGTTGAAGGTACAACCATCTGGTGAAAAGTCCTTTGGTACCAGAATATTCACATGGTCTCGAAACACCACTCTACAGATAACTTATCCATTCCATAGGGGAAAATAGACCTGTACTGTGGGTTGGTATCGAATCCAGCAGCACTGATGGAATGGAAACCTAGCATTACGTGTTTCCTGATATGACGGAAAAAGGACCCAAACAACAACACGTATGTATAACCATACATGTTGAACCAGAATCTAATCCTGAAGAAGCAATCCAAGATGTGGAGCACCCTACAGGACTGTCCTGAACTCTTGGAAAACAGCGTCATTTTTGAGACAGACCTCTGTGGGTTGGGCAGAGGTGAGGATGATCCCTATAGATTAAAAGACACTAAAGAGACAAAACAGCCAAATAAAATGCATAAACCTTGTTTGGCTTCTGGATCCAAAAAATAAAATAAGCTCTAAAGGACGTCTTGGGGCCCATAGGGAAAATTTAAATACGGGCTGCTTGTTAAATGCTGAATTGATCTTAATGTTCTTAGATGTGATAGCATCATAGTTATGTAGTAGCAAAGTAAATAAGTGAAGACAGATGATAGGTAGGTGGTGGTGGATGGATGCAGGGGCAGATAGACTGCTAATGTCAGACTGTTAACAATGGGTGAAGTTAGGTGAAGATATTATAGAGGTCTACAATCCTTTCAACATTTCTGTGGGTTTGAAACTTTTCATAATAAATATAGAGAAGGGGACATAGCATGAAAACAGCAGCGTTGTTCTGTTCTGGCTGTGCAGCCTCCGCTGCATCCCCGCTCCACTCCTCCCTGTCCAGGTCACTGACCCACAAAGCCTCTTCTGGGCAGGCTTGGGATTGGTTGCGGTGAAGTGGCCACATTGTCACCAGATTGTTTGAAATGGAGGCTTTATGCAGAGAGGTGGTGTATCCAGGCTAAGGGGGGAAGGCAGGATGGAGGGAGGAAGGAGAATGAGGCAGTTGCCATGGAGCCCTAAAGGGCCCCCCTTTGCTGGAGCTTGACGCTTGTTTATATTCCCGAGAGGCTCTGGAGGCGGGGAAGTGAGAAGAAGAAAAATGGGGGCTTAATTTGCTCTCACCGATTCCGGCTGCCCACGGGGCTTATTATCCTTGATTGCCTGTTTTCTGCTTTCTGTCACCATGGAAACCAGCAAAAACGTGACTCTGCTCAGATGTACGCACTTTGCTCGCTGAAAGCCTAGTCCCCACGTACCTGCTGGGCCTCTGCAGTGGGACGAGATCTCTGCGGAAAGTGTCTGTGCGAGGGCGTGGGATTAACTAGGGGCTGCCCGGAGGTGTGCGATGAGGCAGCGGTGGGGGTGGCAGGACGTCTTTAAGGGGTTGGTGAGAGTAGAGTTGCCATCAGCCTCCTTCCTCAGGCCAGGCTAGGAACACTTGGAAGTGTTTACAAGGCTGGGGCTGGGAGCAGCATGCTGTCCTTCCGAGGACAGTGTGTGCCGAGGCAGCCCACTCCAGGTCAGCACGTCCCGGAATTTCTAAGTGGAGGCCCCAGGTAGAAACAATTTGTGGCTTATAGCTGCAGATTTGGGTTCCTGAGAACAGGTCAAGGTGACCCCATGAGCTGTGCTGAGGAAAAAGGCTTCACCAAGAGCGGCACAGCTTTGCACGAGGGGGACCTCTGAGCTTCCGCTGCTTCTCAAATGCTGAGGATGAAACTGGCGCCAGGCATCCTCAAAGGGTTTGACCAAGAGGGTGGGGAAAGGTAGATAGGGTACCTTGGAAGGCAGCCCACAATACTGAGAGGAATTTTCTGGGAGTCTCCTGGCATATGCGGATCATCACAGCGTCTCTGCCACTTCTGTAGTTCAAGGAGCACATGGGGGTTGCAGGTGTGGGAGAGCAGGAGAGACTCTCTTTGCCATTGTTGGACCTGCCTATCTCTGTCGGTGGTCCCATGGTATTGCATTCACCATCTGGTGGTGGCATCCACAACTGGACAGGCTTCTGTGATTTCTGAAAGCTAGAGGGGCTCCTCGTTTAGACAAAGGTGACCCTAAGAGTCCATGGCTTAAGAAATAGAATGACCATACTCTCCAAAAGAATTTACACGTTCAGTGCAGTCCATATCAAAATTCCAATGTTATTTTTCACAAAAATAGACAAAATATCTAAAATTTGTATGGAACCACAGATGACTTCAAATACCCAAAGCAACGTTGAGCAAAAAGAACAAGGCTGGAGACATCACACAACCGGATTTCAAAATATATGTACAAAGCTTTAGTAATCAAAACAGCGTGGCACTGGCCAAAAAGCAGAAACATCAACCAATGGAACAAAATGGCTTAGAAATGGACCCACATGCTTATTATGGTCAATTGGCTTCTGATAAAGGTATCAGGAAGGCACAATGGGAAAAGGAAAGTCTTTTTAATAAATGGTATTGGCAAAGTGGATATACACATACAGAAGAATGAAATTAGACCCCTGTCTCACAACATACACAAAATTTAATTAAAAGTGGATTAGGCTGGGCACAGTGGCTCACACCTTCTAGTGCTTTGAGAGGCTAAGGCAGTGGATCACTTAAGGCCAGGAGTTCATGGCCAGCCTGACCAACATCATGGTGAAACCCTGTCTCTGCTAAAAATAAAAAATAAAAAAAAGCCAAGTGTGGTGGTGCATGCCTGTAATCCCAGCTACTCAGAGGGCTGAGGCACTAGAATTGCTTAAACCCAGGAGGTGGAGGTCAGTGAGCCAAAATCGCGCCCACTCCATCCTGTGCGACAGAGTAAGACTCCGTCTCAAAAAAAAAAAAAAAAGAGAAAAAAAGAAAGGATTAAAGACTTAAATGTAAGCTCCAAACGGTAAAAATGCTGTAAGAAAACAGGGGAAACGGCTCTGTGATATTGGTCTTGGCAATGATGTTTTTGAATTTGACCTCAAAAGCATAGGCAACGAAAGTGAAAATAGGGCCAGGCATGGTGGCTCACACCTGTAATCCCAGCACATTGGAAGGCTGAGGCAGGCGGGTCACAAGGTCAGGAGTTCAAGACCAGCCTGACCAATATGGTGAAACCCCATCTCTACTAGAAATACAAAAATTGGCTGGGTGTGGTGGCACACGCCTGTAATCCCAGCTACTGGAGAGGCTGAGGCAGGATAATCACTTGAACCTGGGAGGCAGAGGTTGCAGTGAGCTGAGATGGCGCCACCGCACTCCAGCCTGGGTGACAGAGTGAGACTCCATCTCAAAAAAAAAAAAAAAAAAAAAAAAATAGACAAATGATATTGCATCAAACTAAAACTTCTGCAAAACAATTAACAGAGTAAGGAGACAACATACAGATTGAGAAAATGATTTGCAGACCATACATTTGATAAGAGATTAATATCCACAATACATGAGGAGCTCCACTTGATTACATGAAAAAAAGTAACCCAATTGAAAAATGGACCAAGGACATGAAAAGACGTATCTTAAAAATTAGACATAGAAATGGCCAACAAGTATATGAAAACAATGTTCTATATAACTGATCATCAGTGAAGTGCAAATTAGAACCACAATGAAATATCACTTTGTATCTGTTAGGATAACTGTTATCAAAAGAATGAAAGATAAGAGTAGTCAAAGGGGTGGAGAAAGGGAACCTTTGCACACTCTTGATGGGAATGTACATTGGTACAGCCATTTATAGAAAACAACATGGAGGTTTCTCAAAACGTTAAAAACAGAGCAACCATGTGATCCAGCAGTCCTACTAATGGGTATATGTTTAAAGGAAATGAAATCAGTATGTCGAAGTGATGTCTGCACTCCCATGCTCATTGCAGCATTATTCACAAGAGCCAAGATATGAAGTCACCTTATATGTCCACTATCACAGGAATGAATTAAGAAAATGGTTTACATAAACACAATGGAATATTAGTCAACCTTGAAAAAGAAGAAAATTCTGTTATTCTCAACAACATAGATCAACCTAGAAGATACTATATTAAGGGAAATAAGCCACCGAGAGAGAGAAATATTCCATGATCTCATTTATATGTAATACCTTTGTTAAAAAAAAAGCCAAAATCACAGAAATAGAGTAGTATAGTGGTTACCAGGAGCAGGGTGAGGGTGAGAGAAGGGGAATATGGAGCTACTGGTCAAAGGTTACAACATTTTATTTGACAGGAGAAATAAAATTTTAATGTTTATCAGAATATTAAACATAAATATTCATTAAATGTTTTAATATTTATTGCATAGCATGGTGACCATAGTTAATGTATTACATGTCTCGAAATTGTTAATAGAGTTAATTGAATAATTTCAATAGAGTTCATTTCTGTTTACTCTTTTCAATTTTCCTCACCACAAAAATTATAAATATGTGAGGTGATGAATATGTTAATTAACTTGATTTAATCATTACACAATGGTAAATACATATCAAACATCACATTTTAGTCCACAAATATTTACAATCATTATTTGTTAATTAAAATAATTAAAAACAATGACTTGGGATAAATAGGAGTCTGGAATTGGAATGAACTGAGCTTTGGGGTAGGTGCTGGTTTTCTAGATATTTAAACAGAGGAAGCTGAATCTTAGGAACTTTTGCCCAGTTCTGAGAAGTAACGGGCAATGTTTCATCTCTGTTGTGTTGCTATTCCCTCATGTCCATTGGAAAAAACTGTTCTATGTGCACCTCCCTGCAGCGTATTTTTCTGTGCCCCTGGGTTGACAGCAGCCATCAACAGCGCCATGCGGTCTTCCGTGGCAGGAATACTTTTTCTCAGCATGAAATGTGCTGCTGCTCTACCCTCAGCAGCCCTGGCTACATCTGAGTCTGAGGTGTCATGGTTTGGAATGAGCTGTGGCATCCATGTGGCAGATGTCTGCTGGAGAAGAAACCTGAATGGTTTTTGGGATTCCTGTTTAATTATTGTGATGAACCTGTGCTGGGAATTTCATGGGTTGGTGCAGGACAAAGGGGGCTTCGTGGAGTCTGAGTAGAGAGTACTGACAATCCTGGATGCAGAAATAGGAGCCGTGTGTGTGACCAGCTACATTCCTCCTTTCAGGTTTCTAATCCCCAGAATCCCTTTCTTGCCACAGGGTAGGAATATGATCTTGTGATACGGCTTCCTGTGTCAGTTGCAGGCATGTGTGCGTGTTTGAGATGCTGTTTTGTTGACCAGGCCAGCAACACTATACAATGGCAACAAGTGGCTCAGGAGTATTCCAGATAATAGGACACTCCTCCTTCCTCTAGAAGTCTAGTGGTACATGATCACCTTATTTGGAGCTTGGTGCATGTGGAACATGGTGGCATGCTGCTCAGAGAAACCTCCTCCCCTTGTAAACACAGCCCCTGATCTCATTCTGTGCTGCTTTGACCTTCTGTATGGAGTAGCTCCTTGGCCACATCTCAGTGTGGCTCTCTATTAGTCCATTCTCATGCTGTTATAAAGAAATACGTGAGACTGGGTAATTTATAAAGAAAAGAGGCTTAATTGGCTCATGGTTCTGCAGGCTGTACAGGAAGCATGGCAGCTTCTGCTTCTGGGGAGGCCTCAGGAAGCTTCCAATCGTGGCGGACAGTAAAGGGAAAGCAGGCACGTCTTACATTGTGGAGCAGGAGCAGGACAGCAAAGCAGGAGGGGCCACACACTTTCAACAACCAGATCTCCTGAGAGCTCGCTCACTATCGCAATGACAATACCAAGGGCAGTGGTGCTGAACGGTTCATAAGAAACCGCCCCCTTAATGCAGTCACCTCCTCCAGGCCTCCCATCCCACACTGAGGACAACAATTCAACAGGAGACTTGGGCGGGGACACAGAATCAAACCATGTCAGGCTCCAACACTTGTCATCCCTTCCTGTAACTGTCACCTCTGCCCTAGTGACTGTGCTTCCCAGAGGCTCTGGGGAAGCCTAGAAGGAATGGTGTCCCTTCTTTGATCATCAAAGAACTAGTGAAAACCTAGATGGAAAAAAGAATGGGATTTGAACAGTAGCTAACCCTGGATTTAAAACAGGTTCTTGGACCCCAACCCTGACCAGCTGAATGGGAAAATCCAAGGATGAGACCCAGCAATCCACATTCCCAAGGTCACCTAGTGGTTCTGATGCATGGTCTATGCGTTGAACTAGGCTATGGGTGGATCCAAATTTGAAGAAGCACCAAATGAAAAGAGAGCTCTCTAAGGCTTACTGGAGATGGGCTCTTATGTAATGGGGGGAAGAGGCGTTCTCCGTTGTGAGTGCAAAGCTGAGTCTTGCCCCCAGTGAGTCCCTAGGGTTCCTGTGCCTGTGCTCAGAGCAGACGTGAAGAGGCTGGGGAGATGGAGAGAAGCCACGTAGGTTTGCTTTTTGTTTTTTCTTTGCCGTTCTCTCCTTGCCTGGCCATTCATCTCTCTTTATCAATGTAGACGACAGGCCGTTTCGTACACAGTACTATGATTTCACAGCCTCACTATATTTAGTATCCATGGAAGTGCCCAGAACCTACTGAATTCTTAAACCATTTTGCAACCCAAGATAGGATAGGGGCTACTGTAGTAATAAAGAAGTCTCCATATCAGATGGACTTATCAGAATAAAATTTAATTTACTAATCATACAAGGATTGATATTGGTCAGGCACACCCCCCATATGTTTTAGCCATGTCTTCTGGGATTCTAGGCCTCCCAGGCCACGACAGCAAGGGAGAGGGAGTTGCAGTCAGCACACAGCCCTTGACTGATTATGCCTGGAAGTGACACACATTTCTCATTGGTCAGAGTTCATATCATGGCCTCCTCATTGGAAGGTAGGCTGGGCCAGGGTAGTACCTGAATATTTGCTGAGAAAGACCCATTATGCTCACATTACAGCATCTATGTGTCAAAGAGCCTTTTCTTTCTGAAAGCACTGACATCTAAACATTTATGTGGCACAGCAGCAGACAGCTACTGCACCTCTCCCTCTATATCTGTTGGGGCTTGGCTCATGGGACGGATATCTAAGTCCCTGGTAGGGAATGGGGAAATTTCTGATAGCAGTTCAAGACACTGGTTAAAAAGTGAAGAGTTAAGACTTGGTGTAGCCAATATATTTCCCCCACACCGAATGATACAGCACAGAAACTTGACTGAAATCCTTCACTTCTTGGCCACTACCTGGTGCCCAGGCTGTGTGCATTTCTTTTTTTAAAAAAATTTGTTTTTGGCTGAGCGTGATGGCTCATGCCTGTCATCCCAGCGCTTTGGGAGGCTGAGGTGGGTGGATCACCTGGGGTCAGGAGTTCGAGACTAGCACGACCAACATGGAGAAACCCCGTCTCTACTGAAAATACAAAATTAGCCAGGTATGGTGGCACATGTCTGTAATCTCAGCTACTCAGGAGGCTGAGGCAAGAGAATTGCTTGAACCCTGAAGGCAGAGGTTGTGGTGAGCCGAGATCATGCCATTGCACCCCAGCCCAGGCAACAAGAGTGAAACTCCATCTCAAAAAATGGGGAAAACAGATAGTGTTTGGTTACATGGTAAGTTCTTCAGTGGTGATTTGTGGGATTTTGGTGCACCCATCACCCGAGCAGTACACACTGCACCCTATTTGTAGTCTTTATCCCTCAACCCCCTTCCCAGCATTTCCCGGTTTGGGTCCCCAAAGTCTGTTGTGCCAATCTTATGCCTTTGCATCCTCATAGCTTAGCTCCCACTTATGATTGAGAACATACAATGTTTGGTTTTACATTCCTGGTAACTTCACTTAAAAGCTTTCAGTCTCATCCAGGTCACTGCAAATGACATTAATCAATTCCTTTTCATGTCTGAGTATTCTGGGTCTCTGAACCCCAGAAGCTTCATTTGTGAGACGTAGGAGGTACCAAGGCATATTTGTGATTTCCAGAATGTCCTGATCCTTTGAAATTGGGCTTTTTGTACAAACGAATCTCACAATTCTACAGACTCATTTTCTGAGAAAAGAGGCAGAGGCAGGCAGTTGAAAGGCGAAAGCAAGAACTAGTCGTCATTTGTGCTGGCCGAGGTCTTGCTCCAGTGTTTTGGAGAGCCTACTTTGCACCCATCTTTCCGGCTGTTTGTACAGTCAGGGACTAAATGGTCGGAAGGGAGTGGGGAGGGTGCCGCTCTGCCTCTCCTCCTCCAGCTCCTGCCTTCAGTTTCTTTCCTCTCACTATGGAGAGAAAACAGGTGGGGATGGACCCTGTGCCCAATTGCTGCTCCTCTGCCCACAGGTACTCGTCCAGCATTGTTCTCAGTAGGCTTGTGAGGGCCTCGTATTGAAAGTGATCTAGAAGTAGAAGGTAGAATGGAGGTTACCAGGAGCTGGGGTGGTTGGGAGGGTAGATATGTTCATCTAAAGATGTAAAATTACAGTTAGATAGGAGGAATCAATTCAAGAAATCTGAGTGCAGCCTGGTGACTACCGTTAATGACAGTATACTGTATTCTTAAAAATTGCTAAGAGAGTAGATGCTAAGTATTCTCACCACAAAGTGAAGAATGTATGAGTGAAAATGCACATTAATTAGCCAGATTTGGCCATTCAACAATGTATGTATATTTCAAAACGTCATGTTGCACAATATCAGAGACATGGAATCAACCCAGGTGCCCATCTACAGTGGATTGGATGAAGAAAATGTGGTCCACATATGCCAGGGAATACTACACAGCCATAAAAAATGAAATCATGTTCTTGGCAGTAACATGGATGCAACTGGAAGTCACTATTCTACACAAACTAACGCAGAAACAGAACAACAAATGCCACAGTCTCACTTGTGAGAGCTCAACACTGGTTATGCATGGACATAAAGATGGGAACAACAAACACAAAGGCATACAAGTAGGGGAAGGAGAGAGGGAGGCAAGAGTTGAAAAACTATCCAGTATGCTCACTCCCTGTGCGACAGGTTCAGTTGTCCTCCAGGCCTCAGTATTGTGCAATATACCGTCATAAAAACCTTCACATGTATCCTTGGAATCTTAAAGAAAAAGAGGGGAAAAAAGTATACATTGTGTTGTGCATAATAAATGCATCAATTTTTATCTATTAATTTAAAAATAAATATAAAAAAGAAAGTATATGGAGAGTGAAAAACTGGATTCTGATAGACACATGTTGAGATGGGAAGTTGCAAGGGAGCCGATGTGGGTGAGTGGTGAGGCGGTTTCCAGATGGCTGTGTGAACAGTTCATCTGTTCCTTGCCAGGAGCTCTTCTGACCCATCCAGCCTCATTCCTTATTGCAGGCTGATTTTCCTTAAAGCAATTTTTGGCGACAGAGTTTGGACAAGATGTTGTGGATGTTGAGGTAGTACAGAGAAGAGTGTTCAAAACCAGAGCCAGAATTCTTTTGTGTTGGAGCCTTAGGATGTGGCTTGTGTCCACATGTCTCCGTATATCACATACTGCTGATCAGAGTTGGGGACATCCAGCGTGGGGCATTGTGGGTGGCTCCAGGGCACCCCTGTGGCTCTCTGGGCTGGCACAGACCCTGGGAAGATGTTTTTCTTTGTTCTCTGTGATGCCTCCTTCATGTCTGCACTCTGACCTTGGCTCTCCACACAAGGGAGGGATGTTGGGTGTGGTAGGCTTAATTTTCTCTCCATACCTGCTCCTCCTTTTGTCTGAGCACAGGGTTTGTCAGGATCTGTTTTGACCTTTTATTGTACAAACAGTTACCAAGATTACTTCCCAGAAGTTTCCCTTTTCTGCCCATCTGCATCCCCTCCACATGTATCTTGGAACTACTAGGGCAGGGTTCTGGAGGTTCCTCTAAGATGCAGGTTAATAAAGAGACCCTAAAAATACATGACTTTGTATGTGAGAATGAAACAACTTCAGCAGACATGTGGTGAAGGCTTCAGAGGACAGAGGAGAGACCAGAGGATTTCTGAAAAGAACTGCTGTGCCTGAGGAGCCTGATTTCTGAAAGTTGAGACGTCCTGTGGGCCTGGGTCTTCATGTCCAGGCTGTGATCTCCATAATCCCCCTTGGCATAGGGGCCGCTGTGGGGCTGAAGTCATGCTGTGGAATGAACCCTGCCAGGGAAATCTGTTAAAGACTCATCATTCTCTTCTGTTTTCCCATGGGGGGAAGTTGGTGTGAGGCAGGTGGAGGGAGGTGGGGCATGGAGAAGAGTCTGCAGTCCTTTCTGCTGACAGGCTGTCCCTGGTGTCTGTGTGGTGCTCATGGGGGCTCTTGTGACTCTTCAGTGAAGTCTTCTACAACCTCATCGTTTCTCACAGAAGAGGAGAAAGCTCATGACTTAGGAGCTTGGGAGGAGTGGGCATGTCAGTTTCCCTTCAGTGCTCACCTGCACAGTGTCCCCTCTGAGCCCGCGGTGCTGACGCACGACGTTCTGGGCACTGAGGCAGGACATGTGTGGCTCCGTGTGATCTGTTCCTCTCAACCAACCAGGTGCTCTAGGAAGTGCTGACACCAGCCTCTACCTTTATGTACAGAGTGACGTTGGATGTGGAATAGAAAGGAGGTAGCAATGAGATGAGGAACACTGCTTTGTTCTCAGTACTTACACTGTGCTCCTTTTTGTCTCATCCTCATGACAGGCCTCCAGTTTTCAGACCCATCAGGTTGGGTGTCAGGACAGGGTGATGGCAATTTGAATGTGATTGGGGCATTTAATGACTTAGGTTTGGAGTTTCGGTGTTTTTCAGAAATGTGGCGTAAAAGCTCACGGATGGTTTTGTGGTGGTGGTGGTTCTGTCTGTTTTTGTTTTTTTAAAAATTTCTCCCCGGTAGACCTGATGACGACCTCCAGGGAATTGGCGGGAGAAAAACAAGACCAGCAGTCTCTGTGCTGTTCCTGACGTTCGTTAGCAATTGAGGGCAGGGACCAGCGATTTGGTGAGAGAGGCCAGGAAAGACTGATGTCCACCTGTTCCTTCTCCTCACTAGCCTGAATAGCTCCAAATGAGCTCAGGGATCCTATGGCCCATCACTGTGGAAACACGGGTCACATGGATTGACATGGAATCCCACCTGTTGGGCGCAGGCTGCCATGCAGCTCAAAGGATGCTCTGATTTGTGGACATGCAGGCCCTTCACACTTGGTTACCTTCATTCTCCATTTTTTGCTCAGTGGTTTCTGGTCCAGAATTGAAAAGCAACCAACAGCTCACTCCCACCCTGTCTCTCTCTTGGCTAAGAGGCGTGTTCCTGGGGCCTGCACACATTTCTGTGCAAAATGGCAGCTCTCCAGAAGATAGAAAAGGTTGGCTGGGTCTCAAGAAAGTGATTGGCCATTTTATCCTCAAAAATTCCTTCATCCCATATGTTTTCTAATCAGCAGTTTTAACTCCTTTATTAGCATAACTCACATAAATGCATTTCTAATTTCTCCGTCACCAAATCCTGGCCTTACTCAAAAATATTTATTCTTTTTAATATGCATATTTCCCACACTTTAACATCTTTAAACCAATGGCATCTTGGAATACTGTCATTATGTAGTTAGCTACGTTTTTGTTTTTTCTTTGTATTACATAAAATAATGGTGCATTTGAAGTGAATGTCCTCTTCAATGTAATGAAATACATATTACATTACGGAATATAACGGTTCCTGGTTGTGATATGGAGAGAAAAAAAGACAAATCTGAACCTTGTTGAATTAAGAAACGGAATAAAAAAGGAATCTGAGAAAAAGATGAAGTTCAAGTTCCTATGCTCTTGGGAAGATGGCCTTACACAGTGGACACCAACAGTAACTCAGGTAGCCCTCTTTGCTGAAAGACGTAACTGGGGTCTGGGGTGGTGCCCTCAGTCTGCACCTCCAGTCACCAAAAGGACAAGACTCAGGGTTAACGCGCTTGGATAGGCATGAGATTTGACCATGCCATATCCAAACCACGTATAATTGAATTTTCTGTAAATATGAAATATCCAGGCTCTTAACAGTGTAAAACCTCTTTCTAGGACACAGCTGCTGAAGGCTAAGTGAGAGGCAGGAAAGGGGACCCACTTCTGACTTTGGTACTTGGAGGGGCCTTCATGGAGTATGAGTACTTCCATTGGCATGCGGTAGGGGGTTCCTCACCTGCACCCTAACTTCCACTGCATAGAGACAAGTCTGGGAGGGTATCAAAAATAAGGAACTTCTAGTTGCCTTTCCTTTTCTGGCCTCTTCCCCTCCCCTACGCTTGTGACTTTCTGGACACTATTTTCTGTCTTACCTCTGTGGAATCTGAACAACATGTAGCCCCACTTAAATGCACATGAGCTTGGAGCCGAGACTGTCCTTCCATGTGCACCCAGCAACACTGGACTGTGGAATCCTCACACAGGTTTGTGGGGATGAGTGTGCCCCGGGAACGCCGTTCTTCATTTCAGGCTGCAGTTTCCTAAATCGTTTTCCAGTGATGGGCAGAGGACAGGCACCTGAAGCAACACTGCACAATTGAGCTTTGTCCACACCAGAGCCTGCACAGACACCTCAGAGGCTTTGAAATTGGTGTCTTTGATGAAAACTGGTTTTCAGGTCTGTATGTGCAAGTTTTGCTCATGAAAATAGAGCCCAGCAGCAGGCGGCAGAGGAAGGAGGGAGGAATGGTGTGCACCTTTCCTTGCCTGAGGAGGAATTCTTGGTGCCACACCTAAGCTGGGCTCCCTCCACAAAACTGGACTGACTTTTCTCTTCCTGTTCCTCCCTCTGTCTTTGCTCATGGTTCCTACGTGGATGCTTTGACTAAATACTTCCCTATCACTTGCCCCTTCCTTCTCATCTTCTGCACTATCCACACATGAAGACCAATGAAGAATAAAACAGTCTGTGGGGTCCACACCATGATATTCCATAATTTCAGATGTGCAGTTTCACCCTGCAAAACTGAGGAGATGGTAACAATGTCAGTGAAGATGAAAATTTCACATCACCAGGATCTCAGAAATCTGAGCTATGCAAGACCCTTTCTTCCAGGAACGTCCTGCCTGCCAGGATCAGGAAAGGGGCCTAGGCAGGAAAGAGAACTTCTAGGTTTTGCCTAATGAAAGAGGGAATGAGGGCCGGGTGCGGTGGCTCACACCTGTAATCCCAGCACTTTGGGAGGCCGAGGCGGGTGGATCATGAGATCAGGAGATCCAGACCATCCTGGCTAATGTGGTGAAACCCTGTCTCTACTAAAAATACAAAAAAAAATTAGCTGGGCGTGGTGGCGGGTGCCTGTAGTCCCAGCTACTTGGGAGGCTGAGGCAGGAGAATGGCGTGAACCTGGGAGGTGGAGCTTGCAGTGAGCCGAGATCTCACCACTGCACTCCAGCCTGGGTGACAGAGCGAAACTCTGTCTCAAAAAAAAAAAAAAAAAAAAAAGGAAAAGAAAGAAAGAGGGAATGGGCCAGGCATTGTGGCGGCATTGTGGCTCACATGTGTAATCCCAGCATTTTGAGAGGCTGAGGTGGGAGGATGGCTCGAGTCCAAGACTTCAAGACCAGCCTGGGCAACATAGTGAGACACCATCTCTACAAAAAAAAAAAAAAAAAAGTCAGGCATGGTGGTGCCAACCTGTAGTCCCAGCTACTTGGGAGGCTGAGGTGGGAGGATTGCTTGAGACTGGGAAGTTAAGGCTGCAGTGAGCCGAGATTGCACCACTGCCCTCCAGCCTGGGCAATAGAACAAGACTCTGTCTCAAAAATGAAGGAGGAGGAGAATGATGGGGGAGGAGGAGAAGGAGGAGGAATGTCTTATTTTAATTTTCTGAAGCAAACTGATACTCATACTACTACTTCTATGTTTAAATGTGTGTTGGTGTTTGTGTGTTTGTATCAAAGTGTCTCAGTGTCAGTATGCTGGTGTATGTTTAAGTTGATGGAGTGTCCGTTTTTGTGTTTCTGTCAATATTTGTTTCAGAATCTATATGTTGGTGTGTGTTTCTTCTGAATGTGTGGCCAGTGTGTGTTTCTATGAACGTTTGTCAATGTATATGTGCTTATGTTAATGGGTGTGTCAGTGTTTGTATGTGAATGCGTGAAGGGTGTAGGGGGAGAGGGAGAAGAGATTGTGAAAAGAAATAGTCCATATCCTGTGCTGAGATGGGTCTTCTCCAAGTGACCAGAAGTGGGTACTAAGTGGAACTTCACTGGTTCTTAACCCTCTTTTTATTCAAGGTACAGCTGAGAATATTGGTGTAGGTACAAAGCACGCGGTTTTCACTCTTCACTTTCTTTGTGATAGAACATCACAGTGGTTAAGAGAAAGCTATGGAGAGAAAATTCTTGTCTTGAATGAAGAATCTTTCTAACTCAGTGTGGTATTTGCACAAAGATAGAGAAATAAGCCAGTAAAAAAAAGAGAAGAAAGCTCAAAAATATATACATGTATATATAAGCAAATATTTATAAGAAAGATCAATGAAGTAAAGATGGATTTTTCAATAAATATTCTAGAAATTTTGTATTTCTATAGGGGGGTGAATAGAATATGGTCTTTGACTTCATATTACACATAAAACCAATTTCAGGTTGATCATAGGCCTAAAGATAAAAACAAGTCAATAGAATATTCAGAATGTAATTTAGAAAATAATTTTCTGACCGTGATGTAGGGTAAGATTACTTAAACCAAACCTAGAAAGTAATTTTCGTATAATATAAAATATAGTCTAACATAGTTGATGTGAGCAAGGAAATGGAGACAGATTGAGTCAAGCTCAAATTCTTCTATTCCTTTGCTGTAGGGCTTTCTGCTTAGATTCAGAGCTGGACCATAGGAGAGATAATAGTAGCTACCTCTTGAATTACTGTGAAGATTTAATGAAATAATAATACACAGGGCATGTAGACTGGTACCAGGTCTGAGTTAACCACTAAGTTAGTGCTGATATTGACAGCATTATCTAAGTAATTGCAAGATGTATTATATGCTTCAAGTATTAGACGCATCACTGTATTCTCTTACCATGACAGAATAAAACTTAGAATTTTTATCTTATATTAATAAGAAAACCTTCTGCAACTTACATTAATGTGAGCATTTTTCATAAATCACTTCTATGATTACATGAGATGGAAAATATAAGCAAATTACATTACCAAAGTATTTTTAAAATTTATATCTTTCAGATCAAACTCTTCTGCCTGAATCACTTTTCAACTCATCTTGTCTGTAACTTTTCCCACAGTTTCATCATCTATGCTAATTAGAAGATTTGGCAATGCCACATTTCTTGAGCAAGTCCTATGCTACTCTTCTGTGAATGTGTTTTTCCAATCTGCTGTCAGACTCTCTGCAGGTTGTTTTTCATGATCTCCCCCGAAGGTATTCATAGAAGCTTTTCAGACCACATTTGTATGTGTGCATGCAAAGACAATCACATTATGACTGTCTTCCCACCAATAGTGTGTGACACTGTTAATTTTCACATGAATCTGTGTTTAAGATAGGTGGGATGTATGCAGTAACATCAGTGGAATGCACTACTTTCTCTGCACCTGCTCATGCTCAGTGTACGGCCATTGCGGCTCATTTGCTGTATTCTGCTCTATCATTGAGGAAACGTGCTTAAATATCATTTCTAACTAGCTATTAGAGACAGTCGAGTTATTAGTGTGCTACCAAATATCATAATTTATGTGTGGAGAGTTGCTTTCATAAACTATGATTCAAGAAGTCCATGGAATAGGGAGATAGGAATGGCAGAGTTACTTGAAAGTACGCACTGGGGTGATAGCTTTCTAAAGACTTAGAGAAAGTTATATTTTGCAAATTTCTGCTCTGATCTTACAAATATGATCAATGTTCCCTATAAGCTGCATTCCAAAATCAATTCTTAAATCCATAACAATTGTATATATTTTCTTATTGTTCTTTCACCCTTATAATCATGTGGATGGTTATCATACAAATCATGTTATGATCAGTTACTACAAAAGTAGATGCATTTTGGTCTCCATAGAACGCTTTGCTCTGCCCACTTGCAATACTGACAGATTCTACTTCTGGGCACTTGGAGATTGGAATGGGCTTAGCTGTTCCCTGATGAATATACTTACAGAAGAAGAAATTCATATAGTTCATAATTTAAGATATTGACTGAAATTGAACGTAGAGTTTCAGGCTTCAGGAAGACTCCACCAAGTTTGCAGTATGTCCTGATCTCAAATTTATGATGCATGAATCCACTGGACACCATTCTCTCTTCAGGCTACAGTGTGCAGACGGGGCCGTGGGGCCTTACTACATGACGTGGTCTAAGACTTTGGGATATTTGTGATGACAGATTTCTTAGAATTTGGGTGGTCAGGCCAGCATCTATAAAATCAGGTCAGAGGTACTGCAGTAGGTTGTGGGAAAGCATATATTCAGGCTATCAGAGAGTAGTGTTTGGGGACTTGGTGCTCAGCACTGTGTCCTGTGACATCAATGTTAGCACAGTCTTGTGTCTATCACCTGTTCTGTCTTCATCCTGAGCACACATTGACCAGAGCTCATTGACCCTTATTTGCCAAACGGTGATGGGCCCTTTCTTGTCCAGTTCTACTTGCAGCCTGTTTATGGCATTGCACTATGCCTCTTTTTGGTGAAAAGTGTGTCAAGGGATAATATTCACAGTGTACATTATGATGGATTGTAGCATATGCATTGAAATAAATAGGAAAAGGGGATTTGACAAGTTACTTGGCATTATAGAAACTACAGTTAAAATTAAATAATCTGAGTAACCTTCCATGTTTTAAGATGAAACATTTAAGTGTGCCTGCTTGTCTCAAGGAGTGAAATATGAGCTTGGAGGAGTGAGGTTTCTTGAATTACAAATGCCCACAATAACAGCAACTAAATAACTGCTATCCTGATCTCAGAAATGAGAACTGTGGTCCAGGTCAGGTGCCTCTCTCACTGTAGGTCTAAACACTACAGGAGCTCATTTTCCCACTGAAGTTATAAATCTGGGATGGAGAATATAACCTATGATTACAGATCATAAAAGCAAGAGTCTTGGCTTTGTAGATGTCCATGGGATTGTGACCATGCAGCCCCCTGACTTTGTAGGCTTTGTAGGCATGGTTGCCAGAAACAGCCCTGGTGCTCCCCAGCAGAGTGCTGTGGTCTGTGAACAGGGAGCTGTGTGGTGAGTGGGTGGGCATCCCTCCTTGCTGTGTGATTCTCTGTGTAGCTAGCACATATGCAGAGTCACCATTCATCCTATGTCCATCTCTTAGACCAGTGCATGGAGGTTTGAGAATATGCTGTACCCTGTTGTTCTTTTGTTTATCTCACCAGGATTTCTTTACCTGTGCACAACACAATCTGAATCACTCACTCTCCTAAACCTGATAAAAACCTTGTGTCTAAAGCTTCATTTTCAGATATGGGTAGGCAGGGACTGGCTAAATGAACATGATTACAAACTCTTTTCTTTTTCTACACCGAGACAGCCCGCCTGCTCCCAAGACTATCTTTTTTTGTGGTTTCAGGGCTTAGTGCTGGTTCATGTAATTCCATGATGTGGGTGTTTACAGATACATGGTCCCAAATAATTCCTCATGAAGTCTCTGAAATGAAAAGAGCTTAATTGTCACAGGAGTTTTCAAAGGCTTGAAGGTACAGTTGTGTTTTTAAACCTTAAGGAAGGAAAACCTTAACAAGAAAAAAAATCCCTTAAGTGCCTAAATATGATTTATTTTCCCTATGACTCACATTTCTCCATCTTCACTTCTGCTGTCCAGAGTCAGGTTTTCCAAAGAGTCTTTGTTGGGATACCGCAGGTACAGGACTAGACGTTGTCTGAAATGGGTCTTTCTGGGATATGTGAGGCACAGGCATCTATCTTTAAAGAAGTGGTTATGCACATGTACCCTAGAACTTAAAGTATAATAATAAAAAAAAAAAAGTGGTTACTGACACTCACACAGGCGACTGGGTAATGAAGAGTGTGATGGGGAAGAAGAAAGAGTAGGAGAGCCCTGGAGCTTGATGACGTCTACCTGAAGCAGGTGCCCCTGGATTTGGAATGCTGACTAGATAAAGGAAGCAGCTTTGCATTCTTTCCGTGTGCCTATTCATGCCCAAGTTTGTGTTTGTGTTCATTTTTGTCTTTGTTTACATGTTCTTTCCTATCACAATAATACCCTTAAAATAGTATTTTCGTTTTTATAATGTTAGATTTATAGAAAGATGCAAAGAGAGAATTCAGCGAGTTTCATATGCTCTTCAGCTTCAGCTTCCTGTAATGTTAGTATCTGACATAGCCATAGTATATTTATGAAAGCTGAGAAACTGACAGGGTAAAAATAACTATTAACCAAATTAAAGGCTTTCTTTATATTTTACCAGGTTTTCCACTAATGCCATTTGTCTGTTCAAGGATCCAATCCAGGATAGCACATGACATTTAGTTCTTAAGTGCATTACTTATTTATTGCTGCCTTGTAAATTACCACAAATTTACTGGCCTAAAAATGCATAAAGTATTATCTCATAGTTCTCTGGGTCAAGAATTGAGACATAGATGATAGCCAAGGCTGAGGTCTCAACTAAAATTTCAGCTGGTGAAGAAGTTACTTCTTAACTCACATTATTGCTGTTTGAACTCAGTTCATTGCAGGCTGCTGGTCAAAGCCTGCATTTAGTTCCTCCAGGTGTTGGCTTTTCCCACACGCCAGAAGGCTCTATCACAGCCATTGAGGGACAGAGTTTTCAGCAAGACAGAAAAATCACCATCTTATGTAACATGATCACCTAAGTGTCATCTCATCACCTTTGCACTATTCTCTTGTTTACAGTCAACTCAGTTTCTGACCACATTCATGAGGAATTAGTATTCAAAGTTGTATCATCCCAAGAGATGGGAATCATTTACCTTCTATATCAGCTATTCTCCAGTCTACAATCTTTACTTAGTTTTCATGACTTTGACCCTTTTGAAAAGTACTGGCCAGTTGTTTTGCAGTATCCCACAATATGGATTTGTCTGATGGTTTCTCATGATTAGACTAAAAATATGGATTAATTTTGACATACTTATCCAAGATTAAAGACAAAGAAAGCTGAACTTCAAATTGTTCTTTAAAGCTATAGTTACCAAAACAGCATAGTATTGTTATAAAAGTAGACACAGACCAATGGAACAGAATAGAAAACCAAGAAATAAAGCCAAATGTTTACAACCAACTGATATTCAATAAAGCACACAAAAATACAAACTGGGGAAAGGACACCCTGTTTACCAAATGGTGCTGGGAAAACTGGATAGCCACATTAATTCCTACCAATGCCCCTAACACCACATGATCTAATCCAGTATTGCGCAAATCAGTGTGTCCATTCCTACTGCTTATTTGTAACCTCCCCCTCTAACCGTAAACAGTTGGCTGCATTTACTTAATTATTTTATCCCAAAATACATGGATATTGGTTTCAGAATTGTTCATCAACACCCCCATGAGACACAACTCTATCAAGAAAGGTATAGTGCTTACATACACATCTTTTAGCCTTTAAACTTGGAATTTCCACTTACAAAATTATGTTACTCAGGTCAGCCTCCTTTCTTCCTTCTCACTCTCTTCAGTGAGGTTATTTCATATATTTGTAGTGTGGTTATATTATTTTGTTTGTGTTACACCCTATGATCCCCTAACCTAAGTATTTTTTTAATTTGCATAAATATTTACTCACTGTGATATAACATTCTGCTGTATTTAAAAAATAGTATCATGTATCCACAATTACAGTATTATAGAGAATATTTTCACTGCCCTAAAGAAATCGACACATCATCTATTCAATCTTTCTCTCACTCCAGCCACTGGTAACCACTAATGTGTTTACTATCTCCATAGTTTTTTCCTTTTTCAGAGTGTCACATAAATGGAAGTAAACAATATTTAGCCATATTATGTGTATGACATGAGGGAGGACTCCAACTTGCACCAGGGTATTCACTTGTCCCAGCATTATTTTTGACACACACGCACACAAATCCACACTGAATTGTCTTGACTACCTTGTGAAATCAATTTACCATCAGTGTTAGGGTTAATTTTTAGATGTTAAATTTTATTCACTGATCTATATGCCTATCCCTATACAAGTGCCATAATGTGTTGATTACCATTATTTTCAAGTAAGTTTCAGAATCCGGAAGTGTGAGTTGAGTACTGCAACTTTTTTTTCTAGATTGTTTTGGCTGTTCTGATCCCTTATATTTCCATATGAATTTAAAAATCAGCTTGTCAATTACTGCAAAGAAAAGCAGCTGGAATTTGATAAGGATTGCATTGAATTATGGGTCCATTTGGAAAATATTGCCATCTTAACTGTATTAAGCCTCCTGATCAATGAGTATGGAATATTTTTTCTATTTAATTAGGTCTTCTTTAATTTTTTCAATAATGTTTTGAAGTTTTCTGTGTACACATCTTAGGATTATTTTGTTAGGTATATTCCTGTGATCCTAACACTTTGGGAGGCCAATGCGGGCGGATCATGAGGTCAAGAGATTGAGACCATCCTGGCCAGCATGGTGAAAACCCGTCTCTACTAAAAGTACAAAAAATTAGCTGGGTGTGGTGGCGTGCAACTGTAGTTCCAGCTACTTGGGAGGCTGAGACAGGAGGATCGCTTGAACCCTGGAGGCGGAGGTTGCAGTGAGCTGAGATCACACCACTGCACTCCAGCCTGGCAACAGAGTGAGACTCTGTCTCAAAAACAAAAACAAAAACAAAAACAAAAACAATCCAGTTACATTTTTATTATTAAATATATAATTAAATTAGTATTGACTGTAGTCACTCTGCTATGCTGCCAAATACTAGATCTCATTCATTCCTTCTATTTTTGTCCCCGTTAACCAACCCAAGCTCCCCACAACCCTCCATCTACCCCTCCCAGCCTCGGGTAACCATCATTCTACTCTCTATCTTCATGAGCTCAATTGCTTTCATTTTTAGCTCCCACAAATAAGTGAGAACATACAAAATTTGTCTTTCTGTGTATTGCAG
This sequence comes from Chlorocebus sabaeus, assembly GCF_047675955.1. NCBI lineage: Eukaryota > Metazoa > Chordata > Mammalia > Primates > Cercopithecidae > Chlorocebus > Chlorocebus sabaeus. The sequence goes on along the minus strand of NC_132929.1, from coordinate 4,541,315 downwards.
GATCTGGCCAGCATCCTGCAATGCAATGGTGCTCTTTCTTTGTTCCCAAGTGGAACGGCAGGTCCAGAAATAATAGACACATACAAGATAGTGGAAGCTGGTTCCAGGGGAGTCTCTGCCTTCTGGTCCCACGGTGCCACTAATGCACTGGATATACCAGCATTTATTATTAAGTTTAGTGAGGGCGGGGGTAGGTTAGTGAGGGATTTAGGGTCATTTGATTATGAGATGAGATGGTCACATGGGGATGAAGTAATTCTTTAACATAACATCGGTATGCAGAAGTACAGTATACAGAGATAAGAGTTTACAATCTAGTGTGTGCATCAGCAATTTCTAACAGAGCCTTAAAACAGAAACACAATCTATCCATAACCTATGATTAGCAAGATACTATTCAACAGTAACAGTTGCGGCAAAAGCTGTTTGCAAACCATCAGTAGAAACAGGACGTGAAGCTAGACAACTGGTTAGACCAAAAATTCTCGGAAGGGAGTATGCCTTAACCCTAAAGAGACCTAGAAGAGCCATGGCAAGATAAGGGTGTTTATAACCCTGTCTTATCCATATGAAGAGGCGCCCCTCATGCATCCATTTATAGGCTCTCCACAAGGGTCGCATTCCATTCACAGAGCTATGAACATCTGCTTTTCTGGGATAGGAATCTTGATGACGATTGAACTGGCACTATTGGCTCATTCTGGCAGCCCAGCCTGGCATTGTCTTTACACAATCCTGCATGCAATTTTGTATTTACAATAATCAGGAGCATTTCATCTTTTTTTTCTTAGCAGTAGTTTCAGGGGGTCTCCCTACATTTGTGCATGGCTTTTTCACCTAACATAATGATCTCCAGTTGCAACCATGTTGTTGCAAATGACAGGCTCTCATTGCTTTTGATAGCTGATTAGCATTCCATTGTGTGTAGGTACCACATTTGCTTTATGCATTCATCTGCTGATGAACACTTAAGTTGTTTTCAAATTTTCGCCATTGTGCACAGTGCTGCAATAAACATGGGGGTACATGTACCTCTTCAATATACTGATTTCCTTTCTTTTGGGCCAAGAACATACATTGGAGAAAGGTCAGTCTCTTCAATAAATGGTGCTGGGAAAAGTGGAAATCCATATGCAGAAGAATGAAACTAGAGCCATAGCTCTCACCATATGCAAAAGTCAAATAAAAATGTATTAAAGACTTAAATTTAAGACCTCAAACTATGAAACTACATTGGGGAAACTTCAGGACATTGGACTGCCTAAAGATTTTTTGACCAAGCACAGTCAAGCAAAGCAAAAAAGAACAAATGAGATGATGCCAAGTTAAAAATCTTCCGCACTCGAGGAACCAATCAACAAAGCGAGGAGACAACCCACAAATGGAAAAACATGTTTGCAAATGATCTATCTGAAAAGCAATTAATTTGCGCAAACTATTCATCTGACAAGCGCTCCAGAGTATATTAGGACCACAAAAAACTCTATAGGAAAAAAATCCAATAATCTGATTTATGAATGGGCAAAATATCTAAATAGATATTTGTCAAAAGAAGATATGCAAATGGCAAACAGGTCTATGAAAAGGTGCTCATCATTTTTCATTTAAAATGAGAGATGTGCAACTCTTCCTTTCACTTGAATATTTAGAGACAATTATGGGGTTATTAATTGACCAAATTGTAATATTGTTGTATCTCCGGGAATAAGGGCCCAAGGGGAAGAAGAGAGACAGGGAAAAGGTCATTCAGTAGAGAACACATACAAGATTTATAGACTGAGTTCACTGTCTGTTGTTTGTTTGTTTGTTTTGAGATGGGATTTCTTTCTGTCACCCAGGCTGGAGTGCAGTGGTGTGATCTTGGCTCACTGCAACCTCCGCCTCCTGAGCTCAAGTGATTCTTCCACCTCAACCTCCCGAGTAACTGGGACTATACAGACATGGGCCACCATGCCTGGCTAATATTTTGTATTTTTGGCGGCGATGGAGTTTTGCCATGTTGCACAGGCTGGTCTCGAACTCCTGAGCCCAAGCAATCCACCCTCCTTGGCCTCCCGAACTGCTGGGAGTACAGGCATGAGTCACCACACCTGGCTAAATTCACTGTCTTATATGGGTTCCATTCAAGGACCACGATACAATAGTAACATCAAAGATCACTGAGCACAGATCACTGTAACGTGAATAATAATGATAAAATTTAAAATATTTTATTGATAAAATTTAAAATATCTTATTACCAAATGTAATACAGAGACAAAAATGATGCCATTTTACAGAGGAAAAATGATACCATTACTGGTGGAATGATGAGCACATACTGTGGGAAAATGATGCCTTTAGACTTGCTCATCACAGGGTTGTTACAAACCTTCAATTTGTAAAAATCACAATATCTGCAAATCGCAATAAATTGAAGCATAATAAAATGTGGTATGCCTGTAAACACAGTAGTAAGATTGCTGGGTCAAATGATAGTTCTATTTCTAGTTTTTTAAAGAACCTGTACACTGTATTCTGTAGTGGTTGTACTAATTTATAATCCCACCAACAGTATAGCAGAGTTCCTTTTGTTTATATCCTCACTAACACTTGTTATCTTTTGTCTTTTTTGATAATAGTCGTTCTAATGGGGGTGAAGTGATGTCTTATTGTGATTTTGATTTGCCTTTTTTGAGGATTAGGAACGTTGAGCCTTTTTTTCATATACATGTTTGTCATTTGTATGTCTTCTTTTGAGAAATACCTACTCAGATATTTTGTCCGTTTTTATTATTTTTTCTTTTATTTCGATTGATTGTTTTGAATTCTTTATATATTTTGGATATTCTAAGACATATTGTGTGCAAATATTTTCTTCCAGTCTGAGAGCCATCTCTTCACTTTGTTGATTGTTTCATTTGCTGTGCAAAAGCTTCTTGATTTGATGTAGTCTCATTTATGCATTTTTGCTTTTGTTGCCTGGGTTTTTGAAAAAAAAATTAACTCTCACCCTTGTCATAGAAGTTTTTCTTTATATTTTTATTCTAGTAGTTTCATAGTTTCAGGTCATATATTTAAGTCTTTCATCCACTTTGAATTTATATTTATATATAGTGAGATATAAGGTTTTAATTTATTTATTCTACTGAGATTCAGTTTTTCCAACATCATTTAGTGAAGTGCCCATGCTTTCCCCAATGTGTGTTCATGCACCTTTGTTAAAAATCACTTGTTTATAAATGCATGGATTTATATATGGTCTATATATTCTGTTTCCTTGATGTATGTGTCTGTTTCTTGTTGTTGTTGTTGCTGTTGTTATTTTTTTTTTCTTTTTTGAGACGGAGTTTCTCTCTTGTTGCCCAGGCTGGAGTGCAATGGTGCAATCTCAGCTCAAAGCAACCTCTGCCTCCCGGGTTCAAGCGATTCTCTTGCCTCAGCCTCCAGAGTAGCTGGAATTACCAGCATGCGCCACCACACCCAGCCAATTTTGTATCTTTCAGTAGAGATGGGGTTTCACTATGTCGGTCAGGCTGGTCTCGAACTCCCAACCTCAGGTGATCCTCCCACCTCGGCCTCCCAAACTGCTGGGATTACAGGTGTGAGCCACTGTGTCTGGCCTGTATTTATGTCAGTATCATGCTGTTTTGGTTACTATAGCTTTGTAGTGTATTTGAAAGTCACTACAGATTTTTCCATCTTTGTCCTTTTTGCTCAATATTTCTTTGGGGTTTTGGAGTTTTTCATGGCTCCATATGAATGTGGGAACTTTCTTCTATTTCTGTTAAGAACATGGTATTTTGATAAGGATTACATTGAATTTGTAGATTGTTTGTTTTCAGTAGTATGGACATTTTAACAACATTAATTCTTCTGATTCATAAACACAGGGGGTTTTTTTGCTGAATTGAATCACTTGCCATTATATAATGACCTTCTTTGTTTTTTTAAAAGTTTTTGACTTCAAGTCTGTTTTTTTCTGATATAAATATAACCACCCTTGTTTTCTTTGGTTTACTATTTGGAATATCTTTCAACCCCTCACTTTCAGGCTATGTGTGTCATTACAGGGGATGTGAGGTTTTTGTGGGCAACATATATATAGGTCTTTGCAGTCTGGCTTTGCCTGGTAACATTCTTCAACAGTAAGCCAGTCCAGAGATTGTGGACACATCATTTGGTGTAGTGCCTAAACCCATGACTGCTGCAGCCATTGCAGTGCTAGGGGGCGCCCTAAGCCCAGGAGTGCCACAAGCTGGAATCCCATGGCTTCTGACTCTGGTGCAGCACTGAGCAGGAATCCCATGACCATTGAGGCTAGTGCAGTATTGAGGTACACCTAATGCTCATAGCCACTGAGCTAGCACAGAACTGGGGTGTGCTTGGGGCCTATGGGTCCTGAGGTCTGCCTGTTTCCATGGACTATTTGGAGCCCAGTTTCACTATGATCAGTCAGCGGTGAAATGGTTTGGAACTTGAGTCCATGTTGCAGGGGCTACAGATTTGTGTCTGGCCCCAGGGTAGATCTAGAGCTTCCATTTGTGGGTACCAGCCTGGAGACAGGACCATGGGAGTCTGCTGTGTGCCGATTTTTACTGTGACTGACTCAGTACTGGGATCCAAGATAATATCCTACAGTTGCTTCCCTCTCTTTACCCAAAGTGAATGGTATCCCTTTCTGCACTGTGCTGACTGTTGTTGGGAAAGGGGTGATTTGGGTAATATAAAACTTTCTTTCCTATTCTATTCGATGAATCTTTTCTTAGTAGCATGCTATAACCATGTACTATGATCTTTCATCTGTTTTCCTTAGCTTTTGTAACGGTATTTTTATGTTCAAATTGATGTCTCTGCAAGAACATTACCATGGGAGATCTATTCTGCCATCTTGCTCTGCCCTCTCTTCATGCCATTTTAAATGAAATTGTTTTTGTTGTTTTATTATCAGATTGTTAATTGCTAGTATATGAAAATATAATTGCTTTTAGTATGCTGAGTTTTGTATACTGAAAAGTTTCTGGACTCATTTTTAGTTCTAATAATATTTTAGGGGATTCGTTAGGATTTTGTACACATATCACCTCATTGGCAGACAGAGATGCTTTGACTTTTTCCTTCCCCTTCTCAGTGACTTTTATTTGTTTTTCTAGCCCAATTGCCCTGGCTGCAACTTCCAGTACAATGTTGAATAGAAGTGGCAAGAGTGGACATCCTGGGGTAAGTATTGACCCTTTCATGATACCATGTGCATTTTTTTTCTGGATGCCTATTTTGGGATGAGAAAGTTTACATCTCTTTCTAATTATTTTTGTTTGGTGCTTTTTGTTTTCTTATGTTTTGTTTTGTTTTGAGATGGAGTCTCACTCTGTCATCCAGGCTGGAGTGCAGTGATACGATCTCTGCTCACCGTAGCCTCGACCTCCCAGGCCCAAGCAATCCTCCCACCTCTATTTCTAATTTATTGGGTGTCTTTTTTTAATCAAAAATTGGTTTTGGATTTTGCAAATGCTTTTTTGCATTTTTTAGATGATCATGTGGTTTTCTTCCTTCATATTATTATAATGTGTCACACTGTTTTTGTACATTGAACCCAACTTGAATTCCTGTGATAAATCCCTTTGGTCATGGTGTATAATCCTCTGTACATGTTGCCTGGGTTTGGTTGGCTAGTATTTTATCTAAGGTTTTTGCCTCTATGTGCAAAAGGTATATTGGCCTATACATTTTATTTCTTTAATGTCTTCTAGTTGTGGCATTACGGTACATTGTCCTCATAGATTAAGTTGGAAAGTGTGATCTTATCTTCTGTTTTTGTTGGTTTACGTGTTTATTTGCTTGCTTGCTTAAGAATTTCTGAAGGATTAGTATTAATATTTTAAAGGTTGGTGTAATTCATTAGTGCAGTTATCTTGGCCTGGGACTTTATTTGTGGCAAGTTTGTCATTTATTATTTCAGTTTCTTTACTTGTCATAACTCCGTTCAGGATTTTTGTTTCCTTTTCATCCAGTTAAGTATTTTTTGTCTTTCTGGGAATTTGTCTATTTCATCTGGGTCATCTTAAGCCGTTGGCATATGATTGTTCCCAGTACTCCCTTATATTCTGGCTTTATTCACGGGAGGCTGGCAACTTTACTGCCCTGCCAGTGGTGCAACTCTGTTGCCCTGTGGGCTCCCTATGCTGTTCACTGCCTGCAAAGTTCTGAATCCATACTTTTTAATCCCTTTATTCTACTTACTATGGGCGTTTCCTTCTTAAGTGACACAGAAAGGGTGAGGAATACTGTGATAAGGAAAAATTTCCCCTATCAGCTAGGATGAGGTTTCTAAATTGTCCCTGGCAAGGTACTCCCACCCCCAAACGACTTTTTGTAAAGAAGGATCTGAGCATTGGAAGGAAAGTCCATGAAAGTGAAAGTCCCTTCCAAGACTGTGGTCCCAGGATTCTCCACTGTCATGCCAGTCTATACTCAGCTTCCAGCTATTGTAGAAATTATTATTAAGTGTTCCTACCCATATAGGGCTCCATCACCTTCCGCTCCTGACCACAAGATCTCAGTAGCTGTATTTCTTTGGACCTGCCTGTCTCTCCATATTTTGGGGTGCATACTTGTGCTATGACCCCAGTTCCCTGGTGGGTCCAATAAAAGTCATTTATTTTCAGTTCCTCCAGCTTTATACTGTTACAAGAATAGGAGTGACAGCTTTCAAGCTATTTACATGTTGGAGCTGAAAGTAGAAGTGTGGGATATAGAGTTTGGGAAACTCATAGAAGTGGAGTGTCTTTCTCACTGCATTATATCAAGGATATATGGTGTCAACATGATTTTCACCGCTGATGTTGAACTTGATGACTTGGTTAGGATGGTGACTGCCAGATTTTTTCTCTGCAAAGCTAATGCTTTATTTGTCCATCCTCTACATATTAGAAGCAAACCCATCCTATACACAAACAGAAGGGAGGAATTAGGCTTCACTTTCTGGAAGAAAGACTATCAAGTAATTTACCAAGAATATGTTAAAACCACCACAATAGATAACATCTGGGGAAAGATATTTCTAGTCTTATAAATACCTTGTTTATCCCTAATGCATTGCCAACTAATTTCAACATTCATCAGTGAATCTGGTCTTTGGTGATTTGTGTTATGGTGTTATCATGGTAATCTCCTAATTCCTTTTCTTTTTTATTATTTGGAATTCTTTTCTAAAAAAGATTTGCTCCTGCTTATCTATTTATTTATTGTCATATCCACATTTAACTTGAGATCTACACTCTTAACAATTTTTTTTTTCCTTTGAGACGGAGTTTCACTCTTGTTGCCCAGATTGGAGTACAGTGGCACCATCTTGGCTCACTGCAGTCTCTGCCTTTCGGGTTCAAGCAATTCTTCTGTCTCAGCCTCCCTAGTAGCTGGGATTGCAGGCGCCCGCCACAATGCCCAGCTAATTATTGTATTTTTAATAGAGACGGGGTTTCACCATGTTGGCCAGGCTGGTCTTGAACTCCTGATCTCAAGTGATCTGGCTGCCTCGGGCTCCCAAGGTGCTGTAATTACCGCTGTGAGCTACTGCACCTGGCCTCTCTTAACAATTTTTAATTGCACAATATTGTTACCTGTAGGCTCAGTGTTGAACAGTAGGTATCTGGAACTTACTGATCTTGCATTACTGAAACTTTATACCCGTTGAATAGGAACTCCCCATTTTCCCCTCACCTACCCTGCAGCAATCACTCTCAGTCATACTCTCTGCTTCTATGAGTTTGATCATTTTAGATACCTCATACAAATGCAATCATGCAGAATTGATCCTTCTGTTATTATCTCATGTAACTTTACATAGTGTCCTCAGGGATTTTATCCATGTTGTCATTAATAATACAATTTCTTTCTTTTATAAGGCTGAGCAATATTCCATTTTATGTATGTATACCCAGAAGTAGGATTGCTGGATTTTATGGTACTTGTATTTTTAATTCTTTGAGGTACCTGCATACTGTTTTCCATAGTGGTTACATTGTTTTTCATTCCCATCAACAGTGTATGAAGGTTGTGATTTCTCCTTATTTTTTGCCTTTTTTTGATGCTAGCCATTGTAACAGGTACAAGGTGATGTCTCATTGTGGTTTTGATGTACAGTTAATTGATGATTTATAATGCGGTGCAACTTTTTATATACCTGTTGGCCATTTGCATGTATTCTTTGGAGAAATGTATATTCAAATCCCTTGCCATTTAAAAATTAGATTATTTGGGATTGGGAAATTCTTTCTTCTTTTAAGTTGTAGGAATATGTTGTATATTTGGACATCAGTCCCTTATTCAATATATGATTTGCAAATATTGTGTCCTCTTCCATAGATTGTCTTTTCATCCTGTTTACTTCGCTGTGCAGAAGTTTAGGTTGATGTAGTCTCACGTTATTTTTGCTTTTGTTTTCTGTGCTTACAGTATCATATTTTAGAAATCTTTGTCTAGATCAATGTCATGAAGCTTTCCCCTTTCTTTTACTTTTAAGTGTTTTATAGTTTCAGGTCGTATGTCCAAATATTTATTCTGTTCTGAGTTGATTTTGTATATAGTGTAAAATAAGAATCCAATTTTATTTTTTATTTTTTTGCATGTAGATACTACATTTTCTCAACACCATTTGTTGAAGAGACTATATATTTTCCCAGTTGTGTATTCTTGGGACCCTTGTTGAAGATTTGGACTGTATATATGTGGATTTATTTCTGGGACATCTATTATGTGTCTCATGTATTTATTTGATTATTCAGTTGCTTATTTGTATCACTATGGACTCATTGAGGTATGCTTGCTGTTTTGTTTTTGTTGGTTTAGTACTTGCTTACTTACAGACACTGCAAGATGCTTCAGCAGTATCTTGCATTTTTTTCTGCCTTAGCCCTAGAATGAAATATTTGTCCAAGTAGCTCTGTCTTTTGTTTTTGTTTGTTTTTAATTAGAGAATGGTATTTCAAAACTAGATGTGCTTGTTGATACTGTAGTGTTTCTTGGCCCTCTCAGCAAAGAAATCTAGGAAGCATATGTGTGTACTTATGTAAGCCTATATATCTGTATCTTTCTATGTCTAAATTTATGTAGGTATATAGGTTAAAACATAAACATATTTATGCTAGTATCTACAACTCCGGTTCAGGACTAAATTCATTCTAGACTTTCACCTTGATAACTTCTTTCTTTGATGATGACAAAACTACTCCTGAGCTCAAGATTTTTGTCATCATTTTTTTCTGTACATACACACAGACTCATTTAAATCCACCTTCATTTATCTTCCACTGCTGTCTAGCTTTTTGCCACTGTGACTTGGGTTGGAATACTAAGTTGTTGGACAAGGTTGTAGGAAACATCAGACTTGATCATCTGTTTATAGATAGAAAATTAAAAGCAGATTGGAACTTGGCAAAGGGTGAGTTGAGAGCTTAAAGGAACAAACACACTCCACGAAGCCTTAGAGGCTGTTTGGTCCATTCTCAGGTATGTTTGTGGTGACTTTCATGGTCTGAGCCTCTGTCCCCAGGAATATTGCTGTGGTGGAACTCAGGCAAATGCTAGTAACATGCATGTTATTGGGCACCTGTTTTGTAAGTGTTGAAACTGAACTTTCTGGGGAAACGTAGTGTCCAATTCATGTACATTTCCTTTCTGAGAACAAAAGTGGAAACAGTCGTTGGAGTGGGCTGACACCCTGGGAAAGGCTTTGTGGACCTTCGTGACCTCATGGTATGCATCCCCTCCAGTGGACTCATGCAGGTCACTGACCCTCCTGGCTTTCCTCCTCAACCTCCTGCTGAACTCATGCTTCCTCCTAGCCTGGTTTCTCTTGGTTGCTTTGGGAATGAACAGCGCATAGCCTGACATAAAACCATGTACCATGTCCACTTCTTTCTCTTTCCACATTTCCCTTTTGGTTGAGGGGCACTGGTTTCCCCTGTAGATGTGACAGTGGCATGAGCATACACACTTAATAGTAAATGACCTCACGTGTACCCTGAAATGGAGATAGGCACTGGCAAGCAATGATACCCGAGGATGGCTCATGAATAGGACAGCTGGAGCCCATGAAGCGCTATTATGGGCCCTGAGGTCTGAGTTGCACCTGGACAGCCTCACCCTCAAGGATTAGGCTGGTGTTTGCCAGAAGCCTCTTTATGCTAAGGGCTGAGGCAAGCTGCTAAAGGCATGCTACGTGATTTATCATGAGACAGGATTAACTTTCAACATGCAATGGTCATCAAAGAAATCAGTGTCTCTGGTGAAAACTCACTTTCAAGTCTAATTTTTGCTACTGAGAATAAGTTCGGTAACAAGTAGTAGTTGATAGAAGATAGCATGACAGGGGTTTGGAGAGGAAGAGGAATACGTGTATGGCTGGGCTTGGAAAAGTCTGCATGAAGCCTGCACGTATTTTGGGGGGAAAACCCCAAACAAGTCCTCTTTGTGCCTGCAGGCTGCAGAAGGCTGTCACGGGGCATTCTCCCTCTGCCTGCCCCTCCATCTGTCTAAGCCTATGGCCCTTTTTCTTTCCTTTTTTTATTTTGTAATAGCTTTATTGACATATAATTCACATAGCATGCAATTAACCATTTAAATCCACAAGCCGTACAATTAACCATTTAAATTCACATGCTATACAATTAACCACTTAAATTTACGTATCATACAATTAACTATTTAAATTTTCACATCATACAATTAACCGTTTAAATTCACATAGCATATAATTAGCCATTTAAACCTAACGATTTTGAGTATATACACAGCAATGTGCAATAATCACAACAATCAAGTCAGAATCAAATTTAAAACAAATTTAGAACATTTAGAATAAAAAGAACCCCCTACCCTTTAATATTATTCCCTAATCCCCCATCCTTCCTAGCCCTAAGCAACAAGTCTACTTTTTCCTCTTTATGGGTTTGCCTATTCAGAACATTTCATATAAATGGAATCATAAAATATCCGATCTCTTGTGAGTGTCGTCTTCCACTCAAAAATGTGTTTTTGGCCAGGCGTGGTGGCTCATGCCTGTCATCCCAGCACTTTGGGAGGCCAAGGCAGGTGGATCATGAGGTCATGAGTTCCAGATCAGCATGGCCAAGGTGGTGAAACCCTGTCTCTACTAAAAATACAAAAATTAGCCAGGGCTGGTGGCGGGTGCCTGTAATCCCAGTTACTTGGGAGGCTGAGGCAGAAGAATCGCTTGAACCTGGGAGGTGGAGGTTGCAGTGAGCCAAGATGGCGCCCCTGCACTCTAGCCTGGGTGATAGAGCAAGACTCCTCCATCTCACCAAAAAAAAAAAAAAAAAAAAAAAAAAGTGTTTTTCAGGTTCATCCACGGTGTATAACATGTCAATACTTTTTTTCCCCCCCTTTTTTGATACAGGGTCTCACTCTGTTGCCCAGCTCACTGCATCCTCTACCTCTTGGGCTTAAGTGGTTTTTTCCACCACAGCCTCCTCAGTAACTGAGCCTCCACACACCTGTAGTCTGTACAGGTGTATGCCATCATGTCCAGCTAATTAAAAAACATTATTTTGGTAGAGACAATGTTTCACTATGCTGGCCAGGCTGGTGTTGAACTCCTGGGCTCAAGCACCTCACACCTTGGTGTTCTAAAGTGTTGGGATTACAGGCGTCAACCACTGCACCCAGTCTTCATTCTTTTTATAGTGAAATAATATGTATGTTTTCGTGTTTATACCACATTCTACTTATTTGTTCATCCAATTTCTTGACATCGAAGTTTTTTCCACCTTCTGACTATCATAAATATATAATATAGCTGTGAAAAAAAATTTTTTTTTTGAGATGGAGTCTCTCTCTGTCCCCCAGGCTGAGTGCAGAGGCACGATCTCAGCTCACTGCAAGCTCCGCCTCCTGGGTTCAGGCCATTCTCCTGCTTCAGCCTCCCGAGTAGCTGGGACTACAGGCGCCGCCACCACACCCGGCTAATTTTTTGTATTTTTAGTAGAGATGGGGTTTCGCCATGTTAGCCGGGATGATCTCGATCTCCTGACCTCGCGATCTGCCCGCCCTGGCCTCCCAACGTGCTGGGATTGCAGGCGTGAGCCACCGTGCCCGACCAGCTGTGAAAATTTATATACAAGTTTAGATGTGGTTATGTTTTCATTTCCCTGGGGTCTATATATAAGAGTGGAATTGCTGAGTCAGATGGTAATTCAATATTTAACTTCTTGTGTATATATACAGAAAACTGTTTTCCAAAATGAAGTTAAATATTGAAAGAAGTTTTCCAAAATGGCTGCACAATTTTACAGCCCACCAATGTACAAGAATTCCAATTTCTCCACACTCTCACCAACACTAGTTCTTATCTAATTTCTCACCTTACGTATATGAAATCCAGCCTCTTTTTCTGTGGCTTTTCTTTACCTGTCTACAGTATCTCCCCTTGTTCTGAAGCACATTCACATGTTTTGAGAAGTTAGTCTCTGTACCGTTCCCATGATACATCATGTTTATTTCTTTGCCTATGCTGTGCCCACAGTTTTAGATTGTGGTAAAATATTCATAACCTGAAATTTACCATCGTAACCATTTTTAATTTCACAATTTATTATGCAACCATCACTGCCATCCTCTTTTCATCTGGCAAAACTGAAACTCTGTATCCTTTAAACAATAACTCTAATCCCTTGGTCCAGCCCCTGGCAACTGCCATCCTACTTCTACTTCTTCTTCTTCTTCTTTTTTTTTTTGTTTTGTTTTGTTTTTGAGGCAGGGTCTCACTCTGTCACCCAGGCCAGAGTGCAGTGGCCTGGTCATAGCTTACTGCTGCCTCAATCTCCTGGGCTTCAGTGATCCTCCTACCTCAACTTACAGGCACACAGTACCACACCGAGATAATTTATTTTTTATTTTTTTAGTAGATGTGAAGTCTCACTGTATTGCCCAATCTGGTCTCCAACTCCTGGGCTCAAGTGATCCTCTTGCCTTGGCCTCCCAAAGTGCTGGGATTGTAGACTTGAGCCACAGCACCCCGCCTCCAGCATCCTACTTTTATATCTATGAATCTATTTCAGGCACCTTGTATAAGTGAAATCATACGATATTTATCTTTTTGTGATGGGCTTATTTCACATAGTAACATGTCTTTAGAACTCATCCATGTTGTAGTATGTGTCAGTATTTTCTTCCATTATACAGCTGAATACTTTCATTGACCTGTTAATTCATCAATGGAGATTTGGGTTACTCCCACCTTTTGGCTATTGTGGAGAATGCTGCTGTGATCATGACTATACAAATATAACACTGATACCATTATTTCAATTATTTGGGGGTATATATCCAGAAGTGGAATTCCTGGATCATATGAGAATTCCGGTTTTAATATTTTGAAGAATCACTAGACCGATGTTTAGAGTGGCTTCCCCATTTTACATTCTCACCAACAATGTACAAAATTTCCAATTTCTCTACATCCTCACCAACACTTGTTATTTTCAGTAATTGGTATTAGCTGCTATCTCATTATGGCTTTCATTTGCATTTCGCTAATAATTAGTGCTGTTGAGCATCTTTTCCATGTACTTGTTGACCATTTTAATATCATCTTTGGGTCCTTTTATACTATATTTGGGTCCTTTGTCCATTTTCAATGTGTTTTGTTTCTGTCATTATTTTATTCTAAGAATAGCCACACCTGTGAAGGTTTGCTGAAAAATTATATGAAATGAGAGTTATGTGAGCAGCCATTGAATTGAACAGCCATGTGAATAAGCACATGAACAAAACACATTGAAAATGGACAAAGGACCTGAATAGACATCTCCCCAAAGATGGATATATACCCCCCAAATAATTGAAATAATAGTGTAGATAGTGTCCATGGTATAGATACAGCATAAAGGATAATGTGGGCAATTAGTTGCAGCTAAAATTTCAAGAGAATGATTAAAGACCTATGGAGGTGAGAAGATGTAAGGAAATGTGAATCACTATAAATATAACAACTACAATTTGCCTGATTATGTAAATCTGCGCTTCACTACCTGATGGATTCTTTCTTCTTTCAAAGATTTTTGGAGGCGAAGATGGGGACCAAGGCTGTTCAACACTATGGGATGTTCCAAGCAAGAATAATTTAGGAGGAAATTTTTATCCAGGCTTGTATTTCTGCATTCCATCCTCCCACACTGCAACAAATCTGGTCGCAGTCAAGTGAAGAGGGAGCGCAGAGATTGGTAGACCTCAGACCCCCTTTCTGTTTGGAAGGCCTTTGCAAAGTCTGGGCAGTGTTCCCTAAGCACCGCAGGGATCTTTCTAGGGTCTCTGTCTCTGTGACGAAGAACACTTAAGGAATTTGGGGGTAGGTGGGTTATGGTGGCTAAGTTTATAGAGTAAGGGAAGGTTTTCCCATAACAGCATCTTTCTGCCTATGTTCTCCATCTAAGCTTTGTAAGTCATTACTTGATCAGTCCTTTAGTGGTCAATGTAAACATTGCTCCATCCTCCATCCACCACCAAATAACTAGTAGGCTTCAGTTTTATTGGGCCAATTTAAATTAAATGAGGAAATAGAAATCTAATTTTCTGTTATTTAAGAAGTAAGGTAAATAGGAAGCCTGAGTTTTTCAAGAAGCGAGTCAAGAGCCTAGAAAATATAAGCACACTACAACCCACAATAAGGAAAAGTTGCATCTTAAGAAGAGCTTCTCTGACCTGAGAAAACTGAGTAATTCTCCCTCTGCAGTAGATCACATTTGTATTAGTCCATTTTCATACTGCTGTGAAGAAGTACCTAAGACTTGGCAATGTATAAAGAGAAAGAGGTTTAGTGGACTCACAGTTCCACATGGCTAGGGAGGGCTCACAATCATGGCAGAAAGCGAAGGAGGAGCAAAGGCATGTCTTACATGGTGGCAGGCAAAAGAGTTTGTGCAGGGAAACTGCCCTTTATAAAACAATCAAATCTCATGAGACTTATTCACTATTGCAAGAACAGCACAGGAAAAATGCACCCCCATGATTCAATTACCTCCTGCTGTGTCCCTCCCACGTATGGGATTGTGGGAACTACAATTCAAGATGAAATTTGGGTGGAGAAACAGCCAAACCACATCACCATTAAAACATTTTTTCTTCTCTTCCTGGGCCATTTGCAAAGAGAACTTTAATGCGTAAAATATCCCACTCAACTCCATGACACCTTGGCCACATGAAGCTCTCAGTTATGAGGTGTATTCCAGTTATTGATTGCTGTGTAACAAGCTATCTCAAGAGAGCAACCACCTTGTTAATGCTCATGGATTCCATGGATATGAACCCATGTAAAAAAGACTTTTCTGTGCTTCATAATGTCTGGAACTTCAACTGGGAAGACACCAATGGTTGAGGGTAAGTCAAATAGTTGGGGGCTGAAATCATCTAGAATTCCATTCTCTTGTATGTCTTGTGCCTGAGCAGGGATGATTCAAAGATTCAAACTGTCGCCAGGAGTCCTTCCCTATTCATGTGGCTTGGGATTCCTCACAGAGTGGAATTCAGGTGGGATGTTGCACATGGTGGCTTAGATTTATAGAGTGAGTGTCCTTATGAGCAAGGCAGAGCAGAATACCTTTTGTGACCTTGATTCAGATGCCACTCAGCATCCCAGTCATCCTGTGGAGCAGTCATAAGTCCACCTGGTTTCAAGAAGAGGGGCATGGACTCCACCTCCACCTCCACCTCTAGACAGAAGTAGTGTCAAAGCATTTGTGGCCCATTTTTTTTTTTTACAACCATCACAAGTTTCAAAAGAACTAAATTTCCCTTAGTGGAAATAGTAAGGGAGGGGAAACCCTGCTATTTCACAATTTAATATATTGCCTATGAGTGTGCATTTTTAATTGACATATCATATTCTATGATTTTTATTGTGTACAACATTCTGCTTTTAAGCATATATATCTTGTGGAATGGTCAAATATGGCCAATTAACAAATGCATTACCTCTCTTACCTCTCTTACTTTGTGGTCAAAGCACATAACATCCACTTTCTTTACTTTTTTAAAGCATACAGTATACTATCGTTAACTATAGTCACCTTGCTGTTGAATAGATGTCTTGAAATGTATTCCTTCCATCTAACTGTAATTATGTACCCTTTGACCAGTATCTCCCCATTCTCCCCTCCTCTGAGCCGCCTGTCTCCATTCTCCCCTTCCGCTAGCCTCCCAGCCTCTGTAAGCACCATTCTAACCTCACTTCTATGAGATCAACTAGATTCCAGATATGAGTGAGATCATGAAGTCTTTGTCTTTCTGTGTGATTATTAGTTCACTTAACATAGTTTCCTCTGGTTCATCCTTGTCACAAATGGCAGGATTTCATCTTTTTTACTGCTGAATATTATCCCACTGTGTATATGTACCACATTTCTTTATCCATTCGTCCACTGATGAACACTTAGGTCGATTCCATTTCTTGGTTATTGTAAATAGTGCTGCAATAAATATGAGAATTCTGATGCTTCTTAGACATAGTGATTTCATTTCCTTTGGATATATGTACCCTGTAATGAGATTGCTGGATCATAGGGTAGTTCAATTTTTATTTTTGGAGGAACCGTCGTCGTGTTTTCCATAATGGCTGTTCTAATTTACATTACCACCAACAGTGTGTAAGAGTTCTTTTTTTCTACACATACCAGCATTTGTTATTTTTTTGTCATTTTGTTAATAGCCATTCTAACTGGATTGAGGTGGTATCTCATTGTGGTTTTGATTTGCATTTCCCTGATTATTATTGATATTGAGCATTTTAATATACATGTCGGCTATTTGTATGTCTTGTTTTGAGAAATGTCTGTTCATGTTGTATGTCTGCTTTTAAGCAGGTTTTTTATTTGTTTGGGCTTGCTATTGAATTGAGTTCCTTAAATATTTTGGATAGTGACCCCTTGACATTGTATGTATAGTTTGCAGACACTTTCTACCTATCTGTTGGTTGTCTTTTCACTCTGTTGATTGTTTCCTTTGCTGAGCAGAAGCTTTTTAGTTTGATGTAATCCCATTTGTCTCTTTTTGCTTTTGATGCCTGGGTTTTTTGGGGTCAAAATAAAAAAATCATCACCCAAACCAATGTTGTGTAGTTTTTTTCCTCTGTGTTTTTATCCAGTAGTTTCATAGTTTCAGGTCATACATTTAAGTCTTTAGCCCATTTTGAGTTGATTTTTGCATGTAGTGAAAGACAGAGGTCTAGTTTTCTTATTTGGCCTGTGGCTGTTGATTTTCCCAGAACCATTTATTGAAGAAATGATCCTTTCCCCAATGTGTATTCTTCGCACCTTTGTTAAAAGTTGACTTCTGCATAAATTATTTAAGTAAGAATTTGGAAGAAGGGAGCAGGTTTAGAATGCTACAGTTAGTATAATAACGCTTATTTTGGTGGTATTCACTGTACCTCATGTGATTATGTGATTATGGATTCTCTACAGGACATTTCTTGTCTTGTGGAAGATAGAGACAGGAGCTGGGGAGTTTGCTTTATTGTTTGGTCGAAATGACATAAGAATGTTTGATGCTTTAAAACTTGTTTGTTTTGAGAATGCTGTAGTTTTCGTCAGCCTTTTTGTGAGCAGATCAAAATTGGTCATCCATGCTCAACCAGCTTTCCTTGTGGCCTGTATTCTGCGATTGGTGCACTGCGTGGCTTTTGTGATCATAACCTCTTGTCATCACACTGTTGGAAGAACTTTCTATTTCTATCTCTTTTTTTTTTTTTTTTTTTTGAGACAGAGTCTTGCTGTGTCCCCCAGGCTGGAGTGCAGTGGCGCGATCTCGGCTCACCGCAAGCTCCGCCTCCGGGGTTCACGCCATTCTCTTGCCTCAGCCTCCCGAGTAGCTGGGACTACAGGCGCCCGCCACCACATCTGGCTACTTTTTTGTATTTTTAGTAGAGACGGGGTTTCACCGTGTTAGCCAGGATGGTCTCGATCTCCTGACTTCATGATCCGCCTGCCTCGGCCTCCCAAAGTGCTGGGATTACAGGCGTGAGCCCCTGTGCCCAGCCAGAACTTTCTATCTCTCGGCATGAAGCCTTCTGAGCTTGTTGACCTCATTCTCTGACTTTTTTGTTATAATTTCTAAAAACGATGGCTCTAGGCCATATGTACATTCACTTTCACTGCTCAGCTATCCCCATGGTTTGAAATAATATTAGACATAATTTGTTTAAAAAGATAGACTACATGCTGACCAAAGGTTCTAGTAGAATAATGTTGAGGGGGGATAAAAACAACACAAGGGTTACGATGAAGGTCATAAGTTTAGCAGTCTGGGTCCCTGGGAAACCGTATAGCGTAGAAACCCCTACCAATATGTGTAGGATGTGTAATGTGAGAAAGAAATGAACTAATGTGGTGTTAAGCCACAGACCCTTTGGGTTAAGTTTGTTACCACAGTATAACCTAGTCTAGCCTAATGCAGAAATCACTATAGAATTAGCATGCTACAATTACATCAAAGCGAAAATGTGTGACATTAGCAGTAGGTGGGGCTGGCAACAGAGACACTGATATGTGAGCCTAATGGATGGATGGCTATCTATCTATCTGTCCGTCTGTCTGTCTATCATCATCTATCTATCTTTTCTTTTTCTTTTTTTTTTTTTTTTCTTGAGACAAAGTCTCATGCTGTCACCTGGGTGGGAGTGCAATGGCACAATCTCAGCTCACTGCAGCCTCCGCCTCCCAGGTTCACGTGATTCTCCTGCCTCAGCCTCCCGAGTAGCTGGGATTCCAGGCACACACCACCATGTCCAGCTAATTTTTTGTATTTTAGTAGAGACAGGTTTTCACTATGTTGGCCAGACTGGTCTTGAACTCCTGACCTTATGATCTGCCTGCCTCGGCCTCCCAGCACTTTGGGAGGCCAAGACAGGTGGATCACAAGGTCAGGAGATGGAGACCATCCTGGCTAACATGGTGAAACCCGTCTCTACTAAAAATACAAAAAATTAGCCGGGCGTGGTGGTGGGCACCTGTAGTCCCAGCTACTCGGGAGGCTGAGGCAGGAGAACGGCGTGAATCCAGGAGGTGGAGCTTGCAGTGAGCCGAGATCACACCACTGCACTCCAGCCTGGGTGACAGAGCGAGAAAAAAAAAATAGAGAGTTAAGGACTGTATCTTAACCAATGGATACAATCTTTTTGAAAAATAGTTTGTTGGTTTCTTATAAACATGTAATTACAATAAGAATCAATAATCTAGTTATTGATCCAATACAAATGAAAATATGTCTGCAAAAATACTTGTTCACAAATATTCAGAGCCATTTTATTCCTCATAGCTGCAATCCAGATACAACCGAATGCTGTTCGCCTGTGAATATAAATATAAATGCTGTGAATAGATAAACATACGGCGTGTATTCACACAACCAAGTGCTGCTGGGCAGTAGGAAGGAGCTGCTGCTGACACATGCCACAGCACGGATGACTATTCAAGCGCTGTGCTCAGGGAATGGAGCAAGAATCAGGATGTTCACTCTGTGACTCCACTTCTATGAAACTGCAGAAAAGACAAACTCAGAAACTATGGTGACAGGAACAATGCTCAAGAAGTCGTAGATTCCAGTGAAATATCTGGGACTATTCCATTGTTATACAAAGTTATACAACATTTTTACATGGGCTGAGGAGGGGGACAGGCATGAGTGAACTGAATGAGGAGACTCACTCCCTGCCAGAAGGTCCTCTCTTCTCTCTTTTTTTTTTTTTTTTTTTTTTTTCAGGAGTCTTTACTCACGTTTTACCCTCTAAGATCACTGGGTAGGATTAGAGGTCTTTTCCAACAAGCTCATATATACATACCTCCACCTTCTCTATTTGTTTTTGGCATATTTACCCCAAATATCACACACACACTGCCATGGAAAACACTTGCTTCAAAAGTGCTATTTTACTGTAACACACACACACACACACACACACACACACACACGCCCCTAAGCAAAAGTCTTTTAAAATTGCATGCTTAATATGCTTAATCCACCAATTTACCTCTGTTCATGTCATATCTGTGTATCTGTGGAGTGGAAGTTTGGGTTCTGGGCTCTGTCATTGGATCTTGATGGATCATTATGTTCTTTTTTTCTTTTTGTTGTTTGTTTGTTTGTTTTGTTGAGACAGAGTCTCGCTCTGTTGCCCAGGCTGGAGTGCAGTGGGACAGTCTTGGCTCACTGCAACCTCTGCCTCCCCCGAGTAGCTGGGATTACAGACACCCGCCACCATACCTGGCTAATTTTTGTATTTTTAGTAGAGACAGGGTTTCATCATGTTGGCCAGGCTGGTCTCGAACTCCTGACCTCAGGTGATGCACCCACCTTGGCCTCCCAAAGTATTGGGATTACAGGCATGAGTCACCATGCTCAGCTTTTTTTTCTAAAACAAAAACAAACAAACAAAAAAACATGTAATTCCTTAATATAAAGTGTACAGTTCCTATGATTGTCAGCCTTTTGTATATTTTTTTATTTTCTTTGACCCCTTCTTCCTTTGAGTGTCTGTATTCTTTTGAGCAATCCCACTGCTAGGTATATATCCGAAGGAAAATAATCATTGTATAAAACGGACACCCGCACTAGTATGTTTATCATGGCACCGTTTACAATAGCAAAGTCATGGAACCAACCTAAGTGCCCATCACTGCCAGACTGGATAAAGAAAACATGTTAAATGTACACCATGAAATACTATGCAGCCATGAAAAATGAATGCAATAATCTCCTTTGGAGCTACATGGAACAACCAGCGGCCATTATCCTAAGCGAGCTAACTCAAAAGCAGAAAATCAAATATGGCACATTATCTCGCTTGTAAATGGGAGCAAAACAATGGGTACATGTGGACATAAAGATGGAAATAATACACTAAAAGGGACTCCAAAAGAGGAGAAATTAGGTGTGGGGGTGAGGATTGGTAAATTATTTATTACAATGTTCAATATTTGGGTGATAGACACATGGAAGCCCAACCCCCATCATTACACATGTAATACCCACGTAACAAATGGGTGTATGTACCCCTTGAATCTAAAATTAAAAAACAAATTCACAAAGGAAACTGTTCATGCCCTTTGCTCACTTTTTATGAGTTTACTTTTGTTGTTGTTGTTGTTGAGTTCTTTGTGTTTCTTGTAAGTTCTGAAGAGCAGTGTCTTGTTAGATGCATATTTTGCAAATATTTTCTCCCATTCTGCAGGTTGTCTGTTCCCTTTGTTGCTTATTTCTTTTTCTATGGAAAAGTATTTTAGTTTAATTAGTCCCATCTGTCTATTTTTGCTTTTGCTGCTTGTGCTTTTTGAGGTCTTAGTCATGAATTTTTTGCAGAGAGCAATGTCCAGAAAAGTTTTCTCTAGGTTTCCTTCTAATATTTAATTTAAAGTTTCTTGTAAATTCTGCATGTTAGACCTTTGTCAGATAGGTAGATTACAAAAATTTTTCTCCCATTCTGTAGGTTGCCTGTTAGTTCTGATGATTTTTTTTCTGCGCAGAAGCTCTTTAGTTAGATCCCATTTGTCAATTTTAGCTTTTGTTGCAATTGCTTTTGGTGATTTCATCATAAAATCTTTGCCTATGCCTATGTCCTGAATGGTATTGCCTAAATTTTCTTCTAGGGTTTTTATGGTTTTGGGTTTTACATTTAAATCTTTAGTCTGCCTTGAGTTGATTTTTGTACAAGGTGTAAGGAAGGGGTCCCATTTCAGTTTTCTGCATATGGTTAGCCAGTTTTCCAAGCACCGTTTATTAAATAGGGAATCCTTTCCCCATTGCTTGGTTTTGTCAGGTTTGTCGAAAATCAGATGGTTATAGATGTGTGGCCTTATTTCTGAGGTCCCTGTGCTGTTCCATTGGTCTATATGTCTGTTTTGGTACCAGTACCATGCTGTTTTGGTTACCGTAGACTTATAACATAGTTTGAAGTCAGATAGCATGATGCCTCCAGCTTTGTCTTTGCAGTTTTCTATACATAAGATCATATTGTCAGCATATAGAGATAATTCGACTTCCTGTTTTCCAGTCTGGGTGCCTTTTTTTTTTCTTTTTCTTGCCTGATTGTTCTGACCTGGACTTTCAGTACTACACTGGATACAAGTGGTAAAAGTGGAATCCTTGTCTTCTTACAGTTCTTAGGGGCATTGTTTTCAATTTTTCTCCATTTGGTATGATTTTGGCTATAAGTTTATCATACATGTTCTTTATTTTGAGGTATGTTGCTTCTATGTATAATTTGTTGAGGATTTTTACTATAATAAAAATAATAGTCATAATAAAAATGATGCTGAATTGTTTCTAATGCTGTTTCTGAGAATTGTAAATTAAAACCAAACTGAGATATCATTTTATGCCAGTCACAATGGCTATTGCTAAAAAGTGAAAAATAACAGATGTTAACAAAGGATGCAGAGAAAAAGGAACACTTATATCCTCACTGTTGGTGGGGATGTAAATTAGTACAACCTATGTGGAAAACAGTATGGAGATTTCTCAAATAACTAAAAGTAGAACTACCATACGGTCCAGTCTACTGCTGGTATCTACCCAAAGGAAAAGAAGTCATTAGATAAAAAAGATACTTGCACCTAGATGTTTATTATAGCACTCTTCACAACAGCAAGGATGTGGAATCATTTAGATGTCCATCAGCTGATAAACTGATAAATAAAATGTGGAATACACACACACACACACATACACACATGTTTACAGGATGGAATACTTTTCAACCATAGAAAATAGTAAAATCACATCTTTTGCAGCAACATGAATGGAGCTGGAGGCCATTAGCTTAAGTAAAACAAGTCTTAAACAGAAACTCAAATGCAACATGTTGTAATTGCAGTTTGTAAGTGGGAGCTAAATAATGTGCACACATGGCCATAGGTTGTGGGATAAGAGACACTGGACACTGAAATGTATGGGAGGGTGTAGGGCTGCCAGGAATGAGAAATTACTTAATGGACATAGTGCATATTGTTCAGGTGATGGTTACAATAAAATCCCAGACTTCGGCACTGTGCAACATATCCATGTAACAAAATTCGCTTGCACTGCTTAAATTTATGCAAATAAAAAATTAAATGTACAATTCCATTGGTTTTATAATAGCTGCAGATATGTGCAAACATCATCACGGGCAATTACAGAACATTTTAATTACATGATTTATCATTTGCTTTAGCTATCACCACCAACCCTCACTAACGTCTAATATACTTCTTTTGTTTGAGACGGGGTGTCACTCTGTCACCCAGGTTGGAATGCAGTGGCATATCTCAGCTCCCTGCAACCTGCCTCCAAGGCTCAAGCAATCCTCCCACCTCAGTCTCCTGAGTAGCTGAGATCACAGATGCACACGACCACACCTGGCTAATTTGTGTGTGTGTGTGTGTGTGTGTGAGTGTATGTGTATTTTTGGTAGAGACAGGGGTTCACCATGTTGCCCAGGCTGGTCTTGAACCCCTGAGATCAAGTTTTCCACCCACCTCGGCCTCCCAGAGCGCTGGGATTACAGATGTGAGCCACTGCACCTGGCCAGCAACCACCAATATACTTTATAGGCCTATAGTCTGCTTATTTTGGACAGTCCATATGAACGGAATAATATAATATGTGGTCTTTTGTTATGGGCTTCTTTCACTTAGCGTGATATTTCCAAGGCTCATCAGTGTTGCACCCTATGTCAGTGCTTCATTCCTTTGTATGGCCCAATAATATTCCATTGTATAAATATGCCACATTTTGTTGATCCATTATGTTATCTTTAAATAGACAGAGGACTGCAGATCTACCTGAGCTTACTGAGCACTTTGAACATACTTTGGAAATACTGAGGGAAACAGTATCTTAAGTTTATCACCACCCAGAGCATAAGAAGTATGAATTTTTCTCTCTGCTATTCCTATTATTTATTCTAGAACTCTAACAGTCTGCTAAATTCAAAGCAGACTGCTTGGAACATGCTAGATGGTACAACAAGAGAATACAGAATATTAAAATTAGGGCGAACTGGAGATTTGTTCTTGAATTGGTAAAAGTCATGGTATGGTGTGTATAGTGTGGAATAGCAAGAAATTGTGTCACCCTCTGAGCTTTAAGGGGTCTTCTTAGATTCTGTGCCATGTTTATAGCAAACATCAGGTGCTCTTAATTTTAGCTTCGGTATATTGAAGAGGTGAATTAAAAGGGTGGTAGAACTTTTGTTTCTTACCATTAAGAAGAGCTTAGACTGGACTTTTCCTCCTGTCATAAACTGGGAGAAATATGTGAAACAATCGTGTTTAAACATTAACAGGAGGCAGCATAGAACTGCATCTTTGAGAGAAAAGAAATAAACAATTGCTCCACTTTTGTCCCTGAAGCCCCTTTCAACTATAATGGACGAAGTGGGATACTAAGAAACAGTAGAACTGTTCTAATATGAGGAAACAAAGGTCAGGGCTGAGGGAGTTGAGATGCCTGGGATTTATGGGACATAGTAACAAAGGAAAGAAAAATATGCAGAAATAAAAAGCTCCAGAAATCTGCCTCGATTCCCAGTGAGTCTGCTACCAAACCATGCATATGTGGGAGAACACACCAGGAGACTAGGCAAAAGCAACCATAGAGCTGTGAGCTGAGTGTGTTCTAAACGTTGTGCAGATCCGAAGAACGTCCCATCTCAGATCAGGCAAACCGGCCGGGCGCAGTGGCTCACGCCTGTAATCCCAGCACTTTGGGATGCTGAGGCGGGCAAATCGAGACCAGCCTGACCAAGATGGAAAAACCCCGTCTCTACTACATATACAAAAAAATTAGCCAGGTACATGCCTGTAATCCCAGCTACTCAGGAGGCTGAGGCAGGAGAAAAGCTTGAATCCGGGAGGCAGAGATTGCAGTGAGCCGAGATCACACCATTGCACTCCAGTCTGGGCAACTAGAGTGAAACTCCGTCTGAAAAAAAGAAGAACAACCAAGACATTCAGGGGAAATCCAGAAAGAATGACTCATTAGGAATGGAGTCAAACTATCAGTAAAGTAACACCAGGCCTGCCTTAATAATGCCTCAAAATTAGCCTCAAAATGATTGAGCTGATTGGCAAGTTTCTTAATTTTCTTTGTGAACAAAGCCCAACAGAAACCATATAATCAACACTGAAACATTCACAATATTCACAAACTGAATATTCACAATATTCAGCATTCACTCAAAAATCACTAAACATGTGAAAAGCAGGAAAATGTGATCCACAACTAGGAGAAAAATCTGTCAACTGAAATAGACTCAGATGTGATGGGATTAGTGGATCAGAATTTAGAATGTATAGTGTGAACACTTTAAATAACTCTTTGTAAATGACATTAATATATATTTTAAAATTCTAAGGAGTCTACAAAACATACAGTAAAAGTAAGCAGTGGATTTGTCAGGATTGCAGGGCACAGAGTCGAAACACAAAAATTCATTGTATCTCTACCACTAGCAAACAATTTGAAAATAAAAAATATTACCACTTATAGCAAACAACAAACATAAAACCAGGATATATTTAACAAAATATTTTCAAGACCTCTGCAGTGAAAACAGTCACCATGCGAATTTAAAGAAGAGCTAAACAAATGGAAATATATAGCATGGTCCTGGTCATATGGGCTCAATATTGTTAAGATGTCAAGTAGATGTATAATGTGCAAACTCATCAAAATAACAGAATGATTTTTAAATAAAATGATGATCTAATTCAAAAATTCATTTGGAAATGCAAAAGACCTAGAATGACCAAAACAATTTTGAAATTGAGGATCAAAGTTGAAGTATTCACAATGTCTGATTTTAAGTTACTATAAAGCTACATTGATCACAACAGTGCGTTACTGGTCTAATGGTAAACACGCAGCTTCATGGAACAGTATGGAGAGTGCAGAAATAGACTCATATGTATATGGGTCAATTGTTTTCTGACAACATTTCCAAGGTAGTTCAATCAGGAACAGATAGTCTTTTTAATAAGTACTACAACAATTGATTATCCATTTGGTGAATAACTAACCGTGATCTTTATCTCACATCAAACACAAAATTAACTCGACAGAGACCGTAGTACTAAACATGAAAGCTAAAGTTACAACCCATCTAGGAGAAAATATTTTAACAACAAAATACATGTATTCATTTTCTACATTATTTATTTATTATTTCTTTATTTTTAACTTTTAAGTCCAGAGGTACAAGCACAGACATGTTACATAGGTAGACTTGTGTTATGAGGGTTTGTTGTACAGATTATTTCAACACCCAGGTATTAAAAATGTTCATGATTTTAGGTGAGACATACTTTGAACCATAAATGAAAACTTAATAATCTGAACTTGATCCAAAAATTGTGTTATTTGAAAGATGTTTTTAAGGAAATAAAATGACAAGCCACAAACTGTGAAAAAGTATTTATGATACATATATCTGGCAAGTTAATTGTATCTACAATATGGAAAAAAATCTTAAAATTAAGATACAAGGCAAGCAATTCAATAAAACATGAAAAAAATACTTAACCAGACACTAGAAGATAAATGAATGGCCAATACACTCCACAAAAATGCTCAGCATGAGTCGTCATCAGAGAAATGCAAATTTAGAAAACCACAACGCAATGGTATTACGCAGCCAGTAGAATGGCTAAAATTTAAGAGGTTGGCAATACTAATTGTTGGCACTAATGTGAAACAAATGAAATTATTATATACTGCTGTTAGGATCATCAAATTATACAACTTTTTAAAGCACACAGTTTGGAAATTTATTATAGAGGTAAACATATAGTTACCATATGAATAAGTTACATCCCCAAACAGAAAACAACCAAAATTTCTATCAACAATTGAATGGGTAACTAATCATGTTATATCCATAAAATGGAACACTTCTAAGCTATAATAAGGAACAAACTACTGAAACACACAACATGAATGAACCTCAAAAATATTTGCTAAGTAAAGGAAGTGAGACATCATACTGTAATATCAATTTATATAAATTTCTGAAACTGATCTTTTGTAACAAAAATCGTATCATTTGCTTGCCTAGGGCTGGGACTTGGGAATTGAATGCAAAGGGAAGGATGAAATTTTGGAGGGGGGGTGATCAGAATTTCTATATCTTGATTGTTATTGTGGTCATACAGATGAAATCAATTTTTAAGACTCATTAAACTGTACACTTAAAACGGATGAACTTTGTTGTATGTTAGTTATAAGAATAAGGTTAATGATTTTAAAAGAAGTTGATGAATATGGCCACCCTCTTGCCTAGGTTTCTTTCTAAATTAAATTGAATTTTTATCGACATATAGTAATTGTACATTTATGAGGTACAATGTTATGTTCAGATACATGTATACATTGTGTAATTATCCATGGTAATTAGTATATCCGTCACCTTGACATTTATCATTTCTGTATTGTGAGAACATTAAAAATCCTCTCTTCCAGCTATTTGAAATATACAATGCATTATTGTTGGCTGTCGTCACCCTCCCATGAAATATAGTACCAGAACTGAGTCCTCCTATTGAACCATAACAATTTTCCCATTGACCAACCTTGTCTCATTTCTTTCTCCCTCCTATTCTCCCCAGTCTCTGATAATCACTATTATATTCTCAACTTCTATAAGATCATTTTTTAAATTTGACATAGAAATGAGATCATGCAATATTTGTCATTCTGTGTCTGGCTTATTTTACTTAGTATAATGTCCTTCAGTTTCATTCTTGTCTCAAATGGCAGGATTTTTAATGGCTAAATAGTATTCCACTGTGTAGACAGACCTTATTTTATTTGTCTGTTCATCTCTCTGTGGACACAGGTTGGTTCCTTATTCTGGCTATTGTGAATCATGCTGCGATAAACATGAGAATGCAGACGTCCCTTTGACATGTTTTCCTGGGTATATACCCAGTAGTGGGATCTTCTGGGTAGATGTATTTTTAATTTTTTTGGAGAGGACTCCGTAGTGTTTTCTGTAATGGCTATACAAATTTACACTACCACCAACAGTGCGTAACAGTTCCTTTTTCTACACATACTTGCCAGCATTTGTTACTGTCATTTTTGTAACAGCCATCCTAACTTGGGTGAGGTGATATCTCATTGTGATTTTTATTTGCATTTCCCTGATGATTAGTGATTTTGAACATTTTTTTCATATACCTGTTGGTTATTTGTATGTCTTGTCTATCTATGTCTCTTGCCCATTTTTTACCTAAATATTTTGATTTTTGCTTTTGAATTATTTGAGTTCCTTACAAGTTTTAGATAACCCTTGGTCAGATGTACAGTTTACAAATATCTTCTCCCATTACATAGCTTGTGTCTTCTTTCTGTTGATTGTTCCCATTGCTGTGCAGAAGCTTTTTTGGTTTGATGTAGTCAGTCTGTTTATTTTTGCTTTTGTTCATGCTCTTGACGTCTTTCCTCTATGTTTGATTTCTTCTATGAGTGTTTCCTCTATGTTTTCTTCTGTATTTTCATAGTGTCAGGTATTGCATTAAGACTTTACTCTGTTTTGATGTGAATTTTGCATATGGTGAGAGATAGGTATCCAATTTCATTATTTTGCATGTGGATATCCAGTTTTCCCTAACACTATTTGTTGAAGAGAGACTTTTTCTCCATTGTCTTCTTGGTACCTTGTCAAAAACAGTTGGCTATAATATGTGGGTTTATTTCTGGGCTTTCTATATTGTTCCATTGGTGTATGTGTTTTTATGCCAATACTGTGCTGTTTTGGCTATTACAGCTTTGCAGTACATTTTGAAATCAGGTAGTATGGTGCCTCAAGCTCTGTTTTTGTTTTGTTTTGTTTTGTTTTGTTTTGTTTCCTCAAGATTGCCTTGGCTGTCCAGAGTCTTGTGGTACCAAGAAAGTTTAATATATTTTCATTTATTTGTGTCCTCTTCATCTTCTTCTATAAACGTTTTATTTTTTATTTTTTATTTTTTTTTGAGATGGAGTCTAGCTGTGTGGCCCAGGCTGGAGGGCAGTGGCCAGATCTCAGCTCACTGCAAGCTCCGCCTCCCGGGTTCACGCCATTCTCCTGCCTCAGCCTCCCGAGTAGCTGGGACTACAGGCGCCCGCCACCTCGCCCGGCTAGTTTTTTGTATTTTTGAGTAGAGACGGGATTTCACCGTGTTAGCCAGGATGATCTCGATCTCCTGACCTCGTGATCCACCCGTTTCGGCCTCCAAAAGTGCTGGGATTACAGGCTTGAGCCACCGCGCCCGGCCTATAAATGTTTTATAATTTTCATTGTAAAGATCTTTCATCTCCTTCATTCAATGTTTCTAGGTATTTTAATTTTTGGTAGGTGTTTGTAAATAGTATTGCATTTCTTCAGTTCTTTTTCAGACAGTTTGCTAATGGCATATACATGGAAACTAAACACAAATACCAAGGTTTCTTAACCAGAAATTAGAAAAAATAAAAATAAAAACACTTGCTGGCTTAGAAATATCTCCACAAAGAGTTAACTCCCTTGCTCTGCCTATCTGCCACTATGTCTATATAAAAGTATGATGTGCCAGAATGGAATATAGTACTCTCAGATTTAATTGATATTCTATGCTATAAAATAAAAAGTGCAAGGTTGAATTTGAGCTCAGACCATGATGGGTGAAACAAATTGGATTCACCAGGAATGCATGAAGGAAAGGACAGTGCCTGGATTTCCTGGCACCTTCAGGCATGGGATGCATATTTTGTGCTCCCTTCTAATTGCATTTCTAGATGTAAGTCTCTGATCCCCACAAGCCTTGTCAGTCCAGAACCAGGGGTGGTTTCTTGTGCTGAGTATAAGAGTATGATTGACCATATGATGTATAGAATTTTTGGTTTGGGGACTTTCAGCAGAAATGTGCAACTCAGGCCTGCAGCTTTGTGTCCCTGAGGCCAGAGCTGTTGTCGGGCATTTGGGAAGAGGGGAGCAAGTACAGGAGTGGTGGATAAGTTGGAACAGACCTTTCTGGATCAAGTGCATCTTCATGGAGCAGGAGGGGCACCTTCTCAGCGCCAGCACTTCTCTGTTGATGGAAGCTGCATCAGGCAGTTGGGAAAGAGATGAATTGAGAAGTGTGGAGGATTTCCACTACCATTCCCTTCCTTCCAGCTTATTCCTCCATACAAATTGATCGTTTCTAATTCACCATATTTCCTGTATAAAAGTACAAGATGCGAGTTAGCATAGTTTCATATATATGGCCCGTTTTACACACGAATTATTTTACTTTTTACACATTTAATTATGTGGTACTATTATTTTACTGGGGAGAAGATTTCCTTGATTTGGGTCTGAAGTTAACCCCCGTATTTTATGGCTTGAGAAGTGGAAGAAAAGGAGCTTGGAATTTGGCAAAGAGTTAAGACCTTGGAGGTGAGTAATGGCTTCATAAAGACTGAATTAAGAAAACAGATGTATCCTAGGAAGCTTTGCCCAGATCTGAGAAATATGAGCAGTGCTCCCTCTCGGCTGCTCTTCTGCTGGGTTACGGTCTGTCACTGTAGGAATTAATAGGACTCTGCAGAAACCATCCTGTTCAACCGTCAGCACCTCCGGCCACATGAACTTCTGGGGCTTTAGGGTTGGACATGGGCTTAGGGGGATCCTGAAGCAGATACTGAGTGATCCACAACTCATGCTATAAGGTGTTGATTGAGATGACACCTGAAGTGTCTCAGGCTTTTTAGGATGACTATGGAGGCAGGGAAGTAGAATTGTATTGCTATGAGCTGTGTACCTTGCTGGCTACATTTCTCTTTTCAGGCTTCTAAACCCAGATATTATTGCTAACTAGAGAGTGCGCTCCAGATCCTCAAATATTAATTCAGGATTTGGTATAAGCAATGGGAGTAGATTTGGAGTTGCCGTTTTGGGGAAATCATTACATTGTGGCTTTATGTGATGTAGGGCGTGAGGGGGTCTGGTATGTTCCCAGGATGCCTCTAGAGTCTGCACACAGGCTTGTGCACCGTGGGGGTCTTCTGCTGTTTGAGCGCTTTTCTGGGGACCTTTGTGAGACCACCTTCTTGCCCATCATGACATAGAACCCACCCCGTTCACTGATCCTCAGACTCCATCTGTCTAATCGCTCTTTGATCAAAAAATGAGCATGGCTTCATGTCAAGCTGCCATATTCTTTCCACTCTGTTGCCAGTCCTTTGGTGCCAATTGGCTACTGAGGGCCCCAGTGACTGATGGCATCCTTAGGGTAGGTGCCAGTGGAATGCAAAACACATTGTGCATTGTGATGAAGGGCGGTTAATGAAAGGGGGGATGAAACAAGCCCATACAGCACTGTGGAAAGAAAATCTATACTAAATGAAACAAACAAAAAAAATTTTCCACAATTTAAGCCTCGAGTAGAATTGATGTTAAATTTTCCTGAGGAGTGAGGTCAGCATTTGGAGGGACCAGATGCTTTAGGAAGGCTAAATGGAAAGAACAGCATCTCTAAGAGGGGAAAAAAGAAGGAAAGAAAGAAAGAAAGAGGGAGATAAAGAGAGGAGAGAGAGAGAGAGAGAGAGAAAGAAAGAAAAGAAAGAAAGAAAAGAAAGAAAGAAAAAGAAAGAAAGAGAAAAGAAAAGAAAAGAAAAAAGAAAAACAGAGCAACAGAGCTATGGCTGGGGGCGGTGGCTCAAGCCTGTAATCCCAGCACTTTGGGAGGCCGAGACAGAGGGATCACAAGGTCAGGAGATCGAGACCATCCTGGCTAACATGGTGAAACCCCGTCTCTACTAAAAAATACAAAAAAAAAAAAAAAAAAAAAAAAAAACAACCTAGCCGGGTGAGGTGGCGGGTGCCTGTAGTCTCAGCTACTCGGGACACTGAGGCAGGAGAATGGTGTGAACCCAGGAGGCGGAGCTTGCAATGAGCCGAGATCCGGCCACTGCACTCCAGCCTGGGCGACAGAGCAAGACTGTGTCTCAAAACAAACAAAACAAACAAACAAACAAACAAAAAAGTAAAGAAAAGAAAAAAGGAAAACAGAGCTGTGTTTCCTGTCTGCTGCTCTCCTTCATCCAGGTCCCCAACTCCCTGAAGGGGACTAAAGGCTAGGATAGAATTTGGAGGATGAGCTGTTTTGTTTTGTTTTGTTTTGTTTATTAAAACAAAGAACAGTATTTCATGCTCTTGACAAGGGTGAAAAGTCCTCTGAGGTTTCATTCCTCAGCACTAGGGATGACCAAGGAGGTGTAATGGGGTCGGGTGAGCAGGCAGGCCTCCGTGGGGGGGCACTCTATCCTGGGCCCACACCTGCTTCATGGACCTCTCCAGGGTATTCCTTTCTCCTATGTCCTTTTTTTTGGTAGCTGCATGGAAAGGGACTATTTATGTTTTATCAGTCTTTGCACCTCCCCACCAACCCTTCTCCCCGTACCGCACATCAATGCTTGTGGTATGTGAAAACACAATTTTCTGCCATTTCTATGTGGAGGGAGGCCCTGATACGCATTTACAGAAATGTTCCTTTACTGTCTCTTCACAATTAATTATGTTTGGAGCTGTTCATGGGCTTCTCCCTGTGTGCTTCAAGTCAACCAACTCGGGGATCTGCTTCAGGCCAAGTATATTCTGTTGGTGCAATCCCCCTGCAGGTAACACCCACTAAATAAATAAGCATGTAAATGCTTAAATGTGAATGTTACAACTATTCTACATTAAAAGCATATTGATGTATATTTCATATTCATATGCATACAATTGATATAGCAATAATGTAATACATTAATACTACAAATATTTAAAATGTTTTAAATATATTATTTAAAGGTAATAATATACATAATTTTAAATAGAAATATAAGATAAACTATAACAGCACCTCTCTGAAGTCATTAGGGGACAGTCAGAAACAGACAGACACTTGGTTATAGGGAAATGGGACTGGGTGAGTTTCTCATTGTTTTATGGTTTTCAGCCTGGGGGAAGTTCCAAGTCCCTGCCATGAAGGGCAGCTTAAATTCCAGTGGAAAAACCTGCAGCTTCACTGGCATGAAAAACCAGAGGATAGAGTTTGGGGCAGTCACATGAGCTAGAAAATGGGGGGAGAGTGCAGTCTCAGAAAGAAGAGAGTCGTGGTTGGGGGGCCCTAAATCCTGTTTATGTACGCTGCCCGACTCTGACTGTGCCTGAAATACGCACACAGGGAAGACTGTAAGCAGTTCACCTGAGACTGAACAGAGACTTCAGCTTCCACCAGTGCAGGGGAGACCAAGTTTGCAGTTTTTGTTCAACCAGGCTAGCTGCCTGTTTATATATATAATGTATGCATGCATACATATGTAAGAACATATCACAGTCAGAAGAACACATCATAATCAAGATTGTTTATAAAATTTCATTCACACTGTCTAGGAAATCATCCAAAATGATGCAACATATGAAGAAACAGGAAAATGTGATGCACACTCGAGAAAAGACAATAAACAGAGACACAGCAAACCTTGGCTGAGGATATGACCTTGGGAATGACTAGGAGGCTGATTTCAAAAGTAGTAACCAAAGGGCTTAAAGACTGGCCTCAGGCCACCTGAAAGACAAAGTGTGACCTCAGGTATGAAGGTTTGGAGTACAGAAGTGTGAGTTTTGCTGCCGTTAGCCTCAATTTTCATACAAGACTTTCAGTTTCTAAAAGCCTTACCCAGCTGGTGTCTCTGATGAGATGTTTAAAACATACACTGTGTAAAGTGACCAGGTAGAAACCAGAATGTTTTACACTGAGCCTGTCAAAAAAAAAAAAAAAAAGGCATTGGCCGGGCGTGGTGGTTCACACCTGTAATCCCAGCACTTTGGGAGGCCGAGGCGGGTGGATCACGAGGTCAGGAGATCGAGACCATCCTGGCTAACACGGTGAAACCCCGTCTCTACTAAAAATACAAAAAATTACCCAGGCGTGGTGGCAGGTGCCTGTAGTCCCAGCTACTCGGGAGGCTGAGGCAGGAGAATGGCGTGAACCCGGGAGGTGGAGCTTACAGTGAGCCAGGATCGCGCCACTCACTCCAGCCTGGGCGACAGAGCAAGACTCTGTCTCAAAACAAACAAAAAAAGGAAATAGCATCCATGCCTGTACCTGGTGACAAGGAGAAGGAAGGGCACATGGTCAGCAGTGGGTACAAAGCAAGCTTTCTGGGCTCGGAGGGACCGTGGGCAGGCAGGCATGCATTTTCTTGATGGAACTGAGGTTCTTACTTGCACCCTTTCCTGGGCTGCCGCCTCATATGTGGAGCTGGGGCAGTAGTTGGTATCGGTGTGTGCGTGTTGCGGGGGGCGGTGTCTGTGTGTGTTGGGGGGTTGTGTGTGTGTATCTCTGTGTGTGTTTTTGCTGGATTGTTTCTCTGCTTAAGCCCCTAAGTAATTTTTTGTTTCTGTTTCATATTTTAGTTTATTATTTTTTGCTAATTCGTTTGCTTGTTGGTTTTCTTTTAAGAAAATTACGTAAAATTGAATACGGGTAAACACAGTGAATTTTCACAAGGTGAACACGCTTGTGTATCCAACACCCAGATCCAGAAAAACGGCATCCCCAGCAGCCCAGAGGCTCCCCCCGTTGTGTTCTCTCCTTGAGGTCCCTCCCCAGATCATGCCCTGTCCTGCCATAAAGTATATTGATGTGCCGCTGGGAGAGACAGCCTGTTGTAGCCAAAGAGGAGTCACGCGCCAGCTAGTAAGTGAATACCCTAATCGTGCAAACCTGGAAGAGATACTGGATTCACAGAGGGTAAAAAATGCACCCAGATAGCCATGGAAAGGAAGGGCAGCTGCTTCTTTTCATAAGGGAGTTATTTAAAGGTGGGTGACAAGAAGATTCTGGAAGGCTGAATAAACAGCACAGCAGAAAAAAAAATTCGGTATGTGCACCTGGTCATCTCCATTCCTTTGTGACCACCAGAGGCCCCCATTGGCTGGGACGTGGACCTGGGGTGAGGGGAGGAGGGAGGGCCTGTGCTGCAGGCACCACACTCTCGTCTATTATAGTCCAGGATGTGCTAATTGCATCTGCTGAGGAAATCTGTGGCTTTTAGAGTCACTCTCCTGCAGACTCCTCACCCCTTCAGCAAAGCTCACACCAGGCATCCAGAAAAAAGAGTTGCCAAGGGGATCGGAGAAGGAAAGTACTCTTTCCCCCGACCACTCCCTCCCCTTCAAATCTTGCTGGGACCCTGCCCTTGGTGCAGGGAGGACTCAAATAGGTTAAGGTTTGCAGTGAGGAACAAACATGAAGCTGGGATTTCACAAGAAGTGAATGATGAGCTCAAAAGGGGGAGTCTGACTTCATTCAAGGACAGCAGAGCCTTGAGGAGTGCAGGAAAAGAGGCAGAAAAGTCCTGGCTAGAGTTTTCTTGAAG
The DNA here is from genome assembly GCF_047675955.1 of Chlorocebus sabaeus. Classification (NCBI taxonomy): domain Eukaryota; kingdom Metazoa; phylum Chordata; class Mammalia; order Primates; family Cercopithecidae; genus Chlorocebus; species Chlorocebus sabaeus. Next base: position 4,505,921 of record NC_132929.1, on the reverse strand, counting down.
CCCAGGAGCATGCAGAGATGTGAGCAGGAGAGGGTCTGCTGGCAGTTGAGGGTTGCTGTATGGTCAACTCAGATGAGCAGTGGCACATGTCCCTTAGATTTCACAAATGAAGGAAAGCGGAGGACTGTGCAGGAGTCTTTGGAGGGATAGGAATGGAAACCCCGTTAAAGCAGGCTCGAAAGTGAAGGCTCTGTGACCACAGGAAGAGACACTTTATCTCCCTTTACACTGTGCTCTCTCCTGAGGAGGGTCAGAGGACACTGTTTTCAATTCAGACTTCTGTAAGAAACTTAACAAACCACAAATAAACATTCCCGTGCTCTATTCCTAACCCCCAGCAGTCCTGAGGGAGCACATGGTAACCTCTGACATATTTCAGTGACTCTGAAAGACATGCCATCCCAGGCGGTATTCCTGCCCTGGCCAGGACCCAGAGAGGGGTTTGTGGATGGATAGGTCCAGCTGGATGCCTGAATAGGAGCGAGGCCCTAGGGTGGACATTTCTATGTTTGGGTGGGACAGAGACGTAAGAGAACTAATGATAAGGTGATCCTAGTTATTTGGTGAGGGTGAACATAAAACTGTTCTGTAATGGAAAAATACATGCATCTCCATTTTTACTGTGAAATAGGGGGAATGTACTTCTTATGTTTTTCTGCATATACTCCTGATATATGACCTGAAAAGTCTGTAACATTTTAATTGTTTCAATATATTTATTTCACAAATGTTCCAATATTTATAACTTGTGACTGCCTCCAACTCCCTGCAGATAAAGGTAACAAAACTTTTTACATTTATCTGTCATTTACAATTTTCCTACAGTGCTTTATCTAAGGAAGTCTTAAAGCATAAAAATACATTCACAATCATACAAAACAATTAAATGTTTGGAAAATAAAATGATTTACCTACTGTCCATTAACGTTGTTGACTTCCAGAATGTCAGCATCCTGGTGACCCCGACCTCTGGCAGATGTCCTTGGTGTCTGCAGGGCGGCAGTGTGTGCGGTGGGTACATTGTTGTAGAACGACAACGTGGAAATACAAATTGCCAGTGAATGTGTTTAATCCTCTCCTATGTTGCTGTAGTTTTTCAAATAATTTGTCCATCTCCCCTGGTTTATGACTTTTTCTCTTACTGATGCGTAGAAGTCCCTTATGTAATCTAGTTATAAAAACTGCTGCTATCTCCACCAAGATGGCTTTCCTTTTCACTGGTTTTCACACTACCTTTTGCTGATTTTATACCACTGGGATTTACTTCAGAAAGGATTTAAGATAGGGATGTAGCTATAATTTTTTCAAATGTTAGCCAAATACAGCAACACAATATTTTCAATGTTTCAACTTCATTCCATTTAGAAGATTCCAAATTGCTTGAATAACTTTTGATGTACACTTGGATGAAACACAAATCTAATTTTTAAAATCTTATTCATATTTATAGAATTTGCAGAAGTAATCAACTAGAAAATCTGTAAATCAATCTTTGTAGGTGCCAGCAGTCAAAAGTTCTTCCAATGAAACCACTTCTGATAGATTTTTTCTCATAATGTAACAACAGCTAAATTCAGGATAATTAAATTTTGAGAGAATATTTTTCTAATTGACCATTCTTGTCATTTAAAGCCTTCTGATGCAAAATTTTAGCCATTTTATATCATTCATTTAAGTAAACCTTTCTTAGGCTGCCCCATCTGACTTATATATGGAGATTCCAACATGGCAGGTCCCCAAGGAAAGTTTTATTTCCCCAAGACTGTGATTACTGGTTGGGATTCTGCGTCTGGGGAAACGGTGAGTTAAGGGTGAGCACCTCAACGTCCGAGTTCTTTGCTGTGGTCAACCCCAGGAGGGAGCTCTGCCCTCCTCATCAACGGAATCATCTAACATCTAACATCAACAGAAACATCTAACAAGAGCACTAACACCTCTTCCTTGAAGGAGAGGAGTAAACCCCAAACACCTCCAAATGGACCGCTGTAAAACGATTTTCATTCCCTTTGAGTTACCTTTGTTAGGACAGTCTTCTTTCAATCAGGTTACAGCGCCATCTAGCGATCAGAACTGGGAGTCCTGGGCGAGAAGTGAACTGCTTCAGAAACGCCCTGGGAGCTGCTGGGGAAACGGGTGCTGAATTGGAGCAGCTGGGTAGGGAGGTCGGGCCGACCGGGCTCAGCACAGGTGCAGCAGGGCTGAAGCCGAGGGTCTGAAGGCAGGATGGTGATGGACAGCAGTGGAACAGGAATCTAAAACTGACCCACGATTTTCATAATTGTGGCAAATAGTCAAATAATCCAGCGTTGCTTAAAGTTATTAATGAGTGTCCTATGGTTAATTCCCCTTCTTCATTTAACTTAAAATTTGTGATCCTTTTTACAAATTGATCAGCATCCACAAAGGGTTTGATGCCTCTACAAATGTAATCAAAAGTGACTACAGAACAGGGTTTTTTTTTATTATTATTATGATTATTAGTGAAATTTAAAATTGTTCTTACTTTGTAAAATATCAGCACTATAGATCCTGCATTCTTTTTCTCACCTCTGTGTTATACAGTATCACATACACTGTGTTTTGTTGTCAGCCGTCTATTTATAGATAATTAGATCATTGCTAATTTTTCCACTATCACAAACAATGTTGCAGTGGGACATTCTTATTCTCTCCTCTTTAAAATATGATTTATGGAAAAATAACATGGTTAGGTCTAAGGGTACGCATATTTTACGTATTGCAAGCTGTTAAAAATATCTCTCCCAGAAGAGGCTTTTCTCAGGTCCGATGAACAGAACCAAGGCTCCCGGGTAGCCTTGCCCGGATCTCAGAAAGGGAACTACAACCCCTGCTGGTCTCCGTTGCTCATTCTAGGCAGCTAATCCCTCGAAGCCCTCCCTGGCTGTGGGACAGAGGTGGACGTCTGAGGACAGGCTATGGGATTCAGACAGGTAGGACCAAAATACTAAAACGGAGGCCACCAATTGTGAAATCGAGGCCTTCTAGGGAAAAGAAGTTCATGCCCAAATGTGTGCACTTTTGGTTCCAGGGAAGCAAGCTTGGTAAACATCGTGTAGGATGGCTTCCTGAGGCAGAAGAGGAGAGCGGCAGCAAGCCTGCACGTCCCTCTTCTTGAGTTGTCTTTCTGGTGCCTGTACAGACTTCATCATTCTTTACAAAGTCTTCATTGTGATGGCATTACCCTATTTGTGCGCGCACACACACACACACAGAAAAGAGTTTGGAAAGATTATTTCTGAGCCTAAGAATTTTGCTGTGCCACTTTTTCCTTTTGCTTTTTCTCCCAACCAACTCACGCTTCCTAAACTGTCATTTCATATTAAGTGTCTTAACCCTGAGACCTAAGTATTCACTTACATATTTAAAAATATTTCTCAAATACCCCCTACATAGGAAGCACTGTCCCAGGAGCTTGGAATATATTAGTGTGCAAAATAAAGTGACCTGATTTCATGGAGTTTACAATCAGAGTTTATGTTACTATGCATTTATATTTCATATATATTATATCGTAGGTAAGAAGGCAATGAGAGTGGTGAGCAAAGTGCATGAAGGTAAGATGACTACAGAGCTCTTGATGCCTCAGGTTTCTGCAGTAAATAGGGTGACCAAAACAGGATTCAGCTGAATTGAGTTGTGAGCAAAAACTTGAAGGAAATGAAAGAGTTAATCAACAGATGCAGAGTGGAGTGTCCTAGGGAGGGCAAAAGCCCTACAAGAGAGCTCATTTTTCAAGGGGACTGCAAGGAGGCCAGCATGGCTGGAGTGTAGCTGACCTCGGAGGGTCATTCTTCGTGCGCAGGGCATGCTGAGGAATCTGGCTTCCGCTCTGAGCCGAATACGTGGCCATTGCAGGGTGTGAACAGCGAGGCTGTGCATGGTCTCATTCTCATTCAGCTGTGTGAATGATACAGCTAGAGAGAGCGGCAGGGGTGGAAGCAGGTAGGCATTTTCTGAAGCTCCAGGGAGAGATGATGAGGCTCCGATCAGGTTTCACCTGTGTCAGATTCTGTCTTCCTGCCATTCAGTCTGATGAAACTGTGTGGTTATGCGTTCCTGATAGAGGTGTGAAGAAGCAATCTAGGGAAGCTCTCCCTACAGTCTGAGAGAAACCCTATACCTTAAGAAGGTATTGAACTGGTGTGAGAAATTGGAGCTTTGCTGTGTTATCCCAGATCTGTGCTTTCCAGAGAAGTCTTGTTTAGCTGGGTCTCTAAGAAAGGATGATGAAGGTGTGGTTTAAAACGTGGCCAGTTTGAAACCAGACTGTTTAAACATGAGCTGATTAGGGAAATGTGGTTCTTAGCCTGAGAAGAGTTAGGGAACACCAGGGTAAGGATTTAGCGAGGACACGGAAGTGGGGAGGGGACCAGCAGGGACACTCGTGCTTTCTGCCTCTCCTTTTCTTGCTCCAAAACTCTGCTTTCGAATTGAGTCTCCCCCCTTCAATAGGACTCCCTTCAAAAGTAACTAGTCCCTCCGCCTGTGCTTCTGTCTTGACTTCTTGTATCTGTGAGAAGTTAAAATCCAGAATAATCTCAGTGCCTCATGGCTGTAGGCGTGTAAATTTTAAGAACTGGTAACAGTGACAGGGTGGGCCTATAATCCCAGCTCTTTGGGAGGCTGAAGCAAAAGGATGGCTTGAGGCCAGGAGTTCAAGACCAGCCTGAGCAAAATAGTGAGGGCCCCTTCTTCACACAAACAAAAATAATTAGCTGAGTGCAATTCAGCTGCCTGTAGTCCCAGCTACTCAGGAGGATGAGGTGGGAGGATGGCTCAAATCTGGGAGTTTGAGGCTGCAGGGAGGGAGCTGTGATCCCATTACCACACTCCAGCCTGGGCGACACAGCGACCTTGTGTCTAAGGTTAAAGAAAAAGAAACACGGGTAACCCATGACTTAGGAAACAGAAAAGGCAAAGCCAGTTGCAGGCCCCTAAGATGACATCTCTAGGGAGGAAGAATAAGGAGCTTTGAAGCATTCAGAGTGAAAAGAGAATCACAACCCAAGAAAGCCCTGATTCAAGAAATCTGAGCCGATCTGACCTCGGCCTACTATCAGCACACTTTCCTGTTCTAAGATCTGTCCATCTGAGGATGGGGACAGGTGCTTAGGTGATGTCACAGCAATACAGAATGTTCAAGCCACATTTGCATAGGGAAACGCGTCTCACAGGGCCACCATTTTGCAGGCCTTCATCCACCAGGCCTCAGCTAGTGTCAATCACCTGGAATGAGAGGTAGGAGGAAATGGGTGGAGATCAGCTAATAGCACAGAGGCAGGGGGGCCTTCTGGCGCATGCGCAGTCTCTCCACCGCACTGCAGGGGTCGGCTTCAGGAGGGAAGGGGTTTCTGGGCGCATGCGCACTCTTGATACACTGCAGGGGCTAGCTTTGCTGGAGGAGGGGGCTTCCTGGCGCCTGCGCACTATTCTTACAGCATTGCAGAGTCCACTTTGCGGCTGCGCTAGTTTGGCAACTTCCAGAAAGCTCCAGGGCTGGGAGGGGGGATCAGGAGGGGGTATTGGTCTGTCATTCTCTCCTCCAGCTCCTCCCTCCCCTGGAGCTCTCAAGCCACAAGTGTTCTTTTTCTGATGTGTTACTGCACCTTGTAGGCAGCAACCAAACCACACAGGCATGGCCCAGTTCTGTTCTCTGACAACATCTAATTGGGAAGTTTGTTAGGACTTGGAAGTACGCTGTGCGGGTCACCAAAGTAGCATTAGAGTCAAATAACGGACCCTAATTTTGGAAAGAGAGCAGCTGCATGGAGGCAATGTGGGCAGATTGACAGGCTGGAGGTGAGCCCTCCTAGGGAAGCCTCACCCCCTGCATCTGAGCCCTGCGCCCCCCGCCTTCTCTTCCCCGGGGTCTCCATCCTTAGTGGCCAGGGCTGATTTAGAAACCAGAGGCCTAGTCCACTCCTGCCCTGTCAGTCAGAAATTCAAGGAGTGGGCCCGCCGATGTCTAACAAGCCCTGCGAGTGGTTTTGATGCGGACGCTGAGCTAGACACTGGGGCAGGGTGCTGACACGAGGGCAGGAGAGCTTGTGGTGGAAGCAGCCCAAAGAAAACTAGAAAGTTTTCATTTCCAGGATCTCCCTCTGAAGAGTCTCCCCTCCCAGCCTGGCTGAACTCCTGCGCTTTCTGAGAGGCAGCAGTGGCAGGAGAGGGACGGTTGCCTGTCTGCGGCCTGTGTGCTAGTGCTGTGTTATGAAGTCTCCTTCTGTGCGCATCACGGCTGTATCAAAAGTGAGGATTCTGAGGGAGATTAGAAAGAGGCGATGCATGTTTGAAGGCCTCTGACAAACTGCTCATTCTGTTCTGTTCTTTCCTCCATGCTCTAGCTGTGGCATTTTGCCTTATTATCATGTCTTTTCCCTCATCTAAGATTTGGGTTCCGAAAACAGAAACTGGGAAGACTCAAGGACATTACAGATGTAACCTTACTGAAGTCCCGAGTAATTTAATGAGCAGAGATGTGACTGTGTCCTTGAATGGGGGAAATGAAGAGAAAGACACGAAGTGGAACAAAATAAAGTCATTTCCCCAAGTATGTTCCTGCTACACCATTTGGTAGGTTTTTACAGTCACCTGGGCAAGAGATGATAGTTGCTTGAATTACTTTAGGGATGAAAAGCACATAGATTTGTTATTCTTTTCAAGGTAGATAGAATTTGAAATAGGAGAGTAGGTGGAGGGAGTGGGTTATTCAGCAGTATGGAGAATAAACTAGGTGTTGGACCTAAGATGCTTATTCTAAAGGCAATGCCATTTATTGAGATGCAGAATGGAAGAGCGGGAGTAGCTTTCAAGAGGGAAAAATCGGAGTTCCATTTCTGACTTTTGATGCATGAAAGAAATCTGTAAAAATTCCAGTGGGTTTCAAGTTAGCTGTAAGATTTCTACGTGCGAAACGTAGAAGTCTGTACTAGAGATAAAAAGCATGGGAGTGAGTCACATGCCTGAATATTTAAAACCATGATGTATGTGTTAGTTTTCCCCATCCCCAGACTTAGTGGCTTAAAGTATTAATAATTTATTATTTAAACTCTCTGTGCTTACTTGAGATTGTGCATGAGAAATAGTTTTATTTTCCCCCCCCCCAGCACATTCTGGTTCCTCTGTGTTGTCTCTAAATTTGGCCTGTGTCCTGAGCAACTATTTCTTTAGCTCATCATTTCTTGTTGTTTTAGCTTATGATTAACTAAAGTCAATTGATGCTTGAAACATTGTACCTGAAATAATCTTGCCAAGGTCCACAAAATCATAGGGATATCCTTCAACTGGTGACAGTTTTACCAATTTTCCATTTTCCAGCCCACAGGAGGTTTGCTCACCTTTTCCCAGTTTTTCCTGGCAGATTCCTCACTGTGCTTTCCCTTTATACCAGCTGCTGCATCTCAGAGCCAGTGCCACGAGCATTATATATATATATTTTTTTACAGTGGTGCCCCACTTCTAAGTATCCATGTATTTGTCACATAGCTGTGTGGTGCATATCAATTTACCTCCCCAAATCAGTGATTTAAAACAACAGTTACATTTCTAATGATCCCGTGGGTCGTCTTAGTGGTTCTTCTGATCTGGGCCATCTCATCTGGCCCTGGATTGTCTAGAACGGCCTCACATCTGTGAACCCTGGCTTGGTGGCAGCTTAGGCAATAGGGGTGATTTGGCATTATGTCTGTTATCCTTAAGCAGGCTTGCCCAGTCTGCTTCATATAACCTCAGAGTTCAAAAGTAGCCCAAACGTGTAAGTATTTTTTTTTTCTACATCTACGGATGGGTCACATTTGCTATTGCTCCTAAGCAATGAACTGACCAAAGCAGTGAACGTGGCCAGGCCCGGAGTCAGTGTGGGAGAGAACAACCCAGTGGACTGGATACAAGGAGTGGAATTATTGCTGCCACATTTGCATGCATGGAAATGGATTCGTGTAGGGGTATTACCATACTGAGTGTTCCAACATTTTAGAATTATGAACAGAGGAGGAGGAATCAATAAACAAAACTGAGTTAGACAAGTCAGAGTTCAGTGAATAACATGGAAAATGGAGCCTCAGAAACAGAAAGGAGGCTACTTAAAGGGGAGGCTCAGAAATACGTGGATGCACACGAGCAGCCAGATGAGACAAGCACTGAGATGTGTCCACCAGATTGAACAGCACGAAGGTTCACAGTGATGTTTGAAAGATTTATTTCGATGGAGTGAGGGGAAAACACACCCAGAAAGGCATGAATACTTCGTGGCAAATAGGTAGTGTCTGTAGAGTAACCCATTATTGTTCATTATGCATAGACTTTTCTGTGTGGGACAAGGATTTGTTTAAATTCTAACTCAAAATCACTACAGATATTTCAACCACGTGAAAAATAATCACAGCATCTATTCTTGATTCATGGCAGTCAGAAAGCACATGATAATCTCCACTATATTTCTATGGCTTAAAAAGACATGCCAGGCTCTATTCCTGGCCTGGCTAGAATCCTGGTGATGCAGTTGGTAGATGGATGGGCCCAGCTGAAAGCCTCAGCATCAAGCACCTGAGGTCGATATCTATGTTTAGAGTGGGAAAGCCATGAAGAATATGATGATACTTCAAGGCTTTTTTTTTTTTTTTTTTTTTTTTGCAGTTTTATTAATGATTGAGGTATTGAAGACAAAGAGGAAATGATAAATAACAGAAGAACTTGTTCATTTACTTCTTTCAGTTGAAATTCAGGAATATATCTTCTTCTCAGAACACTCCAAAACATTCTAATGATTTGGAGTAGTCTTTAATTTCACAAACATTTCATCAGGAATAACTGGAGTTAGTCAGTCATACTAGTTAATAACAGTCGTAACTTATTTTATCATTCACACTGGCATTATTTCCAACATTTTTCTAACATTCCTTTCAAATGTTTATGATTTTGTAAAGTGGAACATTTAAATGTCTATAGAATAAATAGAAGTATGGAAAATGAATCATTTATTTCCAATACATGATAGTACACTTTCATTATTTGATTCCAGAATTGCAGTAGTAGTTATCATAGCCATTATGCACAGTATTATTAAACTCACTTTTATGAATATAGTGATACATATTTTTTATAGATTAATAGTAAATTATCCCCAAAATTATTTATTGTAACTTTGTTTCTGTGATCGTAAGCTTAAAAAATGTTGCAAGATAGGACAAGGAACTCCTATACTTTCTTTTCCTAGATTCCTCATTTATATTTTGTTTAAAATGCTTCATTTTTGCTTCAGTTGATTTATTATTTTTATCATTGTCTTTCTTTATAGACATGGATTGATATATGGGTTTGCATAAACATGTCATACCCACTATCCTCCACACACACTTTTTACAGGTTGTTTGTTAATAAATTAGATAAAGAATATTCTTTTAATCCTAAATATTTTGGAGTACATTTCCAGTAACACTGACATCCTCTTACATAACCATGGTTCTGGAAATTTAGGATTGATTCAATGCTATTATCTAATTCATAATCTATATTCAAGTTTTGTCACTTGTCCCAATTATGTCCTTTACAGCCATTAGTTTGCAATCAAGGATAATGTGTTGCATTTAACTCTTTCTTTCAGCACCTTTTCTCTGGAATAATTCTTCAGCATTTATTTGAGAATCATGACTTTTAGGTTTTTGAGGCCTGTTGTCACTTGTTTTGTGAATTATTTCTCAGTTTCTGTTTGTCTAATGTTGTTCCATGATTAAATTTATGTCATGCATTTTTAGCGAGAATGTTATTGAAGAGATGCTGTGTCCTTCTTAGAGCATCTTTTCAAGAGGCAGATGATGTTGATTTTTACCAATGTTGGTGATATTAACTTTGATCACTTGAGTAGAATAGATTTCTCCATAATTACCATTTCCATTTTGTAATTAATAAAGGTAATTTGTGGGAAGATACATAATCACACTTTAACTTATTATTTTAGCATAAATTCATGACTTTTTAATTCCTTTATCATTTATCCTTTAGTTTTTAGTTGGTATCCTACTGTCTGGAAGAGTTTTTCTTTCTCATTCATTCATTCATTCATTCATTCACTGATTTATATTGGTTTGGACTCATGATTCTCATTTTGATCATTCAGTTAAATCCCTTACTACCTTTTATCTATTTTTTTAAAATTAAAGTTCTTATAACACAGTTCTAAATTTACAGAAAAGATGGGAAAGCAGTAAAGAAATTTCCCATGTAGCTACTCTGAGTTCCTCCTAAAGACAGTCCAGAGTATCTGACACCCAGTTTTGCCCTTAGTGACATTTTACATAGGTATGGTACATTTATTACAGCGAGTGAACCAATACTAGTGTATTATTAACTAAAATGCATACTTTTCAAGTTTCCCTGGTGACCTTCTAATCTGTACTTTGTCTCTTCCAGTATCTCAGTCTGAATTCCAAACTGCATTTACTTGTCGTGTTTCCTTAGGCTCCTCTAGACTGTGATGGCTTTTTTAGACTTTCCTTGTTTTTGATAACTTTGACACTGCTTAGAACTCCTGGTTAAATATTTTGTAAAACATCCATCAATTGGGAACTGTGTTATGATTTTCTCATTATTAGACTGGGGCTATGGATATTGAGGGATAAGGTTCATCAAGATAAACTGCCAGTTTTATAACATCCTATCAATGGTACATACTATCAACATGAATTATCACTGTTGATGTTGAACTTCAACACTTGGTTTGGACAATGATTCTCAGGGTTCTCCACTGTAAAAGTATTTATTTTTCTCCATTTCCATGGTATAGTCTTTAGAAAGAAGTCACTATGAGCAGCCCACACTTAAATCATAAGATATGTTCTACCTCCTCAAGGGGGGATTATCTGTATAAATTATTTGGAATTCTGACTCCTTCAGGCTGACTTCTGTAGACTTGGACATGTTTTTTTCCCCAGCACTTCCTTACTGGAACATTGTTTTCCTTCAAAAATAAATTATTCAGTTCTTTCTTTTCTGATTTGAAGTATCTTATTTATAATATATGAGTTTATATACTCACGGGCTACATTCAGCTTCATAGTATTTTTCTATTATCCGTTTTTCGCTAGCACTTTTTGTGCTAATGCATTAGTGACAAATGCATTAGTAAAATCATGAGGCGCAGGGTCTTCTGTAAGCCCATAAGCCCCTAGAAATATCCTAAAACAAGGTGGCTAATGGAAGATTCTGCTCATAGCTTAAAAATTGCCAATCTTGGGAAATTCGCTTGCGCTCCAACATTTTGAGGGAAATGACTACCTTCCCTATTAAAGTCTTTCAGTTTAAATGTATACCTTTGTTGTTCTCACCCACAAATTTCCAGCACCTCTTCCACTACCTCTTCTATCCATTTTCTGCATACTCCAACTGAGATATACCACAATTATATTTTCCTCCAGGCTCACTGTTTATTATATTAATGTTCCTGTCACTTTTGAGTTGGGGAGCGATCCTGTGTCCAGAAAAATTAGACTTATAACAGAAACTGCTCTTAGACATTTGAGTGAAAAGTCAAGAGTTTATTTTGCAGCTTTTTCTTAGCACAGGGATAGTGCCCTGCATTCCCCAGTTGCTAAAGCCCTTAAACTCTTCCTGTCAAAAGTTACATTAATCTCTCTTCCTCGAAGGAAATGTGTGAACCCTGAGAACAACTCCATTTTTTTTTACGTTAAAATCCACTTCATTCGTATGTGAGTTGTGTTAGAAATTTATGCAATGATCAGAAACCCATGTTGTAGCGCCATCTGTCATCCAAAAATGGAAGAATGAGAGCAAACTAAAATTCTAGGAACCCAGGCTCCCAGCAGCTGCAGCACATCCTGGTGGTGATTGTGAAGACAGAGTTCAGAGTCCTGGACAGAAACGATTCCAGGGAACCACTGTTGATGGACTTCAATGAAGAGCAAATTATACTGCCTTTTAAATTATACAATTCGTAGAATTTACTGTGAATATTCAGAAGTACAGAAGATTACAAATTAAACATTAAAAAATATATACACAATATCCCTTTTTCCATTTGACTGCATACCATTTTTAACTGTGTTTACGTGTTCGTATTTTCCAGTATGTCTACCAGTGTATCCAAATGAACTTATATATGTCTACCTACATAGAGATAGTGATTTAGATGTAGATACAGCTATAAATATAGATATTAGATTTTTCATACTTTCAATGGCATTTAACCAGATCTATATCTACTAATGTATGTGTTTCCATATATAATACATTGATGTAGCTATATATATATATATAATATTTAGCTATATAGGTGATATTCACATTTTTCCAAATTGGCTCTTATTTGTAGTATGTCATAGTGCTCTTTCCATATTATTAGATATCCACTGCAGTATTTCTGTTAGCACTTTGTATTCCAAACTATATATACCCTTCAATTTGTCTATGGCCCATTCATAAAAATTTACTATATTTTTATTTTTAAATTTTGCAGAAAATGCTGCAGAAAGCATTCTGATGAACCTTACACTTCAGTAATAATAAAATCAATGAGTAAAAAAGGATATAGAAATTACATATCCTACATTAAAATGTGTATGTAACAGGCCAGGCACGTGGCTCATGCTTGTAATCCTAGCACTTTGGGAAGCCACGGTGGGTGGATCACTTGAGGTTGGGAGTTCATGACCAACCTGGCCTAAACATGGTGAAACCCAGTCTCTACTAAAGATACAAAAATTAGCCGGGCATAGTGGCAGGCACCCCTAATCCCGCTACTCGGGAGGCTGAGGCAGGGGAATCACTTGAACCCGGGAGGCAGAGGTTGCAGTGAGCCGACATCATGCCACTGCACTCCAGCCTGGGCACTAAGAGTGAGACAGTGTCTCAAAAAAAAAGTGTATGTAATAAATGCCACAGGCAATTCTCAAGCCTGAGTATTAGTAATTTGTTTCTCCCCAGTCAGGCTAAAGTGGCTTCTCTAATTAGCTTATTTTAGTTTTGGAGGATACATAGGGTTTATTGTGTTATTTATGTGTTTTTCTGGAAAAGTGCCTGCTCATGTCACTTAATACATTATTTTAAAAATTAGGTTGCTTTTATTATTAATTTTAAGTCATGATATTTTATCAGCATTATATTGGGTCCTTCACTGCAAATACATTACAAATATTTAACTATTTGTAGTCTTTCTCTAGTATGCTTAAACGTTATTAATAATTTTATGGACAAATGTAAATATTTCTGATTTCACGTGGACACGTTAGGAAATATTTTATTGCTGTTTAGTTTTCATTTAAGATGCATAGTCTTATTACATCTAGAATTTATATGTGTGGTCAAAGGTGGAGAATCTAAGGTTACTTTATTAATATATGGCTGGAAATTCTAAAATCTTAATACATCCACTCTGGATTGTAGATTTTTATTAAGCCAAGTTTTAATGTTATATACAAAATCTATTCAGTGAAAAATTGTAACAGGAGTCTCCCTGAATAGTATGAAAAGTGTTATTTTTTAAAACCATTTTTGAGTGTTTTCTTGTGATTTTATTGGTACTGCTACCTTTGTCTAAATACGTATTTTAGGGTGCACGCTACTTGGTAAGCTATTAACCTTTCAGATTCAGCATTTCAGGACTGACCTGTAAGAATGCAGCTACAGAATGTATAAACTACAGGATTTTCTTTCCATGCAACCTGAAATGCTTTTTTTCTGGAAGCAACGGCAAAATAAAGTTATTTTACACTTATTTCTGCCATGCTGAAGAACAGCAAGGATATAGAAATCGATCGTGGGGTGACAGAGACTTTTGGAAACTGTTTATTCTTGACTTCTTAACCGCCCAGAGAGAACACTCAATGAGCCTCTGGTCTCCGGGTATCCCCGGTTTGTCGCGGGACGGTAGCCATGGGGCGCCGGACAGCGCACGGCCGCAGAAGCGCCGGGCAGACCCGAGGCTACCTCGCGGTGCGCTGTGGGAAGGTCACGTGGGCGGCGGGAGGACGCCGGCTACGGGGGCCTGGCCGGGAGCAGCGCTGGTGGGGCGGAGCCGCTGCGCTCCTGCCAGCCTCAGCCTCTTGGGCCTCAGCCAGGTCCCTTTAAGATCAGGGCGCTTGCTAGGAATTTCTCACCTGTAGTTTGCCCGCGGAAATTGAGATGCGAAATACTGCTCAACTCCCCTGACCTCATTCTTTCTAGGGTTCAGGCCCCCAGACGTGGATTTTGCTTGTTTCTTTGTTTCCTACTATGTAAAGGGATTGGCTTTTTTTTTTTTTTTTTTTTTTTTTTTTTTTTTTTCTGGACAACGTAAAAGTCTGTTTTTACTATCTATCGATTTTATATTCATGTGACAATCCACAAATGAAGTTGCTTATTGTATTCCTTTGTATCATTAGTGCTTTATATTTCTACTTTAATTACCTTGGTAAGACTTTTTTTTCGAATGTTTAGATCGATGTGGAGTCTTGTTGAATGGGAAGTCAACATCAATTTTGATTTTAGATTTGGATACTGATGCTCTATTTTGTGTTCTTCGGACTTTTTAATCTACCCCAAAAGCTCCAGAAGCAAAATGTCTTCTATAGTTTTATACATTATCTTTAAAATCCTGTGACTATTTACCAGTATATAACCTTATTTAAAAGTTTGTGATTTTTACCCCCAATCTTTTAATTTTCATTGCACTTAAAACAACTTTATTAACTTCATTAATAGCAAAACTATTGACATTTATTTTTGAACCACTTCTATATGAAACTCCTCCGACTTCAGAATTTTGTTTCTAACTTACCCCACCCTTGTACCTCGTGTGCCATCTCCTAGCTCAGTCATCTGTCCGTTGCAGAAATCTCTTCACTGCCACCTCTCACAAAATAAGCAAGTGTAGGTTCTTTTTTCCTATGTGTTGTAAGTTATGTGGAATTTACCTCCATGTTTTTCTGTATTCTAAAAGTATTATAAAAAGACATTGACAAAGTTAAGGGTGAAGCAGAGGCAGGAAACAAATCCCAACAACAAAATTCCTGATATGACAGGAATGATATTCAGCTGTCTTCTTACAGACTTAGGAATTTTCTTTGAGGAGTATTCAAAAACTATATGCGAGTAATTATTTTGCTGTGTTAACTTTCTAATTTTTGACGTAAGAAAATATGTTGCTGATAAAAATTTAAATCTAGAAAAAAATCACATAATTAAAGACTGTCATCTACTTTCTGAATCCTGAAATTTGTAACGACCTTCAACATTCATACTTGGGTGTCTGCGTTTTCAGATCTATGCATGTAAACACCTGTATACACAAATATGTGTATTTCTGTTTTCCTGTGTGCAGTAGACTATACAATGGTAATTGTGTTAATTTAAACTAGATATATCATGTCATAGTATTGCCCAATGCGGTGTTATCAGTGCTCCTTTAGTTGGTTGGAACGTTGTAACTCAAAAAATACATAGTATACCTTCTTACGTCCACCCCACAAGTGAGGACACTAGAAATGTGATAGGTAGGGTAACTATTGAAAGTTACAAAGGCATTAAGTGATGTAATCAGAACAAACCAGAACACTGTCCCTCTGGTTCGCTGCACCCTACCATCCTCTTCACCACTGTATAGGAAGAAAAATCATCTCACTGTTCTGTTGTTCTATAGTCTTTTATTGTGGATATGTTAAATATTCAGAAATTACTGATTATTTCTAATGTTTTTATAGTAATCTGTTGAAAGGGTGTGTTATATTTACCAAGTTATCCATTATTCTTTGATGGATATATACAGTAGTTTGTTTTCTTTTGTATTTTGCCAAAAGAAACAATATGGGAGTACACATCTCTGTACATTTGTCTGCACTAGAAGTCTATTATTTTTGTAGAATATATTCGTAGAATTTAAAATTCTGGGTCAAAGGATGTTTATCTCTGAAATCTCACATAGTAGCAAATTGCTACCCAAGTTATATTACTTTTTTTTTTTTTTTTTTTTTTTTTTTTTTTGAGAAGATGGTCTGGCTCTGTCACCCGGGCTGGAGTGCAGTGGCAAAATCCTGGCTCACTGCAAGCTCCGCCTCTTGGGTTCTCGCCATTCTGCTTCAGCCTCCTGAGTAGCTGGGACTACAGGTGCCCGCCACCACGCCCAGCTATTTTTTTTTCTTTTGTATTTTTAGTAGAGATGGGGTTTCACCATGTTAGCCAGGATGGTCTCGATCTCCTGACCTCGTGATCCGTCTGCCTCAGCCTCCCAAAGTGCTGGGATAACAGGTGTGAGCACCACGCCCAGCCAGGTTTCACCAGTTTTTATATGCAGTCTTTATGTATACAAATATGTTAAATTTTATTGTGTGTATACATTTGTATAGCAACCATTACACTCAGGATACAGCATTTTTCCAACGCTACAAAAAAAATTCTCACATGCAACCCTGTGTTAACAATACCCTCCTCCAGTCCTACTCCTGACCTCCATGGATTTGTTCTCCATGACTATAAATTTATAATTTCAAGGATGTGTTACAAAGTATAAAATAGTTATAAATGTATGGAAAGTAATCTTTTGATATTTTTTTCCAGTCCAGTGATGTGAAATCTATGTCACTGCATGTATCAATAGTGTGTTTGTGTTTATTTCTGAGTAGTATTCTGTTGCATAAATGTATCATTGTTTATTCCTCATTGGTTCAAGGACATTTGGGTTATTTCCTGATTTGGGCAGGACAAATAATGCTGCTGTGAACATTGCACAGATTTTTGTGTCAACATTAGTTTTCATTTCTCTAGGGTAAAAATGTTCAAGGGTAGACTGCTAGATCATATGGTAAGTGCATTTGTAACTTTATAATAAAATGTCAAACTGTTTTTCACAATAGCTCTACCATTATATATTCCCAACACCACTTGGTGTTTTCATATTTTTAATTATTTTAGTGATTTCAGTAGATACAGTGGGTATATCATGATGGCCTTAATTTGAATTTCTCTAATGGATAATAGGGTGCCATCGATATATTCTCTGTAGCATAATGTCTGTTGAAGACATTCCCATTTGAAACAGATTATTTTCTTTACCATTTGGTTTAGATAATTCCTTGTGTTTTCCTCATAAGAGTCCTTTGTCAGTCGTATGATTTGCAAATGTCTCTGTACCTTGACTTCTCGTTCGCTTATAACAGTATCATTCACGGAAGAGTCCAATTTACTGGTTGTTTTTCTTTCATGAATCGTGCTTTTGGTGTCATGTCTAAGATGTCTTCTTCCAAACTTAGGTTAACAAATTTTCTCCTACAATTTCTTGTATAAAAGTTTCGCAGATTTTCATTTTAGATTGAGAGAAATAGTCCATTGAGATTATTTTTGCTTTAGGTGTAAAGCATAAGGTAAAGTTCATTTTGTATGTATGGGTTGGATATACAGCCAACAGCTTCGATTTAAATCTTACTTCACTGAATTTCTTTTGCACACCTGTCAAAAAGGTTTTGTCTTTTATTCTGTGGGTCTGTTTCCAGAAAGACTCTATTCTGTTTCACAGTTATATGTCTCTATCTGTCCACAATTCTGCGATGTCTTCACTACTGTAGCTGCACACTACATCTTATATTCAGGTACTATGATTCCTCCAACGTAATTGTTCTTTCTCAGAACTGTTGTAGCTATTTTAGTTCATTTGTCTTTCCATGTAGGTTTTAGAATGTTTGCTAATGTCTACAAAAAAAAATGTGCTGGGATTTAGGTAGGAATTTATTTATATGTATATATTAATTGGGGAACAATTAGCATCTTTGCTGTGTTTAGTTTTCCATTCTAAGAACAAGGTATGTCTTTTTACATATTTAGGTCTTTAAAAATTTTTAACGTTCTATAGTTTTCAGTGTAAGATTCTGCACATTTTGTCATATTTATGCCTTTTTTATTTTTATGGTATTTTTAAAATTTGAGTTTCTTGGCCAGGTGTGGTGGCTCATGCTTGTAATCCCAGCACCCTGGGAGGGCAAGGCACATGGATTGCTTGAGGTCAGGAGTTCAAGACCAGCCTGGCCAACATGGTGAAACCCCATCTCTACTAAAAATACAAAAATTAGCCAGGTGTGGTGGCGCACACCAGTAATCCCAGCTACTCAGGAGGCAGAGGCTTACTAATCACTAGAACCTTGGAGGAAGAGGTTTCAGTGAGCTGAGATTGTACCACTGCACTCCAGCCTAGGTGACAGAGCAAGATTCTGACTCAAAAAAAAAAAAAAAAAAAAATTACACACACACACACACACACACACACACACAGTATTTATCTTATATCTCTAATCTGACATCTGGCTGCATTCAATTATCAGTTCTTGGGGTTCTTTGGTAGATTCCCTGAGATCATCTACATCGATGTCATGTCATCTGCAAAATAGTTTTCTTTCTTTTTTCCTATCTGTATTATTTTTCTTTTTTCTTTTTCCTTTTCTATATTTTCCTGATTGCACTAGCTAGGGCACCATGTAGCATGTTGAAGAAGTGGTAAGAATTGACATATTTGCCTTTTTCCAATCCTGGAGACAATACGTAAGTCTCTTAGAGTTTAGTATGATGTTCACTGTAGGTTTTTAGTAAATGTTCTTTTCAGCTTAAGGAAGTTAACTTCGTTGGACTTTGGCCTATTCCTACTTTACTAACAGATTTTATCCAGAAAGAATGTTAGCAATTGTTTGCCTTGAATTACTCCTAAATTTATTTAGATTTGTTTTTTGCCCCAGAATACAGGCTACCTTTCTAAATGTTCAGTGTGCTTCCAAAAAGTGAGTGTATTCTATTGCTGTTGGGTGGAACATGTGAATCTGTAAATGGCAATTAGAATAAGTTATAGAATAGTATTTTCCCAGTATTCTATATTCTTACCAATATTTTTTCCTCTACTTATTTAATATTGAAGAGAGGTACTAGAATTTCCAACTATAGTTTTTAATTTGTCTGTTTCTCTTTGAAGTTCTATCAGTTTCCACTTCATGTATTTTGAAGATCTGTTGCTTGGTGATAAATGATTGGTATTCCTGTAGGTTCTTGATAAATTGACCTATATTGTTATGAACTAATTTTCTTTATTCCTGGTACAATTTTGGTAGGAAATCTAGTTTGATTTTTAAAAATACCACCATTACAGGTTTGTTTTCATATTTGTTATGATGGCATATATTTCTCTATTCTTTTACCTTTACACTGTCTGTATCTTTGTATTTAAAATGCATTTCTTCAGGAAACGTATAGTTGGCTTTTGCTTTTATGGCATATCTGACAATGTCTTAGAGTTTGTGTAGACTGTTTACAATTAAAATGATCATTTGGTTCTCTTTTCTTCTTTATCTGTTTTATTTTGGAATAATATGTTTTATGATTCAGTTTTCTTTCCTTTATTGGATTATTTTTTGTAACTCTTTTATTATTCTGGTGGTTGATTTAGGGTTTACTGTGTATGTTTAACTTATCAGAGTCTACTTTCAAGTGATATCCTACAAGTGTATGAAATGTGTAAGTCTTAAAATGGTATAAATGCATTTCTCCCTTTCTGAACTTTGTAAATTTGTCATACAGTTTACTTTTACTGGCAATCCCTCTGCACATTGTAATTTTTTGTGTGTCAATAGTAAATTATATGCTAAACATATTTAAACACTACTAAAATTATCTTACTCATGGAACTACAAATCCCTGTGTTCTTCACTCTTTTGTGTAGATTCAAATTTTTATCTGGCATTGTTTACTTGCTACCTGAAATTTAACATTTATGGTAGTGAGGGTCTACTAGTGATGTGTTATTTCTGGTTACATATACATGAAACAGTCTTCGCTTTTCCTTGCTTTTGGAAAATATTTTTGCTTTGTATAGAATACTGATAGACTTTTTCCTCTTTCATTGCTTTAACAATATCACCACACTGTCACTTCTGTGTTGTTTTTGAGAGGTGAAGCCGGCTGGGCTTCTGGGTCGGGTGGGGACTTGGAGAACTTTTCTGTCTAGCTAAAAGATTGTGAACACATCAATCAGCGCTCTGTGTCTAGCTAAAGGTTTGTAAATGCACCAATTAACACTCTGTAAAAATGCACCAATCAGCACTCTGTGTCTAGCTAAAGGTTTGTAAGCACACCAATCAACACTCTGTAAAAACAGACCAATGAGCACTCTGTAAAATGGATCAATCAGCGCTCTGTAAAATGGATCAATCAGCGCTCTGTAAAATGGGCCAATCAGCGGGATGTGGGCAGAGACAAATAAGAGAGTAAGAGTTGGCCACCTGAGCCAGCAGCCGCAACCCGGTGGAGTCCCCTTCTGTCCTGTGGAAGCTTTGTTCTTTTACTCTTCACAGGGAATCTTGCTGCTGCTGACTCTTGGGGTCCACACTACCTTTATGGGCTGTAACACTCACTGTGAAGGCCTCTGGCTTCATTCCTGAAGTCAGCAAGACCAGCCCACTGGGAGGAACAAGCAACTCCAGAGGCGCCGCCTGTAAGAGCTGTGGCACTCACTGTGAAGGTCTGCAGCTTCACTCCTGAAGTCGAGCCAGACCAGGAGACCACCGGAAGGAAGAAACTCCAGACACATCTGAACATCTGAAGGAACAAACTCTGGACACGCCGTCTTTAAGAGATGTAACGCTCACCACCAGGGCCCATGGCTTCATTCTTGAAGTCAGCCAGACCAAGAACCCATAGGGAATAACCAATTTCGGACACATTTTCATTGAGAAATCTGATGTTATCCTGATTTCTATTCTTTCTTTCTTTTTTTTTTTTTTTTTTTTGAGACAGAGTCTCACTCTGTCGCCCAGGCTGGAGTGCGGTGGGGCAATCTCGGCTCATGGCAAGCTCCGCCTCCCAGGTTCCCGCCATTCTCCTGCCTCAGCCTCCTGAGTAACTGGGACTACAGGTGCCGCCACCTCGCCCGTCTAATTTTTTCTATTTTTAGCAGAGATGGAGTTTCACCATGTTATCCAGGATGGTCTCGATCTCCTGACCCCGTGATCTGCCCGCCTTGGCCTCCCAAAGTGCTGGGATTACAGGCATGAGCCACCGCGCCTGGCCTGATTTCTGTTATTTTCTACCACCATGTTTTTCTTCTGTCTAGATACCTTTTTTTATCATTGTTTTGGAGCCACTTGGTCATGAAGTGCTATTTAAATAGATATATTGATGTTTCTTGTGTTTGGGAACTCACTGAACTTTTGAATGTGTGGGTTTACACTTTGTGTAAATTTGGACTCCAGTTACACGTATGTGAAGCTATCCCCAGCAGCTCACCGATACTGTTTTCATTCATGTTTATTATGTTGGTCTCTTTTATTTTAGATGGCTTCCATTGCCGTATCTTCAAGCTTACTAATCTTTTCTTCTGTAAGTCTAGTTTGCAGTTAATACCATTCCCTGTACTTTTAAAACATCACTGACATTGTAGTTTTCCTCCCTAGAAGTTTTATCTGGGTCTTCTTTATTTTCACCACATCTGTTAACTTTTCAGTGTATAGAGTGCTCAGTGACAAAAACTGTATCTATGTATGAAAAACAGTAAAATGTAATGTTAATATAACAGCTGTGTCACTTCTGGGCCGGTTTCAAATAATTAAATTACTCATTCTGGGTTATATTTTTCTATTTCTTTACATGCCCAATATTTATTCGATGCCAGCTATTGTGAATTTTAGGTTGTTGGGTACTGTAAATTTTTGTATTCCAATAAATACACTTGATGACTATTCTGAGACATTTCTTGGAAACACTTTTATTCTTTGAAATCTTGCCTCTTATTTGCTACTTGGACCCAGATACTGTATTTAATCTAGGACCAATTCTGTACTGCTGAGACAAGACCCATCTGTATCTTCTTTCCAATGTCCTATGAATCCTGAGGTTTACCAATTTGGCTGATGTAAATTAAGAAAAGAAATTATTTCCAACCTTGTGTGTGAGTCACCTCTAATCAAATGAGGTGATTCTTTGCCCAGCCTCAGTTAGTTTCTCAACTCAAATGCACCGCAGGAACTTTTGCCAATCTCTATAGTTTTTTCTGTGACTAGACCTCTCTTCTTCAGACCTGTTCTAGAAAATAGAGTCACCTTGTTCTTTCGAACTTCAGATGCTTCATCTCAAATCAAAAAGTTTTCCAAGATCTTTGCCACTGGAAAATTTTTGGAATCATTAAACTGGGGGCAATACTAGAACAAAGGTCATTGTTTCAAATCTTTCACGTATCACTGCACTGACCTTCAATATTTAACATACACCGTCTTGCAAACCATTGATTCACATATGTACCCATTTTTTTGTGTGTTTACCTATGGTGAGACATTCAAAGCATAATGATTTATCCACAACATTGTGATCCATTCTTCTGGCAATTATTCAATTATTATTGTATCACTGGCTGTGTGCTCCTAGTTGGCAAAATTAAGGTGAAGAAGGAACAATGTGAATCAAATTCCCAGGGAAAACAGACAAGTGAAGTGGCATTGGTCATATGACAGGGAAAGTAAGAATTGTTCTACTCACAGTGTCTGTAGCGGTCTCCATGGGTTCATTCGGTGTGTGTGACTGTCTGAAAGATTTAATATGCATCTAAAATAAAGGATAAATATCACAGCCAAAATGTGATACAGTAAATAGCCGTATTTTTACTTAAGAGTCCCTGTAGAATTATAGAGGTATACATTTTATTTGCATAAAAATGAAAGCAACATTAAAATTCATGTGTCAATGAATTTTAAAGTATCTTGATATTCCTATTCTGATTTGGCTGAATCAGAATTTGATTTAAAGAATGGATATCTGCAGTACATTTTGCATTGGCAAAGACATGGAATTAACCTAGATGCCCATCAATGGTGGAGTAGATAATGAAAAAGTGCCACATACATACTACAGAATACTATGCAGCCATAAAAAATAAAATTGTGGCCGGGCGTGGTGGCTCACGCCTATAATCCCTGCACTTTGGGAGGCCGAGGTGGGCGGATCACAAGGTCAGGAGATCGAAACCATCCTGGCTAACACGGTGAAACCCCGTCTCTATTAAAAATACAAAAAATTAGTCGGGTGTGGTGGTGGGTGCCTGTAGTCCCAGCTACTCGGGAGGCTGAGGCCGGAGAATGGCGTGAACCCAGGAGGGAGAGCTTACAGTGAGCCGAATTTGCGCCACTGCACTCCAGCCTAACCGACAGAGTGAGACTCTGCCTCAAAAAAAAAAAAAAGAAATCGTGTCATTTGCAGCAATATGGATGCACCTGGAGGGCATTATCCTAAGTGAGTTAACACAAGAAAACAAAGCCAAATACTACATGTTCTAACTTATGAGTGGGAGATAAATACTGAGTACACATGAACACAAAGAGGGGAACAATAGACCCTAGGGTTTGCTTGAGGGTGGACGGTGAGCACTGAAAATGCTACCTATTGGGTACAATGTGCACTAACCGGGTGACAAAATCCTTTGCATATCAAGTCCCAGTGACACACAGCTTACTCATATAACGAATCTGCACATGGACACTGTGAATCTAAAATAAAAGTTGGAAGAAAATCAAAGCCAGAACATGGAAAAATAAAAAGTGCCAGCATTGAAATAAAATAAATAATGGATATCTTAATGTCTCCTTTTGTGGAATGAAGACTGAGGACAAGGAAATCATTTTTAATAAAGGAGGCTGCACCATTGTTTGTGTGATTCACACCTCACCCTCTATTCTGCCAGTGTTGATGCAGGTGGCCCTACCAGAAGGAGACAGAAGAAAATTCCAGAAAAAGTTCATCCAAGTGCAGATAATGAAAACCATGTCCTGACTGGCACTTAGCCAAACAGCAAATGTGGTAAAAATTCAAAACTATGCATAATAAAATTAGTGAAATAGGGTAAATAATAAGGATTTGGAAATATTTATGAAGGGACCTATATTAATAGATAGGAATCCAGAGAAGAAGATTTTAAATGCTCTAAGAGAGTAACACTGTCCTGAAGGACAGAAGAGGAGCAGATGAGGTAGAAGAAGCCTAGCCCGTGAGAGTGGCTCTGCAGTGGATTGAGGATGGAGAGGCTGGAGAAGAGGCTGAGGGGGAGTCAGGGCTCCCACTCTGCCCTGAGAACAGAAGGGAGCAAAATCAAAACAAAACAAAACAGAAACATGCTTATCATCCAGTGCAAACCCTCTTCATATTGAGACACTTGGAGTTTATTGGGAAGTAGACAAGAATACAGGTAACGATTTGGAGAGATTTATTACTTCATGTGTGAAGTTAAATATGAAGAAGAATCTTCTATGTTGCTCTTTGTCTGCTACATGTGTGGGGCTTACGGGGGAGGAGAATAGAAGAAGTTTTAAAATTATCTGATGTTTAAGTCCAGCGAGGATTCAGGAAACTTACAGACACCAAACTGTAAATGGAAGAGCTGCCCTTGCTAACTCAGGGGACAGGCATCAGACCTGGACTGGGATTGACAAGGGAGGTCTCCAGGAGGAGGAGCATTGGAGGAGATTCTGGAGAGTGAGGAGCAGTGAGTCCAGCCAACAGGGGAGGGAAAGAGAAGAGGAAACAATGTGTCCGTGGTACAGGCCAGGGCATGAGAAGAGGGGGGTGGATTGGAAGGACCGCTGGGATGAGTAATAGGTGAGGAGGTAGGAGCAGGAAGGGCTGACCATGGAGGGACTGGGCAGGGAAAGGAGGGCTGCTCCCTGAGGATTGCATTCTGTGGGGAGGGATTTGAATATCTTGTTCTGGAGGAAGACAGAATGAGTCAAGATGGTACCTGAGCATTACCAGGAGGGGTTGGGTCTAGAGAGGAATGAGGGTGGAGAGAGAGGACCCAAGGCTCCTGGACAAGGAGGCTCGGGTGCTTAGATGCTCTCGTTGCCGTTTCTCCATCGTTAAGAACCCGCACCACACCTCCAGCACTGGCCTCCCTCCCTTAGGCACTTCGCAGGTGTCGGTAGGATCCCCGCAGAACTTCAGAGCGGCGTTCTAATTGCGCCCCCTGCCGTCCATCCATCAGAAGTTGAGCGCAGCCTCACCGGAAGCTGTGGATGAAACGGGTGCGCAGCTGCGCAGAGTACAGCGCCTGGCGCCAGGACGCAGGTGAAGCTTGTAGGAGATGAGCCAGGTGCGCCGCGGGCGAACCTTCACAGAACGATTTTTTGCACAGGTTCACCTGTGTCTGCGTTTCCTCCAACTTGTTCTTTGATAGTCTCATAAAAACCTCATGATTTTCTCCTGTGTCTCAGAGCGTAACTAGTATTTTGATGTCACCTGTGCTCGTTTTCATTCTGTATGTAGCAATGGTTGCTTACATTTCTTATTGGTGGATTACTCATAAAGTATTTCCCAGCTGAGTAAAAAATGAGATTATCTACTTTAATACGCTTTTGGTTGGTCTTTTCTGAAGATTACTGTCTACTTATTTCAGGAGGGAATCACCTCTGCATACCTTAAACAAAGATTTTATTTGGGGCTGTGTTTTCCTTAAATTTGGATACTTCTGTGGTCTGGAAATTGTCAAGTAATTAATATTCATTTGAAAAATTCAGTTGGTGTATCTCTTACTTGGCTTTTACTGTCTTTGCAATCTCATATCTTTTCTTCTGCTTACTTTGTATTTAGTTTGTTATTCTTTTCTAGGATCCTAAGGTAGAAACTTAGATTATTGCTTTAGATTTTTTCTTTTTTAATATATGTAATATATTTTTTAATAAGATATATATCTTATTATATTTTTAAATTTAATTTATAAGTATCTTTTTAAAATTAAAAGTGGGTGTCTTGTAGACAACAACACATAATTTTTTGATTTGCTATCTGTGTCTTTTAATACTGGTACACGTAGACCAGAGACGTTCATAGTGATTGCTGATACAATTGCATTAATACCAACCATATTTCTTACTGTTTTATGTTTGCTGTTCTTGTTCTTTGTTTATATTTTTGTATTCTACTCTCTCTGCATTGTGTGATTTCAACTGAATGTTTTATATTCCATTCTTATCCTTTACTAGCATATCAGCAATAAACTTTCTAAAGTAACTTCTCTAGAGAATAAAAGCTTTTATTTTTTCTTGTGTTAATTGATTTAACAGATAAGAACTGGTTGACAAAAATAGCAATAACTGACTTTTTAATGTATGTTTATTTATATGCTTCAATACAGGTGACATGAATGAGTAATGATACGACGTACAGGACAGAGGATTGAGGATTGTTCTCTTATTATAAGATACTCACAATACTTGTGAAATGATGTAGTTTTATTTGTAAATGTATATTGAAACTTCTGGGGCAGGCTATTAGACCAAGGGTCTCAGATCCTTGCTGGCTGTTGGCCTAAGGCTGCATTCAGTCTTTCTTCTGTTGGTTTCTCCCACATAGCAGAATGCTCCTTCAGAGTCGCAAAGAGAAAGAGTCTGCTAGGAAGAAAGAAATCACAAACTTATGTAAAATCATCACCCAAGTCATATCCCATTACTCTTTTGATATTCCGTTGTTTACAAGCAAGTCACAGTTCTTGACCGCACTCACTGGGAGGGGATTAGAACACAAGGTTGTGTACACCAAGAGGTGGGCATCATTGGGCAACATGTTAGGTTCTATCTGCCACATCAGGTCTTTTCCAGGCTGCAGTGGTTTCTCAGTTCTTCACTTAAATTTTTTCACTTTACCCTTTTTAAAAGCATTGATTGGCCGGTCGCGGTGGCTCATGCCTGTAATCCCAGCATTTTGGGAGGCTGAGGTGGGCGGATCACAAGGTCAGGAGATCGAGACCATCCTGGCTAACACGGTGAAACCCCGTCTCTACTAAAATACAAAAAAATTAGCCGGGCGTGGTGGCAGGCACCTGTAGTCTCAGCTACTCGGGAGGCTGAGGCAGGAGAGTGGCGTGAACCCGGGAGGGGGAGCTTGCAGTGAGCCAAAATCATGCCACTGCACTCCAGCCTGGGCGACAGAGCGAGACTCTGTCTCAAAAACACAACAACAACAACAACAAAACCGCATTGGTCAGGTTTTTTGTCTTTGTTTTTGTCTTGTAAAATGTCCTACAATATGGATTTGTTTGATGGTTTCTCAAAATTAAATTGGGAATATGGATTAATTTAGACACATTTATCTAAGTTTGAAGGCAATAATCAGTTAATTATTTAGAAATAAAAATTTAGGCCGGGCGCGGTGGCTCAAGCCTGTAATCCCAGCACTTTGGGAGGCCGAGACGGGCGGATCACGAGGTCAGGAGATCGAGACCATCCTGGCTAACATGGTGAAACCCCGTCTCTACTAAAAAAAATTAGCCGGGCGAGGTGGCGGGCGCCTGTAGTCCCAGCTGCTCGGGAGGCTGAGGCAGGAGAATGGCGTGAACCCGGGAGGCGGAGCTTGCAGTGAGCCGAGATCGTGCCACTGCACTCCAGCCTGGGTGACAGAGCGAGACTCCGTCTCAAAAAAAAAAAAAAAAAAAAAAAAAAAAAAAAAAAAAAATTATTTAGAAATAAAAATTTAGAAAAATAAGAAGAATTAGGGCTTGAGAATAGAGAATTTAAAATAATAATTAGCTGCAGTGAGTAAGAAAGCGGCTGGAATTGGGGAGATGCACTCAGCAGGCATCACGAATATTGGTAATGTCCTCCATAGCAAGCTCAGCAGTGACTTAAAAAACACATAACTTCGTTTTTATTTTAGAAGAGTTTTAGTTTCAGAATAGTTGTGAAGACAGTACAAAGCACTAATATTTTCCAGTTTCCCTTATTATTGATTTCTTACATTACTGTGGAATATTTGTCACAATTATTGAAGCGATAGAATACGTTAACATTCACTAACATCCACACATTAATTGAATGATTTTAGTTTTCACTTAATGCCCATTTTGTATTCCAGGATCCCATTCTTTTTTTTTTTTTTTTGAGACAGAGTCTGGCTCTGTCGCCCAGGCTGGAGTGCAGTGGCGCCATCTCGGCTCACTGCAAGCTCCGCCTCCCGGGTTCAGGCCATTCTCCTGCCTCAGCCTCCCGAGTAGCTGGGACTACAGGTGCCGCCACCACACCCGGCTAATTTCATTTTTTTTTTTTTTTTTTTTTTTGACTAGAGATGGGGTTTCACCATATTAGCCAGGATGGTCTCAATCTCCTGACCTCGTGATCCGCCCACCTCGGCCTCCCACAGTGTTGGGATTACAGGTGTGAGCCACCGCGCCCAGCCCAGGAACCCATTCAGGAAGCTACATTACATTAGATATTAGATAGCATTTCTCCTTAGCCTCCCTTTTTCACTTTTTTCTGTGACAGGTCCTCAGACATTTCTTGTTTTGGTATCCCTCATTTGGGATGTATCTGGCATTTTTCTCAACGTTTACACTGGATTCGCATGGTTAGGGAAGGAATATCATGAAGAAGAAGGGCCATTCTCATTACAGTATACCAAGAGGACTTACACTATCGACATGCCTTATCACTGTTTATGTTAATTTGATCAGCTGGATGAAGTAGTTTTATCAGATTCCTTCTCTGTAAAATTATTTTTCCCATTCTCTTTTTTCAATGGAAGGTACTCTATGTAGCACATGCTTAAGAAGTGAAGAGTTGTGGCCGGGCTTGGTAACTCACGCCTGTAATCCCAGCACTTTGGGAAGCTGAGGAGGGAGGATCACGAGGTCAGAAGATAGAGACCATCCTGGCTAACACGGTGAAACCTCGTCTCTACTAAAAATACAAAAAATTAGCCGGGCGTGGTGGCGGCACCTGTAGTCCCAGCTACTCGGGAGGCTGAGGCAGGAGAATGGCGTGAACCTGGGAGTCGGAGCTTGCAGTGAGTCGAGATGGCGACGCTACACTCCAGCCTGGGTGACAGAGCGAGACTCTCTCTCAAAAAAAAAAAAAAAAAAAAAAAAAAAAGAAGTGGTGAGTTATGATCTACCTTCTTATGTGCAGAAAAAATAAATACAAGTATTATTTGGAATTCTTCACCATGGACAATTTGTTCTCCTATGTTTATTTTATATTTATTTAGATCAGTATGGGATCATGGATATTTATCTTTCACTCTACTTAGGCCATTGCAGGGCCTTTCATTTGGCTCCAGTACCATTTTGAAATTCCCAGATCACTTCAGTGTAATTTTGTTTGATTGGTCCGTTGGTTGCTGTGTTGTTTAGCATTTTCTTACTTTCTGGTACTATAAGTTATGTATGTATACGTAGTTATCCGGTTAATTTTGTTGATTTCATGCCGAAGATGAGTAGCCACTGTTTCTTCAAGGAGCCTCAGTTTCTTTTACTGGAGAGTGGTGTTAGAAACTAAGACCTGGTTACCATATGTACTCATTGCTTTTTGGGTGCCTGTGGATTCAAGGCTTCGTTAGCTAACAGAGCAAAGAATGTATGTGTATATGCTAATTTACACTCATACACATATCTATAAATATTTCAACATGTGTCCATATGTATTTATATTAAATTAAACATGAACTGCTACTCATGTCTCCAGGACCACAGGATCTGATCCGGCACCACATAAATCAATCTACCCATTCCCACTGCTTGCATGTAGCCTCCGCTGTAACAGTGAGACAGTTGGCTCTGTTAACTTAATCCTTCCATCCCTAAATACTGTAGGTAGATATTGGTTTTAGAATTGGTAATTCATACCCCCAGGGGGAACAACTTGACAAATAAACATAGCATATACATACATCTTCTTTGTCCTTTAGACTTTAAATCTCCACTCATTTCCTAAATATCTTGAGTGAGCCCCAACTTCCCCCATTTTCTTCAGTGAGGTTATTTCATATATGTTAATACATTTATTTTTCTTTGTCTGCGTCCCTCCCTGGGATTCCCCCAAGTTAGCACATATTTTATTTTTAATTTGCATACATTTAGGTTCATTCTTCGTGTTACAAATTTCTGGCCGGGTGCCGTGGCTCAGGGCTGTAATCCCAGCACTTTGGGAGGCCGAGGTGGGTGGATCACCTGAGGCCAGGAGTTTGAAACCATCCTGGCTAACATAGTGAAACCCGTCTCTACTAAAAGTACAAAAATTAGCCAGGCATGGTGGTGCACACCTGTAATCCCAGCTACTTGGGAGACTGAGGCAGGAGAATCACTTGAACCCAGGAGGCAGAGGTTGCAGTGAGCTGAGATTGCGCCACTGCACTCCAGCCTGGGTGACAGAGTGAGACTCCATCTCAAAAAAAATCTCTGCTGGATTTTATAAACAGTATTATATATCCACCATTAGGGTATCATAGAGAATTTCATTGCCCTGTAGAAACCCACTGTACCTCACCTATTTGACCTTCTTCACTCTCAAGCTCCTTGTAACAACTAATCTGTTTATTATCTCTGTAGTTTCACTTTTTCAAGAGTGTCATGTAAATGGAATGACAAAGTACGTAGTCTTTTCAAACTTGACTCTCTTTTACTTAGTAATAGGCCTTTCAGATTTGTGCAGTGCATCTCACGGTTGTTTAGATTTGCATTTCCCTAAAGACTCAAAGTGTTGAACATATTTTCATGTGCTTATTGGACACTGGTATAGATTATTTGGAGAAATATCTATCTAAATAATTTACCTATTTTTATTTGAGATTTTGCCTTTTTATTTTTGAGTTTTTTGAGTTGTAAGCATATTTTATATATTCTGAAACACCTTTATCAGCTATATGGCTTGCAAATTTTTTATTCAGTTTTTGAGTTGTATTTTCACTTGTTAATGGTGTATTTTGAATAATAATTTTAAAATATTCTGTTAAGTTCAATATAGCCATCTATTTCTTCTGTCACTTGTATTTTTGGTGTCATGTCATAGAAGCTATTGTGTAACCTAAGACCATCAAGATTGACTCACACTTTATCTTTCATGAGTTTTGTGGTTTTAGCACCTACATTTTGATCTACGATCCGTTTTCAATCTAACATGTACACAGTATTAGGGAGGAGTCTAACTTTCATATGGGTATCTACTTGTCCCACATTTGTTGAAACAAACTTGTTCCCTATTGAATTTTCTTGGTAATATTGTAAAATCAGTTGATCAGAAATGTAAGGGTTAATTTTTGTATGCTTGATTCTGTTTCATTGATCTAAGTGTCTACCCTTACACCAGTATTACAATGTATTGATTACTGTTTAATTGTAGTAAGTTTTGAAATTAGGATGTAGGAGTAGAGTACTCCAATTTTGTCATTGTTTTTAGATTGTTTTAGCTATTACAGATCTCTTGCATTTCCATATAGATTTTCACATCAGCTTATTATTGCACAAAAAGGCAGCTGCACTTTTTATAAGGATTCCATTGAATCTATATATCCTATTGGAAAGTATTGCTGTCTTAAAAATATTAAGCCTTCTCATTAATGGATATATAGTATCTTTCAGTTTATTTAGTTACTTAATTTAACTTAATATGTAGTTTTCAGTGTACATATCATACACTTAATCAGAAGTATTTTTTCTTCTTGATGCTTGTTTAAATGAACTGTTTTCTTAATTTCATTTTTATGTTGTTAATTGGATTAATGTACACGAATGACACTGAATATTTAATATTCACCTTGTATACTGCAACTTTACTGAACTTACTTAGTTTTAGCCACATTTTAATGGATTCCTTAGGATTTTCTATATAGAAGATTATTTCATTTGCAGATAGAGGTATTTGACTTTATTTCCAGTTAGGATACCTCATGTTTATTTTTCTGGCCTAATTGTCCTGGATACAGTCTACAATACAATATTGAAGAAACATGGTTGAATAGAAGTGGGAAGAGTTGACATCCTTGTCGTGTGTCTAATGTTAGGAAAATTGTGAGTCTTTCAAAAAAAAATATATGAAGCCCTGTGAGACTTTTGGGGTTGCCAATTTAGTGTTTCCTTCTCCACCTAGTCCTTCAGTATTTAACAAAACTTACATTTCTGTATTATATTTCCTTCATTGTGGTGTATAATTATATTTATATATTGCAGGAATTAGTTTTTGCTAATATTTCCTTGAATATTTTTACCATAAAGCAAAAATAGTCATAGTCATGAGGAATATTGGGCTGTAATTTTTTCTCTTATCTTTTTCTACTTTTGGTATGAAGATAAACTGGCCTTACAGAATGAATTAGAGAGCAATTTATTCTGTTCTGGTTATTTTTTGTTGTTGTTGTTTTGTTTGTTTTTGGTAAGAATTTGAGAACTATTAAGATTAATTCTTTAAACATCTGAAACAACTCACAAGTGAAGTCATCTTGACTTTGGCATGAAATTCAATTCTAATCATTACGTGAGATTGGAAGTGGAACCTTACCCAACTGAGCCTTTGGTTGAGACCTCAGTCTTGGGCATCATCTACATCTGGGTCCTGACCTGGAGAAACTGTCAGTAGTATGTGTGTGGTTTTGAGCCACTAAGTTACATGTTTTTTTTGTTTTTGTTTTTGTTTTTTTTAACGGAGTCTTGCTCTGTCACCCAGGCTGAAGTGCAGTGGCGCGATCTCGGCTCACTGCAAGCTCCGCCTCCTAGGTTCATGCCATTCTCCTGCCTCAGCCTGCTGAGTAGCTGGGACTACAGGCACCCGCCACCATGCCCGGCTAGTTTTTTGTATTTTTAGTAGAGATGGAGTTTCACCGTGTTAGCCAGGATGGTCTAGATCTCCTGACCTTGTGATCCACCTGCCTTGGCCTCCCAAAGTGCTAGGATTACAGGTGTGAGCCACCGCACTTGGCTGCATGGTTATTTTTATGTAGAAATAAATAATATACCTGACAACTGAATGTAATGTGACAGCCTAGATTGGGTCCTTGAACAGAGAGTTGACTATATTAAAACCTTGTAAAGTAGACAGAAATTCAAGAGTTCAGTTAATGGTTTTGTACCATTGTCATGTCCTCAGTTTTCATAAATTTACTATGGTTATATAAAATGTTAACATTACAGTAAGCTAAAGGAGATATGCAACTGTCTATACTATCCGTGCAACATTCTCTATTTCTAAAATTATTTCAAAATAATATTGTTTTTAAAAGGTATTAACTTGGCACCAAAATAAGCGAAATCAAACCAAATATATACATAAGAAACCTGGGGTTCAGAAGATGAATGGACATGTTGAGAGAGAACAACAAATCACCTTCCCTTATCTATCTACCATTCCACTGGGGACTGTCTTTCGCTTTCTTCTTTCCCTTTATACACCTCATTATCCTGTCACTAGTTTGAGGGTCAGTAACCATTTCTTCAAAGATAGGTGCATTTGCCTTCCATGTCTCAGAAACTCCCATTTTCACACACCCTCTGGCAGTCTATCTGCAGACTCCCACTCAAGCCTAAGACGTGACTGCTGGCCATTAAAAGTCAAGATAGAGAAATTTAAGTGATAGAGAGCATACATCAAATTTCTCCATTCTGCATAGCGTTTTCTTGGTAGAGGATTTCTTTCATAAAGTTTTCAAAATAAAGCTGTGTAAAAGCTTTGAGAAAACCCTGTTATAATTCGGGTTTTTTATTCTACAGATTCTATCATGATTTCACAGTATTGTGTATTCTGTGAAATTACACATGGTCAAGCCTCAAAGCCACAGAATAGAAGGACTTCCTGCAACAATCCATGTACCAGTCTAAAAGATGGACATAGGCTGGATGGTGACTCGGCTTTTGTGCTGGCTGAACAAAGAATCCCACAGCAAGGAGGGCTGTCCACCCACTGCCTGCACAGCTCCAGCACTCTGCGGGAGAGCACCGGGTTGTTGCTGGGAAACGTGCCTATGAAGCCTGCAAAGTCAGAGGACTGCATGCTGCGATCTATGAATATCTACAAAGTCAAGACTTTTGCTTTCATGGTCTGTGATCATGGTGTATATTTTCCATATCACGTTCATAACTGTATTGATGAAACGAGCAGGCTGGAGACTTGGAGTGGGAGCTACAGCTGACCTGGACCCCATTTTTTACTTCTGATATCAGGATAACCATTGTTTAGGTGCTGTTATGTTAGGCATTTGCACAAGAAACATTTCCACCCCTACAAGCTCATATCTTACTCCTTGAGAAGTGATAGGCTCATTTAAAATTTAAACCTTAAACATGGAGGATTATTAAATTCATACCGCTTTAATCATAGTATTTAAACTAAGTGACTTGTCAAATCCTCCTTTTTTTCTTCATTGTAATGCATACATTGAAATGTATTATGATGTATACATGGAATATCATCCTTCACCAAATTCTTCAGAAAAAGATTTGGAAGGCCATAAAGGAGAAAGAAGTAGATATGAACAAGGAGTGACCTGTCTCTAAGTGGTAAATGAGGTTCAATGAGCTCTGAGTACTCAGAGTGAAGACAGAACAGGTGGTGATAGACACAAAACCATGCTAACATGATACCCCAGGCGAAGAGCAGTCCCTAAACTCTGACAGCATGGAGGATATGATTTTCCACAACCTACTAAACCCTCTGTGACCAAATTCCCCAGAAGTTTGCCTGACCACCAGAATTCTCAGAAAGATACCATAGCGAAGAACCAAAAGTGATAGCACACCATGAGGCCAGAAACCACTGCCTTGTGTCTACACTCAAGTTTGAAAACAGCATAGAAGCAACCAGAGGCATGGCTTATCTATTTCAGATCAGGAATTTATGTTAACATAATTGAATCTTCCTGGAACCTAAAAGTCTAGGTAAAAACAGTCAACCTCCTAAATCATTAATTCTATGGGTTTCTTTTTCTTCAATATATTCATCAGAGAACAACAAAGTCCATTCCAATTTCCAAGCACTCAAAAGTATATTTGGTCAGAATAGCAAATGAACAGAGCAAAAGCCATGCTATACGTACTTATGCAGTGACTGAGTTTAAAGTAACTTGTATGATCACTATCCATGTGACTTGACAAACAAATGGTGGACTAGTCTGTTTCATGTTGCTATAACAGAATGCCTGAGACTGGGTAATTTATTTGTTGAAGGTTTATTTGGCTCACAATTCTGATGACCGAAAAGGCTCCAGATTGGGTGTCTGTGTCTGATGAGGGCCTCAGGCTGCTTTAAATCTTGGTGGAAGGCGAAAGGGACCTGGCGCATGCAGAGATTACAGGATGAGAGAGGAAGCGGGAACCGGGAGATGCCAGGCTCTTTTCACAGCCTTATCTTGAGAGAGCT
Organism: Chlorocebus sabaeus; assembly: GCF_047675955.1. Lineage (NCBI taxonomy): Eukaryota > Metazoa > Chordata > Mammalia > Primates > Cercopithecidae > Chlorocebus > Chlorocebus sabaeus. The sequence continues at coordinate 4,470,798 of NC_132929.1, read as the reverse complement.
AGTAAGGTGAGAACTCACCCCTCGGGAGAGAATTAATCTATGAGGGATCTGCCCCGAACTCACCGCTCGGGAGAGAATTAATCTATGAGGGATCTGCCCCCCGGACCCAAACAGCTCTAATTAGGCTCCCCTACCCAACAACATGACCGTACTGGGGATGAAATTTCAACCTGATGTGCTTTTTTTTTTTTTTTTTTGAGATGGAGTTTCGCTCTTGCTGCCCAGGCTGCAGTACAGTGGCGCGATCTTGGCTTACCACCACCTCCTGGTTCAAGCGATTTTCCTGCCTCAGCCTTCTGAGTAGCTGGGATTACAGGCACGTGCCACCACGCCCAGCTAATTTTGTATTTTTAGTAGAGACGGAGTTTCTTCATATTGGTCAGGCTGGTCTCAAACTCCTGATCTCAGGTGATCTGCCTGCCTCGGCCTCCTGCAGTGCTGGGATTACAGGCATAAACCACCACGCCCAGCCCTCACAGGAAACTTCTTTATGCTCTCAGATGCCCTAGTGGTTTTTGTCTGACCCACATCTCGTCTGTTGCTACCATGATAGGCATTCTCTTTTTTTATTTTTGTTTTATTTTTTTGAGATGGAGTCTCACTGTGAAGCTTAGGCTGGAGTGCAGTGGTGTGATCTCGGCTCACTGCAACCTCCACCTCCCGGGTGGAAGCGATTCTCCTGCCTCAGCCTCCAAGTAGCTGGGACTACAGGTGTGCACCACCATGCCCTGCTGATTTTTGTATGTTTTTAGTAGAGATGGGGTTTTACCATGTTGGCCAGGCTGGTCTCGAACTCCTGACCTCAAGTTACTCACCTGCCTCGGCCTGCCAAAGTGCTAGGATTACAGGTGTGAGCCACCACGCCCAGCCATGATAGGCATTCTCTAAGAGAACGCTGAGTGAAAAAGAAGTTAGGTTTAGGTTTGGTTGTTAGGTTAAGTGAGACACACAGGAAGTCACTCAATAGAACACATGAAAGCACAGGAATCGTTTATTACTTCCAGATAGAGAGAACAGGGCAGCATTCCCGTCTGGGGCAGCTGGAAGGGAAAATTCATCTGGGACAATTACAGGCAGCCTTCTGGAGGTGAGCAAAAGAGAAAAACAGGGAGTGACCGATGGGCCAAAGCGTCTACCGGGGTTCAGAGCATGACTTATACGGGCTTCCATTGGGGAGTTCTAAGTGGTAGGTTTAGAGCAAGCAGGTAGGAGCTCTGGGGGGTGGGGGGGCACACTGTGACTGAGAAGGGCTCACTGAGGCTTAACTGCATAGTAAATGTGGGTTGTGAGGGGTCAGCCAAGTGAGACAAGTGTTACACCTAGCTGTCCCGCAGAGGCAGTCACAGGATGTGGTTGCAAAAGTTAGATATCTCCATGTTCCACCAAGGAACAGGGAGAAGGTGAAAAACTAGCAACCGTGCCTTAGGTGATTAAACCCTGCTTTTTCAATGTGTAAGTTAAGTCTCTATTCAAAATGGATGCCTGGGCAATATAAAGTTATAATAATTTACTATAGTACTTAAGAATTCCAGTAATCTACTAATAACTAAAATCTCCAATCCCTCAGTAGAAGACAAACGGAGTTGGTCAATATATATTAAACTATATTTAAGAATGTTTCCTCGGCCGGGTGCGGTGGCTTATGCCTGTAATCCCAGCACTTTGTGAGTCTGAGGTGGGTGGATCAGGAGGTCAGAAGATGGAGACCATCCTGGCCAACATGGTGAAACCCCGGCTCTACTAAAATACAAAAAATTAGCTGGATGTGGTGGTGGGCGCCTGTAGTCACAGCTACTTGGGAGTCTGAGGCAGGGGAATCGATTGAACCTAAGAGGCAGAGGTTGCAGTGAGCTGAGGTCATGCCACTGCACTTCAGCCTGGTGAAAGAGCAAGACTCCATCTCAAAAAAAAAAAAAAAAAAAAAAAAAAAAGTTTTCTCAATAATAGACCAAAATACAGCAGATAAACCCCATGATTTTACAGTGAGGAGGAAGGGGTCACAGAGGAAAAAATAGTGTATTTCACTGAAGCCAGATTACACGTCTCACATTTCTCAAATAGGGTTGCATCTCAAAAATCATGATGAAGGCCGGGCGCGGTGGCTCAAGCCTGTAATCCCAGCACTTTGGGAGGCCGAGACGGGTGGATCACAAGGTCAGGAGATCGAGACCATCCTGGCTAACCCGGTGAAACCCCGTCTCTACTAAAAAATACAAAAAAAAAAAACTAGCCGGGCGCGGTGGCGAGCGCCTGTAGTCCCAGCTACTCGGGAGGCTGAGACAGGAGAATGGCGTGAACCCGGGAGGCGGAGCTTGCAGTGAGCTGAGATCCGGCCACTGCACTCCAGCCTGGGCGACAGAGCGAGACTCCGCCTCAAAAAAAAAAAAAAAAAAAAAAAAAATCATGATGAAAACACCACTGTGAGGAGGCAGTCATAATGTGAACTTGCATGAACTTGGTCTAAAAACCTTCCATGACACATTGCAGTGAGATCATCAACATCAAAACTTGCAGAGGGGCTGCAAATATTTTGGACAGATAATCTCCTGGAGACTGACAATGACCCTCACAACAAAAGTGGCATCATCACAGCTTCTGATAAGGACAAGTGATGTTTGTATGGGACAAAGCATGGAGAGGAAGAATTAAAAACTGTTTCAGAAGACGTTATCTCTTCATGGGAGATATTTTAGAATTCCTCTTGTTAATGTATTTTGCTTATAGTTTCCATGTCATGTAATCACACGATTTACATAAGACAAATGTCTACATTTATATAGATTGAAAATAGTTTTTTTCAACAATTATAAGAGAAAATTTTAAGTAATAAGAATTATCTGTGGCATAATTGGTAGGTTGTTTTATTCTTCCAGTGTGATATATAAAGTAATGATACATCATTCAATTGGTACAAATAATACCTGTTGCAATTACTTAGAAAAAGCTGTCAGTATTATCAACTACTAATTTAGTAGTTAGTATATACCTTCTATTCATCACAGTCTTTGAGTATTATTAGTATTCCTCACAGCATGCCAAGATGGAGGGATTATTATCATGCTCATGTTTCAGTTCTGAAGTTGAGCCTAAAGGTCCACAAGAAAGGAATGAAAGAAACTTAGGCTTTATTCTGCCTATCTCTAGAGTCATTGCTGACATCAACAATAGTAGCATACCTTTTTCCTTATGTGAAACAGACTTTCTACGTCTTACTTTAAGAAATATTGGCCGAGTGCAGTGGCTCACACCTGTAATCCCAGCACTTTGGGAGGCCAAGATGGGCGGATCACAAGGTCAGGAGATCGAGACCATCCTGGCTAACACGGTGAAACCTCGTCTCTACTAAAAATACAAAAAAATTAGCTGGGCGTGGTGGCGGGCGACTGTAGTCCAAGCTACTGGGGAGGTTGAGGCAGGAGAATGGCGTGAATCCGGGAGGCGGAGCGAGACTCCATCTCAAAAAAAAAAAAAAAAGGAAAAAAGAAAAGGAAAAGGGGAAAAAAAAATAGTGCTCTAGGCCGGGCGCAGTGGCTAACACCAGTAATCCCAGCGCTTGGGGGCCGAGGCGAGCATATCACTTAGGTCAGGAGTTCAAGACTAGCCTGACCAATGTGGTGAAACCCCGTCTCTACTAAAAATACCCAAATTAGCCAGGCATGATGGTGCATGCCTATAATCCCAGCTACTCGGGAGGCTGAGACAAGAGAATCGCTTGAACACAGGAGGCAGAGGTTGCAGCTAGCTGAGATTGTGCGACTGCACTTCAGCTAGACTCCATCTCAAAAAATAAATAAATTAATTAAAATACATATCATGGTAATAAAGTTATTTTCCTAAATTAGGGTCCAACTACTGGAAATTGTTTTTGTATTTGAGGTTTTTGATCCACCTGGAGTTGCTTTTTGTGTAACGTGAGCTCAAAGGTCAGATTTTATTTCCGCCTTATGGATATTCCATTTCCTGGAACAGTATTGATAACTAGTCTTTTCCCAATTTTCCCTTTTACAAATTACTTAGATATGCGTGTGTGTGTGTGTTTTAACTCTCTTATTTTTTTCATTGATTTATTTTTCTATCTCTGTGCACACACCACACTGTCTTGTTATTAAGAAAGTTCATTTAACAGAAGAATTTTTCCCTCAAAGCCCATTTTCTTAAACACTGTGTTATGGTGTCATAAAGAAAAAGAAGAGTAAAACCTCCATGCCTTGTACCTACACTGATATTCCCAGCTGTACCTCAAATAAGGGTATTTTAGAATTTGACAACACTACTACTGTTGCTTATGTCTCTAACACCCTCGTGAATCTTAGGCAGTCCTCCCACACCATCTCCAACTTTGTTTTTTTTAGTACTTCTCACTGAGTTTCATTCAATCTCTCGCCTCCTCATATCCCTTCCGTGCTTTCTGGAGCTTTGGGAACTTTCTACTCTGGTAGCAGCAGCCAGTAGGGAAGGAACATACACAGACACCCCCTGCATGTCTCCCTCGGAAGCACAGCTGCTCTGATGGTTGGTCCTGCTCCTTCTCTGGACCACATCTGCCAAGGATGGGGCCACAGCCTGTGCAGCTGAGCTGAGAGCTTGTTGTGGGGTCCGCATGAGCAAGTCCAGTTGCCCCCTGCCTTCTCTCAGGTCGATTGGGCAATTCAGTTATTTTGCATAAAGATCAAGTTTGTTCAACAATCATCTGGCTTGCTGACCCCAAACACATGCCCACTCAGACCTTGCCTTGAAATATTTCTTCTTGCTATTTGTTTTGGCATGCACATATCTTCAGCTTATGTATAAGTTAGGGGGGCATACAAAAACATTATCTGCAACTGAATTTGTATGTTTATATTGTATATTAATACCTTTCATATCTGTATTTAAAAATGCATTCACAATAATGTTTCAAAAAATCTTTTTCAATTTTCATCTTTTTAAGCATCACTTTTTCCGAAGTTGAAAGAGAAGATCACTTTTATTAGGAAAGACAGATGGTGCACATTCTCCGTTAGTGTTTTCTAGAAACTCCTTCTGAATGTGCAGAACAGACACTTTGCAAATGTGAATATCATCACGTCATTTGGTTTTCTTCTTACCCGAAAGCTGTAGACATTGGATGTAGGCATTGGCTGTAGTACTTGATTTCTTGTACCTCATTTTTGTAAATGTCTGCATAATATTATACCTCCTGGTACAGATGACCCATTATGTAGACATGTGTTCATTCTTACTTTTCATTGAGTGAACATTAAAATAGTTTTTAGTAAAAACAAAACAAACCAAAACAAAAGCCACTCAGATAATGTGTACATACATCTCCAGCCAGCGCATATTTTTGTAATATGGTCTGGTATAAAGGAATTGAAATATTTTATTTATTTTCTTTTATCTACTAGCATAATATTTTAAAAGGTTTCATGTTTATGACCCTTATAGATGATCATTTTTGTTCACTTAGTCAATAATTTACTCACATTTTCTATTATTTAGTGGTTCTACTGACGTCCATTATTTTAGCCTGAAACTTTGGGGTGACTCTAATAAAGTTTGTATGTGATTAGATGGCTGAGTGTCTTGGCTTGTGATGATGGGATTTCTCACCTGAAACTACCAGGAGGCACAAAAGCAAGAAGGCAGAAACAATTCAGAACTCCAACCAGAAGACTAGGTTTTATTGAGGGTTTGTAAGGTTGAGTGTCCCAATGCCAGCACGACAGTGTTGAGGGAAACAAATTCTCTTGTGAAAGAAGTTTTCCTTCAAAGTGGGTCTCTGATACGCTACAGCGTATGTCTGCTATTCAAGTAATGAAATCCTCAATATATTTTTTGAATATATTCTTTCTGGGGGAATGAAGGACATTTGTACAATATTTATGAGATTTTAGCAACACACAGAACAACAGCATTTTTAAAAAATTAGAGACAAGACTCGCTGTATTGCTCAGGCTGGAGTGCAGTGCGTTGATGATAGCTCACTGCAGCTTTGAACTCTTAAGCTCAGGCTATCCTCCTGCCTCAGTCTCCTGAGTATTTGGGACTACAGGTGCGTGCCACCATGCCCAGATAGCACAGATACTTGATGAGTACTTTCACACCAAATTAATAGATGGGCATGTGTTTTACCAGGCAATGCTGCAGTTAGAGACACTGACTCTTACTACTGTATACAGATAATTTCAAGACAGGATCTTAAGAGATTTTCACTCTATTGTTGAATTCAGGCCTGCCACCATTTACCTTGATATAACTTACTATAAAGAACAACTTTATATTCCATGCTAACTACATGGACCGTGGCATTTGTGTAGTGAAAGGCAAAGGAAGATGACTCCCCAATTTAAATGAAACTGGAGTTTTTCTGGGGGAAATAAATAGAGGAGATATGCCTTACTGGTTTCTCCTTCCTTCGTTGATAATTGTGTTCTGCTCTTATAAATAGAAAGCTCTATTTAAATATATTAATTATATAGTCTGCTACACAAGTAATGAACTTCTCAATATAATGGGCTTTAAATTATTCCGGGGGAATGAGAGACATTTGTATAAGATTTATGAGATGTTAGCAACAAACAGAGCAAGAGCATTTTAAACAAAACTTTACAGAGGCAAGCCCCTTGTCTTTCTTTGAGAGACAACTCTATTGTTGAATTCAGGCCTGCCATCGTTTACCTTGATAAAAGAAGGTAAATGTTACTCTTTTTTGCCATACATAACTAAATATAGTTATTTTAAATATCAGCCACACATAACCGAAAAATCATCAGAAATGCCAGGTTGGGTCCATGTGGGGTGGTTCAGCCTACGTACACATCCTTTCCTGCATCAATAATGGATTGCCCTTCATCCTTGGGCTTGTCATGCCCTAGATGGCCTGGTGATATAAAGGCCTCTGTCTGTTTTTCAGACAGGAGTATGATGAAAGGGTTGAAGGCCAAGTCCTTTTTTTTTTTTCCGAGACCGAGTCTCGCTTTGTCACCAGACTGGGGTGCAGCCTGGAGTGTGCAATCTCAGCTCACTGACTGCAACCTCCGCCTCTGGGGTTCAAGTGATTCTCCTTCCTCAACCTCCCAAGTAACTGGGACTACAGGCACGCACCACCACGCCCAGCTAATTTGTGTATTTTCGGTAGAGATGGGGTTTCACCATGTTGGCCAGGATGGTCTCAATCTCCTGACCTTGTGATCTGCCCGCCTCAGCCTCCCAAAGTGTAGGGATTACAGGTGTGAGCCACTGCGCCCAGCCAAAGGCCAAGTTCTTTCAAATGACTTGTGCTTTTTCCTGTTTTTCTGAACTGTGCCCACAGTTCTGTAACCCGTATCTCATAGAATAATGATGGCAAATAGCAACACTCTCTCATAAGAGCTGGTATGATTATTGTCTTCCATTCTTGATACTGGATGTGGAGACTAGCTTGATGCAATTGGACAGCATTGATCTTCCAGACTCTCAGTTCCATCTTCCAAATTCAGAAAGTCATCCAAGATCCTTGCCATACCTTACACAGCCAGGGAACTTTCCTAAAGCATCAAGCTGAGGAAATAGTAGGGCTCACGTAAGTGTTTCACATCTCTCAGGTATCAATGTCCTTCATTGCTTGATGCACAGTATCTTTTAAATCATGGTTTAATATACTTGTCCATTTTTAATTTTTATGTGTAGTGAGGCAAATCTAATCCCTCAGTATTTCCAAAGGATTTTCATTCATTCTATCTACAATTATTCAATGATGGCTATACTTCTGGCTGTACAGTTAGAATTGGCAGTATTAAGGTGCATAAGGAACCATGAGAAACACAGAGAAAGACAGACAAGTGAATTGTCATTTGTAACATTTAAGAGGAGGTCAAGCTGGGTGCGGTGGCTCACATCTGTAATCCCAGCACTTTGAAAGGCCGAGGTGGGAAGATTACCCGAGGTCAGGAGGTAGAGACCAGCTTGGCCAACATAGTGAAACCCTGTCTCTACTAAAACTAGAAAAATTAGCTGGGTGTGGTGGTGGGTGCCTGTAATCCCAGCTATCGGGAGGCTGAGGCAGGAGAATCACTTGAACCTGGGAGGCAGAGGTTGCAGTTAGCAGAGATGGCTCATTGAACTCCTGCCTGGGCGACAGAGTGAGACTCCATCTCAAAAAAAAAAAGGAGGTCAGAATTGATCAATTGATAAATACACTGTTTTTGTAGGAATCTCACTGGGGGATATCGACTGTATGTCAATGAATCAAAGGTTTAAGACGGATCTAAAAGAAGGGATAATATCCCTGTCAATCAAATGATTATAAATATAATATTCTGATTTTATACTTATTAAATGAACTCTTCTATAATTATAAAGGCATGTTTATTCCCATAAAAATGAAAGCAATATTAAAATTCATGTATGTATTCACACATATCTTGAAATTATGATTCTGATTGTTCTGAATTAGATTTTGATCCAGAGTCATGGATGACTTAACATCACCCTGTGTTGCATGAAGATGAGACCTTTCTTTCTTTTTTTTTTTCCTGAGACAGAGTCTCGCTCTGTTGCCCAGGCTGGAGTGCAGTGGCGCAATCTCGGCTCACTGCAAGCTCCGCCTCCTGGGTTCACACCATTCTCCTGCCTCAGCCTCCCAAGTAGCTGCGACTACAGGCGCCCTCCACCACGCCCGACTAATTTTTTGTATTTTTAGTAGAGAAAGGGTTTCACCGTGTTAGCCAGGATGGTTTTGATCTCCTGACCTCGTGATCCGCCTGCCTCAGCCTCAAAATGCTGGGATTACCGGTATGAGCCACTGCACCCGGCCAAGACCTTTGTTTTTGTTTGTTTGTTTGTTTGTTTTGAGATGGAGTCTTGCTCTGTTGCCAGGCTGGAGTGCAGTGGTGCGATCTCGGCTCACTGCAACCTCCTCCTCGCAGGTTCAAGCGATTCCCCTGCCTCAGCCTCCTGAGTAGCTGAGACTTACGCCTGGCTCATTTTTTGTATTTTAGTAGAGACGAGGTTTCACTATGTCGGCCAGGATGGTTGACAATGAGACCTTTCTTAATAAAAGAGGCGTCACCATTGTCCTTGTGATCTGCACATCTCCTGTTGACATCTATGTTCAAGTTTTGATGCAGATGATCTCATCAGAAGGGGGCAGCAGATAATTCCAGGACAAGTTCATCCATGTGCAGACAACAAACACCATGTCATGGCTCACACGACACTAACAGTGATTGTGACAAAATTTGAAAAACAGCAATACTCAAATTGGTGAAATAGGGTAAGTAATAAGCATTTGGAAATCTTTATCAAGGGAACCATATTCATGGAGCTGAATCTAGAAAACAATATTTTACTTTGTATGGTGGTGGGCAGGCGGGGCAGGAACACTGTCCAGAGGGACAGAAGGAATTCAGATGAGGCAAAAACAGTGTGGCCCACGAGAGGGGCTCTGCAGTGCATTCAGGATGGGGGGGCCTGAGAAGAGGCTGAGGGGAGTGAGGGCTCGCATCCTGAGCTGAGAACAGAAGAGGGAAAAAGAAACATGCCCGCCTTCAATTTCAAGTCATCTTCAGACTGAAAGAGGCATGGGGTTTATTTTGAATTTAGCAAGAATATACATAGAGAGTGCCAGATAATGAATTCACTAGTGAAATACAATATAGAGGAGACTCTTCTGTGTTGCTTTTAGTGCATTACATGTGTGGGGCACATAGGGGAACACATGGGCAAAGTTTCCATATTCTCTGATATTTCAGACAAGAGGGGATTCAGAAGGCTTGAAAGAATTCTAAACTGTAGGTGGAAGAGCTGCCCTTGGGAACTCAGGGAACAGGCATCAGGCCTGGAATGGGATGGACAAGCTGGGCCTCCAGGAGAAGCAGCACGGCAGGAGATGCTGGAGAATGAGGAGCAGTAAGTCCCGCAGACAGGGGAGGGAAAGGCAAGAGGAACAGGCCAGGCCATGAGAAGAGGGCGGTGGATTGGAAGGAGCAGTGGGATGAGTAACAGGTGAGGAGGCAGGAGCAGGAAGGGCCTGGGCAGAGAAGGAAGGGAGGGCCGCTCCCTGAGGACCGCACAGACTGCATTCTGTGGCGAGGGATGTGAATGTCTGGGTCTTATTCCCTAAAATGGTACGCCATGACGTCTGCCTTCAGAAAACAGAATGAGTCAGGACGGTCCCTGCTCACCTAAGAGGCTTTTGGGCATCAGCAGGTGGGGCGGGGTCTGAGGAGGAGCAAGAGAGGAGAAGGGCGGGCAGGGTCCCTGGGCTTGCAGATGGGCAGGCTTAGGGACCTTGGATTCTCTTGTTCTCCTCCCTTTTGCTCAGAACCACCATGCAGCTTCCTTGCCCCAAAAGCCCCTCATCCCACAGGAGCGGAGGTTCTCTCCTCGGGTGCAGGTGGGGTCCACAACTGAGGAAATTCAGGCTGACCCGCTCAGTGCGCCACCTGGCGTCCACACCGGGTGGGCGGGGCGCCGCCTGACCGGAAGTGCAGAGAGTGGGAGCAGCTGCGCGGAGACCAGACCCCGCAGGCTGCGCAGGCGAGGCGGACGGGCGCGGGAAGCGGTGCGCAGGTAGGGGCAGAGGGCGGGGGGCGTTCTGGGGTGCTTCTTTGTGGACATACGCAGGTTCATCCGTTTGCGTCTGCATGTGCTCAATCTTTGATATTTTCATTCAAACCCCATCATTTCTTCGCGTGCCTCTGAGCCTAACAGGTACTTGCAGGTTCCTCTTCTATCACATGTCCCCCTTTACGTGTATGTACCCGTAGTTTTTTACCTAAATTTCTCCTTCCTTTCTTTTCTCTTTTCTTGTCTTGTCTCTCTCTCTCTCTCTTTTTTTTTTTTTTTAGTTTCACTGCTGTCGCCCAGGGTGGAGTGCAGTGGTGGTATCTCGCACACAAACTGCAACCTCTGCCCCCGGGGTTCAAGCTATTCTCCTGCCTCAGCCTCCCGAGTAGCTGGGATTACAGGCACCCTCCATCACGCCAATTTTTATATTTTTAGTAGAGATGGGGTTTCATCATGTTGCCCAGGCTGGTCTCGAACTCCTGACCTCAGGTGATCTGCACGCCTCGGTTTCCCAAAGTGCTCGGATTATAGCTGTGAGCCACGGCGCCTGACTGCTTACCTAAATTTTTTTATTGGTGGATTATTTTTAAAGTATTTGCCAGTTTAGTAAACAAATGAAATTACCCTGCCTTAGCATGCTTTTGATTGGTTATTTTAGTTTTAGTTTTAGTTTAGTTTCGTTTGTTTGTTTTTAGACAAAATCTCTCTCCGTCCCGTGGTGCAATCTTGGCTCACTGCAACCTCCACCTCCCGGGTTCAAGCGATTCTCCTGCCACCATGCCCAGCTAATTTTTGTGTTTTCAGTACAGATGGGGTTTCGTCATGTTGGTCAGGCTGGTCTCAAACTCCAGACCTTAGGTGATCCACCCGTCTGGGCCTCCCAAAGTTTGGTCGATCATTTTTGAATATTACTATTTTCCATATAGGGGCGCGCTCTTTTGCATCCCTTTAAGGGGTCTTGTGTGTTTCTTGTTAAATTTGGGTACTTCTATGTTCTGGAAATTATGAAGCTATCATTATTCATTTTTAAAACGCAGTGGCTTTATCCGTTCTGTTTTTACTTCCTTACCATGTATCTTTTCTTCTGCCTAATTTTGGAAATTTGTTCCCCCTTTATGTGTCCTATGGTTGAAACTTTGTTCATTTTTACTTCAGTTGTATAATTCTTCCTCATACATGTATTCAGGGCTCGAAATTTAACCTCTGCTTTCTTTCAATTCCACTCGTTTAATTCAGAATATTTTTAAATCTATTTTTTTTAACCTATGTGTTATTTGAAGTGTGTTTTATCACCACAAATTTCGTGATTTTTCAGTGTTCGTTCTCATGTTGATTTCGACTTTAATACCACTGTGATCCAAGAGCAGGCATTGCATAGCATTTACTATTTTAAATTTGTTTAGTTGGATTTTATGACCAAAAATATTGTCTAGTTTGGTTAATGGTCTATGTGACCTTAAAAAGAATGTGTGTTTTTTCATTGTTGATAAGATAGTTGATAGATAATAATTATATGCAGTTGAGTGATGGTGCTGTTGAGTTCAGCTATATCCATATGGATTTTCTGCCTGCTGGATTTTGTCCATTTCTGATAGTCAAGTGGTGAAGTATCCAGGTATGATATTGGATTAATCTATTTCTCCTTGTGGTTCCACCAGGATCTACTTCACATAGTTTGATGTTCACTTTTAGGTGCATACATGTTAAGGATTGTTACATCTTGGAGAATTAACCCATTTTTCATTTTGTAATGCCCTTCTTTATTCTTGATTTATACATATATGTATGCCTGAAATGTATCTATATCTATATGCTTAATATGATCTGCACATATATATGTATAAAAGCATGACTATACACAGGCAATAATGACAGCAATAATACAATGAATGGGAGGGAGGAATTGGGATTATTTTGGTGTGATACGGGTACTCATCGTACTTGTGAAGCGCTATTTGAAAGGTGGCATGGGTTCGTTGTAGATGTATATTGAAAACACAGAGGCAGTCTGTTGGAATAAGGGCCTCGATTTCTTGCTTGGCTATTGACCAGAGGCTGCTTTCATTTCCGTTCTATGTTAGCTTCTCGCACATGACAGGATACACCCTCATAGCCATCAAGCAAGAGAGGTTGCTAGTAAGACAGAAATCACAATCTTATGTAACATAATCACCTACATGATCTTTCCTTACCTTTCAATATTCCATTTTAAAAGCAATCACATTTACTGGCCTCACTCAGATGGAAAGGATTTGAATATAAGGTTGTGTGCATCAAGAGGAGGGTATCATTGGGTGCCATCACAGGGTGTACCTGCCATGTCAAGTCTTCTTCAATCTGCAACAGTTTCTTAATCTTCGCTTATTTGTGTATTTTTATTTGACCCTTTTGAAAAGCATTGGTCAGGCATTTTATAGGATGTCCCACAATATGGGTTTGTCTGATAGTTTCTCACAATTAAACTAGGAATATGGATTAATTTAGACACTGGCATATATCTAAGTTTGAAGACGATAAATATTGAATATATATTACTTACAAATCTAGAGTGAAAAATGATCAAGAAAAATAGGAAGTTAAAAAATAGAGAAATCATCTTACCTTCAGTGGGTAAGGAATGTATGGAATTGGGGAGATGCACTCTGAGGGCATCAGCTATATTTATTTATTTTTTATTTTATTTTTTTTTGAGACGGAGTCTCGCTCTGTCGCCCAGGCTGGAGTGCGGTGGTGTGATCTCGGCTCACTGCAAGCTCCGCCTCCCAGGTTCACACCATTCTCCTGCCTAGCCTCCTGAGTAGCTGGGACTACAGGCGCCCGCTACCAGCCTGGCTAATTTTTTGTATATGTATATACATATATATACACACATATATATTTTTAGTAGAGGTGGGGTTTCACTGTGTTAGCCAGGATTGTCTTGATCTCTGGCAGCAGCTGTAATTCTAATAAATTGTTTACTAAACTCACAGTGAAATTTTTTAAAAATGAGAACTATATTTTTTATTTAGAATAGTTTCATGTTTATGGAACAGTTTTGAAAATAGTTTCCGCATACCAGCACATAGATGCCCTTATTATTCACCTCTTACGTTAGTGGAGCACATTTATCATGATTAATGAACTGATACCATATATGATCATTCACTAACATCTAAACATTATTCCCATTTCCTTAGATTTTACTTAATGTCAACTTGCTCCCCCAGATCCCATCCAGGATACATCACATTTAGATAGCAAGTTTCTTTAGGCTCCTTTCGGCTGTGAGAGTTTCTCAGACTTTGTTTGTTTGTGATGACATTGGCATTGCTCACATGGGATTTGTCTGCTGCTTTTCTCATGTTTAGACAGGCGTTAAGGGTGGAGGGGAAGAAGACCACAGAAGGAACATGCCATTCTCTTCATACCATATCAAGGTTATGTGCTATCAACATGCTTTATCATGATTGATGTTAATTTGATCATCTGGATGGAGTATTTTTATCAGATTTATACAATATATAATCACCATTTATTCCCCTTTTTATGTGATATGTTTTGAAAAGAAGTCTCTGCTGGGCATGGTGGCTCATGCCTATAATCCCAGCACTTTGTGAGGCCGAGGCAGGCAGATCACAAGGTCAGGAGATGGAGACCATCCTGGCTAACATGGTGAAACCCCGTCTCTACTGAAAATACAAAAGGGCGTGGTGGTGGGCACCTGTAGTCCCAGCTACTTGGGAGGCTGAGGCAGGAGAATGGCATGAACCCGGGAGGCGGAGCTTGCACTGGAGCCTGGGCGACAGAGTGGCGACAGAGTGAGACTCTGTCTCAAAAAAAAAAAAAAAAAAAAAAAAAGAAAAGAAAAGAAAAGAAAAGAATTCCCTGTGCCCGCACACGTTGAGCAGAGGAGAGTCATGCTCCACTTCCTCATGGGCAGGTTAGCTACAAAAACTATTTGGAATTGTATTCAGCTTTGATAATTCATCTGTTCTCCATCATTGTACTTATTTATTCACTCATGTGTATGAACATGAAATCTTGGATATTTATTTTATTCTTATACTCTTGTATTTGTTTGTTGCTCGGATTTTTCCATTGTTGTTCATTGGAAGGTCTTTCAGTTGGCTCTTTTATTTTGAAATACGCACATCATTGTGGTTTGATTTTGTTTCTTTGTTTGCTTGTGTTGTTGTGGTTTTGCTTAATTTTTTTCTTGGTTTCTAGCACTACCTTGTGCTCCAGGATCATTGTGTTTATTCCCTTCCCATGGCTAGTATTCACCATTTCTCCAGGGAGACCTGATTCATTTATTGGAAAATGCTATTGGAAATGAAGTTGTGGACACAGTGTGTGCAATGTGGCACAGACTTTGTCAGATGAAAAAGCAAATAATATTTGGTTTTACAGTAGCTCACACATGTACTCATTTCTACAAATATTTCTACAAGTGTCCATATTATCTATTTTAAATTAAACATGAATTTCTACTAATGTCTCCAGCACCACATGACCTAATCCAGTAGCACATGAATTAATTTGAGTAAATCTACCCACTGTTACTGTCTTATATGTAACCACATACTCTAACTATGAGAAATTTGACTCCATATTCTTTATCGTTCAGTTCCAAAAAATATATATGTATTGCTGTTTCAGAATCAATAATTCATATTCTCACGAGAAACAACTTCACTAAATAAGTATAGTGCTTATATATGTCTTTAAGCCTTTGGATTTAGAATCTGTACTTATAAGCCACTCCCCTTTCCCCCCCTACTCCCTTCAGTGAGATTATTTTATGCATGTGTAGTATACTTACTTCATTTTGTTAGCATTCCTCCCTAGGAAACCCCAACTTACTTAATATTTTTTAATTTGCATATGTTTAGGTTCACTGTTTGTGTCATAAAGTTCTGTGGAATCTGAAATACAGTATCATGTGTTCACCATTACAGTTTCATTATAGAAACTTTTCACTGCCCTAAAGAAACTCCCAGTACCTCGCCCATTCGACCTTTCTGTTTCGTAAGTCCCTGGTAGCCAGTAGTATTTTATAATCTGTATAGTTTCATCTATTCAAGAGTTTCATATAAACTGAAATAGAGAGACGTGGTCTTTTCAAACTGGGTTCTTTCACTTAGCAATATGCCTTTAATATTTGTGCAGTATATTTCATGGTGGTTTAGGCTTGCACTTCACTAATGTATTAGTCCATTTTGCATTGCTGTAAAGCAATACCCAAATCTGGGTTAATTTATAAAGCAAGGAGGTTTATTTGGCTCAGGGTTCTGAAAACTGTGTAAGAAGCATAGTGTTGTTTGCATCTTCTTGTGAGGGTCTTAGGAAGCTTCCAATCATGGTGGAAGGCAAAGAGGAAGTAGGCTTGTCACATTACATGAGAGACAGCAAGAGACAGTGGGGGACGTCCCAGGCTGTTTTTAACAATCAGATCTTTTGGTAACTAATAGAGTGAGAACTAAGTCATTACCAGAATGACAGCACCAAATCATTCATAAGGGATCAACCCCATGGGGCGTTTCACCAGCCTTCAACTCCAACTTTGGGGATCCCATTTCAACATGACATTTGGAAGGGACAAATATCCAAACTCTATCACCTAATGACTAAAGGTATTCAACAACTTTTCATGTGAATTTGTCTATTTTTTTTTTGTCAGTTTTCTTTTGGTGTTATATTCTAGAAAGCATTATTTAATCCAAGACGACAGAAATTTATACCTGTGTTATCGTATTTGGGTTTGTAGTTTTAGTGCTTACGTTTATGTCTGTGATCCATTTTGAGTTACTTAAGTATATGGCATCCAACTAGCATATGGCATCCAACTAGCATGTAGCTATCCATTTGTGCCAGCAACATTTGTTGAAAAAACTATTTTTGCAAATTGAATTGTTTCAGTAACATTGTAAAATCAGTTGAATACAAGGGTAAGAGTTAATTTTGGGGCACTCAATTCCATTGCATTGATCTTTATGTCTGTCTTTGTACTAAGCAATATCACACTGTCTTGATTATTATCACTTTGTAGTAAGCCTAGGCTGTTCTCAATTTCCTGGTTTCAAGTGATCCTCCCACCTTGGCCTCCCAAAGTGCTGGCATATATTTCTTTTTCTAGATTGTTTTTGGCTTTTTTGGATCTCTTGAATTTCCATGTGAATTTTAGAATCAAGCTGATTCTAAATTGTAAATTATAGCAAACAGCTTGTAAATTATAGCAAACAATAATGCAACTGGGATTTTGACCAATTTTTGAGAGATAACTTGCATTGAACCTGTGAAGCTGCATTGACCTATTTGTGTATTGTCATCTTAACAATATCAAGCCTTCTGATCAATGGAGATGGGATTTTTCCACTTATCTTTTAAAAGAAAGTATTTAGAGAGAGATGGGTGTTTCACTCTGTCACCTGGGATGGCGTGCAGTGGTGGGATCATAGCTCACTGGAGCCTCGAACATCTGAGCTCAAGCGATTCTCCTGCCTTGGCCTCCCAAAGTGCTGGGATTACAGATGTGAGCCACCGTACCCAGCCTTTGTTATTTTTGTTTTATTTATTTTTTCCTATTCGTATATTGAAAAAAGTGTTGATGCTTAGGAAAATCCCCTTATGTCACAGAAGTTCCCTTATCCGCCTCTCAGGGCATGCGATGTGGGAGTGGCTGGTTTCTTCAGTGCCCTGCTGCTCAAACCCCTAGCGGGAGCACGCAGACGGGCCAGTTGTGGGGCTCCTACCCCACAGCAGTGTCTAGGGGTGAATGTTTACAGCTCCCGAGGTCCCAATGGGCATGTTTCACAGGGTGCTCTTTCAGTTTAGCTGTCGCAGGTGGGTTGGGTTGGTCAGCTCAGTTAGACCCCTTGCCTTATTGCGAGGACAGAAGGCTTTCTGTATCCTGGCTGGGAGAATTGGAGGATACGGGGGCTTGGAGAATGAGTGCAAGATTTTACTGAGTAGAAGTAGCTCTCGACAGATGGGGAAGCCAGAAGGCTGATGGAGTGGGAAGGTGGTTTTCCCCTGGAGTCGGGCTGCTCAGCGGCTGGGGCTCTTCTCCAACTGCCCCGGCCAAACTCTGTGTCGTTCTGCTGGTCGATGGCCTGCTGGCCTGCTGGCATCTGCCAGTGTGCTCTTCCGCTGGCGTGCTCCCCTCAACGTCCTCTTGACGTCCAGCCACTTGTGTCTCTGCCTGCTAGCGTCTTGGGGGTTTTTTATAGGTACAGGATGGGGACGTGGCAGGCCAGGGTGGTCTTGGGAAATGCAAAATTTGGGCGGGAAAACAGAAATGCCTGTCCTCACTTAGGTCCATGGGCACAGGCCAAGGAGTGGAACCCTAGCCTGGGACCACACCCTTCCATTCCCAGCACTTCCTTGCCCCACTTCTGTATCAACAGGATTTAATTTGCTTGTATTTCCTTGAGAATTTTTGCCTCTGTATTCATAAAGCATGTTAGTCTGTAATTTTCCTTTCATGTAACATCTTTTTCTGGTTGTAGTCTAAGGGTAAACCAGCCTTACAAATGAGTTGGGGAGTGATATTATCCATTCTGTATTTTGGTTTTCTTTGTAAGGGTTTTTTGAAGATTTAATATTAATTATTTAAACTTTTGGAATAATTCATAAGTAAAGTCATCTTGACCTGGACAAGATTTGGATCCTAACAGCAATTGTGTGAGCTGAGAGGAGGATCCATATGACTTCAGCCTTCATCTGAGACGTTAGCCTTGGCCATCATCTACATCTGGATTCCTGACCTGGAGAAACTGTGAGATATGATACATGGATGTGAGGTTTTATTCACTAAGTTATATGCTAATTTATTATGCTGCAATAAACAGGTAATACAACTGACAGTAAATTTAATATGGCATCACATGTTGGGTCCTGGAACAGAGAAATAGCATTAGTAGGACATGTGGCAAAATCTGAGGAAATTCCATGGTTGAGTTACTAATTTTGTATCATTGTCAATTTCTCACTGTCCATAAACATACTATGGTTATATACAATGTTAACATTACAGGAAGCTGAAGCATCTAGGAAACTCTCTATCAATAGGCACTAAACCTAAAGTTATTTCAAAATGAATAAGTATTATTTTGGACAGAAAAATGAAGGTATTTAAAAACCCCATTGTGCTAAGGAAATTAATAGGCATGCAGATAGAAAATGGGAAAAATGGTTCTTCTTACCTATTCACAAGAAGAAAAAAAATTTTCTTCAAGAAAACCTCCTCAACTCATCAGTTTTTTTTTTCCCCTTACCATCACACTCACCAATACCTAGTCATCAGTTTGTGTGTCAGTAACCACTTCCTCAAAGAGGTGGCCATGCGTCACCTATCCTGGAAAACCCCATTTTCAGACAACATCTACAAGTGAATCTGCAGGATACCACTAAAGCCTCTTTGGAGCACGTGACTTCTGCACATTCGAAGCTAATACTGCGAAATTTCAATTATGGAGAACTTAAATTTTGTTTCTGAATTCAGAAAAGTGTTTCCCTGGTACAGGATTTCCTTCTTTAAGTTTTCAAAAGACAACCATATTTTCAGCCCTATAATAAAACCCTGTGATAATTCAGTTCTCTTTATTGTAAGACTTTTCTGGAATTTTCTGGGCTCAGGTATTTCACTGACACTCTCATCATGGAATGAAATTATGCATTGTCAAGCCTCAAAGGCACATTATAGATATCATTGTGGTAGCAGGTAGGCTAGCTTTAAAAAGAAAGCTTGCGGCCAGGTGCAGTGGCTCACGCCTGTAATCCCAGCACTTTGGGAGGCCAAGGCAGGTGGATCATGAGGTCAGGAGTTGGAGACCATCCTGGCCAACATGGTGAAACCCCCTCTCTACTAAAAATACAAAAATTAGCTGGGCATGATGGTGCGCGCCTGTAATGCCAGCTACTCGGGAGGCTGAGGCAGGAGAATGGCTTGAACCCAGAAGGCAGAGGTTGCAGTGAGCCGAGATTGCACCACTGCACTGCAGCCTGGCCAACAGGGCGAGACTCTGTCTGGAAAAAAAAAAAAAAAAAAAAAAAGCTTCCATACATGGTGGTTTAGGCCAGTTCCTGGTTGCACAGACCTGGGAATGAATCTTTAGACACCAGGTTTTTGGCTAAGAAGGCAAACTAGTGATTCGTAATTTGTTGTTCACAGAAAAATCCTAGCAAGGAAAACAGAAAATGAAAGAACACCACACATACAGTGTATCCCTAACCCACCATGCAATGATCTAAGAGATGGACACAGGCTGAATGGTGACTCTGCATATATGGTGGCTAAACAAACATTCCCACAGCAGGGAGGACTGTCCCCTTATCCCCCACACAGCTTCCTGTTCATAGGCCACAGCACTCTGCTGGGTATCACCCGGGTTGTGTGCAGGAGCCATGCCCACAAAGCCTACCAAAGCATGGGAATGCACTACCATGGACATTTACAAAGTCAAGATTCCTGTATTTACTGTCTGTAATAATGGGGTATAATCTCCATACACATTCATAGCTTTAGGGATAAAGCTAACTCCTGAGGCTTGGGGACTTGGAGTGAGAGATACAGCTAACCCGGACCATATGCATCACTTCTGAGATTAGGATAGCAAATATTTAAGGGCTATGATTTTGGGCACTTATAAATTAAGACACCGTGTCACCCCTCTGAGCTCATACTCCGCTCCCTGAGAAAAGACAGACTTATTTAAATTCCGAATCTTAAAACATGGAGAGTTATTCAGTTCATTTTATTTTAACTGGAGCTTCCATAATAACTAAGTGACTTGTCAAATCTCCTTTTCCTTTTAATGTATACATTAAAATATATGATGATGTAGATTATTAATATTATTCCTGACCAAACTCTTCAGAAAAAAAAAAAGATGGGCTGGGCGTGGTGGCTCACGCCTCTAATCCCAGCACTTTGGGAGGCCGAGGTGGGTGGATCACGAGGTCAGGAGATCGAGCCCATCCTGGCTAACATGGTGAAACCTTGTCTCCACTAAAAAATACAAAAAATTAGCTGGGCATGGTGGTGGGCGCCTGTAGTCCCAGCTACTCGGGAGGCTGAGGCAGGAGAATGGCGTAAACCCAGAGGCGGAGCTTGCAGTGAGCCGAGATCTCGCCACTGCACTCCAGCCTGGGCGACAGAGTGAGACTCCATCTCAAAAAAAAAAAAAAAAAAAGATGGAGAAGCAAAGTTACAAGAGATGAACAGCCACAGGTAGATGTGAACAAGAAGGGTCCCACTTCAACGTGGCCAATGAGCGATCATCGAGCACCGAGTACTAAAGGTTAAGATGTGGCAGGTCATAGACACAAAACTGTACCAATATGATGTCTCAGGCACAGAGGACACAGTCCTGAGCACCAAATGCCCAAACATGACTCTGATAGTGCAGAAGATTTGATTCCCCATAACCCACTAAACCAACTGAGAGTCGATTTCACAGAGCTGGCCTGGACACTAGAATTCTCAGAAAGATGCTAATGAAAACATCCCAAAGTCAAACCACATCATGAGGTAAGAACCCTACACCCTGTCTCCACAGCAGCCTGAATAGAAGATAGAGTCCAGTGAAGATCAGGACTTGCTGTTGTCTTCATTTAGCCTTCCTGAAGCCTCCAACTCTAGGTGTAAATGCATTCAGCATCTGAAGTCATTAAATCATTAATCATTTGAATTTATGATTTACTCAATATATTAATCAGGGAACATGAAAGCCCATTAGATAATCAATTACCCAAAAATAGGGTTGTTCATAGTAGCAACGGGGAAGAGCAAAACATTTTATGGAAAACATAATACATCTACTTCTGTCCTGATTGATCATAAAGCCATTGTATGCTGACCATTCATGTGATTAGAAGGACTACTGTGAATATGAATCTATAGCTAAAATACAGATATACTAATGTTATAGATTGAATAATTAGACTTGGAGTCCCACTTACAGGGAGTATTGCTCATATTTTTTAAGATTATAACAGGATTTATCAAGATACAACTTTTTCTAAATCTTTAGAGTTGACACTCTGATGCAAACTTTCATCGAACCCTTTGGCATTTCCATATTCCTTTTCCAGACACTTTTGGAACCATATGTTATAAAATTACCTCTCTGGCCAGGCGCAGGGGCTCACACCTGTAATCCCAGCACTTTGGGAGGCCAAGATGGGCAGATCACCTGAGGTCAGGAGTTCGAGACCAGCTTGGCCAAAATGGGGAAATCCTGTCTCTAATAAAAATACAAAAATGGGCTGGGCGCGGTGGCTCACACCTGTAATCCCAGCACTTTGGGAGGCCGAGGTAGGCAGATCACGAGGTCAGGAGATCAAGACCATCCTGGCTAACATGGTGAAACCCCGTCTCCACTAAAAATACAAAAAATTAGCTGGGCATGGTGGTGGGTACCTGTTACAGTCCCAGCTACTTGGGAGGCTGAGACAGGAGAATGGCGTGAACCTGGGAGATGGTGCTTGCAGTGAGCCGAGATCGCACCACTGTACTCCAGCCTGGGTGACAGAGTGAGACTCTGTCTCAAAAAACAAAAAAAGAGAAAAAAATACAAAAATGGCTGTGCATGGTGGCTCATGCCTGTAATCCCAGCACTTTGGGAGGCTGAGATGGGCAGATCATCTGTGGTCAGGAGTTTGAGACCAGCTTGGCTAAAATGGGGAAACTCTGTCTCTAATAAAAATACAAAAATGGCTGGGCATAGTGGCTCACACCTGTAATCCCAGCACTTTGGGAGGCTGAGATGGGCAGATCACCTGAGGTCAGGAGTTCGAGACCATCCTGGCCAACATGGCAAAACCCCATCTCTACTAAAAATACAAAAAATTAGCTGGGTGTGGTGGCATGCGCCTGTAGTCCCAGCTATTCAGGAGACTGAGGCAAGAGAATCGCTTGAACCTGGGAGGCGGAGGTTGCACTGAGCTGAGATGCGCCACTGCCCTCCAGCCTGGCAACAGAACAAGACTCCATCTCAAAAAACAAAAACAAAAAAAGAAACAAAAGACAAGCAAACAAACAAAAAATACAAAAATTAGCCAGGTATGGTGGCAGTTGCCTGTAATCCCAGCTACTCAGGAGGCTGGCTGAGGCAGGAGAATCGCTTGAACCTGGGAGGCGGAGGTTGCAGTGAGCCAAGATGGCACCATTGCACTCCAGCCTGGGTGACAAGAATGAAAATACGTCTCAAAAACAAAACCAAAAAATAGAATTACCTGTCCGTATTTGTTGTATTTTTTGTCATTTCTAGTTTGATCTTGAGGCCTCTATCTGGAGGGTGTCCATAAACTCTAGCCCTGCCCTAATGGAGTTCCAAGGGAGGTGCTCACGGCGTTTACAGTGTGTCTATCCCAGGATACTTCTTTATCCTGGTGGATGGCCTAATGCCTAACGTCTGACCCCTGTTGTTCCATCAGAGGAAAGGTTTGGACTGGCAGACATGCTTGTTTCCTGTTTTACCTAGGTTCAGTTTATTCCTACCAAGATAGCCACTGTGTAGGGGATCCCTGATTGGAAAATAAGTTAGGTTCTGGTGTGCTGGTCAAATGAGATGCAAAGAAGGAAACTCATCATATGAAATAACAGAAGCAGTGTATGACTTATAAATCCCATAAAGAAGAAGGCAGCACACCACAGAGGGCAAATGGGAAGGAAGGAACTTCTGTGAACTCACTTCTAAGCCAGCAGGTGGAGAGCAAGGACAGAGGGAGAGAGAGGGTCTTGTGGGCCAGAACTTTGATTGGGGTCAAGCATGTTGCTAAGCAGGTTTCCCACAGGGAGTGTTAACTTGTCACTTTACAGCAAGCAGGCATTAGTTCCATGGAGTTCTGTGTGAGAGGTGGCCACTGTGGCGTATCTGTGCAGTCCACATGGAGTGTGGGGATTGGTGGGTGGAATAAAGTAGGCTGTGTCTGGCGGTCTCATAGATAGACTCTACATGATAGATATCCAAATTGACCAGATTAAGGAACTGGGAGGAAGCAGAGAACTGGAAACTGTGTCACAGGTGACGAAGTCCTGCTTCTGTTGTGAGCAAGTTAATTCTACAGACAAAATGGATGGTGAAGCAATATACAATTTTAATAATTCAATATAACATGTCAAATAGGAATTCTGGTACTCCACTAGTAACTTTAATATTCCTAATTCTAATAGGTAGAAAGTAAGTGGAATTGATCAACTTACATGAAATTTATATTGAAGTGTGTTTCCTCAAAAACAAATCAGAACGTGGCAGATGAGCCACTATGATTTCAGATTGTGAAATGTATAGTAAGAGGGAAAAATAGTGTATTCTATTAATGCTAGAGTGCATGTTTTCACATCTTTCAAATATAAATGCATCTTAAAATGCATAGTGTCAAAACAGTATTAGCCAGGAGGCAGTCATAATGTGTTGGTTCTCATGTGAACATGCATGAACTTTATCTAAAACCTTTCATTGACATCTTATGATGCTGTCATCAGCTTCAAAACCTGCAGAGTGGCTGTCAGGAGGTTGGAAAGATAATCTCCTGGATAGTGGCTTAGGAATCTCACAAGAAATGTGGCATAGCCAAAGCTGCTAATTGACACAGATGATGATAATATGGGGAATGTCATGGAGAGGAGGAGCTGCAAAGTTTTACAGAAGACTTTTACCCAAATGAGAGAAATTTAGAAATATCTTTGTGGATACGTGGTACTTACTTTTTTTTTTCTGTCCCACATAATCATGGAAGTAATCTGAAATGAATATCCACATTTTTACAAATTATAAAAAGTTTTCTCAATATTTATAACAAATATTATAAATGATAAGTATTATCCATGTCATAGTTTGTCAGTGATTTTGTTCTTTGTGATGAATAAAATAATGATGTGTTTTATAATTGATGTGATTGATACATTGTGCAAGTTTTAGAAAATGCTTTTAGTATTAACAAATGATCGTTTAGTGGTTTGTATACGCCTGGTATTATTCTACATGCTTGACGTATTATTCATTAAATCTTCACAGCATCTCAGAAGGGAGGCACTAATACCACTCCCATGATCCAATTCTGAATCACAGAAATAAACAGAAAAACCTGAACCTGACTCAGTCTGTTTCCAGAATGCTTGCTCACATCAAATGTGTTAGAGTATCTTTTAACTTATATGGTAAATACTTTACAGGTTTAGTTTAAGAATTGTTCCTTTTCACCACAGTCATGAAGCTAGCTTTTTAAGTTCTAAATAATGTATTAAATTGTTTTTATATTTATGTCTATGATCCACTTGGAATAGGTTGTGTGTGTAATGTGAGAGTAATGGTAGATTTTATTTCCAATGATGCATATTCATATCCCTATATTTATTGAAAATTTATTTCCCCACTAATTTGTCTTATATATTATTTACCTATATATACATGTGTTCATTTTTGAGCTCTCTTTAATTTTTTTCCTTTGATTTTCTCTATCTTTGTGCAAATACTGAGTTAGTCCCTTCATTTAATGCAGGAATTTTCCTCCAGTGCCGTTTCTGTTGTCCACTGTACTGTTCTATAATGAAGTAAAAGAAGGGTGAAATTTTGCATACCTTACACCTGCACCAGGATTCCCAGCTGTATCTTGAAGGAAGCGGAGGTTAGAACGTTCAATATTAATGTCGCCACTAATGTCTCTAACGTCCTCGTGAATCTTAGGCAATTCTCCCGAGATACTGTCTGCTTTGTTGTGTGTGCGTGTGTTTTAACGTTCTCAGTGAATTGCATTTGCTGTCCTGACTCCTGATTTTCTTTCCCTGATTTTAGGATACTCAGTAACTTTCTGCTCCCCTAGCAACAGCCAGCAGTGGTAGGAACCTGCAGACAGCCCTGAGCGCCTCGTGGGCGGGCGCAGACACCCCCGGGGTGGGGTGTGGCTCCCTCCGGACCCCGCCCACCAATGCCGGCGCGCTGGTGCAGCGGAGCTCGGATCCTCTCCGTGGGGTCTGCACCGGCAAGGGCGGCTGCTCCCTGCCTTTCCTCTGGAGTCGGTTGAGGTAATACCTTGTTTTCATGTAAAGAACAAGTTTGTTCAACAGTGATTTTGCTTGTTGACCGAAGACAGGCCTCGTTCGTTACCCCTTAGGGCCTTGTCTGGTAATACGTGCTTTTGCTGTTTTTAGGTGGGGGCAGTGCGCAGAGAGACACTCACGAATGTTTTTAAAACTTTTGTATAAATTTTCATTTTATTCATCACATAAACATCATCTACAAGCAAATCCACTTTGTGTTTTGTATATTAAGGCCTTTCTTACCTGTGATTTAAAATGCATGCATTCATTTATTCATTGTTTCAAATAATCGTTTCAATTATTTCCATGTTTTCAGGTATCACTCTTCACTATATTAAAAGATAATATCACTTTTATTATTTTAAAGACATTTGTTATACATTCTCTGAGAATTTTCCAGAAATTTCCTCTGCAATACCTCTGGTTGAAAAGGTGAGAGACAGAGACTTTACTGGGAGTCACAGGAAAAGTCTGCTCAGTCTCCTGCTTAAAAAGAGCTTTGAATGTTTTTATTGCATGGCTGAATTTGCTCTGATTGTCAGATGGCATTAACAAGGCATTAACTTGTATGATTGAACTCTGAGACCACCTTTCTGAATGCATAGACTTGCCACATTGTTACTGTGTAAGCATGAATTTCATCATGTTGTCAGCTTTTCCTCCTACCCAAAAGCTGTAAACGTTGGCTACAGTCCTCGAGAGCTTGCTCCTCATTTTTGTAAATGTGTGCCTGGCGTTTCCTTGAACAGATGGCTCATAAAACAGATACAAATTCTCTTTGATGAGTAAATACTAAAATTGTTTTCAGTTTTCAGTT
This sequence comes from Chlorocebus sabaeus, assembly GCF_047675955.1. NCBI lineage: Eukaryota > Metazoa > Chordata > Mammalia > Primates > Cercopithecidae > Chlorocebus > Chlorocebus sabaeus. The sequence goes on along the minus strand of NC_132929.1, from coordinate 4,444,426 downwards.
AAATAAAAAATGCCTCTCAGAAAACTGGCAAATACGTCTCCAGGCAGCAAATATTTTTAGATTATGGTCTTGTGGAAATGTAAGTACAAAAAGTATTTATTTTCTTTTATCACATAGCACATTTCGAAGAGGTTTTCATGCATGTTACTTTTTCGGATTACCATTTTTATTGACAATAAGTTGCCCATCTTTCTATTTCTGATCTGATCTTTTGATGTCTGCTGTTTTTGTCTGAAACTTTGACTCTCCTTTAATGCAGTTTGCATATGAAGAGAAAGCTGGTTATCCTGACTAGTAAAGAAGGGATTACTGAATCTGAAACTGTGAAGAGACACAAAAGCAAGAAGAGGACAGAAACAATTCAGGGCTCCAATAAGCAGAGTAGGATCTGTTTAGTGACTGCAATGTGGAAGTCTCTAACGTCAGCAAGACTGTGTTGAGAGGAACACATTTTCTTGTGTTAGGGACTCAATGGCCTATGTCTGCTATGCAAGTAATGAGTCCTTTGTCTAATGGTATCAGAACTATTCTGGAAGGGTTTGTTCAGGATTTATGAGGTATTAGCAACCTACAGAGCAAGAACCCTGATACTTTATGGCTACTCCAAATTATTATAATAGGTGGTGTTTGATTTGGCAGGTAAGACTTCAGTCAGGGACTCTGAGGTTGGTATTGTATCCAGAGAATTTAAAGTCCTGATCTTAGTTAAAAAATGACCCGTCATCTTTACTCTATTATTGAATTAGAATCTAACATCATTGATTTTAATTTTACTGAATATAAATAGCAACCCTATATTCTATGCATACTGTTTTGACTGTGGCATTTATTTAGAGAAGAATGGAGACAAGATGATTCCACAATTTAAAGTAAACTGGAAGTGTTCTGGGGAAACAAATAGAGGAGGTAAGCCTTACTGGTTTCTCCTTTGGATGACAACCATGGTCTGCTCTTATAAATAGAAAGCTCTTTTTGAGTTATTTCGTTTTGGTAATCTTATCAGCAAACAAGGCATCATAGGAAAGGCAGGTGAGGGTCCAGGTGGGAGGTTTCACCTGCTTCTAGGCATCATTTCCTTCCGCTCTGAGGGGGCACCCCCTTCATCACTTGGGCTTATTGCAAGATGGCTGGGTCATTTCTTTTTTTTTTTTTTTTTTTTGAGACGGAGTCTCACTCTGTCGCCCAGGCTGGATTTCAGTGACATGATCTTGGCTTACTGCAAGCTCTGTCTCCCAGTTTCACACCATTCTCCTGCCTCAGCCTCCCGAGTACCTGGGACTACAGGCACCCGCCACCACACCTAGCTAATTTTTTTATATTTTTAGTAGAGACGGGGTTTCACTGTGTTAGCCAGGATGGTCTCGATCCCCTGACCTCATGATCTGCCCGCCTCAACCTCCCAACGTGCTGGGATTACAGGTGTGAGCTACTGTGCCCAGCCAGGTCATTTCTTTTTGAAGTTAGGAATAAGATGAAAGGGTTGAAAGCCAAGTTTATTTAAATGGATTTTACTTGTTGCTCACTTTTTCTTCTGGACTGCTCCCTTAGTTCTGTGACCCATGTTTTGGTGAAGTGATGATGGCACATGGATACCCTGCCTCATGAGCACTGGTGTGACTTCTCTCTTCTGTTCTTACCACTGGACATGATGGCTTGATGAAGTCAGACCACCTCGCTCTTCTATGCTCTCAGTTCCATCTTCTCAACTCAGAAAGCCTGCCAAGGTCCTTCCAACATCACAGCTGGGAAACTCTCAAAGCAGTAAACTTGGGCAATAGTGGGCTTCACTCACATCCTTGCTGTGTATTTCCAGGTATCACTGTTCTGCATCTTTTGGTGTACACCAGTTTAAAATGGTTTCATATTCTTTGTCCATTTTTGTGTTTATGTGTGGTAAGGCATGTCCAATTCCTATTAGTTTTTCCATAACATCTTGATTCATTCCTCCTGAAAATTCTCAAGGATCACTCCATCCCTGGTTATATGCTTCTTGTTCACAATGTAAAGGAGAATAAAGACCAGTTAAGCTAAACTCACAGGGAGACAGATAATTTTATTGGCGTTTGTAATGCTAAAGAGAAGGTCAGAATTGGCCAATGTACAGTACCTGTACAAGTTTCCACAGGGGACATCCACGAGAAGTCAGTGAATCAAACATTTAAAATGGATAATATCTCTAAAAAAAGATACTGTCTCTGTCAATTATAATATTTGACACTTAATAGCCTTATTTTATACTCATTGAACAAGCCCTTCAGAATTGGTAAGATGTAACTTTTATTTACATGAAAAGGAAAGCAGTGTGGAAATGAATTTGTAAATGAGTTTCTAAGGATACAATGACATTCTAATTTTTCTGAATCAGATCTTGATCCAGAGCCATGTATATGTTAACATCACTCTGTGAAATGAAGAGTGATGCGAGCGAAACATTTCCTAATACAAGAGGCACCATTATCTGTGTGATTTCCAACTTCCCTGTTGACACCCAGTATTGATCTCAACTTTAACTGTGCTCTGAGAATAGATGTTTATGATTTCTATTATCTTAAATTTGTTCAGGCTGGGCGTGGTGGCTCATGCCTGCAATCCCAGCACTTTGGAATGTTGAGGCTGGTGGATCACTTGAGTTCAGGAGTTTGAGACCAGCCTGGTCAACATGGTGAAACCCTGTCTCTACTAAAAATACAAAAATTAGCCAGGTGTGGTGGCGGGCACCTGTAATCCCAGCTACTTGGAGACTGAGGCAGGAGAATCGCTTGAACCCAGGAGGCAGAGGTTGCAGTGAGCCAAGATTGTTCCACTGCACTTCAACCTGGGCAATAGAGCGAGACTCTGTCTCAAAAAGAAAAAATTGATGAAGTATCTTTTATGACCAAGAATGTGGTCTGTCTTGGTGAATGTTCCATGTGTTCTTGAGAAGAATGTGTAATCTTCATTTGTTGGACAAAGTCGTCCGTAGATGTCAGTTATACCCAGTTGACTGATGGTGTTGTTTAGCTCAACTGTGTACTGACTTATTTGCTGCCTGCTGGATCTGTCCTTTTTTAAAAATTTATTATTATTATTGTTGTTATTTTTGAGATGAAGTCTTGCTCTGTCACCCAGGCGGGAGTGCAATGGCGAGATCTCGGCTCACTGCAACCTCTGCTTCCTGGGTTCAAGCGATTCTCCTGCCTCAGCCTCCTAAGTAGCTGGGATTACTGGCGTCTGCCACCATATCCAGCTAATTTTTGTATTTTTAGTAGAGATGGTCAGGCTTCTCTTGAACTCCTGACCTCGTGATCCACCCACCTCGGCCTCCCAAAGTACTGGGATTACAGGCATGAGGCTATCGCGCCTGGCCATGTCTGTCCATTTTTAATAGAAGGTGTTGAAGTTTCCAACAATAATAGTAGATTCTTCTATTTCTCCTTGCAGTTCTTTCCTAGTTTGACCCACTTTTGTTATGTGCATACATTTTCTTTTTTTTTTTGAGACAGAGTCTCCCTCTGCTGCTCAGGCTGGAGTGCAGTGGCATGATCTCAGTTCACTGCAACCTCTGCCTCCCAGGTTCAAGTGATTCTCCTGCTTCAGCCTCCTGAGTAACTGCAACCTCTGCCTCCTGGGTTCAAGTGATTCTCCTGCCTCAGCCTCCTGAGGAACTGGGATTACAGGCGCCTGTGCCACCACACCCGGCTAATTTTTGTATTTTTAGTATAGATGGGGTTTCACCATGTTGGCCAGGCTGGTTGAGAACTCCTAATCTCAGATAATCTGCCTGCCTCGGCCTCCCAAAGTGCTAGGATTACAGATGTGAGCCACCGCACCTGACAAAGAAATATTAATAGAAGGTCCTGAGTTTGACTCATTCTGTCTCCAGAGTCCTTGCTCACAAGGAGTAGAATATGTTTTTCCTCCTATATGGAAGATGTGTTCTAAGTCTAGTTTCAGAAATAATACCCTCTGCATATTGTAAAATTACTGTCTTAAATTAGGTTCTAAATATAGTAAATTACTTTTATATTTAGATCTGTGATACACCTGGAGTTGATATTTTGAGTAATAGTAATGTGAGCTCAAAAGACGGATTTTTATTCAGCACCAATGTATATTCAATTTCCTAGAACATTTATAGAAAAATTCATCTTTTCCCCATTGATCTTTCTTTCTTTCTTTTTTTTTCTTTTTTTCTTTTTTTTTTTTTTTGACGGAATCTCGCTCTGTCACCCAGGCTGGAGTGCAGTGGCGTGATCTCGGCTCACTGCAAGCTCCACCTCCCAGGTTCATACCATTTTCCTGCCTCAGCCTCCCGAGTAGCTGTGACTACAGGCACCCGCCACCACGCCCGGCTCATTTTTTTGTACCTTTTAGTAGAGATGGGGTTTCACCATGTTAGCCAGGATGGTCTCGATCTCCTGACCTTGTGATCCACCCGCCTTGGCCTCCCAAAGTGCTGGGATTACAAGTGTGAGCCACTGTGCCCGGCCTGATCTTTCTTATTAATTATTTACATACGTATGCATTCATTTGTTTTGAGCTCTCTCTTCTTTCTTCATTTCTCTATCTTTGTGCAAATACCACACTGTCTTAATAAGAGACTTCATTGAACCCAAGAAGTTTTATTCCAATGCCTTTTCTATTAACCACTTGTCTATTCTGTAATGATTCATGAGAAAAGTTAAAAGTCTGCATGCCTTCTGCCTATACCAATATGCCCAGCTTAACTGTTTTGTTTTGAGACACGGTCTCACTTTGTTGCGCAGGCTGGAGTGCATGGCGCAATCACAGCTCAATGCAGCCTTGACGTTGTGGGCTCCAGTGATCATCCCACCTCAGCCTTGTAAGTCACTTGGACTACAGGTGTGTGCCACCACATCTGGCTAATTTTTTAAAAAATTTTGTACAGATAAGGTCTCACTGTGTTGTCCAGACTGCTGTTGAGCTCCTGGGCTCAAGTGCTTCTCCTATCTTGGCTTCCCAAAGTGTTGAGATTACAAGTATGAGCCACCATGCCCAGCCCCCAATTTAGTTTTGAATAAACAGGTGTGTTTAGAACATTAGAACATTGGTGTTGCACTGTTGTCTCTGTTTTGTGAGTCTTGAGTCAGTACTCCCATTATCACTTATGGCAACATTGTTAGTACATTCTCAGTATTATTTGGTATGTCCTCTCTTTTCCTTTTCTTGCTTTCTGGAGCCTTGGGGACTTTATTTTTTGCTGTACACAGCTTATGGAGGTGGGGACGTTCATAAACCGTCCTGGGTGAGCCAGGCACAGGGGCTCACACCTGTAATCCCAGCATTTTGGGAGGCAGAGGCAGGCAAATCACAAGGTCAGGAGATGGAGACCATCCTGGCCAACATGGTGAAACCCCATCTCTACTAAAATACAAAAAATTACCTGGGCATGGTGGTGCATGCCTGTAGTCCCAGCTGCTTGAGAGGCTGAGGCAGGGAAATTGCTTGAATCCGGGAGGTGGAGTTTGCGGTGAGCTGAGATCGTGCTACTGCACTCCAACCTTGCGACAGAGCTGGACTCTGTCTCAAAGAAACAAAAAACAAAAAAACAGCCCTGGGTGGCTCCTGAACAAGGTCAGATGATGCAGTGATGGGGCCTTCCTTCTCCGGACAAGGGACGCCAAGAACTGGGGAGTACTTGGTTACCACTGATAGCCTTCCTTGCTTCAAAATCTGTTATATCCGACATTAATATTGGTACTTCTGCTTTCTTACAAATACTGGTAGCATGATATATTTTGTTTTATGCATTTACTTTTGTAACTTTAAATTTTTAATTTTGTGGTTACATAATGTATATATTTATTTGTTACATGACATGTTTTGATACAGGCGTGCAATACATTAATAATCATGTCAAGGTAAATAGAGTCTCTATTAATTTATATGTGTGTTTTATTTAAAGTGCGTTTCTTGTAGAGTACATATAGTTGCATTGTATTTTTTTCCCAGTCACTCTGACAATCATTGTCTTTTAATTGGTTGATTTAGACCATTGACATTCAAAGTGAATAGTGATATAGACAGATTAATATCCATCATATTTATTAATATCTTATAGCTGACACTTGTCTGTGTTCCAGTTTCTGTCACCTAATAGTTTTCTGTGTTTTGTGGTTTTAATAGAGCATTTTATATAATTTTCTCTCCTTTATTAGCATGTCAGTCATATTTGCTTTTTGTTTTTTACTTTTTTTTAATCCTAGGAATAAAAACTTTTATTTTCCATACTATTCATTGATCTCGCAGATAACATATTCTTAAAAATAATGATATCAACAGTGTATTTGACTTGGTATGCTTATATATATATGTGTGTCATACATACAAATTCATATACATAAATATATTTGCAGATATGCTTATATATATGTAAAATGAATGACAACAGTGATACAAAGAATGAGAGGAAGAATTCATATTATTCTCTTATTACAGGTAATCATACTGCCTCAGAAATGATATCCTCTTATTTGAAAGGGAGCTTGGATTAGTTGTAAATGTAAATTGCAAACTGTTGGTCTGGTTATTGGATCAAGGGCCCCAGTTCGTGGCTGGCTGTTGGCCAGAGGCTGCATTCGTTTTTTTTTCCATGTCAGCTTCTCTCACAGAGCAGAGTACTCCATCAGAACCACCAAGGCAGAGAGCTTGCAAGGAAGATAGAAATTGCAATTTAGGTCATAATCACTAAAGTCTTCAACTTTCCAGTATTCTATCATTTACATGCCAGTCATACTTGTTGTCCACACTCAAGAACAAAGAACTAGTACCCAAGGTTGTGTAAGCCAAGAGATCAGGATAATTGAGCACCATCATTGGATCTACCTGGCACATCAGATCTTGTTTATTCTGCAAAAGTTTCTCAGTCTCCACTTAAGAATGTCAGGTATTGGCCGGGCATGATGGCTTACGCCTGTAATCCCAGCACTTTGGGAGGCCAAGGTGAGTGGATCACAAGGTCAGGAGATCGAGACCATCCTGGCTAACATGGTGAAACCCCATCTCTACTAAAAATACAAAAAATTAGCTGGGCATGGTGGCGGGTACCTGTAGTCCCAGCTACTCGGGAGGCTGAGGCAGGAGAATGGCGTGAACCCGCGAGGCGGAGCTTGCAGTGAGCCGAGACCATGCCACTCCACTCCAGCTTGGGTGACAGAATGAGACACCGTCACAAAAAAAAAAAAAAAAAAAAAAAAAAAAGAATGTCAGGTATTTTGCATGATGTATCACAATATAGATCTAAATAGTTTCTCATAATTTGACTAGGGTTATGGATTAATTTAAACATTTACATTTATCTAACTTTAAAGACGAGAAAAGCTGGACATTTTATTATTTAGATAAACAAACTTAATTTAAAAAAAGGAAAATAAGAGAATGCAAAATAGGTAATTCAAAATAATAGTAGCCTTCACCAGGGTAAGGAAGAAAGTAGAATTTGGGAAGTGCATTCAGGGGCATCAGTAGCATTGATAGTGTTCTGTTTATTGAGCGCCACAGTGAATTATAAAAAAGGGGAAGAATCTTTTTTAAATTTTCGAAGTGCTTTGGGCTTACAGAGCAGTTAGAAAGTAAATACAGAGACTTTACAAATACCCAACCCAGTTTTTTTTCTGAGTATTAACATCATACATCATTGTGGCACGTTTGTCAAAATTAATGAACCAATATTACACATTAATCCCTCACTAATATCCGCGGTTTATTAAGAATTCCTTAGTTTTTCACGTAATGCCCATTTTCTATTCCAGGTTCCCATCTAGGATCCCACATCACATTGAGATATCCTCTCTCCTTAGGCTCCTGTTTCCTGTGCCAGTTTCTCAAGACTTTCTTTGTTTTTGATAACCTTGTCGCCCTTAATCGGGGATGTCTCGGATGTTTTTCTCATGATTAACCTGGGTGGGTGGGTTTTGGCACAGAGGACCCCAGAGGGAAAGTGCCACTCTCATTACAGTACACCAACTGTGTATACTTTCAATGAGCTTTATCACTGTTAATGTTAATTTGATTATCGGGATGTCGTAGTTTTGGTCAGCTTTCTTTCCTGTAAGATTAATCTTTTTTCCTCTTTCAGTGTTGTGCTTTTCACAAGTCACTGTGCAGAGCACACACTTAAGAAATGGAAAAACTTGGTCTACCTCCTAATAGGCAGAGCCTTTGTAAATATCATTTGTCTTTCTTCACTGTGGTCAATTTCTGTATTTTCCTTAATTTAGTATTTGCTTATTTATTCAATATCTTACTTTTGTGGATTGTTACATTAAATATTTTTCTTACCGTATGCCTAAACTAGTTTATTGATTCTGGTGCTCATTTTTTTTCAGTTTTGGCCACTGAAAAGTCTTTTATTTGGTTCTTGTATGATTTTGAAATAGTTCCATCATTGCAATTCGATTTTGTTTGGTTTGTTGATTGGTTGTGTTGCTACTTAGATTTTTCTTACTTTCTGGTAATACAAGGTGCTCCAGGTAAATTGTGGTGATTCCCTGCCCAAGTCTGGTATTAACCATTTATTTTGGGGATCTTAGCTCCTTTTTTGGTGAATGGTATTAGCAACAAAGATCTGGTCCATGGGTGTATGTATTTCTACTAAGGATATACTGATTTGAAGCATTATCACTTGACAGCAAATAATATGGTTTTGTCAGCTGATAGCAAAGAATATGTATGTTTATAATAACTCACACAGATGTACATATGTATAAATATTTCCATACTTATCCACGTTTATTTATATAAAGTTAAACCTGAATTTCTACTGTCTCTAGGTTCATATCAGTGGAATCCAGGAAAACATGAATCTATAATACCTCCCCTTTCCCAGTACCTTACCTGACCTCCCACTCTAACAGTGAGGAAGTTGGCCTCCTTTAATTAATTATTGACTCTCAAAATACATACATAGTAGTTACAGAATTGGTCATCTCTACTCCCATGGGAAATAAATTTAATAACTGAAGTATAGTGCTTTTATTCAAATCCCTTGGCCTTTAGGCTTAGAATCTATCCTTACTAAGTTTCTAAAAGAAGTCAGTCCCCTTTTAGTCTACACATTCCACTGAAGTTATTTCTTATACGGTTAGATTATTTTGTCTGAATTGCTCCCCGGGGTCTCCAAGCATACTAAGCAATGTGTAATGCCTTATTTAATGATGATTCAGTGTATACATTTAGGTTTACTCTTTGTGATACTAAGTTCTAGATGATTTGAAAAATGATTATTAAGACATCCTTATAGTATCATAGAAAAGAATTTGGCTTCACAAAATCTTCCCCAATTCCCCTATTTATTGAGCCTTCCTCTGTTCCAAGCCCCTCATAGCCACTTATCTTTTTCATTTGCTATAGTTTTACTTTTTCACCATGTCGTATAAATGGAATTGCGCGGTAAATAGTTTTTTCAAACTAGCTTTTTTTCTTTTCTTTTCTTTTTTTTCTTTGAGATGGAGTTTCGCTCTTGTTGTCCAGTCCGGAGTGCAATGGCGTGATCTTGGCTCACTGCAACCTCCACCTCCCAGGTTCAAGTGATTCTCCTGTCTCAGCCTCCTGAGTAGCTGGGATTACAGGCATACACCAGCACGCCTGGCTAATTCTGTATTTTTAGTAGAGACAGGGTTTCTCCATGTTGGTCAGGCTGGTCTCGAACTCCCAACCTCAGGTGATCCACCCGTCTTGGACTCCCAAAGTGCTGGGATTACAGGCATGAGCCACCGTGCCCAGCCCAAACTAGCTTTTTTCAATCATGAATATGCCCTTAAGATTTGTGAAGTGTGGACAGACATGGTGGCTCATACCTGTAATCCCAGCACTTTGAGAAACTGAGGCAAGAGAATTGCTTGAAGCCAGGATTTTTAGACCAGCCTGGGCAGCAAGGTGAGAGCCTGCCTCTAAAATTTAAAAAAAAAAAAAAAAAAAAAAAAAAATTAAGCTGGGTGTGGTGGCCTATGCCTGTAGTCCTAGCTACTTGGGAGGCCGAGGTAGGAAGATCCCTGGGGCCCAGGAGTTCAAGCTTACAGTGAGCTATGATTATACCACTATACCCCAAACCGCTGGGCTATAGCAGAGCAGGGAGACCAAGAGACAACAACAACAACAGAAATATATATAGATATAGGTATACATATATCTATATTTAAAGCATATCTCATGATGGTTTAGATTTGCATTTCACTATGGACTAAAAGTGCTAAACATATTTTTATGCCCTTAGTGGACATTTCTGTAGTCATTTGGAGAAAAGTCTATGCACAGAGTTTACTCACTATTTTTTTTTTTTTTTTGAGACGGAGTCCTGCTCTGTTGCCCAGGCTGGAGTGCAGTGGCACAGCTCGGCTCACTGCAACCTCTGCCTCCCTGGTTCAAGTGATTCTCGTGCCTCAGCCTCCTGAGTAGCTGGGATTACAGGCGTGCACCACCACACCCAGCTAATTTTGTATTTTTAGTAGAGACAGGATTTCACCATGTTGGTTAAGCTGGTCTCCAGCTCCTGACCTCATGATCCACGCGCCTCAGCCTCCCAAAGAACTGGGATTACAGGTGTGAGCCACCACACTCACTTTTCATTATTATGTTTGTCTTTTTATTTTTGAGTTGTATGAGTGATCCGTATTGTCTGGATAATAGTCCTCTGTCAGCTCTGTGATTTGGAAATATTTTCTTACTTTCTTGGATTGTCTCAGTGGTGTACTTTGAATCACAAAAGTTAAATCTGATGAAATCTATTTTATCCAGTGTTTTCTTTTGTCACTTGTATTTTGGTGTCATATTTTAGAATTGATTGTTTCACCTAAGGTGAAGACGTTTCTTTTTTGGGATTTTTAGTTTTAGCATTTATATTTAGGTCGATGTTTGATTTTGAGTCAATGACATATGGTATAAGACAGTTCAGTTTGCATGTGGATACCACTTATCCCAGAAAATTCATTGCAAAAAGTGTTTTTCCATATTGAATTGTCTTGGCAAACTTTTAAAATTAATTTTACCATATATGTAAAGATTAATTTGAGGCACCCAACTCAATTCCATTAACACATATGTCAGTCCTCATATTGGTACTACAATATCTTGATTACTATCAGTTTGCAGTACATTTTGAAATTTGGAAGTGTGACTCAAATACTCCAAAATTATTTTTTCAAGATTGTTTTGCCTCTTCTGGAGTACTTCGATTTCCATAGGAATTTAAGAATCAGCTTGCCAATTACTGCAAAAAAATGGAAAAAAAAGCTTCTGGATTTCATTTTTTTGGATTGTTAGCACATAGAAATATAGTTGATTTCAAAGTTTACTTTGTGTACTGCAATGTTACTGAACTCTTTTTTGGTTATAATCTTATTTTAGTGGATATGTCAGGATTTTCTATACATGAGGTCCTGTCATTTGCAAATATAAACAGTATGACTTCTTGCTTTACAATCGAAGTATCTTTTATTTATTTTCTAGCCTAATTACCCTGGCTACATCCTCCTGTACAATGTTGAATAGAAGTGGCAAAAGTGGACATCTTTGTCACATTTCTAATCTTGGGGAAATTACTGAGACTTTCATGATACCTTATGTTATGTGAGCTTCTAATGGATGCCCTTTCTAGGTTGAGAAAGTTCCCTTCTATCCCTAATTTGTTCAGAGTTTTTATCATGAATAGGTTGTGGGTGTATCGAATGCTTACTCTGCATCTTTTGCAATAATCATATGGATTTTGGCCTTTATCTTATTAATACAATGTCTTACACCTATTGCTTTTGTATGTTTAACCAAATTGACATTCCAGTGATAAATATCCTTGGTCTTAGCGTATAATCCTTTTCATATGTTGCTGGTATGTTTTGATAGTATTTCTTTGAGAATTTTTGCCTCTGTTTCATGAGGCCTATTGGTCTATAATTGTCCTATCCTCAAATATATTTGTTCTATTGTGGGATCAGGGTAACTGGCCTCGTAGAGTAGATTGGCAAGTTTTGTCTTTTCTTTTTTTTCTTCTTGGAGGAAGAGTTAGTAAAGGATTGTTATTCATTCTTAACAGATTTAGAGTAATTCACTGGTCATCTCGCCCTAGACAGGAATTGAATTCTAACAACAATTACATGAGCTTGGAAGGGAATCCTTCCCTAGGTGAGCCTTCAGTTGAAACCTCAGCCTGAGTCATGTGACCCTGAAAAACCATAGGTATTACATTTATGAGGTTCTCAGTCACTAAGGTTTGAGGTAATTTGTTACGCAGTAATAAATAACTAATATACCTGTGAGTAACTTGAATGTGTTATACTAGATTAGATCATATAATAGAAAAAAGATATTAGTGGAAAACCTAGTACAATATGAAGAAAGCCTGTATTTCAGTTACTAGTTTTGTACCACTGTCAATTTCTGAGTTTTCATAAACATACTATGGCTAAGTAAGGTATAAACATCACAGGAGGCTGGAAGGTATATGAGACACTCTGTACTATAATTGCATTTTTGTTTTCTTCTTTTGAGACGGAGTCTCACTCTGTCGCCCAGGCTGGAGTGTAGTGGTGTGATCTTAGCTCACTGCAAGCTCCGCCTCCCGGGTTCACACCATTCTCCTGCCTCAGCCTCTTGAGTAGCTGGGACTACAGGCTCCCGCCACCACGCCCGGCTAATTTTTTGTATTTTCAGTAGAGTTTCACTGTGTTAGCCAGGATGGTTTCGATCTTCTGACCTTGTGATCTGCCCACTGCAGCCTCTCAAAGTGCTGGGATTACAGGCGTGAGCCACCGCACCTGGCCTTTCTCGTTTTTTTCCTTTGGGACAGAGTCTCACTCTGTCACCCAGGCTGGAGTGCCATGGCATGATCTCGGCTTACTGCAACTTCTGCCTCCCAGGTTCAAGTGATTCTTCTGCCTCAGCTTCCCAAGTAGTTGGGGTTACAGTCATAAGCCACCGTGCCAGGCTAACTTTTTTATTTTTTAATTTTTAGTAGAGACGAGGTTTCACCATGTTGGCCAGGCTGGTCCTGAACTCCTGACCTCATGATCCACACACCTTGGCCTCCCAAAGTGCTTGGATTACAGGTGTGAGCCACCATGCCTGGCCTGTTTTTGCTTTTTTCTATACATCTAAAATTATTTCAAAATAAAAACATTTTAAAATGTATTTGCTCCAAAAAAAAAAAAAAAAAAAAAAAAAAACACACACACACACAAAACATACAATAACAACAAAAAACTTTGATCAGAGGATGAACAGAGATGTTGGGAGAGAATGGCAGAGCAGTTCGCCTATTATCCACCATTCCAAACCCAGATGAACCTACTTCAAGAAGACCCCCAACAATCACTAGAGACTCCCCTCAGTTTTCTCCCTTCCTGTAAAACTCCCCATTACAGAGTCACCATTTTGTGTGTCACTAAATACTTCTTTAAAGATGGTGGCCTGTGCCTCCCACACCTCATAAAGCCCCATTTTCAGACATTGGCAGTGTATCTGTTGGATCCACTAAAGACTTTTTAAAAGACATGGCTTCGGCCGGGCGCGGTGGCGCAAGCCTGTAATCCCAGCACTTTGGGAGGCCGAGACGGGCGGATCACGAGGTCAGGAGATCGAGACCATCCTGGCTAACTAACACGGTGAAACCCCGTCTCTACTAAAAAAAAATACAAAAAAAAAACTAGCCGGGCGAGGTGGCGGCGCCTGTAGTCCCAGCTACTCTGGAGGCTGAGGCAGGAGAATGGCGTGAACCCGGGAGGCGGAGCTTGCAGTGAGCCGAGATTGCGCCACTGCACTCCAGCCTGGGAGACAGAGCGAGACTCTGTCTCAAAAAAAAAAAAAAAAAAAAAAAAAAAAGGACATGGCTTCCAGACACTAGAAGCTATCATAATATTGAGAAATATAAGTGACAGGGAACATATATCACAATTCTGCATTCAGGGGTGTTTTCTTGGTGCTGGGATTCCTTTTTCAAGTTTGAAAAGAGAAATGTACCTTCACACCTTTGAGAAACACCTTGGTTAATTAAACTTTTTCTTCTGCAGACCCAGTCATGAATTCTTTGGGACCATGTACTCCGTTGAGACTTACCTTATGGTTTTCTGTTGAACATTGCCAAGTCCAAAAGCCACAGGTTAAATATCATAGTGGTAGCAGGTGAGTAGGGCATATACATAACCAAAATAATAACAACAACGAGCTTTAATAAACATGGGGGTTTAGACCAACCTCTGCTTATATAGATCAGGAAAAGAAACCTTTGACTGGCTGTGGTGTCTTATGCCTGTAATCCTAGCACTTTGGGAGGCCCAGGCAGGAGATCACTTAAGCTGCAGAATTCAAGACCAGCCTGGGCAACATAGCAAGACCCCATCTCTACTAAAAATACAAAAAAAATAGCTAGGTGTGGTGGTGTGTGCCTGTGGTCCCAGCTGCTCAAGATGCTGAGGTGGGAGCCCACTTGAGCCCAGAGGGCAGGGACTGCAGTGAGCCAAGATCATGCCACTGCATTCCAGCCTGGGTGACAGAGGGAGACCTTGTCTAAGAACAAGTAAATAAAAAGGGAAAGAAACGTTAAAAACCAGGTCCACTCATGCACAGCTCCCTGTTCTCAGACCTCAGCACTCTGCTGGGTAGCACCAGGGCTGTGTGCAGGAACCATGCCTACAAAGCGTACAAAGCCATAGGAGTACATACTGCACTCCCACGGAAATCCACAAAGTCAAGGCTCTTGCTTCTATTGTCCATAATCTGGAGAATATTCTTCACATTGCAGTTATAGCTTCAGTGAGAAAATGAGCTCCTGCAGCCTGCAGACCTGGAGTGAGAAGATAGAGCAGACCTGGGCCACATATCTCACTACTGAGGTCAGGATAGCAGATATTTAGGTGCTGTTACAATTGACATTTGTATTTCAGGAATCCTTCTCACTCTTCCATGCTTATATTTTACTCCATGAATAAGGATAGTTTCCTTTAAACTGATAATCTTAAAACATGGAGGGTTATTCTATTAATTGTAACAGAAGTTCCTATAAGCTAAGTGACTTGTAAAGTGCATTTCCTCTTCATTTTGATGTATACATTATAGTCTATTACGATGTATACTGTGAATAACATCCCTCACCAATATCTTTGGGGGGACTACAGGTGCCCGCCACCACACCCGGCTAATTTTTTGTATTTGCAGTAGAGACGGGGTTTCACTGTGTTAGCCAGGATGGTCTTGATCATCTGACCTTGTGATCTGCCTGCTGCAGCCTCTCAAAGTGCTGGGATTACAGGCGTGAGCCACCGCACCTGGCCTTTCTTATTTTTTTTCCTTTGAGACAGAGTCTCACTCTGTCACCCAGGCTGGAGTGCCATGGCATGATCTCAGCTTACTGCAACTTCTGCCTCCCAGGTTCAAGTGATTCTTCTGCCTTAGCCTCCTGAGTAGTTGGGGTTACAGGCACATGCCGCCATGCCAGGCTAATTTCCTTATTTTTAAATTTTTAGTAGAGACGAGGTTTTGCCATGTTGGCCAGGCTGGTCCTGAACTCCTGACCTCGTGATCCGCACACCTTGGCCTCCCAAAGTGCTTCGATTACAGGTGTGAGCCACCACACCTGGCCTGTTTTTGCATTTTTCTATACATCTAAAATTATTTCAAAATAAAAACATTTTAGAATGTATTTGCTCCAAAAAAAATAAAAAATCCACACAAAAAACAAAACAAGCAACAACAAAAAACTTTGATCAGAGGATGAACAGAGATATCGGGAGAGAATGGCAAAGCAGTTTGCCTATTATCCACCATTCCAAGTGCAGATGAACCTACTTCATGAAGACCCCCAAAATCACCAGAGACTCCCCTCAATTTTCTCCCTTCCTGTAAAACTCCCCATTACAGAGTCACCATTTTGTGTGTCACTAACTATTTCTTTAAAGATGGTGGCCTGTGCCTCCCACACCTCATAAAGCCCCATTTTCAGACATTGGCAGTGTATCTGTTGGATCCACTAAAGAGTTTTTAAAAGACATGGCTTCAGCCTTCCAAAGTGCTGGGATTACAGGCATGAGCCACTGCGCCTGGCTTGTAGTTTACTCTTGAGTTGTGTCTCTCTACATAGCTACAAAGTATAGCCTTACCAAATGAGACTCCAGAAGATTAACTCCTTGTTGTCTACAATGTCTACATTTCGTGGGATACTTCTTTATCCTGGTGTATTTCCTAATATCTAAATGTCCTACATGTCACCAGGTGTCCTTCTCACAGGAAACTTGCTTATACTAGCACATGCCTTTGAAGCTCTTATCTGACCTATTTACAGTTTACTTCTACCAAGGTAGCTACTCTCTAGGAGAGCCCCAGATGAGAAAGAAGTTAGTTTCAGGTGTGTTGGTTATGTAAGACAGAGTAAAACACAAAACTGATGAAATAACAGAAATAGTGTATTACTTACAGATCCCAGAAAGAAGAAAGCATGCCTCCCAAGGCCAATGGGAAAGCAAGAGCTGTCTGAAACATACACCTACAACAAATGGGAGTGGGGTGAGTGTGAAAGGGAGGGTGATGGAATGAGGGACCAGTGGGCTGCAGCCTTTGTTGGGTTCCAGAGTGTAACCCAAATCAGTTTTTCATAGGAAGTTCCAGCTGTTGGTTTTGAGCAAGAAGGCATGCGTTTCATGAAGTCACCCTGTGATGCAGAGGTGCTCGCTGGAATGTCTACACATTACATATGGGGAATGGAGGTCAGTGGGGCAAGTCAAGTGTTGCATCTAGCTGTCCTAGAGAGAGTAGTGAGCTGGAGGGATTGTATGAGGAGATATCTGGATCTACCACATTAAGGAACTGGAAGAAGGTGGAGAACTGGAAATGGTGTCATGGATGACTAAACCCTGGTTCTGATATGAGTAAATAAAACCTATATTTAATATGAATTCTGAGGCAATATATAGAATTGTAAGTATTTACTACAACGTTTAAAAGAGAAATTCCAGTAGTTCACTAAAAGATCTAATATCTCCACTGTCTAGGCAGAAGGTAAATACAGTTGGTCAAGTTAAATAAACCTATATTGCAACATACTCCTTCAATAATAGACCAGAATACAGCAGATCAGCAAAGACATTAACACTGAGGAATGTGCAGTCACAGAGAGAAAGAGTATATTGTATTCATCCTAAAGTAGATATTTTCAGATATTTCACATGTAAATGCATCTTTTTTTATTATTATTATACTTTAAGTTCTAGGGTACATGTGCATAGCGTGCTGGTTTGTTACATATGTAGACTTGTGCCATGTTGGTGTGCTGCACCCATCAACTCGTCAGCACCCATCAACTTGTCATTTACATCAGGTATAACTCCCAATGCCATCCCTCCCCCTATCCCCGTCCCCATGATAGGCCCCAGTGTGTGATGTTCCCCTTCCCAAGTCCAAGTGAGACATTGTGGAAACACTGTTGGTCAGAGGCAGCAATGATGTGATTGTCCTCATGGTCACATGTATCTCTGCAAATAGCCCATTCTCTTAACCACTGTGGTATTGTGTAATGAAGACAGAAGAGTGAAAACCTGCATGCTTTGCACTCACACCAGTATTCTCAGCCGTGCCTTGAATGAAGCAGAGAGCATAGAACTTTATAACATTGCTGTTGATGCTTATGGTGCGTCTTAGAACAATGCCCCCAACACCACTCCCTGTGTCACTTATTTAGTATCATCTCAGCAAATAGCTTTCAATCTCATGCCCCCTCATTTTCTTACTCTGCTTTACGAAGCCTGGGGGACTTTCTACTCCAGCAACAGGGAGCAGATCAGGAGCCTGTATAGACATCTCTGCATGACTTTTGCACAAGTACAGACTGCCCAGTGACTGTGGTCACCTCCTCCAGACCATCCCATTAAGCATGGGAACACAGAAGACACAGCTGAGTTCACAACCTCTCTTTTGTATCTATCTGGCTAGCAGCTACCCTTTGGGGACCATGCGGGGATTCAGTTCTTTTGTACAAAGATTGAGTTAGTTCAGCAGTCATTCTTCTTGCTGACCGATGACACCATGACCACAAACCTTGCTTGTAATAATTTCTTCTTGGTTTTTGTTTTGGCATGCAAATACTATTAACATTTGTGTATAAATTTATTTTTTGGCATCATCTACAACCAAATGTGTTTTTATATTGTGTATTAATGCCTTTCATCCTACCTTTAACAATGTATTTATAATCATTTTTCAATATATCTTTTCAATTATTTTCATCTTTTCATTCATTACTCTTTATTAAATTAAATGGAAATATCACTTTTATTAGGAAATGTGTAATCACTTTTATTACACCTTCTCTCTTTTATCGTTTTCCAGAAATGTTCTCTAAAATACCTCTAGTTGGAAAGAAGAGGAACAGAGATTTTTCTGGGAACCGCAAGACAAAACATGCTGAGAACATCATGATGAAAAGGAGAGGTGACTGTTACCATTATGTGATTTAGTTTGTTCTGATTTTGAAAGGTTAAAAATTATTAATTTTTGTAGACGGAACATTGAGAGATCGATGTTCTGTACAAGCATTTTGTTAATATGCATGTTTGTTTTTCTCTCACCCCAAAGTTAGAAACATTGGCTGAACTTTCTGATTCATTCCAAGTAGTTATTCTGAAAGTATTCATGACATATCTCTGTACAGATGGCTTATAATATATATTTGTATCTTTTTCCTACTCTTTGATAAGTGAATACTAAAAGCATCTTTAGTTTTCCATTTTAAAATGCCACTCACAAAATGTGTGCATATATGTTAGGCAGCACATATTTTTGTAGAGGATATAATATATTAGAATATATAGTAGAAATGGTATGGTAGAAAGGGAGTTGAAACTTACGTTTATTTTATTTTATCAGCTATACATATTTTTGAACAGTTTTTTGTGCATGACTTTTAGATGATCAGCACATTTGTATTACTCTTTGACCACTATATGCGTGGGGAGTCACAGGAGAACAACACAGACAAGTTTACATATTTTCTGATGCCTTGGTTCAAAAGAGATTCAGAAAATGTAACCACAACTAAACTGTAGGTAGAAAAGCTGCCCTTGGGAACTCAGGGGACAGGTGTCAGACCTGGGATGGGATGGACAAGGAAGCCTCCAGGAGGAGGAGCACGGAGGAGATGCTGGAGAGTGAGGATCAGTGAGTCCAGCAGACAGAGGAGGGTAAGGGAGGAGGAAACAGTGTGTCCGTGGCACAGGGCAGGCCATGAGAAGACGACAACTGATTGGAAGGATTTCTGGGTGAGTAATATGTGAGAAAGCAGGAGCAGGAAGGGCAGAGCATGGAGGGACTGGGCAGGGAAGGCAGGGCTGCTCCCTGAGGACTGCATTCTGAGGGAAAGAAATTGAATGCCTCAGTTTCTTTTCTGAAATGTTATACAGTCCATGAGTTATGCTTCTCAAGAAGACGGAATGAATGAGGATGGCCCCTGCCCACTGGGGAGATCCTTGGGCATTACCAGGAGGATTGGGTCTCAGGAGGAGAGGGGCTTGAGAGGGGCAGGGAGGATCCCCAGACTAGATGACTGGTCAGCTCAGGGACCTTGAATGCTCCAGATCTCCTCTGTGCCTCCATTGCACAGACCTCCACCCCACCCTAAGTACAGGTTTCTGTCCCTTCAGTCATTTTGCAGGTGTAAGTGGGATCAGAAAATTCAGTGTGGCTCACTCATGGCCAACCTCACCCACATATGGGAGGCTGAAAGAAGCCCAACAGGCAGTGCCAATTTCAGGTTTTCAAACCTGCTCGGAGAGCTAATCTGAGGCCAGATGCACAGGGCAGGCCAACAAGGGGCCTGAGGTCCTGGTGAGAGGAGATGAGCAGTGGGTGGGGTGGGCTGCCTTTACAGGACGTTTCTCGGTGGACATTACCATCTTTACCCATTTGTGTCTGCATGTCTCCTCCATGTTCCTTGATATTCTCGTACAAACCTAATGATTTTCTTAGACCGTGACAGATATTTTAACATCATTCTTTCTGTCACATTTGCCTATTTCCATCACATATCTACAATTACCTAAATTTTGTATTGTCGGATTATTGGTAAACCATTTGCATAGTTTTTTATTAACATATAATAATTGTGTATATTTATGGGTTACAATGTGTTCAGATTTTATCTATGTGTACATTTAATTAAGATTTAATCAAACTTAACATATCCATTGGTTCATCAATTTATCTTTTTTTTTTCCTGGTGAAAACTTAAGAAATCTATTATTTTAGCAATATAAAAATGTGCAATACAATTTAATAAACAGATGATATTACCCTGTGATACCATGCTTTTTATCAATTCTGCAAATTAGTATCTCCTTATTTCAGAGGAGGATCTCTGCTGCATGGTCCTAAGCAATTATATTTTGGGGGTGTGTTGTGGTTTTCTATTAATTTTTGATACTTCTATATTCTGGGAACCATTATGCTACTGATACTTGTTTGAATAATCCAGTAGCTGTAGCTTTTAATTTTACTTTACTCTTTATATAGTATTATACTGTTCATTTTACTTACTTTGGAATTACTCTTCCTTTTCTAAGTTTGAAAGAAATTCAGATGACTGAATTTAGACTTTTTTCCTCCAATGTATACATTCAATGCTATACATTTCCATCTACATGTTGTTTCATTGTATCACACAAATTGTGGTGTTATATTTTCATTTTCATTTAGTTTTACTTTTATTTAGAAGTACTTTCTTTTAAATTTCTCTTGTGATTTCTTCTTTGACCCTATTATTTATAACAAGTTTGTTGTTCAGTCCACATGCATTTCAAGATTTTCTAGTTATTTTTCCAGTTATCCCTTGAGTTCTAGTTTTATGATTCTGTGGTCTGTGAACACACGTTGTGTGATTTCCATTTCTTTTTATGGTATGATTTATGGCCAGATTGTGTTCTGTCTTGGTAAATGTATTCCAGATGAGCTTAAGAAGAATGTGCAATCTGAATTTGTTTGATGAAGTAGGCTGTAGATGTCGTTTCTAACCAGTTGACAGATGTTGCTGTTGAGTTTGGCTGTGTCTTCACTGGCACTCTACCTGCTGGATCTGGCAGTTTCTCATAGAGGGTCTTGAAGTTTCCAAGTGTAATATTGAATTTGTCTCTTCATCCTTCCATTTCTGTCACATTTGCCTCATGTAGGTTGATGTTCTGTTGTTAGGTGGATACACTTTAGGGGTTGCTATGTCTTGTTGGAGACTTACCCCTTCATCTTAACGTAATGTCAATTTTTGTTCCTAGTAACTGTCCTCATTTTGATGTCTGCTCAATCTGAAATTAATACGGCTAATCTTGCTTGGTTACTGTTATCTACTATGCTATTTACTACATCTGTTTACTTTAATTTACATGTGGCTTTATATTAAAGGTAGATTTTTTTGGAGGAAATATACAATTGGTTTTCTTTGTCATCTACTCTGGCAAATGTAATCATTTAATTCATGCAGTTAGACCATTGCCATTCACAGTGATTATTGATATAGTTGGATTAATATCTGCCGTATTCATTCATTACTGTTTTCTATGTGTTGCTCTTGTTTTCTCTTAATTTTTTTTCTTCCCCTCATTTTCTGCCTGTTGTTGTTTTAGCTGAGCATTTCATATGGTTATAGCTTTTCTCCTTATCATGTAAGTTACATATCATGCTATGGTTTGAATATGGTTTGTTTTGGCCCCATGCTGTGGTTATTTGGTCTCATGTTGAAATTTGATCCCCAGTGTTGGAGATCTTCAGTAATGGCTTGGTGCCACTCTCACAGGATTGAGTGAGTTCTCACCCTTAGTTCCTGCTAGCACTGGTTGTTGCAGAGAGCCTGGCACTTACGCACCTCTCTCTTGCTTCCTCTCTCACCATGTGATCTCTGCACCATGTGATCAGTTCCCCTTTGCCTTCTGCCACAAGTGGAAGCAGCCTGGGGCCCTCACAAGATGCAGATGTTGGCACCATGTTTCTTGCACAGCCTGCAGAACCATAAGACAAGTAAATCTCTTTTGTTTATAAATTACCCAGCTTCAGGTATTTCTTGATAGCAAGAGAAACAAAGATGTATGATTTTTACCTTTTAAGTGGTTTAAGAATTTTTCATGTTTTTAATAGCTTCTATCAGTTAACAATTTCTTGAAAATAGTAACAATTTATGTGATTATGCACATATATATGTATATATGCAAGTATGCTTACATATATTTGAAACAAATTACAGTAAGAATACTAGGCACTGGAGAAGACAGTAGGATTATTTTGTTATTGTAAGGTACTCATACTACCTGCAAAGGATATAGTATAATTTGAAAAGGGGCTTGGATTAGTTTTAAATGTAGTACTGCAAACTTTTGGATAGCTTATTACACAAAAGCACCAATTTCTTCCTAGCGGTTGACCAGAGGCTGCACTCAGTTGCTTTGCCAAATGGGCTTCTCTCATATGGCAAAATGCTTCATAAAAGCTACCAAGTGAGTGAGGTCCCTAGCGAGACAGAAATCATAATGCAATATAATTACCCAAGTGATATCTCATAATTTTTGCAAAATTATGTTGTTTCCAAGTGAATGAAATTTCTTATTCTTACTCAGTGGGAGCACATCAGAATCCAAGGTTATGTAGATGAAGAGATGGGGGTCATTGGTAGCCATCTGCCTGCACATCAGATCCTCTGCAGTCTGCAGCAGTTTCTCAGTCTTCACTTGTGTGTCGTGACCTTGACCCTTTTGAAAACAGTGGTCAGGAATTTTGTAGAATGTCCCACAATATGGATTTGTGGGATTTTATTCATGATTACACTAGGAGTATTGTTTAAATTGAACACTTGCATTTATCTAAATTTGAAGACAAGAAAAAATGAATACACAATACAAACATAGAAAGAAAGATAATATATAAAATTTAGAGAGTGACAAAGAGCTCACAATAATAGTTACTTATAACAGCAAAGGAAGATGGTGACATTAGAGAAATGCCCCCAGGGGGCATCAAAATATGGTAAGGCTGTTTCTTAAGCTTAGTAGTTTCTCTGCCAAGAAACTTTTAAAAGTTTCTCTTTTTAAAATTTAAGATTAGGCCAGGTAAGGTGACTCATGCCTGTAGTCCCAGCCCCTTAAGAGGCTGAGGTGGGAAGATTGCTTGACCCCAGAGGTTGAGGCTACAGTGAGCTGTGATCATGCCCCTGCATGCCAGCCTGGATGGTAGAGTGAGACCCAATCTAAATAAATAAATACAATGAAATCAAGTTTTGAAAATTACGATTAGTTTTATATGTACAAAACAGTGGCAAATATAGTACGAAAGTTCTTGTAGTCCCCACACAGAATTTCCTATATTATTAACCCCTTATATTAGTGTAGGGCATTTATCACAATGAACCAACCAGTATTATACATTATCACTAACTACTACCCATGCTTTGTTCATATTTCGTTGTTTCACTTAACGTCCAGTTTCTATTTCAAGATCCCATCTGGTATACCACGTCACAATTAGATCTCATGTAGGCTTTTTTGACTGTGATAGTTTCCAGGAGTTTTTTCGTTTTTGATGACATGAGCGTTCTTGATTTGGGATTACTCTGATGTTTTTCACAAGATTTCGGTGGATTGTGGATTTTGGTGTAGAAGACCACAGAGGAAAAAAAAATGTCTTTCTCATTACATGATATCAAGGGTATATACTAAAACCACACTTTATCACTGTTGATGTTCATTTGATCACCTGGATGAGATAGTTGATATAAAATTTCTCCACTGTAAATTACCCTTCCTCATTTTCCATGTTGTATGTATCAAAAAAGTTACTACTCACGTAAGAAATGGGGAGTCTTGCTCCATCTCCCAACAGGCAGAATATCTACAAAAATTATTTTTAGTCTTTTCACCATTTGTGTGTCTGTTTTTTTCCATTTATATTTATTAAATCACTTATTTCTATAAGTATGCAAATGTGTATATTTATTTTACACTTTACTTGTATTTGTTTATTTATTTATTTTTAAGATGGAATCTTGCTTTGTTACCAGGCTAGAGTGCGTTGACACGATCTCAACTCACTACAACCTCTGCCTCCTGGGTTCAAGCAACTCTCCTGCCTCAGCCTCCCTAGTAGCTTGGATTACAGGCACGTGCCACCACGCCCAGCTGATTTTTGTATTTTTAGTAGAGACGGGGTTTCACCATGTTGGCCAGGATGGTCTTGATCTCTTGACCTTGTGATCTACCCACTGCAGCCTCTCAAAGTGCTGGAATTACAGGCATGAGCGACCGCGCCTGGTCTCCTTCGTTTATTTTATTGCTCAAATTGTTCTACTGTTGATCGTTTATTTTATTGCTCAAATTGTTCTACTGTTGATCATTCAAAGGTCTTTTGGTTGATGCTCTTATCATTTTGAAATACTCTGGTAATTACAGTTTGATGTTGTGTGATTGGTTAGTTGGTTTTGTTGTTGATTAGCGTATTCCTTGCCGAAGCCTAGTATGCATCGTGTCTTCAGGAAGCCCTAGTTCCTTTTATTGGAAAATAGAATTTGAAACAAAGATTGGGGCACCAGGTCCACTCATTGCTACTGGCACATCCATTGATTCGAAGCCTTGCCAGGTGACAGAGAAAATAAATATATCTCTATATATTGGCACATAAATATATACATATCTCTAAATACAGCAATATATGTCCATATGCATCTATATTAAATTAAACATGAATTCCTACTAATGCGCCATTACCACATAATCTAAATTATTAGCCGATGAATTAGTTTGCCTATTCCCGCTTATTTGTATGTAACCTACCATTCTAACAGTGAGACAGTTGGCTTTGTTAACAATTTTACATTCTGAAAAGACTTGCATAGTGTTTCCAGAATTGGTAATCCATATGCCCAGGAGAAATGACTTTTACCAACTTCAGTTTTTAGACTTAGACTGTCCCCTCATTTTTAAAGTTACTTAGGCCATTCCCCCTTCCTCCCATTCCCTTCAGTGAAATAACTCATACCTTTGTAATACTGTTACATTATTTTGTGTATTTTTTTTTGGGGTCCCCCAGCCTACTAAATAATGTTTTAAATTTGCATGCTTTTAGATTATTCCTTTCTGTTGTAAATTTCTACAGGATTTCAAAAACACTATTATGTATCCATCACTATAACATCACACAGAATAATTACACTGCCCCATAGAAGACCCCTGTAATTCATATCACCCTTCCTCTCTCCCAAGCCCCTTGTAACCAACAATCTTTTTACTACCTTTGTACATTTGTCTTTTCTAGAGTGTTCTGAAATGGAATTACACAGTGTTTTGCCTTTTCCAACTTGCCTTTTTCACTTAACAATACACATTTTAGATTGGTGAAATATAACTCCATCATTGTTTAAATATTCATTACCCTAATAACAAAGGAGTTGAGCAAATCTTCATGTCTTTCTTAGAGCATTTTTGGAGAAATGTACATTTAAGTAATGGGCCATTTTTAACTTAGATATTTGCCTTTTTATTATTTAGTTAAAACATGCTTTTATATATACATTATGTGGCTAGCAAAAATTTTCTCCCTTCTTTGGTTTGTCGTTTTACTTTTTGATACACTTTGAATCACAGATTTTAATTCTGATGAAGACCAATATATCTCTTTTTTATTCTGTCACTTATACATTATCTGTCGCACCTAGGAAAATATTGCTTAATAATCTAATGTCATGAAAACATACTTCTATGTTATCTTCTATAGTTTTGGCCTATCTAGTACTTATATTTAGATATATGATTAATTGGAATCAATCATGTATATGGTGTGACAGAGGAGTTTAACTTGCATGTCGATATTCACTTGTCCCAGCAACATTTGTTAAAACATATTTATGTTTTTTTTCTTATTGAATTGACTTGACAAACTTGAAAATCAGTTGATCATGAAGGTAAGTGTTAATTTTTGGACACTCAATTTTATTGTACTGATGTATATGTCTATCTTTATACTAGTGCCACAAATCTTTTTTTTTTTCTTTTACTTTTTTCTTTTTGTTTTGAGACAGGGTCTTGCTCTCTCACCCAGGCCAGCGTACAGTGGCATGATCATGCCTCACTGCAGCCTCCAATTCCTGGACTCAAGAGATCCTCCGACCTCAGCCTCCTGAGTATGAAGAACTACTCATGTGGGCCACCAAGCCTGGCTAAGTTTTTAAAACGTTTTTCTTTTTTTTTTTTTTTTTTTTTTGAGACAGAGTCTCGCTCTGTCACCCAGGCTGGAATGCAGTGGCGTGATCTTGGCTCACTACGAACTCTGCCTCCTGGGTTCAAACAATTCTCATGCCTCAGCCTCCCGAGTAGCTGGGATTATAGGCATGCACCACCACACCAGGCTAATTTTGTATTTTTAGTAGATATGGGGTTTCACCATGTTGGCCAGGCTGGTCTCGAACTCCTGATCTCAGGTGATCTGCCCTCCTTGGCCTCCCAAAGTGTTAGGATTACAGGCGTGCCACTGCGCCTGGCCAAAAGCTTTCTTGTAGAAAAGAATCTCGCTGTGTTGCACAGCCTGATCTCAAACTCTTGGCCTCCAGCAGTCCTCCTGCCTTAGCCTCCTGAGTAGCTGTGATTACAGGCACAAGCCACTGCACCCAGCCAGTACCACAAAACTTTATTACTATTGCCCTGTAGTCATTTTGCAATCAGTAAGTGTGCATTTGCTGTGCAGACTTTATTCCTCTTTGTCAAGATTAATTTCTTTGTTGTGGATCTATTCCATTTACATATCAGTTTTATAATCAACATGCAAATTTAAGCAAAATTTCATCTGGAATTTTGATGGGGACTGCATTAAATCTGTAGATCCGATTGCAAAATAGTGCCATCTTAGCAATATTAAGCCTTTCAATCAGTGATAAAATGCCTTTTCATTTATTTAGGACTTAATTATTTTTCTTCAGTAAGTTTTATAGTTTTCAGTGTACATATATAACAATTGCTAGTGTGTAAAAATGAAATTTATTTCTCTATTTTGACCTTGTTTACTGCAGCCTTGATGAACTCATTTTTTATTTCTAATTATATTTCATTAGAATTCTTAGAATTTTCCACACTCAACACCATGTCATTTGCAAAGTTGACTTTCTTTCCAAATCAGATTCTTCGTATTTATTTTTCTAGCCTATTTGTCCTTACTGTACCCTCCAGTGACATGTTAAAAATAGAAGTGGCAAGAGTGGACAACTTTCAAGTGAATTATGATGTCATGTGAGTTATTTGTGATTGTCTTTAAGGTGAAGAAAGCTCCCTTCTATGCCTAACTTGCTACATGTTTTTATCATAAGTTGATTTGGCATTGAGCAAGTGTTTTTTCTTCATTTTTGAGATAATCATGTGGATTTTGTCCTTTATTTTATTAATATAGTTCATGAGTACTAATTTATTTTGTATGTTAAACCAAATTTGTGTTACCGATGTAAACATCCTTGGTCATACTGTATAATTCTTTTTTTTTTTTTGAGATGGAGTCTTGCTCTGTCGCCCAGGCTGGAGGGCAGTGGCGCGATCTCAGCTCACTGCAAGTTCTGCCTCCTGGGTTCACACCATTCTCCTGCCTCAGCATCCCGAGTAGCTGGGACTATAGGCGCCCGCCACCATGCCCAGCTAATTTTTTGTATTTTTAGTAGAGACAGGGTTTCACTGTGTTAGCCAGGATGGTCTTGATCTCCTGACCTCGTGATCGGCCTGCCTTGGCCTCCCAAAGTGCTGGGATTACAGGCATGAGCCACCGTGCCTGGCCTGTATAATTCCTTTTACGTGTTACTGATTTGTTTTCCTCATATTTTAACATCTGTATTCATAATACATATCCATTTATAATATTCCCTTGAAATACCTTTGTTACATTTCTATTCAAGATCAGGGTAGACTGTCTCATGAAATGCATTGTGAAGTGCTATCTTCTCCACGTTACTTGTGTCATTTTTAATTTTTTTGAACTATTGGTAATAGATTGGTATTCATTTTTTAAAAGGTTTGGACATATGCACCAGTGAATCCTAACAACAAACACATGAGCTTGGAAGGAGATTCTTTTCCAACTGAGCCTTCGGTTGAGAGCCCAGCCCTGGCCATCAGCTAATCTGGATTCGTGACCCAAAGAAACTGTGAGTAATATATGTGTGGTTTTGAGGGAGTAATTATGTGGTAATTTGTTATGCAGAAACTAATAAGTAGTATACCAGATAGTAAATGTAATGTGGCATCCTGGATTAGATCCTAGAACCAAAGAATGACATTACTGCAAAGCCTAGTAAAATATGATAGAAGCCTGTACTTCAGTTAAAATTTTAGTACCACCTACAAGTTTGTTTTCCTGTGTTTACTATAGTTATATTAGATGTTATCATTTCCAGATATCTGAAAGATGTATAAAACTCTCTGTACTATCTATGAATATTTCTGTATATCTAAAATTGTTTCAAATAGTAAAATGTGTAGATATTATTTGGCACAAAGAACACAAACCATAAACAATAACCTGATGCACAGGAAATGAATGGATGTATAGGGAGGGAAGAGCATCCCGTCATTCTGAACACAGGTTGCTTCAGGAAGACAACCTCGAGCTGCAGGGACTCTAGTCATCTTTTTTCGTTGCCATCAGACTGCCTACTCCCCACTCACCAATTTGAGTGTCAGTAACCACATCTTCAAAGATAGATGCTTGTGCCTCACATATTCCAGAAAGCCTCACTTTCAGACTCTATTTTGAAGTGAATCTGCAGGATCCACTAAAAACTTATTGAAAGACATGACTGCAGGATGTTAGCATCCAATATTAAGAAATGTCAGTGGCCAGGCATGGTGGCTCACGCCTGTAATCCCAGTACTTTGGGAGGTCAAGGTGGGCAGATCATGAGGTCAGGAGATTGAGACCATCCTGGCTAACACAGTGAAACCCCGTCTCTACTAAAAATGCAAAAAATTAGCTGGGCGTGGTGGTGGGCGCCTGTACTCCCAGCTACTTGGGAGGCTGAGGCAGGAGAGTGATGTGAACCTGGGAGGCGAAGCTTGTAGTGAGCGGAGACCGTGCCACTGCACTCCAGCCTGGGTGACAGAGCGAGACTCTGTCTCAAAAAGGGGAAAATGTCAGTGATAGGAAATATAAAATGTATTTCTGAATTTAGGAGAGTGTTTTTTCTATGTACAAGTATTCTTTGTTTACATGCTCAAAAGACAGATATACTTTCAAGTCTTTGAGAAAACTCTGTGAAAATTGTTATTTTCACTTTACAGACTCAATCATGAATTATTTGGAACCCTGTAGCCTGTTGACATTGATATCATGGAATTATATTGTCCCTTGCCAAACCCAAAAGCCACAAAGTAGATATTATCATGGTCGCAGGTGAGCTGGCTACAAAAAAAAAAAAAAAAAAAAAATTATAAATATGCTAATTTAGGCCAGTCCCTGCTTACAAAGGCCTATATATGAATCTATATGCACAAGGGTTTTGGCAGGTGAAGTCATGTGTTGATATGGTCAGGCTTTGTGTCCCCACCCAAATCTCATCTTGAATTGTAATCCTCAGGTGTTTAGGGAGAGACCAGGTGGGAAGTGATGGGATTATGGGGGCGGTTCCCCCATGCTGCTCTCATGAGAGTGAATTCTCAAGAGAGCTGATGGTTTTATAACCAGTCGTTTTTCCTTCCCTGACACACGCTTGCTTGTGCTCTGTCTTTCTTTCTGTTTCTCTGTCTCTCCCCCACTCCCTCTCCCTGCCTCACTCACCTGCCACTGTGTAAGATGTACCTGCTTCCCCTTCCACCATGATTGTAAATTTCTGGAGGCCTCCCCAGCCATGTGGAGCTATGAGTCAGTTAAACCTCTTTTATTTATTTATTTATTTATTTATTTATTTATTTATTTATTTATATAAATTACCCAGTCTCAGGTATGTCTTTATAGCAGTTTGAAAAGAGACTAATACATATGTGTTGTATACAAGTGGAGAAAAAGAGATAGAAAAAACAAAAGAACAAGCCATATACAACATATACTCAACCCTCCATGCCGTGATCCAAGATATGGAGACAAGCTGAATGAGGATTGTGCATATGTGCTGGCTAAAGAAAGAATCCCACTGCAGGGAGGTCCACTGTCCACTGACCTGCCACCAACAGCTCCCAGTTCATGGACCGCAGCAATCCAATTGGCAGCACCAGGTAGTGTCCAGGAAACATACCAAAAAAGCCTGCAAAGCTGTGTGAATGCGTCCTGCACTCCATAGAGATCCGTAAGATGGGCATAATTCCTTTTAAAGTCTGTAATCATGGGGCATATTCTCCACATCAAATCAATAGTGTCAGTGAGAAAACCAGTTCACAGCTTAGAGCCCGGAGTGAGAGATACAGCTGACCTGAACCACATTTCTCATGTCTGAGAGCAAGATAATAAGAGCTGTTACTTAGGCGCTGTTATTTGAGTATTTGTATTTGTGAAAATCCTTAACTTCTCCAATCTCATATACTTTACTCTTTGAGATACAAAAGGCCTCATTTATACTTCCACATCTTAACACATGGAGGATTACTGATTTTAAGTGGATATATATTAATACTTTAGTGACTTGTGAAATCTCCTTTTACTTTTCACTTCAATGCATATTTTAAAATCCGGCTGGTCGCAGTGGCTCATGCCTGTAATCCCAGCACTTTGGGAGGCCCAGACAGGCAGATTACCTGAGATCAAGAGTTTGAGACCAGCCTGACCAACGTGGAGAAACCTCATTGCTACTAAAAATACAAAATTAGCCAGGTGTGGTGGTGCATGCTGGTAATCCTGAGGCAGGAGAATCACTTGAACCTAGGAGATGGAGGTTGCAGTGAGCCGAGATCGTGCCATTGCACTCCAACCTGGGCGACAGAGCAAGACTCTGTCTCAAATAATAATAATAATAATAATAATAATAATAATAATCTGTCGTGATGTATATACTATGAACACTCTACCTTACCAAAGTATGGATCAACAACAAAAAGATCAGAGTGGAAGGTCATAAATGAGACACAAGAGATCTGGGCAAGGAGTAGTCCCTCAAACTGGCAAATCAAAATCAAGCAGGTGTGAGATCTCAGACTTAACAGAAAAAAGCCAATGGACACAAAACTGTACTGATATGATGTTACATGATACAGTGTGTTACACCAAGTCCCCAAACAAAACCTCTGACAGCATGGAAGATACGATTTGCCACAGTATACTAAACTACCCGATTTCACACAGATGGGCCTGGCCACAGCAGTTTTCAAAAAGATATCATTGCACACAGGCCAAACTCTTACACCACATCATGAGGCAAGTGTTCTGCACTCTGCACACCCGAGCCTGTTAGAAATTAGAGTTTAATGAATGAATGGCTCCTATCTTTGAGATCATGACTTCATATTCACTTAATTCAGTCTTCCTGGAGCCTAAAACTCTGGGTAAAATTTTAGTCATAATTCTGAATTATGAGTTTCTTCTTTACTCAATACATTCACGAGGAAATGGGAAAACCAATTCCAATATCGAGGTATCTCAAAGTAGAGTTGAACAGAGTAGCCGGGGACATAGCAAAAGGTTTAACGGGAACCACGATGCATCCATATCTGCAGTGGCTTATCATGAGGTGACTTGCAGGTTCATCAGCCTCATGATTAAAAACATAAACAGAAATGAGTATACAGAGACACACACAAATATTATAGGTTGGAAAACTGAATTTAGAATGAAGCTTAAAAAGACCATTACTCATATCTCTTTTTTTTTTTTTTTTTGGGATGGACTCTTGCTCAGTCGCCCAGGCTGAAGTGCAGTGGTGCGATCTCAACTCACTGCAAGCTCCGCCTCCTGGGTTGACACCATTCTTCTGCCTTAGCCTCCCGAGTAGCTGGGACTACAGGCGCCCACCACTACACCCAGTTAATTTTTTTTTTTTTTTGTATTTTTAGTAGAGACGGGGTTTCACTGTGTTAGCCAGGACGATATCGATCTCCTGACCTCGTGATCCACCTGCCTCGGCCTCCCGAAGTGCTGGGATTATAGGCATGAGCCACTGTGCCCGGTCTGTTACTCATATTTCTAAAATAAAGGCAGGAATGATCAATATAAAACTTTTTCTATGTCTTTTTTGTTTTCTTCAACTTTTATTTTAGTTTCAGGAATACATGTGCAGGTTTGTTACCTGAATAAATTGCATTTCACTAGGGTCTGGTGTACAAATGATTTCATCACTAAAGTAGTTAGCTTAATATTCGATAAGTAGTTTAGCTTTTTGACCATCACTCTCCTCCCACCCTTCCTGTCAAGTAGGCCCTAGTGTCTATTGTTCCCATCTTTGTGCCATGCGTTAAAAAGCTAACACTTCAAGGAAAGCGTCTAGTAGCTTTTTACCATTGTGTCTTCCTCCTTAATTGATTTTTTGAATGATAGTTTTTAAAAACTTCTTTGCACTTAAAACAGGAACACAGCCATGATGACTTAATACGGAGAAGTGGGCAGTCGCAGAGAAAACGAGTGTATTTCATTCATGCTGTAGTGCACACAGTCACATCTTTTCACAGAAAGGCATCTTGAATCCGATAGTGTTGAAACACTGTTGGCCAGAAGAGAATCATAATGAGTTTGTCCTCATGTACGCTGACATGAACTTGGTCTAAAAACCACCCATTGATATCTTCAGGTGATATTATCATCATCAAAACTGGCAGAAGGGATGTCAAGGGGTTGGAAAGATAATCTCACAGAGAGTAGCGTAGGAATCCCATCAGAAATGCAGCATCACCAGTGCTTTTGATTAGTACAGATGATAGTAATATGGGGTCAGTTACTGGCAAGATGGGTTTAGAAGTGATTCAGATAAGTTTTGCCTCAATGGGAGAAATTTTAGGAAAAAAAACTTTACTGTATTTTGCCTGTTTCATCTTATGAAATCATAAGAATTACATCAGACAAATATCCACATGTATAGAAGTTGAAAATAGTTGAACTCTTTTTGAAAAGCTCAGTTTATATATATATGTGGGAGGATGAGGATCATTTGATAAAGATATACTAGATGTGAGCACCATCAGAGCAAGAAGAATGCTCTTTTATGGGTACTTTTACCCATATTTTATGGGTGCTTTTGTTCTAAATTGGTAGATGGAATTTGTTTTCTCAGGTATGACGGCAGTCGGTCTTTGAACTCCAGTAGTGTACACAGATAATTTCAGTGGCCGATTTTGGTAAAAAGAAGAAAAAGTACCTATCTATTTTATTACAGTGTGTCATCATTTGACTTAATTTCACTGACTATAAAGAACAGCCCAAAATTTCATGCAAACCAGATAGACAGTGGTGTTTATGTAGTGAAGAAGAAAGGAAAAATATGTCTCAAATTTAAAAACAATGATAATTTCTAGGGAAACAAATAGAAAAACTTTCATTGGTTTCTTCTTTTGGTGATAATTTTGTTCTGCTCTTTTAAACAGAAAGCTTTACTGATTTTTTTTTTTTTTTTTTTTGAGACAAGGTCTCATTCTGTCACCCAGGCTGAGTTCAGTAGCATGATCATAGCTCGCTGCAGCCTCGACCTCCCAGTACTCAAGCAGTGCTGCTGCATCAGGCTCCTGAGTAGCTGGGACTACAGATGCACACCATGAAGCTTAACTAATTTTTGATGTTTTGTAGAAACGGGGTCTTACCTTGTTTCCCACAGTGGTCTTGAACTTCTGGATGCAAATAGTACACCCCCAAAGTCCTGAGATTACAGACGAGAGCCTCCACACCTTGCCTCTACTTTAGTTATTTCATAATGTAATGAGTGTATCAGCCACAACTAACAGGATAACATAGAAAAGGCAGGTTAGTGTTTACATGGGGTGGTTCATGTACTTAAACACATCGTTTACTTCATTTCTAAGGCCATCCCTGCATCCTCAAGCTTGGTGCAAGATCTCTGTCATGAACGACCCATCGTTTCCCCTTGAGGAATAAGATGAAAGGGTGAAGACCAAGTTCATTCAAATTACTCGATTGTGCTTTTGCCTTTTATTTACGTGCCGCTCCTGTAGTTCTGTTCACCGTGTTTTAGTGGAGTAATGATGACGCCACCGCCCTGTCAGTATGGATGCTGGCATCTATGCTCTCTCGCATCTTTACCATTAGATGTGGAAAATGGCTTGACAAAATTCAGCCACTGCATTCTCCGGACTCTGAGTTCCCTCTTCTCAACTGAGTGTGCCTTCCACAATTTATGCTCCAGCACAGCCTGGGGACTCCTAAAGCAGTATCCTTACTTAATAGTAGGTCTCAGACCATTTTTCATATTTCTCACGTATTGCCATCCTTCACTAATGGACGTGTAGTGTCTGGAATTCATATTCACATGTAATTCATCCAGTTTTTTTGTTTGTTTTTACATGTGGCAAGCCATGTCTAATCTCTGTTAGTTGTT
The DNA here is from genome assembly GCF_047675955.1 of Chlorocebus sabaeus. Taxonomy (NCBI): domain Eukaryota; kingdom Metazoa; phylum Chordata; class Mammalia; order Primates; family Cercopithecidae; genus Chlorocebus; species Chlorocebus sabaeus. The sequence goes on along the minus strand of NC_132929.1, from coordinate 4,409,997 downwards.
CCACATCTTGTTTCATTTTTCCTGGAATTACTCAGACATGATTCTTCCCCAGTTAAGTGGTTCTACTTGGCCATGTGAAGGTGAGTGAGGACAAATGTGAGTCCAGCACAGTGAGGAAGGCAGACAGGGGAACTGGCACTTGTAACATTAAAGAAAAGTTAAGAATTGGTGAAATGTGGCTGGGCGGAGTGGCTCACACCTGTAATCTCAGCACTTTGGGAGACCAAGGTGGGCAGATCATCTGAGGTCGGGAGTTCAAGACCAGCCTGGCCAACATGGAGAAACCCCATCTCTACTAAAAATACAATATTAGCCGGGCATGGTGGCGCATGCCTGTAATCCCAGCTACTCGGGAGGCTGAGGCAGGAGAATCGCTTGAACCTGGGAGGCAGAGGTTGTGGTGAGCTGAGATCATGCCATTGCACTGCAGCCTGGGCAATGACAGTGAAACTCTGTCTCAAACACAAAAAAAGAAAATGGTGAAATGTAGTTCCCAATAAAGATTTGGAAATATTTATCAAAGGAGCCATATTAATAGAGTTAATAGAGGTGAACAAGATTTTTCTTGGTCTCAGAGGCCAAAACTGTGGGAAGTACAGAAGAGGAGCAAATAGATGAGGTAGAAGCAGCTGGGTCAATGAGAGGAGCTCTGCAGTGTATTGAGGTTGGGGAGGCTGGAGAAGAGGCTAAGGGGGAGTTAGGATTCAGATTCTGTCCTGAGAACAGAAGGGAGAAAAACAACAACAACAACAAAAAACCAGCTTTATCTTCAAGTTCAAATCCTTTTCAGATAGAAAGAGACTTGAAATGTATTGGGAAGTAGACAAGAATATAGGTGAGGAGTTAGATTTGTAAATTTACTTGTAGAATTCAATATAAAGCAGAATCTTTGTGTTGCTCTATTACATGTGTGGGGCTTGTAGGGGAACAACAAAGACAAAGTTTCCCTCTTCTCTGATATTTCAGTTCAGTGGGCACTGAGAAAACTTAACAGAAACGAAACTGTAGGTTTCGTTCTGAAGAACTGCCCTCGGGAGCTCAGAGGACACGTTTCAGGCCTGGGATGGGATGGGTAAGGGGAGCCTCCAGGAGGAGAAGCATTGGAGGAGATTCTGGAGAGTAAGGAGTAGTGAGTCCAGCAAACAGGGGAGAGACAGGGAAGAGGAAACAGCGTGTCTGTGGCACAGGCCAGGCCATGAGAAGAGGACAGGGGATTAGAAGGACCGCTGGGATGAGAAATACGTGAGGAGGCAGGAGCTGGAAGGGCAGACCACGGAGGGACTGGGTAATGATCCAGGAGAGATGTTTCTCCTTGGACATACACATGTTCACATGCCTATGACTGTATGTCCTCGGGATGTTTCTGTGTCTCTCAGATTGTAACATATCACATAAATTTATTCTATCACATGTCCTCTGTTACATTATATTTGTACTAATTGTTACCTGTTAAAGTTTTTTACTGGTAGATTATTTGTACTTAAATGATTTGCTATCTTAGTAAACAAATGAAATTACCCACGTACATTTGACTTTGGAAACTAATATAGGTACACCTGCTTCCTTTGGTTTTTGTAATCATGTTATATTTGTTGTACCCAGTCACTTTTAGGTCTTCATATTTAAAGCGAGTTTCATATAGACAAAATATACTTGGGTCTTTTTGATTCACTCATTCTTTTATTTCCTGCATTTAGAACATTGACATTCAGAATGATTATTGATATAGCTGGATTTAAAATCTATGAAATTTGTCACTATCTTCTAGTTGTTTATTTGCCTTTGTTCCTGTTTTTTGTATTTCACTCATTTTCTACATTGTGTTGTTTAGATGAGCCTTTTTTTTTTTTTTTTTTTTTTGAGACGGAGTCTCACACTGTCTCCCAGGCTGGAGTGCCGTGACAAAATCTCATCGCGCTGCAACCTCCACCTCCTGGGTTCAAGCGATTCTCCTGCCTCAACCTCCCGAGTAGCTGGGACTACAGGAGTGTGCTACCACGCCTGGCTAATTTTTGTATTTTTAAGTAGGGACAGGGTTTCACCATATTGGTCAGACTGGTCTTGAACTCCTGACCTCGTGATCCACCCGCCTTGGCCTCCCAAAGTGCTGGGATTACAGGCATAAGCCATCATGTCTAGCCTAGATGAGCATTTTATATGAATTCATCTTCTTTTCTTTCTTAGCATTTCAGCCACACATTTTTAAAACTTTTTTTAGTGGTTAACCTGGGCAATAAAAACTTTTATTTTTCATATTCTTAATTGATCTAACAAATAACAGTCTGTTAAAAATAATAGTAGTACCAATGTATTAAGTATGCTTAAGTGTCATACATAAATTAATATATATATACACACACACACGTGTGTATTCGTCTATGTAAGTGAAACGAATGACTGCAGTTATACAAGGGATAAGAGAAAAGAATTAGGATTATTCTGTTGTTATAAGTTGTTCACACTACCTGTCAAGTGATAGGCTGTTATTTGAAAGGGGGCTTGGATTATTTGGAAGTGTAAATTGCAAACTCTAGGGCAGGCTGTTGGTCCAAGAGCCTCAGTTCCTTGCTGGCTGTTGACCAGAGGCTGCATTCAGTTGCTTCCCATGTTGGCTTCTGCCTTATGGCAGAATGAGCCATCCAAGACATCAGGGGAGAGAGCTTGCTAGCAAGAAAAAAAAAATCACACTTTTATGTAACATAATCACCCATATGATACCCCATCTGCTTGCATTATTCTATTGTATTAAAGCAAATCACATCTTGTGCCCAAAACTCACAGGGAGATGATTCCAATACAAGGTCGTGTAAACCAACAGGTGGTGATCATTGGGTACCATCCTAGGGTACCCGCGATATCAGGTCCTGTCTGAGGTGCAGCAGTTTCCCAGTATTCAGTTACTTTTCAGAAAAAGAACTGGTCAAGTATTTTGTAGGATGCATCACAATGTGGATTCATCTGATGGTTTCTCATTATTTGAATAGAATAGAATAGATCAAGATCTACTCTATTGGAACACCTTTATTTATTTAAATTGGAAGACAATACAAACTGAACAATTTATTATTTAGAATAACAAACTTAGCCATAAAAATAATATAGAAAAATGTGGGAATGACAAAAAGGAAATTGAAAATAATAGTAACCTTCATGGGGGTAAAAAAGACTGTGGAACTGGGGAGATGAACATTTGGGGCATTGACAATATTGATAATATTCTGTGTATCAAGCTTGGCAGAGAATATTTAGAAAGAGAGGAAAAAACTTTTCTGTTTTGATTAGCTTTGGATTTGCAGAAGAGTTGCATAGTCAATACAGAGAGTTAGTATATAGGCAACACAGTTTCCATTATTATTAACTCCTACATTAGTGGGAGGTCTTTTTCACAATTATACGCCAATATCATGCGTTCTCACTCACTGATACACTCACATCCACATATTAACCAGATTTATTTTTCCCTTTTTTCACTTGATGTCCATTTTCTGTTCCAGGAACTCTTCCAGGATAACATATCAAATTTTGATATCACGTCTCCTTAGGCTTTCTTTGTCAGTGTCTCTGAATTTCCTTGTTTTTGATGACATTGACATCCTCCTTTTGGGATTTCCATGATTATTTTTTTCTTATAGTCAGACAGGAATTCTGGGTTTTGGACAGTAAGACCACAGGGGTAAGTGTGATACTCATGACAATTTATCAGAATGCTGTATCAACTATTGATACTAATTTGATCACCTAGATTAGGGAGTTTAGGTCAGTTTCTCTACTCTAAAATTCATCTTTCTTCCCCTTTTTCATGCCATACTTTTTGGAAAAATGTTACTATGCATAGCACATACTTCACAAGTGGAGAATTATGCTCTACCTCCTTGGGGGTAGGACATCTACAAATATAATTTGTATTTCATTACTATAGGCAATTTACCTATTCTCCAGCATTTATTTTATATTTATTAGAACATATGGAATATTATGCAAATAATAAATATTTATTTCCACTGTAATTATACTAGTTTATTGTGTTATTCGAATTGCTCTAGTGTTGGTCATTAGAAGGTCTTTCAGTCAGCTGCTGCTTTACCACTGTGAAATACCCACATCATTGCTGTTTGATTTTGTTTGTGTAGTTGGTTGGTCGGTTGTGTTTAACTTTTTCTTACTTTCTGGCACTACAAGGTGGGTGCTTAAACGTAATAGTGTTCATTCCCTGTCCAACCCTACCATTAACTATTTCTCCAAAAATTCCTAGTTCGTTTTTTGGTGAGTGGCATTAGAAACAAAACTCTGGGGAGTGGTGTTCTCATTTCTACTAGGGATTTATTTATTCTATGCTTTGTCATCTGACAAGGTATGTGTGTGTGTGTAACTCATACTCACATATGTATTTGTAGGTCTACATTGCTCCATATGTATCTATGTAAAGTTAAGCATGAATTCTTCCTGTTTCTAGCACCCATGATTGAATTCAGTACCACATGAATCCATCTCCCCATTCCCACTACTTGTATGTAACCTGCCGTGTTAACAGTGAGACGGTTGGGCTCCTTTGTATAATTGCTGAGTCCAAAATACATGCAGAGTGGTTTTAGAATTGGTCATTCATACCCCCACGGGAAAGAATATTTCCAACTAAAGTAGAGTATTTATTTACAAATACTTTGACATTTAGCCTAAGAACTTCTGTTTTTCTAAATTTCTTAGGTTTGGTCTCCTTTGCCCCCACTTCCTTCCATGAGGTTATTTCATTTATTTGTTATACATTTATATTATTTTGACTGCATTCCCCCATGGGATCTCCTAACCTATTAAATGATATTTAAAATTCACATTTATGTAGGTTTATACTTTTTGATGTAAAATTCTACAGGGTTTGTAAAATAGTATAATTAACATACCGTTGAAGTCACAGAAAATTATTTCACTGCACACATACAAAAAGTTTCTCTTTCACCTATTCAACCTTCCTCTCTCAAGCACCCTGCGTTTTTGTTTTGGTTTTTTTTTTTTTTTTTTTTTTTTTTTTTTTTTTTTTTTTTTTTTTTTTGTAGACAGAGTTTTACTCTTGTTGCCCAGGCTGGAGTTCTGGAGTGCAGTGGCACAATCTCGGCTCACTGCAACTTCTGCCTCCTGAGTTCAAGCGATTCTCCTGCCTTAGCCTCCTGACTAGCTGGGATTATGGACATGCACCACCACATCTGGCTAATTTTGTATTTTTAGTAGAGACGGGTTTTCATCATGTTGGCAAGGCTAGTCTCGAACTCCTGACTTAAGATGATCCACCCACCTTGGCCTCCCAAAGTGCTGGGATTACAGGCGTGAACCACCACTCCCGGCCTCAAGACCCTTTTAATCACTTACCTTTTTCCTAACTGTATAATTACACCTTGTCCACAATGTCATATAAATGTAATTAATTACACAGTATATACTGTTTTCAAACTGGCTTCTTTCACTTAAGAATATGCTTTTAAGATTTGTGGGCCAGGCATGGTGGCTTATGCCTGTAATCCCTGTAATCTCAGCACTTTGGGAGGCCACGGCGGGTGGATCACCTGTGGTTGGGAGTTCCAGACCAGCCTGACCAACATGGAGAAACCCCATCTCTACTACAAATACAGAATTAGCCAGGTGCGATGGTGCACACTCAGCTACTCAGGAGGCTAAGGCAGGAGAATTGCTTGAACCCAAGAGGCGGAGATTGCAGTGAGCCAAGATCACGCCATTGCACTTCAGCCTGGGCAACAAGAGCAGAACTCTGTCTCAAAAAAAAAAAAAAAAAAATTTGTGAAGTGTATCTCTTGATAATATAGATTTGCATTTTAATAAATAAGTACTAATAAGTTGAAGATATTTTCATGTGTTTTTTGGACATTCGTGTGACTTCTTTGGAGAAATGTCTGTTCACACAATTTACTTATACTGAGTTATGATCTTTGTTTTGTTTTGTAACAATGTTTTGTATATTCTTGACAACAGACCCTATCAGCTGTATGATTTGCAAACATTTCTCCCATGTTTGGGTTATCCTTATGGTGTACTTTGAATCACAAAAATTTTAAAATCTAATGAAGTTCAATTTGTCTTTTTTTTTTTCTTTTGTGACTTGTATTTTGGTGTCTATCCATTGTTTCACCTAAGCCACGAAGATTTATTTCCATGTTCTATTCTATGGGATTTGTAGTTTCAGCTCATACATATGAGTCTATGGCCTATTTTGAGTCAGTTAAGTATATTTTGTGAGGGAGGAGTCAACTTTCATGCCAATATCCGCTTGTCCCAGTAATTTTATAGAAAACATTTTGCATATTACATTATATTGGCAGCCTTGAAAAGTCATTTTTCAGTAACTGTAAGGATTAATTTTGAATACTTTATTCTGTTTACATGGTTTTTATTTACACACTCGTGTGTTTTGTATACTTTCCTCTGTTCTACTGGAAGCTGGGAGCAGCCTGACAGGATGTGTGGTGCCCAAATCTGCACAGTGAGGTGGGGAGTGAGGGCCGCAGGCGGAGGGCGAGGGGCAGAGGGCAGAGGGCAGAGGGCAGGGGGCAGGGGCAGAGGGCAGAGGGCAGCGGAGAGGCCCAAGCCTACAAGGAAAGTGAGGTCTGAGGACTGCGGGAGGACTGCAGAGGGAGGCAGGCAGAGTGAGGGTGGCAGGCAGACAGCAGGAGCGAGTGGGCGCCAAGAGCTGGGGGTGAAGCCCCCAGGGAGAGAGAAGGCAGAGGGCGAAGGAGGGCAAGGCTGACACGGGACTGTGGGGGCGGCGAGGCCCGGAGGGGAGCTGAGGACGGCTGTGTGCAGGGTCAGAGGCATTGGGCTTTCGGGGTCGCTTTTCTGCGATCTTCTGCTTGTTCCCGAGGTGGTGCCTGCCAGCGTCGTTGTCATTGTCCCTGTTTGTTCTCCTACAAACCTCAGGATTCTTCCATGTTTCCCAGACCTAAAGGTACGTTTAAACTGCTTGCTTTCTCTCACATATGTGTGCCCTTTTAGATTGTGGACATACCAATAGTTATTTACCTAGGTTTTTTCTTTTTGAATTATTCATAAAGAACTTACCAAAGTGGCTGGGCACGGTGCCTCACTCCTGTAATCCCAGCACTTGGAAGGCCGAGGTGGGTGGATCGCCTGAGGTCAGGAGTTCGAGACCAGCCTGACCAAGATGCTGAAACCCCGTCTCTACTAAAAAGACAAAAATTAGCCGGGTGTGGTGGCGGGCACCTGTAGTCCCAGCTACTCGGGAAGCTGAGGCAGGAGAATCGCTTGAACCCGGGAAGCGGAGGTTGCAGCGAGCCAAGATCACACCACTGCATTCCAGCCTGGGTGACAAGAGCGAGAGACTCCATCTCAAAACAAAACAAAACCAAACAAAAAACAAAGTTTTTATTTTTTATTTATTTTTATTTTTATTTTGAGATGGAGTCTCACTCTGTCTCCCAGGCTGGAGTGCAGTGGCGAGATCTTGGCTCACTGCAAGCTCCGACTCCTGGGTTCACGCCATTCTCCTGCCTCAGCCTCCCGAGTAGCTGGGACTACAGGTGCCCGCCACCACACCCAGCTAATTTTTTTTAAATTTTTTATTTTTTAGTAGAGCTGGAGTTTCACCGTATTAGCCAGGATGATCTCCATCACCTGACCTTGAGATCTGCCTGCCTCGGCCTCCCAAAGTGCTGGGATTACAGGCGTGAGCCACTGTGCCCGGCCCAAAGTTTTTATTTTTAATGAACGTCAATTGCGTGTATGTATGGATTATGATGTGATGTTTTGATTCTTATACTCATTGTGGAAGATTTAATCAAGCTAATTAACATGTGCATCACCTTACCAGCTGACCAATATTTTATGGTGAGAACATTAAAAATCTGTTATTCAGCAATTCTAAAATGTTCAGTACGACTTCGGAGCAAATGAAAGTGCCGGCCTCAGTACCCTGAGACTGATCATTTCTGAAGCAAGGGATCCTCACTTCTGAGGGGGTCATGGCTGCATGCCCGGAAGCAAGGGGGATGTTTGGGTGCTTTGTTTGCCCTGTTAATTTTGGATGCCTCTGTGTTCTGAGACCTAAGATAATATTTGTGTGAATAATCCAGTTGCTTTAATCTTTACTTTGTTTTACTGTTAATCGTCTTACAGCTTTTCTTTAACTGAGTTTGGATTTAATATATTCTTCTTTTTCTAGGTTGCAAAGCTGGAAACACAGATGACAGATTTTTGATCTTTCATTGTTTGCTATGTATGCATTCAGTGCTATATGTTTCCCTATATGCTCTGTTTTCCTTTCATCCCACAAATTTTGAGAAGTTGTGTTTTCATTTTCATTTAGGTTAGAAAATTAAAAACTGATCTGGATGTTTTCTTTGACCCGTACATTACATGGAAGTGTGTTGTTTAATTTCTATGCATTTTGTGATACTCCAGTTGTTCCAGTTATCCTGCGATTTCTGATTTAATTCCACTGTAATCTGAGAACTGCATTGTGTGATTTCCATTTTCTTTAAATTGTTGAGTATTTTTTTTGGTCCCAGAATGTGATGTATTTTGCTGAATTTTCCTACAAGCTTAAGAAGAATGTGTCATCTGCAGTAGTTGAGGGAAGTCCAGGCTGTAAGTATCAGTTATGCCCAGTTGCTTGGTGGTGCTATTGGGGTCAGCGTTTCCCTCCTGAATTAGCGCCTGCTAGATCTGCCCATACTTGATGTATGTTAACGTTTCCAACTGTAATAGTGAATATATCTCTTTTTCCCTGTGGTTCTGCTGCTTTCTGTCTCATGTAGTTTACGCTCTGTTATCAGGCTCATAGGTTTTAAGAATTATGACATCTTGTTGGAAGAGTGGCTCTTCATCTCTATGTAATGCCTTTCTTTATTCCTAACTTTCCTTGCTTTGAAGTTGGCTCTGCCCCTAATTAATATAGCTCCTCTTGTTTACTTTGATTAGAGTTAGTATATTTTGTTGCATTCATTTACTTTTAATTTATTTCACTCTGTATTTGAGTTCCTTATACATATAGTTGTGTCTTGTTTTTGGATTCACTCTGTCAATCTGTGTCATTTAATTGGTACAGTTAGACCATGGACATTCAAAGTGATAATCGATACAGTTGGATTAACATTTACCATATTTGTGACTGTTTTCTGTTTGTTTCCTTTGTTCATTCTTTCTATTTTGTTTTCTATTTTCTGCCTTTTGTAGTTTTTATTGAGCATTTTACATTATTCCATTTCTTGTATTAACATCAGTTATTGGTTTAATATTTTTATATCCTTAGTTTATCATAAGAGAAAATTTATTGGAAAAATAGGAAAAATGTATTAAATTATATATGCATATGTATATATCTTTTGTATTTGTATATATGTATAGATTTAAGCATATGTATGTATGTATATTCTTTTCATGTATTTCATTTCAAGCTATGAAATGAATAGCAGTAACACAAAGGAATTAGAATGGTTTTGTTGTTATAAGACAGTACCTGTGAAGCAATATAGTTGTATTTCAGAAGCAGCTTGGGTTAGTTTTTTTATTTTGATTATTTTGATATCTTTTAATATAATTTTGGTTTTTAAAAAAATTTATCTTTGGGGGTACATGTGCAGGTTCATTACTTAGGTAAACTCGTGTCACAGAGTTTGTTACTGAAACACCAGGGGTGTGCTCTGGGTCCTGCTGCTGGCTGCACAGAAAGCCAATCGCTGAGAGGACAAAGTATTGCCAAGGAAGAAGGCCTTAATTGGGTGCTGCAGTCTAGGGGATGGGAGCTCAGTCTCAAATCCATCTCCCTGACTAACTAAAACCAGGGGTTTATGTAGCAGGGAAGAAATGTAACAATGTGTAAGAAAACAGTAACTAGGGAGGATGCAAGGAAGTAATCATGATGAAGGAGGGGTCTGAATCTGGGGCCGTGATCAGGTTTCAGTTCTTTGATACTTTTTGTGAGAGACTTGAAGTTTGTTTCCTTAGGAAGGAACTCAGATAAAACAAATACAAGTTTCAAGGGTTAACAGCAGAAGGGTCAATTTCCATGTTTATCCAAAAATAACTGTCTATGGGACAAATGCCAATTTCAGTTGTACAGATTATTTGATCACCCAGGTGTTAAGCCAAGTATGCAATGTTTATTTTCCGGCTTCTCTCCCTCCTTTCGAACCTTCCACCCTGAAGTAGGCCCCAGTGTCTATTGTTACCTTCTTTGTGTTCATGATTTCTCACCATTTAGTTCACAGTTTTAAGTGAGAACATGCAGTAGTTTTCTATTCCTGTATTAGTTTGCTAATAGCCTCAGGCTCCATCCATGTTCCTGGAAGAGACATGATCTCCTTTTTTATGGTTACGTAGTATTCCATGGTGTATATGTACCAGATTTTCTTTTTCCTGTCATTGATGGACATTTAGGTTTATTCCATGTCTTCACTATTGTGAATAGTACTGCAGTGAACATTCACATGCGTGTGGAATGGTTTATATTTTTCTGAGTATATACCTAGTAATGGGATTGCCAGGTTGAATGGCTGTTCTGATTTTAACTCTGAGGAGTCCCCGTACTGCTTTCCACACTGGTTGAACTAATTTATATTCCCACCAACAGTGTCTAAGTTATCTCTTTCTCCTGCAACCTCATCAGCATCTTTTATTTTTTACTTTTTAATAAAAAGCCATTCTGACTGGTATATCACAGTATCTAATTGTGGTTTTGATTTGCATTTCTCTAATCATTTGTGATACTGAGCTTTTTTTAATATGCTTTTTGACTTTTTAATAAAAGCCATTCTGACTTGTGTGAGGTAGTATCTCATTGTAGTTTTCATTTGCATTTCTCTAATGAGTGATACTGAGCTTTTTTATATGCTTTCTAATTTTTTCATAAAAGCCATTCTGACTGGTGTGAGATAGTATCTCATTGTGGTTTTGATGTGCATTTCTCTAATTATCAGTGATGCTGAACTTTTTTGTCAGATGCTTGTTGGCCGCATGTATGTCTTCTGTTGAGAAGTTGTCTGTTCATGTCCTTTGCCCACTTTTTAATGAGGTTATTTGTTTTTCTTTGTAAATTTGTTTAAGTTCTTTATAGATGCTGAATAAGTTCAGCATAGATGCTGTTTAAGTTCCTTACAGAGCTTTGTCGCTGCATAGTTTGCAGATATTTTCTATTTTCTCCACTTCTGTGGGTTGTCTGTTTACTTGTTGATAGTTTATTTGCTGTGTAGCTGTTAAGTTTGCTTGGATCCCTTTTGTCAATTTTTGCTTTTGTTGCAATTGCTTTTGGCATTTTTGTCACGAAATCTTTTCACATTCCTTTGTCCAGAATGGTATTGCCTAGGTTGTCTTACAGGGTTTTTATAGCTTTGGGTTTTACATTTAAGTCTTTAATCCATCTTGGGTTGATTTTTGTATATGGTATAAGGATGGGGTCCAGTTTCAGTCTTCTATATATGGCTAGCCAGTACTCCCAGAACCATTTATTGAATAGGGAGTTTTTTTCCCATTGCTTGTTTTTGTCTGCTTGGTCAAAGATCAGATAGCCATAGGTGTGTGGTCTTATTTCTGGGCTGTCTAGTCTGTTCACTTGGTCTGTGCTTGCCTTTGTACCAGTACAATACTGTCTTTTTTACTTTAGCCCTGTAGTATTGTTTGAAGTTGGTCAATGTGATACCTCTGGCTTTGTTCATTTTGCTTAGGATTGCATTGTCTGTCTGGGCTCTTTTGTGATTTCATGTGAATTTTAAAATAGTTTTTTCTAGGTCGGGCACGGTGACTCACGCGTGTAATCCCAGCACTTTGGGAGGCCGAGGCGGGCGGATCATGAGGTCAGGAAGGAGATCGAGACCATCCTGGCTAACATGGTGAAACCCTGTCTCTACTGAAAATACAAAAAATTAGCCAGGCGTGGTGGCGGGCACCTGTAGCCCCAGCTACTTGGGAGGCTGAGGCAGGAGAATGGCATGAACCTAAGAGGCGGAGCTTGCAGTAAGCCAAGATTGTGCCCCTGCACTCCAGCCTGGGTGACAGAGCGAGACTCTGTCTCACAAAAAAAACAAAACAAAACGAAAACCCACTTTTTAAAGAATAGGTTTTTTTTTTTTTTTTTTTTTTGAGACAAAGTCTCGCTCTTTCGCCCAGGTTGACTGGCAGTGACACGATCTCAGCTAACTGCATCCTCTGCCTCCTGGGTTCGAGTGGTCTCCTGCCTCACCCTCACGAGTCACTGGGATTACAAGCGTGTGCCAGCATGCCCAACTGATTTTATTTGTATTTTTAGTAGAGACGGGGTTTTTCCATGTTGGTCAGGCTGGTCTCTCACTCCTGACCTTGGGTGTTCCACCTGCCTCAGCCTCCCAAAGTGCTGGGATTACAGGCATGAGCCACCATGCCTAGCCATTTTTTTTTTAAGAATAGTTTTACATTTACAGAATAGTTGCAAATATATTAGTTTCCAACATACCCCGCACACAGTGCCCCTTATTATTTACCTTGTACATTAGCGTGGGACATTTATCAAATTAACCAGCCAATATCATGGATTATCATTAAGTACTGTCTACACTTTATTGAGATTTCTTAGTTGTCACTTAATGTTAAGTTTGTTTTAGGATCTCATCCAGGATACCTCATCACATTTAGATGTCATGTATTTTTAGGCTCTTCTGAATGTGATAGTATCTGAGTTTTCTTGTTTTCGATGGGATTGACATTTCTAATTTGTGGTTTCCCTGATGTTTGTCTTATAGTGAGACCGGATTTGTGGGTTTAGGGGAGGAAGATCACAGCGGAAACGTGCCATTCTCATCACATAATATCCAGGCACACGGTATCAACTGGCTTTATGGCTGTTGATGTTAACTTGATAACCTGGAGGAGGTAGTTACTAACAAATCTCTTGTAAAATTACTCCTTTCCCCCCTTTTCATGTTGTATGCATAGAAAAAAGTCACTATATACAACACACACTTAAAAAGTGGAGGAATCGTGCACCACTGCTTTTCTAAAAAAATAGATTTTTAAAAAATTGAAGTAGCTTTAGGATTACAAGTGGGTTTTGGTTACATGAATGAATTGTATAGTGGTGAAGTCTGGGGCTTTTAGTGTACCTGTGACCTGAATCGTGTATATTTTACCTCATACTGAGAGGTAAAGTCAGCTGGACTTCCTGGGTCCAGTGGGGACTTGGGGAACTTTTCTTACAAGAGGATTGTAAAACACACCAGTCAGGAACTTTCCTGTCTTACAAGAGGGTTGTAAAATGCACCAATCAGTGCTCTGGAAAAAGTACCAATCAGCGCTCTGTAAAACACCAATCAGCGCTCTGTAAAACACACCAATCAGCGCTCTGTAAAACACACCAATCATCGGTCTGTAAAACACACCAATCAGCACTTTGCAAAATGCACCCATCCGCGCTCTGTAAAAGGCACCAATCAGCAGGATTCTAAAAGTAGCCATTCCTGGGGAGGATTGAAAAAAGGGCACTCTGATAGGACAGAAAGGGAACATGGGAGGGAACAATAAGGGAATGAAAGCTGGCCACGCCAGCCCCCAACAGCAGCGGGCTGGTTGGATCCCTTTGCAGACTAGAAGTTTTGTCTTTTTGCTCTTCACTGTAAACCTTGCTACCGCTCGTTGTTTGGGCCTGTGCCATCTTTAAGAGCTCTAACACTCACTGGGAAGGTCTGGTGCTGAGTCCGTGCCATCTTTAAGAGCTGTAACACTTGACTGGGAAGGTCCGCCACTGAGTCCTTGCCATGTTTAAAAGCAGTAACACTGACTGCCAACGTCCGCCGCTAAAGTCAGTGAGACCAGGAACCCACCGGCAGGAACCAACTCCGGACACAACAGGTAATTTTTCATTTCTCACTCCCTGCCAACTCTCCTCTTTTCTGAGTCTCATGTCCATGATCCCACGCTACGCTCCTGCTTATCTGTAACTTATCTCCCACTTACAAGTGACAGCATTTAGTGTTTTTCTGTTCCTGAGTTACTTCACTTAGGATAATGGCCTCCAGTTCCATCCAAAGTGCTGCAGAAGACTTTATTTTGTTCTTTTCTATGACTGAGTAGTATTTTGTGGTATATCTATATATAGATATATAGATATAAATACATATTTTGTGATATATGTAGTGATACATATTTTGTGAGAGAGATATATACGCACACACATTTACTTTCTGTGCTTATTTCTTGATGGACACTTGGATTGATTTAATATTTCTGCAATTGTGAAATCTGCTGTGATAAACCTGGAAGTGAAGATATCTTCTTGATATGTTGACTTCTTTCATTCGGGTGTATACCCAGTAATGGGATTCCTGGATTGAATATTAGATCTGCTTTTAGTTCACTGAGAAATCTTCATGCTGTTTACCATACAGGTTGTACTAATTTACATTCCTACCAAGGGTGTGTATAAGCGCATTCCGTTTTCACCTCATCCACACCAATAGCTATTACTTACTGACTTGAATAATGGCCATTCTGACTAGGGTAAGGTGATATTATGATTTTAATTGGCATTCCCTGATGCTTACTGATGTTGAGCATTTTTTCATATGTTTTTGGCAATTTACAAGTCATCTTTTGAAAAATACCTGTTCATTTGCCCACTTTTTAATGGGATTATTCATTTTTTTTTTATTTTTTTAACTTGCTAAAATAAGGTTTTTAGTTGATAAATACGTTTAAGTAAATAAGGTGATAAGGTTTTTAGTCTATATACTTTTATGTTTACCCTTTGTGTTATAAAATTCTGTAAGATTTATTGATTTACTTATATATGCATAATGTCTGATTTTGAGCTCTCTTTTGTCGTTCTTCATGTTTGTGTAAACAGCTTATTGACCTAGTTAGCGAGAGATTTCTGTTTAACACAAAATTTTTGCTCCAGAGCCCCAGGTTATTTTTTTTGTGCTTGTCTTGAGACAGGGTCTCACTCTGTCGCTAAGCTGGAGTGCAGTGACACCAGCTCAGCTCATTGCAACCTTGGCCTCCCAGAGTTTTGGGATTACAGGCGTGAGCCACCACACCTGGCCATAGCCCTTTTTTATTTTTATTTTTATTTTTTTTGTGACCGAGTCTTACTCTGTCACCCGGGCTGGAGTGCAGTGATGCGATCTCGGCTTATTGTTAGCTCTGCCTCCGGGATTCACGCCATTCTCCTGCCTCAGCCTCTCCAGTAGCTGGGACTACAGGCACCTGCCACCACACCCTGGCTAATTTTTTGTATTTTTAGTAGAGACAGGGTTTCACCGTGTTTGCCAGGATGATCTTGATCTCCTGACCTCGTGATCCACTCTCCTCTGCCTCCCAAAGTGCTGGGAATTACAGGCGTGAGCCACCGCACCTGGCCCAGAGCCCATTTTTAATTATCTAGCTATTTAATGAAGACAGAGGAGAATTAAAATCCATATGTCTTGGATCTAACCAATAGTCCCAGTTTAACCGTGAAGAAATAGGTGTATTTATAACATTAAAACATTGTTATTGACACATCCCTAATATTCTTGTGAATCTTGGGTGATACTGGGAAGTGCCCTTAATACCACTCCCAGCATTACTTTTTGGTTGTTGTTTATTCTTAGGGAATTCCACTCAGTGTCATGCCTCCTCCTCTTCTTTCTTCCTTTTTTTTTTTTTTTAAATTTTTAGACGGAGTCTTGCTCTGTCGCCCAGGCTGGAGTGCAGTGGCGCAATCTCGGCTCACTGCAAGCTTCATCTTCCAGGTTCCCGCCATTCTCCTGCCTCAGCCTCCCCAGTAGCTGGGACTGCAGGCGCCGCCACCACACCAGGCTAGTTTTTTGTATTTTGAGTAGATATGGAGTTTCACCGTGTTAGCCAGGATTGTCCTGATCTCCTGACCTTTTGATCCACCCGCCTCCACCTCCCAAAGTGCTGGGATTACAGGCTTGAGCCACCGCGCCCGGCCGCTGCCTTCCTTTCTTGATTTCTGGAGCAAAGAGTTCCCCAAAAAGGGACTTTGTATTCCATCTTCAACAGTCCATGCTGGGAAGAACCTGAACAAACATCCCTGCATCCTCCTGCACAAGCTCAGATGAGGCAGTGGGTATGGCCTTTCCCCTCTAAACCACTCCCACCAAGGACTGGGAAGCAGCTTATCCCTGATAATCTTCCTTGATTCAGAATCTACTCTGACAATATTGTTACTGCAGCTATTTTTATAATTTTATATTTTATAATTAGTGTTGGCAGGATGTATTTTATTGCATTCATTACATTAGTTTAAACTAACCATTTAAAATGGATTTCTGATGAACAAGATACAGTTGTACCTTGCTTTTTCGTCCACTCTGACAATTTTATCTTTTAACTAATTTCCTGTTGAGAAAAAAAAAAGTACAGCTTGCTGCCAGTGCTCATTTCTTGGGGCAAACAGGTAATGGGTTAATTTGTAAGTTTAGACCCTTGGCATTTAGCATGAATTTTGATATAGTTGGATTAATATTTATTCTATTTGCTAATATCTTCTAGTTGTGGCCCTTGTCTTTGTTCCTGCTTTTGTTATCTACTTGTTTTCTGCCTTTTGTGGTTTTAATTGGGCCTTTTATATTATTTCATTGTCTCCTAAATAGCATATCAGTCATACTTTTAAATTTGTTTTTTAGTGTTTAGGGAGTAAAAGCTTTTATTTTTCATATGTTTAATTGCTAATAGTTAACAAATTTTTTTTTTTAATTTATTTATTATTATTAAACTTCAAGTTGTAGGGTACATGTGCACAACGTACAGGTTTGCTACATATGTATACTTGTGCCATGTTGGTGTGCTGCACCCATCAACTCGTCATTTACATCAGGTATAACTCCCAATGCAATCCCTCCCCCCTCCCCCCTCCCCATGATTGGCCCCGGTGTGTGATGTTCCCCTTCCCGAGTCCAAGTGATCTCATTGTTCAGTTCCCACCTACGAGTGAGAACATGCGGTGTTTGGTTTTCTGTTCTTGTGATAGTTTGCTAAGAATGATGGTTTCCAGCTGCATCCATGTCCCTACAAAGGACACAAACTCATCCTTTTTGATGGCTGCATAGTATTCCATGGTGTATATGTGCCACATTTTCTTAATCCAATCTGTCACTGATGGACATTTGGGTTGATTCCAAGTCTTTGCTATTGTGAATAGTGCTGCAATAAACATACGTGTGCATGTGTCCTTATAGCAGCATAATTTATAATCCTTTGGGTATATACCCAGTAATGGGATGGCTGGGTCATATGGTACATCTAGTTCTAGATCCTTGAGGAATCGCCATACTGTTTTCCATAATGGGTGAACTAGTTTACAATCCCACCAACAGTGTAAAAGTGTTCCTATTTCTCCACATCCTCTCCAGCACCTGTTGTTTCCTGACTTTTGAATGATCGCCATTCTAACTGGTGTGAGATGGTATCTCATTGTGGTTTTGATTTGCATTTCTCTGATGACCAGTGATGATGAGCATTTTTTCATGTGTCTGTTGGCTGTATGAATGTCTTCTTTTGAGAAATGTCTGTTCATATCCTTTGCCCACTTTTGGATGGGGTTGTTTGTTTTTTTCTTGTAAATTTGTTTGAGTTCTTTGTAGGTTCTGGATATTAGCCCTTTGTCAGATGAGTAGATTGCAAAAATTTTCTCCCATTCTGTAGGTTGCCTGCTCACTCTGATGGTAGTTTCTTTTGCTGTGCAGAAGCTCTTTAGTTTGATGAGATCCCATTTGTCAATTTTGGCTTTTGCTGCCGTTGCTTTTGGTGTTTTAAGGACCTCTTCAAGGAGAACTACAAACCACTGCTCAGTGAAATCAAAGAGGACACAAACAAATGGAAGAACATACCATGCTCATGGATAGGAAGAATCAATATCGTGAAAATGGCCATACTGCCCAAGGTAATTTATAGATTCAATGCCATCCCCATCAAGCTACCAATGAGCTTCTTCACAGAATTGGAAAAAACTGCTTTAAAGTTCATATGGAACCAAAAAAGAGCCCGCATCTCCAAGACAATCCTAAGTCAAAAGAACAAAGCTGGAGGCATCACGCTACCTGACTTCAAACTATACTACAAGGCTACAGTAACCAAAACAGCATGGTACTGGTACCAAAACAGAGATATAGACCAATGGAACAGAACAGAGTCCTCAGAAATAATACCACACATCTACAGCCATCTGATCTTTGACAAACCTGAGAGAAACAAGAAATGGGGAAAGGATTCCCTATTTAATAAATGGTGCTGGGAAAACTGGCTAGCCATAAGTAGAAAGCTGAAACTGGATCCTTTCCTTACTCCTTATACGAAAATTAATTCAAGATGGATTAGAGACTTAAATGTTAGACCTAATACCATAAAAATCCTAGAGGAAAACCTAGGTAGTACCATTCAGGACATAGGCATGGGCAAACAAATTTTTAAATACAATAATAGCAACATCCTATGATTAGGTATTCCTATGTATATGTCACACTTACATACCTGTACATAAATACACAAGTATGCTTTGTTCAATTGATATTAATAACGAGAATGATACAAAGGATGGGATACAATAATTATGTCTATTCTGTTATTATAAGGTGTTTACACTACCTTTTAAGTGATATACTGTTATTTGAAAGGACGCTTGGAATAGTCATGAATGTAAGTTGCAAACTTGGGGGCAGGCTGTTTGATCAGGAGCCTCAGTTCCTTGCTGGCTGCTGACCAGAGGCTGCATTCAGTTCCTTCCCACGTTGGCTTCTCTCACAGGGAGATTACTTCATAGTGGTCATCAAGGGCGTGAGCTTGTACGCAAGACAGAAATCATAATTGTAAGTACCAAAATTGCATTACTGAATTGTTTGCAAGCAAGTCACAATTCTTGTTTATACTTATAAGGAGAAAAGTAGAATATAAGATTGTGTATCCCTAGAGGTGGGAATTACTGGATACCATCTTAGGGCCTATGTACCACATCAGGTCTGGCCCAACCTGAAGTAATTTTTCAGTCTTCACTTATTTTGCTGACCTTGGTCCTTGTGGGGGAAAAAAAAGAACCAGTCAGGTATTTTGTACAAGTACGATGATATGGATTTGTCCAAGTAGTTTTTCATAATTTGACTAGAGTTATGGATTAATTTAGACACTACACTTACCTAAGTTGGAAAAATAAAAAAAACTGAACAGTATATTACTTAGCAAAGCCAACTTACATAGAAAAATAATAAAAATAAAGAAATGACAAAGAGACAAATTAAAATAATAGTAACCTTCACCAGTTTAAAGAAGACAACAGAATTTGAGATATGCACTCAGGGACATTAACAGTATTGATAGTATTCTCTTTTATTAAGCTCAGGAGTTAATTGGGGAAAAAAGAAACTGTTCTATTTTAGAATACTTTTGGATTTACAGAACAGTTGGAAATCAGTACAGAGTGTTTCTTGATATCCAGTACAATTTTCTTTATTAATAACCTCTTATATTAGTGTGGAATATTTGTCTTAGTTAACAAAGGAACATTACACAATATCATTCATTAATACACATTAGTTGTATATCCTTAGTTTTCACTTAATGCCCATGTATTATTCCAGGATTCCTCCTAGGATCTGTGTAACGTTTACATATCATGTCTAATTAGGCTGGTTTTACCTGGGCCAGTTTCTCAGACTTTCCTTGTTTTTGATGACATTAACATCCCTCATGGGGAATTTTTCTGGTGGTGGTCTCATGGTTAGACTGGACTGGTGGGTTTTGGAGAGGAAGACCACAGAGAGAAAGTGCCATTCTATTACATCATACCAAGTGTGTATCCTGACAGTATGCTTTATTGCTGTTGACGTTAACTTGATCATCTGGATAAAACATATATTTCTTCTTCCAGTGCTGCACTTTTTAAAAAGAAGTTGCTATGTGCAGCACATATTAAAGAAGTAGAAAAACATGCTCCAATTCCTCATAAGCAGATCTTCTTCAAAATCATTTGTATTTCTTCACCAAGGATAATTTATCTGTTCTCCTTAATTTATTATATATTTGTTCAATCATTTGTTTATATCATATGAATGGTCATATGAAGTCATAATATTAGTTTTACATTTTATTATGCTAATATATTGTATTATTCAAAACTGTCCTGGTGTTGGCCATTGGAAGGTCTCCATATACTCCGTTACTGTTTTGGTATTCCAGCATTATTGCACTTTGATTTTGTTCGTATATTTGGTTGTATTGTTGTTTCACTTTTTCTTACTTGGTGGCACTACAAGTTGCTCCAGGTTAACTGTTGATTTTCTTCTCAAGCATAGTATTAAACACGTTTCTCAAGGAATCTCAGTTACTTTTTGGCAATTGTATTAGAAACAAAGGTCTGGGCAGTGATTTTACTCATTTGTATTGGGTATCTGTTGATTCTCGGTTATCTCAGCTAACGAGGGTAAAGGGATTTATGTTTATACCAATGTACAAATACATATGTATAGATCTACAGTTCTCCATATATGTCTGTGTGAAGTTAGACATGAATTTCTACCTATATCTCAGTACCACATGATATAATCCAGTACCATGAGAATCAGTGTACCCTATTCCACTACATTTATGTTACCTCTCACTCTGAGAAAGTCATGTTTATGTACCATTGAGTCCCAAAATACACGTATTGTAGTTTCAGAATTGGTAATCTATACTCCCGGGGGCAATAACTTTTATCAACTAAAGTGCGGTTTATGTTTAAATATTTTGGTTTTTGGATATAGAATCTTATTTAACTTACTTAGGTCACTAAACTTTTTTTTCTTACGCTCTTCACTCAGGCTATTCTATACTTCGGTTATATAGTTACGTTATTTTGTTTGAATTTCTTTCTGGGATCCCCGAGCTTAATAATGTTTTCTGAAAGCAATTTATATATATTATTTGGGTTTACTCTTTGTGATGTGAAATTCTGTAGGATTAAAAAAAAGTATCATTAATACCATCACAGCATCATAGAGTGTGTGTGTGTATATATATATACACGGATACACACACACACACACACACACACATATATATTTTGAGATGTGGTCTTACTCTGTCACTCAGGCTGGGTTGCAGTGGCATGGCCTTGGCTGTCTGCAACCTCTGCCTCCTGGGCTGAACTGATCCTCCCATTTCAGCCTCCCGAGGAGCTGGGACCACAGGCACATGTGACCATGCCAGGGTGATTTTTGTATTTTTGATAGAGATGGAGTTTTACCATGTTGCCAAGGCTGGTCTCAAACTCTTGAGCTAAAGCGATCTACCCACCTCACCTCCCAAAGTGCTGGGGTTACAGGGGTGAGCCACCATGCCTGGCCCAGATAATAATTTTAATGTACAAATAATCTTCTGTATTTCTCCTAATCAAACTTTCTCTCTTCTAGGACCTTAGTAATAGCTCATATTTTTATATTCTTTATAATTTTACCTTTTCCACAGTGTCATATAGTGAAATTGCATATTACATAGAGTTTTAAATATTTCTTCAAACACTTATGAATATGCCTTATAAGATTTGTGAAGTGTGTCCTATGATAGTTTTGTATTTCTCTGAGGAATAAAGATGTTAAGCATCTTTTCATGAGTTTATTGGACATTTCTACAGCTTTTTGGAAAAATGTCTATTCATACAATTTACCTACTTTTGATTAGGCTATGTGTCTTTTTAATGTTGCGTTTAAGAATGTTTCATGTGGTTAGGCGTGGCAGCTCATGCCTGCAATCCCAGCACTTTGGGAGGCCAAAGCAGGCGGATCATGAGGTCACGAGATTGAGACCAGCCTGACCAACATGGTAAAACCCTGTCTCTACTTAAAAAACACAAAAATTAGCTGGTCATGGTGGCGCGTGCCTGTAATCCCAGGTACTCAGGAGGCTGAGGCAGGAGAGTTGCTTGAACCCAGGAAGCAGAGGTTGCAGTGAGCTAAGCTCGCGCCGTTGCACTCCATCCTGATGACAGAGCAAGACTCGGTCTCAAAAAAAAAAGAATGTTTCATGTATTCTGGGCAGTAGTCTCCTAACAACTATATGACTTGGAAATATGTTCTTCCATTATTTGGGCTGTCTTGGCGGTGTATTTTGCGTCACAAAACATGTTAATCCACATGCAGTTCAATGCATCTATTTTTTTTTTCCTCTCACTTGTATTTTCGTGTCACATGTTAGAATCCATTGTTTCACCTAAGGCCATGAAAATGTATTTCTGTGTTCTCGTCTATGGGATGTTTAGTTTTAACTCCTACGTTTAGACACATGCTCTATTTTGAGTTAGATACATATGTGGTGCAGGAAAGAGTTTAACTTGCATGTGGGTATCACCTTCTCCCAGTAACATTTGTGGAGAAAATATTTTTCTGTCTTGAATTAATTTTTCAACCTTGAAAATAAGTTTGCCCTGAAGATTGATTTTGGAGTACTCTATTCTGTTGGCTTATATGTCTTTGTTTGTTGTTCTGTGACTTTTTCATAGATGTGGAGTTGACAAGAGTGACAAGTGGTCAGAGCAAAGCATTTCATGAAAATCGCAGTTCACATGCGTCTGCAGTCCCTGCTTACAGTGAGATTCACATGACCATCGTTCATGAGATCATGAGATACGAAGGATGAAAGGGGAGGAAGAAAAAGATAAGTAGTTGAACTGGATGAAGAATTGGATTTGGAAAGCAGCTTAGAATAATCTCTGCTTATATTTCTAAGATTAAGGGAAAGCCTCAAAATACAGATTCTTCTGTCTTCAGAGAGCTGCAGTCTGATGCAAACTTTTTTTTTAAATAAATAATGTTAAAACGTGACAATATATACATTTGGTGCAGGAATTCTAAGGTCCTTACAATTATCAGAAAGAAGATTATAAGTAATAGTAGACTGCTCTGTCATCTATAGGGTAACCACTAAAAGAACAGCAAAAAGCAAAATAAATCATATAACTACAAAGCTAATACAGGGCGATAGTGGAATAATGAGGCAAAAAGAGAGAGAAAATATAGAACAAATAGGACAAATAGAAATCAAATACATTAGGAGGTTTAAATCTAAATATCGGTTACAACATTCATGTGAATAGACAGTGTATCAATTAAATGCAAAGATTATCAAAGTGAAAAGAAAGAAAACTCACAAAGTACCTTTACTGATTCATACTTTTATGTAACACTTAGTACTATTTCTGTCTTCCTTCTCCTTGGGATGTTTTAAAATTATTTGCTTGTTTATCTTTTTTTTTTTTTTTTTTGAGATGGAGTCTCGCTCTGTCACCCAGGCTGGATGGAGTGCAGTGGTGCGATCTCGGCTCACTGCAAGCTCCACCTCCCAGGTTCATGCCATTCTCCTGCCTCAGTCTCCCGAGTAGCTGGGACTACAAATGCCAGCCACCACGCCCGGCTAATTTTTTGTATTTTTAGTATAGAGCCTGGGTTTCACCATTTGGCCTGGCTGGTCTTGAATGAACGCCTAACCCCATGATCCACCAGCCTCCCTCCGGAAGTGCTGAGATTACAGGCCTGAGCCACTGCACCTGGCCTCCATGGGATCTTTGAGCCATAATTGATAAAGTTACCTTTCCATATCTGCTGTATTTTTGTTATGTCTCATATTCTCTTGAGGTCTTTCTTGGGACAGTGGCTATAAATTATAGCCATGCCCAACAGGACTCGAGTCCTGGATATTTACAGTGTGCCTTCCGTGGGATTGTTACTTATTTTGGCAGATGACCCAATGCCTAAGTGCACAATCCTTGACCCAGGCAACCTTCTCACAGAATGTTTGTTTACACTGTCAGGCACCCTTGTGGCATTTGTCAGACCTGTGTCCACTGCATTCCCACCAAGGCAGCCACTGCCTTGGAGAGCTCTGAATTGGAAAAAAAGTTGAGTTCTTGTGTGTTGGTCAAGTGAGACACAGAGGAGTCTATTCAACCAAGGACAGATATTTTTTACATGGGGAGTCATTGGGCACCATCTTAGGCTCTATCTGACACATCAGGTCTTCTCCATTCTGCAAGTTTCATGGTCTTATTTTTCTTGATCTTGATCATTTTAAAAAGTGTTAGATATTTTGTAGGATGTCTCACAATATGGATTTGTCTCATAATTTCTCATGATTAAGCCAGGGACATGAATCCATGAAACACATTCTTCTAAGTTCAAAGATAAGAAAAACTAAACATTACAGATAATAGAAATATAAACATACAGGTAAATAATATACACAAATTAGAGGATAAGAAATAATTCACAGTAATAGCTTCCTTCAGTGATTAAGGAAGATGATGAAGCTAAGGAGATGCACTAAGGGCCATCAAAAATATTGTTCTGTTTTATAATGTCAGCAGTAACTTTAAAGAACAAGATACCTCATAAATATAAGAATTGTTTTAGGTTTACAGAACAGTTGTAAATGTGGTAAATAGACTTTCCATATATCTCACAAAGTTTCCCTTTTTATTAACTTTACATTAATGTAGGACATGTATCACAATACATTGTCATTAACTACTTTCCATGCTTTATTCAGATTTTCTTACTTTCCACTTAATGTCCAGTCTCTGTTCTAGGATCTCATCCAGGATACCTCATCACAGATTTCTCATGTCCTTCAACTTCTCTGTCTGCGACCATTTCTCAGAATTTTTCTGTCTTTGATGACATTGACATTCCTAATTTAGGATTTCTCTGATATTTCTTTTAGGGTAAGACTGGATTTTGCTTTAGGAAAGGAAGGTCACAGAGGAGAGGTGCCATTCTCCTCACATCATACCAAGGACGTAGACTATCAGCAGGCCTTATCACTGTTGATATTAATGTGATCACCTAGATTAAGTCATTTTTATCAAATTTTCACACCACGAAATTAGCCTTTTTTTTCTTTTCCATGTAATATGTTTCAGAACAAAGTCACTATACAGAATATGAACTTAAGTGGAGGATTCATGGTCTACTTCCTTATTGGCAGAGTGTGTACAAATTTATTTGAACTTTCACCATAAACAGGTTTCTATTATGTTTTAATTTCATACTTATTTATACATAAATTATTTATGTCAAAACATTGATATTTATTTTACACTTTGTATATGCTAATTTATTTATTTTATTGCTCAAATTGTTCCAATGTTGGCGATTGGAAGGTTTTTTTTGGTTGTCTCTGGTGTCATTTTGAAATATCCCCATGATTATGGTTAGACATTGTGTGGTTGGTTGGTTGGTTTTGTTGTTGGTTAGCATTTTCTTTGTTCAGTCACTACTAGGTGCTTTAGGCTACCTGTATTTAATGTGCTCCAGGCTAATTGTGTATTTTCTACGAAGGTTTCCAATACCATGTGATCTAATCCAGCACCATATGAATGGATCATTCTCATGTGTATGTAGTCTGCCACTCTCCCTGTGAGCAAGTTGGTGCTGTTCACTTAATCACACCACCTGAGCATATGTATACAGTGGCTTCAGAATTATACCCCCATGGGAAACAACTTTACCAATTAAAGTATACTGCTAAGGTGTAAACCTTTGGCTTTTGGCCTCAATGACCATTTATTTCCTAAATTACTTAGGTCGGCTGCTTTCCTCCATTTTCTTTAGTGAGGTTATTCCATACATTCATTACATAGTTATATTGTGGGCATTCCTCCCTGGAAAGCCTCTACCTCCTAAATAAAGTTTTTAATTTGCATAACTTAGGTACACTCTGTGTTACAAAGTTCTTCAGGATTTTGAAAACATGATTAGATATCCACCATTACAGTATCAGAGTAATTTCACTGCCCAAAAGAAATCTTGGTAGTTAACTGATTCCACCTTTTTCTCTTCTAAGCCCCTTGTTACCACCAAACTCTTTATTATTGCCTATACTTTTGCCTTTTCTATAAAGTCATATAAATGAAATTACACAGTATTTTGCCTTTTCCAACTTAAATTTTTCCACTTAGCAATACTTTTTTTAGAATTTGAAGTATAATCCCGTGGCTGTTTGGATTTGACTTAACCTAATTTTTACAGGATAGGTGAGACCCAAAATTGGGGCTTTGCTTGGAGGGTTATTGGCTTTGCCAAGTAAAGAATTTAAGGGTGAACCGGTGGTGTTAGCAATCTTTTATAGTACGTCTCCTTGCAGAGCAGGGCTAACTCTGAAGCAGTCTATCCAAAGTTGGCAATCTATGGGCTCTTGATAACTGTATTTACAGTAACATAAATCTGCTTTCAGTTACATGAAAATTGAGGGTTGGGTCAATACAAATTGAGAGGTAGGTTATTTAGAACTTTCTAGGAAATGAGCAGTAACTTATGGGTCATTGCCATTTAAATGGCTGGTAACTTTCAGGTTGTTGCTGTGGAATTTGTAAACAATCATGGTGCTGATGGAGTGTCTTATGCTAATGAGGATGGCGAGGATCGCTTTTGTCCATCTACTGGTTCCTGTTGGTTTCTTTACTTTATCCTGTGTGGAACAGATCTTGTTTTGGTCAGTAGGATTGCTAACAGAAAACAAGTGATACCATTCTCCCACCTCAGAATGGCAAAAGGCATTGAATGTCTTCTCATGTGATTTTTGGATATGACTAGATTTTTTGGAGAAATGGCTAAGCGAATAATTTTCTATTTTTGATTGGGATATTTGCCTTTTTATTTTCAACTTGTAAGGTATTGTCATATGTTCTGAATAATAAACCATTATTACCTGTAAAATTTACGTATATTTTCTCTCATTCCTTGGGTTTCTAATTTTGATGGTGTTCTTTGAATCCCAAAATGTTTTAATTGTAATGAAGTTCAGTACATCTATTTCTTCTTTTCCTGTGTTTTCAGTGTCATATCTTAGAAAACGTTGTTTAACCTAAGATTATAAAGATGTACTTCTGTGTTTTGTGTATGGTTTGGGCCTATTTAGCTATTATATTTAGATGTATGATTATTTTGAGTCAATTCTGTTTGTGGTGTGAGGCAGGAGTCCGACTTGCCTATGGATATCTACATTTTCCAGAAACATTTGGTAAAAAAAACTCTATACCTAATTTATTTGGCCATTTATTATTTCATCATTAATGTAAGGATTAATTTTTGAGCATTATATTCTATTGATCAATATGTAAATCCTTATACTAGTACCATAAATCTTGATTCATATTCTTTTGTATTAATAGTAAATTTTTCTTTCTTTTTTTTTGAGATAGAGTCTTGATCTGTCTCCCAGACTGGAGGGCAGTGGTGCAATCTTGGCTCACTGCAACCTCCACCTCCTGTGTTCAAGCAGTTCTTGTGCAAGCATTTCTCGTGCGTCAGCCTCCCAAGTAGATGGAATTACAGGTAAGAGCCACCATGACCAATTTTTGGATTTTTAGTACAGACAGGGTTTCACCATGTTAGCCAGGCTGGTCTCAAACTCCTGACCTCAAGTGCTCTGCCCACCTCAGCCTCCAAAAGTGCTCAGATTACAGACATGGGTCACTGTGCTGGTCTGTATTAATAGTAAGTTTTGAAATCAGCAAGTAGATGTCTACAATGCCAACCTTTCTCTTCTTACTCAAGATTATTTAGGCTGCTCTGGATCTATTGCATTGCATATGAACTTTAGAATTACCTTGTTAATTTTGAGGAAGGAGATATCACCTGGGATTTTGGTAGAGGTTGCATTAAATCTATAGATCTATTTGGAAAATATTGCCATCCTAACAGCACTAACCCTTCTAAGCAATGAACATTAAAATATTTTCTATTTATTTAATTTTGTTCAATATGTTTTCTGTAGTTTTTATGTACATACCTTACACTTAATTTAATAAACATGCCTATTTTCGATGGCATCTCAAGTGGAACGGTTTTCTGAGTTTTGTTTTTAGATTGTTAATCGCTAGTGTATAGAAATTCAAATGATTTTATATGTTGACCCTATATTCTGCAAGTTTGTTACTCATCTTTAAGTTTTAAATATATTTTATTAGAGTCCTTTGGATTTTTTTATACATAAGATTATGTCATTTGCAAACAGTTTGACTTCTCTTATCTGCCTTATTTGCTGCATGTTTTTATCATAGTGAGTTCAGGAATTCTCAGGTGTTTCTGCATCTTTTGAGATGATTATGTGGTTTTTTCTTTAGTATATTAATATAGTGCATGGCATTAATTGTCCCTGAATGTTGTACCAAATGTTGCTTTCCTAAGGTAAATACCCTTGACATATTTTATAATACTTTTTACATGTTGCTGATTTGTTTTGCTGGGATTTCCTTGATGATTTTTGGGTCTATATTCATAAGGTGTGTTATTTTTAATTTTCATTATATGAAATCTGTTTGTCTAGTTGTGGTATCAGGGTAAACTAACTCATAGTATAAATGAAATGCGATGTCTTCTCCACTTTGTTGTTGTTGTTTTTAATAATGTATTATATGTTAATATTAATTGTTTTAAGTGATTCCAATAACTCACTAATGAATTATCTTGACTGGGGCGAGGAAGCGAATCCTAAGAAGAATCATGAGAGCTTGGAAGGAGACCTTTCCCAAGCTGAGCCTCAGCCTGGGCCGTCATCTGCATCTGGACTGAAGACCCAGAGAAACTGTGAGTAATATGTGTGTGGTTTTTGAGCCACTTAGGTATATAGTAATTTGTTACACACAAAGTAATAAGTAATATAACTGACAGTAATTTTAAGGTGGCATTCTGGATTAGGTCCTGGAATAGATACGTGTATCGTTATTAGAAATCATGGTAAAATAGGAAGAAAGTGCGTAGATCAGCGAATAGTTTTGAAAAACAGTTAAATTCTTACTTTTCATTAAAACTATATTATTGTTGTAGTAGATAATAACATCATAGTTAGCTGAAGGTTATATAAATCTCTCTATACTACCAGTGTGTTTTTTGTTAATGTGCAGTTACTTCAAAGTAAATGTTTTTCAAAATTGCTAATTTGTTTTATAAAAAGAAAACAAAGACATAAGCCAAAAATTTGGCCTCCAGAGACAAAATAACTTGTAGGGCGAGAATAGAAAACTAGCTTTTCGTATCTAGTCACCTTTCTCAACCCGGGTGCACCTGCTTCACGAAGGCACCGTCAAGCTCCAGGGACTGTCATCCTCTTTTTCTGTCCCCATTACGCAGTCACCAGTTTGAATGTCAGCAACCCCTTTTTCAAAGAAAGTTGCCTTTCCTTCACATATCCCAGAAAGCTCCATCTGTGGGCGCCATTTAGCAGTGTATATGCAGTCTCCCACTGAAGCCTTTTTGGGAGATACGACTTTCAGATACTGGAAGCCCAGAATAAGAAATTTCAGTGACAGGGAACATAAATCGTATGTCTGCATTCAGGATCATGTTTTCTTGGTACAGGGATTTCTTCTA
This sequence comes from Chlorocebus sabaeus, assembly GCF_047675955.1. Classification (NCBI taxonomy): domain Eukaryota; kingdom Metazoa; phylum Chordata; class Mammalia; order Primates; family Cercopithecidae; genus Chlorocebus; species Chlorocebus sabaeus. The sequence continues at coordinate 4,380,673 of NC_132929.1, read as the reverse complement.
CAAGTAACCAAAAGACAACTGTGCTTTTCAACCTTTTAGAAAACCTGTACTAGTATATATTTTTTTCTTTTTAATTCTGCAGACCCCATCAGGAATTGTTTGGGACCGTGCGTCCTGTGGACACTCACATCGGGGAATTATAATGCCAGTTGGCATTCTTAAAGCTTCCACGCTAGCAGGTAAGCAGAGTATAAAAAATATTTCTAATGAGGTGTTTTAGGCCAGTCCCTGCTTACAGAAACCTGGATGTAAATTTTTACACATCAGGGTTTTCTCAGGTGAATGTTAGCGAGTGATACACATGCATTGTGTGTAAGTCAAGGAAGCTCAGTAGGAACAAAAACAAAAGAACAAGCAGCATAGGATATACCCCCAACCCTCCATGCCGTGATCTTAGAGATAGGCACAGGCTCAGTGATGACTCAGTATATACTAGCAAAAGGTTTTTTTTTTTTTTTTTTTTTTTTTTGACGGAGTCTCGCTCTTTTGCCTATGCTGGAGTGCAGTGGCACGATCTCAGCTCACTGCAAGCTCCGCCTCCCGGGTTCACACCATTCTCCTGCTTCAGGCTCCTGAGTAGCTGAAACTACAGGCGCCCGCCACCATGCCCAGCTAATTTTTTGTATTTTTAATAGAGATGGGGTTTCACCGTGTTAGCCAGGATGGTCTCGATCTCCTGACCGCGTAATCCATCTGCCTCGGCTTCCCAAAGTGCTGGGATTGCAGGTGTCAGCCACTGCCCCCGCCCCCCCAAAACCCCGCTTTATTTTTTTATGAGACAGGATCTCATTCTGTGTGTCGCCCTGTGCAGTGGCACGATCCTAGTTCAGTGCAGCCTTGAGCTCCTGCGCTCAAGTGATTCTTCCACCTCATCCTCTTGAGTGTCTGGGGCTACAGGCATGTGCCACCGTGCCAGGCTAATTTATTTTTATTTTTACTTTTGTATAGGCGTAGCCTCCCTGTGTTGCCCAGATTTTTGTTGAAGTCCTGGCCTCTAGTGATCCTCTCACTTTGGCCTCTCAAAGTGCTGGAATTACAGGTGTGGGCCACCCTGCCCAGCTGCATTATCATGGTTAATGTTATTTGATCACCTGTATGAGGCAGTGTAGCTCAGATTTTTCCACTACAAAATTAGTATTTGTTCCCATTTTCATGATGTATTTTTGGAAAAAAGTCACTATGAGCAGCACCTATGTAGGAAGCAGGGAATTAGGCTCCATCTCCTTATGAGCAGAAGTTCCATAAATAACATTGGTATTTCTTTAAACGTTTTTATACATTCTTTTGGGTGTTCTGGATTAAATGCATTTTCCTGTATATTTTAGAATCTGCAGTCCAGTTATCACAAAAAAATGAAAAACATGAAAGCTAGAATTTTTGTAGGGATTGTACTGAATCTGCAGATGCACTTGGAAAGTATAAGCATCTTGGTAAGTATCTTGGTAAGTACCTAATAGCGTTCTCATCAGTGAAAATCTAGTTTTTTTTTTTTTCATTTATTCAGGATTTCTTTAAATCTTCAGTATCATTTGTAATTTTCAGTGTGTGTGTGTGTATATATATATACACACACAAGACTACCAGAAACTATATATATAGACTATATATATATATAGTGTGTGTGTGTGTATATATATAGAGAGTCTTGTAGTTTTTTTTTTTTTTTTTTTTTTTTGAGACAAGAGTCTTGCACTGTTGCCCAGGCTAGAGTGCAATGGTGTGATCTCAGCTCACTGCAACTTCCACCTCCCGGATTCTCCTGCCTCAGCCTCCTGAGTAGCTGGGATTACAGGTGCCAACCACCACGCCTGGCTAATTTTTTGTATTTTTTAGTAGAAATGGGGTTTCACTATTTTGGCCAGGCTGGTGTTGAACTCCTGACCTCGTGATCTGCCTGCCTCACACTTATGTTAAATTTGTTTCCAAATATATTTCCTTTTTGATGGCACGTTAAAGGAAATTTTTTTTTTGGTTTCTTTATTTGATTAGTTTGTATTTTTGTATTAGTTTGTTTCCCTACTGCTGTAAAGATACTATGTGAGACTGGGTTATTTATTTATTTATTTATTTACTTATTTATTTATTTTTGAGATGGAGTCTAGCTGTCTGCCAGGCTGGAGTGCAGTGGTGCGATCTCGGCTCACTGCAAGCTCCGCCTCCCAGGTTCACGCCATTCTCCTGCCTCAGCCTCCCGAGTATCTGGGACTACAGGCGCCCGTCAATGCACCTGGCTAATTTTTTGTATTTTTAGTAGAGACAGGGTTTCACCGTGTTAGCCAGGATGGTCTCGATCTCCTGACCTCATGATCCACCCGCCTCGGCCTCCCAGAGTGCTGGGATTACAGGCGTGAGCTGCCATGCCCGGCCGAGACTGGGTAATTTATAAAGAAAAAAGGTTTGATTGACTCACAGTTCCACACGGCTGGGGAGGTCTTAGGAAACTTAACAGTCATGGCGGAAGGTGCGGGGGAAGCAGACACCTTCTTCACAAGGTCACCAGAAAGAGAGTGAAGAGGAAACTGCCAAACACTTTGAACATCATCAGCTTCTTTGAGAACTCGCTCACTATCCTGAGAACAGCATGGGGGAAACAATCTACATGATCCAGTCACCTCCCACTAAGCTCCTCCCCCAATACGAGGGGATTCCAATTCCAGATGGGATTTAGGTGGGGACACCTAATTGATTGGTCAAACCATATCAATTGTATAAGAGTGCAATTTTTTTACATGAATCTTGCATTCTACAGGATTACTGAACTTTTTTTTAATGGTTCCTATCTTATTTTAGTGGATTCGTTAGGATTTTCTATACATTAGATTATGTTACTGGCAAATAGAGATACTTTGATTTTTTCCTTCTCAATCTGGAAGTCTTAAATTTATTTGTCTAGGCTAGTTTTGTCAATTAAATCCTCAAGCATAATGTTTAGTTAGTGGGAGTAGACAACCTTTTTGTGTTTATAATTTTAGGGAAATTACTGAGACTTTTTTGATACCATGTGTTATATGAGTTTTTCATAGATGCCATTTTTATGTAAAGAACATTTCATTCTATGCAAAATTCATTTAGTGTTTTTACTGTGAGTGGATTTTGGATTTGTCAAGTGCTTATTCAGCATCCTTAGGGGTGATAATGAGGCTTTTGTCTTGTGTTGTATTGATACAGTGTATTACAATAATTCTTTTTATATGTTTTACTAAATTTGCAATCTTGAGTAAAGAAATACTCTGCATAATGTATAACCCGTTTCATAATCCTGATTTGTGTTGAAATTATTTCCTTGGGGATTATTGCCTGGGTATCCATAAAGTGTATTGATTTATATTTTTCCTTTTTTGGACTTTGTCTAGTTGTGGTATCAGAGGAAACTGTCCCATAAAATACATTGCTTACTGATCTCTTCTCTATGGTTTTTGTTTTTTTGGAGAGCAGTTAGTGAAAAATTGCTATTGCTATTTTAAAGGTTTGGAATAATTCACCAGTGAAGTCTTCTTAACCTGGGCAATCATGTGAACTTGGAAGATGATCCGTCCCCATCTCATCTTTCAGGTGAAACCTCAGCCTTGGCCATCACCGACATCTGGATTTCTGACTCAGAGAAACTGTGAGTAATGTGTGTGTGCTTTTGAGCCACTAAGCTACATGGTAATTGGCTGTGCTGTAATACACAATAGTACACTTCATGGTAAATGTGATGTTATCCTGAATTAGATCCAAATACAGAAACATGGCGTTAGGTGAAAACCAGGTAAAATATGAAGACAGTCAGTACTTCAGTTAAAAGTTCTATGTACCTTTATCAATTTTTGAGTTTTCACAGATATTCTATGTTTATGTATGATGATAATATTACAGAAAGTTGAAGGGTATATGATACCTTATGTAAGATCTTAGCAATTTTCTGTAAATCTAAAATTTTAAAATAAATAGAAGTGTAGACATGGCTCATATATTTGAAATCAGGACTTGCTGTTAACTTAATTGAGCCTTTGTGGAACCTGAAACACATAGTACAAATGCAGTAACCTTATAAAACATAAATGATATGAGTTTCTATTTTATTCACTTTTTTTTTTTTTTTTTTTTTTTTGGAGATGGAGTCTCACCCTGTCTATCCTGTCTACCCTGTCTCACAGGATGGAGTACAGTGGCAGGATCTCTGCTCACTGTAACCTCCGCCTCCTGGATTTGAGTGATTCTCCTGCCTCAGCCTCCTGAGTAGCTGGGACTACAGGTGTGCGCCACCATGCCTGGCTAATCTTTTGTGTTTTCATTTTTAGTTGAGACAGGGTTTCACCATGTTGGCCAGCCTGGCCTCGAACTCCTGACCTTGTGATCCACCTACCTCGGCCTCCCAATGTGCTGGGACTACAGGCGTGAGACACCACTCCTGGCCTATTCACTCTATTCCTCAGGGAAGATGAAAGTCCATTTTTTTCCCAAAGTATCCAAAAGTACAGTTGAGCCATGTAACAAGTAGACAACACAGAAGATTGTATGGAAACCAGAGTGCATCTACATGTGCAGTAACTAATCTTAAAATGATTTGCATGATCATCATCCGTGTGATTAAAATGACCATGGGAAAGAAGAAAAGGATAAAAATGCAACTTTCTTGATTTAAAAAATTTAACTGAGTGGGTGTGGTGCTGTGGGCATGTAGTTGCAGCTGCTTGGGAGGTTGGGCTGGATGATCACTTGACATGAGGAGTTTGAGGCTGTAGTGTGCAGTGCTTGTGCCTGTGAGTAGCCATTGCACTCCAGCCTGGGCAACATAGCAAGACCCAGTTTCTAAAATAGTTAAATAAATAATAAATAAATGAATACTTGGATTTAGAGTGCAAGTTACAGACATCATTGCTTATAGTTAGGGCTGCAATTCTCTAGATACAGATTGTTCTGTTTCTTTAGAGAGCTACCACTCCAGCACAGGCTTTCAAGTAATGCTTTGCCATTTTTGTTTTCCTTTCAATGGATTTCTGGAATTATAGTTCGTAAAATTATCTCCTAGCATGTGTTTCATTTTTATTTCTGTTTGCTACTGAGGTCTGTCTGGGTAGTGGCTATAACCTATAGCCTTGCCCAATAGAACTCAGGGTTTGGTACTGACTGTACCTTTCATGGGATGTTTATTCAACCTGGTGGATGGCTGACAGCCTAATTATCCAACTTGAATTGGGGTATTTCTCTCACAGAGTGTACTTGTTTTTACTGGAAGACATCCTTGTAGCTCCTATCTGACCTGTGTCTTATATCTAACAAGATAGCCACTCTCTAGGAGAGTGCTGTGAGATCCCCATGTGTTTGTAAACCGAAACACAGAGGAGGCAACTCAACAAAAGGTGTATAATGGCACTAGTAATAGATTATTACTAACCAGTCGAAGAGAGGAGGGCAGCATTCCTTGAAGCACCAATAGGAAGGGAAGAGCTCTCCGGGACACACACTTAGAAACAGCATGGGTGGTGGGGGAGCAACTACAGAACACAGGGTAATGGGCCATTAGGCTGAAGCCTTTATGGGTGTATCTGTCAGTTTTTTTCTAGAGAGACAGAACAAATAGATGGTAGGTAGGTAGGTAGGTTAGATACTTCGATAGATCAATACATAGATCGCTAGATAGTTGATAGCAAGATAATAGTTAGAATAGAGGCATTTTTGTTTGGGGATTTGCTCATGTGATTATAGAGGCTGAGAATTCCCAGGACAGCCATCTGTAAGTTTAAGACCCTAGGATGTTATAGCCTGACTGTAAGCCTGAGATCTTCAGAACCTGGAGGACTCTTAGTGTAATTCTCAGGTTAGGACCAAAGGCCTGAGAATCCACAGGTTTCCCTCTTAAAAGTCCTGGAGTTCAGGTCAGAGAATTCAGAGTTCTGTCAAGGACAGGAAAAGAGGTGTACCTGCCGAAGTGGGTGGGCGGGGGTCGGGGGAGATAACTGTTTTTCTACTTTTACTTTTGGTTATACTAGGTCCTCAAGGAATTGTATGGTGCCTGCTTCCATGGTGGGTGTATTTTCCTCACCAAATTCCTTCACTCATACAACAGTCTCCTCTGGAAATACCCTGGCAGACACTTCCAGAAGTAATGCTTTACCAGTTCTCTAGGTATTCTTTAATCCACATTAAATAACCGTGAAAATCCCATCACCTTTCTACCTAGCACCTGTATGTATCGTCTTAAGCCATACTAATCTGCAAATACAGACGGTAATAAGGCAACATGATGCAATTATTCTGTATACAACCAAAACATACTAATCTTTTTTTAGAGTAGTAAAGGTTTGTGGGTGATGTTTACTATTCTTTTGATATCCCATAATTTCAATACAAATATGTTGAACTACTAATACTTAACTGCTAGTATCAGATCAATGCATTATTGGGTTATGTGATAAAAGAAGAGAAGGATGACAACAAAGTTACTTGCCTAATATATGTATATAAACATGCAAAAGTGTTCTTAACAAAGTAGATAGGACATACTAGTGACAATTGTAATGCTTGTTTCTGTAACTGTTCACCTGGTCCTAACTGATATTTATAACTTCCTTCTACTGCTCCCCATTCTGTATTATCTTTGTGTTCAGCAGGCTCCTCAGCTGGTCCGAGGTCTTCACCTGGCAGGGTGATGCAAACCTTCATTCCTGAAAGATCTGGACCATTTGTACTGTTGCTGGGAATGATTGTAGTTTTCCACTGAACTTAATAACAGGGCATAGTAATACTAAGAGACTTGGTTTTAGTCCATTTTCTGTTACTTACAACAGAATACCTGGAACTGAGTAGTTGATAAAGAAGACACATACATTTCTTACAGTTACAGAGGCTGAAAAGTCCAAGGTTTAGGGGCCACATGTGGTGAGGTCCTGTTGCTTCTTGGGACTCTCCAAAGAGTCCTGAAGCCATGCAGGGTATCGTATGGCAATGGAGTAGAGCTTGCTGCCATGGAAGATCAGGTCTCCCCTCCTACAAGCTATCGGTTCTTCTCTCATTAATAACCCATTAATCTAAAACTCATTAATGTATTAATCCATGAATGGATTAACTTAATCACAGGGACAAACTCTTCATGATCCAGTCATCTTTTAAGGACCTTACGTCTCAATACTGCCACATTCGGAATGAAATTTAAACACGAGTTTGTGAGGAGAGCCCTTCACTTCTGGCTTTCTTAAAATCATGCCCTGTCACTTATAAAAAATGTATTCCATTTCAGTAGTTCAAAGGCTTAAGTTGTTCCAGCACCAACAGAAAGTTCCAAAATCCAAAGTCTCATCTGTCAGCCTAAGAAATCAAAACAAGTTATCTTCATTCAAAATTCAGTGATGAGATTGTTAAGGCCCAATGGATTCATCTTGGCTGCTGCCCAGATAGAGCCACTTGACCAAGACAGGGGAATTGCTGTACGGAGAAAGTTTAATACATGCAGAGCTGGCTAAAGGAGAGACTGGAGTTTTCTTGTTACTCAAAACAGCCTCCCCAAATATTAAGACGCTGGGTTTTTTGTAGATAGTTTGGCATGCGGGGGGCTAGGGAAAGGGGAATGCTGATTGGTGGGTGATCTTAGGAAGTCAGAGTCATCTTCTTGTTCTGACTCAGTTCCTGGATGGGGGCACGTGTCCAGATGAGCCGGTTTACTGGTTTGGGTGGCACCTGCTGATCCATCAGAATGCAAGGTCGGAAAAATACACGTCAAACACAAATCTAGGTTTTACAATAGTAATGCTCTTTACGGGAGCAACTGGGAACGGTAGTAATATTGTGGCCTCGGGATGTATGACTCCTGAGCCATACTTTATAACCCCATGGTTAATTTGTTAGTTTTACAAAGGCAATATAGTCCCCAAGCAATGAGCGGTTTTGTTTCAGGAAAGAGCTGTTATTATATTTGTTTCAAAGTTAAGCTATAAAATAAATTCCTCCCAAAGTTAGTTCGACTTTTGCCCAGGATGGAACAAGGACAACTTGGAGGTTAAAGGCAAGATGAAGTCACTTAGGTCATATCTCTCTCACTGTCACAATTTTGTCAGTGTTGCAGTTTTTACAAAGGTGATTTCAATTCTCTTTTTGGGGTTTTACTGCACATTATTCTTAAGGTGTGAGACAGGCAGTTGGGAAAAGGCTGAAGACTACTCTAACTTCTTCCTACCAACAGGGCTTGTACTTGGGATACGGTTTGGCCCCAGGGCAAATGGAATAATACTGCTTTGCAGCTGTCTGCATGTATTCACAGGTGCCTGGTTGGGGTTCATCGGCTTGCATGACAAAGATGTTAGTACTGTCATCCACAATTTTAGTACAGCACTTAAGTGAACAGCAAACCGTGGGACAATGAGTCCTAATATGAGAAGTAGAAGTCCTAGCTTCAGAAGTTCTTACATAATTCATCTAAATTCCTGAGGGATTCAGGGGAATAGCCCCAAGAACCAGTCAGACACGGGATGAGTAATCGAGAGATTTGAGTCGTAAGTTGTTAGAAAGACAAATTGGAATAAATAGGAAAGAACAAATTTATATATACCATTCCACATCTTTCTAGTTAATTTCCTAGTCCTGCAAATAGATTCATTCAGTTAAGTATTTATGTTTTATTTTAGAAAGTAGAATTGCAGATGGACTAGGCCTGTATTTGTGATGAAGGCAGAAAAATTTTTAATGACAGGCATTTGAACAGAAATAGAAAAAAAACTACAAAGGTTAATGTTGGGCACAGTGTATTCACACAATAAACTCAAGTGTTTTTAAGGCGATGGCAATCTGACATGTTTTCTCACTTGTAGCACAAGACGTAAGCACCTGCATGCAAGGCTTCAGGAAAGAGGTACTAGCAATTTCGTTGAGTCCAGGTTAGTAAAAATGGAAGAAAAATTAGAAAGTGTTAGTTTGAGGATATTTGTCTCTGTAAGAGTTGAGGATTCAGCCCAAAGTGCAGAAAATAGTTAAAAGCTCAAAAACAGTGGGCAAGTCTAGAATCTTAACAGCAGGTGTGCTATAGTATTTTCCTGAAATACAATTTTTCTTGTTCTAGTTCTCACTTTTTTTAAAGACACGTCATAGTAGGACACATTTATTTACAAAATAAGTTTTGGCATTATTATACGTAACCTTATTATTTGCATAAAGTGAAGCAAGAATAATTATTTGCCATATTAGCTCTTTCTAAATTGGCTTTGCTGGAACTTTGTTCCATAAGGAATCTTAGATTAGACTTTTTAAAAGCCTTGAGTCCACCCATGGATTTATCTGTGCCTACAAATATGTATATGGATTGGGTGAATTCCTCTCTTCTTGACATCCCAAGATAACATGGGGATTCTAGACCTGTCAGAAAGTAACATTTTTCCCTACCTCTGATCAGGAACCCCATACAAAGACTGCGCAGACAAGGTATGAGGCCAGTTTCCCCCCAGGGTTTTCATCATCTCTATTAGTCAGTTTGGATTCCTTAAGGCAGTCTGTTTATATGTGAAAGTGTATCATTCCACTGGTAAAATAAGTACATTTTTGTAAAATAACCAGTGTAACCAGTTGCTTCCTGTTATAAAAGAAAACAGATTCTTAAATGTAAATAACGAATTATCCGTAAGTTTTAAAAAGCTGAATAATTTTCAAATTCTGGAGAAATCAGGTAGAGAAAAAGAAATACACCTCCAATTTTACTCACAGGAGTATACTTTACTCAATTGTTAAAAGCTGGAAACAAAACTCAATTGTTAAAAGTTCAGCTGACACTGAAAAACAACAAAAAGGCTCTCCAAACAAAAACGCTTCCTTGACACTGAAAAACAACAACAAAAGGATCAGCAACTTTTTTTTTTTTTTTTTTTTTTTTTTTGGACAGTCTCGCTCTGTCTCCAGGCTGGAGTGCGGTGGCACCATCTTGGTTCACTGCAATCTCTGCCTCCCGGGTTCAAGCAGTTCTCCTGCCTCAGCCTCTCGAATAGCTGGGATTACAGGCATGCCCCACCACACCCAGCTTTTTTTTTTTTTTTTTTGGAGAGACAGGGTTTTACCATGTTGTCCAGGATGGTCTCGATCTGCTGACCTGGTGATCTGCCTGCCTCAGCCCCCAAAGTGCTGTGATTACAGGCGTGAGCCACCATGCCCAGCTGGATCAACAACATTTTAAGCAACAAATCATAAAAGGATGACTTCGGTCTCCTATTTGTTCAGTCCATGTAATTAACTCTTGTACTGCCTGACACTGGGCCAGTAGTCCTCATGAAAATATCAGCTATCAATGAAAGTATGTTTTTTCTATTTCACTGACACAGTCTCTATCAGAAACTTGTATTCAAGAGAACCTTTCATAAAGCAAATCACTTTTTGAAAAGGATCAAAGTAATACAACAATTATCTGTGGATGACAGACGTTTCAGGACAGTCATGATTTTTAATTTTACTTTTACTTTTTTTTGAAACGGCATCTTGCTTAGTTACCCAGCTGGAGTGCAGTGACACAATCATGGCTCACTGCAGCCTCAACTTCCTGGAATCAAGCGGTCCTCACACTTTAGTCCTCAGAGTAGTTGGGACCACATGCAAGTGCCACCACGCTCAACTTTGTTTTGTTTTGTTTTGTTTTGTTTTTGAGACAGTTTTTTGCTGTTGTTGCCGAGGCTGGAGTGCATTGGTGCGATCTCGGCTCACCGTATCCTCCACCTCCCGGGTTCAAGTAATTCTCCTGCCTCAATCTCCCAAGTAGCTGGGATTACAGGCATGCACCACCATGCCTAGCTAATTTTTTGTATTTTTAGTAGACCTGGGGTTTCTCCATGTTGGCCAATCTGGCCTCAAACTCCTGACCTCAGGTGATCCACCTGCTTCAGCCCCCCAAGTGCTGGGATTACAAGCATGAGCCACCGCGCCTGGCGACACCCAGCTAATTTTTATACTTATTTGTAGAGACGAGGTCCTACTATTTTTCTGAGGCTGGTCTCAAACTCCTGGGCTCAGGGAATCCTCCATACTTGGCCTCCAGAGTGCTGGGTTTACAGGCATGAGCCACCACGCCTGATGAGATCAGCCGTTGTTAAAGACACAGTCAACAAGAAAATCTGGTCATCCCTGTGGCACATAATAATTTAACATCATAATTATAATTATTACAAATGCAATGAAACATACGAGAATTATAGGAATCATACGCTTTTGGAATACTTATATTTATATAAATATAATTCAAAGAAAGTTAAACACCATTTTGTATTTGACAACAGTGTTTTCTGTATGGTTAATATACCGAATAAGGCAAATATGTCTTTTGAACTTCAGGGGACCCAATACTTAAAAGGTTAATTAGGTAGAAAAAAAAAGACTTATTTTGATTTTTCAAAGTTTTTCAAATATTGAAGTTTTAAAACACTTCATATCACAAAATGGAATCCCAGATAACCACACATCATTTATTTAGAAAATGATAATTCAATTTCAAAAAGGCAAAAATCTATACTCACTGATAGAAAGGGGAGACTCCTCTCTCCAAACAAGACCCAATAAAGATAGCATGAGACTGACCACATCTGTCTCTTCTCTCTCGCTGTTTTTTCAGTTTATTTAAAAGGCAAACAAAAATACTTTATTATTATCCTTCAATATTATACAAAAGTCTTGTTCAAAGATAAAAAAACAAATTTTACCTTTGCATTAGTGTAGCGGGAAAGTCAGAGAACCAGAGAGACCAAAGGGGTTCAGGAGGGTTTCTTTAAGGTATACACTGGCTCAGTGGACTTGCATCCAGAAAGTCTGAGCATCAAACAAAGAAAGCATGTGCCTTTTATGCATTTTGGGGCAGGAAAAATGTGAAGCGGGAGGCAGGTTTACAGAAGTGAGAACAAAAGCAGTTAATCATCTTGTGACGTGTCTTAACATCTTGAGAAAAAACATGTTTTGCAGCTTGTGCTTATCTCGTGGCCTTGCAGCTGTACAGCTAGAAAAACAGGAACTTACAAAATATGCAGAGGGTAGATATGGTTAGTGTTTCACAGAAGGGCAATTAATATTCTTCCTTAACTCCATTTTCGGGATGAGAGGTTACCTATAGACCTCTTAGCCCAGGCTTAGACAGCATTCTATGGAAGAAACTGCTATTATGTTATTACTATTTCATTTTTACGATTTCTACTATTATTCTCTCTGCTTCATTAGTGTACTATTAATGTTAAACCCAATTTTTATATAAAACCTTATAAACACATCTATCCAATCTGAATCAGTTTGATTATACAGTAAGAGTTTCATAAATATTTTACGATGTTTTACAGTTGTATGCTAAAGAGCAGATTAATGTTCCATGAAAACTCCATTTATCACACACAGGGCTGCAGTCTCTGGGCCTATGTCAGTGTCCATTTTATTTTCATGTTTATTCTGTAGAAAAACTAAGTAATCCCCTTCAAATTTTGGCAACTTGTTCATACACAGAACTTTCTTTACAAGTTCAGTCTTTTATAAACCTTTTATAAGTTGCTTAAACCTTCAGTTTTGTCCTTTTTTTTTTTTAACTTGAGGCAGTTTTTTAAAATCCTCTAAATTAGACAAAATTATTTTAACGTTTTTGTGTCTGTGTAATTTTTTACTGAGACACATTTAATAATTTTATATACATTTCATGTAAATATTTTTTCAGTAGTCTCAATTATTTATATTACAATGTAGAGTCTTAACAACTTTTATTTTTTGTGAATGCAGTGTTAATTTTGTACCAGGTGCAGAGCCCAGGATACAGGATAGAACTGTAGATAGTATCTGACCCTTTCCAGCATAGTTACAGGGCATAGCTAACTCAACATGTCCCCCCCAGTCCTTACCTAGAAGCTAATGCCTCTGATGCAGGCAGGTTAGGCAGTTATAAAAAGTCTTAGAAGCAGTTCGTAACCTTAAATCATTTGGCAAAGACAGTATCTGACCTGCCTAAGTTAGATCGAATATTTAGATATTGAAGACATTTTTATTTTACCGATAATCTAGAAAACTGTCTTTATTATTCAAAGATTATTAGAGTCATGTGAACTAAAAGGCAAAGCAGTTAATTTTTTCTGATAAAATATTTAAGTGCATTAGATAGACATGCCAATTCGTTAGAACTCTTTGGGAGGCCGAGGCGGGCGGATCACAAGGTCAGGAGATCGAGACCATGGTGAAACCCTGTCTCTACTAAAAAATAGAAAAAAATTAGCCGGGCGCAGTGGCGGGCGCCTGTAGTCCCAGCTACTCGGGAGGCTGAGGCAGGAGAATGGCGTGAACCCGGGAGGTGGAGCTTGCAGTGAGCCGAGATTGCGCCACTGCACTCCAGCCTGGGCGACAGAGCGAGACTCCGTCTCAAAAAAAAAAAAAAAAAAAGAACTCTTTTAAATATTTTGTTAGTGAAATATTGTACTTACGAAGCGTATCAATAAACAGACAGGGAAGCCGTGACTTGATTATGTGTTCTTTCAGACTGGCTGCCTGACATGAATGAAAAAATTCCAACCCTCCATATGTGGGAGGAAAAGGGACAGTACTCTCACATGGTTACAAAGTCAAGTTCTCAAAGACAGAAAACAAGAGAAGAGGAAAATGTCACTTTATTTTTTTTTTTTTCATGAACCTGCAACAAAGTTTGTAACTAACGAGTCTGCAGGGCCAGCTCAAACGTGAAGCTTTTAGGGGTCTTAGGCCTACATTCTATTCTGCGGTACTCCTCTCTCTGACAGACTGACAACAGAAAGGTTTCAAAAAGCTTAGTCACACAGATCTTTTTTTCCTTCTAATCCAGACTTGCAGAGGAGACAAACCGTGACACTGACAATTCATTCAACTGGTTTTGTAGAGAGGGCTTGGCTGGTAAGGAATTTTTACTTTATTACCAGCTTGCCAGTTTTCCAAGTTCCCTTTGTCTGCAGCTTCCAGGAGAATGGAGCAACTTTTGATGACCCTGTTTTCTGTACCGTATCTGTGGGGGCCAAGCGGTGTTACAGAATTTTGCAAGATGTCACCCAGTGGGCTGCAGTGGGACCAAATAAACACTTCTCATTTTGGCCAGAACAAAATGCATGTGACAAAATACAGATACTAATCACTCCACTCACCACCAAAGTATTCATTTGACAAAGCTTTACCTTGTGGCCATTGGCCCCTGTCATCTTCGATCCATTCAAGACAGGGAGAGATGACCTTTGAAAAGTAGTTTCAGTGGGGTGCTCCCCAGGTAACGTGGAAGGGTGAATGGTCACCCTCAGTTAGACCTGTTCAGCTCCTGCCAACAGTTCTTTAAGGCTCACTGTGAAGACGAATGATCAGACGAACTAGGAAAGCCTGCAGTAATTCCATCAGCAATTTCTTCAGAGATCTCCATACATGCAAACTTACTCGATGAAATATAGAAGGCCTTTCAAACCGAAATTTCGGATCAAATTCAAACCAGAAGAGTATTCCTCCAAACGTGTCCCCTATTCCCTTCCAATTGGAGATAAATCTCCTCAAACCAAGACTCTTACTACAATTCAGGGACAGACAGGCAGACCCTATGATGGGTCTACAGTACCTTTGAGGCCAACAGAGCATATTCCGACAGTCTTGGGAGAGCTGGACAGTTCCCATGATAGAGCTGCAGTGCACTCTCCAGATCAGGAGAAGCGCAACACTCACCAAACCAGGGTAACTTTTGTCATCCAGGAATTACTTCTCTCTTCCAATTAGATCCATAACACTGTGGATAAGTAGCACCCCGCTGGTAGTAGATACAGTGCCAGAGACAGCCTTTATTTGGAGAGAACTAGGCAGAGAATTGGGCTGTTCTCTGGATTTGCCACTAGTGAGAGGATGTTACACACAAGGGGTACACCCCTACAAGCTCCTAAGTTTGCCATGGCCTGATGGGGTCATCTTGGCTGATGCTGAGATGGAGCCAATTTATCAAGAGGGGGAATTGCTATAAAGAGTTTAATACTTGTAGAGCCAGGTAAGCAAAAGACAAGAATTATATTATTACTCAAAACAAGCTCCCCACAAAATCTGGGGTTAGGATTTTTTTAATAAATAATTTGGCATGTGGGAGGCTGGAGATTGGGGAATTTTGATTATTTGGGTCAGAGATGAAATTACAGAACGCAGAAGCTGTCCTCTTGCATTGACTCAGTTCCTGGGTGGGGGCCACAAGTCCAGATGAGCCAGGTTACTGTTTGGGGAAGCATCAGCTTCCCCAATACAGGGTCTGGAAAATCCCTCAAAAACCAATCTTAGGTTTTACTGTATTAATAGATTATCTATAGGAGCAGCTGGGGAGGTTAATAATCTTGTGGCCTTTGGCTTTATGACTCCTGAGTCATACTTTTTAATCTTGTGGTTATTTTGTTGTGTTGCAGGGGTGGTCTAGTCCCCAAACAATGAGGGGATTTATTTCAGGGAGCTTCTCTTGCCATCCTTGTTTCAGAGTTAAGCTAAAAACTAAATTCCTCCCAAAGTTAGTTTGGCCTTTGCCCGGGAATGAACAAGGGCAGCTTAGAGGTTAAAGGCAAGATGGAGTCACTTAGGTCATCTCTCTTTCACTGTCATAATTTTCTCACTGTTAGCGTTTTTGCAAAGGCAGTTTCAGAATAAGCATAATGTACACATTCCCTTTCGAAAAGAGAGAAATGGACAAAAAGAAAGAAAGCAACAGTCCTAAAGCAAATTCAAAATCCAGCAGGGCAACGATTACATCTTAAAGCTGGGGAATATTTTTTTGACTCTGTCTTTGACTCCTGAACCCACTGGGATAAAGGTTGGACTCACAGGCCCTCAGGTACTATCACTGCTATGGCTTTGCTTGGTACATTCTCCGTGGGTGCTTGTACAGTTTGCAGTCAGGTTTATGAAGTTTTCCTGGGCAGACACTGCATGCTGTAGGTAACTGCACATTTCTGGGGGGTCCCGGTAGTGGTACCACTTCCTCAGCTCCACTAGGCATTACCCATGTGGAACTCTCTGCAGTGACTTCAGTGCTGTGGCTTCACTTGGCATTGCCCTGGTGGGAACTCCTTGCAGCAGCTCTAACCCCACATTTGTGTTTGGCATCCCTCTATTTGAGGCCCTCTGCGTTGGATCTGGCCCTGTGACGAGTGTGTTTTTGGACTCCCAGGCTTTCAGAGAAATCCTTTGAAATGTGTAGAGACCGCCAAGCCTCTACATTTCTTCATTTCTGAAAGCCTACGTTATTAGCACCACATGGACACCTTCAAGGTTTGGGGCTTGTACCTCCCAGAGCTCTGGGACATAAACTCTGCCTGGGTTTATGGTAAGCATCTGGAATGAGCAGAGCAGCATGCTAACATGGTGCAGGGCAGTGGCCCAGGCTGTCCCCAGAATCCACCCTGTCCGTTTAGGCCTCTGGGCCTGCAATGGATGAGGCAGCCTGGAAGGTTACTGAAATGGTTGTAGGGCCTCTTTCCCATTGTCTTGACTATTAACAGCTGGTTGTGCTTTAGCCATTGTAATTTCTGGCAAGCTATGGCTCTGCGACATCCTTGGATTTTTCTCCTGAAAATGCTTTCATTCTCTACCACATGGCTAGGCTGCACATTTTTAGAATTTCTGTCTCTCTCTCTCTCTCTCTCTCTCTCTCTCTTTCTGTGTGTGTCTGTGTGTGTGTGTGTGTCCTCTAGCAGTTCACCTTAAGCAATTAGAAGTAACCACACACACAGCTTAGAAGTAACATTAACACTTTGTGGCTTAGACATTTCTTCTGCCAGATTACCTAGCTCTTCATTCAGAAGTCAGTGTCTTTACAAAGCCCTTGGCATGAACCCAGTTCAGCGAAGTTATTTGCCAATTTTTAACAGAAATGTTCTTTAGTTTCCAATATTGTTTTTCCTTAGTTGTGATACAGCTCCGATGAGTGGAGGAACACTAGGGCTCTTCTCTCATGCCGAATTAGGTAAGACGACATGGACACGTGGAGTGGTTTTAAGGAGTGGAGAGTTTAATAAGCAAGAAGGGTGAAGAAATAAAGAAGACAGAGGGAGGGTGGCTCCAAATCCAAGAGAAGAGACCCTATGTGCCAAGGAGAAGTAGCTGCTTATATGAGTAGGCTGGAGGAGGTGGTGTCTGATTTGCATAGGGCTCGGGATTGGTTTGACCAGGTAACTCACTCAGATAGCCCTCAAAAAAACTGATCTTCCCACCCTAGCCTTTTGATATACAAATGCAGGGCACCATGATGTTCTGCACACGTGGGGGTTTGTGGGGGTGGCCATGTTGCCAGGCACATGTGGGGGCAAAGAAGAAGAGGGCGGGAATCACCATCTTTGGGTAGACCCAGTTTCTAATGGCTGGCATTTGCATATCAAAGGTTGCAGGCCTGGCTGTAAGAGCCAGGGTTTTCCTGCTAGACAAATTTTTCTGGAGCTGCTTTAAAAGACACAAAACTTTCCAAGGACCCCTTTTCCTCTGTATTTGCTTAATAACTCCTATAACATCTGCATCTGAAACCTTGTCACAATATCCTTTAGTCTCCATAGTTTTATCAGCAGTCTGGTCCAAACCACTTCATCAATCTCTAAGGACTCCCAAATATTTCCCAGTCGTCTTGTCTTCTGAATCCTCACAAGAACACAAGCTTTTTCTAGTCTGCCCCTCAAGATTCTTTTAGCCTCTGCCCATAACCCAGTTTGAAAGTGACTTTCACATTTTTAGATACTGAGTTTCAGCAGCAACCTATGTTTTATTACCAATTTTCTTATTAGTCCCTTTTTTCTTGCTTATAACAGGATACAAAATATTGGGTCATTTATAAGGAAAATAAATGTATTTCTTATGATAATATGCTGATTATTTGTATCAGCTGGTAAGTCCGAGGCTGAGGGGCCACATCTGGTGAGAGCTTCTTGCTGGTAGGGACTCTCTAAAGAATCCTCATGACACACAGGATGTCAGCTGGTTAGAAGGCTGTTAGAAACAAGTGCTTGGTGTTGCTAAGAAAAACCAGCACTTAGAAAAGTTCTCAGCAAGGCACTTTTATTTCTGCAGAAAGGTGCTGCCTGTGTCTGTCCAATAGCAAGAGCACACCAAGTGGGGTAGGGCAGGGGTTTTCATCCCTAAGGCAATCTCTGTTTCTGTGTCCTTCCCCCATTGGCTGGAGTCGGGCTACACAATCTAAGCTAACCCGATTGGCTGCTGTTGGAAATTGAATATGGTTAATTAGCAGGAAGGGAGAGGCTGTTCGTTGCTAAGGCAGGAAGGGTGGTTCACAGAACAAATACAAGGCATGTCTGGGCACAGGGAAGGGTTGTTTACAGAGTAGTAGTTTTGCTAGTTAAAGATGAAGCAGAGAAGCATGCTTGTTACAGATCAAGCAGAAAAGGCTGTGTACAGAGCCAGAAAGAACAAGGAAGCTTTGAAGAGGAACTTACTATTTCTGGCAGGGCTGAGCATGCTAATGCAAGTCTCTTTTTCTCTTAACAAAGCCACCATTGGCCCTCACATGATAACCTGTTCATTTATGAATCCATGAATGAATGGATTCACCCTTGAGGGCAGATCAGTCATGATTGATTCAAACACCTCTTAAAGGCCATGCCTCTGAATACTGCCACACTGTGGATTACATTTCAAAGTGAATTTGGTAGGGGACAAATATTTCAAACAGAAGACACAAGGAGATCTCCTGTATTCCAGACATACTCTTCCTTCCTCCACTGTGGAGCACTTGTCCAATTTCCCCTGGTAATCTGGATCAGTTACCCTAAACAACAGTGCAACCTCCCTTTGTTGGTTCAAGGACCTGAAGATTTGAAAGTGGCTAGGTGGGCCATTCTCATTATAATCTGTTGATTCCCAAACTATGTGTAATTTCTCGTTTGGGGAGAAACAGCACCATAAATGGATGCTGATTTCACGGGATGTATAGCCTTCTAGAGAACCTTGCAACAGTCTCCTAAAGTACTGTCACCTAGCAAGTGCTGGAACCGAAGCCTCCAAAGGACATTCCGTAATTTTACCGAGACAGTTGCTTCAGGATTACAGACGACATGGTAAACTCATTGAAGTTTCTGAGCATGAGCTCACTTCTGCCCCTCTTTGTCTGTGAAGTGAGGTCCTTGTTCAGAAGCGATGCTGTGTGAAATACCAGGATGGTAGATAAGGTATTCTGTATGTCCATGGATGGTAGTTTTCACAGAATAATTAACGTTTATTTTTATTACCAATTTTCTTAATAGTCCCTTTTTTCTTATAACAGGATACAAAATATTGGGTCATTTATAAAGAAAATAAATGTATTTCTTACGATAATATGCTGATAATTTATATCAGCTGGTAAGTCCGAGGCTGAGGGGCCACATCTGGTGAGAGCCTCTTGCTGGTAGGGCCTCTCTAAAGAATCCTTATGACACACAGGATGTCAGCTGGTTAGCATAATTTATGGAAAGAGTAACTATCTTACTATTCAAGGAAGGACAAAATGCTGCCGCTTCTTTGATGAAAGCTGCCCAAGGTAATCAACCTACCGCCAGGGAGTTGCCAGATCATCCTGGGGAATGGAGCCGTATGAGGGGCTTAGTGGGTGTTTCTGTTGCTGACACTTTGAGCACTCAGAGGGGGCTGTAACCTGGTTGGCCGTGGTGAGTGGAATTCCAGGTTGCTGTGTGCATGCATAATCTCAGTCCCTACCACTGTGGCTGCTTTATTCATGAGCCCAGTGACTGACGACACGGGTGGCTGGGGACAGAAGCTGACTAGTGTGACAGAATGCATTATCCCAGCCACTGGATGGTTAGAGTCCTCCTCTGCTGAGGTGACCATCCATTGCTGAGCATCCACATAGCACACAAATGTTTTAAATTTTTGGCCACTCAGATAGGTCTATTCCTGTATCACTCCTGCAAATTTCTTTGTCACCAATTTTTCAAGCATATATTTTTAAAGACCCTGACCATCTGGCCTAACCATTGGCTACCACCCTTGGATCATTGTATAATTACACTTCTGACCAGATTTTCTTCTATGAAAAGTGCACAACTATATGCCCTCCTTAACATTCTGCTGATTGAGAGCTCCCTTTTCTACTCAACTTCGGCAGTGGCCCAGATAGGGACTGTAGTGCCACAGCTGTGCAGTTTTGAGTGATGCTTGCATATTGTGTAGAACTATCAGTAAGTGAGTCTCCAGTCTTCTCTTTCTCTTTCAACTGGTTGTAGTTCAGGCCATGATACAGGCTTCTAGAGAGAAGGTGGTGTAATGGGAGTGGAGACCATGGGCATTTGGACACTTCATGTAACTTATTTGTGCCTCCTGGGTGGGCCTTCTTGGGCCCAATCGTGTATATACTACTATCATGTGATGATGGTGCTCTGCACATCCAACTTTATGTCTTGGTATGACAGACAATGCCCAGTTCATAATGGGCAGCTGAGGCTGCCTGGTAACTTAATGGCCCACAGTCATGCATTTCATTTTTGTTAAGACCCAGTGACAAGCCAAGAGCTGCTTATGAAAATAATAGTAGTTATCTGCACATGATGGCCAGAACTTGCGCCAAAATCTGAAGGGCCTCCTCTGAATTCACCTGTAGGTATCACTGGTAAACTGAGCTCTTTCCTTACTTTTTATCAGTTGTACAGAAGGAACATTTAATTGAAAAAGACACTTAGGTTTTATCTGATGGCCAGAGACTGGAGAAGGCAAGCTCTTTCTTTAAATGCATGAACAAAAGGCATGGGGTTCTTAAGGACTAGCTGTGGGGGAATGAAAGGAATATTAGCATGTGTGGGGTGGAACTCCAGACGTGCAGGCTGAATTCATAAACATATGTCTTCATATATCACATGTGCACAGAATAGCAGAGATACTCTTTTATGGGCGGGAATTTTAGCATTATAATGATATGTTAATGACCTGAAGGTAACTTCAGGTCGCATGTTCCAGACTGCTTCAGTTTCACATCTTTCTCTGGTATCTGGTCAGGGGTCAAGATGCTCTGGCACCATCCTCAGCCATCTGGTTTCCTTCAGCAGCTTTGCCTATAAAGAAGGGACTTAAGAAAAACAGCAGGAAAAAGGAACATTCCCAGTTATTTCATCAGGGGTGTCCTAGATGACCTCTGTTTATTTTCTCCTCATTCTTGAGGGCTGCTGAGGGACAGGGGTCCAACTTTTGGAACTACTTCCTGATGTTTCTGGGTGTTGTCACTTGATAAATTAAAGGAGCAAAACCTTTCCCTTGCTATTCTGAGGTAGATCTGATTGTCTCTAGGCTGCAACCCCAATTGCTCGTATCCCTGGGTGATTACCATCTGCAGCTTGATTGCTTCCAGTCTCATTCTTAACCTGATTACTGGGGTCAAAAATTAATAAAAACAGGATCATCACCAGCAGGCCAAGAAGGGGAGGAACAAAGTGTGATTGAACAGGCCACTCTTTATTGCACTCCAGATGTCCTTAGAGCTGCTCTTGGTCACCACAAAGGAGTGACACCATTCTTCTTGTTTGAATATTTGCTTTATTTTAAATTCTATCTCCATAGACGGTTTAACTCAGGTGCAGCAGGTGGTATTGGTGATCACACATATTCCTCTTTATTTTGCTAGGAGATAGTCTAAGGCTAACTGATTGTCCAGCACTACGTTGGCTAACCAGTTGAAAGAAGGTTGTATATTTTGAATAACCTTTCTGGTATTGCTTGCTAGATTTTTTGTTTGGGTTATATTTATTTGGGTATCCTCATGGAAGATACAGTGCTTCTCCCCACTCAGGGGTCAACCAATTGTACAGCAAGTCCCAAGACTGCCTGGAGCAGCCTGAGACTCATCTTTGGCCTACTGTAATGGCAGGTTGTATTATGAATGGTTATCTCGCTGTATTCCATAACACCTGTTGTACATTGTCCTGCGTGTATTTCATTATCTATGGAAGGGTGATCTATCACTAGCAATGGGGAGGAAAAGGTAGCAGCAGAGGAGCTGTTAGGGAGGTGGTGGCGGAGAGAGCTGCAAACGAACACATACCCTGGGGATGCACAAACCCTTATGGAAATGGAAAGTTTAGCCAGTAAAGTAATTGAGAGCCTCAAGGGAGAGGGGAAGTCTTCTGACAATGACAGAGGGCTCTCTTTGAGTTCAGGTGAAATTTATATTCCTTATTGGAGCTGGAAATATTGCTGGAGGAGGGGTGCATAGTAGAGTCAACAATATTTTTCATTTCCTGAGGTGGGTGCTAGACTACAAAAGTAGTTGATTTTAGGAGCAGGATCCATGCAACTCCTATACTGAGAATTTCTCAGGTAGACAGCAATAGGTGTGGGTGGTTAGATTTGCATGGCAGCTTTGTGAGGTTGAAACCACCTTCCCGAAGGTACACACTGGGCCCTGTTTCCCGAGTCTTGGGGTGCCTATGGCTTATATAGCATTCAGACAGATTGTTCTCACTGGCTATAGAATACAGGAAAATTGGACTGTTGTGTTGGTGTCCCAGAGACCCTTGGATGCTGAGGACTAAAAGGACCAAGTGGTATAAGAAAAAAGTGAGAGTAAATTTTTACTTACCTAGCTTAAGTATTCTGAGGTGGCTAAGAGATGAGGAGGCAGAGGGCAGATAGTTCAAGGAAACACTGTGGGACTATCAGGGAGTCCTGAAGGTGTGTAGTTAAGGTATCTGTCGTTTTCTATCAAGATACCAGGAGGGCCACAAGTCAGGAATACAGTGATCAAGATTATCTGGAATAAAAGGAAACATCCCTAAGCCAGAGGCCAGCTTTGAGGATGACAGGACAAGCCCTAATGCGATCAGACAGCCCAAAAGTGCCATCAAGAACACTCTTGGCGGGTAGAGATATTTAAGTGTTACAGCAGTGACCCTTTAGATGGGTCAGAGTATCCTATACTTATCTTTTTGGGAGTCAGGTTGGGTTTTCAGAACAGCAATTTTAAATCTGAGATGAGTTCAGCCTGGTACAAGGGAGTTTCCTGCACTGGTGCACCCACTCATTTCACTCGTGTGTGATGAAGCTATGGGGTGACTCCCTGAAGCTTTAAGGCAGAATGTGTTGTCAGAATCACCACGTATGGCCCCATTCATTTTGGACCTAATTGCCTCTCTGGACTTTGAACCTTCCAGATTTTCAGATATACCCAGATTCGATGGACATAAGGATGCAGAACCAGGTCTGTCGGTGATGGAGAATCCTGGTTTCTATAAGCTGCAAGAACACGGGCCACGTTCCTAATATGTAATGCATATTTTAGTTGTTCCAGTTCCTGTAGACTCAGCCACTTCCCTGTGGTTGCCTCTGGGATTGATCACCCATACACTGAACACCGAGTTAAAATGCACTCAGTTAAAATTATTTTGGGGGGTGCAGTCCTTATTCTAAGAAGACCTGTGGTAAAAGAGGAAGCCAGTTTTCCTGTTTGCCAGCACAGTTTAGCCAACATTCTCTTTAAGCTTTAGTTGACTCTTTCCATTTCTGCTGAGGACTGGGATCTCTAAGCTGTGTGAAGTTTTCAGGGGATTTCTAGGCCTTGGACTAACTTTTGCATAATTTAAGATATAAAAGCTGGCCTGTTGTCATTCTGTATGGTTTTAGTCAGCCCGAACATAGGAATTTTTTTTTTGACAATCTTGCTCTGTCACCCAGGCTGGAGTGCAGTGGCACGACCTCTACTCACTGCAACGTCCACTTCCTGGGTTCAAGTGATTCTCCTGCGTCGGCCTCCTGAGTAGCTGGGATTACAGGTGCCTGCCATCCTGCCCAGTTAATTTTTATATTTTTAGTGGAGACGGGGTTTCACTATCTTCACCAGGCTGGTCTCGAACTCCTGACCTCGTGATCCACCTGCCTTGGTCTCCTAAAGTGCTGGGATTCCAGGCGTGAGCCACCATGCCCAGCCAGGAAATTCTTTTCTTGAGATGGATTCTCGCTCTATAGCCCAGGCCAGAGTGCAGTGGTGTGTTCTCAGCTCACTGCAGCCTCCGCCTCCCAGGTCTTGGTTCAAGCAATTTTTCTTCCTTAATCTCCTGAGTAGCTGGGATTACAGGCACACACCACCATGCCCAGCTAATTTTTGTATTTTTAGTAGAGATGGGGTTTCATCATGTTGGCCAGGCTGGTCTTGAACTCCTGACCTCATGATCTACCCGCCTGGGCTTCCCAAAGTGCTGAGATCACAGGCGTGAGCCACTGTGTCCGGCCTGAAAATTTTTTTTTAAGAGATGGCATGCTACCTAGGAGGTGGTCTCAGAGCGAGTTGGGAATGCCTGCACCCATCCTGGGGAGATATCACCCACAACTAGAAGGTATCTAAAGTTGCCAGAAGTCTCGGACATGATCGTAAAGTGTGTTTGCCAGTCCTCATCAGGGTAAATTCCCCTGAGTTGTACTGCCTGAACATGAGGCCTTGGGGCCTCATGATTGTGTGTTAGGGGACCGTTAGTCTGGCAGAGAGAGCAACTCTGGGTCACTTGCTGTGCTGTCTCTCCAAGGTTGGGAGTGGTCATCATTTGAAGGAGCGAATTCTACAGGGTTCTCTACTATAATTTCAGCCCTCGTGGGCCTCCTTAACTACCTGGGTGGCTATGGCTTTTGGAAAAATCACTTGTCCCTGGGAGTTTTCAAGCCATCCTGGATATTCTCTTCTTTTTAGGAAGACTTCCCTGGGGATTACTGCTAGGGAGCCGGTGTGTCACCTACAGCAACTGCTGTATCATACCATGTCTGATACAGCAACTGCTGGTGTTAAGGAGGCTGTGGGTCTCAGGAGAGACGAAGTGTCATAAGGCTCTTCAAGGGGAGAGTCGATAATTCAGGAAATGTTTGCTTGCCTTCTCTGGGTTTTATCTTTGTGGAAGTCAATTTACACTTGTTTTGCAGTTCCTTATTCTGGCATAGGGCCATGAAGAACTGCTTTCTTTTTGCTTTTGGCAAAAGCTGTCTTCTTAGAGATTTTCCCACTGTCTGGAATGAAAATACCTTATAAATATTTTCAGAGTAGTTGTTACTGCACATCCACTGTGTTGAATCTGCATAATGCCATCAATGCCATGGACCAGTGTGATACCTTGTGAAAGGGAGAGGTGATCAACTTCCCTGCAAACTGACTTAGTGATGGAGAATTGATAACACCTTTGAGGTAGGACAGAGAAGGTGTATTACTGGCATTGTTACTGAAATTGAACTGCTTCTCATGGACCTTATGGAGAGAAATAGAGAAACAGCACTCACTAGATCAATAGGAGTATACCAGGTACCAGGGTATGTGTTAATTTTCTCAAGCAATAATACCATGTCTGATATAGTAGCTGCAGTTAGAGGGAACACTTGGTTTACCTTATGGGAATCCACTGTCACTCTCCAGGATCCATCTGTCTTTTGCACAGGCCGAATTAGACAGGTGTGTGGTGAAATCACAACCCCTGCATCATTCAAGACCTTGATAGTGGTGGCAGTCTCTGAAATTTCTCCAGGGATGTGGTTATGAATTTGATTTTCTATTTTCCTGGGTAGCTCTAGTGCCTTCCATTTAGGCTTTCCCACCATACTAGCCCTCACTCCACAGGTCAGGGAACCAGTGTAGGAAATGGGCCTAGTGCTAACTATGTCTATTACAGCTGTGCATCTGAAACTGGGGAAATCACCAGAGTATGTGTTGGTGGACCCACTAGGCCCACTGTGATTTGATCTGACTAAAACTTTAATCACCTGACTTCCATATGCCCCTACTGTGATTGGCATTCCATAGCGATGTTTTGAGTCTCCTGAAATCACTGTGAGCTCAGACACAGTGTCTAGTAGTTCCCGAAAGTTCTTACTATATTCCTTTTCCTGAAGCACAGCCTGTTAAAAGGCTGTAGGTTCCCTTTTAGGAAGGATAGGAGAAAGATTAACAGAATAAAGGTTTTGTGGTAATACTGGGTCTTCCATCAATTCCACGGATGTTTAAAGATATGCTTTCAGAGTTACCAAGTTCCTTGCCTCTTACCAGTGGTTGATCAGGAGTGTCAGAGGCAGATGCTTGCATGTCACTTAAGCAGTTCATGAAATGGACTAGCAGTGTGTTCTCTTTACTATTAGAAGTAGAGTCTTAAGTATTTTTAGGTATCATCAGGCTACAGATCCAAAACTTTAGAAACCCCCAATATAGTGAAAGAAACTCATCCTTACAATTTTGTTCCCCTATAACCCATTCATGGTTAAAAAATCTGTTTTATGGTTCTTTAGATAAAGAGAACAAATAGGATAGATACATAGATGGAGGGAGATTAATTACAGAAATTGGGTCACATGATTATGGAAGCTAAGGCAGATCTTCTGCAAGCTGGAAACCCTGTAACACCAGTAGCATGACTCATTCCGAGTCTGAAAATCTCAGAATGAGGAAAGTTGACAGTATAATTCTCAGTCTGAGGTCAAAGGCCTGAGAACCTGAAGGGATGCAGAAGGAAGTTCTGGGGTCCCAAGGAAGACAACCTGTAGTTAAGATGTCCCAGGGCAGGAGGTAGAGAGTGTACCAGCTCCAGGAGAGAGGCAGAGCAAAATCATTCTCACTATTTTTTTGTTCTTTGTGGGGCTTCAGCCCGCTGGATATTGCTCACACACAAAGTGAGTGGATTGTTACAGAACTGAACTGGGGTCTGCTCACACAGTGCAGCAAGACCAGGTATCTACACTGATGTTTGCTGTGGGAGAAAAGTAGATGTTTATGTCCATGGTGTCAAGCAAGGAGAATCACACAGCTAATGCTTAAGTTCCCACTTCCCTAATGACTTGTAGGTAAGGGTTGTTAACAGAAGAGGTAAATTTCAGGGAAGCAGAAGTTATTGGCAAAACTATAAATCAGTACATGGAGCTTTGCATTGGTTTTGTTCTAAAACGATGAGGTATCCTTTTTTTTTTTTTTTTTTTTCTGGAGACAGAGTCTTGCTCTGCTGCCCGGGCTGGAGTGCACTGGTGTGATCTTGGCCCACTGCAACCTCCGCCTCTCGGGTTCAAGCAATTCTCCTTCCTCAGCCTCCCGAGTAGCTGTGACTGCAGGTGCCCACCACCACAGCTGGCTAATTTTTGTATTTTTAGTACAGACAGGGTTTCACCATATTGGCCAGGCTGGTCTCTAACTCCTGACTTTGTGATCCACCTGCTTCGGCCTCCCAAAGTACTGGGATTACAGGTGTGAGCCACCACTCCCGGCCAAGGATGGGATATGTTGAAGCAGTGGTCAAGTGGGGGCTTATAGGTCATATACAGATTCAAGGGTTTCTGATTTGCAATTGGTTAAAAAGAG
This sequence comes from Chlorocebus sabaeus, assembly GCF_047675955.1. Classification (NCBI taxonomy): domain Eukaryota; kingdom Metazoa; phylum Chordata; class Mammalia; order Primates; family Cercopithecidae; genus Chlorocebus; species Chlorocebus sabaeus. The sequence continues at coordinate 4,353,441 of NC_132929.1, read as the reverse complement.
AAGCTTTGTTTAAAAATTTGGGGTCAGTAGAAAAACATGTTAGCTCTGGCTCATGGATGTGACTCCCTGTAGGCCCCTCAGGAAGACATTTAGGACAAAGAACAGCAGTCAGAGTTCAACCTTCAGACATCTCTTATCTGAGGACTGTGTGTCAGCAGATCCATTATGTGGGGGTCCAGGTTTATGAAAAGTGACTCAGCAATGTATGTTAAGACGGTATCTTTGTTTTCCATAGGGAACAAAAAACAAACATCTTCTGACTGTAACATCCTTGGCTATTGTTTAGGCTACTATTACCTTATTGCTTATCAAGTTCCTCGTTTCCTTCTCAGTGCTAGCTGGGTACCTGGGATTTGCCTTGAAGGGACTCACGATTTTCCTTTATTTCCCTGCTTGGGGAAGCTACAGGCCCCTAACAAGGGGTCCCTGCTCTATCACAGGATCTACCCACTCTGTCCACTGACTCACACATCAGACTTTTCTGGTGAAACCCTCACAGACCCAAAAGTAATGCTTTACCAGTGTTCTAGGTGTTCCCTAATACAGTTAGTTGACTCCTAAAACTAAACATCACAGTTGGGTTTTGGAGTGTTAACCAAGCAAGTTTCTCATGAGGAGGTCAAAGTGCTGGGTTAATGTCAAGCAACCATGATTCCATAGTGTCGTGCTGTGACCAAGAGATGGTTATTGCAGAATATCTATGCATTTCCCTGAAGGATCTGTGGGGGTGAGTTAAGTGTTGTGTCCAGCTGTCCTACATGGAGTAGTTACCTAGAGAGCATTTTATAAGGACAAATCTGGAATTACCACGTTGAGGAAGTTGGAAGAGGGCACAAACTGGAAACTGGCAGACCCTGTTTCTGGTGTGAGCAAGTCAAACCTGAATCCAAAATAAATGCCGAAATAATACAAAATTCAAATAATTCACAGCAACATTTAAAATAGGAATTCTTGTAGTCCAGTAATAACACTACTTCTAATCCTGAGGTAGTGGGTAAGCCCAGTTGTTCAACTAATTTGAAACTGTAGTTGAGCATGTTTCTTTAATAATAGACCAGAATACATCAGATAAACCACCAAGATTTTTTGCTGAAAAGCAGGCAGTCATAGAGAAAAAGAGTGTGTTCCATTTATTTTAAAGGGTGTATTTTTTACATCTTTCAAATAGAGATGCATCATAAAATTAATATTGTAAGAACACTGTTGATCAGAGACAGTCATAGTGTGATTGCCTTTGTGTGCACACATGTGAACTTGGTGTAAAAAACTCTCATTTTCACATTCTGGTGATATTGTTAACATAATAACCCAGAGGGATATCAGTAGATAAGAAAGATAATCTAACAAAGTTTTATGGTACTCACAATGATTGTGGTATCAACAAAGCTTCTAATTAGTAGAGATGATGCTAATGTTAGGAAAATTCATTGACAACCTAAGTTGAGAAGTGATTTAGAAGAGTGTTATCTAAATATTACCTATTTTATTTCTCCATTTTCATGCTGCTGATAAAGACATACTGGAGACTGGGCAATTTACGAAAGAAAGAGGTTTATCGGACTTACAGTTTCACATGGTTGGGGAGGCCTCACAATCATGGTGGAAGGCAAAGAGGAGCAAGTCATGTCTTACATGGATGGCAGCAGGCCAAGAGAGAGCTTGTGCAGGGAACTCCTCTTTTTGAAACCATCAGATCTCATAAGACATGGTGAGAACAAACCAAGAAAGATGAAACCAATGAAAGATGATTCAATTATTTCCAACCAGCTCCTTCCCACAACATGAAATTATGGCAGCTACAAGATGAAATTTGGGTGGGGACACAGAGCCAAACCATATCATCTATTTTACTTTTATTTTCTATCTCGTGATCATAGGAGTTATATAAAACAAACACATATATAAGTTCAAAAGTATTATTTTCATTATAAGATAAAATTTTTAAGTGGTAACAAGAGTTACAGTTTTCCATAGTTTTATGCTTTTATTGAGCCATAAAATAACAATGTATTTTAGAATTGATGCATATGATACAGTTACTTGAAAAAAGCTGTCAATAGTAGCAAATACTGACTTAATGTTTAGTGTAGACCTTTGTAAACCAAAAATAACTGAAACACATCTCATTCATTTTAGAGAATTATTTTGTCAATTTTAAGGTCATGCCTGGGAAAAAGAAACACAAGTAACAGGATGTGTGGCCTGTACTTTTTCGAATGAGGGTTTTGCTAACTTCCGTATTTATAAGGGTGAGACCACACAGAAGGAAAAGGAGGAAAAGAAAATAAAGTGGAGGATAGGCAGTGGGTCAAGTGTGACATTCTTGTAAGGCCTTGATTAGCACTCGCTGCATTCTTACCTTGCAAGTGTAAAGAGGAGTGGGGAAAAAGTTGATTGTGCATTTGTTTCATGCTTGGAAGATCTACATTTTACATGAGATAAGCGAACTTGTGAAATTACAGCTGTCTCTTTGGGAACAAAAGGAAGGTGGTATTTGCATTACTCAGTTCCCAGTATTTCCTTTGGCAAAGTGAGTTTGGGGTCCCAAGAGTTTATTTTCCTTGTTCTTTAAAATATTTCAGATAAAGCATTTTAGAAGAAAATGAGTGTTTGGTTATGTTTCCCTAATTTTTCAAAACTAGGATGGTTTACTCCTAGAATGTTAGGTTGCACATTTTTAAGAAGACCTGTTCTAGAAGGTTGTGAAGAAATAGGGGAAGAAGAAAGAAAGAAAAGAAATAAGAGAAAAAAAGACACATCTGGATTATAGCAACAAAATAGAAAGCAATCCTGGAAAGTTGATACAGGGTGTATTACAGAGCAGTCCATATATCACTAGACAGTCAAGAAAATATTTTGTGTACATGATAAAGATGCTGTTATTTCTCCCAAAGTTTAAGCTTAAGCTTCAGTCTGCAGGGCTTTACAAAAAGCACAGTTTTAATTTCTACTGATTGTAAGTCAGGAGAAATGGGAAAGAAGAAAAAACAAGATGTTGAAAATGCTTGTTTAGAGATTTGTAGCCAGCAAATAATTTAGGATCCAGTCCAGCTAAATTGTAGAAAATTATAAAACTGGAAGGCAATGGATAAAGCTAGAATCCAATAAAAGATGTACTATAGTTTCATTTGAAATATATATTTTCTGTCTGCAGTCTCCCATTTTTACTTAAGACAGAGCATAGTAGGACCAATTTATTTTCAAAGTAAGTTTAATTTTATTGTACTTGACCTGATTATTTTCACCAAGTGCAGCAAGAATAATTTTGACGCTGCATTTTTAAAATAAGGAATCTTTAAGATTTGACTTTTCAAAAAGCCTCTCAAGCTCAACCGAGTATTTATTGTGCCTGAAATAACTGCATGAATTGGGAGAATTCTTCTCATCTTGAGGCCACAAGATTACTTGGAGTTCCTAGGCTTCTCAGAAAGTGACGTACTTTTCCTGCCACAGGTCGGAAAACCTACAAAGTAACTGCATAGAGAAGGTACAAAGCCCGTCTTTCAAAGGGGATTTTATTGGCTGTATAATTCAACCTAAATTCTTCAAACCAATCTGCTTATAGACAACGTTATGCTATTCCAGCCAAAGCCTTGGCAAGATAACCAGTGTCTCCAATTATGTTCCATTAAAAAAAAGATTATTATCGATTATATGCAAATAACTTATATTGCTGTATATTAAGAATATTCAGAAAGTTTTCAAATTCTGGAGAAGTCAAGTAAAGAGAAATATGCTTCAAATTTTTCTCAAAAGAGTGTTCTGTACTGAATTGTTAAAAACTATAAATAGCTTTAAAAAAGTTTACTCTGAAAACAAAACAAAAACAGTCATCAATGTTTCAAACAAAAAAGTCCTAAAAAGTTGTTTCAGTCTTCCGTTAGTTCAGTCCCACATAATTAACTTGCTCTACTTTATGTTGGCTTAGCAATCGTCATGAACACATCAGCATGTTAGAGTTCTGGAAGTTTCTTGGGTTTTTATTGTTGTTTTCACTAGTACAATGGCACAATCTCCAAAGTTATCAGAAACCAACATTCAAGAAAACTTGTCAGAGTCATTTTCATGAACTACACTAAAGAAATGAGTTTTGGCACACTGCTTTTTTATAAACCACTTTTTTGAGAATACTTAATGTAAAATAATAATTGGGAATGAAAAACCAAGACAGCATGTTTACAAGCAAAGTTGACAAGGAAATTTGGTTATTTCTGTGGCATACAACAATTTAACATAATCATAATTATTGCTGATAACATATAGTAAGATATCAGAATTACTTGCATCTCATATGATAATGGAGCACAAACTAATAAAACATTTAGATAAATAGAAACCAAAGTAAGTTAAATATTCAGCCATGCTTCCTGTATGATTTTTAACACATTAAATAGGTCAAATGTGTCTCTCTGGGACTTCAGGGGAACTGATACTGACGAGTTAATGGGTGCAGCACACCAACATGGCACATGTATACATATGTAACAAACCTGCACGTTATGCACATGTACCCTAGAACTTAAAGTATAATAATAATAATAATAATTTAAAAAGAAAAAGAAATAATCTGGCATCGGGGATCCTATGAAGGTGGCAAAACATATGAAATAAACAAAATAAGACTGTATGCAAAGCTGCCCTGTAGAGGTTACTGAGGGATTTGTACATAATGTTGCAGATGAGTCAATGATCAAATAAAGCAATAGTTCCCAATCTTTTTGGCACCAGAGACTGGTTTCATGGAAGACAATATTTACATGGATGGGGGTGGGGTGGGGGGAGAAAGTTTCATCTCAGATTATCAGGCGTTAGATGGATTGTGATAAGGAGCATACATGATCGTTCCCTCACATGTGCAGTTCACAATAGGGTTCATGCTCCTATGAGAATCTAATGCCTGATGATCCGATAATAGACAGAGCTCCAGTGGTAATGCTTACTCACCCATTGCTCACCTCTTGCTGTGCAGCCTGGTTCCTCACAGGCCATTGACCAGTATTGGCCCCCAGCCAGGGAGGTGCAGACCCCTAATATAAAGTAAAGATGAAAGTTCTTTAAGTAGAAACACACACACACACCACCACCACCACCACCACCACCACCACTACCATCACCATACTTAAATAAGACTTCTACTTTTGTCTGGGACAAAACACATTATAATGGACTAATCCTCTTTCTGAAATAATTATAAATAAATAGAATATTAACACTGCTGAAATACCCTTGAAAGGCATTAACAGCACCAATTTAGGCAGGAGTTGAGGGATTACAATACTTAAGAGAAAGATAAAAAAGGCCACACTCATCTTGGATTTTTTTGCTTAGAACAGTTTTTTACAGTTCCAAGTTTACTGAAAAAGAGTTCAAGAATTAGAAAGCAATATTTTTGCACTGAGGAGGCTGAGATTGGAGCTTGAGCTGAAAACCTGTAGGACCTCAGAGAATTGTGCTACAAGATCTTCAAAATATACCCCCCCAATTTTTTTTTTTTTTTTTTTTTTTGGCTGATTCGTAAACTGCCCATGCAGAGGGGAGATCCTTAAAAGCATAGCAGAAAATAGTAGCTGAGAGGCTAAATACTATATGATGTGGTTAGGTTTTGTGTACAGATCCAAATCTCATCTTGAATTGTAATCCCAGGTTTTCCCCCTGGTGGGAAGTGATTGGATTATGGGGACGGTTTCACCCATGCTGTTCTCGTGACAGAGAGTGAATTCTCACGAGCTCTGATGGTTTTATAAGCATCTGGCATTTCCTCTGCTTGTGCTCACACTCTCTCTAGTCGCCTTGTGAAGAAAGTGCCTGCTTCCCCAACAGCCATGATTGTAAATTTCCTGAAGCCTCCCCAGCCATGTGGAACTGTGAATCAATTAAACCTCCTTGTTTACAAATTAAAAAAAAAAAAAAAGTTATTTAGGTCATTAAGACTGAATTTAGAATTTGATTTGGAAGTTTTGTCAAATGTCAAAGGTTCAAAACACTTGATGCTACAAAACAGAACCAGTGATCAGCATAAAATAAATTACTTATTAAGTCAAAAATGATATTTTAAATATTTTTTAAAACCAAAACCTTTATTATTTGATAGAAAGAGAAGAGACTCAGTTTCTCAAACAGTAAGGTCTAATATTGAGCCTGGTGGGATGGTTCACACTTGTAATCCCAGCACTTTGCGAGGCCAGGGCAGGGGGATTGCTTGATCCCAGGAGTTCAAGACCAGCCTGGGCAACATAGTCTTTCCCTGGCTAGCTCCTGTTCTTTGGGTTCTGGGGTTAAGAAGCGGTTGATTGAGGGGATAATTCTTAATGCAAGTCTCACAAGCATTAATGACCTATTTGACCGTTTGTAGCAGATTTTTACCTGAAAACAATCTCTGGGCCAGTTGATAGGTTTTATCCTTACTTAGGTGGAAGGCCTGGTGAGGTTTTCCACTGGCTGGCAGCTGGTAGATGAACCTTGCCGCCATCTGACTGTAACCATCCTGATGACTGAAACATACATCCCTGAGAGGTGGCCCATTCTGTTTGCACAGAAGAATATTGAGGTTTTATTTATCTTATAAGAGCCCTCCCAGATCAGAGGGGCTTCAATGTCTGCCAATGTAGAACTAACAATAAAATACCCAACACATGTCCTTTATCTCTGGGACTGGGTCGCATTCACCTGTAAGAGCCAACCAACCATATTTAGACCCAACAAAATTTAGAGGTGGACCCAAATGCAATGATTTAACATCAGCCACAAAGAAATATAAGGAAATCAGTCATTTTACAATTGGTATATTATAGCTAGAAGTGATATGCCACTCATTTGAAATTCTAGCTTCAAATGAAATTAAGAGCACCTATTATGAGTGCCTCCTAACCTGAAAGTCTTCTAAATGAACATTGTCTTGGCATGGAGAAACATGCAAGATACACTAGAAACACTCAAACTTTTGGCAGATAAATCAGCTACCTATAAGGTACTATTTATTACAAACCTAATAAAAATTCTAAGAAATAAACCCTGGAAGGCACTAAAATTATTCATATTCAATATAAAAGGCTCAAAATGTATTTAAAATGGGGCTATGCGCCTTGGCAAAATAAACCAAGGTAGAGAAATTGGTAACCCACGTAAAGCAATTCACGATCTAAACAAAATGATTGACAACCAAGGACATAAGGGCCAAACTGGCAACAGAGCCATCTAAGGCCACCAGTCAGATACCAAAATAATGGGCAAAGACACTCCTGAATTCCATGACTAAACCCATCTCTTCAGAAACAGCAGTGAAAACAAATTTTACAAGACTTTTTTTTCTTAACACTTGAACCTGGGGATCACAGGACATATATACAATGGCTATAGAGATAGACAAATACACACATACGGACACATTTCTTTCAGAATAGACAAATATACACATATGGACACATTTCTTTCAGACACCAGATCACAAATAAGCCTTCTTAGATACAGTGCACCACACTTCGATACAAACATCTGTATAAAGGACTGAGGAATATTAACTAGAGTCTCCCCAGTCTCTGCTTCTATATCCACTATAGCTCTAAACATATTTCTTGCATGTTTTACTGTTCACCCAAATTAGAAAACATTACAGGAATGGATCTGATTCCAAAACTTTTAAACCTGAGGTGGCTTATTAAGAAACTAAAGGAAGGAAAGTTGTCTGACCTAATGCAAATTAAAATGAAACCTCTAACACTGACTGCACCCCACCAGGCTACATACACTAAACAATACCCATTACAGGGAGGACATGAAGAAATAGAAGCAAGGTTCTGGAACTCCTCAAAGAAGATATTACTATAATGGACATATCAAATAACTTTAATTGTCCAGTATGGCCTGTCCTGAAACCAAATGAGAGCTATAGATGAACTATTGATAATACCAATTTAAATAAAGTCTCACCTAAAATGCCAGAAACATTACCAGATGTAGACTTTATTATTACAATTTGTGACTGTAATGAAAAGTACTGTGTAACCATAGACATGTTAGATAGGGTCTCTGTTTTACCAGTAGATATAGAAAACTAGGAATATACCAACTTTATTTACAAAGACAAAAAATACTAATTTAAAAGTTTAATGCAGGGCAATTAAACAGCCCACGTATTTTTTTTTTCTTTTTCTTTTTTTGAAATGGAGTCTTGCTCTGTCACCCAGGCTGGAGTGCAGTGGCGCAATCTCGGCTCACTGCAAGCTATGCCTCCCAGGTTCACACCATTCTTCTGCCTCAGCCTCCTGAGTAGATGGGACTACAGGCACCCGCCACCACGCCCGGCTAATTTGTGTGTATGTGTGTGTGTATGTGTGTGTTTGTGTGTTTTTAGTAGAGACAGGGTTTCACCATGTTAGCCAGGATGGTCTGGATCTCCTGATCTCGTGGTCTACTTGCCTTGCTAAAGTGCTGAGATTACAGGTGTCAGCCACCGCGCCCGGCCAGCCTACTGTATTTTATCAAAACTCATAGACAAATTAAAATACACATCACTAATAATATCATATGTACATGACATTAAAATGTTAACACAATGACTAGGTAAATGTTAAGCAAGAAACATCCCAATTAATATTGCTTTTAATATCACTGAGATAGACTATTCATATAGACAAACCACAGTCCCAGACACCAATTGCAAAGTTTTAGGAGTACAATGGCCATCAGAAGGGAGAAAAGCAATGATGTCAATGATAGATAAAAGCCCCCAAGGCACCAATAAACATGTAGGGCAAAGATTAGTAGGTTTATTTGGATATGGGAGACAGCATATGCCTATTTAAACATCATCCTAAAACCAATATATAAGACAACTAAGAATTTCCAAGACTTTGTGTGGGGACAAAAACAAAAACACTCGAAGCGCTGAAAGGCTACATTACCACATTTCACACTTTGCACTGTCCATCTTCTGATTCACAACTTTGGTTGGAAATTCTGATAAGTGCTGAATGTGAAAAGATCCATGGTCATTGTGGACAAAGAAATTAGATTCTAAATTCTTCCTACCAGTGGGATTTGGTACAATAAAATTTTCGCACTCTAACAACAAATTAAAAGCCCATTTGAAAAATGTACATGGCTTACACGTACCTAAGAAACTGAGCTGCTGACTGGCAACAACATCATTACAGTTAAATGCGATGTGGCTCTCCTTCACTGGATAAATTGAGTCCTGAAGAATTGACAGGTATCCAAATTGATTCAAGCTGCTCACATGGAAATGGTACATCCAGGATTGAAACACTGGCCTTAAGGGTCAACCAGGTCTCCTCACTGAGTAGATGGTCAAGACTGAAATAGACTTGCCAGAATGTATTCTGAGGACAGGGACAATCCATGCCAATGCAGGCAAATGGGGCCCTGTCTGGTCTAATGTCTTGCTCAACACCTGGTTTACAGACGGATCAGCCCCCGTGACCCAAAGCCAGATCCAATGGACAAAGCAGCACTCAGATCCCGGGACCACACAATCCTGAAGGAAGCGGACCAGTTACTGCACAGCGTGCAGGTCTGATTGGAGATGTTCTAGCAGTCAGAAACTCAGTATTAGAAAAACAACATAAGATTTGCATTTTTACAAACTCATGGGCAGTTGCAAATGGCATAAACCTATTGGTCACACAAATGGATGCAAAATAATTTTAAAATCAATGGTAAAGATATATGGTCCAAATTTTATTGGGAAGAAGTGAGTTACCAAACAGAATTAAGATACTTATCATACTTAACAACAGTGCAACAAAAATATAATTCAGAGACCTTGAATTTGTATAATCAAGTAGGTGCATTATCAGGGAATATAACCATTGCACACAAAACACACCTCAACTAAGGCAACACAGAAATCCAGACAACTCATGGGATGTTTCAGTACCACCTGTACAACTCAGCAGAAAATTGGACAATAAATGGGAGATACCACAAGTACCCCTAATAATTACAGTAAAACAGGAAAATGACTTTACAATTAAACAGTCACCAGAAGCAGCTTACACTTCACAAACACACCTATAACTATATAAGGAAAAAAAGAGACTTAGGCACATGATCACTGTACATGTGGTGATCAGACAGAAATTAAAAGTGGCATGGCATCAAATTCAATAGGGCATAGGTAATTGTGAACAATGTAAAGCCAGTCTAGAAAAGTATAGCTATACTAAACTCATAGATATGTATAAACCTAGCACCTTCAACTTGGGCTAACAAAAGATTTTTTATTGGTTTACTGAATCATCCCTACCCACAAAACTATGCACTAACAAAGCTGGATATATGTAAAATGATTTGCATAGCAATAGGGTTAGCCATTTATCTGCCAAATATACCATCTCAGCCTTAGAATTTATGATAGCTACTATGCAGACCCTAAAGAAATGGAAAGTGATCAGGTAACTCATTTTGCATCAAGGAATAACAGGCATTGGCAGATAAATGGGATATATAATGGAATTTTTTCCTATCCTATCATCTCACAGCAGCAGGATATATAGAGAGATTTAAAATGGACTATCAAAAAGAGAATTAAAAACTTTAGGAAAAAAATAAGTACAATCCAATAACCTGATATGTTTTACTTTAAAACAATGAGAAAGACAATAAGAGCAACCCTACTCTTATTTTAATCAGTTGACCTTAATGGTCTTACAGAATAAGGAGGCCAGGTGCAGTGGCTCACTTCTGTAATCTCAGCACTTTAGGAGGCCGAGGTGGGCAGATCAGTTGAGGTCAGGAGTTTGAGACCAGCCTGACCAACATGGTGAAACCCCTTCTTTATTAAAAATACAAAAATTAGCCAGGTGTCACGGTGGATACCTGTAATCCCAGCTACTCGGGAGGCTGAGGTATAAGAATCACTTGAACCTGGGAGGTGGAGGTTGCAATGAGTCAAGATCACGCCACTGCACTCCAGCCTGGGTGACAGAGTGAGACCCTGTCTCAAAAAAAAAAAAAATAGAATAAGGAAGAAAATAATGTAAATATTATTTATATCTTACAAGGTGAGCACTAGACTTAATGACAACAGTATCTCCCGAGTGGACATTGTGGCCAGTGGACATGTAAGTACTTACTGGACTATAGGAAAAAAAGGAGAGGTACAATTACACACAATCTCCAACCTTTCTCCTGGTTTTCACTAGAACTGTATTTGTTATCACTCTTCCTGCAAAATTGGCACTGCACTGCTGTTTTCTAATCCTTGTATTAATGTAATTGGCATTGTATTCAATTCAATTAAATTTTAATTGCTACTAACCTAATACATTAACTTTAACATCACTTATAGCCATCACTGGAATAAGAAAATATGTCACTCGCTTAAGACAACATTATACCTACAAATTTTTGTAGCTTCTCAACTGTTGGTCTTACCACCTTTCTTACCCACATCTTACTAGCCATCATAGTGACTTTACAGTCTTGTGATTCCTTATATTGCCACCAGAGAGACTGCAAGCCAGAGTAATGCAAGTGCACACTTCTCTCACTGTAGAAAAATTAAAAATTACACTCTTTTCTTGCTAATTACATCACTGAATTAATAATTTGCACACCAACACCTGTAATGCACCTCCAGTATATGGACTTAGCATCTCCAAGATCACATGCAGCATCTCCAAGCTCTCTTATCACCCCTTTATGTTCTTCCCTTATTCACCTTTCTCTTTATCTTCAGCCACATCTTCACCATCTAGAATCTTTATGACCATGTTGCCAGATTTTCTTGATGAATCAATGAAGCATGTGAGCCCCATCAGGTAGGGCCACACTGGAATGTCAAACCAGACCTGGTGGAAACCGGGCATCACTACCAGTTTTATCAGTCTCTATATTTGTGAAGTAAATACAGCATTAGGAACCATTTTAAGCTCAGCTGAATACACAGGCTCTGAGGATTACAGTGGTCCCACTGTCACATAAATTGTATTGCTAAACTGCTTAATAAGATAAGAGAAAACCCATAGAACTACCTTACTTTGCTTGATGTACCTCACCTTACTCAAACTGCTATACCACTGCTAACAGCAACCCTATACTGCGTTGTCAGAGAAGAACAGATAAAGATGCAGTGTATCAGTGGGGTATTATATCTTAGTTTATTTGCAGTTTATATTTAATTTTTAATATCTCATAATATCAAACAGGATTCATACAAATAGATTAAAATATTTTAAGATATTTTATAGGGGAATAATGACATTTCTGTTTTTACTACTACTATTCCTAAAGCAGTCATCATAATTCCTGAGCCTTGAATATATGCATATCAAACAATGCAAACTTTTAACACCGCACCTAGATTTGTAGGATTACCAGAACACACTCCACAATTTGTACTTTACAAAAATATATCATGTTTGGAACAATTGCTGGAAAACCAAGGAATTGATAATATTTAGAGCCTCAATTAGTAGACCATTCCCTTCACAGTCATTTGACCCAATACAATGCCTGAAGAGTTCCCACATACTCATGTATATTCAGTGCATCTACTTTTTTTAATAACAAGATACGGTCTCACTCTTTTGTCCAGGCTGGAGTGTGCATTGGCACCATCAGAGTTCACTGTAGCTTCAAAGTCCTGGGGTCAAGTGACCCTCCCACCTCAGTCTCCTGTGAAGCTAGGACTGCAGGTCCACACCACCATGCTCAGCCATTTTATTTTATTATTATTTTTTTTGAGACGGAGTCTTGCTCTGTGGCTCCAGGCTGGAGTGCAGTGGCCAGATCTCAGCTCACTGCAAGCTCCGCCTCCTGGGTTTACACCATTCTCCTGCCTCAGCCTCCTGAGTAGCTGGGACTACAGGCGCCCACCACCTCGCCCGGCTAGTTTTTTGTCTTTTTAGTAGAGACGCGGTTTCACCGTGTTAGCCAGGATGGTCTCGATCTCCTGACCTTGTGATCCGCCCGTCTCGGCCTCCCAAAGTGCTGGGATTACAGGCTTGGGCCACCGCGCCCGGCCAGCCATTTTATTTTTTATAGAGACAGGTTCACATTGTGTAGTCCAGCCTGGTGTCAAACTCCTGGGCCCAAGTGATCCTCCCGCCTTGGCTTTTTGATCAGTGCATCTTCATAGAAATTCTTTATGTATTCCTAAATACACCTTGGAAGAATGCATACATGACATGACTAAAGATGACTCATCCACCTTATATAGCTACAGCCAAGGTTTGTTAACATCACAAATCAACGGACAGCACACATAGTAGATAAAGAAATGCTAATATAAACAGAAATAGCAATCAAAAGATGTCATTACATAAAAAGCCACATATCAGACCAAACACCAATTCTGGTAGCACGTACAGAACTATGTATTGAAGGATCTAAATGAATTTTAATGTTTTTAAATCGAAGTATGTCCTGGTGACTCATGAAAACAGTTTGCTCTGATTATTCCCTTTGCCCTGGTGCCAAGATGAGACTTTGGTTAACTTGAATTTGGTGTTAGATAATGGCAGAAGTCAGTGCCACTTTTTAGATGAGATGTGTGTACTCAGGAGTCAAAGCCCTGTAACATAACAGCACAAGGATAGTTAATAGCACCTAATAAGAATTTTTTTAAGGGAGTGGAAGTGGCCATACTGTAGTCCATGACCTGACTGGAAGTGGTAAAAAAAAAAAAAAAAATTTGTCATTCAGTGATTAATTTTATAGCTTTGATGTAAACTTCCACAGTATGTCAGAGACTTAATTTAGGATTTGACTTTGAATGCCTCTGTCAGAGATGTTAAAGATGTTAAGAGTTTCAAAACATTTGATTGAAACAGAACTACCATTCCTTGCAAAACAGTAGTTGCTCATTTAAGCAAAGCAATAATCAGAACACTCTGAAGGCAATAAAGAAGGTTACATGAATGTAAAAACCTTAACCCTTTTAGATATTTTTTTTTAGCAATTAAAAAACTAATAAAGAAAATATAGAATTATTTTGATAAAACAAAAAAATATTTCTTAAACCAGTTTCCAGAAAGGCAGAGAGTAAAACTTGCAGTTATAGGAAGTCTATTTAGATAACCTGGATATTAAATCTTATGAAAGTGTGTTTGAATTTAATCAGACTCAGAAAGAATATCTTCAAGTTTATGAGCATAGCAGGGGAATTCATAATTTCTGGTAACTATATGAGCAGTTTTCTGATTACATTGAAAATTTAAACATATGCAGAAAAGCCAGAAGGACCCCACAACTACATGGACACCGAGCAACCTGCTCCTGAATGACTCTTGGGTAAATAATGAAATTAAGGCATAAATCAAGAAGTTCTTTGAAACTGAGAACAAAAATACAATGTACCAGAATCTCTGGGACACAGCTACAGCAGTGTTAAGAGGGTAATTTATAATACTAAATTTTTGCCCATATCAAAAAGCTAGAAAGATTTCTCAAGTTAACAGCCTGACATCACAACTAAAAGAACTAGAGAACCAAGAGGAAACAAACCTCAAAGCTAGCAGAAGACAAGAAATAACCAAGAACAGAGCTGAACTGAAGGTGATAGAGGCACAAAAACTCTTCTAAAATTAATGAATCCAGGAACTGGTTTTTTGAAAACTTAATAAAATAGATTGGCCATAGATCATTAGCTAGACTAATAAGAAAAGATAGACGATTCAAATGAACACAATCAGAAATGATAAGGGGGACATCGCCACTGACCCCACAGAAATACAACCATCAGAGAATACTGTAACTGCAATCTCTATGCACATAAAGTAGAAAATCTGGAAGAAAGGATAAATTCCTTGACACTTAAACACCCTCCCAATACTGAACCATGAAGAAATTGAATAGACCAGTAATAAGTTCTGTTCTAAAATTGAGGCAGTAATAAATAGCCTCCCAACCATAAAAAGCCCAAGACCACGTGGATTCACAGCTGAATTCTACCAGAAGTAAAGAAGAGCTGGTACCATTTACACTGAATCTATTCCAAAAACGCGAGAAAGAGGGACTCTTCCTTAACTCATTCTATGGGGCCAGTGTCATCCTGATAGCAAAACCTGACAGAGATACAGCAAAAAGGGAAAACTTCAAGCCAATATCCTTGATGAACATCCATGAAAAAGTCCTTAACAAAATACTGGCAAGCCAAATCCAGCAGTACATCAAAAACATCCCTTCATGTTAAAAACTCTCAGTGAACTAGGTATTGAAGAAACGTACCTCGAAATAATAAGAGCCATATATGACAAACCCACAGATAATATCATACTGAATGGGCAAATGCTGGAAGCATTTCCTTTGAAAATGGGCACAAGACAAGGATGCCCTCTCTTACCACTTGTATTCAACATGATAGTGGAAGTTCTGGTCAGGGCAATGAGGCAAGAGAAATAAAGAGGGAGAGTCCATCTCAATAAAAACAATTTTAAAAATAAAATGTTTTTCTGGAACCGTTCTGATTACCGATATTTGTATTAGTTAATTTTATCCAAAGAGACGGAAACAGTAGAATGGTTAAGTAGGTAGGTAGGTAGGTAGGTAGGTAGGTAGGTAGGTAGATGAGAGGGGATTTATTTATGGTATTTCTCACATAAGTATAGATCCAGGCTGAGATCTTCCACAAAAGGCTCTCTGGAAGCTGTGTGGATGCAGGGATGCTGGTAGTGCACCGAAGTGCAAAGACCAAATTTCTTAGAACCATGGAAACTTGGTGTAACTGAGTTTAGGCTAAATGGCTCTGGGAAGTTTCTTCAGTTGTATCCTCAATCAATTTCAAATACCTCTATGTCTGCAGTTTGATGTGTGGTTGTGTCATTTTCTAGCATATTCTATTGTTTTCTGACTACTAGATGCTCCAGGATAATTATGCTTATTCGCCACCTAATTGAACTCTAATCAATTTTTTACAGAGTTCTAGCTTTCTTAAATTAGAAAATGGAATTAGAAATGAAGATTTAGCCACCGAGTTTATGCGTTGTGACTCGGAAATCTGTTGATTTGTACCTGACAAAGCAAACAAATACATCTGTGAATTCTTGTTATACTGACACAGAATATATATGTCAACATAGGTCAATATTCATTTACATTAAATTAAAGGTGAATCTATTGTTTCCAGCCACACATGATCTTATTCAGTACACAGGAATCTATTATCCACCCATCACCCCTTACTCGTATATAGCCTACTGCTCTAACAGTAAGCTAGATGGTTCTGTTAATGTAATCATACCCTGAAAATACAGGTCGAGTTACCTCTCCAAACTGTATGGGATCAGAAGTGTTTCAGATTTTGGAATTTTGGGGTTTTGGAATATTTTCATATACATGATGAGATATTTCATGGATAGTGGTGTGGGGTAACAATGGCCAGTGGTGCAAGGATAAAATAATTTAAGAGATTCATAGGTAGAGAAAGGCAGGTTTATTAGAGAAAGTAGGAAAACACATTGCACGGATGGCAACGGTCAAGTTAACATGAGGGAGGCTAACTGTGAGGAAACAAAGACCTGATGAGGATTTTATAGGATGGAACTTGGGTTAGTTGATAACGTCAAGGTAGCAGAGCACTTAACCTGCATTCAGAATTTCTTTCAGCTGGGGTCAGCTGGGGTGTTTGATAAATTAGGGCATTTGGCCGGGTGCGGTGGCTCAAGCCTGTAATCCCAGCACTTTGGGAGGCCGAGACGGGTGGATCATGAGGTCAGGAGATCGAGACCATCCTGGCTAACACGGTGAAACCCCGTCTCTACTAAAAATACAAAAAACTAGCCGGGCGAGGTGGCGGGCGCCTGTAGTCCCAGCTACTCGGGAGGCTGAGGCAGGAGAATGGCGTGAACCCGGATGGCGGAGCTTGCAGTGAGCTGAGATCCAGCCACTGCACTCCAGCCTGGGCGACAGAGCGAGACTCCGTCTCAAAAAAAAAAAAAAAAAAAAAAAATTAGGGCATTTGATGGTAAGCAGGAAGTTTGTGAGTTATGTATATTTTCTGAGCAGGAGGGCCATGTGTCTTGGGCCATATGTCCTCAGCCATGAAGAAAGCAGACCTGTAACTTATCTGCCTTCTCTTGTTTAAATTTTCTGGACATGGAGGAAGGCATATTTATAACTTACTGCTTATTTGCTTTAACTCTTTTGGTTCCCCTGGTCCTGCTATGTGGCATGTGGGTGAAGGTCTTGTCTTCTAATTGCTTCCTGCTGATTGGAGGTGTAGAGCTGACCCCATCTAGGATTGTTAGTAGGTCAGGTGGTTACATGGGCCTGAATCCTTGAATTGGGACTTAAACTGGGCAGAGCTGATGTGGGACAATAGGGGAACAGCATTTGCAGCCTAACATTTTGTCCTGCTGCATCCAAAGGAGAGTTATGAATTTCTCTTTTAGTGACTGACACTTTTGCTACAGTAACCTCTTGGTTCAAAATTGTTACATTCTAGAAGACACAAAACAAGATATTGCATGAATATACATGGTACAAATAAATGAATATGAACATTGTTATAAGTAACAGTGGAGTGTGATAAAAAAGACTTAAATATTAGTGGGACAAGAGAAAATTGAGGAAACATTGTAAATGTATTAGTGAGGTTGAGAAATTGTCTAGTCTTGATCCCATTCTTATATATTCTATCCTGGTTGCTGAACTATTTATAGGCATAAAGGAATTAGTATAAATTTTGCTGCCATTAACTTTGTTGTTTCCCCACTATAGAGAAAACCTGCAGAGGTACACGTAGTGAACTCGTCTCCCATTTTGGTGTGTTTGATTATAGTTGAAGTGTAATTGCAATGGGCTGGTGTTAAAGCCCTTAGGGAAGAATTAGACCCTCAGACTTTCTGATGTAGAAGATAGCCTACAGGCTTCTACGTATGATGAAGGCAAACAAATTTCTAATAAGAGACATTTTTTATGTAAATAGAAGAAAAGCAAGGATTAGCATTGGGCACAATTTATGCAGATATTAGACTTAAAGCAATTTTAATTATAGTGAAGGAAGACAGTGGCATTTTTTTTTCTTTCTCTTGCCTATATTATAAAGAGTTTCAGTTTGCAGGACCTTAGCAAAGAGCTCTATTGAGTTTAAGTTAGAAATATGAAAGGAAAACAAATGGAAGGTATTAGTTTGGGTACTTATAGGATTCAGTTTGGGAAATTGTAGGATTCAGTTAAAACTACAGAAAATAAGAAAAATGTAAAAACACTGGACAAGACTGCAATTTGACGACAGGTATACTACAGCTTTTCTGAAACATAATTTTTCTCTCGTCCCTGTTTTTACTAAAGACAAATTATAGTAGTACAAATCTATTGGCAAAATAAGTTGTGGTTGTGTTATACTTGGGTTTGAGTATTTGAATAAAGTCAGCAAGAATAATTATTTTCCATATTATACTCTTTATAACCTGTATCAATTGTGTAAATTCCTCTCCTCTTGAGGTCCCAAAATAACTTGGGGTTCCTGGGCCTGTTTGAAAGTCACATTCTTTACTTACTGAAAGCAAGAAACCCTGTACAGCGACTGAAGACAAGGTATGAGGCCAATTTTTCCAGCTTTGATTGGCACTTTGTAAGTCAGCTTTGCTTCTTTAAAGCAGTTTGTTTATATTTGAAAGCATGCCATTCCAGCCAAAGCTTTGGTAAATTACTGGTGTTTCCAGTTATGTCCTGTTATAAAAGAAAAGAGATACTTAATCAACTTGTACAAATAACTATACTGCCATAAACTAAGTATACTTATAAATAGTTTTTAAATTCTGGAGAAATATGCTTCAGATTTTTGGTGATGAGATTGTACTTTAATTGTAAAAGGCTCTAAGTAGCTTAAAAGAAAAAAGTTTTTCTGGAGTTTGAAAAATAAAAATTAGTAATATCCAAATGTCATAAAAAGATGTTTCTAGTGTTTCATTAGTTTATGTAATTAACTCCTACTCTGCTCAATACTTGGGAACACATTAGCTTTCAGTGGGAATTTTGGAAGCTATTTATTTTAATACCACAGTTTTAAGGCATCAGAAACCCTCATCCAAGAGCACCTGTTAGAGTTTTATAACTGATTATAGAACAACCTTGAAAATAACTTAAGTAAAACAATTGTAGATGAAAAAAGTCTTAGAACACGCATAGTTAAGATCCACGTGTCTCCGTGGCACACAATAATGTAACATAACAATCATAATTGGTACTGATAATGTATACTGAGACATACCACAATTATAGGAATCTTATAAAATTCTGGAACACACATCAATAACAACACATTATATAAACGTAACTTAAGGTATGCTAAACACCATTTTGTACTTGATAACATTTCTTGTATGAATTTAATACCAAATAAGCCAAATATGGGTTTTTTTTGGACTTTAGAATCTTTAGTATCTGCAAAAACTAAATAATCTCTTCAAATCTTAGCCATTTGCTAAGCAGATCCATAGAACTTTCTTTACAAGAGTAACCTTTTACAAACCTATCACAACTTGCTTAAACCTTCCGTTTTATTCCATTACTTTTATGTTAAGGCAATCCTTACAACCTTCTCAACTAGACAAAATTACATTCCCTTTAAGAAAAATCATATTCTCATACCTTCTTACAAACTTTGCCAAAAACATATTTTACTTTTCTTAAAACTGCTCTTCTAGTAGTTTAAGTACATGTTACACTGTTAACTCTTAGCAACTTTTACTTTTGGTGAGAAATCTAGTAATTAAGCAACTTCAACCATTTATAAGATTGCAAAGCCCGTAACTTTTCTAAGCCTAGCCAGGCGACCTGCCGAACTCCATATATTCCTAGACCTTACCTAGAATGTAATCACTGGGAAAACAGACAAGTTAAATAATTATTAAACTCATAGAAGCAGTTTATGGTCTTGAAACATTTAGCAAACAGTATTTAGCTTGCCTAATTTAGATTAAATGTCAGAACTTTGAAGACATTTATTTTACCAACAATCTTTTAAACTGTCTTTGTTTAAGGATTAGAGTCAAATGACCTAAAGCCATTAAAGTTTCAATTTTTTGACAATGTGTTTGATTGAAGCCCTTTTTTTGTTGTTTTTCGCTTGTTTGGTTTCGTTTTTTGGGACGAAGTCTCTCTCTGTGGCCCAGACTGGAGTGCAGTGATGCGATCTTGGCTCACTGCTAGCTCTGCCTACCGGGTTCACACGATTCTCCTGCCTCAGCCGCCCCAAGTAGCTGGGACTACAGGCGCCCACCACCATGTCCAGCTAAGTTTTTTGTATTTTTAGTAGACATGGAGTTTCACCGTGTTAGCTAGGATGGTCTTGATATCCTGACCTCATGATCTGCTTGCTTCGACCTCCAAAAGTGCTAGGATTACAGGTGTGAGCCACTGCTCCCGGCCTCAAGCACTTATTTTTCTTTAATCCAATTAATAAGAGCTCTTTTTTATAAACATCACATATAATACACAGAAATGGAGAATTAAGACAGAATTCCATTGTGTGAGAAGTTTTTAGAGGGCAATAAACCCAAACACAAAATACATATTCACAGTTACTTTATCAAGAATTTTTAAAGCTGGCTTATTTATTCAAGGCTCCTGTGAACTTGAAAAGTATTTGGACATGATTTATGTGTACTGATTCATTTATATTGCCAGTTGGATAGCATGCTAAACAAAAAAACAGGATAACTATTACATTTACATTGCATAAACGTTAAAACATGAACTATACATATATATACACAAAGATTTAATAGCTTTTACATTAGAATTTTGGCTGGGCGTGGTGGTGCAAGCCTGTAATCCCAGCACTTTGGGAGGCCGAGACGGGCGGATCACGAGATCACAAGATCAAGACCATCCTGGCTAACACGGTGAAACCGTGTCTCTACTAAAAAATACAAAAAAACTAGCCGGGCGAGGTGGCGGGCGCCTGTAGTCCCAGCTACTCGGGAGGCTGAGGCAGGAGAATGGTGTGAACCCAGGAGGCGAAGCTTGCAGTGAGCTGAGATACGGCCACTGCACTCCAGCCTGGGCAACAGAGCGAGACTCCGTCTCAAAAAAAAAAGAATTTTGGCCATGATTCAGCATTACAAACTTACCTACAAAAGATACCTGACTTAAGTTATTTTTCTGATAAAATTGAAACCTGTTTATATATGGCTAGCCTTTGCAATCCAAGGAAAGCTGTGAACCAAAGTTAGGGGTAAAGCAATCTTTATGGCAGTTTGTTTTAATAAAAACCTCTTTTACACTTTAATTTCAAATGAGTTTTAATGTTTACGTTTTAGATAGACCATAAACAATGAGGTTTATCTCAGCAGTAGCAGCTTAGCAGATTTAAGCAGGCAGAAAAGAAAAGGGGAAGATAGAGAGCTTTATTTAGCAGATTTTGCTTTACAGTACAGGTTAAACACTTGAGCTGATTTTTTTTTTTTTGTAGTAATTTGCCTATTTGTTTAAAATGTGCACCGAAACAGGCTATAACAAGTAACCAGCTGGAGTTTTAAAGAGAATGACAAAATGAGGGGTTAGGATGTTAGAAACTGGTTTCCCCCCGCCCTTTTAAGGCTGTATCTTTGGATTGAACAGAAAAATGAAAAGAAAGGAGTGGAGAAGAAAGGGATATGTTTTACAGGAGAGCTTGTGAGCCTCTTAGCCACTGTAGGGTATGGAGCCACCACCTTTTTTACTTTTGTTTGTCTCCTTTAGCACGTTAAACCTAAACCTGTAACAGGATGGGGCTAGTTAAGCAGCCAACAGTTGAGCCTCCCTTTTGTCTCTGCTTTTTTCCTTAACCCTTTTCTCTTCATTTTGCTCTCCATTATAAATTTAGGCTAAGGAGGCCAATTTGAAGTTGTTGTTGTTTTTTTTTTTAATAGGAGCCATGTTGTATTACATAAGAAGGTGTTTCTTTCTGAGGGGTTGGGGTTTGAATTTGTCCGAATGCTTTAAAATACAGCCTGAGTCTGCAGGAATGGACAGGGTTGGTCTTACGGTTGGACTGGAAAACATGCCGCTCAAGGGCTAGTGCCACTTGGGTTCACAAACCACACCTTTTCGCAAGGTGTCCTGCCAAAATGAAAAGAGAGTTTCATGTACATCCACTGAGGGACTCAGGGTGCATTTAAGGTGTACCCCACCTATTGGAAAAGACCGCTCGGCCCCTCAAGGACTTTATGCTGGATGGCCAGTCCAGGTACTCTTACTGAGTGATCAGCCTAGGTACGAGGGAAGACGGTAAAGGAAGCTCTTCATCGGGTGCCAGCCTGGTAGGAAAGCTCATCATTCTTACGCAGTCTGAGATCACCTGATTTGGCAAGTCCAGAACAGGATGGCTGGCTGACTGTCCACAGGAGAATTTAGAATGAGAAAGAGAGTGTATGAGTTACCTGAAACGAGCTTCCACTGTCAGCTGTCTCCCATGGACGGATGAAGGACTATGACCAGAAAAGAGAGGAGAGAGCCTTTCCTCGTTCTGGGCAGGACAGCTATCCCTGTTCACTTTTTGGCCTTCAGGCAACCTCGGAGAGTGGCCCTGGCCAGTTATCCTCAACTTCCAAAGAGCTACTAGTAAATGGCCACTGAAAGACTGAAAAGAGAAAAGGATTCGGGTCACTCACCTGAACCAGGCACAGCAATCCATTGCTTCCACATGGGCACCCTTCAGTCCCACCATTCAGTCCCAGAGTACAGCCCTGGCCAGAAACCTGCGATTGTCTCTGTGCTTAGACACTCTTCAATGAGGGTCCAAAATAGGGAAAGGGAAAGAGAAAGAAGAGAGGATGTTTCCTGTGAGGAGAGAGAGTTCCTGTACAAGAGTCCCCTTATGGGCCACTAAAATATAAGGGAACGATGGCCGGCGGTGCATGGGGTAAAAGAATTTACCAAGACAGCCGTAGCTAGAGCTAGGTTAGATTTATTAAATGAGAAAGTAGGAAAATATGTTGCAAGAAAGTCAGTGGACAAGTTAGCATGAGGGAGAACTGTGAGGACACAAAGGCTTACTTGAGGATTTTATAGAATGGAAGGAACTTGGGCTGATTGATAACACCAAGTAGCAGGGCACTTCACCTGCATTCTTCTGTCAGGGGTGTTCGATAAATTGAGGCAATTGATAGCAAGCAGGAAGGTTGTGAGTTGTGTATGTTATCTGAGCAGGAGGGCCATATGTCTTGGACCATACGTCCTGGGCCGTAAAGAAAAGCAGACCTGTAACTTAGCTGCTTTCTCTTGTTTAAATTTTCTGGACGTGCAGAAGGGCCTATTGATAGCCTCTTTGCTTTATCTCTTTTGCTTTCCCTGGTCCTTCCAGCCTGATTCCTTTTTGCTAATTAGGACTCCACAGATGGGATACAAGTATGTATGTGGATTCATTTATATTTTATTTTATTTTAAAAACTAAGGCTAGTCAAGTGAAGCAGTGGGAGTGGAACAGGCATTTATATTTCAAATATACTTTACACACATAGCCTGAAGCTAGTTGTATACAATATTTTAATAGCTGCACATGAAACAAAGCTTGCATACATTGAACCATCAGAAAGCAGTGTCACTATCTTGGCCTCCCATGTGGACAATCTTTGATTGTTTAGAATCACCATCATCTCTGACTATGAATTTATATGTTGCGGATAAGCAAGTATTTTCTTCTACTTATTTACCCATAAGTACTTAACTCATAAAATATGATATTCCATTAATACAGTAAAATAATTGTGCATTCAGAGTGCAAGTATACAGTCACGTGCCCTGTAATGACATTTCAGTCAAAGGTGGGCCGCAGATGTGGTGGAGGTGTCATGAGAATATAATGGAGCTGAAAAATTCCTATCTCCTAGTGATGTCGTGTATAAAGCATTACTCACGTGTTTGTGGTGATGTTGCTAAAAATGAAATCAGCCCAATTGTCCCATAGACCTATTTTTTGTGTGTGTGTGTGTGTAAATATGTATATTGACCCTCCCTTGCCTTAAAACTTGAAACATACATATCTGTCTTATCTGAGTTCTTTACTCGGAAAACCAACCCTCATTCAAATAACTGAAACTCACCAGATCACTGCATCCATAGAATCCAGACTCCTCATTCGACAATCCAGACTCCTTATTTGACATGATTGCTTCCTTAACCCCCCAATTCTTGTTGCTTGCAGCTATATTTCTTCCCCAATATGTAAACCCCCAACTTTAGTTAGTTGGGAAGATTAGTCAATCTGAGGCTGATCTCCTGTCTCTCCAGCTGCTGTCAAATACATAAAGCTTTCTTCCCTGACAATATTTGTCTCAGTGATTCCCTTTCTGTGTGGTGAGCAACAGGATCCAGATTGAACCTCTGGTGTCTTGGTAACAAAAACAACCTTCTGTGCTGCCAGTTGTGTAAAAGTATAGCACATACAATTATGTACAGTATATAATACTTGATAATAGTAGTAAACTATATTACTGATTTATGTATTTACAATGCTATATTTTTATTTTAGAAGGAACTCCTACTTATTTTTTTAAAAAAAATTTAACTGTAAAACGGGCTTAGATGCTTTTAGGAGGTATCCAGAGAAGTTATTTATTTATTTATTTATTTATTTATTTTGAGAGGGAGTTTCGCTCTTGTCGCCCAGGCTGGAGTGCAATGGGGCAATCTCAGCTCACTGCAACATCCACCTCCTGGCCTCAAGCAATTCTCCTGCCTTAGCCTCCCGAGTAGCTGGGATTACAGGCACCCTCCACTACGCCTGGCTAATTTTTATATTTTTAGTAGAGACGGGGTTTCACCATGTCGGCCAGGCTGGTCTCTTAACTCTTGACCTCATCATTGCCTGCCTCAGCCTCCCAAAGTGCTGGGATTACAGGCATGAGCCACCACTCCCGGCCCCAGAGAAGTTATTTTTATCATAGGAGAGGACAGTTCCAGGCCTGTTGTTGCCCCTGAAGATCTTCTAGTGGAATCAGTTGTGGAGGTAGATGACGGTGATATTGATGATTCTGACTCTGTGAAGGCCTAAGAAATTCTGTGTTTGTATCTTAGTTTTTAAGCAAAAGTTTGAAAAGTAAAAACTTTAAAATTTAAAATCGATAAAAGCTCAAAAATAAGAATATAAATAATATATTTTGTACAGGTGTGTAATGTACAATGTAAAGTGTTACTAAAAAAGTAAAAACTTTAAAAATCAAAAAGTTTATAAAGTTGAAAAGTTAAACTAAGACATGTTTTAATACTTGAATGTAGGCAATTTTTATAAGTTTGTTGTTTACGTGTACAGCATTTATAAAGTCTACAATAGTGTACAGTAATATCCTGGCTTTCACATTCACTCACTACTCACCCACTGGCTCACCTAGGGTAACTTGAAGTCCTGCAAGCTCCATTCATGATAGCTGTCTTAGACAGACATACCATTTTTTATATTTTATATCATTTTACTGTGTCTTTTTATTGCTGAGGTGTGTTTACATATACAAGTACTATAATAACATGCTATATTGGTTTGTAGCCTAGGACAATAGGCTACATTCTCCAGGTTCTGTAAGTACACTAGGATATTCCCAAATAACAAAATCACCTAACAGCCCATTTTTCAGAACATATCCATTAAGTGACACATGACTGTGCCTGTACGTTCCTGCTTGAGGGTGTCCAGGTTTTTGGTGTTTTGAACAAAGAATCGAACAAAAGTTTTGCACAAATAAAGCAAGGAAAGAATGAAGAAAAAAGGCAGAGATTTATTGAAAATGAAAGCATGTTTCACGGTGGGAGCAGGCCCAAGCAAGCAGCTCAAGGACCCTAGTTACATAATTTTCTGGGGTTTTAATACCCCGTAGGGGTTTCCCGTTGGTTACATGGTGTGCACCCTATGTAAATGAAGAGGATGGAGTTACAAAGCCATTTACATTCCTGTCATTGCTCAAGTGTTTCCATTTGATTTAGTTCTAGGAAGTCCTTAGGTTCCCTGCCTCCAGGCCCTGTTCTCCTGTCTCATGTCCCCCCTGAAAGATGTGGTCCTCATAAATCTTTATGGAGGCAGAGGGACCAATGCTTTAATCTGTAACTGCTTCATGCTGGCTTGGAGCGTAATCCCTGTCTATTGGGGATCATAGAACAGTGAAATTGGGTTGAATAGAAGGAGAGTTGTCTACAGTGGAATCAGGTGGGAAAGATGGAGAGTTGTCTACAGTGGAATGAGGTGGAATAGATGGACAGTTACCTATCGTGGGATTTGGTGGCATAGACAGAGAGTTGTCTCCAGTGGAATTGGGTGGAATAGACGGAGAGTTGTCTACAATGGAATCAGGTAGAATAGAGGGAGAGTTGCCATAGTGGTCTGGAAAAGGAAAAAGGACTTTGAAAAGTGGAGCTTTTATCAGGTGACCCAAATTTTACCTGTGGTGTCCCCCTCAAAAAATGCTGGGCCCTGACTGGGGTCCCCAGTGGTGTAGCCCTTCTGGGCTTCATCTTAGTCTGTCAGACGTCTCTGACCTTAGATGGGTGACAGCACTGCTTTGGAATGGTTCCTTCCACCACTGATGGCCTACTATTAGCTTTCCCTCTTGTTTCTGGAAGAAGGCCTCAACTTGTAGAATTAATTTTCAGTCAAATCTTTGGATTTCTTTTTATCCCGCTTAATTATTTAACTCACTAAATTTAGGCACAATTAAATTGTACATAAATTCCCTTTTATGAATCACTCCAATGACTCTCTCAGACCTTCTGCAACATGCCCAGAGCCTCTGACTTGTCTTTAGCAGGCTGAGTAGGGGAAAGGAAGAATTTAGCATGTGGAAAGAAGGTTTAAGACAGATAAGAAATAAAGATAGGTGAAACATGTGTGAGTTCACCCTGGACAAGCTGCCGCTGCCAATTGCATCACATGTAGGGACCAGAAATTATAACCAGAAAAGGATAGAAAAGAGTCCCGTTCTGGGGAGGTAGCCATCCCTGTTCGTTCCTTGGCCTCAGGCAATGCCGGAGAGTGGCCCCAGCCAGTTGCCCTCACTTACAAAGGAGCTACTAAGAAATGGCCACTGAAAAACTGAGAAAGGAAGAAAGGAAAAGAACTCAGTAAAAGGAAAAAAGGAATAGGGCTAGGAACTAAAGGTTCCCTGCCTCCAGGTTCTGTTCTCCTGCCTCATGTACCACCAATAACAAACAGTGGCATGGTTTCTGTTTCTTTCTATAATGTTGTGTTTTGATTTGAAGCTCACTGTACACTATATTTTATTTTTATGGGCCAGAAGAAACATCAGAAGCAGTTCAGGGACCAGGAAGTGCATCCTGTATAGATGAGGCGTTCTGTAAGATGGTATTTTAAATGTTAACTTTTTTTTAAGATTAGGGATGCGCATGTATATATATGTACATGTATAGTGAGTTCAAAATCGGTAATTGATATCCCTACGGGGAAGAACTTTGCCAATTAAAATGCAGTGCTTATGTGTAAAACCTTTGACTTTAAGACTCAGAACCTCCGCTTATTACTTGTTTCATAGGTCAGTCCCTCATTCCCCACTTCCGTCAATGAGGTTATTTCTTACCATTGTTATATATTTGTATATATTTTTGTCACATTTCCTCCTGGAATCCCCCTACCTACTGAATAAGGTTTTTAATTTGCATATTGTTATGCTCACTCTTAGTAATAATATAAGGTAAGGTTTGAGACTCAGTGTCGTGTATCCGTATTTACACTATGATAATACAGAATAATTTCACTGCCTAAAAGAAAACCTCTGTACATACATTTACCTTTCCTCTCTCCAAATTCCTTAATAACCACTAAACTTTACTGTCTCTATGTGATTGCCCTTTCCAGAGTACCATGTGAGCAGAATTACCTAGTACTTTGCCTTTTCCAACTTCTTTTTTCACTTATCAATATACCTTGTAAGTTTGTAAAGTATGTCGCACAGTTGTTTTGATTTGCTTTTTTCTCACGACACAAGACATTGAACATTTTTTGATGTGCTTATTGTACATGACGATCACTTCCTTGGAGAAATCACTATGTGAATACTTTACCGTATTTTATTGGGATATTTGCCTTTTGATTTTTGAGTTGTAAGGTGCTTTCATATATTCTGGAAAGAAGAAGTTTGTTAACTATATGACTTGAAAAGATTTTCTTCAATATTTTGGGAGTCTTTTTACTTAATGGTATACTTTGAGTTGTAAAAGTGTTTAATTCTGATAAATTTTAATGTATCTATATTTTCATCCGTTTTTTATGCTTATGCATTCTTGGCATAGAAATCATTGTTTAACCTGAAGCTGTAAGTATATATTCCTATCTGACTTTCTATGGATTAAGCTTATTTGTTTCTTATGTTTAGGTGTATTGTAATTTGAGTACTCTGTGTGTGTGTGTGTGTGTGTGTGTGTATGAATAATATTAAAGAGGGGAAGGGAAGTGCTGGGAAGAGAAGGGTATAGTCGACTCCTTTAAATGATACAGAAATGGTGGGAGGGCATGGTTTCTGGCCAGGGCTCCACCCCTGTGCCTGTGCCCATGAACCTAGGTTAGAACAGGCATTTTTGTTTTCCTGCCCAAATGTTGCATTTCCCCAGACCACCCCGGCCTGCCAAACCCCCATCCTGTACTATAAAACTCCAAGACCCTAGTAACTGGCAGAGAGACAGGCAGCTAGTCAGCCCAGGAACACACACGGGTGGCTCCATGTCAAGAGTAACGCACCCACAGGCACCAGCATGCCGGCCAGCCACAGACCGCCAGAATGGCACAAAGTTTGGCTGGGGCAGTCAGAGGAGAGCCCGGGCTGCCAAGCAGCCCACTCCAGGGGAAAAGCATCTACCTTCTGGCTCCCCCATCTGCTGAGAGCTTCTTCCACGCAATAAAATTTTGTACTCATTCTCCAGGCCTATATGTGATCTGATTCTTCCGGTACACCAAGGCAAGAACCTCGGGATACAGAAAGCCCTCTGTCCTAGTCATAAGGTGAGGGTCTAATTGAGCTAAGTAACACAAGCCACCTATGGACGTCCAAACTAAAAGAGCACCCTGTAACACATGTTCACTGGGGCTTCAGCTTTAAATAGTCATCCCTAGACACCGCCGTGGGGTTGGAGCCTCACAACCTGCCTGTATGCTCCCCTAGACGTTTGAGCATGGGGGCACCGAAGAAGTGAGCCATACCCACATCGCAGACCCTGCGAGGGGGACAAGGGAACTTTTCCTGTTTTGTATATGTATGTAATCAAAGTTTAATTCAACTCATACATAGATATACCCTTAACCCAGCAACACTTAATCAAAAAGTTTCTATATTGAATTCACTTGACATTCTTATAAAATCGTGAGATCATAAAGGTAAGAGTTAATTTTTAGACATTCAGTTTTATCCCATCAATCTATATACCTATTTTTTATTTTTACTTGATTTTTTTCTTAAGTCTTTTTGTTTGTTTATTTTAGACATTTGTTTCCTACATATACCTATTCTTGTACTACAAATCTTGCTCATTTGTTTTCTGTTCATTCTATTAATGTATTGCATGGCACTCATGGTTTTTGTGTATGGAACCAAATTTGCATTTCTGAGAAAAATACTCTTGGTCATAATAGTATAATAATTTTTACACATTTCTAATTTGTTTTACTAGTATTTCTTGGGGATTTTTTCCTGTGTTTTTATGGCATATTCGTCTTCATTCTTCCTTTTTGAAATGCCCTTTGCCTTGTTTTGTTACCAGTATAAACTAACTCATAGTAACTGTTGTAGAGTGATTTCTTCTCCACTGTTAGTATTATTGCTGTTGTGGTTGTTTTGTTTTTTGGAACAATTTGTGATAGATTGATGTTAATTGTTTATGATTTAGAATAATTTATCAGTGAAGTCATCCCAGTGCGGGGAGGAATGTGAATCCTAACAACAATCACGTGACTTTGAAAGTGGTTTCTTCCCCACTGATCCTTCAGTTGAGACCTCGGCCTTGGTATTTACAGTTGAATTCTTGACCCAGAGAAACTGTGAGTAATGTGTGTGTGTGTATCTGTATGTTAATTTGTTATGCAGAAACTGGTAAGTATTAATCTGACAATAAATGTAATTTGGTATCCTGGATTACATTTCGGTACAGGAAAAAAGTCATTATTAGGAAACCTAGTAAAATATGACGAACACCTCTCCTTCAGTTAATAATATTGTAACATTGTCTGTTTCCTAGTTTTCATGAATAGACTACGGTTATAGAAATGTTAACATTCTAGTTGGATGAAGGATTTGTGAAACTCATTTGAATGTGTGTACCTCATTCTGTAAATCTAAAATTATTTCAAAATTTAAAAATGTTTTTCATAGTATTACTTTGGTACAAGAAGAAAACAAAACAATGGAAGACATAAGCAGAACACCTAGTCCTCAGGAGATGAATGGATATGTAGGGAGAGAATAGCAAAACAGCTTTCCTTATCTATCCAACATTCCATACACGCATGCGCCTACTTCAGTACAGCACCAGCAGTCTCCAAGGAGTCTCTCACTCATTTCTATATTCACCGTCATATTCTTCACTGCCTAGTAAGGAGTTTTAGTTGCAGTAAGCACTGCTTCACAGATCGGTGCCTGTGCTTCACATATCCCCACAATCTCCATTTTCACGTATTGTTCAGAAATGTGTCTGCAGAATTTCACTAAAGCCTTTGTGGAAGACATAACTTCTGGACATTTGGTGCCAAAATTGAGAAAGTCTGGTGTCACAGAATTGCAGTCTTACTTCAGCACTCAGAAGAGCGTTTCCTTGGTACAGGAATTCCTTCTTCAAGTGATCAAAAAAGAACTTTACCTTCAAGATTTTTTTGGGGAAAAAAAACCCTTCCATAATTTATTTTCATTCTGAAGTCTCCATGATGAATTCTTTAGAACCATTTATTCTGTTGACACTTACATTGTAGAGTTATATTACCCATTGCTAACACGAAAAAAAAAATCCACAGAATAGGTACGGCCACTGAGGTACAACATAAAAGCTTACAACTATGGTGGTTTAGGTTAGTCCTTGCTTTCAAAGAGCTAGACATAAATCTCTACCAGGTGTTTTGCAAGTAAAGGCGAGTGAGTGATATACGTATATTGTGCGTAGCTGGAGAAAGTGCCATATGAACAGAAAAAAGAACAGACAGGTTACAACATATCCTGACGTCACCATGCAGTGATCCAAAAGATGAACCCACAGGATGACTGATAACTCCATATATGTGCCACATTACAACAGAGATGTTGACCCCTCATTCCCCACATGATGCCCTGTCACAGACCACAGCACTCTTAGGTAACAGCAGCATTGTGTCCAGAAACCATGTTTGCAAAGACTACAAAGCCTACAAATCATACTGCGTACTCTACTCCTAGTATCCACAAAGTATCTTGTTTTATGTTTAATAATGGGGTATATTCTCCATACCACATAGTTTCACATAGTTTCAGTGAGAAAATGAGTTTCTGTGACCTGGAGTGAGAGATAAAGCTGACCTGGACCACAAACCTCACCTGTAAATCAGGATAACAGTTATTTAGGTGCAGTTATGTGAGCATTTGTTATTGAAGAAAGATTGTAACTTCATATTCATACTTCACTCATTAAGACATGACAGCCTCGTTTAAATTCCACATCTTAACATATCAAGGGTTATTCCATTTATTTATTTTTAACTGGATGTTGTGTAAGAGGTATCCGACAAGTCAAATCCCCTTTCCCTCGTAAATTATATGCATCAATTCTAATGTATCACGATGTAGAGTGTAAATACAGTGACTCATCTGAATCTAGGATGAAAAAAAGACAACAAAACAAAACCAGGCAGTCCATAAGCGAGACACTAGGAGATCTAGACAGAGGGGATCCATTTAAACGTGGCAAATCAAGATCAATGAAATTATAATGGTCAGAATTAAAAAAAAAAAGGGGGCAGTAAACAAAACTATACTAGTATAATGCCACATGCACAGATGACAAAGTACAGTGAAGCAAAGCCCCAAACTCCCCAGTAGGAAGGAAGATATGATTTTCCACAGTGTATTAAACCACCAGATTTACTAGTAGCTTGCCTTTTCAAGAAACTGTCATGGCAGACAAGCCGGACTCTCAGACCACATCAGAAGTAAGTACCCAAAACTCTACCCTGATCAGAAGTTAGTGTTCAGGGGATGAATGGCCTGTAATATTTGAGATGATAACTGCATGTTCACATAATTCATAATTCCCACAGTGCACATCTCTAGGTAGACTTTCAGTCAATATCATACATTGTAAACTCTAAGGGTTTCTTTTTCACTTAATCCTAAACTGTATGTTTCCTTTTTAGTCAATAAATTCATGAGGGAACACCAAAAGTTATTCCTATATTCAATAGCCCCAAAGTGGAGTTAATCAGAGTAACAAAGGGACAGAACAAAACATTTTATGAATAGAGCACCTAGTTCTGCAGTGACTGATCGTAAGGTAATTTATGTAATTACCTGCTATGTGATTAAAGGATCAACATGAGGAGGAAAAAACAAACATGTTAGGGATAGAAGCATTGCATTTATAATGCAGATTGTAGCAAAACATTGCTCATATTTCTAGAATAAGGACAGAAATTTGAAATATACAGCTTTTCCCAAGTCTTTAAAAAACTATCACTCCAGTTATTTTCAAATAACTAACTCTTCAAAATTTCTATTTGTTTCTTAATGAATTTCATGAACCATAGTTTATAAAACAACTTCTCCATACAGAAAATAGGAATTCCAATACTCCAGTAAAAGAATCTGATATTTTTAATAGCTAGGAAGAATATAAATGGAGGTGGTTAATTTTTGTGAAAATGCTTTGATACATGTTTTCTGAATAATAGACTAGAATACAGCAGATGCGCCACCCTAACTTAACAATGATAATAGGCAGTCACAGAGAAAAATGGTATATTCCATTTATCCTAGAGTACATGTTTTCACATCTTTGAAACAGAGATGCAGCATTTTACATTTGATAGTGTTAGGACACTATTGGCCAGAAGGCAGTTACAATGTAACTCTTCTCACATACACATACATGAACCTGGTCAAAGGATCTTCCATTGATATCTTTGGATAATATCATCAACAAACTTGCAGAGGAGGTGTAATAAGTTTGGAAAGATAATCTCACAAAGAGTAGTCCAGGACTCCCGTAAGAAATACAGTGGCTGGGGACAGTGGCTCACGCCTGTAATCCCAGCAATTTGGGAGGCCGAGCAGGGCAGATAACTTGAGGCCAGGAGTTCGAGACCAGCCTGGCCAACATAGCGAAACCCCATGTCTACTACAGGCCTGGTGGTATGTGCCTGCAATGCCAGCTACTCGGGAGGCTGAGGCAAGAGAATCGCTTGAACCTGGGAGATGGAGACTGCAGTCAGCCAATATCATGACACATGACTTGCTCCAGCCTGGGCAATAGAGCAAGACACCATCTCAAAAAACAGAGAGAGAGAGAGAGAGAGAGAGAGAAGGAGGGAGGGAGGGAGGAAAGAAAGGAAAGAAGAAAAAAGAAATGCAGCATCACCAGATCACCAGTGCTTCTGATTGCCACACATGATGAATAATTAATCATGCCTTAGTGAGGTAAAAATGATTTCAAAGACTTTGCTCTGAATTGAATAAATTTTAGGCATACCTTTGCTTTTATGTTCTGTGATTATAGGAGTGATAGAAGACATATCTACATGAATGTAAGTTCAAAAGAGGTTTTTTCAATAATTATAAAGTAAAATCTTGAAGTGATTCTGACATCACGATTTCTAAAATGTTAAGTGATACGTATTTGTTTCATTATTTGTTAGTGGTTTTATTTTTTCATTCTGATATATAAAATATTGATAAAATGTTACCGTTGATTCAGTAATACATCTCACAATTAGAAAAAGTCGTCATACTAGTTAGCATACACTGTGTGTTGTACATGTTATTAGTTCATACAATCCAGCCAACATTCAAGAAGTAGGCGCTATTACCATTCCCATAGTCCAACACTGAATCTGATCCAACACTGAAGGAAAAAGCAGAAGAATCTGAGCTTGACTCAATCTGTCTCCAGAGGCCTAACTCACATGCGCTATGTTCCAGTGTGTATCCCGTACATGGAAATACTTTCTAGGGTTAGTTGCAGGACTCTTACCCTGCTTTATGATCATGAAGATACTTTCCTAAACTGTATTATATACTGTTTCAAATATGTTTATATTTTGGCCTATGATCCACTTGGAATTGACTTCATGTATAATGTAATGTCAAATATCAGGTTTTAGTTTCCCTCAAAGAATATTAAATTTTCTAGGACATTTTTATGAAAAACTGTATATCCCCATTCACTGACTTATAAAATATTTGATCATGTATGTATATATCTATTTTTCAGCTGAGTTTTCTATTTTTACAGGCGTGCACCATCACATATGACTTACTTCTGCATTTTTGGTAGAGATGGGGTTTCAACGTACTGGCCTGGTCTCTAACTCCTGACCTCAAACGATTCACCTGCCTCGGCCTCCCAAGGTGCTGGGATTACAGGCATGAGCCCACATTTTTACATCTTTCAAATAGAATCCATAAAGGACCTGATACTCCAAAAGCACCCTTGGCCAGACAGCAGTCAAATTGCGATTTCCCTTATTGGTGCACACATGAACTTGGTGTAAAAACTTTCCATAGTCACCTTCCAGTGATAATGTCAGCATCGAAACTTGCAAAGGGGCCGTGAGCAGGTTGAAAAAATAATCTCACAAGAGTAGTACAGGATACTCCTAAGAAATGCGCATCAACAAAGCTTCTGATTAGCAGAGATGTTGATAATGTAAGGAAAATCCTGGGTGATATGTATTGACAAGTGATTCAGAGAGTTTGATCTGAATGAGATAAATTTCAGGATACTTACGTTAGTGTATTTTGCTTGTACTTCCCATCTCCTATAAATCATAGGTGTAATATGCAACAATTATCTACATAGAATCATAGGTCACGTAGTGAGTGTAGAGATACTCCAGCCTGGGGGACAGAGTGAGACCCTGTCTTTAAAACACAAACAAAAAACACATTTGTTTAAAAGAAGAGTTTTGCCGGGCGTGGTGGCTCAAGCCTGTAATCCCAGCACTTTGGGAGGCTGAGACGGGCGGATCACAAGGTCAGAAGATCGAGACCATCCTGGCTAACACGGTGAAACCCCGTCTCTACTAAAACTACAAAAAAAAACTAGCCGCGCGAGGTGGCGGGCGCCTGTAGTCCCAGCTACTCGGGAGGCTGAGGCAGGAGAATGGCGTGAACCCGGGAGGCGGAGCTTGCAGTGAGCTGAGATCCAGCCACTGCACTCCAGCCTGGGCGACAGAGCGAGACTCCGTCTCAAAAAAAAACAAAAAACAAAAAACAAAAAAAAAAAAAACAAGAAGAGTTTTACATTTGCAGAATAGTTACAAATGTAGTAGACAAGTTTCCATAAACTCCACTCACAGTGCCTCTCATTACTTATCTGGTACATTAATGTGGGACATTGGTCAAAACTAACCAACTAATATCAATGTATTATCATAAAGTACTATACACACTTTATTCAGATTTCTTAGTTTTCACCTAATGTTAAGTTTATATTTTAGGATCTCATCCGGGATACGTCATCACATTTAGATATCATGTCTTTAAGTTTCTCAGTTTCCTTGTTTTTGATGCCATTGACATTTCTAATTTGGGATTTCTCTGATATTTCTCTCATAATGAGACTGATCCCCAGCCAAGGGTGTGTAAGCATTCCCTTTTCACCTCATCCACACCAATATCTATCATTTATTGACTTTTGAATAAGGGCCATTCTGAATAGGGGAGGGTGGCATCTCACTGTGGCTTT
This sequence comes from Chlorocebus sabaeus, assembly GCF_047675955.1. Lineage (NCBI taxonomy): Eukaryota > Metazoa > Chordata > Mammalia > Primates > Cercopithecidae > Chlorocebus > Chlorocebus sabaeus. Next base: position 4,317,642 of record NC_132929.1, on the reverse strand, counting down.
CGTTTGCATCCCAGATGCTGATTCACGTTTAACATGTTTTCCTGTCTTGGCCATTTGTGTATCTTTTGAGAACTATCTGTTCATGTCATTTTCTCATTTTTTAATGGGATTATTCATTTTTTTCTGACTGATCTGTGTTTCTTGTAGTTTCTTGACTAGTCCCTTGTTGGATGTATAGTTTTCAAATATTTTGTCCCATTGTGTAGGTTGTCTGTTTTACTCTGTTGATTATTTGTTTTGCTGTGCAGAAACCTTTTAGTTTAATTAATTTCCATTTATTTATTTTTTTTATGTTGCTGTTGTTTTGGGGGTTTTAGTCAAACATTCTTTGCCCAGGTCAATGTCCAGAATATTTTTTTTTCTAGTTTTTCTTCTAGAATCTTTCTGGTTTCACATCTCACATTTAAGTCTTTAATCCATCTTGAGTTAATTTTTATTTATGGTGACAAATAAGGATCCAATTTCATTCTTCTGCATGTGGCTATCTTATTTTCCCAGCACCTTTTATTCAATAGGGTGTGCATTCTTCAGTGTATGTTTTTGTCTGCTCTGTTGAATATCAGTTGATTGTTTAGGCTTCATTTCTGGGTTCTGGGTTCTGTTCCTTTGGTCTATATGTTTACATTTATACCAGTGCCATGTTAGTGTGCCAACAGATGTTGTCATGGACTGTGTTTCCTGACCTCGGGGAAGGGTGCAGTGCTTGCAGGAGAGCCAGCTGCAGTCATGGTGGTGGGATTTATGCTTAGCCTTTGTTACCCAGGGGAAGTACTCAGGTGATGATGGGCGGAGACATGGAACTCTTAAAAGTCCCTGTTCCTGTTCTGTTACTGGGGCAGGTAGAGGGAAAAGCTGGGTGGGGAGTCAGCAAAGTCCACACTCTGACTTTGCGAGTGTGGGCACAAGCAGCAGCGCGATGGAGATTGGTGGATACTTTCCTGGCCACTGGGATAGGATAATGTTCCAGGGAGAAGGAGAATACCCTCTGCTTCACGAGAATCTGTACATGTAGGGAAGAGTAGCAAATGGCAGGTCAGTTCCCACGACCTTGACACGGCAGGTCTGACACGTGCAGACTTCTGCTGGCCCAAAACCACAACAGCCAGCTGGTTCCAGGCCATCCAGGCTCAGGAGACAAACCACAAGACTTCCTACTGGATGCTGAAACTGAAACAGTTGCTCTGACGCCACACCCCTTGATTTGGCATGTGAAGCAGGAGTACCCAGCTCCCGTGGTCCTGGCAAAAGAATGCTTCTGCTTGAGTTCTGGTCGTAGGGGTTTCATCCCCTGTTCAGTATTGGATTGTGCATGTCAGTTGGGAGCTTCTTTCAACGTGTGACCTCTGCCTGGGTTACCTGGATGATTTCCACAAGGTTCCCCTATTAATAGTATCAGGATTATCTTTCTTCTGTCCCTGCTGTGGTCTGGGAGTGGACACGCAGCACATCCAGGTGCCACTCCTTTCGTGCTCCCCACCTCTCTAAGCTCCAGCACTGGGTAGGGTTAAGGCACTTCCCCATGGACTGGAGTGCCGGGCTCCCCAGTGGGAGTGTGTATCATGGAGACAGTCCCCCGCCTTTTGCACCCTGAGGACTCAGGTTCCCGTCTGACGCATGGTGCAAGTTGCTGCCTGCTGCTGCTTTCAGATTATCCAAAGTTTCTTTTGCTTCTTCTGTTCCGTTCCTGTGTTTGTTGGATACAAATTTACAGTGTAAATCTCTACACACAGTTTTGCTCTTTAGAAGCAGGGAGGTATACTGACAAAGCCTCCAATCTGGCATCTTGAAACAAAAAACCAAAAGACATGTTCCACTTTATGGGTAGAATGTCTATCAAAGTTATTTGGAACTTTCACCGTGAACATTGAACGTGTGTCTATTCTCCTTTAATAATTATTATGTTTCTTTCAGTCATTTTTTTATGTCAGAACCCAAATGTAGGTGTTTGTTTTACCCTTTACTTTTATTACTTCATTTGTTTGATTGTTTAAATTGTTGCAGTGTTGGCTATTGGAACGTCTGTCAATTTTGAAACACCACCATAATTAAGCTTTGATGTTGTTATGTGGTTGTTCAGTTGTTTGCATTATTGTTTGGCATTTTATTTTTTTCTGGCTTTACTAGGTGCTCAGGCTAATTGTGCTGATTCCCTCTCAAGCCTAGTGTTAACCTTTTTTTTTTCACAGTTCTCTAGTTCTTTTTATTGGAGAGTTGAATTACAAATGGGGACCTGCACCTGGACGTGTTCATCACTACTGTATAATCTGTATTCATGATCTTGCCTGCTGACAGAGCAAATAAATCTATGTATACTGATTCACATATATGTATATATGTACACATGCACAGATATATGTGAGTTTAGATGTATGCACACATACATACACATATATAAATATTTTACCATGGATCTGTATTTTTAGTAACTTAAACATTAATTTCTTACAATGCTCCAGCACTGCATGATTTAATCCAGTCCACGTGAATCAGTGCCCCTATTCCTGCTGACTTGTGTGTACCTACCACTCTGACAGTGATAAGGATGGTTCTGTTATTTAATCACATAATCCAAAAGACATATATAGTGGTTTCAGAATTGGAAATGCATACTTGACTAGCTAAAGTACTTATGGATCAATCTTCACCCTGTAGTCTCAGAATATTCACTTGTTTGCTGAGTTCCTTGGGTCAGCTGCTTTTCCCCCACTCCCTTCAGTGAGGTTATTTCACTGATACACAGTTACGTTATGTGCATGGCCCCATGCTATCTCCTACCTACTGTAAAAGATTTTTAATTTGCTTATTTGTATTATTAAGTTATTTAGGATTTGTAAAATACCATGTATTTATCATTACAGTATGATACTACAATAATTTCACTTCCCAGAGGAAATCTGCTGTGTCTTACCAGTTTGACCTGCCTCTCTTCCAAGCCCCTGGTAAATACCAAACATGTTATTGTCTCTATGTGCTTTCACTTTCCAGAGTGTCACATAACTAGAATCACACACATATTTTGCCTTTTAAAATTTGCTTTGTTTTTTTGCAATATGCCCTTTAGATTTGTGAAGCGTATTTCATGGTCGTTTAGATTTGTATTTTCCTAATGCCAGAAGACTCAGGCCTCACATCATGTGGTAACCGGGACATGACTATAGTATCTTTGGAGATATAGCTATTAAAATAATTTACCAATCTGATGGTGATACTTATTTTTTTAGTTGTAAAATATTTTTATATGCTGTAGATAATAGACCCCTTTCTGCTGTATGATTGCAAAGATTTTCTTCTACACTTTGTGTTATCTTTTCGCTTTTAATGAGATACTCTGATTTCCAAAACATTTTAATTCTATAAAGTTCAATATATTCATATTTTTTACTTAACTTTTTTTGGGCTTTAGCTGTCATACCTTAGAAATCACAAATTATTGTTTAACCTAAGACCACAAATATGTATTCCCATATTATCTTCTGTGGGTCTGGTATATTTAGCTCCAAATTCGGATATATGATCATTTTGATGCAGTTATGTATATGGTGTGAAAGAGAAGTTCAATTTGCTTTTGGATACTCAGTTGTCCTAGCAACATTTGATGGAAACCTATTTTGCATATTGAATTTACTTAGCAACTTTGTAAAGTGATTTGACCATAAAGGAAAAGGGTAATTTTTGGAATTCAGTTCTATTATATTCCTTTTATCTGTAAGTCTGTGTTTATACTAGTACCACAAATCTTGATTATGATTGCTTTGTAGTAACTTTTGAAATTTGAATGCATGAGTCTACTTTGTGAACTCTGCTTTTCGTTTGAAAAGTTTCTGGCTGTATTGCATTATACACGAATTTTAGAAGCAGCCTGTCAAGTTAGAAAAAAAAGTCACCTTCTATTTTTTAAAGACATTGCATCGCATCTATATGTGAATTTGAAAAATACTGCCACTTAGCAATATTAAATCTTGTGTTCATTTTTATTAACTATTTACCCTCTTTACATACTCCTGTACAATGTTGAAAAAAGTGTCAAGAGTAGTCTGGTCTTGTTTCTAATCTTGTGGAAAAAACTTGAGCCTTTCAGATAAATTGTGGTGATATGTGAAGTTTTCATAAATGCCCTTTAAGGTAAAGAAAGTTTTCTCATAGGCTTAATTTGCTTTGTATCATTATCACAAATTGATTCTGAACTTTTCAAGTGAATATTCTGCATCTTTGAGATGATCATATGGCTTTTGTATTTGATTTTATTGATAAAGGACATTATACTAATTATTTTATATGTTGAACCAAATTTGCATTTCTGAGCCAAATACCCTGAATGATGGTATATAATTCTTTTTACATTTGCTGACTTGTTTTGCTGGCACTTCCTAAGAATATTTACTTTAGTAGTTACAAAACATTGATCTTAATTTTTCTACCTTGCAATGTCTTCCTTTAGTTTTAGCATCATATAAATTCACTAATAGTATACATTGGAAAGTGATCTCTTCTCCACTTTTGTCATTTTTGTGTAAGTTTTAAGTTGTTTAAGTTTTAAGAATTTGTGGTAGATTGTTATTAGTTATTTCCAGGATTGAATAGTTCACCAGTGAAGTCATTTCAACCAGTACCGGATCTTGACTCTTAACAACAATCATATGAACTTGGAAGAGGATCCTTCCCCAGCTGAACCTTCACTTGAGACCTCATCCTGGGCCATGATCTACATCTGGATTCATGATCCAGAGAAACTGTCATGTGTGCGTGAGGTTTTGAGCCATCTAGTATGTTATAATTTATGCAGAAATAAATAACCCAGCCTGCGTGGATGCTGGCATGAATGCTCTCTCCTATTCTTACCACTTGGAGAATGGCTTCATGAAACTCAGCTCATTTGTTCTTGACTCTCAGTTCCATCTTCTTAACTCAAAAACTCAGAGTATCTTCAAAAGTCCGTGCTACACTACAGGACAGAAACTCTACCAAAGCATTATCTTGAGACAATGGTAGGGCTCATGTCACTGTCTTGTCTGTCTCAGATATCACTGTCCTTCGTTGTTTGATATAATCTGTCTTACAAGCCTTTGTTTATTGCAGGATCTGGCCAGCAGCCCACAGTGCAGCGGGGCTCTCTCTCTGTTCCCAGGTGGATCAGCAGGTCAAGAAATAATAGACACACACAAGATAGAGAAAACTGGGTCCAGGGGGGTCACCGCCTTCTGGTCCCGCAGTGCCAACAATGCACTGGATATGCCAGCATTTATTATTAAGTTTAGTGAGGGCGGGGGTAGGTTAGTGAGGGATTTAGGGTCATTTGATTATGAGGTGAGATGGTCACATGGGAATGATGTAATTCTTTAACATAACATCGGTATGCAGAAGTACAGTATACAGAGATAAGAATTTACAATATAGTGTGTGCATCAGCAATTTCTAACAGAGCCTTAAAACAGAAACACAATCTATCCATAACGTATGATTAGCAAGATATTAATCAGCAGTAACAGTTGCAGCAAAAGCTGTTTGCAAACAATCAATAGAAACAGGACGTGAAGCTAGACAACCGGTTAGACCAAAAATTCTTGGAAGGTAGTATGCCTTAACCCTAAAGAGACCTAGAAAAGCTATGGCAAGATAAGGGCATTTATAACCCTGTCTTAACCATATGGACAGGTGCTTCCCATGCGTCCGTTTATAGGCTCTCCACGAGAGTCGCAGTCCATTCCCAGAGCTATGAACATCTGCTTTTCTGGGATAGGAATCTTGGTGATATGAAACCTCCCTGACTGCACGTCCATTCATAGGCTCTCTGCAGGGGGAAGCACATCAAGCACTGTTGGCTCATTCTGGCAGTCCAACCTGGCATTGTCTTTACACAATCCTGCATGCAATTTTGTATTTACAAATGTGTATTTACAAACAGGAGCTTTTCATCTTTTATTCTGTAGCAGTAGTTTCAGGGGGTCTCCCTACAATTGTTCCATATATTTTGCCCCTTTTTTGTTTGTTTAAACATATGGTATAGCAGTCTAATCCTCACAGGGAGAGTGTTAAAATAGAGTTTTGTGTTATGTAGAGTTGTGGATCATTGGGAAGCATCTTAGAACCTACCCGCCACATCAGATTCTGTTCAATCTGCATCAGTTTCCCCATCATTATTTATTTTGTTGATGTCAACTCTTGTGAAAAGAATTTACCAAGTATTTTTTAGGCTGTATCACACAGTATGGATGTGTTATATTTTCTCAAAATTTGACTAAGATTACACATTAACTTATACACATATTTATCTAACTTTGAAAACAAAAAACCTGAACACTATATTATTTAGAAATGCAAATACAGAAAATAATAAACAAGAATGAGAAAATGACAAAAAGTGAATTCAATGTTATAGTAACATTCACCAGGGTAAAAGAGAGGATGGAACATATGTGATGCACAAGTGAGATAGACAATATTTGGTTATTAATCTTGGCAGTGGATTAAGAAAAAGAAAATGTATTTTTTCTATTTTAGAATAGTTTTAAGTTTACAGAAACATTGGAAGTCACTATGGAAAGTGTATGTATATCTATCCAACACAGTGTTTTCTTTATTATTAACTTTTTACATTACTATGTGGGATATTTTTTCACAATTGTCACACCATTATTATACATTTTCATTCATTTAACAAGTGCATGCATTAAGTGTCACCAAGATTCTTATCCCAGAAAAGCAGATGTTCATAGCTCTGGGAATGGACTGCGACCCTCGTGGAGAGCCTATAAACGGACGCATGGGGAGCACCTGTCCATATAGTTAAGACAGGGTTATAAACGCCCTTATCTTGCCACGGCTCTTCTAGGTCTCTTTAGGGTTAAGGCATACTCCCTTCTGAGAATTTTTGGTCTAACCGGTTGTCTAGCTTCTCATCCTGTTTCTATTGATTGTTTGCAAATTAATTTTTGCCTTAATTTCAATTTTCTGTTCCATCCAGGATACCACATCATATTTAGATATCATGTCTCTTTGTGCTCTTCTCCACTGTGCCAGGTTCTCAAATTTTCCTTCCCCCCCCTCCCCCCGCCGTGATACTTACACCTACATTTGGAAGTTCTTTGACGTTTTTCTGATGATTTGATTGGTGTGGGTTTAGGTGAGAAAGACCACAGAGGATTTATACCATTCTGATGACATACCAGGTGTACATATTAATGAATCTGTTTCTCCCTTTACGTGTTGTGCTTTTATTTTAAAGTCACTAAGTACAAAACATATTCAACAAGTGAGAAATTATGCTTTAAATTTTATTGGCAGTGCTTGTAGAAATATCATTTGCATTTCTTTTCCATAGGCAATTTATCTATTCTCCATGATTTGTTATATATTTTTAAATCAATTATTTATATGGGATATTACATAAAATTATACCTAAGTATTGTAAGCTATACTTACACTAATTTATTTACTTTGCTCTCAAATTGTTTCAGGGTTTGTCATTGGAAGGTCTGTCTGTTGGCTCCTGTACCATTTGGAATTGTCAACGTCATTGCTGTTTGATTTTGTTTGTTTCCTTGGTTGGTTGATTCTGTTGTTCATTAGCAAGATTTTACTTGCTAGCACTTTAAGGTGTTCCTGGCTTATTGTGTTGTTTCTCTGCGCACGCCAGGTATTGACTATTTTTCAAGGAATCATAGTTTCTTGTTATTGTGCATGGTATTAGAAAAAAAGATTTGGTCTATGTGTGTTCCCATTTCTACTAGGGATCTGTTGATTCTAGGCTGTCAGCTAACAAGGCAATAGAATATATGTGTGTACACTAACTCTCACATACACATATATACACACACACAACGTATGTGTATCTACACACTCACACATATTTCTACATTTGATCTACATATGTATATAAAGTCAAACATGAATTCCTACTAATGTCCTCAGTACCACATGATCTAATCCAGTACCCCATGAATCAATTTTTTCATTTCTACTACTTGTAGGTAATCTCCCACTTTGACAGTAAAACAGTTCACCTCCTTTGTGTAACTATTGAATTCCAAAATACTTGCAGAGTGGTTTCCAAATTGGTAGTGGAAAATGTCTGCACCATCTAAGTAAGATGCTCATGTGGAAATCACAAATGTTTTAGACTGCGAATCTCCTCTTATTTCCTAAGTTACTTTAGTCAGTCTCTTTTTCACACACTCCCTTCATGAGTTTTTTTCATACATGTGTTACACACTTATATTATGTTGTCTGCATTGCTCCCTGGGATTCCCCAATCTACTAAGTAATGTTTTTAATTTGCATACATCTACGTTCACACTTTGTGATGTAAAATTCTTCAGGATTTGAAAAATAGTATCATTCACCCACCTTTCCAGTACCATAGAAAATAATTTCACTGTAAAGAACATTTTTTACCTATTCAGCCTTTTTCTCTTCAGTCCCTGGTACCTACTAATCTTTTTGCTGTGTCTATAATTACACCTTGTCACAATGTCATTTAAATTTAACTACCCACAGAATTCACTCTCCTCAAACTGGCTTCTTTTGCTTAAAAATACGCCTTCAAGGCCAGGTGCGGTGGCTCACGCCTGTAATCCCAACACTTTGGGAGGCTGAGGCGGGCAAATCACGAGTTCAGGAGATCAAGACCATCCTGGCTAACACAGTGAAACCCTATCTCCACTGAAAATTAAAAAAAAGTTAGCCAGGTGTGGTGGCGGGTGCCTGTAGTTTCAGCTACTCGAGAGGCTGAGGCAGGAGAATGGCGTGAACCTGGGAGGCGGAGCTTGCAGTGAGCCGAGATTGTGTCACGGCATTCCAGCCTGGGCGATAGAGCGAGACTCCATCTCAATATAATAATAATAGTAACAATAATAATAATATGTTTTTAAGTTTGTGAAGTGTCTCTTGGTTCAGATTCGCATTTTAGTTGAAAGGTCAGGTGTTGAGCAACTTTTCATGTGCCTTTTGGAAATCTGTATAGTATCTTTGAAGGAAAAAATATATTCACAATATTTACACACTTTTATTTATGTATTTTAATTTTTGTAGAAATGGGGTCTTGCTCTTTCACCCAGGCTGTAGTGCACTGGGGTGATCACTGTAGCTCACTGTAGCCTCAAACTCCTGCACTCAAGCGATTCTCATACCTCACTGTCTCCAGTAGCTGAGACTACACGTGCATGCTACCATACCCCACTAATAAAAAACAATGTGGGGACAGGGTCTCACTATGTTGCATAAACTGGGCTCAAATTCCTGGCCTCAATTGATTCTTCCACCTCGGCCTCCCAAAGCACTGAGATTACAGATGTCAGCCACCACACTCAGCCTCACCCACTTTTAATTAGGATATGTCACTTTTAATTTTTCAGTTGTGAGATGTTTTATGTATTTTGAATACTGCTATCAGTTTTATGATTTGCAAACATTTCTCCCCTTAGGTTGCTTTGAAGGCAGACTTTGAATTATGAAGTGATTCAATTTTTTTGTTTGTTTTTCAGGACAGGGTCTCTCACTGTGTCATGCAGGCCGGGGTACAGTGGCATGATCTTGACTCACTGCAACCTCCGCCTCTGAGGTTCAAGAGATTCTTGTGCCTCAGCTTCCTGAGTAGCTGGGATTACAGGTGTGTGCCACCATGCCCAGCTAATTTTTGTATTTTTAGTGGAGATGGGGTTTCATTATGTTGGCCAGGCTGGTGTCAAACTCCTGACCTCATTTGATCCACTCGCCTCAGTCTCCCAAAGTGTTGGGATTGCAGGTGTGAGGCCATAGCACCCAGCCTAAAATGATCCAGTTTCTTGGTTTAAAGGGGGAAAACCACACAGGGAAAATGCTATCACATCACATCAAGGGTAAATATTACTAACCTCCTTTATAACTGTTGGTATTAATTTTACCACCTGGGTGAGATCATTCTTATCAGATTTCTCCACTGCAAAATTACTCTTCTTCCCCCTTTCCATATTGTATGTTTCGAAAAAAAAAAATGTGAGTATATACACAAACACTGAGGAAGTGGGGCAATCACAATCCCCTCCTGATGAGGCAGATTTTTTTTTTTTAAAAAACCTATGTGGACGTTTGTCTATATTTTTTGTATCTTTAGCCAGTCATTTATTTAAATCAGTATATCAACATAGATACCTAATTTCCACTCATTACTTATTCCACTTGTTACTACTTCATTGATTTTCTTGCTAAATTGGTTCCAGTGTTGCCCACTGATACCTCAATAATTATGGTTTGATGTTGTTATGTGTTTGGTTGGTTGGTTATGTTGTTGTTTGTCATTGTTTTTAGTTCTGGCACTACTAGGCACTATAGGCTAAATGTGTTTATTCTCTTCCCATGCCTAGTATTCACCATTTCACATTTATTGGAAAATAGAATAGAAAAGAAGATCTGGGCACTCACTGGGTCTACTAATTATTCTTGGGTTTTCTGTTAAATCACGGCTTTCTTGGCTGACAGAGCAAATATACATGTGTATATTTGTGAGCAAGTATACACTGATATGTGTGTAAAATTCTATTATAAACTTCTTCAGTATATGGAAAACATTCTTACATATCCACCATTACAGTATCAGAGAAAGTAATTTCACTGCCCAAAAGAAATCTCCTGTACTTCACTGATTCAACCTTTCTCTCTGTCCCAAGCCCCTTATTACCACTGAATTCTTTACTATCACTATACTTTTTCTAGAATCATACAAAGGGAATTACACAGTGTTTTGTCTTTTCCAACTTACATGTTTTTACTTAGCAATATGACATTTAGATTTTTGAAGTATATTTCATGATTGTTTAGATTTTCCTTCCACTAATAATTGCAGGATAGGTGCGCCCCCAAATTAGGGCTTAGACTGGGAGGGTTCTTAGTTTGCCTACAGAATAATTTAAGGTTGAGCTGCTGGTATTAGACAGCAATTTTTTATTGAGTATTGCTTCTTCCAGAGCAGGAGTAACACATAGGCATTGCATCCAGAGTTGGCAACCTGTGGCCTTTTGGCAACTGTATTTATACTAAGGTAAATCCGCTTTCAATTACATGCAAATTGAGGAGTTGGTCAATGCAAATTAAGGGGTAGGTTATTTAGGACTTTCTAAGAAAGGGGCAGTAACTTCTGGGTTGTTGCCATTGAAACTGCGGGTGGCTGCAAAGGAATTTGTAAACAGTCTTGGTGCTGTTGGGAGTGTCTTATGGCAGTGAGCTATGAGCATAGCCAGGATCACTTTTGTCTCCATCTGCTGGTTTCTGATGGTTTCTTTTCTTTATCCTGTGTGGAACCGATCTTGTTTTGTTCAGTAGGGGTTGTTAACAGAAAACAAGTCCTGCCATTCTCTCACCTCCTAATGTCAAAAGGCATTCAGTGCCTTTTCATGTGATTTTGGATATGATAATAGCTTTTTGGAGAGTTGGCTAGTTGAATAATTTTCCGATTTTGATTGGGATATTTGCCGTTTTATCTTTGAAGTGTAAGATATTGCCATATATTCTGGATAATAGACCATTATCACCTATAAAATTAGCAAACATTTTCTCCCATTCTTTGGGTTTCTCTGTATTTGATGGTGTACTTTTAACTTCAAAAGTTTTCAATTATAATGAAGTTAAATATGTGTTTATCTTTTCCATCTTTTGCTTGTGCTTTCAGTGCCATATCTTAGGAAACATTGTTTAACATAGGACCACAAAGATGTATTCATATGTTCTTTTCTACAGTTTGTACCTATTTGGTTCTTATACTTGATGTATGATCATTTTGAATCAAGTTTTTGGTGTAAGGCAGGAGTCTGAGTACATGTTGCTACCCACTTCTTCCAGAAATACTTGAAGGAAACAATTTCTCCATACCTAATTTATATGACTGCAGTATACAATTATTTCATATAAATGTGAGAGTTTATTTTTGAGCATTATATTCCATTCCATTGAACAATATGAATATATCCTTATACTACTACCAGAAAATTTGATTACTCTTACTTTGTAGTAAGTTTTGAAATCAGGAAGTATGTGTCTACTATGCCAACCTTTTATTACTTTTTCAAGATTATGTAGGCTGCTCTGGCTGTACTGTATTGTATATGAACTTTAGAAAATGTTGTCAATTTAGGGGAAATTTAAGGGACAGAAACTCATAAGAAAGCTTGTGATTTTAGGGGACATTTCCTTCCCCTAAATTTTGGGATTTTGATAGAGGTTGCATTAAATCTATAGATCCTTTTGGAAAATACTGCCAATGTAACAATATTAATCTTCCTAATAAATGAACATTGAAAGATTTTACATTTATTTAATTTTGATCGATATGTTTTCTATAATTTTTGTGTACATCTTATACCTAATTTGATAAACTTATTCCTAAGTATTTTTGATGTCATCTCAAATGGTTTTCTGAGTTTTGTTTTTAGATTATTAACTACTTACTGTATAGAATTTCAAAGGATTTTATAGAGCTTCTGTATTGCAAATTTGTTGAACTCATTTCTAAATTCTAAACATATTTGTTTTATACATAAGTTAATGTCGTTTGCAAACAGAGTTTGATATCCTTTTCATACTGGCTGTTTTATATTTGTATTTTTCTAGACTAATTGCCCTGAGTACAGCCTCCAGTACGATGTTCAAAGCAAGTGTCAAGAGTGGAAATTCTTGTCTTGTTTCTAATCTTGGAAAAATTAGTAAACATTTCAGATGACTTATGATGATATGTGAGTTTTTCATGGATGCCCTTTAAAGTGAAGACAATTCCCTTATCTGCCTTGTTTGTTGAACATTTTTTATCATAGTGAGTTTGGGAATTTTCAAGAACTTGTGCATCCTTTGAGATGATTATGTAGTTTTTATGATTTATTGTATTAATATAGTGCATGGCATTAATTGTACTTGAATGTTGAACCAAATTTTGCTTTCCCAAGGTAAATACCCTTGACAGTGCTTTCTATGGGCTGCTGACTTGTTTTGCTAAGATTTCCTTGATGATTTTTGCCTTTACCTGATTCTTAAGGTGTATTGTTCTTAATTTTCATTATTTGAAATGTGTTTGTCTAGTTGTGGTATCAGGGTAAGCTAACTCATAGTGTGCAATGAGAAATGATGTCCTCTTCAGTTTTTGTTGTTGTTTTTGAAGAATTGGTGATAAATCAGTATTAATTGTTTAGGAGATTCCAATGACACACTAGTCAGTTCTTCTCGATTGGGGCAGGGAAGTGCATCCAAAGAGCAATCACGTGATCTTGGAAGGAGACCCTTCTCCAGCTGAGCCTCGGCGTGGGTCACCATCTGCATCTGGACTGAAGACTCAGAGAAACTGTGAGTAGTAGGTATGTGACTTTGAGCCACTAAGGTATGTAGTAATTTGTTAGGCACCAAGTACTAATAAGAAAAATTTGGGAGGCCGAGGCGGGTGGATCACGAGGTCAGGAGATCGAGACCATCCTGGCTAACACGGTGAAACCCCGTCTCTACTAAAAATACAAAAAATTAGCCAGGTGAGGGGGCGCCTGTAGTCCCAGCTACTCAGAGGCTGAGGCAGGAGAATGGTGTGAACCTGGGAGGCAGAGCTTGCAGTGAACCGAGATCGCGCCACTGCACTCCAGCCTGGGCGACAGAGCAAGACTCCGTCTCAAAAAAAAAAAAAAAAAAAAAACCTGACAGTAATTGTCACGTGGTATTCTGGAATAGATAAATATATCATTATTAGAAAAGGTAAACGTGTGCCATGGTAGTTTGCTGCACAGCTAATCCCATCACCTAGGTATTAAGTCCGGAATCCATTAGCTATTCTTCCTAATGCTCTCCTTCTAAAGACTTTTCTTTACTCTTAAAGTATATTCTTGACATTTTGAAGCTCCACTACCTTCATTGTATACTCCTTTGTCTTACGCACATTTATCTAATTGTATGTCTGTTAAATTCACACTATGCAAACTAACTATATGCTTTTTAAGAAATTCCAGAGGCTAATTTTATTTTTTTCTTTGTTTTGGTTTTTTATTAGATCTTTGACACTAATTTTTTTTATTTTCTTATTTTTTATTATACTTTAAGTTCTAGGGTACAAGTTACATATGTATACATGTGCCATGTTGGTGTGCTGCACTCGTTAACTCATCATTTACATTAGGTATATCTCCTAATGCTATCCCTCCCTGCTCCCCCCACCCCACAACAGGCCCCTGTGTGTGATGTTCCCCTTCCTGTATCCACGTGTTCTCATTGTTCAATTCCCACCTATGAGTGAGAACACGCAGTGTTTGGTTTTCTGTTCCTGCGATAGTTTTCTGAGAATGATGGTTTCCAGCTGCATGCAGGTCCCTACAAAGGACATGATCTCATCCTTTTTTTGGCGGCATAGTATTCCATAGTGTATATGTGCCACGTTTTCTTAATCCAGTCTGTCACTGATGGGCATTTGGGTTAGTTCCAAGTCTTTGCTATTGTGAATAGTGCCGCAATAAACATACGTGTGAATGTGTCTTTATAGCGGCAGCATTTATAATCCTTTGGGTATATACCCAGTAATGGGATGGCTAGGTAAAATGGTATTTTTGGTTCTAGATCCTTGAGGAATCACCACACTGTCTTCCACAATGGTTGAACTAGTTTAGAGTCCCACCAACAGTGTAAAAGTGTTCCTATTTCTCCACATTCTCTCCATCACCTGTTGTTTCCTGATTTTTTAATGATCGCCATTCTGACTGGTGTGAGATGGTATCTCATTGTGGTTTTGATTTGCATTTCTCTGATGGTCAGTGATGATGAGCATTTTTTAATGTGTCTGTTGGCTGCATAAATGTCTTCTTTTGAGAAGTGTCTGTTCATATCCTTCACCCACTTTTTGATGGGGTTGTTTGTTTTTTTCTTGTAAATTTGTTTGAGTTCTTTTTAGATTCTGGATATTAGCCCTTTGTCAGATGAGTAGATTGCAAAAATTTTCTCTCATTCTGTAGGTTGCCTCTTCACTCTGATGGTAGTTTCTTTTGCTGTGCAGGAGTTCTTTAGTTTAATGAGATCCCATTTGTCAATTTTGGCTTTTGTTGCTATTGCTTTTGGTGTTTTAGACATGAAGTCCTTGCCCATGCCTATGTCCTGAATGGTATTGCCTAGGTTTTCTTCTAGGGTTTTTGTGGTTTTAGGTCTAACATTTAAGTCTCTAATCCATCTTGAATTAATTTTCATATTAAGGTGTAAGGAACAGATCCTGTTTCAGCTTTCTATATATGGCTAGCCAGTTTTCCCAACACCATTTCGTAAATAGGGAATCCTTTCCACATTTCTTGTTTTTGTCAGGTTTGTCCAAGATCAGATGGTTGTAGATGTGTGGTATTATTTCTGAGGCCTCTGTTCTGCTCCATTGGTCTATATCTCTGTTTTGATACCAATACCATGCTGTTTTGGTTACTGTAGCCTTGTAGTATAGTTTGAAGTGAGGTAGCGTGATGCCTCCAGCTTTATTCTTTCGGCTTAGGATTGTGTTGGCAATGCAGGCTCTTTTTGGTTCCATATGAACTTTAAAGTAGTTTTTTCCAATTCTGTGAAGAAAGTCTTTGGTAGCTTAATGGGGATGGCATTGAATCTATAAATTACCTTGGACAGTATGGCCATTTTCACGATATTGATTCTTCCTATCCATGAGCATGGAGTTTTCTTCCATTTGTTTGTGTCCTCTTTTATTTCATGGAGCAGTGGTTTGTAGTTCTCATTGAAGAGGTCCTTCACGCCCCTTGTAAGTTGGATTCCTAGGTATTTTATTTTCTTTGAAGCAATTGTGAATGGGAGTTCAGTCATGATTTGGCTGTCTGTTTGTCTGTTATTGGTGTATAAGAATGCTTGTGATTTTTGCACATTGATTTTGTATCCTGAGACTTTGCTGAAGTTGCTTATCAGCTTAAGGAGATTTTGGGCTGAGACAATGGGATTTTCTAAATATACAATCATGTCATCTGCAAACAGGGACAATTTGACTTCCTCTTTTCTTAATTGAATACCCTTTATTTCTTTCTCCTGCCTGATTGCCCTGGCCAGAACTTCCAACACTATGTTGAATAGGAGTGGTGAGAGAGGGCATCCCTGTCTTATGCCAGTTTTCAAAGGTAATGCTTCCAGTTTTTGCCCATTCAATATGACATTGGCTGTGGGCTTGTCATAAATAGCTCTTATTATTTTGAAATACATTCCATCAATACTGAATTTATTGAGAGTTTTTAGCATGAAGGGCTGTTGAATTTTGTCAAAGGCCTTTTCTGCATCTATTGAGATAATCATGTGGTTTTTGTTTTTGGTTCTGTTTATATGCTGGATTATGTTTATAGATTTGTGTATGTTGAACCAGCCTTGCATCCCAGGGATGAAACTCACTTGATCATGTTGTATAAGCTTGTTGATGTGCTACTGGATTCAGTTTGCCAGTATTTTATTGAGGATTTTTGCATCGATGTTCATCAGGGATATTGGTCGAAAATTCTCTTTTTTTTTGTTGTGTCTCTGCTAGGCTTTGGTATCAGGATGATGTTGGCCTCATAAAATGAGTTATGGAGGATTCCCTCTTTTTCTGTTAGTTTGAATAGTTTCAGAAGGAATGGTACCAGCTCCTCCTACCTCTGGTAGAATTCAGCTGTGAATCTACCTGGTCCTGGACTTGTTTTGGTTGGTAGGCTATTCATTATTGCCTCAATTTCAGAGTCTGTTATTGGTCTATTCAGGGATTCAACTTCTTCCTGGTTTAGTGTTGGGAAAGTGTATGTATCCAAGAATTTATCTATTTCTTCTAGGTTTTCTAATTTATTTGCATAGAATTGTTTATAGTATTCTCTGATGGTATTTTGTACTTCTGTGGGGTCGGTGGTGTTATCCCCTTTAACATTTTTCATTGCGTCTATTTGATTCTTTTTTCTTCTTTATTAGTCTTACTAGTGATCTGTCAATTTTGTTGATCTTTTCAAAAAACCAGCTCCTGGATTCATTGATTTTTTGAAGGGTTTTTTTGTGTCTCTATCTCCTTCAGTTCTGCTCTGATCTTAGTTATTTCTTTCCTTTTGCTAGCTTTTGAATGTGTTTGCTCTTGCTTCTCTAGTTCTTTTAATTGTGATGTTAGGGTGTCGATTTTAGATCTTTCCTGCTTTCTCTTGTGGGCATTTAGTGCTATAAATTTCCCTCTACACACTGCTTTAAATGTGTCCCAGAGATTCTGGTATGTTGTATCTTTGTTCTCATTGGTTTCAAAGAACATCTTTATTTCTGCCTTCATTTCATTGTGTACCCAGTAGTCATTCAGGAGCAGGTTGTTCAGTTTCCATGTAGTTGAGTGGTTTTGAGTGAGTTTCTTAGTCCTGAGTTCTGGTTTCATTGCACTGTGGTCTGAGAGACAGTTTGTTATGATTTCTGTTCTTTTACATTTGCTGAGGAGTGCTTTACTTCCAACAGTGTGGTCAATTTTGGAATAAGTGTGATTTGGTGCTGAGAACAATATGTATTCTGTTGACTTGGGGTGGAGAATTCTGTAGATGTCGATTAGGTTCGCTTGGTGCAGAGCTGAGTTCAATTCCTGGATATCCTTGTTAACTTTTTGTCTCGTGGATCTGATGTTGACAGTGGGGTGTTAAAGTCTCCCATTATTATTGTATGGGAGTCTAAGTCTCTTTGTAAGTCTCAGGACTTGCTTTATGAATCTGGGTGCTCCTGTATTGGGTGCATGTATATTTAGAATAGTTAGCTCGTCTTGTTGAATTGATCCCTTTACCATTATGTAATGGCCTTCTTTGTCTCTTTTGATCTTTGTTGGTTTAAAGTCTGTTTTATCAGAGACTAGGATTGCAACCCCTGCCTTTTTTGTTTTCCATTTGCTTGGTAGATCTTCTTCCATCCCTTTATTTTGAACCTATATGTGTCTCTGCACATGAGATGGGTCTCCTGAATACAGCAAACTGATGGGTCTTGACTTTTATTCAATTTGCCAGTCTGTGTCTTTTAATGGAAGCATTTAGCCCATTTACATTTAAGGTTAATATTGTTATGTGTGAATTTGATCCTGTCATTATGATGTTAGCTGGTTATTTTGCTCATTAGTTGATGCAGTTTCTTCCTAGCATTGCTGGTCTTTACATTTTGGCATGTTTTTGCAGTGACTGGTACCAGTTGTTCCTTTCCATGTTTAGTGCTTCCTTCAGGAGTTCTTGTAGGGCAGGCCTGGCGGTGACAAAATCTCTCAATATTTGCTTGTCTGTAAAGAATTTTATTTCTCCTTCACTTATGAAACTTAGTTTGGCTGGATATGAAATTCTGGGTTGAAAATTCTTTTCTTTAAGAATTTGAATATTGGCCCCACTCTCTTCTGGCTTGTAGAGTTTCTGCTGAGAGATCCGCTGTTGGTCTGATGGGCTTCCCTTTGTGGGTAACCCGAACTTTCTCTCTGGCTGCCCTTAATGTTTTTTCCTTCATTTCAACTTTGGTGAATCTGACGATTATGTGTCTTGGAGTTGCTCTTCTTGAGGAGTATGTTTGTGGCGTTCTCTGTATTTCCTGGATTTGAATGTTGGCCTGCCTTGCTAGGTTGGGGAAATTCTCCTGGATAATATCCTACAGAGTGTTTTCCAACTTGGTTCTATTCTCCCCATCACTTTCAGGTACACCAGTCAGACATAGATTTGGTCTTTTCACATAGTCCTGTATTTCTTGGAGGCTTTGTTCATTTGTTTTTACTATTTTTTCTTTAAACTTCTCTTCTTGCTTCATTTCATTCATTTGATCTTCAATCACTTGATACCCTTTCTTCCAGTTGATTGAATCAGTTACTGAAGCTTGTGCATTTGTCACGTAGTTCTTGTGCCATGGTTTTCAGCTCCATCAGGTCCTTTAAGGACTTCTCCACATTGGTTATTCTAGTTAGCCATTTGTCTAATCTTTTTTCAGGGTTTTTAGGTTCTTTGCAATGGGTTCAAACTAACTCCTTTAGCTCAGAGAAGTTTGATCATCTGAAGCCTTCTTCTCTCAACTCGTCAAAGTGATTCTCTGTCCAGCTTTGTTCCGTTGCTGGCAAGGAGCTGCATTCCTTTGGAGGGGATGAGGCACTCTGATTTTTAGAATTTTCAGCTTTTCTGCTCTGTTTTTCCCCCATCTTTGTGGCTTTATCTACTATTTGTCTTTGATAATGGTGACATACAGATGGGGTTTTGGTGTGGATATCGTTTCTGTTTGTTAGTTTTCCTTCTAACAGTCAGGACCCTCGGCTGCAGTCTGGAGGCTAATTTTAAATGAACTGAGCATAAAATCCCAGCTGCAGAATTTTACTCCTCTTAATGATTGCCTCAGATGGATAATCTATGGCCCAGCTGCAGTTGAGTTGGCATCTGCCTCTGGCTCCAGGTTGAACATAACTCACAGTAGGCATTGGAGAAAGACAAACAGTCCCTGAATTCTGCACAACTCTTGCACTCTTGTGCACTTCCCACGTCACATTTCTTTTCCTGTAAATCACTGCCCTCACCCCAGAGTTTCAAAGTGGTCTACAAAGGTGTAATCCAGCTGTTTCTGCATGGCAAGCTTTAGCAGATAGCGCCAAATTCCTTTCACTGCACTTCTTCCTAAGACTGTTGGTCTGCTTTCCAATAAATGGAGCAATTATCCACAAAAGCACACCAAAGCTTAACCATTCGTGCCACTGAAAGAGGCAAGGAACACCCAAAAATACCAACTGCTTTGGGCTAGTTGACCCCATGGTTGGGGCTCTAAAGAATTTCCCTGCACCTGTTGAGAGGTTTTTGTCTTGGGGAACTTCCCTTCTCTTCTTGCTGCTGCACCAGCTACCTACTACAGTTCTTTAGCACAGGGCAAGTGGCATCTGCAGAAGTCGACAGACTTCAGAACTGGGTAAATCATCCAAAATACGCCCTGAACTACCTGTTCTTTGATGTCACTTGAGCTCTGCCCTGTTTAGAAATAGCTGCTTGTGACCATCTGGGCTTCTATGTCATCAGTATCTATGTCAAGACCTGAGCTTTGCTTCATTTGGGCGCAGCTGCTTGGTGGGGAGCATCTGAGATTGAAATGAGGTTTCAGGACTTTTATCTGGCCCTTTGGTGGGGATCTGTCTGGGAGTATTCAATCTGAACCTGCAACTGTATGAGTGTGTAATATCTACATTCAGGCCTTTATCTCTGCCTCGCTCCCCTCCTCCCTCTTTCGTCTGCAAGGTGGTCTCCTTACGTAAGCCCCACTCCATCCAGGATCCAGCCCTGGAGGGAAACAGTCTCCACTGCCCTGGCTTGGTCATTCTAGGACCCTGGAGTACTTCTCACAACTGTGCCAGTTTTTATGGGGAAAGGAAGCATGTGAACTATTGCGTAGGTTATCTAAAGGGCTTTCCACCGTGCTTATGGTGCTTAATGTTCCTGAGAAAAAAAGCTTCACAGTATATGTGATATGTATTTAGGCAGTCCTGACTCCAATCTCTTACCCTTTTTGTCTGCCAAATTCACTATCTCATTTGTTGCCATTTGGTTACCCTCTACTAGAGTACTAAGTACAGCAGAACGTGGACTTGGGATGAAATTGATATTCTGGTTGAGGGGACAGTGGGGGAGTACTGTGCTAGCTACTGCTAATCACCAGCCTGGCCAAGGAGTTTATTCTCTGATCTAGTTGGCTGTTCCAGCTGTATGGTCAGATTTGCACACATACGCCTTTTATGTCCATGAGTGGCACTACTTGCACTGTATATGTGAAGAGCTAGAAACGTCTTTCCAGTCCTGGAGTTCTGGTTGAAGGATATGAGCAGTGCAGAATGGAAGAGAGACAACAAATAAAAGTTGTCATCACTGTTTCAACAGGGGTGAGCAGTATGGATATAAGAACCAAGCCAGGAGGGGAAACAAGGTCTTTATTTCCTTTGGAAGGCCCCTGTGGTAGATCCTAGCTAAATGTAGAACCTATCACTAATGTGTCCATGACGAAGAGAAAGGTTGCAATGCTGTTTGGACCCTGTACCTACTAGGTTATGAATTTTGGTCTCTGAATGTAAGTAACCCATACTCGACTTTAATCCAATTAGGGCCATTTTGTCAGAGGTCTGGAAAATGGAAATTAATACCATATGTTCAAGCCTTTATGAATTCAGACCACAAGAAATGATACTGACTGCTAGCTGTGCAGAAGGATAAGAGAAGAAGAAGTTTCTTCATAAGCCATAGAGCCAAACTCAGCCAGAGAGCCAAACTCAGGATAAAGAACTGTGCCCCTTTTTTTTTTTTTTTTTTTTTTGATGGAGTCTTGCTCTGTCACCAATGCTGAAGTGCAATGGCATGCTCTCGGCTCACTGCAAGCTCTGCCTCCAGGGTTCACACCATTTTCCCACCTCAGCCTCCCGAGTAAAGCTGGGACTACAGGTGCCCGCCATCACGCCTGGCTAATTTTTTGTATTTTTTAGTAGAGACAGGGTTTCATTGTGTTAACCAGGATGGTCTCGATATCCTGACCTCATGATCTGCCTGCGTCAGCCTCCCAAAGTGCTGGGATTACAGGCATGAGCCACCGTGCCCGGCCAGAACTGTGCCTTTTTAATGCCCTCCACCCAGTTGTTTCCACAGCTCCAACCACAGCTGCAATCCTCCCTGCCACAGCTCCATTTAGTTTTCCCAAGATGGCTTCCCTTCATTCTGGGGCTATTGCATGGGTTCCAGGGGTTAGGACATATCCTAAGTATTTAATCTTTTGAGTTGAAATCTAGGCCTTATGTGTTGAGACCCTATACCCATTACTTCACAGAAAATTTAGAAACCTAATGGTATTTTCATCTGAATCTCTTTTGGTTGGGCTAGCGACAAAGAAGTCATCCATATATTGGAAAATATTACTTTATTCAGTTGTAACATCCCTAATTCTCTAGCTGATGCATTTCCAAATGGATGAGTGCTGTCCCTAAACCTCTAGGGAAGAAATATCCAAGTTAATTGAGAAATAAAATGACTAGCAGGGTCAGTCCATTCAAATACAAAGATAAATTGCAAATCAGGATGTAGTAGATTGGGGGAAAAAGCATCTTTAAGATCTAAGAGCTAAACTAATTGGCATCACCAGGGACCTGGACTAACAGCATGTAGAGATTAGTTACTGTAGGATGTATGGGAATAACAGCCTCATTGACAGCTTGAAGATCTTCAACAAATCTGTAGTCTCCATTTGGTTTTGTAACAGGCAAGATTGGTGTATTACAAGGAGACTCACAGGGCCTTAGCAATCCAAAATGCAAAAACTTAGCTATTAATGGCTGGATCCACAATTGCACCTTTGATTTTAAGCAGTAGTGTCTCTTCCAGGGGTGTGGGTTACCAAGCTTAAATTGGATGCAAACCAGAGGAACGTTTAACACTTTGCCTGGAAACTCAGTGTCCCATACTATATGATTTACTTGTGAGGTTACTTTAATATATAAGCTAGATAAGTTTCCTACTGACTTTCCTCTCTTACCATAGGGAAGGAGGAGCAATCTCTCCTCTGCCTTGTGATTTCCAAAAGATACCGCTGTTTGCAGCTGTGTCAACAAATCCCTTCCCAACAAGGGGATGGGGCATTCAGGCATGATAAGAAAGGCATATGAGAAACCAGAATCTCTGAAGAGAAGCTGTAAAGGATAGGAAAAATGGCATATGAGTTGTCCACATGTTCCCATGACCATACAGTTTTGGGATGACGGTTGCCCATTATAATGGATTAAAACAGAGTAGCAGCCCCTGTATCCAAGGAAGTTATTATTATTACCTACCATTTCAAGGGCAAGTATCCATTAACTATTCTTCCTGATGATGCTCTCCCTACCCAACCCCACCCTTGATAGGCCCCAGTGTGTGTTGTTCCCTCTGTGTGCCCATATGCTCCCATCATTCAGCTCTGATGTTTAATTTTCTCTTCCTGTGATAGTTTGCTGAGGATAATGGCTTCCAACTCCATCCATGTTTCTGCAAAAGGATATCATCTCATTCCTTTTTATGGCTGTATAGTTTTCCAGGGTGTATATGTACCACTTTATCCAGTCTACCAGTTATGAGCATTTAGGTTGATACTATGTCTTTGCTATTGTGAACAGTGCTGTAATGAACATAGGTGTGCGTGTGTCTTTATAATAGAACAATTTATATTTTGGGAGGTATACACTCAGTAATGGGCTTGGTGGAACAAATGATATTTCTGACACTAGGCCTTTCAGGAATCACCACAGTGTCTTCCACAATGGTTTACCTTTTTTACACTCCCACCAATGGTGTAAAAGAATTCCTTTTCCTCCACAATCTTGCCAGCATCTGTTGTATTTTTGACTGGCATGAGATGGTATCTCATTGTGGTTTTGATTTGCATTTCTCTAAATGATCAGTGAGGTTGAGATTTTTTTCCACGCTTTTTGGCTGGCTGGCTATCTTACATTGAGAAGTGATCATTCATGTCACTTGCTCAATTTTTAATGGGGTTATTCATTTGTTTTGTTTGTTTGTTTTTTTCAAATTTGTTTTAAGTTCCTTGTAGACTCTGGATGTTAGACCTTTGTTAGATGAATGCATTGCTAAAATTTTCTCCCATTCTGTAGGTTGTCTATTTACTTTAATGTTAGTTTCTTTTAATGTGCAGAAGCTGTTTAGTTTAATTATATCTCATTTGACAATTTTTGCTTTGGTTGCAGTTGCTTTTTGCATTTTCATCATGAAATTTTGCCTGTACTGAATTGTATTGTCAAAATGTAGTGAATTGTATTGTCTGAATTGTATTGTCTGAATTGTAATGTACTGAATTGTATTGACAAAATGTACTGAATTGTATTGTCTAGATTTCTTGTAGGATGTTTATAGTTTTGGGTTTTACGTGTAAGTCTTTAATTCATCTTGAGTTAATTTTTGTATATGGCTTAAGGAGGGGACCAATTTCAATTTTCTGCATATGGCTATCCAGTTCTCCCAGCACCATTTATTAGGTGGGGAATTGTTTTCCCATTGCTTGTTTTGATCGGTTTGTTGAAGATCAGAGGGTTATAGGTGTGCAGTCTTATTTCTGAATTCTGTATTCTGTTCCGTTTGTCTATGTGTCTGTTCTTGTACCAGTATCATGCTGTTTTGCTTACTGTAGCCTTGTAGTATAGTTTGAAGTCAGGTAGCATGATGCCTCCAGCTTTGATTTCTTTGCTTAGGATTGCCTTGACTATTCAGGCTCTTTTTTGGTTCCATATGAGTTTTAAAATAGCTTTTTCTAATTCTGTGAAGAATGTAAATGTTAGTTTAATGGGAACAGCATTGACTCTGTAAATTACTTTGGGCAATATGGCCATTTTCATGATATTGATTATTCCTAACCATGAACATGAAATGTTTTTCCACTTGTTTGTGTCCTCTCTGATTTATTTGAGCAGTGGTTTGTAGTTCTCCTAAAGTGAAGAGGTCGTTCACATCCCCTGTTAGCTGTATTCCTAGATATTTTATTCTTTGTGTGCAATTGTGAATTGGAGTTCTCTCATGGTTTGGCTCTTGGCTTGCCTGTTGTTGGTGTACAGGAATGCTAGCAGTGTTTGTACATTGATTTTGTATCCTGAGACTTTGCTGAAGTTGCTTATTAGCTTAAGAAGCTTATGGGCTGAGACAATGGGGTTTCCTAGATACAGGATCATGTCATCTTCAAACAAAGATAATTTGACTTCCTGTCTTCCTATTTGTATATACCCTTTGTTTCTTTCTCTTGCATGATTTCTTTGGCCAGAACTATGTTGAATAGGAGTGGTGAGAGCGGGCATCATTGTCTTGTGCCGGTTTTCAAAGGGAATCCTTCCAGCTTTTGCCTATTTAGTATGATATTAGCTATAGGTTTGTCATATATGTCTCTTATTATTTTGAGGTATATTCCTTCAATACCTCAAATAGTTTATTAAAACCACATGATTATCTTAACAAATGCAGAAAAGGCTTTTGATAAAGTTCAACATCCTTCATGTTAGTATATTTTCTAATTGCCTCAACTAAATGCTTTGAAACAAAGCTGCATTCTCATCTTTATCCTGAGAAACTTCCTTAACCTTTTCATAATTAATAGGCCTTTTCATATACCTATTCATCCCTTCCAACAAACAAGTGACCATATGATCTCTCCTTTCCAAATCCCGACTGCCCCTTTGATAGTTCCATTCTGGATCTTAATCTGGAACTGCTGCAACCCCTTCTTGATAGATATTATGTTTAGGGTTATGAGCCAATACCTCATATACACAGTTCCTAGCTGTCCCCAAAATGCGTTGTCTTTCGCTGTACAACAGATAGACAGCAAAACATGCAAATCCTGCCATGTTAAACTATAGGTCAGTGTACATTTCTCAAACTCATTTTTGTATTTTTCTGGATCTTCAGAGAAATGACTAAACTTGTCTTTCCAGAAAGCCAAATCAGACATAGAGAAGGGGATGTGTACTCTTACAGTGGCTTCTTCCACATTTGTCACCTTTCTAAGTGGAAAAAGATTTCTTTTTGGAGGTTGGTAAGAGGCTTTAGTAGTAGTAGTACTTGCAGGTCTAGTGCTTCCTCACGGAATGGTGGGTAAACAGTGGGACTAGATGGGTAAAGAGGAGGGGATAAAGGAGTCTCAATAAGTCTTCCAGGTCAACTAGAGGGAGAAAAGGGCAATGCACCTGAAAGAGCTGACAGGAGGAGGTTCTCCTCCACCCAAAAATGACCACTGAACTGTGCAGGGGATAGGGAGAAGGAGGTTTGTATTGAGGGATCATCTAATATGTCTAGTTCTTTATCTTTTCCTCTCACCAAACATGTACACACCTGTTGCAGGGTTTTATCCTGACTGAGCTGCAAAAGTGCTTTAACATATGGTATCTCATCCCACTTTTTCTCCCGCTTAACAAAACAAATGAAGTATAGTATTAAAGATTGTAGTTCCAGCAGATGGCCATTTTTCTGGTTTTTACAAATAATATTGGTGCCAAAAATATTACATAGAAATACCAATTTCCTCTTCTTAAGCCCATTTAGTTTAAATTGGTCCAAACATTCAAGAGCACACCCTAGCGTTGACTCCTTTGGGATTGATGCCATCATTCCCACAAAGGAGGCAGGCCATGCTGAAAGATAATTTCCATACCTATGAGATTGTATTCCCACTGGCTGGTAAGAGAGGTTTTACGGTCAACTGCACTAATGAGGGGATCCCTGCTGAAAATCGAATTATCTTGTTCATATTAGCCAAATAATATAAATGAACTGACCTGTGAGTCTTAGATAACCACAACATGGAATCCAACAAAAGAAATGTCAAATAAGGCAAAGGAAATGAAGAGGATTTAGATGGGGATGACCAGAATGAGCAGGTTCTGGGCAATAGGGGCAGCATGAATTGGACAGGCAAAGCCATTTTCCCTGAATCCAAGAAAGGAAAGAAGTTTTGTTACTGTGCAAATGAAACAGAACAGCACGGAAAAAAAGGTCCCTTGATTTCCATTTTACTGCTTCTCAATTAGGCCTAATGGGCAGAGCTGCAGCAAAACATAACAACATATATCTAATGTTATCGCTCTCATACCTCAACAAGTTTAGAGATGGAGCTTTACAGCTAGAGTCTTAAAATAAGCTGATAAAAGAAAACCAAATCCTGGAATGCCTTTTGTTCTCAATGTTTCACAGCTTTGTGACAGAGCATACAAGTAAACAAGTGGAAATCGGGAAGTACACAGGGGAAAAGAATGTTAAAATCCCTAGGACCAGTTAAATGAATTTTCCCAAAAATGACAGCGAAACAGAGACAGAAACCAAGAAATCTATTCATGCAGCAAAGAGGACAAAGCAGATTAATACAAAGAGAATAACAGTTAACATCCATTAGTATCAAACCCATTCTTAGCTCAGCGGGACTTTAGTGAGTGGGCCCTTTAACCCCCCCAAATCTTAGGGGGGACACTAACCCTCCTACGTTGGGCCTTTAATGAAAGTTCCCTCAAGCATCCTTGCCTTTTATAAGAAGGGCCTTTAATCTCCGTAATAGTAGGGACTCTACCCTCCTATGTTGGGCCTCTAAGCCAATCCCATCCTCTACCCAGGTAAAATGCACCCCATTTACCCAAAGTAAGCCAATTGGTGCTGTGTGCACATGATTTTCCTTTGGGCCAAGGGTCTCTTCAGTATAGTGCCTTCATGGTTTACCATCAAGATGTTGCTGAAAGTGGTCGTGATCCAAACCCCAAGAGAGTGTTCTTGGATCTCGCATGAGAAAGAATTCGGGCCACATCCATAGTGCAAAGTCAAAGCAAGTTTAGTAATAAAGTAAAGGAGGGAAAAATAGCTACTCCATAGACAGACGAGGGCATTCCCAAAAGAAAGAGGAGGAATGTGCCCACCCTAGGTATGGTGTTTGTTTATATATAAGATTTTTGTAAAAATGGGGAGATGTGCTCTACTACAGGAGCTTGTGATAAAGGATTAATTTTCATAATTACTATCTCTTGCAAGAATCAATATTGTTATCTTTAAAGCAAAATTTATTGAAAAACTAGGAATGCTTTCAATTCATAACATATCAGGACATCAGGAAATTCCTAGGTCTGTTATGTCCTGTGTTTGTTTAGTAAATATTATTAATCTATTCCCTTAACTGTAAACATCTTGAGCTAGGAATGTCTAACCTCTTGCTTAAGCAGTGCAGCAAGCCCCAGCCTCATTTTTCCTAGCCCTTATTCAAAATGGAGTTGCTCTAGTTTGAATGCCTGACACTAGTTAAAGGTAGGTAAAGCAGCTCCACTGGTTTTCATTTTGTTAGGGGAAAAAGGTATCTCAGTTGCTGGCAGTGAATCCGTACAGGTCTGCAGCAACCTCAATTCTTGCCTTCTCAGAAGAAATAATTCAACTGAGGAGGGTAAGGCAGAAAAAGGGACTGAGGCAAGTTTCAGATCAGGAGCAGAAGTTTTATTTTTTAAAAAAATGTTAGAGCAGGAAAGGAAAGGACATTTGGAAGAGACCCAACCCGAGTGGGCAACTTGAAGGACAAGTATTGTGTTTTTCTCTGATCATAGGATTTTATAGGCTGGCCCACCTCTGGCATCTTGCTCCCCTGTCCCTTGATTCTAACATTAGGGTGGGCTGCTTGCATGGGAAGTGTCCTCCTCATGCTTGAGAAGTGAGCATGCAGCAGTGTGTTTAGGAAGTATTTTTTACCTGTTTGGGAAGTTGCCTCTCCCTAGCACCTGCATTCAATTAACATTTTAGTGTGATAGCTGTGGACCATCAGCAGATTGTGTCTCCCTGGCGCTGGTTGCCAAATTATCACTGATAGACAGCAGTGTGATAAGTGCTAAGCCATCACCTGATGATCGCCTGACACTCTTCGTGGGTGGGGTGGGAGAGCCCTCTCCTGCCCATGATGCCTGTCTGACTATCTGTAACATTTTCCCGCTCAAGAGACCAAGATCCCAAATCCTTGGGGAAGAATGAAAAAAGGTCAGTCTTCTGTAACTGCTTCCTGCTGACAGAGGGATGATGGTGGTTCTGTGGGTCTTGGCCTCTTGTTAGCTGGAAGAGCAGGAGGGTGACTCCAGGGGTTGGTGAAAGCAGTGTCTAGCCAGTTCCAAAGGAGATGGACAGGATTTTGCCTCCTTCCTGTCCCATTGATGTATAGTCTAGGGGTCCCCTGTAGAAGAGAGCCTCTTGAATATTCAGAGGACAGTATCCCTCACTGAGGATCATCTGGAACTTGATGACCTGAAAGTGAGAGGAGACAAATCAGGTTATTAGATTTAGAAGACATGGACTGAAGTGAATTGAGGTTAGGACAGCTCCAAAAAGAATCCCGAGACTGCCTACACACCCAGGTAGCTGGTGACTGTCATCATGCCTGTGCTAAGATATGGGTGCATGGGGCAGCCAGCCAATTCTTATATATGCCCAGAACTAGAATATTGAGCCAGATTTTTACATTATCCATCCATTTTGTTTCTTCTGAGCTGCAGCAAGAGATTATTGGTTGGTTCATGGGGATAAGCAGGAGTAGTCTAAAATGCAGACAAATACATAAAAACAATTGGCGAGAGTAGAATCTAATAGTAGATGTACCATAATTTTTGACGCATATTTTTTCTCTCATACCAATTTGTTTCTAAAATAAACTATAGTCTTACAGTACTTCAACTGATTATTTGCATAAAACACAGCAAGAATAATTATTTTTACACAGGCTTTTAAAATTGACTTTGATGGAACTCTGTTCCATAAGGAACTTCAGATAAGACTTCTTCAAAGCTGAACCCAGCTGTGGGTTTGTACCCTGAAATACCTATGAGGTGGGTAAATTTCCCTCCTCTCGAGGTCCCAAGATAACTTTGGACTCCTTGCCCTGTCAGAAAATGACATTCTTTACATACCACAGATCAGGAACCCTGTACAGGGACTGTGTAGACAAAATATGAGGCCAGTTTACCCCAGGGGCTTTTATTGACTCTATAAGTCAAGTTTGATTCCTTAAAGGAAAGCAGCCCATTACAGTCAAAGCCTTGGTAAAACAACCAGTTTCTCCAATTGTGTCCTGTTGCAAAAGAAAACATTCTTAATGCACTTATGACAATAATAGTGTTACCATAAGTTAAGAATATTCACAAATAGTTTCCAAATTCTGGAGAAATCGGGTAGAGAGAAACAAATACGCTCCAGACATTGTTCACAGGAGTATACTTTACTCCTTGAAATTGTTGACAGGAGTATACTTTACTCCTTGAAATTGTTGAAAGCCTTAAATCGCTCAAAAGAAAAGTTTTCTTGGCTCTGAAAAACAGAAAAAAGATCAGCAACATTTTAAGCAAAAATTAAAAAGATTACTTCAGACTTCTATTAGTTCAGTCCATGCAGTTAGTTCCTGTTTTGCTTGATATTCATGAACAGTTCAGCTCTCTATGAGTTCTAAAAGGGTTTTTTCCTTTATTCTAATGTCACAATCTCCAACATTATCAGAAACCTGTACTTAAGAACACCTATCAAAGTTCTGTAACCAATTATAAACCACATTTGAAGAGGATTAAAACAAGACAATTGTCTGAGAATAACAAAAAGTTTTAGGGCAGCCAGTTAAAGGCACAATTGATAAGGAAATTTGTTACCTCTGTGTCACACAACAATTTTACATGACAAATTTTGATTATTAATAATGTACCCTAAGTTGTATCAGAATTTCATAACTTTGGAACACATACCAGTAACATATTTATACAAATACAGCCCAAGGAAAGCCAAACACCATTTCATATTTGGTAATGCTTCCTGTATGATTTTTATATGAAATAAGCGAATGCCATTTTTGGAGTTTAGAAGACACAGTATGTTAAAGATTAATTAGGTCAGAAAAAGATAATTTACAATTTAATTTGGGGAGGTTTGTCAGATATCAAAAGTTTGAAACACTCGATATTACAAAGTAAATGTGAGTTTACCGTATGTCATTCATTTAAACAAAATAATAACTCAAAAATTTTAAAAAGGCAAAAACCTTTACTCGTTTAAGAGGGAAGTCTTAGCTTTCCAATTTGTCTCTTTCTCTTCTTTTTCCTACAGTTTATCCAAAAGGCAAATGAAAATCTTTCATTATCTTTTAATATTAAAAAATTCTAGTTCCAAAGAAAAAACCAAATATCATGTTTGCATTAGTGTATTAGTAATGTTAAAGTCAATTATTAATAAAACCCAGTAGACAAATGTATTCAATTTTAATCAGTTTGACCGTAAGGTAAGAAACCTTTTATAATGCTTTTCAATGTTTTTGTCAAAGAGAAGGTTGATGCTCCAAGAAAACTCTCTTGTGCTTTTATTTCAATGTTCAATTTATGGAAAAACTGAGTATTACCCCTTTAACTTTTGCCAATATGTTTACACACAGAATCTATTTTACAATTAATTGTTCACAAACCTTCCACAACTTGTTCAAACCTTCAGAGTTTTCCTATTTTGCTTAAAACAATCCTTAAACCCTCTAAAGTTAGGTAAGAAATCTACATTCCCATGCCTTCTTATAATTTTTACCAAAAGGACATTCTACTTTCCTTACACAGTTGTGTGTAAAACTGTTTCTTCAGTAGTCTCAATTGCGTGTTACCTCATTAACTCTTAGTAACTTTTACTTTTGGTGAAAAACCTGGTTAGTAAGCAATTTTACTTATGTACCCGGTATGGAGCCTGGGAAACAAGACACAGTGCAGATAGGTCTGACTCTTTCCAGCATAGCTGGGTCATAGCTAACTCCACATGACCTCAGGCCTTAACTAGCCATAAAGCAGTTAAGTTGTACAGTTGAGAATCATACTGGCATTTTATGAAACATTTAGGCAGCCTAATAACCTTTAAATTGTACATTTCTTTCATAAATTTTCTTTCACAAATTCTTCCACGAAATACACAGACCATCTACAACATGTTTGTACTTTCTGACTTGTCCTAAATATCCTTCTATTTAAACAAGCAGTCATTTTACTTTAGGACAAGAATTAACCATACAAGATCCTTTCTTATATAAAATTTCTTTTCCTTATAACTGTCTTTACCAAAACTATCTCTTTACATTTATAACCTTTGAATTAGACAAAAGTCATTCTCCTCCCATTAGAAAGTTAAGATTTGTTCTGCATATTGCTGTGTGCATCCTGTGAAGGGGGAGTAGATAAAGAGGCTATCTGTATACTGTAGAAATTATCCCCCCTCAAGAGATTTCTCAGTTATACTTTTGCTAGGGCTTATCTGAATAAATGTGGGCTAATTCTAGACCCCCGATGTAGCACTGTCTAGGTTATAGTTATGGTTAACAGTTTAGGTGGAGACAAATAGGCTATTAGAGAGAAAGAGTTCAGAGGTTGAGTAAATATTAAATGAGCACAGATCTTAGAAAGTATACTTTTGCCCAAAGAGGTGTTGGGTATTTGATATTACCAGGGACTGGTGGGAGAATGGTAATTGATCCCTTAAGTAATATAAAGGGGTGTGAATCTTTTCTTTTGGAGGAAGGGGATGACATTTGACTTGTCTTCCTTAGTCCTGTCCTCCTTATTCGCTCTTAGTTATAAAAGACTGAAGAGGCTAATTTGAGGACCCCCAGCACAGGGTCACTGGGTTCCAATGCTGACTTTTTATAATTTCCTCTTAGTTCATTTTTAAGCCAGTTTAAGGTTTCGGGAAATTAAACTATTTCCAGTTTTGGGGGATGCATCCAAGAGGTGTGTCCTGTGGTATAGAGATGTGATTACCCACCTGTGAAGAGACAGCAGAGGAGAAAGAGGAAAAAGAAGGTCCCTTTCTTTCTATTATCCTGGTATCCCCCATGGTCCTGGGTTCCAGAGTGAACCAGTCTTACTGTGTACCCTCGGTCCCATCTCATCACAATTACCTACTTGAGAACAGAGGAGATACTGGAGTTAACAGTGGGCCCCTGTTCGTCTTTGGGGTTCCGAAATGAGCTGGTCTTTACCATGTACCGTCCCCTGTGCCTTTCATCTCTGTTCCAATGGTAATCTGTTGGCCTGCAACCAACCTTTATCTCTGGCCTATGGGTCTCTTGCATCTGTGGCCTCGGGCTGACCTTGTCTCCATGACCTTATAGCAACTCTCACTCAGAGTATTTTAGTAATAAAATGAGTAACTTTTCTCAGAAGCCTGTTTTTCAGCTAACTGCCACAGAGACTTGACTTTCCTCCCTTCTCCCTTAGAATATGTCTTTAAAGGTCTTGTGCATGTTGAGAAGGGCATGGAAGTAATTAGAGAAATGGAGGCTACAGGAGGGAAGTGGAAGGAAGTGAGAGGAATAAGAACCATCTGACTCCTATGTCTGGAAAGCCTTCGTATGCTCACGTAAATAATAGTCCTTGGATTCAAGACAGCAACGTTCATTCACACTCCGGACACAAAGCAGTAAGCTCCAGACGACTTAGGGCCTCAGGTAAGAACTCACCAGCAGCAAAGAGAGAATTTCTTCTCCTCCGAAAATAGTGCTGTCTCAAAAAAGCAAGTAGGGGGGATCCTTAAAGGGCCAGAGTGAAGCCGTATGCAGGCAGACAAACTGCTTTTAAAAGCCATGAGAAACTTGGCCCCGTGGCATAACAGGAATGAAAAGCACATGTTAAATTATAAGATGCCAGCAGAGCCAGAATTCTAATGACAGTCTGTCCTGGCCATGTCAGCAGGCAGAGGAAGGACTGAAGGTCACCTAAGCTGGTAAAAACAAACCTCAGGGGATATCCACCAGGGAACCTGTGTCTTTGCTGCCATACAATGCAGACAGCTGCAGGGTGTGACTAACAGGAAGTGTGTGTTAGAAGTCACGTGGCATGCAAAGTGAAAGCTAAGAGGCAGACTTGCCCCAAGGCAGAATGTCCAGGGTGTGCGCTAGCCCATTGCAGAACACACAGAGAAAACCAGAAAATGGGTGGTGCAGGTTTTTGGAATAGAACCAAGTTTAGTTTAATAAAAGCAAAGGAAACTCCATACATTGCATGATTTTTAGGCCTTAGCCTCACCAATCTCATAAGCTTCCTGTTTAGGATGGCCATTAGTGCCTCAGATCTGCTGGGTGTGAACCCTACGGTCCTTCACACCCCCACAAGCCACTAGTCTGGGTAAGCTGAGAAGTCAACCAGGGGAAGCAGGGTATATTATGGCCAAGAGGAATTGCTCTGCATGTTGGTTAGTAAGCAGGAGAGAGAGAGAAAGGGAAGAAGAAATACCACACTCTGGGTCAGACGCCTCCAGCTGAAGAGGGTGAGGCACAGAGAGCTCTCTTAACACTAGGGAATGATCTGAATCACATGACACCAAATACGTTAGGGGTAGAAGATATCCAAGTTACCAGTGGTGATTCCATGTGGGTCTATAGCAACCTCAATTCTTGCCTTCTCAGAAGAAAGAATTCAACTGAGAGGCATAAGGCAGAAGAAGAGACCGAGGCAAGTTTCACAGCAGGAGTGGACGTTTAGTTTTTAGAAAACTTTAAAAAACTTTAGAGTGGGAAAGAAAGGAAAGTACACTTGGAAGAGACCAAGAGGGCAATTTGAAGAACAAATATAGTGTCTTACCTTGATCATAGGACTTTATATGCTGGCCCACCTTTGGCGTCTTGCTCCCCTTTCCCATGATTCTTCCATTAGGGTGGGCTGTGCTCCTGGGCAGTGCCCTCCTTATGCTTGGGAAGTGAACATGCGAAAGTGTGTTTAGGAAGTGTTTTTATCTGTTTAGAAAGTTGCTTCTCTCTGGTACCTGCGTTCAATGAACACTTCAGCGTGACAGCCCTGGGCAATCAGGAGATTGTCTCTCCCTGGCACTGGCTGCCAAATGATCATTTTTAGAGAGGCAGTGTGATAACTGCTGAGTGATTACCTGATGATCGCCTGCCATTCCTGGTGAGTTGGGGGAGAGAGCCCTCTTCTGCCCTGCTCATGCCTTTCTAACTACCTATAACAATTTGGCATTTTCCACCTTTGTATCTCTCACAACTTCACTTTGGAAACCAATGTGGCAAAGATGCCCGCTGCTAAGTACGTCTATTCCAATTGTGCATTGGGGAACTGGGAAATTAACAGAGGATGGGTTTTGGGACCAACTGGACACACGGTGACTAGGACATCAGCTGACACACGATTGACCACCTGACCTCCATTAGCCCCAGTTCTATCTGGAGATTACGTTGATGTTTCAGGTCACCTGGAATCAACGTCCACTCACAGCCAGTGTCCAGGCGTTGCTCAATGATGTGATTATTTCCCTTTTGTCAGTAAGCAATTACCTTAATAAAAAGTGGTAAGTCTTTTTAGGAAAGTATGGGAGGAAAATTAATGTATAGTTTTGGTAGCGTACTTCTGTCTTTATTGGCGGATCTCTGCCTCCCCTTCAAGGAAAGGTTCTGAGACTAAAAATTGGCTCAAGTCTAGGAATTGACTGTGGGTCTATAATTCTTTTTTTTTCTTTTTTATCATTTGAGTTAGAGTTGTGTTCATGGGCACGAATATGTGTTTTGCTTAGAGAGAGCAAATAAGACTTTTGTCAGCTTCCTACCTATTTAACTTCTAGGAAAACTGTAATTAACTGGTTATGTCCATAGATCTGTAGGAGTCAGATGGTTCTTATTATTGCTTTGCCTTTGCTGTCTCCATTACCATAACAATGCTCCCCTGCCCTTGATGGGTGAGGACCACTGCTTGGTTCCTGCCACCCCTGGATCCACTTATTCTCATTGCATTTAAACTTTTCACTGGACTGATTTGGGTTCTCACTGTAAGAGCTGTCCTATAGAGAAGAGAAACCACAGAGCTCTTCAGGGATGCTGGGGCTCCCATCACAAATCTGTTTCTCACAGTGTTGGTAAATGATAGGTCTTCTAGACCCTTCCATTGTGAATGAATAGGTTTTAATGACAAGTTCACTCTAACATTAATCTGTCCCTACGCCTCTGCATACCTTCCTCTGTGGTAAACCAAGATAGATGGCACAACTTGCCCACGGTCGGCCATTTTTTTGTCCTTACTTCAACCAATCAGCTAAACAAACTATTAGAACCTTTTGTGACTCCCCAAATGGGAACATTAATGGGCCATGTTAATCAATTCAACTTGATCCAATGCTATTTTCCTTTCACTATCCCACACCCTTACTGCCATTTCAGATCCATTTCCACAGACTTTCTGAAGGTTTCAGTTGAATATATATATATTTAATTCAAGTTAAAATAATTTTTTTTTAATGTAGTACACATCCTCGTAAGTAACAATTTGTACCTCATCTTTAAGGTCCTACTGAAACTTGCACCTAGATATAGTTCTATTATAGAAATAGTCACTGCTGTCAGTGGTCAGTCCTAATGAAAATCACCATTGTCTTGCTTGGCACCTGCCTCAGGTGAGTCCGTTATCATTTCCACAGGTAAATAAATACTTAATCCCTTCAGACAGGGAATACAAGGCTTACATCATTGTACTGGGAAAGCTACTTCCACTGTGGGTAGGGTTAAAAAGTTCACTTCTGGTGGCAAACAGAATAACTTTGGACACCTTGCCAGACTGAGAGTTCAACTTTCCTTGTAATTTTGCCACTTTCATGATGCGAGCTTCTGTTTGACTTTTAGCAGTTTCAGCCCTGTTGACTACAGAAGGGAAGATTCTGACTCAGAGCACAATTTAAAGCTATTAGGCTATTTATGCAAAGCAGGTTCTGGAAATTTGAATATCTGATCACTTCCTTTCGTTTTATCTCTTTGCCAAAGCACATGAGAAGCAATCACACAATGCCATTATCTTCCTTGGTTTTTCACAAATGCTCAAAATCAGCAAATTCCTTGCCTCTTACCTTCCTTCAGCCAGTCAGCTAAACAAACTGATTAGGAGTGAGAAATGCACATATTTTGCATGTCTCTAAGAACTGTTCGTGCCATGGACTATCAGTGTTCTTTTGCCATTAGAAGTAGCATTGTGGCCAGGCGTGGTGGCTCATGCCTATAATCCCAGCACTTTGGGAGGCCGAGGCAGGTGGATCACCTGAGGTCAGGAGTTCACGACCAGACTGGCCAACATGGTGAAACCCCGTCTCTACAAAAATACAAAAAGTAGCTGGACATGATGGCGGGTTCCTGTAACCCCAGCTACTTGGGAGGCTAAGGCAGGAGAATTGCTTGAACAAGGTTGGCAGAGGTTGCAGTGAGCCAAGATCATGCCATTGCACTCTAGCCTGGGTGGCAGAGCAAGACTCTGTCTCAAAAAAAAAAAAAAAAAAAAAAAAAAGTAGCATTGTTAGAATTTTAGGTGTAATAAGATTGAGAGCCAATTCTAGAAACCCTCACACCAATTAGAGATAGTCATTTTAAAAATGTTGTTTCTCTAGAACCGTTTTTACTACCAGTATCTGTATTAGTTAATGTTCTCTAAACAGAAGCGATAGAATAGGTAGGTAGGTAGGTAGGTAGGTAGGTAGGTAGGTAGGTAGGTAGGTAGATATAGAAGAAGGTAGGTAGATACATAGAGATTTACTTTATGGTATTTGATCACGTAAGTATGGAGCCTGAGATCTTTCGCAAAAGGCTCTCTAGAAGCTGGAAATGCAGGGATGCTGATACTGCACCTAAGTGCAAGACTGGAATCCTCAGAACCATGGAAGGGCTTTGTGTAACTGTGAAGTCAGGCCGAAAGTCACTGGAAATTTTTTCAGTTGGATACTCTCTTAATTTCCAATACCTGTATGTTTGCAATTTTATGTGTGGTTGGTTGGTTGTGTTGTTTTTTTTAGCATTTTCTGTTATTTTGGGACTACTAGGTGCACCAGGCTAATTGTGCTTATTCCCTACTTAAGCCTTGTATTAATCATTTGTTCACAAAGTTCTAGTTTTTTTTAAGTTAGAAAATGGAATTAGTAATGGACCAGGTACGGTGGCTCACACCTGTAATTCCATCATTTTGGGAGGCCAAGGAAGGTGGATCGCTTGAGGCCAGGAGTTTGAGACCAGCCTGAGCAGAATGGCAAAACCTATCTCTACTAAAAATTAAAAAAGTATCTGGGACTGGTGGCACATGCCTGTAGTCCCAGCTACTCTGGAGGCTGAGGCAGGAGAATCGCTTGAACCTGGGAGGCAGAAGTTATAGTGAGCTGAGATCATGCCACTGCACTCCAGTCTAGGCAACAGAGGCTGACTCTGTTTCAGAAAAAAAGAAAAAACGAAGATCCAGGCACTGGGTGGATACATTGTAACTTTGAAATCTATTGATTTGTTGCTTTGTTAATTGAAAGTGCAAATAAATATATCTGTGCATTCTTTGTGTACTGACACAATATATATCATGTATCCATATGTATCCATATTAAATTAAACAAGAATTTTTACTCATGTTTCCTGCTACACAGGATCTTATTTAGTACCACATTAATCTATCTATTCTTTACCACTTACCCATATATAGCCTACTGCTCTAATAATGAGCTAGTTGGTTCTGTTAATTTAATTATGCTGCTAGCAGTGGCACATTTGTACAGGTCTGCAGCAGCTTGGTTCCTGCCTCCTCAGAGGAAATAATTTGTCCTAGAGGCATAAAGCAGAGTGAGCCACCAAGGCAAGTTTTACAGCAGGAGTGAGAGTTATTAGAAAGTTTTAGAGTAGGAGTGAAGCGAAGTCAGGTATGCTTGGAAGAGGGCCAAGGGGTGACTTGAGAGATCCAAGGGCCTGGTTTGACCTTTTACTTGAGGTTTTATACATTAACAGGCTTCCAGGGCGTTGCATCTCTTCTCTTCTGATTGCTCCCATGGGGTGGGCTGTGCACATACGCAGTGGCCTGCTGGCACATGGGAGGGGCTGCGCACGCAGAGTGTTTAGTAAAGATACGCACATGCTCACTTGAGGCATTTTCCCCTTACCAGTCAAGGGTTCCTAGAGGAAGATCATACACCAGACTCTGCCATTTTGCCTCTGAATGCTCATGGTTGAGTTCACTTTCCCACATGCTGAGATCTTATGGGGAAGCTGCTCATGACCAGCTTCAGGTGTTTTCTATCTGTTGGGAGATGGCGTCCCCCGGTGCCAGCTGCAACCAATTATTATTTAGAGAGACAGTTTAACAATCATTGCCTGACCATCACCTGATGGTTGCCTGGCATTCCTGGTGGAGGGGGAACTCTCTTCTGCACTGCTCATGTCTGCTCACTACCTTCTCTAACAATGCCACTTGACAATACAGGTTGAGTATTATTTATTCAAAATGCTTGGAACCATAAATGTTTCAGATTTTTTATTTTTTTTGGAATTTTGGAATATTTGTATGTACATGATGAGATATTGTATGGATGGGACACAAGTCCATACATGGATTCATTTATATTTTGTTTCATTAATATTTAAATATCTTTTAAAAAGTCTAGTCAAATCAAGCAGTGGGAATGGAATAGGCATTTGTATTTTAAATATGACTTATACACATAGTCTGAGGGTAATTATACACAGTATTTCAATAACTGTGTGTGAAACAAAGCTTACATACACTGAGCCATCAGAAAGCAGAGGTGTCACTATCTTGGCCTCCCATGAAGACAATCTTTGGTTGTTTACCATCATCATCGTCCTTGACTCTGAATTTATGTTACTGATAAGCAATTATTTTCTTACACTTATTTATACATAAGTGCTTAACATTATAAAGAATATTTCTTTAATACCATTAAATCGCTGCATGTTCACGGTAACTAAGCAACACAGTAACATCCCTAGTATACAGTCACACGCCCCATAATGACATTTCAGTCAAAGAAAGGTGGGCTGCGGATGTGGTAGAAGTCTCATGAGAATATAATGAAGCTGAAAATTTTCTATCTTCTAGCTAAGTACAAAGCACTACTCATGTGTTTGTTTATTGCAATGTTGGGAAAATGAAACCAGCTCAACTGTCCCATGGGACAAATATAATTTTTTTGAGTAAACATAAATATTGACCCACACTGGTCTTAAAACTTGAAACTTCTGGCCGGGCGCGGTGGCTCAAGCCTGTAATCCCAGCACTTTGGGAGGCCGAGACGGGCGGATCACGAGGTCAGGAGATCGAGACCATCCTGGCTAACCCGGTGAAACCCCGTCTCTACTAAAAGAATACAAAAAACTAGCCGGGCGAGGTGGCGGGCGCCTGTAGTCCCAGCTACTCGGGAGGCTGAGGCAGGAGAATGGCGTGAACCCGGGAGGCGGAGCTTGCAGTGAGCAGAGATCCGGCCACTGCACTCCAGCCTGGGCAACAGAGCGAGACTCTGTCTCAAAAAAAAAAAAAAAAAAAAAAAAAAAACAACTTGAAACTTCTGTCTTCTCTGAACTCCTTCCTCAGGAAACTGACCCTCAGGCAAGGAACTGAAACTCACCAGCTCACTGAGTCTAGACAGTGAGATGCTAGATTCTTCATTGTCGTTACAGCTTCCTTACCCCTTCTAATGCCTGTTTTCTTGCTGGTGGCCACCTTTCTTCCCAACTACATAAACCCTCAAATTTAGTCAGTTGGAAGAGATGGATTTGAGGCTGATCTCCCATCTCTCTAGCTGATTTCACCTGAATGTAAAGGCTTCTTCCCTGGCAAAATTTGTCTCAGTGATTAACTTTCTGTGTGGTGAGCAAAAGGACCTAGATTGAACCCCTGGTGTTTTGATAACAAAAACAACCTTCTGTGCTGCCAGTTGTGTAAAAGTATAGTACATACAATTATGTACAGTTCATAATACTTGATAATGGTAACAAACTATGTAACTGGTTTATGTTTTTACAATACTGTATTGTTATTTTAGAATGAACTCCTTCTACTTGTTAAAAAAAGTTAACTGTAAAACAGGCTCAGACAAGTGCTTCAGGAGGTAACCAGAAGAAGGTATTGTTGTAGAAGAGGACAGTTCCATGACTGTTTTTTTCCACTGAAGACCTTCCAGTAAAACAAGATACGGAGGTAGAAGGTAGTGATATTGATGGTCTTTACCAT
This sequence comes from Chlorocebus sabaeus, assembly GCF_047675955.1. Lineage (NCBI taxonomy): Eukaryota > Metazoa > Chordata > Mammalia > Primates > Cercopithecidae > Chlorocebus > Chlorocebus sabaeus. The sequence goes on along the minus strand of NC_132929.1, from coordinate 4,277,195 downwards.
ATGTAGGCCTAAGCTATCCTGAGGTTTTAGCAAAATGTTGAAAATTTAAAATTAAGAGAGTTTAAAGTAGAAAAAACTCCTTAAATATGAATATAAAGAAAATTTTTCCATAATGGTTGAACTAGTTTACAATCCCACCAACAGTGTAAAAGTGTTCCTATTTCTCCACATCCTCTCCAGCACCTGTTGTTTCCTGACTTTTTAATGATCGCCATTCTAACTGGTGTGAGATGGTATCTCATTGTGGTTTTGATTTGCATTTCTCTGATGGCCAGTGATGATGAGCATTTTTTCATGTGTCTGTTGGCTGTATGAATGTCTTCTTTTGAGAAATGTCTGTTCATATCCTTTGCCCACTTTTTGATGGGGTTGTTTGTTTTTTTCTTGTAAATTTGTTTGAGTTCTTTGTAGGTTCTAAGTATTAGCCCTTTGTCAGATGAGTAGATTGCAAAAATTTTCTCCCATTCTGTAGGTTGCCTGTTCACTCTGATGGTAGTTTCTTTTGCTGTGCAGAAGCTCTTTAGTTTAATGAGATCCCATTTGTCAATTTTGGCTTTTGCTGCCGTTGCTTTTGGTGTTTTAGACATGAAGTCTTTGCCCATGCCTATGTCCTGAATGGTACTACCTAGGTTTTCCTCTAGGATTTTTATGGTATTAGGTCTAACATTTAAGTCTCTAATCCATCTTGAATTAATTTTCGTATAAGGAGTAAGGAAAGGATCCAGTTTCAGCTTTCTACTTATGGCTAGCCAATTTTCCCAGCACCATTTATTAAATAGGGAATCCTTTCCCCATTTCTTGTTTCTCTCAGGTTTGTCAAAGATCAGATGGCTGTAGATGTGTGGTATTATTTCTGAGGACTCTGTTCTGTTCCATTGGTCTATATCTCTGTTTTGGTACCAGTACCATGCTGTTTTGGTTACTGTAGCCTTGTAGTATAGTTTGAAGTCAGGTAGTGTGATGCCTCCAGCTTTGTTCTTTTGATTTAGGATTGTCTTGGAGATGCGGGCTCTTTTTTGGTTCCATATGAACTTTAAAACAGTATGGCGATTCCTCAAGGATCTAGAACTAGATGTACCATACGACCCAGCCATCCCATTACTGGGTATATACCCAAAGGATTATAAATTATGCTGCTATAAAGACACATGCACACGTATGTTTATTGCAGCACTATTCACAATAGCAAAGACTTGGAATCAACCCAAATGTCCATCAGTGACAGATTGGATTAAGAAAATGTGGCACATATACACCATGGAATACTATGCAGCCATAAAAAAGGATGCGTTTGTGTCCTTTGTAGGGACATGGATGCAGCTGGAAACCATCATTCTTAGCAAGCTATCACAAGAACAGAAAACCAAACACCGCATGTTCTCACTCATAGGTGGGAACTGAACAATGAGATCACTTGGACTCGGGAAGGGGAACATCACACACCGGGGCCTATCATGGGGAGGGGGGAGGGGGGAGGGATTGCATTGGGAGTTATACCTGATGTAAATGACGAGTTGATGGGTGCAGCACACCAACATGGCACAAGTATACATATGTAACAAACCTGCACGTTATGCACATGTACCCTACAACTTAAAGTATAATAATAATAAATAAATTAAAAAAAAAAATGTGTGTTCTACAGCTATTGGATGAAGTGGTCTGTAAATGTCTGTTAGGTCCATTTGGTTTATAGTGTAGCTTAAGTCAAATGTTTCTTTGTTGATTTTTCTGTCTAGATGATCTGTCCAATGCTTAAAGTGGGGTATTGAAGTTTCCACCTCTCATTGTATTGTGGTTTATTTCTCTTTAGCTCTAATAAATTTGCATTATATATATGGGAAAAAAAAAGAAAAATTTTTACAGTTGTACAGTGTTATTACAAAACAGTCAAAATATCAAAAAAAAATTTATAAAGTTAAACAACTACACTAAGATACTTGTTATAATTGAATATAAGGAAACAATTTTTATGATTTTATTGTAGTCTTAAGTATATGGTGTTTATAAAGTCTACATTCATGTGCAGTAATATCCTAGTCTTCATATTCACTCACCACTTCCTCACTGACTCACCCAGTGAAACTTCCAGTCCTACAAGCTCCATTCATGGTAAGTGCCCTAGACAGGTGACCACTTCTGTATCTTTTGTATCACATTTTTACTGTATCTTTTCTATGTTGAGGTGTGTTTAGATATACAGGTACCATTGTGTTACAGTTTTGCGCAGTGTTTAGTATAATAGTATGTTATGCAGGTTTGTAGCTTAGGGACAATAGGCCTATACTCTGCAGGTTTCTATGTGTACACTGTAGGATGTTCACATACGATAAAGCCCCCTAACCCATTTCACAGAACTCTCATTCATTAAGCAATGCATGACTGTAACTTTACCCCAAATAACAAATGATGGCATGTTTTCTGCCTCCTCCTATAATGTTATGTTTTGATTTACAGCTTATTGTATGTTATGTTTTATTTTATGGGTGAGAAGAAACATCAGAGACAGTTGAGGAACCAGGAAGTGCATCCCATATGGATGAGGAGGCATTCTGCTGGATGGCATTTTAAATGTTAAAACTTTGATTTTTGAATTAGGAATGCACATGTATATGTACATGTATAGTGAGTTTAGAATTGGTAATTAATATTCCCATGAGAAAGAATTTTGCCAATTAAAATGCAGTGCTTATGGATAAAACCTTTGACTTTAAGACTCAGCATCTCCACTTACTTCTTGTGTCATAGGTCGGTCCCTTGTTCCCCACTCCATTCAATGAAGTTATGTGTTATAGTTATTATACAGTTGTATTTAGTTTTTGCCGGCATTTCCTCCTGGGATCCCCTACCTACTGAATATGGTTTTTAATTTGCATACTTTTATGCTCACTCTTAGTAATAATGTAAGCTAGGATTTGAAAATCAGTGTTATGTATCTGCACTTACAGTGTCATACAGAATAATTTTACTGTCCAAAATAAATCCTCTGTACTTAAGACTTACTGGCATTTCCTCTCTCCTGATCCCATAATAACCACTAAACTTTGCTGCCTCTACATGTTTACCTTTTTCAGAATATCATGTCAGATTTATCACAAGATAAATAGCCACATGAATATAAGTTGAAAAGACTTTTTAAAAATTACGTATCAATATGCCTTCTGAGTTTGTGAAGTATATCTCATGGTTGTTTTGAAATGCTTTTTGTTTTGAGATGGAGTCTCACTCTGTCTCCCAGGCTGGAGTGCAATGGCGCAATCTTGGCTCACTGCAACCTCCACCTCCCAGGTTCAAGTGATTCTCCTGCCTCAACCTCCTGAGTAGCTGGGATTACAGGTGCGATTTGCATTTTTTTATGACAAAATGCTTTGAGCATCTTTTGATGTGCTTATTGTACATGACTATCACTTCCTTAGAGAAATAACTATTCTGATAGTTCACCTTTTTTATTCAGATATGTGCCTTTTGATTTTTGAGTTGTAAGATGCTTTTATATATTCTGGATAGGAGAAGCTTATTAGCTGTATGACTTGCAATGATTTTCTTCAATGTTTTGGGAGTCTTTTTACATAGCGGTATACTTTGAGTCACAAAAGTGTTTAATTCTGAGAAATTTTAATGTATCTATTTTTTTCTTCAGTTTCTTGTGCTTATACATTCATGTCATAGAAACCATTGTTTAACCTGAAGCTGTATGTATTCCTATGTGACTTTCTGTGGGTTAAGCCTATTTATTTCTTATATTTAAGTGAATCATAATTTGAGTCATTTATATACAAATGTGTGTATCAAAGAGTTCAACTCATATATGGATATCCCCTTGACCCAGCAACACTTGATCAAAAAACTTTCCATATTGAATTAACTGACACTGTTATAAAATCATGAGATCATAAAGGTAAGATAATTTTTAGACATTCAGCCTTATTCCATTGATCTATATACCTATTCTTTTTATTGTTACTTTATTCCTTTTGAAAATTATTTGTATTTTAGCCATTTGTTTCCTACACATACCTTTTTTTTTCTTTTCTTTTTCTTTTTTTTTTTTGAGATGGAGTCTCGCTCTGTTGCCCAGGCTGGAGTGCAGTGGCCAGATCTTGGCTCACTGCAAGCTCCACCTCCCGGGTTTACACCATTCTCCTGCCTCAGCCTCCTGAGTAGCTGGGACTACAGGCGCCCGCCACCTCCCCCAGCTAATTTTTTGTATTTTTGGTAGAGACGGGGTTTCACCGGGTTAGCCAGGATAGTCTCGATCTCTTGACCTCGTGATCCGCCTGTCTCAGCCTCCCAAAGTGCTGGGATTACAGGCTTGAACCACTGCACCCGGCCACCTGTTTTTATACTAGTACCACAAATCGTGATCATTTGTTTTTGTTCATTTTCTTAATATATTGCATGGCACTAATGGTTTTTGTGTATTGAACCAAATTTGCATTTTCAGATAACTGTTTAAATTTTCTATTTTGCTTCTCAATGGATTTCATGAAACATAGTTTATAAAACAACTTCTCCACCTGGAAAATAGGAATTCCAAAACTCCAGCAAAAGCTCTCATGTCTTTAATAGCTGAGAAGACTATACATAGAGTTGGTCAATTTCTGTGAAAATGTTTTGATGCATGTTTCCTCAGTAACAGGCCAGAATACACAGATATGCCACCCTTACTTAGCCATGAGAAATAGGCAGTAACAGAAATGCTATGTTCCATTTATCTGAGAGTGCACATTTTTACATGTCACAGACAGATGCAGCATTTTAAATTTGATAGTGTCAGAACACTGTTGGCCAGAAGGCAGTTTTAATGTGACTGTCCTCATGTACACATATATGAAACTGGTCTAAGAATCTTCCTTTCATATCTTTGGATAATATCATCAACGTCATAATTTACAGAGGTGGTTGGAGAGATCATCTCACAAAGAGTAGTCCAGGACTCGCAAAACACAGCATCACCAGTGCTTCTGATTAGCACAGATGATGAATAATGAATCATGGGCTAGAAATTATTCTAAAGACTTTGATCTAAATGGAACAAATTTCAGGAATATCTCTGCCAATTTATTTTGTTTCTGTGTTCTTTGATCATAGAGATGATACAAGATAAATAGCCACATGAATATGTTGAAAAGACTTTAAAAAGCAATTACAATGTAAAATTTTTATGCAATTCAGAAATCACTTAAAATTTTTTTTTCTTTTTTCTTTTTTTTTTCTTTTTTTTTTTTTTGAGGCAGTCTTGCTTTGTCACCAGGCTGGAGTGCAGTGGCATGGTATTGGCTCACCACAATCTCCACCCCCCAGGTTCAAGCGATTCTCCTGCCTCTGCCTCTCAAGTAGCTGGGATTACAGATGCGCACCACCACACCCAGCTAATTTTTGTATTTTTAGTAGAGACAGGGTTTCACTATGTTGACCAGGATGGTCTCAATCTCCTGACTCGTGATCTGCCCCACCTCGGCCTCCCAAAGTGCTGGGATTACGGGCATGAGTTACCATGCCTGGGCCCTAAAATTTCTAAAATGTTACGTGACAAGTATTTGTTCCATCATTTGTTTGTGGTTTTATTCTTCCATTCTTATATATAAAAAATTGATACATGTTACAATTGATGCAGTAATACATCTCACAATTTACTAAAAAAAGTGTTCATACTGGTTAGTGTACACTATATGCTTTATATACTGTTAGTTCATACAATCCAGCCAACACTGAAGAAGTAAGTGCTGTTACCATTTATGTAGTCCAATTTTGAATGTGATCCCAAAACTCTGAAGGAAAGAATTAGGAAAATCTGAGTTTGATGCAGTCTGTCTCCAGAGACTTAGTTCACATGAACTCTGTTCCGATGTGTTTTCTCTTATGTGGTAAATACTCTCTAAGTTTAGTTTTAGGAATTTTACCCTGCCCCATGCTCATGAAGATGTTTTCCTAAATTGTGTTCTATACATTGGATTAAATATTTCTATATTTTGGTCTATGATCCACCTGGAATAGATTTTGTATATAAAGGTCACATTTCAGGTTTTAATTCCTCTTAAAGAATATTCAATTTTTTAGAACAGTTTTTAGAAAAATTTTTCTTTTCCAATTCACTGACAATTCTTGTAATATAATACTATTTCCTGTTTTTTGTCTTTGTCTGTAAATGCATTTAGGCTAAATTTCCTCCGTGGTCACATAATCATCGTATACAAAGAAAATTTTATTTTTGTGTTGTGCAATAAGACATTTAATTTTTTGTTTCAAATGTATTCATAATTGTTTCCTTCCTTCCTTCCTTCTTTCCTTCCTTCCTTCCTTCCTTTGTTCCCTCCCTCCCTCCCCTACTTCTCTTCCTCCTCCTCCTTCTTCCTTCTTCTTTTCTTCTCTTTTCTTCCGTCTTACTCTGTCACCCACATTGTAATGCAGTGGCATGATCACAACTCACGGCAGTCTTCACCTCCCAGGTTCAAGCAATCTTCTTGCCTCTGCCACGTGAGTAGCTGGCACTACAGATGCATGCCACCATGACTGGCTAGTGTGTGTGTGTGTGTGTGTGTGTTTTGTTGTTTGTTTGTTTGTTTTTTTCTTTTTTTTTTTTTCCGTAGAGACAGGATTTTGCCTTGTTGCCCAGGCTGTTCTCAAACTCCTGAGCTCAAGCGATCTTTCTGTCTCAACCTCTTGGAGTCCTGGGATTACCAACGTGTGCCACTGCACCTAGCCGATAATTGTTTTTCAAATAACCATTTCAATTATTGTAATCTGTTCACACATTCTCAGCCCTAAATGGAATTCCAATATCACATTTTGAATAAATGTCAGGTGTGATACATTCTGTTTTAGCATTTTTCAGAAAGATCTCCTGAAACATCTCTGTTTGAAAAAGAGAAAAACAGAGATTATTCTGGGAGCCATAAGCCTGGTTGTAATGGTGGCAGTCGGGTGCCTGAACTTTTCCGAAGCAGGTGGTGAATGCTGTGAGCGACTTTACATTCATGGGGTCCCGGTGGTGGTACCCCCTCCACAGCAGCACTAGGCGTTACCCTAGTGAGGACTCTGTGCTGACCCTGCTTCTGTAGCTTCTCCAGGCATTGCCCTTGTGGAGAGTCTTTACAGCAGCTCCAACCTACATTCCTACTTAACATTTCTCTACTGGAGGCACTCTATGGGGGCTCTACCCCTGTGAGAAAGCTCTGCTTGGGACCCCAGGCCTTTGAAGAGATTTCTTAAATTTGTGGAGGCTACCAAACCTCCATAGCTCTTGCTTTCTGTAAGCCTGCAGAATTACCACCTTTTAAACATTTCCAGGGAGTATAATTTGTATCTTCCAGAGCTGGGGCACAAGCCCCACTTGGGAGCCAAAGCATGTGCCATTCAGAGAGCAGTACCCCAAAGTGGCACGTGGCAGTGCCACCACCTGTCCCCAGAAACCATCCTGTACCCTTAGGCTGCTGGGCCTCTGATGGGATGGACAGTCTAGGAGATTGCTGAAATGCCTGTGAGGTTTTTCTTTCATCGTCTTGGGTATTGACACCTAGTTCCCTTTTAATCATGCCAATCTCTGGAACACTGTGGCTCTGCCACAACCTTGGATTTTTCTCCTGGAAAGTCTTTTTTGTTCTCACTTGACCAGGCTTCAGATTTTTTCTTCGTGTTTTTCTTTTCTCTAGCAGTTTTACCTTAAGCAGTCAGGAGTAACCACACTACAGCTTCAACACTTTGAAGCTTAGAAATGTCTTCTGTCAGGTTGCTTAGTTCATCACTCTGAAGATAGGCCTCTCACAAAGCCCTTGGGCATGGCAACAGCCACATTCCTTGCCTGTTGATTTTAAGAATGATCTTTAATTTCCAATGTCTAATTCCTCAGCTCCATCTGAAACTCAGTCAGAATGGCCTTAAATCTTCATATTTCTATAAACAGTCTGATCACAACAACTTCACCTGTCTCTAAGGACTCCCAAACTTTCCCTATTTTCTTGTCTTCTAAGCCCTCACCAGAACCTAGGCTTTTTTAGCCTTTTTTCCCAAATTTTTCAAGCCTCTGCCCTAGTTCCAAGGCGAGTTTTACACTTTCAGGTATTCATTATCAGCAAGACCACACTTCTCATTGCCAATTTCTGTAGTAACCTTTGTTCTTTGCTTATAAAGCAGAATACAGAATATTGGGTAATTTATTTTTTAAAATTATTTCTTATGGTTATGGAGGCTGACAGGTCCAAGATTACGGGGCAGTATCTGGCGAGAGCCTGTTGTTGGTGGAGACTCTTGGAAGAGCCCTGAGGCCACACGGTATCAGCTGGCTGGAGGCTTGGAATGCTAGTGCAGATCTCTCTTCCTCTGACAAAGTCACCGGTTAACCTCACATCATAAACCATTAATCCTTTAATCCATTAATACTTTAATAGATGGATCCACTTACTAGGGCAGAGCACTTATGATATGGTCACTTCTATGAGGCCCCAACTCTCAATACTGCCACATTGGGGATTAAATTTAAAAAAATGAGTTTGGTTAAGGGAAAACATTGCAACCACAGTAAATGTCAAAAGATTCTCTGTTTCCCACATAATACCCTTCCACCTATGTTGTGGAGTGTTAGTCCCATTTTAACTGGTAGTCTAAATCAGTTACTGCTGACAACAGTGCAATTCTGTTCTCAGTCTTTTGGCTCAGAAATATAAAGAGCTTAATGCGGCTGAGTGGCAGTCTTAACTTTTAGTTCAGTTGAATCATTGCTGTATCTTTTAGCAGCAGCATTCCTCTGTCTTTTTTTTTTTTTTCTTGTTATTATACTTTAAGTTCCAGGGTACATGTGCACAACATGCAGCTGCACCCATTAACTCTGTCTTTAACTAAGACCTCTAGACCAGCATAGCTTAAAATCACAGGAAGAGAAAGTAAAATTTTTGCTAGTGTCACATTAGGAATAATAGTGAATGATGCAACTCTCATTTTTAATCCTCTGATTTCTGAACCTGTAAATTATGGTTTGGGGATAAAATTTTCTATATAATGCATGCTGATTTTTCGCATATACAACATTCTGATGAACCTTGACTCAAACCTGCTTAGTATTGTCACCTGGCAGGTACCATACCTGTGACTTCCAGAAGCATATTCCATATTTTATCCAACCAGTTTCTTCAAGATGATGGTGTAATGGAAAGACCGGTGAAATTCATGAGCATAAGCTCATTGCTGCAACTTTATGATTGTGTAGTTCTTTGCTGAGAAGGAATGCTGTGTGGAATGCTCTCATTGTATGTAAGGCAGGCTTTAAGTCCATGGATGGGTTTTGGCAAAAGGCCTACATGCAGAAAAGGAAAATACATAATCAGAATAAGGGTCTGTTCAGTAAGAAACAACCCCAGCCCCTTCTATGATCACAGTAGGTCAGTATAACTAATCTACCATCAGGTTAATGGTCAACTATCCTGGGGAATGGTGTCTTATCAGGGACTCAATGTTGGTCTTTTGGTGGGAATCCATATGGAGCACAAATGTCTTCACATTTTCTTTTGCCATTCAGAGGGTTATCCACATGATTCTATTGCAAATTACTTTGTCAGCAGTGTTTTAATCATGTATTTCCAAGTTTTTGACTTACTAAATCATTGTACACAACCCATGAATCAGTATATTGTTTTATTTATTTAAAGGGCCAGAACAACTAAACACGAGACCAAATTAGGTAAGAAAGTGGCAGCTTTTAATTGCAAATATGCACGCACTCTCGGGCGAGGTTCTCTGGTCCACAAGTATGGGGCCAGGGAAGTCGCGCTGGCTCCTGCTGGTGGCGGACTTTTATGCAATGGCACCACAACGGGGAGGGCAGTGGGTGGGATAGGGGCGTCTCCATAGGCGTGGTCGGGTAATTTTCAGTTTCTTCAGATTGATGTCACGTGGCGCATGCTCAGTTGATCCGCACTTTCCCAGGCGTGGGCAAGTTGGTGATGAAGAACCCGGAAGCAACAGGGACTGCGCCATTTTGTTCACCTTCTTCCATCTTGTCCCTTTTCCCTCACCCAAACAGTCCAACCTCTTATTGATTATAAGAATTTAGGGCGCCATTGTCTGTCTGGCTGCTTCCTGCTGTTAAGGGGCGTAGTCAGGGTCTGAGGTTGGCAGTTGGGTGTAGGGATGTAGGACCATTTGATTGAAGGTGACTCGGGTGATTTCTTGGACCCTGGCTCGGAGAAATTTTATAAGAATGGGAGCAAAACCATAAAGCAAGGCAGAGGATTAGTATGGGAATTAGGAATGGAAGCATTTGCTGTACTACAGGCAGCAGCCATACCGGTGGTCCGGGGGCTAAGGGGACATTAAATTGTTGAAGCTCTTGATTTTGTTTAATGTTTGGACGTTGGTGTCAACCAGGCCTGATTCATTTATGTAGTAGCAACAATCCTCTCTAGGAAGAGGCATGCTCCTCCTTTTTCAGCAGTAAGAAGATCTAATGCTTGTCTATTTTGTGCCACTACCTGGGCTACTGAGGTGATCTGACGTTGTAAAGAGGCTAGGCTTTCAGCTGAAGCCTCTATGGCTGCCTGGACCTAAGTGGAGAGGGTCTGTGTGGATTGAATTGAGTAGGTGAGGGCCACTGTTCCAAGTCCTGAGGCTACTAGGGATGATGCTATGGAAACCCTGATAACTAAGCGAAGGAAAATGGCCCGTTTTTGAATTTTATTATTAGAAGTGGTAAGCTGGGAAGCTAGCTCAGACAATTCTCCTTCGCCATATAGGGTTAAACTAGGTACTAAAGACACCGGAACGCAAAGGGATTGGGTGTTGGAGGTGTGGTTAAGAATTTTAGATAAAGTTTGTTTACACCAGAAGTAGCCGCCAATGGGGGCCGTCTGGGTCCCGTTTGGAGCTTGGGTGTGATTACACCATGAAGAGTTGGGAGTAGAGTAGCAGAAAGGAGGGATTGAACTTAGTGGGTCATGGTATTATGGGACTTGAGACAGGGATGTCACTTGAGAGAAGCTGGTAGAGTTGTTGGTGAGATTGAAAGTGGCTGGGAGAGGGACTGCCACTAAGGGAGCTTTTCCGAGTGCAGTGCAGAGGAAGCAGCGGGAGAGGTTTTTCAGTCCGGCTGCCTGTGTCAAGTTAAGTCCTTGGCGAATAAGTGTTAACCATGAGAATGGGTCCTCATTGTTAGGGGTGCTTAACTGCTTTTGTAGTTTTTGTTCATGAGATTTTATGGCCGAGGTTAAATTTTGTAGGGCCTGTACACCTTTAGGGAGTTGTACTTGCTGAACGTATACTCTCTTCACCTGGATGGTTGTGGTGGGATATGAGGAAAGAGATGATGTATATAGTCCACCTTTTACTCCCTGGGCCCACCGAGAGTCCCAGGGATTGTCAATATTAAGACTATATTTTCCTGTTGTACCATTTTCAGTAAAAAAAATGATGATGTTGGGATCTGGAGTTATCTAAAATTACATGATGTATTTTACAGTAATTGTATGGACACCCTAGGTTGGTTTCTTGCCAGTAGTTTTTAAAATTATATTCTGTTTGGTCATATAAGAAACATATGGCCGGGAGGCCTCCAGTGATGGAACTTAGGGAAAAGTTTAGGGAGAGGGCAGATTGACAGCCCTGGGGGGGACATTCTGCAGTGCCCTGCATGACTGAGTGTACCTGGTTGTCTGTAGACCAGGTTTCAGTTATAGAGAATCTCTATACAAAGTTAGGATTAGTAGGAGTAACTAGGGGGATTAGAGTGAACCATAATAGTGGTGACAAAAGTGTAGAGAGTAAGTTCAACATTGCTGAAATCACAAAGGGCACCCTGCCAAGCTAAGTCTTCTATGAGAGTAAAAGGTCAGGAAACCCACTGGTTGGGGGATGGGTCGGGAAGGAGGGTATCTATGGGGTTTATGAGGGAAAAGTCGGTTAAGTTAGGATGAAGAATAGTGAGGAAACGGGAAAATTTGAGGAGGGTGTAGCACATCTAACTTGTTTCTATTTTGGCTATTTTTAGACAGGTGGGCGACAGTTGGGTGGACTGCCACTCCACCTGAGGGGGCTGGGCTCTCTTCAGCTGGGTAAAATGGACCCAGGAACCGTGACCTAAAAGCTTGGCTGCTGTAGAAGTGGTGAGAATTACTGTGTATGGGCCTTTCCACCTAGGAGTAAGGCCCTTTGCATGTAGTTCCTTGAGTAGAACCTGGTCACCTGGAGAAAGGACCAAGGGGGCGTCTGGATGTCCTTGTGTAGGTGGGGGAAGTGACCTTTCAGCATGTTCTCTAAGTAATTGTCTTAAGAGAGAGAGGTAGGGCAAGTAGGGTGCCAGTTGTGTGGGAAGAGTAGGGAGTTCTTGTAATGCAAGAGGGTGCCCCTAAACCAGTTCAAATGGGCTAAGGCCTGTAGGGCTTCTAGGTGTCGCCTGTAGTCTGGTAAGGGCAAGGGGAAGTAGGGTTACCCACGATTGATGTGTCTCTACGGAGAGTTTGGTTAATTGTTGCTTGATGAGTCCGTTGGCCTGCTCAGCCTTTCCAGATGACTGGGGATGGTACAGAATATGTAGCTTCCAGGTAATGCCAAGTGAATCTGCCACCAGTTGGATTACTCTGGAAATGAAGGCTGGCCCATTATCAAATTGGATTGATTGGGGGACCCCAAAACATGGTATGATTTGTTCTACAATTATGATAGCCACAGTGGATGCACTTTCCCCCATAGTGGGGAAGGCCTCTATTCACCCTGAGAAGGTATCTACTAAGGTGAGTAGGTAGCAGAGTCTTTTGTGTCTTGGCATGTGGGTGAAGTCAATTTGCAGATCTTCTCCGGGTTGATGCCCTCTAAGCTGATGCCCACTAAGGGTGTATGTTGCATATTGCCCCCTGAGTGTTTGCCTTTAGGCAGATCAGACACTGTTGACCGATTTTTTTGAGATGAGAGAGAAGGGATGGACACTCAATGATGGGAGATAAAAAATTATATAGAGCCTGGTGCCCAATGTGTAGAGAGTTGTGGATGTCCCTTAGGATTTTTTGCATTTGAGCTTTAGGGAGGATGACACGGTTTTGGATAAAGATCCATTTGTCAGACGTTATGGTTGCTTGTGGGTCTTGTAAAAGTCTACTTTTCTCTTCTGAGGAATAGGAAGGGGAGTATTGGGGGTTTAAGAAACAAAGATTGGGGATTTTTTGTGGAGAGTGCTATTGATTTTGCTGTGGCATCGGCAAAGTGGTTCCCTTGGGCAATTGGATTGGTAGGCCTTTGATGTCCTTTGCAATGAATGATAGCCACCTCCTTAGGGGAGGTTAGAGCTTGTAGTAACAGTTGGATTTGCCTGCCATTTATAATGGGAGTTCCTTTGGTGGTTAAGAATCCCCGTTCTTGCCAGAGTATAGAATGTGTATGTGCTGTCATGTATGCATACTTAGAGTCAGTATATATATTAACAGTTTTTCCCTCAGATAGATGGAGTGCCCTGGTTAAGGCAGTGAGTTCTGCCTTTTGTGAGGTTGTGCCTAATGGTAGAGGTTTGGCTTATATTATTTGGGTGTTAGTGACCACTGCATATCCTGCGTGTTTGTTTCCTTGGGGATCAGTAAAGGAGCTTCCATCTACAAAGAATGTTAGTTGTGGATTTGGGAGGGGTTGGTCACGTAAGTGGAGATGAGTTGGGGGGACTGACGGAATGACCTCAGGACAGGAATGCTGTGGGGCATGGGGGGTATTTGGGGTAGGCAGGAGAGTGGCCGGGTTAAGGGGGGAACAGGTGGCTATTTTAATGTCAGGGTTTTCTAAAAATAGGACATGGAATAATTGTATGCAGGAAGGAGTAAGATGACTGATGCACTTGTGGGAAATTAGATCTTGGAGGCGATGTGTGGAATGGACTGTGAGGGGGCCTCCTAAGGTAAGTTTTAAGGCTTCTTTGGTCAGTTCTGCTGCCATGGCTAGAGCTCGTAGGCAGGGCTGCCACCCTTGCACTGTGGTGTCCAGCTGCTTGGAGAGAGAAGCAACTGGCTTTAAGGTTGTTCCTATTGGTTGAGCCAAGAGACCCATGGCTACCTTTTGGCATTCATCAGTGAAGAGATAAAACAGGTATTGGGGGTTAGGCAATGAGAGAGTGGGGGCTGACAGCAGACACAACTTAAGGTGCATAAAATGAGTAGTGATTAGTTTTGGATTGGACAGGGGTCCTGCTGGGGACTCTTTTGCAGCCTGGTAAAGGGGCTTGGCCAAGACCCCAAAATTTGGGATCCAATGTCAAAAGAATCCTACCAGTCCTAAAAAAGATAAGATTTCTTCTCTGTTGGTTGGGGGGTGAGGTCCTGAATAAGACTTAATCTGTCTATAGTAAGGGACTTGGACACAGGAGTAAGTTCTATACCTAAGTATATAACCGCAGGGAGACAAACTTGGGCCTTTTGTTTGGTGACTCTGTAACCTAGCCCTCCTAAATAATTAAGGAGGAGGGTGGTGTCCTGTAGGCAGGCATCATGTGAAGGGATACACAGAAGTAAATCATCAACATACTGGATAATTGTGCTAGAACTGATTGGGCACTGGGCCAGATCTTTGGCCAATGCCTGTCCAAGAAAATGGGGGCTGCCCCGGAAGCCCTGAGGGAGGACTGTCCAGGTTAACTGAGTAGATGTATGAGTTTCGGGGTCTTCCCAAGTAAAGGCAAACAGAAAATAGCAGTCGGGGTGTAAGGGAATGGAAAAGAATGCATCTTTTAAATCAAGGACTGTGAAGTGAGAGGTTTTGGAAGGTATATGGGATAAAAGGCTATATGGGTTTGGGACCACCAGGTGTGTTGGGATTACTGCCTCATTAATGATACATAAGTCCTGAACTAATCTGTATGCCCCTGAGGGTTTTTTGACAGGGAGGATGGGGGTGTTACAAGGAGAATGGGTAGGAATTAAAATTTGTTGTTGGAGTAGGCAATCTATGACGGGTTTAATTCCTTGTCGGTGGCACAATGAGAGAGAGAACTGGGGACGAGACGGAAAGTGGGTAGGGTCTTTTAAGTGAATGAGGATTGGCTTATGGTGTTGGGCGACTACCGGGGTAGAGGTGTCCCATACCTGTGGGTTGACCAACACTGGAAACTTTGGGGTATTGCGGGGGGGAGGATTAGGACCTTGGTTATGAGGGCACAAAGACGCTATGAGGGTGATGTTAGAGCCAGAGTGAAGATGAAAGGGAAGGGAAATAGATGCCTTGAGTTTGGTTAAGATGTCTCGTCCCAGGCCGGGCGCGGTGGCTCACGCCTGTAATCCCAGCACTTTGGGAGGCCGAGGCGGGCGGATCACAAGGTCAGGAGATCGAGACCATGGTGAAACCCCGTCTCTACTAAAACTACAAAAAATTAGCCGGGCGCAGTGGCGGGCGCCTGTAGTCCCAGCTACTCGGGAGGCTGAGGCAGGAGAATGGCGGGAACCCGGGAGGCGGAGCTTGCAGTGAGCCGAGATTGCGCCACAGCACTCCAGCCTGGGCGACAGAGCGAGATTCCGTCTCAAAAAAAAAAAAAAAAAAAAAAAAAAAGATGTCTCGTCCCAAAAGGGGGGTGGGACAAGAGGGCATGATGAGGAAAGAGTGAGCAAAGCATGCATAGTCCAGGCAGCAATTTAACATTGGGGTCTGGCGAGGGTTAGACAGTTTACCATCTACCCCAACTACTGAGATAGTGGATGGCTGGCTAGGACCTCCATAGGCTGGCAAAACAGAATAGGTAGCCCCCGTATCGATGAGAAAAGAAATTGGCCTACCCGCTACCTGTAGAGTTACCCTAGGCTCGGCGAGGGTGACCGAGGTCTCCGAGTGTGGGCACCGTCAGTCGTCGTCCAGGTGTAGGAGCTGGAAGGAGCCTTCCAACCCTTGAGGAGAGGCACCACGTCGAGGCGCAATGCCTGCCCTGCTGGTGGGGCAATCAGACTTCCAATGTCCCTCCTGCTGGCAGGCTGGGCATGGTGTGGTAGGCAGGTGAGGATTTGGGCACTTATTTGCCCAATGCCCAGTTGTACCACACTTGAAGCATGGGTTGGATGGAGTGGCCGTTTTGATTTGGGGACACTTGTTTGCCCAGTGTCCCAGGTCTCCGCATTTATAGCAGGAGCCCTTAGGAGACTTATCTTTGGCTTTCCCTGCTAGCAAAGTGGGTAACGTGGGTTGGAGGGCAGCCACTAAAGCTTGTCCTTGGAGGGCAGCCTTCTGTTTTACTCTGGTTTGTCGAAGAGCTTCTGCTAGAAGTTAAAAACCTAGAGTTAAAAACCTTGAAAGCCAACTTGACTAAGTCCTGAATGGGGGTTATAAGGTCCATCCTCTACCTTTTTAAATTTTTTTCGGATGTCAGGGGCCGACTGGGAGATAAAATAAGTGGCAAGGACAGTAGCTCCTGCCGGAGAGGTGGGATCCAGTCGGGTGAATTGGACAAGTGCCTCTGTAAGACGATTTAAAAAGGAGGCAGGATTCTCATCTGAATGTTGAATAACCTCTTGTAATTTATCAAAATTTACTATTTTGTTAGAGGCTGCCTGCATGTTGGCTAAGAGGCATTGTATCATAATGTCTCTTCTGCAACACCCGGGTTGTTGAGGTTGGTAGTCCCACTCAGGGTCTGCAGATGGGACAGCTTGCTCACCTACCGGGACGGCAAGGTCAGTTAAGTGCAACTGGTCTGCATGCTGTCTGGCGGCTGCAAGAATGCACTCTCTTTCCTCTGAGTTTAGAGTGGAAGTAAGAATGACATGTAGGTCATGCCAGGTAAGGTCATATGCCTGACATATGTATCGAAATTCCTTGGAATATAGGGTGGGGTTAGCTGAAAAATCACCGAGCCGTTTTTCAATTTTGGAAAGATCTGCCAGGGAAAAAGGGACATGGACTCTAACTAGCCTTTCGGCTCTGGCGACCTCTCGGAGGGGGGCCAGTAAACCACTAGGAAAGGTAGCATCAGGTTGATTAGTGGAAGGTTGATTAGTAAGATTCGGTATAGTGGTTTTTGAGCAGGTATGGACCGCAATGGGAGAGGTGGGAGGAGTGGCTGAGGAAGGAGCATAGGGAGGGGGGTTGGAAGGTCAGGAGGGAGGTACCCCACCCTCGGCCCCATCTGAAATGGAGGTAGAATCCTCTTCTGTTGTTGAGGTGGGGGCTGAGGGCCGGGTTTTAGCTAACAAGACCTGGGCCATGGAACGTTGGGCGCACAGGTCTGGGCGAGAGCACAAGTCCCAAAAGCCTTGGACATAATTGATTTCTGACCACTTTCCTAGTCTTTGACAGATATTAGAGAGGTCTAGTAGAATATTATAGTCAAGCGTACCTTCGGGTGGCCATTGAGATTGGTTGTCCGATTTATATTGTGGCCATGCCACCATGGAGAGGAAGATTAGTCTTTTTCATTTTAGATCCTGAGCCAAATGTAAGGTTTCTAAATTTTGGAGGAATTTAGAAATTCCTCCAAATTCCTCCAGGGGGGTGTTCTTAGGGATTTTTGATTGTGAGGTTCCCATTGCCTAGCCAACGGAAATGGAAGCCAGTCTTGTGCAGCGGCAAAGCGTCCCTTGCTGCTGTTAAAGACTAGGGGTTCTTGGAGCCACTGGAGGAAAGAGGAGCTCCAAGACGGACATCTCCGGGTTGGAGTCTTCTAGATAGCCACCTGGTGGCCTAATGGGGGCCTCGAGTGTGTGCACGACTTCTGGCCAAGGGGACTTTTGGCAAATAGCTAGGGAAGGGGAACACTCACCTAAGAGGGCAACTTCAGAGCGGTGGCGAAAAGGAGCCGGAACACGTGATGTACCCAGGAAGACTTCTGGAGCTTGAGTAGCAGGTTCGTGAGGGAGGAGGTTCCTAGGATGCCCCTGGGGGATACCGAGGAGGAATCTCCTCCCGGGTTTCGGCACCAATTGTTTTATTTATTTAAAGGACCAGAACAACTTAACACAAGACCAAATTAGGTAAGAAAGTGGCAGCTTTTAATTGCAAATATGCACGCACTCTCGGGTGAGGTTCTTCAGTCCACAAGTATGGGGCCAGGGAAGTCGCGCCGGCTCCTGCCGGCAGCGGACTTTTATGCATTGGCACGGGAAAGGGGAGGGCAGTGGGCAGGATAGGGGCGTCTCCATAGGCGTGGTCGGGTAATTTTCGGTTTCTTCAGATTGATGTCACGTGGCACATGCTCAGTTGATCTGCACTTTCCCGGGCATGGGCAAGTTGGTGATGAAGAACCCGGAAGCAACAGGGACTGCACTGTTTTGTTCACCTTCTTCCATCTTGTCCCTTTTCCCTCACCCAAACATATATAAGCACACTCACAATAATTTTTCCTTCCAAGCAAAGTGGACAGCTAGATACACCAACTGATTTATGTCGATAGAGAAGATTTATTTTCCCACCATCCTTCAGGGATGTCCCAGAATGGGCCAGAGTGCTGCAGCTGTCTGCTTTCAGGTAATATCTGGATATCCTGAAGAACCATCTGAACAGTCTTCTCTCACACTGTCAACTGATCATTGGGAACTCTTCATGAGGCCATAAGTGCAGACTAGGAGAGAGAAGGCAATGTGGCAGGAGTGGAAACCATGGGCAGTTGTATCATTTCTTCATATAACTTGTGTTTTCAGGACCTGTTCTGGCCCAATCACATATATATCATTTCCATTTGATAAGAGTGCTACCATGCACACCCAACCTGTATGGCTACATGGGTCAGGAAACACTTCATTCATGATGGGCAGCTCAGGATACGTGGAACTTAGTGGCTCAAAATCATGCATTTTATTTTATTACAAACCAGTAGTAGGCCACAAACTGACCCTGAAAAAGAGGGTATTTATCTGTGGATAAGGGCAGTGCCTTGCTCCAAAATTTGAAGGACCTCTGCTGTGATTTGCCTGTGGGAACCTAAGAAAGACTCCAAAGAACATATTTATATGCCACTGACACCTCAAGTACCATTGGATCTGCTGGATTATACGGCCTAAGTGGAAAATCTGCTTGCATGGCAGCCTGGACTGCTGAAGTCTTGTGTTCTAGGCCTTCTCAAACCTAGAAGCTTTTTGAGTTGTTTGGTAGATGGGCCAGAGTAACACCCAAAGGACAAATGTGTTGCCTCCACAATCCAAATAGACCCACTAGGCCTTGTGCCCTTTTCTTGGTTGTTGGTGAGACCAGATGCAACCAATTTTCCTTCGTTTTGGACGGAATACCTCAAAATGTTCCACACCACTGGATATCTACAAATTTCACTAATGTAGAAGGCCTCTGAATTTCAGTTAAACATCTTGCCCGCCATCTGACAAAAATATTTTATGAATATGCTAATTGTAGATGCTACTTGACATTCACTTGGTACAATCACCATGATCCCATCCATGAAATGGACCAGTGTGATACCTGTGGAAGGGGAAAGTTGATCAAGTGTTCTGCTTGTGACATGGGATAGAGGGTTGATATACTCCTCAGATAGGATAGTTAAGGTTTAGTGTTGTCTTTGGCATCTGAAAACAAACTTTTATTTTGAAACTTATGGACAGAGATAGAGATAAAGCATTCACTAGATCAGTAGCTACATACCAGTTCCAGGAGATGTGTTAGTTTGCTGGAACAATGAAACAAACATTTGGATAACAACTTCAATTTTAGTTGATACTTGATCGAGCTTATGGGAATACACTGTCATTATCTAGTAGCCATCTATCTTCTGCATAGGCCCAATAGGAGAGTTGCATGGAAATGTGGTGAAAACGATTCTGGCATCTTCCAAGTCCTTCATGGTGGCACTAATGTCTTAAATTCCTCCAAAGATGCAGTTATGTTTTTGATTTAATATTTTCCTAGACAGAAGCATCTCTATTGGATTTAATTTGTGCTTTTCCACCATAATGGTTCTCACTCCACAGGTTGGGCTACCAATGTGGGCATTCTTTCAGCTGTTATGTATTTCTATTCCAGTTATGCATCAGGAGCTGGAAAATTATCAGAGAATGGCTTTAGGGGCCCACCAGACCCACTGTGAGTCAGACATGAGCTAAAACTCCATGAATCACCTGACCTTTATAAGACGGTACTCTAATTAGTAGGCTACAGGATCACTGTGGCTTTCCTGGAATCAATGTCAAGGTCAGAGTCAGTGTCCAGTGATTCTCAAAGTTTATTTTATTAAAGCACAGTTACTGAAGGATGATTTTCAGTGCCACTTAACCAGCTGGAGACTTCTATGGCTGGCGATGCCCCTGCTTAGGCCTCCCTCCACCTCAGGCTCACCGCAGGAGGCACCCCGCCCACTCACCCTTCCAGATAGCACCTGGCTTACACTCTGCCCCAGATCCCATGCTGGCCGTGGAATCCATGCTTAGCCTGCAGCTGGGCTGGGCCTGCCACAACCTGCTTCACCTTGAGCGCTGGCATGTGGATGAGTGGCACCTGAAAACTCAGAGGCATCTGTAACTCCAAAGCTCTAAAGTGGGTGTTACAGCATGCTAAAACTCGTTCAGTCCCACTGCCTCACTCCAACTCATGACTCTAGAGCTGGCCCAGGCCTGCTTCTGCTTCCTGTCATGTGGGGTGGCTGCCGGATGCCGGCAGAGTGTGGATGGCCACAGCCTTTTTTTGTACTCGAATTTGTTTGGCAGCTCCTGAGTTCTCGTGTCCAAGGAGAATGAGTTTACACTGACAGTCGAAGTGTGAGAAGGGCAGAGAAGAGTTTTATTGAGTGATGGAACATCTCAGCAGAGAGAGTACTTGAAGCTGGCGGTCCTCCCCCACCAGAGGCGGGTAGTCCCCAAGTGTGGCTGAGTGTAGGTCTTTTATGGGCTCAGAATAGGGGAGTGCATATTGATTGGTTTGTGAGTATGCATAAAAGGGTAAAACAAGGGACCACTCAAAGGTTGGCACAATGGTGCAAAAAAAAAAAAATTAGGAAAGAGTACATATATGTAAAGTAGGTGAAGGGTGGGGACCAATCAGGAAAGTCTGCCAAGTGGAGTTTCCCAGTATGGTCTATGGATTTATCTGAGTCTTGGAGCTTGGCTTTCAGGCTTTAAACAGTCTTTGGTTTGAAGGTGGAGTTTCATTGGGGAGCTGCCCATATCTGCCTAGGGATGTGTTTACCTCCTGCTATCATTACTCTAGTGAATGGTTGTAGGTTTGTTTTAGGAAGGATAGCAGAAATATAAACTATAACATTTTGGCAGTGTACTTGTGTCCTACTTCAAGAGGACTGGGCTGCTGCTCCTTTCAAGGGGTTCCAAGATTGCAAACTGGATCAATTGTGAGAGTTGAGTGAGGTTCTATGAGTCTCTGGTTTTTAGGATTTGAGGCAGAATCTTGTTTATTTTATCTAAAGATTTTCTGCTTCTTCAAGTAAGCGTTTAGTAGGCTACCTGTGTACTTCAATTCCAAGAACACTATTATAAAACTATCCAGCAACATAAATCTCTAGGAATCAGATGAACCTGATGGTTATCTTGCCTGTGCTGTCCATTGACATAACTATGCCAACCTTGCCTTTGAAAATTGAGTGTTGCTACTTGCTAACAAGATTCCCTGAAACTCAGTTATTCCCATTGCATTTTGATTTTCAGTTGGTGTACTGTGGTTTCTATATTAAGGTCTGGTCTACAGAGAAGAGAGATCAGGGAGCTCTTCAGTAGTGCCCAGCCTCCCTTACAAATCTACCTAACAAAGTCCTGATAAACAGTATGTTTTCTGGAGTCTATCAATATGGGTAAGTTGCATTTGTTTATTTATTTAGAGACAGAGTCTCACTATTTCTACCCAGGCTGGAGTACAGTGGCATGATCTCAGCTCACTGCAACCTCTGCCTCCTGGATTCAAACCATCCTCCTGCTTCAGCCTCCTGAGTAGCTGGGGCAACAGGTGTGTGCCACCATGTCTGGCTAATTTTTGTATTTTTTTGTAGAGATGGGGTTTCACTGTGTTGACAAGGCTGGTCTTAAACTCCTGATATCAAGTGATGGACCTGTCTCGGCTTCCCAAAGTGCTGGGGTTATAGGCGTGAGCCACCATGCCCTGCTGTAAGTTGCTTTTAAATGGCAAATCCATTCTAGCATTCCTGTATCCTTAGGCCTATGAATTCCTTCATCCAATGTAATACAGGGAAGATGGGGGAATCACCAGCTGCCTCATGGTCATACTTCTGTTGAACTATATTTCAGCCAATCAGTCATAAAACTACTAATACCATCCTTAAATACCCAAGTTGCAACATTAAACCAGAATATCTGCTTAATGGCCCCGTACCATTAAATTTGGACTGATTCAAGTTTATTTTCCTTCTCCTGTTATCCACACTTTTTTTTTTTCTTTTTTAGGTTTCTTACAGATGAGGTCTTGTTCTGTCGGCCAGGCTGGAGTGCAGTGGTACAGTCATCACTCACTGCAGCTTCAAACACCTGGGTTCCAGCATTCATCCCAGCTCAGCCTCCCGTGTAGCCGGGACTACAGGTACAAGCCACCACACCCAGCTATCCACACCCATAATCTTTATTTTCACATAGGGTCTTCAGATTTCTGTTTGCATTCGTTAGAAAACTCAAGTAGCTTTTTGACATGTATCACACCTCCTCATGGAAAATACTATCCATCAGCTTTAGAGGCCCGTTGTAACTTCAATCTCACTGTGAGTCTAAAAGAAACACAGATGTCAGGGTGGGTCTTGAAGATAATCAGCAGTGTATTGTTTGACAGCTGCCTCAGGGGAAGCCATTACCGTTTCCTTAGGCATTTTAGATGTAATCTACTCAGACACATGTGGAAAGGCCTGTATCACTTTGTGTGGAAAGGATTGCCAAGGGGGTGGCTGTAAAGAGGCCACTTCTGCTGGCAATAAAAACTCATTAGAATTTAGGAGATCGATGTCCCCAGCCACATCAGTCTTCCCATCCATCCTTATCCCAAGTTACAGGATGCTATTCTTTCTCAACTTTCGCTTCAACAGTAGACACCCTGCCAGTTTCTTGTAATTCAGCCAGTGGCATGATAAGGGCTTGTGTTGGAATTGTAGCAAATTCTTCCCTGTGGCTACAAGAGAGTTTCCTTGCTCAGTGCACAGGTAAACACTTACGCTGTTTATGTGGAGCTGGATCTGCAAAATTGAACCCCTAACCTTGTTACTGTCTTTCATCAAATTTCCCAGTGAAATTGGAAGCAACAAAACCCATCATCATTATGTTCCATGGTTTTACACAAGTGTCTGGAGGTATCACATACATAATAAACAAGTACCTTGCCTCTTATCAGTGCTTAATTAAGAATATCAAATGCAGACATTTTTGGGTATCTCTGAAAACAGTTCATGTCATTGACTGTCATTGCTCTTTCTACTTTTAGAAGTACAGTGCTTAGAATTTAGGTCCAATCAGATTAGAAAGCCAATTCTAGAAACTCCAAATTTGATCAAGGACACTCATCCTTAAAATTCTCTTCCTGTCCAACTGTTCTTACTACCAAAATCTATACTAGTCAGGGTTATCTAGAGAAACAGAACCAATAGGATAGATAAGTATGAGCTAGCTAGCTATAGATAGATACATAGAGAGAGAGAGAGATAGGCAGATAGATAGATAGATAGATAGATAGATAGATAGATAGATAGATAGGCAGATAGATAGGCAGGCAGATAGATAGATAGGCAGATAGTCTGATAGATAGATAGGCAGATAGGCAGATAGATAGATAGATATAGATAGGCAGATAGAGAGATATATAGATAGACAGATAGATAGATAGGCAGATAGATAGATAGATAGATAGATAGATAGATAGATAGAAAGATAGATAGGCAGGCAGGCAGATAGATGGATAGATAGGCAGGTAGATAGGCAGATAGATAGATAGATAGATAGATAGATAGATAGATAGATAGATAGGCAGATAGATAGATAAAGATAGGCAGATAGATAGGCAGGCAGCTGGATAGATAGGCAGGTAGATAGATAGGCAGATAGCTAGCTAGATAGATAGACAGACAGATAGATAGATAGACAGATAGATAGATACATAGATAGGTAGATATATAGATAGAACATACATGGATGGGCAGATAGATAAATAGATAGGCAGGTAGATAGATAGGCGGATAGATAGATAGGCAGATAGATAGGCAGATAGATGGATAGATAGGCAGGTAGATAGATAGATAGGCAGATAGATAGGCAGATAGATAGATAGGTAGATAGACAGATAAGATAAAATAGGCAGATAGATAGATAGGCAGATAGATGGATAGATAGGCAGGTAGACAGATAGGCAGGTAGGTAGATAGATAGATAGATAGATAGATAGATAGATAGATAGATAGGCAGATAGATAGACAGACGGATAGACAGGCAGATAGATAGATAGATAGATAGATAGATAGATAGATAGATAGATAGATAGATAGACAGACAGATAGATAGATAGACCGATAGGCAGTTAGATAGATAGGCAGATAGATAGATAGGCAGATAGATAGATAGATAGATAGATAGATAGATAGATAGATAGATAGACAGACAGACAGACAGGCAGGCAGATAGGCAGATAGATAGATAGATAGATAGATAGATAGATACATACATACATACATACATACATACATACATACATACATACCTAGACAGATAGATAGGCAGATAGATAGATAGATAGATAGGCAGATAGATGGATAGATAGGCAGGTAGATAGATAGATAGATAGATAGATAGATAGATAGATAGATAGGCAGATAGATAGGCAGATAGATAGGCAAATAGATGGATAGGCAGGTAGGTAGATAGATAGGCAGATCGATATAGATAGATAGATAGATAGATAGATAGATAGATAGATAGATAGACAGGCAGATAGATAGATAGATAGATAGATAGATAGATAGATAGGCAGATAGATAGATAGGCAGATAGATGGATAGGCAGGTAGATAGATAGATAGGCAGATAGATAGGCAGATAGATAGATAGATAGATCTAAGATAGGCAGATAGATAGATAGATAGATAAGATAGGCAGATAGATACATAGAGAGATAGATAGGTAGGTAGATAGATAGATAGGGAGATAGATAGGTAGGTAGATAGATAGATAGATAGATAGATAGATAGATAAGATAGGCAGATAGA
Source organism: Chlorocebus sabaeus (assembly GCF_047675955.1). Taxonomy (NCBI): domain Eukaryota; kingdom Metazoa; phylum Chordata; class Mammalia; order Primates; family Cercopithecidae; genus Chlorocebus; species Chlorocebus sabaeus. Next base: position 4,252,121 of record NC_132929.1, on the reverse strand, counting down.
TAGATAGATAGATAGATAGATAGATAAGATAGGCAGATAGATAGATAGATAGATAAGATAGGCAGATAGATACATAGAGAGATAGGTAGGTAGATAGATAGATAGATAGATAGGGAGATAGATAGGCAGATAGATAGATAGATAGATAGATAGATAGATAGATAGATAAGATAGGCAGATAGATAGATAGATAGATAGATAGATAGATAGATAGATAGATAGATAGAAAGATAGATAAGATAGATAGGCAGATAGATAGGCAGATAGATAGATAGATAGATAGACAGACAGACAGATAGATGGATAGATAGGCAGGTAGATAGATAGACAGTCAGACAGATAGATAAGTAGATAGGCAGATAGATAGACAGATAGGCAGATAGATAGATAGGCAGGTAGGTAGGTAGGTAGGTAGGTAGGTAGGTAGATAGATAGATAGATAGATAGATAGATAGATAGATAGGCAGGCAGGCAGGCAGGCAGGCAGATAGATAGATAGATAGATAGATAGATAGATAGATAGATAGATAGATAGATAGGCAGGCAGGCAGATAGATAGGCAGGCAGATAGATAGATAGATAGATAGATAGATAGATAGATAGATAGATAGATAGATAGATAGACAGATAGGCAGATAGATAGGCAGATAGATAGATAGGCAGATAGATAAATAGATAGATACATAGATAGATAGGCAGATAGACAGATAGATAGATAGGCAGATAGATAGGCAGATAGATAAATGATAGATAGATAGGCAGATAGATAGATAGGCAGATAGATGGATAGGCAGGTATATAGATAGATAGATAGGCAGATAGATAGATAGGCAGATAGATTGATAGATAAGATAGGCAGATAGATAGATACATAGAGATATAGATAGGTAGGTAGATAGATAGATAGATAGATAGATAGATAGATAGATAGATAGATAGATGATAGATAAATAGATAGACAGACAGATAGATAGATGAATAGATAGAGATTTTTAGGGGAACTGAATCACATGATTATGGAGGCTGACCATTTCCACCACATGCCATTGAAAGCTGGAGATCCTGCGTTGCTTGTTGGGTACCATAGTCCAAGTCCGAAATGCTCAGACCAGAGAAAACCTTGGTTAAACCCTCAGTATGAGGCTGAATGCCATAAGAAAGTCTTTCAGTTGAGTCTCCTGTCATTTTGAAATACAACCATATTGAAGATTTGACGTTGTTATGTGGCTGATTCATTTGTTGCATTGTTGCTGAGCATTTTGTCTTGTTTGATCAACACTAGATACTCCAGTCTAATTGTGTTTAGTACCTGTTCAAGTCTATTGCTCACCTTTTTCTCACAGATCCCTACCGTTTTTGTTGGAAAATGAAATTAAAAATGAAGATTTGGGCACTCACTGGTTGTACATATTGTTACTGGGGAGTATGTTGATTGGAGGCCTTGTTAGCTAACAGAGCAAAGAGTAAATATAATATACATATATGTTTACAAATTTCTACAAGTCTCCATATGTATCTACATTAAGTTAAACATGAATTCCTACAGCATCCTCAGTCCCACACGATCTTATTCAACACCAAGTGAATCTGTCTACCCATCTGACTTATCTGTATGTAGCCTACCATTGTAATATTTAACCACCTGAAAATGCATGCATAGTGGTTTCAGAATAAGAAATGTACAACCCCATGGGAAACACCCTTACCACCTGTTTATGTATAACAACTGCCTATGTATAGATCCTTTAGCCTTTAGACAGAATCTGCACTTATTATGTCAGTTGCTTAGGTCAGCTTCTTTTTCCCCTTCCTTCAGTGGATTATTTCATAGATTTGTATACAGTTAAAGTATTTTCTCTGCATTTCTTCCTGGGCTGTTCCTATCTACTAAATAAGTGTTTTGTTAATTTACATACTTTTAAGTTCACTCTTTGTGTTATAAAGTTTTGTGGGAATTGAAAAACTGTATCTTTTATCCACATCACAGTGGCATACATAATAATATACAAAAAAATTATCTTTACAGATTTGTCTTTCCTTTTGACTGAGACCCTGGTAACCAATAAACTGTTTATTGTCACTGTACTTATACCTTTTCTAGAGTGTCATATTTAAAAACAAGAAAAACAAAACCAGTATTTTGCTTTTTCCAGATTGCATTTTGGACTTAGTCATATGCCTTTTGGATTAGCAAAGGATATCTTATGGCTGGGATTTGCATTTCCCTAACAACAAAGGCATTGAGCATCTTTCCATATGCTTATTAAACATTACGATACCTTCTTTGGAGACATGACTGTTCAAATAATTTTCTATTTTTGATTGGAGTATTTGCCTTTGGATTTTTGAGTTGTAAGATGTTGTAATATATTCTGGATTATAAATTCTTATTGACTGTTTGACATACAAAGACTTTTCTGCCATTTTTAAACTGTTTTTATTCTTTTATTAGGTACTTTAAATTATATTTTATTAGTGATGTTTCAATATATTTATTTTCTCCTTTGTCTTGTGCATTAGTTGTCATATCTTAGAAACCATTGTTTAAACTTTGTTAAACAATTTGTTTTTGCTTTAAGTTTTGGCTACTTAGATTAGTCTGTTCCTGCACTGCTATAAAGAACTACCTGAGACTGGGTAATTAATAAGAAGAGTGGTTTAATATATCCACAGTTCTACAGGCTGTACAGGAGGCATGACTGGGTGACTTACAATCGTAGTGGAAGGCAAAGGGGAAGCAAGCACATCTTACATGGCTGGAGAAGGAGAAATAGATGGAAGAGGGAAGTGCCACACACTTTTAAACAACCACATTTTGTGATAACTCACTATCACAAGAACAGCAATGGTGAATCCACCCCCATGATTCAGTTGCCTCCCACCAGACCCCTCTTCCAACATTGGAGATTACAATTTGCCATGAGATTGGGAGGGGACACAAATCTAAACCATATCATCCTGCCCCTGGCCCCTCCTAAACATCATGTTTTTCTCATATTGCAAAATACAATCATTCCTTCTCAATAGTCACCTAACTCTTTTTTTTATTTTATTATTATTATTTTTTAATTATTATTATTATACTTTAAGTTCTACGGTACATGTGCATAGCGTACAGGTTTGTTACATATGTATACTTGTGCCATGTTGGTGTGCTGCACCCATCAACTCGTCAGCACCCATCAACTCGTCATTTACATCAGGTATAACTCCCAATGCAGTCCCTCCCCCCTCCCCCCTCCCCATGATAGGCCCCGGTGTGTGATGTTCCCCTTCCCGAGTCCAAGTGATCTCATTGTTCAGTTCCCACCTATGAGTGAGAACATGCGGTGTTTGGTTTTCTGTTCTTGTGATAGTTTGCTAAGAATGATGGTTTCCAGCTGCATCCATGTCCCTACAAAGGACACAAACTCATCCTTTTTTATGGCTGCATAGTATTCCGTGGTGTATATGTGCCACATTTTCTTAATCCAGTCTGTCACTGATGGACATTTGGGTTGATTCCAAGTCTTTGCTATTGTGAATAGTGCCGCAATAAACATACATGTGCATGTGTCTTTATAGTAGCATGATTTATAATCCTTTGGGTATATACCCAGTAATGGGATGGCTGGGTCATATGGTACATCTAGTTCTAGATCCTTGAGGAATTGCCATACTGTTTTCCATAATGGTTGAACTAGTTTACAATCCCACCAACAGTGTAAAAGTGTTCCTATTTCTCCACATACTCTCCAGTACCTGTTGTTTCCTGACTTTTTAATGATCGCCATTCTAACTGGTGTGAGATGGTATCTCATTGTGATTTTGATTTGCATTTCTCTGATGGCCAGTGATGATGAGCATTTTTTCATGTGTCTGTTGGCTGTATGAATATCTTCTTTTGAAAAATGTCTGTTCATATCCTTTGCCCACTTTTTGATGGGGTTGTTTGTTTTTTTCTTGTAAATTTGTTTGAGTTCTTTGTAGGTTCTGGATATTAGCCCTTTGTCAGATGAGTAGATTGCAAAAATTTTCTCCCATTCTGTAGGTTTCCTGTTCACTCTGATGGTAGTTTCTTTTGCTGTGCAGAAGCTCTTTAGTTTAGTGAGATCCCATTTGTCAATTTTGGCTTTTGCTGCCGTTGCTTTTGGTGTTTTAGACATGAAGTCTTTGCCCATGCCTATGTCCTGAATGGTACTACCTAGGTTTTCCTCTAGGATTTTTATGGTATTAGGTCTAACATTTAAGTCTCTAATCCATCTTGAATTAATTTTCGTATAAGGAGTAAGGAAAGGATCCAGTTTCAGCTTTCTACTTATGGCTAGCCAATTTTCCCAGCACCATTTATTAAATAGGGAATCCTTTCCCCATTTCTTGTTTCTCTCAGGTTTGTCAAAGATCAGATGGCTGTAGATGTGTGGTATTATTTCTGAGGACTCTATTCTGTTCCATTGGTCTATATCTCTGTCAAAAGAACAAAGCTGGAGGCATCACACTACCTGACTTCAAACTATACTACAAGGCTACAGCATTGTACTGGTGTCACCTAACTCTTAACTCATTTCAGCATTAACTCAAAAGTCTACAGTCCAAAGTCTCATCAGAGACAAGGCAAGTCCCTTCTACCCATGAGCCTGAAAAATCAAAAGCAAATTCATTACTTTCAATATACAATGGGGGTACAAGCATTGGGTAAATACACTCATTCAAAAAGTTATAAATCAGACAGAACAGAGGGGCAACAGGCCCCATGCAAGTTTGAAACCCAGCAGGGCAGTCATTAAATCTTAAAAGCTCCAAAATGATCTTTTTTGAGTCTGTATCTCACATCCAGGCCACACTGATGCAAGGGATGGGTTTTCAAGGTCTTGGGCAGCTCTGCCCTGTGACTTGGCAGGGCTCAGCTTCCATGGCTGCTCTCAAGGGCTGGCATTGAATGCCTATGACTTTTCCAGGCACATGGTGCAAGCCGTTGGTCGATATACAACTCTGGGGTCTGGAGGATGGTGGCTCTCTTCTTACAGTTCCACTAGGCCCCCAGTGGAGACTCTTTGTTGGGGCTCCAACTCCACACTTCTTCTCTGCACTGTCCTAGTAAAGGTTCTCCATAAGGGCTCCATCACTGCAGCAGACTTCTTCCTGGGCATCAAGGCATTTCCATACATTCTCTGAAATCTAGGCAGAGGCTCCCAAGCCTCAGCTCTTGCCATTTGTGTACCTTCAGGCTTAATACCATGTGGAAACTGCCAAGGATTATGGCTTGCACCTCCTGGAGCAGTGGCCTGATACGTATCTGGGGACCTTTTAGTCATAGCTGGAGCTGGAGCAGCTGGGACACAGGGAGCAGTGGTCCAAAGTTGTGCAGGGCACCAGGGCCTTGGGCTTGGTCCTTGAAACCATTATTTTCTCCTAGGCTTTTGTGCCTATGATGGGAAGGACTGATGGGAAGGTTTCTGAAGTGGCTTTGAGGCATTTTCCTGATTGTGTTGGGTATTAAAATTTGACTTCTTTTATGCAAATTTCTGCAGCTGGCTTGAATTCCTCCCTAGAAAATGGATTCTTCTTTTTTTGTTGTTTTTCTTTTCTTTTCTTTTCTTTTCTTTTTTTTTTTTTTTTTTTTTGAGATAGAGTCTCACTCTGTCACCGAGGCTGGAGTGCAGTAGTGCAATCTCGGCTCACTGAAACCTCCACCTCCAGGTTCAAGTAATTCTTCTCCCTCAGCCTCCTGAGTAGCTGGGACTACAGGCATGTGCCACCACGCATGGCTAATTTTTGTATTTTTAGTAGAGATGGGATTTCATCATATTGGCCAGGCTGGTCTTGAACTCCTGACCTTGTGATCTGCCCACCTCAGCTTCCCAAAGTGCTGGGATTACAAGCGTGAGCCACAGTAACTTGTTGGGTTTTTCTTTTTTACAAAATGGCCGGACTTCAAATTTTCTAAACTTTTATGCTCTGCCTATTTTTCAAATATAAGTTTTAATTTTGTAGCATCACTTTGCTCCCACTGTGACAATACACTGTTAGAAGCAACCAGGCCACATCTTGAACACTTTGCTGCTGAGCCGTTTCTTCCACAAGATACCCTAAATCGTCAGTCTCAAAATCAAAGTTCCACAGATCCTTAGAGCAGGGGCACAATGCCACCAGTCTCTGTGCTAACATAACAAGAGTGACCCTTACTCTAGTTCCCAATAAGTTCCTCATCTCCATCTGAGACCACCTCAGCCTGGACTTCATAGCCCATGTCAGTCTCAGCATTGTGGTCACAACAATTTAACCAGTCTCTGGAACGTTCAAAGCTTCTCCTCATATTACTGTCTTTTTCTGACCCCTCCAGACTGTTACAACCTCTGCTCATTACCCGGTTTCAAAGTCACTTCCATGTTTTTCAAGTGTCTTTATAGCAGTGCCCCACTCCCAGTAGCAATTTTCTGTATTAGCTTGTTCTTACATTGCTATAAAGAACTACCTGAAACTGGGTAATTTACAAAGCAAAGAGGTTTAACTGACTCATAGTTTTGCAGGCTGTACAGGAAACATGGCTGGGAAGGCCTCTGGAAACTTACAGTAATGGCAGAAGGAGAAGGGAAAGCAGGCACATCTTTTTTGGCCTGAGAAGGAGGAAGAGAAAGAAGAATGAGGTCCTACACACTTTTAAATAACCATATCTCATGAAAATTCACTTACTGTCATGAGAACAGCAATGGGAAATCTTCCCTCATTATCCAATCACCTCCCACCAGGCCCCTCCTCTAACATTGGGGATTACAATGTGGCATGAGATTTGGGCAGGGACACAAGTCCAAACAATATCAGTGGCTACTTTGAACTATTTATACATATACTGTGAGGGAGGAGTTTAACTTGCCTGTTGATGTTGACTTGTCACAGAATCCATTGATGAAAAAAATACTTTTCCTTATTGAATTTACTTGGAGCCGTTGTAAAATTATTTGACCGTAAATGTAAAGGTTAACTTTTTGATACTCAACTTTATACTATTTATCTGTATGTCTACTTTTCTACTAGCACCACACATCCTAATTAGTATGGCTTTGTCTTTAATTTTAAAATCAGTAAATGTGAGTCCATTATACAAATTCTGGTTTTTTTCAAAATTATTTTAACTCTTATATATACAATTTTAAATCTGTTTGACAAGTTAGTGAAAAAAAGGTCACCTGGGATTTTTATGGAAATTGCATTAAATCTATAAAAAGTATTTTCAACTTAATATCAAGCCTTTTAATCAATGATCATTCAATATTTGTCCATTTTTATAAAATTGTATGAATTACATTTAATGTATTTTACAGTTTTCAATATACATATCGTAAGCTTATTTTGTTAAATTTATTACGTATTTTTCCTTTTTGATGCTATTTTAAATAGCATGGGTTTCTGAGTTTTTTGTTTAGTTTGTTAATTTCTAGTATATAGAAGTATATATTTCTATATATTGACCTTGTGTACTGGAACTGTACTGAACATATATTTTAATTTGCATTCTATTTTATTAGAGTCATTTTGATGTTCAATACACAAATCATGTCAATTGCCAGCAGAGTTTTACTTTCTTTTATACTAGATGTCTTACATTCATTTTTCTAGACTAATTGTCCTTGCTACATCCTCTAGCATAATGTGGAGAAAAAATGTAGCCAGAATGAAATTCCTTGTCTTATTTCTAATCTTGGAGAAAGTATGGAACCTTTCAGAAAACTTTTATATCATGTGAGGGTTTTTTTTTTGGATACTTTAAAGTGAAGACAGTTTCCTTATAGTCCTAATTTGCTGCATAATCTTTATCATGAATGTGTTTTTGATTTGTCAAGTACTTATTCTGTGTCTTTGAGATGATCGTGTAGGTTCTGTGCTTTATTCCATTAATACAGTGCATGAACTGTATGTGGAACAAAATTTGCATTCCTGAGGAAATACCCTTAGCCATAGTGTATAATACTTGTTTCATGTTGCTGATTTGTTTTGCTATTATTTCCTTAAGGATTTTTGCCTCTATATTCATAAGGCATATTGGTCTTAATTTTCCTTTCTTGAAATGTTTTGGTCTAATTGTGGTACGAGGATAAAGTAGCTCATAGTGTGCGTAGGGAAGTGATCTCCTAACCACTGTCATTGCTGCTGTTCAATGTTTTTAGAGAATTCATAATGCATTTGTATTAATTCTTTAAAGGTATGAAATAATTTCCTAGTGAAGTCATCTTAACATGGAACCGAAATTAAATCCTAACAACAATCATGTGAGCCTAGGGACGATCCTTCCCCAGCTCAGCCTTCAGGGGAGACTTCAGCCTTGGCCATCTTCTACATCTAGATTCCTGACCAAGAGAAACTGTGAGTAATGTGTATGTGCTTTTCAGCCACTAAGCTATGTGGGAATTTGTTATACAACAATAACTAAGTAATACACCTGGCATTAAATGTAATGTGATATCCTAGATTAGATACTGGAGCATAAAAGTGACATTATTGGAAACCTGAAGAAAACTATGAAGAAAGTCTGTAGTTGCATTGATAATTTTATATCACTGTCAATTTCTCAGTTTTCATGAATAGGCTATGGTTATATAATGTGTAAACATTCCTTTTAGCTGAAAGGTATATGAAACTCTCTGCACTATATATACATCCTTCTGTAAGTCAAATATGATTTTGAAATAATTTTAAAATAATATTTTGGTGCAAAGCAAAAAACAACAAAAAGACACAAGCACATTAGCTTGGTTTCAGGAGATGGGGTGGGCAAGTGGGGAAAGAACAGCAGTGCAACTTTCCTTATTTAGCCACCATTCCAAACCCAGGTGCACCTGCTTCAGTTACACACAGTTAGCTCCAGGGACTCTCATCCATTTTTGTCTTTGAAATCATGCTACTCATTATCCAGCAACATTTTAAGTGTCAGTAACCACTTCTTCAGAGAGAGGTGCCTGTTCCTCATATATCCCAGGATGCCCCATTTTCAGACACTGTCTGGCAGTTTATCCACCTAATTCCACTAAAGCCTTTCTGGAAAAAAATGACTGCTGCACATAAGAAGCCAATATTGCAAAATGTTAGTGACAGGGAACACAAATTGTATTTTTACAATCAGGAGAGTGTTTTATTTCCCTTGGTACAGGGATTTGTTCTTCAAGTGATTATTGAATCACTGTGATAATTTCTATTTTTCTTGTCAAGAATTATTTGGGACCATATATTCTGTTGCTATTCACATCTTGGAATTATATTGTCCATTTCCAAGGTCAAAGGCCACAGAATAAATGTCATCATGGCAGTAGGTGAGGACACACAAAGAATGCTTCTAAATATGGTGGTTTATGACAACGCTTGCTTACTAAGACCTGGATATGAATCTGTAGACAACTGGTTTTTGGCAGGTGAAGTCATGTGAGTGATTCAGTATATGCTGTGTGTGAATGGAGAAAGCTCAGTAGATAAAAGAAAAAGCAGTATGTAACAGATCTCCTACCATGCAGTGATCTAAGAGGTGGACCCAGGCTAAATGGTGACTCTGCCCATGTTATAGCTAAACAAAGAATCTCACAGCAGGAAGAACTGTCCAGCTATCCCCCACATAGGTCCCTGTTCATACTTTACAGCACTCTGTGGTGTTAACACCTGGGTTGTGCCAAAGAACCATGCCTCCAAAGCCTAGCAAGCTGGGAGTCTGCATGCTACCTTCACAGACATAGACAAAGCCTTTATGATGGCCCATAAACATGGGGTATATTCTCTATAGCACGTTGATAGTTTATATGAGAAAATGAGATCTTGCACCCTGGAGACCTAGAGTTAGAGATAGGACTGAGCTCGGCCACATTTTTCACTTCTGGTATCAGCATAGCACTGATTTATGTGCTGTTATTTGAGCATCTGTACTTTAAGAAACCTTCCAAGTCTTCCAAGTTCCATGTAGTTTACTCTTTAAGACCCGACTTGTCTTTTAAATTTGACATCTTAAAGGAGGCTTATTCCATTTTTTAAAATTTTAACTGAAGATACTGTAGTACAATACTTAAATGACAGATCTTCTATTTATCCTTATTTTAATGCATACTTTTTGATATATTATGATGCATACTGTGAATATTCTGGCCACCAATAAATGGACCCAAAAATGGCCGGAGTGACAGACATGAGCCACAGTTAGACCTGGACGTGAGTTATGAGGACTACCGCATGGTGGTCACAATAATTGAGCTCTGAGTTCTCAAGTTTAAAGGAAAACAGGCAATATACACAAAACTGTACTGCCACATTGTCATGGACACAAAGGACAGAGTGCTGAGCCCTGAGTGCCCAAACAAGTGCTTTAATAGCATGGAAGGCATGATTTCCCACAATATACTAAGCCACTAAATTCACAATGGCCACCACAATTCTAAAAAAAGATGTCATTGCAAAGAAACCCAAGTGTTAGATAGGAATATAAGACCAAATGCTCCAACTTACTGTCTCCACACTCTGGCCTGATCAGGAGCTGTAGTTCAATGGATGAATGGCTCATATATTTAACATCATTGCTTCATGTTCATGCAATTCAACCTTCCAGGAGTCTAAAACTATAGGTGAAATTTCAGTCAAAGTCCTAAATTATGAATTGTATGAGTTTCTTCTTCACTTAGTATTTTCCCAAGGAAACAGGAAAACTAATTTCATTAGCCAAGTGTCCAAAAGCAGAGTTTGCCACAGTAGCAAGGGGGCGGAACGAAGCATTTTATGAGGATCACAATGCATCTGCTTCTACAGTGACTATGTGTTATCACCATTTATGTGATTAAAAGGGTGAATGAGAATGAAGAAGAACAGAGATCAAGAATGTTATAGGTTAAAGAATTGAATTTGTAATACAGCTTGCAGGGATCATTGCTTGTATTTCTAATTTTAGGACAAATTTTTTAAATATAGATTTTCCTTAGTCTTTAGAAAACTGACGCTTCAGGAAAAATTTCAGGTGTCTCTCTACAATTTATATCTTCCTCATCAACAGATTTATTGAACCATAGTTTATAAAACAATGACAGCATTTCACTAATAAGTCTAATATCTCTGATAACTAGGTAGAATGTAGATAGAGTTGGTAAATTAATGTGAAAATATATACAAGAATGTTTACTTAATAACAGACTAAAATATAGCAGATTAGCCACCATGTTGTTGTTTTTTGTTTTTTTGTTTTTTTGTTTTTGAGATGGAATTCGCTGTTTCACTCTGGTTGGAGTGAAGTGGTGCGATCTTGGCTCACTGCAACCTCCGCCCCCAGGGTTCAAGTGATTCTCCTGCCTCAGCCACCATGATTTAACACTGACAAATGAGCAGTCACAGAGAAAACGTGTGTAAACAATTATTTGGTACACATTTTAACATCTTTTATAGAGAGATGCATCTTCTATTTGAAAGGGTTATAACATTATTGCCGGAAAGCAGTCATGATGTGGTTGTCCCTGGGGCACACATGGTCTAAACCTCCCCAAAGACATCTTTGGGTAATTACATCAAGCATCAAAACTTACAGAGTGGGTGTCAGGAGACTGGAAAGATACACTTACATAGAGTAGCATAGGAGTCCCATGAGAAATGCAGCACTATCGGTGCTTGTGATTAGCACAGATGATGATATTGTGGGGAAAATCATGGGCAAGATGAGTTGAAAGTGATTCAGAGAGTTTGTTCTCAATGAAATAAGTGTTAGGAACACCTTTGTAAATGTATTTTGCATATATGTTCTGTCTCATGTAATCATAGGAATGACATAAGACAAATATAAATGTATTAGTCGAGAAAAGTTTTTAAAATAATTACAAAACTCTCATTAGAAATATGTGCTGCATTATTTATTAACAGTTTTATTATTTCATTCTGATATATAAATCTAAAAGATGTCTCACAATTTATTATAAAAATTAGTCTTAATGATATGTATAGACCTGATATTACACTCCATGCTTTATATATTGTTTTATACAAACCCACCTGACATCTCAAGAGGTGAGCCATGGGCCAGTTCTGAACCTGACACTACATGAAAGAATTAAAAGCTTTGAGTTTGACTCAGTCTATCTCCAAAGTCGTTGCTCATGTCAATTAAATAGAATCTGTAGAATATTTTCTTATATGATAAGTGCTTTCTAGGTCTAGTTTCAGGTATCTTACCCTACCACATAGTCCCAAAGATATTTTCTTATATATTCTACATACTGTACTAATATTGGTTTCAGGAGATGGGGTGGGCAAGTAGGGAAAGAACAGTAGCACAGCTTTCCTTATTTAGCCACCATTCTGAACCCAGGTGCACCTGCTTCAGTTAAACACACTGATCCACCTGATTTTGTATGTAAAATGAAGTTAAAGGTCAGATTTTAATTCCCTTGTGAATATTCAGGTTTTTTGAATAGTTTTAGAAAAATTGATCTGTCCCCATTTATTGACTTACAAATGATTTGTTCACATATACACGTCTGTATTTCTGTTTTATTTTTTCATTGCCTTATTCCTCTGTCTCTGTGAAAATGCAACACTTTCTTAGTTGCTAACAGACTTCATATAATACAATAATTTTGTGACCATTCTCAATGGCTGTGCTTTTCCATAATGAAGTGAAAGAAGATTAAAAATCTTCCTACCTTTCACCTAAACACCAACACTCTCAGCTGAACTTCGAATGAATCAGTGGCTTTAGAGTTTTAGAATATCATTGTTGTCTCTTATGTTTGTAATGTCTTTGTTAATCTCCTAAGATCCCTGAACACCCCCCTTCAGTTTATGTCTTTCATACCTTCAACAACAGCAAGTGGTGGGAAAACCTGCAGAGGCAGCCCCAGGTGCCTCCTGCCTTGCTCTAGATGATGCTGTGGACATGGGTCTCCTCCTCCAGACCATGCGTATCAAAGGCAGGACCAGCAGGGAGCCTCTGAGCTGAGAACCTCTTGTGGGGTCTGCATGCACAAGGGGAGGAGCTCCCTGTTGGCTCGGGTGGGGAATTCAGTTATTTTGTATAAGCATGAATTTGTTAAATAATCGTTCTTTTTTCTGACCAATGGCACATTTCCCCTTCAGTCCTGGCACTGTAATTTTATATCTTGGTTTTTGGTTTTGTCTACAAATGTGTTTAACACTTGTGTGTTAAACACAAAGAAAACACTCTTTTCTTGGTCACATAGCCATCATCTACAACCAAATTTATACTTCTCTATTTTTACAAAACAAACATCTCTGGGTGCTTCCTGCATACAACTCCCTAGACAAGGTTTATCTCCTCCAGACCACGCCTATCCAAGACAGTGCCTAAGTAGAGGCAGGAGTTGAGCCTGCCTCTGTGGTGTCTTCATGGGAAACACCAACTCTTGCTCTACTTCTGGTGTTGGTTGGGGAATTCGGTTATTGGAAAGACTGAGTGTGTCAAAGAATCATTCCGTTTACTGCCTGAAAACAAATGACACAGTGTTTTGACCCAATGAAAGTGTTTGTTTTGGTATGTAAAGGCCTTTGACACTTTCTGTGTAAACGTACTTTTTTATCATCACATAAACATCATGTATGACCAAATTTAAATTTTTGTATTGTGTATTAATGCCTTTTGTTTAATTACTCAATCATTTTTCAAAATCTTTCAATTATTTTTATGTTTTATCACTATTAAATTAATGGAAATATCACCCATTCTCTATAATTGTTTTCCAGAAATTTCCTCTGAAATACTTCTAGATGAAGAGGTGCAGAAAGTTTGCTAGGAACCACAAGACAAAATTTGCTAGAGACTCCTACTTAAAAAGGGTTTTGTATCTGGCTTAGTTTGTTGTAATTTGCAGGGTTCAAAAGCATTAATTTGAATAGACGGAACACCAAGACTCCCAGCACACAAAGAGCAGTTATTTTGTTCATATGCACGAATAAACTTCAGCATATTGTTTTTCTTTTACCTGAAATTTATAGATACTGGTTTGAATCTCTGATTCCTTCTACATAGTATTTGTAAACGTCTGCAAGACATTTTCTTCTACTGATGGCTCATAATATAGGTGTGTATTCTTCTCTTACTCTTTGATGAGTAAATACCAAAATTGCTTCTTCAGTTTACAAAAAGAAAAAAGCCACTCCGAAAATTTGTGCATACAACTCCACACCGCAAATGTTTTCCGATTATAGTCTGTAGAAAAGAAGCGGGAACTTAAATTTATTTTCTTTTATCAGATAATAATCTTTTAAAAATGATTTATACTTTTATAGATTACCAGAGAATTTTCAGAGTTGCTTTTTGTCCAGTACATGTGTGGGGCTCAGAGACACCACAGATAAAGTTGCCCTGTTCTGTGATGCTTCCGTCCAATAGGGTTTCAGAAAACTTGACAAAAATTAAACTTTAAGGTGGAAGAGCTGCCCTTGGGAACTGAGAGGATAGGTTTCAGGCCTGGGATGGGACGGACAAGGGAAGCCTCCAGGAGAGGAACATTGGAGATGCTGGAGACTGAGGGGCAGTGGGTCCAGGAGACAGGAGGGAAAGGGAGGAGGAAAACGTGAGTGCCCGGCACAGGCCAGGCCATGAGAAGAGGGCGGTGGATTAGAAGGACCGCTGGGATGAGTAACTGGTGAGGACGCAGGAGCAGGAAGGGCAGACCACGGAGGGACTGGGCAGGGGGAGGCAGGGAGGGCCGCTCCCCGAGGACTGCACTCTGCGGGGAGGGATTCGAATGTCTGGGTTTGGTTCCCTGAGATGTTACCCCAGCCCATGAGCTCAGCCTGTGCGGTGGACGCTGAGTGAGTGGGCCCTGTCCCCCGGCGAGGCTCCTGGGCTCGGCCAGGGGGCGTGGGTTTGGGAGAAACGATGGCGGAGAAGGGCAAAGAGGACCGCGGAGGCCTGGCTGCAGGGCGTATGGAGCTGTCGTTGTTCGCCGCCTTTTCTCCGTCGTTCAGACCCTCACTGCCCCGCCAGTGCAGGTTTCTGTCCCCTCAGTCCTTTTGCAGGAGTAGGTGGAATCCATGGACCAGAAAACTCAGACCGCCGGATCCTCGCCACCTGGCGCCCACGCAGGTGAGGCTGGGAGCCGCCTGAAGCCACGTGCGGGCGCGGGGGTCGCAGCTGCGCAGTGAGGGCGCCCGAGGCTGCCGCGCAGGCTGGGCTTGGGGCGGGAGCCAGGCCCACAGGGGGCGTGAGGGCCGCGGGTGGAGGCGAGGCTGACGGGGCGTGAGGGAGGAGGGCGGAGGGCGGCGATCGGAGGGCGAGGCTGATGGGGGAGAGAGGGCGGTGAGATCTACGGGGCAACTAAGGGGCTGTCTGCGGGGTCCGCGCTGAGCTTTCGGGGTCGCTTCTCCCGGAAGGCGCGCTCGTTCCTGTGGCGGTGCCTGCCTGCGTCGTCGCCCCTTCTTCAAACCTCAGGATTTCTCCGTGTTTCCCAGACCGTAAGGTACATTTAAACTGCTTTCTTTTTGTCACAAACGCCCTTTTATATTATGGACGTAACACTTCTTACTTCTTACGTTTCCTATTTGTGAATTATTCATAGATAAAGAATTTACGGAAGCATTTATTTTTAGTTGACATATTGCGTATATTTGTGGATAACAGGGTGATATTTTGATTCTTGTATTCATTGGGGAAGATTCGGTCAAGCTAATTCACAGGTGCATCAAATCAGCAGCTAACTAATACTTCATGGCGAGACCACTAAACACCTGTTATTTCGCTTTTCTACAATGTACGGCATGACTTCGGAGCAAACGGTGCTGCCCGGCCTCAGTAGCCCGAGACTGAGCATTTCTGAAGCGCGGGGTCCCCGTTTCTGAGAGGGTCGTGGCTGCATGCAGGGAAGCAAGGAAGGGTGTTTGGGTGCTTTGTGTGCCCTGTTAATTTTGGATGCTTCTGTGTTCTGAGAACTGTGGGTTTGAATATGTGTTTGAAAAATTCAGTTGCTTTAACTTTTCCTTTGTTTTACTGTGTGAACAACGTTATAACTTTTGTTTCACTGACTTTAGATTTAATATATTCTTCTTTTTCTAGGTTCCAAAGGTGGAAACACAGATGACAGATTTTTGGTCTTTTCATCGTTTCCTGTGTATGTGTTCAATGGTATTTATTTGCCTATATGTTCTGGTTTTCTTTCATTCTACAAATTTTGATAAATTGTGTTTTTATTTTTCATTTAGTTAATTAAAAAACAAGATTTCTCCGGAGATATCTTCTTTGTTCCATATATTATATGGAAGTGTGTTGTTTAATCTCAATGCATTTTGGGATATTCCAGTTATCATTCCAGTTATCCTTCGATTTCTATTTTAATTCCACTGTGGTCTTAGAGCTGACATTGTATGATTTACTTTTTAAAAATTGTTAGGGTATTTTGTGTCCCAGAATGTGGCACATTTTGCTGAATATTCCATGTGAGCTTAAGAAGAATGTGTCATCTGCAGTAGTTGAGGGAAGGCGACTGTAGGTGTCAGTAATGCCCAGTTGCTTGTTGGTGCTGTTGAGTTCAGCTTTTCCCCCGTAAATTACTGCCTGCTAGATCAGTCTGTACCTGATATAGGGTGTTAATGTTTCCAATTATAATGCTGAATTCATCTTTTTCCTTGTGGTTCTGTTGATTTCTGCCTCATAGTTTACACTCTGTTGTTAGGCTCACAGGTTTTAAGAATTATGACATCTTATTGGAAGAGTGGCTCTTCATCTCTGTGTAATGCCTTTCTTTATTCCTGATAACTTTTCTTGCTTTGAAGTCTGCTCCACCTGTAATTAATATAGCTCCTCTTGTTTACCTTGATTAGAGTTAGCATCGTACGTTTTGTTCCATTCATTGACTTTTATTTGTCTTTGTATTTAGGTTGGGCTTATAAATAACACAGTTGTGTCTTGTTTTTTGATTCACTTTGTCAATCTGTGTTTTTACTTGGTGCAGTTAGACCATTGACATTCAAAGTGGTAACTGACACAGTCAGATTAATATTTATCATATTCGTGAATGTTTTCTATTTGTTGCCCTTGTTCCTTCTTCCTATTTTTATCTTCCATTCATTTTCTGCCTTTTGTGGTTCTCATTGAGCATTTTATGTTTTTTCGTCTCTTGCATTTCTAAAAATACCATTTATATATAATTTTTATTTTTATTGGTTTAACATTTTTATATTATTAGTTTATTATAAAAGAAAACAATTTCTTGAAAATAATAGAAAAAATAAATAATATATGCTTATGTATATATCTCATAGATGTATATATGTGTACAGATATACACATGTGCATGTCTGTGTGTGTGTATATATACACATATGTATGAAGTGGGTATCAGCAATAATGCAAAGGACAGGATAAAGGAATTAGGATTATTTGTTATTACAAGATACAGTAACTGTGAAGCAATATAAGTTTATTAGAAAAGTAGCTTAGTTTCATATTGTTTTATATTTTTTAGTATTTTATTTTTTCATAGTTTTTATATAATTTTGATTTTTTTAACTTTATATATTTAAATTTAGGTTTGTGGATACATGTATAGTTTTGTTATATAGGTAAACTTGTGTAACGGAGGTTTATTGTATAGATAATTTTATCACCCAAGTACTAAGCCTACTACCCAATATTTATTTTTTCTGCTCCTCTCCCTCCTCCTACTCTTCACCTACAAGTAGGCCCCAGTGTCATTTGTTCCTTTCTTTGTGTTCATGAGTTCTCATCATGTAGCTCCCACACAAAAGTGAGAATATATGATAATTTGGTATTCTGCTCCTGTGTTAGTTTGCTAAGGTAATAGCTTCTAGCTCCATTCATTTCCTGTAAAAGACATGATCTCATTCTTCTTTTTCGGTTACATAGTATTCCATGATGTATATGTACCACATTTTCTTTATCCAGCCTGTCATTGATGGGCATTAAAGTTGATTCCATTTCTTTTTTCTTGTAAGTAATGCTCCAGTGAACATTCATGTGGATGTGTCTTTTTGGAAGAAAGGTTTATATTCCTCTGGGTGTATACCCTGTAATGGGATTGCTGAGTTGAATGGTAGTTCTGATTTTAGCTCTTTGAGGAATTGACATATTGCTTTCCACAATGGTTGAATGAACTTACACTCCTACCAGTGGTGTGTAAGTGATCCTTTTTATCTGCAACCTCACCAGCATCTGTTATTTTGACTTTTTAATAATAGCTATTCTGACTGGCATGCGATGGTGTCTCATTGTGGTTTTGATTTGCATTTCTTAGTGATACTGAGCTTTTATTCATATACTTGTTGGCCGCATGTATGTCCTGTTTTGAAAATTGTCACTTCTTATCCTTTGCCTACTTTTTAATGGGGTTGTTTGTTTTTCTGTTATAAAATTTGTTTAAGTTTTTTATAGATGCTGGATATTATACTTTTATCAGATGCATAGTTTGCAAATGTTTTCTCCCATTCTGTAGTTTGTCTGTTCACTCTAGTGATAGTTTCTTTTGCTGTGCAGTGCTCTTAAGTTTAGTCATCCCATTTGCCAATTTTTGCTTTTGTTGTGATTGCTTTCAGAGTTTTTGTTATGAAATCCCTGCCCATTCCTATATCCAGGATGGTATTGCCTAGGTTGTCTTCCAGGGTTTTTATAATTTAGGGTTTTACATTTGTCTTTAATCCATCTGAGTTAATTTTTGTAGATGGTGTAAGGAAGGGGTCCAGTTTCAATCTTCTGCATATGGCTAGCCAGTTTTCCCAGCACCATTTATTGAATAGAGAGTCTTTTCCCCATTGCTTGTTTTTGTCAGCTTTGTCAAAGATCAGATGGTCATAGGTGTGTGGCCTTATTTCTAGGCTCTCTATTCTGTTCAAGTGGTCTATGTGGCTGCTGTTGTACCACTACCATGCTGTTTGGTTACTTTACCCCTGCAGTATAGTTTGAAGTCAGGTGACATGATGCCTCCAGCTTGGTTCTTTTTGTTTAGGATTGCCTTGGCTATTGGGGCTCTTTTTTGTTTCCATATGAATTTTAACAGTTTTTTTTCTGGTTCTGTGAAGAATGTCATTAGTAGTTTGGTAGGAACGGCATTTAATCTGTAAACTTCTTTGGGCAGTATGGTTACTTTTAAATATAATATTTGCAGCTATAGAACAGTCTATTGTACAGAAAGCCTCTTACCTTCCTGGCTGTTGGCCATTGGCTAAATAAAGCGCATCTCCGAGGGGGATTCTCTCACATGGCTTCATAAAATCCGTCGAGAGAGACATTTCTAGCAAGACCAAAATCATAGTCATATATAAGAATCCAAGTGACACTTCTATACCTTTGCACTATTCTGCTGTTTCAAAGCAATTCACAATTCCTGCTTAGACTCACTTGGATGGGATTACAGTAGAAGGTTGTGTATATGAAAAGGTGGGGATAAGTGGGCACCAACTTAGAGTCTACTTGACACTTCAGGTATTCTCCTCTATGAAACAGTTTCCTGGCCTTCACTTCTTTTTCGTGACCTTGACCCTTTTGAAAAGTACCCATCAGGTATTTAATAGGATGTCCCACGTTATGGTTTTAGTTAGTTTTCTCATGATTAAACTAGGAGTATCGATGACTTAAACACCTTCACTTAAATCTGAAGACAAAAAAGACCTAAAGAATATAGTATTCAGAAGTACTCAAAGAGGAAAAACTATTTTTAAAGTATGGAATGACAATTCACAATATAGTTAAGTTCAGTACTTAAAGAAAACTGAGAAATTAAGGAGATGCACAAAGGAGGTATCAACAATATTGCTAATGATTGTTTTTTTTTTTTTTAAGCTTGGGAGTGACATTACAAAAAAAAAGTTTACAAGGCCGGGCATGGTGGCTAATGCCTGTAATCCCAGCACTTTAGGAGACTGAGGCGGGTAGATCTGCCTGAGGTCAGGAGTTCGAGACCAACCTGGCAAACGTGGCAAAACCCTGTGTCTAGTAAAAATACAAAAAAATTAGCCATGCATAGTGGTGGACGATTGTAATCCCAGCTACTCGGGAGGCTGAGACAGGAGAATCGCTTGACCCCAGGAGGCGAAGGTTGCAGTAAGCTGAGATCACGCCACTGCACTCCAGCCTGGGCAACAGAGGGAGACTCTGTCGCAAGCAAAACAAAACAAAACAAAATGGTTTTATCGTTTTAGATTTACAGAATAGTTGCAGATCTAGTAGAGAGTTTCCATATACTCCATGCACAGTGTCCTTTATTATTAATCTCATAGTGTGGAACATTTGCCAAAATTAACCAACCAGTATCATGTATTATCACTGAGTACTATATAAACTTTATTCTGATTTTTTAGTTTTTGCTCAATGTTAAGTTTATGTTTTAGGATCTCTTCCAGGATATGTCATCCCATTTCGATAGTATAGCTTTATAGGCTTCACTGAATGTGATAGGTTCTCAGAGTTTCCTTGTTTTTGACGCCATTGACGTTTCCAATTTGGGATTTCTCTGATGTTTCTCTCGTGATGAGACTGGACTTCTGGGTTTAAGGCAGGAAGAATACAGATGAAAAGTACCATTCCTATCACATAATATCCCGGGCACAAGCTGTCAACAGGCTTTATCACTGTTGATGTTAATTTGATCACCTGGATAAAAATCTTTTAGTTCTAAAAATCTCTTCTGTAGAATTATTCTTTTTCTCCCTTTTCATGTTGTGTGTATAAAAAAAGTAACTATATACAACATACACTCAATACTGGGAGAATCATACACCACTGCTTTTTCTTTTTGAAATAATTTTTTAAAAATTTCAATAGCTTTGGGATTACATGTAGTTTTTGGTTACATGCATGAATTGTATGGTGGTGAAGTCTGGGGCTTTTAGTGTCCCTATCACCCGAATAGTGTACCTTTTACCTCATAGGTAATTTTTTATCCCTCACTCGCCTCCAATCCTCCTCCTTTCTGAATCATTAATGTCCGTGACCCCCCTCTGCATGCTCCTGCAAATCCATTGCTTACCCCAGACTTGTAAGTGAGAACATGCAGCATTTGGTTTTCTGTTCCTGAGTTACTTCACTTATGATAATGGCCAAATTGCTTTGAAAAATATTATTTTGTTCTTTTCTATGGTTGAGTAGTATTCTGTAATATACATACACACACACACCCCCCCACACACCCCACATTTTCTTTATCCACTAATTGGTTAATGAGCACTTAGATTGATTTCATATTTTTGCAGTTGTGAATTGTGCTGTGATAAACCTATAAGTGCAAGTGTTTTTTTGATAGAATGACTGTGTGTGTGTGTTTGTGTGTGTGTGTGTGTGTGTGTGTGTGTGAGAGAGAGAGAGAGAGAGAGAGTGTCTCGCTTTGTCCTACAGGCTGAAGTGCAGTGGCCCAATCTCATCTCACTGCAACCTCTGCCTCCCGATTTCAAGGAATCCTTGTGCCTCAGTTGCTGGAGAAGCTGGGACTGCAGGTGTGACACACTTGGCTAATTTTTGTATTTTTAGTAGAGATGGGGTTTTGCCTTG
This sequence comes from Chlorocebus sabaeus, assembly GCF_047675955.1. Taxonomy (NCBI): domain Eukaryota; kingdom Metazoa; phylum Chordata; class Mammalia; order Primates; family Cercopithecidae; genus Chlorocebus; species Chlorocebus sabaeus. The sequence continues at coordinate 4,230,679 of NC_132929.1, read as the reverse complement.
TTGGCCAGGCTGCTCTGGAGCTCCTGGCCTCAAGTGAGCCACCTGCCTCCCAAAGTACTGTAATTACAGATGTGAGCCTCTGCACCTGGCTGAAACTGCCTTTGCAAAATTATGGCTGAGACAGTGAAAGAGATCTAACCTAACCGACTCCGTCTTGCTTCTAACCTTTTAAGCAGCCCTTGTTCCTTCCTGGGCATAAGCTAAACTAACTTTGGGAGAAACTTCATAGTTTAAAACAAAGACAATGACAGCCCTTTCTCAAACCTCTTTCTTGTCTGGGGACTAGACTGCCTTTGTAGGACTAACAAATTAGCCACATGATTAGAAATTATGGTTTAGGAGTCAGCAGCTGGAGGCTACAAGATTCTGACGGTCCCTAAACTGCTCTAAGGATCAGTGCTTGAGATATTTTGCAGACCCTGCACTGGATGGATCAGCTGGCACCACCCTGGTGGATAAACTGCCCGATCTGATCTTGTGGCCCCCACCCAGGAACTGACTCAGCATAAGAGGACAGCTTGGACTCCCTGTGATTCCATCTCTGATCTGAGCAGTCAGAGCTCCCAACTCACTGACCTTCCCCCACCTACCACATTATCCTTAGAAACACTGATCCCTGAATGTCCTGGGAGACTGATTTGAGTAATAATGAAACTCCTCCAGTCTCCTGCACAGCTGGCTCTCCGTGAATTACCCTTTCTCCATTGCAATTCTCCTGTCTTGATACATCACCTCTTTCTAGGCAGCAGGCATGGTTAACCCATTGGGTGGTTACGCTATATGTCATTTTCAGCATAGACTATCTTCTTGAACATACGTTTATTTTGCCCCACCCCAACCCCCAAAGGATGTGGCCTGGGGAAAAAAAAAAAAAAAGCTCCCAACACCTTTTCTTTTTTCCTCTGGATCTCCTTTCAGGAAGCAGGGCGTCTGTGACAGGAACATTTTGATCCCAGCTCTTAGTCCCTCTTAGGTCTGTGGAAGCGTGAGAAGGTGTGGCCAGGCCAGGGCAATCCTGGCTGAGCACAGGGAGTTGGCACCTCCTCCCTCCCTGGCACTATGGAGACAACTCTGAGTACTAAAGGATGAAACTAACACACCTCAAGGAAGGATATGTACCTCGATCCATGCCACAAAGACACGCTTCCAGGATCTTTTTAAGATCTTACCCATGTTTTGCAGGGAAAAGCAACACAGAACTGAAGTGCCTTCAGTTATTTTAGGTGGGGCTATCTTGTACATGGCAATCCAAGGGAGAGAGACTGGGAGGTAAGGGGAGGGGACAGCCAGTCCTTCCAGTTAGCAAAGTTCATACTCACTGCTTCTAACTCCCTGCTCACTCACTGCTTCTTAGATTAGGATACCCTGGGAGTCAGCTACAATAACCTTAGACAAGGAACCATAAAAACCTGAAATGCACATTGGTGCCACTAAACGGTGAAGTTTGGCTGCCAAGACAAAAAGTTGCTCTTTCTCCTGCTACCCTGGATGTGCCAGGTTGTAATTTGCAAATCTGTTGTCCGGCCTTTAGGGGTTGGCAGCTAACGATTGGTTACAGAAGGAACCTAGCCTGGGAATGAGAGGGATGCCAGCACAAGAGAAACCCGCTGACCATGAGCCAGGAGACGCCAAACCTGCTGGTGCCTTGATCTGGGACCTCCCAGTCTCCAGACTCCTGAGGGCCACTGCCATCTCCTGAGGCAGTCACCACATGTGCCCATCACAGCTGATGGTGGCAACTAACCCATGCAGAGTACCGAAATGAGCCAGGCTCTGTCTGCCCTCTCTTGTTAGTCACCCAGTTAATCCTGGCAACAGTCCTGGGTTCTCTGCATTTCCAGAGTGCAGGTCCTCCAGTAACCACTGAAATGCTTTCTCGGGAGTTGTCAACTCCTTACAAACCTTTCTCCCTACTTGGCACAGAGCACAGTGACACCAGAGACAGGCTTCCCTGGACTCCCGCCCTGGCAGTGGCCGTGTCACTTCACTCAGGCCCAGGAAGAAGGCAGGCTGTGGTCTTCCACTGGGCAGCAGCACCGAAAGAATTTCTGACGTGGGTGAACTCTTGGATCACCGTGCCCAGTCTGACGGAGTCTGCAGCAGATGCAATAAGGGCTTTGGCGCCGGGAAGTGGAGCTCACCCATCTGCCAAGCCCAGGGTCGGGCACCCCTCCTTCACACCATCCTTGGGGACTTCCTCCCATCCCCGGCAGAACGCCACCGAGAACGGACCTGATGGTGCCAAGAGGGCGATTTTCCCCCAAGTCCTCTGAAACATGTTGCCACGATTTGTAACAGGAAGCCGAGTGAGGAGCACAAAGTGCTTCCAAAGGTCAGGTGACGGGCCACATCCCTGGCGGGCGTGTTGAGCCCCTGAACCAACATTCCTGCGACCAGCACCTCTGCCTCTCTGCCCCGGCCTTCTGAGCCTGTGCTCCGCAGACACTTGTGCACCAGGCAGCCAGCCACTCTCCCCTGTACTCCCGCAGCCCCAGCAGAGCTGCCACATGCACCTTCCACTCCCCAGGTGGAATCTACCTTTTCTCCTGTGCAGCAGGCTGCAGAACGCGCCCCTCCGCTCCCTCTGTGTGGGGCTGCAAGGGGTCGGGTCCACCACCAAGGCTGCCTTTATGGAGAACCCTGTACTTGTCCCGAAACTGAAACCCCTGAATTGCTGGGTCCAGGAAGACTGGAGGTGGCGCCTGATAGAATGACTTCTTTTCATTTGGGCCCGTACCCAGTGGTGGGATTGCTAGATTGAATGGTAGCTCTGCTTTTAAAAGCTCATGGAGACATCTCCTTGCTGTTTACCATTCAGATCGTACGAATTTACATTCCCGCCAGGGGTGTACAAGCATTCCCTCTTCACCTCATCCACACCAATATCGTTTATTGACTTTTTCATAATGGTCCTTCTGACTAGGCTAAGGTTGGTATCGCATTATGGTTTTAATTTGCATTCTCTGATGACTAGTGATGTTGAGCATTTTTTTTTTTTCATATGTTTGCTGGCCGTTTGTATATCTTTTGCCTGTTCATGTCATCCCCCCACTTTTTAATGGGATTATTTATTTTTTTCTTGCTGATTTGTGTTTCTTGTAGATTCTGGGTTAGTCCTTTGTTGGATGGACAGTTTCCAAATATTTTCTCCCATTCTATAGGATGTTTCTTTACTCTGTCGATTATTTCTTTTGCTGTGCTTTTCAGTAGCTAAATCTCATTTATTTGTTTTTGTTTATGTTATAGTTGCTTTCGGGGTCTTAGTCAAATATTCTTTGTCTAGACCAATGTCCAGAAGATTTTTTCCTAGTTTTACTTCTAGAATCTTTATGGTTTCATGTCTCACATTTAAGTCTTTAATGCATCTTGAGTTAATTTTTTTATATGGTGACAGATAAGGATCCAATTTCATTATTCTACATGTGGCTATCTTATTTTCCTAGCACCTTTTATTGAATGGGATGTTCATTCCTCAGTGTATGTTTTGGTCTGCTTTGTTGAAAATCAGTCCTTCTAGGTGATTGTGAAGATTTTCTTCTATTCTTTGCATTATCTTTTTACTTTTAATGATGTGCTTTGAATTCCAGAAGATTTCAATTCTTGTAAAGTTAAATTTATTACTGTTTATTTATTTTTGTTGGGCTTTAAGTATCATATCTTAGAAATTATAGGAGTTATTTTTTAACCTAAGACCCAAATTACGTATTTCTATATTATCTACTATGGGTTTGGTCTATTTAGATCTTACAGTTGGATATATGATTATTTTGAGCCAATTATGAATATGATGTGAGTGAGAAGTTCAACTTGCTTGTGGATATTCAATTGTCTTAGCAGCATTTGTTACAAATGTATTTTTCCGTATTGAATTGGCTTGGCAACCTTATAAAATCATTTGACTATAAAGGTAAAGATTAATTTTTGGACGTTCAGTTCTACTATATTTCTTTGATCTGCATGTCCATGTTTATACTATGATTGAGCCTTTAAATTAAATTATGATGATACTGAGTTTTCCATGGATGCCCTTTAAGATAAAGAAACTTTTCTTATAGGCTTAATTTGTTGTATATTGTTATCAAAACTGAATTTTTGATTTATCAGGTGCCTTTTCTGCATCTTTTGAGATGATCATATGACTTTTTTTATTTTATTCTTATAGGGCATGACACTAATTATTTTGTAAGTTGAACCAAATTTGCATTGCTGAGACAAATACGCTTGGTGATGGTGTGTAATTCTTTTTCCATTTGCTGATTTGTATTGCTAGCAACTTATTGAAGACCTTTGTCCTTTATTTATAAAACATATTGATCTTAATTATTCTTCCTTGAAATGTCTTGCTTTTGTTGTAATATCAGTATAAACCAACTAATAGTATACATCAGGAAGTGATCTCTTCTCTACTTATACTGTTGTTTACATTTTTATGAAGAGTTTGTGATTGATTGTTATTAATTATTTCAGGTTTGGAATAGTTCACCAGTGAAGTCATCTCAACAAGCACAGGGTCTTCACTTCTAACAACAATCACATGAATTTGGAAGGGGATCCTTCCCCAGCTGAACCTTCTTCACTTGAGACCTGGTCCTTGGCCATCATCTGCATCTGGATTCATGATACAGAGAAACTGTGAGTAAGAGCCACTTAGTATGTGAGAATTTATTTTGCAGCAATAAATAATACACCTGACAGTAAATGCAATGTGGTATCCTGGGCAGAAAAAATGACATTACCTAAAAACCCAGTAAAATATGGAGAAAACCTATACTTCCATAAATAGTTTCGTGCCAACTATTTTTTAGGGCTCATCATTGCATGTAACTCAAGGATATATAAAGCTTTCTGTGCATATTTCTGTGTATTTAAAATTATTTCAGAGAAATGTATTTGTGAAAAAAATATTAAATGTGATATTAAAAGAATTCCAAAGCACACACAGAATACCTTCAGCTCAGGAGATGAAAGGGCGTGTAAAGAGAGAATAGCAAAGCATATTTCCATATCGATTTACCAACTCGAACACAGGTACACCTGCTTCAGGAAGATTCTCCCCAAGTTCCAGAGACTCGTCCTCTTTCATCTTCTTCATCATATTCCGCATTTTTCAGTCACCAGTTTTAGCATCAGTAACCACTTTTTCAAAGACAGATGCCTGTGACTCACGTGTCTCAAAAAGCCCCATTTTCAGATATTATTTAACAGGACTCCAACAAACAGACCAGAATTTATTCAGAGTTTGCAGTGAGGAGTGCCTTAATGCCAACATGACTGTGTTGACAACACATCCTCTTGTGAGTGAAGCATTCACACAGAATGAGTTGCTGAAACTCAACAACATACGTTTACTGTACAAGTAAGGCAATAATACAGTGCTCTGAAATTATTCTGGGGACATAGGGGACATTTGTCCAAGATTTATGAGATGTGAGCAACCAAGAGAGCGTGAACACTGATGTTTTACAAGTACCCCAGATCAGTAGATGGGCGTTTGATTTTCTAGTGAGGGTGGCTTCCAGGGTCTCTTGGCTTCAATACTGTACACACAGAATTTCAGTGGCAGATCTTGGTTAAAATAACAACAATAACAACCCCTCATCTATTATATTGCAGCCTGGCAATTTAACTTAACTTAGTTTCACTGCAGATAATTAGCAACTTAATTTAAATTAATTTCACTGCATATAAATAACTTAATTTAAATTAACTTCACTGCATAAAAATAGCAACCCTATACTCCATGCAAACTAGAATGGCAGTGGAATTTATGTAGTGAAGAAAGTGACAAGTTATTTTCCAAATTTAAAGGAAACTTAAGGTTTTATAGGGAAACAAATAGAGGTAAAAATATTTTTAATCCTTGTTTTTCTGACAATTGTGTTCTGCTCTTATAAATAGAAAGCTCTACTTTCATTATTTTATAATATAGTGAGTTCATCAGGCACATGTATGAAAATTGTATAGTAAAGGTAGGTTTGTGTCCACTTGGTTGGTTTATTCGACTTTGACACATCATTTACTTTATCTCAAATGGTTATTTTTTAAGCCTTGGTTTTGTACAACATGTAAAGGCGGCAGTCTCTGTGCAATATTAAATCTTCTTTCAAGTAACTTTTCTTTGTGTCTCTACCTTTGTTTCTGCATTGCTCCTGTGCTTCTGCAAACCGTATTTCAGTGAGTAATGATGACAATAGCAGCCATGCCGTCTCCCATTCTTACCACCGGATGTGAAGAAATTCTAGATACAATCCAGCCAGTCTGTACTCGACTCTCAGTTCCCTCTTCTCAACTCACAGTGTCTTCCAAAGTCCATGCCACAGCACAGCCTGGAAAATCTCCCAAAGCAGTAGCTTGAGGCAATGGTAGAGCTCATGTCACAGCATTGTATGTCTCAGGTATCACTGTCCTTCCCTGTTTGATATAGTCTCTCTTGCAAGCCATTGTTCCATACACTTTGCCCCTTTTGTGTTTGTTTATGCGTGTGGTATGGCGTGTCTTAACCTCACAGTGAGGGTATTAGCCTAGAGTTTTGCATATCTAGAGGTGTGGATCCTTGGGAAGCATCTTAGAACCTACCTGCCACTTCAGGTCCTGTCTAATCTGTATCAGTTTCTGGGTCTTCACTTATTTTTTTGACCTTGATCCTAGTGAAAAGAACTTGTCAGGTGTTCCATAGGATATATCATGATATGGATTTGTTATATTTTTTCATAATTTGACTGAGATTAAACATGAATTTATACACATATTTATCTAATGTTGAAGACAAAAATCCTGAACAATATATTATTTAGAAATACAAATTTAGAAAATAATAAAGAAGAATGAGGCTGGGTGTGGTGGCTCATGCCTATAATCCCAGCAATTTGGGAAGCTGAGGTGGGTGGATCACTTGAGGCCAGGAGTTTGAGCCCAGCCTAACTAACATGATGAAACCCCATCTCTACTAAAAATACAAAAATTAGCCAAGTGTGGTGGTACACACCTGAACATTTCTTATATTCCTGGTAATAGTCTCCTAACAGTTATATGACTTGGGAATATCTTCTTCCATTATTTCAGTTGTCTTGATGGTGCACTTTGCATCTTAAAAGATATTGATCCACGTGAAGTTCAATGCATCTATTTTTTTTTCTGTCACTTGCACTTTTGTGTCACATGTTAGAATCCGTTGTTTCACATAAGGCCATGAAAACCTATTCCCATGTTCTCTTCTGTGGGATTTTTAGTTTTAGCTCTTACAGTTAGCCACGTATTCTATTTTGAGTCAAATACATATATGGTACAGGAAAGAGTTAAACTTCCATGTGGATATCCCTTTCTCCCAGCAACATTTGTTGAGAAACTATTTTTTCCTCTTGAATCAATTTTTCAACCTTGAAAATAAGTTTGCCCTATATATAAAGATGGATTTTGGCGTGCTCAACTCTATTCTATTGGCTTGTATGTCTTTCCTTACGTTATGTGAGTTTTCCGTGGATGCTCTTTGTAGGTTTAGCAAGTTTTCTTCTATGCCTAACTTTCCCAGAGCTTTTATCATGAATGGGTTTGGAATTTGTCAAATACCTTTTCTGCATCTTTAGAGGTGACCATGAGTCTTTTTTAAAAATTCTATTACTATAGTTTCTAACACCAGTTGTTTTTGTATGTTTAACCAAACTTACATTGCAAGGATAAATAGTTTTGCTCCTAGTGTATAATCCTTTTTATATGTTACTAGTTAATTTTGATAGTACTTTCTTGATACTTTTTACCTATTTCATATTGGTCTGTAATTTTCCTTTCCGGAAATGTCTTTCTCTAGCCGTGGTGTCAGGGAACACTGGCTTCATACAGTGCATTGGGAAAGGTTCTCTACTCGTCTGATTTTATTGGTTGTTATTAATGCTGAACGGCTTCGAATAACACACCAGTGAAGTCATCTTGACCTGGACAGAAATTGAATCCTTACAAGAATTCTAGGAGCTTGGAAGGGGATACTTTACCAGGTGAGCCTTTCCTTGAACTCTCTGCCAGGTATCTGACCCAGAGAAACTGTAAGTACTATATAGGGCTGGGTTTGAAAGTCTGAACTGTGTAGTAATATGTTATACAACGATCAATCGGTAATATGCCTGACAGTAAATATAATGTGGTATCTTCGATTAGATCCTTGAACAGAAAAATGACATAGTGGAAAACCTGGTAAAATATGAAGAAAATCAGTTAATAGTTTTGTACCACTGTCAATTTCTGAGTTTTCATAAACATGCTATGGTGATATAAGGTGTTCACATTTCAGGAAGCTCTAGGATATATGAAACTCTATTATCTTTACTACTTTCTGTAAAACTAAAACTATGATGAAAGCATTTCTTAAAATGTAATATTCAGGTACCAAAAGATAAAATAACAATAACAGAGACAGATTTAAACCACAATAAAACCACAGATCAGAGGATGAATGGAGATGTAGGGGGACTATGGCAAAGTAGCTTGCCTTATTATACCCCATTCCTACACAGGGCACCTGCTTCAGAAAGACACCATCATGCTCCAGGGACACTCTTGCATTTTCTTCTTCCAATCACACCATTACCCAGTTACCAATCCCTGTGTTTGTAACCACTTTTCCAAGGAAAGATGCCTTTCTCACATATGTTAGAGGGCCCTGTTTGCAGGCACTTTCTGGCAGTGTCTTTGTAGGATCTCAGTATAAAGACATTTTAGAAGACATGACTTCCAGGCATTAGAAGAGAAGACTGAGAAACACCAGTGATGGGGAACAGATATATTTCTGCATTAAACCTGTTTTCTTAGTACAGATTCCTTTTTTTCCAAGTTTTGAAAGAATAGGATGCCTTAAGCCTTTGAGAAAACACTGTGATAATTCAGTTTTCTTCATCGTGCAGACTCCATCACGAATTTATGGGACCACACATTCTCTTGACACTCATGTTATGGGTCTGTATTGTCCTTTGGTATATTAATCTGTTCTCATGCTAATGGTAATTTATAAAGGAAAGAGGTTTAATTGGCTCACAGTTTCACATGGTCGGGGAGACCTCACAATCATGGCAGAAGGCGAATGTGTCCACTCCATTCCACCAAGGTAACTACTGTCTAGGAGCGCTCTGAGTTGGAAAAAAGTTGAGTTCACATGTGCTGGTCACATGAGACACGAGGAAGCAACTCAGTAAAGCAAAGGTATTTCTTGCAGGTGGGGATCACTGGGCACCGTTGTAGGGTCTAACTGACACATTAGGTCTTCTCCAATCTGCAAGTTTCATAGTCTCCACTTATTTTTCTTGACCTTGACCCTTTTGAAATGTACAGGTCAGATATTTTGTATTTTGTAAGATGTCCCACAATATGGATTTGTCTCATGATTTCTCACGATTAAACTAGGGACATGTATACATTAAACACCTGTCATCTAAGTTTGAAGACAAGAAGAACTAGACATTATGGATATTAGAAATATAAACACAGATAAATATAACAAACACAAATAAGAGGATAGCAAATAATTGCACAGTGATAGGGACCTTCAGTGATTAAGGAAGATGGTTAAGCTAAAGAGATCCATTAACGGCCATGAACACATTGCTCATGTTCTATTTTATAAGGTCAGCAGTGACTTTAAATAAAAAGAAGCCTTATACATTTAAGAATCGTTTGGGGTTTATAGAATTGTTTTAAATGTAGTACATAGATTTTCCATATATCCCACTACAGTTGCTTTTTTTATTAACTTCTTAATGTGGGACATTCGTCACAATTAACCAATTTTAAACAGTATCATTAACTACTCTTCATACTTGATTCAGATTTTCTTATGTTTCACTTAATTTTTAATTTCTGTTCCAGGATCTCACCCAGGATACCTCAGCACGGTTGGGTATCATGTCTCCTTAGACTTCTCTGACTGTCACAGTGTCTTAGAATTTTCTAGTTTTTGATTACATTGACATTCCTAATGTGGGATTTCTCTGAGGTTTTTTTCATGATAAGACTAGATTTGTGGGTTTGGGAGAGGAAGATGACAGAGGAAAGGTGCCATTCTCCTCACATCATACCAAGGACACAGGCTCTCGACAGCCTTTAGCATTATTAATGTTAATTTGATCACCTAGATGAAGTCATTTTTATCAAATTATCACACAGTGTGAAATGATTATTATTTTTCCTTTTCCCCATAGAATGTTTCAGAACAAAGTCACTAACACAACACACATTTAAGAAGTGGGGAGTCATGGGCCAAGCACGATGGCTCATGCCTGTAATCCCAGCACTGTGGGAGGCTGAGGCAGGTGGATCACCTAAGGTCAGGAGTTCGAGACCAGCCTGGCCAACATGGTGAAACCTCTAAAAATACAAAAATTAGCTAGGCACGGTGCACGTGCCTGTACTCCCAGCTACTCGGGAGGCTTAGGCAGGAGAATCACTTGAACCTGGAAGGCAGAGGTTGAGGTGAGCTGAGATCATGCCACTGCACTCCAGCCTGGGCAGCAGAGCAAGACTCCAGACTCTATCTCAAACAAAACAAAAATGTGGGGATGCATGATCTACCTTCTTATTGGCAGAATGTCTACAAATTTATTTGAACCCTCCACCATAAACATGTGTCTATTCTATTACAGATTTATTCATTTATACATAAATTATTTATATCATCATGTAAACATGGATATTTATTTTATACTTTACATATGCTAATTTATTTGATTGCTCAAATTGTTGCATGGTTGGCTATTGGAAAGTTTTTTAGTTGTCCCTGGTATAATTTTGAAATACCCACATAATTAAGGTTCAATGTTGTATGATTGGTTGGTTTTGTTGTTGTTCAGCATTTTCTTTTCTTTAACCACTACTAGGTGTTCCAGGCTAACTCTGTATTTAATTGTACTCCAGGCTAACTGTATAATTGTGTAATTTCTGCTAATGTTTCCAATACCATATAATCTAAGCCAGCACCACATGAATGATGTATGTAGTCTGTTCCTCTCCCTGTGAAGAAGTTGGTGCTGTTCTCTTAATCATACTGCCTGAACATACATGCACAGTGGTTTCAGAACAGGTAACTTACACCCCAATGGGAAACAGTTTTACCAAGTAAAGTACAGCACTTAGGGATAAATACTTTGGCTTTTAGCCTCGGCATGTCCACTTATTACCCAAGTTACTTAGGTCCATTGCTTTCCTCCACTTTCTTTAGTGAGGTTATTCCATACATTCATTACGTTGTTATATTATTTTTGGGGACATTCCTCCTTGGAAACCCTCTACGTACTAAATAAGGTTTTATGTTTGCATAATTTAGTACACTCTTTGTGTTATAAAGTTCTTCAGGATTCAGAAAACATTATTATGTATCCACCAATACAGTATCAGAGAGAGTGATTTCACTGCCCCAAAGAAACCTCCTGTATTTCACTGATTCCACCTTTCTGTCTCGCAAGCCCCCTGTTACCACCAGACTCTTTGCTATCACTATACTTTTTTCCTTTTCTAGAGAGTCTTATAGGTAGAATTACACAGTATTTTGCCTTTTCCAACTTGTATTTTTTCACATAGCAATATACCTTTTAGATTTTTGAAGTATATATCATGTTTTTAGACTTCCCATCCCCTATTGTTGCAGGACAGGTGAGCCCCAAATTTGGGGCTTCAACTGGCAGGGTTCTTGGCTTTGCCCAGGAAAGTATTTAAGGGCAAGCCTGTGGTGATAGATGGCAGTCTTTTATTGAGCAGTACTGCTCCTTTAAGAGCAGGGCTGACTCATAGGCATTGCATATGTTGGTAACCTATGTGCTCTTATCAACTGTCTTTACACTAAGGTAAAACTACTTTCAATGACATGGAAGTTGAGGGGTGGACCAATGAAACTGAATGGGCAGGTTATTCAGAACTTTCCAGGACAGGAGCAGTAACTTCTGGGTTGTTGCCATGGAAAGAGGTGATAAATTCCTGGTTGTTGGCCTGGAATTTGTAAACAGTCATGGCGCTGGAGGGAATGTCTCATGCTGGAGAGCAATGAGGACAACCAGGGATCCCTTTGTCTTCTTTTGCCAGTTTCTTCACTATATGCTGTCTGGACCAGATCTTATTTTGATCAGCAGGATTGTGACTAGAAAACAACTTGCCAGTCTCCTCCCTCATAATGGCAGAAGGCATTGAGTGTCTTTTCGTGTGATTCGGATATGACTGTAGCTTTTTTGGAGAATTGGGTATTTGAATAATTTCCATTTTTGATTGAGATATATGCAATTTATTTTTGAGCTCTTAAGAAGTTGCCGTATATTATTAATAATGACCATTATCACCTATAAAACTTGCAAATACTTGCTTTTTAATTTAACTTAAGTTTCAGGGTACATGTGCACATTTGTTACATAGGTAAACTTGTGTTTTGGTGGTTTGTTGTAGATTATTTCATCACCAATGTACTAAAGCCTGGTACCCATTAGTTATCTTTTCTGATCCTTTCTTGCCTCCCACCCTCTGATAAACCTCAGTGTGTGTTGTTCCCCACTTGTGTTTGTGTTCTTGTCATTTACCTCCCCCACTTATAAGGGAAAAAACATGGTATTTAGTTTTCTGTTCCTGCATTAGTTTGCTAAGGATAATAGCCTCCAGCGCCATCCATTTTCGTGTAAAAGACATGATATTTTTTATGGCTGTGTAGTATTCCGTGGTGTGTATGTTCCACATTTTCGTTATGCAGTCTACCACTGATGGGCATTTAGGTTGATTCCACATTCTTGCTATTGTGAATAGTGCTGCAATGAACCTATGCATGCATGTGTCTTCTTCACAGGACACTTTTTATTTCTTTGGGTATATGCTCAGTAATGGGATTGCTGAGTTAAATGATATTTCTGTTTTTAGGTCTTCGTGTAGTCTCCACACTGCCTTCCACAATGGTTGAACTAATTTAGACGTCCACCGACGGTGTGTAAGTAATTCCTTTGTTCCACAACCTTGCCAGTATCTATTTCTTGACTATTTAATAATAGCCATTCTGACTGGTGTTAGATGGTATCACATTGTGATTTTTAATTGCATTTCTTTCAGGATCGGTGAGGTTGAGCTTTTCTTCATATGATTGTTAGCCACATATATATCTTCTGTTGAAAGTGTCTGTTCGTGTCCTTTGCCCTCTTTTTTTATGGAGTTGGTTTTTTTTCCTTGAACATTTGTTTAAGTTCCTTATAGATGCTGCATATTAGACTTTGGTCATATGCATAGGTTGCAAAACTTTTCTCCCATTCTGTAGGTTGTCTGTTCATTCTGTAGATAGTTTTCTTTTGCTGTGCAGAAAACTAAGTTTAATTAGGTTTCATTTGCCAACTTTTGCTTTTGTTTGCAAATATTTGCTCCCATTCTTTGGGTGTCTTTATTTTTGTTGGTGCAGTGTGAATCACAAAAGTTTCACATTCTAATGAGGTTTAATATGCCTGATTTTTCTTCTTCCCTTTTGCTTTCGGCATCATATCTTAGAAAAGATTGTTTAACCTAAGACCAGGAAGATGTATTCCTGTGTTATTTTCTACATTCTGGGCCTGTTTAGCTATTATATATAGATATATGATCATTTTGAGTCACTTACATTTTCAGTGTGAGGCAGGGGTTCGACTTGCATGGAATATGCACTTGCTTAGAAATATTTTATTAAAAACATTTATCCATATGTAATTTATTTGGTGACATTATAATATTATTTCACTATAAATGTATGTATTCATTTTTGAGCATTATATTCTATTACATTGATCAAGATCTATATTCTTATACTAGTACCATATTCTTGATTACTATTACTTTGCAGTGAGTTTTGAGTCAGGAAGTATGTATCTCCCATGCCAACTTTTTTCTTCTTTCTCAAAATAATTTAGGCTGCTCTGGGTCTGTTGCATTATATATGAACTTTAGATAAGCTTTGTGAATTTAGAGGAAGGAAGTGTCACCTGGGATTTTGACAGAGGTTGCATTAAATCTATAGATCCATTTGGAGAATATTGCCAGCCTAACAACATTAATCTTTATAAGCAATGAATAGTCAAAGCTTTTTCCATTTTTTCAAAATGTTTTCTATAGTTTTTGTGTATATATCTTATACTTAATTTGATAAACTTATTTTTGATGTCATCTCAAATGGAACATTCTGAGTTTTTTTGTTTTAGATTATTAATTGCTAGCATATAGAAATTCAGAGGATTTTATATCTTCACCTTGTATACTGCAAGTTTGTTGAACTCATTTCTAAATTCTAAACGTATTTGATTAGAGTCTTTTAGAAGTTTTATACATAAGATCATGTCATATGCCAACAGACAGAGTTTGACTTCCTTTCCATACTGGAAGCCTTATATTTATTTTTCTAGACTCACTGCCATGTCTGTATCCTCTAGTACAATGCTGAAAGCAAGTGTCAAGAGTGGAAATCCGTGTCTTGTTTCTAATCTTGGAGAAATTAGTGAACGTTTCAGATAGCTTATGATGATACGTTAGTTTTTCATGGATCCCATTTAAAAGGAAGACAGTTCCCTTATCTGCCTCATTTGCTGCATATTTTTCTCATAGGGAGTTGGAGAATTCTCAAGTGCCTATGCATCTTCTCAGATGATTATGCAGTTTTTGTTCTTTATTATATGAATACAGTGCACAGCACTAGTTCTATGTTGAACCAAATTTTGCTTTCCTGAGGTAAATACCCTTGATATAGCATACAATACTTTTTACATGTTTCTGGTTTGTTTTACTAGTATTTCCTTGATGATTTTTGCCCCTGTATTTGTAAGGTATATTGTTCTTCATTTTCCCTATTTGAAATTTCTTTGTCTGGCTGCGGTATCAGGGTAAACTAACTCAGTATACAATGGGAAATCATGTTTTCTCCACTTTTTAGAATAATTTGTAATAAATTAGTATTAGTTTAAATGATTACAATAATTCACTGATGAATTCTTCTTGTTGCGGTCAGAGAGGTTAATCCTAAGAATAGTTACATGAGTTTGGAAGGAGACCCTTCCCCAGCTGAGCCTTAGCCCTGGCCATCACCTACATCTGGACTGAAGACCCAGAGAAACTGTGAGTAATATGTGTGTGGTTATGAACCACTAAGTTGTATAGTAGTCTGTTATGCACCAAATCTTAAGTAATATACCTGACAGTAATTGCAATGTGGTATTCTAGATTAGGTCTTGGAACACATAAATATATCATTATTAGAAATTCTTCTGGTAAAATATGAAGGAAGTCTGTAGATCAGTTAATAGTTTTGAAACATAGTGAAATTCTTAGTTTTCATGAATATACTATAGTTATAATAGTAACATTTTAGTTAGCTGAAGGGTATATGAAACTGTCTGTTCTACCTGTGTATCTTTTTGTAAATCTGCAATTATTTCAAAGTAAATTTGTTTTCTAAAATTATTATATCTTTAAAAAGAACACAAAGACATAAGCAAAAATCTTTGGCTTCCAGAGATGAATGTGTACACAGGGAGAGAATAGAAAATGAGCATTTTTTATCTAGTCCCCTTTCCAAACCCAGGTGCACCTGCTTCGGGAAGGCACCATCAAGCTTTAGAGACTGTCATCCTTTTTCTCCTTCTCTGTTACCCAGTCACCAGTTGGAGTGTCAGCAACCACTTATTCAGAAAAAGCTGCCTTTCCTTCACATATCCAGAAAGCCCCACGTGCAGACATCATTGAGCAGTGTATATTGAGGATCCCATTGAAGCATTTTTGGGAGATATGACTGAGATATTAGAAGCCAAGAATTAGAAATTTCAGTGACAGGGAACATAAATCATATTTCTGCATTCAGGGTAGTGTTTTCTTGGTACAGGGATTTCTTCTTCAAGTAATCAAAAGACAACTGTGCCTTCAAACCTTTCAGAAAATATGTCCTAATTTAGTTGTTTTCATTCTACAGACTCCAGGAATTGTCAGGGACCATGCATTCTGTTGCCCACTGCCAACCCGAAAGCCACCAAGGTAGCAGGTAAGCAGAGTACAACAAAGGTTTCTAACAAATGGGTTTAGGCCAGACCCTACTTACAGAGACCTGGATAGGAATCTTTTACACAACAGGTTTTTTGCAGTTGGATGCTAGTGAGTGGAGAAAGCAGATGACAAAGTGCTGAGCAGCGAGTCCCCAGACACACACTAACTGCATGGAAGATGTGATTTCCCGCAATACCTTAAACCAACAGTTCCTTAGAGGCTGGCCTGGACACCACAATTCTAAGAGATGCCATTTAAAAGAAACCAAATTCAAGACCAGATCATGAGGCAAATATCCAACACTTGGACTCCACACTCTAACCTGATTAGAAGTTGGAGTTCAGTGGAAGAATGTCTTGGATATTAGAGAACATGACTTTATGTGTATTTAATTTAGCCTTGCTGGAATTTAAAACTGTAGGGGAAAATTCAGTCAACCTCCTAAATTATGTGAGTTTTTGTTTTTGTATGTGAGTTTCTGCATACATGTAAAGAAATTCCCATCGTTTAGGAGGTTGACTAAATTTTGGGTATACAGAAATTCATACTTTATATGTTTCTTCTTCTATCAGTGTATTCCTGACGGAACATCAAAACCAGTCCCCAATCCAAGTACCCAAATTAGGGTTGACCAGAGTAGCAAGGGGACAGATTAAAACATTTTATAAACACCATTATGCATCTACGTCTGCAGTGACTAATTATAAAGTGATTTCTATGATCACCAACCATATGATTAAAACGGCAAATGGGAATGAAGACAAAAGAGTTACATAAATATTATAGCTGAAAAATGGAGTTTATAATGAAGCTTACAAGGATCATTGGTCATATTCCTAAGACTGCAGTGGAAAGTTTCAAGATACAGCTTTTTCTAGGTCTTTAGAAAGCTATCACTCCAGTGAATTTTTCAAGTAACTCTTTATAATTGCTATCTTCTTCCTCAGTGGATTTCTTAAACCATAGTTCATAAAACTACACTTCCATGCTTAACATAAGAATTCTAGTGTTCAACTAGTAACTCTAATGTGTCTGATAGCTATGTAGAATGTAAATGCACTTGGTAAACTTATGTGATAATATTTAAACATATTCCTTCAACAACAGATAAGAATACAGTTGATGAGCCACTATAATCTAACACTGAGAAATTGGCAGTCACAGAGGACAGTGTATTCCACTCATCGTAGAGGGCACATTTTCACATTTATGAAACACAGATGCACCTTAAATTTGATAGTGTTAAAACACTATTGACGAGAAGGCAACCATAATGTTATTGTCCTCATTTACATATACATGAGCTTGGTCTATAAACCTTCCATTGACATTTTCAGGTCATATCATTAACATCATATCTTGCCTAGGGGGTTTCAGAAAGTTGGAAAAATAAACTCACAGGAGCAACATAGGAATCTCACAAGAAGTGCAGCATCACCAAAGCTTCAGATTAGCACAGGTGATAATAATATGGGGAAAATTATGGGCAAGATGAGTTGAAGACTGAGGAGAGTTACATCTGAATGAGAGAAAATTTAGGAAAACCTTTGTTAATGTGTTTTCCTTGTATGTTCCATCCCATGTAATCATTGGAATGACACAAGACAAATATCTACATGTATGCACATTGAAAATAGTTTTCCAGTAATTAAAATGTATTTATATTATTACTATGTGATTTATTTATAAGTGATAAAAGTATTAGTTTCTTCATTTGTTAGTGGTTTTGTTCTTCCATTCTGGTGTATGAAGTAATGACCTGTTACAATTGACACAAATGATATATCTCACAATTTATTAGAAAATTAATTTTTAGGGGTTAGTATAGGCTTGATAATATACTGCATGCTTTGTATGTTATCATTTCCTACAGTGCACACTGACATCTCAAGAAGTAAGCACGATTTTCACTCCTGTGCTCCATTTTGGAGTCTGAGCTTTCTGCAGGAAAGGTATAAAGGAACTTTGAGTTTGATACTGTCTGCCCCAGAGTCTTTGCTCACTTAGACTATGTAGAATGTGTCTTGTCTTACATGCTAAATAATTTTCAGGTCTAGTTAGACAGCTTACCCTACCCTGTGACATGAAGATATTTTCCTAAATAGTGCTCTGAATACTCTCTTATTTTTATATTTAAGCCTATGAACCAACTAGAATTGATTTTGTGTGTATGTGAGGTCAAAGGTCGTATCTTGGTTGTTCCCTGTGGATATTCAATTTCCTGAAACATTTTATTAAAAAATGATCTCTCCCCCATGCATCAATATATAAAATAATTTTTATATATGTATATGTCTGCTTTCTAGCTCTGTTTTTATTTTTTAGGTTACTGGCTCTTCTATCTTTGTGCAAATTTCACAGTCTTATTATTATCTTTTTTCTTTTGTTTTTTTTTTTATACAGAGTCTCACTCTATCGCCGAGGCTGGAGTGCTATGGCGCAATCATGGATCACTGCAACCTCCGCCTCCTGGGTTCAAGCAATTCTTGTGCCTCGGCCTCCCGAGTAACTGGCCTTATAGGTGTGCGGCACCACACCTGGCTAATTCTTTTGTATTTTTAGTAGAGATGGAGTTTCACCATATTGGCTAGGCTGGTCTCGAACTCCTGACCTCAGGTGATCTGCCCACCTCAGCCTCCCAAAGTGCTGTGATTACAAGTGTGAGTCACCACACCCAACCTACACTGTTTTATGATTAAGAGAGTCTATTTAGGATAATAATTTTCTCTCCAGAGATTGTTTTGTATTTTTTCTTTTTTAAGAGAGAGTGGATTGTGTCCTGTTGTCCAGCTAGGGTACAGTGACTCAGTCGTAGAGCAGATTCTGTGTTTGAACTACTGGGATCAAATGATCTTCCCCTCTCAGCCTCCTGAATAGCTAGGACTACAGGCACAAGCCACCATGCCTGGTTAATTAATTTTTTTTTTTTTTTTGGTAGAGACCAGGTCTTCCTATGTTTCCCATGCTAGTGTAGCACTCTTAGCCACAAGCAATCCTCCCTGCTTTGTCTCCCCGGGTGCTAAGATTGCAGGTTTAAGCCACTGTGCCTGGCCCAGAGCCTCTTCTTTTAACCACGGAGCTTCTCCATAATGAAGTAAAAAATGTAACAACCTGCATGCCTTGTACCTACACCAGTACTTTCAGCTGTACCTTGAATAAAGATGTAGGTTTAGAACTTTAAAAAAAAAAAAAATGTTTTTTTGAGACAGAATCGCGCTCTTACACCTGGGCTGGAGTGCAGTGTCAAGATCTTGGCTCACTGGAGCCTCGACTTCGGGGCTCAAGCAGTCCTCCCACCTCACTTTCCCAGGTAGCTAGGACCACAGGTGCACAACTCTGCCCAGTTAAATTTGTTTTTGTATTTTTTGTAGAGATGGGGTTTCATCTTGTTGCCCAGGCTGATCTCGAGCTCCTGAGTTCAAGCAATCCGCCCACCTCAGCCTCCTGAGGTGCTGGGATTACAAGCATGAGCCACCGCACCTGGCTGGGTTAGAACTTAAATTGTTGCTGTAAACTCTTGAATCTCTTAATATCCTTGTGAATCTTAGACAATCCCCCAACACCACTCCCCACTTTATGTGTATTTACTTTCAACAACAGCCAGTAGCGTTGAAAACCTTGAGATGCAGCCATAGTAACCTCCTGCACTGGTGTAGACGACTCTGTGACAGGTTCCTTCTCCTCCAGACCATGCCCACCAAAGTCAAAACCACATGAGAGCCTCTGAGCTCAGAGCCACTGTATGGGGTCTCCATGTGCAAGGGCAGCAGCTCCCTGCCCTTTCTGTTGGTGAGGTGAGGAATTCAGTTTTGAATAAGGCTGAGTTTGTTCAATACTGATTTTGCAGGCTGACCAGTGATACCTTAAGACTCTATTTCTTGCATTGTAATATTTATCCTGGTTTTGATATGATTTGTTGTTCAAATGTGTTTAACACTTGAGTATAATTTTTCTTTTTTTACTCTCATAAGCATCATCTAAAACCAAATTTTAATTTTTGTGTTGCATATTTAAGGTCTTTCTTCCTCTATTTTAAAAATGGATTCACAATTATTTTTCAATGAACACTTTTAATTATTAATCTTTTCTCATATTTCTCTTTCCTAAATTTAATGTGAATATCACTTTGATTAGAAAAGACCAATGTTACACGTTCTCTGTTTTTTGTTTTTCTGCAAATTTTCTCTGAAATATCTCTGGTTGAAAAGGAGGAGGACAGAAACTGTTCTGGAAGCCACAAGGCAAAATCGACTCATATTCTTATGCTTAAAAAGATATGTGAAACTTTCCATTATATGGCTTAGTTTCTGTACATGTGAAAGGTTAACAAGGTATCGATTTGTGTAGCAGTACAGTAACACTTCACGTCTGAATACAAGGAGCAACCACTTCTTAATTGTGCAGGTGTGAACTTCATGATGTTGCCTTACTTTCTCCTTACACAAAGATTTAGACAATGGCTGGACTCCATAATTCCTTCCATCTCACTTCCATAAATGTGTACATGACATGTCATTGTACAGATCACCTATTCTGTTGGATATTATTTTCTTATTTTTGATGAGTGATTATTAAATTTGGTTTTAGTTCTCAGAGATACAAAAAATACCACTTAGAAAATGTGTACGTTGAGTGCTGTAATCAGAAAATATTTTTGTGCCATTGATTTGTCAAAAGGGAATTTCAATTTTTTCTTTATTGTCATTTTCATCTACCTTAATATTCTCAAAAGGCTTTCATGCTTGTGCTCTTTTTAGATTTTAATTTTTGTTGTCTTAGTCCAAAAACATGCGAGAATTGGGAACACTTGTTCAAGATGTGTGACATGAGCAGTCAACAGAGCAAAAACACTGATATTGTATGGGGATATGTAACAATAGATGGGCATTTGCTCTGCTAGGTGTGGCAGCAGTCAGGGTCTGTGGGCTTCAGTGCTGTAAGCAGAATTGACAGATCCTGCTTTAAGGAAAAAGGTGCCCCTCATCTGTTGTATTCAACCTGGCACGATTTTGTTGCCAAACCCGGTAGGTTTGGCCATGGCCACTTACAAAATCAAATCCCAGAAGGGTAGGAAAAAGAAAGTCACTGGCCAGGCGCGGTGGCTCACATCTGTACTCCCAGCACTTTGGGAGGCCGAGGCGGGATGATCACCTGAGGTCAGGGGTTGAAGACCAGCCTGGCCAACATGGCGAAACCCTGTCTCTACTAAAAATACAAAAATTAGCCGAGCACAGTGGCGCGCACCTGTAATCCCAGCTACTGGGGGACATAGCGAGAGTCCGTTTCCAAAAAAAAAAAAAAAAGTCACTTTATTCCAGAGCTTAGCAATGTGTGTGGAAGGGCTGGATTCATATCTATAGGAACCATGTAAGTTTTCTGGGCAGAAAACAGGGTTTTAAGAAGAAATATTGGCAAGCAGGGCATGGAGAAGGGGTGTGGAGGTGCAGGATCTACATGACTCGCTGGATGACTTATCTTCAGTCATGGGTCATTCGTTAGTCTGCCCAGCATCACTGGGGACAGAGTCAGGTTGTGGATTAACTGATGTCTTGATACAATCTCTCTATGGAGGACAATCCTGGCGGATGCTTATTTTGTTTCAAGATTTGGTAATTTCTAAGAAAACTTATACTTAGCTAGGCTGACAGTGCTTTCTGGTTGTTTGGCTGGTGGAAAGGAAGGAGGGAAAAGTTTGAATTTGCATTTCTAAGGAGCTAAGTAAGACATGAACACACAGGAGAAAGAGAAAAAGTAAATATTTTTTAAGGAAAATGAAGTACTTGGTTACAACACCCCGCTGTCAAATTCCACTTGATTTTTATGGGATTGGAGCATCATATTCATTTAGTCTGCTTCCTACTGAAAGGGGACATAGTTATGGAGTATTAGAATGGAATCTGTTTACTTGGAGTTGGAAATATTCTTGAGTTTCCAGTAGGAACTTACTGTGCGTGTATGGTGTGAGGATCCAAGAATTTCTGAGGATGATTTCCTGCCTCTCCATGGAGAGTGTACAACAGCAATAAAACTCATAGCAGCTGAAGAGGGCATTTAACAGTATTAATTATATATATAAAAGTATTGTTTGCACCAGGAAGCCGACTAAATCATGATGTCATAGAGTCCTGAGAGAGCGCATCTATAGCAGAAATATGGGTATCTACATGCATAGCTTGGGTTATATTATAAGAATAATCTGGGGTGTGTGTGTGTGTGTGTGTGTGTGTAAAGTGGTCAACCTTAATGAATGTTAAGTGCCACCCCGGGCTGCAGTGGAGATATCTAAAGCCATATGATTTAAAGACATCATGAGATTAGACATAGCATTAGTTGGCTTGTGCATGTCTTTTAGGGCTGAGGATATGTTTCTGGAGTTATCCAGGAAGTACAGCATTTAGTCTTAATTACCGTGCAAAGCCCCAAGTGTCAGTTGTACCCAGAGCTCCTGTGGAGATATGAGAACAAATTGGTTAACTATACATATTTAACAGGCTACAGGAGGAGATGTAAATATTCATGAAGGTGGTCCTGACCCATGTGTATTAACAAATATCCATGGAACATATGACTCATTTATTTTGGGGCAGAGACTTAACTTTTAAATGTATTATAATTATGCCCTATATTTCAAAAGTTCTTTTGAGGACAAAGGCATGCAAGTGTGCATTTACTGTAAACCGGCCAAAGCTGGTGTATGGTCAGTGATCTTTTATCAGGAGAAAGTTACTGAAATTGGTGTCTTATCTACTTCAAGCTATAGTTATGGCTGGTGGAACAGTGGCTGGGGTCAGTCAGTCAGCTGATCTTGAGGCTAGTGCTTGTTTTGCTGCTAGAGAAACACAGAAACCTTGTGGCAGTTGTAAGCATAGTCTGCTTTTTTAAAAGCGTAGGAATGTGTGACTTAACTCCTGCCTGGCATGTTCCTCAATCCTGTTCATAATTTGGAATTTTATTGTTATAAAGAGTCTGTTTTACAATTTTTATTGTAACATTAATGCTGATCCGTTGTGCCTAAATTCCCATAACGGGAGGAAGATACAGTGAAGCCTGTTCAACACCCCTCTTGTTGTCGTGGCCTGAATTAGTTTTTCCATTAAGTTGGCGGGGGCTTAGGATTTCATTTTATAGTTTATATTCCTCTTTTTTGTCAAGGTATGCCAGAGGCAGTATCGGTAGCCACGCTTTTATTTTTTCTCGTGTCAGTGCCACAGTGGCATGCCACCTGACCTGGGTCCGTCATGTTCCTTGCTGCCCCCACTATGGTGGGACTAGAATCAAAAGTCTTATATCCAATTAGATGTTGTAGACCAGACTGGAATGAAGGCGGGCAGGCAGTCATTAATCCTTAAAACCCCTTTTAAGCAATGTAAGAGCCAACAACTAAATGTCAAAAGGTAAGGTTATATAACTGAATTGTCTATGAATTGTATGCATTGAGCTCTTGTAATCTTGGCTTATAGGAGTGATCTAACTAGCTATACAAAACATAAGTATTCTATTTAGCTATTTAGGCATTCGTGTGCCCATCCTTGATATGGGGGGTCTGAATTAATTTTATCTCACAAAACCGGCCCTTACAGTCTCACGCATTCATATCTTCCATGATAGTGCCTGGGTCTGGAGGAATTGAACGGTTTTAAGTTCTGGATATATTAATAAAACAAAATATTCACGATTAGCAACATTTTAAGCAAAAATGCCATAAGCACTGTCTTCTTCTAAGAGTGCCAGGACGGAGACGGACGGATCACGAGGTCAGGAGATCAAGACCATCCTGGCCAACATGGTGAAACCCCGTCTCTATTAAAATACAAAAACTTAGCTGGGCATGGTGGTGCGTGCCTCTAGTCTCAGCTACTCAGGAGGCAGAGGCAGAGGAACTGCTTGAGCAGGAGGCAGAGATTGCAGTGGGCCGAGATTGTGACCCTGTACTCCAGCCTGGACAAAAGAGCAAGACTCTGTCTCAAAGAAAAAAAAAAAAAAGAGTGACAGGAAAGGAAGCCTATAGGTAACTAAACATTTAAATTATTTGTTATTAAGGCACAAAATAAATTATATGATATTTCATATATTTCTATTTCAGATAGAAGCAAAATTATTGAATAAAGTATAATACAGGCCTGTCCCTGTGTTGCATGACAGCAGTGTACTTTGAGTATTGCCTTTGCTTGAGTCTGAAGATGAGGCTTTGGTTAACTTGAGTTTGATGTTAGATGCTGGCAGGAGTCTGTCTTCTTTAGAGGAGCTACATGTATCCAGGAGTCAATTCCTTGTACCTTAACACCACAAAGATTAGTTAATAGCACCTGATAAGAACTTTTTCAGTGTGTTGGAGGTGGTGATACACTTCACAGTGATTAATTTTTTTTAGCTTTGATAAGCCCCAGCAATAAGTCAGAGACTTAATTTAGAATTCAATTTTGGAGATGTCTGTCAAAGATGTTAGAAAGCTTAAAATATTTGATCAAAACCAAACTACAGGTCCTTGTAAAACAATAGTTATTCATTTAACCAAAGTCATCATTGAAAGACTTTAAAGGCAATACAGAAAGTTACACATGTGTAAAAACCTTACTCCTTTCAAATTTCATAGGTTTTTAAAAACCAATTAAACACTTTATAAAGGCAACGTAGGAACTATCTTGATGAAATGTAAAATCTTGTTTCTTAAGGCAGTTACCAAAAAGTCAAAGGAAAACCCTTTTTAGTGCGACTGCCTCTCCTTAGGGGAAAGCCCGTTTAGATAATCTGGAAGTACAACTTATAATAAACAGTGCTTGAGTTTAATCAAACATGGGAAGAGTGTGTACAAGGTTATGAGTAGAACTGGGAAATAGATGACTCTTAGTAGCTGCATGGTAGCTTTCCTGATGACAGTGAAAATTTAGACACACCAAAAAAAAACACAAAAAAACAAAGAAAACCCCCAAGAGTATAGAATCAAGTTATCCTGGAGGAAAACACTGCTTTTATAGACCTCTAAGATAAAATATTTCAATATCAGGCCACAACATTTAGAACTAAGAAAAGTTACAGGAGCTGACAGGAAGCTGAAGGATAGAGTTATCCCAGGCCACGTCAAAGGGAGAAAAGACAACAATTGAACATTTGAGATATGAATCTCAGAAGTTTTCTAAAGAAATTGATTATGGAATAGAAAATCAAAATTTCTTGTCATTTTATTAAGAGCAAATTGATACCTTAAGAAAATATTGGTTTAATATAGGGGACCATTCTTTAGAAAGGCTATTATAAACAATTCCTTTTTAATTATACCTAACTTTATTACATACAAAATTCCTTTTATAAATTCCCCTTAACGAGCCTTATCATGACTTACACAGACCATCTGTCACGTGCTTGGACTGTATACTTGTCCTATGGTACCTGTTTCTTTTTAAAATTATTTTCGATTTTCTTTTTCTAGATTAACCTTGTAATAAGAACCTGTTTCTTAAATAACCAGTCATTTTCCTTTAGGAGAATAATTTACCATGCAAGATTCTTTCTCGTATAAAATTACTCTTTTTTCTTGATAACCTTCCTTACCAAAAATACATGTTCTTGTCTATATCTTTCTTCACATCTCTCTTCACCATTTACTGCTTCCTTTCTAGTTTGTTTCATAAATAACCTTTTCTTTTTTTTTTTTTTTTTTTTTTTTCTTTTTTTTGAGACGGAGTCTCGCTCTGTCGCCCAGGCTGGAGTGCAGTGGTGCGATCTCGGCTCACTGCAAGCTCCGCCTCCCGGGTTCCCGCCATTCTCCTGCCTCAGCCTCCCGAGTAGCTGGGACTACAGGCGCCCACAACCGCGCCTGGCTAATTTTTTGTATTTTTAGTAGAGACGGGATTTCACCGTGGTCTCGATCTCCTGACCTTGTGATCCGCCCGCCTCGGCCTCCCAAAGTGCTGGGATTACAGGCGTGAGCCACCGCGCCCGGCCTAACCTTTTCAAACTCGTAATTTGAATCAACTTTTTAAAAACTTTTGCATTAGACAAAATAATTCTTTTTCTCAATAAGGACACCTCCTTTTTGGCACATTTTATAGAAACCTAGGAAAAAAGAAATCCGGAACTATCAGATACTAGTATTGTATAGATGAGAAAAATTTCAGAGTTTTTAGAACAGTTTTCTCTATATAATAACCCTTTCTCAATTGGAATTGACCCAGACATCCAGTAAGCATCCAAAATGATTTTAAGATTTTAAATTATACAAAAATTTCACTTAGAACCATTGATCTCATTGACATGTACTCAGTTTTTCCATTTTAACAGTTTACGTAGAGTACTTTTGAAAACTGGGATATTACCCAAAAGTAGTAATTATTTAGTTATGTCCCTATTACCCATTTTTAAAGTCTGTGGACATAAGGTGTTTTACCTAAGTAGGAACCTTAAAGTTCAATATGTGTGCATTTTGTTAATAGCACAGAAGATTTAACTGTTTTCATTGAACTAGTAATATTAAATGAGTCTAACTCATCTATAAAATCACACAAAAATTCTGTTTCTGGCTGGGTTTATGGTCTTATAGCCTTTATGTCATATGCTAACACCTTAATGTATATATAGACAGAGATAAATACAAAACCATTTGTTCAGTAAACTCAGATAAAAATATGCTGATCATTTTGAAGATATTTCTAATATTATGTCACCAATAATCTTAAAACCAGTTTTATTTGTCAAGGATTATTAAATTTATGTGAACTTGAAAAGCTTCCTGACTTATGAGCACTTACTTACTTGTAAGTCAATTTGGTAGCAGGCTAGACATGACACACAAACATATCTACATATGTACACACACAAACATGTCTACATATGTGCATGCACTGTCTACATATATACATACACAGAAACATGTCTACATATGTACATGCACAGAAACATGTCTATGTACATGCACACAAACATGTCTACATACGTACATACAAACATGTCTACTTACGTACATACACACAAACATGTCTACATACGTACATACACACAAACATCTGCATATGTCCATACACAAACATGTCTACATATGTACATACACACAAACACCTACATATGTACATACACACAAACATGTCTACATATGTACATACACACAAACATGTCCACGAATGTACATACACAAACATGTCTACATATGTACATACACACATCTACATATGTACATACAAACATGTCTACATATGTACATACACACAAACATGTCTAAACAGGTATACACACACAAGCAAAGGTCTCATAGCTTTTACCTTGGGATTCTAACCGTAAAGTAACAGTACACACTCAGTATTTTATAAAAAATAGCTGGATACACGTTATTGTCTGACAAAACTGGAACCTGTTTCCATGGCTAAATTGTGTTTTCTCCAATATATAATCTATGAAAGCTGTGGACCAAAATTTGAGCAAAGCAATCTTTATGGCAGTTTTGTTTTTAAAAAAGCATCTTTTATCTTTTTTTTTTCCTTCAGTTTTAAACAAGTTTCCTGTGTTTACTTTCTAGTTAGTCGGTAAATAATGTGTCTTATCACAGCACCAACAGCTTAGTAACAACCAATCTGAAGCAGGCAGAAAAGAAAACAGAGGAAGAAAGAGCGGTTTTGATGACTCTGCTTCACTTAATAGCTGCAGTTAACCATTTGAGCTCTCAAGTTGTCTTGCTATAGTTTGCTTCTCTGTTTAAAATGTTCACAAAAGTAGGTCTTAATAAGTAGCCAGCTGAAATCGCAAAGAGAATGAGAATATGAAGTTCCTGCCAGGCCTCTCCTTCCAAAGGAGGGAAAGAGAAAAAGATAGAAAAGGAGGTTTGTGAACCTTCTAGCTGCTGCATGGTATAGGGTGGGCACCCCCACCACTCTTGCTGACATCCCATCAGGGAGAGCCGCAGTACCCTGGACATGCACAGTGTGAGACGAATCCCTCCCACCTCTGCAAGTCATGGGCAAAGGAAACTGTTTACAGCTGGAGAGAGCTAGGGGTACCTTTGACTGAGATGAGTAAGGCTGTAGGTGGCTTCCAAGATAATCAGGAAGATGAAGTTGAAAGTGAAAAGGATAGGAAGAGACCAGGGCCCACACTCAAAGGTCATACACTCACACTTACAAACAAATGGTGAGCTTCCAAACAAACCCCAGTTAAGGGCTGGGTAGAATCCTGAATTTCTTTCCTCTGTTCAAAACAGCTCCACGGGTATCTGAAACCAAGTGGAGCAATGCCCAGGAGTGCCACAGATTCAAATCCGTCAAACCCTCAAATGATAGTCCCGTTAGTGGACAAGGTGAAAAGCAGAGCCCCAGCGACACCCCAGAAGACACGGGAAAGCTGAGTGCAGTCCGACCAGCTCACTTGTTTGCAAGTGTTGCCGGCTTCTTCAGAGATCACATTCTTTGTACCAGCAAAGTGTCGATGGCTGCAGAAGTTGTGCGAGGAAGTGAAAGGGAGGGTCTAGGAAATGGAAGATTTTCAGCAGCCACTTGGAAGTTCCCTAACGTTCCTGCCATGGGGTCTGCTAGCCTTCAGCTGCTGGTACTCACAAGTAACTGTCCGCCTTGGTAGCAAAACCAGGCTCACAGGCTTGGGTTGCCCAGAGCACATAATGCTCCCCATATGGGCCACCAAATTTGTTACCAAACACAGGTTTGGCCACTTGTCACTGACAATATCAAATAACAAGCATGAGGGTGGTAAAAAGAAAGTGACTTTATTTCACAGTTTAGCAATGGAGAAGAACCAGGTTCATATCTAAAGGAGCCGCTTCAGTTTTCTGGGAAGAAAGCAGGGTTTGAAGAAGAGAAACTTTCTTATGCAGGGTGTGCAAGGAACATGGAGGTGCAGGGTCTATGTGACTTGCTGTAAAACTTATCTCAGCTAAGAGGTCATCCGTTAGTCTGACCAGTGTCATTGAGGACAGAGTTGGAATGTGGATTAACTCTTGTCTTGAGACAGTCTCCCTGTGAGGGAGAATTCTGGATGGTGCCTGCTTCGGTTCAACATTTGGTCCTTAGAATTTCTAAGGAAACATACTTAGATAAGCTGGCAGTCCTTGCAGGTTGTTTGACTGGTGGAAACGAAGGAAGGAAAAGGTTAAATTTGCCTTTCTAAGGAGCTAAGCAAGAGGTGAACACTGAGAAAGAGAAAAAATACACAGGTAATTTTCAGGAAAATGCTATACTGGGTAACAATTTAACTTAATTTCACTGTGTCTAAAGAGCTACCCTATACTTCATGCAAACTACATAGCCTGTGGCATTCATGGAGTGACGAACAGAGAAAAAAATAGTTTTAAAGTGCAAAGGAAACTGGAGATTTTTTAAAGGAAAATCAGTAGCTGGGCGTGGTGGCTCACACCTGTAATCCCAGCACTTTGGGAGGCCGAGGCGGGCGGATCACGAGGTCAGGAGATTGAGACCATCTTGGCTAACACAGTGAAACCCCGTCTCTACTAAAAATACAAAAAATTAGCTGGGCGTGTGGTGGGCGCCTGTAATCCCAGCTGCTCGGGAGGCTGAGACAGGAGAATGGTGTGAACCCAGGAGGCAGAGCTTGCAGTGAGCTGAGATTGCATCACTGCACTCCAGCCTGGGCGACAGAGCGAGACTCTGTCTCAAAAAAAAAAAAAAAAAAGAAAGGAAAATCAGTGAAGGAAGAAACCTTTATTGGCTTCTCCTCCTTTTGGTGAGAAATGCTCTCTTATAAGTAGACAATTGTACTTTAATTATTTCATAATGTAGCGATTTTACAAGCCACAACTAGCAGGCTAACATAGGAAAGGCAGGTTGGTGTCCACACAGGGTCACTAAATCTACCTAACACACCATTTACTTTGTTTCTAAAAATGTCCTTCATCCTTGGGCTTGATGCAGGATCACTGAGTCATGGAAAACTTCGTGTTTTTGTAGTCAGAAATGAGATGAAAGCATAAAGGTGAATGATTCTTTATTAAAGAATTCATTTAAATTACTTTTCTTTGTGTCTTTGCTTTCTGTTTCTGTACTGCTCCAGTACTCCCGTGAACCGTGTCTGAGTGGAGTGATGACGGCACCACAGTCCAGCCTGCGTGGGTGTTGGCCTGAGTGCTCCCGCCTCATGAAATTCAGCCCCCTCTTTCTCCAGTCAGTTCCATCTTCTCAACTCCGACTGTCTTCCAGAATCCGTGTCACACCACAGCCTGGAAACTCTCCCCAAGCAGTAACCTGAAGCAACAGTAAACCCTCATTGTTTCGCCTCTCTCAGATGTCACTGTCCTTCATTGTTTGATGTGCACTGTCTTGCAATCCATCCTTCCAGATAAATCATCCATTTTTCCATGTGATAAGCCATGTCCAATCCCCTAAGTTTTACCACAACATTTTGTTTCATTCTTCCTGCAGTTACTCCATCATTACTGTACCACCGCCTGTATGGATGTAGTTGTCAGTGTGAAGCTGAGTAAGGAACAACGTGCACCAGACTCGCAGAGAAAAATGGACACGCGAGCTGGCCTTTGTATCACTAAAGGGAAGGTCAGATTGGTGAATATGTAATGTCTATAGTAGTCTTGTTGGGGACATCCACAGCATGTCAATGAATCAAAGACAAGTAGGATCTCAAAGAAATAATAATATCTCTATCTAAACTCTTATACACATAGTAGACTTATTTACACTTACTGAAAAAGTTCGTCTAGAGTTTTAAATTTACGTTTTATTCATATACAAATGAAAGCAATATTGGAATTAATTCATAAATTAACTCCCACATATCTTGATATTCTGATTATGTTTGTTTTGAATTAGGTTTTGACACTTTTTCAAAGTGATTATTGATACAGTTGGATGAATATTCACCATGTTTGTTACCTCTTCTCGTTTTTGCTCTGCCCGTTTCCATTTTTGTGTTCCATTCGTTTTCCTTTTTTGTGGTTTTTATTCAGCATTTCATATAATTCAATATTCTTTCTTAGCATCTCAGACTTTTTTTGTACTTTTTTATTGGTTACTCAAGATAAGAAAAGCTTTTAATTTTCATATTCTTAATTGATCTTACATATAACAGCTTATTGAAAATAATTATATTCAATAGTAGACAAGTGCCTTTCAAAAAAATAGTTGCAAGTCTGGGTGCGGTGGTTCAGGCGTGTAATCACAGCAGTTTGGGAGGCCCAAGTGGATGGATCACCTGAGGTCGGGAGTTCGAGACCAGCCTTGCCAACTTGGTGAAACCCCATCTCTACTAAAAAAGATACAAAATTTAGCTGGGCGTTGTGACACACATCCGTAATCCCAGCTACTCAGGAGGCTGAGGCAGGAAAATGGCTTGAATGCGAGAGGCAGAGGTTGCAGTGAGCTGAGAACACACCACTGCACCCCAGCCTGGGTGACAGAGCAAGACTCTGTTTCAAAAAAAAAAAAAAAGCAATTTATTTAATTATATTTTTGTAACTATAAGATATATACACACCTATAAGTAAAATGAAAGACAGGAAAGAGGGACAAAAGGAAAAATACAGGAAAAAGGAAGAAATAGAACTATTATAAGATGGTTACACTACTTCTGAAGCAGTACAATTTTATATGAAAGGAGCTTAGATTAGTTGTAAATATAAATTGCAACCTCTAGGGCAGGTTACTGGAACGGGAGCCTCAGTTTTTTCCTGTCTGTGGCCAGAGGCTGCATTCAGTTATTTCCTAGGTTGGCTTCTCTCCCATGGCAGAATGTGTCATCAAAGCCACCATGGGAGAGAGCTTGCAGCAAGACAGGTATCATCATCTTAGGTAACATGATTACTCAAGTGATGTCCTATCACGTTGTAGTCTTCTGATGTATCAAAGCAAGTCTCAGTTTCTCCCCAAAGTCAAAAGGAAAGGGTTAGAATATTGGGTTATGTACACCAAGCTGTGAGGATCATTGCGCACCATCTGAACGCTCACCTGCCAACGTCAGGTCTTACTTAATCTGGGACAGGTTCTCAGTCCTCACTTACTTTGCTGACCTTGGCCTTTGTGAGAAAACAGGTCACATAATTTGTGAAATGTATCACAATCTGGATTTCTCTGAATGTTTCTCAGGATTTTGCTGAGCCATATAGATAGAGACATGTAATTATCTATTTGTGAAGACAAGAAACAGCAAACAGGACATTATTTACAAATACAGATTTAGAGACCAAAACTAAGAAGAAAAGTTTGCAAATGGAAAAAGGAAAATTAAAAATAATAGTAAAGGGCCGGGCGCGGTGGCTCAAGCCTGTAATCCCAGCACTTTGGGAGGCCGAGACGGGCGGATCACGAGGTCAGGAGATCGATACCATCCTGGCTAACATGGTGAAACCCCGTCTCTACTAAAAATACAAAAAAATAAGCCGGGCGAGGTGGCGGGCGCCTGTAGTCCCAGCTGCTCGGGAGGCTGAGGCAGGAGAATTGCGCGAACCCGGGAGGCGGAGCTTGCAGTGAGCAGAGAGCGGGCCACTGCACTCCAGCCTGGGTGACAGAGCGAGACTCTGTCTCAAAAAAAAAAAATAATAGTAATGTTCACCAGGGTAACAAAAAGGAATAGGGAGGTGAGCACCTGGGACACTACAAGATCGACAGTGTTCTGCTTAGTAAGCTGAATAGTATAATTTTAAAAGTATATGTGTTTTATTTATTTTTTTGGTTTGCTTGTTTTGTTTTTTTGGGGTTTTTTTGAGATGGAATATCCCACTGTTGCCAAGCTGGAGTGCAGTGGCACAATCTCGGCTCACTGCAAGCTCCGCCTCCCGGATTCAAGCGATTCTCCTGCCTCAGCCTCCCGAGTAGCTGGGACTACAGGCGCCGGCCACCACGCCCGGCTAATGTTTGTATTTTTAGTAGAGACGGGGTTCCCCATGTTGGCCAGGATGGTCTTGACCTCGTGATCCACCCTCTTCGGCCTCCCAAAGTGTTGGGATGAGCCACAGCGCCCGGGCTATTTATTTGGTTTTTTTAAATCTATTTTACAATAGTTTTGGATTTACAGAATAGTTAGAAGTACACACAGAGAGTTTATATATACTCAACACATAATTTCCCTTTTATAAATTCTTACATTCATTTGAAACACTTGTTGCAGTTGGTGAACCAATATTATACGTTATCATTCACCAACATTCACAATTGAATAGATGTTCTGTTTTTGCGTAACGTCCATATTCTGTTCCAGGATTCCGCCCCGGACACCACATCACATTTAGGTATCTTGTGCCAGTTTCTCAGATTTTTCCTATTTCTGATGTCATTGAAATACCTCCTTTGGGATGTCTCTGGTGTTTTCCTAATGACTGGATGGCCGTTGTGGATTTAGCAGAGGAACACCACAGAGGGAAGGTTTTATTCTCATGATATTGTGACAAGACTACATAGTATCACCATGCTCTGTCACTTTTTTTTTTCTTTTTTTTTGAGATGGGTCTCACTCTGTTGCTCAGGTTGGAGGGCAGTGGCATGAACAAAGCTCACTGCAGCCTCGAACTCTTGGGCTTGAATGATCCTCCACCTCAGCCTCTTGAGTAGATGGGACTACAGGCATGTGCCACCACATCTGGGTGATTTCATTTTACTTTATAGAGGCAGAATCTCAAGACATTGCCCAGCCTGGTCTCTAAGCCCTGGCCCCAAGCGTTCCTCTCACCTCAGGCTCCCAAAGTGCTGGGATTACAGGTGTGAGCCACTGTGCCCAGCTGCTTTATCATGGTTAATGTTATTTGATCACATAGATGAGGCAGTTTAGCTCAGTTTTCTTCAGTGTAAAATTAATATTATTCCTCTTTTCATGTTGTACCTTTTGGAAAAAACATCACTATGCCCAGCACATACATAGAAAGTAGGAAATTATGCCCCATTCCCCTATGGGCAGACTTTCTATAAACATCATTTGAGTTTCTGTAGAAAATATTGAACATTCTTTGGGCTGTTCTGGATCAGTTGCATTTTTCTGTGTGTTTTAGAATCAGTGGTCCAAGAACTACTAAAAATGAAAAAAAAATAGAATTTTAGTAGGGCTTGTATTGAATCTGAAGATGCATTTAGAAAGTATAAGCATCTTGGTTAATACTTAATAGCTTTCTGATCAATGAAAATCTAGTTTATATAGTATATTACACTAATTCTTGTATTCATTTATTTAGGATTTCTTTAATACTTCAATATTATTTGTAATTTTCAGTATATATATCTTGCAATTATATTATTTTCAAATGTATTTCCTTTTTGATGCCGTGTTAAATGAAATTATTTTGAGTTTCATTATTTGATTAGTTTGTATTGTATAAGAATGCAATTTATTACATTGATCATGCATACTGAATTTTGTTTTTGTTTCAACCTTATTTTAGTGGATTTTTTAGGATTTTCTATATATTAGGTTATGTCACTGACCAATAGATTGTTTGACTTCTTCCCTTTCAATTTGGAAGTCTTATATTTATTTTTCTATCCTACTTTTATAAATTGTGTCCTCAAGCATAATGTTTAGTTGAATTAGTGGGAATAGGTAACCTTTTGTGTTTATAATTTTGGGAATATTACTGAGACCTACTTGATACCATGTGTTGTCATGTGAATTTTTCATAGGTGCCTGTTTTAGGTAAGAACATTCCCTTTATGCAAAATTTAGTGTTTTTACTGTGAGTGGGTTTTTGAATTGGAAAGTGCTTATTCCATATTTTTAGATGTGATCATGAAAATTTTGTCATTATATTAATATAGTTATTATACTAATTCTTTTTTATGTTTTACCAAACTTATGATCCTGAGTAAATAAATAAATAAATTAGTGTTTAATTCTGTTTTACGATCCTGATTTGTGTTGAAACTATTTCCTTGAGAATTATTGCCTAGGTATCCATAAAGCATATTAGTTTATAGTTTTCGTTTTTTGGATTGTGTTTGTCTGGTTGTAACCTCAGAGGAAACTGCCTCATAGGACGCACTGCACACTGATCTCTTCTCTGTTATTTTATTTTTTTGGAGAACAGTTAGTAAAAAATTGCTGTTGATATTTTAAAGGTTTGGAATAATTCATCAGTGTAATCTTCTCAACCTGGTCAATCACATGAACTTAGAAGATGATTCCTCCGCAGCTGATCCTTCAGGTGAGACCTCAGCTTTGGCAATCATCTACATCCAGATTCCTGACCCAGAGAAACTGTGAGTAATTTGTGTGTGCTTTTGAGCCACTAAGCTATGTGGTAATTGGCTATGCTGCAATAAACAATAATACACTTGATGGTAAACATAGTATGTTATCCTTGATTAGATCCAAAAAAAGGAAAAATGGCAGTAGTGGAAAACCTGGTAAAATGTGAAGACAGTCAGTACTTTAGTTAATAGTTTTGTGCCTTTGTCAGTTGGTGAGTTTTCACAGATAGTCTATGGTTATGTGTATGATATTAATGTTGCAGGAAATTGAAGGGTATATCCACTTTTTGTAAGATTTTTAATAACTCTCTATAAATCTAAAATTATTTCAAAATAAATAGAAGTGTAGACATGGCTCATATATTTGAGATCAGGTCTTCCTGTTAACTTAATTAAGCCTTCATGGAATCTAAAACTCATGGTACAAATGCAATAACATTATAAAATATAAATGAGATGAGTTTCTATTTTACTCACTCTGTTCTTCAGGGAACACTAAAGCCCATTCTTCTTCTCAAGTATCCAAAACTAAAGTTGATGCAAGTAACTAGTGGACAGCATAGAAGATTGTATGGAAACTATAATGCATTCACATTTTCAGTTACTAATCATAAAATGATGTGTATGATCATTCTTCACATGATTAGAATGACTATGGGAAAGAAGAAAAAGAAATGCCACTTTCTTGATTTAAAAATTGTATCTGTGCAAGAGTGGTGGCACACCCCTGTAGTCAGTCCCAGCTGCTAGGGAGGGTTGGTAGGATGATCATGTGATACCAGGAGTCGGAGGCTGTGTAGTGTGCGATGATTGTGCCAGTGAATAACCATGCACTCCAGCCTGGGCAACATAGTGAAACCCCATTAAATAAATAAATTTAATAAATACATAAATAAGTTACAGAGATCATTGTTTATATTTCTATTATTAGGACTCAAATCCTCTAGATAGAGTTTTTTTGTTGTTGTTTTTCTTTTTGAGTTGGAGTCTCACTCTGTCACCCAGGCTA
Organism: Chlorocebus sabaeus; assembly: GCF_047675955.1. NCBI lineage: Eukaryota > Metazoa > Chordata > Mammalia > Primates > Cercopithecidae > Chlorocebus > Chlorocebus sabaeus. The sequence continues at coordinate 4,194,541 of NC_132929.1, read as the reverse complement.
GAGTGCAGGTGCGTGATCTCAGCTCACTGCAAGCTCCACCTCCCAGGTTCATGCCATTGTCTTGCCTCAGTCTCCCGCCATTCTCCTGCCTCACCCTCCAGATTAGCTGGGACTACAGGTACCTGCCACCATGCACGGCTAATTTTTTTGGTTTTGGTAGAAACGGGGTTTCACCATGTTAGCCAGGATGGTCTCGATCTCCTGACCTCATGGTCCACCCCCCTCGGCCTCCCAAAGTGCTGGGATTACAGGCGTGAGCCACTGCACCAGGCCTGAGATTTTTCTTTACCTTTGGAGAGCTATGACTCCAGCGCAAACTTTCATATAATGCTTTGCCATTTTTACTTTCCCTCTCAAGGATTCCTGGAACTATAGTTTGTAAAATTATTGCACAGCATGTGTTTTATTTTTACTTCTGTTTGCTGTTAAGGCCTCTCTGGACAGTGACTATAACCTATAGCCTTGCCCAGTACGACTCAGGGTTTGGTACTGGCTGTGCCTTTCATGGGATGCTTACTTATCCTGATCGATGGCCTGAAGCCGAACTGCCCAGCTTACATCCAGGTGTCCTTCTCAGAGAGTACTTGTTTATACTGTAAGACACCCTGTGGCTCCTGTCTGACTGTGTCTAGTTTATTTCTACCAAGGTAACCACTCTTTAGGGAGAAAAGTGAGGTCCGTGTGTGTTCGTCAAGTGAAATACAGAGCAGGCAACTCAACACAATGTGTATAATGACATTAGTAATGTATCACTAACCAATCCCAGTAAGAAGAGGGCAGCACTCCTTGAAGTGCCAATGAAAATGAAGAGCTCTCCAGGCCACACACTCATAAGCAGCAGGGGTGCTGGAGGAGCCACTGGAGAAAGACATACTACTGTGCCATTTGGCTGAAGTCTTTGTGGGTGTATTTGTCAGGTTTTTTTTCCAGCGAGAGAGAACTACAGGGAGGGAGGTAGGCAGGTAGGCAGGTAGATAGATGTGTAGATGGAGAGTTGCTAGATAGACTATAGTTAGATGAATGGCATTTTGTTTGGGGATTTACTCGTGTAACATTGTAGAGACGGAGAATTCCCAAGCCAGCCATCTGCGAGTTGAAGGACCTTGGATGCTGTAGCGTGATGGCTCAGTCCAAAGCTGAAATCTTCAGAACCAGGGAAGCTCTTGGTGTAATTCCCAGTTTGGGACCAATGGCCTGAGAATCCAGGGCATTTACTGGTCTAAGTTCTGGAGTTTCAAGGTCATAGATCATGGAGTTGTATTTTCCAAGGGCAGAAAAAGGAGTATACTTTCTCCTGGAGAGAGACAGGAAAACTTTTAAAATGTTTTCATTTTTGGTTCTGTTTGGTCCCCAAGGAGATTGTATGCTGCCTTCCCTCATTGAGGGTGGGTTTTCCCACTAAATTCCCTGACTCATACCAACCTCTTCTGGAAACACCCTGGCAGACACACCCAGAAGTAATGCTTTACCAATTCTCTAGGTATTCTTTAATCCAGTCAGCACCTTAAATTAACCATGACAAGTCCAGCACCGTTCTAGTTGGCACCTATATGTATCACCTTAAGCCATAAGTAATCTTTAGATACAGACAATAACAAGGCAATATTTCTACCTAACATGATGCAACCATCCTGTGTGCAACCAAAACACACTATACTATTTGTCTTAAGAGCAGTGGAAGTTTGTGGGTGATGTTTACTCTTCTCCTGATACCCCATAACTTCAATACAAGTATGTTAAATTGCTAACACTTAACTGTTAGTATCAAGTTAACACATTCTTGTGTTTTGTGATAAAAGAAGAAGAGAGAAATAAAAACAATGTTATTTGCCTAAAGTATTCATATATAACATGCAAATGTATTCTTAACTAAGTAGATAGGAAATACTAGTGACAATTTTAATCCTTATTTCTGTAACTGGTCACCTGGTCCTGTCTGGTATGTATGTCTGTATTTATTTTATCATTTTTTTTTAATTTTTTATTTTTTGACACAGAATCTCACTCTGTCTCCCGGGCTGGAGTGCAGTGACGTGATCTCGGCTCACTGCAAGCTCCACCTCCCTGGTTCACACCATTCTTCTGCCTCAGCCTGCTGAGTAGCTGGGACCACAGGCGCCCGCCACCACGTCCAGCCAATTTTTTTGTATTTTTAGTAGAGACAGGGTTACACCGTGTTAGCCAGGATGGTCTTGATCTCCTGACCTTGTGATCCACCTGCCTCAGCCTCCCACAGTGCTGTGATTACAGGCATTAGCCACTGTGCCCGGCCTGTCTGGTATTTATAACTCCCTTCTACTGCTACCCATTCTGTATTCTCTTTGTCTTCAGCGAGCCCCTTTGCTGGTCCTGGGTCTTTACCTGGCAGGGTGATGCAAACCTTCATTCCTGAAACATCTGGAGCAGTTGTATTCTTGTCTGGAATGATTGTAATAACCCATTGAACTTAATAACAGGGAATAGTAATACTAAGACTTTGTTTTAGTCCATTTTCTGTTACTGATAACAGAATACCTGAAACTGAGTAGTTGATAAAGAAAACACATGTATTTCATACAGTTATGGAGACTGAAAAGTTCAAGGTTGGCAGGTTGTATGTGGCGAGATCCTGTTGCTGGTTGGGACTCTCTGAAGAGTTCTAAAGTCTACAGGGTATCATATGGCAATGGAGTAGCGCTTGCTGACATGCAAGATCATGTCTCCCTTCTTACAAGCCACTCTTCTCTCATAATAGACTATTAATCTTTAAATATTAATGTATTGATCCATGAAGGGATTAATTCACTGATGGGGTCAAACTCTTCATGATCCAATCACCTTTTAAAGGCCTCACAATTCAACACTGCCATGTTAGGGATGAAATTTCAGCATAAATTTGGAAAGGAAGCAATATTCCAACCCTAGCACTGCACTTCTATCTCTCTAAAAATCACACCCTGTCACAAAAGTTTTATTTCATTCCTATAGTTCAAAGGCTTAAATTGTTCCAGCACCAACAGAAAGTTCTAAAATGTAAAGTCTCCTCTGTCAGCCCATGAAATCAAAACAAGTTTTCTTGATACAAAACTCAGCAGATGGGTTGTCAATGCCCACTGCGTTCATGTTGGCTGCTGCCCAGAGAGAGCCACTTTACCAAGACAAGGGAATTACTATAGAGAACATTTTATACATATAGAGCCAGCTAAAAGAGAGAGCAGAGTTTTCATATTACTCAAAACTGCTTCTCCAAATACTCAGAGGCTAGAGTTTTTATAGATAGTTTTCTGGGCAGGGGGTTACAGAAAGGGACATGGTGATTGGTTGGGTCAGGGATGAAATCTTAGGAAGTCAAAGCCATCTTCTTTGCTGACTCAGCTCCTGGGTGGGGGCCACATATCCAGATGAGCCAGTTTACTGGTTTGGGTGGCACCCCCTGATCTGTCAGAATGCAAGTTATGAGAAATACCTTTTAAAAATAGTTTTTAAAAATAGTTTTAGCCGGGCGCGGTGGCTCACGCCTGTAATCCCAGCACTTTGGGAGGCCGAGGCGGGCGGATCACAAGGTCAGGAGATCGAGACCATGGTGAAACCCCGTCTCTACTAAAAAAAAAAATACAAAAAATTAGCCGGGCGCAGTGGCGGGCGCCTGTAGTCCCAGCTATTCGGGAGGCTGAGGCAGGAGAATGGCGTGAACCCGGGAGGCGGAGCTTGCAGTGAGCTGAGATTGCGCCACTGCACTCCAGCCTGGGCGACAGAGCGAGAGTCCGTCTCAAAAAAATAAAATAAATAAAATAAAATAAAATAAAAATAGTTTTAATAACAGGCATTTGTACGGAAATAGAAAATAATAACAAAGGTTGATGTTGGGCATAGTGTATCCAAATGTTAGATTCAAAGCATTTTTAAGTTGCAAAGGAGGATAGCGATGACAATCTCACGTATTTTTCATCTGCATCTCAAGGGATAAACTTCAGCATGCAGGGCCTCCGGAGGAAGGTCGTAGCCATTTCATTGAGTCCAGGTCAGAAAAGTGGAAGAAAAATGTGGATGTATTCGTTTGAGGACTTTAGCTCTGAGAGGTTTCAGAATTCAGTCCAAAGTGCAGAAAATAATAAAAAGCTCAAAAACAATGGACAAGACTGGAATCTAACAACAGGTGTGCTATAGTATTTTTCTGAAATATAATGTTTTGCTCTCTAGTTTTCATTTTTATTTAAGACATATCATAGTAGGACACATTTATTTGCAAAATAAGTTTTGGTATTATTATAGTTAGCCTGATTATTTGTGTAAAGTTCAGCAAGAATAATTATTTCCCATATTAGCTCTTTCTAAACTGGGTTTGCTGGAACTTTGTTCCCTAAGGAATCTCGGATTGGACTTTTTTAAAGCCTTGAAGGGATGTATCTGTGCCTGCAAATACTCGTACACGTTGGTTGAATTTCTCTCTTCTTCAGCTCCCAAGATAATTTGGGAATCATAGGCCTGTCAGAATGTGACAGTTTTTACTTACCACAGGTCAGGAACCCTGTGCAAGGCCTGTGTAGATCGTTACGAGGCCAGTTTCTTCAAGGGGCTTTTATCGTCTCTGTTGGTCAAATTTAATTCCTCAAGCCTGTCTGTTTGTATTTGAAAGTAGGCCATTCCACTGGTAAAATAACCATATCTTAGGTAAAATAATCTGTGCCTCCAGTTGTGTTCTGTTACAAAAGAAATCAGATTCTTATTGTACTTAGGTAAATAACTATATCTCCATAGTATAGAATACTCATAAATAGTTTTCAAATTCTGGAGAAATCAAGTAGAGAATATGAAATGTCTTTCAACTTTTGCTCACAGGAATATACTTTACTCAATCATGAGAAGCTGTAAATAGCTGAAAAGAAAAATGTTGTCTTGACTCAAAAATGACAAAAAGGTTCAGCAACTTTTCAAGCAACAAGTCATAAAAGGATTATGTTGGTCTTCTATTAGTTCAGTCCATGAAGTTAACTTTGTCTGACCTTGAGCCAGCAGTCCTCATAAACATACAGCTATCTATGAGAGTCCTGGAAGTTTGTTTTGTTTTTTTCCTATTTCAATGCCCCAATCTTTGGTTATGAGAAATCTGTATTCAAGAGAACATTTCAAAGAGCAAACACCTTTTGAATAGGTTATAAAAAAAGAACCACAGTAATCTGTGGATGACAATTATCTCAGGACAGCCACTGTTTTATTAATTTTACTTTGATTTTTTTGAGACAGGGTCTCAAGCCACCCAGGCTGGAGTGCAGTGGCACAATTATGGCTCACTGTAGCCTCACCTTCCTGGGATCAAGCGATCCTCTTTCTTCAGCCTCCAGAGGAGCTGGGACCACAGGCAAGTGCTACCACATACAGCTAATTTTTTCATTTTTTTGTAGCGATAAGGTCTCACTATCTTGCTCACGCTAATCTCAAATAGCTGAGCGCAAGCAATCCTCCCATCTTAGCCTCCTAAAGTTCTAGTATTACAGGCACGAGCCACCGTGCCCAGTTAGGACATTACAGGCCTGAGCCACTGTGTCCAACAAGGCCATTGTTAAAGACACAATCGACAAAGAAATCTGGTCATTTCTGTGGCACATAACAATTTAACATAATAAACATAATTATTACTGATAACATATACGAAGACATATTAGAATTATAGAAACCATATAATTTTGAAATACATACTAGTAACATATTTATATAATATAACCCAAAGAAAGTTAAACATAATTTTGTATTTGACAGTGTTTTCTGTAGGTTAATATACCAAATAAATAAAATATGTCTCTTTTGGACTTCAGGGGACCTAATACTTAAAAGACTAATGAGTTAAAATAAAAATTCTTAGTTTATAATTGTATTTTTCAAAGTTTGCCAATGTTAAAGGCTTAAAACACTTCATATCACCAAATAGAATCCCAGATAACTACAAATCATTTGCTTAGCCAAAATGATAGCTCAAAAATTTTAAAAGGCAAAAGCCTTAATTCATTGGTAGAGAGGAGACTCTGCTCTCCCAACAACAGGACCAAATAAAGTCAGCATGAGGCCATGTTAATCTGTATCTTCTCTCTCCACTACTTTTTCCAGTTTATTTAGAAGACAAAAAAATACTCTATTATCGCTCAGTATTATACAGAAATCTTGTTTAAAGAGAAAACCCAATTTTACCTTTGCATTAGTGTTTTATTAATGTCAAACCCAATTTTTACATAAAACCATATAAACAAACCGATCGAATCTAAATCAGTTTGACTCTAACTGTTTACAACTTTCTACCAAGCAACTGATTAATGCTCAATGAAAACTCTGTTTATCGCACATAAGCGTGCAGATATTGGGCCTGTGTCATTGTGATTTTTACATTAACGATCATTCTGTAGAAAATCTAAGTAACCCGCTTCAAGTTTTGGCAAGCTACTCACACTCACACACAGAACTTTCTTTACAAGACCAATCTTCTACAAACCTTTTATAACTTGCTTAAACCTTATGTTTTGTCCTATTATTTTTTTAACTTAAGACAATTTTTAAAACCTCTAATATAGACAAGATTACTTTTTAAAACAAAAATCGTATCTTTAGGTCTTTTTATAATTTTTTATAAAAAGACATTTTATAATTTTATATGCCTTGAATGTAAATGTTTTCTCAGTAGTATCGGTTACACGTGTTACAGTGTTAAATCTTCACAACTTTTATTTTTAGTGAAAGCAGTTTTAATTTCATACCAAGTGCAGAGCCTAGGACACAGAACAGAAATGAAGATAATGTCTGACTCTTTCTAACATAGCTGGGGGGCATGGCTAACTCAACATGTCCCCAGGCTTTACCTAGAAGCTACTGGCTCTAATGCAGGCAGGTTGGACAATTACAGAAAGTCACAGATATTTATAACCTTAAAACAGCAAAGAGAATATCTGACCTGCCTAATTTAGACCAAATGTCTACGTGTTGAAGAAATAATGTTATTGTACCAGTAATCTTTAGAGCTACCTTTATTGTTCAAAGATTATTAGAGTCATGTGAACTACAAAGCATTGTAGTTAATTTTTTTGATAAAATATTTAAGTGCATATATATGCCAATTAATTACAGCTCTTATATAGTTTGTTAGCAAAATATTATATATATGAAGCATATAAATACACAGACATAGAGAAGCAGATCTGGTAAAGTTATATGGATTCTTCATTTGTCAGTTTTTAAGTTTTTCTTTTTCATTTTAGATCATCAGTCTCTTGATTACCTGTTCCCTGCCCTAAACAGTTTTTAACCAGGCAGTTCCAAATTTTTATTTTAAAGGGATAAATCTTAGGTGAAATAAAATAGATAATTTATATTTTATCTAAGCCAAGGAAAAATGTGGGAGTTTCAGTCAGGATGGCCAGGAAAGGCAGACACTCTTCAATTTAGAGATTTTCTTAAAGTTGTTAAGTTTTTAAATGGGATTATTGACTTTGGTGTGGAACCTTTTAAAGAACAGAACCAGGAAAGCATGCAGTTTCTAGGGCCTGATAAGCAGGCAGAGCTGGAAGGCAAAACACATTCCCCTAAATGAGGAATGTCATTTTTATACTGAATCCTGGGTCCCCTAAAGAGGGAAACAATATGGGATGACACCGTGCAATGCTTCCACAGTGTATTTCATTGTAAGGACATTTCCCCAAGGCTGCTGGACAATGCAACACCAATCAGCCCACTCTGTAATCAGCCCGTAAGAGCACACCTTTGTTATTTAAATGTGCAAATAAAAGAGTATCACCCTGTAATAATAATCAGTTACTGTAAGCAACTTCCATTAGTCATTTTAAAAAGTATATATATATTTTTTATCTAGCTATTACACAACAAGGTTAACTTTTTTTTCATAATGCAAAGTAATTTCAGGTCCTTGGCAAGAGTCAAAAAGATTAGATACAAGAGGAAGGAGGAACAGACAGGAGTAAATGGAGGATCAAAAAGAATTCCACTGAATGAGAAACTTTTACAGAGAGAGAGCAAAGGCTTTAAAATCGTATCTGTACACATGTAGCTCAATATCAGCCTTAATCAATTGGTTTTTGATTGCAGAGACATCAAAAGAAAATCTGCTGAAATCTTTTATTAATAGATTTTAGCCAGGACAAATAGATAGTATTTTTGGCTTTAAACTTTTCCAAAGGTAACTGCCCATGAGAAACTTATAAGCCTAACTAAGGTTATGACTTAACCGTGGATGCATGAGGTGTCTCAGAGAGATGGCAAGCAGTTTTTGCAAGACTGAGAATTTCTCCAGAGATAACTTAGAAAGCAAAATTTAAGGCAGAAAATTAGGAGATGTCCATGGAGAAGAAAATAATTGAATGAATGTCAAAAAGTCTCCGAGTATCATACTCGAAAGGGCTTACTGCTTGAGCTGAGAATCAAACCCAGGCTGCTGCAGTAAAAGGGAAAACCTTAGTTACTGAGCTGCACTATGGGCCAGTTGCTGTTGGTCAGAAATAATGTAGGTCAGTCAGCTCCAAGCTTCAAGGATTTTAACTGCTCAAGAGAATCCTTAAATTAGCTGTGACATTGTCATGTATCCTTTCAGACTGGCTGCCTGACATGAACCCAGAAATTCCAACCCTCTGTGTGTGGGAGAACAAGGGACAGCACCCTCACATGGTTACAAAGTCAAGTTTTCAAGGACATAAGACAAGAGGGAAACTTCAAATTTTTTGTTTCAGGGAGGTGTAGCAAATTTTGTAACTGACCCGTCTGCAGGGCCAGCCCAAACAGTGGGCTGATAGGGATCCTAGGCCTCTTAGGTTTCACAGTATTAATGCTATCTCTAGGAGCAATTGGGGATGTTAGTAATCTGAAGGCCTCTGGCTGTGTGACTCCTGAGCCATATTTTCTAATCTTGTAGTTAATTTGTTGGTTTTATAAAGGTGGTCTGGTCCCCAAGCAATTAAGGGATTTGTTTCAAGGAGGGGCTCTCATCTTTGTTTCAAAGTTAGGCTGTAAACTCCCCCAGTTAATGTTCCCTTTGTCCAGGAACGAAGAAGGGCAGCTTGGAGATTAAAGGCAAGATGGATTCCGTCAGGTCGTATCTCTTTTGCAGTTATAATTTTCTCACTGTTAGAATTTTTTCAAAGGTGATTTCAGGATAAACATAATGTACTCATTCCCATTCTATAAGAGAGAAATAGACAAAAAGAGAAAAGCAACAGCCCCTAAGTAAATTTGAAGTCCAGCAGGGCAAACATTACATCTTAAAGCTGGAGAGCATTTTTTTTGACTCCTTAACACACTGGGGTGAGGGTTGGACTGGCAAGCCCTAGGCAGTGTCACCCCTAACGTTTTCCTGGTGAATCACCCATGGGTGCTTGTACTGGTTGAAATTTTCCAGGCAGGTTTGAATGCCATGGGGGACTTCACAATCCTGAGATCCTGGTAGTGGCACCACTTCCTCAACTCCACTAGGCATTACCCACGTGGAACTCGCTGCAGTGACCTCACTGCTGTAGCTTCACTTGGCATTGCCCTGGTGGGGACTCTGCCACAGTTCCAACCCCACATTTGTGTTTGGCATCCTTCTACTGGGGGCTCTCTGCAGTGGATCTGCCCCTGTGACAGCTCTCTCTCTGGAATCCCAGGCTTTCAAAAAAAATACTTTGAAATTTGTGAAGACTGCCAAGCCACCGTGTATGCCTTAAGTGTAAGAAATGCATTTATTTTCTTTATAAATTACCCAATATTTTGTATTCTGTTTTAAGCAACAAAGAAGGCACTAATACAGAAAACTGGTAATGACAAGTAGGTTGTTGCTGAAAATGAATACCTAAAAATATGGAAGTGTCTTTCAAACTGGGTGATGGGCAGAGGCTAAAAGAATCTTAGAGAGGCAGACTAGTAAAAGCCTGTATTCTTGTGAGGGTTTAGAAGATAAGAAGACTAGGAAATATTTGTGAGTCCTTAGAGATTGATGAAGTGTTTGTGACCACACTGCTTCGGGGGAAATGGCATCATATAATGCATGCTAGCTCAGAGCATACACAGCCTTCTAGAGAACCTTTCCCCACAGTTACACAGTATTGTCATCTAGCAGGTGCTGAAACTGTAACTCCCAAAGCTTATTCCACAATTGTGTCAAGTGAGTTGCTTCAGGATTGTAGGGAACATGGTGAATTCATTGAAGTTTCTGAGCATGAGCTCTTGTTTGCCCTTCTTTGTCTGTGAAATGAGTTCCTTGTTCAGAAGCAATGCTGTGTGGAATACCATAATGGTAGATAGGCATTCTTTAAGTCCATGGATGGTAGCTTCCACAGAATATTTACATGCAAGGAAGTAAAATTTATAGACAGAATAACTGTCTTACTATTCCAGGAAGAACAAAATGCTGCCCCTTCCCTGATGAAAGCTGCCCAATGTAATCAACCACTGCCCACAAGGAAATGGGCAGATCATCCTGGCGAGCGGTGCCATATAGAAGGTCGGTATTAGTTTCTGCTGCTGACAGTTGGAACACTCTGAGGGGACTGTAACCTGGTTGGCCATGGTGAAAGGAATTCCAGGTTGCTGTGTGCATGCATAATCTCAGTCCTTACCACTTTGGCCACTTTATTCATAAGCCCAGTGACTGATGACATAGGTGCCTGGGAAAAGAGGCTGAGTACTGTCAGAGGATGCATGATCGCATCCACTGGAGGATTAGAGTCCAGAAGAGCTATGGTAAGAGAGTGAGCCAGTTTTCCTCTGTTTCCCGGCACAGTTTAGCCAACCTTCTCTTTAAGGTTTAGGTGGCTCTTTCTGCTTCTCCTGAGCACTGGGGTCTCCTTGCTGTGTGGAGTTTTCAGGAGATTTCTAGGCCTTCAGCTACCTTTTGAGTAATTTGAGATATAAAAGCTTATCCACTGGCCGAGCACGGTGGCTCACACCTGTAATCCCAGCACTTTGGGAGGCCAAGGCAGGTGGCTCACAAGGTCAGAGGTTCAAGACTAGCCTGGCCGACATGGTGAAACCCTGTCTGTACTAAAAAGTACAAAAAAATTGGTCAGGTGTGGTAGTGGGCATCTGTAATCCCAGTTACTTGGGAGGCTGAGGCAGGAGAATTGGTTGAACCCAGGAGGCGGAGGTTGCAGTGAGCCGAGATCATGCCATCGCACTCCAGCCTGGGCAACAGGGTGAGACTCTGTCTCAAATTAAAAAAAAAAAAAAAAAGGGAGGAAAGAAAAAACAGAAAAACTTGCCCAGTGCATGGTTTTAGGCAGCCCGAACCTAGAAAAAGAATGTCCTTTAAGAGATGGCGTGATACCTCCAAGGTGGTCTCAGAGAGAGTTGAATGCCTTCACCCATCCTGGGAAGATAACAACCACACCTAGAAGGTATCTAAAGTTCACAGGAGTCTGGAGCATGACCATAAAGTGTGTTTGCCAGTCCTCACCAAGGTAAATTCCCCTAAGTTGTACTCCTTAACATGAGGACTTCAGGGTGGTCTGTTATGAGGACTGTTAGTCTGGCAGAGAGAGCAACTCTGGGTCACTTGCTGCACTGTCTCTCCAAGGTTGGGAGTGGTCATCATTTGAAGGAGCCAATTGTACAGGGTTCTCTACCATAATGTGAGTTCTCATGGGCCTCCTTAACTGCCTGGGTAGCTATGGATTTTCGAAAAAATATTTGCCTGTGAGAGTTTTCAAGCCATCGTGGATATCCTCTGCTTTTTAGGAAGACTTCCTGGGGGGATTACTGCTAGGGAGCTGGTGTGCCAACTACAGAGACTCCTGGTGTCGAGGAGGCTGTGAGTCTCAGGGGAGGCCAGGTATCACAGGGTTCTTCAGCGGGAGAGTCCAGTTCAGGAAACACCTGTGTCCCTTCTCTTCCTTTTATCCTTGTGGAAGGCAATTTACATGTTTTTTTGTAGGCCCTTATTCTGACATAGGGCCATAAATACCTTATGTATGTATGTATGTATGTATGTATTGTATGTACGTATTGTATGTATGTATTGTATGTATGTATGTATTGTATGTATGTATTGTATGTATGTATGTATTGTATGTACGTATTGTATGTATGTATTGTATGTATGTATGTATGCATGTATTGTATGTATGTATTGTATGTATGTATTGTATGTATGTATTGTATGTACGTATTGTATGTATGTATTGTATGTGTGTATGTATGTATGCATGTATTGTATGTATGTATTGTATGTATGTATGTATTGTATGTATGTATGTATTATATGTACGTATTGTATGTATGTATTGTATATGTATGTATGTATGTATGCATGTATTGTATGTATGTATGTATTGTATGTATGTATGTATGTATTTTGCTTTTGGTAAAAGAGATCTAGTTAGAGAATTTCCCACTATATGAAATGAAAATACCTTATAAGTGCTCAGAGGACTTATTACTGCACTTCCACCATGTTGAATCTGCATAATATTATCAATGCCGTGGACCAGTGTAGTATCTTATGGAAGGAGAAGGTGACCAACTTCCTGCAAACTCTGACTGGGTTATGGAAAGTTGATATTATGTTGAGGTAGGACAGAGAAAGTATGCTACTGGCATTGACCCTGAAATTAAGCTACTTCTGGTAGGCCTTATGAAGAGAAATAGAGAAAAAGCTTCACTAGATCAATAGGTGCATACCAGGTACCAGGGAATGTGTTAATTTGCTCAAGTGATAAAACCACATCTGATACAGCAGTTGCAATTACAAGGAACACTTGGTTTAGCTTGTGGGAATCCACTGTCACTCTCCAGGATCCATCTGTCTTTTGCACAGGCCAAATTAGACAGGGATGTGTTGGAATCTCCACCCCTGCATCCTTCCAGTCCTTGATGGTAGTGGTAACCTCTACAGTCACTCCAGAGGCGTGGTTATGAATTTGATTTTCTATTTTCCTGGGTAGAGGCAGCTCTAGTGCCTTCCATTTAGATTTTCCCACCATACTACCCCTCACTCCACAGGTCAGGGAACCAATGTGGGAAATGTACCAGGTGCTAATTATGTGTATTACAGCTGTGCATCTGCAACTAGAGAAATGACCAGAGTATGTGTTTGGGGCCACTGGACCCACTGTATTTTCATGTGACTAAAATTTAATCACCTGACCTCCATAAATCCCCACTCTGACTGGCATTCTGTAGTGATGTTTTGAGTTGAGTCTTCTGGAATCAATGTAAGGTCAGAGCATTGTTTACTAGTCCTGAAAAGTTCTTTTATATTCCTTTCCCCAAAACACAGCTGTTAAAAGGTTATAGATTCCCTTTTGGGAAGGATCAGAGAAAGATTAACAGTATAAAGTTTTTGTGGTATACCTGGGCCCTTCATCAAGGGGACCTGTCTGCTCCCTTTTTCAAGGAGTTCTTGACTGTAAACTGGCTCTTTTCTTGGATTTTAGTAGGAGCTGTGATTTTCTATTGATTTGAGTTCAACTTTTGTAAACGTAATGTAAATGTTTTCAGTATTTTCATATCAATTAAGAGTGTATTAGGCTTCTTTTCTATTTTACTTCTAAGAACACCACGGCCAGACTAGCCAACACCATAGATCTACTTGAGTCGGATGAATCTGAATGTTGCCTTACCTTTGCTGCCCCTTTTGGTAACTGTTGTGCCCAGACCGTTTGTTCCCCAAAGAAGACCACCAGAGTCCAGAGTCAAAGCCAAGTGGCAAGGATCTTTACTACAAGTTCGAACCTGGTCCCTCCATTCCACAGCATACAAGAGGGCCCCGAACAATGTGAGTGTTTGCTTTTTATAGCCCGAAAGTTACAGGGGAACAAAGGAATTCTTTTGGTTCCCACGCTTTCAGTAAAACTTTGAACGGCTGCCTCCTTATCGGAGACTTTCCAGGTGGTGTTTGTACTGGGCTCAGGAAGTTTGAGAGATATATGGCGATATGTGGTGGGATGGGAGGATGGGATGTGTTTGTACTGGGCTTATTTGTTTTGAGCCCGGGGCTGAGGAATGTGCCTGATTTCTTTTCATTCCCCCTTTTCATAGGTACTTCTAGAGCCAATCTTGGGTCTTATAAGTCTGATTCTGTTTCAGCGTTTACAGGTTGGTATTGGGCTCTGAGGACCATGAGCTGTACGGTGTCAAATCTCTCCTTAGCAAATTGTAAAATTCTGTTAACGACACAATGTCCTACGGTAAGCAGAAATAGTAGACTTAGCAGGGGTCCAAGGGAGGGGGATAACAGAGAAAACATAGAGGAATTCCACCATTGGTCTGCAGCTGAAGCAAACTGCCATGTTTTTACTTCTGCGCTTAACTTGCGTAACTGTTGGACCCGGTCCTCTACAAGCCCTGATTCATTTATGTAGAAACAACAGTCTTCTTTCAGAAACATACATGTACCACCTTTTTCTGCAGTGAGTGGGTCTAGGGCCCTCCGGTTCTGCAAGGTTACCTGAGCTAGGGACGTGAGCTGCTGCTGAAGGGAGGCAAGGGACTCAGCTGACTCCTCCATAGCAACGGCAAATTGTTGGTACAGCTTGTTACTTTCTATGAGGGTGTGACCTAGGGCTCCCTCCGCCATCCCGGCCACAATGAGGGATGCGGTGAGGGAGATTCCTGCAATGAGGGGAAGAAATATGGCTCGTGCAGGTCTCGGTCTAGGGACTGGGTGAATAGCAGTACTAGTCCAGTTACCGGTGTACCCTAGGAACTCGCCAGCAGTTAGTAGAGTCAACCGGGGAACTAATGTGACAGGAAGACACAGTAGGTTGGTAACAGAGGGACTAGGTAGGTTCTTAGATAATGTTCCATTACACCAGAAGAATATGCCCGGCGGAGCCCTTAGGGTGATATTAGGGGGCATTTCAGTGATGCTGCAGAGGCTGGAATTGGTTCCTGAGAAATAGTAGGGAAATTTCTCCTGACTGGGGTTTAGGTATAGAGACACGTTTAGGATAGGAGCATATGAGAGGTTTCGGAGGTTGTTAGCTTGGGCAGAGGTAGAGGATCCCCAAGGCAGAGGGACAGCAGTTAGCGGTGGATGCCCTAGAGTGGCACACAGAAAGCAGCCAGACAGGCTGTGAAGTCCTGTAAGGTTAGCAAGTTCTAGTCTTTCTTGTAATAATTTTAACCAGGAGAAAGGACGTAAGTCTTGTGTTAGTCTGTTTTCCTGTCGTTGGATATTCCCGTGGACCAGGGGCAGTACTTGCACTAGGCCTCGCCACAGATAGAGGTGACTGCTAGGCCATGTGGAGGAGGGGGAGTAGTATACAGCCCCATGTTGAGGCGTGGTCCAGCGGGAGTTCCAGGGGTCTCTAACTATCTATGTATATGAAAAGTCTCCATCCCGTCTACGATGGAAGGGCCACTTAGGGTCTAACTGTTTTTTCTCTCCCCAATAACGGGATCTATGGATGTTACAATAGTTATAAGGACAGCCGGCATTTTGGTGCCACCAGTAGTGTTTACAATTGTATTTAGTCTGATCAAACTCAAAGCATATTATTGGTGTCATAGGTTTGGCTATTTGAAAACCAGTAAAATTTAGTAGAATTGGGCTGTTGCACCCTGAGGAGGGGCAATCAGCACTGGCCAATAATTTCCCGGGCTTATGAGGTTGCCCAGGGTGGGTTCGGTTTTCATAAAGCCAGAATCTCCAGACAAAGGGATTAAGAGCTGGTTTTGTGATTTCCCCAGCGGCCACTAGGGCGACTAACGTTAGGGTTAGACTACCTAACTGCATGTTTGCATGAGCTATGCTGCCGGCGCAGGGTTAGTTTTAAGGGGTTGTTCTTAGCTCTGTCCACAGTCCACGTATTCGGTGCTTCAGCCGCCGCTGTGATTGGTCCCAGAAGGTCGGAGGTTGGGTCCACTGGCTTGACGTGGGTGTAGTGGATCCACGACGCGATGCCTTCTACCTTCAGGGTGGTGGGTGTGGTTAGGAGTACCTGGAGTGGTCCTTTCCACCTGGGTTCTAGGGTCTCTTGTTGGTGTCGCGTGACCAGGACCCAATCTCCCAGCTGGTACGGATGGGGTGTCGGTGGGGGACCGGTCTCATATAGTTCCTTCAGCTTGGGCCAGATTTCTTGATGAATTTTCTGCAAGGCTTGTAGGGAAAATAAGAGTTCAGAGACATTTTCTGTTTCAGACTTGAGCAGATCATCTTTTAGGCTGGGAACTAGGGGTGGGGGTCTGCCATACATGATTTCATAAGGGGTAAGGCCCAGTCTGTAAGGGGTATTACGGGCCCGGAACAGAGCGTAGGGGAGAAGGACCACCCAATTAGCGCCAGTCTCCATAGTTAATTTAGTTAAGGTCTCCTTTAAGGTCCGATTCATCCTCTCTACCTGTCCTGAACTCTGGGGCCTGTAAGCACAATGTAGTTTCCAATTTGCCCCAAGGATGGAAGCCAAATCCTGACTTACCTTGGCGACGAAGGCCGGCCCATTATCTGACCCTATCTGGACAGGGAAGCCATACCTGGGGAGGATCTCTTCCAGGATTTTCTTTGCTACAACCTGACCAGTTTCCCTTTTGGTGGGGAATGCTTCAGTCCACCCTGAAAAAGTATCTACAAAGACAAGTAAGTACCGATACCCGTATTTTCCTGGCTTTATCTCAGTAAAATCTATTTCCCAGTAGATACCGGGCCTGGTTCCCCTGAGCCTTGTTCTCGTTGCAGCCTGGGATTGGGGGTAGGCATTGTTAAGCTGGCAGACTTTGCAACTTGTCACAATGCTGCTGGCCATCTCGACTGTATGTCTGAATTTGAGCTTAGAGCGTCTGATCAGGTCTATCATCCGCCGAGCACCCAGGTGGGTGGTTCTGTGGATGTGTTCTAACACTTGTTGTCCTAATTTTTCTGGTAGGATGGTTTGGTCATTAGTATCAGTCCACCACCCATTCTGGATCTGTTTCAGGGGAAGTTTGTCAATCCACTGGAGATCTTGTTCTGAATAATCAGGGAGATATAGCAAGTCCTGGGGGCCCGGATCAGGGAGCTGGAGTGCAAGGAGCTGGCTGGGAGCCTTTGCCACACTCCTTGCAGTTTGGTCTGCCAGAAAGTTGCCTTGAGCAATTGGAGTGGTTGGTTTCTGATGCCCTGGACAATGTACAATAGCCAATTTTTCTGGTCTCCATAGGGCTGTTAGCAGGGCTAGGATTTCTTGCTTGTTTTTTATTTCTTTTGCTTCAGCCGTTAGTAACCCTCGCTCCCTGTAAATGGCCCCATGTATGTGCGCCATAGTAAAAGCATAGCGGCTGTCTGTGTATACTGTCAGTTTCTTCCCTGCCCCTAAGGTAAGAGCTCGGGTGAGTGCTATCAGTTCGGCCTTCTGGGCCGATGTTCCCGGGGGCAGGGGTTCCGCCCAAATTACGTCAGTCTCTGAAGTTACTGCCGCTCCAGCGTACCTCTGGCCTTGGTGTATGAAGCTGCTCCCATCAGTGAACCAGACTAGGTCAGCATCCGGAAGTGAGCGGTCCTGCAGGTCCTCTTGAACTCCGTGCACCTGAGCTAGTATCTCGGTGCAATAATGGAGTGGCACATCCAGGTCTGGGTTGGGCAGCAGCGAGGCAGGGTTTAAGGTCGTTGGGGGCAGGAAGGTTATCCTGATAGGATTTAGTAGTAGTCCTTGGTAGTGGGTGAGCCGGGCGTTACCTATCCATCGATTAGGTGGCTGTTTGAGTACACCCTCGATGGCATGTGGGGTAATGACCCATAATTCTTGACCCATGACAAGTTTATCAGCATCTTGTACCGTCAGGGCCGTGGCTGCAATCATTGGGAGACAAGAGGGCCACCCGGCAGCCACTGGGCCTAATTTCTTTGACAGGTAGGCAACCGGCCTCTGCCAGGGGCCTAAGTTCTGAGTTATTACCGCCTTGGTGACACCCTTGCTCTCGTCCACGTATAAGTGGAAGGGCTTGGTGACATCAGGTAGTCCCAGTGCAGGCGCAGAGAGTAGGGCGGTTTTGATCTGTTGGAAAGCCGACTCGGCTTCTTCTGTCCAGTTAAATGGCTGCTGCCCCCGTGTTGCCTGATACAAGGGTTTAGCCAGCTCTGCGAACGCAGGTATCCATAGTCTACAAAATCCCGCCGACCCCAGGAATTCCCTTACTTGTCGGGTGGATTGTGGCCTGGGGATCTGCAGAACAGTCTGCTTCCGGGCGTTTGTTAACCAGCACTGCCCTCCTTTTAGCAGGTACCCCAGATATGTCACTTCTGATTTACAGATTTGAGCTTTCTTTGCCAAGGCTTGGTAGCCTAGATTCCCTAGAGCTTGTAAGAGACCCTTGGTCCCTTGAATACAAGCTTCTTGGGTCTCAGCAGCAATCAGGAGGTCATCAACATACTGTAGTAAGGTTATTTCAGGGTGTTTGCGTCGGTACTCACCCAGGTCTTCATGGAGGGCCTCATCGAACAGGGTAGGAGAGTTTTTGAATCCCTGCGGCAGTCTGGTCCATGTCAGTTGGCCACTTATGCCCCTCTCAGGGTCAGTCCACTCGAAGGCGAAGAGCTTTTGGCTCTGAGGGGCTAAAGGCAAACTGAAGAAAGCATCTTTCAAATCTAAAGCAGTGTACCATTGATATTTAGGGTTTAGGGTACTCAGGAGGGTGTACGGGTTAGGCACGGTTGGGTGTATGTCCAAAACCCTCTTACTGACTTCTCTCAAGTCTTGTACAGGTCTGTATTCTCCACTATTAGGTTTTCGTACCGGCAACAATGGAGTATTCCAGGGCGAGTGACATGGGCGAAGGACCCCTTGGTCGAGGAGCTGGCGAACATGTGGTGCAATCCCTTCTTTGGCCTCTAGGGGCGTCAGGTATTAGCGTACCCACACGGGGTCTTTCCCAGGCTTAAGTTCAACAAACAAAGCAGGATGGTGTTTTGCTAGTCCTAAGCCCCCTGTTTCTGCCCAAGCTCCTGGATATTGCTGGAGCCAGGTTGCTATGTCCTGGTCAGGGGCCGCTCGCTCCTGGTGGAGCCGGTATTCATCTTCTAGGGTTATAGTCAGGACGGACACGGGCTGACTTTGGGAGTTGGTCACGACGGGCCCCTCAGGGAGGAAATGGATCTGTGCTCCCATTTTAGTTAGCAGGTCTCTCTCTAGTAGGGGACAGGGGCTCTCAGGGATAACCAGGAAAGAATGGGTTACATTCCTGGCTCCGAGGTTTACTGTTCTTTGTGTTGTCCAGGGGTATTTCTTAACTCCTGTGGCCCCTTGCACCCACGAGGACTTGGAGGATAATTTTCCATTAGTTTTAACTAGGACCGAGTGCTGTGCTCCTGTATCGACCAAGAACTGGACTGGGGACCCCTCCACTTGTAAAGTTACCCTAGGTTCGGGGAGGGGGTCCGAACCCCGTCTTCCCTAGTCTTCATCTTGAGTGACTAGTACGGGTGTAGACCTAGGGGGTCCCTGTCCTCGTTGTTTCTTTTTGGGGCAGTCTCTTATCCAGTGACCAGCTTCCTTACAGTATGCACATTGGTCTTTGCTCAGATTATCATGTCTGGGGGACCGCCTAGGTTGGGTGTTCTCTGGCTGTAGATGCTCTTTCTGTACTACTGCTGCCAGGACCTTGGTCATTTTTTCAGTGGCTTTAAATTGCCTTTCCTCTGGAGTATCTCTGTTATTGTAAAGCCGCTGGGCTATCTGAAGAAGGTCCTGAATCCGCTTTCCCTCCAAGTCTTCTAATTTCTGGAGTTTCCTTTTAATGTCTGGGGCCGCCTGATTTACGAAAGACATTACAACAGCTGCCTGACTTCCTGGAGCCTCTGGGTCTATGGGGGTGTACTGTCTAAAAGCTTCCATTAATCTTTCTAAGTAGGTAGCTGGGTTTTCTGCCTTTCCCTGCAGAACAGAGTATACTTTAGCCAAATTAGTGGGCTTGCGAGCAGCCGCCCGGAGACCCGCCATTAGAGTCTGGCGATAAAGGCGTAGCCGTCCCCTACCTTCTGCCGTGTTGTAGTCCCACGCTGGCCTGGTCAGAGGAAAGGTCGCGTTTATGAGGTCAGGGTTGGCAGTTGGTTGACCGTCGTCCCCCGGGACCAGCTTTCTAGCTTCTACCTGTATTCTCTCTCGCTCTTCCGTGGCAAACAAGATTCGGAGGAGCTGCTGACAATCATCCCAAGTGGGCTGGTGGGTGAACATGAGACTATCCAGTAAAGCCAGTAAATCTTTGGGGTTGTCTGAAAACCAAGCACTCTGAGTCTTCCAGTTATACAGATCACTGGTGGAGAATGGCCAGTACTGGAGCCTGGGGATTCCTGTGTCATCTGGGGGTCCTATTTCCCGAAGGGGTAAAGCCACCGTGGAGTCAGGCGGCTGGGGGGGCTAGTCCGCGAAGTGCACCCTCGCGTCCGCCCCGCCGGCCCTTCAAAGTTACTTTCCCTTTCAGCGGGCCCATGTGTGCCGGCCGCCTCCCATCCGCCTGCTCGCTCCCACGGCTCAGCCCGGGGGGTGGGTCCGTGTGCGTCGGCTGCCTCCCTTCCACCTGCTCTTTCCCGCAGCTCAGCCCGGGGGGCTGGGGCCTGGGGCCCGGAGGGGTACGGAGGGGGTTCTGTGAACAGTGGGTCCCCGCTGTCAGGTAGAACAGGATTCGGGGGGGCAGCTGGTTGCTTGGATTTTAGCGGTCGAGCAACCAGTGCCTTACAGGGTTCAGAGGCCAATTGGAAAGGGGACAGCCAAGGGGGCGGGTTCTCAACAAGGTCCTGCCATATGAGGATATATGGGATTTGATCTAAGTGGCCCGCATGCCCAGGTAGGAAAATCTTGGACTTTACTCTAGTGATGACAGCAAGTCGGAAGGTCCCTTCGGGTGGCCACCCCACATCAAAGGCAGGCCATTCAGAGCGACACAGAGTAATTAGCTTTCCTTTCCTAATTTCTATACCAAGATCATGGCCCCTTGCTCTAACTTCTTTGAAATTACTTGTAAGGAGAGATAGAGGAGTGCTCTGGGTATTACCCATCCTGTAATGATTTGTAGTCTCTTCCTGTAAAGGAATGTGGGTTAGAATCCCTGTAAAGGAAATCTGATCTGACTTATTAATGATATCTAGTCGCAGGCGCGCTTTGGCAGCCTGGGTCAGAGACAGTTGCTGCCTAGATCACAGACACGCTCGGGCACCCCAGATCAAAGACGGCTGCTGCCCAAAACGATCGCAAGCGCGCACCGGAAGCCCGGGTCAGAGTTAGCTGCCTGGATCGCGATCGCGCTCGGGCAGCCCAGATCAAAGACAGCTGCTGCCCAAACCGGGGCAGTTCAGATCGCAAGCACGCACCGGAAGCCCGGGTCAGAGTTAGCTGCTTGGGTCGTGATCGCGCTCGGGCAGCCCAGATCAGAGACAGCTGCTGCCCAAACCGCAGACGCGCTCAGGGCAGTTCAGATGGCAATTTAGATCAGACGAGAGCCAGGGGACGTCTCCCACCGGTCTCCACTGGCCGTCCTATAGCGCGTCCACCAGGACTGTGCCAGCTCCAGTTTCAGACCTCGCGAGTCACAGATTCAGATTCAGAACAGACACAGACAGACAAACGGAGATGAGCCAGCTCACCTATCAGTAGATCGATCCTAGCAGATCCGTTGACCAGGGGTCTGGTGGGCTTGGGGAATCCCGGACGGGCCCCCAGATGTTGTGCCCAGACCGTTTGTTCCCCAAAGAAGACCACCAGAGTCCAGAGTCAAAGCCAAGTGGCAAGGATCTTTACTACAAGTTCGAACCTGGTCCCTCCATTCCACAGCATACAAGAGGGCCCCGAACAACGCGAGTGTTTGCTTTTTATAGCCCGAAAGTTACAGGGGAACAAAGGAATTCTTTTGGTTCCCGCGCTTTCAGTAAAACTTTGAACGGCTGTCTCCTTATCGGAGACTTTCCAGGTGGTGTTTGTACTGGGCTCAGGAAGTTTGAGAGATATATGGCGATATGTGGTGGGATGGGAGGATGGGATGTGTTTGTACTGGGCTCAGGAAGTTTGAGAGAAACATGGCGATATGTGGTGGGATGGGAGGATGGGATGTGTTTGTACTGGGCTTGTTTGTTTTGAGCCCGGGGCTGAGGAATGTGCCTGATTTCTTTTCAGTAACTATATCCATCTTGACTCTGAAGGTTGACAGCTGCCACATAGCCCTGGGACCTGTGAGATCCAGTTATTCCCAACGCGTTTAAATTTTCTATTGAGTGACTGTGGCTCTCAGTATAAGCTTCCGCCTACAGAGAAAGTTATTCAAGGATGCTGGGCTCCCCTCACAAATCAGTTTCTTAAAGTATTGCTGAAAGGTGAGTAGATTTCAAATGACAAACGCACTCTGGAGTTCCATTTGTTCTAAGCCTTTGAGTCTCTCCTTCTGTGTTAGGCCAAGGGAGATCAGGCACATCCAACTAGCTAAATAAGAGCCATCTTTTGATTCATGGTTTAGCCAACCAACCAAACTGTTAGGGCCGTTTCTAATTTCCCATGCTGCAAAACTAAAAGCAGTATCTTTTTTAATGTGTCCGTATCAATAAATCTGGGTGATCCAACTTTATGTTTCCTCCACTATTATCCCAACTCTTAATATCCTTTCCCACACATGTTCTCCAGATTACTGCTTGTATAAATTATAAACTCAAATTGTTTTCTTGAACTGTCGTGGACCTCCCATGGGCCAAACTTTGTATATCATTTTTTAAGGGCCTTGTGAGATTTGAGTCTACTTAAATGGCCTTTTGAGATTTGAGTCTACTTACAGGTCTAGAAGCAAAAAGGAGTGGTGGGTGTGGGGCCTTAGGAGAATCAGCATTACATTCCTCAGCAACTGCCTCAGGGGAGTCCATTACCTTTCCCTCAGGCAATGCTGGCGTAATCCCTTCAGACAGAGGTGGAACCACCTATACCAGTGTGGGTGAAGAGGTTACTGCCAAGAGGGTGTCAGTAGGGGTCAGGTCTGCCGGCAAAGAAACCATCAGAATTTCAGAGCTCAATGTCTCCAGCCTCAACATGGTCTCTCCAAATGTTCCCAACCCAATCTACAGGGTTCCATTCTTTTCTGAACAGTGCTGTAAATTTACAGTAGATACCTTGCTAGGCTGAAAGTTCAACTTTCATAGTAATTCAGCCAACTCATGGTGAGGATTTGTGTTTGCCTTTTAGCATTTTCAGCCCTGTGACTATAGGAGATATAATTCTAACTCAGAGCACTGTAAGATGCTCTAAGGATTTTTATGTGAAGCCGAATTCTGAAATTTGAATCTCTTAGCTTATCTTTTTTTATCAATCACTTTACTCATCAACGCTTGAAGCAGAGTCCTTGATTTTCCACCGATGTTTAAAGATGTGTCGTCAGAGTCACCAAGTTCCTTGTCTTTTATTCATGGTTGATTAGGAGTGTGAAAGGTAGATGTTTGTATATCTCTTAAGCAGTTTATGATATGGACTAGCAATGTTCTCTGGACTATTAGAAATGGATTCTTTAGCATTTTTAGGTTTCATCAATTTAGAAATCTAATTTTAGAAACCCCAAAACCAATGAAAGAAACTCATTCCTAAAATTCTGGTTCTCTACAATCATTCATGGTTTAAAAAATAAAACCTGTTTTAACATTCTTCAGAGACACAAGACCTATAGGATACATATATAGACAGACAGATTGGGGGAGCATTAATTAGGTAAATTGGATCACATGCTTATGGAAGCCAAGACAGGTCTTCTGCAAGCTATAAACCATGGAGTACCAGTAGCATGGCTCATTCCAAGGCTGAAAGTCTCAGAATGAGGAAAGCTGACAGTGTAATTCTCAGTCTGAGGCCAAAGGCCTGAGAATGTGGAGGGATGCAGAGGTAAGTCCTGGAGTCCCAAGGAAGAGAATCTGTTGTTAAGATGTCCAAGGGCAGGAGGCAGAGAGTGTACCAGCTCTAGGAGAGAGGGAGACCAAAATCATTTTCACTATTTTTTCATTCTCTCAGGGCCCCCAGCCCACTGGATGGTGCCTACCAACATAGAGGGTGGATTGTTATAGAATTCAACTCAGGTCTGCTCACGCAGTGCAGTGAGACTGATATCTACACTGACATTTGCAGTAGGAGAAAAGGAGGTGTTTATCTGGACATTGTCAAACAAGGCAGATGAGGCAGCTGATGCTTAAGTTCCCACTTCCCCAGTGGCTTGCAGGTAAGGGTTTTTTTTAAAGCAAGGGTAAATTTCAGGAAAGCAGAAGTGACTGGCAAAATTATAAATCAGTACATGGAGGTTACACATGGTTTTGTCCTGAAAACTCATGATATTTTGAAGCAAGGGCTTACAGCCCATACATAGATTCAAAGATTTTCTGATTTGTAATTATTTAAAGAAAAGGTTTGTTTTAAAATTTGGGGTCAGCAGAAAGAAATGTTAGCTCTTTGGCTAATGGATTTGACTCTGTCTAGGCCCGTCAGGAAGAGATTTAGTACAAAGAATGGCAGTCAGAATTCAGTTTTCAGGCCCCCCTTATCTGAGGTGTACTTGTCAGCAGATGCATTTGATGGGTGTCTAGGTTTATGGAAAATGACTCAGGAATGTATGTTAAGATGTGATCTTAGAACAGAACAAACATCTGACTCTAACTTCCTTGGCTATTGTTTAGGCTACTATTACCTTCTTACTTATCAAGCTCCTCGTTTCCTTCTCAGTGCTCACTGGGTACCTGGGATTTGCCTTGAAGGGACTCAGGATTCTCCTTTATTTCCCTGCTTGGGGAAGCTACAGGCCCCTAACAAAGGGTCCCTGCTCCATCACAGGATCTACCCAGTCTGTCTAC
This sequence comes from Chlorocebus sabaeus, assembly GCF_047675955.1. NCBI lineage: Eukaryota > Metazoa > Chordata > Mammalia > Primates > Cercopithecidae > Chlorocebus > Chlorocebus sabaeus. The sequence goes on along the minus strand of NC_132929.1, from coordinate 4,169,826 downwards.
CGACTCACATTTCAGAGCTTTCTGGTGAAACCCTCATGACCCAGAAGTAATGCTTTGCCAGTGTTCTAGGTGTTCCTTAATACAGTTAGTTGACACCTAAAACTCAGTGTCACAATTGCGTTTTGGAGTGTTACCCAAGCAGATTTCTCATGACAAGTTCAAATTGCTGGGTTAATGTCAAGCAACCATGATTTCCATAGAGTCAAACTGTGACTGAGGTGGTTACTGCCTCTGTGCAGTATTCATCTGTGCAGTATTCATCTGTGCAGTTCCCATAGGGGACAGTGGGGTGAGATCAAGGTGGTCTTGAGCTGTCTAATATGCAGTAGTCACCTTGAGCAGGTTTTATAAGGGGCTGTGTTCGATGACCAGCTTGAGGAACGTGGAGGCGGCCACAAACTGGAAACTGTCATGGATTTCTTTTTTTTTTTTTTTTTTTTTTTGAGACGGAGTCTTGCTCTGTCACCCAGGCTGGAGTGCAGTGGCCAGATCTCAGCTCACTGCAAGCTCCGCCTCCCGGGTTCACGCCATTCTCCTGCCTCAGCCTCCCGAGTAGCTGGCACTACAGGCGCCCGCCACCTCGCCCGGCTAGGTTTTTGTATTTTTTTTAGTAGAGACGGGGTTTTACCGTGTTTGCCAGGATGGTCTTGATCTCCTGACCTCGTGATCCGCCTGTCTCGGCCTCCCAAAGTGCTGGGATTACAGGCTTGAGCCACCGCGCCCGGCCACTGTCATGGATTTCTAAACCCTATTTCTGGCATGAGAATGTCAAAACTATGTACAAAATGAATGCCCAGGCTATATAAAATTACAATTCACAACAACATTTAAAATAGGAATTCTAGTAGCCCAATAATAACTCTCTCTCTAATCCTGAGGCAGCAGGTAAATCGAGTTGTTCAACTAATTTGAAACTACAGTTAAACATGTTTTTGCAATAATAGACCAGAATACATATGAGCCAATGAAATTTTATACGGAGAAGGGGGCAGTCACAGTGAAAAAATAGTGTGTTCCATTTATTTTAAAAGGCATATTTTTTACATCTTTCAAATAGAGATGAATCATAATATTGTAAAAAGACTATCGGTTAGAAGACAGTCATAATGTGATCGACTTTGTGTGCACACACGTGAAATTGTTGTAAAAAACTTCAATTTTCACATTCTGGTGGTATCTTCAACATCACGACTCGTAGAGGGATGTTAGTAGATGAGAAACATAATCTAACAGAAACCTTATAGTTCTCTCACTACAAATACAGCATCAGCGAAGCTCCTAATTAGCAGAGATGATGCTAATGTAGGAAAAATCCATGGACAAGGTGAGTTGCACAGTGATTTAGAAGAGTTTTATCCAAATATGAGAAATTTTAGAAAACCTTCATTACCTATTTTGCTTTCACTTTCTATCTCATAGAAAAACCAGTGATCATAAGAGTGATATAACATAAATACACACATTTATTTAAGTTCAAAAGTGGAAAAAGTAAAGTAGAGGTTCCTCTTCAAAGATTTTCCTCCCCATCTAATTAGGCTTAAATAGTAACTTCTCTTAGAAGCAAAATTTATTCAAAGACCTATGCTAACATTCTTAAATATCTGCTAGCTGTAATAAAGAAATTAATGTACTTTATGTTCTTAGCTCCCACAATTTAGCCTAAATATTTGCCCTGGCATGTGTATACTGGTCCAAGCATTAGGTCATAGCCTGTTCCTCTTCCTTATTTGAAGGTGTTTTTACGTTTCTCAGCATTCCACAAGTGACTTCCTCCTTCCTTTGTTCTCCTCTGCCTTTGCCTCTTTTAAGAAGTTCTAAGTTGCTAGCCAGTCGGGACAAATACAGAATGTGAGGTCTCGTTCCAGCCAATGGAAACCGGACACAGCAGTAGGGTGGACGTATTAGTGTAAATGACCCTGTCTCTGTTTGGTGTACTCTCGTGGCAGAACTGCCAGTGAGTGTACCATTTCTGCAGAAAATATAAAAATGGCCTTGCTGAAGAAATTTAACTTATGTTCCAGTGCTAATTCTTTATGGCACCAGGGAATAGGCATTTCAAACAAAAAGTATTATTTTCAACATATATGAGATAAAATTTTTGTCATGTCATAGTTTTTCAATAGTTTTAGGCTTTTATTGTGATGCAAAATAATGATATATTTTACAGTTGATACATATGGTACTTCTTGCAATTACTTGAAAAAAACTGTCACTAGTAGCAAATACTAACTTAGTGTTTAGTGTAGACCTGTGTAAACCAAAAATGACTGATACAGATCTAATTCAATTCAGAGAATTATTTTGCCAAGTTTAAGGATAAAGAAACATAAACCACTGTAGGCTCTGTGGCCTGTGCTTTTTCCAAAGAGAGTTTTGCTGACTTCCATATTTATACGGGTGAGACCAGGCAGGAGCAGATGGAGGATAAAGAAAGTGGGGGAAAGACAGTGAGGCAAGTGTTACATTCTTACAAGGCCTTGATTAGCACTCACTGCATCTAGATGTTGCATGTGTAAAGAGGAGTGGGGAAAAAGTTGATTGTACATTTGTCTTGTGTGTGGGAGATCTACATTTTACATAAGATAAGCAAACTTGTGAAATTACAGCTGTCTCTTTGGGAACAAAAAGAAGGTAGTATTAGCATGACTCAGTTCCCAACCTTTCCTTTGGCATAGTGAGTTTGGGGTATCAAAATTTTATTTTCCTTGTTCTTCGAAATATTTCAGAGAAAGCATTTTAGAAGAAAATGATTGTTTGGTTATATTTTTCCCCTAATCTTTCAACAATAGGATGGTTTTTCGTAGAAGGTAAGGACTCACATTTTTAAGGAGACTCATTCTAGAAGGTTGTGAAGAAATAAGGGAAATAAGAAATAAAGGGAAAAAAGAAGAAGAAAGAGACACAGCTGGATTATAGCAACAAAGTAGAAAGCAATCCTTGAAAACCAATAGACTATATTGCAGAGCAGTCCATATATAACTAGACAGTCATGAAAATGTTTTATGTAAATAAATAAGATGCTGTTATTTCTCCAAAGTTTAAGTTTTCTAGTTTCGGTCTGCAGGGCTTTACAAAAAGCACAGTTTTAACTTCTACTAATTCCAAGTCAGAAAAAAATGGGAAAGAAAAAATCATAAAACATAGAAAATGTTAGGTTGGAGACTTGTAACCAGTAAAAGAATTTAGGATCCAGTCTAGCTAAATTGTAGACAAATAATAAAACTAGAAGGCAATGAGCAAGGCTGGAATCCAATAAAAGATGTACTATAGTTTCATTTGAAATACATTTTTCTCTCTACAGTTTTCCATTTTTACTAAAGCAAAATCATAGTAAGACCAATTTATTTCCAACGTAAGTTTTAGTTTTATTGTATTTGGCCTGATTATTTTCATAAAGTGCTACAAGAATAATTTTTTTTTCCGTATAGGCTCTTCTAAGTTGGCATTGATGGAACTTTTTTTTAAACAAAGTGTCTAAGATTTGACTTTTCAAAAAGCCCCTCAAGCTCAAACAAGGATTTATTGTGCCTGCAAATAACCGTATGAACTGGGTGAATTCCTCTCCTCTTGAGGTCACAAGATTACTTGGAGTTCCTAGGCCTGTCAGAAAGTGACATGCTTTTCTTACCACAGGTCAGAAAATCTGTAAAGAAACCGCATAGAGAAGGTACAAGGTCAGTCTCTCCAAGGGAATTTTATTGATTCTATTATTCAACCTAAATTTCTCAAAGCAATCTGCTCATAGATGAAAATGTGCTATTCCAGCCAAAGCCTTGGCAAGGTAGCCAGTGTCTCCAATTGTGTCCTGTTACCAAAAAAAAAAAAAAAAAAAAAATTATTACTGATCATATGCAAATAACTTACATTACCATAAATTAAGAATATTCAGAAATAGTTTTCAAATTCTGGGAAAGTCAGGTAAGAGAAAGAAGTATACTTCAAATTTTTCTCTAAAGAGTATACAATATTTAATTGTTAAAAACTAAATAGCTAAGAAAAAAGTTTTCTTTACTCTGAAAAACAAAACAAAAATAGTCGTCAATGTTTCAAATGAAAAAATCCTAAAAAATTGTTTCAGTCCTCTGTTACTTCAGTGCCACATAATTAACTTGCTCTACTTTATATGAGCTTAGCAGTCCTCATGAACACATCAGCCTGTTAATTAGAATCCTGGGAATTTTGTTGTTTTTATTGTTGTTGTTTTCATTAGTACAATGGCACAATCTCGAAAGTTATCAGAAACCTAAATTCAAGAAAACCTATCAGAGTCATTTTCATGAACTCCCCTAAAGAAGCAAGTTTTGTGCCACTGGTTTTTTATAAACCACTTATTGAGAATAATCAAAGTAAAACAATAATTGTGAATGAAAGATTCTTAGGACAGTCATAGCTACAGGTACAGTTGACAAGAAATTTGGTTAATTCTGTGTCATACAACAATTTAACATAATAATCATAGTTATTACTGACAACATACAGTAAGCCATGTCAGAATTACTGGCATTCATATGATTTTGGAGCACATGCTAATATTTAGGTAAATAGAACTCAAAGAAAGTTAAATATTCATCCATGTTTCCTGTATGATTTTAACATATTAAATATGGCTATTGAGTCCCTATTGGACTTCAGGTGACGTAATATTCAAAAAGCTAATTAGGTCACTAAGGCTGAATTAGAATTTGATTTGGAAAGTTTGTCCAATATCAAAGGTTTGAAACACTTGATATTATAAAATAGAATCACCAATCACGATGAAATAAATTACTCATTAAGCCAAAAATTATATTTTAAGTATTTCTAAAAAGTAAAAACCTTTATTCTTTGATATAGAGAAAGAAGATTCAGTTTCTCAAATAATAAGGTCTAATATCAGGCTGAATGCACTGGCTTGTGCCTGTAATTCCATTGCTTTGGGAGGCCAACACGGGAAGACCATTTGAGCCCAGAAGTTCAAGGTGAGCCTGGGCAATATAGTGAGACCTCGTCTCTACAAAAAAGAAATTTCTAAATTATCTGGTTGTATTGGTGTGTGCCTGTAGTCCTAGCTACTACAGAGGGTTGAGGAAAGATCACTTGAACTCATGATGTGGAGGTTGCAGTGCGCCAAGATCACACCACTGCACTCCAGCCTGGGTGACAGAGTGAGACCCTGTCTCAAAAAAACAAAAATACCCTGAAAAAAATGAAAAACCAGTAAGAGCTAATAAATATAGTATGAGACCAACTGAACCTTACTCCCCTCTTCTTGTTTTGCAATTTGCCCAAAAGGCAAACAGAAATCTTTCACTCTCTCTTAATATTAAACAAAATCCTGGTTCAAAAAAGAAAACCAACTTTACCTTTGCTTGGTGTGGTATTAATACTAAAGCAATTTTAGTAAAATTTTATAAATGAATTCATCAAATATCAGTCAGTTTAATCATAAGGTAAGATTTAAGAAATGCTTGTTAACATTTTACTATTTTCTACTGAGGAGCAGATAAGTTCTCTGAGAAAATCATGTCCAGATTCTGCGCTTGCGTAAGTGTGCTTTTTAATGTTCAATTTATAGAAAGACTAAATAATACCCTTTAAATTTCAGCCCACTTGGTCACACACAGTATTTCTTTTGTAAGATCAATCTGCTACAAATCTACAATGCAGTCAACCTTTCAGTTTTGTCATATCATTTGACCTTAGAACAACAACAAAAAAATTATTTCTGAGCTTCCTTTACCTTTTTTTTGAGATGAAGTCTCACTCTCTCACCTGAGCTGGAATGCAGTGACACAGTCATAGCTTACTATAGCTTCAAATTCCTAGGCTCAAGCAGTCCTCCCATCTTTTAGAGTCTTGAGTAGCTGGGACAACAGGCACACACTACTGTGCCTGGCTAATTTTTTTTTTTTTTGTAGATATAGTGTCTCACTTTGTTGCCCAGCCTGGTCACAAACTGGTGGCTTCATGTAGTCCTCCCATTTTGGCCTCCAAAAGTGCTGGGATTACAGGAATGAACCACCACACCAAGCCCCAAGTTTCTGTATCCATTTAGCTTTATCTATCAATTTTAAGACAATTTGAAAACCTCTACAGTAGACAAAATTTCCCTTTGTAAGGAAAACACATTTCTCATACCTTTCTGTAGCAATTTTTTTCCTAAAAACACACCTCACTTTTATTATACACTTTGGATGCATCTAGTAGATTTCATTATATATGTTAATTATAATGTTAATTACCTCTCAGTAACTTTTATTTTTAGTGAAAAAATCTAGGAAGTAAGAAATTTTACTTATGTATTAGGTGCAGAACCAGGAACAAAAGACAGAGCTGCCAATAATGTCTGACCCTTCCCACTGTAGTCAGAGGGCACATTTGGGCTGAGGAGAACACTATATGTCCCCTGACCTTACTATGGCTGTAAGAAAGACAAGTCAATTATTTAAAATATCACAGAGCACTTCAGACCAAATATCTAAATTAAATTCTGAAGACATTTCTATTTTATTTTACCAATTATTTTATTTTAGGTTCAGGGGTACATTTGCAGGTTTGTAATACGGGTAACTTTTGTGTCACAGAGGTTTGGTGTGCAATTTTGGAACATACACTAACACATTTATATACATTGAACCCAAAGAAAGTTAAATATCTGACCATGCACTTTAATCAAGGGTAGCCTTATGAATTTTAAGCAATGCTAAGAGATTTTAATGTACAGAGCCAGAATTCTCAAGGATAGTCATGACGCTTTTGTCAGTCATTTGTAAAATTTGATATTCTAATCAATTATTAAGAATATGAGATCTCTAAAATCTTTTTTATGTATCTCCAATCAAAACTTTGTGGAGGAGACAGTGATTTTTACCAAAACAGGAAGAAAAAGTGATTGCACAATTTACATAAGTTGAGATCTTTGAACATAAGAATTTATAACCGACTAACAAGAAACCTAGACTTAAAGCTACCAAATCCAATTAAAAATCCCCAAGCCAGCTCCTCACTTGCAGATGCTGGTCCAAGTTGAAGACTGCTCTCTGCCTCCTCAGAAGCAGCAAACTCCTAGAAAGGGAGTTCTACAAGAGAACATACCTCGGACCTCAAACAAAAAGTTTGGGAGATCGGGGATCTCTGTAGAAGGAGGCTCCCAGACCTCAGCAAATCATCCAGTCAGTCAGAACAATACAAAGCTTCCAGCTGGCTGTACCGGGGCCCTGCTCCGAGAGTTGCTGCAGGCCAAAGGGCCAGACTCTGCACAGAACTCACTGTGGTTTCCACAATGTAAACCAAAAAGTGACTGAGGCGGGTCTCAGTAAATTGAGAGCTAGATCTTGCCAACTTTGAGGATGTGCGTGGGAAAAAGAAACACAAGTTACAGCAGGATCTGTGGTCTGTGCTTTTTCCTAAGAGAGTTTTGATGACTTCAGCATTTAAAGAGGAAAAAGTGAGCAGTAAGGGAAGGAGGGAAAAAGAAGAAAAGAGGGGTAGGCCCTGAGGCAAGTGTTTGCATTCTTGTGAGGCTTTGATTAGCACTCACTGAAACCACATTTTACATATGAAAATGGAGTGGGGGATAAAGTTGATTGTGCATTCATCTCATGTTTGCTACATTTTGCATAAGATAAAGTAACCATGTATAATTACAGCTATCTATTTGGGGAAAAAAGGAAGTCAGTTTTAGTGTGACAGGGTTCCCAAGCCTAACTTTCCCATTGGGCATAGTGATTTAGTGTCCTGAGATTTTATTTTCCTTTCAAACCTGCTATTAGTGTACACATTTCGTGTGTGAGTGCATTAACTTGTCACAGCATCTCAGGAGGTAGACACTACTGTGAGCTTCTGAAAGTTCTAGCTCTGAATCTGAGCTAAAGCCCTACAGGAAGAGACTTAGAACAACCTTGAGCTTGACCTAGTGTCCCTACTCACGTCAACTGTGGTAGAATAGCATTTCTCTCTTAGAGTAAACACTTCCTATGTGCAAAGAATTCCTCACCTACCCTATTGTAATGAAATTATTTTCCTATATTAAATTCTAAATACTCCATTGAATTCTTTTTTCTCTGGAGGTCTATAATCCTCCTGAAATTGATTTCATGCATGAGTTTAAAAGTTAAATTTTATTTCTCCAGATGGATATTCAGTATCCTGAAATATTTATTGAAAATTCTCTTTTTCCACTAATTTTTCTTTTGGATTATTTGTTTATATAGGCATCTATCAGATTTTCAACTCTTTTTTATTTTTATTGATTGTTCTTTATTTTATTTTATTATTGTTATTATTTTTTTTTTTTGAGACGGAGTCTCGCTTTATTGCCCAGGCTGGAGTGCAATGTTGCGATCTCAATTCACTGCAGCCTCTGCTTCCTGGGTTCAAGCAATTCTCCTGCCTCAGCCTCCTGAGTGGAAGGGATTACAGGCACATGTCACCACACTCAGCTAATTTTTTTTATTTTTAGTAGAGATGGGATTTCACCATGTTGGTCAGGCTGGTCTCAAACTCCTGACCTCATGATCCATCCACCTTGACCTCCCAAAGTGCTGGGATTACAGGCGTGAGCCACCATGCCTGGGCTGTTGATTCTTCTTTCTGTGTTCAAAGATTACATTTTCTTATTTTTTGGAGCGTTCATTTCACACTAGAAATTTCCCTCCAGAGACTGTTCTCTTCATCACTGTGCTACCGAAGACAGGGAAGGATAAAACCATGCATGTCTTACACTTACGTTAATATTCCCAGCTGTAGTTCAAAATAACAACAGGTCATAGAACCTGTGGAGACAAAATGACCCATTTTGGATGCTAATCCACCATGTTACTTCTGATTTACCCAGGTTCCATGAATGCCTTCTGATCTCTCATTTATTTGCTGTCCTTAGTGTAAAATCATGTCAACAAAAATTATAGGCTATGATGCATGTAGCCTCCTTGTCCATTCTGGAGGGTTGCTTTTAATTGCCTTGCTAAGGCATGTATACCCCTTCCCTGTGGAGTATTAACCCAGGGTCTGGAGAGTAACAGTGTGAACAACTACCTACCTGCAGCCATCCAAAGTTATGCTCCTGTGTGTACGTTGCATCCATAAATTAACTAGTACTGACAAAATGGATTTTCTGCCTCCTTTAATTTTTCAGATCCTTTGGCATTTGAGAGTTGCTTCGTGTATACGGCCCTGTAATGGAGCAAATGGCCAGCCAGGAAACCAAAATATGGACAAGGGGACAGAAGCATCTGTGGAGGAAGTTTTACGAGTGGCCCTCCTCATCCTTGTGGGTGGTGTTGCCCATATGCTATGTGTCTGTGGACCACTTTTGAGGGTGCCTCAAAAGTGACAGAGGGTCTAGAAAGCTTGTTAGTAAAATGCTACTAAAAAGTATGACTCACTGTGGTGAGAAAGATTGCCAAGCGGTGACAGCAGTGAGTTTGCTGCTGTTATTTTCTATGTGAGTGGTCACGAAAGCACAAGTAGCAGCTGAGGCAAGTGTAGGGAAGCTGGGAAAAGAATCACAGTGAGAAAGGGATGTGAGAACTTCCATGTCTGTGCTAATGTCTGGGTTTTTTTGGATAAACTTGAAACTCAGGAGGCACAGTTGGAAATCGTACCTTGCCACTTTGTGTTGCTGGGAGAGAGAAAACTGGGCCCGCTGAATGTGTGGACTGTCCTTGCCAAGCCAGGCTGGGATGCAAATACCTGCAATTCTTGGGAACCAACCAGTGAGTCAGATGATGACATAGAGGTTAACACAGAGGAGGAAGATCATTATCCTCCCCATTTGAGAGTGAAACTCTTCATGCAGTGGAAAGCCTGATTCCAACACACACAGGCCTGGGCAGGATTACTGGAGACAGCAAAAACTTTTAAACAGCTGCCAAGAGAAAGCTTTATGTACATGAATGGTGCAGCTATGGGACACCAGTGGGGATGATATCTCACTAGAAGGGAATGAACCTGAAAAATCAATACAGAAGTACCCCCGGAAGTGAAATAATCCCCTTATGGAACAAGATATGGGGAAAGCCATTTCAGATTTCCTAGAAACTCAAAAGGGAAGAGATTAGTTCTGACTGATTGCTAAAGGAAAATGGAAAAAGGGAGAGACAAAGTTTGCTGGACCGAAAAAAGGAGTTTAAAAAGTTGCAATTAGGGTTGCTAGGAAACAAATGTGATATGATCTGATTTCACTGGGATTGACAAAGAATACAGATGGGCAACCCAATGGCATATTAGTGGGGTTTGGAAAGACTTGACTCCTGAACATTAGTTTAGACCCCTTCCTAGTACCCGCCCCCTCCCACCTCTACCAGAAGAGGGAGAAAGACAAGAAGAAACCCTCGGTAAAAGGATCCCAATCTCTGCAATTCAGGGGTGGACATCTTTCCAGCCTGAAGATCATAGGTAGGGTCAAGACTGCTTCTGTGTAAGAGCAATAGGGGGAGACCAGAGGTCGTATTTGGAACTCACTATTGATTGGAGTCTAAAACGGCACTAAGAGAACCTCAACTTTAGTGGGAGCAGGTGAGGAATGTGTCTTAATTGATGGAAATCCAGAGAGAGACCCTAGTAAGTAGGAAGCTATAGATAGTTGTGAAGGGTTAAAAATCTGAGTGAAACAAACTCCTCTCCTCCTTAGTTTTGTCTAGAGTTCCCCCGTTGCTTACTCTCCTGTCTTTATCTCAACTATTTCAGAAAACATCTTGAGTAAGGATGTCTTCTTAGGATGCACTTTACAAACATCTGTGGGGGAATTTCACCTATGACAAAGGCTATATTAAGAGGGGAGGCAAAATGGGAAAGTGGACCTCCCTCCCCCACCGTGTATTGTTAATGTGAGACAATATCATCTTCTGGTAGAACACAAGAAATCACAGCCACTGTGGAGAAACTGGCCAAAGTTAATACTAGCCGGCCAGCCCAGAGTCCTTTCAACCATCCTATATGACCAGTAATAAAATCTGATGGCACTTCCAACAGTAGACGAGTGGACACTACCAATCTTTCCAAGATACATGCTGCTGTGTGTAATATAACCCAAGTGACTGAGCAATTAATACAAAACAGACACTTATGCTGTGTTAGATTTAGCTAATGCCTTCTTTAGCATCCCTTTTACCCTGACTTGCAGGCATTATATTGATGATATTCTAACTTCTGAGGACTGACTTGTCATTGCTGCAGCAACACTGAGATGCACTGGCACCCTTCTTCAATCCAGAGGATGGGCCATCAACTCACAAAAGTGCAAGGCCTGGGAGCAGCTGCAAAGTTCCTATGGATCACTTGGCGAGGTAAGACACACCTTACTTCAGGCTTGGTCATTGAGAAAATATAACAATTTTGCATACCTAAAACAGTTAAACAGTTGCAAAGCTTCCTAGGTCTTTGGGGATACTGGTGGGCTTTCATCCCATATTTATTTCAATGTTTGCATCCCCTATACTGACTATTAAATAAGCAATCTCAAATGGGCACAGTAGCTCACACCTGTAATCCCAGCACTTTGGGAGACCGTGGCGGGCATCACTTGAGGCCAAGAGTTTGAGACCAGTGTGGCCAACATGATGAAACCTCTTCTCTACTAAAAGTATAAAAAATTAGCCAGGCATGGTCATGCGTACCTGTAATCCCAGTTACTTGTGTGGCTGAGGCATGAGAGTTGCTTGAACCTGGGAGGTGGAGGATTTAATGAGCTGAGGTCATGCCACTGCACTCCAACCAGAGCGACAGAGCCAGAGACTGTATCTCAAAAAAAAAAAAAAAAAAAAAAGAGGGGATCTAGGATAAAGAACAAGTGGTAGTATTTGAGAAGGGCTAAAATATTGATGGCTCAGGCACAAGCTCTAGTTTCCCCCCTCTGGGATACCAGTGTCTTTAGATGTGACTGTAAGTCCTGAAGGGACAGGACAGGTCCTATGGCATGTGCGGCAGGGGAAAACAGTTCTTCTAAGATTCTGGTCACTGCTGTGGAAGTGTGCTGAAGCCCACTCTTCTCCAACTGAACAACAGGTTCTGGGAGCATGTAAGGCCATGCCGCACATCTGCCTGTAACTGATCATCTGCCAGTAACAACGAGAACAGATCTATTAAAGGCTGGATACAAGGGTTGTTTTCCAGGCCTACATCAGCTATTTCTCAAGCGTTCATTTTACAAAAGTGGCATGCATACCTGGAACAATGTGGTGCCGTCTCCACAAGTCCTTTGGGAGACGCGTGCTGTCTTAGAGCCAGGACACTCTGAGACCATTGCTGCCGCTGTGGCGGAGGCCCTGTAGGAGATGCCTCTAGTAACATACAAAGGCACATCTCCATTCCTGAAAGTGCTTGGCACTCAGATGAATGGAGCTGAGGTGACCCTTGTGTTAGATGACAGTAACTGTACAGTTGCAGACAAATACTATCTGACAGAGAGTGTTGAGGTTTCCAAATATAATAGTGAACGAATCTCTTTCTCCTCGCAGTTATGTCAGTTTTGGCCTTACATAGTTTGACATTCTGTTGTTAGGCACTTAAATGCTTTAAGGATTATTATGTTGTACTGGATAACTGAGCCCTTCATCTTTGTGTAATGCCCGTGTTTATTTTTAGTGACTTTCCTTGAAAGACTGCTCTGTCTGTAATTCATGCAGTGACTCTTCCTTTGATAAGTAAGCGTTTGCCTAAGCTATTTTGTTTCATCTATTTACTTTAAATGTATACGTGTCTTTATATTTCATAGATTTTACGTAACATCATTTAATTGGGTTGACTTTGTTGATCTACGCTGACATTCTCAGTTCTTTGATTGATGCTTTTAGACTCTTGACAACCAATGGAGTTGGATTAATATCAACCATATGTGTTACTCTCTTTGATTTGTTGCCCCTGTTCTTTCTTCCCATTATTGTACTTCACTTGTTTTGTGTGTTTTGTGGTTTTAATTGAGAATTGTATGCAATTCTATTTTCTCTCCATTCTTAGCATATCAATTATATAACTTTTTTTTTTTTTTGTAGTATTTTAGTGGTTGCCCTATGGAATAAAACTTTTATTTTTCATATTCTTAGTTTAGTCTCACAGATAATGGTTTCTGGAAAATAATGATAGCACCGATGTATTTGATTAGGCATGCTTATGTCTATATGTTATGTGTATATAAATATACACGTATATGTGCATGTGTACTCACGTATAAGTGAAATGAATGACAGCACTAATAGGGGGAACAAAACAGTTAAGATTATTTTGTTATTCTAAGATATTCATACTACCTGTGAGTGACACAGTGTTTTTTGAAAAGTATCTTGGATTCATTTTGAACGTAATATTGCAAACTCTGGGTAAGGGTTTTGGACCAAGGGCCTCAGTTCTTTGCTGGCTTTGGCCTGTTTCTGCATTCAGTTCCCTCCCATGTTGGCTTCTCCCATATGGCAAATGTTCCGTCAAAGACACCAAGGGAGGGATTTTGCTAGCAAGACAAGAATCATAATCTAATATAACACAATGATCCTACTAATGTCCCATCACCATTGTAGTCTTCTGTTGATTTGAAGCAACTCACAGTTTCTGACTACATTCATTGGAAGGAATTAGAATACAAAGTTACTTATCAACGTTACTTATACTTAGAGGTGGGAGTCATTGGGTGCCATCTTAGGTTCTACCTGTCACATCTGAACTTCTCCAATATGAAATCATTTTTCGGTCTTCACTTATTTTCTATTACCTTGACCCTTTTGACAAGGACTAGTCAGTTCTATTGTAAAATTTCCCACAATATGAAGTTGTCTGATGTCTTCTCATAATTAGACTAGGGATTATGGATTAAATTCAATGTTTTCAGTATTTATATTTATTTAAGTTTAAAGATAAGAGACTGAACAATATAGTATTTATATATATAAAACATACAGGAAAAATGAAGATAAGAAAAATAGAGATGTACAAAAATAATCCATAATAATAGTTACCTTCAGCTGTTAACAAAGATGATGAAATTCAGGAGATACATTCACGGGGCATCAATGATATTGTTAATGTTCTTTCTGTTTTATAAGCTCAGCAAAGGCTTAACATAAAATAAACTTTTGAAATTTAAGAATAGTTTTAGATTTACAGAGCAGTTCCAAATATGATACATGGAGTTTCCACAGACTCCATATACCATGTTCCTTAATAACCCCCTTATATTAGTGTGGGATATTAGTCACAATGAACCAACCAGTATTACACTATTATTAGCTATCCACACTTTATTCAGCTTGATTTAGTTTTCATTCAATGTCGATTTTCTGTTCCAGGATCCTATCCAGGATATCTTATTGCATTTACAATTCATGCTCCTTAATTGACTTTGACCGTGACAATTTCTCCAAGTTTCCGTGATTGCTATGACATTGGCCTTCCTAATTTGGGATTTCTTTCATGTTTCTTTCATGATTAGACTGGATTGTAAGTTTCAAGGAGGAAGACCACAGAGGGAAAGTGCCATTCTTATCACATGCTGTTAAGGGTACAGACTATAACATGCTTTATCATTTTTGATGTTCATTTAATCATCTGAATGAGATACTTCAAATCAAATTTCTACACTGTGAAATTACTTTTTTTTTTCCTTCTCCTTTCCATGTTGTATGTTTCAAAAAGAAGTCACTGTACACAACACACAAATAAGTGAAGAATTATGTTCCACTTCCTAGGGACAGAGTGTCTGCAGAAATTATTTGGAATTAATCACAATGAACAAATGCCTATTCTTCTTCAATTATTCCATATTATTCCATCATTGTTCTATCCATAGGCAAACATGGGTACTTATTTTACACTTTACTTGAAATAATTTATTTGGTTTATTGTGCAAATTGCTTCAGTATTATCCAAGGGACTTTCTCTTTTTTTCTTTTCTTTTTTTTTTTTTTTTTTTTTTTTTTGAGACAGAGTCTCGTCTCGCTCTGTCGCCCAGACTGGAGTGCAGTGGTGCCATCTCAGCTCACTGCAACCTCCGCCTCCAGGGTTCATGCCATTCTCCTGCCTCAGCCTCCCTAGTAGCTGAGACTACAGGCGCCCTCCACCATGCCTGGCTAGTTTTTTGTATTTTAGTAGAGATGGGGTTTCACCGTGTTAGCCAGGATGGTCTCAATCTCCTGACCTCATGATCTGCCTGCCTCGGCCTCCCAAAGTGCTGGCATTATAGGCGTGAGCCGCCGCGCCTGGCTGGGACTTTCTTTCAGTTGGATTGTCTATAATTTTGAAATCTCCCCATAATTACCGTTTGTTGGTGTTGTGTGGCTGTTTATTGCATCATTGGTTGGCATTTTCTTTTCTTCTGGCACTACCAGGTGCTGCAGGCTGATTGTGTTTATTCCCTGTCTAACCCTATTATCCACCATTTCTTCACAATGCCCTAGTTCCTTTGAATGGAAAATGGAATTAGAAATGAAGATCTAGAGACTAGGGTATATTCATTGCCCCTGGGGCATCTGATGACTTGAGGTCTTGTCAGCTGACTGAGCAGAAGAATATACATGTGTATAAATATTTCAACAGGTCTGCATATGTATCTATATTAAACTAACCATGAATTCCATCTAATATTTCTGGCAGCACTTGATCTAATTCACTACCACATGAAGCTGTCTATCCATTCCAACCTGTTTGTATGTAGCTTGCGCCTCTAACATGGAACTAGTTGGCTCTGTTAACTTAATGATGTCATCCAAAAATACATGCATAGCGTTTTCAAAAGTGGTAATTTATACACCCCTGGGAAACTACTTTACCAACTAAAACTAAGTCCTCATGTACAAATTGTTTGTCCTTTTGACTTAGAATCTCAGGATCTCTCTGTATGTCCTAATTTACTTAGGTCAGCCCCCTTTTCCCACTCTGGTGAGCTTATTTCACACATTTGTTATAGAGTTATATTATTTAATCTCTCTATCATATCAACTAAATGAGACCTTTTTTTTTTTTTTTTTTTTTTTTCCTGGATACAGTCTCACTCTGTTGCCCAGGTTGGAGTTCAGTGGCACGATCTTGGCTTACCTCAACCTCTGCCTCCCACGTTGAAGGAATTCTCATGCCTCAGCCTCCCGAGTAGCTGGGATTACAGGCATGTGCCACCTGCATGGCTAATTTTTGTATTTTGTATTTTTAGTAGAGGCAGGGTTTTGCCATTTTGGCCGGGCTGGTCTCAAACTCCTGTCTTCAAGTGATCCCCCCACCAACCTCAACCTCCCAAAGTATTGGGATTACAGGCATGAGCCACGGTGCCTGGCCTAAATAAGGTTTTTATTTTACTGTCTGTGTGTTACGAAGTTCTGTAGGTCTTGAATGACAGTGTCACATATTCAGTGTCAAGTTGTCATATAGAACAATTTCACAGCCCCAGAGACATTTCTTGTACTTTTGTTTAACCCAAGGCTACTGTATTAATCTGTTCTCCCATTGGTATGAAGAAATACCTGAGACTGGGTAATTTATAAAGAAAAGAGGCTTAATTGCTTCACGGTTCTGCAGGCTATAAAGAAAGTATAGTGACTTCTGCTTCTGGGAAGGCCTCAGGAAATTTCCAATCATGGTGGAAGGCAAAGGGGGAGCCAGCACTTCACACGGCCACAGCAGGATGAAGAGAGGGAGTGGTGTGCTATACTTTTAAGCAACCAGATCTTGTGAGAACTCGCTCTCAGGAGAACACCACCAGTTGTGCTAAACCATTTATGAAAAATCACCCTCAGGATCCAATCACCTCCCACTAGATCCCACCGCAAACACTGCAGATTATAATGTGACATGAGATTTGGTGGGGACAAAGATCCAATTTATTTAGTGATGAAGTTGTGTTCTTATGTTCTCGTCTATGGATTTGGTCTGTTTGGCTCCTATACTTAGATGCATTGTTAATTTGAGTCAATCCTGCATATGGTGCTAGGGAGGAGATAGGTTGCACGTTAGTGTCTATTTGTCCCAGCAACACTGTGTGAGGAAATATTTCTTTATATTGTATTGATTTGGCAACCTTGTAAAATTGTTTTACCATGCATGTAAGAATTAATTTTTGACATTTGATTCTATTCCATTGATCTATATGTCTCTCCTCACATAGTAGATACACACACAGACACACACACACACACACACATGCACACGGTACATGATATGGTTTGGTACAGGCATGTAATATGAAATAAGCACACATCGTGGAGAATTGGGCATCTATCTCCACAAGCATTTATCCTTTGAGTTACAAACAATTCAATTATATGTTTTAAGTTTTGTAAAAATATACAATTATTATTGGCTTTTATAGTTACCCTGTTATGCTATCAAATAGTATGTTTTATTCATTCTTTCTATTTGTTTTGTAACCATTAAACATCCTTACCTTCCCCCAGCCCCCTGCTACCATTCCCAGCCTCTGTTAACCATCCTTCTACTCTCTATGTCCATGAGTTCCATTGTTTTTATTTTTAGAAGCCATAAATAAGTGACAACGTGATATTTGTCTTTCTGTGCCTGGTTTATTTCACTGCAGATAGTGATCTCCAGTTTTATCCTTGTTGTTGCAAATGACTGGGTCTCTCTATTTTCTATGGCTTAATAGTACTCCACTGTTTATATGCACCGTATTTTCTTTATCCAGTCATCTGTTGATGGACACTTAGATTGCTTCCAAATCTTAGCTGTTGTAAACAGTGCTGCAACAAGCATAGGAGTGCAGATGTCTCTTTGATATACTGATTTCCTTTCTTCAGGGTATATATCCAGCAGCCTACTGCTGGGTATATTTGGTAGCTCAATTTTAGTTTTTTGAGGAACCTCCAAACTGTTCCCCATAGTGGTTGTACTAATTTGCATTCCCACCAACAGTGTACAAGGGTTGCTTTTCTCCACATCCTCACCAGCATTTGTTATTGCCTGTCTTTTGGATAAAAGCCATTTTATCTGGGGTGAGATGATGTCTCATTGTAGTTTTGCTTTGCATTTCTCTGATGATTAATGATTTTGAGCACCTTTTCATATGCTTGTTTGCCATTTGTATGTCTTTGAGAAATGTTTATTCAAATATTTTGTCCTTTTTGGTTTGATTATTTGATTTTTTTCCTATAGGGTTGTTTGAGCTGCCTATATATTCTAGTTATTAATCCATCAGATGGGTAGTTTTCAAATATTTTTTTCCCATTCTGTGGGTTGTCTCTTCACTTTGTCGATGAGATCCTATCCTGTGCGGGAGCTTTTTAACTTGATATGATCTCATTTGCCCATTTTTGCATTGGTTACCTGTGCTTGTGGGATATTGCTCAAGAAATTTTCTCCTAGACCAACATACTAGAGAGTTTCCCTAATGTTTTCTTGTAGTAGTTTCATAGTTGGAGGTCTTCGATTTCAGTCTTTAATCCATTTTGATTTGATTTTTTGCATACAGCGAGAGACAGAAGTCTAGTTTCATTCTTCTGCATATGGATAACCAGTTTTCCCAGCACCATTTATTTAAGGGATTGGCTTTTTCTCCAGTTTATGTTCTTGGCAACTTTGTCGAAAACGAGATAACTGTAGGGTTGTGGATTTGTTCCTTGGTTCTCTACTCTGTTCCATAGGTCTATATGGGTATTTTTATGCCAGTACCATGCTGTTTCATTTACTATAGCTTTGTAGTATAATTTGAAGTCAGGTAATGTAATTCCTCTAGTTTTGTTCTTTCTGCTTAGGATAGCTATAGATATTCTGGGTCTTTTGTGGTTCCATATCCTTAACATAATTTTGATTACTATTACTTTGTAGTAAGTTTTGAAATCAGAAAGTATGATTTTACTACACATAATTTGTTGTTTTTCAAAATTATTTTGTCTGTTCTGGAATTCTATTGCATTATATATTAATTTTAGAGTAAGATTGCCAATTTAGGAAGAAAATGTTACCTAGGATTTAGCTAGGGATTGCATTAGATCTATTTGGAAAGTATTACCAACCTAATGATACTAAGCTTTCTGATCAATGACAGCTCAATGTATTTAATTTATAATTTTATTAATTTTGATATGTTTTGTAGTTCTCAATATGCATATCATATACTTATTTTATTAAATTAATTCATAGGTATTTAACTTTTATGCCATTTTAAATGAAATGGTTTTTGAAATTTTGTTTTTAGATTGTTAATTGCTAATAAATAAAAATACAATTGATTTTGTATATTGACCTGTACTAAGCTGTACTACAAGCTTGCTTAACCCTTTTTTCACTTTTGTTATGTTTATTAGAGTTTTTATGATGTGTATAGACAGGATCATGTCATTTGTAGACATAATTTGACTTTCCATCCAATCTTACTGCTTCATATTTATTTCCTACACCGATTACCTTGGCCACATCCTCCAATACAGTGTTGAATAAAACTGTGAAAGTGATCTCCTTCTCTTATTTCTAATTTTACAAGAAAGTTTTTGAACTTCTCAGAAAATTTAGGATATCATGTGAGCTTTTTTATGCTTTCATGGTGAGGAAATTTCCCTTATTTGCCTAAGTTGTTGCATGTTTTTATAATGAATGAAATTTGAATTTGGCAAGTGCTTATTGCTCATCTTTTAAGATGACCATGTGTATTGTGTCCCTTATTTCTTAATGTAGTTTATGGCACTAATTCTTTTTGTATGTTTAACCAAATTTGCATTCCTAAGATGTATACCTTGGTCAAAATTTATAAATTTTTACATGTCTGTTATTTGTTTTGATAGTATTTCCTTGAATTTTTGTGTTTATGTTCATAAGTCATATTGATCATAGTTTTTCTTTCTTGAGTAACTTTGTCTAGCTGTGGTATAAGGCTAACTGATAATTCACATTGGAATGTGATCTGTTCTTTGTGTTGTTCTTACTGTTTTTTATGTGAAAGGTCTAATATTATTTAGCACAGAGAGAACTGAACACATAAAAAGGAGAAAAAATGTACATTTTTTCAAGATAATTTTCAGACGTTGCAAACAATTGTATAAGTAAGTAAAACCAAATCAGAGTAGTAAAGAGATGTAATTGGGCTACATAGATGGAGATTTACAATACACTAGAAAGGGAGAGAGGAAGGTGGGTGATAAATTACTATTTTTAATATGATTTTCACTATTTTGCATATTTCTTTCTTTAAATGCACTACACACAAGTATAGACACAAAAATATGGGTTGACAAACAGGTGTTCATTATTTAGAAGAAATAAAAAATTTAAATTCTGGTATTTCTTTTTTTTTTTTTTTGAGATGGAGTCTCGCTTTGTCGCCCAGGCTGGAGTGAGTGGGGCGATCTCGGCTCACTGCAAGCTCCGCCTCCCGGGTTCACACCATTCTCCTGCCTCGGCCTCCAAGTAGCTGGGACTACAGGCGCCCACCACCTCACCCGGCTAATTTTTTGTATTTTTAGTAGAGACGGGGTTTCACCGTGTTAGCCAGGATGGTCTCAATCTCCCGACCTCGTGATCCACCCGCCTCGGCCTCCCAAAGTGCTGGGATTACAGGTGTGAGCCACTGCGCCCGGCCAAATTCTGGTATTTCTTTAAGGTCAGTTTAGTTTGTATGCTCAGGAGACCTAACATGTAGACATATGAAGGGACATGTTTTGTGAGCCTTTATAAATATCTATAAAAAATAGAATATCAGAGTTTTTAAAAACTTAAAAGTTGAACAAAACAAAAATTTAAATATTATTATTAAAGTTGTCACCTATTTCCAGATGAGGACTTAGAGAAACAAACAGTTGGCAAACCAGTGTAGCAGGTGTCTTCCGTGAAGCCGGATGCACACCCTGGGAACTGGGCTGTTGCTGGAGCTGACACTGCTATGCTGCACGTCTGGCTGCCACCAGTTGCCTCCCTCTCTGGAAGTGGAATTTGAATTGCAGGTGCTGACGGCTGATGGAAGAGGGACAAGACCACATTATCTGAAAATTCTTGACTGTGTTGCTTGCTCCTCATTTCACTGCTGGGTGCCACAGGCTTGGGGTTAACTGTTTGTTTTCTGAAAAATATATGATAAATTAGTATGAATTATTTGAAGATGTAAAATCATTCACTGATAATCTCTTCTTGATCAAATCAGGGGTTTTTTTTTTTTTTTTTTTCAGAGACAGGGTCTCACTCTGCATCCAGGCTGGAGCACAGTGGCATGAATGTAGCTCATTGCAGACTTGAACTCCTTTTGCCTCAGCCACTTGAGTAGCTGGGGCCACAGGCACATGCCACCATATCTGGCTAATCTTTTTTCTTCTTTTCTTTTTTCTTCTCTTTTCTTTTCTTTCTTTCTTTCTTTTTTTGTAGAAACAGGTTCTCACTATGTTGCCCAAGCTGGTCCTGAACCCCTAGCCTCAAGTAATCCTCCTGCCTTAACCTACCAAAGCATTGGGATTATAAGTTTGAGCCACCGTGATCAGTCCAGGGTAGGAAATGGAATCTTAACAACTGTCACGTGAGCTTTGAGGGGATCCTTCTCCAGATGAGCCTTCACTTGAGACCTCAGCCTTGGACATCATCTACATCTGGATTCCTGACCCAGAACTGTAAGTAATGTGTGTATGGTTTTGAGCCACCACACTATGTGGCAATTTGTTGTGCAGCAACTGATAACTAAAACAAAAGATAGTACATTTAATTTATAATACTACCCTAGATTAGATTCTGGAACAGAAAAATGGCATTACTGGAAAACCTGGTAAACTCTGAAGAAAGTCTGTAGTTCAGTTAATAGTTTTGTACCACTGTCAATTTATTAGTTTTCATAAATACACTATGGGTATATAAATAAGATGTTAACATTCTAGTAAACTCCTGGGTATGTAAAACTAGCTGTACTCTGTTTGTATCTTTATGTATATGTAAAATTATTTTAAAATGAAATCTTTGATTTTTTATTTTTAATTAAAAAAGACAGGCATGCATATGTTATACCAGCTTCTGGGGAGGCTGACTTGGGAGGATTGCTTGAGCCCAAGAGTTCCACGTTGAAGTGAGCCATGATTGAGTCACTGCACTCCATCTTAGGAATCAGAGTGAGATCATGACTCAAAAAAAAAAAAAAAAAAATGGCCTCAGGGATGAATGGACATATAGGAAAAAAATAGCCAAGCACATTTCCTCTTGTGTTTACCCTTCCAAACGTAAATGCATCCACTTCAGGAAGCCACCGTCAAACTCAAGGAATGCTTGTCCGTATTGGACCTCCCCATCACACTCTTCATTTCCAAGTAACTTGTTTGAGTGTCGGTAACCTCTCTTTTCAGAGTTATTTGGTTATGCCTCACATATCCCAGAAAGGGCCATTTTCAGATATCGTTTAGGAGCGTATCTGCAGGATCCCACTGAACACGTTTTGGCAGACAAAGTTTCTGGATGCCAGAGACCAAGATTGAGAAATGTTAGTGACAAGAAATATAAATTATATTTTCATGTTATGATTTTTTATTAATACAGGCTTTGTTTTCTAAAGATAACTCGCCTTCAAGCCTTGTTGGAATCCTGTGATAATTTCTTTTCACTCCACGTTCTCCATCAAGAATTTTGTGGAACTTTGTATTCTGTTGAATACCAGAATTATATCAGCAATTCCCAAGCCCCAAAGTCACCAAATGGGCATCATCGTTGACATCAGGTGGGTGGAATACAAAAAATATATATATATATGGTGGTTGGTGGTTGTGGCAATTTCTACTTATCTGGACCTGGACAAAAAAATCTTTTCACACCAGATTTTTGGCAGCTGAGATTCAAAATGGTTTTGCACAGGTATGGAAAACCTGATAGAGGCAAAACAACAGGCCAGGTGTGGTGGCTTACGCCTGTAATGCCAGCATATTGGGAGGCCAAAGTGGGTGGATTGCTTGAGTCCAGGAGTTCAAGACCAGTCTGGGCAACATGGAGAAACTGTCTCTACAAAAAAAAAAGAAAAATTTAGCTTGGTATAATGGCACACACCTGTGGTCCCAGCTACTCAGGAGGCTGAGGCAGGTGGATGGATTGAGCCCAAGAGGCCAAGGATGCAGTGAGCCATGATTGTGTGCCTGCACTGCAGCCTGAGCAATAAAGCAAGACCCTCTCAAGAAAGAAAAGCGAGAGAGAGAGAGAAAGGAAAGAGGGAAAGAAGGAAGGAAAGGAAGGAAGGAAGGAAGAAAATACAACATATCCCCAACCCTCCAGCAGTGATCTAAGAGATAGACACAGGCTGAGTGGTGATTCTGCATATGTGCTGGTTAAACAAAGAATCCCACAGCAGGAAGGACTCTCCACTCACTCCACACACAAGTTCCTGTTCAACACACTGCTACGCAGCACCAGGGTTGTTCCCAGGGACCATGCCTAAAAACCCACAAAGACATCGGACTTCATTCTGAACACCCATGGCCATGTATAATGTTGACTTGTTTTGTGGTCTATAAAAATGGGGTGTATTGTCTACCCCACAGTAATAGTGACAGTGAGAAAATGAGCTCCTGTGGCCTAGAGACTTGGAAGAGACATTCAGCTTCATGGATGTCGTTTTTCATTCTTAGATGAGGATAACTGTTCCTTAGGTGGTGGCATCTGAGCATTTGTAATTCAAGAAAACTAACTTCTTTAAGCTCATACTTTATTACTTGAGACATGAGAGCTTCATTTAAGGTTCTCATTTTAAAACATGGTGGGTGCTTCCATTTATTTCATTTGAACTGGAGATACTATCATACTTAGGTGACTTCCCTAAGTTCTCCATATTCAAATCCCTTTTTATCTTCATTTCAATGCATGTTTTCTAATCTATCATGATGAAGAGTGTGAACATTGTGCTTCACCAAACCAGGAAACAATTAAAAAACAAAAAGCTAGAATGGCAAGCCATAAGTTACACATAAGTAACTGCATACAAGGTGTAACCCATCTCAATGTGGCATATCAGGGTGATGGAGACTGGAGAGATGAGGTTTAAAAGAAAACAGGCGGCCGGGCACAGTGGCTCACGCCTATAATCCCAGCACTTTGGGAGGCCGAGACGGACGGATCACGAGGTCAGGAGATCAAGACCATCCTGGCTAACACGGTGAAACCCCGTCTCTACTAAAAAATACAAAAAACTAGCCGGGCGAGGTGGTGGGTGTCTGTAGTCCCAGCTACTCGGGAGGCTGAGGCAGGAGAATGGTGTAAACCCGGGAGGCGGAGCTTGCAGTGAGCTGAGATCCAGCCACTGCACTCCAGCCTGGGCGACAGAGCGAGACTCTGTCTAAAAAAAAAAAAAAAGAAAACAGGCACTAAACTCGAAGCTGTGCTAAATGATGTCACAGGCACAGATGTCATCGTGTGGGGCTCCAAATTCCCAAACAATCTCTCTGACAGCACAAAAAATATGATTTCCCATAATAAAGTAAGCTACCAGGTTTCAGAGTGGCAGTCCTGGACACTACAATTTTCAAAAAACTATCATTGCAAACAAACCAAATTCTTAGACTTCTTCATGAGGCAAGTACCCAACACTCTTTCTCCATCCGCACTTTAGAGTGATTGGAAGTTAGAGTTCAATGGATGGCTCATATATTTGAAATCACGATTTCATGTTCACTTTATTCGGTCTCTCTGAAGCCTTAAATCTAGGTCAGGGAAGCATTCATGTAACTCATTACAATTATGCTTCCTCCTCAACGGATTTCTAGGACCATCAGGTTGTTTTTTTTTTTTTTTTTTTTTTTTTGAGATGGAGTCTCGCTCTGTCACCCAGGCTGGAGTGCAGTGGTGCGATCTTGGCTCACTGCAAGCTCTGCCTCCGGGGTTCACGCCATTCTCCTGCCTCAGCCTCCCAAGTAGCTGGGACTACAGACATCCGCCACCACACCCGGCTAATTTTTTGTATTTTTAGTAGAGACAGGATTTCACCGTGTTAGCCAGGATGGTCTTGATCTCCTGACCTCATGATCCACCCATGTCGGCCTGCCAAAGTGCTGGGATTACAGGCGTGAGCCACCACACCCGGCCAGGACCATCATTTTAAAAATTGCTTCAACATATGTAAAATAGGGATTTCAGTACTCCAGTAAAAGCTCTCCATTTTTAATAGTTAGCATTCCATGGAGGGCAGGTGTTTGCATACCTACCACCAAAATATGAGGAAGCCAAACAGCTGAAGATAGAGGCTGATATAACCAGTCTCTCAGAAAGAAACATTTAGTAGGGGTTTATGAAGAGATGTTAGAGTCACACATAGGACTTGTATACCATGGGGAAGGAATGTGTAGGAAAGCTGAAGTCTACCTGTCAGGGAAAGGCAGAAACACCATGTGAACCTAAGCACAGGATTCATAGTTGTGGTGGTTCTGACCTAAGGGCAGGATTGACAGAAAAATCATAATTTTCACAAGGAACAGTAGATGCAATAGAAATATTATCCCCTAGTGTGCGTATAAAGAAAAAAATATATGCAGAAAGCTTAGAGGCAGTCCCAGAACTGGGGAAAATCAGAAGTCAACATGGTGAGTTAGCTTTCAAGATTGAGTTGTTTTTGCCTCCACGGCTAGGTAGAGGGTAAATGGAGTTGGTCAGCTGATGTGAAAGCGTAAGTCTGTTTCCTCAGTAATCTATCGTAGTAGAGAAGATGAGGCACCCCTGTTTCCAAATAGTCCTTGGCAGTCAGAGAGAAAAGTGCCACATTCCCTTCCTCCTGTGATACACATGGAACTGAGTACAGGTCCGGCTGATCCATGCATGCAAGAGCAATGACAAGGAGGACATGCAGGGTGAAAGGAAAGTGACTTTATTTTCCAAATCCAGCAGTGGAGAAATGACTGGATTATACCTTTATATACCAGTTCAAAGTTTAGGCTGAGGGCAGAGGTTTAAAGAAAGGGAAGCATGACATGGGAGGCGTGCAGGAGCTGTGCACATTCAGGGAGTCTGTGTCTTACTCCAGTGTGCATCTTGAGTTGTGGTCCACCTGGAGCCGCAGACTGATACCATCTCGATAGTGCCAGGTCATAGATACCCATCCTGAGGCAGTCTTCAAGAGAGAGACAATTCCACAGCTGGGCCTTTATGTTTGGTTCGTTTTAAATTAGCCTCTGGTATTTTTTTGACAGGCATATAGTTAGATAATTATGCATGGTGTGAGTTTAGTCAGCTAGGTAAATGTGTATAAGGCATGGACGTGTACAGTGGGAAACCGATGGGGGTGTGGTTCCAAAGTATATTTCAAGGTTCTACTTGAAGACTAAGGCAATAGTTTCTGCAGTTTGCTTCAAGGTTACATCTCGAGACTGGGAAGAAAATAAAGAGAAAGAAAACACTTAAATGTATTTTGAAGCTAAACGACTCGATTATAATCCTCCGCCATGAAAGTCCATTCCATTTCCATGGAAAGTGGGCAACAGCAATCTATCTAGCTTCTTCCTGCTGAGAAGGGGCACAGTTAGAGGGTATCAGATTGGAATCTGTTTACCTGGAGTTGGAAATATTCGTTCGTTCCCAGACTAATATGAAAATGTGTTGGAGCGTTATAGTGTGGGGACACAAAAGTTTCCGAAAAAGTTTTTCCTGCATCTCCATACAGTTATTGAAAAGCAACAAAAACTGCAGCAACCAAACAGAACAGGGAGTAGAATACCAACTATACCATATATGAGAGTCTTCCATGGACCGGGAAGTTGACCAAACCATTGTGGGATCCTGGTAGAGGACATTTATAGCAGAAATATGAGTATTCAGTGCGTGCATAGCTTGGGTTATATCATGAGAATAATCTGGTGTGTATACGCACCATTCAGTCTTAATGCACAAGCGACACACTGGGCTGCAGTTAGGATATCTAAGGCCAAAGGGTTCTGTAGAGTCACTTGTCTAATCTGCGAGTTTTTTCAGTGAGAAGGGTCATGTTGGGTTAGGTGTTATGACAGGCAGCAGCTCTATACTTAGGATCTCTACTTATAATTCTACATCTACATTTGCTGTCTGGGAGGAAAAGATGGCTGGCGAGTAGAACCAACAGGGTGCCCATTTTTGATGGTGTTGTCTGGCCTTCACATTTTCCCAGTTGTCAGAGAGAGAGTCCAGATGGGACAGGATGTGTCCTGGTAGGGAAGGGCACCCCCAGGTGTACCTGCCGGTCCAATGGTAAGGTAAGTAATACCAGCTATGACTGCCTCAGACCCATAGCTAACTCCAGGAGAAAGGATAGGCTCCACCATGTAGCTTGACATTATTTTACCATCCTAGCCACGTATTATTAGTTAGTTGATGGGCCACATCAATGTTTAGCCACATTGCTAAGAGGTAACCATCCCTTAGCCTGGCTGCTAGTGTGGGGTGTGTTGCTCTTGTGTTTTGGGAAGCATAGAGGTGCATGACCCGTTGCCTGAATTTGCACCATCATCAGTCATCCTATGTTGTCATGTACAGCATAGTCTATAGAGGGGGTGACATTAACCTGCTTACGAGCCGGATGGAAGATATGTTTCCAGGTTTCCCCTAACGTGGAGCACTCATGGTGAGTGGTACTATAATCATAGATGGGAAATGGGTGAGAATTTTTACTCTTTTCCTACGTATAAACATAACTCCACGTGCTCAAGGTGGTAGCTTGGATGTGCTTGAATGTGCAATGGCAAGTTAGCAGGGGTACCTCCCCCACAGAAAGAGGTACCTACCCCACAGAAAGGGGCACCTCCCCCACAGACCCAGCAGGCTGTTTTGTTTTGGAGGAAAGCCACAGTCTACACCCATTCATGTAGTTTCAGCAAAGATCAAGTACGTGCCTATTACTCTAGAATTAACTGAGAACTTCATGTTAATGAACGTATATTGCTTATCTCTCCTCCTTTTTCTCTTAATTACTTCAAATCTTTCCTTGGCTCACATAACCAGGTAGGCATCTGCGTGAAGCCCACCTTTCAGTCTTTGAAGGGACTCAGCCCTTTGTACTGTATCCTGTTAGGGGGGCTGCATTCCATCCTGGGATTGTTTGTAGTGCACAAGATGCATCCTTGTGTAATTTTCCGAATGATATTTTGGAAGTGTGGGCTACTGAGATGTGGTTGCACTAGGTTGGCGAGGGCATCTCTCCCATAGTGCGTTCCTTTACGTAGATGTTTTGAGACTGGATAAACCAAGGCCTTGGGGAGTATCATCATCCTGTAGGTATCAGTTTTCCAGGGAAATTGGAATCTCTTTTCTCAAACCCCTGGTTCGGGCACGTTTGGGATCTTGTTCAGTGTAATGAAGTTTAAAATCTAGTAATTCCAAATGGAATATTCATGTCCCAGAATCTGTGCAACCCAAGCAGCTCATTTTGCAGCTTTGCCAGCTGCCTGGTTACCTTTGGTCATGAATTATCTCTCTGGTGTTGGGGAAGTGCATGATGGAAATCTGGGTCGGCAAGGCAATTGCCTCTGCTAGGGCCAGAATTTCTCTTGGGTGTTTAATACCTGTATTTTCTGATGGCAAGCAGCCTCCTCTGTGTTTCCACATCACCCGATGGGTGTGCATGTCCAGGAATGCATATATGGAGTCAGAATAAATATTTACTACCTTTTCCTGGTACAGTTCTAAAGACTCAGGTAAGAGCAATTAACTCAGCTCTTTGTGCAGAGGTAGCTGCAGGGAGGGCACGGTCTTCTGTTACCCTTTTGGTAGTCATCGTGGCACATCCGGCTCTGGGCACATCTTTCATTTAGCTGCTCCCATCAGTGTAGTTCGAGTCCAGAGCACTCATTGTCTAGTCTGACAGGTTCAGCTCCAATAAGCTGCATCGAGGATTTACAGTCCTGCTTTACCCAGGGTTGTGTTCAGTGGCTGAGAGCAGTGTGGCAGGCTTTAGAGCCATTTGTAGGGTGATATTTGGATCATGTGAGAGGATGGCCTGGTATCTGCCCATTCACCCCACAGTGAGCCAGTAGCCTCCCTTTTGTTCTAGCAAAGTCAGCACCTGATGGGGCATAAACATGGTAACTGGCTGTCTCAGAGTAAATTTTTCTACTTCCTGTAGGACTTCACAGTGGGCGCTTTTGCCCAGAGGAAGGGGGCCATCCCTTCATCTTTGGCCTAATCGTTTAGAGAAATGGGCCACAGATTGTGGGGCATCTCCCAGCATTTAGATTAGCACGCCCAGACCTATGTTTTGTTTCTCTTGGATGCAGAATTCGAACAGCTTCTGGGAATTTGGTATCCCAGTGCAGGGGCTGATATCAGCTTTTCTTTGGTGGTATAAAATGTTTGTTGGCCTTTAGATGTCCAGAGAAGGGCCTCTGAGTCTAGTCCCTTTAGGGATTCATAGAGGGTTTTAGTCATTAGTTCAAACTTAGGAATCCAAATCTGGCAGAAGCTAACCCTTTATAAGAATGTCCACGGTTGCCCCCATTCTCTGGGACTTTATGGCTCCTGTTGCCTGTTTTTGACCAGACCACGTTCCTTTGGCCTTGCTTTAACCTAAAGCCAAGACAGGTTACTTTCTACTTACATATTTGGGCCTTCTTGGGAATACTTTGTATCCATATTGTACCAGGTGATTTAGAACTAAGATGACCTCAGCTAAGCATTTCCTTTAGTTGTGGCTGGTATTAATTATCTATGTGTTGTAGCCAGACTCCTTAATGTTGTTGTAGGTCTCCTAAGTCTTTTGCCAGTATTTCCCCAAAAATTGTTGGTGCGTTTTTTTAACACATTGAGGCCCCACTGTCCAACAGTATTGAAAGGTTGTTTTAGTCTCTGGGTTCTGTCATTTAAAAAAATAATAATAATTGTTGGGTCTTTTTTTCAACTGGAGGGCAGAAAAAAAGCATCTTTTAGATCTAGCACTGAAAAGCATTCATAATATCTATATATAGCAGTCAGTAGAGTGTATGGGTTAGACACCATTGGGTGACTATCCAAGACTGTTATTAACAGCTCTCACATCTTGGGCAAATTTATATTTGTTGAAGTGTAGCTTCCTTGCAGGCACAATAGGGCTTATGACATGGGGATCTGCAAGGATGAGTCAATCCGTCTGCTCAAATTTTTGCAAGACTGCCTTTATTCCTTCTAAGGGTTCCTTTCTTAATGTATACTGATTTTTTTTTTTTTTTGCCTACCCCCAACCCCCATCTGGGGCACAGTAGCCCCTTCTTTTTTTTTTCTATATGCACTCACTGTGTATTTCTTGTTTTTCCTGGGATTCTATCTGCCTATTCACAATTACCCATTCTCTCCTAGACTTCTGAGGGAAAATTCTTTCTTCTTAAGGCAAGTGAATAATATCTTAGTTGCATCTTAGTTGCTTGCTCTAGCAGGACCTGCAGCCATAGTTGTTTCTCTAGGGAGAAATTACTTGAGTATTTAATTTGCATAATAGGTCTTTTCCCAGCAAGGGAATTAGGCATTCTGGCATATGGAAATAGCAGTGCCTTAGGTCCAAGCATTTTAGTTTGCATTCTAAAGGTTGTAGGAACGCCTTTTGTTGCATTCTTCTTGCAACTCCTATCACAGGTACAATCATTTTGGTGCTTTTTGCTCCTAAGGTGTTAAGAACTGAATAGTTTGCCCAGTATCAACCAGGAAATCAAATAACTTTTTCCTCACTGTCAGTCGTACCCAGGGTTCCTGTGGGGAAATTTTAATTGTCTCTGAGGGATTAAGAAGAGCCCCCAGGCATCCCTGACCCTGGTCAGAGCAGTGACCCTGCTCCATTATTTGCCTGTGGGCTTTTTCTTTGTCATATTCCTCCTTTTTCTGGCCCCTTGTTCCTTTCTTTTGGGACAGTCATCCTTTCAGTGACCTTGCTCCTTACACTAGGCACACTGGCTGTGTTCCAGAGGCTTACCTCGATTTTTCTGATGCAGAGGCTTCCTTGTTCTTTCCACATTTATGGTTGCAACTTCTGTTTCTTTGTCTCTCCAGCTGGGAAGGGGTCATTCCTAGTGAGGCTTCCTGTTTTGGTACCCTCTTCCTGAGTCTAATCAGGATGAATGTTTGTGAATATTCCAGATGGGCCATGTCCCCTTATCAATTGGAGCCCCAGTTAGGGTTTGCATCCAGAATGGTCCCTTCAGGTTTGGGGTATTTGGATTCATTCCATGGAGGCACCAAGACTCTTGATCTTCTTTTGCCTGCAGTCAGAAGCATATTTAGGAGAGACTACACATCTGCTCAAGTACATTGGTGGGTAGCACAGACACACATAGAGATCAGTCATTTTCTGGGGATCCATTCTATAAGGTGGTGATTTTCCATTTCACAAGTTAGATGTTAAAATGGGCTGGATGTCCAGTAATGTCTGACAGGTTGCCCACTCGCATCCAAGCCACCCATGGCCATCCTTCTAAATGGGAATTCCCTTGCTCCTGCCATGGCACTTCTTGCTAAACTATGTACCATGACAAGCACTGGAGGGAGAGGCCATCTCTGTTCTCCCATTATACTGAGGTGGCAGAGTAGCTCCCTCTTATTGGTCTGATGCCTCACTTGGTAGCATCAAGGCAATCCAGGCCAATGTAGAGGCCAGTGCTAAAGGCCTCGTATGGCAGTACCGCAGTGGGAGCTGTTAGGGGTGGAGCAGAGGCCAGGTGCATTCTGGCTGTGGTGGTTGGAGCTGCTAAAACAGCTGGGTGTTGGACATTTAAAAGTCCTAATTCTTCTTCATTCCTTTCTGCCTGAGTTTGGCTCTCTGGCTTGTGAAGAGCCTTTTTTCCATTCTGTCCTTTGGTACAGCTAGCAGCTGGCATCTTCTCTCGTGGTATGAATCCTGATTTTCAAAAAGCATGAAGTCTTGGACATACGGTATTTTATTTCTAATTTTCCAGACCTCTGACAAAATGAGTCTAACTGCATTAAAGACTAGTATTGGTTACATCCATTCAGAGGTCAAAGTTTATAACCTAACTTGTCCATAGTCCAAACAGCACTGCAATAATAGACCATTTTTCTCTTAGTCATGGGCTCATAGCTCTAGGCTCTACAGTTAGCTAGGATATGCTCCAGGGGCTTCCCAGAGAGGATACAGACCTTGTTTCCCCTCCTGGCTTGGGTTCTATATCCATACTGCTCACCCCCGTTGAAACAGTGATGACAACTTTTATTTGTTGTCTCTCTTCCGTTCTGCACTGCTCATAGCCTTCAACCAGAACTCCAGGGTCAGAAAGACTTTTCTAGCTTCATGTAAGTGTTTTGTTTAATTTAATTTAGGAGAGCTAAATAATTAAACATGAGGCCAAAGTACATAAGAAAGTGGCAGTCTTTTATTGCAAATATGCACACACTCTCGGGCGAGGTTCTCTGGTCCTCAGGTGTGGGGGGCCAGGGAAGTCGTGCCAGCGCTCTCGGGTGAGGTTCTCCGGCCCATAAAAACGGGGGTCGAAGAAGTCACACCGGCTCCTGCCGGCGGCGGACTTTTATGCATTGGTACTGGAAGGGGGAGGGCAGTGGGCAGGATAAGGGCGTGATAGGGGCGTCTCCATAGGCATGGCCGGGTAAGTTTCGATCTCTTCGGATTGACGTCACCTGGCGCATGCTCGGTTGATCTGCATCTTCCCGGGGCGGGCTGCATTTTCCCACGTGTGGGAAAGTTGGTGAGGAAGAACCCAGAAGCAACATGGATTGTGCCTTCTTGTTCACCTTCCTCCATCTTGTCCTCTCTCCCTCACCCAAACAATAAGCAGTGCACTTAATACCACCCATGGTCCTAAAAGGAACACTTGTGCAAATCTCACCACACAGCTGGGACAGCCAAAGAGATCAGAGAAGAAACTCCTTGGGCAGGCTGGTGATTAGCAGCAGCTGGCACAGCATTCTCCACCACCGCCCCCCTACCCTGGTCCAGCAGCACATCAACTTCATCCCCAGTCCACGTGCTGCTGTACTTAGTACCCTAGTAGAGGGTAACCGAATGGCAACAAATTAAATGGTAAATTAGGCAGACAAAAAGGGCAGAGGGGTTGGAGTCAGGACTGCCTAAACACTTATTCTGTATGCTGGTAAGCTTTTTGTTTCACATAAACAACATTAAGCACCATAAGCACGGTGGCAAGCGCTTTAGATAACCTGTGGAATAGTTCACATGCTTCCTTTCTCCATAAAAACTGGCACAGTTGGGAGAAGTGCTCCAGGGTCCTGAAAAGAGTGACCGCTGCTAGAAGTGCTCCTGGATGGAGTGGGGCTCCTGCAGATCAGCTTGCAGAGGAAAGAAGGAAGAGGAGAGAGAGACAGAGATGAGGGCCTAAATGTAGACTTTGCACACTTTTACAGTTGCAGATTCAGACTGCACAGGCCTGAACAGATCCTCACCAAAGGGCTGGGTAAAAGTCCTGAAACCTCATCTCAATTTCAGATGCCCTCCCACCAATCAGCTGACTCCAAGTGGGGAGCAAAGCCCAGGTCTTGACTTAGATACAAATACTATACACACCCAGATGACGTCACAATCAGCTGTGTCTAAACAGAGCAGAGTTCAGGTGACATCACAGAACAGGCAGAGGCAGTTCAGGATGTATTCTGGTTGCCTTACCCAGCTCTGAAGGCTGTCAGCCTCTTCAGATGTCACTTGCCCTGTGGTAGGAAGTGTAGTAGGCAGCTGGTGCAGTGGCAAGAAGAGAAAGGAAGTTCCCCAAGACAAAGACAACTCAGCAGGTAAAGGGAAATTCCCTAGAGCCCCAGTCATGGGATCAGCCCGCTGGAAGCAGGTGGCATTTCTGGGTAGTTTCTTTCCCTTCCAGTGGCCTGAACAGTTAAGCTTTGGTGTGCTTGTGTGTCTGATTGCCCCATTCATCGGAAACCTGACCGATGGTTTCAGGAACTCTGAGTGTGTCATTCCCCTCTATGTGTCCATGTGTTCTCATCATTTAGCTCCCACTTATAAGTGGGAACATGCAGTATTTGGTTTTCTGTTCCTGTGTTAGCTTGCTAAGGATAATGAACTGAAGCTCCATTCATGTCCCTGCAAAGGACATCATCTTGTTCTTCTTTATAGCTGCATAGTATTCCATGGTGTATATGTACCATATTTTCTTTATACAGTCTATCGTTGAGGGACGATTTAGGTTGATTCCATGTTTTTGCTATTGTGAATAGTGCTGCAGTGAACATATGTGTTCATGTGTCTTTTTAACAGAATCCTTTCTATTTATTTGGACATATACTTAGAAATGGGATTGTTGGGTCAAATGGAAGTTTTGTTTTTAGGTCTTTTAGGAATCACCACACTGTCTTCCACAATGGTTGAAGTAATTTACACTTCCACCAACAGTGTGTAAATGTTCCTTTTTCTCCACAATCTTGCCAGCCTCTGTTATTTATTTGACTATTTGTTATTTGTTATTTTTTGACTTTTTAAAATGGCCATTCTGACTGGTATTAGATGGTATTTCATTTTGGTTTTGATTTGCATTACTCCAATAATGAGTGATGTTGAGAAGATTCAAATAAATGCAGTCAGAAACAACAAGGGTGATATTACCACCAACCCCACAGAAATATAAACAACCATCAGAGAATATTATAAACACCTCCATGGACATAAACTAGAAAATCTAGAAGCAATGGAAAATTCCTGCACAAATACACCCTCCCAAGACTGAACCAGGGAGGAACTGAATCCCTGAACAGACCAAGAATGGCTCTGAAATTGAGGCAGTAATAAATAGTCTCAGTGACAAATGTTTAATATGCCACTTAGAAAAATGTACACATAATTTTGGTCTATTCAGCACATACATTTGTAACAATCACTTTTAGGAAGGATGTTAAAATATTTTTTTTTCTCATTTAGCTTAATATTTTAAAAATATTTTTCTGCTGGCAACTATTTAGGTGTCCATTTTCATTGACATAGTCAATAATTTACCCACCTTTCTATTAAATAATAGTGGATCAACTAATGTGTATTATTTTATACTGAACTTTGGCACTCTTGACATAATTCATATATGAATAGTCATCCGAATGTCTTGGCCAGTGAAGACGGGATTCATCAGCCAAGGTTGAACAGGAATTTGCTCACTTGAAAGCAGCAAGCAATACAAAAGCAAGAAAAGGGTAGAAGAAATTCAGGAGTCCCACAAGCAGATGAGGATTTATTTAGGGCCTGAGAAGGTGCAGGGACCCCTCATAGGGGCCTGTGGACCACCCCAAGCATGGAAATAAAGGAAAATCTTGAGTCCATTCACAGAAATACCAGGCACCTCTCTGCCTCTGAGAAGTACATGAGCCACTTGATAAGCAAGAAGGTAATAGTAAGTTAAAACAGTAGCAAGGAATTGAGAGTCATGAGAATATGGGGTTCCCCATAGAAACTAAAAATCAAAGCTTAACATATGTCCCTGAGTTTTTCAGAAACCTGCGCCTCTACCAAATGGATCCACTGGCACATAGACCTCAGATAAGGGGGATTTATGAAATGACCTCTGCCATTCTTTATTCTGAATTTCTTCCTGAGGGGTCTACAGGATGTTATGTCTATGAGCCAGACTTACCGTTATTTTCTGCTGATCCCAAATTTTCTGACGAATTTTAGTTCTTAAATAATTACAAATCAGAAAATCTTTGAATCTCCCTATGACCTGTAAGCTTCCACTTCAAGATACTTCATCCTTTTAGGCTGAAACTAATGTGTAACCTCAATATATTAATTTACGACTGTGTCTAACCCCTGCCTCTGTGTCTTTAAAATCCCCTACCTGTAAACTGTCTGGTAGTTTTGGTCTTTATTTTATTTTATTTTATCGTTTTATTTTATTTTTGAGACGGAGGTTTGCTCTTGTAGCCCAGGCTGGAGCGCAGTGGCTCCATCTCAGCTCACTGCAACCTCTGCCTCCTGAGTTCAAGTGATTCTCCTGCCTCAGCCTCCTGAGTAGCCAGGATTACAGGTGGGTGCCACCATGCCCAGCTAATTTTTGCATTTTAGTAGAGATGGAGTTTCCCCAGGTTGGTCTCAAACTCCTAACCTCAAGTGATCCGCCCTCCTCAGCCTCCCATAGTGTCGGGATAACAGGTGTTAGCCATCATGCCCGGCCTGTCTGCATGTCTTCTTAAATGTTCTTTGATACTCCCATGCAAACTTCATGATGTTCTCGTGTTTCTCAGATTGTACCATGAATTTATTCTTTCTATCCCATCCCCCTGCCCTTGTTTTTTTGATGCATTCTGTCCTTTAAGTAGTGCATTTAGGACACTGACATTTAGCTGGGTGTGGTGGCTCACGCCTGTAATCCCAGCACTTTGGGAGGCCAAGGTGGGCAGATCACAAGGTCAGGAGATCGAGACCATCCTGGCTAACACCATGAAACCCCGTCTCTACTAAAAATACAAAAAATTAGCCGGGTGTGGCGGTGGGCCCCTGTAGTCCCAGCTGCTGGGGAGGCTGAGGCAGGAGAATGGCATAAACCCGGGAGGCGGAGCTTGCAGTGAGCCAAGATGGCACCACTGCACTCCAGCCTGGGTGACAGAGCGAGACTCCATCTCAAAAAAAAAAAAAAAAAAAAAAAAAAAACCTTGACATTTAAAGTGATTATTGATATAGTTGGATTAAAAATCTACCAAAATTTATTACTAACTTTATTTGTTGATTTGTCTTTGTTCCTATTTTTGTATTTCACTCATTTTCTACCTTTTGTTGTTTTGAGCACTTTATATCAGTTCATCTCATTTCTTAGCATATCTTTTTTTTTTTTTTCCTTTTTAGTGGCTAATCTAGGTAATAATTTTATTCTCAATCTAACAAATAACAGCTTTTTAAACACAATAGTAGTGTGAATATATTTGATTAGGTATGGTTAAATATGTATCATTGTGTGTGTGTATATATATTATATATATACATACAAACGTGCATTTATGCTTAAGTGAATAACTGCAATGAGTGACAGAAGGAAAGAATTAGGGTTATTCTGTTACTGTAAGGTGTTCATACTACATCTTAAGTGATATTGTTACTTGAAAGGGGGCTTGGATTAGTTAGAAATGTGAATTGCAAACTGTAGGGCAGCCTCAGTTCCTTGCTGGCTGTTGAGCGGAGGCTGCATTCAGTTTCTTCCCACGTTGACTTCTCCCACATGGCAGAATGCTCATCAAGGCAAAGAGCTAACAAGACAAAAAAAATCACAAATTTATGTAACATAGTCAATCGTGTGACATCTGATATTCTTGTATTATTGTGTTGCATGAAAGCAAGTCACATTTCATGCCCATAGTCACAGGGAGAGGATTACAATACACGGTCATGCACCCTGGCAGGTGGGGATCACTGGGCACCATCTTAAGATCTACCAGCCACACCAGGTCCTGTCTGATGTGCAGCAGTTTCCCAGTCTTCATTTATCTTGAAGAATCTTAGCCCTTATGAAAAGAACTGGTCAGGTATTTTATAGGAAGCATCACAGTGTGGATTCACCTGATGATTTCTCATTATTTGAATAGAATTATAGACTTATTTTGAACACCTTTATCTTAATTTGAAGGCAATAAAAACTGAACAATATATTATTTAGAAATATAAACCTAGACCTAAAAATAATATAAAAAAGAAATGACAAATAGAAAACTGAAAATAATAGTAACCTTCATGGGGGTAAAAAATGCCATGAAATTGCGGAGATGCATATTTGGGGCATCAACAATATTGATAATATTGTTTGTTACGGTCAGCAGTGAATTTTTAAAAAAGAAAAAACTTTTCTGTTTTACGTTAGCTTTGGACTTACGGAACAGTCGCATAGTCAGCATGGAGAGTTAACATGCAGCCAACACAGAGTTTCCGTTATTATTAACCTCTTATATTAGCATATGGGTATTTGTCACAATGAACACACCAACGTTATGCGTTCTCATTCACTGATACCCGCATATTAATCAGATTTCTTTTTTTCCTACTTAATGTCTGTTTTCTGTTCTAGGATCTCTTCCAGGACAACACATTTAGACATCATGTCTCCTTAAGCTTCTTTTGTCTCTGCAGTTTCTCTGAATGTCCGTGTTTTTCATGGCATTGACATCCTCCATTTGGGATTTCTGTGATTGTTTTTACTAACAATTAGACTGAAGTTGTAGATGTGGAGGAAGAAGAGACAGAGGTGAGTGTAACACTCATTATACCATGGGCATCTATTATCAAAATGCTTTTTATCACTATTGATACTAATTTGAGCACCTAGATGAGGCAGTGTGGGTCCAGTTTCTCCACTGTAAAATTAATTTTTCCCCCTTTCCATGTCGCACTTTTTGAAAAAAACATCACTATGCACAGCGCATACTTAACAAGTGGGGAATTACTCTTCACCTCCTTAGGGCAGAGCTTCTGTGGTATCGTTTGTCTTTCATTACCATAGGCAATGTATCTGTTCTCCAGCATTTATTTTACATTTAATTAATCAATTATTTATATTATATAGAATATTAGGCAAATAATAAATCTTTATTTCCACTGTAATTAGACTAGTTCATTGTATTGTTCAAATTGTTCTCGTGCTGGTCATTACAAGGCCAGTCAGTCAGCTGCTTTACTACTTTGAAATACCCATATTATTGCTATTTGATTTGGTTTGCGTAGTGTGTTGGTTGGTTGTGTTGTTTAACTTTTTCTTACTTTCTGGCACTACAAGGTACTTAATAGTGTTCATACCCTACCATTAACCATTTTCCCCCAAATTCCTAGTTCCTTTTTTGGTGAATCACATTAGAAACAAAGTTCTCGGCAGTGGTGTTCTCATTTCTGCTAGGCGTCTGTTAATTCTATGCTTTGTCATCTGACAGAGCAAAGGATTATATGTATGTATGTAACTGACACTCACATATGAATACACATTTCTACATTTATAGCTATGTAAATTTTAGCATGAATTTTTTTTTTTTTTTTTTTTTGAGACAGAGTCTCGCTCTGTGGCCCAGGCTGGAGCGCAGTGGCGCAATCTCGGCTCACTGCAAGCTCCGCCTCCCAGGTTCACACCATTCTCCTGCCTCAGCCTCCCGAGTAGCTGGGACTACAGGCACCCACCACCACGCCTGGCTAATTTTTTATATTTTTAGTAGAGATGGGGTTTCACTGTGTTAGCCAGGATGGTCTCGATCTCCTGACCTTGTGATCCGCCCACCTCAGCCTCCCAAAGTGCTGGGATTACAGGCGTGAGCCACCGCACCTGGCCAGCATGAATTCTTATTAATGTTTCCAGCACCCATGATTTAATTCAAGACTACATGAATCAATTTCCCCATTCCCACTACTTGTATGTAACCTCCCACACTAGCAGTGAGACAGTTGGCCTCCTTTATGTAATCAATGAGTCCAAAATACATGCAGAGTAGTTTTAGAATTGGTAATTCATACCCCCATGGGAAAGAATGTTTCTAACTAAAGTAGAGAATGTATGTACAAATACTTTGACATTTAAACTAAGAATCTCCTTATTTTTTATATTTCTTAGGTTGGTCCCCTTAGCCCCCAAATGTCTATTTCTTTTTGACAGTATTTTAAATGGAATTGTTTTCTATGTTTTATTTTAGGTTAATTGACAATATATAGAAATACAATTGATTTTTATTGCCCTAGTATACTAAAGTGTTACTGAACTCATTTTTTGGTTCTAATCTTATTTTAGTGATTTCTTTAGGATTTTCTGTACACCAGATTATGTCATTTATGAATAGAGATAGCTTAACTTCATCCTTTTCATTCTAGAAGTCTTATATTTATGTTGCTTGCCTAATTACCCTGGCTTCATGTTCCAGTACAATACTGAATAAAAGTAGCAAGAGCATGTATCCTTGTCCTGTTGCTAATTTTTTGAAGAAATTACTGAAACATTCATAATATGGTATGTTGTTGTGTGAGTTTTTCATAGATACCCTTTATCACTTAAGAAAATTTCCTTCTGTGCCTAATTTGCTCGGCCTTATTATCATGAATGTGTTTTGGATTTTTCAACTGCTTATTCTGTATCTTTAGAGATAATTATGAAGCGTTTGTCCTTCATTCTATTAATATAGTGTATTACACTAATCATTTTTGTGTGTTTAACAAAACATATTTCAGGGACAAATCACTTTGCTCATAATGTATATTTTTATTAGGTTACTGGTTTATTTTGATAGTATTTCCTTCAGAATTTTTGCCTCGGTATCATGGGGCATATTTGTCTGTCATTTTCCTTTCTTGAAATCTCTTTGTCCAGTTGTGCTGTCAGGGAAAACGGGCTTCATGTGGCGCATTGGGAAGTGTTCTCTATTCCTCTGTTTTTATTTTTTTTCCTGAAAGAATAATTAATAAAGGATTGTTATTAATTCTCAAAGGGGTTAGAATAATTCACCAGCGAAGTCATCTCAACCTAGAAAAAAATTGAATCCTACCAACACTAACATGAGCTGGGAAAGGGATCCTTCCCCAGGGGAGGCCTCACTTGAAACCTCAGCCTGGGTCATCTGACCCAGAGAAACTGTTAACTAATGTTTATGTGTGGGTTGGAACACCTAAGCTGTGTGATTATATGTTCTACAGCAATCAATAGGTAATATGACTGACAGTAAATGTAATGAGGGTATCCTGTATTAGATCCTAGAACAGAAAATTACATTAGTGGAAAATCTGACAAAATATTAAGAAACTCTGTATTTTAGTTAATAGTTTTGTACCGCTGTCAGTTTCTGAGTTTTCATACATATATTATGGTTACATAAGTTATTAACATTTCGGGAAGCTATAGATTATATAAAACTGCATTATGTTTGCAACTTTCTGTAAAACTAAAATTATTTTCAAGTAAAAGTTTTCTTAAAATGTATTATTTAGGAACAAAAACAAATACCAATACAGATGGACATAAACAACAAGAATCCTTGGATCAGAGGATGAGTGGAGATGCAGGGAGTGAACGGCACAGTAGCGTGCCTTATTATCCCCTGTTCCTACACAGGGCACCTGCTTCAGAAAGACACCATCAACTCCAGGGACTGTCTTCATTTTCTTCTTGCCCATCATGTGCTCCATTACGCAGTCACCAATTCATACATCAGTAACCACTTTTTCAAAGAAAGGTGCCTGCCCCACATACGTTAGAAGGCCCTATTTTCAGGTACTTTGTGGTCGTGTCTTTGTAGGATCTCACTAAAGACATTTTGGAAGACATGACTTCCAGGCAAGATTGAGAAACACCAGTGATGGGGAACATAAAATTCCCATATTGGGAGTGTTTTCTTAGTTCAGAGATTGTTTTGTTCAAGTTTTAAAGTTTTTTAAAAGCCTTGGAGAATACCCTATGATAATTAAGTTCTCTTTATTATGCAGACTCCATCGTGAATTCGTGGTACCACACAGTCCCCTGACGCTCACATCATGAATTTATTTTGTCCAGTGAGAGGCCCAAAAGCTTCAGCATAAACAATATCATCATGTAGAAGGTTAACTCGGTATGAAAATAAAAGCTTATAATCATGGGGTTGTAGGCTAATTCCTGCTTACAGAGACCTGAAATGAACCTTTAGACACCAGGCATATGAAGGTGAGGCATGTTAGTGATACAGAGTGTGTTGTGCAGAGGTGGAAATAGCCTAATAGAAAAAAGGAAAGACAGCACAGTACAATGCACACCAGCCCACCACATAGCAATCTAAGAGATGGACACGGGCTGAGTGCTGACTCTGCATCTGTGCTGGCTAAACAAAGATCCCCACAGCAGGGAGGACTGTCCCCTCATCCTCCACAGAGCTCCCCGTTCACAGGCCACACCCCTTCACGGGAGAGCACCAGGGCTGTTCCAGGAACGATGCCCACAAAGCTTACTAAGCCGTGGGACTGCACACCACGCTCCCAAGGACATCCACAAAGTCAGGACTCTTTTTGTTTTTCAGACCGTGATCACGGGCTACATTCTCCATACCAACTTCATAGCTCCTGTGAGAAAATAAACTCCTGCATCCAGGAGGCGTGGAGTAAGAGACACAGCTGACTTGACTATATTCCTTACTTCCAAGAAGATTGTAGCAGTAATTCAGGTACTATTATTTGGGGGCATTTATAATTCAATAAACGTCCTTACCTGTCTGAGCTTACAATTCACCCCATAGGAAGGACAGCCTCGTTTATATTGACAATCTTAGGCTGGGCGTGGTGACTCACGCCTGTAATCCCAGCACTTTGGGAGGCTAAGGTGGGCGGATCACGAGGTTAGGAGATGGAGACCATCCTGGCTAACACGGTGAAACCCCGTCTCTACTAAAAATACAAAAAATTAGCTGGGCGTGGTGGCGGGTGCCTGTAATCCCAGCTACTTGGGAGACTGAGGCAGGAGAATCGCTTGAACCCGAGAGGCAGAGGTTGCAGTGAGCTGAGATCATGCCACTGCACTCCAGCTTGGGCAACAGTACGAGACTCTGTCTCAAAAAAAAAAAAAAAATTGACAATCTTAGTACATGGAAGTTTGCTCTTTTCATTTCATTATAAGAGGAGTTTCTACAAGGTAAGTGACTTGTCAAATCCCATTTTTTCTATTCATTTCAATGCATGCATACGTTCTGTTATGTGTGCTGTGAAGACAACATTCATGACCACATTATTTCGGAAAAAAAAAAAATCACCAAGTGGCAGGCCATGAAGGAGATGGAAGTAGCTGTGTATAAGTAGAGACTCATCTCTAGGAG
This sequence comes from Chlorocebus sabaeus, assembly GCF_047675955.1. Classification (NCBI taxonomy): domain Eukaryota; kingdom Metazoa; phylum Chordata; class Mammalia; order Primates; family Cercopithecidae; genus Chlorocebus; species Chlorocebus sabaeus. The sequence goes on along the minus strand of NC_132929.1, from coordinate 4,127,292 downwards.
GCAAGAGGGTCAATGAGTTCTGAGTGCCCAGGGTTAAGATAGGAAAGGTGATAGACACAAAACTGTGCTACCATGATATCCCAGGCACAGAGGACACAGGGCTTGGCACTGAGCTCCCAAACACTACCACCACAGCATGGAAGTTATGATTTCTCACAATAAACCAGTAAACCACCTGTGGCCACACTGTACTGAGGCTGGATTGGCCACTAGAATTCTCAAAAAGATGCTATTGAAGACATCTCATTGTCTGACCACATCATGAGGCCTGAACCCAACCCTGTCTCCACCCTTCACTCTGGATAGAGAATACAGTTTAAAAGGAGCATGACTCCTATATTTGAAATTAGGGCTTCCTGTTCACTGAATTGAGCCCTTGTAGAAGCCGAAAAACTCTCAGTGCAAATATGCTCAACATTCTAAATTATAAATTACATGAGTTTCTTCTTCATGCAGTACAGTCTTCAGGGAACACCAAGGCCTGTTTCATTTTCCAAGTATCAACAAGTGGAGTTGACAAGAGAAACAAGTGTTCAGAGCAGAGCATTTTATGGCGACTGTAATGTGCCTGCGCCAGCAGCAACTGCTTACACTGAGATTCACACGACCCTCGTTCATGAGATAGGAAGAATAAAAGGAGAGGGAGAAAAAGATAGTTGATCTAAATGAAGAACTGGATTTGGAAAGCAACTTAGAATAGTCTCTGCTTGTATTTCTGAGATTAAGGCAAACAGTCTCAAGATAAGTATTTCTGTCTTCAGAGAGCTGCGCTCTGCAACTCTGCAAACTTTCAAGTAACACTTTACCATTTCTATCTTCCTTCTCCATGGGATCTTTGAGCCATGATTTATAAAATTACCTCTACATCTATGTTGTATTTTTGTAGTATCTAATATTCTCTTGAGGTCTCTCTTGGGACAATGGCTTCAAATTATAACGCTGCCCAACAGGACTCCAGGAAATTAGTCCTGGAGGTTTACGGTGCACCTTTCATGGGATACTTATTTATCCTGGCAGATGACTCAATGCCTAATTGTCCAGTCCTTGACCAGGCATCCTTCTTACTGTAATTTTTTTATTTCCATAGGTTATTGGGGAACAGGTGGTTTGGGTTACATGAGTAAGTTCTTTAGTGGTGATTTGTGAGATTTTGGTGCACCCATCACCCAAGCAGTATACACTGCACCCTATTTGTAGTTTTTTTTATCCTTCACCCCCTTCCCACCCTTTTCTCCTGAGTCTCCAGAGCCCATTGTGTCATTCTTATGCCTTTGCGTCCTCATAGCTTAGCTCCCACTTACGAGTGAGACCATATGATATTTGGTGTTCTATTCCTGAATTACTTCACTTAGAATAATAGTCTCTAATCTCATTCAGGTCGCTGCAAAAGCCATTAACTCATTCCTTTTTATGGTTGAGTAGTAGTTATACACACACACACACACACATATACACCACAGTGTCTTTATCCACTCATCGATTGATGGGCATTTGGGTTGGATTACTGTAAACTTCTAAAATACTGTCAGATGCCCTTATGGTACTTTTCAGACCTATGACCACTACATTCATATCAAGACAACCACTTTCTAGGAGAACTCTGAATTGGAAAAATGTTAAGTTCAGGTGTGTTGGTCAAGTGAGACACAGAGGAGGTCACTCACCAAAGCAGTGGAAATAACGTAACAGTGTATTTCTTACAGGTGAGGTTCACTGGGCACCATCTTAGGGTCTACCTGACCCATCAGGTATTCTCCAATCTGCAGATTTCTCAGTCTTCACTTATTTTTTGTGAACTTGACTTTTCTGAAAAGTGCAGGTCAGATATTTTGTAGGTTTTCCCACAATATGAATTTCTCATGATTTCTCATGATTAAACTGGGGACATAAATACACTAAACCCGTGCATGTATGTTTTAAGGCAAGAAAATAAACATTACAGATATTAGAAATATAAACATAGAGGTAAATACAATAAACACAAATTAGAGAGTAGCAAATCACAGTAATAGCTACCTTCAGTGATTAAGGAAGATGATGAAGCTAAGGAGATGCACTAAGGGCCATCAAAAATATTGCTCATGTTGTTTTATAAGGTCCGCAGTGACTCTAAAGATGAAGAAACCTTGGAAACTGAAGAATGGTTTCAGGTTTACAGAACAGTTGTAAATGTAGTACATAGAATTTCCATATATCCCGTGAAGTTTCCGTTTTTGTTAAATTCTTACATTAATGTAGGACATTCGTCACAACTGATCAATTTTATGACACTATCATTAACTCCTCTTCATACTTTATTCATTTTTTTTTAAGTTTTCACTTAATGTCCTGTTTCTATTCCAGGATCTCATCCAGGATACCTCATCACAGGTACATGTCATCTCTCCTTACAATTCTCTGACTGTCACAGTTTCTCAGAGTTTCCTTATTTTTGCTGACATTAATATTACTAATGTGGGATTCGTCTGATGTTTCTCTCATGATAAGATGGGATTTGTGGGTTTAGGGGAGGAAGATCACAGAGGGAAAGTGTCATTTTTGTTTATTTAATTTTGAGACAGTGTCTCACTCTCTCACCCAGGCTGGAGTGCAGTGTCATGAGCTTGGCTCACTACAGCCTCCATCTTCTGGGCTTAAGGATCCTCCCTTCTCAGCCTCCAGGGTGGCTGAAGCTACAGGTATGTGCCACCATTCTGGGCTAATTTGTTGTTGTTGTTGTTGTTTGTTAGTTTTTTTTGACAGAGACAAGGTTTCACCATGTTGCCCAGGCCAGGGTCAAACTCCTAGGCTCAAGGGATATTTATTTTTTTTATAGAGATGGGGTCTCAGTGTGGTAGCCAGGCTGGTCTGGGATTACAGGCGTGAGCCACTGTGCCTGGTCAAAAAGTACCATTCTCATCATATCATATCATACTAAGAGTGCAAACTATCAACAAGGATAGACATTCATTATTGGCAGAATGTCTACAAATTTCTTTAAATTTTCACCATAAACATGTGTCTATTCTCTTCCAATTATTTTATGTGTATTAATTTATTCATTTATATATGCATCATTTGTTTATATCATTATCTAAATATGGATATTTATTTTACACTGCATACATGCTATTTCGTTTTGTTTTGTTTTGTTTGAGACAGAGCCTTGCTCTGTTGCCCCGGCTGGAGTGCAATGGCATGATCTCGGCTCATTAAAACCTCTGCCCCTTGGGTTCGAGCAATTCTCGTGCCTCAGCCTCCCAAGCGGCTGGGATTACAGTCATGAGACGCTACACCTGGCTAAGTTTTGTATTTTTAGTAGAGACAGGGTTTCACCATGTTGGCCAGGCTGGTCTCAAACTGCATACCTCAGATGATCCACCCTCCTTGGCCTCCCAAAGTGCTGGGATTACAGGCGTGAGCCACGATGCTTGGACGGTATTTTTTTTTTTAATTGCACACACTGCTCCAGTGTTGGCTAGTGGAAGGTTTTTAAGTTGTCTCTTGTATCATTTTGAAATACCTCCATAATGAAAGTTTGATGTTGTTGTGTGGTCGGTTGGTTTTGTTGTTGTTTGGCATTTTCTTTTGTTCAGTCACTACTATGTGCTCCAGTCTGTGTATTTAATTGTGCTCCAGGCTAATTGGGTAATTTTATAATTTCTACTAATGTTTCCAACACCAGGTAACCTAATCCAGCACCATCTAAATGGATCCACTCATTCTCCTTTGTCTGTAATCTAGCGCTCTCCCTGCCAGCAAGCTGACGTTGTTAATTTAATCATACTTCCTGAACAAGGTATGTTGCTATGTAAGAAAATACAAGTTGAAAAGGTCAAAATACTGTGTAATTCCATTTATATGACTCTCTTGAAAAGGAAAAAGTGTAGTGATAGTAAAGAGTTCAGTGGTAACAAGGGGCTTGGGAGAGAGAAAGGTGAAATCAGTGAACTACCGAAGATTTCTTTTGGGCAGTGGAATTGCTCTCCTCGATACTGTAATGGTGAATACATGATCATGTTTTCCAAATCCTGAAGAACTTTGTAACACAAAGAGTGTACCTAAATTATGCAAATTAAAAACTTTATTTAGTAGATAACAAGTTTGCCTTTTCACAGTATTTTACCTTTTCCAACTTATATTTTTTCACAATGTGCTTTTTAGATTTTTGAAATACACCTCATGGTTTTTAGATTTGCCTTCACCTATTTTTTGTAAGACAGGTGAGTCACAGAACGGGCTTATCCTGAAAGGGTTGTTAGCTTTGTCCAGGAAAGAATTTAAGGACAAGTGGGTGATGTTAGACTGCAATATTTTATTGAATGGTACTGCTCCTAGCAGAGCAGGGCTAACTCTTAAGCAGTGTGTTCAGAGTTGGCAACATATAGGCCTCTTGGCAACTGTATTTATATGCATTCAAGCCCACTTTTAATTATATGCAAATTGAAGGGCAGGTCAATGCAAATTGAGGCAGGAAAGGGACAGTGGCTTCTAGGTTGCCTGCATGGAAAGGGGCAGTAACCTCTGAGTTGTGGCCATGGAATTTGTGAACAGTTATGCAGTTGGTAGGAGTGTCTTATGTGAGTGACAGATGAAGACTGCCAGGGATCACAGTTGCCGCGATGTACTGGCTTCTGCCAGTTTTTTCACTTATCCTGTCTGGAGCAGATCCTGTTTTGGTCATCAAGGTTGTGAAACCAGAAAACAAGTCCTTCCGGTCTCCTACCTCATAATGACAAAAGACACTGGGCATATTTTCATGTGATTTTGGATCTGACTATGGCTGTCTTTTGAGAATTGGCTATTTAAGATTTTGCCATTTTTGATTGGGATATTTGCCTTTTTAATTTTGAATTGTAAGACATTGCATATTCTGGATAATAGACCATTATCACCTGTGAAATTTGCAATTTTCAGATGTTTTCTGCCATTCTTTGGGTGCCTGTTCATATTTGTTGGTGGACTTTAAATTGCAAAAGGTTTTAATTCTAATGAAGTTTAATATTTCTATATTTTCTTCTTTTCTTTTTGAACACTGTTTAACCAGAGACCACAAAGATGTATTCCTATGTTCCTTTTTATGGGTGGGGCCTGTTTAGCTCTTATATTTAGATGGATGATCATTTTGAGTCTGTTATGTTTCTGGTGTGAAGCAAGAGTCTAACTTGCATGTGGAGATGCACTTGCCCCAGAAACATTTGACAATAAAATTTTGCTTCATACCTAATTTATTTGGCCACATTATAAAAGCATTTCACCGTAAATGTAAGGATTCATTTTTGAGCATTATATTCTACTCCATTGATCAATACATATATCCCTATACTAGTACCACAAATCTTGATTACTATTACTTTGTAGTAAGTTTTGAAATCAGGAAGTATGTGTCTACTATGGAAACCCTTTTTGTCCTTCTCAAGAGTATTTTGGCTGCTCAGGATCTATATTATATATAATTTTAGGATGACCTTCTAAATTTAGGGGAAGGTAATGCCACCTGAGGTTTTGAGAGAAGTTGCATTAATTCTATAGATCCATTCGGAAAATACCGCCTAGCTAACAATATTAACCCTTCTAAACAATGAGCATTCAAAGATTTTCTTTTAATTTTGTTCAATATGCATTCTATAGTTTTTAGTGTATATATTTTGCGCTTTATTTGATAAGCTTATTCCTAAGTATTTTTGATGCCATCTCAATTGGAATGGTTTTCTGAGTTTTGTTTTTAGATTGCTAGTATCAAGACATTTAAAATATTTTATATTAACATTATATACTGCACACTTTTTTGAACTCATCTTTAAATTCTAAACATATTTGATTAGAGTCCTTTGGACTTTTAATACATAAGATCATGTCATTTACAAATAGTCAGAGTTTGACTTCCTTTCCATCCTAGAAACATTATATTTATTTTTCTAAATGAATTGCCCTGTCTACATTCTCCAGTACAATGTTGCAAACAAGTGTCAACAGTGGAAATATTTGGCTTGTTTCTAATATCAAATAAATTAGTGAACCTTTCAGATACTTATGATGATATGTGAGTTTTTCACAGATGCTCTTTGAAATGAAGAAAGTTATCTTATCTGCCTAATTTGCTGCATGTTTTTATAATACTGAATCTGGGAATTTTCAAGTGCTTGTTTGACACCTTTACTGTCACCTAATTTTTGTAGGACAGGTGAGTCACAGAATTGGGGTTTTTCCTGAGAGGGTTATTAGCTTTTCATATTAACCTTTGAGATGATTGTATAGTTTTTATTCTTTGTTAATATAGTGTATGACATTAATTGTATCTTATGTTGAACCAAATTTGCGTTCCTGAGGTAAATACCCTTTGCCATAGTGTATAATGCTTTCTACATGTTGCTGATTTCATTTGATAATATTTCCCTGGTGATTTTTGTCTCTATATTTGTAAGGCATATTGGTCTTCATTTTCCTTATTTGAAATGTCTTTGTCTAGTTGTTCAATCAGGGTAAACTAATCCATAATATACAATGGTAAGTGATCTATTTTCTACTTATTTATTATTATTGTATTGTTTTGAAATATTTTTGGTAAATTAGTATTAATTTTAAGTGATTTTAATAACACACCAGTGAGTTCCTGATGAAGGCAGGGAAGTGAATCCTAAGAACAATCATGTGAGTTTGGAAGGAGACCCTTCCCCAGCTGAGCCTCAGCCTGAGCTATCACCTACATCTAGACCGAAGACCCAGAGAAACTGTGAGTAATATGTTTGTGGTTTTGAGCCACTAAGGTATGTAGTAATTTGTTATGCACCAAGTAGTAAGTAATATACCTGACAGTAATTGTTAAGGTGGTATTCTGGATTAGATCCTAGAATAGGTAAGTATATCATTATTAGAAAACCTGGTAAAATATGAAGGAAGTTTATAGATCACTTAAGAGTCTTGAAAAACAGTTAAATTCTGTTTTCATGAATATGCTATGATTATAATAGATATTAGCATTCTAGTTAGCTGAATGGTATATCAAACTGTCTGTACTTACCTATGTGCCTTTGTGTAAATCTGCAGTTATTTCAAAATAAATATGTTTTTAAGATTATTATTTTTTAAAAAAAAAATAGTAAGCAAGTAAAGACATAAGCAAAAAACTTTCGCCTCCAGATACAAGTGGGCATCTAGGGAGAGAATAGCAAACTAACTTTTCTTATCTAGGCAGCATTCGAAACCCAGGCACCACTGCTACAGGAAGGTACCATCAAGCTTCAAGAACTCTTATCCTCCTTCTCCTTCCCCACTACCCAGTCATTAGTGTCAGCATCCACTTCTTCAAAGAAAGATGCCTGTTTTTCACATATCCCAGAAAGCCCCATTTTAGGACACCATTTAGCAGAGTATATTCAGGATCCCACTAACCTTTTCAGAAGACATGACTTCTAGATGATATAAGGGAAGAATAAGAAATTTCAGTGACAGGGAACATAAATCGTATGTCTGCATTCAGGATCATGTTTTCTTGGTATAGGGATTTCTTCTTCAAGTTATCAAAAGATAACTTTACTTTCAAACCTTTCAGAAAACCTGTTCTAATTTAGTTCTCTTCATTCTCCATCCTCCATCAGGAATTGTTCAGGACCATGCACTCTGTTGATACTCACATGGTGGAATTATATTTCTCTTGGCCAACCCTAAAGCCATCAAAATAGCAGGTAAGCAGAGTACAACAAATATTTCTAATAAGTTAGTTTAGGTCAGTCCCTGCTTCCAGAGGCCTGGGAATAAATCTTTACAACAGGTTTTTTCGGCAGGTGAATGCCACTGAGTGATATATACATGTTGTGCACAAGAAGAGAAATCTCAGTAGGCAAAAAAACAAAAAACAAAAAAACAGTGTACAGCATATCTCCAACCCTCCATGCAGTGATCTGAGAGACAGAAACAGGCTGGCTGATGACTCTGCGTGTGTACTGGCTGCCCACTAATTCTCCACACAGCTTCCTATTAAGAGGCATAATAGCAGCAGAATTGTTTTCAGGAACCATGCCTAAAGGCCTCCAAAGCCATGGAACTACATATTGAACTCCCATTGACATCCGCAAATCTTGAATAGCGTGATGTCACAGGCACAGATGACAAAGTGCTGAACACTGAGTCCCCAGACAAACTTTAACTGCATGGAAGATATGATTTCACCGAGTATCCTAAATCAACAGTTTTATAGAGGCTGGCCTGGACACCACAAGTCTACAAAAGGTGCTATTGTAAGCAAACCAAATTTTCAGACCACATCATGAGGCAAACCCAATGCTCTGTCTCCACTCTCTAACCTGATAAGAAGATTGAGTTCAAGGAAGGAATGTCTCATATATGTGGTGGCATGACTTTGTGTTTACTTAATTCAACCTTCCTGGAGTCTAAAACTCTAGGTGAAATTTCAGTCAACCCCCTTAACTATGACTGTATGAGTTTTTTCTTCACTCAGTGTATTCATGAGAGGACACCAAAACCGATTCCAATATCCAAGTACCCAAGGTAGAGTTGACCAGAGTAGCAAGGGGACAGATCAAAATACCTTATAAAGACCATTATGCATTCACTTCTGCAGTGACTAATCATAAAGTGATTTCTGCAGTCACCAGTCATGTGATTAAAAGGACAAATGTAAATGAAGAAAAAGATACACAAATGTTACAGCTGAAAGAATGGACTTTGTAATGAAGTTTACAGGAAGCATTGCTCATATTTCTAAGATTATAGTTTAAAGTTTCAAAATACAGCTTTTCCTAGGTCTTTAGAGAGCTACCATTCCGTGAATTTTTCAGATAACTCTTTACAATTTTCATCTTTGTCCTCAATGGATTTCTTAAACCATGGTTCATAGAACTGTATTTCCATATATGACGTAAGAATTCTAGTACTCCAGTAATAACTCTAATTTGTCTAAAAAATAGCTAGAATATAAATGCCATTTATAGATTTATGTGATAAGATTTAAGCATATTTCCTCAATAACAAACAAGAATATAGCCAATGAGCCACCATAATTTAACTCTGAGAAACGAGCAGTCACAGAGAAAACAGTGTATTCCATTCATCGTAGAGTGCACATTTTCACGTCTATCAAACACAGATGCATCTTGAATTTGATAGCGTTGAAACACTATTGACGAGAAGGCAATCATCATGTGATTGTCCTCGTTTACCTGTGTATGAGCTTGGTCTGTCAACAGACCTCCTGTTGACATTTTTGGGTGATATCATCAACATCCACATCAAATCTTGCATAGGAGGGTTCAGAAGGTTGAAAATATAAACTCGCAGGAGCAACATAGGAATCTCACAGGAAATGCAGCATCACCCAAGCTTCAGATTAGCACAGATGATGATAACATGGGGAACATCATGAGCAAGATGAAATGAAGAGTGATTCAGGAGAGTTGGATCTGGATGAACGAAAATTGAGGAAAACCTTTGTTGGTGTATTTTCCTCATATGTTCCATCCCATGTAATCATAGGAATGACAAAAGACAAGAAAAATATCCACATGTATATGTCTTGAAAACAGCTTTTTTTCCCGATAATTATAATATAATGATGATATTTTTATACAATGTATTTCCACATGATAAAAGTATTAGTTTCATTGTTAGTGGTTTTGTTCTTTTATTCTGATACAGGAAATAGTGACACGTTACAACTGATGCGATCAATATGTGTCACAATTTATTAGAATATTTATTTTTCAGGGTTAGTGTAGGCTTGGTAATATACTACATGCTTTATATGTTATCATTTCATGCAATCCACCTGCCATCTCAGGAAGTAAGCACTATTCCCGCTCCTCTGATCCATTTCCAAGTCTGAGGTAACTCTCGACAGGACAGGCCCGAAGGAACCTTGAGTTTGATTCCATATGCCCCAGAGTCTTTGCTCGTATCAACTACGTAGAATAAGTTTTGTCTTATATGGTAAATGCTTTTCAGGTCTAGTTTCAGACAGCTTAGCCTACCTCGTGGTCTCAAAGTTATTTTCCTGAATTGTGTTCTGTATACTATAAATATTTTTATATTTTTGTCTGTGAACCAACTATAATTTTGTGTGTAATGTCAGGTCATAGGTCAGACTTTCATTTCTCCCTGTGGATATTCAAGACCCTGGAACATTTTAGTAAAAAGCTGTGTTTCCCCCATGCATCAACTTAAATATATGCTTATATATGCATATGTCTGTTTTCATTTTTAAGTTATTGGTTGTTTATTTTATATCTGTGCAAATATCACACTCTTATTATTAAGAGAGTCTATTTAGCCCAAGAATTTTCTCTCTAGAGATTATTCATTTTTTTCTTTTTTAAGAGATAATTTAGTTTGTCACGCCAACTGGGGTACAGTGGCACAAACATAGAACACATTCTCTGTCTGAGCTGCTGAACTCAAGAGATCCTCCCCGCTCAACTTCCTGAGTAGCTGGGACTACAGGTGCAAGCCACCTTGCATGGCTATTTTTTAAATATTTTTGGTAGAGAGAAGGTCTCTCTTTGTTGCCCAGGCTGATCTAGAACTCCTGGCCTCAAGCAATCCACCCTCCTTAGTCTCCCAAAGCATAGGGACTACAAGTGTGATCCACTGTGCCTGGCCCAGGGCCTGTTGTTTTAACCACTGAGCTGCTCTATAATGAGGTGAAAAATGTTCAGACCTGCATGCCTTGCACCTACACCAATACTTTCAGCTGTACCTTGAATAAGGCTGTGGATATACAACTTTAGAACATTGCTATTGACTCTTAAATCTCTAATGTCCTTGTGATCTTAGGCAATCTCCCAACACCACTACCCACTTTATGTATTTAATATCTTTGACAACAGCCAGTGGTGTTGAAAACCTGGAGAGGCGGCCCTGACTGCCTCCTGCCCTGCTATAGATGATCCTGTGAACAGAGTCCCCCTCCAGACCACGCCCAACAAAGGCAGGTTCACAGGGGAGCCTCTGAGCTCAGAGCCTCTCTGGGGGCTCTGCACGCACAAGGACAGCAGCTCCCAGCCTTGGCTGTGGGGTGAGGTAGGGAATTCAAGTCTTTTTAAAAAGGCTGAGTTTGTTCAAAAGTGATTCTGCTTGCTTACCAATGACACCTTAAGACTTTAGATTTTATATTGTGCTATTTCTCCTTTGTTTTGATTTAATTTGTTGTGCAAATGTCTTAAATGCTTGTGTATAAATATTCTGTGTTTTTTTTTGGTCATATAAACATCATCTGAAACCAAATGTTTATTTTCGTATTGTGTATTTAAGGCCTTTATTTTTCTGTTTTAAAAATGCATTTATAATTATTTTTCAATGAACCATATCAACTATTTTCATCTTTACTCCTGTTTCCCTTTCATAAATTGAATGTTAATATCACTTTTATTAGCAATGACAGACGTTACAGATTCTCTGCTTTATGATTTTCCAGAAATTTCCTCTTAAATAGCTCTGGTTAAAAAGAAGGACAGAAACTATTCTGTAAGCCACAAGGCAAAATTGTCCCACATTAAAAAGATCTTCTTATGCTTAAAAAGATCTGTCAAACTTTCTATTCTCTGGCTTAGTTTGCTGTACATGTGAAAGGTTAACAAGGTATTGATTTGTGTGGCAGTAAAGTTAGACTTCACATCTGAACACAAAGAGCAACTTCTTCTTAACTATGCAGGTGTGAACTTCATGATGCTGTTTCATTTTCTCCTTGTACAAAAGATTTAGACATTGACTGGACTCCATAATTCCTTCCACCTCACCTCCATGTACGTGTACGTGACAGTTCTCTGCACAGATCACCCATTCTATTAGATATGAATTATTTTCTTATTTCTGATGAGTGATTATTAAACTCGTTTTTAGTTCTCAGTGATATAAAAAATACCAGTTAGAAAACGTGTACATCATGTGCTGTAATCAGAAAATATTTTTGTTCCATTAGCTTATAAAAAATGAATTTCAATCTTTTATTATCATTTTCATCCAACTTAATAGTCTCAAAAGGTTTTCATACTTGTGCATTTTTTAGATTTTACTTTTGTTGTCTTAATCAAAACTTAGGCAAAGATTGGAGACGTTTGTTCAAGATGTGTGAGACATGAGCAATCAACAGAGCAAAAGCACTGATATTGTATGGGGACTTTTGTTCTATATTAACAGATGGGCAATTGTTCTGCTAGGTATAGCTGCAGTCAAGGTCAATAGGCTTTAATAGTGTAAACAGAAAATTTAATTTACAGATCCTGGTTTTAAAAAAAAAAAAAAGTGCCCCTCATCTGTTATATTATAGTCTGGTACCATTTTGCTACAGAATGTAGGTTCGGCAGTAGCCTCTTGTAAAATCAAATAATAAGCAGAAGGGTGAGAACAAGAAAGTGACTTCATTCCAGATTTTAGCAACGGAGAAGGGCTAGATTCGTATCTCAAGGAGCCACTTCAGTTTTCGTGGCAGAGAGCAGGATTGTAAGGAGAAATTTTGGTATACAGGGCATGCAGAAGGAATGTGGAGGTGCAGGGTCTACATGACTTGCTAGAGGACTTATCTGTAATCATGGGTCATCCACTAGCCTGACCAGCATCATTCAAGACAGAGTCGGGTTGTGGATTAACTGATGTCTTGAAACAATCTGAAGCATGCCTGTTTTGGTTCAACATTGGGTAATTTCGAAGCAAATACATATTTAGATAAGCTGGCAATGCTTGCTGGTGATCTCCCTGGTGGAAAGGACGGAGAGGAAAAGGTTATATTTGCATTTCTTAAGGAGCTAAATAACAGGTGAACATAGAGGGGAAGAAAAAGACAAAGATAATTTTTAGAAAAATAGGGTACTCGGTTACAATTTAACTTAATTTCACTGCATATAGAGAGTAACCCTATACTACATAGCCTGTGGCATGTGCATAGTGAAAAGCAGAGAAAAATATTTTTCTAATGTTAAAGAAACTGGATATTTTTAAGGGAAACCGGTAGAGGTGGAAAACTTCATTGGTTTCTCCTACTTTAGGTGATGAACATGCTCTACTCTTGTAAGTAGAAAGCTATATTTTAATTGTTTTATAGTGCAGTGATTTTACCAGCAACAACTAACCAGGTAACATAGGAAAGACAGGTTGGTGTCTACATAGGGTGATTGAATCTACTTAACACGTCATTTGCTTCGTTTCTAAGCAATAGCCATCCCTTCATCCTTGGACTTGTAAGATCACTGAGTCATGAAAAGCTTTGTCTTTTTGCAGTAGGAAATTAGATGAAAGGGTGAAGGTAAAGTTCATTCAAATTACTTCTCTTCGTATCTTTGCTTTGTGTTTCTGTACCACTCCTGTGAACCATGTCCCAGTGGAAGAATGATGGCACCATAGTCCAGCCTGCGTGGGTGTAGGCACGAGTGCTCTCTCCTGTTCTTACCACTGCACGTGGAGAATGGCTTCGTGAAATTCAGCCGCTTTGTTCCCCAGACTCTCAGTTCCATCTTCTCACTCAGGGTGTTTTCTAGAGTCTATGCCACACCATAGCCTGGAAATTCTCCCCAGGCAGTAACCTGAGGCAATAGTAACCCTTACATCATTGTTTCGCATGTCTCAGATGTCATTGTTGGATGTGCGCTGTCTTGCAGTCCATCATTCCAGATAAAGTGTCCATTTTTACATGTGATAAGCCATATCTGATCCCAATAAATTTTTCCACAACATTTTGTTTCATTCTTCCAGCAGTTACTCTTATCATTACTATACCACCCTGTATGGATCTCGTTGCCCATATGAAGCTGAATAAGGAACAGAGAAAGATGGACAAGTGAGCTGGCCTTTGTATCACTAAAGGGAAAGTCAGATTGGTGAATACTTAATGTCTGTAGTGTCTCCTTGGGAACATTCACTGTATGTCAATGAATCAAAGACGTAGAAGGATCTAAAAGAATAATATCTCCGTCAAACTATTATACACATAAAAGACTTATTTATACTAACTGAAAAAGTCCTTTTAGAATTTTGAATTTACAAGTTTTATTCATATAAAACTGAAAGTGATATTGAAATTATAAATTAAGTAACACACATTTTGGTATTCTGATTATGGTTATTCTGAATTAGCTTTTTACCCAGAGCTATAGAAACCTTAACAACACCCTGTGTACCTGAAGAGATATGGGAAAGGCACACTTTTTCATAAAAAAGAGGCTGTACCATTGTGGGATTTGTACCTTTCTTATTGATACCCATTCTCGTAATTTTTATAATGGTGATCTTAAGAGAAGCTGACGATATAAAATTTCAGGATGTATTCATCCATGTGCTGAAAAGTTGAATCATGTCATGGCTCACGCAAGTCTAGCAGTGACAGTGATGAAAAGCAACAAACAAACAAAAAATCTCACACACATAGTAACACATAGTAAAATTGATGATATGTGGTAACTGATAAAGATTTTGAAATATTCACCAAAGGTGCCATATAAATAGAGCTAAATCTTGGTGAACACGAATGTTTTATTTAAACTAAGAGGGCAACACTGTCCAGAAGAACCAAAGAAGTATGGATAAGCCAAGAGGAGCAGGGCCCCTGAGAGAGTCTCTAGAGTGGATTGAGGATGGGGAGGCTGGAGAAGAAGCTTAGTGGTGGGGGAGGACTCAGGACTCACATCCTGTCATGAGAACAGAAGAGAGCAAAAGAAACGTGGTCATCTTCATGTTCAAACCTACTTCAAATTGAGAGATAGAGTTTCTTTTTTTTTTTTTTTTTTTTTTAAATTTATTTATTATTATTAAACTTCAAGTTGTAGGGTACATGTGCACAACGTGCAGGTTTGCTACATATGTATACTTGTGCCATGTTGGTGTGCTGCCCCCATCAACTCGTCATTTACATCAGGTATAATTCCCAATGCAATCCCTCCCCCCTCCCCCCTCCCTCCCCATGATAGGCCCCGGTGTGTGATGTTCCCCTTCCCGAGTCCAAGTGATCTCATTGTTCAGTTCCCACCTATGAGTGAGAACATGCGGTGTTTGGTTTTCTGTTCTTGTGATAGTTTGCTGAGAATGATGGTTTCCAGCTGCATCCATGTCCCTACAAAGGACACAAACTCATCCTTTTTTATGGCTGCATAGTATTCCATGGTGTATATGTGCCACATTTTCTTAATCCAATCTGTCACTGATGGACATTTGGGTTGATTCCAAGTCTTTGCTATTGTGAATAGTGCTGCAATAAACATACGTGTGCATGTGTCTTTATAGCAGCATAATTTATAATCCTTTGGGTATATACCTAGTAATGGGATGGCTGGGTCATATGGTACATCTAGTTCTAGATCCTTGAGGAATCGCCATACTGTTTTCCATAATGGTTGAACTAGTTTACAATCCCACCAACAGTGTAAAAGTGTTCCTATTTCTCCACATCCTCTCCAGCACCTGTTGTTTCCTGACTTTTGAATGATCGCCATTCTAACTGGTGTGAGATGGTATCTCATTGTGGTTTTGATTTGCATTTCTCTGATGGCCAGTGATGAGCATTTTTTCATGTGTCTGTTGGCTGTATGAATGTCTTCTTTTGAGAAATGTCTGTTCATATCCTTTGCCCACTTTTTGATGGGGTTGTTTGTTTTTTTCTTGTAAATTTGTTGGAGTTCTTTGTAGGTTCTGGATATTAGCCCTTTGTCAGATGAGTAGATTGCAAAAATTTTCTCCCATTCTGTAGGTTGCCTGTTCACTCTGATAGAGTTTCTTGGGAAGTAGACAAGATTATAGGTGAGAGGTGTTTGAGAGGCGTTAAATCCATTGGTGAAATTCAATATGAAGGAGAATCTTCTGTGTTATTCATTGTCCACTACATGTATGGGGCTCACAGGGGAATGACATAGACAACGTTTCCAAAATCTCCAATATTTAAACCTAGTGGGGATTCAGAAAACTTAACAGAAACTAAACTGCAAGTGCGAGAGTTGCGCTTGGGACCTCAGAGGACAGGCATCAGACCTGGGATGAGATGGACAATGAGGGCTTCCAGGAGGAGGATCACTGGAGGAGATGCTGGAGAGTGAGGTGCAGTGAGTCCACCAGACGGGGGAGGGAAAGGGAAGAGGAAGCACAGGCCAGGGCAAGAGAAGAGGACAGTGGACTGGAAGGAACACTGGGATCAGTAATACGTGAGGAGGCAGGAGCAGGAAGGGCAGACCATGGAGGGACTGGTAATGATCCAGGGGCAACTTTTCTCCCCGGACATTACACATGTTCACATGCCTGTCTCTGCACATTCTCTTACATGTTCTTTGATATTCTCATACAAACTTCATGATGTTCTCATGTCTCTGAGATTGTAACATGTGATATATATGAATTTATTCCCATATATGTGTATATATGGGAATATGTGTATTTGTGTATCTTTTTTTTTTTTTTTTTTGAGATGGAAGTTTCTCTCCTGTTGCCCAGGCAGGAGTGCAATGGTACAATCTCAGCTCACTGCACCTCCACCTTCCGGGTTAAAAGGATTCTCCCACCTCAGCCTCCTGAGTAACTGGGATTACAGGCGCCCGCCACCATGCCCAGCTAATTTTTGTATTTTTAGTAGAGATGGGGTTTCACCATGTTGGCCAGGTTGGTCTCAAACTCTTGACCTCAGGTGATCTGCCCGCTCGGCCTCCCAAAGTAAGTGCTGGGATTACAGGTGTGAGTGACTGTGCCCGGCCCCCTTTTATATTTATAGCAATTGTTATCACCCTGAATATTTAGTGGTGGATTGTTTACATTTATATATTTAAAACTTAGTAAATAAAATTACTTCACTTAGTATGCCTTTATTTCATCACGTTTCAAAGCATCTGCTCATTTTAAGGGAGAGTCACGTCTGCAAGCAAGCATTGTGTCAGGGCTATTGTGTTTTCTTTATTAATTTTGGATACTTCTATGTTCTGGAAACTATTAAGCTATCAGTATTCTTTTAAACAATATTGTTGCTTCATCTTTTACTTTGTTTTTACTTATCTTGGAATAGTATGTCTTTTTTGCTGCTTGTTTTCCATTTGATTTTCTCTCATTCTCCTTTCCTATGCTGGAAACTTAGATGATGAAATTTAGTCTTTCTTTCAAACATACGTCTTCAATAGAATCTCCTTTAAACTCTCCTTCTGTTACATCTATTAATTTTGTTAAGTGTTTTTCATTGCTATTTGGGTCAAAATATTTTTAATAAATCTTGAGATACCTTCTTTGGGCCATGTTGTGTATCAGAGTGTGTTGTTTCATCTCCATGTATTTGGGGATATTTCAGTTACCTTTCTGCTACTTACTTCTAGATTAATTTTCTCTTGGTCTGAGAGCAATTGTTGTGTGATTCCTATTCTTTTAAATGTAATAAATGGTGTTGTAAGTCCTATAATATGGTCAGTCTTGCCAGTCTTGCAGAGGGATCCTTATGGGCTAGGGAAGTATGTATATTATTCACATCGTTGGAGTTAGTAGTTTAAAGATATAAGTTATATTGAGTTGACTGATTGTATAGTTGAGTGATAATATGCCCTTGCTTGTATTTTACCTGCTGGATGTGTTGATTCTTGATAGAGAGGGTTGATGTCTCCAACAATAATAGTGGACTCATCTCTTTCTTCTTCACATTCCCCCATCACCTAATTTAACACACCATTTTTAGGCTTATATCTATTGTGCAGAGTTGTATTTTCTTAGAGAATCACCCCTTTTGTCCTTAACTTATGCCTGTCTTTATTCTTCATCATTTTATTTGCTTTAAAGTCTGCTCTGTTGGAAATTAATATCTGTACACTTATTTTCTTTGATTAGTGGAGTATGTTATGTTTATCTCTTCATTGTTAATCCATGTGTGTCTTTATATTTAAATTGGCTTTCTTATGTAGTTGGGCCCTGTTTTTACATCTACTCTATCTGTGTTTTATAACTGGTACCTTAAGAACCCTGACATTCAAAGTGATTATTGATATAGGTGGAATCATATCCACTGTATTTGTTACTATCTTCTAGTTCTTGCACTGCCTTTGTTTCTATTTTTCTCATCCACTCATTTTCTTCCTTGTGTAGTTTTCATTCAGCATTTCACATGATTTCATCTTCTTTTCTTTCTTAGCATGTAGGACATATTTCTTTTACACTATTTTATTGGTTACCCAAGGTAATAAAAACTTTTATTTTGTATATTCTTAATTGATCTTACATATAACACTTTTTGTTTGTTTGTTTTTTGTTTTGTTCTGTTTTGGGACAGAGTCTCACTCTGTCGCCCAAGCTGGAGTGCAGTGGTGCAATCTCAGCTCACTGCAAACTCCACCTCCCGGGTTCACACCATTCTCCTGCTTCAGCCTCCCGAGTGGCTGAGACGACAGGCGCCCACCACCATGTCCAGCTAATTTTTTGTATTTTTAGTAGAGACGGGGTTTCACGGTGTTAGCCAGGATAGTCTCGATCTCTTGACCTCGTGATCCACCTGCCTCAGCCTCCCAAAGTACTGGGATTTGATTACATGCATGAGCCACCGCGCCCAGCCATAACAGCTTGTTTAAAATAAAAATAACATATGTATATGATTATATATGCATAAGTATAAGGTATATATACACATATGTATATGCATACACATACATATATGCACAAGTCTTTTTACATGTAAGTGAAATGAAAGATAAAGATACAAGGGACAAAAGAAAGAAATACAAGAAAAAGGAGGAAATAATTAGGACTATTCTGTTAATACAAGGTTGTCACTCTACTTCTGAAGTGATACACTCCTAAATGAAAGGGGTTCAGATTAGTGCTAACTATAAATCGCAACCACCAGGGAAAGCTACTGAACCAAGGGCATCAATTCCTTGCTGCCCATTGGACTGAGGCTACATTCAGTTCCTTCCCATGCTGGCTTCTCCCTCGTGGCAGAATGTGCCATCAAAGCCACCAAGGGAGAGGTTTTGCAGCAAGACAGAAATCGCAGTCTTGTGTAACATGATCATCCAAGTGACATCCATCACATTGTAGTAGTCTTTTGAATCAAAGCAAGTCTCAGATTCTCCCTAAATTCCCAAGGAAAGGATTAGAATACTGGGTTGTGTACACCAAGTCATGAGGATCACTGTGCACCATCTTAGAGCCTGCCTCCAACGTTAGGTCCTGCCCAATCTGTAACAGGCGCTCAGTCTTCACTTATTTTGCTGACCTTGACCTTCGTGAGAACAGGTCACATATTTTGTACAATGTGTCAGTCTGGATTTCTCTGAAGTTTTCTCATAATTTTGATGAGCAGTATAGACAGAAACACATTATTATCTACTTGTGAAGACAAGAGACACTGAACAAGATATTATTTGCAAATGCAAATTGAGAGAAAAAAACTTGAACAATTTGTGAATGGAAAAATGAAAACTTAAAACCTTCACCAGGATAAAAAAAGAAGAGGATAGAAATGGGAGATGCGTACATGGGACACAATATTGATAACCTTCTACTTATTAAACTCAATGGTGTACTTTATCTATTTTAGAATAGTTTTGTGTTTACAGAACAGTTAGAAATAAATACAGTGAGTTTATTTATACCCAACACAGTTTCCCTTTTATTTAATTCTCAGCATGGGACATTCGTCACAATTAATGAATCAATATTGTACATTATAATTCACCAACATCCACAATCAATCAGATGTCCTTTTTTCACTTCATGTACATATTCTGTTCCAGGGTTGTGTTCAGGACGCCACACATTTAGGTATTGTGTGCTCCTTTTGGGCCTGCCAGTTTCTCAGATTTTTCTTGTTTCCAATGTAATTGAAATCGCTCCTTTGGGATTCATCTGATGTTTCACTCATGATTAGATGGCTGTTCTGGGGTTTGTGGAGGAAGACCGCTAAGGGAAAGTTTTATTCTCATTAAGTTGTTATATATTATGGGCATGCAATATTTCTTCCCTCCCCTCCCCTCCCCTCCCCTCCCCTCTCCTCCCCTCTCCTCCCCTCTCCTCCCCTCCCCTCCCCTCTCCTCCCCTCTCTTCCCCTCTCTTCTCTTTTTGACACAGTCTCCCTCTGTCACCCAGGCTGGAGTGTAGTGGTGCAATCTAGGCTCACTGCAACCTCCACCTCCCAGGTTCAAGCAATTCTCCTGCCTCAGCCTGCCGAGTAGCTGGGACTACAGCGCGTGCTACCACACTTTGGCTAATACATTTTTATTTTTTTGTAGGGGTGTAATGTCCCTATTTCCCAGCCTGGTTTCCAAGTCCTGGCTTCAAAAAATTCTCCCACCTTGGCATCCCAAGGTGCTGGGATTACAGTGACCCAGCCACTTTATCACTGTTAACGTTAGTTGTATTATCTGGATGAGGTAGTTTAGTTTGGTTTTCTCTACTACAAAAGTAATAATTTTTCTCCCTCTTCATGATGTACTTGTTTGATAAAAAGTCACTATGAAAAGCACATACTTAAGAAGTAGAGAATCATCCTCCATCTCTGTAAGGGCAGAACTTTTGCAAATACCATTTGTATTTTTTAAACAATTTTAATGTTCTTTTGGCTGACCTGGATCAATTGCATTTTCCTGTACATGTTAAAATCAGTGATCCAATTATTTCAAAAAATAAAAAATAAGTGCAAGCTAGAATTTCTGCAGGGACTACATTGAATCTGCAGATACATTTGGAAAGTATTAGCATCTTGGTTAATACTTAATAGCATTCTGATCCATGAAAATCTAATGTTTTATCATTTATTTAGGATTTCTTTAATACTTCAGTATCTTTTTAAAGTTTCAGTGTATATATGTTGCAGTTGTTGTGTTAAATTTATTTTCAAATATATTTCCTTTCTGCTGCTATATTAAATGAAATCATTTTCTGAGTTTTATTTTTTGATTCCTTTGTATTGTGGAAGACCGCAGTTTTTTACATTGATCTTGCATACGACTGCATTACTGAACTTTTTGTTTTTGTTGTTATTTCAACCTTATTTTAGTGGATTCCTTAAGATTTTCCATACACTAGTGATGTCACTGGCCAATAGAGAGAGTTTGACTTCTTCCTTTTCAATCTGGAAGACTTATATTTATTTTCCTAGCCTAATTTTCTCAATTACATCCTCAAGCATAATGTTTAATAAAATTCGCAGGAGTCAATAACTGTTTAGTGTTTCTAATCTTGGGGAAATTACTAAAACTTACTTGATACCTTTTGGTGTTATGTGAGATTTTCATAGATGCCCATTTTAGATAAAAAACATTCCCTTCTGTGCAAAACTTAATGAGTATTTTTATTGTGAATGGGTGTTGGATCTGGATTTGTCAAGTGCTTATTCTGCATCTTTAGATGTGATAATGAGGCTTTTGTCATATGGTGTTTTTTTTTAATATAGCGTATTACACTAATTCTTTTTATATGCTGTACCAAACTTGTGAACCTGAGTAAATAAATACCTTTGGTATTAGTATATAATCCTGTTTCATGATTCTGACTTACGTTGGAAGTATTTGCTTGAGGATTATTGCCTGGGTATCCATAAAGCATATTAGTTTATAGTTTTCCTTTTTTGGACTGTCTTTTTTCTGGTTGTGGCATCAGAGGAAACTGCTTCATAGAATGCATTGCACACCGATCTCTTCTCTGTGGTTTGTATTTTTGTGGAGAACAGTTAGTGAAAAATTGCTATTGATATTTTAAAGGTTTGGAATAATTCAGTGGTGAAGTCTTCTGGAGCTGAGCAGTCATGTGAGCTTGGAAGAGGATCCTTTCCCAGCTGATCCTTCAGGTCAGACCTCAGTCTCGGTCATCATCGACATCTGGATTCCTGACCCAGAGAAACTGTGAGTAATGTGTGTGCTTTTGAGCCACTAAGCTATGTGGTAATAGGCTATGCTGCAATACACAATAGTACACTTGATGATAAATGTAATATGTTATCCTGAATTAGATCCAAAAACAGAAAAATGGAATTAGTGGAAAACCTGGCAAAATATGAAGACAGACAATACTTTAGTTAATAGTTTTGTACCTTTATCAATTTCTGAGTTTTCATAGATATTCTATGGTTATGTATAATATTAATATTATAGGAAATTGAAGGATATATAAAACTTTATGTAAGAGCTTAGCACTGCTCTATAAATTTGAAATTATTTTAGAATAAATAGGAAGTGTAGACATGCTCATATATTTGAGATCAGGACTTGCTGTTAACTTAAATGAGCTTTTGTGGAACCTGAAACTTATGATGCAAATGCAGTATCATTATTAAATATAAGTAAAATGAGTTTCTATTTTATTCACTGTATTCTTCCGGGAACAGCAAAGCCCATCTGTTTTCTCAGGTAGTATCTAAAAGTAGAATTGAGTCTAGTAACAAGTAAACAGCACAGAAGATTGTATGGAAACTATAATGGGTTTACATTTGCAGTAACTAATCATAAAATGACTTGCAGGATAATTATCCACATAATTAGAATGACCATGGGAAAGACAAAAAAAATAGAAATGCAACTTTCTGAATTGAGAAACTGTATCTGAGCAAGTGTGGTGGCACACACCTATAGTTCCAGCTACTAGGGAGAGTGGATAGCATGATCACTTGACACCAGGAGTTTGAGGCTGTAGTACACAAAGACTGTGCCTGTGAACAGCTACTGCACTCCAGCCTGGACAATACAGTAAGGCATCATCTCTTAAATAAATAAATAAATAAACAAACAAATAAATAAATAAATAATTGGATTTACATTACAAGTTTCAGAGATTGTTGTTTATATTTCTATGATTAGGGCTGAAATTATCTAGATTTTTCTGTTTTCAGAGAGCTGCCATGATATGGTTTCGCTCTGTGTCCTCACGCAAGTCTCATCTCAAAGTGTAATCCTCACGTGTTGGAGGAGGGGCCTGGTGGGAGGTGAATGGATCATGGGGGCAGATTTCCCCCTTGCTGTTCTTTTGATAGAGGATGAGTTCTCATGAGATTGGATGGTTTTGAAGTGTGGCACATCCCCCACAACTCCACCCCTCTCTCTCCTGCTGCGTGCCTTACTTCCCCTTTGCCTTCGGCCATGACTGTAAGTTTCCTGAGGCCTCCACAGCCACGCGTAATGTAAGTCAATTACACCTTTTCACTTCATAAATTACCCAGTCTCAGGTAGTTCTTTACAGCAGTGTGAAAATGGACTGATAGAGAACATTGGTACTGAGAGAGTGGGGTATTGCTATGAAGATAACTGAAAATGTAGAAGCAATTTTTGAACTGGGTAGCAGGCAGAGGTTGGAAGTTTTCAGAGCTGAGAAGAGGATAGGAAGATACGGGAAAGTTTGGAAAAACCTAGATACTTGCGGAATGGTTTTGACCGTGTGAACCCCAAATATCTGAGACAGATCTCAGTCAATTTAGAAAGTTTATTTTACCAAGTTAAGGATACACCCATGACACAGCCTTAGGAAGTCTTGAGACATGTGCCCAAGGTGGTCAGGAGTACAGCTTGCTTTTACATTTTATACGTTTTAGGGAGATATGAGACATCAATCAATATGTGTAAGGTACATTGGTTTGGTCCTGGAAGGTGGGACAACTCGAAGGTGGGGGCTTCCAGGTTAGAAGTAGATAAGAGACAAAAAGGTTGCATTATTTTGAGTCCTTGATCAGCCTTCTGCTGAATACACAATTTAGTCTGACTCCATGAATCTGTATTTTTACATAAATAATAGTGGAGAGGAAGCAATCAGATATGCATTTGTCTCAGGTAAGCCTCAAAGGGATGACTTTGAATAGAATGGGAGGCAGGTTTGCCCTAAGCAGTTCCCAGCGTGACTTTTCCCTTTACCTTAGTCATTTTGGGGTGCCAAGATTTATTTGCCTGTCACAATCAAAATGTTGATAGTAATATCGACAGTGAAGTACAGGCTGAATGGACTCAGATGGAAATGAGGAACTTATTGGGAACCAGAGGAAACATCACTCTTGCTATGTGACTGGTGGCATTTTGCCCTGCCCTAAAGATCTGTGGAACTTTGAACTTGAGAGATTAGGGTATCTGGCAGAAGACATTTCTAAGCAGCAGAGCATTTGACACGTGACCTGGCTGTTGCTAAAATTGTATGTTCCTATGCGTGAACAAAGAGATTACCTGAAACTGAAATATATTTAAAAGGGAAGCAGAGCATAAAACTAGAAAAGTTCATAAAACTAGAAACCAGTCCCCATTTTTATTAAAGACAAATTATAGTAGGACACAATTATCATCAAAATAAGTTTTAGTCTTATTATACTTAGCCTGATTATTTCCATAAAAAACAACCAGAATAATTATTTGCCATATAGGCTCTTTCTAATTTGGCTTTGCTGGAACCGTGTTCTAAAGGAATCTCTGATTGGACTTTTTTTTTTTTTTTGAGACAGACCCTCACTCTGTCACCCAGGCTGGAGTGCAATGGCATGATCTTGGCTCGCTGCAAACTCCCCCTCCCAGGTTCAAGCAATTCTCCTGCCTCAGCCTCCTGAGTAGCTGGGATTACAAGTGCCCATAACCATGCCTGGATAATTTTTGTATTTTTAGTAGAGATGGGGTTTCATCATGTTGGCCCAGCTGGTCTTGAATTCCTGACCTCAGGTGATCCACCCGCCTTAACCTCCCAAAGTGCTGGAATTGCAGGCCTGAGTCACCACGCCCAGCCGATTAAAAGCCTTGAGTCCACCTATGGATTTCTTTGTGCCTACAAATACCTGTATAGATTGAGTGAATTCCTCTTTTCTTAAGGTCCCAAGATAAATTTAGGATTTTTAAAAAGTGATTTTTTACTTACCGCCACTCAGGAACCCCATAAAAGGACGGTGTGGACAAGTCATGAAGGCAGTTTCCACAAGGAACTTTTGTCACCTCTATAAGTTAACTAATTCCTTACGGCATTCCGTTTATGTCTGAAAGTATGCCAGTCTGTTGATAAAATACAACCATATCTTTGGTAAAATAACCGTTGTCTCTGCTTGTGTTCTGTTACAGAAGAAAAGAGATACACAGGTTCTTTTTTTGTGTGTGTGAGACAGAAAAAATGATTTACTCATTAACATAGATGCAAAAATCCTTTAAAAATATTGGCAAACTGAATCCAAGAATATATGAAAAATATAACACACCATGATAAATTTGCATTCATCCTATAAATGCAAAATATATTTTGCATTATAAAATCTAGTTTAATTCATGAAATTAACAAACTAAATAATTATTTCAATAGTATTAGATAAACTTTAAACATATGTGGTCTCCTGTCTCTCCAAAGACCTCATACTAAAAGAATAGTTCTTTTTTTTTTTTAAGAAGAATATTTTCTTTTTATTTCTTTTTTTTTACTTTAAGTTCTAGGGTACATGTGCACAACGTGCAGGTTTGTTACATATGTATACATGTGCCATGTTGGTGTGCTGCACCCATTAACTCGTCATTTACATTAGGTATGTCTCCTAATGCTATCCCTCCCCCACTCCCTCCCACAATAGGACTCGGTGTGTGATGTTCCCCTTCCTGTGTCCAGGTGATCTCATTGTTCAGTTCCCACCTATGAGTGGGAACATGCAGTATTTGGTTTTCTGTTCTTGTGATAGTTTGCTGAGAATGATGGTTTCCAGCTGCATGCATGTCCCTACAAAGGACACGAACTCATACATTTTATGGCTGCATAGTATTCCATGGTATATATGTGCCACATTTTCTTAATCCAGTCTATCACTGATGGACATTTGGGTTGATTCCAAGTCTTTGCTATTGTGAATAGTGCTGCAATAAACATACGTGTGCATGTGTCTTTATAGCAGCATGACTTATGATCCTTTGGGTATATCCCCAGTAATGGGATGGCTGGGTCAAATGGTATTTCTAGTTCTAGATCCTTGAGGAATTGCCACACTGTTTTCCACAATGGTTGAACTCGTTTACAGTCCCACTAACAGTGTAAAAGTGTTCGTATTTCTCCACATCCTCTCCAGCACCTGTTGTTTCCTGACTTTTTAATGATCGCCATTCTAACTGGTGTGAGATGGTATCTCATTGTGGTTTTGATTTGCATTTCTCTGATGGCGAGTGATGATGAGCATTTTTTCCCGTGTCTGTTGGCTGTATGAATGTCTTCTTTTGAGAAGTATCTGTTCATATCCTTCACCCACTTTTTGATGGGGTTGTTTGTTTTTTTCTTGTAAATTTGATTGAGTTCTTTATAGGTTCTGGATATTATTAGCCCTTTGTCAGGTAAGTAGATTGCAAAAATTTCTCCCATTCTGTAGGTTGCCTGTTCACTCTGATGGTAGTTTCTTTTGCTGTGCAGAAACTCTTTAGTTTAATTAGATCCCGTTTGTCAATTTTGGCTTCTGTTGCCATTGCTTTTGGTGTTTTAGACATGAAATACTTGCCCATGCCTATGTCCTGAATGGTATTACCTAGGTTTTCTTCTAGGATTTTTATGGTTTTAGGTCTACATTTAAGTCTCTAATCCACCACAAATTAATTTTCGTATAAAGAGTAAGGAAAGGATCCAGTTTCAGCTTTCTACTTATGGCTAGCCAATTTTCCCAGCACCATTTATTAAATAGGGAATCCTTTCCCCGTTTCTTGTTTTTGTCAGGTTTGTCAAAGATCAGATGGCTGTAGATGTGTGGTATTATTTCTGAGGACTCTGTTCTGTTCCATTGGTCTATATCTCTGTTTTGGTACCAGTACCATGCTATTTTGGTTACTGTAGCCTTGTAGTATAGTTTGAAGTCAGGTAGCATGATGCCTCCAGCTTTGTTCTTTTGGCTGTATGTTCTTCCATTTGTTTGTGTCCTCTTTTATTTCACTGAGCAGTGGTTTGTAGTTCTCCTTGAAGAGGTTCTTTACATCCCTTGTAAGTTGGATTCCTAGGTATTTTATTCTCTTTGAAGCTATTGTGAATGGGAGTTCATTCATGATTTGGCTCTCTGTTTATCTGTTACTGGTGTATAAGAATGCTTGTGATTTTTCACATTGATTTTGTATCCTGAGACTTTGCTGAAGTTGCTTATCAGCTTAAGGAGATTTTGCACTGAGACAGTGGGGTTTTCTAAATATACAGTCATGTCATCTGCAAACAGGGACAATTTGACTTCATCTTTTCCTGACTGAATACCCTTTATTTCTTTCTCTTGCCTGATTACCCTGGCCAGAACTTCCAACACTATGTTGAATAGGAGTGGTGAGAGAGGGCATCCCTGTCTTATGCCAGTTTTCAAAGGGAATGCTTCCAGTTTTTGCCCATTCAGTATGATATTGATTGTGGGTTTGTCATAAATAGTTCTTATTTTTTTGAGATACGTTCCATCAATGCCAAATTTATTGAGAGTTTTTAGCATGAAGGGCTGTTGAATTTTGTCAAAGACCTTTTCTGCATCTATTGTGATAATCATGTAGTTTTTGTCTTTGGTTCTGTTTATATGCTGGATTACGTTTACTGATTTGCGTATGTTGAACCAGCCTTGCATCCCAGGGATGAAGCCCACTTAATCGTGGTGGATAGACTTTTTGATGTGCTGCTGGATTCGGTTTGCCAGCATTTTGTTGAGGATTTTTGCATCAATGTTCATCAGGGATATTGGTCTAAAATTCTCTTTTTGTGTTGTATCTCTGTTAGGCTTTGGTATCAGGATGATGTTGGCCTCGTAAAATGAGTTAGGGAGGATTCCCTCTTTTTCTATTGATTGGAATAGTTTCAGAAGGAATGGTACCTTGTACCTCTGGTAGAATTCGGCTGTGAATCCGTCTGGTCCCGGACTTTTTTTGGTTGGTAGGCTATTAATTATTGCCTCAATTTCAGAGCCTGCTATTGGTCTATTCAGGTATTCAACTTCTTCCTGGTTTAGTCTTGGGAGAGTGTAAGTGTCCAGGAAATTATCCATTTCTTCTAGGTTTTCTAGTTTATTTGCATAGAGATGTTTATAGTATTCTCTGATGGTAGTTTTTATTTCTGTGGGGCCGGTGCTGATATCCCCTTTATCATTTTTTATTGCATCTATTTGATTCTTCTCTCTTTTCTTCTTTATTAGTCTTGCTAGCAGTCTATCAATTTTATTGATCTTTTCAAAAAACCAGCTCCTGGATTCGTTGATTATTTGGAGGGATTTTGGTGTCTCTATCTCCTTCAATTCTGCTCTGATCTTAGTTATTTCTTGCCTTCTGCTGGCTTTTGAATATGTTTGCTCTTGCTTCTCTAGTTCTTTTAATTGTGATGTTAGGGTGTCAATTTTAGATCTTTCCTGCTTTCCCTTGTGGGCATTTAGTGCTATAAATTTCCCTCTACACACTGCTTTAAATGTGTCCCAGAGATTCTTGTATGTTGTATCTTTGTTCTCATTGGTTTCAAAGAACATCTTTATTTCTGCCTTCATTTCGTTATGTACCCAGTAGTCATTCAGGAGCAGGTTGTTCAGTTTCCATGTAGTTGAGTGGTTTTGAATGAGTTTCTTAGTCCTGAGTTCTGGTTTCATTGCACTGTGGTCTGAGAGACAGTTTGTTATAATTTCTGTTCTTTTACATTTGCTGAGGAGTGCTTTACTTCCAATTATGTGGTCAATTTTGGAATAAGTGCAATGTGGTGCAGAGAAGAATGTATATTCTGTTGATTTGGGATGGAGAGTTCTGTAGATGTCTATTAGGCCCGCTTGGTGCAGAGTTGAGTTCAATTCCTGGATATCCTTGTTAACTTTCTGTCTCATTGATCTGTCTAATGTTGACAGTGGGGTGTTAAAGTCTCCCATTATTATTGTGTGGGAGTCTAAGTCTCTATGTAAGTTTCTAAGGACTTGCTTTATGAATCTGGGTGCTCCTGTATTGGGTGCATATATATTTAGGATAGTTAGCTCTTCCTGATGAATTAATCCCTTTACTATTATGTAATGGCCTTCTTTGTCTCTTTTGATCTTTGATGGTTTAAAGTCTGTTTTATCAGAGACTAGGATTGCAACCCCTGCTTTTTTTTGTTGTCCATTTGCTTGGTAGATCTTCCTCCATCCCTTTATTTTGAGCCTATGTGTGTCTCTGCATGTGAGATGGGTCTCCTGAATACAGCAAACTGATGGGTATTGACTCTATCCAATTTGCCAGTCTGTGTCTTTTAATTGGACCATTTAGTCCATTTACATTTAAGGTTAATATTGTTATGTGTGAACTTGATCCTGTCATTATGATATTAGCTGATTATTTTGCTCACTAGTTGATGCAGTTTCTTTCTAGCATCGATGGACTTTACATTTTGACATGTTTTTGCAATGGCTGGTACTTCTTGTTCCTTTCCATGTTTAGTGCTTCCTTTAGGATCTCTTGTAAGGCAGGCCTGGTGGTGACAAAATCTCTCAGCATTTGCTTATCTGTAAAGGATTTTATTTCTCCTTCACTTATGAAACTTAGTTTGGCTGGATATGAAATTCTGGTTTGAAAATTCTTTTCTTTAAGAATGTCAAATATTGGCCCCCACTCTCTTCTGGCTTGGAGAGTTTCTGCCGAGAGAGCTGCTGTTAGTCTGATGGGCTTCCCTTTGTGTGTAACTCGACCTTTCTCTCTGGCTGCCGTTAACATTTTTTCCTTCATTTCAACTTTGGTGAATCTGGCCATTATGTGTCTTGGAGTTGCTCTTCTTCAGGAGTATCTTTGTGGCATTCTCTGTGTTTCCTGAATTTGAATGTTGGCCTGCCTTACTAGGTTGGGGAAGTTCTGCTGGAGGATATCCTGCAGAGTGTTTTCCAACTTGGTTCCATTTTCCCCATCACTTTCAGGCACCCCAATCAGACGCAGATTTGGTCTTTTCACATAATCCCATATTTCTTGGAGGCTTTGTTCATTTCTTTTTAGTGTTTTTTCTCTACATGTCTCTTCTTGCTTCATTTCATTCATTTGATCTTCAGTCGCTGATACTCTTTCTTCCAGTTGATCGAGTCAGTTACTGAAGTTTGTGCATTTGTCACGTAGTTCTCGTGTTATGGTTTTCATCTCTATCAGTTCTTTTAAGGTCTTCTCTGCATTGATTATTCTAGTTATCCATTCATCCATTCTTTTTTCAAGGTTTTTAGTTTCCTTGCGCTGGGTACATAGTTCCTCCTTTAGCTCTGAGAAGTTTGATCGACTGAAGCCTTATTCTCTCAGTTCATCAAAGTCCTTCTCTGTCCAGCTTTGATCCGTTGCTGGCGATGAGCTGCGTTCCTTTGGAGGGGGAGATGCGCTCTGATTTTTTGAATTTCCAGCTTTTCTGCACTGCTTTTTCCCCATCTTTGTGGTTTTATCTGCCTTTGGTCTTTGATGATGGTGACGTACTGATGGAGTTTTGGTGTGGGTGTCCTTTCTGTTTGTTAGTTTTCCTTCTAACAGTCAGGACCCTCAGCTGTAGGTCTGCTGAAGTTAGCTTGAGGTTCACTCCAGACCCTGTTTGCCTGGGTATCAGAAGCAGAGGCTGCAGAAGATAGAATATTGCTGAACAACGAGTGTTGCTGTCTGATTCTTGCTCTGGAAACTTCGTCTCAGGGGTGTACCCCGCCGTGTGAGGTGTGATGTGTAGGTCTGCACCTAGTGGGGGATGTCTCCCAGTTAGGCTACTCAGGGGTCAGAGACCCACTTGAGCAGGCAGTCTGTCCGTTCTCAGATCTCAACGTCTGTGCTGTGAGATCCACTGCTCTCTTCAAAGCTGTTAGACAGGGGCAATTACCTCTGCCGAAGTTTCTGCTGCTTTTTGTTTAGCTATGCCCTGTCCCCAGAGGAGGAGTCTACAGAGGCAGGCCGGCCTTCTTGAGCTGTGGTGGTCTCCACCCAATTCAAGCTTCCCGGTGCCTTTATTTACCCACTTAAGCTTCAGTAATGGTGGGCGCCCCTCCCCCAGCCTCGCTGCCACCTTGCAGTTAGATCTCAGACTGCTGTGCTAGCAATGAGGGAGGCTCCGTGGGCATGGGACCCTCCAGGCCAGGTGTGCAATATAATCTCCTGGTGTGCTGTTTGCTAAGACCCTTGGTAAAGTGCAGTATTAGGGTGGGAGTTACCCGATTTTCCAGGTGTTGTGTATCTCAATTTCCTTTGGCTAGGAAAAGGAATTCCCTTCCCCCTTGTGCTTCCCAGGTAAAGCGATGCCTCGCCCTGCTTTAGCTCTCACTGGTCGGGCTGCACACGCGGACCAGCGCCAGCTGTCTAACACGCCCCAGTGAGATGAACCCGGTACCTCAGTTGAAAATGCAGAAATCACCCGTATTCTGTATCACTCATGCTGGAAGCTGGAGGCTGGAGCTGTTCCTATTTGGCCATCTTGGGCGCGCCAAGAATCGATAAACAGATTCTTATTGCACTTATGTAAATAACTGTATGTGTATATGTTAAGAATATTCACAATAGTTTTCAAATTTTGGTGAAATCGGATAGAGAAAAAGAAAGATGCTCTACATTTTGCTCACAAGAGTTTACCTTGCTCAATTATTAAAAGCTATAATTAGCTCAAGAGAAAAATATTTTCTTTACTGTGAAAGCCAAAGCAAAAATAATCAGCATTTCAAACAAAAAGTCATAAATCTTCTATTAATAGATTCTAGCTGAAACAAACAGGCAGTGTTTCTGGCTCTGAACTTTACCAAAGGTAACTTCCCATGTGAAAGCCATAAGCCTTAACTAAGATTATGACTTAACCATGGATGCGTGAGGTGTCTCAAAGAGATGCAAGCAGTTTTTAAAAGATTTAAAATATCCCCAAAGATAGCTGAAAGAGAGGAAAATTCAAGACAGAGAGTCAGAAGGTGTCCATGCAGAGAAAGATAATCAGTAAGTGGTGAAAAGTCTGCAAATATCACACCAGAAATGGCTTACTATTTGACCTGAGAATAAAACCCACACTGCTGTAATAAAAAGGCAAAATCATAGTTACTGGCTGCAGTGTGGGGCAATACCATTCATTTTCCCAGAAACAATCTGGAAGAGGCAGCTCTGAGCTTGCAAATGATGTTAACTGTTCAAGAGAATATTAAGTCTAGCCATGACATTACTACTATGTGTCCTTTCAGATTGACTGCCTGACATGAACCCCAAAATCCCCACCCTCAACATGTGGAAGGCAAAGGAAGAGTACCCTTAAAGGGTTACAAAGTCAAGTTCCCAAAGACAAGAGGGAAATCTCATCTTTTTTATCAAGGACCCACAGCAAAGTTTGTAACTAACCTGTCTGCAGGGCCAGCTTGAACACCAGGCATATGGGAGTCCTAGGTCCGCATTCTATCCTGTGGTACTTCTCTCCATGACAGATTGACATAGAAAGACCAAAAGACTAAAAAGAAAAATATTTTTCCCTATTAAGCAAACCTTGCAGAGGAGATAAGCAGTGATACTTACCATTAATTCGACTGGTTTGCAGAGTGGCCAGATGCCTGGCTAATTA
This sequence comes from Chlorocebus sabaeus, assembly GCF_047675955.1. Taxonomy (NCBI): domain Eukaryota; kingdom Metazoa; phylum Chordata; class Mammalia; order Primates; family Cercopithecidae; genus Chlorocebus; species Chlorocebus sabaeus. The sequence goes on along the minus strand of NC_132929.1, from coordinate 4,094,949 downwards.
GTAACTCTTACCCTTTTTGCCTCCTTGCCAGGTTTCCAGGTTAGCTTTCTCTGCAGCTTCCAGGAGAGTGGAGAGACTTTTGATGAGCCTGTTTGCTGCATCATAGCTGTGGGGACTAAGCTATGTTACAAAAGAAAATCTGTTTTCATTTCATGAAACCATAGGCAAAAGCCTCTCGATTTTGCAATATGCCACCCAATGGGCTGCAAGGAGAACCAAATTAACATCTTCCATTTTGACCGAAGCAAAATGCATGTAACAAAATACAAATACTTGTCACCCCACTTAGCACCCAAGTATTAACCTGGCGAAGCTCAAACTTGTACCCATTGTCCCCTGTTGTCTGTGATCCTCTCAAAGTGGGGAGGGATGATTTCTGACCAGGAGTTTCAATGGGTGGTCTCCAGGCAAGATGAAAGTGTGGATGGTCACCCTGAGTTAGATCTGTTCAGCTCCTGCTAACAATTCCTTAAGGGCTTCCCGAATGTGAGTGATCAAACTACGCGAGCCTGCTATCAGCAGTTCCTTCAGAGATCTTCTCCCCCTATACAAACACACACGATGAAATAAAGAAAAACAGAGGGCCTTCCAAACCAGCATTTCTGACTAGATTCCAAACCAGAAGAGTATTCCTCCAACAAATCCCCCATTTCCATCTAAGTGGGGGTTAGTCATCCAAAACCGAGACTCTTCCTACAATTTAGCAAGAGATAAACAGTCCCCTTGATGTGGCTACTTTGCCTTGAAGGTCAACAGAGACTCTTTTTACAAACTTAGGGAGAGCTGCACAGTTTCCGTGATGGAGCTGCAATGCCTCTAAGGAGACCAACAAATCAGGAGAAGGGGAACACTCACCAAACCAGGTTAAAAGGTGTCTTCCAGGAACTACCCTTTGCAGTTTGATCCATGCACTATGGTCAACAGTAGCTTACTGGTAGAGAGTGTGCCAGAGGCAGTCTTTAGTTCAAGAGACCTAGGCAGACACTTGGGCTGGCCTCCAGATCTGCCACTGGTGAGGGGCTGCAGAACCATAGGCAGGTACCCACAAGGGCTATCCCAGATGAGTTCCTGAATTCATAATGGCCTGATGGGTTCATCTTGGCTGCTGCCCAGATAGAGGCAATTTATGAAGACAGGGAAATTGCTATAGAGAAAGAGTTTAATACACACAGAGGTGGCTAATGGAAGACCACAGTTTTTTATTACTCCAAACAGCCTCCCCAAAAATTCAGAGGCCAGGGTTTTCTGTCGATAGTTTGGTGGGCAGGGGGCTAGAGAAAGGATAGTTTTCTGTCGATAGTTTGGTGGGCAGGGGGCTACAGAAAGGATAGTTTTCTGTCGATAGTTTGGTGGGCAGGGGGCTAGAGAAAGGATAGTTTTTCTGGTTGGGTCAGGGTTGAAATCACAGGGAGCAACAGCTGTCGTCTTGCACTGAGTCAGTTCCTGGGCAGGGGCCACAAGTCCAGATGAGCCAGGTTACTGGTTTGGGTAGCACCAGCTGATTCATCAGAATGCAGGGTCTGAAAAATACTGCAAACACCAATCTTAGGTTTTACGGTATTATTGTTCTCTCTAGGAACAATTGGGGAGGTTAGCAATCTTGTGGCCTCTGGCTGTATGATTCCTGAGCCATACTTTCTATTATTGTGGTTAATTTGTTGGTTTTACAAAGGCAGTCTGGTCCCCAAGCAATGGGCAGGTTTATTTCACTGAGGGACTTTTATCATCTTTATTTCAAAGTTAAGCTAGAAACTAAATTCCTCTCAAAGTTAGTTTGGCCTTTGCCCAAGAATGAACAAGGGCAGCTTGGAAGTTAAAAGCAAGATGGAGTCAGTTAGGTCATATCTGTTTGAATGTAATAATTTTCTCATTCATAAGCTTTTCAAAGGTGATTTCCAGATAAGCATAATGTACACATTCCAAAAGAGAGAAATAGGCAAAATTAAGAATGTAACAGGTCCCAAGCAAGTTCAACCAGCAGGGTCAACATTACATGATAAAGCTGGAATATATTTTCTTCTCTGTATCTGACTCCTGAGCACACTGGGGTGAGGGTTGGACTCACAAAACATCAGGCAGTGTCACTCTCTGACTTTGCTTGGTAGAGTCCCTGTGGGTGCTGTGCTGGTTGCAGTCAGCTACCTCAGGTTCTTCCCAGGCAGGCATTGCCTGCAGACTCCACACTTCCGGGGTCCTGGCAGTGGTACCACTTTCTCTACTCCACTAGGCGTTACTCGTGTGAGGACTCTCCACAGGAACCTCACTTCTGTGGCTTCACTGGGCATTGCATGGGTGAACTCTTTGCAGCAGTTTCAAATCCACGTTTGCGCTTGATATCCCTCTATTGGGGGCTGTCTTCAGTAGATCTGCCCTTACGACAAGTCTCTGTACACTACCAGGCTTCTGAAGAAATCCTCTGAAATTTGTGGAGGCTGCCAAGACTCCACAGTTCATTTCTTTAAGCCTATATAATTATCACCACATGGTCATCTCTAAGGTCTGGGGCTTGTACCTTTCAGAACCAGAGCACCTTGGGCATTTGAGCCAAAGCAACTGGAATTAGCACCCTCAGGTGGTACAGGACAGTGGCCCAGCCTGTCCCCAGAAGTCCTTCTGTCTTCCTAGGCCGCTGGGCCTGTCATAGGAAGAGCTGTCTGGAAGAAAACTGACCTGCTGTGTGGCCTCTGTCTCATTATCTTGTCTATTAACAACTGGCTCCATTTTAGCCATGCTAATCTCTGGCAAGCTTTGGTTCTGCAACACTCTTAAATTTTTTCTCCTGCAAATGCTCTTTCATTCTTTCTACCATATGGCCAGGCTGCAATTTTTCACACTTTTTTTATACTTACATTTTCTCTACCGGTTCACCTTAAGCAGTTAGAGGTAACCGCACTACAGCCTGAACACTTTGCAGCTTAGAAATTTCTTCTGCCAGATTCCCCAGTTCATCACTCTGAAGTTAGTCCTTTCACAAAGCCCTTAGACATGAACACAGTTCAGCCAAGTTATTTGCCAATTTTTTTTTTCTTTTTTTTGAGACGGAGTCTCGCTTTGTCGCCCAGGCTGGAGTGCAGTGGCGCGATCTCGGCTCACTGCAAGCTCCGCCTCCCGGGTTCACGCCATTCTCCTGCCTCAGCCTCCCGAGTAGCTGGGACTACAGGCGCCCGCTACCTCGCCCGGCTAATTTTTTATATTTTTAGTAGACACGGGGTTTCACCGTGTTAGCCAGGATGGCATTTGACAATTTTTAACAGAGATGTTCTTGACTCCAGTTTCTGATACTTTTTTCTTACTTACGTCAGAAACCTTGTCAAAATAGCCTTTACTCTCCTTATTTTTATCAGCAGTCTGGTCACAACCACTTCATCAATCTCTAAGGACTCCTAAATTTTTCCTAGTCTTCTTATCTTCTAAACCCTCACAAGAACACCGGCTTTTTATATTCTGCCTCTCCGGATTCTTCTAGTCTCTGCCCATCTGCCCATCACTGAGTTTCAAAGGCACTTTCACATTTTCAGGTGTTCATTTTCAGCAAAGACCCACTAATTGTTACCAGTTTTCCATATTAGTCCCTTTTCTGTTGCTTGTAACCAAATACAAAAACTGGGTAACTTGTAAAGAAAAAAAAGTTATTTCTTACAATTGTGGAGGCTGGTAAGTCTAAGGTTTAGGGGCCACATCTGGTGAGGGCCTCGTGCTGCTAGGGACTCTCAGAACAGTCCTTAGACAATACAGGATATCAGCTGATAAGGATGCTGAGCATGCTAGTGAAGGTCTCTTTTTCTCTTATAAAGTCAACAGTTGCTCTCACATGATAACCCACTGATGTATAAATCCATGAATGAATGGATTCATCCAGGAGGATATAACCCCTGCATCTTTTAAGTCCTTGATGGTGGTGGTAATCTCTGCAGTCCTTCCAGGTATATGGTTATGTATGTGATTTTCCATTTTCCTTGGTAGAGGCAGCTCTAGTGCCTTCCATTTAGGCTCTCTCACCATACTAGCCTTCACTTCACAGGTCAGCGAACCAGTAGGGGAAATGTGCCAGGAGCTAAGTCTGTCTATTACAGCTGTGCATCTGGAACTGGGGAAATCACCAGAGTAAGTGTTTGGGGACCCACTAGACCCACTGTGGTTTGATTTGAAACTTGATTAATCACTTAACCTCCATAATCACTTACTCTGACTGGGTGGTCCACGTGATGTTTTGGGTCTCCTGGAATCAATGTAAGTGCAGAGCCAGTGTCTAGTAGTCCCCTCAAAGTTGTTACTATATTCATTTCCATAAAACACATTTACCCTGGTTAAAGGTTGTAGGTTTCTTTGGGGAAGGATAGGAGAAAGACTAACAGTATAAAGTTTTCGTGGTATACCTGGGTCCTTCATCAAGGGGACCTAGTTTCCACTTCATTCAAGGCATTCTCGACTGTAAACTGGCTCAAGTCTGGGATTTGAGTATGGACTGTGTTTTCTCTACTTTTATGATTTGAATTAGACTTTTGTTCACGTAACCTAAATGTTTTCAGTCTTTTCAGATCAATTAAGAACTTCTTAAGCTTCTTACCGATTTCACTTCTAAGAACACCATGTGGCCAACACCATAGGTCTACTTGAGTCAGACTAACCTGAACATTCCCTTACCTTTGATGACTATGATGATAACTATGCCAATCTTGACTTTGAAGGTTGACAGCTACCAAGTAGACCCAGGATCTCTGGGATCCAGTTATTCCCAGTGCATTTAAATTTTCCCATTGAGTGACTGTGGTTCTCATTATAAGATTCAGCCTACAGAGAAGAGCAATCAGGAGGTTCTTCAGGGATGCTGGGGCTCCACTCACAAATCTGTTTCTCACAGTATTGGTGAAAGGTGTGTCTTTTGGCGCCTCCAGGTGTGGCTGAGTAGAATTCCAAATACCAGATGCACTCTAGAGTCCCATTCATTCTAAGCCTTCTAATCTTTTCCTCTACATTAAGTCAAGGGAGATCAGGCATATCCAGCTGGATGAAGGAAGGCCTCCTTTTGATTCGTGATTCAACCAACCAATCAAACAAACTGTTAGAGCCCTTTCTAACTACCTGTGCAGCAACATTAAAACCAGAATCTTTGTATAATGGGCCCGTATAAATAAATTTGGCTTGATCCAACTTTATGTTTCCTCTACCAATATCCCAACACTTAATATCCTTTTCCACACATGTCCCCCAGATTTGGTTATGCAATAGAAAACTGAAATTGTTTTCTTGGACTTTAATAACCTCCCATGGGTCACACATATAAGCTGTATCACCTTTCAAGGCCTATTGGAACTCAGGACTAATGACAGGTCTAGAAGGAAAAAGATATGGGTCCTGAGGAGAATCATCATTGCATTACTTGGCAACTGCCTCTGGAGAGTCCATTACCTTTTCTCAGTTAAGGATGGATTAATCCCTTCAGACAAAACTGCTTATACCAATGATGATGATGGGGAGACCACTGCCAAGGGGGTGGGTTTAAGGAGCCACTTCTGCTGGCAAAGAAGACATCAGCATTTCAGAGCCCAATGTCTCCAGCCTCAACATGGTCTCCCCAAATGTTCCCAACCCAATTTACAGGGTCCCATTCTTTCCTAAACAGTGCGCTCTAAATTTACAGTAGACACCATGCTAGGCTGAAAGTGCAACTTTCATTGTAATTCAGCCAATTGCATGGTATGGGATTGCGTTTGATTTTCAGCATTTTCATCCCTGTGACTACAGGAAATACAATTCTCACCTCAGAGCATACATAGAAGCTCTGTTTTTTATGTGGACCTGGATTCTGAATTTGAATCTTTTAGTTTATCTTTTTTATTTTTTCCTTTCCTCAGCAACACGAATAGCAGAGTCCTTAGTTTTCCATAGATGTTTGAAGATGTGCTATCAAGAGTCGCTAAATGCCTTACCTCTTATCAGTGGTTGATTTGGAGTGCCAAAGGCAGATGTTTGCATGTCACTTAAGCAGTTCATGATGTGGACTATCAGTGGTCTTCATATTATTAGAAGTAGAGTCTTCAGCATTTTTACTTATCAGGTTGGAGGTCCAATTTTAGAAACCCCCAAAACAAATAAATAAAACATCCTTACAATTCTGGTTCTCTACAACCATTCATGGTTTTAAAAAAAAACCTGTGTTAGTGTTCTCCAGAGAGACAGACCAATTATAGATTGACAGATGGTGGAGTAGCAGCATGGCTCTTTCTAAGGCTGAAAGTCTCAGAATGAGAAAAGTTGACAGTGTAATTCTCAGTCTGAGGTCAAAGGCCTGAGAACCTGAAGGGATGCAGAAGTAAGTCCTGGAATCCCAAGGACAGAGAGCCTGTAGTTAAGATGTCCAAGGGCAGGAGGTAGAGAATGTACCAGCTTCAGGGGAGAGGGAAAGCAAAATCATTCTCACTTCTTTTTTTTGTTCCATCTGAGCCCCCATCCCACTGGGTGGTGCTTACCCACATAGAGGGTGGATTGTTATAGAACGCAGCGCAGGTCTGCTCACACAGATATCTACACTGACATTTGCGGTGGGAGAAAAAGAGGTGTTCAATTGAAGAGTGTCAAGCAAGGAGGATCAGGCGGTAATGCTTAGATTCCAACCTCCCCAATGTCTTGTACATAAGGGTTTTTAATAGCAGGGTAAATTTCAGTAAAGTAGAAGTTACTGGTAAAATTATAAATCAATACATGGAAGTTACACATTGGTTTTGGCCTAAAAGAGTAGAATATCTTGAAGCAGGGGTCAAATGGGTTTATAGGTCATAGGCAGATTTTCTAACTTGCAATTGGTTAAAGAAGAGAAGCTTTGTTTTAAAATTTGGGGTCAGCAGAAAAAAATGTTAGCCATGACTCATGGATGTGACTCCCTCTAGGCCTTTCAGAAAGAAATTGAGGACGAAGAATGGCAGTCAGAGTTCAGTCTTCAAGTCCCCCTTATTTGAGGTCTACATATCAGCAGATCCATCTGATGGGGGCCTTGGTTTATGAAAAATGACTCAGGAATATATGTTAAGATGTTATCTTTGGTTTCTGCAGGGAACCAAACATCTCCTGACTCTAAAGTCCTTGGACTATTATTACCTTCTTGCTTATCACTTTCCTCATTTACTTCTTAGTGCTAGCTAGGTACATGGGATTTTCCTTGAAGGAACTTGAGATTTTCCTTTATTTCCCTGCTTGGGGAATCCAAAGGCTCCTCACAGGGGGTCCCTGATCCATCACAGGATCTTTCCCACTCTGTCCACTGACTCACATATCAGACTTTTATGATAAAACCCTCACAGACCCAGAAGTAATTCTCTGCCAGTGTTCTAGGTATTCCTTAATACAGTTAGTTGACTCCTAAAACTAAAGATCACATTTCAGTTTTGGAGTGTTACCTAAGCAGGTTTCTCATGAGGGGTTCAAATTGGTGAGTTAAGATCAAGCAAGCCTGATTTCCAAAGACTCGTGCTGTGCCTGAGAGGTGATTACTGCAGAATAATCTGTGCAGTTCCCACAGGGGTTAGTGTGGGTGAGATAAAGGTTGTGTCCAGCTGTTCTACATGCAGTAGTCACCTGGAGGAGCTTTTATAAGGCGTTATCTGGAATGACTACATTGAGGACTTAGAGGAGGGCACAAAATGGAAACTGCCATGGATTTCTAAACCTTGTTTCTGCTATTCGCAAGTCAAACCTATATCCAAAATGAAGGACTAGGCATTATAAAATTAAAATAATTCACAGCAAAATTTAAAATAGAAATTCTAGTAGTTCACTAATAACACTGATATCTCTAATCCTAGGGTAGAAGTTAATTAAATCAAGTTGTTCAACTTTTCCTCAATAATAGACCAGAATACATAAGATGAGACACCATGATTTTATACTAAGAAAGAGGCAGTCACAAAGAAAAATAGTGTGTTCCATTTGTTTTAAAGGACTTATTTGTACATCTTTCAAATAGAGATGTATCATAAAATTAATGTTGTAAAAACATGATTGGTCAGAAGACAGGCATAATTTGATTGCTTTTTTGTGCACACACATAAACGTGGTGTAAAAACACTTCTGTTTTCACTTTCTGGTGATATCTTTAAACATTAAAACTTACAGAGGGATGTTGGTAGATCAGAAAGATAATCTAACAGAAAGTTTTATGGTACTCTCACAATAAGTGTGGCATCAGCAAAGCTTCTAGTCAGCAGAGATGATGCTAACATAGGAGAAATCATGGACAAAGTGAATTGAAAAGTGGTTCAGAAGAGTTTGATCTAAATATGTGACATTTTAGAAAATATTACCTATTTTGCTTTCATTTTTTATCTTATGTGATCATAGGAGTGATATAAGACCATTACCCACATTTATTCAAGTTCAAAATAATTATTTTCAATATATATGTATTTTCTAAGTGATTAAAAAGTATTTGTGTTACAGTTTTTCATGGTTTTATGTTTTTATTGTGACATAAAATAATGTTTAAAAAATAATTTTTGGCCAGGCACGGTCGCTCACGCCTGTAATCCCAGCACTTTGGGAGGCCGAGACGGGTGGATCACGAGGTCAGGAGATCGAGACCATCCTGGCTAACACAGTGAAAACCCATCTCTACTGAAAATACAAAAAATTAGCCGGGCGTGGTGGCGGGCACCTGTAGTCCCAGCTACTTGGTAGTCTGAGGCGGGAGAATGGCGGGAACCTGGGAGGCAGAGCTTGCAGTGAGCCGAGATCACGCCACTGCACTCCAGCCTGGGCAACAGAGCAAGACTCCGTCTCAAAATAATAATAATAATAATAATAGTAATTTTTATAATTGATGCAAATGGTACTCACAGGTACTTGTGATAGCAACAAGAGGCAGAGAAATTATAGGCAGACAGAGGTCCTTAGTAAAGCCCCACCCTCAAGCTGAAAAGCCTGAGACTGTGGTCCAAAGTGCGAACTTATATCCCTGTTTTCTTGCTTGAATGTTACCTTTTCCTAAACCACCCATGGCCCACCCCACCCCATCCTGTGCCTATAAAGACCTTAGACTCAGCGGACAGAGAGGAGAAGCAACTGGACATCAGGGACTATGGCTGGATGTAGGAGAGAAGCAGCTGGACTTCAGAGGGACAGCTTGATGACATAACTTCAGAGAAGAATTCAGGTGGAGATGGCCAGACTTCAGGGGAAGATTATCCACCTCCTCATTCCCTCTTCAGCTCCCCTTCTCAATGAGAGCCATTTTCATCAGCAATAAAATCCCCCACATTTACCATCCTTCAGTTTATTTGTGCAACTTCATTTTTCCTGGATGCCACACAAGAGCTAGGGAGCCACAAGTGTGTATACAGAAGGCTGTCACACTGGCCCTTTGCCCTCGCTGATGGAGGGCAGTCACCTCACGTGAAAAGGCAGAGGGCCCACTGAGCTATTAATACTTAGGCCACCCGTGGACAGCAGAGCTTAAAGACAACTCTAACACACCCGCTGCAAAAAAAAAAAAAAAAAAAACATTTTCACATGCTGTCCTATAATTTTTTTTCTGAAAACACATCTTACTTTCCCTAAAACTTTGCATGTATCTAGTAGATTTAACTACATATGTTAATTGTAATTTTAACTGTCAACAACTCTGATTTTTAGTGAAAAACCTAGGAAGTAAGCAGTTTTTTGTCAGATGCAAAGCCCAGGACAAAAGGCAGAGATGCAAGTAATGTCTCACCCTTCCCAGCACAGCCAGAGGGCACAGTTGGGCTAATAACTCCACATATCCCCTGGACTTACTATGGCTACAAGTAAGACAAGTCAAATAATTATTACAAATATCACAGGAGCAGTTTACAGCCTTAAATCATCCAGCTAAAACAGTATCTGACCTGCCTGACTATTCAGACAAAATATTTAAAGAATTCTAAAGACATTTAAATTGTATTTTTACCTATAATTTTTTTTTTTTTTTTTTTTGCCTTTTATTTTAGGGTCAGGGTACATGTGTAGGTTTATTATATAGGTAAATCGTGTGTTATGGGGATGTGATGCACAGATTATTTCATTATCCTGGCAATAAGTGTGGTACCCAAAAGATAGTTTTTCAATCTTCTCTCTCTTCTTGCTTTGTACCCTCAGGTAAGCTGTAGTGTCTTTTGGTTCCTTCTTTGTGTCCATGTGTTCTCAATGTTTAGGTCTCATTTATAATATGTGAGAACATGCAGTATTTGGTTTAATGCTCCTGTTTTAGTTTGATGAGGATAATGATGTCTAGCTCTATCCATGTTGCTGCAGAGGACATGATCTGTTCTTTTTATTGCTGCATGGTATGCCATGGTGTATTCGTACCATATTTTCTTTATCCAGTCTTCCACTGATGGGTGTTTAGGTTGATTCCATGTCTTTGCTGTTGTGAATAGTGCTGCAATGAACACACCCTGCATGTGTTTTCATGGTAGAATGATTTATATTCCTTTGGCATATACCCAATAATGGGATTGCTGGGTCAAATGCCAATTCTGTTTTAAGTTATTTGATAAATCACCACACTGCTTTCCATAGTGGCTGTACTAGTTAACATTCCAACCAGCAATGTATAAGCATCCCCTTTTCTCCACAACCTCACCAGCATCTGTTATTTTTTAACTCCTTAATAATAGTCATTTTGACTGGCATGAGATAATTATCTTATTGTGGTTTTTGATTTGCATTTCTCTAATGATTAGTGATGTTGAGCATTTTTTCCTATGCGTGTTGGCTATGGGTATGTCTCCTTTTGAAAAGTGTCTGTTTATGCCCTCTGCCCTTTTAAAACATGTTGTGTGTGCATGAGATAGAGTCTCACTCTGTCACCTAGGCTGGAATACAATGGTACAATCATGACTCACTGCAACTTCAACCACCCATGCCCCCAAGTGATCCTCCTACCTCAGCCTCCCGAATAGCTATGCACCACCACACCCGGCTAATTTTATTTTTCTGTGGAGACGTTGTCTCACTGTGTTGCTCAGGCTGCTCTCAAACTTCTGGACTCAAGAAATCCTCTTCCCTTGGCTTCTCAAAGTGTTGACATTATAGGTGAGAGCCACCACACTCAACCCTTTGCCCACTTTTTATGGATGCATAGTTTGCAAATGTTTTCTCTCATTCTACTCTGTTGATAGTTTCTTTTGCTGTGCAGAGCCTTTTTAGTTTAGTTACATTCCATTCATCAATTTTTGTGGTGTTTTTGTAATTGCTTGTGGTGTCGTCATCATGAAATCTTTCACAAGATCAGTGTTCAGAATAGTATTTCCTAGGTTATCTTCCTGAGCTTTTATAGTTTTGGGTTTTATATTTAAGTCATTTTTCCATCTTGAATTGATTTTAATATTAAACATATGGTATAAAGAAGGGTCTAGTGTCCATATTCTATATATGGCTAGCCAGTTACATTAGTACCATTTACTGAATGGAAAGTCCTTTCTCCATTGCTTGTTTTTGTCAACTTTGTTGATGATCGTCTGGTTGTAAGTGTGCAGAATTTTTTCTGTGCCAATAATTTTTAATTTAGCTTTATTTACTAAAGATTATTAAAGTCATTTGAACTAAAGACATTTGAGTTATTTTTTATTTTTCTGATAAAATATTGGAGCTAAACACTTTTTATGACAATTAAAACTCTTTCATATATTTTGCTAGTGAATCATCACATTTATATGACACTTACAAATTCATAGACATACACATAGGCAGAAGCAGATCATAGAGATTTATGAAGAGTTGTATTTGAAGTTTCTTTCACCTCTTTTAGATGAGCAATCTTTTTTAACTACCTATTTCATTGCCTATGCAGTTGTTGGCCAGGTGACCTTAAATTTGCATTTCTAAAGGGACAACTCTTAGGTGAAGGAAGAGAGAATTTATATCTCAATGACTTCACGACTTTTGAAGGTACATGGCTGAAGTTGGAAATAGTGACTGAGACAGGTCTAAATCATTTTAGAGTTTGATTTTGCCAAGGTTGAGGATGCACCCACGAAAAAGAAACACAAGTTACAGTAGGGTCTGTGGCCTGTGCATTTTCCAAGTAGGTTCTGATGATTTCAGTATTTAAAGGGGAAAAAGTAGACAGTAGAGCAAGGAGGGAAAAAAGGAAAAAGTCAAGTAGGCAGTGAGGCAAGTGGTTACATTTTTGTGAGGCATTAATTAGCACCCATTAAATCCACATATTACATTTCAAAATAGAGAAGTTGGGGGGAAAGTCAATTATGCATTCATCTCATGTTCTGTAGATCTACATTTTGCAAAAGATGAAGTAAACATGTATAATTACAGCTATCTGTTTTGGGATAAAAGGAAATTTGTTTGCATAACTCATTTCCCAAGCCTAACTTTCTCTTGAGCATAGTAAGTTTGATGTCCTTATGTTTTATTTTCCTTTCACACGTGCTATTAGTTTACACAATACCCAAAATGTGTAAACTAATAGCATACAACATCTCAAGAGGTTGACACTACTACCTTCTGAAAGTTGTAGCTCTGAATCTGAGCTAAATCCCTAAAGGAAAGGAAAAGAACAACCTTGAGCTTGACACGGTATCCTTACTCATATCAACTTATGATAACATTTCTCTCATAGGCTAAATACGTTCCAGTTGCTTTTTAAGAATACCTACCTATTGTAATGAATTTATTTTCCTAATTTAAATTCTGGATACTCTATTGAATTCTTTTTCATATATAGGTTATGATCCACCTGAGGTTGATTTTGTGCATAAAATGAGTTTAAAAGTAAATTTTATTTCTCCAGATGAATATTCAATACCCTGAAATGCATATTTAAAATTCATCTCTTTTCATTACTTTTTCTTTTGACTTTGTTTATATATGCATGTGTCAATGTTTCAGCTCTATTGTTGTGTTTTCATTAGTCGATTTCTACATCGGTCTTCAAATACTATACTCTTTTATTTTTTGAAGAGTTCCTTTCACACTCTCCAGAGCCCAGAATTTTCCCTCCAGAGCTTGTTCTCTTCATGACTGTGATATTGAAGACAGAAGAGTAAAAACTTGCATGCCTTGCACCTGCACCAATATTCTCAGTTGTATTTTGAAAAAAGAGAAGGTTATAGAACGTATGGAGACAAAAGTGACCCGTCTTGGATACTAATCCACCGTGTTGACTTCTGATTAATGCCAGTCCCATAAACACCTTCTGATCACTCATTTATTTGTTTCGTGTAAGATCATGTCAATCTGGATGTTATTGTATGAATTTTAGGCTATGGCACAGGTAGCATCCTTGTCTGTTCTGGAGGGTTGCTTTTAATTGTCCTGCTGGAGCATGTATACCTTTTCTCTGTGGAGTATTAGCCCTGGGTGTGCAGAGTAACAGTGTGAACATCTACCTGTAATGTGGCCATCCGAGGCTGTGCTTCTGTCTATAAGTTCCCCCAGTAAATTAACCAGTACTGACAAACTGGATTTTCTGCCTCCTTGTTTGGTTTCTCTGCCCCTTTGACGTTTAACGCTCACTTTGTACATATGGCCCTTTCACAGAACAAATGGTCAGCAAGGAGGAGTCAGGAAACCAGAGTACATACAAGGGAGAAGCAGCAGCCACAGAGGAAACTTCAGGGGTGGTCTTGCTCATTCATGTTGGGTGGTGCCCATTTGCTATATGCTTGTGGACTACTGTGAAAACAGGAGTACCCTAAAATGCCGGAGGGTCTAGAAAGCTTGTTAGTAAAATGTTAGTAAAAAGTGTGACTCACTGTGGTAACAAAGGTTGCTGCCCAGTGACAGCAGTGAGTTTGCTACTGTTATTTTCTATGTGAGTGGTCACGAAAACACAGGTGCAGCTAAGGTGAGTGTAGGGAAGCTGAGAAAAGAATCGCAGTAAGAAAGGGATGTGAGAACTTCCACGTCTGCATTAATGTCTGGTTTTCTGGATAAGCTTGAAACTCAAGAGGCACAGTTGGAAATCGTACATTGCCACTTTGTGTGTCTGGGAGAGAGAAAGCTGTGCCAGCTGAATGTATAGGCTGTCCTGGTCAAACCAGGCTGGGTTTCAAATACCTGGAATTCATGGGAAGCAACTAGATGATGACATAGAGGTTAACTCAAAAGTAGAAAGATCATTATTCTTCCCATTTGAGAGTGAAACTGTTCAGGCAGTGGAAAGCAAAATTCCAACATACACAGGCCTGGGCGGGATTATTGGACACAGTAAAAACTTTTAAACAGCTGCCAAGACAAAACTTCATGTCCATGAATGGTATAGCTGCGGGACACTGGTGTGAATGGTATCTCCGTATATGAGAGTAAAGCTGAAAAAATGAGACAAAGTGCCCCCTGGGAACAGCACGTCCTCTTTTGTGGGGGACGAGATATGGGGAAAGCCATTTCTGATTTTGGAGAAACTAGTAAGGAAAGAGATGAGCTCTGACTGGCTACTGAAGAAATGAGAAAAAGGGAGAAACAGTCCACTGGACTGAGAAAGGGAGGCCAAAAAGCCATTAGGGTTAGTAGGAAACAAATGTGGTGTGATCTGATTTCAGCTGGGGTAGACAAAGATAATATGCATGGGCAACCCAGTGCCATATTAGTGGCCTTTGGAAAGTCCTGATTCCTAATCAACAGTTTAGACCTCTTCCTACTACCTACCAAAAAAGGGAGAATGAAAATAAGAAACCGAGTAAAAGAACACCAGTCTCTGCATTTAGGGGTGGACTCTGCAGCCTGAAGATCATGGGTGGGGTTAAGGCTGCCTCTGTGTAGGAGCAATAGGGGGCAACCAGAGGCTCCCTTTGGAGCTGATTATCAAGAGTTCAAAAAAGCACAAAAAAGAACCTAAGCTTTAGTGGCCGCAGGTGCACATTGTATCTTAATTCATGGAAATCCAGAGAGACACCCTGGCAAGTGGGGAGCTAGATATGGTTGTGGGGGTAAAAAATCTGAGTGAAACAAACTCCTCTCCTCCTTAGTTTTGTCTGGAGTCCCTCCTTGCTTAGTCTCCTGTCTTTATCTCACTTATTTCAGACGACATCTTGGGTATGGATGTGCTTTTAGGATGGACTTTACAAACACCTGTGGGGGGATTCTTCCTATGGGTTTCGACTGCTGTGCCAAATATAACTCAAGTGATTGAGCAAATGATGCAAAACATAGGCACTTCTCATGCTGGGTTAGATTGAGCTAATGCCTTCTTTAGCACCCCTTCATCCTGACTCACCAGCCTGGTATCGATAATATTCTAACTTCTGAAGACTTTCGTTGTGACAGCAACACCAAGATGTTTTGTGCACCCTTCTTCAATCCAAAGGATGGGCCATCAACCCACAAAAGATACAGGGCCCAGAACTGGCTGCAAAGTTCCTCAGGGTCACTTGGTGAAGTAAGACACACCATTCCAGGCTTAGTCATTGAGAAAATTCAACAGTTTTCCATGCCAAGAACAGTTCAACAGAGACAAAGTTTCCTGGACCTTTTGGGATACTGGTGGGCTTTCACCTCATATTTAGCTCAATGTTCACATCCCCTGTACTCACTAGTTAAGAGGGGATCTAGTTGGTTCTGGGATAAAGAACTAGAAGAAGCATTTGAGAAGGCTAAAATATGAGTGGCTTGGGCACAAGTCTTAGGTTTCCTTCTTACTGGGATACAAATATCTTTAGGTGTGACCATAAACCCTGAGGGGATAAGAGAGATCCTCCGGCATGTTCAGCATAGCAAAGCAGTTCTTCTAGGATTCTGGTCACAACCTATGGGAGTGTGCTGAAACCCACTGTTCTCCAATTGAACAACAGGTCCTGGGAGTATGTAAAGCCTTCTAGTGCATTGAACCTGTAACTGATCATTTGCCAGTAACAATGAGAACAGATCTCTCTATTAAGGGCTAGATAGAAGGGTTGTTTTTCAAGCCTGTAATAGTTATCTCTCAAGGTGCCACTTCACAGAAGTGGCATGCATACCTGCAGCAATGCAGTGTCCTCTCCATGGGTCCCTTGGGAGATGCATGCTCTCTTAGGGCCAGGATAGTAGGAGACCAGTGCTGCCCGTGTTGTGGAGCCCTCACTGGAGGCACCTCTAATGGTAGACACAGACACAGCCCCTATTCCTGAAAACGCTTGGCACTTAGATAGTTGGAGCCGGGGTAACCATTGTGTACGCACGGCAGTAACTGCAATTGCAGACAAATACTATTGCGTTTGAGATGGGAATGCAGCAAAGCATTCAGTGGGCAAAACTCTGAGCTGCACAGTTGGCTTGTACTTATGAGCCGTGGCTGACAGTTCTCTGTACAGATAGTTGGGCAGTATTAATGGGTCTTATGACTTCGCTTGCTGAATAGGCCCTGGGTGAATAGCATGGACTTAAAAAAAAAAAAACAAAAAAAACGTGTAGGGAGCTGCTATGTGAAAAGACATTTGGGAAAGGTTACAAGAACCCACTGCAAGCCTAATCGTGTATCATATTTTAGGAAACTAGTCAGATTCATTCCCAGGCAATGCAAAAGCTGATACCCTAGCAAAAATTAGAACCCTATATCTCAGTCTTCTGAGCTAGCTGGTTGGGCACACAAACATGGTGGACATCACAGTGCATGAGTGGGCTGGCAAATAGCAAAGGGAAGGGACTTGCCCCTATGCTATGCAGATTTAATGGCAGTGGTAACAAATGGCTTAGTTTGCTCCTGCCTGCACCCCCTCTGCCTCCCACATATACCTGAACATCTACATTAGAGAGCCACTCTTGTGAGGGACTGGGAAATAGACTATGTTGGACCACTGCCAGTAAGCTTGGGACAAAAATATGTGGAGATACTTCCGTAAGATTGTTGCAGGCCTTTCCTTGCAAAAGTGCAAAACTGACAAACTGGATTTGTTTGCTTCATCCTTTGGTTTCTTGGCTCCTTCAGCATTTGGGGGCTGCTTTGCCTGTATGTCCCTTTCATGGAACAGAACTCTAAAACAATGCTGTTCATGCTTATGTCTCTAAGGTTCTTGTGCATCTTAGAAAACCCCCCACACCATTCCCTGCGTTATTTTATTAGTGTATGCTAAACGAATTTCATTCAACTTCATGCCTCCTGATTTTATTTCTCTGCTTTCTGGAGTCTAGGAAAATTTCTTTGTAAGCAACAATAGTGAACAGGGCAGGAGTCTGTACAGATATCCCTGCGTGCCTCCTGCACAAGTGCAGAGGACATATTAGGTGAGATCCTCCTCCTTCAGACTATGCTCACCAAGGGTTGTGGAGGAGAAGGCAGAGCTGAATCCATAGCCTTGCTGTGGTCTGTAGGCCCAACTGCTTTCTTCCCTCCCTCTCAGGTTATTTAAGGATTTCCGTTATTTTGTATAAAAATTGAGGCCATTTAACAATCATTCTGATTTCTGATCAATGACAAGCTTCCACTTCAGACAATTCCTTGAAATATGTGTTCTTGGTTTTAGGTTTTGCATGCAAATATCTTTAATATTTCTGTAAAAATTAACTTTTTTTGGTCAGAAACATTGTCCACAGCCATATTTCTACTTTTGTATTGTGTATTAATACCTTTAATCTTGTGTCTAATGATTCATTCATAATTATATTATGAAATATATTTTCAACTATTTTCATCTTTTCATGCAGCAAGCTTTTCTAAATTGAGTGAGAATACTACTCTTTTAGTAAAGAAAGATTTTACACATTCTCTGTTTTAGTTTTTTCAGAAATTTTCTCGGAACTGCCTCTAGTTGTAAAGGAGAGGAACGGAGGTTTCTGGGAATGATGAGACAAAAGTTGCTCAGAATCTCATGCTTACAGAGCTCTGTATGTCTCTGTTATGGGTGTAGTTTGTTCGAACTGTGAAAGACTCAGAGAGCATTGATTCCCATAGACAGTACACTGAGGTTCCTTTCTGGAACACAAAGCCCAGCCATTTTGTTAACATGTAAGTATGAACAAGTGTGTCCGTGGCACAGGCCAGGGCATGAGAAGAGGGCAGTGGGTTTGAAGGATGGCTGGGATGAGTAATATGTGAGGAGGCAGGAGCAGGAAGGGAAAACCATGGAGAGCCTAGGCAGGGGAGGGAGGGAAGGTCAATAAATGAGGCAGGAGCAGCTCCTCCAAGAATGCATTCTGTTTGGAGTAATTTTAAATGTCTAGATCTATTTTCTTAAAATGTTACCCCAGCTCACTTGGTCTTCCTGTTAGAATGAAAGTCAGAACAATTGAGGATGGTAACTGCCCTCTGGGGATGTCCCTGAGAATTACCAGGGTTGGTTTGTCTCAAGAGGAACAAGGGAGGATAGGCAGGGACGTTTAGGCTGGCCGACTTGCAGTGTCATGGACTTGGATGCTTCTGTTTGTCTTCATTTCTCCATCATTCTAACACCCCACTTCACACCAAGTACAGATTCCAGGTATGGAGCACCACTGACATATGTGATTCCATCTTAGAAAAAGACTCCATCTTTTATTTCAAAAGACATATCATGCCAGAAAGAACCAGATATTCACCTAATCAATAGAGACTACAGTCAACCAAATAAAGGCACAACCCTTTACTATAGGTCCACACAAGAGGAATCAAGGACCATTTTTTAAAAGCAGGACTTAATCATCTGGACACAGTTGTTTCCACACACACAATCTTGCTTCCACTCATGATCAGCATCTAACATCTGCCACCAAAGCCTCTGCTCAAATCAAGTCTTCTTACTTTCAAGACATTGAATACCTTCTGGATTAGTGCAAGACACTCTTGTTCATGTCACTATTCTTGAATGGGTTTGTTAACCCCTTTTCTATCCTCTTTTCTTTTGATGTTAAGTATTATTTTATGTGGGGTGTTTGATCTATTACACCTGTTTATTGATTTAGTGTACTACTGTGTATGGGTTGCAATACTGACTGACTTGTGGATTGGCTTGAGATTCCATCATGGCTCTGACTATGGAATTAGTAGTAAGGAGATTTGCCTCTTTAGGAACTCCATGTAACTTGTGGCTTTTACAATTGGAACAGCATCAACGAATGTCTGACCTTGTGGAAAGTCACAAGTGTTCATGGATCAGTTTATGTCTGACCTTGTGCCACTCACAACAATTGACATAGTCAGCAACTGTTTTCCACAGTTAGACAAATTCCCAAAACTAAAATAAACTGGCATTTATAATCACATACCTATGATTGGCCACATTAAGGAGATTTCTAATGCCAGGACCCTCATAAAACCTTAATTAGAAATCAAGTCATTTGGCCAAAGAAACTACCACGCTGTCTAAAAAGAGATATAATCTCACTTAGTCTTGAAAGCCTGGCTCCCCAAGGAAAACCTTAAATGATGGGATAGAACCCACCCATGTCATGCAAATACAAAATCTGACAAGGTCTTGGCTGATGCTAAGCTAGGAAGCTGGTGGAGCCCGAGGGCTCACACTGAGCAGGAACCTAACTTATCAGTAGAAGGCTGGCAAAACAAGTGTTTTATTTGGTTGAAAGAAAGGAAAGTTAATTATTGCAGTCCATGTATGAAGTTGGTTAAGGTAATAAAGTAAAATATTTATTATTAAGAAACTATATAAATTTGCAACTAATATTGCATGATATGGGCGCTAGGACAGAAATCGAGCAGGCATGCCAGAGGACTCATAGGCCAAACACAGTTCTCAGCATTGAAGAACCTTGGTGCCCAATAGTTTTGGAAGCCAGGAAAACTCTTACTGTACAAACCCCTGAGGATCTATGGTCAGTCATGAGAAAGCCTAAAAATGTAAAACTTTTGATTAGCAATACTCCAAGGGAAGAAATTCCTGAACTGTTCATGTAAATATCTCATGTATTGACAGGAATCACCAGAAGGGTAAAGAGATAGCTCATATAATTTTAAGGAAAGTAAATTATTCTCATATATCACATTTAATGAGGGATCCCTGGGATCAAAGCACCCACATCTAGAGGACTCTGTAGATTATGGTGGTTCCTGGTGGGATTATGTGGCAAGGCCCATAATAACTAGAAAGAGAATCATAGATTGTAACCATGGAAATCACAGACCACAGTGTATCAGTCAGAACAAAGAATACACCAGAGAAGAATTCCAAAAATAAGAACAGATTCTTGCCAAAGACAAACCACAGATGCAGAATGGCCAGTCCATCTATGGGATAATGGACCAAACACCATAGTACTTTCAGGCACAGAAATGCATCAGATCACTACACTAGCAGAAAACCCATCTCTAAAGATGAAATATGAGAACTAACAAAAAAATCACCCAAGGCGTGCCCTGTCTCTCTGGTAGTGAATCACATTAGCCTGGAGATCCATCCAACCATATTTAGACCCAACAGTATTTGGAGATGGGCTCAAATGCAATGATTTGATATAAGGCACACAGAAATACAAGAAAATTAGCTATTTTTGGCTACCAATACACATCAATTGGTATGTGATAGATACAACGAATATGCCACTCATTTGAAATTCTAGCTTCAAGTGAAGACATCACTTCTGAGTATCACCTAAACTGAAAGTCTCCTAAGCTAACAGTCTCAGCACTGAGAACCATAAAAGATAGACTAGAAACATTCAAATTTTGACAGACTCTTCAGGAACCCCTAAGGTAATATTTATAGCAAACTTAATAAAAACACCAAGAAATAAACCCAGGAAGGGACTGAAATTCTTTATATTCAAAACAGAAGTCTCAAAAAATCATTAAAAATTGACCTAACGTACCTTTGCAAAATAAACCAAGGCAGACAAATTTGCAAGCCAGACAAAATAATTCACAACACAAACAAAATAATTGGCAACCAAGGACACAAGGAAACAGAGCCATTTAAGGCCCAGCCCAGATGCCAAAATAATGAGTAAAGACCTTCTAAACATGTAGCTGGTTGCGCTCATACCTGCAATCCCAGAACTTTCAGAGGCCGAGGAGAGCAGATCACCTGAGGTCAGGAGTTCAAAACCAACCTGGCCAACATGGTGAAACCCCGTCCCTACTAAAAATACAAAAATTAGCTAGGCATGGTGGCACACACCTACAATCCCAGCTACTCAGGAGGCTGAGGCAGGAGAGGTTGCAGTGAGCTGAGATGAGATGGCACCATTGCACTTCAGCCTGGGGGATAAGAGTGAAACGCCATCTCAAAAAATAAAATAAAATAAAACCTTCTAGTTGTCCAAAACAGAACCAACAAATTTTAAAAACAGAAACAACAAAAGAAAGACAAAATTAAACAACTAGAAACCCCTCCAGGTATGGGTTAACCACTGAAACCTAAGGGTAACAGAACACGATACACAATAGCTATACCAATAAGTGTGCACATACATACACATTTCTTTTAGACACCGAATTACAAATAAACCTTATTACATACAATGCAGCACACTCTGACATAAACATCCATATAAAGTACTTTGAGGAAACAACCAGAGGCTCCTCAATTTCTACTTCCATACAATCTATTACCTAAACTTATTGCTTGCACTTTATACTGTTTACCAAAGTTAGAAAACGTAATGGGAATGCATCTGATTCCCAAACTTTTTAACCTATGGTGGCCTATTAAGAAACTGAAGGAGGCCAGACGTGGTGGTTCACGTCTGTAATCCCAGCACTTTGGGAGGCCGAGGCGGGCAGATCACGAGGTCAGGAGATCGAGACCATCCTGGCTAGCACAGTGAAACCCTGTCTCTACTAAAAATA
The DNA here is from genome assembly GCF_047675955.1 of Chlorocebus sabaeus. NCBI lineage: Eukaryota > Metazoa > Chordata > Mammalia > Primates > Cercopithecidae > Chlorocebus > Chlorocebus sabaeus. Next base: position 4,073,291 of record NC_132929.1, on the reverse strand, counting down.
CAAAAAATTAGCCGGGTGTGATGGTAGGTGCCTGTAGTTGCAGCTGCTCGGGAGGCTGAGGCAGGAGAATGGCGTGAACCCGGGAGGTGGAGCTTGCAGTGAGTGGAGATCATGCCACTGCACTCCAGCCTGGGCAATAGAGCGAGACTCCATCTCAAAAAAAAAAAAAAAAAGAAAGAAACTAAAGGAATGAAAATTCTCAACCTATTACAGACTAAAATGAAACCTCTAACACTGTCTACAACCCACCAGGCCACATACAGTAAGAAATAACCATTAAAGGCAAGATATACAGAAGTAACAGCAAAATTCTGGAAATCCTCAACATTATTACAATGGGCATTTCAAATTACTTTTCCATTATGGCCTGTGCTGAAATCACGGGAGCTATTGACTAGAAAAATTTAAATAATGTCTCAACTAAAATGACAGGAGCATTACCAGATGTTGAAGAAGTCATTAATAAGATCACTGAGTACAATGGAAACTACTATGTAACCATAGATATTTCAGACATGCTCTTTGCCATGCCAATAGATAAAGAAAGCTGGGAATATACCACTTTTACCTACGAAGGCAGACAATACCAATTTAAAAGTTCACTGCAAGGATATTTAAATAGCTCACTCCATTTTATCATTACATATAAACCAATTAAAACACAGATCACTAATAATATAATATATAGCTTACATTACAATGCTAACATAATGACCAGCAGAATCTTAAACAGGAAACATGACAATTAGCAACATACTTAAGATCACTGAGATGGACTATTAATACAGAGAAAACCATAGGCCCGGACACTAATTGTAAAATTTTAAGAGTACAATGGTTGTCAGAAGGGGGAAGAATAATGACCACAATGATAAAAGCCCTTAGGGCACCTATAAACAGGAAGCACAAAGAATAATAGGTTTTTATTTGGTAACTGGAGATAACATATATCCTCTCGAAACATCATCCTAAAACCAATATATAAGATAACTAGTAAATCCCAAAATTTCCCCTAGAGACAAGAACAAGCGTAAGCACTTGAATCACTCAAAGACTGTGTTATCACATGCCAAGCTCTGCATTATGCATCTTCTGATTCACAGCTTGGTTGGAAATTCTAATGAGTGATGAATGTAGAACACGGTCCATGGTCATCGTGTAAAAAGAAACCAGGTTCTAAAACCTTCCTACCAGTGGGATTTTGAACAATAAAATTCCCATACTCTAAGAACAAATTCAGCCCATTTGAAAATGCATATGGCTTAGGCATGAAGCCTTAAGAAACGGAGCCTCTGACTGGCAACAACGTTACAAGTAGATACCACATGGCTCTCCTTCACTGGGTGAAATTGATCAGCGTTGCTTCCATAGAAATGGTAAGTCCAGGGTGGAGACACTGGCTTTGAGGGTCAACCATGTCTCCTCACAGAGGAGACTGTCAAGACTGAAATAGGCATGCCGGAAGGTATTCCAAGCACAGGGACACTCCATGCCAATCTAGGAAAATGAGGCCCCATCTTGTCTAAATGTCTTGCCCAACACTTGGTTTACAAACGGATCAGCCTCTGTGACCCAAGGCCAGACCCAATGGACAAAGCAGTGCTCAGACCCCAGGACCACACAATCCTGAAGGAGGCAGGTCAATTACTCTCTGCACAGCATGCAGAATTGATTGCAGGTGTTCTAGCAGTCAGACACTCAGTATCAGAAAATCAAAATAAAATTTACATTTCCGCAGACTCATGACAGTTCCGAATGGCATAACCCAGTGGTTACAAACATGGAAACAAAATAATTATAAAATAATTCTAAAAGCATATGGTCCAAATTTTATTGGGAGGAACTATGTGAATTATGAAACAGATCCATTATGATATTTGACATACTTATATTGGTGCAGCAAAAAGATAATTCAGAAGCCACAAAATCATATAACCATGTAGATGCATTATCAGAAATCATAACCATTAACACACAAAACATACCCCAATTAAAGCTACACAGAAAATCAGAAAACTCATGATATTCAGTACTACATCTTCAACTCAAAAGAAAATAAGACAGGGAATGGGAAATACCACAAGTACCAAACAATTATAATTAAATAGGGAGATGACTTTAAAGTTAAACAAACACCAGAACTAGCCTACACTCCATAAAAACAACTATAACTACATAAGGAAAAAGAGATTAGGCACATGCTTAGTGTACAGGTGGCCATGAGAAACTGAAAGCAAGATGGCACCAAATTCAAAAGGCCAAAGGTAATTGTGAGCAATGTAAAGCTGATCTAAAGTAGAGCTATTCTACAGCCATAGATAGGTACAAACCTAGTACCTTCAACCTGTGCTTCCAGGTAGATTTTATAGGATCATTAAATTATCCCTAGTCGTAAAAATATGCAGTAACAATGGTTGATACACACGCAGAGATTAACATAGTAATAGTGGTTAGCGATTCATCTGCCAAATATGCCATCTCAGCCTTAGAATATATGATAGCTCACTATGAAGTCCTAAAATAATTGAAAGTGATAAGGGAACTCATTTTGCATGAAGAATTACACAGGCATTGGCAGATAAATGGGATATAGAATGAACTTTTCACCTACTCTGTAATCCCACAGCAGCAGGATATATAGAGAGATTTAATTGACTACAATCAAAATAATTTAAAACTTTGGATAAAATGATTACATTTCAACAACCTATTAGCCTGACACGTTTTAATTTAAATCAACAAAGTCAACAAGAGCAACTTCCAATCTTAATTTAATGAGGTAACTTTAAGCCTCTTAAAGGATAAGGAAGAAAATGATGCAAACATCATGCCTTACAAAGTGAACACTAGACTTAATGACAGTACTGTCTCCCATGAGGACATGGCGGCCAATGGACATGCAAATATTTATTGGACTGCAGGAAAAGAGGAGAGTTATAATTACACACAATCTCCAGACTTACTCCAAATTGTCCCTAGACCTAGATTTGTTGCCACACTTTCTGCAAAATTGGTACTACACTGCTTTTTTCTAGTCATTGGTATTAATATAATTGAAACTGTATTCAATTTAATCTGATTTTACTTACCACTAACCTAATACATTCACATCACAGTCACAAGAACAGCACCAAAAGGATGGTGATAAAGCATTCATGAGAAGTTACCCCCATGATCCAATCACCTCCCAGCAGGCCCCACCTCCAACACTGGGGATTATAATTTGACATGAGATTTGTTGTTGACACAGATCAAAACCACATCGTTCCACTCCTGGCCCCCCAGTCTCATGTTCTCACTTTGCAAAATACAATTTTGCCTTCCTAACATTCCTGCAAAGTCTTAACTCATTCCAGCATTAACTCAAAATTCCAAAGTTCAAAGTCTCATCTGGGACAAGGCTAGTCCCTTTCACCTATGATCCTGTAAAATCAAAAACTAGTTAGGCTGGGCACAGTGGCTCATGCCTCTAATCCCAGCACTTTGGGAGGCCAAGGTGGGCAGATCACTTGAGGTCAGGGGTTCAAGACCAGCCTGGCCAACATAGTGAAACCCTGTCTCTACCGGGAAAAAAAAAAAAAAAAAAAAAAGTAGCCAGGCATGGTGGCACACACCTGTAATCTCAGCTACTCAAGAGGCTGAGACATGAGAGTCGCTTGAACCCAGGAGGCAGAGGTTGCAGTGAGCCAAGATCGCGCCTCTGCACTCCAGCCTGGACAGACTGAGACTCTGTCTCAAAAAACGAACACACACAACTAGCTAGTTACTTCAAGATACAGTGGAACTATAGGCATTTGGTAAACATTCCTGTTCCAAAAGAGAGAACTCAGCCAAAAGAAAGAGGGTATAGGCCCCATGAAAGTCTGAAATCCAGAAGGGTAGTCGTTAAATCTTAAAGCTCCAAAATAATACCCTTTGACTCCAGATCCCATATCCAAGGCACACTGACACAAGGGATGGGCTCCCAAGGCCTTTCACAGCCATGCCCCTGTGGCTTTGCAAGGTTTAGCCCCTGTGGCTGCTCTCATGGACTGGCGTTGAGTGCCTGTGGCTTTTCCAGGCACAACATGCAAGCTTCAGTGGGCCTACAATTTCAGAGTCTGGAGGACTATAGTCTCCTTCTCACAATTCCACTAGGCAGGGACTCTGCATATGGACTCCAACCCAACATATCCCCTCTGCACTACCCTAGTGGTGGTTCTCCATGAGGGTTCTGCCTCTGCAGTAATCTTCTGCCTGGACACCCGGACTTTTCCATACATTCCATACATCCTCTGAAACCTACATGGAGGCTGCCAAGCCTCAACTCTTGCACTCTGTGTACCTGCCGGCTTAATACCATGTGGAAGACACTGAGGCTTATAGCTCACACCCTCTGAAGCAGTGGCCTGAACTGGACTTTAGACCCATTTAAACCATGGCTAAAGCTGAAACAGCTGGGATGCAGCGAGCAATAACAAGAGGTTGCAAAGGGCAGCAGGACCGTGGGCCTGGCCCGTGAAACCATTCTATCCTCTTAGGCTTCCAAGTCTGTGATGGGAGGGGCTGCTACAAAGGTCTCTAAAATGTATTCAAGGCCTTCTTGCAATTGTCTTGGCTATTAGCACTTAGCTCCTTTTTACTTCTGTAAATTTCTGCAGCCTTCTTGAATTGGCTTTACTTTTCTGTCATATGAGTAGGCTGCAAATTTTCCAAACTTTTACACTCTGCTTCCTCTTTAAATATAAGTGCCAACTTTAGGTCATTTTTTGCTCATGTGCATAGGCACAGACTGTTAGAAGCAGGCAGGCCTCATGTTAAATGCTTTGATACTTAGAAATGTATTCCACCAGATACACTAAATCATCATTCTTAAGTTCAAAGTTTAGTTTCGCAGATCCCTAGGGCAGGGACACAATGTGGCCAAGTTCTTTGCTAAGGCATAACAAAAGTGATTTTTGCTTCCGTTCCCAATAAGTTATTCATTTCCACCTGAGACATCATTAGCCTGGCCATCTCTGTTCATATGACTATCAGCATTTGGGTCACAATCATTCAAGTCTCTAAGAAGTTTCCAATTTTCCCTTATTTTCCTGTGTTCTTCTGAGTCCTCTAAAGTCTTCCAACCTTTGCCCATTACCCAGTTCCAAAGCTGCTTCCATATTTTCAGGTATCTTTATGGCAATGTCCCACTCCCCAGTAACAATTTTTATATTAGTTCATTCTCACATTGATATAAAGAGACTGGGTAATTTATGAAGAAGAGAGGTTTAATTGGGTTATGGTTCAGGTTGTGGCTTCTGCTTTTGGGGAGGCTTCAGGAAGCTTCCAATCATGGCAGAAGGCGAAGGAGGAACAGGCATCATACATGGTCGGAGAAGGAGCAACAGATAGAGAAGGAGGATGCTCCATATCTTGTGATAACTCACTATCACAAAAACAGCACCAAGGGGATGATGCTAAACCATTCATGAGAAACCACCACCTACATTATCTAATCACTTCCAACCATTCCTCATCTCCAACACTGGGGACTACAATTCAACATGACATTTTGCGAGGTTACAGATCCAAACTATATCACAACCTTGTTTATTCTTTCCATGAAACGACTTCTAAATTTGTGTGGTTTTTCATATGGTTTTCCGCATACCAACTTCTTTCACTTCAGCTCTGATTTTGGTTATTTTTTGTCTTCTCCTAGCTGTGGGGTTGGTTGTCCTTGTTTCTCTAGTCCCTCTAAGAGTGATGTTAGATTGTTAATTTGAAATATTTCTAACTTTTTGATGTGGGTGTTTAGTGTTATAAACTTATCCCTTAATGCTGCTTTAACTGTGTCCCGGAGATTCTGGTATGTTGTATGTTTGTTCTCATTAGTTTCAAAGGATTTCTTGATTTCTGCCTTAATTTCATTATTTATTCAAAAATCATTCAGAAGAAGGTTGCTTAATTTCCATGTAACTGTATGGTTTTGAATGATTTTCTTGGTATTGATTTCTATTCTGAGAATGTGGTTTGGATCATTTCAGTTTTTTTAATTTGCTGAGGATTGTTTTATTGCTGAGTGCATGTTCAATTTTAGGGTATATGCCATGTGTTCAGAAGAATGTATATTCTGTTGTTTGGGAGTGCACTGTTCCTTAGATGTCCATTAGGTCTATTTGGTTAAGCGTCAAGTTCAGGTCTTAAATATCTTCAACAGTTTTCCAAGTTGATGGTCTGTCTAATACTGTCAGTGGGGTTTTGGAAGTCTGCAGCTATTATTTCGTGATTATCAAAGTGTCTTCTAGGTCTCTAAGAACTTGCTTTATGAATCTGCATGCTTCAGTGTTAGGTGCGTATATATTTATCATAATTAGGTCTTCTTGTTAGATGGAACCCTTGACCCTTTCTTTGTCTTTTTATCTTTATTTTTTTAAGTCATTTTTTTTGCCTGAAATTAAAACAGTAACCTCTGCTTTTTTCTATTTTCCGTTTGCTTGGTAGATTTTCCTTCATCCCTTTACTTTGAGCCTGAGTGTCAGTACATATGAAGTGGGTCTCTTGAAGCCAGCATACAGTTGAGTCTTCCTTCTATACCTAACCTGCCACTCTGTACTTTTTAATTAGGGAATTTAGCCTGTTCACATCCAATATTCATATTGATATGTATAGATGTAATACTGTGATTGTGTTACCTGGTTATTATGCAGACTTTTTGTGTGGTTACTTTATAGTGTTAATGCTTTATGTATTTAAGTGTGTTTCTGCAGTGACTGGTAATGGCCTTGCCATATTTAGCACTCCCATCAGGGTCTCCCCTAAGGCAGGTCTGATGGTAATGAATTATCTTAGCATTTGCTTGTCTGAAAATAATCTCATTTCTCCTTCACTTATGAAGCTTAATTTGATTGCATGTGAAATTCCTGGTTGGAAATTATTTTCTTTAAGAATGCTAAATGCACATCCTGCCCCCACCATTACCCCCACTTCCTGCAATCTCTTCAGGCTTGTAAGGTTTCTGCTGAAAAGTCCACTGTTAGTGTGATAATGTTCCCTTTTGTGGGTAACCTGCCCCTTCTGTCTAGTTGCCTTTAACATTGTTTCTTTCATTTCAACCTTGGAGAATCTGTTGACTAAGTGTCTTAGGGATGGTCATCTTGTGTAGTATCTGACAGAGTTTCTCTGAAGTTCCTGAATTTGAATGTTGGTCTCTCTAACGAGTTTGGGAAAAGTTTCTTGGATAATATCCTGGAATGTTTTCCCTTTCTTTCACTCCTTCTTTCTTTCAGGGACACCAATAAGCCATAATTTGGTCTCTATATATAATCTCATATTTCTTGGAGGTTTTGTCTATTATTCTTTCACCTTTTTAAAAATTTTCATCCGAGGTATTTCAGAGAACTGGTCTTTAAGCTCTGAGATTCTGTGTGTGTGTGTGTGTTTTTTTTAGACCTAGTTTCGCTCCTTTGCCTAGGCTGGAGTGCAGTGGCGTGATCTCAGCTCACTGCAAGCTCCGCCTCCTGGGTTCACGCCATTCTCCTGCCTCAGCCTCCCGAGTATCTGGGACTATAGGTGCCCACCACCATGCCCAGCTAATTTTTTGTATTTTTAGCAGAGACAGGGTTTCACCATGTTATTCAGGATAGTCTTGATCTCCTGGCCTTGTGATCCACCAGCCTCAACCTCCCAAAGTGCTGGGATTACAGGCGTGAGCTACCACACCCAGCCTCTGAGATTCTTTTCTATGCTTGGTTGATTCTCCTGTTAATAGTGGCCATTATATTCTGAAATTCTTGAAGTGATTTTTTTAGCTCTATCAAATCAGTTTTGTTATGTCTTAAAATACCAATTTTGTCTTTTATCTTTTGTATCATTTTATTTTATACCTTAGAAACCTTGGATTGGGTTTTGACTTTCTTCTGAATATTGATTATCTTTGTTCTTATCCATGTTCTGAATTCTATTTCTGTCATTTCAGCCATTTCAGCCTGGTTAAGAACCATTTTTTTGGAAGGACTGATGTTCCTTCAGTCTTTGTAATTATTGTCCTTTGGATGAGTTACTTTGCTTTTATCTTCTTCGATGCCCCTGGGGGTTTGATTGTGGTATGTAGTGGGTTAAGTCAATTGGCTTTATTTCTGGAAGATTTTAGGCTGAGTTCAGTACTCCTGGGATGTGTGCTCTAACTCTGTGGGGTTGATATCCAACCCCCAACTTTGTTCTCTGTCCTGTCAAAGTTAGGAACCTGCTGCACTGGAAGGGCCAAGGTATGTACTAACGACTGGGTGAGGTCTGCCCACATGCACACATGTGCTGGCAAAGTCGTAGCAAGGTGGCTGTGGGCAAGTGCATGCCAGCAAAGTGGCATGGGGGAGGCTGCAGTTGGGTTTGGGTGTAGGTGAACTGGGTGTGTGTCAACAGGGACCACTCTGCTGGAGCTCCCTAACAGTCTAGCACAGTCTGCCAGTGAAGCAGGTATGATGTCGGCCCCTGGGAGGCACCTTAGTTAGCCATGTGAGGCTGCACTACAAGCGAGTGCAGCCAAGCTGGGGCTCTAGAAGCCAGCAGATATGGGTCACTGAGATTGGAATTACCCCATCTCACAGGCAAGATCACCCTGCTGTGTTCTAGTCCAACAGTTCACCTAAGACTGAAGTCTCGTAGGGGAGCGTGGCAAGCCTTGGGTAATGGGCATCCCTGCTTGTGCTCCACTACAGACATTCCAGCAACAAACCCTCTGGGCTCTACACGGGCTGGAGCCCTGCCCTTATTACCTCTCTAAACAGCTCTCCCTGCAGGCTCAAGTGTCCTTCATGGTCATGGGGTGCTGCCAGGATTCCAGATGTTGGTGGTAAGAGTAGATCACTCCTTGCCTGTTCAACTCACCCCTTCCTCAGAAATCACTGGGGGCCAGGAATGAGGCCCAGTGTACAGTCGCCTTGTACAGGATTCCCAACTATATTAAGTGGAATTGTTTTTGAGTTTCAGTTTTCAGTTTATTTGCAGTATAATAGAATGCAATTGTTTTTTATTGACCTTGTACACTACAACATTACTGAATTTTATGTTCTAATCTTATATTAGTGGATTCCTTAGGATTTTGTATATACTAGATCATTTTACTGGTACATAGAGACAGTTTGATTTCTTTTATTTTTTTATTTTTTGATATGGAGTTTTGCTCTGTTGCCCAGGCTGGAGTGTAGTGGTGCAGTCTCGGCTCACTGCAACCTCCACCTCCTAGGCTCAAGTGATTCTCCTTCCTCAACCTCCCAAATAGCGGGGGTTACAGGCGCCTGCTACCACGCCTGGCTAATTTTTGTATATTTTTAGTAGAGATGGGATTTCACCATGCCAGTCTGGTCTGGAACTTCCAACCTCAGGTGATCCACCTGCCTCGGCCTCCCAAAGTGTTGGGATTACAGGTGTGAGCCACCACACCTAGCCTGATTGATTTATTTTCATTCTGATAGTGTTATATTTATTTTTCTAGTATAATTTATTGACTATATCCTCAATTACAATTTATAATAGAATGGTGGTAGTGGATAACCTTTTTGAGTTTTTAATTTTGGAAAAATTACTGAGACTTCCTTGATACCAGTGTTATGTGAGCTTTTCATGGATATCTGCTTCCAAGTAAAGAACATTTCCTTTCATGCATAATTTTTTCATGTTTTTACCATGAGTGGGTTTTGGATTTTTCAAATGCTTGTTACATATCCTTGGAGGTCATCATGAGGCTTTGTTTTTTCATTTATTAATAAAATGTATTACACTAATTGTTTTTATATATTTTATTTTATCAAACTTACAATCCTGACATAAGTACCCTTCATCAGAGTGTATAAATGTGTTTTAAGAACCTGAATTATTTGTTTATGTCTTTGAGGATTATTGCCTCAGTATTCATAAGACATATTGGTCTACAATTTTCCTTTCTTCTTCTTTTTTTTGAGATGGAGTCTCTCTCTGTTGCCCAGGATGGATGGAGTGCAGTGAGACAATCTTGGCTCACTGAATACTCCGCCTTCTGGATTCAAGCAATTCTTCTGCTTCAGCCTCCTGAGTAGCTGGGATTACAGGAACCTGCCACCACACTCGGCTAATTTTTGTGTTTTCAGTAGAGATAGGGTTTCATGATATTGGCCAGGCTGGTCTCAAATTCTTGACCTCAGATGATCCGCCCATGTCAGCCTCCCAAAGTACTGAGATTACAGACATGAGCCACCATGCCCTTGTATTTTCCTTTCTTAAAATATCTCTATCTAGTTGTAGTATCAGAGTAATCTGCCTCATAGAATACATTAGGCAGTAATCTCTTCTTCTCTATTGTTTTTATTTTCTTTTATGAAGAATTAAGGATCATTATTAAGTTGTTAATGGGTCAAGAGAAAGTTACCACTGAAGTCTTCTCTACCTGGGCAACAATTGACTCCTAACAACCACTATAAGCTTGAAAGATGATCCCTCCCCAGCTGATTCTTCAGGTGAGTCCTCAGCAGCATCTACATCTGGATTCCTGACCCAGAGAAACTGTGAGTAATGTGTGTGTGTCGGTGTTTTAGCCTCTGAGCTATGTGGTAATTGGCTATGGTGCAATAAATAATGCATCTGACAGTAAGTATAATGTGTTATCCTGGAGTGAATCCAAAAACTTAAAAATGATATCAGTAGAAAACCTGATAAAATATGAATAAAGTCTGTACCTTAGTTAGTAGTTTTATACTATCATCAATTTTCATGTTTTCATATGTATTCTATCTATGGTTATATAAGATGTCAACATTAAAGGAAGTTGCAGGGTAGATGAAATCCTATGTAATATTTTTATAACTTTCTGTAAATATAAATTTATTTCAAAATTAAAGAGTAAAGACATAATTCACGTATTTGACATCACAACTTGGTCTAAACTTAATTGACTCTTCCTGGAACCTTAACCTCTGGGTGCAAATATAATATTATAAATTATGAATTATATGAATTTATTTTTCATTCACTCTATTATTTAAGGAGTACTAAAGCCGATTTATTTTCTCAATTATCCAAAAGTAGTGTTGGCCAGAGTAACAAGTAGGCAGAGCAGAATATTTTATGAATACCATAATGCATCTACACTTGCCTTGACTATTTATAAAGTGATTTGTATGATTATCATCTATATGATCATAAAGACAAATGAGAAAGAAAAATTTATAGATATGCAACTTTTCTGAATTTAAGAATAGGATCTAGCCAGGCATAGTAGCATGTGTCTGTAGTCCCAGCTGCTAGGAAATGTGAGGCAGAAGGATCACTTGAGACCAGGTGTTTGAGGTCATAGTTTGCTATGGTTGCATCTGTGAATAGCCACGGCACTCCAGGTTGGGCAAAATGGCATCACCCTGTCTCAAATAAATAAATATTTGAGTTGGACTGTAATTTTTAGGTATCTTTGTTCATATTTATATGATTAGGACTGGAATTCTCATGATATAGATTTTTCTGTTTTTAGAAAGCTGCCACTGCAATACAAACTTTCATGTAACTCAGTGCCATGTCTGTCTTCCTCCTGAATGTATATCTTGAACTGTAGACTAATTATCTCACCATATTTGTTTTATATCTGTAATTTCTTGTTTGCTTTTGAGGTTTCTCTCTGGATCATGGCTATAAACTATAGCCCTGCCCAACAGGACTCAAGGGTTTAGTACTGAATTTTCACAGTATGCTTTTCTTGGGATGTTTATTTATGCTGGTGGATGGCCTGATGTCTAATTGTCTGACCTGTAACCAGGTTTCTCTCTCACAGAATACTCATTTTTATTGGAATACATCCTTATGGCTCCTTTCTGACCCATGTTCAGTTTATCCCTACCAAGGTAGACACTCTTTAAGAGTAATGAGTAGGACAAAAACATGAGGTCCAGGTATGTTGGTCAAGTGAGACACCTAAGAGACAACACAGCAAAAGGCGTGAAATATCCCTCAGTGTATGACTAACAGATCCTGGAGATAAGAGGGCAGCATTCTCTGCAGGGCCAATGGGAAGGGGAGAACTCTCTGAAACAAACACTCCCAAGCAGCAGGGGTCAAGGGGAGCAAAGAGAGAGAATGCATGATGGACCAGCAGGCTGAAGCATTTGTTGGTGTATAATCTGTGTTTTTCAGAGATACAGAACCAATAGATGATAGTTATAGATAGATGATAGATAGATAGATAGATACATAGATACATAGATAGATAGATAGATAGATAGATAGATAGATAGATAGATAGATGAGAGACAATTTATTAGGCATGGGCTCACGTGATTATAGAGACTGAGAATCCCAAGGCAGGCCATCCATAAGCTTAGGACCCTGAGATGCTGGTAGTATGGCCCAGTCCAACATCATATCTTCAGAACCATGGAAGCCCTGGGGTAATTCTCAGTTTAAGGCCAAAAGCCTACAAATCTGAGTAAGCTATGAGTTTCAAGGGCAGACATCTTTGATTTCTGTTGTCCAAGGGCAGGAAAAGAAATATCCTTCCTCCAGGAGAGACAGACAGGAAAAAGTTATGCCTTTTCGGTTGTATTTAGCCTTAAGTAGATTGGATGGTGCTTGTTTTTCTTGGGGGTGGATCTTTACCCCTCAGTCAAATGACACACACACCAAACTCCTCACTCACAGACTCAGAAGTAATGCTTTACCAGTCTTCTAGGTATTCATTAATACAGTCGTTGTGATACATAAAATTAACCATCCCAAGCCCATCATTTTTCAACTTGGCACCTGTGTATTGTTTGTCTGTGTTCCCACCCAAACTTGAATTGTAGTTCCCATAATTCCCACGTGCTGCAGGAGGGCCCCAGTGGGAGGTAATTGAATAATGGGGACGATTACCCCCATGCTTCTGTTCTCATGATAGTAAGTGATTTCTCACAAGATCTGATGGTTTCATAAGGGGCTTTCTCCCCATTTTCTCGGCACTTGCCTTCCTGCCACCATGTGAAGAAGGACATATTTGCTTTCCCTTCCACCATGATTGTAAGTTACCTGAGGCCTCCCCAGCCATACTGAACAGTAAGTCAATTAAACTGCTTTCTGTTATAAATTACCCAGTCTCAAGTAAGTCTTTATTAGCAGTATGAGAATGGACTAATACAGTAAATTAGTACCAGTAGTGGGGTACTGCTATAAAGATACCCCAAAATATGGAAGCGACTTTGGAACTGGGTAACAGGCAGAGACTGAAACAGTGCGGAGGGCTTAGAAGAAGACAGGAAAATGTGGGAAAGTTTGGAACTTTCTGGAGACTTGTTGAATGCCTTTGACCAAAATGATGATAGTGGTACGAACAATGAAGACCAGGCTGAGGGGGTCTCAGATGGAGATGAGGAACTTGTTGGGTACTGAAGTAAAGGTCACTCTTGCTATGCAAACAGACTGGTGGCATTTTGCTCCTGCCCTAGAGATCTGTGGAACTTTGAACTTGAGAGAGATGATCTAGGGTGTCTGGCAGAATAAATTTATAAGTAGCAAAGCATTCAAGAGAAAGCACAACATAAAAGTTTGGGAAGTTTGCAGCCTGACAATGTGAAATAAAAGAAAACCTGATTTTCTGGGGAGAAATTCAAGCCAGCCGCAGAAATTTGCATCAGTAATGAGGAGCCTAATATTAATCACCAAGACAATTGGGAAGTGTCTCCAGGGCATGTTAGAGAACTTTATGGCAGCCCCACCTATCACAGGCTAGAGACCTAAAGGGAAAAATGTTTCATGGACTAGGCCCAGGCCCCCCTGCTCTGTGCAGCCTCAGGACATGGTGGCCTGCATCCCATCTGCTTTGGCTCCAGCTGCTCCAGTTAAAAGAGGCCAAGGTACAGCTCAGGCCATTGGTTCAGAGGGTGCAAGCCCCAGGCCTTGGTGATTTACACATGGTGTTGGGCCTGCAGGCACACAGAAGTCAAGAATTGAGGTTTGGGAACCTTCACCTAGATTTCAGAGGATGTATGGAAATGCCTGGTGTCGGGGTAGACGTTTGCTGCAGGGACAGAGCCCTCATGCAGAACCTCTGCTAAGGCACTGAGGAAGGGAAATGTGGGGTTGGAGCCCCTACGCAGAGTACCCACTGTGGCACTGCCTAGTGGAGCTGTGAGAAGAGGGCCAACATCCTCCAGACACTAGAATGGTAGATCCACCGACAGCTTGCACCATGTCCCTGGAAAAGCCACAGACACTCAATGCCAGCTGTGAAAGCAGCTGGGAGGGGGGCTGTACCCTGCAAAGCCACAGGGGCAGAGCTGCCCAGTGCCGTGGGAGCCCACCTCTTGCATCAGCATGACCCGAATGTGAGACATGGAGTCAACGGAGACATTTTGGAACTTCAAAGTTTAATGGCTGCCTTCTTGGATTTTAACTTGCGTGGGGCCTGTAGCACCGTCATTTTGGCCAATTTCTCCCACTCGGAACAGGTGTATTTATCCAACGCCTGTCCCCCCATTGTATCTAGGAAGTAACTAACTTGCTTTTGATTTTACAGGCTCATAGGTAGAAGGGACTTGCCTTGTCTCAGATGAGACTTTGGACTTGGACTTTTGGGTTAATCCTGGAATGAGCTAAGACTTTTGGGGACTGTTCAAAAGGCATGATTGGTTTTGAAATATGAGGACATGAGATTTGGGAGGAGTCAAGGCTGGAAAGATAAGGTTTGGCTTTGTCCCCACCCAAATGTCATCTTGAATTATAGTTCCCATAATCCCCACATGTCATGGGAGAGACCTGGTGGGAGGTAATTGAATCATGATGGCACTTAACCCCATGCCGGTCTCCTTGAGATAGTGAGTGAGTTCCCATGAGATTTGATGGTTTTAAAAGGGGCTTTTCCGGCCGGGCACGGTGGCTCAAGCCTGTAATCCCAGCACTTTGGGAGGCCGAGACGGGTGGATCACGAGGTCAGGAGATCGAGACCATCCTGGCTAACATGGTGAAACCCCGTCTTTACTAAAAAAAATACAAAAACTAGCCGGGTGAGTTGGTGAGCGCCTGTAGTCCCAGCTACTCGGGAGGCTGAGGCAGGAGAATGGTGTAAACCCGGGAGGCGGAGCTTGCAGTGAGCTGAGATCCGGCCATTGCACTCCAGCCCGGGTGACAGAGCGAGACTCCGTCTCAAAAAAAAAAGGGGGGCTTTCCCCCTTTCGCTCAGCACTTCTTTTTCCTGCCACCATGTGAGGAAGGACGTGTTTGCTTCCCCTTCTTCCATGATTGTAAGTTTCCTGAGGCCTCCCCAGCCATGCTGAACTGTGAGTCAATTAAACCTCTTTCCTTTATAAATCACCCAGTCTCAGGTATGTCTTTATTAGCAGCATGAGAACGGACTAATACAGCACCCATATTATTTCCTTAACCCCAAACTAATCTCCAAATGAGTGACTTAATGTGCTACCTCTTGAATATACTGGGGTGGAGATTGGACCCCACAATGTCTCAGGCAGCATCATCTTTATGGATTTTCATGGTGCAGTTCATTCGGCTGTTTTTGCTGGTTGTACTTAAAGGTTTCCCAGACAGGCATTACATAGCGTAGGTGACTTCACAATTCTGGGGTCCTGGTAGTGGTACTACTTCCTCTAGTCCATTAATCATTAAATTAGTGAGTAATGTCTGTGGTGACCTCATTTCCATGGCTTCACTAGGGATTTCCCTGATGGGAACTCTTTGTAGCAGCTCCAAGCCCATGTTGGCACTTGGCATTGCTGTATTAGGGGCTCTCTGCAATGACTCTGCCCTGTGACAAGTCTTAACCTTGGTTCTCAGGCTTGCAGAGAAATCCAAAGAAAATTGTGGAGGCTGCCAAGCCTTCAAAGCTCTTGCTTTCTGTAAGCCTACAGAATTAGCACCACAGGGACATCTCCAAGGTTTAGGACTTGTACATCCAAGAGCTGGGGCACAAGTCCCACCTGGGACTACTTTATCCAAAGCACCTGGAATGCAGGGAGCAGCATCATGACTTGGCACAGGGCAATGCCTTCATTTGTCCCCAGAAACCATCCTGTCCCCCAAAACCCCTGGGCCTGTGATGGGAGGGCAGCCTGAAAATGACTGAAATGCTGTGGGGCCTCTTTCCCATTGTCTTGACTATTAACACCTGGCTCCCTTGTAGCCATGCTAATCTCTGGCAAACTGTGGCTCTGTCACACGCTTGGGTTTTTCTCCTGGAAATGCTCTTTTATTCTCTACCACATGGGCAGGCTGCAAAATTTTAAAATTGCTTTCTTGTCTATTTTTCTTTATCAGTTCACATGAAGCATTTGGAAGTAAACACGTGATGGACTGAACACTTTGCTGCTTAGAGACTACTTCTTCCGGATTCCCTAGTTCATCACTAAGTAGTTAGGCCTCTCACAAAGCCGTTGGTCATGGATACAGGTCAGCCATTCTTTACCCATTCAAAACAGGGATGGCCTTTACTCCAGTTACTAATATCTTGTTTCTTAGTTCCATCTGACATTTTATCAGAATGGCCCTACATCAGTGTTTCTATCAGCAGTGAGGACTAAACTCTGATTTTTTTTTTTTAATCTTGCCCAAATTCCTATCTAAAAGGTCTAGGGAGTCATGCCCTACAAACCATAAATTCTCATCAGATGGGTTTCATTTGACCCTGTATATCGTGACTTACTTTCCAACCTGACTCTGGCATAACTTACAAAACAAGGAAGAAAATCAAAATATTTTACTCCAAAAACATGTTTCTTTGTTACATTTTGAAATGGTCCTGCAAGCCGTCCTTTGTGGAGGAAAATTCACGTCTGTAAAGAATCTCTATTAACATACCTAGACTTTTTACTGTCAGGCTCTTCCAATTCTGAATAGATTAGCTAAGAGTTTAGCACCTTTTTTTTTTTTTTTTTTTTGAGACGGAGTCTCGCTGTGTCGCCCAGGCTGGAGTGCAGTGGCCGGATCTCAGCTCACTGCAAGCTCCGCCTCCCGGGTTCCCGCCATTCTCCTGCCTCAGCCTCCCGAGTAGCTGGGACTACAGCCGCCGCCACCGCGCCCGGCTAGTTTTTTGTATTTTTTAGTAGAGACGGGGTTTCACCGTGTTAGCCAGGATGGTCTCGATCTCCTGACCTGTGGTCCGCCCCCTCGGCCTCCCAAAGTGCTGGGATTACAGGCGCCGCCACCGCGCCCGGCTAGTTTTTTTGTATTTTTTAGTAGAGACGGGGTTTCACCGTGTTAGCCGGGATGGTCTCCATCTCCTGACCTGTGATCCGCCCCCTCGGCCTCCCGAAGTGCTGGGATTGCAGAGTGTAGCACCTTTTAAAGTGTCTGAATAGGAAACATTTGTCATCTATTGTCTCTGAGGAAAATGGCTTTGAGAATTCAAAAGAACCTTGGTCTCCAAAGTCTTTTGTCTTAACCTGAACATTTCCTTTCTATTGATCCCAGGTCCTTAAAAAAAACTCAGCCAACTGTCAACCAGAAACCGTTTAAATGTATCTGTAGCCTGTAATCCCACCCTGCCGCCCCTCCCCTGCTTCAAGCTGTCCCACCTTTCTGGAACAAACCAATGTATTCCTTAAATTTATTTGATTTCTGTCTCATACTTCCCTAAAATGTATAAAACCAAGCTGCACCCCAACCACCTTGGGCACATGTTCTCAGGACTTCCTGAGGGCTGTGTCATGGGCCATGGTCACTCATATTTTGCTCAGAATAAATCTCTTTAAATATTTTACAGAGCTTGACATTTTTTTGTCATCAGCAGTCTTGTCACAGTCACTTGACCAATTTATAAGGACTCCCAAACTTTTCCTAGGCTTCTTGTATCTAATCCTTACAGCAATGTAGGCTTTATCTAGCCTATTTCTCCAAAGTCTTCCAGCCTCTGCCCATTCCCCATTTTCTGTATTAGTCTCTTTTCTGTTGCATATAATAGAATACAAAAAAAATCTGGGTAATTTATAAAGACAAGAAATGTATTTCTTACAGTTATGAAGGCTAATAAGTCCAAGTTTGAGGGGCCACATCTGGTGAGAGCCTCTTGCTGGTGGGGACTCTCCAAATAGTCCTGAGGTTGTATCATGCAGGTTTCACCTATCTCAGGGCTGAGCCTGGTAGGACCTATCTCTTTTCCTCTTATAAAGCCACCAGCTGCCCTGACCTGGTAACTCATTAATCCATTAACATGTTAATCCATAAATAGATGTGTTACTGGTAAGTGTGGGGTCCTCATTTCCTGTTTTTTTACAGAAAAATAATTAAGGCTAGAGAGGTAAGAAGTAACAAGATTTGGCCGGGTGCAGTGGCTCATGCCTGTAATACCAATACTTTGGGAGGCCGAGGCAGGTGGATCAGGAGTTCAGGAGATCAAGACCATCCTGGCCAACATGGTGAAAGCCTATCTCTACTAAAAATACAAAAATAAGCCAGGCATGGTGGCATGCACCTGTAGTCCCAGCTACTCAGGAGGCTGAGGCAGGAAAATCGCCTGAAAGCAGGAGGCGGAGGTTGCAGTGAGCCAAGATCCTGCCACTGCACTCCAGCCTGGGTGACAGAACGAGACTCTGCATCAAAAAAAAAAAAAAAAAGGAAAAAAGTAACAAGGTGTATTTAAAGTGGCAGTACACTCTGAAAGCGGAGTCAGGACAGGCTGCTGGCAAAAGGAGACAACGAGTATTAGCACTAGGGAGCTTCTTTATGGGGGGTCTTACATGATTATTCATGAAGGGATGGAAAGGGCTGTTACTAGCAAGCTTGTTTTGGGTGGTCTCTGGGTGCACATGCGTTGTGGCCGTACATGCTCGTGCATGCATCGCATGTCATATTAGCATCTTAAATCTCCAGTCAGGGGTGTATGTTTTACCATTATAATGAGCAAAAGGCCACTTTTAGGATGAGTCAAGAGGGAAGTGCACATGCTTGCTATTGGGGAAAGTTCCTACTGAAGTTATCTCCTGTTAGGTCCAGGTAAGTCCCAGGTTAGGGCCAGATAAGCCTAACGACAAGTCCAGAAGTGGCTCTTGTTTTCTTCTGATTGACAGAGGACACTGGTTGCTAGTGGAGTGACATTTCCGGGGCTTCCTTTGCCAGGACTGCACTTCTCAGGGCTGCCTTTTTGCTCATGTCTGTCTATCTGCCTATTCTAACAGACTATCCACTTAGGAAAGCAGAACACTCATTATCCATGTAATCACCTCTTAAAGGCCCCACCACTTGATACTTCCATATCAGGGATTAACTTTTAAAATAGGTCTGGTGAAAGACAAATATTCCAGCCACAGCAAATGCCAGGAGATCTCCTATATTCTGTACATATTCTTCCTTACCTTCATTGTGGAGTACTAGTTCAATTTTCCCCTAGTAGTCTGGATCAGTTGCCCCAACAAACACTACAACTCACTTCTTCACCTGTTATTTCAGGAACATGAGGAGCCCAGTGTAGCTGAATGGCAGTCTTCACATTCGGTTCAATGAACTAATTGTTGTGTCTTTAGTGGCAGCATTCCTTTCTCTAGAATTAAGACCTCTAGGCCAGCAGAGCATATTGTTCCAGGAGCAGAAAGCAAAGATTTCACTAGGGAGACATTAAGAGTAATATGAGTGGTGCCATTCTCATTTTTCTCCCTGGATTCCTAAATCTATAATTCTGGTTTGGGGAGAAAGAGTATTATATAATGGTTGCTAATTCAGGGTGTATACGGGATTCTAGAGAACCTTGCCCCATCCCTGAAAAGTATTGTTACCTAGAAGGTGCTGCAACTGTGAGTCCCAAAGGTTATTCTACCATTTATCAAGCTAGTTCCTCCAGGATGATGGGGAACACAGTAAGACCAGTGAGCTTCATGACCATAAGCCCACTGCTGCAATACTTTGGCTGTGATTGGAGTTCCTTGATCAGAGCCAATGTTTTGTGGAATACCATGATGATAAGTAAAGCATGCTATTAGTTCACAAATCACCATTTTGGCAGAAATCTTATGTTCAAGGAAGTAAAATCCACATCTAGAGTAAAAATCTATTCCAGGAAGGGCAAAACACAGCTCCTTTCTTGACGAAAGATACCCAACGTAATCATGCAAAAACTGGTAGTTTGCTGATCACCCTGGGGAATAGTGTCATATCAGAGACACAGTATTGGTCCCTGCAGCTGGCAGATGGGCCACTCAGAGGGAGCCACGGCCAGGTTTGCCTTGGTGAGTGAAAGTCCTGCTGGTGTGAGCATGCATGATCTTCATCCCTGACACCATGGTCACTTTGTTCATCAGCCTATGGTGCAATGACAGGTGTGGCTGGATAAAGGATAACGAGTATCTCGGAATGCATTATCCCATCCACTTGATTATTGCAGACGTCCTCTGCTGAGATAACACATTGGTGAACATTCACATGGAAACAACTGTCTTCACCTTTTTTGCCTCTTCACCAGTGACAAATCCATTACACATTTTTTGTGGATAGACTGTGGTACAAACTTGTATAATAGGTCTCTTCAAGGAAGGATACAAGAAGGATGAACAGTATATAATGTTGGTAGTGTACCTGCATCCTTCTTTGAGGGGACCTGGCTGTTCTTTCTTACAGGGAGTTCTGGGACTGTAAACTGGCTCAAGTGTGAGAATCGAGTATGGGGCTATGATTCTGTGCTTTTTTTGTGATTCCAGTTAGACTTGTTTACTTGAGCTAAATTTTTTCTGCTTCTTCCGACCAAGTAAGCCTTTAGAAAGCTTTCTATCTATTTACTTTTTGAGAACACCATGGCTAACTAGCAAACATTACAGATATATAGGAGTCAGAACAATCTGATTGTTGCTTTGCCTTTGCTGCTGATTTACATAATAATGCCGACTAGCCTTTGAAGGTTGACTGCTGCCACTTGGCCCCAAGGCCCCTTGAGATCCAACATTTCCATTGCAGTTAAACATTTTAAGTGATGGTCTGTGGTTTCCATTATAAGATCTGGCCTACAGGGAAGAGAGATCACAGAGTTGTTAAGACACACTGGGGCTTCCCACACTAATCTATTTCTCAAAGTATCATTAAAAAGTATGTCTTCTGGGCCTTCTCTGTGTGGGTCAGTGACAAATCCACTCTAGCATTTCACTCCCCCCAAGTTTCTAAGTTCCTTCCACAAGTTTAAACAAAGAGAGATAGGGCATCTCCAACTAGTTCATGGTAAACTACTCTTAGAACTGGAATTCAGCAAACATTGCAGCAAACTACTAACGTCATTCCTAAATCCCCAAGCTGTGACATTTGAAGCAGAATATTTGCTTAGTGGGCTCATATCAATAAACTTGTCCTCATGCAACTTTATGTTCCCTCCACCACTCTCCTAACTGTTAGAAGCAGATTTTTCAGTGCCGCAAAATAAAACAGCATCCGCATATGAATTTTCTCAGCAAGGCAAATTTACTCCTGCAGGAGGGTCCTCCTCATAGGTCTGGTCACTGTGAGAGCACACACAAACAAAGGAAAGCAGATGTTTTTATTATCTCTAACACAGCTCATCCCTGTGTACTGTGTCATGCCTCCATTGGCTGGAGATGGACCACACAATTTAAGCTAAACCCGGCTGGCTAACTTGAAAAGTGCAGGAATGCAGTTGTAGACCAGTGGGAAGGTGGGAAGATCAGTTTTGGCGAGAGCAGCTGTTGCGATGGGAGGGGTACTTCACAGAGTGGGTAGCAGATGTGGAATGCGGGCTCTATAGATAAGGACTGGCAGGAAAGCTGTTTACCAGAGCAGGGGAACACAGAGAGTAAGGAAGTCTGGCCTTGAAAGGGAACGAAGGACAAGGAAATTTAAGCAAGCTAAACCTTTGCAGAAGAATTTCTTACTGTATTCAAAACTGACCCTAAATATCCATTTCCACAAACGTCCCCAGATTCTGCTCATATAAATTAGAAAGTTCAAGTAGTTTGTTTGAGTGTGGTGCACCTTCTCATGGGTCATGCTTCATATATTACCTTTATGGCCTGCTAGGACTTGACTCTAGTTATAGGTCTGGAAGCAAAAAATGTGGCTGGAGTAGGGCCTGAAGAGAAGCAGTACTGTATTCCTTGGCAACAGCTTCAGGGAAGCTCATTACCTTTTCCTCATGCAATGCAGAGTTAATTTCCCCAGAGAGAAGTGGAAGGGCCTATACATACACTGTTGGGGGGAAGGCCACTGCCATGGGCATATGTGCGGGAGGCCACAAACAAGATTCATCAGAATTTCAGAGCACAATGTCTCCAGCCTCATCAGTGTTTTCAGAGGTTTCCATTCCAATTTAAAAGGTCCCATTCTTTCCCAACTAATGCCCTCAATTTGTAGTAGATCCCTTGCTAGACCAAGAGTTCAACAATTTAGCCAATTGTGTGAGTTGGGCTTGTCTTTTAATTTTAGCAATTTGGGCCCTGTGGCTAAAGGTGAGATTATTCTTGTAACAGAGTAGCTTAACTTCAAACTGCATTTTAAAACTTTTTTTTCTTTCCTCCTTTCTCTCCAGTCCCAAAATGTAGCTTTGAGACAAACTACAGATGTGTTTCACAGTCTCAGAATGTTTTTGTTCCTCCTTTCTTCCCAGTCTCACTATGTGGCTTTGGGAAAAACTTTACAAATATGCCTTCTTTCGTCTTGACATACAGTCTCGGAATGTGCTGTGAGCCTCCCCTCCCTTTCCCTTTCTTGGCTTATGCTCCCAAGCATTATACACCTTTATTCACCTAGATGCTTGTTAAACACATATCATGCTCTCTTACTTGGTATTTTTTTTAGGAGCTTCAGAGGCTGCGTCCTGATACAGAGCAGACATCTCTGGAATTCCTTTCTGACAAAAGATTACTTCAAGGCCAGAACCCACTCCTGGCTAAAGATTAACTGTGAGAGTGACTGCCATTGATTTGTAACCTGGTTGGGCCCACGATGGTGCTGGCCCCTTTGCTAGATGGAACAATAATTCAAGACAAGCCACTGGAGCGGGTCACATCACCTGACACCTCTTAGTTCCTTGTTTCTCATGCATTCCAAACCCCTCTCTCCCAAACTTCCATATTCCCTCCACAAATTGAAGAGTGGAACATTTTGGAAAGAATTCCACCCACTCTTCCCCTTGCTAGCGCATGTAATAAAGCTCACTCTCTTTCTGTGACACCTTACTCTTGTTGTTTTGGCTTTTTTCTGTAAGTGGTGAGCAGCTGGACCCTTTTGCTGGTTACAGTTTCACTTTGAGCACACTTAGAACCTCTAAGCCTACTTACGTGGAGATGGATCTCAAAATTTATTTTTTCTTCATCACTTTGCCTAGCAACATTAGAAATAACCAACTAACATAATTGTATTCCTTGGTTTTCCAAGTCTGATATGACCTCACATAAGTGTGGCATTATCAAAGGTCCTAATGAACAGAGATGATGATAATGGAGGAACACTCGTGGACAAGATGAGTTAAAAGGTGATTCGGAAGAGTTTGACCTGACTGGCAGAAATTTTGGAATACTTTCGTTAATGTATTTTGCTTTTATATTCCATCACATGTGATCATAGGAGTGTTTTAAGACAGCCACATTTACAAAAGTTCAAAAGTTATTTTCAATAATTATGAAATAGTTATGCTGGCAGATGAAGCCGTCAAAGGGGGCCATAGCCAGGTTGGCCTTGGTGAAAGTCCCTGTTGGTGTGAGCATGCATAATCTTCATCTCTGGCACTGTGATCACTTTATTCATTAGCAAATTGTGCAATTATAAGTGATAAGTGATAAGACATTTGTGCTATAGTTTTTCGCTGGTTTTATGCTTGTGACATAAAATAATGACATACTTATAAGTGATTCACATGATACTTCCTGCAAGTACTTGGAAAAAGCAGTCACTGTTAGCAAATGCTGATAAAATGTGTACTATTGAACAATGATTGTACTGCACATTTTATGTATTATTAGTTCACTCAATCCTCACATCATCTCAAGAGGCAGACAGACACTATTAACTCCCTCAAGTTCTAGTTCTGAATCTGAACCAAAGTTCTATAGGAAGAGGAACAATAGAAGAGATTCTGAAGAATGAGAAGTGAGGCAAGCAAACAGGAAAAAGGAAAGAGAAGAGGAAAAGTGTGTTGGTGACACAGGCTAGGGTATGAGAAGAGGGCAGTGGTATTAGCGGACTGCTGGGTTCAGTGACATGTAAGGACTGCAGGAGCAGGAAGGGCAGACCATGGAGGGACTAAGCCAGTGAGAGAGGGCAGCTCAGGCAGCGATGCAGCAGCAACTCAGAGGGGAATACATTCTGTATGGAGGAACTTTAAATGTCTAGATCTAGTTTTGTTTTTTTCTCACTCTGTCACCCAGACTGGAGTGCAGTGGCCCGATCTCAGCTCACTGCAAGCTCTACCTCCCAGGTTTATGCCATTCTCCTGCCTCAGCCTCCTGATTAGCTGGGACTACAGGCACCCGCCACCTCACACAGCTAGTTTTTTGTATTTTTTAGTAGAGATGGGGTTTCACTGTGTTAGCCAGGATGGTCTCGATCTCCTGACCTTGTGATCTGCCTGTCTTGGCCTCCCAAAGCGCTGGGATTACAGGCGTGAGCCACCGCACCCAGCCTAGATCTAGTTTCTTGAAATGTTACCTTAGCCCATATGGTCTGCCCATCAGGAAGACAGAACAGTTGAGGATGGTCGCTGCCCTCTGGGGATAGACATGAGCGCACTCAGGAGGCGTTGAGTGTGGGGAGGACGAGGGTGAAGACAGGCAGAGAGGACCCTCGGCAGGCTGACTGACAGTATCATGGACCTGGATGTTCCTGTTCACTTCTCTTTCTCCAGTACTCCAATTCCCCACTTCACCCCAAGTGCAAGTTCCTGTCCTGTGTAGAACACCATTGACATAAATGACTCCATCTTAGAAAAATACTCCATCAAGCAGCTTTGCATTTCTCTTTGAAGAAAATCCCAGAGATAGCCCATTGCACCTGTAGTGGTACTGCCCTAACTGCCCTCAGGCAGAGAAAGGAACAAATGGCCTCGGCACTGCACTGGCACCTCCAGCACACTGCAGCCACCATATGGAGAGGAGCGCAATTTCTCTTCGGTGTGAGTTCTCACCACCTACTCTTCAACAGGCAAGGCCCTGGCTCAGGACCACAGAATAGCTGCCCCACCCATTGTTGAGCATACCCACTGGTAGTGGCTCTGTGTTTCCCTGGGGAAGGACTCCCAGTGGCAACTGACAGCCCCCCTGCCACTGCCACTGCCACAGCGATAGCACTGCCCTTACTTTCCTCAGTCTGGGGAAGAAACAAAGAGCCTGAGGGCTTCACCTGAGCTTCCAGCATGCCGCTGATGAACAGTGAGAAATCATCTGAAGGTACAGGAGGTCAGGAGATTGAGACCATCCTGGCTAACACGGTGAAACCCCATCTCTACTCAAAAATACAAAAAATTAGCCGGGCGTGGTGGCGGGCACCTGTAGTCCCAGCTACTCAGGAGGCTGAGGCAGGAGAATGGCGTGAACCCAGTGGGGCGGAGCTTACAGTGAGCCGAGATCGTGCCACTATACTCCAGCCTGGGTGACAGAATGAGAATCTGTCTCAAATAAATAAATAAATAATAAAAAAATAAAAATTAAATTAAACAATGACTATATGCAACACACACTTAAGAAGTGAGGGATCATGCTCCACTTCTTTTGAGCAGGGTGTCTACAAAAGTTACTTAGAACCCTCACCATGAACATGTGTCTAGTCTCCTTTGCTTATTAAATATTTATTCAATCATTTATTTATGCTAGTATGAAAACCTGGATGTTTATTTGTTATTCTACCTATGCTAATGCATTTATTTTATTCTCATTGTTCCGGTGATGGCCATTGGAATGTCTTTCGGTTAGATTCTCTCATTTTGAAATACCCTCACGATTAGGGTTTGATTTACTGTCGGTTAGTCGGATATTTGTATTGTGGCTGACATTTCTTTAGTTCTGGCACTACTAGATGCTCCAGGCTCATTGTGTTTATTCTCTACCCAAGCCTAGTATTCCTTTTTTTCATGAAACCCTAGTTTCTTTTAGTGGAAAATGAAATCACAAACTAAGATCTGGACACCGGGTGTAGTCATTGCTCCTGACATTCCTCTCTTTCTTGCAGTTTTATCAATTTCTGCCTCCTGTAGTTTACACTCTGTTATTAGGTGCATATCTGTAAATTTTGTTATCTCTTGTTAGGTGTCTATTGATTTAAGGTCCTGTCAGCTGACAAAGCAAAGAAATATATCTGTTTATTCATAAATACACACATGTGCATAAATATTTCAACATGTATCTGTACATATCTATATGAAATTAAACATAAATTTATATTGCTTCCAGCACCACATGATCTAATTCATTACCCTATGAATCAATCTGCCTATTCATTTACTTGTATGTAGCCTCAAACTCTAACAGTGACCAAGATAATTCTGTTAACTTAATTATACCATATTTTTTTTCCAAAGAACCTTAGTTGTATTTTTGGTGAATAGTATTAGAAACAAAGTTTGGGGCAGTGGGTATACTCATTACTGCTAGGAATGAATTGATTCTATGATTTGCATTCTGAGAGAGCAAAGAAATGTATATGTGTATATAGTAACACACACGTTTGTGTGTGTGTGTATATATATATGTATATGTGATATTTCTAATACCATTCACCAAAAATACCACTAAGATTCCAAAAAGATGATATGATTAAGTTAACAGAACCAACTTGGCCACTGTTAAGAGTTTTAGGCTACACACAAGTAAATGAAGAGATGGGTTGATTCATAGGGTACTGAATATATACATATATTTCTACATTTGTCCATATATATCTGGCTAGAATTAAGCATGAATTTCTAAAAATGTCTTCAGCACTATGTGAATATAATCTAGTAAACATTAATCTTTCTACCAATTCCCACTACTTGTTATGTAACCTCTCTCTCTAACAGTGAGACAGTTGGCCAACTTTATATAATCAATGAGTCCCAAAACACATGCCATGTGGTTTCAAAACTGGTAATTTATACCCTCATGGGAAAGAATATTACCAACTAGAGTGCTTATTACAAATCCTTTGACCTTTAGACTTAGGAAGCCTTATATTTTAAATTTCTTGGGTTAGTCCCTTTTCCCCCCATGCTCTTTAAAAGCCATCTTTATAAATTTGTTACACAATTATATTATTTTTTTCTTCATTATTCCACGGGATCCTCCAACTTATGAAATAATGCTTATTGTTTCTGTAAAGTTTCACTCTTTCTGATGTACATGTTTTCAGGATATGAAAAATAGTATCATTACCACACCATTATAGCATCATAGAAAATAATTTTACTACACAAAAATAAAATCTGTATTTCACCTCTTTGACCTTCCCCCTTCAATACCCTACTAGCCACTATTTTATAAATATCTCTATAATTTCACCTTTTCAATAATATCATATTAATGGAATTATACAGTATCTACTCTTTTCTAACTGGCTTTTAATTCTTAAGAATATACTTAAGATTCCAGAGATATATATCTCTTGATGGTTTAGATTTGTATTTGACTAAGGACTAAAGGTGTTGAAAATATTTTTATGCTCTTATTACACATTTGTATAGTTTCTTTGGAGAAATATTTATTTACTCAACTTTTAAATAGGATATTTCCCTTTTTATTTTTAAACTGTAAATGTTCTATGTCTTCCAACAGTTGTCCCCTCTCATTCTATGATTTGCACACAATGCTCCCATTCTTTGGGTTGTCTGGATTGTGTACTTTGAATCACAAAAGTTTTAATTCTGATAAAGTGAAATTTACCCATTTTTTCTTCTCTCACTTTTATATTTGTATTAGGCCATTCTTGCACTGCTATAAAGAAATAACTGAGACTGGGAAATTTATGGAAATAAAAAGGGTTTAATTGGTTCAGGGAACGGCAAGCTGTACAGTAAACATGGTGCTGACATCTGCTCATCTCCTGGAGAGGCCTCAGGAAGCTTCCAGTCACAGTGGAAGGTGAAGAGGGAGCAGGCTTGTCACATGGTGAAAATAGGAGCTAGAGAGAGAGCCAGGAGCCATACTATTTTCAACAGCCAGATTGCTCAAGAAATCACTCACCATATTGAGGACAGCACCAAGAGGATGGTGCTAAAACTCTACCCCTTTTTTTTTTCTTTTTTTTTTTTTTTTTTTGAGGCCGAGTCCCCCTCTGTCGCCCAGGCTGGAGTGCAGTGGCGCGATCTCAGCTCACTGCAGCCTCCGCCTCCTGGGTTCAAGCAATTCTCCTGCCTCAGCCTCCCAATTAGCTGGGACTACAGGCACCTGCCACCACACTGGCTAATTTTTGTATTTTTATTAGAGACAGGGTTTCACCATGATGGTCGGGATGGTCTTGAGCTCCTGACCTCATGATCCGCTGCCTTTCAAAGTGCTGGGATTACAGGTGTGAGGCACCATGCCCAGCCCACTCATGTTTTATTTTTTAATTTGCTCCTTTCCCAATAGCTATAGACATTGGCTGGAGTCTATGATTCCTTCCACAATACTTTCATAATTGTGTACATGATACTTCTTTGTACTCATCACCCATAGTGTAGACATGCTTTCTCTTCTTAATCTTTGTTGTTGTTGTTGTTGTTGTTGTTGTTGTTGAGGCAGAGTTTCGCTCTTGTTGCCCAGGTAGGAGTGCAGTGGTACAATCCCGCCTCCTGGGTTCAAGCGATTCTCCTGCCTCAGCCTCCCAAGTAGCTCAGATTACAGGCATGCGCCATCACACCCAGCTAATTTTTTTATTTTTAGTTTCACTGTGTTAACCAGGATGGTCTCGATCTCCTGACCTCGTGATCCACCTGCCTCCCAAAGTGCTGGGATTACAGGCATGAGCCACCTCGCTTGGCCTCTTCTTGCTCTTTTTTTTTTTTTCTTTAAGACGGAGTCTCCTCAGTTGCCCAGGCTGGAGTACAGCGGCTGTGATCTCGGCTCACTGCAAGCTCCGCCTCCCAGGTTCAAGCAATTCTCCTGCCTCAGCCTCCCGAGTAGCTGGGTCTACAGGCACCCGCCACCATGCCCAGCTAATTTTTCTTTTTGTATTTTTAGTAGAGATGGGGTTTCACCATGTTAGCCAGGATGGTCTCGATCTACTGACCTTGTGATCCGCCCGCCTCAGCCTCCCAAAGTGCTGGGATTACAGGCATGAGCCACCACGCCCAATGTCTTCTCACTCTTTAATGAGTGATTACTAAAATTGTTTTCAGGTTCTCAATGATGTAAAATAATGCTGCCTTAAAAATGTGTACCTACATGTGCTGTAGTCAGCCTACATTTTTATAATATTGGCTTGTTAAAAGGAAATTGCAAGATTTTATTTATTTTCTTTTTTCATCTTGCATAATATTTTTAAAATGTTTTCCTGTTCCTGCCTTCTTAGATTTTCATTTTTGTTGACTTAGCCTATAATTTATCCTTCTCCCTATTATTTAACTGATCACTGATGTCAATTGTTTTAGGCTGAAATGTTAACACTTCTCTGACTTGGTTTGTATGTGACTAGATGGCTAAGTGTCCTGGCTAGTGAAGATAGTGATTTAACTACAATATTAACTATAACTCCTCAAACTAGATTGAACAAGGTTTGTCTCACCTTAAACCACCGACAGACACAAAATTAAGAAGAGATCAGAAAAAAATCAGAACTCCAACAAACAGACTATGATTTAATTAGGGTTTACAATGTGGGGTGTCCTAATGACAGCATGATTAACTTCAGAGGAACACATTCTCCAGTGAAGGAAGCATTCCCTGGGTAGTTCTCTGAGATTCAGTAGAATATGGTTCCTGTGCAATTAATGCAATTTTCTCATTCTGGAAAATGGGGATATCTAGAAAGATATTCAAGATTTGTGAAACATGAGCAACCAAAAGAGCAGGACATTGATACTTCACAATAATACTTTTACTGCACATTAATAGATGGGCATTTGTTTTTCCAAGTATGTCAGCAATCTGTGGGCTTCAATACTGTGCACAGGAAATTTTAAGGGCAAATATTGAAAAACAGAAGATTATATTAGAGCCTGGCACCATTTGATTTAATTTCACTGCATATAAAGAGCAGGCCTACACTGTGCAAAATGTATAGACTGTAACATGCAGTGAGGAGCAAAGACAAGATTGTTCCCAAATTTAAAAGAAACTGAAGGTTTTCTAGGCAACAAATAGAGGAGATAGGCCTTACCAGTTTCCGCTTGTTAGAAATAATTGTGTTCTACTCTTACAGAAGCTCTACTTGCATTATTTCACAATGTAGTGAGTTTATATGCCATACTTAAGATGACATAGCAAAGACGGGTTCATGTAACATGGGGTGGTTCAATCTACTTACACACCTCATTCATCTAATTTCTAAGGAACATTCACTTATCCTTGGGCTGGTTGCAAGATTGCTGTATCATATAAAGGCCTCTGTCTTCTTGCAGTCTGGTATGAAATGAAAGTGTTGAAGACATTCAAATGGTTTCCTTCTGTGTCTTTGCTTTTTCCTTCTAGTCTACTCCCATATTTCTATGATCCATGTCTCAGTAATGACGGCAGCTGGGAGCTGGCAAAAACGCTCTTCCCATTTGTTGACTGGATATGGAGAATGGCTTGATGACATCAGAAATATTCTCCAGACTCCAGAGGCAATAGAAGAGCTCATGTCATTGTTTGACAGTTCTCAGGTGTTTCAATTTTTTTGTTTTGTTTGGTTTTCACATGTGGTGAGGGATATCTAATCCCTGCCAGTTCCTCCACAACATCTTGATTCATTCTGCATGCAACTATTCAATCATTTCTCTACACCTGGGTGTATACTTCTAGTTAACAATATTATGGTGAATAAGGAGTATTGTGGGTAAAACAGAGAAAGACAGATAAGGGAACTTTCATCTGGTATACTAACGAGAAGGTCGGAATTGACCAATGTACAATGTCTGTAGGAGGCTCATTGTGGGGACATACAGTGTATGTCAATGAGTTCAGCACTTAAGAAGAATCTAAAATATTTAAGGTGATGAATATCCTAATTACACTGATTTGATTATGCAAATATATCAAATATTCACATGTACTCCATAAATATGTACCTTTAATACGGAAAGGGTATGGAATCCTTTGCATATCCTTTATGTGCCTCTAATATGGAAAGGATAATATCCCTGTCAGTTATACTATTATGCATGTAATAGACTTATTTTGCACTTGAAAAAACCCTTTTAGAATTATCAAGGAACAAGTTTATTCACACACAAATGAAAGCAATATTGTAGTTAAATCATAAATGACTTCACAGTATCCTGAAATTCTGATTCTTACTGTTTTAGGTCAGATTTTTCACAGAGCCATAGATATCATCCTCTGTGGCATGAAGAATGATGGCAATAAAACATTTCTCAATAAAGGAGGCTATACCATTGTCTGTGATTTTGGCTTGCCCTGTTGACACTCATTCTGCAAGTTTTGATGTAGGTGATCTTGCCAGAAGATGAAAGCAGATTTCAGATGAAGTTCATCCACGTGCAGACATTGAAAACTGTCAAGGCTACTACCAGGCTAACAGCAGTTGTAAAACTTGAAAACAAAACATGGTAAAATAGGTAAAATACAATAAATAATAAAGATTAGAAAATATTTATTCAGGGAGACAAATTGATAGAGCTGAAACTTGGAACACAAAAATACTTTATTTTGTCAAAGAGGGTAATACTGTCTATAGAGATAGTACAAGTGCAGATGTAGAAGTAGCCTGGCCCTTGAGAGGGCTAAGAGGCGGGAGAAGAGGCTGAGGGGAAGACAGGACTCACATCTTACCCTGACAACAGAAAGGAAGAAAAGAATCATGTTCACCTTCAAGTTAAAACCCTCTTCAGATTGAAAGAAATAGTTTATTGGGAAGTAGGCAAGTATATAGTTGAGGAGTTTGAGAGATTTATTAATTCATCAGTGAAATTCAATATAAAGGTGAATCTTCTGTGTTGCTATTTGTCCACTACAGGGGGACAACACACACAACATTTTCATATTCTCTGATATTTCAGTATGTTGAGGGTTCAAAAAATGTAACTGAAATCTAAACCACAGGTGGAAGAGCTCCCCTTGGGAGCTAAGAGGACAAGCATCAGACCAGGGATGGAAAGGACAAGGAAGGCCTCCAGGAGAAGGAACACTGGAGGAGATTCTGAAGAATGAGTCGAGCAAACAGGGGAGGGAAAGAGAAGAGGGAAAAGTGTGCATGTGAAAAAATGCTCAACATCACTAATTGTTGGAGAAATGCAAATGAGAACCACAAAGAAATACTATCTCACACAAGTCAGAATGGCCATTATTCAAAAGTCAAAAATTATAGATGCTGGCGAGGCTATGGAGGATAACGAACACTTATACATTGCTACTGGGAATATAAGTTATTTTAACCACTGCAAAAAACATTTTGCAGATTTCACAAAAACTTAGAACTGCCATTTGACCCAACAATCCCATTACTGGCTATATACCCACAAGAATATAACTGGTTCTACCATAAAGACACATGCATGCTTATATTCATTGTAGCACTATTTACAATAGCAGTTAAGTGGAATCAACCTAGGTACCCAACTATGTTGGACTTGTTAAAGAAAATGTTGTACGTATACACCACGGAATACTATGCAGCCATAAAATGGAGGAGATCATATCCTTTGCAGCAACCTGGATGCACCTTGAGGCCATTATCTTAAGCAAACTAATGCAGAAACAGAAAACCAAATACCACATGTTCTCACTTATAAGTGGGAGCTAAACATTGTCTACACATTGACACAAAGACGGAATAACTAAGACATTGGAGCTTAGTTCAGGTTGGAGGGTGGGAGGAGGATGAGAATAAAAAAAACTATCAAGTAGTATGCTCACTGCCTGGGTGATGAAGTCACTTGCTCAACAAACCCAAGGACATGCAATTTACCCGTGTAACCAACCTGCATATGTGCCCCTGAACCAAAAAAGAAATGTTAGAACAAAAACCCAAAATCAATTAAAATTATGAGGAAGGCTACAGAAAAACTAAAACAGCCCGAATTCAGAGACCAGTCATTTTGTTAATATACAAGTATGAATTTTACCATATTGTTTATTTCTTCCTGAAGAGCTATAGACATTGACTGAAGTCCGTGATTCTGTATGCCTTATTTTTTAAAAAAAATCTATATGACATTTATTTGTACAGTTAACCTATCATATACATATGTATTATTTTCTTTTTTATTAGTGATTAATAAAATTATTTTTGGCTTTCACTGAAGTAATAAATGCCACTCAGGAAATGTGTACTTACGTTTCCAGGGAGTCGATATTTTTGTCATGTGGTCTTGTAGAAAGGGAATTGCAATCTTGTTTTTTTCTTATAAACTAGCATAATATTTTAAAATTTGTGACTTTTTGTGCTTTTTAGCTTTTTATTTACCTTTACTAAGTCAATAATTTACCCACCTTCCTATTATTTTAGCCGATCTGTTGATATTCATTGTCTTAGACTGGACTTTTGACACTTGTCTGACATGGTCTGTATGTGAATAGACGGCTGAGTGTCCTGGCTAGTGAAGATGGCATTCCGCACCCTAAGTTGAACAGTGTTTTCCTCACCTGAAATGACCAAGACACAACAGCAAGAAGGGGGTAGACATAATTCAGGATTCCACAGCAGATGAGAATTTGCCGGCAGTGTGGAGGGCCCTAATGTCAACAGGACAGTGTCGAGAAGCACATATTTTCTTTTGAATGAAGCATTTCTACAGAGAGGTCTCTATAGCATATATTTGCTACACAATTAATAAAATCTTCAATCAAATAGCCTACAAATCCTACTTGAGCAGCTGCATTTGCTCATGATTTATGAGATGTTAGCAAACAATACAGCAAGACAACTGATATATTATGGGTGTTTTTACTCCAAATTAATGGAGTAGCTTTTGTTTTGCCAGATATAGCTGTAATGAGGAGCTCTGTGTTTTAACACCGTATCAAAATAATTTCAAGGCCAGATCTTGATCAAGAACACATGTTTCACCTATACATTGTGATTGCATTAGAACCAGGCACTATTAACCAAAATTTTACAGAATATGAAGAGCAATATACTCCATGCAAATAAAACAGCCTGTGGAATGTACATAGTGAAGGACAGAGGCAAGATGATTCTCAATTAAAGCAAACTGGATGTTTACCGGGGAAGCAAACAGGGTAGATATACATTAACATTTTCTTCTTCTTTTAATAATAATTGTGTTCTTATAAATTAAAAGCTGCATTTGCATTATTTCATATTATATTCAGTTTATTGGTCACAAGTAACAAAATAACATAGAAGACCCAGAAGAGGGTCATATGAGGTGGTTCAGTCTATATATCATATCATTTCTGACAACTCTGATGAATGGCCACTCATCCTTGGGCTTGTTGCAGGACAACCATGCTATGTCGAAGCATCTGTCTTTGTGCAGACAGGAATACGATGAAGGGTTCAAGGTCAAGTTTACTCAGACAGGTTCTCCTGAGATCTTTGCCTTTTGTTTCTGGAGTATTTCCGAAGTTCTGTAAACTATGTGTTGGTAGAGTAATTGCAACCCCACCTGTATGAGAGCTGGCATGATTACCCTCTCTCAATCTTACCACTGAATGTGGAGAATGGCTTGATATACTCCTGGCTGTATGCTTCCAGATGACAGTATTAAGGTGAATATGAAACATTATGAATGGAACCCACAGAGAAAGATAAATCAGTAAACTCACATTTGAAACCCTTAAAGGTAAAGTTAGAATCAGTCTATGCACAGTGCCTGTAGGAGTCTTGATGGAGGACATCTCTACACATCATTGAATCAGAAATTTAGATGTATCTAAAGGAAAAGAAGATATCACCATCAATTAGACTATTACACACATAATAGCATCATTTTATACTTACTGAAAAAGGCTCCTAGAATTATGAAGGTATAATTTTTATTCACATAAAGATGAAAGCAACATTGAAAATATCCCTAAATGAATTCACAAATATCTTGACATTCTGATTCTAGTTGTTCTTAATTAGATTTTGACACAGAGATATGAGTATATTAAGACATTACCTTCTGAGGCGAGAAGACTCATAGCTATAAAACATTTCTTCGTATAAAAGGCCACGACCATGCATGTTCATTGCAACACTATTCACAATAGCGAAGACGTGGAATCAACCTAAATGCCCATCAATAATAGACTGGATGAAGACAATGTGATACATATACACCATGGAATACTATACAGTCATAACAAACAATGAGATCATGTCTTTTTCGGGAACATGGATGAAGCTGAAGGCCATTATCCTTCGCAAAATAATGCAGGAACAGAAAATCAAATATCGCATGTTCTCATAAGTAGGAGCTAAGTGATGAGAACACATGGACATATAGAGGAGAACAACACACATTGAAGCCTATGGGAGGGTGGAAGGTAGGAGGAGGGAAAGGATAAAAAAATAATAACTAACAGGTACTAGGCTGAATACCTAGGTGACGAAATAATCTGTACAACAGATATTCACGACCACAAGTTTATCTGTGTAACCAACCCGCACTTGTACCCCTGAACTTAAAAGTTTTTTAAAGGCTGCATTATTGTCTGTGTGATTTCCGCCTTTCCTGTTGACAAAACATTCTGCATGTTTTGATGCTGGTAATCTTATTTAACATGAAGTGACAACAGAAGATTTCAGGACTAGTTTGTCTATGTGCAATGCAAACTGTGTTTTGGTGGCCACCAGACTAACAGTAATTGTGATTAAAAATTTGAATATTACGTACAAAGTTGGTAAAATTTTAGTATGTAACTAAAATGTATTTGGAAATGTTTATCAATTGAGCCATGTTAATATACCTGACTCTCGAAGAACAAGACCTTCCTCAGTCAAGGGGACAAAACTGTTCAGAAGAAAAGAAGAGGTTCAGATGAGGTAGAAGCAGCAGGGCCCATGAGAGGGTCTCTACAGGGGATCGAGGATGAGGAGGCTGAAGAAGAGGTTGGCGGGAGGAGGTCAGGATTCATATCCTTTCTTGAGAACAGAAGGGAGTAACGGAAACAGGCTCATCTTCAAGTTCAAATTTTTGTCAGATAGGAGGAGACTTGGAATTTATTGGAAAGTAGCTAAGAATATGGGTGAGGAGTTTGAAAGATTCATGAATGCGTTTGCGAAATTTCAAATAAAGGTAAATGTTCTCTGTTGATCTTTGTTCACCATACTTTTTGGGCTCACAGGGAACAACATAGGCAAAGTTTCAGTTTTCTTTGATATTCTGGTCTGGTGGGGACTCAGAAAACTTAACAGAAATCTAAATTATAGGTGGAAGAACTGCTCTTGGGAACTAAAAGGACAGGTTTCAGAACTGGAATGGGATGGACAAGGGAGACCTCTAGAAGGAGGAGCATTGGAGGAGATTCTGGAGAGTGAGGAGCAGCAAGTCCAGCAGACAGGGGAGGGAAAGGGAAGAGGAAAAAGTGTATCTGTGCACAGGCCAGGGCATGAGAAGAGGGCAGTGGATTGGAAGGACTGCTGGGATCACTCATATGTGAGAAGGCCTGAGCAGAAAGGGCGGACCATGGAGGGACTGGGTGATGATGCAGGGGAGACATTTTCAGGGAACACACATGTTCACACATCTGTGTCTGTATGTCTTCTTACATTTTCTTTCATATTCTCACAAACATCATGATTTTCGTGTTTCTCAGAGCGTAACATGTATTTTGATTTTATTCTTTCTACCTTTTGCATTTTGCATATAGTAATAGTTACTTTTCTAAATTTCTTTTTTTTTTTTTTTTTTTTTAATTTGAGACAGGGTCTCACTCCTGTCGCCCAGGTTAGAGTGGTGCAATCATGGCTCACTGAAGCCTTGACTTTCCAAATTCAGGTGGTTCTTCCACCTGAGGTTCCCAAGTAGCTGTGACTACAGGTGTGTGCCACACTCAACTAATTTTTTTTTTTTTTTTTGTAGAGACAGGGTTGACAGGGTTTCACCATGTTGCTCAGGCTGGTCTCAAACTCGTAGGCTTAAGCCTTCCACCTGCCTTGGACTCCCAAAGCACTCGGATTATTGGCATGAGCCGTGGCACAGAGCCTACTTGCCTAAATTTTTTATCGGTGAATTATTCGTAGTTGAAGTATTTGCTAGCTAATTAAGCAAATGAAATTTCCCCCTTTATATGTCTTTGGTTAATCATTTCTTAAAATCAGTATCCCCTCATTTTAGGGGAAAGTCACCACTTCATGTCCTTAAGCACGGATTTTGTTTGGGGTTCTGTTTTTCCTGTTAATTTTGGAAACTTCTGTGTTTTGGAAACCAAGCCACATATTCATTTGAAAAATCCAGTCCCATTACCTTTTACTTTGTTCTTTACCTGTAAAATATCACATCGTTTGTTCTGCTTACCTTGAATTTAATTTATGCTTTTTTCAGTTTTGTAAGTAAGATGTTTAGATAATTGATTTTTAAATTTATTTGTTTTTCCTTATTTTATTTTGTCTTTGAGACAGGGTCTCACTCTTTCTCCCAACCTGGAGTGCAGTGGTGCAGTCTTGGCTCACTGTAACCTCTCGCTCCCAGGTTCAAATGATTCTGCTTCCTCAGCCTCCCATGTAGCTGGAATTACAGGTGCCTGCCACCATGCCAGGCTATTTTTTGTATTTTTAGTAAAGACGGGAGTTTGCCATGTTGGTCAGGCTGGTCTTGAACTCCTGACCTCAAGTGATCGTCCTGCCTCAGCCTCCTAAAGTGCTGGGATTGCAGGTGTGAGCCACTGTGCCTGGACTTATTTTCAATATATAACTCTCAATGCCATAAATTTTCCACTAAGTTCTTTTGTGTTTCATACATTTTGATAAGTTTTGTTTTCATTTAAAGTTTGTTCAAAATATATTTAATTTTTTGCTAAGGTTTCTTTTTTGACCATACGTTATTCCAAAGTTAGTTATTTAAGCTCCATGTATTTTAGGATTTTTCTGTTACCT
Source organism: Chlorocebus sabaeus (assembly GCF_047675955.1). Taxonomy (NCBI): domain Eukaryota; kingdom Metazoa; phylum Chordata; class Mammalia; order Primates; family Cercopithecidae; genus Chlorocebus; species Chlorocebus sabaeus. The sequence continues at coordinate 4,035,308 of NC_132929.1, read as the reverse complement.
TTCTGTTACTGATTTCTAGTTTAATTACTTTGTTGTCTGAGAGCAGATGTTGCACAATTCCCATTCTTTTAAAGGCATTATGATATGTTTTATCTAAGAGAATGGGGTCTATCTTGCTGAATGTCCCCTAATGATTTGAGAAGAATGTGTACGCTCTCCATTGTTGGATGATGTAGTTTATAGATGTCAATTATGTCCACTTGATTGATGGTGCCATCCAGTTTCACTAGGTCTTTACTGAAAATCTGCCTTTGGGATTTGGCCATTTCTGACAGTGTCAAAGTCTTCAACAATAATTTTGGATCTATTTTTCCATCTGGTTCTATCAGTTCCTTCCTCACATAGTTTGACACTCTGTTTTTAGGCATTTAGATTTTGAGGCTTGTTGTATCGTGTTGGAGAATTAATCTCTCTTTATCTTTATGTAATGCCCTTCTTCATCTATGATAACTTGCTGTGCTTTGAAGTCTGCTCATTGTGAAATTCATATAGCTACTCCTGCTTTCTTTTAATTACTGTTAGCATTAACAGTTTTGTTAGGGTTTTTTAGATCTATTTACTTTTAATTTATGGGTCTTTAATATGTTTGTATAATATACAACGTATAATGGGGTTTTTTCATCTGCTCTGGAAGTTTCTATTTTAAATTCTACAGTTACACCATTGACATTTAGAATGCTCATTGAAATAGTTAGATTATTATCTACCTAATTTTCCTCTTTTCTATTTGTTGCCCTTGTTTTTTACAGCAATAACAAAATGGACTGGAGGAAGGAAATAAGATTATTTTCTTATAATCACATTATCTGTGAAATTATATACTGTTATTTAAAAGGGGGCTTAGATTCACTGTAAGTGCATATTGCAAAGTCTAGGGCAGGCTGTTCCACCAAAGACCTCAGTTCCTTGCTGACTATTGGCCATAGACTGTGCTCAATCCTTCCCCTATCAGCTTCTCTCACATGGCAGCATGATTCATCAAAGCCATTAAGGGAGAGAGAGAGTTTACTAGCCAGACAGAAACGACAATCTATGTGACGTAGTCACTTCAGTGACATCCCATCATGTTGTAGTATTCTACTCTTCATACGCAAGCCACATTACCTGACCACAGTCACTGGGAGGGGATTACAACACAAGGTTGTGCACACGAAGAGATGGGGATCATCAGGCTCCATCCTAGGGTCTACTTGACACATCAGGTCTTCTCTACTCTACAGCAGTTTTTCAGTCTTCACTGATTTTCAGGATCTTGGCCTTTTTGAAAAGTATCAGTCAGGCATTTTGTATATTTCTCACAATATAAGTTTCTTTGCTGATTTCTCATGATTAGACTAGAGATACGGATTAAATCAGACACTTATGTTTATCTCAGATGGAAAATAAGAAAACCAACATGATATATTATTTAGAAATACAGACTCATAGAGAAAGATAATGAAAAATCAGGGAATGACAAATAGGGAATTCAAAACACCACTTCCCATCAGAGTATAAAGAGGCTGGAATTAGGGAGATGCATTCATGGAGTGGAAACAGCATTGTTAATGATCTATTAATCTCAGCTGTTACTTTAACAAAAAGAAATTACTTTAGAGTGGTTTTGGATTTAAAGAACAGTAGCAGAGATAGTACAGATAATTTCCATATATCTGACAAAAATTTCCAGTAATGTGAACTTCTTTCATTAGTGAGTCCCGTTTACCACCATTAGCAAACCAATGTTACACATTATCATTTACAAACATCTACATTCCGATTTTCTTAGGTTTCACTTTTTTTCCCATTTTCTGTTCCAGATTCCCATCCAATATACAAGATCACATTTAGATGTCATGTCTGCTTAAGCTCCTTTGGCTGTGACAGTTTCTCACACTTTCCTTGTTTTTCAAAATATTAGCATATCTCATTTGGAATTTATTTAACATTTTCCTCATGATTAGACTAGAGTTAAGGGTTCTGGGTACACAAAGAGAAAGTGCCATTCTCATCACATCACATAAGGGTACACACTGTGAACATGTTGCTGTTGATGGTAATTGTTAATTTGATCCCTTTGTTAGATTTCTCCACTATAAAATTATTCTGTTTGCCCTTTCCGTGTTACATTTTTTGAAACGAAGTCACTGGATAGCACATACTTAATAAGTGGGGAGACATCATCTACATCCTCACAGGCAGAGAATCTATAAAAATTACTGGGAATCCTGCAGCATCAACAGTTTGACTGTCTGCCTCTATTTATTGTATATTAATTCACTTATTTATTTTTGTCACTCTGCATTATGGACATTTATTGTAAACTTATACTGTTTTGTTTATTTTTATCCTCTAATTGTTCCACTTTGACCATTGGAAAGAGTTTCAGTGGACTCCTGTGTCATTCTGAAACATCCACACCACTGCAATTAGATTTTGTTTGGTTGGTTGTGTTGTTGATTAGCATTTTCTTACTTTCTGGCACTACATGGTGCTCCTGGCTAACTATGTAGATTTCCTTCCCATGCCTAATATGTACCATTTTCTTTTTTTCTACTGACAAATAATTGTGTATATTTATAAAGTGCAGTATGATGCTTTGATCTATGCACAACTGCAGAAAGATTTAACAAGCTAAATAACATTTCAGTCACCTCACCAACTTATTTTTTAGTATAATGAGAACATTAAAAAATCTATACTTTTAGCAATTTTGGAATATACAATACACTGTCATCAATAGTGGTTACCATGTAGTGCAATAGATCATTAAACTTATTTCTCCAGTCTAACTGAACCATTCCACTCTGATCAACATCTTCCCATTCTTTGTCCCTTGCCAGCCTCCCCAGCCTCTGGTAACCACCTTTATTTATATTCTCTGTTCCTATGAGATTACTTTTATTAGATTTCACAAATAAATGACATCATTCATTATTTGTCTTTCTGGACCTGACATATTTTGCTTAGTATAACATCCTTCAATTCTATCCTTGTCATGAATGACTAAATAGCCTTCATTTAAGAGGCAAAATAGTATTTATTAAATTTTTTTTCGTTTTTATTTTCTTTATTCAATTGATGGACATTTAGTTTGCTCCCATGTCTTCTGTCATGAATAATGCTGAAATGAACGTGGGAATGCAGATATCTCTCCCACACACCAATTTCAGATCTTTTGGATATATACCCAGAAGTAAGATTGTTGGATCATATGGTAGTTTTACTACTTAGTTTTTGAGGAACTCCTATACCATTTTTCCAAGTACCATTTACTTCCCCAGCAACAATGTACAAGTGTTCCCTTTTCTCCACATCCTTGCCAACACTAGTTAGCATTTGTCTTTTTGAAAATAGCCATTCTAACTGGTGTGAGATGATATCTCATTGTGGTTTTAATTTGCATTTTTCTGATGATCAAAGTTGTTGAGAATTTTTAATATTCATTTTCACCATTTGTAGGTTTTCTTTTGAGAAATGTCTTTTCAGATCATTGGAACTTTTTTGTTGGTTTTTTGTTGGTTTCTTTGTTATTGAGTTGTTTTTGTCTCAGTCTGTAAGTTGTCTATTCACTGTTAATTGTTTCCTGTGCTGTGCAGTCTTTAGTTGGATGCAGTTCCATTTGTCTATTTTTGCTATTACTACCCATGTTCTTGAGCTCATATGCAGAAACTAATCGCCCAAACCAATGTGATAAAGATTTTCCCCTATGTTTTATTCCATTAGCTTTACAGTTCCATGTATGTTAAGTTTTTACCCATTTTGAGTGGGCTTTTTAAATATGGTATGCAATAAAGTGAAAGTGAAAGATACGGAAGTTGTTTTGGTAAGCAATTTATTTCTCTTTTTTTGCTCATTATTTCTTTGCAGTTAATAATTAGTGACCATATTTCGAAAGAACCATCTGAGAGTGTGGTGAAGCAGGAGGGAAGATATGCCACCCATTTGTAAATCATTAGGTTCAAAGAAATTTAAGGGCTTGATATTTGAATGTTGTGGAATTTAGCCTCATTTCCCAGAGAGAAATGGCAACACACATGTACTTATGTCATTTAAAATAAATCTACACATGTTGATAGAAGGCATCTTCTAGTTAGATATTGAGGGGAAAACAAGAGTTGTAAAACTTAGCCCTGACTTTAAGAAGTATACAACTTAGTTGGGGGAAGGGCATTCAATGTCTAAAGAGGATAAGACTGATACAGATGTTCCAAAAGTAAAACTGATAAACTTTGTTCCAAAATAGATGAGTCTATTTTTCTTCTATTAAAATCCTTAATTGCAGTGCCTAAAATCCTTAACTGTGAGGAATATAAGACTTAAAATTAACTATAAGAAATTCTCAGGGATGCTAATCATCAACTAGTCATCTATGACTGAGTAAGTGAAGGTGCTGACAGCTCCAAGAGGCTACTGTCCATTACCTTCTTTCTTATCTGTGTTATTTTCCAGAATTAGCCACCACTTATGCTGAAATTGATGACATAAAAAAGGGAAAAAGTGAGAAACCCACTTTTCCTTTTAGTTCTTTCTTACTCATCAGTCAGCTGAAGATAGAGAGTTTGGGTAGAATGTGTGCATATTAAAAAGTGACATAAAAACAGTTGAATTATTTTTGTACAGCATTTCCACTGCAATGTTTAAACAAATAAAAAAGAAAAACACGTGCATATACAGGCTACAAAACAGAAATTGTGTGACTTTTTGGAAATTTTGCATATCAGATAAATGTTCTTATATTTACATGTAAAATGCACTCTTTGATATAAAGAGGAATGTTAAAATTAATGCTAATAACTTTACATTATAATTTTTATTTACTTAAAAATATTAAATAGCAAATTTTTTAAGAACTCATGAAAGTAGTAGAGAGACTACAGAAGAAAAGAAAAAGCTTCATGTTTTATTGATTGATCGATTGATGGATTGATTTTCTTAGTTACTTATCTTTTAGAGACAGAGTCTCTCTGTGTACAGATTGGAGTGCAGTGGCACAATCATGGCTTAGTGCAGCCTCAAGCTCCTAGGTTCAAGAAATTCTCCCACCTCAGCCTCCCAAGTAGCGGGGACTCCAGGTGTATGCCACCACATCTGGGTCTTCGTTTGTTAGTACTGTATTACTTTCCTAGGGCTTCCATAATAAAATATAGCAGTCCCTTGGTATGTGATGGTAATTTGTTCCAGAACCCCTGCGAATACCAAAGTCCACAAATGCTCAAGTCCTGTATATAAAATGGCTTAGTATTTACATATAACCCACATACATTCTCCTGTATACTTAAAATCACCTTTAGATTACTTGTAATACCAAATACAATACAAATGCATTGCAAATAGGTGTTACACTATATTTTTTCATTGTATTATTTTTTGTTGTATTGTATTTTAGATTTCTAGTTGGTTGAATGCATGGGTGTGGAACCTGTGGATAGGAAGGACCAATTGTACCACAAACTGTGTGGCATAACCAATATAAATTTACTCCTTTACAGTTCTGGAGGATCAAAGTCTGAAAATCAATATGTTGGCAGGGTCATGTTCTCTCCAAAGGCTCAGAGGAAGCATCATTCCTTGCTGCTTTTGGTTTCTGATGGTTGTCAACAACCCTTGGCGTCATTTGAGAGCACATCTGCATCACTTCAATCCTGCCTCCATCATCACATGGCTATCTTCCCTCTCTTTGTGTGTTTCCAAATCTCTTTCTCCTTTGAAGAATACAAGTTGTTAGTTCTTGTACCCTAACCCAGCACAACTTCATCTTAATTTGATTATATCTGGAAAAAAAATGCTAACTCTATTTCCAGATAAGGTTACATTCACACATTCCAGCTGAACGTTAATTTGCAGAAATACTATTCAACTCAGTGAAAATGCCTTTAACAGCACTTTTTTCCCTTATATTTTGAACAAGGCACCCTGAATTTTCATTTTCCCTAGGGTTTACATATTCTGGCCAGCCCTGATTGTCACCTTCTTATTGATAGAGCCCATTTTGGAAAATATGGTTTAATGAGACAGACAAGTGAGTCTGCTAGCTGAACTCCAGAATTATACAGACTTGCCCACTCTGTTGCAGCCAGTTCCTTCTAGACAGGCCCATGGGAGAGAGGCATGCCCATAAAAGACACATGCCTATGTTGCATGGAGGAGCAGCAACTATTGTCTCTATAGGAAGGCTTACTCCCAAGATGAAGAAAATAGAGCAGAACAACGCATGACCAATTGTTCATTCCAACCTTCTTGTCATTTGATCTACCCAGGATTAGAGGTCAAAAAGTATACTAGTCAAATTGCCTTGACATGGAAGCAACATTAAAAATGAAAATAAAACTTTTTTTTAACAATCCCCTGCTTTTGACTCTTTTAATTAATTGAACTATGCCTTTAAGCCTGTAACCAATGAAGTACGGCTATTTCCTTCAGAAAAAAAGAATCAGAAGTTTACCAGGATATCACTGCTCTCATTTCATGGGGCTACTCCTTTGGGTAGCCTCCTCGGACTGCTGGTGAGCAACCTGGATTTAAGTCCCTGAACTCTCTGAAATGGATAAGAAAATGCATTAATTCAATCAAATCCAATGATGGAAATCACCCTTTTATTCTATTTGCCATCCTAAAATGCAGCTAGACACAGAAATATGACACTTGATCATAGGGCATAATCCTTCTAATATGCTGATGAATTCACTCTGTTCATATTTTGTTGAAGTTTTTTTATTTGTACATCAATCTTCATAAGAGATAGTGACCTGTATTTTTCTTTTTCCCATATTATATTTGTCTGGCTTCAGCATCAGGGTAATGCTGGCCTCACAGGATAAACTAGAAAGTTATTTCCTCCCTCTTCAACTTTGTAGAAGAGTCTGAGAAAGGCTGGCTTTGAGTTACTGTATAGCATCCTTCCATTTCAATCTGAAAGACTGCCTTTACCATTTCTTCTAAAGAAGATCAGTGATAATGAATCCTTTAGCTTTTTCTTGTCTGAAAATGTCTTAGTTTTCTTCTCATCATGGTGGACATTTGTGGTAGTATGTATAGAATTCTCAGTTGACAAGGGTTTTTTTTTCCTTTTAACACTTTAAATATATCATCCTACAAACTCTGGATTCCAAAGTTGCTATCTGATAAGCTGGTTGAGAATCTTACTGACAATGACCTGTGCATGAGGAGTTGCTTCTTTGTTGCTGCTTTCAAGAGTCTCTCTTTGTTTTTTGTCTTTCAACAGTTTGGTAATAATATGTTTGAGTGGAAGTGTCATTGGATCTGTCTTGGAGTTCACTGACCTTACTGGATTTATAGATTCATACCTTTTATCAAATTTGGAAGTTTTTAGTAATTATTTCTTTAAATATTCCCTTTGGCCTTCGTTCTCTTTCTTTGCCTTCCTGAACTCTCATAATGCATATAGGTCCCTTTGATGGTGTCCCACATTTACCTTAAGCTCTGTTCACTTTCTTTATCCTCTTTTTCTGGACTCCTCAGGAATGGTTTCAGTCAGTTAAATTTGTTCCTTTAATTAGGTCATGTTTTTCCATTTCTTTGTGTGCCTTGTGATATGTCGTTGTTGAAAACTGGACATTTGGCTGGGTGCGGTGACTCATGCCTGTAATCCCAGCACTTTGGGAGGCCAAGGTGGGTGGATCACCTGAGGTCAGGAGTTCGAGACCAGCCTGGTCAACATGGTGAAACTCTCTCTACTAAAAAATACCAAAAAAAAAAAATTAGTCGGGCTTGGTGGCAGGTGCCTGTAGTCCCAGCTACCTGGAGGCTGAGGTGGAGAATTGCTTGAATCCAGGAGGCAGAGGTTTCAGTAAGCCAAGATCGCACCACTGCAGTCCAGCCTGGGAGACAGACCAAAAGTCTGTCTCAAAAAGAAAAAGAAAAAGAAAACTGGACATTTGAAAAATAGCCACATATCCTATTTTTGCAGACTGGCTCTGTGCAGGGCAGTCTTTCACTCATTAGCTGGACTCTCTCTGAGCCTAGGGACATCCATAGGTGAAAATTTAAGGTCTTCTTAGGTCTTTTCTGAGTATGCATCTTTCCTGGGCCTGAAAGTGGCCTTCTCAACTCTCCCATATACATGACTTCCATTGAATGTCTTAATTTTCCAGAGAGTCTCACCCTTGATTCCCCTCTGGGTCTTAGATGGTCTATTGTATATCTCCACCTGTAATCTTTATCCCAGGCATCAGGTCTGTATTCTCCCTGTGGCTTTGACAAGCAGAAAGCTGACATTTTTTCCACCTGAAATCTGAGTTAGGAGAAATAGAAATCAGTCCTTCAAGCAGCACCCAGAGAGGTTAGAACATTGCAAATAAAATATTCTCTTCTGCGGGTTTGGATGCGGGGACTGGTAACTGGGTTGTCATCTCTCCCAGGCCAAGACGATGATACACGAGAAGGGAGATGGGCATTTGCACAAAGCCAGGTGAAAGTAACACAACATTTCTTAACATTGGAAGGTGACTTTTTCCTGATTCAGAATGTGTTTGTTTGCTAAAAACTTTGACTATTTTCCAGAGTTTCTATAAGGTTAGTAGAGCCAGTTTCTGTTTCTTTCTTTGGTGTTTTTGGTGTTTCCAGAACTTAGAGCTTCCTAGTCTGACATTTTGTTTATGTCACTCTTGTTGATTAGTCTTTTCATTGAACCTTTTAATGTATTCTTCACATTCATTGATAATAAGGCAAAGACCATTCATTCTTCAATGCCATTATTTTTCACCCACATTCTAAAGCCAGTTTCTACCACACCACCAAAAAATTATTGTTAAAGGCAACATAATAACACAGAAAAATCTTGGAGTTTAGAGTTCATCAGGACTTCATTGGAATTCCGGTCCACAATGTATTCGTTTTTGGATCTTGGACAACCATCCTAAGCTCTGCAAGTCTTAGTGCAGTGAGTTTATCCCATTACCTTCACCTGTAATATAATCACATTACAATTTTGATTTAAACTCAAGCTTAGGCCAAAAGCTAGGTTTTCTGTGACTTCTCCCCTGATTAACTCAAAAGCCATCTCTCCCTTCTTCAAATGACTTATCTTATGAAAATCCCATAACAGCTTTTATGCCTCCTTTGAATGAGTATAGTACTTCTTGTTTGTATCATTTCTATGTCAGTTGCCACTTTGTAACTAGAAATAATTTTTTCTGTTTGTTCATGTCTTGGCACTTTCATAAGAATGTGTTCCTCTGGAAGAAAAGTCATGTCTCTATCTGCTAATTCACCTATTGCATATTTATTGACTGTTTCCTGGACATTGTGTTAAGTTCTGGTTATAGATGATAGTGAAATATAATTACTCCTCAGAAAACCAGTCTTTTTGGGAAAATAGATAAATCCAGCAGCCTATGTATCAAATAGTTTTGCATTTCCCACAGATAGTATAATAAACAGGTACAATAAATTCATGTATCATAGGTAAATATTTAAATGCTTATTTGGTATTAAAATCCAGTTAACCACTTTTCTATTTTCTCCTTGGTTTGCTCCTTGCTATCTGGCATAAACTTCAGATAGCCAGAAGCAAACCTCAAGTGGTTCAGAACTTTAGTTCTGAGAAGTATCTAGAAGTTCAGGTGATTACTTGGCATTTATACAACTTGCTTTACATGAAAATACAGCTGTAAATCTCACAAGGTTTGGTGATCTTTTAAGAATTTCATTATGTTCTGCTATTAGTTGGAAGACCTATAAGAATACCCCCCTTTAAAATGCAATTTAATATACAGCAGGCTATGTGTTAGCTCAGTGAGCTCAAGAAATGAAGGAAATACGTTTTAGTTCCATCTGTTTTGGACCCCCAGTCAAACCATCCACTTCTGTTCTATCTCTGTCATTTTATCTTCTATAAAATGGAGGAAGCTCTAAAGACATAGTTAAAGAGATGCTGCACAGCTTCATATTTAATTGTCTTTATTTGTTTTAGAATACCAATGACATATACCAATGACATATAAACAACTACTACGGTACCAATGACATATAAACAACTACTACAAAGAATCAAATAATTTTTGAGTCAAGTAGGACTCTGTCAAAACAAAGAGAAGTAAAGGGACCCCAAAATGACTATGACTTTTTCAAGGGGACACAATTATTTTTTGGTAGATCTGGAACAAGAACCTAGATATCCTCAATTCCACTTTATTGTTCTTTCACTGGGTTCTGAACACAGATAAACAAACAGAAAATAAAATTCTTCTCTTCTACATAACTGGTTGCAGGTCCTGGCAAGATTGAAATTGGAGTACTAAGAAGTATCTGAAAAATTCTGAAAGCTAGATGATACATACCAGGTACACAGAAACATGTAGTACCTGAAGATGATTCTGTAGGTGAGCACAGCTGGTAATTCAATGTGTGCGTGTACTGTAGTTTACAACAGGACAGTTAAATTTCATTTTCTGATACCTTGAAGGCTCCTCCCCAACATACAACACTAAATAAATTAAATATTTGAACTAGATCACATTTAGTTCTGCATGCTTATATACACCAATAAATAATTTGTTGTAGTTACCTTGATTTTTAATTTATACTTGATTATTTCCAAACACAAAACAGAGTTGGAGATAGGTATATGAGAGGCTGCAGAGATAAAGTAAGCTCACATCATTCACTGCCAAAATTAAGATCCTAATAACAGCCTCTACATACCTGAATGTGTTCAGACCAACTATCTTCATTTTACAGGCAAGACTTCTGGAAAAATCAAGCTGAAGAATTCTGAACTGCCCAATGTCCTTTATCTGTTTCAATAAGTATAATTATATAATATGGGAATTCTTCTGAGTGACAGAGAAGGGCAATCTGGCTGAACATCCCCATGGCCATAATGCAGATATAATGGTCTCAAGCTACTTTAGAAAGACTGAAGTCTACTATTCCCATTACTTATCTTAATAGAGAATAACATTTAATATTCCCTATGTTTTGTGCTGGATAAATCTTTTTCCCTTTATTAAAATGAATAGCCCATAACTGAGTCCATAGTTTGTACATTGTTGGAAGCTGAATAAATCTCTGTGGGTTACCAGGATCTTATTAATAAGTCACAGCTTTCTAGGGAGGATGTGCTCAAAAACTCACAGTTTAGTTTTACATTTATAACTAAATTACGATATAACCTTGAGTGAGTTAAGCTCATCTGTAAATGAAGAATACTGATACTTGCTACTTCAAAGGGCTCTTTTAAAGCATTCAGTAAATTAATAGAGGTGTATGTGCATGCATATATTTTAATACGTATACATACTTTAAAAGAATCCTACAGAATCCACTAGAAAAATTTTGTGATGTGTCTCCCTAAACTAGTTCCTAACTACCCTGTTAAAATTTTTAAATGAACAAAAATCTATGTATTAAGATACACATCAGGGAACTCTAAATACTGCTTCTCACAGTACCTTTTCCCAACCATGCTGCCTTCCTCTTCACACAAATCTTCAGTTCAGAAACCCTAGGGATTAATTCACTAATCCACCCACACCTTTATTCATTCCAGAAAATTATTGATACCCTACCAAATGTCAAGTACTGGTTTACAGGTATATTCAAGGAATATTAGCAGTGAAAAAAAAAAAGGTAAATATTCCTACCTTCTATTTTGGTGGGGGATGGGGGCAAAAATAAACAGATGAATAAACAAATATATAAACATAAGTATACACATGTAAATTAAATTTAAATAAATAGGTAAAATAAATAGTATATCAGGTACATCCTAGAAAGAAATATAATGCAGGGAAGGGAGGTGAAGAGTGTCAGTTGGTGTGGGGGTTGCAATCTGAAATTATGTGGAAGGTAACATTTAAGAAGAAGCATAATGGGATCCTAGGAAACAACAATGTGTATGTCTGGGAAATGAATGTTAGAAAAGAAATGGTAAAGAAAACAGTCAGATGGGACGACCATGGGCAAAAGTGTTCATACAGTATTCAGGTAACAGAAAGGATGATGTCACTGTGTAGGGGAGAGAGGGATCAGAGTGGAGAGAAGGAAATGAAGTCAGAAAGGAAATGGAGACCTCTGATTGCTTGGGTTTTGGAGGCATTTTAAGGACTTTGGCTTTTGCTTTGAGTAAGCCATTGAAGAGGCTTGGGTGATATTATCTGACTTACGTTTCCACAGGATCTCTCTTGGATATCATTTTGATTAGAGACTGTAGGAAATTAAGGACAAGATTGGGGAGACTAGGCTGGGTGCATTGGCTTACACCAGTAATCTCAGCACTTTGGGAGGCTGAGGCGGGTGGATCATGAGGTCAGGAGTTCGAACCAGCCTGGCCGAGATGGTGAAACCCCGTCTCTACTAAAAATACAAAAATTAGCCGGGCATGATGGCAGTTGCCTGTAATCCCAGCTACTTGGAAGGCTGAGGCAGGGGCATCTCTTGAACCCAGGAGGCGGAGGTTGCAGTGAGCCGAGATCGCACCACTGCACTCTAGCCTAGACGACAGAGCAAGACTCAGTCCCCCCAAAAAAAGTGGGGAGACGAATAATCGATTCAAACAAGTGATTTACTCAAAGATGTGCTTTCTGCTCAGTAAAGACATAGATAGGGGTTAGCAAAAATGACCCACAGATCATTTTGTATGTCCTATGAGCAAAAAATGATGATTACATTTTAAAAGGGTTCTTGAAGAATAAAAGAGAGGAGGTAAAAGAGGAAGAGGAAGAGGAGCTACAGAAACTGCATTTGGCCCACAAAGACTTAAATATTTAAAACCTAGAAAATGTTTGCCAAAACCTGAAATAAAGCATCTGACTGGAAGTTGGTCCTCAATAAAATTGGAAAGAGGAATACATGAGTAAGTTAGTTGCTGAAAATATTGTGAAGTAATAGATATCGAGAAACATCTATGACTTCATCCCCACCCTCACAAACAATGCCATTCATTTCCATTGAGCTAATGAAAAATGCAGTTTGGTTTTCAAAACAGTTAACCAAAAAGCACTGTCTTACATAAAAAGTGTCAAAAAAAAATTTATATAGTAACAAAAAATAAGCATTTTCACAGTAATTAAAATTTTACAAAGCATTTCTATATTGATTATGTAATTTAATCTTCCAGTCAACTCCATGGGATAAGTATTATTTCCCCATACAGAAATTACCATATCCTAAATCCTTAGTGATTGATTCCTAAAGAAAAGTTAAAGTCTGGAATGCTACATCTGTTAATACTAAGGGTCATTTTCTCCTATGGGAAGTTTGGCTTCCAGAATGAACAGGAACTTTCAGTTCAAGGTGACAGACCAGGAATACACATTTACTTTGTGTTCCTCCTGAAATTGTCCTTAAATAAAAGTATACAAGTACCAAAATTTAGTAGACCAATGAAAGCCAAGAGATTGTGGAAGTCATCAACCGTAGAAAGGTCTTGATACATTTCTGAAAAAAAGTTAACTGGAAGGGAAATAGATGAAACAACCAAGGAAAGGCTATGCTAAGAAGGAGTGGCACAAAGTCAGTCTGTCCTTGCTGAGCCCTGGTTACAGTAAAGGGCAGAAGAGTGTGGACAAATGTGAACCTGGGAGAGCCGGTTCTCTTAATGAATCCTGTGTGGCTAACTGGGCCTAAATTTAAAATAGAGCCAAGAAGCCATTTGCTGACTAGAGTTTATAACTGCACTGGCCAATTGGAACTAAGCCAATGTCTTTCTTTCTTTCTCTCTCTCTCTCTCTCTTTTTTTTTTTTTTTTCTCTTTTTGAGACAGAGTCTTACTCTGTCACCCAGGCTGGAATGCAGTGGCATGATCTCGCCTCATTGCAAACTCTGCCACCTCACCCAACGAAGTAGCTGGAATTACAGGTGTGCGCCACCACACCTGGCTAATTTTTTTTTTTTTTTTTTCTGGAGTTGTAGTAGAGACAGGGTTTCACCTTGTTGCCCAGGCTGGTCTCAAACTCCTGATCTCAAGTGATCCACCCACCTGGGCTTCCCAAACTGCTGGGATTACAGATGTAAGCCACTGCACTAGGGCCAGAACTAAGCCAGTTTCAAACCTTCATTTGCCTAAAGAAACTTATGTGGGAACCTGGACAGGGAACTTTTGCTATAAAACCCAAGTCTTTCCTTTGTTTTCTGGAATGCATCTTTGTTTTGCACCAGAGGATGCAGTTTGCAAACCGTCCACTGGAACAAAGTCTCTTTCCTCCACATTCCACATTCTTTTTTCAGATAACTTTTCTTCACAAGAAAGGAGACCAAAATTATTTTAGGGAAAGAAGTTCATTTAATGAGGTTCATGAGTCAGTAAAGTGCAGAAGATTCAGCGTGTCCTCACATTAACTTTGTATGACTCACAGTGGATTGTTGGCGAGATAGTTCAACCACAGGGTGCTAGGTATGGTTTATTGTCACTACCACAATTCTATACAAAGCTGGCCACCCAGAGATTCATTTGATATGATTGGAGATTGGTGCTTTAAAAAATTATTAAATTACAAGTAATCTCACCTGGCAATTATAAATTGTGGCTATTATCACAATATTTATGTAATTATTAAATTAGATTTTTGGAAAATATTTTGCCTTGACAGATTTCATCTCAACATGCTTGCTTCTGTCAAGTCAAATGATCTCAGAATAACCATTTGCCATCTAATGTTATTTTGCCTCACAAGGACAAGGAAGATTTTATATTTAAAAAAAGCATCTATTCCCATTTGACAAGAAAAATAAAGAGGTGGAATTTTCTGGAATACCCTTGTCCAAATTTCCTTTTATTGTACTGAAACCCCAATATTCATTATTTGTTTAATGAATTTTTCCCCTTTGGGGGAAAATGGCTGTAATTTATTGTTTTCAAATAAGCCTGACATTTGATCATCTTGTTTCAGAGTTCTCGTAGGAAATCTTTGTCCAATATTTGTACCAGATTATTTTTGTTCAAACAAATGATATCAAGAGATTACAGTTAAATGCCATAACTTTAAACAATTTCTCTGTTCCCTGAGAGGTTAGGAAGGACTTATAATATGTCTCCATTTTTGAAACAAAATTTGGGTCGGAGCAAAACTTTGTGTCCTAGAAACATAAGCTTTGTTGGATATGGAAGCCCACATTTACTCTGACATACTATAAAATATATGAGCAGAGGGATAAAATGGATTTTGTAGTATGTTAACTAGGCTTGATGTTATTTTAAATCGATTTTTTAAACTAAAAAATACATTAAAATATTTTTTCTGATCTCTGATTCTTGGTTCTGAACCTTCCACGTGTCCTATATCTGGCACACAACATTAGCCCAAAGAGAGCAAAGCAGTCCAGTTAAATAAACCAAAGAAACAAGATTAAAACTAGATAAGGTCATGTGTAGGATTTTCCAAATCTTTCTTGTCATGCTGAAACTTCCAGCTCTTAAGACAGTAACACATATTTCCTTTGTCCTAACAACCAATATTAAGTCTCCTTCCTTGGGCATAAGAATATGTATAGTTATACTTAGGTGACAGTAATGTGTAGTAAAGAGTGGACCTTGCTGGCATGCTGACAATGACCAAATTGTGTTGATCATATTTTAATCGAATACATTGCTCCACTACTAACTTGCAAATTTCTAACATATTCCAAGAGGGCCAGAGAACTGGTTTATCCATTTGGATTAATCCACTGGTGAATTTCTTTCAGGATAGGCCAAAATGGATCTGGACTATAATCTTTACATATTTAGATCCTTCAAACTAGATCAAAAAGGAAATCTGGGCTGCAAGGCTCAATTAGAACAACAGTATGGGATGCTGCTTTGCTGACTGTTGGTGGTCACTGCCCCGTGTCTTCAGAGGAGACTGGAGCCCAGTGCCTGCCATGATCAACTTATAAGGTGAAGTAAGGACATCCCCCTAGGCATGCATGTGCTTAGTACAGATGTGCTGTGTGCTAGGTACCCTAAGGACTACAGAAAATAATGAGAATACATGATGTGTCCATAACAAGGAGGCACACAGGCCAGAGCACAAGCTCTGGAATCACACAGCCCAGGTTCAAAGCCTGGCGAGGCCACTGCCATATCAATGACCTGAGGAGCAGCCTAAGGCTTAAATGTTGTTGCTGCTGCTGTTTGGGGTGTGTGTGTGTGTGGTTTTGTTTTGTTTTGTTTTGTTTGAGACAGAGTTTTGCTCTGTCGTCCAGGCTGGAGTGCAATGAGGTGATCTCAATTCACTGCAACCTCCACCTCCTGCTTTCAAACGATTCTCCTGCCTCAGCCTCCCTAGTAGCTGGGATTACAAGTGTGCACCACCACGCCCAGTTAATTTTTGTAGTTTTAGTGGAGACGGAGTTTTACCATGTTAGTCAGGCTGGTCTTGAACTCCTGACCTCAGGTGATCCACCCGCCTTGGCCTCACAAAGTGCTGGCATTAAAGGCATGAGCCAGGGGCGCCCAGCCTTAAATGTTTAAAACAAATTTGTGAAAAGAAAAGCAGTGACGAGGCCCCGCCTGTCAGGAAGAGATGTGGTAGGGCGTACCATCTACTCAGGACAAGGCACCGTGTCCCCTCCTCGGAAACCCTCATGGCCTGGCTGGTGACCCTGGCGCCATAGAGAAGGCACACCTGGCTCCAGGCAGCACAGAGGCACTGCCAAGGTCCTGAAGGAGCCTGGAAGGATATGGGTTGTCCTGTGCTCAACTTCAAGCAGATGTACCCTCTGTGAATGGGGGAATGGGGACGGCCGACACAGGGCCACTGCGTGCGACAGCGCCGGGCCAGGGCTGAGGAACAAGCAGAGCCGGCGCCCCGGTGACAAGAGCTCTGGCGATGGGCCCACAGGCCCCAGCAGTTCCCTCACAGAGGCCACGCGGTGCAACACCTGCCACCAGCAGCGGGGCTTCCGGGGGTCCTGGGGCAGCTGGGGCCGACAGGGCGTCGCCCTTTGCCCTCTGACCCCTGCGTTTTGCGCCCCCGCTGGCGCGCCCTGGTTCTGTGAGGAACCTCGCGGAGGCGTCGCAGGCGCCCCGCCAGTCAGTTTGTGCTTGGTCGCCAGAGGCGGCGGTGGCTGAGGAGAGCCGAGTCCACCGCTGACCCTGTTGTACGGTAGGAGGCACGGCTAGCTCTAAATGGGCAATTTGTTTAGTAAATTTAGACCCGGGTGTCGCCGCCGGCCTGTACCAGGGCCAGGGCGTGGCGCCCCCGCTCCCCTAGCCCGGGACGCCTCCCAGCCCGGCCGGGTTCACCCCGCAGCCACCCCGCGCCCTTTCCGCGGCTTGTTCCGCCGGAATGCCCGTCGCAGGCCTTCGCCAGGCGGCATCTTCGTTGCCCCTAAGAGGCCGTGTCCTCTCCCGCGGGCTGCGGCCGCCCCTCTGGGGGTCCTGCCGGCTGTGGGCTGGGGGCTGGCCACGAGGAAGACACCCGTGCTGCCTACTCGGAACCCCCCGAGGTTTGGACACCCCAGCTCCGTGAGGATCCCTCCTCCCAGCCGCGCGTTCACCCTCCGGCTGCCTTCACCACGTGAGCCGCCTGCGGTCCCCGCCAGGAAGCCCATCCCAGCCACTCTCCCGGAGGAGGCCGAGGTGCAGGCCCAAGAAGGGCCCAGAAGAGCAAAGAAGGGTGAGGATCCGGTGCAGATCAAAGGGGAGGATGACGAGAAAAGGGCCCCCCTTAGCAGCGGGGAAGCATCGTCCACATCCAGGTCCCAGGGCACCCAGGAAGACCTCGCCTCCCTCATCTGCAGCCCTGGGCCTCTGGAGGGAAATGTCCACCACAGGTTCTCAGAAAACAGCGTGAGTGAGAAGGCCCAGGCGTCTCCAGCGAGCTCCTGCTTGGAAGGCCCTGCCACGCCCAGCACACACAGCGAGGCCGGATGTGCCCGGCATCTTGGAAAGCCTGATCCGGATGCAGCAGCGCCCCCTGAGCCAGTCGCGGGCTGCTCCCTGCTGCCGCAGAAGTTGGCCGGGGAAGTGCCGAATGAAGAGCCACCGCCCAGCTCTCTAGGCCCGTCGACTCCGCTGATGTCCGCAACGAGGATGCCTGATGGGAAGCCTTTCGGTATTCCTCCAAGGAGCGCTGCTCCTCCCAGAGCTGCCCGCAACAGGCCCTGCAAAAGGAAAATGTCGATTCCGCTGCTGTTGCCGCTGCCCCCTTCACTGCCATTGCTGTGGGATCGAGGTGAGCTTCCCCCACCTGCTAAGCTCCCCTGCCTGTCTGTCGAGGGAGCCCTACACACCTTGGAGAAGAGCCCTGAGTATAAAAGGAATAGCAGAATCTTGGAGGATAAAACAGAGACCATGACAAACAGCAGCATCACCCAACCTGCCCCTTCCTTCTCCCCACCTGTAGAGACTACAGACTCCCTGCCCCTTGCCACTTACACTGACACTTCACAGGTCCCAGCTCCTTTGCCCATCCCTGACTTGGCTGACCTGGCTACTGGACCCCTCATTCTGCCTGTCCCTCCACTTTCCACCACACCAAAAATGGATGAGAGAATAGCATTCACAATCCCTAACTCTCCTCTGGCTCTTCCTGCTGACCTTGTTCCCCTTTTGAGGGATCAATCTAATGAGAAAGGAGGCTCTTGTCATTCAGTCATAGGAGCAGCGCCTCCCACTTCTGACCCCCCAACACCTCCTAGCCTCACACCCTTCTTCAAGCCGCCTGTCAGAAGGGAGTCCCCAATATCTATGCATGTGGATTCCCCTCCTCCTCTTTCCTTCCTGACTCTTCTTCCAATCCCTTCCACCAGGACCTCAGTTATCACCAGCAAGCCTATGAATTCCACATCAGTCATTTCCACTATCACAACAAATACATCTGGCCACCTAACCTCACAGACTACGGTAGACCCTGAAGTAGTTAATATGGATACTACTGCCCCTTCTCAGGTTGTTATTTTCACATCTTCCCTAAGCTCCAGGGTGAGCTCACTCCCAAATTCCCAAATACATTGCAGTGCAGAGCAGAGGCACACAGGAAAGACATCAGTCTACACATCTCCACTTCCATTTATATTCCACAATACCACCCCAAATTTTAACCAATTCTTTGGAAAAGAAGCCACCCCTCAGCCCAAATCTGGGGCTCCTGATGGGCAGCAGCAGAAAGCTTCTCTCCCCGGTGCCTGTGTTTTTCTGAGCCTTCCCATCATTGCTCATCCAGTCACCTCCACTTTAGTGAACAGTGCCTCTACAGCATCATCATCCAAGCCTCCCATTGAAACCAATGCTATGAATACCACTCCTCCCTCCAAGGCTGTCATCTTGCAGTCTGCCTCTGTCTCCAAGAAGAAGTACCTCCCATTTTACCTGGGGCTTCCTGGTTCTGGGAACTCACGACCCAGTGGCAACATTGCCTCAGTCCACGCTTCCACCAGTTTGCCTACACAGTCAGTCAGGGGAACAACTACGACTTCCAACTATGCTTTAAATCCAGGAGCCACCGCTCAGCCCAAATTTGGGGCCCCTGATGGGCTACAGCAGAAAACCTCTCTCCCCAGTGCCCATGATTTTCTGAGCCTTCCTATCATGGTTCCTCCAGACACCTCCACTTTAGTGAGCAATGCCTCTGCAGCATCATTAGCCAAGCCTGCCATTGACGCCAGTGCTATGAATACCACCCCTCCTTCCAAAACTGTCATCTTGCAGTCTACCTTTGTCTCCAGGAAGGAGTACATCCAATTTTATGTGGGGCTTCCTGGTTCTGGGAACATACTACACAGTGACAACATTGCTTCAGCCCAAGTCTCCACCAGTTTTCCTGCACAGGCAGGCAGGAAACCAGTCACAACTTCCAGCCATCCTTTAAATACAGAATCCATCTCTCATTCCACACTTGGGGCCACTGATGGGCAGCAGAAGTCTGACAGTTCTTTTATTCTGGGGAATCCAGCAACCCCAGCACCAGCTATAGGCTTACCATCTCCCTCAGCCCAGCCACTGAGTGGCAGCATAATTCCACCAGGTTTTGCAGAGTTAACATCACCATATTCTGCATTGGGCACACCTATTAATGCCGAGCCTGCCAAGAGTCACAACGCAAGTGCTTTCCCCAATGGCACAGCAAAGACTTCTGGATTTAGAGTTGCCACTGGGATGCCTGGCACTGGAGACAGCACCTCACTGGTTGGAAATACTATTCTAGGCCCACAAGTGATTATGGGACCTGGAACCCCTATGGATGGTGGGAGCATTGGATTCACCATGTCTGCCCCAGGCCCCAGTTCCACATCAGGAGAACTCAGCACTGGACAAGAACAGAGTGGGACACCCAGCACCACTTCTGTTTTCCCATTTGGTCGAGTAGCCTGGGACCCAACTGGCCACAGCATGGCTGCTGCACCACAAGGAGCTAACAACATTCCTGTATTTGGATATACTTCTGCTGCCACCTACATTCCTGGTTTGGACCCACCTACCCAGAATTCAGGCAGCGGTATGGGAGAGGATGGCACCAAACCCATGGTTGGAGGCCCTTGTGTTCCTGCTTTTCAACAGTGCATCCTGCAGCACACATGGACAGAGAAAAAATTCTACACTTCAAGCACCCACCACTATGAACAAGAAACATACGTTAGGAGACATGTCTGTTTCCAACTTCCATAAAAGCACCTGTGGTTCACCTGACCACACCATATCAGTTGTGGTTGTAAACACCAGCATTATCCCTTTGTATGGTCATGCTTTCATTTTCACCTTCATGCCAAGCGCCTGCCACGTACCTCTCCAGAACTCAGGTTGTACACCAGGAGGCAACAACAACATCCCTGTGTTTGGAGGCCCTTGTGTTCCCTTTCTCCATCAGTAAACGTGGGGCCCACCTGGACAAAACACAGGTAGTACATCTGCAGTGAATGCCAACATATCTTTAATTGGAGGTCCTTGTGTATCCACCTACCAACAAAGTACCTAGGGCCCATCGGGACAAAACACACAGATATACATCTTCCAGGAGTGCCAACATTCATTTAATGGGAGGCCCTCATGTGCCCATGTATCAGGAAATCGCCTGGGGCCCACCTGGACAAAGCACAAACCATGCCATGAGGGGCAGCAACACAATGGCTGTGACTGGTTGTGCTTTTGGTCTCCCATTCACACAAAGCATCTGAGGCCCACCTTGCTAAATGCAGGTGGTGCAATAGGAGATAACCCCAGACATTCATAGGGAGAAACCTTTAGTCTCCCTTTCAGTAAAATACTATGCACCTGCCCAAGGTGCTCCTTTTGACTTTAGAGGAACCAGCATTGTTTTTGTTTTGTTGTTTGTTTGTTTTTGAGACAGAGGCTTCCCCCAGGCTGGAGTGCAGTGGCATGATCTTGCCTCACTGCAACCTCCACCTCCTGGGTTCAAGAAATTCTCCTTTCTTAGCCTCCCGAGTAGCTGGGAGTACAGGCACATGCCACCACACCTGGCTAATTTTTATAATTGTGGCAGAGATGGGGTTCCACCTTATTGGTCAGGCTGGTCTCAAACTCCTGACCTCAGGTGATCCACCCGCCTCGGCCTCCCAAAGTGCTAGGATTACAGGCATGAGCCACTGTGCCCAGCCTAGAGGAGCCAGCATTGTTAGTTAAATACTTGTGTTTGGATGGCCCTGGTCAGAGCAACTGTGCCTGTGATGGAAAGCAGCCACTAGTGACACTTGTACCTGCCAAGGCCTTCATAGGAGCCACTAACTCATTTCTTTCTTCTATCAGGGGTTTCAAGGAATAAGAAGCAATCTTCCTCCACATACAGTTCTCATAAGTTGACATTTTTTCCAAGAGGAACAGGCTTAGTTCCCTCAAGTTAAACTCAACCTGCTCTCTCCCTGCAGAAGCTGGAGGCCCAAAACTAGAGAGACAGAGAGAGAGAGAGAGAGAGAGAGAGTGAGTTTGTTGGTGAGTGGAGCAGATGAGCCCAGTCAGAACCGCACTGTATTTTAGTGGTCGTCTACACTGTATAGAGGGTAGAGGAAACGTGTGTATCATCAGCTGTACCCTGTCTGGCTTGACTGTTAACTTGGCTGACCCTACCTCTGGGACAGTTCTCTCTAGTCATGGACAGAAAGGCAAAATTCCCAATTTTGTGGACCCTACATTCTAGTTGAAAGGGAGAGAAGAAGCAACAAACATGGAAATTATCTAGTAAATTAGCCTGTAACAAATGCTATGGAAAATAAAGAAGTACATGGTGGATTGAGATGGTAGGTAGAGAATCAGGGGTTTCAGTTTACACTATGGACAAGCCTCACTGGGAAGGTAAATTTAAAGTCTAGAGAGAAGCAGTTGAGCCAGATACATGAGCAACCCCATTCCAGATAATAGGAGTGGTCATTGCAAAGGCTCAGAGGAAGGATCCCTGGTGTCCTCATGGAGCAGTTAGTAAGGAAAAGTGGCTGGAATGAAGTCAGCAAGTGGGAGGGAGGGATAGAGAAAAGGAGGACAGAGAATATGTGAGTGGAATTCCTTCCTCCACTATTTACTAGTTGTGTAATTACAGTTGATTCAACCTTCAAGAGTCTCAGTGAAATCAGTACTTTTACTATGGCCTGTTTATCTCACAAGATTTTTGAAAGGATAAAATGAAATAATATGGAGAAATGACTTATAAGCCATTGTTGTAATTTGTTCTATACATAGGGATGGATAGATGGATGGATGGATAGATTAGATGCATAGATAGATAGATAGATAGATAGATAGATAGATAGATAGATAGATAGATAATAGAGTTGTGGACTGAATGTTTGTGTCCCTCCCCAAAATTCATACTTTGAAGCCCTAACTCCCAATGTGATGGTATTAGGAGGTGGGGGTTTGGGGAGGTGATTAGGTTTAGATGAAGTCATGAAGATGAAACCCCCATGATGGGATTTGTGCCTTTATAAGAAGAAGAAGAAATACCAGTGCTTTCTCTAATTGCCATGTGAAGGTATACCAAGAAAGTAAATATCTGTAAGCCAGGAAAAGAGTTCTCACAAGAAACAGAATTTGCCTTTATCTTGGACTTCCCAACCTTTAGAATTGTAGAAAATAAATGTATATTGTTGAAGGTACCAGTCCATGGCATTTTTTGTAGCAATCAGAACTGACGAAAGAAAAGAAAGGAAGGAAGGACGGACGGACGGAAGGAAGGAAGGAAGGAGAGAGAGAGATGATAGATGATTGATAGATAATAGAGAATATACATATATATGTATGGTCAATGACTGAGTTCCTTAGGCAATGGTGCCTTGATTGCCTTTATTAGGCAATTCAAATAGAAGAATAGAAGAACCCCTTTTTATTAGCATAAAAGCATTTAGCATTTATGAAGCAAACACACATAAAAATATGATAACAAAGACTAAAACATTTGTGAGATTAGGCCTGAAAGAAAACAGTCATAGGGAAATTACTGAATTCCTCCTGTCACCCTGGGGCCTGATTCATTCACTCTGAGTTGTTTAGTACAGTTCCAGAGGATCAAAGCTCCTGTTTCCTGGCCAGATAATCACCTAACTTCTGTAATCAGAACTGCCTTTCAGAAGCAGAGTGGAAATCCAGTTTTCTTCTAATAGCCCTATACCCTTGCAATATTACTAGGGACAAATTTTTAAAATTCATACTTCGTGACATTTTTTAGAAAGAAGCTAAATTTTATGATCCTGGTAAGACAAACCTTAAATAAATGTGTGAGAGATATAAAGATAATTTTTGTTTTCATGTTTTGATGTGCTTACACAACTGAAACTATTTCTAAACAAATAGAAATATTCTTTGATTTTTTATTAAAATAAAAAGTGAACATAATATCAATTTGAATAATACTGAAATTCAACCTTCCTACCGCAGTTTCCTCCTCCAGAGATAGTTTTGCTACTTTCATGTTACTCCCATATTTCTGAGTTTGCTTTTTACTTCAACTGTTATGTTATCTTACAGATGACATTGTTTTTCCTAAAACTTGAAGTACCTTCCTTTTTTTCTCCTTGAACTCTTTTCCCATAAAAAAAAAAAAAAAAAATTGTTTTTGGTTTTCTAAAATTTTCAGATAGTATTGTTTACTTGACTGCATCCCTTCCTTTTCCAGAAACCTTGAGCCTCCTCCACTGGTTTGGGAGCAGTAAGACCAAAGTAAGTGTAAAAAGTAAAGTAGAGGTTCCTCTTCGAAGACTTTCCTCCCCATCTAATAAGAAATAAATAGTAACTTCTCTTACAAGCAAAATTTATTCAAAGACCTGTGCTAACATTCTTAAATATCTGCTAGCCATAATAAAGAAATCAATGTACTTTATGCTCTTAGCTCCCACAGTTTAGCCTAAATATTTGCCCTGGCATGTGTATACTGGTCCAAGCATTAGGTCATAGCCTGTTCCTCTTCCCTATTTAAAAGTGTTTTTACCTTTCTCAGCATTCCACAAGTTACTTCCTCCTTCCTTTGTTCTCCTCTACCTTTGCCTCTTTTAAAAAGTTCTAAGTTGCTAGCCAATCGGGACAAATGCAGAATGTGAGGTCCCGTTCCAGCCAATGGAAACCGGACACAGCAGTAGGGTGAACGCGTCAGGTTATAAATGAACCTGTCTCCTTTGTTCTGTATACTGTCATGGAAAAACTGCTGGCAAGTGTACCCTTTCTGCAGGAAGTAAAAATGGCCTTACTAAATAAATTTATGTTCAAGTGCTATTTCTTTACGGCATCGAGGAACAAGCATTTCAAATATAAGGACATGGTCTCAGAAGAAAGAGGCCTAAAGGAGCCACCCAAACTTCTTTTAGTTTAGGCCAGAAATGCTCACTAATCACTAATTTTTCAAAACTGTCTAATTCTGGCTGCATCGTCCTAATTTCCTGAATCTATGGTAGAGCCAGGAATCTGGATTTCAGACAGCACTCTAGGGAAGTGTGATGCACAGTCCATGTTTCCTATTCTTCCAAACACTGCTTCAGGCCTTACATGAGAGCTCACCAAAGTCCTCATTCATCTCATAAGATAAAAAAATGTGTATAGGATGTGGTTCAAAGCCCTAATTAGTAATAAGTAGAGTATTTTCCTCATATCTGTGTCTCATGAACTAGAAAATGGCCTGTGGAAAATTTGAGAATTTCCAACTCATGGATGCATGTCTTTCTTGCTCTAAATATCTTCACATTAGAGGCCTAGAAACTGCACCCAACTGTGAGAAGCCTGTCCAGGACCTCCCTGAACCAGTCATTGCTGTGATCCCAGGGTTATGTGATACAATGAGGGCTTGCCAAACAGCAATTCATTCTTTACCTGAAGCAGAGCTGGGAATGGCGCTCTCAGAAGTCCCAGGACAAGAGTGTCATCGTCAGATGTGCCTTCCAGATAGGAAAATTGAGGCTCATAAAATCAAACAGCTGCTAAGTTTTACAGCCGTGATCAAGATCCTGGATTTATCCAATGCATGAAATGAGGTGTGGGAGGGACCAGAAAAAAAAGAAGCCAAACAAAATCTCTGCTAAAAAATTGTCTGTCTTAGGTAAATAGCACCTTTGCTTTAAATGCATACTAAGTTGTGAATGACTGATATCAGAGACTTTCGTGGAAGTAGGTTTTATAGGATGGAGGACAAATGAAAGTTTATGGGCAAAGAAAGAAGAGTCAGTGGGGTGGTGCATTGAAGTAAGTGGTTCCGAAAGCAAACTAGGTCAACTTTTTAACTGGCTAGTGAAAATGGGATTCCTTAGGCTGGGTTAAACAGAGGTTTCCTCAACTGAAACCACCAGGATACGAAAGCAAGGAGAAGACAGGAATAAATAGGACTCCAGCAGGCAGAATAGGATTTATTTAGGGCATGCAATGTGGAGGGCCCTAATGGGAACATGACAGTGTTGAGAGGATCCCATTCTCTTGGGAATGAAGCATTCCTACAGGGAGGGTGTCTGAGACTTCCTAGCATATGTCTGCTGTGCAAGTAATTACATTGTCAATTTAATGGTTTAAAAAATATTCTGGTGAGGGGAAGCGTTAGTTCAAGACATGCTGAGATGTAACCAATCAACAGACCAGAAACATTGATACTTTATGGGTGCCTTAACTCCAAACTACTAAATGACCATGTTTTGCCATCTTTAAGCTACAGGGGTTCTGAGCTTCAATACTATATGCAGAGAATATTAACACCAGACATTGGTTGTTTAAAAATGATTATCAGGCTGGGCACAGCGTCTCATGCCTGTAATCCCAGCACTTTGGGAGGCTGAAGCGGGCAGATCACCTGAGGTCAGGTGTTCAAAACCAGCCTGGCCAACATGGCGACACCCCGTCTCTACTAAAAATACAAAAATTAGCTGGCCGTGGTGGTGTGCACCTGTAATCCCAGCTACTCCAGAGGCTGAGGCATGAAAATCGCCTGAACCTGGGAGGTGGAGGTTGCAGTGAGCCGAGATCAAGCCACTGCACTCCAGCCTGGGCAACAACGAGACTCCATCTCAAAAAAATAAAAATAAAAATAAAAAATGAACTTGTCATCCTTACTTTAGTATATTGCATCCTGGCACTATTAACCATCATTTTACTGCATACAGAGAGCAACTCTATACTTCATGCAAACTACATAGACTAGCATTTTCTTTGTAGGGAAAGGCAAGATGATTCTCAAAAGGAAACTGGAATTCTGGGGAAAAAATAGAGGAGATAAGTGTTACTTGTTTCTCCTTCTTTGATGATAATTGTGTTCTGCTATTTTGTAAAGAAAGGTCTACATTAATTAGTTCATAATGTAATTAGCTTATTAACCACATGTAACAAGAAATAATAGAAAAGAAAGCTTAGGGTCCACATAGGGTGGTTCAACTTACTTAGAAAGGTAATTTACATCACCTATAAAGGGTACCTCTTCATCCTTGGGCTGTTGCAAGCTAGTTGTGTCATGCAAAAGCATCTGTTGTTTTTGCAGTCAGGAATTAGATGAAAGGGTTGAAGGCCAGGCTTATAAAAATGGCTTCTCCTTGTGTCTTCACACTTTTCTCCTGTATTATTCCTATAGTTCTGTAACCCATGCCTCTGCAGAGTAATGACAGCATATAGCATCTCTGCCAGCATGAATGCTGCCATGATAACCCTGTCTCCTTCTTACCACTGGATATAAAGATTGGCTTGATGAAATTGGGACAAATTGTTCTCCAGAATACCAGGTCCATCTTCTCCATTCTGCTTTCCCAGGTGCTTGCCATGGTATAGCCTGGGACTCTCTGAAAGCAGTAACCTGAGGCCTTAGTAGGTCTCAATCATTGTTTCACATCACTCAGGTATCATTCTGCCCTTCATTGTCTTGTGTACAGTTTTCTGCAAACCGTTGTCTCATATCATCTTTCCATTTTTCATGTGTTTATATGAGATAAGGTTTGTCCCAATGCTATAACTTTATCCACAACACCTTGGTTTCTTCCTTATACAATTACTCTACCATTACTGTACCTCTGGCTTGGCTATCTGCTTCCAGCTGGCAATATTAAGGTTAATAAAGAAGAAAGTGAATGAAATTTACAAAGACAGATAACTGTACTACCATTGTATTGCAAAGGGAAGGTCAGAATTAATCAAGGCACTGAGTCTTAAGAGTCTCCGTGGGGTTGTCTATGTCAATAAATGAATGTTTTAAGAAAAATCTAAAGTAAAGGATAATATATTTGCCAATCAATTACACATACAATAGCATTCTTTTATAATTACAATAAAATCCTTTATATAATTATGAAGTTTTATTCACATAAAAAAGCAAAATTTAAATAATTCATAAATGAATCCATAAATTTTTGGTAGCTGATTCTGATTGTTATGAATTGTATTTTCATCCGGAGTTACAGGTGGTATAACATCACCCACTGATATGAAGAATTATAGCAATGAAACATTACTTTATAAAGGAGGCTGCACCGTTACCTGTGATTTCTGCCTTTCTATTAACACACATTCTTCAAGTTGTAATTCAGGTGAACTTTATTTATGCAGCTGAACTTCCCGGAAGATGACAGCATAAGATGTCAGGGAAAATTGTTCCATGTGCAGACACTAAAAACTATGCTATGGCTGCCACCAGAGTAATAATAATTATGATAAAATGTGAAAAAAAATACTGAAAGAGGTAAAATGTGGTGACTGATAAAGACACAAAAAT
Source organism: Chlorocebus sabaeus (assembly GCF_047675955.1). NCBI lineage: Eukaryota > Metazoa > Chordata > Mammalia > Primates > Cercopithecidae > Chlorocebus > Chlorocebus sabaeus. Next base: position 4,007,277 of record NC_132929.1, on the reverse strand, counting down.
ATCTATCAAGAGAGCATATTGGTAAACTGAATCTTAGAGCACAAGAAGACTTTCCTTGATCTCAGAGGACAAACCTGTCCAAAAGGGTAAGAAGTACAAATGGTTGAGAATTAGCATGGTCCATAGCAGTCTCTATGGTGGTTTGAGAATGGTGAGGCTGGAGAAGAGGCTGGCTGAGGGAAAAGACAGGGCTCACAACTTGTCCTCACAACAGAAGAAAGTAAAAAAATATATATACATATTAATCTTCAAGTTCAAAACCTCTTCAAATTGAAAGAATGTTGGAGTTTGTTGGGAAAAATATAGATGAGGAATTTGACAGATTCATTCATTAGTAAAATCCAGTATGAAGGATAATTTTCTGTTGTTCTTTGTCTACTACCTGTGTGGGGTTCACAAGGGAGCCGCATCGAAAAAGTATTCATATTCTCTGGTATTTCACTTCAGTGGGTATTGACAAAACTTAACAGAAATGTGCACTATAGGTGAAAGAGCTGCCCCTGAGAACTCAGGGCAGAGGCATCAGACCTGGAATGGGATGAACAAAGGAGACCTCTAGGAGGAGGAACATTGGAGGTGATTCTGGAAAATGAGGAGCAGTGAGTCCAGCAAACGGGAGGCAAACAAGAGGAGAAAGTGTGTCTGTGGCACAGGCCAAGCCATGAGAAGGGGCAGTGGATTGGAAGGACTGCTAGGATCAGTAATATGAGGACAGGAGCAGGAAGGGCAGACCATGGAGGCACTGGGGATACAGACAATGGATATGTCTCTTCATTAACATACACATGTTCACACATCTATTTCTCCATCTTCTGTTACATGTTCTTTGATATTCTCATGCAAACCTCATTATATTCTCGTGTGTCTTAGCATAGCATGTATTATATGACTTTACTATTTCCGTCATAGGGCCTCTTTTAAATTACGTACATAGCAATAGCTACCGATCTAAATTTCTTCATATGTACAGTATTTGCCTACATAGTAAATAAACAAACAGACATCCCCCTGTGAACCCAAAATATCTGAGATAGATCTCAACCAATTTAGAAAGATTATTTTGCCAAGGTTAAGGATGTGCTTGTGACACAGCCTCAGGAAGTCCTGACAACATGTGCCCAGAGTGGTCAGGGCACAGCTTGCTTTTATCTATTTTAGGGAGTCATGAGACATCGATTAATATGTATAAGATGTACATTGTTTGGGTGGGGAAAGGCAGGACAACTCAAAGTAAGAGGCTTCCAGACCATAGGCAGATGAGAGACAAAAGGTTATATTTTTTGAGTCTTTGATCAGCCTTTCACTGAATACACAATTTAGTCTGGCTCAGTGAATCTGCATTTTTACATAAAAAATAGTGCAGTGGGAGTAATCAGATATGCATTTTTCTCAGGTGAGCAGAGGGATGACTTTCTGTCCCGCACCTGTGAAGACAAGCTGTCAGTTTACATGGCCGGGATGAAATTCAACAAAACTATTTTAGGGGAAAAATCTCGAGGCCCACAAGGAATGTTCTTGTGGGCAAATTGTGAGGGGGATGTGTAGCTTTAGCTTTGTAGCTATCTTATTTAGGAATAAAATGAGAGGTGGGTTTGCCTGACGTAATTCCCTGCTTGACTTTTCCCTTGACTTAGTGATTCTAGGGTCCCAATATTTATTTTCCTTTCACACCACTTTAGTACACTTTTGGTTGATCATTTCTGACAAGAAGTATCTCCTCATTTCATGGGGGAGTCATCTCTGTATGTTCTTGTCAGGTTCACAACTATAGCCATTGTCACACTTGGGGTCAGGTTCCAGCCCATGCTGAGGTCCTAAGGGAGTGGGTGGATGAGCAGAAAGAACACTTTGGGGGCCATAGGCAGGTGAAAGATGATTTTATTCAGTAGCAGCTCTCACTAACAGCTTTCTCACATTGTCCAGCCTGTCTCATCTGCTTCGTGCTGAGGCCCCCACACACAGATGTGCAGCCGGCTCTCCCTTGCCTTAAAGGTCAGCAGTTTAACTCTCTCTCTGGGCACAAGCGAGCCGAGCTGGGACCTGGCTCCCCTCTGTCTGTCTGCAAAGACAGACAGCTTTGGCTCTCTCTCTTTCTCTGGGTGCTAGTGCGTCTGCACAGTGTTAACAGGCCAGTTACACCTTTTACAGACAATAGTGGCGTAGAGCCAAGTAATGGCCTTCCCATGTTATGGCTACATGGCTGTGATAAGAAGTGGAATTACATGCCTGCACTCTAAACTCATTGAGTATTGCAGGATGTAAACATCTTACCTCGGCCTATCCTTGACCAAAGCACAGCCATGTTCCTTACAGCTCTTCCTTACAACTCTTAAGCGAGGGTTTTGTTTGGGATGTTGTGTTTTCCTTCTTAATTTTGGATACTTTTATGTTCTGCAAACTATTAAGCTATCAATATTTATTCCAAAATTCTAGTTGCTTTATCTTTCATCTTGTTTTTACTTTCTTTATAATAAATGTATTTCCTTCTAAGTTCTGCTTTCATTGCATCTCACAAATTTCGGTAAGCTGTATTTTCACTTTTATTTATTTTATAAAAGTGTTTATTTCTCTTGAGATTTCTTCTTTGGGTCACATTGTATTTAAGAGTATAATGTTTAATCTCCATGTATTTTGGGATTTTCCAATTGTCTTTCTGTTATTGATCTCTAGTTTAATTTCATTGTTGTCAGAGGGTATATATTGTACAATTTTGATTCTCTTAAATATTTTAAGATGAACTTTGTGTTCTAGAATATGTTTATTTTGGGCAAGATTCTGTGTGGGCTAGAGGAGAATGTATATTCTGCCTGTTGTTGAATTAAGTGGTCTATAGATATAAGTTATATCCAAATGAGTGATAGTGTTGAGTTCAAATATGCCCTTACTGATTTTGTGTCTGCCGAATATTTCCATTTCTGATAGAGAGGTGTTGAATTTTCCAACAACAATAGTGAATTCATCTATTTTTCCTTACAGTTCTCTTACTTTCTGCCTCACATAGCTTGATACTCCATTGTTACCTGTATACATACTCAGGATCGTTAAATCTTCTTGGACAATAGATCCTTTTATTATTACCTAATGCCCTTGTTTATCCTTGATAATTTTACTTGCTTCAACGTCTATACTGTCAAAAATTAACACAGATACACTTACTTTCTTTTAATGCTAGCATGATATATGTGTTTCATCCTTTTACTTCTAATTTGTATATGTCTTTATATTTTAAGTGAGTTTCTTGTAAACAACTTATACTTTACTGTTTTTTTAATCCACCCTGACAATCTGTGTCATTTAATTGGTGGTTTTTGTTTTTTGGTTTTTGGTTTTTTTTGAGATGGAGTCTCGCTCTGTCGCCCAGGCTGGAGTGCAGTGGCGCGATCTCAGGCTCACTGCAAGCTCTGCCTCCCGGGTTCATGCCATTCTCCTGCCTCAGCCTCCCGAGTAGCTGGGACTACAGGCACCCGCCACCACGCCCGGCTAATTTTTTGTATTTTTAGTAGAGACGGGGTTTCACCATGTTAGCCAGGATGGTCTCAATCTCCTCACCTCATGATCCGACCATCTCGGCCTCCCAAAGTGCTGGGATTATAGGCATGAGCCACCATGCCCAGCCTAATTGGCATATTCTGACAATTGACATTCAGTGACATTATTGATATAGTTGGCTTAATATCTACCATCTTTTAGTTATTGCCCTTGTCTTTCTTCCAGTCGTTCTCTGCTTTTCATGGTTTAATTTGAGCATTTTATATGATTCAATTTTCTCTCTTTTCTTGGCGTATCAGTAATCCTTCTTTGTATGTTTTTAGTGATTACCATAGGGACTATTTTTTATTTAGTAGATTTATTCTAAGAGATAATGCTTGGTAAAGTAACAATAGCAACAATGTATTTGATTAGGTATAATAATGTATGTTATATATATAAACACATGCATAAATATTTATAGAAGTATGCTTATATATAAGTGAAATTCATGAAAGAAATTATATCAAGAATGGAAGGAAAGAATTGAGGTATTCTGTCATAAAGTGTTGACACTACCTCTGAAGCAATATACTCTGATTTGAAAGGGAAATTGGATTAGCTTTAAATGTAATATTGCAAAGTATTGGTCAAGCTATTGGACCAGGAGCCTCAGTTCCTTGCTGGCTATTGGTCTGAGGCTGAATTCAGTTCCTTCCCATGTTCGTTTCTCCTAAATGGCAGAATGCCTCATCAAAGCCACTAAAGGAGAGAGTTTGCTAGCAAGACAGAAATCACAGTCACATAATCATCCAAGTGACATCCCAGCACCTTTGCAATATTTTGCTGTTTACAAGCAACTCACAGTGTCTGTCCAAACACAGGATGAGACTATTAGAATACAAGGTTGTGTTTACCAATAAATTGGGATCATTGGATGCCATGCTAGAGTCTGCCTGCCATATGAGGTCTTCTCCAATCTGCAACATTTTTTCAGACTTCACATGTTTTAAATAATGTTGACGCTTTTGAAAAGGACTGGTCGAATATTTTGTAGAATGTCCTGCAATATAGATCTATCAGATCATGCTTGGGCTAAGGTTATGGCTTAATTTAGACACTTACATTTATCCAAGTTTGAAGACAAAATACCAAGCAATATACTATTTGGAAATATAAACTATAAGATAAAAATAATTAAAGAGAAATAAGGGAATGACAAATAGACAATTCAAAATAATAGTAATCTTCACCAGGTGAGGAAACAAATGCAACTTGGGTATGCACACATGGGACATCAACAATATTGATAATCTTCTGTTTATTAAGTTTGGCAGTAACTGACAAAAAGGCAAACTTTTTTATTTTAGAATAGTTTTAGATTTACAGAACAGTTGCAAAGATAGTACACAGTGTTTACATATACCCTACATACAGTTTCCTTTATTATTTTCCTCATACATTAATGTGGCATATTTATCACAATTATTATCACATTAATGTGGCATAATTATCACAATTAATGAATCATTAGTACACATTATTATTCATTAACTTCCTAACTTTTTTCAGATTATCTTACTTTTCACTTAATGTCCTTTTTCTGTTTCAGTACCCTACCTAAGCTCCCACATCGCATTTAGATATCATGTCTCCCTTAGACTCCAAAGGTTACGGTTAACTAATTTTACAATATATGTTTTATATATTATATATTATATATACACATATATATTATATGTTTTATATTTTTATATATACACATATATATAAATTTGAATATCTCTGATATTTTTCTCATGATTTAACTATACTTACATTAATTTATCTATTTTGTTGCTCAAATTGTTCTAATGTTAGTCCTTGGAAAGTCTTTTATAGGATTCCTGTATCATTTTGAAATACCTAGATTATTATGGTTTGGTTGGTTGTCTGTTTCATTGGTTTGATATGTTGTTTAGCATTTTCTTATTTTTATTCATTATAAGGTACTTCTGGTTACTTTGCTTGGTTTCCTGCCCAATCCTAGTATACACCATTTCTGCATGAAGTCCTAATTCCTTTTGCTCATGAATGATATTAGAAGCAACCATTTGGCCAGTGGATGTACTCATTGCTACAAAGGAAGTATATTAATTCTAGATTTTGTCATCTGAAAGAGCAAAGGAAAGAACCTTTTATCTATCTCTATAATTCTACCTTTCCAGAGTGTCTTATTAATGAATTTATACATTATGTAGTCCTTACAACTAGCTTTGTTCCACTATAGCATATGCCTTTAATATTTGTGAAGTGTACCTCATAATGATGTAGATTTGCATTTCACTAAGGACTAAAAATGATGGGCATATTTTTATGTGTTTATTAGACATTTCTAAAGAGGTTTTGTAAAAATATATATTCACACAATCTACCCACTTTTAATTATAATATTTTATTTTTCACCAGGCATGGTGCCTCAAACCTGTAATCCCAGCCTTCTGGGAGGCCAAGAAAGGTGGATCACCTGAGGTCAGGGGTTGGAGACCAGCCTGACCAACATGGTGAAGACCTGCCTCTACTAAAAATACAAAAAATTAGCCAGGCATGGTGGGGGATGCCTATAATCCTAGCTACTCCAGAGGCTGAGGCAGGAGAATCACTTGAATCTGGGAGGCGGAGATTGCAGTGAGCCAAGATTGTGCCAATGCACTCCAGCCTGGGCAACAAGAGTGAAACTCTGCCTCAAAAAAAAAAAAAAAAAGAAGAAGAAGAAGAAGATTTTATTTTTCATTTTTGAGTTGTAAGAATGTTTTATATCTTCTATTCAATAGACTTCTATCAGCTATATGTTTTGCAAACATTGCCTCTGATTGCTTGTGTACTCTTGATGGTGTGCTTTGAATTTGAATCCCAAAATTTAATTCTGATGAAGTTCACTTTACCATTTTTAACATGTGACATTTGTATTTTGGTGTAATGTATTACAAGTCATTGTTTTCCTAAGGCAACAAAATGTATTTCTACGTTCTCCTCTATGGGATTTGTACTTTCACCTCTTAAAACTGATTTTATATTTTTATGTGTGGGTTAATTGTTGGACACTCAATTCTATTCCATTGACCTATTAGTCTATCCTTATGCCAGCAACACAATGCTGTAATTACCATCAGTTTGTAGTAAGTTTTGAAATCAGGAATTATGAATCTAGGACTCCAAACTTTTTCTCCTATTCAAGATTGTGTTAGCTGTACCGGAGTACTTGCATTTCCATAGGAATTTTATAAACCGTTTGCCAAATACTACCAAAAAATTTTTACAAAGGAAGATAAAATTTCTTTTTTTTTTTCCTGGTAGGTATTATACTTTATTTTTTAAATAATTTTAATTTTAACTTTAAATTCAAAGGGTACGTATACAGGTTTGTTACATGGGAATATTGTGTGATGAGGTTTGGGATACAAATGAGCCCGTCACCCAGGTTGTGAGCACAGTACCTGGTAGTTTATGAACTCTATCCCCATCTCTCCTTGCTCTACTGGACACCAGTATCTATTGTTGGCAATTTTATTTCAATGAATACTCAGTGTTTAGCTACTGCTTACAAGTGACACATGTAGTATTTGGTTTTCTGTTCCTGTGTTAATTCATTTAGGACAGTGGCCTCCAGCTGCAATCATGTTGCTGCAAAGGATTTGATTTTATTCTTTTTCATGGCTGTGTCCACAGTGTATATGGACCTTTTTTTTTTTTTTAATCCAGTCCACCATTGATAGGCACCTAGGTTGACTGCACATCTTTGCTATTGTGAATTGAGTTGTAATGAACATACTAGGGCAGGTGTCTTTTTGGTAGAACAATTTATTTTCTTTTGGATATATACCCAGTAATGGGATTGCTGAGTCAAATAGTAGCTCCATCTTAAGTTCTTTAGGAAATTCCAAACTGTTTTCCAAAGTGGCTGAACTAATTTACATTTCCATCAACAGTCAGTAAGCATTCCCTTTTCTCTACAGCCTTGCCAGCATCTGGGGTTTTTGTTGTTGTTGTTGCTTTATTATTATTATTCTTATTTTTTTTAAATGGGGTCTCCCTCTGTCACCCAGGTTGGAGTGCAGTGGCGCAATCTCGGCTCACTGCAATCTCTGCCTCCCGAGTTCATGCCATTCTCCTGCCTCAGCCTCCCAGCTGGGACTACAGGCGCCGCCACCACACCTGGCTAATTTTTTTATATTTTTATTAGAGGTGGTGTTTCACCGTTTTAGCCAGGATGGTCCCGATATGCTGACCTTGTGATCCACCCGCCTCAGCCTCCCAAGGTGCTGGGATTACAGGCGTGAGCCACCACGCCTGGCCTGTTTTTACTTTTTGGCAGTAGCCATTCTGACTGCTATGAGATGGTATTTCATTGTGGGTTTGATTTGCATTTCTCTGACGAATTGTGATGTTGAGCATTTTTTCATATGTGGGCTGCTTATATGCTTTTTTGTGAGATGTGTCTGCTGATGTCTTTTGCTCACTTTCTTAATGGGGCTATTTGCTTTTTGTTTGTTGAATTGTGTAAGTTCCTTATAGATTCCGAATATTAGACCTTTTTCAGATACATATTTTGTGAATATGTCTCCCATTCTGTAGGTTGTCTATTTACTCTGTTGATCGTTTCTTCTGTTGTGCAGAAGTTCTTTAGTTTAATTAGGTCCCACTTGTCAATTTTTGTTTTTGTAGCAATTGCTTTAGAGGACTTAGTCATAAATTCTTTCTCAAGGTTGATATCCAAAATGGTGGTTTTGGACTGTTGACAGTGTGGTGGTTGTTTTTTATCAACATAATACATTACACTAATTACTTTTGCATGTTGAACCAAAGTTCTTGGGATAAATACCCTTGATCACAATGTATAATCATTTATATATGTTGCTGATTTGTTTATTAGTGTTTCCTTAAGGACTTTTGCCTCTATATTCTTTAGTATATTTGCCTATAATTTCCTTTTCTTCTAATGTGTGTCTAGTTGTGGTATCTGGGTAAAATAGCCTCAGAAAATGCATTGGAAGGGATTGCTTCTCTGTTCTTTTGTTTATTTGTTTGTTTTTGTTTTGGATTTCCAGGATTCTTATAGTTTAAGGTTTTCCATATAAATATTTAACACATCTTGAGTCACTTTTTGCATATGGTGAAAGACAGGGATCCAGTTTCATTCTTCTGCATATGGCTAGTAGCATCATTTATTGAATAAGGAGTCCTTCCCACATTGTTTATTTTTATCAATTTTCTCAAAGATCAGATGGCTTTAGGTGTGTGGCTTTATTTATGGTTTCTCTATTCTGTTCCATTAGTCTACATGTCTGTTTTGGCACCAGTACCATGCTGTTTTGGTTACTGTAGCCTTGTAATATAGTTTGAAGTTGGGTAATGTGATGCCTAGAAAGCTAAGATTTCAACAGGGATTATGTTGGATCTGTAGATCCATTTTGAATGTATTGCCATCCTAACACTATTAAACCTTCTGATCATTGACCATCAAATATTTTTTGACTTATTTAGTTTCTTTAAATGTTTTCAATGCCTTTTTATTTTCAGTGCACATATCTTGCAGTTATTTTGTTAAATTTATTCCTAAGTATATTTTGATGATATTTTAAATGAAATTATGTTTTGAGTTTTACCTTTAGATTCTTAATTGCTACAGTATACAAATACGATTAATTTTTGTGTATTGATCTTGTATGCTGCAACATTGCTGAAGTTGATTTTTTAAGTTCTAATCATATTTTAGTATATCCTTAGATATTATATACAAAAGACCATGTTATTTTTGAAGAGAAATAATTTGAATTCTTTCTTTTCAATATGGGTGTTTTATATGTGTTTTTCTGGCCTAATTGCCCTCACTACAACCTACAGTATAATGTTGAATATAAGTGACAAGAATGGACATCATTGTCTTTTTTACAATCTTGGGGAAACTACTGAGCTATTCATAATAACACATGATGAGAATTTTTGCGGAGGCCCTTTTTGGGTTAAGAAAGTTCCCTTCTATCTCTGATTTGTTGAATGTTTATATGATAAATGGGTTTTAAATTTGTCAAATGCTTTTTCTGTAGCTTTTGAGATGACAGTGTGATTATTGTTCTTTATTAATATAGTGCATTACACTAATTATTTTTGTATGTTGAACCAAAGTTCTTGGGATAAATACCATTGATCACAATGTATAATCATTTATATATGTTGCTGATTTGTTTATTAGTGTTTCCCTGAGGACTTTTGTCTCTATATTCTTTAGTATATTTGCCTGTAATTTCCTTTTCTGATTTGTTCTCTAAGAAAGTCCTTCCTTGAGGAATTTTGCCTCTATATTCAAAAGCTATATTTGTATATTTCTCTGTAATTTCCTTTTCTTCTAGTGTCTGTCTAGTTGTGGTGTCTGGATAAAATGATCTCAGAGAATGCATTAGAAGTGATCTCTTCTCTGATTTTTGTTTATTTGCTTGCTTTTGTTTTGGTTGTTTTGAGAAGTTAATAAAGGATTGGTAGTAATCTTTAAAGTTTTAAAATAATTCAACACTGGAGTCATCTCAACCTAGGCAGGGAATTGAATCCTACCAACAATTACATGAGCTTGGAAAAGGAACCTTCCCATGTTAAGCCTTCAGTTGAGACCTTAGTTGAGACCTGAGTCTTGGACATTCTCTGTATCTGGATTCTTTACCTTGAGGAATTGTAATAAGAATTATTTTAGGAAGGTCTATACAGAGGTCTCTTGGTCTCAGCTTCTCATCTTGATGATAAGACCGTTGTTTTTCTTCCAGTGTGGGGAGGGCACCATTCACATCTCTTGCTTTTAAAACCAGATAATAGGTCAGAATGACCTTCTTGTACTTGCTGTTTTTCAAGTGCCTATCATTCAAAATACTCAATATACCAGAGTGGTATATGTTTAACTCCTTCATGTCTTCCATATGGAACTTCTTTAGAAGTTTCACATGTTAAATGCCTAATTTGGTGGCTTTGGAGAGAAAAATCAAGTTAATACTGAGTGGCAAGAGATTTACGAAGGTAGAAAATAACATAGATTAAAATAAGAATAAATAAGCAAGAAAAAAAAAAACAAATCTAAGCACATTGCACCATTTCCCATTAACCAAGTCTCTCATCCTTGGAAATAAGTCAGTCAAATAAAATTGTTCAGCCTCATTTATCTGACGGGGAGAGATTATCTTGTCTTTTAAAAGGGCAGGTTAGACACTATTTGTCTCATGTGCTTTACATAGAAGCAACATTCTTCAACAATGATTGCACAAATTCCTCCTTGCTGGGCCTTCAGTGTGCATAGTGTGACAATTTTTTAAAGTATGACCAAATCTAAACTGTTAACTTCTGATTGGAGTGCTTCCAATGATCGCATAGTGACATTAAATTCTTGTTACATGAAAACAGTGTTTTTCATATAAACTTGTCTATTCAAACAGTGTTTCTTTCTTTCTTTCTTTCCTTCTTTTTTTTTTTTTTTTTTTTTTTTTTTTTTTTGAGATGGAGTCTCGCTCTGTTGCCCAGGCTGGAGTTCAGTGGTGTGATCTCAGCTCACTGCAAGCTCTGCCTCCCAGGTTCACACCATTCTCCTGCCTCAGCCTCCCGAATAGCTGGGACTACAAGCGCCCACCACCATGCCCGGCTAATTTTTTGTATTTTTAGTAGAGACAGGGTTTCACCGTGTTAGCCAGGATGGTCTTGATCTCATGACCTCATGATCCACCTGCCTCGGCCTCCCAAAGTGCTGGGATTACAGGTGTGAGCCACTGTGCCTGACCTGTTTCTATTTTTTTATTCGATTGTGTCTACTTGTTATAGATTAGATCTTGAAGATGAATTGCAGTTTACTCTGCAAAGAGGGAGAAACAACATGACCGAAAGCAAAATCAAAAATTGAAAAGAATAAAAATAATAGGGGACATTCATTGAAAATTTATTTCATGCTAGACATTTTTCCAATGGCATTACCTATTTTTTTCAACTTTTTTATTATACTTTAAGTTCTAGGATGCATGTGCAGAATGTACAGGTTTGTTACGTAGGTATACACGTGCCATGATGATTTGCTGCACCCATCAACCCATAATCTACATTAGATATTTCTCCTAATGCTCTCCTTCCCCTAACTCCTCACCCCCTGACAGATGCTGGTGTTTGATGTTCACCTCCCTATGTCCATGTATTCTCATTGTTCAACTCTCACTTATGAGCAAGAACATGTGGTGTTTGGTTTTTTGTTCCTGTGTTAGTTCACTGAGAATGATGGTTTCCAGCTTCATCCATGTCCCTGCAAAGGACATGAACACATCCTTTTTTATGGCTGCATCATATTCCATGGTGTATATGTGCCACATTTTCTTTATCCAGTCTATCACTGATGGGCATTTGGGTTGGTTCCAAGTCTTTGCTACTGTGAACAGTGCTGCAGTAAACATACATGTGCATGTGTCTTTACATTGGAGTATTTTATAATCCTTTGAGTATATACCCAGTAATGGGATTGCCAGGTCAAATGGGATTTCTGATTCTAGATCTTGAGGAATCGCCACATTGTCTTCCACAGTGGTTGAACTAATTTACACTTCCACCAACAGTGTAAAATCATTCCTATTTCTCCACATCCTCTCCAGCATCTGTTGTTTCCTGGCTTTTTAATGATCACCATTCTAATTGGTGTGAGATGGTATCTCATTGTGGTTGTGATTTGCATTTCTCTGATGACCAGTGATAATGAGCTTTCTTTCATATGTTTGTTGGTTGCATAAATGTCTTCTTTGGGGAAGTGTCTGTTCATATCCTTTGCCCACTTTTTGATCGGGTTGTTTTTTTTCTTGTAAATTTGTTTAAGTTCCTTGTAGATTCTGGATATTAGCTCTTCATCAGAGGGACAGATTGCAAAAATTTTCTCCTATTCTGTATGGTGTTTGTTCACTCTGATGATAGTTTCTTTTGCTGTGCAGAAGCTGTTTAGTTTAATTAGATCCCATTTGTCAATTTTGACTTTTGTTGCCATTGCTTTTGGCATTTTTATTTGTGAAGTCTTTGCCCATGCCTATGTCCTGAATGGTATTGCCTAGGTTTTCTTCTAGGGTTTTTATGGTTTTAGGTCTTATGTTTAAGACCTTAATACATCTTGAGTTAATTTTTGTATAAGGTGTAAGGAAGGGGTCCAGTTTCAGCTTTCTGCATATGACTAGCCAGTTTTCCCAACACAATTTATTAAATAAGGTATCCTTTCCCCATTGCTTGCTTTTGTCAGGTTTGTCAAAGATCAGATGGTTGTAGATGTGTGGCATTCTTTCTGAGGCCTCTGTTCTGTCCCATTGATCTAGATATCTGTTTTGGTACCAGTACGATGTTGTTTTGGTTACTGTAGCCTTGTAGTATAGTTTGAAGTCAGGTAGTGTGATGCCTCCTGGTTTGTTCTTTTTGCTTAGGATTGTCTTGGCTATATGGGTTCTTTTTTGATTCCATGTGAAATTTAAAGGAGTTTTTTTTCTAATTCTGTGAAGAAAGTCAATTGTAGCTTGATGGGGATATCATTGGATATAAAAATTACTTTGGACAGTATAGCCATTTTCATGATATTGATTCTTCCTTATCTATGAGCACGGAATGTTTTTCCATTTATTTGTGTCCTTTTTTTTTTTTTTTTAATTTATTTATTATTATTAAACTTCAAGTTGTAGGGTACATGTGCACAACGTGCAGGTTTGCTACATATGTATACTTGTGCCATGTTGGTGTGCTGCACCCATTGTGTCCTTTCTTATTTCCTTGAACTGTGGGTTGTAGTTTTCCTTGAAGAGGTCCTTCACATCCCTTGTAAGTTGTATTCGTAGGTACTTTATTCTCTTTGTAACAGTTGTGAATGAGAGTTCACTCATCATTTGGCTATCTATCTATCGTTGGTGTATAAAAATGCTTGTCGTTTTTGCACATTTGCACATTGATTTTGTATCCTGAGACTTTGCTGATATTGCTTATCAGCTTAAGGAGATTTTGAGGTGAGATTATGGGGTTTTCTAAATATACAGTCATGTATCTGCAAACAAAGACAATTTGACTTCCTCTCTTCCTATTTGGATACACTTTATTGCTTTCTCTTGCCTGATTGCCCTGACCAGAACTTCCAATACTATGTTGAAAAGGAGTGGTGAGAGAGGGCATCCTTGTCTTGTGCCGGTTTTCAAAGGGAATTCTTCTAGCTTTTGCCCATTCAGTATGATATTGGCTGTGGGTTTGTCATGAATAGCTCTTATTGAGATATGTTCCATCAATACCTAGTTTATTGAGAGTTTTTAGCATGAAGGGCTGTTGAATTTCATCAAAGATCTTTTCTGCATCTATTGAGATAATCGTGTGGTTTTTTTCATTAGCTCAGTTTATGTGATGGATTACGTTTATTGACTTGCATATGTTGAACCAGCCTTGCATCCCAGGGATGAAGCAGACTTGATTGTGGTGGATAAGCTTTTTGATGTTCTGCTGGATTTGGTTTGCCAGTGTTTTATGGAGGATTTTTGCATTGATGTTCATCGATGATATTGGCCTGAAATTTTCTTTTTTTGTTGTGTTTTGGTATCAGGATGATGCTGACCTCATAAAATGAGTTAGGGAGGAGTGCCTCTTTTGCTATTGTTTGGAATAGTTTCAGAAGCAATGGTACCAGCTTCTCTTTGTACGTCTGGTAGAATTCGGCTGTGAATCCATCTGATCATGGGCTTTTTGTTGTTGTTGGTAGGCTATTAATTACTGCCTCAATTTCAGAACTTGTTATTGGTCTATTTGGGGATTTGAGTTCTTCCTGGTTTAGTCTTGGGAGGGTGTATGTGTCCAGGAATTTATCCATTTTCTAGATTTTCTAGTTTATTTATGTAGAGATGTTTATAGTATTCTCTGATGGCAGTTTGTATTTCTGTAGGATCAGTGGTGATAGCCCCTTTATCATTTTTTATTGTGTCTGTTTGATTCTTCTCTCTTTTCTTCTTTGTTAGTCTGGCTAGCAGTCTATGTATTTTGTTAATTTTTTCAAAAAACCAGCTCCTGGATTCATGGATTTTTTGAAGGGTTTTTTCGTGTCTCTATCTCCTTCAGTTCTGCTCTGACCTTAGTTATTTATTGTCTTTTACTAGCTTTTGAATTTGTTTGCTCTTGCTTCTCTAGTTCTTTTTTTCTTTTTTTAGTTCTACAACCTTAATTTATGTGTATAATATCTTTTTTCCATGATTAGGATTTAAAAATTTTACAATTTTTGGTCTTCTTCCAGTGAATTTGTATAAAAGTTAACTTTCCTAATATTGGAAATTATATGATATTTTGACACTCAAAAACTCAGTGACAAAATACTACAGTCAAGCTAATTAATATATCCATCTCTTCACATAGTTATCATTTTGTTTTGTCTGTGGTGTGAATACTTTAGATCAACTTCCTTAGCAAATTTCAAGTATACAATACAGTATCACCAGCTCTAGTGCCCATTCTGTACATTAGATCTTGAGAACTTATTCATCTTACATAACTAAAACTGTATGCCCTTTGACCAACATTTTCCCATTTCCCCCACCTCATTTCTAAATCCTAACGTCTTTCTCCCAGTGCTATTTCTTTTTTTTTTTTTTTTTATACTTTAAGTTCTAGGGTACATGTGCACAACATGCAGGTTTATTACATATGTATACTTGTGCCTTGTTGGTGTGCTCACCTATCAACTCGTCAGCACCCATCAATTCATCATTTACATCAGGTATAACTCCCAATGCCATCCCTACCCCCTCCCCATAATAGGCCCCGGTGTGTGATGTTCCCCTTCCAGAGTTCAAGTGATCTCATTGTTCAATTCCCACCTATGAGTGGGAACATATGGTGTTTGGTTTTCTGTTCTTGTGACTGTTTGCTGAGAATGATGGTTTCCAGCTGCATCCATGTCCCTACAAAGGACATGAACTCATCCTTTTTTATGGCTGCATAGTATTCCATGGTGTATATGTGCCACATTTTCTTAATCCAGTCTGTCACTGATGGACATTAGGGTTGATTCCAAGTCTTTGCTATTGTGAATAGTGCCACAATAAGCATACGTGTGCATGTGTCTTTATCGCACCATGATTTATAATCCTTTGGGTATATACCCAGTAATGGGATGGCTGGGTCATATGGTATTTCTAGTTCTAGATCCTTGAGGAATCGCCATACTGTTTTCCACAATGGTTGAACCAGTTTACAATCCCACTAACAGTGTAAAAGTGTTCCTATTTCTCCACATCCTCTCCAGCACCTGTTGTTTCCTACCCAGTACTCGTTCAGGAGTAGGTTGTTCATTTTCCATATAGTTGTACAGTTTTGAGTGAATTTCTTTATCCTGAGCTCTAATTTGATTGCACTGTGATCTGAGAGACTATTGTGATTTCTGTTGTTTTGCATTTGCTGAGGAGTGTTTTACTTCCAATTATGTGGTCAATTTTAGAATAAGTGTGATGTGGTGCTGAGAGGAATGTATATTCTATTGATTTGGGGTAGAGAGTTCTGTAGATGTTTATTAGGTCCGCCTGGTCCAGAGCTGAATTCAAGTCCTGAATATCCTTGTTAGCTTTCTGTCTCGTTGATCTGTCTAATATTGACAGTGGGATGTTAAAGTCTCCCACTATTATTGTATGGGAGTCTAAGTCTCTTTATAGGTCTCTAAGAACTTGCTTTATGAATCTGGGTGCTACTATATTGGGTGCATATATATTTAGGATAGTTAGCTCTTCTTGTTGCGTTGATCCCTTTACCATTGTGTGATGCCCTTCTTTGTCTTTTTTGATCTTTGTTGGTTTAAAGTCTGTTTTATCAGAGACTATGATTGCAACCCCTGCTTTTGTTTGCTTTCCATTTGCTTGATAGATCTTCCTCCATCCCTTTATTTTGAGCCTACGTTTTTCTTTGCATGTGAGATGGATCTCCTGAATACAGCAGAGCAATGGGTCTTGACTCTTTAACCAATCTGCCAGTCTGTGTCTTTTAACTGGGGTATTTAGCCCATTTACATGTAAGGTTAATATTATTAGGTGAATTTGATCCTGTCATTATGATGTTAGCTGGTTATTTTTTCCCATTAATCGATGCAGTTTCTTCATAGCATCAATGGTCTTTACAATTTGACATGTTTTTGCATTGGCTGGTACCAGTGTTTCCTTTCCATATTTAGTTCTTCCTTCAGGAGCTCTTGTAAGGCAGGCCTGGTGGTGACAAAATCTCTCAGCATTTGCTTTTCTGTAAAGGATGTTATTTCTCCTTCACTTATGAATGTTAATTTGGCTGGATATGAAATTCTGGGTTGAAAATGTTTTTGTTTAAGAAGGTTGAATATTGGCCCCCACTCTCTTCTGGCTTGTTGGGTTGCTGCAAGGGGAAAAGGTGGCTGTGGGCACAGCTTCAGCAGACTTAAACGTTCCTACCTGCTGGCTCTGAAGAGGGCAGTGAATCTCCCAGCAAGGTGCTCGAGCTGTGCTAAGGGACAGACTGCCTCCTCAGGTGGGTTCCTGATCCCTGTGCCTCCTGACTGGGAGACACCTCCCTGCAGCAGTTGACAGCAACTTCATGCAGGAGAGCTCTGGCTGGCATTTGGCAGGTGCCCCACTAGGACGAAGCTTCTAGAGGAAAGAACAGGCAGCAATCTTTGCTGTTCTGCAGCCTCCACTGGTGATGCCCAGGCAAACAGTGTCTGGAGTGGACCTCCAGCAAACTCCAGCAGTCCTGCAGCAGAGGGGCCTGACTTTTAGAAGGAAAACTAACAAACAGAAAGGAATAGCATCAACATCAACAAAAAGGACATCCACACAAAAACCCTATCTGAAGGTCACCAACATCAAAGACCAAAGGTAGATAAATCCACAAAGATGAGCAAAAACCAGTACAAAAAGGCTGAAAATTTCAAAAACCAGAACACCTCTTCTCCTCCAAAGGATCACAACTCCTCACCAGTAAGGGAACAAAATTGGATGGAGAATCAGTTTGACGAATTGACAGAAGTAGGCTTCAGAAGGTGGGTAATAATGAACTCCTCTGAGCTAAAGGAGCATGTTCTAACCCAATGTGAGGAACCTAAGAACCCTGAAAAAAGGTTAGAGGAATTGCTAACTAGAATAACCAGTTTAGAGAAGAACGTAAATGACCTGATGGAACTGAAAACCACAGCACAAGAACTTCGTGAAGCATACAGAAGTATTAATAACTGAATCGATCAAGTGGAAGAAAGGATATCAGAAATTGAAGATCAACTTAATGAAATAAAGCGTGAAGACAAGATTAGAGAAAAAAGAATGAAAAGGAATGAACAAAGCCTCCAAGAAATATGGGACTATGTGAAAAGACCAAACCTACGTTTGGTGTGCCTGAAAGTCACGGGTAGAATGAAACCAAATTGGAAAACACTCTTCAGGATATTATCCAGGAGAACTTCCCCCTACCTAGCAAGACAGGGCAACATTCAAATTCAGGAAATACAGAGAAAACCACAAAGATACTCCTCAAGAAGAGCAACCCCAAGACACATAATCGTCAGATTCACCAGGGTTGAAATGAAGGAAAAAAAGTTATGGGCAGCTGGAGAAAAAGATTGGGTTATCCACAAAGATAAGCCCATCAGACTAATTTTCTTATATTTTGATGGTTGCCATTCTGACTAAAGGGAAAAGATATCTCACTGTAGTTTTAATTTGTATTTCCCTGATAATTAGGGATGTTGAGAATTTTTTATATATCTGTTGACCTTTTGTATGTCTTCTTCTGAGAAATGCCTATTAAGTTATTTTGCCCATTTTAAAATCGGCTTATTTTTTGTTGTTGTTGAGCTCTTTGAGTTCCTTATATATTTTTTACATTAGCTCCTTATCAGATGTATAGTTAGCAAAAATATTCACTCATTCTATAGATTGTCTTTTTGCACTGTTGATTGTTTCCTTTGCTGTGCAGAGGCTTTTTACTGTGATATAATCTCGTTTGTCTGTATTGACTTTGTTGCCCATGCATTTGAGGTTTTATTTGAAAAATCCTTGCCTAGGGTTTTTATAACTTATTTATGACCTACATGACATTAGCTTACTAATGTCATTAAGTTTTCCACTCATGTTTTCTCTCAGTATTTCTATAGTTTTGAGTCTTGCTGTTATGTCTTTAATCTGTTTTATGACTTTTTTATTGCTTCTTTGTATTGTGAGTGATAAGGGTCTAATTTCTTTCTTCTGCATGTAGATATCCAACGTGATTTATATGCAAAGGAAGCAAAGTCAGTATGTCAAAGCAGTATTACACTCCTGTGTTTATTCATAATAACAAAGAGATGGATCAGCCTAAATGTCTACAAACAGATGAATGGATAAAGAAAATGTGTTATATATACACAACTGAATACTACTGAGTCATAAAATGGAATGGAATCTTGTCATTTACAACACCATGAATGAAGCTGGAGGACATTATGGAAAGTGAAATAAGCTAGACACAGAAAGAAAAATATATCATGATCTCATTCATATGTGGTAATTCTAAAACATCATTCTCATGGAAGTAGGGAGTAGAATGGTGGCTACTAGAGGATGGAAAGGGTAAAGGAAATTGGGGATGTTGAGACATTGGTCAGTGGGTACATAGCTTTGGTTAGATAGGAGGAATAATTTCAGGTGGTCTGTTGCGTAGTAGGATGACTAGAATTAAATGTAAATGTATTATATATTTTAAAATAGATAGACAAGAAGTTTTTGAATGTTCTCATCACAAAGAAACATACATATTTAAGATGATGGATATACTTACTCTAGGTTGATCATTACACAATTTATACATATATTTAAACATCACATTTTTCTCCATAAGTATTTACAATTATTGTGTATCAAACATGAATTAATAAAAATGAGGCAGTTTACAATGCAGAAAAAAGGAAGTTAGAGTAGTGAAGCTACAAGTGGATTTTCTATGATGCCATGCCAAGAATGTTTCTGTGGCACTACTTTAAGAACAAAGGATCCCAAGTTTGTAACTTTGCTGGCACTTAAGATGGAGCGCCTGGTTGCAGAATGTGTTGGGTATCAGCATCCATATGGTCCTGACCATCTATATGGGAATTCATAACATATCTTGTCACCACTTAATATAAAAGACCATTGTTGTTAAGGGATGATGTCAGAGTGGAACTTGTACCCCACCTGGTTAAGGTTTACTGTATCTTCTCATCTGTCATGTTGGCATCTGCTCATCTCTATTTTTCATGTATTCAGGTCAGTTCGTAGGAGCAAAACACTTTACCACTTTACAAAATAACTAATATATGAGGCCTTCAGTTTGGCTTGGCAGCAGTAAGGCTTAGTATTGTCTGCCAACCAATGAGCCCAGATTTTTGATATATTATATAACGTTTGGCGTTTGGCAGCTCAGTTGCACCAGTTTTCCCAGGGCTGGTTTTTGTGCCAGCTGTAACATCTGGTGATTTGTCAAGTGCATGTATCATAAGAGTAAGTACCAGGAACATATAAAACCTTCATGAGAGGTTTGAGGATAACACCTGTGGATCGAACCACAGGGATTATTTGCAACATTGCCTCTGTATGGCATCTAGAAAGAGTTCAGCATTATGTCTGTTTTCCATGTAAAGTGAAAACTTCTCTTCTACTAACTTTACCTGCACAAAGGACAGTGCTTAAGCTTCCATAGAGGTTTATCTGCACCTAATTAACTCACCACATGAAAAAGTAGAGTACAATGTTTCATTGGTTGTGGATGCCATATCCTGCTAAACATCCATTTTATGGAGTTGCTACTGATATTGGCAGGAATTAAAATTTCTTCAGGTTCTTTTTTATTATCTAGATGTTAACCAGTAATCAAACTGTTAACATGGCCACGGTTTGGAAAACTGGTGCAAAAGGTCCCATATCAGCACTTGACCTATTGAGAAATTGCAGAAGATTAATAATAAGAGTTAGACACTGAAAGAAAGTCCATGTTTGAGGATCAGAGAGAGAATAAGATAAATTGAGACAAGAAATATTTAGTGAGCCACAGACTAAATGACCAAGAAATGGGAAAAAATAAATGGGTGAGAGAATATTGTTAACCGGGAGAGTTTTGCTGCATTGTTATTGCTGTTTTGAAAGTAGGAAGGCTAAGAAAGGGGGAGAAGTGGAAAATATACAAAGTTTCTTGATCTCTGATCTTGGGAAAATCTGCTTACTTTCTGTTGCTGCCTGGGCCAACTCTCTTAAACACTGTGCTGTTCTATAATGAGGAATGTGGGAAAACTTGCATGCCTTTCACCTAACCAACATTCCCAGCTGTACTGTGAATAAAGAGGGAGGGTTTAGAACCTTAGAACATCACAGCTGATGCTTATTTCTCTAAAGTCCTTGTGACTCATAGGCAATCCCCAATATGTCTCCCACTTTATTTTTTATATACATTCTCAGTGAAACTTATTTGATGTCACACTTCCTCTTTTTCTTTCCCTGTTTTCTGGAGACTTAGGGACCTTCCCCTCCATCCATAACATTCAGTGCTACCAGAACTCTGTACAGACATATCTGGGTTTCTCTTGGGCAAACACAAATGACCCAGTGGCCATCGTCCTTCCCCTGTAGACCACAACCTCAAAGAGTGGGGCTACAGCTGGTCCTGTTGAGCTCGGAGCCTCTCTGAGGGTTCTACAGGGGCAAGGACAGGAATCCATGTACATAGATATATAACATGGACCATTTGAGCAGACATTTACAAAACTATGTTGAAGGAATCATAGATTCCAGCCAATGTCTATAACCTTTGGGTAAGGGAAAATCAGACAATATGCTGAAATTCATTATTGCATGTTAATGAAGTTGTTGGTCTCAGCATTCAGAGTGAGAGTGTTAGTGTTCTGTCTTTACAAATTAATGCCTTTTTAAACCTTTCACAATTAGGACAAACTAATCTACAATAGAAATATTCATAGTTCGTTTTAAGCATGAGACTGAGCAATTTTGTCTTATTGGTTTTCAGAAGAGTCTCTGTTCTTCCACTTTTGAACCAGAGGTTTGTCAATGATCAGATGGTTGTAGATGTGCAGTTTTATTTCCGAGTTCTCAGTTCTGTTCCATTAGTCTATGTGCCTGTTTTTGTACCAGTACTATGCTGTTTTGGTTACTGTGGACTTGTTATATAGTTTGAAGCCTGGTAGTGTGATGCCTTTAGCTTTGTTTTCTTTGCTTTGGATTGCCCTGGCTATATTGGTTCCACATGAATTTTAGAATAGTTTCTTGTAATTCTATGAAGAATGTCAATGGTAGTTTAATGGGAATAGAATTGAATCTATAAATTACTTTGTGCAGTATGGCCATTTTATGATATTGATTCTTCCTATCCATGAGCGTGGAATGTTTGCCCATATGTTTGTATCCTCTCTGATTTCCTTGAGCAGGGGTTTGTAGTTCTCCTTGAAAATGTCCTTCACCTCCATTGTTATCTGTATTCATAGGTATTTTATTCTCTCTGTGGCAATTGTGAATGGTTCATTCATGATTTAGCTCTCTGCTTGTCTGTTGTTGGTGCATAGGAATGCTTGTGATTTCTGCACATTGATTTTGTGTCCTGAGACTGCTGAAGTTGCTTATCAGCTTGAGAAGCTTTTGGGCTGAGTTGATGGAATTTTCTAGATATACAATCACATCATCTGCAAACAAAGACAATTTGACTTCCTCTCTTCTTATTTGAATACCTTTATTTCTTTCTATTGCCTGATTGCCTTGGCCAGAACATCCAATACTATCTTGAATAAGAGTCATGAGAGAGGGCCTCCCTGTCTTGTGCCAGTTTTCAAGGGGAATGCTTCCAGTTTTTGCCCATTTAGTATGATATTGGCTGTGGGTTTGTCATAACTGGCTCTTACTATTTTAAGATATGTTCCTTCAATACCTAGTTCATTGAGAGTTTTTAACATGAAGGAATGTTGAATTTTTTTGCATTGATGTTCATCAGGAATATTGGCCTAATGTTTTCTCTTTTTTCGTTTTGCTTCTTCCAGGTTTGGTATCAGGATGATGCTGGCCTCATACACTGAGTCAATTTTTTGGAATAGTATTAGAAGGAATTGTACCAGTTCTCCTTTGTACCTCTGGTAGTCTTCAGTTGTTAAACCATCTGGTCCTGGGCTTTTTTTGTTTTTATTGTATTTATTTATTTTATTTTATTACAGCCTCAATTTCAGAACTTGTTATTGGTCTATTTGGGGATTCAACTTCTTCCTGGTTCAGTCTTGGAAAGGTGTATGCATCCAGGAATTTATCCATTTCTTCTAGATTTTGCACTTTATTTGCACAGAGGTGTTTATAGTGTTCTCTGATAGTGGTTTCTATTTCTATGGGATCAGTGGCAGTATCCCCCTTATCATTCTAATTGTGTTTATTTGAATTTTCTCTGTTTTCTTCTTTATTTGTCTAGCCAGTGGTCTGTTTTGCTGATTTTTCCCAAAAAACAGCTCCTGGATTCATTGACTTTTTGAAGGGTTTTTCATGTCTCTGTCTACTTCACTTCCTCTCTGAGCTTAGTTATTTCTTGTCTTCTGCTAGCTCTGGGGTGTGTTTGCTCTTGGTTCTCTTATTCTTTTAGTTGTTATGTTAGGGTGTCAATTTGAGGTCTTTCTAGCTTTTTGGTGTGGGCATTTTGTGCTATAAATTTCCTTCTTAACACTGCTTTAGCTGCATCCCGGAGATTCTGGTATATTGTCTCTTTGTTCTCATTCATTTTAAAGAACTTTTTGATTTCTGCCTTAAGTTTGTTATTTACCCAGAAGTCGTTCAGGAGCAGGTTGTTTGATTTCCATGTAGTTGTGTGGTTTTGAGGAGGTTTCTTAATCTTGAGTTCTAATTGTATTGCGCTGTCGTCTGAGAGACTGCCCTCAGTTATGTTGCATTTGCTGAAGTATGTTTTACTTCCAATTATGTGATCGACTTTAGAGTAAGTGTCATGTGGCACAGAGAAAAATGTATATTATGCTCTTTTGGGGTAGAGTTCTGTAGACATCTATCAGGTCCACTTAGTCTAGAGCTGAGTTCAAGTCCTAGATATTTTTGTAATTTTCTGTCTCAATGATCTGTCTAATACTGACAGCAGGGCATTAAAGTCTCCCATTATTATTGTGTGGAAGTCTAAGTCTTTTTGTAGGTCTCTAAGAACTTGCTTTATGAATCTGGATGCTCCTGTATTTGGTGCATATATATTTAGGACAGTTAGCTCTTCTTGTTGAATTGAACACTTTACCATGATGTAATGCACTTCTTTGTCTTTTTTGACATTTGTTGGTTTGAAGTCTGTTTCGTCAGAAACTGGATTGTAAACCCTGCTTTTTTTCTCCTTTCCATTTGCTTGGTAAATTTTCCTACATCCCTTTATTCTGAGCCTATATTTTTCTTTGCAGGTAAGATGTGTCTGTCTCTTCAATACAGCACACTGATAGGTCTTATCTTTTTATCCAGTTTGCCATTCTGTTTTTTGATTGTGGCATTTAGCCTATTTACATTTAAGGTTATTATTGTTATGTGTGAATTTCACCTTGTCATCCTGATGCTGGCTGGTTATTTTGCAGACTTGTTAATGTAGTTGCTGCCTAGTGTCATTGGTCTGTATACTTCATTGTTTTCGTAGTGGCTCGTAATGGCTTTTTCATTCCATGTTTAGTGTTTCCTTCAGAAACTCTTGCAAAGCAGGCCTGGTGTTAATGAAATCCCTCAGCATTTGCTTGCTTGGAAAGGATTTTATTTCCCCTTCACTTATAAGGCATATTTTAGCCAGATATGAAATTTTAGGTTAGAAATTCTTGTCTTTAAGAATGTTGAATATTGACCCCAATCTATTCTGGCTTGTAAGGTTTCTGCTGAGAAGTCTACTGTTAGTCTGATGGGCTTCCCTTTGGAGGTGGCCTGGCCTTTCTCTCTGGTTGCCCTTCACATTTTTTCCTTCATTTTGTCCTTAGAAAATTAGATGATTATATGTCTTGGGGTTTGTCTTCTCATGGAGTAGCTTCTTGGGGTTCTCTGGATTTCCTGAATTTTAATGTTGCCCTGTCTTGCTAAGTTGGGGAAGTTCTCCTGGATGATATTCTGAATTGTGTTTTCCAGCTTGATTTTATTCTCCTCGTCTCTTTCAGGTACTCCAATCACTTGTAAATTCAGTCTCTTTATATAGTCCCATAGTTCTTGGAGGCTTTGTTCATTCCTTTCAATTCTTTATTCTCTAATCTTGTCTGCCTGCCTTGTTTCAGCAAGATAGTCTTCAAGCTCTGATATACTTTCTTCCATTTGATCGATTCAGCTATCGATACTTGTGTTTGCGTGACGAACTTCTCATGCTGTGTTTTCAGCTTCATTAGGTCATTGACATTCCTCTGTAAATTGAGTATTCCAGTTAACATCTCCTGTAACCTTATCATGGTTTCTAACTTTTTTGCATCGGTTAGAACATAATCCTTTAGCTTAGCGAAGTTTGTTATCACTCACTTTTTAAAGCCTACTTCTGTCAGTTCATCCATCTCAGCTTCAGCCCAGTTCTGTGCCCTTGTTGGAGAGGTGTTGCAATCATTTGGAGGAGAAGAGGCACTCTGGATTTTGGAATTTTTAGCGTCTTTGCATTGATTTTTCTTCATCTTAGTGGATTTATCTATCTTTGATATTTGAGGCTGTTGACCTTTGGATTGGGTTTTTGTGGGATCTTTTTTGTTGATGTTGTTGTTGTTGCTTTCTGTTTGTTTGTTTTTCTTTCTAAAAGTCAGAGCCCTCTTCTGCGTGTCTGCTGCAGTTTGCTGGGTGTCTATTTCAGACCCTGTTCACCTGGGTTTCACCAGTGGAGGCTACAGAACAACAAAGATTAATGCCTGCTCCCTCCTCCAGAAGCTTTGTACCAGAAGGGCACTGATCTGATGCCAGCCAGAACTCTCCTGTATGAGGTGTCTGGCTACCCCTGTGGGGAGGTCTACCCAGTCAGGAGGCACGGGATCAGGGAGCAGTTTGGCTGCCCTCAGCAGAGCTGGTGCTCTGTGCTGGGGGCATCCCCCTCTTCCAGATCACCCAGACTCTTCAGAGAGAGCAGGCAGGAAAGATTAAGTCCACTGAACATGAGACCGAGGCCACCCCTCCCCGTAGGTGTTCTGTCAAAGGGAGGGGAGAGTTCTGTCTGTAAACCCCTAGCTAGAGTTGCTGGAATTCCTGCATGGAGGCCCTACCCAGTGAGGAGGGATGAATCCGTGTCCCACCAGAAGAAGCAGTCTGGCCATGATTGGCTCCAGCTGCTGTGCTGTGCTGCGGGGAATACTGCCCAGTCCCAACTACCCAGCCTCCCTGGCACTGGTGGGGGAAAACCACAGACTAGAGCCACAGTCATGGTGCCCCTCCCCTTCCCATAACTCAGCCATCTTAGGCAGACCCCAGGCTGTTGCGCTGGCCAGCAGGGATTCCAAGCCATTGGGTCTTATCTTGCAGGGTTTCATGGGAGAGGGACCCAGTGAGTGAGACCACTTGGCTCCCTGGCTTCAGAGTCCTTTCCATGGGAATGGATGGCTCTCTGGCCACCCTGGAGTTCCAGGAGCCAACAGAGTATATAAAAACTCCTGCAACTCAGTGCCTGCCCCAATGGCTGCAGAATGGTGCAGCTGCCATGGGTCTGCCCAGTATTGTGCTTGGGACCCAAGGCCCTGGTGGTGTAGGCACAAAAGGGAATCTTCTGATCCACAGATTGCAAAAATTCATGGGAAAAGTATAGAATCCCAGGCAGGTAGCACTGTCCCTCACTGCCTCCCTTGGCTGGGAGAGGAGGTCCCACATGAACCAGCTCCCCGGTGAATCATAGCCTCACCCTGCTTTTCCTTGCTTTTCATGGGTCATATCAACTGCCTAGTCAGTTGCAATGAGAAAATCTGGGTACCTCAGTTGGATATGCAGAAATCACTCGCCTTTTGCATTTGTCTCAGTGGAAGCTGCAGACCAGAGCTGTTTCTACTTGACCATCTTGGCCCAGCATCTTCTCGCTTTCTAGCACTACGAGATGCTCCAGGTTAATTGTGTTGGTTATCTGCCCAAACCTCATAGTCACAATTTCTTCAAGGAATCCTAATTCTTTTAATTAATTAATAGTATAGGGAACAAAGTTCTGGGCAATAGGTGCACTCGTTGCTATTGGGAATCTGTTGTTTCTAGGCTTTGTCAGCTGACAGAGCAAAGGAATATGTGTGTATACTAACTCACACATATACACATGGATACATGTTACTGCCTTTGCCCATATATGTCTATATAGACTTAAATTGAATCCCTACTAATGTCTCAGGACCACATTATCTAATCCAGCAAAACATGAATCAGTTTCCCCATTTCAACTACTTGTATATAAGCACATACTCTAATAATGAAAAAGTTGGCTTCATTTATTTAGTTATAAGATACCAAAACACATGCATAGTGGTTTCACAATAGTTAATCCATACCTCCATGGAAAACAACTTTACCAACTAAAGTACAGTGGTTATGGACAACTCCTTTGACAATTAGTATATTCCTTTATTTTCTAAGTCATGTACATCACTCTTCCTTTTCTCCACTCTTCTCAGTGAGGATATTCCATCCATTTATTTTACAGTTATACAATTTTTTGTATTCCTCTCTAGGATCCTCATCTTCTGGATGGATGAATGGATGGATGGATGGATGGATGGATAGATAGATAGATAGACAGATAGATAGATAGATAGATAGATAGATAGATAGATAGATAGATAGATAGTAGATAGATAGATAGATTAGATAGATAGATAGATAGATATTTAGTTTCCATGCATTTGTATTTACTCTTTGTAATGTAAAGTTCAGTAGGATTTGAAAAATAATATCAACATATCATTACAGTATCATAGAGAATAATTTCATTGCCCAAAATAAATGTTTTCTATTTTGTCTATTCCAACCTTGCTTTCTGCCAAGCCCCTACTTACCACTCATTTTTTATTTTTTTCTGTAATTTCACCTTTTCCAGAGTGTCATATAAATGAAATTATACAATATGCCTTCTTTCATGTAAGAATGTGCCTTTAATATTTGTGAAGTATAGCTCTTGGTGGCTGAGATTTGCATTTATATTTCACTAACGGCTAAAGGTAGTGAGTATCTTTTCATGTGCTTATTAGGCATAACTATAGCTTTTTTGGAGAAATGTCTGTTCACATAATTTACCCACTTTTAATTAGAACATTTCCCTTTATATTTTCGAGTTGCAAGAATATTTTACATATTCTGGGCAATAGGCCCCTATCAACTATATGATTTGCAAACATTGTCTCCCATTCTTTCATTTATGTTGATGCTTTTCTTTGAGCTACAAAATATTAAAATATTAATGACGTTCACTTATCATTTATATTTTTCTTCTTTCATTTATATTCTGGTGTCATATCATAGAAACCATTCTTTTACCAAAGGCCATGAAGATTTATTCCTATAATACTCTTCCATGAGATTTGTAAATTTAGCTGTTACATTTAAGTCTATGCTCAATTTGTATAGTGTGGGAGGAGTCTAACTTGGGTGTGAATATCCACTCATCCCAGCAACATTTATTGGAAAAAATATTTTCCATATAGAGTTAACTTGGCAACCTTGTAAAATCAATTGACCATATATGCCAGGGTTAATTTTTAGACACTAAACTCTATTCCACTGACCTATATATTTATCCTTATACCAGTACCACAATGTCTTGATTACTATCAGGTTGTAGGAAGTTTTGAAATTATTAAATATGAGTTGCGTAATCCAACTTTTTCTTTAAAGACTGTTTTGTAGCACTTGCACCTCCATATGAATTTTAGAATTGCATTGCCAATTGCTTGAAGTCATGAAAAGAAAAAGCTAGGATTTTCACAGGAAATATACTGAATCTGTAGCTTTCTTTGAAAAGTAGTGTCACCTTAACAACATTAAGCCTTCTGGTCAATAATCTTGGAAATTTTTTTATATTTATTTAGAACTTTTTTATTACTTTTTATTGACACATAATATTTACACATGTATTTGGTACATGTCATAAATTTTACTGCATAAGATGTGTAATGATTAAGTCAGGGTATTTAGGGTATCCCTCAACTCAAGTATTTATCATTCCTATGTCCTGGGAACATTTCAAGTCCTCTGTTCTAGCTATTTTGAAATATACAATATATTATAGTTAATTATAGTCACCGTAGTCTGCTAGCAAGCATTAGAACTTCAAGAAGACAAATATCACATGTTCTCACCCATATTTGGCAGCTAAAATAGTTGATCTCATGGAAGTAGAGAATAAAATAATAGATACAAGAGGCTGGGAAGTGTGTGCATGTGGGATAAAGATGTTTGTTAATATGCACAAAGTTCTTTAATTTCTTTCAATATGCTTTGTACTTTCCAGTGTACATGTCTTGCTCATATTTTGCTAAATATATTCCTAAATTTATTCTTCTTTGATGCTACTCTAAATGAAATTCTATTCTGAGTTTCATTACTAAACTGTTAATTTCTAGTATATAGAAACGCCATTTACTGGTACCAAAAGAGATATATAAACCAATGGGACAAAACAGAGGCCTCAGAAAGAATGCCACACATCTACAACCATCTGATCTTTGACAAGCCTGACAAAAACAAGCAATGCAAAAAGGATTCCCTATTTAATAAATTGTGTTGGGGAAACTGGCTAGCCGTATGCAGAAAACTGAAACTGTACCCCTTCCTTACACCTTATACAAAACTTAACTCAAGACGGAATAAAGACTTAATCGTAAGACCTAAAACCATAAAACCCTAGAAGAAAACCTAGGTAATATCATTCAGGACATAGGAATGGGCAAAGACTTCATGACTAAAACACCAAAAGCAACAGCAACAAACACCAAAATTGACAAATGGTATCTGATTAAACTAAAGAGCTTATGCACAGTGAAAGAAAGTATCATCAGAGTGAACAGGCAACATACAGAATGGGAGAAAATTTTTGCAATCTATCCATCTGACAAAGGGCTAATATCCAAAATCCACAAGGAACTTAAACAAATTTCCAAGTAAAAAAAAATCCCATCAAAAAGTGGGAGAAGGATATGAACAAACACTTCTCAAAAGAAGGCATTTATGTGGCCAATAAACATGAAAAAAAGCTCATAATCACTGGTCATTAGAGAAATGCAAATCAAAACCACAGTAAGATACCATCTCACTCCAGTTAGAATGGCAATCACTAAAAAGTCAGGAAACAACTGATGCTGGAGAGGATGTAGAGAAACAGAAATGATTTTACACTGTTGTTGGGAGTGTAAATTAGTTCAACCATTGTGGAAGACAATGTGGTGATTCCCCAAGGATCTAGAACCAGTAACACCATTTGACCCAGCAATCCCATTTCTGGGTATATACCCAAAGATTATAAATCATTCCACTATAAAGACACACACACACGTATGTTTATTGCAGCACTGTTCACAATAGCAAAGACTTGGAACCAATCCAGATGCCCATCAGTGATAGACTGGATAAAGAAAATGTGGCACATATACACCATGAAGTACTATACAGCCATATAAATGACTGTATGAGTTTGTGTCCTTTGCAGGGACATGGATGGAGCTGGAAACCATCATTCTCAATGAACTAACACAGAAACAGAAAACCAACCACCACATGTTCTCATTCATAAGTGAGAGCTGAACAATGAGAACACATGGACACAGGGAGGGGAACATCACACACTGGGGACTGTCAGGGGGTTGAGGGGTAGAGAAGGGATAGCATTAGTTGAAATACCTAATGTAGATGACAGGTTGATGGGTGCAGCCAACCACCATGGCACGTGTATACATATGTAACAAACCTGCACGTTTTGCACATGTATCCCAGAAAATAAAGTATAATGAAAAAAAAAGTACCATTGATTTATTTATTGACCTTGTATACTGCAACATTACTGAACTTGTTTTCTGGTTCTAGTCTTATTTGAGTAGTTTCCTTAGGATTTTCTCCTACACAAGATCATAACATTTGCCCCCCCAAAAAATATATATATATATAGTCTGAATTTCTTTCCAATCTAGATAATTTCTATTTCTTTTTCTAGACTAATTTCCCTGAATATATCCTCCGGTACAATGTTGGATAGGAGTGACAAGAGTGGAAATCTTCATCTTTGTTCTAATCTTGTGGAAAATATTGAGCCTTTCATGGTAGCATATGTTGTTATATGAGTTTTTTGTGGATGTCCATTTGAATTAAGAAATTTTATGTCTCTCTCAAATTTGTTGAGGTTTTTTTTTTCCCCATGAATGGATTTAAATTGTCAAATGTTACCTCCACAACCTTTCAGTTGATCACCTGGTTTTTGTTCTTTAGGCTATAATATAGCACATTACCTTAATTGTTTTTATGCTTGGAACCAAACTGTATTCTTGGGATAAATGCACTTGGTTATAGTGAATAATCCTGTTTTTATGTTGCTGTGTTTGGTTTTCTAGTATTTTGTTTAGGCTAATGCCACAATATTCATAAGGATATTTGCCTGTGATTTTCTATTCTTGTAACATATGTGTCTAGTGGTAGTAAACTGGCCCCATAGAATGCACTGGAAACTGTTCTCCTCTTTGTTTGTTACAAGAACAAGCTTAGCACAACTGATATTAATGTGGGAGACAGCATGGCCAAGATGATTTCAAAGTTGATTCAGAAGACATTAATCTGAATGGGAAAAAACTAGGAATACTTTTGTCGATGTACTTTGCTTACATTTTCCATCTCCTGTAATTGTAGAACTCACAAAAGGCAAATATCCACTTATTGATTTCAGTTCCTTTGGACACATACCTAGAAGTGTGACTGCTAGGTCCTATAGTAGTTCCATTTTTAGTTTTTGGAGGAACTTCCATACTGTTTTTCATAATAGCTGCACTAATTTGCATGCTGTTATAATAATTTGCTTTCTTATAACAATATAAGTTGCCTTTTGCACATTTATGAAGTTGAAATAATTTTTTTCAATAATAATAAGATAAAATTCTAAGTGATAAATATTTGTGTTATACTTTGTCAATGGTTTTATTCTTTCATTGTGACATGTAAAGTAATGGTGCATCTTACAACTAACGCAAATTATATATCTTGCAATTTACTTGGACAACACTGTCAGTATTAACAAATATTGGCTTAATGGTTAGTATATAACTGCTATTAGTCTACATGCTTCATGTATTATTAGTTCATTGAAGCTTCACAGAGTCTCAAGTGGTAGGCACTATTACCACTCCTGTACTCCTATAGTCCAGTTCCAATCTGAGGTAAAGTTCTATAAGAAAGAAATAGAAGCTTGAGATTAACTCAGTCTATGTCCAGAGTCGGTGCTCACATCAACTATGTTAGAATATCTTTTCTTCTGTATGGTAATTACTCTCTAGGTCTAGTTCCAGAAATCTTACTCTACCTCATGGTCATGAAGTTATTTTTCTAAGTTAAATGCTAAAATCTGTAACAAATTACTTTTACATTTAGGTCAATGATCCACCTGGAATTGAACTTCTGTGAAATGTGAGATCAAAAGTCAGATTTTAATTTCACTCTATGGATATTTAATTTCCTAGAACATTTGTTGCAAATGTTATTTTCCCCCATTGGTCTTATGTATAATTCACTTGTTTGTTTATGCACATGCCTCTATTCAGTTCTCTTTTCTCTTTTTCACTGACTTATTTCTCTTTGTCTTAATGAAAGACTTCACTTAACACAAGTATTTTCCCTCCAGAGCCCTGTCTCTTAATCATTGTGCTGTTCTGTAATGAAGACAGAGAAGAGTGAAAACTGCATGCCTTGTAACTACACAAATATTCCGAGTTGTGCCTCCAATAAAGAGTAGGGTTTAGGATTTTAGAACATTGCTGTTGACACTTCTGTCTCTAATGCCCTTGTAAATCTTAGGCAATCCTTCCAACCCCACTCACCCTATTTTTTAGTACATTCTCAATGAATTTTATTTGACGTCACCCTCACCCATCTTTATTTTCCTTTTCTGCTTTTCTGGAGCCCTAGGGAATTTCCTAAAAGCTCCCCAGTGACAGCCAGGGGTGGCAAGAACCAAGAAAGAGACCCCTGAATCCCTCCTGGACAAGTAGGGACAACACAATGGCCAAGATCTTCCTTCTGCAGACAGTGCCCGCCAAAGACAGGGCCACAACCTATGCAGCTAAGCCCAGATCCTCTATGTAGGGTCTGCATGTCCAGCTGCTTCCTTCTCTCCCTTTGGGTTCAGTTGGGGAAGTCAGCCCTTTGATATAAAGCAAAAGTGTGTTCCAAAACCATTCTGCTTACTGACCAAGGACACATTACTGCTTCACTCCTTGCCTTGTAATATTATATTGGTTCTTGTTTTTGTTTAATTTGAACATATTTTTAACATTTATTAATTTTTTGGCCACACAAACTTTATCTACAATTTTTTATTTTTGTATTGTATATTAATACCTTTTGTATTTAATAATGCTACCATAAATGTATTTAATAATGCTACCATACCAAAAGGCATATATTAGTGCCTTTTGTATTTAATAATGCTACTATAAAATGTATTTAATAATGCTACCATAACTTTCAAAATCGCTTTTTAATTATTTTCATCTTTTCAAGCATCAGTCTTTCCTAAATTGAATGGGAATATCACTTGTTTTAGGGAAGACGGATGGTACACATTCTCTGTATTGGCCATAAATATCCTCTGAAATACCTCTGGTTGTGAAGAAGAGGAGAAGACACTTGTCTAGCAGTCACAAGGGAAAAATGTATCTACAGCCTGATGCTTTAAAAGAGCTCTGAATGTTTTCATTGTATGGCCTAGCTTGTTCTAATTTTAAGAGATTCACAAAGGCAATAATTTGTATAGACAGAACACTGAGATGTAGACACCACCTAAATGTAGGCACCAGTCATTTCTTTACTGTGCAAATACGAACTTCATCATACTGCTTGCAAGAAATGCAGACACCAGCCACTTCTTTACTCTGCAAATATGAACTTCATCATACTGCTTGCAAGAAAATGCAAGATGGCAGTGTCATATAAAGTCACCTTTTTGCAGTCAAGAATAAGACAAAATTGTTGAAGGCTGAGTTCACTCAAATGGCTTCTTCTTGTGTCTGGATTTTTTCCATAGTTCTTTGATCCATGTGCCACATCAGTGATGATGGCACATAGCAACCCTATCTCATGGGAGCTGGCATGAACACTCTTTCCCCTTCCTAGCACTGGACATGGAGAATGGCTTGATGAAACTCAGCCACCTTGTTCTCCAGACTCTCAGTTCCACCTTCTCAACTTGAGTGTCCTCCAAGGTCCTTGCCACACCACAGCCTGGAAACTCAACCATAACCCAAGGCTACAGTAGGACTCACATCACTATTTCTCATCTCTCAGGGATAACTGTCCTTTTTTTTTTTTTTAATGGTCAGGCTTTTGCAAACCATGAATTCCTATACCTGTGAATTTTTTGTTTTCACATGGCATAAGGAATATCCAGTCGCTATTAGTTTTTTGATGACATTTTGATTCATTTGTGCAATTAATCCATCATAAGCGTACTCCCAACTGTATGTTTCTACTTGGCAATATTAAGATGAGTAAAAAAAAAGATGTGAGTCAAACCCATAGAGAGAGACAAGTTAACTGACCCATGTAACATTAAAAGGGAGGTGTAATAGGAACAACACAACAAAGTTTGCTGCCTGGGCATTAGAAGTAGAACACCGCACCCAAATGGCTCAAGCTAGTGGCCAGAGATATAAGAACTTAGAGGCACCTCTCTCACCTAGCAGGCTGAGTTCCCACCTTCCTGCTGCTTTCTTTAAACATGCCAGTTAGCAAGATGTGCAAATTAAAATTATATTATAATAGGGAAGACAAAGAACCTAAGCTCAGTGTATGTTATTAATGCAGAGGAAAAGTATTTAAGAACAACTTGAGTGGTAGGGGGTCAGTTTCTAAAGTGAGATGATGAACAAACTGTGTTGACCCGGAGGTTCCTTCTCAACTCAAGATGTCACATTCACTAGGAGGGGCAGGAAAAAAGCCCACATTGGTCAGGACTGTCTTTCCCTATCTCAGGAGATTGCATTCTGGGCTCATTCTACAGTTATTCTTGAGAATTGCAAGTGAGAAAGGGGGAGAATCCATTTGATTTACCCCCTGATAACCAGAGAACTGCATTAAGAACTCAAAAAGTTCTATTGTCCCCCATTGTAGTAATCCTCCTCCCACTCATAGCCTTGGCAATTATTGATCATCTTGATCTCAATAGATTTGCCTTTTCTAGAATGTCATATAAATGAAATCATTCTGTATGTAATAATTTAGATATGGTTTTCCTCAATTAGAATAACACTTTTGAGATTTATCATATTGTTTTATGTATCTGTAGTTTTTCTTTTATGTTGACTTGTACTCTTTCACTATTCTTTCTTGAATGAAAATACCATAATTTGCTCATTATTTTTATGTATATAAAATGTTATCAATATGGATAACTTCATGGATATTTGAAGAAACAGTCTAAATCGTTATTGTGGTTTCAAGTCACATCTTTATGACTTTGGTATTGAGCATAGTTTGGACTTATTTGCCATTCATATCTATTGATTAATGGTTACCATTTTATTTTACAATGTTTATTAATTTATGATTCTTAAATTTAATCTTATATGTATAATTCTCTATATAGATTGATCACAGTTACACACCGAAAATATTATTTCATGCTGAGCCTCTGGCATCTCTTGCCATTTTCTTAAGTGACATTGAAACACAACAATTATAATAATTTTAAATTGAATACATTACCTTTTCTGCTTTATAATATTTATTTCCTGTTTACAAATTATTTCTTAACCTAAGGTCGCAAAGGTTAACCTCTATGTTGTGTGTGTGTGTGTGTGTGTGTGTGTGTGTGTGTTTGAGACAAGGTCTCGTTCTGTCACCCAGACTGGAGTGTAGTGGCACTATCTTGGCTTACTGCAACGTCCACCTTCCAGGCTCAAGTGATCCTCCCACCTCAACCTCCCAAGTAGCTGGGACTACAGCCACCACCATGCCCAGCTAATGTTTTTGTGTTTTCATAGAGCCAATATCTCACCATGTTGTCCAGGCTGCTCCCAGACTCCTGGGCTCAAGTTATCCACTCCACTGGGCCTCTCAAAGTAATAGGATTACAGACATGACCCATTGCACCTGGCTATGTGTTTCAGAAATTTTCTATCTTAAGGTTTTACATTTTAATCTATGATTAATTTTGAATTATTTTTAATATATACTACAAAATAAGGGTGCACATTTTGGTTCTGATTTTTGGTATATGAATATTTAATTGTTCAAGAACCATTTGTTGCAAACTGTCCTTTCTCCATTAAATTTCTTTGGAACAAGAGTCAAAAATCTACCAACCATAAATGTGTAGGTCTATTTCTGGGTGCTAAGTTGTTCCATTTATCTAAATATATATCCTTACACCAAAGCACACTATCTGTACTAATACTGCATTACATTAAATTTTGAAATAGGTAATGTGAGTACCCCAACATTGCTCCTCCTTTTCTTAATGTGTTTGGATATTCTACTTTTACTTTCTAATATAAATTTTAGAATCTATTTGTTGATTTCTAAAAAAAAATTCATAATGGGATGTTGACTGAGGATGTAGTGAATGCATAGATTAAAATGTAAGAATCGCTCTCTTAATATTGACCTTCCAATTCATGAAATTAGTGTATCGCTATATTTATTTAGATCTTTTAAAACTAATCTCATCAGTGTTTTCTAATTCCCAGAGTACAAATTTTGCCCAATTTGTCTCTAAGAATAACATTTTATACTGCTGTAAATATATTTTAACTTCAATACTCAATTTTTCATTATCGCTACAAGGGAAGACAGTTGATTTTCACCTATGCATTTTTGCAAACTAAGAAAATCTAGTGACAACCATGTGGTATATATATTGCTACATGTGAGGCATGGATAAATAAACAACAAACATTCATTTCTCCTATATTTGAGACATCAGTCAAGCTGATATTCGAACATATAGGCAATAAAAATCAGATTAGAGAGGCTGCATAGGTATGTGGAAATCCACAAAACGCATGTGCATACAACCCTAATGTAAATGGTCACTGAAGGTATCCTGCAGGAAGTAATTTAAGATTGAACACATGAATAAGTAGCTGAAAAACGATGCAAATTTAAGCTGGGAAAGACAAAAGAATGATTAGTATTCATGTAGAAACCACGACATGTATACAAGTCAAAATATTTGAGGCATCACAAGGAGAACAGCAATTAGAGTACACATGAAGGAAGTTACAAATCTATGTCACAGCTAGATTTTTAAGAAATTATGTGGGGTTGAGGCTTAGCCCCTGCATTGGCAAATAAAAAGTTTAGGTGATGAAAATAGAAAACCTGAAGTCCAGGAAGTGTCCACACAAAATTTTAGTATTTTCAAGTTAGAAGCTTCTCTTGACTGAGTTGGACCTCCCTGTGAAAAATACGAAATCAGAAAACGAACTCTCCTCCTAGAAAACGACATTTCAGTACCAAGCATAGGTTCCTTTCACGCCTAAACCTCTACTTACTTGCATTGCAGAAGTACCTGCTACACTATAGTTTTGGGCATGAGGGACCCCTGTGCTCACAGCGCCATCTAGCATCAACAGAAAGAGGGGGCTGATGACAACAGAAAGGGGGGCTGATGGCAGTCTTAATATCAGGAAGGGAAAAAAAAAAAACACAAAACAAAACAGATGGCGGTCCAGCATCCAGGAACTGCTGTGTTCATTTAAGTAGGATTTTTCTTATATTCGTTTAAAAACTGAAACATAATTCATAATTGCTGCAGGGGCTAGGGGTCAAATGCAATTGGTAACTATTCCCAATAAAGACCAGGGAATCCTGGCCAAGACCACTTTTCCTATCACTTAACGCAAGGGTTGAAAGGTCGAAATGAATCCCATTACGCTAACTGATTTCATTTACAAACATGGATGTATAGGAGTGTGTTACTATGCACGGAATCATACTTCAGATGTGACTGTAAAACGAATTCACCTGACTTTGCAGTGTCCCATTAAACCCGGAACTGTGTGTTTCCATACACATCACTCCATGCGGTAGCACTACAGTTCATAAGATGAATGTAATTTCTTAGACTAAAGCCTTAACGGGTTATTATACTTTCAAATGTTTTCTAATGTGATATAGATGTCTGGCGTATTCGCTCAAGTATACGTGGCGGGGCCGGGGTCCCAATCCCCCGTCGGAGCGAGCAGCGCCGCAGACCCCAGCTCCTCGGTTTTCACACCGATGCCGGCAGGAAATGCGCCATTGTCCGGCGCAGCGAAACAGCCCGATTTGCGCTGTGGGAAGGTCACATGACAGAGGGGGAAGACGGTGACCGGCAGGAGCCGATCCACTGCGCGCCTGCGCGGCTCCGGTGGCGTGGACGACGGTGGTCTCCCCTCACCGTTTCCGTTTCCGGGCGAGTCTGTTCGGCTTATGGCGTTTGGCAGGAGTCTCCTCTCCGCCGCTTGCGCCGCACAAAATCTTTAACCCGCGTTGTACCCGTAAAATTTTTCCTGTTTAGGCTTCTTATCATTGTTTTGGTTCTTGCTCCTGTATTAACTTTGTTTTTGTTTTTGTTTGTTTGTTTTGTGATGGAGTCTGGCTCTGTCGCCCAGGCTGGAATGCGGTGGCGCGATCTTGGCCCACTGCAAGCCCCGCCTCCCGGATTGACGCCATTCTCCTGGCTCAGCCTCCCTAGTTGCTGGGACTACAGGCGCCCGACACCACGCCCGGCTACTTTTTTTTTTTTTTTTTTTCAGTAGAGACGGGGTTTCACTATGTTAGGATGGTCTCGATCTCCTGATCTCATGATCTGCCCACCTCAGCCTCCCAAAGTGCTGGAATTATAGGCGTGAGCCACCGCGCCCGGCCGTATTAACTTTTGTTTTAACCTAAGGTTTGTTTCTTTTTCCCAGAAAAATACCTTGGTGTTTCTGCAACACCCTCTTAAACTGCACAGACCATGATTTTATACCCTTTTTAAAAAAATGTTAGTAATTTTCATTTCTTTTTTTTTTTTTTTTTTTTTTTGCATTCGTCTGAAAAATTGAATTATTTTTCAGTAATCCTGAAATTACTGTCATTTTTTAAGGGATACTTCTTTAATCATGTTTGTATTTTCCCTAAGATTCTCGATTGACTATCTTTTATCTTTTCCAACTAAGTACCTGTCATACGAGAGGTATTGTGGGGGCTTCAAGGTCAAACTTTCCCCCAATGCCTCTATATCCGTTAAAAAATACCATCTTTTATTTTAACAAAAAGATGTACAAGGGTGAAAAGTTTCTCAGCTATATGCTTTTCTCTGTATCCTGACTTCCCTTACTTCATCACTCTATCCATCACTTTACAACTGATCATTCAATCCCAAAATTGTTTTACTAATCGATTTATTAAATTTGTGCCTTCCATTTGAAGAATCGGGGTTTACCAAAGGCCTGGTTTTTCCTAGGACCTGGGAGAACACAAGATCTGGTTCCCAGTGCCAGAGAGGTGGTCACATAGGAAGAAACAGGTCATGGGTCAGACAAGAGCCACAAGGGCATCTGCCGATATAAACACATTTCCTGTTAGACGGACACTTGGTTATGAGTCAGACACTTAATGGCTTAGGGCGTTGGTCTCGTAAAAGAAGTATCCCATGAAAGGCACACTGTAAACACCCATTTCCAGCTCCCCTTCATCTCCCGTTACTGCAGAGTTGATAGCCATTCTGGTACCAGGACCCGGATATAGGTGGGAGTTCCCAGAACAGGAGGTCAGAGTTGGCCTGTACAGTACCTCTAGGAGTCTAAATAAGGGCTACCTACTAGAAGTCAATGAAACAAACACTTAGGCGGATCTAAATGGAAATTATATATATCTCAAACTGCTACATGTTGATATATATATCAATTAAACTGCTATACATGTAATAGTCTTTTATACATACGAACTTGAAAGCAAAAATGAAAGTAATTCATAAATGAACTCACAATATCTTGAAACTCTAATTCTGATCTGAAATGGATTTTGATTCAGAGTCATGGATGTCTTCCACCATCTGTTCCATGAAGAGAGATGGCAATGAGGCATTCCTTAGTAAATGAGGCTGCACCACTCTGTAATTTCAACCTGTCCTGCTGACACCTTTCTGCATGTTTTGCTGCAGGTGACATTACAGAAGGAAATAGCAGAAGGTCTCAAAACAAGTTAATCCATGTGCAGACAATGAAAACTATGTCATGGCTGCAAGCAGGCTAACAGAATTGTAATAACATTTGACAGAAAATAATACAAAAATGAAATATAGGAAGGATATGGAAATATTTATCAAGGGAGCCATATTAGTAGAACTGGATCTTAGAGAACAAGAACATCTTCCTTGATCAAAGGGGCAAAACTTTCCAGAAGGAGAGAAAAGGAGCATATGAGGTAGAAGTAGCATGATCCGTAAGAGGGTCTCTACAGTGGCTTGAGAATGGGGAGACAAGAAGAGTCTGAGGGGAACAGCAGGGTTTATGCCTGTTCTGAGAACAGAAAGGAGCAAAAAAAAAAATGTTCATTTTCAAGTTCAAATCCTCTTCAGATTGAAAGATAGAGTTAATTGGGGAAAAGACAAAAATACAGGTAAAGAGTTTGAGAGATTCATATGTAAGATTCAATATTAAAAAAAAAAAAATCTGTGTTGCTCTTTGGCCCCTGCATGTGTTGGGCTCACAGGGGATAATACTTTTAAAATTTATGTCCTCTGATTTCAGTCTAGTGGGAATTCAGAAAACTTAACAAAATCCAAACTATAAGTGGAAGTGTGCCCTTGGGAACTGAGAGGACAGGCATGAGACCTGTAATGGGATGGACAAGGAAGGCCTCTAGGATGAGGAACATTGGGGGAGATTCTGAAGATTGAGGAACACTTTTTGACCAAACAGAGGAGGGGAATTACAAGAGGAAGAAGCGTGTCCATGGCACAGGCCAGGGCATGAGAATGGGGCAGTGGATTTGAAGGAATTCTGGGAGTTACTGTTTGTAGATAATAGGAGTAAAAAGGGAAGAGCACTGTGGGACTGGATGTTAATCCAGTGATGTTTCTCCATGAACATATACTTGTTCAGACATCTGAGTCTAGTCTACATGTCTCCTTATGTTCTTTGATATTCTCCTACAAGCCTTATGATTGTTTGTGCTGTCTGAGAGCATAACATGCGTTACAATTCCAGAAAAATACGCAAGGGCTGGGAGGAAGAAATTTGTATTATTTCACTCAAGTAATGTCCCATCACCTTTGTAACAGTCTATTGTTTCAAGCACATCACATGTCCTGTTCCCTGTCAGGGGTGGAGGATTATACTACAGGGCTTTGTAAAACAACAGGTAGGGCTCATTGAGCACCATCTTATGATCTCCCTGTCACATTGGGTCTTTTCCAATCTGCAGTAGTTTCTCAGTCTGTTTTGCATGATTTTGACACTTGTGAAAAGAACTGATCAGTAATTCTGTGGGGTGTCCCACAATATTGATTTGTCTCATATCTTCTCATGATTAGAGTGGGGACATGGGTAAATTAAACATGCCTGAGTTTGATGACAAGAAGAACTGTACAATATACTATTAAGTAAGCTAAGGCTAGGCACAGTGGTTCATGCCTGTGATCCCAATCCTTTGGTAGGCTGAGGCAGGAGAATTGCTTAAGCCCAGGAGTTCAAAATCAGGCTGGGCAACATGGTGAGACCCCCATCTCTACAATAAATTTTTTAATTAGCCAGGGTTCATGGCACTTTCCTGTAGTTCCAGCTACCCAGGAGGCTGAGGCAGGAGGATTACTTGAGCCTAGGAAGTCAAAGCTGCAGTGAACCATCTTCATGCCAATGCACTACAGTCTGGAATACAGAATGAGATCATCTCTCTCATTTTGGGGAGGTGGGGGGACAGGAGTGCAGTGGCACGATCTTGGCTCACCGCAACCTCCGCCTCCTGGGTTCAAGTGATTTTCCTGCCTCAGCCTCCCAAGTAACTATGATTACAGGAACATGCCACTACTGCCTGGCTAATTTTTGTATTTTTAGTAGAAATGGGGTTTCACCATGTTGGCCAGGCTGAGAGACTGTATCTTAAAAAAGAAAAAAGAAATGCAAACTTAGAAAAATAAGCAAAAAAGGGAAATGTCAATTAGTAAACTTAGAATACTGGTAAACTTCACAGGGTTAGGAAGTGGATTGAATTGGAGAATTGCACACATGGGGCACTTTTGGTAATGTTCTGTTTATTAAACTAGGAAGTAACTTTTTAAAAATATTAATTTTTCTATTAAATATTTTTAAATACTTTTATATTTACAGAGCACTTTCAGAGACAGTGCAGATGATTTATATATATCCCAAGCACAGTTTTCTTAATCTCTTAAATTAGTGTTGCATATTTGTCAAAATTAACAAACCAGTATTACATATTATAATTCAATAACATCACACTTCTGTTCAGATTTCTTAGTTTTCTTTTATTGTCAATTTTATGTTCTAGGATTTCACCCAGGATATCATGTATTCCTAGACTCCTTTTGCTTTGACAGTTTCTTAGACCTTTCTTGTTTTTGAGGCCATTGACATCTCTCAAGTGGGATTTAACTATTTCACTGATGTTTTTCTAATGTTTTGACTGGAGTTGTTGGTTTTAGGGAAGAAGATTACAGATGGAATATGCCATTCTCATCACATCATATCAAGGGTACACACTATCAATGTGCTTATTATTGTTGATATTAACTTGATAATTTCCATGAGATAATTTAGGTCAGGGATCTCCATTTCTTCAAAGAATCTTAGTTCTTTATATTGGTGAATAGTAAGGTAATTTTTGTTTCCCTTTGCATGCTGACCTTTTTAAAAAGAAGTCACTGTGCCATGCACATATTTAAGAGTTGGAAAAACATGCTCCACCTCCTGCTAGGCAGAGCTTCTATAATGCCATTTGTATTTCTTTGCCGTGAAAATTTCTCTATTCTACTCCATGCATTATTTATATTCATCATTTAGTATATCACATAAAATGTATGAAATCACAAATATTTACTTCACACTGTAATTACTAGTTTATTAATTTTGTTTCTCAAATTGTTCTAGAGTTTGCCATGTAAGGTCTTTCAGATAATTCCTATACCATTTTGATATATCCACGTTGTTGCAGTTTGATTTTTTTGTTTGTTTGATTGCTTTGTTGGTTGTGTTACTGTTTAGCATTTTATTACTTTCTGCACTATAAAGTGCTCAAGGTTAATTGTGTTGATTCCCTAACCAAACCTAATGTTCATAATTTCTTCAAGGAATTTTTTTTTTTTTTTTTTTTGAGACACAGTCTTGCTCGGTTGCCCAGGTTGAAGTGCAATGGCACGATCTCAGCTCACTGCAAGTTCTGCCTCCCGGGTTCACGCCATTCTCCTGCCTCAGCCTCCTGCGTAGCTGGGACTACAGGCACCGACACCATGCCCAGCTAATTTTTTTGTTTTCAGCAGAGACGGGTTTTCACCGTGTTAGCCAGGATGGTCTCGATCTCCTGACCTCGTGATCCGCCTGCCTTGGCCTCCCAAAGTGCTGGGATTACAGGCATGAGCCATCGCACCTGGCTGGAATTTTTCTTTTTATTGGTGTCTAGTATTAGAAACAATGATCAGGGCAGTGGGTGCACTCATTGCTGCTGGTTGATCTGTTGATTCTGGACTTTGCCAGCTGACAGGAATATATCTGCATATTAACTCCACAAAAACACATAAAAATATATCTTCATTTGTCTATGTGTATCTATATAAATTTAAGCCTGTATTCCTACTAATGTCTCCAGCATTATGTATTCTAATCAAGTACCACGTGAATGAATCTGCTTATTTTTACTACTTGCATGTAACCTCTCATTCTAACAATGAGAAAATTGACCCCCTTTATGAAAACGTTGAGTCCCAAAATGTATGCAGACTGGTATCAGAGTTGGTCACTCATACTCCCATAGGAAAGAACTATATAAATTAAAATGTGCAATTATATTATTCTATCTGCATTTCTCAATGGAATACCCCCATTCGATAATGTTTTAATTTGTATACATTTTTATTCACTCTTTGTGATGTAAAGTTCCGTAGAATTTTACAAATAGTAGCATTAACTGACCATTTTAGTAGCATAGAGAATAATTTCACTGCTGGTAAGATATTTGCAATTTTCCTTTCCAACCCTCC
The DNA here is from genome assembly GCF_047675955.1 of Chlorocebus sabaeus. NCBI lineage: Eukaryota > Metazoa > Chordata > Mammalia > Primates > Cercopithecidae > Chlorocebus > Chlorocebus sabaeus. Next base: position 3,963,432 of record NC_132929.1, on the reverse strand, counting down.
TCTCACAAGCTCCTAGCAGCCTCTAATCATTTTACTATAATTTCAACTTTCGCAGTGTCATATAAATTATACTGAACAGTACATAGTGATGCAAACTACCTTCATTTTCTTATAAATATGCCTTTAAGATTAGTGAAGCAGTGCAGTGTATCTCACAATGAATTTGGTCTGCATTTTACTAATGACTAAATTTGTTGAGCATTGTACATTTGTATAACTTCTTTGGGAAAATGTCTAGTCACACAAAAATTTTGCCCATTATTAATTAGGATATTTTTCTTTTTATTTTTTAGTTGTAAGAACATTTTACATACTGTGGATAATAGACCCCTATCAAGTATATGATTTGCAAACATTTTCTCCCATCGTTTGAGTTATCTTGATTGTGTACTTTGATTAGTACAATTTTAAGTTTTGATGATTTCTTTTTGGCTTCTGTTACTTGTATTTTGATGAAGTATCTTAGACTCTATTGTTTAAACTAAGGCTGTGAAGACTAATTCATACATTCACTTTCATCGATTTTGTCATTTTAACTCTTACGTTTAGGTCTATGATCCACTTCAAGCCAATTGTTTATATGATTTGAGGGAGGAATCCAACCTGCAAGTGGATATCCACTTCTGCTAGCAATATTTGTTGGAAGAAACATTTTTCCATATCGATATGCTTTTGCAATCTTTAAAATCAGTTAAACCATAAATATAAAGGTAATTTTGTGGACCCTCAATTCTATCCAATAACACATATGGCTGAACTTATACCAGGACCACAATGTCTGGATTACTCTCAGTTTGCAATAACTTTCTAAGTCAAGAAATATGAGTCAAGTACTCCAGCTGTATTCTTCTGGGTTAGTTTTGGCTATTTTGGAGCAATTGCACTTTCATATGAAATTTAGAAGTAGCTTGTCAATAACTGCATTTTTTTTAAAGAAGCAGTATTTTACTGTAGATTGTATTAAATCCATAAATTCATTTGGAAAGTATTTCCGTCTTTACAATGTTAAGTTTTCTAATCATTGATCGTGGGATTTTTGTTTTTACATTTTTTAGGACATCTTCAGTCTCTTTCAATACATTTTATAGTTTTCAATGTACATATTTTACACAGATTTCATTACATTATTCCTAAGTATTTCTCCACTTTGAAACTTTTCTCATAGGAATAGTTTTCTGAGTTTCTTTTTTGTTTTTGAGATAAAGTCTCACTCTTGTCACTTAGGCTGGAGTGCAATGGCACAATCTCGACTCACTGCAACCTCCACCTCTGCTCTTAGGATCAAGTGATTCCCCTGCCTCAGCCTCCTGAGTAGCTGGGATCACAGGTGCCCACCACCATGCCCAGCTAATTTTTGTATTTTTAGTACAGACGGGGTTTCACCATGTTGGCCAGGCTGATCTCAAACTCCTGACCTCAGGCGATCCACCTGCCTCGGCCTCCCAAAGTGCTGGGATTACAGGCGTGAGCCACCTTTGTATACTGCAGAGTTACTGAACTTGTTTTTAGATTCTAATCTTATTTTAGTGAACTCCTTAGGATTTTCTATACCCAGGATTATGTCATTTGCAAATGAAGATGGTTTAACTTCTTCCTTTCCATTGTGGATGTCTTACATTTTTTGTAGCGTAATTGTCCTGGCTACATCCTCCAAAATTCTGTTGAATAGAAGTGGCAAGAGTGGACCTCTGTGTCTTATCTCTAATCCTAGAGAAATTACTGAGGCTTTCATGACATTGTATGTTGTTACGTGAATTTTTAATTGATGCTCTTTTTAGGCAAAGTTCCCTTCTATGCTTCATTTGCTCAATGTTTTCATAAATGCTCAAATCATAAATGGGATTCGAATTAGTCAAATGCTTATTCTTCATCTTAAGAGGTGATCATGTGTTTTTACTCTTTATACTATTTAGATAGTATATTTTACTAATTGTTTTTGTATGTTTATCCAAACTTGCAGTGCTGGAATAAATATCCTTGGTAATAGCATATGTCCTTTGTCTGTGGTGGTTTTGTGTTTTCATAGTTTTTCGTTGAGGAGTCTCATATTTATAAGGCATGTTGGTCTCTAATTTTCCTCTCTTATAATGTCTTTTTCCAGTTGTAGTATCAGGTTAACTGACTTCATAAAATGCATTGGGAATTACTCTCTTTTTCCTTTTTGGTTTTTGTTCCTTTGTTTGTTTTCTTGTTCTCTTGGAAGAGGAGTTAGTGAAGGATTGTTATAAATTCTTTAAAGTTTTGGTATAATTTACTAGTGAAGTAATCTCACCCTGGGCATATAATTGAATCCTAACAACAAACTGTGAGCTTGGAAGATGATTCCTCCCCAGCTGAACCTTCAGCTGAGACTTCAGCCTGGACATCATCTAAACCAGGATTCATGCCCCAAAGAAACAGTGAGTAATATGTGTGTGTGTGGTTTTGAGGCACTTTGCTGTATAAATGAGTTATATAGCAATAAATAAGCAGTAAATCTGACAGTATAGTGTGGCATCCTGGATTGAATCATTGACAGAAAAAGTGACATTAATGTAAAATCAGGTAAAGTATAAAGACAATCTGTATTTCAGTCAATGGTTTTAACTACATTCAGTTTTATTTGTTTTCACAACTATGTTATGGCTATTTAAGATGTTAAGACTACGAGAAGCTGAACGGTATGTAAAACTATACTCTCCTTATACTTTTCAGTAAATCTAAAATTATTTATTATTTTTAATTGTCAGATAATAACTGTATGTACTCTTATTCATGGGGTTAATTGTGGCATTTTGATATATGTATACATTGTGGAATGGACAAATTAGGCTAATCATCATATCCATTACCTCAAATATTTATTATTTCTTTGTGGTGAGAACATTTGAAATTATCTCTGTTAGCTGTTTTGGGAAATATACAGCCCATTCTTATTATCTATATTTACCGTGCTATGAAATAAATCACCAGACATTATTCCTCCTGTCTAATAGAAACTTCACACCCTCTGACCAACATCTCCCCTTCCCCAACCACCCCTTCATAACAACCTCTGGTAAACACCATATCATTCTCAACTTCTATGAGTTTGACTTCTAAGATTCCACATAGAATTGAGATCATATGGTATTTGTCCCTCTGTGCCTAGCCTATTTTACCTAGCATAATGTACTGTAGGTTCATCCAAGTTGTTGCAAATGACAGAATTTCCTATATTTTTAAGGCTGAATGGTATCCCATTGTGTATATGTACCACATTTTTGTTAATCCATTTATCCATTAATGAGCTCTTAAGTTGTTTCCAAATCTTGACTAATGTAAATAATGCTGAAATGAACATGAGAATACAGATATCTCTTCAACGTAATGATTTCAGTTGTTTTGGCATACACCCTGGAGAGAGATTGCTGTATCATACAGTAATTCTATTTTTAATTTCTTGTGACACTTCCATAGTGCTTTCTAAAATGTCTGTACTAATTGACATTCCCACCAACAATGTACAAAGGTTATCTTTCTTCATTTCCTCACCAACATTTGTTATATTTCATCATCCTGACAATAACCAATGTAGCAGGTGTGAGCCAATATCTCATTATGATTTTAATTTACATTTCTCTGATGATTACAGATGTTGAAGAATTTTTTGTATGTCTTTTGGCCATTTGTATGTCTTATTTTGAAGTCCTTTGCCCATTTCTTATGTTGTTACTTATACTCTTGTAATTAAGTGGTGCCAAGACGAGCTCGGTCGTGGAGACCCTAACCCAGCAGCGCTAGAGGAATTAAAGACACACATACAGAAGTATAGGGTATGGAGTGGGAAATTAGGGGTCTCACAGCCTTCAGAGCTGAGAGCCCCAAACAGAGATTTATGCACATATTTACTGACAGCAAACCAGTTATAAGCATTGTTTCTACAGATTATAGATTAACTAAAAGTACTCCTTACAGGAAACAAAGGGATGGGCCAAAACAAAGGGATGGGTCTGGCTAGTTACGGCAGTAGGAACATGTCCTTAAGGCACAAATCACTCATGCCATTGTCTGTGGTTTAGAAACCCCTTTAAGCGGTTTTCTGCCCTGGGTGGGCCAGGTGTTCCTTGCCCTCATTCCGGTAAACCCACAACCTTCAGCATGGGCGTCATGGCCATCACAAGCATGTCACAGTGCTGCAGAGATTTTGTTTATGGCCAGTTTTGGGGCCAGTTTATGGACAGATTTGGGGGCCTGTTCCCAACAAAGTAGTTTGAGTCTTTTAAGTATTTCACAATTAAAATCTTATTTTACAAGTGTTATTTTGGTACCAAAAAAAAAAAAAAAAAAAAAAAAAAAAACCAACTACACAGACATAAACAAATAACCTTCACAAGGTGATGATGTTTCATTGGTTGATGGTCATATATGTAGGGAGAGAGCAGGAAAGCAGCTTCCTTATCTATTCACAATTCTAAATTCAGGTGCATCTGCTTCAGAAAGACACCATCAAGCTCCAGGAACTTTTCTCCTCTTTCTTTTTTTTCCACTGGCTTCCCATTACATAGTCCCACTTTGAGTGTCAGTAATCACTTCTTCAAAGAAAGGTTCCTATGTCTCACATATCACAGAAAATCCCATTTTTAGAAGTTGTCAGATAGTTTATCTACAAGATCCCACTAAAGCTCTTTTGGAAGGCAGGGATTCAGGACATTAGAAGGAAAGATTGAGAGATACCAATGACAAGGAACACAAGTCATATTTCTGCATTTAAGAGAGTGTTTCCTTGTGCAGGGAATCCTTTAAGTTTTAGATGACAACTATACCTTCAAGACTTTGAGAGAACCCTGTGATGATGAAGTCATTTTATTCTATAGACTCCGTCATGAATTTATTGGGAGCAGATGTTCTGCTGGGATTTCGTTGTGGAATTATTGTTGTAACCGAGCGAGTTAGAGAGAAACGTCACACTTTGAGACGAATTCAGGGGTCCCTTCTTAGCCAGCTACTGAGAGAGGGCTAATGCTCGAAATTCTCTCAGCCCCGAAGAAGGGGCTTGATTTTCTTTCATACTTTGGTTTAGAAAGGGGAGCGGGGAGCTTAACTGTAGCAATCTTACAGAAGTAAAACTGGCAAAAATGTTAAAAAGACTAATGGTTACAGAAAAGCAAACAGTTCCAGGTGCAGGGGCTTTAAATCCATCACATGATGATAGACGCTGGGCTATCAACCGGACACGAACGCGGGGGCTTAGGGTACTATCATCCGGAAGAATTCCTGGGAACTGCGGACCTAGCTTGCCATAGCATTGTATCAGTTATTTGCATTCTTTGATGTGCTGGGAGTCAGCTTGCACAAGTTAAGTCCTTGAGGAAGGGGGTGGGTAAGGAGCCCTTGTTGTCTTGCAAATGAAGGAGCCAAATGGAGTCCCTCCGCTTTCTCAACTAAGAGAGAGTGATTCCGGTTAATACCAGTTTAGAGTATCACATTATAGTGCCGAATGACAATTCCGACAGCCACAGAATAGGTATCGTCATGGTCATAGGTGGGCTATGAAAAAAATAATCCTTTGGGTATATACCCAGTAATGGGATGGCTGGGTCATATGGTACATCTAGTTCTAGATCCTTGAGGAAGGATTATAAATTATGCTGCTATAAAGACACATGCACACGTATGTTTATTGCAGCACTATTCACAATAGCAAAGACTTGGAATCAACCCAAATGTCCATCAGTGACAGATTGGATTAAGAAAATGTGGCACATATACACCATGGAATACTATGCAGCCATAAAAAAGGATGAGTTTGTGTCCTTTGTAGGGACATGGATGCAGCTGGAAACCATCATTCTTAGCAAACTATCACAAGAACAGAAAACCAAACACCGCATGTTCTCACTCATAGGTGGGAACTGAACAATGAGATCACTTGGACTCGGGAAGGGGAACATCACACACTGGGGCCTATTATGGGGAGGGGGGAGGGGGGAGGGATTGCATTGGGAGTTATACCTGATGTAAATGACGAGTTGATGGGTGCAGCACACCAACATGGCACAAGTATACATATGTAACAAACCTGCACGTTGTGCACATGTACCCTACAACTTAAAGTATAATAATAATAAATAAATTTTAAAAAAAAGAAAAGAAAAAAATAATAACTTTGTATACCTGATAGATTAAGCCAATCTCTGCTGACACTGACCAAAAAAGTCAGAATGCAGTCCATTAAGGATACACAGTAGATGCGCACAAGGAGCAACCCCTCAAAAAAATAGCAAGCATGTTGATGAGCTCTAATGCCTCACGGTGATAGACTCAAAATTGTGCTAACATGATATTACAGGCACAGAGGATATAGTGCTAAGCAGCAAAACCCCAAATATTTCTATGAAAGCATCACAGATATTATTTCCCACAGGCTCCTAAACAACTTGTAAGCTGGTTTCACTGAGGTTAGACTGCCCACTAGGTTTCTCAGAAAGATGTCAATGTAAACATTGAAACTTCCCAAATAAGAGTACATTATGAGGCAAGAACCCAACACCCTGTTTGCACCCAACAGTCTAAATAGAAGTTAAGAGTTCAATGAATACATAGCTTATATGTATGACATCAGAACATGCTATTAACTTAAGTGAACTTACAGCCTGAAAGTCTAGTTGCAAACACAGTCAACATCCAAAATTATAAATTACGTTTCTTCTTCACTTAATATGTTCATGAAGAAATACAAAAACCCATTCCATTTTTCAAGTAGCTAACAGGAAAGTTGACCATAGTAACAAGTAATACAAAGAATACATTTTTTTTTTTTTTTTTTTTTTTTGAGGCGGAGTTTCCCTCTGTCGCCCAGGCTGGAGTGCAGTGGCCGGATCTCAGCTCACTGCAAGCTCCGCCTCCCGGGTTCACGCCATTCTCCTGCCTCAGCCTCCCGAGTAGCTGGGACTACAGGCGCCCGCCACCTCGCCCGGCTAGATTTTTGTATTTTTTAGTAGAGACGGGGTTTCACCGGGTTAGCCAGGATGGTCTCGATCTCCTGACCTCGTGATCCGCCCGTCTCGGCCTCCCAAAGTGCTGGGATTACAGGCTTGAGCCACCGCGCCCGGCCAAGAATACATTTTATGAAAGCCACAAAACATGTGCTTCTGCAGTAACTGATCAAGAGTGATTTGTATGATCACTATCCATGGGATTAGAAAGAGGAGTGGAGGAAAAAATGAATATTAAATTGTTCTGGATTAAAGAATTGGATGTGGAATGCAGCCTAGAGATACTATTGTTCATATATATAACATTAGGACAGAAATTCTCAACTACAGCTTTTTCTAAGTCCGTAGAAATTAGCCAGTCTAGTGCGAACATTCAGCTACCTCTATGCCATACCTATCTTCCTTCTCAATCGTTTTTCTGAATTGTATCTTATAAAATTATTTCTCCACATATTTTGTATTTTTGTTATTTCTAGTTTGACCTTAAGGTATTCCTCTGGACAGTGTCTATAAACTATAGCCCTGCCCAAAGGAGACAATACAATTTGGTCATGGATGTCTACTATGTACTTTTCACAGGATTCTCCTTTATCCTCATGGATGGCCAAATGCATAAGTATCTGACCTGTGACCAGGTGTCCCTATCACAGGAAACTTCATTATATTGGAAGATTCCTTCGTGGTTCTTGTGTGATCTGTGTATGGTTTACCCACACCAAGGCTGCCATGCTGTCAGGGAGCCCTGACTGGGAAAACACTTAGGTTCAAGTGTGTTGGTTGAGTAAGACCCAGAGGAGGCAGCTCAGTAAAACACATAAAATAGCACGAGCAGTGCATTCCTTACACATCCCAGAGAAAAAAGGTCAGCATGCGTCACATGACCAATGAGAAGAGGGGAGCCTTCCTGGACACACACACACAAACCAGTAGGGAGCAAAGAGAGAAAGTCAGAGGGAGGCCCAGTTGCTGAAGCCTTTATTGGAATCCACTGCATTACACACGCAGGTTTCTCTTGGGTAGTTCTAATTTCTGGGTTTACAGGAAGCAAGCATAAGTTCCATAGAGTCACACTGTGATGGACAGGTGGCTACTGCGGCATATCTGCTCAGTTCACATGGAGTAGGTGTACTCTGTGGGACAAGTCAATGTAACTGTATCAACAACTTTCAGGAACTGGGAGGAATTGAGGAACTTGAAACTGTGTCAAGGATGACTGAGTCCTGCTTGTGGTATATGCAAGTTAAGTGTTATACAAAATAGAGGCTGAGGCAGAGTAAAATTATCAGAATTTGCAACATATGAAATAGGAATTTCAGTAATCCACTATTAACTGCCTAAGAGTCATGCAGAAGGTAAGAGGACTTGGTTAATTTATATGAAAATATGTTTGAACATGTTTCCTCAATAAAAGAACAAACTACAGCAGATCAACAACCATAATATTCCACTGAGAAATGAGCAGTCACAGAGAAAAATAGTGTATCCACTAATGCTAAAATGCACATTTTCACACCTTTCAAATAGAGATCCATCTAAAAGTTGATAGTATCAAAACACTGCTGGCCACAACACAAACTTTATGTGGTTGTCTTTGTATATGTCACCTGAATCTAGTCTAAAAAGCTTCCTTGAGAGCTTCTACTAATATCATCAAAACTTGCAGAGTAGCAGTAGATTAGAAAGATAATCTCACAGAAAGTATCATAGGAATCTCACAAGGAATGCAGCATCACCAAATGCTTCTGATTAGCACAGATGATAAGGAAGGAAAAGTCAGGCAAGATGAGATTAAAAGTGACTCGGAAGAGTTTGATCCAAATGGAAGAAATTTAATAATACCTTTCTTAGTGTGTTTTGCATAATTTTTCATCTCCCTGAATAAAAGTGATATAACACAAATATCCACATTTGTAAAGTTGAAAAGAGATATCATCAATAATTATGAGGTAAAGATTCTAATTCATAAGAAGTATTTGTGTTATCGTTTGTCAATGGTTTTATTCTTTCATTGTGACAAAAATAATGATGCATTTCACAATTGATGCAAATGATACGCCTTTCACTTACATAGAAAACACTGTCAGTATCAGCAATACTGACTTTGTGGTTGGCATATTGACCAGCCGTTAGTCTACAAGTGTTATGTATCATTAGCTCATTCAATTCTCACAATATCTTAACAGTTAGGCCTATTACCCCTCCCATGATACTGAATCTAAGCTAAAGCCCTACAGGAAAAGAAGAGAAGTACCTTGAGGTTGACTGTGTTTGTCTCCAGAGTCCAGACATTCATTCAGCTTGCTGATGAAGGACACGTTTTACAACTTCAAGCTTTCCTGGTAATATTTAGTCTTGTTGTTGTTTTGGGGTTGTTTGTTTTGGCATAAAAATACCTTTAACATTTGTTTGCGGTTTTCTTTTTTTAATTTCACATAGACATCATCTAAAAAGCAAATTAACATTTTTGCTTTCTCTATTCATGCCTTTCTTTCCTTTATTTAAAAAATGTCTTTGTAATTGTTTTTTAATATACTTTCAATTATTTTCATCTTTTCAAGTATCATTTTACTAATTGAATGGAAATATCACTTTTATTAGGAAAGACAAATGCTACATGTTATTTGTTTTAGTGTTCCACAGAAATTTGCTCTGAAATACCTCTGGTTGAAAAGGAGAGGGATACTTTTCTGAAAATCACAAGTCAAAATTTACTCAGAATCACATGCTTAAAAAGAGCTGCGATCATTTTCATTATATGACTTAGTTTCTTCTAATTGTGAAAGGTACACAAGGAATTAATTTGTGTATACAGAACACTGATATTATTATTCTGAATGCAGTGAAAGCTACTTTGCTGCTCTGGAAGTTAGATTGTCCTCATATTATTTGCTTTTCGTCTTACGCAAATGCTATAGACATTAGTTAAGTCTTTCTTTGATGCCTTCCAACTTGTTTTTGTGAATATCTGCATGACATGTCTTTATACAGATAACCCATAATATAGATATGTATCCTTTTCCTACTCTTTGATGAGAGATTACCAAAAATTGTTTCTGATTTGCCTTAAAATAAAAATGCTACTAAGGTGGTGCTGTCATCCATCTCCAGCCTGCATATAGTTTAATAGTACGGTCTTATAGGAAGAGAATTACAAACTTTATTGATTTTGTATTATCAACTAGCAAAATATTTTTATATTTTTATTTTTTATTTATTTATTTATTTCGAGACGGAGTCTCACACTGTTGCCCAGGCTGGAGTGCAGTGGCCGGATCTCAGCTCACTGCAAGCTCCTCCTCCCGGGTTTATGCCATTCTCCTGCCTCAGCGTCCCAAGTAGCTGGGGCTACAGATGCCCGCCACCTCACCTGGCTAGTTTTTTGTATTTTTTTGGTAGAGATGGGGTTTCACTGTGTTAGCCAGGATGGTCTCAATCTCCTGACCTCGTGATCTGCCCATCTCGGCCTCCCAAAGTGCTGGGATTACAGGCTTGAGCCACCGCGCCCGGCCTAGCAAAATATTTTTTAAAGGTTTTCATGCTCAAAGTTTTTTACATTTTTGTTTTCCTTGATTCAATCAATATTTTACCCACCTTTCTATTTCACTTCTATGTTGTTGTTTATTGTTTTAAGCTGAACCTTTGATACTCCTCTGAGTGAAGCGATGGGTGAGTGTCCTGGGTAGTGAATATGGGATTCCTCAACCTGGATTAAACAGAGATTTCCATCTGAAGAAACAATTCAGGGCTCCAGAAAGCAGTCTGGGATTTATTTAGCACCTGAAATGTGGACTGTGCAAATACCAACAGGATTGTACTAAGAGGAACACATTCTCTAGTGAAGGATGCATTCTTGCAGGATGAGTCTCCAAGACTCAATAGCAAATGGCTACTATACAAGTAACGAAAGACTCAATCTAATGATCTTAAAATGATTATGGTGGGCAATTGTTCAAGATTTATGAGATGTGAGAAACCAAGAGACCAAGACTATTGATACATTATGGATATTTTTATTCTGAATTAATAGATAGACATTTATTTGCCAGGCAGTGTTGCAGGGACTCTAGTTTCAGTCTTCTATACAGAGAATTTAAAGGGCAGACTTTAGTTTTATCTACAGTACGCTTCACCTTTACTCTATTTGATAACCTGGCACCCTAACCTTAATTTCCTTGCATAATAAGAGTAATCCAGTGTTCCATGCAAATTGTTTAGACTGTGGTCTTTATGCAGTGAAGGACAGGCACAAGATGATTCTTAAGTTGGAAAGAAACTGGAAGTTTTCTAGGGAAACAAAGAGAGGGGATGAGACATAACAGTTTTTCCTTGTTTGCATGAGAAATTTGTTCTGTTCTTATACATATGAAACTCAGTCAACTGCAATGGCTCACCCATCTAATCCTAGCAGTTTGGGAGACCAAGGCAGGTGGATCAATTGAGGCCAGAAGTCCAAGACCAGCTTGGACAATATAGTAAGGCCTTATCCCTACAGAAAAAAAATTAAAAATTAGCTAGGCATCATGGCACAAACCTATAGTCCTGGCTACTCAGGAGGGTGAGGAAGGAGGCTGACTTAAGCCCATGATTTCAAGGCTATAGTGAGCTATGATCACACCACAGCACTGCAGCCTGGATGACAGAGTGAGACCCCTATCCCCCACAAAAAAGAAAACTCCCTTTAAATTACAGACGTTCTCTGAACTTACTTTGGGATGACATTCGCATCAACCCATCAAAAGTTGAAAATATTGTAAGTCGAAAATGCATTTAAATCACCTCACTGACCTAACATCATAGCTTAGCCTAGCCTACCTTAATGTGTTCAGAACACTTACGTTAGCCTATAGTGGGTCAAAATTGTCTAATATGAAACTTATTATATAAGAAAGCGTTAAATAGTTCATGTAATTTATTGACTACTGCACTGCGAAAAATAGAATGCTTATGTGGGTGATTGAAATATGGTTTCTATAGAAGGTGTATTGGTTTTCTGCCGTCCTACAGTCAAAATATCTTAAATCAAACCATTGCAAGCCAGAGAGCATTCGTATTAAAAAAATCGTTATCTTTGTCAGCCACAAATGACAACACATAGTAAGAAATGCAGATTTGGGTCAAGATGTGGTGGTTCAACCTATTTATACACATTTCCTTCAATGCTAATGTTTCACTCTTCATACGGGCTTGTTGCAAGATGGTTGTGTTATGTGAATGCCTCTTTTTGCAGACATTAATAAGATGAACAGGTGGAAGACCAAGTGTATTCAAACGTATTTTCAAGTGTCTTTGTTTTTTTCTTGTGGACTGCTACTGTAGTGAAATTAGGCAAAATTGTTTTTCCAGACCCTCAGTTTAATTGTATCAACAAAAAAAGTCTCCAAACATCCTTGCCACATCACAGCAGGAAATTATCTTGAAGAAGTACCTTGAGGTGATAGTAGGTCTCATGTCACTATTTCATATCCCACAGGTATCACCGTCCTTCATTGCTTCACACACGGTGTCTCACAAACCATCGTTCGTATAATTTGTCCACTTTTTTTGCATTTGTTAAGGCATATTAAACCCAGTGAATTTTCCTACACTATCTTGATTCCCGGCCGGGCGCGGTGGCTCACACCTATAATCCCAGCACTTTGGGAGGCTGAGGCAGGCAGATCACGAGGTCAGGATATCGAGACCATCCTGGCCAACATGGTGAAACTCCGCCTCTACTAAAAATACAAAAATTAGCTGGGCATGATGGCACATGCCTGTAATCACAGCTACTAAGGAGGCTGAGGCAGGAGAACTGCTTGAGCCCAGGAGGCAGAGGTTGCAGTGAGCCGAGATTGTGCCACTGCACTCCATCCTGGTGACAGTGTGAGACTCTGTCTCAAAAAAAAAAAAAAAAAAATTGATTCTTACCTTCTGCAATTCCTCAGTGATTACTGTATCCCTGACTATTTGCTTCACGTTGCCAAGGTGAAAAAAAATAATGCAAGTGAAATGCTCAGAGAAAGATAATTGAACTGGCATTTGTGACACTAAAGGGGAGGTCAGATTGGTCTTGCACCGTATCAACAAGAGTCTCCGTGGGTGTCAGCCACTGTGTGTCAATGAATGGAATATTTAAGAGGCACCCAAAAGAAAGGATAATGTCCCTGTTGATTAAACTGCAGTCATGCTTCACTTAATGAAGAGGATGCATTCTTATAAATGTTTGTTAGGCAGTTTTGTCATTTGGGACCATCATACAGTGCACTTATGCAAACTGTAGTAGGCTGTGCCATCTACTATGTACTTAGGCTACATGGTATCGCCTATTGCTCCCAGACTACAAATGTATGTAGCATGTTGCTGTACTTAATACTGTATGCAGCGCTAACAAAATAAGTATTTGTATATCTAAACATACTTAGACATTCGAAAAGTCACAGCAAAAAATACAGTACAAAATATTTTTTAGGGCCGGGCCCAGTGGCTCATGCCTATAATTCCAGCACTTTGGGAGGCCAAGGAGGGGGTATTGCCTGAGGTCGGGAGTTTGAGACCAGCCTGACTAACATGGAGAAACCCCGTCTCTACTAAAAATACAAAATTAGCCGAGGGTGGTGGCGCATGCCTGTAATCCCAGCTACTCGGGAGGATGAGGCAGGAAAATTGCTCGAACCTAAGAGATGGAGGTTGCGGTGAGCCGAGATCGTACCATTGCACTCCATCCTGGGCAACAAGAGTGAAACTCCGTCTCAAAAAAAGAAAAAATGTATATTTTTTAAATTGTACACCTGTATAGGGCACTAATCATGAATGAAGTTTGCGAGATTGGATGTTCCTCTGGGTCAGTCAGTGAGTATGGAAGTGAGGGCCTATGGCATGCTTTACACTACTGTAAACTATATAAACACTGTGCACTTAGGCTACATTAAATTTACTTTAAAAATAAAGTAATTGGCCAGTTGCAGTGGCTCACGCTTGTAATCCCAGCATTTTGGGAGGCCCAGGTGGGCAGATCACTTGAGGCCAGGAATTTGAGACCAGCCTGGCCAACACGGTGAAAACCCATCTCTACCAAAAATACAAAAAAAAAAAAAAAAAAATTAGCCAGGCATCGTAGCACGCAACTGTAATCCCAGCTACTCTGGAGGCCGAGGCATAAGAGTCGCTTGAACCCAGGAGGTGGAGGTTGCAATGAGCCGAGATTGCACCAGTGCCCTCCAGCCTGGGTAATACAGCGAGACTCTGTCTCCAAAAAAAAAAAAAAAAAAAGTGATTTTACTACGCCATTACAATGCCTACAACATCATTAGGAGATGGTACGTTTTTTTTAGCTCCATAATAATCTTGTGGAACCGCCATTGTATAAGCAGTCTGTCATTGAAAAGTGCATTATACTTTGCAGCAGAAAAGTGTATTATACACATAAGGGCCTATTTTATACTAATGGAAAACGCCCTTCTAGAACTGTAAAAGCTTGAATTTTATTTACATAAAAATGAAAGCAATATTGAAATTAATTTATAAATGGATTTGAAAATATCTTAAAATTCTGAGTATGATGGTTCTAAATCAGGTTTTAATCCAGGGCCATGAATATTTTAACATCACCCTCTGTGGCCTAAAGAGTAAAGGCAGGCTGGGCACAGTGGCTCGCGCCTGTAAAAACAGCATTTGGGGAGGCCAAGATGGGGGGATCACGAGGTCAGGAGTGCGAGACCACCCTGGCCAATATGGTGAAACCCAGTCTCTACTAAAAATACAAAATTAACCAGGCATAGTGGTGCATGCCTGTAATCTCAGTTACTTGGGAGGCTGAGGCAGAAGAATTACTTGAACCCTGGAGGCAGAGGTTGCAGTGAGCCAAGTCGCACCACTGCACTCCAACCTGGGTGACAATGAGACTCTGTCTCAAAACAAGGCAATGAAACAGTTCTTAATAAAAGAGGCTGTGTCATTGTGTGGTTTCCACTTTTCCCGTTGACACCCATTATGCAAATTCTGATGCACATGATCTTATAACAAGATGACAGTATAAAAGTTCAGGATAAATTCATCTATGTACAATGAAAATGAGCAATGAAAATGAAAACCAAATAATGACTGCCACCAGGATAACAGCTACTGTGATAAAATTTGAAGGAAAAAAAATAGCAAAAATGGTGAAATACAGCAGCTAGCAAAAATTTGGAAACGTTTATCCAGGGAGTCATATTAATAGAAGTGAATCTTGGAGAACAAGACAATTTTCCTTGGTTTCTAAGACGGCAACGCTGTCCAGACGGACAGAAGAGGGGCAGATGAGGAGGACAGAGCAAGCAGCCTGGCCCATGAGAGGGCCTCTGCAGTGGATTGAGGATGGAGAGGCTGGAGAAGAGGCTGAGGGGAAGTCAGGGCTCACATCCTGACCTGAGAACAGAAAGGAGCACAGGAAACAGGTTCATCTTCAAGTTCAAGTCATTTCAGGTTGAAAGAGAGTTGTACTTTATTGTTAATTAGGTAAGAACGTAGTTGAGCGTTTGGCTGATCCATTAATCCATTTGTGAGATTCAATGTAAAGGAGAATCTTCTGTGTTGCTTTTTGTTTATCACATGTGAGGGGCTCACAGAGGAATAACATAGACAAAAGTTTCCATTTTCTCTGACATGTCAGTCAAGTAGTGATTCAGAAAATGTAACAGAAACTAAACTGTAGATGATTGATCAGCTCCTCAGAACTCAGGGGACAGGCATCATACCTGGCATGGGATGGACAAGGGAGGCCTCCAGGAGGAGGAGCATTGGAGGAGATTCTGGAGAGTGAGGGAGCAGTGAGGACAACAGACAGGGAAGGAAAAGGGAAAAGGAAACAGTGTGTCCATGGCACAGGCCAGAGCGGATTGGAAGGACCGCTGGGATGAGTAACACCTGAGGAGGCAGAAGGGCAGACCACGGAGGGACTGGACAGGGGAGGGAGGGCTGCTCCCTGAGGACAGTATTCTGTGGGGAGGGATTTGAATGACTCAGTTTTCTTCTTTTAAATATTCCCATGCTGGGCGCAGTGGCTCATGCCTGTAATCCCAACACTTTGGGAGGCTGAGGTGGGCAGATCGCGAGGTCAGGAGATCGAGACCATCCTGGCTAACACAGTAAAACCCCGTCTCTACTAAAAATACAAAAAAATAGCCGGGTGTGGCAGAGGGCGCCTGTAGTCCCAGCTACTTGGGAGGCTGAGGCAGGAGAATGGCACGAACCTGGGAGGTGGAACTTGAAGTGAGCCAAGGTCGCGCCACTGCACTCCAGCCTGGGCAACAGAGCGAGACTCCGTCTCAAAAAAAAAAAAAAAAAAAGGTAATATTCCCCAAGTCCATGAGGTCATCCAATCAGAAAGACGGAACAAGTGAGGATAGTCCCTGTCCTCTGTGGAGAGGGGACCAGAGGAGTTGGTGCTGAGGAGGAGTGAGGGTGGAAAAGACAGAGAGGTTCCTGTCTGCTCATTTTGCAGGTGTCGGTGGGATCCAAGGATCTGAAAATTCACTGTGGCCAGCTCACGGCCGCCTGGCATCAATGCAACCACATGGTGAGAGCAACCTCACAGGCAGCTGGAAATAAGGGGGTCCACACCTGGCCCCAGAAGAAACCCAATGCAAGGAACACAAGCACGGCAGGAGGCGAAATGCAGAGAGGGTGGGGCTGGGGGTGGGTGGGCAGGCCTTTATGGGACTTTCTCCAAAGACATGCACATGCTCACGCATCAGTGCCTGCGTGTCCCCTCACATGTTCTTTGATGTTTTCCTACAAATCTCATTATTTTTTTTCATGTTTCTTGGAGGGTCGCATGTATTTTGACTCTCTTCTCATATCCTTTACTTTGTATACATAGCAATACTTGCTTCAATTTATTTTTGGTGGGTTATTCATAATTAGTGTATTTCCCAACTTTGGAACCAAATTAATTTGCCCCGCTTTGCATGCTTAGGTGGATCATAGATTCATGTCTCCTAATTTCAGAGTGGATCACCTCTTCATGCCCATAAGCAAGCATTCAGTTTGGGGTATTGTGTTTTCTTAGGTAACATTTGACAGGTTTATCCTCCATAAACTATTAAGCTGTCACTAGTCACTTAAAAATTCCGGTGGGCTCTATCTTTACTTTTGTTTTCTCTATGTTGGCATATTATATTTTTCTTCCGTTTACTTTGGATTTAACTTGATACACTTTTCTTTAAGGTTTCTAAGGTGAAAATTTTGATGACTAACTTTTAGATTGCTTCTTTTTTCTTTCTTTCTTTCTTTTTTTTTTTTTTTTTTTTTTTTTTGAGACGGAGTGAGCCCGGGTATGATCTCGGCTCACTGCAACCTCCAACTCCCGGGTTCAAGCGATTCTCCCGCCTCAGTCTCCTGAGTAGCTGGGATTACAGGTGCATGCCACCATGCCTGGCTAATTTTTGCATTTTTAGTAGAGATGGGGTTTCATCATGCTGATCACGTTGGTCTCAAACTCCTGACCTCGTGATCCGCTGGCCTCAGCCTCCCAAAGTGCTGGGATTACAGGCATGAGCCACAGCACCTGGCCAGATTTCTTCTTTTCTAATATATATGTATTTGAGGCTATAATATCCCTCCAAGCTCCCTGATTGCACCCCATGAATTTTGATAAGTTGTGTTTTCCTTTACATTTAGTTCAAAATATATTTTTAAATTTCTCTTGAGATTCCTTCTTTGACCCATGTGATAGTTAGAACTGTGTTATTGAGTATCCATGTATTTTACCAGTTATCATCCCTTTATTAATTTCAATTTTAATTCTATTTTGACCTGAGTGCATATATTATATGATTCCTTTTCCTTTACATTTGTTAAGGTGTGTTTTATGGAGGAGAATGTGGTCTCTCTATTGATGAGCAGTTCGTGTGGACTCGAGAAGGTTGTGTGTTCTGCCATCGATATGGTTTGACTGTGTCCGCACCCAGATCTCAACTTGAATTGCATCTCCCAGAATCCCCACGTGTTGTGGGAGCAACCCAGTGAGAGGTAATTGAATCATGGGGGCTGGTCTTTCCTGTGCTATTCTCATGATAGTGAATAAGTCTCACAAGATCTGATGGGTGTATCATGGGTTTCTGCTTTTGCTTCTTCCTCATTTTCTGTTGCTGCCACCATGTAAGAAGTGCCTTTTGCCTTCCACCATGATTCTGAGACTTCTTGAGCCATGTGGAACTGTAAGTCCAGTTAAACCCCTTTTTCTTCCCTGTCTGGGGTATGTCTTCATCAGCAGCATGAAAATGAACGAATACACCCATCATTGGGTAAAGTAGTCTGTAGATGTCAACTGTACCCAGTGCATTGATGGTGCTGCTGAGTTCAGTCAAATCCTACTGATTCTGCCTGCTGAATCTATTTCTGGTGGAGGAGTGTTGAAGTCTCCAACGACAATGGTGGATTCGTCTATTTCTTCCTGTAGTTTTAACAGTTTCTTCCTCACGTAGATTGATGCTGTTTTGTGACTTTCATACTTGTTAGGGATTGTTACACCTTCTTGGATAATTAACTTCTTTATCATTATGTTCTTCTTTATGCCTGATAATTTTCCTGCCCTAATAGTCCACCCTTTAGGAAATTAATATAGCTATTCATGCTTTCTTTTGATTACTGGTAGCATGGCATATTTTGTGTCACTCATATACTTTTAATTTAGGTATGTCTTCACATTTTTTAATTGATATACAATTGCATGTATTTACTGTATACAACATTATGTCTGAAGTATTATATACATTGTGGGATAATTCTAGCTAGTTAGCATGTTCATTACCTCACTCTCACCTATTATCTCAGAGATGTGAGGTGATATCTCACTATGGCTTTAATTTGAATTTTCTTTTATTTGTCTTTATATTTAAATGGGTTTCCTATATAAAACATACAACTGGGTCTTTTTTTATTCACTTTGACAATCTGTGTATTTTATTTTATTTTATTTTATTTTTGAGACATTCTCACTCTATCACACAGGGTGGAATGGAATGGTAGGGTCTCAGCTCACTGAAGCCTCTGCTTCCTGCTTTCAAGCAATTCTCACATCTTAACCTCCCAAGTTACTGGGATTACAAGTGTGTGCCACCACATCTGTGTAACTTTTGTATTTTTAGGAGAGACAGTGTTTTACCATGCTGGCCAGGCTGGTCTCAAACTCCTGACCTCAGGTGACACACCTGCTTCAGTCTCCCAAAATACTGGGATCATAGGCACCAGCACCTGCTCCTGGCTGACAATCTGTGTATTTTAATTGTTTTATTTTTACCATTGGTATTCAAAGTGATTACTGATATAGTTAGATTGATATCTACCATATTTGTTACTGTTTTGCATTTGTTGCCCTTGTTCTTTGGTCCTATTTTTGTCTTCCACCCATTTGCTGCCTTTTGTGGTTTAAATTGAGAATTGGATATGATTTCATTTTCTCTTCTTTAACATCTTTTTTTGTTTTTTACTTTTTTAGTGGTTGCCCTATGGAAGAAAAACTTTTATATTCCTAGTAAAATCTAACTTTACAGTTCGATGAAAGAAATGACAGCAACAATGTATTTAATGATGTATTATTAGGTATATGTCATGTGTGTATACATATGAATGCTTATATACAAGTGAAATGTCATGACACTGGTGGGTGTTGGATTTAGTATGTCTCATTAGGTCTGGGGTAGGGCATGGGTCAAACCCGGCATGATGTTGGACCCAGCCAGTCTCAGCGAACTTAGCCCATTAAAGTCTTATCAGCCCAGGCTTGTCCTTGTCCTTGTAGAATATTTTAACAGCTCCTTTCTTGATGTGATTTTCAAGCCGTGAAATTACTGCTTGATATTTTCTTCTTTTTCCTATGACCACTCAGCCTTCCTATTTTATGCCTGTTTCTTTAACTAGGGGTGGAATAATCATTAGATATTCTGGAAAGGGAGGGGATTTCAGGGACCCCTGGTTACTGTACCCTTTATTGCTTACTTGAGTTTGCTGGGAAGGGTGATGGATATGTCACCGTGACAAAGATTTTGGCCATTTTCTCTCCCTTATTTTGGGGTTTCCCTGTGGTTTATTTGCCTAGTTCATGTTTTAGCTGTTATTTGGATTTTTTGTCCTCTTGCCACGACCCAGTGCTATTCCTATATCAGCGGGACATCAACAGTATTGATAATATTTTGTTTATTAAGTTGGGCAAAGACTTAAGAAATAAATAAACTTTTTTAGAACAGTTTATATTCACACAACACTTGCCAAGGTAGTACAGTTTCCCTTATTAACCTCTTAGTTAACTATTATTATTATTAGTGTGGGACAATAGCAATAATTAATGAATGAATATTATACATTATTCTTATCTAACATACACTATTTATTTATTTATTTATTGAGGCGGAGTCTCACCCTGTCACCCAGCCTGGAGAGCAGTGTCACAATCTTGGTTCACTGCAACCTCCACCTCCCTAGGTTCAAGCAATTCTCCTGCCTCACCTTCCCAAGTAGCTGGGACTACAAGCGTGTACCACCATGCCAGCTAATTTTTGTATTTTTAGTAGAGATGGGATTTCACCATGTTGGCCAGGCTGGTCTTGAACTACTGACCTCAGGTGATCCACCTGCCTTGGCCTCCAAAAGTGTTGGGATTACAGGCATGAGCTACCGCACCCAGCTCACATGCACATTTTATTTAGATGCCTTAGCTTTCACTTATGTCCATGTTCTGTTTAGAATCCCATCCAGGACCCCACATTACATTGAGATGTCATGTGTCTCCTTGGGCTCCTGCCTGTGACAGTTTCCCTCACTTTCCTTGTTGTTAAGGACACTGACATCCCTAATTAGGGATTTCTCTGATGTTTTCCTCATGATTTTACTGGATTTCTGGGTGTAAGGGAGGAGGAACACGGAAAGTAAGTGTCATTCTCATCATATCATGTCGAGGGTACACACTATCGACATGCTTTATCACTGTTGATAGTAATTTTGTTCCCCTCGGAAAGGGATTGTAGTCATATTTTCCCACTGTAAAATTAATTTTTCTCTTTTACTTTTACATTTTTAAAAATAAGTCACTATACATAGCACATATTAACAACTGGGATTCATGTTCCACTTCCTTATGATGGAGTATCTTTAAAAATAGTTGAGAATTTGTCGCCATGTACAATTTGTCAATTCCTCACCATTTATCACATATTAATTCAATAATGTGTCTATACCATATAGAATATTGTATGAAATTGTGAATATTTATTTTATACTTTACTTATACTCATGTATATTATTGCTCACCTTGATCCATTCTTGAGCACTGGAAGGTCTTTCAGTGGGCTTCTGTATCATTTAAAATTGCCAACATCATTTTGGTTTTAGTTTGCTTGGTTGATTGTGCTGCAGTTTCACATTTTCTTACTTTCAGGCATTAGAAGGTACTCCAGGCAAAATTTTCATCACTCCCTGCCAAAGCCTAGTATCCACCATTTCTTCAAAGCTTCCTAGTTTATTTCATCAGAAAGTGGAATTAGAAATGAAGATCTGCCCACCAAGTGTACCTCTTGCTACTGGAGTGTCTGTAGATTCAAGGCCTTCTCAGCTGACACAAAAAAAGAAATGTACGTGTGTATACAAACCTGCCTATATAAACATCTGTGTAAATATTTCTACATTTTTCCATATATATCTACATAAAGTTAAGCATGAATTCCTACTGCTATCTCCAGTACCACATGATTTCATCCTGCAATACATGAGTCTCTCCACCCATCACCACTACTTACATGTAATCTCCTACTCTAGAGAAAGCTGGCCTCCTTTATGTAATAATCGAGTCCCATAATACATGCATGGTGGCTTCAGGATTATTAATCCACACCCCCATAGGAAACAACATTACCAATTAAAGTACACTGCTCATAGACAACTCCTTTGGGCATTAGACTCAGAATCTCCACTTATTTCCTAAGTTGCTTAGATCAGCTCCTTTTTCTCCCATTCCGTCAATGGGATTATTTTTATACATTTGTAATGCATTTTTCTTATTTTGCCTGCATTTCTTCATGGGATTCCCCTAACCGAAAAATAATAATTTTTTTAAAAAAAATTTTCATATATTTAGGTTCACTCTTTGACTTTTAAAATGCTGTAGCATTTCAAAAACAGTATGATGCGTGCAGCATTGCGGGTCCATGCAGAACGTCTTCACTGCCCTAAAGATATTCCATGTACTTCACCTATTGAGCCTTCTTCCTGCTTAGAAAGTTCCTAGTAAGCACTAATCCGTTTTACTATCTCCATTGTTTTATCCTTTCCAGAGTATCATATTAATGGAGTTACATACTCTGCAGTCTTTTCAAAGTGGCTTCCTTCACTTTAAAATATGTTTTAATTTTCTAAAGTTTTTTGTTTTTTGTTTTTTTTTTTTTTTTTGAGACAGAGTCTCACTCTGTTGCCCAGGCTGGAATGCAGTGGTGTGATCTCACCTCACTACAACCTCCACCTCCCAGATTCAAGCGATTCTCCCACCTCAGCCTCTCGAGTAGCTGGGATTACAGGCACCCATCATCGTGCCCAGGTAATTCTTGAATTTTTGTAGAGACGGGGTTTCACCATGTTGGCCAAGCTGCTTTTGAACTCCTGACTTTAGGTGATCCACCCACCTTGGCCTCCCAAAGTGCTGGGATTACAGATGTGAGTGACCGCGCCCGGCCATAAAGTGTATCTTATGGTGATTTTTTCCCTAAGAACTAATGGCATTAATCAACTTTTCATGTGTTCATTGGGCATGTGTATTGCTTATTTAGAGAAATGCTTATCCAAACAGCATACCCATTTTTAATTTGGATATTTGACTCTTGTTTGGAATTGTGAGAATCATTTCTACATTTTGTACAATGGACACTGATCAGCTATATAACTTGCAAATATTTTTTCCCATTCTTTGAGTTATCTTTTAACTTTTTGATATTGTTTGTTGAATCACAACATTTAATTGTGATGAAGATCAACTTACCTGTTTTTTTCTGTCACTTTTATTTTTGATGGTAACATCAAAAATAGTATTGTAGAAACCACTGTTTAACCTTGGCCATAAAAACATATTTCCATGACCGGGCGCGGTAGCTCACGCCTGTAATCCCAGCACTTTGGGAGGCCGAGGTGGGCGGATCACAAGGCCAGGACACCGAGACCATCCTGGCTAACACGGTGAAACCCCATCTCTACTAAAAATAGAAAAAAATTAGCCAGGCGTGGTGGCGGGCGCCTGTAATTCCAGCTACTCAGGAGGCTGAGGCAGGAGAATGGCGTGAACCCGGGAGGCGGAGCTTGCAGTGAGCCGAGATTGCGCCACTGCACTCCAGCCTGGGTGACAGAGCCAGACTCCGTCTCAAACAACAACAACAACAATAAAAACATATTTCCATGTTATCTTCTACAGGTTTTGTAGTTTTAGATCCTGAGTTTAGGTGTATGATATATTTTTAGTAAGTCATGTATATGGCATGAGGGAGGAGTCCAATTTAAATGTGGATATTAGCTTGTCCCTGCAAAATTTGTTGAAAAAAATACTTTTCACCAATTAATTGCCTTGGCAACTTGTAAAATCATTGATGATAAATGTCAGGGTTAATTTTTGGACATTTCTGTTCTATTTCATTGATCTATATGGCATTCCTTATGTCACAGGATACTGGGGGTGTCACTTCACCAGCCAGAAACCTGTGTGGCCAGCAGCACCTTCTTCCTGAGCATTGCTTGCTCCTGCTGGACTCATTCCTCCCGCTTGGCCCAACAGGCTGAGCTCAGCTCATGCCACCTGCCCAGATCCCAAACCTGACAAGGGTGAACCAAGCAAAGAGTGGTGAGGTGTGTGTGCATGAGCAAATGCAGAGTCTGGCCATTGTGCACAGCCAGACATGCTGGCTGCTTCAGAGGGACAGGCAACTCCAGGCACCACCACAGGTGCCAGCTCTGTGCAAGGCTGCGGCTGGACCAAATGTACTACATGAGGCTTCTGCTGTGAGCACCTGCATCTGGATTAGGGGAAAGTGGTGGTACCTGGAAACTTGGACACACTAGGAATAACAGAACCCCAATCTCTTTGGGGTTCTGTGAATGAATGAGGGACACACACAATGTGAGGGGGAGCAAGGTGGAGAGGAGCTTCACTGAGCAGCAGAACCGTTCTCAGGAGATGACCTGCAGTGAGCGGCTGCTTTCCGCAGACAGGTCATTCATCATTTGCTACAGTCTTGCTGAGTCCACAGTTTTCATGTACCCAGAGGGGTGAAAGTGCATGCTGACTGGTCCAGGAGTGGCCATGGGCTGGCTCAGAAAAAGCAGCATAAGTTCTCACACCTGGCTGCAGACTCCATCCAGAACTGGCAACCTGGCCGCCAAGCTTCAGGTGTCCCTGGCTTGAAAGTGGGGTTTCACAAGGAACCCACCCCTTTCTGCCCAGGAATCTGCCTCCCACCATCAACATGCAATCCACAGCACCCAGGCTGTTCATGCCAAGCTCCCTTCAGCACCCCCCAGCTTCCCTCCCTGAGCTCCATGGTGCCCAAAGTTTCAGAGGGGGCCAAGGCAGCAAGAGGGACTGGTGTGTCAGAGCCACCCGGAGCACGCACACACACCCAGCCACTGGAAGGAACTGGAAGGAACTGGTTCCTTCCAGTGGGTTCGTAGTCTGGCTGACTTCAAGAATGAAGCCAGGGAGAAACATTTGCATGAGTGTTACAGCTCTTAACAGTGGTACAAACCCAAAGAGTGAACAGCAGCAAAATTTATTGTGAACAGCAAAAGAACACAACTTCCACAACCTGCTCCAAGCATTGCTGGGCAACACAGCGAGACCCCCAACTCTATAAAAACAAATTTTTTTTCAAAGTGACCGGGCGTGGTAGCACATGCCTGTAGTCCCAGCTACTCAGGAGGCTAAAACAAAAGGCTCCCTTGAGACCAGGAATTGGAAGTTGCTATGAGATATGATCACACCACTACATTCCAGCCAAGGCAATACAGCAAGACCCTATCTCTTTAATAATAATAATAATAATAGACCAGGATTCAGCAGACAAGTCACTATGATATCACATTGGGAAATGAGCAGTCACAGAAAAAATATAGTGTGTTCCATTATTGCTAAAGGACATATTTTCATGTCTTTCAAACACATATGTACTATAGTTTACATCTTTGGCTCCCCAAACTTCCTGTTACAAATTGATCCCCAATGTTGGAAGTGGGGCTTGATAGGAGGTGCTTGAATTTTGGGGGAAATCCCTCAAGAATGGCTTGGTGGTGTTCTCATGGTAATGAGTACTCACTCTGCTAATTTCGAGGAGAGCTGGTTGTTGAAAAGAGTCCAGCATTTGCCCCTCTCTTGCTTCCTCTCTCACCGTGTGATCTCTGCACACACAAGCTCCCCTTTTCTTTCTGTCATGAGTAGAATCAGCTTGAGAACCCAGTCAGAAGGAAGTGTTGATGCCCTGCTTCCTGTACAGTGCATAGAACTATGAGCTAAACAAACTTCTTTTCATTATAAATTACCCAGACTCAAGTATTCCTTCCTAGTGATACAAAGGAACTAAGACAAAATGCATCTTAAAATTGATAGTGTCAAAAGGCTATTGGTCAAAATACAGACTTTTTGTGGTTGTCCTTATATGAATGCACATGAACCTGTCCTGGAAACCTTCCATTGACACCTTCTTTTAATATCATCAACACAAAACTTGCAGAGGAGCTGTCAGTAGGTTGGAAAGATAATCTCACAGAGTGTTGCATAGGAATCTCACAAGAAACGAAACATCACCAAAGCTTCTGGTTAACACAGAAGATGATAATGAGGGGAAAATCGTAAAGAAGATGAATAGTGACTCCGAAGAGGTGCACCTGAATGAGAGAAATTTAGCAATACCTTTCTTTTTCTTTTCTTTTTTTTTTCCTTTTTGAGACAGAGTCTTGCTCTGTCGCTCAAGCTGGAGTGCCGTGGCATGATCTCGGCCCACTGCAACTTCTGCCTCTCGGGGTCAAGCAATTCTCCTGCCTCAGCCTCCCAAGTAGCTGGGATTACAGGCACAGGCCATGACACTCGGCTAATTTTTGTATTTTTAGTAGAGATGGGGTTTCACCATGTTGGCCAAGCTGGTCTCGAACTCCTGACCTCAAGTAAACCTCCCAAAGTGCTGGGATTACAGGCATGAGCCACCGCCCCGAGCAGCAATATCTTTCTTAATGTGATTTGCTTATATTTGCGTCTCATTGAATAGGAGTGATATAAAACAAATATCCACATTTATATATATTGAAAAGAGTTATTGTCACTAATTGTGAGGTAAAAATTATAAGGCATAGGAAGTATTTGTACCATATCTTGTCAATTTTATTCCTTTACTGTGGCGTAAAATAATGATGTATTTTGCAATTGATACAAAAAATACATTTAAATTACTTAGAAAACACTGTCAGTGTTAGCATACTGATGTTGTGATTACTATAGACCTGATATTTATCTACAGGCATTATGTAGCATTAGTTCATTCATTCCTCCCAAAATATCAAAAGGTAGGTTCTGCTACCACTCCTATGTACAAGTTCTGAATTTGAGCTAAAGCCCTGCAAATAAAAGGAATAGAACATGCTCTAATCTGTCTCCACAGTCCTTGCTCCCATAAACTATGTTATAAAATGTTTTTCTGTTAAATTGTGACGACATTGTAGGTCTAATTTAGTAAATCTTATGCTAGCCCATAGT
This sequence comes from Chlorocebus sabaeus, assembly GCF_047675955.1. Lineage (NCBI taxonomy): Eukaryota > Metazoa > Chordata > Mammalia > Primates > Cercopithecidae > Chlorocebus > Chlorocebus sabaeus. Next base: position 3,936,747 of record NC_132929.1, on the reverse strand, counting down.
CATGAAGATATTTTCCTAACATAGGTTGTAAATACTATATTAAACTGTATTTGTATTTGGATCTATGATGCACCTGCAATTAATTTTATGTGTAATGTGAAGTTAAAGGTACATTTAACTTCCTTCAGTGAATATCAATTTCCTGGAACATTGATTGTAAAAGCCATCTTTCTACTAATAATTGCTCTTATTACTTATTTGCATTTATATTATTTTGTCTGTTTTGAGCTTTCCTTTATTTCATTGGTTCACCTTTCTATCTGTGCAAACATACATTGTCTTAATTACTAAGAGTCTTCATTTAATCCAAGAATTTTCCATCCACAGCCCTTTAGCCTATCTATTGTGGTGTTCTAAAAAGAAGAAAGAGGCGAGTAAATCCTGGATGCCTTGCTCCTACACCAATATTTCCAGCTGTACCTTGAAATAAAAGGATTTAGAACTTGAGAACATTGCTGTTGTTGCTTATGTCTCTAATGTTCTCAAGAATCTTAGACAATCCCCGAACACTGCTCCCCACTTTATTTGTTTAGTACAGTCCCAGTGAAATAAATTAGATGTCAAGGCTCCTCATTATGTTTGCCTGGTTTTTGGAACCTGGGGGACTTTGTACTCCTCCAGCAACAGCCAGAGGTGGCAGAGACCTGTCAGTCATTCCCTGGGTGCCTCCTGCGCAAGCGCAGTTGTCCTCCTGCTGCCGACCACGAATGCGGTGCTCCTGCTGCAGACCACGCCTACCAAGGGCCGGCCTCAGCCACTGCAGCTGAGCTCAGAGCCTTCTGTGGGGTTTGCGGGGGGCAAGGTCAGCTGCCCACTGCCCTCCCTCTGGGGCTATTTGAGGAATGCGGTCCTTTTGCATAAGAAAGGCTTTTCTCTGCAATAATTGTGTTCGCTGATCAATGACACCTTCCTGGTAACATTTCGTATTGCTTCTTTGAAAGTGGGGGTGCAGATATCTTTAAAACTTGCATGCAATTGTCTTTTTTTAAATCACATAAACATCATTTAAAACCAATTCATATTTTGTATTGTGTATTAATGCCTTTCATTCCTGAATTTTAAAATTTTATCATAATCATTTTTTGAAATTCACATAATTGTTTTCATCTTTTCAATCATCTTTCTTTAGTAATTAAATGAAAATAGCACTTTTATTAGGAACGATAGATGTTACATATTCTCTGTTTTAGTGTTTTCCGGAAATTTGCTATGAAATACGACTGTTGAAAAAGAGAGGGACAGAGACTTTCCTGGGAGCCACAGTACAAAATGTACTTACAACGTAGGCTTAGAGAAGCTATGATAGTTTAAATTACGTGGCTTAGTTGGTTCTTATTGTGGAAGGTGCACAAGGAATTAATTTGTGTAGACAGAACACTGAGACTCCCATTTTGAATGCAGAGACAGCTACTTTGCTACTGTGCAAATGAGTGTCATCATATTGTTTGTTTTTCTCCTTACCCAAAAGCTATAGACATTGGCTTGCATATTTGAGTATTTTCACTTTGGTTTTGTAAATGGCTGCTTGACTTGCCTTCCTACAGAAAATCCATAATATCGAGATGTATTATTTTCTTACTCCTTGATGAATGAGTGATTAGTTTGCACTGAAATAAAAATGCCATTCAGGAAATGTCATACATCTTCAAACAGCATATATTTTAATAGTATCATCTTGTAGAAAGGGAATTACAATCTTTATTTCTTCGATATCAGTGAACAAACTATTTTTTTAATTTTAATATGGTCATTTTTATTGACTCAGTCAATAGTTTGCCCACTTTTTAGTTTTTACTTGCTCCATTAATGTCCATTGTTTTAGGCTGAACCTTTGACACTCCTCATATATCGTTTGTATGTGACTAGATGGCAAGTAAAGAGAGGATTCCTCACCCTAGGTTAAACACTGACTTCCTCTTGAAGAAACAACTGAGGGGTCCAAAAAGCAGGCTAGGAATTGTTTAGGTTCTGCAATATGAATTGTACAAATGCCAACAGGATTGAATTGAGAGAAACACATTCTTTTATGAAGGACACATTCCTGCAGGGTGGATCTATGAGACTCAATAGCAAATGGCTGTTATACAAGTAATGAAATCCTCAATTTTATGGTCTAAAAGCGATTCTGGAAGGCACTTATTTAAGATACATGAGATGTGAAAAAGCAATGGACCAAGAGCATTGATAGCTTATGGATATTTTTATTCCAAATTATTGATAGAGCTTTGTGTGCCAGGCAGTGCTGCAGTCAGGCACTCAAGGTTTCAATACTCTATACAGAACATTTTAAGGGCAGATCTTGGTTAATTTTTTTAAGTAACCCTCATCTTCATTCTTTTATTGTATTATGACCTCACGCCATTAACCTTAAATTTCACCACAGATTTAGGAGAACCTAATAGTCAATGAAACCAGATAGATAATGGTATTTATGTAATGAAGGACAAGGGAAAGATGAATCCCAAATCTGAAGGAAACTAGAAGTTTTCTGGGGAAACAAATAGAGGAGATAAGATTTACTTGTTTCTTCTTCATTGATAAGAGTTATGTTCTGTTCTGATAAATGAAAAGCTCCATGGAAATTACAGATGCTCCTCAACTTAAGTTGGGGCTACTTCCCAATAAACCCAACATAAATTGAAAACATCACCAGTCAAAAATGTGGTTAACATGCCTACCTTACTGAGCATCATACCTTAGTCTAGCCTGTCTTAAGAGTGCTTAGAACGCTTATATTTGCCTACATTTGTACAAAATAATCTAACAGAAACCATATTTTATAATAAAGTCTTAAATATCTCATGTAATTTATTGAATACTGCAATGAAAATGAAAAACTGAATGGTTGTATGGGTACTCGAAGTACAATTTCTACTGAATGTGTATTGCTTTCTCACAATTATAAAATTGAGAAATCTTAAGTCATACCTCAGGGAGTGCCTTTATTGCACAATACAGGTTTATTGGACACATATACCAACAAATCATAGGAAATTCAGGTTTGGGTCAAGAGGGAGTGGTTCAACCTACTTATACACACTTCCTTCCTCTCTATTAGGCTGCCTTTATCCTTGGGATTGTTGCAAGATGGCTGTGTCATGTAAAGCGCTGTGTCTTTTAGCATCACGAATGAGATAAAAGAGTTGAAGGCCAACTTCATTCAAATGTCTTCTCGATGTGTCTTTCCTTTTTCTCCTGCACTGCTACTGTAGTTCTGTGATCCATGTCTCTGTAGAAAATGGCTGGCATAAGTCAAACCTTTCTGACTGGGCGCTGTCATGATTACTTTCTCCTGCTGTTAACACTGTACTTGGAGGTCTTGATGGAATTGGGCAAACGTGTTCTTTCAGACCCTCAGTTTCATCTCAACACAAAACGCTCCAAAAGTCCTTGCTACTCCACAGCAGGGAACTTTCCTGAAGCAATAACATGAGGAAATAGTGGGCTTGCATGGCTGCCTCACATCCCTCAGGGATCATTATGCTCATTGCCTGATGTACTGTGTCTCGCCAACCATTGTTCCACGTAATTTACCCATTCTTGGTTTTTACATTGGTTAAGGCATGTACAAACCCTATTCGTTCTTCTACAGCATTTGGATTCATACCTTCTGAAATTACTTGATGATTGCTGTGTCTCTGGTTGTTTGCTTCTAGTTGGCAATACAAAGAAACAATGTGAATGAAACTCATAAAGGAAAACCTATGATTGAATGGGCATATGTAACACTAGAGGGAAGGTCAGAGTTGGTCTATGCATGGGTATAGGTAGGAGTCTCAGTGGGTGTCAGCCACTGCGTGTCAACGAATCAAATATTTAAGGTGGATCTAAAAGAAAGGTAATATCTCTGCCAATTAAACTACAGTCATGCATTGATTAATGACAGATACAGTCTAAGAAGTGCATTTTTAGGCGATTTTGTCATTATAAGAACAGCGTAGAGAGTACTTACACAAACTTAGATGGTATAGCCTACTACATCACTAGGCTATATGGTAAAGTGTGTTGCTTCTAGCCTACAAACCTTTACTGAACTGTAAGCAATGATAACACAATGGTAAATATATATGTGTATATATAAATACTGTATGTGTATATATATGGTATGTATATATATGGTATGTGTATATATATACACATACACACACATACATATATACGTATACTATAATAAAAATATGATATAAAACATTTTTTTAACTGTTACTGCTGTTTAAAGCAGATATCATGAGTGGATTTTGCAGGACTGGAAGTTCCTCCAGGTGAGTGAGTGGGTGAGTTGTGAGTGAAGGTGAAGGTCTAGGACATTGCTGTACACTACTGTAGACTTAAGAAACACTGTAGGCTTAGGCTATACTAAATTTATTTTTAAAACCTGGAGTAGGCCAGGCACAGTAGCTCACATCTATAATCCCAGCACTTTGAGTGGTCAAGGCAGGCGGATCATGAGGTCAGGAGTTTGAGACCAACCTGACCAATATGGTGAAACCCTGTTTCTACTAAAAATACAAAAATTAGCTGGGCGTGATGGTGCACGCCTGTAATCTCAGCTACTCAGGAGGCTGAGGCAGGAGAATCACTTGAACCCAGGAGGCAGAAGTTGCAGTGAGCCGAGATTGCGCCACTGCACTCCAGCCTGGGCAACAAAGTGAGACTCCATCTCAAAAATAAAATTAAATAAATAAATTAATTAATTTTAAAAACTTGAAGTAATAATGACATTATGATTGCTACAATGTCAAAAGATAAGAGAAAATTTCAGCTCCATTGCAATCTTATGGGACCAGCAACATGTATATGGTCTGTTGTTGACCAAAACGGCCCTTATGTGGTACATGACTCTATAGACATAACAGCCCATTTTATATTTATGGAAAAAGCCCTTCTAGAATTATAAAATCACAAGTTTTACTCACATAAAAATTAACACAATATTGAGATTAACTCATAAATGAAATTACAAAAATCTTAAAATTTTGATTATAATAGTCCTAAACAAGATTTTAATCCAGAGAAATGGGTGTCTTCACATAACCCTCTGTGGCATAAAGAGTAATGGCAATGAAACATTTCTTAATGAAAGAGGCTGCATGATTGTCAGTGTGATTTGCACCTTCCTGTTGGCATCTATTCTGTAAGTGTTGAATGCAGGTGATCTTACCTGAAGGTGACAACAGAAGATTTCACTACAAGATCAAGCGTGTGCCCTCAATAACACCATGTCATTGATGCCACCAGGGTAACAGCTGTTGTGATAAAATTTGAAAAATAAACATACGCTAAAAATTTAGAAAGATAGTAAGTAATAAGCATTTGATTTCTTGGGCCCAGGAATTGGAGGCTGCTATGCTCTGTGACCACAACTATGAATATCCATTGTGCTGCAGCCTGAGAAATATAGCTAGGCTCCATCTCTAAAAAAGTTAATAACTAGGTAAGTATTTGAAAATATTTAGCAAGGGAGCCATACTAATGTAGCTGAATCTTGGAAATCAAGAAAAAAATTGTTGGTTTAAAAGGGCAAAACTGTCCAGATAGAAAGAACAGGTGCAGATGAGGATAGAGCAGTGTGGCCCAGGAGAGGGGCTAAGCAGTGGACTAAGGACGGGGAGGCTGGAGAAGAGGCTGAGGGGAGCCACATCTTGTCCTGAGATGAAAAGGGGAAAAAAGAAACATGTTCATCTTCAAGTGCAAACCCTCTTCAGATGGAAAGAAACTTTTGAGTTTCTTGGGAAGTGGACAGAATATAGGTGAGGAGTTTGAGAGATTCATTAATTTCTTTGTGAAATTCAACATAAAGGAAGATATTCTGTGTTGCTCTTTGTTCACTATATGTGTGGGGCTCACAGGGAAGCAACATAGACAAAGTTTCCAAATTCTCAGATGTTAAAAGCCAGTGGGGATTCAGAAAACTCAACAGAAACTAAACTGCAAGTGGAAGAACTGCCCTTGGGAGCTCAGAGGACAAGATTCAGGCCTGGACTGGGATAGGCAAGGGAGGCCTCGAGGAGGAGGAGCGTTGGAGGAGATGCTGGAGAGTGAGGACCAGTGAGTCCAGCAAACCGGGCAGGGAAAAGGAAGAGGAAACAGTGTGTCCGTGGCACAGGCCAGGGCATGAGAGGAGGGTGGTGGGTTGGAAGGACCACTGGGATAATACATGAGGAGGCAGGAGCGGGAAGGGCAGACCATGGAGGGACTGGGCATGGGGGTGAGGGTACCAGGCAGCTCAGAACGTGATGCAGGGGCCCCTCTCTGAGGACTGCATGCTGTGGGGAGGGGTTTGAATGCCTCAGTTCTTTTATGAAATGTTATCCCCAATCCATGAGGTCTTTTGATTCAGGAACCAGTCAGAACAGGTGAGGGCGGCCGCAGTCCACTGTGCAGGACCATTAGCATTGCCAGGAGGGGTTGGTGCTGAGGACAAACAGAGTGAAACGGGGCACAGAGCTGTCTTTCCCATCTGTCATTTTGCAGATGTAAGTGGGATCCGTGGATCTGAAAATTCACAGTGGCCCGCTCACCACCACCTGTTGAAAAATACACCACAGGGTGAGAGCATCCTAACAGCAAACTGCAAATGAAGTGGGTTTGCAGCTGCACAGAGAAGGGACCCCAGGTAAGCTACATGGGCAAGGCGGGCAGGGGACTCCAGAGGTGGTAGCAGTGGGTCTATATGCAATTATTCTCTGAGGGCATACACATGTTTGTCAATGTATGTGCATGACCCCTTACATGTTGATGTTCACATACAAACCACACAATTTTCTCATGTTTCTCAGACCATAGCACGTTCTCTTGACTTTATTCTTTCCACCACATCTAACCATGCCTTGTATACCTAGCAATACTTAATGTTTATTTTTGGTGGATTATTCATAGTTAATGCATTTCCTGACTTAGTAGCCAAATGAAATTGCCTTGCTTTGCATGCCTTTGGTTGATCATCTCTGAAGATTTGTGTCCCTGAATTCAGCGGGAGTCACCTCTCCATGTTCTTAAGCGAGGGTCCTGTTGGGACTGTTACATTATCCTACTGAACTTTGGACTCGTACGTCCTGGAAAATATGAAACTATCAATATTCACTTGAAAATTCCAGGTGCTTTATCTTTTACTTTGTTTTTGCCATGTTTCCAATATTATATATTTTCTCCCACTTACTTTGGATTTAATTTCTCTGCTTCCTTTTACTGAATAAATTTAGATGTTTGAATTTTAGATTTAAACTTTTCTTTACTTTTTTTTTTTTTTTCCAGACGGAGTCTTGCTCTGTCACCCAGGCTGGAGTGCAGTGGCACAATCTCGGTTCACTGCAAGCTCCGCCTCCCGGGTTCACGCCATTCTCCTGCCTCAGCCTCCCAAGTAGCTGGGACTACAGGCGCCCGCCACCATGCCCGGCTAATTTTTTGTATTTTTAGTAGAGACGGGGTTTCACCGTGTTAGCCAGGATGGTCTCTATCTCCTGACCTTGTGATCCGTCCGCCTCGGCCTCCCAAAGTGCTGGGATTACAGGCGTGAGCCACCGCGCCTGGCCTCAACTTTTCTAATATATATACACTCAATGCTGTAATTTTCCTCTAAGCTTCCTTGTTGTAGCTGACAAATTTTGATAAGGTGTGTTTTCCTTTAAATTTAGTACAACATTTTAAAAAATTTTTTCTTGAGATTTCTTTGACCCATGTGTTATTTGGAAATGAATTATTTACTCTCCATGTATTTTGCAATTCACCAGTTTTTAAAAATTGATTTCTAGCTTAATTCTGTTGTGGTTTGAGTGCATACATTGTATAATTCTGATTCTTTTAAATAGTTTCAGGTGTGTTTTATTGAGGACAATGTGGTGCATCTTGATGAGTGGTCTTTGTGGATTTGAGTTCAATGTGTGTTCTGCCCGTTGTTGGATAAAGAAGTCTGTAGATGTCAATTATATCCAATTGATTGATGATACTGTTGAGTTCAACTATGTCCTTACTGATTTTTTCTTCTTGGTGGATCTGTCTATTTCTGATAGAGGAGTGTTGAAAGTCTCCAACTATAACAGTGGATTCATCTATTTCTTCTTGTGGTTTAAACAGTTTCTGCCTCACGTAGACTGATGCTCTGTTGCTCTGTTGTTACATGCATACATGTTAAGGACCATTATATTTTCTTGGAAAATTGATCCCTTTATTATCATATAAGGTCTTTATCCCTGACAATTTTATTTACATTACATTCTTTCTGAAGCTAATAAAGCTATGCCTGCTTTCTTCTGGATACTGTTAGCAAGGTACATTTCCTTTCATTCATTTACTTTTATATGTCTTTTATGAATTGACAAATAAAATTTGGAGTATTTACTATGTAAAATCTTCACATCACCTTCAACATGATGTTTAAAGAATAATATATATTGTGAAGTGATAAATTCTTGCTAAGAACATACGTGTTACCTCACATAGTTATTTTTTGTGGCAAGAACACTTAACATCCACTCTTTCTTCATTTTTCATAATGCAATTTATTGTTAACTATACTTACCATGTTGTACGATACATCTCTTGATCTTTTTCCTCCCATCTAACTGAAATTTTGTACCCATTCACAATCATCTACCCAACCTCATCCCCAACCACCCTTAGGCCCTAGTATCCACCGTTCTACTTTGTATTTGTATAAATAAGCTTTTTTAGATTCCACTTACGCATGGGTTCATGTGGTATTTGTCTTTCTCTTCCTGGCTTATTTCACTTAACATATTGCCACGCAAATTTCATGCTGTCTCCAATGACAGCATTTCTCCCTTTTTAAGGCTGATAATATCCTGTTTTGCATATACACTACATTCTTTTTATCCATTCATCTATTGATGGGCACTTAGATGGATCCCACACTTGGCTATTGTGACTAATTCTGGAATGAATGTGGGAGTGCAGATACCTCTCCAACACACTGGATAGTCATGAAATCTCCCAAGGCAGATTTTATTACCCTTGGATATATACCCAGTAATAAGACTGCTGGATCAAAAGGTAATCCTATTGTTATTTTTTTACGATCCTTCACACTTTTTTTCATAGTTACTATATTGTACTAATTTACATCCCCACCAACAGTATGCAAGTGTTCCCTTTTCTCCCCATCAACACTTACTAACTTTTGTCTTTTAAAATAGCCATTCTAACAAGTGTGAGATGGTATCTCATTGATTTTAATTTGCAATTGTCTATGTATGTCTTCATATTTACAGAGATTTCCAATATACAAGATATAATTGGGTCTTTTTTTAGATCTACTCTGACAATGTGTCTTTAATTGGTGCATTTCAACCATTGCTACTCAAAGTGATTACTGACATGGTTGTGAGAGGTGAGGCCAGCTGGACTTCCTGGGTCGAGTGGGGACTTGGGGAACTTTCCTGTCTTACAAGAGGATTGTAAAACACATTAATCAGCGCTCTGTAAAATGCACCAATCAGTGCTCTGTAAAATGCACCAATCAGCGCTCTGTAAAAGACACCAATCAGTGCTCTGTAAAATGCACCAATCAGCGTTCTGTAAAATGCACCAATCAGCAGGATTCTAAAAGTAGCCATTCAGGGGAAGGATTGAAAAAAGGGTACTCTGATAGGACAGAAATGGAACATGGGTGGGGAGGAAAGGGAATAAAAGCTGGGCACACCAGCCAGCAGTCCAACCCGCTGGAGTCCCTTCACAGGGCGTGGAAGCTTTGTCCTTTTGCTCTTCACAATAAGCCTTGCTACCCGCCGCTCTTTGGGTCCATGCCATCTTGAACTAAGAGTCCAAGGTCAGTTCAACCTGATGGAGAAAGCTGGCAGTTAGATGAAAAATAAACGCAGACTTGCTGCAGCTGTACAGATAACGAATGTAGCAACTCAAAAGATGATGAAAACAGAGTAGAAATGATGAGAATTATGCCTGGAGCTTGGTTCCGGGCTTTGCTGTGGTGTTAGGTGGTCACAGAGCAGCTTTTTGAGAGCTTATGTCCATGCCTCCTGCTAACAGTAGATACTTGATTAGGATGTGAACAGAATGTTTACCTGGTTTTTACTTATAGCACTTGGATTACTAGTATTAGAATCTAAGCCCTTTGGAGATAGAAAATTCTTCGATTCTATGTTTTCAGAGGCGAGGATAAATCGTCCGACCTCACTGGTGAGAATACGTAGGTGTTGAACTAATGCACGGATTCAACTGTAAGGGAAAGAAAAAAGTTCCCCTTTGTCCTCTGAAGGTTCAGTGAAAAATCAACTGGCAAAAGGAAGATTAATAGAAGGAAAGGTATGTAAAATTTTATTTTAAATCACATAGGGAGGGAACCACAAAAGAATGATGAGTCAATGCGGTACAAAAGTTTATATATCTGTTTGCATAGAGGAAGGAGGAGATGTGGAACGTAGACTTTTATTTTAAGAGGCAATAGACCGTCAAGGAGAATGAACAGACCCAGGAGGCAGGAAGCCGACGTTAGGGGAAGGTGAGGTGCAGAGCTACACAGGAAGAGAGGTTATTGTTTAATGCAAATTAAGTCCTCCAGATAATCTTTTGGAGCTGACCTCAAAAGAATAGATGGTAAGTTTGTCTGGGCTGGTGAGGACTTCCAGCCTCTTGATCTTTCCTGGTTACTTGATGAGATCCCTGGGGAGGGTGTTCAAGAGCATTGCATTTATTTATTTATTTATTTATTTATTCATTCTGATGGAGTCTCACTCTGTCACCTAGGTTGGAGTGAAGCGGCACGATGTCGGTTCACTGCAACCTCCACCTACCAGATTCAACCGATCCTCTTGCCTCAGTCTCCTGAGTAGCTGGGATTACAGGCACCTGCCATCATGCCCGGCTAATTTTTGTATTTTTAGTAGAGACGGGGGTTTCACCATGTTGGTCAGACTGGTCTCCAACTCCTGACCTCGTGATTCGCTCACCTTGGCCTCCCAAAGTGCTGGGATTACAGGCATGAGCCACCGTGCCCTGCCTGTAAATGCCCAGCCCATTGTATTTCTTTTTTTTTTTTTTTTTATACTTTAAGTTCTAGGGTACATGTGCATAACGTGCAGGTTTGTTACATATGTATACTTGTGCCATGTTGGTGTGCTGCACCCATCAACTCGTCAGCACCCATCAACTCATCATTTACGTCAGGTATAACTCCCAATGCAATCCCTCCCCCCTCCCTTCTCCCCCTTCCCCATGATAGGCCCCAGTGTGTGATGTTCGCCTTCCTGAGTCCAAGTGATCTCATTGTTCAGTTCCCACCTATGAGTGAGAACATGCGATGTTTGGTTTTCTGTTCTTGTGATAGTTTGCTGAGAATGATGGTTTCCAGCTGCATCCATGTCCCTACAAAGGACACAAACTCATCCTTTTTTATGGCTGCATAGTATTCCATGGTGTATATGTGCCACATTTTCTTAATCCAGTCTGTCACTGATGGACATTTGGGTTGATTCCAAGTCTTTGCTATTGTGAATAGTGCCGCAATAAACATACATGTGCATGTGTCTTTATAGCAGCATGATTTATAATCCTTTGGGTATATACCCAGTAATGGGATGGCTGGGTCATATGGTACTTCTAGTTCTAGATCCTTGAGGAATCGCCATACTGTTTTCCATAATGGTTGAACTAGTTTACAATCCCACCAACAGTGTAAAAGTGTTCCTATTTCTCCACATCCTCTCCAGCACCTGTTGTTTCCTGACTTTTTAATGATTGCCCTTCTAACTAGTGTGAGATGGTATCTCATTGTGGTTTTGATTTGCATTTCTCTGATGGCGAGTGATGATGAGCATTTTTTCATGTGTCTCTTGGCTGTATGAATGTCTTCTTTGGAGAAATGTCTGTTCATATCCTTGCCCACTTTTCGATGGGGTTGTTTGTTTTTTTCTTGTAAATTTGTTTGAGTTCTTTGTAGGTTCTGGATATTAGCCCTTTGTCAGATGAGTAGATTGCAAAAATTTTCTCCCATTCTGTAGGTTGCCTGTTCACTCTGATGGTAGTTTCTTTTGCTGTGCAGAAGTTTGGTCAGATGAAGAAATTTCAGAGAGAGGCTCTTCCTGGGCTTGGGGGTGGAAGACAAAATTAGAGGGACCTTCATTCTGAGGCAAATTCTAAGACTTCTCAGCATGACAAAGCACCAGTCTTTGGTGTATCTGAGCCCCAACAAAATAAACTGATTTGTGTATGAAGAATGGAGCTTACAGCTCAGACAGAAAATCAATCCTTATTGACTCAATTTTCAACTTCATCTGGATTACCATATGCACAGTGTGAAAATAAGTCATTTGCCAGTCTGAGCAACATAGCGAAAGCCCGTCTCTATAAAAAGTGTAAAAACTTAGCTGGGCATGGTAGTGAGCATCTGTTGTCCTAGCCACTCTGCAGTCCGAGATGGGAGGATCACTTTAGGTTAGTGAGCTGTGATCATGATCAGGTCACCACACTCCAATCTGGCTACAGAGTGAGACCTTGTCTCTAAATAAATAAATATATATATATATAAAAAATATATAGCATATATGTATAAATATATATAATACAGCATATATATAGCATATAAAATATATAGATATATGTGAAATAAGTTATTTGTATTCAAAGCATCAAATAAAATTTTGTTTTAATTTTCTGAAAATTTACAAGTAACATATATAGGTATGCTGTTTTTCTTCTTATATGTCACATTTTGTCCAATTTTGTCCAAACTTTAATCAAATGCCTAAGAATTTAAAATTACCTCAATTACCTCAAATTTTCCAAACTTTAATCAAATGCCTGAGAATTTAATATTACCTCAATTTTGTAGAAGCAAATCACAGCTTATCATTTTAGATGTTTTACTTACTTATGAGTTTTCCCACCTTACTGTTGTTTCTGGCCTGCCTGTGGCAGTATTGCCGTTCACTGGAACTTGCTTCCATAGGAGGAGCATCCTGATGTGTTTAGGAATACTATTCAGATCATTCCCCATCGGAGTTGTCTATTCTGTTTCTCCCTCTCATCCCTATAATGAATGCATACATTCTTTCTGTTTGTTTGGTAATTATTGGGTCATTTGAAATGAAGACTATGAAATGAGAACAGAACCACTGACCGAAATGTAATGTACAATTTTTTAAACGTACTGGGAGGAAGAAAGTTCCAGAACCTAGGCGCAGAGTATGTTACTAATCCAGAGAGAAAGTATATTTAAGAACAATTGGAGTGGTCAGGAAGTCAATTTCTTTTATCTTTTTTTTAAATTTTTTTTTTTAATAGAGACAGGGTCTTGCTTTGTTGCCCAGGCTGGTCTCGAACTCCTGGGCTCAAGCAATCTTCCCTCTTCAGCCTCCCAAAGGGATCAGTTTCTGAAGTAAGATGATGAGTGTGTTGATTCCTTAAGCATTGTCTTAATATGCTACAGCTACCAGGCCGGGGCGGTGGCTCACGCCTGTAATCCCAGCACTTTGGGAGGCTGAGGCAGGTGGATCACGAGGTCAGGAGATCGAGACCATCCTGGCTAACAAGGTGAAACCCCATCTCTACTAAAAAATACAAAAAAAAAGAGTTAACCAGGCGTGGTGGCGGGTGCCTGTGGTCCCAACTACTCGGGAGGCTAAGGCAGGAGAATGGTGTGAACCCAGGAGGTGGAGCTTGCAGTGAGCCAAGACCACACCACTGCATGCCAGCCTGGGCAACAGAGCGAGACTCCATCTCAAAACAAACAAACAAACAAACAAAAAATATGCTACAGCTACCATAACAAAGTACCAGAGACTGGGTGGCTTAAGCAACAGAAGTTGACGTTCTGGAGGCTGTAACTTCAAGGGAAAGTTTGGCAGGGTTGTATTCTTTGTGACCTCTCTACACGGCTGGCAGATGGCCACCTTCTCTCTGTGCTCTCACCTCCTCCTTCCCCTGTGCTCGCACATCCCTGGTTCTCTCATCCAAGCATTCTATTCTTATAGGGACACCAGGCAGACTGGATTTGGCCCACCCTAATGACCTCTTTTACCTTAATCACCTCCTTGAAGGCCCTATGTCCAGTCACGTTCTGAGACACTGTGGGTTAGGGCTTTGCAGGGGAGAAAAATAATACCGTTCCTCCATCTGTTGCAAGGTTCATGGCTGAGTCCCCATAACAAAATCCAGATTAACAAAAGAAAAGTATACAAATGCATTTTTTTTTTTGAGACGGAGTTTTGCTGTGTTGCCCAGGCTGGAGTGCAGTGGTGGGATCTCTGCTAACCATAATCTCTGCGTCCCGGGTTCAAGTGATTCTGCTGCCTCAGTCTCCCGAGTAGCTGGGACTATAGGCACCCACCACCACGCCCGGCTAATTTGTGTATTTTTAGTAGAGATGGGGTTTCGCCATGTTGGCCAGACTGTTCTCATACTCCTGACTTCAGGTGATCCGCCCTCCTCAGCCTCCCAGAGTGCTGGGATTACAGGCATGAGCCACCACACCCAGCCACAAATGCATTTAATGTAAATTTTATGTGACACAGGAGACTGGAAATGAAAACTCTTAACATCTAGGGAGAATTGCATTTTTATGGACAGTCATGCAGAAGTTTGATTGAAGGACAAAAGGGTATGATCTAATGGAAATAAACTGGGAGGAACTTACCAAGGTCTGACTGTTCAGGTTCTTCTTGGCCTCCAGGTTTGACATTCCTTCCCTTTGGGCATAGGGCAGAATACCTGTCACATGAGGGTCTTTAGGAGAGAAGAGGTGGGAGCAGGTCATTCAAACCTTTCTCCCTCTGGAGTTTTCTGTCTCCTCCAGCTTAAAATCCTCAGTGTGCCAGGGTGCCATATATTGGGGTAGTATTTCCTGTACCCCAGTAGCTTCAATGTATAACTGTTAGCCACAACAAGCATGAATAGAGATTTCAAGCTACAGAAGGAAGCAAAGGACTACCGAGAGGTAAAGATGTCCAAAGGTAACTCTGGTGAAAAGAATGAACTCCTTGCACACCTGTGAGTGGGAGTTTGGGCAAACGATGAGTCTGAACCTACCTGTAGGCGGGACTCTTTAACCATTTTATATTTATGCAGAACGAGTAAATGGAAAACTCCCGTGGAAAAACACTAATTATATAACTTGGGAGCTACTGATTTTTTGTTCGTTTGTTTGTTTTGAGACTGAGTCTCGCTCTGTCGCCCAGGCTGGAGTGCAGTGGTGCGATCTCAATTCACTGCAAGCTCCACCTCCCGGATTCAGGCCATTCTCCTGCCTCAGCCTCCCGAGTAGCTGGGACTACAGGCACTCTCCACCACGCCCAGCTAATTTTTGTGTAATTTTAGTAGAGATGGGTTTTCACCATGTTAGCCAGAATGGTCTCAATCTCCTGACCTCATGATCCGCCCGCCTCAACCTCCCACAGTGCTGGGATTACAGGCGTGAGCCACCGTGCCTGGCCCCAACTCTTTAATTTTTAAAATTGGGTTTCTTGAGGTGATATCCATCCTTTTCCAGTACACGGTTTATAGAGTTTCAACAAATACATACTGTCATGAAATGACCACCATAAACAAGGTTTCCCATAGTGGCGACAGCTTGGGAAATCCTAACAAAGGCTTTGAGGCTTCCTGGCCTCTGCTGCCATGACCCTGTAGAAAGAATGGATTATGAGATTCTTTCCCACCTGCCCCTCCCTGGGTCTCAGATCTTCTGTATCTATCAGATAAGAATTGGGCTGAGCTGGTGTAGCCGGTTTGTCTGTCCCTGTGCTGAGGTTACTACTTCTGCTGGCACCCAAAGCACTTCTTATAGATCTAAACGTGTTGATTTCAGTCATCCAGTCCAGCAAGGGAGGTCATGTCCTATACAAATTTGGTGTGCCTGGTAACATAACCCACCCCACTGGAAGTATCAGATGTTTCCACCATCAGAAGGGTTCCTAGCACCCTGGGGGCTCCCTGATCCTGTCCCCCCAACACTGTGAGATCCCATAGAAATGGGGGGGCACCTTGGGGAACACCATCATAAAATTAGAGTTAGGGGGCCCTTTCTGGGGTTCTATGGTGGCCTGAACTGCAAACCACCCCCAGGAACATGCACTTTGAAGAGAAAAGGAAAAAGAATGGCAGGGAACATTGAGGTTGGAATTTCACAGGAACAGCCTAATTAGCCAGCTGCCTGGTCCACCTCCACCCACATCAAGCTCAGTGTTTCCCAACATGTGCTGCAGTGCCCCGTTTCCCATGCGTTGGAGTGTAGAGTTCAGTGTTCATATTGTAGATAGAAGTACCACTCATGAGCAGGCCTTCTTGATGTCCTATCTTCAGTTGCTTTGCAAGTTGGCTGTTCCATTGTTCAGCAGTTCCATTGGCCTGCAGATGGCAGGGTGCATACAAAGCCTATCGTATTCCATGAGAGCATGGCCATTGTTTTGCTGGTCATGTAATGAAGGATGCTTCTTGGTGAGACTGAGGTCCTGTGGGATATTGAAAACTGTGACATAAGTCCTCCTCAACAACAGCACTGGTCGTGTCAGCATCCACAAGAGTGCGTATTTTCTGTCCTTTCAAGTAGCAAGCTGTTTGGATAGTCTTTGTCCCCACACAGAGGCTCTTTCAATATTCTAGTCACTCAATTGCCATTCTCCTGACGAGGTAAGTAGGCTGTTAGCAAAGGCCCACACACTGGTGAAATGCAGGAAGACCTGGTAGTAGGGGTGGCCTGCACGGCCATCACCACTGCGTGTTGTTTGGTCCACTGGGCAAATCGTCGATGTTTGTTCTGTGAAATGATGGTGATAACCACAGCCTAACAGACCCCATCTGCTCCGTTGTTTCACTGAGCCATCAGTAAACCATGCCACACCATCAGCAGGCTTGTCTCAGAGTCTCAGGCTCCGGGCAGCCATGGGAGGAGCCAAAGCACACCCAATGGGTCTCTTGGTGTCTTCTAATTAGCTAGCCATTTGTTCATGGAGCCTGCTGGTCACATGTGGTCCTAGCTGGGCCTGAATTTGAATGCACCACTTCCATTTGATAATTGAAGTCTATCGAGCCTGTCTAATTTTATTGGTTGGGCTTGTGAGCCATCCAGAGAGAAACAGCAGTTCAGGTTGCAGAGTTCCATCTGGCATTCTGGCCACGAGGTGCCCAGTCCAAAACAGTGCCCAATATCAAGTAAGGATTGCCATTTGAAAGAGGGATATTTGGTGACTGCCTGAGGCAACTTGTGTGTCCGAGATCTCAGAGGCTGGTACACCCCAGTGTCGGTTTTCTGTTGCCAGAGACATCTATCACTGTGCGTCAGGTCGCACACAACTGTGATTTCATCAGGCTAGCAGATTTAAGGTTTAAAAGGCAGTGCCTGAGACATCAATTGTTGAAAACCTGCTGCTGCAAAGGGTTCCATTCAAAGTGTGTGGCTTTATTGGTTTCCTTGACTATGGGTGCCAGAAGAACCCCCATGTGGGATGCATGTCCTCTCTAGTACCCAAAGAGACCTAACCAGCTGCCAGGCCTCCTTTATACCAGTGAGTGCAGCCAGGGGATTGCCTGTATCTGGGATACCGTTTTGGCTTCTTGCTCAAGTAGCTTTGGCATTCATTGTGCCCATGACCTTTTTGACCAGCTAAACTGGGCTGTTACATTGTGACAGGTGGGTCGTCACTTTTTTCTTTTTCTCGAGATGGAGTCTTGCTCTGTCACCCAGGCAGAGTGCAGTGGTGCGATCTTGGCTCACTCTAACCTCTGCCTCCCAGGTTCAAGCACTTCTCCTGCCTCAGCCTCCTGAGTAGCTGGGATTACAGGTGCCCACCACTGCGCCCTGCTAATTTTTATATTTTTAGTAGAGACAGGGTTTCACCATGTTGGCCAGGCTGAGCTTGAACTCCTGACCTCGTGATCTACCCACCTCAGCCTCCCAAAGTGCTGGGATTACAGGCGTGAGCCACCACGCCCGGCTGGTTGTCACATGTTTATCTGTAACAAGTAAATCCAGAATTGATAAAATAATGTCATTTTTCCATTTAGTATGCAGTACCACTTTTTTAAATAACCCAGTGGGACTTGGGTAGCTTAG
The DNA here is from genome assembly GCF_047675955.1 of Chlorocebus sabaeus. Lineage (NCBI taxonomy): Eukaryota > Metazoa > Chordata > Mammalia > Primates > Cercopithecidae > Chlorocebus > Chlorocebus sabaeus. The sequence continues at coordinate 3,918,728 of NC_132929.1, read as the reverse complement.
GTAACAGACAGGAGTGGATATGGCCCACTACTGTGTCTTAGTTCTTAGCTGTGAGGGGGCATAATCTTCCAGGGCATCAATGCCTATAATGCACTCAGGGCAGGACACACAGCTACCTGCATAAAAAATTGCTCACAGGGCCCTACCCACAAGTACATAAGCATTGTGTGCAGATAAGCATCAAGGGCCACCAGTTTGTTCCCAAACCTCCCAATGTCATCCGTTTAATTATTCTCCTAAAAGGACCCAGAAACATTGTCATGTGGGCTCCAGTATCCAAAAACCTGAGAAAAAACTGAAGTCCTCTGTTTTGTCCTCTTATCATAACAAGGATATAAGGCCAGAGGGCTACAGTGGGGACTAGAGGCCTTGGCCCCATTCTTAACTGTGTCAATCAGGTCAAGACACTTAGGTGGCAATGTTCCTTTATCAAACACTCGTAACAGCCACACTGCAAAGAGGAAGATTTCCCTGGTCTTCCTCCTTACCCATTAGAGCCTGACTCTTCCCATCTTCTGGGGTGACATTTTACATGTTAGTTCCTCTCATGCCTCAGGGATCATACAGGGACCTCTCTCTGGTTCCTTCTCGGGTGCCTCTGGGTCTGTCTGAATACTCACCATCCAAGCTCTTGGGCCCTGACAATGCAGGATCACATAAGTGCCCAGCACCTAGGGGATCTTAAACTATGGTCTTCTGTTCCACATTCCTTTCCTCTGTCTCAGTCCATGCAGCCCGCTCATCTACATCTGTGGGGAGGAGAGTGACATATGTTCCATTTATCACCCATCCTTATCCACAACTCATCCAGGTGCATGTCCAGCCCCTGTGCTCCTGGGCTGATGTCTCTGCCTTGGGCTGAGTAGTGGTTGGTATTGCCCCTCCCACTTTGCCAGAAAGCCTTGTTTCTCTGACTGGACCTTACTCACTTCACCAATTTTTGAAGCAGGTTCACCAATTACCAATCCCAAGGGAGGACTCCACCACAGAGAGGACAGCAAAGATCATCACTATACCAGCCATCAGGAAGAGGAGTCCAAACACTTCCACCCACTGTATCCTCCACTGCAGTTCCGCAACTGCCTGAGAGCAGTGAGCCAGAGCACATTCTCAGGCAATAAGTTATAGGATGCAGATTTACTGCTTACAGATAGGGAGAAAGTCTTCTTTCAAAAGAAGCCCAGGCTCCATTGTGAGCTCATCCCCAAAGGCTCAAGAAGGGTTCCCAGGGCAGATGAAGTCTAGATTGCACATGTCCCCCTTCCACCATGGCTGAGGAAACCCAAAAGGAGCCCACCCTGGGTTATATACCTCAGGGCAGATATGGCTCACTGAACAAAGCTTTAAGGAAATGCTGCTTTCAGGGCAGAGAGGAACAAACCCCAGCTCTCCTGGACAGTCCCTCCCTAACTAAAGATGTGACATTCCTCAGGAAGGGCCAGAACAAGGCCAGGGGTGTTCCAGACAGTCCCTCCCTAGCTCAGAATATTGCATTCCAGGCTGATTCTACACTTATTCGTGACAAATTAAAACTGAGAAAATGGGAAGAATTGAATCCATCCAAGACCACCTGGAGGACTGTTTTGCATTTTCACCCCAAAAGTTCCATTGTAGTGATCTTCACACCACATTTAGTTTTGGAAATTATTGATCATATCTATCTCCATAACTTTGCCTTTTACAGAATGTCATATAAATGAAATCATTCTGTATGTAATCTTTCAATAACACTTTTGAGATATGTCATGTTTAATGTATCAGTAGTTTATTTCTTTTTGAAACTGACTTGCACTCTATTCAATGAATGTACCACAGTTTACTCAATTATTTATTTGTTTTTTGAGACGGAGTTTTGCTCCTGTTGCCCAGACTGGAGTGCAATCGTGCATCCTCGGCTCACTGCAACCTCTCCCTCCTGGGCCCAAGAGATTCTCCTGCCTCAGTCTCCAGAGTACTCATCATTTTTATTAATATAAAATGTTACAAATATGGATAACTTGACGGTTATTTGTGTTGGGCTATTATATGGCTACTACAAGCATATGGTTTCATTCATCTTGGGAAAATAGATCTTAGTGCTGAGTTGCTGGATCATGTAACAAAAGTATGATTCAGAAGGCTGGTTGTGGTGGCTCACGCCTATAATCCCAACATTTTGGGAGACCAAGATGAGAGGATCACTTGAGGCCAACAGTTCGAGAGCAGCTTTGCCAACATAGTGAAATCCCATCTCTACTAAAAATAAAAAATTTGGCTGGGTGCAGTGGCTCATGCCTGTAATCCCAGCACTTCGGGAGGCTGAGGAGGGTGGATCACCTGAGATCAGGAGTTCAAGACCAGCCTGGCCAACATGGTGAAACCCCGTCTCTACTAAAAATACAAAAGAAAATTCGCGAGGTGTGGTGGTGCACGCCTGTAATCCCAGCTACTCGGGAAGCTGAGACAGGAGAAATGCTTGAACCCAGGAGGCAGAGGTTGCAGTGAGCCGAGATCCTACCACTGCACTCCAGCCTGGATGACAGAGTGAAACTCCATCTCAAACAAGAACATACATACACACACACACACACACACACACACACACACACACAAAACTTAGCTAGGCATGGTGGCGCACGCCTGTAATGTCAGCTCCTCATGTGGCTGGAGCATGTGAATTGCTTGAACCTGGGAGACAGAGGTTGCAGTGAGCTGAGATGGTGCCACTGCACTCTAGCTTGGGCAACAGAGCACAACTCTGTCTTGAAAAAAAAAAAAAAAAGCATTGATTCACTTCACAAGAAACTGCTAAAATTTTTTCCAAAGTGGCTATTATTTTGCATCCTAACAGAAAATATGGGAATCCCAGTTACTCTACATCCTTACCAGCACTTGGTTTGGACTCTGTGTGATTGTGTGTGTCTGTAGAGTGTGTATGTGTGTGTGTGTGTGCATGAGTAAATGTATGTATATATGTATATATATAGACTCTTAATAATTCCAGTAGATACATAGTGGCATCTTATTGTAGTTCCAATAATGTACATTTCCTAATGATAATGGCATTGAACAAAACTCATTAACTTGTTTTCCCTCCGTATCTACTATTTTTCACTTTTCTCATTTCAAAAAATGTTTTTTGTTATATTATTAAATGTAACTATGTATATGTATAATTTTTATATGACCTACATCTGTTAAGTATGGAAAATATTTTTTTCTGAGCCTGTGCCATCTCTTGTCATTCTCTTAACAGTGTCGGTCAAAGAGCAGCATTTATTTTTAATTTTGACTAAGAATAATTTGTTCTTTTTTTTGTTTTTTGAGACAGAGTCTGGCTCTGTCACCCAGGCTGGAGTGTAGTGGCACAATCTTGGCTCACTGCAACTTCTGCCTCCCGGGTTGAAGCGATTCTCCTGCCTCAGCCTCTTGAGTAGCTGGGATTACAGGCACCCACCATCATGCCCGGCTAATTTTTGTACTTTCATAGAGACAGGGTTTCACCATGTTGGCCAGGCTGGTCTTGAACTCCTGGCCTCAGGTGATCCACCCGCCTCTGCTTCCCAAAGTGATGGGATTAGAGGCGCGAGCCACTGTACCCAGCCGATTTGTCCATTTTTAAATTTTGTGCTTGATATTTATTCCCTACCATTATATATTGCTTAACACAAGGTCATAAAACTTACCTACAATATTGTCCTTAGAAATTTTATGTGTTAAGGATTTACATTCATAGCTATGGTATTTTGAATTAATTTTATATCTAGTGCAGAAAAGGGTGAAGACTTTTGTTTTGTATTTTGGCATATGAATGCTCAATTGTTTTAGGAGCATTACCTACAAATACTCCACTTTCTTCAATTCAAGAAAATTGAATTTCCTTGGCACATGAGTCAAAAACCTACTAACCATATATGTATATGCTATAATGTTCCATTTATCTAAATATTTATCCTTATACATATCAATATATGTATATGTATATGCTATACATACATACATATATGTATTTGCTACTGTTCCATTTATTTATTTATCCTTACACCAATACCACATTATCTTGACTAATACCACATTATATTAAACTTAAAATAATGGCCAGGCATGGTGGCTCACGCCTGTAATCAAAGTACTTTGGGAGGCCAAGGTGGGCAGATCACCTGAGGTTGAGAGTTTGAGACCAGCCTGACCAACACGGAGAAACCCCATCTCTACTAAAAATACAAAAATTAACCAAGCGTGGTGGCACAAGCCTGTAATCCATATTACTCAGGAGTCTGAGGCAGGAGAATCCCTTGAAACTGTGAGATAGAAGTTGCAGTGAGCCGAGATCGCGCCATTGCACTCCAGCCTGGGCAACAAGAGCAAAACTCTGCCTCAAAAAAAAAAAAAAAAAAAAAAAAACACCTTGAAATAAGTAGTGTGAGTCCACCACTATTGTTCCTTTTCTTCTAAATTGGTTTGGCTGTACTATTTAGTTTATTACACAAATTTTGGAATCTACTTCTCAGTTTCTAAAAAAAAAAAAATTGGCTGAGGATTCTACTGAATGTATAGATAAATATGTAAGAATTGCCCCTTGGCCAGGTGCGGTGGCTCAAGACTGTAATCCCAGCACTTTGGGAGGCTGAGGTGGATGGATCACAAGGTCAGCAGTTCGAGACCAGCCTAACCAAGGCCTGGTGAAACTGTGTCTACTAACAATACAAAAATTAGCTGGACATGGTGGCAGGTGCCTGTAATCCCAGCTACTCAGGAGGCTGAGGCGGAGAATCGCTTGAACCTGGGAGGCGGAGGTTGCAGTAAGCCAAGATTATGCCACTGCACTCCAGCCTGGGTGACAGAACGAGACCCCGTCTCAAAAAAAAAAAAAAAAAAAAAAAAATTGACCCTTAATATTGAGCCTTCCAAACCATGAAATTGGTGTATCTTTATATTTATTTATATTTTTTGAATATCTGATCAGCGTTGTCTAATTCCCAGAGCACACATTTTGCACATATTTTGTCAGATTTATATCTAAGTATATCATGTTTTTATGCTATTGTAAAATACGTTTTAACTTCTACACTCAATTTTTCATTATCAGTATAAAGGAAGTCAACTGATTTTCACTCACTCATTTTTACAAACTAAGCAAATCTAGTGGCAGCCATGTGGCACATACATTGCTACTTGTGAGGGATGGATAAGTGAAAAACAAGTATTTCTCTTTTATTTGAGGCATCTGTCAAGCAGAGGTATGAACAAATAGGCAATGCAAATCAGAGGGGTTGTAGCAGGGAATGTGCATTATTCTGTGGAAATCCACAAAATGCATGGGCATACAAACCAAATTTAAATAGTCATAGAAGGAATCCTGCAGGAAGTAATTTATGATTGAATAAAGTAGCTGAAAACCATGCAAATTAGAATTAGACAAGACAAAAGAAGGATTAGTATTCAGGTAGAGACCAAGTGTGTCTACAAGTCAATATTTTTGAGACATCACAGGGAAAGTAGCAATTTCAGTACACCCGAAAAAAGTTAGAAATCTATGTCAGGACTAGATTTTTAAGAAATTTTGTTCTGTGTCAATGAGTTAGGATTTTTATAGTTTTCTGAGGTTCTATTCATCAGCTACTATGGGGTCAACTCAATTAAGAATACAGCTGTTGTAAAATGGGAATTTGGGAGTCTTGTGAATTTGAAAGGAAAAAAAAAATATGTGGGGTTGAGGCTCAAACCCTGTACAGGCAAAGAAAAAGTTATAAGTGAGGAAAATGAGAGACAACATAAAGTCTGGGAAAAGCATCCACAAAAAAATTTAGTATTTTCAGGGTAGAAGCTCCTCTTGATTGAGTCATACCTTCCTGTGAAAGATAGGAAGTCAGAAAAATCCTCTACCTAGAAAACTACATTTCAGCACCAAGCATAGGTTACTTTCATGCCTTAATCTCACCTTCCAGCATTTCACAATACCTGCTACACTGTGGTTTGAGGAATGAGACTACTGTGCTCACAGCGCCATCTAGCATCAACAGAAAGGGAGGCCGATGGCAACCTTAATAACGGGCGGGGGAAAAAAAAAGGTGGGGCCCAGGAACTGGAAACTGTTAATTTCAGCAGGATTTTTCTTATATTTATTTAAAAACTAAAATATTGGCCAGGCACTGTGGCTCATGCCTGTAATCCCAACACTTTGGGAGGCCGCGGCGGGCAGATCACTGGAGGCCAGGAGTTCGAGACCAGCCTGGGTAACATGGTGAAACCCGTCTCTACTAAAAATACAAAAATTGGTGGGCATGGTGGAGGGCGCCTGTAATCCCAGCTGCTCGGGAGGCTGAGGCAGGAGGATTGCTTGAACCCAAGAGGTGGAAGTTGCAGTGAGCCAAGATTGCGCCACTGCACTCCAGCCTAGGTGACAGATGGAGAATCCACCTCAAAATAATAAAATTGCTGCAGGAGTCAGGAGTGAAATGCAATCCATAACCATTCCCAGTAAAGACTCAGGGAGTTCTAGCCCATGCCCACTTTTCCTGTCATTTAACGCAAGGGGTAAAGGTCAAAGTGAATCCCATTACAATAACTGATTTACAAATACGGATGTATAGTAGTGTGTTACCCTGAGCGCAATCATACTTCGGATGTAACTGTAAAATGACTTTAGCAGACTTTGCAGTGTTGCAGTGCAGTGTCACATTAAACCCCAAGCTGTCTGTGATTCCCTACACACCACTCTCCAGGAGAACTAGAGTTCAGAAGATTAATTTCTTAGACTAAAGCCTTGAAGGGTTATTATTCCATAAAACGTTTTCCAATCTGATTAAAAAGTTAGGTGCATTCGCTCAGGTTTCCGTGGCAGGGCCGGGACTCCTGGTCTCCCGCGATTCTGAGCGGTGCCTCACAGTCTAGCTCCTCCAACCTCACAGGGCGGCCCGTAGGATATGCGCCATTGTCCGGCGCGGCCAACCAGCTCGCGGTGCGCTGTGGGAAGGTTACAAGACGGAGGGGGAGGGCGGCTGCCTGCAGGGGGCAGATCCGCAGGATATGCGCCATTGTCCGGCGCGGCCAACAAGCTCGTGGTGCAGTGTGGGAAGATTACGTCAGGGAGGGGGAGGAAGGCTGCCTGCAGGCGGCAGATCCTGTTTGCGCCTGCGCGGGACGGCAGGATTTGGTGGTGCTCTCTCCACCTGCTATTTCCGTTTCCGCGCTTCCCGCGGATCTGTTCGGCTTATGGCGCCGGCTGGGAGTCTCTTATCAGCCGCGTATACCGCGGAAACTTTAACCTGAGTTTTACCCGTAGAAATGTTCCTCTCTAGGTTTCGTATCATTGTCTTGGTTCTTACTCTTGTATTAACTTTGTTTTAATCTAAGGTTTCTCTTTCCCGAAAACTTTGGTGTTTCTTTACAACCTCTTTTTAAAGTTAAACATTGCATGAACCATGATTTTATATTCTTCCTTTTTAGTATTAATAACTTCAATGTCTTTTTTTTTGCATTTGTCTGGAAATCTGAAATATTTTTCAGTTGACTGAACTGATTTATTGTTTTCTAAATATCGGAGACTAATCATTTGTGTATTGGCCTTAAGAGTCTCTATTTATTTTTAACTTTTCCACCAACATACCTTTAATATGAAAGGTCTTGTAGGGCTTCAAGGTCAACCTTTCCCCACAGTCTCTATTTTCACTATAAAATACCCTGTTTAAAAAAAAAAAAAAAAAAAAAAAAGTACAAGGTTGAAAGAAGTTTCTCTACTACTTTTTAAAACAGTGGCTAGGTCATGCTTTTCTGTGTATACTGACTTCCCTTATTTCATCACCTCATCCATCACTTTACAACTGATCATGCAATCACAAAATTATTTTATTAATCAGATTATTAAATGTGTGCCTTCCATTTGAAGAAACAAGGTCTATCCAAGGCTTAGTTTTCCCTAGGACACTGGGAGAATAGAAGATCTGGTTTACAGTGCCACAGTGGTGATCACACAGGAATAAACGGGACACAGGTCAGACAATCCAGAAAGACATCTGCCAGTATATGTTTCCTGTGAGATGGACACCTGGTCCCAGGTCAGACACAGGTGTTAGAGCATCAGCTAGGTAAAAGAAGTAACCCGTACAAAACCCACTGTAAACACCTATGTCCAGCTCCCCTTCATTTCCCATTATTGGAGGGCTGCTAGCCGCTCAGTTACTAGGACCCAGATTTAGCTGGGGCCTCTCAGAACAGGTCAGAATTGATCTATGCACAGTACCTGTCGGAGTCTGGATGAGGGCCATCCACTGAAAGTTAGTGAATCAAAGATTTAAGATGGATCTAAATGGAAATAGATCTCTGTCAAATGACTATACACGTAATTACCTTATTTTATACTTACTGAAAAAATCCTTCTATAATTATAAAGGCTTAAGATTTACTTGTCATGAAAATGAAGGCAATAATGAAAGTAATTTATAAATGAATTTGCAGATATCTTGAAATTCCAATTCTGATTTTTCCAAATTAGATTTTGATTCAGGGTTGTGGATGTCTTCACACCACCCTCTGTGGCATGAACAGAGATGATAATGAAGTATTTCTTAGAAAACAAGGCTGGACCACTGTTTGTGTGATTTCCACCTTTCTTGCTGACACTGTTCTGCATGTTTTGATGTAGGTGATGTTACCAGAAGGAAACAGCAGAAGGTTGCAAAACAAGTTCATTCATGTGCAAACAATGAAAGCCATGTCGTGGCTGCCAACAGGCTAATAGTGATTGTAATAATACTTGACAAAATACTTTTTAAAAATTATTCAAATAAGGTAACTAATAAAGATATGGAATTATCAAGGGAGCTCTATTAATGGAGCTGAATCTTTGAAACAAGAACATCTTCCTTCATCAAGGGAGCAAAACTGTCCAGAAAAAAAGTACAGATGAGGTAGAAGCAGCCTGGCCATGAGTTGATCTTCACAGTGGATTGAGAATAGGGAGACTGGAGAAGAGGTTGAGGGGGAAGTCAGGGCTCACTCCTGTCCTAAGAGCAAAAAGGAGCAAAAGAACCATGTTCATCTGCAGATTCACACACTCTTCACTTTGAAAGAAAATTTAAATTTATTAGGAAACAATATCGATGAGGAGTTTTTATTTTTTTATTTTTTGTTTTCTTTTTCTGAGACAGGATCTTATTTTGTTGCCCAGGCTGGAGTGCAGTGGCATATACACAGCTCACTGTAGCCTCTACCTCCTGGGCCCTGGCAGTTATCCTGCCTCAGCCTCCCATGTAGCTGGGACCACAGGCATATGCCACCAAGTCCTGTCTTTTTTTTTTTTTTTTTTTAATGTTTCGTAAAGACATGTCTCACTTTGTTGCCCAGGCTGGTGGGGGAAAAGTTTTAGAGATTCATTAAATCATTTGTGAAATTCAAAATAAAGGAAAATATTCTGATTTGGGTATTGCCCGGTACATGTTTGGGGCTTACAGGTAAACAATATAGACAAGATAACCTCTGATATTTCAGTCCAGTAGTGATTCAAAGACTGTAACCAAAATCTCAACTGTAGGAGTTAGAGCAGCTCTTGGGAGCTGAGAGCACAGGTGTCAGACCTGAAACGGAATAGACAAGGAAGGCCTCTAAGAGGAGGAACATTGGAGGAGATTCTGGAGAGTGTGGAGCAGCGAATCCAGCAAACAGGAGAAGGAGAAGAGGAAAAAATGTGTCCGTAGCACAGGCCAGGACATGAGAAGGGGACAGTGGATTGGAAGGACTGCTGGGATTAGCAACATGTAAGGAGGGCAGGAGCGGGAAGGGCAGACCATGGAGAGGCTGTGCAGTGGAGAGTAGGCAGGTCAGGAAGTGACACGGAGCTGGCCAGCCTACCAAGGAATGCATTGGTTGTGCTGGTAGTTCAAATATCTGAGTCTTGTTCCTTGCAACAGTACCTCCAGGTCAGGAAAAGTGAGGATAGCTTCTGTCTCTGGGGAGGTCCCTGTGCATTATGAGGAATTGGTTCTAGGAAGAAGGGAGAGTAAAGAGAAACAGAGAAGACCCTCCAGATCCAGTACTGGCCGACTAAGGAAACTGGGATGCTCCTGTTCATGTCCCTTTCTCCATCGCTCAGACCCATCCCATCCCACCCTGAGGGCAGGTTCCTTTCCCCTCAGTTATTTTGTGCATCTCAGATGATGACATATATTGTGAGTTTATTCTATCACATATGACTTCTACGTTATACCATAGAAAGAGTTACTTACATAAATTACTTAATGGTAGATTATTCATAGTCAAAATGTTGTCAGCTTAGTAAACAAATGAAATTTTCACACTTTAGTTTTTCTTCATTGATCATCTTTGAAGATTAGTGTCTCCTCATTTCATGGATGTCACAACTACCTGTTCTTAAGTAAGGTATATGCTTGGGGTGTTGTGTTTTGCCTGTTCATGTTGGATACTCCAGTGTTCAGCAAACTATAAACCTATCAACATGCATTTAAAAAATCCAGTTGCTTTGTGTTTTATTTTATGTTTCCTGTCTTTTCAATATTATATCTTTTCTTCTGCTTACTTTAAATTGAATTTGCTCTTCTTTTTCTATGTTCCTAAGGCGGAAACTTAGGTGATCATCATTGGGCACCATCATAGGGTCTATGCACTCCAACCTGGGCAACAGAGTGAGACCGTATCTCAACAAAAAAGAGAGAAAAGAAAAAATAACAGAGAAAATTAATTTTTAAAAATTAGGTAATGACAAATAGGGAATTCCAAATATATTGCTAACAATATCGCTAATGGTCTGTTAAGCTTGACAGTACTTTTAGAAAACTTGTTTTGTTTAGAATAGTGTTAAACTCACAGAACAATTGGTAATATAAAAAGTTTACATATACCACACATACACAGTTTTCCTTACGAATCTTATTATTAACATTAGTGTGCTGCTCTTGTTACAATTAAGAACCAGTGTTAAACATTATCATTCACTACTATCCTTGCTTTATTCACATTTCCTTAGTTTCACTTAATGACCATTTTTGACTCTGGAATCCCATCCAGAATGACACATCACATTTAGATGTCATTTCTACTTACGCTTCATAAACTGTTGACACTTCCTTTAACTTTCCTGGTCTTTCATGACATTGACATACTTCATTAGGAAGTTGTCTGATGTTTTTCTCCTGATTAGAGTTACGGGGGTTTTTTGTTTGTTTTTGTTTTGTAGACGGAGTCTCGCTCTATTGGCAGGCTGGAGTGCAGTGGTGCAATCTCGGCTCACTGCAACCTCTGCCTCCCAGATTCAAGCAATTCTTCTGCCTCAGCCTCCCAAGTAGTTGGGACTACATGTGCGCACCACCACACCCAGCTAATTTTTGTATTTTTAGTAGAGACAGGATTTCACCATGTTGGCCAGGATCGTCTCAATTTCTGGACCTCGTGATCCACCCGCCTTGGCCTCCCACAGTGCTGGGATTACAGGCATGAGCTACCACGCCAGGCCTAGACTTATGGGTTTTCAAAAGGAGGACTACACAGGGAAATTGCCATTCTTATCACATCATACCAATGTTACATACTAATAGCATGCTGTATCATGTTGACCTTAATTTGATTACCTGTGTGAATTACTTCTTATCAGATTCATCCACTGTTAAATTGCTATTTGTTACACTTTCTGTGTTGTACTTTTGAAAAGAAGTCACTAGGCTTAGCACGTAAGAAGTGGGAAGTCATTTTTCACCTCCTTATGGGAAGAGTATCTGCAAAAACAATTTGGAATCCTTCAACATGTGAAATGCATCAGTTTTCCAGTTTTCCTCCATTTGTTTTTTATATTTTTTATATTTTTATATTTTTTCACTCATTTATTTATATCACTATGCAAACATGGATATTTATTTTACACTTAAATCTAACTAGTTTATTTTGTTGTTCAAAGTTTTCCACTCTTGGCCATTGGAAGGTCTTTTAATTAGCTCCTATATCATTTCCATATATGCACTCCTAGTATAATGGCATTAATCCATTTATGAGGCTAAAGCACTCAAGCCCTAATTACCTGATAACAGCCTCACCTCTTAATACTGCTACTGTGGCACTTAGTTCCCACATCAGTTTTGTAGGGGACAAAAATTCAAACCATAGCAGGAACATAGCAAAACCATTTTTAAAAACAATAATGCATTCATTTCTGCAAAGATTGGCCATAAAGGACCACCTTTATATGTGATCATGTAGATCACCATCTACATGATAAGAAAGACAAATGGAGAATGAATTGGATAGAGAACTGTTGTGAATTAAAGTATTAGGTTTGAAATATAGCTTTTTGGGTTCATTGCTCATATTTCTTAGAACAGAAATTCTCAATGTACAGCTTTAACTCTGAAGAAAGATACCCATCCAATGAAGAAGTAGCAAAGTGACTGTTTGCCATTTCTATCTTCTTTCTCAATAGATTTATTGAAACATAGCATATATAGCATCTCTCCACATTTATTGTATTTTTGTTATTTCTAGTTCATTCTTGAGGTTTCTCTTTAACACAGTGACTATTAATGCTAGCTTACTTGGCCGGGAACAGTGGCTCACACCTGTAATCCCAGCACTTTGGGAGGTTGAGGTGGGTGGAACACTTGAGCTCAGGAGTTCAAGCCCTTTGGGCAACATGGCGAAACCCCCCATCTCTACTAAAAATACATATTTAGCTGGGCGTGGTTGTGGGCACCTGTAGTCCCAGCTACTTGGGAGGCTGAGGCAGGAGAATCCCTTGAACTTGGGAAGCAGAGGTTGCAGTGAACCAAGATTGTGCCACTGCACTCCAGCCTGGGTGACAGCGAGACTCTGTCTCAAGGGAAAAAAAAAAAAAAATCTAGTGCTGCTCCAGAGACCTCTAGAAGATTTGGTCATGGATGTTTACATTGTGCCTTTCAGGATAAACTTTTTTTAAATCTTATTTTACAGCCAAATACATGATTATCTGACTTGTCAGTGGTTTTATTCTCCATTGTGAAATGTAAAGTAATGACGCAACTTATAATTGATGTATGTAATTTATTTTGCAAATACTGTTTATGTCAGTATTGGCAAATACTACATTCATTTGTATAGACTTGATATTAATCTACAGGTTTTATGGATTATTAGTTCATTTAATCCTCACAGCATCTCAAGAGGTCGGCACTAGTTTTACTCCCATGTTCCCCTAGTGAATTTGATCTAAAGCCCTACAAGAAAGGAATGGATGAAACTTGAGTTTGACTGAATCTATCTTTGAAGTCTTTACTTACATCAAGTGTTCTAGAATATCATTTTTGTATGGAAAATACATTCTAGGACCAGATTAAGAAATGTTACTCTAGGGCCAGGCATGGTAGCTTATGCCTGTAATCCCAGCAATTTGGGAGGCCGAGGCAGGCAGATCACCTGAGGTCAGGAGTTTGAGACCAGCCTGGCCAATGTGGCAAAATCCCATCTCTACTAAAAATACAAAAAAATTATCCAGGCGTGCTGGCAGACACCTGTAATCTCAGCTACTCAGGAGGCTGAGGCAGGAGAATTGCTTGAACCCAGAGGGCAGAGGTTGCAGTGAGCCAAGATTGGACCACTGCACTACAGCCTGGGCAACAGAGTGAGACTCTGTCTCAAAAAAAAAAAAAGAAAAAAGACATGTTACTCTACCCCGTGAAGTCATGTTCCCAAACTAGATGTAAATCCTGTGTGAAATTGATTTAATATTTAGGTCTAAGATCCACCTAGGAATGATCTTATGTGTAATGTGAGGTTATAGATCAGATTTTATTTTTTCCTGTGAATGTATTTCTTGGAATATTTATTGAAAAATCCGCATTTCCCCAATTAATCTCATAAATTATTTGTGTATATACGCATGTATCTGATTTGCTGACTCCCTTTTTTTTCCATTGGTTTATTTCTCTTTGTGAAAATATCACACTATTTTAGTAAGAAACTTCATTTAACACAAGAATTCTCTCTCTAGGGCCTTCTCTTAACCCAGTGTGCTGTTATGTAAAGAAGAACGAACGAAAACCTGTAGGCCTTGCACCTACACCAATATGCTCAGTTGCCCCTTGACAAAAGAGGAGGATTTAGAACTCACCATCACTGTTGACATTTAAGTCTTTAATGTCTTTGTGAATCTTAGGCAACCTCCCCAAAATTGTTCCCTGCTTTATTTGCTTAGTCCATTCTTGGTAGATTTTATGAGATGTCAACACTCCTCATTAGGATTCCCTCCTTCTGAAGCCTTTGGGATTTTGTACCCACCCAGCAACCACCAGAGGTGGCAGAAACCCCCGCTCCACATCCCTCTTGCGCAAGCGCAGTTGCCCCATGAATGCGGTCCTCCTGCTGCAGACCACGCCCACCAAGGGCGGGGCCACAGCCCCTGCAGCTGAGCTCAGAGCCTTCTGTGGGGTCTGCAGTGGCAGGGCCAGCTGCCCCCTGGCTTCCCTCTGGAGCTCTTTGAGGAATGCGGTTCTTTTGCATAAGAAAGGCTTTTCTCTCCAGTCATTCTGCTTGCTGATCAAGAACACTTAACAGCTTCAGGCTTTCCTGGTAATATTCATTCTTGCTTTTGTGTTTTTGTTTTAAGGTCCAAATATCTTTAATACTTGTATGCAGTTTTCTTTTTTATAATTTCACATAAACATCATCTAAAACCAACTTCGCATGTTCGTATTCTGTATTAACAACTTTCGTTTTTGTACTTAAAAATACATTCATAATCATTTTTTCAAAGTATCTTGTCAGTTATTTTCCATTATCATTCTTTACCAGTGCAATGGAAATATTACTTTTATTAGGAAAAGCAGATGTTACACGCTTTTTAGTGTTGTCGAGAAATTTCCTATGAAATACCTCTGGTTGAAAAGGAGAGGAACAAGATTTTCTGTGAGGCACAGGATCAAATATGCTCAGAATATCATGCTTTAATAAAGGCTGGGATTATTTTCATTATATTGTTTAGCTTGTTCTAATTGTAAAAGGTGGACAAAGAATGAATTTGTGTAGACAGAACATTGCGACTCCCATTCTAAATGTAGAGACAGTCACTCCGCACTGCGCAAATAGGAATGTCGTCATGTTGTTTGCTTTTCTCCTTACCCAAAAACTGTAGACATTGCCTGGAGTCTTTGATTTTTTTCCCAACTTGCTTTTGTAATTGTCTGCATGATGTTTGCACAGATAACCAATAATATAGATATATAGTTTTTCTTACTATTTGATGAATGATTACTGTATTTTTTTTTTTTTTTTTTAGTTTTCAGTGAACCAAAAATATCATTCAGAAAACGTTATCATCCATATCCAGGTAGCATATAGTTTTATAATCTGATCTTGTAATAAGGAAATTACAGTCCTTATTGATTTTCTATTATTAGTTAGCATTTTTTAAGTTTTGATGCTTGTGAGTGTTTGGGGATTTTCTGTTCTTTTCTTTTTTTTTTTTCTTTTATTTTACTGTGTCAATAATTTAACACCTTTGTATTGGTTATCTTCTGGGTTGATGTCTATTGTTTAGGCTGAACCTTTGACACTTCTCTGAGGTAGTTTTTATGTGAATTTGTAACCACCCAAGGGATTCACCTTGCCAGCTGTCTAGACAGAGCCGATTTCTCAAAACAGGGGAACTGTAATAGAGAAACAACAATTCACCCAGAGCCGGCTGTGCGGGAGGCCATCGTTTTATTATTACTCAAACCAGTCTCCCTCCCCGTAGGGGGATCAGGGGTTTCTAAGAATAATTTGGTGGGTAGGGGGTCGGAAAGCGGGGAGTGCTGATTGGTCAGGTTGGAGATGAAGTCATAGGGAGTGGAAGCTGTCCTCTTGCGCTGAGTCAGTTCCCGGGTTGGGGCCATGAGATCAGATGAGTCAGTTTATTGATCTGGGTGGTATCCGCTGATCCATTGAGTGCAGGGCCTGGAATATATCTCAAGTCCTGATTGAGCTTAGGTTTCACAATAGTGATGTTATCCCCAGGAGCAGTTTGAGGCGGTTTAGCGTCCTGCAGTCTCCAGCTGAATGAATCCTAAACCCTAATTTCTAATCTTGTAGCCGATTCGTTATTCCTGCAAAGGCGTGATGGAGGGGTGTTGTTTTGGGAAAGGTCTGTTACGTCTTCGTTTAAAAGCTAAACTATACACTAAATTCCTCCTGAAGTTAGTGGGGAATGAACAAGGGCGGCTTGGAGGTCAGAAGCAAGATGGAGTCATTTAGGTCAGATCTCTTTCATTGTAATAATTTTCTCAGTTATGATTTTTTGCAAAGGCGGTTTCAAATCGATGTCTTAGTGTCCTGGGTAGTGAAAATGGGATTCCTCAACCTGAGCTGAACATGGATTTCCTCCTGAAGAAACAATTTAGGGCTCCAAAAAGTAGACTAGGGGGCGGCCGCAGTTGCTCACACCTGTAATCCCAGCACTTTGGTAGGCTGAGGCGGGTGGATCACAAGGCCAGGAGTTCGAGACTAACCTGGCCAACATGGTGAAACCCTGTCTACCAAAAAAACAATTAGCCGGGCATGGTGGCATACACCTGTAATCCCAGCTACTCGGGAGTCTGAGGCAGGAGAATTGCTTGAACTCAGGAGGCTGAGGTTGCAGTGAGCCAAGATCAAGCCATTGCACTCCAGCCTGGGTGACAGAGAAAGACTCTGTGGCATATGATGAGGTTTCTCTTCAAATAGCCTGATGAATCCTTTATTATTTAATTCATAGTAAAACCCCCCCCCCCCCAGCCCCTTTTCTTTGTTTTTCCTTTTTTCCTTTCTGCCTTTGTTACATGCCCGGACATGCCACAGTACCAGGCTTATCAGTACCAGCTCACATTCCTTTCCTTATTTGAAAAGGAGACTAGCTCTCTAGCTCATTGCAGACACCCCTTCCCCTCTCCTCTCTCTCCCTTACATGCCCACCTCATCTATATAGAAAGTTCAAATATCTAGTCAACCGCGATTAGTTCACATTGTGTGACCGGACTCCGGCCAATGGGGAAAGGGTAGAGGGGCAGGACTTGCGTCAGGAATAAAGGCTCTTGTGCCCCTTTGTTCAGGTGTGCTTTCATGGTGACTGGCCAAGGAGAAGAACCCCTCTGTGCAGAAGTGAAATTGCTTTGCTAAGAATCCTTCGTTTGAGTGTTCAGTCTCTTTAGGATTTTGAGCACTATTCCCAACAATTCAATCTCAAAAAAAAAAAAAAAAAAAAAAAAGACCAGGATTGATTTAGGGCCTGTATTGTAAATTGTACAAATGCCAACAGGATTGTATTGAGAGGAACACATTCTCTAGTGAAGGAAGCATTCCTGCAGGATGAGTCCCTGAGACTCACTAGCAAATTTCATACAAGTGATGAAATCCTCAGTCTAATGGACTAAAACAATTCCGGGGCATTTGTTAAAGATGTTTAAGATGTGAGAAACCAACAGAGTAACAGCACTGATACTTTGTGTATATTTTTATTCCAAATTAATAGATGTGTTACAGGGAAAGGGTCCGGATCCAGACCCCAAGAGAGGGTCCTTGATATTCAGGGCCAGTCTGCAGAGTCAAGTTAAAGTAAGTTTATTAAGAAAGTAAAGGAAGAAAAGAATGGTTACGCCATAGACAGCAGCCCTATGGGCTGCAGGATTCCCATGTTTATCATTATTTATTGATTATATGCTAAACAAAGGGTGGATTATCCCTGCCTCCCCTTTTTAGACCACATAAAGTAACTTTCTGATGTTGCCATGGCATTTGTAAACTGTCATGGTGCTGGTGGGATGTAGCACTGAGGACAACGAGAGGTCACTCTTGTCACCATCATGGTTTTCATGGGTTTTAGCTGGCCTCTTTACTGCATGCTGTTTTATCAGCAAGGTCTTTATGACCTGTATCTTGTGCCAGTCTCCTGATGTGACTTAGAATGACTTCACCATCTGGGAATGCAGCCCAGTAGGTCTCATCCTCATTTTACCCAGCCCCATTCAAGATGCAGTTGCTGTGGTTCACGTGCCTCTGGCAGGTGGACATTTGTTTGCCAAGCAATGCTACAGTCAGGGCCTCTGGATTTCAGTCCTCCATACAGAGAATGTCAAGGGCAGACCTTAATAAAAATAAATAAATGAATAACCAAATTTTAAAAATTACTTCTCATTTTCATTATTTTATTGTATTATAATCTGACACCATTAACTTTAATTTCCTTGCATATGGAGAGCAACTTGATACAAACTGTAGTATTTATTTAGTGAAGAAAAGAGACAAGATGATTCCCAAATGTAAAGAAAACTGGAAGTTTTGTGGGAAACAATAGAGGAGATAAGACTTACCAGTTTCTACTGGGCACGGTGGCTCACACCTGTAATCCCAGCACTTTGGGAGGCCAAGGCAGGCAGATCATGAGGTCAGGAGATCGAGATCATCCTGGCTAACACGGTGAAACCCTGTCTCCACTAAAAATACAAAAAATTAGCCGGGCATGGTGGCGGGCACCTGTAGTCCCAGCTGCTCAGGAGGCTGGGGCAGGAGAATTGCTTGAACCCGGGAGGCAGAGGTTGCAGTGAGCTGAGATTGCACCACTGCACTCCAGTGTCAGTGACAGAGCAAGATGCTGTCTCAAAAAAAAAAAAAAAATTTACCAGTTTCTATTTATTTTAATGAGAATTGTGTTGCTCATTTGTAAATAGAAAGCTCCATTTAAATTACAGATGCTTTTTGATTTATGATGAGGTTACTTCCAGATAAACCCATCACAAGTTAAAAATGTCATCAGTCAAAAATGCATTGAAGACACCTAACTTACTTAAAATCGTAGCGTAGCCTATCATCAAGTGTGCTCAAAACAGTTATATTAGCCTAATGTTTTCGAAAATCATCCGCACAAAATCTATTTTATCATAAAGTGTTGAATATCTCATGTAATTTATTGAATGCTGTACTGAAACAGAAAAACAGAAAGACTGGACACTCAAAGTATAGTTTCCATTAATGTGTATTGCTTTTGTTTAATTTGAAAATTTTAATTTGAATCATAGCAAGTCAGGAAGCCCATATATTATAAAATGTAGTAAGTTTATCAGCCATAAATAACAACCAATCACAGGAAATGCAGGGATTTGGTTGAGGTGAGGTGGTTCAACCTATTACACCCATTTCCTTCATCTCTAATGGGCTGCCCTTCATCCTTGGGGTTGTTGCAGGGTGGTTGTGCGGTGCAAAGACCTGAGAATCACTTGAACCTGGAAGGTGGAGGTTGCACTGAGCTGAGATTGTGCCACTGCACTCTGGCCACTGCATTTTAGCATAATCCACCCTTTGTTTAGCATATAATCAATAAATAACAATAAAAATGGTAGTCCAGCAGCCCACAGGGCTGCTGTCTATGGCGTAACCATTCTTTTCTTCCTTTACTTTCTTAATAAACTTGCTTTCACTTTACTCTGCAGACTGGCCCTGAATATCAAGGACCCTCTCTTGGGGTCTGGATCAGGACCCTTCCCCTGTAACATAGCTATTAATTTGGAATAAAAATATACATAAAGTATCAATGCTGTTATTTATTCATTTATTTATTTTTATTAAGGTCTGCCCTTGACATTCTCTGTATGGAGGACTGAAATCCAGAGCCCATGACTGCAGCATTGCTTGGCAAACAAATGTCCATCTGCCAGAGGCATGTGAACCAGAGCAACTGCATCTTGAATGGGGCTGGGTAAAATCTAGCAGGTAGGGCAACAGAGTGAGACCCTATCTCAAAAACATAAATAAATAGAAGGATAATATCTCTGTCAAAGTACAGTGATGCATTGCTTAATCATGGAAGTACCATCTGAGAAATGCATTGTTTGGTGATTTCATCAGTGTGTAAACATGGAGAGCATCACACACACCTAGAGGGCATAGCCTACTACGCATCCGGGATGTATGGTATTTACTATTGCTCCCAAGCCATAAGCCTATAAGCATGTGACTGTCCTGAATACTATAGGCAATTGTAACACAATGATAAGCATTTAAACATATAACCTTCTAAACACAGAAAACGTAAGAATATGGTATAAAACAAAAATTACTGTTCAGTTGTATAGGGCGGTTGCCATGCCTGGAGCTTGCAGGACTGGAAGTTCTGCTGGGTGAGTCAGTGAGTGAGTGGTGAGTGAATGTGAAGACCTAGGACATTACTGTACACTACTGCAGACTTTAGAAACACTGTAAACTAAGGCTACACTTAATTTACTAAAAACTAAAGTAATTGTGCTATGGCATTATGACAGCTTTGACATCTCTAGGTGATAGGAAGTTTTCAGGTCCATTATAATCTTATGAGAGTACTCTCCTATATGTTGTCTTTCCTTGACAGAATAAAATGTCATTTTGAGGGGCATAACTAATAAACATGTAAGAGTCTATTTGATATTTATGTTAAAAGCCCTTCCGTAGTTATAAAAGCATAAGTGTTAGTCACATAAAAATATAAACAATCTTGAAATTAATTCATAAGTAAATTAATAGATATCTTGAAATTGTGCTTATGATAGTTCTAAACCAGACTTTAATGCACAATCTTGGATATCTTAATCACACTGGCATGAAGACTGATGGCAATAAAACATTTCTTAACAAAAGAGACTGCAGCATTTTCTGTGCAATTTGCACCATTCCTCTTCACACCTGTTCTGTAAGTGTTGCTGCAGGCCATCCTACAAGAAATGACAGCAGGTTTCAGCACAAGTTCATGCAAATAATGAAAAGCATGTCATGGCTACCACTAGGCTAACAGCTATTGTAATAAAATTTGAACAAAAAAAGACTAGAAATGATGAAATATGACAATAACGTTGGAAATATTTATCAAGGGAGCCATATTAATATAGGTGGATTTTAGAGAACAAAATACTTTTCCTAGGTTTGCAAGGACAAAACTGTCCAGAAGAACAGAAGAGGGACAGATGAGGTAGAAGCAGCATAGCCCATGAGAGGGGCTCTGTGGTGGATTGAGGATGGAGAGGCTGGTGAAAAGGCTGGGCAGAGTCAGGGCTCACATCCTGACCTGAGAACAGAAGACAGCACAAGAAACAGGTTCATCTTCAGGTACAAACCCTCTTCAGATTGAAAGAGAGATGGGGTGTCTAGGGAAGTAGGCAAGCATTTGGGTAAGAAGAGTCACTGATTCATTAGTGAAACACAACAAAAACAAAATCTTCTGTGTTGCTGTTTGTCCACTCCACGTGTGGGGCTCACAGGGGAGCAACATAGACAAAGTTTCCAAATTCTCAGGTGTTTAAGACCAGTGGGGATTCAGAAAACTCAACAGAAACTGAACTACAAGTGCAAGAGCTGCCCTTGGGCACTCAGGGGACAGGCATCAGGCCTGGGATGCGATGGACAAGGGGTCCTCCAGGAGGAGGAGCATTGGAGGAGATGCTGGAGCGTGAGGGGCCGGGGTCCACCAGACAGGGGAGGGAAAGGGAAGAGGAAACAGTGTGTCTGGCACAGGTCAGGACGTGAGATAAGGACAGTGGGTTGGAAGGATTGCTGGAGTGAGTAATATGTGAAGAGACAGAAGCAGGAAGGACAGACCATGAAGGGACTGGGCAGGGGAGGGAGGGCAGCTCTGGAAGTGATGCAGAGGCCGCTCCCTAAGGACTGCATTCTGTGGGGAGAAGTTCGAATGCCTTTTCTTCTTTTAAGTGTTACCCACAGTCCATGAGATCTACTGACAAGGAAGACAGTTGGAACAAGTAAGGATAGTCCTTGTTTGATGGCAAAGAGCAGCGGCATTACCAGGAGGGGTTGGTGATGGGGAGGGGCAAGGCTGGGGAAGGGCAGAGAAGTTTCTGTCCCCTCAGCCATTTTACAGATGTAGGTTGGATCACTGGATCACAAATTCACAGTGGCTGGCTCACGGCCACCTTGCATCACAGGGTGAGAGCGGCCTCATAGGAAACTGCAGATGAGGGGGGTTCGCAGCTGCACAGAAGGATCCCAGGTAACTTTCAGTCAAGGTTGGCAGGGGGCTGCAGAGGTGACAGCAATGATGGTGGTGGGCAATGTGCAGCCTTTTGGGGCATTGTCTTCATGGACGTGCAGATGTGCACCCATCTGTGTCTGCATGTCCTCTTCAGTGTTCTGACATTCTTATAAAATCCTCATGAGTTTCCCATTGTTCTGAGACCATAACATGTATTTTGACCTTTTTCTATCGTAGGTACCTTTTCTTGTGTACCTAGCAAAATTTACCTAAATTCCTTGTTGCTGGATTATTCATAGCTACAGTATTTTCCAACTTAATAACTAAATGAATTGCCCTGCTTTGTGTGCTTTTGCTTAATCATTCCTGAAGATTCATGTCTCCTCCTTTCAGGGGAGCCACCCCTGCATGTTGATAAGCAAGAGTTCAGTTTAGGGTGTTCTGTTTTCCTAGTTAACTGCGGACACATCTATGCTCTGGAAACTATGAAACTCTCACTACTCATTTGAAAATTCCAATTGCTTTATCTTTTACTTAGCTTTCACTTTATTTACAGTACTCTCTATATTCTTCTGCTTTCTTTGGATTTAGTTTGCTCTACTTTTAAGTCTCCTATGGAGGAAATTTAGATTATTGATTTTTATATGTTCTCTTTGTCTTTTCTTTTATTTATTTATTTATTTATTTATTTATTTATTTATTTTTGGAGACGGAGTCTCTCACTCTGTCGCCCAGGCTGGAGTGCAGTGGCATGATCTCTGCTCACTGCAAGCTCCGTCTCCCAGGTTCACGCCATTCTCCTGCCTCAGCCTCCCGAGTAGCTGGGACCACAGGCACCCACCACCATGCCCAGATAATTTTTTTTGTATTTTTAGTAGAGACAGGGTTTCACCGTGTTAGCCAGGATGGTCTCGATCTCCTAACCTCATGATCCACCCGCCTCAGCCTCCCAAAGTCCTGGGAAGTGAGCCACCACACCTGGCCCTTTTTTTTTTTTTTTTTTTTGAGGTGGAATTTTGCTTTTGTCACGCAGGCTAGAGTACAATGGCTCAATCTCGGCTCACTGCAACCTCTCCCTCCTGTATTCAAGCGATTCTCTTGCTTCAGCCTCCCTAGTAGCTGGGATGAGTCCTTGTTTGATGGGAAGTTTCCGTTTCCAAAAATAAAAAAATAAAATAAATAAATAAATAAAAATTTTTTTAAAGAAAAGCAAAAGAGAGCAGGCGCCTGCCACCACGCCTAGCTCATTTTTGTATTTTTAGTAGAAACAGGGTCTCACCATGTTGGCCAGGCTGGTCTCCAACTCCTGACCTCAGGTGATCTGCCCACCTCAGCCTCCCAAAGTTCTGGGATTACAGGTGTGAGCCACTGTGCCTGGCCAGTGTTTTTTGTTTGTTTCCTTGCTTTGTTTTCAATAGATACATTTCCCCCCTACACTCCCTCACTGCATCCTACAAATTTTGATAAGATGCATTTTAATTTAAACTTAGTTCAAAATGTCGTTTAATTTTCTCTTGAGATTTCTTGCATCACGTGTTATTTAAAAGTGTGTTGGTTTGTCTCCATGTATTTTGAAGTTTACCAGTTATGTGCCTTTTATTGATTTTGATCTTAATTTTATTGGGGTTTTAGGGTATATATTTGTTAACATAAAAATCATAAGATCTATACATTTGGAAAGAAAAAAAGCTATAAATATTCTTGAAGGTAGCCCTATGGCATGTGTACTGAACAAACACGCATGTGACCTATGACCCACGTTCACCTTGGTGTGGAGACTGAGTTTTTTTTTTTTTTTTTGAGACAGAGTCTTACTCTGTCCCCCAGGCTGGAGTGCTGTGGCACCATCATGGCTCACTGCAACCTCTGCCTCCCGGGTTCAAGCAATTCACCTGCCTCAGCCTCCCAAATAACTGGAGTTACAGGCACTTGCCACCATGTCCAGCTAATTTTTGTATTTTTAGTTGAGACAGGATTTCACCATGTTGGCCAGGCTGGTCTTGAACTCCTGACCTCAGGTAATCCACCCGCCTTGGCCTCCCAAAGTGGTATGATTACAGGCACGAGCCACCACACCCAGCCGAGACTTAACATTTAAATGTATTACAGTTAGGCCCTACGCACAGAAGCCCCTTTCAGGACACAAAGGTAGACAAGTACACAATCTCTATAAACCAGTCAGACCCAGTACGTGTTTGGTGGGCTCTTATCAGAAGAAAGTCACTGAAATCAGTCTCTTGTGCAATCAAAGCTGTAGCTATGGCTGGAGGAACGGAGGGTGGAGTCAGCGTCTGGCGGTGGATGAGCTGCAAATTGTTTTAAGATTGTTTGTGTGGAAGTCAGTACTTGCTTATTGGCTAGAGAAAAAGATAAACCTCCTGTGAGTTAGAACATAGTTTATTCTTCAAGTATAGGGGTGAGTGACTTAACCCTTGCCTGGCATGGCCTTAGGTCTTGTTTATAATTTGATCTCTTATTGCCACCAAGAAGAGTTCATTCCTTCATTCTTATGATCTCTATTTTAACATGAATGCTGCTCAGTTGTTGTGTCTAAACTGCAAAAGAGACAGATGATAAGGAGGCATGTCCCACTTTCTGTCCCATCGTGGCTGGAAACTCAGTCTTTACAGTTTCCCTGGGGTCCTGTCTGTTCAGTCAGTTGGGAGGCTTAGGATTTTATTTTTAATTCTTATAGAGGAGTGTTGAAGTCACCGACTATAATAGTGGATTCATCTATTTTTCCTGTTTTAACAGTTTCTGCCTCATAGTTTTATGCTCTGTTGCTACATGTTAGAATTATTATACCTTCTTGGAAAATTGACCCCACTATTATTATGTAATGCCTTTCTATTTCCCTGATAATTTTTCTAACTCTATAGTCAGCTTTTTCTGAAATTAATATAACTACTCCTGCAGTTTCTATTTGCTTGCTATATTTTGTTCCATCTTTTACTTTCAGTTAATATGTGTCTCCATTTTTATTAAATAACAGATAAAACGAGATGTATGTACTATGTAAAACATGAGGTTTGAATAATAATGTGCGTTGTGGAATAGCTAAATCCAGCTAATTAACATGTGCACTACCTCACATAGTTATCATTTTTGTGGAGAGAACACTTTCTATCCACTTTTTTTTTTTTTTTTTTTTTTTTTTGAGACGGAGTCTTGCTCTGTCGCCCAGGCTGGAGTGCGGTGGCGCGATCTCCGCTCACTGCAACCGCCACCTCATGGGTTCACACCATTCTCCTGCTTCAGCCTCCTGAGTAGCTGGGACTACAGGCACCCACCATCATGCCTGACTAATGTTTTGTATTTTTAGTAGAGATGGGGTTTAGTAGAGATGAGACTCAGTCTCAAAAAAATATAAAAATTAAAAATAAATAAAAATAAAATTATAAAAAAGGAGTGAAACTCCGTCTCAAAAAAAAAAAAAAAAAAATCCTCGTTGAATTGCCTTGGCAACTTTTGCAAATTCATAGACTATAAATGTCAGGGTGAATCTTTGGACAGTCATTTATATTCTATTGACCTATATTGCTGTCCTTATGCCAGTACCACAATGTCCTCATTACTATCACTTTATATTGTTTTGAAATCCCATAATCTAACTTTGTTCTGCTTCTCATTATCAATGTGGCTCTTTTAGATCTCATGAATTTCCATATGAATTTTAGAATCAGCTTACAAATTACTCTCCCCTTTCCCCCCAAAAAGCAACAGGGATTTCCATAGCACAACATCACTCTGCTGGACAGCAAGAGGGTGTGTCCAGGAACCATACGTACTCTAGAAAGCCATGGGACTACATACCACATTTCCAGGGACATCTACAAAATCAAGACTCTTCTTTTTATGGTCCAAAATCACAGAGTATATTCTCCATATCTCATTCCTACCTTCAATGAGGAAATGAGTTCCTGGGATCTGAAGACCTGGAGTGAGAGATGCAGCTGACCTAGACCACATTTCTCACTTGTAAGATCAGAATAGCAAACATGTATGTACTAGTAATTTGGACATTTGCAATTCAAGAAATCTCACACCTCCCAGAGCATGCTTCATTCACTCCATGAGAAAAAAACAAACTCACTTAAATCTTCATCTTCAGAAAAAAAAAAAAAATAGGCAGAGTGGCAGACCAAAAACAAGCCATATGTCAATCTGGAGTAGGAGTGACCAGTGTCAAAGTGGAAAATGAGGGCTGATGAGCTTTGGTTCTCAGGCTTTAAAGATGGTAGATGCAAAACTGTCTATCCACGATGGGTTTATACTGATAATTTAGCAGTAAATGAAAGAATAGTGTAATCAGCTGATGTCAGAGTGCACCTTTTAACAACGTTCAAGTACAGATGCATCTTAAAATTGACATTGTGAAAACAAAGTTTTCCAGAATCTAGTCATAATATGGCTGTCCTTGTCTGCACATGCAGGAACTTGATCTAAAAACCTTTGATTGATGTCTTCCGGTGATATGATCACCATCAAAACTTACAGAGGTGCTGTCGGTAGGTTGAATATATAATCTCACAAATAGGAGTCTAGGACTCTGTCAAGAAATGTGATGTCACCAAAGTTCCTCATTAGCAAAGATGATGATAACATGGGGGAAATCATGGACAAGATGTGTAGAAGGTGACTCCGAAGAGTTTGATCTGAGTGACGGGAATTTTAGGAATGCTGTTGTTAGTGTATTCTGCTTATATTTTCCATCTTTGTCATCACAGAAGTGATGTAAGACTAATACCTACATTTATAGTAGTTGATTTTTCAGTAATAATATAAAATTCTAAGTGATAAGATGTATTTGTGCAATAGTCTACGAATTTACTCCTTTATTGTGACATAAAATAATGATGCATTTTACAATTGACTCAAATAATAACTATTTCAATTCCTTGGAAAACACTGTATTAGAAAATGTGGCTTAGTGTTTAGTATAGATGTGCTATTAGTCTACAGGTTTTAAGTATTATTAGTTCATTCAATTCTCACAACATTTCAAGAGGTAGGCAATATTACCACTCCCAAGTTCCAGTTATGAATCTGAGCTAAAGCCTTACAGGAAAGGAGCAGAAGAACCTGAGCTTGACTTGGTCTGTCTCCAGAATCTTTATTTACATCAACTATGTTAGAATATCTTTTCTTCTATATGGTAAATACATCCTAAGTCTTGTTTCAGAAATCATTCTTTACACAATAGACATGAAATTATTTTTCTCAATTGCAATCTAAATGCTACATAAAATTGTTTTTATGTTCAGGTCAATGAACCATCTGGTGATCATTTTGTATGTAATGTGGGGTCAAAGGTCAGATTTTTATTTCTCCTCCCCCTGCAGAAGGATATTCAATTTCCTAGAACATTGATAGAAAAATCAATTTTCCCCCCATTGAACTTTCTTAAATATGTATGTATAGGAGTTTTCCACCAGCCATGGTGGTTCACACCTGAAATCCCAGCAATTTAGGTGGCTGTGGTGTGAGGACTGCTTGAGCCCAGGAGTTTGAGAAAGGCCTAGGCAACATAGTGAAACACTGTCTCTACAGCAATAAAAATTTTACGCTGGGTGTGGTAGCTCACACCTGTAATCCCAGCACTTTGGGAGGCCAAGGCGGGTGGATCACCTGAGGTCAGGTGTTCGAGACCAGCCCGACCAACACACTGAAACCCCGTCTCTACCACAGATACAAAAACTAGCTTGGCATGGTGGCGCATGCTTGTAGTCCTAGCTACTCAGGAGGCTGAGGCAGGAGAATCGCTTGAACCCAGGAAGCAGAGGTTGCAGTGAGCCGAGATCATGCCACTGCACTCCAGCTTGGGCGATGGAGTGAGACTTTGTCTCAAAAAAAAAAAAAATTGTAACAATAAGGAGTGTTCAACACTCATTCTACTTGCTAACACTATGCAGCTTCAAATCTTGCCTTTTTTTTTTTTTTTGAGACGGAGTCTCACTCTGTCACCCAGGCTGGAGTGCAGTGGCACAATCTCGGCTCACTGCAAGCTCCATCTCCCGGGTTCATGCCATTCTCCTGCCTCAGCCTCCCGAGTAGCTGGTACTACAGGTGCCCGCCACCACGCCCGGCTAATTTTTTATATTTTTAGTAGAGACGGGGTTTCACCATGTTAGTCAGGATGGTCTCGATCTCCTGACTTCATGATTTGCCCGCCTCTGCCTCCCAAAGTGCTGGGATTACAGGCATGAGTCACTGCGCCCAGCAGAAATATTGCCTTTTAATGATTTTGTTTTTAATTTGTCTTTCTGACTAATGTCTTTATCACTTGTGTACATTTTTTTTTCTTTTAGCCACATAAATATCATCTACAACCCAAAATACATTTCTCCTTTATTTAAAGCACAAATCAAGCAGATGTTCAACAAATAGGCAATAAAAATCAGATTAAAGATACTGTAGGTCCAGGAGCTGTGGCTCACACCTGTAATCCCAACACTTTGGGAAGCTGAGGCAGCAGATCACCTGAGCTCAGGAGTTTGAGACCACCCTGGCCAACATGGTGAAACCTCTTCTCTGCTACAAATATAAAAATTAGCCGGGTGTGGTGGTGCACACCTGTAATCCGAGCTACTCAGGAGGCTGAAGCAGGAGAATCGCTTGAGCCCAGAAGGCAGAGGTTGCAGTGAGCTGAGACTGCGCTACTGCACTCCAGCCTGGGCCACAGAGTGAGACTCTGTCTCAAAAAAAAAAAAAAGACGCTGTAGTAGGAAATGTGCATTACTCTATTGAAATCCACAAAATGCATGAGCATACAACCTAAATTTAAATGGTAATTGAAGGTTTTCTGGAAGCGGCAATTTATGATTTAATAGATGAATAAGAAGTAGCTGAAAACCATGTAAATTAGAGCTAATAAATACAAAAGATCATTAGTATTGACGTAGAGAATGGGAGTGTAGAGAATGCAAAAAAAATTGAGACATCGCAAGGAGAGCAGCAATTTCAGTATACTTGAAGGAAGCTAGAAATAGATATACAAATTTCAGTACACTTGAAGGAAGCTAGAAGTATATACCAGGGCTAGATTTTTAAGATATTTAATGTCGTGTCAATGTGTTGGTATTTTATAATCTTCTGTAGTTCCAGATATTAGCTAGGGTGTGCTCACTTAGGAACACAGCTGTTGAAATTGTAAATGAGAATTTGGGTCTCATACATTTGAAGAAAAAATTATATGAGGCTTAGGTTCAGATTCTGTACAAACAAAGGAAAAGTATGGGTGGGGAAAATAGCCTGAGGTCCAGGAAAAATGGCCACAGAAAATTTTCGTATTTTCAGATAAAATCTACTCTTCACGTTAGACCTCCCTATGAAAGATGCTGGTTCAATAATAAACTCTCCACCTGGAAAAGGACATTTAAGCTCCAAATCCAGGTTGCTTTCATGCCTTGAAGTCACCTTATTTGTACTTCAGAAGCACGTGCTAGCTAGCTTTAGGGAATGAGGAACCCTGTGCTGACAGTGCCATCTAGCATCAACAGAAACAGGAACCAATGGCAACCTTAATAAGTACAGGAAAAAAGTTGGGGTCCAGGAACCAAGAAAGACTGCTCGTTTGAGCAGGATTTTTACAATTTACCTAAAAACTTAAACATAATGCATAAATGCTCTGGGATTAAATAATGTAACGTAGGCCAGGCGCAGTGGCTGACGCCTGTAATCCCAGTACTTTGGGAGGCCCAGACGGGTGGCTCACTTGAGGTCAGGAGTTCAAGACCAGACTGGCCAACATGGTGAAACCTCATCTTTACAAAACACACACACACAGACACACAGACACACACACACAAACGCCGGGCGCACTGGCACGCGCCTGTAATCCCAGCTACTCGGGAGGCTGGGGCAGGAGAATCGCTTGAACCCGGGAGCAGGATGTTGTGGTGAACCAAGATCGGGCCACTGCCTGGGCAACAGAGCGAAACTCCGTCTTAAAAAAAAAAAAAAAAAAAAAAAAAAAATGCAATCTAATAATGCCCAGCAACGATACAGGGAAGCCTGGCCCATACTCACTTTTCCAGTCACCTGCTGTTAAGTAGTGCACGTGTTAAAGGACTATATGAGTGCTAGTAGCTGATTCTTTCACTTACAAACATGAATGGACACGATTGTGTTAACATGGGCAAACACGTAAATTTGATTGTAAAACTAGTTGACGCTAAACTGTGACACATTAAATCCTTGAGTAATTGTGTGTTTCCATATATATATTCGGTCCCACTACAGTTCACAAGATGAACGGGACTTCTTAGGTTAAAGCCTTGAAAAGTTATTCTTTAAAACGTTTTCCAATCTGATAGAGACATCCAGCGTATTCGCGCAAGTCTCCGTGGCGGGTCCGGGGCTCCTAAAGCCCCGCGGGTCTCGCTGGTGCCACCATAGCTATTAGGGCGACCACCGCGGGTACGCAGCCCGCAGGAAATGCGCCATCGTTCCGAGCGGCTGACAAACCCGCAGTGCGCCATGGGAAGGTCACCTGACAGTTGGGGAGAACGGCAGCCCGCAGGGACCGATCTTCTGCGCGCCTGCACAGCGCAGGCGGAATTGGGAGGCCTCTTCCCCTCCCGGTTTCCGTTTCCGCGCGCCCCAAGGGTCCGTTCCGCTTATGGCGGCCGCCAGGAGTCTCCCTTCCGTCGCAAGCGTTAAAAATTTCCTCTCTAGGCTTCGTACAATTGTTCTGGTCTTGCACTTTATATTTGCATTAACCTTGGGTTTGCTTGTTGTTTTCCCGTGAAAGTTTGTATTGTGGTATTTCTATCACATCCCCTCCTCTTGTTATATAAACATTGACCTATAATTGTATATCCTTCCCTCTCAATATTAACAATTTTCTCTTTTTTGCGTTCTTTGAAAAAAAGAAATCCTTTTCAAAAATACTGAACTTGTCATTTTTAAGAAATCAGATACTACTTTAATCATTTATGTACTGTCCGTAAGATTTTCTATATATTCTCTATTATCTTTTCCAGTAATATACCATTAATATGAGAGGACTTGTGGAAGCTTCAAGGTCACACTTTCAAAACCCAGAGTTTAGTATCTCATTATAGAATATTTGTAATTTAAGAAAAATTATACAAGGTTGAAAGAATTTTCACAAATATATTTTTTAAATAGCTGCTAGTCCTCCAGAATGCATAAGGACAATACTATTTTCAGCTAATACTTTTTAAGTGATTATTTTCTGCCTCGTATTCTTTTGAAATTATGCATTTAGGCCTGGCGCGGTGGCTCACGCCTGTAATCCTAGTACTTTGGGCGGCGGAGGTGGGCAGATTGGCTGAGCTCAGGGGTTTGAGACCAGCATGGGCAACACAGTGAAATCCCATCTCTACTAAAATACAAAATAAATTAGCCGGGCGTGAAGGTGTTTGCCTGTAGTCCCAGCTACTCGGGAGGCTGAGGCAGGAGAATTGCTTGAACCCGGGAGGCGAAGGTTGCAGTGAGCCCAGATCATGCCACTGCACTCTAGCCTGGAGGACAGAGCGAGATTCTGTCTCTACAAAAAAAAGAAAAAAGAAAAAAGAAAAAAAAAAGAAATTATGCATTTAATTGAAGCCCAGAAAATATAGGTGTAATGTGTTCTATGAAATGAAACATTGTTTAGATGAGAAAATAAACGTCAAATGCATTTGCCTTTTCAAAGCAGCAATTAGTGGCGAAGTGTGAACACAAAACCAGTCTTCTTTCTGCAGAGACCATGTCTGTCACCCTTGTGCTGGAATGAACAACGTCACATATTTTTTTGTTTGCATATGGCGTGAGGGTCAAATTCTGCCCAGCGTGTTTGCTTTCTTTTTTAAATAAATATTTGTTGGAACACAGCTATGCTGTTCATTTTTGTATTGCTGATAGCTGCCTTAATGCTACAATGGCAGTAGTTGCAAAAGAGACAGAATGACCCATAAAACCAAAATTATATACTCTCTAACCTTCCTACCACCCAGTGTTCTGTCTGGTGTTAGGGCAATTAAGTCTTTGGTATGTTAATTTGGGTGACATTCACACTTGGGCTGTTGGAGAGGAGTGGGTGAACCTGTGAGTTAATCAGCAACTCCAAGAGGTCCATTTCCCAAGCATCTTTCCTTCCATAACTTCACGGTAATTTTGGTTTCCTTTGGTCTCCTCTGGCCATTATTTTTCTACTTCTGGGGTAGAGAAAAAAAGGAAAATGATGAAGTTGGACCCACTGTCTTGGACCTTTAATGATTCCTGGCAGAGAAAGGTTTTCTAACTTTTAGTTTTTGTTCTTGTGAACCCCCTGAGCAGCCAGTGTCATCATGACAACAGGATGGCCTGAGAGGTGGAGTAGAAGAGATTGGAGAAAAAGGCGACAGAGTGAGACCCTGTCTCAAAAAGAGGGGGATGGTGGTGGAGGGATGGGAGGAAAGGGGAATTCTTCACTCTGAGTTCCGTTTTCATTCCTTGAACTAGAAGACTTTTCCTGGAGCCCTCAGTCTGCACCACAGACTCACTTCCGGGTTTCTGCCTGTCTTAAGTTCAGGCCTGGGGATAAGTGAGAGGTAAAAGTTAAAATTCATCACCAATTTAGTAGTACTTCACAATCCAGTGTTATTCCTTCATTTTCCTGTTACTACTTAGTCCTCAAACAGCTCTTCTGTACGTTTTATCCGAGTTTTATAGCTATATTCAGTAGGAGAGACAAGGCAGAATATACTTTATCTTTCCTGAAAATGGAACCCTAATGGGAGCCTGATGAATCTTTTTAATTGAAGCCAAAATATGAAATTAATATGTGCTCACAAATTCATATTTATAATAATAAAATATGACATTCAACCCAAGTTATTCATTTCAATATTTATGTCTTTTTTTGTGAGACAGAGTCTTGCTCTGCTGTCCAGGCTGGAGTGGAATGGCACAATCTCGGCTCACTGCAACCTCTGTCTTCAGGGTTCAAGCAATTCTTGTGCCTCACTACGGGGTCTTTCTACGTTGCCCAGGCTGGTCTTGAACTTCTTGACTCAAGTGATCCTCCCACCATGGCCTCCCACAGTGCTGGGATTACAGGCATAAGCCACCACGCCTGGTCCCAAAGAATTTTAATCTTCAGAAAAACAAAATCATATTTGCTGTCCCCGTATGACATTTGAATAATGACGGTTGATGCAACTTTACATTTCATTTTTATGAACTGAAAAAAATGGAGCCTCCACAGGGCAAGTTCTCTGCTCTGCCTGGAAGATAGGCAGGTATTCAGAGCATGAAAAGATACTGCTGCCCCAGGTAATGCAGTCAAGAGGGAATTCAAGCGTATGGAGGTGATTTTTATTGCTATCAGAAGAGTGTGGTTTAAAAAGTCACAGTAAGGGCCGAGTGTGGTGGCTCATGCCTGTAATCTCAGCACTTTGGGAGGCCAAGGCGGGCGGATCACCTGAGGTCAGGAGTTCCAGAACAGCCTGGCCAACATGGTGAAACCCGTCTCTACTAAAAACACACACACACAAAAACAATTAGCTGGGCCTGGTGGTGGGCGCCTGTAATCCCAGCTACTTGGGAGGCTGAGACAGGAGAATTGCTTGAACCTGGGAGGCAGAGGTTGCGGTGAGCCGAGATTGTACCACTGCACTCCAGCCTGCGCAACAAGAGCGAAACTCCATCTCGAAAGAGAGAGAGATCACAGTAAGGCACCGTAGCTGACTCAAACAAAAATTTAAAAAGTCATTGTGTTCCAGCATAGGCCTGATAATTTAAAAATCGAAGAACCGTGGATATATTAACAATTACATAAAGCATATCTAGATTTTGAAGTCATTTCATGCCATATTCATGAGTTCTGGGTTTATTAACTATTCCTCTGCTTTATTTGGTGTATCAGTTTTAGGAACACTGTATGTATAATTGTCAAGTCTTTCGTCTGAAGGTGCCAAAACAAAGCCTGGCTTTAGGATCAGATCCTGGGCAGGCAGAAGAGAGATAGAGGCAGAACAAGATATCCTGCCTATCTGAAGTGGCCATGTGTTTTCAATTGACGGTCTTCTCGTCATCCGCTTCTTATCTGAAGTGGCCATGTGTTTTCAATTGACGGTCTTCTCGTCATCCGCTTCTTATCTGAAGTGGCCATGTGTTTTCAATTGACAGCCTTCTCCTCATCCGCGTCTTCTCTGAAGTGGCCATGTGTTTTCAATTGACGGCCTTCGCCTCATCCACTTCCACCTTCCCCTGATGCTCTCAGAGTAGGCTACGAAGGCCTCTCCCTAACCACATTCTAGCTGCCTCTTCATATCCTCAGTGGATCATTTCTCCAAGCTGTACGTGTCCTGGTAATTGGTTTTGAATTTTTATGTTCTTCTATGTGCAAATGATTAAATATTAAATACAAAAGTAGATTCAGGCCGGGCGCGGTGGCTCAAGCCTGTAATCCCAGCACTTTGGGAGGCCGAGGCGGGCGGATCACGAGGTCAGGAGATCAAGACCATCCTGGCTAACACGGTGAAACCCCGTCTCTACTAAAAAATACAAAAAACTAGCCGGGCGAGGTGGCGGGCGCCTGTAGTCCCAGCTACTCGGGAGGCTGAGGCAGGAGAATGACGGGAACCCGGGAGGCGGAGCTTGCAGTGAGCTGAGATCCGGCCACTGCACTCCAGCCTGGGCGACAGAGCGAGACTCCGCCTCAAAAAAAAAAAAAAAAAAAAAAAAAGTAGATTCATTTGTTTGTACTTTCCAGGCCCATAATCTCTAACTTTTGTTTTTGCTACAAAGCCTTTAAAAAAAAATTCAGTCACCCTAGATTCAGATTTTAACTGAAATTTATTTTTGAAGGTAAATGTCTTACATAAAGTTTGGCTAAAAGGGAAGAAAAAAATATTACCTAAAGTTTATGTGGTCATTGTACTTGCAGCA
Source organism: Chlorocebus sabaeus (assembly GCF_047675955.1). Taxonomy (NCBI): domain Eukaryota; kingdom Metazoa; phylum Chordata; class Mammalia; order Primates; family Cercopithecidae; genus Chlorocebus; species Chlorocebus sabaeus. The sequence continues at coordinate 3,883,933 of NC_132929.1, read as the reverse complement.
TTTTAGCAAGCATGATTTTTAATGATATTCAAAAATTTTGACAATGAATACTGTTACAGAGACTAAGAGTGCATGATTTCTTCCACTTTCATAGCACAGATGCTCCTCGACTTACAATGGGGTTATGTCCCCAATAAACCTACCATAAATTGAAAATATTTTAAATTGGCGGGGTGCAGTGGCTCACGCCTGTCATTCTAGTACTTTGGGAGGCTGAGGCAGGCGGATCATAAGGTCAGGAGTGCGAGACCAGCCTGACCAACACAGTTAAACCCCATCTCTACTAAAAATACAAAAATTAGCTGGACATGGTGGTGTGCATCTGTAATCCTAGCTACTCAGGAGGCTGAGGGAGAAGAATCGCTTGAACCCAGGAGGCAGATGTTGCAGTGAGCCGAGATCACACCACTGCACTCCAGCCTGGGTGACAGAGCGAGACTCCGTCTCAAAAATAAAAAAAAAAAAAAAAAAAAAAAATATATATATATATATATATATATAGAGTAAGCTGAAATGCATTTAATATACCTAATCTATTGAATATCATTGCTTGGCCCAGCCTTGAGCACTTGAATGTGCTCAAACCACATTAGCCTATGGTTGGGCAAAATCATCAAACACAAAGTGTATTTTATAATAAAGTGTTGAGTATCTCATGTAACTCATTGAATACTGAAAGTGAAAAACAGAATGGTTGTGTAATTCTCAAAGTTCAGTTTCTACTGAACGCTTATCACTTTCATACCATCATAAAGTTGAAAAATTGTAAATTGAACCATCTTAAATTGAGTACCATCTGTACTGTGAAATTCCAACTTCTGGATAGTCAAGAAGGAAGCCAGGGAAATTTGAAATCAGAGGCTTTGCAGCCAACTACGCAGAGAGGCCAAGCATATTCCTTGGATGATCTGTGGTGGACGGTCTCTGCCAAGATATGCCCCATTAGCACGCACAGCCCTGTACATACACAAAGCCTGTAGGAAAGGCACCTTGGCCAGAGCCTCGGGCTCACCCTAGTGCAGTGTGGAAAGGTCATCTGGCTGTCTGGGAGGACAGTAGCCCACAGGGGCTGAAGCTGGGCACACCCACTGGGTATAGATGGCTCAGGGCCAGTTTTATAATCCCTCCCTCCTCAAAAAAAACACTCCACTCTTGACCATTGCACTCCAACCTCTGTCCCTGCATCCTCTACCAGGCTGCACACCTGCAATTGCACTTTGAATAATAACAGGCATCACTGGCAATATCTTATGCTCTTATTTCAGATAAAGCCTTGAAAAATATATGTGCAATTATATCTGTGCTTCTTTGTGGATATATGTTTTATTATATTCACTATGTGATTATAATAATATTAGTTACTACTAGTATTTATCAAGAACGTAGGGCTGAAGCTGGGCTCAGTGGCTCATGCCTGTAATTCCAGCATTTTGGGAGGCTGAGGCAGGTGTATTATTTGAGGTCAGGAATTCAAGACCAGCCTGGCCAACATGGCGAAACCTGGTCTCTATTAAAAATACAAAAATTGGCCGGGCATGGTGGCTCATGCCTGTAGTCTCAGCTACTCGGGAGACTGAGGCACGAGAATCGCTTGAGCCTGGGAGGTGGAGGTTGCAGTGAGCTGAGATCATGTCACTGCACTCCAGCCGGGGCAACAGAGCACCACTCTGTCTAAAAAAAAGAAGAAAAAGAAAAAAAGAATGTAGGGCTGGGCATGGTGGCTCATGCCTGTAATCCCAGCATTTTGGTAGGCCGAGGCAGCAAGATTGCTTGAGCTCAGGAGTTCAAGACCAGCCTGGGCAACATGGCAAAACCCTGCCTCTACCAAAAAAAAAAAAAAAAAAAAAAAAATTTTGTGTGTGTATATATGTGTATGTGTGTATGTGTGTGTGTGTGTGTGCGTGTGTATACATGTCAGGCATGGTGGCACATGCCTGTGGTCCCAGCTACTTTAGAGGCTGAGGTGGGAGGATCGCTTGAGCCCAGAAGGTTGAGCTGCAGTGAGGCATGATGGATCCATTGCACTTCAGCCAGGGTGAAACAGCAAGCCCCTGTCTCAAAACACAAACAAACAAAAAGGGTGTAGTATATTCCTGGTATTGATAGTGTTTTTCATAATTTAAGTAAGACTTGGTGTAAAGGTATGCATTGTGTAGTATAAATGCACAGAGAGGAAAGGAGAGATTGGGTACAAATTCAGGAAGGCATAAAGTATTGATGTCATGACACTTAGCCCATCCTTGCTTTGCACAGACCACGTTTCTCACCACTGTGCTGGTGTATACACCAGCATGATCTTCTGAAGCCTTGGATAATTTGGTGTGGATGGCTTTGTTTTGGATTCTTTTAAATTTTGTTCTCTTAAAACTTTCCGTAGTATTTCATATTCATAGGCCACAGTTACTTTCCATTTACTATTATACTTTTATGTATTTTTTTTCTTATTTTGGTATGAGAAACAATGTTGGAATAATCATGCCTAAACATAACTAAGCCAATGTCAAAATGTTTGTAGGGGAGACTCATAGTGTTGCCAGAAAAAGGGACCCCGACCCAGACCCCGAAAGTGGGTTCTTGGATCTCTAGCAGGAAGGAAATCAAGGTGAGACGCAGAGTGCACTGGAAAGAGAGAGTTTATTGAAAGCTACTCGACTATAGAGCACAGCATCCTCAGACAGCAAGACGAGAAATGCCTTGTATTTAAGTTTTTCTTATGTAAGCGTCTTGTCTATGTAAAGACTAAACTAAGCTGTGTCTACCTGGAGGTGGGTTGACAGCATGACAAAATTTACTATTCTGTTGATATAAAGAAAATGGTCCTTAACGTTTTATTAAGTGCATCAAAGCCATAACTGTAAGTAATTTGAAAGCACATATTGTTATGGGTATTGGGACATCTGGATTTTGTGTTGTAGGAGTGTGTCCTTGCACCAGTAGCCTAGGTATTGTTAAGCTGTTTCCTCAATTATAAACATGACTATGGGTTGTGACCAGCAAGGAATGTGCCTTAGTTAATCTCAAGATGGAGCTGAACTTAAAATGCCATTACTTTGACTCTAACCGGCTCCTGCTTCTCTAACAATAGGGTCAAAAGGTGTTCTTTAAAATCTTCCTAGACATTGCCAAATTGCTTTTGGAAACTTCTCACCTGGTGAGATGGCATGATTATCTTTGGCTCATTTTTCTACATAGGCTTGGAAACAGTTTTACGTTTGTAAATATGTATCACCTCATTTATAAATTTGTTTGAATAATTTAAACATTTTGCTTTCATTCCCTGTTTTGCTACTCTCTATTTTCCTTGCCTGAGTCTTTCCCACATCTCTGCAACATTGTATCATTTCCCACACCTAAAACCAAAAAGGGACAGGCAAGCCAGTGGAGAGAGCAGAGGCTGATGAGAAGGAAGGATTTTCAAGGAAGGAATCTGAGGCCGTGTGTGTGTGTGTGTGTGTGTGTGTGTGTGTGTCTGGGGTGTGAGTATTGTTATTAGAGTGTTGTCCACCTGTTGCATGGCCATATTTTTACTATCAGGATATAGAACACAATTACTACAACTCCATACAGATGAAATTAGTTTATTTTTCATATGTATTTAAAAATAATAGTGTGAACAGACCAGAACCCTTCTTCAAAGTTGAAGAATGTCCTCATGGATCCAGCACCTGTCTGGTTTCTGTTTCTGCATTCTCAGTGGATAGCCTCACTTCTCTTTCTCCAATTTTGGAGGATGTGTCAAAAATTCTCTTCTTAACCAAACATTAGTCAGGCTGTGGAACGTTCTCCTAACTCCATCCATGCACTTTCTTGTAAAATGTAGTTTTAGCAAGAACACTGCTACGTTAGTTTAGCAAGACCCCCACCTTAGATAACTGATCACCTTCAATATCTTATCAGGTTCCTCATCCTCCACCATCCCTTAAGTGATCATCCCAGCTTGTCTTCAGCGAGAATCCTGTTAGATCAGTTTAGCCAGAATCCCTCTTGCCCCGATGTTAATTCTTAGTAATTTTCCAACCACTAGTCCCCACCCTATTCCTTGGGCATAAATTGCCACTTGCCCATGCTGTACTTAGAGTTACTTAAAGAGTTGAGTCTAACTCTCTCCCACACTGCACGGTCCCATTACGGCAGTCCCTAAATCTGTTGCAGTGGTCCTGAATAAAGTTTTCCTTACTGTGCATTAACAAGTATCATTGAAAATTATTTTTCTTTAACAGATACTTTGACGAAGGTAATTGGGACTCCCATCAAATCTCCACACAGCTAGCAGCCACGTGGGGCACTTCTCCAGGTGAGGATTGTCCCTGTTCCACTTACATTCCTGTCAGTAAAATGGTAGGTTCAGTGTCAGGCTTTACCATTTTCTTCAGGAGAGACCCATCTGATGTTCAGTCAGCTATCAGATGGGTTCAGCCATAGCACACGTTAGCTGTGACATGACATCATTTATGACAGTGACTTTGAGCAGAGTTGCACACCTGAAAAGGGACTCAATTAAAATTATCATTCATTTTAGTGATTTCTCACATGCATTTGTGATTTCCATTTTCCAAAACCCCTAATGTTACATTTCTTCTTCACATGTTAGATGTGAACAAAGTAAGACTAACTGTGGCCGCAATCTCTTTACTTGGGACCCTACCCAAAGTGGCAGGAATGGGATGTAAAGTGACATAATCAGAGACCGTCAAACTGGCTTTTAATCGTTAAGTATCATTGTCATCTCAAAGCAATTGGCATAGTTGCTGACCCCTTAAATGTCCTTTCTCCATCTTATCGTCTCCTTTGTTCCTTGTATCATCTTCTGGTCCTATAGCAATACATCCCCACGAGCACACACTGAGGTTTTTGTTTGTTTGTTTTGAGACAGAGTCTTGCTCTGTTGCCAAGACTGGAGTCCAGTGGCACGATCTCAGCTCACCGCAACCTCTGCCTCTCAGGTTCAAGTAATTCTCCTACCTCAGGCTCCCATGTAGCTGGGATTACAGGCGTGTGCCACCATGCCCGGTTAATGTTTGTATTTTTAGTAGAGACAAGGTTTCACCATGTTGGCCAGGCTGCTCTCGAACTCCTGACCTCAGGTTATGCTCCCGCCTTGGCCTCCCAAAGTGCCGAGATTACCAGCATAAGCCACCGCACCTGGCCTCACTGAGGTCTTAATACTGACTTGAACTTTGTCTGTGGGCATCAGCATCAGTCCATGTATTATATTAGGTCTGGGTTCGGTGTGGTGGCTCACACCTGTAATCCCAGCACTTTGGGAGGCCGAGGCAGGCTCACAGGTAAACAGCTTAGATGAAGTTCTCACATTCTCCGAGATTTGTGTACATTGGAGATTCAGAAAAATGTAACCTAGAATTAAATGATAGATGGAATAGCTGCCTTTGGGGGCGAAGAGGACAGGCATCAGACCTGGGATAGACCAGGGAGGCCTCTTGTTCCTTGAAATGGTACCCCAGCCTATGAGGTCTGCATGCCAGGAAGCCGAATGAGTGAGGATGGTCTGTGTCCACTGGGGAGGTCACTGGATGTTGCCAGGAGGCATAGGGTCTGGGAAAGAGGGAGGGTGGAGACAGGGAGAGAGGACGCCCCAGGCTCGCAGATGGACTGACCAGAGGACTTATATTAAGTCATAGGACAGTAGAGAAAGTAAGAGCCAAGTATAATGTAATCCCAACAATATACAAAATATTAATCATTTTATTAGTTAATGTCAATGAACTGTACACTTAAAATGGTTAAAAAAGGTAAATTTTAGGTTACATATATTTTACCGTAAAATAAAATGAGAAGTATATTAGAAATGACTTTTTTTAAATTGTTTTTTTGAGATGGAGTCTTGCTCTACTGCCCAGGCTAGAATGCAGTGGCACAATGTCGACTCACTGCAACCTCCGCCTCCTGGGATTACAGGCACCTGCCACCATGTCCGGCTAATTTTTGTATTTTTAGTAGAGACGGGTTTCACCGTCTTGCCCAGGCTGGTCTCAAACTCCTGACCTCGTGATCCACCTGCCTCGGCCTCCCAAAGTGCTGGGATTACAGGTGTGAGCCATTGTGCCTGGCCCTAACATGAATTCTTTAGAGAGGTGAACCAGGGACGGGATTGTGGATCAATCATGCAAAGACCCACTCCTCTGGGCTTCATTTCCTCCATACTGAATGTGCATCCCTACACGTTCATGTTGTTTTTTCGTAGGTAGTGCAGGGGATCAGAATAGGATATCCCCGGCCGGGCGTGGTGGCTCACATCTGTAATCTCAGCACTTTGGGAGGCCGAGGCGGGTGGATCACCTGAGGTCAGGAGTTTGAAACCAGCCTGGCTAACATGCTGAAACCCCGTCTCTACTGAAAATACAAAAATTAGCCAGGTGTGGTGGTGCATGCCTGTAGTCCCAGCTACTCGGGAGACTGAGGCAGGAGAATCACTTGAACCCGGGAGGCAGAGATTGCAGTGAGCTGACATTGCACCTCTGCACTCCAGCCTGGGCGAGATTGAGACTGCATTTCAAAAAAAAAAAAAAAAAAGGATATCCCCAACTGCAGTGCCCTTGCATACTGAGTATTTTAAGCTGAAGGAAATTGAGAAAACCACAGAAGCAGGAAGGTCACTCTCTGACTTGCTCCCACTTTTCTCCCTTGAAACAGGTCATAAAAGAATTAGCTGCCCTACCTGTCCTGAAAGTAGGTCATAATGAGACCCTTATTTCGGAGGAGTTCTGCCCTATACCTGGATGCCAACAAAGATCTGAACAAACAGGTCTTATGAATTTCTCCCCAGATAATTACTATTAGATGATACCCTTTGTTCCCAAAGCTATTTCTTCAAAACTGTCCATAAAAATACACCTATCCCGCCAGGCACAGTGGCTCGCGCCTGTAATCCCAGTACTTTGGGAGGCTGAGGCGGATGGATCAAAAGACCACGAGTTCAAGACCAGCCTGACCAACATGGTGAAACCCCATCTCTACTAAAGATACAAAAAAACAATTAGCTGGGTGTGGTGGCACAAGCCTGCAATCCCAGCTACTCAGAAGGCTGAGGCAGGAGAATCCCTTGAACCCGGGAGGTGGAGGTTGCAGTGAACCGAGATCGCACCATTGCAGTCCAGCCTGGGTGACAGCATGAGACTCTGTCTCAAAACAAAACAAAACAAACAAACAAACAAAAACACCTATCCCTTGGCCTTTGTATCTTGATTTCTGAAGACTCACAGGTCATGTAAAACTTGCATTAAGTAAACATATTATGTTTTCTCTTGTTAATCTGTCTTTTGTTATCAGGATCTCAGCCATGATGTATTTTGGGTTGTCAGGAATAATCACAACATGTGAAGAAATAGATAAAATGCCATTTAAAAAAATTATTATTTTTTTTATTTTTTTTGATACAGAGTCTCATTCTGTCACCCAGGCTGCAGTGCAGTGGCACGATCTTGGCTCACTGCAACCTCCACCTCCTGGGTTCAAACACTTCTTGTGACTCAGCCTCCCCAGTAGCTGGGATTACAGGCATGCACCATCACGCTTGGCTAATGTTGGTATTTTTAGTAGAGATAGGGTCTTGCTATGTTGGCCAGGCTAGCCTGGGACTCCTGGCCTCAAGTGATCTGCCCGCCGTGGCCTCCTTAAGTGTTGGGATTACAGGTGTGTAATGGCCTTTTTTTTTTTTTTGAGACAAAGTCTCAAAATGGCCTTTTTTTTTTTTTTTTTTTTGAGACGGGGTCTTTGCTTTATTTACCAAAGACTATACAAGATTATGTGAACTTAAAATAATGTTTGGGTTAATTTCTATATTTTGAAGTTTTAGGAATACTTAGTTATATCAGCATTTACTTCCCTTTAAGTCAATTAAATCCTCTTTTAAGGAACTTTATAAATTAATTTGGTAGTATCATTGAGCCAAGTAGAGTTTTCCTTCCTTCCTTCCTTCCTTCCTTCCTTCCTTCCTTCCTTCCTTCCTTCCTTCCTTCCTTTTGCTTTCTTTCTTGCTTTCTTTCTCTTTCTTTTCTTTTCTTTCTTTCTTTCTTTTTTTTTTTTTTTTTGACGGATTCTTGCTCTGTTACCCAGCCTGGAGTGCAATGGTACAATCTCAGCTCACTGCAACGTCTGCCTCCCAGGTTCAAGTGATTCTCCTGCTTCAGCCTCCCAAGTAGATGGGATTATAGGCACCCACCACCATGCCCAGCTAATTTTTGTATTTTTAGTAGAGATGGGGTTTCACCATGTTGATCAGGCTGGTTTCAAACTCCTGACCTCAGGTTATCCACTCGCCTCAGCTTCCCAAAGTGTTGGAATTACAGGCATGAGCCACCGTGCCATGCAATTTTCTTTTAAGATATTTTATTAATTAATTTGGTAATACCATCAGAGGTAGAAAAATTTCACACAGATAGAGACATACATAAACGTACAGGCAAATATCAAAAGAGATCTTCTAGCTGTCATTCTAAAATCTTAGCCATGAATTAGAAACACACAGTAACACGATACACTGTTTTATATAAAACAATTATCTCTCGTATTTTCTCCATTTCATAGTTTTTCCCTATTGTCCCTGGTAAACGGGACAAATTAAGGCTACCTACTAAATATTAGGCCTAATGCTTTTTACCAGTATTCGTGGAGAAGGTTTTTAAGATCTTCATTTGCCCTGTGAAGCCCTTTTGAAGGCTGTGGGCTAAATTTTAAATGAGTCACTGCAAAGACATCTAACAGCTATCAGAATGTCTCCACCACCCATCTGAGTGGATAAAATATCCAGTCTATTTCCAAATAATCTTTTTGTTCCTCTTCAGCCTTGGTACTTACTTTTGGAGGACTCTGAGTCCCTTGACAGCAGGGTGGACTAAAGTTTAAGAGAAGAAGCCTAACAGGGGAGGAAGAGAGAGAGATGGAGAAGGTAGGATTTTGAAGGGATCATATCCAGGATTCAAGGGAACCGAATGGAAGATTGAAGGCGGCAAGAGTAGGAAGGAAGAATGGAAAGAGTGGGAAGGAAGAGGTCTTAAAGGAACCAGCTGGGGGAGATACTAAATTCCCCAAAGAGGCCAGTGAAGCTTCAAATTATCTTTAGCAAAATCAGGCCACGTGTGGAGGATCACTTGAAGTCAGGAGTTTGAGAGCAGCCTGGCCAACATGGTGAAACCCCATCTCTACTAAAAATACAAAAATTAGCTGGGTGTGGTGGCACATGCCTGTAATCCCAGCTACTCAGGAGGCTGAGGCAGGAGAATCCCACCTTCCAGGTGGGAGGTGGAAGCTGCAGTGAGCCAAGATAGCGCCACTGTATCCAGCCTAGGCGACAGAGTGAGACTCCATCTCAAAAATAAATAAATAAATAAATTAATTAATTAATATCCTTAACAAAATCATGCCAAAAAGAGGGAGGTAAGCAGAGTTGTGAAAGCATATAGCCAACAGAGGTTCAAGAAAAGGGTTTTTGTCAACTGATAAGTTTCATGGGAAGATCAGGATCAAAAGGAGAGAACAGAGAGGCCTTAAGAAAATGGTTCCTATTGGCTGGGTGTGGCGGCTCACGCCTGTAATCCCAGCACTTTGGGAAGCCGAGACAGGCAGATCACCTGAGGTCAGGAGTTCAAGACCAGCCTGACCAACATGGCAAAACCCCATCTCTACTAAAAATACAAAAGTTAGCCGGGCGTAGAGGTGCACACCTGTAATCCCAGCTATTCGGGAGGCTGAGGCAGGAGAATTCCCTGAATCTGGGAGGCAGAGGTTTCTGTGAGCCAAAATCGAGCCACTGCACTCCAGCCTGGGTGACAGAGTAAGACTCTGTCTTAAAAAAGAAAAAAAAAAAAAAAAGCCAGAAAGAAAAAAAGTTGTTCCTGTTAGTCTGTAACTATCAGCTTCCCATTAGGACAACTATTGATCACAGGGGTCTTAAAAAGTCCTTTCAGGCTAGGTGCTGTGGCTCATGCCTGTAATCCCAGCACATTGGGAACCTAGGCAGTAGCATTTGTTGAGCCCAGGAGTGCCACACCAGCCTGGGCAACATAGTGAGACCTCATCTTGACTAAAAATAGACAAAATTAGCTGGGTGTGGTGGCATACTCCTGTAGTCCCTGCTACTCAGGAGGCTGAGGTGAGAGGATCGCCTGAGCCCAGGAGGTCAAGGCTGCAGTGAGCTGTGATTGTACCACTGCACTCCAGCCTGGGTGACACAGCAAGACACCATCTCAAACATATATAAATTTTTTCAAATATCTTATCAGGTTTTGGTCAAGAGAAAAGGTAAATATTCCTGATAGCACAGTCCCATTAAAAAAAAAAATGTACCCATTACAAGAGACTTGGAACCAAAATCCATAGATTCTTTCATGGTTCTTTATTGATATGGTGATAGGGCTTTCATATTCATGTGTGAGATGGGCCTCCCTCAGTCCTTGTTATGACATCATTATGTGTCTGGCATGACAAAAAGAAAAAGAGAAAAAAGGTGGAGAAAGGTAAAAAATAAGAAAAGAAAAAATGAAGGAAAAAGGAAAAAAACCGAATCCATAAGACTTTTATGAGTTACCCATAAATGCAGAGGCATCTTCAAAGAGGGTGCAAAAAATGTAGCCCTCTGAAGATGCCACACCACTCTCAAAGGTAGCCAAAAGAAAGGCAGGCCCAGATAATCCCCCTGAGAGCTGGCAGTAGATGTTAGCTGCAAATGGGTTGCACCCCACATGTCTGTCCAGCTGTGTTCCCACAGCCCCCCAGCCTGATGGTTGGCTGCCCGCACACCCAAGAACCAACCACTTGTATGTCCCGTCAAGTGGAAAACGTGACACAGATTCTTGACACAAAATGACAGAAACAGAAAAGCAATAGCTGCTCCTGGGAGGGAAAGGATCGATAACCAATGGGCACCACGAAACCAAACTAGTCACAATCTAGATAACGAATTTTGTGATTTTTTTCCTATCCATCTGCATTGGGGAAATAAGGGACAAGGAGGTTTTACTTTCTTCTCTTGACCAGGAACTTCTAACAGAGATCTGGGACAGCTGACTTTGGTGAAAATTCTCACCTTGCACAGGCTTATGTCTGTTTTCCAGAATCCCACCTCAGACTCCAGAGGGAAGTGTCCCACCTGTCCCCTTCTCATTGCCAGAAACTTCTACCCTTCTCATTCCTTTGCTTGTACCCCTGTAACAAGGACAGATTAATGAGAGTAAAGCATGCAAGTTGATTTACTATATGTTTTATGTGACATGAGTCTTCACAAGAAAACAAAGCCTAAAAGAAACAGTTAAACCTGAGTATTTTTTTGCTGGTTTGATGAAGAGTGAAGGATCATGGAGAAATGTAATGGGACCAAAAGGTGTCAGCTAACTGTAATAAACGGGGGAAAACAGCAAGGGCTGTTCATTCAGTGTCCCTGTGTCTTCAGAGATGGAGATCTTTTCTTCTGGGTAAAGCATAGCAGCTCTTATATGAGGGTTTTGTTACTTGCTTCAGCAGAAGGTCAAAAAGCCCTTCCCAGGTTTTATGACCTGTTTCAGGGAAAGGTGAGAAAGTCCTTCCTACACATTTGGTTTCTAAAATTCCTTCAGCTTAAAATGTTAATTATGCCAAGTTTCCATACTTTGGGGTAGCATGTCCTGAACATATTGTCAGAGCATTACGGAAAAAATACACACACACACACACACACACACGAGGACAGCACATTCCCTATGACTGTCTTAAAATTGATTAACCTCAAACATTTAATTTTGGATGACTGAGTCAAAAAGAGAATTGACATTGCCATCACATATCTGGTCAAGCTGAAAGATGGCATTTGGTATTGGAAATTGATGGCTGCTGGTCATTTAACACCCATTTCTCAGTTACATATCTGGCCCATGAGATAAGAATGCTAAACTGTATAAACAAGACGCCTCAATATGAAAACATTCTGCCATTACAAAGGTACTGTCTTTGTGTTACTCTGCATTCTCTCCCAGCCCTGTAGCAATTAATCCTTTGTCCATATATTGAAGACTTGTTTACATCTACTCTTGGCCTTCCTGAATATCCTCTGCTCCAGCAGAGCCTTAAGCCAAGGGTAGGAATGACAAGACAGACTATATTTGCAGAACACCACATAGTCACAGTGACGCACGTGGAAAGGAAGGTATGAGAACAAGGTCTTTCAAGCCAGATTTGGACTATGTTTGTATTAAAGGTGTTATTCCCATGTAAGACCTTAAGACATAATAATAATTCAGCTATGAAAGATTCATGTTGAGTTCTACCTGAATGGGCAAGCTGTTAGATAGAAGTTAAAGACACACAGAACACATAAGTTCTTTCTAGGTATATCCTTAGCTGAGCAAAATTGCAACCCAAGTTAGAACAGGAAAAACTTGATGAAGCATGAAATTACCAGCTGGTCTGATGGGAGATAGGATGTGGCCCTAAAGTACAGCAGATGGTGACTGAAGCATGGTGACAGTAGTGGAAGCACCTTAGGGTGACCCACAATTAGTCACTCTCTTATGCAATCCCATTTCCTTGGGTGTGGGAAGAACCTGCCAATAGCATGTGGCAAAGGATATCATTACTGTGTTTATACTATGTTAAATGTCAAAAGTGAGGATATAATGCAGATGTAATTAAAGTAATCAGTTGACTTTGAGTTCATTAAAAGGCAGAATAGCCTATGTGAACCTCCCCTTATCAGATGAGCCATTTAAAATGGCTCCTAGGCCTTCCCTGATGTCAGGCAAAATAGAAAAGACTCGGTCTCTTCACTGCCATGAATTCTATAGCCATTGGAAAATGAATTCTGCCAACAAGTAAACGAGCTTAAAAAGTAACACAGAGTCTGGGCACAGTGACTCATGCCTGTAATCCCATCACTTTGGGAGGCTGAGGTGGGTAGATTGCTTAAGCCCAGGAGTTTGAGACCAGCCTGGGCAACATGGTGAGACTTCATCTCTACAATAAAATACAAAAATTATCTGGGCACAGTGGCATGCACCTGTAGTCCTAGCTACTCAGGAGGCTGAAAGGATGGTTTGGGTCCGGGAGGCAGAGTGCAGTGAGTCTGAATCACCCCACTTCACTCCAGCTTGAGTGAGAGCCAGACTCTTATCAAAAAAAACAAAACAAACAAAAAACATAATACAGGCCACTGACACCTTGATTGCATCCCTGTGAAATATTGCACCTGAAAACCCAGCTAACTTGTGCCCACTGACCCACAGGAATGGAGACAATATATTTACATTGTTTTAAACTGCTAAATTGGCTGGATGTGGTGGCTCACACCTGTAATCCCAGCATCTTGGGAAACCAAGGTGGGGGGAATCACTTGAGGCCAGGAGTTTGAGACTAGCTTGAGAAACGTAGCAAGACTCTACAAAATTAAACAATTAGCTGAGTGTGGTGGTGTGTGCTTGTAGTCCTAGCTATTCTGGAGGCTGAATGGGAAGATCTCTTTATCTTGACTACCATAACATTCAGTGCAGCAGTCACTTATGGCTATAAAGTATAAAGTATAAAGTGATGAACCACTTTGAATTGTGTATGAGGAAAGAAGCTCAGAGTTCAGGTGGAAAATGTATTATTACAAACTCAACTATCAATTTAATCTGTCTTTAATGTATGAATCAAAATTAAATATTTCCTGTTGGGGTGATCGGACCAGGCCGTGGGGTGACGAAGTCCAGCGGAATCAAAGGAATAAGAAAAGACAAGGTAAGAGAGAAAGTGGGACCAGGGGCCAACGCTAGTATGGAGGCTGCAAATGCCCCAAGCTCTGGAAGCCCACGCTGTTTATTGGTGATCAAACAAAGAAACAGGTGGTGAGGATGTGGGGGTTGAAAGGAAGCGGTGCATCAAGCAAATGTGCTACAGCTGTGACGTTTAGCATTTTCTTTGAAACATATGGCTACGTGAGATAATGGGAGTGCTAGAAGCAAGGAGCCAGCAAGTCTAGACACGTTCCAAAGGCCACAAGGGTTTTTAGACCCTGGACCCTGGACATGTTCCAAGACTCTTACTTTATGTCAGATATGCTAGCACTGCCTCAGCTTCTCTCCCAACACTCAGCTTTTCTCCCAACATTTTCTATTACAAACGTCAATGGAAAAATCAATGATCTATTTAAAATATTGCAAATACCATCACTATGTTTGAAGATATGTTTTAATTTTTTATTATTCCTTTAGTTAGAAGAACTGTATGCCAATTAATAAACTGTTGCCTTTTAGATCCAAATTAATCATTCATTGCCTGCTCTGTGAAAATTGAGTCAGATACCCATAAGAATATATTGTGTTGGCTGGGCGCGGTGGCTCACGCCTGTAATCCCAGCACTTTGGGAGGCCAAGGCGGGTGGATCACGAGGTCAGGAGATCGAGACCATCCTGGCTAACATGGTGAAACCCCATCTCTACTAAAAATACACACAAAAAATTAGCCAGGCATGGTGGCAGGCGCCTGTAGTCCCAGCTACTCGGGAGGCTGAGGCAGGAGAACGGCGTGAACCCGGGAGGCAGAGCTTGCAGTGAGCCAGTTGTGCCACTGCACTCCAGCCTGGGCGACTGAGCAAGACTCCGTTTCAAAAAAAAAAGAAATTATATATATATATATATGTATATATATATGGTGTTGCAACAGTAAGCTTTGTCAGTAGTCGAAGGTGGTTGGACATTGTAAAAAGAGATTTTCCTTTCTGATTCCACTGTGGTCTCTCAACAGTTTCCCATAGCAGGCATGCCTTTCTCCAGCACTAGGTTTCTACAGTATGCATGGGCAATCCTGCGGCAACAATGGCTTTTCTAGCATCAGGCTCCTACAATGCATGACAGTCAGCAGCACTGGTTGTCAGTCACTTCCCATATCCCCCACCCTTAGGTGGTTTCTAGTGTAGTGCTTCCAGTGAGACACCTACCTGTGAACACGTTTCCCTGGCATCTAAGCGGGAAGATTTCTGGAAAGTTCCACTGGTGCCACACACTGTGATCATTCTGTGTACCCTCTAACAAGCTCTGGATTGCAATCCACTTACAGTAAACAAATGTCCATTTCAAATACTCCCTCCTCAAATTCTTGTGCTTTGTCTGCCTGCTGATTGGACCCTCCCTGAAAGAATTAATACTGGCGTTGTTCCGAGACAGTTCCACAGAGATGAGTCTGGGAAGTTGTGTTGGTCATTCCTTTATGTTTGAGCACATTCCGCAGCTCCTTGCCAATTTAGGTGCAATGGGATACTAGCAACTATGACATGCAGTGGTATCACAATTAATCAAGCAATGACCTGTGGTTGATTGTGACAAAGTGCCAACTGAAACACGTGCCTTGGGAGTCCAAGTGACTGCTGCACTGAATGTTATGGTAGTCAAGATAACTGTAAGGACTGTGGGGTGGAATGGGTTCAGTTGAGGGTCCTTGAATGATTATGAAGAGAAAATAACAAGCTTAGGTTCCTTAATTCTCAGTTCAAGCCACGGTTTGAAAACCTGAGAACTTCCATGGCGACTCTGAAGGAAACTCATTTCTTGTAGCTGCAGGGCTGATATTGTTGAACATCAAAACCAAGAATGAGATCCTGAAACTTGGAATGGGGGAATCTGTTTAGACTCGGTTGAAACTGACAATCTGGAAACAGAAAGTCAGGCTGAGCCTTTCTTACCAGTGGAAGTAGCTTCTATTGTTTGAAGAAAACATCTTTCCTCTGCACAAAAGCTGGGTTAGATACCATTAAAGGAGATGCCCATTTTTTTTGAAGTCCCCCACAAATCATTACTTGTTGCTAGTAGCATGACTAGACCCCATAACTAGGGCTGAACATCAACCTATTCCTAAGGGACAGGTACACACTATGACCTGTAGGAAACAGCTACATGCAAAGAAATTGTAACATGTATTGGAAGAAACCTGGGGAAGGTTGGAAGAGCATTCTAAGGTCGTTATACTAAGGAGGACAAAATATAACAGTAGACTGGGCTAATTGACCTCAGTGCTATTACTGTGTTATACTAAGGAGGACAAAATATAACAGTAGACTGGGTTAATTGACCTCAGTGCTATTACTGGGGATTCAAGATTTATTGTGCTGTGGGCATGTGGCTCACACCTATAATCCCAGCACTTTGGAGGCCAAGGCGGGAAGATAACATGAGTCCATAAATTTAAGACCGGTTTGGGCGACCTAATGAGACCTTGTATCTACAAAAAATAAATAAATAAATTAGCCAGGGACAGTGGTGTGCACCTGTAGTCCCAGCTACTTGGGGGACTAGGCCAAAGAATCACTTGAGCCTTGGAGGTTGAGGCTTCAGTGAGCTCTGATCATACAACTGCAGTCCAGCCTGGGCAATAGAGACAGACCCTGTCTCAAAAAACAAAACAAAAAAGTAAAGATTGATTGTGCTGTCTTATGTAGAGGAAAATGACTCAAACATCTTGCTCATGGGACAACTTTGCCAAAGACAGGATGTACAATTTGTTTTAAAGGCCAGAGGAGGATGTACCAGTCATCAGAACGTTTTGGCAAACAGAAGACTTTGGTGGTAGCTAACTAATCACAGGGTCCCTAGAATGAAATAGCCGAGACGTGTACTGAAGAGTATTGTTTGATCTCTATATGAAGAATAGTAGTAGTCAAATGTTCAACAGATGCCTACCTAGCTTTCAATCCTAAGTCAATTCACAGATGCAGTGTGGTACTGCACGGACCATGAAAAGAACGCTTGTTTGTATGACTGAGACAAAAAAGAAGAATGTCATCTTGTTCTACCTTACCTGGGAATATGCTCAGTTGGTGACAAAATTGTTGCCACTCTGTGCATGACCACAAAGGTACCGCAGGTATTGATTTTGAAGTTACACATAAACTTTAGTGAGTGGGCATATTTGTGAATATGTAACCTGACAATAATGAAGATTGACTATCTTTAAACAACATAAGGAGTCAACATCAGTTTCTGAGGTAAAATAATGACTGAGTTAAATTTTCAAGGGCAAATTCAGATTTCAAGTGCACAGAACATAGGAAGGAAAGGACATGCAAATCAGAAAAATTCACAAGTGTAATGAGGTGAGAAGGGACATGGCACACTAATTACAAAGGAATCAGAATGATCTGTTCATAGAGTTGTAAATGGGGTTGTGGAGGAAGAAATGAGGAGGAACAGATAAGCAAGACTGAAGTTCTTTTACTTCTATGCAAATGAGGGAAACTGAGGAATTGTAAGACAAGATCTAATATTATTTTTGGACGTCAAGAATAGTATTCCATAAATGCTGAATTGTTCCTAATTTCGGGAGGAGAAAACGGAAATAGCATTTCCATTGCATTTTTGTGAACAAAATTTGAGTGATCACGTTCTTTCTTGCATGTAGTAGATGGATAGGAGAATGAAAGATTCAGCTTTCTTCCTGCACTTGGGGCATATGTGAATCGGGAATTCAGACAAACAAATAAGCAACTAATTCTGAATAGAAAATTTGTGATTTAGATTATGCACTCTACTGGGGAATTTCAGATGTATAGGAATGTGGTTGAAATTGAAGTGGTTAGGGAATGCTATCTGGAGGAAGAAAATTATAACTAGATACAAGAAGTAGTAGTAGTAACTAAAGAAAAATATATCAGGGAGGCTGGGTGCGGTGGCTCACGCCTGTAATCCCAGCACTTTGGGAGGCCAAGGTGGGCGGATCACAAGGTCAGGAGATCAAGACTATCCTGGCTAACACGGTGAAACCCCGTCTCTACTAAAAATACAAAAAATTAGCCAGGCATGGTGGCGGGCGCCTGTAGTCGCAGCTACTCAGGAGGCTGAGGTAGGAGAATGGCATTAACCCAGGAGGTGGAGCTTGCAGTGAGCCAAGACTGTGCCACTGCACTCCAGACTGGGCAACAGAGCAAGACTCCATCTCAAAAAAAAAAAAGAAAAAGAAAAATATATCAGGGAAGAAAAAATGGATTTTTGTGCCAGGAAGGAAACTAAGTATGAACAGATGACAAAATATTTCAGGAACTGTGTCTGGAATTCATTCCTTCCAGTGGGTTCTTGATCTCGCAGACTTCAAGAATGAAGCCGCGGACCCTGGCAGTGAGTGTTACAGTTCTTAAAGATGGTGTGTCCGAAGTTTGTTCCTTCAGATGTTCAGATGTGTCCGGAGTTGGTCATTCCTCCCAGTGGGTTCATGGTCTCGCTGACTTCAGTAGTGAAGCCACAGACCTTTGCAGTGAGTGTTACAGCTCTTAAAGGTGACACGTCCAGAGTTGTTCATTCCTCCTGGTGAGTTCGTGGTCTTGCTGGCTTCAGGAGTGAAGCTGCAGACCTTCATGGTGAGTGTTACAGTTCATAAAGGTAGTGCGGACCCAAAGAGTGAGCAGCAGCAAGATTTATTGTGAAAAACAAAAGAACAAAACTTCCACAGGTTGGAAAGAAACCCCAGCAGGTGCTGCTGGCTCCCGTGGCCAGCTTTTATTCCCTTATTTAGCCCCATCCATGTCCTGCTCACTGGTCCATTTTACAGAGCGCTGATTGGTCCGTTTTTACAGAGTGCTGATTGGTGCATTTACAAACCTTTAGCTAGAGGCAGAGGGCTGATCCTTGTGTTTACAATCATTTAGCTAGACAGAAAAGTTCTGCAAGTCCCCACAGACCCAGAAGCCCAGCTGGCTTCACCTCTCAGAACTACAGATAGAGATTATTTCATTTACCTGAATCAATCTGAAAGTATATGCTGGGGCTAGATGTTGAGGATACTTAATGGCACATTAATTCTTTGATTTTATATGTATTTAGATACATTCATTAGCTACAGTTGGCAACTTCCTAATAGGGATGCCCCAGATATGACTGTAAATTGAGAATTTTGGTTTCCTAGTGTCTGAAAAGTGGTTAACCCAAAGTTTTGGCTTTAGAGAAAGAGTCTATACAGGCAAAAGTGTAGAGGGTTTGACAGAGAAAAAACAAAAACAAAAACAAAACATCCAAGGGCCAAAGGAAATGGCCGCAAGGAAAATGGTCAAAAACTTGCATCATTCTCTTCATCCACTCACTCCACTCTATGCAGGATCCTACATCAGTCTTTGAATGTTTCAGGCAGAGGTTCCATTCATGCTTTCCAAAGGAAACTTCATTTGGTTTATAGGATTCAGGATTGTGGAACCATCTGGTATCAAGAAAATAAGAGGCCATGAAAAAGCTTACAGAATGTTGGTACAAGCAACTGCTAGGGATGTTACTGAGTTTTAACGAGAGAGATGGTCCCAGAAAGCTGGAAGAAGAAAGGTCAGGGCCAAGCGCGGTGGCTCACGCTTGTAATCCCATCAGTTTGGAGGCAGAGAAGGGCAGATCACTTGAGTCCAGGAGTTCGAGACCAGCTTGGGCAATGTGGATAAACCCCATCTCTACAAAAACATACAAAAAAAGAAATTGCTGTGTGTGGTGGTGCACGCCTGTGTTCCCAGCTATTTGGAAGGCCGAGGTGGGAAAATCACCTGAGCCCAGGAGGTGGCGGTTGCAGTGAGCAGAGCTGAGATTTGACCACTGCATTCCAGCCTGGGCTACAGAGCAAAACCCTGTCTCAAAAAAAAAAAAGATCGGAACAAGAAAAAGGAAAAAGAGGGGTAAAAACATAGAAGTGACTAAGTTCATTTCAGCAGGAATATTTTTTAAATATATTTCAAAACTGAAACAATGCTATGTTTTGCTGCAGCATGTGAGGGGAACACAATTCAGGATAATCCACAGTAAAAATGCAGGGAAGCCTGGTCCTACATCCACTTTTAATGCCACATACTACAGTTAACAGTTGGTGTGAACCCTATTTGGCTGATTTCAATTACAAACATGGATGTACAGGAGTGTGTTTTAATGGCACACATGCATAGTTCATATTTTATTAGAAAATCTGTTCATGCGGGCTGCAGTGGCTAATGCCTGTAATCCTAGCACTTTGGGCAGGATTGGATCCTTTCCTTTGGAAAGCATGAATGGAACCTCTGCCTGAAACATTCAAGCACTGAGGCAGGTGGATCACCTAAGGTTAGGAGTATTGAGACCAGCCTGGCCAACATGGTGAAACCCCGTCTCTACTAAAAATACAAAAATGGCCGGGTGCGGTGGCTCACGCCTGTAATCCCAGCACTTTAGGAGGCCGAGGTGGGTGGATCGCGAGGTCGGGAGATCAAGACCATCCTGGTTAACACGGTGAAACCCGTCTCTACTAAAAATACAAAAAATTAGCTGGGCGTGGTGGCAGGCCCCTGTAGTCAGTCCTAGCTGCTCAGGAGGCTGAGGCAGGAGAATCACTTGAACCAGGAGGCAGAGCTTGCGGTGAGCCCAGATTGTGCCACTGCACTCCAGCCTGGGCAATGGAGCGAGACTCCATCTCAAAAAAAAAAAAAAAAAAGACACATTCTTTCATTTGAATAATGTTAGTCAATTTGTTGTTGTTGAGTTGCTTTTTGTTCATTAAGAACCAGCTGTAACATTTGTTGGGACTTGGTAGAAGATAAGTGCTAGGTGGTTGTAGCTGTCAGGCTTTTAATGGGAGGAGTTTAGTTTATGTGAAAATAAAAGAAAAACAAAGATTAATATTTGGAATAAACCATAAACTCAGCTTCTGAGTCCAGAGATCAACCAGTCAAGATTGTTTAGACTTGAGCTTGTCTTTAGATGGTGAAGTTAGGAAGGCAGTGACAGTCTAATGAGTTTTCCTAGTTTACAGTTTGTATGTCTTTGGTGATGACATCCAGTGTTCTGGTGAACTTCCTGAGTGGCCCACCCAGCAACAGACACAAATTGATTTATTTGAAATTGTAGGAATAAAAAAGTAATATATTTTCATCACCTGTTACAAGGTTAATGAGTGAGACCCCTATAACAAAAGACATAGTAATAAGAAAACATCATGTCAAATGAGTTACTAAAAGTATTATGTGACATGGGAGCTTTTAGAAATGAAGACCAAAAGAACCAGGGAGAACCCTGTTTTTTTTTGTTGTTTCTTTTTTTTTTTTTTTTTTTGATTGAGACAAGGTCTGGCTTTGTCACCCTGGCTGGAGTTCAGTGACACGATCTCAGCTCACTTCAACCTCCACCTCCTTGGGCTCAAGCCATACTCCACCTCAGCCTCCTGAGTAGCTGGGACTACAGGTGGGCATCACCACACCCAGCTAATTTTTGTTTTGTTTTGTTTTGTTTTTATAGATATGGGGTTTTGCCTTGTTGCCCAGGCTGGTCTTGAACTCCCAAGCTCAACCGATTCACCCATCTTGACGTCTCAAGGTGCTGGGATTATAGACATGAGCCACCGAGCATGGCTGGAAAAATCTATTTTTACAGACAGCTATGCAAATGTGTGATTGGAAAACAAATGGGTACGACCTAGTGGCAATAATCTGGGGAGAACTTAGCAAGATCTGTTCAGATTCTTCTTGGTCTCTGGGTATAGAGAAGGACCCCTCTTGACTGAGCATTTTATGACCTACTTTCAGGGGACGTAGGTCAGAGAATTCTTTTATGACCCACTTCAGGGGCAAGAGGTCAAAGAGTATGCTTCCGGCATCGATTATCTCAATTTCTGAAGTGCCACATTAGGGGGCATTATTTACAGAGACTCAAGGGGGTGTAAGTGCCTATTATCAGAGGTCATTCTTATGAAGGCTGTTAACTAAATTTTTGGTTGAATGGCTGAGCAGACGTCTAGCAATTGTCATCCAGTCTATTTCCAATTAGCTTTTTTTTTCTTTTCTGACTCAGGTAGTTGATTTTGCAGGATCTTCCGTCCCTTAGGAGAAGAGAGCCCTAAAAAGCAAGTGATTGCAGTACTGGAGGAGATAAAAGGCTGGCAGGGGAGGGCAGAGGGAGGAACGATGAAGCAGGTAGGGGCTTGAAGGGGGAAATATCAAAGGATGCAAGGGAACTGAAGGGTAAAATAGTGCCAAGAAAGAGGTGGACAGAGTTGGCAAAGCATGTCGTAAGCAGGGATTTGAGAAGAGGGGATTCAGATGACAGAGAAATCCCAAGGGAGAAGCAGAATCCAATATAGAGAATGGAGGGGTCTTAAATAGAGCTAGGAATAAGAGATTTGCAGCCCAGGAAGTCAGGGAATACCTATAGAGGAAAGAAGGCCAAAAAGGAAAGAATTCTAGGCCAAGTATCCAGGGAATAATCCCCACTGCTGTGGTTCGAATGATGGTGACCTCTCAAAAATTCATGTTGAGGCTGGGCGCGGTGGCTCACGCCTGTAATTCCAGCACTTTGGGAGGCTGAGGCAGGCGGATCACAAGGTCAGGATTTCAAGACCATCCTGGCTAACACGGTGAAACCCCATCTCTACTAAAAATACAAAAAAAATTAGCCGGGTGTGGTGGCAGGCACCTGTAGGCCCAGCTACTCCGGAGGCTGAGGCAGGAGAATGGCGTGAACCCCGGAGGCGGAGCTTGCAGTGAGCTGAGATCGCGCCACTGCACTCCAGCCTGGGTGACAGAGCGAGACTCTGTCTCAAAAAAAATAAATAAAATAAAATGAAAATAAGAAATAAAATAAAATTCATGTTGAAATGTAATCTTCAGTGCAATAGTATGTTGCCCAGGCTGGTCTTAAACTCCTGGGCTCAAGTGATCCTCCCACCTTGGCCTCCCAAAATGCTGGCCCCGTAGGCATGAGCCACCATGCCTGGCCAAGACACTACCTTGAAAGCACAGAGTAGGCCAGGCGTGGTGGCTCAGGCTTGTAATCCCAGCATTTTGGGAGGCCGAGGTGGGCGGATCATGATGTCAGGAGTTTGAGAGCAGCCTGGCCAACACAGTGAAACCCTGTCTCTACTAAAAATACAAAAATTAACTGGGCATGGTGGCGGGCACCTATAATCCCAGCTATTTAGGAGGCTGAGGTAGGAGAATCACTTGATCACTTGAACCCGGGAGGTGGAGGTTGCAGTGAGCCAAGATTGCACCACTGCACTCCAGCCTGGGCAACACAGTCAAACTCCATTTCAAAAAAAAAAAAGAAAGCAAGCACAGGGCGTCCCTTACCAGACACCAATTAACCAATTATGCCGGTGACTTGATGGCATAATAATTGGATTGACATAATTGGATTTCCAGAACTGTGAGAAACAAATTTCTGTTCTTTATAGATTTCCTAGTCTCAGATATTATGCTTAGCAGCACAATTGACTAAGATAGAAATTGGTACTGAGAAGTGGCGGTGTTGCTATAACAAATACCTAAAAATGTAGAGGCTGCTTTGGAGCTGGGTAATGGGTAGAGGCTGGAGGAGTTTGGAAGTGCACGCTAGAAGAAGCATGGCCTAGTTTGCCACGCGTTAAGGCGATTCTTGTGAGGTTTCAGAAGACGATGAAAAGCCGTAGAGAAAGCCTCCATCTTTGAAATTATCTAGGTGGTTGTGAACAGAATGTTGGAAAAAATATAGAAGTAAAGGCCATTCTGATGAAATCTTAGATGGAAATGAGGAATATCTTATTGGAAACTAGTGGAAAAGCCATCCTTGTTACAAAGTGGCAGAGGATTTGTTCCTGGAAAGAACAAGGTCTGGGAAAGAAGGGAGTTTATTTCTGCAGCTGGTTACAGGGAGAAGGCTGGAGTAATTCACCATACCAACGCAAAGTTACAAGATTTTTCTAGTGCTTATATACATTCTAAGCTCCACGCTAAGAGTGGAATTGCACCTCCAAAGAGGAGTGTTTCCTTCAATCTATGTCTTATCTTTAAGTAGGACCTAGGGTCTGGAAATCTTTCTCTAGAGTCTTGGAAAGCTTTTTAATCTTAAGTGGGTACCTGGAACAAGGTACATGTGTAAAATGCTTTTATTATTCAACTAGACTTTAGGCTAAGAAAGCCC
The DNA here is from genome assembly GCF_047675955.1 of Chlorocebus sabaeus. NCBI lineage: Eukaryota > Metazoa > Chordata > Mammalia > Primates > Cercopithecidae > Chlorocebus > Chlorocebus sabaeus. The sequence goes on along the minus strand of NC_132929.1, from coordinate 3,860,096 downwards.
AGGCAAGGTCTTAATGGGTTTATTTTAATGTTCCAGCCCTTATGCTCAGGCACCAGTTTCTCCAGTTCTTTAATGTTTACAGTATGCATTGATTAGAATTATAATAGAGGGTCAGTGGAAACAGACTGTTCTGGTTGCTAATGGGAGCCTGCCTGCCACAAACTTGGTGGAGGTATTTCTGTGTCTTAGTAGTTTTTGGAGGGTAGAATGTAAGAGCAATGAACTAGGATATTTGGCAGAGAAATCTGTAAGCCAAGTTTTCAGGGTACTGCATGGCTTCTCTTAATTGCTGATAGTAAACTGTGAGAAGAGAAAGTCAAGTTAAAGATAGAATTTATAGGCCAGGCATGGTGGTTCACGCCTGTAATCCCAGCACTTTGGGAGGCTGAGGCGGGTGGATCACGAGGTCAGAAGATGGAGACCATCCTGGCTAACAGGTAAAACCTCGTCTCTACTAAAAATACAAAACCTTAGCTGGGCGTGGTGGCGGGCACTTGTAATCCCAACCACTCGGGAGGCTCAGGCAGGAGAATGGTGTGAAACCAGAGGGCAGAGCTTGCAGTGAGTCAAGATCTCACCACTACACTCCAGCCTGGGCGACAGAGCGAGACTCTGTCCCAAAAAAATAAATAAATAAAATAAAATAAAAATAAAAAATAAAATAAAATTCCTGTTGAAATGTAATCTTCAGTGCAATAGTATGTTGCCCAGGCTGGTCTTAAACTCCTGGGCTCAAGTGATCCTCCCACCTTGGCCTCCCAAAATGCTGGCCCCATAGGCATGAGCCACCATGCCTGGCCAAGACACTACCTTGAAAGCACAGAGTAGGCCAGGCGTGGTGGCTCAGGCTTGTAATCCCAGCATTTTGGGAGACTGAGGTGGGCGGGTCACGATGTCAGGAGTTTGAGAGCGGCCTGGCCAACACAGTGAAACCCTGTCTCTACTAGAAATACAAAAATTAACTGGGCATGGTGGCGGGCACCTATAATCCCAGCTATTTAGGAGGTTGAGGCAGGAGAATCACTTGATCACTTGAACCCGGGAGGTGGAGGTTGCAGTGAGCCAAGATTGCACCACTGCACTCCAGCCTGGGCAACAGAGTCAAACTCCATTTCAAAAAAAAAAAAAGAAAGCAAGCACAGGGCGTCCCTTACCAGACACCAATTAACCAATTATGCCGGTGACTTGATGGCATAATAATTGGATTGACATAATTGGATTTCCAGAACTGTGAGAAACAAATTTCTGTTCTTTATAGATTTCCTAGTCTCAGATATTATGCTTAGCAGCACAATTGACTAAGATAGAAATTGGTACTGAGAAGTGGCGGTGTTGCTATAACAAATACCTAAAAATGTAGAGGCTGCTTTGGAGCTGGGTAATGGGTAGAGGCTGGAGGAGTTTGGAAGTGCACGCTAGAAGAAGCATGGCCTAGTTTGCCACGCGTTAAGGCGATTCTGGTGAGGTTTCAGAAGACGATGAAAAGCCGTAGAGAAAGCCTCCATCTTTGAAATTATCTAGGTGGTTGTGAACAGAATGTTGGAAAAAATATAGACAGTAAAGGCCATTCTGATGAAATCTTAGATGGAAATGAGGAATATCTTATTGGAAACTAGAGGAAAAGCCATCCTTGTTATAAAGTGGCAGAGGATTTGTTCCTGGAAAGAACAAGGTCTGGGAAAGAAGGGAGTTCATTTCTGCAGCTGGTTACAGGGAGAAGGCCGGAGTAATTCACCATACCAACGCAAAGTTACAAGATTTTTCTAGTGCTTATATACATTCTAAGCTCCACGCTAAGAGTGGAATTGCACCTCCAAAGAGGAGTGTTTCCTTCAATCTATGTCTTATCTTTAAGTAGGACCTAGGGTCTGGAAATCTTTCTCTAGAGTCTTGGAAAGCTTTTTAATCTTAAGTGGGTACCTGGAACAAGGTACATGTGTAAAATGCTTTTATTATTCAACTAGACTTTAGGCTAAGAAAGCCCAGGCAAGGTCTTAATGGGTTTATTTTAATGTTCCAGCTCTTATGCTCAGGCACCAGTTTCTCCAGTTCTTTAATGTTTACATTATACATTGATTAGAATTATAATAGAGGGTCAGTGGAAACAGACTGTTCTGGTTGCTAATGGGAGCCTGCCTGCCACAAACTTGGTGGAGGTATTTCTGTGTCTTAGTAGTTTTTGGAGGGTAGAATGTAAGAGCAATGAACTAGGATATTTGGCAGAGAAATCTGTAAGCCAAGTTTTCAGGGTACTGCATGGCTTCTCTTAATTGCTGATAGTAAACTGTGAGAAGAGAAAGTCAAGTTAAAGATAGAATTTATAGGCCAGGCATGGTGGTTCACGCCTGTAATCCCAGCACTTTGGGAGGCTGAGGTGGGCGGATCATGAGGTCAGAAGATAGAGACCATCCTGGCTAACAGGGTGAAACCCCGTCTCTACTAAAAATACAAAACCTTAGCTGGGCGTGGTGGTGGGTACCTGTAGTCCCAGCTACTCGGGAGGCTAAGGCAGGAGAATGGCGTGAACCCGGGAGGTGGAGCTTGCAGTGAGCTGAGATCACACCACTGCACTCCAGCCTGGGCGACAGAGCAAACTCCGTCTCAAAAAAAAAAAAAAAAAAAAAAAAGATAGGACTTATAATCAGAAGGGAAACAGATTAGCCGGGATGGGTTGCTTGAGCACAGGAGGTCGAGGCTGCAATGAGCTATGATCATACTACAGTCTGGGCAACACAGTGAGTCCCTATCTTAAAAAAAAGATTATTATTATTATTATTATTATTATTATTATTGAGATGGAGTCTTGCTCTGTTGCACAGGCAGGAGTGCGATGGCATGATCTTGGCTCACTGCAACCTCTGCCTCCTGGGCTCAAGTGATTCTCCTGACTCAGCCTCCCAAGCAGCTGAGATTACAGGTGCCTGCCACCATGCCCGGCTAATTTTTGTATTTTTAGTAGAGATGGGGTTTCATCATATTGGCCAGGCTGGTCTCGAACTCCTGACCTTGTGACTCACCAACCTTGGCCTCCCAAAGTGCTGGGACTACAGGTGTGAGCAACCTCGCCTGGCCAAAGATGATGATGATGATTATTATTATTTTATCCAAAATGTGTTTATTGAGATGGTTTCCCACTCATCTTGATTCAGAGTGCTTTTAGTGCTGCTTCCTCCTAAAGGAACATCCTTCTGTAAGCCTTGCTTTTCCTCCTGTAGGCTGGCAGAGGACAGTGCAGCAGCCAACACACATAACTACCATTTGTACATGGCTAAAGACCGTGGTGATTTTATGGCATCCTGGGGATTTCATATCCATGAAGTAGGAATTGGGGCTCTGCACCAGGGGTTTCTTCTTGTGTTTCCTCTTCTCCGCCTCTGGAGAGGGATGAAGGAGATCCTTTGCAAGAGACATGTTCTCATGGGTAGGTCGTCCCTGCCGGAAAGGGCCAAAGAAAATTATTTTTAAAGGGAAGTTGGACATAAAGATTTGGAAAATTAACAGCCTGGCCTTGTGAAGAATTTTTAAAATGTGTTCAGGAGAGAAAACTAACTGTGTGGCCAACTGACCATTTTATAAGGAGGTTAGTATGACTAGGACACCGGACACTATTCATTAACACAATGGGAGGGTGACCCTGAAGACATTTCAGAGAACACTGAGGATGCCACAATCATCACAGATTCAAGTGCCAGGTCCTTGAGGGAATAACAATTTTAAGGAAGGAGCCCAGGGTCCCAGTGAAACCCAGGGTGCCTGTGGGAACTTGGGGCTCAGTGACTATGCTGCCTCATGTATCTCCTCCCTGAAGTCAAGCGAAGCGTTCCCCAGCTTCCCCATCTGTGGTTCAAGTGGGCCCAGGTACAGCTCAGATCACTCCTCCAGAAAACACAAGGAGCCAAACATGGGGCAGCTCCCATGTGGTGCTAACTGCGGGCATGCTAAATCTACAGCTGTGAAGGCATGGCTTTCTCCACCTAATTTCCGAGGAAGCCTTGAAGAATGCCTCAGGGCCCAATCAGAGAACTGCTATAGGGGCAGGGCTGCCACAGAAAGTTCCCACCAGGGCAACGTCCAGCAGAACTGTTGGGTTGGGGCCACCACAGAGTACCCTCACTAGGGCAATACTCAGTGGAGCCATGTGGGCAGGGCCACCCCTGAGTTCCCAGACCCAGACTTGTAGATTCACTAGTGCATAATTCCAACCTGTGATAGACATAGACACCTGACTACAACCTGCAGAACTGTGCTGTGGGCTGACTCCAGCAGTCATGGCAGCAGAGTCCCCTGGAGGCTTGGGAACCTAAGCCCTACCCCAGTGTCTCTGTAAGGTGAGAGGTAGAATCAAAAAAGCTGATTCTCACACCTCAAGATTAAATTTTGTTGGCCTTGTTGGGTTTGAAGTTATGTGGGACATGTTACCCCTATCTTCTTGCCTATTTCCTCCACTAACCTTTTGTTTTTGCCGTGGGCCTCGTGATCTGCCCGCCTCGGCCTCCCAAGGTGCTGGGATTACGGGGTGAGCCACCGTGCCTGGCCGAGATAAACAGGCTTCCATGTTAAAACTAGATTTTATAATGAGGTCCACAGATGGGTGGAGGATAAGCCTGAGTAAGTTTTGGTTAAGCAGAGAAACTCTGTCATCCCTCCTGTATGCGTTATGCTCCCTTTTCTGCAATGGAGCTCTCTTCCAACTTGACGTTATTTTCCAATCAATCTGTTTTCCTAGTGTTGATGTTCTGATTTCATCTTACAAACATATAGCATAAACTTTTATTTGTTGCATTATACAACATAAGCCTGACAATATAACAAATTGTTCCCAAAACTATAAATTCCTCGCCTTTTTATTTGTAATTTGACTTTTTAAACATCTATGTAATTATAGAAGAATGTTGCTATTACAAAAATTTTAAGGGGTGGCAGGGAATAATTCCAAAATTATAAAACTCCTTGTGACAAATTTAGGAATGATATTCAGCTAGTTCTATAGATTTTTATTCCTTGAATAATCAGAGATACACATCTGATTATAAAGACACATTGTGGGTTTTTTTGGCCAGATTGACTTTTTTTTTTTTTTTTTTTGAGATGGAACTCACTCTGCTGCCCAGGCTGGAGTGCAATGGCACAATCTCGGCTCACTGCAACCTCTGCCTCCCGGTTTCAAGTGATTCTCCTGCCTCAGCCTCCTGAGTACCTAGCATTACAGGCACCCGCCACCATGCCCAGCTAATTTTTGTATTTTTAGTAGAGATGGGGTTTCACTATGTTAGCCAGGCTGGTCTCAAACTCCTGACCTTGTTATCCACCCACCTTGGCCTCCCAAAGTGCTGGGATTACAGGCATGAGCCACCGTGTCTGGCCTTGGGTGACTTATGCTTTTAAGGAGCAATGTGGGTTAATGTTTCAAGGTGAAAAAATTTAAAAACTTGGGGGAAAGTGGGGGAAAGGGACAGAGAGCGATGTTGAGAGAGATCAGATAGGTACATAAGCTTAGTGACTCAGCCTGTACTCCCAGTTACTTACGAGGCTAAGGCAGGAGGATCACTTGAGCCCAGAAACTCAAGTTTTCAGTGAGCAGTGATTTTAACACGGCACTCCAGGCCATGCGCTAGAACCAGACCTCGTCTCTAGAAAAAAATAAAAAAATATATATACATATATACATTGGTGTGTGTTTCTACATATGCTTCATAGTATATGTGTACATGGATTATAGGTAGATCATATAATGGTAACAGTATTAAATTAGGTGGCAGCATTTGTTCAGGAAGTAGTATGTACTACGTTTGAAATTTTAATTGAGAATTGTGTCTGGGTGGGTTTGTGGTCTCGCTGACTTCAGGAACGAAGTTGAGAACCTTCACAGTGAGTGTTACAACTCTTAAAGGTGGCAGGGACCTGAAGAGTGAGCAGCAACAGGATTTATTGTGAAGAAGGAAAGAACAAAACTACCACACCACCAAAGGGAACCACAGCACGTTGCCCCTGGTGGTTGGGGTGGAGCGGCCAGCTTTTATTCCCTTATTTGTCCCCACCCATATCCTGCTGATTGGTCCATTTTGCAGAGTGCTGACTGGTCCATTTTACAGAGTGCTGATTGGTCCACTTTACAGAGCGCTGACTAGTCTATTTTACAAACCTCTAGCTAGCTACAGAGCCTCTGGTGGGTTTTTACACAGCACTGATTGGTGCATTTTACAAACCTCTTGTTAGACAGAAAAGTTCTCCAAGTCCCCACCCGACCCAGGAAGTACAGCTGGCTTCACCTCTCAGAATCAGCTTTTAAAGGCCATAAATTTCCAGGTAAGTAGGAATAGAAGAAACTAACATTTCCTTTGAGATCTATGATGTCATTTTTTTTCTCCATCAATGATTTAGTTCCTTCTGGATCAAATGCTTTTTACATGGATGTATGTTTTATAGAAGATGTTATGTTGTCTTAATTATTTTAAAACTCCTATTCCTAGACTCTCCTGAAGGAGAGAATTTAGTAGTTTTGAAGTATTTTTTGAGGCCAGGGAAGAAAAACCAAGATGACTGCATAAGGTTTCAGGGGATGTTCCATGCCTGCCACCTGGTGAAAATGAGGGCGCTTTCCTCCTACCCGCCACTATTGCAGCAGCCTGCAGGAAATACGCCATCATTTCAGCGCGGCCGGCTCGCCCCTGGGTATTCTGGGAAGGTGACGTGTCGGGGCCAGTGGCCGTTCGCAGGGGCCAAACTCGCGCTGGTCTGCCCCGCGGTGCGCAGTGAGGATGTTGGTGCTGCTCCTCAGGGTTTTTTTCCCGCGGCCGCGGGAAGCCCGTGTTCCGTATTTGTTTTTTATGTTCTCTCGTTTTTATATTGTGGATTTAGTTTTTTAAAAAACATAAGGCCGGGCGCGGTGGCTCAAGCCTGTAATCCCAGCACTTTGGGAGGCCGAGACGGGCGGATCACGAGGTCAGGAGATCGAGACCATCCTGGCTAACATGGTGAAACCCCGTCTCTACTAAAAAAAAAATACAGAAAACTAGCTGGGCGAGGTGGCGGGCGCCTGTAGTCCCAGCTACTCGGGAGGCTGAGGCAGGAGAATGGCGTGAACCCGGGAGGCGGAGCTTGCAGTGAGCTGAGATCCGGCCACTGCACTCCAGCCTGGGCGGCAGAGCGAGACTCCGTCTCAAAAAAAAAAAAAACAAAAAAAAAAAAACATAAATATTCCTCTATAGTCTTAACAATGTACCCTATAAAATGAGATTTTAAAGGGTCCTACTTTCCCTATTAATTTTAGACTTTTTTCTTTTAGCTCTGCCTTTACAAATGTGACCTAAAGAGAGCACTTGGTTTTACGTAGAACAATACAAACATCGTTTTACATGAATTTTATGGTTACAGAAATCATTTATGGGCAAATTTGTTCACGTGCCTTACTTTTAAAATATTGTGTTGTCTTAAATAGATTTTCAAAATACTTTAAATATTTTTCAGTAAGTTTGAGGGTAGAATTTATTTTAAAGAGACTCCTCTTATAAAGTACATATCTGTGTGTGCATATGTGTATATTGAATTTGCTTTTGATTCTATCCTGTCACTTTTCTACCAAAATATCTCTAATGGACAGAGGCCAGAGAAGCACAGCAAATTTGCCACAGTACCACACATTTTATCTTAAAAGATGGTATGGATTTTGCATAACATATATGTGCAAACACATATATAACATATATAACATAAAAAACATACATATAAATAAAACATATAGCTGTTTGGTTTATTTTATGTGTGTGCATTAAAAAATTATTCAATTGCCAGGTGTGGTGGCTCATGCCTGTAATTCCAGCACTTTGGGAGGCCGAGGCAGGTGGATCATGAGATCAGGAGATCGAGACCATCCTGGCTAACACGGTGAAACCCGTCTCTACTAAAAATACAAAAAATTAGCCGGGCGTGGTGGTGGCGCCTGTAGTCCCAGCTACTCGGGAGGCTGAGGCAGGAGAATGGTGTGAACCCGGGAGGCGGAGCTGGCAGTGAGCCGAGATTGCACCACTGCACTCCGGCCTGGGCGACAGAGTGACACTCCGTCTCAAAAAAAAAAAAAAAAAAAAAAAAAAAAAAAAAAAAATTCAATTATGCTTGTTAAAGCAAGGTAAGGGTCACCATGGTGATAGATACAGGGACCTCTGCAGATAGAGATTGGGCTAACTCTGAATACAGCCAGGGCAAGTGGGAGTTTATAACCAAAGAGCAGGCTGGGAGGTCTGTGAATGGAAACTTACCAAGGAGAAACCTCAAAGGTTAGGGGGATTATGGCGAAACCAGCGTAAAAGGATTTTTGCTGAAGACAGGCCAGGGTGATCAAACATCACTTGGGGGAATGGTGCAGGATGATAAACCTGGTAAGATATTTTTTGTTTGTTTTTGTTTTTGTTTTTTTGAGACGGAGTCTCGCTCTGTCCTTCAGGCTGGAGTGCAGTGGCGCCGTCTCTGCTCACTGCAAGCTCCGCCTCCCGGGTTCACGCCATTCTCCTGCCTCAGCCTCCGGAGTAGCTGGGACTACAGGTGCCCGCCACCACGCCCGGCTAATTTTTTGTATTTTCAGTAGAGACGGGGTTTCACCGTGTTAGCCAGGATGATCTCGGCCTCCCAAAGTGCTGGGATTACAGGCGTGAGCCACCGCGCCAGGCCCCTGAACCTGGTAAGATATTAAGGGAGATCAGATATCAAAGGTAAGGAGGTTCTTGCTAAAGTTGGATTTCACAAGGGAAGTGCACGGACCAGAGCAGGTTCAGGTGCTTGACTAAAGTTTGATCAAGCAAAGAATCTTTGTCAGTGTACAGAAAACTACGTTTTTATAAAATATTCCTCTGGCGCATCTGTATCTCCCCCTTTCATGGAATACAAAGCACGTTTTGCATAACTTCTAGATACATGTATTTTGAATGACCTGATGTATCTTCTCTTTACAATTCTCAGCCTCAGTATACATAAGTGGAACTTAGAAGGCAACATCCCTGAACATACTGTTCCACCAGAATCTCCTCTACAGATTTTTGCTGCCCGTTTTACCAGTGGCTGAAGCTACCTTCTCTTATGTAAGTATAAATGTTACATATCTCCAGCCTCTTCCTCCTTACCTGCCAACCCTGTCTTGTCCATGACCTCCTCTGTTATGAATGCTTATAAAACGTTTTTTTCTGAATCAGAAACGTGTTGTATTGCTCAAGCCATGTTCATTTTAATTACAATTTAACTGCATAATTTAATTTCCCCATTTTTTGGATATAGTGTTTGCTTTTCTCCAGTGGTTCTACTTTGTTCTAGTATATCCCTCTGGCAAGGGCAGTTGTTTCCCCACTTGAGTGGGCATTAGTATCACCTGGGGGCTTGTTAAACTGTGCAGGCTCCATCCCAGGTTTCTAATTGTCAGGGTTTGGTTTGCGGCATAAGAATTTGCATTTCTAACAAGTGCCAGAATTGGTCTGAGGAATGCACGTTGAGAGAAGTGGGATTCGGTTCACTAACCTGGGTTAGAGAAAATTACAGTAGTGTGCCAAATCTGAGGAGGGAGCAGAGTTGAAGCCCAGTTTCAATAGGTGAATGAGTGCTTTATACACTCAAACCCCTTCAAGGGCTGGGGAGTAAGGGAGAACGTGAGCAGGTGGGCAGGGGGCGTGCACAGAGGCATACACTCAATCTCAGACCTATGGATTGAGAATCACATGTTAATAATACTTTCAGTGTTTTGAGTGTTTATTACAGTTTGAGAATGACTGGACCAAATTGCCTCCAAAATCTTAAGTCCCAGCAGCAAAGCGAAGCTCAGACAGCATTTGGATGGCTATTGCTTTCTCTCTGTGTTTTAAGTCAGCTGTTGTTAAAGGTTTGTGTCAGTTACCCAGGTGTAGTACCCTTTCAAGTAGATAATGATTGAAAGAGTATGTCCTGCAGGTGTATGATATTTTCCATCCACTTCAGCACGTTTTTCTGATGGGTCAATGACAGTCCATGAATTGTCTGGTTTAATACTCAAAAATTCTGGAAGTGGCATATATTCAAGGACAGCCATAATATTCCACTTGGCTAAGGCTCTTCTGACAGGCTCATGTTCATGCAGGATCAGATCTGACCCAGAATCAACAGAACTGAAGCTGCAAATTCAGCTTTGTGAAGGCTTCAGATGTAGCCACGGTTAAAGAAGATTGCCATTAAGCAGGTGAGCAGAGTTTGCTTGAGGTTCACCCAGGGAATTCATGAGGCTGCAGGTGATTCCTTCATGGCCTGAAAAGCACAGTTTTTGAGGAGCTGTAGTCCTCTCAGAAACTCTTCCTGCAGAGTAGTCCTGGAAACATGTTCGTCTGCACTCAAGAAAGATCTTCCTTTTGTTCATATAAAGGAAGCCCAACTTATTTCCCAGGTAAGAGAGTGGAAGCAACTGTGATACAGAATGCTAAGGCATGGAGGCTAGTTGTAATCCAGGCAACATGTAGGGTCAGGTTCTCCAAGTCATGCTGTGGTTAAAGGGCTCCACCCTAGGAAAGTGAGCCACCCAGGGCTTGGTAAATGACCTTATGATCAGCCCTTGGCCTGTGAGCATGTCGTAACCGAGGCACGGGACCGGGTTCTTGGTTTGAATTTGCTAGTCAAATGGCCAGTGCAGAAAGGGAAGAGAGCACAGTCCTTCAGGCCAACTCACTCACTTGGCCTATTGAAACATTTGCTCTTCTGAGCAGAGCCTAGTATTGTTGTGGATTAAATACAGCAGAGGATGTAAGTTACCAGTATTAGTCACCATCAATTGAGTACTTATTCTGTATCAGTCACTGTTCCTATTGCTTTCCATTTCCACCCGTTATATATTAGTGACGATAAAAATGCCATACAGGCTGGGTGCGGTGGCTCATGCCTGTAATCCCAGCACTTTGGGAGGACAAGGCAGGTGGACCACCTGAGGTCAGGAGTTTGAGACCAGCCTGGCCAACATGGTGAAACCCCTCCGTCTCTACTAAAAAAACCCAAAAAACAAAAAAAAACCTAAACAAAAATTAGCCCGGCACGGTGGCGGGCTCCTGTAATCCCAGCTACTCGGGAGGCTGAGGCAGCAGAATTGTTTGAACCTGGGAGGCAGAGGTTACAGTGAGCCAAGATTGCGCCATTGCACTCTAGCATGGGCGACAAAAGCGAAACTCCATCTCAGTAAAGAGAAAAAGCCATATAAAAAGGCTAAGAGCCTTGTTCAGCCTCACACAGGAAAGTGGCAGAGCTAGGGTATTAATTCAGGCATTCACAATCCAGATCCTCTACACATTTCACTGACATGAAACCCAGAAATTTCAGGTCTATTACCTTGAACCCAGAACTATTTTTTCTCAAACTTATTTTCTTGTGAGGTATATATATGGGAAAAAATTGCATACAATACAGGACTGTTTTACAAATATGTAATCTAATACCCAAGTCGAGAAAGAAATGATCCTGAGCTCCTCAAAACTCGTGGGTATCCCTTCCCCATCTTGACCTTTTCTTCTGAGATGAGTCCTCCATGCTGCTGTTTGTAATTTTGTTCCTCGTGATTACATATTTAAGCTACAGGAATACATCTTGTATGGTTTTGCTTATGCTTACTGTATGTATTTTTTTTGTCTTTCCCATTTGATATTTCATTTTCTGTATTTATCCATGTTGTGTGTAATTCCAGCTTCTTAATTTTTATTGATAGTGTTATCTTATTATATATAATATATACAGCATGTAGTATGTATCTTTTTCACTATGTATGTATACAGAGTGTATGAGTATCACTATATAGACGAATCATTATCTTAGTATTTCCATACGCATGCCACAGTAAGCAGATCCCTTCCCCCAACCCTGACCCGGTGAGATGGAGTCTTGTTCTGTCGCTCAAGCTGGATGGAGTGCAGTGGTGCAATCTCGGCTCACTTCAGCCTCCATCTTCCAGGTTGAAGCGATTCTTCTGCTTTAGCCTCCCATGTAACTGGGACTGCAGGCACCCGTCACCACACCCAGCTAATTTTTGTATTTTTAGCAGAGACAGGCTTTTACCATGTTGTCCCGGCTGGTCTCTAACTCCTGACCTCAGGTGATCTGCCCACTTCAGCCTCCCAAAATGCTGGGATTACAGGCGTGAGCCACTGTGCTCAGCTGCAGATGCCTTCTATACCTGATGATTGTTTGGGTCATGTCTAGTCTGCAGTTATCACCAACACTGCAATCATAATCACTAAAGTATGTGTATCCTGATTTACATAGGTATACATCTCTCAGGGATCTGTTACTGGAAGTAGAATTGATGGGTCTTCAATTCAAATGTTGCTCATGGCAGGGTTAATTATAACAAGCAATTATAACAAGCACTTTGGTAAACTATCTGCTATTACCTAGAAAACCATGTGTACCTTAGACATGCACCAGCCATTCTACTGTGTGGAGTAGGCCACAGAAAAGTACATGCACAGTTGATGAAAAGACATGTATTTAAATGTTTATAGCAGCATTATTTGTAATAGCCAAAAACTGGAAATAAAGCAAAATGGGTAAGTAAATGGTGGTATATAAACTCAATGGAATTCAACTAATAATATAATATAATTCAAAATAATATAATAATATATATTATATATAATATAATAATATATATTATAATATAATTCAAAATAATATAATAATAATTCAAAATAATAAAAAATAATGACCTGTATCTACATGCAAAAACCTTGATGGATTTTATAAACACAAAGTTGAGCAAAATAATCTAGGCAAAAACATACCTGAGTTCATCTCTATAACATTCAGAAGTCAGTGTGAAAAGTCAGGATGGTGGTTACCTGTGAACAGGAGAGAGGCTGTTTTGGGAAGGGCTCACTTGGGTCTTCTCAGTTGCTGGAGTTCACTGTGATAAATTTAGGGTTTGTTTCTTTTTACTGCCATATATATATATATATTTTTTTTTTTTTGAGACAGAGTCTTGCTCTGTTCCCCAGGCTAGATGCCTGGCTTTTTATATTTTAGTAGAAATGGGGTTTCAGCATGTAGCCCTGGCTGATCTCAAACTCCTGAGCTCAGGAGTCTTTCCTTCTGTACTGGAGGGAAGACCTTTCTTCTACTTTCTGAGAATTCAGTAATTGAGTCCATGAAAGAAATTGACAGTAGTCAGATTAACGGGAGAAAAGGTATACAAATTAGATATGGACACAGGGACGTCACATGAAAGAAAAGCAAATGTCCCAGAACCCAGTGAGATCCAGAAGCTTCTGTACCCTCTTCTTAGGACAGAGGGTATAGATGATTAGGTAACTTAGGGGAGAGTAAACAGTTTGGGGGAAAGATAAATGGACTGTCAGAAGAACAGGTAACAGCCGGTGACAAAGTCTGCGTGTGTTGTCAAGGTCTACCCTCCTCTCTTGTGATAGGAGCCAGTCTCCCCTGGTTGGTGAGTTTCCTGGGGAGGGGATTCATGACAATTAAGTTCCTTTTGGATAATCTCTTTAGATAAGGAAGCTCAGAGAAAACCTCTGCCTGTATGAGCTGCTCCCCACATACCCTCAGTTCAAAGTAATCAGCATACCAAAGCATCATATTTTGGGGTAGAGATCCTCCCACCTCAGTCTCTTGAGTAACTGGGACCACAGGCATGCACCATCATGCCCGGCTAATTTTTTTTTTAAATTTTTTTCCAGAGACAGAGTCTCACCATGTTGCCCAGGCTGGTCTCCAATTCCTGGCCTCAAGTGATCCTCCTACCTCTGTCTCCCAAACAGCTGGGATTACAGGCATGATTCTCCCATCTCAACCTCCCCAGTGGCTGGGACCATAGGTGCATACACCTAAGAGTCACCATGCCCAGGCTAGGGTTGGCATTTCCTGAACTCCTTCAGCCCTCTTGGGAAATGTGCAGGCGGGAAGAAAAAAAAATACCCCTGTCCACAGCCAAGTCTTGTTGAACTTATGCTTGGCAGAATAGAACCTTACAGCCAACCACATGAAAACTGGGATGATAAGTGTCTGCATGTCTGACAGAAGGTTTGGCTTCTGATTCAGCTGTGGTGATTTTTCCATCTACTTAACTCCAAATTCTATTAGCTAGCTTAAACTCTTTAGTGGACTAAGTACACAATCATATGATTATTTTATCTGTTGACTTAAATAGAATTGTGTATGAAGGCTCTACTGAAGTTATTCAGGGTTGAGTCAGGAAAAGTTAAATTTCAACCTCATTTAAGAAAAATACTGATGCCTCCAAATCCATAGTATATATGTTGCTTACTAGTTTATAAAGGGCCCCTGGAAGAAAGGACATTTCCAGTGTTTTATGTCAATCGTAGGAACATAAGCTGTAATTCTTTGATTATTAAAAGTAGGCTTGTGGCCAGCACAGTGGCTCACACTTGTACAGCACTTTGGGAGGCTGAGATGGGAAGATTGCTCAAGGCCAGGAGTTTGAGACAAGCCTGGGTAACATAGCAAGACCCCATCTCTACGTAAAGAAAAATATATGATTGCTTCCCCGACCACTCCCCAGCACTTCCCTGGCTCCAAACCCCAATTCCTCTGCTCTCATTTCTGCTGTGTCTTACTCTATGAAGCTTTCAAAAACTGCCTTTCTAGAGTCCTCCTTTTCCTTTTTATGAATTTATTATTGTTGTTTAATTAAAAGACAGGGTCTCACTCTGTTGCCCAGGGTGGGGTGCAGTTGTGCGATCACTACAGCCTCAATCTCCAAGCGATTCTCCCATCTCGACCTCCCCAGTGGCTGGGACCATAGGTGCATACCACCATGCCCAGCTAATTTTTTTTTTGAGATGGAGTCTTGCTCTGTTGCCCAGGCTGGAGTGCAGTGGTGCAATCTCGGCTCACTGCAAGCTGCGCCTCCTGGGTTCACGCCATTCTCCTGCCTCAGCCTCCTGAGTAGTGGTAGTGCCTGCCACCATGCCCAGCTAATTTTTTGAATTTTTAGTAGAGACAGGGTTTCACCATGTTAGCCAGGATGGTCTCGGTCTCCTGACCTCATGTTCCGCCCGCCTCGGCCTCCCAAAGTGCTGTTATTACAGGCGTGAGCCACCGCGCCTGGCCCACTAATTTTTTAATCTTTTTGTTGAGATGGGGTCTCACTATGTTAACCAATCTAGTTTCAAACTCCTGGCATCAAGCAATCCTTCTGTCCAAAGTGCTGAGATTGCAGGCATAAGCCGCTGTGCCAGGCCCCTCATTCTTTAAATAGCTACTTTAGATTCTATTGTGATGCTATTTTAATAATTTTCCCATTTTCCATCTTTTATTATACTAATGAGTATTTAGGTGATTCCTTTTTAAATTATATATGTGAATTTTTATATATTTGAATAATATGTTTACATAGTTAAAAAAATCAAAATACACAAAAGGCATATAGTGAGAAGTCATCTTTCCACCCGTAATGACAATATATCCCCTTTTGCCTGGCATAGATGCACACATAAATTATTGTCCTGACATGATTATGAATAATCCTACTTTCTGTCAGAAGTGTGCTAGTTTGGATGATAAATTATACAGACATTCTGCTTATATCCTTGCTTCTTCACCATGCTGTTATATTCCTTCCAATTCAGAGGCAAATGTGGTATCGTTGCCTATGTCTCTTTCGGAGGAATTTTATTTGTATTTTGTAAGTACATACATGAATTCTGGTTTTTTGCACTTTTAAGCAAATGGATGTATCCATGCTGTTTTAATTTAAATTTTTACTTTGAAACAACCTTAAACTTACAGAAGTTAAAAGGATATTAGTAGCCAGGTATGCTGGCTCACAGGTATAATCCCAGCACTGTGGGAGGCTGAGATGGGTGGATCGCTTGAGGCCAGGAGTTCGAGACCAGCCTGGGCAGCATAATGAGACCTCCTCTCTACAAAAAAAAAAAAATGTAAAAGTTAGTTGGGTGTGGTGTTACATGCCTATAGTCCCAGCCACTCAGGAGGCTGAGGCAGGAGGATCGCTTGAGTCCAGGAGTTAGAGGCTGCACTGAACCATGATCACACCACTGCACTCCAGCCTGGGTGACAGAGTGAGACCCTGTTGCTTAAAAGAATGTTAAAAAAAAAAAAACCTACCCTTTACCCAGATTCACAAATACTAATATATTTTCACATTAGTTTATCAATTTTTCTCCTTCCCTCCCTCTTTCGTTTCTCCCTCTTTTTTTTTTTTTTTTTTTTTTTTTGAGACGGAGTCTCGCTCTGTCACCCAGGCTGGAGTGCAGTGGCGCAATCTCGGCTCACTGCAAGCTCCGCCTCCCGGGTTCACGCCATTCTCCTGCCTCAGCCTCCCGAGTAGCCGGGACTACAGGCGCCCGCCACTGCGCCCGGCTAATTTTTTTCTATTTTTTAGTAGAGACGGGGTTTCACCATGGTCTCGATCTTCTGACCTTGTGATCCGCCCGCCTCGGCCTCCCAAAGTGCTGGGATTACAGGCGTGAGCCACCGCGCCCGGCTGTTTTTTTTTTTGTTTTGTTTTTTGGTTTTTTTTTGGAGACAGGGTCTTGGTTTGTCACCCAGGCTGGGGTGCAATGGCACACTCATAGCTCACTGACATTTCAAACTCCTGGGCTCAAAGAAACCTCCTGCCCGAGCCTCCAGAGTAGCTGGGACTACCGTCATATGTCTCTGTACCTGGCTAATTTTAAAATTTTTTATAGAGACAGGATCTTGCCATGTTGCCCAGGCTGGTCTCAAACTTCTGGGCTCAAGTGATCCTCCCACCTTGACATCCCAGAGTGTTTTGATTACAGGCATGAGCCACAAAGCCTGGCCTCCTTTCCCTCTTTTTCTTCTCCTTCTGTTCCCCCTGCTTATAAACTTTTTAATTTTTTTTTTTTTTTACTTTTGACCACTTTGGGAGAAGGTTGCAGACATCATGTCCCTAATGCATTTCCTGAGAACTGGGATATATATTTGGATAACCATAGTAAAGATATTAATTCAGGAAATGTAACATTAATACAATTATTTTGTCTAATCTACAGGCTATAACCCAATTTCTTCATTTGCCCCAATGTTATTTATGGCTTTTTCATGTTAAGTATCTTGTTTAACACTATGTATCTTATCAGTCTGCTATAATGTTTAATATCTTTACTCTGGAATGGTTCCTCTGCCTGCCTTTGCCTTTCATGTGTTTGTGACTTTTGAAGCATGCATGCTAGCTAGGTATGTTACAGAATGCCCTCAGCTTGAGTCCATCTGAAGTGTTCTTAAGACTGGATTCTACTGATGCTGTTTTGGTTGGCACAACACAGTTTTTACCAGTGTGGTCGTCAAAATGATGTTTTATGGCTAAACCATTCTTTCAACATTTAATCATCAAGGAAATGTAAATCGAAACCACAATGAGATATCATCTCCTCCCAGTTAGAATTGCTGTTATCACAAAGACATAAAAATAAATGCTGGTGAGGATGCAGACGAAAGGGAGCTCTCCCACACTTTCGGTGAGAATGTGAATTAGTATAGTCAATATGGAAAACAGTATGCAGAGTCCTCAAAAAACTACAAGTGGAACAACCCTATGAACCAGCAGTTCCACTACTGAGTATTTGTCCAAAGTTAAATCAGTGTATTGAAGAGATAGCTGCACTCTTGCGTTCTTTGCAGCATTATTCATGATAGCCAAGATATGGAATCCACCCAAGTGTTCACCAGCAGATAAATGGATTAAAAGAATGTGGTGCATATACACAATTGAATACTACTTAGCTATAAAAAAGAATGAAATCCTGTCATTCATAGCAGCATGGATGGAACTGGAGGACATTATGTTAAGTGAAATAAGCCAGGCACAGAAAGATAAATGGCTTAAAAAGTTGACCTCATAGAAGTAGAGAGCAGAATTGTAATTAATAATCACAATTATAAATAATGGTCAGTATCAAAAAATATTGTCATCCTACAGTGCTACAGAACATTAGAACTTGTTTTTCCTATCTAGCTGTAATTTTCCCTCCTTTATTTTTTTTGAAACAGGGTCTCATCCTGTCACCCAGGCATGACACGATCACAGCTCACTGCAGCTTAAACGATCCTCCTGCCTCAGCTTCTGGAGTAGCTACAGACACATGCCATCATGCCTAGCTATTTTTTAAAAATTTTCCATAAAGATGGGGTCTTACCATGTTGCCCAGGCTAGTCTCAAACTCCTGGCCTAAAACAATCGTCCCGCTGTTGTCTCCCAAAGTGCTAGGATTACAGGTGTGAGCCATCACGCCCAGCTCCAATTTTTAGATACTGACCCCAGAACACATTCCAAGCTTGTCCTGTACCTCTCCTGTCCCGACTTTTTTTTTTTTGGAGACGGAGTCTTGCTTTGTCGCCCAGGCTGGAGTGTGGTGGCCTGATCTCGGCTCACTGCAAGCTCCGCCTCTTGGGTTCACACCATTCTCCTGCCTCAGCCTCCCAAGTAGCTGGGACTACAGGCACCCGTCACCCCACCCGGCTAATTTTTTGTATTTTTTAGTAGAGACGGGGTTTCATCGTGTTAGGATGGTCTCAATCTCCTGACCTCATGATCTGCCCGCCTCGGCCTCCCAAAGTGCTAGGATTACAGGCTTGAGCCACCACGCCTGGCGTGTCCTCACTTTTGAATCAGCTGTTTTTTTCCAAGGAATCCTGATTTCTGTTGTGGAGAAAAGTACTTAGAAACTAAGGTCTTGGTGCTACTGGTATGTTATTGCTTTTAGGACCTTTCAAATATACAGGATATGAAGATATAGCTGTATGCATGTAACTCTATTGTGTATATATGTATATAACTGTGTGTGTATGTGTATATATATCTTCATGTACTTTCAGTGATATTTTCCATCCCAATCTACACCGCAGGGTTTTTCCTTGCCTTTCCTATTTGTAGAGCTTCCTTCCACATTGAGAACCTTATCTCCCAGTGAGCATCACCCCATTTCTGTCTCATCTCTTTCCCTACTCTGCCCCTTGCCTCCTAGGGTCCCCTTTCCTCTCATCAGTTGTCAGACAAGAGGAGCATCATGCACACATCATAGATTTAATATTAAACTTTTAAAATTTTCAGAGAAATGTAAGCAGGCTTCTGCAGTGAAAGGGGCTAGGTCTGGGAAGATGGGGAATACTTGCAGGCACCTGGGAACCTCAGGGAAGCAGCAGGCACCCTGTCAATTGGGTGTCCCCTCATGAGGGTGGCAGACTGTCTCCCTGAGTTCTGGGTGGCAGCAGCAGCCCAGGGCCCTGGGATGAGGCCCAGCCAACCCTCTGTGGGGCTGCCACACCACTTCCTAAAAAGGCATAAACACGTTTCCTTCCAAGTGGAGTCCAGCGTGTTTTATTTTCCTGTTGAATGGTAGACAGCATGAGGGCAGGGTCCATGTGATGAGTTTTCTGCCAGTAATAGTTTCTGCAAGAGCAACAGTTACATATTTTTCAAATAAAATCAATTAAGGCAGTAACAAGTTTGCTCAAAGAATCAACCTGAACATATATATATTATGTATCAATAAAAAAATAAAAATTTTTCCAGATTAAAAATGTAAAAATTATACTACAGTCAAAACAAACAAACCAAAACTCTGTTTAAGATTGATCTTCATCTTTTGTAGTGATTTGACCTATGAGTAAATGTTACATAGATGATTTATTGGGTTTCTTTTTATTTCAATGATGAGATGGAGAAGTATATTTTACATAAAAGGGCAAAAAATATTTTATGCATAGATTTTTTTTTTTTTTGCCTATGTCCTTAGTTTAAATCCTCAGAATATACATTATTGTCTTCAGAAATCAATCTAGATTTACTAATACCTTATTAGAACTCAGCTTTGCTGGGTGTGGTGTACACACCTGTAATCCCAGCACTTGGGGAGGATGAGGAGGGAGGATTGCTTGAGCTCAGGAATTTGAGACCGGCCTGGGAAACATGGTGAAACCCTGTCTCTGCAAAAATATAAAAAAATTTTAAAAATTAAAAAAAAATAGGCTGGGCACCTTGGGATTACAAGTGCTTGTAATCCCAGTACTTTGGGAGGCTGAGGTGGGTGGATCACGAGGTCAGGAGTTCAAGACCATCCTAGCCAACAGGTAAAACCCCATTTCTACTAAAAATATGAAAATTAGCTGGATGTGGTGGTGAGTGCCTATAAATCCAGCTAATCGGGAGACTGAGGCAGGAGAATCACTTCAACCCAAGAGGCAGAGGTTGCAGTGAGCCGAAATCATGCCACTGCACTCCAGCTTGGGCAACAGAGCAAGATTCTGTCTCGGGGGGGAAAAAAAAATTAACTGGGCATGGTGGTGCACACCTACAGTCCCAGCTACTCAAGAGGCTGAGGTGGGGAGCCCTAGTGGGTGTAGTGAACCAAGATCACACCACTGCACTCCAGCCTGGGCGACAGAGTGAGACCCTGTCTCAAAAAAACAAAACACTGAACTTTAATTTTATAAAACTTTTTTCTAGTTGAGAGTACATTGCTACAAGCTAACTTTAAAGAAGTCATATTCCGGCTGGCATGGTGGCTCACGCCTGTAATCCCAGCACTTTGGGAGGCCAAGGCTGGTGGATCACGAGGTGAAGAGATCAAGACCATCTGGCCAACATGGTGAAACCCCATCTCTACTAAAAATACAAAAATTAGCTGTCCGTGGTGACGCATGCCTGTAGTCCCAGCTACTTGGGAATCTGAGGCAGGAGAATCGCTTGAATCCGGTAGGTGGAGGTTGCAGTGAGCGGACATTGTGCCACTGCACCCCAGCCTGGTGACAAAGTGAGACTCTGTTTCCAAAAAAAAAAAAAAAAGTCATATTCTTTGATTACTAGGAACTTGCAATTTGTTTTGCTTCTTCTGATTTTTATTTTTGCCTGGCACAACATTTCTCTCCTTGGCCCCTGTCTATGTTAATAATGCTGCCAGGATATACTGAATGATTTTATTCCAGTATTTTCTACCTTAATTATGTTAAAAACAAAAGCTGGATATTAGTTATAGTGATAAGGACACATAATCACTAATAACTATTGTAATAGTGAATAGAGTCCAGCATGATCTGAGCTCAACTTTGGTGTGTGCAGAGGTGACTGGGTGTTTTAAAGGAAGAATGAAGCTGGGTGTGTACTGGACACTGGGATGAAGCTACTGCAGAGGCTGAGGCAGAAGGATTGCTTGAGCCAGGGGTTTGAGACCAGCCTGGGCAATACATCAAGACTTAGGCTGGGCGGGGTGGCTCATGCCTGTAATCTACACTTTGGGAGGTGGAGGCGGGTGAATGGCTTGAGTTCTGGAGTTCGAGACCAGCCTGGGCAACATCGTGAAACACTGTCTCTACAAAAAATACAAAAATTAGCAGGGGATGGTGGCATGTAGCTGTAGTCCCAGCTACTCAGGGGGCTTGGGTGGGAGGATCCCTTGAGCTTGAGAAGGCAGAGTTTGCAGTGAGCCAAGATCTCACCACTTCACTGTAGCCTGGGCTACAGAGTGAGACCCTGTCTCAGAAAGAAAAAAAAAAAGGACTTTGCTTCACCCACAAATGGAAAATGAGGGACTAGGAGGGAGTCGAGTTGGGGGGCAGGGTATGCTTGACAGTCAGGGAAATACAAATTTACCAAAAGTGGCTGGTCCACGTAAAACCCAACTGGGAT
Organism: Chlorocebus sabaeus; assembly: GCF_047675955.1. NCBI lineage: Eukaryota > Metazoa > Chordata > Mammalia > Primates > Cercopithecidae > Chlorocebus > Chlorocebus sabaeus. The sequence goes on along the minus strand of NC_132929.1, from coordinate 3,838,468 downwards.
TGCTAACTGGTGCTGTTTGAAGTTAGGCTCTGACCCTCGCACAGAGGCCAGGAGACGGGACCCTATCTTCTGGTGTTGGCTAAACAAACAGGAAATTCATTTGGGAGCCTTCACTTTTTTCAGGCAGGTTATTTAAGAGGGATAGGGTCAACCAGGGGATGTGGCCTTGAGCTGCTAGAATCTATGTTAGTATTTTGTTCAAATATTTACAGGCCTAGGTTAAGACCGACTTTGTTTCTTTGTTTTTTGAGATAGAGTTTTGCTCTTGTCGCCCAGGCTGAAGTGCAATGGCGTGATCTTGGCTCACTGCAACCTCTGCCTCCCGGGTTCAAGTGATTCTCCTGCCTCAGCATCCCGAGTAGCTAGAATTACAGGTGCTTGCCACCACGACTGGCCAATTTTTGTATTTTTCGTAGACACGGGGTTTCACCATGATGTCCAGGCTGGCTGAAACCCCATCTCTATTAAAAATAACAAAAATTAGCCAGGTGTGGTGGTGCACGCCTGTAATCCCAGTTACTCGGGAGGCTGAGGCAGGAGAATCGTTTGAACCTGGGAGGTGGAGGTTGCAGTGAGCCGAGATCATGCCGTTGCACTCTAGCCTGGGCAACAGAGTGAGACTCTGTCTCAAAAAATAAAATAAATAAATACTTGCAAAAACCAAAAGAATACCATTTATAAAAATTACATAAGATTCAAATGTCACAGTCCATAAGTGAAGTTTTATTGCCATACACTCATGCCCACTTGTTTACATATTGTCTCTGACTGCTTTCACACTATGAAGGTTGAATGGGTGTGAGCGATGGCCCTCAAAGCCTAAAATATTTACTGTCTTGCTCTCCTCTCTACAGAAAAAGGCTGCTGATCTCTGACTGATTCATAGATTGATTATTATTTGAAACGGGGTTTCACTCTGTCATCCAGGCTATAATGCAGTGGTGTCATCTCAGCTCACTGCAACCTCACCTCCCAGGCTCAAGCAATCCTATCTCAGCCTCCTAAGTAGCTGGAACCACAGGCGTATGCCACCGCTCCCAGCTAATCTTTTGTATTTTTGGTAGAGATGGGGTTTCACCGTATTTCCCAGGCTGGTCTAAAACTCCTGAGCTCAAGTGATCTGCCTGCCTCAGTCTCCCAAAGTGCTAGGACTATAGGCATGAGCCACCATGCCTGGCTGACCTCTGATTTATATGGCCAGGTGGGGACAGGTACTCAGTTGCTTGTACATATGTTGTTTGGAGATCACGAGTTAGCAAGATAAAAGCGCTTTCATCACAGAGGTTTCAGTCTAGTAGAAGTTAAATTTTTGTACCAGGTGCAGTGGTTCACGCCTGTAATCCCAGCACTTTGGGAGGCCGAGGCAGGCAGATTGCCTGAGCTCAGGAGTTCGAGACCAGCCTGGGCAATACGGTGAAACCCCATCTCTACTAAAATACAAAAAACTAGCTGGGCATGGCAGCATGCGCCTGTAGTCCCAGCTACTCGGGAGGCTGAGGCAGGGGAATTGCCTGAACCCGGGAGGTGGAGGTTGCAGTGAGCCGAGATCATGCCACTATACTCCAGCGTGGGCAACAGAGCAAGAGTTTGTCTCAAAAAAAAAACAAAAAAAACCCAAAAAACCATAAAAAAACAAAGTTCGATTTTTGTTTAATAGGCGAGATCATTTGAAACATAGATATAAGTACTGATGTACAGATTGTGCTTTGTGAATGGGTCTCTGCCTGCAAAACATTCCTGAGAAGCTTTCTGAAGGGTTCAAGCTGACAACAGAAGAATGGACAAAGAGATATTCTAAAAGCTAGGAGGCAAGAGTCTGCACTAAGATTTGGATGTGACAGGACCATGAGTGGATAGGGAATGTTTCTTGAGTGGGAAGTGGGAAGCATTTTGGGAACAGGGTAAGGAAGAGAGAGGAGGCTCCAATGTTTCCAAGGAGTCCTGCCCACACCAAGAAGTCTGGACCGGAGGTTATTTGCTTCAGACATGTCATCTCAAGCGTGCGTGATCCATTTGGAGCAAATAAGGGAAGTTTGAAACAGGAGAGTTTTCAGAGCAGTGGAGTCTGAAAAGTTGCCCTAAAATAAGGTTGAGCGTAAGAAAGTCCTTCCTGCTTCTGGAAAACGTGGCCTGCGGGTGCTCGCTCTTTGGGGCCAGACAGAGAAGAGTTAAAAAGTATGTGCTGGGTGCGGTAGCTCATGCCTGTAATCCTCGGAGGCCAAGGTGGGTGGATCATGAGGTCAGTTTGAGACCAGCCTGGCCAACATAGTGAAAACCACGTCTCTCCTAAAAATACAAAGATTAGCTGAGCATGGTGGCACATGCCTGTAGTCCCAGCTACTCGAGAGGCTGTGGCAGGAGAATCACTTGAACCCAGGAGGCAGAGGTTGTGGTGAGCTGAGATTACACCACTGCACTCCAGCCTGGGGAACAGAGCTAGACTCCGTCTCAAAAAAAAAAAAAAATTGTTATTTCTCCCTTTTGCACCTAATCTCCCACTGAAGATGACTGCAGCTTTCCTGTGAATTCTGAACCTGCTGCCAAAAGATACTTCTTTATATTCCATGATTTTGTGTAAAACTTTGTGGTGAGAATTGGAGAAAGCTTAATTTGCTGCTTTGCATCCAGAGTGAGGAGGCCAAGTTAGGCTCCCGTGTTAATTTGCAGAAAGCCCATATTCGCAATCTGGTAGGGATGGTGGTGCTGAAGGTGTTGGAAACCAGAATCTTGGCAGAAACAGTCAGCTTTGAACATGGTACAAATTTGGACCAAGGGACTAATGATGATTCAGGTCAGGAAGTTGGGAACTGTATTGGTCCATTCTTGCACTACTATAAAGAACTACCTGAGACTGGGTCATTTATAAAGAGAAGAGGTTTAATTGGCTAATGATTCCACAGGCTCTAAAGGAATCCCGGCTGAGGAGTCCCTAAGAAACTTGCATCATGGCAGAAGGCAAAGGGGAAGCAGGCACATCTTTACATGGCAGGAGCAGGAGAGAGAGAGCAAGGGGGGTAGGTTCTATATACTTTCAAACAACTAGATCTTGTGATCTATCACAAGAACAGCACCAAAGGGAAAGTCCACCCCCATGATCTAGTCACATTCCACCAGGCCCCACGTCCAACATTGGGGATTACAATTTGACATGAGATTTGGATGGGGACACAGACTCAAACCACATCAGGGACCAAAGAAATATTTTACTTATTTTCAGTTATCAATGGAATTTACTGCTGATGAGAAATAAATGTATCTTGCCAATAACTTACAAAGTAATAAAACCGGCCAGGTGTGATGGCTTACGCCTGTTAATCCCAGCACTTTGGGAGACTGAAGCGGGTGGATCACGAGGTCAGGAGATCAAGACCATCCTGGCCAACGTGTTGAAACTCTGTCTCTACTAAAAATACAAAAATTAACTGGACGTGATGGCGCATGCCTCTAATCCCAGCTACTTGGGAGGCTGAGGCAGGAGAATAGCTTGAACCAGGGAGCCAGAGCTTGCAGTGAGCCGAGATCGTGCCACAGCACTCCAGCCTGGTGACAGAGTGAGACTCTGTCTAAAGCAAAAAAAAACAAACCAAAACAATTCGCCTGGAAATGTATAATATATTGACACTTTTTAGTATTTAAAAAATTTTCAGTGATACCCTGTGTCTACAAAAAAACAAAACAAAAAAGCAAGACAAAAACAGGCATGGTGATGTGCACCTGTAGTCCCAGCTACCCAGGAGGCTGCGGTGGGAGGATTGCTTGAGCCTAAAAGTTCAAGCCATGATCTCACCACTGTACTCTAGCCTGGATGACAGAGCGAGACTGTGTCTAAAAAAATTTTTTAATTAAAAAAAAAATTCATCTTGACTTGCTTTTCATGTGAATCTGGTATACTTGCTACTTTTTGATAATGCTTTGCACTTTTTAAATTGTGGTAAAAACAATACATAAAATTTCCATCTTCCCTATTGTAAGTGTCCAGCTCAGGGGCATCAAGTGCATTCACAGTGATGTGCAACCATCACCACCATCTAGCTCTAGAACTTTTTGTCTTACAAAAGTGAAAATTACTCATTAAATAATAACTCCGTGTCCTCCTCCCCCGACCCCATCCCCTGGCCACCACCATTCTACTTCCTGTCTCAATGACATTTGATTAGTCTAGATACCTCATCTAAGTGGAATCATTCAGTATTTGTCCTTTTGTGTCTGGCTTATTTCACTCGGTGTGATGTTTCCAAAATTCATCCATGTTGTAGCATGCATCAGAATATACTTTCTTTTTGAGGCTGAATGATACTCCATTGCATGTATACGTTATGTTTTATTTGTTAATCCATCAATGGAGATTTAGGTTGCTTCTGCCTTTTGGGTAATGCAAATAATGCTGCTATGAACATGGATGTGCAAATATCTCTTTGAATTTCTGCCCCTAATTCTTTTTTTTTTTTTTTTTTTTTTTTTTTTGGAGCTGGAGCCTTGCTCTTTTGCACAGGCTGGACTGCAGTGCCACGCCGTGATCTCGGCTCACTGCAACCTCTGCTTCCCAGGTTCAAGCAATTTTCACTTGATTCTCCTGCCTCAGCCTCTCAGGTAGCTGGAATTAAAGGCTCAAACCAACACACCAGGCTAATTTTTTATATTTTTGGTAGATTTGGGATTTCACCGTGTTGGCCAGGCTGGTCTCGAACTCTTGAACTCAAGCGATCCACCCGCCTTGGCCTCCCAGAGTGCTGGGATTACAGGTGTGAGCCACCATGCCTGGCCTTCTGCTTCTAATTCTTTTAGATATAACCCTGAAGTGACGATGCTAGATTATTGTAGTGTTTTGTGCCCAGGTCTTAATTTATGGAGATGACTGAGTGATGACATGGAGAGACCAGTGCCACTGAATTTTTTTTTTTTTTTTTTTTTTTGAGATGGAGTTTCGCTCTTGTGCAGGCTCGAGTGCAACTGTGCGACCTCGGCTGACTGCAATCTCTGTCTCCCGGGTTCGAGCGATTCTCCTGTCTCAGCCTCCCAAGTAGTTGGGCTTGTAGACTCCCACCACCATGCGTGGCTAATATTTTGTATTTTTAGTAGAGACAGGGTTTCACCATGTTGGCCAGTCTGGTCTTGAACTCCTGATCTCAAGTGATCTGCCTGCTTCGGCCTCCCAAAGTGCTGGGATTACATGGGTGAGCCACCACGCCCGGCCAATTGAAGATTTTTATTACTTACATTTTTCCAGGAAGGGGGCATGCCACACTACACCACATCACGTGAGGAGCACTAGGTTTTGGTCTGGAGGCAGAAGATAGCAGTGAAGGGGAAAATCTAGGGTAAAGCCTTTACTGGGAACTCCAAGGGAAACAGGGCAAGTTTGAGCATAGGATGGGTTAGTTTAAATAATTCTGGTTGGCTTTGGGCTATAGGGATGGTCTCTAGTGGCTTGGTTTGTGCCCTAGGTATATAGAGTATGAGAAATAGTGGCCAGCGAGAGTTAGCTAAGGAGTTGGCTGGGCTACAGACTGGGATTGGTTGGTTGGCATATGAAAGACATGCTTATAGACAAATTATTACATTTGGGAATTAGCTAGCTTTGGGAGGGGCATTCTCTCCCATGATTTGCAAGGCCCTCAAAAGCCAGAGCAACAAAAATACAGAAAATAAGATATAGTTAATATAATTGGCTTGGTGATGAATGGATCCCAAATAGACAGACACAGAAGCTAAGAAAACCCAGAACACATGGTAATTTTTCTTTTGCATTTTTTGAGGAAACCACATAGTGTTTTGCATAGTGCCTGCAAAATCTTCCATTCCTACCAACATGCTACTAGGTTGTCAATTCATCTGGTCTTCACTATCACTTATGTTCTGTTTCTTCTTTGTTTTATAGTAGCCATCCAAATGGGTGTGAAGTGGTATCTCGCTGTGATTTTGATTTTGATTTCCCTGATGATTAGTGATGCCGAGCATCTTTTCATGTGCTTCTTGGCCATTTGTATGTCTTTGGAGAATTCTCATTAAGACATTTGCCCACTTTTATGTATGTATGTATGTATGCATGTATGTATGTATGTATGTATGTATGTATTGAGATGGAGTCTCTTTCTGTTGCCCAGGCTGGAATGCAATGGCCTAGTCTCGGCTCACTGCAACCTCTGTCTCCTGGGATCAAGCAATTCTCCTGCCTCAACCTCATGAGTAGCTAGGATTACAGATGTACACCACCATGCCTGGCCAATTTTTGTATCTTTAGTAGAGACGGGGTTTCACCATGTTGACCAGGCTGGTCTTGAACTCCTGACCTCAAATGATCTACCCACCTTGGCCTTCCAAAGTGCTGGGATTACAGGCGTGAGCCGCTGCACGTGGCTTGGCCCATTTTAAAATCATGGTTTTTTTTTTTTTTTTTTTTTTTTTAAATGTCGATTATAGAATTCTTTTTTTTTTTTTTGATAGAGTCTGGCTCTGTCGCCCAGGCGTGATCTTGGCTCACTGCAACCTCCACCTTCCGGGTTCAAGCGATTCTCTTGCTTCAGCCTCACAAGTAACTGGGATTACAGACATGCACTACCACGCCCAGCTAATTTTTGTATTTTTAGTAGAGACGTGATTTCACCTTGTTGTCCAGGCTGGTCTCAAACCGTTGGCCTCCTGTGATTCACCCACCTTGGCCTCCCAAAATGCTAGGCTTACAGGCATGAGCCACCGTGCCTGGCTGAGGAGTCTTATATCTATGTGTACTATTAACATCTTATCAAATATGTGATTTGCAAATATTTTCTCCCATTCTGTGTGTTGCCTTTTCACTCTGTTGATTGTGTCCTTTGATGCACAGAAGGTTTTGATTTTGGTATACTCCAGTTTATCTATTTTTGTGTTTCCTTAGCTTTTGGTGTCGTAGTCAAGAAATCATTGCCAATCCGAAGTTATGAAGCTTTTTTTCTGACAGTTTTATAGCTTTAGGTCTTATATTTAGGTATCTGATCCATTTCAAGTTCATTTTTGTATATGATGTAAGGAAAGGGTCCAACTTCATTCTTTTGCATGTGGATATCCAGTTTTCCCAGTACCACGTGTTGAAAGGGCTGTCCTTTCCCTATTGAAGGTCTTGGCACACTTGTTGAAAATCATTTGACCATATGGAGAGCTTATTTCTGGGCTCTCTATTCTATTCCAGTTGCTATGTTTTGCATTCTTTTTAAAAAATATTTTTGGTCTTTACATTTCAGAATCAGCATTTCAAATGTGACTTGTAGGACTACGTGCAGTGAGGAAGATGGTTAATCATCCTATTCTGACCAGGAGTTCTGACAACTTTGCTGCTGTAGGCGAAGTGTCTAAGGCAGGTGTCAGCAAATTGTCCTCTAAAGGAGCTGTGTGTGTGTGTGTTTGTGTGTGTGAGTGAAAAAGAGGGTGAGATGTATTTTAAATTTATTTTAGGAAATTGGCTTACATGATGGTACAGTCTTGCAAGCCAAAAATCTGCAGAGTAGGCTGGTAGTCTGGAAACCCAGGGAAGAGTTGTGGTGTTAAGTGTTAAGTCTGAAACTAGTCTGGAGGCAGAATTCCCTCTCTTCCTCAAGAGATCTTCATCTGTTTTCTTTTCTTTTTGTTTTTTTGTTTGTTTGTTTTTTTTGAGACAGAGTCTCGCAGCCCAGGCTGGAGTGCGGTGGCACAATCTTGGCTCATTGCAACCTTTGCCTCCCAGGTTCAAGCGACTCTCCTACCTCAACCTCCTGAGTAGCTGAGACCACAGGTGCACACCACCATGCCTGGCTAATTTTTGTATTTTTAGTAGATATGGGATTTTACCATGTTGGCCAGGCTGGTCTTGAACTCCTGACCTCAGGTGATCCATCTGCTTTGGCATGCCAAAGTGCTGGGATTACAGGCATGAGCCACCATGCCCGGCCTTAATCTGTTTTCTCTTAAGGCTTTCAACTAATTGGTTGAGGTTCACCCACATTTTGGAGGGTATTCTGCTTTACTCAGAGTTTACTGACATAAATGTTAATGTCATCCAAAAAGTACCTTCACGGCAATATTCAGGGTGGTATTTAGCCATGTATCTGGGACCAACCGGGTAGACGTAGAAAATTAAACATCGGCTGGGCGCGGTGGCTCACGCCTGTAATCCCAGCGCTTTGGGAGGCTGAGGCGAGCGGGTTATGAGGTCAGGAGATTGAGACCATCCTGGCTAACATGGTGAAACCCTGTCTCTACTAAAAAAGAAAAATACAAAAAAATTAGCCTGGTGTGGTGGTGGGCGCCTGTAGTCCCAGCTACTCAGGAGGCTGAGGCAGGAGAATGGCGTGAACCCAGGAGGCGGAGCTTGCAGTGAGCTGAGATGGCTCCACTGCACTCCAGCCTGGGCAACAGAGTGAGACTCCGCCTCAAAAAAAAAAAATTTTTTTTTCAAAAAAAAAAAAAAATTAAAAAATAAAATTTTAAAGAAAGAAAAACATCAGGGGCTGGGCACAGTGGCTCACGCCTGTAATCCCAGCACTTTGGGAGGCCAAGGTGGATGGATCACAAGGTCAGGAGATCGAGAACAGCCTGGCCAATATGATGAAACCCCGTCTGTACTAAAAATATGAAAATTAGCCAGGTGTGATGGCGGGCACCTGTAATCCTAGCTACTTGGGAGGCTGAGGTAGGAGAATCACCTGATCCTGGGAGGTGGAGTTTGCAGTGAGCCAAGATTATGCCACTGCACTCTAGCCTGGGTGAGCGAGACTTCTTCTCAAAAAAAAAAAAAGAAAAAAAAAATATAAAAAACATCACAAGTTTACCTGTTGTCAACATGGATGCCATAAGCATATCCTGGAACCTTACTTACTCTCCAAATAAAGATATTAACAAGATCATACTCCTGCCTAACATGATACACCACCTTGTATACAACTAAAAAACACACCAAGCTTTTAGTGCAAACAGAAGAGGATACGAAGTCTGTGGGTGATAGTCACTTTTTTCCTTTTTATCCTGTAACATAAAAACTATAACATGAAGTTAATAACACTGAAATACTATAACATAAAGTCAGTATATCTTATATGTTATGTGGTAAGGGGATAAGAGAGGAAAGAAAACTTAAAAAATTTTTTTTTTATTTTAAGACAGAGTCTCGTTCTGTCGCCCAGGCTGGAGTGCAGTGGTACGATCTCAGCTCACTGAAACCTCCACCTTCCTAGTTCAAGCAATTACCCTCCCTCAGCCTCCCGAGTAGCTGGGATTACAGGCTCACGCCACCATGCCCAGCTAATTTTTTCGTATTTTTAGTAGAGATGGAGTTTCACCATGTTGGCCAGGCTAGTCTTGAACTCCTGACCTCAGGCAATTTGCCTGCCTCAGCCTCCCAAAGTGCTGGGATTACAGGCATGAGCCACTGCACCCGGCCTAGCAATGACATTTTATATGCACACATGCACATGCACAAACCTGTTCATAAAAGACGAAATACTCAAGACAATTACAGTTCTGATTTCTGTAACTGGTCAGGTGGTCACAGCTCATATTTGTAATTACCTCTGTCTACTATTCATCATGTATTACCATTATCCTCAGCAAGTACCGCAGCTGGTTGTGATTATTTACCTGGTGGGGTGACCCAAACCTTCAATTTCTGAAGGGTCTAGGCCAGTCATTGTCCTGCCTGGATTTGGTTGTTAGCGTTTTCCATGGGCTTTAGTCACAGAGCTTGGTTAATCCTAAAATACCCTAAGGGATGCCGGGCATGGTGGCTCACGCCTGTAATCCCATCACTTTGGGAGGCCGAGCTGGGCAGATCACGAGGTCAGGAGTTCGAGACCAGCCTGACCAACATGGTGAAACCTGTCTCTACTAAAAATACAAAAATTAGCTGGGCATGGTGGCTCACGCCTGTAATCCCAGCTACTCGGGAGGCTGAGGCAGGAGAATTGCTTGAACCCCAGAGGCAGAGACTGCACTGAGCCAAGGTCATGCCACTGCACTCCAGCCTGGGCAACAGAGTGAGACTCCATCTGAAAAAAAAAAAAAATACCCTAAGGGATCCCTTGTACTTCACATATATTCTTCCTTACTTCCTTTATGAAGCAGAAGTCCGGTTTCCCCTTGGTAATCAGGATGAGTAGCACTAGCCAGCACAACAGAGTTCCCTTCTTTGTTGATTCAAAGGCATGAGAAACCTAAAAGGGTTAGATTAGATAGCAGTCCTTTTTTTTTTTTTTTTTTTGAGACAGAGTCTCACTGTGTCACCCAGGCTGGAGTGCAGTGGTGCAATCTTGGCTCACTGCATCCTCTGCTGCCCAGGGTTCGAGAATTCTTCTGCCTCAGCCTCCCCAGTAGTTGGGATTACAGGTGCCTGCCACTGTGCCTGGCTAAGTTTTGTATTTTTAGTAGAGACGGGGTTTCACCATCTTGTCCAGGCCAGTCTTGAACTCCTGACCTCACGATCCACCTGCCTCGGCCTCCTGAAGTGCTGGGATTACAGGTGTGAACCACCGTGCCCAGCCTAGATGGCAGTCTTAACTTCTAGTTCAGTCCAATCACTGCTGTTTCTATGATGGAAGTATTCCTGCTGTTGGAACTAAGACTGCCAGAGCAGAAGAGTATGAGGTCATGGCGACAGGAAACACACATTTTGCTAGATGGTCAACTAGGGATAATTGTGGAGGGCTGCCACTCCCATTTCTATCTTTTGGTTTCTAGCCTTGTCAACCCCGACTATGGGAGAAACAGCAATATATTGGATACTGACCCAGACAGTATACAGCCTCCTGAAAAGCCTTACCCCAGTCCTGTAAGGTATGACCAAATAGCTGGTACTGTAACTGAATCTTCAAAGGCCTTTCCACCATTCTGTGAAATCATCTGCCTTAGGATGGTGGGGAACATGGTAAGACCACCGAATTCCATGAGCATGGGCCCATTGCTGCATTTCCTTTGCTATGAAGTGAGTTCCTGGGTCGGAAGCAATGTTGTCTGGAATACTATGACAGTGCATAAGGCATTTTGTAATTTTACAGAGGGAGCTTTTGACAGAAGCATTGCATGCAGTGTAAGCAAATCTGTATCCAGAGTAAGGGTCTGTTCTATTAAAGACAAAACACTGACCCTTCCATAATGGAGGGGATTCAATGTAATCAGCCTGCCACCAGGTAGCTAGCTGATCACCGTGGGGAATGGTACCATAGTGGAGACTCAGCGTTGGTCCCTGCTGAGGGTAGATTGGGCACTCGGTGGTGGCCATAGCTAGGTTGGCCTTGGTGAATGGGAGTTCATGTGGCCAAACCCATGCGTAACCTTCATCCCTGCCATCGTGGCCACTTTGTTCATAATCCCATTGGGCAATGACAGAAAAGTGAGCCTGACTGTATGTATGAAACAGGTCATCCTGTCCACTTGGCCATACAATCCTCCTCTGCTGAGTGGGCATTCACATGGCCACAAATGTCTTTACCTTTTTTTTTTTCCCCCCCGGTTGATTTAGAGAGGTCTATCTATAGGTCCATCTATCTCTTCTCAAGGCTTCCTTGTCACCAATTTTCCAATCATGCTCCTTCTACATTCCTGACCAGCCAAACCATTGGCCACCGCCTATAAATTGGTATATAATTGTATGTCTGGCCATATGTCCTCCCAAACAAAATAAACAACCAGGAGCACTGTCCCAAGCTCTACCCACTGGGAGGATCTGTCTTCGCTGCTGTTCTTCAGGGAGGTCTTCAGAAAGGCTCTGTAGTGCAGCAGTTATCCACTTCTGCGTGACATGTGCATATTACATAGAACCATCTGTAAACCAGGCCTGAGTCTTCTCTTTTTCCATCATCTGATTGAAGGGAACGCCCCATGAGCCACAGGGGCAGCTGGGATAGAGAAAGCAGGGAGCAGGAGTGGGGGCCATGGACATTTCAGCCACTTCTTCATGTAAGTTAATTATGTCTTCAGATCATGTTCTGGCTGTGTGGGCTTAACTTTACAGCTGGGCGGGTAAGATAACACCCAGTTCATGAAGGGCAGCTCAGGTTACATGGTAACTTGGTGTCCTGTGGTTAAGCTTTTAGTCTCCATTAATGCCCAGTAGCAGGCCAACAGCTGTTTCTCAAAAGGAGAGTAGTTAATTACAGAGGATGGCAGGGCTTTGTGCCAATATCCTAAAGGCCTATGCTGCAACTTACCAGTGAAGGCCTGCAAAGAGCTCCTAAAAACATTACTGTCTGCTACTGACACTTCAAGCATTATTGTGTTTTTTGTTTGTTTGTTTGTTTGTTTTTGAGACAGGGTCTTGCTCTGTTTCCCAGGCTGTAGTGCAGTGGCATGATCCTGGCTCACTGCAGCCTCTGTCTCCCAGGTTCAAGCAATTCTCATGCCTCAGCCTCCTGAGTACCTGGGATTACAGGGGTGTGCCACCATGCTCAGCTAATTTTTGTATTTTTAGTAGAGACAGGGTTTCACCACATTGACTAGGCTGGTCTTGAACTCCTGACCTCAAGTGATCTACCTGCCTCGGCCTCCCAGAGTGCTGGGATTACAGGCGTGAGCCAGCACACCTGGCCGCATCATTGGTTCTTGCAGAATCATGTGACCATAGAGACAGAGAAATTTATGTTGCAGCCTGAACCTGTTGCAGAAGCTTCTCTTGTTTTGGGATCCACTCAAAACTACAGCTTTTCAGGTCATGAATGTAGCACATGAGCTGGGTGTTTGAATCCCTGAGCTAATTTTCCCCCTACTTTATTCAGTGAAATTAAGAGCAACTAGACAGTCTCATTATACTTGTTAGTTTGACAAAATGTTTGAAGGTATCATACATGTTAATCCAGAACCTTGCCTTTTATATTTATTTAGTTTAAAGTATCTGGGCCGGGAGTGGTGGCTTATGCCTGTGATCCCAGCACTTTGGAAGGCCAAGGCGGGCGGATAACCTCAGGTCAGGAGTTCAAGACTGGCCTGGCCAACATGGTGAAATCCCATCTCTACTAAAAATACAAAAAGCAATTAGCTAGTGTTCTTCTGATTACTTGTAATTAATGCCTTTAAATCTAGTTAATTTAGAGTACCAATTTCAGAAACCAACCCCAGAACTAACTCAGAAAATTTATTCTTAAGATCTGTTTCCTATAGAACTATTCTTGGTACCAAAGTCTGTGTGTGTTAGGGTTTTCCAGAAAAACAAAGTGAACTAATAGGATGTATATAGTCTCAGTCTTCGTCTCTCTTTCTCAGAATTCATTATGTGGTTATGGAGGCTGGCTAGTCCAAAATCTTCAGAGCAGGCTATGGATTCAGGGAAGAGTTGATGTTGTAGCCCTAGACCAAGGGCAGTCTGGAGACAATTTCGTCTTCTTTTTCTTTGGTTTGTTTACTCTTATGGGTTTCAATTGAATGGATGAGGTCCACCCATATTAAAGAAGGTATCTGCTTTACTCAGAGTCTACTGATTTAAACGTTAATCCATCTCAAAACATGCCGTCATGGCACCATCCAGGTTGATGTTTGACCAAATACCTGGGTACCATGGCCTAGCCCCACTGACACATAAGATCACTATCACAGTCAGATAACAAATACTTTTAGCTTTGTGGGTCATATGGTTTATGTTACAACTACTCAACTGTGTGGTTGTAGTCATAGACAATACATAAACAAATGGCAATGGCTATGTTCCAATAACACTTTATTTATAGATACTAAAATTTGAACTTCATATAATGTTTACATCACAAAATAAACTTTTACTTGGATTCTTTCCTCCTTCCCCCTACCCACCATGTTAAAAACAAACAAACAAACAAACAAACTACCGCAGCCGGTTGCAATGGTAGGTACCTGTGCATATCACTATGCCTGTAATCCCAGCTACTTGAGAGGCTGAGGCAGGAGGATCACTTGAGCCCAGGACTGCAAGGTTATATCGTGCTATAATTAAGCCTGTGATTGTGTCACTGCACTCCAGCCTGTGCAACACAGAGAGGCCCCATGTCTTTAAAAAAATATATATACGGGCAGCAGGCAGGATTTGGCATAGTTTGCTGACCATCAAGGGCTCTCTTTTCAAAAACATGGATGTGGTAACAATATGTGCAAAGGCCATGGGTGAAGAGCTTTTTATTTTGTTGCTTGTGTTCCAGTTGGTGCATTCTCAAGAGTAGGTACTTTCTTTTCTTGCTCATTCTCTTCCTGAGCCTATCTTGGGATTTTCTAAGAAGGTTGCTATTAGTCTAGTCTTTTTCCAGCTGCTCCCTAGATTGAGGCGGGAGAGGAGAAATTCAGCAAAGATTTATCTCTCCTTATCAAGGCTGTCCTTCGCCTGCTTTCCTGTGGGACAGATGGTGCCTGTAGGCAAAAGTCTGGAAAATGTCAGCTGCCCCTGTTACTTGGTGCTTTGAGCAGAAAGGCCTGTTGGGTTAGTTCCTGGGCTCCAGTGCTTAATAATGTGTGTGTTCTGTTTTGTGTTTTTACCCATCTTTCTGCCTTGGCTTTAGGTTTTTGTATTTGCATTTATAGAAACTTTTTATGGAATAAAATTATAATGAAGAGGAGCAGCATAGAGCTGGGGTTGAGAGCTGGCAGTCCTGGAACCAGAATGCTTGGCTTGAATCTGGGCTCAAATGCTTGAGAGCTGTGTGACTTTGAGTATAGTTCTTCTGTTTTCTGGGCATCAGTTTCCTAATCTGTAAAAGGGATGGAAATAGGGCCAGGCATGGTTCCTTAGGACTGTAATCCCAGGTACTCGGGAGGCTGAGGTGGGAGGATAGCTTCAGCCTAGGAGGTCAAGGCTGCAGTGAGCCATGATTGTGCCACTGCACTCTAGCCCGGGTAACATAGCAATGGAAGATGGAAATGAAATAGTAACTCACACGGTGTTTTGTTTTGTTTTGTTTTTTTGAGACGAAGTCTTGGAATCTCTGTCACCCAGACTGGAGTGCAGTGATGTAATCATGGCTCACTGTAGCCTTGACCTCCTGGGTTCAAGCAATTCTCCTGTCCCAACTTCCTGAGTGGCTGGAGTTACAGGCACATGCTATCATGCCCGGCTAATTTTTGTATTGTTAATAGAGGTGGGGTCTCCCTATGTTATGCAGGCTGATCTGTAACTCCAAGGCTCAGATGATCCCCCTGCTTAGCCTCCCAAAGTATTGGGATTATAGGCATAAGCCTACAGTGGCCATCACATGGTTTTTATTTTTTTTAATTTCTTTTTAATCTTTTTATAGATCTAGTCCTGAATCCAGAACATGATTTTTAAATGAGCTGATGTTAACGTACTTAGAAAAGTATCTGCTGCATAGTAAGGATATGGGTTTGTACAATAAATAAATGAAAAATAAAGAGAGCTACTCACATAGAGTGCAGATTTCAAGCCATGTAGTCTTTCTAGTTTTACTACATTGAATTTCTGCTTCTGAATTTTTAATTTTGTTATAAGAAGGATGTTAGTCCCTCTAAAGTATCATTTCCAATATTGTATATGTTCCACAAATTTTAAGGTTCTTTACTTCAAATTATTTTATAATGCATATGCCTTTTATATTTGTTTTAGTTCTAATAAATCAAAATGCAGCTTTCAAAAATATTTTAGTGTGTATAATTATCTCAGATTACTATTAGTAGAAGTGCTTTTTTTTTTTTTTGAGATGGAGTCTCGCTCTGCCACCCAAGCTGTAGTGCAGTGGCCGGATCTCAGCTCACTGCAAGCTCCACCTCCCGGGTTCATGCCATTCTCCTGCCTCAGCCTCCCTAGTAGCTGGGACTACAGGCGGCCGCCACCTCGCCCAGCTAGTTTTTTGTACTTTTTTAGTAGAGACGGGGTTTCACCGTGTTAGCCAGGATGGTCTCGATCTCCTGACCTTGTGATCCGCCCGTCTCGGCCTCCCAAAGTGCTGGGATTACAGGCTTGAGCCACCGCGCCCGGCCCCAGAAGTGCTTTTTTAAAAGACAAATATTATATTTAAAAGACCCTGCCACAAAAGTACTCCTCATGGCAGGGAAGATGGACTGGGGATGATGTGGCAATTATGCAAAGAAAACTTCACATTATTTTATATTTAAAACATAACCTGAGGCCGGGTGCAGTGGCTCATGCCTGTAATCCCAGCACTTTGAGAGGCCGAGGTGGGTGGATCATGAGGTCAGGAATTCGAGACCAGCCTGGCCAATATGGTGAATCCCCGTCTCTACTACAAATACAAAAATTAGCTGGGCGTGGTGACACGCACCTGTAGTCCCAGCTGCTTGGGAGGCTGAGGTAGGAGAATCACCTGAACCTGGGAGGTGGAGGTTGCAGTGAGCCGAGATCACGCCATTGCATTCCAGCCTGGGTGACAGAATGAGACTCTGTCTCAAAAAGAAAAGAAAACAAAACAAAACAAAAAAACCTGATTTTATATTTTGTCATGTCATACAGTTGTATTTGTTTTAAAATATCCTTCCACCCCATCCAAAAGTATTTTATCCAAGTAGCAGCACATCTTATTTCCATGCCTGGCTGGACTTTACTTATACTTGTCTCAAACTAAGGAAAAAGAAAGTAATTTATATCAGTCAAAAGACCTCTACTTCTCAATAAGTTAGGGGGGAAAATCGTCTCAATCTACCACTCACTTTTCTACTAGAATTTCTTAATGTTGCATCAGTGTTTCACAATGTAATCGAAAACTCAAAATACAAATCATCTTTTATTTTATTTATGTTTTGAGATGGAGTCTTGCTCTGTTGCACAGGCTGGACAGTGCAGTGGCGTGATCTTGGCTCACTGCAACTTCCACCTCCCAGGTTCAAATGATTCTCCTGAGTAGCTGGGACTACAGACGCACGCCACCACACCTGGCTAATTTTTGTATTTTTAGTATAGACAGGGTTTCACTGTGTTGGCCAGGATGGTCTCGATCTCCTGACCTCGTGATCTGCCCGCCTTGGCCTCCCAAAGTGCTGGGATTACAGGTGTGAGTCACCGCACCCAGCCTCAGAACAGTTTATATTTACAAAATTATTTCAAAGATAGTAGAGAGTTCCCATGTGTCTCATATGTTTCCCCTATTAACATGTTACACTTGTGTCATTGATGTACCAATATTGGTACATTTTAATTAACTTGTATAACATACTTTATCCAGATGTCTTCAGTTTTTCTAAGATACCCTTTTTCTGTTCCAGGATCTCATCCAGGAAATCACAGTACAGCTAGTACTTTTGCGTCTCAAGGTTGTTGTTGTTGGTTGTGACATTTTCTCACTTTATTTTGATGACCTTGACAGTTTTGGGGATTACTGGTCAAATGTTTGTAGAATGTCCCTGAATTCGGGTTTTTAAAAACTGATTTATAATTCATATACCATAAAATTTACCCTTTTAAAATATATAATTCAGTGCTTTTGAGTATATTCACAATGTTTCCCAACCATCCTATGGTTGGAAAATTAAATAACCTACTAATTCCAGAAATTCCAGAATATTTTGATCATCCAGAAAGAAACCTCATAACCAACAGCAATTACTCTCCTTTCACTCCTCTCCCATCCCCTGAAAATCACTAATCTGCTTTCTGTCTATGAGGATTTGCCTATTCTTTTTTTTGAGACAGAGTCTCGCTCTCTCACCCAGGCTGGAGTGCATTGGCACAGTCTCGGCTCACTGCAACCCTCGCCTCCTGGGTTCAAGTGATTCTCCTGCCTTAGCCTCCTGAGTAGCTGGGATTACAGGCATGTGCCACCATACCCGGCTAATTTTTGTATTTTTAGTAGATACAAGGTTTCACCATGTTGGTCAGACTGGTCTTGAACTCCTGACCTCAGGTGATCCACCCGCCTTGGCCTCCCAGAGTGCTGGAATAACAGGCGTGAGCCACCGCACTCGCCCTGGATTTGCCAATTCTCAACATATCATATAAAAGGAACCATAATAATGCCTGACATGTTGGCTCATGCCTGCAATCCCAGTACTTTGGGAGGCCAAAGTGGGACGATTTTTTTAGTGTAGGAGTTGGAGACCTCTCTGGGCAACATAGTTAGACCAGGTCTCTACAAAAAATAAAAAAATTAGCCGGGCATGGTGGCACATGCCTGTAGTCCCAGCTACTAAGGAAGCTGAGGTGGGAGGATTAGTTGAGCCCAGGAGGTCGAGGCTGCAGTAAGCCATGATTGTGCCAATGCACTCCAGCCTGGGTGACAGAGTGAGACTGTTAAACAAACAAAAAACAACAACAAAAAAATGTAGCCTTTTCTGTCTAGCTGCTTTCACTCAGCGTAATGTTGTCAGGGTTCATCCATGTTTTTTCATGAATCAACACGCCATTCCTTTTTATAGCAGAATAATATTCCATAGTACCGTGCCATAGTTGTTTTCTTTTTTCTTTTCTTTCTTTCTTTTTTTTTTTTTAGAGAAAGGGTCTCACTCTATTGCCCAGGCTAAAGTGCAATGGTGTAATCATAGTTCACTGCAGCCTCGACCTCCCTGGCTCAAGCAATCCTCCCACCTCAGTTTGGGTAACTGGGACTAGAGGCACGCACCACTATGCCTAACTAATTAAAAAAAAAATTTTTAGTAGAGGTGGAGTCTTGCTGTCAGGAAGATCTTGGACTCCTGAGTCCAAGCGATCATCTCGCCTTGGCTTCCAAAAGTGTTGGGATCGCAGGCGTGAGCCACTGCACCTGACCTCAGATTTTGTTTATTCATTCATCAGTTGAAGAGCATTTGAGTTGTTTCTAGTTTTTAACTTTTTTTTTTTTTGAGGCGGAGTCTCACTCTGTCACCCAGGCTGGAGTGCAATGGCATGGTCTTGGCTCACTGCAACCTCCGCCTCCTGGGTTCAAGTGATTCTCCTGCCACAGCCTCCTGAGTAGCTGGAACTACAGGTGTGTGCCCCCACACCCGGCTAATTTTTGTATTTTTAGTAGAGATGGGGTTTCACTATGTTGGCCAGGCTGGTCTCGAACTCCTGACCTCGTGATCCGCCAGCCTCAGCCTCCTAAAGTGCTGGGATTACAGGCGTGAGCCACCGTGCCCAACCCCCAGTTTTTAGTATTATAGATAAGGCTGCTATGAAAATGCATAGACAGGTTTTTGCATTAATTTATGTTTTCATTTTTTTTTTTTAAGACAGGTTTGGCTCCGTTCCCCAGACTGGAGTGCAGTGGTGCGACCACAGCTTACTGTAGTCTTCACCTCTCAGGCTCAAGTGATTCTCCTACCTCAGCCTCCTGAGTAGCTGGGACCAGAGGTGTTGCAACACCACATTTGGCTTTTTTTTTTTTTTTTTTTTTTTTGTAGAGACAGGTCTTGCTATGCTGCCCAGGCTGGTCTCGAACTCCTGGATTCAAGCGATCTGCCTGCCTCGGCCCCCCAAAGGGTTGTGATTACAGGCTTGAGCCCCTGTGCCCAGCCCCTATGTTTTCATTTCTTTTTTTTTTTTCTTTGAGACGGAGTCCTGCTCTGTCGCCCAGGCTGGAGTGCAATGGCGCCATCTCCCTCACCGCAACCTCCAGCTCCCAGGCTCAAGGGAGTCTCCTGCCTCAGCCTCCCAGGCAGCTGGGACTACAGGCGCCTGCCACCATGCCTGGCTAATGTTTGTATTTTTTAGTAGAGATGGGGTTTTACCATGTTAGTCAGGTTGATCACAAACTCCTGATCTCAGGTGATCCACCCGTCTCGGCCTCCCAAAGTGCTGTATTACAGGCGTGAGCCACCGCGCCTGGTGTTTTCATTTCTTTCTGATCTGCTTGGGAGTAGAATTGTAGGTAACATGGTAACTTCAGGGTTAACATTTGTAAGCATTGCCAAACTCTTCCACTGTGGCTGTGCCGTTTTACATCCCAATCAGCAGTGTTAGAGGGTTCCAATTTCTCCACCTCCTCCACAACACTGTCATTGTCTTTTTAATTATAGCCCCAAGTGGCATCTCATTGTGGTTTTCATTTGTATTTCTCTAATGACTTAACGATTGTATCTTTTCATGTGCTTATTGGCTGTTGGTATTTGAGAACTATTTTAATCCTTTGCCCATTGAAAAAAAAATGTTTTTGTCCTTTTGTTGTTGAATAGTAACACTTTTTCTTTTCTTTTTTTTTTCTTTTTTTTTTTTTTTTTTTGAGACAGAGTGTCACTCTTATTACCCAGGCAAGATCTGGGCTCACTGCAATCTCCGCCTCCTGGGTTAAAGGGATTCTCCTGGCCTCAGCCTCCTGAGTAGCTGGGACTACAGACATGTGCCACCATGGCCAGCTAATTTTCATATTTCTAATAAAGGCGGGGTTTCACCATGTTGGCCAGAATAGTCTCGAACTGCTGGCCTCAAATGATCCGCCTGCCTCAGTCTCCTAAAGTGCTGGGATTACACTTATGGCCACTGCGCCCAGCCAAATAGTAACACTTCTTTATACATTCTGGATACTACACTCCTAGTAGCTTTATGGTTTGCAAATATTTTCTACCATTTTCTTGGCTGTCTTTTCACTTTCTTAATGTCCCTTGAAGCAAAAACTTTTATGTAACTGTGATGAAGTTCAGTTGATTATTTTTGATTGCTTTTGTTTTACGTGTCATATCTAAGAAACTGTTGCCTAATTCAAGGTTACGCAGATTTATATATACACACACATATATTTATACACGTATATATAAGTATACACGGAATATATATGTAAAATATACACATGCACAAATGTTATATATCACATTTATACATAGGTATATATGTGTATATATACGTATATAACGTATATATACATATATGACATGTATATATATGTTCTATAACAAGTAGTGACTTACAGTTTATTGATGTATTTTGAGTTAATTTTTGTACATGGTATGATGCAAGAGTTCTGATTAGTTTTTCTAGTCTCCTTTGTCTATTCTGTACAGAATAGTTTTATTGCAGGTTTAGTGTGCTTTAAGTACATAACCTTAAGTGTTTGGCTTGGGGATAAATGTAGACTTCGGGAAAATTGAATTTTTGGGACACCTATCAGGGTCTACTAGCATATCATAGTGGAGTTTAGCGGCAATGTCTCCTTCTCTATCTTCACTCCCCAGTTGTAGAATATGCTGAATCAGACCTATTATTAACTAGCATAAAATATGAGTGAGCCTAATGGCAGTTCTCTTTGGATTTTCTGTAAAGCCCAAGACACCCATTATGACTTCTCAGACTCCAAAGCGAATTTCCTAATGCAGTAGAACATACAGGAGATTATGAGGAAAGGCAGGCAGAGTTTGAAAAGAGAACATACCAGAAACAATGGAAGATAGGTCCAAGAAACTAGATAAGTGCAAGTTGAGAATTGAATATAGTTTTATTTCTTTTTAATAATACTTATATTTTAATTGTAAAAGTAATTTATAATCATTGCAAAAAGTACAAAACACTGTAAAAATTAAAAATGCAAAACAATCTCAACTTGTGACAGCCAAGAGAAACCTGAGGAAACATGATTACAGTGTTTGTGGCATGTAAGTTTGGTGTCTACAATGGAAAAAGGATATTTGGAAAAAAAAAGAGGAAATATAAGATACAGACATTAGTTAAAACAATGAGAATAAAAAATGAATACCCAATTTCTACTCCTAGAAGAAGTGGTACTGTAACATTTGGTGACGTTCTGAGAGCCAACATTTTTACCCTGCTTTTACTAGGACCTGTTCTAAATAGTATTTTAGCTCATTTAATTGTTAAGCCATTGTATAAAGTAAATAGAATCCCTTCTTTTGTTACAGATTAGGAATTTAATACACAGAGGGTTAAGTAACTTGCTCAAAGTAACATTGTTGTGGAGAGTCAAACCTGGAATTTGAATCAAAAGAGCATGAGTCCAAAGGCATGGTTTTTATCACTGAACTATAATGGTGTGTATTCTTTCATACTTTTTTCAGTGTACGAATAAACATACAGTATGCCTTTATTTTATTTATTTTTTTGAGACAGAGTCTTGCTCTGTCACCAGGCTGGACTGCAGTGGTGCGATCTCAGCTCACTGCAACCTCCGCCTCCTGGGCTCATGCAGTTCTCCTGCCTCAGCCTCCCGAGTAGCTACGACAACAGGCACGCACCATCACGCCCAGCTAATTTTTCTGTTTTTTTGTAGAGATGGGGTTTCACCATGTTGGCCAGGATGGTCTCGATCTCCTGACCTCGTGATCTGCCTGCCTTGGCCTCCCAAAGTGCTGTGATTACAGGTGTGAGCCACTGTGCCCAGCCTACATTTTATTTTTCGATTCACTCCCGTGATCCAGAGTCAACTTCCCATGTTATTTTATGTGAATATGTATCAATGAACTATTAGAAATTGCAGTGTTTTTGTAGGTCAAAAAAATTGAATATTGACAATTTTATATGGTTCAGCCTAATAGATCATTTTTACCATCAGCGATATTGCATGTTATTGTTTATATGTACGTTTATTTACTTAGCCTATCTGTTCTCTGTGAGGAACATTACACAGTTTCTGAGATTTTGTTATGATAAAAGTCAGCATTGATAAGCCTCTGTGCACCTGTTTTAATGTAGGATCATTGGGAACTGAGCAGTAGCTTACAGGGCTTGAGAGGGGATTTAACCATTTAGTTAACCTCCACTCCTATCACCCTTCTTTGATAATGGGCAATGGAGAAAGGGCAAATGTGTATAAAAACTATGCAGATACAGTTTCAGGATTATTTCCTTCTTATTCCCAACAGTGTCTTTTCCCAAGCTACATCAGTGTCTAAATTTTGGAGTTATGGATGCTTCCGTTATTTCTGCAGATAGAATATTATTAGGTCAAAAATAATGTTTACTTGTCCATTAGTATTATATAAAAGTGCCCGTTTCTCCCCACTCCAGCTATCATTGATTATTGGTAAAAATTTTAATGTATCCAAGTCTAATAGGCAAAGAAAGGCTCTCTTACTTAGATCTTAGGTGGGGAGTCTAAGTTCATATTTTTGTTTTACAAGAATTGAATAGCCAGTGTTTTTGAATTGAATGATCTATCCATTCTGTATAGGACAGTTTAATTATATTGTGATTTTGGGGAAGATATTTTTCACAATTTACCCCCCAAAATGTAGAAAGTAGAAAAAAGGAAGAAAGATGCCACCAAATTTGAACAATGTAGCGTGTTTTTAGAGTTAGGGAGTTTTTTTCTGGAAGGATTTCAAGTCTGGCATGTTTGTATTGATTGTGGTTATGGCGCATTTAACTTTTCCAAACCAGTTTTTCTGTACCGCACATAGGAAGACCTGAGGATGAGTGTAAATTAGGATTGTTTGGCCAGTAGTGTGTGCAAACATTTATTGTAGAACCAAGAATTATTTCTTTAGTATTTTACACATTAAAAAAAAAAAGCATGTCCATTGATCCCAGGTTGCTTATGGTTTCTAGAGGCTCCCCTCAATGCAACAGTGCTGTGGGGCCCTAGGGGTCCAGTAGCCCCCACCCCCCAGGTCATTGCGGTCAGGGAGGGCACTGGGACCCCTGCACTGCGGCAAACAAGCGCGCCTGCGCGGCCGCAGAGGCGGGCTGGTGCGCATGCTCAGGCGGGGATGTGTGCGAAGCCTGACGCTGCTGCAGCGAGTCTGGCGCAGAGTGGAGCGGCCGCCGGCGATGCCTGACGCATCGGTGTGAGCAGCGGTCAGTGACGCGATGGAGCGAGCAAGGTCAGCTGCGCCGGTGGCTTCTCTCAAGAGACAGCCTGGGGAGCAGCCACTTTTATTCATCAGATATTCCAAGTTTTCAGGACTTGGAGTACTCAATAAACTGGGCATTTGGGTCCTAAAGTCCTTTGTTCTGGAGAACCAGATCCGGAATGTTCAGAGGCTTGTGGCTGTGCCGTTCGCCCCGATGGTACCCTGTCCGCTCGCTTCGGGGCGCGTCCTCCATCCGCCCCCAGCTGTGGTGTCGCCACAGGTCCTATTGCGGGTGTCTGCGGTGGGAAGGGCGGTGGTGACGGGGAGCGTGTGGGGTAACCGCAGCCAGCGAGGGACATGGGCGGAGGTGGGTACATCGGAGTGACTGCAGTTCCGTGTGGCCAGGGTACGTGGGGGGACCGGTGCGTCGGGATTTGAGGCGGAGGTAGTTATACTGGAGTGATCGTGGCGGGGCGAAGGTACGTGGAGTGACGGGTATTTAGGGGGTGTCGAGCGCAGGTGGGTGTATTGAAGTGGCCACTGCGCGGTGGAGCAGGGTACGTGCGGTGACTGGGGGGATTCGTCGCAGTGACCGAGGCGAGGAGGCTGTGGCAGTGGACCAGGGGGATGAGTCGGTGCGACCCTGGTGGGGGTTGTGTGGGTGATGGCCGCGCGGGAAGGGTCTGTAGGAAGCGGCTGGGAGGTAGGAGGAAGGCGGCGGCGGTGGGCATTGGCGGCTTTGGTGGCAGTAGGCATGGCGGGGGTGGGCATGGCATGGCGGCGGTGGGCATGGCATGGCGGCGGTGGGCATGGCGGCCGCGGGGCCTCTTGCTGTCTGGAGTGACTAAGGGACGCTGAATGATCGCTGTGGCGGGGAGGGGGCATCAGAAGGAGGGGCAGTAGCACAGTCCGCAGCCTTTAATTTTCAAACTGTGACCTGCGGTGGTCATCTGGTTTGTCTGCTGTGGTGATGGTGCTTTTTTTATTAAAACTGCGCAACGCCTACACTGCCACAGGGGCTGCAGAAATGCGTGGAATCCTTGCCTGGTGTACCCTTTAGGAACCCTCGCTTTTGAGGCTATGGCATAAGAAGACAGGAATGAGGTGCAGAACTTGCATTTATAGATCTTTTGACGGATAGGCCAGGCGATGCCTGAGGGTTACCTTTTTTTTCCATTGTTTCTGTCTGGAACCAGGTCTCGGAAGGCTGTGTCGGCACAGCCTGGGGGTCTGTGTTGCGTCACTGCCATTGTGCGGCTCCTTCAAGATGGCCGCCGCTGCAGCGCCTTAGATGTGCGCAAGCGCCTCAGGGTGGGGGTGGCCGCTTCCTCTGCGTAGAGCCGCCAGTGGGGAGGGGGCGGCCGGTGTGTGTTTGCTCAGCTTCTGCTGTTTTGAAGTTTCAGCCGTACCCTCTTTAGGGTGCAGTGGTAAGGAGAGGAGGCGGGCTGAGGTGGGCGGCTGCCTCCTCCCCAAAGCGCTGCCTGGGGAAGGATGCAGGTTGCGCAGACGCAGCAGAGGTGACAGTCGCCTCCGTTTGCGATGGGGCGAGACGGGGAGCAGGGGAGTGGGGGCTTATGCAGCTTTTGCCTGGAAGGGATGGCAGCCCTCCCCTTCACCTGGCTGATACGGCAGCTGTTCCTTTCCGGTTGTGGCGCAGTAGAGGGGGGAGGAGGGAGATGGGTTGGCGCAGGCCCCCCTAGCAAGCTTGGCAGCCACCCCTTACCCACAGTGCGGCTGTAGAGGATTGGAGGGGAATGTGACTAGAGGCCAGGCATTTGTACCACCTCCGCCTGTGTGGGATGGCAGCTGCACTGGGCTGCTTTTCTGTTCTGCAGTAAACTGGGGTGGTGGGGGTCTGGAGGCCATCAAAGGGGCAGCCACCCCAAGACCTGCTGTGCTGCTTCAGGAAGCCTCCATTAATGATAGAGATTTTAAATTGGTTTTCTAACTCCCTAGAAAATCCTGCCTTTTCATTTTTGCAGTTCTTCTCTTGGTTGTGTTGTGTGCTAATTCTCTATTCGAAGTGGACTTGTTAATCCCTTTTTTAACTCCCTGTAGTCTTTGATTTCCACTCGACACATTTGATAAATGCCAAATTTACTCTATTTAAGATTCACTTATCCTTCTTAATCTCTGGATAGTCCATTCTGATGCACGGCATACTTCCCTTAAATGGGTTGGGGGAGAGGGTATCATGATGGCTCTTCCCAACCAAGGTTGTAAGGTATTTCAAACACTGGACCCCTTCATCTTCTGGGAGTTGAAAGCTGCAAGTTGTGTTTGCACAAAGAGAATAAAAGAGAAGCAGAAAAGTGGAGACGATCTTATTGGGGTGGGGTTGTACTTGGGATCAGAGTTAATGTCTTTTTTTTGAATTTTAAATTGATCATTTTTGAAGTTGGAGCTACAAAAATTTGGTGAGAAAGGTTAATGAATAACTGCATTTTTATATTCCAGTACTTTAAAAAAAATCATTTTATTCTAAGGATTTTGTCTTCCTTCGCAGGATTTTCAGTGCTTGCCTTTTTTGTATTTACATTTTCCCTCTATCATAACTGGTATGTCTGGTTGCACTGAGTTGTAAGTAACAGAAAAGTTACATCTACGAAGCCCGAAAAGCCTTGTTCTGGAATAATCTGTTTTTGGGTAGTTTTAAAAATAGCAGGAGTCTGGGATTTTATATGATACTTATAATTTACTTTTTTTTCTGCTTGCATGGAGATAGCACTTAACATACATATATTTCTTGGTTTAACTTCTGGTCATTTGGCTATTTGCAAGCCGAGTATTTAGTCTGGTCCGCCATTTTGTAGTCTTGCTTTCAGGCCCGGGATCCCAACATGGCAGCTCCCTTTGGCAAGGCCTCTTGAAGTTTCAAGGTCTGTGTCCTATTCTGTGAATTGGCTCTGTGCTAGGGCTTTTTGGAGGCGGGGAGTGGCAGCCCTTCTTGTGATGCAGAGGAAGGAAGCTTGGTTGAGAGACCCTTATATTGTTGTCTCAGGCAGTAGTAGCTGGTTTGGGTTTATTCACAGACCTTGCCTTATCTTAATTTCGCTATTCTGTCTGACCAGTGTGTCATTGCTGAAATGTTTTCCCCATTTATAGTTACTCTGTATCTTTATGTTTCCCTTACCTTGTTCTTTTTCCTAATAAACATTTTTGTTTTCCAAAAAATTTAGTTTATAAGGTGTCAAGGATATCAAGATAACCTCCTTTGCCACTGCCCTCTGTTACATAGCTGTTTTTATAAAGAATCCTTTAAGTAAGCAGGTTGTGAGTACTGCCCTCAGTGACTGGGACAATGAAGGTTTAAAAATCTTACTTCTTCCACGCGAAGACTTGTCGCTGGTCCTGTCCCTTTTTTTTTTTTTTTCTTTTTTGTGGCCCAGAGCCAGAAAGCTTGAGTGAGAATTGTTACTACCTAAGGCAGCCTCTCTCCGTTTCTGCATGCTAGCTGGCTCAGAGTTTTTTTGTTTTTGTTTTCTTTAATAGACCAGGGTCTCCCTATGTTGTCCAGGCTGGACTCGAGCAGCTAGACTCAAGCTATATCCTCTCCCTCCTCAGTCTCTCTGTGGCCACTGTGGCTGGCCCAAATTCTCTTGTTAATCCTCCCCAGGTTTTATTTTGGAGGCACTGAGGTTTCTTGTGTTTGTGGGATACAGATTAGCAGGCTATCATTAACCTTATTTTTTTGTTTTTAGGAGACAGGGTCTGTCTATGTTGCCCAGGTTGGAGTGCAATTATAGGTCCCTGTAACCTCAAACTCCTGGATCAATCTAGACTCCTGCCTCAGCCTCCAAAGTACCTGTTACTACAGGCTTGAGGCACTATGCCCAGCTAACTTTTTATTTTTTTGTGGAGAGGGATCTCCTTATATTGCCCAGACTGGTCTCGAACTCCTGAAATCAAGCAGTGCTCCTGCCTAGGCCTCCCAAAATGCTGGCATTGCAGCCATGAGCCGCGGTACCTGGCCAACTTTGTTTGTTTATTTTTATTCTTGACATCGTAAATTTTATGGAAAATTTAGGCCATAATAAAATTGGGATCCCATTGCTTTTTGCTTTTCAATGTATTTCCAGATTGTTACTTTCAGTGTAAGTGATTTGAGGACAAATATTTAACACCATTTATATGTGATGATTTTTTCGTGATATCCTCAGTTTCATAAAATGTTGGTTTCTGTGTTGGGGATGCAGTTAGATAAATGCATGTGTGTATGTATCTAGAACATTCAATAAAGCAGTGTTTTCAAAATAAACCTCGTAGATGACATTTTATATGTAGATTAAAAATAAGTAGATTTAAGCCTGGTGTGGTGACTCACGTCTATAATCCCAGCACTTTGGGAGGCCAAGGC
This sequence comes from Chlorocebus sabaeus, assembly GCF_047675955.1. Classification (NCBI taxonomy): domain Eukaryota; kingdom Metazoa; phylum Chordata; class Mammalia; order Primates; family Cercopithecidae; genus Chlorocebus; species Chlorocebus sabaeus. The sequence goes on along the minus strand of NC_132929.1, from coordinate 3,810,537 downwards.
GGGAGGATCGTTGGAGCCTGGGAGTTCAAGCTTGGGTAGTGAGAACTCGTCTCTACGTTTAAAAAAAGATAAATTTGGACTGGGTGTGGTGGCTCACACCTGTAATCCCAGCGCTTTGGGAGGCCAAGGCGGGCAGATCACGAGGTCAGGAGTTCAAGACCAGCCTGGCCAATATGGTAAAACCCCATCTCTAATAAAAATATAAAAATTAGCCAGGCATGGTGGCACACGCCTGTAGCCCCAGCTACTTGGGAGGCTGAGGCAGAGGAATTGCGTGAACCTGGGAGACAGAGGTTGCAGTGAGCCGAGATCATGCCACTGCACTCCACTCGAGGTGACAGGGCAAGACTCTGTTTCACACACACACACAAAAGGTAAATTCAGAAAGTTGAAGTAATAGGATAATAGAATATTTTGGTTTGATGGCTGTTTCCTCAGTTGACCTCAGACCTTTCATATTGAGCAACTGCCGGTTTTTGTTTGTTTTTTGGTAAGACTGTTTGCAGTTGTATGCTATTAGATTAATCATGGTTTAGTTGATAGTTTAATTGTATTATATTAATGTACTACATTATTAGCTATATTTGGCCACCATAATGTAGCACTCATCAGTACTAAATTCCTTTTTATGGCTGAATGATATTCCTTTGGATATACCATATTTTCTTCATTCATAAGTTGATGGACATTTGAGTTGTTTCCACTCTTTGGCTATTATGAATAATGCTACTAGGAACATGTATAATATGTTTAATACAAAGAATTAGTTTCACAAAGTTTTACGTAGCCCTAGTATATGCCAGGTTCTTGAAATTTTGTCTTTTGTAAGTATGAGAGTGTAGTGGTAGCTGGGAAGGCTGCAGGTATAATCGAAAGAACATGAACTGGCCGGGCATAGTGGCTCATGCCTGTAATCCCAGCACTTTGGGAGGCTGAGGTGGGCAGATCACCTGAGGCCAGGAGATCGACATCAGCCTGGCCAACGTGGTAAACCCTGTCTCTACTATAAATACAAAAATTAGCTGGGTGTGGTGGTACATGCCTGTAATCCCAGCTGCTTTGGAGGCTGAGTTTGGGTCTTGTAATATTACTCCATGTAGCAGTGGAGTTAGTGTCATGTGTTACTTTCATGATTAACATTTTTAGGAAGTAGGCAAAGGCTATATATACCACTTTATGTTTCCACCAGCAGTTTCCCCACATCCTTCACAAATATTGTGGTGTCAGATGGTGGCATTTCAGTGGTTTTTTTTTTGTTTTGAGGCAGGGTCTGGCTCTGTCACCTAGGCTGGTGTGCCAGTGGCATGATCTCAGGTCACTGCCGCCTCTGCCTCCTAGGCTGAAGTACCTTCTCACCTCAGCCTCCTGAGTAGCTGGCTCCACAGGCATGCACCACCACACTCAGCTAATTTTTGTATTTTTTCATGCAGATGTTGCCCAGGCTTGTCTCCTGAGCTCAAGTGATCGTCTGGCCTCAGCCTTCCTTGAGCCATTGCGCCCTGCCTCATTGGGGTTTTGATTTGCATTTTTTTAGTGACTAATGTTCAGCATCATTTCATATAGATTAGTCATTTGTATGTTTGGAAGACTGTCTATTCAAGTGTTTTATCCATTGTAGCAGTAGAATTTGCCCTTTTATTGTTGAGTTGTATGTTGTTCCTTACATATTCCTGATACCAAACTTGAAAAAATACTTTTTTGAGGTGTGATTGACATACAAAAGCTGTGGATAGTTAATGTTAAAAGTTGGCATGCTAAGAGATAAGTACATGCCTTTGAAATCATTGTCTTATCAAAATTAGTGGCATAAATGTATCTATCACCTGAAAAAGTTTTCCTTTGCCTCTCCCTACCATCTTTTTTTTCATTGTTTGAATTTTCTTTTTGTTTGTTTTGGATACTAGAAACAGCTGTATGTTTAGCAAATATTTTTTCCTATTCTGGTTATCCTTTCACTTTCTTTAGTGTTTTCGGAACTTTATTTTTTTGATGAAGTCCTCTTTACTTCTTATACTGCTTGTAATTCAGGTGTTATATTTAATAGACCATTGTGTAATCAAAAGTAATAAACATTATCAGTGTATAAAAGTTTACCATTTAGAAATCAAATCTGTGTGTATGGCTTGATTAGAACATTTAAACTCTCGAAGGAATAAAACAGCTGTGTGTTATTGGTAAGCTATTTTACCAATCTAAAAGTCTAACATGACTTAACATCAGGGTTCAGAGAATTATTAATAGCTTTTGGCATTTATCTTTTGAATTTTGCTTTTGAGTTGTTACTTGTGTTACTTTGCTGACTTTTCTGATTTATCATCTTTAAGTGTTCATAGGTGGTTTCTGCAGTCCTTAATATGGCTAGTCTGAGTGTTTCTGTTTCTGATTTCATGTTCTGTTCCCTTGAGCAGCCATTTTGTGAGGGGTTCTGCAGACATAACATGGCGGGGGTTTTTTTTGTTTGTTTTTGCTATGTGGATAGTTTTTAGCCTGGGCAAGTCTTCTGTTGCTTTGCAAATCCTAAAGAAAGCGCTATTTGCATGTTTTTTTTTAAGTAGATATTTTATAATTTAAACTATGTTCTATTCTACTCTACAAAAGTATGTCTATTGTATCCTAAAAATATTTTTGAAACCATTTTTGAAATGAGGTTTACAGCTTTTGGAGGGAAGGTAAGTAGGGCAGTGGTGTAATGTGTGTATATATCTCTGCATAAGTGGGAATATTATATGTACATGACTACAAATAGAGGTAGATACATTATTTTAATTTCCTGATTTTTTTAAAACCAGGTTTTCTGATGTCATGGGCTTCTAAAAGGAGAAAAGAAGTGGTTATATCATAGATTCTGACTGTTTGAAGGTTAAAGATCTTGTAATAATGTTAACTTGTTTTAATTAGATTTAAAAATCCATTATATTAAATGTAGTTCTAAATATAACCTTGACAAATAGTTATTTCATAGATTGATGCAGTCTACCAAACAAATCCCTCTCTTTTCTGTTTCAGGGATCGCTTACACCTGAGACGAACTACAGAACAGCACGTACCAGAGGTGGAAGTCCAAGTCAAACGCAGAAGGACTGCCTCACTGAGCAACCAAGAGTGAGTACAAATGCAAGTCAGAATCCCATTTCAGATTAGAACAAAATAGCATGCAATAAGGGAATTAAAATGAACATAATTGAAGAAGCAGACACATATAATACAGAACATGTAGTAAAAAAGCAATGAAATTCTTAACCATATTGTCCTAAAATAATTCACACTCTTAAAGATTTTAGTATAATTTTCTTTTTTCCTATACATGTGTAAGTGCATTTATCTTTATACAATTTTGTAATTACCCTTCAACATAAGTATATTTAAATTTTTCTGCATTCTTATATTATTAAATCACTTTGTATGTTTGCAAAATGTGTACTGTGCACTGAAGTGATTAATTTACATATTCATTCTTGCTCTGTGATACTTAGGTGTTTGTTTTTGGTTAGTGCATTTATTCTGTTAAAATTTAAAATATATTTGTGTTTTTTATCCTGTTTTTAGTATGTATGTGTGGAATGTATATATAGGATGTATACACAGACACACTCAGACACATTTTAATTTAGATTTCTAGAAGGGAAATTTTAATTAAAAATATGTGAACATTTTAAATGACCTAATACATGTTTAGTCCACATTGAAACTTTGGCATTTAGTCATTGCCATTAAAATTTTGACAGTCAGTAGATAGCATTTTTTTTCTTAGCTACAATTGTTTTATTTTCTTAATTATAAGTATTAATAATTAATGAAGATGATTCTTTTTGTAAAACAGTTTTGCATAAAAAGTCTCATTTTAAAGCAACTACGAATTTACTGCCCTTTTCCTCCCCAAAGATAATCCTTAAGTAAGTAGTCATCTGTCCTTTCAGACCTTGTCCTAGGCATTGTGTGTATAGTGGAGAGAGAGGAAGGGAGGACATGGGACACATTTGAAGTTTGTGTGCATGCGACACCATGCTGTATGTATTTTGACAATATGTCTTGGTGATCTTTTCATATCAGTACACATAAATCTACTTTATTTTACAAAGTGTGGGTGGGGTGATAACATTATTATTTTAATCATTAGCTTGCTGCTGGATATTTAGTTTGTTTGCATTGTTTGACTATTAACAATCGAAAGAACAATCACTTTGAAAACGCAGTGTAGTCCAGGCGTGGGCCCAGCACTTTGGGAGGCCAAGCCAGGCAGATCACAAGGTCAGGAGTTTGGGACCAGCCTGGCCAACATGGTGAAATCCCATCTCTCCTAAAAATACAAAAATTTGCCGAGTGTGGTGGCACGTGCCTGTAATCCCAGCTACTTGGGAGGCTGAGGCAGGAGAATTGTATGAGTCCAGGAGGCGGAGGTTGCAGTGAGCCAAAATGGCGCCACTGCGCTCTAGCCTGGGTGACAGAGCCAGACTCAGGGAAAAAAAGAAGAAAGAAAATGCAGTGTATGAATACTCATTTATTTTTTTTTCAAATTAAAGATTTTTCCTCATAGTAAAAACTGGGTAGTAGTATGTGTGTCTTTTATTTCTTCATTTTATATGTGAAAAGTTGAGCTGGATGTGGTGACTCATGCCTCTAATCCCAGCATGTTGGGAGGCTGAGGTGGGCCACCTGAACCCAGCAGGTAGAGGCCAGCCTGGGCAACATAGGGAGACCTCCTCTCTACAGAAAAATAAATTAGCCAGGCATGGTGATGTCTACCTGTAGTCTCAGCTACCTGGGAGGCTGAGGTGGAAGGGTCACTTGATCCTAGGAGGTTGAGGCTGCAGTGAGCCATGTTTGTGCCACTGCACTCCAATGGGTGATAGTATGAGATCATGTCTCAAAAAGAAAAAAAAGTTGTAAAACATCTGTTAGCAAGTTTTAAATTACGGTGAGGGTAAAGATTTTTTTATTTTTTCTGATTTATTTTGATGTTTTTTATTTTTGTGAGTATATACTTTTCATTTTTAAAATTGCTTTGGAAGACATTTGTGTATGTTTTGTTTGTATATTGATAAATATTTTGTAAGTATTTTGTGTAGTATAATTTGTCCTTTATAATAGGTTATTCGATCATTCATTTTATTGGATATGGTAATCTCTTTTTTCCTCTTTTCATTCCTTTTTTTTTGAGACAGAGTTTTACTCTCATTGCCCAGGATGGAGTGCAACCTCTGCCTCCCGGGTTCAAGTGATTCTCCTGCCTCAGCCTCCCAAGTAGCTGGGATTACAGATGTGTGCCACCACTCCTGGCTAATTTTGTATTTTTTAGTAGAGGTGGGGTTTCTCCATGTTGGTCAGGCTGGGTTCGAACTCCCGACCTCAGATGATCCACCTGCCTTGGTCTCCCAAAGTGCTCGGATTACAGGCGTGAGCCACTGCGCCCAGCTTCTCTCTTCATTATTTTGTAACTCTGACATTTTTTTTGAAGTGCCGTTACTACTCCCTGAGTTTCTAGAGGTAGTTCAGAGATTGTGGTAGAGGTAGGGCTGAGGGTTAGGACTCTTAGTTTTAGGACTGTTAAGTGGGTGAAGGTTCTAGCTTGCTATATTTTTGTGGTAGTTTTTTTCCTATATAGCCTCAGTGTGGACTCAATAACAGGTATTCTTATCCTCATCTTGTTGTGGGATGAGGTAAGCCTTCTAGGCATCTTGTCCATATTTATGGAAACATTTTGATGGTTTTGAAGAAGAAATAACTTGACTTTTTCTGATCTGCACTGCATACATATGTACAAATACTGCAGGGTCTTGAGGGGGACCTGCAGGGGGAATAATCTGAGGAAAGTGTAGAGTTAGGGAAATAGTATAATTTTTCCAGTTGTGCCTTTTTATTTTGAGAGTAATTGGATTATGGAATGGGTAAGCAGGATTGATTAGCACTGCCTCATTATCCATGTGTTTAGGGTTCTCAGGATTGGTATACTTAGATTATTACACTAGAAGTGTTCAGTATTTACCCATTCCTCTCCTCCGTCCTCCCAAACCATAAGTAGTATTGGGAGGCAGTGTTCCTGGAGGAGTTGTGTGGTTATTAGCATTAAAGATCAATGAAAGAGGCTGGGCATGGTGGCTCACGCCTGTATTCCCAGTACTTGAGGAGGCCAAGGTGGGCGGATCACCTGAGGTCAGGAGTTCAAGACCAGCCTCACCAACATGGTGAAACCTCATCTCCAGAAAAATACAAAAATCAGCCGTATGTGGTGGCATGCACCTGTAATCCCAGCTACTCAGGAGGCTGAGGTGGAAGAATCGCTTGAACCCGGGAGGCAAAGGTTGCAGTGAGCTGAGATCGTGCCGTTGGCTGTGCCTGGGTGACAGAGTGAGACTCCATCTCAAAAAAAATAAATAAATAAAAAGTTCACTGATTTATTTTAAGTTTCTTATTTATTCTGTCTCTGTATGTGTCACTAAATCAGTTCTTATTCTTTGGGGCTGGATGATGCATTGTGAGTTCGAAGGGAAATTAGAAATTGGAGCTGGAGGACTGTCTTAATCTATTTTATGCAAAGCTTCAAATGTCTTTTCAAATTAATATTCTGCAGTTTATGAATTAAATACTGTATAGGCTGCCTCATATTTTCTCAGTCTTTAGTCTTCTGTTGGGTTACAGGTTAAATCTGAGGGGGACACTGCAATAGAGAATTCTCTTAAGTTTCAAGATAACAGATTTTTTTTGACTGAAACACTTTTAGACCTTTATTAAATCAGAGACTTATTTGTCATTTGTGAACAAAGAGGTTAGAATGGAGAATGCCCAAATTAAGATTTATTCAGTAATTAGACTATGAATTAGAGTATAAAGTAGACTATGAATTAGAGTGTGAAGATTTAAAGGTATGTGCAGTGTAATTCTGACTACCTGGAGTTAGTGCAAATTTCACAATTGTGCAGATGCCTTCCAGAACATTCTCCTCAATGCAGACACCAAGTCCAAGCTCCAGGTTTGGCAGGTCACCCACACTTCTGACTAACTGTCTATAGATTCTGAGGTCCTACTATTTTCTCAGATTTTATAATTGACTAAGGTTTTTTAAATGACTAGTAGAACTCAAGAAAGTGCTATACATATTAGTTTTATTATAAAGGATACAAATGACCAGATGCATAGAGCAAAATCCCGGCAGGTCCCACACAAAGCTTCCCTGTCCTCAGGATGCATTATCTGCCCACTAGTGTATATCACCAACCAGGAAGCTCACCAGAACTCCTGATGTCCAGGACTTTTGTTGGGCATTCATTATGTTGACAAGATTGAATCACTGGACGTGTCGTTGAATTCAGTCAGCAACTCTCCTGCCCTCCGAGGAGGGCTTGCTCAAAGCCCCAACCCTTTAATCTTTGTTTGATCTTTTGTGGCCTGGTTAGTCACCATCTTGAGACATCTCATTACCATGAACTCAGGTGTGATCCTAGGGACGCACCTGGAATAACAAGCACATTTCTTTCACTTGGTAAATTCCCAGGATGTATAGGTTATTTCCCAGGAACCAGGAGCAAAGACCAGCTAAATTCTGTATTATACAGAAACATGTTTAAAATGTGACTGAAAAACTATAGAAAAAAGTCCAATTTCCAAATCCTTACCTACCAACAAGGGCAGCATTGTTGGTGATTCTCCACCTCCTCACCTGAAGGCAAGCTAACTGTCATTTCCTGTATCTCTTCCTTCTTATGATCAGATTTCACAGCCAGGTTACCCATTCATAGGGGTATGTTGAGGGCTTTTCTCTGGAATTCCCTGCTTACCAGTAGATGATGGGTTTACGTATTTTAAGAGCCCTTAAATAGCCCTGGAAGTTTTATATTTCGGGTAGTGATTTGTCAGGAGGATCAGTATGAAGGACAGCCTGAACATCTCCCTGCAAATGCTTTAGCAGCATATCCCTCCTCACCCCGGGGAGAAAGGATTGTTCATATAGGATAATTTGAAAGTTAGTGACTATATATGGTACTGATGGTGTTTCTTCAGGGCTACCAGCTCTTGTGTTTTTAGTTCTTTTGGAAATATTTCTAGACTTGGTAAGTATCTAAGTATCCACTAATCCCCTTGCACAATCTCTGTGTAGAGATTCCTGTTTTGTTTTATAATTTCTCATAAGATAGTGTCATGCTCTGACCCTAAGGAAAGGTCTTGCCTTGGTGTGGTGGCTCATGCATGTAATCCCAGCACTTTGGGAGACTAAGGTGGGTGGATCACCTGAGGTCAGGAGTTGGAGACCAGCCTGGCCAACACGGTGAAACCTCATCTCTACTAAAAATACAAAAAAATTAGCCAGGTGTGGTGGCGGGCACCTGTAGTCCCAGCTACTTGGGAGGCTGAGGCAGGAGAATGGCATGATTCTGTGAGGCGGAGCTTGCAGTTAGCCCAGATTGCGCCACTGCACTCCAGTCTGGGTGACAGAGCGAGACTCTGTCTCCAATTAAAAAAAAAAAAAAAAAAAAAAACCGGGTGTGGTGGCGGGCACCTGTAATCCTAGCTATTTGGGAGGCTGAGACAGGAGAATCACTTGAACCCAGAAGGCGGGGTTTACAGTGAGCCAAAGTTACATCATTGTACTCCAGCCTGGGCAACAGAACGAGACCCTGTCTCAAAAAAAAAAAAAAAAAAAAAAAAAAAAGGACTATCTTCTTAAATGTAAGGGTCCCTAGTTTTCTTTCACATGGTTTCTTACAAAGACAAATGTCCTTCTATCATTTATATATATTGTGCTCTTGTTGTAGGTGTCAGTTGTACCCGAGGCGTTCCCAGCAGCAGCAAGTACCTGTGGTGGATTTCCAGGCTGAACTGAGGCAGGCATTCTTAGCTGAGACACCAAGAGGTGGTTAAAGCCATATTGGAATAGCGAAGAATCTGATTCCAAGCAAAAACCAGGTAAGAACTAATGCAGCAATGATCAAGAATAAAGAATCATTAAAGAATGGGTGTTGGGGGTTCTCTTAGTTATCAGTCACACATTACTTTTTTTCCTTAGAGCTTCATACAATAAGCACATTGCAGAAAGTTTTAAAAAGTAAAAGCAGGACCTTAAATTTTCTGCCCTGACACTTTTGTCATGTTTCTGTATTCCAGTTATTGTACTACATGTTTTTCAGGTAGTTTTCTTTTGTGTTTTCTTTTTTAATGATATAAAAATATTTCACTATAAATGGCTCTGGAATACCCTGTTACTGAATGTTTTATAATTTCTTTTTGTGGGAGGTGTCATTTTTTTCTGCCAGTAGTTTGAACGAAGCTTTAGTAGATAGCTTTGTATAAAAGTTAAGGTAGAATAATCTTTTCAGATACGCAGATGTAAAAATAAATTGAATCAAGGAATATGAACTTAAGGTACATTTTTCTAAATTTATTGCAAAGTATTATATTAGTATTCATTGCTTTCAAAAAATAAAAGGCCAGTTACAACATACTTTCACAGCATTATTTTAGTTCGAAGTTAATGTCTAGTGAATTATAAATATACAACACATAATTAACAATGAGTATTAGAGAACCTAAATACTTTCTCATGCTTATTTACTAATTCTTTTTGTTTTGTCTTTTTCTCACTTTTCTGTTTTAACCAATGTATTTCCTATTTGAATCAGCAATGTAATAAAAATATGATAAATTTTCAACGTGATATAGATTTATTTGGTTTCTTTTTATGTTGTTGCTTTCATTTTTTAGGAAAAAGCTATTACAAAGTTGATTTTGATTTATTTTCTTGTTTTTCCTTTGTGATTTTTCTTTTTTTCTACTTTAAGTTTAGAATGCCCTTATTTCTGAGAGTTTACTGTTTACTTTTTACAAAGTAAGAGCAGGGAGGAATTGGGTTTACTGATAAATTTCTTCTAGCCTTTTTTTAAAGTCTGTTTTTGAAATATTATTCTTCAACTTGAATCAGTGAGGCTTGTTTATGGCCACCATTTTGAGTTACTTATTTATTTAGAGATGAAGTCTCACTCTGTCGCCCAGGCTGCAGTGCAGTGGTGTAGTTTCGGCTCATTGCAACCTCTACCTCCCAGGTTCAAGTGATTTTTCTGCCTCAGCCTCCGAGTAGCTGGGATTACAGGCACCCCCAACCGCACCTGGCTAACTTTTGTATTTTTAGTAGAGACGGAGTTTTACCATGTTCTTCAGGCTGGTCTCAAACTGCTGAGCTCAGGTGATCCACCCGCCTTGGCCTCTCAAAGTGCCGGGATTACAGGTGTGACCCACTGTGCCTGGCCAATTTTGAGTTTAAATCAAAGGAGACAGAAATTTTCTGAGAAATCCTCCTTTCTTGAATCCTTGAATCCTTTATACTCAACATTTTCTAGTAATCGCATAAGCAGATTGGAATCTGATCATTGTCCCAAGCTGTTCCCTAGAGTAAGGAAATTTTTCATTGAATAGGTGTGCACAACTGATTTTTTTCTTTTTAGGAATTTTTCAGCTCAGTTCAGTTCACAGATTTTTGTAAATTTTTAAATACAACATTTAAGTCAGACATTATATTCTGCAAGTAGGACCATCTAATTTTATGGTATTTATTTATATCTTATTCTAGTCTCAACTGCTAGTTCTACCTAGATATTTACCCGTTACTAGTATTCCTGTAGAACACAGGTTGGTAATATAGCTGGACCACTACCTGTGTCTATAAATGAAATTTTATTGGAACACAGCTAAGTTCATTTATTATGTTACCCTTGGCCACATTGGTGCAGCTTTGAGTAGTTGTGGCAGACTGAAGGACAGGCAAAGCGTAAAATACTTAGTATCTTGCTATTTAAAAGAAAAAAATTGGCTGAGTTTTGTTTTCGAGGAGCAGATTCAAAGAAGAAAACACCAAAGTGGGGGCCAGTGAATATAGTCATAATGTCATAGAAGGTGATGAAGAATGGATTATAGAAGTATGTATGAAGTATACATTACAGGGTAGACAATCAGATGAATTTCTTGGGGAAGGGATCAGTCTAAGTCATGTTAAAGCCTGCTGTGGAGGAAGATGGGTAATCTTAATGACATTTAAACACTTGGTACCCTTTTGCATTAAAAATGTAAGGCACATTATGACCAGGAAAAATAGGAAAATAAACTATTATGTGGCTGGGTGTGGTGGCTCACGCCTGTAATCCTAGCACTTTGGGAGGCCGAGGCAGGTGGATCACCTGAGGTCAGGAGTTTGAGACCAACCTGGCCAACATGGCGAAACCCTGTCTGTACTAAAAATGCAAATGTTAGCCGGGTATAGTGGCAGACACCTGTAATCCCAGCTACTCGGGAGGCTCAGGCAGGAGAATTGCTTGAACCCTGGGGACAGAGGTTGCAGTGAGCAGAGATTGTGCCATTGTGCTCCAGCCTGGACAACAGAGCAAGACTTCTATCTCAAAAAACAAAAACAAAAACATTGTGTTATGAATGTTCTATTTTTGTTTGGTACCTAAATATTTACTAGGGTACATATCCAATTGGATACTTACCTAGTAGTTGGGATGCAGGGTGTACTGTTAGTATGACTTTTAAACGTTTTTGTTACATTGTTTTCTAAACACATCATGAGAAGTATTGATTGCCACTAAAAATTAGTAGACCATTAGTTTCTCAGTAAACCCTTTGTATTCTGGTGTTCTTCTGTTTTTGTTAAACCTTTCCAATAAAGGAAATTTGTTTTCTTGTGTTTTTAATTGGAATTATTGCATATTAATATTTTGTATTTAGTTTTCTTTTGTCACTTGTTTTTGCATACTCTTCGGTGGAGGATCTCTACGGAGACCCTCTATAATTTTAAATTTTAACAGATGAATATCGATACTCTGTGGTGTGTCTCATTTGCTATATGTACCTTGGCCAACCCTAGTCATCTTAGTTTACTTTTTGCTATATGTGCTTTGGCCAACCCTAGTCATCTTATTTTACTTTTGAATTAAAGTAGATTTACATTTTTATGCAGTTTAATCATTTGAATGTCTACAGTTTCCTAAAGTTTGAGAACTTGTGCTTCCGTGAGGGATACCAGTTGGTTTATTTGCTTATGTGTCCTTTGATCTCCGAAGATACACTATGACTGCTGATCCATCCTTGCAGTGTGATGTTGCTACTGTTGTCTCCTTTCTCTTGAAGTTTTGTTCTCTTGTGCTGTAAAGATAAATTTGACCACCCAGCAGATATATTTTGTTTCCCTTACAAGGTCATGACTACATTGTATCACATTTAGGGATGAGAGAGAACTGTTTGTAAATTTCAAATCTGTCTCCTAAAGGAATCCTTTTAACTGCTGTAGGAGGTCAACTCCTGTTGTGAGTGAAACATGTATCTCTTCTATCTATACAGGTTATTATTTTATTATATTGTTTATGATATATATATACACACATATATATGCAAAATATATATAATATATAAAATATATATATATATTTAAAATAATCAATCCCTAAATCTCTAGGTCTTCAGTTCTTTGGGCCATAACTCACATCCCTAGATGTCTTTCATACATATGGACCGCTAAGCTTGTGGGAGTTATTTATATCCTATTGCTCAAGGTCATCGCCAAGGTCTGATTTTTCACAAAAAAATTCCAACCTCTGGCATAAATGGGTTAAAAACAGCCTTAGTGATGTAGAGCTGATAAACATAAAATCCACCCAATTCAAATGCATGAAACAATGATTTAAGTAAATTTATAGAACTGTGCAATCATTGACATGAACTACTCAGGAAACATTTTCATCAGCACAGTAAGATCTGTCATGCTCATTCACAGTCATGATCCTCGTCGTCTCTTTGGATGGCTGAAGGTCCCAAGTGTTGCAATGCTATAAAAATGGATATTGCTGGCTGGGTGTGGTGGCTCACTGTAATCCCAGGACTTTGGGAGGCTGAGGCTGGCAGATCACCTGAGGTCAGGAGTTCGAGACTAGCCTGGCCAACATGGCGAAACCTCATCTCTATTAAAAATACAAAAGTTACCCGGGCATGGTGGCAGGTGCCTGTATTCCCAGCTACTCAGGAGGCTGAGGCAGGAGAACCACTTGAACCCGGGAAGTGGAGGCTGCAGTGAGCCGAGATTGTGCCATGACACTCCTGCCTGGGTGACAGCACGAGACTCCATCTCAAAACAAACAAACAAAAAAAAGGATATTGCTGTTGAGTCTCACATACCATGTTTTCTTGGATTTAGACTGCTTTATAAAGAATCATAATATTCAAAACTTCTGTTTATGGGCCTTAAACTCTCTTACTCGTTATGTATAGGTCAGAAACTACATTTAATTTTTGTGGGGGTCTTTGCTTATTTGAAAAGTTCTTTTAAGATCGTTATAAGTTTTATTTAATACTTTTTAAAATGTACAGACATCAGATTCATGGCCACTGAATGACAGCCAGGCATTAGAGTATTCCTTTTTTTCGAGATGGAGTTTCACTCTTGCTGCCCAGACTGGAATGCAGTGGTGTGATCTCGGCTCAAAGGAATACTTTTGAATCCTTTCAAAAGTAGTTTGTGTTCCATTTTTAAATTAGTATGATAAGCACTTTGAGACCTTTTACAATTCGGGCTAGATTTGGCTGCCATATTTAATAGCATTTTTTTAATTATGGAGAAAAGGGAAACAGTATGCATGTTTGATTACGGTCATGAGCTGCATAACAATTCCAGTCACCAACAGACTGCATGTGTGATGGCAGTCCCTTAAGATTACAAAACCAAGTTTTTATTGTACCTTTTATCTTTTTTTCCCCACTGAGATGGAGTCTTGCTCTGTTGCCCAGGCTGGAGTGCGGTGGCACCATCTCAGCTCACTGCAAACTCTGCCTCCTGGGTTCAAATGATTCTCCTGCCTCAGCCACCTGAGTAGCTGGGATTACAGGCACCCGCCACCACACCCAGCTAATTTTTGTATTTTTAGTAGAGACACCATGTTGGCCAGGCTGGTCTTGAATTCCTGACCTCAGGTGATCCGCCCACCTTGGTCTCCCAAAGTGTTGGGATTACCGGCGTGAGCCCCCACACCCAGCCTCTTCTCTGTTTAACATTGTATTGTGAGTGTTCATGGTATTCAGGATAGTAACATGATGTACAGGTTTGTAGTGTAGGATCTACCATATAGCCTAAGAGTATAGTAGACTCTCTGTGTATCCTCTAGGTTTGTGTAAGTACATTGTTCATACCATGTTAAAATCACCCAGCGCATTTCTCCTCATGTATCCCCATTGTTACATGACTGACTTATTTATTTTGAGATGGAGTTTTGCTCTTGTTGCCCCCTCTTGTTGCCCAGGCTGGAATGCAGTGGCACGATCTCGGCCCACTGCCACCTCTGCCCCCCAGGTTCAAGAGATTCTCCTACCTCAGGCTCTTGAGTGGCTGGGATTACAGGCGCCCACCACCATGCCTGGCTAATTTTTTGTGTTTTTAGCAGAGATGGGGTTTCACCATGTTGGCCAGGCTGGTCTCGAACTCTTGACCTCAGGTGATTCACCCGCCTTGGCCTCCCAGAGTGCTGGGATTACAGGCATGAGCTACCGAACCCAGTCGTTAACGTGATTTATAACTTTGTCCTTCATTACATGATGTATGAAAGTTGTTTATGTGAGTCTATATATATATATATTCCATAGTTGTGTATCCTCTTTTGACATGGGAAGTCTTAGGCAGGTTTATAACACATTTGGCTCTTAGTGGGGAAAGATTACTTGCCATCATCTTGAAGTGAATTTAGGGGAAGAAAGAATGTTGCAAATGACAACGTAAGATATTTCTCAGAAAAGAGGAAAAATCTGAATGAAAGAGTAATTGAGATGTTGATACAGAGATAACTTGATATGAATTCTGAACTAGAGACACACTACCTTAAATGAGGATGGAAAGAAAAATACTAAATTTTGGAAAATGAAGCTTAGTTTTTGAAACATGTAGGAATTACTAGGTAAAATAAAATTCAATGAGTTTCATCAGTCCTAAGTGTGTCAAATGTGACAGTTAAGAATGGGACTAGTGAAATTTGGCAGTTACTTGGTGAGGAAGCTAGTATGAGAGGAAGGATGTTTTTGAATATGTTTGTCATAGTGATTTTCATGCCTGTTTTAAAATATGGTAGATTGCAGTGCAGCTTTAACATGCTTTTCTCTGCAGGCTCCGTCTACTCTTTGAAGCTTCTGCCCAGCTTGCATTGTTTCTAGGAGAACCTGCGTCCTACCTTTATCTATAGCCTTCCCCTAGGTCTTCAGAAGCACCAAGTTTTAACTGTGGACATTGGATTTGGTGGAACAGCAATCATGGTAAGTTGTACAATAAGGCTGAGGGTTGAAAATGTGATGTAAGGGCTGAAAGAAAGAATTTGCCAGCATGGGCAGTGATTTTGGGTTCTGAATGTTAGTATACATCCATGGATATAGATTCTCATTGCACTGAGTATCAGCTGGAGATGAGCTGATTTTTTAAATTTTTTTCAGACCGAGTCTTGCTCTGTCTCCCAGGCTCACTACAACCCTGGGTCCAAGAGATTCTTGTGCCTCAGCCTCTTTATTAGAGACAGGGTTTCACCGTGTTGGCCAGGCTGGTCTCAAACTCCTGACCTCAAGTGATCCACCCACCTCGGCCTCGCAAAGTGCTGGGATTACAGGCGTGAGCCACTGTACCTGGCCGTGAGAAATGTTTTATGATGTGAGAAAATACAGGAGTATTTGGTCATGATTCCACCAGTGGTGAAGGACTGTCCTGCAGATGATGGACTCTCAGGTCAGATTACAATAGAAATAAAGAGGACTTTGAAAATGGAAGGGTTTTGGCATTAATAGTACAGAGAAAAGCAGTCTGGAGAGGGAGAACACCCTAATCATTGTGGTTTGGTTTAGTTAGGGGAGTGGACAGTTTACAGCATGCATTGTCTAAGAGAAGAATAATCACCCCTAAGGAGGTGAAAATTGGTTCTTGAGATGTGAAAAAATACTTCATAATCCTTTGTGGTCCTCCAGAGACCCATATTAAATATGGAAGAATGTTGGTGAAAAAGTAGGAGAAAATATTTGTTTAGTTAAGGAAACCAGGGTTGGATTATATAAGGGCGGAGAAGAAGCAGAAGATTATAAGATTAGGGTGTTGGCAACCTGAACATGACTCTTGTCTTACTGCTTCCAGACTGTGGGCAAGAGTAGCAAGATGCTGCAGCACATTGACTATAGAATGAGATGTATCCTACAAGATGGCCGAATCTTCATTGGCACCTTTAAGGCTTTTGACAAGCATATGAATTTGATCCTCTGTGATTGTGATGAGTTCAGAAAGATCAAGTAAGGCTGATTTGGGTAAATGGGGGTTGGACGCAGAGGCAGTGGGAAGGGAAGGCCAGAGCTGGAGTAAGGGATTTCCAAGGGTAACTGAGGTAGGTAGGGAAGCTAAGGTAGAGCCAGTCTATTGTTTCACCTCTTGACCTGATCTCTGAATTAGGTCAGAGTCTGCATATAAACTCTTAAGTTTGTGAGACAATCATGGATTTATTACTGGGAATAAAAGTGTATGTTGTGCTCAAAATATTAAGTTATATTTATTTTTAAAATTGAGAAAAATGCTATTGTTAATTAATTGGTTGGCTTCTGCAGCAGTCTTAGACCGAATAAATCTGGGTTGAAATAGAGAATAATAATTGCTCTTCATGGTTGAGGAGTTGGGATATGGTTGCTATTTGTTATCCTCTCTTTGCCTATTACTGTTCGCATTATTTCAGTTGTGTCACCCTGTCATTATGATTTAATTATTTAAGTAATGTTTTAAAGAAATTTCCATTTGAATATGGAAACCGAAGTTTCAACTTTGTTTTCCTTAAAAGGCATTTTACAAAAGAAATTAGTCTTGTTGTAGTGTTAACATCAAAGGAACATTCTGTAAAAGACTAAAGTTAGATCAGGAAACAGCTTTACTATTTCCCCTTTTATATTAACTGTTTACAGATTTTTTTTGGTTTGTTTTTCAGTGATAACTTAATATCTGTTTAGCATCGGTTGCCTTAATTGATACTTGAGGTTGTATAAATATTTTGATGAGTGAGTGATCTAGGGGTCACTAAAATTTATCTCACTAAAATTTAATTCTGATTTGTAGGCCAAAGAATGCGAAGCAACCAGAGCGTGAAGAAAAGCGGGTTTTGGGTCTGGTGTTGCTGCGTGGGGAGAACTTGGTATCCATGACTGTGGAGGGGCCACCCCCCAAAGATGTAAGGAAGATGTAGGGCAGGACAGAACTTTAATTTGCAAGGACATCATATTATGTGAGATGTCTGAAATCACGGTACAGCACAGACACAGTTTAACATGGATTGTCAAATAACATGTGCCAAGCACTTAGTATCAATTGTTGGTTGCCTATGCTATTTGGGATAAGGGTTTTTTGGTGAATTCTGTGTGCTGGGCATTACCTAGGTGAGGGTAGGAGTTGCTGATTCATGTTTGCTTGGTATGTTTATAAAAGAGCTGTTTTCACAATTTGACAAATAATGCGCATTTTATCCACAAGATACCTCCATGGTATACTTGCTTGCTTGTTCATTTGGATACAGAACTAATATGAGATAGGTGTCTGGGAAAATGGTGGAGAGAAGTGATCTCTGATGCATAAAAATACTGAGAACTTGTAAATTGTTTGATTTTAGGCAATAAATTTTCTTGTTTCAGACTGGCATTGCTCGGGTACCACTTGCTGGAGCTGCTGGAGGCCCTGGGGTTGGTAGGGCAGCTGGTAGAGGAGTACCAGCTGGTGTGCCGATTCCCCAGGCCCCTGCTGGATTGGCAGGCCCTGTCCGAGGAGTTGGGGGACCATCCCAGCAGGTGAGGAACCAGCAGAGGGTTTTATATTATTGGGAGAATGTGACTAAGCCAGAGGTCGAGGAGATTTAAAAACCTGAGTGTACATGTCATACTATGTAAAGGGCATATGGTCTAGGAGGAACCAACGGACAGATATACAGGAGGAAGGGAATAAAACTAGCTACTTAAAATGGTCATTGGGTGATTAAAATTACCTGAGTTACTCTTGGTAAGAATAACTTGCCACTAGTGGTGAGTGAACAGAATGCATGGATATACCTCAGTTGAAAAGATCAAAGGACTTTGTGGATGTCAGTGTACTAAGATTAGTTTTTAAAATACGGGAATAGGCCAGGTGCGGTGGCTTATGCCTGTAGTCCAGCACTTTGGGAGGCCAAAGTGGGCAGATCACTTGAGGTCAGGAGTTGGAGACCAGCCTGGCCCACATGGTGAAAACCCCATCTCTACTAAAAATACAAAAAACTGCTGGGCCTGGTTGGGGGTACCTGTAATCCCAGCTACCCAGCAGGCTGAGACAGGAGAATCGCTTGAACCCGGGAGTGGGAGGCTGCAGTGAGCTGAGATTGCACCATTGCGTTGCAGCCTGGGTGACAAGAGTGAAACTGTCTCAAAAAAAACACCATGGGAATAATGAGAGAGGTACAACATTGCAACAGTTGTTTGTATCTAATTGGTCATTTTTCTCATTTATTTTCTGTGTTTGAATAACATGAAGGTGTGTATCACTTTGTTTGTTTCTCGCCTTACCTTCTCAGGTAATGACTCCACAGGGAAGAGGCACTGTAGCAGCTGCTGCCGTTGCTGCCACTGCCAGCATTGCTGGAGCCCCAACACAGTACCCACCAGGACGGGGGACTCCGCCCCCACCTGTTGGCAGAGCAACCCCACCTCCAGGTAAGGGACTGGTGAACATTAAGACGAATTTGAATCTCTGACGAGAGAGAGCTTACTGATTTAAGACACAGCCTGAGAGCCTAACTCAGAATCTGGGGCATATGCTTCCTCCCTCTTCTAGGTACTGGTGTTTAGTGAAAGACGTAGAAGAGTAATTGTCATTTAGAAATCATTTGACTCTTATCACTGTTGTCTGGCCCATTTCTTTAGGGATTATTTGGGCTAAATTCTAACAGCTTTTCTAAGCCGGTTTATGAGGCCTTTATTTCTACCATTTTTCATCGCAGGCATTATGGCTCCTCCACCTGGTATGAGACCACCCATGGGCCCACCAATTGGGCTTCCCCCTGCTCGAGGGACGCCAATAGGCATGCCCCCTCCGGGAATGAGACCCCCTCCGCCAGGAATTAGAGGTGAGTGGGAGCATAGGGGCTTGATGGTTCAGCCAGGCCCCTGAATATGTGTATCCTCTTTTTCTCAATGTTTCTATTTCCTTTCCAGGTCCACCTCCCCCAGGAATGCGTCCACCAAGACCCTAGCATACTGTTGATCCATCTCAGTCACTTTTCCCCCTGCAATGCGTCTTGTGAAATTGTGTAGAGTGTTTGTGAGCTTTTTGTCCCCTCATTCTGCATTAATAATAGCTAATAATAAATGCATAGAGCAATTAAACTGTGAGGTACTGTTGTATATATTTTTTTGCCTGTTGATTTTGATGAGATCTTAAGTTACTGTGGATGAGGTGATGCCTATTAAGCAGTAGATTCAAATCATATTCTCTTTCATTCTTAGGATAAAAAGGTTTTCTGCTTTCTAACTTTCACTTTGTGCATTGACTGGTGTTAGTTAATAGTGTTTTCATGACCCAGGGGGTTTTAAGTGGTTGTGCTGCTTCCCACGTGGCCTCCTGCTTCTCCTGTTACTAAGTCATGTTATCTGAAGGGAAGTGGGGATGGGATGAAAGCCCTTGTAAGGCCACCTGTATATTGAAGGAAATTGTAATGAATCACGATCATGCTCGTTACGTATCAAGGCTTTTGAAATAGAAGTTACTCTTTTTCTTGGGATGTTGACCTCAGTTGATCAGGTTTTACAGTGCCCTATGATCACAATAGAGGATGTGATACTGGAATAATCATTTTCTACCATTGAGTAAGTATTTATTTATAAATTACTAAATGAGTGGAAGGTCCTGGGTGCTGGGAGGCAGGAGGTTGCATATTTGAGCGAGTAAGTTGGATCACTGATAATAGAGATAACTGACACACTAAACCATACTTGGTGCACTGAAATACAAATTACAGTTATGTTCAGTGGTGTCACTAAGTGACAAATTGGGAGTAAATAGTTCAGGAATTCCCGAGTCTCTAGGTCCAGTTCAAGTTGGTTACGGGACAAAGAAGCCATTCTTAAAAGGGAAGAGATTTTTAGGTTTTGCAGCTAAGGTTTATAGTAGGCAGCAAGGGAATGATTCATAGTGATTGTAACAGTTGATTACCAGGTACTATAGAGATTGGTGTTAGCTCCATGATAATACTGATAGACTGATTGGAGTTACGTTTTTTCTCTTGAATTTACCAGGAGTGGTTGTGAATGTCACCTTTTCCATCTTTTAAATCACATCCTTGCAGGTGGTAATTACTCAAGGAAAAGGAACTATCAGAGTAACAGCAGTTCCTGTTACTGACTTGATATGGTCTCTGCCTGAATAGCTTCTTGGATTAATGGCCACTGTCAGGTAAGGAAAATAAAGAGGCCAAGCCTAGTTGCTTTAGGAGTTACATAATACAGGTGCGACATCAGTGTTCTCAGAATTTGTAAATGTTAAACTTCTTGATTTACCAAAGCCACAACCAAAGTACTTTATCTGGATCTTTGAAGACAGAGCTCCTCAGTTCACACAAATTGACTGATGAAAAGACAAACACTTTTCCTCTACAAACTGTGGGGTAGTATGTAGAGCAACCTGTGATTTCTTCCCCTACTGCTCTGGAGTTACTTCTAATTATACTTTTTTGTTTGTTTTTGGAGGGGAAGCATTTCTCCTTGCATTGGTTTGCTGGTGTGGATGGCCCTTAGATTTTGGCATGAGTGATTATGCAGCATATTTGAAGAAAACCTGTTTTCAGGACCTTTTTAATTAAATATGGCCTGTTGCATGAGTTAAAGGTAAGTTATAAGAACTCTAGATTCCACAAGATGCTTGCTTCTTGTAGTTAATTTGCTTGGTGATAATACAGTTTCTTTTGAGAATCCTGATTGTGATGATATAATAGAAGAAAACTTGGGATATAGATAGTATAATTGAGTATGGTGAATCTTTTGTTATGGAATGCTAGTCTAAGCTTCTGCGTGTTTCCACTAGGGACACACATCAACATACCCGTCTTAAAACATTCTTGGTAGTTAATCCTTGGTGTTACTTAAAAATCATCCTACACATTCTTGCATTAAAATACATACATGTGGCTGGGCGTGGTGGCTGACGCCTGTAATCCCAGCACTTTGGGAGGCCAAGGCGGGCGGATCACGAGGTCAGGAGATCAAGACCATCCTGGCTAACACAGTTAAACCCCATCTCTACTAAAAAATACAAAAAATTAGCTGGCGTGGTGGTGGGCACCTGTAGTCCCAGCTACTCGGGAGGCTGAGGCAGGAGAATGGTGTGAACGTGGGAGGTGGAGCTTGCAGTGAGCCAAGATAGAGCCGCTGCACTCCAGCCTGGAGCGTGGAGCCTGGAGCACCGCTGCACTCCAGCCTCTGCACTCCAGAGCAGAGTGAGACTCGGTCTCAAAAACAAACGAACCACAAAAACAACAACAAAATATATATATACACACACACACACATTTCTCATCCAAAACATGGTTGGCCAACAACTTTCTGATTTCCTGATACACATTTCATTAAGTGACTCCATAAATATATTCATGTTGCACATCATGTTTGACATATGCTTTCATTGTAGGTTATAGAATAATTTCAAATAGAATTTTGGGATAAAAATTTTGCTACCTTAAAATAGGTAATGAAGTATTTGAGGTATTCTCTTTTTATATGATAGGTAATCTTGGCTTGGAATTAAAAAGATTCTGAAAGTTGCTTAGGGAGCTCCCTGCTTTCGTGAACTCATTCCTTAATTATGATGTCAAATTTCAGAAGTTTGTTATTAACATACGGTATTTTGCTTTTTATAGGTTCTTGTAATAGACTATTAAAAGTGGAAGTTGATTTACATTGATATGTGAAATAGTGTTGCTTGACTAGGATTTTCATGATCTCATTTCAAAGCTTAGCAGAAACACCCTTTACCTGATA
Source organism: Chlorocebus sabaeus (assembly GCF_047675955.1). Lineage (NCBI taxonomy): Eukaryota > Metazoa > Chordata > Mammalia > Primates > Cercopithecidae > Chlorocebus > Chlorocebus sabaeus. The sequence goes on along the minus strand of NC_132929.1, from coordinate 3,788,514 downwards.
TGTTTACCTCTGATACTACCTTCACTGATTTCAGCAGGTAGTCAGTTATAATCCATGGGTTGAAGTTTTTATTTATTTATTTATTTATTTTATTTTATTTTTTGAGACAGAGTCTCGCTCTCTTGTGCAAGCTGGAGTACAGTGGTTGGTGTGATCTTGGCTCACTGCAGCCTCCGCCTTCTGGTCTGAAGCTATTCTCCTGCCTCAGCCTCCTGAGTAGCTGGGATTACAAGTGTGGGCCACCACACCTGGCGACATTTTGTATTTTTGGTAGAGACAGTTTCACCATGTTGGCTAGGTTGGTCTCAAACTCTTGACCTCAGGTGATCTGCCTGACTCAGCTTCCCAAAGTCCTGGGATTACGGGCGTGAGCCCCTGTGCCCGGCCATGGGTTGAAGTTTTTAAATGCGTGTTTTCTGGTCGATAATACATTGCTTGATTCTGTCTTATATTTGCATTTCAATTCTCTTCATCTTGTCCATACACGTAATAATGCTTAGTACATGAATTTTATGTAATAAAGCAAGGTATATTTTCATGGGACTTTTGTAGTGGGAGAATGACATCTGAGCCTGAAATAAGATATTTGTGTTGTAACTTTTTCAGCGTCATGTGATACCATTTTTTGACCACTTAGTTGATGCCTCTGAAAGGAAGAGAGAATCTGATCGCTAAAATTTGATGTGTCGTCAGTGTGGATCCTACTCAGTAGTGTCACAACGAGGCTGAAAATAATAATAAGTGCTTTTAACACAGAAACGTAAACTGCTCAGGTAAAATAACCTTGTAAAGAAAAATAAGAATATATTGCGGAGGCCTTGGCTAGGTTCATGATGACACAGGACCTTGTCTGAACATAATGATTTCAAAATTTGAGCTTAAAAATGACACTCTGAAATCCAGTCAGTGTGCCTCATTAGACTTTTCGATTTCAAGATTTTCTGCAGAAAGTGTTGTGAAAACTTTGAATACTTAAAAATGACAGATGTAGTATTGCACTTTGCTAGTTGCTCAGATACTGTTTTTTATTTGTATAGATATTCTGAGTTCCTTTTTTTTCCTACATGTTGTACGTTGTTGAAAGCTAAAAGGAAACTTACCCTTGGACCACAGAAGGCACAGGCACTTGTTGAGATGGAAACAAGGATGTGTGAAAATGAGACTGCCACCTCTCGGATAAAAAAAAAAAAGCGCCAGAGTTCTAGGGTTCTAAGTGATGTCCAGGAAAGAGGAGGAATTATATTTATGGAGCATATATTGTGGAACACAGTGAGTATAGTACATGCCTTTAAATGAATACTGTTGGTATTTTAGAACAGTTGATTTTGTTTATGTGTTTTTTTCTTCAGCTGTGTGCAGTTGATCGACTTACACAGAGCCCATCACACAACAGATGTTGAAGAAATATTAAGTGAATGAATGAGGCAGCATTGCTAATTTTTGTAAAGTGAGACAGTATCTCACAGCCCAGGCTGGAGTTCAGTGGCATTAACATAAGTCACTGCAGCCTTGAACACCTGAGCTCAAACGATCCTTTCACCTTACCCTCCAGAGTAGCTGGGACTACAGTCACGTGTCAACATGCCTGGCTAATTTTAATTTTCTAATGTTTTTAGAGCTGGGATCTCACTATGTTGCTTAGGCTGTTCTTGAACTCCTGGCCTCATGCCATCCTCTTGCCTCAGCTGGTATTGTAGGTGTGAACCATTGTGCCAGGTACTAATTTTTTTCTTACGTTAGAAAACAAGTTTTTAGCTATTTCCTAGTTACTTCCTTATGACAGAATATCTCATCAGAATCTTGGCCCATATGATATCTGACTCCATACATTTACACCCATGAAGTAGTCAACCATTCCCAGATAGAGGTCATTTGAGTTATTTAGTGTTTACCAGCACTTGTTTAGTACCTTGCGATGATATTTACAGTGTATTTTTGGGTATGGTTTTGGGGTTATTTGGTGGTGGTGGTTAAAACGCCTGTAATCCCAGCACTTTGGGAGGTTGAGGCAGGTGGATCACCTGAGGTCAGGAGTTCGAGCCCAGTCTGGCCAACATGGCAAAACACTCTACTAAAAATACAAAAATTAGTCTGGCGTGGTGGCAGGTGCCTATAATCCCAGCTACTCCAGAGGCTAAGGCAGGAGAATTGCTTGAACCCAGGAGGCAGAGGTTGCAGTGAGCTGAGATCACGCCACTGGCACTCCAGCTTAGGTGACAGAGGTGAGACTCCATCTCAAGGAAAAAAAAGAATAGAAATCAGCAAGTGCTATTTGAGTTTACAGGAGTGAGAAGTCCTCTCTTGCATGGTGAGATGGGGAACACTTAATTCTATATAAATATTTGAGACCAGGTGTCATGGTTCAAGCCTGTAATCCCAGCATTTTGGGAGGCTGAGGTGGGCGGATCACCTGACATCAGGAGTTTGAGACCAGCCTGGCCAACAAAGCAATACCCTGTCTCAAAAATACAAAAAGTACCCGAGCTTGGTGGTGTGTGCTCATAATCCCAGCTACTCAGGAGGCTGAGGCAGGAGAATCACTTGAACTCAGGTGGCAGAGGTTGCAGTGAGCCAAGCCCGTGCCACTGCACTCCAGCCTGGGTGACAGAGTGAGACTCCGTCTGAGAAAAAAAAAATATCAAGTTCAAAGGATGTATTTATTAAGCCAATAGAAAGTAAAGAGGTGGGGAATAGTGTAGAAGTATATGTTGATAAAGGGATGAGGTGGTTGTACAATCGAAAGGGGGTTGCAGACATGGAGAAACAGTTCTTCTAGCTCTTCCACGTTCAGCGTCATCTATGTGAGTCATTGGAATCCTTTTTTACAAGGCCTGCTTGCCCGTGAGTTTTAAGAACTAATGCTGCATAGAAATTATTGGTAGGAAAAGCTTGGCTGGGTCAATTTGCTTTGCTGAGCTGATTCAACTTACAAAGCAAGGTCCACACTGAGTGCCCAAGGTTCAAGAAGGAGTCTCATGTTTGAACTTGACGTTTAGTTCATGTGAATCATTTTCTGTTGAACTATGAGAATACAGTGACCTTGAGAGTTAGGTTGTACATCTGAATTTTTTGGACTGTTTCTCATCTTTTGGATGTCTTGTTTGTATAGATGTGTTCATTTTATGTTATATCATTTGTTCTTCGGTAGCAAACATTGAGTTGAAATGATACAGTTCCTGAAATCTAATGATTTCATGTTTAGGAAATATGTATCAGGAATACTGTGGGTTGTCATGAGAAAATTTAGATTGTGTTGCTGTGCTACTTGGGTTTCTTGTCAGAGAAGTTATAGTTAGTTTAGACCTCCTTCAGAATCCTTTCGTTGGACTTTGTATTTCGTATGTTGTGCCAGCCTTGATTTTATTTGTCTTTCTATACCATTTGTTTACACTTAACTCTGAAATATTTTGATGCATATTTTCAGTGTACTCTAGTCCTAAAATTGGTTTACATTTAATTATTGGGGAGAATAGCAAGTTGTTGATAGTTATTTGTGGTGGCATTAGGATATTTCCGTTTCAGTGCTTTGGACAATTTGTTAGTGGAAATAATTACTATATTTAGCTTTATGAGACCCTACTGGCAGATTGCTCTGTGTGTGTGTGTGTGTGTGTGTGTGTGTGTGTCCTTCATGTAGATTGCTCTGTGTGTGTGTTTCCTTCATGTAGATTGCTGTGTGTGTCTTTTCTTCATAATTCCCCTTATTTCTGTGGGCTTTGAATGATACTGTTGTTGTTACTGTTGTTTTATATCCATTGTCACATAAAACTCTTATTTATTCTTCCAGGCCAGGGACTGTCCTTATGGGTAGAGATACACTGTCTGCAGGGAATTTTTTTTTTTTTTTTTTTTTTTTTTTTTTTTTACATATTTTTACTAGTTGATAGGAAAGACGTTGGGAAAGACCTGGGCTGGATTTGTGATGAGCTGTGTTTACTGAGCATGATGAAGTAAAGCTCAATGTGATTACTCTGAAGTCCAGCCTTAGTATCAGTCTAAGGACTCAGGACACAAATACTCAAAACATAAATTCTTAGACTCTAAATTTCACATGTTTTTTCCTATCAGTACAGGTTAAGGAGAGTGGCGTGTCATAGGTTTTTCCATTGCAATAGAGGGAAGTTGGTTCTAGATCCTTTAGTACAGTTAATCTTTTGTAGAGTGCGTTCTATGTTCACTGCATTGGTATGTCTCATCTTTGGCGTGATCTTGGCTCACTGCAACCTCTGCCTCTTGCGTTCAGGCACTTCTTGTTTCAGCTTCCAGAGTAGCTGCGATTACAAGCATGTGCCAACATGCCCAGCTAATTTTTGTATGTTTTTGTGGAGACAGGCTTTGCCATGTTTGCCAGGCTGGTCTCTAAGTGATCCACCCACCCGCCTCAGCCTCCCAAAGTGCTGGGATTGCATGCGCAAGCCATGCATGCAGCCACACCTTTGCTGATTTCTACTATGCATTTCAAGTGATCACTTCAAGAGAATAAGTACCTGGGAGCTCCTGTGCTCTTTTTTTTTTTCTTTTTTTTAACCCTATTGCTTGCGTCACCTGGTTCCAAACTTGTACAAGTTTCATGAGTATGTTTCTGTCACTGAGGCAGCTTCTCCATTTAGCATATCATTGAGAAATTGCTAGTTTGTGGCTGAGACATTGCTTTGGTTTGAGAGGACACTTAATTTATATATTTAGCAGAATGCTTAAGTTACATTTACAGGGATTAATTTAATTCTACTTTTAATTAAGTTGGCCATTTGCTGTATCTTTACAAGACATAGATGGAGATTTAGTTTTGACTCTTAGATTCAGTTAAGGGGATGAAATTGGCATTATATAGTTTTTGATGCTGAGCCCCACGGAGATTAAATGATTGCTAAATACCATGCCATTTTTGAATCACATCTCTAATTTCACATTATTCTATACTCTACTTTTGCTTGTATGATTGATGGGTCTTTTGTTATCTGTGATGGACATTCTATGAGCAGGTGCTTTTGTTTTGCCTGTAATATTATGAAGGAAGAATGGTGAATAAAAAGGTAATTTAGAGAAGCCTGTATTAAACATAGCATGAACATTGAATATAGCAAGATCTTATTCTCTAGCTTTTTTCTTAGTTGATAAATTCTGTATGTGTTGTGTGTGTACATATGTACATATTAATGACGTCAGTGTTGATGCTGTCGTTTGTCACATGGCACATGACTGGTTTATAGTAAAAGCTGTTGGGGTTCAGAGAAATGAACATTCTTTTGAAAGTGAGATAAGTTATTTTCTAGTTCTTGCCTTTGAATCTCTGGTCTTCTGGTAGAAATGTTAGTGTATTTATAACCTCTCAGATTTGTTTGGTTCTGTTAGTGTTCCTGATCCAGGCAGTTAGGGATATGTTGGTTGAATTGAGAAAAATGAGTTTTTCCCTTCCTACTAACTGAATTAGATTAGAAATAAGCAGTTAAGTGAGAAAAATAGGGAATTAGTGCCAGGTCTGTTGAGGTATAGTGTTGACAGTGGTCTTTTGCCTTTAGATGTTTGCTGCAACCTGGAGAATGCAGTGGTAGTTGCTGGCCTAGCCCATCCAAACAACCTCATTTGTGGGGTGATACTTCACAGATGTCTTAAAATAAATCTCCTGAAAATAATCTCTGGAAGAGATGACACGTGTGTGTGTGTGTGTGTGTGTGTGTGTGCGTTGGTATAGTAGTAGGAGGAGGGTTGGCTTACTGATGAGAATCATTATTTCTTAAATTGGATGACACTTTCCATTCCTGCAAAGAGAGCCTGGGGTCCAGCCATGCTAATTCATAATCAAAGTAATTTGCTGAGAGTAGTGGAAGGAATGAGTTAGCAATAGATGGCAAATCGCATTAATGAGTACTAGGAGAAAAACAAATGAGCAAACAATTTTTTTTTTTTTTTGAGATGGAGTCCCACTGTGTCACCCAGGCTGGAGTGCAGTGGCGCAGTCTCGGCTCACTGTAACCTCCGACTCCCAAGTTCAAGCAATTCTCTTGCCTCGGCCTTCCGAGTAGCTGGGATTACAGGCGATCGCCACCACGCCTGGCTAGTTTTTTGTTTGTTTGTTTTTAATTAATAGAGACAGTGTTTCACTACGTTGGCCAGGCTGGTCTTGGAACTCCTGACCTCAGGTGATCTGCCTGCCTCGGCCTCACAAAGTGCTGGGATTACAGGCGTGAGCCACCGCGCCCAGCCAGTAAGCAAATTTTAATGTGGTTGGAACATGTTCTTGAGTTGTATGAAGGGAGACAGGTAAATTGAGAGTAATGTTACTATTGTTTCATTTGTTGGAAATAATGAAAACTTGCACGGGTTGAATTGTGGGACAAGAGGTGGTGTCTGTCAGGAGTCAGAATTATCATTTACATGGAAGTTTCTGTTTTACTTCAGAGAAGGAATGTCGGCTACCTTTCCCATGTTAGCTTCTATACCTTTTCTCGAGATGACCATAAATAGGTAATATTGTCTTTTACTGAGATTGTTTTAAGTAGCGAAGTGTGCTGATTAAATGTCTGTTCTTGCTAAATTATTAGAATCAATAAAGGACTATATTTCTAGATAGCTTTGGTTAGTCAGTGATTTGTTCAAATTTAGTGTGGATAAGAATCACCTGAGGGCTTTTTAAACCCAGTTTTCTGAGTCCTGACCTTAGTGTTTCTGGCTTATTAGGTATAAGTATGAAAAGTTGATTTTTATCAAGTTCCTAGATGCTGGAGATCTAGGAACCACGCTTACAGTGCTATTATATGTCTTTTAATGTACACTAATATGGGAAAAAAATGATATATCTTGTTACCACATATTTTTAAATGTGATCATGACCAGGGAATCTTGAGAGAAAGTTGTCTTATGTAATAATGTAAATCAATGTAGAATGCTATATTTTTTTTCTTGCAAGATTGTTACTAGTAGGCATGACTGTTAGTAGCCAGTGTGTTCAAATGCATGGGAGGACATAAACACTTAATTTCCTGGGACTATAGAGATATATCACTTACAGTAATACATTTCTAACATAAATTTAAATTACCTACCTCATAGGAGGAAACAAGCTTATTTGATAATTTTCCTAGCAGTGTATCAACTATACCCATTCAAATCTAAATTAAATTTGAGTAAATTCAGTCCATATAAATTCCCTTTGCATAAAAGAAAACAAAAATTCCAGAAAACAGTAGTTTAAAAAAATAACATTTTAAGAGCAGTTATAATCTCAGTGAATATAGTATGGTAATTTCTACCTAATACCTACCCTTTTGGAGGAAGGAAAGGTAGTTCTGTTTGCGCTTAATGTTAATTACTGAACTCTTCATAACTTGTTTTATTAATTGTTTATTTGATTTTAAGCATCTACTTCTGGTGGATTTACATATGTTGGGTTTGGAAATTTCAACATACAGTTTGGCATTCCAGTGGCTATAGTTGTTTTTTGAAATTTAGTACTGTTTTCCAGTGATGATTCTCTTTGGGAATAGACTGTTCTCTTTTACTTTAAAATGGTAAAATTAGCCACTTTAGTTGAGACTCTTCCAGGTTTGGAAGTGGTGAAGAATATCTGTGATACAGCAACTGAACAAGAAACCCAGGCTTCAAACAAGCAGATTTCTTTGGGTTGGACTGAACAAAATGAGAAGAAATTACAGAGGATTTAAAAATATATATGGCCTAGGAATTAGTGAAATTATTTTGGAGGATGGCAACAAATTTGGGACATTGTACTTTCTGTTTTAATGTCAATTGTATAACGTGTAACTCCAGTGAGCGTGGCTGGACACGGTGGTTTCACATTTTAGGTAGACTGGGTGTTTTATCTACTGAGTGGATTACAGCCATAGGCAATGATGTCAAGTAGCAACAAAAACAAAAAAATCCATCTCTTAGAAATTATTAAAGTCACAATGATGATACCTTCTGTAAAAGCTTTGACTTACTGAAAGAATGCTTTTCATTTGTCTAAGATGAGTATGTAGCAGAATTTGAAAATATGGTTCCAAAAGGCTAAATCGACTGACTTTTTGGATATTTTTCCCGTTTAAGGAGAAAGAAGCATTAATGGTTTATCAGATGCCTTGACTATACTTTTTACTGCTTTGTCTTCAAGGCCTAGCATAATAATTAGCATCTAGTATGTGTTTGATGGATAGTCAATTTTTATTTCATTGGTATGTTGTTACCACAGTCATTGGTAGAGTTAATACATGAATGAAGAAAGTATAACAAACTTGCCCTCTAGTAGAGTACAGGCAAAGTATGGCTGTCAGTTTCCCCTTGATACAAGGGCATTTCATTGTACCACATAGCTGAGAGTAGGGAATTGGGACATACTGTCTTGCTTTAAATTAAAGTTGTCTCTTTCATCAGGTAGAGAGGTTACTAAGACATTGCCAGATGTCTGGTTGGGGGTTTATTAAAAATAGAAAAGGTGGTTCCTTAAGATTGTATTTTATTGGATGCCTCCACCTGCTTCAGGCTAGCTCACTGGAGAATGAATATTCCAGGTTAAAAAAAGAAGCATGTGTTCACATGAACTTGTCCTTTGAGCAAACCTGTTGGAAATCAAGAGGAGATTGCTGTTGGAGAGGATAAGAGGGTGTACTTGTTAGCGTGTTAAGATTAGTTGACAACATAAAAATAAATGAAAATGCATCTATTGTATTTGGGTTGGCAAAATACATTGGTTATTTACTTTGTTGATACCTGTAGTGTACATAAATACGATCTACAGCTCAAAGTAAACAAAAAGTCTTGGAAAATTGTTTTGAAAATGGACAAATCATGAACAGATCATTGAACAAGAAAATAAGGAGAAAGTAAATTTGTGAAATACTTCAAACTCATTTACATTCAGAAACATCTTTTTAAGATCTCTGTGATACATTGGACCGTCAATTCTGAAGAGTCGAATAAAGGAGATGCCAGCTAAGGGGCAAGGAAACAGCTTTCATTCATGGGCTAAATTGCAGCTTAAAAAAGATGGACCAGGATTATTTCCTTTAGAAACTTACTGTACAAAAGATACTGTTCACCCCATTAGATAACTGACCTGGAGTTACTCTTCCATCTGAGAGCTTTATCATCTTAACTGTATTCACATACTTTCAACTGCTCCCCTTGCTTCTAACCTCAGATTCTTTAATTCATCTATCTGGCAGAGCTGATGTGGGGAAAAAAGACAAACCTCATCAGATTTTCTTGATAGATAAGCAGTTGTCATGTTTCAAGACTTTTGGAAATGAGCAATAATCAAGGAAGAGGACAAAGATAGCATACGTTTATAATATATAGAACATCTTTTGCCACAGTAAACACTGGAAACCGCCCACTTGTGGACACCAAACATTTGGATTAGTATATTTTGTGGCATTCCCTCACTAATCCTCTCATCCTTAAAAATTTTCAGAAATTTTTTGCAGCAAGAAACACTGATTACAATGTATGATTTAGGGTAGATTTGTGAACCATTTTTTCATTGAAATGTATAAGCAGGAGTGAATAGTCTGAGTGACTACCCCAGCATTGAGAAAATTGTAGTTTACAGATCTTTTTGGAACTTCTGGAGAACTTTTATTTCTAGACTGCAGTGGAAGTCTAAAGCCCCGTGGAGATGTCTGCTTTAAAGGGTCTTTGACCAGAGTCCACTGTAGAGCCGTGGTCCAGATCTACTCTATTTGCCTGCTCCTTACAGCATCAGAACAACTCTCACTCCAGATTCTTGGCTTCGCAGGTGCATAAAGAATTATCTACTGAATTGAAAAACATTTCAGATATACAAAACTTGAAATATATTGGCTAGTCTGTACAAACTCAAGTTGACAAGCCAACCCTGCAGGAATATATGGACAGAAGGGGAAGGATAACATTTGTTGAATTCAGCTAGATGCCTCATCAGCTGGAAAACCTTGGAAGAAAGAAATATAGATTGATACTTGCCTGAACTTCATCATCTGAGAATATTTTTTTTTTTTTTTTTTTTTTGCTGTGGAGAGTCTGCTTGCCTTTGGAAGGTTTACCAGTAAAAGCCCTGCACATGATATACTTGCGTGCACATGCAATAAGGACGTCATTCCCCAACTCCTGCTAGCATTGTGAAAGAGCTGCAAATATTCAAATTATATAAACTTTTTTTCCTGGACATATTTACCTTATGAGCTTGTTTAAATATGTGAGAAAATTCTGTTTGGATAATAGTATTGAAATGAAAATATAAGATACACATTGATAAATGTGTATGAGTTGTTCATTGTGCCTTAGGTAAGCCAGACAATGAAATTAAATGCGTAATAGTTGTATTTTTTTGCATAATCTTGGAATGTAACTAGTTAAAAGCAAACACTTAGATTTTGAACATGAATCTATTAAGCTTGTTAATGTAGTTGCTGTGGCTAAATAGCTCATTTCCTAGGGAAGCTTCTAAAAATGTATTTGGTAGAATTTTATTCTAGAACAGTTGTTAGAAAGGAATTCTCAGGTCACCTTTTGAAGATAAATACAATTCTGTATTCACTTTTTGAGTGCATAAGGGTAATAGAAAATGACATGGGAAGTGTTAATTTAAAAAAAAGGCATTTTGTTTATGTGCATTTGAGGATACAGTGTATGAAGTTTCTAAATAATTGTTTAATGACATTTTCTTGGTGTATAGATATTGCTAACAATTAGTTTGCTCAAGTATGTAGAAACATTTTAAGAAATGATTGTAGAGATATAATTGTTAGAGTACCTTTGAGTGATGTACATTAAAATTCATTTTATTTTGGTTTATTCTATGGATGTTTTTCTGGGTGAACTTAATGTATACAACTTCTAACTAAGAAGTGTTATTAATGCTGCTCTATGTATGAAAGTCATGGATGTAGATGTTATTTTGTCAGTGGTCTTTCTGTTAACATTTGCATGGTATAAGATTTTCTTTTCATGATGGAATTGAAGAAAAGGCCAGCCTCTAGAACACTTACATTTTAAGGGTTGGGTGGGTTTTGTATTACTTTGTTTATATAACCAACAGGATTGTATTACTGAAACTTTACCAGCACAGAGATGGCTGATATTTTGCTTTTTGGGGGACATTAAATTGTTATACAGTGATGTCATTGGTTACTGACAGGAGTGTCTAGACTCTTAGATGGCTTTGTTAGTATTAGGCAAATGTTAGATGTGGATTTAGGAGATAAGAGGGTGGGATGTTGGAGCCCTGTGTGCATATGAGCATATGTTGCAGGGCCTCCAGACTTAAATCCATGTGAAGATGGTGGTGGTCTTATGTATGTGTTAACATTACATTGTGGACAGGTAGACTACTTTCCTTTTGCTAGTGGGAGTGTTAAATCACCTCTCGGAACATTAGTTCATTGCTGGTGGATATGCTAAATATTTCTAACGTCTAATTTTCTAAGTGTATAGACGTCATTTTTAATTCATATGGGATAGAACCAGTTTTGCTTGCAAAAAGCAAACTGTTCATTGGATCATTGGGCTTAAGTTTTAGGTTGTGGTAGATATAATAAGAATTATATCTTATAATTTCTAGTATAATATTATATATCTCAATATAAATATATATGTGACAGTGTTTTTCTGACAGATGCAACTTGGTGGAAATGTCATAAGTGTTGGTCTGCCTTTGTTTATAGTTTTCAGATGTGTATATGCAGTTTCTTATATAACAGAAAAATTGCCACATGAGTCAAATAGCATAGGTTAGAAAAGTTCTCATTTGCCAAAAAAAGTGACTTTCATCAATAGTGAGTTGTTTTTGATTTAAAATGTTTCTATCTGTAGAGGCATTTTATAAGTTTTTATGGGGATACTAGCAATGGGATGTGAAACCTGAGTTCATTAGGTCATGAGGTGATCAATGGAACACTTATGTGTATACAATATACATGGTTATATGTTTTGGAAAGCATAGAGGCTATTATGTCTGCATGTTTCTAAATACATATACACACACGTAAACACACACAAATCTATATATATATACACACACACACACACACATATAGTGAAAGCTTTTGTTCCCTCCCTCACATAGGCAGATCACTTATGTGTGTAAATAATTGAGCAGCTGGAGGGGAATTTTGTTACATGTGTATAAAACAGTCAAAATATATAATTGTTTTGCTTTAATTGTTTAGTCTTTGATTTGTAGGAATTACTGACACGTGTATTTGTGTGTATGCGGGTCTATATATACGCATACATATCACTGTAAAAACAACATTTTTTGTCATAGGGTAGAAATATTCTTAAGTTGCCAGAGCTATTGTATGGCTGCTAAATACGTAGTAGACAAATGTTACCTTTTGCTTTTTAGCATCTGCATACAGATTACTAATAGGCATATATTGTGACCAGTAAACCACTAGACAAGGGCAAAACACTTTAGTTTGATCAGTAGAATTGCTATGCCATGTTTATGTGGGATTTATTTGATTGATGCAGAATATATAATTATATTGTATATAGAAGATAAAGCAACATTTTTGAATATTCAAGTTCTGCCATATTTTTGGAAATATATTTTTATTCAAAAGTAGAATCATTGTTTGCCAATAGAGTTAGCATCTTTGTGTGCTTGTGAGGTTTGATTTTGAGGGTTTTCTTGGTTTTGTTTTGGGTTCTGGAGTTTTAAAAAATGAGATTGTCTTTGTCTAAAAAAATTTTGATATAAAAATGTACATTCTTATATTATTTTTTCTTATTCCAACCTAATTGGTGGCTTGTCCCTTCCTGTGTTTATTGGACTGTTGGGTGCCTGGATAGAGCTGGAGACCATTTGACTGCTGTGTGAATAATAGATAAGCGTCTTGAGTAACATCGAATTTCCTAGGTATATAGAAACACCCACCATGCACATATATGAACATACAGAATATATGAATGTTAAAATATGGTGAAAACAATCTTTTGCCAATAGAAGTGTTAACCTTTATTTTTTTTTAAATTGGTGTGTATGTGGAGGTTTATTCAATTGTTAGTTGTGTCCATGTTTAATATGTGCAGAATATATAGATGTACAGAAATTTGTTATATTTGGTGGATATATTTTACTTAAAACTATAGGACAGAAGTTGTTTATGTTTGTTGAAGTGAAATGGCATACCAAACCTGTATGGTACAGTGGGATGTTTAGATTGCTGTGTGTACAGTCAGGTTATATCTTTAAAATACCTATTCTTTCCATGTTAATATATAGACATTGCTGGTATATATTAAAAAGTCAGAGGTCTTTTTATGAATATAGGCATTAGCTTCCTGATTCGCGTGGAGAGGTGTGTTGGGTACTTTGTCATTTCGTCTCATCTCTGTGATGTGCAGTTGTCACGTCAGCCCTCCCGTGAGTCTGCGGGTTTTGCTTCTGCAAGGAAATGCAGCTGGAAAGTACAGCATTGGCAGAATCTGAAACCCGAGTAAACAGAGCGCCTCCTTTTCATAACCATGGGTTCTGAAGAGCTGAGGGAGTTGAGTATGCGCTGATTTTGGTATGGGGGCAAGGTACAGGTACAAATCCTCCATGGATATTGCTAGACAACTGTAAAATCTTTAGTTTTTTTTTGTTTTATAGACAGTGTGGATGTGCATATATTGCAGGCATCACTTTTTTAAACTATGCTTAACCCTGCAAATGATTTTAAGAGCTCTGTGTGGGTGGCTTTCTTGGGTTTACTATTAAATAGCTGTGTTTATCATAGTTGTTCTATAACATTTCAACTTTGTAAATATATAGTTGGTTGATAAAAAGGATAGAGACATTTTTCTTTTGATGATAGATTGTTCTTTCCCTTTGTGTAGTCTTCATTGTGTTGCTGGGATTGTTACTTGCCCATATTTAAGCTTATATATTAAATGTACATATGCTGTCGTGTTAGAGAGGGAGACTGGTTCCCTCCACCACATTTTTATTTAAAAGTAAAAATTAATTTTTATTAAATTGTTTGGGTCAATTTCATGTAAAAATAACCTCTGTATTGAAAGATGTCTCTTGACGGGGTGTGGAGGCTCACGCCTGTAATCCCAGCACTTTGGGAGGCCAAGAAGGGTGGAACACCAGGTCAGGAGTTCGAAACCAGCCTGGCCAATATGGTGAAACCCCATCTCTACTAAAAATACAAAAATTAGCTGGGCGTGGTGGTGCACACCTGTAATCCCAGCTACTCGGGAGGCCGAGGCAGAAGAATAGCTTGAACCCAGGAGGCAGATGTTGCAGTGAGCCAAGATCGTGCCACTGCACACTCCAGCCTGGGCAATAGAGCGAGACTCCCTCTCAAAGAAAAAAAAAAAAAGGGAAAGGTATATCTTACTATCCTTGATGTACTGAGGTTCATGATGCAATTCATTTTTCTTAAGCGCATACTATAGAATCTTTAAATTATATGATTCTGTGTTCATTAGTGGCATGGCAATAACCAATACAATTTATTAAATAATCAGTAAATGAAATATTTAATTTTAAACATCTAGTATTTCTAGATGTTTAGAGAGTCTCACGAAGTATGATTTTTTAAAGTATCTTGTAAATTTGTTAGTACTGTTGTCTTTTGCAGTTAACTTGGCAATGAAATTGATTATTGATACACAGGGTCTTGGAGCTAAACAAAATTTATCTTGTTTTAATTTGGATATTAGAAGGAGGAAATGACACGAGACTCTGCATTGTACCTGTTATTATAGCTTACCATTATATCAGATACGAATTGCATATTTTTAAAAAACTTAGATTAAATGTCATGTAAATGCATTTGATCTTTCTAGATATACTTCCTGATATCATAATTTTTATTTCCTGTTAATATTCAAGATATAAATGACTTCATTAAAGAGATTTTCTACTACCTCTAGGAACTATACAAAATTCTGTATGTGTTCCCTTGGTTGCATGACAATATTCAAGACAACTTTGTAAATAATAGATAAAATTTTTAAATTTTTAACATCTAGTCTTTCTAGATGTATAGAGTCTCATAAAGTATAATTTTGTAAATAAGTCATTGTAAAATTTCATGGTTTCATTGTGTTTTGCAAATGTCTTGGCAGTGAACTTGATAAAATTTTGGGCTTCTTGACCTATACATATTTTGGTATCTAACCTTTATTGGGTTGTTAGTGTAAGGAATAAGTTAAAAGAATGTGTATTTTCAACTTTAAATTATAATCAGAAAGAAAATATATTTAACCATTGTTTAGTGCTTCTATTATATATTAAAAACTTCAGTCTTAATTTTGTAGTTACATTGTTGATAGGGCATTATATAAATATACTTTTATAGTCATTGTAGGAAATGTCTTTTATAAGGAAAAATTTCTTCTACCTCTTTGAATTACACAGTTTTGTATTTACTTGGACTGCATGACAACATTCAAAAAACACTTTAACAGATAAAAATGACATTTTCTAAAGATCTAGGTTTGCTAGATGCATGGAGTCTCAACAAACTATAAATGTGTAAATATTTCATTGTAAAATATCATAAATTGACTCCTTTAAGTTTTCAGTAGTACAATAGGTAATCAATAATTGGCCTCTTGGGACTGTGTAACATTTTGATGTTTGTGTGTTCTGAGACAGAGCAATAGATTGCCTCCGTATCTTTTAAACATTAAGGTCTCTTGTATAAGAAAAATAACCATTGTGGGTTTTTTGTGCATCGTATACTGATATGAAACAAAGAAACAAAACCCCCTGGATATTTTATCTTTAGAAAGATAGAGGAAGATATGAGAAGGGAATGGTCATTGTAAATTAGATAGATACATTGAGTGTTAGAAGATTATTTAATTGTTCTTTTGTTATTTGTACTCTTTGCAAATTTATTTAAATGCATATCCATGTATATCATAAGTATTCACGTGCGTGTCTAAATTTAATTTAGTGGCATAGATCTATTTCAAGGGTATTAATCTTTCACTCATGTACTGCTTTGTGTTTTATTTTCATTTAAAAAATTGTGGTACTAGTGCCTGGGCATGGTGGCTCATGCCTGTAATCCCAGCACTTTGGGAGGCCGAGGCGGTCGATCACCTGAGGTCAGGAGTTTGAGACCAGCCTGGCCAACATGGTGAACCCCCGTCCCTGCTAAAACTACAAATATTAGGTGGGCATTGTGGCGGGTCCCTGTAATCCCAGCTACTTGGGAGGCTGAAACAGGAGAATTGCTTGAACCCTGGAGGTTGCAGTGAGCCGAGATTGCACCATTGCACTCCAGCCTTGGCAACAAGAGCAAAACTCTGTATTTAAAAAAAAAAAAAAAAAAAAAAAAAAAAAATTAAAAAGAATTGTGGAACTAGTGTTTTAATTCTAAGCTTGCAGATATTTCTAGAATTCCACTTACTGTTACATCTAAATGTATGGTGATTATTCGTTAAATAATAAGCAGGTCTGTAAACATTTTATTCTCTAACCTCTTTCCACATTTGTATGAGTATAGAAAAACTGTGGCTGTGAATATTTTTTACTTTTTGATAGCTTTTAAAAACTCAGATATGTGATAATCAGAGATTTCAAGTTTACTTACAGTGTAAATTAGGAAAATTTTTATAAAGATTCCATCCAGTATTGATCAAAAGTTTAAATTGTATGTCTTTTTAAGCAGCAGTTTGGCAATGACAATCAAATTGATACTATGTAAAAGTTTTGAAATGTTATAGCTGGCTACTGGGGTTTTATCTATTCCAGTTCTTGAAAATTTACCAAATACAGGTTGGCTATAAAATCATAACTGAGGTATCTCAATAAATCAAAGATTGCAGTGATTATAGCTTCTTTAACATGAATGTAATTCTAACACTAAAAAATTTCTATGTGGAATATGTTTTGTAGTCCTAAATTGATATTTTATATCATTTTTCAATGAACAACTAGCTGTTTACAGAGGTCTGTGCATATGTCTCTAGTTTTTCTAACTGAAATATTAATGGTTAATTATAAAAATATGAATTATATGTGGGGCTTGTCATTCTGACATTTAATACTTCAGTGTTGTGGTAATGGTGATTATTTAAATATACTGTTTGAAATTGTAACACATGAGTTAAAATCAAAAGATTGTATATGTACATATTTGTATATTACTACATGACAAAAATCTAGAAAGCATATGATTCACATGAAAATTGTTTGGAGGGACATGACAAAGTTTTAACAGTCCTGTGTAGTGAATGGAGAATAGAAGGACTACTTCTACTTTCTGTATCTGAAATTTTCAAAAGCTATTTCAAAATGAACATTGAAACAAAAGGAAATTTTAGAGACAACCACTTTGTGCCTGTCTTCATCCTTGACATTCAACATCCTAGGAACAATGGGCTGCTGTATTCAACTTCTTGTTCTCAACAGCATTATGAATGGTTTTTGATTGATCTCACAAAGAGCATGAGATTTAGACATTAATGCAGCAACTACCATGAAACGGAGTATTGGATTACCTGAGGAAAGAAGCAGAAGATGGAATTTGAGGTAGGTGTCAAACAGTGAAATTTCTGTTGAGAAACAGATGAGTGAAAGGAAATAGTAACTGAAACATTCTATAAGGAGAGTACATTTTAATAGTGGTGACAATGCTGTATTTGTGGGTACCGACTAGATCAAGATGTTGGAGGAGGTGTCTCTTGGGATATGTTGGAAGTTATCCTTCATTAATTTGGTATAAACTGAAAACAGATTGCTTCCTTCCTTTTAAAGTGGTTGAGTCTTTGATGGATTTAAAGTAGGCCTTTGGGGATTTATAGATCATTCAGAATTAGCAGGGGAAAATTTTAAATATTCTCTGCGTCTTTCTAAAAGGTGTGGTTTAAAGTTGGTGAGAAAGTGAAATGGTTGCCGGTTGAACTTGATTTTCTCTATTCACTATGCCAGGCTAGCCTAAAATTATCCTAATGGGTATGTTCTGGTGCCTGATTTGTATCTAAATGTTTCTGTATTGGTTACTGTTTTTCTTAGGCAGTCAGGATGAGTGCAAAACTTATTTGCAGCTAACCTGCAAATGGAATCATCCGGAACATCCCTTTCTTACGGAGTCCCTTAATTTACAACTTAACTGCAAACATAGGTAAGAAGGTTCTGGTGCTATTTGAGGGTGAGGTTTTGGTGAGGTTTTGCCTAAGCTCAGGAAAATAATACTGGTACAAGTGTATTTCCTGGCCACCTTGGAATTATCAAATGAGTTAGTTGTTAAAATATATTTTATCAAAGTGAAGGTATAGTTTGGTTCCCAGACCAAACTCAGGGTCGGGCTGCTATTTCTCATGGTCCAATAATGAGATACAGATGAACAGGGGAGGAAGAGTTAGAGCTAGTTACAGGTAGAAGGCCTGGAAATTGTCGCCACACCAATTCAAAATTACAAAGTTTTTCAGAGCTTAAATACCTTCTAAGCTATACGTGCATGTGTAAGTGTGTATCTAAAGACATAAGTGATCTATAACTAAGGTCTGAGTCTTAGAGACCTTCCTCTGGAGCCTCAGTAAATTTGTGTAATCTAAATGGGTCCAGGTGCTGAGGTGATTACCCTTATCTTGTCTCCTACTAAATCATGAAGGTTTGGGGACTTCCTTCATACCCCCAGTAAACTTACTCGTGGAGGCCTAGAGAGTTTCTTCAGACCCCCTATAAAACTTGTTAATCATGCTTTAAGGTTCAAGAGAGGCCTAGGAAAAATTTGGTGGGCTTTTGTGACATTCCAACCTTTGGATAACGAAATGGCTCTTTCAACTTCTAATATGTAACTTAATCATTCCGTCAGTACTGAAACAGCTGTTAATGGAGGCCTGTTTAGTGGAACCTGGTCTGCCACAGGTGCACAGGCACACACAGTACCTTTAATTAGTTTGCTTATTTATGGTCCAACGCGAAAATATAACTAATAAAAGAAATGACCAGGCATCTAATTATTAGAAATTATAAAATCGGCAATATGTGTATTTTCATAAATGTACAGTTTTCACAAAATGTTTTCACATGCAGTTCTTTGATATGATAAAGGGTGAAGTTCATGGAAACCACAAAAAGATACTGATACTGAAAACTATTAAAGTCATTACTGAGGTTGTAAGTTGACTTTACTATAGGATTGATAATGGGAAGTGTTTCTAAATGGTGACATAACCTGTAATAAAGTTCAGCATGAGCATGCACTTAACCTGCCACCTCAGCTGTTTCATTAGAGTGGTGTATAGCTCACTTCACAGTGTTTCTTCTTTTTCCTTGTCAGGAGACGGTAGTTCCAAGAAGGAACATTTTATCGTCTTTGTTTTTAATCTCAAGAATGGTACCTGCCATCAGTGAATGACTTGTTGCAGTGCTTTCATTGAAGTGTTCTTCATTCCCTCGGCAATATGATTGTAAGGGCAGTTGAGTGCTAACTTGATTGGGAGAGGGGCGGTTTGGTTAGATAGGACTTGATATATTCTGTTTTTCATAAATTTGGTATTTTTTTCTGGCAGCTAGTTGACATTCAGATCTGGTTGGTTACATACTGCTATGTAATTATCCTGAAACAAGGGCATAAAACAATATTGTTATGTCCATGGATTGCATTGGTCTGACCATGCCCAGGACAGTTTAGGAATTGTATCTTCTCCAAAGTTTCATTGTAGCTTCTGTGTTTTTAGGATAGTTACTATTTCTTTCTCATCAGATAGGCTGAGCTCTTTTTGTTATTATCATTTAAATATTTAAGCATTGTTGTCATGTATATTGTGCAGAAATGCATATACTGAAGGTAATAATTCTGTATGTGAACAAGTGACCTAGAGGTAAAGGAATCCGAATACAAAGACATTGTGTGGATAATGTTGGAGAGGTCCGTTTTTCACAAGACATAGGAAGGAAAGAGGCTGGGCGTGGTGGCTCCTGCCTGTAATCCCAGCGTGAGGTGGAGGTGGGTGGGTCGGTCACTTGAGGTCAGGAGTTCAAGAACAGTCTGACCAACATGGTGAAACCCCGTCTCTACTAAAAATACAAAATTAGCTGGGCGTGGTAGCATAATCCCAGCTGCTTGGGAGGCTGAGGCAGGAGAATCGCTTGAACCCAGGAGGCGAAGATTGCAGTGAGCCAAGATCACGCCATTGCACCCCAGCCTGGGCAACAAGAGCGAAACTCTATCTCAAGAAAAACAAACGACAACAACAACAAAAAAAAAAAAAAAAAAGGAAAGAGAGCTAACATCTGACCTCCTTTATTATTAAAATACTCCAAAAGGAATTTTGATCCACATGCTCTTTCTCCATAATAGAATGAATGTTGCATATCATTTTACAGACAAATTTTATTAGTTCTTGCCGATGATATAAACTTTGCGTCTAACCTTTTCCCATTTTTCCAACTGTGTTCTCTCAGGTGATGACTGAAAAAGGGAACCTGTGCTACTATTTGTACCATCATCTTCACCAAAATCAAAAAATGCTTTTTATGATGTATGGAGACACTCTTCATGTGTGTTTCAGTGGACATTCCTTGCAGATAGAAAAAACTGAGAAAGCTCACTTTTGGAAAGTGACCTAAAAAGTGTCATTGAAGTGAATTTTAAGTAGGCACGACGATTGTTTTCATGGTTGCTGTTGGATCATGTCTCAGGAGCTGGAATGACAGACGTTACTGAACAAAGAAATCAGGATAGTGAAACTTAAAGAGTTTCATCTCAGTGCTTTCATAAGTATGAAGTGCATGTATTTATAATTTTCACTAATCACAGGGTAAATATAAAATTGATTCATTAAAAATGTTTCATAAGAATTCAAAGGACATAGAATTTTGTGAAATGTAGTAGTTTTACTTAAGTGCCTTTCTCTATTTCTACCCCCAAGCCAATTTTTTAGAAACTAGTTGATACATAAGTAGTTTTGGGGGGATGATACACATTTTCTATATAGTAAACATGTACTTGGATGTGTGTGGATGTGTATCTGATTAGTTTGTTGGAGTGATTCCTATGGTTTGGAACTGCTGGGGCCATGTTTAGGCAAAAATCTATATTTTTGTGTAAACTCCCCATGACTAGAGCAAATTTCCCCAGTATTTGAGAATTCTTCATTTCGTAAAGCTGTACAAACATCAGATAATCAATATTCGTAAGGATCGATAATGTAATGTATAATGATATTGCTTTCTGAGCTATTAATGTTAACGATATCATCTTAATATTGCCTTAAAACTCATTTGTGCTATTCCATTTTCCTCTGTTCCTTTTATGTTCACTTCCTTTCTAATGTTAGTCTCCTCGTACTGATTTCTGAAGAGTTCATTTGTGATTACAGATGTTAACATTTTGTCTAGAATAGCAAATATGTTTTTTCTCATTCATTTTACTATGGTGTTTTATTTTTTGCTTATATAGAAGTTGTATATTGAAATATAATCTTGTTCTGTTTTATGACTTTGGAGTTTTGTGTGTTTTTTTAAACATGTTTACATTAATATCATTTATTTGTATTGCCTTCTATTTCAGCAGTTATTTTGTCATTTCTTTTTCCATTAACCATCATTCTGGTGTTAATGAATGCATTACATATTTAGTTATCTCTTAAATTCTACCATAAAGAAAATTTCCAGGTAAAATTGACTACACATCTGTTAACTTGCCTTACCATCTTATTGACACTTTAATAATTACTAATGATTTATACTGTCTTATCTATTCCATTGAGTTCTATCTCATTTCTCTTCTTTTTCAGAATATTCCCTGTCTATACTTGCATTTTTTTCTATCAATTGACACAATTATTTTTGCAAGTTGGAAAAAAATGCAGTATTAATTTCATTTGCAACAAACTTAATAGATTAATTAGGAGAGAATAGATATCTTTAAAATTGAGTCTTCTATCCAACTGCAAGGTAGGTCTTTCTATTTTTAATTGAATAATAATTTGGGGATATTGCTAGTGCAGTTTTTAAAAGTATTTTTTAATACTAGGCATTTTTTAGTTATTAATTTAGTGATTTGAATTAGTCATTCAAGTTATCTAATTGATACGTGAAAACTTTTTGTATGCCTTTTCTAGTAGTCTTTACTGAATTTCTAAAATTATGACTTTCTTGAACAATTTGTCATTTTAATTATCTTGATAAAGTACATTCGTAAGTACTTCTAGGATATATGGAAGTACTTGGCAATTGGACTGTTAATTGCAGTCTGCTTAGGTCATGGTTGTTTTTGTTCTTACTGGCATTTCAGTAGTCTTTTAGAAGAAGATGTTTTACCAAATGTGGTGACAGGTTTAATAAAATTTCTTTTTGTATAGTTGAAAAACCTGTCCTTATAATTATTAAGGTTAAAATTAACGTATTCCAAAATTGAACATTATTCCATCCCATGAATGAAGTAAATTATATTTTAGTATATACTCCTTGATTGTAGTTGTTATAATTTCATTTGGAATTTCTGAAATGATTCTTAAACAGCTTTTTACTTGTTCTGTTGTCAGAGGTTTTTGATGTTTTACTGAGTCTTTGAAACCATTTTGAGTATTTCTGGCACAGGCTAGAAACAAGTAATGTTTTTCTTTAATTATGTAGAAATGTTGGCTTAAAAAGGTGTTGAAATAATAGTGTGTGTTTTTTTTTTTTAAAAAGTTACTTATCTTTTGTCCAAAATCAACTAAGCGTTTATGTAAACTTGTGTTTTTTTGGAACCCTTTATTCTATTTCCTTGTTCTTTGTGTTTGTCTTTATGCCAGTATCACACTGTTATGATTATTGTAGCTTTGTAGTTAACATTTTGAAATTGGGAACTTTGACTCTTACAGCTTTGTTCTTTTTCAGGTTTGTTTTGCTCATTTCAGCCCTTTGAAATGCTATATGAGTTTTAGGATTTTGTTTTTAATTTTTGCCAAAAATATGGGAAGTTTACTGGGGATTAAATCTGTACATTGCTATGAGTAATATTGACATAAACAATACTAACTCTTCCAGTCCATGAACATGGGATGTCTTTTTATTTACGTCGTTTATTTCTTTCAGAAATGATTTGTAAATTTCATTGTACAGAAAATTTTCTTTGATCTTACTGGTTAAGTCACTAAGTATTGTATTTTTAAAATGCTATTGCAAGTGGAATTGTTCTTTGAATTTCCTTTGTGAATTATTCATTGCTATTTTTGCTTGCTGAATTTGTTGCCTGGTATTTTGTGGAATTTATTAGTTCTAAGATTTTTTTTATACTCCTAAGGGAAATTTTCAGCCTGTAAATTTTTTTTTTTTTGAGATATAGTCTCACTGTCGCCCAGACTGGAGTGCAGTGGCGCTATCTCCCAGGTTCGAACAATTCTCCTGCCTCAGCCTTCCGAGTAGCTGGGATTACAGGTGACTGCCACCATGCCTGGCTAATTTTTGTATTTTTAGAAGAGATGGGGTTTCACTGTGTTGGTCAGGCTGGTCTCGAACTCCTGAGCTCAAGTGATCCTCCTCCCTTAGCCTCCGCAAGTGCTGCTATTACAGGTGTGAGTCCCCATGCCCGACCAGCCTATAAAATTTTAGTGGATGCCAAGAGAGATACTTTTACTTCTTTTCCGACTTGGGTGTCATTTCTTTCTTTTTGTTACTTGATTGCTCTGGCAAGGATTTGTAATACCATGTTGAAAAGAAGTGGCGAAAGCAGGCATCCTTGCTTTGTAACTGATACCAGAGGAAATCCTTTTAGTATTTAACCATTGAGATGAATGTTGTTTTGAGTTTCATTTATAGCTTTTACTATGGTTATGTGATTTCATTCTTTTCCTAATTTGTTGAATGTTGAGTTTTTTATTCCTTCTTTGTCTTGCTTTGGTAAGATGGTAATACTGGCCCCATAAAATGTGTTGGGGAGTGTTTCCTCCTTGAATTTCTTAGAAAAGTTTGAAAACACTTGTTGTTTAAGTATTTCTTTGATGGAAGATTTTTCATTAATAATTCAGTACTGTTAATAGTTTTGTGTGTGTGGTTTTGATTTGGTGGCCTTTAGTCTCCTAGGTTTCTAGGAATTTGTACATTTCATCTAGGTTATCTAATTTGTTAACATTCACTTGCTTATAGTACTCTTAGAAAATCTGTTAGTTCTGTAGACTTTGCATTATGTTTCTGATGGTAGCAACTTGAGTCTTCCCTCTTTTTTCTGGTCCACTTAGCTAAAGGTTTGTCAGTTTTCTTGATTTTTGCTTATGAAGAACCAAGTGGTTATTTTGTGTTCATTTTCTGTTTTATTCATCTCTGTATCATTCTTTATGTCCTTCCTTTTCCTCTTTGTATTTAGTTTGCTTTTATAGTTCTTTAATTTGTACAGTTTGTTGATTTGAAATTTTTTATGTTACATTAATAGGTGTAAGATTCATAAAACGTTTTATTTTCATTTTCATTCATTCCCACATATTTTCTAATGTTCCTTTTAACCTCTTTGTTGTACTAGTTGTTTTGTGTTTTCTCATGTCCACAAATTTGTGACTTTTCCAAGGCTTTCCTTCTGTTAATTGATTTCTAAATTCATGGCCTTGCTGTGGTCAGAGAAGAGGCTTTTTCTGTCTGCCTTTTCAAAATTTATTGAGACTGAATTTGTGACTTAACTACATTTGTTGTGAAAAATGTCTCATGCACTTAAAGGGGAATGTGCATTTTGTTGTTCAGAGATTGTTGTGTGTATATCTGTTAAATATAATTGATTTATTGTGATGTTACACACTTCATTTTTCTCTTTTTTGGGGGGGAGGGGTGGGGGATGAGACAGTGTTTGGCTCTATTCCCCAGGCTGGAGTGCAGTCGTGTGATCGTGGCTCACTGCAACCTCTGCCTCCCAGGTTCAAACGATTCTCCTGCCTCAGCCTCCAAAGTAGCTAGGATTACAAGCACCTGCTACCACACCCGGTTAATTTTTGTGTTTTTAGTAGAGATAGTGTTTTGCCATGTTGGCCAGGCTGGTCTCAAACTCCTGACCTTGTGATCCACCTGCCGTGGCCTCCCAAAGTGCTGTTTCTGGTTATTCTTCCCATCATTGAGAGTAGGTTCTTGGAAGTCTGCATCTCTTAGTGAGGAAATGTCTATTTCTCCCTTCTTTTATGTCAATTTTTGTTTCATATATTTTGGTGGTTTATTAGGATCATAAACATTGATCATCTTTATCTTGTAATTTTGATTAATGTATGATGTACATTTTTGTTTGTTGTAACATCTTGGATTAACAGTCTGTTTTGTCTGACTTTAACAGTCTACAAAATATCTGCTTCTCTAACACCTTCACTCCTACCCCTTTCAGTTGATGTTATAAAAATATATCTTTAACATATTGTGGATCAAAAAATATTATTTGAAATTCATTTTTTTGTTAAATTGTTTAGAAGATAAATTGTAGAGTTATAATCAAAGTTACAGTAATATTTACTGGTTTTTAGCCTAATGTGTGGTTTTATAATTTATCAATTTCAAGTCATGTAGAATCTAAAAAAGGCAAGAGACTAGACATAGTAGCTCACGCCTGTAATACCCGGCACTTTGGGAGATTAAGGGAGGAGGATTGCTAGAGACCAGGAATTTGAGACCAGCCTGTGCAACATAGCAAGAGGCTGTCTCTACAAAACAAATTTTAACAACAACGAATAGCTGGGTGTGGTGGCATATGCCTGTAGTCCCAGATACTCAGGAAGCTGAGATGCAAGGGTCTCTTGATCCCTGGAGGTTGAGGCTACAATGAGCCATGGTGATGCCACTGCATTTCAGCCTGTGCAACAGAATCAGAGCCTGTTTCTTAATGAAAAGCAAGTGGAGGGACAGTACACCATTGTTAACCTCTCACAATTGCTCAAATATTTACCTTTAACCACATCTTTATTTCTTCATAGGGCTTCCATTTACTGTTTATTTCAACCTTCAGGAGTCTTTTCAGTGTTTTTGTTTGGTGGGGGAGCAGATCTAATGTTAACAAACTCCTGTTGTTTGTACATCTGGGAATGTATCAGTTTCTCCCTTTTTAAAAAAAATTAACAGTTTTGTTGGATATTAGATGCTTAGTTGAGTGGGGTTTGTTTGTTTGTTTTTTTGTTTTTTCTAGCACATTGAATGTGTCCACTACCTTCTGGCCTCGTGAGAAATTAACTGATAATCCTTGTTGTATGATGCCAGTTTTCTATTGTTGCTTTTCAGAATTCTTTCTCTTTTGCTCTTCATAGTTGAAAGATAATGTGTCTCATTGTGGGTCTTTGAGTTAATCTTACTTGGAGTTTGTTCAGGTTCTTACATGTTAATATTCATATCTTTCATCAGATTTGAGAAGTTTCCATCTAGAATTTCTTCAGATATTCTTTCTATTGCATGCTTTCTCTTTTCTGGAAATCCTGCAGTGTGTGTATTGGTTAGCTTGAGTGGTAGACCAGAAGTTGTTTAGACTCTGTGTACCTTTCTTCAATATTTTTTCTTTTTGTTCCTCAGAACTGATAAAATTCTGAAGTTTGCTGATCCTTTTTGTTGCCTGCTGAGATAATGCATTGGAATCCCTCTAGAAAATTTTTCATTTCAGTTAATTGAACGTTTCATGTTCCAGAATTTCATTTTGCGTTCCTTTGTGAAATTTTTTTTGGTCTCATTATTCCATTTTGCTCATGCATCATTTTCTTAACCTTCTCCATCACTTCCTTTAGTTCTTTGAGCAACTTTAAGATAGTTGTTTTAAAAGCTGCTTACCTGTCTTAACATCTTTGAGATTAGAAGTGGTAAACTGATGAGAGCATAGCCTCTCAGTGTTTGTATATCAGAGTGGTGTGTTTTATTTTTTGTTTATTCCTACCCTCACTCCTTCTGCAAGCTGTATGTAAGTTGTTCCAGAAATGTGCACAGCTACCTTGTGTGAGGCTGTAGGAGTTAGGGGTAGGTAATTTGTATTTTGCTAAGAGTTGATGTTGAGTGAAATTAACCTGAATAAGCCAGAATTTAGAGGTTAATACAATCCTCCAGAGTTACATACCAGTTACATCATACCGATTATTCTGGTGTATTTGTCATCTCAGGGGGAGAAAGAGTTCTGGTGCATCTTGCTCTGCCATACTCCCAGAACCCTCAGCTCACCAGTTTTTTTTGTTTGGATACAATTTCTCATTCTGTCCCCAGGCTGTAGTGCAGTGGCACTATCATAGCTCACTGCAGCCTCAACTTTTTGGGCCCAAGGGACCCTCCTGCCTCAGCCTTCTGAGTAGCTGGGACTACAGACATGCCTGGATAATTTTTCTTTTCTGAAGAGATGGGGTCTCACTATATTGCCTAGCCTCATCTTGGACTCCTGGACTCAAGGAGTCCCCCAGTCTCAGCCTCACAAAGTCCTGGGATTCTAGGCATGAGCCACTCTGCCCAGCTTGTTTTACAGTAGTCAAATGAATCTGCCCACTTTCTGATTATCAATAAAAGTTGTGTTCTATAATTTTGTTACTTTTCAGTTGTGATGGATTATGCGTGACATAAATTTTGCCATATTAACCAGATTTAATTATATTACTCGTTAGCATTAAATGCACTCACAGTGTTGTGTAACTATACATTTTCAGAACTTTTGTCATCTTAATTGGAAACTGTATACCTGTTACTCTAATCCCTAGTCCCTTGTCTCCCCAGTCATGTTTTCTGCATTTGATTTTGCCTATTGTAGGTATTTCATATAAGTTGAATCACATAGTATGTGTTTTTTGGTTCCTGGCATATTTCACCTAATGCTTTCAAGTTTCATGTAATACATGAGAACTTCATTTCTTATTATGACTGAGTAAATTCATTTTGTGTATGTATATGTGTGTGTATATATGAGTGTATGTGTGTGTATACACATATAACACCACATTTTTTATCCATCTGCTAATGGACACAATTTTAAATCTATTCCTCTGCTAATGGCCATTTTATATGCCCGTGCCCACCAAAACATTCACAGTGTCCATTAAGAGATGAATACATTTAAAAATACGTCCATTAATATTTGAGCGTTGGCATACAAATATCTGGGTTCATGTCTTCATATCTGAGTATGTATATAGGGAATGAAATTGCTGAGTTATTTGGTAATTTCATGAACTTGCTTTTTGAGGAAATATTTGTTATTTATTATGAGAAATTGAAGTCACCAAAAATGAGAACTGAATAATGTACCTTCCATTATCTAGCAACTAGAATTAATAACTATCAACATTTTTCCCTGTTTTGAAAATTACAGTTACCTTGGTGATTTAATCCTGAATAGGTTTATATTTTTATGTATCAATTTTCAAAATAATTGCAACATCCTATCTCTACCTAGTAAAATTTACTAAAATCCCTATGTGCCTTCTAAACACACAAAGAAAACAATCCTCATTTAAATTTCTCAAGGTTGTGCATGGTG
The DNA here is from genome assembly GCF_047675955.1 of Chlorocebus sabaeus. Taxonomy (NCBI): domain Eukaryota; kingdom Metazoa; phylum Chordata; class Mammalia; order Primates; family Cercopithecidae; genus Chlorocebus; species Chlorocebus sabaeus. Next base: position 3,760,192 of record NC_132929.1, on the reverse strand, counting down.
TCTCAAGCCTGCAATCATAGCATATTTGGAGGCCAAGGCATTTTGCTTGAGCCCAGGAGTTCCAGATGAGCATTGACAACTAGTGAAACCTGTCTTCACAGAAAAAAGAAAAAAAAATTAGGTGTGGTGGCATGCACTTGTGAACCCAATTATTTCAGAAGCTGAAGCAGGAGGATCACTTAAGCATTGAGCTACGATCACAACACTGAACTCCAGGCTGGGTATTCTAGTGGATTTCTTACTTCTTATTTGCTGGGTTTTTTTTTGCGTGGGGGGATTGATTCTACCCTTTATTTTTAGTATACTGAAGGAATTGGTGAGCTACTGTGGTCCAAAATATATATTGTGTATACACCATATGTAGTCTGAATTCTTGTATGACAAAGTACAGCCCATATTTGTAAGGGGTGCTTGGAAAGGTATATTAGGTATGTTACCTTACATGTGTAGATCTTCATAAGTAATAGTTGGCAAGATCTACTATAAACTTGTTACATATTTCTATATTTGTCATATTAGAGACCTTTTTAGTCTTTGATGTTATTTTTCCCATTAATTTGATGTCCTGGCCTGGTCATGCTTTCAGTTTTTCATGAGATCATGCTAACGAGATTTCTTAAAAGTTTTGCAAATATAATCTGATAACATACTTTGATTTTTTGAAAAAAAGTCATCTCTTACCCAGTAAATATAAACTAATCGCTGGTTTTCTTTTGTAATTTCTTCTCAATGTATTTTATATTAAGGTTTGGAGATACCAATCCTTTTAAGCGTAATCATCATGCTATTTGTTAAAAATTACATTGTACACATGGTAGGATGCCACCCCTGTGGTCATGTTTAATATTTTTTTCTCAGTGTTTCAGTGTTTTTTTCAAAAAATACTAAACATTGAGATGAAAGGGAAGGTTATCAGAGTATCCCACTTTAGTGATTATAGTGCTCAGATACTAGCTCCCTACCTGATAGAACACATTCCCAAATGTCGGCTTGAACTATATTTTTATGTATTGTTTGTCTGCTTTGTATTAAAGACAAAAGCTCATTATCAATTAGTTGTATGTTTTAAAGAGTTGACCACAGCTTTCATCATAAGACCTATCTAAAGAGGAATGCATGATGTGTTAGTACCAAGGAGTAGAGATACAATGAATGTATTTGTTTTCATGTTCCTTAAGAGGGACTGCACTAGCAATTGAAGGTAAAATAGATACAAATCAAGTAAACCAGTATGCTTTTAGTCATTATGTCACTTTGAACAACAATTTGTTTAATCATTTTGCGATAGCTTGTTGCTTGGAACTGTCTTATTTTTAGTGTTCAGTATATTTATTTATGGGAGTGTATACATATTCCAGAGTGTTCTAGTTCCTCAGGGAAAATCTGGATGGTATAGAAGAATTTTGTTCTTTATTATGAGTCCATTTATAATTTCATCTTTTTTTTAAAAAAGGCATTTTTCCTACAGTCATTTTGATTGTGACTTTTGTTGTGAGAAAAAAAATTGTGAAGACGTTGTAAAGATTGGTAATGAGGAAGGTGACTTGACTGGGTATCACAGACTTACAAAATCTTATATGTGTTTAGAGTTATGTTAATGGCACATTTATAAGCAAAGTAATGTCATGGAATAGAAGATCTGTAAGTTGACATGAGAAACAGAAAGTGTATTAAAGTTATCTGCAATCATGGGGGTAGATTGTTAGCCAAATGAATAAGAAATTAGATTCATCTCTCATGGTATGTAGCATGAAGAATTTAAAATGAATCAGTTAAAAACTGCAGAAATTATACAGTTTCAGAAAGCAAATGAATGTCTCTCCAATTTTGAGGAAATTACTGATGATACACATTGTAGAAGCAACAAGAAACACAAAGATTGATAGTAAAAATGAAATGACAAAGTTGAAAAACTTAGTTGTGACATCACATAAGAATACCTTTGGTATATGTAATTTATTATATAATTGGGGGAAAATACCAGCTCAAAGGAAAAGTGACTTGAGCACATAGTTCACTAAAAAAATACAAAGTGCTATTAACCATATAAAAGGGTTCTTGGATTTGCTCATAATAAGGATAATGACAATTGAAAATACAGCTAAGAGATAATTAGTTTCTCTACTATCAGATTAGCAAAAGTCCAAAGTTTGACAACATTTTTTTTTTGGCAACATGTTGGGAATTATGGAAAATCATACGTTGCTGCTAGTGATGTAAAATGTAAAACATATGAGTAGGAATTTAATATTTTGTAAATTTATATCATCTGCGGCAAAAAACGTAGTTCATCTTCTAGTAATATGTAGCAGTAAGAATGATTGATAGATGTTTGTATACCACTATGTGATAATGTCTTGGATATAATGTAGAAATAGGGGAGATGTAGGCTACAGAAAGTAAAAATGGTAATATGGTGCTTAGGGTGCTTTCATCATCATAGTAGATAACCATGTTTGTTAATGGTGCCCTGGGTAGTAACTGAAATTGTACTGGGCTTTCAACAGAATTTTGTCAAAATGGAATGCTGCATGAGCTAATGAGTTGTGGAATAAATAGGTTTTTATTGTGGAATAATAAGTAAAACAAAGAAGGGGGTTTTGCAGTATCTTAGGAAGAAGAACAGACATTCCGGATAAAGTTCCTTTAATACGAAGATAGCATTTTTAAATACTTGGAGTAGTGAGTGAAGAAGCTTTCTCTATGAGAGCAAGGTCAGTTCCCAAATAAATCCCAGCCTCCTCTCTTCTGTTAATTTCTTCGGAAGAACTTGAGGTAGCTTTTGAAGTATTTGTCGAAGGTTGCAAACTCCTCAGGAGGAGGCCAGGCATGGTGCCTCACACCTGTAATCCCAGCACTTTGGGAAGCCGAGGTGGGAGGATCACCTGAGGTCAGCAGGTCAAGATGAGCCTGGCCAACATGGCGAAACCCCATCTCCATCAAAAATATAAAATTTAGCTGGGTGTGGTGATGCGTGCCTGTAATCCTGGCTACTTGGGAGGCTTGAAGGAGGAGAATCACTTGAACCCAGAAGGCAGAGGTTGCAGTGAGACAAGATCATGCCACTGCACTCCAGCCTGAGTGATAAAATGAGACTCCTCTGGGGGGGGAAAAAAAAAAAAGGAAACCCGAGATTCTGCTTAACAGTTATAAAGTCAGAAGGTATGAAGATTATTTGAAGTTAGGCCTGTGGACGGGCTGATTGGATCTTCAGTAGTATGAGAAAGTTTAGTTAAGCCAAGGCACTATGTAAAACTCCAAGCTGTACGGAGCTCTGCCTGGCCAGCTGGCTGGCACTTGGGTAATGGGGAATGATAAGTGGTTAATTGCTTCATTGAATGACTGGATTAATGGTAGGATGAATGGATAAATTAACAGATGGGAATGGGTATATAAATGGGTATAAGATGAGGAATAATAATGGAATCACAAGTAGATGTGCAAATGGGACTGTGTGTGGATTGATGGATGGATGGATCTTGAATGCATTTTTGATGAAATTAAGGAACAAGAATAAATATATGAAGTATGGTATACATGTAAGCATGTTTGTGTGTGGGTGTGTGTGTATAGATTGATGCAAGAGTGGAAGGGGAGTAAGGATAAAAACTTTGATCAGCCATATTGACAACGCAAAATAAACTGAAGGTAGATGTATGAATGTATGAATTTGATGGATATGTGCCTGAAAGAACGTATGGATAGGTCAGTTTAGGAAAGGATCAGTAATGATTGTAATCATGTAATTCTCACAGTAACTGTTCAACAGTGACTGTTAAGGATGCTACGTGCTCATGGCAGTAACTCATGGGCCAACGTCACTAAGACTAACGCTTCTTACTGCTTTTATGACAGCATAAGGTTTTATTTTTCACTGTGGCTTTGGTAGAGTTATGGAAAATCATCCATTGTCTCTTAAATACGTAATGATAAATTGGGTAAAGGAATTGGGTAAATCCCATGGCTTTCCAAAACTTCAGGAGATTTAGGAGCTGTATTTTATGCTTTCTCAAGGAAGGGATAAAAAGGACACATTAAACACTGATAATGCTTACTGTAGGATACTTTTCTGGTCTCACAAACTAGGTGTACTTTCTACTTAAATGAAAACTTTATCCCCTTCACAGGGGGAACCAACAAAAACCTCATCCGGGTAAAAATCCAACGTCTCAGTGATGCTATCTCCCTATCATGAGGTAATTCGCAGTAATCTACCTCATGTCTCAGTGTACCTACTGTTGGCCCAGAGATAGGTGAAACTTAAAGATAATTGTATCTTGGCTGGGCGCAACGGCTCATGCCTGTAATCCCAGCACTTTGGGAGGCCGAGGCTGGTAGATCATGAGGTCAGGAGTTCAAGACCAGCCTGGCCAACATGGTGAGTGGTGTTGCGCAACTGTAATCCCAGCTACCCAGGAAGCTGAGGCGGGAGAATTGTTTGAACCCAGGAGGCAGAAGTTACAGTAAGCTGAGATTGTGTGCCATTGCACTTCTGCCTGGGCAATAGAGTGAGACTCCATCTCAAAAAAGAAAAAAAAAAGATAATTGAATCTCATTTCCCTTTGTACAACGTACAATGAGCAGGGTCAGGGAAATCATAATACAACTCCAAACTCTAAGCTGTCAAATGTGAGAGCAATCACTTCCATAGAAATTTTGAAATCCCTCTGGAAATACATTGTGAAGGCCCCACACTGGGCTAGAGAGTGTGTTATTAGGCCCTGGAAGATGCTCACTTGTTCCTTGTTTTCCTTGGCTATAGCTTTTACCTCTGGCACACTCTCCCAATCCCCTTATCCTACTTAATTATTTTTGAGATAGGCATTGTGGAAGATGTTTGACTGTACATAGAGATGATTACTTTAAGTCTTAAAACAATCAGGGGCTTTTCGTTTCTTTGGAAGTAAAAGTGACCCATTAAAAATGTAAAATGTATCATGGGCACAGGAGTTTCATGGCCTATATGTGATTCTACCTTATATCTTACCCATGGTGATTGTAAAACCATGTGTTGATGTGTTGATGTGTAATTTCCAAAAGAGGTGAATGCCCTTGGAACAGTGATCTATCATATGGAGCAAAGCTTCCTGGAGAGCCATCATAACAGACCCACAGGAATATTTTCATTAGTGCGAAGTAAATGTGTTAAGCCAGTAAGATCTTGAAGTGGCCACAACTTCAATCTGAGTACAGAGGGAAAATCACACACAATGATTCAGTGATTGGTGGATAGGTGTGTTCAAGGAGGCAGGGTTGGATTGGTGGTTTCGAGCATGCTTGTAGTAGACAGGCAGATATGTGAATTGATGGAAGGATGCAAGACTGGTTAGTGAAATTTTCTTCGTATTATATGGTTATGTGGATTTAATAACTAGTCATTGAAATTATGTGGGATTGGATATTTAAAGCCCCGAAAGATGAATACATTAATCTTCTAATATAATTTGAGATATAATAACAGATGGATGCACGCAAAATTGGGTATGTTGAGTAATGTGAGAAATGGATGGAAAGTAGAATATGAGCAGATGACTGGATGCGAGGATGGAGAGTGCAAGTTTTAAAAACCTGTTGGGGCCAGGTGCAGTGGCCCACGCCTGTAATCCCAGCACTTTGGGAGGCTGAAGTGGGCGGATCACGAGATCAGGAGATTGAGACCATCCTGGCGAACATGGTGAAACCCTGTCTCTACTAAAAATACAAAAAAATTAGCTGGGCGTGGTGGCGGGCACCTGTAGTCCCAGCTTCTAGAGAGGCCGAGGCAGGAGAATGGCGTGAACCCGGGAGGCAGCGGAGCTTGCAGTGAGCAGAGATTGTGCCACTGTACTCTGGCCTAGGCGACAGAGCAAGACGCCGTCTCAAAAACAAAACAAAACAAAAAACAATAACCTGTGGGGTGTATGTTTGGTTATATGCACAGTGGAATTATCTAGTGAAGGTGCAGATGGTTATATGCCTAGGTGTTAGCATTGGAGTGGATCAAAAATGGAATGCTATATGCATGAATCTTTAGAGTGATGAATACAAGTACGGCTACCTAAAATCTTGGATAAATGTAGGGATCAGGGTAGGATACATTGGTTGCATGGGTGATAGCTGCGTGTTTGATAGCTTTGGAGTGGCTTAATGGACAGTGGGTTGATTCACAAGGTGATGGTACAGGAATTTGATGACTATGAGAATGGGCTGATGGAATAATAAAGTCATATGTAAAGTTGACGGGAAAGATGGACGTTTGAAAGACAATGGTATAGTGTCATGGACAAATTCATTATGAAATTATGAAAGTTTTGTTTTTGCATTCTCAACATGTGTTAGTAAATAAGCAAAAACAAACCACAGTGGGTTCACAAATTAGTTTAATCAAAATGATCTTTCAATATTTTAATAATTTGCAGACTTTAGGAGGTTGAGGAATGAGAGAACTTCACCTTCTGTATATTAACCAGTCATATGTCACAATTTTCCCATATTTTTCACAGTTATAGCTGAGGTGGTACCAGTTTAAGAAGTGAGAACTTCTTCACTGACTGATATTTGCATATAAATCCAAATCATTGTGCTTGTTTACTATTTTTGTAGACGTCATTCTTCAAAAGTGCTGGTAAGAATCAGAAACCCTGGTGTACTGTTTATATTTGACCAATTTGATATTGAATCTAATTTGTGATATTTTACAGTCCAAAACCATACATAAACACAAGATTCTATAAAACACAAGATTGTGAATTTGTGGAGTGATTCTCAGTTAGGTGAAATGAAAGAGATAAAAGGGCTCCCTAAATTGTGACACAGTTTTGATAAGTAGTTTATGCAGGTTTTGATTTACCACTCTTACCTACTCTCACCATAGTATGTGATGTTATCTGGACTGAGACTGTAACTTTTTATCTGTATACTCAGTAAATTTTATATTATTTCAGTAAATTTTACTGAATGAATGCTTTGGAATACATTCATCAGCTAGAGGGAGATAAGAAAGAAATCTGGCAGCCTGTGGAAAATAAACAAAATGGATAGGATATTAAAAGTCATCAGAGAGCAAAGTCATTAGGAATTAGAATTTACTGTACATAGTATGGGTTATAATGAGAGCAGCAGGTTCAATTTTAGTTCCAATTGCATGATTTAGGATATCATCAGTAAGTAGGTAAGGTAAGCAGATAGAAGATGAGGAATATTTCAACACTGAAGTAGTAAAAGTAGGGTCTTAACACCCTTTCATTTGATGAGTGAATGAAAAAAATCTTCAAATATTTTCCAACATTCCTGTTTTTTTGTTTTTTTTTTTTTCCACAAGCATCTTTCATAGTCAAGGAGGACAAAGACATCTTTCCTGCAGGTAAAATCATTAAGGACTATATTCTTGATTTTGAAGCTGTTCTATTTGCTATGTTGATGATACATTAGTTTCTTACTTGAGTTATTTGAAATTAAATTTATTTTCTCATACATCCTATTTTGTGGTTATGTGATTATTTTGAGTTGATATTTTAATCAAGGACTTTATACTTAACAACCAACATTTAAGCAAATCAGGCATTTTATTGACTTCAGTACTACTAGAAGTTGCGCAAGAAGCATACAGGGTAACAAGGAGAATTGATGGGTGGATACTGGGTTTTAGTTTCTGGAAGATCTTAATGGAATACTGTGGAATACACAGAGTATCTTATTAGTATTTCCTTACATTGTGTCTTTTAAAAAAAATTCCTAACCCCTGAACTGGTGTATAAGTTAGAATGAAGAAACTACGCGAGAAATGCTGGTTCAAAGAATAAATAAGTGGTTGGTTGGCATGAAATAATTTGGAATAGAAGACAGGTATTCAAATCACAGAAAAAAAATGTGTAGAGAAAGGAAGGAAAATGGCAGCTTTATCATTTGCATACAGTACGTACACCTGGTTTTTGTAGGTTTTGGGTTATTCCACATCAGATTGTAGGAGTCTGGTTTTATGGAGTGTTACTTGACTTGAAGATGATGTATTTCTGTCACCAGGCACGGCTGTGTCAACCTGTTGTTTATTTCCATTTGCAATCTCTTCTTCTGTACTCTCAGGTGGTGACCATGTGGATAATGGGATTATAGCCAAATGGTGGTTTCATCTACAGCATCACCAAAATGCTGTTGTTATTGCTTCTTTCTGGGATCTTCTTGCATCTTTGCTTCTCAAGGGGCACAACTTTCATAGAAGTATGTCCAGGAATAGAGGTGACCTGCTTTTTGGCAAGTAATTGCCTGGAACGTTTTTATGTACTTCTCTGCGCTCTCAATACATTTCATGCTTCCCTCTATTTTTGTGTATTTAACTCATTGTATTTCTTAAATTTATATTTTACTTTTCGAATGGAAGTGAGATTTGTGTATGGTAAATATAATTAATTCAACCCCATGGACACGCTAGTCACTCTCCAGATTATGGCAAGTCTTTCTCAGATGCAGAGGGCCTTGGTGTGCCAGTGATTTTTTTTTCCCCCATGTGTAAGATACTTTTTTTCCTCATTTGAATCAGGAGCCCACAGTTTTTTGGACAAGTCTCAAATGAAATCTTAAGCATTTGTGTTGTCTGGACTAGACCTTCTGTAGTATCCTTTTTGTTAGACCTAGTATATTTCATTCCAGATCAGGATCTGAGAGTGACTATAATTCACCTCTTTCCAAGTACACAAACTTGGATGACATGACAACTGAGTGTGTAAGGGAGAGCGAGACCCTTGCACTGCCATTTTCAGCCATTATGATCTCATCTTGTAGAACATGTTGTATAATCATTTTCTTGGTATCACTAGTGTTCTTTGGGGCTGGAATAAAAATCTTAGCGTACCAAAGAGATTTCCCCTTTATCCACGTTACCTTGGTTTTCCTTTATTTTCTGTTTAACCTAAGTGGACTTAATATAAAATAGTGTTTACTTGGTGTTTTAATTGTCTACTTCTATAACATAAGCTGCACTGTCCACTGGGGAACTGCTTACCATATTGCCCAACCTGTCTAGATAGGTTTATACAGGGGAGACATTCAGTAATATTAACTCTCTAGACCCGTGTTAGCAATAACAAACAATTGCTGGAATTTTAAGACTATATTATCAATCCCTTTGATGTCAGTTAATCCTACCAACACAAGATTTAATGGTTTAAAAATCTTATGAATGTGTACAGCCATTAGTGTCTCCTTATTCATTGGCAGCTAGATTTTGAGGTAGAACTTGTGTTCCCTTTTGCAATACTCATTTATTTTACCTGGACAGAAGATGCTCTTGTACTTCCAAAGTTAATTTGTCTCATACTATTTCTTGTGTTAATATTTTCCAAGTTCAGGATGCTGTCTGGATATAAGAAGATGAGTGTCCTAATCACACACCTTTACATTATATGAAACATGATTCAGAGTTTTGTAGTCTGTATAACAATATACAGAGGTCAGCAAAATTTGTAAAAGAACAGACTGTATAGGCCATACTGTTGTAACTACTCAACATTGCCATTATATGTGAAATCAGCTATAACCAATTCATAAACCAATGAATATGGCCGTGTTCTAGTAAAACTTACTAACAAAAACGTGTTAGGCCAGATTTGGACCACAGGCTATAGTTTTCTGACCTCTGGCTTACAGCAGAAGTTTATTTTGATACACGGAAAGCAGAAGCGAGAAAATGTATTCTATCCCATGTCATTTTTCTGAATCCTAAACATAGGAAGTTAAAGTAAAACATGGGGCAGAATCTGCTTTAAGCCTTTGAATTCTTGGCTCTTAAAACCAGGTTGAGGGTTGTGTGTTTTTATTCTTTTGTATCTCCTTTTCACTTTGGCTTGGCACCTGGTTCATTGAAACAGAGCCAATAAGAATGAGTGAGTCAGTCAGTGATAAGAAGCAACCTGTGGCCATTTATCCATTCCTACTTCCTAGGCTTGATAAGTAGTATCTGTAGTATAGTTGTCAGTAACTTTTTGAGCTTACGTAAGTTTATGTGGAATTCATTTACAAATGTGTGATTATGATGATAGATGTTATTTTGTAAATTTCAAGGTTCTTTAGTGTGGCATGGACATGTTTCCAAATCAATAAATGTAGCTTACCCACAGACTTTATGGGATGTAAAGTGTGTATTACAATGAGTGAATCCATTTCTCTGTTTTGGGAAAGCAGGTTAATTTTTTTTTGTTTTGTTGCTACATATAATGTTGACTATATGTATATTCTAATGCAGTTGGTCTCCTAATTCTACAGGATAGATGTCTAGCTGTTGCATTGTTGGATCATCAGTTTCGTTTTAGTTAGATGCTATGAAATTGCTCTTGAAAATGGTGTCCTCTGCCACCACAGAACGGTGTTGTTATGAAAGTGCCAATTTTCATAAAAACTTGTACACAATGGGTATTAAGAATTTTTTAGGTTGGGCGCAGTAGCTCATGCCTGTAATCTCAGCACTTTGGGAGGCCTAGGCAGGTGGATCACCTGAGAACAGGAGTTCCAGACCAGCCTGACCAACATGGTGAAATCCCATCTCTAATAAATACAAAAACTTAGCTGGGTGTGGTGGCATACACCTGTAATCCCAGCTACTTGGGAGGCTGAGACAGGAGAATCGCTTGAACCCAGGAGGCAGAGGTTGCAGTGAGCCGAGATTGCACTTCTGCACTCCAGCCTGGGTGACAAGAGCGAAACTCAATCTAAAAAAAAAAAAAAAAAAAAAAAACTTTAAATTTTTAACCAATCTAATAGGTGAAAATGGCATTTTTAACAGAAGTCTAACTTAAACAATTAATGGCCATGGGTAAAAGAAGAATCAAATAATGATGCATGATTTATAAGATAAGGCAGTACTCAGTTTTTCCTCTACTCCCCCCAAAAATCCTGTTTATCTGAGTTAGAAATGATTAATATTTTCTAAATTTAGTGCCGCCTGGAAGTTTATAAATTCCCTAAGTATACCTTATACCAGCGTTTTTCTGACTTTGTATTTTTGAAATAATTTTAGATTCAGAATCACAAGAATCACACAGAGCAACCTGATTTACGCTTCACCCAGATTGACTTTTTATTCTGCATTGTTGTGTTCTCCCCTCACTTCCTCCTCTTGCTCTCTCCTCCCTTCATGTGTTTATACATAGTGTTATCATTCGATGTATTATTGGTGAATGATTTGCCCACATTATCTTCCTGTAAACCAAAACACTTAAACATCTACTTTCTAAGAGCCTGAGCATGTTATATTGACTTTGGTACAAATTTCAAAATCATGAAATGTGTCAGTAGTATAAAAGTATAACAGTATACAGTCCATAGTCACATTTTACCCATTTTTCCAGAGGTGTTCTTTATAGCAGTTTCTTCACTTCTACAACATCCAGAAAAGGATCTTCTGTTGCATTCAGTTGTCATGTCTCTTTAGTCTTGTTTAATCTGAAACAGTTTCCTGGACTTTGATCACATCAGTATTTTTAAAAAGTAATAGTTAACAGTTTTTAAGGAGATATCTCAGATTTTGAATTTTGTGTTTCCTCATGAAAAGGCTTAAGATACTCACTTTGAGCAGAAATACTTCAGTATTCTCAGTCTTCGTCAGTGAATCATATCAGGTGACAAACAATGTCACTTTTTCTCACTTTGAACTACTTTGGTCTCTTGGTTCAATTGGTGTCCACTGAACTTTTCCACTTTAGTTAACATTCCTTTGTAATTAATTTGGAACTATACAGGTATTCTATTTTTCATCAAACTTTCATCTAGTAGGTGTAATATGCATAGGTGACTTTTACCTGAGTCAGTGATGATTAGAAAAAAAATCTGTTGGCCGGGCCTGGTGGCTCACGCCTGTAATCCCAGCACTTTGGGAGGCCGAGGCGGGCGGATCATGAGGTCAGGAGATTGAGACCATCCTGGCTAACACGGTGAAACCCTGTCTCTACTAAAAATACAAAAAATTAGCCGGGTGTGGTGGCGGGCGCCTGTAGTCCCAGCTACTCGGGAGGCTGAGGCAGGAGAATGGCGTGAACCTGGGAGGCGGAGCTTGCAGTGAGCGGAGATCATGCCACTGCACTCCAGCCTGGGCGACAGAGCAAGACTCTGTCTCAAAAAGAAAAAAAAAAGAAAAATCTGTGTTATTGCTTATATGCATTATTTAGCGTCTTGTACTGTAAGGAAGAGTTTGTATATCATGGCCTGTCAGAACAATCCAGCAATGTCTTTTATCAACTGAAAATTCTGAAAGGAAGAATAAGGTGGTGATTTATATGAGAATACAGGGAAAGGGTTACCCAAAGAGTCTAATGAATTTATGTCTAAACCATGGAGTGGAATGTGAGAGGCACATAGAACCCCAGAGTTGTGATTCTAATACATTGCATGGTGGAAGGAGAAGAGGAAGTTTTTGGTAATAGTGTTTCATGTAACGTATCTGTGTAATGTATGTGTGCCTTCATTATTGGGAGAGTGTTCAACAGTTCACAGTTGAATAGACTGTGAAGCATTATGCTGGAATCTGGGTTCAGATTCTAGATCTGTATCCTACATATCACCAATGTTTGTTTATCAATTTTTGCTTGTCATTACTTTATTTAACCCATTAGGGTATCCAAGACTGACAGTGAAGGGACTGCATTTGGGAGCTATCTGAAGACAAAAACTCAGCTTTTTGAAGTTTCTTTCATGTGTCACCTTACATGGCCCCTCCCATTCTCTGTGGAGAAGTTTGTGTACATTATTCAGACTACTGTGCAGTGACTGTGTTGTTTAAAACCTATACATAGCCAAACTCTGTTCTGTGTTCTCTGTAACTAGGGCATTAGTCTCCCAGTAGTAATCCTGCATCTTATGCTAGTTAAAGAAGGTTCCCAGAATAAAGACATTCTTACTTTTGAACAATGACTTGGATAGATTGAGGAAGTGGTTTTAATAATCACTTTGATATATTTCAAAATCTAGTTCATTATTGGTGAGGTGCAGCCACCTGGCATTAATGGAAATGTATAATTTGAAACCAGTGCAGTGGAATCAGAGGCTTGAACATGACCTAAGTCTTGATCAGAAGTGGTCGTCTGAATGTTCCCTGCTCTCTGTATGTGACTTGGTACTTAGTCTTCAGTGGCAGGATTGCAGCAGAGGTCCAGTAAATATTGTTCATTCGATGTATGGAGAAAATGGAAGTAAGGCCAAAAATGACTGATTGTAAACAAATGAAGCACCAAGTGAATAAATGCACAAATAGACAAATAGCCAGCAGGAAAAAAAAAAAAACAACAACTTGTTACCTAAAGAATGGAAACCAAGTGGAAAAGGCCGCCAGGGACCTAAGATACTGTTACCATTTTAATATGCATATTGTTGCTTTCACATATAATACAGTAAGGGAGTATCAGAAAACCTGAATCTGCCTGACTAAAACATACCCTGTTCCACAAAGCTATATATGAGAGAATGTTTAAGGTGGTTTAATACCGAATTCATAAATTCAGCCTCAGTGTAGCAAACTTCTAAAGCTTCCATGACGTGAGGGAAATTTTAACAAACAATGGAAATCACAGCACTAAAGTACATTACTATTATGTGATTCTCTGATGGTAATAGAAACTGTGCTGCAGGACACGTTTTGATTCGGGGAGAAATGTAGAGTAACTCCACAGAGGAATTCATCCTCTCTAATTTTAAATCTGAATGGAACCCACATGCCCATACCCTGGAGATGCATGTAAGGGAACAACATGGCTTGCTCTGTTAAAAATAGAAAAGAACCTTCAATTAATCATCCTGTGAACTTGATAAGAGGATGCAGAGGAACGTAAATGCCTATCTGTATATCTGTGATTGACCTTGGAACACAGTGAGTGCCCTCTAAAGAGTAGCCCAGTAAGAACTGTATCATTCCACCAATCAAATTAGATCCTCTTGCTTCCAGTGGGAGCAGAGTGACACAGACCAAGGAAAGCCGAGGAGAAGATTGTAGCCTTTTATTTCTCCTTGTATTTGTTGAGGTTCACTGCTCACTGATAAATGATTTGCACAAAAAAATTCAGGCCTCTGACTCTTCTGGTATTTGATTTATCTAGTAAAGTTAATTCCAAGACAAAAGTGTACAGTTGGTTAAAAATACCAGTCTCATGTTTATTTGATGGTTTGAAATATTCTCTGCTACATTGTTGTACCTCATTTGTCACCTTGGAATAAATGACAATCGTGTTGATTTTTCCACAAGATAATTTGATTCTAAAATTCATTTATCTTCAGGAATTAGAGATTGTAAAAATGTCATCTCTTGTGTCTCATTTAGTCATTTCCAAGATTTAGTGGGTGTTCTCCCTAAGTGCCTTGAACAAGAATGCCTTGTTCAATGGCTGTGTTTTACTCATAATTAACATGCCAACTGCTTTGGGTTTTTTAAGATTTACAAATTTCTTCTCTGCAGTACTTAACTTTCTATATTTTTATATATTAAAACAAATTAGGTAGGATAAAGATCACTGTGGATGGTATAAATACTAATAGCAAAACTAGAAGTAAGAAGTATTTACATAAGTTGTACATAGGTATTACATTAGGTTGTCTTACATGAAAGTATTATGAAGCACTGGGATTTGGGGTGTATTTTGAAATCCTTGCCAGTTCTACTTGATAAAGCATTGAATGGTACCATATGAGAGGAGAAGAGGACTGAAACAGGACTCCTTATGATTTAGACCTCAACAACTACTAGGGAGGGTTGGTTTTTCTTTGAGTGCATGATTTTTAAAAAGACTATTTTGCCAGTTTTAGTTCCATATTAAACCCACAGATTAAGATTTTGGTTTTGAAAGTGTAAATAGGAAGCTTGAGTTGGGGGGTATTTGGAGATAGAGATAATACATAATGGCTGTGGGAAAGGATGAGATCTAGAGTGTATGTGGGAGTAGGAACATACATGTCTGAGACCATGCTTTGGATGCTCTGGCATTTAGATATTGACAAAATGAGGAAGACCCATTAAAGGAGATTGTGGCTAGAGTTACTAGGTGAAAACCAAAGGGTTGTAGTGTTCCTGAAGATACATGAAGAGTGAGATTAAAAATTAATGAGGCGGCAGTGACTTTTGCATGGCAGTGAAAGACACAGTTCAATTTGAAAACTGAGTATCATTGATCTTAGTGCTCTTATTATTGAAAAGGTCAAATTAAAGAATACCTTTGAGTTGATGGTCTGTATTAGGTTACCATTGTTAGCCCAGCATAGACACATGCTGATACCTGTGAGTTGCTCTCATCAATTACCATGTGAAGATGCATCCCAGTTGTACAATTTTAGATCCTCTTCATTCCACATTATGTGTATACAAGATAAAACTTGATGTTTTCATTATATCCTTTCAATCTTCTAACAGCAATCCTTATGTAGCTTTATCATTAGAGTTCCCACTTGCAGTGTCTCTTTCTGTACCTGCATTCATTGGCCACAGTAGAGTTTTCATTAAGGCAGGATTGCATTTCATTGATTTTGGCTTCTGTCAGACATTTAGCAAAGATTGTTGAAGGAAAGGAATGGATGAGGGGCCAGCTGAAAGAAAAAGTATCAACCTAATGATGGATAAGTGAAAAAGGGATGAAGAAAGGATGGTGCTAGGAATTGAGGGAGTAAAGCAAGATAGAATGTACAAAAGGTAGAATTTTTAAAGAAAGTTGTAGGACAAGGGTAAGGTGTGTTGAACCTACATTTAAAATACAATAACATCACTAAAGTTGAGGCCGGGTGCAGTGGCTCACCCCTGTAATCCCAGCACTTTGGGAGGCCAAGGCGGGCGGATCACCTCAGGTCAGAAGTTTGAGACCATCCTGGCCAACATGGTGAAACCCCATCTCGACTAAAAATACAAAAATTAGCCAGGCATGGTGGCGGGCGCCTGTAATCCCAGTTACTCAGGAGGCTGAGGCAGGAGAATGGTGTGAACCCGGGAGTGGGAGGTTGCAGTGAGCCAAGATCATGTCACTGCTCTCCAGCCTGGGCGTCAAGAACGAAACTGTGTCTCAAAAAAACAAAACCAAACCAAACAAAAAAAAACCATCAGTAAAGTCAGGGAGAGAGTACCACTGTAGAAGATGTTCTTTTCCAGCTTAATCTGAAGAAGGTATTGACCATATGGTCAATTGTACAGTCATTGTACATTGTCATTCCCTAACTAGATATGGGTTAGCTATGAGTCTGTAGAAAATTGTCCAACATACTTTCCGCCTCTTAACATTTCACTTAACGAATTTCATTTCATTTCTTCATTTTGTGTCTAACAGACTAGAAATAATGAGCTCCTATTGACAGGGATATTTTCCTCTTCATACTTTCCTTTACCTTACAGAGCCTTTTATGTAGCAGATATTTAATGTAATAATAGGTCTAAACTAATTTAGACCATGGATGAGTGAAATTTTGATGAATGAGCCCCAGTCACCTGAAGGGTGAGTAAAAAGAATTTCGAGACCCAATATGAGGTAGCTGCTTCACACTTTTTTGAGAATATTATGGCATGACTGAGGAAATCACAGATTCTGTAGACTGTGTTGAGTTGGATTATGTAAATATAGATTCTGGTATTAGGGAACTCAGCATCTGTTAGATTAGACTTTTTATGGTGAAAGTCTTTTTTAGGGGTTAGGCATAAATCCCTACTGATATTTGTGGAGTGATAGAATATAGCTCCTGTTGTCTTTCCTGCTTGTATAGCCTATGCCATTAGTGTCCTCTTTTTCACTGTTTTCTCAAAGGAAGATGGTCAAAGAGGAAGCCATATGCATGGTAGACTTTGTAATCTGGGAAAAGTCAACATATGTCATCGTAGTGCTCTTTTTATGTGTTGTCAGTCCTTAGAAAGGATTCATGTTTTCCATATTATATACTACTCTATTTTAAAAATTTCTTAGGGAGAATGGCTGTAACAGGCCAATGATAGAATCGTAGATTATAGTCACTGTCTGATGACTTTCCATCACAAGAGGGAACGATACAGGACAGTCTATGTAACTGACTTCAGTGTGACCACTCAGTGTTTCTGTAACACAGTATTTATATTGCTGTACAATAGAGTTACATTTATTTCTGTGATCCAGTTCATTTGTTTAATATTGGGATTCAAGAAGTGTTGAAGAAATGTCTACTGATTAATAACAGATGGGAAGAGTATATGTGTTTTAAATAAGAGACCAAGAGAAACAATAAGGAAAATAAGAAGGAAGTGTTTGTGCGCTTTTCACGTTACTCTTACGTTTGGAAAGTGCACAAGACGTCGTAGTGGAGATTTCTGAGGAGGTGAAAACCTGTAGAAAAATGCTTTATCAGTAAAGAGCTGTCCAAGTTGTTAGAAAGTGTTGATTTCTAGAAGGATATTGAGACATTAGGTATATAGGGGATGTGCCTCCTTGTCTTGCTTTCATTCTGGCTTCTTACCAGCTATTGTGAATAAGTTTAAGATTTCTTCTGACATTATAAACTTTGGAAAAGGTATTGCTGTTTGTTCAGTTTGAAGTAGTATCATATCCGTCAAGGCTTTGTTAAATTGTCTTGTTGATTCATGGTTCTCTTCAGTGATAACATTATCATTATATGGGATTCCTACCCACAGCCACCGAATATCTCAGTGAAGAAGTGCAGGTTTGGAGAGAACATCTGAATAGATTCATGCTAAGATGGTACATTTGCACTGACACCATTGTTATGTGGCAGGCAGACATGAAGTATCCTAGGATTGATCAATATGCCTTAATGTAAATAGCTGCATATAGACCTGATTTCTTAGACTCCCCACTTCAAGCTCTTGAATATTGTGTTGATATCCTTATCAATACACTTTGTCTTGTGTTCTGTGTTATTTTCCCAGAATAAATATAATGAGCTCCTCCTTGACAGGGATTTTTTCTTTCTATTGTCCTGTGACAAAATGTCAAGATAAAAATGTAAGAGTTTCATTAAAGTTTGTTGAATAAAATTTGTGATGGAATGTGAGAGAGAGGTCATGAATGAGAGAGAATATAGAAATAATGGAGAATGTGATACTCCGATAGTCATGCAATATTCTTTTTGATTTATTATGTAACATATATTACTATGTTATATCTAATGTATTATTTGTCATATATATTACTATATCCTGTTGTTGTATTTGGGTAATTTGGCAATCTGCCATGTTCGATGGTGTTAAAAAGAGAACATAAAATGTAGTGATTTCTTAATAAGATATAGAGGTGTAAGTATTAACTCTTTAATAATATAGTGATTTATTTTAAAATGAATGATAAGAAAGGACCATAAAAATGTCTGAATTGGGGAAATTTGAAAAGGTTTTCTCTCTGGGGCTTTCATATGTCTGTTCTATGTGAATGTTGTGTAATTCTCGCTTTGCCACAGCTCCCTCTTTGCTAACCCTTGTTAACCCATGCAGAGAAGGAAGTGGACTGATGACATTTTGAGTCCATCTTCAGGTTTATTGGGAATGCAAGGGACATGAGTTGTAACCAATGGGAGTAAAGGGCTAGTTGCTATGCCAGTTGCCTCGACTTGTTTGACACTGCTTGAGCAATCGGAATGGCTAGTTTTGAATCTGGCTTCTCAGTCAGAATTTTACCTTCACTCTAACACTACTTTTTTTCAAATCACTTATATTTCCATAAATATGAACCAACTTCACTGATCTTCATTTTTTCCTGAAGATTCAAATTTCTTTCCATGAAGAACGTTCTTTAGCGCTTCTGGTATAGCAGGCCTATTGATGATGATTTTTCTTTTAGTATATGGTGATTATTTTATATTTAACTGTCTTTTTTTGAAGTCTTCTTCGTTTAAATATGTTGTTACTAAACATAGAATTAATGGGTTTTTTAAAGCACTTTCAAAGATAATCCACTGTTTTCTGGACTCCGTTAATATTTAAATCTTTATTTTTGTGTAATTCTTTCTCAATATAAATGTACCATTTTTCTCTGACTCCTTCTAAGATATTTTTTACTTAAGTATTGAGTCAGTTTTGGTTATGATGTGACTCTGTGTTTTTCTTTATATTGTTTGGTTGTTTGAACTTCTTTAATCTGTTAATATTGTGTTTTATGTTAAATTTGGGGGGATTTCAGCCATTTAAAATATAACTTTCCAGTCTCTTCCCCCGGGACTCTTAATTTTTACATATATATTTGTATTACATCTATTAATATTGTTCTATGGATACCTGACATTCTTTTTAAATCTTATTTTTGGTGTTTTTCACTTTGAACAACCTAATAATTTGTTTCCATCCGTGTTATTAACTTTATTCTATTTTTTTCCAATCTGCTCTTAAGCACATCCTGTAAATTTTCTTTTTAATTTATTTTATTTTTTAGTTCCAGATATTTACTGCTTTTGCTTTGTTTTTGAGACAGAATCTTTCTCTGTCACACAGGATGTAGTGCAGTGGCGTGGTTCACTGCAGCCTTGACCTCCTGGTCTCAAGTGATCCTCTCACCTTAACCTTACCCACTCCTTAGTAGCTAGAACTACAGGTGCATGCCACCACACTCAGCTAGTTCTTTGTTTTTGTAGCGATAGGGTCGTTGTGGTGCCCAAGCTGGTCTTGAACTCCCAGGCTCAAGCATTCTTCCTGCCTCGTCCTCATGCCCCGGTCAACCAGTTCTTTATTTTTAATATTATGTTGTATTTGATGTGCTGTCCTATTCATTTAGTATAAGCACATTTTTCCTTATGTCTTCAGCATAATTATATGCTTTTTCAGAATTGTAACATCAGGACTGCTTCCAGGTTCGCTTTAGTGTCCTTTGTCTTAAGTATGGGTTATAGTTTTCTGTCTTTGTATGTTAAGTAATTGTGGATTGTAACTTGAACTTTGAGTATATTTTAGAAACTCTGAATTCTATTTTATTTTTCTAAAACAGGATTTCTCAGCTTCAGCACTATTGACATTTTGAACTGAGTTATTTAGTTTGTGTTGTTGTTGTGTGTATTCTGGGAGGGTACTGTTCTGTATGCATTGTGGGGTACTGGGTATTATCCTTTGTCTCCACTCAGTTCTTACCAGTAGCATAACTCTCTCTCCTCCCTGTGTCCCCTGCCAAAAAATGCCTTCAGTCCTTTCTAAGCGCTCTTTTTTTATGGTGTTGGGGCCAAAATCACACATCCTTGCTCACTCTTTTTCATTGAGAGCTATGGCTATAAATGATAGTGATACTTTTACTTATTTATGTTTAAGACAAACAGTTCACTTAGCTGGATTCAAACTCCAGGCTTTCTCGTGTGCTGTGGGAAGCAGCCTACACTCTATTCAGTTCTTTTCTTTTCATATTGGTTGGGTTACTTTGAGTCTGGCCTACTTGATGGGCAATTCACAGGTCAACCGAAGATTTCAGCAGAACTTATACAGAGAATTTCATTCAGGCTTCCCGTGTCTCATTCTCCACACTGTGGGAATTTCCTCCCACTTTCCAGCCACTATTGAGGATGCCTGTCAGCAAAATTCCTTGAAATTGGAAGCTTTTATAGGGAAATTCCTTTCCTCCAAGAGTGCACTCTCCTCCAGTGTTGGCTTGCTTTTCATCGTTCTCCATGGTTTTAGATAGCTGTCTTTATATTCCTTCTGGAGTTTCCAGATGATATCTGTTGGGGGCTTAGCTTGATAACACGTATTCCTCTTATTACTAGTAGCCAGACCTGCATGTCTTCCTGGACCTGATGTGGAAAAGTTTCATCTCATGAGACAATAATGTGCTAGCTAGTTTTACTGATTCGTACTCTAAAGTACCCAAGCCTAAAATAGTGGAGCTGTCTATCCCACATGAAACTTCTCTGATTTTCACTGTTTTTTATAAAAGGTATACATGTTCAGATTTCTGTAGGATTTTTAAAGCATCACAGTTTTTATGAACTATATATATTTCCAAGGTCTACCTGCTTTGTATTTTGCCTGGCGAGAGTAGGAATAATCTCTTGGTATGAGTATCTGTTTTCCATTCATCCAAAACAGATAGAGCATTGATTTCAGTAAGTGTTATGTTCTAGTTTGTCTTGGTATTATTTTTAGAAATACCTGGTGATTAATTTGAGCTAACTATTCTTCTCTACCCTCATTCCCAGCATTATCACCTGCTTTTACCACTTCCAAGGGGTGGAAACATTCTCCACAATGCATTTATTCATGCCAGAGAAAAATCTAGAAAAAAACGAATAAAATGAACAAATTATTTCCCCTTGGTATCTGTAGCCAACTTGCCTAAGTGTTCTTTCCCAGAGTTCAAGTCTTCAGTCTATAGTTCATAAGCAAAGGGGGGCTGCGAGCTCTGATCTTGCCGGATGAAAGAATAAGTGAGCTACCCCATGGTAGATGTTTCTGGCCATCTGAAATGAGTCCATGAATGTGGCTTTTGTGTAAAGGCTAAAAAGAAAATGTAACCACTTTCTTCTTTGAGTAGTTAATATAGCAAATAGTTGAAACAGAAGTTTTGATTGGCAGATCAGGATATGATATACTTTAACAAAGAGTAGAACTATTACCAGTTTTGCCTGTTGCTATTTGTGTCTCTTTCACAGTTTGATAATATCACATCCTGGAAAGTGAAACCGAAAATTATTATTCCTTTTTAAATGACTGAATTTGCTTTCATGGTATTTATAGTGAAAGAGTAAATTAGAAAGTGATTAGATGACTGTACTTGAGAAAAAGCAGGGTAAAAAGATTTTAATTAATCGAAAATATTATTGGGGTGAAAACATAGGCTTATGTTATGTTTTGTGAATTGTGCTGTGTTGTAGACACTTGATGAGTTCTCCTAACAGAATTGATCTAGCTCTTAAAATACCATTTTTGATTGAATATAAATGGGATATAGGTTTCTTACAACTTCTGAATTCGGCGAAGATGATGTGAATCTTCCAGTTTAATCTGTTTGATTCGAATGGTTTATTTTTTCACATTTCTCATAATTTCCATGTCAACTTCCATGATGATCATGCAGGAAAGGGGTATGATTACACTTCTTGTATTGCATATCATCACTAAAACATAGTTACTGTCTTTCTATGGTCTTAAGAAAAATTCAGAAACATCATACCAATGTACACATAAGATAAATAAGCTTATGTGGAACAATAAGTGTTCCGTTCTGAGAAATACCTTGATTGGTATCCTAATGTCTTTGAGGTTATTGGCAGTTCTCAAACTCTTCCCCAATTTTGCTTCCATCTAAATTTGTCTATTGTTAAATAATCTATCAGTCCATTTTTATCTATCATCTATATATCTGTCTTTAGCAATCATTCATCTGTAATCTATCTGTGCCGTTTGTCATAAGAGACAGAAGGGCATAGCAGTGGAAACTCAAAGGACTTACCTCCATGTGAATGGACAGTGGTGATGGTGATCTGTGAGGTAGTGATGTATAGAAAGAAAAACTAGAAGAGAACATGCCCTAAGTGAGGGACCTTGTCCAGCAGGCACTCTGGCCTTGTTATACTGTGCTTGAATATGAAAAAAATCAAAATAGTGCTGACATTCTGTATCTTCTGGGTCTGAGACTTAGAGTAGATAAGGTGATTCTGCCATTTCAGTCTTTTGTATTTCCACATTTGAAAGCTCAATTTTAATTATGTAGAATTATTTTTCCAGCCCATGTTAAACTAGACCATGGATTGGCAGACTTTTTCTGTAAATTGCCAGATACACATTGTCAGTTCTGAAAGTCTTGTGGTCTTTGTTGTGGCCAATCTACTCTTCTGTTTTATTATGAAAGCAGCCGTAGATAATTTATAATGGAATGAGTGTGCTGTGCCTTTCTTCCAATAAAACTTTAGAAAAGCAGCCTGTGGGCTAGAGTTTACCCTTCAGGAGACCAGAGCATTGGCTAAACTGGAACCTGAAAAAAAAATCACATCAACTCAACCACGTGGTAATAATATTTGAAGTATTATTTCAACATTTTCTTTTTCATAAAAATTTGTTTAGCTCTTTTGCCAAATTCCATTTGCAAGTGAGTGATACATAAATGACTACCACATGCCATTAACATCACCTAAACAGTGTAAAACAAGCACAGTAGAAGGAATTGGAGTGATATAAACCCCTTGCTATAATAGTTACAGTTGATAAATTATATTTCAAAATTGAACCTATTTCTTCCAAATTTCATCTATAAAGTTCCAGGGAATTCCAAAATCGTGCCTGCCTTCTTATCCCAGTTAGCAGGATTGTCTCTGAGCAGCCGTGGTCGTATCCATCCTCTGTGGACCATAAATTGAGCCTATTTTGACATCATTTGAGCAATTGTAATTGTTTCACCACATCAGACTGAGATTACTACATGCCAGAGCTATTCTTTAACTCAGCTTGTAAAAACTTGATAGCATCAACAATATATATAGCAAATGAATGCCATCTTTAATCCAATTAAATGGTTTTTACCAATTTGCTCTTGTTTGTTGATGCTATCTGCATTGCAGTAAAGGTCAGGTAAAACGAATGAATAAACTGCCAAGGTAAAATTAAATTTGGGCAATTTCTCTTTTGCAGTAATGTATATACATTTACTGAAAGCATATATGCCAAATTTAGTGTTGAAAGGCTCATTCAAATCAATTGGGAAAGCACGTAAATGAACAATTCATAAAAGAAAAGCATTGCAAATGGCCAAGAGCATAGAAAATGTGCTCAATCTTATCAGTCATTATAATGAAATAATGAAATTTGTGTACATATGAAATACATACTTAAAATATATATAAAATAAAACAATTATTTGCCTTTTTTTCACCTATCAGATTAACAGATACATGTATTAACAAGGTGGGGAGAATTTACAACGCCTGATGTGTTAAAATCTTTAAGGAATGTAGTAGAAAATATATATAAAATGGAAATTAGCACTTTTGACCAACAATTTTGGTTTTAGATATTTACCTATAAGGATATAATAGGAGGTGTTCAAAGATGCATGTAAACTTAAGAGTACTCAGTGTAGTGTTAATTATAATTGTAAAATAGTAAATAACATTTTTGTCAAATCATAATGGTAGGAAAATTAGTGATGGCACATTTAACCAATTGGATTATATTCAGTTATGAATACGGTGATGCATGTTCAACTTAATTGATATAAAAATCCAACTACTTCAGCAGTTTGTTTGCCAGTTATTGAGTACCAACTGTGTTCAACATTGTTATTTCTATTCATTTGAAATGATAAATGTATGTGCTTGTTGTGATATGGTCAATAAAACCAGTCTTATAGGAAGAATACTCTTAAAATACAGCGAGTTCTGGTCATTATTGTTGCATTTGTGTGTGTGTGTGTTTTGAATACATATATATATATTTCAATTAAATACAGCATTTATTGAATTTTTATCACATGTACCACATGTTCAGATCAACACTTTACATGAATTATCGTAATGCTTATAATAACAGATGGATTAACGAATTTGTCTTTTTAAAAGATAAGTAAATTGAGGTTGAGTTTCAATTTTGTGTAATTCAGCCTATTATACAGAAGTTAAATAAACCTATCCTAGGATGTCACAACCTTTGGAAGATAATAATTAAAAATGCTTATGATTTGTTAAACCCATTGAGCAAAATCATGTTTTGTGAAAGAACCCACATTTCAGAAGTCATATTCATTCTCCTTTTGTCTTTAAGGCCAGAGACATGATAATTATTAAGTGCAGCTTGTCAGGACAGAAAGTGTAAGTGTTGGTGTATTGTAGGAACAGGAGAGAAACATGAATAGGAAATTGTCTTTTGGAAATTCTTACAGTATAAACCTTTAAGGAGTTACTTCTGGAAATATGGGGTGCCTTTGCTCAGAATGTGGAACAATGGTTCCCGGCAGAAATAGTATTATACACAAAGCTCTGAGACATCATGGAGGCACAGATGAAAGTCCAAAGAGAAATGTCCGGTAGAAAGAGGATCACTAAATGGAAGAAGCTAACTTTGGAATAGAGCTGGTGACAGGCAGTATGATGACTTAAATACTGCCAATAGCAGGAAAAAGGTCCATGGTAATATCTGAGTGAAGAAAAAATTGCCAACTGATCTAGATTTGAAGGTCATAACCTCTTGCTGGGATAGTTTACCAGTGTAATTTATGATCGTATGGTCTAGATTCTACAAAATCTCCTCCATTCAACAAAATCTATAATTAGTTCTCTTTTTCCATTTTCTTCATTCATTCTAACCCTTTTCTAAAGATGGCACTTTGTGTCTTGTGAATGCAATCCCTTAGCAGTTCTCAGCTAGTAGCTGAAACTTTGGATAAAATGGTATAAGCATGAGGGATTGTGACATAAATTTTGCCTTGCTATGGCAGTTATTGAAATATGTTTAGAATTTTGACTATTTGTCATGTAAGGAATGCACAGTGCCATTCTAACTTTGTATTTTTATATTCTGGTATTTGGGGGGTTGGAAATTGACTATATGAGATTCTTGCAGCTGGGTCTCAGACATGTTGAGAAGGCTGAAGAAGGAAAAATACAGAAGGAGAAAGCAGGGATGGGGGACGCTGCATCCCTCAAATAGGATACCACTGGACACTGAGCAGTGAACAGCCTCGGGTTTTGTCGGACACCATTTTGGAATATTTGGACACAGTTTCTTGAAGGATGAGAGATCTAATCAATGGTAATAAGATGATTAAAATATTAATATGAATGAATGCTTAGGCAGAGTTGACAGTACAACTCTTCTGTACAGTAGATAGCATTAACAAATGACAGGATTTGGAAAATCAGTATTTGGAAATAATCATAATTGTTTCAGACAGGAATCATCAAATGATGCTAAAACTTGGAGAAAATTTTAAGAGAAATAGGACACTTAGTGAGCAATTTGAGGTCCTTATCAGTTACAAAGGGAAAGCAGTAGCTTCCTGATGGGCAACATGGTTGATGCACCTGAATTAAAGAGGTGAACGTTAATACCACCAGTAGTGGGAACATCAGGCAGCACTGGTAGGATGCACTGAGAAGAACACAGTCTCATTTCTGTGGTATTACTGACTAAAGTATATAAACCTGAGTCTACTCTTGAGGAAACATCAGTCTCAAATTGACTGACATTCTGCTTTTAGTATTCAAACATACTAATTTCACTGAGGAAATAGTCCAGATTATTTCCGACTAAATAGACACGAGAATGGAATATAACATTGATTCAGGATGTCTGTGAAAGGACATGGGAAGTTGGCAAAGTTTGAAGACTGTCCCTCAAGTAGATTATAATGTTATGTGAGTATTAATTGCCAATGTTATATAATTGCCTGAGGTTATATAACAGAAAATTCTTGTCTTTGAGAAATTAAAACAAAGGATAAAAGGATAATGTCATAGCTGTAATTTTCAAAGCACTTAGATAAAATAATATACATGTTTCAAAAAATGAAACAGGTGTTATAAGATGTTACCTAATAGGGAATCCAGGTAAAAGTTATCCAGGAATTATGGATAGTCTTGTATCTGTTCAGTAGGTCTGGAATTAGTTGATGAAAATAATGCAAACGAACGTGCCAAAAGGAGTGGTTTGAGCATATGGCTTTGAGCATACATAAATGCTCAGGAAACATGAAAATGTGGAATAAATGCATGAGTACTGTAATACCAGCAGGCCTTGTAGATACCTGCCTTTGAAGCATTTATATTAGAAGGAAGCCTTTTTACCCAGAATTTTTTCACTTAGCCTAATGTTTTCAAGGTTTGACCATGTTGTAGCATGTATCAGATCTCCATTTTCTTTGATGGAGAAGTGGTGTTCTATTGTATAAATACCACATTTTGCTTATCCACTCATCAGTTTTTGGCTATTATGACTAATCCCGCTAGCAATATTTATGTGGAGGTTTTTGTGTGTTTATGTATTCAGTTCTCTTATACATGAGAATATAGTAACTATGTTTATTTGACATTTTGAGGTCCTGTCTGTAAGATAATTTTTGCTAGGTTTGAAGGCAGATAATAGTCTATGCAAAATGAATATTCTGTTGAATATTGATGTGAACTATTACGTAAAAAAAAAAAATACATTGAAATAGTAAGTATAGAGGTTACATCTTGGTTTTTGTACTCAACAAGCAGTTTTATGTTTTATTTTTCAGGAACTCTCCCATACTGAATTAAGGCTGGGATATTAGAGAAAAGGAAAAACATGAAACTCACTGGTGTTTTATGGCACTTTGAGTTCTCCAGTTTACCTTCAAACATTTCGCCTTCTACGTTCTCCTCTACCATATCAGTGCATCCCTCTGAGATTCTTAATTCTTTGGTTGTATAAAGATGGACTATGCTCACTCCATCTTACTTCTCTTAGGTCTTACAATGGCAGTGCCCTATTACATTTTGTTCTATTCTATGATTTCCATTTATTTTATGAAATTTTTCGTCTATGTTTTCTATTCTTGCCATCTTAATTTCTATGTAACATTTTGAAATAGATTCCAAAGTTTATATATAGAGAGACAGAGAGAGAGTGAGAGAGAGACAGAGATTTCTACTTCACTATTGAAGTAGATTCCTAAAGTTTTTTATCTCTTCTAGAATATTGGTTTCACAACAGCCCTATCATGTGTATTTAATTTTACCCACCACAGGGCATTTTCAGGGAGTCTTTATTTGGTGGAATAAAACTTTAGAATCTCTGATTTAAAGAGAAAATTGCTCACAGGCATGAGCCACTGCACCTGGCCGGTTTTTACTATTTAAAGAATGAAGAATTTTAGCAGTGTGGGGTGGCTCATGCCTGTAATCCCAGCACTTTGGGAGGCTGAGGTGGGCAGATCACTTGAGGCCAGGAGTTCAAGACCAGCCTGGCCAACATGACGAAACCCCATCTCTACTAAAAATACAAAAATTAGCCAGGCATGATGGCACATGCTTCTAGTCCTAGCTACTTGGAAAGCTTAAGCAGGAGAATCGCTTGAACCAGAGACACAGAGGCTGCAATGAGCCTAGACTGCACCACTGCACTCCAGCCTGGGCGACAGAGCGAGACTCCATCTCAAAAATAAAGAATTGGAGGAGGAAATAAATGGATAAATGGCAAAGGTGACAAAGGACCAAAGATCTGTGACTTGTGGAAAGATGGCTCTATGGTAATTATTACAGAAACAATGTTTGTATCTTATTTTTTAGTGAGTTTTGTATATTCTCTAATCTGATTTACTTTTGTTTTTAATAGTTTGCTGCAGGTCTAGAAGATGTTACAGAATTTCAAGCAAGAGAGGTGAGCAGTTACCGTGGTGATTTCAAAATTGTTTATGTGTGTTGTGGCCCGTGATGTCAGAATTTCAGAATCTGAGAATTCATGATTTCAGAGGCTCAAAGGAGAATATTTTTATAATAGATTTTTTTTGCTATGTGAATATCCCTACTTTGTTCAGGGAATCTCATTATTTTTTCCCTTTTTTGAAAAAAGGGATTTTGTTTTTTGGTAGTAACCTGAATAAATTGGGGGAAGTATTGATGTATTTCCTTTTCTCTCCATTTTTTTGTTGGATGAAAATAATCTTCTAGTGAAATTCACTGTGTTCAATATTTATTTTTTAAAGAATAGAGGTGGGGTCATGCCGTGTTGCCCAGGCTGCCCTTGAACTCCTGGGCTCAAGCAATCATCTTGCCTCAACCTCCTGAGTAGCTGCGACTATAGGCATGTGCTGCCATGCCTGGCTTAAATATTGATTTAAAAATTTTTATCTGGCACATTCTGATCACAGATGTTTCTACTTACATTTGTCATGTAATCACAGTATATATTGATTTTGCTGCCTCGCTTACTCCTAAAAATTTTAGTTCACTGAATTGGTCTTAACTGGACTTAAAATTTTTTTCCCTGGCCAGGCACCTTGGCTCACGCCTATAATCCCAGCACTTTGGGAGGCCGAGGCGGGTGAATCACCTGAGGTCAGGAGTTTGAGACTAGCCTGACCAACATGGAGAAACCCCGTCTCTATTGATAATACAAAATTAGCCAGGCGTGGTGGCACATGCCTGTAATTCCAGCTACTCAGCAGACTGAGGCAGGAGAATTGCTTGAACCCGGGAGGCAGAGGTTGCGGTGAGCCGAGATCATGCCATTGCGCTCCAGCCTGGGCAACAAGTGCAAAACTCTGTCTCAAAAAAAAAAAAAAAAAAAAATTCCCAATAGATTTTAATCTAATTTTATTGGAACAATTCAGTCATATGTTTTTTCATGCTATGTATGTGAGAGTTCCATCATTCAGATACTAAATAAATGTCTACTGTACATTTACTGTTCTCACTGATGATGCATTAGATAACCATGCACAAAATAAGCCTGGCTGTGGAAATGCTTATTTGTTGGAAGGGCGCTTGTTTGGATCGATGATGAGAATAATTGTCTGAGGATGCTGAGGGACTCATTCCAGATGTCAATCTGAGGTCCAGATGTGTGGCCCTCCACTAGGACAAATAAGACTCTCAGAGCCTGGCTCTATTTGGGGATCCCTCAGTGACAACAGAGTACCCCTGTGAGCATGCCTTTTCTGTCTCTCCTGAGAGGGCATTAGCATCCTGTCTTAGGAGTCAGTATGCTCTTTAGTATGCTTACTGACCGAAGACTCACTTTATTTTGTTCATTTTGAGCAGAGAATTGTAGATAGATACATATATGGGAAATATGTTCTTGATTAACAAATGAAAAAGTTTCAGTCAAGAAAGGTCAAGCAACTGTGATGTATAGTGAAGGAAGGGAACACTGCGTGCCTATATTAAATATTGACAAAGGAACCAATTTTAGTGCCTTGTTATTTTTACTGTTGAGTATTTTCTGAGACCATGTCTTTTTCTTCTATTTTGTTTTGCTGAGGTAGAGGAGGGCTGGCATGAGGTCCTCCACTTCAGAAAATAGGGGTGAGTAGTTAAACCAACATCCTTTGGAATTCATATACATCACGTGTTCCATGTCACATCCTGAGGTCTTTTTGTTGATTTTTTAGTAGCTTACTGGATAATATCTAAATAATGTATCTTTTACTTTGGTGAGTCTCTCCACCTTCATTTCTGAATCATTGTCCTTTACATTTTTATTCCATTTGAATTTTGCATGAAATGACAAATGTAGAATTTTGCCCAATTGATTTTATTTATTCAGTTATTTATTTGGGAAGACAGGGTCTCTCTCTCTGTTACCCAGGCTGGAGTACAGTGGCCCAGTCATAGCTTACTTTAGCTCTTCACTCTGTAGCCCTGAACTCCTGGGCTCAAATGATTTTCCACACTCAGCCTCCCAAGTAGGTAGAAATAGAGGTATGTGTCACCACACATAGCTAATTTTTAAATTTTTTGTTTCATGGAGATAGGATCTTGGTATTTTGCAAAGGCTAGTCTTGAACTACTGGACTCAAGCAACCCTCTTGCTTTGGCTTCCCAAAGTGCTAGGATTACAGGCAGGAGCCACCATGCCTGGCATCATTAGGGATATTGGTCTGTGATTCACTTTTTTGATGATGTCTTTTGTTTCGATTAAAAATTAGGGTAATAGACTCATGGAATAAGTTGGGAAATGTTTTCTGGTCTCCTGTTTTTTTAGAAGAGTTGGTAAATGATCGATGTTATTTCTTTAATGATTTGGTAGAATTCATCAGAGAAATGATTTGTGTAGGATTTTATTTGTGGGAACTTTTTGAGTAGCTCATTCAATCTCTTGTTAAAGGTGACTTTGATTTTCTGTTTTTCCTTCTTGTGACAGTTCCTGTAATTTATGTATTTCTAGGTATTTCCCCCTTTAATCTAGGTTATCTAATTTGTTGACATACCTTATTTCTATAAGAGTGTTAGTAATAGTCTGATTTTCATTCCAGATTTTATGAAAATTGGGTCTTCTGTTTTCTGTATTGTAGGTATCGTTATGTCAATTTTTTAAGAGACAGAGTCTTGCTATGCTGTTTATGCCGGCCTTGAACTTCTGAGCCTAAGCAATCCTGCTGCCTCTGCATCTTGAGTAGCTGGGAGTACAGGAACACACCACCACACCTGGCCTGTCACTAGACAGACAAAAAATTTCAGTGAACCAGCTTTTGATATTTTTATTTTTTCTTCTCTATGCTTTGTTTTATTTATTGGCATTTTATTCTTATTTCTTTTATTCTACTTGATTTAACTTTGCTTTGTTCTTCTGTTTTCTTAAGGTAAAATTTAGATTGATTTGAGATTTTCCTTTATTTAATATGGACATTTACAGCTATAAATTTCTCAAAGAACTCCTTTAGCTACACAGACATTTTCTTTTGTTGTGTTTTGTTTCCTTTCATTTCGAACTATTTTATAAATTTTCTTCTTTCCATGACCCAAGGATTCTTAGTAATGTGTTAATTTCCATGTATTGTGAATTCCCCCCAATTTTTTTCATTTATTTCTGATTTGATTCTATTGTGGTTGAACAACATACTTTTCTGATTTCTTTACTTTCAGATTTGTTGAGACCAGTGTGTGGTCTAGTATCTACCCTGGACACTGTTCCATGTGCACTTGAAAATAATATATTTTCTGCTGGTTAGATTGTTCCATAGATGGATGTTAGATGTAACTGCTTTACAGTGTTTTTTGCTTCCATTTCCTTGATCTTCTGTCTCATTGTTACATTCATCATTGAAAGTGAGGTATTGAAATTTTCAATTATTATAACATTGATTTTGCCTTCCATTCTGTCATACCATTTTTTAATTTAATTTTGAGGCTATGTTGTTAGATGCACATATCTTTATTATTGTTACATCTTCCTGATGGATTGACAGTTTTATCATCATGAAATGTCCTTCTTTGTCTTTACCAACGATTTTTATCTTGAAATTTATTTAGCTTGATAATTGTAGTTTTTATCTGACTTATAGCCCCTAAACTCTCTTTGGTTACTGTGTGCAGTTTATCTTTTCCTTTCATTCTTTTCCTGTCTACCTGTTTTTAATTCAAAACAAAATCTTTGAGACAGGATCTCACTCTCACCAATGCTGAAGTGCAATGGCATGATCATAGCTCACTGCAACCTGAAACTCTTGTATTTATTTATTTATTTATTTATTTTTTTTAAGTTTATGTTTTTTTAATAAGCAAATTTTAAGAAATGTTGTTTAAAATACATGGGAAGGTAAGACGTTTCCATCTTAGAAAAATAATTAATTTGAATTTATATTAAAATCCCTACACAGCAAAGAGTTAAAGGGAATAAAATAAGGATATCTTTTTTCTGACATTTGAAAATGTATGTAGTATGGCTATTTATTTTTTTTAAAGTAAGAGGATTCTTGAAAATAAAGAATAAACTCTTTTTTTTTTAATTTATTTATTATTATTAAACTTCAAGTTGTAGGGTACATGTGCACAACGTGCAGGTTTGCTACATATGTATACTTGTGCCATGTTGGTGTGCTGCACCCATCAACTCGTCATTTACATCAGGTATAACTCCCAATGCAATCCCTCCCCCCTCCCCCCTCCCCATGATAGGCCCCGGTATGTGATGTTCCCCTTCCCGAGTCCAAGTGATCTCATTGTTCAGTTCCCACCTATGAGTGAGAACATGCGGTGTTTGGTTTTCTGTTCTTGCGATAGTTTGCTGAGAATGATGGTTTCCAGCTGCATCCATGTCCCTACAAAGGACACAAACTCATCCTTTTTTATGGCTGCATAGTATTCCATGGTGTATATGTGCCACATTTTCTTAATCCAATCTGTCACTGATGGACATTTGGGTTGATTCCAAGTCTTTGCTATTGTGAATAGTGCTGCAATAAACATACGTGTGCATGTGTCTTTATAGCAGCATAATTTATAATCCTTTGGGTATATACCTAGTAATGGGATGGCTGGGTCATATGGTACATCTAGTTCTAGATCCTTGAGGAATCGCCATACTGTTTTCCATAATGGTTGAACTAGTTTACAATCCCACCAACAGTGTAAAAGTGTTCCTATTTCTCCACATCCTCTCCAGCACCTGTTGTTTCCTGACTTTTGAATGATCGCCATTCTAACTGGTGTGAGATGGTATCTCATTGTGGTTTTGATTTGCATTTCTCTGATGACCAGTGATGAGGAGCATTTTTTCATGTGTCTGTTGGCTGTATGAATGTCTTCTTTTGAGAAATGTCTGTTCATATCCTTTGCCCACTTTTTGATGGGGTTGTTTGTTTTTTTCTTGTAAATTTGTTTGAGTTCTTTGTAGGTTCTGGATATTAGCCCTTTGTCAGATGAGTAGATTGCAAAAATTTTCTCCCATTCTGTAGGTTGCCTGTTCACTCTGATGGTAGTTTCTTTTGCTGTGCAGAAGCTCTTTAGTTTAATGAGATCCCATTTGTCAATTTTGGCTTTTGCTGCCGTTGCTTTTGGTGTTTTAGACATGAAGTCTTTGCCCATGCCTATGTCCTGAATGGTACTACCTAGGTTTTCCTCTAGGATTTTTATGGTATTAGGTCTAACATTTAAGTCTCTAATCCATCTTGAATTAATTTTCCTATAAGGAGTAAGGAAGGGATCCAGTTTCAGCTTTCTACTTATGGCTAGCCAATTTTCCCAGCACCATTTATTAAATAGGGAATCCTTTCCCCATTTCTTGTTTCTCTCAGGTTTGTCAAAGATCAGATGGCTGTAGATGTGTGGTATTATTTCTGAGGACTCTGTTCTGTTCCATTGGTCTATATCTCTGTTTTGGTACCAGTACCATGCTGTTTTGGTTACTGTAGCCTTGTAGTATAGTTTGAAGTCAGGTAGCGTGATGCCTCCAGCTTTGTTCTTTTGACTTAGGATTGTCTTGGAGATGCGGGCTCTTTTTTGGTTCCATATGAACTTTAAAGCAGTTTTTTCCAATTCTGTGAAGAAGCTCATTGGTAGCTTGATGGGGATGGCATTGAATCTATAAATAACCTTGGGCAGTATGGCCATTTTCACGATATTGATTCTTCCTATCCATGAGCATGGTATGTTCTTCCATTTGTTTGTGTCCTCTTTGATTTCACTGAGCAGTGGTTTGTAGTTCTCCTTGAAGAGGTCCTTTACATCCCTTGTAAGTTGGATACCTAGGTATTTTATTCTCTTTGAAGCAATTGTGAATGGAAGTTCATTCCTGATTTGGCTCTCTGTTTGACTGTCACTGGTGTATAAGAATGCTTGTGATTTTTGCACATTAATTTTGTATCCTGAGACTTTGCTGAAGTTGCTTATCAGCTTAAGGAGATTTTGGGCTGAGACAATGGGGTTTTCTAAATATACAATCATGTCGTCTGCAAACAGGGACAATTTGACTTCTTCTTTTCCTAACTGAATCCCCTTGATTTCTTTCTCTTGCCTGATTGCCCTAGCCAGAACTTCCAACACTATGTTGAATAGGAGTGGTGAGAGAGGGCATCCCTGTCTTGTGCCAGTTTTCAAAGGGAATTTTTCCAGTTTTTGCCCATTCAGTATGATATTGGCTGTGGGTTTGTCATAAATAGCTCTTATGATTTTGAGGTACGTTCCATCAATACCGAATTTATTGAGCGTTTTTAGCATGAAGGGCTGTTGAATTTTGTCAAAAGCCTTTTCTGCATCTATTGAGATAATGATGTGGTTCTTGGCTTTGGTTCTGTTTATATGCTGGATTATGTTTATTGATTTGCGAATGTTGAACCAGCCTTGCATCCCAGGGATGAAGCCCACTTGATCATGGTGGATAAGCTTTTTGATGTGCTGCTGAATCCGGTTTGCCAGTATTTTATTGAGGATTTTTGCATCGATGTTCATCAGGGATATTGGTCTAAAATTCTCTTTTTTTGTTGTGTCTCTGCCAGGCTTTGGTATCAGGATGATGTTGGCCTCATAAAATGAGTTAGGGAGGATTCCCTCTTTTTCTGTTGATTGGAATAGTTTCAGAAGGAATGGTACCAGCTCCTCCTTGTACCTCTGGTAGAATTCAGCTGTGAATCCATCTGGTCCTGGACTTTTTTTGGTTGGTAGGCTATTAATTATTGCCTCAATTTCAGAGCCTACTATTGGTCTATTCAGGGATTCAACTTCTTCCTGGTTTAGTCTTGGAAGAGTGTAAGTGTCCAGGAAATTATCCATTTCTTCTAGATTTTCCAGTTTATTTGCGTAGAGGTGTTTATAGTATTCTCTGATGGTAGTTTGTATTTCTGTGGGGTCGGTGGTGATATCCCCTTTATCATTTTTAATTGCGTCGATTTGATTTTTCTCTCTTTTCTTCTTTATTAGTCTTGCTAGTGGTCTGTCAATTTTGTTGATCTTTTCAAAAAACCAACTCCTGGATTCATTGATTTTTTGGAGGGTTTTTTGTGTCTCTATCTCCTTCAGTTCTGCTCTGATCTTAGTTATTTCTTGCCTTCTGCTAGCTTTCGAATGTGTTTGCTCTTGCTTCTCTAGTTCTTTTAATTGCGATGTTAGAGTGTCAATTTTAGATCTTTCCTGCTTTCTCTTGTGGACATTTAGTGCTATAAATTTCCCTCTACACACTGCTTTAAATGTGTCCCAGAGATTCTGGTATGTTGTATCTTTGTTCTCATTGGTTTCAAAGAACATCTTTATTTCTGCCTTCATTTCGTTATGTACCCAGTAGTCATTCAGGAGCAGGTTGTTCAGTTTCCATGTAGTTGAGCGGTTTTGATTGAGTTTCTTAGTCCTGAGTTCTAATTTGATTGCACTGTGGTCTGAGAGACAGTTTGTTATAATTTCTGTTCTTGTACATTTGCTGAGGAGTGCTTTACTTCCAATTACGTGGTCAATTTTGGAGTAAGTACGATGTGGTGCTGAGAAGAATGTATATTCTGTTGATTTGGGGTGGAGAGTTCTATAGATGTCTATTAGGTCTGCTTGCTGCAGAGATGAGTTCAATTCCTGGATATCCTTGTTAACTTTCTGTCTCGTTGATCTGTCTAATGTTGACAGTGGAGTGTTGAAGTCTCCCATTATTATTGTATGGGAGTCTAAGTCTCTTTGTAAGTCTCTAAGGACTTGCTTTATGAATCTGGGTGCTCCTGTATTGGGTGCATATATATTTAGGATAGTTAGCTCTTCCTGTTGAATTGATCCCTTTACCATTATGTAATGGCCTTCTTTGTCTCTTTTGATCTTTGATGGTTTAAAGTCTGTTTTATCAGAGACTAGTATTGCAACCCCCGCTTTTTTTTGTTCTCCATTTGCTTGGTAAATCTTCCTCCATCCCTTTATTTTGAGCCTATGTATGTCTCTGCATGTGAGATGGGTCTCCTGAATACAGCAGACTGATGGGTCTTGACTCTTTATCCAATTTGCCAGTCTGTGTCTTTTAATTGGAGCATTTAGTCCATTTACATTTAAGGTTAAGATTGTTATGTGTGAACTTGATCCTGCCATTATGATATTAACTGGTTATTTTGCTCGTTAGTTGATGCAGTTTCTTCCTAGCCTTGATGGTCTTTACATTTTGGCATGTTTTTGCAATGGCTGGTACCGGTTGTTCCTTTCCATGTTTAGTGCTTCCTTCAGGGTCTCTTGTAAGGCAGGCCTAGTGGTGACAAAATCTCTAAGCATTTGCTTATCTGTAAAGGATTTTATTTCTCCTTCACTTATGAAACTTAGTTTGGCTGGATATAAAATTCTGGGTTTAAAATTCTTTTCTTTAAGAATGTTGAATATTGGCCCCCACTCTCTTCTGGCTTGAAGAGTTTCTGCCGAGAGATCTGCTGTTAGTCTGATGGGCTTCCCTTTGTGGGTAACCCGACCTTTCTCTCTGGCTGCCCTTAAGATTTTTTCCTTCATTTCAACTTTGGTGAATCTGGCAATTATGTGTCTTGGAGTTGCTCTTCTCGAGGAGTATCTTTGTGGCGTTCTCTGTATTTCCTGGATTTGAATGTTGGCCTGCCCTACTAGGTTGGGGAAGTTCTCCTGGATGATATCCTGAAGAGTGTTTTCCAACTTGGTTCCATTTTCCCCCTCACTTTCAGGCACCCCAATCAGACGTAGATTTGGTCTTTTTACATAATCCCATACTTCTTGCAGGCTTTGTTCATTTCTTTTTCTTCTTTTTTCTTTTGGTTTCTCTTCTCGCTTCATTTCATTCATTTGATCCTCCATCGCTGACATTCTTTCTTCCAGTTGATCGAGTCGGTTACTGAAGCTTGTGCATTTGTCACGTATTTCTCGTGCCATGGTTTTCGTCTCTTTCATTTCGTTTGTGAGCTTCTCTGCATTAATTACTCTAGCCATCAATTCTTCCACTTTTTTTTCAAGATTTTTAGTTTCTTTGCACTGGGTACGTAATTTCTCCTTTAGCTCTGAGAAATTTGATGGACTGAAGCCTTCTTCTCTCATCTCGTCGAAGTCATTCTCCGTCCAGCTTTGATCCGTTGCTGGCGATGAGCTGCGCTCCTTTGCCGGGGGAGATGCGCTCTTATTTTTTGAATTTCCAGCTTTTCTGCCCTGCTTTTTCCCCATCTTTGTGGTTTTATCTGCCTCTGGTCTTTGATGATGGTGATGTACTGATGGGGTTTTGGTGTAGGTGTCCTTCCTGTTTGATAGCTTTCCTTCTAACAGTCAGGATCCTCAGCTGTAGGTTGTAGCTGTAGGAGATTGCTTGAGGTCCACTCCAGACCCTGTTTGCCTGGGTATCAGCAGCAGAGGCTGCAGAAGATAGAATATTTCTGAACAGCGAGTGTACCTGTCTGATTCTTGCTTTGGAATCTTCCTCTCAGGGGTGTACTCCACCCTGTGAGGTGTGGGGTGTCAGACTGCCCCTAGTGGGGGATGTCTCCCAGTTAGGCTACTCAGGGGTCGGGGACCCACTTGAGCAGGGAGTCTGTCCCTTCTCAGATCTCAACCTCCGTGTTGGGAGATCCACTGCTCTCTTCAAAGCTGTCAGACAGAGTCGTTTGCGTCTGCAGAGCTGCTGCGTTTGTTATTGTTTACTGTGCCCTGTCCCCAGAGGTGGAGTCTACAGAGACAGGCAGGTTTCCTTGAGCTGCTGTGAGCTCCACCCAGTTCGAGCTTCCCAGCAGCTTTGTTTACCTACTTAAGCCTCAGCAATGGCGGGCGCCCCTCCCCCAGCCTCGCTCCTGCCTTGCCGGTAGATCACAGACTGCTGTGCTAGCAATGAGGGAGGCTCCGTGGGTGTGGGACCCTCCCGGCCAGGTGTGGGATATGATCTCCTGGTGTGCCTGTTTGCTTAAAGCGCAGTTTTGGGGTGGGAGTTACCCGATTTTCCAGGTGTTGTGTGTCTCAGTTCCCCTGGCTAGGAAAAGGGATTCCCTTCCCCCTTGTGCTTTCCAGGTGAGGCAATGCCTCGCCCTGCTTCAGCTCTCACTGGTCGGGCTGCAGCAGCTGACCAGCACCGATCCTCTGGCACTCCCCAGTGAGATGAACCCAGTACCTCAGTTGAAAATGCAGAAATCACCGGTCTTCTGTGTCGCTCGCGCTGGGAGTTGGAGACTGGAGCTGTTCCTATTCGGCCATCTTGCTCCGCCCCCCAACTCTTGTATTTAAGCATTTCTTCCACCTCAGCCTCCTGAGTAGCTGGGACTACAGGTCCACACCATGACACCTGGCTAAGTTTTTTGTATTTTTTTTCTTGCAGAGATGAAATCTTGCTATGTTGCCTAGGGTGGTTATTTTCTAATTGAGTTAGATTTGTAAAGACTCACCTTCCAAATAAACTCACATTTATAGTTTCCATGTGGACATATCTTTTATATTTATTTATTTTTTAAGACAGAGTCTTGCTCTTTCACCCATGCTAGAGTGCAGTGAAGCGATCTTGGCTCACTGCAATCTCCAGCTCCTAGGTTCAAGCGAGTCTCCTGCCTTAGCTTCCTGAGTAGCTGGTATTACAGGCTGACACCACCACGCCCAGCTAATTTTTTGTATTTTGGGTAGAGATGGGGTTTCGCCATGTTGGCCAGGCTGATCTCGAACTCTTAACCTCAAGTGATCTGCCCGTCTCCACCTCCCAGAATGCTGGAATTACAGGTGTGAACCACCGTGCCCCGTTAGATGTGTTTTTTTTTTTCAGTGGGGGTGGCGTTACTGTTGAACTCCTCACTTACAGTGGTTTTCAAGAAACTGGTCTATTTCATTACAGTTACCAAATTTGTGATTATAGAGTTTTTCATATTATTTCTCTATTGTCTTTTTAGTATCCAAGTGATCAGTAGCAGTGAGCCCTCTTCCATTTGTGTTATTGTAAATCTGTCTTCTCTCTTTTATTATTTATTTATTTATTTTGAGATATGGTCTTGCGCTGTCACCTAGGCTGGAGTGCAGTGGCATGATCTCAGCTCGGCTCAGTGCAGCCTCTGCCTCCCGAGTTCAAGTGATTATCCTGCCTCAGCTTCCCGAGTAGCTGGGAATACAGGCGTGTACCACTATGCCCAGCTAAATTTTTTTTTTTTTTTGTAGTTTTAGTAAAATGGGCTTTCCCTATGTTGGCTAGGCTAGTCTTGAACTCCTGGCCTCAAGTGATCTACCTACCTTGGCCTCCCAAAGTGCTCGGATTAGAGGTGTAAGGCACTGCACCCAGCCTTCTTCTTATTCTTGATTTACCTGCCTACACTTATTAGTTTCATT
Organism: Chlorocebus sabaeus; assembly: GCF_047675955.1. NCBI lineage: Eukaryota > Metazoa > Chordata > Mammalia > Primates > Cercopithecidae > Chlorocebus > Chlorocebus sabaeus. The sequence goes on along the minus strand of NC_132929.1, from coordinate 3,720,661 downwards.
AATCTTTTTAAATAATCTGCTTTTGGTTTCATTGTGTTTCATTTTCTGGCTGTTCATTTCATTTGATTGTGCTTGAATTTTATGATTTATTTTCTCTTCTTTGCTTATGTTTTTTTCTTCTTTCTCTGGTTTTCTGATGTGGAAGCTTATATTATTGACTTAGATCTTATTTTTTTTTAATTTGTTTTTTTGATATGGTTTCTCACTCTGTCACCCAAACTGGAGTGCAGTGGCACAGTGTTGGCTCACTGCAACCTCCAGCTCCCAGGTTCAGGCGAGTCTTCTGCCTCAGCCTCCCGAGTAGCTGGGACTACAGGCGCATGCCAGCACACCCAGCTAATTTTTGTATAGAGATGGGGTTTCACCATATTGTCCAGGCTGATCTTGAACTGCTGACCCTGTGATCTGCCCGCCTTGGCCTCCCAAAGTGCTGGGATTATAGGTGTGAGCCACCACATCTGGCTGACTTAGATCTTATTTTCTAATATATACATTTAATGCTACAAATTTTCATTTAAGCACTACTTTTGCTGCATCCCAATTTTGATAAGTTTTTTTTCACTCTCATTTATTTATACGTATTTCTTCATTTGTCTTGAGATAACCTCTTTAAACTATGTATTAGCTGTGAGTTGTTAAATCTCCAATTATGTGGTGTTTTCCAGCTGTTTTTCAATTATAGATTTCTAGTGTAGTTTGATTCCATTGTGAACTGAGAGCATATTTTATATTTTTTCTGTTCTTTCAAATTTGTCAGTGTGTGTCTTATGGCCCAGAGGTGATCTTTCTTGGTAATATTTCATGGTGAGCTTGAGGGTAACATGTATTCTGTTGTCGGTGGATGGACTGTTCTGAAAATGTCAAATGAAGTTAACTGATAATGCTATTCAAGTTAACTATCCCCTTACTGATTTTCTGACTGCTTCATCTATTGGCACTCATCTATTATGGGGACTCAAAAAAGGCTATGGAGCTCTCAAATTATAATGGGGGACTTATCTATTTTTCCTTCTAGTTCTATCAGTTTTCCGCTCAGAGTTGTTGATGCTGTTTTGTTAAAGATAATTATTTCTTCTTCAATAATTGGGGCCGGGCACGGTGGCTTATGTCTGTAATCCCAGCACTTTGGGAAGCTGAGGCGGGTGGATCTCTGAGGCCAGCAGTTCAAGACCAGCCTGTCCAACATGGTGAAAGCCTGTCTCTACTAAAAATACAAAAATTAGCCAGGCATTGTGGTGCACACCTGTAATCCCAGCTACTTGGGTGGCTGATACGTAAGAATCACTTGAACCCAGGAGGTGGAGTTGCAGTGAGCCAAGATCATGCTGCTGCTCTCTAGCCTGGGTGACAGATTGAGATTCTGTCTCAAAAAAAAAACAAAAAAGGAATTGGCTTTTTTATCGTTGTATAATTCCCTGCTTTACTCCTATTTTATAGGGTAATTTCCATTTTATTTGTATTGTCTTGTTGGAAAGGACAAAGCAACAATTTTATATCTAGTAGCAAAGGAAAATGTAAATTCAATTTCTTTCTTTTTAAAATTTCAACTTTTATTTTAGATTCAGGGGGTACATGCACAAATTTGTTATGGGATTAATGTGTGAACATACAACTTGACAGGTATTTTTTTTTCTTTGTTTTGTTTGAGACAGAGTCTCACTGTGTTGCCCAGGCTGGAGTGCAGTGGCATAATCTCTACTCGCTGCAACCTCTGTCTCCCAGATTCAAACGATTCTCATGCCTCAGCCTCACAAGTAGCTGGGATAACAGGTGTGCATTACCGCACCTGGTTGATTTTTGTTTTTGCTTTTTTGTAGAGATGGGGTATCACCATGTTGGCCAGGCTGGTCTCGAACTCCTGGCCTCAAGTGATTCACCTGCCTTGGCCTCCCGGAGTGCTGGGATTACAGGTGTGAGTCACCACACCTAGCCTATAGGTCCTGTTTAAATCCACCACCCACACGGAACCCTCTAGTATTCCACAGTGTCTCGTTCCCATATTTATGTCCATGTGTGCTCAATATTTAGCTCCCACTTGTAAGTGAGAATGTGTGGTATTTAGTTTACTGTTCCTGCATCACTGTGCTTAAGATTATGGCCTCCAGCTCCATTCATGTTGCTGCAAAGAACACGATTTCATTTTTATGGTTACATAGTATTCCATGGTGAATATGCTCCATGTTTTCTATGTCCAGTCTACCAGTGTGATGGTTCATATTGAGCGTCAACTTAATTGGATTGAGGGATTCATAGTGTTATTTCTGGATGTGTCTGTGAGGGTGTTGCCAAAGGAGATTAACATTTGAGTCAGTGAATTGGGAGAGATAGGTTCACCCTCAATCTGGGTGGGCACAGTCTAACCAGCTGCTAGTGCTGGTAGAATAAAGCAAGCAGAAAAATGTAGAAGGACCAGACTGTCTTGAGTCTTCTGGCCTTCATCTTTCACCTGTGCTGGATGCCTCCTGCCCTGAAACATTGGACTTCAAGCTTTTGTACTGTTGGACTTACACCAGTTGTTTGTAAGGGGCTCTCAGTGCACACTGTTGGCTTCCCGACTTTTGAGGTTTTGGGACTCAAACTGGCTTCCTTGCTTCTCAGAGGGACTATTATGGGACTTCACCTTCTGATTGTGTGAGTCAGTCCTCCTTAATAAACTCCCTTTTAGATACACATCTATCCTATTAGTCCTGTCCCTCTAGGGAACCCTGACTAATACAACCAGTCCTGGGTACCTGGGTTGATTGTATATTTTGCTATTGTGAATACCACAGTGATGAACATAGAAGTGCATGTGTCTTTTTGGTAGAATGATTTATTTTCTTTTGGGTATATACCAGAAATGGGATTGCTGGGTGAAACTGTAGCTCTGTTTAAATTATTTGAGAAATCCTCAGACTGTTTTCCTCAGTGACCGGACTAATTTACATTCCCACCAATAGTGTTTAAACATTCCCCTTTTTCTTCAGGCTTGCCAGGATCTTTTTCTTTTTTACTTTTAATAATAGCCATCCTGACATTGTGAGATATGATCTTATTGTGGATTTTGTTGTTTGTTTTTTTGTTTAGAGGCAGAGTCTCCCAGGGTAGAATGCAGTGGTGTGATCTCGGCTCCCTGCAGCCTATGCCTCCATAGTTCAAGCGATTCTCCTGCCTTAGAATCCCAAGTAGCTAGGACTGCAGGCATGTGCCACCACACCCAGCTAATTTTTGTATTTTTGGTACAGACGGGGTTTCACCGTGTTGGCCAGGCTGGTCTCGAACCCCTCACCTCAAGTGATCCACCACATTAGGCTCCCACTGCTGGGATTGCAGGTGTGAGACACTGCATCTGGCCCTTATTGTGGTTTTAATTTGAATTTCCCTGATGATTAGTGATACTAAGAGCATTTTTTTCATTTTGTTGACCATTCCATATCTTTTGAAAAGCGCCTCTTAATGGGGTTGATTTTTGCTTGTTGATTTAAGTGCCCTATAGATTCAGCATATTAGGCCCCTGTCAAATGCATAGTTTGTCAATGATCTGTCTTCACCAGTGATATGGTTCTGTACCTAGAAAATGCCTTCTTTAAGAAAATAAAATGCTATTTTGTGACGATGTCAAGTTTTCCTTATATGTCTGCTTTGGGCATTTGGGGTGCTTCTGCCTCTTGGGCGTTAAGAATAATGCTACAGTGAATATGGATATGCAGATGTATCTTTGAGATCTTGCTTTGAATCACTTTGGATGTATACCCAAAAGGGAGATTTCTGGATCATATGGTAATTCTATTTTAAATTTTTCAGGAACCTCCATACATTTTTCCACAGTGGCTGTACCATTTTATGTTCCCGTCAACAGCATGCAAAGGTTCCAGTTTCTCCATAAAATCACCAACACTGTTTTTTATTTCACTCTCGTTATCCAGGCTGGAGTACAATGACACTGTCTTGGTTCACTGCAACCTCTGTCTCCTGGGTTCAAGCAGTTCTTCTGCCTCAGCCTCCCCGAGTAGCTGCCACCATGCCCAGCTAATTTTTGTACTTTTAGTAGAGACAAGGTTTCACCATATTGGCCAGGCTGGCCTTGAACTCCTGAACTCAGGTGATCCACCTGCCTCAGCCTCCCAAAATGCTGGGATTACAGGCCTGAGCCACCACACCCTGCCCGTTGTTTTTCATTTGTATCTTCTAATGGATGTGAGCTGATATGTTATTCTGGATTTGAATTGCATTTGTTTAGTAATTAGTGATACTGAGCATGTTTTCATATAGCTGTTGGCTTTATCTTCTTTGGAAAAAAGCCTGTTCAATTACTTTGTCCCTTTTTAAAAATCAGGGTTTTTTATTGTTGAGTTGTCTGAGTTATTTCTATCTTCCTTCCTCCCTCCCTGCCCTGCCCTCCCCTCCCCACCCCTGCCCTGCCCTCCCCTGCCCTGCCCTCCCCACCCCTGCCCTGCCCTCCCCTGCCCTGCCCTCCCCTCCCCACCCCTGCCCTGCCCTCCCCTGCCCTGCCCTGCCCTCCCCTCCCCACCCCTGCCCTGCCCTCCCCTGCCCTGCCCTCCCCTCCCCACCCCTGCCCTGCCCTCCCCACCCCTGCCCTTCCCTCCCCTGCCCTGCCCTCCCCTCCCCACCACTGCCCTCCCCTCCCCACCACTGCCCTCCCCTCCCCACCCCTGCCCTCCCCCTCCCCTGCCCTACCCCTCCTTGTCCCGCCCTCTCCCCTTTCCCCTGCCCTCCCCTGCCCTCCCCTGCCCTCCCCCTCCCCTGCTCTCCCCCTCCTTGTCCCACCCTCCCTCTCCTCTCTCCCCTTCCCTCTCCCCTCCCCCTCCCTCTCCCCTCCCCTCTCCCCTTCCCTCTCCCCTCCCCCTCCCTCTCCCCTTCCCTCTCCCCTCCCCTCTCCCCTCCCCCTCCCTCTCCCCTTCCCTCTCCCCTTCCCTCTCCCCTCCCCTCTCCCCTCCCCTCTCCCCTCCTCCTCCCTCTCTCCTCCCCATCCCTCTCCCCTCCCCCTCCCTCTCCCCTCCCCCTCCCTCTCCCCTCCCCTCTCCCCTCCTCCTCCCTCTCCCCTCCCCATCCCTCTCCCCTCCCCCTCCCTCTCTCCTCCCCTCTCCCCTCCCTCTCCCCTCCCCTCTCCCCTCCCCTCTCCCCTCTCCCCTTCCCTCTCCCCTCTCCCCTTCCCTCTCCCCTCCCCCCTCCCCTCTCCCCTCCCCCTCCCCTCCCCTCTCCCCTCCCCCTCCCCTCCCCTCTCCCCTCTCCCCTCCCCCTCCCTCTCCCCTCCCCCTCCCTCTCCCCTTCCCTCTCCCCTCCCCTCTCCCCTCCCCTCTTCCCTCCTCCTCCCTCTCCCCTCCCCATCCCTCTCCCCTCCCCATCCCTCTCCCCTCCCCATCCCTCTCCCCTCCCCTTCCCTCTCCCCTCCCCTTCCCTCTCCCCTCCCCCTCCCTCTCCCCTCCCCTTCCCTCTCCCCTCCCCCTCCCTCTCCCCTCCCCTCTCCCCTCCCCCTCCCTCTCCCCTCCCCTCTCCCCTCCCCCTCCCTCTCCCCTCCCCTCTCCCCTCCCCCTCCCTCTCCCCTCCCCTCTCCCCTCCCCTCCCCCCCTCCCCTCCCCTCTCCCCTCCCCTCTTCCCTCCCCTCTTCCCTCCCCTCTCCCCTCCTCCTCCCTCTCCCCTCCCCTTCCCTCTCCCCTCCCCCTCCCTCTCCCCTCCCCCTCCCTTTCCCCTCCCCTCTCCCCTCCCCCTCCCTCTCCCCTCCCCTCTCCCCTCCCCTCCCCCCCCCTTCCCTCTCCCCTCCCCTCTCCCCTCCCCTCTCCCCTCCCCTCTTCCCTCCCCTCTTCCCTCCCCTCTTCCCTCCCCTCTCCCCTCCTCCTCCCTCTCCCCTCCCCATCCCTCTCCCCTCCCCTTCCCTCTCCCCTCCCCTTCCCTCTCCCCTCCCCTCTCCCCTCCCCCTCCCTCTCCCCTCCCCTCTCCCCTCCCCTCCCCCCCTCCCCTCCCCTCTCCCCTCCCCTCTCCCCTCCCCTCTTCCCTCCCCTCTCCCCTCCTCCTCCCTCTCCCCTCCCCTTCCCTCTCCCTCTCCCCCCTCCCTCTCCCCTCCCCCTCCCTCTCCCCTCCCCTTCCCTCTCCCCTTCCCTCTCCCCTTCCCTCTCCCCTCCCCCTCCCTCTCCCCTTCCTTCTCCCCTCCCCCTCCCCTCCCCCTCCCTCTCCCCTTCCCTCTCCCCTCCCCCTCCCCTCCCCCTCCCTCTCCCCTTCCCTCTCCCCTTCCCTCTCCCCTTCCCTCTCCCCTCTCCCCTCCCCTCTCCCCTCCCCTCTCACCTCCCCCTCCCTCTCCCCCTCCCTCTCCCCTCCCCCTCCCTCTCCCCCCCCCTCCCTCTCCCCCTCCCTCTCCCCTCCCTCTCCCCTCCCCCTCCCCTCCCCCTCCCTCTCCCCTCCCCCTCCCCTCCCTCTCCCCTCCCCCTCCCCTCCCCCTCCCTCTCCCCTTCCCTCTCCCCCTCCCTCTCCCCTTCCCTCTCCCCTCCCCCTCCCTCTCCCCTTCCCTCTCCCCTCCCCCTCACTCTCCCCTTCCCTCTCCCCCTCCCTCTCCCCTTCCCTCTCCCCCTCCCTCTCCCCCTCCCTCTCCCCCTCCCTCTCCCCCTCCCTCTCCCCCTCCCTCTCCCTCTCCCCTTCCCTCTCCCCCTCCCCTTCCCTCTCCCCCTCCCTCTCCCCCTCCCTCTCTCTCTCCCCTTCCCTCCCTCTCCCCCTCCTTTCCTCCCTTTGTCCCCTCCCCTCCCCTCCCCTCCCTCCCTCCCTCCCTCCCTCCCTCCCTTCCTTCCTTCATTCCTTCCTTCCTTCCTTCCTTTGTTTCTTTTTTGAAACAAATCTTGCTGTGTTGCTCAGCATGGAAAGCATTGCCAAAATCATGGCTCACTGCAGCCTCAACTTCCCAGGTGCTAGAGAGCCTCCCACCTCATGCTCTTGGGACCACAGGCACATGCCAACACATCTAGCTAATTTTTTTTTTCATTTTTTTTTTGTTTTTTGTAGAGATGGGGGGTGGTCTCACTGTGTTGCACAGGCTGATTTCAAACTCATAGGCTCAAGGAGTCTTCAAACCATGACCCCTGAAAGTGTTGACATTTTAGGCATGAGTTACCATGCCCATCCTGCATATGAAAGCCTTTTGAGATATATGATATGCAAATATTTCTCTCATTTTGTGCATTTCCCCTTTCATTCTGTTGATTGTTTCCTTTCATGTACAAACGTTTTAGGTTTGATGTAGTCTTTCTTACGTATTTTTGCTTTTGTTGGTTATACTTTTAGTGTCATATTCAAAAAATGATTGACAAAAAAAAGAAGGGTTTCCATGTATTTTCTTCTAGTTTTACAATGTCAAGATGTAACTTTAAATACTTGATTTATTTTGAGTTGATTTTTGTGTATGTTGTGAGGTAAGGATACAGTTTGCCCCTGGGCTTGATGCCGAGTTTCAGACTGACGTGCTGGCTGTTGTGATGGCGCTCTCCAGTGCTGGTTGTGGTTGGTTTTCGACTAGGTATACCTCACCTGGGAGAGTGGCCAGAGACAATGTCAGTTCCAGACATCAGCAGCCCCAGGAGGAGGAGCGTGTGCTCGCGCCAGGAGTGGTGGCTGTTAGGCGAGAGACCTCAGACCTATGTCTGCATGGCCTGACGTCAGAGATCACATCCTACTGATTGAAGACCTTGTTCTTGAGCTGTCCGGTTGCCGCAGGGTCAGGCCTGGAGGCTGCAGCCTATAATGGCCCTTTGTAGTGTTCAGAAACATATGTGCACCCCAGGGAGGGACACACACACACACACACACACACACACACACAGTGAAACTCACAACACACAGACACAAAATGACACACACACACACAGTCACACACACACACATGAGCCCACAGAAAAAGGCAAATAGACACAGAAACAGGCATGTACAGTAGTTCTGGCCACACATACTCCCTAGGTGTCCACAGAATGACATGGGTAAGGTATATTCATAATGTTGGAGGCCAAGGACAAGCAGGTGCGCTAGCTGACCCGCGGGAGAGGATGACATGGAAGTGGTGAGCAGTGTACCTGGGCCTGTTTCTCAAGTGTGTATTTGATTTCTTTACAATTCCCTGGAAAAGTTGCTGTGGGAGACCCGCCGCCTGCTGGCAAAGAAGATGGTCGATTCTTCTGAGCAATGGAGGCCCTGCAGAGTCCTGCAGTCACTGTGGCCTGGTGTCCATGGCGCACCCAATGCTGGTGGATGGCTCAATATGGTAAGCATTCCTCTGCCCCACATGCTGAATGAGGGTGGCTTTTGGATGTCCTAGACCTTCAAGGAGCTGTTTCTCGACAGCAAATGGCATGACGAGTTCCACTCCTAGAGTGGATGGTCTGTGCCCATTGCTCAGAGGTGTGGCTCAGGCTTCCCCAGCATGCTGAATGTCTTTAAGGTCATCGACTCGCTCCTTCCCAGCCTGTGGTATCAAACGTCCTGCCCCTTTGAATGTGCTTGGATCGATGATGAGTCCCCTATAAAAACATTCCTTGGAAAAGCTGAACAAAATGAGTGAGAACTCATACCGTCGTTCTCATCGGATCTGAGGTCCAGCACGTTGCCTCCCCTGGGAACTGTAAGAGCGAGGGACAGCTTCCACTGCTTCCCATAGGTTCCACCACCCAGGGCATCCGCAGACAAAAGTCTCATGTCACAGGCACATTAGGAACATTCTCTCTGTGTGAGGTACATGGGTGGGAGAGTCATGGGGCATTCGGCCGCTCTGTGATGGCGTGGTGGCCGTGGAAGCAGGCAGAAATGTTGCCAGCATAGGGGAGTGTGCTGCTGGTAAGCTCCCAGAAGGAAGACCCAGACTTCACAGTGGTCATCACAGTGCAGAAGACCGGGTGTCTGTTTTCATGTGGAAGAGAGCCCAAGGCCCAGACCTCAGGCAGACCTTGGTCTTGATTTTTGATTAGTGGAGAACAGGGGAGTGCCAAGGCGATAGAGGAGAGTGCAGAGCAGTGTCTTGGCCGACGGTGAAAGCCTCTTCAGCCCACCCTGCAGCATCAGTCACAGGAGCCCCCCTGGAAGGGATTTCTTTGCCTCCTGAGCTGTGAGATGCCTGTGGTGCAATGACGGAGTCTTGAGCAGGAAGGTACTCCAGAGAAAAGGTGATAGAGGGCTCACATGGACATGGGTGTCATTAGCAGACTTGGGCTGTCTTTCAGCGGTGATGGACTTTCCATGGATTTTTCTGGTGGATGACAGGTTGGCCAGCAGAGGTCTTTGAGGCCAGGTCCTAGGGAGCACGAGGATCAAGTTGATGCCTGTGGCCCTGGATCACTTCCAGCCTTCCCGGAAGAGTAATAGGCTCCTCCGTTGTACAAATCTTCCTATAAATGGTCTCTTGGCCCGCCATCATTGGGCAGCTCCACCTGCTGCAGCTCATGTGAGCAAATACTGCTCTGGATCCTCTTTCCTGCTTGTAAAGCAGCTTCTGTCCTGAAGGTCCAGAGTGAATGTGCCCTGCCCTGGCTCTGGCCCAAGTCTCTGCCATGGGCACCAGTCACACTTGGGGCTATCCAAGGAGGTCTATGCATTCCATGCGACAGGTGTGCAATCCCAGAGGTGCTGCCACAGAGTCCTTTGACTTGGGATGCCTTGCACCTCTGCATGTTGGCAATATTTAAGTGTTGGACCCCACTACACCCTAGGGGTGATGAACTGTTTTGGCTCCCTTAACTGATTTGAAGTCTCAGCGCAGCCAGGACAGCCATGCCATGTTGAAGGGCATGCGAATGGCTTAGGAATGTTGGAAAGGATGGGTGGTTCTGAGCTCGCAGCTCACTCACTAGCTGCCTGCATGTAGACCCAGTGGTGGTGCTCAGGCAGTGTTGACTTTCAGGCGTTGCAGCGGGTACTAGTGCAGTCAAGTTGGTGGCATATGCGATGTTGCCTCAGAGGTCAGTACGGGGTAGCCTTGTGGGTGTGTCCAATGCAAGGAAAATGAACGACAGTGGGTCCTGTCTGCCTGGTCCTTGGGACATCGGTTGGGGGATGTCCTGTTGGAAAAGCAGCCATTCCCTTTGTATGGCCAGAGGGCATGGTGCAGGCACATGGACTGAGTGGAGGGAGGAAGCCCGTGTATTGAGGTCCTTTGGTTAGGTTGGGAAGACCACCTCTGGCCTTGACGCCGAGTTTCAGACCGATGTGCTGGCCATTGCAAAGTCGCCCTCCAGTGCAGGTTGTGATTGGTTTTCCACCATGTATGCCTCACCTGAGAGGGCTGCTAGAGACAGTGTCTGCTCAGGACATCAGATGTCCCGTGAGGAGGAGCATGTATTCACACCAGGGGAGGTGGCTGGTAGGCGAGCCACCTCAGGCCTATGTCCGCGTGGCTTCCATGTCAAAATTTACATCCTACTGATTGAAGTCCTTCAGCTGTCGGGTTGGTGGATTGTCAGGCCAGGAGGCTGCAGACTATGACTGCCTATTGCTGTGTTGGGAAACACATATGTCAGGAACACATGTGAGGGAGACACACACACATACATTCATATGCACACATACATTCATATACACACACACACACGCACACAGGCATGCCGAACCACAGGCAAATACACGTAGCAATGGGCGTGTGTGACCACACATGCTTTTAGGTATCCACAGAGTAACATGTGTAAAGTATCGTGGAAACGAGGGGAATAACAGGTGTGCGCGCTGCCCCGCAGGAAAGAGTGGGATTGAAGTGTTGACCAGTGGACCTGGGCCCATTTCTCAAGCTTGTTATTTGATTTCTTTACACTTCTCAGAGGCAATTGCTGTGGGAGGTGTTGTGTAACTGCTGGAAGGAAGACACCCCATTGTTCTGAGCAACGAAGGCCACATGGAGTCCTGGATTTTGTGTGGCCTGGCATCCACGGTGCACCGTGAGCTGGCAGGTGACTCAAGATGGTAAGCATTTCTCTGCCCTGCGTGCTGAGTGAGGGTGTCTTTCGGATTTCCAAGACCCACAAGGAGCAGATTCTTGGCTAACCACTAATGGCATGGCAACTTCCTCTCCTAGAGTGGATGATCTGCACTCATTGCTCAGTGGCACGGCTCTATGGGGGCCGAAGGTCTTTAACGTCATTGGCTCACCCACTGCCCGGCCTGTGATGTCAAACGTCCTGCCTCTTCAAATGTGCTTGGATCGATGATGAGTCCCCCAAAAAAACATTCCTTGGAAAAGCTGAACAAAATGAGTGAGAACTCATACCGTCGTTCTCATCGGATCTGAGGTCCAGCACGTTGGCTTCCCCAGGGACTGTAGGAGTGAGGGACAGCTTCCACTGATTCCCATAGGTTCCACCACCCAGGGCATCCACAGGCCAAAGGCTTCCATCACACAGAGGTTAGGAACATTCCCTTTGTGTGAGGTACACAGGTGGGTGAGTCCTGGGGGGAGCGACTGTTCTGTGATGGTGCGGTAGCCGTGGAAGGGATGGAAATATTGCAGGCCTAGGGTAGTGTGTGCCTGATGTTGGCTTGGTGAGCTCTTCGGAAGGGAGACCCAGTCCTCATGGTGGGCATCTCTGAGCAGAGGACTGAGTCCTTGTTTTCTTGCCGGGGAGAGCACAAGGCCCACGTCTCAGGCAGATGTTGGTCCTGATTTTTGGTTTGCTGAGGACAAGGGAGTGTGAAGGATGATGGGGGACAGTGTATTAACAAAGGTTGTTGTGACAGATAGCCAAAGCTGCTTTGGCCCTTTACCCAGCATCCGGTCATGGAGGCCCCCCAGCAGGGATTTCTTCATCCCCTGAACCGTGAGATGCCCCTGGTGCCATGGTGGAAGCCTGGACTGGAAGGTACCCCACAGAGGAGGCGGTAGGGGGCTCATGTGGACATGTGTGTCGTCAGCATTGTTGGGCTGTTGTTCAGCAGTGATGGGCTTCCCATTGACTTCTCTAGTGGATGACAAGTGGCCAGCAGTGATCTTAGAGGGCAGGTCCTAGGGAATATGAGGGTCAGGCTCATGCCCCTGGCCCTCAGTCACTTCTCGTCTTCCTGATATTGTAGTGGGCTCCACCATTGTGCACATCTTCCTGGAAATGGTCTCTTGGCTTGCCATTGCCGGGCAGCCCCACCTGCTGCAACTTGTATGAGCAAGTGTGGCTCTGGATTGTCTTTCCCACTTTGAAAGCAACTTCCATCCTGAAGGAGTCCAGAGGGTATGTGCCCTGGCCCTGGCCTGGAATTCTTCTGTGGGCATCGGTCACACATGGGGTTATCCATGGAGATCCGGGTACATTCCAGGCAACATGTATGCCATTCCAGGGGCCTGCCATAGAGAGTTCCTTGACTTGGGATGCCCCTGCACCTCCCGTGTTGGTAATGTTCCAGTGTTACATTCTGCTACACCCTAAGGGTGATGAAGCCTTTCAGCTCCCTTAAACGGTTTGATGTCACAGTGCAGCCAGGACACCCATATCATATTGAGGGGCCCATGACTGCATTAGAAATGTTGGAAGGGATTAGTGGTTCTGCAGATTGCACCTTATGAGTAGCCGTGTACATGTAGATCTGGTGATGGTGCTGAGGTAGTGTAGAGTTGCAGGAGTTGGGGTGGGTAGTAGTGCAGTCAAGTTGGCTGCATGATGGGATGTTGCCTCAGGAGTTTAAGCCCTGTGGATGTAACCAATGAAAGGACAATGGAAGGCAGTGTGTCGTGTCAGCCTGGTCCTTGGGTGGGGACGTCCTGTTGGAGAGCAGCCATTCCCTTCGGGTATCGTGAAGGCGCAGTGCAGGCATGTGGGCTGAGTGGAAGGGAGGAAGCCCGCATCTTGAGATCCTTTGGCTAGGTTGGGAAGATTGGCTCTGGCCTGATGCCATTTTCAGTCTGATGGGTTCGTCATTGAGAAGGCACCCTCAAGTGCTGGTTGTGGTTGGTTTTTCGTCACATGAGCCTCACCTGGGAGTGTGACCAGAGACAGTGTCAGGTCACAACATCAGGTGCCCCATGAGGAGGAGAGTGTGCTCACTCCAGGGGTGGTGGCTGGTAGGTGAGGGACCTCAGGCCTATGTCCTCAAGGCCCCGAAGTCAAAGTTCACATCCTACTGATTGAAGACCTTGGTTTTGAGCCTTTGGGTTGCAGGGGCTTCAGGTCTGGAGGCTGTAGACTATGACTTCCTGTTGTGGTGTGGGAAACACATGTGCATGAGGGAAACACATACGTTCACACTATCACACACACAGTCATGTACAGCCACAGGCATATAGACGCAGCAACAGGTACATGTGGTCGTTCTGGCCACACATGTTTCCTAAGTGTCTAGACAGTGACACTGTCAGGTATGTTTATAAAGATGGAGGTCCATCATGGAGGCCAAGGAGAAGTGGGCATGTGAGTTGCTCTGTGGAAAAGGGTGGCGTTGAAGGGACCAGTGAACCCGGACCCATTTCTCAAGCGTGCATTTGATTTCTTTACACTTCTCAGGGGCAGTTATCATGGGGCGCCCGCCATATGCTGGCAACGAACATGGTCAGTTCTTCTGAGCCACAAAGGCCCCCAAAGTCCTGGAGCTGGTGTGGCTTAGCATCCACGGTGCGCCCCCTGCTGGTGGATGGCTCAGGACGGTAAGCATTCCTCTGCCCCATGTGCTGAGTGGGGGTGGGATTTCCGAGACCTGAAAGGAGCTGTTTCTCAGCAGGCCACTGATGGCATGGTGAGTTCCACTCCTAAAGTGAACGGTCTGTGCGTGTCGTTCAGTGGCGTGGCTCTGGCTTCCCCAGGGGTCCGAAGATTTTTAAGGTCATCAGCTTGCCCACTGCCCAGCCTGTGGTGTCAAACGTCCTGCCCCTTTGAATGTGCTTGGATCGATGATGAGTCCCCTATAAAAACATTCCTTGGAAAAGCTGAACAAAATGAGTGAGAACTCATACCGTCGTTCTCATCGGATCTGAGGTCCAGCACGTTGCTTCCCCTGGGGACTGTAGGAGTTAGCGACAACTTCCACTGGTTCCCATAGGTTTTACCACCCAGGGTGTCCACGGATGAAAGTCTCACATCACAGGCACAATAGGAACATTCCGTCTGTGTGAGGAACACGAGTAGAAGAGTCATGGGGGAATCAGCTGCTCTGTGATGTCATGGTGGCTGTAGAAGTGGGTAGAATTGCAGACCTAGGATCATGTGCAACTGATCTTGGCTTGGTGAGCTCCCAGGAAGGGAGACCCTGACCTCCCGATGGGCATGTCTACGCAGAGGACTGGGTCTTTGTTTTTATGCCAAGGAGAGCAAAAGGCCCAGACCTCAGACAGAACTTGGTCTCGATTTTCAGTTATCTGAGGAGAGGGGAGTGCCAAAGTGATGGGGGACAATGGAGAGCAATGGGTGTTGTGGCAGACAGCCAAAGCCTCTTTGGCCCTCCCCTAGTGCTGGTTACAGGGACCCCCAGGCAGGGATTTCTTTGCCTCCTGAGCCATGAGTTGCCCATGGTGTGGTGGCTGAGCCTGGGCAGGACAGTACCTCAGAGCAAAGGTGGTAGAGGGCTCACATGGACATGTGTGTCATCAGTGTTCTTGGGCTGCCATTTGGCAGTGATGGGCTTTCCATGGATTTCTCTTGTGGATAACAGGTCAACCCGTGGTGTTTTCAAGGGCAGATCCAAGGAGCATGAGTGTCGAGCTGTATGCTGTGGCCCTGGGTTACTTCCGGTCTTCTTGGGAGAGTAGAGGGCTCCACCGTTGTGCGCATCTTCCCGGAAATGGTCTCTTGGCCCACCATTGCCGAGCAGCCCTACACACTACAGCTCGTGTGAGCAAATAACTGCTGTGGATCTTACTTCCCGCTTTGAAAGCAACTTCCATCCCGAAGACTTTCAGAGGGAACGTGCCCTGGCCCTGGCCCTTGCTCGGAACTCTCCTGTGGGATTCCGTCACACTTGGAGCTGTCCATGGAGGGCCGTGTGCATTCCAAACAATGCGTATTTAATCCCAGGTGCCTTCCATGGAGAGTCCCTTGACTTGAGATGCCTTCACTCCTCTGCATGTTGGTGATATTCAAGTGTTGAATTTAGCTATGCCCTAGGTGTGATGAAGTGTTTCAACCCCATTAGTCTCAGCGCAGCCAGAACAGTCATGCCATGTTGAAGGGCATGCCAATGGTTTAGGAAAGTTGGGAAGGATTGGTCATTCTGTGGCTCGCAGCTCACTTAGTAGCCACGTGCATATAGACTTGGTGGTGGTTGTCAGATGGTGTTGACTAGCAGGTGTTGGGGAGGATGGTGCTGCCTCTAGGTGGCTGCATGGTGGGATGTTGCCTTGGAGGTCAGTGCAAGGAAGGCCTTTGAGTGTGATTGATGCAAGGATGATGGAAGGCCATGTGTCCTGTCTGCCTGGTCCTTGGTGCGTTAGGCAGGGACATCCTGTGGGAAAAACAGCCATTCCCTTCAGGTGTCCTGAGGGGCATGATGCAGGTACATTGACTGAGTGAAGGAGAGGAAGCCCATGTCTTGAGGTCGTTTGCCTAGATTGGGCAGACTGCCTCTGGCCTTGATGCCGAGTTTCAGAGTCACATCCTGGCTGTTGCAAAGGCATGCTCCAGTGCTGGTTGTGATTGGTTTTGTGCCAGGTGCACCTTTCCTGGGAGTGCTGCCAGAGATGGTGTCTGGTCAGGACATCCGGATACCCTGTGAGGAGGAGCTTGTGCTCAGGCTAGGGATGGTGGCTGTTATGTGAGGGACCTTGGGCCTATGTCTGCATGGCCCAAGGTCAGAGTTTACATCCTGTTGATTGAAGGTCTTGGTCTTGAATTGTCCGGTTGATGGGGGCTCAGGCCTGAAGGCCACAGACTGACTGCATGTTGCCATGTTGGTAAACTCATGTGTTGGAAAACACATGTGCATGAGGGAGACACACACACACACACACACACACATGCACGCACATGGCCACTGAGCAATGGGTGTGTGCGGTCATTCTGGCGCCGCACGCAGCTCCGAAGTGTTTGCAGAGTGCCACTAGTAAGGTACAATCATGGAAACAGAGGTCACTCATGGAGGCCAACAGAAGGAAGACGTGCAAGTTGCCACGCATGAACGAATGGCACTGAAATTTTGCCCAGTGGAACTGGGCCTGTTTCTCAAGTGTGTATTTGATTTGTTTACACTTCTCAGGGGCAGTTGCCATGGGAGGCCCACCGCCTTCTGGAAGGAAGATGGTCAATTCTTTTGAGCCACAAAGGCCCTGCAGAGTCCTGGAGTCAGTGTGGCCTGGCTTCCTGGTTGCACCTTGTGCTGGTGGATCGCTCAGGACGGTAAGCATTTCTCTGTCCCATGTGCTGAGTGAGGGTATCTTTTGGATTTCCAAGACCCACCGTGAGCTGTTTCTCACAAGGCCACTAACGGCATGGTGTCAAACATCCTGCCTCTTCAAATGTGCTTGGATCAATGATGAGTCCCCCATAAAAACATTCCTTGGAAAAGCTGAACAAAATGAGTGAGAACTCATACCGTCGTTCTCATCGGAACTGAGGTCCAGCACTTGCCTCTAGCATAGACTATTGGAGTGAGGGACAGCTTCCACTAGTCCCTGTAGGTTCCACCACCCAGGCCGTCTGCAAGTAGATGTCTCCCATTACACACACATTAGGAACATTCCCTTTGTGTGAGGTACACGATTAGAAGAGTTGTGGAGGGACTGGCTGCTGTGTGATGGCGTGGCGGCTTTGGAAGCGGACAGAAAAATCGCAGGCCTAGTGGAGTGTGTGGCAGACCTGGGCCTGGTGAGCTGCCAGGAGGGGAGACCTGGACCTTGTGTCAGCCATCCTCACACACAGTAGAGGGTCCTGGTCCCCCTACTATGGAGAGTATGAGGCCCTAGCCTTAGGCAGACCTTGATCTTGCTTTTCAGTTAGCTGAGGACGGGAGTGCCAAGGGTGATGGGGGAGAGTGCAGAGCAATGGGTGTTGCAGCAGATGGCCAAAGCCTCTTTGACCCTCCCCCCAGCATTGGTCTCAGGGTCACCCCAGCATGGATTTCTTTGCCTCCTGAACTGTGAGATGCTGGTGGTGTTGCAGAGACCTGGGTAGGACGTATTCTCTGGTATTCCAGAGAAAAGGTGGTAGGGGGCTCACGTGGACAGGTGTGTGTCATCAGTGGTCTTGGGCTGTCTGTGTGCTGGACTTTCTGTGTATTTCTCTGATGGATGACAGATTGGGCAGCAGGGGTCTTCAAGGAAAGTTCCCAGGTGTGTGAGGTTTGGGCTGCTGCCTGTGGCCCTGGGTCACTCCGATCTTCCTGGCAGAGTTATGGGCTCCACCGTTGTGTACATCTTCCTGGAAATGGTCTCTTGGCCTGCCATTGCCAGGCGCCCCACTTGCTGCAGCTTGTGTGAGCAAATGCTGCTCTTGATCCTTTTTTTCCCACTTTGAAAGCAGCATCCGTCCCAAAGGCGTCCAGAGGGAATGTGCCCTGGCCCAGGCCGAGTACCGTCCTGTGGTCTCCAGTCACGTGTGGGCCTGTCCATGGAGGTCCATGTCCATTCCGGGCAATGCGTGTGCAATCCCGGCGTGTTGCCACAGAAAGTCTCTTGACTTGGGATGCCTCCATGCCTCTGCATGTTGACGATGTTCCAGTGTTGGATTCCGCTATGCCCTATGCATGATGAAGCATTTTAGCTCCCTTAACCAGTTTGAATTCACAGTGCAGCCATGACAGCCATGCTACTTTCAAGGGCACATGGTTGGCTTAGGAAAGTTGGAATGGATTGGTGCTTCTACAGCTCACAGCTCACTTAGTAGCCACATGCGTGTGGACTGGGTGGTGTTGATACAGTGTTGACTTGCCAGTGTTGGGGTGGGTAGTAGTGCGGTCAGATTGGCTGCATGATGAGTCATTGTTTCTGAGGTCAGTGCAGGGATGCCCTGTGGGCGTGTCCAATGCAAGAATGATGACAGGTGGTGTGTCCTGTCAACCTGGTCCTTGCAGTTCAGGTAGGGGCGTCCTGTTGGAAAAACAGCCATTTTCTTTGGGTGTCCTGAGGGCACAGTGTGGGCACATGGACTGAGTGGAGGGGAGGAGGCGTGTATCTTGAGGGCCTGTGGCTGCGTTGCTAGTCTTGCCTCTGGCCTTAATGCTGAGTTTCAGACCAATGTGCTGGACTTTGCAAAGGTCCCCTCTGGAGCTGGTTGTGGTTGGTTTTGCACCAGGTTGCACCTCACCTAAGAGAGTGGTCAGAGACAGTGTCTTGTGATGACATCAGCATTCCCCTGAGGAAGAAGAGTAGCCTGTGCTCCTGCCAGAGGTGGTGGCTGCTAGGTGAGAGACCTGTGACCTGTTTCCACATGGCCCCAAGGTCAAAGTTCACATCCCACTGATTGAAGGCGTGCGTCTTGAGCCATCAGGTTGCTGGGTGGATCAGGTCTGGAGGCTGCAAACTATAACTGCCCATTGTGGTGTTGGCACCCACCCACAGGTGCATTAGGGAGACAAACACACACCCATTTCAACTAACATTCTCACACATACACACTCTCTCATACACTCACACTCATACTCACACTCTATCCCACACACACACACAGGCACAGTCATAGGCTAATAGATGCAGCAGTGTGCACGTGCAGTGGTTCTAGCCACACATGCTTTTAGGTGTCCACAGAATGACGTGGGTAAGGTATATTCATGGAGATGGAGGTCAGCCGTGGAGGCCAAGGAGAAGCAGGTGTGTGAGTTGCTCTGTGGGAAAGAATGGCATTGAAGTGTCCAGTGAACCTGGGCCTGTTCCTCAAGCATGCATTTGATTTGTTTACACTTCTCAGGGACAGTTGCCGTGAGAGGTCGCTGCCTGCTGTCAGGGAAGATGGTCGATGCTTCTGAGCAACATAGGCCCACGTGGATTCCGTGTGGCCTGGCATCCACTGTGCACCCCGTGCTGGCGGGTGGCTCAAGACGGTAAGCATTTTTCTGCCCCGTGTGATGATGAGAGATGGTGGCTTTAGAATTTCCGAGACCTGCAAGGAACAGTTTCTCAGCAGGCCATTGATAGCATGGTGAGTTCCACTCCCAGAGTGGATGGTCTGTGCCGGTTGGTCAGTGGTGCAGCTCTGGCTTCCCCAGGGTGCCGAAGTTCTTTAATGTCATCAGCTCGCCCACTGCCCAGCCTGTGGTGTCAAACATCCTGCCTCTTCAAACGTGCTTGGATCGATGATGAGTCCCCCAAAAAAACATTCCTTGGAAAAGCTGAACAAAATGAGTGAGAACTCATACCGTCGTTCTCATCGGATCTGAGGTCCAGCACGTTGCCTCCCCCGGGGACTGTAGGAGCGAGGGACAACTTCCACTGGTTCCCATAGGTTCCACCACCCAGGGTGTCCACGGATGAAAGTCTCATGTCACAGGCACAATAGGAACATTCCCTGTGTGTGAGGTACATGAGTGGGAGATTCATGGGGGCACTGGCTGCTCTGTGATGGCGCAGCAGCCATGGAAGAGGGGAGAAATGTCGCGATCCTAGGGGAGTGTGTGGCTGACCTCAGCCTGGTGAGCTTTCAGGAAGGGAGGCCTGGACCTTATGGCTGGAGTCTCTGTGCAGAGGGCAAGGTCTCAGTTTTGCTACCAAGGAGAGCACAAGGCCTGGGCCTCGGGCAGACCTTGTTCTTGATTTCTGGTTAGCTGAGGACAGGGGAGTGCCAAGGGCAGTGACGGAGAGTGCATAGCAATGGGTGCCACGGGAGACAGCCAATGGCTCTTCAGCTCTTCCACCAGTGTTGGTCACAGTGTCCCCTCAGCACAGATTTCTTTGCTTCCTGAGCCATGAGACATGTGTGCTTTGGTGGTGAAGATGTAGACAGGATGGTATCCAAGAGAAAACGTGCTAGAGAGGGCTCTCATGGATGTGAGTGTCATCAGCTTCATTGGGTTTTAATTTGGCAGTGATGGGCTTTCCATGGATTTCTCTGGTGGATGACAGGTCAGCCAGGGCAGGTCTTTGAGGGCATGTCTCTGGGCAAATGAGTGTCAGGATGGTGTCTGTGGCCCTCGGTCACTTCTGGTCTTCCCAGCCAAGTAGTGGGCTCCACCGTTGTGCACATCTTCCTGGAAATGGTCTGTTGGCCTGCATTGTCGGGCGGCCCCACCTGCTGCTGCTCTTGTGAGCAAATACTGCTCTGTATCATTCCCGCTTTCCATCCCAAAGATGTCCAGAGTGAATGTGCCCTGGCCCTGGCCCTGGACTCTCATGTGGGCCCCAGTCATGCATGGGGCTATCCATGGTCTGTGTGCATACCGAGCAGTGCATTTGCAATCCCAGGCGCATTGCCACAGCGAGTCTCTTGACTTGGCATGTCTCCATACCTCTGTGTGCTGGTGATGTTCTAGTGTTGGACTCCGCTACTCCCTAGGCGTGATGAAGCATTTTAGCTCCCGTAGCTGGTTTGAAGTCACAGAGCAGGCAGGACAGCCATGCCACTTTCAAGGGCACACAGTTGGCACAGAAAAATTGGAAAGGATTGGTCATTGTACATCTTGCAGCTCACTTAGTAGCTGCATGCACGTAGACCTGATGCTGTTGATGCAGTGTTGACTTGCTGGCGTTGGGGTGGGTGGTACTGTGGTCACACTGGCTGCATGATGCGATGTTGTCTCAGAGGTCAGTGCAGGGAAACTCTGTGGGTGTGTCCAATGCAACGACAATGTTACAGGCGGTGTGTCCTGTCTGCCTGGTCCTTGGGGAGTCAGGTGGAGACGTCCTTTTGGAAATGCAGCCATTCTCTTTGGGTGTCCAGAGGGCATGGTGTGGGCACATGGGTTGAGTGGAGGAAAGGAAGTGTGTGTCTTGAGGTCCTTTGGCTAGGTTGGGAAGACTACCTCTGGCCTTGATGCTGTGTTTCAGAGCCATGTGCTGGCCATTGCGAAGGCGCCCTCCAGTGCTGGTTGTAGTTGGTTTTCCATCAGGTGCACCTCACCTGGTAAAGGGGCCAGAGACAGTGTCTGGTCATGACATAAGATGCTTTGTGAGGAGGAGCATGTGTTCATGCCTGGGGTAGTGGCTGTTAGGCAAGGGACCTTGGACCTCTTTCCTGATGGCCTTGAGGTCAAAGTTCACATCCTGTTGATTGAAGGCCTGGGTCTTGAGCCTTTGGTTTTGTGGGGTTGGTTCCGGTCTGGAGGCTGCAGACTGTGACTGCCTGCTGGGGTGGTGGGAAACACATGTGCATGAGGGGGACACATCCACACAGAGACACTCACACTCATGCACACTCATGTGTGCACAGCCACAAATAGATGCGGTAATGGGTGTGTGCAGTTGTTAGGCCACAGACACTTGTAGGTGTCCATGGAGTGACATAGGTAAGGTATGAATGGGTCTTTGAGGGCATGTCTCTGGGCGAGTGAGTGTCAGGATGGTGTCCATGGCCCTGGGTCACTTCTGGTCTTCCCAGCAGAGTAGTGGTATGAATATGGAGATGGAGGTCAGTCCTAGAGTCCAAGGAGAAGCAGAGATATGAGTTGCCCCATGGGAAAGAATGACATTGACATGGTGACCAGTGGCCGTGGGCCTGTTTCTCAAACATGCATTTGATTTCTTTACACTTCTCAGGAGCAATTGCCTTTAGATGCCCACTTCCTGCCGGCACAGCAGATGGTCAATTCTTCTGAGCAATGGAGTCCCCACTGAGTCATGGAGTCGGTGTGGCCTGGCATCCACGGTGCACCCTGTGCTGGTGGATGGCTCAGGACGGTAAGCATTCCTCTGTCCCGTGTGCTGAGTGAGGGTGTCTTTAGGATTTCTGAGACCCACAGGGAGCAGTTCTTCAGGCCATTAAAGGCATGGCCGAGGCCTTTAAGGTTATCGGCTCACGCACTGCCCAGCCTGTGGTGTCAAATGTCCTACCTCTTCAAATGTGCTTGGATCGATGATGAGTCCTCCAAAAAAACATTCCTTGGAAAAGCTGAACAAAATGAGTGAGAACTCATACCGTCGTTCTCATCGGAACTGAGGTCCAGCACATTGCTTCCTCTAGGGCTTGTAGTAGTGAGGGACGACTTCTACTAGTCCCTACAGCTTCCACCACCCACGGCATTCACAGATGACAATCTTCTGTCGTATGCACATTAGGAACATTCCCTCCGTGTGAGGTACACAGGTCAGAGAGTCATAGGGTGATTGGCTGCTCTGTGATGGAGTAGAGGCCGTGGAAGTGGACGGAAATGTCTCAGGCTTAGGGGAATGTGGGGCTGGCCTTGGCCTGGTGAGCTCCCAGGAAGGGAGACCCGGAAATCGCTGCAGGCTTCCTTGCGTAGAGGAACAGGTACATGTTCCAGTTCTCCTTTCAGGGAGATCATGAGGCCCAGAACTCAGGCAGTCCTTGGTCTTGATCTTTGGTTAGCTGAGGACAGGGGTGTGCCAAGGGTAATAGGGGAGGGCGCACAGCAATGGATGTTGCGGCAGACACCAAGTCCTCTTTGTCCCTCCTTTCAGGATTGATTGCAGGGGCCCCCCAGCACAGATTTTTTCACCTCTCGAGCTGTGAGATTCTTGTGGTGTGGTGGCCAAGCCTGGGCAGGAGGCTGGTACCCCAGAGAAAAGGTGTAGCGGGCTCACATGGACACGCATGCCATCAGTGGTCTTGGGCTGTCATTCGGTGGTGATGGGCTGTCTTCGTGGATTTCTCTGGTGGATGACAGGTTGGCCAGTGGGAGTCTTCAAGGGCAGGTCCTAGGGAGCACGAGGGTCAGGCTGATGCCTGTGGTCCTGGGTCACTCCAGTCTTCCTGGCAGAGTAGCAGAAGTGCACATGTTCCTGGAAGTGGTGTCATAGCCCACCATTGCCAGGTGGCCCCACCTGCTGCAGCTCGTGTGAGCAAATACTGCTCTGGATCCCATTTCCCGCTTTGAAAGCAGCCTCTATCCTGAAGGCGTCCAGAGGGAATGTGCCCTGGCCCTGGCCTGGGACTTTCCAATGGGGTCCAGTCAGAGGTGGTGTATTCGTGGAGTTCCATGTGCATTTCAGGCAATACGTGTGCTCTACCAGGGGCACTGCCTTGGAGGTCTCTTGACTTGGGATGCCTCTTCACCTTTGTGTGTTGGTGATGTTCCAGTATTGGATTCTGCTACATCCTCAGCGCAGTGAAGCGTTTCAGCTCACTTAGCCTGTTTGACATCACAGTGCAGCCAGGACAGCTGTGCCACTTTGGCATGGCACATAGTTGGCTTAGGACAGTCGGAAAGGGTTGGTGGTTCTATTCTTGCAGCTCACTTCATAGCTGTGTGCATGTAAACCTGGTGATGGTGTTGAGGTGGTGTTGACTTGCCGACGCTGGGGTGGGTGGTAGTGCTTTTAAGGTGACTGCATTGTGGGATGTTGGCTCAGAGATTGGTGCAGGAAAGCCCTGTAGGTGTGTCCAGTGCAAGGAAAATGAAAGATGGTGTCCTGTCCACCTTGTCTTCAGGGGTTCAGGTGGGAATGTCCTGTTGGAAAAGTGACCATTCCCTTCGTGTGTCCTGAGGGCATGGTGTGGGCATGCAAATTGATTGGAGGGAGGAAGTGTGTGTTTTGAGGTCCTTTGGTTGGGTTCAGAAGACTGTCTCTGCCCTTGATGCCTTGTCTAAGATGAACGTGCTGGCCATTGCAAAGGTGCCTTCCAGGGCGAGTTTTGGTTGGTTTGGTTCCAGGTGTGCCTTACCTGGGAGGGTGGCCAGAGACATTGTCTGGTCACAACTTTAGATGCCCCATGAGGAGGAGTGTATGCTGGTGCCAGGGATGGTGGCTGTTAGTCAAGGGACCTCAGGCCAATGTCCATCTGACCCCTAAGTCAAAATTCACATCCTACTGATTGAAGGCCTCTGTCCTGAGCCATTTGGTTGCAGGCGTTGGGATGGTTTCCAGGTCTGGAGGCTGCCGACTATGACCACACGTTGTGCTGTTGGGAAGCACGTGTGTGAGGGAGGCACATACACACAGACACGCTCACTCTGACACACCTACACATGCCTACACATGCACAGGCGTGCACAGCCACAGGCAAACAGATGCACCCATGGGTGTGTGCTATTGTTCTGGTCACGTGGGCTTCCTAGGTGTCCACAGAGTGACGTGGGTCAGGTAGATTCATGAAGATGGAAGTCTGTCATGGAGCCCAAGGAGATGCCGGCGTGCAAGTTTCCCTGCAAGAAAGAATGGGATTGAAGTGGTGACCAGTGAACCTGGGCCCGTTTCTCAAGCATGCATTTGATTTCTTTACACTTCTCAGCAGCAGTTTGTCATGAGAGGTCTACCGCTTGCTGGCAAGGAAGATGGTCAATTCTTCTGACCAACAGAGGCTGCCTTGAGTCCTTGATTTGGTGTGGCCTGGCATCTATGGTGTACCCCATGCTGGTGAGTGGCTCAGGATGGTAAGCATTCCTCTGCCCTGTGTGCAGAGGTGTCTTTTGAATTTCTGGTACCTGCAAAGAACTGTTTCTCAGCAGGCTACTAATGGCATGGTGAGTTCCACTCCCAGAGTCAATGGTCTGTGCCCATTGTTCAGTGGTGTGGCTCTGGGTTCTCCAGGAGGCCGAAGGTGTCATCGGCTCACCCACTGCCCAGCCTGTGATGTCAAACGTCCTGCCCCTTCGAATGTGCTTGGATCGATGATGAATCCCCTATAAAAACATTCCTTGGAAAAGCTGAACAAAATGAGTGAGAACTCATACCGTCGTTCTCATCGGATCTGAGGTCCAGCACATTGCCTCCCCCAGGGACTGTAGGAGCGAGGGACAGCTTCCACTGCTTCCCATAGGTTCCACCACCCAGGGCATTTACAGATGAAAGTCTCCTACCACATGCATATTAGGACATTCCCTCTGTGTGACATAAATGGATGGGACAGTTGTGGGGGGATCAGCCCTTCTGTGATGTGGCAGCCGTGGAACCAAGGTGGAAATGTTTTGACCTAGGGGAATGTGTGGCTGGTGTTGGCCTGGTGAGCTCCCAGGAAGGGAGACTCAGACCTCGCAGCAGGTATCTTTGTGCAGAGGACTGGGTCACAGGTCCCCTGCCAAGGAGAGCATGAGGCCCAGGCCTCAGGTAGACCTTGGTCTTCATTTTCCATTAGCTGATGACAGGGGAGTTCCAAGGTGATGGAGGAGAGCGCAGAGCAATGGTTGTTGGCGCAGATGGCTAAAGCCTCTTCAGCCCCTTTCCACCGTCAGTCACAGGTGCCCTCTGGCATGGATTTCTTTGCATCCCTAGCCATGAGATGACCGTGGTGCAGTGACCAAGGCTTGGGCAGGACAGTACGCCAGAGAAAAGGTGATGGAGGGCTCATGTGGACGTGTGTGTCTTCAGCTGCATTGGGCTGTCACTTGGTGGTGATGGACTTTCCATGGATTTCTCTGGTGGATGACAGGTCAGCCAGGGCAGGTCTTTGAGGGCATGTCTCTGGGCAAATGAGTGTCAGGATGGTGTCTGTGGCCCTGGGTCACTTCTGGTCTTCTCAGCAGAGTAGTGGGCTCCACCGTTGTGCACATCATCCTGGAAATGGTCTGTTGGCCTGCATTGTCGGGCGGCCCCACCTGCTGCAGCTCATGTGAGCAAACGCTGCTCAGGATCCTCTTTCCTGCTTGGAAAGCAATTTCCATCCTGAAGGCATCCAGAAGGAATGTGCCGTAGCCTTGGCCCGGGATTCTCCAGTGGTTTCCAGTTGTGTGGGACTGTCCATGGAGGTCTGTGTTCATTCCGGGCAATGCGTATACAGTCCCAGGGCATTGCCACAGAGATACTGTTGACTTGGGATGCCTCTGCATGTTGGTGATGTTCCAGTGTTGAATTCCACTATGCCCTAGGCATAGCATTTCAGCTCCCTTAACTGGTTTGAAGTCTCAGCATGGCCAGGACAGGGATGTCACACTAAAGGACACACCGTTGGCTTAGGAAAGCTGGAAAGGTTGGTGGTTCTGTGGCTTGCAGCTCACTTAGCAGGAACGTGCATGTAGACTTCGTGGTGTTGAGACATCATTGATTTGTAGGCATTGTGGTGGGTAGTAGTGTGGTCAAGTTGGCTGTGTGATCAGATGTTGCCTCAGAGGTCAGTGCAGGGAAGCCCTGTAGATGTGTCTGATGCAAGAACAATGACAGGCGTTGTGTCCTGTCAACCTTGTCCTTAGGGAGTCAGGCAGAGATGTCCTGTTGGAAAAGCATCCTCAGGGTGTCCTGAGGGCATGGTGCGGACATGTGGACTGAGTGGAGGAGAGGAAGCCTGTGTCTTGAGGTTCTTTGGCTAGATTGGGAAGACCGCCGCCTCTGGCCTTGACACTGAGTTTCAAACTGATGTGCTGCACTTTGCAGTGGCACCCTCCAGCGCTGGTTGTGGTTGGTTTTCTGCCAGGTGCACCTCAACCTGAGAGGGCAGCCAGAGAGTGTCTGGTCATGACATCAGATGCCCCATGAGGAGGAATGTGTGCTCGTGCCAGGCTTGGTGGCTGTTAGTCAAGGGACTTTGGGCCTGTGTCCGCATGGTCGCGAGGTCAAAGTTCACATCCTACTGATGGAAGCCCTGGGTCTTGATCTTTGGGTTGCAGGGAGGTTCAGGTCTGGAAGCTGCAGACTATGACCGCCCCTTGTGGTGTTCGGAAACACATGTGCCTGAGGGAGACACATATACACACACACTCACTCTCTCACACACATACACACATAGACATGCACAGCCACAGGCAAATAGATTCAGCAGTGGGCACATGCTGTCCTTTGAGTCACACATGCTTCCTAGGTGTCCACAGAATGACATGCGTCAGGTATGTTCATGGTACTGAAGGTCAATCATGGTAATGAAGGTCAGTCAATGAAAAGTAGGTGTGTGAGTTGCCCTGTGAGCAAGAATGGCATTGAAGAGGTGACCAGTGGTCCTGGACCCGTTTTATAAGCATGCATGTGATATCTTTACACTTCTCAGGGGCAGTTGCCGTGGAAGGCCCGCAGCCTGCTGCAAGGAAGATGGTTGATGCTTACGAGCAACAGAGGCTCCACGGAGTCGTGAAGTCGGTGTGGCCTGGCATCCACGGTGCACCCCGTGCTGGTGGATGGCTCAGGACGGTAAGCATTCCTCTGTCCCGCGTGCTGAGTGAGGGTGTCTTTAGGATTTCTGAGACCCGCAAGGAGCAGTTCTTCAGCCCATTAAGGGCACGGCCAAGGCCTTTAAGGTCGTTGGCTCACCCACTGCCCAGCCTGTGGTGTCAAATGTCCTGCCTCTTCAAATGTGCTTGGATCGATGATGAGTCCCCCAAAAAAACATTCCTTGGAAAAGCTGAACAAAATGAGTGAGAACTCATACCGTCGTTCTCATCGGAACTGAGGTCCAGCACATTTGTCTCTGCCGGGGACTGTAGGAGCGAGGGACAGCTTCCACTGATTTTCACAGGTTCCACCACCAAGGGCATCCACAGGCCAAAGTCTCCCATCACACAGAGGTTAGGAACATTCCCTCAGTGCGTTGTAGATGGGTGAGAGAGTCATGGGCGAATCGTCTGCTTTGTTATGGTGTGGCTGCTATGGAAGAGTGCAGAAATTGTGCAGGCCTCGGGGAGTGCTCAGCTGGCCTCAGCTTGGTGAGCTCCCAGGAACGGAGACCCAGATCTTGTGGCAGGCGTCACCGAACAGAGGACCAGGTCTTAGTTTTTTTTTGCCGAGGAGAGCATGAGGTGCATGCCTCAGGCAGATCTTTGTTTTGATTTCCAGTTACCTGAGGACGAGGGAGTTCCGGGGTGGTGGGGAAGAGCACAGAGCAATGGGTGTCCCAGCAGATGGCCAAAGCCTCTTTGGCTCTCCTTCCAGGGTTGGTCACAGGGCCTCCCCGGCAGGGATTTCTTTGCCTCCTGAGCTATGAGATGCTTGTGGTGTGATGGCAGAGGCCTGGGTGGGAAGGTATTCCAGAGAAAACATGGTAGAGGGCTCTCGTGGACGTGTGTGTCATCAGTGGTCTGGGATTGTCAATTGGTAGTGATGTGCTTTCCATGGATTTCTCTGGTGGATGACAGTTCAGCCAGCAGGGGTCTTTGAGGGCAGGTCACAGTGAGCATGAGGATCAGGCTGGCACCTGCAGCCCTGGGTCATTTCTAGTCTTCACAGCAGAGTAGTGGGTTCCACTCTTGTGCACATCTTCCTGGAAATAGTTTCTTGGCCCGCCATTGCTGGGTGGCCCCACCTGCTCCAGCTCGTGTGAACAAATAGTGCTCTGGATTATCTTTCCTGCTTTGAAAGCAGCTTCTATCCCAAAGACATCGAGAGGGAATGTGCCCTGGCCCTGGCCCTGGCTCTGGCCCGGGCCTCCGCCGTGGGCTGTAGTCACACTTGGGGCTGTTCATGGAGGTCTCTGTGTATTCCAGATTCCAGGCAATATATGTGCAATCCCAGGGGTGTTGCCACAGAGAATCATTTAACTTAGGATGCAACCATACCACTATATGATGGCGATATTCAAGTGTTGGATTCTGCTATGCCCTAGGGGTGACGAAGCGTTTCAGTTTCCATAGCCCGTTTGAAGTCACAGTGCAGCCAGGACTGCCATGCTACATTGAAAGGCTGTGCTTGGCTTAGCAAAATTGGAAAGAATTGGTGGTTTTGTAGCTTGTAGCTCACTTGGTAGCCAGGTGTATCTACACCTGGTGGTGGTGTCGAGGTGGTGTAGACTTGCAGGCATTGTTGTGGGTGGGAGTCTGGGTAGGAATGTGGTGGGTGGGAATGCAGTCAAGCTGGCTGCATGATGGAACGTTGCCTCTGAGGTCAGTGCAGGGAAGCCATGTGAGGTGACCAGTGCAAGCAAGGACAGTGTCAGGTGGTGTGTCCTGTCCACCTGGCCCTTGGGGCATCAGGCGTGGACGTCCTCTTGGAGAAGCAGCCGTTCTCTTCGGGCATCCTGAGGGCACAGTGTGGGTACGTGGACTGAGCGAAGTGGAGGAAGCCCATGTCTTGAAGTCGTTTGGCTAGGTTGGGAAAACTGTCTCTGACCTTGATGCTGTGTTGCAGTGCAACATTCTGGCCATTGGGAAGGTGCCTTCCAGCGCAGGTTTTGGTTGGTTTTCTGCCAGGTGTGCCTTACCTGGGAGTGCAGCAAGAGACAGTGTCTGGTCCCAACATCAGATGCCCTGTGAGGAGTAGCGTGTACTCACGCCAGGGGTGTGGTGGCTCTTACACAAGGGACCTCAGGCCTATTTCCACATGGCTTTGAGGTCAGAGTTCACATCCTACTGATTGAAGGCCTTGGTCTTGAGCCTTTGGTTTGTGGGGGATCAGGTCTGGAAGCTGCAGACTATAACCACCCATTGCAGTGTTGGGAGATACAAACACACGTGTATGTGTGCATAGCCACAGGGAAATACATGCAGCAATGGGCACATGAGGTCATTCCAGCCACACACACTTCCTATATGTCCAGAGTGACACAGGTAAGATACATTCATGGAGATGGAGGTCAATCGTCTAGGCCAAGGAGAAGCAGGCATGCAAGTGTCCCCACAGGTAAGGATAGGATTGAAGTGGTGACCAGTGGACATGGGCCCATTTCTCAAGCGTGCATTTGATTTCTTTACACTACTCAGGTGCAGTTTTCATGGGAGGCATGGCATCTGCTGGAAGGAAGATAGTTGATTCTTCTGAGTAATGAAGGCCACGCAGAGTCCTGGTTTCGGTTATCCACAGTGCACCCCGTGCTGGTGGGTGGCTCAGGACGGTAAGCATTCCTCTGTCCCTCATGCTTAGTGAGGGTGTCTGGGATTTCCAAGATCCACAATGAGTGGTTTTTTGGTAGGCTGCTAATGGCATGGTGAGTTCCTCTCCTAGAGTGGATGGTCTGTACCTTTTGCTCAGTGTCACAGCTCTGGGTTCCCCAGGGTGCCTAAGGTCTTTAAGGTCATCGGCTCACCCACGACCCAGCCTGTGGTGTCAAACGGGCTCTTTGAATGTGCTTGGATCGATGATGAGTCCCCCATAAAAGCATTCCTTGGAAAAGCTGAACAAAATGAGTGAGAACTCATACCGTCGTTCTCATCGGAACTGAGGTCCAGCACGTTGCCTCCACTTGGGCTTATTGTGGTTCACGCGTAACTTTGTCATATTACATTATACTTCACCACCCAGGCATTGGTATTCAATTTTTGTGGTCATTTTGACCATAGTAAAATTCTTTATCATAAATATATTTGAGAGTCATACTTGGGTAGCCCATGAATTTTTTTAGCATTACTCTGTCAAGTTGGTTTCACCCTTAATGCTACATTTTGCATTTTTGTTTTGTGATTGATTTTTAGCCAGGTTCTGGTCACAAATATGTGAAGCCGTAGACTAGCGGATTTCATAAGTACCACAGGAGTCTAGATGACATGGCCTTCCTGACCTGTGAACCTGTCTTTCTGAAGCACACTCATTTCTTCTGCACCTTCCCAGTGTCATTGGCATGGAAGGAAGGCCCTTGTCCAAGAAAGATGGTCTTCGTCTTGTGTGATCTTTGAGATGCCATGAGGCCCCTGGATACACATGGTGTGGGCTCCTTTGGAGGCTTTTGGATTTCTCCTGAATGTAAGTGATTTCTTCTGAAAGCATTCTGATTTTTCTCACTTGCAGGAATGAAAACTGTGTGTAGATTGATGATGCTTCCATATATACATTTTTTTTGGAAAGGTGAACAAAATGAGCGAAAACTCAGTACCATCATCCTCATCAAACTGAGGTCCAGCACGCTTCTCCATCAGGGCCTAGGTTTAGGGGGCCAACATCTGTTTGTTGTCATGGTCTGCACCAGAGCTTAGGATGTAGTTGACTTTCAGTGAAGTTGAGTAGTTGAGTATTTTGTACTCCCCTGGCTGAGAGATATGTTTGCTGAAGGACTTCCCTGTGAGAAGGTGGGGTAGCATCCTGTCAGTGTGCAGGAGAAGGTAAACCTGCAGGTGCCAGAGGAGGGCAGTATCCAGTTGCCCACCTCTGCATGGCTGGGTCTGTCCTTGATTCATACCTCTTGGGTTCATCACCCCCCAGAAGAAGACAGTTTCTTCCACATGAGGAGACAGCACGGTGCCATTCCTGAGCACTTCTTCAGCTCCTCTTTCATCTGCGGTCGGGGACATGGGACTTCCTATGGTGTTTGTGTAGCATCAAGGGGTGGCCATCTTAAAGCCAGTGGTGATGCTGATTTGCTCTCTGGAAAGGAGCCTGGAGAAGCTCTCCACAGTGAACTTGTACATCTATGAGAAGAATTCCAAATTCCATGGCCCAAGAAGGGTAGTGGCTGTGGGAAAGGGAGAGGCCTGTGCGTGCCTTTACCTGGCATCATTCCATGTGGGTCATGGAGTGATGACTGTGAGGCTCTTTCGGACATTGCAGGGTGCCCACCGTCCATTTCATGGTGTCCTCAGGATGGTTTGCTTGGGAGAGCCTGATGTCATTTGCCTCTGAACCACTCAGACATCTTGATGCATTGGGGGTTTATAAGAGTGTGTCCTTCCTTATGTCGTGGTGACTTCTACTCGGAAATGTGACCTGTCAAGGTCTCTTTACTTATATACCTCAGTGTCTTCTGATATTAGGGTGTTTTTAAATTCCTCCTAATTCTTCACAGCAGTCTTTGTGAAGTAGTTATTGTGTGGTAGGACAGGGCTACCATCCACAGGCCAATGATGGATAGGTTTTGGACTCTGATGTTATGTTCACAAGCAAGTGCCTTAAGATCTGGTTTTCTTAGCTGCAGCACCTTAGAAGTCGTGTAGGATTCAGAATGCCTGGTGCTTCTCTGGGTCCCTGAGCTGTACCTGTGTAGTGCACACAGAGGTTGATTTGTGATTTTTACATGTGTCCGGATCAGAAGAGTGTGAAGGACCTCAGAGGTGACAATGCCTCAAGGCCAAAGAA
This sequence comes from Chlorocebus sabaeus, assembly GCF_047675955.1. Taxonomy (NCBI): domain Eukaryota; kingdom Metazoa; phylum Chordata; class Mammalia; order Primates; family Cercopithecidae; genus Chlorocebus; species Chlorocebus sabaeus. The sequence goes on along the minus strand of NC_132929.1, from coordinate 3,688,839 downwards.
AAGTTGACCTTTGCATAGGAAGAGGTTTCCCCTCCAAACTCTCCCCACTGAAGTATCACCATGGCCTTTGTCTTGTCTGATGGCCCAGAGAAGGGTTTTTGATTTGGAGTTGTTACGAGTGGTGTTGAGAGTGTTCTTCATGCTTAGTGTTCTCTAGTTGATGGTGCCTTCAAAACTCATGCCAGCCTCCTACCTTCATGTTTGGGCAAACCCATGCTTGTGTGCAGAAAGAGGGGGAGCCCATGAGAGGTAGATACAGATTACTCCACAGCAGGACAAATGACATGACCCTTGCCACCTATGCACCTCACTGCCTTTCTCAAGCACACATGTTTTGCTCCTGCACTTCTTAGGTGGCGTTGGTATGAAAGGAAGGCCAGTGACCACAAGGGACGATCTTGATCTTGGGAGATTTTTGGAGATGGTGAAGTGCCTGTAAACATGTGTGTCATGGTCTCCTTCCGGCTGGTGGACACCTCAGGACGGTAAGTATTGGTTTTTCAAAGGATCCTAATGTTTCATTTTTGCAGGTATGAGAACTGTGCATGGATCAGTGATGACTTCCACACATGCATTCCTTGGAAAGCTAAACAAAATGAGTGAAAACTTTATACCATCATCCTCTTCAAACTGAGGTCTAGCACACTGCTTCAACAGGGGCTAGAGACAGAGTTCCACCTCTCACTCATTGACATGGGTTGCACCAAAGGGTCTGTCCAGGCTTAGGATGGGGTTCTCTTTTGGCAAGGGGTAGCCCCAGGGGAGTGGGAGCTCCCATGGACAGGAGAGTCCTTGTGTGACGGATATCTCTTAGTGAGGCCAGGGTAGCACATACACAGTGTTCAGGACTAGGTGAATGTGCAGGTGGCACAAAGGACTTAGGCTCTGCACCCCTTAGTTTGTCCTTGAGTCTTAGTTTTTGGTTCTCTCATCATCAGGAGGAAGGCAGGTCCTTCTCATTGGGAAGAGAGGAAAAGACCACACTTTTGCCTCATTTTTATCCCTGTCTACATACATGGATTTGTGGTCACCTGGATGCTACACACCCAGGCCAGGGTGGCTCTGTTGTATCCTGTGTGTTATGAAGACATACAGTTGGCCTCCTGCCCTAAGCTGGGGCTGATAGGCAATGAGTCTCTGGCTTATCTCAAATCTGGTGTAGGTCAAAGGCTTCCTCGTTGGGGTGCAGATCCCCGAGGCTTTTGTGATCAACATTACAGGTGTGCACGGGTGTTTAAAGGGACACTTTACATCAGTTCTCTCTAGTGGGATTATGTACTCCATGGGCTCCCAGGATCTAGACGTGCATTCCCGTATCTGTGCATTTCTGCGTCCATAAACAGATGAAGCCAGAGACAGGCAGATTGCAGATTACTTCAGGGGGCCAGATGGCATGTCCCTCATGACCTCTGCACATGTCTGCCTTTCTCAAGCATGCCCATGTTTCATCTGTACCTCCCAGGTGGTGTTGGCATGGAAGGAGGGCCTGTGTCTGCGAGGGATGATCATCCTCTCATGTGATCCTTGGAGATGCCAGGTAGCCCCTTGACACGTGGCATGGACTCCTTCAGAGGCTTTTGGATCCTTCATGAATGTAAGCAAGTCCTTCCCAAAGCCCTGATTTTCCTCATTTGCAGAAACAAAAATTGTGCCTGGATCGATGATGACTTCCACATACATTCCTTGGAAAGCTGAACAAAATGAGTGAAAACTCTGTGCCGTCATCCTCGTCAAACTGAGGTCCAGCACACTGCTACACTGGAGGGCAGGGAGAGGGGGCCAACATCTGTTTGTTGACATGGCCTACACCCTGGCTTAGGATGTGGTCCTCTTTGGGCAAACGCGAGTGTCTGGGCTTTTCTGACTTCTGTAGCTAAGAGACAACTTGGTTGAAGGAATTTCCTCTAAGAGGAAGCTGCAGAACTTGAAGCTGCAGGTGGCACAGGAAGCAGTAGCCAATAGCCTCCCTGTGCATGGCTACATGTGTCCTTGATTCATACCCTTTTGATTCGTCACCTCCCCCCTCACACAGGAATACCATTGCTTTCCTGTGGGGAGAGAGCACATCATTCCTGGACACGTCTTTCACTTACTTTCGTCCTCAGTCGAGGACGTGGGCGTTCCCAAGGTATCTGGTTAGCATCAGGGGCAGGCAGCCATGAGGTGGGTGGTGAGCTGATTTGCTTTCTGCAGAGGAGCCCAGGGACAGTATCCATGTTAAACTCGTATGTCCATAGGAGGAAACCCAAGTCCTGTGGTCCCTGAAGTGTACTGGTGGTGGGAAGGGGAGAGGGCTGTGCATGCATGTACCAAACAGCATTCCATGCGGATGTGAAGCAATGACTGTGAGCTGCTTTTGGGAGTGGTAGGGTGCCGTGGTCCATTTCCTGATGACCTTGGGGTGTTGGGATGGGAATGAGATTTCAAGTCCGTGTGCTCCTGCCACTTCGCAGATTGACTTGGATTGAGAGGTCCGTGTTCAGGACCCCCTGTGGGATGCTTGTCTGTGTTAGCCATTTGAGCAGATTTCGGCCCAGGGTTTCTACCCTTCCAAGGTTGTACATGCTGCTGGAAGGGCTTGTTGCTCCCTCTCTATTGATGAGGGGAAGTTTTGCTCAGGAGAGCCTGATGCCATCTGCTTCTGAACTGCTCAGGCACTTCAATGCAGTTGAGGTTATAAGAGTGTGTCACTTCCCATGTCGTGGTAACATCTACTCAGAAAAGTGACCTGTCAAGGTCTCTGCACTTAAATTCTCCATTGTCTTGTGATGTTAGGTTATTTTCAAATTCCTCCTAATTCTTCACAACAGCCTTCTTTGCAAAATAGTCATCCAGTTGTGTGAGGGCTGTCATCCACAGGCCAGTGACAGAGAGCTTTTGCACTCGGTGGCCATGTTCACAGGCAAGTGGCTTAAGATGTATGGTGTTCTCAGGGAAGCCCTGTAGGATTCAGCATGTCTGATGCTTTTCCGGGTCTCTGAGCTGCACCTGTGAGGAAGGCCCAGAGGTGGAGGTTGATTAGTGATTGTGTTTCTCAATTCTAAGTGTGTGGAAGGAGCCCATGGTAAAAACGCTTCAAGGCCGAAGGAAAGTTGCTCTTTGTGCTGGAACACTTTTTCCCTGCAGCTCTCCCCATTGAAATATCCTCATGACCGTTGTCTTCTCTGATGGCCAAGAGAATGGCTTTTGAGTCAGGAGTGGTGAAAGTGTTGTCTTGAGAGAGTTCCTCACGCTTAGTGTTTTCTAGTTTGACTGTGCCCTTGAAATGCATGCCTGTCTTATACCTTCATGCCTGGATATATCCATGCACACATCCCCAAAGAGAGGTTGCCCATGGGAAGTAGATACAGAATGCAGCATAGCAGGATGAATGGCATGGCCCTTGCAAACTGTGTACCTGCCTGCCTTTCTCAAGCACACCTGTTTTTCCTCTGCACTTCCCAGGTGGCATGGGCATGCAAAGACAGACAGAGGCTGCAGGGATGAACTTCATCTTGGGGGATCTCTGGAGATGGCAGGGAACCCCTGGACACATGTGGCATGGGCTCCTTCGGGTGCCGGTGGATCCCTTTATATGGTAAGTGTTCATTTCTCAAAAGACCCTAATGTTCTTCCTTTACAGGAATGAATACTGCATGCGTCAATGACGACTTCCATACATGCATTCCTTGTATGGAAAGCTGAACAAAATGAGTGGGAACTCTATACTATCATCTTAGCTGAACTGAGGTCCGCCAGGGCTAGAGAGGGACAACTCTCATTCTTTTTTTATTCCTGATGCATGAAGTGTTTGTCCAGGCTTAGAAAGGGATTCTGTTTGGGCGAAGGAGAGTCACAGGGGAGTTGAGGTTATGTGTACTGGACTTCCGTCTACGAGGCTGGGGTAGCACACATGCAGTCTGTGGGACTAGGCAAATGTGCAGGTTGCTCAGGGAGAGTTAACCTATAGCCTGCCTCTGGGTGGCCAGGATTGTCCTTCACTCCTGGCTCTGGGTTCCCACAATCCCTGGAGGAAGACAAGGGATTATCTTTGGGAAGACAGAACAAGGACATACTTTTGCCTTTTTTTTTTTTTAAATTCTTGGTTTGAGAACGGTGGAGTTCCAGTCATTTGGCATAGCTTTCAGGCAGGCGTGCCCATGTTGTGTCCCATTCATTGTGAGTACATGCATATGGCAGGAACACAGAGGTTCCTACTGTGAGCTGGGCCTGATAGGCAAGGAGTCTCTAGCTTAACCCCAGCTCAGTGTCGGTCAATGACTTCCTCGTGAAAATTGCATGGCCCCGTAGATTTAGTGAGTGACATTATAGGTGTCGACATAAGGATGTTGAGAGGGATGCTCAGTGTCACTGCTCTTTAGTGTGCTGATGCACTACAGGGGCACCTGAGCCCTTGTCCATGCATTTCTGTGTCCAAAATCAGGTAAAATCAGAGTTGGGTATCAACCAGATATACTGCAGGGGACCAGAAGACATGGCCTTTGTGTACTGTACATCTGTCAGATTTTCTCAAGCACACCCTTGTTTCCTCTTCACCTCCCAGGTGGCCGTGATGAATTGGCCAGGCCCATGTTGGTGAGGGACAATCATCATCTCGTGCCATTCTCAGAGATGCCAGGAAGCTCCTGGACACACATGGTGTAGGCTTCTTTGGAGGCTGTTGGATCCCTCCTGAATGTAAGCAGTTCCTTCCCAGTGCATCCTGATTTTCCTCATTTGCAGAAACAAAGATTGTGCATGGATCGATGATGACTTCCATATATACATTCCTTGGAAAGCTGAACAAAATGAGTGAAAACTCTATACCGTCATCCTCGTCGAACTGAGGTCCAGCACATTACTCTAATGGGTTAGACAGAGGGCCAACATTCATTCATTGACATGGGTTCCACCAAGGGTCCCATCCAGGCTTAGGATGGGGTTTCTTTGGGTGAATGGTGGACACAGGGGAGTAGGAGCTCCCATGCACAAGACATTCATTGTTTGAAGGACTTCTGTGTCCCAGGGTGGATAACATACGCGCTGTATGGAGGACTAGGTGAATGGCAGATTGCATGGGAAGAGTTAACTGGTAGCCTGCCTATGATAGGGTGGCCAAGTTTGTCCTTGAGTTCAAGCTGTGGGTACCAAAGTCCCTCAGAGGAAGACAGATCCTTCTGGTTGCGGGGAGAGCAAAAGGCTACACCTTTGCCATTTGTTGGCTCATTTTGTCTTTGGCTGAGGATGTTGGAGTTGTGTTTACCTGGCATTGCCTCTGTGCCCATTTTGTATCCTGTGCATTGTGAGAATGTGTATTTGGCATGAACAGGTAGGCTCCCTGTCCAAACTGGGGCTGATAGACAGTGAGGCTCTGGGTTATCCCAAACCAGATAGAGGTCAATGACTTTCTCTTTAGGGGTGCAGGGCCTTGATGATTTTGTGACTGGCATTGCCGGTGTTGAAGCAAGGATGTTGAGAAGGATGCTCAACATCAGTGCTCTTCAGCAGGATGATGCACTCCAAGGGCCGCCATCCCCAAGACGAGCATACTTGTGTCCATACATTCCTGGGTTCACATGAGAACAAGGGAAGCCAGAGACAGGCGTATTCCAGATAAACTACAGGGGGGCAGATAGCATGGCCCTCGTGACCTGTGCACCTGTCTGCCTCCCTGAAGCATGCTTCTTGGTCCTGTGCACTTCGCAGGTGATGGCGTAAAAGGCAAACCTGTGTCATGAGGGATGATCATCGTCTTGTGTGGTCCTTGGAGATGGCAGGAAGCCCTGGACATACACGGTGTTCACTCCTTCAGAGGCTGTTGGAATCCTCCTGGATGTAAGTGATTCCATTCCAAAGCACCCTGAGTGTCCTCATTTGCAGGGATGGAGATTGTGTGTGGATCGATGATGACTTCCATATACACATTCCTTGGAAAGCTGAACAAAATGAGTGAAAACTCTATACCGTCATCCTCGTCGAACTGAGGTCCAGCACACTGCTCCATCAGGGTCTCGAGAGAGGAACAACGTCCGTTTGTTGACACAGGCTGCACCAAGGCTCTGGATGGGGTCTTTTTCTGGCAAAGGAGAGTAGCTGGGAATTTTGGACATTTGTAACTAAGAGACAGCTTGGTTGCAGGCAGTCAGGTGTGTCCGCGATTTGTACCCTTGGGTCCCTTGACCTCCAGAGGAAGACTATTGCTTCCACGGTGGGGGACAGCACAAGGTCATTCCTGGGCACCTCTTTCACTCACTTTCATCCTTGGCCAGGGACATAGGACTTCCCATGGTGTTTGGATAACATCGGGGCAGGCAGTCCTCAGGAGGATGGCGATGCTGATTTGCTTTCTGCAGAGGAGCCCAGAGAGGGTATCCAGGTTGAACTTGTATGTTCCTAGGAGGAAACCCAAACTGCATGGCCCCTGAAGGGTCCTGGTACTTAGAAGGGGAGAGAGCTGCACATGCATTTACCACACAGTCTTCTGTCTGGGTCGTGGAGAGATGACTGTGAGCCTCTTTTGGGTGTTGTAGGGTGCATATGGTTTATTTATGATGACCTTGGGATGCTGGGATGTCAGTGTAATTGTGAATCCACATGTTCCCTCAACTCCACAGACTGACTTGGTTTGTCAGGTTTGTGTTCAGGCCCTCTGTGGAATGCTTGTCTCCGTTAAGAATTTGAGATGGGGCTGGGCACGGTGGCTCACGCCTGTAATCCTAGCACTTTGGGAGGCCAAGGCGGGTGGATCACCTGAGGTCAGGAGTTCAAGACCAGCCTGGCTAACATGGCGAAACCCCATTTCTATTAAAAATAAAAAAATAAAAAATTAGCTGGGCGTGGTGACGGGCGCCTATAATCCCAGCTACTCGGGAGGCTGAGGTAGGAGAATTGCTTGAACCCAGGGGGCAGAGGTTGCAATGAGCCAAGAGCAGGCCACTTCACTCCAGCCTGGGCAAAAAAGCGAAACTCCGTCTCAAAAAAAAAAAAAAAAATTGAGGTGATATCAGCCCAGGTCAACATGTTGTACATACTGCTGGCAAAGGTTGTTTGCTCCCTGTTTCCCTGTGTTGATTTGGGGATGGTTTTCTCAGGAAAGGCTGATGTCGTTTTTCTCTGAATTGCTCATGCACTTCGATGTGGCTCAGGTGCCTGGTGATATGTGTGTGAGCTCCCGTATCATGGTGACTTCTACTTAGAAAAGCAATCCAGCAAGGTCGCTGTGTTTAAATACCTCAGTGCCTCATGATGTTAGACTATTTTTAAATTCTTTCTAATTCTTCACAACAGACTTGTTTGTGAAATAATCATCATGTGGTAGGACAGGGCTATTGTTCACAGACCAGTGATGGATAGGTTTTGGACTCCACGGTCATGTTTGCATGCAAGTGCCTTAAGATGTATGCTGTTCTCAGCTGCAGCACCTTAGAAACCCTGTGGGATTCAGTGTGTCTGGTGCTTTTCTGGGTCCCTGGGCTGCACCTGTGAGAGAGACCCCGAGGTGGAGGTTGATTTGTGATTGAACATGTTTCTTGAATGTGAAGTGTGTTGACAGATCCTTGCAGTAAAAATGCTTCAAGGCTGAAGGAAAATTGCCCTCTGCACAGGAAGAGTTTTTGTTCCCTAAAACTCTCCCCATTCAGATATATCTATGGTCTGTGTCTTCTCCGATAGCCAAAGGAAGGGCTTTTGAGTCGGGGCATCACATGAGTGGTGTTCAGAGTTCTTCACACTTAGTACTCTGTAACTTGATGGTGCCCTCAAAATGTGTGTGTGACTCAGACCTTCCTGCCTGGTGCTCCCGTGCACACATCCTCAAATGGGTATCCCGTGGGAAGTAGCGATAGGGTATCCCACAGGGGGTTGAATGGCATGCCTGTCTTTCTCAAGCACACCCGTGTTGCCTCTGTACTTCCTAGGTGGTGTGGGCATGGAAGGAAGGCCAGTGGAGACAATGGATGATCTTGCTCTTAGAAGATCACTGGAGGTGGCAGGGAGTCCTAGGACACGTGTGGCGTGGGCCTCTTCAGGTGCTGGTAAGTATCTGTTCCCCACAACCCCCTAATATTACTCCTTTGTGGACATGAAGACTGTGCATGGATCGATGATGACTTTCATACATGCATTCCTTGGAAAGCTGAACAAAATGAGTGAAAACCCTATACTGTCATCCTCGTCGAACTGAGGTCCAGCACATTGCTCTTACAGGGGCTGGAGTGAGGGCCAAGTTTCATTTGGTGCTGCAGGTTGCACCAAGGGGGTTGTTCAGTTGTAGAAGGCGCTCCCTTTCTGCAAGGGTTAGTCACAGGGTTGTGGGATCTCTCATAAACAGGAAATTGTTTGAGGGACTTCTTGCTGCAAGGTAACACACACGCTGTCTGCGGGACTATGTGAATGTGGAGGTAGCATGGGAAGACTTAGCCTGTAGGCCGCCTCTGGTGGCCATATTTGTCCTTGAGTCTTAGCTCTGGGTTCCATCATTCCCTTGAGGAAACAGAGGTGTTTGTGCTTGGGAAGAGAGCACAAGGCCACACCTTTGCTGTTTTTTCCACTCATTTTCATCATTGTTCAAGGACATTGCAGTTCTGGTTATATCCATAAACAGGGAAGCCAAAGACAGGCAGATACTAGATATACTGTAGGGAGCCGGATGACACGGCCCTCATGACCTCTGAATGTGTCTGCTTTTCTGAAGCACACTTGTGTTTCCTCTGCACCTCCCAGGTGCTGTTGGCATGAAAGGAAAGGAGGTATCTTCGTGGGACAATCTTTGCGACACCAGCTGGTGCGATCCTCAGAGATGCCACTAGGACTCTGGACACATGTGGTGTGGGCTCCTTTGGAGGCTGTTGAATCCCTTCTGAATGTAAGTGTCCACTTTCTAAAGTCCTGATTTTCCTCATTTTCGGGCATGAATAATGTGCATGGATCGATGATGACTTCCATATATACATTCCTTGGAAAGCTGAACAAAATGAGTGAAAACTCTATACCGTCATCCTCGTCGAACTGAGGTCCAGCACACTGCTCATCGGGGGCTAGAGAGAGGGACAACGTCCGTTTGTTGACACGGGCTTCATCAATGCTTGGGATGGGGTCGTCTTTGGGTGAAGTGGAGAAGCTGGGCATTTTGGACTTCCGTGGCTGAGAGACGGCTTGGTTGAAGCACTTCCCTCTGTGTGGCTATGTGTGTCATCGATTCATACCCCTTGGCTCCTGCCCTCCCCTGAGGAAGACAGTGGCTTCTGCATGGAGACATAGCACAGTGTTGTTCCCAGGCACTTCTTCGGCTCACTCTTATCCTAAGTCGGAGACGTGGGAGTTCCCATGGTGTTTGGGTATCATCAAGGGCAGGCAGTCATGAGGAGGGTGGCGATGCTGATTTGCTTTCTGCAGAGGAGCCCAGATAGAGTATCCACATTGAACCTGTATGTCCATAGGAGGAAACCCAAATCTCATGGCCCCAGAAGCATGCTGGCCGTGGAAGGGGAGAGAGCTGTGCATGTGTGTACCGCACAGCCTTCTGTCTGGGTCACAGAGCGATGACTGTGAGTCTCTTTCGGGCATTGTAGGGTGCCCATGGTCCATTTCATGATGACCTCAGGGTGCTGGGATGGAATGTAATTGTGGGTCCACAAGCTCCTGCATCTCTGCAGACTGACTTGTGTTAGGTCTGTGTTCAGGAACCTCTGTGGGAGGCTTTTCCTTGGTGCATTTGAGGTGCCTGATGATGAGTGTGTGGGTTTCCGTATCGTGGTGACTTGTACTCAGAAGTGTGACCCAGCAAGGTCTCTGTGCTTAAATACCTTAGTGGCTCGTGAAGTTACGTTATTTTCAAATTCCTCCTAGTTGTGTGTGACAATTCACACAAGTCTTTGTGAAATTGTCTTTGAATTATACGACAGGGCTAGTGTCCGTAGGCCAGTGATGGATAGGTTTTGGACTCCATAGCCATGTTCACAGCCAAGTGCCTTAAGATATTTGGTGTTCTCAGTCTTAGTGCCTCGGAAACCCTGTAGGATTCAGCATGTCTCATGCTCTTCTGGGTCCCCGAGCTGTACCCTTGAGGAAGACCATGAGGTAGAGGTTGATTTGTGATTGAGCACGTTTCTCAATGGGAAGAGTGTCAAAGGAGCCTGGGGTGAAAGTACTTCAAGGCCAAAGGAAAATTGCCCTTTGCTCAAGAAGAGGCTTTCCTTGAAACTGTCCTCATTGAAATAGCCTCATGGATTTCATCTTCTCTGATGTCCAAGAGCAGGACTTTTGATTCAGAGGTGGCAAATGAGTGGTGTTGAGAGAGTTTTGTTACGCTTGGTGCTCTGTAGCTGGATGGAGCCCTCAAAATCGTGTGTGCCTGATAGCTTCAGGCCTGGATACACCCATGCACATGTCCCAATAAGAGGGGCTGCCCGTGGGAGATACATACATGATACATCACAGTGGGATGAATGGCATGGTCCTTGCAACGTATGTACCTGCCTGCTGTTCTCAAGCACACCTGTTTTTCCTCTGAACTTTCCAGGTGGTGTGGGCATAGAAGGAAGGCCATGAGGGACAATCTTGTTCTTGGGAGATCCCTGGAATTGATAGGGAGCCCCTTGATATGTGTGGCATGGGCTCCTTCAGGTGCTAGCGGATTCCTTAGGATGGTAAGTGTCCATTTCTCAAAAGCTCCAGATATTCCTCCTCCGCAGGGACAAAGACTGTGCATGGATCGATGATGACTTCCATATATACATTCCTTGGAAAGCTGAACAAAATGAGTGAAAACTCTATACCGTCATCCTCGTCGAACTGAGGTCCAGCACGTTGCTGTTACAGGGGCTAGAGAGAGAGGGACAAATTTCATTTGATGATGCCCATTGCACCAAGGGAGTCCATCCAGGGTTAGGATGGGGTCTCATTTGGGTAACAGAGATTGGCAGGGGAGTGGAGGCTACATACACAGGACATTCCTTGTTTGAAGGACTCTGTGAGGCCAGGGTACCACACATGCTGTTTGCGGGAGTAGGTGAATGTGTAGGTTACCAAGGAAGAGTTAGCCCACAGCCTGCCTCTGCATGGCAGTTTGTCCTTGGGTCCTGGCTCTGGGTTTCAATGTTCCTTGTAGGAAGACAGGTGATTGCACTTTAGAAAACAGAGCATAGTGCCAGACTTTTGTTGTTTTTCTGCTCATTTCATCCTTCACTGAGGACAGTGAAGTTGTGGTCAGCAGGCGTAGCATTCAGGCCAGTGTGCCCATGTTGTGTCCCATGTGTTGTGAGCACATGCATGTGGCATGAACATGTAGGCTCCCACTCCAAGCTGAGTCTGATAGGCAGTGAGGCTCTGGCTTATCCTGATCCCGGTGTAGGTCAAAGCCTTCCCATTAGGATTGCATGGCCCCGAGGCTATTGTGAGGTGCATTGCAGGTGTGAAAGCAAGGGTGTTGAGAGGGATGCTCAACATTAGTGCTCTTTAGCGGGATGATGCTATAAGGGCACCCTGGACCCAGACATGCATCCCCATGTACATGCATTTCTGTGTCCGTGAATAGTTGAAGCCAGAGACAGGCAGATTCCAGATGTATCGCAGGGGGCTGGATGACATGGCCCTTGTCACCTGTGTACCTGTCTGCCTTTCTGAAGCATGCTCGTGTTTCCTCTACACCTCCCAGGTAGCACTGGCATGGAAGGCAGGCCCGTGTTGGCGAGGGACAATTGTTATCTCATGTGATCTGCGGAGATACCAGGAAGCCCCTGGACACAATGGCAAAGGCTCCTTTGGAAGTTGTTGGATCCCTTCTGAATGTAAGCAGTTCTTTCCCAGAACACTCTGATTTTCCTCATTTACAGGGACAAACACTGTGCATGGATCGATGATGACTTCCATATATACATTCCTTGGAAAGCTGAACAAAATGAGTGAAAACTCTATACCGTCATCCTCGTCGAACTGAGGTCCAGCACATTACTCCAATAGGGGCTAGACAGAGAGGGCCAACATTCGTTTGTTGATATGGCTTGCACCAAGGGGTCCATCCAGGCTTAGGATGGGGTCCCTTTGGGCAGTTGGAAGTCACAGGGAAGTAGGTGCTCCCATGCACAGGAAATTCCTTGTCTGAAGGGCTTCTTTCTCCCTGGGCGGGATAACTAACGTACTGTCTGAAGGACTAGGTGAATGGGAGGTGGCATGGGAAGAGTTTGTGTGTAGCCTGCCTCTGGTGGCCAAGTTTGTTCTTGAGTCCAAGCTCTGGATTCCCAGAGGAAGCCAGAGGAAGACAGATCCTCTGGTTGTGGGGAGAGAACAAGGCTTCACCATTCTCATTTGTTAGCTCATTTTGTCCTTGGCGGTGGACGTTGTATTTCCAGGCACTCAGCGTAGCCTCTTTGCCACATGCCCCTGTCATATCCCATATGTTATGAGGATTTATGTGTTGCCTGATCAGGCAGTCTTCTGCTCCAAGCTGGAGCTGTCAGGCAAGGAGTCTCTGGGTTATTTCAAACCTGATTTAGGTCAGTGTCTTCCTCTTTTGGGGTTCGTGGTCCCAAGGCTTTTGTGAACGCCATTGCGGATGTTGAAGCAATGATGTTGAGAGGTATGCTTAACGTCAGTGCTCTGTAGCAGGATGGTGGACCCCGAGGTCCTCCAGCCCCGAGATGAGCATCCCCGTGTCCGTGCATTTCTGCGTCCGTGAACACGGGAGGCCAGAGACAGGCAGATAGCAGATGTATCCCAGGACACTGGATAACATGGCCCTGTGACCTGTGCACCTGTCTGCCTTTCTGAAGCACGCCTGTGTTTCCTCTGCACTTCGCAGGTGGTGTTGGCGTCAAGGCAGGCTCGTATCATGAGGAATGATTGTCATCTCGTATGATCCTTGGAGATGGCAGGAAGCCCCTGGACACACATGGTGTGGACTCCTTCAGAGGCTGTTGAAACCTTCCTTAATGTAAGTGATTCCATCCCAAAGCACTCTTGAGTTTCTTCATTTGTAGGGATGAAACCTGTGCTTGGATCGATGATGACTTCCATATATACATTCCTTGGAAAGCTGAACAAAATGAGTGAAAACTCTATACCGTCATCCTCATCGAACTGAGGTCCAGCCCGTTACTCCAACCAGGGACTAGACAGACAGGGCCAACATCCGTTTGTTGACATGGGTTATACCAAGGGGTCTGTTCAGGCTTAGGATGGGGTCTTTTATGGGTGAGTGGGGTCACAGGAGTGGTGGCTGTCACGCATAGGAAATTTCTTGTTTGAAGGACTTTGTCAGTGAGGGTGGGTAACACATGCATTGTCTGTAGGACTGGATGAATGTCCATGTGGCCTAGCAAGAGTTAGCTGGCAGCCTACTCTGGTTGCTAGTTTGTTCTTGAGTCTTTGTTCTGGGTTCTCAGGTCCCCTGGAGGAAAACAGATCTGTCTAGTTGGGAGGAGGGTACAAGGCCGCATCTTTGTCATTTGTTGGCTAACTTTGTCCTTGGTTGAGGACATTAGAGTTTTGGTCACTGGGCATAGCCTATGTGCCTGTGTGCCCGTGTTATATCCTGTGTGATTTGGGGACATGTATTTCACACAAATAGGTGAACTCCTGCTCCAAGCTGGTTCTGATACCCGAGGAGCCTCTGGCTTCTCCTAAACCCGGTAGAGGTTAAAGCCTTCCTCCTTAGGGGTTCATGATCCCAAAGCTTTTGTGAGTGGCATGGCAGGCATTGAAGCAGTGATGTTGAGAGGTATGGTCAATGTCAGTGCTCTTTAGCAGCATGGTGCACTGCAGGGGCCTCCAGCCCCGAGATGAGCATCCCCACATCCGTGCATTTTGCGTCCATGAACAAGGGAGGCCAGAGAAACGCAGATAGCAGATGTATCCCGGGACACTGGATAACATGGCCCTGTGACCTGTGCACCTGTCTGCCTTTCTGAAGCACGCCTGTGTTTCCTCTGCACTTTGCAGATGGTGTTGGCATCAAGGCAGGCTCGTATCATGAAGAATGATTGTCATCTCGTATGATGCTTGGAAATGGCAGGAAGCCCCTGGACACACATGGTGTGGACTCCTTCAGAGGCTGTTGAAAACTTCCTTAATGTAAGTGATTCCATCCCAAAGCACTCTTGAGTTTCTTCATTTGCAGGGATGAAACCTGTGCTTGGATCGATGATGACTTCCATATATACATTCCTTGGAAAGCTGAACAAAATGAGTGAAAACTCTATACCGTCATCCTCATCGAACTGAGGTCCAGCCCGTTACTCCAACCAGGGACTAGACAGACAGGGCCAACATCCGTTTGTTGACATGGGTTATACCAAGGGGTCTGTTCAGGCTTAGGATGGGGTCTTTTATGGGTGAGTGGGGTCACAGGAGTGGTGGCTGTCACGCATAGGAAATTTCTTGTTTGAAGGACTTTGTCAGTGAGGGTGGGTAACACATGCATTGTCTGTAGGACTGGATGAATGTCCATGTGGCCTAGCAAGAGTTAGCTGGCAGCCTACTCTGGTTGCTAGTTTGTTCTTGAGTCTTTGTTCTGGGTTCTCAGGTCCCCTGGAGGAAAACAGATCTGTCTAGTTGGGAGGAGGGTACAAGGCCGCATCTTTGTCATTTGTTGGCTAACTTTGTCCTTGGTTGAGGACATTAGAGTTTTGGTCACTGGGCATAGCCTATGTGCCTGTGTGCCCGTGTTATATCCTGTGTGATTTGGGGACATGTATTTCACACAAATAGGTGAACTCCTGCTCCAAGCTGGTTCTGATACCCGAGGAGCCTCTGGCTTCTCCTAAACCCGGTAGAGGTTAAAGCCTTCCTCCTTAGGGGTTCATGATCCCAAAGCTTTTGTGAGTGGCATGGCAGGCATTGAAGCAGTGATGTTGAGAGGTATGGTCAATGTCAGTGCTCTTTAGCAGCATGGTGCACTGCAGGGGCCTCCAGCCCCGAGATGAGCATCCCCACATCCGTGCATTTTGCGTCCATGAACAAGGGAGGCCAGAGAAACGCAGATAGCAGATGTATCCCGGGACACTGGATAACATGGCCCTGTGACCTGTGCACCTGTCTGCCTTTCTGAAGCACGCCTGTGTTTCCTCTGCACTTCGCAGATGGTGTTGGCATCAAGGCAGGCTCGTATCATGAAGAATGATTGTCATCTCGTATGATGCTTGGAAATGGCAGGAAGCCCCTGGACACACATGGTGTGGACTCCTTCAGAGGCTGTTGAAAACTTCCTTAATGTAAGTGATTCCATCCCAAAGCACTCTTGAGTTTCTTCATTTGCAGGGATGAAACCTGTGCTTGGATCGATGATGACTTCCATATATACATTCCTTGGAAAGCTGAACAAAATGAGTGAAAACTCTATACCGTCATCCTCATCGAACTGAGGTCCAGCCCGTTACTCCAACCAGGGACTAGACAGACAGGGCCAACATCCGTTTGTTGACATGGGTTATACCAAGGGGTCTGTTCAGGCTTAGGATGGGGTCTTTTATGGGTGAGTGGGGTCACAGGAGTGGTGGCTGTCATGCATAGGAAATTTCTTGTTTGAAGGACTTTGTCAGTGAGGGTGGGTAACACATGCATTGTCTGTAGGACTGGATGAATGTCCATGTGGCCTAGCAAGAGTTAGCTGGCAGCCTACTCTGGTTGCTAGTTTGTTCTTGAGTCTTTGTTCTGGGTTCTCAGGTCCCCTGGAGGAAAACAGATCTGTCTAGTTGGGAGGAGGGTACAAGGCCGCATCTTTGTCATTTGTTGGCTAACCTTGTCCTTGGTTGAGGACATTAGAGTTTTGGTCACTGGGCATAGCCTGTGTGCCTGTGTTGCCCGTGTTATATCCTGTGTGATTTGGGGACATGTATTTCGCATGAACAGGTGAGCTCCTGCTCCAAGCTGGTTCTGATACCTGAGGAGCCTCTGGCTTCTCCTAAACCCGGTAGAGGTTAAAGCCTTCCTCCTTAGGGGTTCATAGTCCCAAAACTTTTGTGAGTGACATGGCAGGCATTGAAGCAGTGATGTTGAGAGGTATGGTCAATGTCAGTGCTCTTTAGCAGCATGGTGCACTGCAGGGGCCTCCAGCCCCGTGATGAGCATCCCCACATCTGTGCATTTCTGCGTCCATGAACAAGGGAGGCCAGAGAAACGCAGATAGCAGATGTATCCCAGGACACTGG
Organism: Chlorocebus sabaeus; assembly: GCF_047675955.1. NCBI lineage: Eukaryota > Metazoa > Chordata > Mammalia > Primates > Cercopithecidae > Chlorocebus > Chlorocebus sabaeus. Next base: position 3,672,718 of record NC_132929.1, on the reverse strand, counting down.
ATAACATGGCCCTGTGACCTGTGCACCTGTCTGCCTTTCTGAAGCACGCCTGTGTTTCCTCTGCACTTCGCAGATGGTGTTGGCGTCAAGGCAGGCTCGTATCATGAGGAATGATTGTCATCTCCTATGATACTTGGAGATGGCAGGAAGCCCCTGCATACGCATGGTGTGGACTCCTTCAGAGGCTATGGAAACCTTCCTTAATGTAAGTGATTCCGTCCCAAAGCACTCTGAGTTTCTTCATTTGCAGGGATGAAACCTGTGCTTGGATCGATGATGACTTCCATATATACATTCCTTGGAAAGCTGAACAAAATGAGTGAAAACTCTATACCGTCATCCTCATCGAACTGAGGTCCAGCATGTTGCTGTTACAGGGGCTAGAGAGAGAGGGACAAATTTCATTTGATGATGCCCATTGCACCAAGGGAGTCCATCCAGGGTTAGGATGGGGTCTCATTTGGGTAACAGAGATTGGCAGGGGAGTGGAGGCTACGTACACAGGACATTCCTTGTTTGAAGGACTCTGTGAGGCCAGGGTACCACACATGCTGTTTGCGGGAGTAGGTGAATGTGTAGGTTGCCCAGGAAGAGTTAGCCCGCAGCCTGCCTCTGCATGGCAGTTTGTCCTTGGGTCCTGGTCTGGGTTTCTATGTTCCGTGGAGGAAGACAGGTGATTGCACTTGAGAAGAGAGCATAGTGCCAGACTTTTGTTGTTTTTCTGCTCATTTCATCCTTCACTGAGGACAGTGAAGTTGTGGTCAGCAGGCGTAGCATTCAGGCCAGTGTGCCCATGTTGTGTCCCATGTGTTGTGAGCACATGCATGTGGCATGAACATGTAGGCTCCCACTCCAAGCTGAGTCTGATAGGCAGTGAGGCTCTGGCTTATCCTGATCCCGGTGTAGGTCAAAGCCTTCCCATTAGGATTGCATGGCCCCGAGGCTATTGTGAGGTGCATTGCAGGTGTGAAAGCAAGGGTGTTGAGAGGGATGCTCAACATTAGTGCTCTTTAGCGGGATGATGCTATAAGGGCACCCTGGACCCAGACATGCATCCCCATGTACATGCATTTCTGTGTCCGTGAATAGTTGAAGCCAGAGACAGGCAGATTCCAGATGTATCGCAGGGGGCTGGATGACATGGCCCTTGTCACCTGTGTACCTGTCTGCCTTTCTGAAGCATGCTCGTGTTTCCTCTACACCTCCCAGGTAGCACTGGCATGGAAGGCAGGCCCGTGTTGGCGAGGGACAATTGTTATCTCATGTGATCTGCGGAGATACCAGGAAGCCCCTGGACACAATGGCAAAGGCTCCTTTGGAAGTTGTTGGATCCCTTCTGAATGTAAGCAGTTCTTTCCCAGAACACTCTGATTTTCCTCATTTACAGGGACAAACACTGTGCATGGATCGATGATGACTTCCATATATACATTCCTTGGAAAGCTGAACAAAATGAGTGAAAACTCTATACCGTCATCCTCGTCGAACTGAGGTCCAGCACATTACTCCAATAGGGGCTAGACAGAGAGGGCCAACATTCGTTTGTTGATATGGCTTGCACCAAGGGGTCCATCCAGGCTTAGGATGGGGTCCCTTTGGGCAGTTGGAAGTCACAGGGAAGTAGGTGCTCCCATGCACAGGAAATTCCTTGTCTGAAGGGCTTCTTTCTCCCTGGGCGGGATAACTAACGTACTGTCTGAAGGACTAGGTGAATGGGAGGTGGCATGGGAAGAGTTTGTGTGTAGCCTGCCTCTGGTGGCCAAGTTTGTTCTTGAGTCCAAGCTCTGGATTCCCAGAGGAAGCCAGAGGAAGACAGATCCTCTGGTTGTGGGGAGAGAACAAGGCTTCACCATTCTCATTTGTTAGCTCATTTTGTCCTTGGCGGTGGACGTTGTATTTCCAGGCACTCAGCGTAGCCTCTTTGCCACATGCCCCTGTCATATCCCATATGTTATGAGGATTTATGTGTTGCCTGATCAGGCAGTCTTCTGCTCCAAGCTGGAGCTGTCAGGCAAGGAGTCTCTGGGTTATTTCAAACCTGATTTAGGTCAGTGTCTTCCTCTTTTGGGGTTCGTGGTCCCAAGGCTTTTGTGAACGCCATTGCGGATGTTGAAGCAATGATGTTGAGAGGTATGCTTAACGTCAGTGCTCTGTAGCAGGATGGTGGACCCCGAGGTCCTCCAGCCCCGAGATGAGCATCCCCGTGTCCGTGCATTTCTGCGTCCGTGAACACGGGAGGCCAGAGACAGGCAGATAGCAGATGTATCCCAGGACACTGGATAACATGGCCCTGTGACCTGTGCACCTGTCTGCCTTTCTGAAGCACGCCTGTGTTTCCTCTGCACTTCGCAGGTGGTGTTGGCGTCAAGGCAGGCTCGTATCATGAGGAATGATTGTCATCTCGTATGATCCTTGGAGATGGCAGGAAGCCCCTGGACACACATGGTGTGGACTCCTTCAGAGGCTGTTGAAACCTTCCTTAATGTAAGTGATTCCATCCCAAAGCACTCTTGAGTTTCTTCATTTGTAGGGATGAAACCTGTGCTTGGATCGATGATGACTTCCATATATACATTCCTTGGAAAGCTGAACAAAATGAGTGAAAACTCTATACCGTCATCCTCATCGAACTGAGGTCCAGCCCGTTACTCCAACCAGGGACTAGACAGACAGGGCCAACATCCGTTTGTTGACATGGGTTATACCAAGGGGTCTGTTCAGGCTTAGGATGGGGTCTTTTATGGGTGAGTGGGGTCACAGGAGTGGTGGCTGTCACGCATAGGAAATTTCTTGTTTGAAGGACTTTGTCAGTGAGGGTGGGTAACACATGCATTGTCTGTAGGACTGGATGAATGTCCATGTGGCCTAGCAAGAGTTAGCTGGCAGCCTACTCTGGTTGCTAGTTTGTTCTTGAGTCTTTGTTCTGGGTTCTCAGGTCCCCTGGAGGAAAACAGATCTGTCTAGTTGGGAGGAGGGTACAAGGCCGCATCTTTGTCATTTGTTGGCTAACTTTGTCCTTGGTTGAGGACATTAGAGTTTTGGTCACTGGGCATAGCCTATGTGCCTGTGTGCCCGTGTTATATCCTGTGTGATTTGGGGACATGTATTTCACACAAATAGGTGAACTCCTGCTCCAAGCTGGTTCTGATACCCGAGGAGCCTCTGGCTTCTCCTAAACCCGGTAGAGGTTAAAGCCTTCCTCCTTAGGGGTTCATGATCCCAAAGCTTTTGTGAGTGGCATGGCAGGCATTGAAGCAGTGATGTTGAGAGGTATGGTCAATGTCAGTGCTCTTTAGCAGCATGGTGCACTGCAGGGGCCTCCAGCCCCGAGATGAGCATCCCCACATCCGTGCATTTTGCGTCCATGAACAAGGGAGGCCAGAGAAACGCAGATAGCAGATGTATCCCAGGACACTGGATAACATGGCCCTGTGACCTGTGCACCTGTCTGCCTTTCTGAAGCACGCCTGTGTTTCCTCTGCACTTCGCAGGTGGTGTTGGCATCAAGGCAGGCTCGTATCATGAAGAATGATTGTCATCTCGTATGATGCTTGGAAATGGCAGGAAGCCCCTGGACACACATGGTGTGGACTCCTTCAGAGGCTGTTGAAAACTTCCTTAATGTAAGTGATTCCATCCCAAAGCACTCTTGAGTTTCTTCATTTGCAGGGATGAAACCTGTGCTTGGATCGATGATGACTTCCATATATACATTCCTTGGAAAGCTGAACAAAATGAGTGAAAACTCTATACCGTCATCCTCGTCGAACTGAGGTCCAGCACATTACTCCAACAGGGACTAGACAGAGAGGGCCAACATCCGTTTGTTGACAAGGGTTATACCAAGGGCTCTGTTTAGCCTTAACATGGGGTCTTTTATGGTTGAATACACACAGGAGAGTGGTGGCTCCCACGCACAGGAAATTTCTTGTTTGAAGGACTCTGTCAGTGAGGGTGGGTAACACATGTATTGTCTGTAGGACTAAGTGAATGTCCATGTGGCCTAGCAAGAGTTAGCTGGCAGCCCGCCTCTGGTTGCCAATTTGTTCTTGAGTCCTTGTTCTGAGTTCTCAGGTCCCCTGAAAGAAGACAGTCTGTCTGGTTGGGAGGAGAATACAAGGCCGCATCTTTGTCATTTGTTGGCTAACTTTGTCCTTGGTTGAGGACATTAGAGTTTTGGTCACCGGGCATAGCCTCTTTGCCCATGTTGTATCCTGTGTCTTTGGGGGACATGTACATTGCATGAACAAGTGAGCTCCCGCTCATTGGTTCTGATACTCGAGGAGCCTCTGGCTTATCTTAAACCCAATATAGATATAGGTGAAAGCCTTTCTCATTAAAGGTCGAGGGCCCCAAGGCTTTGTGAGCATCATTGTAGGTATTGAAGCAACAATATTGAGAAGGATGCTAAACATGCTCTTTAGTGGGATGATGTACTCTGAAGGCACCTGACCCCCAGACGAGCATCCCTGTGTCCATGCTTTTCTGTGTTTATGAACAGGTGAGGCCAGAGACAGGCGGACAGCAAATGTATCGCAGCGGGCTGGATGACATGGCCCTTGGAACCTGTGCACATGCCTGCCTTTCTGATGCACGTCCGTGTTTTCTCTGCACCTCCCCAGTGGTGTTCGTGTAAAAAGTAGGCTCATGTTAGCAAGGAATGATTGTCATCTCATGTGATCCTGCAAGATGGCAGAAGTCCGGGGCCACATGGAGTGTGGGCTCCTTCGGAGGCTGATGGAACCCCCCTGAATGTAAGTGATTCCTTCCTAAAGCATGCTGATTTTCCTCATTTGCAGGGGCAAAGACTGGATCGATGATGACTTCCATATACACATTCCTTGGAAAGCTGAACAAAATGAGTGAAAACTCTATACCGTCATCCTCGTCGAACTGAGGTCCAGCACACTGCTCCATCGGGGGCTGGAGAGAGGGACAACGTCCATTTGTTGACACAGGCTGTGTCAACACTTGGGATGGGGTCGTCTTTGGGTGAAGTGGAGTAGCTGGGCATTTTGGACTTCCGTGGCTGAGAGACAGCTTGGTTGAAGCACTTCCCTCTGTGTGGCTGTGTGTGTCCTTGATTCATACTCCTTGGCTCCTGCCCTCCCCTGAGGAAGACAGTGGCTTCTGCATGGGCAGACAGCACAGTGTTGTTTCTGGGCACTTCTTTGGTTCACTTTCACCCTCATTTGGAGACGTGGGACTTCCCATGGTGTTTGGGTAGCAGTGGGGGCAGCCAGTCCTCAGGAGGATGGCGATGCTGATTTGCCTTCTGCAGAGGAGCCCAGAGCGGGTATCTATGTTGAACTTGTATGTCCCTAGGAGGAAACCAGTCCCATCACCCCTGAAGGGTCTTGGCAGTGGGAAGGGGAGAGGCCTGCATGTGCGTTTACTGGACAGCATTCCATGTGGGTCGTGGAGTGATGACTGTGGGCCTCTTTCAGACATTGTAGGGTGCGCACGTTTCGTTTCATGATGACCTCAGGGTGCTGGGACAGGAATGTGATTGCAGGTCCACGTGCTTCTGCAACTCCTCAGACTGACTTGTTCTGTGTTCAGGACCCTCTGTGAGATGCTTGTCTCCATTAGGCATTTGAGCTTATATTGGCCCAGGGTTTCTACCCATCCTAGGTTGTGCATACTTTGCCTCTGAACCACTCAGGCACCTCAGTGCAGTCAACGTGCCTGATTGTAAGAGTGTGACTTCCCGTATCCTAGAGATCTCTACTCCTTGGTGGTCCAGGAAGGTCTCTGTGCTTAAATACCGTAGTGGCTCGTGATGTTAGGTTATTTTCTAATTTCTCCTCATGCTTACCAGCAGTCTTCTTTGTGAAATAGTCATCTTGTTGTAGGACAGGGCTAGTGTCCATAGGCAGTGATGCATAGGTTTTAGACTGTGTGGCCATGTTCACAGGAAAGTGCCTTAAAATGTGTGGTGTTCTCAGCCACAGTGCCTTAGAAGCCCTGTGGGAGTCAGTGTGTCTGGTGCTCCTCTGGATCCCTGAGCTGCACCTGTGAGGAAGACACTGAGGTAGAGATTAAGTTGTTATTGAACGTTCTTCTCAATATGAAAAGTGTTGAAGTAGCCCAGGGTGAAAAGTCTTCAAGACTGAAGGAAAATTGCCTTTTGTACTGGAAGAGTTTTTCCCCGAAACTCTCCTTATTTAAATAGCCCTGTGGCCTTTGTCTTCTCTGATGACCAAGAGGAGGGCATTTGAGTCAGTGGTGGCAAATGAGTGGTTTTGAGCGAGTTCTTACACTTAGGGCTCTGTAGCTTGATAGTGCCTTCAAAATTAACACATGCCTGATATCTCCGTTCCTGGGTAGACCCATACACCCATCCCAAAAGGGCAGTAGCCTGTGGGAAGTACATATGGGATACACCACAGTAAATTGAATGGCCTGGCCCTTTTGACATGTGTGCCTGCCTGCCGTTCTGAAGAACACCTGTTTTTCCTCTGCACTTCCCAGGAGTTGTGGCAATGGAAGTAAGGCCAGTGGCTACGAGGGACAGTCTTCATCTTGGAAGATCCATCGAGATGGCAGGGAGCCCCTTGACATGTGGAATGTGGTCTCCTTTGGTGCTGGTGGATCCCACAGGTTGGTAAATGTCCATTTTCCAAAAGCCCCTGATGTTCCTTCTTTGTAGGGATAAAGACTGTGCATGGATCGATGATGACCTCAATACATGCATTCCTTGGAAAGCTGAACAAAATGAGTGAAAACTCTATACCGTCGTCCTCATCAAACTGAGGTCCAGCACATGGCTCCACCTGGGGCTGGAGAGAGGGACAACTTCCATTTATTGATGCAGGTAGCACTAAGCCATCCATCCAGGCTTAGGATGGGGTCCACTTTGGATCATAGGGAGTCATGGGGCAGTAGGCGCTCCTGTGCAGAGGAGATTCCTTGTGTGAAGGCCTCTCTGTGAGGCTGGGGCAGCATACACACTGTCTGCAGGACTAGGGTAATGTGCAGGTGGCACAGAAGAGTTAGCCGGTAACCCGCCACTGTGTGGCCAGGTTTGTCCTTGAGTGCTGGCTCTGGGTTCCCTTGTCCCCCAGAGGTAGCTCCTTGTGGTTGGGAAGAGCCCAAGGCCACATCCTTGCCGTTCTTTGGCTCATTTTTCTCATGACTGAGGACTTTTTAGTGCCCGTGGTGTTTTTGTAGCAACAGTGGAAGTCAGTTGTGAAGAGGTTAGTGGTTCTTATTCTCTTTCTGGAGAATATCCTGTGGATTGGCTCCATGAATGATTTGTGTGTCCTCCAGAGAAACTGAAATCCCATGGCCAGCGATGGTTACTCCAGGTGGGAATGAGAAGGCGCCATGCATGTATTGACTTGGTACCCTAAGACGGGGATGGTCAGCCACATTTGCGAGTGTGTACTGCACATCACAAATGCCATGTTGGCTTTGGGGTGCTGGGAATGGAATATGATCTGATGTCCACATGGGAGGGCCTTTCTGCAGATTGCTTTTGTTTCCTGGCAGTCTTTGTTCCGTCCCCAGTCACATGTTTTTCTCCAGGGAACATTTTATTGGAGTATATCGGGTCAATATCAGAAAAAAAAATGTTGTGGTTATCCCAGCATTAAGTGTGGTGATGTAACAGCAGTGTGGATGGTAGCTCAAGTGAACAGCAGCAGAACCAAAATATATTGGTGTATGTAAGTGGCCCTCTTCTCTCCTACCTATTAAGTCTGGTGTCAGTCTCTTCTTTCTGCAGTAATCTCAGTGATCAGAAACTTTCAGAAGGTCTTTTTTTGATATTTCGTGTCCTTGTGGTTGTACTAGTACTCCCTGCAGGGCTAAGTCTGGGCCATTCTGCTATCCTAGTGCTACTGGAGTTTCCACTGTTTTGGGGGCACTGTTTGGTCATTGTGGACACCTCTCTTGGGGCTCTTTAACAAGAAGTACGTTAGGGGTCAGGTTTGGGGCAGTGTTGACCCCCTGCCTAAGGTCAAAGGCAGTTTTCTTCCTAAATCGTATTGCAGGATTGACTGCCCAGGGGTTGTGTGACAAAATTAGGGTATCCCATGTGGACCTGTGTCCAATATCAAGGCAGTGTTGGATAATTTTCTGTATCTGCAAGGCTCCCATTGGACCCTTTATGTCCAGCAGACATTCACAGGCCAACTTTTCCCTTACACAGGGGCCCTCATTCCTGCCATGCAGAGCTTCCGTGAAACCATCATTCAGGTTTTAAGTGCAAGGATTTCTCTCGAGAGTTTTAATTTGTTTCTTTAACACACCATTTTCTTTTCTATAAATTCTGCTTTCTAGCAGAAAACAGATTGTGGTTTGTAGCACAGATGAAATTGTCAGGTCATAGTCTACTTTTCTGCCCCATCTTGGATTAGTGAGCCTTTGAAATATGTTCCTTGATCACTGGCAATGGTTCTTGGAATACCAGACCTTAGTTACAAGCATTGCAGACCTACAAAGGTTTGTAGTTATTTTTAACTGTGTGAAGCAATGGATTTGTTTGTATCTTGTCACTCATGGCTGTCAGCACAATTTAGGTGTTACTAAACCGGACCACACCCACAAATTATAGTGCCTCTCGTTCCTTCCGTAGTAGCCTGTGGGAAGTAGGTACAGGATGCACCACAACGGAATGAATGGCATGGCCCTTGAGACCTGTGTACCTGCTTGCCTTTCTCAAGCACACCTGTTTTGCCTCTTAATTCCTAGGTGGTCTGGCATGGAAGAAGGCCACAGGCTACGATGGATGATCTTTGTCTTGGGGGATTCCTGGAGATGGTGGGGAGCCCCTGAGCACGTGCGGCACATGTGGCGTGGGCTTCTTCAGAAGCTGGTGGACCCCTCAGGATGGTAAATGTCCATTTTCCAAAACCTTTTGATATTCCATCTTTGTAGGTACAAAGACTGTGCATGGATCAATGATGACCTTTATATATGCATTCCTTTGAAAGCTGAACAAAATGAGTGAAAACTCTATACTGTCATCCTCATTGAACTGAGGTCTGGCACATTGCTCCAACAGAGGGTAGATAGAGAGGGAACACTTCCATTTGTTGACGAAGGTTACTTTGAGGAGTTTGTCCAGCCTTAGGATGGGGTCCCCTTTGGGCAAAGGGAGTCGCAGGGGAGTGCGGCCTCCTGTGCACAGGAGATTCCTTGTGTGAAGGATTTTTCTCTGTGAGGGCAGGGTAGCACACATACTGTATGCAGGAGCAGGTGAATGTGCCTGTGGCACAGGAAGAGTTAGCTGGTAGCCTGTCTCTGCATGGCCAGGTTTGACTTGTCCTAGCTCTGCATTCCCTCATCCTTAGAGGAAGTCGGTTTCTTCAGAAGACTTAAATTTGTGGAATTTAGTAGAATATTATCCACGTAATGTTCCCAGTGAATGCTAGGCATATCACCCAAGATGGCCAGGCTTCTGGCCATAAACCATAGTAAGTAGTAGGGTGTGCATATATCCATGAGGGAGAACCTGAAAGGCCCTTTTTTGGCCCTCTAAGGTGAACGCCTGCACAAGCAAGTGAAGCACGTTATCTGCCTGTATGAGCCCCCTGTGCCTGGCCTGGCCTGTGCTCCTCACCATGTCTCCTGCTTCTGTTGCCCCTTCGCCTTGCCAGGTGGAGTCTGACTGATTTTTGCCACTGCTGCTGCCACAGGCCACCTGGAGCCCCAGCCAATTTGAGGAAAGTGGCTCTGCCTGATTTTCCTTTTTCTTTTTTTTTTCCTCTTTTTTCTCCATTTCTGACTTCAGCAGGTACTTGGAGTTGCTGCTTCTGCAGCCACAGAAGACTCCCCAGTTTGGAGGACTGTGGCTGTGGGCTCCCTAAGCATCTCTCTGCAGAGACCCTCCGTTTTCCATTTTACCCACCACATGAATAACTAACACAGTGGCGGAGGAGTGCATGTCTCTTCCTATTTGTCATTACTCTTCTAAGTTGCACAACTATACTCGGCCACTGGTCAGAATAAGAGAAAAAGCAGCGAAACCAGGAGGATCCTACAAGAAATACTCCGTTTCATTTTTGTTTGTGCATATACCTTTTCTGTTTAAATGTGGACTTCGATTTGATATGCTTCCAGTGCAGATACAGATTGCATATGTAAGAGAGTATGGAGTTGCATAGAAAGAAGACTTGTCATTTTCCTGTACTGTTGGTGTTCTAATATATCTTCGTGATTTTTTGCCTCTTCTGGCTTTAGAAGATACACCAACATGGTTTGCAACATAGCCTCTTCTTATTTTGGTAAAGGACCAAATGTGCATGTCAGTGATAGGTGTTACCTTGAATTGGGGTCAGTGCTTGTGTGATTATATTCAGTGATGTCATTTTCTCTCACACTCAAGTCACAAAATATTTAACCACTTATTTTTTTTTTTAATCTCTGGAGGAATAATCCAAAAGATTGTGCTGTAAAGCTGGAACAGTTTCCAGTTATGCTAATTATTTGTATAATACTTAGTTGACTTTATCCATGGTTTGTTGGCTTTTTTTCCTGTAGCTCGTCAAGGTTTTTCTGTGAGTTCTGTTAAAGAGTCGGAAAATGGAGCCTAGAAGACATGCTTCAGTTTCCAGGATGGTTGTGTTTTCCAGAGAGGCGTAGGTAAACCATTGGCGCAGCCCTGCCTCCCACAGATAATTCCGTGTGCAGTGTTTCATATCTAGACTTGGACTTCTGTCCTACCATACTTCTTTGTGTGCAGGTATTTTGGGGGATAAAATTCTTGTTTTCACCTGTATAGATGTCTCGCATGTACTCTTGTGATGGTTTGATTTATCCATTGTGTTCACGTTTCAGTGAGCACGATATGGGATTTAATTTCCAATCTAAAGTCTGTGACTGCCAGCTGGGCGCAGTGACTCACGCTTGTAATCCCAGCATTTGGGAGGCCGAGGTGGGCAGATCATGAGGTCAGGAGATCACGACCATCCTGGCCAACAGGGCAAAACCCCGTCTCTACTAAAAATACAAACTACAAAAATTAACCATGCATGGTGTTGTGTGCCTATAGTCCCAGTTACTTGGGAGACTGAGGCAAGAGAATCACCTGGTCCTGGGATGCGGAGGTTGCAGCGAGTTAAGATCATGTCACTGCACTCCAACCTGGGCAACAGAGACTCTGTCTAAAGAAAAAAAAGAAGATTATAATTATTTTCAACCTCATGTCTCCGTGTCACACACAGATCCATGAAGCTGTGTTCTTTTTTTTTTTTTCAGAGTATTTTCTTTCTTGTCTAGATTAGCTAAATTTGATTGTTCTATTCTAAATTCACTTAATCACTACTCTATTATTTTTGAAATTTTCAGTTCTGTTTTTTCACTTGGTTCTTTAAAAAAAAAAAAAAATACTACTACTACTTCTCTGAGATTTCTACTTTTTTACTTTTTTCAATAAGCTTTATAATTATTTCCCAAAGCATTTTTACCGTGACTGTTTTTAACTTCTTCAGATAAGCACAACATTTGGTTAATCTTGAGGTTGGATTAGTTAACTGTCTTTTCTCATCCTGCATATGATTTTCCTTCTAATTGTGATTTTCCAGTTCTTGTTAGATGGGTAATGTTTTAGTTTATCCTGCATTTTTTTTTTTTCCTTTTTAAGTTAGGGGAATCTGAATCTATTCAAATGTTTTGTTTTAGCAGGCGTGTGCCCTGTTTAGGTTTAATTTGAATGTCCTTGTAGGCCATGTTTTCATAGGCAATCTTGCTATCAGAGCTGAGGGGGTGCTGCTTTGATCACTTAGTTTATCTGATGTTGCCGGTCCTCCAACTCGTGCCTACTGGTACTTTCTGAGATGGCGAAGGGTTTTCTGTACTTTCAGATGCCGGGTATCTCTATGTAGGGGGAGGAGACTCTGGACCACAGGAATGAAGAGAGCATCCTAGATCAGGCAACTCAGTCATACGGGATAACCTGGGTCAACCAGCCAGTAGCTTCATGAAGTGTGGGAGGGGATTCTCCAGTGTAGGGAACACGGAAGCTATGCATGTGAGAAGGGCTACAGCGTGGGGATCCCCAGGCCATTGGAACGGTAAATGTCTGTGTTACACATCTTTGCTCACTTTTTCTGTATCCTTGTAGTTCATTGTGGAACCAGCACAGATTTCCATATGAAAGTTATTTTTTTAACCTCAAAAAGTGACAGAATGGAGTGTATCATGGAAAAATCTGACATCAAAACCTCAAAATGTGATATTGGTAAGCATTTTGTCCTGAGAATACCAGCTTTTCCTCTTAGGGGATCATGACACTGCAGTGACCATGTGACCCTGGCTGTGCTCATCAGCCTGGGCTGCTCACTGACTGTAATACTGGTCTCCATGCCTCCAAAGGTGACAGCTGTGTGCTCAGTGTCTGCCACATGTCTCGGGCTCAAGGTCCCTTTTATAAGTGTGCCTGGATCGATGATGACTTAAAAATGGATCTCATCGGAATCTGAACAAAATGAGTGACCAAATCACTTCTGTGCCACTTCTGTGAGCTGAGGTCCAGCGCAGGGACCGTGCCAGACAAACACGAGGAGGGCCTTCAGTTTGGTCAGAACAGGTACCAAAACGGCCTGTGGAATTAGAAAACTAACCAGCTCATATACAGTAGAGGAAATTGTTGGACAGTTATCTACCAATATGTGGTTGGGGGTAAGATGGAGACTCTTCAAGTGCTTGGCTGGTAGCATCTATACACTGCAGTAACCAGACACTGGGGAGCCAGCACAGGAGTTACAGGATTTACAGGAAATCATTGTGCAAACCCACAAGCCATTCGGACATTTGTGTGAGCGCTCAGAATATTCTGGTTGATGATTTGTTGCTTGATGGCAAAGAGTTTTCAGCATTCAAAGACATCATGATTTTTACTTCTCATTTCCTTTTAAGTGAAATAATCGCATGGAAATTAAAGAATAAATATATGAAATATATGAAACATATGAAATATAAGATATTTGTATCATATAAGATATAAATATATGAAATCTTATCGTTTATTTTCATTTGATTGCCAACCCAGTCACAAGGACTGAAACAGCTGTTTCTTTTTTGTTTTCCCATCAACCAAGCAAGCTATTTAATACATGGTTCAGTGCTGGTTTCCACTACATGTTGCAGCAAACATTTTTAGAAGTGGTATTTCAAATTCTTGGATTTTCACATGGATTTCATTGTCTACTTTCATACGTCCTCCATGTGTGACCACTGTATTATTTAAAAGTTGTAATAAATGATTTTGAAGGGTATGTGCTGGAGGTACTTTGGGATAAACGTTTTAGAAAACATTATTTTCATACAATTTCGATCAAAGACATGAGCATAATTGTTCTTGTTACACAGATGGCCCAATGAGTATCTAATGTGAATTCTTATAACTGCTCATAATACAATAGTTAGTTAAGCAAATTTTGTTTCACAACTTTCCTAATTTCCCCTGTACTCTGTAGATTGGGTGAGATAGAATTCCATGGAATTTCATTGCCAAACCAGTGAAGTGCTAATTTTGACATTTGTACCAGCTGACGTAGCTGTGAAGAAGCACACCAATGCCACTTCTAAGGTAACATTCAATTTTTAGTGAATTTATTCTTGTGAGTTATTTTTATTCTTTTAAGTACTCAAGAATTTAGGTTCACAAAGAATTGGTTAATACTAACAGTTCCAGACATTAATATTCTGATGAGCTGAGGCATCAGTCTCTTTTTTTTGTAAAGATTTTGTTCTTTTCTCTATTTCGAATAACATGAAATGTCCAACAGGAGTTATAAGTTAGTGTGTATTCCATATATGTTAATAGTGAAATATCCTGTCTTATGCAAGGCTAAAAATTGTCCATGTATGCTTCTCAGATTCATATACATACTCTCTTCCAACAGGACAGCATAGACCAAGAACTGGGTTTCATATGGATGAATTTATTCTTCCTTTGAGGCAAGACAAGAAGGAAAGAAAGTATTGGGACTAATGCCATCCTCAAGGGTCAGTGGGAACTCTAATATTGGTAAGCCTTTTGTCCTGAGAATACCAACATTTCCTCTTAGGGAATCGTAACACTCTGGTAACCATGAGATTCTGGCTATGCTAGTCCACCATGGGCTGGTCATTGACTGTGATCTTGGTCTCCATGATTGAATAGTGTGGGTTGGTGTGTCCCAGTGACCAGTGTGCTTAGTGTCTGCCACATATCTCAGACTCAAGGTCCCTTTTATAAATGTGCCTGGATCGATGATGACTATAAAAAAAAGGATCTCATCGGAATCTGAACAAAATGAGTGACCAAATCATTTCTGTGCCACTTCTGTGAGCTGAGGTCCAGCACTGGGACCATGCCAGGCAAACATGAGGAGGGAGTGAGTTTACAGGGACTAGGGTATTGGAAAACTAACCTACCCATATATATTAGAGCAAATGGATTGTTCTCAGGTCTGTAAATATCCAACTGTGATTTGACATAGCAAGTCTTTTTGTACTTGCTTGGCAGCATTTATGGAAACAGTTGGTAGACCCTGGGGAACCAGGACATAGTGAGACTCAAGGGACGTTGTTGCACCTACCCTTGAGCCATTCACACATTTTTCTGAGCTCGCAGAATTTTCTGGTTGATGATCAGTCTCTTGAGGGTAATGAGAGGGTCACCATCCAAATCCAAAGATAATAATGAGATTTTACTTTTTTTTGAGATGGAGTCTCATTCTGTTGCCCAGGCTGGAGTACAGTGGCACAGTCTCGGCTCACTGCAACCTCCGCCTCCTGGGTTCACGAGATTCTCCTGCCTCAGCTTCCCGAGTAGCTGGGATTACAGGTGCCCGCCACCACTCCTGCCTAATTTTTGTATTTGTAGTAGAGATGGAGTTTCACCATATTGGCCAGGCTGGTCTCGAACTCCCGACCTCGAGTGATCCACCCACCACAGCCTCCCAAAGTGTTGGGATTACAGGCGTGAGCTGCCATGCCCGATCTTACTTTTTATTTTCAATTAAGTGAAACAATTACATGGAAATTTTTTTTAAAAAATGGTACTCTAAGTAGACTATTCTAGTGTATTTTAATGTTCTTGCCAATTCAGTCCTAGGATTGTATCACTTGTTTTTTTGATTTTGGTTTTTCTTATGAAAAAGCAAACCACTGTTTTTATTTGAGTGCTGGATTCAACTATATGCTACCTCAAATAAACTTAGATTATATTTCAAATTCTTTTTTACATAGATTTCATTGGCTATATTCATATATCCTCAAAGGTTTTCATTGTGTTTGAAGAGATATCCTAATTGTAATAAATGCTTTTGATTGGGGATGCCAGGGGAACTTTGAGACTAATGTCTCAGATTTTTTTTAAAAAGTTTATATTTTATAGTGATCAAGGATGTAAGAATCATTTTTCTTGTCATTCATTGGATAGTCCAGTGAGTGTCTAGTGTGAATTCTTATATTCCCTTGTAACTAAATACTCCATTTGGCAAATTTTGTTTCATAACTTCCCTAATTTCCTCTACACTTTGTAGATTGGGTGAGATACAATTCCATGGAATTTTACCACTGAACCAGTGAAGGGCTAATTTTGTCATTTGTACCAGTTAACTAATTTGGGAGGAAACAGAACAACACACTCCTGAGGTAGTATCCAATTTTTAGTAAATTTATTTTTATTATTTTTAAAACTGTCAGTGATTTGGTTTTGTGAACAATAGGTTAATACAGTGTTAGGAATTATTAATCTGATGCGCTATCTGAAGCATCAGTTTTCCTTAAGATTTTTTTCTTCTCTGTACTTTGGATAACATTTAAAACATTTCCAAGAGTTACAAATTAGTATGTTTTCTATGCTGATTAATAATGAAACCTTTCGTCTATACAAATTTTAAAAAATGGATGTGTGTGTGTGCGCGTGTGTGTGTGTGTGTGTGTATATATATATATATATAAAATCTCTTCTCACAATATGATGCAGACCAAAACTGCATTTTACATTTTATATGGCCAAGTTTATTGTTTCCTTGTGTCGTAATATGATGGAAAGTAATGGGAATAATTCTGCTTCCTGTCCTTAGGGACCAGTAGGAATTTTCCCATGGTAAACATTTTGTCCTTAAAATACTGACATCCTGTTAAGAGATCATGACACTCCAATGACCATGGGACCCTGGCTATGCTAGTCCTCCAGGGGGCTGACCATTGACAGTGATGCTGGTCTCCATGATTAAATAGTGTGGGTCAGCATGTCGCAGGGTGACAGAAAGCTGTGTGATCAGTATCTGTCACATATCTCAGACTCAAAGTTCCTTTTTAAAATGTGCCTGGATCGATGATGACTTAAAGATTGATCTAATTTAAATCTGAACAAAATGAGTGACCAAAACACTTCTGTACCACTTCTGTGAGCTGAGGTCCAGCACAGAGACCACTCCAGTCAAATGTGTTGCCTGGAGTTGCAACTAGTTGGTCAGTTAGAAGCAACCACAGGGACTGGGGTATTTGAAAACCACTTGAGTGCATTTATTGGAGGAAATGAATTTTACATTTGTGTATAAAAATTCAATTGTAGGGTAAAATGGAAACTCTGAGAGTTTGGTTGGCGGCATCTGTATACCATAGAAACAGAGCCTGGGAAGCAGAACAGTGAGACCCAAGAGAAATGTTCCTGCCTCTACTTGGTCTGTTCCCACATTTGCCTGAACTACTGATTGACCTTTTGAGGGTGATGATATGGTCAGAATCCAAGGATATTATGAGTTTTTACTTCTTATTTATTTATTTATTTATTTATTTGGGGTACATGTGCAGAACGTGCAGTTTTGTTACATTGGTATACATGTGCCATGGTGGTTTGCTACACCCATCAACCTATCATCTACATTAGGTATTTCTCCTAGTGCTATCCCTCCCGTAGCCCCTGACCCACTGACAGGCCCTGGTGTGTGATGTTCCCCTCCCTGTGTCCATGTGTTCTCATTGTTCAACTCCCACTTATGAGTGAGAACATGTGGTGTTTGGTTTTCTGTTCTCATGTTTGCTGTAATGATGGTTTCAGCTTCATCTATGTCCCTGCAAAGGACACGAACTCATCCTTTTTTATGGCTGCATAGTATTCCATGGTGTATATGTGCCCGATTTTCTTTATCTTGTCTATCATTGATGGACATTTGGGTTGTTTCCAAGTCTTTGCTATTGTTAATAGTGCCGCAATAAACATATGTGTGCATGTGTCTTTATAGTAGCATGATTTATAATCCTTTAGGTATATACTTAGTAATGGGATTGCTGAATCAAATGGTATTTCTACTTCTAGATCCTAGAGGAATCACCACACTGTCTTCCACAATGGTTGAACTAATTTACACTCCCAACAACACTGTAAAAGTGTTCCTATTTCTCCACATCCTCTCCAGCATTTGTTGTTTCCTGACTTTTTTAATGATCACCATTATAACTGGCATGAGATGGTGTCTCACTGTGGTTTTGATTCGCATTTCTTTAATGACCAGTGATGATGAGCCTTTTTTCATGTTTGTTGGCTGCATAAATGTCTTTTGTTTTACTTCTCATTTTCTTAAAGTGAAGCAATTTCATGTGGTATCTTCCAAGTGTATTTTAATCAGTTGCCAACCCAGCTGCTAAGATTGAACCAGTTGTTTTGTTTTTCTCTTTTTTTTTCTATTAATTTAGCAAACAATTTCATATATAGTTTGCTATCCTTCTCCATGGGGCCTGCATCTTCAGATTCAACTAACCATGGATTGAAAATATTTGACAAAAAATTGTATGGTTTCATCTGTACTGAAGATGTACAGTCTTTTTCTTTCTTTTTTTTTTTTTTTTTTGAGACAGAGTTTTACTCTATCGCCCAGGCTGGAGTGCAGTGGCATGATCTCAGCTCACTACAACCTCTGCCCCCTGGGTTCAAGCGATTCTTCCACCTCAGCCTCCCAAATAGCTGGGATCACTGGCGCCCACCACCATGCCTGGCTAATTTTTGTGTTTTTAGTAGAGATGGGGTTTCATTTTGTTGGCTGGGCTGGTGTCGAACTCCTGACTTCAAGTGATCTGCTTGCCTCGGTCTCCCAAAGTGCTGGGATTACAAGCATGAGCCACTGTGCCCAGCCAAGTGCAGTGTTTTTCTTTGGTCA
The DNA here is from genome assembly GCF_047675955.1 of Chlorocebus sabaeus. NCBI lineage: Eukaryota > Metazoa > Chordata > Mammalia > Primates > Cercopithecidae > Chlorocebus > Chlorocebus sabaeus. The sequence continues at coordinate 3,654,617 of NC_132929.1, read as the reverse complement.
TTATTCCCTAAAAAACACAGTGTAACAGCTATTTACACAGTATTTACATTGTATTCGGTATCATGAGTAATCTAGAAATGATTTCCTGCATGTAGGAGGATGTACATAGGTTCTCTGACATACTGCACACTGTGTTCGCTGTGTTTAAAGAAATGTCCTAGCTATAGAATACATACATTTGAAGTCAGTGTGCTGAGAAAGCACTGACATGGATAGAAAATATTCTAGCTGTATAGAATAGACAGAATAGAATAGAATAGAAAAAATTCTATCTGTGTCAGTCTGATCAAAGAAGTGAGTATAGTCTTGTCATGCATACAGTCTAATGAATGTCTAAAGTTAATTCTTATAACTGCTTGTAACAATATTTCATTTGGCAAATGTTGTTTCACAACTTTCCTAACTGGCCCTGTACTTTGTAGATTGGTTGTCACAGAATTCCGTGGACTTTAACCAGTGATGCGCTGATTTTGTCATTTGTACCAGCTAACTCATCTGGGAGGCAACAAAACAATATTCTCCTGAGGTAACATCCAACTTTTAATAAATTTATTTTTGTGGTTTGTGTTTTTTTAAGTAATTGAGAATTTCATTAGGTGTACAAGGAGTCACTTAATACAAATAGTATTAGGCATTCAGTATTCTTATGAGATATCTGAGCCTTCAGTTTCTTTTAACATTTTACATTTTGTTCAACTTTAAATAACATCAGAAACATCCTATAAGTGTAATAAAATTCTCATACTTTACATATAGTTACATAGTAAAGCCTCCTGTCTTATTTGCAAAATGAACATGTGTACTTCTCATTCCCATGTATATAATCTCTTCCCACAGAATGAAGTGGACCAAGAACTGGGCTTCATACGGATGAATTTATTTTTTTCTCCATGTGGAGACGTGAAGGAAAAGTATAGGAAATAATTCTGCCTCCCACCCACAAGTCCCCATGGGAATTTCTCACATGTTAAAAAGCATTTTGTCCTGAAAATAACAACATTTTTTCTTAGGGAATCAGGACACTCCAATGACGGTGAGACTCTGGCTATGCCAGTCAGCCATGGGCTGGTCATTGACTGTGATGCTGGTCTCCATGATTGAATAGTGTGGGTCATTGGTGACAGATAGCTGTGTGCTCAGTGTCTGCCACATATCTCAGGTTCAAAGTCCCTTTTATAAATGTGACTGGATCATGATGACTTAAAAATGGATCTTGGAATCTGAGCAAAACGAGTGACCAAACCACTTCTGTGCCAGTTCTGTGAACTGAGGTCCAGCACAGGGACCATGCCAGGCAAACACGTGGAGAGAGTTCAGTTTGGTCAGCAGCTGGTACCAAAATGGACCGTGGTATTGGAAAACAAACCCACTCACATAGGTTACAGCACATGAATTGTACAGAGGTTTGTATGTGTTTGTATGTATTTATATATGTTTGTGTACATATATCTTTGGGGATTATATGGCATTTCTTTCAGTGTTTGGCTGGCAGTGTCCATACTCTCATAGTAAACAGAACTACTCAAGAGTAGAAGGAACAATGGGAAACAGTTTTGCGTACCCTAGAGTCTTTTACACATTTTTTTTAGGTGTTATAATCTTGTGTGTGAGGTCAGTCTCTCAGGTTCATTAGGTGGACAGTGCAAAAGGTATTATGAGTTTATATATTATTTATTAAGTAAAGGAAATATTTGGAAATTGAAGAGTAGCTTTTATCTATTAAATAAAAGAATATATGGAAACTGAATGGCACTTTCTATTTGTGGAAAGTCTTAACATTTTAATTTCCTTATTTTAAATTACTAACATTTAATTTCCTTATTGACCTTATCACAAAAATTGGAATTTAAATTTTGCCTGTCACTCAAAGAGAAGCTTTTTAGACATTTGATTGAGGGATTCTAGTAGATGCTATAGTAAACATTTCTAATTGTAAAATGATTAAATTTTCAATTCATGGAGTTTTATGTGGATTTCATTGCCTGATATTCATTTTTTTTATTGGTGAGTTTCATAGATGTTTGAAGGGAGATCCCAGTTTTATTGTGTGATGCTAACGGAGGCCTTTGGTCTTAGAAAACTGACTTTAGTACTACCCATTTCCAGGGAGTGAGCATAATTTTTATTCTCATACCGTGTGGGCAAGTGAAGATCTATGGTTTATTTCCTATAACCCGTCATTAGTAATTATGAAAGTAAGAAAGTTGACAAATGAAACTCTTTTAATTATGAGGGTTTCATTTGTCAACTTCTTTACTTCCTCATTGTGCTTCGCATATTGGAGGTAATGCTGGAATTGCATGGAATTCCTACTGCTGCTCAACTAACCTGCTAATTTGGTCACATGTACCAGATTCCTTGTCTAGCAATGAAAACAATACACTTCAGAGGTAATACTGCAATTTTTAGTTAGTGCATTTGTCCTGGGTGAGTTCTATTATTTTATTTTCGCAAGTAAGGTTAGAATTGGTTTTTCAAGCAGTCCGTTAATCCACATGGTGTGAGGCCCTAATAATCTGGTTAGTCATCTGAGGTTTCTGTGTCCTTTGTCCAGTATTTTTATACTTCCTCTGTTTTCAAGAATACCCTACTAGCGAAATAATTTAGTATATTTTATGTACTTGTGCATAGTAAACCTGTTGTATATGTACACTATTTGCATGGTTGGCAAATGTACATTTGTACTTTTTATTTTTCTATAATTTTTTTTCTATTTTCAAAGGTTAATGTGGACGAAGAACTAGATTTCATGTAAAAGAGTTTATTCTTTCTACTTGAGGTGTGACTTGAAGGAAAGTAATGGAAATAATTCTGCCCTCCCATTCTCAAGGGCCGGGGGAGTTCTAATATTGGTAAGCATTTTGTCCTGAAAGCACAGACATTCTTCTTCGGGAGTCATGACACTCCCATGACAGTGAGACCCTGGCTGTTCTGGTCTGCCGTGAGGCTGGTCACTGGCTGTGATGCTGGTCTCTGTAATTGAATAACGTGAGTTGGCAAGTCCCCAGGTGACAGAAAGATGTGTGTTCAGTGTCTGCCACATATCTCAGACTCAAGGTCCCTTTTATAAATGTGCCTTGATCAATGATGACTTAAAAAAAATGGAAACCTTGGAAATCTGAACCAAACAAGTGACCAAGACACTTCTGTGAGCTGAGGTCCAGCACAGGGACCATACCAGGCAAACACATGGAGGGCGTTCAGTTTGGTCAGCAACTGCTACCAAAACTAACCCATCCGCATATGTTAGAGCAGATAGATGAATTGTACAGAGTTCTGTATATCTTTGGGGATTACATGACAATGATTTAAGTGCATGGCTGGCAGCATTCAAACCCCTAGTAATCAGGCTTGGTGGCACCAGTGTCCGAGGAGTGAGCATTGTAGAACTAGCTGTGCCAGCGCTTGAGTCATTCACACTATTTGCATAGATGCCACAGCATTCTTAGTGAGGATCAGCATGTATAGGTATGTTACGTAGTCAATTAGAAAGAAATTGTCAGTCTTTGCTTGTTATTTTTTCTTTCACCAAAAGAAATACGTGAAAATCGAAGAGTGGGTTGTATTCATGGAATTATCTTACTACCTGCTGGAATTTGCTTGCTAACTCAGTCTGAAGTATTAGAACAGCATTTGTTTTTCTTTTTCCTGTCACTCAGGGAGCAATTTTCTAAACATTAGATGACAGATTAAATTAGATGCTTCATTAAACATTTTAATGTGAAATAATGAAATTTCTAATTCTAGGGATTTTAGGTGGATATTGTTGGCTAATAGGTATATTCCTTCATTGAGTCTTTGTATATTTTAAGAGAGATTCTAATGTTAGTAATACTCAGGGGGCCTTTGGCCTTTGAGACCAAAATCTTGGAAACATTGATTTTCTATACTCATCCTGTTCCAAGCAACAAGCAGATTTTTTAGTTATGGAGATAGTCAAGTGACTATGGCTAATTAATTACAAACTGTTGTCAGGAGTCATTCAGTTGGGAAGGTTTTGTTTCAAAACTCCTGTAATGTCCCCTGTGCCTTGCAGAACGGAAGTGATTTTGGAATTGCATGGAATTCTCAGTGCCATCCCAAAGAAATGCTGATCATGTCACTCTTACTTGTTCCATTGCCTGGGGCAGAACAAAAGGATGTACTTCAAAGGTAACATCCAAGTTTGAATAAATTTACTCTTTATGGCTTATTTTGTAATTTTTCTGTAGTCAAGTAGATAATCGGTTTTGTGAATGATCTGTTAATAACAGTATGAGGCATTAATTATCTGGTGAATCATCCAAAGCTTTCATTATCCTTTATTTCCAATTTTTTTTTCGTTCTCCCTTTTCAGTAATATGAAAAACCTCCTAGTAGTTATGTTAGTATATTTGATATTGATATACATAACAAACCCTCCCTTCTTGTGCATGATTGACAAATGGACATACGTATTTACCATTTTCGCATATTTGTACTGTTTTCACAGATCGACATGAACCAAGAACTGGGTTTCATATGAAATATTTTATTCTGTCCTCTTGAGATGTGACATGAAGAAAAGTGTTGAGAATATATCTATCACCTCATCTTCAAGAATCAGTAGGAATTCTCCCATGGTAAGCATTTTGTCCTGAAAATACTGGCATTCCTCTTAGGAGGTCGTGACACTCCAATGACTTTGAGACCCTGGCCATGCTTGTGAGCCATTGGCCAGTCGTTGACTGTGATGCCAGTCTCCATAATTGGATGAATAGTGTGGGTCAGTGTACCCCAAGCTGATGGAAAGCTGTGTGCTCAGTGTCTGCCACATATCCTGGATTGACGATGACTTTAAAAAAAAAAAAAGAATCTCACTGAAATCTGAAAAAAATGAGTGACCAGAGCACTTCTGTGTGCTGAGGTCCAGCACACAGGACAGGCAAACAGGGAGGGATGTGGATGGTCAGTGCCCATAGGGACTGGGGTATTTGAAAGCTAATCTGCCTGCGTATGTTGAAGGAAATGAATTGGACAGTTGTCTATAAATATCCCATTTTTTAATAAAACAGCTGTTCCTTTGGTGCTTTGCTGGTAGCATCCATCCACTGGTAGTAAATAGACCCTGGAAAACCAGCACATATGTAGTGAGACCCCATGAGATATGATTGTACGTACCTTAGAGCCATCCACACAGTTATCTTGGATGTGACAGTCTTTTGAGTGAGAGCAGTTTACTAAGGTCATTTAGATCTTCAGTTCCAAAGATGGCGTGGGTCTTATCAATTAATTTTTTTAGGTAGAGGTAATATCTGGAAAATTAAAGAGTGATTTCTAACCGTGAGAATATTTTAGAGTTTGTTTAAATTTGCTTGCTAACCCAGTCCCAAGACTTATGACCTTTTTTTCTGTCTGCATAAAGCAATATTCTAGACATTTGAGTGATTCAAGTAGATGTTGTGAGATGATTACATTTCCAGTCCTTGGAATGTTATGTGGATTTTATTAGCTAATCTTCATATTTCATCAGTGGATTTTCCTATGCATGTTAAGGGAGGTCCTTGTTAATTGATATGTAGGTGGACTTTAGGGTTAACCTGAACAGGTCTTGGGAAAAGGACTTTAAACATTCTCCTGTTCTGTGGAATAAGTATACTTTTTTCTGGACATACACCTTGTCAATGAGTATGTATCATAATTGCTCATAAATTCTTATCAGGAACCATTTGATGTGGAAGATTTCTTTCTCAACTTCTCTAATTTCCCCTGTGGTTTGCAGGTTCCATGTGATACTAGAGTTGCGTGGATTTTTAATCTTTACACCAATGAAGATCAGAGGCTAACAGTGCCCTTTTTTTAGAAGTTTGCATTTGTCACTGATAACTGTAGTAACTGATCTTGTTGAAAAGCGTGAGAAATGAAGATCTGATATGTCACTTTTACCAGCTTCCTCAACTGAGAAAGAATACAACGAAACATGCTGAGGTAACACCTAATTTTTGATAATGTTTTCCTGGGTTATTACTGTTTTAAGTATTTAGGAATTTAAGGGGTGCTATATGGAGTCAGTTAATTCACATACTATAAGATCTTAATCTGATGAGTCATCTGAGGCTTCTGTTTGTTCTTTTCCAGAATTTTTGTGCTTTCTCAGTCTTGCTGCTGATCTTTCTGTGGGCATGAAGCATGGAGAGTGCCAGAGAGGCTGATCCTCAACAGTGTGACAGTGGAAAGTTGGGTGTGACCAAGAGGTATGCGGTGCCCAAATGCTAGTAGGTCCTCAGCAGTACCACCTGGGTGAGCATCACTCTGAAAGCTGAGAGTAGGTGGGAAGCAGCTCATGGTGAGAGGATTTAGAGGCCGCCTTTCCCTCTCTGCACACTGCACAGTTCTTCTAGTCACATATCCCGGGACAGTACCATACCTGTGTGTGTCCTGCCTACATTGCTGTGACCACTTTGAGTGGAATCAGGTACGGTGTAGCTCTGTGCAGCTTCTGCAAATTGCCACGCTCCCACTCTCAAGCAGGTTGAGTGCTACAAGTGATTTTTAGACCATTGTTTCTTTATTCCCTTCTTTTTGTGACTTCTTCCTCCCCAATCCACTGGGTGACCTTTGAAGGTAAATAATCCTGAGGTGATTGAATTTATGGAAATGCTATGCATTGTTGTGAATGGAGTGTTCACCAGGCCAACATCTTCTTGGAACTTTGAGCACACTGATAGTCTGGTTGCACATTTGATTTGTCTGGCAGCAAATGTTGGACAGTATTTGGACTGATGGAAGCTAGAGACAAACACGTTGACTGTTGTTGAATAACACTGGGAACATCCTAGGAGAGCGGTATATTAGCTAATTTAATAGGTACATAAACTGAATCCTACTGTCTTGTGCTTGATGGACCAGCAGACACATATGCATGTATTGTTCTCATGTTTCTGCATCTTTACCCTATTCCCACAGGTCGACAAAGACAAGGCACCTAGCCTCACATGAAACTTTATTGCTTTCCCTTGAGATGTGACATGACAGAAAATGTCAGAAATGATTTTTCCATCCCATCCTCAGGGACCAGTGGGAATTAATTTTACCACTACACCTTCAAGGGCCAGGTTAGGTTGCTCAGTGTTTTGTCACTAAAATATTGCCCTTTTTTGGGGATTATGTAATACTCCATAAGGCACTGTCTGTGCTGGGCAGCATGGAGCCTGGGGCATTGCTGTGTTGGGGGCTGGTCTCCATGACTTAATAGGGTGGATCAGTGTGTCCCAGAGAAGTGTACTCCAGAGTGCTCCTTTTCTTTCATGTTTCTGAGGCGAAACAGTGCCCCTTTTTAGAAGTTTGCACGTGTCACTGATAACTGTAATAATTAATCTTGTTGAAAAACCTGGGGAAACAATGAGTTAAATAATAACTCCTCTGAACATGAGGTCCAGCACAGTTACCTGCCCTAAACAAACTATATGGAAGGAGAGTTCAGTTTGTTCATCTGTGTGCTCCCAGCAAGGACTGTGGTACTGGAAAACTAACCAGCTTACATGCACTAGAGAAACTGAATTGGACAGTGACCTGTAGGTACCTAGTTTGGAGATGAAATTGCAACTCTGAGTTATTGATTGGCAACATAAATATGTTGATAGTAAACAGACCCTGGGGAATCGGCACTTGAGTTGTGAAATTGTAGGAAATAGCTATACCTACACTTGAGCCATTCACACTTTTGTTGGAGCTGCAATAATCTTCTAAATCATGCTTGCTCTCTTGAGGGCAATAAGATGGTCAGAATCCAAGGAAATTTGGGGTTTTCACTTTTCATTTCTCTATTAAGTGAAAAAAGTTATGAACTGAAAAATAGGTGTTACTTATGTAATCTTCATAGTATAATTTAATTTGCTTGCCAGGCAGTCACTGGGATTTAATCAGTTTCTTTGTCTTTCATTTTCTCATTAGCTGAGAGAGTAATTTTGTGTGCACAGAAGTACTGTCTTCAGCTACATGCTGCATTAAACATTCCTAGATGTGAAATGATTAAATTTCCAAGTTTTTAAAATGTGGATTTTTCTGGCCACTTTTATATCCCTTCAATGGGTTTCTAATGGATTTAAGGAGAGAGCCTAGTCATAGTGAATGGTGGTGTGCTGGGTGTGCTGAGGAAACTTGGAGACCAATGTCTCAGAAAACAATTATTTCTACACTGTCGTGTTTCAAGCACCAGGTATTGTTCTTGTCATACAGATGGTCCAGTGAACATCTCTGGGGAATTCCTTACAACCAACCTCTTGTTACAAAATATTCCATTAGGAATGTTTTGTTTCTCAACTCCCTGATTTCCCCTTTATAGATCGGAAGTGATATTGGTGAAAGACAACACTTTGCCGCTTGGAATTCTCACCTCCACACCAAAGGAGGACTGTTTTTGTCATTTGCACCGGCTTCTTTCTCCAGGAAAGATCAAAACGATGCACTCCAAGGGTAACATCCAGTTTTTAATACGTGTAATTTCCTGGATTATTTTTGTTGTGTTATTAAATAACTTAGAATTGTTTTTACAAAGTCTGTTGAACCAAACAGTGTAAGGCATTAATAACCTGGTGAGTTATTCAAGGCTTCTTTTCCTCTCCTGGAATTTTTGCACAATTTATATTTTGAATAATATCAGATACATCCCAGTAGAGTAATAAATTAGCACATTTTATATGCAGATACACAGTGAAGCCTCCTTTCTTATGCATGTTTGACAATTGGACATGTATATTTCTCATCTTCCCATATTTTTACTCCGTTTCCACAGGTCCACGTAGACCAAAATGTGGATGTCATATGAAAGAGTTTAAACATTCCCCTTGAAATACAAGAGAAAGTATCAGAAATAATTACACCATTCCATGCTCACAGACCAGTGGGAATTCTCACAGTAAGCATTTTGTCCAGGAAATACTGTATTATTCTTAGGGAATTATAACATTCTAATGGTAATGGTAGTCAGCCATGTGGCTGGATCATTGTTCCTGTATCCTGGTCCCTATGACTTAGTGTGGTCATGGTGTCATTGTGTCCAAGACAGACAGAATCGTTAGTGTGTAGTGTTGTCTGCTATCTCAGGCTCACAGTCCCTTTTATAAACATGGCTGGATTGATGATGACTTCAAAATCTTTTGGAAATCTGGACTATCTGAGCAGTAGAATTGCTTCTCTGAAATTGATTTCAAGTCATATAAAAGGCCATGTTATACATATATTGTTAATCTGAGGGAGGTTGTGATCATTTAAGTTGTATTTTATAAGCACTAGGACCACCAGTAAGAAAACAATTCAAAAAATATTAAAAGAACAACCAAAGAATTAAAATAGGATAACGAAAAGATCTGTTTAACACAAAATAAGGCAGTTAACAATGAACAGCGGAACTAATAAGACATAAGACATGTAGAAAACAGGAAAATGACAGACATAAAACCAGCCATATGACAATTATATGAAATTTTTAAAAGAGATTAGGAGATTCTGTTGTTTTTTGAACATGAACAACTATACATTGTCTACAAAAGAGACACTTTAGAACAAAAGATACAAATAGTTTGAAAGGAAAAGATGGAAAAAGCTATATCCAGTGAATCCAGAAGAGAGCAGAAGTGGCTATTCTGACATCAGAATAAAGAGACTTAAAGTATTGCTAGAGAGGAAGAAGGATAGTATTTAATGTAGAAGGGTTAATTAATAAGGAATATGTAACAATTATCATATCAGCACTAACAACACTGCCCAAAGTTACATACACTGAAAACTCACATGATTGAGGGGATCAATAGGTGGTTCAACAATAATAACTTTTGTTCATAGCCTCTTCTTAATCACTGATAAGTCAATTAGGTAGAGCATCATTGAGGTTACAAGATACTTCAGCAATGTTATCAACCAGTTTGACCTGAGAGAGATAGATAGATAGATGATTGATTGATAGATAGATAGATAGATAGATAGATAGATAGATAGATAGAGAAAACTCCACCCAACAACAGAAATACAAATTATTTTCAAGCATACCTGGAACATTCGCCAGGGTAGAGTATGTGTTAGGCTATAAAACTGTACTCAATAAATTTAAGATTGAAACCATGTAGAGGATGTTGTGTCACCATAGAGGAATTAAATTAGAAGTCAACACAAATACATTTGGAGGTCACAAAATATTTGGAAATTAACACACTTTACAGAGCCCATTGGTCAAAAATCTGTAAAAAGAAACTAGAAAGTCCAGGGGTGGTGGCTCACACCTGTAATTCCAGCACTTTGGGAGGCCTCGGTGGGCACATCACTTGAGGCCAGGAGTTCAAGACCAACCTGGGCAATATGGCAAAACCACCCCATCTCTACAAGAAATACAAAAAAATGAGTTGAGCATGGTGGTGCATGCCTGTAGTACCAGCTACTCGGGAGGCTGAGGTAGGAGAATCACTCGAGACCAGCAGGTAGGAGCTGCATTGAACCAAGATTGTGCCACTGCACTCCAGTCTGGGTGACAAAATGAGACCCTGTCTAAAAAATAAAAATAAAAAATAAAAAGAATCTAGAAAACATCTTGCATAGAATGTGATACAACTAAAGACATGCTTAGAGGGATATTTATAGTTTTAAATAACTATATCAGGAAAAAAAGGGAAAATAAATAAATGATATAAGCTTCCACCTTAAACAAGAAAAAGACTAAACTAGAAGATGAAATTCAAAGCAAACAGAAGGAAGTAAGCAATAGGGATTTGAGCAAAAATTGATGACATAAAAAAGACAAAATACAGAGAAAAATTCGTGAAACCAAAAGTTGAGTTTGTGCAGAGATTTGTGAAATTGACAGTCCTTTAGCTTGACTGACACAGATCATTAGAATTAGGAATGATGGAGAGGATATCACTACTGACCCTATAGATTGGATCAGGAATGTTGCTGTTTGCTGCATTGTACTTTCTTGAGGGGAGAGCTATGAAGGAAAACAAAATTCTCATTGCACTTACAACTCAACAACACAGCGTTGACATTTTGATTCTCATTGGCTTCATTGCTCATATCTGTGAGGTTTCCAGAAGATCCCATAGCAATATCATTCATTCCAAATTTATCTGTGGGCTACTCTGGGAACACTGTCTGTGGGTTAGCCCTGCTCTGCAAGGAGCAGTAAAAATAAAAACATATATATATATTTTTTGAGACTTAGTCTTGCTCTATCGCTCAGACTGGAGTGCAGTGGCGCGATGTTGGCTCACTGCAACCTCTGCCTCCAGGGTTCAAGTGATTCTCCTGCCTCAGCCTCCCGAGTAACTGGGATTGCAGGCACGTGCCACCACACACTACTAATTTTTGTGTTTTTTTAGAGACAGGGTTTCACCACGTGGGCCAGGCTGGTCTCAAACTCCTGACCTCAGGTTATCTGCCCTTGGCCTCCCAAAGTGCTGGGATTACTGGCATGAGCCACTGTTCCTGGCAACTGTTTGTAGCCAGTGGGGAATTGTTTTAATTTTGGGAAGCCTCTTGTAATCAAATCATGTGTCAACATTAATCACATGGTTAAGTGCTCCATGGTTTTCATTCTTAAAGATTCTAGGATGTTTGACATTTCTCTGCTTAGCTTGTAGCAGAAAGGTATTGGGTATCAAGAATGTTTGAACAGTTTCTCCTTTTTGGGAATGAAGATGATATTGGGCTAGAATTGAGATGTATGATTGAGAGAATGTCTCTGAGGCCTGAGCAGTGTGCCCTTTTGGGTATGGACATTGGAAGAATGTAGTGAATTCTTATAATTTTATGTTGCCTTGGCATCCATCTTGAATGTGAGTTTAACTTTCTTATATTAGAAGCAAGGCTTACTCACCTTTGCATAGTTTCCAGTTCTACACCTCCTCGTTCCTCAGTGTGGTTGGTCCAGATAGCTGCCTTATCCAACTGCCTCCTTTGGACCACTTCACCATGGGACAGCTTGGTGCAATCTACCTGACAAGCCGCTTGAACCCCACACCCCTTATGGAGCCAGTGTCCACCTCCCAGTCACAGTGTGACCCCAGGGAACTCATGCCTGCTTGCTTTAGACCCACCGCTTAGAAGTCTCCATAGCAAACCTGTTTGAATAGTCCCCTTGACCCAGTAGGGGCATTGGCCCATGTGTGTGTCTCTCTCTCTCTCCGTCTCTCTCACTCCCTGACCTCTGCGTGTGGACTCCCAGGCATGCCATGTACCCCTCAGGACCTGTAAGTAATACTGTCTTTATTTTTATCTTATCTCTTCTAATCATTGAAAGGGCGCTCTCTATCTTGAAGATACTATATTAAATAAAATGAGAACTTGACCCTAACACAGTTAGTGACAGGCTGAAACACGCTGATTGCACTCTTTATCTATTTAGTGATTTTTCTCAAGTTACTGCACACCATGTATTATCAACATAATTGATATAGAGTGGAATTATAAAACACTTTTGCCACAGAAAGTTCTGTTGGACACAGATTATCTAGAGCTACTACGTGTATGCTATTTTGTGATAAAAGATGTAGATGTGATAAAAGCATTTATAAAATATAAAAACATTTATAAAATATCTGTCTTAGAAATGTTAGCTAAAATTAGTTTGGGAAAAGTATGTTTGAAAATAGAATTGTAAGCTACCACATTTTGATAAATATTTCTAAATTTGTTTATTAACTTATCAGGAGACAACAGAGTGAAGTAAAGAAAACAGTAGCTTTGTATCAGTATGTTTTTATTCGGAAGACAAATGCGTGTTTTAACTATTGTATGTTTTTGGCTTAACTTTTTTTGTAAAGTTAAAACTTTACACTTTTACATGAATCTGTAATTTCAAGATGTCTTAATGGTTGACAGGGACAGGACAATTGAAAACCTGTAAATATATTTGGTAAAATTTATGATGCATTGTTTTGCAGATGGCTTCAGAGAGTATTAGCACATCTGTTTGAGATGTGCACAGTTTTACATTTGTCCCTTAGGTCATCAACAAGGCTGAGGTCAGTAAATCACATGTAAGCCACTGTATAGTTATGAGGCTATTCTGAATAGAGATATATCATTTTATCATATCTAGACTTTCTAGTTATATTAATGCTGTTGAAAATGATTTTGTATTACATGCTTTCTTCCAAATCATAGATCAAGATATTTTATTTATGTATGTCTTTTTAATGAAGAGTGGTTAGTTAAGATAGTCCTGATTATTGCACATAAACATTGCCTTTCACTAGATTATTGTTTGGGGGCAAATTTTAGACTATTGTTTTAAAAAAGAGTAGCTTAGTTTAATCCACCCTTTCATATATTTAGAAATTATTGAAATGTATTGTTTTGTAAAGATAGTCTTAAAAAAATTGTTGAGCTAGAAACATGTCCTTCACCAGTAGAATCCTTAGAAGATTTCCTTGGACTTCACTGGGTGGTAATAGACCATGATCATATTGCTCTGTATATAATGGTGTAAATTTTGTTTTATAACACTTAGTCTTAATAGATTGGGAATATTTTATCTTACCAATGTAGTCATTAGCTGGCCACTCTCTGTGTCCATTGGACCTTACGGAGTAAAGGGAGGGCAGTGTGTATTTGAAGCCTGTGTACGTGACACACAAAGGGCTTAGCAACATCCATGTTTTCCCAGCACAGGATACCCATACTTCCTGAATGTTTCATTGTTAAATTAGATTGTGTGTGTGTGTGTGTGTGTGTGTGTGTGGTTTATATGAACATACAGATGTATTTTAGGTGCATTTTTTTTTCTCTTTTTCTTTTATGTCAAGTGATGATAGAGCCTAGAAGGGAAGCGAAACTGTCCATGCCCTTGCCTTAACTTTCAAATCTGATAAAAACAACATTTATAAAATATCTGTCTTAGAAATATTAGCTAAAATTATATTGGGGAAAGTATGTTTGAAAATAGAATTGTAAGCTACTACATCGTGATAAATATTACTAAATGTGTTTATTGACTTGTCAGGAAGCAAGAGAATGAATTAAAGAAAACTCCAGAGAATGAGCTGACAACTTACTCCCTGGTCAGTGGCTCTCCATGCCTACCTGTGGTTTCTTGGACACCCTTGCAGGTATGTGGGCAGCAAACTGCACATGTATAGGAAACAGGCCTAGGATGGAAGGAGTTGATAGATACTGCTCTTCTTGAGTTTGATGACATTTGGTTCCAGTTAAATAGCATGAAAACCCATGTGATAGCCAGCTGAGGGTGGATACCGTTCTGGGGAATTAAAGGCGAGTGGTCACAACAGGTCTTCCTCGGCAATCCGAGCCCAAAACTGAATCTGCCTCCATAAGACCATTGTTTCAGCTCTTTATTTGTATGATTGATTCATCCAGTGGACTTTTAATTTCTTATGTCCAGATATTTTTTCATTTCATTTTTTGTGATACAAGCACCTTGTGGATTGCCTGTCATAGAACAGGTTCTCAATAAACTTTTATTGATAAAAAGATACATAAGTAGATTGTCTTGATAATTTTGTGAGTAACCTGACCAACTAAGCAGTAGAAAACAAATGATTTTAAAACAGAAAGAGACACAACTTTCAGTGGGGTTCAGGTGATCTAGTCGGGTCTGGAAATGCACCACAGAGAAGGTCCCTGATGCAGTGTGCTGACACTGAAATGTGTAGTTATGGACTAGATGGTTATGGTTTCAGAACTATGTTAATTAAATTAAATCAATATAAAAGAGTAGCAGAGAAGGAATTTCCAGATTCCAGCTGCATTGCTTGTTTCATTGGAAGTGGTGTTTCTCTTTTTTTCTTTTTTTTTTTTTCACCTCAGAAGATGACTTCCTGGGAACTCTTCTGAGAGTGAATGTTATCAGCAAATTCCCAAAACAACACCCCTTAGACAAAAAGCCTCCTCACCTATGCATTGCCTAGGCCACCCACTAAAGGTAAGGTGTTAGTTAAAATAGTCCTTGCTTTCTAGGAGAAGCCATGTCTTAGTAGAAATTGAGCTGTTAATTTTCTGAATATTGATGATGTTTAATTACATTCTAATTGATTCTGAGATTGCATAATATGTTAAGAGATGCAGCTTTTCTTAATATACCTTCGTGGCTTTTCTACATCTCAGTACATTTACTGTTAATATGAAGGATTTCCTTAACTTCTGTCATCTGATAAACTCAACTCCTTCATGGCTTGATCCCTTGTAATGCTAGAAAATTGTTGTACAAAGGAAACACAGTAGCTTCTCCATAACTGTTAGACTGGAAGGTTGACAAACTGGTCTGAAGTAACTGATCAAACAAATGAATGACCTAGAGCTTTAAGAAACCAGAGAGGAAGAGAGAGACACGAAACCCGAGGTTGTTGATGGCTGTTACTTTTTAGCCCAGCAAAAGGAGAAAAAGCAGCATCAGTATCTGGCATCCTTGACATCAGGAAGTTTTAGTGTCATTGTTTTGGCCTCATCATGGACTCAGGTGCTAGAAATGAGGTTTTCTCTGTGTACTGTGGGTATATTTGTTCTAGCACAAGTAGGGGGAAGATTAAAGAGGAATTTCATACCCCCATGACTCCTTAGGAAATGTGTTTCTCACCTTTGCCACTTTTCCCCACTGTGTCCTTGCAGGTGATGGCCACAAAGAGGTGGATTTGTTGAGTTGGTGCCATTCCTTCTACTGCCAGCTTCACCAAAACAATGATTCAGTCTTCCTTATGCATGGGGACTCTTCTCTTTCCTGTGTTGCAGTGGATACCTCCTGCAGATAAGAAATGCTTAACTGAGAAATGCTCATGTTGGGATATCATCGATGAGACTTTAATTGGGGCATGGTGACTGTTTCCCTTGCTGCCACTTGACTCAATCCCAGGAGCCTCAGTAGAGGATAAAATATTACACAAGATGCTCAAAATGGTGGAATTGCTCAGTGCTCCCATAAATATACATTTATAATTTTCATTTGCCACATGGTAAACTGAAAAATACAGAATATATTAAAAAGAAACTCTGCATGATTTTTTTCAAAAATTCAAAGCATATTTAAATAATATATAAATTAAATGCCCTCCTGTCTTCCAATTCTGTCCCTATAGTTTTCCTCTATTAAGTGAACTACATGCATTCTTTTAGTGGATAGATGCACACAAATACACAAGCTATTTTGGGGAAGGATCCAGGAGTGTGGCCATATTGTAACACATTTTTCTGCAAATTACCTCTTTCATTTAACAGCCCTCATTCAATGGCCTTTTTCTTTTTCAGTAATACATACACATCTGTGTCATTTGTTGAATGACGACATGCATGTTTTGTAGATGAAATATAATTAAATGTTTTAAGCATTTCTCACTCATAGATATTTATGTTAGCACCAAATTTCTGTGCAATGAACCTCCCTATATATCAATAATTTTGCATTTGTCTATAATATCATAATAAATTACTTATCAGTTGAATTACTGGGATTAAGTATGTGCACACTTCATATTTTGAAAATTATTGCAAGCTTGCCTTCAAAAATGTGGTTAACAACTTTATCCTCCAATGGCAATGAATGAGATTGCCAGCTTTCCTACAACCTCACAGACAATGGATTTTATAAATATTTAAAATTTTTGCCAATGTGATCACCCAAACTATTGTCTTAAATTGTATTTCTTTTGTTTTTGAGTTTGGTCATTTTTTCATGTTTGTTAGCCATCTGTATTTTTTAATTTCTTCTTTATGTCCAATTTTGTGGGTGGGAGGAGGATTTAGTCTCTTCCTGATTTCGAAGAGCTCATTTACTATTTTGGGAAATAAGATCTGGATTGTCAACCATTACAGCTATTTTTTACACACTTTTTAACTTTGTTTTTGTTATAAGAATGTGTATGATTGTTATATGTCCAAGTATAACCATGTTCGCTTTTATGGCTTCTGAGTTTCATGTCATTTTTGGAAAGATATATATACTGAGTCCATAAAACTCTTCACCTATGTTAAATTCTAATTCTTTTGTGTTTTTTTAATTCAAATTCTTAAATCATGAGAAATTTTTTTGTTTTGAAATCTTAAAGTTGCCAAGTTACTTGCCATTACTTGCGATTATTTGCCAATAATTGCCCATTTATCTGTACTGCCATCTTGCGCATATGCTGTACTCTCATCTGTGACTGGCTCCATTTTTGTTCTGTGGATTTGTGCGTCTCTTCTTCTGCCTCCTGTCTCATGTGTCTTCTCGTTGGAAGAAATTACAGTTTAGACTGCAATTTCATCAACTTTAATAAATCAATTGAGGGGAGAATGGTTTTTAAAAATATTAAGTTAAGTCTTCATATCCAAGGACAAGGTATGTCTTTTCGTATTCAATAATTTTAATTACTGTTAATATTTTCACTTTGGTGATGGGAGTTTTTCTTTTAATTTGCTTTCTTGTTCATTTTTTGTATCTGAAGTTTTTGTTTTGTTTTGTTTTGTTTTGGGGGTAAGTGGTCACCTTACTGTTTCTTGTTGCTTTTCAGATTTTTTCAAAGTATAGACTAAATCCTTTGCAAATATTTAAAGTTTTTATTTCCCCCCTTCATATTGATCCTGATTTTAGTTATGTTGACAAAGTCCACAGACTGTTACTATCAGAACACTTGAACAGTTATGGAAATATTACCCACCCTTGATTTAATCAGGGTTTAATGGTATGCTTCTTTGGTTTGACTGGCACATTGTTGCTGGTCATTTTCTCCCAAAGACCACCAGAAAGAGCTATGATCAAGCAAAGCTGAGTTTGTTAAACTTACCTGCAGCAAGGGAAAACACCACCTTGATAGGGTTTAATAATGTTTCAAAATCAAGAAAGGCTTTGGGGTCTGGGCAGGGAACTAATTAGAAATGGGCAAAATTTGTCATGCAATACTTTAAGATTGGTGGGAAAGTGAGATGAGGTTCTTAATGTGAGGATTGATGGTCAAATCATTTTCTAGGTGAGCTGTTTGCCTGTAGAAAGATGTTATCAATAATAGAAGAACTATTTGCCTAGATAAGCAAACTGAATTTATTTATTGGTTTACAGTTTTATCTTGCTGGGCAGGACTCTGCTGGGGGTGGTATCAGGTCTTATTCCCAATAGGTAAGTTATTTTGATGTGGGTGGTCTTAATCATCAATGTGTGAAATGCTGATTTTTAAGTGCGAAATACTTTGTCTACTATGTTAGGAAAGTCTCCCACCTTTTATATTTTCTAAGGAATTTTAATCAAAACCAGGTGGTAGATATAATCAAATTTTTTTTTTGCAGAATCTGTGTTACTGTTCTTTTTAAAGACTTTTATCACTATGAATTAATTTACTGTTATTGCAACTTCCTTTTATTCCTTGAATGAACAGACCCTACTGGTTTTAAAAATGTTTTATTCTTTTAATTTACTACTTAATCGTGGGTATTTTAATTTGATTTGGAATTTTTACAAGTATACAACTAAGTGAAATTGATCTGTGATTTTTCTTTTTTGTGCTATTTTTGTCATGTTTTGATATCAGATACTCTGATTGTGTTAATCATTTTGAGAATTTTCTTATACTGTGTTCTAGAGTGGGTGGAAAAGCTCACATCTCACTATCAGTGTTTAAGTGAACACATCAGTGAAATCATCTGGACTCTCCTTTGTTTTTGGTGGTTTGGAGTTAGAAGAGAGGCTATCTAGAAGTTTTTTTTTTTTCTTTTCCTTTTTTTGTATGGTTATTGCTTGTTCTTTGTTTTGTGTCTTAAATTTAACCTGTGTTATCTTAGCAAATCACAGTTCATACAGATTTTCAAACACATTAGCATTAAGTGATACAGTGTTCTTTCATCATTCTATTACATTTCTCTTGTTTCAATTATGTATTCATTTTCATTCCAGTTATAGTTATTTCTGCCATGCCTTTGTTAATGAATAAGTTTAACTAGTGGATGTTTAGCATCACTAGCCTTCCCCTTCCCTCTCCCTCAATCAGGTCTTTGGTATAATTTATCAGGTATTTTTTAAGGTTCTAATTTACTTATATATATAGGTTCTATATTCTTTTATTTCTTTTCCTAATAAATTCTTAAACATGTGTAATACATTCATATTCACTTGTTCTTGGCAATGAAAGATTTACCCCACTGTGCATTTTATAAAACTTTTCATTATGAACACATTGTAAACATACAGTGTATAAGAAGAAGAGAACAGTGAACTAGCACATACAAGGAACTGGAACTGGTTCCATCATTATCAACATTTTGCCATATTTACTTTGTGTTAATTTTAAGTATTTTCAAATAAGAGAAATAATAACACTTCTTATTCTTCTATAAACATTTTTACAATTTTATTTTTAAATGTGTATGTATATACACTCATGCTTTTATACTATTCCATAACTTTTTAGCTTATGTAATATATAAATATTTTAATATTTCTGATTATTACATATCCATAGATGTGGAGCTTCCCTATTTTTAATGACTTATATTTTTCCATAAGTAAAATTTACATAGTTAAATGCATTGATATATAGTAATTGTATAATTCAGTAAGTTTTCTTAAAAGTAATTACTGTCCCATTCAGAAGACAGAATATTTTTATTACTTGAGAACCTACCCTACCGCCTCTTTACAACCAAGCACCTTCTCAAAAAAAAATGTGATTTCTACAATCACAGATAAGTTTTGCCTCTTTTGAAATTAATATAAATGGAATCACACTGTGTGTCTGTCTTCTTCCACTCATCATAATCATGTTGAGATTTATCCATGCTATTCCCTACATGAGCAGTTTTAAAAATTTTTTATAGTTGTAATATTTTTCTAAATGGTCATATTGCAGTCTATCTATTCTCTTGTTGATGGACACCTGAGTAGTTTCTAGATTTTAGCTGTTTTGAATGTTAGCAGACCTCTTATGTAAATACCTAAAAATTGAATTGTTTGATAAGACAGATTTTTGCTTAACTTACAGAAAACTGCTAGAGAGTCTTCTAAAGAAGTGGACAGTTTTCACACTCCCAACCAGTGATATGAGATTTTTAGTTGCTGTCCATTTTTGCCAACATTGGAAATTGTCAGTCTTATCTATTAACAGTCTTATCTATTTCAGTCTTATCTATTAATTGTCAGTCTTATCTCTTGGGTGTGAGCTGACATTTTGTTGTGACTTCAATTTGAAATTTGACAGCTTAAGAAGGCAACCAGTTTTTCATGAAGTTATCCAATTGTAAATCTTCTGTAGTAAAATTTGTGTATTTTTCCCAACTTTTAAATTACAATTTTGAAGTAATTTTGGACTTACAGGAAATTTGCAAAAATAGTAGAGTTCCTGTGTATTCTGTACCCAGCTTTCTGGATGTTAGCATTTTATATAATCATTATTATGACATTACATACAATGATTGAAATCAGGAAATTAATATAATACTATCAACCAATCTGCAGACTATATTTAGGTCTTTCCAGTTACCCTATTAATGTCCTTTTTATCTAGTCCAGGATCCAATTCAAGATCCCTTATTGCATTTATCTGGCATGTTTCCTTTGCCCTCTCTCCTAACTACAAATCTGGGAGAGTTGCCTCAGTCTTTCTTTGTATTTCATGAAATTGACACATTTGAGAAATACTAAACCATAATTTTGTACCCTAGTCCTCAATTTGGATTTGTCTGATATTTTTTATTATTAGATTAAGGTTATGCACTTTTTTTTTTTTTTTTTTTTGAGACGGAGTCTCACTCTGTCGCCCAGGCTGGAGTGCAGTGGCCGGATCTCAGCTCACTGCAAGCTCCGCCTACTGGGTTCACGCCATTCTCCTGCCTCAGCCTCCCGAGTAGCTGGGACTACAGGCGCCGCCACCACGCCCAGCTAGTTTTTTGTATTTTTTAGTAGAGACGGGGTTTCACCGGGTTAGCCAGGATGGTCTCGATCTCCTGAACTCGTGATCCGCCCGTCTCGGCCTCCCAAAGTGCTGGGATTACAGGCTTGAGCCACCGCGCCCGGCCGGTTATGCACTTTTGACAAAAGATAACACAGCAGTAATGGTGTGCCCTTTTCAGTGGATTGTATCTGGGGTACATGATGTCAGTGTCTTATTTCTGCTGATATTAAATATCACTTGATTAAGGTAGTGTCTGCCAGGTTTATCCACTGCAAAGTTACTGTTTTCCTTTCTTTGTAATTCATATTTTGTGAGGAGATACTTTGAGACTATGCAAATATTTTATTTCATCTAATTTCAGTAGTAATTGAAGATTCTTGCCTACAGCAATTATGATCATGGTATAAACCTAGTGATGGTTTCTATTTCCATGATATTTTCTCTACGTATTAGAATTTGACTGTAAAGATCTGTCCTTTTTCCCCATTTATTTGTACTCAGTTGTTATTTTACATCAGTGTGGATTTGTGCATATCTTATTTTATGGATTGTTATATATTGCGATCATTATTTGTGTTTGATTTTCAATTTTTTTTTTCCTGGATTTGATCATTGGGAGCTCCTTTAAGTTGGCCCTGTGTTCTTTTAATATAACTCCATAATTTTTTGACCACTTCTTATTTTCTGGTATCACAAGATGTTCTAGGTTTGTCTTGTATTTTCCTTCCCCAAGCCTGTAATCAACCATTTCCTCAAGGAGTTCTAGTTCTTCATATTGCGAAATAGTGTTTAGAAACCAAGATCTTGTTATTAAGTGTATTCATTGCTAACGGGGTTTTATTGCTTCTAGGCCTAGAGCTCGGAGCTATGTGTCCATTTACACACACACACACACACACACACCCCTATAATGTCTGTATCCATTTATCTATCTTAAATATATATACCATTATATTTATATATAAATATATATCTTAAATATATATCCATTATAATCCATCATCATAACGTTCATTTTATTCTTTCCTCTTGGCTTATTTGTGATTTGTTTCTTCAACAGTGAGAAACCTACCTTTCATTATCTACAATATGTTTTGTTATTTCTTCAGTGCGGTATGTGCTTAAAGTAATTTCAGAATTTCTAAATTATACCCGTTTAAAAATGAAATCACTAACTACAGCACGGTATTTAAATATAGTTCTCTTTTCTTTATCCTTAACAGTGTTCGGTCAACATACTGTTTCTAAACGTATTTAGGTTAGTTATCTTTTTTTCCTATCCCCTGCAGTATGGTTACATTAATCATATAATCAGTCTGTTTTTTTTTTTTTTTACTGTTTATGTTCCATTTTGAGTTCCCTCACCTTTTGGATTAATTTAACTATATTTTGTATATGTGAAATATTACTGTGGTTCTAAAAATTAGGATTGTGAGAAATATCACTCCACCATCATCCCTGCTACAATGATTCTATTCCTCCCTTCTTTCCACCCCAATCTCACCCAACCCCTAGAGTTAACTAGTCTAATAGTTTGATTTATTTTTTCTCTTTTTTTTCTTGATCACAAGTGGGCAGATACATATATATTTTATTATATCCCCTTCCTTCTTACATGATTGGTGGCATACTATAGATTTTTTTTGCAATTTTCTTTTTCCACTTAATATGTCGTGGAAATCACTTCATGTGTATTCAAAGATATATTCCTCATTCTTTTATGCTTGGTATGGTTAACTCTGGATGCACCACAATTTATTCAACCCCTCAGCTCTATGAAAATTGTTTGCAATATGTGTAAAGTATCATACTACAAATAGTTTTACATTGGATTGTTTATTCCCTCTTCATTTGGAAGCGTTCTTTGTATTACTGGGACATACATTTCTTGTTCAATATATGTGTTGCAAAGGTTTCTTTCATTAAGTATCTTAGCCTGCCTGCCTTTCTTTCCATTTCCTTTCTTTTTCTTTTCTTTCTTCTCCTTTTAATGCTATTATGCTCTAAATTTTAAAATGGCCCAAATTTGCCAGTGGCTCATCCCTTATTGCTATTTATTCTCCCTTTCCTTTTGTCCCTCACGTCTTTTCCTTTAATTTAGGTGAAATTAACATAACGTAGCCATTTAGTGCATTCAAAATGTTTTGCAACTGCCATCCTTAACTAGTTGCAAAACATTTTCAGCACCCCAAAGACAACTCATACCCATTAAGCAATCAGTTCCAACTCTCCCTATCTTTTCATTTTTGTTTTTTGGAGTTTTTTTGAGACAAGGTCTCACTTTGCACCCAGTCTGGAGTGCAGCGGCACAATCATAGCTCACTGCAGCCTCAAACTCCTGGCCTCATGCAGTACTTCCACCTTAGCCTCCCGAGCAGCTAGGACTAGAGGCATATGTCCCTGCACCAGGCTAATTTATAAAAGAAAGTTTTTAGACACAGGGTCTTGCTATGTTGCCCAGGCTTGTGTCTTTTGATAAACAGATATTTAAAATTTTCAAGTCCAGTATATCAGTTTGAGAAGAGTTTTTAGTGCTTATTACTAACTTACTATTAAATCTTTGCTTCAAGTTTGCAAATAATAGTTTTCTAAGTTTTCTTCTGGAAGCTTTGGGACATAAATATAACTTGTATCTCAAATCATTTTCAAATGTAGTTGAAGTTACTTGTTTTCATGAATCTCCAGTTGTTCCAGAACCATTTGCTCAAAAGATTTTTCTTTTTCTACTGAATTATCTAATGCCATTGTTGAAAATAAATTGGCCATATACATATGGATCTTTTTTGAACTTTTTCCTTCTTTATGCCATTCTTTTTCACTGAAGTTTAATAGTAAATCTTGAGATTAAGTAGTGTGAGTCCAAAATTTTGTTATTTCAAGGCTTTGTAGAAGAAGGAGATGGCTACACTGGGTCCTTTGTATTTTCACTTAAATTTTAGAACTATCTTGTCAATTTCCTAAAAAACCCAGCTGAGAAATTGATTTTTATTACATCAAAACTATAGATAAATTTAGGAGGAATTGATATCTTAACAGAGAGTCTACAGTTCTCCATTTATTAGGTCATCTATAATTTCTTATAGATATCTTTTATAGTGTTTAGTATAGAAGCATACCTTGGGCCGGGCGTGGTGGCTCATGCATGTCATCCCAGCACTTTGGGAGGCCGAGGCGGGCAGATCACGAGGTCAGGAGATCAAGACCATCCTGGCTAACACGGTGAAACCCCATCTCTACTAAAAATACAAAAAATTAGCCTGGCATGTTGGCAGGCGCCTGTAGTCCCAGCTACTCAGGAGGTTGAGGCAGGAGAATGGCGTGAACCTGGGAGGCGGAGCTTGCAGTGAGCTGAAATTGCACCACTGCACTCCAGCCTGGGCGACAGAGCGAGACTCCATCTGTTTTCAATATAGAAATATTATTAAAATTTAACGTTTAATAAATTAGATAAAATTAAATTGTTAAATTTATTTCATTTGTGGTTTTGATGCTATTGTAAATGAATATGTTTAAATTTTGTTTTTCAGTTTTTGTTACTATTACATGAAAACGGTAATATTTTCACATTGCAGATGCTTTTCAGTTGGGTTGTCTTCTTTTCAGTCTTAGGAGAAAATATTTAATTTCTTACCATTAAGAAGGATACTAGCTGTAATTTTTTTGCAGATGCCCATTACCAAATCGAGCAAGTTTTATTCTATTGCCAGTTTGCTGATAATTTTTATAATAAATATGTGATAAATTTACTGAATGTTTTTCTACGTTTATTAATATAATCATTTTTCCCCTTTGTTCTCTTATTATGGGAAACTGCATTGGTCAGCTTTTGGATGTTAGCCCAACATTGCATTCTTGATATAATCCAATTGGTCACTGTTATCCTTCTTGTATGTATTACTGTATTCAGTTTTCTACTAGTTATTTGAGAGTTTTTCACCTATGTCCGTGATGGCCATTAGCCTGTGATTTCCTTTTTAAAAATTATTTTTGTCAGATTTTAGCATTAGACTTAATAAAATATATTTAGTATAGTGCTCTGTTGCTAGTACACTTGACCCTTGAACAACGGACACGGGGATTAGGGATGCAGACTCCCCCCCATAGTTGACAATCTGTGGACCATTGTTTGCTCTCCAGAAACTTAACTACTAATAGCCTACTGTTGACTGAAAGTCTTACAGATAACATAACTAGTCAATGAACACATATTTTTATGTTATATGCATTACATACTGTTTTCTTACAATAAACGAGAGATAAAATGTTATTAAGAGATATAAGGAAGAGAAAATAGATTTAGTATTCATTACCTGAAAGTGGATCATCATAAAGGTCTTCATTCTCATCACCTTCATGTTGAATAGGCTGAGGAGGAGGAAGAAGAGGAGGGGTTGTTCTTACTGTATTGGGGTGGCAGAAACAGCACACGGTGTAACTATGGAAATATAGTTTCTAGCTTTTTTGCTTTTTCATTTCTCTAAAGATGTTTCTATTTGGTACAGTCCTTCCACTGTTTACTTATTTGTAGTACCCATATCATAGAAGGAGCCATATTGTAAAGAAGTCAAACACAGACTTGAATAATTAGAAACCTTCTGCCACACTGTTTTTCTGGCACTACTTCTATGTCGTCCTCCTTATCATCTGGTACTGGTTCAGAAGCACTTGTCTCCATCACATCATCTTCTGTTAATTCCTCTGGTGTGTCATCTATTAGCTCTTGAATTTCTCAAGGTCTATATCTTGAAAGCCTTCACTCACCACCGTTTTTTCCATGTTCACTATCTCTTTCATGATTTCTTTGATTGGCTCTGTTGTAAATCCTGTCAAGTCATGCACAACATCTGGACACAGTTTCCTCCAGCAGGGGAGTCTCTTAGGTTGGGCTTGATGGCTTTCACAGCTTTTTGTATAACAATGATGGCATCTTCAGTGGTGTGATCCTTCCAGACTTTCATGATGTTCTATCAGGGTTCTCTTGCATAGTGTTGACAGTCCTTTCCATAAAGTACTGTGTGTAATGAGCCTTAATGGTCCTTATGACTCCCTGATCTAGAGGATGATTTAGAGATGTTATGTCTGGGGACAAATAGACCACTTTGACACCTTCAGTATTGAACTCATGGGGTCAGGGACATTGTCAAATCAAAAAGGAAAAAAAAAAAAACTTTAAAAGGCACTCACTCGCTGGCAAAGTACTTCTTGACATCAGGGTCAAAACATCAATGAAACCAATATAGAAAAAAAGAATTCTTATTGTCCAGGCCTTTTTGTTTTACAACCAAAAGACTGGCAGCTGGTGTTTTAACTTTTCCCTTCAAGGCTCAGGAGTTAGCAGCTTTATAGATAAGGTCAGTCCTGATCATAAACCTAATTACATTTGCACAAAACAGTAGAATTAGCCCATCCCTTCCTACCTTAAATCCTGGTGTTCACTTCTCTTCCTTACTAATAAATGTCCTTTCTGGCATTTTTCTGTTTTTGTTTCTGTTTTTGTTTTTCAGAGTGGGGCACTTTCATCTGTTTAAAAACCTGTTCAGGCAGATATCCTTTCTCCTCAATGGTTTTCTTAATGGCATCTGGGAACTGCTTCTCCTGCTTGACTGTTTTTAAGCCAAACCTCTTTCGAAAATTATCAAACCATCCTTTGCTGGCATTAAATACTCCAGATTTAGAACCTTCACCTTCCTTTTGTTTAGGTTGTCATCTAGTGACTTAACTTTTTCTCAAATCATCTTACACCTTAGAGGTATGCCTTACAGCAATCCTGTACCCACAGAAAAGATGCATTTTCAATAGATAAAAATGTATTTTGCAAAAGTGCAAGGTTTTCACACTGTTGGCACAGTTACAACAATGGCTTCATGAATTTCCTTTTCTTTGTGTTTTTAACAATGGTCCTCACACTGGATTTATTTATCTTGAAATGGCAAGTAGCCCCTGCTGCAGACCTCAATCTATGGTGCCTTTTATGCAATTAAACATTTTCTTGTAATGTCATGACTTTCCGCTGCTTCTTAGGAGTACTTCCAGTATCACCAGTGGCATTTCATATGGGTCCCATGGTGTTAAGGTTTATGGTATTACACAAGACACTATGAAAAGTAATATGAGAACTGAGAGCTTTTGTTTTACTGCCATATGCAATTTAGTGGAGGGAGAAACTGTTCACTGGCATGATTAGGGTCACATGGCATTTTAAGCAGATACAATTGAACTACACACCATAGCAAAAAGGAGGTAACTACAACATTATTACAATAATGCTGGGTGTACTACAGCTAATTTTATGCAGTTAGGATTTAATACTACACATTTACATTTATTTATATTTCTCTCAAGTGCAAATGGCACCATGTAGGATGTATGAGTATGTGTCGGTAGGTTTTGATGAATTTTAACTTTTTATAATTTGTGTATATTTTATGGTAATAAATGATAAAAAGAGACTAGTATCTACATATATTTTATGCATTCATGACATACCTTTTTCTTAATTTTTTTGATATTTCTGGACTACGCAGTTGTTTTTTCAAATTGTCACAAATCTCCAAAAATGTATCCAATGTATTTATTGAAAAGCATTGAACAAGACAATTCAAACTTGTGTTGTTCAAAGGTCAAATTTCTTTTTGGAATGGTTGATAGAATTCATTAGTGAAATGATCTGGGCCTGGAGTTTCCTTCATGATATTTTAGTGAACAATTTCAATTTATTGAGTAATACAGGATTGAGAGTTTCTGTCTCATTTAATGGCAGCTTTAGTACTGTTTTTCAAAGAGTATAGTCCATTTTATCAGATTTTTCCAATTCGGTAGTATAAAGTTCATGATATTTCCTTATTACCCTTATACTGTCTGTAAGATCTCACCTTTCCACTTCTGATGTGGGTAATATTTTTTCTTAGGTTACTCTTTTCAGGTTTTTTTTTTTTTTTTTTTTTTTTTACTATCTTATTTTTCATTCGAAAGAATCAATCTTTGATTTGCTAATATTCTTTTTTTCTGTTTTATATATATTGATTTCTTAATCTTATCTGGCTTTTAATATGCTCTTTTTTTGATAGCTTCTTAATCTTGAGACTATTAAGTCTTTTATTATGGACCTTACCTATTTTCTAATATAACAATTTAAGGCTATAAGCACTACACTGATAGATTCCACAAACTTTGATATATTGTTTTAATTACCATTTAATTCAAATATTTTCTTACTTTGTGTTTTAATTAGATTTGTTAATTTAAATGGAGTATTTAATTTCCAAATATTTGGGGCTTTTCTGTGTAGCTTGTTACAACTTCTGTTTTAGTTTTGTTTTGGTTCTAAAAAGTTACTCTGATATTTCAGCTTTCCAAATGTATTGAGACTTATGGTCTAGCATATGGTCTGTCTTGGCAAAAGTTTCACATGCACAGGAATATATATTTAAACACAAGGTGTTCAGATTCTGTTCAGATAGTAGTGTTTAGATTTTCTAGATTGTCAGTCAGTTTTTAAAATTGTTTTATAAGTTACAAGGACAATAGTTTTAAAAATTTCTGCTGTGGTTATGATTTTATTTATCTTTAGTTCTCTCAGTTCTTTGTGTATTTAGAAATATCTTATTTATACTTTTATGAATATCATGACTGTAATAAATATTATATTTTCCTAATTTGGCATGTCTTCCCTTATGTAATATTTGTGGTCTTGAAGTCTTCTTTGTCTGACATCTGAATCATATTACCAGTTTTCTTGGGTTTGCAGTGTGTCTGATATATCTTTTTCTATTCTTTCAATCTGTCTCCTTAGTGCTTCCGTTATAGAGAGCATAGAGATGGGTCTTTCTTGTCCAATTTAACCATCAGTGACTTCTAAGTCTTTGGGGTCTTAAGTCCCTTTGCATTAAACATACTAATGTGACTAGACTTATGCCTAGTATTTACCTATTGTTTTTCCAGTTGTCTCCTCTAGTTCATTCCTCTCGTGCTGCTTTGCTTCATTGTTTTGGGTTAATTGAATATTTGTAGTATCCTGTATTAACTCTCTGTTTATATTTTGGCTCCACCTCTGGGTATTTTGTATGGGTTATAATATGTACTCTTAATTTATGACAGTCTGCTTAGAGTTAGTATTGTACACTTCTCATGAAGTTAAAATGTGTGTATATATATATACACACACACACACACACATATATTATATATATATATGTATGTATTTGAGAGTGAGTCTCAGTCTGTCACCCAGACTGAAGTGCAGTGGCATGATCTCAGCTCACTGCAACATTAGGTGGTACTGTACTAACTCTGAAAGGACTGTGATAATTTAAAGATGCATGTTATAACCATAGAACAGTCACTGAAAAGTACAGAGAAGTATAGCTAAAAAAGCAATAGCAGAATTAAAATGTAATAGTAGAAATACTTGATTAATCTAAAAAGAATACAGGAAAGAATGAAGAAAAGAACAAAGTAAACTTTATAGAAAACAGATGGCAAAATGGTAGACCTAGACATAGTTATGCTATAAATTAGTTTAACGGTACTCTTGTTTTTCATTGCCTTAATTGATCAAATGATAGGTAAAGTATTTTAAAGTCTCTGTAGTTTTCTTTAAATCTTAACATTTTGTGCAATTTTTGCTTTACGAAGATTGATGCTATGATATTTACCAGTCATTTAGAAGACATATTGCAGGGTGTTGTGATAAGTTTAGGTTACTTACAAATCTTATATGATGAAATCAACATTTTTTATTTGATCAACTTAATAGAGGCATCCTGTTTGAAAGAAGAAAATAACAGATCTACAAATTTTCTGATTCATGTAATAACCATTATGATAATAAATGTTTTTATTTATTGAGTGCATACTGAAAAATGGTAGGAAGACTTTGTGCTGAAATATTTGTAAGCCTAGTATTTAAAAAATGTTTTGGCTGGGCTTGGTGGCTCACGCCTGCAATCCCAGCTCTTCGGGAGGCTGAGGTGGGTGGATCACTTGAGGTCAGGAGTTCGAGACTAGCCTGGCCAGTATGGTGAAACCCTGTCTCTATTAAAAATGCAAAAATTAGCCAGGTATGGTGGTGCACGCCTGTCGTCCCACCTACTTGGGAGGCTGAGATGGGAGAATCGCTTGAACCCAGGAGGCGGAGGTTGCAGTGAGCTGAGATTGCACCATTGCACTCCATCCTGGGCATCGCAGCGAGACTCTGCCTCAAAAAAAAAAAAGTTTCTAATTACCCCATGCTAAATGTGTTATAATGTTATTAATTTGATATATAACACATATGTAACATTTTATGTATGTGCTCATATAATGATACTCATTATCCCTCCCTCAAATTGCTCTTTTGAGTATTAAGAAAAGGTTATATAGAAAAACCAGTTTCAAAAAGTTTGGAACATAAGGCTACAGTAATTAGATGCTGAGAACAGCAGCAATAATAGTTGTCATTATAATATCTGATTAAGGCAATATTTGCACCCAGGTATACCTTGCTACAGAACTGTGTAATTAACCATTATACCTTGATGCTATTCATACCCTGCCTTCACTTTGTTGGCATAATCTGAAGTTTTAAACCATGATCACATACTGCATTTGCACAATTAAATTTTAAAATATATACAAGTAACACAGTCAAATTATTGTGTTTATTACAGGATTATATTCTGTTTCCATCCATAAGTACCATATGGTCAACAATGACATATCAAAGAGAATTCGGTTGTCACCTCTTGTTTCATTGTACCATGTTCACACTGTTCTTTATCTCTTCTTTCCATTGGCAGTATTATGTTCTCAAGAAGAATTATTCCAGAAGCACCCCTGAAATAATGTATTTCCTTAATTTTGGTATCATTAGCCCTTCTTTGCCTTTCTCTATAAATTGTCGTGATCAGTCATCTCTCTCAATTATAATATATACAACAGAAAGTACCTTAAAGGAGAAAAAAAAGATCAATAACCATGTTGGGTCTGGCTCAGGCTTAATGGAGTCCAGTAGTCCAGAATTTAAAGACGCATATGACCGTTTGATCCCTTTTCTCTAGTTCTCCATTTCTTGGTTTGACTTAAATCTGCAGTCACTTTTTCTTCATGTGAATTTGCAAAGGGGCCATTTGAAGCCCTAGATGCAATTATTAGCTGCCTTGCAATCTTGGTAAGATGTGTCCTTCTTCCCTCCTTATCCATGTAGAAGTCAGTGGGTGAAGAGATGGACAAGGCCTGAGTCACTAAGACATTCACTGACCTGGGAATAACTCAGGATAGGTCTGGTCGTATCCCCAATGGAGGCAATGTACCCTAATGACACAGGTCAGGGTCACTGGTCTCGTTGTCCAGGGTGTTATCTAAGCTCCTGGTCTCACAGCCAAGAAAATTAAGGAGCATGGGCACAAAAGGTGAGGTTAGTTGGAGCCAAAGTTTAGTAAGCAAAAGAAGGCGGCTCTCTGCAGCAGAGAGGGGAGTCCAAGTGGATTGCCGTTTTTACAGTCATTCAAAAACTTTTATAAGAAACTCCTCTCATCTCTGTACCACTTTGAGTAACTTATCAGTAAAGCTGTGTGTGCAACTCCCCTTATCTTATGCAGCTGTGGGTATGCCTCTAGGCAAGCACAAAGTGCCGCTTATTTTTGTTTGCATAACTGAGGGTTTGTTTTAGGTAAGCCCCCTCCTCCCTGTGCAGGCTCCCAGGAAGCCCACCATGTACATATCTGAAAAGGGAAGGAAACTTTTTCCTGGGAGCTTGCTAATCATACAAAGAATAAAGGGCTTCCATGCCAGACATTGCCTGCCGGCTTATCTGTGGCTTATCTGTGCAGCTGTAGTCTTGAGTTTTTCCCAGGCTGCTCTATTTTTGCCTGTAGCTGTGATTTTTTTTCAGGCAGGCAGCTTCTCCGAGGACTAGTTTCAGCTGTTTACTCAAGTAATTTTTCCTTTCCTTCTCCTTCACTATGATTATCAGCTCCCCTAGGACCTCATGGTCTGGAATGAAATATTCCCTGGGAGTCAGGGAAAGGAAGTTTGTTGCAAACATGGCCAGGCCAGACACTTATAAAAAGTGTCAAAGTAAAGTACACTTACATAAAGTGTAAGTGCTGCCACCACTACTAGGGTGCCAGGTACTCTAACACAAGTCTTTATCCTCATAGATGTAAATTAACATTTATACCACCAGCTCACACTGTCAAATGATTCCACGTACCCCGAATAAACATTGGCGCCTGGTGGGCAGCAACAAGCCCTCCCTCAAGGAATGAGTTCATTGGTTGGTTTATCCAGCTGCTCCTGCTTTGCTTATGGAAGCGCTCTGTTTTCTAGGGGTCTTAGAAGCTGTAGCAGTGGTAGAAAACCCCTTTTTTGTGGACCGTTATGACTTAGGCTTTTATCAGAGCCTCAGAGAATTGCTGTTGTTTTGTTGGTTAGGCTTAAGTTTCCAATCTGCATATACAATTCCTTTGAAGCACCAGACTTCCAGGCAATTTGATTGAGGGAACTTCTTAGGATATGAAATATCATCAGGCACCATTTCTAATCAATGTACCTAAGTTGTGACTTCACATTTAGAGAAAAAAAATATTTTTTTTCCTTGACCTCAGTCTGCAAAAGGCTTTCTTGGCCTCAGACTTCCTTCTGGAGGTGATAACCTCCTAAGTGGACTATCTTTAAGGGCCTGTGGTGTGTTCCCTCCTTTCAGGAAATTAGTGTATGCCTGGAGGCACTGGTAATGGCTTCTGTCATCTTACTCTGGCTTGGGAAGAATATGGCTATTGCAGATTTTTTAGTTTCATTACCACCTGACCTTCAGACTCCTTACGTGTTATAGGTAGAAAAGGTGCCTCCACAAAGTCGTGAGCTATTCTCTGCTTTCAGAAGGGCAGTGTGATATGGTCCTTAATTCTTTGTAGCAGCACCATCATGAATAGCTGCCACACCCATATACACCATTATCTTTTTTGGTGAAGACTGTAAGACTCCAGGCCATAATATCCAAAAGGCTATGTTAATGCACTACTTTGGTATAATCTGAAAATAATTGTCAGCTCCCCAGTGGAATGCCTGCCTTGGTCCACGTGGAATGTGGGCATATGGTAGAACTTCCTCGGAGGAACTAGAAGAGGAACTAAAGAATGTTAGGCATATAAATTATTGTTTCTTTTTCTTTTGGTTTCTTTCCACTGAATTATGTGTGAGCCCCCACACCCACCCTACCTGCCTGTCCTCTACCTTTACTGATGCTATTTTCATGCTGTTGTAGAATTGGATGTGTAAAATTAAATTAGCCTTTCTCCTAATAGCTGTAAAATAAAGGAACAAATTTGACAAAGTAACTACCTATCTGATACATTAGAAGGCTATTAGGCTGTACCACAAGTGAAAAAGTTCAATCCTGATATCTCAAAATAGTACCACTTGAAGGAAAACATTGGGACCATCTGTTTTTGTAATTGTAGTTAGAGTACAGATTTTTAAAATACGAGCTTCAGGCATAAAAATGCAGTATTAGCAACTCTCAACTTGATGAAGCAGTTACTAGTGTCCTGGGTGGGCCACAGGGAAAATAGTACCAACTGCATGTTATATTTAACTGCAATAAAAAATGGCAGTGCTGGCTATCTTCTGTCTCTGGGTCATCTCCTAAAGATCCTACAGAGGGAGCCATAGCTAGTGTAGAGGCTAGCCATAGCTAGCCATGGCAAAGACCACAGGGAACGCTCTTCAACATGCTCTACCCTGATCCTCCTCTACTCTGGTGTAGAGAAACGCCCGATTCATCACTAACAAGGTTAAAGGTGTAAATTGAGGGAAAAAAATTGAGAAAAGTTATCTTTTACATAAGACTTCAGAAAGAAATTGCATTGTCAGATTTGGAACTGGTTTGTAATTTCACCCAGTTGTCATTTTCATTTTAATTACTGTCACTGTTTTCTTCATCCTTGATAAACTATGAGCTCTTTGAGATTGTCTTTCATATCCTGATGTCAGATCTTCCTGTATTTTCTGACCATGTGCTCAGTAAATGCAATTTTAGCATTTGGAAGGGTTTATCAAATGATTGAAGGAGTGGGTAATAATATAGATTACATATACAGTCGGCCACATATGTGTATGTATGTGTGTTTGTGTATGTGTGTGTGTGTATATGTATATACAGTTGACTCTCTGTATTGATGCGTTTCACATTTGTGGATTCTTCAATCATGGATCGAAAATATTCTTTAAAAATATGGTTGCATCTGTACTGAACAGGCACACACTTTTTTTCTTGTCATTATTCTCTAAACAATGCAGTATGACAACTATTTAGCATAGTATTGACACTGCATTAGATATTATAAGTAATCTAGAGATTAAAGTATATAGGAGGATGCATGTAGGTTATATGCAAATACTGCACTACATCTTATATAAGGGGAACATCCATGGATTTTGGTATCTGGTAGGTTATACCTCCTCTTTGAGGAGGTGAGTATCGTAGACGCAGGTAAATATGATCCAGAGGGCAAAGAGGCATTGCCAGCCTCATACTGTCTGTCAGCTCCATGCTGAGTTCCATGAAAGCAGCCAGAGAGAGGGTAGTGTTCAATACCTGATGTAGAGACGATGTCACAGCAATGTTCCTCTATTGAATAAGTCACCAAAATTGTGAATGACTGAATAAATGGGCAAAGGGATTTGTTCCCTACCTGCTGTGGGATGTTTCTTGTAGTTATGACCTCCATGAAAGAGAGACTTGTATTTGGAGAAAGTTGACACTGAAACCATGACATTTAACTTTTGAAGTCATAATGGATCTATTTTTTTTAACATCATAAATGAAGATTATGCAGTACTGTACGTGCTTAAATTGACACAACCCCTTCCCTATTCAGGGCTGATTTATGTTCTATACTGAGTGACGGGCACAGAAGTAAATGTGATAATCCTATCCCATTGTTATCCTTTATTGTGGTCTTGCTGTCTCCTAGCAACACACTTCACACTGTATCTGAGTCATCATTCTCATATACATCTATGTAGGTACACTTCCACAGACTTAGGCCCATTTAATGGAGGAGCAACTCCAACATTAAGAGATCATGAAAGGTACCTCATGACATATATTGACCTAGTGGCAGAGCTGCTTAATTCTACAGCCTCTGAGTGGAATCCTCAAGACAGTAAAAACACAAGCTTGGTTTCTCACACACACTACCTGCTTTTTCTCATCCCCTTTAGTCCCTATTCCTTGCTGAGATGTGTTAGGCATTAAATGGTTGCAGTCTACTTCTGTGTGGAGTCTCTAAACACTGAGAAACCTCAAAATTTAAAAATTAAAATACAGAAGAACCTTTATGTTATTAAATAATCAGAGACAAGTTAAAATGTTCAAGAGAATAGGCCACTTTGTGAAATCAATGCAGGGAAGAAAAAAAATACTGGAGTGAAAACAATATAAAAATCATAATAGATGCTGTTTTTGTAGCACCAAGTGTGTTCTAGCTTCTGTGGTTGTTGCTTTATATCATTCTATATAATCTTTACCCAAAACCTACAAGTAGATATTATTTCCCCTATTTCAAAAATGAGAAAACCAAGGCAAATAATTAGTAAGTAGTATATATATATTATTCTGACTCTCAACTTCTGGATTCAAAGACCATGTTGTAGGATACCATTCTGTGTACCAGCATGGAATATGTTTTTAGTTCATCTGTTCACTCTAAAAATGTGGAGCATGTAGTATGAGACAGAACTGTTCTAGGCTTTGGGGAAGTAGCTGTGAGGATGGTAGTAGGGGTCCCTGTAATAATGAAAATAGACTATATTTGTATGTACAGGTACATACTCATTAAAGGAAACTGATGTTGGCATAGATTGCCCGGGTTCAAATTCCCATTTGGCATGTTTTCCTAGTTGTCTCTGTAGTGAGAGGAGATGGAATATACTAGCCATTACCAAAATTAAGAGAAATTGTTGGAAAATGTTTTATTTAGCACAATGACACACTAAATGTATTCAATAAATGTTACTTACAACTCTTTGAGAAAACATACATTTAAAAAACATGGCTTATGTTACACATATTACATGCTGGCTCCCAAAAAATAAACAGATATCTCCTAAGAAGTGTGTTGTTAAAACCAAATATATTCTTACTAACTAAGGGGAAGCCCATCTTAGCAGTGTCTCAGCAGCATATTAGGGGTGTGGGGGACAAAATCAGGATATCTGGGATCTTGAAGTTTCATTTTAGATGGGTCTTTCAGTATGGGAGCTTGATTAGGATTGGGTGAGGGTCATGACAGCAGTTTAAGATTGAGCATTACGACTTTGAAATGAGGGATTCTACAGTGTTGGGGCATAAACTGTGCTCTGATGCCTTCTGTTGATGAGTTGGTGGTCTTCAAGGAAGTTCCCAGAATGAACAAAAATACTTGAAACTTTTTTTTTTTTTTTTTTTTTTTTTTTTTTTTTGAGACGAAGTCTCACTCTTTCCCAGGCTGGAGTGCAGTGGTGCGATCTTGGCTCACTGCAAGCTCCACCTCCCGGGTTCACGCCATTCTCCTGCCTCAGTCTCCTGAGCAGCTGGGACTACAGGCGCCCCCCACTGCGCCCGGCTAATTTTTTGTATTTTTAGTAGAGACGGGGTTTCACTGTGTTAGCCAGGATGGTCTCGATCTCCTGACCTCGTGATCCACCCGCCTCGGCCTCCCAAAGTGCTGGGATTACAGGCATGAGCCACCACACCTGGCCAAATATTTGCAACTTTTATCTTCCTGGGCAAGAGTCTCAGAACATCCACACTGATATCAATGAAGTCAAAATAATAATAAAATCCCCAACAAAGACAGGAAGCCATGTGGGTAGATAATGTAAGTTGTGTCATTTCATGGGTCCGTGGATAAGCAGCTGTGCTTACGATTCTGGAGATCCACACTTGAAGGTATCAATGTGGAAAAATACTAAGAGGATTGTGGTCAGAGTTTGTTGTCAGCTACTGAGTGAGGAGCCAGGAACGTACAGCTTTTACCAAGAAAATCTATACCATCCACACTGTGATGAGCCCACAAGACCAGATATGGGACTGTTAGCCAAATTACTTAATTTTATTATGTCTTTGATTGCTTTCTTGTCCTTATCTGGGATATCAAAGATGCCAGAGAGATGGCAGGGATGGAAATTCAACATTCTTCCCCCAAAACAACACATTTTTCCCTTATAAAATTATTCTGAACAGTTTCATGAACCTCTGAGTCAAGATGGGGCATTCTCTAACTTGCCTGCTATTTGCTGTACAATAGCATGGAGTCAGCTTCAGGCTTCCCGATCCTTTCGAAAAGCATGAATTGAAGAGGCTTAGAGAAGAAAGCAACCCAGA
This sequence comes from Chlorocebus sabaeus, assembly GCF_047675955.1. Classification (NCBI taxonomy): domain Eukaryota; kingdom Metazoa; phylum Chordata; class Mammalia; order Primates; family Cercopithecidae; genus Chlorocebus; species Chlorocebus sabaeus. The sequence goes on along the minus strand of NC_132929.1, from coordinate 3,617,456 downwards.
ATTCCCCGTGTGGTTACAGTTTGCGTTCCTGCCTCAAGGCCTGGTTTTTCTCCTTTTGGAATAAAGTTATCTGAAGACCTCTTTTTCTAAGCGAAGAAACTAATGGGTCAAAATGGACCCTGGGTGATGTCGGGGACTATAGTGAAGGCAGACGTTAGTTCACCACTGAAATAAATTTCTGTCCAGTTTGCAGACAGTAGCCAGCAGACCTTTTTCTCCTTCATCCAATACCAGTCTTTCCAGATCTAGTCAATGATCTATTTAAAGCTGAAATATCCTTATGAGATTGTCAAATAGTGTTGTAATTTTTTGTATCACTCACCAAGAATAGGTTAGTACCCGGCAATAAATTTCATAGTACTGATATCATTAATAGATCTCAGGTGAAAGAAAAGTCGTGTGTCTTATAGGATCTGTGAAAGCCACCTCCAAATAGACACTCTGTTCTCTGGTTCTTTTTCATGTTCTGTTCCTCTGCAAGTTCATTTATAAAAGCTGACTTCCACAAAAAGTTCTCCAGTATTGTTTTGGAACCTTATTTTCTAACATATATACGAGCTGAGTCCCAGTTACTGATTCATTACAAGGAACTGGAAACGAGAAACTGAGTGGCTCATCAAGGAAAATATGTGCAGACCTAACGACAATGTGGTTATATGATTTAACCACTGCATACATAAATTATAACTAAGTATTGCACTCATACTGAGGAGTGATTTAATTGTAACTATGCCTTATAAGCAACATAATTAAATGTAGCTTTAAGCCAGATAGGCAAGAAAATAACAAAAGAATGCAGATTAAAACATGACAGTCCGTGGTATTGTCCTATGGGTCTTGAGTGGAAACTGTCTACATTTCCTGCAGTCATCTACTTGGACTAAAAATCCTGTGTAGCAGCCATCTCCTTCCAAAGACCATCTTACTTCTAATGAATTCTCAGCTTGAGGTCTCCAGGTCTCAAGATTTCTCAGCTTGAGGTCTCCAGTAATGATTTAAGATGGTTTATGCCTCTTTGGTTGGAAGACATCACTCTCAGTATCAACTCCCTGGAATGTTACCTCTGGATGAGTCGTTAACAGTATCTGATAGGGTCCCTTCCATCTGGGTTTGAGGGCTTGCTTTCTCAGCTATCTCTCCTGGAGATACCTGAGACCAAGTCTGTGAATTTAGATCATGTAAGGGTCATTTAGTATAGGAAAAGCTGCTTGCTTACCTCTTAGGGTAAGACTGAACAAATTGCTTGAGTTACCTGCAATATTTGGCTGTGATCACTTCCAATAATGTAGAGTCTAGAAGCAGAGGAGATATTCCTAAACTCGTGGGTTGGCCTGTTGCTAACTCAAAAGGGAAGATTTGATGAACCCCAGAGGTTGAGCTCATTGTCATTAAAGCAAACATTAGGCCATGTGAGTTTGAGAGTCTCTGATAGTTTTGCTAATTCGAGCTTAACATTTTTGTTTGTTCTTTCTATATTTCCTGAAGCTTAGAGTAATATGGACAGCAGCATTACTGTGTGGACTGGCAGAGCTGTACAAAGCTCTCCATCATCTCAGTAAAATGGAGATAGTTTACAGTTGTACTAGAAAGATAGTTTGGGAACACAAAACCATGTCAAATTTTGCTCTGGCAGAGCTGGAAATATCCAAACAAGGCTTCAGTCTATCCTCCAAATAAGCGACCGATTACCATACATACTCAAAACCCACTGCAGAAGGTTGTTACAAAATCTGTAAGTGTTCAAAGGGGCCCTGAGATTCTTGTTCATGCCCCATCTTTGCGTTTTTACCAAGATTATACTGGTTACAAGACACCACATGCACCCTCAATAATCTTAGTAAAATTTCTCCATCAATGTTGATTGAGTGCAGTAGCCAATTTTTCTTTGCTTAGGTAGATAATCGCATATTAAATTTTTGAAACTTCCCATTTAAGGTCCTCTGGCACTGCTAAGCATCTATCCTAGAATGTGAGATTTTCCTCTTGCAATTTACCTGCAGATTTATCTTAGTAACTGTTTGCCAACTGTGGAACCAATTGTTGACATTCTATAAGAACCTGTTTGAACCTGTCAGAAGGTTTGATTATGAGGACCAGGATCTTAGTGAAGGTTCCATGCTGGGGCTTCCTGGTATCCCCTTTTGCATTAGTGTTTATTTTTATAATAGCCACATCTTCAGCAAGCTTTGGAATACTCAAAAGTTCTGTTATTTGCTGACCATATTTAGTAGAGGCTCCTGCTGAGATCGATAACCCTGCTTGTTCATAAACAAAACCAAGAACTACACACAAACCATATCTGCCACCAGCACTCTCCTGTCTCACTGAAACGGACCAGATCTGTGGAGCGAAATGAGTCCTGTCATCTGGCAGATTTCCCCTCTGGTAGTGATTATAAGGGTGAAGTATGTCACATCATATGCTATCTGATATTCTTTTTGTCTCAGTCTTAAAGTATAGCACATCAAAGAACAAGATGAAATATGGATTTTTAAAAAGATTTCTAATAGATCTATTTAGAACATAGTTTGTGAACAAAGATTAGATAGTACACAGTTTCTTAAGGTAATGGAAAAAGATAGCAATTTTGAAAGTATTGCCATAAGTAATAAAGATGTGAGGTGCTAATGTGAAGTAATGTTTCATAGAAGTTTAAGCCTCTATGCTGAAAAATATGTGTTTTCAATATTGTGTATTTTCAGTAAAGGTTATCCAGCATGAGGGACTGTGAAACTTATAAGGAGACCCTAACCTACACCAAGCCAGCGGCGGCTTCCCGTAATTTAGCTGCTGTGGCCATTGCCGCTGGGTGAAGATACAGACTTCAATGAGCTGACCCCTGAGGATTCCCGTGAAATGCATTTAGAACATCAAGAGCTTGTGCCCAGCACTCACATACAAACTGGTAGAGAGTTCTGTGAGAATTGGGTAGGCCTAAAGTGGGAGGTCATTGGATGGCTAATTTTAACTCACAAAAGTCTCTTCGTGATTAGGTTCTTAGGGATCAGTTTTGGCTACCCATAATGTGGGTAAGTCAGAGAGATGGGCAATTTTGGAAAATTCAGGAATGTTCTGCAATAAGCATCCAAGGAAACCCAGGAATCCTCTTAATAATCTACTTAATAAACTACTAGCCTGAAAAGTTTTGAATAGCTTGTCATCTATCGGGCATAAAGGATTCATCTTTTTGGGATAAATCACATCATAGGTAATGAACTTAGACAAAATTCTAGCTTCTCTTTGGAAATTGTATGACCTTTCTGAGCTAAACCAAAGTAGATAGGTAGAATAAGTCTTAGAGCTTGCTTTGTCTTGGGAACACAGTCACTGGTCATTCATATTGTCTATTGATGAGAGTGGAGTCACAGAGAAATATAGGGTCCTTGAAATCCTTGTGAAAAGTAGGAAGGTATCTAAGTAAATCTAGGGGGTATAGTTCAAGTATACGGTTGATTTTGCCTAGGGGTGTACCAACAAGTACAGACTATTTTAATACAAAGGGACTATAACAAAAAAGTAGAACACAAACCTGCCACTGTAAGATATGCAGCCTCAAGGACTCATTGAAAAGAAGATGGTGTTTGGGTACAATAAAGAAACAGACAACGGTTATTCTATTTATGGTTCTGAGGTCCTGAACAAATCTGCTATCTCTGCCACTGGATTTTTGAGCATGGGGGGGTAAAAGAATTACAAGGGCTGGTACAAAGTTTTTAGCTATTATTTTAGGCCATTAGTCCTTTTTAACCTTTTGGTTTTAGAAGAAATTGTACAAATTGGGTAACAGTTTAGGTGGATAAACCTGAGCCCTAACCCGGTTTATCCATAAGAATGTCAAGCACTTCCTTGAGCTCTTCAATTTTGGCTTGATTTAGATTCAATAGTAGTTGTGAATCAATGTTCAGATTATCTACGGCTTCTCTATGAGTGGAGTCAGAGACTCAAGGTCTAGACAATCCAGATAGCATTTAATTTACAATTCCACCCACACAGTAACTTCCTATCAGGTGAGTGAATGTGGCATTACAGAGAAAGAAAGAATGTAATTTAGTTAAAGTCCAAGGGTGACTGCAATGGGCTGGAACAGGAGGAATATTTGATAATTATTGCAGAGACCTACCATGTGAGTAGTTTATTTTCAATGAAGACGTTGTGTAATAGTGATAAAGTTTAAGGCTGATGATATTTAGCACCCGTATCAGTTAAAAAATTTTCAGAGTTGTCATTTAACATTTAGAGAAAGTTTTCTTTTTGACTTGAAAGATGAAAGGTTTGTGCTTGATACCCACTGGAAGCGCCTTGATTTATCACTTATTTCATGTTTTGCCCCTTTGATTCTGAGCTAATGCAAAACAAGTGTTTTCCAATTTCCTTACTGCTTACAGGTGTCTTTATCAAAAGACTTCCTTATTCTGGGTTTAATATCTGGGATAGGAGGATGTAATTTTATCTCTACTTTGACTTTTTTAAATAAAATCCTTTCAAAATGTTTAGTGAAGCGCTAGAGATCTGGTAATGGGAATAATACTGCTCATTGTAGTTTTTTTTTTTTTAACACATTAAATCCTGGTTTTTTGGCTTCAGTTCATTTCTACAAAATGAGTAAAGATACGTATGGGCTCATATCTGCTCAAGGTCTACTGAGTCCTTCCTAAGGATATTAAAGAGCCTATCTTTGCTTTCTCCAGTGGACACATCCTTTCTTTGCGTGCAGGACTAGATTATAAAACAATCTATTTTCACAGGGAAGACTTTATGGGTAGCCTCCAAAAGACCTTGTCCAATGTCTTCAGTTTTTCTAAAATTCTTTTTTTCCTGTAAAATTTGAAACTCTTTGGTTTCCCGTGGTCTTTTATGTCACCACTGAGACTGACCCATTTTGCCTTTTTCATGTACTGTTTTGCATCTGTGGTTATCACTAAAATATGAACTCCTTGGTATAGATCTGGGAGCCCTGGATTCTAACTTCCTAAAGACGTTTTATAATCCTCTGCAAGTTTTCCTCTGTTCTGCCTGTGCTTTGAAGAGCCTTTGACAGGGTCTCTCATCTCAGAGTTAAATGGCTTAAAATCAACCACAGATGTTTCCCTGTTGTGAGGGTAGTTTAACATGAAGAGGTCATTGAGCTTTGGGGTTTTCTGGCTGTCTGAACGAGAAGAAAAATTGTTTAGAGGGAGAGATGGGGGAGAGAAGAATAATACGATAAAGTCTAGTTGGTTTGAGTTATGATTTGTTGGTATCTAAAACAGAGAATTTTTTTTTTCTTTTGCCCTGGCTAAGAAATTTCATAAGAAAGCAATTTTGAATGTTTCTCAGATTAATTAAAAATGTAGACTATTGGATGTTTGGAATTTTGATCTATTTTTATTTTAATACACCTCTTAAATAATTTTGTTCATATAAAAACTTCCCCCAAAGTGGCTGCTATAATTGTAAATCATCTCTGTTGAAATTATGCCATTTAAATAAGTATGTGAATGTGGGTTATATTATAAACATATGGAAGAAGAAGTCCAGAGGGTGTTTGGAAATAGAATGAGACTGGAGGCATACCCCTGAAAATGTGGTAAAACTCTGAAAAAAATGTTGCTTATGACCTCTTGGGTCTCACAGTCTAATTTCCACATTGTCTAACTTTAGAACTGAAAGAATTTGCAGTTTCTTGGGGGGTATCTAAGATTTTAAGAAGGGATTATTCTTAGAACCAGTCTAATGAGACTGACTGAGGAAAATTGTCATAGGTTTTGATAAGGACCTAGGGAAAAATTTCTCCAAAGGACAGCAGGCTGAGAAGGAATCTTACAAACTTCTCCATCCCTGGGGCTGTCTTGAGGGATGCACTCACCTGGGTGTCTCTCACTCTCTTCCCTATAAACATTCTTTATATATACACATGAAGTGGCAAAGACAAAGGCGAAGAGTAGCACCACTAGTAATAAGGCAGTTTCACCAAAAGTAAATTTTTTAAAGTCTGATCAAAGTGTTCCTGAAAAGAGTTCCTTACTCTTAGGAGACGAAATAATCTCGGTATACTGGGAGTGCAATGAAAGTATATTGGGGCTCAGTCCAATTTGATTTACTTAATACACTGTTGCATTAAGAGATAGTCCTGACCAGGAAGCTATAAAGGATATCTGAGGAGGACATTGAATTAAGGTTCTGAATTAAGGTTCTTGTGCCTAGGCTGCAAAGAGGTCTCAATCTTTGTGGATCTTGGTGAGATCTCCAAGATTGTTCAATACTGAATTCCTAGAAATACAACCTGAAGAATATTTTGATAAGGCAAAGCTGAGTTTATTCTTAATGTGGTAAGAGAAAGCAATCCCCTGATAGATATTAATAACATTTTGGACAAGGAAGGACAATGTTAGAATATTTATGAGACTTTAAAGACTCATTTAAGATTGATCTTTAAATGCCAGGGCTTGATGAGGATTTGGTAAGGATTATGGTAAAAGAGTTTACCGTTGGTGGTCACAGCAAAGATTTGGAGGTGAGGGATTCAAAAGGTCTTGGAATATAAGCCATTGATGTTTTCTTTTGATGAGTTAATAAGAATTTATAAGCCATTGATGTTTTCTATTGATGAGTTAATAAGTTTCTGAGGAAGTCCTTGTAATAATAAACATTATTCACAACTTTTATTTTTCTGAGCAAGAATTTACTGGAATAGTAAAGTTATGCCAGTGAAAATAGTGGAAAATTTAAATTGGAGACAATTAGTCATGAGAGTAGACATGATTTTGTTTCTCACAGTGTCAGTTAACAGTTCCCCTCTGTGCAAATCCTTCAATAGTTTACATGTTGTTTATGATAAACATCCGTAGAATGGCCCACAAAACTGGACCTGGTCAAGCCCACTTTCTGTCCCCTCTTACCTCTTAGCTACTACTTGCTGTTCTGGAACCACTGGGCCAGCTTCTGCACCAGATTCTGTCTTGGCCCCAAGCATTTTTCCACCATCTCTCTCTCTGCTTACTCTTCCGCCATCATCAGTTGTCAATTAGGCTAATCTGGTACACTTCTCTAAGTATCAATATCACCGCAGCATTGCTCTTTACCCGTTTTCACTGTTTTCAACACTGATCATGTAATATAAAATCTTATTTAATATTTTAAATGATTGTCCATCTCCTTGTACTAGAAGGTAAACATGCTGACTGTAGAGATTTTTGTCTGTGTCTTTTACTGCCCCAGTGCCAATTCTCTGACTTTGAAGGAAATAAAAACTGACTTAAACCTGAAAAGAAAGAGCTAAATTGGCTTCCAATTCTTTGAAGTAAAACTTGACACTTCAAAAGAATTGCTCTGGCAAGGGAGAAACTGCAAGAGAAATTTCAACTTCTTGCTCTTCAAAGAGAAAGACAAAATTATATAAAATTTTGAGGAAGGATGGCATTTAGGTTAAATTTATAATAAGCAGTATAGCTGGGTTAGGTGGAAGCAAATGGAGTTGGTCAGATGGGGTTGATTTGATCAAAGCCAAGTAGAAATGATTGGAAGGATTAGAGAGCAGACCAGTTCAAGCAGTGCTTGCTGATGTGGACATTTAACTGAAAACCCATTTTGACCAATTTTGCAGCTTCCTGAGTATGGGGTGAGGATATCCTTTTCTTTAGGGGAGAATAGGATTTTCAGCTGCTTTTGTACATGTGATGATGCCTTTAAGCAAGGGTGGTATTTTTCATTCTCATGACCAAAGCACAGACCATAAGTCTGAACACAGAACACTATACATGGTAATCTAGGTACTGTATGTGCCTTTGTAGGTGATTGCAATTTTTTCTTCATTTAAAATTTTAAGAACACTTGAAGAGTAACTTTTTACCAATCATTTAAAAAAATTGATTAAATGATAAAATCCCTTAAAAACACAGCTAATGAAAAAGACACAAAAAGAAATATAAAATATAGCCTTAAAGACACTGAACCCATAATTAAAGTATTCCCAAACAACAGTGCTCCATGCTGAAATGTTTCACTAGTAAATTTTTACAAATATTTAAGGGAAAAATATATAATTTTCATTTTCTCATGATAGCTGACTTCTAGTAAGTAAACATGACAATGAACTGTAAAAAATGGAATTTACAGAACATGGCTACTAGGAATATAGATCCAAGTAGCCTAAACACAATAATAGTAAATCAAATTATGTGATTTTTTTTTTTTTTTTTTTTTTTTTGAGACGGAGTCTCGCTCTGTTTCCCAGGTTGGAGTGCAGTGGTACGGTTTCTGCTCACTACAACCTCCACCTCCCAGGTTCAAGTGATCCTCCTTCCTCAGCCCCGCTAGTAGCTGGGATTACAGGCACACACCACCATGCCTGTTTAATTTTTGTATTTTTAGTAGAGATGGGATTTTGCCATGTTGGCCAGGCTGGTCTTGAACTCCCGACCTCAGGTGATCCACCTGCCTCAGCCTCCCAAAGTGCTGGGATTATAGGCATGAGCCACCACACCCAGCCAAAATATATTTTTTAAAAAGTCACTGCATTACAGTCATTTGGGATTTACTTGAGAAATGAAAGTTTTTGTTTGTAAACATTCAAAAAAGCATTCAGCACTTCTGGTTTCAGCTCTGATATGTGAAGAGCTTGTATGTTATAATTATTGTCCTTATAACAAGATAAAGCAGAACAAACTGAAAAATCAGTTATTTAATTGAACCCATCAGAGAACTGAGGCGTCAGGGAAAGTTGCCACCCCCAAAATCTGGGGACACCGATTGATACGCAGCTGAAATTTGCTGGAACAGAAACCACTGGAGCCACAAATTGATAGGAACATTTAAATAGCAATTTAGATGAATAGCTGGGCTGAATGTGGGCTACAGTGAAAGGAAGAAGCTCCTGGGGACCCCACATTTTTGTGGATTCTACCTCCAGGAACCTCAACAATTTATCATGGTAAAGGTTTAAGAAAGATCCCCTCCTGCTTCAGAAAGGGGGAGAAGAGTAATCATTGTGAAATACACCCAGAGCGTTCTTCATAACAAAGACCTAACCTCCAGGGGAAATATTTTACCTGAGCTGTACCTCCTAAAGGGATAAGGGGAAGGGCATTCCTTTCATTCCAGCTTTCTCTAGCTTTCCTGTTTTACCAATCAGGAAATAAAAAACCCACAATTGTCAGTAGAGGTCAGTGCTTCAAGGAAATAGATTGGAAACACAAGAACCAGAGAGAAGAGTAGAGAGGTCAGGTGGAGCTGAGGGAGAGGTTCTGCCAGTGAAGGAATATTTGTGATGGTTATAACACCAAGACACAGGCACACAGAGACTTACTCAAAAGGTTATAGAACACTCTCCCCTACGTCTTACCACCCCACCAGCAGTGTTCAGTGTAATAGTGGTTTACAGTTGAAAGAGAACACCAGTTCTCTCAGAGGAGTACTTAGGGAAGTCCAAAGTCAAGAGCAGAAACCAAAGATACTAGAGGGATTTGGCATTTCTGGTGCCTCTAGTAACAGCAAACATTAAACAAAGCCCAATTCCTCATCAGATTACTGTAAATAGCACTCTAAAGCCCCATTTACCTAGGTACTTGCTACCAGATACAATTCAACAAAAAATTACAATGCATATCCTATGACAAGAAAAAACAGTCAGAAGAGAGAAAGCAATTAGCAGAACCAGACTCAGAACAAAGACGTTGGAATTAACAATAGGGATTTAAAATAACTATGATTAATATGTTAAGGACTCTTAGACACATGCAAAAATAGATTATATAAGCAAATGGAAACTCAACCAAGAGGAAATGCTGGAAATAAAAAACACTATAACATAAATGAAGAATGCCTTCAACAGGCTTATAAGTAGATTCAGCACAGCCAAGGAAAGATTCAGTGATCTTGAAGATAGGTCAATAGAAATTTTACAAACTAAAATGCAAATGCAGAAAAAGGAAAGAGTGAAGAAAATGCGACAGAACATCCAAGAACTGCGGAGCAATTTTTAAAGGCGCAACGTAGCTGTGATTGGGATACTAACAGAATGGAGTATAGAGCATAATATATGTTTGAAGTAAAAATGGCCAAGAACTTTTCAAAATTAATAACAGACACCAAACCACAGGCCCCGAAAGCTCAGAGAACACAAAAGAGTAAAAATGCAAAAACAAACAAAAAAAGCAAAAACAAAAACAATAAAACCTACAAATATCATATTCAACCTGCAGAAAGACAAACACAGAAAAAAAAATCTTTAAAGAAGGTAGATAAAACATCCTGGTCTTCTCATCAGGAAAAAAAAATCCTAAAGTAATAATGTGGTAGTCAATTATGGCATATGGATATGTGGAGAGAATGGCAGCAATGCCACCAGAGATAGGAAAAAAAATGGAAATCCTCTAAGGCACCTGCACTAAGCATGGAGTGGCACAGTGTAATTTGAAGGTGGGTTTAAATTAGTTAAAATGTACATTGTACCCAGGGTGACATGGCAAAACCCCATCTCAAGTAAGAATACAAAAATTAGCCAGGTGTGGTGGCACACATCTGTAGCTCCAGCTACTTGGGAGGCTGAGGTGGGAGAGTTGCTTGAGCCCAGGAGGCAGAGGTTGCAGTGAGCCAAGATCACACCCCTGCACTCCAGCCTAGGTGATACAGCAAGACCCTGTCTCAAAACAAACAAAAATGTATATTGTAAGTTCTAGCGCAACCAGTTAAATAAGAAAAGATAATTGATATGCTAAGAAAGGAGATAAAATGGAATCATGTAACATGATCAAATAAAAGTAGAGAACACAGTAAAATAGAGGTCTTAAAGAAATAGTAATGCAACGACTAGAAAGCAGTTGCAAACATGGAATAGATTGATCCAACTGTATAAATAATCACTTCAGATGTGAATCATTTACATTGAAAAACAGAAACTGTCAGAATGGACTAAGACAAGACCCAACTAAATGGTTACAAGAAACCTACTTTAAAGATTTGAAAATAATAATAATAAAAAAAAATTAAAGATTTGGATACTCTAAAAGTAAAGGGATGGAGAAAGATATAACATGCTTACAGTAATCAAAAGACAGCTGGAGTAGCTATATTGATTTTCAGACATAGCAGAATTCAGAACAAGGAAGGTTACCAGGCATGAAAAGTGGCAATACATAGTGAGAAAGGGCCAATTCTACAAGAATATCTAAACGTGTATGCACCTATTAACAGTGTCAAGATATACATGAGGTAAAAGTTGATAAAACTGAAAAAAGAAATAGATAAATCCACTATTATAGTCAGAGGTTTCAACATCCCTCTGGCATAGACATAAATAAGAATATTGATAACCTGAACAGCATTATCAATTAACTTGTTTGATGCTTACAGAGTACTCCAACAACAGAAGAATATACATGAATATACATTGTTCTGAAGCTTACATGAAATACTCATGAAAACATCATACTATGTGCCATAAAACAAATTTAAAACATTATAAATTATACTAAATACTCAGGTCACAGTGTAATAAAACTAGAAACCAATAAAGAAAGACATAGCTGGGAAATCTCCAAATATTTGGAAACTAAAAAACACACTTCTGTATAATAGACACATCAAAGAACAAGTCATTGGAGAAAATAAAAATTATTTTCAACTAATTCCAACTGGACAATACTGGTTACAATTTGTGGGATGCAGCTAAAGCAGTGCTTGCAAGGAAATTTTTAGCATTAAATACATATATTAAGAAGAAAAAGATCAATAATCAATCTGAGCTTCCACCTTAGAAAAATACAGAACAGTTTGAACCTTAAGCAAACAGAAGAAAAGAAATAATAAAAGAATAAAAATCAATGAAATTTAAAACAGGAAAACAGTATGGAAAACCAAGAAAACCAAAAGTTGATTTGTTTAAAAGATCGGTAACATTGCTAAACTTCTAGTCAGGCTAAGCAAAGGAAAGAAAAAAGACAAATGACCAATATCAGGAGGAAAGGAGGGGGACATCAATATTGATTCCATGGACATGAAAAGGATAACAGAATACTAAGAACAACTCCATGCCCCCACATTTGATAACTTAAATGAAATGGACCAATACTTTGAAAATATAAACTGCCACAACCCCCAAAAGGAAAAATAGGTAACCTGAACAGCAATATATCTATTAATGAAATTGAATTAATAATTAATAACCTTCCCCCAAAACAGCACCATACCCAGAGAGTTTTACTAGTGATTTTTACAAAACATTTAAGGAAGATACAATACCAGTTCCCCACCATTACTTCCAGAAAATAGAAACAGAGGGAAGACTTCCCAACTCATTACATCAAACCATCATTACCCTAACATCATAACCAGATAAAAACATTACAAGAAAGAAAAACTACAGACCAATATCTCTCATGAAGATTGACATAAAACTCCTCGACAAACTATTATCAAATTGAATTCAACGATGTATAGAAAAATTAGTACCATTATGTACATTATGGGATTTATTCCAGGTATGCAAGGCTGTTTCAACATTCAAAATTCAGCCAATGTAATATACCACATCAATAGCCTACAGAAGAAAAATTTTATTATATCAGTAGATACAGTAAAAGCATTTCACAAAATTAAATATTCATGATTTTTAAAATCTCAGCAATCTAGGAATACAAGGAAACTTCCTCGACTTGATGAAAAAATTCTACAAAAAGCCCCACAGCTAATATCATACTTAAATGTAAGAGACTGTATGTTAATTTCAGGAACAAGGCGAGGATGGCCTCCAATTCTATGCAGCATCATACTGGAAGTCTTAGCTAGTGCAACAAGATAAGAAAAGGGAATGAGGCATACAGTTTGTGATGGACGAAATAGAACTGTCTTTACTCAAGGATGACATGGAGAAAATCCCAAAGAATCCACAAAAGAAAAGCCTGGAGCTAACAAGTGAGGATAGCAAAGTTAAAGGATATAAGGTTAATATACAAAAACCAATTGCTTACCTATAAACCAGTAATAGTCTATTGAAACTAGAAAAAAACTATAATAGCACCATAATAAAAGCAAATAAAACCCTTACGTATAAACCTAAAAAAAAAGAGGTTCAGGATCTATATGTCTGTATGTAGAAAACTAAAAAACTTTGAGAAAAGAAATCAAAGAAGATAAAAATGAACAGATATATTCTGTATCCATAGATGGAAGACTCAATATTATAAAAATGTCAGTTCTTCCTGACTTTATAGACTCAATGCAATTCTATTCAAAATCCCAGCAGGCTGTTTTGTAGATACTGACAAAGAATAACCGACATAACACTGAAGAAACACAAAGACAGAGGAGTCATACTACCTGATTTTAAGAGTTTTACTAGAAGCTGCAGTAATCAAGACTTTGTGGTACTGGCAAAAGAACAGATACAGATACATAAGTTAATAGTACAGAATAGAGAGGTCAGAAATAGACACAAACAAATATAATTAGCTGACCTGTGTCAGGGAACAAAGACAATCCGATACATAAAAGAACAGTCTTTTCAATTAATGGTGCTGCAACAAGGGGATGTCTATATGCAAAAAAAAGTGAACCTAGACATAAGTTTTAGATGTTTCACAAAAATTAACTCAAAATAGATCATAGAACTAAATATGAAATGCAAAACGTTAATCTAAAAGAAAATGAGAAAATATATGTGATCTTGGGTTTTGTGATGGGGAACACCAAAGACAGACCATGAAGGAAAAAAAAATGGTAAGCTTTTAAAATATAAGTTCTGTTTGGAAAAAGGCACTTAAATTCATTAAAAGATAAACCACAGATTGGGGGGGAAATATTTTCAAAACACATATCTAATAAAGGTATTCCAGTCAACTATATCGAGAACTCTTAAAACTCAGCAATAAGAAAACAGATGACCCAATTAAAAAATAGGCAAAAGATCTGAACAGACACCACACCAAAAAACAATACAAATGATAAATACACTTATGTAAAGATGCTTAACATTTTCTGTCACTGGAGATAAAAAGTAATAAAATACTCCACATGTACTCATGTACATGTACACATGCACTACACACAATATACATGACACATATTCACATATAATAGAATGGCTAAAATTCATCCAAAGCCTGATCATGCCAACTTCTGTTGAAAAGGCAAGCAACATTCATTGGTGGTGGGAATGCAAAATAGCACAGCCACTTTTGAAGACAGTTTGGCAGTTTCTTAGAAAGCTAAACATAGTCCTGCCATCTGTCTAGCCACTATGCTCCTTGGTATTTACCCAACTAATCTGAAAACTTATGTCCACATAAATGCCAGCACATGAGTATTACGGCTTTATTCATAATGACCAAAACTTGAAATTAACTAAAATATTATTCAATGGGTGGATGGATAAACAAACTGTGATACATTCATACAATAGAATACTATTACGCAATAAAAAGGTTAACCCATCAAGCCACACAAAAACATGGATAAATCATAAATGCATATTGCTAAGTAAAAGAAGCCAATCTGAAAAGAATACATACAATATTCTTCATTTTTGTAACATTCTGGGCAAGGCAAAACTATAGATACCAATGGTTGGCAGGGTTCGGGCGAAGGGACAGGGATGTAATAGATAAATCACAGCAAATTTATTCAGTATGGTACTGTAATAGTGTATACATGATACTGTGCATTTGTCAAAGCACAGTGAACTTTAAAACACAAATGAACCTTAATGTACACAAATTTTAAAAAATCATTTAGGAGTTTGGGGGATTCAAGATGGAATATAGTGTCTGACAAAAGAATCCAGCTGTTTTACAAATGTATTAAACAAGCTTACGAATAAGGTTGGGGGGGAAGATAATGATTTAAGTAACTTTGAAAATGAGTGGAATCTGTAAGACTAGAGGCAAAGTGACTGTACATGAGCACTGCACTCTACTTGATAAAGTTGTTTTCTGTAGGTGTATGAGTTAGAAATTCTAAATGATGATACATACATATATTGGAATTGAACAATTAAGTAAATGGTTGGCAGATGGTATACATTTTCTTATTGTTGGAATGAAAGGTTACAGGCAAGAAGAAAAGAATGATTTGTGTTGTAATGGATTAGAGTTGGAAACAGTGTAAACTTATGTTTAGTTTAATATACAGACAGATGGCTACACATAGAAATATAGATGCATGCATTTACATAGTTATTGTACACACCATTTGTCAACTGAGAATGCCTAGAAGCAATGACACTAGTAACAATGGGCACACCTAGAACCCAGCCCTTAGTTTCTAATACCATTCTCCATTAGAACAAATCAGGGATCCTTGTAGAAATGGCTGATAATAGGACTAGGTAGGAAATGTACAAGATGAGCCTGGAGCATCTTATAGTGCCAGAGAGTAAGGAAGTACTAAAAGAATAACCTCACATTGGTGAAAATATGTCAAAGGGACTCAGGAACCAACCAAAAGAGCTTCCAGTGGTCAAATCTGGAACAAATTTTTTAAAATAAATAGCATAATGTTAGATTACAAACCAAAGTATAAAATATCCATGAATCCATGCTGATGTAAATAATCAAATGAATAAATAAATTGGGGAGAACATAGATCTTTTGTGCAGCATAATTTCATATAGTTTTTATAAATACTTTTGCCATTAAGGAGGTTGAACTCCTTACTTGTCAAGTGTGGGAAGAAAGTTACTAGGCACAGTGGTGACTTTCTTTCAAAGAGTACAGGGTGGAAATGAGGGACGGAAGGGAAGAGTAACTGTGCAGGGAAGAAATCCGACAAGCACTGTCTCTGCATGGTAATCAAGGTTACCATCAGTAGTGATAAATCATGTTGATAGTATATACCTTTGATATGATGTGATAAGAATTGCACTTTACCTCTACAGTCTTCCTTCCAAAAACCCGTAAGATCAGTATCATCATGAGAAAAATCATCAAACAAATCCCACTTGAGATATACTCTACAAAATACTTGACTAGTTTTGCTCAAAACTATGAAGGTCATCAAAAAGGAAAGCTAGAGAAAGTGTGACAGCCAAGAAGACCCTAAATAGACAAGACAAGTAAATGGAATATGGCATCCTTTATGGGATCCTAGAAGAGTAATAGTACATGATGTAAAACTATGGAAATCTGAATAAAATGGGCTTTAGTGAATAATAATCTACCAATATTGGTTCATTGAGTGTGACAAATGTACCATATTACTACAAGATGTTAACAGGAGGGGAAACTGGGTGTAGGGTGTTTGGGAACTCTGTTCCAGCTTCACTTTTTAAAAAATCTTAAACTATTACAAAATGTTTACCTCAAAAATGAATTAAAAATCACTCAATG
Source organism: Chlorocebus sabaeus (assembly GCF_047675955.1). NCBI lineage: Eukaryota > Metazoa > Chordata > Mammalia > Primates > Cercopithecidae > Chlorocebus > Chlorocebus sabaeus. The sequence continues at coordinate 3,601,158 of NC_132929.1, read as the reverse complement.
TAATTCACTATGGTAACATAAGAGAGAAGAAAGTTACATGATCATATCAAAAGAGAAAAAGCATTTGATAATATATAAAAACTATTCTTTATAAGTCTCTTTATTGGAACTAGGAATTTATGGGAACTAAAAATTGAAAAAAATTTAATGAGATAAAGGGTATTTACAAAATAAATTAATTGTAAAATTATTGACAGTGGAGATTGAAAAAGCTTTTTTATGAGATTGGGAATAAAAGAGGGATTTTTTTTTTCTCATCATTTCTATTCATTACTATACTGGATGTCCTAACTAGGGGAGTACAGTCATAGAATAAGGATTGGAAATGGAAAGGTATACATTTCATTATTTACAGACAAGAAACAAGTCTGAACGTGATCAATTAAAATTAGGAAGTTAATTGAGCAAGATTGCTGGATTAAAAAGCAGATAACTAAAATTAAATGTATTTCTATGTAAAATGACAAATGAAAAATGAAGTTTTTAAAAGATAACATTTTGGGGAACATCAGAAACATCAATACCATAGGAAAAAAATCACACAAAATATTATAAACATTATGGAAAGGAAGCAAGTAATACCTTACAAATGGAGGGATATAATATATTCAGAGTGACAAATTCAATGACATATACTATTCATGTTAATTCTCCCCCAAATTCACTCAAGGATCCCAGTGCAAGAGCATTCTAAATCTGAATGCCATTTTTTTAAATGTTCAATCTAATTTCAAGAATTATATATGATACAAAGAGTCAAGAAGAGCCAAGATAGTCTTGATGAAGATGGACAATTTTGCATGAGTTACAGGGCCAAAATTTAAGGCCTACTATCACAAGGTTACAGTTACCAACAAAGACAGAAAACTAGCCTAATGGAACAAAATAGAGACTCCACAAGCAGATGAACGGATATATGATTACTTGATTTATGATAAAAGTACCACTCCTGCATGATGAGGAAAGAATGATTTGTTCAATAGTGCTGGATATCAATACGTAAAAAAAGTGAAGTCCTTTTCAAACCATACAAATAAATCATTTCTAGGTGTAATGTTGGTCTATTCATGAAAGACAAAACAGTAAAGCTTCTTGAGCATAACATAACAGGAGAATGTCATCATAATATGGGGGAAAGTGAAAAATACCAGTAACACTAAGCACAAAGGAAAACATTGATGAATTGGTTTGCATCCAAATTAAAACTTTTATTTCTCAAAGTATATAATCAATGAAGAAGCATCATATAAAAGATACAACATTTACATGTCAAACATTTAGAAAACACTTAAATGGGTACTTCACAAAAGAGGATATCTAAATGGCCAATACGCTTATGAAAAGGTATTCAAGGTCGTTAGCCGTGAGAAAAATAATTCAGACAACAGTCAGATAAACATCTTCCAGTGTATCTAGACAGTCCCCAATTTATAACGGTTTGATTTACAATTTTTCCACTTTGTGATGTTGTGAAAGTGATACGTATTCAGTAGAAACCATACCTTGGATTTTGATTTTTCATTTCCCGCTCTAGCCACTGGCTATATGACACTCTAGTGAGGCTAGGCAGCAGCAGCGAGCCATAGCTTCTAGCAATCATGCAGTTATGAAGGTAAACACCAATACTTCATTGTGTACTGTGTTGCCGTCATTTTGACCCACTGTAGGCTAATGTAAGTGTTCTGAGCACATTTAAGGTAGGCTAGGCAAAGCTATGACGTTCAGTACATTGGGTGTACTAAAAGTATTTTTGATTTACAGTGTTTTTAACATAGTGGATTTATTAGGAGGTAACTCCTTCATAAATCAAGGATCATCTGTATAAAATTTGAAAGTCTATGTGTTTTTAGAATTCTCTTAGTATTCACTAAAGTTGAATGGAGGCAACATACTCTCAGGCCAAAATATGTATATATTAGATATGGTGCCATATCTAATAGCAAAAATTGAAAACAAAGTGCCCATGAGGAGTTGAACGATAAGTAAACCTTAAAATATGCACATATTCTCTTAAGGAACACAGATACTATTGTGACTAATTCTTCTCCATGTGCGATCCACATAGATGATAAGATCCTCATGAGAAGAACCTAATTTTACACTTGAACTTTCCTTTGATTGAAAGATGAGAACTCTTGTGATTATTGGTATCATCTCTATGATATCATGTTATCTAGATTCACATAGTCTTAGCACCATTAAAATAGAAATTCTATTTGTGGGCTTCAGATAATCAGTCCCCTGTGGGAAACTTATTTTCATCCATCTGTTTCCTTCCAACTGAGCAATCCCTTATTTTATGTTAACCTGATTTTAGTGGTTCATTGTCATAATTTTTAGAAATTACACCTCATTTTTTTCCTGTGATTTTACTGTATTGAAGTAAATCTGGTTGGCATGATATACAATATTACATGAATGAAATTTGCCTTTGGTAACTGAGAAAGTTCAAATAGACCTTGGTTCTAGTGAAGACTTGTTTCTAAGGAATTTAGATTCATTCTTTCAGACAATATGAATATCATGGGGTCTTCTTCATGAGTTATCTATGTGAAGGGATTCTTGTAAGATTTTCACCTTTTACCTGAGCTTGCCTTGACTGAAAGTTGAAAAAATTTTGTGATTCATTGGTATAATTTCTACAGTGCAATATTTATTTGGATCTAAGCATGCAAGTAGACAAATTCATCCCTATTATAGTATTTCAGGTTTGCAGTGCGTTATGACATTTGTAGATCATTGATGGACAATGAATATTCAAGGAACCTGGCAGTTGTACCCAGGGGATTGAGATCCAGATACCTGTTTGTTTGCCCATAGATATAAAATTCAATAAAATTAGGAGCTTCCTGATATCTAGTTTACTTTTTTAGGAATAACACCCATGAGATACAGTTCTCATCTACTGCCCTAGTCCTGTCCTTAGATAAATAACACCAGAGGAAGAAGACTCTCTGGCCTCTTACATCAGGAACACATGAAAAGCCATGCTGAATCTGTATGAACTCCAATATACTTTCACAGAAGGGTTTAAGGATACCAACCCTGGTTATAATTTTTAGGACCAAATATATATATATAAATATATAAAATATATATTATATATCATATATTTTAAAAATATTTTATAATATATTATATTATAATATATAATTATATATTATATATATTTTAAAAATATATATATATGGAGTGTCATGGTTTGGGTCTTAAGGAGGTTTGATGACATAAAAATTATGCTCATAAGTATTATGCTGAGACCCATTCTTGGGAGGAGATGTGGGGGTGTCCTAGGCTATGCAAAACATAGCTATGGAAACAGAAGTTATTAAGAGAAAGAACAAGCAGTCTGAGAATTTAGATAAGAGATTGCAATAGAATAAAAGCATCAGATTAGTGAATGTTGTCCTAGTAATTTGGAATAAAAGTAATAAAAACTGGAGGCCGGGCGCGGTGGCTCAAGCCTGTAATCCCAGCACTTTGGGAGGCCGAGACGGGCGGATCACGAGGTCAGGAGATCGAGACCATCCTGGCTAAGCCGGTGAAACCCCGTCTCTACTAAAAAATACAAAAAACTAGCCAGGCATGGTGGCGGCGCCTGTAGTCCCAGCTACTCGGGAGGCTGAGGCAGGAGAATGGCGTGAACCCGGGAGGCAGAGCTTGCAGTGAGCTGAGATCCGGCCACTGCACTCCAGCCCGGGCGACAGAGCCAGACTCCGTCTCAACAAAAAAAAAAAAAAAAAAAAAAAATACTGGAGTCAGACTACTAAATGGCAAAAATAGGGACTTGAAGAACTTAATTTTATACCTGAGCTTTGCTTTGATTGAAAGTTGAGAAATCTTGTGATTTGTTGGTATCATCTCAAATCAACTTATTTTTCATCTCAACATGAAGAATATCAGCTCTAGCCTTTTGGAATTTCAGCAACTCAAATGCTTGTTAGAACTTATCCAGGACTGCTTGGAGGACCCAAAATACTAATAATCCATATGCCTTTTTTTCCAGCCAAAATTAGCTATCTTAAGAGTTACTTTTCAGTGCTCTGAGGATATCCACAAATATATCCCAAGGCACTCTGCAAATGTTTTCAGTCTGCGGCCCTCCACACTGGGGATGCACACTGGATTGTTGAATGGAGTGTTGCCTCCATTTGACTTTGATTGACTTGGACAGACACAATAAAGACCACATGAAAGCCCCCTCATGAAGGAGGGCTACGAACTTGGAGTCCAATTCTCCACCTCCCCTGACAGTTAGGCTGTTCAGTGCCTTGGGAATCCAACATGAAGGACTGCTTATAGCAGTCCTTGAAAACTTTCACAGAATGTGAACTGGGAGAAGCTAAATGCTATACTCACAAGCTGGGTGACTTCTCCATTGATTTTTACCATAGTTCACTGAAATATTTTCTAAACTAACAGGTATAAATTCACGGATAGATTAGAATAGATCCTTGGTCCTCTCCATTTTTCTGGCACTTTTGTTGCCAGGAATTCAAATACAACTAAGAGAAAAAGTGGGTAGCTAGCAAGAACAGATAATTTCTCAAATGTTGGTAGCAGTAACCCAACTTTGAGAAAATATGGAGAAAGAAAAGGAAAAAAAAAAACCTTAAGACTGCAGTGTTAGCTGCCCAGTTACAATTATTCACAAAGTAACAAACGCTTATTTCGGCCACCAATAAATAAGAGGGCACAAGCTAATGGGAAGTTAATACATCACTCTTGTAAAAAGTCAACACATTAGAAAAAGGAATCTTGGATGAGATTGAGAAAGATGCAAGGGATAAAACCTGACAAGCTTTACAACCTCCTTGAGGAGGTCTTCCCTACTCTATAAAATCAGAAAATAATTGGCAAATGGAGCAAAGCATGGGCAAAATTGATATAATGAGGAAACAGAGCTGGGAATAGGATAAACTTATGTGTCTGTTTCTTTTTCCCATCTTTTAATCTTTTTCTACCCTTTCTTCTGGATACTAGAGTAACGTATTCCACAATTTCTATAGACCTTTTCTGTTTTATCCTAAAGTAGGAAAACATCCAAAATACAAGTATTTCTGGACTATCTCCTACCTATTCTTTCTCCTCTGAGGTTTTCATGCAAATAGGCCTTCTCTAAGGAAAATATGCCTTGTCTCCTAATATTCTCAGTAATCTTTTAGGAAAGGGCCTGCTGTATAAACCAAGGGCTATGATCTTCTGTACTCTGAAGAGAGTGCTTTCGGAGCTTCTGGGATGCAAGGTATCTGCATTGCTAAGTATGGGCTTTCTGAAACAAAAGATGGCTGTGGGAGAGTGGGAGTCTCACTCAATGCTGGAGAAGCACCCCCAAGTTACAGAAAATAAACCCATATCTATGAGTCCTAGGAAAAAACGATAATGATTTAATAAAAGAGATCAATACCATTGTTGTTAACTTTCAAAAGAGAAAAAACCTTGACCATGTATAGAACATTTTCTCTATTTTTACCTCAAATACAATGTAATTAGGAAATTTAATAAAATATGGCATAGGAAAAAAAGACACATTCACTTCATAATGCTTCCATATTGCCTGTGAGAAAGTTAGGAAAACTTGACAGGGAAGGTCAAACTGTTTATAGATTTACGCGTGATCTTAGAGAAACAAGTTGTGATTCCTCTGACACTTGTAATTCCCAGTCTTGCTACTATCTTAATATCTGTTCCTGAGTTATCTAAGTATTTTTCTGTCATGGATTTATGTTCAATGTTTTGTTCTCCACGTTTAGCTGGGGAGTTGAGGTTCCTGTTTGAGTTTACCTGTGGAGCGGGAGGCTTTCAATATTTGTGGCAATGGATCTTCCCGGAATTCAGAGAGTCACCTACTGTATTCTCTGGGCATTTATAAGAAAATGTAAAGAATTTTCCTCACATTAGGATTCTATGCTAATTATTATTGATAGCTGCTAATACCTTACATGCTAGTAAAGAAGACATTTTAGCTTTACTAAATTTCTTAGACTCCCAGGACATAAAACCTTGCTAGCTAAGTTGCAATATTATCAAACTGAAGTAAAATATTTGGAATCTGTGTTCTTGGCAGATGCAAGGTGGTTGCATCCTGAAGTCAGCCTAATATACAAATGAAACAACATACTAAAAAAACAAAAACTTCACTGATTTTGAGGATTAATTGTGGATCTCTGCCTTTTATGAAAAGGCTAAGCCTCTCACTGAGATGGTACATGAAACATCACTAGAACCTTTTACTGAAGTCAAAATAAGGCTGAAGAAGTCTTTTATGCCCTTAAAATAGCAGCTAATTCTTCACGTGTATTACTTTTTTAACCTTGTTAAAGAAGCGGTTCTACCTTTTCTGTCTTGAGATTAAGGGTTACTCCAAAATTAGGCCTTGATTATAGGCACATTGCTTACTTTCCTGGGTTCTTGTATTTTGTTTCTCTGGAAATGCCATGATATTTACAAGGTAGAGTGGCAACCACTCCCCTGATTGAAAAGGCTCGTTCATTCCTTGACTCTGGGAAATTTAACTTACTTACAGGTACTTCATGTCATTACTGCTATTTTACAAGTTCATAAGACACAGTACTCATCAGTGTGCTGTCAAACGAGCTAAGAACAAGTCTTACTGTCTAATCCTAATGCTGTTCTAGGCAGGTGTAACCTTTTGACAGCTACTCTGTGGCCAGATCTTGACAGAATAAGTTGAACATGACTGTCTCAGAGTCATTGAGGATGACACTGGAGCATGATCTGATTTATCTAATATTCCTATTCCCAGTGCTGACTGAATATTCATCTATACTCTGTGTGAAAGACCCACAAGGGAATATAAAAGCATCTTCTATGGTAATCAACCCTCATGAAGCTTAGAGGCTTCTGTTTTTCAAAACATAAAATCAGCCCAAGTGGCAGAATTGTAGTGATTATACCAGCTGTTAAATTAGCCACCAGTTGTAAAGCATATACCTATACTGATATTAACTATATGTCTGTGGTCTGTTATGTGACTAGCCAACTTTGGAAGAATAGATGCTAATATCAATAGTAACTAAAATGTTACATGAGAAACTAATTTCTGATTTAATAGAGTCATTCAAACTTCTCTAACAGATTTATGTAATTGATTGTAAAGCTCACACTGGAAAACAAGATTAACTCTTTAAAAAGAAATTAATTTGCAGACCTAGCTGGGAAGGGCTTCTAAGGTTTAAACTGGGGAACTCAAACCCCTATCACTTCTATCAAAAACCTCCTATTCATAATTTCAGAAATAGCCAACTCTCTAAGAATTAGAAAATTAGGAATGAAGGAGAACTAAGATGAACACCATAGGAAAATGAGAATTACATAATGAAATCTTTCCTTTATTCCAATTGTTATATGATTGAGTGGCTTTTTCATACCACCACCAAGTTCATTCAAGCAAAAGGAATATACTGACAACTTGAAATCTCTGTAATAAGATCATGTAATTCAGGAAATAATATGAAGATATGCTCTTTTTCAGAAAAATACTTACCTAAGATAAGTCAAGAAAGCCGAAAGCCTGCTGAGGCCAATGATACCTAGGATCTCCTGGCACAAGAACTTCATAGAACTTCCCCCTTTAGAAGATATTCAGTATTCTTACCAGTGTTGTGTATTGGTGTCTGGATAGGCTAAAGCAGATGCTCAAACAGTGATCAAGCTCTTACTGAATCATATCATCTCAGCCACTGGAATTCCTGAATATCTGGAATCCAGTAGAGGAAGTCATTCTATGTCTATGGGAATTTGGGAGCTTTGTAATGCTCTACAAATACCAATAACTTACCTACCTGTTATCCCCAGTCTTCTGAACAAGTGGAATGAATGAACCACATGCCCTGAAGAATTATTTAGCTAAAGTAGGTAAAACTTTACCATCCGTTTCATTTAAAATAACATTAAATCCCTCTAGCAAGCACAACATTTCTCCCTTTGAGTTTGGAAGGTCTACGAATCTTGGGCTTAAGCCTAACCCATTCTCTGATACAATGGAAAACCCTCATGACCATACATGATACTTAAAGAGTTTGTGGGTTTCCCTGGGGCTCACCTTGCCAACATGTGGCCAGATGCTGAAAAAGCCCCCTGGGAATGTGTCATTGATATTGAACAGGAGGCTCAGTCTGTATCAAAGTGTTCTGATGACAGACTATGACCACACTGGACAGAACCCTATCAAGTGTGGTTGAGAATTCATAGTGCTATCAAGATGAAGGAGAAACTCAAGTGGATACGTGCTTCACATGTGAGACCAATATCCACCATTGAATGGGCCTTAAGGATAAATTCTCTAGACAGTAACCTTGAATAATATGGAAGCAGAAGAGAAAAACTTATCTGACAGCAGGAGAGATAGACTGTTTTGTTATCAATACTTTCTTCTTAATTATTTTGAGCATTACAATTTTGATACTTAGTTTGTATCAATTGAACATAAAGCTTATTATTAGTCTTTCTTTTAAAAATTAGTATCTCAACCTCAAGGAATTTTGTGGTAATTAAAAATTGTCCTGAATATGAGATGAGGACTCAATAAACCCCTTTCTTTGTCATAATACTTCAAACTCACCAACTGGATGATTTAAATTTGGAAGAAATGAAAAATTTCACATCTTCCCACTGATTAGCCAATATTACTGAAAAAAAATCTTAAATATGATCACCCTTTGTGTTATTGAAGATACTGATGAGAAGAAATATTTAATTAAGTTGAACTAATTATATTCAAATTGAAAGTCCCTGAAGGTTATCACAAAACTCCAACAACTCTGTATCTTTTTTTGTTTGTTTGTTTGTTTTTGAGCAGAGTTTCACTCTTGTTGCCCAGGCTAGAGTGCAATGGCGCTATCTCAGCTCACTGCAACCTCCACCTCCCAGGTTCAAGTGATTTTCCTGCCTCAGTCTCCCAAGTAGCTGGGATTACAGGCATGCACCACCATGCCTGGCTAATTTTGTGTTTTTCATAGAGACGGGGTTTCTCCATGTTAGTCAGGATGGTCTCGAACTCAGGTGATCCACCCGCTTCAGACTCCCAAAATGCTAGGATTACAGGTGTGAGCCGCCATGCCTGGCCCAACTCCATATCTTAAATAGCCATGGGGGTCCAATTTAATAAAGCTTAAATAGATACACAGATGAGGAGGAAATATCCCAGCCCAAATGATGAGGGTTAGTTTCTTCAAAACCCCCAAAACATATCCCCTAAAAATGAGCTTACCCTGTTTAGAACCTGGCAGTCTCCAGTCCCCATACTTATGAACTCAAGGATAATTAAATGGTCTGTATCATTTAATATTACAATAGCTAATGTGAATAAATGGAATTCTACTTGTACATGATAGGCTTTACCACTATGAAATGTTTTTACACAAGGACTAAACTGGCACTATGATCAAACTAAAATAGATTTCTTTTTTCAATAGTGGGGTCTGGCTTTGTTGCCTACACTGGAGTACAGTAGCACAATCACAGTTCTGTATTGCCTGTAACTCCTGGGCTCAAGGGATTCTCCTGTCTCAGCTTCCTGAGTACCTGGGACTATAGGGACGTGCCACCATGCCTGCCTATTTTTTCTTTCTTTTTCCTTTTTTTTTTTTTTTTTTTTTTTGTAGAGTCAGGGTTTTGCTCAGGCTGGTTTCAAACTTCTGGCCTCAAATTATCCTGCTGCCTCGGCCTTCTGAAGCACTGGGTTTGTGAGCCGCCATACCTGGCCAGAGATTATTAAATATAGTATTAGGGGGAATAAAAATTAGGACTACAATTGTAAACTCTTCTGATATAGATACAATTACTGATAAACTTAGTGCCTTGGACAAATTTGCAGAAAGATGCAAACATGATAGAATCAAAATCTAAACAAGATATGAAAATAAAGAAAAACAAAAATGGAATTGGGAAAGCATTTGGAATTTAACATCTGGTAATAAAATCCTATTGCAAAAAAAAATATATAGTAAAGAATTTTCAGAAACCTTAACTTGCATGAGGGCCACTGGTTATTCAACAACTACAATGTGTACTTGCTGGTACTGAAGTACAAGATTATACCTACTCAGGCAAACAATTAGGTATGGACATACTACTGTCTATGTAGAGATTAAATGATGGTGTAAAATGATTGATCATATTATAGGTAAGAGAGCCAAAATTTGGCATCGCAGATTGAAATTTATGAAAACTGAAATAAACGAATTTCACTAAAGTACATTTTCTTATGTACATAGTTTATAATGTATTATATAATTCATGAATCTTCAAAAGAAACATATTGAGCTATTCAATAAAAATTTACATTACAGCTTTAGGCCACCGAGCCCCATCTGTTGATTATGTACTTGGTATAAATTAGGGGGGAAAAAAAAAACGAGAGTGAAAACTAAGCCTCAAAGTATAAAGCATGTAGCAAAACAGACTACTAAAATTCTCAATTTCTAACCCTGTTATATATGGAGAATTCTTATGTGGAGGTAATAAAGAATCTGTTCAAATATGCACTAGTGGTATGACAGTTTCAAATAGCCCACTGAACTAGGAAATATTCGCTACCAAGGAGGTCAGGTATACCGATCTGGTCAACCTGGACATTGACATGAGATGTTCTTATGGAGTGACAGCTCCACTTGATGCTATCCTGTCACAAAATATTACTACCTCATGTTGATATCATTAACAGTTGAATACAGAAAGTAAGGTCTCTCTACAAGACAAGACCAACATCTCTGTAATATAAATGGGACTCTGAGTGTAATAGATTTAGGGTTTCTGAAAGAATTTTGAAAGTTAAGGATCCAACACCTGTAATCCCAGCACTTTGGGAGGCTGAGGCGGCTGGATCACGAGGTCAAAATATTGAGACCATCCTAGCCAACATGGTGAAACCCCGTCTACTAAAAATACAAAAAAAAATCAGCTGGACATGGTGGCACACACCTGTAATCCCCGCTACTGGGGAGGCTAAGGCAGGAGAATCACTTGAACTGGGGAGGCAGAGGCTGCAGTGAGCCGAGATCGTGCCACTGCACTCCGGCCTGGCAACAGAGGGAGACTCTGTCTCAGAAAAAAAATAAGAAAAAGAAAAAGACAGTTAAAGATCCTAAAAATTCCAACAAAATTGGAATATGAGACTGAGTAAATTCAATTCCAGCTAAACCCAGAATTGATTATGTTGATGAACACATGAATTTAATGTGTGTGAAAACATGTGAACTCCTCGTTGTCAGTCTAATGAGAGTGAGAGCAAAAAACACATCAAAGATGCAGGGAAATAACAATACAGAATAGGCTCATAACTGCATTCTAGATACTGGGATTGCTTTCTATTAAGGTATATAATTTTAGATCCTTGAGGAATCGCCACACTGTCTTCCACAATGGTTGAACTAGTTTACAGTCCCAGCAACAGTATAGAAGTGTTCCTATTTCTCCACATCCTCTCCAGCACCTGTTGTTTCCTGACTTTTTAATGATCGCCATTCTAACTGGTGTGAGATGGTATCTCATTATGGTTTTGATTTGCATTTCTCTGATGGCCAGTGATGATGAGCATTTTCTCATGTGTCTGTTGGCTGCATAAATGTCTTATTTTGAGAAGTGTCTGTTCATATCCTTTACCCACTTTTTGATGGGGTTGTTTTTTTCTTCTAAATTTGTTTGAGTTCTTTGTAGGTTCTGGATATTAGCCCTTTGTCAGATGAATAGATTGCAAAAATTTTCTGCCATTCTGTAGGTTGCCTGTTCACTCTGATGGTAGTTTCTTTTGCTGTGCAGAAGCTCTTTAGTTTAATTAGATCCCGTTTGTCAATTTTGGCTTTTGTTGCTATTGCTTTTGGTGTTTTAGACATGAAGTTCTTGCCCATGCGTATATCCTAAATGGTATTGAACTAGAAATACCATTTGACCCAGCCATCCCATTATTGGGTATATACCCAAAGGATTATAAATCATGCTGCTATAAAGACACATGCACACGTATGTTTATTGCAGCACTATTCACAATAGCAAAGACTTGGAACCAACCCAAATGTCCATCAATGAAAGACAGGATTAAGAAAATGTGGCACATACACACCATGGAATACTATGCAGCCATAAAAAAGGATGAGTTCATGTCCTTTGTAGGGACATGGATGCAGCTGGAAACCATCATTCTCAGCAAACTATTACAAGAACAGAAAACCAAAACCGCATGTTCTGTCTCATAGGTGGGAAGTGAACAATGAGGACACTTGGACACAGGAAGGGGAACATCACACACCAGGGCCTGTTGTGGGGAGGGGGCAGAGGGGAGGGATAGCATTAGGAGATACACCTAATGTAAATGATGAGTTAATGGGTGCAGCACACCAACATGGCATATGTATACATATGTAACCTGCATGTTGTGCCCATGTACCCTAGAACATAAAGTGTAATAATAAAAAAGGTATGTAATTTTAGAATATCTCACAAATAGCCCATGCAAAATCCTGCTGAAAGGCAACCATAAATAGAGAAAGAATATGTAAAAAAGTGGCATGGTCTAGTATATGCCAAACAAGGCAAGGGTGTATAAAAACCTCAAGGTCCCAGTATGAGAATCGTGCTTGTATTGCACACCCATGAAAAAGTCTTCTAAAAATTATTTTTTAAAAACTACATAGAATGGGTAAGATGAGAAAAAGGCATAAAATGGTCAAAAACACTGGGAGAATTCAAGGTTAATTTTGACAATGGTAATACAAATAGAAAAACTGACAAAAAAGAAAATATGTCTTACATTCGAAAACATATAAGTAGTTGTATACAAATGAAGACACGTACCAAAAACAAATTACAAAATATGAATCCATATATATATATAAAATGTACAATTTCAAACAATTCAAAAGTAAAAAGATGCAGGACAATAAAATATTCACAAACACGCTCGAAAAATAAATGCTGACGTCCGAATTAGACCAGTTCAACAGAAGTGTGGGGCGTGGATGGGGACCTACCTCAAAAATCACGTGGCGCCCAGGCCAAGGCTTCGATTTCCCGTGCACGCTTGGAGAGGATGCCTGGGAGGGCACCCACCATGCCCAGGGGCAGGCTATGTGACTGCCAGGTATGCAGCTGCAAGTGGTTTCTGGGCCAGCCTCTCTGGTTGGTCATGACCTGGTTGGTGGCCCTAGCCTGTGCCGCCTGGTCCTGGAGTAGCCCAGGGGGTCTAGCTGGGGGAGCCGGCTTGGGCAGCGGAGGTGCTCCCGGGGCCCTGCAGTAGGGCAAACCCTCTGCATCTTGGGTGAGCCCAGTGACCCGCCTGCCCTGTCATTCCAGGGTTGGGTGGCAGGGAGGGCCAAGGGTGTCTCGCATCTGTGATGGGTCAGTGTTTCCAGCAAGTGAGTCTATGGAGAAAGAGCCTACCTGAGTCTGCGCACCCTACTGCCTTCATGAGGTTCTGTTTGGACACCTGTCCTACTCCTGTCCCCCCAGATGGTGACCGCGGAGGAAGACTTGCGTTGGGCCCAATGGCGCTGGGCCAGTGTCTGTCAGCCAGGTGCCAGCCCCTGGTGCGCTGAAGCTCAGGCCCTTCCCAGCGCCCTGGCCTCCTGCACTGAGCTGTGGTGAGCACATCCGGGTCCTGATGGATACATGCGCGGGGAGGGTTGTGCCCTGGGTTGGGTCGATGATGAGAACCTTATATTTTCTTGAAGAGAGGTGATGACTTAAAAATCATGCTCAATAGGATTACGCTGAGGCCCAGTCTAGGTGAGAATTTTGGAAGAGGATGCTGGGATCCAGAGGCCCCCGACAGGGCCCCTGTATTTTGGGCTACAGACCTAGAAGCCCTGAAGGGCATCTGGAGGGGGCCCAAGCCTGGCTCTGAGCTCCTCCATGAGGCAGTCCAGGCTCCCTGTGTGGGCATATGCTGGGGCTCTGGTTCCCTAGGGGCAGGGCATGTGGGTGGCTCCTCCCTGACCTGCATTCTCCCCTGTGTCTTTCAGTGAGCTCTTGCGCCCAGGCAGGGCCCTGGCGTTGACTGGCATAGGTGAGTGGATCCTGCTGGGGTCATGGGCCATGAGCCAGGCTGGTGGGGTTACCAAGGGTCAGCCTTTGGGACAGGAGGGTTTCCTTAGGGAGCCGACCTGACCTGAATCCCCACTGAGGAGGGCTAGGTTCTCCAGGAGGGCGGCTTCCTTGGGAATCTGACCCAAGGAGGATATATTCTCTAAAGCCTTGCAGCAGTGATGGTGGTCCAGGCAGCAAAGGATTCCTTCAACCCCACCCAGGGCAGTGCCCAGCTGAGACTCAGTGTGCAGGTCTGGCCTTGAGGACTGCCCAGGCCACATGAGGGGGTCCATAGGAGCTCCAGGGCACCACAGGGGTCACACAGGAGCTCTCCTTCCCCAGAGAGGGGTGAGCAATCCAGCCCATGGGGTCAGGCCTTTGGAGATTCAAGGAGTGGGCCCCACCTAGGACCCTGAATGGGACCGAGCCTTTGAGCAATGGGCCATCCCAGTGGTGCCTCTGAGCCTAGTGGGGGGCGATGCGGCTTCAAGGGGGTTGGGTCAAGGCTGAGCTCTGGCCGGTGCTTGGTAGTGCTGCAGGCTGGCCCTGGGACTCGCTGGCTTTGGGCAAAAGGGCCAGCCTGCATCCTGCTGGGGGTCACCCCTTCCCCGTGGGCAACTAGCGGAAAGGGTGGCATCCTTAGGTGTGAAGGCCCGCTGTCAAGGGTCTTGTCCTGGAAGTTTGCTTCCCAGGCTTCTTCTGATCCATGGACTCACCTCCAGGGTGGTGGGGTCTTGAGCCCGAGGAAAGGAGAAGATACCATGTGTTCCCCGATTGGCCGAATGTGGCTTGGCTCTGTGTTTGGGAGGTGTGTAGGGCATGGATGGGGACCCATCGGAGGACACATGTGGCCCGGGGCCCCAGGTTGCGATTTCCCATGCACACTTGGAGAGAAGGCTGGGTGGGTGCCCTCCACTCCCAGGCACAGGCTATGCAACTACCAGGTCTGCAGTGGCATGTGGCTTCCAGGTCAGCCTCCTTGGTTGGCCATGAGCAGGTCGGTTGCCCTGGCCTGTGCCCAGTGGTCTTGGAGTGGCCCAGGGGTCCTGCAGGGGAGCTGATGTGGGTAGTGGAGGTGCTTGTGGGGCCTGCAATAGAGCACAGCCCAGGTGTCTTGTGCGAGCTCGGTGACCCACCTGCCCTGTCCTAGGGTGCGGTGATGGGGAGGGCCAAGGGTCCCCTGTGTCCGCAATGGGTCAGTGTTCCCATCACATGGGTCCATGGAGGGAGAGCATGCATGAGCCAGCACCCCCCACCACCATCCCCCTATGGAGGCGTGAGGCCATGTTTGGACACATGTCCTCCTGTCCCCCAGACGGTGAGCCTGGAGGAAGACTTGCCTTGGGTCCACTGTCCCTGGGCCAATGTCCATCAGCCAGGTGCCCAGTCCCTGGTGCGCTGAAGCTCGGCCCTCCCTGGCACTCTGGTCTCCTGCGCTGAGCTGTGGTGAGCACATCCAGGTCCCGCTGGATGTTTGTGTCGGGAGGGGGGTGCCCTGGGTTGGGTCGATGATGAGAACCTTACAGTGTCCTGAAGAGAGGTGATGACTTAAAAATCATGCTCAATAGGATTACACTGAGGCCCAGCCTAGGTGAGAATTTTGGAAGAGGACACTGGGATCCCCGGCAGGAGGGATTTGGGGCTGGAGACCTGGAGATCCTGAAGGGTATCTGCAGGGGCCCAACCCTGCGTCTGCGCTTGTCTGTGAGGCAGCCCAGTTTCCCTGTGCGGGCTTGGTGTCAATGCTCTGGTTCCCTGAGGCGGGGCACGTGGGTGACTCATCCCTGAAGTCCCGTTCTCCCTTTGTGTCTTTCAGTGAGCTCTTCCGCCCAGGAGGACCCCTGGCCTTGAGTGGCATAGGTGAGTGGATCCTGCTGGGCTCATGGGCCATGGACCAGGCCACGTGGGACCACTGAGGGTCAGCCTTCAGGATGGGAGGGATTCCTCAGGGAGCCAACCTGAATCCCCACTGTGGAGGGATTGGTTCTCCAGGAGGGCCACCTCCTTGGGAATCTGACCCAAGGAGGACACCTTCCCTAAAGCCCTGCAGGAGTGACATTGGTCCAGGCAGGAAAGCGTTCCATTAGTCACACACAGGGCAGCTCCCAGCTGAGACTGGGTGCTAGGGTCTGGCCTTCAGGACTGCCCAGGCACATGAGGCTGGGTCCCAGGCTGCTATTTCCAGTGTGTGCTTGGAGAGGGAGCCCAGGTAGGCCCCCTCCCCGCGCAGGGGCAGGCTGTGCGTCTGCCAGGTCTGCAGCAGTGCCTGCCTTCAGAGCCAGCCTCCTTGGTGGGCCTGAGCTGGATAGTGGCCTTGGCCCCACCCAGGGGTCATGGTGCAGCCCTGGAATTGCAGGGGAGCCACCATGGGGAGTGGAAGTGCTGTAGGGGCCTGCAGTAGGACACAGCCTGGGCATCTTGCCCAAGCCCAGTGACCAGCCTGCCCTGTTTTCCAGGGTTCAGTGGCAGGGAAGACCAAGGGTCCCCTACGTCCATGACCAACACTGTTTCACATGGATCCCATCACCTGGGTCCATGGAGGGAAAGCATGTGTGAACTAGCACCCCCTGCCTCCTTTCCCGCATGGAGGCATGAGGTTCTGTTCAGACACTTTCCTCTGTCCCCCAGATGGTGACCTTGAAGGAGGACTTGCATTGGGCCCAATGGCCCAGGGCCAGTGTCTGTCAGCCAGGTGCCCAGCCCCTGCCGCACTGAAGTTTGGGCCCTTCCTGGCTCTCTGGTCTCTTGCACTGAGCTGTGGTGAGTCCATCTGGGTCCTGCTGGATGCATGTGTGGGGAGGGGGGTGCCCTGGGTTGGGTCAATGATGAGAACCTTATATTGTCCTGAAGAGAGGTGATGACTTAAAAATCATGCTCAATAGGATTACGCTGAGGCCCGGCCTAGGTGAGAATGTTGGAAGAGAATGCTGGGATCCTGAGATCCCTGGCAGAGCTACTGTATTTTGGGATGGAGATCTGGCGACCCTGAAGGGCACCTGGGGGGCCCAACCCTGTCTCTATACTCCTCCATGAGGCAGCCCAGGCTCCCTGTGCAGGCTTGCTGTTGGCACTGTGGTTCCCTGGGGTGGGACACATTGGTGGCAGCTCCCTGAGCCCCATGCTCCCTTTGTGTCTTTCAGTGAGCTCTTCCACCCAGGAGGGCCCCCTGGCATTGACTGGCATAGGTGAGTAGATCCAGCTGGCATCATGGGCCATGGGCCAGGCCGCGAGGGGTTGCCAAGGGTCAGCCTTCGGGAAAGAAGGGTTTCCTCGGGGAGCCAACCTGAATCCCCACTGGGAAGAGATGGGTTCTCCAGGAGGGTGGCTTCCTGGGGAACAGGAACCAAGGAGGAGGATGCCTTCCCTGAAGCCCTGCAGGGGTGATGGTGGTCCAGGCAGGAAAGGGTTCTTTTAGTTCTACCCGGGGCAGCTCCCAGCTGAGTCTCAGGGCTTGCATCTGGACTGTCCTGACTGTATGTGGGGGCTACAGGGGTTCTGGGGTGCCTTGGGGGTCACACAGGAGCTCTCTGTCCCTAGAGAAAGGTAAAGGTGGGTGATCAGGCCCATGGAGTTGAGCTGTGGAGATTCAAGGATCGCACCTGACACATGGCCCTGAATGGAACCCACCCTGTAGAGCAATGGGCCAACCCATGGGCCTCTTTGAGCCTGAAGGGGGTCAGTGCTGTTTCACTGGGGTTAGATCGAGGCTAAGCTCTGGCTGGCGCCTGGTGGTGCTGCAGTCCAGCCCTTGGACTCATGGGCTTTGGGCCAAGGGGGCATCCCACGTCCCACTGAAAGTCACCGCTTCCCTGTGGCTGGAAGTTATCCCTTCGCAGTGGGTTAGTGGCCTCCTGAAGTGGGAAGGCCCACTATTGAGGGTCTGGTCCTGGCAATTTGCTGCCCATGCTGCTTCTGAACCATGAAGACACCTCCAGTGTGGTGGGTCTTGGGCCCAAGGAAAGGAGAAGACACCGTGCCCTCCGATTAGTCCAGTGTGGCCAGGCTGTGTGTTTGCAAGGTGTGAGGGCATGGATGGAGACTTACCAGAGAAAGCACATGGCCCTGGGACCCCAGCTTGTGATTTCCAGTACGTGCTTGGATATGGCACATAGGTGGGTGCCCACCATGCACAGGGACTGGCTATGTGACTGCCAGCTCTGCAGCAGCATCAGGCATCCGGGCCAGTCTCCTTGGTTGACCATGAACTGGTTGGTGGCCCTGGCCTGTGCCCAGTAGTCCTGGGGTGACCCTGGTGTCATGCAGGGGAGCTGGCATGTGTAGTGGAGGTGCTTGTGTGGCCTGCAGTAGGATGCAGCCCTGGCTTGTAGCCTGAGCCCAGTGACCTGCCTGTCCTGTCGTTTCAGGGTTCAGTGGTGAAAAGAGCATCGGGTGCCCTGCGTCTGTATTCCACATGGATCTCATCATATGGTCCATGGAAGGCAAGCATCCCTGAGCTGGCACACCCCACCTTCTGCCCGCATGGAGGGGTGAGGTTGTGTTTGGACACTTGTCCTCTTCCTGTTCCTCGAGATGGTGACCCCGGATGAGGACTCGTGTTGGGCCCACTGTCCCCGGGCCAGTGTCCATCAGCCAGGTGCCTAGCCCCTGTTGCACTGAAGCTCTGGCCCTTCCTGTTGCATTGGTCTCTGCGTTGAGCTTGGGTGAGCCCATCCAGGTGCCATTGGATGCCTAAGCAGGGAGGGGGTGCCCTGGGTTGGGTTGATGATGAGAACCTTATATTGTTCTGAAGAGAGGTGATGACTTAAAAATCATGCTCAATAGGATTACGCTGAGGCCCAGCCTAGGTGAGAATTTTGGAAGAGGACACTAGAATCCTGAGGTCCCTGACAGGGCCACACTGTATTTTAGGCTGGAGACCTCGAGGCCCTAAAGGGCATCTCATGCAGGAGCCCAGCCCTGTCTGTGCTCCTCCATTAGGCACACCAGGCTTCGTGTGTGGGCTTGGTGTCTGTGCTCAGCTTCCCTGGGGGTGGGACACGTTGGCGGCTCCTTCCTAAGCCCCATTATCCTCGGTGTCTTTCAGTGAGCTCTTCTGCCCAGCACACCCCCTAGGATTGACCAGCATAGGTGAGTGGACACTGCTGGTGTCATGGGCCATGAGCCAAGCGGTGGGCAGTCCCCGAGGGTCAGCCCTCAGTTCACCTGGGTTTCCTCAGGAGCTGACCTGAAGTGACTGGGGATGTGTCCTCCAGCAGGGAGGCTTCCTTGGGAACTGGACACAAGGCAGAGGCCTTCTCTGAAGCCCTGCAGGGGTGGCAGTGGTCCAGGCAGGAAAGGGTTTTCTCAGCCCCACGCAGGGCAGTGCCCCGCTCAGACTTGGTGCTCGGGTCAGGCCTCTAGGATGGCCAGGACACATGAGGGGGGCAACAAGAGCTCTGGGGCCCCACGGGCATCTCATGGGGGCTCTCCAACCCTGGAGAAGGGCGGGCGATTCAATCCATGGGGTCGGGCCACGGAGATTCATGGTTGCAGCAAACCCATGACCCTCAATGGGACTGACCCTATAAGCAGTGGGCCCTCCCAGTGGCACCTCTTTGAGCCATCTGAGGGGCGGTGCTGTTTCTCTGAGGTTGGGTCAAGACTAGCTGTGGCCAGTGCCTGATGGTGGTCCAGTCTGTCTCTGGGACTCGTGGGCTTTGGGCCAAGGCTGTAGCCCGTATCCCACTGGGGGTCACCCCTTCCTTGTGGGCGAGTGGCGGTAATGGTGGCCTCCTGAGGTGGGAAGGTCCACAGTGGAAGGACCTTTCCTGGAAATTTGCAGTCCAGGCTGCTTCTCAGCCATTAGGACAACTCCAGAGGTCGGGGTCTTAGGCCCAAAGAAAGGAGAAGACACCATATGTCTCCCAGTTGGCTGAGTGTGGCCCCGCTCTGTGTGTGGGAGGTATTATGTGGGGCATGGATTGGGACCCACCAGAGAAAGCTTGTGGCCCTGGAGCCCCAGGCTGCAATTTCCAGTGGACCTTGAGGAAAGAAGGGTGGGTGCCCTCCATGCACAGGGCAGGCTGTGCAACTGCCAGGTAGGCAGCAGCACGTGGTGTCCGGGCCAGCGTCCTTGGTTCACCGTGAGCTGGTTGATGTCCATGGCCCCTGCCCAGGGGTCCAGGTGCTACCCGGGGTTGTGCAGGGGAGCTGGCATGGGCAATGGAGGTGCTCGAGGGGCCTGCAGTAGGGCATAGCCCAGGCATCTTGCCTGAACCCAGGAACCCACCTGCCCTGTCTTTCCATGGTTCAGTGGCTAGGAGGGCAAAGAGTCCCCCCCATCCATGACACATCAGTGTTTCCTATGAATCCTATCACATGGGTCCACAGAGAGAGAGCATGTGTGAGCTAGCACCTCCCACCCCCTTCCCCGCGTGGAGGCCCGAGCCCCTGGTTGGACACATGTCCTCCTCCTGTCCCCCCAGATGGTGACTGCAAAGGAAGACTTGCTTTGGGACCACTGGCCCCAGGCCAGTGTCCACCAGCCAGGTGTCCAGCCCTTGGTGCACTTAAGCTCAAGCCCTTCCTGGTGCCCTGGTCTCCTGCCCTGAGCTGTGGTGAGCAAGCACATCTGGGTCCAGCTGGATGCATGTGCGGGGAGGGGGGTGCCCTGCGTTGGGTCGATGATGAGAACCTTAAATTGTCCTGAAGAGAGGTGATGACTTAAAAATCATGCTCAATAGGATTACGCTGAGGCCCAGCCTAGGTGAGAATTTTGGAAGAGGATGCTGAGATGCCAAGATCCCTGGCAGGGCTGCTGTATTTTTGGGCTGGAGACCTGGAGTCCCTGAAGTTCATCTTGGGGTGTCCAACCCTATCTCTGTGCTCCTCCGTGAGGCAGCCCAGCTCCCTGTGTGGCCTTGGTGTCGGCCCTCTAGTTCCCTGGGGTTGAGGCACACTGGAGGCTCCTCCTTCCTGAGCCCCTGTTCTCCCCTGTGTCTGTGTCTTTCAGTGAGCTCTTCTGCCCAGGGGGACCCCTGGCCTTAAGTGGGATAGGTAAGTGGATCCTGCTGGGGTCATGGACCATGAGCAAGGTCGCTTTGGGTCACTGAGGGTCACCCTTCAGGCCACCAGGGATTCCTCAGGGAGCCCATCTGAAACCCACCGGGGATGGATGGTTTCTCCAGGAGAACAGCTTCCTTAGAAATTGGTCCCAAGAAGGATGCCTTCCCTGAAGCCGTGCAGAGATGACGGAGGTCCAAGCAGGAGAGGGTTCCTTCAACTCAATGCAGTGTATGTCCTAGCTGAGACTCAGCGCACAAGTCAGGCCTGGCGGGCTTTCCAGGCCGCATGAGGGGGTCCACAGGGTCTCTGGGGGCAATGGGTGTTATGCGGGAGCTCTCGGTCCCCGAGGCTTGCAGAGGGGCAGGGTGTGGGTGATTGGGCTTATGGAGTCAGTCCGTGAAGAGTCAAGGATCAGGCCTAACCCATGGCCCTGATGGGACTGACCTGTGGAGCAATGGGCCATCCCAGCAGTGCCTCCTTGAGCCTGGTGGGGGCGGTGTGGCCTCAGTGGGTTTGGGTCAAGACTGAGCTCTGGCCTTCACCTGGTGGTGCTGCAGGCTGGCCTTGGGAATCATGGGCTTTGGGTCAAGGGTGCAGCCTGCGTCCAGCTATAGGTCACCCCTCCCCGAAGTGGAGTGGCCGGAAGGATGGCAACCTGTGGTGGAAAGCACGCTGTCAAGGGTCCTGTGCCGGCAATTTGCTGCCCAGGCTGCTTCTAAGTCATGGGGTCACCTCCAGGGTGGCGGGTCTTGAGCCGAAGGAAAGGCAAGGACATCATGTGTCCCTGATTGATTGGGCATGGCCCGGCTCTGCGTTTGGAGGTATGCGGTGCATGAATGGGGACCCATCAGAGAAGGCACGTGGCCCCGGGGCTCCAGGATACGATTTCTGGTGTGAGCTTGTAGAGGGTGTCTGCAGTGGCACATGGCATTCAGGTCAGCCTACTTGGTTTGCTGTGAGCTGGCTGGTGGTCCCGGCCCTGCCCAGTGGTCCCGTTGTGGCACAGAGTCATGCGGGGGAGCTGGTGTGGGCAGTGGAAGTGCTCCAGGAGCCTGCAATAGGGTGCATCCTGGGCATCTTGCTCAAATCCTGTGACCTGCCTGCCCTGTCCTTTCAGGTTTCTGTGGCAAGGAGGGCCAAGGGTTCCCCGCGTTCTTAACCGTCACTGTTTATAGGGATCCCATCTCTTGAGTCCATGGAGGAAGAGCGTGTGTTAGCCAGCACCCCCTGCCCACTTTTGTGCATGGAGGCATGAGGCCGTGTCTCTACACCTGTCCTCCACCCCTCCAGATGGTGACCCCAGAGGAAGACATGCATTGGGTCTGCTGGCCCCGGGCCAGTGTCTCTCAGCCAGGTGCTCAGTCCCTGGTGAGCTGAAGCTCTGACCCTTCCTGGCACCCTGGTCTCCTGCACTGAACTGTGGTGAGCACATCCGGGTCCCTCTGGATACATGTGCAGGGAGGGGGGTGTACTGGGTTGGGTCAATGATGAGAACCTTATATTGTCCTGAAGAGAGATGATGACTTAAAAATCATGCTCAATAGGATTACGCTGAGGCCCAGCCAGGTGAGAATTTTGGAAGAGGATGCTGGGATCCCGAGCTCCCTGGCATGGCCACTGTATTTTAGGCAGGAGACCTTGAGGCTCTGGACAGCATCTCTGGGGGGCCCAACCCTGTCTCTGCGCTCCTCCTTGAGGCAGCCCAGGTTCCCTATGTGGGCTTGGGCTCCGGTTCCCTGAGCCCCCATTCTCCCTTGTGTCTTTCAGTGAGCTCATCTGGCTAGGTGGGGCCCCCAGGCATTGACTGGCATAGGTGAGTGATCCTGCTGGGGTCATGGGTCATCAGCAGCAAGGGGTCACCAAGGGTCAGCCTTTGAGACAGGAGGGTTTCCACGGGCAGCTGACCTGAATCCACACCAGGGAGGGGTGGGTGGTCCTCCTAGAGGGCTGCTTTTCTGGGAATCAGACCCAAGGAGGATGCCTTCCCTGCAGCCCTGTGGGGATGACGGTGGTCCAGGCAGGAAAGGCTTCCTTCAGTTTCACATAGGGGAGCTCCCAGCTGAGTCTCAGTGCATTGGTCTGGCCTTGACGACTGACCAGGCCACATGAGGGGGGCCACAGGGGCTTCAGGATGCCATAGGGTCACACAGGATCTCTCCATCCCCGGAGAAAGGTGGGCATAGGGCCCATGCATTCAAGCTGCAGAGATTCAAGAATCGCACACAAATTATTGCCCTGAATGGGACCAACCCTGTTGTGCAATGTGCCATCCCAGGGCGCCTCTTTGAGCCTGAAGGGGGCGGTGCTGTTTCCCTAGGTTTGGGTCAAGGCTGAGCTTTGACCGGTGCCTGGTGGTGCTATTGTCCAGTCATGGACTCGTTAGTTTTAGGCCAAGGGGTCAGCTCTGTGTCTAAAGGATCCCCTGTGCTGGGGATCTCCCCTTTCCTGTGGCTGGAAATCACCCCTTCCCCATTGGCAAGAGTCAGGAAGGGTGGCCTCTGAGGTGGAAGGCCTGCTGTCAAGGGTCTTGTCCCTAGAATATGGTGCCTATGCTGCTTCTGAGCCATGGGGTCACTTCCAGGGTAGCAGGTCTTGGGCCCAAGGAAAGGAGAAGTCACCATGTGTCCCCGATTAGCCAAGTGTGGCCCTGCTCTGTGTTTAGGAAGTGTGTGGGGCATGGATGGGGACCCACCAGAGAAAGCATGTGGCCCT
Organism: Chlorocebus sabaeus; assembly: GCF_047675955.1. Classification (NCBI taxonomy): domain Eukaryota; kingdom Metazoa; phylum Chordata; class Mammalia; order Primates; family Cercopithecidae; genus Chlorocebus; species Chlorocebus sabaeus. Next base: position 3,577,398 of record NC_132929.1, on the reverse strand, counting down.
GGGACCCCAGGTTGCGATTTCCAGTTCATGCTGGGGTAGGGCGCCTGGGTGGGTGCCCACAATGCACAGGGGCAGGCTATGTGACTTGCAGGTCTGCAGCAGCATCTGGCACCCGGGCCAGCCTCCTTGGTTGGCTGTGAGCTGAATGGTAGCCCTGGCCTATGCCCAGTACATCTGGTATGACCCTGGGGTCCTGTAGGGGAGCCAGCATGGGCAGTGGAGGTGCTCATGGGACCTGCAGTAGGACACAGCTGGGGCTTCTTGCCAGAGCCCAGTGACCCGCCTGCCCTGTCTTTCTGGGGTTCGGTGGCTGAGAGAGCATTGGGTGCCCTGAGTCCATGATGGGCCAGTGTTCTGCATGCATCCCATCACATGGGTCCATGGAGCGTGAGCATCCCCTCAGCCGACACACCCCACCTTCTGCCCCCATGGAGGGATGAGGTTGTGTTTGCACACCTGTCCTACTGTTTCCCCAGATGTTGAGCCCAGAGGAAGACTTTGCACTGGGCCCAATGGCCCCAGGTCAGCATCCGTCAGCCAGGTGCCCAGCCTCTGGTGCACTGAACTCAGGCCGTTCCTGGCACCCTGGTCTCCTGCATTGAGCTGTGGTGAGCACATCTGGATCCTGCTGGATGCATGTGTGGGGAGGGGGTTGCCCTGGGTTGGGTCAATGATGAGAACCTTATATTGTCCTGAAGAGAGGTGATGACTTAAAAATCATGCTCAATAGGATTACGCTGAGGCCCAGCCTAGGTGAGAGTTTTGGAAGAGGATGCTGGGATCCCGAGGTCCCCAGGAGAGCCCCTATATTTTTGGCTGGAGACCTGGAGGACGTGAAGGGCATCTTGGGGGTGCCCAACCCTGTCTCTGTGCTCCTCCATGAGGCAGCCTGGGCTCCCTGTGCGGGCTTGGTGTCGGCCCTCCAGTTCCCCAGGTTGAGGCACAGTGGAAGCTCCTTTCTGAGCCCTGTTCTCCCCTTGTGTCTTTCAGTGAGCTCTTCCACATGGGAGGGCCCCCTGGCATTGACTGGCATAGGTGAGTGGCTGGTATCATGGACCTTGAACAAGGCTGCATGGGGTCGCCAAGGGTCAGCCTTTGGGAAAGAAGGGTTTCCTCAGGGAGCCAACCTGAATCCCCACTGGGAAGAGTTGAGTTCTCCAGGAGGGTGGCTTCCTGGGAAACAGGAACCAAGGAGGATGCCTTCCCTGAAGACCTACAGGGGTGATGGTGGTCCAGTCAGGAGTTCCTTCAGTTCCACTCAGGGCAGCTCCCAGCTGACTCTTGGTGCTCGCGTCTGGACTCGAGGACTATCCTGGCTCTATGAGGGGGGCCACAGGAGCCCCGGGGTGCCATAGGGATCCCACAGGCGCTCTCTGTCCCTGGAGAAAGGTGGGTGATCGGGCCCATGGAGTTGAGCCTCTGAGATTCAATGATCGCATCTGACACATGGCCCTGAATGGGACCCCCCCGTTAAGCAATGGGCCATCCCATGGGCCTCTTCAAGCCTGAAGGGGGTTGGTGCTGTTTCACTGGGTTTACGTCAAGGCTGAGCTCTGGCTGGTGCCTGGTGGTGCTGCAGTCCAGCCCTTGGACTCATGGGCTTTGGGCCAAGGGTGCAGCCCGCATCCCGCTGGAAGTCACCCCTTCCCTGTGGCTGGAAGTTATCCCTTCCCAGTGGGCTAGTATCAGGAAGGGTGGCCTCCTGAAGTGGGAAGGCCCACTGTTGAGGGTCTGGTCCTGGCAATTTGCTGCCCATGCTGCTTCTGAGCCATGGAGTCACCAGTGTGGTGGGGTCTTGGGCCCGAGGAAAGGAGAAGACACTGTTCTCCCTGATTAGTCCAGTGCGACCAGGCTGTGTGTTTGCGAGGTGTGAGGGCATGGATGGAGACCCACCAGAGAAAGCCTGTGGCCCTGGGACCCCAGGTTGTGATTTCCAGTACGTGTTTAGATACAGCACGTGGGTGGGTGCCCACCATGCACAGGGACTGGCTATGTGACTGCCAGCTCTGCAGCAGCATCAGGCATCTGGGCCAGTCTCCTTGGTTGACCATGAACTGGTTGGTGGCCCTGGCCTGTGCCCAGTAGTCCTGGGGTGACCCTGGTGTCATGCAGGGGAGCTGGCATGTATAGTGGAGGTGTTTGTGTGGCCTGCAGTAGGATGCAGCCCTGGCTTGTAGCCTGAGCCCAGTGACCTGCCTATCCTGTCGTTTCAGGACTCAGTGGCAGAGAGAGCATCGGGTGCCCTGCGTCTGTGATGGGCCAGTATTCCACATGGATCTCATCACATGGTCCATGGAAGGCGAGCATCCCTGAGCTGGCACACCCCACCTTCTCCCCACGTGGAGGGGTGAGGTTGTGTTTGGACACTTGTCCTCTTCCTGTTCCTCGAGATGGTGACCCTAGATGAGGACTCGTGTTGAGCCCACTGTCCCCGGGCCAGTGTCCATCAGCCAGGTGCCTAGCCCCTGTTGCACTGAAGCTCTGGCCCTTCCTGTTGCCTTGGTCTCTGCGTTGAGCTTGGGTGAGCCCATCTGGGTGCCATTGGATGCCTAAGCAGGGAGGGGGTGCCCTGGGTTGGGTCGATGATGAGAACCTTATATTGTTCTGAAGAGAGGTGATGACTTAAAAATCATGCTCAATAGGATTACGCTGAGGCCCAGCCTAGGTGAGAATTTTGGAAGAGGATGCTGGGATCCCTAGGTCCCCAACAGGGCCACTGTGTTTTGGGCTGGAGACCTGGAGTCCTTGAAGGTCACCTGGAGGGGGCCCAAACCTGTCTCTACGTTCCTCCATGAAGCAGTCCAGGCTCTCTGTGCAAGCTTCGTGTCAGTACTCAGATTCCCCTGGGTGGTGCATGTGAGTGGCTCATCCCGGAGCCCCTTTTCTCCCCTTGTGTCTTTCAGTGAACTCTTTCACCCAGGAGGACCCCTGGCCTCGAGCGGCATGGGTGAGTGGATCCTACTAGGCTCATGGGCCATGGACCAGGCCACGTGGGGTCACTGAGGGTCAGCCTTCAGGACAGGAGGGATCTGACCCAAGGAAGACACCTTCCCTGAAGTGCTGCAGGAGTGACATTGGTCCAGGCAAGAAAGGGTTCCATTAGTCCCACACAGGGCAGCTCCCAGCTGAGACTGGGTGCTAGGGTCTGGCCTTGAGGACTGCCCAGGCCACATGAGGGTGGCCCCAGGCTGTGATTTTCGGTACGTGCTTGGAAAGAGAGTCTGTGCACCCTCCCCGTGCAGGGGCAGGCTGTGCGTCTGCCAGGTCTACAGTGGCGCCTAGCTTCAGAGCAAGCCTCCTTGGTTTGCCTGAGCTGGTTGGTGATCCTAGCTCCTACCCAGGGGTCACAATGCAGCCCAGGAAGTACAGGGAAGGTGGCTTGGACAGTGGAGGTGCTCCAGGGGCCTGCGGTAGGGCACAGCCTGGGCATCTTGCTTGAGCCTAGTTACTCGGCTATCCTGTCCTTCCAGGGTTCAGTGGTGGGTACAAGGGTTCCCTGGGTCCATAACTGCCCCTGTTTCACATGGATCCCATCACATGAGTCCATGGAGGTAGAGCATGTGTAGCCAGCAGCCCCTCCCCGCTTTCCTGCATGGAATCTTAATACCTTGTTTGGACACCTTTCCCCTGTCCCTCCAGATGGTGAGCACAGAGGAAGAATTGCATTGAGCCCTTTGGCCCCGGACCAGTGTCTGTCAACCACATGCTCAGCCTTCCGTGTGCTAAAGCTTAGGTCCTTCCTGTCATCCTGGTCTCCTGCACTGAGGTGTGGTGAGCCCATCCAGGTCCCTCTGGATGTGTGAGTGGGGATGGGGGTGTCCTGGATTGGGTCGATGATGAGAACCTTATATTGTCCTGAAGAGAGGTGATGACTTAAAAATCATGCTCAATAGGATTACGCTGAGGCCCAACTTAGGTGAGAATTTTGAAAGAGGACGCTGGGAATCACAAGGTCCCCGGCAGGACCACTGTATTTTAGGCTGGAGACCTCGAGGCCCTGAAGGGCATCTCATGGAGGGGTGCCCAACCCTGTCTGTGCTCCTTCATTAGGCACACCAGGCTTCCTGTGTGGGCTTGGTGTCCACACTCAGCTTCCCCGGGGGTGGGACACATTGGCGGCTCCTTCCTGAGTCAAATTCTCCTCAGTGTCTTTCAGTGAGCTCTTCCCACCAGCAGACCCCCTGGGATTGACTGGCATAGGTGAGTGGACACTGCTGGTGTCATGTGCCATAAGCCAAGCAGCGTGGGGTCCCCAAAGGTCAGCCCTCAGGCCACCTGGGTTTCCTCAGGAGCAGATCTGAATCCTGACTGGGGATGTGTTCTCCAAGAGGGCGGCTTCCTTGGGAATTGGACACAAGGCAGAGGCCTTCTCTGAAGCTCTGCAGGGGTGGCAGTGGTCCAGGCAGGAAAGGGTTTCCTCAGCCCCATGCAGGGCAGTGCCCAGCTCAGACTTGGTGCTCGGGTCAGGCCTCTAGGATGGCCAGGCCACATGACGGGGGCCACAAGGGCTCTGGGGCACCACGGGCATCTCACAGGGGCTCTCCAACCCCAGAGAAGGGTGGGCAATTTGGCCCGTTGGGTCAGGCCATGGAGATTCAAGGATTGCACCAAACCCATGACCCTCAATGGCACCGACCCTGTTAAGCAATGGGCCCTCCCAGTAACACCTCTTTGAGCCATGTCGGGGTGGCGCTGTTTCTCTGAGGTAGGGTCAAGACTAGCTCCGGCCATTCGCTGATGGTGGTGCAATCCAGCCATGAGACTCGTGGGCTTTGGGCCAAGGGTGCAGCCCGTGTCCCGCTGAGGGGTCACCCCATCCTTAGGGGTGAGTGGCGGGAAGGGTATCCTCCTGAGGTGGGAAAGCCTGCTGTGGAAGGAACTTTCCTGGAAATTTGCACTCCAGGCTGCTTCTGAGCCATGAGGTCACCTCCAGGGTGGCAGGGTCTTGGGCCCAAAGAAAAGAGAAGACACCATATGTCTCCTGATTGGCTGAGTGTGGCTCTGCTCTGTGTGTGGGAGGTGTTGTGTGGGGCATGGATTGGGACCCACCAGAGAAAGCTCGTGGCCCTGGAGCCCCAGGCTGCGATTTCCAGCGCACCTTGAGGAGAGGCCTGGGCGCTTGCCCTCCATGCACAGGGCAGGCTGTGCAACTTCCGGGTTGGCAGTGGCGCATGGCATCCGGGCCAGCGTCCTTGGTTCGCTGTGAGCTGGTTGGTGTCCCTGGCCCCTGCCCAGGGGTCCCAGTGCTGCCCGGGGTCATGAGGGAAGCCAGCATGGGCGAGGGAGGTGCTCGAGAGGCCTGCAGTAGAGGGCACAGCCCAGGTGTCTTGCCCAAGCCCAGGAATCTGTCGGCCCTGTCCTTCCATGGTTCAGTGGCTGGGGGGCAAAGGGTCCCCCACGTCTGAGACACATCAGTGCATCAGTGTTTCACATGGATCTCATCACATGGATCCACAGAGAGAGAGCAAGCGTGACCTGGCATCCTCCACCCCCTTCCCTGTCTGGAGGCCTGAGCCCCTGGTTGGACACATGTCCTCCTCCCGTCCCCCTAGGTGGTGACCCCAGAGGAAGACTTGCCTTTGGGTCGCTGGCCCCAGGCCGGTGGTCATCATCCAGGTGCCCAACTTTGGTGCACTGAAGTTCAGGCCCTTCCTGGCACCCTGGTCTCCTGCACTGAGCTATGGTGAGCACATCTGGGTCCCACTGGATGCGTGTGTGGGGAGGGGGGTGCCCTGGGTTGGGTCGATGATGAGAACCTTATATTGTCCTGAAGAGAGGTGATGACTTAAAAATCATGCTCAATAGGATTACGCTGAGGCCCAGACTAGGGGAGAATTTTGGAAGAGGATGCTGGGATCCCATGATCCTAGCAGGGCCACAGTATTTTGGACTGGAGACCTGGAGGCCCTGAAGGGCATCTCAGGGATGCCCAACCCTGTCTCTGCACTCATCCTTGAGGCAGCCCCGGCTCCCTGTGTGGGCTTGGTGTCGGCCCTTCAGTTCCCCAGGGGCGGCGCATATTGGAGGCTCCTTCCTGAGCCCTGGTTCTCCCGTGTGTCTTTCAGTGAACTCTTCTGTCCACACGAGCCCCTGGCCTTGAATGGGATAGGTAAGTGGATCCTGCTGGGGCCATGGGCCATGAGCCAGGCAGCTTTGGGTCACTGAGGGTCACCCTTCAGGCCAAGAGGGATTCCTCAGGGACCCAACCTGAAACCACCAGGGATGGATGGTTTCTCCAGGAGGGCAGCTTCCTTGAAAATCTGTCCCTAGAAGGACACATTCCCTGGAGCTATGCAGAAATGATGGAAGTCCAGGCAGGAAAGGGTTCCTTCAACCCAACGCAGTGCATGTCCTAGCTGAGACTCATTGCACGAGTCAGGCCTGAAGGACTTCCCAGGCCACATGAGGGGGTCTGCAGTATCTCCGGGGGCCACAGGTGTTATGCAGGAGCTCTTGGTGCCCGAGGCTTGTGGAGGGGTAGGGTGAGGGTGATCAGGCTTATGGAGTCGGGCTGTGAAGATTCAAGGATTGGTCCCAACCCATGGCCCAGAATGGACCGACCCTGTTGAGCAATTGGCCATCCCAGCAGTGCCTCCTTGAGCCTGGTTGGGGCGGTGTGGCCTCAGTGGGGTTGGGTCAAGGCTGACCTCTCGCCTTCACCTGGTGGTGCTGCAGACTGGCCCTGGGAATCGTGGGCTTTGGGCCAAGGGTGCAGCCCACAGCCCGCTAAAGATCACCCCTCGTTGAAGTGGAGTGGACAGAAGAGTGGGATCGTGTTGGGGAAGTCCCACTGTAAAGGGTCCTGTCCTGGCAATTTGCTGCCCAGGATGCTTCTGAGACATGGGGTCACCACCAGGGTGGCATGTTTTTGAGCCGAAAGAAAGGAGAGGACATCATATGTCCCCTGATTGGCCGAATGTGGCCTGGCTCTGTGTTTGGGAGGTGTGTGGCACATGAATGGGGACCCACCAGAGAAGGCACATGGCCCTAGGGACCCAGGATGTGATTTCCTGTGTGAGCTTGTAGAGGTTACCTGGATGGGTACATTCCACGCCCAGGGCCAGGCTGTGTGAGTGCCAGGCCTGCCGTGGCACATGGCATCCAGGCCAGCCTCCTTGGTTTGCCATGAGCTGGTTGGCCCTGACCCATGCCCAGTGGTCCTGGTGCGGCCCTGGGGTCATGTGGGGGAACTGGTGTCAGCAGGGGAAGTCGTCTCTGGACCTGCCATAGGAGAGCCCATGGTAGGGTGCGGCCCGGGGGTTCTGGTCTGAGCACAGTGACCCACCTGCCCTGTCCTTCCAGGGTTTGGCGATGGGGAGGATCAAGGGTCCCCTGTGTTCATGATGAGTCTGTGTTCCCCACGGATCCCATCACATGGGTCCATGGAGGGCAAGGATGGGTGAGCTGGCACCCCCAGCATACTTCCCTGTGTGGAGTGGTGAGGCTGTTTGGACCCATGTCTTCCACCTGCCCCCTCAGATGGTGAGCCCCAAGGAAGAATTGCTTTGGGCCTCCTTGCCCCAGGCCAGTGTCCATCAGCCAGGTGCCCAGCCCCCGGTGCACTGAAGCTCAGACCCTCCTGGTGTCCCGGTCTCCTGCACTGAGCTGTGGTGAGCCCATCTGGGTTCCTGTGATGCCTGTGCGGGGAGGGGGTTGCCCTGGGTTGGGTCGATGATGAGAACCTTATATTGTCTGAAGAGAGGTGATGACATAAAAATCATGCTCAATAGGATTACGCTGAGGCCCAGCCTGGGTGAGAATTTTGGAAGAGGATGCTGGGAAACATGAGTTCCCTGTGAGGTCCACTGTATTTTTTGGGCTAGAGACCTGGAGGCTCTGAGGGCATCTGGAGGGTGCCCAACCCTGTCTCTGTGCTCCTCCATGAGGCAGCCCAGGCTCACTATGTGGGCTTGGTGTTGGCCCTCCCCTTACCTGGGGGCAGGGTACTTTGGTGGCTCCTTCCTGAGCCCCCATTCTCCCCTGTGTCTTTCAGTGAGCTCTTCTGCCCAGCAGACTCCTGGCATTGACCAGCATAGGTGAGTGGATCCTGGCGGCATCATGGGTGATGAGTCAGGCTGCGTGTGGGGTTACCAAGTATTAGCCTTCAGGCAGGAGGGTTTCCTCAGGGAGTCGACCTGAATTTCCACTGTGGAGAGATGGGTTTGTCCTCTAGGAAGGCGGCTTCCTGGGGAATCAGACCCGAGACGATGCCTTCCCTGAAGCCCTGCAGGGGTGACAGTGGTCCAGTCTGGAAAGGGTTCCTTTAGTCTCACGCAGGGCAGCTTCAAGCTGACACGTGGTGTGTGAGTCTGTCCCTTCCCCAGAGAGGGGTGGGCAGTTGGGCCCGTGGGGTCAGGCTGTGGAGATTAAAGGATCACACCCCACTCATGGCCCTGAATGCGAATGACCCTGTTGAGCAATGGGCCACCCCAGTGGCACCTCCTGGAACCTAGTGGGTGGCAGCTTGGCTTCAACTGGTTGGGTCAAGGCTGAGCCATGGCTGGTGCTTCATGGTGCTCCAGGCCAGCCCTGGAATCATGGGCTTTGGGTCAAGGGTGCAGCCCGCCTGCTGCTGGGGGTCACCCTTTCTTCGAGGTCAATGGTGGGAAGGGTTGCGTCCCGAGGTTGGAAGGCCCCCTCATGAGGGACCTGTCCCAGGAATTTGTTGCCCAGGCTGCTTCTGAGCCATGGGGTCACCTCCAGGGTGGCAGGGTCTTGGGCCCAAGGAAAGGAGGGGGCACCTTGTGGCTCCTGATTGGCCAAGTGTGGTCCAGCTCTGTGTTTGACAGGGGTCTGGGATGTGGATGAGGACCCAGCAGAGAAAGCATGTGGCCCTGGACCCCAGGCTGCGATTTCTGGTGCGTGCTTGGAGAGGGAGCCTGGGTGGGTGTCCTCCCTGTACTGGGGCAGGCTGTGGGACTGCCAGGTCAGCGGCAGTGCCTGGCATCCAGGCCAGCCTCCTTGGTTGGCCGTGAGCTGGTTGGTGACCTTGGACCCTGCCCAGGGGTTCTGTTGTTGTCCAGAGTCATGCAGTGGAGCCACCGTAGGTAGTGGAGGTGCTGCAGGGGCTGCTGGCACAGCCTGGGCATCTTGCCTGAACCCAGTCTCTCGCCTACTCTGTCCTTTGAGGGTTTGGTGGCAGAGAGGGCCAAGGGTTCCCTGGGTCCATGACTGTCATTATTTCATATAGATCCCATCACATGGGTCCATGGAGGGAGAGCATGTGAGCACCAGCACCCCCTCCTCGCTTTCCCGCACAGAGGTGCGAAGCCCCGTTTCGACATCTGTCCCCTGTCCCTCCAGATGGTGACCCCAGAGGAAGACTTGCGTTGTGCCCACTGGACCCAGGCCAGTGGCCAGTTGCCAAGCCCCTGTTGAGCTAAAGCTCAGGCCCTCCTGGGCCCTGGTCTCCTGCATTGAGCTTGGTGAGCACATCTTGGTCCTGCTGGATACCTGTGTGGGGAGGGGGTGCCCTGGGTTGGGTCAATGATGAGAACCTTATATTGTCTGAAGAGAGGTGATGACTTAAAAATCATGCTCAATAGGATTACGCTGAGGCCCATCCTGGGTGAGAATTTTGGAAGAGGATGCTGGGAAACATGAGTTCCCTGTGAGGTCCACTGTATTTTTTGGGCTAGAGACCTGGAGGCTCTGAGGGCATCTGGAGGGTGCCCAACCCTGTCTCTGTGCTCCTCCATGAGGCAGCCCAGGCTCACTATGTGGGCTTGGTGTCAGCCCTCCCCTTACCTGGGGGCAGGGTACTTTGGTGGCTCCTTCCTGAGCCCCCATTCTCCCCTGTGTCTTTCAGTGAGCTCTTCTGCCCAGCAGACTCCTGGCATTGACCAGCATAGGTGAGTGGATCCTGGCGGCATCATGGGTGATGAGTCAGGCTGCGTGTGGGGTTACCAAGTATTAGCCTTCAGGCAGGAGGGTTTCCTCAGGGAGTTGACCTGAATTTCCACTGTGGAGAGATGGGTTTGTCCTCTAGGAAGGCGGCTTCCTGGGGAATCAGACCCGAGACGATGCCTTCCCTGAAGCCCTGCAGGGGTGACAGTGGTCCAGTCTGGAAAGGGTTCCTTTAGTCTCACGCAGGGCAGCTTCAAGCTGACACGTGGTGTGTGAGTCTGTCCCTTCCCCAGAGAGGGGTGGGCAGTTGGGCCCGTGGGGTCAGGCTGTGGAGATTAAAGGATCACACCCCACTCATGGCCCTGAATGCGAATGACCCTGTTGAGCAATGGGCCACCCCAGTGGCACCTCCTGGAACCTAGTGGGTGGCAGCTTGGCTTCAACTGGTTGGGTCAAGGCTGAGCCATGGCTGGTGCTTCATGGTGCTCCAGGCCAGCCCTGGAATCATGGGCTTTGGGTCAAGGGTGCAGCCCGCCTGCTGCTGGGGGTCACCCTTTCTTCGAGGTCAATGGTGGGAAGGGTTGCGTCCCGAGGTTGGAAGGCCCCCTCATGAGGGACCTGTCCCAGGAATTTGTTGCCCAGGCTGCTTCTGAGCCATGGGGTCACCTCCAGGGTGGCAGGGTCTTGGGCCCAAGGAAAGGAGGGGGCACCTTGTGGCTCCTGATTGGCCAAGTGTGGTCCAGCTCTGTGTTTGACAGGGGTCTGGGATGTGGATGAGGACCCAGCAGAGAAAGCATGTGGCCCTGGACCCCAGGCTGCGATTTCTGGTGTGTGCTTGGAGAGGGAGCCTGGGTGGGTGTCCTCCCTGTACTGGGGCAGGTTGTGGGACTGCCAGGTCAGCGGCAGTGCCTGGCATCCAGGCCAGCCTCCTTGGTTGGCCGTGAGCTGGTTGGTGACCTTGGACCCTGCCCAGGGGTTCTGTTGTTGTCCAGAGTCATGCAGTGGAGCAACCATAGGCAGTGGAGGTGCTGCAGGGGCTGCTGGCACAGCCTGGGCATCTTGCCTGAACCAAGTCTCTCGCCTACTCTGTCCTTTGAGGGTTTGGTGGCAGAGAGGGCCAAGGGTTCCCTGGGTCCATGACTGTCATTATTTCATATAGATCCCATCACATGGGTCCATGGAGGGAGAGCATGTGAGCACCAGCACCCCCTCCTCACTTTCCCGCACAGAGGCGTGAAGCCCCGTTTCGACATCTGTCCCCTGTCCCTCCAGATGGTGACCCCAGAGGAATACTTGTGTTGTGCCCACTGGACCCAGGCCAGTGGCCAGTTGCCAAGCCGCTGTTGAGCTGAAGCTCAGGCCCTCCTGGGCCCTGGTCTCCTGCATTGAGCTTGGTGAGCACATTTTGGTCCTGCTGGATACCTGTGTGGGGAGGGGGTGCCCTGGGTTGGGTCGATGATGAGAACCTTATATTGTCTGAAGAGAGGTGATGACATAAAAATCATGCTCAATAGGATTACGCTGAGGCCCAGCCTGGGTGAGAATTTTGGAAGAGGATGCTGGGAATTACGAGTTCCCTGTGAGGTCCACTGTAATTTTTGGGCTAGAGACCTGGAGGCTCTGAGGGCATCTGGAGGGTGCCCAACCCTGTCTCTGTGCTCCTCCATGAGGCAGCCCAGGCTCACTATGTGGGCTTGGTGTCGGCCCTCCCCTTACCTGGGGGCAGGGTACTTTGGTGGCTCCTTCCTGAGCCCCCATTCTCCCCTGTGTCTTTCAGTGAGCTCTTCTGCCCAGCAGACTCCTGGCATTGACCAGCATAGGTGAGTGGATCCTGGTGGCATCATGGGTGATGAGTCAGGCTGCGTGGGGTCACCAAGTATTAGCCTTCAGGCAGGAGGGTTTCCTCAGGGAGTCGACCTGAATTTCCACTGTGGAGAGATGGGTTTGTCCTCCAGGAGGGTGGCTTCCTGGGGAATCAGACCCAAGACGATGCCTTCCCTGAAGCCCTGCAGGGGTGACAGTGGTCCAGTCTTGAAAAGGTTCCTCAGTCTCATGCAGGGCAGCTCCCAGCTGACACTTGGTGTACGAGTCTTTCCTCGAACACTGCCCAAGACAAATGAGCGGGACAGCAGAGGTTCTGGGGTGGGACAGGGATTACACGGGGACTCTCCCTTCCCAAAGAGGGGTGGGCAATCAGGCCCATGGGGTCAGGTTGTGGAGATTCAAGGATCATGCCCACTCATGGCACTAAGTGCGAATGACCCTGTTGAGCAATGGGCCACCCCAGTGGCGCCTCCATAAGCCTGGTGGTTGGCGACTCGGCTTCAACTGGTTGGGTCAAGGCTGAGCCATGGATCATGCTTTGTCGTGCTGTAGGCCGACCCTGGGACTCATGGGCTTTGGGTCAAGGATGCAGCCCGCCTGCTGCTGGGGGTCACCCCTTATTCGAGGTCAGTGGTGGGAAGGGTCACGTCCCCAGATTGGAAAGCCCCCTCATGAGGGACCTGTCCTGGGAATTTGTGGCCCAGGCTGCTCCTGAGTCATGGGGTCACCTCCAGGATGGTGGGGTCTTGGGCCCAAAGAAAGGAGAGGGCACCATGTAGCTCCTGATTGGCCAAGTGTGGCCCAGCTCTGTGTTTGACAGGGGTCTGGGGTGTGTGTGAGGACCCACCAGAGAAAGCACGTGGTGCTTGACCCCAGGCTGCGATTGCTGGTGCGTGCTTGGAGAGGGAGCCTGAGCTGGTGTCCTCCCTGTACAGGGGCAGGCTGTGGGACTGCTAGGTCGACAGCGGTGCCTGGCATCCAGGCCAGCCTCCTTAGTTGGCCGTAAGCTGGTTGATGACCTTGGACCCTGCCCAGGGGTTTTGTTGTGGTCCAGAGTCGTGTTGTGGAGCCAGCATGGGCAGTGGAGGTGCCACAGGGGCTGCTGTATGGCACAGCCTGGGCATCTTGCCTGAATCCAGTGACTCACCTGCCCTGTCCTTTGAGGGTTTCGTGGCGGAGAGGGCCAAGGGTTCCCTGGGTCCATGATTGTCGTTATTTCATATAGATCCCATCACATGGGTCCATGGAGGGAGAGCATGTGTGAGCCAGCACACCTTCCTCCCTTTCCCAAACAGAGGCGTGAAGCCCTGTTTGGACACCTATCCCCTGTCCCTCCAGATGGTGACCCCAGAGGAAGACTTGCATTGTGCCCGCTGGCCCCAGGCCAGTGGCCATGAGCCAGTTGCCCAACCCCTGTTGCACTGAAGCTCAGGCCCTCCTGGGCCCTGGTCTCCTGCATTGAGCTTGGTGAGCACATCTCGGTCCTGCTGGATACGTGTGTGGGTAGGCGGGTGCCCTGGGTTGGGTCGATGATGAGAACCTTATATTGTCTGAAGAGAGGTGATGACTTAAAAATCATGCTCAATAGGATTACGCTGAGGCCCAGCCTAGGGGAGATTTTTGGAAGAGGATGCTGGGAAACATGAGTTCCCTGTGAGGTCCACTGTATTTTGGGCTGCAGACCTGGAGGCTCTGAGGGCATCTGGAGGGTGCCCAACCCTGTCTCTGCACTCCTCTGTGAGGCAGCCCAGGCTCACTATGTGGGCTTGGTGTCAGCGCTCCTGTTACCCAGGGGTGGGGCACTTTGGCGGCTCCTCCTGAGCCCCCATTCTCCCCTGTGTCTTTCAGTGAGCTCTTGTGCCCAGCAGACCCCCTGGCATTGACCAGCATAGGTGAGTAGATCCTGCTGGGGTCATGGCCCATGAGCCAGGCTATGTGGGGTCTCCAAGGGTCATCCTTTGGCCACAAGGGTTTCTTCAGGAGCTGAAGTGAATCCCCACCTGGGATGGGTTCTCCAGGAAGGCAGCTTTCTTAGGAATTGGACCCAAGGAGGTTACCTTCCCTGAAACCCTCCAGGGGTTGCGATGGTCCAGGCAGTAAAGGGTTTCCTCAACCCCATGCAGGGCAGCAGCCGGCTGAGACTCGGTGCTTACGTCAGGCCTGTAGGATGGCCAGGCCACGTGAGGGGGACCACAAGGGCTCTGGGGTACCAAGGGGGTCTTGCAGGGGCTGTCTGACCTTGGAGAGGTGTGTGTGTGTGATTTGGCCCATGGGGTCAGGCTTCGGATTTTCAAGGATCTCTCTAAACCCATGGCCCTGAATGGGAGTGACCCTATTAAGCTATGGGCCATCCCAGTGGTGCCTCTTTGAGCCAAGTGTGGAGTGGTGCTGTTTCCATGAGGATGGGTCAAGACTAGCTCCAGTGACCCTATGATGGTACTGCAGTCTGGCCCTGGGACTCGTGGGCTTTGGGCCAAGCATATAGCCCATGTCCCACTGGGGGTCATACCTTCTTTGTGGGTGAGTAGCGGGAAGGGTGTCCTCCTGAGGTGGGAAGGCCTGCTGTGGAAGGACCTGTCCAGGCTGCTTCTGAGCTACGGGGCCACCTACAGGGTGGTGGGGTCAAGGAAAGGTGAAGAAGACACCATGCATTCCCCGATTGGCTGAGTGTGGCCCCGCTCTGTGTATGGGAGGTGTTGTGTGAGGCATGGATGGGGATGTATCAGAGAACACACGAGGCCCTGGGTCCCCAGGCTGCAATTTCTGGTGTGGTATGGAGTGGGGCCTGGGTGCTCGCCCTCCACACACAGGGGCAGACTATGCCACTGCCAGATGGGCAGAGGTGCATGGCATCCAGGTCAGCCTCCTTGGTTGACTGTGAGATGGTAGGTGGCCCTGGCCCGCACCCAGGGGCCAGTACAGCCCTGGGGTCATGCGAGGCAACTGGAGTGGGCAGTAGAGTTCTCAAGGTGCCTGCAGATAGCCAGGGTGTCTTGCCTGAGCCCAGTGACCTGCCTACCCTGTCCTTCCAGGGTTCGGTGGTGGGGAGGGCCAAGGTTCCCCCACGTCCATGACATGTCAGTGTTTCACATGGATCCCATCACATGGGTCCATGGTGGGAGAGCAATCATGAGCTGGCACCCCCCACCCCCTTCCCGTGTGGAGTCGTGAGGTTCCATTTGGACACATGTACACATCCTGTCCCCCAGATGGTGAGACCAGAGGAAAACTTTCATTGGGCCCGCTGTCCCGTGGCGAGTAGTCATCAGTCAGGTCCCTAGCCCCTGGTGCGCTGAAGCTCAGGCCCTTCCTGGTGCCCTGGTCTCCTGCACTGAGCTGTGGTGAGCACATCCGGGTCCCGCTGGATGCATGCGTGGGGAGGGGGGTGCCCTGAGTTGGGTCAATGATGAGAACCTTATATTGTCCTGAAGAGAGGTGATGACTTAAAAATCATGCTCAATAGGATTACGCTGAGGCCCAGCGTAGGTGAGAATTTTGGAAGAGGATGCTGGGATCCCAAGGTCCCCCGGCAGGGCCACTGTATTTTGGGCTGGAGTCTTTGAGGCCCCAAAGGACACCTCCGGGATGCCCAACCCTGTCTACTCTCCTCTGTGTGGCAGCCCGGGCTTCTTGTGCAGGCTTGGTGTTGGCACTCTGGTTCCCTGGGGGCAGGGCACATTGGAGGCTCCTTCCTGAGCCCCTGTTCTCCTCTGTCTTTCAGTGAGCTCTTCTGCCCAGGTGAGCCCCTGGCCTTGAGCAGCATAGGTGAGTGGATCTTGCTGGGGTCACGGGCCATGAGCCAGGCCGCGGGGGATGGCTGAGGGTCACCCTTCAGGCCACGAGGGACCTGACCTGAATCCCCACCAGGGATGGCTGGTTTCTCCAGGAGGGCAGCTTCCTTGGAAACTGATCCCAGAAGGACGCCTTCCCTGAAACCCTGCAGGGGTAACGGAGGTCCAGGCAGGAGAGGGTTCCTTCAACCCAATGTAGTGCAGCTCCTGAGACTTGGGGCACGGCTCAGGCCTGGAGCACTTCCAAGGCCACATGATGGGGTCCACTGGGTCTCCGGGGGCCACAGGTGTTATACAGGAGCTCTCTGTCCCTGAGGCTTGCAGTGGGGTAGGGTGTGGGTGATTGAGCTTATGGAGTCAGGCCGTGAAGATTCAAGGACTGGGCCCAACCCATGGCCCTGATGGGACTGACCTGTGGAGCAATGGGCCATCCCAGTGGTGCCTCCTTGAGCATGGTGGGGCGGTGTGGCCTCAGTGGGTTTGGGTCAAGACTGAACTCTGGCCAGCACCTCATGGTTGGCCCTGGGAATCGTGGGCTTTGGGCCAAGGGTGCAGCCTGAGTCCCATTGGAGGTCACCGCTACCTGAAGTGGAGTAGCTGGAAGGGTGGCATCCTGTGGTGGAAGGCCCACTGTTAAGGGTCCTGTTCCGGCAATTTGATGCCCAGGCTACTTCTGAGCCATGGAGTCACCTCCAGGGTGGCGGGGTCTTGAGCCGAAGGAAAGGAGAGGACATCACATGGCCTCTGATTGGCCGAGTGTGGCCCAGCTCTGTGTTTGGGAGTTGTCCGGTGCGTGAATGGGGACCCCCCAGAGAAGGCACGTGGCCCTGGGGCGTCGGGATGCAATTTCTAATGTGAGCTTATAGAGGGTGCCTGGATGGGTTCATTTCATGCCCAGGGGCAGGCCATGTAACTACCAGGTCTGCAGTGGCACGTGGCATCCAGGCCAGCCTCCTTGGTTTGTTGTGAGCTAGTTGGTGGCCGTGGTCCTGCCCAGTGGTCCTGGTGCAGCCCAGAGTCGAGCAGGGGATTTTGCATGGGCAGTGGATGTTCTCCAGGGTCCTGCAGTAGGGTGCAGCCTGGGTGTTTTGCTCCAACCCTGTGATCTGCCTGCCCTGTCATTCCAAGGTTCAGTGGCCAAGGGTTCCTTGCATTCGTGACCATCATGGTTTTACATGAATCTCATCTCATGAGTCCATGGAGGAAGAGCATGTGTGAGCCAGCCCCACCCTGCCCACTTTCCTGCATGGAGACATGAGGCTCTGTTTGGACACCTGTCCCCCACCCCTCCAGATGGTGACCCCAGAGGAAGACTTACATTGGGCCTGCTGGCTCTGGCCCAGTGTCTCTCAGCCAGCTGCTCAGCCCCTGGTGAGCTGAAGCTCAGGCCCTTCCTGGCACCCTGGTCTGCTGCACTGAGCTGCGGTGAGCCCATCTGTGCCCCACTGAATGCATGGGTGGCGGGCGGTTGGGGGGCGGTGCCCTGGGTTAGGTCGATGATGAGAACCTTATATTGTCCTGAAGAGAGGTGATGACTTAAAAATCATGCTCAATAGGATTACGCTGAGGCCCAGCCTAGGTGAGAATTTTGGAAGAAGATGCTGGGATCCGGAGTTCCCCGGAATGGCCAGTATATTTTGGGCTAGAGACCTTGAGGTCCTGAATGGAATCTCATGGGGATCCGACCCCTTCTCTGTGCTCCTCTGTGAGGCAGCCCAGGCTCCCTGTGTGGGCTTGGTGTCGGTGCTCCAGTTCTGACAACCCCCATTGTCCCTTGTGTCTTTCAGTGAGCTCTTCTACCCAGGTGCAGCCCCCAGGCACTGACCAGCATAGGTGAGTGGTCCTGCTGGGGTCATGGGTCATCAGTCAGGCAATGTGGGGTCACCAAGGGTCAGCCTTTGAGACAGGAGGGTTTCCACAGGCAACCGACCCGATTCCACACCAGGGAGGGGTGGATTGGTCCTCCAAGAGGGCTGATTTTTTTGGGAATCGGACCCAAGGAGGATGCCTTCCCTGCAGCCCTGCGGGGATGACGGTGGTCCAGGCAGGAAAGGGTTCCTTCAGTCTCAAGCGGGGCAGCTCCCAGCTGAGTCTCGGTGTACTCGTCTGGCCTTGAGGACTGACCAGGCCACATGAGGGAGGCCACAGGGGCTTCGGGACACAATGGGGTCATACAGGAGCTCCCCATCCCTGGAGAAAGGTGGGCATAGGGCCCATGGAGTTGAGCTGCAGAGATTTAAGGATCGCACAGGACTTATTGCCCTGAATGGGACCGACCCTGTTGATCTATGGGCCATCCCATGGTACCTGTTTGGGCCTGGTTGGGGCGGTGCTATTTCCCTAGGTTTGGGTCAAGGCTGAGCTCTCGCCAGTGCCTGGTGGTGCTACAGTCCAGCCATGGACTCGTCAGCTTTAGGCCAAGGGGTCAGTCCACGTCCTGCTAGGAATCTCCCCTTCCCTGTGGCTGGAAATCACCCCTTCCCTGTTGGCAAGAGTCAGGAAGGGTGGCCTCCTGAGGTGGAAGGCCTGCTGTCAAGGGTCTTACCCCTGGAATATGCTGCCCATGCTGCTTCTGAGCCACGGGGTCACCTCCAGGTTAGCGGGTCATGGACCTAAGGAAAGGAGAAGTCACCATGTGTCCCCCAATTAGCCGAGTGTGGCCCTGCTCTGTGTTTAGGAGGTGCGTGGGGCATGGATGAGCACCCACCAGAGAAAGCATGTGGCCCTGGGACCCCAGGTTGCGATTTCCATTTCATGCTGGGATAGGGCACCTGGGTGTGTGCCCACAATGCACAGGGGCAGGCTATGTGACTGCCAGCTTTGCAGTGACACCTGGTATCCGGGCCAGCCTCTTTGGTTGGCTGTGAGCTGGTTGATGGCCCTGGTCTGTGCCCAGTAGTTCTGGCGTGATCCTGGGGTCGTGCAGGGGAGCTGGCATGGGCAGTGGAGGTGCTCATGGGACCTGTAGTAGGACACAACCGGGTCTTCTTGCCCAAGCCCAGTGACCCGCCTGCCCTGTCCTTCCAGGGTTCAGTGTTGAGAGAGCATTGGGTGCCCTGTGTCCGAGACGAGCCAGTGGTCTGCATGGATCCCATCACATGGGTCCATGGAAGGCAAGTATCCCTGAGCCGCCACACCCCACCTTCTGCCTCCATGGAGGCATGAGGTTGTGTTTGGATGCCTGTCCTACTCCTGTTTCCCCAGATGTTGAGGCTGGAGGAAGACTTGAATTGGGCCCAATGGCCCCAGGCCAGTGTCCATCAGCTAGGTGTCCAGCCCCTGGTGCACTGAACATTGAATACTTCCTGGCACCCTGGTGTCCTGCACTGAGCTGTGGTGAGCACATCCGGGTCCTGCTGGATGCATGCACTGGGAGGTGGTGCCCTGAGTTGGGTCGATGATGAGAACCTTATATTGTCCTGAAGAGAGGTGATGACTTAAAAATCATGCTCAATAGGATTACGCTGAGGCCCAGCCTAGGTGAGGGTTTTGGAAGAGGACACTGGCAGAGCCATTGTATTTTGGGCTGGAGACCTGGAAGCCCTGAAGGGCATCTGGAGGGCCCAACCCTGTCTCTGTTCTCCTCCGTGAGGCAGTCCTGGCTCCCTGTGTGATAGCCCTCCTGTTCCCCAGGAGCGAGGCACGTGGGCGGCTCCTCCCTGACCACCATTCTCCCCTGTGTCTTTTAGTGAGCTCTTCCACCCAGGCGGGCACCCTGGCATTGACCAGCATAGGTGAGTGGATCCTGCTGGGGTCGTGGGCCATGCGCCAGGCTGCATGGGGTCACCAAGTATTAGCCTTAAGGCAGGAGGGTTTCCTCAGGGAGTTGACCTTAATCCCCACCTGTGGATAGATGGGTTTGTCCTCTAGGAAATCAGCTTCCTGGGGAATCAGACCCAATACGATGCCTTCCCTGAAGCCCTGCAGGGGTGACGGTGGTCCAGTCTGGAAAGGGTTCCTTCAGTCTCATGCAGGGCAGCTCCAAGCTGACACTCGGTTTGCGAGTCTGTCCTCGATGACTGCCCAGGACAAATGAGCGGGACAGCAGAGGCTCTGGGGTGCCACAGGGATCACTTGGGGGCTCGCCGTCCCTGGAAATGGGTGGGCGATCGGGCCCATGGGGTGGGGCTGCGGAGATTCAAGGATCGTGCCCCACTCATGGCCCTGTATGCGAATGACCCTGTTGAGCAATGGGACACACCAGTAGCTCCTTCTTGAGCCTGGTGGGTGGCGGTTCAGCTTCAACTGGTTGGGTCAAGGCTGAGCCGTGGCTGGTGCTTTGTGGTGCTGCAGGCCGGCCCTGGGACTCATGGGCTTTGGGTCAAGGGTGCAGCCCACCTGCTGCTGGGAGTCACCCCTTCTTTGAGGTGAGTGACTGGAAGGGTCGCATCCCGAGGTTGGAAGGCACCCTCATGAGGGACCTGTCCCGGGAATTTGTGGCCCAGGCTGCTTCTGAGCCATGGGGTCACTTCCAGGGTGGCGGGGTCTTGGGTCTAAGGAAAGGAGGGGGTACCATGTGGCTCCTGATTGGCTGAGTGTGGCCCAGCTCTGTGTTTGGCAGGTGTCTGGGGTGTGGATGAGGACCCAGCAGACAAAGCACATGGCCCTGGACCCAGGCTGCGATTTCTGGTGTGTGCTTGGAGAGGGATCCTGGGCAGGCATTCTCCGCACACAGGAGCAGGCTGTGGGACTGCCAGGTTGGCAGCAGCGCCTGGCTTCCGGACCAGCCTCCTTGGTTGACTGTGAGCTGGTTGGCAGCCTTGGACCCTGCCCTGGGTTTCTGTTGTGGTCTAGAGTCGTGCAGTGGAGCCACTGTGAGCGGTGAAAGTGCTCCAGGGGCCTGCTGTACGGCACAGCCTGGGCATCTTACCCAAGCCCAGTGACCTGCCTACCTTGTCCTTCAAGGGTTCAGTAGCGGAGAGGACCAAGCGTTCCCCGGGTCCATGACCATCATTATCTCATATAGATGCCATCACATGGGTCCATGGAGGGAGAGCATGTGTGAGCCAGCCCCCACTCCCTGCTTTCCTGCATGGAGGTGTGGGGCCCTGTTTGGATACCTGTCCCCTGTCCCTCCAGATGGTGACCAGAGAGGAAGACTTGCATTGCGCCTGCTAGCCCCAGGCCAGTGGCCATCAGCGAGATGCCCAGCCCCTGGTGAGCTGAAGCTTGCGCCCTCCTGGGCCCTGGTCTCCTGCATTGAACTTGGTGAGCACATTAGCGTCCCACTGGATGCGTGTGTGGGGAGGGGGTGCCCTGGGTTGGGTCGATGATGAGAACCTTATATTGTCTGAAGAGAGGTGATGACTTAAAAATCATGCTCAATAGGATTACGCTGAGGCCCAGTCTGGGTGAGAATTTTGGAAGAGGATGCTGGGAATTACGAGTTCCCTGTGAGGTCCACTGTATTTTGGGCTAGAGACCTGGAGGCTCTGAGGGCATCTAGAGGGTGCCCAACCCTGTCTCTGCGCTCCTCCATGAGGCAGCCCAGGCTCACTATGTGGGCTTGTTGTCGGCCCTCCCCTTACCTGGGGGCAGGGTACTTTGGTGGCTCCTTCCTGAGCCCCCATTCTCCCCTGTGTCTTTCAGTGAGCTCTTCTGCCCAGCAGACTCCTGGCATTGACCAGCATCGGTGAGTGGATCCTGTTGGGATCATGGCCCATAAGCCAGGCTGCATGGGGTTGCTGAGCATCAGCCTTCAGCCACAAGAGTTTTCTCAGGAGCTGTCCTGAATCCCCACTTGGAATGGGTTCTCTAGGCGGGTGGCTTCCTTGGGAATCAGACCCAAGGAGGATACCTTCCCTGAAGCCCTGCAGGGGTTGCAGTGGTCCAGACAGTAAAGGGTTTCCTCAGCCCCATGTGGGGCAGTGCCCCGCTAAGACTCAGGCTCAGGTCAAGCCTCTAGGATGACCAGGCCACATGCGGGTGGCCACAAGGGCTCTGGGGTGACAAGGGGGTCTTGCAGGGGCCCTCTGACCTTGGAGAGGTGTGTGCGATTCTGTCCATGGGGTTGGGCTTCGGATTTGCAAGGATCTCTCCAAACCCATGGCCCTGAGTGGGACTGACCCTATTAAGCTATGGGCCATCCCAGTGGTGCCTCTTTGAGCCAAGTGTAGGGCAGCACTGTTTCCCTAAGGCTGTGTCAAGACTAGCCCTAGCTGGCACCTGAGGGTGCTGCATTCTGGCCCTGGAATTGGTGGGCTTTGGGCCAAGGGTACAGTCCATGTCCCACTGGGGGTCACCCCTTCCTTGTGGGCAGTGACAGGAAGGCTGTCCTCCTGAGGTGGGGAGACCTGCTGTGGAAGGACCTGTCCTGGAAATTTGTGGTCCAGGCTGCATCTGAGCCATGGGGTCACCTCTAGGGGGGTGGAATCTTGGGTCCAAGTAAAGGAGAAGACACCAGGTGTCCCCCGATTGACTGAGTGTGGCCCCGCTCTGTGTGTGGGGGGTGTTGTGTGGCCATGGATGGGGACCCACCAGAGAACACACGAGGCCCTGGGGCCCCAGGCTGCGATTTCCTGTGTGGTATGGAGCGGGGCCTGGGTTCTCGCCCTCCACACACAGGGGCAGATTATGCCACTGCCAGATTGGCAGTTCATGGCATCTGGGCCAACCTCCTTGGTTGGCTGTGAGAGGGTAGGTGGCCCTGGCCCGCACCCCAGGGGCCAATACAGCCCTGGAATTGTGAGAGGCAGCTAGCATGGGCAGTGGAGGTGCTCAAGGTGCCTGCAATAGGGCATAGCTAGGGCATCTTGCCCGAGTCCAGTGACCCACCTGCCCTGTCCTTCCAGGGTTCAGTCGTGGGGAGGGCCAAGGTTCCCCTGCATCCATGACACATCAGTGTTTCACATGGATCCCATCACATGGGTCCATGGTGGGAGAGCAGTTGTGAGCTGGCATCCCCCGCCCCCTTCCCATGTGTAGGCGTGAGGTTCCATTTGGACACAGGTCCACCTCCTGTCCCCTAGATGGTGAAACCAGAGGAAAACTTTCATTGGGCCCGCTGTCCCGGGGCGAGTGGTCGTCAGTCCGGTGCCCAGCCCCTGGAGCGCTGAAACTCAGGCCTTTCCTGTCGCCTTGGTCTCCTGCACTGAGCTGTGGTGAGCACATCCGGGTCCCGCTGGATGCATGTGTGGGGAGGTGGTGCCCTAGTTGGGTCAATGATGAGAACCTTATATTGTCCTGAAGAGAGGTGATGACTTAAAAATCATGCTCAATAGGATTACGCTGAGGCCCAGCCTAGGTGAGAATTTTGGAAGAGGATGCTGGGATCCCAAGGTCCCCCGGCAGGGCCACTGTATTTTGGGCTGGAGTCCTTGAGGCCCTGAAGAGCACCTTGGGGGTGCCCAACCCTGTCTATGTGCTCCTCTGTGTGGCAGCCCAGGCTCCTCATGCGGGCTTGGTGTTGGCACTCTGGCTCCCAGGGGCCGGGGCAGGTTGGTGGCTCCTCCCTGAGCCCCCGTTCTCCCCTGTGTCTTTCAGTGAACTCTTCTGCCCAGGCGGGCCCCTGGCCTTGAGCGGCATAGGTAAGTGGATCCTGCTGGGGTCATGGCCCATGAGCCAGGCCATGGGGGTCCACTGAGGGTCACCCTTCAGGCCACGAGGGTTTCCTCAGGGAGCCGACCTAAATCCCCACCAGGGACAGATAGTTTCTCCAGGAGGGTGGCTTCCTTGGAAATCAATCCCAAGAAAGATGCCTTCCCTGAAACCCTGCAGGAGTAACAGAGGTTCAGGCAGGAGAGGGTTCCTTCAACCCAACGCAGTGCAGATCTTAGCTGAGACTTGGTGCACAGGTCAGGCCTGGAGGACTGCCCAGGCCATATGAGGGCATCCACAGGGTCTCTGGGGCCAGGAGTCTTATATGGGAGCTCTTCCTCCCCGAGGCTTGCAGGGGGTTGGGTGTGGGTGATGGGGCTTATGGAGTCAGGCCGTGAAGACTCAAGGGTCGGGCCATACCCTGGGCCCAGAATGGGGCAGACCTTGTTGAGCAATGGGCCATCCCACTGGTGCCTCCTTGAGGCTGGTGGGGGTGGTGCGGCCTCACTGGGGTTGGGTCAGGGGTGAGCTCTGGCTGACACCTGATGGTTGGCTCTGGGAATCGTGCGCCAAAGGGTGCAGCCTGCGTCCCATTGGAGGTCACCCCTCCCCAAAGTGGAGTGGCTGGAAGGGTGGCATCCTGTGGTGGAAGGGCTGCTGTCAAGGGACCTGTGCTGGCCATTTGCTGCCCAGGCTGCTTCTGAGACATGGGGTCACCTACAGGGTGGTGGAGTCTTGAGCCAGAGGAAAGGAGAAGATAGCATGTGTCCCTTGATTGGCCGAGTGTGGCCTGGCTTTGTGTTTGGGAGGTACGTGGTGCATGAATGGGGACCCACCAGAGAAGGCACGTGGCCCTGGGACTCCAGGATGCAATTTCTGGTGTAGGCTTATAGAGGGTGCCTGGACGGGTGCCTTCCACACCCAGGAGCAGGCTATGTGCCTGCCAGTTCTGCAGCTGCACATGGCATCCAGTCCAGCCTCTTTGGTTTGCCATGAGCTGGTTGGTGGCCCTGGCCTTGCCCAGTGGTCCAAGTGTGGCCAGGTCATGTGGGGGAGCTGGTGTGGGCAGTGGAGGTGCTCCAGGGTCCTACTGTAGGGTGCAGCCTGGGCATCTTGCTGGAATCCCATGACCGCCTACCCTTTCCTTCCAGGGTTCAGGGGCAGGGAGGGCCAAGGTTTCCTTGCGTGCATAACCGTCACTGTTTTACATGAATCCCATGTATTGAGTCCAGGGAGGGAGACCATCTGTAAGCTAGCATGCCCTGCCTACTTTTCTGCATGGAGGGATGAGGCCGTGTTAGGACAACTGTCCCCCACCCCTCCAGATGGTGACCCTCGAGGAAGAATTGCATGGGCCCCACTGTCCCTGGGACAATGTCCCTCAGCCAGGTGCACGGCCACTGGCGAGCTGAAGTTCAGGCCCTTCCTGGTGCCCTGCTGTCCTGCACAAAGCTATGGTGAGCACATCTGGGTCCCAGTGGATGCTTGCATGGGTTGGGAGGGGTGGTGCTCTAGGTTGGGTCAATGATGAGAACCTTATATGGTTCTGAAGAGAGGTGATGACTTAAAAATCATGCTCAATAGGATTACGCTGAGGCCCAGCCTAGGTGAGAATTTTGGAAGAGGATGCTGGGATTTCTAGGTCCCTGTCAGGGGCTCTGTATTTTGGACTGGAGAAATCCAGGCCCTGAACAGCATCTTTGGGGAGCTCTACCCTGTCTCTGCATTTCTACATGAGGCAGCCCAGGCTCCCTCTGTGGGCTTGGTGTTGGCTCTCCTGTTCCCTGGGGTAGGGCTCCTTGCTGGGTCCTTCCTGAGCCTCCGTTCTCCTCTTGTGTCTTCTGTATTTCAGTGAGTTCTTCAGCCCAGGTGGGCCCGCTGATATTGACGCACATAGGTGAGTACATTCTGCTGGCATCATGGGGCATGAGCCAGGCCACGTGGTGTCACTGAGGGTCAGCCCTTGGGAAAGAAGAGTTTCCTCAGGGAGCCAACATGAATCCCCACTGGGGAGAGATGGTTTCTGCAAGAGGCTGGCTTCCTTGGGAATCAGACCCAAGACAATGCTTTCCCTGATGCCTCACAGGGGTGACAGTGGTCCAGGCAGAAAAGAGTCCCCTCAGTTCAATGCAGGGCAGCTCCCAGCTGAGACATTGTGTGCGGGTCTGGCCCAGGCCACATGAGGGGGGCCACAGGGGCTCTGGGGTGCCCCAGGGGTCACATGAGAGCTCTCTTTCCCTGGAGAGGTGCTCAAATGGGCCCATGGGGTCAGGCTGCAGAGATTCAAGGACTGCATCCCAACCATGGCCCTAAATGCAACCGACTGTGTTGAGTAATGGGCCATCTCAATGGCGCCTCTTTGAGCTTGGTGGGAGGTGGTACTGCTTCCCTGGGTTTGGGTCAAGACTGAGCTCTGTCCACTGCCTGGCGATGCTGCAGGCTGGCCCTTGAACTTGTGGGCTTTGGTTTAAGTCGGCAGCCCACATCCTCCTGGAGGTCACCCTTTGCATGTCGGTGAGTGGCTGGAAGAGTGGATCCTGAGGTAGGAAGACCCGCTGTCAATGGTCCTGTCCTGGGAATTTGCCACCCAGGCCTCTTCTGAGCCATGGGGTCACCTCCAGGGTGGCAGGGTCTGGGCCTAAGGAAAGAGAGGACACCATGTGGCCCAGGGTTGGCCGAAGGTGGCCTGACTCTGTTTTGGGGACCTGTGCGGGACATGGATGGGGACTCGCCAGAGAAAGCCTGTGGCCCTGGGACTCCAGGCTTCGATTTCAAGTGTGGTTTGCCAAGGGTGCCCCACTTCCATGATAGGTCTGCGTTCTGCGTGGATCCCATCACGTGAGTAACCCTCACCCCTTTGCCGCATGGAGGCATGAGGCCCCGTTTGGACACATGGCCTCCTCCTGTACCTCCAGGTATGAGCCCGGAGGAAGACTTGTGTTGGGCTCAATGTCTTTGGGCCAGTGTCCCAAAGCCAGGTGCCCGGCCCCTGGTGTGCTGAAGCTTGGGACCTTCTTAGTGACCTGGTCTCCTGCACTGACCTGTGGTGACTACATCCGGGTCCCACCGGATGCCTGTGCAGGAAGGAGGGTGTCCTGGGTTGGGTCGATGATGAGAACCTTATATTGTCCTGAAGAGGGGTGATGACTTTAAAATGATGCTCAATAAGATTACCTTGAAGCCCAGCCTAGGTGAGAATTTTGGAAGAAGATGCTGGAATCCCGAAGTCCCCATCAGGGCCCCTGTATTTTGGGCTGGAGACCTGGAGGGCCTGAAGGGCATCTGGGGGGCCTAATCCTGTCTCTGCACTCCTCCGTGAGGCAGCCCAGGCTCCCTGTGCGGGCTTGCTGTTGGTGGTCCAGTTTCCTGGGGTGGGGCATGAGGGCAGCTCCTCCCTGAGCCCTGCTTCTCCCATTTGTGTCTTTCAGTGAGCTCTTCCACGCAGGCAGGGCACCCTGGCATTGAGCGGCATAGGTCAGTGGATCGTGCTGGTGTTATGGGCCACGGGTCAGGCCGCGTGGAGTCGCTGAGGGTCAGCCTTCAGGACAGGAGGGTTTCCTTAGGGAGCAGACTTGAATGCCCACCAGGGATGGAAGGGTTGATCCTCTAGGAAAGTGGCATCCTGAGGAATCAGACCCAAGGAGTACACCTTCCCTGGAGTCCTGTGGGGATGACAGTCGTCCAGGCAGGAGAGGGTTCCTTCAGTCTCACACAGGGCAGCTCCAAGCTGAGTCTTTGTGTGCTGCTGTGACCTCGAGGACTGTGTAGGCCACATGAGGGGGTCCACAGGGCCTCCGGGATGCCACGGGGTCACACAGGAGCTCTCTATCTCTGGAGAACGGTGGCCTAGGGCCCATGGAGTTGAGCTGCAGATATTCAAGGATCGCACATGACTTATTGCCCTGAATGGGATGGGTCATGTTGAGCAATATGCCAACCCGTGACACCTCTTTGAGCCTGGAGGGGGCGGTGCTATTTCCCTAGGTTTGGGTCAAGGCTGAGCTCAGGCTGGCACCTGGTGTTGCTGCAGTCTGACCATGGACTCGTTAGGTTTAGGCCAAGGGGTCAGCCCACGTATTGCTGAGGTTCTCTCCTTGGCTGGAATTCACCCCTTTCCTGTGGGCAAATGTCTGGAAGGGTGGCCTCCTGAGTTAGAAAGCCTGCTATCAAGGGTCTTGTCCCTGGAATATGCTGCCCATGCTGCTTCTGAGCCATGGGGTCACCCCCAGGGTGGTGAGTCTTGTGCCCAAGGAAATGAGAAGTCTCCATGTGTCCCCCGAATAGCCAAGTGTGGCCCTGCTCTGTGTTAGGATGTGTGTGGGGCATGAGTAGGGACCCACCAGAGAGAGCATGTGGCCCTGGGACTCCAGGCATGTATAGGACTCTAGTACGTGCTGTGATAGGGCACGTGGGTGGGTTCCCACAGTGCACAGGGGCAGGATATGTGACTGCCAGCTTTGCAGTGGCATCTGTCATCTGGGCCAGCCTCCTTGGTTGGCGATGAACTGTTTGGTGGCCCTGGTCTGCACCCAGTAGGCCTGGCATGATGCTGGGGTCATGCGGTGGAGCCGGCATGGGCAGTGGAGGTGCTCATGGGCTCTGCAGTAGGGCACAGCTGGGGCTTCTTGCCCGACCCCAGTGACCCGCCTGCCCTGTCCTTTCAAGGACTGGTGACTGAGAGAGCCCAGGGTACTCTGCATCTGCAATGGGCCAGTGTTGCACATGGAACCCATCATGTAGGTCCATGGAGGGCGAGCATCACTGAGCCACCACACCCCACCTTCTGCCTCCATGGAGGGATGAGGTTGTGTTTGGACACCTGTCCTACTCCTGTTTCCCCAGATGTTGAACCTTGAGGAAGACTGGTATTGGACCCTATGGCCCCGGGCCAGCGTCTGTCAGTCAAGTGCCCAGCCCCAGGTGCACTGAAGATGGGGCCCTTCCTGATGCCCTCGTCTCCTGCATTGAGCAATGGTGAGCACATCCGGGTCCCACTGGATGCATTGATGGGGAGGGGGTGCCCTGGGTTGGGTCGATGATGAGAACCTTATATTGTCTGAAGAGAGGTGATGACATAAAAATCATGCTCAATAGGATTACGCTGAGGCCCAGCCTGGGTGAGAATTTTGGAAGAGGATGCTGGGAATTATGAGTTCCCTGTGAAATCCACTATATTTTGGGCTGGAGACGTGGAGGCTCTGAGGGCATCTAGAGGGTGCCCAACCCTGTCTCTGCGCTCCTCCATGAGGCAGCCCAGGCTCACTATGTGGGCTTGGTGTCAGCACTGCTGTTACCCAGGGGTGGGGCACTTTGGTGTCTCCTTCCTGAGCCCCCATTTTCCCCTGTGTCTTTCAGTGAGCTCTTGTGCCCAGCAGACCCCCTTGCATTGACCGGCATAGGTGAGTGGATCCTGCTGGGGTCATGGCCCATGAGCCAGGCTGTGTGGGGTTTCCGAGCATCAGTCTTCAGCTGCAAGGGTTTCCTTAGGAGCCTTCCTGAATGCCCACCTGGGATTGGTTCTCTAGGAGGGCAGCTTCCTTAGGAATCAGACCCAAGGAGGATACATTCCCTGAAGCCCTGCAGGGGTTGTGGTGGTCCAGGCAATAAAGGGTTTCCTCCACCTCATGCAGGGCAGTGACCCGCTGAGACTCGGTCCTCATGTCTGGCCTCTAGGATGGCCAGGCCACATGAAGGGGGACACGAGGGCTCTGGGGCACCAAGAGGTTCATGTGGAGGCTCTCTGACCTTGGAGAGGTGTGTGTGATTCGGCCCATGGGGTTGGGCTGTGGGTTTTCAAGGATCGCACCAAACCCATGGCCCTGAATGGAACTGACCCTATTTAGCAATCGGCCATCCCAGTGGTGCCTCTGTGAGCCAAGTGCGGGTCAGCACTGTTTCCTCAGGGTGAGTCGAGACTAGCTCTGGCCAGCATCTGCTGGTGGTGCAGTCCCGCCCTGGGATTGGTGGGCTTAGGGACAAGGGGATAACCCATGTCCCATCGGGGTCACCCCTTCCTTGTGTGCAAGTGGCAGGAAGAGTGTCCTCCTGAGGTGGGAAGGCCTGCTGTGGAAGATCCTGTCTCAGAAATTTGCTGTCCAGGCTGCCTCTGAGCTATGGGGTGACCTCCATGGTGGCGGGGCCTCGGGTGAATGTATCCTATTGGGGTCATGGCCCATGAGCCAGGCCGAGGTGGGGTGCTGACCCGCACTTGGCTCAGAGGCACCACTGGGATGGCCGATTGCTAAATAGGGTCAGTTCCATTCAGGGCCATGGGTTTGGTGCGATCCTTGAAAATCTACAGCCCAATTCCATGGGCCAAATCACACACACCTCTCCAAGGTCAGAGAGCCTCCACATGAACCTCTTGGTGCCCCAGAGCCCTCGTGTCCTCCTTCATGTGGCCTGGCTATCCTAGAGGCCAGACCTGAGGACCGAGTCTCAGCGGGACACTGCCCTGAATGAGGTGGAGGAAACCCTTTAATGCCTGGACCACCACAACCCCTGCAGGGCTTCAGGGAATGTATCTTCCTTGGGTCTGATTCCTAAGGAAGCTGCCCTCCTAGAGAACCAATCCCAGGTGGGTAGGATATGTGACTGCCAGCTTTGCAGTGGCATCTGGCATCTGGGCTAGCCTCTTTGGTTGGCAGTGAGCTGTTTGGTGGCCCTGGTCTGTGCCCAGTAGACCTGGCATGATGCTGGGGTCATGCGGTGGAGCTGGCATGGGCAGTGGAGGTGCTCATAGGGTCTGCAGTAGGGCACAGCTGGGGCTTCTTGCCCGACCCCAGTGACCCGCCTGCCCTGTCCTTTCAAGGATTGGTGGCTGAGAGAGCACAGGGTGCCCTGCATCTGCGACAGGCCAGTGTTCCACATGGAACCCATCACATGGGTCCATGGAGGGCGAACATCCCTGAGCCACCACACCCCACCTTCTGCCTCCATGGAGGGATGAGGTTGTGTTTGGACACCTGTCCTACTCCTGTTTCCCCAGATGTTGAACCTTGAGGAAGACTGGTATTGGACCCTATGGCCCCGGGCCAGCGTCTGTCAGTCAAGTGCCCAGCCCCAGGTGCACTGAAGATGGGGCCCTTCCTGATGCCCTCGTCTCCTGCATTGAGCAATGGTGAGCACATCCGGGTCCCACTGGATGCATTGATGGGGAGGGGGTGCCCTGGGTTGGGTCGATGATGAGAACCTTATATTGTCTGAAGAGAGGTGATGACATAAAAATCATGCTCAATAGGATTACGCTGAGGCCCAGCTTGGGTGAGAATTTTGGAAGAGGATGCTGGGAATTATGAGTTCCCTGTGAGGTCCACTGTATTTTGGGCTAGAGATGTGGAGGCTCTGAGGGCATCTAGAGGGTGCCCAACCCTGTCTCTGCGCTCCTCCATGAGGCAGCCCAGGCTCACTATGTGGGCTTGGTGTCAGCACTGCTGTTACCCAGGGGTGGGGCACTTTGGTGTCTCCTTCCTGAGCCCCCATTTTCCCCTGTGTCTTTCAGTGAGCTCTTGTGCCCAGCAGACCCCCTTGCATTGACCGGCATAGGTGAGTGGATCCTGCTGGGGTCATGGCCCATGAGCCAGGCTGTGTGGGGTTTCCGAGCATCAGTCTTCAGCTGCAAGGGTTTCCTTAGGAGCCTTCCTGAATGCCCACCAGAGATTGGTTCTCTAGGGCAACTTCCTGAGGAATCAGACCCAAGGAGGATACATTCCCTGAAGCCCTGCAGGGGTTGTGGTGGTCCAGACATTAAAGGGTTTCCTCCACCTCATGCAGGGCAGTGTCCCACTGAGACTCGGTCCTCAGGTCTGGTCTCTAGGATGGCCAGGCCACATGAAGGGGGACACGAGGGCTCTGGGGCACCAAGAGGTTCATGCACAGGCTCTCTGATCTTGGAGAGGTGTGTGTGATTCA
This sequence comes from Chlorocebus sabaeus, assembly GCF_047675955.1. NCBI lineage: Eukaryota > Metazoa > Chordata > Mammalia > Primates > Cercopithecidae > Chlorocebus > Chlorocebus sabaeus. The sequence continues at coordinate 3,546,490 of NC_132929.1, read as the reverse complement.
GCCCATGGGGTTGGGCTGTAGATTTTCAAGGATCGCACCAAACCCATGGCCCTGAATGGAACTGACCCTATTTAGCAATCGGCCATCCCAGTGGTGCCTCTGTGAGCCAAGTGCGGGTCAGCACTGTTTCCTCAGGGTGAGTCGAGACTAGCTCTGGCCAGCATCTGATGGTGGTGCAGTCCTGCCCTGGGATTGGTGGACTTAGGGACAAGGGGATAACCCATGTCCCATCGGGGTCACCCCTTCCTTGTGTGCAAGTGGCAGGAAGAGTGTCCTCCTGAGGTGGGAAGGCCTGCTGTGGAAGATCCTGTCTCAGAAATTTGCTGTCCAGGCTGCTTCTGAGCTATGGGGTCACCTCCATGGTGATGGGGCCTCAGGTGAATGGATCCTACTGGGGTCATGGCCCATGAGCCAGGCCGGGGTGGGGTCCCTGAGTGTCACGCTTCAAATCATGAGTGTTTCCTCAAGGAGCTGACCTGAATCCCCACCAGGGAGGGATGGTTTCTCCAGTTGGGAGATTTCCTTGGAAATCGGTCCCAAGAAGGACGCCTTCCCCAAAACTCTGCAGGAGTAAGAGAGGTTCAGGCAGGAGAGGGTTCCTTCAACCCAATGCAGTGCGGATCCTAGGTGAGACTTGGTGCACAGGTCAGTCCTGGAGGACTGCCCAAACCACATGAGGGCATTCCCAGGGTCTCTGGGGTCAGGAGTCTTATATGGGAGCTCTCTGTCCCCAAGGCTTGAAGGGGGACAGTGTGTGGCTTATCCGGCTTACGGAGTCAGACCCTGAACATTCAAGGGTCAGGAATGACCTATGGCCCCGAATGGGACCGACCCTGTTGAGCAATGGAGCAGTGGGCCATCCCGGTGGTGGCACCTTGAGCCTGGTGGGTGTGGCGCAGCCTCAGTGGGGTTGGGTCAAGGCTGAGCTCTGACTGTCACCTCATGGTTGGCCTTGGGCATCGTGGGCTTTGGGCCAAGGGTGCAGCCCGGGTCCCATTGGAGTTCACCCCTCCCCATAGTGGAGTGGCCAGAAGGGTGGCATCCTGTGGTGGAAGGGCCACTGTGAAGGGTCCTGTCCCAGCAATTTGCTGCCAAGGCTGCTTCTGAGTCATGGGGTCACCTCCAGGGTGATGGGGTCTTGAGCCAAAGGAAAGGAGAGGACATTATGTGGCCCCTGATTGGCAGAGCGTGGCCCAGCTCTGTGTTTGAGAGGTGTGAGGTGCATGAATGGGGACCCACCAGAGAAGGCACGTGGCCCTGGGGCCCCAGGATGGTATTTCTGGTGTGAGCTTATGGAGGGTGCATGAATGTGTGCATTCCATGCCCAGGGGCAGGCTATGTGACCGCCAGGTCTACAGTGGCGCATGGCGTCCAGGCCAGCCTTCTTGGTTTGCCGTGAGCTGGTTGGTGGCCCTGGCCCTGCCCAGTGATCCCATTGAGGCCCAGAGTTGTGTGGGGGAGCTGGCGTGGGCAGTGGAGGTGCTCCAGTGTCCTACAGTAGGGTGCAGCGTAGGCTTCTTGCTGGAATCCCATGATCCATCTGCCCTGTTCTTTCAGGATTCAGTGGCAGAGAGGGCCAAGGGTTCCTCACGTGCATGACCGTCACTGTTTTACATGGATCTCATCTCGTGAGTCCATGGAGGGAGAGCATGTGTGAGCTAGCACCCCCTGCCCACTTTCTCCTATGGAGGCATGAAGCCCTGTTTGGACACCTGTCCCTCACCCCTCCAGATGGTGACCCTGGAGGAAGAATTGCATTGGGCCTGCTGGCCCTGACACAGTGTCCCTCAGCCAGGTGCTCAGCCCCTGATAAGCTGAAGCTCTGGCCCTTCCTGGTGCCCTGGTCTCCTGCACAGAGCTCTGGTGAGCCCATCTGGGTCCCAATGGATGCATGCATGGGTTGAGGGGTTGGTGCCCTGGGTTGAGTCAATGATGACAACCTTATATTGTTCTGAAGAGAGGTGATGACTTAAAAATCATGCTCAATAGGATTACGCTGAGGCCCAGCCTAGGTGAGAATTTTGGAAGAGGATGCTGGGATTTCTAGGTCCCCGTCAGGGGCTCTGTATTTTGGACTGGAGAAATCCAGGCCCTGAACAGCATCTTGGGGGAGCTCTACCCTGTCTCTGCATTTCTACATGAGGCAGCCCAGGCTCCCTCTGTGGGCTTGGTGTTGGCTCTCCTGTTCCCTGGGGTAGGGCTCCTTGCTGGGTCCTTCCTGAGCCCCTGTTCTCCTCTTGTGTCTTCTGTATTTCAGTGAGCTCTTCAGCCCAGGTGGGCCTGCTGATACTGATGCACATAGGTGAGTGCATTCTGCTGGCATCATGGGGCATGAGCCAGGCCACGTGGTATCACTGAGGGTCATCCCTTGGGAAAGAAGGGTTTCCTCAGGGAGCCAACATGAATCCCCACTGGGGAGAGATGGTTTCTGCAAGAGGCTGGCTTCCTTGGGAATCAGACCCAAGACAATGCCTTCCCTGATGCCTCACAGGGGTGACAGTGTTCCAGGCAGGAAAGAGTCCCCACAGTCCCATGCAGAGCAGCTCCCAGCTGAGACTTGGTGTGCAGGTCTGGCCCAGGCCACATGAGGGGGGCCACAGGGGCTGTGGGGTGCCCCAGGGGTCACACGAGAGCTCTCTTTCCCTGGAGAGGTGCTCGAATGGGCCCGTGGGGTAAGGCTGCAGGGATTCAAGGACTGCATCCCAACCATGGCCCTAAATGCAACCGACTGTGTTGAGTAATGGGCCATCTCAATGGCGCCTCTTTGAGCTTGGTGGGAGGTGGTACTGCTTCCCTGGGTTTGGGTCAAGACTGAGCTCTGTCCACTGCCTGGCGATGCTGCAGGCTGGCCCTTGAACTTGTGGGCTTTGGTTTAAGTCGGCAGCCCACATCCTCCTGGAGGTCACCCTTTGCATGTCGGTGAGTGGCTGGAAGAGTGGATCCTGAGGTAGGAAGACCCGCTGTCAATGGTCCTGTCCTGGGAATTTGCCACCCAGGCCTCTTCTGAGCCATGGGGTCACCTCCAGGGTGGCAGGGTCTGGGCCTAAGGAAAGAGAGGACACCATGTGGCCCAGGGTTGGCCGAAGGTGGCCTGACTCTGTTTTGGGGACCTGTGCGGGACATGGATGGGGACTCGCCAGAGAAAGCCTGTGGCCCTGGGACTCCAGGCTTCGATTTCAAGTGTGGTTTGCCAAGGGTGCCCCACTTCCATGATAGGTCTGCGTTCTGCGTGGATCCCATCACGTGAGTAACCCTCACCCCTTTGCCGCATGGAGGCATGAGGCCCGGTTTGGACACATGTCCTCCTCCTGTCCCTCCAGGTGTGAGCCCGGAGGAAGACTTGTGTTGGGCTCAATGTCTTTGGGCCAGTGTCCCAAAGCCAGGTGCCCGGCCCCTGGTGTGCTGAAGCTTGGGACCTTCCTAGTGACCTGGTCTCCTGCACTGACCTGTGGTGACTACATCCGGGTCCCACCGGATGCCTGTGCAGGAAGGAGGGTGTCCTGGGTTAGGTCGATGATGAGAACCTTATATTGTCCTGAAGAGGGGTGATGACTTTAAAATGATGCTCAATAAGATTACCTTGAAGCCCAGCCTAGGTGAGAATTTTGGAAGAAGATGCTGGAATCCCGAAGTCCCCATCAGGGCCCCTGTATTTTGGGCTGGAGACCTGGAGGGCCTGAAGGGCATCTGGGGGGCCCAACCCTGTCTCTGCACTCCTCCGTGAGGCAGCCCAGGCTCCCTGTGCGGGCTTGCTCTTGGTGGTCCAGTTTCCTGGGGTGGGGCATGAGGGCAGCTCCTCCCTGAGCCCCCCTTCTCCATTTGTGTCTTTCAGTGAGCTCTTCCACGCAGGCAGGGCACCCTGGCATTGAGCGGCATAGGTCAGTGGATCGTGCTGGTGTTATGGGCCACAGGTCAGGCCGCGTGGAGTCGCTGAGGGTCAGCCTTCAGGACAGGAGGGTTTCCTTAGGGAGCAGACTTGAATGCCCACCAGGGATGGAAGGGTTGATCCTCTAGGAAAGTGGCATCCTGAGGAATCAGACCCAAGGAGTACACCTTCCCTGGAGTCCTGTGGGGATGACAGTCGTCCAGGCAGGAGAGGGTTCCTTCAGTCTCACACAGGGCAGCTCCAAGCTGAGTCTTTGTGTGCTGCTGTGACCTCGAGGACTGTGTAGGCCACATGAGGGGGTCCACAGGGACTCCGGGATGCCACGGGGTCACACAGGAGCTCTCTATCTCTGGAGAACAGTGGCCTAGGGCCCATGGAGTTGAGCTGCAGATATTCAAGGATCGCACATGACTTATTGCCCTGAATGGGATGGGTCATGTTGAGCAATATGCCAACCCGTGACACGTCTTTGAGCCTGGAGGGGGCGGTGCTATTTCCCTAGGTTTGGGTCAAGGCTGAGCTCAGGCTGGCACCTGGTGTTGCTGCAGTCTGACCATGGACTCGTTAGGTTTAGGCCAAGGGGTCAGCCCACGTATTGCTGAGGTTCTCTCCTTGGCTGGAATTCACCCCTTTCCTGTGGGCAAATGTCTGGAAGGGTGGCCTCCTGAGTTAGAAAGCCTGCTATCAAGGGTCTTGTCCCTGGAATATGCTGCCCATGCTGCTTCTGAGCCATGGGGTCACCCCCAGGTTGGTGAGTCTTGTGCCCAAGGAAATGAGAAATCTCCATGTGTCCCCCGAATAGCCAAGTGTGGCGCTGCTCTGTGTTAGGATGTGTGTGGGGAATGAATAGGGACCCACCAGAGAGAGAATGTGGCCCTGGGACCCCAGGCATGTACAGAACTCTAGTACGTGCTGTGATAGGGCACGTGGGTGGGTTCCCACAGTGGACAGGGGCAGGATATGTGACTGCCAGCTTTGCAGTGGCATCTGTCATCTGGGCCAGCCTCCTTGGTTGGCGATGAACTGTTTGGTGGCCCTGGTCTGCACCCAGTAGGCCTGGCATGATGCTGGGGTCATGCGGTGGAGCCGGCATGGGCAGTGGAGGTGCTCATGGGCTCTGCAGTAGGGCACAGCTGGGGCTTCTTGCCCGACCCCAGTGACCCGCCTGCCCTGTCCTTTCAAGGACTGGTGACTGAGAGAGCACAGGGTGCCCTGCATCTGCAACGGGCCAGTGTTGCACATGGAACCCATCATGTAGGTCCATGGAGGGCGAGCATCGCTGAGCCACCACACCCCACCTTCTGCCTCCATGGAGGGATGAGGTTGTGTTTGGACACCTGTCCTACTCCTGTTTCCCCAGATGTTGAACCTTGAGGAAGACTTGTATTGGACCCAATGGCCCTGGGCCAGTGTCTGTCAGTCAGGTGCCCAGCCCCAGTACACCGAAGATGGGGCCCTTCCTGATGCCCTCGTCTCCTGCATTGAGCGATGGTGAGCACATCCGGGTCCCACTGGATGCATTGATGGGGAGGGGGTGCCCTGGGTTGGGTCGATGATGAGAACCTTATATTGTCTGAAGAGAGGTGATGACATAAAAATCATGCTCAATAGGATTACGCTGAGGCCCAGCCTGGGTGAGAATTTTGGAAGAGGATGCTGGGAATTATGAGTTCCCTGTGAAATCCACTATATTTTGGGCTGGAGACGTGGAGGCTCTGAGGGCATCTAGAGGGTGCGCAACCCTGTCTCTGCGCTCCTCCATGAGGCAGCCCAGGCTCACTATGTGGGCTTGGTGTCAGCGCTGCTGTTACCCAGGGGTGGGGCACTTTGGTGTCTCCTTCCTGAGCCCCCATTTTCCCCTGTGTCTTTCAGTGAGCTCTTGTGCCCAGCAGACCCCCTTGCATTGACCGGCATAGGTGAGTGGATCCTGCTGGGGTCATGGCCCATGAGCCAGGCTGTGTGGGGTTTCCGAGCATCAGTCTTCAGCTGCAAGGGTTTCCTTAGGAGCCTTCCTGAATGCCCACCTGGGATTGGTTCTCTAGGAGGGCAGCTTCCTTAGGAATCAGACCCAAGGAGGATACATTCCCTGAAGCCCTGCAATGGTTGTGGTGGTCCAGGCATTAAAGGGTTTCCTCCACCTCATGCAGGGCAGTGACCCGCTGAGACTCAGTCCTCATGTCTGGCCTCTAGGATGGCCAGGCCACATGAAGGGGGACACGAGGGCTCTGGGGCACCAAGAGGTTCATGTGGAGGCTCTCTGACCTTGGAGAGGTGTGTGTGATTCGGCCCATGGGGTTGGGCTGTGGGTTTTCAAGGATCGCACCAAACCCATGGCCCTGAATGGAACTGACCCTGTTTAGCAATCGGCCATGCCAGTGGTGCCTCTGTGAGCCAAGTGCGGGTCAGCACTGTTTCCTCAGGGTGAGTCGAGACTAGCTCTGGCCAGCATCTGCTGGTGGTGCAGTCCCGCCCTGGGATTGGTGGGCTTAGGGACAAGGGGATAACCCATGTCCCATCGGGGTCACCCCTTCCTTGTGTGCAAGTGGCAGGAAGAGTGTCCTCCTGAGGTGGGAAGGCCTACTGTGGAAGATCCTGTCTCAGAAATTTGCTGTCCAGGCTGCCTCTGAGCTATGGGGTGACCTCCATGGTGGTAGGGCCTCAGGTGAATGTATCCTATTGGGGTCATGGCCCATGAGCCAGGCCGAGGTGGGGTGCTGACCCGCACTTGGCTCAGAAGCACGACTGGGATGGCCGAATGCTAAATAGGGTCAGTTCCATTCAGGGCCATGGGTTTGGTGCGATCCTTGAAAATCTACAGCCCAACTCCATGGGCCAAATCACACACACCTCTCCAAGATCAGAGAGCCTGTGCATGAACCTCTTGGTGCCCCAGAGCCCTCGTGTCCTCCTTCATGTGGCCTGGCTATCCTAGAGGCCAGACCTGAGGACCGAGTCTCAGCGGGACACTGCCCTGAATGAGGTGGAGGAAACACTTTAATGCCTGGACCACCACAACCCCTGCAGGGCTTCAGGGAATGTATCTTCCTTGGGTCTGATTCCTAAGGAAGCTGCCCTCCTAGAGAACCAATCCCAGGTGGGCAGGATATGTGACTGCCAGCTTTGCAGTGGCATCTGGCATCTGGGCTAGCCTCTTTGGTTGGCAGTGAGCTGTTTGGTGGCCCTGGTCTGTGCCCAGTAGACCTGGCATGATGCTGGGGTCATGCGGTGGAGCTGGCATGGGCAGTGGAGGTGCTCATAGGGTCTGCAGTAGGGCACAGCTGGGGCTTCTTGCCCGACCCCAGTGACCCGCCTGCCCTGTCCTTTCAAGGATTGGTGGCTGAGAGAGCACAGGGTGCCCTGCATCTGCGACAGGCCAGTGTTCCACATGGAACCCATCACATGGGTCCATGGAGGGCGAACATCCCTGAGCCACCACACCCCACCTTCTGCCTCCATGGAGGGATGAGGTTGTGTTTGGACACCTGTCCTACTCCTGTTTCCCCAGATGTTGAACCTTGAGGAAGACTGGTATTGGACCCTATGGCCCCGGGCCAGTGTCTGTCAGTCAAGTGCCCAGCCCCAGGTGCACTGAAGATGGGGCCCTTCCTGATGCCCTCGTCTCCTGCATTGAGCTATGGTGAGCACATCCGGGTCCCACTGGATGCATTGATGGGGAGGGGGTGCCCTGGGTTGGGTCGATGATGAGAACCTTATATTGTCTGAAGAGAGGTGATGACATAAAAATCATGCTCAATAGGATTATGCTGAGGCACAGCTTGGGTGAGAATTTTGGAAGAGGATGCTGGGAATTATGAGTTCCCTGTGAGGTCCACTGTATTTTGGGCTGCAGACGTGGAGGCTCTGAGGGCATCTAGAGGGTGCCCAACCCTGTCTCTGTGCTCCTCCATGAGGCAGCCCAGGCTCACTATGTGGGCTTGGTGTCAGCACTGCTGTTACCCAGGGGTGGGGCACTTTGGTGTCTCCTTCCTGAGCCCCCATTTTCCCCTGTGTCTTTCAGTGAGCTCTTGTGCCCAGCAGACCCCCTTGCATTGACCGGCATAGGTGAGTGGATCCTGCTGGGGTCATGGCCCATGAGCCAGGCTGTGTGGGGTTTCCGAGCATCAGTCTTCAGCTGCAAGGGTTTCCTTAGGAGCCTTCCTGAATGCCCACCTGAGATTGGTTCTCTAGGGCAACTTCCTGAGGAATCAGACCCAAGGAGGATACATTCCCTGAAGCCCTGCAGGGGTTGTGGTGGTCCAGACATTAAAGGGTTTCCTCCACCTCATGCAGGGCAGTGTCCCGCTGAGACTCGGTCCTCATGTCTGGTCTCTAGGATGGCCAGGCCACATGAAGGGGGACACGAGGGCTCTGGGGCACCAAGAGGTTCATGCACAGGCTCTCTGATCATGGAGAGGTGTGTGTGATTCAGCCCATGGGGTTGGGCTGTAGATTTTCAAGGATCGCACCAAACCCATGGCCCTGAATGGAACTGACCCTATTTAGCAATCGGCCATCCCAGTGGTGCCTCTGTGAGCCAAGTGCGGGTCAGCACTGTTTCCTCAGGGTGAGTCGAGACTAGCTCTGGCCAGCATCTGATGGTGGTGCAGTCCTGCCCTGGGATTGGTGGACTTAGGGACAAGGGGATAACCCATGTCCCATCGGGGTCACCCCTTCCTTGTGTGCAAGTGGCAGGAAGAGTGTCCTCCTGAGGTGGGAAGGCCTGCTGTGGAAGATCCTGTCTCAGAAATTTGCTGTCCAGGCTGCTTCTGAGCTATGGGGTCACCTCCATGGTGATGGGGCCTCAGGTGAATGGATCCTACTGGGGTCATGGCCCATGAGCCAGGCTGGGGTGGGGTCCCTGAGTGTCACGCTTCAAATCATGAGTGTTTCCTCAAGGAGCTGACCTGAATCCCCACCAGGGAGGGATGGTTTCTCCAGTTGGGAGATTTCCTTGGAAATCGGTCCCAAGAAGGACGCCTTCCCCAAAACTCTGCAGGAGTAAGAGAGGTTCAGGCAGGAGAGGGTTCCTTCAACCCAATGCAGTGCGGATCCTAGGTGAGACTTGGTGCACAGGTCAGTCCTAGAGGACTGCCCAAACCACATGAGGGCATTCCCAGGGTCTCTGGGGTCAGGAGTCTTATATGGGAGCTCTCTGTCCCCAAGGCTTGAAGGGGGACAGTGTGTGGCTTATCCGGCTTACGGAGTCAGACCCTGAACATTCAAGGGTCAGGAATGACCTATGGCCCCGAATGGGACCGACCCTGTTGAGCAATGGAGCAGTGGGCCATCCCGGTGGTGGCACCTTGAGCCTGGTGGGTGTGGCGCAGCCTCAGTGGGGTTGGGTCAAGGCTGAGCTCTGACTGTCACCTCATGGTTGGCCTTGGGCATCGTGGGCTTTGGGCCAAGGGTGCAGCCCGGGTCCCATTGGAGTTCACCCCTCCCCATAGTGGAGTGGCCAGAAGGGTGGCATCCTGTGGTGGAAGGGCCACTGTGAAGGGTCCTGTCCCAGCAATTTGCTGCCAAGGCTGCTTCTGAGTCATGGGGTCACCTCCAGGGTGATGGGGTCTTGAGCCAAAGGAAAGGAGAGGACATTATGTGGCCCCTGATTGGCAGAGCGTGGCCCAGCTCTGTGTTTGAGAGGTGTGAGGTGCATGAATGGGGACCCACCAGAGAAGGCACGTGGCCCTGGGGCCCCAGGATGGTATTTCTGGTGTGAGCTTATGGAGGGTGCATGAATGTGTGCATTCCATGCCCAGGGGCAGGCTATGTGACCGCCAGGTCTACAGTGGCGCATGGCGTCCAGGCCAGCCTTCTTGGTTTGCCGTGAGCTGGTTGGTGGCCCTGGCCCTGCCCAGTGATCCCATTGAGGCCCAGAGTTGTGTGGGGGAGCTGGCGTGGGCAGTGGAGGTGCTCCAGTGTCCTACAGTAGGGTGCAGCGTAGGCTTCTTGCTGGAATCCCATGATCCATCTGCCCTGTTCTTTCAGGATTCAGTGGCAGAGAGGGCCAAGGGTTCCTCAAGTGCATGACCGTCACTGTTTTACATGGATCTCATCTCGTGAGTCCATGGAGGGAGAGCATGTGTGAGCTAGCACCCCCTGCCCACTTTCTCCTATGGAGGCATGAAGCCCTGTTTGGACACCTGTCCCTCACCCCTCCAGATGGTGACCCTGGAGGAAGAATTGCATTGGGCCTGCTGGCCCTGACACAGTGTCCCTCAGCCAGGTGCTCAGCCCCTGATAAGCTGAAGCTCTGGCCCTTCCTGGTGCCCTGGTCTCCTGCACAGAGCTCTGGTGAGCCCATCTGGGTCCCAATGGATGCATGCATGGGTTGAGGGGTTGGTGCCCTGGGTTGAGTCAATGATGACAACCTTATATTGTTCTGAAGAGAGGTGATGACTTAAAAATCATGCTCAATAGGATTACGCTGAGGCCCAGCCTAGGTGAGAATTTTGGAAGAGGATGCTGGGATTTCTAGGTCCCCGTCAGGGGCTCTGTATTTTGGACTGGAGAAATCCAGGCCCTGAACAGCATCTTGGGGGAGCTCTACCCTGTCTCTGCATTTCTACATGAGGCAGCCCAGGCTCCCTCTGTGGGCTTGGTGTTGGCTCTCCTGTTCCCTGGGGTAGGGCTCCTTGCTGGGTCCTTCCTGAGCCCCTGTTCTCCTCTTGTGTCTTCTGTATTTCAGTGAGCTCTTCAGCCCAGGTGGGCCTGCTGATATTGACGCACATAGGTGAGTGCATTCTGCTGGCATCATGGGGCATGAGCCAGGCCACATGGTGTCACTGAGGGTCATCCCTTGGGAAAGAAGGGTTTCCTCAGGGAGCCAACATGAATCCCCACTGGGGAGAGATGGTTTCTGCAAGAGGCTGGCTTCCTTGGGAATCAGACCCAAGACAATGCCTTCCCTGATGCCTCACAGGGGTGACAGTGTTCCAGGCAGGAAAGAGTCCCCACAGTCCCATGCAGGGCAGCTCCCAGCTGAGACTTGGTGTGCAGGTCTGGCCCAGGCCACATGAGGGGGGCCACAGGGGCTGTGGGGTGCGCCAGGGGTCACACGAGAGCTCTCTTTCCCTGGAGAGGTGCTCGAATGGGCCTGTGGGGTAAGGCTGCAGAGATTCGAGGACTGCATCCCAACCATGGCCCTAAATGCAACCGACTGTGTTGAGTAATGGGCCATCTCAATGGCGCCTCTTTGAGCTTGGTGGGAGGTGGTACTGCTTCCCTGGGTTTGGGTCAAGACTGAGCTCTGTCCACTGCCTGGCGATGCTGCAGGCTGGCCCTTGAACTTGTGGGCTTTGGTTTAAGTCGGCAGCCCACATCCTCCTGGAGGTCACCCTTTGCATGTCGGTGAGTGGCTGGAAGAGTGGATCCTGAGGTAGGAAGACCCGCTGTCAATGGTCCTGTCCTGGGAATTTGCCACCCAGGCCTCTTCTGAGCCATGGGGTCACCTCCAGGGTGGCAGGGTCTGGGCCTAAGGAAAGAGAGGACACCATGTGGCCCAGGGTTGGCCGAAGGTGGCCTGACTCTGTTTTGGGGACCTGTGCGGGACATGGATGGGGACTCGCCAGAGAAAGCCTGTGGCCCTGGGACTCCAGGCTTCGATTTCAAGTGTGGTTTGCCAAGGGTGCCCCACTTCCATGATAGGTCTGCGTTCTGCGTGGATCCCATCACGTGAGTAACCCTCACCCCTTTGCCGCATGGAGGCATGAGGCCCGGTTTGGACACATGTCCTCCTCCTGTCCCTCCAGGTGTGAGCCCGGAGGAAGACTTGTGTTGGGCTCAATGTCTTTGGGCCAGTGTCCCAAAGCCAGGTGCCCGGCCCCTGGTGTGCTGAAGCTTGGGACCTTCCTAGTGACCTGGTCTCCTGCACTGACCTGTGGTGACTACATCCGGGTCCCACCGGATGCCTGTGCAGGAAGGAGGGTGTCCTGGGTTAGGTCGATGATGAGAACCTTATATTGTCCTGAAGAGGGGTGATGACTTTAAAATGATGCTCAATAAGATTACCTTGAAGCCCAGCCTAGGTGAGAATTTTGGAAGAAGATGCTGGAATCCCGAAGTCCCCATCAGGGCCCCTGTATTTTGGGCTGGAGACCTGGAGGGCCTGAAGGGCATCTGGGGGGCCCAACCCTGTCTCTGCACTCCTCCGTGAGGCAGCCCAGGCTCCCTGTGCGGGCTTGCTCTTGGTGGTCCAGTTTCCTGGGGTGGGGCATGAGGGCAGCTCCTCCCTGAGCCCCCCTTCTCCATTTGTGTCTTTCAGTGAGCTCTTCCACGCAGGCAGGGCACCCTGGCATTGAGCGGCATAGGTCAGTGGATCGTGCTGGTGTTATGGGCCACAGGTCAGGCCGCGTGGAGTCGCTGAGGGTCAGCCTTCAGGACAGGAGGGTTTCCTTAGGGAGCAGACTTGAATGCCCACCAGGGATGGAAGGGTTGATCCTCTAGGAAAGTGGCATCCTGAGGAATCAGACCCAAGGAGTACACCTTCCCTGGAGTCCTGTGGGGATGACAGTCGTCCAGGCAGGAGAGGGTTCCTTCAGTCTTACACAGGGCAGCTCCAAGCTGAGTCTTTGTGTGCTGCTGTGACCTCGAGGACTGTGTAGGCCACATGAGGGGGTCCACAGGGCCTCCGGGATGCCACGGGGTCACACAGGAGCTCTCTATCTCTGGAGAACGGTGGCCTAGGGCCCATGGAGTTGAGCTGCAGATATTCAAGGATCGCACATGACTTATTGCCCTGAATGGGATGGGTCATGTTGAGCAATATGCCAACCCGTGACACCTCTTTGAGCCTGGAGGGGGCGGTGCTATTTCCCTAGGTTTGGGTCAAGGCTGAGCTCAGGCTGGCACCTGGTGTTGCTGCAGTCTGACCATGGACTCGTTAGGTTTAGGCCAAGGGGTCAGCCCACGTATTGCTGAGGTTCTCTCCTTGGCTGGAATTCACCCCTTTCCTGTGGGCAAATGTCTGGAAGGGTGGCCTCCTGAGTTAGAAAGCCTGCTATCAAGGGTCTTGTCCCTGGAATATGCTGCCCATGCTGCTTCTGAGCCATGGGGTCACCCCCAGGTTGGTGAGTCTTGTGCCCAAGGAAATGAGAAGTCACCATGTGTCCCCCGAATAGCCAAGTGTGGCCCTGCTCTGTGTTAGGAGGTGTGTGGGGCATGAATGGGGACCCACCATAGAGCGCATGTGGCCCTGGGACCCCAGGCATGTACAGAACTCTAGTACGTGCTGTGATAGGGCACGTGGGTGGGTTCCCACAGTGCACAGGGACAGGATATGTGACTGACAGCTTTGCAGTGGCATCTGGCATCTGGGCCAGCCTCCTTGGTTGGCGATGAACTGTTTGGTGGCCCTGGTCTGTGCCCAGTAGACCTGGCATGATGCTGGGGTCATGCGGTGGAGCCGGCATGGGCAGTGGAGGTGCTCATGGGCTCTGCAGTAGGGCACAGCTGGGGCTTCTTGCCCGACCCCAGTGACCCGCCTGCCCTGTCCTTTCAAGGATTGGTGGCTGAGAGAGCACAGGGTGCCCTGCATCTGCAACGGACCAGTGTTCCACATGGAACCCATCACATAGGTCCATGGAGGGCGAGCATCCCTGAGCCGCCACACCCCACCTTCTGCCTCCATGGAGGGATGAGGTTGTGTTTGGACACCTGTCCTACTCCTGTTTCCCCAGATGTTGAACCTTGAGGAAGACTTGTATTGGGCCCAATGGCCCTGGGCCAGTGTCTGTCAGTCAGGTGCCCAGCCCCAGTACACCGAAGATGGGGCCCTTCCTGATGCCCTCGTCTCCTGCATTGAGCTATGGTGAGCACATCCGGGTCCCACTGGATGCATTGATGGGGAGGGGTGCCCTGGGTTGGGTCGATGATGAGAACCTTATATTGTCTGAAGAGAGGTGATGACATAAAAATCATGCTCAATAGGATTACGCTGAGGCCCAGCCTGGGTGAGAATTTTGGAAGAGGATGCTGGGAATTATGAGTTCCCTGTGAAATCCACTATATTTTGGGCTGGAGACCTGGAGGCTCTGAGGGCATCTAGAGGGTGCCCAACCCTGTCTCTGCGCTCCTCCATGAGGCAGCCCAGGCTCACTATGTGGGCTTGGTGTCAGCGCTGCTGTTACCCAGGGGTGGGGCACTTTAGTGGCTCCTTCCTGAGCCCCTATTTTCCCCTGTGTCTTTCAGTGAGCTCTTCTGCCCAGCAGACCCCCTTGCATTGACCGGCGTAGGTGAGTGGATCCTGCTGGGGTCATGGCCCATGAGCCAGGCTGTGTGGGGTTTCCGAGCATCAGTCTTCAGCTGCAAGGGTTTCCTTAGGAGCCTTCCTGAATGCCCACCTGGGATTGGTTCTCTAGGAGGGCAGCTTCCTTAGGAATCAGATCCAAGGAGGATACATTCCCTGAAGCCCTGCAGGGGTTGTGGTGGTCCAGGCATTAAAGGGTTTCCTCCACCTCATGCAGGGCAGTGTCCCGCTGAGACTCTGTCCTCAGGTCTGGTCTCTAGGATGGCCAGGCCACATGAAGGGGGACACGAGGGCTCTGGGGCACCAAGAGGTTCATGTGGAGGCTCTCTGACCTTGGAGAGGTGTGTGTGATTCGGCCCATGGGATTAGGCTGTGGATTTTCAAGGATCGCATCAAACCCATGGCCCTGAATGGGAGTGATCCTATTAAGCAATCGGCCATCCCAGTGGTGCCTCTGTGAGCCAAGTGCGGGTCAGCACTGTTTCCTCAGGGTGAGTCGAGACTAGCTCTGGCCAGCATCTCATGGTGGTGCAGTCCCGCCCTGGGATTTGTGGGCTTAAGAACAAAGAGATAACCCATGTCCCATCGGGGTCACCCCTTCCTTGTGTGCAAGTGGCAGGAAGAGTGTCCTCCTGAGGTGGGAAGGCCTACTGTGGAAGATCCTGTCTCAGAAATTTGCTGTCCAGGCTGCCTCTGAGCTATGGGGTGACCTCCATGGTGGTAGGGCCTCAGGTGAATGTATCCTATTGGGGTCATGGCCCATGAGCCAGGCCGAGGTGGGGTCCCTGAGTGTGAGGGAGGTCCACAGGGCCTCCGGGATGCCATGATGTCACACAGGAGCTCTGTATCTCTGAAGAAAGGTGGGCTAGGGCCCATGGAGTTGAGCTGCAGATATTCAGGATCGCACATGACTTATTGTCCTGAATGGGATGGGCCATGTTGAGCAAATGCCAACCCGTGGCACCTCTTTGAGCCTGGAGGGGGCAGTGCTATTTCCCTAGGTTTGGGTCAAAGCTGAGCTCAGGCTGGCACCTGGTGTTGCTGCAGTCTGACCATGGACTCGTTAGGTTTAGGCCAAGGGGTCAGCCCACGTATTGCTGAGGTTCTCTCCTTGGCTGGAATTCACCCCTTTCCTGTGGGCAAGTGTCTGGAAGGGTGGCCTCCTGAGTTGGAAGGCCTGCTATCAAGGGTCTTGTCCCTGGAATATGCTGCCCATGCTGCTTCTGAGTCATGGGGTCACCACTAGGGTGGTAAGTCTTGTGCCCAAGGAAATGAGAAGTCACCATGTGTCCCCCGAATAGCCAAGTGTGGCCCTGCTCTGTGTTAGGAGGTGTGTGGGGCATGAATAGGGACCCACCAGAGAGAGCATGTGGCCCTGGGACCCCAGGCATGTACAGGACTCTAGTACGTGCTGTGATAGGGCACGTGGGTGGGTTCCCACAGTGCACAGGGGCAGGATATGTGACTGCCAGCTTTGCAGTGGCATCCGTCATCTGGGCCAGCCTCCTTGGTTGGCGATGAACTGTTTGGTGGCCCTGGTCTGTGCCCATTAGACCTGGCATGATGCTGGGGTCATGCGGTGGAAACAGCATGGGCAGTGGGGGTGCTCATGGGCTCTGCAGTAGGGCACAGCTGGGGCTTCTTGCCCGACCCCAGTGACCCGCCTGCCCTGTCCTTTCAAGGACTGGTGACTGAGAGAGCACAGGGTGCCCTGCATCTGCAACGGGCCAGTGTTCCACATGGAACCCATCACATAGGTCCATGGAGGGCGAGCATCCCTGAGCCGCCACACCCCACCTTCTGCCTCCATGGAGGGTTGAGGTTGTGTTTGGACACCTGTCCTATTCCTGTTTCCCCAGATGTTGAACCTTGAGGAAGACTTGTATTGGACCCAATGGCCCTGGGCCAGTGTCTGTCAGTCAGGTGCCCAGCCCCAGTACACCAAAGATGGGGCCCTTCCTGATGCCCTCGTCTCCTGCATTGAGCTATGGTGAGCACATCCGGGTCCCACTGGATGCATTGATGGGGAGGGGGTGCCCTGGGTTGGGTCGATGATGAGAATCTTATATTGTCTGAAGAGAGGTGATGACATAAAAATCATGCTCAATAGGATTACGCTGAGGCCCAGCCTGGGTGAAATTTTGGAAGAGGATGCTGGGAATTATGAGTTCGCTGTGAAATCCACTATATTTTGGGCTGGAGACCTGGAGGCTCTGAGGGCATCTAGAGGGTGCCCAACCCTGTCTCTGCGCTCCTCCATGAGGCAGCCCAGGCTCACTATGTGGGCTTGGTGTCAGCGCTGCTGTTACCCAGGGGTGGGGCACTTTAGTGGCTCCTTCCTGAGCCCCCATTTTCCCCTGTGTCTTTCAGTGAGCTCTTGTGCCCAGCAGACCCCCTTGCATTGACCGGCATAGGTGAGTGGATCCTGCTGGGGTCATGGCCCATGAGCCAGGCTGTGTGGGGTTTCCGAGCATCAGTCTTCAGCTGCAAGGGCTTCCTTAGGAGCCTTCCTGAATGCCCACCTGGGATTGGTTCTCTAGGGCAGCTTCCTGAGGAATCAGACCCAAGGAGGATACATTCCCTGAAGCCCTGCAGGGGTTGTGGTGGTCCAGGCATTAAAGGGTTTCCACCACCTCATTCAGGGCAGTGTCCCGCTGAGACTTGGTCCTCAGGTCTGGTCTCTAGGATGGCCAGGCCACATGAAGGGGGACACAAGGGCTCTGGGGCACCAAGAGGTTCATGCACAGGCTCTCTGACCTTGGAGAGGTGTGTGTGATTCGGCCCATGGGTTTAGGCTGTGGATTTTCAAGGATCGCACCAAACTCATGGCCGTGAATGGGACTGACCCTATTAAGCAATCGGCCATCCCAGTGGTGCCTTGTGAGCCAAGTGCGGGTCGACACTGTTTCCTCAGGGTGAGTTGAGACTAGCTCGGGCCAGCATCTGATGGTGGTGCAGTCCCACCCTGGGATTGGTGGGCTTAGGGACAAGGGGATAACCCATGTCCCATCGGGGTCACCCCTTCCTTGTGTGCAAGTGGCAGGAAGAGTGTCCTCCTGAGGTGGGAAAGCCTGCTGTGGACGATCCTGTCTCAGAAATTTGCTGTCCAGGCTGCTTTTGAGCTATGGGGTCACCTCCATGGTGATGGGGCCTCAGGTGAATGGATCCTACTGGGGTCATGGCCCATGAGCCAGGCTGGGGTGGGGTCCCTGAGTGTCACGCTTCAGGTCATGAGTGTTTCCTCAAGGAGCTGACCTGAATCCCCACCAGGGATGGATGGTTTCTCCAGTTGGGAGATTTCCTTGGAAATCAGTCCCAAGACGGATGCCTTCCCCGAAACCCTGCAGGAGTAAGAGAGGTTCAGGCAGGAGAGGGTTCCTTCAACCCAATGCAGTGCGGATCCTAGGTGAGACTTGGTGCACAGGTCAGTCCTGGAGGACTGCCCAGGCCATATGAGGGCATTCCCAGGGTCTCTGGGGCCAGGAGTCTTATATGGGAGCTCTCTGTCCCCGAGGCTTGCAGGGAGACAGTGTGGCTTATCTGGCTTACGGAGTCAGACCCTGAACATTCAAGGGTCAGGAATGACCTATGGCCCCGAATGGGACCGACCCTGTTGAGCAATGGAGCAGTGGGCCATCTTGGTGGTAGCACGTTGAGTCTGGTGGGTGTGGCGCAGCCTCGGTGGGGTTGGGTCAAGGCTGAGCTCTGGCTGTCACCTCATGGTTGGCCTTGGGCATCGTGGGCTTTGGGCCAAGGGTGCAGCCCGGGTCCCATTGGAGTTCACCCCTCCCCATAGTGGAGTGGCCAGAAGGGTGGCATCCTGTGGTGGAAGGGCCACTGTGAAGGGTCCTGTCCCAGCAATTTGCTGCCAAGGCTGCTTCTGAGTCATGGGGTCACTTCCAGGGTGATGGGGTCTTGAGCCAAAGGAAAGGAGAGGACATTATGTGGCCCCTGATTGGCAGAGCGTGGCCCAGCTCTGTGTTTGGGAGGTGTGAGGTGCATGAATGGGGACCCACCAGAGAAGGCACGTGGCCCTGGGGCCCCAGGATGGTATTTCTGGTATGAGCTTATGGAGGGTGCATGAATGTGTGCATTCCATGCCCAGGGGCAGGCTATGTGACCGCCAGGTCTACAGTGGCGCATGGCGTCCAGGCCAGCCTTCTTGGTTTGCCGTGAGCTGGTTGGTGGCCCTGGCCCTGCCCAGTGGTCCCATTGAGGCCCAGAGTTGTGTGGGGGAGCTGGCGTGGGCAGTGGAGGTGCTCCAGTGTCCTACAGTAGGGTGCAGCCTAGGCGTCTTACTGGAATCCCATGATCCATCTGCCCTGTTCTTTCAGGGTTCAGCGGCAGTGAGGGCCAAGGGTTCCTCACGTGCATGACTGTCACTGTTACATGGATCTCATCTCATGAGTCCATGGAGGGAGAGCATGTGTGAGCTAGCACCCCCTGCCCACTTTCCCCTGTGGAGGCATGAAGCCCTGTTTGGACACCTGTCCCTCACCCCTCCAGATGGTGACCCTGGAGGAAGAATTGCATTGGGCCTGCTGGCCCTGACACAGTGTCCCTCAGCCGGGTGCTCAGCCCCTGATAAGCTGAAGCTCTGGCCCTTCCTGGTGCCCTGGTCTCCTGCACAGAGCTCTGGTGAGCCCATCTGGGTCCCAATGGATGCATGCATGGGTTGAGGGGTTGGTGGCCTGGGTTGGGTCAATGATGACAACCTTATATTGTTCTGAAGAGAGGTGATGACTTAAAAATCATGCTCAATAGGATTACGCTGAGGCCCAGCCTAGGTGAGAATTTTGGAAGAGGATGCTGGGATTTCTAGGTCCCCGTCAGGGCCTCTGTATTTTGGACTGGAGAAATCCAGGCCCTGAACAGCATCTTGGGGGAGCTCTACCCTGTCTCTGCATTTCTACATGAGGCAGCCCAGGCTCCCTCTGTGGGCTTGGTGTTGGCTCTCCTGTTCCCTGGGGTAGGGCTCCTTGCTGGGTCCTTCCTGAGCCCCTGTTCTCCTCTTGTGTCTTCTGTATTTCAGTGAGCTCTTCAGCCCAGGTGGGTCCCCGACATTAATGCGCATAGGTGAGTGCATTCTGCTGGCATCGTGGGCCATGAGCCAGGCTGTGTGGTGTCACTGAGCTCAGCCCTTGGGAAAGAAGGGTTTCCTCAGGGAGCTGACTGAATCCCCGCTGGGGAGGGGTGGTTTCTCCAGGAGGCTGGCTTCCTTGGGAATCAGACCCAAGAGAATGCCTTTCCTGAAGACTTACAGGGATGACAGTGGTCTAGGCAGGAAAGGGTCGGCTTATTCCCATGTGGGGCAGTTCCCAGCTGAGACTTGGTATGCAGGTCTGGCCTCAAGGACTGCCCAGGCCACATGACGGATGTCCCAGGTGCTCTGGGGTGCCCCAGGGGCCACATGAGAGCTCTCTTTCCCTGGAGAGGTGCTCAAATGGGCCCATGGGTTCAGGCCGCAGAGATTCAAGGATTGCATCCCAACCGTGGCCCTAACTGAGACCGACCATGTTGAGTAGTGGGCCATCTCAATAGTGCCTCTTTAAGCCTGGTACATGGCGGTACTGTTTCCCTGGGTTTGGGTCAAGGCTGAGCTCTGGCCAGCACCTGGTGATGCTGCAGGCCGGCCCAGGTTCTTCTGGGCTTTGGTCCATTTGGCAGCCTGGTCCTGCTAGAGATCACCCCTTGCTGGTTGGTGAGTGGCTGGAAGAGTGGATCCTGAGGTCAGAAGACCCACTGTCGATGGTCCTGTCCTGGGAATTTGCTATCCAGGCCTCTTCTGAGCCATGGGGTCACCTCCAGGGTGGTGGGGTCTTGGGGCTAAGGAAAGAGAGGACACTATGTAGCCCATGGTTGCCCAAGGGTGGCCTGACTCTGTGTTTAGGACATTTGCGGGACATGGATGGGGACCCGCCAGAGAAAGCATGTGGCCCTGGGACTCCAGGCTTTGATTTCGGGTGTGGCTTGCAAATAGCACCTAGGCAAGTGCCCACCACACCCTGGGGCAGGCTATGCATCTTCCACGTCCACAGTGGTACATAGCTTCTGGGCCATTCTCCTTGGCTGGCCATGAGCTGGTTGGTTCCCTGTGCCCTGTGTTCCCGGAGTGGCTCTGGTATTGTGTGGGGCAGACAGCTTGGGCAGTGGAGGTGCTATCAAGGCCATCAGTAGGGTGCAGTCTGGGCATCTTGCCTGAGCCCAGACCTACCTACCCTGTTTTCTCAGGGTTTGGTGATGGGGAGGGCCAAGGGCTCCCCATGTCCATGATAGGTCAGTGTTTCTCATGGACCCCATCACATGGGTATACCTTACCCCTTTCCCACATGAAAGGATGAGGCCTTGTTTGGACACATGTCCTCTTCCTGTCCCCCCAGATGGTGAGCCTGGAGGAAAACTTGCCTTGGGCCCAATGGACCCAGACCAGTGGCCATCAGCCAGGTGCCCACCCTGGTGTGCTGAAGCTTGGGACCTACCTGTCGTCCCCACTGAGCTGTGGTAAGCACATCTGGGTCCCGCTGGATGCATGCATGGGGAGGGGGGTGCCCTGGTTTGGGTCGATGATGAGAACCTTATATTATTCTGAAGAGAGGTGATGACTTAAAATTCATGCTCAATAGGATTACGCTGAGGCTCACCCTAGATGAGAATTTGGAAGAGGATGCTGGGATCCCGAAGTCCCCGGTAGGGGACTTTATTTATTAGTTTTGGGCTGGAGCCCTGGAGGCCCTGAAGGGCATCTGGGGGGCCCAGCCCTGTCTCTGCACTCCTCCGTGAGGCAGCCCAGGCTCCCTGTGCGGGCTTGCTGTTGGTGGTCCAGTTCCCTGGGGTGGGGCACGTGGAAGCTCCTCCTTGAGCCCCACTTCTCCACTTGTGTCTTTCGGTGAAGTCTTCAACCCAGGCAGGGCACCCTGGCATTTACCGGCATAGGTGAGTGGATCCTGCTGCCATCATGGACCATGGGCCAGGCCATGTGGAGTCATTGAGGGTCAGCCTTTGGGACAGGAGGGTTTCCTCAGGGAGCGAACCTGAATCCGCACCGGGGAGGGTTGGGTTGGTCCACCAAGAGGGTGGCTTCCTGGGAAATCGGACCCAAGGGGGATGCCTTCCCTGGAGCCCTGCAGGGATGACGGTGGTCCAGGCAGGACAGGGTTCCTTCAGTCTTACACATAGTAGCTCCCAGATGAGTCTAGGTGTTTGAGTCTGGCCTCAAGGACTGCCCAGGCCACCTGAGGGGCCAATAGGGCCTCTGGGACGCCATGGGGGTCACACAGGAGCTCTCCATTCATGGAGAAAGGTGGGTAATAGGGCCCATGGAGTCAAGCTGTAGAGATTTAAGGATTGTGCCCAATGCATGGCCATGAATGGGACAGACCCTGTTGAGTCATGAGCCATTCCATGGGCCTCGTTGAGCCTTGAGCAGGGTGGTGCTGTTTCCCTAGGTTTGGGTCAAGACTGAGCTCTGGTCAGCCCCTGGTGGTGCTGAGGTCTGGCCATGGACTCTTCAGCTTTGAGTCAAGGGGTCAGCCTGCTCCCCCTCGAGGTCCCCCATTCCCCATGGCTGGAAGTCATCCCTTCCCAATGGGCAAGTGTCAGGAATGGTTGCCTCGAGGTTGGAAGGCCTGCTGTCGAAGGTCTTGTCCTTGGAATATGCGGCCTATGCTGCTTCTGAGTCATGGGGTCACCTCCAGGGTTGCGGATGTTGGACCCAAGGACAGGAGAAGATGCTGTGTGTCCCCTGATTAGCTGACTGTAGCCCTGCTCTGTGTTCAGGTGTGTGGGGCATGGATGCAGACCCACCAGAGAAAACATGTGGCCCTGGGACCCCAGGTTGCTATTTTCAGTATGTGCTGGGAAAGGGCATCTGGGTGGGTGCCCACCATGCACAGGGATAGGCTATGTGACTGCCAGGTCTGCAGTGGCATCTGACATCCAGGCCAGCCTCCTTGGTTTGCCGTGAACTGGTTGGTGGCCCTGGCCTGTGCCTAGTAGTCCTGGTGTGACCCTGGGGTTGTGTGGGGGAGCCGGTAGGGTCCCAGTGACCCACCTGCCCTGTCCTTCCAGGGTTCTGTGGCTAAGAGCACTGGGTGTCCTGTGTCCGTGATGGGCCAGTGTTCCTCATGCATCCCATCACAGGGATCCATGGAGGGCGAGTATGCTTGAACTGCCACACCCCACTTTCTGCTCACATGGAGGAGTGAGGTTGTGTTTGGACAACTGTCCTACTCTTGTTCTCCCAGATCGTGACCCCAGAGGAAGAATTGTTTTGGGCCCAATGGCCCTGGGCCAGTGTCCATCAGCCCGGTGTCCAGTCCCTGGTGTACTGAAGCTCAGGCCCTTCCTGGTACCCTAGTCTCCTGCACTGAGCTTGGCGAGCCCATTCGGGTACTGCTGGATGCAGCGGTGAGGAGGGAAGTGCCCTGGGTTAGGTCGATGATGAGAACCTTATATTGTCCTGAAGAGAGATAATGACTTAAAAATCATGCTCAAAAGGATTATGCTGAGGCCCGGCCTAGGTTAGAATTTTGGAAGAGGATACTGAGCTCCCAAGGTCCCCAGCCAGGCCACTGTATTTTTGGCTGGAGACCTGGAGGCCCTGAAGGCTATCTGGGGGGTGCCCAACCCTGTCCCTATACTCCTCTGTGAGGCAGCCCAGGATCTCTGTGCGGGCTTGGTGTTGGCACTCTGGTTTTCTGGGGGCGGGTCAGGTTGGTGGCTCCTTCGTGAACCCTATTCTCCCCTTGATTCTTTCAGTGAGCTCTTCTGCTCAGATGGTTCCCCTGGCATTGACCAGCATAGGTGAGTGGATCCTGCTGGGTTCATGGGCCATGAGGCAGACACATGGGGTCACTGAGGGTCAGCCTTTGGGACAGGAGGGTTTCCTCAGGGAGCCGACCTGAATCCCCACCATGGAGGGATGGGTTGGTCCTCCAGAACAGTGGCTTCCTGGGGGATCTGACACCAGGAGGACACCTTTGCTGAAGCCCTGCAGGGGTAATGGTGGTCCAGGCTGGAAAGGGTTCCTTCAATCTCATGCGGGGCAGCTCCCTGCTGACATGAGGTCTGACGTTGAGGACTGCCCAGGCCACATGAGCAGGACAACAGGGGCTCCAGAGTGCCATGGGGATTGTGCGGGGGGCTCTCCATCCCCGGAGAGAGGTGGGCAATTGGGCCCATGGGGTCAGGCTTCTAGGGTTCAGTGGCGGGGACAGCCAAGGGTTCCCTGGGTCCATTACCGTCAGTGTTTCACATGGATCCCATCACATGGGTCCATGGAGGGACAGCATGTGTGAGCAGGCACCTCTGGCTCCCTTTCCCACATGGAGATGTGAGGCCCTGTTTGGACACCTGACCCCCGTCCCTGCAGATAGTGAACCTAGAGGAAGACTCTTCCTGGGTCCCCTGGCCCCAAGCCAGTGTCCATCAGCCAGATGCCAGACCCCAGTGTGCTGAAACTCATGCCCTTCCTGGTGCCCTGGTCTCCTGCACTGAGCTATGGTGAGAACATCCAGGTCCCACTGGATGCATGTGTGGGGAGGAATGTGCCCTGGGTTGGGTCAATGATGAGAACCTTATATTGTCCTGAAGAAAGGTGATGACTTAAAAATCATGCTCAATAGGATTACGCTGAGGCCCAGCCTAGGTGACAATTTTGGAAGCGGACACTGGGAATCAATGAGGTCCCTGGCAGGGCCACTGTATTTTGGGCTGGAGACCTGGAAGCCCTGAAGGGCACCTTATTGGGGGCCCAACTCTGTCTTCTCTCCCCCATGAGGCAGCCCAAGCTCCCTGTGTGGGCTTGGTGTCAGCGCTCTGCTTTCCTGGAGGCGGGACATTTTGGCTGCTCCTTCCTGAGCCCCTGTTCTCCCCTGTGTCTTTCAGTGAACTCTTTCACCCAGCAGACTCCCTGGCATTGACCAGCATAGGTGAGTGGTTCCTGCTTGGGTCATGGGCCATGAGCCAGGCCATAGGATTGCCGAGGGTCAGCATTTGAGCTATGAGGGTTTCCTCAGGAGCCGACCTGAATCCCCACCTGGGATGGGTTCTCCCAGAGGGCAGCTTCCTTGTGAATCTGACCCAAGTAGGATGCCTTCTCTGAAGCCCTGCGGGGTGACAGTTGTCTAGGCAAGAAAGGGTTCCCTCAGCCCCACGTGGGGCAGCGCCCAGCTGAGACTCAGTGCTTGGGTTAGGCCCCTAGGATGGCCTGGCCCCTTGAGGGGTGTCACAAGGGCTCCAGGGCACCACAGGGGCCTCGCAGGGTCTCTCCGAACCCGGAGTGTGGTATGCAATTCGGCCCATGGGGTCGGGCCCCAGATTCAAGGATCACACCACACCCATGGCCCTGAAGGGAACCGACCCTGTTAAGCAATGGGGCATCCCAGGGGTGCCTCTTTGAAACAAGTATGGGGTGGCGCTGTTTTCCTGAGGTTGGGTCAATACTGGCTCTGTCCATTGCCTGTTGGTGGTGCAGTCCAGCCCTGAAATTCATGGGCACTGGGCCCAGGGTGCAGCCTGTGTCCCGCTGGGGATTCACCCCTTCCTTGTGGGCGAGTGGCAGGAAGGGTATCCTCCTGAGGTGGGAAGGCCAGCTGTGGAAGGAACTGTCCTGGAAATTTGTCATCCAGTCTGCTTCTGAGCCATGGGGTTGCCTCCAGGGTTGGCAGGGTCTTGGGCCCAAGGAAAGGAGAGGACACCATGTTTCCCTCAACTGGCCGAGTGTGGCCCTGCTCTGCATGTGGGAGGTATTGTATGGGGCATGGATAAGGACCCACCAGAGAAAACACGTGGCCCTCAGGCCCAAGGCTGCAATTTCTCAGTGCATGCTTGGAGACGGTCCTGGACCCCCTCCATTCCCAGGGGCAGGCTGTGCAACTGTCAAGTTGGCAGCGGCATGTGGCATCTGAGCCAGTCTATTTGGTTGGCCATGAGCTGTTGGTGGCCCTGGTCCTTTCCCAGGATTTGGGTGCAGCCCTGGGGTCATGTGGGACAGCCAGTGTGGGCAGTGGAGGTGCTCTGGTGGCCTGCAGTAGGGTGCAGCCTGGGTGTCTTGCCCGAGCCCAGTGACCTGCCTGCCATGTCCTCACAGGGTTCCCTGGCAGGGAGGGCCAAGAGTCCTCTGTGTCTGTGACACATCAGTGTTTCCCATGGATCCCATCAAATGGGTCCACGGAGGGAGAGCATGCATGAACTGGCACCCCTCCACCCTCTTCCTTGCATGGAGGCATGAGCCCCTGGTTGGACATATGTCCTCCTGTCCCCCCAGATGGTGGCCCTGGAGGAGGACTTGTATTGGGACCACTGGCCCCACGTCAGTGTCTTTCAGCCAGGTGTACAGCCCTTGGTGTGTTGAAGCTCAGGCCCTTCCTGCTGCTCCGGTCTCCTGCACTGAGCTTGGTGAGCCCATCCAGGTCCTGCTGTATGCATGTGTGGGGAGGGGGGTGCCCTGGGTTGGGTCGATGATGAGAACCTTATATCGTCCTGAAGAGAGGTGATGACTTAAAAATCATGCTCAATAGGATTACGCTGAGGCCCAGCCTAGGTGAGAATTTTGGAAGAGTATGGTGGGATCCCGAGATCCCAGCCAGGCCACTGTATTTTGGGCTGGAGTCACTGAGGCCCTGGGCATCTCAGGGGTGCCCAAATCTGTCTCTGCACCTGTCCATGAGGCAACCCACTTTCCCTGTGCAGGCTTGGTGTCGGCCCTCCCGCTCCCCGTGAATGGGGCATATTGGTGGCTTCTCCCTGAGTACCTGTTCTCCCCTGTGTCTTTCAGTGAGCTCTTCTGCCCAGGTGGTCCCCCTGGCCTTGAGGGGCATAGGTGAGTACGTCCTGCTGGCATCATGGTCCATGAGCCAAGGTGCGTAGGGTTGCCAAAGGTCACCCTTTAGACTGTAGGTTTCCTTAGGGAGCTGACCTGAATTCCCACTGGGGAGGGCTGGTTTCTCCAGGAGGGCATCTTCCATAGAAACTGGTCCCAAGAAGGACTCCTTCCCTGAAGCCGTGCAGGGGTGACAGTGGTCCAGGCAGGAAAGGGTTCCTTCAAACCAACGCAGTGCAGCTCCTAGCTGAGACTCAGTGCACGGGTCAGGGCTTGAGGACTCCCAGGCAACATGAGGGAATCCATAGGATCTCCGGAGGCCACACGTGTTAAGCAGGAACTCTCCATCCTTGAGGCTTGCTGGGGGCGGTGGGACGGTGGCAGGGTGTGGGTGATCGAGTTTATGGAGTCAGGCTGTGAAGATTCAAGGGTCAGGCCCCACCCATGGCCCTGATGGGACCAACCCTGTTGAGCAATGGGTTATCCCAGTGGTGCTTCCTTAAGCCTGGTGTGGGCAGCGTGGCTTCAGTGGGGTTGGGTCAAGGCTGAGCTCTGGCCTGCACCTGGTGGTTGGCCCTGGGAATTGTGGGCTTTGGGCCAAGGGTGCAGCCTGCCTGCTGCTGGAGGCCATCCTACCCAGAGGTGGAGTGGCCGGAAGAGTGGCAGGCATCCTGTGGTGGAAGGCCCACTGTTGAGGGTCCTGACCCAGCAAATTGCTGTCCAGGTTGCTTCTGAGCCATGGGTTTACCTCCAGGGAGGCGGGATCTTGAGCCCAAGGAAAGGAGAGGACATCATGTGTCCCCTGAATGGCCGAGAGTGGGGAGAATGTTTGGGGGGTATGTGGTGCATGCATGGGGACCCACCAGAGAAGGCACATGGCCCTGAGGCCCCAGGAAGCAATTTCTAGCACGCTTATAGAGGGTGTCTGAGGGGGCACTCTCCATGCCCCAGTGCAGGCTATGTGACTGCCAGGTCTGCAGCAGTTCATGGCATCCGGGCTAGCTTCCTTGATTGCTTATGAGCTGGTTGATAGCCCTGGCCTGTGCCGAGGGGTCCTGGTGCGGCCCTGGGGTTGTTCAGGGAGCCGGCATGGGCAGTGGAGGTGCTCTTAGGGCCTGCAGTAGGGCACAGCCCAGGTGTTCTTGCTTGAGTTCAGTGAACCTCCTGCCCTGTCCTTCCAGGGTTCAGTAGCAGGGAGGGCCCCATGTCCTCCCTTCTACTGGTCAGTGGAGGTGGGTCAGTGTTCCGCATGGATTCCATCACATGGGTACATGGAAGGAGAGCATGTGTGAGCCAGCACTGCCCGCTCTTTTCTCCGCGTGGCAGGGTGAGGCCCTGTGGACCCACCCTCCACCTATCTCACCAGATGGTGAGCCCAGAGGAAGACCCCCTGGCTCTGGGCCAGCCTCCGTCAGCCAGATCCCCAGCCCCTGGTGTGCTAAAGCTCAGGACCTTCCTGGTGCCCTGGTCTCCTGCACTGAGCTGTGGTGAGCCCATCCGGGTCCTGCTGGATGCATGAGTGGGGAGGGGGGTGCCCTGGGTTGGGTCAATAATGAGAACCTTATATTGTCCTGAAGAGAGGTGATGACTTAAAAATCATGCTCAATAGGATTACGCTGAGGCCCAGCCTAGGTGAGAATTTTGGAAGAGGATGCTGGGATCCCAAGGTCACAGGCAGGGCTACCGTATTTTGGACTAGAGACCTCAAGGCCCTGAAGGGCATCTTGAGGGGATCCAACCCTGTCTCTGCGCTCCTCCATGAGGCAGCCCTGGCTCCCTGTGTGGGCTTGGTGTTGGTGCTCTGGTTCCTGGACGGGGCATGTGGGTGGCTCCTTCCTGAGCCCCCGTTCTCCCCTGTGTCTTTCAGTGAGCTCTTCTGCCCAGGTGGGCCCCCTGGCATTGACTGGCATAGGTGAGTGGATCCTGCTTGGGTCATGGGTCATGAGCGAGGCAGAGTGGGGTCACCATGCATCTGCCTTCGGGTCACGAGAATTTCCTAAAAGGGTGGACCTGAATTCCCACTGGGGATGAGTTCTCCAGAAGGGCCACTTCCTTGGGAATCGTACCCAAGAAGGATGCCTATCCTGAAGCCCAGCAGGGGTGATGGTGGTCCAGGCAGGAAAGAGTTCATTCAACCCCATGCAGGACAGCTCCCATCTGAGACTCGGTGCATCAGTCAGGCCTCAAGGACTGCCCAGGACACATGAGGTGGCTACAGAGGCTCTGGGGCACTACGGGGGTTCTGGGGAGAGGGGTAGGCAATCGGGTCCATGAGAATCATGCCATGCAGTTTCAAGGACACCCATGACCCTGAATGAGACTGACCCTGTTGAGCAATGGGCCATCCCAAGGGCGCCTCCTTGAGTCTGGTGGTGGGTGGTGCTGTTTCCCTGGGGCTAGGTCAAGGCTGAGCTCTGGCCAGTACCTGTGGTGCTGCAGGCTGGCCCTGGAACTCATGGGCTTTGGACCATGGGGACAGCTTGGGTCATGCTTGGGGTCACCCCTTCCCGGAGATTGAATGGCGGGAGTGGTGCCTTCCTAAGGTGGGAAGTCCCACTGTTGAGCAACCTGTCCTGGGAATTTGCCACCCAGGCTGCTTCAGAGCCATGGGGTCACCTCCAGGGTGGCAGCCTCTTGGGCCCAAGGAAAGGGGAGCACACCATGTGTCCCTGGATTGGTTGAGTGTGGCCCGACTCTGTGTTTGGGAGGTGTGCAGGGCATGGATGGGGACCCATCAGAGAAAGTACATAGCCCTGGAGCCCCAGGCTGTGATTTCCAGTGTGTGCTTGGAGAGGGGCAGGGGCAGGCTCTCGACTGCCAAGTCTGCAGCAGTGTGTGGCATCCAGGCCAGCCTCCTGGTTGGCCATGTGCTGGTTGGTGGCCCTGGCCTGTGCCCAGTGGTCTCAGGGCGGACCTGGCATTGTGCAGGGCAGCCAGCAGGTCAGTGGAGGTGCTCTCAGGACCTGCAGTAGGGTGCAGCCTGGACTTTTTGCGTGAGACCAGTGACCCACCTACCTTGTCCTTCCGGGGTTGGGTGGCTAGGAGGGCCAAGGGTGGTCTGTGTCCGTCTTCGTGATGCATCAGTGCCCTGCACGGATCCTATCACATGGATATCCCCTACCCACCTTCCCCACTTGGAGGCATGAGGCCCTATTTGGACACGTGTCCTCCTCCTGTCCTAGATGGTGAGCTCAGAGGAAGACTTGCATTGGGCCCAATGGACCCAGGCCAGTGTCTGTCAGCCAGGTGCCCAGCTCCTGATGTGCTGAAGCTCAGGCCCTTCCTGGAGCCCTAGTCTCCTGCCCTGAGCTGTGGTGAGCCTGTCTGGGTCCCACTGGATGCATGCACGGGAGGAGGGTGCCCTCGGTTGGGTCGATGATGAGAACCTTATATTGTCTGAAGAGAGGTGATGACTTAAAAATCATGCTCAATAGGATTACGCTGAGGCCCAGCCTAGGGGAGAATTTTGGAAGAGGACGCTGGGATCCTGAGGTCCCTGGCAGGGCCACTGTATTTTGGGTTGGAGACCTCAAGGTCCTGAAGGGCATCTTGGTGGTCCCCAGCCCTGTCTCTGCACTCCTCCATGAGGCAGCCCAGGCTCACGGAGTTTGGTGTCAGAGTCCCATTCCCTAGGGGCAGGGCAGGTTGGCGGCTCCTCCCTGAGTCCCCCTTCTCCCTTGTGTCTTTCAGTGACATCTTCTGCCCAGGTGGAACCCCTGGCGTTGACCAGCATAGGCGAGTGGAACCTGCTGGTGTCATAGGCCATGAGCCAGGCTGCATGGGGACGCCAGGTCAGCCTTCAGGACAGGAGGGTTTCCTCAGGGAGTGGGGGAATCCCCACTGGGGAGGGACGGGTTCTACCAGAGGGCCACTTTCTTTCTAATCAGACCCATGGGAGGACATTTTCTCTGAAAACCTGCAGAAGTGATGATGTTTCAAGCACCAAAGGGTTTTTACAGCTCCTGCGGGGCAGACAGCTCCCATATGAGATTCTGTGCATGGGTCAGGCCTTGAGAACTGCCCAGGCCACATGCGGGGTGCCACACAGGCTGTGAGGCACCACAGGGGTCATGCAGGAGCTCTCAGTCTTCAGGCTTGTGGTGGGGGTGGTGACTGAGTGATCAGGCCCACAGCGTCAGGCCACAGTGTTTCAAGCATTGCGCCCACCCGTGGCCGTGAATGAGACTGATGCTGTTGAGCAATGAGCCATCCCAGTGGCTCAACACTGAACCTGGTGGGGGTGTGTCACTGTTTCAGTGGGGATGGGTCAAGGTTGAGCTCTGGCCAGCAGCTGATGGTACTGCAGGCTGGCCCAGGGACTTGTGGGCTTTGGGCCAGGTCAGCAGCTCGAGTTCTGCTGGGGGTCACATCTTTCCTGAGTTCCAGTGTCAGGATGCGTGGCCTCCTTAGGTGGGAAGGCCTGCTGTGGAGGTACCTGTCCCAGGAGTTTGCTGCCCAGGCTGCTTCTAAGCCATGGTGTCACCCCCAGGTGGTGGGGTCTTGGGCCCAAGGAGCAGAGAATATACCATGTAGCCCCCGATTGGTCGAGTATGGCCTGGCTCTGAGTTTGGGAGGTGTGTAGGGCATGGATGGGGACCCACCAAAGAAAGCATGGGCCTGTGGGGCCCCAGGCTGTGATTTCCAATGCACACTTGGAGAGGGCACCTGGTGGGGCGCCCACCATGCCCAAGGGCAGGCTATGCAACTACCAGGTCTGCAGCAGTGCCTGGTGTCAGGACCAGCCTCCTTTGTTGGCCGTGAGCTGGTTGGTAGCCGTATCCCGTGTCCAGTGGTCTCTGTGCAGCCCTGAGGTCATGTGGAGCAGCCAGTGTGGGCAGTGGCAGTGGAGGTTATCTTGAGGCGTGCAGTAGGCACAGCCCAGGCGTCTTGCCTGAGCCCAGTGACCTCCCTGCCCTGTCCTTCCAGGGTTAGGTGGCAGGGAGGCCCAAGGGTACCTTATGTCCATGACAGGTCAGTATTTCACATGAATCCCATCACATGGGCCCTCCTGTTGTCTCCCCAGATGGTAAGCCCGGAAGAAGACTTGCGTTCGGCCTGCTGTGCCTGGGCCAGAGGCTATCAGCTAGGTGCCCAGGTCCTGTTGCACTGAAGCTTGGGCCCTTCCTGGTGCCCTGGTCTCCTTCATGGAGCTGGTGAGCCCATCCAGGTTCTTCTGGATGTATGCATGGGGAGCGGGGTGCACTGGGTTGGGTCAATGATGAGAACCTTATATTGTCCTGAAGAGAGGTGATGACTTAAAAATCATGCTCAATAGGATTACGCTGAGGCCCAGCCTAGGTGACAATTTTGGAAGTGGACACTGGGAATCACGAGGTCCCTGACAGGGTCACTGTATTTTGGGCTGGAGACCTGGAGGCCCTCAAGGGCCTCTCATGGGGACCCAGCCCTGTCTCTGCACTCCTCCATGAAGCACAGCAGGCTCCCGGTGTGGACTTGGTGTCAGTGCACCGGTTTCCTGAGGGCAGGGCACATTGGTGGCTGTTACCTGAGTCCTCATTCTCACCTTGTGTCTTTCAGTGAACTCTTCAGCTCAGAAGGGGCCCTTGGCCTTGACTAGCATAGGTGAGTGCATCCTGCTGCCGTCATGGGCCATGAGTCAGGCCACATGGGGTCACTGAGGGTCAGTCTTTAGGACAGGAGGGTTTCCTCAGGGAGCCAACCTGTATTTCCACTGGGGAGGGACAGTTTCTCCAGGAGGGTGGCTTCCTTGGGAATTGTACCCAAGACGTTGCTTTCCTGAAGCCCTGCAGGGATGGCAGTGGTCCAGGCAGGTCCTTCATCCCCGTGCAGAGGAGCTCTTAGCTAAGACTCGGTGCATGTGTTGGCCTCGAGGACTGCCCAGGCCACGTGATGGGGGCCACAGGGCCTCTGGGGCACCACAGGGGCCATGCAAGAGCTCTCTTTCCCCGGACAGGTGTGCTTGAATGAGCCCATGGGGTTGGGCCATGGAAATTCAAGGATTGCACCCCAACCATGGCTCAAAATGGGACTGTTGAGCTATGGACCATCCCATGGCGCCTCTTTGAGCTTGGATGGGGGCAGTGCTATTTCCCTGGCTTTGGGTCAAGGCTGAGCTCTGGCCAGTGCCTGGTGGGGCTGTGGGCCAGACCTGGGACTCATGGGCTTTAGGCCAAGTCGACAGCCTGTGTCCTGCTGGAGGTCACCCCTTCCCCATGAGTGAGTGGCTGGAAGAGTGGAATGTGTGGTGGGAAGGCCCACTGTTGATGGTCCTGTCCCAGGAATTTGCTGCCCAGGCTTTTTCTGTGCCATGGGGTCATGTCCAGAGAGGCAGGGTCTTGGGCCTAAGGAAAGGAAAGGACACCATGTGGCCCAGGATTGGCCAAGGGTGGCTTGGCTCTGTGTTTGGGACATGTGTGGGGCATTGATGGGGACCCACCAGAGAAAGCACATGGCCCTGGGACTCCAGGCTGCGATTTCAGGTGTGACTTGGAGAGAGCACCTGGGCAGGTGCCCACCACGCCCAGGGGCAGGCTATGCAACTTCCATGCCCACAGCAGCAGATGGCTTCTGGGCCAGCCTCCTCGGTTGGCCGTGAGCATGTCGGTGACCTTGTCCCATGCTCAGTGGTCCTGGGGTAGACCTGGCTGGTGCAAAGGAGAAGCCAGAGGGTGCACTGGAGGTGCCCTCAAGGTCTGCAATAGCATGAAGACCAGAGATCTTGCCCAAGCCCAGTGATCCACCTGCCCTGTTTTTTCAGGGTTTGATGATGGGAAGGGCCGAGGGTGCCCTGTATCTGTGACAGGTCAGTGTTCCACATGGATCCCATCGCATGGGTATCCCTTACCCAATTCCCCACCTGGAGGTGTGAGGCCCTGTTCAGACACATGTCCTCCTCCTGTCCATCCAGATGGTGAGCCTGAAGGAAGACGTACGTCAGGACCAATGGACCCTGACAAGCGTCCATCAGCCAGGTGCTCAGCCCCCGGTTCGCTGAAGCTCAGGCCCTTCCTGGTGCCCTGATCTCCTGCACTGACCTGTGGTGAGCATATCTGGGTCCTGCTGGATGCATGTGTGAGGAAGGGGGGTGCCCTGGGTTGGGTCAATGATGAGAACCCTATATCGTGTTGAAGAGAGGTGATGACTTAAAATTACCATGCTCAATGATTACGCTGAGGCCCAACCTAGGTGAGAAATTTGGAAGAGGATGCTGGGATCCCGAGATTTCCGGCAGGGCCACTGTATTTTGGGCTGGAGCCCTGGAGGCCCTGAAAAGTATCTGAAGGAGGTCCAACTCTGTCTCTGCGCTCCTCTGTGAGACAGCCCAGGCTCCCTGTGCGGGCTTGGTGTTGGCCCTTCTGTTCCCCAGGGACATGGCACGTGGGTGGCTCCTCCCTGAGCCCTGGTTCTTCTGCCCTTGTGTCTTTCAGTGAATTCTTCTGCCAAGGGGTGGCCTCCTGGCATTGATCAACATAGGTGAGTGGGTCCTGCTGGTGTCATGGTCCATGAGCCAGGCTGCTTGGGGTTGCTAAGGGTCAGACTTTGGGCCATGAGGGTTTCCTCAGGGAGCCGACCCTAATTCCCACCAGGGAGGCATGGTTTCTCCAGGAAGGCAGCTTCCCTGGGAATCTTACCCAAGGAGGGTGCCTTCCCTGAAGCCCTGCAAGGGTGATGATGGTCCAGATAGCAAAGGGTTCCTTCAGCCCCATGCAGGACATTGCCCAGTTGAGACTTGGTGTGTGGATCAGGTCTTGAGGACTGCCCAGGTCACATGAGGGGGGCCAGAAGGGCTCCGGGGTGCCATGGGTATCACATGGGAGCTCTTGGTTCCCAGGCATGTTCCTGGGGGGTGGTGACCGGGTCGGGCCACAGAGGTTCAAGGATCTCATCCCACCTGTGGCCCTGAATGGGGCCGATCCTGTTGAACAATGGGCCATCCCAGTGGCACATATTGAGCCTGGTCAGGGGTGGTCCAGTTTCAATGGGGTTGGTCAAGGTTGAGATCTGGCTGGCTCCTGGTGGTGCTTCAGGCCAGTCCTGTGACCCATGGGCTTTGGGCTGAGGGGGCAGCCTGTATCCCATGGGGGTCACCTGTTCTCCATGTTTGAGTGGCGGTAACAGTGGCATTCTGAGGTGGGAAGGTCCACTGTCTAGGGTCTTGTACTGGGAATTTGCCACCCTGGCTTCTGAGCCATGGGGTCACCTCCAGGTTCACGGGATCTTGGGCCCAAGGAAACGAGAAGACACCATGTGGCCCTTGATTGGCCGAGTGTGGCCTGGCTCTCTGTTTGGGAGGTGTGTGGGTTATGGATGGGGTCCCACCAGTGAAAGCACGTGGCCCGGGTCCCCAGGCTGTGATTTTCAGTGCACACTTGGGGAGGGCTCCTCAGTGGGTGCCCACCACACCCAGAGGCAGGCTATGTGACTGCCAGGTTTGCAATGGTGCATAGCTTCCAGGCTACGCTCCTTGGTTGGCCAGGAGCGGGCTGGTGGCTGTGGTCCATGCCCAGTGGTCACAGGTCAACCCTGGGATCATGCAAGGGAGCTGGCGGGGCCAGTGGAGGTGTTCTCCCGACCAGAAGTAGGGTGCAGCCCAGGTGTCTGGCCTGAACCCAGTGACCAGCCTGCCCTGTTTTTTCAGGGTTTGGTGATGGGGAGGGCCAAGGGTGCCCTGCATCCATGACCAGTCAGTGTTCCACATGGAACCCATTACAGGGATATCCCTTACCCCCTTCTCCACATGGAGATGTGAGGCCCTATTTGGACACATGTCCGTCTCCTGTCCCCCCAGATGGTGAGCCTGGAGGAAGACTTGCATTGGCCCCAATGGCCCTGGACCAGTGTCTGTCAACTAGTTCCCAGTCCCAGGTGCACTGAAGCTCAGGCCTCTCCTGGTGCCCTGGTCTCCTGCACTGAGCTGTGGTGAGCATATCCTGGTCCTGCTCGATGCAAGTGCGGGGAGGAGTTGTCCTAGGTTGGGTCAATGATGAGAACCTTACAATGTTCTGAAGAGAGATGATGACTTAAAAATCATGCTCAATAGGATTACGCTGAGGCCCAACCTAGGTGATACTTTTGGAAGAGGACACTCGGATCCCAAAGTCCCCGGGAGGGCCCTTGTATTTTAGGCTGGAGACTTCAAGGCTCTGAAGGGCATCTGGAGGTGGCTCAACCTGTCTCTGCTCTCCTCTGTGAGGCAGCCCAGGCTCCCTCTGTGGGCTTGCTGTGGCACTCCAGTTCCCTGGGCCGGGGAACATTGGTGGCTCCTCCCTGAGTCCCTGTTCTCCCCTGTGTCTTTCAGTGAGCTCTTCTGCTCAGGCAGGCCACCTGGCATTGACTGGCATAGGTGAGTGGATCCTGCTGGGGTCATGGGTCATGAGCCAGGCCACAGGAGTCCCCGAGGGTCAGTGTTATGGCCATAAGGGTTTTTTCTCAGGAAGCCAACCTGAATTCCCACCGGGGAGGCATAGGTTCTCCAGGAGGGTGGCGTTTTGGGGAATCAGACCCAAGGGGGACACCTTCCCTGAAGCCCTGCAGGGTTGATGGTGATCCAGGCAGGAAAGGCTTTTTTTTCAGCCCCACACAGGGCAGCTCCTAGCTGAGACTCGGTGCTTGGGTCAGACCTCAAGGATTGCCCAGGCCACCTGAGGGAGACTGAGAGCCTCTGGGGTGCCACAGAGGTCACATGGGAGTTCTCGGTGCCTGGCATGTGGTGCACAAATGGGCCTCTTGGGTTTGGTCATGGAGATTCAAGGATCTCACCCCACTATGGCCCTGAATGAGACGGTCCCTGTTGAGCAATGGGCCATCCCAGTGGGTCTCCTGGAGCCTGGTTAGGCGGTGGTGTTTTTTCCCTGGGGTTGGGTGAAAGCAGAGTTCTGACTGGCACCTGGTGGTGCTGCAGCTCAGCACTGGGACTCATGGGCATTGGGCCAAGGGGGAGCCTGCATCCCACTGGGGTGTCACCCTTTTTCCGACGTCAAGTGTCTGGAAGTGTGGCCTCCTGAGGTGGAAAGGCCTTCTGTTGAGGGCCGTGTCCCGGGAATTTGTTGCTCAAGCTTCTTCTGAGCTTTGGGGTCACATCCAGGGTGGCGGGGTCTTAGGCCCAAGGAAAAGAGAGAGCACCATGTGTCTCCCAATTGACCAAGTGTGACTGTCTGTATGTATGGGAGGTGTGTGGAGTATGGATGGGGACCCACCAGAGAAAGCACATGGCACTGCAGCCCCAGGCTATGATTTCTGGTGCATGCTTGGAGAGGGTGCCTGGACAAGCGTGCCATGCCCAGCAGCAGGCTTTGCAACTGCCAGGTTTTCAGCAGGGTGTGACATCTGGGCCAGCCTCCTTGGTTGGCCGTGACCTGGCTGGTGGCCCAGGTCTGTGCCCAGTGGCCCCAGCGCAGCCCTGGGGTCATGCAGGGGAGCCATTTTGAACAGTGGAAGTGCTCTGGGGGCCTGTAGTATGGTGCAGCCTAGGTGTTTTGCTCAAGCCCAGTGACCCACCTGCCCTTTCCTTTTTGGGTTCGGTGGAAGGGAGGACCACGTACTTCACAGTGCACCACGTACTTAACGAGTCAGTATTTCACATTGAACTCATCACTTGTGTCCATGGAGGGCGAGCAAGGGTGAGCTGGCACCCCTGACCCCCTTCCCCACATGGAGGTCAGTTTGGACACAAGTCTTCCTCCTGTCTCCCCAGATGGTGACCTCAGAGGGAAACTTGTGTTGGGCCCGCTGTCCCTGGGCCAATGTCAGTCAGCCAGGTACCCAGCCCCCAGTGTGTTGAAGCTTGGGCCCTTCCTGGTACTCTTGGCTCCTGCACTGAGCTGTGGTAAGCCCATCTGGGTCCTGCTGGATGCATGCGCAAGGAGGGGGTACCCTGGGTTGGGTCGATGATGAGAACCTTAAATTGTCCTGAAGAGAGGTGATGACTTAAAAATCATGCTCAATAGGATTACGCTGAGGCCCAGCCTAGGTGAGAGTTTTGGCAGAGGGCACTGGGATTCTGAGGTCCCTGACAGAGCAAATGTATTTTGGGATGGAGACCTTGAGGCCCTGAATGGCTTCTGGTGGGCCCAACCCTGTCTCTGCGCTCCTCCGTGAGACAGCCCAGGCTCCCTGCACTGGCTTGGTATCTGGGCTGCAGGTTCCTGGGGGCAGGGCACATTGGAGGCTCCTTCCTGAGCCCCCACTCTCCCCTGTGTCTTTCAGTGAGCTCCTCTGTCCAAGTGGTCCCCCCAGCCTTGAGCAGCATAGGTGAGTACATCCTGTTTTGTTCATGGGCCATGAGTGATGCAGATGGGGTCCACGACATTCAGCCTTCAGGCCACTAGGGTTTTCTCAGGCTGCCAACCTACTCCCCACCAGGGAGGGATGGTTTCTCCAGGAGGGCTGCTTCCTTTGGAATCTGACCCAAGAAGCCTGCCTTTC
This sequence comes from Chlorocebus sabaeus, assembly GCF_047675955.1. Taxonomy (NCBI): domain Eukaryota; kingdom Metazoa; phylum Chordata; class Mammalia; order Primates; family Cercopithecidae; genus Chlorocebus; species Chlorocebus sabaeus. The sequence goes on along the minus strand of NC_132929.1, from coordinate 3,509,134 downwards.
CTGAAGCCCTGCAGGGGTGACACTGGTCCAGGCAGGAAGGGGTTCCTTCAGCCCAATGTAGGGCAGCTCCCAGCCGAAACTCAGTGGCCAGGTCAGGCCTGGAGTACTACCCAGGGCACATGGGGCGGTGGGGCACAGGGGATGCAGTGCACCCTGGAGGTCACACTGGAATTCTCTCTCCCTGGAGTGGGGTGAGTGACTGGGTCCACACGGTCAGGCTGTGGAGGTTCAAGGAATGCTCCACACCCATGGCCTTGAATGGGACCCAACCCTGTTGAGTAATGGGCCATCTTAGTGGCACCTCCTTGAGCCTGGTGGGGGACAGCACTCTTTCAGTGATTTTGGGTCAAGGCTGAGCTCTGGCTGGCACCCGGTGGTGCTGCAGGCTGGCTCTGACACTTGGGGGCTTTGGGTCAAGGGGGCATGGGTCACCTCAGGGTGGAAAGGTCTTGAGTCCAAGGAAAGGAGATGACACCATCTGGTTCCTGATTGCCTGAGTGTGACTGGGCTCTGTGTGGCGGAGTTGGGCAGGGCATGGATGGGTACCTACCAGAGAAAGCATGTGGTCCCTAGGCTCGGAGAGGGCACCAGGGCTCATGCCCACCACGCTCAAGTGCTGGCTCTGGGACAGCCAGATCTGCAGTGGCTGTTGGCATCTGGGCCAACCACCTAGGTTGGCCAGGAACTGGTTGATGGCCCTGTCCTGTGCCCTGTGTCCCTAGTATGGCCCTGGGGTCATGCGTGGGAGCCGGCCTGATCAGTGGAGGTGCTCTTGGGGCCTGCAGTAGAGTGCAGCCCAGGCACCTTGCCCAAGCCAGGTGACATGCTTGTCCTGTCTTTCCAAGGTTTCATGACAGGGAGGCCCAAGGGTACCCAGTATCCGTATTGGGTCAGTGTTCAGTATGGATCCCATCACATGGGTTTCACTTAACCCCTTCCCTGCATTGATGTGTGAGGCCCTGGTTGGACACATGTCCTCTTCCTGTCTCTCCAGATGGTGAGCCTGGAGGAAGACTTGTGTTGGACACGCAGGCCAAGGGCCAGTGTCTGTCAGCCAGGTGCTCAGCCCCCATTGGGCTGAAACTCTGACCATTCCTGGCACCCTGCTGTCCTGCACTGTGCTCTAGTGAGCACATCTGGGTTCCACTGGTTGTTTGTGCAGAGAGGGGGTTCCCTAGGTTGGGTCAATGGTGAGAACAGGGCCACATAAGGGGGACCAGAGAAGCTACGGGGTGCCATGTTGTAACAAGGGAGCTCTTGGTCCCTGGAGTATGGTGTGTGAATGGGCCCATGGGGTTGGGTAGCAGAGATTCAAGGATCCCACCCTACCCATGGTCCTGAATGTGACCATCCCTGTTGAGCAACGGGCCATCCCAGTGGGTCTCCTGGAGCCTGGTGGGGGGTGGGTTGTTTCCCTGGGGTTGGGTCAAGGTTGGCTCTGGCTGGCACCTGGTGGTGCTGTAGGTCAGCCCTGGGACTCACGGGCTTTGGGCCAAGGAGCAGCCCACATCCCGCTGGGGGCCACCCAAGTGTGAAAGGTGGCCTCCTGAGTTGGGAAGGCCCACTACTGAGGCACTTGTACTTGGAATTTGTTGCTCAGGCTGCATGGGAGTCATGGTATCACCTCCAGGGTGGCGGGGTCTTGGGACAAAGCAAAGGGGAGGGCACCATGAGTCTCCGGATTGGCTATGTGTGACTGGCTCTGCATCTGGGAGGTATGTGGAGTATGGATGGGGACCCACCAGAGAAAACAAGTGGCCCTGAGGCCCCAGGCTCTCTTTTCTGGTGCCTGCATGGAGAGGGTGCCTGTACGCATGCCCCGCATGCCCAGGGGCAGGCTATACCACTGTCAGGTCTGCAGTGGCGCATGGCAGATGGGCCAGCCTCCTTGGTTGGCTGTGACCTGGCTGGTGGCCCGGACCTGTGCCCAGTAGTCCCAGGGCAGCCCTGGGGTCATGTGGAGGAGCCGTTTTGGCTAGCGAAGTGCTCTCAGGTCCTGCAGTCCCGCATACCCTGGGCATTTTGCCTGAGCCCAGTGACCTACCTGCCTCGTCCTTCATGGCTTCGGTGGCAGGGAGAGGCACCTGTGAAGGTGATGAGTCAGTATTTTGCATGGATCTCGTCACATGTGTCCATGGAGGGGGAGCAAGCATGAGCTGGCACCCAACACTCCCTTCTCCACATGGAGGGAGTGTCCTCCACCTGTTCCCCCAGATGGTGAGGCTTCTGTTGGGCTTGCTTTTCCTGGGCCAGTGTCCATCAGTCAGGTGCTTAGCCCTCGGTGCACTGAAGCTCCAGCCCTTCCTGGTGCCCTGGTCTCCTGCCCTGCGCTGTGGTGAGCACATCCGAGTTCCACTGGATGTTTGTGTGGGGAGGGGGTTCTCTGGGTTGGGTCAATGATGAGAACCTTATATTGTCCTGAAGAGAGGTGATGACTTAAAAATCATGCTCAATAGGATTACGCTGAGGCCCAGCCTAGAGGAGAATTTTGGAAAAGGGTACTGGGATCCCAAGGTCCCCAACAGCGCCAGTGTATTTTGGACTGGAGACCTGGAGGCTCTGAAGGGCATCTGGAGGTGGTCCAACCTATCTCTGTGCTCTAGGTTCCCTGTGTGGGCTTGGTGTCGGTGCTCCAGTTCCTTGGGGGCAGGGAATGTTGGTGGCTCCTTCCTGAGTCCCTGTTCTCGCCTTTGTCTTTCAGTGAGCTCTTTCACCTAGGAGGGCCGCTTAGCATTGACTGACATAGGTGAGTGGATCCTGCTGGTGTTATGGATCATGATCCAGACCATGTGGGGTCCCCGAGGATCAGCCTTTGGGCCACAAGGGTTTTCTCAGGGAGCAGACCTGAATTTCCACCTGAAACAGAAGGGTTCTCCTGGAAGGCAGCCTTTTTGGAATCAGACCCAAGGAGGACACCTTCTCTGAAGCCCTGAAGGGGTGATGGTGGTCCAGGCAGGAAAGGGTTCCTTCTCCCCAAAGCAGGACAGTGCCCAGTTGAGACTTGGTGCTGTGGTAGGGTCTTGAGGACTGCCCAGGCTACATGAGGGGGGCCAGAGGGGCTACGGGGTACCACGGGGATAATGGGGAGCTCTCGGTCCCCAGAGTGTGGTGCGTGAATGGACCCATGGTGTTGGGTTGTGGAGATTCAAGGATTGTGCCCCACCTATGGCCCTGAATGCGACTGTCCCTGTTTAGCAATGGGCCATCTCAGTGGGTCTCCTGGAGGCTGATGGGTGGCGGAGTTGTTTCCCTGTGAGTGGGTTAAGGTGGAGCTCTGGCCGGCACCTGGTAGTGCTGCAGGTCAGCCCTGGGACTCATGGGCTTTTGGCCAAGGGACAACCTGCATCCCCCGGGGGTCATCCTATCTCCAAGGTCAAGTGTCGTGAAGGGTGGCCTCCTGAAGTGGGAAAGCTTGCTGTCGAGGAAACTGTCCTAGGATTTTCTGCTCAGGCTGTTTCTAAGCCATGGCGTCACCTCCAGGGTGATGGGGTCTTGGGAACAAGCAAAGGAGAGGGCACCATGTTACTCCGGATTGGGCAAGTGTGGCCTAGCTCTGTGTGTGTGAGGTGGGCAGAGCAAGGATGGTGACCCACCAGAGAAAGCATGTGACCCTGCAGCTCTACGTTGTGGTTTCCATGCACACTTGGAGATGGCATCTTGATGCATGCCTAACACGCCCAGGGGCAGACTATGCAATAGCCAGGTCTGCAGTGGTGTGTAGCATCTGGGCCAGCCACCTTGGTTGGCCATGAGCTGCCTCATGGCCCTGGCCCATGCCCACTCGCGCCAGGGAGGCCCTGGGGTCATGTGGGGAGCCATCTTTGGCAGTGGAGATGGATTCGGGGCCTGCGGTATGGCACAACCCATGCATTTTGCCTGAGCCCAGTGACTTGCCTGCCCGGTTCCTCCAGGGTTTGGTGGCAGGGAGGGCTAAGGGTGCCCTGCGTTGGTGACGAGTCAGTACTTCACATGGATCTCATCGCATGTATCCATGGAGGGTGAGCAAATGTGAGCTCCCACCGCCTACTGCCTTCCCCACATGGAGGTCAGTTTGGACACATACCATCCTGCTGTCCCCCAGATGGTGAGATCGAAGAAAGACTTGCATTGGGCCCACTGTTCTTGGGCCAATGTCAGTCAGCCAGGTGCCCAGCTCCAAGTGTGCTGAAGCTTGGGCCTTTGCTCCTGCACTAAGCCGGGGTGAGCACATCGGGGTCCTGCTAGAAGCATGCGCGGGGAGGGGTGTGCCCTGGGTTAGGCTGATGATGAGAACCTTATATTGTCCTGAAGAAAGGTGGTGAATTAAAAATCGTGCTCAATAGGATTACACTGAAGCCCAGGATAGGTAAGAATTAGGGAAGACGATGCGGGGATCCCAAGATCTCTACCAAGGCCACACTCACTTTGCACTAGAGAACTTGAGAACATGAAGGGCATCTTGTGGGGGCCCAGCGCTGTCTGTGTGCTCCTTCGTGAGGCAACCCAGGCTCTCCTTGAAGGCTTGGTGTCCATGCTCCACTTCCCCGGGGACAGGGCAATTTGGTGGCCCCTTCCTGAGCCCTTCTTCTTCCCTGTGTCTTTCAGTGCGCTCTTCTGCCCAGGTGAGGCCCCTGGCTTTGAGCGGCTTAGGTCAGTGCATCCTGTTGGGGTCATGGGCCATGAGTGAGGCAGCATGGGGTCATTGAGAGTCAGCCTTTGGGCCAACTAGGGTTTTCTCAGGGAGCCAACTGAATACCCACCGGGAGGGATGGTTCCTCCAGGAGGATTGCTTCCTTGGGAATCTCACCCTAGGAGCACGCATTTCCTGAAGCCCTGCAGAGGTGACAGTGGTCCAGACAGGAAAGGGTTCCTTCAGCCCAACAGAGCAGCTCCCAGCTGAAACTCGGTGGGCAGGTCAGGCCTCAAGGACTGCCCAGGCCACATGATGGAGGCCACAGGGGCTCTGAGGTGCCCTGGCGGTCATGCTGGAGTTCTTTCCCCAAGAGGGGTGGGTGATAGGGCTCACGCAGTCAGGCTGTGGAGATTCAAGGAATGCGCCCCACCCACGGCCCTGAATGGGACCAACCCTGTTGAGCAATGGGCCATTTTAGTGGCGCTTCCTTGAGCCTGTTGGGGGTGGTGCTGTTTCAATGCAGTTGGGTCAAGACTGAGCTGTTGCCTGGTGGTGCTGTGGGCCGGTCCTGGGGCTCATGGGCTTTAGGCCCAGGGGGCAGCTCCTGTCCCACTGGGGTAATCCCTTCCTTGAGGTCCGGTGGTGGGAAAAGTGGCCTCCTGAGGTGGGAAGATCTGCTGTCAAGGGGACCAGTCCTGGGAATTTGCCACCTAGGCTGCTTCTGAGCCATGGAGTCACCTATAGGGTGGCAGGGTCTTTAGCCCACAGAAAGGAGAGGACCACGTGGTTCCTGATTGGCTGAGTGTGGCCCGGCTCTGTGTGTGGGAGGTGTGCAGGGCATGGATGGGGCTCATCAGAGAAAGCATGTGGCCCTGGAGGCCCCCGGACTTTGATTTCTGGTGCATGCTTGGAGTGGGCACCAGGGTGGCCCTACCATGCCCGGGGCAGGCTCTGTAGTGGCTCTTGGCATCAGGACCAGCCTCCTTGACTCAACCAACCTTGAGCAGGTTGGTTGCCCTGGTCCCAGTGCGACCCTGGGGTTGCTCGGGGGATCCAGCCTGGGCAGTGGAAGTGCTCTTGGGGCCTGCAGTAGGGCACAGCCCAGACCTCTCGCCCGAGCCCAGTAACCCGCTTGCCCTGTCTTTCCAGGGTTTGGTGGCAGGGAGGGCCAAGGGTGTTCACTCCATGTCCGTGTTGGGTCAGTGTTCTGTAAGGATCCCATCACAAGGGTATCCCCTAACCACCTTTCCTGCATTGATACATGAGGCCCTGGTTGGACACATGTCCTCCTCCTTTCCCTACAGATGGTGACCCTGGAGAAAGACTTGCGTTGGGCCTGAAGGCCCCGGGGCCAGTGTCCATCAGCCACGTGCTCAGCTCCCAGTGCACCGAAACTCCGACCCTTCCTGGTTCCCTGGTCTCTTGCGCTGGGCTGTGGTGAGCACAACCGGGTCCCGCTGGATGCATGTGTGGGGAGGGGGGTGCCCTGAGTTGGGTTGGTGATGAGAACCTTATATTCTTCTGAAGTGAGGTGATGACTTAAAAATCATGCTCAATAGGATTACGCTGAGGCCCAGCCTAGGTGAGAATGTTGGAAGAGGGCGATAGGATTCTGAGGTCCTTGGCAGAGCCACACTATATTTTGGGCTGGAGACCTGGAGTCCCTGAAAGGGCATCTGGTAGGAGCCCAACCCTGTCTCTGTGATCCTGCATGAAGGTCCCCAGGCTCCCAGTCCAGGCTTGGTGCTGGTGCTCTGGTACCCCAGAGATGGAACAGGTTGGTGACTCTTTCTCGAGCCCCTGTTCTCCCCTTGTGTCTTTCAGTGAACTTTTCCACCCAGGTGAGTACCCTGGCATTGACTAGCCTCCTTGGTTGGCCATGACCAGGCTGGTGGCCCGGGCCTGTGCCCAGTGGTCCCAGGGCAGCCCTGGCGTCATATGGGGGAGCTGTTTTGGGCAGTGGAAGTGCTCTCCAGGCCTGAAATACAGCACAATCTGGGCATTTTGCCTGAACCCAGTGACCTGCCTGCCTTGTCCTTCCTGGGTTTGGTGGCACAGAGGGCCAAGGGTGCCCTGCGTCAGTGATGAGTCAGTATTTTGCATGGATCTCATCACACGTGTCCATGGAGGGAAAGCAAGCATGAGCTGGTACCCAACACCCCCTTTTCCACATGGAGGGTGGTCACATGTTCTTCACCTGTGCCCCCAGATGATGAGAATTGAGGAAGATGTCCATTGGGCCTGCTTTTCCTGAGCCATTGTCCGTCACCTAGGTGCTCAGCCCCTGGTGCACTGAAGCTCCAGCTCTTCCTGGCGCCCTAGTCTCCTGCACTGAGATGTGGTGAGCACATCCGGCTTCCACTGGATGTTTGTGCAGGGAGGCGGTTCTCTGGGTTGGGTCAATGATGAGAACCTTATATTGTCCTGAAGAGAGGTGATGACTTAAAAATCATGCTCAATAGGATTACACTGAGGCCCAACCTAGGTAAGAATTTTGGAAGAAGATGCTGGGATCCCGAGATTTCCAGCAGGGCCACTGTATTTTGGTTTGGATGGAGGCCCTGAAGGGCATCTGGAGGTGGCCCAACTCTTTCTCTGTGCTCCTCCATGAGGCAGCCCAGGCTCCCTGTGCGGGCTTGGTGTTGGCCTTCCTGTTCCCCAGCAACGGGACACGTCAGTATCTCCTCCCTGAGCCGCCAATCTCCCCTTATTTCTTTCAGTGAGCTCTTCTGCCAAGCGGGGGCCTCCTGGCATTGACCAACATAGGTGAGTGGATCCTGCTGGTGTCATGGGCCATGAGCCAGGCCACATGGGTTCGCCAGGGGTCAGACTTCAGGCCCCGAGGGTTTCCTTAGGGAACTGACCTGAATTCCCACCAGGGAGGGATGGTTTCTCCAGGAGGGCAGCTTCCTTGGGAATCTTACCCGAGGAGGATGCCTTCCCTGAAGCCCTGCAGGGGTGACCGATGGTCCAGATAGCAAAGGGTTCCTTCAGCCCCATGCAGGACATCGCCCAGTTGAGACTTGATGTGCGGGTCAGGCCTTGAGGACTGCCCAGGCCACATGAGGGGGGCCACAAGGGCTCTGGGGTGCCATGGGTATCACATGGGAGCTCTTGGTTCCCAGGCATGTTCCTGGGGGGTGGTGACCGGATCGGGCCACAGAGGTTCAAGGATCTCATCCCACCGGTGACCCTGAATGGGGCCAACACTGTTGAGCAACAGGCTATCCCAGTGGCACGTATTGAGCCTGGTGGGGTGTGGTGCAGTTTCAATGGGGTTGAGCCAATGCTGAGATCTGTGTGACGCTTGGTGCTGCTGCTGGCCAGCCCTGGGACCCATGGGCTTTGCGCCAAGTGGGTAGCCCACATCCCACTGGTGGTAACCCATTCTCCGAGTTTGAGTAATGGTTAACAGTGGCATTCTGAGGTGGGAAGGCCCACTGTCTGGGGTCCTGTACTGGGAATTTGCCGCCCCGGCTTCTTCTGAGACATGTGGTCACCTCCAGGGTCGTGGGGTCTTGGGCTCAAGGAAGGGAAAAGATACCATGTGGCCCTTGATTGGCCAGGTGTGGCCCAGGTCTGTTGGGGAGGTGTGTGGGATGTGGATGGGGTCCCATCTGTGAAAGCATGTGGCCCAGGTCCCCAGGCTGTGATTTTCAGTGCACACTTGGAGAGGGTGCCTCAGCACGTCCAGGGCAGGCTATGTGACCGCCAGGTTTGCAATGGTGCGTAGCTTCCGAGCTACCCTCCTTGGTGGGCCGGGAGCTGGTTGGTGGCTGTGGCCCATGCCCAGTGGTCACAGGGCAGGCAGACTGCCCTGTTTTTTCAGGGCAGGGGAGGGCCAAGGGTGCCCTGCATCCGTGATGGGTCAGTGTTCCACATGGAACCCATTACATGGGTATCTCTTACCCCTTCTCCACATGGAGATGTGAGGGCCTATTTGGACACATATCCTCCTCCTGTACTCTCAGATGGTGAGCCCGGAGGAAGACTTGCATTGGGCCCAATGACCCTGGGCCAGTGTCTGTCAGACAGGTTCCCAGCCCCCGGTGCAGTGAAGCTCAGGCCTTTCCTGGTGCCCTGGTCTCCTGCACTGAGCTGTGGTGAGCATATCATGGTCCTGCTTGATGCATGTGCAGGGAGTGGGGTGACTTGGGTTGGGTCAATGATGAGAACCTTATATTGTTCTGAAGAAAGGTGATGACTTAAAAATCATGCTCAATAGGATTACGCTGAGGCCCAGCCTAGGTGAGAATTTTGGAAGAGGACACTGGGATCCCAAAGTCCGCTGCAGGGACCCTGTATTTTGGGCTGGAGACCTCAAGGCTCTGATGGGCATCTGGAGGTGGCCCAACTTGTCTCTGTGCTCCTCTGTGAGGCAGCCCAGGCTCCTTTTGTGGGTTTGGTGTTGGTGCTCCAGTTCCCTGGGCCAGGGAACGTTGGTGGCTCTTTACTGAGCTCCAGTTCTCCCTGTGTCTTTCTGTGAGCTCTTCTGCCCAGGTGGGCTCCCTGGCATTGACGGGCATAGGTGAGTGGATCCTGCTGGGGTCATGGGCCATGAACCAGGCCACGTGGGGTCACAAGGGTCCCCCTTCCAGCCACGAGGGTTTTCTCAGGGAACCGACCTGAATTACCACTGGGGAGGTGTAGGTTCTCCAGGAGGGCCACTATTTTGGGAATCGGATCCAAGGGGGACACTTTCCCTGAAGCCCTGCAGGTGTGATGGTGGTCCAGGCAGGAAAGGGTTCCTTCTGCCCAATGCGGGGCAGCTCATAGCTGAGAGTCGATGTTCGGGTCAGACCTCGAGGATTTCCCAGGCCACATGAAGGGGACAGAGGAGCTCTGGGTACCACGGGGGTCACATAGGAGCTCTCAGTATTTGGTGTGTCATGCACAAATGGGCCTCTTGGGTTGGGTCGTGGAGATTAAAGGATCGTGCACCACCATGGCCCTGAATAGGACCGTCCCTGTTGAGCAATGGGCCATCCCAGTGGGTCTCCTAGAGCTTGGTGGAGGTGGGAGGTGGCATTGTTTCCCTGGGGTTGGGTCAAGGCAGAGCTCTGGCCAGCACCTGCTGGCTTCTGCAGGTCAGCCTTGGGACTCATGGGCATTGGGCCAAGGGGGAACCCACTTGCCATTGGTGGTCACCCTTTTTCCAGTGTAAAGTGTCTGGAAAGGTGGCCTCCTGAGGTGGGAAGGCCTGCTGTCGAGGGACGTGTCCCAGGTATTTGTTGCTCAAGCTTCTCCTAAACTTTGGGGTCATATCCAGGGTGGCAGGGTCTTGGGCCCAAGCAAAGCAGAGGGCACCATGTGGCTCCTGATTGGCCACGTGGCTGTCTCTATGTGTGGGAGTTTGCAGAGTATGGATGGGGACCCACCAGAGGAAGCACATGGCCCTGCAGCACCAGACTGTGATTTCTGTTGCATACTCGGAGAGGGTGCCTGGATGCGTGCCCTTCATGCCCAGCGGCAGGCTATGCAACTACCAGGTTTGCAGCAGGGTGTGACATCTGAGCCAGCCTCCTTGGTTGGCCGTGACCTGGCTGGTGGCCTGGGTCTGTGCCCAACAGTCCCAGTACAGCCCTGGGATCATGCAGGGGAGCCGTTTGGGACAGTGGAAGTGCTCTCAGGGCCTGCAGTGTGATGCAGCCTGGGTGTTTGCTGAAACCCAGTGACTTCCTGCCCTGTGCTCTCTGGGTTCAGTGGAAGGGAGGGTCAACAGTGCACCGCGTACTTAACAAGTCAGTATTTCACATTGAACTCACCACATGTGTCCATGGAGGGTGAGCAAGGGTGAGCTGGCACCCCCAACCCCCTTTCCAACATGGAGGTCAGTTTTAACAGATGTCTTCCTCCTGTCTCCCCAGATGGTGACCCCGGAGGAAAACTTGTGTTGGGCTTGCTATCCCTGGGCCAATGTTAGCCAGGCACCCAGCCCCTAGTGCGCTGAAGCTCAGGACCTTCCTGGAGCCCTTGACTCCTGCACTGAGCTGTGGTAAGCCCATCTGGGTCCTGCTGGATACATGCGCTGGGGGCAGGAGGGTGCCTTGGGTTGGGTCAGTGATGAGAACCTTATATTGTTCTGAAGAGAGATGATGACTTAAAAATCATGCTCAATAGGATTACGCTGAGGCCCAGCCTAGGTGAGAATTTTGGAAGAGGGCAGTGGGATTCTGAGGTCCCTGACAGAGCAAATGTATTTTGGGATGGAGACCTTGATGCCCTGAAGGGCATCTGGTGGACTCAACCCTGTCTCTGCACTCCTCTGTGAGGCAGCCCAGGCTCCCTGTGCTGGCTTGGTATCTGGGCTCCAGGTCTCCGGTGACAGGGCATGTTAGAGGCTCCTTCCTGAGCCCCCACTCTCCCCTGTGTCTTTCAGTGAGCTCCTCTGTCCAAGTGGTCCCCCCTGGCCTTGAGCAGCATAGGTGAGTACATCCTGTTTTGTTCATGGGCCATGAGTGATGTAGCGTGGGGTCCACGACATTCAGCCTTCGGGCCACTAGGGTTTTCTCAGGCTGCCAACCTACTCCCCACCAGGGAGGGATGGTTTCTCCAGGAGGGCTGCTTCCTTTGGAATCTGACCCAAGGAGCACATCTTTCCTGAAACCCTGCAGGGGTGACAGTGGTCCAGGCAGGAAGGAGTTCCTTCAACCCAATGTAGGGCAGCTCCCAGCTGAAACTCAGTGGCCAGGTCAGGCCTGGAGTACTGCCCAGGGCACATGGGGAAAGGGGCAGGAACAGGGGATGTAGTGTGCCCTGGAAGTCACACTGGAGTTCTCCTTCCCTGGAGAGGGGTGAGTGACTGGGCCTACACGGTCAGGCTGTGGAGATTCAAGGAATGTTCCACACCCATGGTCTTGAATGGGACCCAACCCTATTGAGCAATGGGCCATCTTAGTGGCACCTCCTTGAGCCTGGTGGGGAATGGCACTGTTTCAATGAGGTTGGGTCAAGGCTGAGCTCTGGCTGGCACCTGGTGGTGCTGCAGGGCCTGGGACTTGTGGGCTTTGGGCCAAGGGAGCAGCTCTGATCCTGCTGGGGACAAGCCTTCCTTGAGGTCCAGTGGTGAAAAGGGTGTCCTCGTGAGGTGGTAAGACCTGCTGTTGAGTGACCTATTCTGGGAATTTGCTGCCCAGGCTGCTTCTGAGTCTTGGGGGTCACCTCAGTGTAGCAGGGTCTTGAGCCCAAGGAAAGGAGAATACACCATGTGGTTCCTGATGGGCTGAGTGTGACCCGGCTCTGTGTGTCAGAGTTGGGCAGGACATGGATGGGGACCCACCATAGAAAACATGTGACCCTGGAGGCCCCTAGGCTTGGAGAGGGCACCACGGCCAGTGCCCACCACGCCTAGGTGCAGGACTGCCAGGTCTGCAGTGGCTCTTGGCCTCTGGGCCAACATACTTGGTTGGCCAGGAGCTGGTTGGTGGCCCTGTCCTCTGCCCCGTGTCCCCGGTGTGGCCCTGGGGTTGTGTGTGGGAACAGGCCCGGGCAGTGGAGGTGCTCTTGGGGCCTGCAGTAGGGTGCAACCCAGACATTTTGCCTGAGCCAAGTGACATACTTGCCCTGTCTTTCCAGGGTTTGGTGGCAGGGAGGGCCAAGGGTACCCAGTGTCCGTGTGGGTCAGTGTTCAGCATGGATCCCATCACATGAGTATCCCTTAGCCCTTTGTCCACACTGATGTGTGAGGCCCTGGTTAGACACATTTCCTCCTCCTGTCCCTCCAGATGGTGAGCCTGGAGGAAGACTTGTGTTGGCCCACAGGCCCCAGGCCAATGTCAGCCAGGTGCTCATCTCCTGGTTTGCTGAAACTCTGGCCCTTCGTGGCACCCTGGTCTCCTGCACTGAGCTGTGGTGAGCATGTCTGGGTTGCACTGGATGTTTGGGGGGGGAGGGGGTTCCCTGGGTTGGGTCAATGATGAGAACCTGATATTGCTCTGAAGAGAGATGATGACTTAAAAATCATGCTCAATAGGATTACGCTGAGGCCCAGCCTAGGTGAGAATTTTGCAAGAGGATGCTGGGATCCCGAGGTCCCTTGCAGGGCCATTGTATGTTGAACTGGAGACCTGGAGGCTCTGAAGGGCATCTGGAGGTGGCCCAACCTGTCTCTGCACTCCTCTGTGAGGCAGCCCAGGCTCCCTGTGAGGGGTTGGTGTTGGCGCTCCAGTTCCCTGGGGCAGGGAACATTGGTGGCTCCCTCCTGAGCCCCTGTTCTCACCTTGTGCCTTTCAGATCTTCCACCCAGGAGGTCCCCCTGGCATTGACTGGCATAGGTGAGTGGATCCTACTGGAGTCACGGGTCATGAGCCAGACCATGTGAGGTCCCCGAGATTCAGCCTTTGAGCAACAGTTTGAGCAGACCTGAATTTCCACCTGGGAGGGAAGGGTTCTCCTGGACGGCGACATTTTTTGGGAATTGGATCCAAGGAGGACGCCTTCCCTGAAGCCCTGCCAGGGTAATGGTTGTCCAGGCAGGAAACTTCCTTCTGCTTAATGCAGGGCAGCACCCAGCTGAGACTCAGTGCTCCAGTAAGGCCTCCAAAACTGCCCAGGCCACATGAGGGGGGCCAGAGGGGCTACGAGGTGCCACAGGGGTAACAGGGGAGCTCTTAGTCCCCAGAGTGTGTGCGTGAATTGGCCCATTCGGTTGGGTCTCAGAGATTTAAGGATTGCACCACACCATGGCCCTGAATGCAACCGTCCTTGTTGATCAATGGGTCATCCCAGTGGGTCTCCTGGAGCCTGGTGGGAGGGGGCATGGTTTTCCTGGGGTTGGGTCAAGGCAGAGCTCTGGCCAGTACCTCATGGTGCTGCAGGTCAGCCCTGGGACTCATGGGCTTTGGACCAAGGGGCAACCCACGTCCAGCTGGGGGCCACCCTTTCTCTATGGTCAAGTGTCATGAAGGTTGGCCTCCTGAGTTAGGAACAGCCGCTATTGAGGCACTTGTACTGGGAATTAGTTGCTCAGGCTGCTTGGGAGCCATGGTGTCACTTCCAGGGTGGCAGGGTCTTGGGACCAAGCAAAGGAGAGGGCACCATGTTGCTGCAGTTAGGCCATGTGTGACTGGCTGTGTGTCTGGGAAGTATGAGTATGAATGGGGACCCACCAGAGAAAGCAAGTGGCCCTGCAGCCCCAGGCTATGATTTCCAGTGCATGCTTGGAGAGGGTGCCTGTACGCCCACCTACCAGGCTCAAGGGTAGGCTATGCCACTGTCAGGTCTGCAGTGGCATATGGCATCTGGGCCAGCCTCCTTGGTTGGCCATGACCTGGCTGGTGGCCTGGGCCTGTGCCCAGTGTTCCCAGGGCAACTCTGGGGTGCTGTGAGGAAGCTGATTTGGCCAGTGGAGGTGCTCTCGGGTCCTGCAGTCCAGCATAGCCTAAGCGTTTTACCTGAGCCCAGTGACCTGCCTGCCTTGCCCTTGCCGGGTTCGGTGGTAGGGAGGGCTAAGGGTTCCCTGCATAGGTGACGAGTCAGTATTTTTCATGAATATCATCATATGTGTCCGTGGAGCAGGAGCAAACGTGAGCTGGCACCCACCACCCCCTTCTCCACATGGAGGTGGTCACATGTCCTCCATGTGTTCCCCCAGATGGTGAGACTTCTGTTGGGCTCACTTTTCCTGGACCAGTGTACATCAGCCAGGTGTTCAACCTTCGGTGTGCTGAAGCTCCAGCCCTTCCTGGTGCCCTGGTCTCCTGCACTGAGCTCTTGGTGAGCACATCTGGGTTCCACTGGATGCATAAGCAGGAAGGGGGGTGCCCTGGGTTGGGTCAATGATGAGAACATATTGTCCTGAAGAGAGGTGATGACTTAAAAATCATGCTCAATAGGATTACGCTGAGGCCCACCCTAAGTGAGAAATTTGGAAGGGGATGTTGGGATCCTGAGATTTCTGGCAGGGCCACTGTATTTTGGGTTGGAGAGCTGGAGGCCCTGAAGGGCATCTGGAGGTGGCCCAGATCTTTCTCTGTGCTCCTCTGTGTAGCAGCCCAGGCTCCCTGTGCGGGTTTGGTGGTGTTGTTCCTTGGGTGTGGGGCATGTGGGTGGCTCTTCCCTGAGCCCCGGTTCTCCCCTTTTGTCTTTCAGTGAGCTCTTTTGCCTCCTCCTCGCATTGACCAATATAGGTGAGTGGATCCTGCTGGTGTCATGGTCCATGAGCAGGCTGCTTGGGGTTGCCAAGGGTCAGATTTTGGGCCGTGAGAGTTTCCTCAGGGAGCCGACCCTAATTCCCACCAGGGAGGCATGATTTCTCCAGGAGGGCAGCTTCCTTGGGACTCTTACCCGAGGAGGATGCCTTCCCTGAAGCCCTGCAGGGGTGACTGATGGTCCAGATAGCAAAGGGTTCCTTCAGCCCCATGCAGGACATCGCCCAGTTGAGACTTGGTGTGTGGGTCAGGTCTTGAGGACTGCCCAGGCCACATGAGGGGGGCCAGAAGAGCTCCGGGGTGCCACAAGTGTTACGTAGAAGCTCTCAGTCCCCAGGCTTGTTTCAGGGGTGTGGTGACAGGGTCAAGTCACAAAGCTTCAAGGATATCATCCCACCTGTGACCCTGAATAGGGCTGACCCTGTTGAGCAACTGGCCATCCCAGTGGCACGTATTGAGCCTGGTGGGGTGTGGTGCAGTTTCAATGGGGTTGGGTCAAGGCTGAGAAATGGCTGGTGCCTGGTGGTGCTGCAGTCCAGCCCTGGGAGGGATCTGTGGGCTTTGGGCTGAGGGGGAAGCCTGCATCCCATTGGGGGTAACCTGTTCTCCAAATTTGAGAGACAGTAACAGTGGCATTCTGAGGTGGGAAGGCCCACTGTCAGAGGTCCTGTACTGGGAATTTGCCACCCCACCTTCTTCTGAGCCATGGGGTCACCTCCAGGGTGATGGGGTCTTGGGTCCAAGGAAAAGAGAAGATACTATGTGGCCCTTGATTGACCAAGTGTGGCCCAGCTCTGTGTTTGGGAGGTGTGTGGGATGTGGATGGGGTCCCACCACTGAAAGCTCGTGGCCCGGGTCCCCAGGCTGTGATTTTCAGTGCACACTTGGAGAGGGCACCTTGGGGGTGCCCACCACATCCAGGGGCAGGCTATGTGACTGCCAGGTTTGCAACAGTGCGTAGCTTCTGGCTACCCTCCTTGGTTGGCTTGGAGTGGGTTGGTGGCCGTGGCTCATGCACAGTGGTCACAGGGAAGGCAGACTGCCCTGTTTTTTCAGGGTATGGTGAAGGGGAGGGCCATGGGTGCCCTGCATCCGTGATGGGTCAGTGTTCCACATGGAATCCTTTACGTGTGTATCTCTTATGCCTTCTACATATGGAGATGTGAGGCCCTGTTTTGACATATGTCCTCCTCCTGTACCCCCAGATGGTGAGCATGGAGGAAGACTTGCGTTGGGCCCAATGGCTCTGGGCCAGTGTCTGTCAGCCAGTTCCCAGCCCCAGGTGCACTGAAGCTCAGGCCTTTCCTGGCGCCCTGGTCTCCTGCACTGAGCTGTGGTGAGCATATCCTGGTCCTGCTGAATGCAAGTGTGGGGAGGGATTGTCCTAGGTTGGGTCAATGATGAGAACCTTATAATGTTCTGAAGAGAGGTGATGACTTAAAAATCATGCTCAATAGGATTACGCTGAGGCCCAGCCTAGGTGAGAATTTTGGAAGAGGACACTGGGATCCCGAAGCCCCCTGCAGGGCTCCTGTGTTTTGGGCTGGGGACCTGGAGGCCCTGAAGGGCATCTGGTGGACCCAACTGTATCTCTGTGCTCCTCTATGAGGCAGCCCAGCCTCCCTGTCCTGGCTTGGTATCCAGGCTCCGGGTCTCCAGGGACGGGACACGTTGGAGCCTCCTTCCTGAGCCCTCATTCTCCCTTTGTGTCTTTCAGTGAGCTTTTCCACCCAGGTGGGCCCCCTGGCATTGACCGACATAGGTGAGTGCATCCTGCTGGGGTCATGGGCTATTAGATAGTCAGTGTGGGGTCATTGAGGTTCAGCTTTTGGGCCACAAGGGTTTTCTCAGGCAACCAACCTGAACTCCCACCTGGGAGAGATGGGTTCTCTAGGAGGGCAGCTTTTTTAGGAATCAGACCCAAGGAGGATGCCTTCCCTGAAGCCCTACAGGGGTGATGGTGGTCCAGGCAGGGAAGGGTTCCTTCTGCCCAACTCAGGGCCCAATGCAGGGCAGCGCCCCCTTGAGAACTGGTGCTCTGGTAAGGCCTCAAGGACTGCCCAGGCCACATGAAGGAGGTCAGAGGGGCTACAGGGAACCATGGGGGTAACAGGGGAGCTCTTGGCCCCCAGAGTGTGTGAATGGGCCCATTGAGTTGGGTTGCAGAGATTCAAGGATCGCACCTGACCCATGGCCCTGAATGACCATCCCTGTTGAGCAGTGGGTCATCCCAGTGGGTCCCCTGGAGCCTGGTGGGGGTCGGCGTTGTTTTCCTGGGGTTGGGTCAAGGTGGAGCTCTGGCTGGTACCTGGTGGTGCTGCAGGTCAGCCCTGGGACTTGTGGGCTTTGGGCCAAGAGGCAGCCCACATCCCGCTGGGGGTCATGAAGGATGGCCTCCTGAGGTGGGAAGGCCCACTGTTGAGGCACCTAGACTGGGAATTATTCCTCAGGCTGCTTAGGAGCCATGGTGTCACCTCCAGGGTGGTGGGATCTTGGGACTAAGCAAAGGAGGGGGCACCATATGGCTCCCAATTGGCCATGTGTGGCTGGCTCTGTGTCTGGGAGGTGTGTGGACTATGGATGGGGACCCACCAGAGAAAGCAAGTGGCCCTGCAATCCCAGGAGGTGATTTCTGGTGTAGGCTTGGAGAGGGTGCCTATATGCGCGCCCACCATACACAGGAGCAGGCTATGCCACTGCAGAGTCTGCAGTGACGCCTGGCATATGGGCCAGCCTCCTTGGTTAGCTGTGACTTGGCTGGTGGCCCGTGCTTGTGCCCAGTGGTGAGGGCAGCTCTGAATTAATGCAGGAGAGCCATTTTGGGCAGTGGAGGTGCCCTTGGGTCCTACAGTATGGCACAGCCTGGGTGTTTTGCTCAAGCCCAGTGACCTGCCTGCCTTATCCTTCCCGGGTTCGGTGGCAGGGAGAGCCAAGAGTGCCCTGCATTGGTGACGAGTCAGTATTTTGCATGAATCTCATCACATGTGTCCATGGAGGACAAGCAAGCATGAGCTGGCACCAGCCACCCCCTTCTCTGCATGGAGGGTGGTTATGTGTTTCCCTAGATGATGAGACTGGAGGAAGACTTCCATTGGGCCCACTTTTCCTGGGCTAGTGTCCATCAGCCAGGTGCTTAGCCCCAGTGCCTTGAAACTCCGGCCCTTCCTGGCACCCGGTCTCCTGCACTGAGCTGTGGTGAGTACATCCGGGTTCCACTGGATGTTTGTGCGGGTAGGGGTTTTCTGTGTTGGGTCAATGATGAGAACTTTAAATTGTCCTGAAGAGAGGTGATGACTTAAAAATCATGCTCAATAGGATTACGCTGAGGCCCAGCCTAGGTGAGAATTTTGGAAGAGGATTATGAGATTCAGGCCACTGTATTTTGGGCTGGAGATCTGGAGGCTCTGAAGGGCATCTGGAGGTGGCCCAACCTATCTCTGTGCTCCTCCATGAGGCAGCTCAGGGTCCCCGTGTGGGTTGGTGGTGTTCTGATTCCCTGGTGTGGGGAATGTTGGTGGCTCCTTCCTGAGCCCCCATTCTTGCCTTGTGTCTTTCAGTGAGCTCTTCCACCCAGGAGGGCCCCTTGGCATTGACTGGCATAGGTGAGTGGATCCTGCTGGGATCATTGGTCAGGAGCCAGACCGTGTGGGGTCCCCGAGGTTCAGCCTTTGGTCCACAAGGGTTTTCTCAGGGAGCAGACCCGAATTTCCACCTGGGAGGGAAAGGTTCTCTTGGAGGATGGCTTTTTTGGGAATCTAACCCAAGGAGGACTCCTTCCTTGAAGCCCTACAGGGGTGATGGTGGTCCAGGCAGGAAAGGGTTCCTTCTGCCCAACGCAGAACAGCGCCCAGTTGAGACTTGGTACTCCAGTAAGGTCTCAGGACTGCCCAGGCCACATGAAGGAGGCCAGAGGGCCTATGGGCTGCCACTGGGGTAATAGGGGATTTCTTGGTCCTTGGAGTGTGGTGTGTGAATGGGGTTGGGTTACGGAGATTCAAGGATCGTGCCCCACCCATAACCCTGAATGTGACCATCCCTGTTGAGCAATGGGGCATCCCAGTGGATCTCCTGGAGCCTGGTGTGGGGTGGTGTTATTTCCCTGGGGTTGGGTCAAGGTGGAGCTCTGGGTGGTACCTGGTCGTACTGCAGGTCAGCCTTGGGACTTGTGGGCTTTGGGCCAAGGAACAACTACATCCTGCTGGGCGTCACCCTATCTCTGAGGTCAAATGTCCTGGAGGGTGGCTTCCTGAAGTGGGAAGCCCCATTGTCGAGGGACCTGTCCCAGGATTTTGTTGCTCAGGCTTCTTCTGAGCCATGGCATCGCCTCCAGGGTGACAGGGTCTTGGGCCCAAGCAAAGGAGAGGACACCATGTCGCTCTGAGTTGGCCAAGTGTAGCCTAGCTCTGTGGTAGGAGGTGTGCAGAGCATGGATGGTGACCCACCAGAGAAAGCACGTGGCCCTGCAGCCCCAAGCTGCGATTTCTGGTGCATGCTTGTAGAGGACGTCCTGATGTGAGCCCACCACACCCAGGGGCAGACTACATGACTGCCAGGACTGCAGTGGCACGTGGCATCTGGGCCAGCCTTCTTTGTTGGCCATGACCTGGCTAATGGCCCTGGCCCGTGCCCTGGGGTCATGCAGGGGAGCCCTCTTGGAGGGTGGAGGTGCTCTCAGGGCCTGCAGTATAGCGCAGGCTGGGCATTTGGCCTGAGCCCAGTGACCTGCCTGCCTTGTCCTTCCCAGGTTTGGTGGCAGGGAAGGACAAGGGTGCCCCATGTTGGTGACAAGTCCGTTTTTCACATGGATCTTATCACATGTGTCCATGGAGGATGAGCAAGCATGAACTGACCACCGCTACCGCGTTACCACATGGAGGTCATTTTGGACTCATGTCCTCCACCTCTCTCCCAGATGGTGAGACCGGAGGAAGGCTTGCATTGGACCTGTTATTCCTGGGCCAGTGGCCATTAGCCTGGTGCCCAGTCCCTGATGCTCTGAAGCTCAGGTCCTTCATGGCACACTGGTCTCCTGCACTGAGCTGTGGTGAGCACATCCAGGTCCCGCTGGAATCATGTGTGAGGTGGGTTGGTCCCCTGGGTTGGTCCCCTGGGTTGGGTCGATGATGAGAACCTTATATTGTCCTGAAGAGAGATGATGACTTAAAAATCATGCTCAATAGGATTACGCTGAGGCCCAGCCTAGGTGAGAATTTTAGAAGAGGACACTGGGATCCTGAGATCCCTGGCAGGGCCACTATATTTTGGGCTGGAGAACTCGAGGCCCTGAAGGGCAACTTGGAGGGCCCCAATGTATCTCTGCACCCCTCTGTAAGGCAGCCCAGTTTAGCTATGTGAGCTTGGTGTCTGCTTCCCTGGGGATGGGGCATATTGGGGGCTACTTCTTGAGCCGCCATTCTCCCCCATGTCTTTCAGTGAGCTCTTCTGTCCAGGTGGGGCTATGGCCTTAAGCGGCATAGGTGAGTGTATCCTATGGGGTTCATGGTCCCTGAATGAGGCAGCATGGGGCCATTGAGGGTCAGCCTTCGGGCCACTAGGGTTTTCTCAGGGTGCCACCGGGGAGGCAACTTTTCTCCAGTAGCATCGCTTCCTTGGGAATCTGACCCTAGCAGCACGCATTTCCTAAAGCCCTGCAGAGGTGATGGAGGTCCAGGCAGAAAGAGTTCCTTCAGCCCAACACAGAGCACCTCCCAGCTGAAACTCGGTAGGCTGGTCAGGCCTCGAGGACTGCCCAGGCCACATGAGGGGAACAATACGGGCTCTGGGGCAGCCTGGGGGTCAAGCTGGAGTTCTCCCTCCCTGGACAGTGGTGGTGATTGGGCCCATGTAGACAAGCCCCAGATATTCAGGACTGCACCCCATCCGTGGCCCTGAGTGGGACCGACCCTGTTGAGTAATGGGCCATCTTAGTGGTACCTCCTTGAGCCTGGTAGTGGGAGGCACCGTTTCAATGCAGTTGTGTCAAGGCTGAGCTCTGGCTGGTGCCTGGTGGTGCTGCAGGCGGCCCCGGGGGTTGTGGTCTTTGGGCCAAGGGGGCAGCTCACATCACGCTGGAGTCACCCCTTCCTTGAGATTCAGTGGCAGGAAGGGTGTCCTCCTGAGGTGGGAAGTCCTGCTGTCCAGGGACCTGTTCTGGGAATTTGCCCCACAGGCTACTTCTGAGCCACGGGGTCACCTCCAGGGTGGCAGGGTCTTGATCCCAAGGAAAGGAGAGGACACCATGTGGTTTCTGATTAGCCCAGTGTGGCCTGGCTCTGTGTATGGGAGGTGTAGGGCAAGATGAAGACCCACCAGAGAAAGCACGTGGGCCCGGAGGCCCCCAGGCTTTGATTTCTGGTGTGTGCTTGGAGAGGGCACCAGGGTGGGCACCCACCATGCAGGCTCTGTGACTGCCAGGTCTGCATTGGCTCCTGGTGTCAGGGTCAGACTCCTTGGTTGGCCATGAGCAGGTTGGTTGCTCTGACCCATGCCCCAGAGTCCCAGTGCGGCCCTGGGGTTGTTCGGGGGAGCCGGCCCGAGCAGTGGAGTTGCTCTTGGGGCCTGCAGTAGGGCACTGCCCAGGGGTCTTGCCCCAGCCCAGTGACCCATATTCCCTGTCTTTCCAGGGTTTGGTGGCCAGGAGGGCCAATGGTGCCCCGTTTCCATGATGGATCAGTGTTCTGCGTGGATTCCATCACATGGGTATCCCCTACCCACCTTCCCCACACTGATACGTGACACCCTGGTTGGACACATGTCCTTCTGCTGTCACCCCAGATGGTGAGCCTGGAAAAAGAGTTGTGTTGGGCCCCCATAGGCCCCAGGCCAGTGTCCGTTAGCCTGGTGCTCATCCCTCCAGTGCATTGAAGCTCAGACCCTCCCTGGCACCCTGGTCTCCTGCTGAGCTGTGGTGAGCACATCCAGGTTCTGCTGGATGCATGCATGGGGAGGGGCTTGCCCTTGGTTGGGTCAATGATGAGAACCTTATATTGTCCTGAAGAGAGGTGATGACTTAAAAATCATGCTCAATAGGATTACGCTGAGGCCCAACCTAGGTGAGAATGTTGGAAGAGGATACTGGGATCCTGAGATCTCCAACAGGTCCACTGTATTTTTGGCTGGAGACCTGGAGGTCCTGAAGGGCATCTGGAAGGAGGCCCAACCCTGTTTCTGTGCTGTTCCTTGAGGCAACCCAGGCTACCTCTGCAGGCTTGGTGTTGGTGCTGCAGTTCCCTGGGGCCAGGGAACACTGGTGGCTCCTTCCTGAGCCCCTATTCCTCCCTTGTGTCTTTCAGTGAGCTTTTCCTCCCAGGCGGGCCCCCTGGCATTGACTGGCATAGGTGAGTGCATCCCGCTGGGGTCATGGGCCATTAGCCAGGCCGTGTGGGGTCGCCAAGGTTCAGCCTTTGGGCCAGAAGGGTTTTCTCAGGCAGCCGACCTGAATTCCCACCTGAGAGAGTTGGGTTCTCCAGGAGGGTGGCTTTTTTGGGAATTAGACCCAAGGAGGATACCTGAAGCCCTGCAGGGGTGACGGTGGTCCAGGCAGGAAAGGTTCTGTCAGCCCCAGGCAAGGCAGCTCCTAGCTGAAACTCGGTGCTCGGGTCAGTTCTCAAGGACTGCCTGAACACGAGGGGGTCCAGAGGGGCTCTGGGTGCCACAGGGGTCGCATGGGAGCTCTCAGTCCCCAGAGTGTGGTGTGTGAATGGACCGTTAGGGTTGGGTCTTGGGCATAAAAGGGTCGTGCCCCACCCATTGCCTGGAATGTGACCATCCCTATTGAGCCATGGGCCATCCCAGTGTGTCTCCTGGAGCCTGGTGGGAGGCGGCGTTGTTTTCCTGGGGTTGGGTTAAGGCGGAGCTCTGGCCCGTATGTGGTTGTGCTGCAGGTCAGCCCTGGGACTTGTGGACTTTGGGTTAAGGGGCAGCCCACATCCTGCTGTGGATCACCCTAACTCTGACATCAAGCGTCAGGAAGGGTGGCCCCCAGAGATGGGAAGTCAGCTGTCAAGGGACCTGTTCTGGGATTTTGTTGCTCAGGCTGCTTGGAATCCATTGTGTCACCTCCAGGGTGGTGGAATTTTGGGCCCAAGCAACGGAGAGGGCACCACATGACTCCCAATTGTTCAAGTGTGGCTGACTGTGTGTGGGAGATATGCAGAGTACGGATGGTGACCCACCAAAGAAAGCATGTGGCTCAGGCTGATTTCCAGTGCTTCATTGGAAAGGGTGCCTGTACGCACGCCCCCCATGCCCAGGGGTAGACTATGTGACTGCCAGGTCTGCAGTGGTGCATGGCATCCGGGCCAGCCTTCTTGGTTGGCCATGACCTGGCGAATGGCCCTGGCCCGTGCCCAGTGGTCCCAGGGATGCCCTGGGGTCATGCAGCAGTGCCCTCTTCGACAGTGGAGGTGCTCTCAAAGCCTGCGGTATGGCACAGCCTGGGTGTTTAGCCTGAGCCTAGTGACCTACCTGCCCTGTCCTTCCAGGGTTCGGTGGCACACAGGCCAAGGGTGTCTGTGTCAGTGACAAGCACGTGGGTCTCATCACATGCATCCATGGAGGATGAGCAAGTACCTCCTTCCCCACAGGGAGGTCATTTTGGACACATGTCCTCCAGCTCTCTCCCAGATGGTGAAACTGGAGGAAGACTTGCATTGGGCCTCCTGTTCCTGGGCCAGTGGCCATCAGTCTGTTGCTCAGCCCCGCGATGTGCTGAAGCTCAGGCCCTTCCTGGTGCCCTGGTCTCCTGCACCGAGCTGTGGTGAGCACATCCGGGTTCTGCTGGAATCATGTGTCAGGTGGTTGGTCCTCTGGGTTGGGTCGATGATGAGAGCCTTACAGTGTCCTGAAGAGAGGTGATGACTTAAAAATCATGCTCAATAGGATTACGCTGAGGCCCAACCTAGGTGAGAATTTTGAAAGAGGATGCTGGGATCCCAAGATCCCCAGCAGGGCCACTATATTTTGGGATGTAGAACTTGAGGCCCTGAAGGTCATCTCAGGGGTGCCCAGGCCTGTCTCTGTGCCCCTCTGGGAGGCAGCCCAGGCTCCCTGTGTGGGCTTGGTGTCTGGACTCAGGTTGCCTGGGGTTGGGGCATGTTGTCGGCTCCTTCCTGAGCCTGTGTTCTCCCCCTTGTCTTTCAGTGAGCTCTTCTGCCCAGGTGGGGCCCGTGGCCTTAAGTGACATAGGTATGTATATCCTGTTGGAGTCATGGGCCATGAATGAGGCAGCGTGGGGCCATTGAGGGTCAGCCTTCAGGCCACTAGGGTTTTCTCAGAGTGCCACCGGGGAGGGAACATTTCTCCAGTAGGGTTACTTTCTTAGAAATCTGACCATAGGAGCACACATTTCCTGAAGCCCTGCAGGGTGATGGTGGTCCAGGCAGAAAGGGTTCCTTCAGCCCAACATAGAGCAGCTCCCAGCTGAAACTCAGTGGGCTGGTCAGGACTGGAGGACTGCCCAGGCCACATGAGGGGGCAACAGGGGCTCTAGGGCAGTCTGGGAGTTACACTGGAGTTCTCCCTGCCTGGACAGTAGTGGGTGATTGGGCCCACGCAAACAGGCCCTGGAGATTCAGGACTGCCCCCATCCATGACCCTGAATGGGACCGACCCTGTTGAGTAATGGGCCATCTTAGTGGTACCTCCTTGAGCCTGGTAGGGGGAGGCACTATATCAATGCAGTTGTGTCAAGGCTGAGCTCCGGCTGGTGCCTGGTGGTGCTGCAGGCGGCCCCGGAGGTTGTGGTCTTTGGGCCAAGGGGGCAGCTCACATCCCGCTGGGGTCACCCTTTCCTTGAGATTCAGTGGCAGGAAGGGTGTCCTCCTGAGGTGGGAAGTCCTGCCATCCAGGGACCTGTTCTGGGAATTTGCCCCACACGCTACTCCTGAGCCACGGGGTCACCTCCAGGGTGGCAGGGTCTTGATCCCAAGGAAAGGAGAGGACACCATGTGGTTTCTGATTAGCCCAGTGTGGCCTGGCTCTGTGTGTGGGAGGTGCAGGGCAAGATGAAGACCCACCAGAGAAAGCACGTGGGCCCGGAGGCCCCCAGGCTTTGATTTCTGGTGTGTGCTTGGAGAGGGCACCAGGGTGGGTACCCACCATGCCCAGGGCAGGCTCTGTGACTGCCAGGTCTGCATTGGCTCCTGGTGTCAGTGCCAGACTCCTTGGTTGGCCCTGAGCAAGTTGGTGGCCCCGATCCATGCCCTACGGTCCCAGCGCGGCCCTACGGTTGTTCAGAGGAAACGGTCAGAGCAGTGGAGTTGCTCTTGGGGCCTGCAGTAAAGCACAGCCCAGGCATCTTGCCCCAGCACAGTGACCTACATTCCCTGTCTTTCCAGGGCTTGTTGGTCGGGAGGGCCAATGTTACCCTGTGTCCGTGATGGGTCAGTATTCTACATGGATTCCATCACATGGGCATCCCCTACCCAACCTCCCACACTGATATGCGAGGCCCTGGGTGGACATGTGTCCTTCTGCTGCCACCCCAGATGATGAGCCTGGAAGAAGACTTCTGTTGGGCCTCAACAGGCCTCAGGCCAGTGTCCGTCAGCCTGGTGTTCATCCCATGGTGTGTTGAAGCTCAGACCCTCCCTGGCACCCTGGTCTCCTGCTGAGCTGTGGTGAGCACATCCAGGTTCTGCTG
The DNA here is from genome assembly GCF_047675955.1 of Chlorocebus sabaeus. Lineage (NCBI taxonomy): Eukaryota > Metazoa > Chordata > Mammalia > Primates > Cercopithecidae > Chlorocebus > Chlorocebus sabaeus. The sequence continues at coordinate 3,483,732 of NC_132929.1, read as the reverse complement.
GATGCATGCATGGGGAGGGGCTTGCCCTTGGTTGGGTCAATGATGAGAACCTTATATTGTCTGAAAAGAGGTGATGACTTAAAAATCATGCTCAATAGGATTACGCTGAGGCCCAACCTAGGTGAGAATGTTGGAAGAGGACACTGGGATCCCGAGATCTCCAACAGGTCCACTGTATTTTTGGCTGAAGACATGGAGGCCCTGAAGGGCATCTGGAAGGAGGCCCAACCCTGTCTCTGTGCTCTTCCTTGAGGCAACCCAGGCTACCTCTGCAGGCTTGGTGTTGGTGCTGCAGTTCCCTGGGGCCAGGGAACATTGGTGGCTCCTTCCTGAGCCCCCATTCCTCCCTTGTGTCTTTCAGTGAGGTTTTCCTCCCAGGCGGGCCCCCTGGCATTGACTGGCATAGGTGAGTGAATCCTGCTGGGGTCATGGGCCATTAGCCAGGCCGTGTGGGGTCGCCGAGGTTCAGCCTTTGGGCCACAAGGGTTTTCTCAGGCAGCCGACCTGAATTCCCACCTGAGAGAGTTGGGTTCTCCAGGAGGGTGGCTTTTTTGGGAATTAGACCCAAGGAGGATACCTGAAGCCCTGCAGGGGTGACGGTGGTCCAGGCAGGAAAGGTTCTGTCAGCCCCAGGCAAGGCAGCTTCTAGCTGAGACTCAGTGCTTGGGTCAGTTCTCAAGGACTGCCTGAACACGAGGGGGTCCAGAGGGGCTCTGGGTGCCAAGGGGGTCACATGAGAGCTCTCAGTCCCCAGAGTGTGGTGTGTGAATGGACCGTTAGGGTTGGGTCTTGGGTATAAAAGGGTCGTGCCCCACCCATTGCCTGGAATGTGACCATCCCTATTGAGCCATGGGCCATCCCAGTGTGTCTCCTGGAGCCTGGTGGGAGGCGGCGTTGTTTTCCTGGGGTTGGGTTAAGGCGGAGCTCTGGCCCGTATGTGGTTGTGCTGCAGGTCAGCCCTGGGACTTGTGGACTTTGGGTTAAGGGGCAGCCCACATCCTGCTGTGGATCACCCTAACTCTGACATCAAGTGTCAGGAAGGGTGGCCCCCAGAGATGGGAAGGTCAGCTGTCAAGGGACCTGTTCTGGGATTTTGTTGCTCAGGCTGCTTGGAATCCATTGTGTCACCTCCAGGGTGGTGGAATTTTGGGCCCAAGCAACGGAGAGGGCACCACATGACTCCCAATTGTTCAAGTGTGGCTGACTGTGTGTGGGAGATATGCAGAGTACGGATGGTGACCCACCAAAGAAAGCATGTGGCTCAGGCTGATTTCCAGTGCTTCATTGGAAAGGGTGCCTGTACGCACGCCCCCCATGCCCAGGGGTAGACTATGTGACTGCCAGGTCTGCAGTGGTGCATGGCATCCGGGCCAGCCTTCTTGGTTGGCCATGACCTGGCGAATGGCCCTGGCCCATGCCCAGTGGTCCCAGGGATGCCCTGGGGTCATGCAGCAGAGCCCTCTTGGACAGTGGAGGTGCTCTCAAAGCCTGCGGTATGGCACAGCCTGGGCGTTTAGCCTGAGCCCAGTGACCTTCCTGCCCTGTCCTTCCAGGGTTCGGTGGCACACAGGGCCAAGGGTGTCTGTGTCAGTGACAAGCACGTGGATATCATCACATGCATCCATGGAGGATGAGCAAGTATGAGCTGGCATGACCTACCTCCTTCCCCTCATGGAGGTCATTTTGGACACATGTCCCTCCAGCTCTCTCCCAAGTGGTGAGACCAGAGGAAGACTTGTGTTGGGCCTCCTGTTGCTGGGCCAGTGGCCATCAGTCTGTTGCCCAGCCCTGCGATGTGCTGAAGCTCAGGCCCTTCCTGGTGCCTTGGTCTCCTGCACCGAGCTGTGGTGAGCACATCTGGGTCCCACTGGATGCATATGTGAGGTGGTTGGTCCCCTGAGTTGGGTCGATGATGAGAACCTTATATTGTCCTGAAGAGAGGTGATGACTTAAAAATCATGCTCAATAGGATTACGCTGAGGCCCAGCCTAGGTGAGAATTTTTGCAGAGAACGCTGGGATCCCAAGATCCCCAGCAGGGTCACTATATTTTGGGATGTAGAACTTGAGGCCCTGAAGGTCATCTCAGGGGTGCCCAGGCCTGTCTCTGTGCCCCTCTGGGAGGCAGCCCAGGCTCCCTGTGTGGGCTTGGTGTCTGGGCTCTGGGTCCCCGGGGATGGGGCATATTGGCTACTCCTTCCTGAGCCCGTGTTCTCCCCCATGTCTTTCAGTGAGCTCTTCTGCCCAGGTTGGCCCCTGGCCTGAAGCGGCATAGGTGAGTGTATCCTGTTGGGGTCATGGGTCATGAAATAGGTAGCGTGGGGCCATTGAGGGTCAGCCTTCAGGCCACTAGGGTTTTCTCTGGGTGCCACCAGGGAGGGAACATTTCTCCAGTAGGGTCGCTTCCTTTGGAATCTGACCCTAGGAGCACGCATTTCCTGAAGCCCTGCAGAGGTGATAGTGGTCGAGGCAGGAAAGGGTTCCTTCAGCCCAACATAGAGCAGCTCCCAGCTAAAACTTGGTGGGCAGATCAGGCTGGAGGACTGCCCAGGCCACATGAGGAGGGCAACAGGGTCTCTAGGGCAGCCTGGGGTTTACACTGGAGTTCTCCCTGCCTGGACAGTGGTGGGTGATTGGGTCCACACAGGCAGGCCCCACAGATTCAGGACTGCCCCCCATCCATGACCCTGAATGGGACCGACCCTGTTGAGTAATGGGCCATCTTAGTGGTACCTCCTTGAGCCTGGTAGGGGGAGGCAGTTTCAATGCAGTTGTGTCAAGGCTGAGCTCTGGCTGGTGCCTGGTGGTGCTGCAGGCGGCCCCGGAGGTTGTGGTCTTTGGGCCAAGGGGGCAGCTCAAATCCCGCTGGGGTCACCCTTTCCTTGAGATTCAATAGCGTGAAGGGTGTCCTCCTGAGGTGGGAAGTCCTGCCATCCAGGGACCTGTTCTGGGAATTTGCCCCACAGGCTACTTCTGAGCCACGGGGTCACCTCCAGGGTGGCAGGGTCTTGATCCCAAGGAAAGGAGAGGACACCACGTGGTTTCTGATTGGCCCAGTGTGGCCTGGCTCTGTGTGTACGAGGTATAGGGCAAGATGAAGACCCACTAGAGAAAGCACATGACCCTGGAGGCCCCCAAGCTTTGATTTCTGGTGTGTGCTCGAAGAGGGCACCAGGATGGGCACCCACCATGCCCAGGGAAGGCTCTGCGACTGCCAGATCTGCATTGACTCATGGTGTCATGGCCAGATGCGTTGGTTGGCCATGAGCAGGTTGGTTGCTCTGACCCGTGCCCCATGGTCCCAGTGTGGCCCTGGGGTTGTTTGGGGGAGCCGGCCTGAGCAGTAGAGGTGCTCTTGGAGCCTGCAGTAGGGCACAGCCCAGGCATCTTGCCCCAGCACAGTGACCCACATTGCCTGTCTTTCCAGGGTTTGGTGGCCGGGAGGGCCAAGGGTGCTCCATGTCCATGTTGACTCAGTGTCTGCATGGATTCCATCACATGGGCATCCCCTACCCACCTTCCCCACACTGATACGTGAGGCCCTGGTTGGACACATGTCCTTCTTCTGTCCCTACAGATGGTGAGCCTGGAGGAAGACTTGTATTGGGCCCCCACAGGCCCCAGGCCAGTGTCCTTCAGCCTGGTGCTCATCCACCAGTATGCTGAAGCTCAGACCCTCCCTGTCACCCTGGTCTCCTGCTGAGCTGTGGTGAGCACATCCAGGTTCTGCTGGATGCATGCATGGGGAGGGGCTTGCCCTTGGTTGGGTCAATGATGAGAACCTTATATGTCTGAAGAGAGGTGATGACTTAAAAATCATGCTCAATAGGATTACGCTGAGGCCCAACCTAGGTGAGAATGTTGGAAGAGGACACTGGGATCCCGAGATCTCCAACAGGGCCACTGTATTTTTGGCTGGAGACCTGGAGGTCCTGAAGGGCATCTGGAAGGAGCTCCAACCCTGTCTCTGTGCTCTTCCTTGAGGCAACCCAGGCTACCTCTGCAGGCTTGGTGTTGGTGCTGCAGTTCCCTGGGGCCAGGGAACATTGGTGGCTCCTTCCTGAGCCCCCATTCCTCCCTTGTGTCTTTCAGTGAGGTTTTCCTCCCAGGCGGGCCCCCTGGCATTGACTGGCATAGGTGAGTGAATCCTGCTGGGGTCATGGGCCATTAGCCAGGCCGTGTGGGGTCGCCGAGGTTCAGCCTTTGGGCCAGAAGGGTTTTCTCAGGCAGCCGACCTGAATTCCCACCTGGGAGAGTTGGATTCTCCAGGAGGGTGGCTTTTTTGGGAATTAGACCCAAGGAGGATACCTGAAGCCCTGCAGGGGTGTCGGTGGTCCAGGCAGGAAAGGGTTCTGTCAGCCCCAGGCAAGGCAGCTTCTAGCTGAGACTCAGTGCTTGGGTCAGTTCTCAAGGACTGCCTGAACACGAGGGGGTCCAGAGGGGCTCTGGGTGCCAAGGGGGTCACATGGGAGCTCTCAGTCCCCGGAGTGTGGTGTTGAATGGACCGTTAGGGTTGGGTCTTGGGCATAAAAGGGTCGTGCCCCACCGATTGCCTGGAATGTGACCATCCCTATTGAGCAATGGATCATCCCAGTGGGTCTTCTGGAGCCTGGTGGGAGGTGGCGTTGTTTTCCTGGGGTTGGGTCAAGGCAGAGCTCTGGCCCGTATGTAGTTGTGCTGCAGGTCAGCCCTGGGACTTGTGCACTTTGGGTCAAGGGGCAGCCCGCATGGCACTGGGGTTCACCCTATCTCTGACATCAATGTCAGGAAGGGTGGCTTCCTGAGAAGGGACGGCCCACTGTCGAGGGACCTGTTCCAGGATTTTGTTGCTCAGGCTGCTTGAAATCCATTGTGTTACCTCCAGGGTGGTGGAGTTTTGGGCCCAAGCAGTGGAGAGGGCACCATGTGGCTCCCGATTGTTCAAGTATGGTTGTCTCTGTGTATGGGAGACATGCGGAGTATGGGTGGTGACCCACCAAATTTGCATGCGACTCAGGCTGTGATTTCCAGTGCTTCATTGGACAGGGTGCCTGTACGCACGCCCCCCATGCCCAGGGGTAGACTATGTGACTGCCAGGTCTGCAGTGGTGCATGGCATCTGGGCCAGCCTTCTCGGTTGGCCATGACCTGGCGAATGGCCCTGGCCCATGCCCAGTGGTCCCAGGGAAGCCCTGGGGTCATGCAACAGAGTCGTCTTGGGCAGTGGAGGTGCTCTCAAAGCCTGCAGTATGGCAAAGCCTGGGCGTTTAGCCTGAGCCTAGTGACCTACCTGCCCTGTCCTTCCAGGATTCATTGGCAAGCAGGCCCAAGGGTGCCCTGTGCCGGTGACAAGTCCGTATTTCACATGGATTTCATCACATGTTCCTTGGAGGATAAGCAGGTGTGAGCTGGCATGCCCTACCTACTTCCCCTCATGGAGATCATTTTGGACACATGTCCTCCAGCTCTCTCCCAGGTGGTGAGACCAGAGGAAGACTTGTGTTGGGCCTCCTGTTGCTGGGCCAGTGGTCATCAGCCTGTTGCCCAGCCCCTGATAAGCTGAAGCTCAGGCCCTTCCTGGCACTCTGGTCTCCTGCACTGAGCTGTGGTGAGCACATCTGGGTCCCGCTGGATACATGCATGAGGTTGTTGGTCCCCTGAGTTGGGTCGATGATGAGAACCTTATATTGTCCTGAAGAGAGGTGATGACTTAAAAATCATGCTCAATAGGATTACGCTGAGGCCCAGCCCAGATGAGAATTTTGGAAGAGGACGCTGGGATCGCAAGATTTCCAGCAGCACCACTGTATTTTGGTCTGGAGAACTTGAGACCCTGAAGGGCATCTCAGGGTGCCCAGCCCTGTCTCCGTGACCCTGTGTGAGGCAACCCAGGCTCCCTCTGTGGGCTTGGTGTCTGGGCTCTGGTTCCAAAGGGATGAGGCATGTTGGCGGCTACTTCCTGACCCTGTGTTCTCCCCCATGTCTTTCAGTGAGCTCTTCTGCCCAGGTGGGACCCATGGCCTTAAGTGGCATAGGTGAGTGTATCCTGTTAGGATCATGAGCCATGAATGAGGAAGCTTGGGGCCATTGACAGTCAGCCTTCGGACCACTAGGATTTTCTCAGGGTGCCACCGGGGACTGAACGTTTCTCAGTAGGGTCGCTTCCTTGGGAATCTGACCCTAGGAGCATGCATTTCCTGAAGCCCTGCAGAGGTGATGGTGGTCTAGGTAGAAAAGGTTCCTTCAACCCAACATAGAGCAGCTCCCAGCTGAAACTTGGTGGGCAGATCAGGGCTCAAGGACTGCCCAGGCCACATGAAAGGGGCAGTTGCAGCTCTGGGGCAGCCTGGGGGTCACGCTGGAGTTCTCCTTCCCTGGACAGTGGTGGTTGATTGAGCCCACGCAGACAGGCCCTGGAGATTCATCACTGCACCCCATCCATGGCCCTGATCAGACCGACCCTACTGAGTGATGGGCCATCTTAGTGGTACCTCCTTGAGCCTGATAGGGGGAGGCACTGTTTCAATGCAGTTGGATCAAGGCTGAGCTCTTGCTGGTGCGTGGTGGTGCTATAGGCAGCCCTGGGGATTGTGGTCTTTGGGCTAAGGGGGCAGCTCACGTCCCGCTGGGGTTTCCCCTTCCTTGAGATTCAGTGGCGAGAAGGGTGTCCTCCTGAGGTGGGAAGTCCTACTGTACAGGGGCCTTTTCTGGGAATTTGCCCCACAGGCTGCTTCTGAGCCACAGGGTCACCTCCAGGGTGGCAGGGTCTTGATCCCAAGGAAAGGAGAGGACCCCACATGGTTTCTGATTGGCCCAGTATGGCCTGGCTCTGTGTGTGGGAGGTGTAGGGCAAGATGAGGACCCACCAGAGAAAACACGTGGCCCCAGGCTTTGATTTCTGGTGTGTGCTCGAAGAGGGCACCAGGATGGGCACCCACCATGCCCAGGGCAGGCTCTGTGACTGCCAGGTCTGCATTGACTCCTGGTGTTAGGGCCAGACTCGTTGGTTGGCCATGAGCAGGTTGGTTTCCCTGACCCGTGCCCCAGGGTCCCATTGCGGCCCTGGGGTTGTTTGGGGGAGCCAGCCCGAGCAGTAGAGGTGCTCTTGGGGCCTGCAGTAGGGCACAGCCCAGGCATCTTGCCCCAGCCCAGTGACCTACTTCTGTGTCTTTCCAGGATTTGGTGGCCGGGAGGGCTAATGTTCCCCCGTGTCCATGATGGTTCAGTGTTCTGCATGGATTCCATCACATGGGCATCCCCTACCCACCTTCCTCACACTGATATGTGAGGCCTTACTTGGACCCATGTCCTTCTCCTGTCACCCCAGATGGTAAACCTGGAGGAAGAGTTGTGTTGGGCCCCCACAGGCCCCAGGCCTGTGTCCTTCAGCCTGGCGCTCATCCCCCCGGTGTGCTGAAGCTCAGACCCTCCCTGGCACCCTGGTCTCCTGCTGAGCTGTGGTGAGCACATCCAGGTTCCGCTGGATGCATGCGTGGGGAGGGGCTTGCCCTTGGTTGGGTCAATGATGAGAACCTTATAGTGTCCTGAAGAGAGGTGATGACTTAAAAATCATGCTCAATAGGATTACGCTGAGGCCCAACCTAGGTGAGAATGTTGGAAGAGGACACTGGGATCCCGAGATCTCCAACAGGTCCTCCAGGCTGGGGTCCTGGAGGTCCTGAAGGGCATCTGGAAGGAGGCCCAACCCTGTCTCTGTGCTCTTCCTTGAGGCAACCCAGGCTACCTCTGCAGGCTTGGTGTTGGTGCTGCAGTTCCCTGGGGCCAGGGAACATTGGTGGCTCCTTCCTGATCCCCCATTCCTCCCTTGTGTCTTTCAGTGAGGTTTTCCTCCCAGGCGGGCCCCCTGGCATTGACTGGCATAGGTGAGTGAATCCTGCTGGGGTCATGGGCCATTAGCCAGGCCGTGTCGAGCGTCGCCGAGGTTCAGCCTTTGGGCCACAAGGGTTTTCTCAGGCAGCCGACCTGAATTCCCACCTGAGAGAGTTGGGTTCTCCAGGAGGGTGGCTTTTTTGGGAATTAGACCCAAGGAGGATACCTGAAGCCCTGCAGGGGTGATGGTGGTCCAGGCAGGAAAGGGTTCTGTCAGCCCCAGGTAAGGCAGCTCCTAGCTGAGACTCAGTGCTTGGGTCAGTTCTCAAGGACTGCCTGAACACGAGGGGGTCCGGAGGGGCTCTGGGTGCCACGGGGGTCACATGGGAGCTCCCAGTCCCTGGAGTGTGGTGTGGGAATGGACCCTTAGGGTTGGGTCTTGGACATAAAATGGTCATGCCCCACCCATTGCCTGGAATGTGACCATTCTTATTGAGCAATGTACCATCCCATTGTGTCTCCTGGAGCCTGGTGGGAGGTGACATTGTTTTCCTGGAGTTGGGTCAAGGCCTCTGCCTTGCCCGTACCTGGTTGTGCGACAGGTCAGCCCTGGGATTTGTGGCCTTGGTCAACAGGGCAGCCCGCATCCTGCTGGGGATCACCCTATCTCTGACATCAAGTGTCAGAAAGGGTGGCCCCCTGAGAAGGGACGGCCTGCTATCGAGGGACCTGTTCCAGGGTTTTGTTGCTCAGGCTGCTTGGAATCCATTGTGTCACCTCCATGGTGGTGGAGTTTTGGGCCCAAGCAATGGTGAGGGCACCATGTGGCTCCCAGTTGTTCAAGTGTGGCTGGCTCTGTGTGTGGGAGATACGCGGAATACGAGTGGTGACCCACCAAAGAAAGCATGTGAGTCAGGTTGTGATTTCCAGTGTGTGCTTGGAGAGGGCACCTGTGTGCACAATGTGTTCATGGAGGACGAGCAAGCATCAGTTAGCATGCCCTACCTCCTTCCCCACATGGAGGTCATTTTGGACAGATGTCCTCCACCTCTCTCCCAGATGGTGAGACAGGAGAAAGACTTGTGTTGGGCCTGTTCCTGGGGCTGTGGCCATCAGCCCGGTGCCCAGCTCCTGATGCACTGAGGCTCAGGCCCTTCCTGGCGCCCTGGTCTCCTGCACTGAGTTGTGGTGAGCACATCTGGGTTCTGCTGGAATCATATGCAAGGTTGTTGGTCCCCTGGGTTGGGTTGATGATGATAACCTTATATTGTCCTGAAGAGAGGTGATGACTTAAAAATCATGCTCAATAGGATTACGCTGAGGCCCAGCCTAGGTGAGAATTTTGGAAGAGGATGCTGGGATACCAAGATCCCTGGCAGGGCTACTAGTCACTGTATTTTGTGCTGAAGAACTTGAGGCCCTCAAGGGCATCTCAAGGGGACCCAGCCATGTCTCTGTGCCGTTCCATGAGGCAGCCCAGGCTCACTGTGTGGGCTTGGTGTCTGGGCTGTTTCCCCAGGGATGGGGCATGTTGGTGGCTCCTTCCTGAGCCCGTGTTCTCCCCCGTGTCTTTCATGAGCTCTTCTGCCCAGGTGGGGCCCATGGCCTTAAGCGGCATAGGCGAGTGTATCCTTTTGGGGTCATAGGCCATGAATGAGGCAGCGTTGGGCCATTGAGGGTCAGCCTTTAGGCCACTAGGGTTTTCTCAGGGTGCCAACCTGTTTTCCACTGGGGAGGGAACATTTCTCCAGTAGCGTTGCTTCCCTGGGGATCTGACCCTAGGAGCACTCATTTCCTGAAGCCCTGCAGGGTGATGGTGGTCCAGGCAGGAAAGGGTTCCTTCAGCCCAACATAGAGCCGCTCCCAGCTGAAATTCTGTGGGCTGGTCAGGCCTTGAGGACTGCCCAGGCACATCATGGGGGACACAGAAGCTCTGGGGCTCCCTGGGGGTCACACTAGAGTGGTCAGTGATTGGGCCCACACAGTCAGGCAGTGGAGAGTCAAGGAGTGCACCCCACCCATGGCCCTGAATGGGACTAACCCTGTTGAGTAATCACCATCTTAGTGGCACCTCCTTGAGCTTGTTGGTGGGGGTGCTGTTTCAGTGAGGTTGAGTCAAAGCTGAGCTCTCCTGGTGCCTGGCGGTGCTGCAGGCCGGCCCTTCTTTGGGCCATGGGGGCAACTCGTGTCCCACTGGGATCATCCTTTCCTTTAGGTCTAGTGGTGGGAAGGGTGGCCTCCTGTGGTGGGAAGGCTGGCTCTTCAGGGACCTGTCCTGGAAATTTGCCACACAGGCTGCTTCTGAGTCATGGGGTCACCTCCAGGGTGGTGGGGTCTTGAGCCCAAGAAAAGGAGAGGACATCATGTGATTCCTGATTGGCCAAGACTCCTTGGTTGGCCAGGAGCAGGTTGGTTGGTTGCCCTGACCTATGCCCCATGGTCCTGGTGTGGCCCTGGGGTTGTTCTGGGGAGCCAGCCCGGGCAGTGGAGGTGCTCTCAGGGCCTGCAGTAGGGTGCAGCCCAGACATCTTGCCCCAGCCCAGTGACCCACTTGCTCTGTCTTTCTAGGGTTTGGTGGTCGGGAGGGCCAATGGTGCCCTGTGTCCATGTTGGGTCAGTGTTCTGCATGGATCCCCATCACATGGGTATCCCCTACCCACCCTCCCTGCACTGATATGTGAGGCCCTGGTTGGACACATGTCCTCCTGTCCCTCCAGATGGTGAGCCTGGAGGAAGAGTTGTGTTGAGTCCCCACAGGCCCCAGGCCAATGTCTGTCAACCTGGTGCTCATCCCCTGGTGTGCTGAAACTCGGACCCTCCCTGACACCCTGGTCTCCTGCACTGAGCTGTGGTGAGCACATCCAGGTTCTGCTGGAGGCATGCTTGGTGTGGGGGTTGCCCTTGGTTGGGTCAATGATGAGAACCTTATATTGTCTTGAAGAGAGGTGATGACTTAAAAATCATGCTCAATAGGATTACGCTGAGGCCCAGCCTAGGTGAGAATCTTGGAAGAGGACGCTGGGATTCCTGGAATGACTGCTGTATTTTGGGCTGGAGACCTGCAGGCCCTGAAGCCCATCAGGAAGGTCCAACCCTGTCTCTGCGCTCCTCTGTGAGGCAGCCCAGGCTCCCTGAGGGGGCTTAGTATTGGGGCTCCTCTTCCTCAGGGGTGGGGCTGGTTGGTGGCTCCTTCCTCAGCTCCCATTTTCCCCTTGTGTCTTTCAGTGAGCTCTTCCACCCAGCGGGCCCCTCGGCATTGACTGGCATAGGTGAGTGGATCCTGCTGGTGTCACGGGTCATGAGCCGGGCCATGTGGGGTCACCAAGGGTCAGCCTTTGGGATAAGAGGGTTTCCTCAGGGAACCACCCTGAATTCCCATCAGAGAGGCATGGGTTCTCCAGGAGGGCCGCTTTTTTGGGAATTAGACCCAAGGAGGATACCTTCCCTGAACTCTATAGGAGTGACGGTGGTCCAGGCAGGAAAGTGTTCCTTCAGCCCCACCCATGGCAGCACTCGGTTGAGACTCAGTGCTCAAGTCAGGCCTGAAGGGAGTTAGAGGGGAGCTGTTTGTCCCTGGAGTGTGGTGCATGAATCTGCCCTTGGGGTTGGGTCATGGAGATTCAAGGATGGCGCCTCACCCATGGCCCTAATTAGAATCGTCCCTGTTGAGAAATGGGCCTTTCCAATGGGCCTCCTGGAGCCTGGTAGGGGGTGGTGATTTTTTCCCTGGGGTTGAGTCATGGATGGGAACCCACCATAGAAAGCATGTGGCTCTGGAGGCCCCCAGGCTTTGATTTCTAGTGCCTGCTTGGAGTTGGCACCAGGGCCAGTGCCCACCATGCCCAGGGGCAGGCTCTGTGACTGCCAGGTCTGCACTGGCTCCTGGCATCAGGACCAGCCTCCTTGGTTGACCATGAGCTGCTTGGTTGCCCTGGCCCATGCCCTGTGGTCCTGGTGTGGCCCTGGGGTTTTTGGGGGGAGCTGGCCCAGGCATTGGAGGTGCTCTTGGGGCCTGCAGTAGGGTGCAGCCCAGGCATCTTGCCTAATCCCAGTGACCCGCTTGCCCTGTCTTTCCAGGGTTTTGTGGCAGGGAGGGCGAAGGGTCCTGCATCTGTGATGGGTCAGTGTTCCACATGGATCCTATTACGTGGGTCCATGGAGGATGAGCATGTGTGAGCCGGCACCCCCTTCCCACTTCTTCTCATGGAGCTGTGAGGCCTTGTTTGGACAGCTGTCCTCCTCCTGTCCCACAAGAGTGTGAGCCCGGCTGGTCCCAGGACAGTGTCTGTCAGCCAGGTGTGCAGCCTTTGGTGTGCTAGAACTTGGGCTTTTCTTGGCAGCCTGGTGTCCTGCATTGAGCTGTGGTGGGCTTGTCCAGGTCCCGCTGGTTACCTGCACGGCAATGGGAGTGCCCTTGGTTGGGTCGATGATGAGAACCTTATTTTGTCTTGAGGAGAGGTTATGTGATGGGTGTTGTGGCAGCTCTTTGTATTTCATTTTCTTCAGCGCTTTTTGCGTGTTCTCTTTGTGTATTCTTTTCCCTTTGTGTGTTTTACTTTCACAAAGGCAGCAGCAAATGTTTTATGGGTGGTGGTATTTTTCATTTGTATTTACTTCCTAATTTGATAGTGTTTTAGTTGGAATAGACAGTCTCATTGTAGTTTTTCAGAAAGATGCTTTTTTTCTGTACATTATATAATTGCATATAATTTATCCAGTTGTTGTTTTTTTTAAAAAGAAACTGGGGACTACAGTCGAATGCACTGCCCATCTCCTACTTTATTGAAAAAGATTGTATGGAAATCCAAAGATGTGAAAGTAGACAAGCACAGCAGAGGACATTTATTTTGATATAACCACAGAAATTCCTCGATACGGCTTTATCATATCGATGGTTTTTCAAGGAAATATGAAATCTTTTGATAATGGATTGTCTCATTTGTGTTTCTCCTTATATCATGTTTTGCCATCAATACAAATTGCAATGCTTAGAAATTTAAAGAACACCTTCTGAAGTGGAAGATCTAGCTAAAGAATTAGATTGGTATTGGCTGAAATGTTGCAGTAATCACATGATAGGCTTAATACGACATGAGTTACATGCTGAGTGCTCTAAGGTAGAAAGTAGGTAACAAGGAATAACAGGTAAGTAATGTAAGTCAGGAGAAGGAAACTCTAGGATAGAATCATTAGAAAAGGCTTGATGTCAACAGCAGTCTGTAGAATTTACAGCATATAGAATTTACAATAAGTGCCTTTTTTGTGCTCATCAATGCTCTGCTTGTGTTGTAGGAGAAGTTAGTTCCCTTGAAGAAATGTAAATACAAATTTCCAAATTGCAATGCAGAAGGAAAAAAGAATGAGAAAGTAAAGAATATCCAAAAACTCTGGAAGCATTTCAAAAAGTGTAAAGATGCATAGTAAGAACGTCAGAAGAACAAGAAGATAAAGGGAAAGAAATGTTTGACACAACAATGACTTGAACATTTTCTAAAATTAATGATGGACAGAAACCCACATGTTCAGGAAGCTCAGAGAACATTACGCAGAATAAAAATATTTTACAAATCGACACCTTTGCATTTCATATTTAAAGTCCAGAAAAATCATAGACTAAGGAAAAATTTTGATAGGAGCAATAGGAAGAAAACCATCTTACCTATGGAGCAGCAAGAATAAAAATTGCTTTGAAATTATCTTCAGAATCCATGAAAGCAAGACATGAGTCAGGGTGAAATACTTAAAAGTAAAAAACAAAAAAATCTGCCAACTTTGAATTTTCTGTTCATCAAAATTATTCTTCAAAAGTGAAGGAGAAATACTCTCTGAGACCAACAAAAATTGAGAGAACTTCTTGCCACTACACCAACCTTTTAATAAACATAAAAAGAAATTCTTCAGAAAGGATAAAAATGACATAGGTCAGAAAATCTAATTTGCATAAAGAAAAGCATTGGAGAAGAAATATATGAAGAAAAAGTTAAATATATATATATTTTTTGATTCATAATTGATCTTTCAACAATTTGTTCAAAATAACAACAGGATTATATTTGGTGATTATAGGTTATAGATAAGTGGAATGAATGACAGCAATATTATAAGTCACCTGGTTCCAAGATGGCTGAATAGGAATAGCTCCAGTCTACAGCTCCCAGCGTGAGTGACACAGAAGATGGGTGATTTCTGCTTTTCCAACTGAGGTACCAGGTTCATCTCACTGGGGTTTGTTGGACAGTGGGTGCAGCCCACGGCATGTGAGCTGAAGCAGGACGGGACATCGCCTCACCTGGGAAGCACAAGAGGTCAGGGAATTCCCTTTCCTAGCCAAAGGAAGCCGTGACAGACGGTACCTGGAAAATCGGGACACTCTCACCCTAATACCGAGCTTTTCCAATGGTCTTAGCAGACGGCACACCAGGAGATTATATCCCACACCTGGCTAGGAGGGTCCCATGCCCACGAAGCCTCACTCACTGCTAGCACAGCAGTCTGAGATCAAACTGCAAGGTGGCAGTCAGGCTGGAGGAGTGGCGTCCGCCATTGCTGAGGCTTGAGTAGGTAAACAAAGCGGCTGGGAAGGTCGAACTGGGTGGAGCCCACCGTAGCTCATGGAGGCCTGCCTGCTTCTGTAGACTCCACTTCTGTGGGCAGGGCATAGCTGAACAAAAGGCAGCAGAAACTTCTGCAGACTTAAATGTCCCTGTCTGACAGATTTGAAGAGAATAGTGGTTCTCCCAGCACAGAGTTTGAGATCTGAGAATGGACAGACTGCCTCCTCAAGTGGGTCCCTGACCTCTGAGTAGCCTAACTGGGAGACACCTCTCAGTAGGGGCCTACTGACACCTCATACAACCAGCTGCCCCTCTGAGATGAAGGTTCTAGAAGTAACAGGCAGCAACATTTGCCGTTCTGCAATATTTACTGTTCTGCAGCCTCCAATGGTGATACCCAGGCAAACAGGGTCTGGAGTAGACCTCCAGCAAGCTCCAACAGACCCGCAACTGAGGGCCCTGACTGTTAGAAGGAAAAATAACAGAAAGGACATCCATACCAAAACCCCATCTGTACATCACCATCATCAAACACCAAAGGTAGATAAAAACACAAAGATGGGGAGAAACCAGAGCAGAAAGACTGAAAATTCTAAAAATCAGAGCGCCTCTTCTCCTCCAAAGGAACACAACTCCTCGCCAGCAGTGGAACAAAGCTGGATGGAGAATGACATTGACGAGTTGACAGTTTGTTATTCAGACGATCAGTAATAACAAACTTCTCTGAGCTAAAGGAGGACGTTCAGACCCATCACAAAGAAGCTAAAAACCTTGAACAAAGAATAGACGAATGGCTAACTAGAATAAACAGCATAGAGAAGACCTTAAATGACCTGATGGAGCTGAAAACCATGGCATGAGAACTATGTGACACATGCACAAGCTTCAGGAGCCAATTCAATCAAGGGGAAGAAAGGGTATCAGTGATTGAAGATCAAGTGAATGAAATGAAGGGAGAAGAGAAGTTTAGAGAAGAAAGAGCAAAAAGAAACGAATGAAACCTCCAAGAAATATGAGACTTTGTGAAAAGACCAAATCTACGTCTGATTGGTGTACCTGAAAGTGATGGGGAGAATGGAACCAAGTTGGAAAACACTCTGCAGGATATTATCCAGGAGAACTCCCCCAACCTAGCAAGGCAGGCCAACATTCAAATTCAGGAAATACAGAGAATGCCACAAATATACTCCTGAAGAAGAGCAACTCCAAGACACATAATTGTCAGATTCACCAAAGTTGAAATGAAGGAAAAAATGTTAAGGGCAGCTAGAGAGAAAGGTTGGGTTACCCACAAAGGGAAGTCCATCAGACTAACAGCAGATCTCTTGGCAGAAACTCTACAAGCCAGAAGGGCCAATATTCAACATTCTTAAAGAAAAGATAGAATCATTAGAAAAGGCTTGATGTCAACAGCAGTCTGTAGAATTTACAGTGTATAGAATTTACAATAAGTGCCTTTTTTTGTGCTCATCAATGCTCTGCTTGTGTTGTAGGAGAAGTTAGTTCCCTTGAAGAAATGTAAAGGGAAAGAAATGTAAATACAAATTTCCAAATTGCAATGCAGAGGGAAAAAAGAATGAGAAAGTAAAGAATATCCAAGAACTCTGGAAGCATTTCAAAAAGTGTAAAGATGCATAGTGAGAACATCAGAAGAATAAGGAGATAAAGGGAAAGAAATATTTGACACAACAATGACTTGAGCCCAGAATTTCATGTCCAGCCAAACTAAGCTTCATATGTGAAGGAGAAATAAAATCCTTTACGGACAAGCAAATGCTTAGAAATTTTGTCACCACGAGGCCTGCCTTACAAGAGCTCCTGAAAGAAGCACTAAACATGGAAAGGAACAACTGGTACCAGACACTGCAAAAACATGCCAAATTGTAAAGACCATCGATGGTAGGAAGAAACTACATCAACTAACAAGAAAAATAACCAGCTAACATCATAATGACAGGATCAGATTCACACATAACAATATTAACCTTAAGTGTAAATGGGCTAAATTCTCCTATTGAAAGACACAGACTGGCAAATCGGATGAAGAGTCAAGACCTATCAGTGTGCTGTATTCAGGAGACCCATCTCACGTGCAGAGACACACATAGGGTCAAAATAAAGGGGTGGAGGAAGATCTACCAAACAAACGGAAAACAAAAAAAAGCAGGGGTTGCAATCCTAGTCTCTGATAAAAACAGACTTTAAACCAACAAAGATCAAAAGAGACAAAGAAGGCTATTACGTAATGGTAAAGGGATCAATTCAACAGGAAGAGTTACTATCATAAATATATATGCACCCAATACAGTAGCACCCAGATTCATAAAGCAAGTCCTTAGAGACCTACAAAGAGACTTAGACCCCCACACAATAATAATGGGAGACTTTAACACCCCATTAGACAGATCAATGAGACAGAAAGTTAACAAGGATATCCAGGAATTGAACTCAGCTCTGCACCAAGCAGACCTAATAGACATCTACAGAACTCTCCACCCCAGATCAACAGAATATACATTCTTCTCAGCACCACATCACACTTATTACAAAATTGACTACATGGTTGGAAGTAAAGCACTCCTCAGCAAATGTAAAAGAACAGAAATTATAACAAACTGTCTCTCAAACCACAGTGCAATCAAATTAGTACTCAGCATTAAGAAACTGACTCAGGCTGGGCATGGTGGCTCACATCTGTAATCCCAGCACTTTGGGAGGCCAAGGTGGGTGGATCACGAGGTCAGGAGATCAAGACCATCCTGGCTAACACAACAAAACCCTGTGTCTACTAAAAATACAAAAAATTAGCCAGGCATGGTGGCGGATGCCTGTAGTCCCAGCTACTCAGGAAGTTGAGGCAGGAGAATGGAGGTGGAGCTTACAGTGAGCCAAGATGGTGCCACTGCACTCCAGCCTGGGCAACAGAGTGAGACTCCATCTCTAAAAAAAAAAAAAAAAAAAAAAGGAAAGTAAGAAATTCACTCAAAACCACTCAACTACATGGAAACTGAACAACCTGCTCCTGAGTGACTACTAGGTACATCATGAAATGAAGGCAGAAATAAAGATGCTCTTTGAAACCAATGAGAACAAAGACACAACATACCAGAATCTCTGGGACACATTTAAAGCACTAAATGCCCACAGGAGAAAGCAGGAAAGATCTAAAATTGATACCCTAACATCACAATTAAAAGAACTAGAGAAGCAAGAGCAAACACATTCAAAAGCTAGCAGAAGGCAAGAAATAACTAAGATCAGAGCAGAACTGAAGGAGATAGAGACACAAAAAACCCTTCAAAAAATTAATCCAGGAGCCGCTTTTTTGAAAAGATGAACAAAATCGATAGGCCGCTAACAAGACTAATAAAGAAGAAAATAGAGAAGAATCAAATAGACGCAATAAAAAATGATAAAGGGGATATCACCACCAACCCCACAGAAATACAAATACCATCAGAGAATACTATAAACACCTCTATGCCAATAAACTAGAAAATCTAGAAGAAATGGACAAATTCCTGGACTCATACACCCTCCCAAGACTAAACCAGGAAGAAGTTGAATCCCTGAATAGACCAATAGCAGGCTCTGAAATTGAGGCAATAATTAATAGCCTACCAACCAAAAAAAGTCCAGGACCAGACGGATTCACAGCCGAATTCTACCAGAGGTACAAGGAGGAGCCGGTATCATTCCTTCTGAAACTATTCCAATCAATAGAAAAAGAGGGAATCCTCCCTAACTCATTTTATGAGGCCAGCATCATCCTGATACCAAAGCCTGGCAGAGACACAACAAAAAAAGAGAATTTTAGACAAATATCCCTGATGAACATCGATGCACAAATCCTCAATAAAATACTGGCAAACTGAATCCAGCAGTACATCAAAAGGCTTATCCACCACAATCAAGTTGGCTTCATCCCTGGGATGCAAGGCTGGTTCAACATATGCAAATCAATAAATGTAATCTATCATATAAACAGAACCAAAGACAGAAACCACATGATTATCTCCATAGATGCAGAAAAGGCCTTCGACAAAATTCAATAGCACTTCATGCTAAAAACTCTCAATAAACTAGGTATTGAAGGGACATATCTCAAAATAATAAGACCTATTTATGACAAACCTACAGTCAATATCATACTGAATGGGCAAAAACTGGAAGCATTCCCTTTGAAAACTGGCACAAGACATGGATGCACTCTCTCACCACTCCTATTCAACATAGTGTTGGAAGTTCTGACCTGGGCAATCAGGCAAGAGAAAGAAATAAAGGGTATTCAATTAGGAAAAGAGGAAGTAAAATTGTCCCTGTTTGCAGATAACGTGATTGTATATTTAGAAAACCCCATCATTTCAGCCCAAAATCTCCTTAAACTGATAAGCAACTTCAGCAAAGTCTCAGGATACAAAATCAATGTGCAAAAATCACAAGCATTCCTATACACCAATAACAGACAAACAGAGAGCCAAATCATGAGTAAACTCCCATTCACAGTTGCTTCAAAGAGAATAAAATACCTAGGAATTCAACTTACAAGGGATGTGAAGGACCTCTTCAAGGAGAACTATGAACCACTGCTCAGTGAAATAAAAGAGGACACAAACAAATGGAAGAACATTCCATGCTCATGGATAGGAAGAATCAATATTGTGAAAATGGCCATACTGCCCAAGGTAATTTATAGATTCAATGCCATCCCCATCAAGCTACCAATGACTTTCTTCACAGAATGGGAAAAACTACTTTAAAGTTGATATGGAACCAAAAAAGAGCCTGCATTGCCAAGACAATCCTAAGCCAAAAGAACAAAGCGGGAGGCATCATGCTACCGTACTTCAAACTATACTACAAGGCTACAGTAACCAAAACAACATGGTACTGGTACCAAAACAGAGATATAGACCAATGGAACAGAACAGAGCCCTCAGAAATAATACCATACATCTAAAATCATCTGATCTTTGGCAAACCTGACAAAAACAAGGAATGGGGAAAGGATTCCCTATTTAATAAATGGTGCTGGGAAAACTGGCTAGCCATATGTAGAAAGCTGAAACTGGATCCCTTCCTTACACCTTATACAAAAATTAATTCAAGATGGAGTAAAGACTTAAATGTTAGACCTAAAACCATAAAAACCCTGAAAGAAAACCTAGGCAATACCATTCAGGACATAGGCATGGGCAAGGACTTTATGACTAAAACACCAAAAACAATGGCACCAAAAGCCAAAACAGACAGATAGGATCTAATTAAACTAAAGACCTTCTGCACAGCAAAAGAAACTACCATCAGAATGAACAGGCAACCTACAGAATGGGAGAAAATTTTTACAATCTACCCATCTGACAAACGGCTAATATCCAGAATCTACAAATAATTTAAACAAATTTACAAGAAAAAAATCAAACAATACCATCAAAAAGTGGGCAAAGGATATGAACAGACATTTCTCAAAGGAAGATATTTATGCAGCCAACAGACACATGAAAAAAATGCTCATCATCACTGGCCATCAGAGAAATGCAAATCAAAACCACAATGAGATACCATCTCACACCAGTTAGAACAGCAATCATTAAAAAGTCAGGAAACAACAGGTGCTGGAGAAGATGTGGAGAAATAGGAACACTTTTACACTGTTGGTGGGACTGTAAACTAGTTCAACCATTGGGAAGGCAGTATGGTGATTCCTCAAGGATCTAGAACTAGAAATACCATTTGACCTAGCCATCCCATCACTGGGTATATACCCAAAAGATTATAAATCATGCTGCTATAAAGACACGTGCACACGTATGTTTATTGCGGCACTATTCACAATAGCAAAGACTTGGAACCAACTCAGATGTCCATAAATGACAGACTGGATTAAGAAAATGTGGCACATATACACCATGGAATACTATGCAGCCATAAACAAGGATGAGTTCATGTCCTTTGTAGGGACATGGATGCAGCTGGAAACCATCATTCTGAGCAAACTATCACAAGAACAGAAAACCAAACACTGCATGTTCTCACTCATAGGTGGAAATTGAACAATGAGAACACTTGGACACAGGAAGGGGAACATCAAACACTAGGGCCTGTCGTAGGGTAGTGGAAGTGGGGAAGGATAGCATTATGAGATATACCTAATGTAAATGACGAGTTAATGTGTGCAGCACACCAACATGGCTCATGTATACATATGCAACAAACCTGCACATTGTGCACATGTACCCTAGAACTTAAAGTATTTAAAATATATATATACACACACATATATATATTTTATATATATATAAAATAAGTCATGAGGGAGAGAAAATACTCTTAATTGGACTAACCCATGAAGTAGGATAGTATAATTTGAAAAAGAACTTGGATTAGTTGTAAATGTATAGTGCAATATCCAGCACAGCCACTAAAAATGATTTTGAAAAAAGCAGTATAATCAATATACTAATAGAAGAAAAAGCAGAATCTGGCCAGATGTGGTCACTCATGTCTGTAATCCCAGCACTTTGGGAGGCCGAGGCATGAGGATCACTTGAGCCTCAGAGTTCAAGTCCAGCCTGGCAACAAAGTAAGAGCCCATCTCTACCAAAAAAAAAAAAAAAAAAAAAAAAAAAAGGAAAAGAAAAGCAGAATCCTTTTTTTTTTCAGATGTTGTTTCAGTCTTGTTGCCCAGGCTGGAGTGCAATGGCACAATTTCAGCTCACCACAACCTCCGCCTCCTGGGTTCAAGCGATTCTCCTGCCTCAGCCTCCTGAATAGCTGGGATTATAGGCATGCGCCACCATGCCCAGCTAATTTTTTGTACGGAAAAGCAGAATCTTATACAATGCTCAATTAAAACCAGGGAGAGGAGAAAAAGAGTGGAAGACCAAAAAAGTAACAAATTGCAAGGTTGATAAATATAAAACAATAACAAATACTGAATATATTAATCTAAGTATATCAATAATCACTTTAAACAGCACTTAAAAGACAGAGATTGTCAGTGGATTAAAAACAAGACCCAACTATATGTTTTCTGTGAGAAATGCATTTTAAATAGCTGGGCATGGGTGGTGTGCACCTGTGGTCCTTAGGAGGCCGAGGCGGAGTGTCACCTGAGCCCAGGATTTTGGGACTACAGTGAGCTATGATCACACCACTGCATTCTAGCCTGGTTGACAGAATGAGACCTCATCTCTACAGAAAAAAGTAAGGAAATCCACTTTATAAAGGCACAAATATATTCATAGTAAAGGAATGGAGAAAGATATCCCATGCTAACATTAATCATAATAAAGTGAAACAGCCATATTAATTTCAGACACAACTGACTTTAGAACAAGGAATATTATCAGAGATCAAAAGGGGCATTCCTTAATGACAAAGGGATCAGTTTTCTAAGAAGACATAACAATCCTTAGTGTGTACACATTGAACGACAGAGCATCACAGTACGTGAAGCTAAATCTGATAGAACTGCAAAGAGAAATAGATAAATTCACTCTTAGAGTTGGAGGCATTGACATCCCTCTATCAGAAATAGACAGGTTCAGCAAGCAGAAAATCAGTACGGGCCTAACATGATCAACCATGATCAAAAACTTGATTCAATCAACGATATGTAACTGACATCTATGGACCACTTTACCCAGTAACAGCAGATGACACATTTTCTCACACACACGGAACATTCAGCAGAATAGACCACATTCTGGGCTAGAAAATGCACCTCAGCAAATTTAAAAGATTAGAAATCATACGAAGTGTGTTCTCAGACTACCAGGAAATGAAAGTAAAAAAAAAAAAAAAAATCACTAAAAAAAAGATAGCTGAAAAACATGAAAATACTTGGAGGTTAAACAACAGACTCCAAAATAACTGAAGGTCGCAGAAATCTCAAGATAAATTTTTAAAATATTTCAAACTAAATGGAATTGAAAGCACAACTTATCAAAAATTTAGGAATGCAACAAAGGCAATGCCTACTGGGAAATTTATACCACTGAATGTATATTAAAAAGAACAAAGATCTAAATAAATAATCTTTCCCATTGGGAAGCTAGGGGGGAAATTAAAATTAAATTCAAAGTAAGCAAGTAAAAGCAATGATAAATAATGAATACAATTCTGAGCAGCGTGATATCTGATTTCTGGAGGCTGAGTTTTATGTGGCTTTAGAAGTTTCATGTTATGAGTGTGAATTGGCAAGTGACCATGGCGATTGTTTCTGATATGGCCATCTCAATTACCTAGAGAAGGGATCAGCAGTGGCATCATCCCAGTTCTGCATGACACCACACCAGTGATTCTCCAAAGTCAAGAAACCTGTATATGTTGTCCTTCTTGTGTTTGGTGAATCTGTGGTCTATAGACTACATAATGGGCTATTTCTGGGGTACTGACTATTTTGCTCCACTAAGGAAAACCGTGCGTGAGCCATATAACTATGGGAAACAATGTTTTCCTTTTTGACGCCTGGCCTACTCCTCTCTTCTTAGATGAGAGCAAAGGAAGAGCACTACTTGGCCTGCTGCACCCAGGCAATTTATACCATCCAGGTATCCAGCACTGAATATGTAGCAACTCCAATCCACCGCAGAACATTAATCTGTCTCTGATAAGCATGCTAATATCTACGATTCTGCCTTTGTGGGGAGATGACTCCATGGATTAACCCCCTGGCTTGGGTCAATATTGAGATGTTATATTGTCTTCAACAGGGAAGATGACAGAAAAATTATGTTCAATAGGATTATGTGGAGACTTAACATAAGTGAAAAACCTGAGACAAGAAGTTAGAAATCCTTGTTTCTTTTAGGTGAATGATTTTGGAGCTTGAGAAAATGACACCATTGTGGCAAACTTGCTTTGCCAAACGCTGTGTATGCATTTCTGGGTAAACAACACATTTTCATCCTTTAAGCATTGTTTCCATTATTTATAATTCCTAATAGTATGAGACATTTGGAACTCATTCCTTGGTTCTTCTTCTCTCATTATATCTTTCATTGTATCTTTCAGTGTTGCGAGAGATGCATCATCCCATTAATGAAAGCAGAGTGACTGCCTTCATCACACCTACATTCAAGATAGACCGCTGGGCTAGTGATGAGTCACTCTTAAGGCTATTATGTTTACTCATTTAAAAAATCTGAATCTCAGTATGGATTTTCTTAGAGAGTGACTGACCTATCTGATATGATGCTATGACAGACTCTTTACTTTTTACCTGAATTTGATGGGATTGAAAGTTGAGAACATTTTATTTTCTGTTTCACTTGATTAATTATGCCCAATCTAACATGCAATGTTCACTTGGGTACATATATACAACTACACCAACTTTTTTCTTATTTTACCTTAAAAATTTTAAGATATTATAATGGTATGGCCAGTTTACTCACTGGTAAACTTTTCGTAACAGAAGGATCATGCCAGTGGATACAAATATGTAACATCAGTAATTTGCTTTGCCTGTGAAACAGAGAACTGAATAAATTGATGGGCAAACTAGTATCTGAATATAAACCCCAAATATCATGTGACTTCATCATTTTCAGTATAATGAAAATACAGGCTGTGAATGCTTCCAGTTGGTCCTGAGAGGGCCTCTGAGATGAGTAGGTTCACCAAAGCGGCAACATGTGTCCCAGTTCCCAGTGTACATTCTACTCCTCAGTAAGTGACTTGACATTCTTTATGGCTTCCTTGTGATTAAAACATGTCTTTTTATTGAAATTTTACTGAGATAATGATGAGACAATGTAATATTCTTTTCCTCTACATGTAAGAGTAGACATAGATCCATCTCTACCTATTATTATGTTTTTGAGATGGAGTTTCATTCTGTTGCCCAGGCTGGAGTGCAGTGGCATGATCTCGGCTCATTGTAACCTCTGCCTCATGGGTTCAAGCAATTCTCCTGCCTCAGCCTCCTGAGTAGCTAGGATTACAGGCAAGTGCTACCATTCCTGGCTAAGTTTTTGGTATTTTTAGTAGAGATGGGGTTTCGACATGTTGGTCAGGCTGTTTTTGAACTCCTGACCTCGTGATCTGCCCACCTCGGCCTCCCAAAGTGCTGGGATTACAGGCTTGAGCCCCTGTGCCTGGTCTTTACCTCTACCTATTATAATATTTATGTTATTCCATTTTGTGATGTTTGTGGAACATTTGATGAGGGTTCACAATATGAAAACTGGGCATTTTGGCCAAGATGCATGTAAATGCGTACAACTCCATGTGCCCTGATAACTGATTTCTAGATCCTGAGATTCATGTGGTTTCCAGAGTGTCTGTATTTTATGAAAGTTCATATACAATAAACCATGCCAATTGTTAGGCTGATACAGCTTCCTTGAATATATAAAGCGATTATCAATGGGATGTTCTTGTTTCTGCATAAAACCACTGAATTGCTTCTCCAAAGCCAAGAGACCTGTATGATTTGTCCGTATTATATTTTGTGAACCAGTGGACTAAAACCTTTATAATGGGTCTTTTTTAAGTATTGTCAATATTGCTCAATTAACAGAAACCATGCATGACTCATATACACAGGTGAGATGTAGTTCTCCCTTTGACATTTGCCCTACGTCTGCCCCTTAGTTGATGATATGGAAGAAGAGCACTCTTTGGCCTGTTGCGACTGGGACAGTTGACAGCACCCAGGTGTCCTGTAATGAAAATGCTCTTGACACCAATGCATCCTAGCATCAGAGCTTCGGGAAGCCTTCTCAAGTGTGCATGGGGAGTACCATGTCTTTCATCAATAACGAAACCTTCTAATGTCTTGGTGAGAAATAATGACTTAAAATTACACTCAATAGGATTATGCTGAGGTTCAGCCTGCCTAGATGACAGTGCTGGAACAGATAATAGTGATGGCTTATTTTCCTTCAAGGGGAATTTTCTTTTGAACTTGAAATAACAAAATCTTTATGGGTAACTTGTTTGCCCAACTGTGTCAGTATACCTATAAATGAACAAAAAATTATCAGCCTATAAGCTTTGTTTCAGTGATCTGTAATTTCTAATACTATGGTATTTTCAGGTCTCATTCTTTGGCTTTTTCTCTTATTGTATGTTTCAGTAAGACATGCTGCCAAGAGATGTGCCATTCTATTATAAAAGATCAGCAGCTTCCTTTACTGACATGTATATTCTACACAGAACATTGAGCTACGGAAGACTCCCGCCTAAGGGAATTAGTTTTACACTTCCAGGTAATCTGAATTTCAATACGAGTTTTCCTTTATGATATAATCCTCATGACAAAATCTTTACTTTTTATTTGAACTTCATACAATTCAATATTGAAGATTTTTTAAATTCACTGTTACCTAGTCCAGTATTTAATATACCTTTGGCTGTAGATACATGACTAGACAAAATGTTTTTCTATATTATTCTTGTGGGGCTCTAACAGTGTTTCACTGTTTTGAGTTACTGATGAACTTGCTGTAACTGTGAGACCATGGTAATGGAGGAGACCACGGTAATGAAGGAGACCACGGTAATGAAGGAGACCATGGTAATGGAGGAGACCACGGTAATGGAGGAGACCACGGTAATGGAGGAGACCATGGTAATGGAGAGGAGAATGTGAGAATCAGTATGTACTTTGCCTGTAAAACTTAAAAATTTAGTAATTTGATCACCAAATTCATACCCAAATTTCAATTCCTATCATGTGTAAACCAAAACGTATCTGAGATTTAGAAGCTTATTTAGAAGTTATTTTGACAAGGTTAAGGGACACGCTCAGAAGAAATAAACACCAAATCACAGAAACCGTCTGGGGTCTATGTCTTTCTCCAGAGATGATTTTGAGGGCTTCAGTGTTTAAAGGGGAAAGTAGGCTGGAGGGGAAAATGGGAGGGTATGATAATCCATATGTTCCAAGACAAAAGGAGCAGGTAGCAGAATAGTCAATAATGTATTCATCTCACGCTCAGTAAATCATCACTGTACATAAGATAAGGTGAACATAGAGTAGCTACTTATGGGGATCTTCTACCTTTAATCTGTAGCTATCTGCTTAAGAACAGAAGGAAATTCTTGCATGACTCAGCTTTCAGCTTAATTTTTTTTTCTTTTGGCGTAGTAAATTGGAGTCCCAAGTTTTTATTTTCCTTTCACACGTGACCCCACTATTTTCAGAATAATGAAAACACATGTTAGAAATGGTGACACTTATTCCTAATATGGACTTTGAAATGACTGGGTTCACAAATTCAGAGTCATGGGTCTTACTGTGGGTTTTTATTTTCAGTGAGTGACTGGCCTACTTGATGGAATTCTTTCAAAAAATGTTCACTTTTTACTGAAATTGTATTAAAATACTGTTGGAACATGTTCGGTCCTGTTTACCATCTCTGTAGTATGATATATGATAATATTGCAGATTATTCAGTGTCAAAAACCTAGCATACCTTGTCCTTATGATGTTGATAAGTCAATCGTCTAGAGCCTCAGTAATATGTCTTTTTAAGGTAGTATGGACCATATCTCTCCACTAAGAAATAGCCTGTGTAAGCCATACATACACAGGAACAATTTATGTCTGATTTTGAAGTATGGTCCCATTCCTATGCCTGTAGATAAAGACTGCTCAGAAGAGCATCCTCTGGTGTTGCCAGAGAGGCAAGTGCTACCACACAGGCATGCTGCAGTGAATTTAACTCATCCTGTGTCCCTGCAATTGTTGTTTAAGGATGCTATTCTGGTAAGTGTTTACAAGACAACGTAAATATATGAATCAAGAGTATCTTCAGGAGACATAATAATGTAAAAATCATGCTCAATAGGATTAAGCTAAGGCTCAAAAGTAGTGCCAATCCTTGCAAGAAGGTGTGAGAAGTCGTTAGATTTGGGGGGTATGGGATATTCCATTTTGAGCTTGGTAGGAAGAAACCCTTTGGGGAATCTTGCATCATTTGCCTCTATCTACTTCTAAAGGAACTTTTAAAATTCTTTTATCTTGACTTTATTCTTAATACTCATACATTATTAGAGATAATATCTTGATTGATTTTTTCCTCATGGTGTGCTTCAGAATGTTCATCCAGCAAGGGGTGTGTCATTCCATGGATTATATATATATGAGTTCTGTCTTTCATAATTAAAAAAATTCCAAGTGGACCATTTGAATATTGAACATTGGCCTTCAAAATGATTACATTTACCTGTTCATACAAAATTAGTGAGCAGTGATCTATTCTTTCCGATAAGCGACTGATCTAATGGGGTCCTCATTAAAACTCCTTTTTTTATTTGCCTGAACGTACTTTGATTTAAAGATGAGACATTTAGTAATTCATTGCAATCAACTCTAGTGATTGCACAAATAGACAATCCATTTCTATTATTTTATTTTTTGGGTTGCTGTGTATGGCGTTATGATGTTTGTGGATCATTGAGGCACTACTCACAACTGAAAGACTTTTGACAATTTTAGGGAATGGCTTGATATTCAGCTGTTTGAAATTGAATACAATACAGGCAGTCTGAAATCTCATTTCCTTATCCTGAGTCTCACTCAGGTGTCATTAGATTCAGTATAAAGAAAGGCATACACTATGCATGATGCCAATTGTTACTGATATGAAGAGGATAAGAAGTTTTATTTCTGCAGGGAAATCATCCCTTACCAGGTTGTCAAAAGACATGATACCTATGTGCTTGGCCCTTACTGTACCCAGGGAATCAGTGGCCTACCGCAGCTTAAGTAGTGGGTCATATTTGGAGTATCACATCTCAGTCTTGTAGAAATTAGGAACAGTGATTAGGAGTCATCCACATATAAGAGATATAATCCCACCCTTTGACTGTAGCCTGCTCTTGTCTTTTACAGAAAAGACTGTGGAGGAAGAAAACCCTTTACTCTGTTGTTCAGGGAGAAACTGACA
This sequence comes from Chlorocebus sabaeus, assembly GCF_047675955.1. NCBI lineage: Eukaryota > Metazoa > Chordata > Mammalia > Primates > Cercopithecidae > Chlorocebus > Chlorocebus sabaeus. Next base: position 3,455,466 of record NC_132929.1, on the reverse strand, counting down.
CCACTCAACTGCCTGGCACTGAAAATGTGGCATCCAGCCCACTTTACCGCCAGTGTTTAAGGAAACCATCTCTGGTAAGCATATTTGATCTAAGTGTGCATATGCATATGAGTGCCATGGGCTGTGTCGGTAATGAGATGTTATCTTGAAGAGAAATGATGATGTAAAAATTAAGCTCAGATGGATTATGCTGAGGCCCAGCCTAGGTAACAATTGTGAGACAAGAAGTTTGGATTTCTTAGTTTCCTTCCATTGGGGATTTTATTTTGGGATTCTGGCAATGGAATCTTTCTGTGAAACTTGTTTTGCACACTTCTATCTGTGTGCTTCTAAGTAAACTATAAATTCTGATTCTTTAAGTGTTAAGTTTCCTATAATTCCTAATTTTCTTGGATATTTGGCACTAGGACCCTTGTTCTTTTTCTCTCATTGGAAGATTTGGTAAGTCCTACTGGCACTATTCTATTGAGTGGAGGTGAGACGCTGCCTTTGCTGACTGAAAAATTCCAAATAGGTAATTGAACTAGTGAAGACTGAGCTCTATAATAATTAGATTTATTCATTGAGACAACATAAGTATCATGATAGGGTTTTCTTCTCAATGATTGACTGACACATGTAATGCAATCTTCATGAGAAAATCCTTACTTTTTCCCTACGATTGATTGTTTTCAGGTTGAGAAATATGATACATTGGAAGTTTGCTCAATGCACTGCAATTATCGTGGTCTAAATATACAGACAAAGTTTTCTGCAATGTTAGTATAATATTTTAACAGAGCTAGGATATGTTTTGATCATAGATGAATCTTTATGACTGAAGGGTCCTTGCAGTTGGGGTAAAAATGTGAGTTTCAATAATATGTGTTTGCCCATGAAACTTGAAATTGGATAAACTGATGAGCAATCTGGTGCCTGACTTTTCTCTCCCAAGTACGTTTGGCTTTATTTTCGTTATGATGAAAGTGTGTGCTGTGAATAATGCCAATGGTAAATAAGACCTTTATGGACACTTACATGAATGACAGTCAGGGCCATTCCTTCAGGCAACGTGACTATCACTATGCATTCTTCTTCTCGATGAGTGACTAGCATACTTGACACGATCTGCAAGAGGGAAACTTTCTTTTTTACTAAAATTGCATTGATACAATATTGACAAGTGTTGTGATTATTGGTATCATCTGTAAGATGTGATACTCATTTGGTCTAAATATAGAAGTTAACATATTAACTTCTAATTTATATACATCAGGTTGCTATGTTTTTACAACGTTTGTGGTTTATTGGTGATGACTCACAACATAAAGACTATGGCATTATGGCTACATGTTCTAATTCTGATATATACATGTCCCATCATTCATTAAATTAAATACAATTATGAGTAGTATGATGTCTGTTTTCTAAAATTTGAGTTTTACCTGGCTCCAGTATGATCATTATATGATGGAGTGCAAGCAACATTATAATGCCAATTGTTATCGATATGGCTTCCTTGAATATGTAAATAAGGGTGATCAATTGAAGGTCTTATTTCTGCATTAAACTACCTGAGATATTCTCCAAATTCAAGAGACCTGTATACTTAGTCTTTATTCTGTTTGATGACTAACTGGCCCATAGTCTATCGAATGGATCATTTTTTCCAGTACTAATCATATCTCTTCATTAAGAAATAGCATGCATAAGCCATACATACAGGAAGTAATATTTGTCATCTTGATCTACTGTCTCATCCTCCTCCCCTTAGATAAGGATGATTGAGGAAGACTACTCTTTGGCTTGTTGACACCAGCACAGCTGACACACCCAGATATCTGTTTGGTCTCCTGTGAACTTTCAACCAGGATTTAAGGATGCCATTCTGGTAGGTGTTTTCAGGCAAAGTGAATATATGATTGTGGGGTTCCATGGCTTGTTTCAACAATAAGACCTTATGTTGTCTTGATGACATGAGATGACATGAAAACTAGACTGGCTGGCCCTTATCTTTTCTAGGGTATTCTAGTTTGAGCTTAAGCTAAAGAAATATATTTGGGATACAGTTTCTCTCACCTCTTTCTATTAGCTTCTAGAAGACCACTTATCAATTATTTCCTCCTGATTTAGTGGAAAACATTTTGGCAGTTCCTCAAAAAGTTATACATAAAATTACCATATAACCCAACAATATTAGCCCTAGGTACACACTCAAAAGAATTGAATACAAATGTTCAAATGAATACATGTACATGAATGTTCATAGCAGCACTGTTCACTGGCTGAAGTTCCAGACCCGCCTGGCCAATATGGCGAGACCCTGTCTCTACTAAAAATAGAAAAATTAGCTGGACGTGGTTGCTCATGCTTGTAGTCCCAGCTACTAAGGAGGCTGAGGTACAAGAATCACTTGAACACAGGAGGTAGTGGCTGCAGTGAGCTGAGATCACACCACTGCACTCCAGCATGGGTGACAAAGTGAGATTCTGTCTCAAAAAAAAAAAAAAAAGTAAAGGAAGGTGTGTCACACAAAATAGTGAATACCAATAAAAAGATATAAATTATTAAAAAGAACCAAGTGAAAATTCTGGAGTTGAAAAGTACAATAACTAAAATTTAAAAGTTTATTAGAGGGCTCAACAGTAGATTTGAACTGGCAGAAGAAACAAAAGTAAACTTGAAGATAGAACAATAGAGATTATGTTCAAAAGAACAGAGAGCATAAAGAATAAAGAAAAACAAAGAGAGTCTCAGAGAATGTGGAACATCGTTAAGCATACCAGCATACACATATGGGAGTACCAGAGAGACAGGGGAGATACAAAGGATCAGAAAAAATATTGAAGGAAACAATGGCTGAAAACTTCCCATATTTGTGGAAAAACAATAACCTACATATCCAGGAAGCTCAATGAATCCCAATGAATAAATGTGAAGACTGACAAATGGAAACATCACAGTAAGATTTCTGAAAGTCAAAAACAAGAAGAAAGTCTTGAAAGCAGTGTGAGAAAAATGATTTGTTCCTTACAAGGGAACCCCAGGAAGATTAACAGCTGACTTCAGCAAAAGCAATGGAGGCCAGAAACAAAGTGATAACATATTAAAAATGCTCAAAGGAAAAAAACCTGTCATCTAAGAATTCTTTCAAAGCTGTCTTTCAAAAATGAAAGCAAAATAAAGACTTCCTCAATTAAAAAAAAAAAGTTGGAGAGTATACTGCTGTCAAAACCCCCTTAAAAGAGTTCTCTAAATACTTGAAGTTCTTCAAGCTGAAAGCAGGTGACCCTAGGTAGTTTTTCAAATCATCATAAAGAAGCAAAATGCGGCCGGGCGCGGTGGCTCAAGCCTGTAATCCCAGCACTTTGGGAGGCCGAGACGGGCGGATCACGAGGTCAGGAGATCGAGACCATCCTGGCTGACACGGTGAAACCCCGTCTCTACTAAAAAATACGAAAAAAAAACTAGCCGGGCGAGGTGGCGGGCGCCTGTAGTCCCAGCTACTCGGGAGGCTGAGGCAGGAGAATGGCGTGAACCCGGGAGGCGGAGCTTGCAGTGAGCTGAGATCCGGCCACTGCACTCCAGCCTGGGCGACAGAGCGAGACTCCGTCTCAAAAAAAAAAAAAAAAAAAAAAAAAGAAGCAAAATGCTTGTAAAGATAATTATATAAATATAAAAGACAGTAGAAATGTAATTGTTCTATTAAGTGATTTTAAAATAAATGCTCTAAAATAATATGTATATAATGTATTTTGGAGTCTATTACATATAAAAGTGTAATATATTTGCCAAAGAAGATAGGTGGATGCAAAGCAATACAGGACTAAGGAAATGAGTACGGATGGTAGATTAATATTTATTACAATGTCTTGCTTGGCTTATAGCATCAATAAATGTAATATGTATAATACTACCACAAAACATGGCAAAAAGGGAAATAGAGCTATACAAATATAACATTTATGTATATGGCTGAAACTAATCTAGTGTAAATTATAAACTTATTTGGGTGAGTTAAGATATATGGAGTAAACCCTAGAGCAACACTGAAAAAATTCAAAAAATATAGTGAAAAAAATTTTTAAGGAAGTTTAAATGCTAAATTATAAAATAATGGAAAAGAAGTAAAGAGGAATAGAGGAACAAAAACACATGAGACATAGAGGAGAAGAAGAATGACATCATAAACTCAACTATGTCAATAATAAAATTACATGTGAATAGAGTAAATTAAATTAAAAAGCAGAGATTCCCAGGCTGTATAAAATCTCCAGGTTTAATATCCCTTTGCCCCCGAATAAAATCCGGCTTTTCTTTCTATGATGTATTTGATCACTGTGCTGGTTTACAAAAGATTTCTAACCTTTCTAAAATCTTTAAAATCAGTGGCGAAGTGTTCTATCTCATTTCATCCTTATCAGAGACTCAAATCCTGAAAAATACCAAGTTGATCTGCCCATTCTTGAGTTCTGCTGAATGGTGTCTTCCCAGATCACTATGGATATTGCTGTTTACTTGACCAGTGACTTTTAGTCAACAAGATTTGAACAACGCTTTTGATTCACACAGCGTGAGACCTACACTTTCCTCATATTGAAATAGGGGCATTAGCATTCTGGATTCCTACACCCATCGGCTTTTGAACCGTATGATTCCTGTACCCCAAGAAGCCATGTTATCTGGACATTGTCCTCTCTGTGATGGGAAAGAACAGTTTTTTCAACAAATGTTGCTAGGACAACTGTATATCTAGATACAAAAGATACTGCATTTATGTTACCAGTTTTCTGTGTCAGTCCCTTTTGCTCTGATGTAACAGAATGCTGCAGACTGGGTATTTGTAATGAGTGGAAATTTATTGGCTCACATTTCGGGAGGCTGGAAAGATCAAGGGGCTGGCATATGGTGAGAGCCTTCTAGCTGTGTCATCCTATGACAGAAGGACAAAGAGACGGTATGGATGAGACAAATATCTTCTTTTATAGGAACCCACTCCTGAAATAACAGCATTAATCCATTGATGAGGGCAGAGCTCTCACAGCCTAATCACCTTTTAAATGTTGCCTCATTAAACACTGTTGCATTGAGGGTTACATTTCCAACATAGGCTGTTGAAATGAAATGAAACATGTGACCATTCCCAATTGCAGTTTGAAATTTCAGTGCTTTCTCAGTACGTGATTGAACATGGATAAGATAATCAGTAAAGGTGGATGTAAGAACACTATTAACCAACTTGATTCCCCTGGCATATGTAGACCACGACACCCAGCAATAGCAGAATGCACATTATGTTCAAGTGCTCATGAAGCATTATTTTGTGTATATGTATTTTTTCCCTTTTTTGATAAAGTTAGCTAGTAGAGTGCCTATGTAGTTAATATTTTTTAAAACCACAGACTTCTCAATTATTAATTACATCTATGGTTTTTAACATATTATCTTCATTAATTTCTGCTTTGATCCTTATTTCTTTCTTATACTTTCATTTTTGCTCTTTTTTAGTGTTTTAAGATGAAAATTGAATTTTCATTCACCTACTTTTTCATTTTTAAAAATAAAAATGTTTAGTGCAATGAATTTTCCTCTAGAACTGCCTTTAAATGCATATTACAGATTCTCATTTGTTGTATATTTTTAAATAATATGTAAATACATATCTGCATACAAAGACATATGTATAAAAATATGTATTTACATATTATTTAAACATATGTATTTTCTGTTTATATTTTTCCTTTTACTCAGGAGTTAATAGGATATTTTTAAAATTTCTTGGTGAAAGAGCCTTTATGTTATTGCTAATAAAGTCTATTTTTTTGCATTGTGATGTTTTTAATATTTCTTGAGTTACTAATTTTTCTTTCCAACCTAATACATAATCAGTTTTTTGTGACTATGCCTTGGGCACTTATGAACAATACATATCTTCTATTATCAGTCAAGTTTAATATATAGCCATAAAGTCTACCCTATTTTTATGCTGCTATTTTTGCCCACTTGATCTGTCTTTTTCTGATAATGGTGTATTATCGTTTTCTATTATAGGATCTTCTATGTCTTGTCTCCTTACATCTCATACATCTCATGTAGTTTTTTATTCATAAAGGTGGTTATTATGTTATTTGGTATATAAGTCTCCATAAGGGTCAAATCTTCATGTGTATTATATCTTTTAGCATAAAAAATGTGTCCTTCTTTGCCTTGGTTAACATTGTGGGGCTTGAATACATTGTGTGATATAAGAATCACTACTCCTACATGTGACTGGTGTGGAAAAAAAAAAGAAGAATCACTACTCCTGATCTCTTTTTGTTTTCATGTGCCTGATATACTTTCACCCATCCCTTTATTTTCAGTCTTTTAGAATCCATTTGTTTTAGATGCATCTCTCATAGAAAACATATTACGTTTTATTTTGTGAGCCTGCTGAAAATATTTTTCTTCTAGTAGGTGTGTGGAGTCCACTCACATGTGTGTGTGTGTGTGTGTGTGTAGCTATGACTGATATTTATTGTGTTTGTGTTTTCTTTATATTTGCTGTGCTCTTTGGTCACGGTGTAGTCTTTGCTTGCCTATTTATTTATTCCTACTTAGGAGAGTTGTTATTTTTGTTGGAGTGTTTACTTTTGTACCTCTCTTCATTCTGTTAGTTCTGTGTTTTCCCAGTTAATCTTTTACTTCTGATTTATGAGTTTGGGGGATGTTCTTTAACACTCCCCTACTGCTCATGCAACATGAGCTTTATGGTAGATCAGGGATTTAAACACAATGCTGTCTGTGCTGGGCCTTCAGGAGGGTGGGTGGGTATATGTGGCTGAACAGTGCATGCTGGGTACATGGGAGGGTACCCATGAGTGCTTTTGGTTTTCCTCTTTTTCTTTCCTCCTCCTGTGTTTAGTTGTCTTATTTCTACTTCGTCACAATATTAGTGACATTTGTATGCTAGTCTTCTACCCTGGATAGGAATATACACTTGTCACATGGAAGGAATATCATGTTGTATGCTGCTGTCAAATAGATCCTAACATGCTTTAATAATCTTTTAAATGATATAATCTTCATAGTTAACTCCTGACATTTTATTTTTGCCATATTAAGTAAATATATCAGCATTGACAGCCATCCCGCTGCAATATAACTTCACATGTTGCTTAGACTAAAGGGTTCTGAGAAGCTTCTGGAGTTGTCGTGAAAGCCAGTTTCACTAAAGTCAAGTCAGACATCCGCCTGTGCTGTTTTCTGCTATAAGCTGAATGTAGAAGATACATTGTTAAGAGCCTCAGTGTGGTGTGAGGAGTGTTAACTTACTGGTAGTAGACTTGTCTGAATCAAGGATAAGCACAAGTATCTGAGATGCTGAGGTGTGGCTGAATGAATGGCCATCTATTCTATTGCAACAGGATGAATAACACATTCAGAGCAGGCCCAGTTGGTGAACTCTTCAATTATCTCACAATACCACTATCTTGTGTCTTTCATTTTTCACATCACAGTGTATTTTCATAAACTCTTTATTGGTAGACTACAACTTTAGCATTTCCCATTCAAGATACAACTGCTGTGTCGCTTGGATAGCTTGGTAGAGAGGAAATTGGCTATTTTCAGAGTAAAGAATTCAAGGAGGAAAGAAATTTATAAATGAAATGACAAAGGTGATGAGATCAAACAATGCTGATGTTTGTAGCAAGTACTAGAGTGCTGAGATGCCTGTATGATAAGAAATTATAATGGAACCAATCTTGTGCTTTATTTTTTATTAATTTGGAGCATTCTCTGATCTGATTTATTTTCTATGTGATATTTTGCTGCAGGTTAAAAGCTCAAACAACTTCAAGGAAACTTCAAGGAAAAGAGGTGAGCAGCCACTTTGGTAGTTTTGAAATTCTTTGTGTGTTCTGTGGGCAATGATTTCAGAACATCAAGGACTGTGAGTTCATTATTTCAGAGGCTGAAAGGAGATTATTCTTTTGGTAGATATATTTCCCCAGGGGTGTCCCTACCTTGCTCAAGGATTCCTCATTATTGTTTCTTCTCTTTGTTTAAATCTCTTTTTGAAATGACCTAAACAATGGTGGAGAATCACTGACATATTTCCTTTTTTCACTATTCGTGTTGGGTGAAAATAATCTCATAGTGAAATTCACATGTTCTCAATATTGTTTTTTGAATCTTTATCTAGCATATTCATAACATAGATGTTTCTATACATATTAGTACCGTAATAATACCATATACTTATTCTGCTACCTTACTTACTCCTTAAACTTTTAGTTGATTAATGAGTTTTTATAAAGTTCCCCTATATATATATATATTTTTTTTGAGACATAGTCTCACTCTGTTGCCTAGGCTAGAGTGCAGTGGCATGATTTTAGCTCGCTGCAATCTCCGCCTCCTGGGTTCAAGCAGTTCTCCTGCCTCAGCCTCCTGAGTAGCTGGGATTACAGGTGCGTGCCACCGCACCCAGCTAATTTTTGTAATTTCAGTAGAGATGGAGTTTCACCATCTTGGCCAGGCTGGTCTTGAACTCCTGACTTCGTGACCACCCGCCTTGGCCTCTCAAAGTCCTGGGATTACAGGAGTGAGCCACTGTGCCTGGCCAGATTTTAATCTAATTTTATTGGAACAATTCAGTCATATGTTTTTTCATGCTATGTATGTGAGAGTTCCATCATTCAGATACTAAACAAATGTCTACATTTACTGTTCTCACTGATGATGCATTAGATAACCATGCACAAAATAAGCCTGGCTGTGGAAATGCTTATTTGTTGGAAGGGCGCTTGTTTGGATCGATGATGAGAATAATTGTCTGAGGACGCTGAGGGACTCATTCCAGATGTCAATCTGAGGTCCAGATGTGTGGCCCTCCACTAGGACAAATAAGACTCTCAGAGCCTGGCTCTATTTGGGGATCCCTCAGTGACAACAGAGTACCCCTGTGAGCATGCCTTTTCTGTCTCTCCTGAGAGGGCATTAGCATCCTGTCTTAGGAGTCAGTATGCTCTTTAGTATGCTTAGTCCCCAAGACTTGCTTTAATTGTAGATAGATACTTACATATAGGAAATATGTTCTTAAGTAACAAATGAAAAACTTTAGAAGATTGAATTAAGGTCAAGCAACTGTGATATGTCTGCAAATCTCATTAGTGTTACGCTGAAAGAAGGAAATATGGCATGCCTTTATTAAAAAATGACAATGGAACCATGTTTAGTGTTTTGTTATTTTTACTGTGGAGTATTTTCTAAGATTATGTTTGCTTTTTTTTTATCTTTCATGTTTTGCTGAGATAGAAGGCCTGGAGTCTGATCCTCCACTTCAGAGAACAGGGGTGAGTAGCTAAACCATTATCTTTGGAAATTCATATGTCATGTGCTCTTTGCTAGGTCTTTAGGTTGTTGTGTATATCTTTTCAGAAGCTTATTGAAGGACATTTTGATGATACGTCCTTTTCCTCATTGAGACCCTCACCATGTCACCTACACTATTGAATCTATCATTTCTGTTTTAATTTTAACTCTCTTCTGCTTTTATGGAAAAATGTAGAATTTAAGAGAATTTTTGGCAATTTCATATTGGATCAAAATTTATTGTAGTGAAATCCAGGTGTACCAAAATATTAAGAGTTTCCTCATCCGTTTAATTATTGGGGTTTCAGAATAGAGACTCCATGGTTCATAAGATCGTTGTGGTCATACTACATTATATTTCTGCTTCTAATTGAATTATTAAGTATTGACTTGAATTAGTCTTTTTCTCGTTGTTGCAGCAAGGTAAGTTATATAGGAAATTTTCTTCTCTTGATGGCATGCCTGAGATAATCATAGATATAAGACACCTGGATGGTTTCTAGAATGCATGTAATTTTTATTTATTGATCTGTGTGTTGAGTACTTACTGTGTTTGCATCATGCAAATACATTGAGCTTTACAATTTTAGTGGATGCACTTTTCTACATGTATATTATTCTTCAATAGAAAGTAAAAAAAAACCTCATCAAACTAGTCAAATATTGGTTAATACATAAAAAAGTCTCAAGTAGATTGTGTATTACATGGTGCTTATTGATTGATGCCCTCATAATAGATCAAGTATGTTCTCTCTTTAGCACAGGCCTTTTTAGCAAATCGTGTCATGAGTAGTTACTCAAGTATTTTTATTTTAACACATTTATGTTTTTTCTATGCATGTTCTTAAATTCTCTTACACATTTTTCTCTGTTATAAAAACATGCTGAACAATCTCAAGTCTTAAAGATGGCAGTATTGTCCCTACGTATTCATGTATTTTGGTACTCAGTTCTTTATACTTTGACAGATCACTTGAACATGTCTCTTGTTTTGCAGAGAGGGAATTAATGGGATACCTTCATGCTTTTCTCTTCTATGTGCTACATAATTGAATATACAAGCAAATATAGTTATTAAGGTTTAGTATGATTATTTCCACAACACATGCAAAGAAGTTTCTCATAGATCTTAATAGAGGCCCACATGCATTGTACGGTTGAGAATTTGGGAAAATGTTGATGAAGTTGGGTAAAGTATAAAGCCAAAAGTCAGAACGGTGAACTCCTTGCTTAAGGATTTCCTTGGAGATTACTTAGTCAATATACAACTGATAAATTTAAGTGCTTTTCACCTTTTGAGCTCTCGACACACTAAAGCTAAAATGTGTTTCAACTTTTAATCCTGCTTCCCTAATTTTCCCTTTTTTAGTTTAAGATCAAAGAGCTCCAGCCATAAATTACTACCAAGAGTAACCACTTCATTTTAAGAAAGCTTAGCAATATAGAAGAATATTAAATTATTTATGACAGACGTATTTTTAACCTTTTCCCCATGCTTTCCAGAGGAAATATATTTAATCATCTGCCCTATATTAGGGAAAAACTTTCTATACTAATACAAGTATCTATCAATCATTAATCTTTCTATATAAGATGTATTGATCATAACCAATTAATTTTATTGTAAATGAGCTTTAGATTTGACATTTTGGTAGTAATATATGTTGTACAATCTCCTGAGGTCCTATAGGTCTTGAGATCTCTATGTCAAAAACTATAGATGTGTCAGTGTTTTCGGTGAATGTGAAGGACGCCACATTTTCCTTAGCCATTTCTTCTGTTCAGAATAATGGTTATGAACATTTTGCTACTGCAAGATATCCATATATTTATAATCAGAATATGCCAGTTTTTATGCACTCATGCCTCTGTTTCTGTAGAGCATTCCTAGAATGAGTAATGCTTGAAAATTAGGTCCATGTGGTTTCTTTAATGAGATATAGTCAAATCATGAAATATTTAGGTTACCATTATTTCAGTAATGTATTAGAATGTCAAGGTATAAATTTATCTACGTTGTATATATACACACAACATAGATATAATTTAAACAACATATATATTTATATTTATACAGCAGACATATATTTATACAACATAAAATATATTTTATTTAAACATAAAATATATTTTATTTAATGTAGATTCTTTTTTTTTTAGTTTAAGACTGAAGGTTTAAAATCTTTTTTTTATTATACTTTAAGTTCTAGGGTACATGTGCACAACATGCAGGTTTGTTACATATGTATACATGTGCCATGTTGGTGTGCTGCACCCATCAACTCATCAGCACCCATCAACTCGTCATTTACATCAGGTATAACTCCCAATGCCATCCCTCCCCTCTCCCCTCCCCACAATAGGCCCCAGTGTATGATGTTCCCCTTCCCGTGTCCAAGTGATCTCATTGTTCAGTTTAAAATTCTTTTCTTTAAGAATGTTGAATATTGGCCCCGACTCTCTTCTGGCTTGCAGAGTTACTGCCGAGAGATCTGCTGTTAGTCTGATGGGCTTCCCTTTGTGGGTAACCCAACCTTTCTCTCTAGCTGCCCTTAACATTTTTTCCTTCATTTCAACTTTGGTGAATCTGACAATTATGTGTCTTGGAGTTGCTCTTCTTCAGGAGTATCTTTGTGGCATTCTCTGTATTTCCTGAATTTGAATGTTGGCCTGCCTTGCTAGGTTGGGGAAAGTTCTCCTGGATAATATCCTGCAGAGTGTTTTCCAACTTGGTTCTGTTCTCCCCATCACTCTCAGGTACACCAATCAGATGTAGATTTGGTGTTTTCACATAATCCCATATTTCTTGGAGGCTTTGTTCATTTCTTTTTCCTCTTTTTTCTCTGCACTTCTCTTCTCACTTCATTTCATTCATTTGATCTTCAATCATTGATACTCTTTCTTCCAGTTGATCAAGTCGGTTACTGAAGCTTGTGCATTTGTCACGTATTTCTCGTGTCATGGTTTTCATCTCTATCAGTTCGTTTATGGCCTTCTCTGCATTGATTATTCTAGTTTTCCATTCTTCTATTCTTTTTTCAAGATTTTTTGTTTCTTTGTGCTGGGTACGTAGTTCCTCCTTTAGCTCTGAGAAGTTTGATCGACCAAAGCCGCCTTCTCTCAACTCGTCAAAGTCATTCTCCGTCCAGCTTTGATCCATTGCTGGTGATGAGCTGCGTTCTTTTGGAGGGGGAGATTTGCTCTGATTTTTTGAATTTCTAGCTTTTCTGCCCTGCTTTTTCCCCATCTTTGTGGTTTTATCTGCCTTTGGTCTTTAATAATGGTGACGTACTGATGGGGTTTTGGTGTGGGTGTCCCTTCTGTTTGTTAGTTTTCCTTCTAACAGTCAGGACCCTCAGCTGTAGGTCTGTTGGAGTTTGCTTGAGTCCACTCCAGACCCTGTTTGCCTGGTTATCAGCAGCAGAGGCTGCAGAAGATAGAATATTGCTGAACAGCAAGTGTTGCTGTCTGATTCTTGCTCTGGAAACGTCGTCTCAGAGGTGTGCCCAGCTGTGTGAGGTGTGAGGTGTAGGTCTGCACCTAGTGGGGGATGTCTCCCAGTTAGGTTACTCAAGGGTCAGGGACCCACTTGAGCATGCAGTCGGTTTGTTCTCAGATCTCAACCTCTGTGCTGGGAGACCCACTACTCTCTTCAAAGGTGTCAGACAGGGTCATTTACATCTGCAGAGGTTTCTGCTGCTTTTTGTTTAGCTATGCCCTGTCCCCAGAGGTAGAGTCTATAGAGGCAGGCAGGCCTCCTTGAGCTGTGGTGGGCTCCACCCAGTTCAAGCTTCCCAGCAGCTTTGTTTACCTACTTAAGCCTCAGCAATGGTGGGCGCCCCTCCCCGAGCCTCGCTGCCGCCTTGCAGTTAGATCTCAGACTGCTGTGCTTGCAATGATGGAGGCTCTGTGGGTGTGGGACCCTCCGGGCCAGGTGTGGGATATAATCTCCTGGTGTGCCGTTTGCTAAGACCCTTGGTAAAGCTCAGTATTAGGGTGGGAGTTACCTGATTTTCCAGGTGTTGTGTGTCTCAGTTTCCCTTGGCTAGGAAAAGGGATTCCCTTCCCCCTTGTGTTTCCCAGGTGAGCTGTTGCCTCACCCCGCTTCAGCTCTCACTGGTTGGGCTGCGCCGGCTGACCAGCACCAATTGTCTGGCACTCCCCAGTGAGATGAACCCAGTACCTCAGTTGAACATGCAGAAATCACCCATCTTCTGTGTCACTCGCACTGGGAGCTGGAGGCTGGAGCTGTTCCAGTTCGGCCATCTTGCTCAGGATCCAGGTTTTTTCATGTAGATTCTTAAGTGATAAATATGTTTAACATTATTAAAATAGATTAAAATAGGTTATAGTTAATACAATGAAAATTGGCAGTCCTATTACAAAACGTATGCCATAACTATAGCATTTATCACTGACAGTCATACCAGGATAGTCTTTTATTTCCAATCACTTAAACATTCCTAATTGCAAAAAAATTTTGAAGACTAAAATTCAGAAGTTTTGAAAGAGCCATTGCCTGGATAAATTATACAGGTTTCAGTTTTATTTATAATAATTATGTATATATTTATAAATTAATACATAATAAATTAATAACTTGTGATAAGCAATGCAAAGATGACAGTGAGAGGGCAAAATTGATAAGATTGATAAAGTCATGTTAACATGAAGAAATTAACCAGGATACCATCCACACTATAAAGTTAGAGAAATTTATCTCAAATACTCTTCTCAATTTTAACATTGTAACAGGAATTTTTAAGATTTTGGTATTATATGTGTTTCCTTCCAGATAATTTGAACAGATTCATATTTGGTATTTTTTAAAGCCATATCTTTGTCCTTAGTGCTGGCAATGTATTCTTGAGAATGAACAAATCAGAAATATGTAAAAGCCATAAGTGAGGGTGTCAGGTTGAAGTAGTCAATCAATTATACAGAACACAAAGAATTTTATCTTGTATGATGTTCACATAACTTTACAGAAGAGTGCTGAAAGGGCTATAAAACATGGACATGATTATCTCATTGAAAGGTCCAATAGGTACTGAAATACATGCTTTTATTTTGAACCAACCACCCTATAAAGGTTGTATGGCTTATTTAGATGAGAGCCCAGGGGGGTGTGTGTGTGTGTGTGTGTGTGTGTGTGTGTGTGTGTGTGTGAATTTGACAGGGAAACAAGAGCATCAAGTTTCCAATGCACTCTGACTGTGGTTAGAATCATGCTGAAAACATGGCTCCCCCAGTTCTGGAATGAGCCCACAGATCAGGCATTCCCAGAAGACACAGCAGGCTCAAATCCCTTCCCAGAAGACATAGCAGGCTCAAATCCCTGTGTACACAATATTTCATGATTATCTTATGTCAGTAGTTTCAATGTATACAGTTTGTGTGAAGACAAATCCAATGTCATTTTTTTTTTTTTGGCTAGCCTATATGTGTGGTAAATCCATTATTTATTTACTTCCTGAAAATTACAATCAGATTAAGAAACTGCAGCAAAGTTGGCATGACGAGATAGAGACTGAAGTGTAAGCTTATGTGAATGATGCCCTTGGTTTGGATAAACACATCTAAGAGAAAACTGAAAAAACACACATGGCAGGGAGACCTTGATAGAGTCTAAATATAGGATTGTAGGTAGTAATGCAATCAACAGATGAGCATTTGGCAGTAATATTATTTTTCAAATATGGATAAACACTGCTTAGGAGAGTAAAGAGAGACGAAGTTGAAAGCAGGTTTATAGGAGGTGTTGTTTTAGTGTTGATCCCTTTTTGCTCCAATAATCAAAGTGATAAATATTGAAAATCAATTCATGCAGCATTACTTGTTCCATTCTAATTTTTATATATGTCAACAGTGCCATCTCCCAAACTGTGCTGTCCCCTTCAGGAGAAGTGACTGTGCTGAAGTTTATAAGGTTGACATATTGCCAGCTTCAATAGTAAAGCTGAAGTGTATACTGAATTCTTAATGCAAATAACAACTCTGTTGGAAAGTAACCCAGTTATAGAAGTGCTAATTTGTCAGGAGCTGCCTTACCAAGATCAATGATGACTACAGTTATCTCAGGATTCTGAAAGATTGTTTTCAGATTTCAACTAGTCTAGCTGAATGTTCCTTAATAGAAAGAGAGGACTTTTAGAATTGGTTCAATATGATGACCTCCTGAATTATCTCACATAGCCCCTATGTACATGCCTTTCTTTTCTCTCAGAAAATGGCACTATCATAATAGCTTTCTTACGCAGACTTCACCTTAGGGTTTTACAGTAAGGGAGGGGTCAGGTGTTTCATTTATTTTGAACTATTTGTTGTTGATTGTGTACAGTGCTTGAGTAAAAAATGGAATATAGGAACATCCAGAATAAATTTTTTAAATGATCAGGTGACTATAAAGTGAATTATTAGTGTCAATAATGTTGGGAAAGTTTTAAGAGAATATAGGAAACTTGGACACTACACAGTTACACTGGGACCAAATTGTGGGGTCTCATTATAGTTAATATTTATGTATTTTCTTCCAATTGATTTGTGTGCCTTTTTTCTGCATGTTTTTGGCAGATAGAATGGCTATAACAAGTAACAGTATGTCAGGAAATAAAAATAAGCAGAACCCTATTCCTTTAAAATTCTTCATTTGATGGGAGGGTCATAAAATAAGTCTTAACACATTTAAAGAATTAAATTCATGTAAACCATGTTAATTTAATTCCACAATGGTATCGAATTAGAGTAAGAGGAATATCTCTTACTCTCCTAAATCTCCTAATGTTTGGAAATTTAAATTAGCATTTCTGGCCTATTTATTGGTTTAAAAAAAGACACACAAAAAAAGGAAAATTGAAGTCTTTTGAACTGAATAAAAATAAAAATACAGAATCTAAAACTGTATGGGATACTGATAAAACAGGATATAGGGAGAAATTTATAGCACTGAAATGCCTATATTAGAAAAGAAAAAAGGTTTTAAATCAGTAAATTTGTAGTTTACCTTAAGAAACTTAGAAAAGAACAAATTAACCCAGAGTTAAGTAAAATAAAAGCATTAATAAAGGTAAGGGCAGAAATCAATGAAATATAAAACAACAAAACACAGAGAAAATTTGAGAAAATTAAAAAATAGCCCAGTGAGAAGATATTGATAGACCAATTTAAGAAAAAAAGTCAAAACACAAATACCAATATTTGAAAATGTAAGAGGGTAAATCATTATAGATTCTATGAATACTAAAATGATAATAAGGAAAAATTATTTAAAAGGGGCATGTCAGCCAGGCATGGTGGCTTACCCCTGTAATCCCAGCACTTTGGCAGGCTGAGGTGGGAGGATTGCTAGAGCTCAGGCATTTGAGACCAGTCTGGGAAACATGTTGAAATCTTGTCTACACAAAAAGTACAAAAATTAGCTGGGTGTGGTGTTGCATGCCTGTAATCCCAGTCACTTGGGAGGCTGAGATGAGAGGATCACTTGAGCCCAGAATGTTGAGGCTGCAGTGAGCCATATTTGCACCACTGCCCTCCAGCCTGGGTGACAAAGCAAGACCCTACGTCAAGAAAAAAAAATGTATGCCAACATTTTTCAATAACTTAAATGAAATGGAGAAATTCCTTGAAAGGCACAAACTACAAAAACTCAGTGAAGAAGTAAATAACCTGAATAGCCCTATATCAAGTAAATTGAATTTGTAGTTAAAAGTCTTCCAGCAGAGAAAACTTCAGGCACATCTAGCGTCATATGAAATGAAAAAAAAAAAAAAGCCAATCCTCTACAAGATTCCAGAACATTTAGAAGAAGGGAATATTTCCCAACTTATTCTATTTGGACAGCAATACCGAGGTAAGAAAAAAAGGCACAGAAATTTAAAAAGAAGAATATACATTATTCCTCATGAACATAAATGCAAAGAAATCTAATCAAAATTTTAGCAGATGAAATGTAGAAATACTTTATGACCAAGTGAGGGTTATCCAAGGAATTTAAGGTTGGTTTTATATGTAAAGATCAACCAATGTAGGAAAATCACTTCTGGAAAGTCAGAGTAAGAGCCTCCAAAAATCTACTCCTCCATAAAACCAGTAAGAGCCTTGACAGAAATAGTCGAAATTAATTTTCTAAAACTTTGGAAATTAACCAAAGGCTTACAAAATTCCAAAGAACATTTATGCAAGAAAAATGGCTGAATCAGTAAGAACAGCCAGCTCTGTGGCATTTTAATATGCCTCCTTCCCATGCTTTTCTCCCTAGTACTGTAGTAGTCTTAAAAATTAGCAGCATAGCAACCACTGGAGAAGAAGAAAGGTTTGGAAATTTCCCAAAAAGTTCCGTCCCCATATAATTATCACTATTTGACCTCTAAAGCCCAATCTATATGATTTATATTCATTTGGACTGACTCAGTGCTCACTAAGTAAGGACATCTCAATTTCAAGGTATTGGTCAAAAAGAATCCATGGCAATTGTTGACTATCACAACTGCCCGCAGTGTTGGTAACAGTTGGGATAAACAAGAAGCTGATCAAAAACTGAAAACTAAAATCTTGGGAATGAGATGTCTAGAGGCTGTTTCAAAAAGCTCTGACACATTCCTTTTTATCTAGAAAGCCACATGCAGGCTGGGCGTGGTGGCTCACACCTGTAGTCCCAGCACTTTGGGAGGCCGAGGCATGCGGATCATGAGGTCAGGAGTTTGAGGCCAGCCTGACCAATGTGGTGAAACCCCATCTCTACTAAAAATACAAAAAGTAGCCAGGTGTGGTGGCACGCATCTGTAACCCCAGCTACTCAGGAGGCTGAGGCAGGAGAATCACTTGAACTCGGGAGGCGGAGGTTACAGTGAGCCAAGATCACGCCACTGCACTCCAGCCTGGGTGACAGAGCAAGGCTCTGTTTCAAAAAAAAAAAAAAAAGAATAAAAAAAGAAAGCCACATGCATGTAATTGTTTACCTCTGGCTTTCCTTTTATGCTCTGGGCAAGTTAAGGAAGACTTGTGAACTACCTAAGTGCTGAATGGGAACCATAACACACACACACATACACACACACAGCACCTTAGGAAAGGGTGAGAGGCATGTTAGTTAGAAGCATTAAAGGAAATCTCTTTCTAGTCATTATCTGTGCACTATAACTGAGCAGAGACTTCAGTATCCACATACTACAGGGTATATAAACTTTACAGAATTAGTCCGGGAAAATCATGTGAAAAAAAAACAGCAACAAAAAAAACTCTGGGAAAGGGGAGAATATAATTTGAAGAGTCGCCACATTATACATAATATGTCTATTGTTCAACAAAAAAGTACGAGACATCCAAAGAAACAGAAAAATATGGCACAAATAGGATAAGATGAAGTCAATGAAATTATCCTTAAGGAAGACCAGATGTTGATCTTAGTAGACAGACATTGAACCAGCTATTAAAAATACGTACATAGAACTAAAGAAAAACATGTCGAAAGGGTTAAAGAAAGGTATAAAAATACTGTCTTACCAAATATAGACTACCAATAAAGAGAGAAATTATGAGAAAAGACAACATGAAAAAATGTAAAGCAAAAAAATTAGACAGTTGAAACAAGAAGAAAGAATCAGTGAACTTGAAGATATGTCAATTGAGATTATCCAGTCTGAGCAACAGAGGTGGGAAAAAATGAAGAAAACTGAGTAACAAAGAACCGTAGAACAGCGTCTCTCATGCCAGTGGATGCATAAACTGGAGCCCTAGAAGGATGGAAAAAGGAGAAGGAAAGATAACTTCCCAAATTTTATGAAAAACATGAATTTATATACCTGAGATGACCAATAAAATCCAAGTAAGATAATCTCAAAGAGATCATCACCTAGCCACATAACAGTCAACATGTCAAAAGACAAACAAGGAAAGAATTCTTGAAGATAGTAAGAAAAAAATTATTCATAACATAGACACCATCCTCAATAAGTCTGACAATTGACTTCTTACCATAAACCATGCAGGCTAAAAATGCAATGTACATAACCAAAGTGATGAAATAAAAACTTTCAACCAATAATTCTAGATTCAACAAAACTATTGTTCAAAAAGAAGAAATGAAGACATTCCTAAACAAAATCTCAGAGAAATGTTCTCTATAAGACTTGTCCTAATAGAAATGCTAAAGGAACTTCTTCACTTTGAAATAGAAAGGCACTGGAGAGTAAATCAAATCCACGAGAAGAAATAAAGAGAACCAGTAAAACTACATGTGTAAGTTTAAAACAAAGTATAAATTTATTTTGTTTGTAACATTTGTCTTTTTCCTATTTGATTGAAAACATAATCTGAATTATAAATTTGTGTTGATGGCATTATATAAAGATATAATTTTGGGTAATAGCACCAAAATGTCAGAATAGGAGTTTTCTGTAATTGTTTTCCCACATAAGTATCAATTTTGACAACCATTCATGAGCAAGAGTACCTTGTGGGAGTTCAGGAGTTGACAGTAAAAGTTCAGCACACTAGTGGAGTAAAAAAATCTAAGAATAGATTCATTGGAAAGGGTATAAACAGTTTCACTTTACCTGCATCACCCTCCCCAAAAAGTGGCACAGCTCAGTAACAAGAGCCCGTTATTTCTTCCACAGGGGAAAACAAGAGTATAATAAGTGAGTATCCAGTTTCTCAAGACATACAGGCCCCTGCCCAAGAGATACACTTTATTTTCATTTCACCCAGAATACTGAGGTGATCAGCAAGGTGGAGTGGTTGGGAGAGGGTAAAGCAGGAAAGAGAGATGAGGACTCACAGCAACCCACACTTGAAACTGCCATAGATCCTACCAGTTGCTTCATGGACTCCATCAGGAGCCCACCTGTAAGCCACTTGGGATGCATCACTCCCATCTTGTCAACAAAACCCCAGATGCTCCAAATGCCTCCCCCACTCTGTGGCTCCCCAAGCGCACTCCTGTGAAAAGCAGCGAGAATCTGCAGATGGCTTGCAAGCACTGTTGACAGCTGGCTCCACTCCGCAGAACTGGAAGAAAGCTCACAAACATGAGAATTTCAGGACACCACCCTAAAAAAATGAGACTTCAGCACCTGGCCTGACTTTATGCAACCTAGAGAAGGTGATATGGTTTGGCTGTGTGTCCCCACCCAAATCTCATGTCAAATTGTAATTCCCACTTGTCAGAGGAGGGGCCTGGTGGGAGGTGATTGAATCATGGGGGTGGACTTCCCTCTTACTGTTCT
This sequence comes from Chlorocebus sabaeus, assembly GCF_047675955.1. Classification (NCBI taxonomy): domain Eukaryota; kingdom Metazoa; phylum Chordata; class Mammalia; order Primates; family Cercopithecidae; genus Chlorocebus; species Chlorocebus sabaeus. The sequence goes on along the minus strand of NC_132929.1, from coordinate 3,434,905 downwards.
TGTGATAAAGTTCTCATGAGATCCAGTTGTTTGAAAGAGTGTAGCATATCCCCCTTCACTCTCTTTCACTCCACCTTGGTAAGACATGCTTGCTACTCCTTTGCCTTCTGCCATGATTTTAAGTTTCCTGAGGCCTCCCAACCATGCTTCTTGTGCTGCCTGCAGAACTGAACTGTGAGCCAATTAAACTTATTTTCTTCATAAATTATCCAGTATTAGGTAGTTCTTTATAGCAGTGTGAGAATGGACTAATGCAGAAGGCATACAACCTTAAGAATCTGCCCCCTTGAGGGAACAAGATGTGTGGAGCAGGTTCATCCATAGACAATGTCTGAGAGAACCTCAAAATCCCTAGCCTGACTAACTGATGAAAATGTTTCTCTCCTAAGGCCAGTCAGTAAAGACCAGAGGGGGTGACTCTTTCTTTAAATGCAAAGGCAGCAGTACAATAATTCAAGAAACATGAAAAATTAAAAACAATGACACCACCAGAAGAACACAATCATTTTCCAATAACCAACTCCCCAAAAATGGAGATGTTCAAATTGGTTTATAACAAATTCAAAACAATTATATTAAGGAAGCTCAGCAAACTAAAAGGAACACCAATAGACTACTCTGTGAAATCAGGAAAACAATTCATGAACAAAACTAGAAATTCAAAAAAGAGAAAAATTATCTTAAAAGAAAACCCAGAAATTATGGAGCTAAAGAATACAATGCATGAAATGAAGGAGCGTATACAACAGCAACGTTGATCAAGCAGAAGAAAAAAATCTGTGAACCTGAAGACTGGCTATTTGAAAGTATTCATCAGAGGATTAAAAAAAAAAGAATGAAAAGAAATAAAGCCTACAGGATGTATAAAACATCATCAAGAGAACTAATATAAGGATTATTGGAGTCATAAAGGAGAAGAGAGAAAAGGGCAGAAAACTTATTTAAGAAATAATGGCTGAAAACTCTCCAAATCTAGGAAAAGATATGAGCATCCGGGTATATGAAGCTCAAATATCCCCATACAGGATACATTCCAAAAAGACTTCACCAAAACACATTATAATCAAACTGTCAAAAGCAAAATCAAGACAACGAATAAACCAATGCAACCACCAATCACTAAGAGGGAGACAGGATTCTTATGTTGTGATTATTATTTACATATAATTTCAGTAAGTGTTATTAGAAAATTTATAATGTTTTTAAAAAAGAAATTTGAAAGCACTGAAAGAAAAGAGAGTCATCACATACAGGGAACCCTTTTAAGACTATCAACAGATTTCTCAGTAGAAACCTTACAAAATGGGAGAGAGTGGGATGAACTATTCAATTGCTACAAGGAAAAAAATGCCAACCAATGCTTTACCTAACAAATCTGTTCCTCAGAAATGAAGGAGAGATAAGAACTTTCCTAGACAAACAAGAGGCAGTTGTTAGATAAAAAAGAGGCAGTTCATCACCACTAGACCTGCCTTACAAGACATACTAAGGGGAGTTCTTCAAGCTGAAATGATATGGCACTAGTTAGTAATATGAAATGATAAACCTCACTGGTAAAGGAAAGTACAAAGTCAAATTTAGAACACTTTGATACTATAATGATGGTGTATAAATAATTTTACTATACTATGAAGGTTAAAAGACAAAAGTATTAAAAAAAAAACCATAGCTGCAATAGCTTGTCAATGCATACTACAGTATAAAAAGATGTAAATTAGAACATTAAAAACATAGCATGCAAGGGTAGGGAAGTAAAAGTGTAGTTTTCATATGTAATCAAATTTAATTTGTTATCAGCTTAAAATAAATTGTTATACCTATAAGATGTTTTATGTAAGTGTCATGGTAACTATAAAGCAAAAACCTCTAGTAGATATACAAAAGAAAAAGAGAAAGGAATCAAAACATAACACTATAGAAAATCATCAAATTACAAAGGAAGACAGCAAGGGAGGAACAAAGTAAGTAAAAAGAGCAAGAAAAAATTTAACTTGATGAAAATAGTAAGTCCTTACCTGTCCATAATCACTTTAAATGTAAACGGATTGAATTTTCCAAACAAAAACAGAATGGACAAATGGATTTTAGAAACAACAACAACAAACACCACACACACACACACACACACACACACACACACACACACACACCCAGACCCAACTATGTGCTGCCTACAAGAAATTTACTTCACTTTAAGGACGCATACAGGCTGAAATGAAAAAAAATAGAAAAAGACACTGCATGCAGATAGAAACCAAAAGAGAGCAGAGGCATCTATACATATAGTATACAGAAAAGATTTTAAGTTAAAAACTATATCAAAAGGCTAAGGTCAAAATCGTGAAGCAGTTAATTGTTCAAGAAGACATAACAATTGTAAATGTTTATTCACCCAACGTTGAAGCACCTAAATATATAAGGCAAATATTAATACATATAAAAGGAGAAATACACAGCAATACAGTAATAGCAGTGAACTTCAGTACCTCCCTTTCAAAAATGAATAGATAATCCAGACATAAAATCAATAAGGAAACATTTAACTTAAACTTCACTTTAGACCAAATGGATCTAACAGACATAGAGTGAACGTTTCATCCAACAGTGGCAGAATTCACATTCTTCTCAAGCACACATAGAACATTCTCCAGGATAGATTATATGTTAGATCACAAAATAATATTACAAAATTTAATAAAGCTGAAATAATATCAATTATTTTTCACCACAATAGTATAACACTAGAAATCAATAAGAAGAAGAAAACTGGAAATTTACAAATATATAGAATTAACATATTCCTGAACAACCAATGGGTCAAAGAAAAAAATCAAAATAATTTTGTGACAGCAAAGTAGAAACACAACATACCACAACATACAGGACACAGCAAAAGCAGTTCTCTGAGGTAAGCTTATATTAATAAACACATTTTTAAAAAGATTTTAAATAAACAACATTACACCTCAAGGAACTACAAGGAAGGAAAAAAAAAACAAGCCCCATGTTATCAAAGGGAAGGAAATAACAAAACTTAGACAGAAAGAAATGAAACATAGACTAGAAAAACAATAGAGAATATTAACAAAACTTATAGTTTTTTAAAAAAATTAAATCAACAAACTTTTAGCTAGACTAAAAAAGAGAAGACTCAAATAAAAAATGAAAGAGGAGACATTACAACTGATACCACAGGCAATACAAATTAAGAGAAAACTATACGCCAACAAATTAGTTAACTTGCAGTGGGTAAATCCCTAGAAACATACAACCTGCAAAAACTGGATCATGAAGAAGTGGAATATCTGAACAGATCAATAATGAGTAAGGGAATCGAATCAATATTCAAAAATCTCGGCCGGGCGCAGTGGCTCAAGCCTGTAATCCCAGCACTTTGGGAGGCCGAGACGGGCGGATCACGAGGTCAGGAGATCAAGACCATCCTGGCTAACCCGGTGAAACCCCGTCTCTACTAAAAAATACAAAAATCTAGCCGGGCGAGGTGGCGGGCGCCTGTAGTCCCAGCTACTCGGGAGGCTGAGGCAGGAGAATGGCGTGAACCCGGGAGGCGGAGCTTGCAGTGAGCTGAGATCCGGCCACTGCACTCCAGCCTGGGCGACAGAGCGAAACTCCGCCTCAAAAAAAAAAAAAAAAAAAAAAAAAAAAAAAAAAAAAAAAAAAAATATTCAAAAATCTCACAAAAAGAAAAGCTCAGGATCAGATGACTTCACTGGTGAAGACTACCAACCATTTAAAAAAGAATTAATACCACTCTTAAACTCTTCCAAAAAAATTGAAGAGGAGAAAACACTTTCAAATTCATTATAAGAGGCCAGTTTTACCTTGATATCAAAGATTTAAAAAGAACACTTTGAGAAAGGAAAATTACAGGCCAAAAACCCTGATAAATATAGATGCAAAAATGTTCAGCAAAATACTAGCAAACCTAATTCAGCAACACATTATAATGGCATACATCATGATCAAATGAGATTCATGCCTGGGATGCAGGATGGTTCAATATAATCCAATCAACAAATGTTACATTATTTTAACAGGATGAAGGATAAAAATCATATGATCATCTCAATAGATTTAGAAAAGCATTTGACAATATTCAACATCCTTTCAGGACTAAAAACCCTCAATAAATCAGGTATAGAAAGAATGTGCCTCAACACAATAAAAGCCACATATGACAAACCCGGAGGTAATATACTCAATGGTGAAAAGTAAAAAGCTTTGACCCTAAGATCAGAACAAAAACAAGGATGCCCATTCTCACCACTTACATTTAACATAGTAGTTGAAATTCTAGCCAGACCAATTAGGGAAGAAAAAAAGGCACCCAAGTTGGAAAGAACGAAGTTAAATTGTCTCTGTAGATGACAAGATCTTATATGAGAAAACACTAAAGACTCCACCAAAACGCTGTTTTAGTTGGAGCTTAAAAAAAGAATTCACTAAAGTTGCAGGATACAAAATCAATGTACAATAATCAAGTTGCATTTCTAAACACCAAAAACAAGTTATCCAAAAAATTAAGAAAACAATCCTATTTGTGATATCATAAAAAATACTAAAGAATACCAAAGAAACTGAAAATAAATGGAAATAAATGGAAAGATAGCCTATGTTCATCAGATGAATTAATACTGTTAAAATGTTCATGCTACCCAAAGCAACCTACAGATTAAGTGCAATTCCTACTAAAATTCCAACGACATTTTTCACAGAAATAGAAAACACCGTCCTAAAGTTTGTATGGAACTGCAAAAGACTCAATGAAGCAATTTTGAGCAAGAATAGCAAAGCTGGAAACATCACACCACCTAACTTCAAAGTTTATTAATCAAAACAGCCTGGCATAAAAACAGACAGAAAGACCAATGGAACAGAATAGAGAGCCCAGAAATCAACTCACATTTATAGAGTCAACCAACATTCAACAAAGCAGCCAAGAGTACACAATGGGGAAAGTATAGTCTCTACAATAAGTGGCACTGGGAAGACTGAATATCCAAATGCAAAAGAATGAAATCACACCCTTATCTTACACCATACACACAAATCAAATCAAAATCGATAAAGACTTAAATATAATACCTGAAACCATAAAATCTTTAGGGGAACACTCACTGACATTGGTCTTAGCAATGATTTTTTTGATATGACACCAGAAGCACAGGCAACAAGTGGGACCCTGACAAACTAAAATGTTTCTGCACAGCAAAGGAAACAATCAATCATCAGAACTAAAAGGCAGTTTATGAAATGGGAGAAAATGTTTGCAAACCACATATCTGATAAAGGGTTAATATCCAAAAATATATAAGGAATGTATAAAATTCAACAGAAATAAATAATCCAATTTAAAAATAGGTGAAGAACCTGAATAGACATTTTTTTCAAAGAAGACTTACAAATAGGCAACAGGCATATGAAAAAATGCTTGACATCACTAATCATCAGGGAAATGCAAATGAAAGCTCCAGTGAAATACCACCTGCAACTGTTAGGATGGCTATTATCAAAAACTCAAAAGAAAACAAGCTGGGGGAATGTAGGGAAAAGGGAAAAGAAGGCCCTTATACACTGTTGGTGTGAATTTAAACTGGAATAGCCATTATGGAAAACAGCGTGGAGGTTCCTCAAAAAATTAAAAATAGAACTACTATATGATCCAGCAATTTCACTATTGAGTATATATCCAAATGAATTAAAATGACTGTCTTGAAGAGGTATTTGCACACTCATATTTATTTCAGCATTATTCCCAATAGCCTCGATATGGAATCAACCTAAGTGTTCATCAGTAGATAATTAGATAAAGACAACCTGGTATATAGACACAGTGGAATCTATTTAGCATTCACAAAGAAGAAAATCCAACCTTTAAAATCCTTTAAAAGTTAAACTCATAAAAACAGAGAGGAGAATGGTGGTTTCCAGAAACTGGAGGGTCGGGGAATGGGGAGATGTTGGTCAAAAGGTACAAACTTTCAGTTATAAAATGAATAAGTTCTAGAGATCTAGTGTACAACAGCATTACTATAGTTAATAATAATATTTTGTATACTTGAAATTTGTTAAAAGAGTAAATATCAATATTCTCAAATACACACACAAAAATAGAACTATCTGAAGGAACTGATATGTTAATTATCTTGATTATAGTAATCATTTCATGATGTATAATGAATATCAAAACATAATAGTGTACATCTTAAGTATATACAACTTTGATTTGTTAATCATACTTCAATGAAGCTAGAAAAAAATATGTAATTTTTAAGACAATATAAATTAAGGGTGAGGGAACTGACTTATGTTGGAACAAAGTTTTTGTAAACTAATCAGTATCCATTCAAGCTAGATTATTTTAAATTGTTAATTTAATTGTAATACTAAGGCAACCACTAAAAAGGGCTTTAAAAAATACAGTACTTGAGGCTGGGCACAGTGGCTTATGCCTGTAATCTCAGCACTTTAGGAGACCTAGGTGGGTGGATCACAAGGTCAGGAGTTTAATACCAGCCTGATCAACATGGTGAAACCCTGTCTCTACTAAGAATACAAAAATTAGCCGGGCGTGGTGGTGGGCACCTGTAATCCCAGCTACTCAGGAGGCTGACACAGGAGCATCACTTGAACCCGGGAGGTGGAGGTTGTAGTGAGCCGAGATCACACCACTGCACTCCAGCCTGGGCGACCGAGCGAGACTCCATCTCAAAAAAAAAAAAAAAAAAAGCTAATTTCATTAGCTATATGAAATTCTGAGAGACGAAATTGAAGTCTCCAACTATAATTGTGGATTTATCTATTTCTCCTATCAGTTCTATCAGTTTTTGCATCACATATTTGAGGCTCTGTTGTTTGGTGCATATACAAGTGGAATAATTGTGCCTTCCTGGTGGCTTGATTATTTTATGATTATATAGAGCCTATCTTTGTGGTATTTTTATTTATTCTTAAATCTACTTTGTGTTATATTAATATACCCATTCTGTTTTTAAAAAAATTGTTTGCATGATACATCTTTTCCATTCTTTTAATCTCAACCTACCTGTGCCATTGAATTCGAAGTGAGTTTTCACATAGAGAACATACTATTGAATCATCGTTTTAAAAATGTCATTTGCCAATCTTCTTTATATTGAGGTAAAATTCACATAAAATTTATCATTTTAAGGTATACAATACAGTGACATTTAGTAATACACATGTTATGCAATATTAACTCTACCTGATTACTAAATGTTTTCATCATCCAAAGAAGGAAACTTTATACTCATTAAGCAGTTAATTCCCATTCCTTCTCCCTGCCATGGGCAACCACAAACCTACTTTTCTATCTCTATGAATTTACGTATTACGGATATTTTGTATAAATTGAATTATACAATAAGTGACCTTTATGTTTGGCTTTGTTCACTTAGCATACTGTGTTTTGATATTCAACTATGTTGTAGTATGTCTCAGTTTTATCTGAATAACTCAGTTCTTTTTGTTGTACACCTAAAAGTTGATTCGTAGGTTGTAATAATAATTCTATGTTTAGTTTATTGAATAGCTGCCAAAGTTTTTCCATAGTGGCTCTGTCATTTTAAAATCCCACCAGCAATGGATGAGAGTTCCAGTATCTCCACATCCTTACCAATATTTATTATTTTATATTTTTACGATTATAGTCTTCCTAGTGGATATGCAATGGTATCTCATTGTGTTTTTGGTTTGCCTTTCCCTAATGACTAACAATGTTGAGCATCTTATACTTGTTAGCTATTTGTGTTCTTTAGAGAAATTTCTATTCAAGTGCCTGCCCATTTTAAAAACTGAGTTATCTTGTCGACTTATGAGTTCTTTAATACAGTAAACTCTTATCAGATACGATTTGTAAGTATTTTATCCCATTCTGTAGGTTACCTTTTCACTTTTGTGATAGTCCATTATGCACAAAGGTTTCGATTTTGATAAATCCAATTTATCTGCTTTTGTTGTTGTTTTTGTTGGTAGTGCTTTTGCAAAACCCAGTGTCATGAGGTTTTTCTCGTTATCTTTGGAGAATTTTATAGTTTGGGTCTATACGTGTAGATTATTGATCTAATTTCCATTAATTTGTGTGTATGCTCTGAGGTAGGGGTCCAAATTCAATTTTTGCATTGAATTGAAAATTCATATTTCAATTTCATATTTCAACTGCATATTCAGTTGCTGCAGCACGATTTGTTGAAGAGATCATTCCTTTCCACGGGGAATGATCTGCGACCCTTATCAGAAATCAGTTGATCATAGATGTATGGGATTATTTCGGACTTTAGATCTTGTTCCATGAATATGCCTATTTTTATGCCAGCACTGCAATATTTTCATTACTATAGCTTTATCATACATTTTGAAATCAGGAAGTATGTATCCTCCAAGTGTGACTTTCATTTGCTAGACTGTTTTGACTATTTGGGGTCTTTGCAATTCCATATGGATTTCAGAATTGACTTTTCATTTAAAAAAAATGGTAGTTGAGATTTTCATAGGAATTATATTGAATCTACAGATCCCTTTGGGTAGTATTGCCATCTTAACAATATTGTATTCCAACCCATGAACATGGATGTATTGCCATTCGTATCTTTGTTCTTTTCTTTCAGCAACATTTAGTATATGACACTTGTAACTCCTTGGTTAAATTTATTCCTAGGCATTTTATCCTTTCTGACGCTGTGTAAATGGCATTATTTTATTGATTTCTCTTTTACATTGCTTGTTGTAGGTGTATAGAAATACAACTGATTATTGTGCTTTTATTGGATTATCTGCAACTTTGCTGATAATTTATTATTAGCAACATTTATTTATTAGCTCTAGTAGGTTTTTTTTTTTCTTTAGAGTTGTCTATATATCTTGCTCTGTGGATAATTTTACTTCTTGATCTCCGATATGGATACCTTTATTTCTTTTTCTTACCTAATTGCTGTAGCTAGAATTTTCAGTATAAAGTATGATAGAAGTTGTTCACAACTCTCCTTGTCTTCTTTCTGATCTTAGGGGTATAGCTTTCGGTCTTTCACCATTAAGCACAGTGTTAGCTGTGGGGTTTTCTTAGATGCTTTTTAATATACTAAGGATGTACTCTGCTATTTCTAATTGGTTGAGTGTTTTTATTATACAATGGTGTTAGATTTTATGACTTTATGTTCTTCATAATTGAGATTATCATGTGGTCTTTTCATTCGATTAATGTGGTATATTATATGATTTTCATATGTTGGTTTACCTTTACATTTTTGGGGTAAACCCCATTGTGTACACAGGTTTTCTGAGGGTCTGCTAATTTTCTTCACTCTTTTCCTTTTCTCTCCCTGAGACGGAGTAATGTTAACTGACTTATCTTTAAGTTTACTATTTTTTCTTCTGCTGCTCAAATCTGCTTGAACCTATATAGTGAAGTTTTTATTTTCTGATTGAACTTTTCAGCTTCAAAATTTCTTTTTGGTTACTTTTTATAATATCTGTTTCTTTACAGATATTCTCTATTTGGAAAGACATTTTTCTCCTGGTTTTCTTTACTTATTTGTCTGTATTTTTAAAAGTCTTTGAGCATATTTGAGGCAGTTGATTTAAGTATTTGTGTACCAAGTCCATTGCCTGAGCTTTTGCATAGAGATTTTCTATTAATTTCTTTTTTTTTTTTTTCTGTGAACAGGCCTCATTTTTTTTTCTAGAAAATTGGACATTTTGAGTATTATAACAACATGGTTATTTTAGAAATCTCTCTCCTCCCTCCTTAGGTTTTGTTTCTGCTTGTTGCATGTTGCTGTTGTTTGCTCGTTAGTGATTTTTTCTAAAGTATTTTGAAAAGTCTGTTCTTGATCATGTGGGTCCATTGAATTCTGTGTTCTGTTAATTTCATGGTCAGCTAGTGTTTTGAAAGTTTCCTCAAGTGCCCACAGCCAATAAGAGAAAAAGAAAAGAAAAACAGAAAAAGAGAGGAAAAAAGGAAGAGGGAAAGAGATTTTAAAAAATAATGTTGGCCGGGCGCGGTGGTTCAGACCTGTAATCCCAGCACTTTGGGAGGCCGAGGCAGGCTGATCACCTAAGGTCGGGAGTTCAGGACCAGCCTGGCCAACATGGAGAAACCCTCTCTCTACTAAAAATACAAAATTAGCTGGTGTGGTGGCGCACACCTGTAATCCCAGCTACTCGAGAGGCTGAGGTAGGAGAATCGCTTGAACCCAGGAGGCAGAGGTTGCAGTGAGCCGAGATCGCGCCATTGCACTCGAGCCTGGGCAACAAGAGCAAAACTCTGTCTCAAATACATACATAAATAAATAATAATAATAATAATAATGTCTGCTGATTGGCTGTGTTTGGGCCCTCATTCAATGCCTAGTCAGGCCATTTACAACTCTCTTAACTTCCACTACTTGCTTGTGTACTGACTGAAGGCCAGCTATAGGTGAAAGCTTAACCTCATCTCAGATCTTTTTGGACCATGAATCCTACCCTGGGTATGCACATGATCTTCTTAATTTCCCAGTAGATGCAAGAGTTTTAATAAATTTTAAAAGTCCTTATTCCCTCATGTATCTCCTTTTCCGACCTTTTCAGTCTGTTTATTGTTCATCTGAACTGACATCCTTTGCCCCAGGCTGCTGTGGCAAAAACTTTTACCTTTAAATGCTTTCACCACAAGCCACCTGGGAAGCCGCCCCAGACCTGGGACTGCTCTGACCCTGAGGAAACAAAGACAAGACCTTGCACAGCCAGGCAGCCATAAGATAAGTCCATACCCAAACCACAGTTCTTTCAGAAGAAGGTCTGTGTTGGATTCTCTGGCCCTAGTAACCAGCAAAATACTTTGTCAAGTATTTTTATCGGTCTGTGGTTATCTTGTCTTTCTCAGAGCAGTTTTTAATTTTAATAAAATCCAATTTGTCAATTACTTATCTCATGTGACTCTGGTGTTACATCTAAAACGTTATCACCATACTTGAGGTCACCTAGGTTTTCTCTAGGAATTGTATAGTTTTGCGTTTTATATTTGTTGTATGACACATTTTAAGTTAACTTTTGTGAGACTGTGAGGTCTGTACCTAGATTCATTTTGTTTTGCATGTTACTTCAATATTCATAAGAAACATTGGTCTATAATCTTCTTTCTTATAGTATCTTAGCCTTGCTTTAGTTTTTGGGCAATGCTGGCCTCACAGAATAAATTCAAAGTATTCCCTCTTCTTCAATTATTTGGAAAAGTTTGAGAAAGACTAGTGTTAACTGTTTTCTAAATTTTTGGTAGAATTTACCAGTGAACCAACTGGTCCTAGGCTTTTCTCTAGTAGGTGGTTTTGATTATGCTTTCAGTCGCTTTACTAATTATATATCTATACAGATTTTTATAATTCAGTCTTGGTAGGTTGTGGGTATTTAGGAATCTGACCACTTCATCTAAGTTATCCAATTAGTTGGCATACAATTGTTTATAGTTCTCTAAATAATCATTTTTATTTCTGCAAAATTGGTAATATCCCAGTTTCCATTTTTTGTTTCATTGAATCTTTTTTCTTAGCTCATCTAGCTAAATGTTTGCCAATTTTGTTGATCTTTTGGAAGAACCAACTTTTGATTTATTAATTTTCTCTATTATTTTTTCTGTTCTTTATATTATTTCCACACGAATCTTTACTATTTTCTTCCTTCTGCTGCCCTTTAATTTTTTTTTTATTTTTTTATTTTTAAGGTGGAAATTTAGGTTGAGAAATTTTTTAAATGAAAGCATTTAGAGCTATACATTTTCCTTCTGGTGTTCCTTTCACTTACCTGCCATAAATTTTGATACGTTGAGTTTTTGTTTGTCTTGGGGTATTTTCTAATTTCTCTTCTAATTTCTTTCTTGACCCATTGGCTATTTAAATGTATTTAATTTTTTACATATTGTGGATTTCCCAGTTTTCCTTCTGTTATTGATATCTAGTTTTATTCCATTGTGATCACAGAAGATATTTTGTATAATCGCAGTCTATTAACATTTATTAAGCCTAGTGTCGTGGCCTAACAGAGGATCTATGTTGGAGAATGTTCCAAGTGCAATTGAGAATACTATTCTGGTGCTATTAGGTGAAATATTCTCTATACGTCTGTTAAGTCCAATTCATCTATAGTGTTGAAGTTTTCTGCTCCTTATTGATTTTCTGTCTTATTATTCTATCCATTATTAAAAGTGGAGTAGTAAAGTCTCTAACTATTATTGTAGAACTCTCTGTTTTTCCCTTCAAGTCCCAGCTGTGTTTGCTGCATAAGTGTTTACAATTGTTGTATCTTTTTGGCAAATTGACCAGTTTCATAAACATAAAATGTACTTCTTACTGTCTTCTAACAGTTTTTTTTTCTTTTTACATAAAGCCTATCTTTTCTGATCTTAGATTCCCTTACACTCCACCCCAGCTCACTTTTGGTTACATTTACATAATATATCTTTTCCATCCTTTCATTTTCAACCTGTTTGTGTCTTTAGATCTAAAGTGAGTGTCTTACAGACAGCATAAACTGTGTCATTTAAAAAAATCCATTTTGCTTATCTCTGCCTTTTGATTGGGGAGTTTAATCCATTTGCATTTAAAGTAATCACTGATCATGAAATACTTTCAGTATTTTGTTAAAGTTTTATGTATGTCTTATAACTCTTTTGCTCTTCATTTCCTTCAATATTGCCTTTGTGTTTAGCTTATCCTTCTGTGTCACACTTTGATCCCCTTCTCATTTCTTTTTGTATATTTTCTTTGTGGTTACCACGAGGACAATGTATCAACTTTTAAAGTTATTACAATTTTATTGTTTAAAATCTCTCCCATTCAGGGATTTTAGAAAGGTTAAATAATAATGTAAATGAGATATCTAGAACAATATAAGCATTCAGGAATTAGCTCAATTCCAATCCTTTCTCCACCTCCACCTCTTTCTCTGTGAGATTATAGAAAAGATGACAAAAAGGATGTTTTCTGAGCCCTTTAATTGTTGAGAATGATCTTTGAGAAAAAGAAAAAAAATGAAAGCATTAGGATTGTACAATAGCCTGGAAGTATAATTAAGTGTAAATTAAGTAGATAAAAGTTATAAGCAGAGGAAAGTATAGTAGAACTCAGTATTTAAAAGAGTCAATGTGAAAATTATATACATTTATATAAAATAAAACCACCAGACAAATCTGATATCCTTAGGATTTTTCTTTCTTTCATGTGATTTCTAATTGATACATAGGACACTAAACCATTGACCTGAGCTGTAAGATAAACTGGAAATTGTTCTGTTATCTTTTGTAGGATTTCTAGAACTTTTTGCCCTCAGACTTAAATGCCAATGGATTCCTACTTATTGTTTACTGCTTTTGGATTTACATATGATTTCATTCTTTCTCATCTCTTATCCTTACAATGTAATTTGAACTAATGCCAATTTAAGTTCAATTGCATACAAAAACTCTATTCCTATGCAGCTCTGCCCCATCTAATTTATGTTATTGATGTCACAAATTACATCTTTATACATAGTTTACATATTAACATGGATTTATAAATGTTTATGTATTTGTTTTTAAAATCCTGTAGAAAACAAAAAGTCAACACACCAAAATTAAAATAATACTGGTTTTTATATTTGTCTGTGTGCTTACCTTTATCAATGTTCTTTACATCTTTATATGGGTTTGAGTTACTGTCTTGTGTCCTTTAATTCCAACCTAAAGAACTCCCTTTAGCATTTCTGGTAGGGCAGGTCTAGTGGTAATGAACTCTCTGAGTTTTTATTTAAGGATGTCTTAATTTCTAGCTCCTGTTTGAAGTAAAGTTTTCTGTATATACAATTCTCTGTTGATTGATTTTTGTTCATTTTCCTTTCAGCTCTTTTAAATGTATTATCCCACTTTCTTCTGCCTTCCAAAGTTTCTATTAACAAAATTCAGCTTATAATCTTATTGAAGATCTCATGTACATGAGTGGCTTCTCTCTTGCTGTTTTCAAGATTCTATGACTTTGGTTTTTGATAGTTTAAATATAATGTGTCTTATTGTGGGTCTTTTTGGATATATCCTAGAGTTTCTTGATCTTCTTAGATTGGTATATCCATGTATTTTAAGACGTTTGAGTAGTTTTCAGCCATTATTTGCTCAAACAATCTCTCTTCTTTGGGGACTTCCATTTTGCCTATATTGGTTCTTTTGATGGTGTGGCACTAGTCCCCTAGACTCTGTTCACTTTTTTCCAGTCTTTTATTTCTAATCCTCAGACTCAATAGCTTCACGTGTCCTGTATTCAAGTTTGCTGATTCTTTCTTCTTCCAGCTCAAATCTGCTGTTGAATCCTCCCTTGTAACATTTTAAATTCCATTTTTGTATTTTTCAAGTGAAGTATTTTTATTAGGTTCCTCTTTATCATTTCTCTTTGTTGATATTCTCATTTTATCACACACAATTTGTCTGATTTCCATTAGTTTTTTTGTTTTCCTTTAGCTCTTTGAACGTATTTAAGACCTTTTTAAAGTCTTTATCCAAGTTCTATTTCTGTGCTTCTGTGGAGATATTTTCTGCCAGTTTATGTTCTTCTTTTCCATGGGCCATGTTTTCCTGTTTCTTTGTATACTTTCTAATTTTGGGTTGAAAACTGAGCATTTGAAAATAGAGCCAACTTCCCAGTTTCCACAGCGAGTCTTTATGCCACTGTATACTTCCACTGATTAATTAGGTGTATCTAAGCTTAGGGAGCAGCTGAGTCAAAAGTTTAAGGTCTTCTCAGGTCTTTTCTGAATAGACATGTTTCCTATGCCTGTGTGAAACGTTCTCAATTTCCCTATATAAGCAGCTTTTCTTTTTTGACGGGGTCCCGCTCTGTCACCCAGGCTGGAGTGCAGTCATCTCGGCTCACTGCATCCTCCACCTCCCGGGTTCAAGCGATTCTCCTATACAGATGTGTGCCACCACATCTGGCTAATTTTTGTATTTTTAGTAGAGACGGGGTTTTGCCGTGTTGGCCAGGCTGGTCTCGAACGCCTGACCTCAGGAGGATTACAGGCTTGAGCCACAGCGCCCAGCCTAAACAGCTACTTTTGAATGCTTTAATTTCCTGACTAGTCTCAACCCAGTTTCTCCTTGAGGTCTTAGGTGGTCCATTGTGTGTCTCCACCCATAGTCGCTTGCCCCAGGCATCTGTGGGTCTGTGGTACCACTGCAGCTTTCACCACCCGTAGCTGCCACTTTTTCCCATCTGAGATCCCGGTTAGGTGAGAGAAGTCATTCCTTCACTCAGCTCCTTGACAGGTTAGAACATTTCAAATAAGGTCTGTTCTGCTCCTCTGGTTGAAGGGAGAGAATTGGAAACCAGTTTCCCACCTTCTACAAACCAAGATCTCATGGTGCCACGGGAGCGGCAGGACAAGTGCAAGTGAAAATGCCATACAATTTTCTACCATTTTGAACGTGGGTTTTTCTTCATTGGGCATTTGCTTCGTTGCTGTAGGCTTTTCAGTTTTCCAGAGCTCACACAAGATTACTTTAGCCGGTTTTTTGTTCTTTCCTGATGCTTTCCTGGCAGAATAAGGGTTGGAATTTCCACCATTTTGCTGATTCATAACTCTGTAGTCAGTTTTAAATATACTGATACTTGAGTTTGTTTTATGGCCCAGAATGTGGTCTTGGTAAATATTTCATGTATACTCAGAAAGAATGTGTATTCTGATGTTGTTACCTGGGCTATTCTATAAATGCTACTTAAGGTGGTTAATAATGTTGCTCAAGTTTTCTATAGTCTTGCTGATTTTCGGTACATTTATTCCACCAATGACTAAAACAGGTGTATCAATAAAATCTGTTCCATCAGGTTTTGCTTCAGGTATTTTGAGGGTCTGTTATTAGGTGCATAAACAAGATGGTTATGTCCTATTCTTAAATTAGCCTCTTTATCATTATGAAGTTAACTTTTTTGTTTGTTTTTTGAGACAGAGTCTCGCTCTGTCGCCCAGGCTGGAGTGCAGTGGCGCAATCTCGGCTCAATGTAACCTCCGCCTCCTGGTGGTTCAAGCAATTCTTTGCCTCAGCCTCTTAAGTAGCTGGGGTTACAGGTGCCTGCCACCATGCCCGGCTAATTTTTTTGTATTTTTAGGAGAGATGGGGTTTCACCATCTTGGCAAGACTGGTCTTGAACTCCTGAACTCTTGATCCACCCACCTCGGACTCCCAAAGTGTTGGGATTACAGGCGTGAGCCGCCGTGCCCAGCCTGAAGTAAACTTCTTAGCCCTTGCTAATGTTCTTTGCTCCGAAGCATGCTTTGCTGGTATTAATATAGTCATTCCTGCTTTCTTTGATTCATGTTTGCAGGGTATATCTGTTTCCATTCTTTTAACCTATTGTCTTTATATTTAAAGTGCATTTCTTGTAAGTATAATTGGTTTCTCAAAATCCAATCTGACATTCTCTGCCTTTTAAATGTCATTTTTATATGATTTGTGTAAATATGATTATTATTACAGCTAAATTGAAGTCTGTCATCTTGCTATTTGGTTTCTATTTATCCCATTCCCCCCCCCCTTTTTTTTTTTTTTTTTGCTTTTCTTGAGATTGAGCATTGTATTAGTTTTCTAGGGTTGCTGTAGGAAAGTGACATAAACTGGATGGCTTAAAACAACAGAAATTTGTTTCAGTTTGGAGGCTAGTCATCTGAAACCAAGGTGTCATCAGGGCCATATTCTCTCTGAAACCTGTAAGGAAGAATTCTTTCCTGCCTGTTCTAGCTTCTAGCATTTTTCAGCAATTCTTGGCATTCCGTTGCTTGTAGATGCATCCCTCCAATCTCTGCCTCTATCATAACATAACCATCTTCTCCCTTTGTCTGTCTGTTCTTCTCCTCTTATAAGAACATTAATTGCTGAATTGGGGCCCAGCATAGATTAGGCCTAATCTCATCTTGAATAGGTTATATCTGAAAAATTCTTTTTTTCAAATAAGATCACATTTATAGGTACTAAGAGTTAGAACCTCAATATATCCTTTGGCGGGGACCAAACTCAACCCATAAAAAGTATTTTATATGATTCCATTTTATCTCCTTGTTAGGTTATTAACTATATATATATATATAGTTTAAGTGATTGTCCTGCCTCAGCCTCCCGAGTAGCTGGGATTACAGGCATGGGCCACCGCGCCTGGCTACTTTTTGTATTTTTAGTAGAAACAGTGTTTCACCATGTTGGCTAGGGCAGGTCTCAAATTCCTGACCTCAGGTGATCCACCCACCTCAGCCTTCCAAAGTGCTGAGGAGCCACCACACCCAGCCTTATAATTCTTTTTTAATTCAGTGGTTGCTTTAGGGTTTATAGTATACATCTTTATCACAGTCTAGCTCCAAGTGATATACCCCTTTATGTATAGTACACGGCCCTTACAATAGTGCATTTCCATTTTTCCTCTCTGGCATTTAGGCCATTGCACACACATAAACTCAATTCATCCCTTTGTGTAGATCCGTATTTCCACCTGCTATATTTTGCTTCTGTCTGAAATCTATGTATGATTTCTTTTATGACTGTTTTGAGCAATTTGGTTATGTTCATTTGTCTATTTTTCTTATACACTTTTAGCTCATCAATCTTAACTCTGTGAGTTTATAGTTTTTAAAAACAAATTTGAAATTATTTGGCTATTATTTCCTCAAATACTTTTTTCTGCCACCCCTGCTTTCCCTTTCCTTAGGGATCTCCGATTTCCACCTATATTAGTCTGATTGAAATTGTTCCACATCTCTTTTGAAAATCTCTGGAAAATCTTTTATCATTGGGATAGTCTGTATTTGTACATCTTCAAGTACATTAATATTTTCTTTGCAATGTTTAATCTGCTGTTAATCCCATGCAGTGGATTCTTCATCTCAGGTATTGCCGTTGTAATCTCTAGAAGTTCCATTGAAGTCTTACTTGATGAAAAATGTGGATAAAAACAAGTGGTGGTAAAGATATGGAGAAATCAGAATCCGCACACACCGATGATGGCAATGTAAAATGGTCAAGGCAATTTGGAAAGCAGTCTGGCAGTTTCTCAAAAGGCTAAACGTAGTTACCATATGACATAGCAATTATTCACCTACGTATATACTCCAGAGAAATAAAACCTTTTCCACACCAAAACTTGAACATTAATTAATGTTCATTAGGGGTTTAAAATTTTTTACATTATTTTAATTTAAAGTAGAGATGGGGGTCTCACTATGTTGCACAGGCTGGTCTGGAACTCCTGGGATTAAGCGTTGGGACATGCCTTGGTCCTGTTTTCTCCGCTGGAAGAGAATAAAACTTTGTACACTTGGACCAACAACTCCCGATTCCCTCCTTTACCACCATGCCCCATAGCCTCTAGTAACTTACTGTCTACTTCCATGAATTCAACTTTTTTAAGATTCCACATATAGGTGAGATCACGCAATATTTTTCTGTGCCTGGCTTATTTCACTTAGCATAATGTCCTCCAGATTCATATGTGTTGTCTCAAACGACAGGTTTTACCCTCCTTTAAAGGCTGACTAGTGCTCCATTGTGTGTATGTATCACATTTTCTTTATCCATTTATCTGTTGATGGGCACTTAGATTATTTCAATGTCTTGGCTACTGTGAGTAATGCTTCAATAAATATGGGAATGAGGATATCCCTTCAACATATTGATTTCTGTTCTTTTGGATAATACTCAGAAGTGAGATTACTGGATCATATGGCTGTTCTATTTTTTTTGAGAAACCTCCATACAGTTTTTCCTAATGGCTGTACTAATTTACATTCCCACTAACAATGCATGAGTTCGCTTTTCTGTACATCCTCCCCAACACTCGTTATCTTTCATCTTTTTGATAAAAGCCATTATATAATAGGTGTGAAGTGACATCTCACTGTGGTTTTGATTTGCATTTCTCTAATAATTAGTGTGAGCATTTTTTAAAAAATGTACCTATTATCATTTGAATGTCTTTTGAGAAAGGTCTCTTCATTCCTTTGCCCATTTCAAAATCAGGTGGTTTTCTTGCTGTTGAGTTGTTTGATTTCCTTATATACTTTGGATATTTACCCATTTCCAGATGTATAATTTATATTTTTTCCCATTCTTTGAGTTCTCTCTTCACTGTGTTGTTTCCATTGCTGTGCAGGTCTTTTATTTTGATGCCACCTCATTTCTCTATTTTTGCCCTGCTTTTGCAGTCACATCCAAAAAAATCATTCCCAAGACCAATGTTGTGGAGATTTCCCCGTATGTTTTCTTCAGTAGGTGTACAGTTTTAGGTCTTATATGTTAAGTTTTAAATCTATTTTGTTTTTTTAATATGGTGTAAATAAGGGTCTAATTTAATTCTTCTGCATGTGGATATCCAGTTTTCCCAACACCATTTATTGAAGACCCTGTCCTTTCCCCATTGTGGGTTCTTGGCGCTTCTGTCAAAAATCAGTTGACTATAAATGTATGACTTTATTTTTGGATTTTCTATTCTATTCTATTGGTTGATGTCTGTTTTTATGCCAGCACCATGCTGTTTAATTGTAATTACTTTATGTTTTCAAGTCAAGGAGTGTGCTATATTCAGCTTTGTTCTTTTTGCTCAAAGTTGTTTTGGCTATATACGGTCTTTTTGTGGGTCCATATGAATTTAAAAATTGTTTTTTACATTTTTGAAAAAAAATGACATTGGCATTTCAAAGACATTGCATTACATCTGTAGATTGCCTTGGGTTGTATAAACATCTTCCTAATAATTCTTCTAATACATGAACACGGGATATCTTTCCATTTATTTGTTTTCTTTCATTTCTTTTATGAGTGTTTTATAGTTTTCAGTACGCAGATCTTTTACCTCCTTAAATTTACACCTCAGTATTTAATAGTTGTTGCTATTGTGAGATTTTCATAATTTCCTTTTCATATAGCTCATTAATAGTAGATGGAAACACTACTGATTTCTGTAAGATGATTTTGTATTATGCAACTTTACTGAATTTGTGTATCAGTTCTACCAGGTTTTAGTTTTGTTCTGGTGGAGACATTACAGTTTTCTGTGTATGGTTATGTCATCAGTAATTACAGATGATTTAACTTCTTCCTTTCCTATTAGGATGCCTTTTATTTCTTTCTCTTGTCTAACTGCTCTGGTTAGGACTTCTAGTACTACGTCAAAAAGTGATGAGGGTCAGACATGGCCTCCATACCTAATCTGTTAAGAGTTTTTACCATGAGACCAGGTTGAATTTTGTCAAATGCTTTTTCTTCTTCCATTGAGGTGATCATATGATTTGATTTACACCCTTCATTGTGTTATGTGGTGTATCACATTTATTGGTGTGCACATGTTGAACCATCCTTGCATCCTAAGGATAAATCCCACTTCATCATGGTGAATCATTCTTTGTGTTCGTGAATCCAGTTTGCTAATATTTTGTTGAGGGTTTTTGCATCCATGTTCATCAGGGATATTACTTTGTAAGTTTCTGTCCTTGAAGTGTCTTTGTCTGGCTTTAATAACAGTGTAACACTACTCTTGTAAAATAAGTTTAGAAATATTCCCTCTGCTTCATTGTTTTGGAAAAGTTTGAGAATTTGTATTAGTTCTATAAATGTCTGGTAAAATTCAGTAGTGAAGCTGCCTAATCTTGGGCTTTCCTTTGGTGGGATGTTTTTATTACTGGCTTAATCTCTTTTCTTATTATTGGCTTATTCAGATCTTGTTTCTTTGTGATTCACTCTTTGTAGGTTGTATATGTCTAGGAATTTATTCATTTCTTTAGGGTGGTACATAACTTCATAGTAGTTTCTTATAATCCTTTGTATTTTGGTGATATCAGTTGTAAATGTCCCCTCTTTCACTTCTGATCTTGAGTACTCTCTTCTTTCCCTAGTCTAGGTAAGAATTTGTTTTTATCTTCCCCGTCCCCCCCCCCAAAAAAAAACCCCACAATTTTTAGTTTTGTTCATTTTTTCTAGTCTTTATTTCAACTGTGATCTTTGTTATTTACTTCTTTATGCTAACTTTTGGGCTTAGTCTGTTCTTTTTTTAGTTCCTTTTGGTGAAAAGTAAGATTGTTTGTGATCCTTCTTTGTTGATGTAGATGTGTATTGCTGTAAATTTCCATTAGGACTGATTTTGCTGCATCACATAAGTTTTGTTTCCATTTTCATTTGTCTCAAGGTAATTTTTTATTTGCTTTTTGATTTCTTCTCTGAACTATTAGTTGTTTGGGAGCATGTTGTTTAATTTCCACATATTGCTGTATTTTCCACCAGAACTGATTCTTGTTCTTGATTTCTAGTTTCATGCCATTGTAATCAGAAAAGGGACTTGATATGATTTCTGTCCTCTTAAACTTAAGAATAGTTTTGTGGACTAACATATAATATATCCTGGAGAATGTTCCATGTGCATTTGAGAACAAAATGTATTCTACTGCTTCTGGATGGAATGTTTCGTATATGCCTGTTAGGTCCATTTGGTCTAAAGTGTAATTGAAGCCCATTGTTTCTTAATATTGATTTTCTGTCTAGGGAATCAATCTGCCCACTGTGAAAAGTAGAGTATTGAGGTCCTATCTCCCTCTTCAGATCATTTAACAATTGCTTTATGTATTCAGGTGTGTCAATGTTAGGTGCATATATTTTTACAATTGTTATGTCTTCTTGGTGAATTAATCCCTTATCATTATATAATAAACTTCATTTCTTTTTATAGTATTGACTTAAAGTCTATTTTGTCTGATAGAAGTATAGCTACCCCTGCTCTCAATTTCCATTTATGTAGAATATCTTTTTCCATCCCTTCACTTTCAGTCTATGTGTATGTTTAGTAGAAAAGTGAATCTCTTGCCGGGCACAGTGGCTCACGCCTATAATCCCAGCACTTTGGGAGGTCAAGGCGGGTGGGATCACCAGAGATCGGGAGTTCCAGACCAGCCTGACCAACATGGAGAAAACCCGTGTCTACTAAAAGTACAAAATTAGCTG
The DNA here is from genome assembly GCF_047675955.1 of Chlorocebus sabaeus. Classification (NCBI taxonomy): domain Eukaryota; kingdom Metazoa; phylum Chordata; class Mammalia; order Primates; family Cercopithecidae; genus Chlorocebus; species Chlorocebus sabaeus. The sequence goes on along the minus strand of NC_132929.1, from coordinate 3,412,896 downwards.
GGTGTGGTTGTGGGTGCTTGTAATCCCAATTACTTGGGAGGCTGAGGCAGGAGAATTGCTTGAACCCAGGAGGTGGAGGCTGCAGTGAGACGAGATCATGCCATTGCACTCCAGCCTGGGCAACAAGAGCAAAAGTCTGTCTCAAAAAGAAAAAGAAAAAAAAAAAAAAGAAAGGAAAAGAAAAAAAAAAAGTGAGTCTCTTATAGGTAGTATGTGGTTGTGATTAAAAAAAAAAAAATCCATTCTGTCATTCTATGTCTTTTTCTTGGAGAATCTAGTCCGTTTACATTCAAGGTAATTATTGGTAAAAAAATTGCTAGTGTCATTTTGTAATTTGTTTTCTGATTGTTTTGTAGCTCCCTTGTTTCTTTTTTCCCTACTGTTACCTTCCTTTGTGGTTTGGTGGTTTTCTGTGGTGGTGTGCTTTGAATTCTTTCTTTTATAGTCTATGCAACTACCATTGTATTTGCCATAAGGCTAACTTAAAACATTTTATCCTTATAACAGGATACTTTAGGCGGATAAAAACTTGCCTTTAGTTGCATACAAAAACTCTATGCTTTCACAACCCCCCACCTTTTATGATTTTGATGTCAAAGTTTACATTTGTTTTTTAAAATCTGTATCTCTTGACAATTTATTGTAGCTACAGTTGTTTTTAAGTTTCATCTTTTAAACCTAATACAAATAACATTGCTTTACCTGCCACTTTTACAATAGTAGAGAATTCTATGAATGACTTATACTATTTAGTTTTTTATGTTTTTCGTTAACTAGCAGTCTTTTATTTAAGCCTAAAGAACTCCCTTTTAGTAATTTCGGTAGAGCAGGCCTAGTGGTGACAAACTCCCTTAGGCATTGTTTATCTGGAAGTGTTTATTTCTCCCTTTGCCAAGTAAAGTGTTGTTAATTAACAGTTTTGTTTCTTTCAGCACTTTGAATATACCATCCCACTCTCACTGGCCTGTAAGATTTTTTGCTGATAAAGCCACTGAATCTGTATTGGGGCTACCTTGAATGTGATATGTTTCTTATCTTTGCTGCTTTCAGTATTCTTTGTCTTTGATTTTTGATAATTTGGTTGTGATGTGTCTTGGTGAACTCTTTGGGGTGAATTTGGTGACCTCAGCTTCCTGTTCCTGAATTTTGTCATCTTTTCTCAGATTTGGGAATTTTTCAGCTATTCCTTCCTTAAATATGCTTTCTAGGCCTTTTTCTTTCTTTTCTCGTTAAGGACCTCCTGTTGTGCAAAAGTTAGCTAGCCTGATGTGTCCTATAATTCTTACAGGCATTCTTTTTTGTTTGTTTCTCATTGGATAATTTCAAATGTCTCACCTTTGAGCTCACTGATTCTTCTGCTTGATCAAGTCTGCTGTTGAAGTGTTCTACTGAGATTTTTCAGTTCAGTTACTATATCCTTTATCTTTAGAATTTCTATTGTTTGTGTTTATATTTCTTTGTTAAACTTCTCATTCTGTTCATACGTTGTTTTCCAAATTTCATTTTTCTGTCCATATTTTCTTGTACTTTGTTGAACTTTAAGAGGATTAGTCTGCATTATTTGTCATTTCACAGGTCTCTATTTCTTCTGAGTCTGTTACTGGAGCTTCGATACCCAATGTACACCAGAAACTTTGCGAATTCCCTAGTAAATGTTAGAAATGGGTTTTTTAATGGTAAAATCAGTGGCTTGCTAATTTGTATATTAGAAGCTGGCTTGCACTGGTGAAGTTGAGGGCATTCGATATATGTATCCTGGCTAAAATACTTCTAGAGAACCTCTCCACCTTGCAAGAATAGGGTATAGAAATCTGAGGAGGCCTTTAACATGGCCCTCAGAAAGGACACACAGGGCTTGACCCCTAAACATATAAACATGTACAGAAATGAGGTGAGAACATGTTTTGACTGATGCCAGTAGTTAACACAGCAGAGCCTAATGCTGGTCACTGTTACAAATACCTTATATAATAAACCTTTAATTTGAGAGGCTGTAAGCCCTGAAAGCAAAGGCTTACAGTACCTCTTGCATGAACACTGCAGTGTGTGCTAAGAAATGCTTTAAAAATAATGCATGTGGCACAAATTGATTTGACACTGGCTCTTTATAAGCTGCTATCAAGGTTGTGGGGAATAGCTAACTCCTACCCACTTTCCCTGACAAATAGAAACTGGTAGTTACCTACCAAAAGTATGTAAAAGCTGTATCTGACCCAAAGGCCAGTTAGGTCAAAACACCTTGAAAGGAGCTCAGTTTAAGGAAATCAGTGGTGTCACAGAGCCCCACTAACGTGTGTACAAGTTTTCATAGTTTGACTATAGGATGTGCTTAGTTTCACAGGTAAGTCTTACCTCGTGATACTTTTAGAGCAAAAGTCAAATCAAAGATGATTTAAAAAAAACATTTCAAAGAATCATAAACGCCTGCTTAGGAAGTCTTCTGGAGTTCTGCCCACTTCCCTTAGGTGGCTCTTTACTGTGCCCATCTCATAGTCTCTCTCCCTCCATTTGGTGTATTGCAGAGTAAAGCTCACTGTTTACAGGAGTGGTAGAAAGTGTGGTCCTTTCCCGGACTCCTTTTTCCCTTCCCCTTCCCGTTTTTGGGAAGATGTGTTTGATAATAGAATTAAACAACAGACTGACAAATGACTAACACATTTAGCTGAGCTACATAAGCAGACGTCAGTTTGACGTGAAGGGTTTAAAAGATCTATGAATTCTCTGGGGACTCCTCCCTCAGACCTGAAGGATCAGGGGCTGCCTTCTATGCCACCTGTGCAGAGGGCAAAAGAGGAAAACCATACTCGTGTTCAGTGTGAATAAAGGGGACATTTGAACTCTGTGCAGACCCCTCATTGGAAGGGTGTTTCTTCTCCTGCTGCATCCACAGAGAGCACTCCTTAGCCTTGCCTTTTGTCAGTTCTCTCCCCAATAAGGTTCTGAGCAGAGAACCCAGTGCAGTTCAGAGACTGAAGTCTGGTGGCCCAGGTCTGAGTTCTAGCTCTAGCTCTCTGTGTAACTTTGGCATGTCCCAAAGTAACTTCCCACAACTTGACAGGTGTTACTTGAGTTTTGGATACAGGTGACTCTTAGCCCATCTGTGCTTCAGAGATGTCATCATTTGGGCCACATGACCTCTGGACACCTACTTTCCACAATTTCAAGAGCGGCAGAACAGATGGGAGCTCCTGCTGCCTCTGAGCTTCAGTGAATTATCACTTGTTGGAGGGAAGCTTCAAGCATTTTGTATCTTTTGTATCTTTCAAGAGCAAGCACAGTCAGCAAGAATATGTAGCAGATGCTAGTGAACACCAGTGATTAGGGGTGAATGCTGGATTTAAATATGGAGCTTAGGCTGTGAAGGAAGCCTGAAGAACCTAGAGCCCCATGAATTGCTCTCTGTGAGATCTGACACCATTTCCCACTGATGAGCCTTGGGTCTAATGGGTAGCACTGATTCCACATAGAGTATGTGAGTGCAATACACTGAAAGCGAAGAGAATAAAATGATGGCTAACATGATGTTCCAAACTTTAAACAGGAGAAAAACACATAGTTCCATTATGTATAAGAACCCACACAGAGATCAGGAGAATAACCTCATTGGAGAATCAATGACCTATGTGGGGAATTTAGGGTAGAGCTGAGATTGAAAAAATGGGCCAAAGTCAGGTGGCCAAGGGCCTTAATACCTTGTATACAAGATGTGTAGTCAAGACCATGCCTTAGTTATGCAGCAATTCCCTTGGGCCTACAAAGAGCTGCCTAGCCTGGGACTGTTGTAGAGAAAGGCTACAATGTTCCAGTGATGCAGGGACTCCTCCATATATATATGCGTGCTCAGTTGGCTCTGTAATAAATCTTACTTTTATTTATTAACTTTTCTTGCACATTGGCTTGGTGCATCAGTTGGAAGTCAGAGGCTGAACGAAGTGAAGACTGAGCCAAAGGAAGTTCTCAGTCTTTAGGGAGGCGGAATTCACATTAAACACACAATAAACAAATGAACTCACATTATAAAGGAGAGAGTCAGAAGATCCTAGTGGCTGGTGTCATCGGGCCTTATTTGCCCAAAGTGCCTATTCTTTATAGGAATCCACTCCCAGGGTAGATGGGCTACATCCTTAGTAGGCTTTATGCCTATGTTCTCCTGGCCATTGGCTCCTCCAGGGCTGGCCTTTTTCAGTCTCTCTGTAGAGGTTCCTGTGGCTGGTTGGATATAGGCCTTCACAGAAGGGTCAGTGCCTTGGCTCAGGTTACAGGACTCGTAATCTTGCTTTGTTAAGAGTAGTGTTATTTCCCCATTTCCAAATTCTCCAGGGAGATGGAATGTCAAAGATAGTATCACTGTAGCACCTACATCCTAGGTTCCAGAAGCAGAGAAGAGAATATACTGAAGCTGTAGAAAGGCCTATTAGTCTGTGTCAGAGATTAACTGGATGTGAGGACCATTTCTGGGATGGTGTATACAGAACTGGAGAACTGGATTAGGGAGTCAGAAACAAAGAGCTGAAGACGATGTCTTTGAAGTTTCCAAAGTGGATAACTAGGTCAACAGAGTATTATTCAAGAAAGTATTAACATAGGATTGAGATGCAGTCAGTAGTCATGGAATTGAAATTTCAAAGTATATACCTCTTGGATCTCAGGGGTGTTGAGCCGATCACCTGGGCTAACACTCCTATGACCCTAGGGAAAATCAAATGGCCTGGTCCTGTGGCCATGGTAGGGGTGTCATCACCTTAATCAAACTGAGACAGTGCTGTTGGATATTCATCTGGAACTTGTTGCAGACCCACATTTTGCTGGGTTTCACCACAACCAAGGCCTTTTTGATCCTTTTCTCGGTTAACATCAGTACATCATTGCAAAGTTAATCCTCATATAATAGGGAATGAAACTAATTGCTTATAAAAACAAGATTTTTACAACTCTAAAATTGTTCAAGCATATGGGCATATAGTTGCAGGCAGTGTTTCAGGTGCAGACTGTTCTTGGCTGCAGTGGTTGTTTACAGGCAGCATCTGTTCAATATTTGATGATTATCCCCGAATGTTTTAAAGCATAGTACTGGGCTCTGCTGACCGTACAACAAACTGGCATTTTTGACCTATAGGGCCCTGGGCTAGGAGATACAGTTCTGAGGGGAAGTGAAAGATAGTGAACAACTGCACAACTGACCCTTTTTTAGTTGCAATAAAGCAATCCAACCACCCAACCCACTCTGATGGCTTTCCTACTATTTAAGGTTGGTGGTGTCAAAGAGACACCCTCCTGTACAGTGTGCAGTGAGTCAACATCATTTCCACAAAACCTCCTTCCTGCACAAAGGACTTATCATAGTTGGTTAAGAAGTAAAATTTTCCTGTATCAGTCACAGGAGTTCACCAGTTAAGATACTGTTAGCTGAAGACTTCCTGGGTGACTTAATGAAATAGCTCAGCCATGTGGTTTAAAAACGGGATTCTTCTATCCCTCCACACAGCTGTCCATGCATCTGCATCATGTCAAGGCTGGTCTCCTTGGTGGTAGAAAGGCTGACAGTAAAAACTGGAGCCACATGATTCCTTGCTTAGGCACAGTGTTTCTTCATACTCTCACACGGGAGCAGGCATGTTCTTTCCCCAGGCTCACAGTAAACACTCTGTCAAATTTCACAGGCCCAAAGTGTTGTTGGTTATCCCCATTCCAAACCAATTTGTGGCAGGGATGATAGCATTACCCTGACTGCCTTAGACTAATATACCTACTGCACTTCTGGGGATAATTTTGGGCTGGGGATAATTTTGAGGTCAACCATTCAAACTGCATGGCAGTCATTCCATGGAAGAAGTGTGGTCTAAATCTTTGGGGCAACCTGAATTTATGAAAACTCTCTTAGATTTATGTAACTAATTTTAGAATTCACTTCTGTACCATTTAATTTTACTAATAAAAATACCACCTTTACTCTAAATGTCAGCCAAGCTGACATTTAGGAATTATCAAAGCTTTGTGTTTTTATACATAGTAGCGTTTGACAAAGAAATAACTCTGAAGGAAGGAGAACAACCAGGCAGAGTCTAGATGCACGGAAAAGAAGTCTTGGGGCTTGGTAGGCAGAAGGAAAGGGCAGGACTACTTCAGGAATACAATGTTTCAGTAAAAGAGGTTGGGGTCTGTTGATCTTGAGGAGAGATGAGGATGGACTGGAAAATAGGAGTGAGATAGTAGGAGAGGAAAGGATATGGATGATGTATATACTGTATGGGTAACCATCAATCGACCCTAAGAAGATAATAGTTGTTAGATGGTTAGCTATTTAAAGAAAGAAACCTGAACAAGTAACAATCTTGAGTTGCAAAGTGGCTGGAATCACACAACAGACTAAATTTCTGGCAGAACAAATGCAGCAGCTTATGTGAAGATTACCATGTCTGAAGCTGGTTAGAAAAAGTCTAACATCCAACCAAAGTCATAGTTCTTGAGCTCAGTACACAGAGACAGACTGCTAACAGCTGATGTGTCCTCAGCGAGAGTGTCCTCATTCATATCCTCATTCTCCTCTTCTGCCTCCTTTTTTGTTTGTTTGTTTTATGTGGGAACCTTTGGGAAGTCTCATCATTCAATACAGTCTAAAATATCACAATAACAGAGGCAGCCCAATTTCTACAGATTGACTAATTCCATCCTTGAAAAGTTCATACAATAAAACTATATAAAGCATCATTTTCAACCATCCTTTAGAAAAATTCCCCTATTAAATGTTAACTCTAAATCCTTTCTCTCTGTTAATAACCTTACTAAAAACTTCCCCATCACTGCCTGCCAGGGAGATCAAAAGAAATCACATTTACGAAACCTCCAACACCTGTACCTGACTGAAAAGCAAACATACAGACCTTTCAGTCCTGCCCTACTATTCCGCTCCTATCACACAGAGGCATGTGGACATCCCCTTGGGAAGCGGAGAGCTCTTAGGTGGAAGCTAGGCCTGCAGTAAGCAGGCCAGGAAACATGTCTCCCAGGACCCACACTCTTGGGAGAAGCACTTGGCCACCAGACAGCATGTCCTGTCAACCTACAGAGTTCTGAAAAACAAACACTGGACCGGGAATAGAACCCTGTGGTCACAATGCCCACAGTTCACTAAGCACCCTCACAGGTCTTTGACAGAACACTGACTGCCAGGTCCCCTGGTGGGCAGAGAAATGGAAGATTCCCAGGCCCAACTGAACATCTCAGGGAAGAACCACAAGCAGAGCAACTGCCAGAGCTGGTCGGCCAGCGTTGGCAACCAGGGAAGCAAGTGCTACACCATATTTGGAGAGAGCATAAAACTCAAGGAAATAGAGAAGTCCTACTCAATTCTGTTCTTCAACTGGAAACGAGAACTTGTGAAAAAGAAACCCAGTTTTCTGGAGTCCATGGAGAAATATGAAGCCAATGCTTGACTAACAGAGCAGAAAGCCTTTTATAAATAATGCCAGTCAAAGCTCCAAAGGTCAGAGCTGATGCAAGCCCGACTGTTCTGACAATTTCCTAGGTTGCTAGGCAACAAGGAGCTGGTCAAACAGCTCACCTTCGAGGACATACTTTATAATACCACCCTGGTAGACGAGAGCGAGGCAGCAGTGAAGGCAGTAGTCAAGAACAGGAGAGGGAGGTTAACAGGAAGATGCTCTTCAGACAGTCTGGACAAAGACAGTCTCTACCCAGCTCTCAGGAGTGGCCTGCTTAAGAAGGTGGAGGCCCAGGCAGCTCCCAGGATGACCCTAAAGACAGACCCCAAGGAAAAGGAAAAGGGTGTGAGGGCAATGGTGACTATAAGGAGGTCCCAGTAGACACAGCAAGTCAGCTCAGGTTTTATCTTTAGAGTCTCTGAACAGTGAAGAGAAGCCTTCTGTGGACAGCATTCCACCACTATGGGAGGGGAAAGGTGCCACGAGAGACTTCTCCAGTGGGGCACACAAGCATTGTGCAGTGATCCTCAAGATCCAGCCGTTGGCAGGAAATCGAAAGGCAAGCTTCTTAATTACACAGTCTATGGAGACAGAAGTGTGGCGCACCCCCAAAATAAAAGGCCAAGACCCAGGAACAACCTCCACAACCTGGAGTATATACAAACGAACCCAGGCCTGCTGACTCAGATCCACGCCATCCTAAAGCAGGGTATTCTCATGAATGAAAGGGCTGAGTATTTGGTGTAGAGAATCAGAAGTCTCCCACTGCCCACACATTTTCTCTTCAAAGATTTCTTTTCCAAGAACCCATTGAATAAAGGGAGGGAGGGAGCACTGAATGCCCCAGAAATCAGAATGCATGATGCAGAAAGAGGACAGTAAATAGTTCTCAAAGAGATCAGAAAATAAATTGGAAGCAATTTCATTACCACAAATAATAGACATTTTTTCTAAGGCACCCCTTCCCTTTCCACCCAATTGTCATTCAGTAACTACTGAATACTTACCAATGAAAAACCTTACCCCTGACCTCAAGGCTGCTCCTGAGCTCTGGTAGAAAATGCTTTCCTCATCTATAAAACATGGCAAGCAAGGCAGGATTTAACAGTAAGAAAGTGAACTCAGGGCACAGTAGCACCGCAGGACTTCAAATGGAAATATGGAGACAAGCAGTGAGAACAGGCAGCAAAGCAGGGCAGGTGAGGCTGGGACCAGGGCATCTGGAACTTTCCACACCAGCTTGGATCTCCATGCCAAACAACAGTTTTCAAGGAAAGATATCTAAGAGGAACATGACTCTGGGAAACTTTTTGGCAGTATTGCTTACTGCATACTAGAAAGTAAAAGAATCTGGGGAACATTCACTAATTTGCTTCTTCAGGGGCTTGGGTAGGGAACAGGAACAGGAACCTGGCTCTAATTTCTGAACTTTTATCAGTAAAAACAATCCAACAAATGAAAGTTAGTCAATGAGAGAACTGGGAGGGTCTGCCCTCCCTCCTCCTTCCTTGAGTCAAGCCTTCTTGGGGGGACCTCCTGACATTTAATTAAGCGAAGACAATGCCCACTGAAGGAAGCGGACCTGCAAGTGACACGCTACTGTGAAATGAGCGTGAAGTAGGAGCTTGTTACATATATGAAATGGCCAGTGTTCTTGAGCAAAGTGCTTCACAGCTTGAGACCTAAGTTTTCTCCTCCATATGCTGAGGGCTGGGCAAGATGATCTGTCGGGCCATTTTTACCCCTAAGCCACCAAAATCCAATTGCTTTAGCTCGTCACAAAAGCAGGTATCGAATGGCTATCCTGCAGTCCCTCCAGTCAACATCCAGACTTTTTCCCTGAGGCAATGTAAGACAACAGTTAACATATTTTTATCAATTTAGGAGGTCATGAGATAAATATATATGGGAGGCCGTAGTTTTTCACTTAAATGAATATAATAATGGTACAGCTCTCTTTGAGTAGTATTTGTTTCTTAAATATTTAAGTTCCCTAAAGATGGTAAGAATAACCCAAGAAAGTGAAATTAATGTCACAAAGCACATGGCTAAATAACTGCAGGTTTGCAGTGCCATGTGTGAGACCAGATGACAGAAGGGAGGCCTACCTTCAGGCAGAGGCTTCTCATGTTCCCTGGAGTGGCCATGTGCTCTTCTACACGACTGCTTCCACTTCGGTTACGTAGAAGCTATTTAAAGCACACAGATGGTTGTGATGAGATAAAAGCCACCCTTAAGTGAATGGAAATTATAGCATGATTTGAGGGTGGGGGTGGAGGTGGGAGTAGAGATGGGTAGAAAGGAGTGCAGGGGAAACAAAGGAGCCTTCATAAAATTAAAGTCACTTAGGATAACATGATTGATTTACTCAACACCTTCTTAGGAACATAAAGCAAACAAGTGGGTTTTCCTTTTACTGCTGTTCTGACATGAGCTACACTCAAGAAAGCACCATAGGGGTTGTGCCGTCCCTGCACAGTGGCAGGAGAGTATGAGGAGCAGCTGAATGCCAGAACAGCTCCATCCAAGATCATTTTTCACACGCAGGAACCGTTCTTACACTACCTTTTACTGGCAATTTCTGTAGAAATCTGGAAGTCTGGTTGACAAATCAGGCCCTTGGACTTTGCAATCACCGTGGCATTCATACATTCATTCAACAAGTATGTGTGTATAGGACAGTGGAGCAAATAAAACAGATACGTTCCTACTGTCATGAGGCTTAACATTTAAGGAGGGAATTAGGCAGTCATGAAGTAAACATAAAAATACAGATTGTAATAGGCACTATGGAATAATGAATACTTTGGGGAACACAATTTAAATTTGAAATATATCTCAGTTCTATTAACACATGTTGAAGGTGAATGGCATGGCACTTTTTTGCTGGATTTAGGGCCTGGATGCAAGCATATTGGGGTAACTTCTGAAATGCATCGTAGGGTAATGCATTTCCTTCCATTTGGGCCCAAGTGTATTATTTACCACCCAGTTGTGATAAGCTGGGATCCTCCTGCTCAATCTCAGCTTGAAGCACTTGGAGGTTACCTGCCTGCTGTGGGTGATTATTTTGGAGCAAGGTACTTCATTTGCCTCAAGAAACAGATTTGATACCACTACTGTCCCCTTTTGGAACAGAGAAGTAGGCAAGACCCCAGTGTGAGGCACAGTGATGGGATCTTTAGGATGCCAGAGTCATTACATCATTATGTAATGTATGTAATTGATATAACTGATGATTTTGGAGTTTATATATTTCCAAAGTTTCAAAATATTTTCACTTGGCTGATTTATCTTTATGGTGATGACAGTAAGTAGATATATGCCCTCCTTAAAAGTTACAGTGAGAGTTGACATTGGGAAAAGGGAGGCTTGGCCAGGGTTATGCAGACACAGTAGGGACGAGGATGGAAAGTTTCTGAGACACCCCAGTAACTGCCTGGATCCACAAAGCACATGTACAGTCTGCTCTGTGCACTGGAGGTACAGCCACGAAAAAGACAAAGTCTCTGCCCTCATGGAGCTTGGTGTCTGTCTACTGGAGCAGACAAAAACAAACCTGCTTTTTCTCATTTGCCTCTGCTGTGGGTTCCTTGTGTAACTCTCAAATGCTAGCATTTCCATGGATCCCATCCTTGTCCTTCTCTCCTCTCTGCCTTTTCCAGGATAATTTTCCTGGCCACGGGTTCAGCTATGGTCTATGTGCTGCAGTCATACATTTTTCTCTAGACCTGTATTTTTAACTGCCTCAGGACAGCTCTCCCTGGATATCCCTCAGACACAACTAAAACATCATTCAATTGTACTATTAATAATTTTCCCTTCAAAACCCACTCTTCTTCTCTGTAGACCCAACAGCAACACTGTCCACCCAGCTCTCAAAACCTGAAATGGGGGAGCTGTCTTTGACTCTTAACTCTCCCATGCATGAGCACTGAATCGATCACCAAGTCCCTAGCATGTCTTGGACTCTGGCCTCCCTTCTATCCTCAGATTGTCTGCCTTTTAAAAATTATAGCAGTAACTTAACTGCAAAGACCACATGTACACTTGTGCTCTTTCAGTTTGTAATAAACATAAAATGTAAAACTGATTGTCTTTGCTTCTTAACGTCTGCAAAATAAAGTCCAAAGTCCTTGGTATGGTCTGTAAGGCCCTCATTATCCCAGTCTCATCTTGATTCCTTACAGCCTGCACTCAGACATACTAAAGAGCTTCTGCCTATCTGCCTCACATACACCTATCCTGTCTGTCAAGATTTGGCTTGACCTTCATCACCTATCTGCAGTATTTTTGGATCTGAATTCTCTGCCCACATTGTACTTTCACATACTTCTTTTATCCTTAGTGGTTTGTACTTATGCCTGCTCTAACTAGACTGTCTCCCTGTAGTAGACTCCTTGATTCAACAAAGCAGCTCTCAATCAGCCTGAAATCCGTGGCACCCTGCAAAATGGCAAACATTCAATAGGTATTTGGTCAGTAAATGTTAATGAAAGGAAAAAAATTCAAACTTCAGTTGGAATAGGATTAGAGACAACTTAAAAAGTTTCCCATAGAAATCTTCCTCATCATAAATATCATCATCCTAAATGTCCCGAGTCTTTCCACAGGTCTAATTTACCAAATGATGAAGACTCTTTCTCACTATGTGTGTGGGAGAGGCAGGGGCAGAACACATTTTTTTTTTCTGCAAGTCTGCTCTCTGGATTCATTTTTCTGGGGATGAAATCTCAGGCTGTGTAGCTTTTCTGGTCCCTTTTTGGTAATCAACAAATCATCAGTTTTTCTAGGGCATTAAAAAGCCCACACCTTTGAAACATCAAGATACCAAACTCTCTCTTAATGGAAAACATAATTCTCCCTCTTACTGAGGCCTTTGAGTGGGAAGCTTAAAGACAGCAGTGTGGGGAAATTGGTTTTTCTTTTCCTCCCTCCACCTTCTTTCCCATTCAAGAGCTGCTGCTGCCCTTTCTGGAGGGGAGGGAATTAGAAGAAAAGATCCTGCCTTACCCAGTCACTGTTAATTATTACTCTGAGCCAGGGTGGGGAATGACTCTTTCCTGGAATACACGCTGCTGGGAACCACCGCTGAGATTCTCTAAGCTGGCAGCTTCCAACCTCTCCTCCCTCAACAGCTTCAACATTATATGGCACTCAGCTGCAGGGTGCCTGGCTCCAGGCAGGCAGTCCACTCGTGCAGGGTAGTTTTCCAGATGGCTCATAGTCCATCTCTTTTCAGTGACCAGTGTGGCCCCTGGGAAACATAACATCTTGACTCCATTATTGGTGGGAGTACTCTTTAGTTAGTTGCCACAGGCCACTTCAGACATGTCTTACCCTGAGACCCTTTTCAGAGTCAGGTACCATCCCTGTGTCTCCTAGCATCTAAAGATCACAGCTGAAGGTCTCCAAGAATTAAAAAATACCTCAGTAGGTTTAGGAACAGGGAAAGCCCCCAATTCATTCTGAGAGCTGTATGACTCTCATCCCCGAACCAGAGAGATATATAATATGAAAACTACAGACCAATATTCCTTATGAATATACATGCAAACATTCTGAACAAAATACTAGCAAACCAAATCTAGCAGCATAGAACAAGGTTTATGTAGCATGGACAACTGAGATTATCCCAGGAATGCAAGGTTAATTCAATATACAAAAGTCCATTAATACAACATATTAATAGAATAAAGGACAAAACAACATGACAATCTTGATACAGAAGAAGCATTTGACAAAATCCATACCCCCTCCTTTTTTTTTTTTTTTTTGATTAAAAAACACTCAGTAAACTAGGTTTAATAAAAGAATTTCCTCAACTTGATGCAAACCCAGAGCTAACATCATACTCAATGCGAAAGACTGAATGCTTTCCCCCTAAAATCAGGAACAAGAAAAAGATGTCTGCTCTTGTCACTTCTATCCAATACTGTACTGGAGGTGCCAGCCAGTACACTAAGACAAGAAAATGAAATAATAAGAATATAGACTGGAAAGGAAGAAGGTATTTCTGTTCACAGATGCATGATCTCATAAGCAAAAAATACTAAGTGACCAAAAAAATAGAATTTTAGAAAAGCTACAATACACAAGATCAACATACAAAAATCAATTTTATTACTAAGACCAGTGATGAATACAAAAATAAAAATTAGAAAATAATCATATAAAGTGGCATCGATACTTAGAAAAAAATTAAAGAAGTCAAGACTTGTACACTGAAATCTATAAAACATCACTGAAATAAACTAAAGACCTAAGCAAATGCAAAGACATCTCACAGTCATGGAATAGAAAACCTAATACCATTAAAATAGCAGTTATTTCTCAAATTTATCAATTCAACTAAATCCCTATCAAGATCCCAGCTTTGCAGGAATTGACACAATGATCCTAAAATTCGTATGAAATGCAAGGGACTGAAAATAGACAAATGATTTTGGGGGAAAAAAACCCGGCAGACTTGCACATCCCAAATCCAAACTTAGTACAAAGCTACAGCAATCAAGACAGTGCGGTGCTGGTATAAGGATAGACATATATGACAACAGAGTTAAGACTGAGAATCCAAAGTCTTACATTTATGGTCAACTGTTCTTTCACAAGGGTCCCAGGACCATTCATGGGGAAATTAAAATAGTCTTTTCAACAACTGGTGCTTGGGCAGATGCATATATAGATACCAATGCACTTATGAAAAAAATGGATGAAATAGGAAGCTTCACTACATTCTACTGCATGCTGGGTCATTTTCAATCATTTAGGTGGCAACACTGACAAGATAACAGAAAAATGGAGGCAATAACATGTGAAAGGCAAATAGGTTTTTTTTTTTTTTTTTAAAAGGGACAATATCCATCATGAATTTACTTACACTCCAGGCAAAGGTTATTAAAAGAAAAAAGATATTCCTTAACTGAAATGTGGAAGGAGTATCAAGAGCAGACCCTAAGACACTCCGTAAGAATTCCAGTGACTCCTCACTGTTCAACTAAGAAATGTACCCCACCATGCCGTGCTACCATGGAAACACTGGAGGCACTCTGGGGGTTGATGAAGTCTTCATGGATGAGGTACTTTAAAAACCTGGTCATGAAGAGTATTTGAGAAATATGACAAGATGCTGGGTAGGAATGCAGGGAGAAAAGTGTGTAACCCATGGCCAAATTGGAAAGGTCAGTGAGGCGGCAATTTGTGGAGGCACTGAACGCAGAGAATATTAAAATTAGCAAGACGGTGTTCTAGCACAATGAAAAGGATTGGAAGAGGGAGATCAGAGTCAGGGAATTAAATTAGGCAGCTGCTAAGAATGTCCAGGTGAGTCAGAGGATCAGGACCTATAAGGGCAGTATAAATAAAGGAGGAATGACAGGAGGGGTTTACGGGGAAAGAATTGACAATCTGTGACAATTGTGGAATGAGAGATTTTGATGACTGGGGTGAAGGTTACATTTCGTAAAAAGAAACAAAGAATGGTCGACAGAGATGCAAGATGAAGAATTTTGTTTTTAGGCCTACTGACTTTGAGGTAGCAGGAAGAAATCCTGGAGACAGAGGTCTGAGTAGAAGATACAGAATTGGGGAAGAATCTTTGGGAGTGCCTGAGGTTGACCAGAAAGAACTGGGCAAGAACAGGTAAGGACTTTAAGCAGAACTGGAGGAGTATCCATCCAAAATCTGGGTAAACTGGGAAGGAAAAATAAGCAGCCAGAGAAGCAACAGCTCAAGTTAGGGTACAGTCAAGGTTATAGATATGTGTTACTGATTTTGGCAATGAGGAGGTTATAAGGATCCTTGAAGACTGTACTTTCAGTGAAACTGTCATGGATTAGTAGCCTTTCACAGTGATATCTACCCCACACCTGCATCAAAATCTTGCAGTGGCTGTTAACAAATGCCAACCCATTAACAGGGAGGGGAGAAAAAAGACTTGGGACTCTGTACTTGTAAAACCCTCTACCCTCCCCAGGCAGTTCTTTACACACTAACACTGTTGAGGTAAAAGGAGGCAACCAAATGAGGGAGCAAATGGAAGGTGTGTTTTGGATTATACAGTGGCCCATGGAAGTGTGGGAGGGGTACAGATGGCCCTTAGACAGACACTGGCGGAAAGTCAGAAAAAAAAATTGCAGTAAGCAGGTAAAGGGATCAAGAGTACACAGGAACTGGTCTTGGGATGACATTTCTTTCTCTGACAGTTTGTATGGAATTCTTGAGAAAAATTCCTCAAAGGGGCCTGGAATCTCAGAAGGGTCATGTTTTTAATGGGAACAGGGAGTGATGCTGCCCCATTACAACCATCTGTTCTAACAGAATGTCTGTACCGAGGAGGGATGAATAACATCAGCAAGGTGTTTGAAGCCTCATTTTCAAGTTTCTTTTTGATATGGATCTCCCTATACAAGCAAGCATCCCCAAAAGTAGTTATCTCAGGAAACCAAGGTTAGGATGACCAGCTCATTTGCTGGAGCTGCCAAGGTCCAGAAAAGTTTGGCTGCAGGCTGTTTTCATGTTTTATGTTTGAAAAGTTCTATAATGAAAGTTAAAAAAAGTTAGCATCTATTTGGAAAACCAGTTACTTTAGTTTATGGTTCCTTTTTTTCCCTCCAGAGCTTCCTGGAGATTGAGGTCTAATTCAAAGAAAACCAAACTATATAATAGAGTACCTGGGCAAAAAAGCACTTTTATAACATAACATTTGGGGTAGAGGAAGTATCCACTATCGTCAAAATTTCTATGTTTTCCTCTTCCTTATTGTTCAGGGACATTCCATGCAGCAAAAGTAAGGGGAGTGACAACATATGCCTAGCATAATTAAGCAAGCTAGAGCAGCTAGTCTGTGCAACTGATGATTTGTTCCCTCTAAAATTTTAAGGGTAGGTTCATTGTGACTCTGTTAGAAGTCTACTTGATGTGAATTCTGTAGCTGATAACCTATTTCAATTATCACTTTAAAATTTGTCATATGGATACATTATTACAATCATAGAACTTCAGTACCGTAATAATAAAACTTGAGAACTGAAGAGCACACATTTCTTCACGAATTTATTATATAAAACGCCCTCAGAGTATTTAATTTCTCCTCACTTTAATTACACATTAAGAAGCACAGTGGATGAGAAGCCTTTAAGATGACTACAGTTGCACGAAGGTCCCTTTCATGAAGGTAGCGTACGTACCTTAACAGTGTTCTAAAGGCTGGCCCAGAAAAACCCCATGTTACCTTATCACAATATGGAAAGCATTGTCTTCTTTTTCCACTAAATTATGGTGAAAAGTGCCACAGTTTTATTTAGCATTATGGTACATAACAGTTCTGTCTCAATTATGAAAAAATTAAAATAATCCTGAAAGACATCCTTTTTCTCCCCCCAATGATTTGAAAGCTGCATTTTTCCTGCCAATTTCAAACAAATCATCAGGTTGATCTACAGTAATCAGTTAAAACAATCACCAAGGCACAAGCTCAGCACATTAGCTATAGCTTGTAGCAAAAGGATATATCAATGTCTCACCTTAGTTAAAAATACATAATCCTTTTATTTTATAATGCAATAAAAGAAATTAACATCACATACACAGAAGACTAGGAAAGGGGAAACTACTTACTTCCGAAAATCCAGTAATGTAAACCTACTTGTACTTTTCCATAGTACATGAAAGTAATGTTTAACATGTTTTGAATTAAATTTAACCTGTGGGGCTACACAATGTAATTCTTAGGAGTAATAGTTTCATTCATTTCCAGGTCAGCTTACTGTATGATTAAGTAACACAAGGCACAGTAGCCATCTTTTTCATTATGTTGCAACACTGATCACGTGCCTCGATAAAATGGCTGATTCAACAAGATGATGGCAACACGAAGGGGAGACTTTGGATTGTCTATTTAAAATCTAGGTAATAAGTAATTAATAAAAACTCTATCTTAAGTGCACTTTCACATGCTTTTTGTTTATAATAAACAACAAACTTCCTAACTTTGTTGCAATAGGCTTGACTACCATTTCATTTGGCCAAATGCACTTTCCCCAGTAAACTTAAAATAACAAGAACAACAAGAACAAAAATCCCTGTCCTTTCATATACTAAGAAAGAGGATTGGCTACTGAAACAGTTCATTGCAAGACACATGAAGACAACATACTGTGGCATGAGTTGTTTTTTAATTTGTTGTGCTGTTACTAAAGTTCTGAGGGCTGCAGTTAAAACATTCCAATTTCTCCCTTCCATCTTTATTGATTCTCAAGATTTTGCACAGAAAACTCTTTGGGGGCTAGAACAGCAGTAATTGCATCACACTGTTTCAAAGACTTCAAGTTTCAAAAGCAAATCATTAAAAAAAAAATACAGTTCCTGATTTGAGTTAGATACAGGGACAAAAAAGTAGCACATACTTGAAGGTTACATGGTCTACAAATGGTGGCAATATTTTCCTTGGGAGAGTAGTTCTGTTGGTATATATTTTTTAAATACTCAAAAGGCTCAACCTCAAGCAGTAATAAACACAAGCAAAAGTGATTTAACCCTTAAAATAAATATTCAGAAAAACCTCTCTGTACATACAAGTGAAAGAATATGTAACACTTTCACGCAAAAAAATAATTATAATAATAATAAAGGATTTGTTCATATATGTAGCTGAAATCTGCTGTTCCAGCCCACATGTCCCCAATAAAGAAGGGAGGCACAGACAGAGGTGACTACTGTGGTTCACTATCTTACAGCCTTTTTGTACTGGGACACTATCACCACCAAACATTTATCCCTCTTGTTATATTTTTTAAATTTTTTAAATTTTTTCTTTTTTTTTTTTCTTCCTTTTTTTGTTTTATTTTGTTTTGTTTTACAGCATGCCAAATCCTTTGGCATACGTGATGGCCTTCAACAATCTCTCTTTAAGTTTTTCTTTGCTTGAATATTCCGGAAGTAAAAGCACATTAAAGCAAGTATGAGATGTAGGTAACCTAAATAGAGAAAAAGGGAAAAAACAGGAAAATAATAAGTCATGGGAAATACACTTAGAATTATATATAGCTGAGATGGTTTGCAATGCAAACTATACATTAATGCAAATCATAAACTTTTTGTTGTGTAATACCAAGAATCAGTTTGTCTTTATCCTATAAATTACTCAAAGCTAGTAACAATGATGATAAGATACTTATCCATTGAGTTTTTACTACATACCAGATACTGTTTTAGGTATTTAATTATTACAGTTCATTTCACTAAATCTTTCCACAACAAAACCACAGAGAGGACATCAGTAAATGCACTTCAAAGGTTAGGTCACTGAGAAGTAACTTCCTCTAAGGTGGAGAAAATATTCAAACCTGGTTTACAAGATTTCAAACTGTGTGCTCTTAAATGCGTATTAGAAATACTGCTGGCAATATGACTATGAAAATGATTTGATAACGGGATTCTAGCATAATCGAATGATAATCTTCCAAGCCTCAATGTAACCATTCTAAATAGATTATCATGTAACATGGCTTTCAACTAACAAGCTGGGAATCAAAAAAGTAAATGAATCATACTAATTTGAAAAATTCCAAACCAATGTGAGTCCCATAATAATTTTTAACTAGGGCAATTCCTTAAAAGTTTCCTCACACAATGACAGCAAAATATTTTCTCAATTGTCTAATATGATTTGAGGATTTGTACATAAAATCACAAAGGTGCTTAGAAACTATAAAGACAGTTCATATGTGTGTGATGAGGAATGCAAGGTTTTCAGTAGGTATAGAGTCACCACTTAATAATTACCTTTCTGTGTCTGGGCCATTTTTGGCTATAATCATCTTTAATTTTCCTAGTCCTCCCACAGGTGCTCTGTCTGTGCCCGTTGTAAACTGCAAGAAGAGTCTTTTCTGTTCATCTGTAAATGAATGAACGATTTCCCAGAACTCCCTAATGAGAAAAAATACAATACTGGTTTCAGTTTGGCATTCATTATGACTGGTACTAATATAAGCTTATGATTTGCATTTAAACTATATTAAGAGACAACTTGGAAGTTAATTATCAGGATAATATCACTTCTGGTGATTTAATAATTTCCAAGCAAATTTCTCTTAAACAGTTCTGAATACATAAAAATTTAGATTACAATATAGTAAAATATTAGTACTACAATAGTAAAAAATTGAGAAAACTCAAGTGTGTAATAACAAGAAATGACTATGTAAACTATGGTATAATCACATTATGTAGTCAGTAACAAACAAAAGACAAAATCCTATGAATTGAAAAAGACTGAAAGGAATATTGGGAAAAATTAACTCCAGGTGCCTTTGGGTATATATTTTATTTATCCTTTCTCCATTATTCTCCTTGTCTACTCATCCTTTAACTCAACTTTGGGGGGGAAAAGTGATACAGATTAAGGACAAAAGAAAAAAAAAGACCCCCTGCCCCAACCAACTGGCCCCAAATGCAAACAACTACATACATACCTAAGAGCAATAATACAAAAGTTCAATTTTTATAGGAACTAGAATACTTTTAACAAGTAATATGTGCTATGTATGGAGGAGGAGAATTATTCTGACATTTCTGCCACGTGCAGTTATTTTAAGAGAATGATTTATCCTCTGGCATTCCTAAAATCTATGTAATAAAAGCTATGTTTTAATGACACTTACGTTAGTTTGAGTTCTAAAAAACGAAATACAAGCTCATAAAGTGCAATCTTGAAGTTTGTTTGAATAATCAGGCATCTATAAAACATATATACACTAGTTCATAGTTAAATAATTTTTTTTTTTTTTTTTTTTGGAGACAGAGTCTCACTCTGTCACCCAGGCTGGAGTGCAGTGGTGCGATCTCAGCTCATGCAAGCTCCACCTCCTGGGTTCAGACCATTCTCCTACCTCAGCCTCCCAAGTAGCTGGGACTACAGGTGCCCGCCACCACACCTGGCTAATTTTTTTCTACTTTTAGTAGAGGTGTGGTTTCACCATGTTAGCCAGGATGGTCTCTATCTCCTGACCTCATGATCTGCCCACCTTGGCCTCCCAAAGTGCTGGGATTGCTGGCATGAGCCACCACGCCTGGTCCATAGCTAAATAATGTTAAGATTAAAACATTTTTTTAAAAAAGTATTTTTAGTCGCTTATATAAAATGCATTTTAATATTTATTCAGAAAGTTCTTTCCAGAGCCTGGTGTGGTGGCTCACGCCTGTAATCCGAGCACTTTGGAAGGCTAAGGTGGGTGGATCACCTGAGGTCAGGGGTTCGAGATCAGCCTGACCAACATGTTGAAACCCTATCTCTACTAAAATACAAAAATTAGCCGGGTGTGGTGGCGGATGCCTGTAACCTCAGCTACTTGCGAGGCCGAGGCAGGAGAATCGCTTGAACCCAGGAGGTGGAGGCTACAATGAGCTGAGATCACACCATTGCACTCTAGCCTGGGAAAAAAGCACCACTCCATCTCAACAAACAAACAAACAAACAAACAAAATTCTTTCCAGAATATTAGCAGAGAACATCACACATCCCAAATCAGTAATTACCATTTTCTAGTTTTTGATATTCTAATATTCCAACATACTATTTTTATTACCAAAATGCTGGCATTTTTGTTGCTGCAACACCATTTATCTGAAATAAATTAAAGGTTTTATTAGAATTCTTGGCTTTCTCCAATCTCTTGCCACTTCCCTTCCCTGCCCCTCTATGAATCTACCAGTCAGCCAGAGAAAACAAAAAAGAAACACACAACCACAGAAAACGGGACGCGAAACTAGCAGGAGCATCTCTCAGTTAAGGAGGAAAGGAATCAGACCCCAGTTCATGACATTCCTTTTGGGGAGGCTGGCAAGAGAAAAGAAGTCTGTTGTAGCACAGAGCCCTCCAACATAGCAGAAAAGCTGCCCTGCAGTGGGTGGTAATAAAGCCTCCTCACACTGCAGTGGGGCTCTGAAGCTTAACTGAACCAGCTACACCTAAGGAGGCAGATCAAAGAGCACTACCGAAGAGGAGAGACAGACCCTGCAGGAAGTGGCAGATGAGTAGTGGTCACAATGACCAGTCCCGCTATATAGCTGCTGCTTTGGTCTTTCTTTTAAATGAAACCTTTAAAAATTTTATACAATGAAAATAATTAGGGAACAAAATTTGTCTCTTCCTATAAGTGTTATGTGTGTTACATTAACACAGTGAATTAAATAAGAATGCATTTATTTAGAAAGCTGAAGAAAAAATGAAGAGGCTTCCAGGTTTCCACAAAAAAGTGGTGGCTGTATCGATCACATCCTACTAACATCTCTAAAAATCTATCCAGATCAAAAAGGGGAGAAATAAAAAAAAAAAAACCCTATGACTTAGGTCTAGAGTAAAACTAGGAGACAGAGCATTAAACTCCAAATACCATAGAAGTGGGGAAATGAGCAGGGTCCAGCAGGAGCTACATCGAAGAGTGGCTTGTGCAGAATCATACCGATTAGGGATCACCTAAGGCCAGACCGCACCCGCCTCCACCACCCGCCCCTCAACAGAGCACTACTGAGGGCAGGTTAGAGCACTGGCAACGGGGTGGTTAAAGGAAGGACTACAGAAAAGTAGTTGGGTCCAGCAATGGCAGGCTCAGGAATGCACCATGCATGAAAGGAAGACGGGTACCTTGGAAAGCAGAAGTGTCCCTTAAGTGGCTGTAAAGGGGTGGAAGCAGCTAATGAAAAAGAATCTTCATTAAGTGGATGGAGCTGAAAAATCAGAAAGTGGTGATTCTGCCGTTACTAAAGCAACAGAAGAGGGATGCCTTCAGCCAAGACCCCTAAAGCCATACAAATTCCTCTCTGCTCCACTCTAAGGTCTAGTAATAACATGTCCAGAAAAAAAGTAACATCTATTATAGAAACATAAACAAGAAAAACAGAATTCCTAAGTCCAAATAAAGTTATTATGGAAAGAGTCTGGCAAATGAGAAGCAAAACTTTCCGGTAGACAAAAGTACACCAGAAAAATTCAGTCATAAACAACAGGAAACTCATAACACCACATTCCAACACAAAGGGAGAATGTAGCAGCAGACAAGACAGACCACCAATGATAAGAAATACAAATTCAGAGAGAAATGAGCACATCTTAAATAGAAATAAGAATACTAAAAAATACTGAAGAAATATGCAAAGTAGTTTTGGAAACAAAGGCTAATTTTATTATAAGGTGACCAAAGAAGAAGCAATATGACTAAAATTTCTGAGGACAGAGTCTAGAAAATTAAAAAACAAAGAAAATGAATAAAATAAACCTAACTAAAGAAATGCGTATCAAAGCATAGTAACGAAAAAGATTAATAGCTGACTACATAAACATAAAAGCTTTCACTTGGCAAAAATCCTATAAGCAAGGTTAAAAGACAAATGGCAAACTGGGAAAAAATATTTGCAAATTTACCAGCATTAAAGGACTAATCTTCTTAACATATAAAGTTTCTAAAAATGAAGAAAACAACCGAGCAGCAAAATGAGCAAAAGACCATATAAAACTATAAACACCTCTTAAGTACAAGAAAAAATGTCCAGCATCATTCATAACTGAGGTAAACTCAAAAATTGTAAGTATAGTAAAATACCATTTCTCAATTGGCAGATAAGTAAACATCCACATTTAACAACACATTATGTTTGGAAAGTTTTAAGAAAAGAGATACTGTTGTAAACTGCTGGTGGGAATGCAAAATGTTACTTTTCTGTGAAGGAGAATTTGGCAGTATCTAGCAAAATTATATATGCATCTACCATTTGATGCAACAATCCCACTTCTAACAATTTATCTTAATGATACCTTACATATGTAAGGAATAATGCATGAACATAAGAGGATTCACTGTGACATTAGTACTAACAGCAAAAGGTTAAAAATAACCTCGATGCCTATAAATATTGATAAGCTATGCTGCATCCTCACAAAGTAGCAGTATTCAGTCCTACAAAACAAAATGGAAAACACCTCTGCAATGATGTAGGATGATTCTCAGGATACACTAGAAAGATTACTTTCCTAGTTCTGTCCTCTGATAAGGCCTACAAGTAGTAACATTCAAAACCAAAGGCCATACTTTGCATCTAAAATCTGACTTCTAAATGCCATTCTCCAACAATTTATTGGAAAAATAACTTATTCCAGGGCTGAGAATGAATGTTCAAGATTAGCTAGAAATTTCAAAATCTAAGAGTCATTTTAAAAGCACACGAAGGCTAAGCAATTTGAGTATCATTTAGAGTAATGACTGTGAAACATATTAAATACAAAAACATTTTCTTAATATTCAAAAAGGCAGCAAAACCAACCAAAAAACAAAATTAAATTGTCACTATTAAAGTTTTTACATTAACTTCTTACTCTAAAAACCTTAAATCTATTTTATCATGCCTCTTCAGTAGAACTGTTTTTCAAGGTAATCGAATGGCACCCAATGATGAGAAAAAACAGTGCCAGGTATATATGTAGGACAAGCAGATGGAATTTTTTTTCCCCTAAACAGCCATTTTGCAATCCCAATGAGATAACAGATTAAGGTAATGATACTGATAAATACAGAAATCAGGTGAAGGGCAGATGGCACGTTCTGGAAAGATGATGACAGCAGTGACATAGTTATTATTTATTTATTTTTTTGGTTTTATTCCCTCCCAACCTCCCCTACAAAAAGAGCAAACTGAGAAAACCAAAGACCCAGAGACATTATCTATAACAAAACCATGAACCATTGCATATAAGTGGACAAAACAAAGCTCTGACAAGTACAAGACTGGTTAGTAAGGAAGCAGATGGAAGGTAACTGACTGGGTTTCTTACAGTCCTGTGAACAGGAAAAACCTCAACACTGCCAACCCACTGGAAAGCACAGGCCATCTGAAAACAGGGCTGAAAGTTTAAAAAAGTTCTACAGGATCTAATTTGCAGACAATTACAAAGGGATCATGATGCAGTAAGCTCTGGGCCCTTAAAATTCCCGAATACCAAATCCTCCCACCATAACAAACCATGTACCAAGGAAAAACTTGTGGGAATAACTTCCAAATGGACCAGATCAAAGATAATAAAGACCAAAAAAAGTTCAAATATGTGTGTGGGGTAGAGGAGTAAAGAAGGCAGTTTCAGAAAGCGCAAGGGCATATTTTTGACCATTTTACAAAAACACAGACTTCTCCCTGTCCCTAAAAAGAAAAGTTATCCTGGCCTATCTCTCCCTCGTGCAAGTATGAGACACTCATTTCCCTCACAAAAAAAGAAAAATAAATACATAACCAACAGAACAGAGTGAAACAGTATAATTATTAGAGAAAGAGTATGTGCATATACATGAGAATGGTGTCCCTACAGAAAATGAAAGTAAACCAAAAAATATGGAAATAAAACATGAAAACTGTAAACAAATTTCAAACTGAGCTAAAAAGAATTTTAAAAATAACAGACCATTAGAAATGGGAAATTTCAGAATGAGGGTAACTGAAGAAAAGAAAGCCATGACACAACTAAGGAGTAATTAGAAATGCAAGGAAAAAAATCACATCAAATACAAAAAAACCTAAAACTAAATTAGAAGAAACATAAAGGTGAATAAAACAGAGTAATAATACTAGAAACTGAAGGCAGAGGAAAAATCTTAAAATCAAAAAGAAGTAAAGCCATGCCTGAGAGAGACTCTCCTAGATGGTCCAGAGACACAGTGATGCTGTGTACGGGCAGGAGGAATTCTGCTGTAATTGGTCCTGGGAGTGTTCACCTTTCCTGTAAGTGTTCCACAGCCCAGGGACACAATGTGGTCAGGAGCACTGCCAGGAACACCAGCAAGGGGGAGCCTGCCACCATAGGCACAAGGCTCACGAAGCACTCTCTGGACTACGAAAATCTAGTGGGGGTGCTCTTCCCTCACCCAAACACACTCTGTACAGCTCAGCCTGGAGAAGCCCCCTCAAGCAGCACTACTGGAACCAGTGTGAGCCCCAGTGGACTGAGATAAAAGCAACAAACCAAAATAGCACCACAAAGGCTCTGAAAAATGGTCACTGGAACCACAGCCCACAAATATATGCTAGTACCTACATGCTAAACCTAAACAGGTTACTACTGAAGTTAAAATTTTTTAAAAGTACAGTCTCCTGATATAATAACTAAAATGTCCGAGACACAATCCAAAACTTATCTGTCATACCAAGAACCAGGAAAATCACATGAAGGAAAGAAAATCAACGCCAACACTGGGCTGAGTAAGATGTTGAAATTATCTGACAAGGATCTTAATGCTGCCATCACAGAAATGATGTGACAAGCAATTACAAGTTCTACTGTTTCAAAAATGAAACAATAGAAAATCTCAGCAAAGAAACAGAAGTTACAAGGAAAAAAAAGCAATGGAAATTATAGACCTAAAAAATACAATAGGAGAAAAATAATCATTAGATGGGCTCAACAGTAGAGTGAAGATGACAAAGGACAGAAATCTGAACAAAAGAGAGAAAATAGACTGAAAAATGAACCATACCTCAGGTACATGTGGAACAATAACAAATGACTCAACATTTGTATCATTAGAGGCCTAGAATGGAGACAAGAGTGACGCTGAAAGAACACCTGAAGAAATAATGGTTGAAAATTTTCCATGTTTGGCGAAAGATACAAACTTACAGCTTCAAGAAGCTGAGCGAACCCCAAACAACATAAATAAAACTATTCTTCGGGAATAACGGGAAAATAAAGTCATCTTCAGAAAGAGAAAAAAAGAATTTCTCACTAGCAGAACTGCTTTTGAAGACTGGCTAATGGAAGTAATAAAAGATGGAATCTTGGAAAAATAATGGAAATAACAGAAACATGGGTACATACAACAGAGCATCACTCCCTTCGTAAGTTCTATAAGTCATATTGGATAACTGATACAAAAACTGTTAACAGGATTAATCCTCAAAACAATACTATTTAAAAGTGGGGAAAGAGACGTAACTGAAATTAAGGTTTCCACATCTCATTCCAAGTGATGGTACTGATGGCAGTGAATGGTGATAAGTCACATTATCTATAATGTGATGCCCACAATGACCATGAAAACAACTATAAAAAACACATAAAAGGCCAGGCACGGTGGCTCATGCCTGTAATTCCATCACTTTGGGAAGCTGAGGCGGACAGATCACAAGTTCAAGAGTTCGAGACCAGCCTGGCCAATATGGTGAAACCTCATCTCTAATAAAAATACAAAAATTAGCCAAGCATGGTGGCATGTGCCTGTAGTCCCAGCTACCCAGGAGGCTGAGGCAGGAAGATTGCTTGAACCTGGGAGGCCGATGTTGTAGTGAGACAAGATTGTGCGACTGCACTCCACCCTGGGCAACAGAGTGAGACTCCGTCTCAAAACAAAACAAAACAAAAAAACGAACAAACAAAACAAACCCAAACACCAAATAAATCAAGGGAAAATCTTAAAAAATATTCAAGTAATCATGGAACACAATAAATAAATAACCATAAACAGAAGACAGAAACAGAAAACAAACAATAAAATGGCAGACTTCGCCCTAACATATCAATAATTACCTTAAATAGAAATGGTCTAAACAAATTAAAAGGTAGAGACTAACAGTTTTTATTAAAATGACAACTATATGCTGTTTACAAGAGATTCATTTCAAATTCAGCAACACAGGATGAAAGTAAAATGACAGTAAAAGACAGATCATGCAAACATTTAAACAGAAATGGTTACATTCCTATCAGATTCAGAGCAAAGAAAACTGCAAAACAGAAAAATCTTATATGATAAAGGATCAATCACCAAGACATAGTAATTCTAAGTGGGTATGAACCAAATGACAGAGCCTCAAAATAAATGAAACAAAACCCTATGACAGAGATAAAGAGATAAATCTCAGAAGCAGACCTATATACATATTCTCAACTGATTTTTAACATGTGAAAAAAACAATTCAATGAAGGAAGAACATGCCTAGAAAATACACAAAGAACCCTTAAAACTCAATAGTAAAAAACCAAATGGACTCTTGGTATTTAATCCCAGAGAAATACAAACTTTTTGTTTATAACTAACATCACAGTTAATGGTAAATATTATAGTCTCTCTCAGTAAAATGAGGAATAAAGAAAGAATACCTTCTACCGAAGGTTCTAGCCAATGCAACAGAGGAACAGTAATAAATTACATAAAGATTGGAAAGAAACCTGTCTTGATTTGTAGATGATATAGCTGGTTACCAGAAAACCCTATGAAATCTACTAAATAACTACTAGAATACATCAATTTAGAAAGGTTATAGGATACAAGGTCAATATATAAAAATCAATTTTATTTCAATATAGTAGTAAAAAACAAGTGAAAAGCAGTATTTTAAAATACCACTAATAGCATTAGAAACATATTTTAAATGTATTCCTAACCAAAGAGTACATGATTTCAACATTAAAAACTTTATAAAACAGTGCTGAGATAAACTAACAAACATATAAATAAATGGAGAGAGGTACGGTGTTCAAGGATTGGAAGAATGTATTGTTAAAATGTGAATTCTCTCCAAATTGACCTACCCTGATCAAAGCAACCCAAATCAAAATCTCTGCAGGCTTTGCCTTTTTTTTCATTTGTAAAAATTAACTGATTCTAATATTTATATGCAAATAAAAGAGTCAAAGAACCTAATGAAAAAGTCGTGGGACTCACAGCATCTGATTTGAAGCTGCAGTAACTATAACAGTGTCGTTTTGGCAAAAGGACCAAACAAATTAATAGAACAGAATGGAGATTCCAGAAACAAGGCTCACACACAGATTGATTTTCAACAAGGTGCAAAAGCAATTCAATGGGGAAAGAGAAGTCTCTTTAACACATGGTACTGGAACAAATAAATAAAACTATTTAGAAAATGAATGACATCCACTATCTAACAGCATCACAAAAATTTACTGGTGGTGGATCACAGATTTACACATAAAATTTAAACCTCTATTATACTATTAGAAGAAAAAATAAGATATTTGTGGCTTTGGGCTAGGCAAAGATATAAAAGGACAAAAAAACATAAAAGAAAAAATCAATTAGACTTCAAAAATTAATAATTTCTGCTCACCACAATACACTTAAGAAAATGAAGCCACAGACTTGGAGAAAATAATCATAAACTACGTATCAGAAATGGGCCTTTTATATAGAATACACGGTATTCCCCACTTACCCATGGGGAATGCGTTCCAAGACCTCCAGTAGATGTCTGAAATTGCAAAAACTCTGTATATACCATTCATGATTTATTTTTCCTTCTTCACAATTTCATAAATACTCGTTTTTACCACAGATTTTAGCAACCTCAACATATGATTTTTAAATTCTTTCCTTAAAGGAAGCACTTTCCCCAGCTTCTCTTTGGCATATTCGAATTTCCAACATCACTGCTCTTGTGCTTCAGGGGCCATTATTAAGTAAAATGAGGGTTACTTGAACACAAGCATGCGATACTGCAACAGTCGATCTGACCAATAGACTCAAAGTGGTGGGTAGTCTAGACAACATGGATATACTGGAAAAAGGATAATTCATGCCCTGGGTGGAAAGGTGGGAGATTTCACCATGTTACTCAGAATAGCATGTATTTTAAAACTTAAGAGTTGTTGGCTGGGCGCAGTGGCTCACACCTCTAATCCCAGCACTTTGGAAGGCTGAGGTGGAAGGATTGCTAGAGTCCAGGGGTTTGAAACCAGCCTGGGCAACACAGTGAGACCCTGTTTCTACAAAAACAAACAAACAAAACAAAACAAAAAAACTAAAACTTAGCTGCAC
Source organism: Chlorocebus sabaeus (assembly GCF_047675955.1). Lineage (NCBI taxonomy): Eukaryota > Metazoa > Chordata > Mammalia > Primates > Cercopithecidae > Chlorocebus > Chlorocebus sabaeus. The sequence goes on along the minus strand of NC_132929.1, from coordinate 3,383,639 downwards.
AACTGTGGTACCAGCTACTCAGAAGGCTGAGGTAAGAAGACTGCATGAGCCCACGAGTTTCAGTTTATAATAACCTGTAGTCATGCTACTGCACTCCAGCCTGGATGATAGAGACTTCGTCTCTTAAAAAAAAAAACCAACCAACCCACCCTCCCTCCCCAGCCCACACCCACCAACACACACACACACACACATCAAAAACGCTGAGTTATTCATGGAATTTTCTACTTAATATTTTTGGACCACTGCTGATCAAAGATAACTGAAACCAAAAAAAAGCAAAACTAAAGATAAGGCATAATGCTATATTTTAAGAAAATATTTATAGTCAATAGAAATACAAAAATCCAATATTAAAAATGAGGAAAAGACACTTTTAGTTAAATATGTACCTACTATATGCTTTGGAAACTCCACTCCTACATGTTTGCCCAGGAGAAATAAAACATTTCCACAATAAAACTAGACAGCTTTATTCACAATAGTTCCAAACTGGAAACAATCCAACTGTCTACCAACAGGTAAAAAAACACATTTTGCGTATTCATATAATGCAACAGTACTCCATAATTTTTTTAAAGGCACTATAAATCAATGCAATAACATGGATGAATCTAAAGAGTCTCGATGCAGTACAAGTATATAAGATTCCACTCATAAGAAATTCTAGAGCAGACAAAAGTAGTGTACAGTGACAGCAATTAGGACAGTTATTGTCTGTTCTAATGGGGGACAGAGATTCACTGGAAAGGAAAACATGGGAACTCTGTGTTAATGGACATTGTCTATACCTTGACTGAAATATGGTTACATAAACATAATTTTTAAAAACTAACCCAGTTAAGCCCTGGGTATTTCACTGTATTAAAATTTTACCCCACACAACATCGACACCACCATTATTACCACCACACTGATTAACATTTAGAGAGCAGTTAGGGAATCACATTATTTTGAAAATTAGTAAATAATGGGAAAGAATTAAGCATTATTGTATCTGATATGTACATATTTATATACATGTATACAGGTCTTATATGTGGATCTGTAATTTAGGGTAGTCATAGAGTTGATGAGAAAGAGTTTTTCTTAAGAAGTATTACAGGTAATAAAGGAAGGAGGAATAAAGAATTCAAATATCACAATTTTGCAACCCTTAATGAATTAGCAGATCTAGGCAATCAGAATCCATGATAAAAATTACTAGAAAAGACAGAAAGCAAGTGAGACTTTAAGTTATTCCTGTAAACCAACATCTATGAAGTATTTGGGAAGGAAATAAAGTCTGAATCTGTTTTTCGTTTTTTTTGAGACAGAGTCTCACTTTGTTGCCCAGGCTGGAGTGCAGTGGCGTGATCTAGGCTCACTGCAACCTCCGCCTCCTAGGTTCAAGAGATTCTCCTGCCTCAGCCTCCCGAGGAGCTGGGATTACAGGTGGCCGCCACCACACCCAGCTAATTTTTGTGTATTTAGTAGAGACAGGGTTTCACCATGTTGGCCAGGCTGGTCTCAAACTCCTGGCTTCGGGTGAACTGTCCGCCTCGGGCTTTTTTGCATGTATTTTTCAGTTGCTGAAAGAGCTCTCCCTGATTTCATTTCTTGTTGACTGCTTAGAGACATCTTTCCAAATGTCCCTCCTTGTCACTTTTTCAAAGTTAGGGGCAGGGACTGCACGTTTTTTTGATTGGTAATTTTTGTTTCAAAGGTTTGATTCAGATTCAGAGTTGATTTTGCTAGGCACGGTGGCTCACGCCTGTAATCCCAGCACTGTAGGAGGCCAAGGCGGGCGGATCACCTGAGGTCAGGAGTTTGAGACCAGCCTGGCCAACATGGCAAAACTGTATCTCTACTAAAAATACAAACATTAGCTAGGCGTAGGGGTGTGCATCTGTAACCCTAGCTACTCAGGAGACTGGGGCAGGAGAATCACCTGAACCCGGGAAGCGGAGGTTGCAATGAGCTGAGACCACGCCAAACTGTACTCCAGCCTGAATGACAGAGCAAGACTGTTTCAAAAAAAAAAAAAAAATTAACAAAATCTTATTTCTAGTGGTTTACTATTAATTATGCTGGCAATTTTTAGCTGAAATATATTAAGCAGCCTCGCTGTTATTTTTATGAATTCTGCAACAATAATACCAACCAAAATATCTATACAGGCATACCCCAGAGATACTGCCAGTTCAGTTTTAGACTATGGCAAATAAAGTGATTATGGCAGTAAAGTGAGTCACACACATTTTTTTGTTTCCCAGTGCTTACAGAAGTTATGTTTACACTATACTGTAGTCAAGTGTGTAATAGCATTGCCTAAAAATAAGTACATTATCTTAATTTAAAATCATTGCTAAAAATGCTAATGAAGTGAGCACATTTTCTTGGAAAAATGGTGCTGGCAGACCTGCTTGATGCAGGGTTGCCACCAAAATCACAAAGTATCTGCAAAGTGCAATAAAGTGAGATATACCTGTATTGTCCTTTTTCTCCTGTTATTACAAGCACTATTTTAAGTCTTCAACTACCGAATACTTGTAGACTATTTAATGAATTAATATTTTCATCATATTTATATTGAGAAAATTAAGAAGCTGAATTTAGTTAGAAACGGTTTAGAATATCATCAACTCTGATGATGAGTTGGAAGCTACTTTATCTGTCATTTTTCACATAACACTAGCTTGCCCTTCAAATCATATATTTAAAAATGACCTTAAGATACACACCAAGTAGGGATTATGTTGTTATAAAAAGCTAGAAATAAAATTAAGACTTTAATTTCAAAGATAATTTCTCTATAAAGAATAGCACAAGATATGTTCAACTATTCTCAGAGATGCATCAATATATGACTTTATAACTATTAGAAATTATATCTATGATCAATCATATTACAGAGATATTGCTGTTATACTCCTTGTGCCCTTTAATGAATCACCTTTGAAACTCTGAATAGGTAGCAGCATAGAGGTTGCTAAGAGTAAATACATTTACCACTGCTGCCAGAAATGACCAAAGGTGCACCAAAAAGAAGAAATACTGGTGAGTTCCCACAAACGACAATGAAGAACCTTATAAAATAACAGAACGAATGAATATAACGTAACACACAGCCATCTCTTGGTATACGTGACAGGGATTGCTTCCCGGACTGCTTGTGTATACCAAAATCCATGCACACTCAAGTTCCGCAGTTAGCCCTGCGGACCTGGTGTGTATGAAAGTCAGCCCTCTGTATATGCAGGTTCTGAGTCCCACCAATACTGGATTGGCCCTTAGTTGAGAAAAAAAATCTGCATGTTAGAGGACCCATGAAGTTCACAGCTGCATCATTCAAGGGTCAACTGTAATATAAAAATAACATTTACTGCTAGAGTTGATATTCATTCTAGTGTTTATATACTTGAGTCTTAGAGCAATAGCCTTGGGAGACAACTTCCAGGAAGGTACTGTTTGCATACCTTCTCACTGCAATCCATCAGTGGTTGTCAAAAGGGTATTTTTGTCTCTTGAACCAGTCTCAGTAGGGGATGGGGAAGCCTGTGTCTTTCAGAATTGGATGGCATAGTACACAGAAGTAGACAGTACAGTAGCAAGGGCATTTGCTTAAAAGCAGATAGAATTGGGAGCCTCCACATCTTTCTGTGAGAATTTAGGGCTCAGTTTCTTAAGGTGTAAAATGGAAATACTACTATGTATCTGGACATATTATCTTAAGAATTAAATAAAAGACTGTACCATTTCACTCAAAAGGTGCTTGATCCTGGGTAGCCATGTAGTTCACAAATGCAGAGTTCAACAGAAAGGAAAAATATGCAGAAGTGGTAGCCTTATTTGAATTATCTTCTAACCAGCAGTAAGCATACTCTTAGCCAGTGAGAAATACTAGATAATCCATACCCCAAATGCAGGAGAACACATGAGACTTACATATAACAACACTTCATTCATGAAAGCAATCACAAGATTAGCTCTGAAAAACGGTGATTATATTACAAACACAAATCTAAGTATATAGATAACAATTTGTGAGTTTGCTTATTTGGGAATTAGTGCCTAGAGATAAAGGTCTGAGGCAAAATCACACACCCCTTTGGTGAATCAAATCTTCCTTTGAAGAATTAAGTACCTCACCTAATCAGAACAGAGTCCCTGGTATAGCCACCGTCATATTCTGTAGTTTCTTCTAATGCTTGGAAATCTAGATTCTGCAAATTTAAGAAAATATGTCTTAGTATCTGCTATACTACTGTATCATTACAAACAATAAATTGATACATGACTTTCTGCAGACACCTGCTTTCTTACCCGGCTTCCACATATAAGCAATTCAATTTCTTCTGGTCTGAATAAGTACTTTAAGGGAGATTCATTGGTCACCATATGAAAACCTCTCCGAAAAGCCTTGAACTGTTTTTCTACTGATTTATTGAGAATGTAGTCAGAATAAAGATTGACAAATTCCTGTAGAAAACATTAATCACAAGAACTTCTTATAATATGCTATGCAAACAAAACACAAGTTATTGGGCTGCATAGCTTTTTAATTTTTCCAAGAAAAAAACATTCAAGAATATTCTTAAAAATTCAATTTTACACCTACAAAGAAAACTACTTCTTACAATTTCACAATTCTCTGTTATGGCCAATATGAAACTATGAAAAGGCCATATACATAAAACTGTCATACATATAAATGTCAATTTTGATAATGTATTAAACAGAACTGAATATAAATGCTGGAGACACAGAAAATTCTTTAGGTTCGCTCAACTAGATATGCAAACAGACACATTTAAATCATGTACCCATCTATTTATAAATGCCACCGTTTTAAGAGAGTAGAATGTATTTGATTTAATCAAACCAGGAAGTCCCATGTTTTCTACCATAGAATATTTGGTAAGCTGCCTACTGTATCCAGTTCAGCAAAATGTGGAACTACTGACTGACACATAAACTACTGTATCAAATCATAAAAGGAAAATGTGCTTTGTACCCTTAGTGTGTATAATATTTAATCAAAAAATTGTATCAATATAAATATGTTTCTTAAAGGTATACTATATATTTGTCATAATTTTTTCCTTGTTATGTTCTGGGTTATTCCCATTCCAGATGAACACATTTTAGTCAACAGAAACCCAAATCTAATGTAAAGAATACTTTTCAGAAATGTATTTATATCACAAACAGGATATACATGTGTAAATTAAATGTAATTTTTATTTGTTCTGTGATAAAGACCTTAATCATGAGGTTCCTGCTTACAGCTTAACACAGGAAACACCCTGCTTCTTGCTTTATCCTACAACCACACTTAGCTATTAACTATCTCCTGTTTCATGTCCTCTTTCTCTAAAAGGGGCTTTAGTGCCCAACTGTGTGCTTTCATACCAACTTATATTCAAGATTTAGAAAACTGGACTCTAGCATTTACATAAACTTGGTTACTTGATTTGTGTGTATTTTTTTTTGTACAGATTGTATTAGATACTTCTTTAAAAATTATAAGCATACATGCTTTGAAATTGTTAATGAAGAGACAAAACATGACATAAAAACATTTATTACCTTCCTGTTTTCATTTGTAATTGGAATTTTATCACCATTTTCCTTTAGATCATACATCATTGGGTTACCAAAAAGATCTGTCTGTGATATCTGGAAAGTGATCATCATGTCGTCTTCCACATTCCCTTCATACTCCAATAAATCTTTTAAACTCTGATATAGAACCTAGCAACCAGAAATGGTAAATTGAGGCCACCATAGAACTACAAAATACAACAAATAATTTATATCACTCTTCTTAGAAGATAACAAAAATCTTATCAATAAAAATTGTAAAAAGTATAGACAATATCCTTCCAGTCCCCCAGTTTCCAACCTATAAAAGAAAGACTGTCAGTCACTGTGATGTTCCATTCTCTGCTGAGAAACTCCATACCACCAATTTAGCAACAGATTTCACACTGTGCTCTATAAGAAATTCTGTAGTGTCTCAAGGTGGGGGTGGGGGTGGCAGCAGGCACACTCATTGTAGCTACCAAGACCCTTAGCCAGGGCTGCTCTGATGTTACCTATCTCTTAAGATTTCACTAAAGCACAAACAAAATGTTTAGAAACACTTCTCTATGGAATCAATCTTTAAAAAGCTTTGTGCTGACAGCAATATATAAAAATGTCCCCCTTTGAGTTTTTAAGTGTTTGTGGTACTTCGGTCAGATTAAACATTTTTATCTTATTGATAAAAGTATCAACAAAGATTCTAAACAAAAACTTTAAAATTTTGATATAAATAAATTGTATTTTTGCATTTAAATAAAATCTAAGAGACTGAATTAAAAAATGACAACTTACTGGGTGAGAGTCTCCCAAGTCACGAAAAGTTCCTTTTTTCCCCATTAGCTTTCTGTAGACAACCATGGGAAAATGTACATCCAGTATACAGTTATTGTAAATAGCCAGACCCAGTACTATGCCAATCAGAGTAAACTGACCCTCAGTTTCAAAAGAAGACGGATTAAACCAAAACAATTTTGTAGATTCATCGTATGTGAACATACCTGTAAGAAATGATTTTTAAAAATACATTACTTTTGTATTTTATTAAGAAATGATAACACAAATGTAAATTTAATTATGCATATAAAACATTTAAAATATATGTAATTAGGCATGCAACATTGATTTCTATTATATTAGTACTTGAGAAAACAATGTCCACATATATCTAACTGTTATAAATTGGGGTGAATAGTGATATGTAATTTTATGAAGCCAAAGGAATAAAGTAGTAAGTAATTTGGTGGCATCGGGTAGAAAAATACATTCATTAAATTCAAGCTTTCTAATTTTCTACTATAACATAAGAAAAGTTATATTCATACTTTATCCACCCATAGCTGAAAAATAAACATAAAAAAAACAAAAAATGGCTATATTTTGAAAGTGTTTCATTTATAAAAATATAATTACTTATATTTGTACTACATGTACTATTTTTGAAAACAATTTTTTTTTTTTTTCTCGAGATGGAATCTTGCTGTGTCGCCCAGGCTGGACTGGAGTGGCACGATTTCAGCTTACTGCAACCTCCGCCTCCTAGGTTCAAGAGATTCTCCTGCCTCAGCCTCCTGAGTAGCTGAGACTATAGGCGTGCGTCACCACGCCCAGCTAATTTTTTATTTTTAGTAGAGAAGGGGTTTCACCATGTTTGCCAGGATGGTCTCCATCTCTTGACCTCGTGATCTGCCCGCCTCAGCCTCCCAAAGTGCTGGGATTACAGGCGTGAGCCACCACGCCTGGCCTAAAAAACAATTTTTAATCACAGTAAGGAAAGGTTTGTTTTTTCAAAATCAGACAATGGTGCCATGAAATTTTTCTAGCATTTTCCTAATAAAATCAAATGATCTAAAATACATAAACTTGGATAAATCTGATGAACTTAGATAAACAAAGCTATTTAATACACATTAATTATGGGCTAATATGTAAAAGAATAGTAGTTTAGTAGTCTTTCAATTTCACATGGCCTTCACTATGCAATCCTGAATCACGGAGGCCTTTTTTTTTTTTTTTGAGACAGAGTCTCACTCTGTCGCCCAGGTTGGAGTGCAGTGGCGCGAACTCAGCTCACTGCAAGCTCCACCTCCCGGGTTCACGCCATTCTCCGGCCTCAGCCTCCGGAATAGTTGGGACTACAGGCGTCTGCGTAGAGGCCTTTTTTATATCACTCATTGGAAAATTGGGGCCGGGTGTGGTAGTTCACACCTGTAATCCCAGCACTTTGGGGATACTGAGGCAGGCAGATCACTTGAGCTCAGGAGTTCAAGACCAGCCTGGGCAAGATGGCGAAACCCCATCTCTACAAAAACACAAAAATAAGCTGGGTGTGGCAGCATGCGCCCGTAGTCTCAGCTACTTGAGAGGCTGATGCATGAGGATGGTTTGAGTCTCGAGCCTGGGAGGTGGAGGTTGCAGTGAGCCAAGACAGAGCCACTACACTCCAGCCTGGGCATCAGAGCCAGATCCTGCCTCCCTCCACCAAAAAATAAGACTTAAAAAAAAGAAAATTGGGATCTTTGGTTTTATCTGAATGAGTACTACTAAAAATTGATTTCTTCCCTTTTAAATGACTAGGGAAAAGAAATTTTAATTGAATTTAGAATATTTTCGTTTTACTAAATGTTTAGTTTCTACTGTGAAACAATGAAAACATCTTAAGAATTAAGTCTGAAAAAAAATCTGTAATTTCCAATAGAAAAGTGGAGCTTAGAAATCAGAAATCAAATTATACAGTATATAAGTATTTTAATGAGAGTTTTTAAGAATTTTAAAATCTTTGAAAATGTTATTATCACTTTAAGTTTAAAAATATGGAGCTTTAACATGTTTCCTCGATCACTAGACGCATGAATTAAGCCTAGGACATTTTCTGAATGCAAAATGATTTGAAAATTAAACAATTCATATTTGAGTTTCATGGTTTCTATCTAAACATTTTTTACAGGCCAAGTTACAATATCCATGGAAATGCTTTCAGTTATAAATATGGTATTAACAGGATCAAGAACAGCTGACAAGTAATTACAATTAATAAATTTGTTCAAGTTGGCAATGGTGTGTCTAAAAAATTAATGAATTTGATAAAATGTCACAAATGCCCTTCCTTGGAACCAAGAGTTATAAGCTATAAGTTAATCAGAATATAACTCTGAAGTTCCATTTTAGGCACATTTTCTCATGTTCCAGGGAGAAAAGCACCATAACCTCCTGTAAAATATTCCTTTTTGATACTTCTACTGCCATCACTTCAGTTACCTTACTGGAACTACTTAATCTATGTTTTTTCTTACAAGTATTTCTGCATATAATGCAGTATGCTTTATAGCTAAAGTTTAACATTTCTAGATACATCAAAAGCTAGAGCTAAGGTTTACCAAATTTAAGAACCTTATGAAGTTTATAATTTTGTATCTCAAAAGGGGCACGGTCTTATGTATCTTTGATTTACTTAGAACAAACTACATACAAATGGCATAGTTTTTTAGTTATTAATAAAACACTAGCTAGACTATAGATAAAGGGTGTGTGTGTGTGTGACTAAGAACAGTAATAGAAAGGTCAACTCAATTAGAATCAACGGGCTATAACAGCTCAAATCTCAAAGCTGAAGGGACATGACATACATTATTCTACGCATACTCCTCACAATTCTGATGGTACCTTCAGTGGAAACCTTTTCCTATAACTGTCATGTACTCAATTTTAAATGTAAGAAAGTTCAGTTACTAAGTGGTTGTATTTACAGTAGAAACTAAACCAGCTGAGAATTATGCAGTTAAGTAGACTACCCAAAAGACTGCATCTTTTCCCTGTTCTACTTTATCACAAAAGGGCAAAAACTAAAATTCCGATCCTTCACTTTCAAATGTCCATATCCCATCAGCCTTTCCCAAACTGTGTTCCACAACAACTCTTCTGGTAGGGCAGAAAAAGAGTTCTGGAGTTCAAAAAGTTTGGGGGAAACATTACCTATATTAAGCCCCAATAAATCCCATAGCAAATAAACCTTCATGTGGTATCAGCTAGTGTTTCTTAACGCTGAGCATGACATACTTGTGAGACAGTCTCTCAACACTCTTCAAATCATTGTTCTTTGAAGTTCACAGGTCAGGAAAACCGTGAGTCTGATGATGGTTTTAGACAACAAAAAGCAAAGAAATCCCTCCAACTGTTCCAATGTACCATTCTAAAGTGCTTTCCATTCAATTTACCAAAGAGATAATTTCCTTCATTAGAGTATTCCTTCTAAGAAATAGAAGAATTTGAATAAATTAGTGATACAAATCAGTCCCTAAAACCTACAAATTCAGTCATGATGTGTGATTAAGGGTAATCCATACCAAATCCTTCTTTTGCTGCTCTTCATAGCTGAGAATATTTATCAACTAAGATAAACAAATAACTAACTCAAAAAGACAATATGACACCATAATCACATTACTGAAGTATTTACCAATATCTGGATTGAAGATTTCCTCCACAACCAGCTGAAAAAATTCTTTGGAAACACCTCCTTCATCAACTCCTTGTTCTCCTTCAAATTCCACATACAACTGCTTCTTCAAGTCTGCAGGATTTTCCATAGCGATCATCTCTAGCTAGTGATTGAAAAGACAAACATGAAAAGAAGATGACTGCTAGTATCAACAAAAAGGCAAAATAAAAACAAGGAGTAGGGTTAGGAAACAAATACAAATTTTTGACTTTTTGTATGTAAATGGAAACAGAAAGCAAACTGATAAAAAGCCAGTGAAGACAAAGATTCAGTCTTAATGATAATGAAAAAGACACAAAAGATACCAGCATAGTAAAAAGCTTACGAACTTTACTGATTTATTACAAAATTAACATACAGTTAATTAAGATTTTATTACTTGTGTGTTAACAAGTCTGGACTACACAGGACATGGAAAAGCAGCTAAATACTTTCAACAAAAACAATGAAGTAGAAGTCTGACCTCAAAACTGTCCATTAGTAGTCCTTTATTTTTATTAGAATAGAAACTCAAGAGTTAAGTCTTAATATCTACTGTCATAAGTAAAATATTTCAATTAAGAAAAGTACATTGAATAGTAAAGCAGTTTATGATCTCTCACAATATGACTTAGTACAAATTACCACCTTTTAATGGGTTAGAACCCATCTTATATTCACATTTCCTTAAAAGTAGGTGAGACATAACCTTACTCATGTCCTTACTTTTTTCGGGATGAAGTCTCACTCTGTCTCCCAGGCTGGAGTGCAGTGGCGCGGTATCAGCTCACTGCAACCTCTGCCTCCTGGGTTCAAGTGATTCTCCTGCCTCAGCTTCCTGAGTAGCTGGGATTACAGGCAGGTGCCACTACGCCCGGCTACATTTTTTATTTTTAGTAGAGACGGGGTTTCACCATGTTGGTCAGGCTGGTCTCGAACTCCTGACCTCATGATCCTCCCACCTTGGCCTCCCAAAGTGCTGGGATTACAGGCGTGAGCCACCGCACCCGGCCCTTACTCTTAAATTGTAAGTTATCAAACTTTAGTGTCTAGCATTTTCTCAACTAAAAATCTTTTACCAAATATTCTTGTGTACCTATAGAATTATGAATATGCAGTAATTAACCTCATTGAGATTAATCACAAAATCAACACTAGCAGTAGTAACTGTTTATACTGCATTTTGTTTTATGTATCTAAAATTTACTAACAGTACGACTGTATCCAGTACATGGACAGATACTGTATCTAGTACATGGATGGATACTGTATCCAGTATCCATCATTATCTCCTAACTTGCCTTCAAACATCTGTTGGCTGGTTAAAAAATTTTAATCTTGGAGATGAAAATTTACCAAAACAGGATATTAAATGTGTTCAGGTTATTCCAACTATTCCAAACAGAGTTTTAAAAATGGTTTTGAAAAATGCAATAATCATTGAAACAACTGTAATACAGCACAACAGTAGTTAAGGTAATAATACTAATTTGGACAATCTAGTCTGTCTATAAAAAATAAAATCTCATAAATTAACGCATCAGGTCAGGTTGCCCTAGAGCATTGTTTTTTTTCAAACTTGTCACCTGCAACTCATTAGTGGGTAGTCTAATCCATTTAGTGGTTTGCAATCAGCAATGGGAAAATCAGAATGCATTCCACAAAGTAATGGACACCTCGTGTTTTGTGAAACTTCTGTTTCAATCAGATGTCAGACGGATATGCATGCACTGGGATGCTATGTAAAATACTAGGGATTGCAGTCAAAGAGTTCGACAAAACTAGCTGAAATCATCTTCTGGGTATCTTCAACTTTAGGGTCCCATTCTGTGAATTTAGTCTTCACATTTAAATAATGTCTGTTCTTGTTCAACACCCATCTCTAATATTTACAAAATCATTTTTAGGCCACACAGTTTGAGACTGTTTTGTTGTGGAAAGATCAAGAGTCAGTCAGAATACACCTTACTAGTCCCACCTCTCACTTACTATAACTTTTAACCTTTAAACTTTAGCAAGCGATTCAATTAAGCCTCAGTTTCCTCAACATACTATAAGTTGTGAAGGCTTATTAAGAATATATGAGAAAGAGTGTTACCTTTTAAAACAATTTTGCTCTTTGAACAAAAGATTTGCAATTTTGTGTCCCCAAAGGAACTTAACATAGACTAGTTCCAAGATCTAGAGTCAAACAAATGTAGATGTGAAAATAACCTTGGGGAAAAAAAAAAATAGTTCCAGTTGGAAACCTGTTTCAAGCTACAGAGTATATAGAATTCTGAGGAGACTAAAATTAGAATTAACATCTTAGCTCAAATGTGGGACCAGGCCAACATTCCATATTGCCATGTAATCCATTCTGAGTTTCCTTATGCCAGTTCCCAACTGGCTAGTGTTAAAGATGTAAGTCAGTGTTTACATGTACCTTTACATCCAAAGGTATACTTGCTTTTATAAAATATAATGTATTCCAAAGTGGAAAAAAAAAAGATTATCTGGTATTTAGACTATGCATTCTACAGCTTTTCCCCACTAACATTCATTGATGAGAGCTGACTCCTCATCATCAATGTAAAACCTTTTAAAGGACGTGGTGGAGAATTTCTACAGGATTGAGAGGCCCTGTGCTCTACCTAGTCTCAGCTCTACCTAAGACATGTCAAATGACAACTGAAGCAAATTTATCTTTATGATCCATAAGATGTTACATGCCTGTCCACTTCCACTGATCTCTATTCTATGCTCCCCACCTTGGTGCCAAAAGAATGTAATGCAATGCAATACGTTCTATTGTAAATGTAAACATACAACTTTACCTATTTCATCTGTAAAATAAGCATAATAATATAGCAATAAATTAATGTATGAACTGCTTAGATTCCCTGCATAAAGTTAGTGTTTAAAAGTACTAGCTGTTGTTGCTGTTATTTTATTGGTTCTAAAACTCTCTTCAATGATGACCAATAATTTTTTTTTAGGATTATGAGTGATTTTTATTTTCCTTATTCTTTTCCATATTTTTCCATTTTTTACAACAAATACATTTTTCAGAGTCAGAATATGTTCGAATATAAATATGTAAAGAGAGTAATTTGAAAAGTAGTTGGTAACTGAATTCTGTAGACAACAATTTTGTTATTACCTATTTTAGATTACCATTCTGCTACACATAAGTGATTTCATAAAATACTGTGCCACTTAAGAATAAAGGCTGGGTGCCGTGGCTCACACCTGTAATCCCACCACTTTGGGACACCAAGGCAGGCAGACTGCTTGAGCCCAGCAGTTTGAGACCAGCCTGGGCAACATGACGAAACCTTGTTTCTACAAAAAACTCAAAAAAAAAAAAAAAAAAAATTAGTGGGGAGTGGTGGCATGCGCCTGTCATCCCAGCTACTCGGGAGGCTGAGGTGGGAGGGTCAAGGCTGCAGTCAGCCGAGATCGCGCCACTGTACTCCAGCCTGGATGACAGAGTTAAGACCCCGTCTCAAAAAATAAAATAGTAAAAACAGAATACATAAATAGCCTTTAAAACTATTTTATTTTAAATTAACACATAAAATTTAGCAATAACCATTTTGATAAAGGCCATTACATAAATAGCTGTACTAATAATTCTTTTTCTTAAAAATAACCTCCATCCATTGTTCAATTTAAAAAAGATTTAACAAATATAAACCGTAAAGGTGTATTCTTTCCCTAATAGTTATGCTATTTAAGACTGTATGTTGTTGTTGTTTAAACACAAACTTCACCATAAAACTGTAAGTCAGAAGTTGTTTTAAATGCATGAGAATATTTGAAAGTTGGAAGACTATGTCAAAACATTCTAAAAAGGAGAATGTGCATGCATGCCTGAATTTGGTATACAGATGTGAATTTTTAGCTATTTTTAAAAGTACAGCGTATGTTGTATTTATTTAATATGGAGACTAGCAAGAGACCGAGATTACTGGGGAAAAATAAACAAAAATATCCTGGATATAATCAGAGCTACCTCTTCACTGCGTAACTTCTTCTTTAGGACTCTTGACTTCATCAATTGCTGGATAAAATGATTTTTAATTTCTGAACTTTTTAATTGGCCATGATGAAGAAATCCTAGGGTGTTCATTTTTTTTTTTTAAAATCTGACCTGATATCAAAGTATTTGCAGAATACCTAGCAGGATGACATCTTAATATCAAAATATGGTATTACTAGACTTACAGGAATCAAAAGGAAAACCTCCTCACTTAAAATCTTAGTTTTCTGAGCTATTACATCAAACCCATTCATAATTTTTTTTAAAAAAATCTTTACAAGCATGAATATTTAAGTAGAAGCAATACTCAGATAAGAGAGACCTCTAACACTTAAGAATGCCTGGGATTTCTAAGAAAGGCTAGCTTCAACTACTTCAGTCAACTTGAGGCTTAAACTATTGCCTGAGATTTCTAGGTTATCCAGATTAATTTTTTCATGTTCACTATAAATACATGAAGAAAAGTCTGTTACATCTCAAATGTAGTTTAAATGTTTGGGTAATACCAAATCACATAAATCACGTATGTCCATGAGACCTGGAATCCTGACTTCTACTTCCAATTCTGCCATTAATTTATGTAGGCTAGAATCTCTTTTAGATTTCATTCTCCTCACATGTAATACTAAGAAGTTTGATGTTTCATTGTCTTAAATTATTATATAATGCTGAGGATCTATGTATATATAGGCTTCATTCTCTCATTCAGTTTCTGAGAAATTACTTTGAGGGCATAAACTAAGAATATTTCTTGGTTTCATTTTTTATTTCAATTAGAATAAATCACAAGAACAATGGAAATTACATGTTAACCACAATATACTGTATGTGTAAGATAAAATTAAATATACCTAGAGCAGCACAGAATAATCTTATTTTTAAAGCTCTGTGAGTCAATGAATGAATAAAAGAATTAAGTTCGTGTTTCAATAATAAGAGTGTTCACCAATGCTGGAAGCTGGGAGCTGAAAATGCTGGAAGCTGGGTTAGACTGGGCTATTAGAAACCAGATGAAAAGGGCCAGTGACTTTCAGAGGGAATTTTGCAGAACCTCCTGGTAGTGGGGCTTTTTATTTGTGCCAATCACCTTTATTTGTGCTAATTCCTATTTTTGAACTTCCCTATTCAATTCCACATCTCAGCCATTCCTTTTGGTTTTTAGGTATTTATGTGAAATTCTAGAACTCCCTGACTAATTGGAACCAAGTTTCACACCACCATCATCCTCTATTCCAAGCTTGCTGCCCCCATGATCCTCTTAAAAATCTGAGTTTCTGAAAGACATAAACATACTTGTATATCAAAATGGCCTTCCTTTCTCTATGTATGCTCACATACATACATACATAAACATACATGCACAAACACCCCAACCCAAGATGTACCAAAAGCCACCTTCCCAAATATTGGAGTCTGGCTTTATCAAAGTATCTGTGGAGTATTACCAGAAATACAGATTCATAGGCTCTACAATACAGCTTCTAATCTAAACCTCTTAAAGGATAGGGCCCTGGATTTTTTTTTTTTTAGAACAATTTTCGCATTCAGATGTGAAGGCCGTTTGGGAGACCTAATGATGGCAATACTATGTTCTTCCATAAACTTACAACCTCTATCTTCTCCTTTAAGAAGTAATTTAAAAAATCTTAATACATACTATCCTTGGAAGTGCTTCATCTAAGAAAAATGAGAAATTATCTACTTGTAAAAGAACACGCAAATGGGTAAATATGTAAAAACCTCATCACATTTAGGAGTGTCTTCATTCAATGAAAGGTGAAGTCTAAGCTCATGTTTATCACTGTACTGTTTTCTAAGGAACAATAACAAAAAAAATACTGAAAGTAAGTCCTAGGGGAACTATGGCAGAAAGCTAAACAGGGGTAGGGTGGGGGTGTTCTTAGGCAGTTCTAAGGTGTTTGTGAAGAGACAATTTATATTCTATTGATTCTAAAATTCACTTTTCTTTTTTCACATTATCTGTGAAATCAGATTATATCATACAAATGACAGCATCTTACAATGAATTGCTGGTATTTTTCTGTCTTAGCAGTAATGAAATTATAGTGTTTTCTACAATCAGAGATTAAACATGAATTCTTCTCTTGTAATCAAAGACAATTTCTCTAAAAACCTCAGGAAAAAAGCTGCTAGTCTGGTTTGAATATCACAATATACAAAAGCAATGAATATATTTTTCTTTTTTAAAAAAATCCATAATTATTAATTCAAGTTACCACTCCTCAACAGAAAACATACAAGAGTCTCATATATGAAGTCACTATTTTCTGGGCTTGATTTCTAAACTAAGGAGTGAACTCTTCTTTCAGCTCTTAAAGCCTAAGATCCCATAATTTTATTTATCAGTATTAAGCTTACCACAAAGTTTCTCATTTCTTCTTTTCTACCCAACGCTGCTATACAGTTCCAAAATCAGCAAGTCATAAAAAAGTGGCCAATAGTTTGTTCACTGTGATATATAAGAATGAGGCTTAAAAAGCAGAGATCCTTGGGAAATAAGGTCTTGAAAAACTCATCACTACTTTTGAGCTTTCATATGAGAGAATCATCTTAAACCACTTTCTACTACAGACCTTCTACTATGTGTTACTAAAATATGTGGCTTTATCATCATCATCACCTGCTGTGAATATTTAGTTCAAAAAATTACGCAGGTTATCAATTTTACTTCTAAGACCTATTTTGATACTGGTTTTTCCAGTGTTTTCACATTCTGTGAAAGAAAGAAAGAAAGAAAAGAAAGAAAGAAGAA
This sequence comes from Chlorocebus sabaeus, assembly GCF_047675955.1. Taxonomy (NCBI): domain Eukaryota; kingdom Metazoa; phylum Chordata; class Mammalia; order Primates; family Cercopithecidae; genus Chlorocebus; species Chlorocebus sabaeus. The sequence goes on along the minus strand of NC_132929.1, from coordinate 3,366,800 downwards.
AGAAAGAAAAGAAAGAAAAGAAAGAAAAGAAAGAAAGAAAGAAAGAAAGAAAGAAAGAAAGAAAGAAAGAAAGAAAGAAAGAAAGAAAGAAAGAAAGAAAAGGAAGAAGAGAAAGCAAGGGAGAAAGAAAGGTAAAAGTCAAATCTGCTTAGTGGGAGCATTGGGAGTCCCTAAGAAGCTTCTCAGCGGGCGTCATCTCTTTCTATTCTAACAGTTTATTAAAATGCCTGACACACATGATTTCTGAAGTGAGCTGCTTTTGTGGGCAGGCAATCTTCAAGTACATATACTATCTAGTGAGTCCTGATTTATAATAGGCCACACCATATTACCTCGTTTTGATATAATTAAGCAGAACTTGCTAAAAAAAAAAAGTTACCATAATTAAAGAGCTCACAGTTAATTTTATACTAACACCTGAGAAGGCTTTAAAAGCGGTTGTTTCCTTAAAATTCTAGAATAGAATTTAAGAAACAGAATAAAGTATACACCAAGTACTTAAACTTTTGGTGTTTGTTAGCCTTGCTTTACTAGAGGAAAAAACGGGGGGACTGAGGAAAATAAGACTGAGTAGACTTCTGAGCAAAAGACAGATAAGGAAGGTAGACAATTTTTTGAACCCTGGAATGAATCTTACAGTGTAATTTCATTGCTTTTAAAGGCTAGACATAGATCTCACCTCAAGAAGCCAAACATAAAGTATGTAGCTTCGGCATTTGCAGTTCTGCTCCAACAATGGATAGTCACAGACAGACCTCAACATACCTTTCATAAAACATCACTCACATTCTTATAAAAGACCCTATCATTCTGCTAAACTATCTAAAGCAAGGTGCTGGCTGCCTTATGATCAGTCATTAAGTGTATTAATTATTCATGTGTCTCAAAACTATATAAGTGAAATAAAAAGGGTACCAGAAAGCAAGCAATAATAATGACTTCAGGCAGTTAAAGCCCCCTTTTGTCTCTGCTAGAAAACCACCAGAGTTGCTTAAATAATGCAGAATCTTTCTCCACCACTATAAACATATCTGACATTAAAAACAAAAACAAAAACAGTAACAAAGAAAAAAACACACAAAATCTCTGCAATTTGTAATTTCTGAGATGTCAAATAACTTTTTCCACTGGGCTATAGTTTTATGAATTCTCAAATTTAGACAATTCTAAAACTAAAATTTAGACATTCTAAAACTAAAATACATTTTAAAGTAAAAATTACATTTCCTAGTTGTGTCAGACAACTTTCTCTACTAGTATACTATAGTATTATTAACTACCTTAATTTTGGTTGACATTAAATTTTACTTGAAGATGATAAAAAGGCAGCAATGACAGGGATACCTAATACTAGAAATACAATAAAACTCTGCGACAATACACCTGTGACAAATGTAAATTCTGGTAAAATGTGACTGACAATTGGTTTCTGTCTTCTGGCCACTCTTATATTCTTAAATAGATACACTAAAAATAATCTTTTGTGGAGAAAAGCAAAGCAACAAATGGCAACCCCATCTGGAAAACCAGGAAGTTAAGACGAGTACCTGAGTTTCCAGTATTTCCCTGCTCGATCTCCCTGCACTTGATGTTACAGGCACCACCACGAATCCCCAAATTTTTGGAATAGCTGCTGTTTTCCAGAAGTTCCAAGACCCAGAGTTGTCTCTATGAATTTTTAAGTGGGAAGAAACTACCACAGCCAGGCAGTGCCGTCCATACAGGGATATTCTAAGTGGCCCAGCAGGACTCAACTCTTACTGGCAACAGGCACTGGTCTGCCATGGTCACTTCATCAAGTTCGCAATAAAACAACTCTGAATTTTACATGATGGAATTTTTTGGACACTACCTATAATTTTATGGTATAGTTTTACTGTACCATTTCTCTCAGTTCAAGACTTCACATCCACACTTATTACTGGGTATCTCCACATTTCTCTTGTTCTGGTCTTTGCCCAACACTCCATTCTCTTCTGAATGAAAGAAACTCTGGATCTAGTATTCAAGATTTAGAAAATCCACTCTTTTTCAAAGATAGAGTGAGCATTATATAATACAACCGATACTTTGTAGAAAACATCTATAAACTTGGACAGGAACAACAAAGTATAATACTTATATCTAAGATCAGAAATGTCCATGTGTTCCTATGCTATATGGTATCATTTTTTTCAGTCACTTTTAAAATGAATTCACTGAACTGTATCATGATATCCCCATTATTAGGTTTTTAATCTAGCAGCCCAACTTACCCGGACAAGTGCATCATCTATGATATGGTCACGTCTAACTTTGAGTCTCAAATATGGATTCAACTGCTGTCCTTGAACTAAGCTGTAGAGAACAGTGATTCTTCGTTCACTGTACATGCGAATTCTATTGTCATAATATAATCCCAAATTCTTTGTGACAGCATTTAATATAAAGGGACATGTCATAAAAGAGAATTTGTTCTCTGTTTCTACTTTGAAAAAAGTATAATCTTTATCCATTTCTAGAACCTCATTCAGTGGTTCATTAATAAACTCTTCAAAAGGGATAAGTGGTTTTCGACAATCCAGGGTTTTAACACCAAGTTCAGTTTCCAGGGGGTCCACTCGAGGACCTTTCTTGTTTCTTCTTTCTTCTCCCAAAAGCTCCTGAAGTGTCAGCTCACTGGATTCAGGGATGGGCTCTTCATCATCTTCTTCATTGTGATTTGTGTCCACTTCCCCTCCCACTACATTTGCATAGTAAACCATTTTCAAGCACTTCGAAGCAGCAACAATGGCATCATCATCGTTCACTAGATTTCGACTGTTAAATTCATTGCTTATGACTTTGTAAGTAATAAGTTGCTGAAATGTCTCCATCATTCTCCGAATCTGGTCTGCATTGTATTTAGACCACAGTCTGATCAGTTTTCCTTGGGCTGCAAGGGGTAGCTTGCTCATTGCTTTGCAAAATAATGGCAAAGCCATTTCCAGATATTCAGGACTGTGGAGATTTCTATTCTCCATTACGATAATGAACAAATTCAGATAATTAGGATCTCGAGAGTATACATTGTGATACGTCAAGTCACATTCCACGTTAGGTGACAAATATACAAGTGCATTGAGAAAGGCAGTTTCAATTTTTTCATTAGACAGCAATCTGGTGTAGACCCTTCTAATGGCATCAATATCCACAGACACATCATCAGGGCCTACTTTTTGCAAATTGTTGTCTCCCTGTGAGCTATCACCTATCCTTGAGGAAGATGCTTCTGAGTCTTCTTCCATAGCAGCAGCAGAACATGCAGCTTTTTCCTTTTCATCTTCATCCTTGTCTTCATCTTTTGCTTGAAGAGATTTCAGTTCTTCCTTGGTGTGTTGTTTAACTTTCCGGAAGCTCTGTACCAATGCCTCAGCACTAGAAAAAACTCTTCCAATAACACGAATTAAAGGGGAATAATCCTCTCTTTCTCTACATAATTCAAGAATTTCATATACCTTCTCTTCTGTTAAGTAAGTCACATCTAGAAAATCAGAGGAAAAAAGAGAACATTTATTTTCATAATATGCATGTTTACCCTGTTGCAAAAAGTTCTAATAAAAGTAAAACAGCCAAACATTGTAGTCTCAACATCATTTATGATACACAACTCTAAAAGTATCTAATACTTAGATTCCGCAAACAAAATTCAATGCTCACCTATTTTTTTCAATGACCTACACCAATGACCTCACCCATGCTTTTACATTCTTTCAACAATGCATAACTCTTAATGAGATCAGGAGAGTTTAAACTTTCTTTATAATCAAGATACCTATTAATGTATAGCTTTATTTATAAATATGAACCAATATGTCATATACTGATTAATCATAATACAGCTCTTAAAACCTCACTGTAGAACAGAAATACTACTAATCTTCTGAGAGTTTTCTTGTTTCAGTACTCCGTTCTCAAAAGACTGAGAAGGCAAAGTCTTAAAAGAAAGGTTCCTTCAGCATCTATGTATGTATTAAAAGAAAACTGGTTCATTTTGGGTCTTCCTAGTTTGTTCCAGGGTAGTCATTCTGTGAGTGATTGAGAAGAATATACCATTTCTCATCAGCTCTTAAGCAGAAACTGCTTTCTGCAGCCAGCAATCAGGTTAGACTAAGTCTCATAGAGTGACAGAAAATAGTTTTTGAGCAATGAAAACGAACAGTGCGAAGAAGGCAACTTATGAGCTGGCAAGCAGTGCAGAGACTATGTAGTCATCAAAATCTATTTCCTCTTTTCCTGGGCACAGAGTTGGACCACATTTCCCAACTTTTTGAGATAAGTGTTATTTTCAGGCCAATGCTTTCCCCCTTCTGGCTAACAGGATGAAAGATATTTTATTTTACAGGTAAAAACAAATGATATATTTTGTGTACTGACCAACATAATACTGAGAATAGTCTTAATTCTCCCTTTCATCAATAAAGTGACATACTTATCATCATCAGATTAACTACTTAAGAGGTTAATTTTAGAGGCAAACAATCCTACCTCCATTGTGCCAAACATACCCTTATACATGTACTATACAACATGTAGAATTTTTAATGACTCCCACCTCTGCTATAATATATCTGTTTCACAATGAAAGACAATATAAAATGTAAGTGATCATTGAATGGTCTCCAAAAATTGAACCACAAAAATACCAAATTTTATCATACTAAGGATCTGATCTGTGGCCAAGCTACAAGAGTGTCAACACTTGTAGTTTCTTTTATGGGCCTTAACTCTTTAAGAACTAATTCTCAGGTTTGTTCTATTAAGAATATATAAGCATCTTTTGCTAAACATCAGTAACCTTTTCCCCAAAAGTGTAAAACCACTGGAAGTCTATTTCTCATTATTTTCATTGACAATTTTTATAATACCTTCTTACAAGACAATGCAAAACCCCTATCTAATTTCCTAAAATGTAACAGAAAATTAAGACATAAAACACTTTGCTTCCTGAGCAAGTCATAAGCTTAACAAAGACTTGCTTTGCATGCAGTAATATGGCCTGTCCTAGGGATCACGATTCTAGACTCACATGTCCTTTGTTGATATGTCATGCTTTCGGAACATCTTCAAGTGATTCTGACAGTCTACTAATCCTATATAGAATGTACCTATACTTTTTCCATGTAGTGTTTTTTGTTGTTGCTGTTGTTGTTTGAGATGGAGTCTCGCTCTGTCGCCAGGCTAGACTGGAGTGGCACAATTTCGGCTCACTGCAACCTCTGCCTCCTGGATTCAAGCGATTCTCCTACCTCAGCCTCCCGAGAAGCTGGGACTACAGGTGCACGCCACCACAGCCGGCTAATTTTTTTGTATTTTTAGTAGACACGGGGTTTCACCATGTTGACTGGGCTGGTCTCGATCTCTTGACCTCGTGATTCGCCCGCCTTGGCCTCCCAAAGTGCTGGGATTACAGGCATGAGCCACCATGCCTGGCCTGTAGTGTTTAATATGTTAAACTGAATTTTTCAGATATATAGATAAAAATTAGTCAAAAAACACTGTAATTAGATATGAACATTCATAAAGTTTGGTTTACTGATAAAGGTGTTCTACTGAGAATATATTAAGTAAGACATTTTTTGTAAGATTTCTTGTGATAAATGTGTCCCTGAAAATACTCAATCTTTTAAATTCTGCACTTAAAAACCTTTTACACAACAAGAGTTTCGTGCAGACTACTTAATACTTATGCAACTTTGTGATTAGTGTTAATAAACATAATTAATAATCAAAATAAGAGTACTAGTGCAGAGAAAGCATTTCTAATTTCTAATATATGACAGTAACTGTAAAACACTGCAAAAACAAAAACAAAAACAAAAACAAAACAGTAAAGAACAGGGAATAGTACCAGTAGCAGATTAGAAAGCAGGAAAAAGAAAAGGTCAAAACTGCTAACTAATGCAGACTTGAGCAAAAAGAGGTGGGGGCATAAAGACTGGATAAAGCCACACAATAAGCATCTCTAAGATGGAGCATGTGGCCAAAAGAGCAGATGAGTACATTCCTCATGTATCGCATCCCCCCCAGCTGGCTGCATTCCACTGTGCCAGCATTCTGCATTCAGTTACTGGTACTCTGTGGTGCATACTTACTGGAGAACTGTGTACAATCAAGTCAATGCAGCTTCCACATTATACTGACACACTATATATATATATAGACAACATGTACCTATTTTTCCACAGTGTGTGAGCTAATTCATGAAATAGAACTATACACTCTGAAGCAACAAAGTTGTGTAAAGTGACAAAAATAATTTTATTGTGGAAACAGTAGAGGTTATAACACAATGCCACTTCACTAATTCTTTCAAACTTGATTCAGATGATGTTACTGAAAGTTTTAAAGGCAAATGCCTCTAAAATTCTGTCACTTATATGTCATAAACAAAAAGCTTTCTCTCTTAAGATACAATTGCCTCTGTGTGTGTATGGGGGTGGGGGTGCAGGCGCGCTAAGCCCTGGCAGTCATTCAAAAAGTCGATTACCTTGTTACTAATTACATTCACTGAGGAAAATAACTTGGAGTTTTAGTATTAGCGACAAGGTAATCGAATCCTGAATTTTGGACACGGGACCATTTAAAAAACAAAAGACCTGAGTGAAGACTGTCATTGGTAGGTCACTACCCCTGGCAGCACGACTGTACCAAATGTTTGTGAGGAGAGTGAGAAGCATATATTTGAAGGAAATGTAGAATTCTCACATAACTATCACAAAATTTTGTCTTGCCTTTAAAAATGGAAAGAACCCACTGCTTCCTCTTCCTACTTCTTTCATCACATCATCCTGAGGTTCCAGACCTCACGCCAGATACTTAGTCCAGTTATTCCATAACTTAAATAGATGTTGTGGCCTAGTTTTGGAGATTAACTATCAATTAATACTTTTTCCCTAAGAATTTTAAAAAGTTCAAATCCATCTATTAACAAATGAACTTTTGGCATATGATCTGCTTCTAATTAGCAACGATTAAACCTGTGAAATGTAGTTATTATTCCTGTCCTTTACCAAAACAAAAAATTGGTTCTACGGTATCAAAATGTCTTAATGTCACATAAGAAAAAACAAATAAAAACTCATACATTTAAATCTCCCACATGGTTTTCAGCCAACAATTCTCAATTAAAAATAAAACATCTTACCTTTAAAATCAATTCTAGTGCCTTTCTTGTTCATTTTTATCTCAGAGCAGGAGTTGTTGGGGGCACCTTTCGAGTTCTCAAGGTAAGCTGAGCTTGCTCCTTTCTTGGAGGGATGAGGATCACAGAGTTTTGCATTAATCTTATAAAGCTCGAGGGCTTTAATAGCTGCTGCATTATTATCCATACGAAGAAAAGTTGGACAGGAAGCACAAAACTCATTCGTGCAGGCTTCATTTCCACAGCCCTCAGTTAACTGGTGGTAGTAGCGTTCTATTAGATGCTTTGCAGCTGCTCGCTTCCTGTACCAAACAGTCAAACAATAAGCAGAGTGATTAGTATAGCTGTCATGTACAAAGCTCAACAGATCATCAAGGCAAAAGTTAGTCAAGCACTGAAGTGATTAACCTGTGTACGAAGATGAGAAGTAAAAAATGGAGATGCACTATTTACCAACAACCCCTGACTAGTGAAATAGCTAATAAATATTTTCTAGGATATTATGATAAAGAATGTCAATGCTTACTGACTGCATTAACAGAGTATACATTCCTTTGGTTTAAAAGGGGGGAGGGGGGCTCATCTGATGGTATATGTGCTTAAGTTGTTTAGTACAACAGCTGAAAAATCACCAGGTTTACAGCTAACAGTTTTAGGATTCTATCATTTTAAAAATTAGCATTAGGAAAATCCAGTTTTCCTTTACATAATCACTATTTCACTTTTAATAGTTTGTAAACATTTGACTTACAGTTAACACAGAATATCTATCTGGAATAAAAACTATTTTTCCCAATTATCAACCACATGGGAGACTTAAAAATAAATTTGTAAGTGGAACATCCAAAGCTAGTGTTACACTGAAAGAAAGTGGCTACAGCCTGAGTGAAGTAGATCATGACTGTAATCAATCCCATAACTGTGGGAGGCTGAGGTACGCAGACTACCTGAGCCCAGGAGGTCAACACCAGCTTGGGCAACCTAGTGAGGCTACTCTCTACAAAGTGTTATTTTTTTTTAAATTAGCCAGGTGTGGTAGCATGCACTGTAGTCTCAGCTACTTGGGAGGCTGAGGTGAGAGGATCACTTGCGCCTGAAAGTCAAGGCTGCCATAAGCCGAAATTGTACCACTGCACTCCAGCCTGGGCAAGAGCTAGACTTTGTCTCAAAAAAAAAAAAAAGGAAAATAAAAAAGAAAAGGAGGCTCCAAAGTATACAATCTTAAATCTAAAACTTGTCACTAAACCTCCTCCTTAGTTCCACATTACAAGATGGAATATTTTAAGTTCCATCACACAAAATCTTATATTCCTTTTACTCTGTGAACTTAAAGTACACAGATTAATGTCCTATTTCAGCTATCACAAGAGAGCTACCAAAATTGAGGAAGGAATTATGTGATCAAGTAAGAAGTTAGATGACATTATCTCTATATTCAACACTAAAGAGTCTGTACTTCTACTAACTGATGATGAGAACACCATAATTTCAGTAGAATAAACTACTGGATCCAAAGAAACGTAAGTCATAGCTATTCCTTTTGGTCCCAAATTCACAAGTATGGAAATAAAAACTACAAAGAATCAAAATTATAAGAAAAATAATTCAGCTAATTTTCAAAACATTCACAGAATTATCTTACTAACATGTAGGACTAAATGACCAATGGCAGAGAATTTACATCTTGCTAATCATGAGAAACTCAAATAACAAGACAGCAAGTAAGTGAAGAGACAAATGAGATCCAATTTTGTCTCAAAAGAAAGACTTTGTCTAAACTATGCAGGTAGGTGACAAAAAGTGATAATTCACACAGATTCAATTCATTCTGGTGCTTATATTTTTTCACATGTTCCATGCAAATTTACCACTCACTGCATGCAAACAGAGAAAAAAGAAAACCCACAAAGCACACATAAAAATTGCATAAACATGACTTAAAGAGACATTTTGTTATCTATGAAGCTATAAACAACCCAACCTGAAAATTAAAAACTGATATCACAGATTTATCACTATGCAAAATATGAAAGTGAAAACATGTAAAAATAAAAGGGGAATGGAGAATCCAGAAACTTTAAAACATACATTGTTAGTCTTCAGTAAAGAAAGGGAGATAATGTCATGTTCTCCCAAACTACAGTGACTTCCCTGGTGAAAATGTAAACAGGTATTTCCTTTCTGGAGGAAAATAGTGAATACGTATCGAAAGTCTTAAAAACATGAATACCACATGAATGAGATCCTACTTGTGGAAAACAATTTGACAATTTTACAAAAATGCAGTTTCCATATCTGAATAAAATCAACATGTTTAATAAAAGATTACTTAAATGAACTGATAATAGGTCACACAATAAAATAAAAACTATCAAGATTGAATCTGACAAGGAACTGCCTAGTCTTCCTGATATATCACTAACTGACAAAAGTCAGTTACAAAGTAGCAGGTGTAGGATGAACCCATTGTTATTTCAAAGCATTAATAGCATTTTCTCTGGACGATGTGATTAAATTAGTTTTAAAACTTCTTTCATCTTTTGATTTATTTATTCTTTCCATAATAAGGATGCTACTTGCATATTAAAAATTAATAACTATAAGGGGAAAACAACAGCAGTTTTAAAACTTCATATACATGATTTGAATGGCCCCAAGATTTATTAAATTGCCTCTGATTTTTAAAAAAATTATAAAAGTCAAAATACTAAGATAGATATTTTTAATGTGAGCTTTTATACTAAAATAACTTCCCCAAAACCTGTCAGATACATAGTACTTCTTTACATACTACATAGTAGGAGAGTGATCAGCACAAACAGAATGAGACTGAAAAATCAGAAGACCTGCATTAAGTGTCATCCTTCTGTCCCTAAGTAGCTGTAGGATCCTAGGGAAATAACTGTCTGGGCCTCAGTTTTCCCAGCTTTATGAGTCCCTTCAGTTCTAATTTTAAGTTATTTTATGTAATAGGGAGATGAACAAGAAACCAGTATTTGTTGGATGCCTGGTAACATATTACACACACCGCGGGGCACTTTGACATAGGTTATCTCATTTGAGTATCATGACATTGAGGATTATCTTCAGTCCACAGCCAAAGAGAGAAATAGAACTGGAGTCAAATCACCAAACCCAGATCTCAAAGAAAGTACACACAACCAAGACAAGAATAGGAGTCCAGGAGTCTTTCAGCTTCAGAGTCTAAGTCATTTTGACTATACTGTTTTGCAGAAGGTGATTCATTTCCAAACAATTATTTTTTAACATGAGTAATACTGAAGAATTCTATGGAAAAAAAATCTCATAACTAATGTGCAACTGGGAAAAAAAATCTGAAGAATCATAATGTGAACCTCACATTTATGCATATACCTGGTACCACAAAGGTAGACCAAGTTTCTTGAGGAAATGGAACCACTATATTCTGCAAAGTTAATTTATCTCTAATTTTTTGAGGACCTATGTGCTATGCATTTTATAGACATTCTCACGTTAGAGGGGAATAAACCTTAACAGTTAAGAGCTCGCATTCTGAGGCCAGATGCCCAAGTTCACATGATGGCTCTACCTCTTAATTAACTATGTGACCCTGAATGAGTTACCTGACCTTTCTGTACATCAGTTTCCTCATAATTTAAGTGGTAGTATCTACGAGCATTATCATGATGAGAGCATTATTATTCTTCACATTATCAATTGTGAGAAAATTAAATGTGTTAATATATATGTAAAGTGCTCAGAACACTGCCTGGCACATACTAAGCACTATGAAAGTGTTAGCTACTACTACTATTGTTGTAATTGTTATCACCCTCACAAGTGTATGAGTTAGCACTATAAACCTTCATTCTGCTGATGCTCAGAGAAATTACATCAATAAGTCATACATCTAATAAGAGATCTGAACTCAGCTACTAAATTTGAGCTTTTAATAACTATTAAGAGGAGGATATGAAAGTAGACCCCTGTATTTGATCTGCCTTTCTGTGCCAAGTTAACAAACAGCAGCTACACTGATGAGACAGGACTAAAGGAAGCCAGGTCAGAATCTCCATGTTAATGGTGGAATCAACTATATTAAGCATTCTCCTTTTTTCCTCACTCCTATGACACCTTAATTTATCTGGCCTCATCTGTATTACTATCTAATTTAGGGTATGTAAAAGGCATACAAAATTTAGAGCACATAAAGGGGCCTCTATGTTGGAAAAGTATACACTAATAATGACTTTTTGGTATAGTTCCTGTGCAAGGTTAATCCTTGTACCATATGGTTCACCAAATCATAGCCCATGAGTCAAACCGAGTTCATCACCTGTTTTTGTATGTCTCTCAAGCTTAGAATATTGTACATTTTTAAATGGCTGGAAAAAGTTTAAAAAAGAGTATTTTGTGATGTGAAAATTATATGAAATTCAAGTTTCAGTGTCCATCAAGTGTACTGGAACATACCCAAGTTCTTTTATTTATAAATATACTATATATGATATGCTTTGGCTCTGTGTCCTCACCCAAATCTCATCTTGAATTGTACTCCCTTAATTCTCATGTGTTGTGGGAGTGACCGGGTGGGAGATAACTTGAATCATGGGGGCAGTTTCCCACATGCTGTTCTTGTGGCAGTAAGTCTCACGAGATCTGATGGCTTTATCAGGGGTTTCCGCTTTTGCATCCTTCTTATTTTCTCTTGTCAGTGCCATGCAAGAAGTGCCCTTCACCTTCGCCATGATTCTGAAGCCTTCCCAGCCATGTGGAACTCTAAGTCCAATTAAACCTCTTTTTTTTCCCCAGTCTCAGGTTTGTCTTTATCAGCAGCGTGAAAATGGACTAATACAATATACTATATAGTTTATGGCTGTTTTTCATACTACAATGGCAGAGTTGAGTACTCTAGGCCTGCAAAACCTAAAACAAATACCACCTGCCTTTTAAAGAAAATGTTTGCCAACCCTTAATTTAGAATGTTATTTATCTCTGCCCTCCAGTGACCCTGCCATCTAATCATTTGGTCTCTTAACTCTGTCTTTCCCCTCAGCAAATAAGTAAAATAAAAGGTGTACCTTTCCCCAAGTATTATTAAAGAAAAGAGGAGAAGAGGGAAAAAGGGAAAAAGAAAGTAAGGAAAAGGAGAGGATGCAAAAGAAAAAGAAAGAAAGAAAGGAATTTCCCTGATGAGGTCCCTTTAGCAACACCTTATCAGCTGCTCATAATCAAAATTCCTGGAAGAGGAACTATAGCTTTACTTGCCATAATTTCTTCACATTACACTGACTTTTCTTTTCACTCAAAAAAGTATGTTATAATGTGTTGATTTTTAAAATAAAACAAACTTCTCTTAGTCAGCAATGAAGGTCAAGCGAGACCCTCTAGTAAAAGTCTTGTAAAGTTAGACACATGAAAATACTTATCCATTTCAAACAGACAATACTTTCCAATTTTTATTTCTATGACTGAATTAGTGGGACAGTGCTACAAACAGAAGTCCTATGGAACAAGTCATATCTGGAAGGTCAGTTTACCCTAGACAACTTGACAGCAATCAGTTTAAAAATGGTTTCACCTAGAGGGCTGTGTACTGATGTTAGCAATTAACTTTGAAAGGCATAAAAATTAAGATGGACTGATGATACAAGGATGGTTATAAGATAAAGCAATGTAAATATTAATGGCAGAATCTAAGTGACAGGCATATGTGTGTCAGCTATAAAATCTGTGTTCAACATTTTTTAGTTCCCACATATCAGTGAGAACATGTGATATTTGTCTGTGTCTGGCTTAGTTCACTAAAAAAATGAATTTACAGGACAATTGGAATATAAGCAATGAATACAAGCACTAAGAAGATGAGGCCATAGACACAGCTGCCAGAAAGTGAAGATGTGACAGTGAACACTGAACAAATAAGATTAGAATTACAATTAGAATCAGAAATGACAAAAGAGAAATATGAACTGTGAGATGCAATATAAAAACTGATGGTGAGTAAAGCAAAGAATAAAAAATAAAAAGGGAAAGATTAAAAGGAAAACGTGACTGTAAGTAGAGTGACCTTTATATTTACAGAAGGTACAGCAGAATGAACATGTGAGAAGTCTAAAAAACAGATATAAAATAGAAACAACTCAAGGCTTATATAATTAGTCTATAAAGCTAAGAAACACTGCTTAGTAATTTCTCGTAAGTGGAGCTTCTTTATTCTTTCTGGGATGTTGCGAAACTCCATTCCATCTCAAAGTTATTTTTAATGTAAAAATTTGTAAGAGTGAGCAATGGTATCCTAAATAGTTCTAGGCCTTGTAGAAATAGATTGTAAGAGACATCTGTGACACAGCTATATTCAGTACGATGTAGGGTCTGTTACAATGGGATGAAATGAATTTAGATTATTTCAAGACTAAACCTACAATTGTGAACTCTTTAGTACCATGAACCAAACAAAAACCTATTAAATAGAGAACAAGACCATTTTCATGAAAAAATAAACACAAACAAATCAGTATTTTCAAGTGTTTGAAATATAGATTAACCTTTAAGAGCTGTTTTATTCATTTTTATAGTCTCAATGTCCAGAATGCTTGATATATGATTTAAAAAAAGTAAAATTATACAACTAAATATTTATATAATTCATCTGTAAAATGAAAATCTGTTTTAACTTGTCATATTTCACAGTTAGGAATAAAAACCTCAAATCAACAAATTAACTTTACATCTTATAGAACTAGGAAATGAAGAACAAATTAGACTCAAACTTACCAAAAAAAAAAAAAAAAAAAAAAAAGGAAATAACAAATTACAGTTAAAATAAACAAAATAGAGAAAAATAGAAAATTTTTGCAATAGAAAAAAAATCAACAAAATTAGGAGTAGCTGTTTCATTGAAAAGATCAACAAAATTGGCAAATTCTTAGAGTAAGAAATGAAGAGAATAGACACAAATAGCAAAAATTGGAAATTAGAAAGGAGATACAACTGCTGCCACAGAAATAAATAGGACCATAAAAGACTAATATGAACAACTATGCCCCAACAAATTTGATAACCTCTGAGAATGGATAGACACATCAAACCCACCAAGACTGAGTCACAAATACATACAACTTCTGAATGGACCTATAACTATCAGAGAATGAATCAGTAACTGTCCAACAATACCAGGGCTTCACTGAAAACTCTACCAATTGAAAAAACTAAAGAGGACAGAACACTTTCAAAATCATTATGATTTTGATAATCATAGTAATGCTAAGTAAGCATTACTTAGATATCAAAATCAGACAAATTTACAAGAAAAAAGAATCCCTAATAAATACTGATGCAAAAAAAATCAACAAAATACCAAGAAACAGAATTCAACAATGCATTAAAAAGAACATCCTTTTGTGATTTTAAAAAAGGCCAGCTATGGTGGCTGATGCCTGTAATCCCAGCACTTTAGGAGGGCAAGGTGGGCAGATCACCTGAGGTCAGGAGTGTGAGACCAGCCTGGCCACACAGTGAAACCCCATCCCTACTAAAAATACAAAAGCTAGCTATGCGTGGTGGTGGGCACCTGTAATCTCAGCTACTCGGGAGACTGAGGCAGGAGAATCACTTCAACCCGGGAGGCAGAGCTGGCAGTGGGCTGAGATCGCATCATTGCACTCCAGCCTGGGTGACAAGAGCAAGATTCTGTCTCAAAAACAAAAACAAAAACACTCAATTTGCTAGACAGATATGGAAATTACTTCAAAATAATGAAGGCCATATATAGAAAGACCACAGCTAATGTTATTCAATGATGAAAAACCGAAAGTTTTCCCTCTAAGATCACAAACGGAACAAGAATGCACACATTCACCACTTCTATTCAACATACTATCAGAAGTCCTGCCAGAGTCAGCAATTGGGTAAGAAAAAGAAATAAAAGGTATTAAATGAGAAAAGTAAGAAGTAAAATTACTTCTGTTACCAAATGACATGATCTTATACATTGAAAACTCTAGCCCATCAAAAAGAAAAAAAACTGTTAGAATAAAGGATACAGGATATAAAAATAAAGTTACAGTATATAATAATAAAGTTACAGGATATAAAAACCAACATTAAGAGTTGCATTTCTAAATACTAAAAATGAAGAATCCAAAAAGGAAATTAATTTTTAAAATCCATTTAAAATGAAATCAAAGAGTAAAATACTTAGGGAATATTTTCAACAAGGAAATGAAAGACACGTACATTGAAAATTACACAACATAGGCCGGGTGCAGTGGCTTACGCCTGTAACCCAGCAGTTTGGGAGGCCAAGGTGGGGGGATCACAAGGTCAAGAGATTGAGACCATCCTGGCCAACATGGTGAAATCCTGTCTCTACTAAAAATACAAAATAAATTAGCCGGGCGTGGTGGCACACGCCTACAATCCCAGCAACTCGGGAGGCTGAGGCAGGAGTATCACTTGAATCCGGGAGGCAGAGGTTGCAGTGAGCCGAGATCGCGCCACTCCACTCCAGCCTGGTGACAGAGTGAGACTCTGTCCCTTCCCCCCCCCCCAAAAAAAAATTATACAACAATGCTGAAAGAAATTGAAGATAATATAAATAAAAGGAAAGACATCCAAGTTTATGAATTGGAAGATTTAGTATTGTTAAGATGGCAATACTACTGAAAGCAATCTGCAGATTCAAAGCAATCCCTATCAAAATCCCAATGGCATTTTCTACAGAAATAGAAAAAAAAAAATCTTAAAATTATTACGGAATCCTGAAGGACCCTGAATAGCCGTAACAATCTGGACAAAAAACAAAGCTAGAGGCCTCCCATTCCCTGATTTCTAAAGATATTGCAAAGCTATAGTAATCAAAACACTATGGTGCTGGCATAAAGACAGATATACAGACCAACTGAGCAGAAGAGAGAACACAGAAATAGGGAAAAGAGGTTCTTCAACAAACTGTGTTGGGAAATCTGGAATCTAACATGCAGAAGAATGAAGTTGGAGCCTTATCTTACACCATATACAAAAATAAGCTCAAGATGGATTACAGACCTAAACTTAAAACATTAAACTATAAAACTACTACAAGAAAACATAGAGAAAAAGCTTCATGACATTGGACTTGGCAATGATTTCTTGAATAGATCACCAAAAGCACAAGCAACCAAAGCAAAAATAGACAAACCGGGGATACATAAACTCAAAAATTTCTGCAAAGCAAACAGTAAACAGAGTAAAATGGCAACCTACAAAACAGGAGAAAATATTTCCATACCATGTATCTGTTATTTGGTTAATATTCAGAATATACAAATAACTCCTACAATTCAACAACAACAAATCTAGTTAAAAAGTGGACAAAAGACTTGAATAGTCATTTTTCCAAAGCATGTATACAAATGGCCAACAAGCCCATGAAAAGATGCTCAACATCACTGATCAGTAGGGAAATGCGAATCTAAACTGTAATGACATACCATCTGAAACCATTAGGATGACCACCATCAAAAAAACAGAAAATAAGTAGGCCGGGCGCGGTGGCTCACGCCTGTAATCCCAGCACTTTGGGAGGCCGAGGCGGGCGGATCACAAGGTCAGGAGATCGAGACCATGGTGAAACCCCGTCTCTACTAAAAAATAGAAAAAAATTAGCTGGGCGCAGTGGCGGGCGCCTGTAGTCCCAGCTACTCGGGAGGCTGAGGTAGGAGAATGGCGTGAACCCGGGAGGCGGAGCTTGCAGTGAGCCGAGATTGCGCCACTGCACTCCAGCCTGGGCGACAGAGCGAGACTCCGTCTCAAAAAAAAAAAAAAAAAAAAAAAAAAAAACAGAAAATAAGTGTTGGTGAAGATATGGAGAAACTGGAACCCTTATGCACCATTGGTGAAAATGTAAAATGGTGCCAGGCACTATGAAAACAACATGAAGGTCCCTCAAAAAATTTAAAATAGAACTATCTCCAGTTCCACATATAAAGAGCTTGGAAGTCACCACTCCATTCTAACAAGTAAAAAATGACAAACTGAAAAACAATCAAATCTGAGATAGGATAAGTGAGGTCACAGGGCAAATGACTGCCTTGTGAGAGTGAAGGACAGGTGAACACATAGCATCACCATTTATCTGAGATGAAAAACACAAGCAGAAACCTCCACAAGGTAGGAAATCCTGAAGTGTAATGGACAAATTGATGAAGGCTCAGTGTGGACAACTCCGAAAGCTAAAAACTCCAGTTACCCAATTATAGGGGGACCCCTACAATTATTCTAAGTTTTACATCCAGGCAATTGACCAGCTTCTCACAGTAAGTATAGGAGAAAAATTCTCAACCCTCAGCAGGGGAGGCAAAGAGAAACGATTTTCAAGTACACCAGAGTATTCTGGTCTTAACAAGGTTTGTCCTCAGGAGAAACTAACCAGAGCCTGACCTGCTGATGTTGTAGCAAAGCCAAAATGATGTGGCGGAAGAGAAATAACCCAACTCCACGCCATTATAGCTATCTTGTTCTATCTAAGGGAATGGGGGGGTGGTGTGGGACTGAGAAACACTTGTGAAGTTCACAGTCCAGAGACATAAGCTCACTAAAAGATTGACCTAATCATAAGACTACAGAACTCTTCTCCTCTTCCTACACCTTACAACCACATTACTAAAGGTTCATTTACAACAGTTCCTTTTACCTACTACATCGTGTCCAAGCTATCAAGAAAAAAATTACAGGGCATAATAAAAGGTAAAAAACAAGCATCAGGACCAAATTCAGCAGGGATTTGGAATTATCAAACTGGGAATCTAAAACAACCATGATTAATATGCTAAGGGCCCTAACGAATTGACTAAACAACATGTTAAAAAAGAAAAAGGAGAGATGAAAATCCTAAGAATGAACCAAAAGGAAATGCTAGAGATAATACAAAAACAAAAACAAAAAACAGAACACTGTAAGAGAAATGAAGAATGCCTTTGATGGGCTTATTAGTAGGCTGGGCATGGATGAAGAATCTCTGAGCTTGAAAATATATGCCAAAAAACTACATCTGGGCATAAAACGTTGTTAACTACAGAAATTCAAGGATAAGAAAAAAATCTGAAGTAAGCCAGAGGGGAAAAAATCACTTTATCCATAGAGGAAAAAAAGAAAAAAAAGAAAAAAATACATGTGACTTCCTACAAGAAAAAGAGTGGGGTGAAATATTTATAGTGTTGAGAGAAAAAATTCATAAACCTAGCACTCTACCTTGTAAGATTATTACTCAAAAGTTAAACTGAAATCTACATATACAGAGCATCAAAAGAAGGAAACACTGAAAGTAAAATAAAACCTTTTATTTTTCTTATATTTAATTATCTAACAAATAAGAATTTGTTCAAAATAATGTCAACAATTGTGCTTACGCATACAGACGCTCCTAAACTTACTTATTGGGTTGTGTCCCGCTAATGCCATTATAAAGTGAAAATATCATGAAAACACAACTTATCCAAATTTGTGGGATACAGATACAGTGAAAGCAGTACTTAGAAAGAAACATACAACACTGATGCATTTATTAGAAAAGAATGATCTAAGCCAGGCGTGGTGGCTCACGCCTGTAATCCCATCACTCTGGGGGGTTGAGGTGGGTGGATCACGAGGTCTGGAGTTCAAGACCATCCTGGCTAACACACTGAAACCCCGTCTCTACTAAAAATACAAAAAAAAAAAATCAGCCGGGCGCGGTGGTGGGTGCCTGTAGTCCCATCTACTCGGGAGGCTGAGGCAGGAGAATGGTGTGAACCCGGGAGGCAGAGCTTGCAGTGAGCCGAGATTGTGCCACTGCACTTCAGCCTGGGCGACAAAGCGAGACTCCATCTCAAAAACAAACAAACAAACAAAAAAAAAAAAAAGAAAGAAAGAAAAGAATGATCTAAAAATCAATTATCTGAGCTACCACCTTATGAAACTAGAAGAAGCAAATTAAATCCAAACAGAAGTAATAAAAATTAGAGCAGAAATCAATGAAATTTAAAACAAGAGAAAAATCAAAGAAATCAAAAACTGGTTCTCTGAAAAGATCAACAAAATCAATAAGCCTCTAGTCAGGCTAACTAAGAAAAAGAGACAAAGGACAAAATAACTAATATCAGAATGAAAAGAGTACACATCATTACAGATCTCATGGGCATTAAAAGGATAATCAAGGGATATTATGAACAACTTTATGGCCACAAATTTGGTAACCTAGACGAAATGAATCAATTCCTTAAAAGGCACAATCTATTAGAACTCTAAGAAGAAATAATCTTGATTAAAAAGCATATATTATAGAAATTAAATATGTAATTAATAATGTTCTAAAAGAGAAGGCATCAGACCCAGATGGATTCTCTGATGAATTCTACTAAACATTTAAGGAAGAAACCACACCAATTCTTTACAATCTCTTTCAGAAGACAGAAGCAAAGGGGATGCTCCTATCTCACTGTATGAAGTCGGTCAGCATTACTCTAATACCCAAACCAGACAGACATTATCAGAAAACTACAGACCAATATTTGTCATGAACAAAGATGCAAAAATCGTAAACAAAGTATTAGCAAACTAAAAACAACAAATTTCTCCACCAGCACAAAGTAGGATTTATCCCAGGTATGCAAGACTGATTCAATATTGGAAAATCAATTAATGCAATTCACCATATCAACAGACTAAAGAAAAAAAAAAAATCACATGACCATACCAATAGATGGAGAGAAGTATATGACAAAATTTAACACCCACTCATGATAGAAACTAGTAAACTAGGAATAGAGGGAACACCTTCAACTTGATAAAGAACGTTTACAAAAAACATACAGCTAACATCATCTTTAATGATGAGAAACTAGAAACTTTCTCACTAAGATCAGGAACAAGACAGGAATATCCCCACCTCACCACTTCATACTGGAAGTCCTAGCTAATACAGTAAGATAAGAAAAGAAAATAAAGGGTATACTAACTGGGAACAACAACAAAAAAATGCCTTCGTTTGTAGATGAAATGACTGTATGTGTAGAACAGATACAGGAATTTGAAAAAAAGAAAAACAACAAAAACCTCCTGGAACTAATAAGTGATTATAGCAAAGCTGCAGGATGCAAGGCTCATATAAAAAAGTTAATAGCTTTCCGGTAAACCAGCAACAAATAAGTTGAATTTGAAATTAAAAACACAATACCATTTTACATTAGTGTGTCCCAAAATGAAATACTTAAGTATAGATCTAACAATACGAGGAAAAATTTTTTAGAACTCTGATGAAAGAAATCAAAGAACTAAATAAGGAAGAGCTATTCCATGACCCAGAAGAGCCAACTCAATATTGACAGAAAAAGTCAGATGGACACTACTGACTTCAAGATTTACTGTAAAGCTCCAGTTGTTAAGATGGTGTGATACTGACAAAACAGATCAATGAAATAGAGAGCCCAGAAATGGACCCACATAGTCAAAGGAGCAATGGCAGTATTTGACAAAGAGGCAAAGGCAATACAACGAAGAAAATAGTCTTTTTCAATGAACAGTGGTAATAACTGAACATCTACAAGCAAAAAAAAAAAAAAAAAAAAAAACAGTCTAGACATAGGTCTTACACCCTTCACAAAAATAAACTCAAAAATAAGCCAGAGAATTAAAGGTAAAACTCAAAACTATAAAACTCCTAGAGGATAACATAGGAGAAAATCTAGATCTTGGGTTTGGTGATGACTTTTTAGATATGGCAACAAAGGTACCAACCATGAAAAAAAGAACTGATAAGCTAGACTTCATTAAAATTGTCTACTTGTTTCTTAAAAATTGTTGTGTCTTTTGCAAAAGACAATGTCAAGAGTACGAAAAGACAAGCCACAGACAGGGAGAAAATATCTGCAAAAGACACATCTGATAAAGAACTATTAACTAAAATATGTAAGGAAGTTGGGCGTGGTGGCTTACATCGCAACACTTTGGGAGGCCAAGGTGGGTGGATCACCCGAGGTCAGGAGGTCGAGAACAGCCTGGCTAACATAGTGAAAACCCGTCTCTACTAAAAATACAAAAATTAGCCAGGTGTGGTGGTGCACGCCTAAAATCCCAGCTATTTGGGAGGCTGAGGCAGGAGAATCACTTGAACCCAGGTGGCAGAGGTTGCAGTGAGCCGAGACTGCGCCACTACACTGCAGCCTGGGTGACACAGCAAGGGTCCGTCTCAATAGACAGACAGACAGACAGATATAGTGTAAGGAACTATTAAAATTCCACAAGAAAACAACCAACCCAATTAGAAAATGGGACAACCACCTTAACAGACACCTCACCAAAGATATGCAGATGTCAATTCAGCGTATGAAAAGATGCCTCACACATCATACGACGTCAGAGAAACATAAATCAAAATTATAAGACACACAACTATCAGAATGGCCAAAATTCAGAACAGTGATAACACCAAGTACTGGTGAAGATGTAGAGCAACAGAAACACTCGCTCATTGCTGGTGAAAAATGTAAAAGGATAGAGTCATATTAGAAGACAGTTTGGACATTTCCTACAAAACTAAACATTTTTGCCATAAGATCCAGCAAATGCACTCCCTGGTATTTACACAAAGTCACTGAAAACCTAAGTCCATACAAAAACCTGCACACCGATATTTACAGCAGTTTTATTCATAATGAGCAAAATGTGGAAGCAACCACAACAATGTCCTTCATTAGGTGAATATTCATTCACAAACTGTGATATGTCCAGAAAATGGAAAAAGAGAGGTACTAACAACCTATGAAGCCATGGAAGAAACTTTAATCCATATCAGTAAGTAAAAATAGTCATGATGAAAAGGCTACAAGTATATAATATGCTGGAAATGATTACAAGTATATAATATGCTGGAAAAGGTAAAGCTACAGACACAGTAAAAGGATTGGTGACTGCCAAGGAGTGGGAGGGAACAAAAGATAAACAGGCAGAACACAGAGGATTTTGGGGCAGTGAAAACATTCTGTATGATACTATAATGGTGGATACACGTCACTATACTTTGTTCAATGCCACAGAACGTACAGCACTAAGAACGATCCCTAATATAAACTACGGACTTTGGGTAATTATGATATATCAATATAGGCTCATCGGAAAGACATGTACCACTCTGATGGGAGATGGACATTGACTATGAGAGAATCTATACATGTGTGGAAGGAGGTACAGGGGAAATCTCTGTACCTTCCTCTCAATTCTGTGAACCTAGAATTCCTGTAAAAAAAAAAAAAATTTTTTTTTTTTAAATAGAATACATATGATCCAGTAATCCAACACCTGGGTATACTTCCAAATGTGTTAAAAACAGGTTCTCAAAAAAATATTTGTACACCCATGTTTATTTCAACATTACAATATTCAAAAGTGGAAGCAACCTAAACATCCATCAACAAATGGTTAAAGAAAATGTGGTATACATATATAACAAAATGTTATTCAGCCAAAAAAAAAAAAAAAAAAAAGAAAGAAATCCTGTAATATGCTACAACACAAATGAACCTTGAGGACAGTATGCTATGTGAAATAGTACAGTCAACAAAAGACAAATACTTAATGATTCCACTTATATGAAGTAACTAAAATAGTCAAATTTTAGAGGCAAAAAGTAGAATGGTATTTGCCAAGGAATAGGAAGAAGGGGGAAAAGAAGAGTTGTTCAATGAATGTAGTTTCTGTTTTACACGATGAAAAAGTTCTAGAGATCTGCTGCACAGCAATGTGCACACAGCTAACCACAACTGTACTACACACTTCAAATCATTAATATCGTCCAGTTTGTTTTTGACAATTTTTAAAAATCCACCCCATTTTTTTCTTTACCTCTTAAATAAACTGATAAAAACCTGTTTTATCCTAATCAATTATTTCATGACTACTGCTCCCCAGAGAAAAAATGACATGTGAAATAATACTACTTATCCATCTCCTGGGTCTGAGCAGTACACGTCAGGAACAAGAGGGAACTGTAGCTGGAAGACAGTAGAGGAGCCGTAGGACAAGTCTCAAAGAGAAGGAAGAAAAGGCGCAAAGAAAGAAAACAAGTTTAAGAGAGTAGGAAAGCATTCAAAGACTGCAACCTGAGATATGGGGTTTTCACTAAAGGTTGTGGGGCAAAACAGTTTGAGTTGGCATGCCTGTAGACATGGGAAGCAGCAGTGGTGCAGAGGTGAACATTACTGTACATAAAACAGATGGGAATTTGAGTTGTTAGGGAGTGAGGGGTTAATCAGATAAATAAAGATGGCAGCAGATTTGGGCAAGAGTGAAGAAGAGTAAGTTCAGGTATCAGTCTTCAAAAACCGAGAAGAAACTGAGAGCTCACTAAAGGTAGATAGAGGATGACACAACCAGAAGGCATAAGCTTCAAAGGAGCAGGGATTTTTATGCTGAGAGAGTAACAGGAATAGTTCAAAGCAGCAGTGGAGAACACGAATAACATTCTGTGTGGGAGAAGAACACGTCCAGAGCTTACTGTACCTATAACCTAGCTTCTGTAACTGGAAATGAAGAATCTGCTCTAGACAGGTCATCACTTTTCACTACTTATTTTACTTGGCCTTCCTAAGAAATATAGACCTTTTGGAAATTACTGACTTTTGGGTCTAGGACACTATTTCTTGGTTTCCTCCCTTCTCTCTGGCTGTTTTTCAGAGACTTCGCTTCCAATTCTAGAGACATTTGTATTCTCCAGGGATCAGCTATTAGATACTTTCTCTTTTAAATTTCCCTTTGGACAGTTTCATCTTCTTTCAAGGATTGAGCAATAACTAAATGACTTCCAAATGTCTACTTCAGTATAAATTCTGCTTGTCAGGCTACATAAAATGGGCTCTTCCAGGAATTATAATGTTTAAAGAAAGAGAAAGCCACGTGATTTCAATATGACAGAGATGACTACAGAGGAATAGCAATAAAAAGAGAGGCAACTTAGCAGAGGTGAATCACAAAAGATGACTAGGAGCTGATGACACTAAGGGTGGGAAGAATGTTTCAGATAGAGGAAAATGAGTAAAAGCACAGGGACATGAGAACATGGTATTATAAGACAATTCCAAGCACTTCAAGAGCCTAAAGTTCAAGAAAAGTTTCAAAAATATGAAAATAGAGAGGCAGGGAGAAGCCAGATCATGGAAGACCTCACTAGCCATGAGTAGTAATTCTTTTTTTTAGCCAAAAGAGGAGTAATCTAATAAAAGCTAAAGACCTTCTCCTCATAAAAACACATGCACACTTCAGGAGTGCACATGCAGTCTTCCAGAAGATTCGTAACCCACTATATTCATAAACCATTAGAGAAGAACTAAAACACAAGGAGTCACTGAAGGGTTTTAAGCAGCTAAGTGGCTGATGAAATTTGCCTTTCCAATAACTGAAACCAAAGTGGGCAAAACTGGAGGCAAGCAATCCAGTTAGGTAATGACTACTGTAATAGTCCAGACAAAGAATGTAGTAGTAGCAAGAAAAAAAAAGATGAAATTGACCCAGGAAGTATTTAAAATAAGTAATTTGTAAGAGGTAAATAAGCTGGAAGAGCTAGAGATAACAGGTAAGGTTTCCGGTATGGGCAACAAGATATGCTACAAGCTGAGATGTTAATAAAAACGAGCGTTCCTCAGCATGTAGTAATTTATTTACATTATGTCACTGAATATTCAATTATGTTAAGAGGCAGACAGTAGTTAAAAACAAAGAACTGGTGAATCAAAAAGTTCTGCTAATTTGGGGAAATAGCATCCCTTTTATTTTCATTAATCTCTTTTGGCTTTGATCCTCATTTGTAGCTGACAAGAAGTTCTATGTATTAAAGGTAAACTATTCTCATTAATGTATCCAAAAATCTCTTGGGAATAATTAAGACATAAAATAATTCAAAATTCACATGATTACAAAAATCTTTCCTTAGATAATCTCATAATATAGCCATGTTTTGCTCATTCTACTTTGAGAAGATTCAGCCAGAAGCAGTTCATCCATTCAAGTATGTTTCCTTACATTTGAAACAGAAGATATAGGTTTATATGATGCTTCATGTGGCAGAAAAGCAGGGCAGACTGTGACTCGTGTCACTCCCACACCCGATGCCTTTCATGGGCTCCTGCGTCTGTCAGAAGAAAGCAAAGGGCCTTAATACGGTCCTGGCTTTCTACATCCAAATGCATTTTCCACACCTCCCATCAGCTAACTCTACATTACGGCAATACAGAACTTCTTACTACTCAGTGGACTTGCTCTGCTGTCTTCTCTGATTACAGGTGTCATTCTTCCTGCCCAGAACACATGATTCTTAGTTATTTCCAATCATCCTCAAGGTTTCAGCTTATATATCACTTTTAAGATGATTAGGTATTCTTCCTCTGTAGTCTCATAGCAACCAGTACCTATTCTCACTATTATATGTTGTTATAACTGCCTATCAATTAAATGGGAGGCTGAGGCATATGACCCAATAACTTATTTACTGTTGTATCCTCAGAACCTAGCAAATTACAGAGCCTCAATAGAGATATTTCAATTTCTCTTCTGAGACTGTCTAGATAACAGTGTCAATTAAACCGACCTTACTCTAATTATTTGACCTTGAAGGGAAATACATGTCAGAATACCTCCTGGTTTCTTCAGCATATCAGAAGCATACAAAAGGACCTTCTCAATCTGGAGACCAAGAATATCGTATCAGAAGCTATAGAAGAGGATTCTGAAAATACGAGAACCACTTATTTGATTAAAGAGATTTACTTTGGAAAATATTTCAAGAAGTTACTTGTCCCATAAATGCTCATAGATGTGTAAGTACACCGAAGTTAGAAGTCACATAGGGAAAAAGCATCCAAGCTCTATTTCCATCATCTACTCTGATTAAAAGGCTCAACTCTCCTATCAAATTTGACAGAATCATGTGGATTACGCAGCACAGTGACTTGCTACATGTTAAATGCTCAAAAAGACGATAGGTGTTATTAGCCACACCCTATGGGCTGGGCACATACTTATTAGTTTATACACACACATAAACTGATTCTAAAACATTCTTCCTGCATTTCTGCAAGAGAATTAAAAAGTCAGAAACAAACATTTTGCATAAATTTACTAGCTTCATTCTTTCATGTAGGAAATAGTTACTGACTACCTTCTGTATGCCAGGCACTGTCATTAGGCTTCTATTCTAGTGGTGAAGCAAAACAACAAAGAAATCAATATGCAAGAAGTCAAATGACATTAAATCCCACGAAGAAAAATGCAGCAAGGTAAGGGGAATGCAGAAGATTGAACCTGATCACTCTTTGATGCAGCTGGTCAGGAAAAGCATCATTTGACCAGAGAGCTCTTTCTGAATCAAGTGAGCAAGGAAGCCACATGGATTACCACAGAGAACGGTCGCAGGGTCACTGACAATAGTTATGAGACTTAAGATGACAAGGATACAGTCACTGTAGACAGAGATGAGCAAGTGAGGTAGAGAGATCACAGAAGTGAAAGGACGCCAGTTCATACAGGGCCATGTAAATCTCCAGATTTCACTTTTAAGATGGGAAGCCTCTGAAAAGTTCTGAGCATAATAAATAACATGGTTTAACTCAGATTTTTAAAATATCATTCTGGCTGCTACTAGAGAATACACTGTAAAGTGTAAGACTCCTGGGAAACAATTTATTTCTTTTGCCAAAAAATGATGCCTTTAAACAGGGTAAACAGAAGTATAATGGTTAAAAAAAAAACCATGAGGCATGGGTATTTTGAAGGTGTAGCCAACAAGATTCACCAATAATATGAGTATGCGACATAGAGAAATGAAAAGATGTTTCCCAGGCTTTCGGTTGCACAGGAGGGAAAAGAGTTGTTACTGACGGAGACGGCAAAAGATTATGAGAGACGCAGGTTTGGGAGGATGAAAATCAGGAGCTCCACTTAGGACATGTTAAGTTTGAGAATGAGACTTAACTGTTGGATAAATGAGTCCACAGTTCAGAGGGCAAGAGTTGGTGATGGAAATAGGAGAGTCGTCAAAGCGTAGATTAAAAGCTCTAACCTAGAGAGAAAGAATAAAAACGTCCCCAGGACTGGGTCCTGGGGCATTTCTGACATTTACAGTAAACTGAACATTTATTAAAACTAACTTGCTTTACTCAACCATAAATCACTTGCTGTATTTACCCCTGTTCCATTTATAGTTATACACCTGAAAACATAGCCTTAGTGTTAGAGGTAAAGAGTAAATACCAAACATAAAAAATCCAATCTGGTAGGGTGCGGTGGCTCACGCCTGTAATCCCAGTGCCCTGGAAGGCTGAGGCAGGCAGATCACGAGGTCAGGAGTTTGAGACTAGCCTGGCCAATACGGTCAAACTCCAGAAAAAAAACATCTGAAGATACTGAGAAACTGATATGAAATCATAAAGAAAATTAAGGGGTCTAAATTAATACATACAAAGAGATCCCACAACATGGTTTTTATAAATTTAAACAAAATCCATGGCCAGGCACGGTGGCTCACGTCTATAATCCCAGCACTTTGTGAGGCCAAGGCAGGAGGATTACTTTGGGGCCAAGACTTCAAGACCAGCCTGGGCAACATAGTGAGACCTTGTCTCTACAGGAAAAAAAAAAAAAAAAAAAAAAATTAATGTTTTAGCCTGGCATGGTGGCATGTGCCTGTAGTCCCAGCTACTCAGGAGGCTGAGGCACGAGGATCACTTGAGCCTAGGAATTCAAAGTTGTAGTGAGCTCTGATCACACCACTGCACTCCAGCTCTGTCACTTATGACAAAGCAAGACACTGTCTCAAACAACAAGCAAACAAAACAACTAAAGTAAATCCAGGTAAAATAAACATACAAATAAATGAAAAGATCTGGGTTATTGCATTAGTTCTGTTTGTAGGCTTAACTACAAAATGGTGTCCAGTTGTTAAAAATGTTTGCTTAGAAGTATTGATGTTTTTTTATTATGCTCTTCTACATTCTAGGAAATTGGCAACACTAAGAATTCCTAAAAACAAACAGGAGTGTTAAGTGTATAAAAATTATTATTTAAGATGCATTCAAGGCATTCCCTAAATTAAAATATCAAATGCATGTCAAAGTACACACAAAAAAATCATGCTTCAACAAATGTGGGATGTTGCCATTAATGGACAGTTAGTTCTTAGGTAAAACCAAGAATCCTTCATTACCTATTCTGTAAATTAGGACAAATACTATTAAGGTATTAGGTTGGTACAAAAGTAATTGAACAAACCCGGACCTACTCACCTCACTGAAAGTGCTGCCTGGCTACAGTCTCTAGATACAGGAATGTGAGAAATGGTAGCAGCCTTGAAGGTTTACAGCTATATTCTCATACCAATTATGGCTAGAAACTTCAACAGCTCTGCTGAGACATGATGGGAGGTCTAATTTCCTGCTACTCTGCTTTAACACAGCCAAGTAAAACAGTAAGAAAGCTTTTGCTTAATTCGACAAGGACTGAATGCCAGAGTGTCACCTGGAAGCTTGTGACAAATCATCATGCTCACACATTCATCCTTGGTTTTTACTACCAAATGCAAGCTTCATCTATCCTCTTCCCTTCTAAACTTGACTCATCCTCCTAACCTCTTCCAGAAAGATCTCTAGAAACCCAGAGTCTTTCTGAAGACCCACAGGCTGTCCCCTACCTTCAACTACTTTACATAACGGCCCCTCAACTTCTTAGCTTTCACGAAAGCCTGGCTCTTCCCCGAAGGCACGGCCTATCATGCAGCCCTTTTATGTGACTCCTAAAACCCAAGTCCACCATTATTCTTCTAATTCTCTGTATTAAAAGTAAACAACAAAATTCCCTGTATTAAAAGCAAACAACAAAAAAAAACTTGTAATTTGAAACTCACGTCATTTAACTGAATGCCTTCTCTTTCTCTCTGTTCTGATCAACTAAGCCCACATATTTAAGCCTCCACTTTGCCCCCAGTTACACCATCAGCAAAGTGACTTCAATGTCCCTGTACATGGTTCTATCCCAATACTCCAGGCCCCCAAAACATCTGCCTTTCTAAATTTGAGATATCTTCACCTCCTCATTTCAGCAAATCACTCCCTTGTCTTTGTTAGACATATTAAAACCTCTGATAATGATCATCTCAGCTATCTTTATAACAGTTTCACTCATACTCATATCTCCTTTCACCTATCAAGACACCAGGTTTGGTGACAAATAAAAATGATACATATTTGGGAGGCTGAGGCAGGAGAATCATTTGAACCCAGGAGGCAGAGAATGCAGTGAGCCAAGATCATGCATGCTACTACACTCCAGCCTGGGTGACAAAGCAAGACTCCATCTCAAAAAAAAAAAAAAAAAAAAGATACGTACTTATTGTATACACATGATATTCCAAAATATGTATACATTGTGGAATGGCTAGATCAAGCTAATTAATACATGCAATACCTCACATACTTACATTTTACAGTAGAACATTTAAAATTTACTCTTAGTGATTTCCAAGAATACACTGTTACTAACTAGTTTCCATGTTGTACAACAGATACCTTGAACAAATTCCTCTTAATTGAAATTTTGTGTCCTCTGACCAACATCTCTGCAACCCAGTCCATCCACCCCCAGCCCCTGGTAACCACCATTTTACATCTCTGAGTTAAGATTCCACATTTAAGAGAGATGTAGTATTTGCCTGCCTTTGTATGGCTGGCTTACTTTACACAATGCCCTCCAGGTTCATCCCTGCTGTCACAGATGACAGCATTTCCTCCTTTTTATGGCTGAAGTGTATTCCACTGTGTATATATACCACATTTTCTTTATCCATGAACACTTAGGCTGATGCTGTATCATGGGTATTGCAAACAATACTGAAAGGAACACGGGAGTACAGATCTCTTCAGCACACTGATTTCATTCTTTGAGATATATATATATATATCCAAGTGTGACTGCTGAATCATATGGTAGTTCTATTTTTTAATTTCTAAGCAAACTTCATGCTACTTTCCATAAATGCTGTACTAATTTACATTCCTACCATGTGCAAGATATCTCTTGTCTCCAAATCCTCATCATACTTTTAACAGCCATTCTAATGGCCATTTGAATGTCTTATTTTGAGAAATGTCTATTCAAGTCCTTTGTCCATTTCTTAACTGAGGTGCTTACTATTGAGATGTCTGAGTTCCCTATATATTTTGCATATTAATCCCTTAACAGATATATGGTTTGTAGATACTATCTTCCATTCTATGAGTTGTTTTTTCATTCCGTAGATTTTTTCTTTTTGCCATGCAGAAGCTTTTTAGTTTGATGTGATCTCATTCATCTTTTATTTTTGTTGCCTGTGCTTTGGGGTCATATCCAAAAAAATCACTGTCCACACCAATGTCATGTACATTTCTCCTATATTCTGGTAGTTCTACAGTAACAGGTCTTATTTTTAAGACCTTAATCCATTTTAACTTGAATTTGGTATATGATGTGACATACAGGTCTGATTTCATTCTCCTGCATGTAGATATTCCGTTTTCCCAACATCACCTATTGAACAGACTTCCCTTTCCCTGCTGTGTTCTTTGCACCTTGTCCAAAATCAACTGACAGTACGCGAATTTATTTCTGTGCTCTCCATTCTGTTCTATGGGTCGATGGGTCTGTTTGTTTCTTTTGTTTTGTTTTTAAAAGACAGGGTCTTACTCTGTCATCCAGGCTGCAGTGCAGCGATGCAATCACAGTTCACTGTAACCTTGAGCTCCTGAGCTCAAGCAATCCTCCTCCTTCAGCCTCTCAGGTAGCTAGGACTACAGATACACAGCACCATGCCTGGCTTTAAAATTTTTTTTTTTTTTTTGTAGAGACAGGGTCTCACTATGTTGCCCAGGCTGCTCTCAAACTCCTGGTTTCAAGTAATCCTTCTGCCTTAGCCTCCCCGAGTGCTGGGATACATGTGTGAGCAACTGTGCCCAGCCTGCGTGTCTACTTCTATGTGACTACCATGCTGTTGTAATTACTGTAGCTTTGTACTATATTTTGAAATCAGATAGTGTGATGTCTCCAGCTTTGTTCTTTTTACTCATGATAGCTTTGGCTATTTAGGATCTTACGTGGTTCCATATAAATTTTAGCACTGTTTTCTAGTTCTGTGAAATTTAACATTGGAATTTTGATAAGGATTGCATTAAAACTGTAGACTGCTTTGGATAATAGAAACATTTTACAATACTAATTCTTCCAATCCATAAACACAAGATAACTTTGTTTATTTGTATCTTCTTCTATTTCTTTAATCAATGCTACCTAGTTTTCAACTATTTGGTTAGTTATTTCTAAGTACAATTATCCCTCGGTATCTGCAGGATATTGGTTCCAGGATCTCCCATAGATACCAAAATCCATGGATGCTCAAGTCCATTATATAAAATGGTATAGTATTTGCATACAACCTATACACATCCTCTTGTATGCTTTAAATCATTACTTAGTACCTCATACAACATAAATGCTACGTCAATAGTTGCTATACTGTAGTTTTCTTATTGTATAAGAAAACAGTTTTTATTGTTGTATTTTTTCCTCAAACATTTTCATCCAAATGTGGATTCAATTTGCAAATGCAGAACCACCGATACTGGGTGTTTTGTTTTTGGTACCTATCATAAATGGAATTGTCTTCTTGATTTCTCTTTTGGATAATTTGTGATTAATGTACAGAAATTCTACTGATTTTTGTAACTTGATTTTGTATCTCACAACTTTACTGAATTTGTTTATCAGTTCTGACAGTTCTCTGGTGGAGTCTTTACGGTTTTCTATATACAAGATCATGTCATCTTCAAACAGATGCAACAACGTCTTCCTTTCCTACTGGGATGCCTTTTCTTTCTCTTGCCTAATTGCTCTCGCAAGGACTTCCAGTACTGTGTTGAATAGAAACGGCAAGAGTGGGCATTCTCGTTTTCTTCCTAATCTCAAAAGAAAAGCTTTCAACTTTTCAACATTCAGTAAAATGCTAGCAGTAGATTTGTCAATATGGCCTTTATTTTATAGAGGTATATTCCTTCTATATTTAATTTGTGAGAGTTTTTAGCACAAGAGAAAGCTGAATTCTGTCAAATGGTTTTTCTCAATTATCTCAATTATCTACTGAGATGATCATACGGTTTTGGCCTTTGTTCTCCTAATGTGGTGTATCACATTTTACGGATTCGGGTCTGTTGGATAATCCTTGTACCCTTGCGGTAAATCCCATGTGATCACAGTAAATCATCCTTTTAATACACTGTTGAATTTAGTTATTATTTTCTTCAGAATTTCTGCATCTAAATTAAGAATACAGGTCTATAATTTTCTTATCCTGGAGAGTTCTTGTTTGGCTTTGGTATCCAGGTAATGTTCATCTCCCAAAATGAGTTTGAAAGTATTCCCCCTTCTTAAATTTCTCATAAAATTTTGAGAACAATTTGTACTAGTTCTTCTTTAAATGTCTGCTAGAATTCAGCAGTAAAGTCACCAAGTCTTGGGCTTCCTTTGGTGGGAAGTTTATATAGGAAGGATTATAACTGATACAATCCTTGTCACTGTTCAAATTTTTAATTTCATGATTAAGCCTGGGCAAGTTGCATGTGTCTAGGAATTTATCCGTTTCTTCTATGGTAATCAATTTGTTGGCATATAATTGTCCAGTCTCTTATGATCCTTTTATTTCTTGTACTTCTCTGGTATCAGCTGCAATGGGTCCTCTTTCATTTCTGATTTAACTTGAGTCATCTCTTTTTTTCTTAGTCTAGCTAAAGACTTGTTGCTTTTATCATCAAAAAACACAACTCTTAATTTTTTTATCAAGTTATCTTTTTCCTTAGTCTAGCCAAATAACCTGTCTTTTAAGTTCAGATTCTTTTGTCTGTTTGCTCAATTCTGCTTTTAATGCTCTTTTGCATTTTTCATTCAATTTATTGCATTTTCAGCTTCAGAATTTGTTTTTTACAAAATAATTTCAATTGAAATTTCTCATTTTGATTGTTTTCCTGATTTTGTTTAATTGTTTATCTGCATTTTCTTGAAATTCATTGATCTTCCTTAAACAATTACCTTGAATTCTTTGTCAGGCAGTTCATATATCTCCATTTATTTACGGGTGGTTCAGGCGCCTTATTGTGTTCCTTTGACTGGTGTCACATTTCCCTGACTGTTCTTGATCCTTATAGTCATGTGTTGGCACCTGCACATTTGAAGAAGCTGAGACTTGTTCCAGTCTTCGCAGACTGACTTTATCGGGGAAAGTCCTTCACCAGTCAGCCTGTCCAGAGATCATGCAGCCTGAGTCCACAGGGGCTGGCCTGGCATCCTGGTCTACTACAGTGAGCCTGAACCTTGGGTCTGCAAGGACCAGTGTGAAGGCTGGGTAGGTGGGTGTTGGCCTAGAATTTGGATCACAAGGGGCTGGCCAAGTACTGGGTCTGAACCCTTGTTCTGCAGGGATGTGAGGCCACAGGGGCTGATTTAGAGGGCAGGGCTACAGGGACCAGCCTAGCACTAGACAGGCTTGGAGTCTAGGGCTATGGGATCCAGCTTGGTGACGGGGTGGGCCTGTAGGCTTGGTTTGTGGGTATTGGCCTGAAGTCTGGGACCACGGGGGCCTGCCTAGCACTGAGTTTTACTAGGGCAAGCTCAACGTTAGGGTCTAAGTCTGGTGTACACTTCCCCTCCTTCCTCCAGGTCGACAGTATCTCTCTCCATGATGGGCTGTCAGGGATTGAGGGAGGTGTGATGCAAGTAATGTAAAACTGTCCTTCTTACCCTTTTCAATGTATCTTTTCTTATTTGTGTGGCACATTCAGGTAATCTCTTATCTGGTTTCTTAGCTCTTATATTTTTGGGTGTGGATAGTTGTTCAAATTGATGGTTCCACAATGAGATGAGTGCTGCAAAATGCCAGTCTGCCATCTTGCTGTTATCGAGACCTCAGGCTTTTCTTAAAACAACTCAACACTTTGGTCTTGCATCCTAACCTTTCCAATCATGGCCATCATCAACAGCATATGAATTCAAATACTCCAATGTTAACATCTTATGCACATGCCACTAGTGATTCTGTTTCAACAGCTCTGCTAATATCCAACCCTAAAATACCATGCATAATCTTCTGGCTATTGGAGAAAAGTCTTGAAATTTCAAGTGTGATAAGGTCTTTAATCTTAACTAGCCACTCAGTGGAATGAGATTCTCCTAATCTGATATGGTTTCTGGTTTCAAGTAGCTAGCCAAGATTCTCAGTAACTTTTGATCCACTTCTTCACCCATTCCCCTCAGTAGCTTCCTAAGTGTTCAGTCTTCTCAAAACCTCTAAACAAACCCTTTATTCCACAAAATATTATTTAAAAATATTTCATAAAGTTTTGTGGTCACTAACCTACAGTAAGATACTACCTTACACCCACTAGAATGACTACTATTAAAGTACACACACACACACACACACACACAAATATGTGATGGGAAGGATGTCAAGAAACTGGACCCCTTGTGCACTAGTGGTAGAGATGCAAAGCCACAATTGCTCTGGAAAAGAGTATGGCAGTTTCTTAAAATTTTAAAAATAAAATTACCATATGATCCAACAATTCCACTTCTAGGTATGTATGCAAAACAATTCAAAGCAGGGTCTCAAAAAGATATTTGTACACTCCTGTTCATAGCAACATTATCTGTAATAGCTAAAACATGGAAGCAACCTGAGTGCTCATCAACAGGTAAATGGATAAGCAAAATGTGGTATATACATACAATAAAACATTATTCAGCCTGAAAAAGGAAGCAAATTTTGAAATATGCTAAACACAGATGAAACGTAAGGACACTGCGAAGTAAAATAAGTCAATCATAAAAGGGCAAAAACTGTATGATTTGCACAAAAACTGTATGATGGTACTTAGAGCAGTCAAAATTAGACACAAAGTAGAATAATGGTTGTCAGAGGCTGTGAAGATAAGGAAATGAGGAATTATTGTTTAAAGGGTACAGAGTTTCAGTTCTGCAAAACAGAGAGTTCTGATGGTGACTGTGCAACAATATTAATATACTTAATACCACTGAGCCAAATACTTAAAAATGGTGAAATGGAAAATTTTACATTATGTGTATTTTACAACAATTTTTTAAAACTTAAATGACAAGTCACATGGCTGAGTCACATAAATTTGAGAAATACATTTTATAGTCATTTCTTGCAGATTCACAACATACACCAGCATTTAAATAGGGTTACAATATTTTCAGTAAGAATATCTTGATTTTTCCAACCTCATTCACAATTACAATTAATATCACACATCCATCTTAACTTCCTTCTTCTAATTTCATTAGATGGGCATCTTTCCTCTTATTCAAGGTCAATCACTATATCTGCATTTTTCTTTCTTTTATATTACCTGTATGAGAGATACATCTGTATTTTTCATTCCAATCCTTACTACCTTGAAAAACTTTGCTTTGATAATTACTACCTCTATTATCTGAAACATCTTTAGTCTTTACAATAAATTCACTAAAGTCTTACTTACTTCATGTTCTAAATATTTTTTAAACCCAGAAAAATTTATCTTGAATTCCTATTATACCACTGTCATTGTTAAGGTTCTCACTGACTGAACTACCTTACCACCACACGTTTCTCTTCAATCCTTTCTCTGCTGCAAGGTTATTAAAAACACACGTTCGACAAACTTACTACTATCTAACTACTGAGCAATTTCTTTGCTGACTCCCAAATACCTTTCTATCACATCTTATCTTCTTCATTTTCCTACCTCTCAGCTAGCTTATGATCTACAAGTCCTCAACTGCCTATTGCCCCTACTGCCTATGCTGCTTCTGAACTTTGGCTCATACTTCTGCCTAGAATAAGCTGGTCATGCCTCTACCTGCCTGATTCCCAGTCACATTTCAAGACTGAACTAAGCATTTCCTGGCCACTCTTACTTCCCTGCCATCTATACTGGATTCCTACTGCAAGCCTGGGTACTCACTCCAGTACTCCTTTATGTTACTATTGTATTCTGGATACCATTCCAGCTCAATGACTGAAATTATTTGCTTCTGCATCTTTCACTCTGAGTATAATATAAATTTCTGTAGGGTGAAAACTAATTATTGTGCATCTCTGTATCTATAACGTAGTACTGACGCCTTAAACATGGTAGGCGTTGAGATTGTTAAACTTAACTCTTTCCTCAATTTCCCTATTTCCTTACAACTGCTACCAGGGAAGCAAAAAGACTAAGAATTCAGGCGTGTGCAATTATCTATCTAGTAGTAGAAATCCAGTAAACTGTTACCAAGGTTTAGAGTTATCTGATAGGAAGAAAAGTAGGTATGTTCCTATGTCCCAATTCACTGCTAAAGGATTCCTTTAGTTTAACCAGAAATTATTTCCAAATAATGTGACATAATTTAAAGCAGTCTAGGGCAACTCAAAATAAGATATCACAGTCTCAACCAAGTTACACTTACATTCGGCTAGCTTCAATGTCGTCAGACTGAGGTTCTCCTGATCTGTAAAATGCAATTGAGAAACAGTTAGCAAAATATTCCATACTCCAAAAAAAGGTAGACATATTACTTAGAAAGACAAATTCGTAA
Source organism: Chlorocebus sabaeus (assembly GCF_047675955.1). Lineage (NCBI taxonomy): Eukaryota > Metazoa > Chordata > Mammalia > Primates > Cercopithecidae > Chlorocebus > Chlorocebus sabaeus. The sequence continues at coordinate 3,329,998 of NC_132929.1, read as the reverse complement.
ACAAGATTGCAGCACTAAATAAAACAGTTTTAAAAATACAGACGTAAACATGAAAGAAAGTGGTCAGATCAAGTGGCCATACAACACATTTATTTTAATGGTTGGACTATCAAAAAACTCAATGCATGTTTTTTAAAGGAAACTGTAAACACTATACATAGATATCAACAGACAAGCCATTATAAGCCATAATTATTCACAAAGTCAAATACGTGTAATAAAACACACAACTATAAAACTTCCTATAGCCAAGTATTGGTTATCCACATTAACAAAGGTACTCACTGGTATTCACTTGCAGTATTAACCTTTAGATTAGTGGTTCAGTAAACTACTCCCTAGGCAGACCGACTAAAGCCTAGGCCAGCCATGTAGTTTTGTAAACGAAGTTTTATTGGCATGTAGCCATACTCATTCATTTAGGTATCATCTATGGCTGCTTTCACGCTGAAAGGACAGAGCTGAGGACTCGTGGCAGAAACCACATGGCCCACAAAACCTAAAATATTTAATTTCTGGCCCTTAAGAACAAATGTGCCAACCACTACCGCTACTCTAAACAATTCAAACTAAAATCCAGGACCTTGGTAAGTTTAAAGACACTTAAATTAGATACAACATCCAAATGATGATTATCTTGGTTCAAAAATGAAATTGTTTCCCTAAAAATACACTTACTGTATGTATTACCTGTCAAAAGTATATTACCTGAGGTAAAGTTTTGCACTGGATAGCTGCGAATTAACTTCCGTTTTAAATAGTTGCCAGTTACTTTGTTATTTCTAAATATACCACTGCTCTCTTATGTAGAAATATTTAAAATTCTAAGTCACTAAAAAGCCTTTCATTTTCATTTCACGAGACATGAATCAGTATTTCCCTATCTCTACCCTGTCATTAAAAATAAGTTCCTGTTACCCTATTCACTTTTATAAACAGCATCAGCAACAATGAATGATGTAAGGCGAGTCAATATAATACGGATTTCTAACACTTAGAAATTCCCAAACTAGATAAAATATGTTTTTTGAGGTCAAAAGCTAAATTTTCTAATTGGCATTACAAAGTCCTGATTTGTGAACTTCTCACTGACTTTAGGCTTCCAACTTTAAGCAACTCTAACAAGAATCTTAAAATCAGAGTCACACACACACACACACTCACACACACACACACCTGTTTGATAAATTTCTTAGCTTAAAAACAAAACAAAACAAAACAAAAACTTCACTTCTTTATCAGACTCTCAAAATTACCCTCACTGCAATTCATTCAGATTCCAAGGACAAGAATGGAAAAGAAAAAAAAAAAAAAAAGACTCCAGCAGCTCAAATATTTATTTTAGATCTTCTTTGCAATGTATTTAAATTTTCAATTTTGCACAAAATTACGTAAGAACTAAAAACTGGGGCATGCTGGAGGTGGCAGTGACTTGGCAGTGACACAAATGCAAAAATTTCACTCCACCCTCTCCCCCAGGGAGCAAGCAAATCACCTATGTGACACACCTGGTCTCCACCAGCCTTGTGGGTAAGTACCCCAAGATTGCTTCCAAACTTGTATCTCCCAGACAGAAGAGCTAAAAATTGATGATAACCCCATGTACCAGCTGACTCATTTTTGAAAGTGCGACCCTCCAGCATCAGATGTCATACTGTAAGGAGGCAGAGCTGGCTTGCAAAACAAAAAATAAACCTGCTGGCACTGAGGGAAGAGAGGCAGATTAGAAGCTTTCAAACACGTAGGCAGCAAAACTTTCAAAATTAACAGGGAAAGAGAAGAGAGGGGAAAAAATGAGGACATGATGATAGGAAAATAAAAATATTACTGCAAAAAGGTAAGACACAAGAAGGAAAACAAATCTAAGTCTTAGAAGTACAATATGTAACTGTTACAAAGTTTTGAGATCCTGAAATGGGATAGAATTTAAATATATTATCAAATGATAACTATATCTGTCTTCCCAATTTCTGTTTCCTAAGCAAGAGAATGAACTTTGGCATCAAAATGTCACCAAACTGTAACATATTAATTACTACTTTTTACATATATTAAAGTAGGCTATTAAAAACCATTGATAAGACAAACTAAGTAAACCAATTCAGTATAGAAGGACAAAGACTGAAAGATTATTACCTTAAAATAAATCTGTTCTGGGTCTATTAAACATAGCAAAGTTGTTCTATTCAAATTGCAAATTGTTTTTTAATCAAGAGAAAAATGAATATATACAGAACTAGCAGACATTTTTCTTGCAGTGAATATTAATAATTTATGTCTGAATAAATTTCTACTCATCCTAATAACAGTATATTTCTAGAATAGTCTAAATAAGTTGCCAAAAAAATCCCAAGTTTAGAATTCAAACTCTCAAAACTATGAAATATGCCAGGTGTGGTGGTTCATGTCTGTAATCTCAGCACTTTGGGAGGTCAAGGCATAAGGATCACTTGAGCTCAGGAGTTCAAGATCAGCCTGGGCAACACGATGAAACCTCGTCTCTTAGCTGGGTGTGGTGGTGGGCGCCTTTAGTCCCAGCTACTTGGGAGGCTGAGGTGGGAGGGTCACTTGAGCCCAGGAGGTCAAAGTTGCAGTGAGCTGTGATCGTGCCACTGCACTCCAGCATGGGCAACGGAGTGAGACCTTGTCTTGGAAACAAACAAACATAAACTATGAAATATATACCACCTAGTAATAGTTCCCAAGCTTGACTGTGGCTCCTAAAGAGTTTACTTATTCTTTTACTGCCAAGTTGCTGGAAGTAAGAATCCTGTATGTGCTTGTAAATGCAGAACATATAATCTAATTCAAAACATATAACCAAAGGGAAATTTTTGTATTAAACTATTGACTTAGGTTATCCTCAAGTGTGTCAGAATAACAAGTCAGAAAAGAAATTTTAAAACTGAAATAATAACCAAGTAACATTAGATAATAAAAAGTAAATCTTAGAAGAGTCTCAATTTTAGGTCTTGATTTGAATCGCAGATAATATGATCACAAAACGCCCACTAATCTGAATACTGCAGCATGAGCTAGCAAATTCAAATGGTGGCTCACTTCCAATAACACTGGTGCAGCTTCTCCATCCTGCAAGCCACTCCTTTTACCTCCACTGTAACTCTCTAGGAGAGAAAAGTATACTAGTTTTATTAATGTCATAAAAACTTCTAGAGAAATGTTTAGTTAAAACGTTCACCACATAAAAGGCATACTTTAAAATACATATTAAGAAATTTTTCATGTTTTCTATAAGGTTTATAGTAAAATGTTTAAAACTTTGAAGGTTTTTGAGAAATACTTTCCTGTTCATACAGACAGGTCTTTGATAGTGGCTACTGATATTTTTAATAGAAAAAAGACACTAAAATATTTTAAGGAGATTAAATGAAGCAGGTCAACTCTCAGGCCCACTATTCTTAGCAATATTCCTGCCAACTATACATTGTCTTCATTTCTACAGTATGTATTTCACTTTACAATGACAGCCTTTTAAAGGCTGTAAAATAATTCAAAATTACCTTTTACAAGCTGTGGCCATTCGGTGACATCAGGGTGATCACAGCTTTGAGTCACTGATTAAAAACAGGTTGTCACACCAGTCTAGCTGCTACCTTGATCTGAGCGTAGGCTTAATAACTCTAATAAATTAAACAAACCTTTGGTTAGAACACTTTAATATATAAACCCAATTCATTGTTCAAAAAATAATTTTCAAAGCTTCAAATTAGGTGTCAATGTAAAATTCATCAGAAGAGTAATTATTATAGAAAAGTTTTTAAGGACTATTTTCCAGCATTTTGTTTTTCTTAAGTGATCTCTTCATTTGCGAAAATGTAATAATTCCTTGTACTTTTATGTAATTTTACACTTTATGAAGCATTTTGGTCAATAATACCTTGAGTCTTATAACTTTTGCTTTACCTGATCGAGACAGATAATATAGTAAGAATTTTTTGAAACAAAAAAAAATTAAGCAGCCTCCGAGTGATTAACTGACTTGCCCAAGATTTTGGAACTAGTGTTGAAGGAATGATTAAAACCCAGATATACTGACTTCCTATCAAGGGATGGATTTTTTCGTTTGTTTGTTTTGGCTTAGTTTTGCTCTACTGGGTTTCAAGATTTAAGTATACGTAATGAGTAAAGATTCACAACGTAGACTGAGATCTTTCAAATATGGCAAGTTTAAGTGGGGACTAATTTACTCAAAAGATTCTTAAGCTGATAGAGAAATCAGTCACCAAGTAGTCAAATGCTTAATGGAATAGTTATATACATACACATAAACACACACACACATAAACACAAAGTCTAGTCCTACTAACTCTATATTTACGTAGAGTCATTTAACATCAGTCAAAACCCCTTAAGTACTGCATGAAAATATGTTCTACTCTTTCTTGGCCATAAATCTACTAAGATTTAATTTCATGAAAAAGTATGGCAAAAGATGAAAGCATATCCTCCTCCCTCAACCAAGTATCTTTTTAACCCCTTACATGGCCTTAGCTGAACTTTTCTGATTGTCACAGTTCAAATTTAGCAGGCCTCTTTACTCACACTGTAGTTCTGGCAAAGATACCACACATCTGAAATATTCCAGTATCAAATGATCATTTTGTACAACTAGTTCTTTCCCCTCACAATTCCCCTATCCAGGCCAAATCTGAGGTGTCAACTACAGAAAGGTGAGGAAATTAGGAGGAAGAAACATTTCATAGTTAACATCCTCAAAGCAACAACAGTCAAGCGCAGAAGGTGGTTACCAGTGTGGATTCAGAACCCAATATAAAACAGCAAGGTATCTGCAAATACCAAGGGTTAAAACATGGATGTCTGAGCCCATACCTATGCAGTTATGAACGCAGGGCTTCAAAATCCAGATTAGGTGAGGACTGGCCTGAATATACAAAAATAATTGTAGGGGATTCCAATAAACGGGATTTACAGTATCTGTAAGAAATAACGCAAACTCCCAGGTATTCCTATCCTAACCATACATTTCCTAATAAGAACCTAGACATTGCTGAGGTCATATGGGAAACACCACCTTCCCTAAAATAAACAATGTGGTCATGATACAGCTTTCCCTTGTGTTCTCAAGAGACTAATGGTATGTGGAATTAGAAGATTCAAACAAGTCTAACTTTCTATCTTGTAAACACAAAAATAATAAAGTTAAAATACCTTTTAATTGACTAATTGATCTCAATGTAATGAAAGAGCTTTATGTATTTTGAAAACTACTGAGTCAAGTCCTCTCTTCCAGTCCCCTCTTTTATGAGATACGGTGCTCAAAAGGCTCCAAGGCCAGGCTGGATTTACGTCTGTTTGGTCACTCACTAGCTGAGAAATCTTGGGCAAGTTACTTAATCTCTCCGAGTCTCAGTTTCCTTAGACGTAGAATTAGGATAATAGTACCTATTCCAGAGAGCTGTCATGGATGCACAAGCTAACACCTAAATATCTCAGAACAGTGCCTGACATATAATGTGCTCACAAATGGTCGGGTATGGTGGGTAACACCTGTAATCCCAGCACTTTGGGAGGCCGAGGCAGGTGAATCACTTGAGGCCAGGAGTTCGAGACCAGCCTGGCCAACACGGTGAAACCCCATTCCTATTAAAAATACAAAAATTAGTCAGGTGTGGTGGCACGCACCTGTAATCCCAACTACCCGGCAGGCCGAGGCATGAGAATCACTTGAGCCCGGGAGATGGAGGTTGCAGTGAGCCGAGAAGGTGCCACTGCACTCCAGCCTGGGCAACAGAGCAAGACTCTGTCTCAAAAACAACAGCAGCAGCAGCAACAACAACAAACGGACAAGCTATTAATACTTATAGCCTAAAATCCAAACCTGCCCTCTCAATCTTTTTATGCGTATTATTTTACCTTCATAGCAATTGTAAATGTTTTCAGCACCCTACCTGGGTCCCTTATACAGTCTTGGAAGTGTAGTTAGTGAGCACCTGACACAATGCTTTAAAAATGGCAGGGGCCCAAATTTGCTGAACATATCTGTCATTATTATGACATTAAGATATTTTCACATGCAATACGAATTCCAAAAAATAAAACAAAAACATACCATATTTCGCCAAACTTCTGAGGAGCTGGTGAATTCTAAAATCAGGCTCTTACAGATTTTTAACCTAAAATATAAAACACCTCACTCAATTCTTTTTATATAAACAACTGGATAAACTTTCAAAAAAAAAAAAAAAAGAGGTACTAAATTTCATCATGAAAGCAAATTTATTTTCTATAATAATTATGAACATCCAAAAACGTATCAAGAAACAAATTACTCTATAGAGGCTGCCAGGAAGAGGAAAGCATAGGTAGGCAGGCCCTGTGGCCTGAGTGCTTTCAGCAGGCAAAGCCATATTTCCCATATTCATCCACAAAGCTTACTGCCTTCTATTTCTTTACTCTATCCTCCCTCCAAAAGGGCTAAATACATACGAAAACTATTTGACTCTATCCCCCTAATCCCTTCAAATACCTATAGCAATTTTGTTTTTAATTCTATATGCTAAGCATCGGCTATGTTAGGTACAAATCTGGGCATCTATCTACCACTTTCTAGAGTAGCAGCCTTGGGTCGACCCTCTGACCCTTGAGTCTCCAATGTCAGGTTATAGTAGTAGAGAAGATGTATTAAAAAATTATAGTATAATGCCTACCTGGCACAAAACAGGACTTCAATATACTACGATAATTATAATTTATTAAATCAACCACTTAATATATATCAAAACTTAACTCTTAAAAAAAAAAAAATCCTGATGCTTACAGCAAGCCCCTAGAGTATCACTGTGAATTCTTAACTTGTTTGTGTACAATCAGAACGTTCCTCAATGGAACAGAAATAAAGTCCTTTAATGTACTGCATTACATATCAAGAAACCAAATCTCAAAGATTAAGAAACCTATCCAGTGTCCTAGAGGTTGATTGTAGAAAATGAATATACTGTATATCAACATTTTGAAATAAAATTAACCAACTTTTAAGGTTTTAGAGACTGAATTTCAAACTTCAGCCTATAACAAAACTACCTGGGGAAATCTAAAAATGCAACTACTTGGGCTCTGCCCGCAAAGATTCTCATTCAGTGCATGAAGTAGGGGTTCATGAATTATTTTTTTTTTACTTTTTTTCAGACCCACCCAAGAACACAGAAATGAATTTGCATTTTAACATATACTTCACATGACACACAGATCTCATTTGAAGAAGCCCTCCCTTCCAAATTACGAGTTAGGAACACATAATCATAGAGGAAATACACCAAATCTATAAAAATACAGAATAACAAAAACTGTAAGCATTACAAATATTAGGCACACTCACTTGCCAATTTAACCATAAGAATCCTAATACCAGACATAGTTCTCTTACTTTATCTCTTCAACAGAGGGCTCAGTCTAATAATTTTATAAATAAGTATAGTCTAATAAGACATACCTATGTTGATCTACATCTGTCTCCCTAAAATTTTCATTTTATTCATTTCTATTTCTCCTTCACCTGCTTCTAAAGCTGTTTCAAAACTTAATTTCACAAACTGTTTTTTTTTCTATCACTTTTTATCATAACACCCAACACTTTTGTTCTCCTTTGCACCATGTTTATGGTGTCTTATCTTTATGGATAATGCTACTTATTAAAACTGTCTAAGTTTCATCCGTTTACACATTTCACAACTAAAGGACTACTCCAACAATTTTCCTAAGTCTTCCTGCTTTAGGCTCTCCTCATTTCAGTCCATTCTGCAGTTAAGACTTAAAAAGTTTTAAATACTGCTTTCAAATAATACTTGCAACATAATTCCCTCAACTCCATTAGCTCCTCAGAGTACCATTTCTTTATCCTCTTTCCTTTCACTGCCAAAAAGACGTGAAAACCACTAGCTCAGCTGCTGTTTTCCTACCTACTGAAATTTTTCTTACAAAAGTTTCCATCATTTCTGTATATTCTCCCAGTGCTTTGGCCCCTTAATCCTACTTAATTTTTGTAGCTTTTAAGACTGCTAATGACTCCTCATCTCTTCTGGCCTCCCTAATGTAGTATCCACTCATTTTCTTCCATCTCTCTAAAGGCAACAAGGTCTTCTGCTAGTTCATCTTCCTACCTCTCATACATGGCCTCTCTCCAAGTTTCGGTCAATAGCCATTTTTCTTAACCTAAACCAACTTTCTGCGCCATGTCATCCATTCCCATGGCACCTCTATGCTTACGAACCCCTAACTCTGTATCTTTAAGCCCTCATCTCTGGCATGGTATGCCTGTAACTACATATTACCAACGGTACACATCCATATGGATGTCTAATTAGCATCTACATTCAACATATCTAAAATCAAACTCAAATTATTTTCCCAAAGAACTCACTCTGCCTAATCTCACTGTCCTAGTTATGAACTGAAAAATTTGGTGCCATTCATTACTTTCTCCCCCTCATTTTTATTTGCCCTGACCACTGTGTAGGTTGATACTCGTTCAGCCTTCAAATTCTTCATAATCATTAATTCGAAAATTGTCTACTAGCTTTTTAGTGCCTACTAGGTGGATGAAGATGCAGTGGTAGAAAAATGAGACATAATTTCTTGTCCTCATGTGGTGAAGGAATTGGGCACAAATAAAAACCACAATGAATTATGCAACTGCAATGCACAGTTAAGGGTTGTGATGGAGAAATACAGGGGGTAAGCTGTGTATTATAATAAAAAGTCCTCAGTCTGAAGAAAAGGAAAACCATTCTTTATGAGGGACAAGCAACATTTATAAGACACACTAAGAAAAACCCTGTGAGGTCATGATGGTAGCACTATCAGTCCAGCTGCTCAAATTGGAAGATTCTCAGTCATATTCTAAAGAGTCTCTCTCTTTTCCAGTATATCAAATTGTTTACCAATTGCTACTAATTCACCCTTAGAAATTCCCCTACATTTCTACATTCCCACACTATTCCCCCGGTCTTTTTTGATGGCTTTTAGTTGCTTCCAGAATAAAGCCAAAGCTCCCAATCGTGTCAGATGAGACTCTACACAATTTGGTCAAAACCTGCCAGTGCAGCCTCTTCTTCCAGACTAGACCAGACTTCAAGAGAATATGTGTATCATTTGCTTTTATACTTCCAGTGCTTGTAAATGTTCACAGAATAAGCATCTTACAAAATAAATTTTTTCTCTTAGGGGACTTGCTTTCAGTCCTTTAAATGCAATGCAGGTTAAGATTTAAACTCTAATTTGTCTAATTCTAAAGACCACGTTCATTCCCTTGTACCTGCCTTCTAATTTATACTCAAACCCTGTAAATTTCCTTAAAAATATATCTTACTCCTTTTTTCCCCAAACTTACCAATACTGTCCTACTGGTTTCCCTTCTGCCTTTATCCTCTATTTTCCCACTAGAATTATTTTCCTAAAAACTCAAAGTTAGACATATCGTTCTATATTCAAAAGCTTCAACACTTTCTCATGCCAACCAAATAAATTTCTAACTCCTTCACATTTTATTTGAGGGCCCTGCCTGACCCCAGCCATCCCAGCACTACTGCCCACTACATGACATCATCACCAGGTACCAGATCTAGCCCCATCATTTGACCACTGGCTATAATACACTGGGTATCTGTGTTTCTGACTTCAATGTGTTTGCTTCTGAGGAGACTTCACTCAGAAATGGTTCTCTACCCATTACTAACCTCTATCCCCCACCCACCTATCGTGCCGTGTTAAAAACTGCCCTCATTCTAAACACTGTATCTCACAGGGCTGTCTAAACTCTTATACATAATCACCATCTCCTTCATGTCTTATTATACATTCTTAATACCATAAAATAAATGTCTCCTTATATTTATTATGTTATACCTTACATTACAGCTATCTGTATACATTTGTCAGTGCCTTTAGTTGTAAGCTGATTGATGTAGGGATCATCTCTTCCATATTTTAATTTTCATAATAATGGTGACTATGTTTTCTTGACACCATACCTCCCCTCTACAAGAAAAAAAAAAAAAAAAGGAATCAGGACCCATGGCCTTTGAGCTAGTTCCAAACGTGACTCATAGATGAACAAAGATATCATTTCTTCCCAAAGCAACACAAATATAAGTAAATGCCAATTTAAAAAACATTTTATTTCAAGGACTAAATATGTAAGAATAACCAAAACAATTGTTTCTAATAATGTCCCTTTCTCTACCAGATATTAAAACATATTAACTTAGATGGTATAATTAAAATCAGCACAACACCTTCAAAAACGGAGTATACACTAAATATATGCATACCCTCTGACTTAAAAATTTCCCTCTTAAGTATACATCAAACAGAATTAAGTACACATATTCACGAGAAGACAATCACTGAAATGTTTAGAGCAGCAGCAATATTCTTAACAATCCCAAACCAAAAATGATTAAATGTCCTTCCACAGCAGGTTAAACTGTGGCATATTCTTAAAATGGAATACTATACAGCGACTATCATAAACAATTACTACAACCAACAGTGTGGATAAATCTCACAAATACATTAAAAGCAATCAGACACAAGTAAGTGTGCTTGATTCTAGTTAAAGGACGAAAACAGGCAAATCTAATCTATGCTATGAGAAGTCAGGACAGCGGTTACACATGGAAGAAAAGGGAGGGTGACAGAGCACAAGCGAGCACACAGAAGCAAGCACACAGGAGCGAGCACACATGAGCTGCCGATGTTGCTTCTTGATCCGAACGCTAGCGAAACACGTGTGCTCAGTGTGCGAAAGTGCAGCAAGCTATACATTTGGAAGTGCACTCTTCTGTATATTTAAAAGATTCTAAAAAAAAAAAAAATCTGATATGGTATTAGCATTAGACAAAGAGGTAAACACAACAGAAAGCTAATTTCAGAGAAAGATCCAAAAGTATCTGACAGTTGCTCCTTCTCAAACAAGAATTTTCAGACCTTGGATAATAGGCAGTACAGGACTGTAGTACACGAAAGGACAAAAACAAAGGAGGTGAGCCATCCACTGCTTGGATGTCTGCCTGGAGGTAATTTCCAACCTGCAGTCAATGGAGGGGAAACCCAATGAGAAGACAGCAGTTTCAGTGAGGTCAGAATCAAGAGATCAGAGCTCAGGAAGCTGAAGTGGGTAAAATGTATGACAAGTGCCAGACAAGAGGGGTGCTTGTCTGAGAAGGCAGACAAATGGCTTCAGAAATCTGTCATGTGAGAGTCTACTGCTGAGTACTAACTGTACACGATTAAGGTAAGTGGAAGCTAGGGAAAGAGGGGCAGTGAGCTGAAATATTCCCAGTGCTTATAAAGGACTGGGAGACTCCTAAAATTCCCTCTAACCTGAGCGAAGAGAACACGGTGACACTGGGAGCATTTAGTAAAGACTCAGAAGGATCATGCCTTAGGTAGCAGCTACTACCATTAAAGCAAAGCCTTCTCTAGACAAATTCCAATGTAGCCCTGAAGGAATAAAACTGACCAGGAAGTTATTTAGCTGGCTACAAAACAAAACACTCTAAAAGAAAACAAAATCTAGTCACCCAACAACAAAATATTACCATGTCCAGCATCCAATCTTAAAAAATCATTAAATACGTAAAAATAAAAATAAAAATAAACTAGGAAAATACAACCCATAGTCAAGAGAAAAAACCCAACAAATTCAGAGTGAAAAAAATCATGAAATCAATAGGTAACCTGATTTTCAGTTATTACAAATATGCTCAAGAATTCAAAAAAATACATGAAGATGAAAATGAATCAAATGGAATTTCTTGAAATATAAAGCAAAATATGTGAAATTATTTAACAAGGCAGGAGAAAACAACAGTAAAATAGAAGACAAAGCAAACTGACGCACAGGGAAATAAAAAGACTGAAAAATAATGAATATGATGTTAATGACCTGTGGATAATACCAAACAGTCTAACACATGTGTAAGTGGAGTCCCAGAAAACGAGGAAATGATGAAAGAGGAGGAGAGGTGGTAAAAAATACATATATATATAGAAGAAACAATGGCAACAATCTTCCAAATTTAAGGAAAACCATAAATATACAGATTAAAAAAAACAAAAACAAAAACAACTCTTAGCATGGTAATCATCAAAAACAAAAAGTGACAAGAAAAAATCTTAACAGCAGCCAGGGAAAGAAGACTTAGTATAAGGAAGAAAAGATAATTAGCATTATGCATCACTTAACAGCACGGATACATTCTGAGAAATGTATCATTAGGTGGCATCATTAGGTGATTCTCATTGTGCAAACATCACAGAATGTACTTACACAAATCTAGATTAGATGGCATAGCTTACTACAGAACTAGGATATATGGTATAGCCTGGGTGCTCCTAGGTTATAAACCTGTACAGCATGTTACTGTACTGATACTGTAAGCAACTGTAACACAGTGTAAGTATATATCTAAACCTAGAAAAGGTACAGTGAAAATATGGTGGTATAATCTTATATGACTATTGTCAACTATGATCTCTTGTTGACTGAAATGTCATTATGTGGCACATGACTGCACAACCAGACTTCTCATCAAAAACAAACGCTGAAAGAAAAATACATCAACTATTTAACCAAGAGAAAAGAAACATATATGTCCACACAGAGACTGTTTTCACACAAATGTTCATTGTACCTTTATTTATAATAGCTAGGAAGTGAAAACAGCCCAGGTGTCCCTTAATAGATGAAGTCACAAACCACTGAAACATTCAACAGTATGGATGAATCTCAAAAACATTATGCTGAGCAAAAAGAAACTTTTTACAACACATAAGTATTGTATGACTCTGCTTACATAAAGTTCTAAGCAAGTTAAACTAAGATGAAACAATCTGAACAATGTTAGGTTCTAGGGGTGGTGTGGGGGGAAGGAATAACTGGAAAGAGGTGCAGGTTCTGTACCCTGATAGAACTTTCTGGCAAAGGTGTATGCATTTGTCACAGCTCATGAAATGGTATTTGTAGTCAACTGTATTTTCCAAAGATGGTCACAACAGAAGCCATTCTACATGCTCTTAACAATGTAACACTGTTATCTTTTCATCAGGTGGTGGAGTCTATGGCCCTTCTCTTTGAATCTGAGTGAAATTAGTGACTCTCTCAATCCAAAGACTACAGTCGTACCTCAACTATCTACAGAGGACTGGTTCCAGGACTCCCATGGATCCCAAAATCCAAGAATGCTTCGAATCCCTTATATAAAATGGCATAGTATTTGCATATAACCTACATGCATCTTCAAATATGTCAAACCATCTCTAGATTACTTATAATACCAAATACAATGTTAATGCCATGTAAACAGTTGTTACAATGTATTGCCAAAGACAAGCTCTCCTTGCCAATCCCTGACCAAATGAGAGATTCATGAGCAAAATAAATAGTTGCTGATATTTAAGGCACTAAGTTTGGGGCAATGTATTACACAGCAATAAATAACTGGAACAGCATAGTAAATTCTAGTTAAAAACAGTAAACTACTAAGTTTTAGTTAATATACATGCTGAAGTTTAGGGTATGGTATACTAACATCTGCAACTTACTTTGAAAAGCATAAAAAAAGACACTTGAAGAGAGGATGGACAGAGGGACAAGATAGAAGACAAAAACAAATATAACAAAATGTTAGTTGTGAAATTATATTCTACAATTATTTTAAAGTCTCTGGTTTGAAAAATTGTACAATAAAATGTTGAAGAGTGAAATAAAGACATTTCCATACAAATAAAAGCTGAAAGATTTTGTAGCCAGTAGACCTACACTTTAGGAATGTTTAAGAAATTTTTTCAAGTAGAAGTAAAACACCACCAAAAAACTTGGATCTACAAAAAGAAATCTCCACAAAGGAAAAGAAATAAAAATGGTAAATAAGAGGGTAAATAGAAAGGAATGTTATTCTTAGTTTTTAAGCTTCTTTGTAAGACAACTGGCTTTTGAAAGAAATAGTTTCAAATGCTACTGTGGAATCTATAACACATATAGAAGTAAAATGTTAAGCTCACAATACCAAAACAAATAAGGGAGAGTAAATGGATGTATACTATTCTAAAGTTCTCACATTATACATTAAGAGGAATAATATTTCTGAAGGCAGACTGAGGTAAGTTAAAGGTGCATATTGTTAATCCTAGAAGTGTCACTAGGGGAAAAAAACAGAGGGACAAGCTAATAATGGAGACAAAACAAAATTCCAAAAACGCTCCATTAACCAAAAAGAAGGCAGAAAAGGAAGAAAAGATGAGATAAATAGAAAACAAACAGTGTCTTAAACACGACAACATGGCCAACGGCAATAAATGTAAACGGATTTAAATTAAAAAGCAAAGATCGTAAAAAATCAATCTGTAAGCAAGATGCAACTATACGCTATCTAAAAGACATTAAATGACCAATAAGTTGAAAATAAACACAGCAAAATGATATAATGTGCAAAAATTAATCATAAGAAAGGAATGGATACACTAATACCAAAGCAGACTTTAGATAGGGAACATCACTGGCGATAAACAGAGACATTTCATAATGATAAAGACATCGATCAATCAAGACCTAACAGTCCTAAATGTGAACACACCTAATGACACAGCTTCCAAGATTTCGCTTCAAAGCATGTGAAGCAAAAATGAACAGAACAGAAGGAAGATAAACTCAAAATTACAGTTGAAGATTTCAACATTCCTCTCTTGATAATTAGTAAGTGGACAGAAAATCAGTAAAGATAAAGAATACATGTATCTATCTGACAAAGAACACACGTTCTGAAAAGAATGTGAAAATATTTGAACAGACACACAAAGAAGAAAACTTCTCAATGGCAGTCATAAAGAAAATGTAAATTAAAACCATGACTTTTTACACCCATTAGAATGGCAATTATTTTAAATAAAAAAAACCAGAAACTACCGGCCAGGTGGTGGCTCATGCCTGTAATCCCAGCACTTTGGGAGGCCGAGGCGGGTGCATCATGAGGTCAGAAGATCGAGACCATCCTGGCTAACATGGTGAAACCTCGTCTCTATTACAAAAATACAAAAAAATTAGCCAGGCATGGCAGTGGGCGCCTGTAGTCCCAGCTACTCGGGAGGCTGAGGCAGGAGAATGGCGTGAAGCCAGGAGGCGGAGCTTGCAGTGAGCCCAGATCGCGCTGCTGCACTCCAGCCTGGCAGACAGAGAGGGGCTACGTCTCAAAAAAAAAAAAAGCAGAAACTACCAAGTGTTAGAAAAGATGTAGAGGATGTAGACAAACTGGAACCTTTATTCACTGCTGGTGGGAATGTAAAATGGTGCAGTCACTGTGGAAAACAGTACGGCAGTCTCTAAAAAAACTACACATACAATGACCATATGGCCCAGCAATTCCACTCCTAAGTACATAACCAAAAGAATTAAAAGAAGGGACTCAAACAGGTATTTATATACCAATGTTCATAGCAGCATCATTCACACAGTTAAAAGGTAAAAACAGCCCAAATGTCCACTGACAAATAAATAAATTTAAAAAAAACAAAAAGTGATATATGCATACAATGAAATATTGCTCAACCTTAAAGAATCAAATTTGGATACATGCTACAATATGAATGAACTTTCAGGACTGATATCATTTGAATATTTGTCCTGTACAGATCTCATGCTAAAAATACAATCCCCAATGTTGGGGGTGGAGTCTGGTGGGAGGCAACTGGGTCACAGACGCAACCCCTCATAGCTTGGTGCTGTTCTTGGGATAGAGAGTGAGTTCTCATGAGATGTGGTTGTTTAAAAAGGGTGTGCCACTTCCCCACCCTCTCTCTTGCTCCTGCTCCCGCCATATGACATGGCTTCTCCTCCTCTGCCTTCCACCATGAGTGAACTCACCATGAGGGCTCCCCAGAAGCTGAGCAGATGGTGGTGCCGTGCTTGTACAGCCTGCAGCACCAGGAGCCAAATAAACTTCTTTTCTTTTTAAATTACCCAGTCTCAGATATTCCTTTAAGGCAACACAAGAATGGCCTAACACAAGGACATTACTACTATTAAATGAAATGTGCCAGACACAAAAGGACAAAAATCATATGATTCTACTTATATGAAGTACCTGGAGGAGTCAAATGCACATAAAAAGCAGAACAGTGATTACGGGTGGATGGCAAGAGTGGGCAATGAAGAGTTACTGTTTAAGGGATAGAGTTTCAGACTGGCAGGATGAAAAAGTTTCAGAGATGGACAGTGGTGGTGGTTGCACAATAATGTGAATGTACTTTATGTCACTGAACTGTACACTTAAAAACAGTTAAAATGGTAAATTTGATATGTGTATTTTACTACCATTAAAAAAAAAAAAAAAAACAACACTACAATGGGATACCACTACACACCTCTGAGAATGTGTGCAATTAAAGACTGAGAACATCGAATGCTGACATTTGGAGAACTGTAACTCTCATACACTGCTGATGGGAATGTAAAGTAGTATAATCACCTGGAAAATAGTTTGGCAGTTCCTTATACATTTAAACATAAACTTCCCATGTGACCCAGTAATTCCAATTTAAGGTATTTACCCTAGAAAAATGAAAACGTATGTTCACACACAGACATGCACACAAAACAATACCTTTATTCACAACAGCCTAAACTGAAAACAATCTAAATGTTCACCAGAAAATGAATGAACTGTGGTACACTCGTATTTAAAAATACAAAACAAACAAACAAACAAAAAATCTGTGATAAACACAAATTGGATGAATCTCAAAAACATGCCAAGTGAAAGAAACCAGACATGGAAGAGTATATGTTACTTGATTCCATGGATATGCAATTCTAGAGTAGGCAAAACTAATAAACAGATCAGTGGTTGCCTGGGGCCAAGAGAGAGAAATGACTACAGACAGGAAGGAACTTTTTGGAGGTAATTCAATTGTTCTAAAGCTTGACTGTAGTAGCAGTGATAGTGTATATATTTATCAAAATCAATAAAACTGTACAGTTAAAATGGGTGCATTTCATTGTGTATCAATTATACCTCAATAAACTTGATGTTTTTCAAAGTTGATGAGAACCGAATACAGAAGAAGGTGGCATTTTCAGCAGAGACAGGATGCCTTACAAGACAGTCAGCTACCCAAGTGGAAGAAAATAAAAGGTAGATACAATTCCCAAACCATATGACAAATGCAATCCAGATCTAAACCATATCATACCACATCCAAAATTATGCTGAATGTTCAGATCTAACTTTATAAATTGAAGTCAATAAAATCATAAAAGTATCAGAAGAAAATACAAGAGATTGGCCAGGTATAGTAGCTTATGCTTGTAATCCCAGCACTTTGGGAGGTTGATGTGGGAGGATAGCTTGAGGCCAGCAGTTCAAGACCAGTCTGGGCAACACAGTGAGATACGTTTTCTACAAAAAAAAAACTAACAAATAAAAAAAACCCGACTAGCTGTAGTGGCATATGCCTGTAATCTTACCTACTGGGGAAGCTGAGGCAGGAGGATCACTTGAGCCCAGGAGTTTGAGATTGCAGGGAGCTATGGTTGCTCCAGCCTGGGTGACAGAGTGACATCCTATCTCTAAAAAGTTTTTGTAATATATATATGAGATCATATTTATATCATCTTTGTATATATCATGCTGAAACCCAGAAGCTATAGAAGATAGACAGATCTACCTACATAAAAACTTTAAAATTTCACGACTAGATACTATAAAATTAAAGATAAGTAATAGGATAATATTTGCAAAATATAACAAAGAATTAAATGATAAATAAAGAATGCTTACAAATTTAAAAAACAAACAACACAATAGAAATGGACCAAAACACCAGAAAATTGCCCAGGCTATTCATAAAGATTTAAACAGATTTTATATATACATAAATCAAAACAAGGTAAATGAGCAGTCCCTAATATATTTTAAGGAATGAAACTTGCTAAAATTATTTTTTAAAAGGTAATTGGCAGAATCTATCAAATTTTTAGATTGACACGGTCTAAAATATCTTATTTGTAGAAATCTACCTTACAGAAAAAATAACAGGTATCATCATTTGCAAAAGCAAATATTGAAAACAACCTAATTTCCACAACAGGCAAAGGGTTTCATAACCTATCATGAACTCTCAAGAGTTAATTCCTAGTTCAGTTCTAAAGATTGAGAGAACACATCAGCTTTAGAGTATTCCATCTCAGGTTTCTCAAGGACAATTTTTCATTAAGGCCTAATTTATTATATTTTAAAACATGCTTTTCCTTCCTATCTTTTTTGTTTTTCTTCTTTTCCCCCCCACAAGCTTATATGGTAAAATTACCTGTAGTTAAGTGGGCATGTGACAAGATGCACAGATTTAATGCAATCATTTATAAGAATTATTCAACTCCATTCTCTCAGCTGCTCTGGTCAAAAAAACTTTGGCATTATCTTTTACTTCTCCCTTTATTTCCCACTTTCATCTGGTCTACTACCAAATCCTATGGACTCTATTTCGACATATATCAAGAATTCAACCACTTCTCACCACCCTCACTTTGACCACTCTGTCCGTTTCAGTCACCTCTTAATCTGTACTCTACCAATTGGTCTGTTTCTGCCCTTGTCCCCCTTTTCAGTCTACACTCAACACAGCAACGAGAGTGATCTTGCTAAACCTAAGTCATACTTTTTCACTACTCTGCTCAAAGACTTCCAAGAGCTTCCCATCTCCTTCAATGGTACAAATCAAACACCTTATTATGATCAAAATATCTGTACCCTCCATTATCTGTCTCTTTATTTCCCATCATTTACTTTTCTAAAGCTACAATGGCCACACCTCGAGTTCTTCAAACACATCAGGCACTCTCACTTTGGGGTTTCCCTATTCACTACACCCTTTGGCTGAAAAGCTCTTCCCCCAAATATCCACATGCCTAGCTCTCTCATCTCCTTCAGTTCTTCACCCAAGTTACCATTTCAGTGAAGTTTTCTCTACCTACCCTATCTAAAATTTCCCATCACCCTTTCACCTACAAACACTTCCCTTATTTGTTTTTTCTCCTTAGCACTATGTAACATATATTTTACCTATCTTTATGATCTCTCTTTTTAGTATTAAAGTGCCATGAAAGCAAAGGATTGAGTGGGTTTTATACACTGCTGTCTACACCAGCTCCTGGAAAAAAATGCCCACTACACAGTAGGAATTCAAAAAATGTTTACTAAGTCAATCAGATGGATGTGTATGTAGCCAACCATTTGAAAGATTCTTATAACATAGTTAAGAGAAAAAAAATAAGTTACATGAAATACAAGTTTTAGTACACAAAAATCTGTACACAAGGAATTAACAACATGAAATGAAATTTTTAAAAATACAATTTGCAATACCATCAAAACATAAAATTCTTAGAAATAAATTTTTAAAGTAATAAAAGTAGTACAAGACCTGTATACTGAAAACTACAAAACATGAAAGAAATTAAAGAACACCTTAATAAATGGAAAGATATCCCATGCTCATGAACGAGAAGACAGTATTAAGGTAGCAAAACTTCTCAAAGAGACCTACAGATTCAACACAAATCCAGGTCCTATCAAAATCCGTTTCATTTCTTGCAAGCTAACACTAAAATTCCATGGAAATTTGAGAAACCCAGAGACCCAAAACAATTTTGAAAAAGAGTAAGTTAGAATACCCACATTTCCTGATTTCAAGACTTACTACAAAGCTACAGTAATCAAGTGTGTGTGTTACCAAAAAAACAGACACAGATATCAATGGACTATATAACTCAGAGTCCAGAAATAAATTATTAGATTTTGTCAATTAAATTTTCACAATGACGCCAAGATAATTCAGTGGGGAAAGAATACTTTTCAACAAATGGTGCTGGGAAAACTGAATTGCCACTTGTAAAAGAATACAATTGGATCTCCCCCTCACACCTTATGTAAAAGTTAACTCAGAACAGATAATAGGCCTAAATATAAGAGATACAACTATAAAACTCTTAGACGAGAACAGGTATAAATCTTTACGATCTTGGATTAGGCAATGGTTTCTTACATACCACCACCAAAAGAACAAACAACAAAAGAAAAAAAAAATGGACTTCACGAAAATTAAAAACTGTGCGCTTCAAAGGAAAATGAAAAGACAATCCATAAAATGGGGGAAATTATTTGAAAATCACATATCTGATGAGGGACTTGTACCCAGAATATATTTCAAAAACTCGTACAAGCCAACAATAACAAAAATTTAAAATGGCAAAAGAAATAGTTCTCCGAAGATGGCCAATCAGCATATGAAATGATGTTCATCACCGTAAGTTGTCAAGGAAATGGACATCAGAGCCACAAAGATCCTTCACGCACACAAGAATGGCTGAAATAAAAAGGACAGCTGTGTTAAAAGGAAGTAGAGAAATCAGAACCCTCATACACTGCTGGTGCAATTGCAAAATTAGGGCAGCCACTTTGGAAAAGGGTTTGGCAATTCCTCAACATGTTAAACACAGAGTTACCCTAGGAACCCAGCAGTTTCACTCCTAGATATATAGCCAAGAGAACTGAATATATATATTCACATAAAATCTTGCAGATAAACGTTCTTTGCAACAGTATTCATGTCACAACATGAATATACCTTGAAAATACCATGGTAAATAAAAGAACCTGCACACAAAAGGACACATAGTGTATGATTCCCATTTATATGAAATGTCCAGAATAAATAAATTCATAGAGACAAAGCAGATTAGTTGTTGCCAGGGGCCAGGAAAGGGAAGAATGGGGAATGGCTGCTAGCAGGTTAGGATTTCTTTTGGGGACGATGAAAATGTTCTAAAATTCGATAGTGGTGATGGCTGCACAACTGTGAATATACTAAAAACTTTAAAAGGGTGAATTTTATAGTATGTGAATTATCTCAATAAAGCTATTAATAGTTTTGAAAGTTAGAGAATATGTTTGGTATGATTTTTTTTTTAAACACCGCCTCCCCAAAAGGAAAAAAGCTGTATGTATATCAGTACCTTTACAGCTATCTTACCATTTTATATTTGATTGGTAATTTCCTTCCAAGCATTTCTTTCCCCCTACATTTAAACACATTTAACAACTGTTAAGTTTTAGAATTGGCTATGAAGGGAAGAGAAACATTTCATTTCTTCTTATACTTAAAAAAAAATAGCTTTTTATTTTTCTTTTCTATATTTCCTCATCCTCAAAAATAGATTCTACACACCAATATTTGAGGGATGGTGGGGCAACTACCACAAAACACAAGAGACTCTCTTTTGGAAATGTAAAAATGTTAGAATTCCTAGGAACTTGTCTTGATTTATGGGACTAACCTAATATTTAAAACTGAGCCCATGCTGGTAAATCTGGGCTATACAATCATACATACATAGAACTGTGGTATCACAACACATCCACTGTGCACTGGAAGAGTACTATAATCTCCTTCTAATGTGCACCTTGGCTCTCCCCTCCCTTGCGTTCTTTGACTTTTTTTTTTTTTAAAATAAGGCTATTTCTTATTTACCTACTAACTACAGAAGGTAGACTCACGATGTGCCAATATTAAAATGTTATTCCCCATTAAAATACATTTACTTAAGTGTTTTATTACATGACTTACCAGCAATGGAAGAATCTCATCTGAGAGTAGTTCTCAACTGTCATCTATGAAAATCTTTAGAAATACCAAATCATCAGAATTACTTTAATTTCCTGGCTTTTAATCATAAAACATTCCTACTGGTCAACAATTCTACAATCTGAAAAGAGACATCTGTACCATATAGTCCCAATGATTTATTATTCTGAAATTTTCCTCTGGGTTATTTTTACACTATAATTAGAGTTCAAACTTCCATAGTGCCTAGCCTAAAATTAAACCTAGAATTATGCCAATTTATGCCTGCTATATATGCACACACAAAAGACTTATAATGCAACATACTAAAAGAACTAAAGGTAGGTAGGTTTTTCCTTGAAGGAATCATAGCTACATAATTTCAAGTTTAATCTGTTACATTCATCTGCCTGTAAACATGCCTGTAGCATGTAAACTCATAAAACGAAAACTGATTTAGTAACAAAAAAAATTAGCTTCTAATTTAACTTCAAAATGCTTTTCAAAAAATCGACCCCATCTAATTCTAAGTGAACTAGACCACACTTGATAGAAAACTGTTGTTCTAAAAACCATACGTACTTAACATAAATAGTAAACATACGAGAACATTTAGTCTTCTATTAATGTCTTACAAAATACTTCAATGTGGTCTAGCCTGGTTATAATTTTTTTCTTTTTCTTTAAGGGACAGGGTCTCTGTCACCGAGGCTGGAGTGCAGTGGTGTGATAATAGTTCACTGCAGCCTGGAACTCCAGGGTTCAAGCAATCCCCCCCACCTCAGGCTCCCGAGCTGGGCTAATTTTATTTTTCATAGGGATAAGGTCTCACTTTGTTGCCCAGGCTGGTCTCCAATTCGCGGCCTCAAGTGATTCTCTCACCTCTGCCTTACATTTCCTTTTGAGCTGTTATTATCAACTGGAGTAACATTTCTAGTCGGGGGAAAAAGGAACTGATCCTTATCAATCTGTAGATGAATACTTATTCAGCACTTACAAATAACTGAATGTGGGCATGAAAAAAAGAATGACAGATGATAAACATTTACTGTTCTCACAGAACTATCAAATACAGGAATAAATAAATTACCTAATTTCAGTTGAGATAAATACGACTCAGAATTCAATAAACAGTATAAGGTGAGGATGCTAGAAATGCCCACATAATGCTGACAAACTACACACTGGCATATCCATTTAAGAAAAGAATTTACCAGTATCTAGTAACCAGCAATTTCACTTCTACGGTTCTTTCCAAAACACCTGCACATACACTCATGTAAAAATAAACACTGCAGCATTGCTTATAATAGCAAAAAGAAAACAACTCAAAATATCCATCAATAGTGGGATACATTTTATCTATGCACAAAATGAAGTGCCAGACAACAGTGAAACTGAATAAACTACATCTACATACATCAACATATACACCTCAAAAACTTGATACTGAGTTTAAAAAAATCAAGCTATTGAAAGACAGTGCTATACATATCTGTAAAAATTTAATACAAAAACCAACACCACATATCACTTATAGATACATGTACACATGTATAGTAAAAGTATAAAACAAGGATGTGAAATATACTTAAGAATCTCAAGACAGTTGTTACTTTGTGTAGAGAGGGGTAACAGGACTTGAACAGTTGGGGTTGTTAAAAGTGATTATGTAACTGGCATCCTTTCCCCCAAGGGATAAAAATGAACATAATTTACATTTATAGCTGGTGGATAAATGGGCATTTGCTATGTTGTTTTCTGGATGTTTTTAAAACTTTA
Organism: Chlorocebus sabaeus; assembly: GCF_047675955.1. Classification (NCBI taxonomy): domain Eukaryota; kingdom Metazoa; phylum Chordata; class Mammalia; order Primates; family Cercopithecidae; genus Chlorocebus; species Chlorocebus sabaeus. Next base: position 3,306,562 of record NC_132929.1, on the reverse strand, counting down.
CAATTAAAACATATACACTTATTTTAAAAACAAACAAAAGACATATTAGCATATAATGTCCAAGCTGATATTTACCTTGGAAGATCATCTAATATAAACCTCCCTACTTCACTAAAAAAAATTAGAAAAGATGTCAGAATAAAAATATGATACAGGCTGGACGCAGTGGCTCATGTCTATAATTCCAGCACTTTAGGAGGCCAAGGCAGGAGGATCCCTTGAGCCCAGGAGTCAAGACCAGGCTGGGTAATACAGTGAAACTTCATCTCTACAAACAAAACAAAACAAAACAAAACCACCAAACTTCTTAGTAAGAATGTAATAGGGTTGGTGTGGTGGCTCATGCCTTTAATCCCAGTACTTTCAGAGGTCGAGGCGGGCAGATCACGTGAGTTTAGGAGTTTGAAACCAGCCTGGCCAACATGGTGAAACCCTGTATCTACTAAAAATACAAAAATTAGTCGGGCGTGGTGGCACACGCCTGTAGTCCCTGCTACTCAGGAGGCTGAGGCAGGAGAATCGCTTGAACCCAGGAGGCAGAGGCTGCAGTGAGATGAGATCGCACCACTGCACTCCAGCCTGGGTGACAGCGTGAGGCTCTATCTCAGGAAAAAATAAAATAAATACATGTATATATATATATATTATGCATATAATATACAAACACACACACATATAAAATACATATAATATATATACTCTTGTAGCAGGGCAATTTTGGACAGATACTAGGTTATCTGGAACAGCACTTTGGGGAATTAGATCCTGACCATTTAAGAGAGAAATCTGGCACTGACTAGCAATATGGACAATGTGTGCACCGCCCTCACTCCCCCTCCCCTCCTAGGAATGCCATGTCAAATTTAGCACAGGCATAGGCAGTAAAACTGACCCCTAGTTCTGCCTATCACTATTTAAAATTACTTTCAGTTCTGAGTGTAGAGGACTGTCGCCACAGCAGATATCTAAAAGCAGGCCTGAAAGAACTAGAAAGTAGTTCATTCCTCCTAAAACTGTACATGAGAAAACAAAATAAAAAAATGAACTGAGAGCAAACATTTACTGTTCTCTTATAATTTTCAATCCAGGATTTAAGAAATTATTTAAAGTCAGTTGAGACGTGACCAACCTATTCTCCAGTTGAGATCCATCTATTTTTAAATTCACTCCCCCACCTTTCATTCAGCCTAAAAGAGGAAATAAGAATGGGAAGGTGGGGAGGACTTATCCCATACTGAGTTAAATAAGACCACAAGATTTTTTCATTTTTACAATATTTGAAATACAGTACACCGAGCAATAAATTTAAAGAAATATACATTATTTGAAATGCATAGATGTTGCTTTATGTGTATAAAAGATCAAAATTAGCTCAGTTCTTCTAATACACTACACTTAAGTGTTCTTCGATACTATCGTCAACTTTTCAGAAGTATTCCCATTCTGTGAGGCAGGATGTATTCCTACCTTAGTCACCAAACTTTATCCACGTAACTTCCTATTCTCCCACTCTATTCTTTAAACATGTTCAACATGTTATAGAGATGGAAAAATGTGTTAAAAAAGGGAATGAGAATGAAGCAGCTTAAGTAATTAGGAAAACTTTATAATTCTTAGAAACTGAATTTGGATGATCTTAAATAGCATATTTTCTTTTCTTTTCTTTTTCTTTTTTTTTTTTTTTTTTTTTGAGATGAAGTGTCGCCTGCCCAGGCTGGAGTGCAATGGCACGATCTCGGCTCACTGCAACCTCTGCCTCCCAGGTTCAAGCGATTCTCGTGCCTCAGCCTCCCGAGTAGCTGGGATTACAGATGTGTGCCACCACGTCTAGCTAATTTTTGTATTTTTAGGAGAGACAGGGTTTCACCAAGATGGCCAGGCTGGTCTCGAACTCCCGACCTCAGGTGATCGGCATGCCTCGGCCTCCCAAAGTGCTGGGATCACAGGCGTGAGCCAAGGTGCCCAGCCTAAAGAGCATATTTTCAATCACCAACACACAACATGACCGCTGACTTCAGAAAACTAGGAAAGAAAAATGTTACCCAATTAATCGTTGTGTGAAATAGGATTTATCCATTAGTATACATATCACATACAATAGGTGCACAAAAGATTTTTTCCCATTCCCAAAACAAAAACTTAAAATATTTAACAAAGATAATATAAATATCCTTATTTATAGCACATTGTAAGGTTATCAAAATTGGTGCATATAACCACAGAGGCACAATAAATAGAATTCTGAGGAAAAATGTATTAAGACAATAAACAAGCTGGAAATAACCCCTATTTCCCCTTATGACCCATTAGCTTTATATAGAAAATACTGCTGTGCACTTCATCCTTTGCTTTCTAAAGAACAGCATTATGGTTCACATCTGTTAGAGACAGAAAAGTATTTGTTGGAAGTATGAAAGGAAGAAATTCCTGTACTGTTACGTGCAGTGCTAAAGGAATCATCTGAGAAGAAAATAAAGAACATGAGTTTAACATGAGCTTTAGGGAACAAGAGTGCAAGAAAGAGACAAAATGTGACATGTCCATAGTGAATACATGGTATTTTATTTTCAGTATTTGTATATTTAATTTGGAGGTGGAAAGATTCAGAATTTATTCTGCATCACAAAGATTATAAAAATATATGAGTTGGGGTGTTGGCTACAGTACACAAAGGCAATTCTAAGACAAACTATTAACAGAAGCTTGAAATGGATAAGCCATCCCTTCTGCTATGAGACAGAAGTCATTACACGAAAAGAATCCGTGTAGAAGTACAGCAATGGTAGCATCTTCATTCAGCCCACAGCTGTGTAATTTGTGTGCAAGAGTGCTTGTCTTAAACATGAAAAGGAACATCCTGAATTGCTGAAAGTATATACAACGGGCACACATCCAGAACTAGAAAAGACCTACCAAGCCTGCATGCTATGAAGAGATAGGTCAAAAAATTTTTCTCATGTTTGGTTTTCATAACTAAAGTCTGTGCTAGACTAACCTCAATTGATCCTGAGGGGTACAGATGAACTTCTGGAACACAATGAACTGTTAAGAGTCACAGCTTTAGACTCTACACTGTCCAGCCAACAGTTTTAAGAAAAATTTTATCCTTGTATGAGTGTTCAGGGCTCATATACTACCTCTATGCTCTTACTTGAAGCACAGATACAGACCTTGATAAATAAAGTCTTACATCAGACTGTCTTCTATAATCACATGTGATTCCTTACACAAGATTCCTGTTCAGATTTCCTGAAACTGAACTATAGGAATAATCTTATCCAATATGATTCTATGTCCCCTAAAAATCTCTTTTCCTTTCAGGTCAATCTTATGATTCACTTGCCATAGATGAGATTAACACAACAGGTCTGATACAGCAAATTACAAAAGAGATTTGACTTTTTATTAATACACTGAATAATGTACCACAAACTATTAAGATCTATTGTCCATGTCAAATGGAGTTCACATATTTAGAATGAATTCACACACTAAAAATTTCCCAATACAAAGTTTCTAAAAAGTTTTTTTTTTTTTTTTTTTTGAGAGGGAGTCTCGCTCTGTCACCAGGCAGTGGGTATGATCTTGGCTCACTGTAACCTCCGCCTCCCGGGTTCAAGTGTTTCCCCTGCCTCAGCCTCCAGAGTAGCTGGGACTACAGGCGTGTGCCACCACGACCCACTAATTTTTGTGTGTGTGTATTTTAGTAGAGATGGGATTTCACCATGTTGGCCAGGATGGTCTCGATCTCCTGACCTTGTGATCCGCCTGCCTCGGCTTCCCAAAGTGCTGGGATGACAGGCGTAAGCCACCGCGCTTGGCCTCTAAAAAGCTTCTTAATCTACATTTTCAAGAATGATCACATTTGAAAAGCATACTCTTTTAAAACAAAGCAACTATCACCTTCATTTGACAGAAGAAGGAACAAACGCTTCAAAAGCTAAATGACCTGCTCATGACCATTAGGAAGCTATAGTTAAAACAACCTCAAGACCAACCTCCTTCCTCCATTTCAATGACTCTGACACACTTAAATTAAATTTTAGAAATAATTTTAGGGATTATCACTCATAAGGCTTAGAATCAAATAGTAACGACTCATGTACAAAGACCAGTATTTTTTTTAAATGCTCAGCTGGGCATGGTAGCTCACACCTGTAATCCTAGCACTTTGGGAGGCCAAGGGGCTTGAGTACAGGAGTTTGAAACCAACTTGAACATGGCAAGACCCCATCTCCACAAAAAATAAAAAAATTAGCCAGGCATGGTGGCATATGCTAATCTCACCTACTCAGGAGAGTGAGATAGGAGGATCACTCAGGCCTGAGACTGCAATGAGTTATGACAGCACCACTGCACTCCAACTTAGGCAACAGAGCAAGACCCTGTCTCTAAACAAATAAATAAAATTAAACACAAAGAAAATGCTTTGGGAGGCCGAGACGGGCGGATCACAAGGTCAGGAGATCGAGATCATCCCGGCTAACACAGTAAAACCCCGTCTCTACCAAAAAAATACAAAAAACTAGCCGGGTGCGGTGGTGGGCACCTGTAGTTCCAGCTACTCGGGAGGCTGAGGCAGGAGAATGGCGTAAACCCGGGAGGTGGAGTTTGCAGTGAGCTGAGATCCGGCCACTGCACTCTAGCCCGGGCTACAGAGCGAGACTCCGTCTCAAAAAAAAAAAAAAAAAAAAAAAATTCCTAACTTTATTTCACTCTCAGGTAGGCCTAATAATTAATAAGCTTCCTTTTGAATTATTATCCATAACGGCATTTACCTGTTACAGATAACTCACATCAAAGCACTAAGCAACATTTTTGAGAGCAAATGAAAACAAAAGCTGGCAAAGAAGCTGTGTATTAATAAGTCATTTCATTAAAAAAAAAAAGAACTTGGCCAGGTGTTGTGGCTCATGCCTGTAATCCCAACACACTGGGAAGCTGAGGTAAAAGCCTAGGAGTTCAAGACCAGCCTGGGCAACACAGTGAGACCCTCATCTCTATAAAACAAAAATTTTTAATATTATCTTTTTAAAAAGGACTTATTTTTATAGCATCTTTAAGTATTTCAAACATTTCATGTTTGGATTATGGAGTATGTTTCTAGAATTAACACTATTTCTATTTAAGGTAATTTTACATCATTTCCTTTATTAGAAGAAATAACAGATCTGTGGATGGCATTTTGTGAAGGCTGCCTTCTATTAATAGTGTATAAAACACTCATGTATCTCCAAAAAGGTGGGTGAGTAATCACAAAGCAAGTGTAACTATTCATCCCAAAAGGTAGGACAGAACATGTGCCAATGTGTGCAGAGTCCTGAACTAGAGACTTGGATTCTAGTTCTGATCCTGACACCTGGGTGTCTTTCAGAAAATCATTTTAAAGCTTTGCACTCCAATTTCCTCATGTATAAAATGACTGGAGCAGCTGACCTCACAGACAATCCTACTTAGGTAGCATCTATCAATGTATTGCCAGAAGACAAAATGATAATCATGCCCCCCAAAATTAGAGTATTTGAAAACAACCGCCAAAGTAAAAATTTTAAATTCTTTTTTATTTTTTTATTTTTTTAAATTTTTATTTTTTTGAGACAGAGTCTCACTCTGTCTCCCAGGCTGGAGTGCAGTGGCCACATCTCAGCTCACTGCAAACTCCGCCTCCCGGGGTTCATGCCATTCTCCTGCCTCAGCCTCCCAAGTAGCTGGGACTACAGGCGCCCGCCACCACACCTGGCTAATTTTTGCATTTTTAGTAGAGACGGGGTTTCACCGTGTTAGCTAGAATGGTCTCGATCTCCCGACCTCGTGATCCGCCCACCTCAGCCTCCCAAAGTGTTGGGATTACAGGCGTGAGCCACCACACCCGGCCAAAAATTTTAAATTCTATATACATACATACACACACACACACACAAACTAATACACTACATGCCAGATACTGGGGTGGTGGGCTGGGACCAAGGCATGAAGTAATAATGCATGTGCCAAAGGGCTGAACTTTTTAAAATGAGTACAAAAGTAAATTTTCAGAGTAGCAGCTGGTGGGTAGGAGGTATTGAGTCCACAGAACTGCTCTTAGATTGGAAGGGCACGGGAGAATGAAGTTCCATTATGTGATAGGGTTTTTTACACACACACACACACACACACACACACACACACACACACACATGAATGTGAGAAAGTCACTCAATTATAAGCATTCAAAAAGGCAGCTTTCTTGTCTTTGTGGCGCCTGTACCTAGCTCAGCTCGTAGAAGCCACAGGAGGAACCTAATCAATGTTAGTTGATCATTTACTGATTTACCAATAACTAATTCATGACTGCTCTAGTGCTGTGGTCTGAATGTGTCCCCCAAAATTCATGTTGAAAGCCTAACCACCAAGGTGATAGTATTAACAGGTGGGGCCTTTGGGAGGCTTTGCCCGCATTAATGGAATTAATGCCTCTATAAAAGAGGCCCTATAAAGCCCCCTCTACTCTTCTACTACATGAAGTTATAGTGAAAAGACAGCTAGCTGTCTATGAACAAGGGAAGAGGGCCCTCACTAAGATGTCAAATTTGTCAGTACCTTGATCTTGGACTTCTCAGCCCCCAAAACCGTGAGAAATAAACTTCCGTTGTTTATAAGCCACCCTGTCTGTGGTGTTTTGTAATAGTAGCCAGAACAGACTAAGACATCTAGTAACACATTCTCTGGTAAACACTAGGAATTCCCGGCCTTAAAGAGTTCATAGTGAATGAGAAAAGAAATAAACAATATAAAGGATAACATGCTATAGTCCATTAGATACAAAGTGCTTCCAGACCATTCAGAAAAACTGGATAGGAAGATTTCTAAGGTAATACTTATTGAGTGCCTGCGTGTTAGGCGTTTTACATACTTTAAGCCTCACAACTCTGGGGAAGTTTCACCAACCCATTTTACAGGTGACAAAACTGTGGCTTACCAAGATTAATAAGGTCAGAATTAAAAGTAGGGTCTAATTCCAAAGACATTACCACTATACATACCAATTTGTCTTGTTACTACATGTTATCCTTACATTTGGCAGTGAGGGGAAAACTCAAAACCAGTCAAAAAAACTTTTGTCCTGAACCAGCATAAAAAGAGCACCTAAGACTTCATCCAGTATTTTACTGAAAGATCACTTCTAAAAGTTTGTCTTCACCCCGATCTAAAAATGAGAAAACTAATTTTCTTTCAGCAGCTGCATATGTACATAATGTAATGTTTCTACATTTAGATCTATACAATTATAGGTCTAAACAAAATATGTGTAACACGACTGGAGAACATTAGCAGTCATTTAAGAAAATGGACATTTGGAAACATCATTTTAAGAGCTTGGGATGAAAAACTTTGCTATGACCTATAAATCTGGATCATTCCACTGACTGACACTGAGAGAAACAGTGTATTATCACAGTTTACACAGTAAATTTTTTTGGAGGGGAGAAGGAGGTGATTGAAATAGAAATGATATGAAGTTTAAGAAATACAACTGATTAGATGTCACATGTCAAAGACACTGTAGGTACCCAATAAATACTGTTAAATGGACTGGACAAGTGGGATGAGAACACTTTTTCCCCACACCTCTGACTAGTACGTGCCTTTCTTAGGAAGTTATTTTTTCAGCCATGAAAAAACAAGGGCAGAATTTAGGACAGATAAAACATAAGTAGCTTATAAATCCTCTGAAAGGAAATCAAAACACAGTATTTTGTATCTCTGTATAAAGTTAAGCTCCTCAGGGACAGGGGCAATGTCCAGAGGATGGTGAGCATACTACTTAGCAAACTAATGCAGGTTAATAAATATTGACACAGTAAGACTTGCATAGTTTACATTCTAATTTTGTAAAGATTATGAGTTACCTCTTCATATTCTGTTCTTGTATTTCTCCTATGTATATTATAAATACACAAACATTGCAAATTATTTCTTGAAGCTATTTCCTTTCATTTTTGGTCAAGACTATTAGCGTTTCTTAAAAGGGTTTCTGGTCATCCTTAGGGCTTATCAATCACATTATTAATATTGTATTCATTTCACTAAAAATGTGGTAACTAGCTTAGATTTAAAAACAGATCTAATTTCAAAGCTATTTCCACTATACATACCAAGACAAAACTTTCTTATCTCTCCTAAATTCTAAATTTCACATGATTTACCAAATCACCTCTTAAGAGTACTTACTGGTCAGAAGTGTGAGACAAACACCTTACCCCACTTGTCCAATGTATTCCACAAGATTGATTGGCTACCTTTGTGTCTCTGACAGGTAACTTCCGACAGTTGTATTTCTTAAACTTTAAGTCGTCTCCCAAAAAACTCTGTAATAATTTCCTGCTTCTCTCAATATTGCAGGCAGTCAAATGATCCAAAATTACGCGTCATATCCATATTCCTTCATGATTGAGGTTAACTATGCACTGCAAACCCCATATGCTATTACTTTACATTTTCAACGGCACCCTAGCCTCTTAATAATCTCAAACAGATTTTGTACTGTTACTAATTTAACACATCCATAAAAAGTCATTAAAAAAATTTAGACGCTAAATTCTCTTTCAAGGTTGCTAAGCTTCACCAGTGTATTAAAATTATTTTTAAAATTTCACGGACTAAGGTATTTGGTACATTCAATTCCACCTTTACCAACAAAAGCCTTCACCACTAAGATGAGGAAAGCATCCTTTTCATTTTCTACAGTGAAAAGGGCGAAAAAAAAAAAAAAAAGGCCAACTGCTTGCATGCAGGTCTGCATATAACACAGCAGTCTCTGGCAAAGCCAGTAACTCACGTTCAACTTCAGAAATCCTGGTGGACGGCAACACATGAGTAATCTGTGCGCACAACCCTGGGCTTGACATACCACTTCCTCCGCCCTCCCTTCCCATCAATCCACCCCCAAAACCCCAACCCACCAAGCACACGGCTAAATATGTCTTCCCCAAGAGAGCCAGAAACCTCGAAAACGCCGAAAAAGAGCTCCCCTTGGAAGGAAAGGGCCTGCCCTTCCCAGTCTGGGGCCCCGGCTGGCTCGACGAGCCTCTCTCCGAGGAGGCCCAAATCTCGACGCCTCGCACGTCCAGCCCCGCCCCGGGCCCGCTCGCGTCCCCTCGGGCGACAAAACCCTCCCGCCGGCGCTCAGCCAGGACTGACAGTTAAGGCTGCAGCAGCCGCGGCCACCAGGGGCCTACTTCTGGCACCAGCCCCTCCGGACCACGCGCCCCCAAACACTCGCCTCGGCGGCGGGGGGCGGGGAAGCGGGGCGCCGACCTCGCCACCGCGGGCCCCGAAGGCCGGCCGAGTGACGGAGGGGAGCCAGCGCCGCCTGGCGCAGGCCGCGGCAACACTGACCTGTCGTCGCCCCCGCGCCTGGGCTGCGGCGGCCGCCTCACTGATCGTCGTCGCCCTCGCCCGCCGCCTCCGCCCGCCACCGCCTCGTTCCCTTTCGCTGCCGCCACCGCCGGGGCTCATGCGGGACCCGCGCTTCCTTATCCGGAAAACGAGGCCGGGAAAGGGGGCGCCGGAGCCGCCGAAATTCCGGCGTTCGTCGCCAGCCGCCTCTGCCTGTCCACACCGGGGGGCTGCGGGGCCCTCCTGCCAGGGGCTACAGGCCGCGAGCTATTCCGAGGAGGAGCCGAAGGAGGCGCCGCCGCCCGCAGCCGAGCGCGCCAGGTCGGCAGAGGTGAAGCGTAAGTAGGCGGCGGATGGCGGGCGCCCGGGCTGGCGGATGGCTACGCGACGGCGGGGTGCGCGAGCGAGCGAAGCCTGGTGTGTCGGGTCCTGGCGAAGGGAAAAGGCCCTGTCGTCTCCTGTAGTCACCCCGAGCCCAGCGCCACCATCTTGGGAGAAACACGGATCTCGCGGCCGCGGCGCAAGACGGGAGGACTGGCTGGGCGGGCCGAGTATCCCGGCAGGCAGCGCGCGCCGCCCGGCCGGGCGAGGGCTCCAGGCCGGGACGCGGGGACGTGGGGCGGGGCCAAGACGCGCGGGAGGGCGCCGCGCTCCGCCCCTCCTTCCCTCACCGGCTCCGCCTCCCTCCCGCTTGCCGTCGCCGCCGGCGCACGGGCCATTGGGAAGAGGAGGTGGCTGGCGGCCCCTCGGAGTCCCACCAGGGTCGGTCGCCATCTTGCGACTGGACAGAAAGGGTAATCCGTCCTTTTAGTTTGTGCTGTCTGTGACCCGAAAGAATAAACCTGGTACATCCGGAAGCCCTCTGGGCACCCCCCAGGAGGGTTGCAGAGCCCCTTGGTGTACCCAGCCGAGGAACACCTCCGACTGTGTTGGGAGACGAATGGCTCCGAAAGTCAGCTGAAACCGCAGGAATAGCCCCCAGCCCCGAGGCGGGGCAGGTGCCTGGCGTTATTAGCTTTTCCACCCCAACCCTTTTTTATCTGGAGCTGTCTTTATAGGTGTTGCAGGGGTGCCCCGAGAGTGCAGGCCAGATTTTAGAGGACCAAGGTCATCTGCTTAGGCCTCTTGCCAACACGGGATGTGTCAACTAGTTTACCGGAGACAAAGGTAAAGTCCCGTCTCCTGCAGTTGTTGACGTTCAGTAGGTTGTCGGTTAAGAAAAGTGGCTCCCTGGTTGACCCCAGCTGGGATAGAGGCTAATTTTGATCCCTATGACAGCTGAACCTAGTTCAAGCCATTAAAATTAAAATTAAATCCATTTAAAATCATATTTAGTACCAGGATCACCATTTTATTTTAAAAGGGGTGTGTGTGTGTGTGTATATATAGCTTTACAACACTTGCTAGCAAAGCCAAAACAGTATCATTAACAATTCATAGTGTTACGACTAGCAACTTTGTTGATAAGCCCTTGAAGTAGCATATGAGTCGCCATGTCTAGTATTCAGATTTTTTGTATCAACAGTCATACATAGCAGTGTATCTTTTTTTAATTTATTTTTGTTTTTAAACTTGGAGATGGAGTCTTGCTATGTCAAGCTCCTGGTCTCAAGTGATCCTCCCACCTCAGCCTCCCAAAGTTCTGGGACTATAGGCATGAGCCACAGTGCTTGGCCAACACTGTATTTTTTAACTGTCAGTCTCAGAAAATCTTTGTTGTAGTGTGGATGTGTGTGTATCCCGCCTCACAACTATAATCAACTATCGAAAAAACAACAATAAGCTAGAAGAATTTAAGTTATTCTAGGACAACTGATGATAAATGATAGTATTAAGCCATATTCTGTTTTAAGATGTTTTAACTCAGCTCGTTATTCGCTTTTCATTTCCTCTCAGTACACATCCACATTTGGAAACTATTTGCTGTTAGATTTCATGGAAAGGACTAGTAAGAAACATAATCTTAATCCCAGATTTGGGAGGCCGAGGCAGGCAGATCACGAGGTCAGGAGATCGAGACCATCCTGGCTAACACGGTGAAACCCCGTCTCTTACTAAAAATACAAAAAGATTAGCCGGGCGTGGTGGCAGCGCCTGTAGTCCCAGCTACTCGGGAGGCTGAGGCAGGAGAATGACGTGAACGCAGGAGGCGGAGCTTGCAGTGAGCCCAGATCACACCACTGCACACCAGCCTGAGTGACAGCAAGACTCCGTCCCAAAAAAAAATAATAATAATAATCTTTATAAAAATTTATCTTTGGAAGTTTTCAAAATAGGCAACAAAGAATGCAAATCTTTAAGGACTTTATTGTTAGACTAATTAAAGCATACCATTTCTACTATATCTAGCATATGGAGATACTTTTAGGTATTCTTCCTTTTAAGTAGAAATTGTCAATAAATGAGGTGTAATTTTATAATGGCCTGGTGTATCAAAGTGTGGCAGAAATCCTTGAGTTCCAAAAAGATTAAAGACCGAAAGGAAATAAGTCTGCTTTTAGCTAGATGTCAGAATGACTATTCATTGCTTTACTGAGATCAAGGAGGGTCTTAATTCTTCCTAGGAATCTGGAGAAATTACCTATATCCCTTTTAGTTAATTAATTTTAAATATGTATTCTTATGTGTGACATTAGTATTAGACTTCTTTCCAGACTTCACTGTGCTTTTTGCTTTATCCATTTTCAAATTTAGAAATGTTTGCTGATCAAACTTACCAACATAAATATTTTCAGGAATCCTTAAGATACTAGTAGTGTTCCACTTCCCTGTATATCTGTTTATATGGAAAAAAAAAATTCTCCCATATCAGACCCACGTTTTTTTTTTTTTTTCCAGGTGTGTTTTTCCCAGAAAAACAACTTTGTATCTACTAAGTGAACAGTGATTTCTTCAGACTTTTCTTGTCAAAATGAGACCCAGTGGTTTCTAATAATTTTCTCATTTCAAGTGTACAGTAAAAAGAACAATTTAATTTTATAAACATCTGCATCAATGCCTTGAGCAAACTTTGAGCTAATGTTTACCCAGAACTATTTGTGTGTCATACGTTGGACTACTTGAACTACTATTTATGTTCCAGACCTTGGGAAACAATAAAAGATGAACAGTCTCTATCTCTGCCCTCAAGAACTTGCGGTTCAAGAGGAAGTCACACCTGTAAGATTGGACACTTTTTCAGAGTAACCCAACACTTCATTGATCATGGGGGATACCTACTAACATGTATCTGATAATACTAACAAACTTTTTATTTTATTATTATTATTTTTTTGAGACGGAGTCTCACTCTGTCGCCCACGCTGGAGTGCAGTGGTGCAATCTCGGCTCATTGCAAGCTCCGCCTCCCGGGTTCATGCCATTCTCCTTCCTCAGCCTCCCTAGTAGCTGGGACTACAAGCACCTACCACCAGGCCAGGCTAATTTTTTGTATTTTTAGTAAAGGTGGGGTTTCACCGTGTTAGCCAGAATGGTCTCGATCTCCGGACCTCGTGATCCGCCTGCCTCAGCCTCCCAAAGTGCTGGGATTATAGGCGTGAGTCACTGCATCGGGCCAACAAACTTTTTTTCAAAGGAAACATTTTGCCCTGAATTGCTGGTGAAGTTGTTTTTTGACAGAGCTGTTTTATTGCTGAAGATTTCTTATTGATGCCAGTCATAGCAGATGAATCAAAATGCAAAAACAACTTTTTTTACTGCTCAGCATGCCCCAGGATCAGAAGTAAGTCAAGAGCGTGGAAGAGACAAAATTCAGATATGCTGGGATAGAAGTCATTGTTGCTATTTTTAGGCCACATCTGAATGTTACACACTCAACCTTTGAAAAACGCTAAGCTTTCAATATATGAATAGCTTCCATTATTTAAGAAATACTGTTAAGCAAGCTTAGCTCCATGAAGAACACTCTTCTGGCATATAAAGTGCTCAATAAATGTTAGTGCTTAGTAGTGGTGGTGGTGGTGGTGGTGGTGGTGGTGGTTGTGGTGTGTGTATCATTGTTTAGTATTGTACACAGCAGGCATGAACTCCTACATACCCCCCCACCCTTATCCCTACAGACCTGTCTAAATTTGCATTCTTTCTGACCTCGAGTCTTAAGGTAGAAGCCATCCTTCTGTCCTTTCTACAGGTAATTTTTATTTCTTGAGGGAAGGGAAATTGACTCAAGACTCTTACTCCCTTAATCATTCCCTCTCCTGTTCATAAATTCTCCCTCTACTTTGTTCCTTCTATTTAGAAAAACTGTCTATACTTGGATTGCTATTACCTTCCAAATTCCTCTTCAGCTACAGAAATTTAGCAGCTCCCTCCATTTTACTGTATACATTGCTTGTGTCAATGTCACTATGGCCTAATGGCCAAATTGAAAGGTTGCTTCTCAATTTTCACAACATCTGACCTCTCCGCAGCCTTCCACACTGCTAACCACTGCCTCCTGGAAACTGCTCCTTTGGTTCTGTCACCTTACATTCTCTGCTCTTCTGCCGTGTCTTCGGCCGCGCTTTCTCAGGTCTCCTGTACAGAATCTTCCCTCCCCATCCTTGGTTCTCTTTGCTACCATGTTATAATCTTTGAACAGTACCTTTTACATATACTCTTCTGTCACTTATTTTGGTCAGGAATCAAGCCTGAATCTTGAACACAGACCTCAGTCAGAAGCACCAGACACAGAATCTTCAACTCCTTATTGGAAACCTGTACTGGGTGTTCTACAGGCACCTCAAGCTCAACATGTGTAACATTAAACCCCTGAGTTTGTTCTGTTTTCCACCATGGACTGAGTTGTGATAACAGTGCAAAGGAGCAGGTTTTGGGAGAACAAGCAGGAATTTAGTTTTGGTAATGTTAAATTTGAGATACCTGTTGGATATCTGTTGTACAAACTGCTTGCTAGCTGACTCTTATGTATTCTCCTCTTCATTCATGATAATAGAACATCTAGCCAGACACATAGTTGCCTATAATACACCCTAAGTGTGGCCATATCTCTTAAGTTCTGGCCAGTAGGATGTGAGAAGAAATGATGTATGCAACTTCCAGATCATTTTCTAAAAGGAATTGGGTGTCACTTGCCCTTTCTTTTGTCCTTTTCTGATGAATGTATGTATTAAATAGTTGGGGTAGTAAACTATGTTGGAAGATGCTGTGGTTTGAATGATGGTGTCCCCTTCAAAATTCATGTTGAAACTTAATCCCCATTGTGATGATATTAGCAGCTGATTAAATCATGAGGGCCCTGCCTCATGGATGGATTAAGTACCCTTGTGAAAGGACTGGAGGGAACTAGCTTAGACCTTCTTTTGCCCTTCCATCCCTTTAGCCACACGAGGACACAGCATTCATCCCCTCCAGAGGATATAGCAATAAGGTCCCACCTTGGAAACAGCAGCTCTCACCAGACACTGAAACTGCTGGGGGTCTTGATCTTGTACTTCCCAGCCTTTAGAACTGTGAAAAAGTATGTTTCTGTTTTTTACAAATTTTCCAGTCTCAGGTATTTTGTTATAGCAGCATAAACAGACTAAGACACTGGGAAACATTCTAGGGATTGCAGAGCAACAAGGTGGGGCCCTGAGGACTTCATTGAGCAAGTCCTGTGAACCAGGTCAACTCTGGTGTAAGACAACTAACTTCTGTGATCTCCCATGGTTATTCTAAGTCCCTTTAACTGCAGCTGACCTTGTGTCTCAGTATCCAAGCAAAGATATCAGGAGGAGTTGCATTCTTTGACTTGATTGGTGACTCTACCATCTATGGCGGTCCCCAATAATAATAATGGTAGTAATCCTAGATTTCTTCCTCTCCCTCACTCTCCTGGCAATTAAGAGGCAAAGTTGTATCTCTCCAAAGAATAGGCCTTAGAATTAGTGAAGCAAAGTGGCTGAGAGCACAGGCTCCCAATTTACAAGTGCAGAGATTCCAGGCAAGATTGTAAACCCCTTTCTGATTTAGTTTCCTCATCTATAAAATGGAGTTGTAGGGATTAAGTGTTAATATACATAAAGCTGTTACAATAATGCTGGGCACATAGTACAACTCAACAAAGGCAGGCTACCCCCGGCCCCCACCCCCGCCATGCAAATCCCAGTTCTTCTAGTTACCAGAAATCCAACCTTGAGTACCTCAATTGATATCTGTTTCTTCTTTGGGAAAGTGGGAAAAAATAATAGTACCATCCTCATAGGACCATTATAATCCTTCATTCATCCATTCGTATTTATTGAATGGATATGTGCCGGCTCTGTTCTCAGTGCTGAGAATACAGCAATGAACAAAAACAGTCTACCCTCATGGAGTTTGTGATCCATGGAGGAAGAAAACCAACACATATGTGTTATGTCAGAATATGATATGTTAAGGAGAAATATAAAGCAAGGCAAAGGGAATAGGGAATGCTACAGGAGTTCTGTCATGCCGAGTGGCCAGAGAAGGTCTTATTGAAAAGAATTCATTTAATCAGAGGCTTGACAGAAGTGAGGAATGAACTGTGGGAATATAAAGGGAAGAACCTTCTAGACAGAGAGGGCCCTGAAGCAGAAAGGTGCCTAGAGTCATCTAGGAACAGCTAGCAAGGCACTGTGGCTAGAGAGAGAAAGAGGAGTTGAAGGTGAGCTCAGAGAGGTCACAGTGGGTCACAGCCTGGAGGACTTCGTAGCTTTTCCTAAGAACTTAGGTATTTGTGCTGAAGGAGGTGGGAAGCCTCTGGAAGGGTTTGAGAGAGTTATGATAAGAGCTATAGAAAAACTCTAGCTACTGTGTGGAGAATGGACAAAGATAGTGCATATGAAGTGTTTAGTGCCTGACACATGGGAAGTGTTCAGTAAATGGTGGTAATGTTATCATCATCATTATCATAACGTCCATTTCCTTCTATTTCCGCTGCTACTACCTTAATTTAGACCCTTAGTGTTTAGACCCGTAGTGTTTCTGCACTAGACTGTAAGTTCCAGAAGGGTAAGATCATATTACCTAATTCACTATTTTAACCCCAACATTCATAGAGTGCTGGTTCATATTCTACTACTTTCCTGCCAAGTGTCCTCATCACAGTATGTTTTCTTAAGAAACATGTATTGTCACCTTGCTGCCTTTCTTTACTCTATCAGTGGCTCACCATGGCCTTCTGAATAATGTCTAAACTCCAAAAACAGGGCCCATTGAATGTGGTCCCTGCCTCCATTCCAGCCCCATCTCCCACTTCCCACATGAATATATTGCTTAGGCAGTATGACTTACACTTGAGAGTCATTCGGAGCTCTTTTGCATGCAGTTTATTCTACCTTTTAGATAAGTTCAAGCTCCTCCTCTGAGAAGCCTTTCAGATCTTCTCAAGCAGGGTCATTGCTTATGCCTCTGTGTGCCTTCTACACACTCGATGTATGTGCTTAGCACTTCTGTCTTCCCTTAAGCTCCTTGAGAGAGGAGAGCACCCTTGACTTCTTGTGTCCTCAGTATCTATCTCAACGGCTAAAACCTGGTAACTCCTCAAAAAAGGTTTGAATGAGTGAATCAGGCTTTATGAGCGTAAAAGTTAAGAACTGAGACCAGCATGTCTAATAGAGGACCCCTTTACTGAGCTAACATGTAATAAAGTAGTGTATCTTTGAATGTTTCATTTTTCAGCTATGTCAAGTAGAGATACAAGGTGCATTGGTGCCTGCGTATACAATTCAGTGGGAACAGAAAAATCAGGCAAATGAAATAAATGTAAGAAATCTTAACTTCTTGTCACTTCCAATAAATACACAACAATAAAGTATTTTAATTAGAACCTTGGTATATGAAGTATAAAATTAAGATATTGAACAAGATGATCTATGAAGTCCTTCTAAAGCTATGACTTTTTCAACCACCAATTTCACTAATTGCCTCTATAGGCAAGACTACACAAGAAGTTACTGGAGCAAAAACCTGGAAGTCTATCAAATCATGCTTTGACCTTGGTCATCCCAATCTTTTTGTGCCTGTCTTAACCCAGCTGGAGAGTAGGTGGAAAAGGGAAGCATTTCATTGAACACCAGCTGCTGCTGCTGCTAATCTGAGCTGTTCTGAATAAAACAGTTCCACTTGAATCAATGAAGCAGCCCTTAGAAATGTTTCCTTCTGACATGTGCATCATTCGAGTTATTTGAAGTCATTCACACTATAATCCATATCTCTAATTCCATTTTAAATACATATACTGATTCGAACATGGACTCTAACAAAATGATTTTTAAATCTAAGGAAATGCATTGATTAAATTAAATCTTAGTATTAAAGATGGTACAGACATTCTACACTTACTGTTTTTGTTCAGAATCTCTCAACTCAAAAAAACATCTGATTAGGGAAGAATCGTGAGTATCATTTATAATTGATAAACTATTTTGTTTTAGTACTGCTTGAGGCCCACATGCAGAACACAAAATTTTGTTATCAAAATGATAAATGTTACTATGTGGACTCTTTGGCATTGCTTCCAACAAAATTTTGTACTTAAAGCTTAACTTATTAAAATTGTTGGTTTTACTTTTATTTTGTAACATTAAATTAGCATACTACATACGGAAAGACCAATATTTTTAAAGATAGTAATATAGATATCATTTATGACATAAATATTTTATATTGCTTCTTTTTTTAGGTTACTGGTAAGCATAGTACTGATTGCATCCATATTTCAGTACTTACCACAAAGTTCCTGAAAGGACAGTACATTTCTGCAAATTAAATTTGTGCACTCATTAGGTGCCAGTTGTTTAAATAAATCTCATTAATTCATACAACAATCTTGGATATTATACACTTTATGGATTAGAAAATTGAGCTTAGAGAAAGTAAGCAACTTGCCCATGTCTTACACCTAAAAACTAGTAGTGCTAGGATTTAAACCCACAGGTGTATGTGTGTGCGTGTTTTTGTGTGCGCTCTTATTGCAGCATGTTGCTTTCCTAGAAAACAAAAATTTCAAAACTATATTTCATTGAAATGTTTCCTCAGTCATTCAGTAATCCCTTTTTTCATTGCTTCATAGCAATCTTATAGTATTCTCAAATTATTACCCCAGCAGAAAACTCTTTTTTTATACTGTTCCATTCAAGACTGGTCATCGGGGAGTCCCAGCCATCTTCATCTGCATCAATCCTTTCTAGCACTCTGTCCTAATTATGTGATACTGAGCCAGCTACTTAATTTATTTCAACCTCGATTTCTTCATTTGTAAAGGGGATAATATTGTGATGAGAAAAGAGATAACATGTTGCTAAGGACTTATTTTATGCCTTAAGGACTTACTAATAATTGATTAAGCTCAATAAATGATAAATGAATGGACGAAGTTGTCTTAGTTTGTGTTTCTCCCGGAAACAGATCTCGAGGCAATGATTTGAGTGCAAGTAATTTATTTGGGAGGTGATCCCTAGAAACACTGGTAAGGAAGTAAGTGAGTTAGGGAAGGGAGGAAGCAAAAAAAAGGGTGTATTATCAATCAAGTGTCCACTTTGGGCAACCGGAGTTCACTTCTGTTGAACTCTGGGAGTCAGTGTAGAACACACACTTCACAATTATCCTGTGAGTGTATAATGTTGTTATCGTCATCTGGCTGGCTTGCTGTGGTTGGGACACAGCAACTCCAGCTGGTCAGAGAGAGCCCTAAGCAAGAAATGCAGGTGCTGGCAATTGACACTAGGACTGGCGTACAATACAGTGGGAAGATCCAGGGCACCAATCGCGTTTGCCACACAAACAAATGAACAAACGAACCAAACTTGGTGAGCTGACTACAGTTCAGGTCTGGCCCTCATGATTGCAGGCTTAGAAGCCGATTTAAGACAGCCCACCAATCAAACTCACCTTTAACAAACTCGAGATGGAATTATAAAATCAGAATGCCGCTTTATTGATTTAAATTGAAAAGTACCCATCACAGGGACTGGAATGCTGGAAAGAACTGGTATGCATGTGACCAGAGCATTTTTTCCCTGTAAGAGGACACACAGGGTCCGCACATAACAGAAGGTTCTTAGGAAGCTTGAAAACTAGACAAAGGAAAGTGACTGAACAGGAATTGAAGGAACTGGACAGTTGGTACCTGACACATTCAACTTCTGTGAAGTATCATTGACAGGGGAATGAGAGTATTTGAAGCTTTTGGGCAAATGTCCCCTAGGAAGTTACAGCCAGCATTTCCTCATCTGAGTCTATCCAGTGTTTTCATTGATGACTAGCCCTTTTCTTTAGAAATGTCAGGCTTCCATTATATCTTGCAGGCCTGGAAGCCATTTCTTTTTTTAAGTGACTTACAACAAACTCTGCTTTGGTCCATTTGTGAATAAGCCAAAAGGTTGACACCCAAAGGCAATCATATTTTCCTTTTTTTCCATGTTTCTGTGGTATTTCTCACTATGGGTGCCAAGTGTCAACAGTATTATATTTTATTACCTGATTTTAATTTCCTCACATCTAGAAGTCCTTTTGTCTGAACTTCTTCAGGCCTTTCAAACCTACTAAACCTACTATCTAGCTCTCAGTAGCTTTTCTCCTATTTCTCTTTTTTTTTTTTCTCATTTATTTTATATATATATTTAAGTAGAGATTAGGTTTCACTATGTTACCCAGACTGGTCTTGAACTCCTGGGCTCAAGCGATTCTCTCACTTCAGCCTCCTAAAGTGCTAAGATTACAGGCATGAGCCCCACACCCAGCCTCCCAATTTCTCTTTTATGTCAAATACTTCTCATATGAAACATGCCATAGTTGTTTGTACTTCCGTATTTCTTGGTTTTTTTTAAACCTAAAGAAAAGTTTAGAGAATAGTATAATCAATACCCATATTTTCTTTAGCTAGATGTCCTGGTAGTTTATATCTGGCCATATTTGTTCTATCTATGCATTCATCTGTTGTCTCCAGCTATGGACCCGTTTTTCATATGTTTTCCATAAGAACCAGGGCATTCTCATATATAAAACCGTAAACCACAGCAATTTAACCTTGTTCTGGGTTATCAGAGACAACGTCTTCCTTAGCAGGCCAGTTTTATGATATGGTTCTAGGAAACGTTCTCAGAAATAAAACCTAAATGCTGTCTTTTCATCCCTTGTGATTAAACTGTGATATTTCCATTTTTTTTTAAATAAATCTTTTCTTGCTGCACAGGAAAGGGTTAACTCAGCAGTCCTGGATTGGTCAAACCCTGTAGGTTCCAAAAAAAGGCCTGCCTTGGCTCACGCCTGTAATCCCAGCACTTTGGGAGGCCGAGGCGGGCGGATCACGAGGTCAGGAGATCAAGACCATCCTGGCTAACACGGTGAAACCCCATCTCTACTAAAAATACAAAATATTTCCAGGTGTGGTGGCGGGCGCCTGTAGTCCCAGCTACTCGGGAGGCTGAGGCAGGAGAATGGCATGAACCCGGGAGGCAGAGCTTGCAGTGGACCGAGATCGCACCGCTGCACTCCAGCCTGGGCGACAGAGCAAGACTCTGTCCAAAAAAAAAAAAAAAAAAAAGGCCTGCCTTCAGGATTGGTCCTTGACTAGTCCCTGACTAACCTCTGAGACCCTGAAATATTCTGCCTGATAACAGAGTTATATATACCTGAGGCTGTGCGTCATGCTGTATCAGTTTGACCAGATAAGTTCATCCTAACAAAGTGATTTATGGTAAATGCCTGTTTTTGGCTTAGGAGCCAGCAGGGAGAGGAGAGGTTTGCGGTGGTGGCTGGAATAGAAGTCACACGGGTACTATATGCCTATGTGACTGACCACTAATACCTGTGAAAACCCTGGACACAAGGTGAGGATTATCTTCAAATAATGGCAAAACTTATGAAGTATTGCCAAACAGGAAGCTACTTCATATGTGTTACACAGTATTGCAGAGATGATTAAGTGTATCTCCACGTGACTCCAGTGGAGAAGATACCTGGAAGCTTGGACCTAGTTTCTCCTGGATTTCATCTCATGTACCTTTTCCCTTTGCTGATTTTAATCTGTGTCCATTTGCTGTAATAAACTATAACTGTGAGTATAACAGCTTTTCTGAGTCCTCTGTGTCCTTCTGGCAAATACTTGAGCATAAGGGTCATCTAGGATCATCTGACATGCCTGCCTAGACTAGTTACTATGGATTCTGTTGTCTTCAACCAAGAAGTATTATTGATACAGAATTGATGCCAAAAGATCCTTAAAGAAATAGAAATCTGGGACTAGTGTCTGAAGTGGATTTGAAAACAGTAAGTATCTAAGTAGTGCTGACTGTGGGACAGTGGTCCATGGCACATGGTGACCAAACAGTTAAGTCATCTTTTGTAGTCAACTGGACTAAAGTGGCTTTTGAAGGAAAGATTTTGATTTAAGAGATTGAGGTTCAAGTCATTAAGAAGGCCAGTCTACTTCGGAGGTGAAATCTTGCACAAAAGAGCTAGAGTAGAAATCTGCATAGTTTGGCCTATAGGAATCTTCGACAGAGGCGAATCAGTTATGAAGTCCCAAGGACTGAAATAGGTAAGCAGTTTACTGTGTCCTTTTCGATGAGTACAATTCTAGTTCTGAGTAAACCAGAGTTTGACTTAAACCACCTCAATGGAGATTCACAGCCCTTGCCAAATCCCAACCCTCAGTCAGCTCATAGACACAGAGTCATGTGAATGAAGGAGAGTCTGGGTACAGTTGAGGATAACCCACCAAGTTCATGCTGTCTGTTCTCCTTCCAGCCCTCCTGAAGCAGCTATGTGGTCATTTGGCAGAATGACTGTTCACCCAGGGAAAGGAAATATCCAGGCCCTTCAGGGATTTGGGGGCGCTGCCACTGAGCTAACATGTAGTAGTTCCTGGCAACCATAAAGACACTCTGGTCCTTCGAGCCTGATAAGGGCTTGTGAACATCAGTTGACATCATTTCTCAATGGGTCCAGTAAGTCCATGAGCCATCCTGTTAATTCTCCGGATCCTGAATGTGAGTTGTAATAGACATACTTGTTATCTGACAAGATCCTCAATTGTTCCACTGACCCATAGAATGAGGGGCTCTCATGATATAAACCTATGAACCTAGTCCTCTATTCGAAAAGAATAAACCAAAAGCAAGACCATGCCTCAAGGGGAATATTAGTGGTTTAGTGCCACCACCAAAAATTGGGAAGATATAGGGGTGTTGCATTCTACTACCTCTCCCACTTAACTTGTTTGTTTGGCTTGTGTAAACATCAGATGGATATTAGAGAATGACAGTGTGGATTATCTAAGTCTAATCAGGTGGAGATTTCAATGGTAGCTGCTGTTCTGTTCTTTTGTTGAATGCTATCAACTCACAGACTGAAGACTGGTGAATCTTAGGTAGAGTAAAAGAAAACCTCACTGAAGCACAGCACAGTCAGACTGCTGAAAACCAAAGATAAGGAGATGACCCTAAATATAGTCAGAGAAATGAGACACATAACCTTTATAGGACCAACAATAAAACTTAACAGCTGACTTTTTATCAGAAATTACCAGTGCCAGGAGAAAATCGAATGGCATCTCTGAAACCTGAAAGAGAAAAAGCAGCCAACCTGACATTTTATACTCAGATAAAATATTCTTCATAAATAAATTTAAAATGGAAATGTTTTAGACAAAAAAAGTTGAAAATAGTCATGGTCAGCAGATTTTTTCTAGAAAAAATTTTAAAATAGACTCTTCAGGCTGAAAGAAAGTTATCCCAGATGAAAGCATAAAACTGCAAGAAAGAGAAATAAAGAGCACTGGATTGGATAAATATATCTGAAAAATATAAACAAATAACTGTTAAAAATAATTATGATGTATTTGAAATATATAACATGCAGAAGTAAAAATACATGCCAGCAATAGCTCAAAGACTGAGGACAGTGAATTGATTACATGTGTTGTAAGGTTCTTGCACCCTCAGGAGGTGGCAAAAACAACCAGCTTAAGGTAGACTGTAGTACAGGAGGAGCTTAAGGTAGACTGTAGTACATGAGGAGCTTAAGGTAGACTGTAGTACATGAGGAGCTTAAGGTAGACTGTAGTACAGGAGGAGCTTAAGGTAGACTGTAGTACAGGAGGAGCTTAAGGTAGACTGTAGTACAGGAGGAGCTTAAGGTAGACTGTAGTACAGGAGGAGCTTAAGGTAGACTGTAGTACAGGAGGAGCTTAAGGTAGACTGTAGTACAGGAGGAGCTTAAGGTAGACTAGTACGTGAGGAGCTTAAGGTAGACTGTAGTACGTGAGGAGCTTAAGGTAGACTGTAGTACGTGAGGAGCTTAAGGTAGACTGTAGTACGTGAGGAGCTTAAGGTAGACTGTAGTACGTGAGGAGCTTAAGGTAGACTGTAGTACGTGAGGAGCTTAAGGTAGACTGTAGTACGTGAGGAGCTTAAGGTAGACTGTAGTACGTGAGGAGCTTAAGGTAGACTGTAGTACGTGAGGAGCTTAAGGTAGACTGTAGTACGTGAGGAGCTTAAGGTAGACTGTAGTACGTGAGGAGTTTAAGGTAGACTGTAGTACGTGAGGAGTTTAAGGTAGACTGTAGTACGTGAGGAGCTTAAGGTAGACTGTAGTACATGAGGAGTTTGTATTGAATCTCTAGCTAATTATTAAAATATTCCAGAATAACTAATAGAGGAGAATAATAGAATAGCAAAAAAGCTGATTATTCAAAAGAAGGCAGAAGATAAAAAATATGAAATAAAAATAGATGGAGTGAATAGAAAATAAATAGCAAGACTGCAGATATAAATCCATCTATTTTATTGTTATATTGTATATGTATAACTAAATATTTCAATTAAAGACAGATTGTCACACTGGATACAAAAACAAGACTCAACTATGTGCTATTGATAAGAAAGGCAGTTTAAATATAAGAACACAGTGAAATGGAGAGTAAAAGGATAGAAGAAGTTACAGCATGCAAACAATAGCTATAAGAAAGTTATTATGTAATATCAGGTTAATAGACTTTAAAGCAAGAAAAATCACTAGGAGAACATAAGAACATTTTGTAATAATAAAACTGTCAATTAAACAGAAAAATCATAAAACATTCTGTATGTAATATTTCACCTATATGCACCTAATAGCTTCAAAATTTATATTTCGAAATGTAACAGAATTAGATGAGGAAACATCAAAATCATATAATAATAGTTGGAGATTTTCACACACACCTCAGTATTAGAACAGCAGTCAAAGAATCAACAGGAATATAAAATATTTGAACATGATTCATTACAGTAATCAAGTTGACTATGTAAAATACCACAGTTAACAGTTCCAGATCAGATTTTCTTTTTATTTACACAGGGAACAGCATACAAAGCCTATTGTATGATGGCCCCTAATTTAAGTGCTAAATTTTTTTCAAATGATTGATAGCATTTAGGCTGTGTTCTCTGACCACATCACAGTGAATTTAAACTGAAAATCAAGACCAGAAAGGTAAGTAGACAAATCTCCAACAGCTTAGCAATTAAGCAGCACACTTCTAAATAACCCGTTGGTAAAAGGATAAGTTACAGCGAATCTTCGAATCTTAGAAAAGAGTTTGGCCGGGCGCGGTGGCTCAAGCCTGTAATCCCAGCACTTTGGGAGGCCGAGTCGGGCGGATCACGAGGTCAGGAGATCGAGACCATCCTGGCTAACACAGTGAAACCCCGTCTCTACTAAAAAATACAAAAAACTAGCCGGGCGCGGTGGCGGCGCCTGTAGTCCCAGCACTTTGGGAGGCCGAGTCGGGCGGATCACGAGGTCAGGAGATCGAGACCATCCTGGCTAACATAGTGAAACCCCGTCTCTACTAAAAAATACAAAAAACTAGCCGGGCGCGGTGGCGGCGCCTGTAGTCCCAGCTACTCGGGAGGCTGAGGCAGGAGAATGGCGTGAACCCGGCAGGCGGAGCTTGCAGTGAGCTGAGATCCGGCCACTGCACTCCAGCCCGGGCGACAGAGCAAGACTCCGTCTCAAAAAAAAAAAAAAAAAAGAAAAGAGTTTGAATCAAACGATAATGCAGTATATCATATTAAAACCAGTTAAATGCAGCTAAAGAAGTGCTTAGAAGAAAACTAATGGTTTTATATAGAATGAAATTTGAAAATCAATTATCTAAACCAGGGATCAGCACATTATTTCCTGTAAAGCAGGGGTCCCCAACCCCAGTCATGGCCTGTTGGAAATTGCCGCACAGCAGGAGGTGAGGTCAGGCAAGTGAACGAAGCTTCATCTGTATTTACAGCTGCTCCCTGTCACTCACAGTACTGAGCTCCGCCTCCTGTCAGATCAGTGGCAGCATGACATTCTCATAGGAACACGAACCCTATTGTGAACTGCACATGCAAACGATCTAGGTTGCACACTCATGAGAATCTAATGCCTGATGATCTGTCACTGTCTCCCATCACCCCCAGATGGAACCATCTAGTTTCAGGAAAACAAGCTCAGGGCTCCCACTGATTCTACATTATGGTGAGCTGTATAATTATTTCATTATATGTTACAATGTAATAATAGAAATAAAGTGCACAATAAGTGTAATGCACTTGAATTGTCCTGAAGCCATCCCTCACCCCCAGGAGGTGGAAAAATTGTCTTCTAGGAAACCAGTCCCTAGAGCCAAAAGTTTGGGGACTGTTGCTGTAAAGGGCCAGAGAATAAACGTTTTAGGCTTTCTGGGTCATGTGGTCTCTGTCCCAGCTACTCAAGCCTGCCGTTGTAGAGTGAAGGCATACATAGACTTTAAGTTAACAGGTAGGTGGCCCATGAGCTATGGTTTTGGGTAATACTTAATTCAGGGACTACAAAGAATGTACATGGTCTTTAGATCTGGTTTCAAAAAAAAAAAGCAGTTTATCTGAGCAGCCTAACAGACGTGGGTGAAAACATGAAGTCACACCGTAGTATATGCAAGGAAATTATGGAAAACTTTCATCTCTCTGTGACAGTACATCCTTCAAGTTTGTGTTTACCTCTTCAGAGAAGCTATTCCTGGCCTCTACATATCAAAGTAGTATTTCCCCCATATGCTTTTGCTTCTATTTTTTTCCCCTGGTACATTTTTTCTAGTACTCACCACTACCTTAAATTATATCAGTAATTTTTAAAAACTTTAATAGAGACAGGGTCTCACTATGTTGTCCAGGCTGGTCTCAAATTCCTGGGCTCAAGCAGTCCTCTCACTTCAGCCTCCTGGGTAGCTGGGACTACAGGCACAGTCCACCTTTCCATCTCATATACTGAATTGAAAGTTCTATGAAAACATAAACTTTTTCTTTTCTGCTACTATACATTTAGCACCCAGAACACTGCCTGGCATAAGGTAGGTGTTCGTGATTATTTACTGAATATGTAAATAAATGATACGGAAGAGGACTGTAAGTGAGAAACCCCCAAGTCCTAGAAGTGACACTAAATGATGTGCATGGACAGCTACTCATAGTCACATTCAATCGATCCCTGGGACACATGTGGCCACAGAGGTGAGGCATGATAAGCAAAGCCTGGCAGATCTTTGATTGCTGACATCAAACCTGTGCTGTCAGTTACTTAAGAAATGGAGGACTCCTTCATGCTCGTCAGACATGGCTTTACAAAATGAAGGAAAGAAAAGTAGGACCCACATTGCTTTCCCGGTCAACAAGACATTCACTGAGAATTGTTGATGTAGCACAAGCACAGTTTCTCCGGCTCCCTTGCTGGAATAAACAGGTGAGATCACTGGCGAGGAAGGGCCAGTATGGAGTGATGGATGAGCTTGACTTAATCCTCTGTTTTCCCTAGAGGAGACATTTATGAAAAACATTTCCCTACATTTCTTTATACTTTTGCCATCTAAGTTTGAATTCCTAAACACTATAGTTGAGTTTTCCTTGTTTTTTTGAACATTATGTAAAAGGAGTCATATAGCATGTATTCTTTTGTGTCCACCTTCTTTCATTCAAAATTATGTTTTTGAGATGTATTCTTTTGGTAGCATGGAGCTATAGTGAGTTTATTCTCATTGCTATATAATGCTAATATACTATAATGTATTCTTTCTACTGCTGATGGGCATTTCAGTTTTCTCCTATTTTTGAATATAATGAATAATGCTGCTGGAAAAATTCTTGAAATGAATATAGGCTGCTGCTTTCTGGATCATGAACAAAGGACTCTTCTGCCACAGAAACAGCTTCCTAGGTACTCTAAGCTTCCTTATTACAGTTCAGTTTTATAACCTTTGATAGCATTTGATTGGCCATATTCTTTCACCAGAAAGTATGAGTCATCAACACAAAATAATCCACACTTTCTATCTGAGTCCATTTTGTGTTGCTACAAATACCTGAGGCTGGGTAATTTATAGAGAAACGAGGTCTATTTAACTCAAGATTCTGCAGGCTGTGCAGGAAGCAAGGCACTGATATCTGCTCAGCTTTTAGTGAGGGCTTTGGTGCTGTTTCAAACATGACAAAGGTCAAAGGGGAAGTGGGCACGTGTGAAGAGGGACTTTCCTTATTTTTCTATCAATACGTGTTTGCTAAGAGGGCACGTGATGAGGACTAGTGGGCTTTCAGATTTTTTTTTTTTAATTTAAGATTATTGAAGTCATTTGGACCCTTGGAAGAAGTACACTAGACTCATCCCTGTTGATTTGTATTAATGAGGTCTAGGCATAGCATAAACCAATGATATAAATCGTACATTAAAATCTCGTTGAAGTCGTACAGTTTAAGTTTAGTCCTACTTTAGGCGTTCTCCAACTCCCTTAATAAGGCTGCTAGAGGGCAAAAATAACAGTAAGGACTAACAACAATTCTGAATTGTTAATACCTGGGTGACTCTCCTGGATAGTTTGTTAACATTCAGTTTCCCTGGCTCCGCTTAGAGAGCTTGGATTAATAGGCTTGAAGCAGACCAGGAAATTGCATTTTTAATAAGCACCCAAAGGAGACTTTAATGCAGATGTTCTTTGGACCACACTGTGGCAGAGCTATCAATAAACAATGGCGGGAAGGAGAAGCAAGGATTACAACTACAGTAGTGAAAAGAAAGACAAACATCTGTAGAAAGACTACAAGAAAACCAATTGTGCTTCTTGCTGGGGACAGGGATAAAGCTCTCTGATTGTGGGCAGTGATTGTAATTTGTAGCGTTCAGGGCCTCCTCTCTGGGCATGTTCACCTCCCACTCTAGGGTTCAGGCAAGCTGGGGCTCTTACCTTCCACATAGCCCGGCGGATTCTCCGAAGCTTCAAAGGTTCATGCACTTACACAGAAATAAATCATTTGAGGGGCTGTTTCCAAACTGAAGGTAACATGCTCGACTTTAGATTCTGTCCAACACAAAAATGTTAAGAGGACAAAGAAGTTAAATTAGGCCAATAAATACACTAAATGAGATAAGGGACAAAATTAGTAACTTTAAACAAGAACAAGTAAACTACTAAAATGAACTAAGCAGAATATGAGGTATCAAAAATAATACTTAAAGAATATTGTCATTGGATGGGTGGCAGAATGGATGTGTTAGAGGACTGAATTAATTAAT
Organism: Chlorocebus sabaeus; assembly: GCF_047675955.1. NCBI lineage: Eukaryota > Metazoa > Chordata > Mammalia > Primates > Cercopithecidae > Chlorocebus > Chlorocebus sabaeus. The sequence continues at coordinate 3,277,681 of NC_132929.1, read as the reverse complement.
TAGAAGACAAATTGAAAAAATCTCTGCAAAGGGAAAAGACAGAAAAAATATTGTATACAAAACCAAAAAGATATGGAGTGGAATAGAGGTGGTAGTACTCAGATAATAGGTGTCTCAAAAAGAAAATATAAATGGAGATAAAGAAGTAGTTGAAGAAATAATGGAGATAAGTTTTCCCAGATTAAATAAAAATGAAAGACTTCTGTTTCAAAGAACTCATAGAGAGTGTCCAAGAGACGAGAGAAGGAAAACACAACCAGACTCTTTGTAATGACTTAATAACAAAGGCAAAGAAAAATGTGAAGGCTTCAGAGACAAAACGAATCACAAGCCCAAGAATCGCATCGATATCAGATCTCTTTTGCTATCAACTCGATGCAAAAGACAACAAAGTAGGATTTTCAACACATTGGTAACTTAGAATCTGGAATTTTATATCCAGACAAATTGTCATTCAAATTCAGAGACATGATGAGATATTCTCAGGTATAGACGACCTCAGGAAGTTTGCCACACGGAGATCTGACTTGGGAATATTTAGGGGTGAAATATTTATCTAAGTGGAGAGAAAAAATCCCGGAGACACTGCAGGACATAGAGAAAGGAACTGGCTTTTTCCTTCTTTGGTAAAATTTATTGCTTTCTCTAAAAAGCAAGATTAAAGAAAAAGATAAAAATGTATTTACATAACTCTGAATTTTAAACCAACATTATCAACATAAAGAGTGAGGAGTTGGAGTTGTTTGAAAGTGTACTAAGATTCTTTATTTCTTGGGAGTGAAAGAGATGTAGATGTCAATATCCCCCGTCCCCACCCTGCAAAAAAGCAAGACAAATTAAATGATGGAAAAAATGGAAGAGAACTAAAATAGTAAACTAAGATTGTAAAAATGGGTCTTGAGATTCCCCAAAAGCACACTGTAAGATGAGAATACTTGTATACATGTTTTACTAAAGAAATGCTCCCAGGGGAAACTGGTAGTGGAGTGGGTGAAACAGAACATGGACAGGAATGAGGCGAAGCAAGGCACCTCATGAACATGCAGTGGTGGCTTCCGGGTGACCTGGAAGAGCAACTCTGGAGTGTGTGTGTATGGCTTCCGTGTTCTCACCCCCATCGTTCACTGATTAAGGCTTCCTGGGTACCTCCAGAGGGTCTGGGGGACTAGGAGACTGAGACGGTTATTTTAAACAGTGGCAAGTGATTGCTGTTAGAAATAAAAAACACACTGACAGTGTGTTTTGCTCAGGGGCTGAGCAAAAATGGCTGAAAAAGATCCACAAGAATCTGGGCAGATCCATTATCCACTAACCAGGTTCAAATACATTAGTACTGTCAATATATGTAAATGAAGGAAACCTACAGCCAAAAAATATGAACATGCAAAAGTTGAAACTATAAGGATGGAAAAAGATATGTCAAACACCAACCTTTTCTCATTATGTAGTGATCCCTGCCAACCCTATTAGTGCTTACGGTCTTAAGTCCTATTCTTTTTCATATTATTAGAGAGAAAAGGTCATTCAACACACCAAGTTGATATCTCTGTTTTAAACATGTATATACTTAACAAAATAGCTTCAAAATATTTTAAACTGGTGATTCAATAATGCAGAATAACAAGTTAAACAGTTAAGTTGAAAGAAAAATTTCAAAAGCATAATACATATGAAACTGTAAAAGAACAGATACAATGTGTTTATCGCTGGGGCTTCTCCTGGTACTCAAGGTATTAAAATCCCTTGTAAAGAGGTGGAATGTCTAGCTCTCAAATGAATGGATGTTAAATTTATTTCTTCATAATGTGAAATTATTTGCAGTGTTGAAGAAGACCAGGGAAGCTATTCATAATATATGGAAAGCTTTAAAAACAACTGATAAAACCCACAAAACTCATTTTGTATAAAACTTAAAAACTACAAGGCCTCATTTTTGTAAATATAGTTAGAATATGCATGTAAATTAAAAACACAAAATGTTGACTAAATTGTAGACAATAATAAAACAATACAAAACTTCTGAAAAAAATATAAAAATTATAACAGAAATGTTTTAAAAAATAGACTATCGTGATTAAAGAGATTGAAGCAATGGTTAACAATATTCACACAAAAAAATTAGGATCAAATGGTTTTACGGCTTAGTTTTACAGGTGGCAAAGACATTATAAAAAAATTATCAGCTCACTTTACTCACTGATATAGATGCAATAATCCTAAATAAATACAAGCAGTTCAAATCTAACAAAGTATACAAAAGGTAATATGCTATGACCAATTTGAGTTTATGTCAGATATGTAAGGATGATTTAATATTAAATCTATAAACATAGTTCACTGCACTAACATGAAAGGGGGAAAAAGCTGGGCACGATAGTGTGTACTTGTGGTCCCAACTACTCAGGAGGCTGAGGCGGGAAGATCACTTGAGCCCAGGAGTTCGAGGCTGGAGTGAGCTATAATCGCACCACCACACTTCAGTCTGGGTGATGGGGCAAAACTCCATCTCCTAAAAAAATAAAAAGAGGGGAGGAGGAAGCCATATAATCATCTTAATCTATACCAGAAAAAGTATTAGATTAAATTTAACGTATATATGTATTTGGTTTTTTATTTAAAAGTAGCAAATTTCTTAACTTGGTAGAATGTGTTTATTTAGAAATCTAAAAGGCAATATTCTGAATAGGGATATTAAAAGCATATCTTTATAATCACAAAAGAAATAAGGATACTCATTATAACCACTTCTAGTCAACATTGCATTGGCAGCCTTACCAGTGCAACAAGACAAGAAAAAGTAATTACAAGAATAAGGACTAAGAGGAGGAAGAAGATTGTCATTAAAGTCATGCACCACATAATCACATAATGACTTTTTGGCCGATGATAGACTGCGTATAAAACTGTAGTCCCATAAGATTATAATGAAGCTGAAAAATCTCTATCATCTAATTATGGCACAGCCATGGTAAAGTTGTAGCACAACATATTTCTCATGCATTTGTGGTGATGCTGGTGTAAACAAACCTACTGTGTTGCCAACCTTTTAAAAATATAGCATATACAGAGGTGTACAGATCATAATACTTGATAATAAATTACTGTGTTACTGGGTTATGTACTTTCTATACTGTACTTTTAATTACTACTTTAGACTATACTCTTTCTCCTTATAAAAACATGTTAACTGTAAAACAGCTTCAGGCAGGTCCTTCAGGAAGTATTCAGAAGAAGGCATTGTTAGCCTAGGAGATGACAGCCCCATGCATGTTATTGCCCCCGAAAACCTGCCAGTGAGACAAGATGCGGAGGTAGAAGAGAGTGATATTGATGATCCTGATCCTGTGTGGGCCAAGGCAATGTGTGTATTTATGTCTTCGTTTTTAACAAATAATTTTAAAAGGTAAAAACATTTTAAACAAATTAAAGACAGAAAAAAGCTTATCGAACAAGGCAATAAGTAAAATATTTTTGTACAGTTGTACAATGTGTTTGTGTTTTAAACTCAGTATTATTACAAGAGTAAAACGTGTTTAATAAGTTGGAAGTTTATAAAGTAAAAAAGTTACAGGAAGCTAAGATTTATCATTGAAGAAAGAAAAATATCTTGAAGATCAATTGAGTGTAGCCAAAGTATACAGTGTTTATAAAGTTTACAATAGTATACAGTAATGTCCTACACCTTCACATTCACTCACCACTCGGTCACCCAAGAGCAACTTCCAGTCCTAGAAGCTCCATTCATGGTGAGTGCTCTATACAGGTGTGGCAGTTTTTAAATCTTTTCTACTGTATTTTTACTGTGCCTTTTCTATGTTTAGATGTATTTACATACACAATTACTATTGTGTTACAGTTGCTTACAGTATTCAGTGCAGTAACACGCTGTACATGTTTGTAGCCTAGCAGCAACAGGCTACACCATACAGCCTGGGTGTGTAGTAGACTCCACCACGCAGGTTTGTGTAAGCACACTCTATGATGTTCACACAACGACAAAAATCACCTAACAATGCATTTCTCAGAAAGCAACCCCATTTGATATTTGGAGATGGTGTGGTCATTTACATAATCAGTCTAAAATAATCTACAGACATTATTTGAAATAATATGATGAATATACAAATGTTAGCTGCATTTCTATACACCAGCAGCAAACAACTAGAAAATGTAAAGAGAAAATACTCTTTATAATAGTATCAGAGAATTTTAAGTATCTAGTAATAAATACTTATTTTGTAAGTCACTGAGGTTGTTATACAGCAAATCTGATTAGCTCTACAAGGAAAATGTTAAAGCTGTATTATGAGATATTAGAGAAGGCTCAAGTAAATAGCTCATCTGGCCTTGAATAGGAATTTTAATAGAATAATATCTCAATTCTTTCCAAATTGATCTATAAATTGAAAATAATTCCAATTAAAACCTCAACAGTGTTTTTCACAGCATGCGATAATCCTAGATAGAAGAATTAAGGGCTGAAATAGTTAAAACATTTCTTCAGGGAAGGACACTTCCCTTGCTAGTTATTGGGATTTACCATGAACCTAGAGTAATTAAGACAGTAGTGGTATTAGTTCACCTCACCGATCAATGGAAATACATAGGGAGCCCAGAAATAGATTCCCACATGGTTGGCACTGGGAATAAGAAAAAGGTGGCATATTATCAGTGGAGAAAGGAGCTGAAAGATGGAACTGAAAACAATGCTTCTCCAAGTGGAAGAAGTTGAAGGTGTATCTCTACCTCACCTAATTACAAAATAAACTTCATTTAAATTAAAGACTTTGAAAAACAAAACTTTGAAACCCATATGAAAAAATATAGGTCAGTATTTTATAACTTGGAGAAGTAACTTACACAAGACACAGAATCGTTGACTGTAAAATGAAGTATTGATAATGTAGGCTAAAGGAAAAGAAAGAACTTTGTTCATCAAAATACCCCTAAAGGACCTGAAAGTTAAGAAATAAACTGGGAGATATTTGCCATGTACATAATCAACAAATAATTGGTATTAAATAGCTCCTACATATCAATGAGGAAAGCACAACTCAAGGGGAAATGTAGACAACATGAAAATACTTTTAAGAAGAAAAGCACATGGGAGCAATAAATATGTGACGTTGAATACGTGAATATTATTAGTGAGAAAATGCAAAACGAGGTCTCACTGAAATACCATTTTACCCAAAAGCAGGCCAGGAATACTAAAGAATTAACACTCTCCAGGAACATCCCGCAACCTGGGATTTCTTGGAGTTAGTGCAAAAATAACTCCGCTGCCCGTCTCTCTGGATAGAATAATTCTGAGACAAGGTGTTTACACCATTTCTCAGCGCTTTCCATGGGATCTTGAGCCCTCATTCATCCACTGGGATAGCTGGAATAATTGAATACCCTTTATTAGCTGTGGTTCCTGTGCTGTATCCCCTGTCCACTTCTCTATTGGCATTATTACTTCCCAAATGGGCTACTTTCATTTAAATCCTTGTCTCAGGTTTCCTCAGCCCAAATAAAGACAGCGCATTTTTTGCATAAGAATATGTTGAGATGTGATGAAAATATATTAAATGGAATAGTTGGGAATGATGCACAGGGAATTCGGATTGCTGGTTACCTTCCATGGGGTGTTGGATGACAGAGTTGGATGAAAGGGGTTCCGATGGATATATGTATGATCTTTGTAAAGGTTCTGGCTTTTGTTCAGGTGATGAGTTTGTAGGTGAGTGTTATTAAAAATAGCCAACTAATAAATCAATATATGTAAATTTTGTCATTAACTCAGCTCTGTGGCCTCAGGTCCTTCAGAATAGGAGAAAAGAGAATGAGAGGGGGAGAGAGAGAGAGAATAACAAAGGAAGGAAAGGAGAAAGAAAGGGAGGGAGGGAAGGAGGAAGGAAGAAATTATGAGGTCCCGTTAGGATGTTAGTGAGCTCTAGGAAGAATATTGTCAAGAAAAAATGGATCGACTAAGCAATAAACGGAATGAGGAAAATGTTAGAAATTATTAGAAGTCTTTTCTCAACAAGAAAAAAAAGAAGACAATGAAAAATTTCAGGAACATAAATACTGTAGAAGACCATACTACAATTATGAATTCATCTAAAATGGAGCATACCTGGGGCAACTGATAGAATGCAAGACATTTGTATCTATTTTCCTAGTGTTCGAATAGTTCTCTGCTTTGAGAGGCACAAGATTCATGACATTGTCCCTTCAAAGATTGAAATGTAATTATAGCACATACTTATTTCTAAAATGAAACATACTTACATACTAATTCCCCAGTCATTTTCACTGTCTTTCTTACCATCAGAACTCCAACATTAATTACGGCCATGTCGTGCCAAATTTTAAAAAAATATTTCCCAGCCTCCCTTGCAACTAGGGGTAGCCACATGACATGGTTTCAACCAATAAGATATAAGTGGAAGTTGCTGGGTGGAATTTGATCTTTTACCTACTTGAGTTACTATTCCATCTTCTTTATTCCTGTCCTTCAGTATTAGACTCTTCTCAAGATTAGACACTAGCCAAAGCCTTTGGTTCTCTGCCAAATACCTGTTCTTAATCTTTTAGTTTTCTGCCACTTTTCTGAGAATGCTTTTCCAAAACTTGCTAGTAACATCTTAATAGGCAAGCCCTAATTACACTCTCTCAGTCTTGATCTTCTTAGAACTCAGTCCATCCTGTAATATTCTTAAAAGCTTCTCATTTTTCAGGCAGCGTCTCAACTCTTCAAGTGCTTTGATCCTGTGCTGATCCTGTGTTAACCACAGAGATCCTCCCTGGTCACTAGTGTCTTTTGTCACTCTGAAATTTAGACATTCACTGTGGTTTGCTGTTGGATTTCTTTCTTTCTTCTTTTGTCAGTTGTCTCTGCTATGGAGATTGCATTTTTTTTCAAGGCTGTGGCAATTACATTGATGAAGATCATTTCCCAGCCTGTAGCTTTCCTCTAGTCTCTCCCCGACGTGCCAGGTCTGTATTTCCAGATGTGTGCTCCATAGAGCCACTACCTCTACTAAAAATATCTAAACTCAGATGTATCGCTTTATAAAGTCCCTAATCAGGTTCTTCTTTTGATGGAGATGTTTTGGTCAACAAATTGTTTTAAACTCTCAGCAGCAGGGGTTTATCATGTGCCAGGGACAGTGCCAAGAGCTTTACATTTTGGACCCTCACAGCATCTCTGTCAGATGCACAGCATTATTAGCCCCATTTTTACAGATGAAGAAACTGAGATCTAAAGAAGCGAGGCCTGATTTTTCCAATGTCACACAGTTTTCACTGGCTGAGACTGGTCCTCTGATGCCTAAGTTAAACGGTCTCCCTTTCCACAATAACACTTCTGACATCCTCCTAGTTTAAAAATCTCGATTCTACGTTGAATCAGTTGCCAGATTCTGTCAGTTCTCTCTCCCAGACTTCCCATTTCCCCCTTCTTATTGCCTAATCAAAGACAACCCACTGTCAGTTTGTTGTGTGCAGGGTCACTGTCTCTTGTGTCCCAAGCCTTTTTGCACCCTCTGCAAATACAGCTCCTCTCCCCTCAAGTCATGTGGACAGAAGAAAATCCAAGCATCCACGAAATGACCCCAGCCTACTCTTTCGCTCTTTGTTTCGGCTTTTTTCGACCCGTCTTGGGCTGTAGCCAAATGACCACTTGCTCAGGAGGGATTCTTCACTGACCCACCTGAGGACGTGTGCTTGTGCTCAGATGGTAACAACCTGCTTGGCCTCCTGGGTGCCTAGCCAAAATTCTCTCTGGCTCAGAGCCCAGACTCCTCCAACGCCTTGTATGCCTCGATAGGACCTTGTTGCAGTTTTCCTTTGACTTTGTGCCCCAGGTTCAGTACCTGGGTTCTTGCCATGTTCTGGTGACTAATTCTCATCTTCTAACCCACTTCAGGAACTGGGGCACAGCTACTCTTGGCAGTTCTCTCAGAGCCTGAAATTCTCTGCCAGCACCACAGGTTAGCAGCTAAGACTGCTACCTTGTGCACCTGCCTGAGCAGCTGCATAAATGCCTGCTCCAAGCTTCACCATGACCCTGTTTGTCTGCCTTGGAGGACTGATCTTGACCTCCACATGTGGACAACTGCTAGGACTGTGGCCCCTGCTTCATGTGTGACCCTCCAGACCTGGAACCTTGTCCTCAATCATCCAAAGCCAGGCCACTTCACAGTCTCTGTCCCAGGGGTTCCCAAAGTGTGGTCTGCAGGGTGCTAGGCACTGGGTGTGGGATGATTAAATAAATGTAGGTGACATTTAGTTATATATAGGTAGTTTTCTTTAGATGAGAATTTCTAGAGCTTTTAACGTGTTCTTATGTGTTATAGTTCTCCAAGTTTGGAACTGTAGTTAAGTGCTGTTCCCATGCTTATTTCAAAATGAGACCATGTTTTTCACTGAACAGCTCTAGGGATACCAGAAACACTGGCCACAGGTAGAGTGGGCATATGAAATTTCCAGGGCCAATTCCTCTCTGGTGAGGCCTAGTCCGTTAAGCACCATCGACTGTGATGAGGACTGTGGCAGGCACCACAGATAAGCACACATGCTTGGTCCCCAAAGAGCTCACAGTTCAATGGCAGAGGAATATATTCACAGGTAAGTGGTAGTACTTACTTGACTGAGAGTGGATAAAGGTCTTGTTGGGACGGTAAGGAGTAAATAGTTCTGCGGGAGTATTTGGTGAGTTTTCACAAGAAAGGGCTATTGAATTTAGATCTTGAAGGATGATCCAGAAATTCTGCCGTATGCAAAGCATGTGCAAAGGTCCAGAATCACACAGTGCTGAGTGTGTCTGGGGAGTCCTGGGGTTCCACAGGTCAGAGATGCAGGATGTATGAGGGCAAAGTGTGGGCATGAGGCTGGAGTGTAGGCTGGGGCCAACAGGAAAAGGCCTTAAAAATAAAGAAGTTAGACTTTGGAGTGCCCAGATGGAGTTTTGAGAAAGTTTTTAGCACAGTGGCTATAGCAGTGGTGTGGCACGTGGGGCGGACTCTGCTGGCCCAAGTTCTTCTTTTGGTGCAGATGCAGGCTCAGCTCAGGAAGGCTGACCTGAGGCACACTTCCCTCAGCTCGTCATTCATCTGTTATCCTGGACCACATTCTCACCCATAGGATGATGCTTTCTCATGGTGGAGGGTGATATTGGCCTTTTGTTCCCGCTTGGTGCCTTACACAGTGACTCATGTCAAATACGTGCATAACAAATACTGCCTTTTAGAATAAATAAGCGAAGTGTTAAATAAGTCTGTACAGACTACAGGTGCCACAGTTATGAGAAGAAGGAGCTCTCTGGGAGCTTGAGTAGAGATTGTAGGAAGGTAGCATTTGGGAGAAGATCTGACTCATCATTGAAGTCTAGTTGCACTTGGGATATGGATGAAGAAAGGACAACACATCCTAGGTAAAGGGTGTAGCCCCTGCAAGTGCCAGAACAGGGCATGGTCAGGATTTAGAGGACAGAGAAGCTCAAGGAGCTGGGCAGGTGATCCAAGGGTGCTGTCAACATGCTGAGGGTAGAGATTCATGGCTCAAGGAGCTGGCACGGAGCACAACTTGGTCCTGCCTTGCTGGTTGCCTCAAATGGCAGCTCTCCAAATACTTGAAGGGCTAGAAGTGGGACTAGCATGGGGAAAACATGAAACCAAAATGCTAGGGGAGGGCTGGAGAAGGATACAGCTATCCAAATTGAAGCAGAAAGCAGAGCCTCAGTATTGAAAGCAGGGAAGAGCTGAGCAAGGACAGGGCAGGAATGAAAGATAAGACTTGGATGAACAGCAAGGCTGACTTAAGGGCAAACTGCTGAGTGGTCGCTGAGGACTCTTTTTCTCAGAGACACAGTTGTTCCCAGAGCTGAATGGAGAGTTTCATACACGTATGGTTCAAGGAAGGATGAGGGCTATGCAGTCCACATCAGATACTGAGTACAAAGTGAAATGATGGCTGATCAGTGGTGAGGTGGCTGGGCTGATGGAACAGAGGTGCATCCTGCAAAGCAGGAAAGATGCAAGGTTCAGTCATTGGATCAGATTGGGGTGGGCTTGGTCTAAGCAGAGGAATGTACAGTTAAACAGTGGAATTAAGAAGCCCTGACTTGGCCGGGGGCAGTGGCTCACGCTTGTAATCCACCACTTTGGGAGGCCAAGGCAGGCATATCACCTGAGGTCAAGAGATAGAGACTATCCTGGCCAACATAGTGAAACCCCGTCTGTACTAAAAATACAAAAATTAGCTGTGCATGGTGGCACGCGCCTGTAGTCCCAGCTACTCGGGAGGCTGAGGCAAGAGAGTTGCTTGAACCCAGGAGGTGGAGGTTGCAGTGAGCAGAGATCACGCCACTGCACTCCAGCCTGCCTAGAGAATGAGACTCTGTCTTAAAAAAAAAAAAAGAAAAAAGAAAAGAAAGAAAGAAAAAGCCCTAATTTTTGACAGAGCAGTGTATGAGGAAAGCAGAAGCACTCATTGCAGGTTCAAAGGAGAGTCTGGAGTCAAAACCACACAGGGAATGTTACTGGAGCAAAGCGATGTGGTTCTGAATCAGGTAAGGAGCTATGCAGTTGGAGAGAAGACATGCAGAGAGCATTTGGACAGAACTGCCCCTATGGGTGACTGACGGGACAGCTGGACAAAAAGGAGAGACTCAGAGATCATGTCAAAAGTCTTGAGAGCATGAGGCCGCCATCTTGGCGGGCCCTGGCCGGCCAGCACACAGATCACGCCCTCGGGCTTTGTGTTTCCTCCCGCTCTGTGTTTGCGCAGCCTCGTGAAGATGGCATCCAGGGAGCTTGTGTGATTATGAACTGTGAATTATTATTTTCGGACTGCCTGAGGGAGGTGGGAGCATCTGTGATAAGGTTGTGAGCTCAGGCAGGAGAGGAGTGCTGTGTAGGTGGCCCTGGCATGTGTGTGGACATGCTTCCTGGTGGAGAATTGGGAGGAAGAAAATGATTGGGGTGTTAGTGCTAGAAGGCAAGTATAATCTGGCCTAAATGTTGTATCCAATCCTGAATACCCCAATAGGGAGAAAAAAGAAATCAAGCATGTCATTTTTATAATGTAAAATTTGAGGGCAGTGCCAATTGAAAAGGCCTTGAAGACATCCATAAAGCTCAAAGGATTGTCCAAATTATTTTTTTGTGCCCAAATTCTATTGTATCAAATATTACTTGAAAGAGTTTAGATTGACAGCTAAGTCTCAGGGATACTTCGTATTCTGTGGTGTTTCACTTGGATTGGATTTGACCATTGTGTAGAATCAAATCTGAATCCTCAGCCTATATTTTAGGGAGTAGTAATGAGGTCATTGCATTTGGCATGTTACTGAAAGTGGTGCCCAGGGAATAAACCCTGACATCAACCAGTTAGCTTAGCTTACTAAGAACATGACACATTTCCTTGATCTTCTGCCAAGGAACACTGCCAACCACTGACACAGAGACCAGGAGAGAATGCGGGGTGTCTAATGTCCTTTCCACCCTTAGAAATCATCCCCAAATAATTCCATTAGACCCAGTGTGGAGCAGACAGGACCAGCCTGCAGGAAGGTGTGTCTGTGGGCACATTCTCTGAGCTGTTACTTCTGGCCCGGCCGTGGTGTCTTTTATTGGTGGATTATACTTTTTCCTGTTGGGGAAGAAACAACAGCAAACAGGGCCACTTAATAATTTTTTTTTTGGAGACGGAGTGTCGCTCTGCCACCCAGGCTGGAGTGCAGTGGCGCGATCTCGGCTCACTGCAAGCTCCGCCTCCTGGGTTCACGCCATTCTCCTGCCTCAGCCTCCTGAGTATCCGGGACTACATGTGCCCGCCACCACACCCAGCTAATTTTTTGGTATTTTTAATAGAGATGGGGTTTCACCGTGTTAGCCAGGTTCGGCCTCCAAAAGTGCTGGGATTACAGGCGTGAGCCACCGCGCCCGGCCGAAGAATTTTAAAATAAGAGGTCAAGAGGTTAGAGATGTATTAAGAACAACATACTAAATCTGTAACGGAGCTGCGAGAAACAGAAAACCATTCTTTAGTTTTCTGTTGATTGAATGAGATAGTGTCACGTGACTTGCAAAGGTCTGGGTCAGCACAGAGTATACGTTGTCGTCTAAATCCACAGCTATGTCAAATAATGCTTGGAACTGATAGATCCAGAGAATAGAACCAGCGAGGCCAGGTTGCTGTGGAATGCATCACTGCCCCAAGAGGGACATTCTAGTGACAAGCTTGGCAGAGTCAGCCTTGCCTGAGAACCTCACCATAAAAAGTCACCCCTGTCAATGTCAGCCTCTGTAGAGCAGAGCCATTGGGGTTCTCTATCACTAGAATCCATTTGAAAGTCATCCTGGTCTTTGTCCTTGACTCAGCAGAAGAGACTATTAGAGCATGTTTGAAGAAGGTGTTGATTTAATTAAAGATTTTTTTTTTTTCCAGAAACTTGAAGAGAACAGTTAGCTAAGTTTAATGTCTACCTGAGTACACAAAAACTTCACCAACACACACCTTCTTATATTTCTGAAAAGAACTATGCAGGCTATGACTCGAACAGGTGATAGTGGTCAGAACAGGAAGTTGGAAAGACACGCTTCCAGAAAATAAAAAAGCCTTTGGAACAAACTTCTTTGTCTTCAGTGAGGACTATTGGGAAAATTTGAGGTTAGAAAGGGTAGATTGATGTGGGGATGTGCTTGGATTGCCATGTGGTGATGGTTAGTTATACTATTTTTTATATGCTTGTTTCTAGAAAAATAGATTTTTGAACTCTAAGTGCAAAAAATGCCATAAAACTTAAGGCAATCATCCAACTTAGGGATGAACTCTGCACATGTCACAAATAATTATAGTTTATAGATTATAGTCATTTTATTTAAAACAAAAATAAATATTTTAAATGGTTACATTAGACATTTTAATTAAAATTTTGTTTTCAGATGATAAAAGTAATACATGCCACAATTCTTCAAGATCTATTCCACCAACATAGAGAAAATACTGTGTGTGCATAGTCACACATTCAACAAGTATTGGTCCTTTTCTAGGTATTAGACACTCTTTTCGATGCTGGGAATACAAAATTTAAGAGAACCATTCTCATCTTTCAGGAGGAGGCAGTCTACAGAAAAATGTGCTCAAATATAATAAAAATCCAGCATGCTGTGAAGGGAGCCTGTGCACAGGGAGAGCAAAGAGGAGACAGAAGTCAGGGGAACAAGAGGGTGTAGGAAGGCTTCCTGGGGCAGTGAGAATTGGATGCCAGTTCCAAAGCAGGAGTGGTTGTTGGGGGTGGGATTGGGGGAAGTGGGTGGGCGGGGAGGCTCCAGGCAGATGGAACAGCATGTGAAAAGGCGTGGAGATGTGAGAGGGTATTGGCTGGAGGTGGGTTCCTAGCAGGTGATGAAACTGGAGAAGTTAATCAGGAAGCCAGCTTGTGAAGGATCTGTGTGCTCAAGAGTGAATCTAATTTCAAATGTGAACAAGACTTTCAGATGTATAACTTAGCCCATTTACATATCCTCCGAGGCAGAGAGCATAGGTTTATTCTAAGATTGCCTCCTCATTCCATTGACTAACCTTAGTATTTATTGCAGCCTGCGAGCCTAGGTAGCCTCTGTTGTACAAACCGTACCCATCCTCATTCGAGGGAGTATCATTGTCACCAAAAGAAACTTTAGCACAGAAAACAAGCCAGATAAGCACAATGCACCCTGGCTGAGCATTCGAGGAACCCACACCTGGCTGGCCTGGAGAGAAGCAGGTGATGATCTCGAGAGATCTCATTTATATGGTAGGAGAAGGCGACTCAGAGGGTTAAAAAAATGAGATGATAACTAACTAGTGCTGGGACAGAGATTTTTATGGATACTCCCCACATACTAAGGCTTAACTACTCTTTAAACTGTCTCATAGATCTAAGGTCAATTGATTGGCTAAATAATAGTAGCTGATATGGTTTGGCTGTGTCCCCACCCAAATCTCATCTTGAATTGTAGCATCCATAATTCCCACGTGTTGTGCGAGGGACCTGGTGGGAGATAAATGAATCGTGGGAGTGGTTTTCCCCCATACTGTTCACCTGGTAGTGAATAAGTCTCGTGAAAGCTAATAGTTTCATAAGGGGAAACCCCTTTCACTTGGTTCTCATTTTTCTCTCTTGCCTTCTGCCATGATTGTGAGGCCTCCCCAGCCACGTGGAACTGTGAGTCCATTAAACCTCTTTTTCTTTATAAATTACCCAGTCTCAGGTATGTCTCTATCAGCAGTGTGAAAACGGGCTAATACAGTAGCTAATATCTACTGAGCATGTTCTCTGTGCCAGGGGCTTGCTGAGTTTTCATGAGATACAATACCAGAGCAACCACTTTCCCAATCCTAGCTCTCCAATAAAGATGGCATAAGCTGCTCAGTGCAAGTATGAGCACATTTTACCCTCTTAATGGGAGAAAAACGTTTAAAGTGATGAAGACCAGCACGAAAATGCTCAAGGTGAAATGGCCAGGGACATAGTGTGAATCTAATTTTGTCTGTATATGAAAGGAACACAAAAGCATAAATTGTATTTATCTCTGGGAAGTGGAAGCCAAGTAATGTGTATTTCCTTCTTTATACCTTTCTTCTAGAATGAACACAAACTATTTTTATAAGAAAATAATGTCTTCTTCTTCTCTTTTTAAATACAAGGGTGATTTTATCTGGTGAATTGGAGCCCGGAAGTTGTGAAGGAAAATAATCCCCATGTTTCTCTAACATGCCCCCAAGCCATTGAGCTCCGAGTGTGTGTTTGCATCTGTTGCTATGCATAAAAATTTTTATTCTGTCATTGGGGTTAATTTTTTTGAGTCAAGGGGGCAGAGACACAGTTAGAAGGAGGCAGGAAATGAGCAGAGCTACTTTTTATGGAAGACTTGTTAGAGAAGAGAGGTCAGAAGTTGACAAAACTATCAAAGAAAGACTAGATGACTGCAGTGCAGAGTCATCTCGTGGGAGCCATGAGACTGAAGGTAGCATTAAGTAGGAGCAGCCCACTGTCCTCGCCTCTGGCAGCACCAAGCACCCAGGAGAATCCTAAGACTGTACACTGGGCATGGTTGGTGTTGTCACATAATGGGCAGGGGTGGAATGAGAGGAGTAGGGCTTCTTTTGGGCAGGCAGGTATGTGATCGGTTTGTCTGGATGGTGGAAGTTGAACCTGTGACCCAGGTAAGGGATGGCTTGATGTCAAACCAGGAAGGGTGGCCTCATTTTGTGATCACAGGCTGATGGAGGCTCAGTGTGAGGTTATGTTGCTAGGAAACAGAAAGAAGATGCATTTATAAGCAAGAAAGAACTTCTGCAACCATTGGAATGCAGCCCAAAGCTTGGCACAGTTTTTGGTTGGTTTTATGGTTCTGATAAGCACCAGAGTATGCAAAGCAGCTGGAGACTGCTAGGGTCCCCATGGAGGAAGGTGGTGGATGTGCTGACTGACATACGCCTGCCGGCCCCCATGGGACTTTGATGGCCATGAGCATTAGGGAGCCACACCTCCCTGTGAGAGACATGACCACAGTCATCTGCTGTAGCTCCTGCAAAAAGTGAAGTGAAAATTGATCGATGTAAACATTGGATCTCATGAATAAAAATTTCCAAACGTGACTGGTGAAACCCAACTTGAATGCAGACCCACCAAAAGTTAATGTGATACCCACGGATTTGGTGAGCACTCTGAGGGGGCCTGCGTCCTCCTTGTATGGCCACCGACTGATGAGGTTTCTCTTCTACTTCCTTCAGGACAGATGCTAACGTCAATGTCAAAATCAGCATGAGGACCCCCTGCTGACAAAGTTCCTGTGTACTGAGAGAGTGCTATTTTCAGACAAATGTGACTAGCGTAAATTTGCCATTACACTATTTCTGGAATGAAGAGAGGAATAAAGGGAGTACATTTTAAAAAACCTATCTATCTCATTTCAGTGTTTATTGTTATGATACGTAGATGAAATGTAGCTGCTGTTTAAAAAGTGATTTAACATTTAATCAATGAACATAGTTTCTCGTGGGCCTGGCACCACCCTGTCGCTTCCTCAGAGGGTGTCGCCCCTGTACTGGCTATGAGGACAGCCTTGGTGCTGTAAGGTGCCTGTTGTGGGGCCTCTGGAAGGATCTGTAGTGTTCTCCCAGGGTGCTGTCTTGGATGGCTCCAGGGACAAAGAGTGCTGTTGACAGAGGACCGTGCGATTGGTAGCACCCAATGCCACCTTAGACTATTAGTAACGCAGAGCTGGTCATTTAAGAGCCCTGAGAAGTCCTTGGATCAAGGAGTGTTTGCAAGTCTCATAGGAGGCACTTGGCGAATGTTTCATAGGTGTGCTTGGAAAAAAAAAAAAGTATTCTGCTATTTTATTGATTGGAATGTTCTTAGGCATCTATTAGGTTCTCATAGGTCCTGTGTCGTTTGGTTCTTCTATGTCTTTGACGATTTTCTGTCTAGTAGTTTTATTCTCAATTTTGGTATAACCTTTTGATAATCTTTCCTCCTTACAGCTGCTCTGAATATTCTACTGAACTTGATTTCACTATATACAAATTTTGCCTGAGTCTAGAGCAGCATATTAGAATTATCTGTGAGCTTTAAGAGACGCATATGCCTGAACCACATCCCAGACCAATTTAAGTCAGAATCCCTAGGGATGTGTCCTAAGAATCTGCCCTTTAAAATCTCCCTAGGTGGCTCTATTGTGCATCCAGGATTGAGGACTACTGGATAGAGGCTGTACAATGTGATCCAATTCAAGTGTCCCGGGTAACAGACCTGGGTGAAGCCATGAGGTCACATCCCCTGTGTCTAGAGCAGCACTGTCCGGTAGAGCTGTCTGAGCGGGTAGAAGTGTTTTGTGTCTGTGTATTGGGCACTTAAAATGTGGGGAGTGAGACTGAGGAACTGAATTTTTAATTTAATCTTTATTTTAAGTAATTTAAATTTAAATAGCTGCATGTGGCTAGTGACTACTGTAGGCAGCACTAGATCCATGTAATTTTTCTGTCTTATTTTACCAAAAAAAGAAACACATTTTCACCCGAACTTCCAATGATAAATGATTTTAAGTGGAAGTACTCTCAGTTAAAAATGTGTTCTTTTTTATGTGTCAGCAAAACACATGAATTGATATTGTTTCTTCTCTGTGGAGAAGTGAGACTTCAGCGTGCCTCTATGATTACAAAATTGCACCTTGGAAAATGTTTGTAAATGATCCTGCTAAAGAAGTAGAAAGAAGTAAACTTACATTTTCTTTCAAATACATGTCTGTTATCTCTGGCTTTTAAAACTTACTCGGGGCTGAGCACAGTGCCTCATGCCTGTAATCCCAGCACTTTGGGAGGCCAAGGCAGGTGGATCACCTGAGGTCAGGAGTTCAAGACCAGCCTGGCTAACATGGTGAAACCCTGTCTCTACTAAAAATGCAAAAATTAGCTGGGTGTGATGGCCCATGGCCTGTAATCCCTGATTATAATCTCTGATTATTTTTAAATGCTAAATTTTAGTGTTGGGAAGAAAAAATAGGAAAAGGAGTGCTTTATCATAAGCTCATCAAGAAAAAGGGCTATAATAAAATTATTTTGGTTTTGGTTCTTTATAAAATATTTCTGAAAAATTTAAATAATAAATATAATGTATCATGACAGCACGAAGTCAGATATAATTTTTCCATATTTTGCTATTCAACAGAAAATCATTCATGATACCCAAAAACTAGGAGAAAATGTTTAAAGAAATAATCAGAAAATATTCATTCTTTCTTTCCATAGCTCCTTTCAGCTTCTGAAACTAAGCGCATTCATTTTCACTCAAGCCTGTCCAAGTCCTAAGAAAATCCTAACCAATCCTAAGCCCGTATCAATAGGCTCTTCGCCAGTTGGTTAAATTGGAATCAGTCTGTGGCCAAGAGTCTGTTGTGTATATCCCAAGCAGGGCCCAGACAAGGGAAGAGAGTCCATGCACCTGCCCAATTTCAGTTTTCTTCTGTTCCAGTGTTTCTGGCATCCATTTCAGGTGCCACTGACCTAGGGGGAAGGGCTACTGTAACCCACTTGAGTGGATGGTCAGCCGTCAATCAAACTGACACACTTAGAAGGGCCCTGGAGAATCAGGTGTGTCTGGCACTCAGCACAACGGCCAGAAGGTGCTAAGAGGCGGGGGTGTTTTTGTGCTGCTCCTCCAGGCCTGGGAGAGTGGGCTCTTTACCCTCTGGGGTGGGCTTTTCTCTGCTCTCATCTACATGGACAGATTTGCCATTTCTTGTACTTCTTCGGCCCTCATTGTCTTCCAGTCTCAAGGGATTGAGTGTCCTTCCCTTGTTGGAAGCTGGCCTACTCAGACTACCACAGTGGCACCCAGCTTTTACACGAAGGACATTGTGAAAAATGAGAATTTCTGGGCCTTTTCTCCTGTCTGTTCTGATGCTGGGTGTTGCCCAGGGATTTTTGTCTTTAGCCCCCCAGGAGAACTTCCCACAGGATTTGGTGGGCCTTCCTCGAGAAATACTCCCTGCTCCATGGAGAGTAACCATCCTCTCCACATTCATTTATTTTTATTGAGTCATTCCTGACTCTGTCAGCATGCTCCCTTCCCCACTGAAAACAGAATCCTCTCTCAACACCTCTTCTCTGCATTCTTTTATAGCTGATTTCTCCCGAAGAAATAAACCCATACTTGTTGCCTATTTCCCCACGTTACTCCTCAGTTCTCTGCAGTCCAGTGTTTGTCCCCACTACTCCACATGTTCTCTTATTATCCTCCAAGCAAACAAAACTCACCAGTCAGCTCCAATCCAGACCCTTCAACAAAGCCTGCAGAGCCCCATTCCTGTCCCCGGTCACGGGCAGCCCTGTCCCGCTCCTCGCTGTCTGCTGCCTTAAACTCCCAGTTTCCTTATCGCTTCCTGATGTGCAGAGCTCTTTCCTGCCTCAGGCCTTTGCACTACAGCTGTCTGGAGCCTATGCCCCCCACCACAGGCTTCCTCCTCACAAGGGACTATGTCATGTTCCTGGTGTCACAGCATCCGTATCAGAAAGAGGCCTTGCCTGCACACGTGATTTAAAGCAGCTATCATTCTCTCTCTTATAGCTCCTGTTATTTTCCTTCAGAGTGCATTTCCTAATTTATATATGTTTTAACATATTTATTGATACTTCCCCTCACTAGATTCTGAGTTTGAAAGGCTAGTGGCCTTACTCGTGTAGTTCATCACTGTATCAAACCCAGTTCCTGAAACACAGTAGATGCTTTACTTGGAGAAAAAGGGAACCAGTGATGCTGTTTTGGCGGAGGCCAACTAATGACTCCCTAATTTCCAGCTTCTGCACCTGAATGCAGAGCTGCCTGGGTGAGAGACCACGGCAAGCGATGACTCTGCAGAAAATCTGTGACTCAATATTTGCCCTGAGTGTTCTCAGCTCTCTGACGAACAAAGCCAGACACCCGGCACTTCACATCACCGTGGCTGATCCCATTGGTAGAAAGGCCTTGGGAAATTTTGTGTTTTAATGATTTCACTGAAAATAAAACCAAAAGCCTAGTTTCTTCCTTTGTACAGAAAAATGGTACTGCTGGTGTTAACCGTGTGATTACAGGATAATTTCAATAAATTGCTAGAGCCTTTTTGTTTTCTGTCCTTGCAGAGTAAATGAAACACAGAGAGAGCTAAATCCTCCACTTCCTGTGTGGCACTGAGGCATTCGGGTGCCCCTTAGGAAAGAAGATTTCAGGAGCTTTGCCTCTCAGCATCGCCGTGCACACAGCCTGGTTCCCGAGCACAGGGCCCGTCATGTTCCCATCAAAGCCTCATTTCCTTTCTTTCTTTGGGGACATGAATCTGCTAGCAATAAAAATATCTAACTGGGTAATAATGTATGCAGGGTACACTGTTAGTGTTTCTAATTGCTGTTAACTGGTGATGGGAGTTAATCAGCATTTTGAACAGAGCCCTTACAAAGCCTTTTTCCCGCCCCCCCCCCCCCCCCACTAAAGCTGGTGCCTGCCCAGATACCTAAAAAACATGCACAACCCCACAGTGGAAACGTCAACAAGCTCTTAGTCCCTTTAAGAAGCTTTCTCAGCAGATGAGACACTCTGAGTGACAGTCTGGACATTTGGTTGTTTCTTTTATTATTTAAGAATGTCTTAGAATGTAACAGAAATGAAATAGACATAAGAAATATAACTATGCCAAAGAAAGAAAGTAAATGACCACTATTGCTAAATGGCAAGGCTAGTAAACCCATGAGGGTCACTTGTCCAGAATTAGTTTAGTAGAGATGGATACAAAATAAATATGAAACATCACTATAATACTGCTTCCTATGTACTTCCTGGGATGTGCTTTACACACATCATTCTGCAATGCTGAGCAGATAGAGGGGCTCCAGGTTCACACAGGTCAGCTCGTGAGTACGTCTTTGCTACTCTGTGCAATTTCCAGCACCACTGCCAACTTATCTGGGTCCTTCGTACAGTTCACGTGCATTATTGGTAATGGGTAGCTCTCCGTGCTAGGACTTCGTAGCTGATCAAATGAGGAGGGGGAGGACAAAGGGGCTGTTCGTAAATGTACTGAGCATCTACTAATCTGTATCAGGCCTTGTCCCAGGCGCCAGGGTTGGACGGATGAAGACCCAGGGCTACCTCTGAGGACACACAGGGAAGGGTGTGCTGAAGCACCCGGGTTTGGTAATGGGCATGTAAACGAGATTCACAGAGAAGAGCAGGTTTGGGTGAAAGATGGTGAGTTCACACATGGGCACTAAGGACTTTCATTTCCACATGATAATGACTGGCAAACCCCCCAAATAAAAGACCAGAGCAGAAGCGGGGGCCAGAGTCTGAGAAGGGGACTCAGGAGCCAGGCCCAGAGTAGTCCCTGAAGTCTTGTAAGTGGATGAGCTTGCTAAGGACATTCAAACAGAAAAGGAGAAATTAGTGAGATTAGAAGCTTCCAGAGATCTCATGAATTACAGTCTGCAGGAAGAAATAAAATAATAGAGGAGATGGAGCTGAAATCATCAGAAAAGTTTGCAAGCCAGGCAAGTGCCCAAGAAACAAGGCCAGAGGGAGTTCTTCGAAGCAGATGGGCACAGTGACAAGTGCGGTAGAAGGTAAGGCAGCCAAGCCAGAAAATGGCTTTGACCTGGTGCTGAGAGACGCTGGGGCGAGTTGCTCAGTAGAGCAATGGAGGTGAAAACTGTCCACCCAGGGCTGGGGAGTCAGGGGGTAGGAGGGGCGGAGGCCATCCAGGGGTGGGGGGTGGGGTGGTAGATGGAAAGGGAAATGTGGGAGAAAGGGACAGGCTGATAATGCTGGGGGACAGTGGATGATCCGCCAAGTCCGCCAAGTGCAGGTTGGACTGCAAAGGAAAGCGGCAAGAGAGGAGAAGGGGGAAGATACGAAGGCCCGAGATAAGATGGAGAGAAGAGAAAGTGGAGAAGGCTTTCCTTGGCTGTTCTCGATTGTTTTACAAAACTGAGAGGATGGTAATTTGATAAAAATGGAGGGGGCGGAAATGTCTCTGTGGGCTTGAAGGGACGCTCCCATTAGACAATACACAGGAAAGTCAAGAAAAGATGAACAAAGTTGAGCACTGTGCAGTCACTCGGGGCCAAATTATAGTTAGCATGAATTTTGGGAATCCAAATAACACAGATTTGTGACTTTCTTCAGAAATCCTTGGGCGAGAAAATGCAGAAAACAATGGGGTTGGAAAGCAACAATTCTGAGGCCCCCAGAGAGTCTAGTGGTTTAGTCAAGACCATGGGGTCCAGCCTGGGCAGAGGGGAAAGGGAGGGCGGAAGGGGAGGAAAAGCCAGGAGATCAGGGAAGAGTTTGGGGACAGCAGACTCTGAACCGAGCTGAAAACCTCTCTTCCCTTAGAGGGAGATGCACCGCTTCAAGGGGCAGTGAGCCTCCTCTCCTTCATGTTTGCTTGCTGGCGGGTGAGCAGGAGAGGTTGCCCAAGTCGTCACAGAGATGCTCATACTCCTGGTGGTGGTTCCCCTTACCCATGCCAAGGCCTCTGTTGTCTTACACCAATGTCTACCCCACAGAGAGGCTGCTCCCCTAACTATGGAGTACAGATGGACTAAACCATACCCTCAATGTCTGTCAATGCTGATAAACTACCAAATGGATACAGGTGATTAATAACAGTACTCCTCTAATGATGATACGAGCTTGCACCAGTGTTTTTATATATATATATATGTATAGATATATGTATGTGTGTGTATATATATGTATGTGTGTGTATATATATGTATATATATGTATGTGTGTGTATATATATGTATGTGTGTGTATATATGTATGTATATATATGTATGTGTGTGTATATATATGTATGTATATATATATTTACACACACACACACACACACACACACACCCCGAGTCACTAGTCTAATCTGTTGAGTCTCCTGGAGAATTTAAGTGGCAGCAGGGGAAGAGCTGTGCCTTTTGTGTGTCCTGAAAGGCACGTACGCCCCTGCAGCCTGCGGGTTAAGATGGAAGATTATAATTAATCACAAAGATGTGGCTGAACGCGCTGTGTTCTTCCTTCTGCTGCTTCCTGCTGCCAGGGGAAGAGCCAGTGGCCTCTAAGCGACCCGTGAGAGCAGCTCCGTGTGCCGCGTGCAGCATTGGCTTCAGATCCTTCTTCCTCAATCCTGCCTCCCTGCAGTTTTGGCTTTCCTTTTTCTGTTCTTTCTTTTTCTCTTGGCTTGCCAAATTTGGGCTTAGTCAGGGCTGCGGTGTTCACGCTCCTGATAAGCCAGCTCACGCCGCCGCCGACTCAGAGCCAGAGCCTGAGCAGCAGTAATCAGAGCTGAAGACAAAAGCAGGGGCGGAGGCACACGTCCAGGTGTGCTTTCTGCAGTGCCTCTTTGTCCACACATTTCACACATGCCAGAGGGGAGAGGGCAGGGACAATGCGAGAGGCAGTGAATTCCCTAAGGAAATTACTGTTTCAATAAAGAAACAAGATTGCAGGCTGCACTCTGTATGTGTAGATGAGTGTGTGCTCATGTTTTAAAACTCTAAACATGCAAATTACTATTTTTTAAATTATACTTTAAGTTCTGGGATACGTGTGCAGAACGTGCAGGTTTGTTACATAGATATACATGTGCCATGGTGGTTTGCTGCACCCATCAGCCTCACATCTACATGAGGTATTTCTCCTAATGTTATCCCTCCCCTAGCCACCCCCCCGTGACAGGCCCTGGTGTGTGATGTTCCCCTCGCGGTGTCCATGTGTTCTTATTGTTCAGCTCCCACTTATGAGTGAGAACATGCAGTGTTTGGTTTTCTGTTCCTGTGTTAGTTTGCTGAGAATGATAGTTTCCAGCTTCATCCTTCCTTACGCCTTATATAAAAATTAACTCAAGATGAATTTAAGACTTAAATGTGGCCAGGCATGGTGGCTCACAGCTGTAATCCCAGCGCTTTGGGAGGCCGAGGCGGGCAGATCACCTGAGGTTGGGAGTTCGAGACCAGCCTGACCAACATGGAGAAACCCCGTTTCTACTAAAAATAAAAACTTAGCTGGGCATGGTGGCACATGCCTGTAATCCCAACTACTCGAGAGGCTGAGGCAGGAGAATTGCTTGAATCTGGGAGGCAGAGGTTGCGGTGAGCCGATATCGCACCATTTCACTCTAGTATGGGCAACAAGAGTGAAACTCTGTCTCAAAAACAAAAGGAAAAAAAAAGAAAGACTTAAATGTAAGACCTAAAACCATAAAAACCCTAGAAGAAAACCTAGGCAATACCATTCAGGACATAGGCATGGGCAAAGACTTCATGACTAAAAGACTGAAACACCAAAAGCAATGGCAACAAAAGCCAAAATTGACAAATGGGATCTAATTAAACTAAAGAGCTTCTGCACAGCAAAAGAAAGTATCAGAGTGAACAGGCAATCTACAGAATGGGAGAAAATGTTTGCAATCTATCCATCTGACAAAAGGCTAATATCCAGAATCTACAAGGAACTTAAATTTACAAGAACAAATCAACCCCATCAAAAAGTGGGTGAAGGACATGAACTGACACTTCTCAAAAGAAGACATTTATGCGGCCAACAAACATATGAGAAAAAGCTCATCATTACTGGTCATTAGAGAAATACAAATCAAAACCACAATGGGACACCATCTCACACCGGTTAGAATGGCGATCATTAAAAAGTCAGGAAGCAAATTATTTTTAATTGAAATTTGTATCGATCTAATTCCAGATTCATGTGCAATTATAAGAAATAATACAGGCAGGCCACAATAGCTCATGCCCGTAATCTCAGCATTTTGGGAGGCCAAGGCAAAAGGATCCCAGGAGTTCAAGACCATCCTGGGCAACATAGCAAGACCCCAGCTCCATAAAAAGTAAAAAAAAAAAAAAAAAAAAAAAAAAAATTAGCTGAATTAGTGGCATGTGTGCATAATCCCAGCTACTCAGGAGGCTGAGGCAGGAGAATCACTTGAGCCCAGGAGACTGAGCCTGCAGTGAGCTGTGGTCATGCAACTGCACTCCATCCTGGGTAGAGTGAGGCCCTGTCTCAAAACAAAATAAAATAAAGAAGAAATAACATAGAGAGATCCCATATTCCCTTTCCCAGTTTTCTGTAATGGTAATATTTTGCAAATTTATAGTGTAATATCACAACCAAGATATTGACATTGATACAACTCCCCATCAATTTCAGATTTCCCCAGTTTTGTTTATTACTCATGTGAGCATGTGTGTGAGTGCATACGGTGTTTAGTTCCACACAATTTTATCACATGTAGGGTTGTGTTTCCACCACCGCAATCAAAATATTGAAATTTTCATCACCACTAGAATTGCTTGTGTTACCCTATTACACCCACATCCACCTCCCCCATACCATTCCCCATTGCCACGCCAGCCTTCAACCTCTGGCAACCACTGTTCTCCAGTTCTAAAGTTTTATTTCGAAAAATGAAATGGAAATGGGAACATACAGTATGAAATATTTGGGATTTTTTTTTTTCACTTAGCCTAATTGTCCTGGGATCCATTAAGTCATTGTGTATATCAATAATTTGTTCCTTTGCATTCCTGAGTAGTATTTCATGGTATGGATGAACCACTTTGTTTAATCATTCATCCTTTCAGTCTGCCTATATCTGCCAACCTCTGTCTTTTTATTGCTGTGTTTAAATTACTGATATTGATAAGTATTTACATGTTGATGCTTAAGTTTACCTTTTTAATTATTTGTTTTCTGTTTGATTTCTCTGGTTCTTGTTCCTCTGTTTATTTTCTTACCTTCCTTAGGTTATTTGAATAATTGTTTTGGATTCTACCTTGATGTATTGTTAGTGTTTTTGTGTTTTGAATATATTTCTTTGTATAGCTTGTTTTTAGTGGGAACAAAGATCTTGCCATGTTGTCCCCATTGGTCTGGAACTCATGGGCTCAAGTGATCCTCCCGCCTTGGCCTCCCAAAATGCTGGGATTACAGGCATGAGCCACCATGCCGGGCCGGCTTGAGTATTTTGTGGTGTTTCAATCATCAAATGTGATTTAGAAAAACCGTAAGAAGGATAGTCTTTTGCATGTACTCATATTTTTATTTCTTAAAAAAATTTTTTTTTAGAGACAGTCTTGTTCTGTCACCCAGGCTGGAGTCCAGTGGTGCAATCATAGCTCACCGCAGCCTTGACCTGCCTCAGCTTCATGAGTAGCTGAGACCACAGGCATGTGCCACCGTGCCCGGCTTCCATATTTTCATTTCGGTTGTTTCTTCTTCTGTTCTGATGCTTCCGGATTCCCTCTTATCAGTTCCTTGCTGTTTGATAAATTATCCAATCTTTAAGGATAGGTCTGCTAGGCACAAATTTTTCTTTCATTTGGGAATGTCTTTATTTTCTCTCCATTCCTGAAGGATCGTGTTCCCAGACATACAATTTGTGGTTGAATTTTCTTTTCACTTCAAATACTTGAAAAATGTTGTGCCATTTTCTTCTGGGTTCCACTGTTTCAGATGAGAAATCTACTGTCATTTCAATCATTCTTCCCCTATGGGTGATTTGTAATTTTTCTCTAGTTTCTCTCAAAATGTTTTTTCTTTGTCTTTGGTATGGATTTCCTTGGCTTATCATATTTGGGATTCACTCAGATTCTCAAATCCATAGGTTTGTGTGTGTTGCCAAACTTGGGAAGTTTTCAGTCTACTCCTTCTTTCTTTCAGCCCCACTCTCTTTTCTTCTCTTCATCTGAGACTCTGATGACAGAAATGTTAGATCTGTTTTACAGTGCCATAGGTGCCTAAGAATATCCTTAATATTTATTAAGGATATTTTCTCATTGTTTAGATTGGTTACTCAAATTAGGCAAATTATATCCTCAAGTTCAGTGATTCTATCCTCTGCCATCTCCATTCCACAATTAAACCCATCTAAGAAGTTGTCTTTTTAAGTTTCTGATATTATATTTCTTAGTTCTCTAATTTCCATTTGGTCCTTTTGTGTAACTTCTGTTTCTTTGCTGAGATT
This sequence comes from Chlorocebus sabaeus, assembly GCF_047675955.1. NCBI lineage: Eukaryota > Metazoa > Chordata > Mammalia > Primates > Cercopithecidae > Chlorocebus > Chlorocebus sabaeus. The sequence continues at coordinate 3,251,135 of NC_132929.1, read as the reverse complement.
TTTAAAATTGTTTCTATTTGTTTAGCCGAATTTATAATTGATTGTTGAAGCATTTTTGTTGCCACTGTTTTAAAATCTTCATCAGATAATTCCAAATCTTATTCATCTCAGTGTTGATGTCACTGACTGTTGACTGTCTTTTCTTATCCAAATTGTGATTTTCTTAGTTTTTGGCAAAATGGGTGATACTTTATTGTATCTGGAACATTTTGTCTATTATATTAAGAAACTCTGGATTCTATTAATTTTTTTTTTTTAATTTTAGCAGGCAGTCACTCTGTTTAGGTCCAGCACTCAGGTCCTGGATTACTTTTGTGGGCTGTGGTTCTAAATCAGTTATATTTCAGAGACTTTGGTGTTTGTTTATCTATGAGGGCTGGGAATCCCACTCCCTGCTGGTGCTGCTTGAGGAATGGAACAGGTTCTCCCAGGCTGGGCTATCAAGTGTCTCTTGGAATAGGATGGGAATCTCAGGCCAGTGGGTACGAAGAGGTTTCCTGGGCTGGGCTACTTGTCATAGTGGCATCCTTCTGCTGGCTCTGCCCACCCACCAGGCAGGCGGGGAATCTCGGCACAGAGGGATCCCTTGTTTGTATTTTCCCTAGACTGTAGACCTATGGAGGTAAGATCAAGTCTGCCTGTAGTTGCGCAGCTGTAGCTCCAGTGTGAAGCACAGAATATAATGTGTAACAGGGTGTGTGTGCTGGGCTGTCTGTGCTATTGTTCTCTAACACCCAAGGCCTCTTTGCAATTTGGCTTATCCATATATCTCATATGGGTAGTGAAATGCAAGCAGGAAAGAGTATCACTTACAGGTGAAAGCTTTGAGAGCCAGGAGAACCTTCGTTCCACACTCTTTCCTGTGTCATCATCACTGACAATGTTTCAGACGGTAGCTGTTCCATCAACCTGCATCTCAGAGTCCCAGAGTAAGAATGGAGACAGCTCGAAGCAGAATCCCTGCAGATCTTGGAGGGCATATTATGTGAGTCAGCAGGAAACTTTGTATGTGAATTGCAGAGATTTGGGAAGTTGTTTGTCACCATAGCATCACCTAGCCTATCCTGCAGTGAATTTTGCTTAACGGAGAAAATGAAGAGGCAAATTTTGTTGGCTCTGGAGAGTACTAGAAACGTATAAAACCACATATCTTAAAAATTACATTCATTAAACATTTTAGTAATTCAGCTTGTATCCTCTTGTTACACGTTAACAACTGGGGCTTTAGGAAAATGAGAAACCACAGTTTAGTTTGACAGCGTCTGTCAAAGTCACCCAGAATACCTGGATGGTCTGTGAGGACATTTGCAATATAGAGTGTTTACTGTTAAGAGAATCGTGGGGATCTGGACATTTTCAATTGCTAGAGAAAAGGTTCCTTTCTGTCTGCACCTCCAGGATGGATTCTAACACTAAGGATTATTGACTTGGTGGCTTTGTGCTTAACTCCAAATTATTTGTTCATAGATTTTGCATTTATTTGTCATTCTTCTGTAAATTTCTGTCTCCATCTTATAGCCTTGTATTGAGATCTCCATAGGCTAGTAATGGAATCAGCTTAACTTGAACCAGACCATAATACAGCCTCTGGGTGTGAACAAGGCCACAAGCAAGGAAACTGAATACATCCTAGAGGAAGGAAATTGAGTTTCTGCTGAGGACGTTTAGGTAACATCACAGCACTTGCGTTATTGCCGGATGATGTTTCTTAGATTAAGCTGGCCTTGACACTTTCTCCAATGCTCTTAATACAATTTATTACTGAGGAAAAGATCTTCTGGTCATTTAATAAAGATGCAGAAATACTTTCTGTCAAATCGCGAGGAAGGAATCTGTGTATTTTTACAATATTGAATTGGTGAAAGTGAAATCCCTTTAAAATGAAATTAGAATGACTCATACACCCCCTGAATCATGTAAATACAGAGACCTGTGGCTAGTTAAACCCCTGAAACCAATTATCCATCCATGGCTGTCCCTAAGCACCCTTTTCTATTAAGGAAACACCTGTAGCATCCAGCCTGCTGTCTTTTTTCTCTTTGTAGCTTGATTTTCTGCCTCCTATCACCTGTTTTTATTCTTCACGTCTCAGTGCCCCTAAATCTAGCGACAGAATAGTTTTTTCATCTGTACATATTGGTCTTTTTCTGCTGTTCTAATCAAGGCATACTGTAAACTTTTTATTTTAAGAATTGTATTATTCTCCAGATAGTTTTCAAGCCTCTTGTATAGCTAGACAGAGGAATATGGGGCTAAATTATGTTACAATGCCATGAACCCTCTGTTCTTTCCCACTCTCAGCAGTTTATCTGGAGCAAACTCTCCTCAGATTACTGTAAACATTTGGTTAATTTCAAGATCTCCTAAATAACTGATTTTGACAATTTTGGCTACTGTGTTTATTGCTCTGATGGAAAGGTAGATTTATAGGGATTGTCAACCTACTATTCTGGTGGTAAAATTTTAATAAGTTAAATTATAAGGGAATGTACCCACAAAGATAATGCATTTTATTTAATAAAAATTTGTTAAGCAGCTAGTATTTACTGGGCAGTGGCCTAGGCACTGAAGATTCAAGTGTGGGAAAGAAACACTTTTGCTAACATTTAGCATTTGCTAACAAAAAGTTTACCATTTTCAAAGGAAATAGACTCATAGACAGGAAGAAGTAAGCTGAGGAAGGAAATGAGTCTTCCTCTTCAGGACTGAAAAAGGGACAGTTGGCCAGAGAATGGAATAAAGAGGCTGACACATCCACTTCCATTTACATTTTGGCCAAGGCAGAGAATAAAAACTGTAAGGTCATTGTGAGAGTCCTTCCACATTAAACTTTGCCCCAAATTTTCCATTTTTCAGTTTATTTCTCTTAATTTCCGTCTGGAGAATAATAAAAGAATCAAATGGCAACTGTAGAGCTAAAACTATCATAAGGAGGCCAGGTGCAGGGGCTGATGCCTATAATCCCAGAACTTTAGGAGGCCAAGGCCGGTGGATTACCTGAGATTAGGAGTTCGAGACCAGCCTGACCAACATGGTGAAACCCCATCTCTACTAAAAATACAAAAAATTAGCCAGGCATGGTGGTGGGTGTCTATAATCCCACCTACTCGGCAGGCTGAGGCAGGAGAATTGCTTGAAGCTGGGAGGCAGAGGTTGCCGTGAGCTGAGATCACACCATTGCACTCCAGCCTGGATGACAGAGCAAGACTCCGTCTCAAAAAAAAAAAAAAAAAAAAAAAAAAAAAAAAAAAAAAAAAAAATTAAATTAAAAATAAATAAATAAAACTATCATAATGAAATGTAAAATTTCTTAGAGGATTTCAACAGAAAATTTAAGCTTCCAGAAGAAAGAATCAATGAATTTGAAAATAGGTCAATTCAGATTATCCAGCCTGGGAAACAGAAATATAAAATAATGAAGAAAAATTAAGAGTCATAAATACCTAGGAGACACCATCAAGCATACTAACATACCCATAAAGGCAGTCCAGGCATGAGAGAGGTGAGAAAAAGGAGGAGAAGGAATGCTTAAGGAAAACAATGCCCAAAACATCCCAATTTTGATGGAAGCATTTATGTTCATATCCAAGAATATCAAATTAGATAAACTGAAAGAAATCTACACTTACATATATAATAGGCAAAACTATTAAAAGACAAATAAAGAATCCTGAAGACAGAGAAAAATGACTCATTACATGCAAGTGGTCTATAATAAGATTAATAGCTAGCTTTCCATAAAAAAATCATAGAGATGAGAATGCCATGATTCTCATGACTTATTCAAAGTGCCAAAAGAAAAAGAATGTCAATCAAGAATTCTATATCCAGCAAAACTATCCTTTATATATGAAGGATAAATTAAAGCAGCTGTAGATTTTAAAAAACTGAGGCCAGGTGGGTGTGGTGCCTCATGCCTGTAATCCTAGCACTTCAGGTGGCTGAGGTGGGAGGATCACTTGAGGTCAGGAGTTTGAGACCAGCCTGGCCGACATGGTGAAACCCCATCTCTACTAAAAGTTATCTGGGTGTGGTGGCAAACACCTGTAGTCCCAGCTACTAGGGAGGCTGAGGCAGGAGAATCACTTGAACCTGCAGGGCAGAAGTCGCGGTGACCTGAGATCACACCACTGCACTCCCACCTGGGCAACAGAGCAAGACTCTGTCTCAAAAAAAAACCCCAAAAATCGAAACTGAGAAAGTTCTGTGGTAGTGGACCTGCCCCCCAAGAAACACTAAAGGAAGTGTTGCAGGCTGAAATTAAGTGGTATTTATTAGTAACTTGAATCAACATGAATTTGTAACACTTTACTTTCTGATTTAAAAGACAACTCCATATAGCAATAATTATAAAACTTTGTTGATAAGCTTATAATGTATATAGTTTCCATGATGCACAATTAAAGGAGAAAGGAGCTATATTTAAATGAAGCTTTTGAACACCATTAAAATTAAGTTAGTTTAATATGAATGATATTGTTATTATGTTATTAATCACTCAAAAATAACTCAAAAAATACATAGTAAAACGAACAACAAAGAAATTAAAGTTGTACACTAGAAATAGGTATTACTGTAATAAGATATTAATGGGCGTGTACAGGGACAGAAACCATAAAGCATGTGGAAAACAAGTAGGAAGATGGCAGACATAAATCTTACCTTATCAGTAACTACATCAAATATAAATGATTAATTAATACTTCAGGCAAAAGACAGAGACTGGCAGAATAAATAATATTATACAATTCTATTCTGTCTAGAAGAGATGCAGTTTAGATTTGAAAACCTAATACATTAAAAGTAAAATGATAGACAAAGGAATACGATGCAAGTAGTAGTCAAAATAGAGCTGAAGTGTCTAAACCAATATCAAGAAAAATAGTTTTTAAGACAAAATTTGTTACTAATCACAAAGGGTAGTGACAAAGTGGTAGTGATCCCACTGGGAAACACAATAATAATAAACATATCTGTACCTAACAACACAAATATTAAAATACATGAAGCAAACTGACAGAAGGGAGAAAGACAATTCAGCAATGATTGGAAACTTCAATATCTATCTCACTTTCAATAGTGGATAGAACAAATAGGCTGAATATTAAGAAAATAGAACATTTTAACAACACTGTGATACAAATAGACCTAATTGACCATTAAGTATATAAAGCATTAGGTAGACTATGCAGGAAAAATAAAGAGAAGACTCAAGTCTTAAAATCAAAACCAACCTCACAGAAATAAAAAGATTATAAGGGAAACTATAAAAACCAGGCCTGGCACGGTGGCTCATGCCTGTAATCCCAGCACTTTGGGAGGCTGAGGTGGGCGGATCATCTGAGGTTGGGAGTTTGAGACCAGCCTGACCAACATGGAGAAACCCTGTCTCTACTAAAAATACAAAATTAGTTGAGTTTGGTGGCACATGCCTGTAATTCCAGCTACTCAGGACACTGAGGCAGGAGAATTACTTGAACCTGGGAGGCAGAGGTTGTGGTGAGCTGAGATCATGCCGTTGCACTCCAGCCTGGGCCACAAGAGCAGAACTCCATCTCGAAAACAAAACAAAACAAAACAAAAAAACTGTGTGCCGACAAATTAGATAACCTGGATAAAATGGACGAAGTCCTATAAGGATGCCAAGTGCTAAAATTGACTCAGGAAGAAATAGAAACTGTAAATAGATCTATTAAAAAGTACAGACATTGAGTTAATAATTTGAAAACTTCTCACAAAGGAAATTCTAGGCCCATGTGGCTTCACCAGCAAATTCTACCAATTATGCAAAAAAGAATACTCATCTCCTACATACTCTTTCAAAAAATAGAATACCCATCCCCCCAACTCTTTCAAAGTGGGAAGGAACTTACCCACTTAGCCTATAAGGACAATATTACCCCCAGTACTAAAACCAGACAAAGACAGCATAAGAAAACTACAGACTGATATCCATTGTGAATATTGACACAAAAATTCTGAATAAAATACTAGCAATTCACATCCAGAATATATAAAAAGATAAGAATGACCATGACCACATGGGAATTTCCTCAGGATAAACGTTGGCTTAACATTAAAAAAATCAATCAACTTAATATACCATGTTAATAAAATAAAGAACAAAAATCGCATGATAATTTGAATAGACACAGAAAAAATATTGGACAAAATCCAACAGCCTTTCTTAAAAAAACACTCAACAAAGAGGACACAAATTCCTCTTCCAAATAAAGAAGCCTATGAAAAACTCACAAGTAATATCATACTTAATGGTGAAAGACAGAATACTTTTCATATAAGATCATGAACAAAACAAGGATGTTTACTCTCACCATTTCTATTTAACATTGTACTGGAAATTCTAGCCTGGGCAATCAAGCAAGAAAGAGAAATAAAATGCTTTCAGAGTAGACAAAAGGAAGTAAAACTATTTCTATTCTAGATAATATGAAAATGCTAGAAATAATATTTTTTAAAAACTATTAGAACTAGTAAACAAGTTCTCCTACTTTGCAGGATACCAGGTCAATACACAACAATCAATTGTATTTCTAGGCATTTTATGACCAATATGAAAATGAAATTAAGAAAAATAATTCTATTCTAATAGAATTAAAAAGATGAAATAATTTAGGATAAATTTAATCAAAGAAGTATACAAGTTCAAGACTTGTACACTGAAAACTAAAAATTGTCATTGAAAGGAATTAAGACAAACTTAAATAGATGAAGAAGCACTCCATGTTCACAGATTGAAAGACTTAACATTGCTAAGACAGCAGTATTTCCCAAATTGATTTGTAGGTTCAATGTAGTCTCCATCAAAATCCTAGCTACCTCTTTTGGACAGAAATTGACAAGCTTATCCTAAAGTCATAAGGAAATACAAGAGAGCCAGAAGACCCAAAATAATCTTTAAAAAGAAGGACAAATTTGGAGGACTTACACTTTCTAGTTTCAAAATGTTCTACAAAGCTGTGGTAATCAAGACAGCATGGCATTCTCATAAAGACAGACATACAAATCAATGGGACAGAATTGATCATCTAAAAGTAAATCTTCATTTTTATGATCAAATGATTTTTAATCATGATGCCAAGAAAATTTAGTGGGTAAAATAAAAGTCTTTTCAACAAATGGTGTTGGGAAAACTGGATGTCCACGGCAAAAAATAAAAGTTTAACCTGTACAACATGCCATATACAAAATCTAATTCAAAATTGATCATAGACATAAATGTAAGAGCTAAAATTATAAAACTGAGAAGAAATAGAGAAGTAAATATTTATGACCTTAAGTTAGGCAGTGATTTTTTAGGTATGACACCAAAAAGCACAAGCAACCAAAGAAACTAAATTGGACTTTCTCAAAATATCATATTTTGTGCTTCCAGGGATACCATCAAGAAAGTGAAAAGACTGCCTGCAGAATAGGAGAAAATATTTGAAATGATATGTCTGATAAAGGGCTTGTGTCAAGAATATATAAAGAACTCTTACAGCTCAACTAATAGACAACCCATATTTTTTAATGCGGAAAAGATTTGTCTATACATTTTTTCCAAAGAAAATATATGATTACCAATAAACATATTAAATGATTTTCAACATTATTATTCATTTTTCATTAGAGAAATGCAAATCAAATTTTCAATGAGAAAACTGCCCACTAGGTTGGCTGAAATTTAGAAAGTAAACAATAACAAGTATTGGCAAGGATGTGGAGGAATTGGAATCCTCATATATTGCTGGCATGATTTTAAATGGTGGAGAGAACAGTTTGGCAGTAGCTCAGATGTTAATTATAGAGTTTTCATATGATCCATCAATTCTACTCTCATGTATGTACACTAGAAAAATGAAAAATAAAAATGTCCACACAAAACTTGCATATCAATGTAAAAAGCAACATGATTTATGAGAGTCAAAAATGGAAACAGCTCAAATATCTATCAAGTGATGAATGGATAAACAAAATGAGGTACAGTCATACAGTGGAATATTATTTGGTATTTAAAAAGGAATGAAGTACTAATACATGATCTTTCCTGTCTGCCTCTGCCTCCACCCAGATAACAAGAATGACCCCTTCAGTGACTATGTGGGTCATGAAAACTGGAAGAATCTTTCAGTAGTTTCTGTCTGCCAACCAGGAAAATTTTTGATGATTAAGAGCCCCTCTGCCTCCTGAAACAGAAAGGGAACACCTTAAGGTGACGAAGCGCAAATGAATATTTAGATTAAATGTCCTGCCGCTTTGCGGTTGAGTTGAAGGTGAACAAATCCAACAGGCTGCATGGTGGCATCACTAGGATGTTGTTCTGACCTCCTCCTCTATCACTTTCTTGGCTGAAGTGGTCTGATCTGGGAGGAGAAACAGAGCAGACAGAGCCTAGACTTTTGTGAGACTAAGAGATTCCATTCTATAGTCTTTTTGTAGTTTCCTGGACCTCTCTTGAATCCCAAGTTTCCTTAGACTCCCTGTTAATCCTTGCAGTTCTCTTCTTGGCTGTAGTCTCCTATGACACATCTGTCCTCTTTGCAGACACAGCCAAAAGAAAGGCATATGTAGTCCCTTACCCTCAGGGCTGTTTTTGATGGGTATCATCTCCCAGCTGGGTGGTGCTTTCTTGTTTCCTTCCAGATCTGGTTTTCTCTTCCAGGAAACAGTCTTTTTGCTTGTTCCTGGGCGTGGTTTATTTCATGCTGAATTCTTAGTTGGCAAAATCTGAGGATACCACTCTCATTGACTTTACCGCAATTCATGCTCTCTGGAGTGCTGAGATGTGGCTACTCTGGCTTCCCTGGCCTTGGCAACTGGCTCTTCCTTGTTGACTGGGCTCTAGGTAAAATTCTGGACCTTCGCGCCACCCTGGTGACAAATTACTTTCCAGGAGCTCAGGAGATATGGAAATGTGGTGTTCATCCCCACTAGAGTTTATGGACAGATTCACTCTCACTGAGTGACTTATTGATGGCAAACAGAAAGAGACATTTTCTTGGGGAAGCTGAGTGGAAAAGAGGAGTCTATTAAAAGGATGCTCGGCTAGAGACCAGGCTTGTGACTCTACCCAGGAACAAAAAAATCATCCTTGCTGTCTGTCTTGCATCTCTTTTCTTTCTGATTCATTCTTTTTTTTTTATCTGGAGATTAATGTCTGTTTTTTGATCTTCACAAGGAGGTGGAAGATGATTTACTGGGGAAAAGGGACTCTCTCCGACCCAATTCTTAGGGTAGATTTTCTGAGTTGCTGAAGTTTGGTCAGTGCCCATCCTGTGTGTGGACTGGGCTGTCTGAAGACTACTCCCGCTCATGTAGGGCAATTTGAGGCAGTGGAAATTTGTGAACGGGGTCAACTCTCATTAAATTGTTTTTATTAGAGTGTACCAGTGTTTAAAAGAGAACACAGGACTTCCAGTTTTCACTTCAGTACAAAAGGAGCTTTGAAGCTGTCACTGTATCCTAATAACAATTCAAAAAACTGACAAACTGAAAAATCAACAGTTCTTCTTAGAGCTATCAGAAAAGTGAGGACACAGGGTAAGCTGCTGTCCCCACAACTGGTGAGACAGACATGTGGATACAATGAAATCTGCTCTAAACAGCAGAAACTCTAGAGCAGAAACCTCCATGGGCACCAGTGCCAGCGTGGGAAAAGCTGAACTGTAACTGACAAATTGCCAGAGGTTGAGTGTGGAAAAGATGGAGTTAAAAATTCCAGGAAGACCCAGGTATAGAAGGGCTCTTACACTTCTATGAGGTATAACTACAGGCACTCTCCCAGATTCTCAAAGCAAAGATCAGAGAAAAATTCCCTTATGCTTCCCTCAGGGGGAGGAGAAAAGCAACTACTTTGAAACATGCCGGAGCATCCTTCTTATTACAAGGCCTGCCCTCAGGAGAAACTATTTTATCGAGCCTAAATGCTGGGTTTTTATCAGAACCTAACCTACCCAGGGGGAGGGGAAATACCTAACTCCAGTTACCTGTAACCATCCTGTCCTACCTAAGGGATTGGGGGCAACTGAGAAGCTCCTATGAAGTTCACAGTCCACTTTAGGAAACTAGCAAAAGAAAAACAAATTAAATCCAAAGTAAGCAGAAGATAAGAAATAACAAAATTACAGTAGAAATCAATAAAATTGGAAACAAAATCAGTAGAGAAAATCGACAAAATTATAAGCTGGTTCTTTGAAAAGATCAATAAAATTGATAAGCCTCTGTAGCTAGGCTAAGAAAAAATAAACAAACTACTGGATTAACCAATGGGCCAAAGACCTTAACAGATACTTTACCAAAGAAGATATACAGATGTCAATTAAGCATATGAAAAGACGCTCCATAAGATGCCATCAGGGAAATGCAGATTAAAAAACAATGAGATATCACTACATACATTAGAATGGCCGAATTCCACAGCTCTGACAACATCAAATGCTAGTGAGGATGAGGAACAACAGGGACTCTCATTCATGACTGGTGACAATGCAAAATGGTACAGCCACTTTGGAAGACAGTTTGGCCATTCCTTTAAAAACTAAACATACCCTTACCAGCAGTTGTACTTTTTGACGTTCATCCAAAGGAGATGAAAACTTACGTCCACACAAAAACCTGCAGCTTCATTCATAATTGCCAACACTTGGAAGCAACCAAGATGTCCTTCAACAGGTGAATGGATAAATGAACCGTGGGACATTCGTACAGTGGGATATTATTTAGCACTAAAAATAAATGAGCTCTCAACCTATGAAAAGATATGCGGGAAACTTAAACGCATATTGCTAAGTGAAAGAAGCCAATTCAAAAGCCTTTATATATATGATTCCAAGTATGTGACATTCTGGAAAAGGATAAACTATGGAGATGGTGAAAAGATCAGTTAATGCTAGGGATTTGGGGGAGAGAGAGATGAACAGGTAGAGCACAGAGGATTTTCAGGGCAATGAAACTATTCTATCTGATATTATAATGGTAGATATGTGTCATTATACACCTATCAAAACCCATATTAAACACCAAGAGTGAATCTTAATATAAACTATGGACTTTGGGTGATGATGTGTCAATACCACTTCAACAGTAGTAACAAATGTACCATCCTGGTGGGGAATGTTGGTAGTTGGGGAGTCTGTGCATGTGTGGGGACAGAGGGTATATAGGAACTCTCTGTACTTTCTGCTTCACTTTACTGTGAACCTAAAACTGTTCCAAAAATAAAGTGTATTAATATGAGAAACCATAAATAAAGGAAAATGAAATGCACACACACACAGAGGGTGAACACACCACTTGTGTGATGTCCTCTTAGTTTCTTTAGCATGCCCTCAACAGAGATTACCTAGCATGCTTTCAGTCTGCCACTCACAGCCTTTACAACCTGGAGAATATGGTAGTAAGGTGCTAACAACTACATAGCCATATCACCCTCCCATCAATTATTTAGTCAACAGGTATTTGTTGAGCATCTAATATGTGCCAGCAGTGCCTGGAGGCTGTGGGGTAGAAAAGGAGTCAGCACTCTTTACAGTCCCTTGCCCACAAGGATGCGATCATCTCTAATATGGTTTGGATGTTCTTTGCAATTGCATATTGAAATGTGATTCCCAATGTAGTAGGTGGGGCCAGGTGGGAAGTGATGGCATCATGGGGGCAAATCCCTCATGAACGGTTTAATGCCATCCTTCTGGTGATAAGTGAGTTATTGCTCAGTTAGTTCATGCACAATCTGGTTGTTTAAAAGAGTCTGAGGGGACCTGCCCCTTCTCTCTCTCTTGCTCCCGCTCTTGCCATGTGATGCGCCTGCTCCCTTTTCCCTTCTGCCACAAATGGAAGCTTCCTGAGGCCCTCATCAGAATCAGATGCTGGCATCCCTCTTCCTGTACATCCTGCAGAACTGTGAGCCATTTAAACCTCTTCTCTTTGTAAATGACCCAGCCATTAGGCATTGGTCTGTAGGAACACACACAGACTGACACAATCCACTTGGGAAAGAGAATGTCACCCTGCGCTAGGGGTGAATATGATGATACTACATGTTGCTACAGTTGACTGGGGACCAGGATAATAGTTGGTGAGCTGATTATTTGGCACAGGTGTTAAGAGTATGAAGATTCAGTGCAGGAGGAAAGACTCATTTGAGCTGGAAAACCCTGAGAAAATTGGCAAGAGCGGGAGCAGCTTCACGTGGGCTCCCACAGCTGGTCAGCTCTGCTGACACCATCTTGAAATTCTTACTAGTTTTGGAACAAAGATCCTCATATTTTTATTTTGCACTGGACTCCCCAGATTAAGACCCCTCCTCTCCAGGAAGGAAATGCTTGTATAGGTCATGTCCGATTTAGAAATCATAATTGCTACCAGTTACTGTGCATTTGCAAGTACCAGGAAGGATCTTAGGTGCTAAGACCTTATCTCCTCTAACCCACACAAAGGAGAGGAAAACCGAGTTTCAGACAGGTCACCTGAACTCACCCAGTTGGTGGGGCAGGCAAGATTCAAACCCAAGCTCTTTTCTTTTATTTCTGATTCATTCTTTCCAGATTTTTATGTCAGTTATTTACATTCATGGTTCATACTTTGAAATGATTTTTAATTAATTAATTAATTAACTTTTTGAGGTAGGATCTCACTCTGTGGCCCAGGCTAGAGTACAGTGGTGCAATCTCATGGCTTATTGCAGCCTCAACCTCCTTGGCTCAAGCAATCTTCCTGCCTCAGCTCCCCAAGTAGCTAGGACTATGGGTATGCACCATCACACCAAACTGATTTTTACTTTTTGTGTGGAGACTGTGGTCTCACAACGTTTCTCAGGCCGGTCTCGAACTCGTGGCCTCAAGCGATCCTCTCACCTCAGTTTCCCTAAGTGCTGGGATTACAGTTGTGAGTGATCATGCCCAGCCTTGAAATGATTGTAAGATGTTTGAGAGGAATAAACCAACTCACCCCTGTGAATGGTTTAGTTCAGCGGTTCCTAAACATTTTCAGTTCACGGCACCCTAATGTCTTAGTAATCTTATTCACAGGGCCCTGAGGCCACAAGAAATACCTCATAATTCTGTTTATGACCTTGATGGGTCCAACTACCTTAATAAGTATTTATGTCCTAACAACTTAGTAGCTGGGTAAAAAATAATATGTACAAATTGAAAGAAAATAAATCATATTTTATTGTATTATTAAATAACCACAATACTTACTAATGGTATGTAGGTGCATCAGTTGGGCCCTAGCAATATATAAAACCTTGGAATCAGATAGGACATATCACTTTTTCCCCCACAGCTATCACAGCAGTCACCAAAAACCAAGCTTTGCAAAGATATGACATCATGGAAGGAAATTTAGCAACCTAATGTTAAAACCGATTTACCTGGAGCTAGCAGTTCCTGAGGTGTTTGACAGGCATCATTGTGTTTTCCTCAAGTACTTAAAAATATCCAGGCACTTCTGCGAGTCCCTTGAGGTGCCTGCCCCTCTGTCTGTTTATGCAGAGTAGTGTCCCCTTGCTGGTGGACAGGTTCAGGCAGTGCTTTTTCCTCTGCGTGATGATATTAGATATGCAGAAAATCATGGATAGGAAGAGCCAAGGAAAAAAGGGGGAATAAAAATAGAATGAACAAAAAAAGGAGCTCAAGAAATGTATTTTTAATGCACTACCCCAAAAATAAGCTCATATTTTACTATGTATTTGACAGCAGAATACAATTACAACTGACATCAATTATGTTCTCTATTAGACTTTTCTCTACCTTATACATTTAAGTGTAATCCCAAATGGGGAGAGAACCACTGCTTTTTAATATAGGTGCTTTCTCAATTTGAAAACTAGAATGGAAGTCATGTTCAGAAGTGTAAAGAATTCTAAGAATGAGGTGGGGGTTAAACGATTGTTAGCAACCAAGAGGTTCCATTATTTTTTCCTTCAAGCATGTTGGTATGTGGAAAACGGAAAGCATATTAAATCACTCACTTAAGTTAGTTAAACCCAACATACTAGAGCAATTATTAATCCTCTTTCATCTTTCTAATAACAAGACACAAAGCAATTGTTAGTTATAATTTGTAATCAGTAGCATGTCGTTAGCGGGCTGTTAATTGATTGTATCTACCAGTGCTTGCGTAGATGGGTTCTGTTGTTGTTGTTTGAGTTTCATGTTAATTCAATAGGGGTGGTAACTTGGTTTTTGGTGAGGACAGAAAGATTTTACATCTCATTTCACTGATTCTGTTTTCTTCTCAACATTGGACTTCTATGTGCTTATTTAAAAAACTATGTGGCTACTGCCATCTGTTGGATGGAATGTGAGTCCTGCTCAGACACGTGGCCCTTTAAACGCCCAGTGTCTGTCCCTTCTAACTTCACCACATGTCTCCTCAAGGTAAGGTTCTGCCTTTGATCTACCTGCATGCATCCCAGCTTCCAGCCCCAGAACTGAGTTCATTTTGGGAATGTTTTCTGTGGTGCTGAGGCACTTTCTCTTCAGACATGTAAATGCTTTTTACTGAAGAGTGTGAGGTTGTTTAGCTTTCCAATAAGACTCACAGCGTAAGGAGGCATGTCGAGGTGGGGACGGATGTGGCTGGGAGCATGTTTAGGAACAAGCATATTTTTAGCATAGGGTATCGAATCTACATTGGACTAATAGGCAGAGAAATCAAAGTTCAGCTGTAAATTGTGGTGCATATTGAGGCCAGTGATTTTATGTCTCTGAGCTGGCATTTCCTCAGCTGTAAGACAAGAGGACAGGACTAGGACTGAGAAAATCTTATGAGCTCAAGACCCACGCGGCTCCGTCTCTCTAAGGAGTCATATTCGAAGAACAGCAGACCTAACAGCAAATACGAATTTAAGAAGAAACGCCAGTCTGATTTAACTGAAAAGCACAGAGAAGAACCAATCTACAGATCACGGGAAACCCATTTGACCTCACTCCCTTTTCCCCCACTGCTTGGTTCTTATTTTTCTACTTTTCTTGGGCTGTGATTGTCAGCATCCTCCCTCCTCACCCCTCCTACTCTTTCTCTGCAGAGGGACTGTTTTCTCTCTCCACTCCTGTTCAGCTTTTTTCTTAGTCCTCCCCTCCTCCTGTAGCCCTCAGTCTCAGCTTTCTCTGCCCTTTGGCTGATTCTGCATCACAAAATTCCAAGAACCAGTCTTGGAGAAACTACCTGTTCTCTGAGATAGGAAACAGGTGAAGAAGCTGAACCAGGCAGAACACACTTCGTATTGGTCCAGGAGAAACACACACACACACACACACACACACCCCCAAGCCCTTCTGACAGCAAGAGCCTTCAACGCTGTGACTGATACCACTACAATGCCTATAGCTGAATTCACTGGTTAGCGGGTGCACGATGGAATTTTGTCCCTTGAATTGGGGATGTTTAAAGATCCAGGTTATTTCACTCCTTCCTCTTGCCTTGCTAAAGAATGACCGGGGTCATTATTGAACTCAGTTCTCATTTGCTTTCTTAAAATTTGATGTCCACAAAACCTGGAGTTTATTTACTTCTCCCTTTCCTCCTTTCTTCATGTAGTCCATCATGCCATTTGTTAATACCAGATTAGAGAAAGGGAGCATGTCAAGGAATTCCTTTATGATTTCTTCTCTGAGGATGAAGTCTTGGTTGAGTCTTCAGTGGACATGGTCAGGATGGATCCTGGGAGTGGGGCTGGGGCTCTGCGGTGTGTGTGTTCTCCAGGGCAGTTATCCTGCTGGGGCTGGGCCAGCCCTCCTGCCCCAGCAGCCCCCATCTCTCTCTGCCCCACCCTGTCTCCTAGGTGAGGTGTGCCGGGATTGCTGTGTGGGGAGGGAGTACGGCCAGCCTGCCTGGGCTCAAACCTTCAAGGAAATGAAAAATAACTTCTCCTTACAAGAGGTTAGGGGAGCCTCCCAGGCTCGTCTGCTGCTAGTTCTGTCAGTGGAGAGGCAGTTGAGAAGGCCCCAGGAGGCTGGGAGGAAAGGAAGTGTGCCCAGGCCCACCTAGCGGGAGGTCTACAGGAGAAAGGCCCTCTTTGTCATTGCTGCAGGGTAACAGCGAGTTTTGCAGTTGGTGATAATGATTCATTTCCTCAGTTGAGGTTTGGGAGGATTATAGCTGGAATTTGAAAAGTCGTTTCTATATCTGGCAACGAAGGAACTCTGAGTGATCACCATGTACTGTTTGGTGTTTTGCCATCATTGGTAATATCACTGTGGCAGGCAGCTCGGGCTGCTGTAACAGAACACTGTAGACTGGGGGGCTCACAAACAGCAGACATCCACTTCCCACAGTTCTGGAGGCTGGAAGGCCACGACGGGGGCCAGCTGGCTTGGGTTCCGGTGAGGACCCTCTTCCGGCTGCAGGTGGTTGCCTTCTCATTGCATCCTCACGAGGCGGAAAGACGGCCAGAGAGCTCTCTGAGTCTCTGTCACAAGGGCACTCATCCCATTCATTAGATCTGCACCCTGGTGACTTAATCACCTCCCCAAAGGCCTACCTTCTAAAACCATCACGTGGCGGATTAGGATTTGAACATATGAATTTTGTGGGAATGCAAACATTCAGTCAATAGCCACCACCAGCAACACTGAAATGTAAATTGGAGGTGTCATATGAAAAAAGAAATGATCTAAATGAAGTTCCATGCTGTCATAATGGAGTTCTGCAGCCACCAATGTATGTCCTCTGGTTGAGTGTACAGGCGGTGTATGTATATGCGTAAGTGTATTTATATCTTGTGATTGTTCTGAGCATTCATGATTTAAAGTACCTAATCAGCAATGAGCAGTGTTCATATTCCCGGCTGAGTAGAGCTAGCGTGTGTCTCTAAACACTGGCTGGTTGTGGAGGCAGAATGTTATCAGGATGCCCTGATAGACCAACAATGTCCTCTCCTGCTTTGCTTCAGGAAGGGGTGAACATTTGTTTACGGGTCTGACAGAATAAAAAGTGAACCTGCTAAGAATGGAGTCCATGCACTCCAAGTCACTTCGCCTTCGCTGGTGCTGAAGGATCCCCGTGGCTCATCGTCCACAGGCCAGAGAGGTTATTGCTAGCGCAAATGCTGACCCAGTTCCTTCCACTGCGATGGACAGCTCCAGTTCCTGACTCAGCCCAGAGGAGCACAGCTCTTTTGTTTCTAGTATCTTCTAGTACAGAGGAGCTGTTGTTGAGGACAGGTCCGTGGAGGTGATCGCCTCCCTTAGCTCCTGCACAGTAAGTGGATGCTGAGGCAGTCTTGAACACCAGAGCATAAGGCACAGGGAGGTGTCCCCAGGGCTGTGCTGCCCTTGAGTGGCTTCCTGGTCTGTAAAGTTGCATGGTGGGTAGGAAGAGACGGAGGTCTGGCGCCTGGCAGCACACCATGACTGGGTGGACCTGACTCTCCTGGCACCTTGGGGGTGCAGAGCCACCACTTCATTCTCACAGAGCTACACTATTATGGGGTATCTTTGAAGGACATAGGAGACAATCTGAAGCATTCAGGAACCCCAATGCCTTGAAAACACTATCAGGGGATGAATTATAATGTAACATACTAATAACATTAAAAAGGCAAAGTGAGGTAAGGTTTTAAGAGATTCACTATGAACTTTGACTTCAAGTCTATGGAATCCTGTTTTAGCTCATACCTCATTGTAGATTTTTTAAAAACTGCAGTTCATTATGGTTTTTTCTATTAAAATTGCCTATAAGTTGACTGTGAGTTTATCAGAAGTCCGTCTTTTCCCATTTTGACAAGGTCTAGTGACAACTGGTAAGAACTTAGAAGTACAGTCAGCACCGGCTACTTTCAACTAACTACAGGTGGGATAACTCTGCATTGCTGTTGATTGATACAGAAGCTGAGACATGAGTGATATTCACTGCATAACTGGCAATGCTGGCACTAATGGGACCCTTCCCACAAGTCATGCCCTCTGTTGAGTGCACTGTGTAGATGATCACATTTATTCCCCAGTGCAACTCATGGGACAGGGATTATCATCCTTATATTTAGGGAGGAAATTGAGACTCAAGAGAGGCTCAGGTAGCAGAACCAGGCTTGGGTCCAGAGACTCTGACCCCAAAGCCGTGACTTATGGTGGGAAGCTCTGCTTCTTCCCAGAGGTTCTAGTGAGCAGCCTGGGGTGTGATTTCCGCCTATGGCGACTGAGAGCTCCTACTTTATGGCGTCAAATCAGGGAGGGACTCCAGCGTGATCTGACAGTCGCAGCTGTAGACATTATCCCTGCCCTTGTGAAACATAAAGACTTGTTAGTCTGCCGGGCGCGGTGGCTCAAGCCTGTAATCCCAGCACTTTGGGAGGCCGAGACGGGCGGATCACAAGGTCAGGAGATCGAGACCATCCTGGCTAACACGGTGAAACCCCGTCTCTACTGAAAAATACAGAAAACTAGCCGGGCGAGAAGGCGGGCGCCTGTAGTCCCAGCTACTCGGGAGGCTGAGGCAGGAGAATGGTGTCAACTCGGGAGGCGGAGCTTGCAGTGAGCTGAGATCCCGCCACTGCACTCCAGCCTGGGCGACAGAGCGAGACTCCGTCTCAAAAAAAAAAAAAAGACTTGTTAGTCTAATGGTAGAGATACGACATCAGTGTAACATAACAGATACTTACTCATCAGTTACTGTTACTCCAAACACAACATGGCTTTATTATACACTATGTAGTCGCTTTTTCTGTATGTCTATAAATCAAATACATTTTCCTGCATCCTGAGAGGTAGCAGCCTAGATAAATACTTTATTTATTTATAATCTGTCCACCTATTCATCCGTCCAACATATATTTGGTGATTTTGATTAAATTCCAGGTGCCTTTGCTAAGGATGGAAGGACATACAAAGATGTGAAAATCCAGGCACAGGCTCTTCCTGCAAGGTGGCTCAGTCTAGCAGGGGGAGACCCTCTGTGTAAAGAACTCTGACGTAAGTGCGGTGGAAGCGTAAGGGTTTAGCAGAGAATGTGCTCTCACTGCGGGGCGGTCACAGAAGTATTGATGACTGAGCAGGACTTGGAAAGGGCAGATGGACTGGTAGAAGGGACACTGCAGATGAGCAAAGGGACACTCCTGGGGAGTCTCGAATGTGGGGGGCACTTAGGGATGTTCATAGAGGGGAAGAGCTGGGCAAGCCTGAAGAATAGGGCGGGGCAGGGCACGGAGGGCTCAGTCCCTGGCTTGGCAGCTGGGACTGAGTTCAGTAGGCAGTGGGGTCACTGAAGCTTTGAGAGCTGGGGAAAGCTATGACATGGGTTTGGTGGGAAACGCATGTTACTTAAAGTCAGGCAGATCCTGGCTGGAGTCCTGGCTCCAGCTTTTCAGCTGTGTCTGCTTGATCTGTTGCTCTCAGCCTGAGTTCCCATGTCAGTCACCTGAAGGAAACGGGCCTGCTTTGCGGTCTCGTTTAGAGGTCTTGTTCAATCATGTGTGTAGAGTGTGCCCATGGGGCCTGGCCAGGGAGTCCTCCGAACCACCTGAGGCTGAACCAGGGGTGGCCGTAGAAATGGTATGAAAAGAGGGATAGCTCTCAGAGACAAGGAAGAATGACTAGAACTCGGAACCTGACAGGAGGTGTCCTTGTCCAGTGAGGGGGCTGCAGAGTGAGATGTGACCATTCTGGGCTGCCTTCCCCGCAGTTCCCGGCCCAGGCATGTAGTCGCTGTGGGGTCCTGAGCCTGGAACAGCCCTTCTTTGGAGTCAGGCTTTTCTTTGGGCTATTCCTTTCAAGCGACAGCAGAACCTAGTAGTCTCTGTTTTCATACAAGGTTCTGACATCTGATGCCAGATTTACAACCTGAGGTGGCCAAAGATTTTTGGCTTTTCCTGGGGCTTAAATCAATGGTGTTGCTTGGCTTTCTCCCGTGCAGCCAGGTTGGCCAACAAAACCACCCGTTGTTCTGCTTTGAATGGAAGGCATGCTGCTGCGTGGCTCTTGATATTTACCTTATCCTGGAGCTGAGCTTCGTCTCTGTGGCGTGCAGGTGGAGCGAGGCCGGGAAAGACAGTCCCCTGGCACGCTGTCCACGTTTGGACGGCAGCCCCAGCTTCAGCTTCGAACACTTTTATCCCTGATGGCATTGTTTACAAACATGCTGGAAAAACAGAATTAGGGAACAAAATTATCTCCTGATTGCTGAACTGTGATGAGATTGACGCTTTTAAGCACTTCCCCTAGGGAAACCAGGCAGGAATCTTCCAAGGGGAAAATGTATCATAAGGGAAGACTATTAAAAGTTAAAACTGGGCTAATGAAACCGATACAGGGAGAATCTTTTTAATTATCGATGCACTGTCTTAATTAAATTGCATGATTTCCCAGAATAACATATCTATCATCATCGAGTATGCGGACATGACCCGATTCTGGGGTCTCACAAGGGGCCTTTGGGTGTCTCTGAGAGGACCCTGATGAAAGACTCAATGAAATTCGTGCTTCTGAACCCTGAATCCACTTCAAGGTGCCGTGTCAGTGCTGTGCGTGTTCACCAGCAGATGTCACTGTTTACATATAAAATGCAAACAGCCCCCAAAGTTGTTTTTTTCCCCCCACCTTTATTCTAAAGCAAGACAAGCTTGTCCATGTTTTTTCATAAAGCCTTATTTATCATGTGATCATTTTTGTTCTGGGAAATAATGATATTGTTTATCTCTTTAAATAGCTGTACATGTAAAGGGAACTGGTTTATGAGAGACACTCATTTCACATACTAAGCTATCCAATCACATCTCACTTAAAAGATAATTGTTGAATATTTACAATTTGCCGGAAACCAGCTTCCCATGACGAAAGGTGTCCAAAAACAGCTAAAGAGCTGTGCTTCTTTAGGGGTCTTAAAACCTCTTTTGAGAGATGACAAATAATAAAGCAGCTTAGAATGTTGGAAGTTAAGTTCTAAAACTAAAAATGAGTGTCATATTGTTTCAGGGAGATAAAGGTCTGTGGGGGCTGGAGCAGATGGAAGGCTTTAGAGAAGGAAGCCCCGAGATAACGAGGGTGAATTCATCTGGTTGGGAGGGGAAAGGTACTGTGGGTTTTTGGGTTTTTTTTGTTTTGCTTTTCGTGTTTTGGGGTTCTTTTGCTGAGAGAATAAAGGGCAATTATGTTTGGAGGATCTATTTGATGGACTCATGAAAAGCAAAATGGAGGGGGCTGATGTTATTACAAAATCCAGCTATGAGAACAGGAACTCCTGCACTGGTAACTAGAAATAAATTCAGATTGGGAGGCATAAGGAAGGAAGACAAGACCGCCATGCCAGCTTATTGACAGGTATAGTCACTACGTCTTTTTGTCTTCTCAGTCCAAAATCAAGATACAAGCATTGACACACGGTCAGACACTAAAACAGAAGGTTTGAAAGCAGGGCTGTTTGCAGAAACTCCAGGACATATGGATGCTGCGTATATGCAGAGGAGACAGTGACTTGAATCTCATGAACGTGTGGGGTAACAATGGTGCTGCCACTGAGGGAAATGGAAAACCTGGGCAGGAAGGTTGGCTTGCACAGAAAGATGTTTCTAGTCTGATCCATGTTGTTGAAACTGATGTGGGCCACGGCATGATTGGCAAGGCAGGAAGCTATTCAGGAGCCACTGACCTAGAAGTGGAAACGACGATAGGGAGGGGAGAGAGAAGGGCCAGGGTGTAGCCGTCACGGTTTGTGTCTTAAGAAGCCAGCTCATTTTATTAAATTGCATACATCAGTCAGTAACATCCAGGAAAGAAGAGAACTGGAAACCTCTCCCTGGTGTGGTGTACTCTTAAGCATGCAAGTTTCCGCTGACTTTGCACCCTCTCTGCCTTCACAACGTGGGAATTCGTGACCGGACCCTTCAGCCTGCACGCCTCCACCTATCCTAGGGTTTCATCATCGTTACTCGGGACTCTCAAACATCTGTCCATCAATCAATCAGCTGCCCATCATACTTGCTCACCCCTTCCAGTCTCTGGGAAAGCAACTTGTTATCCAACGTGGAAGGTCTTGTTCTTGATAGGTTCACTTTTCGAATTCTATGAGGGAGGGAGGGAAACGTGGCTGGAAGTTCAAAGCAGCCACAGCCATTTCCAAAACACATTCTCCTTCATGTTCCACGGACTCACTGTCAGATCTTGACAAACTCCTAACTAGAGCTGTGCCTTAGTTTGCTCAACTATAGAATGGAAAAAAATGACCCATTCTATATTCAGATTGTGTGTCTGTCTGATGCATGTCAAGCCCAGTGGGGGCACACCCTTAGTAATGAGACATGTTAGCACCAATTATGTGCTTTTCACATTGGGCAGGTGTCAGGAGAGGCCTGGGGTCATAGGACCAGACTGCAAACAACACAATCCCAGAATAAATCCTACTAATTTGGCATAATTGATGAAAATGAAGATCAGATATTCGACCAGAGATGAGAAATTCATGGGCATGAATGCTGCAGCTCTGATTACTTTGCATATGAATGTGTGGTAAGAGGCAACATTTCTTTTGTTTAAAACCCTGTGCACTTAATTCACATTCAGAGAAAGGTTGTGGAATCATTCAGGCTCATTGCAAACAAGGAACCAGGATGCCAACAAGGCCAATGTTGTTGTGAGAATGTTGAGCTATTAATCATAAAATAGCAAAACAGGGTGATTTTATTTATAGCAAACTGTCGCTACGCAGATAATAAAGACCCCTTTCAGAGCTTGCATTTATATATATATATTTCTTTTTTTTTTTTTCCACCACAGAAAAGTGCAGGCTTGTGCAATGATTTTTCAGATGAAATGAAAGCAGGATGAGGATGTCAGCCCTGAGTACTTGTGACTTTTAGACCAAAGTCCTTGGCATCAGCCAGCATTGCAGGATGGAGCAGGTGAGGTTCAGCAACCCTGTGAAGGGAGGCTAGGGTATTACTGGAGCTCTTTAAAAGCAGACTGAGTGCATAGACTCTCACTAGACTGGAAGTGAGTGAGCAGCCCCGGGAAAGCCCAGATGAGCTATTGTGCCTTCCTTAGCTTCCCCACCTTCTGTTGTGCTAGGAAGGGCTGGGGAGCCTGTCTGTGGCAGTCAGACATCCCTTCCCTGGCCCCTCTAGAGATGGATGCTACCTCCTTTTAGGAAGTGTGTGGGAGGGGGCCAATTTGCAAAGGTTCGCTTGTGCTCAGTCCCTGCTAGGATGATCAAGCTCTTTTCAAAGCTCAGGGGTTGGGCTTTTGCAGTTTCTGCATAGAACAGGCACTTAAATATCTGTGGAACTCATGAACAACTTCATGCATGCATTTGGTCCTGTATTCTGGTCCAAATAGAAGATACGGTAGGTAGACAAATACCACCTCCTACGGCAGGTAGACAAATACCACCTCCTACGGCAGGTAGACAAATACCACCTCCTACGGCAGGTAGACAAATACCACCTCCTACGGCAGGTAGACAAATACCACCTCCTACGGCAGGTAGACAAATACCACCTCCTACGGCAGGTAGACAAATACCACCTCCTACGGCAGGTAGACAAATACCACCTCCTACGGCAGGTAGACAAATACCACCTCCTACGGTAGGTAGACAAATACCACCTCCCCCCACAAAGACGTTTCTGTCCCAATCCCTGGAACCTGTGCATACTACTTGATTTGGAAAAAGAGTCTTCACAGATGTGATTAAGTCAAGGGTCTTGAGATGGGGAGATCATGCTGCATTATCTGGTAGACCCTAAAGACAATCGCATGTATCCCTACAAGAAAGAAACAGATATTTAACTACCTACAGAAGAGGAGAAGGTGATGTAAAGGTAGAGGCAGAGTCCTACAGACTGAATGTTTGTGCCCCCCTACCCCCCCACCAACACACACAAGTTCATATGTTGAAACCTAACCCTAATGTGATGGTTTTAGGAGGTGGGGCTTTTGGGAAGTGGGAAGTGATTAGGTTATGAGGGCAGGGTCCTCATGAATGGGACGAGTGCCTTTTTCAAGAGGCCCCAGAGAGCTCCCTTGCCCCTTCCACCGTGTGAGGATGACCATCTATGAACCAGGAAACAGGCCCTCAGCAGAGACTGAATCTACTGGCGTTTTTGATCTAAGATTTCCCAGCCTCCAGAACTGTGAGAAATAAATTTCTGCTGTTTATTAGCTACTCAGTCTATAGTATTTTCTTACAGCAGCCCAAACGCACTAAGACACAGAGATTTGCAAAGGTTCAGCCTTTGCAAATCGTGGTGCAGCCAAGAGCCACAATTGCCAAAGCTGCCAGCCGCTGGAAGAGCCAAGGCCTGGATTCTCCCCTCTGGAGGGAGTATGGCCTGTGGACACCTTGGTTTCAGCCCAGCGAAGTTGATTGTGTACTTCTGGCCTCCAGAACTTTGAAGAATAGATTTTGGTGTTGTAAGGCACCGATGTGTGGTAGTTTGTTGAGCAACCACAGGAAACAAATACAGAAAACAACCATCTCCTCCTGAACCAAAGTCCAAATAACCAAATTCCACTTTGAAGTAACCAAATTCAAATTTCAGAATAAGGAGCAGGAGATGTTTTTGTCCCACACAGGTATTACCGGGGCGATGTTATGAAGGTGGTGGGAATTTTTTAAAATAGTTTTTAAAATTATGAAAGTACGAGACCATCCTGGCTAACACGGTGAAACCCCATCTTACTAAAAAATACAAAAAATTAGCCAGGCGAGGTGGCGGGCACCTGTAGTCCCAGCTACTCGGGAGGCTGAGCCAGGAGAATGGTGGGAACCCGGGAGGTGGAGCTTGCAGTGAGCTGAGATCCGGCCACTGCACTCCAGCCTGGGCGACAGAGCGAGACTCCGTCTCAAAAAGCAAAAAAAAAAAATTATGAAAGTAAAACACAGTCATGGCAGAACAAAGAAGCCAAAGAGTATATGGCAAAGTCTAAAATTCAGTGCACCCTCCACTCCTGAGTCCCAAAGGTCAGTCCTCTGTTTCTGTGTACTCTTCTTTCAACTATGATGAATACAAATATACTTACTGCTCCTTATTTTTATACAAACTGAATCATTTATTCATACCACACAGTTCATGTTTTGTTCACTTAAAAGTATATTTTGGGAGATCTTTCTGTATTTGTATATAGGTAATTCCTCATTATTTTTCAACAATTGTATGGATATATCATAATTTAATCAGTCTAAACTGATTACTTATTAAGGAAAATGAGATATGCTTTTCCTTTGACAAGGACACTATGCCTTTAAACTGCACTTATAAGATGATAAAATACTTTTATTTCCCTAAGTCACGGCAAACTACTGTCATTGCTCTTAAAAGGCAGTGTGATTCATGAAGAGGTTTGGGTTCTGCCCAGGAACCCTAAGATTGTGGGAGAAGTCTGGGATCTTCTGAGTGGTCATATTCATCTGTGTCAAATGCAAACCATTGCGCACAGCCCAGGACCAGAGAAGGCTCTGAAACACGCTGGCTGAACGAAGAAATCAAACAACACACTGCCATTGTGTTTATTTGGGCCCTTACTCGAGGTCTCAGTGCTAGTAAGTGGCTGATCCAGGACATTGACCCTGGCCAGCTGACACCCAAGACCGCCCACACTCTTAGCTAATCAAGGCAAATACTTTGGCTATCCATGGCTGCATTGCAAGCCACTCCCAAACTCAGCAGCTTAATACAACAGCAATCATTTATTTGCTCATGATTCTGCCATTTGGGCAGTGCTTGGTGAAAACCACTCATCTTCATTCCAAGTAGTATCTGCCTGCACTGGAATGTCCAAGAAGGATCATTTTACTCATGAACCTGGTG
Source organism: Chlorocebus sabaeus (assembly GCF_047675955.1). Taxonomy (NCBI): domain Eukaryota; kingdom Metazoa; phylum Chordata; class Mammalia; order Primates; family Cercopithecidae; genus Chlorocebus; species Chlorocebus sabaeus. The sequence goes on along the minus strand of NC_132929.1, from coordinate 3,225,391 downwards.
CTTCTGCTGGGTGGCTGGTACACAGGGTCTGATCCGGCATTTCAGTCTCCATGTGGCCTCCCCGTGAGACCAACATGGGCTTTCTTACAGTATGGTGGTCTTAGGTATTGGCCTTCTTACATAGCAGCTGACTTCTCCAGGAGCATACAAGCAGAAGCTGCATTCTTTCTTACTTTCCAAACCTGGAAATTTAAGGACATCACTTCTGCTGCCTTGATCGGTGAAAGCAATCACAAGGTCAGGTCTGATTCAAGGGGAGAGGAAACAAACACCTCTGCCTCTTGTGGAGGGAGGGTCAAGGCCCTTGCGAAAGAGCCTGGGGGATGGGAGATATCATTGTGGAAATCTTTGGAAACACACTCCACAACCGACAATTAAACATGCACATTAGAAAGCGATTGTAGGAGAAGAAAGAAGAGTCGCCAAGGGGATGGAGTTTGTAAGACTGACAGATTACTTCCAGCTTGCAGGATGAAAGCCAGAGATCACAGAGGACCTGCTTGAATTGGCATTGGTGGGTAGGTAGAAGCAGACATTTGCATGTGAGAAGAAAGTAGCTTCAGGAGCACAGTGTAAGCAAAGGCCCAAGGTGGGAGGGTGGTGTGTGTGTGTGTGTGTGTGTGTGTGTGTTTTCACCAAAAGATCTAGCAAGAAGAGGGTTGAAGAGCTGTGGGGTGATCTATTTCTAAGTGAAAGATCGTACGTAGTGCAGAGGTGGCTGGTGCTACTGGCTTTCTTTGTTCCTAGGGTACTGCAAATAGGGTGGAGATGAAGACAAGTTCTCACCCTCTGGCTACACTGGCACGTGGGAACAGCCTTCTCTTGGAGGACTGTTGCCAGACAGAGGTATGTGGGCACCTACGCATTGCCATGGACCTCAAGATGACAGTGGAGTGGGCCATTCTCACTGCTCCCACCCTGGAGCTGAGCCCCCTCCTGAGCCCTTGTTGCCGCGCCTGTGAGGCGGGCACAGCTGCGAATGGCAGCCGCGAGGTAATTGTGGGAAGAGTATGCTAATCAGCAGATGCCTGCGATTAACTTGCCTTTCCTGTTGCCTGTCAAACCCAAGCTGCCTTTGTTGGAAAAGATAATTAAATTGGAATCAGATGTCTGCAGTACATATTTTATTCAGAGCCTTAGATGACAATAGAGGAAGTTGACTTGCAGTCCACCTTCAGATTCCCACCTTATTAATGCTAGCATGTTGTCAAAATGCATCTTTGTTCCTGTAAGAGTGGATGAAACCTGTCTTGGAAAGTGTGGAATCCAGATCGACTGGGTACTCTAGCCAGTGTCCTCCCTGTGCGCTCCCCCCATGCATGCCATTTGTCTCCTGTGTGATCCGAGGGGACCAAGGGCTCTGCTCCCCTCCCTCACTGAGGCTGTCCCCACGTGCCATCATGGTGCTCGAGCTCAGGGCCTGCACATGCTTTTCTGCCTCTTGTGGACGGCTCTGCCCTGCTCTGGCAGGTGACAGTCATGATAGTGACTTTGGCTCAGTAAATGCCTACGAAGCTCATTAGATTTCTTTTCTTCATGTGATGCATTAGCTCTGATACATCTTATAGGATGGGAAAGTGAAGAGTGCTTAGGGGGTGAGTGGTTCTTTCTTTTGAGTACAAATGGTAGTTTTCCTTAAGGACTTTATATGAGGAAAAGATTTATAAGGAGAAACCAGTATGCCCTGTCCCACCTTCTTCCTCATACTCCAAGCTTGCCGTCATCCTCACAGTATCGTTGCTCTCCCTCCATGCCTGGGACCCTGGAAGGATGAGTAACTGGCCTAGCCTCGTGTTTGGTAGCAATGGAGAAAGGAAGCCAGAGAGTGAAACACGTGTGGGAGACCCGACCTAGGAGACACAGGACCAGGACATGGCTCCTTGTAATTAGGTATATCAAACTGAAAATCTTCTGCACAGCAAGGGAGACAACAGAGTGTAAAGGCAACCTGCAGCATAGAAGAAAATATTTGCAAACCATATACCTGACAAGCAGTTAATTTCCAAAATATCTAAGCAACTCCTAAGACTCAATAGCAAGAAAACAAATCATCTGGTTAAAACATGGGCATAGGACTTAACTAGACATTTCTTAGTTTTGCCTCTCTCCACAGAGAAAGACTTTCTAAAAAACAAAAAACTCAAAAAACAATAACAAAAAATCCCTCAGGGGAGGTGAATCTGCTGAAAAAGCAGGGAGACCTGGCCAGAAGCTGCCTTGGGGTGACATAAGGGAGCTGTGATGTCCGGCTGGCCAGGGACAGCACATGTGTGCACTGTGACATGGGGAAACTTCAGCAGCAGAGCCTGGGAGATGGCGCTCAGCACGGGGAGGGAGTTGTGCCTGAGGATGGCCTGGATAGGGCAGTTTGCCTGTGAGTGGGGAGGGTGATGGAAGTCACTGGTTTGCTACAGGTTACACGTTCTGCCTGTGAGGTCATGCAGGAGGGTGGAGAGCCATCCACGACATGCCAGTCAATGGGAAAATATACTGTCTCGGTAGTACTTTTGAATTGTTTGAATACTTGCTTAAGGCGAGCAAGGACCTTAACCTTAACCAAACTTTGGCGAGGCTCCTCTGAGCACGCTGCACCCCCACTTTTATTTATTTATTTTTTTGAATGAACCTTATCCTTGGTCCTATCTTTGATCTGCCTAGCCCAGTGCTGACCAGAAATCCTGTTGTCAGTTTAACGAGAATCCCTGTACCCTTGATGCCTAACTAAGTTTCTGGTATGAATTTTCCATCTGCTCCTTCCCTCTGCTCATTGTCCCTACCTGCCCCTGCTGTACGCAGAGTCGATGAGTTCAAGCTCTCTCCCATTGACAATAGACTTAAATGAAGTCTTCCTCGCTATTTTAACGAGTGTCAGAATAACTTCTCTTTCACATGGCCTAGCGCCTAACACTCTAGAAGCCCCATTGATGTAATTCCATGCTCCCTTCAACCACATTTATCCGTTTCCCCTCTGCCCCCTACCCTTGCTCACCTCCAGGTGCAGTTGGAAGCCATGCTCCATTAAGTGGAGAAAGATTTGACCAGAGCCTGAGTAGGGAAGATCTCTGTGTGCCTTTTTTTTCCATCTTAGAGGCATCCGATTGTAACACAAGCTGGAAGGTTTTCATGGGGTGATCTCTTCTTCCTTGAACATGGTTGACTCTTCAATATCAAGAGTTCTGTGCGATCTCTTGAAATAATTAAAATAGAGTAGATGGTTAGGTGATGTTGTTGCCCGCCAACCTTCTGAATGAGGACCTGGCATTCAGAAACTAGCTCAGATGTGTCACTCTTGATATTTTTTCATTGAAATTCACCAACACTGTCTGAGTCCACCCTTCACATTTAATGTATTAAGACCCTATACATTGTAAGACATAGTGAGTTATTGGATTAGAAATTGAGAACACATCACTTTGACTTATAAGGACTCATGTCATACCCCAAATGGATGAGTTGACTCTCAGGGATTGTAATTAATGGGCTTCACCCACGGTACCTGCTAATGGACAATGGGTCATTCAGCACAGACAAGAACTTTGTCCCAAGTATGTGTTTTATAAGGTAGTGGCTGAACTTCAAGTCAGAGGTAGGAATATCATGCACAAAAGAAAAATATTCTCTAATTTTCTATTCTGAAATTGATTTCCAGCATGAGAATGGCATGCAGTGCATACAGCATTCCCCTGCCACTGAACGCTCACGCCCAGCTGCGTTTAGGTTTTGAGGGAGGCCTACTCTGAGGTTTAGGATGTGTAACAGCCCTATGTTGGAGTTACTGTTACTGTTAAAAAGTGAATCCAGCCCTAGCTTTCTGGGGACAGTTTGAGTTTATACCTTTGTCCCAGCATTTTTATTGATAGTGCCTTGTTCACCCTCAAAGGTACTCAGTTTTGGCTGATTTTTAGATCATAGGGTTACCCTAGTTGTAGCATGTTGATGAAGATGTGGTTTACTTCATTGTACAGAGTTCTTTTCATGAGGACTTTTCTCATTTTCTTAATCCTCAAGACCAAGGATGTTTGTGCCACTTCTTATTAACAATTTTGTCATTATGTTGGAGACAAAGATCACAGTTCTGTTTTTACATTGAGTTTATGGGAAACTCAGAACTATCTCTAGTAATGCTACAGGTCTACCCTCTATACATTTTTGTTTTTGTTTGTTTTTGAGATGGAGTTTCACTCTCGTTGCCCAGGCTGGAGTGCAATGGCACGATCTCAGCTCACCACAACCTCTGCCTCCGAGGTTCAAGTGATTCTCCTGCCTCAGTCTCCCGAGTAGCTGGGATTACAGGCATGCGCCACCACGCCCGGCTAATTTTGTATTTTTGGTAGAGACTGGGTTTCTGCACGTTGGTTAGCCTGGTCTCAAACTCCCGACCTCAGGTGATCCACCCACCTCGGCCTCCCTACACTGCTGGGATTACAGGCGTGAGCCACCATGTCCGGCCACCTCTATGCATTTTTATATGATCTCAGTCTCTTTGCTCCCAATTCTTGACCTTTTGCTTATAGCGTTGTTCTTAATTTTTCAGACTCCTTTGAATCAATTCTTGACAAGACAATTATAAAACAATTATAAAGGCTAAATTTAACATTCATAGGCAAAAATGAACCTTAGCCTAAGTCTTGTACATTATCTAAAAACAAATTCAAAATGGAGCATAGACATAAATCTACACAACTTTTTTAGAACAGGGGAAAATGTTTGTGATCTAAGACTAGGCAAGAGTTCTTAGACTAGACACCAAAAGCAAGATCTATTTTTTAAAAAGTTTGTAAACTGGGCTTTATTAAATTTGAAAACTTTTTCTTTTCTACAACACACTTTGTGAAGAAAATGGAAAAACAAGCTACAGACCTAAAGAAAACATTTTCAAACCACATATCTGACAAAGGACTCCTATGTAAAATATATAAAGAACTCTGAACTCAACAGAAAACAACAAGAATTAAATATGAAAATAGGGAAGAGACAAACATTTCATCGGGGAGTATATTCAAATGGCAAACAGCCTATGAAAGGTGTTCAGCATCGTTAGCCATTAGGAAAATGCAAACTAAAACCACAGTGAAATATTGCCACACACTTAACAGAAGGGCTGTTAGAAAGAAGGAAAGTGCCGAATGCTGGTAAGGATGTCAGGATGCAGCAACCCGATCTCTTACATTTAGCTGATGGTGACGTGAAATAGCACAGCCTCTAAAGAAAACATTTGGGCAGTTTCTTCAAAAACCAAACCTGTAGCTACCATGACACTCAGCAATTACACTCCTGAGCATTTACGCATGTGGAATGAAAACATGTTCTATATAAAAACCTGTGCCCCAATGTTTACAGCAGCTTTCTTTGTAGCAGTCAAATAAAATGAAACAGCTCAGATGTCCTTCAACAGGTGAACGGTTCAACAAACTGGTACATCCCTGCCATGGAATGCTACTCTGCAGTAAGAAGGAATAGACTGTTGCTCTGCTGAAAAGCCTAGCTGAATCTCTAGAAAAGTATGCAGAGCAAGAAAGGCCAATCCCAAAAGAATACATATCATATGTTATATATGTATAATATTCTTGAAAAAGTACAGAAATTGAGACGACATGAGTGTTTGCCAGGAGTTAAGGAGAGGTATAGGTGAGGGGAAAGTGTTGGTTGCAGGTAAAAGTCACCATGAAGGAACCTTGTGGTGACAGAAATATTCTGTATCTTGGCCGTATTGATGCCAGTATTCTGGTCATGATATTGCACTGTAGTTTTGAGGAACTGTCATGCTTTGCTTCACAGCAGCAGCACTATTTTTCACTCTCACTAGCAGTGCACAAATGTCCCAATATCTCCGCATCCTCACCAACATCTGCCTTTGTTTTTTTTGATAATTGGCATCCTAATGGGTATGAAGTGGTTGTAGTGTAGCTTTGCAAAATGCTACTACCATTGTGGGGCATTGGGGTAGTGGTACATAGGATCTCTCTGTATTACTTCTTAACAAGTTAATGTGAGTTTACAATGATCTCAAAATCAGAAATTAATAAAAAAGCGATATGCTTATTGCCAAAATTAGACAGTAATGAAAATTGTAAAAATGAAAATAAAAATCACCCTTAATCCCACTACTAAGAGGAGGCAGCATTTGGTGGCTTTGGAGGTAAAAATCTTTGGTGTCATTTTTTAACCTCACCATGGTTTAGCTTTGTTGGCCTCTGTTTTCTTATCAATAAAATGGGAATGATACTAGTGTAAAGGATTGTTAAGGGGTCTAACAATTTACCATAGTTGCAAACTAACAGATTAGTCTGCTGCAGTTTCACGAATGCTAGGAAGAAGACCCATGATTCCTGGGCCAGAACACAGCAGGACCCACAGGAGCAGGAGTCACTCAGTTCTCTAAGCCCCCCTTCCCCCCGGGAACCGCAGGAGGGCAAGGCAGTGACTCTACCTTCAGTGTTCAAGTTACAGTAGAGTAGCTTAGGGAACTCAAAACATTGATATCAGGCAGTAAGCTTGCATGACCTTCGCCTGGAGGTATTTTTATTATATTGGACAATAAACCCAATTGCCCTATCTCTGCCTTACAAGGCTAAACTTCCCTTGAAAGGATGGATTGTTCCCAACAAAGAAAGTTGGTCCCTCTGCTTGAAAACAATGCCAAAATTCAATAGACACGTGGGAAATGGTCCACCAGCCATTCCATATGTCAAGATATTTCTGTGAGTTTGTTTCTTCAGGGGGAGGAAAGAGTCAAGGCTTCACAGGTAAAGGCTTACACAGTGCCTGGAACATGGTGACTCCTGAATAAAATTTAGTTTCCATCTTTCAAAAAAATTTTACAATCACAGACAGCTCTTCTAGTCGCTGGTCATGTCATGTATCTTTCCACCTACACTTTCCATCAAATTTCAATGAGTTCTGGCCTACGTCTAAAATGCCAGTGTCTTTAACCACGTTTCCTTTCTTTGTCTCCTTGTTCTTCAAGAAATCAAGAAGTTCCAGAAAATAGCTACAGAGGATGGTAGGAAGCTGCCAGCTTCATCTCCCAGGATAAAGTTGATGAAATTATCTGTGATTCTAACAGCTTTTCAGACTGTGAAAGATTCAATTCCATCTACTTGGGCCAGTAATAGCTTTTAAAACTCTCTATTCCTGAGTTGCTTCCTAGTTTATTTTTGTCCTAAATCTTATTTTAGAAGTATAGATTTAAGTGTTTTTAAAAAATGGAATGAATAAAGAGGTGGGACTTGTTCATGACAATTCAAAGTAGAAGGTTTGGTAGGAAATGAGTTTGAAGCAAAAACTTACCTTTCATTCTATCGCATTTCAGTGTTGTATTATGGCCAGGGGACCCCAAAGGAAGGACTGGAGGATGTTACTAAAAACTTTCAGTCATAACAAATATTTTTCTCCCACTTCAGTCTTTTCAACTCTGCATAAGCCGAGACTTAGGACATTGGACAGGAAACTACCAGGATCTCAGTTCTTAGAAAAGTCTAGTGAAGATTTTTTAAATTTCTGTGCAAATGAATGGTCTCTGATATTCTTAGTGACTCTTCCAACTTAAGGTCTAGGCCAAACAGAAGGTGAAATAATCTTCTTCACTTTCTATTGAGACAGAACTCTCCAGAACCCAACGTAGTTTCTCATTTACTTTTTCCCTTTAGAAAACATTGTTCCTTTAGAGTCACCAGACGCATGACACCGCATGTTTCTGTAAGCTCTAAAGGGACAATGTTTTCAGCTGTTTATAATTTTCTTATGATAGAACTAGTAGAGATATGGAAGGAATGCCTATTGTTTTGGAACCAAGAAATTTTAGAGGCCACCTCCATTAAAAAGAGACTTTTTAAAAGCCCTCTACTGAACTTTCGGCATAAAACTGCATGAGCTGCTGGAGGAGAAACAAACAGCCACAGTCTCTACATTTTAGTATCAGGAACCATGTGGAATTTGGTCAGATGGACAAAGTAAGCTAGGGAGACAAAGGAGGGTTGCAAGCAGGGGGTGCTCCAGAGGTGGAGAGATACCAGGGGAATTAAAATCACTCTAAATCCAAAAATACATAAAAAAGAAACTGGACAGATCAGAGCCGACTGCAGGAAAGAAGTTCCAACGTATCCACCATTTAATGGACCAGACTCTTGATTAAAAGGGATAGACTCCATTTAATGGAGCATGCATGATTTAGGAGACAGCCTTCCAAAAGCACAACATCTGGAGGGAGAGTAAAGGAAAAAGAGAAGGAAAAAGCATCTTCCATCAGTTGGGCAGTGATGAGGAAAAGAAGTAAAGGGGAAGAGTTAGGTTCTTCCAGACAGAAGCACCACAAACCCTCCACCATCACTGAAACAAAGAAACAAAAACAAAACCCTATTATAAATCATCTGACCTTTGCTAGACAGAAAAAGTACCATTAAACCAGGAATCATTTAAAACACCTCAAGATCGTTGAAATGAACAAGAAAAAAATTAAATCCACAGAGAACTTGATTTGCAGAAAGTCATGAAATGAACTTTTACACAAATCTGTCCTCAAAAAATAATCATAAAGAAGAAGAAAACTGTAAATCTACATTTCAAACAGAATTGTGTGTACTCAAGTATTTTAGGATATGATAAAACACTTTGGAATAGAAACTCAAAAACTAGAAACAGAAATGGATAATAAACAAGGAGAAAGTTTATAAAAGTTGATTGAATTCAGAAGGAAATGGAAGAAAAAGACAAAATTGTCTCATAAATAAAAATTAAATTACAGAATGCCTAAAGGAGAATAGAATCAAATGCAGATTTTAAAAAGGGGCATCAGAGAAAGGCAGGAAGGCAGCTAGCAGAATGAAAATGGTATAAAGAGGGCCAGCCACAGTGGCTCACACCTGTAATCCCAGCACTTTGGGAGGCTGAGGTGGGTGGATCATTTGAGGTCACGAGTTCAAGACCAGCCTGGCCAACATTGCGAAACACTGTCTCTACTGAAAATACAAAAATTAGCCGAGCATGGTGGCAGGAGCATGTAATCCCAGCTACTCAGGAGGCTGAGGTGGGAGAATCACTTGAACCCAGGAGGTGGAGGTTGCAGTGAGCTGAGATTGTGCCGCTGCACTCCACCCTGGGTGACAGAGCTAGAGGAAGAAAGAAAAGAAAGAAAGAAGGAAGGAAGGAAGGAAGGAAGGAAGGAAGGAAGGAAGGAAGGAAGGAAGGAAGGAGGGAAGGAAGGAAGGAAAGAGAAAGAAAGAAAGAAAGAAAGAAAGAAAGAAAGAAAGAAAGAAAGAAAGAAAGAAAGAAAGAAAGAAAGAAAGAAAGAAAGAAAGGAAGGAAGGAAGGAAGGAAAAAGAATGGAAGGAAGGAAGGAAGAAAGAAAGAGAGAGAAAGAAAGAAAGGGAGGGAGGGAAGGAAGGAAGGAGGAAAGAAAAAGAAAGAAAGAAAAGAGAAAGAGAGAAAGAAGAAAGAAAGGGAAAGAAGAAAGGAAGGAAGGAAGGAAGGAAGGAAGGGAAAAAGAATGGAAGGAAGGAAGAAAGAAAGAAAGAGAGAAAGAAAGGGAGGGAGGGAAGGAAGGAAGGAAGAAAAAGAAAGAAAGAAAAGAGAAAGAGAGAAAGAAGAAAGAAAGGGAAAGAAGGAAGGAAGGAAGGAAAGAGTGGGAGAAAAAGTAGGGGAAATGTAAGATAGGCTAAGAAGGAATAATATTTCTATTACTGAAGTCCCTGAAGAAGAAAAACATGTCAACACAGCAGAACTAATATTTAAAATTATAATCCAAGAAATGTTTCCCAAATTAGAAAAAGACCCAAATCTACATATTGAAAGGACTGACTGGCTACCTGGGAAAATTAACCAAGAATGATCAACTCTGAGGCAGTTCCTAATAAAACTATTAGATTTCAAAGATGAAGATGAAATTCTTTTTTTTTTTTCTTATAATCTACAGGGTGAAAGTACAAATAATTCTATAAAATGAAAGAGTTAGACCAGCAGCAAAACCAGTGCACAAGGCAAGGCAATAATGGAGCAATATTTCTTAAAAACTTAGTGAAAAAAGGTTCAGGATTCTTCATTTCCCTCCTTATGTCTACATTTATTAATTAGAATACAATTATGAAGAAGAATGGTCTCTTCTTCCCCATCTACTTCTTTGATTACTTATTTACATCAGTATATGCTCATGACTATTTATTTTATTCTATGAGTTAAAATCCAGTGTTACCATTATTTATGTAATTGTGTAGATTGTTCCAGTATGGACAACTGGAGACTCCTTCAAGTTGACTCCTGGCTTTTTAAATTTCCAAGTAGAAAATTCTTTCTATTATTTGTTTGTTTTTACTAAATTTTCCTTTTATTATATTGTGATGTGTAGATGTATTGCATTGTATTGTAATTATTGTATTATGCAGTGTAGTATTATTGTTGTATTATATAGTATAGTGTTGTCATCCAAGAAAATATTCAGATTATGCATCTGACAAAGAACTAGTGTCCAGAATCTAGGAGGAACTGAAGCAAATCAGCAGGAAAAAACAAATAATTGCATCAAAAAGTGGGCAAAGGACATGAACAGACGTTTCTCAAAAGAAGATATACAAACAGCCAACGAACATATGAAGAAATACTCAACAGCACTAATCATTAGAGAAATGCAAATTAAAACCACAATGAGAAACCACCTTACTCCTTCAAGAATGGCCACAATTAAAAAGTCAAAAAAGCAGAACAATTGACAATTGCAGATATGGGACCGTATCCTTATAGCAGAACAATTCACAAGTGCAAGGATATAGGACCAATTTAAGTGCCCATTGATCAAAGAATGGATAAAGAAAATGTGGTATATATACACCATGGAACACAACTCAGCCATAAAAAGGAACAAAATAATGTCTTTTGCAGCAACTTGGATGGAGCTGGAGGCCATTGTTCTAAATGAAGTAACTCAGGAATGGAAAACCAAATACCGTTATGTTCTTACTTATAAGTGGGAGCTAAGCTATGAGGATGCAGAAACATACAAAGCGATATAATGGACTCTGGGAATTCCGAGGTGGGAAGAGGTAGGGAAGACGGTGAGGCATAAAAGACAACATATTGGGTACAGTGTACACTGCTCAGGTGACAGGTGCACTAAAATTTCAGAATTCACCACTAAAGAACTCATCCATGTAACCAAAAACCACCTGTACCCCAAAAACTATTGATTATAATAGTGAAAAAATAAAATATTTATTCATAAAAATTACTAATATTCTTTTTTGTGAACTGAGCCATAGAATAAGATAAATATTCATGAGTCCATGCCGTTATATATAGTCAAATAAATAAATCAGAGAGAAGAGGTAGCTCTTCCTCACAGTAGAATTTGCAAATAATTAATGTAGACAGAAGAAGGGAAATAGAGAATCACTGTTAGGCAAACACCATAAAATTAAATGTATGCAAGATCCACCAATAAATGCTAAAATTAGTCACATACATTGAGAAGAAACTTTGAAGATCTGTATAGTCTCAAAGTATCTCCCTCAATACACTTACCAGTTATAAAAGGAAAGATAGTAACTTTACAGTGGAAAAAAATAGCAGGCACCAACTTAACCAAATGATTAAGGTAAACCAGAAAGAACTGAGGAACTGCTACAGACTATAATAGAACAGATGAAATAACAAATCAATACAATGTGGGATCCTGGATAGAATTCTGGAACAAAAAGACAAAGTCAAAAAATTTTTAAACACATGAAAAATGCTCAAAATCATTGGTCATTAGGAGTTGCAGATGAAACTGCAATAAGGTATCAAGTACCTGTTAGACTGGATTAAAAATACTGACAACACCAAGTGCTGGTGAGGATATGGTACCACAGTAACCTGCTGGTGAGAATGCAAAATGGTATAGTCTGGAAAAGATTTTGGAATTTTCTTAAACATTTAAACACATGCAACATCAAGAATATACCCTTATGTGAACTATGGACTTTGGGTGACTGTGATATGTCAATGTAGGTTCATCAATTGTAACAAATGTGCTGGTCTGGTAGGGGATGTTGATGATGGGGGAGGCTGTGTGTGTGTGTTCAGGCAGGGGCTCTATGGGATCTCTGTACCTTCTGCTCAATTTTGCTGTGAACCTGAAACTGCTCTGAAAAATAAAGTCCAATAAGTGTTTTAAGTTAAACATACACTTAATGACTCCAGAAATCCTACCTCTAGATATTTATCCTAGAGAAATAAAAAGTTGTGTTTATAGAAAAACTTGTTTGTGGATATTTGTAGCTATCTTATCCATAATCACCCCTAAGTGGAAGCAATTTAAATGTCTTTCAATGTGTTGCTGACTGAACAAACTGTGGTACATCCAGACAATGGAATATTATTCACCAATAAAAAAGGAGTGAACTCCTGATACTTTGAATAACACAGATGAGTCTTAAAATGCATTATGCTAACTAAAAAGGCAGTTTCAAAATGCTACAAACTATACTATTTTATTTATATGATGTTGAGAAAGGGAAAAATACAGAAATAGAGAACAGATTAGTGGTTTCAGGAGTTAGAGGTAAGATGAGGGTTTAAATATTGAGGGTCAGTGCAATATTTGGTCAGTTTAAACATGAGGGTCAGTTTACATATTGAGGAGAATCTTTGAGGTATGAGAATTTTTCTGTATCTTGTCAGGCACGGTGGCTCACACCTGTAATCCCAGCATTTTGGGAGGCAGAGGAGGGCAGATCACTTGAGGTCAGGAATTTGAGACCAGCCTGGCCAACATGGTGAAACCCCATCTCTTCTCACAAAAATTAGCTGGGTGTGGTGGTAAGTGCCTGTAATCCCAGCTACTCAGGAGGCTGAGGCAGGAGAATCACTTGAACCCGGGAGGCAGAGGTTGCAGTGAGCCCACAACTTGGGCAATAGAGCAAAACTCTATCTCAAAAAAAAAAAAAAAAAAAAGAATTAAAAAAATATCTTCAGTGGTAGCTACAATTATCTATGCACTTTCAGAAACTCATTGAACTGGAACCCCCAAACATGGATTTTCTTGTGTGTAAACTTAAAAGATTAAAAAAAAAAATCACCCCAGTAGACCCAGGCCAACTTCAGTTTTATTTCCCATGACTCAGCCATTCCTATCCCACCTGTGTGACTGCCGGACCTGTGTGCCACACAATGTCCACCCATTATTACTGAAGTCTTTCATTTAAATCGTTGAATTTCTTTCAAAAAGGAGTATATACTACCTTTGAATTCATTGGTTTGATGTGCTAGCTATATTTTTCCAACAAATTGTGATATACATATACAGCTATTTAAACAGACAACATACAGCCAAAACTTATGTTAGGAAAAAGTAATAGACCATTGGCTCTTAACAGGATCCTTAAAGATAATCTGGTTTAATTCAGTCCTTTTTCATATGATGTGTGTGAGGGCTGCGCCATCTCGGCCAAGCAGTGCTGTCGGAAGCTGCTTCTGCATGACTCAGGGGCAACATTGCTTCCGCCTGGACCCAGCTCTTCCTGAGGCTGGACTCCTTGCTCACTCCTGATTACCTACTGACAGCTCAGTGCCTGGCACTGAGTAAGGGCTCAAAAAGTACTTCCTTTGTGGAATTAGATGTGGGAAAGGCACTGGAGTGTCTTTATGGAAAAGGAAGTGCGTTCACTGTGGGGGCTCCTGTGGTTCCTTGGAGTTCCAGTTTTGATCCTACGTTGATTAGGTTGGGGCTAACTCATCATCGCTTTTGTCCTTTTTAAGTAGGACTGTCACAGGTCTGCTCACCATTGCGTACATGGAAAATTGATACAGGAGATTGTTAAGTGGTTCTAGCTCTGGCGGCAATATGGAAAAGAATGTTTGTTAAGAGAAATTAATAAATGAAGAGAAATTGAAAAATGTCTGTGTACCCCCCACCTTTTATATGTTAAATCATTTTATCCATTTAAATGTAACTTCCTTTTTAAAAAGTCTTCCTTTTTAAAAAGTGCTGATTTTCCAGGAAAATAAGCTAACTGTCCATTTCTAATTAAAACATTCAGTAGAACTGTACCATAGCTTGGTGTGTGCATGGCTGGGTGCGAAGAATTAATATAACAATAACGTATCCCATATGCAACTGCCCTGATGGCTGTGTAATATGAAAGATGTATCCTACCACACAGCAATACCTGGGACGCAGGTTTTTTCTGCTGCAGGCTAAAGGCCAGTGTCTACCTATCGGCCCAGAAGGCTGGCAGTGTTTTGGCCGAGGTCTCACTCAGCATAATCCTCCTTTGAGCGGTAACTTCCTTCCTTTATTTGAAAATGTATAATTTAATACCACATGTCGCTATAGTGTTTTATGTAGGGCGGATCCAAGTTTTGGGAAGCGTGAAGCTCCCACAGTTTTTGTGATCCTCATTAACAAAAGAATAGAAGGCTACAAATACAAAATTAAGTACACTGGAGAATATTTTTTAGAATGAGAAAACAAATCTCAACAAATTACAAATGTTTAGAAGCTGAAAAAAAAACAAAACCAAAATCCAGGAAAGCGACATCCTGTTTTTATTAACTCCCTGTCACATTTCATCATACTCGCTTCTTGTAATTTTTGACCGTGTACTCGTTGATCAATGTTGCAGGCCATTTGCATAGAGAGGTTCGGAAGATCCTCCTGTCTTTCTTCTGATTGATTTACATTTTTATTTATTATTGATAGTTGGGATGCATAAAACATGCAACTCTACATAGACATGTACCCCCATTTGCAGTATTGATTGGAAGAAGCCTACACATCTAAGAATTCTGATCAATACTAGTTTGTGCAATTCTCATCAAAAAGGAAAAAGCAGCCCACCTGGTTTGTGATCCTCACCGAGTGTGTTTCTAAGAGACAGACATTTTGTTTTGACTGTTGCCTGTGGTGACCGACTACTGGGCTCACGATTCTCGAGTCTGATGCTGATTAGGCCTGAACATTTCACTGCCTACACATTTCTGTTGCCATGATTCATGGCTTAGAGAAGGGTAGAGGATTCCTGCTGGCAGAACTGGTTTCAAAATCACTCAGTAAACCTAGCCTTGGTGCTTTACATTTCACTGTAGCTTACAGGGGCGTTTGGCATCTATTCCATTTTCTTTAGCTGAAACTATGACAACAGCATAACCCTTGAACGCCCTATTTCAAAACCTTGTGGAAACATGTATCTTCATCCATTTTTCTTTTTGTGCAATCGAGAGTATATCAAGTATTGCTGGCCTTGCACCCCCGAGCCTCACCCCTGAAACAAAAGCCCCTAGAGGGCACCCTGCTTTGCCCCTGGCCTCGCTGATGTTTGTGTTGTCACTGCTTCGGACTGTGGCCTTCCCCCTGTTGTCATCTGATTTCCATCTGCTTCTAACCTCGTACCACCTTGGTGGTGACACCCCTTCCCAACAGGTATGAAGAGGTTTCCTGCATCACACAACTTGCCGAATTTCAGGTTTTCTTTGCAATTGCACAAGTGGAAATATTTGAATGGTGGTGACAGTGGAGGTGATAGTACTGGTGGTCGAGAGGTTGGTGAAAGTGCTGGTATTGGAGGTGGTGGTGGTGGTAGGGGTTGTGGAGGTGGACATTGTGGAGGTGGAGGTGGTGGAGTCGGTGGAGGGACAGTGATGGTGGAGGGGGTAGGGTCGGTGGAGGGACAGTGATGGAGGAGGGGGTGGGGTCGGTGGAGGGACAGTGATGGAGGAGGGGGTGGGGTCGGTGGAGGGACAGTGATGGAGGAGGGGGTGGGGTCAGTGGAGGGACAGAACTAAGTGTGTTTCAACCATCAGAGGGATGGTATGCATTATTTTTGGGATGTTTCTCTAGATGATCTCTCTCCTCTCTGTCCAAGGTCTCTTTCAGATCTTCAGTCTGGGCCTTTGGATGCAAACTCCCTTTTGTGTTTTCTGCTCACAGTTGTTTTCCCTGGGAGCTCGTCTTCAGTGGAGGCTGTGTTCTGTGAACATCCACACTCTGGAGCGCAGGGAATGCAGAGGAGGGCCTTGGGTCTGCTCTGTCACAGGTTCACAGGTTTCACCTCCACCAACCACACTGCTACCCCTGCTGGCCACGCACCGAATCCACCATCGCTGTCCCTCCACTGACTCCACCCCCTCCTCCATCACTGTCCCTCCACCGACTCCACCACCTCCTCCATCACTGTCCCTCCACCATCACTGTCCCTCCACCGACCCCACCACCTCCTCCATCACCGTCCTTCCACCATCACTGTCCCTCCACGGACCCCACCCCCTCCACCATCACTGTCCCTCCTCCATCACTGTCCCTCCACCATCACTGTCCCTCCACCGACTCCACCCCCTCCACCATCACTGTCCCTCCACCATAACTGTCCCTCCACCATCACTGACCCTCCACCGACCCCACCCCCTCCACCATCACTGTCGCTCCACCATCACTGACCCTCCACCATCACTGTCCCTCCACCGACTCCACCCCCTCCACCATCACTGTCCCTCCACCATCACTGTCCCACCACCGACCCCACCCTCTCCACCATCACTGTCCCTCCACCATCACTGTCCCTCCACCATCACTGTCCCTCCACCGACTCCACCCCCTCCACCATCACTGTCCCTCCACCATCACTGTCCCACCACCGACCCCACCCTCTCCACCATCACTGTCCCTCCACCATCACTGTCCCTCCACCATCACTGTCCCTCCAACGACTCCACCATCACAGTCCCTCCACCATCACTGTCCCTCCACCATCACTGTCCCTCCAACGACTCCACCATCACTGTCCCTCCACCATCACTGTCCCTCCACCATCACTGTCCCTCCACCGACCCCACCCCCTCCACCATCACTGTCCCTCCACCATCACTGTCCCTCCACAATCACTGTCCCTCCACCATCACTGTCCCTCCAACGACTCCACCCATCACTGTCCCTCCACCATCACTGTCCCTCCACCATCACTGTCCCTCCACCGACCCCACCCCCTCTACCATCACTGTCCCTCCACCATCACTGTCCCTCCACCATCACTGTCCCTCCAACGACTCCACCATCACTGTCCCTCCACCATCACTGTCCCTCCACCATCACTGTCCCTCCACTGACCCCACACCTTCCACCATCACTGTCCCTCCACCATCACTGTCCCTCCACCATCACTGTCCCACCACCGACCCCACCCCCTCCACCATCACTGTCCTTCCACCATAACTGTCCCTGCACCATCACTGTCCCTCCACCATCACTGTCCCTCCACCGACCCCACCCCCTCCACCATCACTGTCCCTCCACAATCACTGTCCCTCCAACGACCCCACCCCCTCCACCATCACTGTCCCTCCACCATCACTGTCCCACCACCATCACTGTCCCTCCACCATCACTGTTCCTCCACCGACCCCACCACCTCCTCCATCACTGTCCCTCCACCATCACTGTCCCTCCACAATCACTGTCCCTCCACCATCACTGTCCCTCCACCGACCCCACCCCCTCCACCATCACTGTCCCTCCACCATCACTGTCCCTCCACCATCACTGTCCCTCCACCGACCCCACCCCCTCCACCATCACTGTCCCTCCACCATCACTGTCCCTCCACCGACCCCACCCCCTCCACCATCACTGTCCCTCCACCGACCCCACCACCTCCTCCATCACCGTCCCTCCACCATCACTGTCCCTCCACCGACTCTAACCCCTCCACTATCACTGTCCCTCCTCCATCACTGTCCCTCCACCAACTCCAACCCCTCCTCCTCCATCACTGTCCCTCCACCATCAGTGTCCCTCCACCGACCCCACCACCTCCTCCATCACTGTCCCTCCACCGACTCCAACCCCTCCTCCTCCATCACTGTCCCTCCACCATCACTGTCCCTCCACCGACTCCACCCCCTCCACCATCACCGTCCCTCCACCATCACTGTCCATACACCATCACTGTCCCTCCACCGACTCCACCACCTCCACCATCACTGTCCCTCCACCATCACTGTCCCTCCACCATCACTGTCCCTCCTCCATCACTGTCCCTCCACCGACCCCACCCCTCCACCATCATTGTCCCTCCTCCATCACTGTCCCTCCACCGACTCCACCCCCTCCACCATCACTGTCCCTCCACCATCACTGTCCCTCCACCATCACTGTCCCTCCACCGACTCCACCACCTCCACCATCACTGTCCCTCCACCATCACTGTCCCTCCACCGACTCCACCCCCTCCACCTGCACTGTCCCTCCTCCATCACTGTCCCTCCAGCGACTCCACCTGCACTGCCCCTCCTCCATCACTGTCCCTCCACCATCACTGTCCCTCCACCATCACTGTCCCTCCACCGACCCCACCCCCTCCACCATCATTGTCCCTCCTCCATCACTGTCCCTCCACCATCACTGTCCCTCCACCGACCCCACCCCCTCCACCATCACTGTCCCTCCACCATCACTGTCCCTCCACCATCACTGTCCCTCCACCGACTCCACCACCTCCACCATCACTGTCCCTCCACCATCACTGTCCCTCCACCGACTCCACCCCCTCCACTTGCACTGTCCCTCCTCCATCACTGTCCCTCCAGCGACTCCACCTGCACTGCCCCTCCTCCATCACTGTCCCTCCACCATCACTGTCCCTCCACCATCACTGTCCCTCCACCGACCCCACCCCCTCCACCATCATTGTCCCTCCTCCATCACTGTCCCTCCACCATCACTGTCCCTCCACCGACCCCACCCCCTCCACCATCACTGTCCCTCCACCATCACTGTCCCTCCACCATCACTGTCCCTCCACCGACTCCACCACCTCCACCTGCACTGTCCCTCCTCCATCACTGTCCCTCCTCCATCACTGTCCCTCCACCATCACTGTCCCTCCACCGACCCCACCTCCTTCACCATCACTGTCCCTCCTCCATCACTGTCCCTCCACCGACTCCACCCCCTCCACCATCACTGTCCCTCCACCATCACTGTCCCTCCACCATCGCTGTCCCTCCACCGACCCCACCCCCTCCACCATCACTGTCCCTCCACCGACTCCACCACCTCCACCTGCACTGTCCCTCCACCATCACTGTCCCTCCACCGACTCCACCCCCTCCACCATCACCGTCCCTCCACCATCACTGTCCATACACCATCACTGTCCCTCCACCGACTCTACCACCTCCACCATCACTGTCCCTCCACCATCACTGTCCCTCCACCATCACTGTCCCTCCTCCATCACTGTCCCTCCACCGACCCCACCCCTCCACCATCACTGTCCCTCCTCCATCACTGTCCCTCCACCGACTCCACCCCCTCCACCATCACTGTCCCTCCACCATCACTGTCCCTCCACCATCACTGTCTCTCCACCGACTCCACCACCTCCACCATCACTGTCCCTCCACCATCACTGTCCCTCCACCGACTCCACCCCCTCCACCTGCACTGTCCCTCCTCCATCACTGTCCCTCCAGCGACTCCACCTGCACTGTCCCTCCTCCATCACTGTCCCTCCACCATCACTGTCCCTTCACCATCACTGTCCCTCCACCGACCCCACCCCCTCCACCATCATTGTCCCTCCTCCATCACTGTCCCTCCACCATCACTGTCCCTCCACCGACCCCACCCCCTCCACCATCACTGTCCCTCCACCATCACTGTCCCTCCACCATCACTGTCCCTCCACCGACTCCACCACCTCCACCTGCACTGTCCCTCCTCCATCACTGTCCCTCCACCATCACTGTCCCTCCACCGATTCCACCCCCTCCAACATCACTGTCCCTCCACCATCACTGTCC
Source organism: Chlorocebus sabaeus (assembly GCF_047675955.1). Classification (NCBI taxonomy): domain Eukaryota; kingdom Metazoa; phylum Chordata; class Mammalia; order Primates; family Cercopithecidae; genus Chlorocebus; species Chlorocebus sabaeus. The sequence goes on along the minus strand of NC_132929.1, from coordinate 3,205,627 downwards.
CTCCACCATCACTGTCCCTCCACCGACTCCACCACCTCCACCATCACTGTCCCTCCACCATCACTGTCCCTCCACCGATTCCACCCCCTCCAACATCACTGTCCCTCCACCATCACTGTCCCTCCACCATCACTGTCCCTCCACCGACCCCACCCCCTCCACCATCACTGTCCCTCCACCGACTCCACCACCTCCACCTGCACTGTCCCTCCACCATCACTGTCCCTCCACCATCACTGTCCCTCCACCGACTCCACCCCCTCCACCATCACCGTCCCTCCACCATCACTGTCCCTCCACCGACTCCACCCCCTCCACCATCACTGTCCCTCCACCATCACTGTCCCTCCTCCATCACTGTCCCTCCACCGACTCCACCACCTCCACCTGCACTGTCTCTCCTCCATCACTGTCCCTCCTCCATCACTGTCCCTCCACCGACCCCACCCCCTTCACCATCACTGTCCCTCCTCCATCACTGTCCCTCCACCGACTCCACCCCCTCCACCATCACTGTCCCTCCACCATCACTGTCCCTCCACCATCACTGTCCCTCCACCGACTCCACCACCTCCACCATCACTGTCCCTCCACCATCACTGTCCCTCCACCGACTCCACCCCCTCCACCTGCACTGTCCCTCCTCCATCACTGTCCCTCCACCATCACTGTCCCTCCACCATCACTGTCCCTCCACCGACCCCACCCCCTCCACCATCACTGTCCCTCCTCCATCACTGTCCCTCCACCATCACTGTCCCTCAACCATCACTGTCCCTCCACCATCACTGTCCCTCCACCGACTCCACCACCTCCACCTGCACTGTCCCTCCACCATCACTGTCCCTCCACCATCACTGTCCCTCCAGCGACCCCACCCCCTCCACCATCACTGTCCCTCCTCCATCACTGTCCCTCCACCATCACTGTCCCTCCTCCATCACTGTCCCTCCACCATCACTGTCCCTCCTCCATCACTGTCCCTCCACCATCACTGTCCCTCCACCATCACTGTCCCTCCACCGACTCCACCCCCTCCACCATCACTGTCCCTCCTCCATCACTGTCCCTCCACCATCACTGTCCCTCCACCGACCCCACACCCTCCACCATCACTGTCCCTCCTCCATCACTGTCCCTCCACCGACTCCACCACCTCCTCCATCACTGTCCCTCCACCATCAGTGTCCCTCCACCGACCCCACCACCTCCTCCTTCACTGTCCCTCCACCGACCCCACCCCCTCCACCTGCACTGTCCCTCCTCCATCACTGTCCCTCCACCGACTCCACCCCCTCCACCATCGCTGTCCCTCCACCGACTCCACCACCTCCACCTGCACTGTCCCTCCTCTATCACTGTCCCTCCTCCATCACTGTCCCTCCACCATCACTGTCCCTGCACCATCACTGTCCCTCCACCGACCCCACCCCCTCCACCATCACTGTCCCTCCTCCATCACTGTTCCTCCACCATCACTGTCCCTCCACCCACCCCACCCCCTCCACCATCACTGTCCCTCCACCTTCACTGTCCCTCCACCATCACTGTCCCTCCACCGACTCCACCACCTCCACGTGCACTGTCCCTCCTCCATCACTGTCCCTGCACCATCAGTGTCCCTCCACCATCACTGTCCCTCCACCGACCCCACCCCCTCCACCATCACTGTCCCTCCTCCATCACTGTCCCTCCACCATCACTGTCCCTCCACCATCACTGTCCCTCCACCGACTCCACCCCCTCCACCATCACTGTCCCTCCACCATCACTGTCCCTCCACCATCACTGTCCCTCCACCGACTCCACCCCCTCCACCATCACTGTCCCTCCTCCATCACTGTCCCTCCACCATCACTGTCCCTCCACCTACCCCACCCCCTCCACCATCACTGTCCCTCCACCATCACTGTCCCTCCACCGACTCCACCACCTCCTCCATCACTGTCCCTCCACCATCAGTGTCCCTCCACCGACCCCACCACCTCCTCCATCACTGTCCCTCCACCGACCCCTCCCCCTCCACCATCACTCTCCCTCCTCCATCACTGTCCCTCCACCATTACTGTCCCTCCACCATCACTGTCCCTCCACCATCACTGTCCCTCCACCGACTCCACCACCTCCTCCATCACTGTCCCTCCACCGTCAGTGTCCCTCCACTGACCCCACCACCTCCTCCATCACTGTCCCTCCACTGACCCCACCACCTCCTCCATCACTGTCCCTCCACCATCACTGTCCCTCCACCGACTCCACCCCCTCCACCTGCACTGTCCCTCCACTGACTCCAGAATACATGAGAACAAATTCATACCTAGCTATATTGCAGTAAATTTTCTGAACTTCAAAAACAATGGGAAAATCTTAAGAGTCACTGCGATAAGTGACAGATTGAGGAAAGGAAGCAGGCGGGCAGCTGGTGGTCTTCCAAGCACTATAGCTGATCAGCAACCAGAGATTCCAGAGAAACATGGAATGATACCTTAAAGTGCTGAGACTAACGAACTGCTGAGCACAAAGGATATTTTTCAGGCACACGTAGGGATTCTGAAAGTGTAAACACAAGTCCCAGGCCCTCATTTGAATATAAAAATATAACTAAAGATTGATCATCAGGAAAAATGGAAATGAATTCAAAAGCAGAGAGTGGGATACAGAAAACGATGAAGACAGAAGTCCGTGAACATGTTGACAAATCCAAATTAGTATTTATTATAAATAATAACATTGATAACTGATCTAGGTAGAGTTTTAAAAGGCAGTGAAACTAAAAGATTAGAAAACGATAAATACAGAAGATAAGAATTTACAAGGATCGGAGTCTGAGAGTCTTGTATGCTATAGGGCCAGAACAAAGTGATCTATCAGATTTCAACCATGTTAAAGAATCATGTTGAACGCTTAAGAATAACTTCTTAAAGAATATAAGCAGAATGTTTAACTTCCAAATCAGTTGGAATAATATGGGAACAAAGAAAACTTTTCAATAAATTAGAAATCAGGAAAGGAGGAGGGAAAGGAAGCCAAGAAAATGAATGGTAAAGAAAACATATCAATGAGACGGTAGAAATCTCTTCAGGTGGACGGGGGAAAGTGGCAGCTCCTATGCCTGTGGCAAGGCCAGGTGTGGAGTTGGACGCCTCTCTTCTACAGCACCTCTTCCCAAAATTTATTTATTTATTTATTTGATTTTTATATATTTAGGGAGTACAAGTTCATATATTGTGTCATGGTGACGTCTGGGTTTTTAGTGTACCCATTACCCAAATATTAAACATTGTACAAAATAGGTAATTTTTAAACCTCCCCCACCTCCCACCTTTCAGAGTCTCCAGTGCCTGTTATTCCACTCTGTATGTCCATGTGTACCCATTCTTTAGCTCCCACTTGTAAGTGAGAATATGCAGTATTTCACTTTCTGTTTTTGAGTTATTTCACTTAGGATAACGGCCTTCAGTTCCATCTGTGTCGCCGCAAAGGACATGATTTCATTCTTTTTCATGGCTGCATAGTAGTCCATGCTGTATATATGGCACAGTTTTCTTTATCTAGTCCTCTGTTGATGGACACTTAGGTTGATTCCATGACTTTGCCATTGTGAATAATGCTGTGATAATCATACAAATGCAGGTATCTTTTTGATATAATAATTTCTTACCCTTTGGCTAGATACCCAGTAGTGGGAATGCTGGATCAAATGGTAGCTTCATTTTTAATTCTTTGAGAAAACTTCCTACTGTTTTCCATAAAGCTGTACTAATTTACATTCCCACCAATAGTATGTAAGCATTCCCTTTCCTCCACATCCTCTCCAATGCCTGTTGTTTTTACACTTTTTAATACTAGTCATTCTGACTGGTGTAAGATGGTATCTCATTGTGCTTTTAATTTGCGTTTTTCTGATGATTAGTGATGTTGAGCCTTTTTTCATATGCTTGTTGGCCATTTGTATATCTTTTTTTGAAAAATATCTATTCATGCCCTTTGCCCACTTTTTTTTCTTTTTAGAGATAGGGTCTCATTCTGTCACCCAGGTAGGGTGCAGTGGCATGATCATAGCTCACTGCAGTCTTGAACTCCTGGGCTCAAGCGATCCTTCCACCTCAGCCTCTCAAGTAGCTGGGACTACAGGCATGTGCCAACACACCTGGCTCATTTTAAAAATTTTTGTAGAGATGGGGTCTCTTTGGGTTCAGCATTATAGGGTGATCATCTGGGAACTTCAGAGGCTGGCAGAGGCGGGGACATGGAAGTTAGCAGAATCATTGTTCTTCTAGGAACACGCTAGAATCATGCTAGATTCAATGCCTGCTTCCATCCAACACAACTCATCCTTTCTCTGAGCTCTTGTCTTCATTTTCAAACCAGTACATTGCACCTTCGTTGCCTCTGGGCATCTCTGCTGTCCCCTCAAGGTCTGGTACATTGCTGGGTTCACGGTCAGCTTGGATGGAATAATCCAGCAGGTGTGACCTGAGAGTATGGTACATGTATTCAATTTTTCAGAGGAAACAAGCTACACACAATGCCAATTTATTTTCTGTTCTCCACTAATCTGTGTTGCAGGTGCTCCCTCATGTGTTGTACCACCCCTGAAGTTTCAGAAATAAATGTATACCCTTCCAGTTAAATGTAGATGAAAAGCAAAGGATGATGGAGTCTCTGGTGCTTGTGACAAAAACAGATTCCTTTCTGCTCACATTTTCAGGTGGTTATAGACTTTTAAATGGGCCCCTTAAAACACATGAACTCTATAACCCAGATATGGCACAACCTACTCCTATTTTAGGAAGCTATTTGAAACCTATTCCATCAAAGGGAACAAAACAGCTTGATGGATAAACCTTCTGCTTTCTCCCAGGGCACATTTCATCTTACCCATTTGTTTCCTTCTTTTTGAAAAGAGTCAAAGAGAAGGCAGGAATAAGCACCTCTCCACCTGACCTTTTCTTGCTTTGCAAAAAGATGATTCTTGCTGGCCTGGGGTTAGAAGAAAAGAAACCAGCAGTCCTTTAGTGGAAACAGGCTAGGCTCCTGGGAAGAACTTGGGGTTGAATTTAAAGAGACAGTCTTGACAAACCTCCTCAGTGGGCTCTGAGTGCTCCTGGACTGGCCAAGTTAGGAAGTGACAACAGGTGCACAGTATTTGGGGACTTGGTATTTGTGCCTGTCAGCTCCCCCTCGGTGTTTCCATGGGAGCCCCACTGGCCTTTCCCAAGCTCCTGCTGGACAAGAAGCACTTTGCCAGTGGCTAAGGTCTGGTACATTGTTGGGTACATGGTCAACTTAGATGCGTGCAATAATGAAGCTGGCATGACCTGAGCGCATGGCACACGTTTTCCATCTTTCACAGGACGAAAGCTACACACAATATAAACGTGCTGTCTGTTCTCACTAATCTCTCTTCACAGCTTGTTCTTCTCCAGTTTTGCCCTTGTCAACCTTAAATGTCTTTCTTGCAGGTCCTCTTCTCTTTCTGTATTAAACGTATTTTGTTTTTTGACTTTTTTTTCCATAAGCAATGCCATTATACTCTTATTTATTTATTTGGTCCATCCTTCCCCACTGATTTTTTTTATTATTATACTTTAAGTTCTAGGGTACATGTGCACAACGTGCAGGTTTGTTACATATGTATACATGTGCCATGTTGGTGTGCTGCACCCATTAACAGCACTATTCACAATAGCAAAGACTTGGAATCAATCCAAATGTCCATCAGTGACAGACTGGTTTAAGAAAATGTGGCACATACACACCATGGAATACTATGCAGCCATAAAAAATGATGAGTTCCTGTCCTTTGTAGGAACATGGATGCAGCTGGAAACCATCATCCTCAGCAAACTATCTCCATTATACTCTTGATAATTTTGTGTACTTGAGTGTGGTGATCGTTTTCTGAGCTCCTAGTTTGTGCCTCGCACAGCTGGGGGGCTCCTTCGGAATACATGCCTGGAGCACCTCCTGAGTCTGTGTTTTCACAAGATCATTTTCAATCTGCAGGTGCTCTGCTCACACTAGGATTTTCCTCCAGCAAAGAAATCCTCCAGATGTAAAATCGTTGGCTGCTGCCCATGAAGCTACTACTGGTTTTCCTTGGTCTTTATTTTTAAAAGGAGCTTGAGATTCCTGAACTTGGTTCTTTTGGATCTGTGGTCTTGCTTCTCACTCTTAGGAAAGAGCTGGCAGTAGGTGTTTTGCTCACATATTGGCCAGTTAGTTCTCCATCCTCCACATTATGCCCCTAATTTCCCTAGGGTGATCATGCCGTTAGCCTCAACGCTGTCAACAAAAAACAACGCCAGGCCATTAGATAGAGAGGGTGAGCAGGAAGCACCTCATGACAGGGCTGTGGAAGCTTCTCTTGCCTCCATTCCCCGAAGAAAACAGTGTTGACATATATAAGAAGCTGACTCTGCGTTAAAAAGCATGTCTGCCGACTTCAGTCTGCAATATCCTCTTCTCTTTTTTAAAACCTACTGCTTAGTCTGAACATGCAGTATATATTAAAGAGAACTTTTTTCTTTTTCTTTTTTTTTTTTAGGACTAGAGTGCTTTAAAGAAAATTCACCAGCTCCATTGTTGGCAAGAAAAGCACATTCTTTTATATGTAGGTCCCAGATGATACAATCCCAATTCTCTTTTGAACACCAAAAATAGAACAGGCCACGCCAAGATAAGCAGATGTCTTACCCAAAATCCCAGACTAGGTACTTAAGCCGCGAAATTAAACAGCCCAGAATACAGTGACCAGAATCTCACCTGTTTGGTTCTTTCTTCATAAAGCTTGGCAGGGGATAGACATACCCTATTGCATGCAATGTGTGCACTACTCAAATACTGGTTTTTTTTGTTTTGTTTTGTTTTGTTTTTTGAGACGGAGTCTCGCTCTGTCGCCCAGGCTGGAGTGCAGTGGCGCGATCTCAGCTCACTGCAAGCTCCACCTCCCGGGTTTACGCCATTCTCCTGCCTCAGTCTCCCGAGTAGCTGGGACTACAGGCGCCCGCCACCACGCCCAGCTAATTTTTTGTATTTTTAGTAGAGACGGGGTTTCACCGTGGTCTCGATCTCCTGACCTTGTGATCCGGCCGCCTCGGCCTCCCAAAATGCTAGGATTACAGGTGTCAAATACTGTTTTTTAAAATTAAATGTTTGCAATTGAATTATTTTGCAAGTGGGGTGTTTGATATTAAAGGAATCTTATGGCAAAATTCCTTCATAAAGCAATAAGTCTTCTTTGTTTATTTAACTGTAAAAATCAATATAATATAATTATGGCAGGTGTGAACAATACAAAAAAATCAATCATCTGTAATCCCCTAACTTGAATATGACTCTTTGCAAATATGCTCTTCTCTAGCTTTTGTGTATTAGGCATATATAGCTTCCTTAATTGAAACTGTGGAATAGAAATAGGTTCTTCTTTCCCTGTCAAACTAAAAGAAAGAGGCTGAGGCACAAAATATAATTAAAAGAGCTTACCTGAGCCAAAGTGAAGACAGCTGCCCAGAAGACTCAAATGCATGTAACCCTGGCTGTGAGCTCCATTTGGCCTTTGTTACAAGCAGATTTATTTATTTATAGACAGAGTCTCACTGTGTCACCCAAGCTGGAGTGCAGTGGCTCAATCTTGGCTCACTGCAACTGCCGCCTCCCGGGCTCAAATGATCCTCCCACCTCAGCTTCCTGAGTAGCTGGGCCCACAGGTGCATGCCACCAGGCCTAGCTAATTTTTTATATTTTTTGTAGAGATGAGGTTTTGCTGTGTTGCCCGGGCTGGTCTCAAACTCCTGAGCTCAAGCAATCCACTCATCTTGGCCTCCCAACGTGCTGGGATTATAGGCATGAGCCACTGCACCTGGCCAATGTATTTATTTTTAAAGTTACTTATTTATTTAGAGAGACAAGGTCTCACTCTGTTGCCCAGGCTGGAGTACAGTGTTGCGATCATGACTTCCTGCAGCCTCAACTTCCTGGGCTCAGGTGATCCTCCCACCTCAGACTTCCAAGTAGCTGGGACTTCAGGCACATGTTACCATGCCTGGCTAATTTTTGTGGGTTTTGTTTATTTATTTTTGTAGAGACAAGGTTTTGCCATGTTTCCCAGCCTAATCTTGAACTCCCAAGCTTAAGCAGTCTGCCTGTCTCGGCCTCCCAAAATGTTTGGATTACAGGTGTAAGCCAGCACACCTGACCACAGGCAGGTTTGGATTACAGGTGTAAGCCGGCACACCTGACCACAGGCAGGTTTGGATTACAGGTGTAAGCCGGCACACCTGACCACAGGCAGGTTTTAAAGGCAGAAAAGGACAAGGAGTAGGCTGATACAAAGTTGCTCGTTAGGAATGCCCATTGATTTACAGAAATAACGTTGATTAGTGATTGGCTATCCATGGCTAAGCTTTACGCTGTGGTTTACAGTGTCTGGTATAACTTGGCCACTATTTGGTCAATTTATAGCTACCTGTGGCAATAGCAAATGGTTTCAGGAGATGAAAACATAGCTCAAAGCAGGGAGTAGGAGGTGACTGTGGTTTCATTTTAATGTCTCTAGGCCTGGTAATTTGAAAGAACTCGTATTCCTCAGTTAAAAGTTATTTTTCTTTTCTCACCACCCCACCTTATATGATTATAACTTGACTATTATTTGTTTTTAAAAGTAATTGTACATTCAACTTGCTCTTGCTTTAGCATGTAGTAAATGTGAGGGAAGTTTTGCACCTGTGCACTCCCACCCACATATAACTGACTCACAGAAGCAGCAGTAGGATAGACACGGTCATTTTGTGGATATATGTGAGGCCCTTCAGTGGAGCTAGGGTGGCTCTTGGAACAGAACTAATAGAATATATTTATATATGAAAGGGAGTTCATTAGGGAGAATTGGCCGCTTGCAAGCTGGGGAAGAAAAAAAGCCAGTAGTGGCTCAGTCCAAGTTCAAAAGCCTCAAAAGCAGGGAAGCAGACAGTGCAGCCTTCAGTCGGTGGCCGAAGGCCGAGAGCCGCTGGCAGACCACTGGTGTAATCCAAGAGTCCAAAGGCCGAAGAACCTGGAGTCTGAGGTCCAAGGACAGGAGGGACAGAAGGAAGCATCCAGCATGGGAGAAAGATGAAAGCCGGAAGACTCAAGCAAGCCAGCTTATCCCACCTTCTTCTGCCTGCTTTTTCTAGCCCCGCTGGCAGCCAATTGGATGGTACCCACTCACATTGAGGGAGGGTCTTCCTCTCCCAGTCCACTGACTCAAGTGTCAATCTCCCCCAGCAGCAGCCTCACAGACACACCCAGAAACAATACTTTACCAGACATCTAGGCGTCCTTCAATCCAATCAAACCGACACCCAAGACTAGCTATCATACTTGACTACAAGTGAGACGACCTGCTCCCACTCTCAGTCTTCTGTAGAATAATTTTCTTAATAAATGTGCAGAAAGAATATAGTGGGCCAGAAAACCCTTTTATAATTACCAGCATCACTAATACTTTAAATCTCAATTTTGAGTATTTTGAGTTTGCTTTAATAGGGCAAATGGCTGAGGCATAAACTTTTCTAGTTTCTTTTTTCCTATATGGCTTTCTCTGATTGACAAGAATGGCTTCTTTTTGAACCTTTCAATTTGGCATTTTCTACATGGAATGTGCCCAAATCAAGTAATTTTCACAAAGCAAAGTTTTCAAACATCAAGGTAGTAGTTGAGACAAAATATTGTATGTGCTATGAAGTGCAAGAAGAAACCTCTTTTGTTGGTAAAGTGAGGCCTAAGTGCTGATTCCCTGTGTCAGCTGAAGATTTGTTGAGGTTCATACGTTTGGCAAGGAGAGCTTTATTTCTCATAACACGTGGCCATCCTGCAGGCTGGGAAGGGTAGCCTCCAGCGCACGCAGAGAGCAAGCACTTTGAGGGAAGAGTAGAGGGAGCAGGAATGGGAGGGTAGAGGCAGCTGAGTCAGGGCATGGATATGCATATTCAATAAGCTATTGGAGGAGTCATGAATATTTATGAAACGAGAGACATGTGTATATGTGCAGCTGAGCTTCATGCCTTTTCATGGGTCTCATGTTCAAAAAATGGTGGTGGTGGCATGATCTGAGGGTAGAGATTTTGGCCGTCTGATGTCAAAAGGTGAAGCAGAGGACACGAAGCCCCTCACTGTGCATCCTCTGAGATTCAGCCAAAACCAGACCAGAAGTGGTGGTCAGTTATCAGGAAGGGGTGCATTGTGAAACTGCTGGGCTGTCATGCTGAGACTAAAGAGGGAGGGGCAGTCTGATCCTGGCCTCAGATGATTGGCTAAAGGCGATAAAGGAATGAGTTGTCCACTTCCTGTTTTCCAGCGCTGGGTTCTGCTTCCTCTTCAGAGAGAATTCTGGTGTAAGGTTACTGAGGAAGGGCACACTGAGGCGTGTCCCACCTCCAGTTCCATCACGCAGAGGAACTCAGTCTCTAAGGTTTCTCTGGGGTCCCCTTGGCCAAGAGGGGGTCGATTTAGTTGGGTGGGGGACTTAGTATTTATTTTCTTTTCTCATCTGCCTTACAGAATCCCCGAACAGCAAAAAAAGAAATCCTCAAACTCTCAGATTCGACATTGGGAGTTAGTGTGGGTGTATGTGCCAGGCACTGTGCTAGACACTCATTAACCTCATATCCTACAGAGAATGTTTAATTAAAAAAGAAAAGACAACATTTCAGATCTTCTCATTCGGTAGTTATTTGCTAGAGTTTCTTCAGTGAGGCACCCAAAAGCTTGTCTTGTGTCAGACAGATTTGCGTTTCTTTCACTTAATTCTGAAGCATGAGTAGAACTGGCGACTTCCTGACCGACTATTATGACTAGACCTGGGGGCAGTGAACACATAGTGGGTGCCTTTGAGTGGCTTGTGTTTTTTTCTTGTTAAGTAGGTTTTTAAAACGCACGTGTGTGTGCATGTGTGCATGTGCACTATGACACGCAGAAAAGCAGACAAAACATAAATATACCTTATGAGATAAGAAGCACATAAGATGATCACATAGATTCAAAAATAGACTATTTCCAGGAACCCCAGAGCTCCCTCCTTTTGAAAGATGGCTAAATGGGTTTTCTTATTTCTCCTGTAGAAAACAAGATTATGCCACCCCAAAATGTGTCTCTTTCGCATAAGGATTAGTTTGACCTGGTTATTTTGTGAAACTGCAGACACAGGAGAAACTCTGAAAACAAAGTCGAAGTGCCCCTTTTGTGAGGGTAAGTTTACGTTTGCAGAGAAAATCTCCGTTTGCTTGGATGTGTCTCCTTTTCTGTACCAGGAGGAGAAAGAGGACTCTTATCAATGAAGAGGCGGCCGCTGAAATCTGCGTAGCAAGCCTGACTCTTAGGTATGGTGCTTTTCCTAGGCACTTCGCCATGACTGGCCTCCCCTACACATTTCTCTCTCTGTTTTTAGCTTCAGATGGTATTTAAGACCAAATACTAAGGCATCTCTTTGAGATTTCTCATTTTTCCCTAGGTATCTCCCATGTGTATTTGACGTGTTTATGTTGACAGGGTCAGTGCCGCATAACTAGATTTCCGTCAACGATGGACCACATATCTGATGGCGGCCCCGTAAGATTATCCTGGAGCTTTTATACCACATTTCTACTGCACATGTTCTACATTTAGATACACAAATACTTACCATTGTGTTTCGATTGCCTACAGTTCTCAGTATAGTAACACTCTGTACAGGTTTATGGGCTGTACAGGTCAAACTAATCCTTATGTGAAAGAGACACATTTTGGGGTGGCATATTCTCATCTTCTACAGGAGCAATAAGAAAACCCATTTAGCCATCTTGCAAAAGGAGGGAGCTCTGGGGTTCCTGGAAATAGTCTCTGTCTTTGGAGCAATGGGCTATACCATTACCGGAAAGGGTTCCGATCCAGACACCAAAAGAGGGTTCTTGGATCTCGTACAAGAAAGAATTCAGGGAGAGTCCATGGCGAAAAGCAAAAGCAAGTGTATTAAGAAAGTAAAGGAACAGGCCAGGTGCGGTGGCTCACGCCTGTAATCCCAGCACTTTGGGAGGCCGAGGTGTGTGGATCACCCAAGGTCAGGAGTTTGAAATCATCCTGACCAACATGGTAAAACCCCATCTTTACTAAAAATACAAAATTAGCTGGGTATGGTGATGCATGCCTGTAATCCCTGCTACTTGAGAGGCTGAATCAGGAGAATCCCTTGGACCCTGGAGGCAGAGGTTGCAGTGAGCTGAGATGGCGCCATTGCACTCCAGCCTGGGCAACAAGAGCAAAACTCCATTTCAAAAAAAAAAAAAAAAAAGAAAGTAAAAGAATAAAGAATGGCTATGCCATAGAAAGGGCAGGGCATTCCTGATAGTAACAGGAGGAATGCACTCACCCTAGGTACAGCGCTTGTGTATATTAGTATACAGGATAAAAAAAGATCATGGGGAGATGTGTTCTGCTATAAGGATTTGTGATAAAGGGTTTTCTTAATGACTATATTTTGCAAGAATCAATATTATTATTTTTAAAGCAAAATTAGGAATGCTTCTGTTCTCAAGATATTGGGATATCAGGACACTCTTAAGTCTGGGACTGTTTAGTAAATGTTATCCATCTGTTCCCTTAACTGTAAACATCTGGAGGCTAGGAATACCTAACTTGGTGGAAATGCATCCCAGCAAGTCCCAGCCTCATTTTTTCCAGCCCTCATTCAGGATGGAGTCGCTCTGGTTCGAACGCCTCTGACAATACCATATTGCCTAGGGTGAAGTAGGCTGTACCATCTAGACTGGTGTAAGTCCACTCTATGATGCTCACACAAGGACGAAATCACCTAATAATGCATTTCTCAGCACGTGACCTTATTGTTACATGACACATGGCAATATAGTTGGCAATATAGTCGTTTGTTTTTCTCCTGTTAGTCTGTCTTTTGTTTCAATGGGTCCCAGCTAAGAACGATTTAGAGGGAAGTTATTTTCCTCCCCGACCCTATTATAACAAATTTGCATGAATTTAGTACCTTAACACACTAATTAGGCTCACAGTTCTGGAGGTCAGGAGGCTGAAATGGTATCCATGGGTTTACAACCAAGGTGTGGGCAGGGCTACGTTCCTTCTTGGTGCCATAGGGAATATTCCATTTCCTTGCCTTTTCCAGCTTCCACACTCTACACACATTCCTTGGGTCATGGCCCCATCTCTGTCTTTGGAGCCAGCAATGGTCAGTCAAGTCTTTCTCTCATGGCATCACTCTGACATGATTTCAGTTGTCACATCTCTGGTTCTGACTCTCCTGCCTCCCTATTTCACTTCTAAGGACTCTTGAGATTACACTAGGCCCTTGGGATAGTCCAGGATAATCTCTCCATTTCACAGTTTTCAACCTTAATCACATCTGCAAAGTCCGTTTTGCCATATAAGGTGCTGGCCTGAAAGGAAGAAGCTGATACAAAATTAAGTTCACTGGGTCCAAGCTTGAGGGCATGAATTCAAGTAGCCCTGAATATACACTCAGATCAGCCACAGTTCCTACTGGGTTTTTTAATGCAAAAAAGGGGGCAGGAAGTGGGCTGATACAAAGTTGTTTGTTAGGAATTCTCATTAGTTTGCAGGAATAACATTGATTAGTGATTGGCTATCCATTGTTAAGCTTTAGGCTGTGCGTTATAGTGTCTGGTGTGGCATTATTAGGTTAATTTATAGCTACTTGTGGCAACAGCAAGCAGTTTCATGAGATGAACACCTAGCTCATGGGGGGAAGCAGGACACAATTGCTGCCTCATTTTAAGGTCTCTCTGAGCCTGATAATTAAAAGGACTTGCATTCCTCAGATAAAAGCTCTTTCCTCAAAAGTAACATGTTCATAGATTTTGGGGATTGGTGTGTGGATACCTTTTAGGGAAGGCATTAGACTGTCTGCTACCATGACACTATCCTGACTTATTGCAGTATGGTTTATGTTATGTTGCCTGAAATTATACAATATGCACTTTTTTTGTATCTCACATTTTTCTCAATACTGTGTGAGAGTCAGCATACTGTTTCACGTATCTCTAGCTGATGTATTCCTAATTGTCTAATGTTTTACTGTATGAATACACCACAGTTTATGTATACACTCTAAGTGGATAGGCATTTGGATTGTTCCCAGTTTGGGGCTCTTACATAGGATGCTGCTCTGGGTCTGCTTGGGCCTGTGTCTTGTTGTTCCTAGAAGTGGCATTGCTGAGTAAGAGAATATACCACAAGTGATGTGAGCACACATCCTAGTTTGCTGGGAACAATCCCAATTTATGCCTGTTGTCCTATCTGGTAAAAACCTACATTTACTCTCAAAATATGGTCACCCTAGTTATAGTGATACTTATTTCCAACTCCAGTAATGCAGTTAGATGGCTTCCAAAGTGAGAGTAACTGGCCAGGTGCAGTGGCTCACACCTGTAATCCCAGCATTTTGGGAGGCCGAGGCGGACAGATCACTTGAGATCAGGAGTTTGAGACTAGCCTGACCAACATGGTGAAACATTAGCTGGGCATGGTGGTGCATGCCTGTAATCTCAGCACTTTGGAAGGCCGGGGTGGGCAGATCATTTGAGGTCAGGAGTTTGAGACCAGTCTGGCCAACATGGTGAAACTCTGTCTCTACTAAAAATACAAAATTAGCTGGGCATGTTGGTGATGCACACCTATAATCCCAGCTACTCGGGAGGCTGAGGCAGGAGAATCACTTGAACCCAGAAGACAGAGATTGCAATGAGCTGAGATCACGCCACTGCACTCCAGCCTGGGTGAAAAGAGTAAGACTCCATTGCCCCCGAAAAACAGAAAACAAAGTGGCAGTAACTTGTGCTCCAGTAACAGTGCGCTCCACGTCCTCACCAAACACTTGTGATTGGCCGTCTTTCTCATTGTAGTTTAATTTGCATTTCCCAATTACTACTAACAAGATTGAGAACCTTTTCATAAATTTATTGTCCATTTAGGACAGTACATTTTTTGAGAAATCTCTGGATCACTTGCTCATTTTTCCATAATGTAGTCTGTCTTTTCTTATGGATTCGTTAGGGATGCTTTTGATATTCTGGATCTGAGTCTTTTGTTGGTTACATGAATTGCAAATCTCTCTCTCTCTGTGGCTTGCCTTCTCACTCTCTTAATGGTGCCTTTTAAGGAATGGACATTCTTAATTTGAATGTGATTTGAATGATTTATCTTTTTATTTATGATTAGCCCTTTTTGTTTCCTGTTTAAGAAATCTTTCTCTACACTCAAGGCCGTGAAAATATTTTCCTTTATTACCTCCTTGAAAATATGTTGTTTTGCCTTTTATATTTATGTCTACAGTCTACCTGAGCTTGATTTTTTTATGTAAGTGTCTTAATTTAATTTAGGAGAGCTAAATAATTAAACATGAGGCCAAAGTACATAAGAAAGCGGCAGCCTTTTATTGCAAATATGCGCACACTCTCTGGTGAGGTTCTCCCGTCCACAAGTAGGAGGGGCGGAAGAAGTCACCGCGACTCCCACCAGCGGCGGACTTTTATGCATTGTTACCGGAAAGGGGAGGGCAGTGGGCGGGATTGGGGTGTTTCCATAGGCGTGGTCGGGTAGGTTTAGGCTCCTCAGATTGACATCACGCGGCGCCTGCTCAGTTGATCTGCATTTTCCCGGACGGGGGGGGGGGGTGGGGGGGGTGGGCTGCATTTTCCCGTGGGCGGGTAAGTTGGTGATGATGAACCCGGAAGCAACAGGGACTGTGCCTTCTTGTTCACCTTCCTCCATTTTGTCCCTTCTCCCTCATCCAAACAGTAAGGAGGTCAACTTTAATTCTGTTTTCAAAAGGGTATATAATACAATAGACCCAACACTATCTATATAAAATAATATCATTTTTCCCCATTGTTTGATGTACCACCTTTTCAAAATCAAGGGTTAACATATGCATTGGTCTGTCTCCAGGCTATCTGTTCCATTTGTCATGAGTCTATTTGTCTATCCTTGGGAACAGTGTCGTGCCACCATCTGAGCTATTACAGCTTTATAATAGATCATGATATGTGGAAGACAAAACCCTCCCTCACTGTTCTTTTTTAAGGGTGTCTTAACTATTCTTAGTTCTTTGCATTTCCATTTAAATTTCAGAATTACATTAATAATGTCGTTTAAAAAGCTCACTGGGATTTTTATTGAGATTGCATAGATCAGTTGTTACTGACCTTCTTGGGCTCTGAATGCAACAGAAATTGACATGAGATCAGAGAGTTTTCCCAGACAAGGCTTCACTGGAGCTTATGCTGGGGCATAAGGGAGGCAGCATGAGAGAGAGAGGGAGGGAGAGAGAGAGAGAGAGAGAGAACTGTCTGGCTGACTCTCTGAAAAGAGCCAGGAGGGCTTTTTTTTTTTTTTTCAAAGGATGGGAACTGACATCAGGGATAGGGTATGTAGGCTGGGTTGGGCACAGTGTGTGAGGGGTAGGGTACACAGGTCAGCATATCTGGTTGTGATGGTTATCTTGAGTAATGGGCCACCTGGTGGTCTGACTGGTGGCAACAAGGTTATAAATCAATTGTTCAACATTCCTTCTTGTGCTGGAACACTCCACAGCCTTGGCTCCATATTTTGGATCTCCTAAGGCCAGTTCCTGGAATTCTTTAAGTAAAAGGACTATTAGTAGTAAAGTGGTGGTGTGGATTTTGTGATCAGTGGGCATACATGAAACAATGTTCTAGGGAAGGTGAACTGAAGCCAAGCCTTGTCCCTCCTCTGTCTTAAATTTAGGGATAACTTACACTTTTACATTATTATATTTTTCTTTTTTTCTTTTCTTTTTTTTTTTTTTTTTTTGAGACGGACTCTCGCTCTGTCGCCCAGGCTGGAGAGCAGGGGCCGGATCTCGACTCACTGCAAGCTCCGCCTCCCGGGTTTACGCCATTCTCCTGCCTCAGCCTCCCGAGTAGCTGGGACTACAGGCGCTGCCACCTCGCCCGGCTAGTTTTTTGTATTTTAGTAGAGACGGGGTTTCACTGTGTTCGCCAGGATGGTCTCGATCTCCTGACCTCGTGATCCACCCATCTCGGCCTCCCAAAGTGCTGGGATTACAGGCTTGAGCCACCATGCCCGGTCTATTATATTTTTCGATATAAAATTGTTTTGGAAAAAGGGAGGAAATGTTAATAATATCTAAAATATTACCATTTTAAATCACTAAAGTGAAAGAAACCTTGGCTGCACATATAGACACATGGCACCCAATATTGATCTTAATACCTATAATATGACCATAGCCACCTCACATTTTCTTGTGTGTATTAATCTGAAATATGTGGCAAAACCCAAGTCTCCTCACTGGTGCTTTTTTCTGAAGCTAAGAAAACAACACCATGGTGGTTTGTGAATTAAAATGTTTTTTTCCAATGGAGCAATGTTGTCTGTGGCACTTTGGTACCAGGAAAGCCCTCAAAGCCAAAGAGACCGCCATTTTGCACAAGAGAAAATCAAGGCAGAGGTAGATTAAGTGACTCGCTCCGGCGGACCCAGCTAGTAAGTAGTACTGTTGGTATTTGAATCTGAGGAGTCTTGTTCAAGAGCTGCTGTCATCAACCATTACACAACATTGCCTTTAAAAATTTGCTTATACCAATTAGGATTTCCTTTTCTCACGAAATGAGGAATATGAAAATTGATAGCTGTTGGCTGGGGTTGAGCCTCTCCAGGGCTCAGTTTGTATCTCTGTCATTCCACTGGTCTTTATCTCATAGTCACAAGATGACTGACACACTCTGGGAATTGAAACTGCGTGGCAGGCAGCACAAAGTTGGGAAAGGGTGGCACCAGCAGTGTCTGCTCTGTTAACAAGAAAGCTTTCCCCTAGGCTCCCTCCAACAGGTGAACATGTCCTCTACCAGAAAAGCTGCCCCTTCACAGTAGCAGTGGGCAGGAGAGACTGTTGTAGAGAGCTCATACTGGGTGAACCGGTCCACAAGGCCAGTCACAGCTTCCGGGACTTGAGGAAGGGCTCCAGCAGGGCACCACAACCAAGTATCATGTTGGTTGGAATGGGCTGTAGTTTCTAGGGTCTCTTACTAAAAGAGAAAAGTTTAAAGTTTCACCATCTTGTTTCTTGGTCTTCATTTAACTTAAACTCTTACTTTGATCCATCAGAAATTTACAGTAGAAAAGAGAATAAGCCATTCCGATGCCCTGAAAGCAGAGAACCTCTTATGTTCATCTCTAATTCCCCACAAAAATCAGCACAACAGGCCGGGCATGGTGGCTCACGCCTGTAATCCCAGCACTTTGGGAGGCCAAGGAGGGTGGATCACTTGAGGTCAGGAGTTCAAGACAAGTCTGGCCAACATGGTGAAACCTTGTCTCTCCTAAAAATACAAAAATTAGCCAAGTGTGATGGCAGGTGCTTGTAATCCCAGCTACTTAGGAGACTGAGGCAAGAGAATCAGTTGAACCTGGGAGGCAGAGGTTGCAGTGAGCCGAGATCGTTCCACCACACTCCAGCCTGGGTGACAAGAGTGAAACTCAGTCTCCAAAAAAAAAAAAAAAAAATTCAGCACAACAGAGTCTTGCACAGGGAAGAGAGTCAATAACCATTTACTGAGTTGACTTGAATTGAGTAACAGAACGGCAAGAAAAGCATATATTTGATACTTACATTGGATAAAAAATTGACAATATAAGGCACAAAAACACCAGTATAAAGTCACAAACCAAATGTTGATCAATTACTTGGGCATCTAAATCTACTTTGGAGGCTGAAGTCTTCATAAGGTATAAACTTTCTTATGCTGGTCATTCGTTCAGCATATTTTTTTCTCCCCTTTTTCATCTTTTAATCAAGAATTTTGTCTCATGATAGCTCTTACCCACTCAGTGGCAACTAATTCTACGAATGAATCTCCCTCCTCTGTGGAGCAGCAGTGTGAGGATGCAGGGTTGGAGACTGTCAGCCCACATGGGATTTTCAGCACCGCGTCTGCATCATCTTTACTGAGCACTAGAATAATTTAGATTGCGTGTTCCATGAGGTCTTTGCCTGGTGGTGATAGACACTTAGGATGATCTCTCAAAGTGCTCCAAGCTTTTGCATGAAGTGGGTAAGCGGTAATGGTGATTTTAAAACAATCATGAGTTTGTGACAGAGTGTATTAGTTTTTTTTTTTTTTTTAATGAAGGCAAAAAGATCAAAGAAAAAGTTTAACACAGCTTAGAATTGAGGACCCCTAATGTCCTTTTCTACTTTCACCACTAATTGTGCAAACTTTAGGCAGGCCAGTCCATCTCCTGAATGCCTGAGTGGAAATAGGAGCCATGGAGCTTCTTTCTGAATTTATCCTCAGAGGGCAGGGCTCTGAACTACTTGAAAGAAATGGTTTGGGCAGTCTGGGGTGTGGGATTTGTTTTTGTTTTTTGCAGACGCCTACTGCCTTTGTTTTGCGCCCTTTTAGTTGAGCCAAGCTCAGATCTGTTCTTCGTCTGCAGGCTGCACTGCTTGATCAGAGATGGCCTGTTTCCAAGATCTGGGCTGTGAGCCAAGCTTTGGTAAAATGGAACCTAAGAGGAAAGAGTCTCATTCCTCTTCTCCCTTTCATTTGGGTCAGACTGTAAGTGGCATCTAAGGCAAAGAGGACACATTTGTCTACTTTATTGTGAGGGCTGAAATGCAGAGCTGGCCAGGGACCCTCATCTGCTCAGGAGTTAGTGGGCTGCTCTCAATGCCCTGGTCATCTGTGATTTCTCCTGAGTCTCTTCCCTGACTTGCCACATCCTCCCACCCTCTGGGCAAATGCCAACTTCTCATCCTCCAAGCAGTGTCTGTCCTGTCTTCCCCTTTCTTCCCACCAGTCTCTTTAGTTCAGTCACCCTCTTTTTCCCTGCCTCTGCTGTTCTTTTCCTTTTTCTCCTTCCTCATGGTCCTTCTTTGAGTTTTTGTTCTTTTCATTTTCCCTTTGATCTTTCTCTGTTTTTGTGCCTTAGAACTTCTGCTATCATTCATGGGCCTTAAAGGAAATGTGGAATCTGAGAATAGGCAGCTACAGCTAATGAGATCAGTCTCTGCTTGGTGCCTGGGGATGGGACCAAAAGATGGCTAACCCCAGACGGCACCATGAAGACAGGCTACTGGGAGGATCATGGCAGCAAACTGCAGCCGTGATCATGGCCCACATGTTTGCCAATTCATTCCCTCACCAAATATTGACTGGGTGCCTACAGAAATGAAGATGCCACTCTATCTTCAAGGGTTAAAGGCTGCTTTTATGGTCTTTCTCCCAAAGTTGTCCAATTAATCCTCATCTCTTTTGTATCAAGATGAGCAACAGGTGTGGAGCATAACATTGACACACAGAGTCACTGAATGATTTAAGCAAATGCCAAAGGATTTGATCATTACTGCAAGTAACAAGAGACTGCTCTAAGCCAAAATATTTTCAATTACATTAGGATAGATAAAATCTGGAAGGGATTCCAGTTGAATTATATGCTGTCACCGGTGACCTGAGGCCACCTTCGGAAATATACATAGAGGCCGGGTCAGGTGGCTCGTGCATACAGTCACAGCACTTTGGGAGGACAAGCTGGGAGGATTGTTTGAGCCGAGGAATTTGAGAGCAGCTTGGGCAAGAAAGCAAGAACCTGTCTCTATAGAAAAAAAAAAATCTTAAAGAAAAAAGAAAAAAAGAAAAAGAAATCTATATAGAATTCGTGAATGACTGTTTACAATGAGGTAAACCCAAGACTCTCCACAAGTATTTGCTCAGATGGAATAGCCTTTCTCCGTCTTTTAAAAGAAATATTAAGGTCTAAAGTAAGCCTCATCTTGGATATTCCTGTTATTCTTACAGAAAAGTAACATAAACAATTTAATTAGTTAAGTAAACAATTTAAACAATAAATATTATAACCAGGTCACGTACCTACACGGGCTTTACCAAGGGGTATGTGATATAGGACACTGTCAAATTAATGGAATTCCTTGCAAAATCAACACAGAGCCTCTATGGGATGACACATTTTAGTTTAGGATCCATAGGGCTACTGGATTCTGCTGAGGAATTCTATAATAAATCCCATTCAGCTATAATTTCCAGGTGTCAGATGGTGCAAAACAGAATGAAAACAGCTTTTTAATGTGCGGGCTCCTTGGTGACATGAACATGTTAAGATTCTACAAGCATTTATGAGTTCCATCTCCTAAGAGCACATTACAGTGCTTGCCTCATCTCAAGCAGGTGATTAACAAAAGTTTGTGGATGGTTGACTCTACCCGGTAAGTCCAGTTAATCAGATTGAATCATTTTCCAGTAATGCTGATTAAACTCCCGCTTGTGCACCATGCATCTGACTTTTCAGAACTCACTATTCATAGGCCGTGAGTCACTGTCCTCCCACCCACACACTGATATCCCACAGTTGTCAGAGTGCGTCTACGCGTTTATGTAATGATTCACCAGGAAAGAAAGGGGAGCTAGAGGAAGGGAAGGACGAAGTTAGACAAAGACAATAAGGAATAGCTATTGTCAAAAATGCTGTTGTCTTTGAATAAAATATTAGCACTATATTTTAAAATTATGTTAATTTGCTT
Organism: Chlorocebus sabaeus; assembly: GCF_047675955.1. Classification (NCBI taxonomy): domain Eukaryota; kingdom Metazoa; phylum Chordata; class Mammalia; order Primates; family Cercopithecidae; genus Chlorocebus; species Chlorocebus sabaeus. The sequence continues at coordinate 3,184,038 of NC_132929.1, read as the reverse complement.
AAAGTCTCTTGTGACAAGTACATGAAAAATAGACCAGAAATTAGGAATTATAAAGGATTTCAAGACAAATCCCAACAGAACCCAATAGAGTAGATGTAGAATGGACAGAAAAATGAAGACAAGGGCTTAATGTAGTTAAGTCAGTAGAAAGGAATCAACAGTGAGAAAATGGGGGCTAGAATGTCCTTTAAAATACTTCAGTGTGGCGGGGCTCAGTGGCTGGTGGCTCACGCCTGTAATCCTAGCACTTTGGGAGGCTGAGAAAGGTGGATCACCTGAGGTCAGGAGTTTGAGACCAGCCTGGCCAACATGGTGCAACCCTGTCTCTACTAAAAACACAAAATTAGCTGGGCATGGTGGTGCATCCCTGTAATCCCAGCTACTCGGGAAGTTGAGGCACGAGAATCACTTGAACCTGGTAGGCGGGGGTTACAGTGAGCCGAGATCGCGCCACTCCAGCCTGAGTGACAAAGCAAGACTCTGTCTCAAAAACAAAAAAACAAACAAACCAAAAAACAAACAAACAAAAAACTTCAATGAAAGTCCTAGCAGCAATGTTTTCCTTACTCTGTGCCTCTGACTGTAAACCAACATAATGAATGTGCTCTCACTGCTACAGTTGGGCTCAGCTTTGAGGAAATATCTATGGTGTTCAGAACACTCTGTCAAGCTCCACGCAGAAGGGGGGAAACGTTCTTCTTTGCACCTTAGTCACTTAATTTCAAATGTAGAGATGGGGGAAGAAGGAGGTGGAGGAAGAAGAGAAGAAAAACCAAATGACACACTTATGTACTTGCTTTGCATGTTGTCTCATTTAATCCTCAGCACAAATCCATGAGCTATTTTGCAGCCAGTATTATTGAGGTATAATTGACTGATTCCAACTGCATAAATTTAAATTACACAATTTGATGAGGCTGATGAAATGATAACCCCAATCAAGGTAATAACTATATCCATCATCCACAGAAGTTTCCTCATAGTAACTCATAATTCCCCCTGTTCCCAGGCAAGCTGACCTTCTTTGGTTACTATAGATTGGTTTGTATTTTAAAGAATTTTACATAAATGGGATCATATAATACATACTTCTTTTTTGGTCTTTTTTTTTTAGATGGAGTCTCTCTCTGTCACCCATGCTGGAGTGCAGTGATGCCATCTCGGCTCACTGCAACCTCCGCCTCCTGGGTTCTAGCCTCAGCCTCCTGAGTAGCTGGGATTACAGGCACCCACCACCACACCAGGCTAATTTTTGTATTTTTAGTAGAGACAGGGTTTCACCATGTTGGCCAGGCTAGTCTTGAACTCCTGACCTCAGGCAATCTGCCTGCCTCAGCCTCCCAAAGTGCTGGGATTACAGGCGTGAGCCTCGGTCTTTCTTTAAAAAAAAAAATAATAAAGAGTGTAGTTATTTTGAGATTTACCCATTGTAATCGGGTTGTTGCATACACCAAAAGTTCAATCATTTTTCTTGCTCAGTAATATTCCATTGAATGAATACATAAAAATGTATTTATCTTTTCAGCTCTTGATGGACATTTGGGTTGTTTCCAGTTGAGGAATATTACAAATAAGCTGCTATGAATGTTTGTATGTGAGTCTTTAGTTTCTCTTGGGTAAGTGCCTAGGAATTGGATTATCGGGTCTTATGGTTGGTGTATATTTAAGTTTTTAAGAAGCAGCCAAAATGTTTTCCAAAGTGATTGTTTTACTTTTAATTCCAATTGGCAGTATATGGAGAGCTCTGATTGCTTCACATCCTTGCTCACATGTGGCTATGGGTAAACTTCATTTTTGCTATTCTAGTGGGTATATAGTGGTACCTCCTTGTGGTATTTATTTGCATTTCCCTTATGGCTTATGATATTGAGAATCTTTTCGTATGCTCATTGGCCATTTGTATATGTTTTATACTGAAGTATTTGCTTAAATATTTTGCTCTTTTTTGTGTTATGTGTGACAGAGTCTCACTCTGTTGCCCAGCCTGGAGTGCAGTGGTGCAATCTTGGCTCACTGCAACCTCCGCTTCCTGAGTTCAAGTGATTCTCATGCCTCAGCCTCCTGAGTAGCTGGGATTACAGATGTGTACCACCATGCACATCTGTAATCCCAGCTACTTTTTACATTTCTAGTAGAGACAGAATTTCATCGTGTTGCCCAGGCTGGTCTTGAACTCCTGGCCTCATGTGATCTGCCCACCTTGGCCTCCCAGAATGCTGTGATTACAGGCGTGAGCCACCACAGCTGACCTCAATTTGAACTGGGTTGCTTGTCTTTTTGAAATTAAGTTATAAGAGTTCTTTATAGATTCTAAACACAATTTTTTTGTTGGATATAGGTTTTGGTTTACCTTTTCATTTTTGTTACTGTATCTTTGAAGAGCAAAACTGTTATTCTGAATAAGTTCCATTTACTAACTGTTTTCTATCAATCATAACTTGCACTTTTATATTGTAGTTAATAAATATTTGCCAAATCCATAGTCACTAAGGTATTATCTTAGGACGGGCGTGGTGGCTCATGCCTGTAATCCCAGCACTTTGGGAGGTCAGGGTGGGAGAATCACTTGAACCCAGGAGTTCAAGACCAGCCTGGGCAACACAGTGGAACCCCATCTCTCTATTTATAGAAAAAAGATATCTTAGTTTTTCTTTAAGAATTTTTATAGTTGGAATTCTTACATTTAGGTCTAAGATTCATTTTGAGTTAATTTTGTATATAGCGTAGTAAAGGCCAAGGTTCATTCTGATTTTTATGTTCGTTTTGATATTATGTTTCAGCACCAGAAAAGTCAGTATTTTCCCTATTGCATTACCTTGGCATCTTTAATCAGTCAATCTCAACCAATTGATGACTGTAATAATGGAGTAGGGGTACATTTCTAGATTTCTCCTGATAAGTACAGCTTAAAATTTGGAAAATGACATGGTGATGAGTTTTATTTTTACTTCAGATACCTCGGACTGGAAAGTGGAGAAGCTGCCAATCTGGAAACACCAGTGGACACAGAACGACAACAACAAGAGTCTGAGAAAAGTTTTCCCTCTAGCCACAAGACTAGCGAAAGGGCAACCCTGACAAAACAAACACTTTTAGATAATTGACACTCTACTCTCACCACACATTACAGAAGAAAAGTAGAGGCCCCATCCATACCCCCACCAGCAAATATAGAATGCAGAGCACAGGCTTCTACACTTGTATCTCAACCCTTCCTCCCCTACCAGAGTGCTGTCAGAGAGGGCCCACAGGAAGCCAGCCCTCCCCTCCCATCAGTGTCAGTGGAGACCACACAGAGCCCACAGGAAGCCAGCCCTCCCCTCCCATCAGTGTCAGTGGAGATCACACGGGGCCCACAGGAAGCCAGCCCTCCCCTCCCATCAGTGTCAGTGGAGATCACACGGGGCCCACAGGAAGCCAGCCCTCCCCTCCCATCAGTGTCAGTGGAGATCACACGGGGCCCACAGGAAGCCAGCCCTCCCCTCCCATCAGTGTCAGTGGAGACCACACAGAGCCCACAGGAAGCCAGCCCTCCCCTCCCATCAGTGTCAGTGGAGACCACACAGAGCCCACAGGAAGCCAGCCCTCCCCTCCCATCAGTGTCAGTGGAGATCACACAGGGCCCACAGGAAGCCAGCCCTCCCCTCCCATCAGTGTCAGTGGAGATCACACGGGGCCCACAGGAAGCCAGCCCTCCCCTCCCATCAGTGTCAGTGGAGACCACACAGGGCCTACAGGAAGCCAGCCCTCCCCTCCCATCAGTGTCAGTGAAGATCACACAGAGCCCACAGGAAGCCAGCCCTCCCCTCCCATCAGTGTCAGTGGAGACCACACGGGGCCCACAGGAAGCCAGCCCTCCCCTCCCATCAGTGTCAGTGGAGATCACACGGGGCCCACAGGAAGCCAGCCCTCCCCTCCCATCAGTGTCAGTGGAGACCACACAGAGCCCACAGGAAGCCAGCCCTCCCCTCCCGTCAGTGTCAGTGGAGACCACACGGGGCCCACAGGAAGCCAGCCCTCCCCTCCCATCAGTGTCAGTGGAGACCACACAGAGCCCACAGGAAGCCAGCCCTCCCCTCCCATCAGTGTCAGTGGAGACCACACGGGGCCCACAGGAAGCCAGCCCTCCCCTCCCATCAGTGTCAGTGGAGACCACACAGAGCCCACAGGAAGCCAGCCCTCCCCTCCCATCAGTGTCAGTGGAGACCACACAGAGCCCACAGGAAGCCAGCCCTCCCCTCCCATCAGTATCAGTGGACATCACACGGGGCCCACAGGAAGCCAGCCCTCCCCTCCCATCAGTGTCAGTGGAGACCACACAGAGCCCACAGGAAGCCAGCCCTCCCCTCCCATCAGTGTCAGTGGAGACCACACAGAGCCCACAGGAAGCCAGCCCTCCCCTCCCATCAGTGTCAGTGGAGACCACACAGAGCCCACAGGAAGCCAGCCCTCCCCTCCCATCAGTGTCAGTGGAGACCACACAGGGCCCACAGGAAGCCAGCCCTCCCCTCCCATCAGTGTCAGTGGAGACCACACGGGGCCCCACAGGAAGCCAGCCCTCCCCTCCCATCAGTGTCAGTGGAGACCACACGGGGCCCACAGGAAGCCAGCCCTCCCCTCCCGTCAGTGTCAGTGGAGACCACACGGGGCCCACAGGAAGCCAGCCCTCCCCTCCCATCAGTGTCAGTGGATACCACACAGGGCCCACAGGAAGCCAGCCCTCCCCTCCCATCAGTGTCAGTTGAGACCACACAGGGAGCCTAGACTTCCATCTTCACTCAGCTAGTGTTGATAAGGCAACTCTCCGCCTCCCTGCTGGGGTGGTGGCAGAAGAAGCCTGGATGAGAGTCAGAACTTTCACCACTGCTCAGTGGCATTGAAGGCCACCACATACGGCTTTAGTGGATGCCACATGAGCAGTGACAAGATGCCCCACTCCTTCACAGGCAGCGGCACACGAGTGTAGCCCTCGTGTGAGCTGGCACTCTCACTAATACCCCACAGTAAAGAGGAGCTACCCCCTCAGGTGTCAATGGAGGTCAAGCAGTAAACCTGGGCATTTACCCACTTGACAGTAAAAACGTACCCACTGGAACTTCTCCTTCCCCTGCCGGAGCAGTGTCAAAGAAAGCTAGTTAAAACAGAAAGTTTAAATAAGATCCAGAGTCTCCTAATATAATCACCAAAATGTCTAACTATCAATTTTAAATGTATATATTATACAAAGAACAAGGAATACTTCAACAGCAAAATGAAGAGGAGAGGGGAAAGAATCAGTGAACTTGAGAACAGAACAAGAGAAATACCCAACTGAACAACAGAGAGAAAATAGATTTCAAATAAATAAATGAATCTTCAGAGACATGAGTATAGGGAAAAACATAATAATGTCAAACAATAGAAAGTAAAAAATAAGAAACAAATTGGAAAGCAGCCAAAGAGAAATGATGCATTATATTTAGGAAAAAACAATTTGAATGACAGTAAATGTCATGTCATAAACCATGGAGATGAGGGGAAAGTGATACAACATGTTTCTAGCACAGACAAAAGAATTGTCAGTCCAGAATTCTGTATCCAGTGAAAATATTCTTCTGAGTGAAGGGGAAATCATTCTCATATGAAGAAAAATTAAGAGAATTTGTTGTTAACAGAAGTTTTGAAAACAGAAGGAAAATGATAAATGAGAATGTAGGAAATCGACAAAGAATAAAAAAATAAAAATAAAAATATGAGTAAATACATTTTCTGAATAACGTTTGATCATTAAAGCAAAACATTGTAACAATGTCTAATGCAGTTCTCAATCTATAAGGGGATGATTTCATGTAAATATATTACAAATGGGGAAGGGTAAATTGACAAAGGAGGGAAAGTGGTAAAGGAGGGAAGTGGTAAAGTGTTGCCACCAGTATATGGTGATAAGTTACATATATATAATGTAATACTTAAGAGTAACCATTTAAAAAACTATACAAAGAAATGCACTCAAAAATACTGCATACAAGCAAAATTTAGTTCTAAAACATGTTCAACAAAGCCACTGAAAGGCATGAAAAAGAGAAAGGAAAGAAAATAGGATATACTGAAAGCAAAAAATGCAGGAGTTAAGTCTTAAAATATGAAAAATTACGTTAAATGTAAACGGTCTAAACATAGCAATTCAAAGAAGGAGATCAGCAGACTATACTAAAAAACAATTCAAATACATGCCATTTATAAGAAACTCCCTTCAAATACAACAATGTAGATAAGTTGAAATTAAAAGGATGGAAAAATGTTTATTGATGCGAGCATCAATCAAAAAAATTAGGAATAGATATATTAATATCAAATAAAGTAGACCTCAGAAAAAAGAAAATTGCCAATGACAGAGAAGAATATTACATAATGATAAAATGAATGACTCCACTAGGAAGACAGAAGTCTTAAATGTGTATGCACCAAACAAGAGAGCTGAAAAACAGATGAAGCAAAATGTGATAGAACTGAGCGGAGAAATGGACAAATCCCCACCTACGTTTGTAAACTTGTGCATTACTTCTTCAACAACTGATAGAAAACTAGACAGAAAATCACCAAAGATATAGATGAACTCAACAAACTATAAACCAACAGAATCTAACCAACATTTATAGAACATTCCACTCAACAACAGCAGAATCACTCTTTTTAAGCATCCATTTTCATGGATATATGAGAGAAAAAGCCTCAGACAATTTAAAAGAATTTATTTCAAATATAATATGTTCTCAGACCACAACAGAGTGAAACTAGAATTCAACAATAGAGATAATAAGAAAATCTTAAAATACCTAGAAACCAAATGACACGCTCCTTAGTAGTCTGTGGGTTGAAGAGGCAGTCAGCAGAGAAATTTTAAAACCAAATTAAACTGCATGAAAAATAAACACATAACACATCAAATTTGTAGAACACAGCTACAGCAGCGTTATGAAGGAAATTTATAGAACGGAATGCATTCCTTTTCAAAGGAAAAATCTCAAATCAATAAACTTCCAGCTCAAGAAATCAGAAATAGAAGAGCAAAATAAGCCCAAAGTAAGCAGGAGTAAGTAAATGATAAGCATAACAGCAGAAACTAATAAATTGAAAATAGAAAAATGAGAGAAAAATCAGTAAACCAAAAAACTGGTCCTTTGAAAAAGATCAATAAAATTTGCAAACATTTCTGGTGCTGATTGAAGAAAGAAGAAAAAAGAAATAGCAAATACATAGCAAGACAGGAAAAAAGAAAGAGGATACACATTACTAATATCAGAAATAAAGCAAGGGATATCAATTCAAACTCTGAAGACATTAAAAGATTTATAAAGCAATACTAGAAACAATTTAGATAAAATGAACAGTATAAAATAAGTTTTACAATTTAGATAAAATGAACAGTATAAAAGCACCACAACTCACTCAATATGAAATAGATCATTTGAATAGTCTTATCACTATTAAGGCAATTGAATTCATAATTTTAAAATTCTGCAAAAAGAAATCTGTAGGCCCACATGGTTTCATACCAGTTCTACACAATCTCTTTCAGGAAATCTATCAACTCAAACTAAAAGACCAGTATTACATTGCTATTAAAACCAGACAAACACAGTGCAAAAAGAAAACCATAGACCAATATCTGTCATGAATATACATACAAAAATCCTTTCATAGTTAGCAAATATAATGCAATAGTATTTAAAACAACTATATACCATGACCAAGAGGAATTTATTCTAGTGGTGCAAGGCTGTGTGCGTATTTGAAAATAACCATATTAATAAGCTAAAGAAGAATCACATGATTATATCAATTGATGCAGAAAAAGCATTTTACAAAATTTAGAACCCATTATTGACACAACCCTCAGAAACATACTGAATAGACAGGAACTTTCTCAACTTATTAAAAAGCATCTACAAAAACCTTTCAGCTATATCATACTTAATGCTGAAGATTGGGTGCTTTATCCCTAAGATTGAGAGCAAGGCAAAGATTTCTACTCTTAACACTGCAGATGCGTACAGAACTGGAAGATGTAGCCAGCCCAATTAGGCAGGGGTAGGACATGTAAATCATACATATTAGAAGGGGAGAAATAAAACTGCCCTATTTGCAGTGGATATTATCTACATAGTACATTTCCTGGAGTATACAAAAACTCCTAGACCTAATAAGTGAATTCCATAGAGTTACAGGCTACAAAATCAACATGCAGTGATCAAATGTATTTCTGTATACTAACAATGGACACATGGAAGCCAAATTTAAAAATACAATACCATTAACAATAATTCAAAATTAAAATGGAGAAATACATAGTTTTAAATCTAGCAAAACATTTACAGGACTTGTGTGCTGAAAACTATAAAATGCCAGTGGAAGAAATGAAAACCAGATGGAAATAGAGAGCTATTTCATGTTCAGAGATTTGAAGACATAACATAGTAACAATGTCAATGGCTGGGCATAGTGGCACGTGCCTATAGTCCCAGCACTTTGGATGGCAGAGGCTAGGGGAATACTCGAGTCCAGGAGCTCCAGGCTGCAGTGAGCTATGATAGTGCTACTGCACTGCAGCCTGGGAAACACAGAGAGATCCTGTCATCTTAAAAAAAAAAAAAAAAAAAGAGGCAGATGACAAATAAACACATTAAAAGATGTTCAACGTCATTAGCCATTAGGGAAATGCAAATTAAGACTACAATAAGATATCACTACACACCTATTAGAACAGCTAAAATAAAAAATAGTGACAATACCAAATGCTGCAGAGGAGGAACCGAATCTCTCATACCTTACTGGTGGGAATGTACACAATGCTACAGCTATGATGGAAAACAGTTTGGCAGTTTATTAAACAGGTAAATGTACTCTTAGCAGCCGGGCGCAGTGGCTCACGCCTATAATCATAATCCCAGCACTTTGGGAGGCTGAGGTGGGTGGATCATTTGAGGTCAGGAGTTCGAGACCAGCGTGGCCAACGTGGTAAAACCCCGTCTCTACTAAAAATACAAAAATTAGCCAGGTGTGGTGGCACACACCTGCAATTCCAGCTACTGGGGAGGCCGAAGCAGGAGAATCGCTTGAATCTGTGCAGTGGAGGTTGCAGTGGGCCGATATCGCGCCACTGCACTCCAGTCTCCTGTGAGACCATATCTCAAAAAAAATAATAATAATAATATATATACAACACTTAGTGTATACCCATGGACTTTTATCCCAGAGAAATGGAGACTTATGTCTGCGCAAATTATGTACATACTTGTTCACGGCAGCATTATTTGTAAATAGCCAAAAACCGGAAACACCAGAATGTCCCTTACAGGTGAGTGGCTGAACAAACTGAAGTAAATTCATACCATGGATTACTACTCAGCAACAAAACAGAATGAACCATGGATACAATGACTGGGATGTATCCCAAGGGCATTATGCTAAGTGAAAAACAGCCAATATGAAAAGGTCACGCACTGTACAATACTGTTTATATACCATTCTTGAAATTATAAAATTGCAGAGACGGGAAACAGATTGATAGTGAGGGCTAGCACAAAGGTATCTTTGTGGTCATGGAATAATTCTGTATTTTGAGTGTTGTGGTGGCTACACAAATCTACATATGTGCTAAAATGACATAGAGCTATGCAGTCACATTGTATCAATGTTAAATTCCTGGTTTTGATATTGCACTGTAATCATGTCAGATGTGACTGTAGAGGAGAAACTGGGTTAAGGATCCGTGAGACCTGGGTGCTGCCTTTGCAACTTCCTGTGAATATTTATTTCAAAAGTTAAAATATCAGTGGAAGATATATGTGCTGGTATTTTTGGACTTATTCTGTTCCATGGATCAATATGTTTATTCTTATGGTCATTTTATAGTAAGCATTGAAATCAGGTAGTGTCATGAGTCAATTACTAAAATACCTGCATTGGGTGTACGTTGAAACTCAGACTCAGAGAGGTAGATACCTTTTTTAAGGTCCGTCATCTGGAAAGGGCAAAATGTATTTAAAACGAGATTTTCCTAATTCCAAAGAGCTTGTCCTCTTACTGGCGTTAATACCTGCATACACTGATCATAAATGTACAGAAGTGACCTTGTGCTCAGGTCTTTACTATTCAATGTGCGGTCCCAGATCCCACAACACAAACATCAGCTGGAAGCTTGTTAGCAATGTCGACCCTCAGCTCCTCCCACACCCCCTGACGAACTGAATTAGAAGAGCTTCAGGTGATTCCACATTAAAGTTTGAGGAGCACTAGGCTCACTGCCCAATGTGTTGCTCCTATCAATTCCATATTCACTGCTTAAGTCATTTGATCAGATTGTGAATATGAGATAGTTGATCTATTAAATGATGAATGAAGGTAATTTTGAATACCAGATCTTGAAAAACATGAGACGGTTACAATTTTACATTTTCGCATACCTTTGTGAAAATCCTTGGCTAAGACTTAGGAGTCATAAAACAGTCTTGGTGAGAGTTTGTAGGGGTAGGTAACTAGGTGAGGCTTGGCTATCACCCAGAACCTACCCCTGACAAGGGCAGGGCTGCTGTTTTATGGTTTCGACTTTTACATATTAAAGTTTTCCATTTGGTCTTGATTGTTTCGGGCAAGAAATAAATTATAATTCAAATTGTTTATTGCCTCTAAGTAATGTGTCATTTCTGTCTGGCTCCTTTGAAGATTTTTATCTTTAGTTTTCACAAGTTTAATGATGTTGTGTCTTGGTATGGACTTTGGGTTTATTTTATTTGGGATTCAAGCTTCTTGAATCTGTAGGCATGGTAGGCTGACAAATTCAGTCCTCCCCTCAAAAAAAGATACCCATGGAACCTGTGGACATTACCTTATATGGAAAAAAAAAAAAAAAGGGTCTTTGGGGTAGACATGGTGGCTTATGCCTGTAATTCCAGCACTGGGAAGCTGAGGTGGGAGGATCGTTTGAGCCCAGGAATTTGAGAACAGCCTGGACAACACAGTGAGACTCCATTTCTACAAAACAAAAAAATTTTAAAAATTAGCCAGGCATGGTAGTGTGAACCTGTAGTCCCAGGTGTATGGGGGGCTGAGGCGGGAGGACCGTTTGAGCCTGGGAGATCAAGGCTGCATCGAGCACCACTCACTCCAGCCTGGTGACAGAGTAAGACCCTGTCGCCAAAAAAGGGTGGGGGTGGGGAGTCTTCCAGATGCGATAGTTACGCATCTTGAGATAAAGGGGTAATCTTAGATTATCTCAGGGTGGGTTCTAAATACTATCACAGGGATCTTTGTAAAGAAAAGAAGAAAAAATTGCCACACAGAGAAAACACGGAAAAGAGAAGGCAGAAAACACAGAAAACAGAAAAGAAAACGATGGAGGCAGAGACTGGAGTGATGGAGCCACAGACTGGAGCACCAACAGCCCACTGCTGGAAGAGGCCAGCCGTGGAGTCTTCCCTGGAGCTTTCGGAGCCTGCGGACACCTTGATCTTGGTCCAGTGATTTTTTTTATTTCTGACTTCAGGCTTCCAGAACTGTGAGGGAACACATTTCTGCTCTTTTAAAACAAGAGGTTTGTGGTGATTTATTATGGCAGCACAGGAAACTCATGCAGCACCTTTATATTTTTTACCAAATATGAGAAATTTTCAGACATGATTTCTTCTGATGCTTTCCAGTTCCACCCTCTCTTCCCTCTTTTTCTTTAACTTTAGTGATTTGAATCTTAGCTCTTTTTATTTCTTACTTTTATTTTTATTGAGATAGAGTCACGCTCTCGTCACCTAGGCTGGAGTGCAGTAGCGTGATCTCAGCTCACTACAACCTCTGCCTCCAGGGTTCAAGCCATCATCCTGCCCCAGTCTCCCAAGTAGCTGGGATTACAGATGTGTGCCACCATGCCCAGCTAATTTTTTTGTATTTTTGTAGCGACAGGGTTTCACCATGTTGATCAGGCTGGTCTTGAACTCCTGACCTCACGTGATCTGCCTGCCTCGGCCTCCCAATGTGCTGGGATTACAGGCGTGAGCCACCAGGCCCGGCCCTAATCTTAGCTCTTTTTACTGTCTTACAGTTCCCTGAACCTCTGTTAATTTTTTTTTTAGTCTCTTTTCTTTCTGTTATTCAGATTGGGTTAATGCCACTGATTTGTCCTCATTTATTGTTTCTATTTTCTGTATCTCCACTCTATTATTAAGTGTTTCCAGTTTGTTTTTCATTTCAGTTATTTTATTTTGCAGTTCTGTAATCTGCATCTGGTTCTTTTAAAAATAATTTCTATTTCTTTGCTGCATTTTTCCATTTTTTCAGTTTGTTTCAAGAGAATTTTAACCACGTGTGGAGGCATTTTTATGATGCCTGCTTTAAAGTTCTTGTCAGAACATTCCAAAAACTGATGTTGCCTCTTCTCATTCAAACTGTGGTCTCCTGGATCTTGGCTTTTGTGGGGTTTTCAGTTCCATCCTAGCCTTTGTGGATATTACGCTATGAGCCTCTGCATCCTATCCAATCATCTTCTTTTAGCCGGCAGTCCCCCTGGAAGTAGCACAAGGGCCAGGTGGGTGACTGTGTCCATCTTCCCACTGAGCCCTGCCAGTACCAGTGTGAACACTGAGCAAGCTGAATTCACACCGCCTCCTTGCACTGCAGGGATAAAGGTTCAGCCTTCCTTCATTGTTGACCCCTTCTGGGTGGAAGCTGGGCACTAATTCACACCACCTCGTTGTCTACAAGGTTCAGGAGCTCAGCTCAGCTCTTTGCTGGGCTCTGTTGATCCCAGGGAGTGAGAAGCAGAGGGCTGACTTCCGTCATGGGAGTAGAGGCTCAGCTCACCCTGGACCCCTGACTCTACCATGGCAGGGAGACCTGTGTGTCTCACCTGTGTCCCCAGGCAGAGGGTGCACCGTGAGCTCCCTGCTCAACCCCACCGCAGCGGGCCACCACCTGCTCTGTGGCAGAGGGGGCAGGTGGAAATCAGCACCCTGCCAGGCCACCGACATGGATAGGAGTGGTTATTTTTTTATTATTACTTTTTTTTCCCTGTTATCCAGCTGGAGTAGGGCTGGCATTGCCAAAAGATTTTCTGTCCTTAGCCCAGCTCTCCTGGCCCGAGGCTTAGCATGCCAGCCTGCCTGGGGCCTTCTGAGTCTGTGCCCGCGGCGGTCTGGCGGGAGGCTCTGTGGCTGCTCTGTGGGATACTGGGAGGCAACCCCACATGTGGTTTCCCACATTCCTAGGCCACGGCCTATTGCTCCTCCCACCTGTCGGTCTCCCCAAGTACGTTTGATGTGTTGTATCGGCGGTTTTTAGTCTTGAGAGGAGGTCCTAGAGCTATAAGTCATCATGCATTGATGATTTTGTATTATTTTATTGGGTGATGGGTTCTCATAAAAACCTGAAAATGACTCAAAATTCCTTCTGGGACTGAAATTCTCAGTCTTTGTCATTTCGCCTAGGTGAGACACAAATCCTGTCCCATTCATTGCATTCCTAAGGCTGCTGGTCTTTAGGTCGCTACCCAAGAGAGGCAGGGAATGGTTTAGCGTTGAATGTGGACCCCCAGCCACCTGGCTTCCCCTCCGGACTCAAACACTTAAACAGTCGACTTGGCCTGTCTTTGCCTCAGTCTGCTCATCTGTAGACAGGGGATAGTAACAGTGTTAGAAAGTGCCTGGCAGAGAGTAAATACTGTACCTTGCTGTTATCATAATTCCTTGGCTTTGCAAATATTATACCCAAGAATTGCCTCCTCCTATGGAATTCTCTCTTTTAATCTCACATATTTTCTCACTCAGACTCTTTTCTATCTAAATTAACATGAAGTTTGAACTGGGAAGGATCAGGTACAGAAAGGCATGGGATGAAGGACCTTCAGCTCTGTGTGGGGCGCAGGAGATCTGAAGAACAGCCTGGAAGAAGAATGTGGATGACCAGTCACCGCCTTTGTCCACCTGAGTGTTTTTAGAGAACTCTAACGAGGGATTGCATGAAGAAACTGGATACAAATAATTATGTGTAAGTGAGTCTGGGTTCAAATAATAGTTTCCTAATAGATCTTCAAAAATACTGTTCAACTTTCTTGTCCACTCAGCCAAATCCGGTCTTCCGGAAGTGAGCGAGAGTTCATCCTTTCCCAGCGGGTGCAGGTAGAAGGAACGGTGTTCAGAGGGTCCAGATATTCCCTCCGGCTGCTGTGTCGTGAGTAATCCACAGGGAGCTTTTGGCTCCCTGCATTTGCTCGGCTCTTTTAAAAGTGTTAAAAATAAAGCATTTACATCATTATTTTATACACTTATTATAGGATTATTCATCTTAGACCAAAGTCTCATTCTAGTATTTTTGATTATAGACAAGGCAATGGTCCAGATACTTTCTAAAGCAAAATTGCTTTCTGTATATATTGAAGAAAACCAATGGGAAGAAGATGTCTAAAGCAAGCATGCATGAAGGCCTAGGGCTTTTTGTGTCAGTATAAACAAAATGCAGCAGGGCATTTCCATGAGTTTCTTTTTGCCATACTGATGAAAGACTAGAAATGACAACAAGGTATATTGTTCTTTGTGCGGGGAGGGGTAAGCATTAGGATGAAAGTCACTTCCAGAAGCTACTAGGTGGGCATGAGGTTGCAGGGGAGGCTATGCTGTCTTCCTTCCATATTCATGATTTTATCCCACTGCCCCTGCCGGACCTCTTATCAGAGCTATAAACATTTCTATAGCTATGAGCATATTTTCATTTGCATGACCTTCACTTATTTCTGCAAAGTCTGTAGCTAAAAGGCTGGGACACAGACGTCACCTGCTGCTCCAGCCCACCTCCCACGAGGTCAGCCCTTATGCATCTCCACCCTGTCTGCCGGTGGCCGCAGCGCTCATCCTCAGCCCCAGGTGTGCAACAAAAAGGAGCTTCTCTTAACTCCTAATTGCATGGAAAGGCTGCAGATATTCCCTGGTTTTACTTGCATAACCTTTAGGTATGTGTTGTATGAAACCACGTCTTTCCCATATTGATATTTCATGAGGAGGGACATCATTCTGACAGGGATGTCAAAAGCAACAAAATGTTCCTCCTTCACTGACATAGAACCTCCTGCTCTAGGCCACACACAGGGGTACAGAGATGAATGGTGTGGTCAGGTGCGAGGGGCTGCAGGCCTGCATTTGGAATGTCTCATCACAGCCTCCAGTTGTCCCAGTAGCATGCACAGGGGGCGTGGGTGAGTCTGGATGGGCCATTGAAGACTTCTCTAGGGAGAGACGTTTGTGTGAGATCACAGACGATGTGTGGGCATGTGCCAGGTGGCAAAGAAGAGAAGGCTTGTGAGGAATGAAACTTGGCATTCATAAAAGCAGCGTTTTTCTCAAAAGCCAGTGTCTTGCATTTAAGTGGGATTAGAAATAAATATTCCCAACCATGGGCGTATGGAGGTGAGGAAGATCTGTGGCCCAGGGCAGCCCCGGAGAGAGGACCTCTCCCTGCCAGGACAGATCCTCTTCAGGAGGCCCCTGATGGAAAGGCAGTGGTGGGCCTGGGGACTCCAGGATGTTGGAATCCTGCCCTGGATGGAGAGGCTCAATGCAAGTGAGAAAACCGGTGATGGCCTCTGGGGCTTCCCTCACCTGTAGATTTCAGATACAGCAGGTAAGAGACAGACTTGGAAAACTACGGAAGCAGTGGGGCCTGGGGTTCAAAAGAGGGAGACACATGGAAACAGTGGTGATGAGGGACCAGTAGATACCCATGACCTCAGCCTCCAGAGAACCCTGCAAACACTGACCCAAGATGTGATCAGCTGAAGCCCTTCCTGGTTGATGACATTTCGGGCTGCCCAGGTGTGGGGCTGCACACACAGGTGCAGCCCAGGATTTTGTTTTCATAATGAAGTCTCTCATCTTCTCTAGGCTTCTCACCTCTTAGCCTGGGCTGTCATCCAGGTCTTGGAGAAGTCAAGCAACTTGCCATGGGCAGGAAAAGACGGCCCAGAACCCAGAACCTGGAAATACTGATATTTGGGGAGAGGGTCATGTTTCCCCCAGACATCTCTGCCCCAGCCCTCAGCCGTTGGGGTGAAGAGGTGCTACCCGATTACTGCACGACTGGGTGGATTGCCCTTGGATTGCGTCTAAAATTGCATGTCTATTCATCCATCAATTCACTCCATGAATATTTTGCTCATCTACCACTCAAGTAGAGTCAGCAAACATCTCCTGAGCACCTACTTTGTGCCTAGTACTATGTGCTAAATCCTGGGCACACTAATAAGACACATTTCCTATTATTGTTCAGATTTGTGATTTATGAATAAGACACATATTCTACTACACTTCAGAATACTGATTTTTAATTGCAGTGAGGGAGGAGATAGGTCTGCAAATCACATAAGGCCTTTCCACCACTTTGCCCCACTAGGTGGGACTTTCTGCTATTGACTATTGGATTCTATCAAGTTCCTCAAACAGGTTAGAGCAGACAAAGGGTTAAGAACCACTGATTTAGGTGCCAAAGCTAAGAAAATATAATAGCTATCAGGAAACGTAAGGACAAGATACATGTCCATGATATACTACACGCAGGTTGAGAAAGTGCTTTCCAAGTTCCTGGAAAACAAGGATCTTTCCAAGGATTCTCTCCAGTGGCTGTTCACACGTGTGTGGGCTCAGGGACCTGGGCAAGGGCTGTGTGAGCTACGGGCATGAAGGTTTAATCACAGGACATCATTTCTGCCAGGAACAGCATCATGAAGGATCTGGAGTGAGTGAGCAGGTCCCCAAGGGAGGCAGTATGGAGTGAGACCTGAGCTAGAGGCTGGGGCTGTGTCTGACTCCACTGAGGACTGGCCAGTGTGGGTCCTTCTGGTTGTTCCTGTGCCCGCCTGTGCTCAGCCTCCTCAGCAAAACGAGCAGCGAGAGAAGGTGACACCAAGATTCTTTCCAGCGCCTGAGCCTCTGACTCCAGCTGCCTGGCTCTGAAATCACCGGCTGCCCCATGAAGTCCACCACTCCTCTGTTGGTGCCCGTGCTCCCCCCCCCGAATCAAAAGGGCACTGGCCATGTCCCTACTGTCCTGGCTGTGTCCAGCCTCTACCAAGGAGTTACCCCATTCAGATCATCTCCTTGGTCCTTATCAGCAATTTGGGCTTCCCTTTCTTCCTGTGTCCTCTCCCTATGAGCCGGTAAGTGCGGTCAAACAAACAAACAAACAAACAAAGCCACTGCCCTGCTTTGAAAAGCAATTCAAAGGCAGAGGGATTTTAGAATAGAGCACCTGCCCACCTAATCATCCCTGGACCCTGTTTCCTTACATCCTTTCAGATCTCCTTCCACCTGAAGCGTGTGCCTCCAAAAGCAGTGGCAGGTTCTGCTTCACACCCCAAGAATGACGCCTGGCACACACTGATCCTGCTGCTTTAGAAGGAGATACTCAAGCGCTGGAAGTCTGCTTGGCCTGTAGAAAAGGCTCCGTCCAGCGGCTGCGTACTGCATTTTCCATGTGTAAGTAAGAATATGACTCTGACACAGGGGAGAGAGAGGGATACCGTCTTGCCACCCAGATGTGTATGACAGATGTACACAGGACTAGTACCCATGTGTACAGCATCCTGTATAGTGTGTGTGCAACATGCCTACCATATATAGGTAATGTGTTGAGATCCGGGCAGACTTCCAATAGATAGCATTTGCATGAGTAAGGAAATCTGCCTCTCCCTGGGTCCTTTTAACAGTCACCTGACCTGAATAGCTGCTTACATATTTTTATTTTAAAAAAAAAAAAAAATCTCCAAAGCAATGGTCTCCACGTGCCAGTCCCTGAACAATGAAGTTTTCAACAGCTTCCATCAAAACAAATAAAGTAGGACAATGTACAGTTAGCCCTCCATATCCATGGGTTCTGAATTCCCGGATTCAACTAACTGCAGAGCAAAAAACAAAAAAAATTTAATGCGTCTGTACTGAACATGTGCAGAGGTTTTTGGTGACGATTCCATAAACAAAACAGTATGACAACTATCAACATTGCATTTTCACTGTATTTGGTATTATAAGTAATCTAGAAATGGGAAGATGTGTGAAGGTCATCTGCAAATATAACAGCATTTTATACCAGAGACTTTAGCATCCACGGATTTTGGGATCCAGGGGGTTCCTGGAACTAGTCTCCCACGGATACCAAGGGACGACTGTACTGCTTTCAGAAAATAAACTATAATCAACCTGAGATTATGTCCTTCTTACTTTTTCTGAAGTTAAAACAATTTTTCTTAATCAAATGATTGTGACAATAAATTATTTTAAAGCATTAGGTAATTACTGGCAAAATAAATAGACCCTCCCCCACCTTTTAATTTAGTGCTTTGTAAATTTAAAAAATCTGGTAACCAGCCTAGCGCCATGGCTCAGGGCTGTCATTCCAGCACTTTGGGAGGCCGAGGTGAGCAGATCACGAGGTCAGGAGTTTGAGACCAGCCTGACCAACATGGTGAAACCCCATCTTTACTAAAAATACAAAACTTAGCCGGGCATGGCAGTGCATACCTGTAATCCCAGCTAGTCAGGAGGCTGAGGCAGGAGAATTGCTTGAACCTGGGAGGCAAAGGTTACAGTGAGCTGAGATTGTGCCACTGAACTCCAACCTGGGCAAGAGAGTGAGACTGTCTAAAAAAAAAAAAAAAAAAAAATCTGGAAACCACCAATCTGTTGGGTAAAATTCCATGTTGGGTAATGTATTTGGGTTTTGTATTATACAGTTATTGAAGGAGAGAAGGAAGGAACAAAGGAAGGAAGGAAGGAACAAAAAGAGAAGGGAAAATTCAAGTATATCTGCATGGAAAAAAGTTACTTTAGGTAATATTCGAAGATCGATGACAACTATGGAAATTATTTACAATTTATAGCACAGACAAATATTTCTTAAGATTAATAAGGACTATAAACCAACAGAAAAATGATTAACACCTACAAATAGAGTGTTAAAAGAAAAAGAAATACTTTTTTACCCAAAATAACTACAAGATACCAATTTTCACTGCTAGATTTGCAGTCATTCAGAGTTTCATTATGCACCATGTTGAGGATGTTGTGTTGTGGGAGACCTACGTGCTCCTAGGAGTGTAAATTGCTGTAACTGTATGGAGAGAAATTTAGCGATGTTTTCACAGGGTGATTCCACTTTGAGGATTTCATCCTGTAGATGTATTTGCACATGTGTAAAATGATGTATGTACAATGTTAGTCCTTGAAGCATTTCTGCAATAGCAAAAAATTAGGAATACCATCGAAATTTCCATCCACTGGGGTCTAAGCAGATATGGAACACCCATAGAATGGAAGACTGTGCATGTAAGTACGTATATATGTATGTATTTATCTATTTTTTGAGGCGGAATCTTTCTCTGTCACTCAGGCTGGAGTGCAATGGCACAATCTTGACTTACTGCGACCTCTGCCTCCTGGATTCAAGCGATTCTCCTGCCTCAGCCTCCCGAGTAGCTGGGATTACACGTGCTACCATGCCTAGCTAATTCTTGTATTTTTCATAGAGATGGGGTTTTGCCATGTTGGCCAGGCTGCTCTCAAACTCCTCACGTTAGGTGATCTGCCCACCTCGGTTTTGCAAAGTGCTGGGATTACAGGCGTGAGCCACCACGCCTGGCTGACTGTGCATGTATTTAAAAGAATGAAGTGGTCTCTATGAACTGATGGGACACTATCACTGAGATCTGGTGAAGTGGAAAAAGTACAGCCAAGTACATGTGCACAGTGGACCACCATGTGAGTACAGCAAACAAACAAGAAAGGACTGTAAAACCCTGTTTATCCATAGCTATCTCTGGTGATACAAGTAGACAAGAAACTGGTTGTATTAGTTTGCTAGGGCTGTCATTAACATAGTACCACAACTGGGTGGTTTAAACAACAGAAATATATTGTCTGGAGGCTGGAAGTCCAAGATCAAGGTGTCAGCAGGGTGGGTTCCTTCTGAGGCCTCGCTTCTTGGCCTGTAGAAGGCAATCCTCTCCGTCTTCCTATAATCTTCCTTGTATGTGTGTCTGTGTGTCTCCGTGTCCACATTTTCCCTTTGTAAAAGAACCCAAACTAGTTTATAAGAAATTAAGGCCCTCCCTAAGACCTCATTTTAACTTGATTACCTCTGTAATGACACTATCTCCAAATAAAGTCACCTTCAGATTCCAGGGGTTGGGACTTCCACATGGCTTTTTTGGGAAGATCCCAATTTAGCCCACAGCATTGATAGTAGTAATGGCCATAGAGGGAGGAGAATTGATGGCCAGAGCTGCGAGGGAAACTTGTTTAACAATTTTGACCTTTCTGCATATACAGCCTAATCAAAAATGAAATAAAGCAAGTTTAAAACTGCAGAAGAATGAGGGTGGAGAAATGGTCAAATAACGTCACAAAAGGAAAGAGTTGTAGGTATTTGAGGTCAAAACAGCAGTGAAGCAGCGGAAGGGCATGGTTCAAGAGGTAAGGATTTAGGATGGGAAGGAGAGCAGGGGTCGGTGAAGGAAGAAGAAAAGGTGTGAGAGGTGCTGTGGGATACAAGATGTCAGAGCACCTAGCACTCACCAGTCCATCGGTGACACTAGGGAGCCTGGTCCAGCATGAGTGTGGAATCTGTGTTCACCCCCAGCAGCCTGCCCCCTGGTCACCCCAACCACTGAGGCTTTTCTGGACATGGCATGATGACCTGATATGGCGTTTGGTGTCATTTGGGGTGTGATGTGGGACCCTGATGTGCTGTGCTTGCTGCTCCCACACACTACACTACTGCTGATGTATAACAAAAATGTGAATATTGGGTGAAAAATGCCAAGAAGTAGGGGAAAAATACCTAACAAAGACACCTCTTTGAATCCTTTGAATCTGAGCACTTTTTGGTAACCCTGTCCTTCAATAGGCATTATATTATTTTTGTGGTTTGCTCTGCAGTTGAAAGGGAAAAGACCCTTGGAAATTGCTGTCCCTTGCTTGGGATTCTGCAGACATTGTACTACTGTTTTGTTGCACGATGTACCTGCTGGTGTCAGGCAAGGAAACCCTTGTCTCTTCTGCGAGTGGAGACAGATGGTTCATCCCAGAAGTCAATGGTCAGTTCTTCCTTATGGAAGGACAAGGAAAATTCACGTCCTTCGGCCAACTGGTGGCTCCATTAACAACCTTCAAAGCCTCTGCAAAAACCGTGGTCCCAACCAGGATGTTGGTTTACTGGTCATGGCAAGAATGAAAATAAAAATCCTGGGATCTGTAGTCTGAAATATTTTTAGAAGGTCTATAAGGGCAAGACTTTATAATTCAGTTTCAGTTCAATTAAAAAACATCCTTTGACTGCCTGCTGCCTACTAGATTCTGAAATAAGTGTTGGTGAAACAGCAAGGAATATGACACGTGGAGTTTTATCCTTCCGGAACTTTTAATCCAGTGGAGAAGAGATGTAAACAGGTGTCATGAGTTCAAATCCAGCTCACAACTCTACTTTTGTAAAACTCCATTTCCACTTCAAGTCTCCCTTCCTGCTTCTGAGGCCTCACATGGCACGAGGTCTCTGGGCACAGGTGGTTAGACGTCCACCCGGGGCTGTGCTGAGACACTCTAATTCCCTGAGGCCCTGTCAGTGGCTCTTCTGGCCCCTCCTGGTCATCCCTGGTATTCCGGCCCTCCTAGGCTGAGACATCTCTCTGGGACACAGACAACTTTTTCTCCAGGGCATTGCAGACACTGGGTGCTCCAGACATAGACGGTCACTTCCTACGTGGTCGTTCCTGCCTCTCTCCAAGAAGGTGTGATGATGGCCTCTGTCTAGAGTCCTTTTCTCCACCACAGTCCTTCCCACACAGAAGACCACCGTGGCTGTGCGAAGCCATCCCCTCCAGCGCTCCACCATCAGGGCTGCTCCCTCCTCTCCCACAAGGCTGTCTTGAGCCTTGTGGCATTTTATTAAGTGTGACAGTCATGGCATTTTATTAAGGAAGGCGGCCAGGGAAGACCTGCTGAAGAACAGGCTTTGGGTCTGAGATCCGAAAGGTTGCCTAGTAGTGAGAACCTTGCAAAGGGAGCAACAGAGTCTTCTGTGCCAAGTGGCATGCGGTGCAGAGAATGCGCGACTACCTAACATTATTTCATATCTTCATTTACTAAACGATTCATTGACTTTCTTGCTCACTGTGGATTCCACAGCGCCTACATTAGTGCCCAGAACTGCCCAGGTGTGTCAATAAATACACACTGGAAAGTGATTCATTGCCCAAATCAAATTGGTGGGCACCTTCTCAGCCGATCATCACGTTCTCAGTGATGTCTAAACACACATTTAGATACCAGTCGTCCTAGAGACAGGCAGCACTCCTGGCCGTGCTTCTCCTTCCACACTCTGAGCCCTTGTGTGTGCAGCTGACAGCTCACTTGGCTCCAGGAGCTTGGAGAGGTGCGTGCTGACCTCTGCTCAACAAGCGCTTGTCAAGGACTTTGGGAAATCCCTGCTTGGACAAGCAGCCCGGGATTCTCATTAGGTAAAGGTTGTGGAAGTGGCGGTCATGCTGTCACTGTCCCTGATGTTAATATAGGAGTTAAGAAATTATTTAGGCAGATAGTGAGGTAAGGAAGTCCTTGATTAAGGCTTTCCTTTTAATGAAAAGCTGCCCCAAAATAATTTCTAACAAAGAGCAGCCTCTGAAATCCAGTTGCAGACATAGGCAAGCTGGAAGCTGTGTGGGTGAATGCTGGCAGCTGCGCCAATGGGAAAAGGCTACACTGGGGGGAAGGCAGATTCAGTGTGGCAGCTCCAAAGTCTTCCCCTCTCCTTGTCAAGCACATGCCCAGTAAGGCGCAGGCAACAGGGCGCTGGCCAATCAGAGACCCCATCTGCATAACAGAAGGTTAGGGCAGGGCAGCCAGCTTCCTCAAAGCTCTGTAAGTGTGGTGTCCGGAATTGGTTCCTTCCGATGGGTTCTTAGTCTTGCTGACTTCAAGAATGAAGCCGGAGACGCCTATGGGAGTGTTACAGTTCTTAAGGACGGTGAGTCCCGCTTGTTCCTTCAGATGTTCAGATGCGTCCGGAGTTTCTTCTTTCCGGTGGGTTCGTGGTCTGGCTGACTTCAGGAGTGAAGCCGCAGACCCTCGGGGTGAGTGTTACAGCTGGCACAGCCGGCTCGTCCGCAGTCGTTTGCTCCTCCGGGTGGATTCCTGGTGTCATTAGCTTCAGGAGTGAAGCTGCAAACCTTCACAGTGATGTCACAGCTCATAAAGGTACTGTGGACCCAAACAGGCAGCAGCTGCAAGATATATTGCAAAGAGCAAAACAACAAAGCCCCCACAGCATGGAAGGGGACCCCAGCAGACTACCCCTGCCAGCGCCAGTGTTCCTGCTTTTATTCCCTTGTTTGGCCCCACCGCATCCTGCTGATTGGTGCATTTTACAGAGAGCTGATTGGTCCATTTTACAGAGTGCTGATTGGTCCGTTTTACAGAGTGCTGCTTGGTGCATTTACAAACCTTTAGCTAGACACAGAGCACTGATTGGTGCATTTATAATCCTTTAGCTGGACAGGAAAGTTCTCCAAGTCCCCACCAGACCCAGAAGCTCAGCCGGCTTCACCTCTCAATGTCACACCGGGTCCAACCAATCTTTCGGCCCTCTGTAGATCAGACACCACCTCTCACGGCTGTCTATAAAATGTGGTGCATTCTGCCGTATGCTGGAAGTCCCACTGAGGTGCCCCCCCGCCCCCCACGAGAGAGAGAGCTATTCTCCTTTCTCTTTCTTTCGCCTATGAAACTTCCACTCTTAATTCCACTCCACGTGTGTTCATGTCTTTGATTTCCTTAGCATGAAGCATCAAACCTTGGATATTTACCCCAGACAACAATGCCGCTTCAGTGTTACACTCCTGGTTTGGAAATTTGTGTGTGTGTGTGTGTGTGTGTGTGTGTGTGTCTGTATTAGCAGGTTAATTTTTAAAAATCTTTATTTTCCCGGCCTTATTTTATTTTATTTTTAAAAAGGGAATTAGGAATATTTTGTAGTTAAAAAAGATATCTGTGCTTGCCATTCTGTATACTTATGGCCAGATCCCGGATGGTGCTTTTACCAGTTTGTGTTCTCTGCCTCATTGTTTTGATGGCTTCCATTTTCCTTATTTCACTAAGGGTCAAAACTATTGCAATAAGGGAGAGAGACAGAACTCAACTCCAAGGACAGCAATGACATCTGGGTATTTGTAGCCAACAGGCAAGGACACAGGATCAATGGATGAAAAATTACTAAGAGGGATTTGATGAGATGTCAAAGATGGGGATTGAAACTGGGCTCAGCAGGCCAAGGACAAGGCTTGGTTAAGATAAAGGGCTCCAGGAGCCTGGCTAGGAGGGAGTCCTTACCAAAATTCAGTGACAAAATAAGCTTGGTATGCTAGAGAACAGTTCATGTGGCATTTAACTCAGGAACTCTGACATGAACTAGACTCCTGTGATCAGGGGAGGAGGCTTAGGAAAGGGGCTGCACAGATGTCCCTTGAAGTGTAGGGTCGGGGGAGTCAGGGAAGGCCAGAGAGAGACATCACCTGCTGGAGCCCTGGCCCTCCCTGCAGGGGCGAGAACTGTATCCTGCAGAGGCAAAAGACAGATGGGTGGACTGTGTTTTAACATGGAAATGGCCCCGTTTGATCTGGCTGGGCAACCAACGTGTAACGATGGAAAGGAACAGCAAGGCATCAGGCATGAGTGTGATTGGTGAGCCCAAGGCCGACCCACAGAAGCCCTGCGGGGGGTGCCCTTTGTGTTCCTGAGTGCTGTGTCAGCTCCATGGAGGAAGCAGGAGCTTGCAGGCTCATCCGCAGTCTGTGTCCTGGAGGATGAGGGCATCCAACCCGCCTCCTGCATGGGCAAGCGCCGGGGCACAGCCTGTGTGGGGGCAGGTGAGCTCGTAGGGGCGAGAGAGTCATTTTTATGGCCCTAAATTCCAGGACTAAATGTATTCTCATTACATTTTGTGCTTTTTAGAGAGCACGTCGCAGAATTGAGCTCATTTTAAGCACGGTTTCCACTTGTGTACGTATATTTCTGAAGCTAGATGGAAAGAAAAGACATATGGGGGAATTCCAAAAGTGGCTTCTGCATGCTGCCCATTGACCGTTTGCTGAGGAGCACCGCACCCATAGTGTCCTGGGTGGAGCCAACAGTTATCCCGGGAGAAGGCAGAGCCTGGTGACCCTGACCCTGGGACCCTGGCATGGGCCTGAACACTGGCAAGCACATATGGAAGGTGGACAGGGCTTCCAGGTGCCTTTTGAGTTCCAGATGCCATTGCAGACAGCAGAGAGGCTCAACCCATTGCAAGGATGCCTTTAAAATCTTTATTTAGGAAGTTCAGTTCCTTGGCTCACACAAAAGCTAATTTGAAGAACAATTGAACGGCTGAGAACATCCAGATTCGACAGCATTCGGAGAGACAGTCAGTGACTGATGAGAGGAACCAGCTTATATTTCTGAAGCCCAGGGGCCTGCTGCCAGGACTCTTATTTAAAACATGCCTCAGAATAGGCCCCTGTGGGCGCCAGCAAGACTTGCCTTAGAATACTTTGGAATAACCCCATGCTTTCGTGGCCAAAGCTGTACATTTTTGGATGCCAGGTTTCTATTTGAAACTTGTCACTGTGACCTGCAGACTTGTAGCTGCTGCCAATCGCACAGTCGGAGTTTTTCCTCCTGAGTGAGGATCCAGAAATGCATGCCCAGCTGAGCTCCCAGCATATTGATAATCTGGGGCCCCTTGAATGAAAATGGTAACAATTGCTTCAGTAAAAATGTCAGATGCTTTTGGTTAAAAATAACCACAGAAATCCTAATTTTAGCTACCTCAACCATAAAGGGGAGTGCTGGCCCAAATCACAGTCTGGAAGGAAGATCCAGTGATAGGTGTTGGGGCACAGGAAATGATTCCCCAAAATATGGCTCTTTGGCATGCGGAGTGCTTTGACAATTGAAAGGCCTCCACAATGAGCCTTAGAACCAAGGTTTCTCTCTCACCTTTTCCCCACCTCTTTTTCTCCCTGATATTCCTTCCTGAAGCCCAGGAGGGACTCTTCTCTGGAATTTCCTTATCTAAGAAAGCTTAAACGCAATTGTCTTAAGACTCCCTCCTTAGGAATCTCATCAAAGAACCAGGACCATCAAGCACTGGAGAAGAGAAGAGACTCAGAGTCCTCACCGTGCCCAGATGGACTTTTCATCTGTTCTTCTAAGAGCAGCTCCAAGAGATTGTCTGGGGGGCTTTACCTGCAGAATAAGACAACCTTTGTTCCTGTGAGCTCTGACTCCACTTTCCCAGAGCATCTGCCTCCTACCTTTGGGGTCCGTTCATCCTCCCTAATGATTTCCTGCCTATCAAAAGATCATCTACATTTCCCATCACCTCCACCCCTAGGAAAGGGTAAATGAACTTCCATAGGGCACTGAGTAAGCGGGTGATCACTCTGTGGTTGTCCCCTGTGTATATTAATAAATTTGTCTTTTTTCTCTGTTAATCTGCCTTTTGTCAGTTGATTTTCAGCAAGGCTTCAGAGGGCCAAAGGGAAGTTTCTCCTTCACTCCTACATAGGCATTCCTAGCACGTTCCAAAATCTCCTTCTCAGACGTGAGACCCCTTGGAGTTAAGCATATTTCAGGACCAACAATAAAAATGATGTGTGTTACTTTGGGGGAACATTAAGAATCAGGGTGTGAGTCTCCACCTTTCTCCCCGTGGCAGGTCATTGTGGAGTCACCCATTGATTTGAAGGTGCACAGGGCAGCCTGAACCCAGGGCCGCCCCTCGGGGAGCACTGCCCTGGAGCCCACCCAGGCCCACAGCTGGCCATGAGTGAGAAACTAACTTTTGTGAGTTGCTGAGGTCATGGTTTAGGATCACCCCATCTTCTTGCCCATCCTGGCTGGTAGAGTCTTCAAAGTGGGTTTTATCCAATGACTCAACAATGACCCCGTGGACTGGCTCTTTCTGTCCCTCTGCCCTCTGAACCATGGCAAAATGGATTCTGTACTTGCAGAGACTTAAAGTCTGGAGCTGCACTACCCAGAAGGCGCCCACAGCCTCCCTTCCATCACATTGGCCAAAATCAGGCTATAGGCCCATTTCTGAAGCAAGTTTTTCATCCAGGGAATGCCATAGACTTGGGTAAAGGGCCAGCCACTGGGGCAAGATCAGGCTGTGGGATCACATGAATCCTATTAGATGAATCAAAGCCAGCTCCTGTAGAAGGGCATGAGGCTATTGTGCCCTGAGGCACATAGAAGAGGGGACAGGTTAGGGAGAAGAGAATGAGGTGTGGGTTGGGGATTAGGAGGCAGGAAAGCAAAGTCATGTGCAGGTGAACATGAGCCTGTCAAGATCCACCCCAAGGCCTTCCTAACTTTCCTGCAGCATGGCACACATTTCATTTTTCTCAAGATCAATGGGGCAGCGAACATCTGAGTTCACAGTAAAGAATGAACCTGTAAACAACAAAATAAGCCAGGCACAGGAAGACAAATGCTGCATGATCTCACTTATATATGTGTAATCTGAAAATGTTGAACTCATAGATATGGTGAGTAAAATGGTGGTTAGCAGGGGCTGGGACATGGGGAAGGGGAATGGGTAGAGGTTGTTTAAAGGGTACAAAGTTTCAGTTACATAGGAAGAATAAGCTCTTTGAGATCTATTGCACAGCATTGGTGAATATAGTTAAAGTATTGTATATTTCAAAACTGCTAAAAGCAAATTCCAAATGCCTTACCACAGAAAATGATAAGTGATGTGGTGGACAGGTTAATTAGCTTGATTTAATCATGCCACACCAAACTTCACATTATACTCCACGAATATATACAATTATTACTTGTCGATTACAATTTAGATTTTTTAAAAAAGAAACTGTAAAAACAAATTTTTAAAAAGGCTCTTCTAAGTCCATTAAGAAAATGAAGGCCAAGAATGGTGGCTTAACGCCTGTAATCCCAACACTTTGGGAGGCCAACGTGGGAGGATTGCTTGAAGCCAGGAAGTCGAAGCCAGCCTGAGCAACCAGGAGGCTGAGGCCAGCCTGAGCAACAAGATGAGACCCCATCTCTACAGAAAATTAAAAAATGTGGTGGCATGCACCTGTAGTCCCTGCTACTTGGAAGGCTGAGGTGGGAGGCTGAGGTGGGAAGATGTCTTGAGTTCAGGAGTTTGAAGCTGCAGTGAGCTAATATCATGCTACTGCCTCCAAGCTGGGTGTCAGAGCAAGACCTCAGAAAAACAAGATCATGAAAACATTCTCTCATATCTCCTTCCAGAATTGTTTTAGCTTTCACATTTAGGTATATGACCCAACTCAAACTAATTTTCACCTTTAGGGTAAGATATGGGTAAAGTGTTTTCTTTTTTCCATACGGGTATCCAATTGCTCTGTTTATTAGTAAGACCATCTGTTTCCATCTGAATAGCGGCAGCACCTTCGTAGTAAACCACATGTGGGTCTATTTCTGGATCCTCTGTTTGTTCCACTCTTCTCTTTGTCCATCCTTCCTCTAATACCAGTCTATCTGAACTCCTATAGCTTCAAAATAATTCTTGAAATCCTTGAACTTTGCTCTTCGTCATTAAGTTCTGTTTCTTTCAGGTCTTTTGTCTTTTCATATACATTTTAAAATCAGCTTCTCAATTTCATCTCTTTAAAAAAACTGTTTAGCTATATATGAATTCATCCAAAGATATCGGGGGGGGGGGAGTTAACATCTAAACAACACAAACTTTTCAACCTCTAAACGTGGAACATCTTTTCATTTATTTTGGTCTTCTTTCGTTTCTTGCAGTAAGGTTTTCTAGCATATTAATCAGAATTCTCCAGAGAAACAGAAACAACAGGATGTGTATATACAGAGAGATTTATTTTTAAGGAATTGGCCTACAAGATTATGGAAGCTTGTAAGTCCAAAATCTGCAGGGTAGATTGGCAGGCTAGAGACCTGGGGGAGAATTTCAGTCCAAGTGCAAAGGCAGTCAGCTGGCAGAGTTCCTTCTTGCTCAGGAGAGGCCAGTCATTGTTCTATGGAGCCCCTTTAGCTGACAGGGTGAGGCCCACTCACATTATGGGGGGTAATCTGCTTTACTCCTAGTCTCCTGTTTGGTTGATCTCAACAAAAAACACCTTCACGGAAACATCCAGAATAATGCTTGACCAAATATCTGGACACTATGGCCCAGCCAAGTTGACTATAAAATTAGCCAGTGCAAGTCCAGCCCTTGTCATCCTGGCAGCTATACACATCTCCTTAAACCATACTTAATTTCCAAACAAAGATGATAACAAAGTCATCTTTCACCTAACTGCCCTGCATACAACCAAAAATGCACTAACCCCCTCCCCAGAAGAGTATGTGGCATCCTTAGGTGATGCTTATGCCTCTCGATAGCCTGCAACTTAAATACTGTAATGTAAAGTTAACAATACAGTCATGGCCGGCGCGGTGGCTCACGCCTGTAATCCCAGCGCTTTGGGAGGCCGAGGTGGGTGGATCACAAGGTCAGGAAATCGAGACCATCCTGGCTAACACGGTGAAACCTCATCTCTATATTAAAAAATACAAAAAAATTAGCCGGGCATGGCGGCGGGCGCCTGTAGTCCCAGCTACTTGGGAGGCTGAGGCAGGAGAATGGTGTGAACCCAGGAGGTGGAGCTTGCAGTGAGCTGGGATTGCGCCACTGCACTCCATCCTGGGTGACAGAGCGAGACTCTGTCTCAAAAAACAAAACAAAACAGAACAAAACAATACATGTCCCATATAATGACCTTACGGTCAAGAACAAACCTCATATACAGCAATGGTCCCATAAGATTATAATACTGTATTTTTACTCTACCTTTCCTGTATTTAGATATATTTAGATATCCTCATACTGACAAGTGTGTTACAACTGCCTACAGTATTCAGTACAGTAACATGCTGTACAGGTTTGCAGGCTAGGGGCAGTAGGCTGTCCCATATAGCCTGGGTGTGCAGTAGGTGTACCATCCAAGTTTACATAAGTACACTCAACAATGTTTGCATAACAATGAAATCACTAAATCACCTAATGATGCGTTTTTCAGAACATACCCCAGTCATCAAGCAACACCTGACTATACTTAAATACTATGATATAAAGTCAGTAAGAGGATAAGAGAGGGAGGAAATGAGATACTTGCTAAACATACACACACACAAACAAACATATTCATAACAAAATCAGGATGAAATAGTCATAACAATTACAATGCTGGTTTCTGGAACTGGTCACGTGGTCATAGCTGGTGCTTACAGCTACCTTCTTCCACTACCATTCTATATTCCCTTTGCCCTCATCTGGTTGTGTTTTTATACAGAGTAGAGTGATCCAAATCTTAATTCCTGACGTGTCTGAGCCATTAGTAGTCCTGCCTGGATTGGGTTGGTGTAGTTTTCCATTGACTTTAGGAAATGGAATAGGGCATGGTAACACTAAGAGATGTCCTAAGGGACTTCCTGTATTCTAGACATACTCTTCCTTCCCTCCATTGTGGAGTAGTACTCCAATTTCTGCTTGGTAGTGAGAATCAACCACCCCAATCACCACAGTAACTCCCTCATTTGCCTACTCATTCAGAGACCTGAGGACTCCAAAGTGGCTGGGGTGCCATCTTCTAGTTTATTGGAATCATTTTTGTGTCTCTTAGTGGAAGTCTTTTTCCCTTTGGAACTAAGACCTTTATGCCGACAGAGTATACGTTCACAGGAACAGGAGGCAAAAATTTTCCTAGGGAGTCAATAGGAGTAATAGGGAATAGTACAACTCCCACTTCTACCTACCCCTTGATTCCTACCCGTGAACCTATCATAGAAACAGTACCATATATTAAATACTGATTCAGATCCTATACAGCCTCCTGGAGAACCTTATCATAGCCCTGCAAGGTATTGCCAGAAGCAATGCTGGGTGGAATACCATGGTGGTGGATAAGACATTCTATAAGTCCGTGGATGGTAGTTTTGGCAGAAGCATTGCGTGTAGAGAAGGCAAATCCATTTTCAGGGTAAAAATGTATTCCAGTGAGGAAAAAACACTGCCCTTTCCATGATGGAAGCTGCCCAAGTGTAATCAACCTACCACCAGGCAGGTTGACTGATCGATATCCCTGGGGAATGATGTCATACTGTGGACTCAGTGTTAGTTTCTGCGGCTGGTAAATTGGACACTCAGCAGATGCTGTAGCCAGGTCACGTTTGGTGAATGGAAGTCCATGTGATTGAGCCCATGCATAGCCTCCATTCCTGCCACCATGTGGGCAACAGCTGGGATGGCTGGGGAAAGAGGCTGACTGCCTTTGTTTTGTCTGTTTATTTTATTAGTATTGAGAGAGGTAAGTTAATATATCAACTCTGATGTGGATTCATCTCTCTCTTTAGTTTCTGTAAACTTTTGTTTCATATGTTTTAAAATTATAATATTAGTGCATACAAAGTTAAAGTTGTTATGACTTCCTTTTGAATTTACCTAGTTACCATTATGAAATGTTACAATCGATCTCTCAGAATATCTTTAACTTTGAAGTCTATTCATATTTTAATTAGTATTACTGTCACCATGCCAGATTTCTTTTGATAGTGTTTGCATGTTTTTTCATCCCTTTACTTCATTCTATCTATAAATGTATATTTGAATTATGTTCATTGTAAATAACATATAGTTTGGGCTTCTAAAAATATCTGATTCACTTTGTAGTTTAATTGGTGTATTTAGTCCATTTATATTTAATAATATCATGTAACTGGTCTGATTGATTTGTTTATCATTTTGCTATTTGTTTTCTATTTGTTCTGACATTTATTTTCTCTTTCCTCTGTTCCTGCCTTCCATTATATTAATCAGGTATTTAAAAAATATTCTGTTTTATCTTATCCATTAGCATTTTGTTATACTTAAAATGTTATAATACACTTTATCTTATAATACACTTCTATCTCATCTATTATCATTTTGTTATTTTGTTATAAAAGACTAGTATCAATCTTTCCATCATTACACTAGAAATTACAGAATGCACTCTTACTTATTATGGTCTGCTCTAAATTAGTATTTTGACACTTCCCCAATGGTCTGATAACCATGCAACAATTTAACTCCATTTACCACCCCCTCCTTTTTTGCTTTTGTCGTCATGTATTTTATTCTACATAAATTCTCAACTTCATGAAACATGTTTATTGTTTTGTTTAAAAGAATAGATTTTATGGTTTATACATGTATTTACTCTTTCCAGTGCTGTTCACTTATTGAATTTCTATCTCTCTGTAAAGATGTAGATGCTCGAAACAGTGGGATCCCTCCAGGACAATAAGGAGAGACATGTGGTCAGTATATGGCACTCTGAAAGACCCTGAGAAATTATGAACCTGCAGAACCAGCCCTGGGACTGCCGGCATCCAGGCTTGTCATTGAGTAAATCTGTCTGCTCCTTTATGTTTAAGCTAATGTTAACAGTCACAAAAATACCCAAGCTAATGCTCCTACACTACCATTCTCACAGTTATAACCAATCTCAAAATATGGGTCATTTAGATTCTGTATTTCTCTCTCTCTCCCCACCCATCACCAGTTCTTGATGCTGAGAGTTTTGCCTCCACCCTGCCTCCCACAGCACTCCTTTATTTCCATAGTTACACAGACTAGACTCTGGACCCGAGTACCTCTTTTCTGACACTTTGAACAGCCTCTTTGCTCTTTTCAGATTTCCCCCTGTAATCCATTCTACATTCTAAGATCAATATCTCTTTAAATATGACATTCATCTTCAAACCAGCAGTTCTAACTTTTAGGTCTTAGGAACCTTTCATATTGCTAAACTTATTGAGAATGACAAGAGCTTTTTTTGGTGAGTTATACCTGTTGCTATTTATCATATCTACAAATTAAAACAGAAAAATGTTTAAAGTATATTTACTAAGTCATTTACAAATACCAATAGTAAACCCATTAAAGCTTAAAATAAATAACACCTGGTTATGAAAAATAACTATAACACAAATAGTGAAGACTGGCACTATTTTAAATTTTTCAAATTTTCTAATGTCTAGCTTAGAAGACAAATGGATTACCATATCTATTTGACTTGAGATATTCAAGCAGCTGAAATATTTTGTTGTAATTGAAGTTGACTAAAATCCAGTTGCATATAGTATTTGAGGGAAGGGAATGTTTTAATACATTTCTATGGTAATTATAAATATACTACTTTGATACTACCTCCAAACTAGACAAGTGGTAGTTTCTTAAAAGTTTTGCAATGTAGATTCTGAAACTGTTTCAGTAAATTTGTTAACTGTACATTAAAATTAATTGATCTAGTTTGTATTTTGGATGGATCTTTTCCTCATGCATGATTGTGTAAAATTATGTGCCGGACACTTGGAAAATATTAGTTCACTGAATAATGCAAGTCTTTCAAGTATTTCCACGTTTCATTATATATTAAAAATTGCATTTATTGATAGTACCACCAATCTTATAAAAAAAATAAGCATTGGGAAGTCATCAAGCTGATGGTAGCAGATACAAGTTTTCCAAAATTTTAATTTTCATTTGAAAACTTAAATGTAATCATTAGCAACAAATACTAATTCCTGTTCGTTGTTTCCCTTAAAGTAACAGGCTTACTTTATTCATTTTCAGGACAAGTCTGCTGTAGGGGAGGGAAAATTTTCCCATTACCCTCCCTCTGAGGATTTGATAATTGAGTTTATGAAATCAACAGACAGCAGGCAGATTAGCAGGAGAAAAAGTATACAAATGTATTACGTGCATGGGAACATCACAGCAAAGAAAGTGAATACCCTCAAACCCAGTGAGATCTAGAAACTTACATACCCTCCTCTTAAGAGAGAGGGAAGGAGAGATGTAGGCAACTTAGGGGACAGTAAATTACTTTTGTAAAAGATGGGGTTAGAAGAGGAGATGACAGCCTGGGACAAAGCCTGTGTAAGGCATCAACCTCTACTCTCCTCTCCTGTGATAGGAGTCCATCTTCTCCAGTCAATGAGATGCCTCGGGGATGAGACAGACGGCAGTTGAATTCCTTTTGGAGGACCTGTCTCTAGGCAGATGGGGGAGTTCAGAGACAGCCCCTCCCTGCATTTGCCATTCCCCTGGTGCCCTCAGTTTGAAGTAATCAGCACACTAAATTTTGGGGTGACATATTTTGGGGTGACATTTCCCAAACTCCTTCAACTCCCAAATACACAAACCTAAGTAATCACCATTTGTCAGGTGCTCTTTCAAGTAAAAATTGTGTTTCATGAAAAAAGCAGGTGGTTTAGCTCACAACTCAAATGATTGCACAGGTCCTTTCCTTCAAAGTAACCATCCTGCTTCATTATGTAACTGCAGTGCATAATGTGTACTTCCCATCTTATCACACGGAAAGTTATAAAGGTGTGTACTCAATCATTTGTATTTCTCAAATGATTAGTGATATTGAACATTTTTCACATGCCTCTTGGCTGCATGTCTTCTTTTGAAAAGTGTCTGTTCATGTCCTTTGCCCACTTTTTAATGTGGCTGTTTGTTTTTTTTTTTTGTAAACTTGGTTAAGTTCCTTACAGATGCTGTATATTAGACCTTTGTCAGATGCATAGCTAGCAAAAATTTTCTCCCATTCTTCAGGTTGTCTGCTTACTCTGTTGATTTTACATTTAAGTCTTTAATCCATCTGTGCATACATGTGAACTTTGATGAGACGCAAGAGCATTTTGCTGAGCGATTGAAAAAAAAAAAATCCCAAAAAGTCACATGTCATATGATTTCATTATATAACCTTGTCAAAAAGACGACGTTATGGAGTTGGAAAACAGATGACTGGTTTCTAAGGTTAAGGATGGTGAAGGGAGGAGAATACATGCAGTTACCTAGGTGTAGCACACTGCAGTGTTGGTGGTGATGAAATAGTTATTGGGTTGATCACATGAATCTGTACATGGGAGAAAGAGACAGAGACAGAGCTATACACTCACATTGTAGCAATGTCAGTTTTCTGATTTGGGTATTATACTATAATTATGAAAGATGTAATCATGTGGAAATCTGAGTAAAAGGGTACATGAGACCTCCATACTCTCCTTGCGAAGTCCTGTGGGTCTATAATCATGTCAAACTAAAAAGTTTGGCGCTGGGCGCGGTGGCTCATGCCTGTAATCCCAGCACTTTGGGAGGCTGAGGTGGGTGGATCACAAGGTCAGGAGTTCGAGGCCAGCCTGGCCAACATAGTGAAACTCTGCCTCAACTAAAAATACAAAAAAAATAGCTGGGTGTGGGGGTGCGCACCTGTAATCCCAGCTACTCCGGAAGCTGAGGCAGGAGAATCACTTAAACCTGGGAGGCAGAGGTTGCAGTAAGGTGAGATTACGCCACTGCACTGCAGCCTGGGTGACAGAGAAAAAAAAAAAAGTTTGAAAGCACAGAAAGTAGCGTGACAACCCTAGGGGAGGTGGACAGGTTTACTTGTGGAAACCACAGAGGAGCTGAGCCCCACAAGTTGCGCAGGGGCTTCCAGGAGTGGCAGAAGCCTTATTCCGGGCAGAGATCAGATCAGCCTTTCCAGAAGCATGGAGGTGGGAACAGGTCAGTCAGGGTGCTTTCGGTCAAAAGTAACAGAAGTTTTTTGTAAAAGTGACTTGAGAAAAGGGGTTTGTTGTAAGTGTTGGCTGTTCTCTGATGGCCCTTCCACATGCATACACTGCGCTTCTCTGTGTCCTGGGGAGCTGACCTCACCACCACCTGGGCTCCCTCGGATTCAGCCACTGGGAGGCATTGGCAGGATTTCAGAGGTTGCCAGGTGGCAGAGGTTGCAACCACCCTTTCCGCACTGGGCTGCAGTTTTGAAAACAACTGAAGAGTTACTTGACCTGATCCTTTGTGTCCTGTGAGTTAAGCCTCACCAGGTCCCGGGAACCACCTCTCCCTCACCTTCGCTGGCGTGGTGTAGCAATTCATAGCTTCCTGCTGCTACCAGTTCCTGGACGTTTCAGTGACCTTTACAAGTTTCCTTCATCTCACCCACACTTCTGCCACCAGACCCACCACTAACCTCTTCAGTGAACCCTTTGAGAGTGGTCTATGATCTGCAAGAATATAGTCTGAAATTGAACATCAACTCACATAACAAGAATTCTGGGGCAGATGGTTCCAGGTTTGGTTCATCTGCAAACTTATTTCAACAAGGGTTCAAGCTCTTTCTGTCTTTGGCATATGGTCTCAGCAATTAGTTTCATCCTCTAGTGCTCCAACTTGTTAAGGTTTCAGGCAACCTAATGTAAGCACAACAATATGCTGTCTAAGGGCGACACTGGAGCTGTGTGTGTGTGTGTGCGCACGCGCACACATGCGTGTGTCTTTGTATAAAAATAGAAATGCTTCCATTACACTTCTTTCAGGTACCATGGGCCAGGATTAGATCCATGTCCATGCCCTGGCTACAGGAGTGTGGAAGTAATTATTTGGTATTTTTATCCTCTGTGGTAGGAGGTGGCCTCTGACCGCTGGAAAGAAGTGAATGGGAAGATGGATAGGAGGTAGGCAATTAATCTTGTCCTCCCCACTTGGAAGATCACAGGCTGACCATGTGGTGGCGTGGGGCTGAGGAAGATGGTGGGGAGAGTGCGGCCACTTCACAGAGAGTTTTGTGTGTCAAAGGCGTAATCCAAGAATCATTCTGGTTCACTTAAGGACCTAAACCATCAGTAAAGTGACAGAGACAGAGCATTTCTGCCTCTATAGCTTCCAATGGTCACTTTCAAGAACCTATACTGGGGGTAAGATGGAATATTCTAGACTAGAGAGGGATAAGCTCTCTGACCAGTCTGTACAAGCTCGTCAGTTACTGGGCTCTGCAGTGTGTTCCACTGGCCTGCCTGTCCACGTCTGTACCAGCACCACACCATCTTAACAATGATGACTTTATAAAAGTTTGTAATAAGCCCAACTTGTATTTCTTCTTCTAGAGGGTCTGGGAAATTTTTGACTTTTTACAGACTGACATAAATTTTAGAATCTATTTGTCAAGGTCCACAAAAAACCCTTTTGGAACTTTGATTGCGTTTTCATTTAATGTATAAATTAGTTCAGGAAGAAACGAAATCTTTATAACATTTTGTTTTAAAACTCACAAACACGGTATCTATTTAAATCATTTTAGTGTCTCTCCATAAAGTTTCAAAATTTTCCCATAGTATTTTAAAAACACATTTCATTAAATTATTACTAGGTACTTACTCTTTTATGGTTTTGCTGTTAATGACGGTTTTTTAAAAGTATTTTAAAATTATTTCTTATAGAAATAGAAATACAATTGATTTTTATTTTTACTTAATATACAACAACCTTATTGAACTCGATTAATTCTAATATTTCATCTGTTATTTTTCCATACATAATCATATCTATAATGTCTTATTTATTTGTTTCTAATTCTTATATCTTTGGTATATTTTTCTAGATGGCTAGTACTTTTAATAGATACTTCAATAAAATGTTAAGTAGAGGGTGATAGAAAGCACCCTTACATCCTTATTATATTCACAATTTCAAATAGAAAACTTTCAATGTATCACCAATAAAGATAACATTTGCTGTAGGTTTTTTCTGTGTGTGTGTTTTTTTCTTTTCTTTTCTTTTCTTTTTGACACTGGGTCTCACTCTGTTGCCCAGGCTGGAGTGCAGTGGCAGGATCACAACTCCTTGCAGCCTCGACCTTCTGGGCTCAAGCAATCTTCCCAGGTCAGCCTCCTGAGTAGCTGAGACTACAGGTGTGCACCATTACACCCAGTTAATTTTTTAAATTTCTGGCAGAGACAGGGTCTCACCATGTTGCCCAGGCTAGTCTTGAGCTCCAGGACTCAAGCAATGCTCCCGCCCTTGGCCTCCCAAGGTGCTGGGGTTACAGGCGTGAGCCATGATGCCTGACCTTTGTAGGGTTTTTGGATATTCCTTTTTTATCAGGTTATCTAAACTTTTTCCATTTCTCATTTTCTAGAGGTTTTTAATCATCAATAGATGTCAAATTTTAACAAATGCTTTTCCCATGTCTGTTGGGATTTTTCTGTTAAATGATCATGATAAGGGGTAAATTATATTTCTTAGTTTTCTATTGATTAAAGCAATCTTGCATTCTGGACACAAACTCAACTTGGTATTGATATACTTGTATTGTCCTTTTTATATATTTTTGAATTTTCCTTGCTATAATGTTGTATAAGTGTGGGTGTGTGTGTATTCAAATGAGGTTGACTTATATAATTTTTCTGTCAGGCTTTGGAATCAAGGTTATGTGATCAAAAAGTCAACTAAAAACATTTTCAAAGTATATACTCTCCCACCAATCTTTGTGTAAGTAAGATTAAAAGAATAATTTCAATTTGTGCCTGAGATTTTCATTATGTGATGATTTTTAAATTTCTGATTTAATTTATTCAATGATATTAGGACAGTTCAAGTTTAGATGTTCCTCTGTCCCTACTTTTAAAGAATAAATTGGTTGTTAAATCCATAATCTTGATCAGACTCAGGGGTTTAGATTTTGGCAAAAATACATCATGGCGGAGTTGTACACTTCCTGCAGGAGGCACAAACATCTGTGTAGCTCTCTCATTGTGATGAGAGATGCCATTGGTGATACTTGCCTAGACCCAGCAATTTACTGGTAGTTACAAAATTATGATAATCTAAGTATATATTTTGCTTCTTCACATCCTGGATGGAATATTTCAATACAGAAAAACTTTCTGGCTATTATTTTGTTACTGTTATGTACAGTTTGTACAGGAAAGGCAGAACCAAAACTTTCATTCTTTCCCTTTATCACAAAATAATTAATTGCTCTTCCTAGCATCAACCAAATGACACCAGAGTTTTGCTATTGTCGTATTATCTTTATAAATTAATGGATTAATAAACATATTTGCTTTGTTTTAGTTTGTAGCATGATTGCCCTTATTAATGCTACAATTTCTCGTCTTGTCCACCAAGTGTTTCTTTAGGTTAACTCCTGAATCCTTTTGACACAACCTCAAGAATCTCTCATAACTTCCTTGTTTTCTAATGATATGGGTTCATCTAACACATTTCCTGCTCCAGAGCCATAAAAGCCATTTCTCTAATGAGCCCTGGTCCTTCTATTGAGAAATGGCATTTAGAGACCACAATCTGGGGATCAGAAGTGCTCATGGTTAATGGGTTGTCATTGTTTCTGTACCATTTCAGTGGAAAGGAGTAGAAATATGTGTTTTGTTTTTTCTTAAAGATGTATATACATCACGGATTCATATAGACCTTTCCAATTCAAATTTAACACTACAGAAGTTTTACTTAACCTCATTGATCTTACTTCTTTATCTTCTTTTTCTGTACGTAAAATTCCCACTAATCTGCTTTTCCCCAAAACTACATCTGTCTTGAATGTTAGCACTACTAAATCCCAATTTTCCAACTACCTGTCTGTGTTTCATTTACTTCGTTTAGATTTCGATTTTTAGAAATTACTTTTATTTAGTTTTGTCTTATGATTGTAGAAAATATATGGTTCAAAGCTAAATTTATAAAGCCTACTAAATTGAAAGAAATCTATGCTTTATTTTTTTCACTTTTGTATCAGTCTATTTTGTGTTGCTATAACAGAATATCTGAGACTGAATAATTTATACAGAAAAGCATTTTATTTTATGGCTCTGCAGGCTGAGAAGTTCAAGGGGGAATGGTGCTGGCATCTGCTGGGCTTCTGGTAAGAGTTTTCGTGCCAGGACAATACATAGTATAAGGTCAAAGAGGAAGTGAACATGTGCAAAGAGGGCTCAAACATGAGGAGGAACCTCCCTTTATAACAACCTACTCTCCCAGGAACTAATTCATTCTCATGAGAACTAATCCAGTACCATGGGAGTGAGAACTCACTCACTACCTCAAGAGGGGCATCAAACTATTCACAAGGGATCTGCTCCCATGACTCAACACTTTCCACAAAGCTTCACCTCCCAACACAGCCACACTGGCAGTTAAACTTCTACACGAGTTTTAGTGGGAATAAACCACATCCAAATGGGAAAGAATCACTCCTCATCATTTGTGGATTCCATATTTGCAAATTTGCTTACTCATTAAAATTTATTTACAACCCCCAAATCAATACTAGTGGCACTTTGGTGGTTATTCATGGCACAAAACAGTAAAAAATATGTGTCATTCAACCCATCCCAACTGAGGTGGAACAAGGCAACATTCTGCATTCTTATTTTAGCTCTCATATTGCAAAAAGGGTCCTTTAGTGAGTCTATTAGTGCCACATTTTTTGCATTTTGTGCTTTTCTGTTGGTGATTTCACTGTTTAAAATGGCCCCCAAGCATAGTACAAGAAGACTGTGACATACCTGAAAGAAAATCCATGTGTTAGAGAAGCTTTGTTCTGGTATGAGTTATAGTGCTGTTGACAATTAGCTCAATGCTAATAAATCAACCATACAGTACATTAAGAGAAAGGAAGAAGAAAATCTGATGCTTTATATATATGACACCACTCCGGAAATGGGCTAAAGTAACATCTATATGATGTGATGAAGCTATGGAAAAGACAGAAAAGTGGTTAAATTTATGTTTTCATGAGATGATGACAACGAATTTTAAAAAAAGCATAGTAGGCAGGATTGTGTTCAGTTGAAAACCAAAGGAATTGGAATTGGAAAAGTCAAAGGCTCATGCTACTCAAGGACAGGAAAGTAGTAACCCCTTCTCAGCTAGTGCTGGCTGGCTTGCACATTTCAAAGGGTGATATGGTGTGAAAAATGTTAAAATTGCTGTTGAGGTATATGAAGCAGGTCCTTCAGATTAGGAAGCTGCAGAAGAATTTTTATATGTTGAATGGGAAAAGGGTTATGTGGAAGACTGATGAGACAACAGGCTCATTTTACAAGGATGTTGACAAACAAATCTATAAACTGCATGTGATCTCCAAAGCCCCTGACTTGAAATCATTCAAACACCATGCGATTACTTACTTATTAGAAATGTATATATAATAAGGCACTTTTAAACAGAAATGCACATAAAACAAGGTTATGTATTGGTTGGTTGACAATAACGTTGTGACCAGAGGCTAACAAGAATCTCTGCATTTTTCCTAGAAGCAATGGTTCAGTATTTACTAATTCAGTTTTCTTGGTCGCTTTATAGAAGATAAATATCATGAATAACAGAACAATAAGATCTATCTAAACTATCATCCATCTATCTATCTATGTATCTATCTATCTAGTCTGATTT
Organism: Chlorocebus sabaeus; assembly: GCF_047675955.1. Lineage (NCBI taxonomy): Eukaryota > Metazoa > Chordata > Mammalia > Primates > Cercopithecidae > Chlorocebus > Chlorocebus sabaeus. The sequence goes on along the minus strand of NC_132929.1, from coordinate 3,142,695 downwards.
AGACCTTACAACAGGGATCCCCAATGCCACCCCCGGTTGCAGACTGGTATCGGTCCGTGGCCTTTCAGGAACTGAGAGGAGGAGGTGAGAGGGGGTGAGCATGACTGCCTGAGCTCTGCCTCCTGTCAGATCAGCAGAGGCATTAGATTCTCACAGGCGCACAAACCCTGTTGTGAATTGTGCATGCAAGGAATCTAGGTTGTACACTCATATGAGAATCTAATGAATGCCTGTTGATCTGAAGTGAGACAGTTGCATCCTGCAACTATCCCCTGCCCAGCTCCTTGTCCATGGAAAAATTGTCTTCCACAGAACTGCTCCCTGGCGCCAAAAAGGTTGAGGACCATGGCCTTACAATGTATCCTGGAGTTCACTCCCTGACAATATTCCTTTTAATCGCAGCATAGCATTATACCTTGTGCATGTACCATAGTCTATGGGTCAGGAGCTGGGTGTGCCAGTCAGCTAAGACTGCCCAAATCCAAGTTCAAGGTCTGAGGCTCCCTGTGCCACACAGATGACTCAAAACCAGGTTGCAAGTACCGGCATGGTTGGTTTATGTCCACTTCACCCTTTCCCTGCGTGTCGTTGGCCTTCAGAGTCCTAGCTTTATGTGAGCACGGTGTGCCAGTAGCCCCATTTCAGGAGGCCTGAGCATTTGACTTTCATTTCTTCTAATCTGATTTCAGTTTTCCTGCTGTTTCTTTGTTTATAGAGGAAATCCTCAGGGCAAAATTCGCTTTGAGCCTTCAGCTTATTTTTTCTGGCTCTTGTCTTCTTTCAAAGTGTAGTCCTGTGATTCTTCACTCTCATTGGCTCTTTGATGCTTTTAAGATGATACATTTTAACATCTCCCAGATATTTTCATTCTTCTCAGAGCAAGGATTGGTCTGAATTACCCAGCCTGCCATTACTAGAACCATTTGTTACTTTTACAGTTGGGGAAAGAATTAAAAAGAAACGTCCATGCATATTTGGGAGATCAGTGTCAGTTTTGACTTATGGATAGTGAACCAAGAAAAATATAATGTCAGTATTTTTGTCCTTTGGGAATAAAATAATTTTCTTTCTCATAGCATAAGCCAAGCACCTTGGAAGCTAAAACGACTATGTATGTCTCAGAATGCTCCCAGAGCAGTTAATGTGAATGGACTGTGATTTGTGGGGAAGGATTATGAATCTTTTCAGAGACACCTTTCCAGCCAGCACACCCACATCTCATTATCCCAAGTCACGGGAAAGGTTATGGAAGTAGTGTGGTCCCCAGCGCCTGACCTTCACTTCTCCAGTTCAATACAGCAGCAAGAGAATTAGCAGATAAACACATGAAAGAATCAGCAAATGAAGGAACAAAACAAAGATCATTGTTTTCTTTTTTTAAAATTTTCCAAAGTTTTTTGGGTTTTTTTGTTTTGTTTTGTTTTTGAGACAGAGTCTCACTATGTTGCCCAGGCTGGTCTTAAACTTCCAACAAAGGAATCCTCCCTCTGTGACCTCCCAAAGTGTTGGGATTACAGGCGTGAGCCACCTCACCCGACCATGGACCATCTGTTTCCAGGCCTGAGCTTGATAGGAAGCTCCGTGCTAGAATATCCAAAGACAATTTAAATCAGACTGTGGACGCAATTATCACGCGCCTGGTGAGGTGCCTCACTTTCTACACGGAGGCCCATTGCAGGAGATGCTGGACCTCCAGATCCTAAAATCAGGTAGATGACCTCTGCAGATCGGGCTGTTCCCAGGAGGGCTGAGCGCAGCAGTCAGAAGTTAGCACGGAGGGGAGAAGGCGGCCGATGGGAACAGCACTGACAAGAGCCTGTGGCGGGGCCGGCCCTTCTGTCTGCACCAGCCCTGCGCGCCGGGCTGCACAGCAGATGCCCCAACGCGTCTTCCAGACCTCGGCTTCCACACTGTGACGGTTCGCGAGGCTGACGGGCGTGGACGGCGAGGGGTCGGGGAAAGTGAGAACGTCAGGATCGTGCCTGTCTAATTAGAGCGAAGCAGGGGCCCATCTCGCTGTGCGGTGATTCCGTATGTCAGGCCGGGCGGCGTGTAGACGGCCCTGAGGTTGCGCCGTCTGTCTGTGCGAACAGGCGCTGCTCCCCGCGCAGTGCTCCAGCTGCTGTGGCTGCCGGGCTGGCGACGGAAACGGAAACAGCAGAGGAAGGCGGTGCTGACGTGTGCGCGGTTTCTCCTTGGGAGGAAAGCCCTCCTGGTGTTGAGGGGGTATTAGTGTGGGGGCCATTCTCTGCAAACCAAGGGCCTGCCGGGTGACTCCTGCTGTCAGTCCTGAAGCCACGCTTTGTCACGACGGTATGAAGAAAACCGCCCTGCCCAGCCCCGCCGAGAGCACGCAGCTTGGAGAATGTTTCTGAAATCCAGATTCTCAGATCAGGTTCTGAGCTGGGGAAAGCCCCGCGTCTCTGGACAGCTCTGGTTTCCAGAGTGAAGAATCCGTCTCCTATTCGCAGACACAGGGGTCTCACTGGGCTTATTCACTGGCCAGCAAGCCCTTGGCTTTTCCCGGCTGTCCTGGGGCTCCAGAGCCTTCAGCAGGCCTCCCCGAAGGACTGGCCGCTGGGTCCCAGTTCCTGCTCCACCAGCAGCGACTTTGGAGGCGTCCCCTAGCAGTGGGACTGCACTGATTCCAGACAAGGGAATATACCCCGTGCGACTGACGCTCCTCACTTCCTCAGTCACCACAGGTCCTCCTCCATCTCTTCTTCTCCTTCTCCTTCCTCTTTCAAATTTCAGTTTATTCTCCTTTTCCAGATTCCATTTTATTGCCAACATCAAACTCTTCTCAGACTTCTGGCACTTCTTTGGAAAGGCATAAAAGCCTAAAAAGGAATTAAAAACAAACAAACAGACAAAAAGTCCAGCCCAGTTCCTGCCTTGCTGTGTTTCCTGTTCCTTTGATTAAGAAGGTGGCCGGCACAGCTCACAGAGGTGCGTTCTGGGTCCTCAGGGCCAATGCGATTTCCTCCTGAGATAACATATCTGGGCCAGTGTTGAAAATTTACTTTTTTTTCTATTAAGAAACTCTTTCTGGAATTTGTGCCTTGCTGTATTTGGCAGCTTTGATGAATGTTTTTTTTTTTTTTTTTTTTTTTGAGAGGGAGTCTCGCGCTTTCGCCCAGGCTGGAGTGCAGTGGCCGGATCGCAGCTCACTGCAAGCTCCGTCTCCCGGGTTTGTGCCATTCTCCTGCCTCAGCCTCCCTATAGCTGGGACTACAGGCGCCCGCCACCTCACCCGGCTATTTTTTTGTATTTTTTAGTAGAGACGGGGTTTCACTGTATTAGCCAGGATGGTCTCGATCTCCTGACCTCGTGATCCGCCTGTCTCGGCCTCCCAAAGTGCTGGGATTACAGGCTTGAGCCACCGCGCCCGGCCTTGATGAATGTTTTGATCATCTGTTCTATTGGTTCTTATAATTTGCTGTTTGTGTGCCTGGATCATTCCTTGCAGACACCGCCCACTTTGGGAGTATTTTCACAGGTCCAACGAGGTCTATACAGGGTTTCATTGAGATCATAGTCTTGGAAACTGAGCTGCTTCATAGAGTCTATTTACTTGAAGAAAAAGGTGGCCTTCACGGAAATGTGACTTGATCTTGTGATTTCTTCCTTATTATTTATAGAGATTTCACCACACTTTATATTTACTTTCCTTAAAAATTATGATTATCCCAAAAAAGTTAAACATAGAATTACCATATGGTCCAGCAATTCCAACTTCTGCGTATATACTCCAAACAATTCAAAGCAGGAACTTGAACAGGAATTTGGCACACCCTTGCTTGGCAGCAGAATTCACAAAAACCAAAAGGGGGGAAGCAACTCAAGTGTCCGTCAATGGATGAATGGATACGCAAAATCTGGTATATCCGTAAAAGGGAATATTATTAAGCCTTGAAAATGAAGGAGATTCTGTCACATGCTGCAACATGGATGAACTTTGATGACATTATTATGCTCAGTGAAACAAGCCAGTCACAAAAGGACAGATACTGTATACGAGGTACCTAGAGTAGTCAAATTCACGGAGACAGAAAGTGGAGTGGTGTTGCCAGGAGCTCGGGAGAGGGGAATGGTGAGTTATAAATGAGAGTTTCAGTTTTGCAAGAAGATTTCTAGAGATGGATGGTGGTGATGTGAATGTACATAATGTCACTGAACTGGTTAAAATGATACATTTTATGTTTATATATATCTTAGCACAATAAAAATGTGGTTAATTTGGACTTGTATACATTAAACCATGCTCTACCTACAGAGCAAGAGTTTGCTCTGGAAGGGAAACGCACAGAGCCTTTGTAAAGGGAGGGTTTGGGGCCTGCCTGTAGGCACTGGGTTCCTTTTGTCAGTACGTCTACATTTGTATACAAGCATTAGCTTATCTGTATTGCCTTGAAAAAGCTGCTGAATAATTTTTTCCACTGTCACAAACCAGCCTAAGAGGCCACTGCTGAAACTCTCTGGACCCCATTGGTTTTTTATAGTTTACAGAAAATTAGTTGTGTTTTGTTTGTTTTCATTTTTGTTTTGTGTTTTTTGTAGAGATGGGGTCTTGCTATGTTGCCCAGACTGGTTTTGAATTCCTGGGCTCAAATGATCCTCCTGCCTTGGCCTCCCAGAGTGCTGGGATTACAGGTGTGAGCTATTGAGCCCAACCAGGAAATTAGTTTTTATATGCCTAGAGTACTTATTGCAGCACCAAAATAAAGGGTAAATTTTGAGTGGACTTTGATTGTGCTTCTTTAAGTAACCTTAGAAGGCATCAATGTAGAAAGAAAGAGAAGTTTCTGAAAAAGTTTTCAGCTTAGGGTTTATTGCTAAAGGAACTTGAACCAAAGTGCCAGACTGAAGCTCCAGGGTTATTCTGACCCAAAGCGTCTTCAGGGCATATCAGAAACATGTTAACTGCTGATATTCATGGATGGTTTAGTAAAGTAACCTCATAGTATTGACACCCAGACAAAGATGAAGGAATAAGGAGAGCCCTTCAATACAGTTGCAACATGACTTCATGGTATTTCTAGAACTATTGAGTCCGATTTGGTATGTTTTCAAAGCTTGGGAAATATTTTAAATAGTCAAGTTAAAGTACACTTGATGAAAATGTTTACACTAAACCTAACTGAATCTTTTCGTCTGACTTCTGGTTTATAGAAAGCACAGGGAAGAGAGCACCAAATTAAATGACGCCACAGATGACACTGCCCCATACAAATCCAGAATGCGGGCATTTCGTGAAACATTGTCCTGGCCTCTTCCAACATCATCATCAAAAGGGGCTAAGAACATGCAACAGCCAAATGCAATCTGTGAATCTTGGTTCTTTCCGTGTTTTTAAAAATTTGAGCCATAAAATCATTTCTGAGACAACTGGGAAAATGTTGATATATACCGGATATGAGATGATATTAGGAAATTGAGGTTAATTTTTAAAACTGTGATTATGCTATTGCAGTCACAGAGGAGACTGTTCTTTTTCCTAGAAAACACATGCTGAAGCAGTAAAGTGTCTTAACATCTGCTACTCAGTTTCTAATGATTCAGCAAACACACGGATAGTTGACTGGGGGTGGTGGCTCACGTTTGTAATCCCAGCACTTAGGGAGGCCAAAGTGGGCAGATCACTTGAGGTCAGGAGTTCGAGGCCAGCCTGGCCAACATGGTGAAACCTACCTCTACTAAAAATATAAAAATTAGCTGGGTGTGATGGAACGCACCTGTAATGTCAGCTACTTGGGAGGCCGAGGCAGGAGAATCACTTGAACTTGAGAGGCTGAAGTTGCAGTGAGCTGAGATTGTGCCACTGTACTCCAGCCTGGGTGACAGAGTAAGACTCCATCTCAAAACAAAACAAAACAAAACACACACAGATACATTAGGCAGATGGAGAGGTAAATATGACAAATGTGGAATGTTGGATGCTGTTGTGAATATGTGAACGTTCACTGTAGCAATCTTTCAGCTCTTTTTTATGTTTCAATTTTTTATACGAAAAATTTGGGCAGAAAATTAATATTCAAGTTACTTTTGTGTAGTCAGTCTAGGCTACAAACTTCTTGCTAGGTAGACAAGTCCAGGTTTGTTCTCTGGCCTCCTGAAGAATTTTTTTGCTGATATACAAAGGAACACCAGGAAAAGAAATTTAACTTGAGCAAGAGAAGGGAGGCCCATAAGAGAGTTCCAACACTTAGAACTGAACCTCAGCATGGAAAAGAGAATTTGGAATGTGGAAATGTGGGGTGCTACTCGCCTTGCTCAACTTGTCCTTTGAGTCTGGGTGGAAGGAGACTCTAACTGAGTCATGTCATTAAAATCTACAGAAGACTCAGCACCCACCATTGCTGGAAACAAGGGAGGAAGGCCCCGCATGGTGACTCATGTCTGTAATCCCTGTAATCCCAGCACTGTGGGAGGCAGAAGCAGGAGGATAGCTTGAGGCCAGGAGTTCGAGACCAGCCTGGGCAACAAAGTGAGATCCCTATCTCTACAAATACCGTTTTTTAAAAAAAGTAGCCAGGCAAGGTGATATGCGCCTGTAGTCCCAGCTACTGGAGATACTGAGGTGGAAAGACAGCATGAGCCTAGGAGATCAAGGCTGCAGTGAGCTGTGATTGTGCCATTGCATTCCAGCCTAGGTCACAGAGTGAGACTCTGTCTGAAAAAATAGAAAAAAAAAAAAAAAAAAAAGCTTTGGCTGGGTGCAGTGACTCATGCCTATAATCCCAGTGCTTTGGGAGGCAAGCAAGGCAGGAATGCTGGAGTTCGAGACCAACCTGGTCAGCGTGGCAAGACCTTAGTGTAGAGGCTAGACTGGGTCTCTGCAAACCTGCACAGGACCTACACTAAGACAGTCTTGTGACTGCTGTCAGGGTCCTTTTATACAAGTTAAGCTTTTGTGTTAATTTTACTTCAATTTCTCATAAACTTCTACCCTGAAAAAAATATATCTGGGAGAGTGTCATTTGTCAATAAGAATGGATAAAAAAAATTTTTTTAAATGAAAGTGTGATCTTGATTCTTTGAGAAACCTGTTGCACCTTTAAGCCATATGGTGTGCATTCTTTCTGCCCTGCTCTCCCTTCCTGCCCCTACTTCTCTGACCTAGTCATCCTTTCAAGGTTCCCACCCTGTTTCTGCTCTCTCCAGCTTTCTATCCTGGCCTATGGACTCATCTCCTGCACCCCTCCTCCCCAGTCTATCCAGCCCACCACATTCAAGCAGTCTTTCTCTGGTGTAATACCAACCATGGGTCTGCTCTCCTCCCCTTTTTTTTTTTAGCTTTATTGAGGTATAATTGGCATACAAGAAACCACACATAATTAATGTATACAGGCCGGGCACGGTGGCTCACGCCTGTAATCCCAGCACTTTGGGAGGCCAAGGAGGGCGGATCACGAGGTCAGGAGATGGAGACCATCCCGGCAAACACGGTGAAACCCCGTCTCTACTAAAAATGCAAAAAAATTAGCCGGGCGTGCTGGCGGTTGCCTGTAGTCCCAGCTACTCAGGAGGCTGAGGCAGGAGAATGGCATGAACCTGGGAGGCAGAGCTTGCAGTCAGCTGAGATTGCGCCACTGCACTCCAGCCTGGGCGACAGAGCGAGATTCTGTCTCAAAAAAAAAAAGAAAAAAATTAATGTATACAATTTGGTGACTGACTTATTTCACTTAGCATAATGTCTTCCAGGTTTATTCATGTTGTCACAGACAGTAGACTTTCCTTCTTTTTTTAAAGGCTGGATAATATTCTATCACATGGATATACCAATTTTTCTTTATCTGTTAATCTTTCAACAGACATTTGAGTTATTTTCATATGTTGGCGATTGTGAATAAAGCTGCAGTGAACATGGGAGTGCAGCTATCCCTTCAAGATCCTGACTTCAGTTGTTTTGGATGTATACCCAGAGGTGAGATTGCTGGATCATATGGTAGTTAATTTTTTGAAAAATTTTCATACTGTTTTTCATAATGGCTATACCATTTCACATTACTATCACCAGTATACAAACCTCACTAATATTTATAAATATTTTTATGATAGCCATCCTAATAGGTGCAAGATAATATCTGATTGTGGTTTTGATTTGCGTTTCCCTGCTGATGGGTAAAGCTGAGTATCTTTTTGTATACCTGTTGTCCATCATTTGTATGTCCTCTTTGGAGAGATGTCTATTCCAATCCTTTGTTCATTTTTTAACCAGGTTTTTTGTTTGCTTGTTTTTTTGTTTTTGTTTCTGCTATTGAGTTTAGGAGTTCTTTATGTATTTTGGAAATTAACCCCTTATCAGATATATGGTTCTCAAATATTTTCTTCCATCGTATAAGTTGGCTTTTTACTCTGTTGATAGTTTCCTTTGCTGTGCAGGAATTTTTTAGTTTGCTGTATGCCCACTTAAGCTTTTCCCTCATGTTTTCTTCTAGAAGTTGTATAGTTATATGGTTTCAGATATTACGTTCAAGTCATTACTCTATTTTGAGTTAATTTTTGTGTTTCATGTAAGAAAGGGTACAATTTCATTATTTTGCAAGTGGAGATTCAGTTTTCCCAACACCATTTGTTTAAGAGACTGTCTTTTCCCCATTGTGTATTCTTGGCATCCTTGTCAAGAATCCATTAGCTATGTATACCTAGGTTTATTTCTGGGTTTTTTATTCTTTTCTATTGATCCATATGCCTATTTTTATGCCAGTATCAAACTGTTTTGTTTACTGTAACTTTGTAATGTATTTTGAAATCAGGAAATGTGATTCCTCCCACTTCATTCTTCAATATTGCTTTGGCTATTTGAGATCTTTTCTAGTTCCATAAGAATTTTAGGGTTTTTTTTTTATTTCTCTAAAAATACCTTTAGACTTTCGTTAGGGATTGCATTGAATCTGTAGATTGCCTTGGCAGTATGAAAATTTTAACAATATTAATTATTCTATCCATGGACATGAGATGTCTTTCTACTTATTTCAATCTTCTGATGAATTTCTTTCATCAGTATTGACAGTTTTCAATACAATTCTTTCATTTCCTTGGCTAGGTTTACTCCTAAGTGTTATATGTATGTTAAACATATATTATTTATAACATATATATGCTCTGTTATAAGATTGTTTTCTTAATTTTCTTTTTGGATAGTTTGCTCTTAGTATATGGAAATACAACCGATTTTTTAATGTTGATTTTGTAACCTGAAACTCTACTGAATTTGTTTTATTAATTTTAATATTTTTTGTTGATGCCTCTAGGGTTTTCTATGTATAAGATCATGTTATCTGCAAAGATTGACATCTTAACTTCTTTCTTTTAGAATGGCATTTTATTTATTTATTTTTCTTGCATAATTGCTCTGGTTAGGTCTTCCAATACTATGTTTAATGCAAGTGGTGAGAGTGGGCATCCTTGACTTGTATTAGATCTTGATTATGATGTTAGTTGTTAACTTTTCATATATCGCCTCTGTTGTTTCAAAGTAAGTTTCTTCTACACTTATTTTGCTGAGAGGTTTTTTAATCATAAGTGGACACAATGTTGGATTATATCAAGTGCTCTTTCAGCATCTATTGAGATAATCATGTGGGTTTTTTCTTTCATTTTGTTAATATGGTATATCACATTGATTTGCATATGTGGAACAACCTTTATATTCCAGGGATAAGTCCCACTTGACCCTAGCATTTTATTATTTTAATGTACTTTTGAATTTGGTTTGCTATTATTTTGTTGAGGATATTTGTATCTGCATTCATTAGGAATATTGGACTTCAATTTTTTTCCTTTGGTATATGTTGCCTAGCTTTGGTATGAAGGTAAAGCTGGACTCATAAAAGAAGTTTGGAAGTGTTCCCTATTATTTCTTGGGAGGGTTTGAAAAGGACTGGTATTAATTCTTCTTTAAATGTTTGGTAGAATTTACCAGTGAAACCATCTGGTTCTGGGCTTTTCTTTAAGAGGTGTTTGATTACTGGCTTATTCTCCTTATTTGTTATTGATCTGTTCAGGTTTTCTGTTTCTTCTTGATTCAGTCATAGTAGTTGTATGTCTCTAGGAATTCATTCACTTCTTCTAAGTTATCCCATTTGTTGGTTTGTAATTATTCACAACAGTCCATTATAAACTTTTTTTTTTTTTTTTTTTTTTTTTTTTTTGAGGCGGAGTGTAGCTCTGTCGCCCAGGCTGGAGTGCAGTGGCCGGATCTCAGCTCACTGCAAGCTCCGCCTCCCGGGTTCACGCCATTCTCCGGCCTCAGCCTCCCGAGTAGCTGGGACTACAGGCGCCCGCCACCACGTCCGGCTAGATTTTTGTATTTTTTAGTAGAGACGGGGTTTCACCGTGTTAACCAGGATGGTCTCGATCTCTTGACCTCATGATCCGCCCGTCTCGGCCTCCCAAAGTGCTGGGATTACAGGTTTGAGCCACCGCGCCCGGCCTCATTATAAACTTTTTAACATTTCTGTAGCATTGGTTGTGATGTCTCCTCTTTTATTTCTAATTTTATGTAGTTTCATCTCTTTCTTCTTAGTTATTCTAATAGCTTGTTAATTTTATCTTTTCAAAAAACAAACTTTAGTTTTGTCAGTTTTTTTCTATTGCTTTTTTGGTCTGTATCACTTGTTTCTCTTCTAATCTGTATTATTTCTTTCCATTTTCTAATCTTACACTTAGTTTGTTTTTCTTTTTCTAGCTCCTTGAGGTTGTTTACTTGATACCTTTTTTGTTTTTTAATGTAGGGATTTATTGCTCTAAACTTCCCTCTTAGTATTGCTTTTGCTGTATCCTGTAAGTTTTGGTATGTTGTGTTTTTGTTCTAACTTGTGTGTTTGCATTTGAATTTCCCTTTTCATGTTTTCTCTGAACCCATGGTTGTTCAAGAGCATGTTTTTGAATTTCTATGTTTTTGTGAGTTTTTCTGACATCCTTTTGTTACTAATTTCTAGTTTTATTCCACTGTGGTCAGAAAAGGGACTTGGAATTACTTTAATCTTCTCAAATTTGTTAAGATTTGCTTAGTGACTTAGCATATATTCCATCCTGGATAATGTTCTGTGTGCACTTAAAAAGAATGTGTATTCTGTTACCGTCAGGTGAAATGTTCTGCATAAGTCTGTTATGTCCACTTGGTCTACATGTTGTTCAAGTCTGCTGTTTCCTTCTTGATTTTCTGTCTGGATGATATATCTATTATTGAAGTGGGTACTAAAGTCTCCTACTATGAAGGACGGTTAACATGGCTTCAAAGGGTAGTGGAGGTCTGCGTGGGGAGGCTTGGATGGTCAATGGGTACTAAAAATGAAAAAAGTGAGTAAGACTTTCTATTTGATAGCACAATAGGGTGACTATAGTCAATAATAACTTAATTGTATATGTCAAAATGACTTAAAGAGTGTAATTGGATTGTTTGTAACTCAAAGAATAAATGCTTGAGGGGATGGATACCCCATACTCTATGATGTGCTCATTTTACATTGTATGCCCTCACCAAAACATCTCATATATTCCATAAATATATGTATCAACTATGTATTCACAAAAATCCAAAAATATAAAAATAAAGAAAAATTTTAAAGAAATAAATATGACCTTAAAAAATAAAAAAGTATCCTACTATGATTATATTACTGCTTATTTCTCCCTTTAAGTCTGTCAATATTTGCTTTATATATTAAGTGCTTTAATTCTGGGTGCATATATATTTGTAACTGTTATATATTCCTGTCGAATCAATCCTTTTATCAATATGTGATGTTCTTTGTTTCTTATCACTGTATTTGACTGAAAGACTATTTTGTTTAAGTATGGCTACCTCTGCTCTCTTAGGGTAACCACTTGCACATAGAATGTATTTTTCCATTCATCATTTCTGTTTATGTGTCCTTAAATCTATGGCTGGATCTTGTTTTTTTTTTTTTGTCCCATTCAGTCACTCTACATCTTTTGACTGGTGAGTTTAATCTGTTTACATTTAAAGTGATTATTGAAAGGTAATAATTTACTATTGTCATTTTGTTCATTGTGTTCTGTCTTCTGTTTTGAAGTTTACTTGTGCCTCTCCTCTTGCCTTACTTCTTTGTGGTTTAAATTTTTTGCTGTGATATGCTTTGACTCTTTTCTCTTTATCTTTTGTGTATCTTCTATAGAATTTTTTCTTTGTAGTTACCCCATGAGGCTTCCATTGAACTTCTTATAGCTATAAAAGTCTATCTGATGCTGATAAAGACTTAAATTCAATTATATATGAAAGTCCTACCCTGTTACTCCTCCCCAACTTCATATTATCTATTTCCAAGTTTCTTTTTATATTGTGTATCCATTAATGCATTTTTGTGGTTTTAGTTATTCTTAATACTTTTGTCTTTTGACTATTTTGCTAGGGTTTAGGATGATTTACATGCCACCATTATTGTATCATGATATTCTGTGCTTGTCTATTTACCTTTTACCAGTGAAATTTGTAGTTTAATATGGTTTAATGTTGTTGTGTAGCCTCTGTTTCTTCAACTTGAAGAGTTCCCATTAACACTTCTTGCAAGGTAGTTCTAGTGGTAACAAATTCCCTTAGTTTTTGTTTATCAGGGAAAGTCTTTATCTGTCCTTCATTTTGAAGCACAGTTTTGCTGGGTGTAGTAGTTGTGCTTAGCTCCTTTTTCTTTCAGTAATTTGAACATGTCATCTCCTTTTATTCTGGACTGCAAAGTTCCTGCTGAGAAATCTATTGTTAGTCTTATGGGAATTGACTCGTACATCATGGTTGCTTTTCTCTTGCAGCTTTCAAACTTATTTTTTCTTTGACTTTTGACAATTTAATTGTAATATATCTATGTGCAGATCTCTATGGATTCAACCTTTTTGGAAATCTTTGGTCTTCATGAATCTGGATATCCATTTTCCTCCCCAGATTTGGGAAGTATTCAGCCATTATTTATTTAAATAGACTTTCTGCCCCTTTCTCTTTTCCTTTGGAGATTGCCATGATGCACATGTTGTTTCACCTAGTTGTGTCTCTTAAGTCCTGTAGGCTTTCTTCACTCTTTTTAATTTTTTTTTTCTTTTTTTTGAGACTGAGTCTCGCTCTGTCGCCCAGGCTAGAGTGCAATGGTGTGATCTCGGCTCACTGCAACCTCCACTTCTTGGGTTCGAGCAATTCTCCTGCCTCCTTCTCCTGAGTAAACGGGATTACAGGCGTGCGCCACTACGCCCAGCTAATTTTTGTATTTTTAGTAGAGATGAGATTTCACCATGTTAGCCATGCTAGTCTCGAACTTTTGACTTCAGGTGATCTGCCTGCTTCAGCCTCCCAAAGTGCTGGGATTATAGGCATGAACCACCACACCCAGCCCACTCATTTTTATTTTTTTAATGCTCCTCTGACTGGGCAAATTGTGTTCCTCTTAATGAAGTTTTAGATTGTTTTTAATGAAGTTTTTTTCAGTTTCTGTGCTCTACCAGGTGTTACAGCCTCACTCCTGGGTTCATTAGAGAGGATTTGCTTTCCAAAGCAGTGAGACACTGCTGTACACACAGGAGTGTGAGCACAGACTTAGGACCTGGAAAGTTCTGTGCTGGAGATTCATTAGACCAACACATGACTTCACTCAATTATGTGACTGACTAATGAAAAATTTATGAAAAGGAAGTTTAGTTTATGCTCCTGGTGTCCCTATCAGTGATTACAGCCATGGCTGATATTTTAATCATAAAGGATTTAAAAACCAAGACAAACTTCCTCCTTCCCATAAAACACTTCTCATTTCCCTTGTTCTGCTCTATCATTTTTCAAGGCACTGACCACCTCCAACACACTGTATAATTTACCATCTGTCTTCTCCCCACAAGAAATAGATTCATGAGGAAAGGGGTTTTTCTCTATTTTTGTTGTTGTTCACCAGCGTAACTCAAATGCCTGGAGCAATGCCTGGTGCCTGGTAGCTACTTAAATGTAGCTGGCTGTTCGTATCCACGGGTTCTGCATCTACAAACTCAACCAGCATTGAATTCAACCAATTACAGATCAAAAATATTTGAAAAAATAACAATACAACTATAAAATAATATAATTTCAGATATACAGCATAACCACTATTTGCATGGCATTTACATTATATGAGGTATTATAAGTAATCTAGAGATGATTTAAAGTAAATGAGAGGATGTGCATATATTATATGCAAAAACAGTGCCATTTTACCTTAGGGACTTGAGCATCCACAGATTCTTGTATCTGTGGGGAGTTCTGGAAACAATCTTCTGTGATACTGAAGGACGATTATATTTCTTGAGAAAATGAATGTATAAAAATGTAAACTAAGTGTTTAAATACCTTTAGATGCAAGAGCTCCCAGACTCTGGCCACACTCGGAAGGATACCCCATGAATACAGAGTGGCCATCCAGGCATCTTTGCACTCATAGCTTGGCCTAGGGAGGGGATCCAGCTGGCAATGCAGTTTGTGATTATGGCTCAGAGGCAAAAGCCAATGGAGCCTGGCATTGTGGACGGTGAAGACTTCCAACAAAGGCAGACACATGATCAGTCCCTTCCCTGGGGCATAGCTAACTGGCACTGGGTTCTTCTTAATCTGCATTAATGATGCAGATTAATGATTTTAGCAACATGTATACTAAAATTACAATGATGCAGAGAAGACTAGCTAGCATGGTCTTGACAAGAATGACACATTAATGACAGTCCGCATTACTGGAAAACTTTGGAAAACTGGAAAACAAAAAAGATTTTTATCTATCAAGCACAGGAACAAGAATGCCCAGTGCTTCTAGCAGCTTTCCTCTCCTCTAAATGTTCGTGCTGTTGTTTTCTTTTAGGACCTCCCTCATTTCCTCTTATGGATACTGTTAGGCAGTTTTTCAGTGAGCTTACCCGGCCCACCGCTCCACATTCTTACCCTGTCCAGCTTGAAAGGCTGGTGGGACAGGAGCACAAAGAGAGATCCAAGGCCATCCTTTTGCCCTGAGGGTAATGGCATGTGGATTAGGGAGCAGCTGCCTGGCGATTGGAGTGGCGGAGCACAGAAGTGCATTCCTCCCTGGGGATCAGTGGGGTCATCTGCCCTGCCTCCGGTGCACAGGGATCACCTTCTTCAGAGATGGCGGCCCAGTGGGAGTCAGACTCCCTCTCCAAGGGAGCATTCCCTCTTCCTCTCCTCCAACACAGAGAAAAGAATAAAAGTACCTCCATCTGTGTGAACCGGGATAACCACCCTTGTCCTTGTGGATTAACTACCCACACAGTGTTGAGTTTACTCAGAGATATGCTGAGTCAGCTTAGCCTGGCTTGGGAGGGCCGACTGTGCTAATCTCATCTCAAATATGCTGGCAGTAACCTCACATTGTGGCTTGAAATTGACCACAGCTGGTGTATTTACACCATGGATATTGGCAAATTCTGCAAATCAGAGCCGGTTTCCCAGAAAGCCACTTGCTAAAGACATATTGGCCCACGGCCTGTTTATACAGCACACGAAGTGTACTTGGTCTCACGGCCTGCCCTGTTCAGTGTCACATTACGGATAGAGTGACCAGGAACTGGAAGAGTACACCGTCCATGATTATACCAGGGCCACAGGCATAGAGTAGGACTCCTATGGGAGAATGTGGATGTGTGGTCACTCTAATCGTGAACTCTTTGCTAGATTTGAAATTATTATTCCAAAACATAATTATCTGTTGGCTGTATAACATTCCTTCATTTGGAAATTTAGAGGAGTTTTTTATTCTTCAACTGTTTGCAAATTTTCCTAATGTAAATGATATTTCAATAAATGTGTAGTAGAATAAATTCCTGAGGGTATATTTCTAGGGTAGAGGGTATAAACATTATTAAAACTCCAAATACATTTTGCCAGTTTGCTTACCCAGAAGGTTAGAGGCATTTCCACTCTCTCTGTAGTCAGCCCAGTTCACCAAAGCCTTTCCAATACTTGGAATAAGGACAGAGAACATTTTCTAACCACCTCTAGCTCCTCTCTGTGCTTAGTCAGCTTTCCAACTAAACTGAGTATATTCTAGGAACACAACCAACTCTCTTCTCTCTGGCCCTCATCTGCTCCTTTGCACCCACTGTTCCCTCCACACAGAGGCTGTGGCTCCAATTCCTCTCCTGTAAATCCTGTCTATTCTAGTTTTAGGCACGAATCCCAAAGTCATGATTAAAACAGTGCACTTGCCAGGTGCGGTGGCTCACTCCTGTAATCCCAGCACTTTGGGAGACTGAGGCAGGTGGATTACCTGAGGTCAGGAGTTCAAGACCAGCCTGGCCAACATGGCGAAATTCCATCTCTACTAAAAATACAAAAAATTAGCCAAACGTGGTGGTGGGCACCTGCAATTCCAGCTACTCAGGAGGCTGAGGCAGGAGAATCATTTGGACCCGGGAGGCAGAGGCTGCAGAGAGTCAAGATCATGCTACTGCACTTCAGCCTGGGTGACAGGGACTCTGTCTCAAAATAAATAAATAAATAAATAAATAAATAACAGTGCACACAGACACATACTCAAGTGTGTTTATTTATGACAAATTAGAAACAACTGGAAATGTTCAAATATAGGGATTCATCAAATAAATTATCATATCTGATGACAGAATAATATGCAGTTATGAATAAAGATTGTGCAGACATAATTGTGCACATGAAATCATGCTCACAAAATGGTCACTGGAAAAGAATATGTCATCAAACAGAATATTAGGGTGTAATCTCGTTTCTGTGTATTTAATTCAAAAGAAACTGGACCTAAAAATAATTTAAAAGTTTTTAATCTATATTTATGACTTTTCGACAGTGAATTATTGACAATGAATTATTTAGATAGTGAAAAGGCTTTGGGGGAGATTTTCACACGTGAAAAAACTCCTACCGATACATCAGGATCCATTCAAATACTCCCTCCATTGGAGGAATTGGGGAAAGCAGCTATGACAGCTCCTTTCTTTGTATCTTGGTCAGTCTTTGTGGCTCTTTCTGGATCCTCATATGTTAGCAAATCAAAAGGTGTTGGCTTGCTTGTCTTGTCTTTTACCGATTCTGTATGTTTTTGTTTTTACTTTCTGAGATAAGAGTCTTGCTCTGTCATTCAGGCTGGAGTGCAGTGGTGCAATCTCAGCTCACTGCAGCCTCTGTCTCCCACGTTCCAGTGCTTCTCCTGCCTCAGCCTCCCGGGTAGCTGGGATTACAGGCACATGCCACCACACCCGGCTAATTTTTGTATTTTTAGTAGAGATGGGGTTTCACCATGTTGGCCAGGCTGGTCTGGAACTCCTGACCTCAGGTGACCTGCCCACCTTGGCCTCCCCAAATCCTGGAATTACAGGCGTGAGCCACCGGGCCCAGCCTTGATTCTGTACATTTTAAAAGAAAAAAAAAATGCTCCATCCCATTTTTGCTCAAGAATATGCTGGTGCTTCCAGTTTGCTGCAGAGTTTCAACAAGTATTTGATAAATTGATAAAATTTAATTTTCCTGGGTGGCCCACACCCTAGTAAAAACCATGTTTGCTGGAAGGCTTGGAACACGTGTGTGAGGCAGTCTTAGGAACACATCACACACACACAGAATCATGACACCGGTGAGTCCCGGACGGCTGTGTTGGGTGGAAAGCTCATTGCTGGCTGCTTCCGGGGTTTGTGTTGCATTTTCCATGAGCAACCAGGGCCTGCTCTAGCATGTGGGAGGTCTTAGTGCAGCCAACACAACAGGCAGGATTGTTGGTCTTGCCCAGCACAGAGCACACTTGGTCCCATAGCTTCTGGGCAGGGATCAGATGAACTCATCCAAGAAAGCCGGCGCTGAAGCCCCAGCCAGAGGAAGCATGATCTGATCACACAGGATGCCACTGCACTGGACATCTTCTTAGTTGTACTGAAATCCCAGAATTGACCAGTCCCTTGTGCCTCCCACGCTCTGCTGGGATGGAAACTAAGCCAGCCAGGGCTAGAATCAGGATGAGGGCAAAAATCTCGTTGGTCTTATCTTTAGGATTGACAAAATATTTGGAAGCTGTTTGACAACTCTTTGCATATAATAGGCATTTAATACAGTCTTAATAAAAGGAGTGTATCAAATAAGAAAGCCCAATGAAAATCGAAGCATGGTTTCATAATTTGACTTCGGAAGTATCAATGCACCAGCCCCAGGGATTTGGGTAAATCTGGGCTGTTGTCTCCTCTCTTATTATTGGGTAATTTTCAAGCTCCTTTCACAAAGCACTGCAACCTTGATGAAGAGGCATTTCATGTGTGCAGAGAAGCTGGGAACCTTGGCGGTACTTCTCCCCTCCACAGGACTCCCAAGGCCTCTCAGCAGCCTCCTCCCAGCAGGTGGGTGTGGCTATCCCTCCCCAGAAACACCACCCACAGCCCCTGAAGCAGTGTGATCCCGGAGAAATGGGGCTGTGGCCTGACAGGCTGGGGCCGGCTGCCTCCCGGCCATAAGAGCCTGAGGCTTCTCCTACTTCCTGAGACTGTGTGAGTGGCAGTGCTGGGCCCAGGGCCGTTGTGAGGATGAGAGGGAATTCATACTTTTCCAGTTGTAACCAGTGTTTTTCCTGACACCCAGCAGAACCTGGAGCTCCCAGAAAGCCTGCCTGGTCCAAATAGGGAACTCTGTGCTTTGTGCCGCAGGCTCCGCACGTGCACACATCAGCCATGGGCAATTGTGAATGTACACAAAGGGTGGCAAAGCAAAGGCTCTGCAGCAAGGGGCGATGGCCCAGGGAAATGCATGGGAATCTTCACTTTGGTGGGACCCACACAGGAAAAACTGCCGGGTGACCAACCCTCCTGTCTTAGATCTGCTTTGCAGCTCTGAGCTCTGAGCGTGCAGCAAATCCTGAAGTACAGCCCTCTTCTGTTGAAACCTGCCTTGTAGCAGAAATATTTGTGGATCCTCCTCTCCACATGGGCAAAGGCCACTCCCCGGGGACACCTGCATCTCTCTCTCTCTCTCTGCCTGAGGCTTTCCCTTGGATTCCCCGAGGGGAAAATCACAGGCACATCATGCGGGAAGCAGTTCTCCACCCACTGAGAAGGGGGCTTTGGTGGCCCCAGCCAGGGCCAGCAGCAGGAGTACGAGGCCTGTGCAGGTACACGGGCCCAGCACTGAGAAGGGCCCTGCGCCTGGTTCAGTGTTCTCTGCTGTCATTGACCGTCTTGAAATTCTTTGTTGTTTTATGTCTGACTAGTGCTTTGTAAGTGAAGCCCGACGGGGCACTGGAGCATGCATGTCCGCAGAGGAGACTGGTGCAGTGTGTGTCCCGGATGCCCTTCCTTGCCCTCTGATTGCTGTAGAGCATTGCTGTGCCCCAGGAGCACGGAGTTTGCAGGGCCTGTGATGCATGAGAGTTCGGAGAGCCAGGGCAAGCCCAAGGTCAGTGTGCCATGGCTGTGACGGAGCAAAGGGGATGTGGATGCCCCCACACTTTCCATCACACCTGAACTCACTCCCAGAGCAGAAGGAAGACCCGGCCAAGCAACCCTATCACATCCCTTCCCACCCATATCACTCCCCTGAATCAGCCAATCACTCCAGCTGACACCAGCAAGACGGGAAAGGGAAAGTGGGACGGCCACTGTGCCTTTCCCTCTCATCCTTCCTTCCTTTCAGGGAGAAGGATCCAGGCGTTGTCGCCAGGAGACTGGGATGATGAGATGGGTGCCCGTGGAGAAGCGAAATAAAATCAGATGAGTGAGTTTCCCGCAGTCATCGTTCTGGTAAGAAACATACGGACATTCTGACATGCAAAATACAAATGGTATAATTTCCTTGACTCTGCCTAGGAGTTAAATGTTGATAGTTGCTGCCATTGCACAATATAAAGATGAATGGTGAATGTATGCTCATAATTTAAAACTACTTCTCACTGCTTGGTTGGAATAACTTTGGGTGTGTTCTCCATTGTGGATAGAGGACCCCAGGGAAACTGGGCTCCAGCCGTCCCTGCAGTTACTTGCTGGATGACACCTCCTGCTGCCTGTGTTTCCGCCCCCACTTGCAGTCTTCCTTGGGATCACCTCCCCAAAACAAGACTTGCACCAAATCCTTGAATCAGCTCTTTTTCCACGGAATCGATTGAAAGCACCTGCCTGCATTGGCCACCGCGGTGCAGGGGCTGCTGGCAGGAGCGCTCTGTGGCTTAGCCTTGGCGGGGGGGGTCATCACCGGCAAGGCAATGGCGGGCTCACAAGTGCCTCTGACCAGCTCTCCCTGGGGCTCACTCTTTCTCAGACAGGTCGGAAACTGCAGTGCTTTTTGAAGTTTTATTGATATTTTGAAGGAAAATGTTATGTTGTTAGTTTTAGAAATGTTGAAACCAATGATCAAAATATTTTTTCTTCATGTCAGACCATCCCCAAATAAATACCTTCTCATCATTTCACCAACTTGTGGAATTTGTTCTGTAGACACCTGGGGGCCTCATTTTCATGAGGCCCGTGAACTTCATGGGGCAAAGACAACACGAAGCCCGGAGCCTGTGTTGAAAGGGTGGACCTGTAGTGCCAGGATGCACCTGGCCACACCACACCTTCTCTCTGTTCCTTGTCATAATTCTTTTCTGAATTGCAAGGCCTTCCCTACAGTCAAATGGCAATGAGGAGGTGGCATTATCAAGGGAGAGGATAGACTGCTGTCCTTAGGTCAGGGGCATTTGTCCAGGGAAGCTCCTCTGTTGCAGTCTTAGCTCTCACATCAGCACTGAATTATTGAGTGACCGAGGTACAGTCATTCTCGGACAAAGGTCACTGTCAGGACAAAGGTACAGCGACACCTCTCTCATGTCGGGAATCAGAAGACGCAGTGAGCTCCAAGGCCATACCGAACCTTCACAGTCGAATCCTGGTTGAAGGGAGGGCCAGGTATCCTAGGTGGCTCTACTTCACAAATATGAAATGACAGAGATGCCGCCCTTCCTGTGTCCCCGAGGAGCAGGGGGAACACATTTCAGTCAGAGAAGGTTTTGCTCTCACTGGTGACACCAGAGCCCCATCTGGTCCTAACAGCTTTGACCCTCTGCTCTCTCTTTTGAGCAAGCACTGCAAACACCAGGACAAGCTGTTCCAGAGCACTCACCGGGTGAAGGCACAATTTTCTGGCTCTATCCTCACCCGACCTCTCTCAGAGACTTCCTGGAAGTCCCCAGGATACATTCCCATGGCACAAGACCCCTCCTCTGGATTCGTGGGGTGCCAGCTTTACCCTCTCTCCTGATCTGGTTCACGGTTGGGTCCAACTTGTCATTACTGTCATACTGACCCTCCTGTGCTTCCAACCATAGAGGGCAGATCACCTTTCCAGAAAAAGACTCAATGCAGCCTTCCTTCAGATAAGTTCTTTGCTTTGCCTCCTCTTTGGGAGAGATTCTTGGGCCTCTTGTAACAGGGGGAGTCCCCGCCCCCTACCTGGAAATAGCCTCCCGGGATGATTGACAGGCTTGGAGTGGGGCACATGTCACTCCCTTGTCATAGCAGCCACACAAGCACCCTCGGGGCTCAGGACAGCCCAGGGTCCACCCTACTCAGTCAAATGCCCATGCTTTCTCTGAGATACTCTAATGACCTCTGAGAATCACTAGGATCGTTTTTAAAATTATTCCCCAAAAGAGAGAAAAGTGGGGAAAGAATTTACCATCACAAATGATCTGTCTGTCACAACCCGGTGTTTGTTTCAAATGAGGATATTTTTTGGAAGATACGGTCTTAAGAAGACTTTGGCCTACACTTCAATGCAAAAGACAGGAGAAAGCAACCAAGAGTTAGAATAAGACTGTTGGGGTCCATGTGTTTCCTAAACAAAGGAATGAACACACAAGACAACACAAGACAAGACAAACATGGCGGCCGCCTCGAATGGCACACTCTGCTTTATTTTATACAGTCCTTTGTGGAATGATGCCAAGTCACAAGACACATTGTTGTTTTTCTGACCTTTCCCTGACTTTCTGGATTTTCAAGATGTTTACACATAAACAAGCCCCCAGGGTCTGCTGTTAGCAGCTGGCTCCTTTGTCCTCCCTGTAAACAAGGAAGGAATGCCCTGCTTCGTTTGCAAGAGCAGGACTTATCGGGAATGTCTCGTTTGAGAGCACGTAGTCCTCTACATAAGACCTCAGCTCTGAAGTAAAATGCGTGTCTGCGAAATCTCCAGGCAATCTCGCGTTCGGAAGTGTCGCGTGGTGCCTTTCTTGCTTGCCCTTGTGTGGTGGCTCCACTGATCTTCCACGTGGACGGCCACCTTTTGATGGAGCCTCACTGGGAATTGTCGAGGGATAAGAGCTAGAAGGGGAATATGAATGTGAGCTCCACAGTCTAAGGGTCACCTTTCATGGTTCGTATGGTTCATATTTTTCTTTTCGGTCATCACATTTTTATAAATCACCTGAAAACATTAACATTGATATAATTGCATTTTTAAAGTTATGTATCTGAAACTATTCATTTTTAACTAATCATTCATGTATGATTTTTAATAACCTACTTGAGAAAACAAGTAGGATTTTAAAACAAGAAGGATCTTTTCAAAGATTCTTCTTTTACTCATTGTCCTATTATATGTCATCTATTGCTTTATAATAAATTACCGTAAACTCAGGAAATAGAAAAGAACCCACGTTAAACATCGGAGCGGGTTCTCCCGATAGCCATATCCTCCCCCCCCCCTCCCCCCCCCCCGCCTCCATGTCAGGCCTCTGAGCCCAAGCCAAGCCATCGCATCCCCTGTGACTTGCAGGTATAGGCCCAGATGGCCTGAAGCAACTGAAGAATCACAAAAGAAGTGCAAATGCCCTGTCCTGCCTTAACCGATGACATTCCACCACAAAAGAAGTGAAAATGGCCGGTCCTTGCCTTAAGCGATGATATTATCTTGTGAAATTCCTTTTCCTGGCTCATCCTGGCTCAAAAAGCTCCCCCACTGAGCACCTTGTGACCCCCACTCCTGCCTGCCTGAGAACAACCCCAATTTGACTGTAATTTTCCTTTACCTACCCAAATCCTATAAAATGGCCCCACCCTTATCTTCCTTCGCTGACTCTCTTTTCGGACTCAGCCCGCCTGCACCCAGGTGAAATAAACAGCCATGTTGCTCACACAAAGCGTGTTTGGTGGTCTCTTCACACAGACACGCATGACACTCCACCCAGCTCTGAAAAGCTTTTCCCGGTGCCCTCATCACCAGCCCCTCCCCGGCACTCCTCATTCACTGGTTCTCTACCCCACTCCCCACTGCCCTCAGCAAGACCCTGCTTTGTAAAGGCTTGGGGACTTCATACGTGTCTCTGGTTTCTCCAGCTACTGGACAAACAAGTCCTGAAGGGCAGAGACGGTTCTTCAGCTTTCACTGTCACACGTCTGAGCACAGTCATAGATGTACTCCTTCTGGCAATGAGGAGTGGATGAGGCAGGTGTTTAGGCTTGTGCATTTGTAGGCAAGACCACCACAGTGCCTGGATGTGCGAGGCAGCATTTCAAGCCAACAGAAACTCAGCAATGGTTGGAGAAAGTCCAGGAGGGTCAGGCGAGCGAAGACTGAGTTACTTGAAGCTGCTGCGCACAGCCTGTAGGCAAGCGACTGACTCTGACTCAGAGCCCAGTAAGTTCTGGTTCATCTTCCAAGGTGGTGTGGGGAGGGGGTGACTGTGGCCCTCAAGAGTCCCTTTGCAAGGCCTCTTGCCCAGACTTGAGCTGCACAACACCAGCTTTTAGGTAGTATAATTTTACAGAGAAAGGTTCCTCTTGATATGACCGTGGTCTTGAGTTCTGTTGTCCTGGCTACTGTCTTGGGCATAGGGAAGGGCTCTGATTTCTGGGAAGAAGCCAGACAAGAAGAAGGAGAGCCCAACTGTAAGGAGGACTTGGGTCTCAGGCATCCTGGCCTGGAGAAGGAAATCTGCATCAGCAGCTCGGTCCAAAGGAAGCAGAGCTGGAGTTCCCAGAGAGGAACATCGCCTGGAGGAACCGTGCTAGGCGTGGAACCAGTGGGCGTGAGTGTTTTCCACTTCCGGTCCAGCTTGTCTCTGGGGCTGTGGTGGACTGAGCCCACAGCCGAGGACAGCTGAGCTCAACTCTGGGGAGCACAGAGGCATGTACACTGCCACAGGCATGCTGGATTTGGTTTGAACAGAAGTAGCCTCTGTTTTGTCTTCCCCGTGTTTCTCAGCATCACTACAGTGGAAGTTGTGTGAGTATGAAGCACACTGTTCTTCAGCTCTGCACAGCTCGCTGGGGACTCCGGATCAGCCGGGTCACCCCTGTGGCCTCAGGCCCACGGCCCATGCCATGAGGGGCTGCTCTCTTCCAGCTCAAGGCGGCGATGACTCGGAAGTGCAGACAGACAGGGTGTTGACTTTGAGCCCCCCAAGTGGCACCGGGCAGCTGAGGGGAAGGCTACAGGCTCATGATGATGGCCGTCTTCCCCGCCTGTTTAATTTACCAAGCAGCAGGGTAGAGTCTCCGAATGGAGCAGGGCGGGGAGAAGAGGTTTGAAAGGTCATCACAGTTTGAAATTAGCCTAGTGTGGCTGTGTATTATTTCATTTTCCTTCTTCTTTCTCAGGCAGTGTGGAGGGAGGCTTTGAGAAACACCAACTCATGTTGCTGAGTTTTCAGAGAAAGTTAATTTCTAGAGGAGACATTTCTAAGCATGAATGAGGACACAGAGAGTCTTGGCCTTGCCCTCCCCACAGACGCAGATCTGCCTCTCTGAGCCGTCTCGAGTGGGAGGAAAAGTCCATCCAGGGCCAGCTATGAGGTGTGTCTGGGGCCTCCATGGACTGCCCCGCAGGGCTGTGTCTCCTGGCTTTAAAGAGGTTATGTTCGCATTTTGGGAGGTGAGGCAGGTGGATCATCTGAGGTCAGGAGTTCAAGACCAGCCTGGCCAACATGGTGAAACCCTGCCTCTAATAAAAATACAAAAATTAACCGGGTGTGGTGGTGGGTGCCTGTAATCCCAGCTACTCAGGAAGCTGAGACAGGAGAATCACTAAAACCCGGAGGCGGAGGTTTTAGTGAGCTGATATTCCATTGCACTCACTCCAGCCTGGGCAACAGAGCAAGACTCTGTCTCAAAAAAAAAAAAAGAGGTTATGTTGGTTCCCCCATGCACCCCACACATGTGGGCTTGCTCTGAATCTTTCAGAAGCTGCCGCTGTGAAGTTTCCATTCCAATGCAGAACTAAGATCATTCTCTGGTCCAGATGCTCCGAGTGGCACAAATCTGAAGACAAGGAGGGTGGATGGTGGTAAATGAAGATTATAGGAGGCCATTCTCATGGACTAAGTCTAGAAATCGAAATAGAATCAGCCATGCCCAGCAAACCTAAAGTAAGTTGTTATCTGACCTTCTGCAAAATCATGAGTGACAGCACCCTGTTTCCCAAACAGACCAGTTTCCATCTTCTATTGACAAGGTCATGAAGCTGCCTCTGTGTTAATCCTCAACTGAAGTCACCTGCTGGCAACAAATAGTTGTTTTTTTATTATTCTGCCTCCTTGTCCTCATCTTATAAGACAAGTAACTGTGAGATGACCAATCTGCTTTTGTCCTTGTTTCTGCCCTCTTCAGCTCTTCTCTGCCTCCTCTGCTCAGCTCACTGGAGCACTGATCCCGCAGTATGGAATGAGGTGTTGCCCAACTCTGGAATTGCAAATAAAACCAGTTGAGATCTTTAAACTAAATTTGTTATAATTTTGTCTTTTGACAGCGGCTAGACTTTAACCCATGGGTGGCTGCTGCTGTGAGCAGTAATTCCCTTTTTCTGTCTGATCACTGGAAATAAACAGAGTTAATAGTAATAACTGGCCAGCCGTGGTAGCTCACACCTGTAATCCCAGCAATTTGGGAGGCCAAAGCACGGTGGTCCCAGCTAACTCGGGAGGCTGAGGTGGGACGATTGCTGGAGCCCGGGAAGTTGAACCGACAGTGAGCCATGATTGTACCGCTTGTACTCCAGCCTGGGTAACAGAGCAAGACCATGTCTCAAATTAAATAAATAAAAAATTAAAAGCAAAGACAAGGAATAAAATGTTAATGAATCCAATAAAAAAATTGTCCCGGGTGCTGTACTCCCCCTGATTCCTGGGAATGACACAATATTGAGTAAATGTTCAACTTCAAGATGAAATGGTGAGGTTTACCTTGAGGAATGGTGATGGAGGCTGGTGAATATTTAACTTTTTCTTTTAACTTTTAATTTAGGTTCAAGGGAACATGTGCAGGTTTGTTATATAGGTGAACTCATGTCACAGGGGTTTGTTGTACAGATTACTTCATCACCAAGGTACTAAGCCTAGTACCCAATAGTTAGCCTCCAGCTCCATCCATGTTCCTGCAAAGGACATAATCTCATTCTTTTTTATGGCTGTGTAGTATCCCACAGTGCATATGTACTACATTTTCTTTATCCAGTCTTACCATTGATAGGCATTTAGGTTGATTCCATGTCTTTGCTATTGTGAATAGTGCTGCAATGAACTCCGAGTGCATGTATCTTTAGAATAGAAAAACTTATATTCCTTTGGGTACATACCCAGGAATGGGATTGCTGGGAATTTACACTCCCACCAACAGTGTATAAGCATTGCCTTTTCTCTGCAACCTCTTCAGCATGTGATTTTCCTGACTTCTTAATCATAGCCACCCTGACTGGTGTGAGATGTTATCTCATTGTGGTTTTGATTTGCATTTCTCTAGTGATCAGTGTTGTTGAGCTTTTTCTTCATATGCTTGTTGGCCTCATGTATGTCTTCTTTTGAGAAGTGTCTCTTCATGTCCTTTGCCCACTTTTTAATGGGGTTGTTTGTTCTTTTCTTGTAAATTTAAGTTCCTTCTAGATCCTGGATAGTAGAGTCAAATGCATCATTTGCAAATATTTTCTCCCATTCTGTAGGTTGTCTGTTTACTCAGTTGATAGTTGGTTTTGCTGGGCGGAAGCTCTTTAGTTTAACTAACTCCCATTTCTCAAATTTTGCTTTTGTTGTGATTGCTTTTGGTATCTTTATCGTGAAATCTTTGCCAGTTCTGATGTCCTGGTTGGCATTGCCTAGGTTTTTTTCCCAGGATTTTTGTAGTTTAGGCTTTTACATCTAACTCTTTAATCCATCTTGAGTTGATTTTTATATATGGTGTAAGAAAGGGGTCCAGTTTCAATCTTCTGCATATGGCCAGCCAGTTATCACAGCATCATTTATTGAATAGAGTGTCCTTTCCCCATTGCTTCTTTTTGTCAACTTTGTTGAAGATCAGATGGTTGTAGGTGTGTGGCCTTATTTCTAGGTTCTGTATTCTATTCCATTGGTCTATGTGTCTGTTTTTGTACCAGGACCATGCTGTTTTGGTTACTATAGCCCTGTAGTATAGTTTGAAGTCAGGTAATGCGATGCCTCCAACTTTGGGTTTTTTGGTTTTTTTTCTTAGGATTGTCTTGGCTATTCAGACTTTTTCTGGTTTCATATGAATTTTAAGATAGTTTTTTCCAGTTCTGTGAAGAATGTCAATGGTAGTTTGATAGGAATAGCACTGAATCTGTGAATTGCTTTGGGCAATATGGCCATTTGAATGATACTGATTCTTCCCATTCATAAGCATGGAATGTTTTTCCATCTGTTTGTATCTTCTCTGATTTCTTTTAGCAGTGGTTTCTAATTCTCCTTGTAGAGATCTTTCACCTCCCTGGTTAGCTCTATTCCTAGGTATTTTATTCTTTTTGTGGCAGTTGTGAATGGGTTGTGTTCCTGATTTGGCTCTTGGCTTGATTGTTGTTGGTGTATAAGAATGCTAGTGATTTTTGTACACCGATTTTGTATTCTGAAACTTTGCTCAAGTTGTTTATCAGCTGAGGGAACTTTTGGGCTGAGATGATGGAGTCTTCTAGATATAGAATCATGTCATCTGCAAACAGGGATAGTTTTCTGTCTTCCTATTTGGATGCCCTTTATTTCTTTCTCTTGCCTGATTGATCTGGCCAGGACTTCCAAAACTATGTTGAATAGGAGTGGTGAGAGAGGGCATCCTTGTCTTGTGCCAGTGTTCAAGGGGAATGCTTCCAGCTTTTGCCCATTCAGCACGATAGTGGCTGTGGGTTTGTCACTGATGGCTTTCATTATTTTGAGGTATGTTCCTTCAATACTTTGTTTATTGAGAGTTCATTAAGCGATGTCAAATTTTATTGAAAGTCTTTTTTGCATCTATTGAGATAATTATGTGATTTTTGTATTTAGTTCTGTTTATGTAATGAATCACATTTATCGATTTGTGTATGTTGAACCAATCTTACATCCCAAGGATAAAGCCTACTTGATGGTGGTGTATTAACTTTTTGATGGGCTGTTGGATTTGGTTTACAAGTATTTTGTTGAGGATTTTTGCATCAATGTTGATCAAGGATATTGGCCTGAAGTTTTCTTTTTTGTGTGTATCTCTGCCAGGTTTTGGTATCAGGATGATGCGGGTCTCATCGAATGAGTTGGAGAGGCATTCCTCCTCAATTTTAAAAAATAGTTTTAGTGGAAATGGCATCAGCTTTTCTTTGTACATTTGGTGAATCAGTCTTCTCCTGAGCTTTTTTTGGTTGGTAAGCTATTTATTACTGCCTCAATTTCAGAGCTGATTATTGGTCTGTTCACAGATTTGATTTCTTCCTGGTTCAGCTTCAGGAGGGTGTGTGTGCCCAGGAATTTATTCATCTCTTCCAGGTTTTCTAGTTTGTGTGCGTAAGGGTGTTCATAGTAGTCTCTGAGGGTTATTTATATTTCTAGTGGGGTCAATAGTAATACTCCCTTTGCTGTTTCTGATTGTTTTTATTTGCATTTCCTCTCTTTTCTTCTTTATTAGTCTAGCTAGTGGCCTATCTTATTATTATTATTATTATTTTAAAACTAACTCCTGGATTCATTGATATTTTGAATGGTTTTTCATGTCCCAAGCTCCTTCAGTTCAGCTCTGATTTTGGTTATTTCTAGTTTTTTTAGTTGTGATGTTAGGTTGTTAACTTGAGGTCATTCTAACTTTTTGATGTAGGTGTTTAGGGCTATAAATTTCCCTCTTAACACTGCCTTAGCTGTGTCCCAGAGATTCTGGTATGTCATATCTTTGTTCTCATTAGTTTCAAAGAATTTCTTAATATCTACAATAACTTCATTATTTACCCAAAAGTCATTCAGGAGCAAGTTGTTTAATTTCCATTAACTTTTACTTCATACATTTTTCCTGCTGGGTCTCTTTTTATAAGAGGCATGCTTTACTTTGTTAAGTTAAAAAAAATAAAGAAAATTGAAGAGAGAGAAATAAACACCAATTTTGAAAAGAAAGAAGAAAAGTTGAAATGAAGGTGATTAGGCATGAGGTGTGGAGGGAGATGAGACAGCCAAGGGCCAGGGAAGACCGAGAGAACCTCTCTGGAGTCAGAGCTTACATGGATCTTCCAAGCTCTAGAACCCAGTTTGTAAATTGCATGTGCATAGCACAAGGACAGCCTGAAGTGCAACTTTGTCAAAACTAGGGGGTACAGAACCTCGTGACCCCCATCACCACAAGGCCATGGGGTGTTTGTTCCCAACAGTCAGGCAGCCCCAGCTGGCACCCATCCCTCCTCCTGGGCAGCGTGGCTGAGGGCACATGGTAACTGGGAAAGTCCCCAGCCCAAAGGCCGTTTTGAATTAGGACCAGCCAGTGGTGGCATCAGAGATGGACCCACCTCCACAATGGGCAAGTGGCATCATTCTTTGAATAACTGTTATTGAGTCTTTATTAAGAGAGATGTAATTGGGCACCGGAATTCACATGTGTGGGAGAAAAAGTTTGTGTTTATCTGATGACATGGTCTGGGGCCTAAAAGCTTTAATTAGCCACTATTTACAGTTCTTCCTGAGCATAAAAAAATCCCAGGATTTCCCACTAAAACTTTGGCTTCCTGAATACTCTCTTCATCCTAAAGTGGAGGAGCCTGGCGTTCTGAGGACAAGAAAAGAAGAAATGGGATGTGATAAGTAAAGCACTGGGCTTTCAATCCAGAGGCTTCTAGCAGCTGCTTTGGGACATCTTCCACAAGACACAGATGCCTTGTTCTAGATCTAACCCAATCAGCCTTTGTCATGGCCCCGGGATGTGCTGTCCAGAGTCCCTTCGACGACGAGCTCCCTGCCCAGCTCCAGGGAGTGCTGGTGGCAGGTGGCTTCCGGCTGCCAGACCCTTGAGGGCTGCCTCTGCTTCAAGCCAGCTTACCTTGTCCGGGGATGCCTCCCTCCCTCGGGTGGCCCACACCCAGTGAGGGATCCAGGTGTCCATAGGAAGGCCTGTCCATCTCTGTCCACCTTAGAAACAACACCAGCTAGCTAAGGAGCCCCCTAGGGTCAGCTAAAGCCACTTCCGGGTCACCCCTCAGCCCAACTTCCCCTGAACAAATCCTGCTTTTGGCTCCTCCTCCCATAGTGTTGATCCCCTAGTAAGCACCCTGTGTGCCCAGCTCCATCTCAGCATTGGCTTCCGGGGAAACCGGACTGTGACAACCATCTGACCTAAAAATGTTCAAAGGCAGAAGACTGAGGAAGCACAGAGGACTATGAAGCACAGGACTATGTATATATGCAAAAACATATCCAATATATGAAGTATATTTATACCAATGTTTAATGTATAAACATAAATATTCAAAATATGTATTTACATATACACACATATTTAATTATTTAAGTATTTTTAAAGTATTTAAAATATTTACTAGGAGCTCTCTTATCTAATTCCTGTGAACCCAGTAGTTAGTAAGCGTACAGCCAAAATTATTTAAAGTAGAAAATCATTATATATAAGCATATATATTTATATATACTGCATGCACATATGTATATATGTGATGTGTATATGTGTGTGTCTATGCAGGCATGTGCAGGTATGTGCGTGGGCACACATATGTGCATCACATATAAGCATATTCACATATATGTGTACATGCATATGTATACATGTGTGCACATGTGTATGTATGTGTATGTGTGTACATGTGTGCGCATGTGTCTACATGTGTGTGTATAACATTTTATTTTCACTTGAAGCCTAAAGACATAGATGTACATGTGGGTCATCTAGATCTATATCGACTTCCTGGTCAGAGCACACAGTTGTAATACGTTGTCCATATTTATCAGTTTCAACTGATTTAAAGTGACATGAGAGCTTAAAACTTTTGGACAGACTCTAAGCGTGGAATTCTTATGGAATTTTACTTCCCTCCATTTGTTAGAGTTTCTTCCCACACACTTAGTTGGACGTAATGTTTTTTCATGATTCACCTTTATTGAGTCTTTCCAAAGATTTGAACTTCATTTTCATAGAAACAGTAACTCTTCCCCACTCATATTGTCACGGGATTAGGTAATATTTCACTAAATCATGCAGTAACACTATCTGGGCGCACTGGGGCCGGGCACCAATGCCACCAACTCTAAGGCAGTGAGCATCTTGATGGGCCAGGCGTGCGGCTTGCTCGCTGGCGCCCAGGCCCTCAGCTGCAGCCCAGGAATTCCCTCGAGAAGGTTCAGGAAGCTGGGAGAGCCCTGCCAGCCCAGCAAGGCCATTGTGGAAGGTCCTTTAGGAGAGCTTCTCCTCAGTAAGTGTAAATGCAAAATGTTGAACGTCTAGCCACTGCGGCGTCATGTATGTTTTTAAGAGGTACACACGGTCACTCCCGTCACGCAGCACGTATCACCAGGTTCCTCTGTGCTGGGTAGTGAAAATACAGCCCCCAGAATGCAAAGTCCTTGCCCTACAGGGACTCACCAGTGCGCGGCACCAATCTGTAAATAGCTATCCCAAGCAACGAGATAGGTGCTATGAGAATGTGCAGGTGAGAGAGACCGCCTGTGCAGGCAGGGCACAGGCCAAAGGGAAGTGACATTTATTTGAGGCAAGTCTTGCAGAATGAATTTGAGGCAGATCTTGCAGAATGAGTAGGAATTATCTAGGTGAATACCTGGGGGAGGCACCTTCCCAGCCGGTGACATTTAGGCAAAGCCACTGATTCGTGGAAGAGTTGAGCTCTCTCTAGGAATGGTCAGCAATTCAGTGTGACTGATGGCCAGTGCGTAGAATCAGAGAGGCGGGAAGCACAGAGGCTGCGGAGGGAGAGGCAATGTGGACGGCGACACTCATGTGTTTGTATATTTATGTTCTGCTCATATATTAATTTTCCTGTGGAACAAACAGTAATACTTTTTTTTTTCTTTGGATAGAGTCTTGGTCTGTTGCCCGGGCTGGAGTGCAGTGGCACCATCTCGGCTCACTGCAACCTCTGCCTCATGCATTTAAGAGATGCTTCCGCCTCAGCCTCCCAAGTAGCTGGGATTATCGTCACCCAGCTAACTTTTGTATTTTTTGCAGAGATGGGGTTTTGCCATGTTGGCCAGGCTGGTCTTGAACTCCTGACCTCAGTTGATTTGTCCCCCTAGGCCTCCCAAAGTGCTGGGATTACAGATGTGAGCCACTGCGCCCAGCCAACAATGATACTTTTTAACAGATTTTTAGAAGTTTTAAAATTTTAATTATTATGGATACACAGGCACATTGGATACATGTGACGTTCTCATACCGGCATACGGTATGTATCAATCACATCAGGGTGATTAGGGTACCCATCGCCTCAAACATTCATCATTTCTATATGTTAGAAACATTTCAATGCCACTCTTTTCATTATTTTAAAATATACAATAAATTATTGTTGACTCCAGTCACCCTGTTGTGCTTAACTGAGATTAAATGCAGGTCTGAATAAATTCACCTGGAATTTATTTTGCATGCTAGAAGGCAGGCATCAAGTAGCTCATCAGATTTTCCAGCACCATTGGTCGCATTGTCTTCGTTTGTCCCCACTGAGTTGCAGAGGTTGGTCTGTCATGTGTCCTGTGACCTTGGTTCTGCAGTTTCTACCTTACAGGATTCCAGGGGCATTGCTTACATCACAGTCCCCAGGCTGGGCCGTGAGATGCCGTTGCACCCTATGAGAATGATGACAGTGACAAAGGCCAACCACACAGGTGAGGGTGAGATTGGGCAGGACTGAAACCCACACACGGCTGATGCAAATGTCACAGGGAACAGCCACTTTGGAGAACTGCCTGGCAGCCTCTTAGAAAGTTGAACATACACCTACCGTGAGATCCAGCCATTCTGTGGTACTTACCCAGCAGAAAAGAAAGCATAAGTTCATACCAAGGCTTTTACACAAACGTTCTCAGCAGCCCATTTGCAATAGCCAGAACCGGAAACACACAGTTTTATCCACATGATAGATGACTACTCAGCAATAAAAATGAATCAACCACTAATACGCTTAAGTATATGGGGAAAAATAAATCTCAAAATAATTACACCGAGTGAAAGAAGCCAGGCCCCTGCCCCCAAGAAAGGGGAGGGTGCTGTACGATTCCACATATTCTATAAATTTCTAAGATGTATATAAAATCCTAGAAAATACAACTAATTCACAGTGCCACCGTGTAGATATGGCAAAACCCATCAAATTGTATACTTTACATATGTGCAGTTTATTGTATATCAATTGTACCTGAATAAATGGTTGAGAGTGTGTGTAATCCATGCAGGTACCAGAATAAAGCTTCTTGATCAAGAGGTGCTTTGGAATAACAGTCATTTTAATTTAATTATTTAGTTTATTTATTTAGAGACAGAGTCTCACTTTTTTCGTGCAGTGGCGTGATCTTGGCTCACTGAAACCTCTGCCTCCTGTGTTCAAATGACTCTCATGCCTCAGGCTCCAGAGTAGCTATTTTTTTTTATTTTTACTAGAGACAGGGTTTCACCCTGTAACAGGCCAGGCTGGTCTCGAACTCCTGACTTCAAGTGATCCACCCACCTCAGCCTCCCAAAGTGCTGGGATTATGGGTGTGGGCCACCATGCCCTGCCAGTAATTTTAATTTTAGATTATATAATAGAAATGGATTCTTGAATCAACGTGGGAGAGGTTGAACTTTCTCTAATTGTTTCCTGTTTCAAATTAGAAAAAAAATCTTTTTCATGGATAGCATAGAGAATTTACAAGAAGTTTATGTGAGTTTCCTGGGGCTGTTGTAACAGAGCACCATGAACTGGCGGGGTTTAAACAACAAACACTGGTTGTCTCACAGTTCTGGAGGTTGGAAGTCCAAGGTCAAATTATAGGCAGGGTTGGTCTCTTCTGAGGTCCCTCTCCTTGCTTCACAGATGGCCACTTTCTCCCTGTGTCTCTTCACCTATCCTTCTCTCTAGGTGTGTCTTAGTCTCTTCACACGGCATTCTTTTCCTGGTCACATTACCAGTCATATTGGACCAGAGCTCCACCCTCCTGTGGCATGACCTCATCCTAACCAGTTATCCACAACTGCATGTTTCCGAGTAAGGTCATATTCTGAGGAACCGGCTGTAGAACTTCAATATATGAATGGGGGGCAGTGAATCCAACCCATAGCAAAGTTCTACCTGATATTTTCATTCTTAAAAGTCATCGAGGGGTTAGGTGTGGTGGCTCACACCTGTGATCCTAGCATTTTGGGGGGCCGAGGTGGGAGGATCATTCCAGACCAGGAGTTCAAGACCAGCCTGGGCAACAGAGTGAGATCACCATTTTCACAAAAACAGAAATTAAAAACTATTGAAAAAAATAGAACAAGAAAGAAACGGGCACCTCTGTTTCTGCAGTGCTGTACCTGGAAATCCACCAGGAAGGGAAAGAGTTTTCTGTGCAGCAGCTCAGTCCACCTCCTTGCGCTCTGGAGAAGATTTTCTCTCTGCCGCTCTTCGTTCTGCAGCCTGGGGTGCAGGTTTCCGCCAGGCTGACACTTCAGTTGCCTGCTTTGTTCCCTTGGGCGGGGCCTTTGTAAGGGTGGCACCTGTGCATGCCACGGTCTGCGGGGTTCTGGGGCGTTGCTGCTTTATTGAGGTTTGCTGGTTTGTTTCCATCCTTTCCTGACCCTCCTTTCCTTAGACTAGCATCAAGTTGTCCACATGAACTGAACTCACCAAAACTGGTGTGAGAGATCTGCTGGTAGCAAGCCTTAAGCCTGTCCTAAACAGGCCTTAAAGAAACCGGCCATAAACAGCATTTCTGCAGCAATGTGACATGTTCAGGATGGCTATTACGCACACTGCTAAAAGTTGTTGGTTTATTGGAGCAGGGCAAGGACAAGCTGGCCTGCCCAGAGTGGAAAACTGCTCAAACCACAAACAATAGCAGCAGTGGCCTGTGCCTTAACAACATGCTTTGCTGCAGATAATCAGCCAGAGCCTGTTTCCCTGCTCCTCACTAGGAATGCTTTTAGTTAATCTGTAATCTATAGAAACTATGCTCATCACTGGCTTTCTGTTAATAAATATGTGAGTCAAACTCTGCCTGTGGCTCTCAGCTCTGAAGGCGTCAGCCCCTGATTCCCACTCTGCACCTATTTCTCTGTCTTTGTCGTAATTCCTCTAGCGCAGCTGGGTTAGGGTCTCCATGACTGAGCTGGTCTCAGCAAGCAGCGCCCAATGTGGGGGCTCGAACCTGGGTCAAAGGGTCGCCAGAGCGACGGTTGGAGAACAGCTGGAGGACACCCGAGTACTCTTAAGCAGTCCCCATGGGGAGTAAGAAGGGCAGCTCGAAGCACCAGGGTAACAATGGGACAAGGGTCAAGCAGGCACGAGGCTTATTTGAGTCTGCTTTGGCAGCTCCTCAGAAAAGCAGGAGTGAAGGTTAGCACTAGCCGATTCATGCAGCTTTTCAGTGCATTACAGAACTATTGCCCCTGGTTTGTTTCCAGACCAAGGAACTATGGATGTAGAGGTCTGGAAAAAGGTAGGCAGCACACTGAAAAAGGCATATAAGGATGGTGCTGAGGATATTCTTCTGTCTGTTCAGGGTGGGCTCTGGTTCGCTCCACCTTGGAGCCTTCCACACAGATGACGAGGAGGAGGAATCAGGAAGAAGGAGAGTGTAACGAAGTAACAGAAGAGGTGACAGAGCAGGTTTGCTTGCCAGCTAAAGCAGCAAAGGAGGGAGAGGTTTGTCCCTACCGCTCCGCACCCCCTCATTGTTTTGAAGAAAAAGAGTGGCCTGACCCTCCAGATCTTTCTTTTCCGTAGGACACTGGACGAAAAGTAGTTGCCCCAGTGACTATTTGAGCAGCCCCTCCAGCGACCGCTCTCGGTTCTATTCAGGCAGGAATCCAGCAAGCTAGACGAGAGGGTGATATGGATGCTTGGCAGTTCCCTGTTAGAATACACCCACCTGATCAACAGGGAAATATTATACTACATTCGAGCCTTTTCCTTTTAAATTACTTAAATAATTTAAGCAAGTTAAGTTCTTCTGGACCAGGTTCTCCTTTTGTAATGGGACTGTTAAAGAATGTTGCTGTCTCCAGCGGGGATGGTAGGATTACTTCTAGGAAGGTCTAGTTTAAATTTAAAAGGAGTACAGGTACAAACAGAAGTCATTGATTCAGATTACAATGGAGAAACTCAAATTGTTATATCTACTTCTGTTCCCTGGAAAGCAGAGCCCGGAGAGCGCATAGTACAGTTCTGCTTGTGCTGTGTGTGGAAATGGGGAAAAGTGAAACTAAACCAACAGGAGGATGTGGAAGCACAAATAAACAAGGCAAAGCAGCTTATTGGGCAAATCAAATTACTGATAAACGTCCTACCTGTGAAATAACTATTCGAGGAAAAAAATTTAAAGGTTTGGTAGATACAGGAGCGGACATTTCAATCATTTCTCTACAGCACTGGCCGTCCACATGGCCAATTCAACCCACTCAATTTAACAGAGTTGGAGTTGGTAAAGCCCCTCAAGAGTATCAAAGCAGTTGTATTTTGCATTGTGAAGGGCCCCATGGACAACCTAGGAATATTCAACCAATGGTAACTTCTGTACCTATAAATGTATGGGGAGAGATTTATTACAACAATGGGGAGCACAAGTGTTAATTCCAGAACAATTATACAGCCCTCAAAGTCAGAGTATGATGCCAGAGATGGCGTGTGTGCCTGGCGTGGGATTAGAAAAACATTTACAAGGGTTAAAGAAACCGCTTCAAGTGGAAGGACAGAATTCCCACCAAGGTTTAGGATGTAACTTTTGATGGTGGCCATTGTTAAGCTTCCAGAACCTATACCTTTAAAACGGTTAACAGATAAGCCAATTTGGATAGAACAATGGCCACTGACTAAAGAGAAACTGGAGGCTTTAGAGGACTTAGTTACTGAACAATTAGAAAAAGGACACATAGCTCCAACATTTTCCCCTTGGAATTCTCCAGTTATCGTAATTAAGAAAAAATCAGGTAAATGGAGAATGTTAACTGACTTAGGGTCATTAATTCAGTTATACAACCTATGGGGACATGACAGCCAGGATTGCCTTCTCCTGCTATGATTCCGAAAAATGACCTTTAATAGTCATAGATATAAAAGACTGTTTCTTTACTATCCCCTTAGCTGAGCAAGGATGTGAAGGGTTTGCATTTACAATTCCTGCAGCCTGCTAAGCATTTGCATTGGAAGATGTTGCCACAAGGCATGTTAAACAGTCCAACAATGTGTCAGACGTATGTAGAACAAGCAATTGAACCTACTGGTAATAAGTTTTCACAGTGTTACATTATTCATTATATAGACGATATTCTTTGTGCTGCCCCCACTTAGGAAATATTACTCCAATGTTATGATCACTTACAAAACTCGATTTCTCATCACACCAGTTTAATTATAGCTCCTGACAAAATTCAAACTACTCCTCCTTACTCCTACTTAGGGACCTTAGTAAATGACACTACAATAGTGCCACAGAAAGTAACCATACGTAGGGATCAACTAAAAACATTGAATGACTGTCACAAATTACTAGGGGACATTAATTGGATACGACCTGCT
Source organism: Chlorocebus sabaeus (assembly GCF_047675955.1). Taxonomy (NCBI): domain Eukaryota; kingdom Metazoa; phylum Chordata; class Mammalia; order Primates; family Cercopithecidae; genus Chlorocebus; species Chlorocebus sabaeus. The sequence goes on along the minus strand of NC_132929.1, from coordinate 3,104,786 downwards.
CTAGGCATTCCTACCTATACCATGAGTAATCTATTTTCTATCCTTAGAGGAGATCCTAGTCTCACCAGCCCTCGACAATTAACAAAGGAGGCTGAGGTTGAGTTACAGCTGATTGAGAAGCACGTGCATAAAACTCAGATAAATAGAATAGATCCAAAAAACACTTTTGACTTGTTGATTTTTCTGACTCAGCATTCACCTACTGGTGTTACTGTCCAAGAGCAGGACTGGGTAGAATGGCTTTTTCTTCCGCATGCTAATTCATGGACTCTAACTCTTTATTTGGATCAAGTTGCTACTCTGATAGGAAATGGGAGAACTTGAATTGTTAAATTACATGGCTATGACCCTGGAAAAACTATTGTCCCTCTTACAAAGGCACAAATATCACAAGCCTTTATAAATAGTCTTACTTGGCAAACCTATTTAGCTGATTTCGTAGGTATTCTTGATAATCACTTTCTGAAAACAAAATTATTTCAATTTTTAAAATTAGCTAATTGGATTCTCCCTAGAATAACTAAATTTAAACCAATTGAAGGTGCTGAAAATGTTTTTACAGATAGGTCTAGTAATAGTAAAGCTTCTTTTCTGGATCAAAAAGTAAAGTTTTCTGGACGCCCTATACTTCAGCTCAAAAAGCAGAGCTCGTAGCTGTAATTGAGGCACTGACTGCTTTTGAGATGCCTGTCAATGTAATTTCTGATTCTTCATATGTGGTTCATTCCACACAGTTAGTTGAAAATGCTCAGCTATGATTCCACACAGATGAGCAACTGATGACTTTATTTACCTAGTTGCAAACAGCAGTCAGGAGTAGAATGCACCCCTTTTACATCACTCACATTAGGGCTCATACACCTCTTGCAGGACCCTTAACTGAAGGGAATCAAATGGCTGATCTCCTAGTTGCTACTGCAATATCTAATGCCAGACACTTTTACAGTTTGACTCATGTTAATGCCTCTGGTCTCAAACGGAGATACAGCATTACCTGGAAAGAAGCTAAAGCTATTACCCAGCGATGCCCAACTTGCCAAATGGTACATTCCTCATCTTTCACAGGAGGAGTTAATCCTCGAGGATTGGAACCTAATTCTCTTTGGCAAACAGATGTCACACATGGTCCCTCGTTTGGGAGACTAACTTCTGTACATGTATGTGTGGATACCTTTTCTTACTTTGTCTGGGCTATATGCCAATCAGGAGAGTCTTCTGCCTGTGTTAAACGTCACCTTTTGCAGTGTTTTGTGGTGACAGGCATTCCAGCTTCTATTTAAACAGATAATGCCCCAGGCTATACTAGCCAAGCTCTAGCTACATTTTTCTCTATATGGAATATTAAACACATTGCTGGTATTCCACATAGCTCACAAGGACAAGCCATTGTGAAAAAAAATGAATCTCTCCCTAAAACAACAGTTACAAAACCAGAAAGGGGGAACAGTGGTTATAGGACTCCACACATGCAACTAAATCTAGCATTATTAACTTTAAATTTTTTGAGACTGCCTAAAGGCCAGATGTTATCAGCAGCTGAACAGCATCTACAGAAACCAGCTGCAAAGACAGAAGCAGAATAACTGGTTTGGTGGAGAGATCCAATAACAAAAAGTTGGGAAATAGGTAAAATAATAACTTGGGGTAGAGGTTATGCTTGTGTTTCTCCAGGCCAAAACGAGCAGTCGATCTGGATACCACCAAGACACCTGAAACCTTATCATGAGCCAGATGCCAAGGAAGAGATTTTGGGAGGGATCCGAGGACACCCCCGGTTGCAGCCAAGTCAAGACTGACAATAAGGCCTCCTTTCCTGTTTGTAGTGGGTGATTTAAATCTTGATCTCCCTAGATCAAGTGTTTTTTTGAGCTATACTTCAGCTCAAAAAGAGGAGTTTTTTGATATGACTTGTCAAGAATGTAGATTATTTTCTTGTGTGAATTCTTCCTTGTGTAATGCTGATCATTCTATTTTAGTGGTTAAGAGCCCAAGAAGGAGTATGGACACCTGTAGAGCTTTCCCATCCTTGGAAAGCCTCTCCTTCTGTGCATGTTATTACGAAATTCTTCAAAAGATTTTGAGGTGCTGTTGGCATTAAATTGCCACTTTAATTTTAGTCATTATGGGATTGATTTGCTGTTACAGCTACTGCCGCGGCAGCTGGGGTTGCTTTGCATTCCACAGTTCAAACAGCAGACTATGTAAATAATTGGCAGAAAAATGCTACTCCGCTGTGGAATTTCCAAACTAATACAGACCAGAAACTAACTAATCAAATCGATGATCTCCAACAAACTGTAATGTGGCCAGGAGATTGAGTAGTTAGTCTAGAATGTAGAATGTAGTTACAATGTGATTGGAATACTTCTGATTTTTGCATTACTCCTCAACAGTAGAATGAAACAGAGCATGAGTGGCAAAGAGTTAACAGACATTTAAAGGGTCATACTGGAAATTTATCTTTGGATATTGCAAAACTGAAGGAGCAATTATCTCAAGCCTCTCAGGCATATCTGATGCTAATGCCAGGAACTGAAGTGCTTGAAAGAGCTGCAGACAGATTAGCAGCTATTAACTGGTTAAAATGGATCAAGACACTTGGAGGCTCTGATTTCAATGGTGATTGTGCTTTTAATCTGTGGTTTTTGTCTTTGTATAGTCTGCAGATGTGGATCCCAAATCCTGCAAGAAGTAGCCCACTATGACAAAGCTGCCTTTGCCTTTACCCCTTTGCAAAAAAATAAATAAATAAATAAAGGGGAACATGCTGGTAGCAAGCCCTAAGCCTGTCCTAAACAGGCCTTAAAGAAACTGGCCATAAACAGCATTTCTGCAGCAATGGGACATGCTCGTGATGGCTATTACACACACTGCTAAAAGTTGTTGGTTTACTGGAGTGGGGCAAGGACAAGTGGGCCGCCCGGAGTGGAAAACTGCTCAGACCACAAACAATAGCAGGAGTGGCCTGTGCCTTTACAACATGCTTTGCTGCAGATAATCAGCCAGAGCCTGTTTCCCTGCTCCTCGCTAGGAATGCTTTTAGTTAATCTGTAATCTAGAGAAACTACGCTCATCACTGGTTTTCTATTACTAAATGTGTGAGTCAAACTCTGTTCGTGGCTCTCAACTCTGAAGGCCGTCAGCCCCCTGATTCTCACTCTGCACCTATTTCTGTGTCTTTGTCTTAATTCCTCTAGTGCCACTGGGTCAGGGTCTCCACGACCAAGCTGGTCTCAGCAGAGTTCCGTATTCAAGGCTGAGTTGCTGTGAAGGTACAAACTCTTTTAACATCAAAAAAAGGGAATATCCTGCGAGGATCAAAACTCCAAGACAGAGTCTTGAATTTCAAAGCCTAAATGGTGTGTCTTTGGGGATAGAGAGAACTTTTTCCTTCACGTCTTTCACGTTCATCGTTACACATTGTTGCCCAGGGGAGCTTGCAGACTCTGAGCCCGCCCTGGCCTGTGGGAGCAGGAGGAATCTCTGGTTTGGGTGCTGAGGGTCCTCAGCAGGGTGAGTGTGTTGGGGAGATGAATGGTTGGCAGAACTGTCCATGGGCTTTTCTTTTCTGCCACTGTCCTCACTGCGGTGTCCTTGGGGAGGCTGTAGGAGTCATGGGACCGGGGACCTGCTCAGCTATCCGACCGCTGGCCCCACCACACACAGACACTTGTGCACAGGACATCACACATCCCAGGGATTATAACATATTAATTTTACCAACTCTTCCTTCCTCAGCATACAGATGTCCTTCCTGCCTGCAATTAGCACTTCCCAAAAAATTGCTAAGCCGCGTATCTACCTGCCTTCTCTTTACATCAACCCACACTTCTACTTGAATATTCTTTTTTCCCCTTCAATTTTTATGTTAAGTTCAGGACACATGGGGAGAAAAACACATACTGAATATTCTTTTTAAAAAACAAAACAATCAATACGTGCTATCAAAAAAGGAAGCTACCGCACTTAAATAAAAGATGTTGCCCACGGAGTCCCTAAAATTGTCCTGTGCGTCTGCGGTTGGGTGCGCACGGAGTCCCTAAAATTGTCCTGTGCGTCTGCGGTTGGGTGCGCACCACACTCTGCGAAATGGCGATGCTGTGCCTCTGGCCCTTCCCTGGAATTTGCAGCCTCTCATGAGGAGCCCTTTGGAATGACAGGGAAACAAGCATGTGGACATGCCCTAGTCGAGAAGTGTTCTTTTAGTATCTGCCAATTGAGAAAATACATAACATCCAAAGCTACTGTTCAGAAAGAATTCACCTTATGTTAATGAAACAGCAGTGCCTGCCTGCAGGCACCCTCCCTTCCATCTGCACAGGGCCTGGTGCACTAACTAATTTGAAGCCACTTTGCAATCTGTGGCTTCCTGGGGTCTGCACACTTACAGCTGGGAATCCCTGGTTTAGAGGAAAGAGCCAAGACCCTCTTTGTTCCATTGTGTGGACTTCAACATTTTGCCTTCTAGCTGGTTTTAGGTTCCCCTGACTCTGAAACAGGCATAAAAGCCCCCGTTTTTTCTTAAGCCTCACAGTCATTATTTTTGTGAAGACAATAGAAAATACTCTTTTTCTAGCCTGGGCAACATGGTGAAACCCCATCTTTACCAAAAACACAAAAATTAACCGGGCACGGTAGCACTCACCTATAGTCCCAGCTACTGGGGGGTGGGATTGGGGGGAGGGCTATTGAGGCAGGAGAATTGCTTGAGCCAGGGAGGCAGAGCTTGCAGTGAGCCAAGATCATGCTGCTGCACTCCAGCCTGGGTGACAGAGTGAGACTCTGTCTCAAAAAAGAAAAAAAAGAAAAGGAAGAAAGAGGGAAAAAAAAAAAGAAAAAGAGAAGAGAGAAAGAAAGAAAGAAAGAAAGAAAGAAAGAGAGAGAGAGAGAAAGAAAGAAAGAGAAAGAAAGAAAGAACAAACTATTCTTAAAAGGAGAAAAATAGTATTTCTAAATGCAAATTGTCAATATAACCCTTTCCATGAAATCTCAGAAGCAGCTAGGACTCCCAGGAGATGAAGAAGAGAGAAAATATGAATGAGACCGACACGGGAAGGCCAGTGATCAGTGATGGAGACACCGGCCACAAGGGCCCTGGTGACTCAGCTCCTTAATAATCACCAGGTCGAGGAGCCTGGGAAGTTGAGACCACGTGTGATGTGGAGGAAACTTGGCAGCGCTGGGCTTGGGCGCCTGGCTCCAGGCACTGAAGGGAGGGCTGCAGAGATCACGGGGAGAAGCCATTCCTCTTCTCCCAAGGCCAGTCTCTGTTACTGGGGAAACGGGCCAGGGCTGCCCTTGAAGTCCTTGGAAATCACACCAGGAATGGCCTGATCACACTGGGCAGGAGGGAAAAGAAAAGGAAGCCCACGGACTGGGCGGAGAGGGAGAAAGCCTGCCGCAAGGCCTGCAGGGCAGGAGGGGGCTTCTCATTCCCCCCAAGCTCCTAGAACAAAGGAAAGCCCGCCCCACCGCCCTCTCTCAGTCCTGTGTTCTATTTAAATCCTGTGCCCGTTGCAAGACTGCATTCAGTCTGCATGAGCCTTAGTGTCATAAAAGCCGCCTCGCACCGAGGGGACAATGTCCAGAACCAAATAACTGCAGGTGAGCAATTCTCTGTATTATACAAACTGGGACCAAAGATGACTTTATAATAATGGGAAGTGACAATCAGGCAGACTGGGAGGACCTTATAAATAGATTATAAGGCCGTGGTGAGTTTATTTTAACTTAAAAAAGAGAAAAAAAAAACCTTTTCTGGTACACCATAGTGAAAATGTAACAGTGTCTGGATGATCTATTGCAAAAAAAACATGATCCTTTCTTTCTTGATTTTTTTTTTTCTTTTTAATTCAAAAGCCCCAACTTTCTGAGTTTCCATGTTGAGGACAAAACTCCTTTTAGAAAAATTCTAAACTGGGCAAGTAGTGAGGCCCTGATTAAAATGGTGGCTCATTTGGAAAAATCCAGAAAACAGCCCATTTGCTCTCCTGATGTCATCATCACCAGCAAGCATTTCTTGAGCTTTGGTTTGATACACAGACTGGGCCCAATAGAGCTGGTGGGCATGGAGGTAAGGCCGGTCCTCTGCATCCCTGAAGAAAGCAGGCTGTATATGCACAACTGTGCAGGCAGCACACTGAGGACACAGTGGATCCTTTGGGATGTCTTCTGGGTTTTCCACTTTGGGTCAAGCAAAAAGGCAGCAGGAGTATAGAGAGCTGGCTAGTTCCTTCCCCTATGCGAAGACCCAGTGAGAAAGTGCCGTCTGTGGACCAGACGATGGGCCCTCACCAGACACCAAACCTGCTGTGCCTTGATCTTGGACGTCCCAACCTTCAGAACGGGGAGAAATACATTTCTGCTCTTTATAAGCCACTGAGTTTATGGTATTTTGTTATAGCAAATGGACTAAGATAATGACTTAACACTGGAACAAGTTGTCAAAGGTGTAGTGTGCATGTGTGTGCATGTGTTTATGTGTCTATTTGCATGTGTGTGTGTCTATGTGTATCTGTGTGTGTGCACACGTGTGTGTGCATGTGCGCTGTGTTTTGAGATGGAGTTTCACTCTTGTTGCCCAGGCTGCAGTTCAGTGGCGCGATCTCAGCTCACTGCAACCTCTGCCTCCTGGGATCAAGTGATTCTCCTGCCTCAGCCACCCCGAGTAGCTGGGATTATAGGCGCCTGCCACCACGCCCAGCTAATTTTTTTGTATTTTCAGTAGAGACAAGGTTTCACCATGTTGGCCAGGCACAGCCCAACTCTTGACTATCCCAGTGTCTGCTGGGCTGTCTTGCAGGACTCCAGGGTCCTATGACGAGCTTTGTGCAAAGGACTTCCACAACCAAGCACGAGCAGATGCTCCAGTGATGACGGTCTTAGAAGGTTGCAGTTGGGCTTTGCTGATAGAATCTCCATTCCTAGAAATGTTTTTCAGAACAACAACAAAACCAATAATCTGATTAAAAGGTGGCCAAAGGACTTGAATAGGCATTTTTCCAAAGAAGACATACAAATGGCCGACAGGCATATGAAAAGGTGCTCAACATCAGTGATCACCAAAAGGAAATGCGAACCTAAACCACGATGAGATATTACCTCTCATTAGAATGGACACTCAAAAAAGTGGAAAAAGTGTGGGTGAGGATATGAAGAAATTAGAACCCTTGTATACGGTTGATGGTCATGTACAATGGTGCCGCCACTATGGAAAATAGTATGGAGGTTCCTCAAAAGGTTATGAATAGATTTACAATATGATCCAGAAATCCACTTCTGGGTATATACCCAAAAGAAATGAGAGCAGGATCTGGAAGGGATATTTGCATACCCTTGTTCACTGCAGCATTAGGTATAATAGTAGAGAGGTAGAGGCAACCCAAGTGTCCACGGAAGAAGAAGTGGATAAATAAGATGTGGTCTAGCCATAAATAGAATATTTATTATTCAGCCTGTAAAAAGAAGGAAACCCTGTCGCATGCTACAACATGGATACGCTTTAAAGACATTATACTAAGTGAAATAAGTAAGTAACGGAAAAAGACAAATATTGTGCGATTCCACTTACATGAGTTATCCAAATTAGTCTAATTGGGCCAGGCACGGTGGCTCATGTCTATAACCCCAGCACTTTGGGATGCTGAGGCAGGAGGTTCACTTGAAGCCAGAAGTTTGAGACCAGCCTGGTTAACATAGCGAGACCCCATCTCTAAAAATAAAATTTTTTTAAAAGATTAAAAAGTAGTCTAACTCATAGAGACAGAAAGTCAGGCACTGGGAGAAGGGAAAAATGGGGTGTTGTTCAACAGCTATAGTGTTGGTTTTGCAAAATAAAAAGGTTCCAGAGATCTGTTGTACAACAATGTGACTATAGTTAACACTATTAAACTATACACTGAAAGATTGGTTGAGATGACATATTTTGTGTTGTCTTTTTTACCACAATCAAGTTTTTTAAAATTTAAATGCACAATGTGGTCTAAATCAGACATAATATTTTGGCTATATTTGAATTTATAAAATCAGAATTAGATCCCTAAATCTTAAATTTAGCCGGATAAAAAAATAATAATAATAATAGATTCCCTAATTTTAATAAAACTTAGGAGTGGTAAATTTAAATTTGGAAAATTTTGTCCACTAACTTAATTTTATTCTGCTTAATTTGAGGGAGGAAAAAGACTATTACCCATTCTAGTGGCAGATATTTTGCTCAAGTTCTCAGAAACCAGCTGAGAGCCGAGATAGGGAAGCCTTGATTTAGGGCAGGAATTCTCAACTTGCCAGGGGCCACCCCAGCTGTCTGTGGGGAACCTAGGCACACAGGCATTTTTAAACATCCTGGTAATTCTGACTGGCACTCAAGATTGAGAATCACTGATTTCCAGGAGCAGCATCTGCTCCTGCTTGGTTGTGGAAGTCCTTTGCACAAAGCTCATCACAGGACCCTGGAGTCCTGCAAGACAGCCAGACAGACACTGGGATAGTCAAGAGTTGGGCTGTGCCTGGCCAACATGGTGAAACCTTGTCTCTACTAAAAATACAAAAAATTAGCTGGGCGTGGTGGCGGGTGCCTATATTCCCAGTTACTCAGGGGGCTGAGGCAGGAGAAGGGTGGCAGAGGTTGCAGTGAGCCAAGATCATGCCACTGCACTCCAGCCTGGGCAACAAGAGCAAAACTCAGTCTAAAAAAAAAAAAAAGAGTCGGGCTGTGGAAAGAATGCAGGAGAAGAGGAGCAAGAAAAGAACGCCTGCCTCCACAAACATCACACATGGCTGTGCTGGGGCCAGGTGTGGCAGAAGAGAAGCTCACATTACCCAGGTAAGGGGAGACCTGTGGACAGAGAGGGGAAGGAGAAGAGCGCCCAAGCATCCTGGGTCCCTGCAGCAACGTCACTCTCACAAGGGATGGGTTAACTAGGAATCAATCTTGTCTCCAAATAAGGGCTCTCTCGGAGTGTTTTTTTTTGTTGTTGCTATTGTTTATTTTAGTTTAAATTCTGGAACTATGCAGAAAAATGTAGTAATTCTTAAAATGCCCATGGATTTGTCACCTTTATAACATTTTCCCAAGGCCTCATTCTAAGTGGTTCTAACAAATTCAACACCAGGTACAGAATTATTGCTGTAGCCCATACACATATACATCCTATTCCTTCCACAACAGAGTGTGAAATCTTTAATCATCATGAGTCACACAGCAGCTCCAGGTCTTTTTCCCTCGAGGCCCCTGGAGGAAGGAGGCGCAGTAGATTGGATCTGTGGATGAGCAGATACATTGACAGGTGGCGCTTCAGCAAGATGACAGATCTCCCAGGGCAGCCGAAAGCATTCAAGTGCTGAAAAATTAAGACGCCTTTTCCCTTGATACCTGCAAAACAGTTTATTAATCATATTGTTTTTACTTTTACTAATTCCTCTGACCGTGAGTGATAGGTTTATGCCATTGGACAAGTGATATTGCCCCCCAGAGCCTAGAGGCTGCTGTCTTCGGATGAATGTAAAGGCTAAGTGGATGGGTGGGTGGAGAGATGGAGAGGACGACAGGCAGAAGGATGGATGGATGTATACATGGATGCATGCATAGGATGGACACATGCATACATTCATACAAGCCTTCACACTCACACTCATCCTTCCATACACAAGAAAGAGGGATAGGTTGCTAGGTAGGTAGGCAGGTAAACAGATGAACAGATAAATTGCATTTGTACGGTCCACAAAGCACTCCAGCTTCACATGATTTTACTCAATCTTTGCAGTACTCTTGAACAGCTACTGTTATAATTACTCCTAATTTGTAGATGAGAATGCCACATCTGGGTTAAGTAACTTGCACAAAGATCACACCACTCACAAGAAACAAAGCAAGGACTCAGACAAGAGATTTGGTCCTTCTGCAGGCCCTTAAGAAAGGGACCCTGTCCTAAAAAATTGTTTCTTTATCTCTTCTTCCCAGATGCTCTCAGCTACCAGTGAACTACCCTGTCCACAATCAATGATGAGGTTTACAAAGAAGTACACCTGCACAAGGTCACATCTGCTGATACCCACGCCAAAGGATTAAGAACTCAAGTGAAGTTGTTCGCTAGCAAGTTGGTGGTTGACAAACGGAAAATAAGGAGAGAGCTTCAGACTGCCAAGGCTGCCTGTGTAGGGGAGAAGGGGAGGGTCTTCAGGGTCATAGGGCTGGGGACGTTCAGAACTATGATAATGGCCTTTTCTTGACCACTCACTCATCTACCACCAACCCTAGCAGAAAGACAGAGGAGGTGTTTCTCCATCCCTGCTGCTTCCTTATTTATCCCAGTCTAAATCCTTGACCAAGTAGGGCTGGATACCAGGATTGAGATGTCACAATTATAAGGGGGGTTCAAGGAGGGGAAACCACAATACTTCATCTTCTCTTGCCGTTATCTTTTTCTGTTAAAAATATGATGCTTAAAAAGTACGTAAACATCTATCTATTTATCATTTACTTTGAAATTCAGCCTTTGTTTTAGCCAGAACCAAATGCTGACATAGCATTCTTCTCCAGGCTTAATATGACGTACTCACTTAGGGAAGGGCTGGGAAGCTATGAACCTTCTGAAATTAGATGAAAGCTGTGTGCATATGCAAATTTTCCCAGGGACAGAGATTATCACTTTTATTAGATTCACAAAGGATCTGTGTTAGAGACCCTGGGAGGAATTAAACACCTCTGTGAGGATAACCCGTAGCGCTTTGCTGCACTGTCCTTGGAGGCTGTGCTGACAGTGACACCAGTGGTGACTCCCCCAGGGCCCCTCGTGGAAAGTTAGAAATGAAAGCAGCTCAAATAAGGAAGCCTGACTACCGAGTGAGGCCAATGGGAGAGAGAATTAGGTAGGGGAGGAAACCTCTAGACTACAGCAATTATCAATCAGCATGGGGAGTTGGGAGTCTGAAGAAAAGTTGGGAGTCTTTTTCTAGAAAAAAACAATTCTTTAAAAAAGTAAGGATTCTTCTAGAGGATGTGTACTTTAGAAGATAATTTGGCATGGCTTAGTGTCTTAGTGTGCTCGGCTGCCATAGCAAAATACCCCAGACGGGGTGGCATAAACAACAGATATTTATTTCTCACAGTTCTGGAGCCTGGAAGTTCAAGATCAAGGTGCCAGTATGGTCATTTCCTTGTGAGGACTCCCTTTTAGGTTGCAGACAGCTGCCTTCTTGCTGTGTCCTCACATGGGGAGAGGGGGGATGTGGGTGGGAGAGAGAAACAATGAGCAAACCTCTGGTCTCTTCTTATGCAGGCACTGATCCCACCACGAGAACCCTTCCCTCATAACCTCATCCAAACCCAGTGATCTCGCAAAGTCCCATCTCCAAATCCTGTCACACTGGGGCGTAGGGCTTCAACATCCACATTTTTTGAGAAATGATTCAGCCCATGGCACCTAGTAAGGTTAAAGATACATAGTGATGGTTAATTTTGCGTGTCAACTTGACTGGACCGCAGAGTGCCCAGAATAAACCTTATTTCTGGGTGTGTCAGGGAGGGTGAGTCCAGCACCCAATCCTTTGAAAGCCTGAATAGAACAAAAAGGTGGAGGAAGAAGGAATTTGCTTCTTTTTTCTGGCTTCCCGGCTTGAGCTGGGACATCTCATCTCATCTATCTCATCTATCTCATCTCGTCTCATCTCATCTCATCTCATCTTCTCTGGGCCTCAGACTGGGTAGCACCATCAGCTCCCCTGGTTTTCAGACCTTCAGGCTTGAACTGAATCATACCACCTGCATTACTGGGTCTCCAGTGTGCAGACATGAGGTCACGGGACTTCTAACCTCTATAGTTGTGTGAGTGAATACCTCATAATAAGTCTGTCTATCTATTATCCATCCATCGACCCATCCCACTGGTTCTATTTTCCTGGAGAACCCTGACTAACGTATGCACATAGGTTGCTACCCAGCAATTCTGACCCTCTATATATGCATTAGAGACACACCCGTACACGTGACCTAACAGGTGCATTGAACATTCTCAGCAGCACTGCTAGCAACAACAGCAGCAGAATGGACAGACACACGAGACACATTCACACGGGGGACACTGTGTAGCAGTGAAAAGAAATGAACCACATCTCCAGGCATGAGCCAGGAAGGATCTCACCAATGTTGGGCAGGAAGAACTGGCTGCAGAGGATACGTACAAGTGACCTGGTTTATACGAAGCTAAAAAATGGGCACAACTGAGTACTATATTGTCTGTGAATATACATATGTGGGACAGGGCTTCCAAGAAAGCCAAGGAAACAAGTAACCAAGCTCAGAGTATTTCCCTGGGGATGGGGTGGCAGGCTGTCAGAGGAGGGCACGTTGAGTGGGGCGTCTCTGGTATGGGTAATGTTCTCTGCCTTCAGCTTGGCTCATGGGAATGTAGCAGTTTACTTTATCATTATTTTAAAAAATATATGTGTGTATACATATATACACACACATGCAGTACAATACATATTTACATAATGTACATCACATATACCATATATCATATACAAAGCATAACATTCTTGTATGCATATTTCTTTTTTTAAAATTTCTTTTTTTGACACAGAGTTTTGCTCTTATTGCCCAGGCTAGAGAGCAATGGCACGATCTCAGGTCACTGCAATCTCTGCCTCCCATGTTCAAGCAATTCTCCTGCCTCAGCCTCCCGAGTAGCTGGGATTACAGGCATGCACCACCATGCCTGGCTAATTTTGTATTTTTAGTACAGATGGAGTTTCTCCATGTTGATCAGTCTGGTCTTGAACTCCTAACCTCAGGTAATCTGCTCGTCTCAGCCTCCCAGAGTGCTGGGATTACAGGCTTGAGCCACTGCACCCAGCTTGTATGCATATTTCAAATTTAAAAAGAATCTCATTAGAAAAACAAAATGTCAAAAATAAAAAAATTAAAAATTCTCGTTAGAAAAACAAAATAAAGTTTTAAAAAAGGGAGAATCAATAAACATTACAATAGAGTCACGCAATGGAATACTAACCAACAATAAAAATCGCATTACTCATATGTATTAACAGCATGAATGAATCTCCTCATAACTATGCCAAGATGCACACGTCTCACCGTGCTGAGCAGCAGGCACAAAACAATGTATGCTCCACGGTTCCGTTGATACGAGTTCTGGGACAGACATAACTATGGTGATAGAAATCAGATCAGTGGTAAGTGTGGGGAGAGGAATTGATGAAATGGGTGAGAGGGAACCTTCTGGGCTGATGGAAATGTTCTATACCTTGTTTAGGGTGGTGGTGATGTGGGTGTGTGTTTACATTAAAAACCCAATGAGCTGTATTGCACATTTAACATCTGTGCATTTACCTGCATGAGAATTATACCCCAATACAAATGAAAGTTGGGGATGAGAGTTTAGCTCCTCCTTTGATTCTGCTGACAACCTCAGGCCTTGGGCCACCCAAGGCTTGGAGAGGGAGGCTCTAGGACTGCTGGGAGCTGGCGAGGGCCGGACCATTGGCAGCTTGGCTATGGAGGGCAGGTGGGGGCTTCAGGCCAGCCAGGGTGTCACAGGCATAGAAGGTAAAAATGGCTGTCCCAGCAGCCTTCTCTTCTACATCAGAGCTAAGCAGAGTGGACAAACTGACTTTTGCCCCAGGATGAGGCTTCAGGGTGGCCGATCCACTCTAGAACAAGAATTCCAGTTAGGAGCCAGAACTGGGTATTGCAAGTCAGCCCCCAAGAGTGGAGGAAGCTTTGGGTTAGACAGAGGGCACACTCTAGGGTAAGGCAGAGGCTCCACTCCAGGCCTCAGCGCCTGGAGCAGCTGTCTGATCCTGAGTCCTCTTCCTCATCTGTGCAGCAGAAGCACTCACCGCCAGGCTGATGTAAGGCTCGTAGATTACAAGGAGAGGTGCCCCAAGGATTCAAAGCTCAGGAAGTTACAGCTTTTATTATGATTGCGCACGACCTGCTGCACCCCTTTCCTTGCTTATTTTCTTCCTGTGTCATATTTGTCATCCTCATCTTCTTCCGCTTGTCTTCTTTCTCTCCTCCTCCTCCTTCTCCTTCATCTTCTTCTCCTTCTCTTTCTTCTCCTCCTCCTCCCTCTCCCCTCATGTCTCTTCTCCTCCTCCCCTCCTTTCTCCTCTTCCTTCTCCATTTTCCTTCTTCTTTAATTGCAGCTCCCAAAGGCATTCAGCATACACTTTTGTTAACGGAAAAAGCCAACTCCGTAAAGTATTTTAAAGAGTTTTATTCTGAGCTAATATCAGCGACCATGGCCCAGGAAACAATTCTGAGAAAGTCCACCTGAGGTGGTCCGGTTACAGTTTGGTTTCATACATTTTAGGGAGACAGAAATTATAGGTGAAATAATAAATTCATGCATAGAAGGTACACATTGGTTCAGCCTAAAGACACAGGAGCTCTTGAAGCAAGGGGGTATAGGTCATAAGTGGATTCAAAGATTTTCAGATTGGCAATTGGTTGAAAGAATTAAGCTTTGACTAAAGACTTGAAGTCAGTGGAAAGGAATGGCTGAGTTAAGATAAGGGGGTTGGGGGCCAAAGTTCTTGTTATGTAGAGGAAGGCTCTTAGGTGTCAGCCCTTGGAGAGAATAGATGGTGAATATCTCCTCTCAGATCTTAAAGGTGTCAGGCTCTCAGTTAATCTCTCCTAGATCCGGGAAAGGCCTGGCTGCATTAAGGGCGATCTTCTACAGATGCAAACTTTCCCCACAAAAGATAGCTTTGTAGGGCTATTTCAATCTGTCGGCCTTGTGGCGACCATTTCATTTATTTTTTAAAATTTACTTTTATTTTTAAATTATTCTTACAGACAAGGTCTCACTATGTTGCCCAGGCTGATCTCAAACTCCTGGCCTCAAGCACTCTTGCCACCGAAGCCTCCCAAAGTGCTGGGATTACAGGTATGACCCACTGCACCCAGCCAAAAAAAATTTTTTTTTTTGCCTTTTTTTAATCTTTTCTTCCCTTCCTCCCTCCCTCTCTTCCTTTTTCTCTCTCTCTTTCGAGACAAGGTCTCACTCTGTCACCCAGACTGGTGTGCACTGGCATGATCACAGGACACTGCAGCCTTGAACTCCTGAGCTCCAGTAATTCTCCCACCTCCACCTCCCAAAGTGCTGGGATGACAGGTGTGAGCCACCACACCCAACCAGCCATTTCAGAATGTGTCAAAGAAATATATTTTGGAGAAAAATGTTTTGATCTCCTTCAGGTCGGCTGTCATGTGACACTACACCTGAGTCAGGATGGAAAGTAAGCCACATCATACTGGGCTAATAGACACCTGTCTAACGTGATTTCATGGTGTGTCGGGCATGACTGAATCCCTGACTTGCATGACTTCAGGTCTTGCTTATAATTTGGTATCTTACTGGCACAAGAGTCTGTTTTGCCAGTCTTATAATCTCTATTTTAACATAAACGCCAAAAAGCAGGGGGTGCAACAGGGTGTGTCTGACCTCCCTTCCCGTCATAACTGGGGATTCAGTTTCTCAAGTTTCTCTGGGGTTTTCTTGAGCAATGAAGGGGGCCCGTTCATTTGGTTGGAGGGCTTAGGATTTTATTTTTGGTTTACAATTTTTATAAAACAAGTAAGTCGATACACCCTCCCTGTATTTGGTTTCAGAAGTTAAAGAACAAAAAAGACTTTGTATAAGACTGAGAAATAAAATAAAATAAAAAGTCCCACAACCAACTGGACGGAACCTCCTCTTGGCCAAGGGCCCCCCAGAGAAAGATAACTGATTTCCTGGCTGCCCCTCCCCTCCTCTCCCCTCCCCTTCCCTCCCCTGCCCTCCCTCCTTTGTCATCCAGGTTGGAGTGCAGTGGTGCGATCTTGGCTCACTGCAACCTTGCGCCAAGCAATTCTCCTGCCTCAGCCTCCCGAGTAGCTGGGATTATGGGTGCACACCACCAAGCCCGACTAATTTTTGTATTTTTGGTACATACGGGGTTTCACCATATTGGCCAGGCTGGTCTCAAACTCCTGATCCCAAGTGATCTGCCCACCTCGGCCTCCCAAAGTGCTGGGATTACAGATGTGAGCCACCGCACCTGGGCACAACCAACCAGCATTTCTTCCTGAAAACAGACCACCAACGGCGGACTGGCTCTGGCCAGTCGAGGGAGGATGCACAGTGAGGAGGGGTCTTCTCTTCACCTTTTGACGTCAGAGGTCCAAAAGCTCCACCCCCGGATCATGCTAAGAACATGGGTCCTATGGAGAGTCACAAAGCTCAACTACACATGCGCACATTTCTTCTTTCATATTCATGACTCCTCCCATGCTTACTGAATATGCATATCTGGGCACGCTGCTTAGCATAAATCCCTGACTTCTTATTCTCACTCTCTAGGTGCCCGTTCTGGCTTCTGGCCAGAGGCTACCCTTCTCGGCCTGTCAGAATGACCACCGCGCAGGCTGCAACGCTGTATGAGAAAAAACTCTCCTTTCCAAATGTATGAACCTTGTCGTTCTTCAGTTGACTAGACAAAGCAGGCAGGTAGAAGGGAAAAGGAAGAGGAACTTCACTTTCATTTTTATAAGCCGTTTTTCCTGTTCATTAAATCTAATTCAGAAAATGTCAGCTGAGTACCTCCTCTAGCTTGGGCACTGTGCGAGCTTCTGGGAAGCAAACATGAATCAAATGCATTCCCTTGCCTGCCTCCCAGAGCTCGCCGGCTTTTGTATTATAATAGGCTCGAAAGCTTCTAGAATAAACCTTGGTGAAGAAAACAATTGTTATGTATATCATGCAATTTCCCCTTAATTGATCCATTATATAAAGGCAGAATTTTTATATTTTGAATAAAATTAGAAACAATCCATTTGGTGGGCCAGTTTTAGACTAACTGATGATTTCTGAAAATAATTTCCGGAGGCTTGAGAAGCTGGTTAGTCAAATTGGACAGAATATAAAGTTTTGAAAACAGGCCATGGTGCCTACTGGGTGGGGGGGGTCTTCTTGCACTCGGCAGGTTCTTTGTGGGCTGATGGTGAAAAAGAAGCTGCTCTCGCTCTTGCAGAAGTTACAGATGAGAAGGGGACACATGAAGGAAAGTACTCAAAGCGATACAAGATGAACACTGACGCTTCAAGTGTGGGCAAGGAGCTAGGGCAGCATGAGGGGAGATCCAGCCGTTATGGAAACCTCAAGGGGAGAGGGAGCTTGAGGAATGAGAGGGACTTTGTTATGAGGTGAGGATGGGGCTAGCAGACATTCCAGGCAGAGGGGACAAAGCTGAGTGCCGGGATTAATTTTATGTGCCAGCCTGACTAGTCACAGGCTGCCTAGAGAGCTGGTACAACACGATTTCTGGGTGTGTCTGTGAGGGTGTTTGAGAGACTGGCATTCGAATCAGTACATAGAATAAAGTGGATTGCCCCTACTAGTACAGACAGGTATCATCCCATCTGCTGAGGGCCTGAACAGAACAGAAAGGGAGAGGAAGGGCAGATGGGCTTTCTTTCCTCGAGCTGGGCCATCCCTCTTCTCCTACCCTCGGACATCAGTGCTCCTGGTTTCCGGGCCTTGAGACGCAAATAGTGAGAGACAGGACTAGCTGGATTTCCTAGGCTGACTAAGAATTCCTAAGCCTAGCTGGGGAAGGTGACCACACCTACCTTTAAACACGGGGCTTGTAACTCAGCCCACACCTGACCAATCAGGTAGTAAAGAGGGCTCACTAAAATACAAATTAGGCTAAAAGCAGGAGGTAAAGAAAGAGCCAATCATCTGTCACCTGAGAGCACAGGGGGAGGGACAATGATTGGGATAGAAACTTCAGGCATTCGAGCCGGGAGTGGGGGGCAACCCCCTTTGGGTCCCCTCCCATTGTATGGGAGCTCTGTTTTCACTCTATTAAATCTTCCAGCTGCACACTCTTCTGGTCCTTGTTTGTTCCAGCTCAAGCTGATCTTTTGCTCACTACCCACCACTATTGTTTGCTGTCATCGCAGACCCTCAATTGACTTCCACCCCTCCGGATCCGGCACGGCGTCTGCTGCGTTTCTGATCCAGCAAGGTGCCCGTTGCCACTTCCATTTGGGCTAAAGGCTCACCATTGTTCCTGTGCAGCTAAGTGCCCAGGTTTGTGCTAATCAAGCTGAACACTAGTCACTGGGTTCCACGGTTCTCTTCTGTGACCTATGGCTTCTAATAGAGTTATAACACTCACCGCATGGCCCAAGGTTCCATTCCTTGGAATCTGTGAGGCCAAGAACCCCAAGTCAGAGAACAAAAGGCTTGCTGCCATCTTGGGAACAGCCGCCACCCTCTTGGGAGCTCTAAGAACAAAGACCCACCCGTAACAATAGGACTTAGACCACGGCCCTCCAGTTCTCCACCTTTGGTCTCGGATTGGGATGTATGCCATCAGATCCTCTCAGGCCTTCAGGTTCGAACTGAAATGAGACTCCCAGCTTTTCTGGACCTCCAGCTTGCAGCAGGCAGGCCATGGGACTTCTTGGTGTCCATAATCACATGAGCCAATACTTCATAATGAATTTCTTCCTATATCTATATAAATGGGATATATATGGAGATATATATATATGGAGATATATATATGGAAATATATATGTATGGAGATATATATATATGTATATCCAATTGGCCTTGTTTCTCTGGAGAGCTCTAATACACTGAGACATCAGTGACTTCTCAGTCAGGGCAGGCTAGATAATGCTGAGTAACAGACAACCCTAAGGTTACCATGGCTTAAGGAAGCAAGGTGGAAGTATCTCTCATGCTCACGTCATCTTTATTGGCAGTGGGCTCTGCTCTAGGGTGTCTATCAGTGTCCCTAGACACTGGAACCACCATCTATGGCATCGCTGTCTCCTTGGTCTGGGAGAACCCAGGGAATCACATGCTGCTCTTCAAAGCTTCTCTGCAGAAGCCACACATGTCCTTTTCACTCACATCTTAGTAGTCAAAGCAAGTAACATGGTCACACCTAACTTCAAGGGCATGGGGTCCTGCCGTCCTGCCATATATACAGAAGGGGAGGAACCGCTATAGATGAACAGCCTCGAAGCGTATTGACCGTTCACGGTGGGTGTGAAGCGGCCGGGGTGGTTGGAAACAGGCGTGGTGAGATTGTGAAGTGCCCTGCCAGGCTCCACAGTTTGGACCCTGGAGCTGTGGAAGGCCTCTGATCAGCACAGACTCAGACACAAGGCCCGTGTAAGCTTCGGAAAGAGGATGCTGGTGGTGGCCTGGAGAGGGTCTGGGCAACCAGGGACAGGGAGGAAGATTCTGCATGGACTGCGGGACAAAGTGGAGGAGAGGTGATGAATTTGAGAGGTATTTCTGAGGTAAAATCAGTGGAATTTGGTGAAAGACTTGCTCTGTCAAGAGAGGAATCTAAGACGGGGTGGAGCATTTTCAGTTGGGAGATGAGGCCATTGATTTTATGACTAACAGCAACAGTTAAGCAGAAACAGAGGCTCCAGGGAAGACAAACTCGATCTGGGACGCTTGGGGTTTAAGATTCCTGGGGCATCCAGGACATTGCGTCTCCTCCACACACACGGCAGAAGCCCTGGAAGCTAGGTTGAGAGTTACCTTGGGGGCTGCTGAAGGGCTGGCAGTGGGTGGGCACCGCAAGACAGAGGGCACAGAGTGAGGGGGAGGCTCTGGCTGGAAGCCGGGCACGCACAGGTGGAGACCAGGGGGCAGCCAGCGGGCCACGGGAACACCGAGGGGAGGCAGCTCCCCCCGAGCAGCTTCAGTTTCAGCGACAGCCCTGGTGGACGCGGGGGAGCCGGGGGAGCCGTGAACTCGAAAAGGAGACACCTGTGGGATACTCCGAAGTCGCTAGCGATATTTGAGAGAGCGATTGCAGTGCAGCTGTGGGGGCAGACACCGCCAAAGGCAGAAGGGCCTTCTTCAGAGGGCTTCACACAAGCTCTTTCCTCCTGGGCTCCGTGGCCCAAGTTCCAATCCTAGCACTTTAGGAGGCCGAGGTGGGCGGATCACAAGGTCAGGAGTTCGAGACCAGCCTGGTCAACATGGTGAAACCCCCTGTCACTAAAAATACAAAAACTAGCCGGGCGTGGCGGCAGAAGCCTGTAATCCCAGCTACTCAGGAGGCTGAGGCAGGAGAATCGTTTGAACCCGGGAGGCAGAGGTTGTTGTGAGCTGAGATCCCGCCACTGCACTCCAGCCTGGGCGACAGAGCGAGACTCCATCTAAAAAAAAAAAAAAAAAGAAAGAAAGAAAGAAAAAGAAGACACTCCTTAGCTTCCTGGAGAGCGTTTCTCACTCTCCTGGGCTCTCGCCTGTGGAGGCCTCCCGACCCGTGGCGCCCGGGAGCCTCTGCTCCTGCAGCCCCGCGTGCAGCGCCCACTGTCTCCTGTGCAGCCGGGGCCTGGTTCTCCTGTCCCTGCCCGTGCTCAGCTGCCTCCGCGTCCGGCGGGGATCGGGCATGTGCGGTGGTCATCTGTGCAGCCTCAGTGTCCGTCTCGCAGGAGAGGTCCAGGAAAATCCATCACCTTTGAATGAGGGGAGGTGGGGGAGCCAGCATGTCTGTAGGCTGAGAAGGAGTCAGTAAAGAAAGACAGGTGTAAAACCAAAAAGAAGAAAGACTAGTCACCGGGGAGAGATGGGACCAGAGTCCAGGAGAAGGGATTTCCTGGGCAAAGGCCTAGGGATGCTCCTACCAGGGACAGAATGCAAGACAAAAAGAGCAAGAAAAGTGGTGGATAATACACGTCCAGTTAAAGATGGCAGGCTGAACACCCGTATTTATCTCAGCTCCTTTGGGAACCGCAGGAAGTTATAGTCACGGAGAGAACAGTGTATAGACCATCCTAGTGGACAAGAGCATCCGATGATCAGAGGAAAGGAAGGCAGCAGGGAAAGAACAGAGAGCGAGTCGCCAATGAGATGTGCGAACAGCCCGGAGTCTCCCTGCAGAGCCCCGGAAGCCTGGGCACAGGGAACCCCGGAACACCTGGAGAGGGGTGCATTGACTGCAGAAGCACATACCCTCCTCCCACACCGGAGAAATGCGTCCAGAAGCCTGTGGACTCTGGCAGCGGGAGAGAGGGGTGAGAGACTGCGGTGAGAACAGGTTACCTGTCCGTTGTGGATGGGGAGAGCTTCCAGCCCTGCCCCGGCTTCCTCCACAGCACAAGTAGACACACCTGTGCTGGGTCCACACCACCCCAGGGTGCAGACCGAATGCCTCATTACTGCAGTAACTACATAGCCCCAAAGTAAAGGCCTGCAGCTTCTCTAACTCGGGTCTCAGCTCAATCGCGCTAAGGAGAATTGTTATCTCCAATTAGATTTCAATCATTTACTTTTAAATATATACAAAGAATGATCAAACATTTGAGAAAGCATCATATGTGAAAGTTAGAGCTCAAAACAAACAGGGAAAAATGTAGTATCTCCCAAAGTACTGCACCTATGAAAAAATCAGGGTGCCATTACAAATAACAAAGAACAAGGAAGTGCTTTTAGTAATTAAAATTATAGGCTGGACACAGTGGCTCATGCCTGTAATCCTAACACTGTAAGGGGCCAAGGCAGGAGGATTGCTTGAGCCTAGGAGTTCGAGACAAGCCTGGGTAACATAGTGAGTCCCCATCTCTATTAATTAAAAGGAAAAAGAAAATTTTAAAATAAACTTAAAAAATAAGAAAAGTATAACAAATTTAAAAGTTTAATGAGTAGAAAAAGTCAATGAAATATCCTAGAAAATATTTATAGATTCCAAAAGACAAAGGTATAAATAGGAAGGAAAAGAGAAAAAGTACACTCTAAATGCACAAAGAATTATAAATTCCATAAAGGAATAACTGAAAAAATGGAGAGGAGAGGAATTTATCAATAGAATAAGAAAAAACTGTCAAGATGAAGGGACAAGAGTTTTCAGATTTAACGTGTCAGTTATGTTTCCCCGGAAAATACTGAAAATTGTTTTCAAGTATTTTTTCCAAGGCAACTCATGTCACTGTAAAATTTTTATAACACCAACTATAAAGAAAAGATCCTAAACACTTCCAGAAAGACAAAATAACAATCACATGCAAATAACTGGGAACAAGGATGGCTTCCAACCAACTTCTAAGCAGCAACATTGCAAGTTGGAAAGCACCGGAGGCCTTCAAAATGCCAAGGGAAAGTTATTTTCCACCTGGAATTTCATTGTCAAGCTATTATCAGTCAATTATGAGCAAGGACAAAGCATGCAAAGGACCTGGCCAATGCTCTTACCTTGATTTAACTCTAGTTCGGCTCCTGTGGCTTCTGACTGGGACCCGACCTTGGGCTCAGTTCTTGGTCCACTTACTCTGATCTCAGGAAGAATCCGGCTGAGTCACTCAGTGAAAATCCCCACCGTAAGTCTGACCACTCTTGCCATCTTGTCACCCTGGCTACCTTCAGCAAAAATCCAGATAGGTCATTTTAGCAAAGAACTGCCTTAGCAAAGAATGACTCCTGGTAATTTTCCACCCACCAGCCCTCCACACCTGCTCCTTGCCTACAAATCTACATTTTTGCTTATTATAGTCAGAGTTGAGCCAGTGTCTCTTGCCTACTACGAAACCCCATTGTGGTAGCACCCCTTGAACAAAGTCTTCCTTATCACCTTTTACGTAACAAGTGTCAGGAATATTTTTCTCTTTAATAGATCACACAATGTATTTCCAGTACACACTTGCTAAGGAAGCTACTGGAAGATTTCACCCAAAATCGGGAGTAAATGAGGAAGAAAGAGACATCTGACCAGGAAACGGAATGCAGTGCTGGAGAGGGTGAAGGGGACCCCTCCAGGTGGTAAGTGAAGGACAGGGCAGCAGCAGGAGGGGGCTAGAAGAGGGTCCTGCAGGGAAAGATGGAACTGATACCCTGCTGTGTGGGGAAACGGCTCCCTGGTAAAAACAAATCAAAACCTGACTTGTAGCATTGGCTGATTTCTGTACTGTAAAAGCTCCCAGCTTGCTTTTACTTTTACAGAGAACATAATGTTCTCGAGGCTCATCTCTATTGCTAGGAGCAGTTTTCTAAGAATCCATCACTTTACACAGGATGCGATAGCCCTGGCCCCATCACAAATAGGAGAGAGACACACAAGTCTCCAACTATGGAGTAAGAAACCCTTCTACGGTAACAGGGGGACCCTGAAGGCTGGCGTGGCCCCAGCCTAGGGGGACAAACTGCCTCTGACTGTCAAACTCACTCTGCACAGGCCTTGCCGAGAACTTGAGGGTTCCCCTGTGGGAATGAGAGAATGAATCTGACATTGGGTGTATCCTTCACAGGGCTAGTCTGTTGGTTTGGTAGTTAGCCAGATGGAAATGACCTGAAACGAAGTCTGAGTCATCTGTCTCGCCCATCTTTGAATCCATTCATTCATTTGCTTCATCACTCATTCATTGTAGAAATAATTATGGAACGCTCTGTGTGAACCAGGCACTGCTCCTGGCACTTGGGATACTGAAGTGAACAAGACAAAGACAAAGATAACCCCCAACTTCATGGCAGGGCAAAGACAAGAACCAAAGAGCATCGTGTAAAAGTGAATTAGAGAGTTTATCTGAAGAGGGTGGCAGGCATGGAGGAAACAGAAAAGCTTGAGCCTAGTAGAACAGGTGGGGTGACCATGAGTGTTCCATGGGGTGCAGGGGCCTCACAGAGCATGGAGGAGCAGGGCCTGCAGCTCCCTAGTGTGGCGTGTGCCCCGCCATATGCAGGAGGTCAAGGAGATCTGGCCCCTTTTGTTGGAAGCAAATGTCGGACTGTGAGTGCAGTCCCAGGGGAGTGAGTGCAGGGGTTGGAGGTGGCGGTGGGGAGAGGCAGTTGCATCTGGACACATTTTGAAGCTGAACTAAGAGGATTTCAGAAAGGATTGGATGGGGTCAGAGATGGGGACAGTAAGGGAGGGATGGGGTCGGGGTTGACCTGGGATGTGGGGCCTGTGAGCTCAGGAGGTGTCTGTGCAGAATGGAAAGGTGATTTCTCACTTCATCCAGGCCGCATGTGGTACCACGTCTGAAAGTCTGCACACTTGAGATTCAACTGGACCCCTCCGGGTTACCCAGAGCTTCTTTACGGCTGTGATGGTTACAGCTCCCTTTCATATGGGGCTCAGAGGTGTTGAATGGATCCGACTGAGGATCTGAACGAACAAAAACGATGATGGCACCGGAAAGGCAACTACTGCTGGAAAATCACGGCCTTTCCAACTTCAGCGTTCTCTGCCCCAGAGGCAGGTTTCCGTTTTAATGTGAAACTTCAGCTACTGTCTTGGAGGGGGTGGACTTTTCATCTTCCAGATTTGGGGAGGAAGGTTATATTGAGCATTATGGAAGCTGCTTCAGATGCAGATTTTAGGAAGACCCAAGAGAAGAAAATAGGTCTCTATGACATCACTTCCATATGGAAGGGAGCTTGGAACAGATTTCCTAGTGCACAGTAGTCTTGAGAGAAGTCACCGTGCTGTCTTCCTCGTTCCCACTTGCTCTGCCAGAAGTGATACCCAAAATACTCCTTCTCGATCGACACTACAAATATATCCCTCTCTCCCAAGAAGCTCATCATGGCTCTGAAGTTCCCAGTTCATGAAATTAAAATTTATCACTATAGTTTTTTTCCCCCGTTCCGAGACAGAGTCTTGCTGTGTCGCCCAGAGCTGGAGTGCAACGGCCCGATCTCGACTCACTGCAACCTCCATCTCCCGGGTTCAAGCAATTCTCCTGCCTCAGCCTTCCCAGTACTTCAGATTACAGGCACATGCCACCATGCCCGGCTAATTTTTGAATTTTTAGTGGAGGCGGGGTTTCACCACGTTGGCCAGGCTGGTCTCGAACTCCTGACCTCATGATCCACCCACCTCGGCCTCCCAAAGCGCTGGGATGACAGGCGTGAACCACTGTACCCGGCCTATCCCTACCGTTTTTAAGGCTCTATCGAACTCTATCGAATGGCTCCATTTTACCTCTCTTGGCACATTTTACACACAAATGACAAACATAGTCATAATCAGCAACATAATAAGAGGTCTGTGATTCTTTGTTATTTTATGTATTTGTTCAGCAAGTATTAAGCACCTATTGTGTGTAGGGCACTGTTTTAGAAGCTGGGAATACAGTGGTGGATCTAACTCCAGTCTTCATGGGACTTATAATCCAGAAAAGGATCCCAATAAAAGAAGAATCTCCGTCCGGTAGAGTGTTGGATGGTACAGATGAGACACACTCAGAGATGGCAGGGATGATGTCTTACAGGGACTGAGCATGGGCTTGAGGCCCCAGTAAGGAGTCAGCCCAACAGTATCTGGATAATCCCGCAGACATTTGGGGTCCAGGACACTAGCAAGACCCCAGGTGAGGCCAGGCCAACAGGTCAACAGGGTCTAGAGCCCATGAAGCATGATGGTGAGAACAGAAAACAGGTGCCTGCCGTGGGCTGATGCCCTGCGCCCAAATGTCTGGTGAGGGATGGTGGTGGGCCAGGGCTTCCTGACCAAGGGAGGTCCATACACTTGAGTGGGAAAAATATATTTATTGTCACTAATCTCTAACCAAAAGTTAGCATTTCTTTCTGTTATAAACGTGCACAATAAACGACTGTAACATTGCCAGTACTGGTAGGCAATGCTTGACAGATTCAGCAAATAAAAAATACAGGATGCCTAAATAAATTTCAGATAAACAAAAATTTTTAGTATATCTCACGCAATATTTGACACGTACTTACACTACAAAAATTATTCATTGTTTATCTGAAATTTAAACTGAACTGGTGTCCTGCATGTTCTCCGGCAGCCGCCTGTCCTGGGGACTCTGTCCCCACAGCCGTCAGCATTGCCATTCGCGCTACGCTTGTTGCGGTCATCCTGACACAAGTGTGTGCTCGTCACTGTCCCAAACCGCAGCGGCTGTGAAACCCGGTTCCAGATGATTTGATGCATTAATTATGCACGTACGTCGTCATAGAGCAAGCTGGCTTTTTAAAACTTATTTTGCTGTTTCAGTGTCATTGCTTTTCTCGGTCACCTGAAGTAGTTCATTTCATACACTTAGAAGCATGAGTGTGAGGAGTCCATGGTCTTCCACAGATGATCTTGGGGATCCACGGCATGAAGACAGGGAAGGCTCCAGCAGTGCAGCACCCGTCACCCCTTCTCCATGAGCTCAGGCCTGACTGCATCCACCACGTGCCCCCGAGGCCACACCCCCTGTGCAGTATGCTGGCCCTGGGGGAAGGCTGCCGGATTCTGTGCAAGCCCAGAGAGCCCACAGATTGACAGCCCTGATGTCAGCAGTCAAGGCAGTGGGAGCCTCGCAGCCTGCACACGTGGAAGACAGTCCTAGCGCACCTTCCAGTGGGTCCCCCACAGCCCCAGTCCCTGCAAGACCTTCCCCTCACAGAGTCAAGGTTCGTCTTAGAGGCTGGGCGGGGTGAAGAGACTTGGGGATGAGAGCAAGGAGAAGCAGCCCTACTGAGGAGTAGCCCCAAGAGGTGCCTGGAGGGGACGGGATAAACATTAAACTGTTCCTGCTGCCCAGTGGGTGACAGCAGACAGGCAGGAAGGGCAGATGATTCTAGAGAAAATCCACCACATTCGCTGGTCCCAGTTTTGTCCTCATGGCGCATACCACTGTGTGTATCTCTGTGTATGTCTGGAGCCCTGGGCCAAACCCGTCCCTCCCTCCCTCCCGCACAACTCCACAGTGCTAAGCCCCTTCTTGTTACTTTGCTTTGGGTCAAAGTTCAATGCCTTCTCCTGAGGCCAAGGTCACATTTGCAACCACTCTGGGTTAGATCCACCTCAGCCTGCCCTCCCTTCCTCCCCCATCCCCCCTTCACCGCCAGCCCCTGCCCCATGTGGCCCCTTCGCACCTGACACACCTGACACTAAGCTCATGTCTCCAGTATCGCACCAAACTTACCCAGGACAGGACAAGGCCCAAGTGCCCAAGTGTGGAGCCGTGAGTGCACTGAGGGTGCTGCAGGGGCACCCAGGCCTGGCACAGGCGTGCCGCTCAGTGCACATGGGTTGAACGCGTGAATGAATGGATGAGTGAATTGAATTAGACAGCGGGTGCTACATGAACCCTGATTTAGAAATAACACGGGTCCCCCCAGAATTACCTTTAAAGTGTTTGTTTAAATTTACTTTATCCCCAGAGGCCAGGATTTGAGAATGACAATCGGTATGTCTATGCAGAAATGGAATTCATATTTTTGACTTACACGTGGAAATTCCTGTTTGTGGAACCTTTCCTCCACCGAGATCCTAGAATGTAGTCATGAAGACTCATGCACCAGCCTGCCTGGGCTCTAGTCCCAGCTCCACCACGTACTGCCATGTGACCTGAGCACGTTCATTACCCTGGCTGGGCCTCGATGTTTCCCATCTGCACTCTGGGTGAAATTAGAATACGTTTTACAGGCTTTTATGAGGGCTGAGGCGCTCCATCTGCATAAATCACTCTGATGGATGTCTGCCTCCTCATGAGAGACACGTCAGCAGGTGCTTGGAGGATGCAGCTTCATTTGGTTTTGAAATGTGTGGGTGTCACATCACATTAGGTGGCTGATCTAATGGCCCTAATGGAAGGACCTGAATTCCTCTCCCCCGTCCCCACGCCCCAGTCAGCTGACTCCAAAGCACAGGGACGCAGCAGAGATGAAACCGTGTATAAAATACGTTTATTTAGATCCAAGAATATGGCTCGCATCCAGCTGCTCCTCCCTTCCCCTAACCGTGTAAGGACCAGGCTGCCACACAGAGAAACCTCGGTGCTTCTGCTTCCAGAGAACCAAGTTCATATCATCTCCATCTGAAACAGTTTTATTAAAGCCGCATACAGAGCCCACGTACAGTCATGGGGTGTGTGTGTGTGTGTGTGTGTGTGTGTTGAGGGTGGCATTTGTTAAAGCCCCTCAGAGGTTACTCACACGCACCTTCAGCCTGTGGGCACCCACTCACCATCACTTTGCTAGAGCGCGCTTTACACTGGGCGGTGCTTCATAAGAGCACATGGAAACAGCTTCTTCAAAAGGTGATTATATGTAACTACATATATATGTGTATTTAGGAAAATATGGGACGATTGTCTTGGAGACGACATCCTCATTTAAAGAGACGCCTCTGTAGCCCTGGGCTGGGGTCTCTGCATTTGATTCCCACCCCTGGCCGGATCTGGGGATCCCTGTCAGGGCTGGGGGAGGGAACGAGGGAACCTCCAGAGGGAGGGGACATGTGATCCTGGTTCCTTGTGCAGGATCCCCAGCAGGGAGGCAGCAGCCGCAGCCCCACGTGGCCAACCCGCGTGAGAAATCCAAGCTAAAAATAGCCCGGAGCCTCACACTCTCAGCTCAGGCAGGCACGATTTTCCCTCTAGGGTTCAGAGCAGCATTAGGAGTGCGCTGACGGTTTTGTGACACACCAGAAGCATGGCTTATTCTAATCTGTCACTGGAATACACCACAGGCTTGGTTTTCCTTTAACTCCAGTGCCGTCCGATAAATCTGGAATGTGCATTGAGGAACACCAGGGGGGCGTTTCCTGGGTTCGGGGGCAGGGTTTGAGGATGTGAAGACCTCTCCCCAAGCCCCCGGAGTGACCAGGCTTTGTGCACACAGCCTCCTCCAGGAGGAGGGCCCCCGGTCTCCGAATGTGTCACGTACACTTCCTTTCAAGGGGTCACTATGCGGCTGCTTAGGTGCCGCCAAGAATCGAGCTCCTTTTTCACACAGAGCAATATCATATTACCTTTCTGTTTTCAAAAAACAATGTGTATTATCTTCAGCAGTAAAACTGCATAGTTTGTTCTCAGGGCATGGTTCAAGAAGAGACCAAATAAAGGGGGGCCTTGGAGGATCTTTAAAAAATTCAAGTTTTAGTGTATAGACCTAATGGAACCTCCTTTTATTGAATCTATTTATAAATGCTGAACCCAGTTGCATGTGTTTGGAAAGCTAACGTTTTCCACAGGAGACAGCTGGTGGAATGTGTGCTCTTCATGCTAAAAATAGGTAAATCCCGAGGAACATATCTGCGCTTCCTGTTGTGAGATGGTGCAGATGTTCTAATATCAAAGATCAAAATGACAATTGCCAGTTAAGAAAATCATCCTCAATTAACCGTGAAAAGTACTGTCTCATCTATCAGATAATTTCTCCCTCTCTCTCCTCTCTCCTCATTTCTTCTATGGGATTTTTGAGATGGAAACTCCCCACCTTAGTGGGAAGGGAGGGATAAGGGGCAGAGAAATAAGAAGCAGGTAAAAACTAAACAAGACGCTGTCAAGAGGCAGTAATTCCTGCAGAGGAAATATAGTGTGTGTACAGCAGAAGTGTCTGGCTTAGGGTTGGGGAAGGTGTCCCGGTGTATGTCTGCAGAGGCCGGCTGGGTGCCCCAGGGGAGCTGTCCTGCCCAGCATGGCTCTTCTGATAGCTTCCAAGTCCCCAGGTGTCAGCCCCTAGCTTTCTCTGGGAGAAAGTGGGAGCTAAAAATAGCAGAATGACTTGCACTGGACCTCCACGTCCACGTGTTTCCTGCATCTCAGGCCATAACTCAGGGCAGAGATTTATGGCCACCTGGGTTCCAACAAGTTACTCAGGGCTTCCCAGGTGGAGCAGACACATTTGCTGTCATGTTGATTTTACAAGGAGATGAACTTTCAGAGGCTCTGGAAGCGAAGGGTGATGAGGCAAGCCCCTGCCGCCAAGCAGGCCCGGGCTGGAGGCCCTGGCAGCCTCTCCGAGCTCTGTCTCAGAATCGAGAGCTTTGAAAATATTTTAATCTAAAATTGTATTCCCTAAGGTGCTCTTGCCTTTTTTTTTTAATTAAAAAATTGTTGTGGTAACTTGCACATACATCGGATTTATTATTTTAACCAGTTTAAAGCATCTAGTTGGTTCCGGGGCATGACGTACCTTCACGCACTGTGCAACCACCACCACCATCCATCTCAGAGCTTTTTCATCGACCTCAATGCAAACTCTGTGCCCGTTAAATACGAACTTCCCTTCCCCCCTTCCCAGCTCCTGGCAACCCCCATTCTGCTTCCTGTCTGCACAACTTAGACTATTCTAGGCTCTGCATATAGGAGGAGTCACACCATCTGTCCTTTTTTTCTTTTCTCTTTTTTTTTTGAGACGGAGTTTCACTCTTGTTGCCCAGGCTGGAGGGCAGTGGCGGGATCTCAGCTCACTGCAACCTCCACCTCCTGGGTTCAAGCAATTCTCCTGCCTTAGCCTCCTGAGTAGCTGGCATTACAGGTGTCCACCACTGTGCCTGGCTAATTTTTGTATTTTTAGTAGAGATGGGATTTCACCATGTTGGCCAGGCTGGTCTCGAACTCCTGACCTCAGGTGATTCACTGGCCTCAGCCTCCTACAGTGCTGAGATTACAGGCGTGAGCCACTGCCCCCAGCCTATCCTTTTGTGACTGCCCTCCTTCACTCAGTGTCCTGTCCTCTAGGTTCATCTGTGTTATACACGTGTCAGAAATTCCCTCCTTTTATGATAGAATAATATAATATCCCATTCTACGTAGAGTCCAGATTTTTGTTTATTCATTCATCTGTCGGCGGACATGGGCTACGTCTACCTGTTGGCTGTTGTGGGGAATGCTGCTGTGAATATGGAGGTGTAAATACCTGTTTCAGTCCCTGCTGTGAACTGTTTGGGTAGATACCTGGAAGTATGACTGCCAGATCAGATGGTCACTCTGCCTTTAATTTTGGGAGGAACTGCTGTATTGTTTCCCACAGCAGCTGTGCCATTTTGCATTCCCTCCAGCAGCACACAGGGCTCTGGAGCTTCCACATCTTCACCAGCTCCTGTCGTTTCTTCACGTTTAAATGATCCAGAAAGCCTTCTTAATGGGGCTGAGGTGCTATCTCACTGCGGTTTTGTCTTTCTCTATTGATTAGTGATGTTGAGTATGCCTTGACTATCCTTGTTATGAGTGATGATTACCAAAACAATGGAAAAACTCCTATAGGTTATGTTCGATGGTTGTTTTCAAGGGTAGACTGAGGGTAAGGGAAACCATGGTGCCTGGGAAGGAGAAGGGGGTCCTAGGGCAAGATGAGGTGTGCAGAGAGTTACTAGTTTAAGGACCAACCTGTGGTCATCGCTCCTGAGACACTTGTACAGGTGTGTGCATGGTTACATCCCAAGCATAACACTCCAGGGTAGGAGGAGGAGAAGGAGGGTCACAGGGGCAAGGACCAGTGAGCAGGGCCGGTGAGCAGCATGCAAGGCCATACCCAGGGCCCCTCAGTGGCTCTGAGGGTGCAAGGTGGGCTGCCTACCCCAGCGGCCAGCCGTGAGGATGAACTGGAATCTCGTCCCAATG
Organism: Chlorocebus sabaeus; assembly: GCF_047675955.1. Taxonomy (NCBI): domain Eukaryota; kingdom Metazoa; phylum Chordata; class Mammalia; order Primates; family Cercopithecidae; genus Chlorocebus; species Chlorocebus sabaeus. The sequence continues at coordinate 3,073,438 of NC_132929.1, read as the reverse complement.
TGGAGGGTGGGTTTTAGCGGAGCAACCCACTCCGGTTGGGCAGGGCAGCTCGGGCAAAACCTGCCCAGCTCCCCCACGGCACTGGGCAGGGGTGGAGGAGGCCCCCGCTACCCACTGTCATGGACACTCCTTGGCAGAAATTTCAAACAAGCGTCAAGGAGAGGTAGGACTTCCCGGGTGTCAGTCTTATACAGCTGCTGCTCCTGTGCCAATGGCTTTCAGCTCCATCAGCTGGAAAAGAGGTACGTTTTTGTCAGGACTGTCCTCATTCTGCAATTCGCTCTCTTCAGTTTCAAACTACTCTAATGTGTCCTCATATCTGTGGCCACACACATAGGACTCTCACAGTCATGCACTGGACCCGACAGCTGGGGGACGACGTTGGCCTTCCAAATGACAGAAACGTCGCTCTGCACCGGGCCAGGCTTCCCGAGTGGAGTGTTCTGAAGGACTCGCCCTTCGTCACTGTCACCCAGAGAAGGCCTTGCACACCGTTTCTTGCCTGGTTTGGCTCATTTTTTGAGACTGCCATGCTCAAAAGTCCCGAGAACAATAAACTATTGAGATTTTTTTTCCTTGCATTTGAAGAAGGGAGGTGGTGGCAATGCTTCTCTCTGGGGGTCTTAGGTGAAACATACAATTTCCACGGGGCTTAAGAAGCCTGTCTTGGCAGCCTGGCTGGGCTGCCTCAGTGCCCCACCTGTCCAGAGCCGTCCTGGTCACCTGCATGTGCAGGGGCCGAGCGAGACAGCTGTGAGTGTGTGGCAGCCATGGGCATGTGCTTGGTGGATATTTCCTGGCTCCACCTGTGCTGTGTGTGGGCCAGGGAGCGTGATGGGAGACGAGGAGGTTGCGTGTCCGTGGACGGTCACCGCCGTTAGACTGATGAAAAGAACGTGACTGCAAGCCTTGGTGTGTGTCCCCAGCCCGGGGACGCTCTCCATCAAAGTGCATGTGGGCATGAGTTTCATGGTGCCCTGACGCCCCAGCAGGGTTGGAGGGTGAAGAGGAAGCTCGCCCAGGTCCCCTCAGGGCTGCTGGGTGATGAGGCAGAGCCACTCACGCACCGTGGGCTCAGGGCTCTGGCAGTGTTTTCCAAACAGAATAACCATGGCAGCTTCTTGTACCCCAAAGGCCTGAGAGTGAGACTTCATCACAGGCCTTGAGCTTGGACGAAGGAGATTCAGGGTGAGAAAGACGCGTGGCACTGACCTGTCTACACACCTCTGCTGTCTTCCCAGCGTAGGGACTGCTATTGACAATAAATGACTGGTTAACTCCAACGGCCCAGCTAGTCAGGAACCCCTTCTTTGTTTTATCTAGTGATTGTGTCCCTGGCCAGTCCCCTTTAGAATTCATGGCTTTGGGAATAATAAATAAATAAAAAGAAACTTGGCGGCTTCGTCCCGAAAGCACAGATGGGTCACCCTGGCTGTCCAGAGCATGTCTGCATTTCTCTGTGGATTATTTGCCGGAGGAGCAGGACTGGTCTGTCTTGCATTATTTATTATGTTTTTTTGGTCATTTAACTTTGAGATGCAAACATAAAATCTGTAAAACTAAAAGATAACCCTTTCTAAAATAATTACGAGCTAGGAAATACCACTTTCTGCAGTAAAGCACGAACCTGCCTGTAGCGTTAGAGAAGGTAGCTGTGCTGAAAGCTGGAAGAGAAACGGGAGGAAAGCCTGGGGCCCGGGGCCTCCCATCTCCCCACGGTTGCTGTTGCCCTCCAGCCAGAGAGGCTGGGAAAGGTGAAAAGCAGACAGGTTTGCAGTTCAGGGAACAACCTGGGCTTTGTGTGCTGTTTTCAATAAGAGCAGAGGACGCTGCAAAGTGCTCATTAGGAAGAAAACGTTAAGAGCCGGCCGAAGTCTGCCCTGGCTGTGGGTGTGGGTGCGCTGCTCAGGGAATTTTGGAAGCTGCGGATGGTCTCCCGGCAAAGTTGGAGGCACATGGTGTACTGGTTGGACCTGAGCCTGGGCCTGGCTCAGGAGGTGTTGGTTTGTGCCGCCCAGAGTCTGAGCCAGGTCGTCCACTTTCCAGCGAAGGCCTCCAGCTGTGGCTTGATTAATGAGGACCGGAGAACAGCAGAACCATTCTACATGTTCTGTCAACACTGTTGTCACTTCTGTTGTTCCAAAACACTTGCCCCAGGTTAGGTATAAACTAAGGTCAAATAGTTCCGAAGTATTTTAGTGCTTTTAAATACAAACATGAGAAGGGATTCATTCAGTAAGACACCAGGTTAGGTTGAGATAAAAAAGGAGTTGCAACAGGAAGATCTCTGGGTGGGGCTCGCAGGGCCCATGTAACAGTGGCCACGCCATTGAGAGGCCCCGGAGATGGCTTCCCTTCTGAGTGAGATGAACCCAGGGGCTGGGAGGGAGGGAGCAATGAGGCTGTCTTCCCCAGGGCTTGCTCAGACCGCCAAAAGCCATCATTTCATTAAAGGAAAACAAGGCCAGGCGGAGCTGGTTTATGCCTGTAATCCCAGCACTTTGGTACGCGAAGGCAGGCAGATTGCTTGAGCCTGGGAGTTGGAGATCAGCCTGGCCAACATGGTGAACCCCCATCTCTACAAAAAATACAAAAATTAGCCGGGCATGGTGGCAGGTGCCTGTAGTCCCAGCCACTTGGGAGGCTAAGGCAGGAGGACCCTATGGGCCTGGGAGGTAGAGGCTGCAGTGAGCTGTGATCGCACCCCTGCACTCCAGCCTGGGCAACAGAGTGAGACCCCGTAGGAAGAGGGTGTAAGGGGGAGGGGAAGGGAGAGGGGGAGGGAAAGGGACCAAAAAGCTGGTGCTGTCAAAGTTGACTTTGTGATCCACAAATGTGCTCTCACCCTGAGTGTGGGAAGCTGCCCTGGACATGGGCCCTGCAGCAGTGGCAGGGTGAACGCTTACGAAAGTCTCCGTGCCTTCGCGGTAACAGGTCCAAACAGGGGCATTTTCAGTAGAGATTCGAGGAAAGCAGGAGGAGGGCGGAGCTGAGTCCCAGCCCCTTACTGAAGGCACAGATACAATGAGGGCAGGTGCCTCCTGGCCGAGTCAGGGAGCCGGGACCCTCTCTGTGCTCACTGCTCTTCCGTGTCTCTCTTCCTGCTCCTCTCTGCACTCTGCACCCCTCCCTGCGCCTCTCTGGCCTTGCGTGGCTTGGGCAGCTTCTACGTGCAGGGGAGCAGCTCTGATTGTAGTTACATCCAAGCACTTGCCGCCAGGCACACTTAGAGCTGGGCCTGCATTTTCTAGTCACAAATAAAGACATTGCCTATGTCCCTCTAACTCCTACACCCACTTTTTTCTCTGTCTATTCTATAAATGACTGAAAGACAGTCTGGGTATATTCATGATTTGTCTATTTCTCCTTTTTGTAAATTTTAGTTTCATGTATTTTAAAGTTCTGGTTATTAGGGGTGTACCACTTGGGCAATTCTCATGTCCCGAGAAGCCGGCCTTTTTACCATGATCACATCCCTCTTTATGGCCTGAAGTCTATGTTGTCTGATATTAATATAATTATGTCTCCTTTCTTTTACATATTGTTTATATATTAAATTCTTTTTCATCCATTTATTTTCAACCCAGTGTCTTTATACTTCACATGCCTTCTTTTGAAGAATGCAAGTCTTGTTATATTAGCCAGAAATGACAGAAAATACTAAATCGTAATGGGTTACAGCAAGCAATTGTCCTTTACCTCTGATTATTACAGGACTGCCTTCAGCGTTTCAGGATTACCACTCATTCTTAGATTCTTCAAACATTTTCTCAGCGTATTCCAACTGGTAGGTTCTGTGCAAGGTGCCAGGGATAGGGAAGAGGACATAGTATCTGACCTCCAAGAACTTAGAATTAATTGATTTTGACTTTGACGAGTTAGGCACACTGTACAATGTCCAATGACTAACCCAGCTATTTTGTCACCAAGCCTTAGGAAGCCAGCCTTCCTACTTATTTTAGATTCGTTATTAGGATTTGGTAACCTATTTCACCTACTGTTTTTTTTGAGATAATCATGAAGTTCGCCCCCATATTATGTTCATTTTGACATCAAACTTAGTTGTTCAGCATGAATTGTTATAATTGTGGATTTCTGTGAATACTCCCCATCTTAAGAGGAGCTGTCAATGCCCTTTACAACATTTATTTCTCTCAACTGACTGTGGGATGCATATTCCTGAAGCCAGCGCCAAGGTCAATCCGTTTCCCAAGAGCAAGCATTTACTTTCCAGAGGAGAAAGACGTCCTCTGGAAAGAAGGTAGGTGTGTGTGCAGGATCGTCTGGAAGCTGGGCATCTGGAACTCTCAGATACACACGTAAATATGCGTCTAGTCCTTGTACTTGGTGCTCACAACCATTCCTTTAATTCAGAGAGCACTGCCACCTTCCCAAGGAGATTCTTTTCCTATGTGTTGTTCCAAGAACAGAGGAGGTGGCATCAGGCTGGGCAGGGTGGGGATGGCTGTCACCTTCAGTCCGAAATCACTGGCTGCTGAAGCCCCCACCACCCCTTTGTCTCCCCCATTTAACAGGGCACAGAGATTCCTCTGACGTCCACTCATGCAGCATGTCAGGTGTTCTGAGGGAAGTGGATTTCTCTCCCAGCTCCAGCTGGGAGTCCCAGTCAGGACGTTCCCCTCCATTTGCCAGTGAACGGTTCTGAGGATGTTGTGCAAGCTCTGCAGGGTGAGGCTGAGGAAACCGGGACTCTGGAATGTGGAGAGAGGGGCCCTCTGTCTCTTCTGAACAGTGATGCATGGATAAGTCCCGAGGGTGACTCCAGCCAAGCATCCCCAAGAACAGAGGCAGCCCCAGGACAAAGCTGTCCCTGAAAGCCAAGGGAGGGATAAGGGAGAAAAGCCCAGGTCTGAGTTGCTGAGTCCAGGCACCCTCTCTTGGGACCTGCAATGACCCTGTGCCTGCTTTTCTGCTGGACTGGAATGAGATGCATTTTCTGTGACCTGCAATGGTCCACACTCCTTGTGGAATGAGCCAATCTTTCCTGATATGCTGTGCTTAGGAATTTCTTTGTCTTCAGATCCTATGCCCTCTCTGCCTTGCTGTCCTTGAAGACAGGCATCCAAAGAGGCCCTAGGTCTCTCCCGTACAGCAGGAAGCACACCCTTCACAGCCCCAGTGCTGAGCAGAGCCAGCAACTAAGAACTGTTTGACAAGGAGAAAGGAGGACTCAGAAGAGGACATGCCACAGCATTGCCTGGGATTGTTATCATTTCCTTCTCTAGTTTTAGAGGGACAGAACTAACGGCTCATTAGAAAAATGCCTGAAGTTGGCCGAGCTCCTTGGCACGCGGTGCTGATGGCCTGGTGCAGGGTGCCGCGGTGGCCGGCTGTGCAGCAGCCTTGGTGTGTGCCAGGCAGCTGTTTTCTTCATCGCCTCCAAAAGGACTTGCCTTACGGAAGTGCCCTCACATCACACTCTGTGAGGTCAGCTATTAATCATTTCATACACCAGTGGTAACTGGACACACTCTCTTTGCAAAGTGAAGGTTGTTTATTGCTTGTTGATTAACAGGCAAAATACTACACCAGGCTGTAATACCTAAGTGGTCTTCGTGAAATGCCTGCCCGGAACAGAATGCTGGGACGCACTCAACCATGAATGTTTCTTGAGGTCTCCCTTTCCCTCACCTGGATAAAGCAGAGCCCAGCCCTCCCGTGTCGGTGGGACTGGAAGCCCGTGGGGGACTCCGCGTCTGGGGGCCACGTGCTGTGCCTCCTGCCATCTCTGCTCACTGCTCCCCCATGTTCGCACCTGCCTGCATTCACTATGCGTGGTCACGTTTGTACCCAGGGAAAGCAGGGCCATGCACGTTGAAGAAAACAAATCACACTGCTTGTTCTTAAAAATGAGATGAAAAAATAAATCTAAACACACTTTTCAACTGTCACTCTTCTTTAAACTTTTATATACGTTAAAGCTCTTCTTTTTCTTTTCAATATACTCTACTCAGAACTTTAAAAAATAAACTTTCTTTTTTGGTACCTCTTGTTTCCTGTATTAGCCTGGGAAACATTTAGAAATACATCTCCCTAGAACTCTTCTGTGCAAAAAATAAACATAAATAATATTAACATTTATTTATATATATTAAAAAAGGCCATTTCAAGGTTTTCACTGCGACCGCCTTGAAGATGCTCCTATAAGTAGTCTGTGGTCTGGCCCCTGAAGTCCTGATCGGCCTGAGTGGGGCTGGACAGCAAGTCCACGTCCCGTTTGTCCATCGGCAAGTTGCTCCATCCGGGCGAACTGTAGGAGGCTCCCCAGCCTGCTGACCAGTGACCAGGAGGAAATCCAGTTGAGTAAGCTGAAGGTGGGCAGGCTGAAGAGGGAAGACGGGGGGGTCACCCTGCCGGTGCTGGCAGCTCTCACCTTGGACTCCTCAGGACACCCTCCCGGGACAGCATCCCCTGGCGTGGAGGACCTGGGGGCCGGTGCACTCAGCCTTTCCAGCAGGGTGTGCTCCCTCAATGCCATGCTCATGTCCACCGTGCTGGGCTCCCCGCTGGCCTCTGGGGAGCAGGCTGGCTGCTGTGTGTGCCAAGAAGGCTGGGACGGGGGCACAGAGACGGTCCTCCCTGCTGAGTGCTCGGTTCCTGAGTCCTTTGGGAGGCATCCCTGAGCAAAGGTCTCTTTGGGAGTCCTGTGTCTCCTGGGGGACTTCCTGGCCAACTGACGTGCCAGCTGAAGTTGGGTGGGGAAAACGCTCCCCTGGAGGGATCTGAAAAACAATCTAGAAAGAGCACATTAAAACAAAAAGTTAAGTATTGCTGAGGGTGGTGTCTTTGAGCTTCCAGAGACCCTCACAGGGCAGAAGCAATGCTAATGCTGTCTGGGCTCACTCGGGGCTCAGCGGCACCATCCCCTCTGGCACCCACCTGGGCAGCAGTGCAGCGACAGGTGTCATCAGGCAAGTCAAGTAAAACACTGGGTCACCCAGCAAGGCTTGCATAGTCCAGTAAGGGTTGGACGGAGGATAGCACGTGGCACAAGATGCGTTGTAAATCAAAGCCACGGTGAAAAACAAAAGGACACTGAAGCCACACGTTATCCAGTTGAGCCAGGTCTGAGGGGGAATCAGAAAGAAAGGGCTTTTATTTCCACCTAAAAGTGACAACAATGACAATAACAAAAATGCGCCAGTCATCAACGAGCGGGTGTGAGGTTCTGAGGCTAAGACACGCTGCGGTCTATGACACGGGTCACCGGTGGGGCTCAGTGAGGCCTCCGGAACCCGTGGACCACCCTGGGAGATGCACAGGAGGTGAGATGGAGTCAGGGGCGAGAGGGCAAACAGGAGGGAAAGGAGAGAATGTGGTGGTGGAGGAGGGAAGAGGCGGGAGGCAGATGAGCATGGCCGGGGAAGTGCGAGCATCGGGCTGCAGCGGCTCCCCACACCACAGGGCTCGGGAACGTGTCACTGTCCTTCTCATCACACTGAGGTCAGCTCTGCAGTCTCCCGTCTACTCACATCGACCTCATGAATCTGCAGGGAAGTGTAGGGTCCACGGCATCAGTGCCCTTCTGAGACGTGGCCACGCAGGCGGCGCTTACCCAGGTTTTGGTCTCAATGCCGAGGTGCAGCAGGAAGGTGAGCAGTGCGATCGTCACGATAGGGGTCCCCCAGGTGAACAGGTCCACGTTCGAGTCATAGTAGGCCTAAAAGACAGTGGGGTCCTGGATCTGTAGGTCCCCGGAGGCAGCTGGTAAGAAAAACTGCGCCCGGGGGCCAACTTACCAGGTAAGGAATGGAAAAGCAAACCAGGCTCTGGAAGGTGGCGTCGGCCATGTTAAACCAGAATGTTCGCGGCCGGTATTCCTGGGACACAAAAACAATCAGTGATGTTACAGTGAAGTGCTGGCATCCTCTGTGAAAGCAGTTAGAATAAAAGTGGAGTCACTTGTGTTAAAAACAACAACAATAACAACAACAAAAACCAGCCCTGAGGAATAGAGCTGGGAAAGGCCATGAAGGGAGGGTTCTTACACATAAATGTCTGACAACAAAAATGATCATATCCACAAAAAATGTCTGTAAGGACATGTGCCCAGCAACTGTCTGTCCAACCTCAGACAGGCATCATTTTTGTCGTTTATCCTTGTAGCCAAGGAAAGAGCATCTCAAAACAATCGTGAAGTTTTTTCCTTTAAATACATACGTCTTCCTTTACCTCCCTAAATATGCACATAGTTTACTACAGCACACATATTCCCATTGCAATGCCCTATTCCCGAATAAACACCATTCTCTTTTAGAGAGCCTCTCTCTGTTTGCTATTTAGGTTGACACCTCGAATGACATTTCCTAGGATGCTACACATAAGTGAATGCACAAGGCAAGCAACCGAGGAAAACTCACTCTCTCAGGACTTTTGGAGATGGGAGGCCCCAGAGGCCTGATGAAAAGCACTACCAAACACCTACAAAACTATCTGCAGCCGAGTCACTGGGAACACGTGCACCAACAAGACGAGCTTCAGTAGCTCCAGGTTCACAGTAAAAAGATGAAACTGGCTGGGGGCGGTAGCTCATGCCTGTAATCCCAGCACTTTGGGAGGCCGAGGTGGGCAGATCACGAGGTCAGGAGATGGAGACCATCCCGGCTAACATGGTGAAATCCCGACTCTACTAAAAATACAAAAAAATTAGCCGGGTGTGGGGGCGGGTGCCTGTAATCCCAGCTACTAGGGAGGCTGAGGCAGGAGAATCGCTTGAACCTGGGTGGTGGAGCTTGCAGTGAGCCAAGATCGCGCCATTGCACTCCAGCCTGGGCGACAGAGCGAGACCCTGTCTCATAAAAAAAAAAAAAAAAAAAAAAAAAAAAAGATGAAACTGCTTTCTACATCTTCCCAGGGAACACGTCTCTCGAGTAGGAACAGCACCTGAAATTCCAGGCATTCTCCCCCAGTCTGAGCCCTTGCATTCCTTCCAGTTTGACCAGGTTTTGCCTCTCTTGGTGGCGGGTCCCTTAGAATGTTTCTTAAGAGCGATTTTAAAATCACACAATGGACGTGTCCCAATGTTAAAAGCAAAAAACTATATGCCCATGGGCAGAAATGAAAATAACCTTGATATAGACGAACAGTCTGTATTACCCGGGTGACCAAATGTGTATTTGACCCTGCCAAGTCCGAGAGCAGCTGGCACGGGACCTGCAGGACACAGACTGGGGAGGGAGCTCTGGCTGAGCACTCAGGGAAAGTGTTGGCTGGGCTCTCGTGGGCCACCTAATTCCACAGGACAGGACACACTCCCAGCGTCTTTGTTCCACAGGTGGCCAAGGAGGCTGAGGCCTGGCCAAGGATGGGAATTCCCCTGAAGCAACAGATAAGAAGCAGAGGCCCTGCTCCCCTCCCTGGCCCTCCGCCTCCCGGCACCCGTTGCACGCAGCCTGCTTCTGTGGGAACCGAATATTCACAGAGCTGGCCAAGGGAAGTTAACTCACCAGTGAATGAATCTGGAATTAGGGATTATTGCGGGAGAAATGAGACTCCATGTTCTTTTTACCCACATGGAATAATTCAAGGCAAAGAAAAGCACTTACTGTTTACTTTAATGGCTGGCTAGAAACAGCTGGTCATCAGTGTGTGAATCTATGTGGTATGTTAATGTCAATATGTATTTAAATCTAGTTGCTCTTTCAGTGGCTCAGTGGCTTCCCTGTGGGTTTGTCTTCTTGTTAATTCCCAAAGTAAGTCACATTTTCTTTCTTGCTTTAGAAAAATCCCCCCTCCAGCCTCAGTGATCCCCTGCGACTGACTTGGACTCTGGGCTTTCCCTGGGCTCCTGGGGACTCTTGGAGGGGGGACAGTTTTGCTTACGACACTCAATGCACCGCAGCCAAGCAGAGAGCGGCCCTTTTTCTCCTTCCTCTAGAATGGTGAGTTCTAGAATTTCTGTTTGTCCAGGGTGTCCATCTCCCCCAGGGAGGCTGGGGGACTGGCGCTTTGGAAGAGTGAATGTGGGGAGCAGAGCTCAGGAGGCGGAAGGCGGAAACTCCGGGGAACTTTACCTCCATGTTCTGGCCACTCTTGTAGAGCTGCGGGTTGGTCTGCAGCACGTTGGCCGGCACATCCCTGTCCAGCACCCCAGTCACGAGCGGGGGAAGCGACGAGAAGAGCAGATTAAAGAAGATTAGATACCACTGGTCAATCATGGCAGATGCAGAGAAGCCACAGAAAAACTGGAACCAAAACAGGAGGCCCACGAACATCTGAAATCGAGAAAGGAAGAAGAGGAACAGGCGAGTCTTCAGTCATCGCTGAGGATTCTCATCGAGGGAGCTGACAGGCCTGTAGCGTTTCACAGTCAAGATTAACTGTATTGGCAGCAATTCTTCCAAAGACAGCCGCGACCTTGAGTCCTGCTGCCGGCCTCCGCCTCTCCCTCTTCCTCCTTCCCTTCGCCCTCCTCACTCCCTTAAGAAAGAAGAACTGGCAGTGGGAATTGGGAATTTCCGGGAGCAGCCCTTGCGGGGATGAGGTTTTGTGCTTGACAAACTCTGGATCATTAACATAAAACAAAATCAAGGTTTCACAGGGCTCTAGGGCTGCTCACATTTCAAGAGGGCCAGTTGGGTATGAGCTGTGGCTTCTTCCCTAGCGGCCGTCCTCTGTCTGTGACCCCAGACAAAGCCTACCTTTGGCTATATCTCTGCTCCTGTCTCCTCTTTAGTGACCTGCATACTCTCTGAGGAGGTGCAGTGGGCAGTGACTGACTCCCACTGAGGGGAGGACACACAAAAGCACAATAGCAAAGCCAACGACCTCATCAGCGTCGCTGCGGTGACCTGATTGTCCACGGGGACCTCTGCTGGGGGGAGAGGGAGAGGCATCATCTCTGATCCTCATAGCTACAGCTACCCGGCTCAGCAGAATAGGAAAGCGAGATTCAGGGAGGTGGAACAGCCACCTCCGGCCCCTGCTCAGTGGGGTGGGAACAAGGTCAGATCTCTTCTCACTATTGCTAGATCCCTGAATATCAGCGACCTGAGTGCATTGATACGGTGGGCATGCCACTTTAGTGACTGCAAAGCATTCTAACACTCATGAGCTATGCAGCTGGGCACAGAGCATGAACCCCTCATTCTCGCTTTCCTTGCTCATGGCATGGACATACCAATGCCACTGGGCCAATGCAGCTGCTGTCAGCATTAAGAGACCCAATGCATTTCGAGTACTCACTAGAGTTCCTGGCGAGCTATCGGTGCGCACCTACAGTGTGTGGTGGAGAGTGGCATCGTTAGTTCCCTTGCTTGGGGCTCAGGCAGGGCGAGTGCTCTCACCCCACATACAGAGAGGGAATCTGAAGTTCCAAGACATCAAATGACTTGGCTGAGGTCACGGTGTGAGTAAGAAGCCCAACTTGTTCAACTGCGATGGGTCTTGGCCTGGAGGGCAGGTGCAGTCCCAGCAGGGAGCTCTGATGCTGGACGGACATTCTCTGCTGGGCACCGCAAAGCCTGGGCTTGGTGCTGGAGCTGCGACTATCTACCCTTTTGACCCTGACTCAGTCACTTCACCTAGCTGAGTTTTTGGTTTCTTGACTTGAAAGTGACTTGTGAAGATCATAAGAAACAACAGTTTATGTTGAAATAACCCACCATGCCACATAGCCTCCAAGTCGTGTGTCAGACTATGATTTAAATGTCTTAATCTGCAGCCTTTCCCCTACACGCTGAAAACTAACATTTGGTTTTTATTCATTGACTTTCTTCCCTTCCTCACTCCTACGGCTGGCTCTCGCTCACTCACCCCCACAGGCTTGGCCTAGTGAGTCATTGGTAGCAAATGCAGTCAAGAGAAAGAGAAGTACTCAGATAATTGAGATTTTTTTTCCTATAGCACCAAAAAGCTTTCTTCCCAAACCACTGTTGCTATGGAAACTTTTCTTCTCCGCTCTTTATCGGAAAGAAAGGCCAACTTCTTCCTAAAACTAATGAATTTCTCATTTCAGGAGGCAGAGTGATTATCCTTGAAGTCCTCGTGTAGATTAACGCTTGTTAACAAAGGTCTGGCGTTTTTATGGAATAAAAACAGGCCCCCTCTTCTCCTTTCTGCACCCTTCAATGGGGAGGGACTCATCGCAGGAAGCAGGAGGCTGTGCCCATTCTAGGCGGCCACTGGGGCCTTTGTTTGTATCTGAAATGTCTAATGCTTTGGCCTACATCATTCTTGCCCTCCCTTCAATCTGGGACATTTTAACTGGGAATTAGGGATCAGCTGGCTCAACTCACAGGCTTCATTTTGTTTTCTAAGATTTAAAAGAAGACTGGACATGGTGGTTCATGCCCACAATCCCACACTTGGGGAGGCAGAGATGGGACGATAGCTGAGACCACAAGTCTGACACCAGCCTAGGCAACATAGCGACACCCTGTCTCTACAAACTAGAAAAAAATAGCAAGGCATGGTGGCCTGTAGTCCCAGCTACTCAGAAGGCTGAGGCAGGGAGATTGCTCGAGCCTGGGAGTTTGAGGATACAGTAAGCTATAGTGGCACCACTGCACTCCAGTCTCGGCAACAGAATCAGACCCTGTCTTTAAGAAAAAACAAAAAAATCCGAAGAAGAAATTAACTTGCTCAAGATCTCACAGCTAATAAGTGATAGAAATGGCGCTTGGATTCTGCCCTGCCCACCCCCATTCATCCCTCCACTCCTTTGGGAGCTGAGAACCTCTAGGCTTACAAGTGTGCACTCGAGGCCTCGAAGCTCTGGGGATTCCATGCCAGGCTGGGAGAAAGGAGGCAGGAGCCGGCAAGCCCAGGAGTGGTGTGACACAGCTCTCCTCGGATAGTCCCAGGCACAACCTAATCTGAATTAATGTCGGACCAAACCGAGAAGTTAAACACGCCCTGATGGGGTCTGAGTATCTGGATGCATTTGCTAGAAGATGCTCTGAAAAATGAAGGGGGTGGGCATGAGGGGGAAAGAGAGGTTGGGAAAAGAAAGGCAGGTGTAGCCTCCAGAAAAACAATTAAGAACATGGAGAACCAGCTTGGGCAACATAGCGAGACCCTGTCTCTACAAAATAAAAAATAAAAATTAGATGGGTGTGGTGGTGCGCACCTGTAGTCCCAGCTGCTTGGGAGGCTGAGGCTGGAAGATCACTTGAGCCCAGGAGGTTGAGGCTGCAGTGAGCTATGATGGTGTCACTGCACTCCAGCCTGGGAGAAAATAGTGAGACCCCGTCTCAAAAAAGAAAAAGAAAAAGAACATGAACAACCAACGACAGTTTAGAGCTAGCTAACTGGAGAGTTTTTATATGGAACTGGAAAAAGAATACAGCTTTTATTTGTTTTTCAGAAGAGTACAGGATAGTCTTGACACTGGAGCTCTGGTGTTTAGTCAGGTAGATTTATGGGACTACCCTGGAAGATGACTTATCCTAAGAGTTTATTTTGTCTCCTGTTTGTACATTCAGCCAAAAGCAGCAGCAGCCCAGCAACTCCTCAGTAAAATCGCTTACAAATGGGGCAGAACCCTGAAGCGGCCATGTGGTCCATCCTGCAGGGCTGTGGAGGAACCCATCTGTCAAAGCAGCAGTGAAGAAGGAACTAGGAGTCCGACGTGAAGATCCACATGAAATGACCAGGCTGTCTGCAGAGTCCCCAGCTAGACAGAAATGTCTGCAGCCAATCTGCCCTGGGTGTGACTTTACAGCAGGGTCAGTTCAGCTACAGACTGAGCTCATCCGAAAGGGGTGCGTCTGCTCTGCAAGCCTGGGAGGTGGGAGAGAGTGGGAAGGCCCCATGGGCACTCCCTTCCTGTCGGGTCTGAGTATCCCTGACCTGGGGGCTTGCCGCCTGTCACCTGTCCTGGTGTGGGTGTGTCCCAACAGAGGCCATTCAGTATGGGAATCAGAGTGTGGCTGAATTCCCTTATGCTGATCCCAGACCACAAAGCACACTTTTACTGATTGGATTTTTCCTGTCTACGCTAGAGAAAATGCTGACTAGAGGACTCCTGTTTGGGGATACCTGAGAAACCCACGGACAGAGTGGTCAGGAGCCTGGAGCCTGGGAGGAGGAGCTGGGCGGCCTGGGGTGAATGCAGCCTTGAAGGTTTACCAGCTGTGTGCCCCCGTGCAAACTGCTAGCCTCATAACTACACCCCTTCTCACTCTGCAGCCGTCAGTGGACTTGCTAGTGTTATCTACCTGTTTCCACCACCTCTCCATAGAGGTGCAGCTGCTTTCATGCCCCTGAATTAGACTCTGAGCCTGCAGAGTGCAGAGCCAGCCCAGGACAGGGGGCACTCACACAGGCAAAGGAGGATGGAGCAGGTGGGAGGCCGTGGACAGCCCGCTGGCCTCATTCAGGCGATAGTCCTAAGAACTGAATCTTCCAATCCCAAAATTCTAGGCAGGTATCCAATACCTACTGTGTTTTTGTAGAAGAAGTACAGCACCATGTTGGCAAGTCGGGAGTAGCACCAATGCCCGTGAAGAATCAAGAGCCTCTCCAGGTATCGGAATTTCGGCACTGCAAAGTCGCTGGCCATCACTGCCTTCAAAGGGAGAAGGATTCCTGTTACTGGCGATGCCGACCTGGTGTAAGGTTTGTCTTCTCTTCTCAAAATGCAAGGTACACAACAGGCAAGGAAAATTCCCGTTCCGATCACAGTGGGAGCATAGCTGGCCAGGGTCTCAATTGCTGTCATCTCCCTCAACATCTCCTTCCATTACAAAAGAGGCAATCTCGCCCAACACGCTAGTTCAGGGATGTCACCTTATAGGATTCATTTAAGCTTTCAAATGTGTGTCATTAATGGGGTTTAAAATGTTTTCCTTTTCCTGCTGTTTTCTCAACAAATGAAAAAACACAGAGATGCATGGAGTTTATCTGCCTTTCTTCACCCGTGGACGTCATTTTCCTCTAAATCGGTCCATGATCACAACCCAAGGATGACCCAAAGCTGCTCCTGCCATATGTATCAGAGACAGACATTTCCTGTCGTGGGAGGTGCATTTTGGGCTGTTCTCCCCAGGAGCCTTGGTGATGGGCAAGGCCAGGCCCACGGCTCCACTGGCCTCCCACATACTCCCAATCCAGGACGCTGGGTGCAGGTGGTGGCTGTGTGCAGGAGGGAGTGGAGAAGACGTTTCCTCCATGGACAGGCAGGACCCTGCCGTGGAAGATTCCCCTGCACATCATCAAGCAAGGTCCCTACACGATGAAGCCAACTAGGCTGGAAAATGCCACCAAATGATACCTTTTGTTCCCAGAATAATTTGAAACCCACTGTACAATAAATATCTTCGGGAAAAAAAAATCAAACAAAATGGCAGAAAAAGTTAGATTTCTCCTTGCCATCAGGTTATTCTAAACAAAATGCCAATCTGCCTTTAACATCTAACTGATTTCCCTATACTCAAATAATATGTAGAAAGCAGTAAATTATGCCTCAAGTGGTATGCTTGAAATGGAATAGTGTCATGATACACAAAACCTTAGAACATCAATTTTCTGAACCAGAAGTTAAGGATTTCACAGCAAACGTCTCTCTGCCTCTTCCTGTCAACACATAGGGGCTTAAAAGTCTTTTCGTGTTCTGTAATGCTTTACTCATTAACCCCACGATTCATTCTCTCAAAACTCATCTCTTAGGACTCCACTATTGCCAGCCACAGACTTGGAGAAACAGATACCATTAGACACAGTCCCCGTCCTCCACACAATCTGTCTGAAAAGTTCAGTCAAAAGGGACAAGTGTTAAAAAGAGGCTGATGGCCTGCAAGGCCGAACTCTAGGCTGCCTTTGAAGAAGAAACCCCTGCCCTTGAGAACCACAGTCAAACCCCTGCTGAGGTCGCCTGGCTTGCCAGCCTTCTGCAGCCCCTTCCTCCCCTAAATCCAGGCCTCAAATACAATGCTTGTCCTTCCGTCAGAGTGACCTTTCCAAAGCCTCCCAGCTTTTCTGGGAATTTCAGGAGAGCAGGATCGGAGATGTAGGGGTCATCTTGTACCCCTGGCTCCCAGCCAGCCTTGGTTCTAGAGGGTGCAGGAGCTCATGAAGGGGTGCAGGAGCTCACGATGGTGAGCCCGAGCTCACGAAGACAGAGCTTCCTGGGAGCTGGGAGATCTCCTCTGCTCCTCCTGCCCCCTGCCTGGGACAACCTCCCCACCTTGGCTGAGCTGGGGAGCACCTACTCCTCCTGTCTGACTCTCCACGGCTCAGCTCCGACAGCTCCGGCATCAGCATCCCACAGCTCGTCTCTCAAAGGGCTCAGCAGGGACCGACTAAAATGCAAGCAACAGGGTCCCAGTGCT
This sequence comes from Chlorocebus sabaeus, assembly GCF_047675955.1. NCBI lineage: Eukaryota > Metazoa > Chordata > Mammalia > Primates > Cercopithecidae > Chlorocebus > Chlorocebus sabaeus. Next base: position 3,057,146 of record NC_132929.1, on the reverse strand, counting down.
GGAAAACCCAAGTGCATAGCATGGTAAGGAAAGGTATCAAGCCTGGCCCCATCTCTCCGAACACATCCCCAGGGAGGATGCGCAGCTTTACATACGTGCAGAAGTGCCCAGTAACCTCCTCCCCAGCAGCTACGCCTGTTCAAAGCTGCACCTCCGGGCACCTGCCCTGTGGCTCAGCCGTTCCCATCACCTCTCACGTACAGCCCCAGGGCCTGGGCTGGTGTTCCCACCTTGAGGAGGGGAGCAGGCATGGCAGCTCTGGCCCCTCCCCAGCCACCTACTCAACATTCAAGTGTCTGATCCAGAAGATGTTTACTAGTCGAGTTTCCAAGCATATGAGGCCAACAGGCAGTGCCCCCATCAGATTTCCAGTAGAGGAAACCGTGAAAACAGAAGCAATGCCAAAAAAGTCAGAATGAATCAACTACAGTTGACCCTTGAACAACACTGGAGTTAGGGGCGCCCCCCAACAGTCAAAAATCCACATGTAATTTCTGACTCCCTCAAAACTTAATTACTAATAGCCTACGGTTGATGGGAAGCCTTACTGATCACATAAACAGTTGATAAACACACACAACGGAATCTACATGTATTTCACATATTCATGACATACCTACCTTTTCCTTAATGTTTTTTTTTCCTTAAAAAAAAAGAAAGAGAGAGAGAGAGAGACTGGGTCTCACTGTATTGTCCAAGCTGGAGTGCAGTGGTGCAATCATAGTTCACTTCAGGCTCAACCTCCCAGGCTCAAGTGATCTTCCTGCCTCAGCCCCCTAAGTAGCTGGGACTACAAGCATGGGCCACCATGCTGGGGTTTTTGCATTGTTAGTAGAGATGGGGTTTCACCACATTGCCTCAGTGGTCTCAAACTCCTGGCCTCAAGTGATCCTCCCGCCTTGTCCTTCCAAAGTGCTGAAATTACAGGCGTGACCCACCACACCTGGCCCTCTTTAATTTTTTTGAAATTTTTATGCTATGTAGTTCATCTGCAAGTTTTTTCAAATTGTCACAAATCTCCAAAAAATTTCCCAAATATTTATTGAAAAATGTCCCCATATAAGTGGACTCACACAGTTCAGACCTGTGTTGTTCAAGGGTCCCCTGTATTTTGTTCATTTATTTAGCAAATGTTTCTGAGCTTCCCCTTGTGCAAGGTGCTATGCTGGGCACTGTGAAGACACAAAAGTCTTCACACCATTTTCAGTTTTCTGGAGGAAGAAAAATGTGTGAGTAACATAATGCAGAGATTCCAGTCAGAGGACGGTGGGGGGAGTATGGCAAGTGTCAAGGACCAGCCATGATGGAACTACGGTGCATCTAGCTTAGGACCCTCCCTCTGAGGGCGGAACGTCAGCTAAAACTACTAATGAGCTCTGCACAGATCTGGCACGAAGTTCGTGCCCAACAGATAATTACTGATCGAACCACTGAATCAGCGAATGAATCAACCAGTGAGTAAGTGGTGTCTACATCTTGGTTTTCAGAACATCGGATAAATTGTTCCCTAAAATCTCCACCAATCCAAAAAAGTTGTGATTCATACTTAACCAAATGCTGGACACCGTTGTAATACTTAATCTAAAAGCAGCACATTTTTAGTGAAGTCATTTGCTCACTGTCTGACTCCCAGACCGAGAGTGAACACAGTGGTAGAGGAAAGATGCAGAGGTGAACTTCCACGTGAGTGAGGATGGCTACGTTCCACCTGTACAGTGACGCCAGGCTCCACCTACATCAAAGGCATTTTTTCAGATGGTATTGCTCAGTGTTCACGGACAGTAAGACGTGCCTGCTGGGACTGAGCCATCGAAAGCCAGACGGAAGGCGATGACTCACCTTGCCTCTCTCAGAACCACTTATTTCACAAAAATAGACTTGTGACATGGGAAGACATGCTTATTGCACACTGCTTCATACACAGGAAGAGTGGTATTTCCCCAGACCTTCCACTATTGGCTCAGCAGCTGTACTGAGCATCAGCTGTATCGAGGGCAAACTCTTTAGCCTCGTTCAACAGAGCCCAGAGGAAGGTGGGGACAGCCCACAGGGTGATAGGACAGGAGGCCAGTAGGGCCACTTGGTCCCACAGAATAGCCTGATTGGTCTGTACCTGCATACCCTCCTGGCCGGAGATTCCCACACCCACATCTGCCACCTGGATCATGCTGACATCATTGGCTCCGTCACCTAGAAACAGCAAAGGCAGGAAGAATTGTTTGATTCTAGAAACAGCACAGGATCAAATCAATGTGCTAGATTTCCTTGGGGGTCCCCACTGAACTCAGTCCTGTGAAAGGGTCCTGGGGAAGATGGGGGAAAAAGGAGTAGAGCACCCACCCTGGGAGAATAGAGTTAAGCATTCGGAATAAGCCAGACACACCAGGAGATGTTTCAGAAAGCAGGCTAGAGCTGAGCCACCTGGGACGCGGTGCCCGCTCTGCCGTGTCACTCTTACGCCAGTAAAGCCCTCATCCTACTGCCTGGCACAAGGAAAGATGCCATCATCATCTTCATCATCATTAGTTACCGAACCACACCAGCCAAGCAGCCAAGGCTACTCCCAGGCACGCTTCCCCGGGAAGTTTCTAAACTAAAGGAAGGAGGTTAAATTGAGTCCAGCATATTGTGGAGCTCTTTTTTTTTTTTTTTGCACTTGGATTGCCACAGTATTAGCCATTGTGCTCACTTTGGGGCCCTCTAGGGGTGCAATAAAGGAGAACTTCTCGTCATGCTGTCAATTTTTTGATAGAAAATGTTTAGCAACACAGGTCATAGGTCAGAGCTCTGGACACCTTCGGGCAAAGGAGAGCAGAGACATAAAGTCGTTATCACTCTGTGACGGTCACCATTCTTGGAAATGGACAGCAGAACAGCCCAAATCAGGGCATACATCCCAAGTTCCACAATGAGAAAATGTGCAGATACACAAAGTTAGAGTGACTCATAGTGTGACTACAGGATGTCTCTTCCTTGTGATTTTCCTGTTCTTTATAATGCTGAGACCAATATTAAGCGATCAGTCAATATATATCAAACTGGACTTCTCTGAAGTAATAGAAATCTGTACAGCTTTCCCCAGAATGTCCCATTTAAAATGAGATATGGCATGCAACAATACTGTATATTATAAACCACTGGGCACTAGGAGTAGGTCACATTGGTGCTTTAACGCATTCTTTCTTTCTTTCTTTTTTCTTTTGAGACAGGGTCTCACTCTGTCACCCAGGCTAGGTGGGAGTGCAGTGGCATGATCATGGCTCACTGCAGCCTCAACCTCCTGGGCTCAAGTGATCCTCCCACTTCAGCCTCCTGAGTAGCTAGGACTACAGGTGCATGCCACCACACCCAGCCAGGTTTTGTGTTTTTAGTAGAGATGGGGTTTCGCCCACCATGTTACCCCAGCTGTTTTGTTTTTTTTTTTTTTTTTCTGAGACAGGGTCTCTTGCTCTATTGTCCAGCCTGGAGTGTAGTGGTGTGATCACGGTCCACTGCAGCCTTAACCTTCTGGGCTCAGGTGAGTCTCCCACCTCAGCCTCTCAAGTAGCTAAGACTGCAGGTAGGTGCCACCACACCCAGCTAATTTTTTTTATTTTTTGTAGAGATGGGGTCTCACTGGTGTTGCCCAGGCTGGTCTCAAACTCCTGGGTTCAAGTGATCTTCCTGCCTTGGCCTCCCAAACTGTTGAGATTACGGCTGTGAGCCACGTGCCCAGCCATGCGCTAATGTTCTTACGGTCACTGCTTTCCCTTTTTCTTTTGAGATTCCATTTTGTGTTTCCTTTTCTTTTTAATCAGCCAAGGCTTTCCTTCCACTTCTTAAAGGAATACCAGACACCAGTGGCTACGTGGCTGAGCTGGGCACTGGCCAGGCCAGGAAAACATCATTCATGTCTTACTGTGGCCTTTCAGGGTTGACGTTGTCCTCGTGCTCCCAGGGAGGACACTGACGCTCAGAGGAGGAGGCTGGGATGGGGGCGGTGCAGGTCAGCCTGAAGACCGTTTCCAGCTCCTCAGGGAAACCTGAGGGCCACCCCAGGCACATGAAGGCAAGGATGGCCTCAGGACAGGACGTGGCTGTTAGGCTCCCTGGGCCTTCTGAGCGCGTGCCCTGTGCCCACTCTCCTTAGCAGTTACCGGCCTCAGGGTGCATAGGACAGGGTCCCCATGATGACCGTGTTCAGGCCAGCACTCGCTCTCCTCACTCCCACCATGACCCAGGCTCAATAGCAGTCTCCTCTGGCCAGGTGAGGTGCCCACTGTGAACAGGCAGGTGGCAATCCCCAAGTCAACAAGCAGTGGCTATCACAGACCTTTTGCAGAAAATACTGCCAACACTGGCTGATGGATTAGTGAGGGTACTTTATTTCTGAACCAATTCTCACCTAGGCTTCTATTTACAGGGAGATTCTATTTATGGTAGATTCTATTTACAGGGAGGTTCTATTTATGGTAGATTCTATTTACAGGGAGGTCCAGTTGTTGGCATGTGGGGATCACGGCCACCGCTTCCTTCCTGGCCCTCACCAGGCGGTGGTGCTGCTGAGCCCCTGAGCCCGTGCTAGAGACTCTGCCTGCCCAGAAGTGGGCACAGAGGATGGCCTGGAAGGAGGCGAGTGGCCACCATCCCATCCCTGGAGAGGAGCAGACAGGGCTCTCCAGGTCAACAGTGTCTGCCAGGAAAAACTACCATGAGACACACAGTTCTTTAATAACTGATATTAAATAACTGGTGAGCAGCGATGCATATCTGAGGATGGACTTATTTACTCAGAAGCCTGTCCCAGAACCATCAGCACAGCTGACGGGAGGCAGTGGGAATTCTGGTCACCAAGCCTCTGGACCCTTAGGCGTTACAAAGCCTTGGACACCCAGGGGCTCATGGTGACCAGAAGCAGCTGCAAAGGGCCTTCCTTCTAAGTTGGCCTGGGTAAGGCTGAGTGTGCAGTACCCTCTGCTGTGGCCAGCACAGCCTGGGACAGGCAGGTCTCTAGTGTGCTGTCTCCAGAGAAACAGGGTAAGCGCCACCTTGTCGCCGTAAAGCAGCACTCTTGTTGCCGTAAAGCAGCACTGGATTACTGACCTTACAGCATGAACCTGTCACTCTGCTCCTCTCTTTTGTGGCTTTCCAATGTGAGCTTTACCTTCGGAACGTGCTGCCTGCTCTATCGCGCTGGGTGTGGTTTTACAGACAGAAAGAAAGGTGAGGAAGTGTTTGCCCATCTCGTGGTGCAGCACGGAAGGGTAGAGGAAGGTGGGGTCGAGCCGGGAGGAGGCCGTCCGGCCAGCTGGGATACTTGCCTATGGCCAGGGTCATGGCCTTGAGCTTGCTCCGCACCAGCTTCACCACCATGCTCTTCTGCAGAGGCGTCGACCGGCAGCAGAGGACGGAGCGGCACTGCTTGGCAAGAAAGAGGAATTTGTCCTCCAGGTTTTTCTCGAGAGCGTAGGCCAGGCTTCTCCCATCGATCACGAGGCTGGGACTGCGGCCAGAGGCAGTGGACATGGAGGGTGGGCAGAGAGAGGAGAACCTCATGCTCACTTTGCCCTTGGTCTTCTCAGGGGCTCTCTGGAGGCCTCTGGACTGCACGTAGCGTAGGCACTGGTCTAGCAGGGCTGCACACGCCTCCTGAAAGGGACGTGAGAGGACAGCGCAGTTCCCTCAGAGTCCTGCCACAAACATCCCTGCCCTGGCTCAACACCCCTGGAGCTGACATCTTTCCCTGGGCTGCAGTACCTGCCTGCCCAGAGGCCACTCTCCGGAAATTCAGCCAGAGAGGATGACTTTCCCCATAGAAGAGACTGAACTGGTTTAGGTTTCTCTAGGATCTTACTTGATCGCCCATGATACAGTGCAGAGGTTGGAATGGACCATCTTCACTTTGGGAGGCTGGACTGTATATTGCAAAATTGCTGGATAGTTAGACTGAGGGCCCTCCATGTACTTCCTGATGGTTCTTGGAGGCCCTTACCTAACCCACCAAGGACCAACTGCAGGACACAGAGCTCTGCAAAAGGCTTTGTTATGATTAGCCCCTAAAGAAATGGACTTTTCAGTATTCTCCTTAAGTTCTCCAATTCTGCCAGGAAAAGAGAAAAAGCACAATTACAGAAGCTTTTAATAGGCAAACTTGATGTGGATTCCAGAAAGAGGAGGAAAACCTATGGTGGTAGCAGCACTAGGGACCAGGGGCAGGAGCAGGAGGCACAGGAGGGTCCACGGTCTCCAGGGACAAACACGCTCCAACGAGCCTGAGCAGCCCCCGATCCTCGGCAGACGGTGAGTCTGCTGACTCAGTGACCAGATACACCACGGAAATCCAGCTGCGTTCAACACACGCTTACTGAGGATCCTTTGTACTCAGAAAATGGAGCCGGACTAGAGAAAAGAAGACTGAAAAGACCCAGTTACTGCCATAGGGGCAACAGAGAGTTGATGCATACATACTCATGACTGCAGCAAATCACCAGCTGGGATGTGCGAAAGTGTGGAGATGGACAAGAGAGGGCGAGCTTTGCCTCCAGGGCGTGGGGTGGGATACGGCAGTAACTGGGGAGGGCCTGCAGGAGAATGCAGGATGCCATCACAGGAACTACATGAGCTCCCTGGACTCGCACAACAGTGGAGACGACTCCTCCATCCCGAGCTCCCACTGACTGCAGCTGGCGTGCAGGCAGGACGCACCGGGTCACTGCCGTGGAGCTCGGAGAGCGAGCAGCAGCCGAGGGACTGGGAGAGGAGACAAGTGTGCGAAGGACACTGACTGGGTGGTGGGTATGTCACTGTTACTCTGGTGGCCCCTGGCTTGGCCCAAGGCACCAGGGAACCTGGATGTGGGCCCCAGGGCAGGGACAGAGAGAGCTCCAGGAGACACCTTCTGGCTCTGGCTTGAGGAGTGAAAAGGAGGTTCCCAATGCTCTGAGAAGATGAGGAAGTCTGCAGTTTTATTTATTCTTTTTCCTCTATTATTTTAAACCCAGTCCCAGGCAATTTTGCTACCGTGGCTGTGCAGGAATGGCAGTGGCAGAGCCGTCTGCTGCCGCAGACTCCAAGGGAGCTGGATCCTCCTTTCCATCACAGCCTGTGGTGCTCTGTCTTCTATTCTGCCCCTACTTGGTGCTGGATGCAGGGGAAAGGCAGGAAATACGGGAAGAAGAGGGTGATGCACTCCAGCTTTCCTGCCAGAAGACTGAAAAGGGGATTCCTGGGGAACCAGAAGGCATTGGAAAAATTGTAAAGGAGAAGCCTGGCTAACTGACCCCATAATGTTGTTTATGAATTCCTGGGCTCACCCATAACAAAGCCTTTGAGAGGCAAACTCTGCAACAGACTGCCACCCAAGTTCCAAGGTGACCTCTGGAGGGCAAAAATGCAAGACTAGGTCTTATAAACACATCTGCCTTTGAAACCAACACCCAGAGCTCACAGCCCAAACCCCACAGGGTTGATCACCTGCTTAAAAAAATCCACATTCTCCTTAGAAATGAAAAATGGCCAGTGTCATAACATAATATTCAAAATGCCCATGATACAATCCAAAACTTCTTAGCATACAACCAACCAGGAAAATCTTAACTCTGGAAAAAGACAATCCACAGAAGCCAACGTCAAGATGACACAGATATTAACATTATTAACAAAGACGAAAACAGCCATTATCCAAATGTTCCAAAAAGTAAGATTGAATGTGCTGGAAATGAACAGAAAGTAAGTCTTGGCCAAAAAGAAGGAAGATATTTCGGAGAATCAAATAGAAATTTTAGACAGAAATAATTAACTGAAATAAAAAGCTCACTGGATTCTAAATCATCTATGTAGATACTCTGCCCTCAAGAAGAAAACTGTAACTCCACACTCTTAACTGTGAGCTATGCACAGTGACTTCCTTCAGAAGAATTCAGTATGGAAGAGGCAAAGAGCACAGTGAATAAACCCGACAATCACAAGGCCAAGCCCAACAGTGGCATGGTGTTGATAGCATGTACCCTCGACAGGATATGATGAAAATGGCACTTGGTCTCTGTGGCTGTCCTCCCTAAAACCCTTAGCTCCACTTCAGTGATAAGAAAAACATCAGACAAATCCCAATATAGGGGCCTTCTACAAAATACCTGGCCAGCGCTCTTCAATATGGTCAAAATGATTAAAGAAAGTTTCCAGAAGTGTCACCGCCAAGAAGAGTGTAAGGAGGCATGATGACTAAATAAATGTAATGTGGTGTTCTGGATGGGACCCCAGAACAGGAAAAGGACACTAGGTAAAAACCAAGGCAATGTATGGACTTTAGAAAGTAATAATGTATCAGCATTGCTCCTTGATGTGATAAATGTACTAGGCTAATGCGAGATGAGGAACAGAATAAATTACATATGGCAGATATGAGAAATAACTCTGTACTCTCCTCACAGTTTTTCTCTAAATCCAAAACAATTCTATATATAGACTTTATTTTTAAAAACTCTCTGGATGGGCTCAATGGCAGAATAAAGATGACCAAGGAAACAGCCAGTGAAGATCCGCTTCTACTTAATGAATAGTAAATATGTTTTCTCTTCCTTAAGATTTTCTTAACATTTTCTTTTCCCTAGCTTACTTTATTGTAAGAAGACAGCATATAATACATACAATATACAAAATAGGTGGTAATTGACTATTTATGTTATCAGTAAGGCTTCTGGTCAACAGTAGGCTATGAGTAGTTAAGTTCTGGGGGAGTCAAAAGTTATATGTGGATTTTTGACCACACAGAGGAACTGGTATCCCTAATCCCTCTGCATCCAAGGGACAACTGTACCATAAACAGATGGAAAATAAAAATTTAGAAATACTATTTACAAAACCTCCAAAAACATTGTACAGATGGTCCCTGATTTACAATGGTTCAACTTACAAATTTTCACCTTTTGGATGGGTTTATTGGGGGTATTAAATACATTTTCAACTTATGACATTTTTGACCTGTGATGGGTTGACTGGGACATAACCCCGTCATAAGTTGAGGAGCATTGGTGCTTGGGTATGTATCTAACAAAACATGTATGCGATGTGTATGCTGTAAACTATAAAATGCTGATAAAAGAAATAAAAGGAGACCTAAAAAATGTAGAGATATACCAACTGTACAGAATGGAAGATCAACATAATAAAAACATCAGTGCTTCCCAAATTGGTTCATAAATTTAACAAAATTCAAATAAAAGTTCCAGCAGGAATTTCTGTATGGGAAAATTAATTTAAAATTCATACATGAAGGCAAACAAGATGACTAGCCAAAACAATTTTGAAATGGAATAAAGTTGGAGGAATAACACTACCAATTTTTAAGACTTAAAAATTTTTTTATACAAAAAACTACAGTAATCAAACTACTACAATGAATCAATACACACGGTATTGGTGAAGGGACAGACAAACAAATCAATGGAACAGAATAGAAAGTCTAGAAACAGACCCACACAAATATAACGAATTGATTTTTGACAAAGACACTTGCAACCAAAAAAAGACGCTTTCAACAAATGGTACTGGAGGAACTGGGCAGTCACATGTGGAAAGACGAAGTCTAAGCAACCCTCACACCTTTCATGAAATGTGATCCAAAATGGACTGCATCTATAGACAAGATGTTAACGTGTAATGCTTTTAGAATAAAACATAGGAGAAAATATTCGTAATTAGGCACATCTAAGACATGACACCACATGCATGATCCATAAAATTAAAAAAAAAAAAAAAGAGGAATCAGACCAGGCACAGTGGCTCAAGCCTGTAATCTCAGCCGAGGCAGGATGATCACTTGAGTTCAGGATTTCGACAGCAGCCTGGCCAACATGGGGACACCCCCTCTTTCCATCTCTTAAAAAAATAAAAAAATTAGCCAGGTATGCTTGTGCCCGCCTGTGGTCCTAGCTACTCAGGATGCTGAGGCAGGAGGATTCCTTGAGCCCGGGAGATTGAGGCTGTAGTGAGTCATGATGGCGCCACTGCACTCCGGCCTGGGTAACAGAGTGAGACCTCATCTCCAAAAAAATAAAATAATAAAATAAAAATTAAATCTAAAAAGAATAACAATTTATCAAAACTAAAAGCTTTTGTGAAAGACAATATTAAGAAATAAGACAGGGATGGAATATATGCAAATCACATAGCTGACAAAGGACTTGCATACAGAAAACACAAAGAATTCTCAAAACTGAACTTTAAGAAAACAACTCAATTAGAAAATGGAAAAATACTTGACTAGACAATTCATCCAAAAGGATATATGAATGGAGAATAAGCACATGAAAAGATATTCAACTTCATTAGACACTAGTGAAATGCAAATTAAAACCATAACAAGATACCATTACACACCCATTAGAGGGGCTAGCAGAAGAAAATCAATGTCAATGCGAAGTGCTGGAAAAGATGCTGAGCGAAATAGTACAGCACTTTGAAAAGCAGGCTGGTGTCTGCTGATGGTGCAGGTGTGGACCTAAGAGGGGCTGGAGGGACTCTAAGTGTGACCCCAGAGAGGCTGTGGTGGCCTTGGCCACACTGGGGAGGAGCAGATCAGCCACAACAAGACGGTTCCCTGCTCCATTCAAGAAGCCTGAAAGCCAGCGCAAGAAGTTTTGAGTGGGAACTCCCGTGAGAACTCAGAGCCCAGACCAGGGCAGTATATGAGGCAGCTATTCCCCACAGCCTTAGGGATTTAAACAGACAAATCCGACTGGATAAGGAAGTCCTCAGTGCCTGCAACAGTCCTGAGGTGGTCAGTGCTAAATGGACTACTGTCCTGGCTCCACTGTAGAAGCACATGGGACCTCACGAGAAAGTTCTCTGATGACTTGGACAGTATGTCAGGAGAAAGCAGGCTGAACTTCGTATTAATAAAGTCCAGATGTGCATTCCTTTGGTACTAAGAAATTCCAGCAAACTTCACCTCTTCCAAGGCAATAACATGCACGTCCTAAACCTGAACGCAGAGGGTGAGGTCCTTCTCACAGCAGCTGCCAGGAATGTGAGTCTCTGCCAAGGGGACCACGATGAACATGGACCACCCCAGGGGAAGGAAGCAGAGCCACTTGAAGCCCACCTACCTGGGACGTGGCGTTCAGGGTGATGACCTCCTCGTCATGGTCCAGCAGTTTGCAGGCATACGCAATGTTGACGGCGGTTTCTTGTTTGTCACCAGTGAGAACCCAAATCTGCAGGCCCGCTTGACGCAATTTAGAAATAGTTTCAGGGACTCCGTCCTGCAGGCGGTCTTCAATCCCAGTGGCACCTGGTCAAATGCACAGCAGTGTGAGCGAACCCGCTTCTCACGTGCGCCCCCCATCCTGCTGGGGTGCAAATGGCATGCACCAGATACACCGAAGGCAGGCACTGGTACAGTCCCTGTTGCCTGGGCCTTGCCTGGGGCTGGGCTGCCAGTTGCCTGCCATGCAGTGACAGGAAGTCCTTTGTGGAACCATTTCAGGACAGTGGTGGACGCTTTTGACAGCTCTCTCGACGTGACTCAGTCCAGAGTGCGTAGGAGTAACTGTGAGTCACTGAGGATAATTATATGTACTTACACCAAAGTACCTCGACTTTTCTCTAACTTGTAACTTTACAGATAACCTGAAAGCAAAGCGTATGGGAAGGTGTTGGGAATGACGATATTTGGAGGGATAAAAATACAGCCTTAAAAATTGCCCATCCCATACAAAGCTTCTGGTGAATGAAATTCAGAATGTCCAGTCTCAACAATGCTTATTACTAGTCACTATAGAAACAGGCTTCACAGGCAAGCCCTTTATGTCTTGAAACCAAGATTATCCTAAATATGCTTTTTCCACAAACACAAAGAAGTCGAGAGGCGGGTTTTGCCTTTTTGATCTCAGTATGTTGGGAAAAATCTACTATTGATGGCAGAAATGTGCTTAGGCCTGCCTCGGGTTTTTTTTTTTTTTTTAAATCTGTTTACATCTTGGTGAGATGGTTTCTGTCTTCCCCGCTCTGGAAGTGAGCTGCAGCCCCCAGGCCCCGGGTTCGAGCCCTGACTGAAGCTCCTTTACTGCTCGACACCATGCTGTGCCCTGTGCTGGGATGCTGCTATGGACTGAGCGTTTGTGTCCCCCAGATCCACAGGAGGAAGCGCTAATCCCCAATGTGATAGTATTAGGATGTGGGGCCTGAAGGAGGTAATTAAGTTCAGATGAGGTCATGAGGATGGGGCTCCCATGACAGAATCAATGTCCTTATAAAAAGAGGCACTGGGGCTGGGCGTGATGGCTCACACCTGTCATCCCAGCACTTCCGGAGGCCAAGGGAGGTGAGTCACTTGAGGTCAGGAGTTCCAGAACAATTTGGTCAATGTGGTGAAACCCCCTCTCTACTAAAAATACAAAAATTAGCTGGGTGTGGTAGTGGGTGCCTGTAATCCCAGCTGCTTGGGAGGCTGAGGCAGAATTGCTTGAACCCAGGAGGTGGAGGTTTCAGTGAGCTGAGATCACACCACTGCACTCCAGCCTGGGACACAGAGCAAGACTCTGTCTCAATCAATCAATCAATAAATCGGCATTGGAGAGGTGATTTCTCAATCTCCCCATCGTGTGAGGATACCACAAGGAGGAAGCCGCCTGCAAACCAGGAGGAGATCCCTCACCAGACATTGCAAGCTGTCACGGCCTTGATCTTGGACTTTCGGCCTCCAAAACTGTGAGAAGTAAATGTCTGTGGCTTAAGCCCCCAGTCTGTGGTACTGTGTGACAGCAGCACAAATGAACTAAGCCACCCTTACCCCTTCTTCTAGAATGACGGGGTGGCAGGCATGGGGAGGGGAAGGCGGAACTGGCTCATCCTGAGGGTCACTTGCACTGTGACAGGTTCCTTCATGTCTGGGGAGGGCAGAGGGATGGTCTTGCCTTCCTCTGTGTGTTCACAGTAATTCATTCATACTTAATGACAGTAATAGTGATTACAGAGTAAGCCTAATAATGGCTAACCTTGATGGATTACTGACAATTTGCCAGGATAACGCTTCCACTACAGTGCTTGAAACATAACCCAGGCAGTTGCCCACTCTTCTCTAAATGGCAACTTCCAGCCGCAAGGATCTTGTACGTCCCACCTTCGTATCCCAGCTGCCCAGCTAGAGTCCCTCAGTGAAACGTCTGCCAAGAAAGAAAGCAGGGAAGGCTTTGCCGGAAACTCCCATACGGAGGGTGTCTGTTGTTTCACAGGGAAAAGCTAACACCTTGAAAACAGAACTTCTTAGTTCAGGAGCTAATTGGTCAAACTCATGGGCCTCCCACTGGGTCACCCCACAACCCTCACCTTTATAAGGTGTGAGCCTGAGTCAGGTGCAGACTAGCATTGAACTGAAAAACGGAGTTATGGGAGGGACCCCCACCTCGGCATGAAATACGGCAGAGGAAAGAGTGCCTGCAGGGAGCAGCCTTTCAAGATGATTTGGGGCACAGTGGCTTTCTTCAGCTTTCCAAGGTACTTGTTCGTGATATAATTTGTGTGACTCTGAGTAAATGCCACTGTCTTTACGACCTGACCCTTGGGAGGGCCTGGCATTTCTGAGTATCATAACACAGGAGTTGGTAGTGTGCAGAGCCCACTGTCACTGTGCTTGGTGCCACACAGCTTTGAATGGGAGGGGAAAGGATTTCACCAACAAGGAAGTTTAGACATTTAGAGAAACTAGCAAGGACGCCAAGGAAAATGAGCAAGACAGTGTCCTTTGAATTTAGGTTCCTGCCCAGAGCCTTAAGAAAAAGAAAATTTCAAGAGCATGGAGAGCATGGAGACCTTTCTGCCAAAGATAGTCATGTATGGTTCTCTGATGCTATTTAAGATAAGCACCTGGGCCTGGTGCAGGGGTGCACACCTGTAATCCCAGCACTTAGGCAGGCTGAGGCACGAGGATCTCATTGAACCAGGAGTTTGAGACAAGCCTGAGTGAGACCCCATCTCTACCAAAAAAATTAAAAATTCATCTGGGCCTGGTGGCCCACGCCTGTGGTCCCAGATAGTCAGGAGCCCGAGGCGGGAGGATCACTAGAGCCTAGAAATTTGAGCTCACAGTGCGCTGTGATCGCACCACTGCACTCCAGCCCAGGTGGCAGAGCGAGACTCTGTCTCAAAGCAAAAAAAAAAAAAGAAAGCACCTTTATGGAAAGATTTAGAAAGGAGTATTTGGCTTTGGAATAGTAAAAATGTAAGTGGCTGGCTTCACTTTTCTCAATGAAGCCGAGGAGCTGGAACACAGTGCCCGCGTTTGAGCTGTGTGAACACTAAGGTGGTGGGTGGCTCTCGTACTCTCCGGCTCAGGCCTCATCATTTGAAACATAAACATACCAGGTAGCAGGAGATGGTAAGTGGTTAACAACCGGCCTGTGGGAGGGACGCCGACTGACTGCATTTGCTCATTTCTGTGGTGTAAATACTCCCACCTTGGCTGACTTCAATCTACTAACATAGCATCAAAAGACAACGTGAGATTCCTGAACATTTATGTGGGCTACTGCAAAATGCTTCAAAATTTATCCACGGGCTCTGCCAGCAGGCGTGAGCAGGCTCTGGTGCACGGCTGGCACCCATGTGGGCAACCCAGGAGTTCCATCACCAATATCACCAACACATCTCAGAGCCATCCTCTTGTGCACTTGGAGGGAATTGTCACCTGAGGATGACAGCAGGACATGGTGGAATCAGGGTTTGGAGAAACGCTGATGGCCAGGATCCCTACTCCAACCAAAGGAAGCGGAACAGGGGATCAGAAAACTCTGATTTTAGATCTTCAGACAGTTGCCCAAGTAAAAATTACAGAATCCAAGCAAGAAATCCCTGTGAAGAAGACCTAAGATGACTGGATCTCAAGTTCACTATGAGCCTCGGTGCAGCAGGGGCTGTTAACAAGTTAGGATATGTTAACAGAGCTACAGCATCCGGGCCAAGAGAGGTGACAGATGCACCATCACCAGAGAGAGCTGGCAGAGGAGAGGCCAGCTGGGTGCAAACGGTGTGGAAGCACCAACAGGAGACTCATCACCGCACAACCGCTCAGAGCCAGGCCCTGTGCCTGCGCCACGCTCAGTGCCTCCCGTCATCCCTTCCTTTCATCCTCATGGGAGCCCGAAACACTGGGATTACCAGTCCCACAGAGCAGAACTTGGATGCAAAAAGGACTGAGCCACAGGCTGCCCAACCAGCCTGCACGACCAGCCTGCCTGGCCAACTTGCACAACCAGCTTGCAGGGGCAGAGCAGGGCTGGACAAATGAGTCAGGGCTCCTGGGCTCTGAGAGCAGGGAAGATGGAGAAAGGGCAGGCGGGGACTCATAGCCATGTCCCCAAATAGTCAAGGTTTCATCATGCGGAAAAGGGAGGAGATTCTGTCTGCATGACTCCAGGGGTGGAACCAGCACACACTGTGAAAAGGCACCGGACGGCCAATTTCCCTCCATTGGAGAAGTTAGTGCTGTCCGGGGGAAAAGCTGCTCCCTGGGGAAGGTGCCCCACAGTGAAGGGTTAAAAGCCAGGCTGGTCAGTGAGGCTGGGTGGGCGCGTCTGGGAGAACCAGCAGATGGCTCCTACCCCACAGGCCTGCACAATACCGTCTTCTGCGGAAGCCCAGTCAGTCCAGACAACAGCAGCCCTGTTTTAGTAAGCCAAAACTTCGGGGCCTAAAACAGGCACAGCCATTTCTCAGGTGTTCCATTTAATTCACATCCAGGGCTGCCACTCGTGGTGCCATTGGGCTCCTGGATCCCAGGGCTTTCCGAGTAATGTGTGGCCTTCTATAAGATACTGTGGGCAAACAATATATAAAATGTGTGCAGATATATGTTATGCCTAGCGTACATTACGCTATTAAATGCAAACCTTAACTATATATTATGCTAGAAATATAGATATAAATATATAGCTATCCCAACTCCTCTGCCCAGAAAAAGAGGGCAAGTGAACACCGCCTTTTTGTGTTAAGTGAAGATGAACTCCTCAGGGCTTTGTGTTCGAGAGGTACCACCTGACCCACAGCACCTGGGATGGAGGTGGGGGCGCAGCACCCTCAACACCAGCTCCTCGAGGACACACAGAGCACGTATACAATGACTCAGCTAATTTAATGAATGCTTTAATAAATAGGAAAATATTTTAAGTATTAAAGTAAGCAATAACATAAAAAATATCTTCATTTATCACTGATACTAGTTAGTATTTACTAAGTACCAAGATGAACACAGTAGGAAATGTGGACATATTTCAGAAAAAAATGAGCCCATGTTCTTTTCATCCACCTCGAATCTGTGAAACATTCCTAAGATGCAAAATGCAGCAGTCTCTGGGTTCCAAAAGTTTCCCTGTTTCCCAAGAGAAAAATCCTTTCAACCCCCAACTGTCAGGAACCTCACTCCTTGTCTCTATTTTTGGTGGGAAAGCAGGTTAAGGGGAAGCATGGCAGCTGCTGTCTTGGGGTGCCTGGCGGGCAGCAGCTGCGGCTCACAGAAACGACACTGGGAGAAGATTCAGGCAAGCACCCTCCCGCCTCAGCTGCACCAGCGTCCGGCCAGGCAGCTCCCTAACCAAGGCCAGCCTGCGGAGCAGCTGCTGACAAGAGCTCTCACCCCTCCAGGGCTGCCCCTGCAAACTCCACACTGCTCTTAGGCATGCGGCTCGCAAGTTAATTACCTAACAGGTGCAGGTTCGTCTCCAGGCGAATGGCAGACTGGAAGAGGAGCTCCTCACTGTTTTCCAGGGAGGATTCTGCTTCTAGGTGGCCTTGCAACCAGCAGGCATACTCTTCTTTACTCAGAACCTGTGGGAGATGCATTGCTGAGTGCTGCACCAGGCGCTGCTCACTGCGGGGGCCCACCTGCACAGGCACCCTCACGGGGCCGCCCCCACTCACCCTCTTGGCGATGCACAAGGTGCGCAGGCCTTCCGCCGCATACAGGTTGAGGTAATTCTGAGTTTTGCTCCGGATCTTTTTTTGATGCCTCCCTCTCGCGTCAACTAGGTTGGAGAATAAGCAGAAACATGGGTAAGACCTGGCATCTGCAGAACGATCTTCAGACACTCTGAGATTTACCCCGTGTCTGTTCGTTACTTGCGAATACAGCTCAAGTTTTCATATAGAATTCAATGCAAAAATGAGCTGTTACGTTTAAAAAAGAATCTCATCAATATGCAAATGTTTGGCTGTTTATTTTATTTTTTCATAGAGACAGGGTTTTGCCATGTTGCCCAGACTGGTCACGAACTCCTGGGCTCAAGCCATCCGCACACTTCGGCCTCCCAAAGTGCTGGGATACAGGTGTGAGCCACTGCGCCCGGCTGATGTTTGGCTGTTTCTAACAACCTTTGTTGAAATCAGCTCATGAAAATAAAAACTTCATCAAAAGCAATTTGACATCCTTTTGCCCAGCCTATTAAATGGAGGCTCACGTTCTTCCTGTTAATGAAAAGTCTTACTTAATGGGAAGTGCACTTTCTATCCTCAGAACAGTAGGATCCTTACAAGTAGCACTGCCAGATATAACAAATGATGTCTAAATATGGCATAAGACATACTTTTACTTAAAAAATGATTTATCTGAAATTCAAGTTTAACTGGACATTCTATATATATACATTGTTTGTGAAATCTGGCAACACTACTGACCAGTTATGAGGCCCCTGGCCCAGGAAGGCTTATCTACTAATCTAAGTCTACCGCCTGACAAAGCAGACCTGGTAAGAGACGCCTTTACATGCCTGGCCATGCTGCATTCTCCATGGGGGTGACGGAGCCTTCAAGGGAGTGATCATTGGTTCTTGGAGGTGGAAGAATCTTACTCCTTTCTATATAAAGTCTAAGTACACATATAGAACATAAACAGATACACAGCATATCTATGTTATTAAAAGGCCATGAGGGGACAATTGAAAAAAAGTCTGAAAAGGCTCTTTATGGAGTTGATAATGGGGAAGAAAAAAAGCTGCCGTAGGATCCTTTGCTTTAGGTATTTACATTTCCTGAAAGGATGATGCTCAAACTCATCTTTGTATTCCTGGTATCATGGTAACACTCTTAGAAGACGCAGATAACCTTTTCCCAGAATCAGACTGTTCTTCGAGCAAAGCCATGCCTATCTGAGGGGCTTTGGAAATGAAATACTCATGATAAAGCTGTCCCATTGTTCCGGGCAGAGGCGACATGTGGTGTGCACTGGGACATGTGGTGGTACTGGGTGTGACACTGAGATTAACCACACTTTCCAAAAACGAAACGAACTGAGCCCACAGAGGGGGGATGGGCCACTCGGGACCCTGGGTGCCCCAGACGAGGAGATGACCCCACAGGCGTCTGCTTCTCAGGTAGACACTGGGGTGTTTCTGTGCAGGGCCATCTGTACACAGCCTAGTGACAGGGAGCACCTGGCCCTGCCAGGCAGAAGCAGCTGAGCCCGTCGTCCCCTCCTGCAGACATGGACACACACCTGTGCCCCTTCTGGCAAGATCTGCGCCTCGTTCTTGGGTGACTTTTCCCTTACACGTCTTGCTGCACCTACCACTGAGCAGTCACTGCAGAAAACCGAGGCTGGACTTTGGAGGGTGGGGCCCTTGTGGAGGCTGGGATCTGTCTACACTCTGATGGAGGGTAGGAGAGGATGGGAAGAACTCAAGCTCCGAGGAGACCATCACTGAGGAGCTGGGGGAACCTCCGAAGGAGAACGTACTGGGGAACAAGAGTGCGGATCCCCAGAGGCATTCAGTCAGACCCGCTCTTCTCCACTTGCTGGAGTGACGCTGGGGGTGGCTGATTTCAAGCTGGAGGCATGGCAATGTTCACACTGCATTTTTGGCGATGGTCATGCAATATTAGCCCCTTCTTTCTGATGTTCCACAGCCACCCAGGTCCTGTGTGTCTTGTCTCCCTACGGCGACAGGAGGAATTCTGTGCCTGGAACTCAGCTCCTTGGGTGAGGAGTGACACCGCCCGCAAGAGTGGGACCAGTGCTGCCCAGTGCCCCCTGCTGGGTGGGGACAGCCGAGAGCTCTGTGCCGCAGCCCCCTGAGGCCGCATCTGGGTGGGGGTGGATGGGGCTAAGCGCACAGCTCCAGGCACAGTCTGCAAAGATGACTCCAGTGCCCACCGACCGCAGACACAGCAGGGCCGAGACTGCACCTGGCAGTGGGCTGCACCTGATATCCCCACCAGGAGACAGCTGGTGAGCAGTGCTTGCAGCCCTGCAGAGGCCCTCAGAGGGATGAGGGTAGCCTCTCTTTGTGATTTTACCATGTGTTTTAACGTTGCTCCAAGTGATATTTCCATTTCTTCTAAGCTTTACAAGCGATATTTCCCCAACAAGGAGTTATCTGATTAAAATGGTAAACTAAGGTGCAGTCCCTGCTTGTACATGCATGTCCTCATCATAAAAAAATACGTACTGATTACTGCACGGCAGCAACGTGTGAGGCCCACACCAGGCAGTGGGCTAAGGCCAACCCTCTGTCCTCGCTCTGGGAGATGGCAGACTGGCTTGAGGTTTACGCCTTAAAGACCACACGAAGTAGCAATGCCACCAAACCACAAGCAAGTGAATCTTAACGGGAAGGAGCCAGAGACTTGGGAAGGTACCGAGTGGATGCTGGACATCTACGTGACAGAGGGCACTCAGCTAGGGGCTCGTGTGGGGACTTCCCGTGAGAGGTAGGCACTGTGATTTCCTTTGTAGATGGGAAATGGAGGCACAGAAAGAGTGAGTGACTCGTCCAGGGTCATCCCAGCCAGGAAGTGTAGACCTGGGATTTGAACAGAGATCTGTGAGAATGGGTTGCGGTGGAGTCCCTGCTTGTTGCCTGACACCACACCTGCCAGGGCAGGTAAGCCGTGGCCGCATCCTCCTGATGTAATACAGTCACGCCCACTATCTGCTCAGCCAACTCGGGCTTCGTCTGGTGAAAATGTTTTGAGCCCTCTAAAGAGGACATCAGATTAAGTCCGGAGTGGGACAGCTCTGTGCCCTCCTCAGTTTGTCACCTACACACAGGTGATAAATTGATCTACGTAGGTGGTAAGTTGATCTGCACAGGCAGAGCGATCGCCAGGCACAGTGAGTCCTCTGTAATGAGTCTGCATCTGTCCACATCCCTCCACCACTCCCCAAGTAAAAGGCAAACGATCTGTGCATAAGGGTGGGTGGTCACAGGTGGGTAACTTCAAGGGGACTCCAGGGCCATCCTATAGTCATTCTCTTGGGAAACCGCTGGGATCTCTGAACTTCCTGAACCTTAACCTGCCCAGTGTTGACACGCAGATCTTCCTTATCCGAACCTGACTTCGTGCACTGCTTGAAAATTCCCAGAGGAAGGCAGAGATCAACGCAAGCCCTTGATTAATTTTCCCCATCAATGTCATGGTTTTGATAAGGAGAGAGCTGTGACAATGTTGTTACCTGGCCTTTCCACGATGCCATGGATTTCAGGTCCATTTTCTTATGTGCGGTTACCTGGTTATGGGAAGCTCCCTTCCTGAGAACCACAGCAAAGGCATGCTGACGATGCCAGGCCTGAGAGGCTCCCCGGCCTGGGTAGGGGCTCCGCGACCCCAACTGTGAGGTCGATTCTGAGTCAGAGGAGAGCAGCGTGGATGGTCTTGTAACCGGCATCAAGGGCCTTCCCAACTTGCAGACGAACGAGGAAATCCCTGGCTCACTTAGGGGCCCATGGAGGCCAGGCCGCCACTGCTCCTTCTGCCATGGCCTCGGTGCCTGCCAGTGAACAGGGAGGGGAGCCTGCCTCCTGATAAGCTCTATCCACCCTGATAAGGTACCAAAAAGCAGGAGTAGAAGAGTGAGCAGGTCATGACGCTAAATTTATTCAATCTAAAAGCATCCAGTTTTCTGGGACATCCTTGGTGATTTTTTGGGGGGGACAGGGTGGATGTGAAATATCGTCCTCCTTTTATGAAGTGATGGCTGATGGTATTAGCGAGACGTAATGACAGCAGTTCTTTTTGTCTGTGTTCTGCTTTTGAGGTTTTCTACTCATGTAAAAAAACATGTTGCCAGCAAAGTACAAGCCTGGCAACTGCTGCGGCCTTCCTCACACAGCTTACAGGGTTCCCTGCTCTACAGGATGGGACAGGCCTCACCTGCCAGCGCCAGGCAGCCCCCACATGCCAGGGCCACTCCATGCCTTCCCCTTAGACATCACCCGTCATGCTGTGAAGTCTAAAGCCCAGGACCCCTTCAGTTGTCTTGAACCCCAGGTTGTGGAGTAAGACAGACAGATTTTCTGCTGTAGAATGAAATCACTCAGGTAACTGCCCTGTTTATGTTTTTCTCTTGTGTGGATGTAAACAAGAATTGATTTTCAGAGGAAGAAGCTTCCTAGAACTCAAAATCTGTCCATGAATTGGATTCTTTGCTGACTCCAGGGCAGAGGCCCTGCAGCAGGAGAAAGGCGAAATCTCGCCCCGCAATGGCTGTCATCGTGGAAGGTCATCCAAACTCCTCTCAGAGACACATCTGCAGATTCAGCTCAGCTGCCTTTTGGAGGTCACAGCTCTGTGATAGGGACATGGATTTCCTGTATGAAGCTCTTCCTCCCATCCAATTCTCCATCATGAACGGTCCTGGGCTTCTGTGCCAGGGGTCCTGTCCTGGGGCACTGAGATGCTGGCAAGAAAGGCCAGTGGGAGGTGAAGTACTCCCTAGCTCCAACTCGGAGCTCCAGAAGGGAGCATCTGGCTGATAGCGTTTCCCAGCAGCTGCTGCCCAGAGCTGCTTCCAGGGTGCAGAACACGGGAAGCCTGTAGCAGGCAGTAGAGCCTCCGTGGGGCCCCTAGGCTGCTGCAGCATCCTCACCTCCACCCAGTTCAGTTCCCCGGAGCTGAGGCTGCACTTCTCCATCCTCTGAGCGCAGACGGAGAGGTGGGTGGCCAGGTTCGCTTTCTGAGAGGGGCTTGACCCTTCCCGTCCCAAGTGCCAGAACAGAGGGCAGTGGGTGAGGCCGGCATCCCTCACTTCCTGGGCCCCCACCGTGGCTCCAGGCAGCCCACAAACTGTGGCCTGGATCTCTGAGCTGCACCAGGTCCACAGGGCAGGAAGAACTTTCCAGAGCTACTATCTAGATTCTCACCCTTCGTCGTTCAAATTTAAAACCTGACACTCTCCAAGTATCCTCTGTCCCCCTAGTTCTTGGAGGTGGGGGTGTCCAGGCACGGAAGCCCCCTGAATACTTTCTAGTCCAAACCCTTCAAACAGGCAAACAGTGATCTGAAGAAACCGTGCAATTCTCTGATGGGCACTGCTTTTGGAAAAGGATGAATGAAAATCACTTTACTCAAGAGAAGGAATTGGGTGGGGATATTTATCAGGACTTCCTCCCCAGAGCTGGGGTGCAGCTGGGCAGGGGTGGGGGTACCTGAAGAGCAGGGCTGCAGGAGATCCATGACCACTGAGTCGGCCCCCTTGGTGTAGACGTTGATCTCATTGGTAAGCGGGTGCCGGATCACCACCGACATCCTCTTGCGGATGGAGTCGAAACCCAGTGTGTGCAGGAGGTCAAAGGTGAGCCTGCCCAGGTGGGGCAGCTCCACTGACACTTGGTCGTGCAGCCGCTCCACGAGCACGCAGTTGTAGGCTCTGGCCGCATACACCAGCGCCGCCTCATCCGGGCTCTCGGCCTCATACCGCAGCTCACGCTCTGGCTCCTGCTCCTGGGCAAGCTCCGAGGCCCAGTCATCCGCCTGGCTGCTGTAGCCGTTGCTGGTGATGGCCGAAGTGGGCTGGCCCAGCCTCTCCAGCCTGAGAAGCATGCCGTCGCTGGATGGGGTAGACAGGAAGCTGGAGCCCGACTTGTGGCTGGACTTGTTGGCGGCCAGGCTCCCGATGCTGCTGCAGCCTGAGGTCAGGCAGCTGGGTGTGAACCTCCGCAGGAAGTCCTCTATCGTCTTCACGGGGGACTTCAGCTCAAACCTCACCCTCACCTGCAAGACAAATGGTCAGAAGGCAGGTGAGGGAACTGCTATGTCCCCCAGAGGCCCCACCGATTCCCACAGGATGCTCCAGGCACTTGGAGGAACAATGGTGTTGACTTCCCCACGGGGTCTCAGAACACACATTTCCTATTTCCCAGATTTCAGGCATGCATTGAAATTGCAGGCAGAGACAGTATTCCTGCCTTGAGATCCTCCGTTGGCCTCTTCCACTTCTCTTAAGCAAAGGTTATGCAACATTCTTTCAGAACGTGATTGCTGAGGGCCCATCAGTGAGGCCCTGATGTATGCAGGGGAGTTGCAGCTGGTGGCATCTGCTGGCTTCGTTTGGGGCTGTCCCTGTACTACAGTGTCCCCTTGCTTTGCAAAAAACAGCTCAGAGGAGCAGGCTCACCATTGCTTGGCACAAAACTGGGCATTTTTTTTCCAATTAAAAAGCCATTTAACAAACCATCAGCTTATACTTCCTTTGAATTATGTCTATAAAAATTTAATATACAAATCACATTTCCAGTCCCCAAGTAATCTTTCTAAGCACATGAAATACACTGACAAATTGAGGATCCCAAACATGGAAACAATATTTTAACCACCACAGTAAGAAACAAAATGAGTTATACACACACACACACACACACACACACACACACACACACACACAGTTAAAGTTTCAAAAAGCTCAATGATAGAGCAACAGAGCCATGTTTTTTTCTTGCTCTTTATTGAAAGAGCAAATGTCAAAACAACCAAAATATTGAATTAGCAATTCTTAAAACCGCAATTTTACCATTGCATCCTAAGTTCTGAATTACAGTAACAGCGTCCAGAAAAGTCAGGTGTTTGGTAAAGCAAGGTGCACAGAGCCAGATTTTGATACAGGTGCTTTTCCTTTGGTCTTGCCATGACTGTAAATACGCTACATAGCCAGCTGGGAGACACAGACACCCACATGGCAATCCCTGCTAGCTCCAAATGTCCTCGAAGGTGGTGCTCACCAACCAATATGTGGGAACAGAAATGCACCCAGAGACATATTCACCTGCAGCCTGAGTGTGGGTGATTGATAGGCTATTCCCTAGGTGGAACTCAAGTCGTGTAACCTTCAGCATAAGCCTCAATGACGCTGTGGTCTCCCACCCTTCATTTAACATCTGTCAGGCAGGGTCTAACCCGAAAAGGGGCACTTCTGCAGGGATACACACCAGAAGCGTTTTTAATGCTGAAGGCAGAGCCCAGAGGCCAGATGGGAGATGCTGAGGCAGCCAGGAGATGAACTGTGGCTTCTGGAAGTAGCTCCAGCCCAGGGCTGCCGGCATAAGCCTCAAGCCTGCTGGTCTCTGAGTGGCAGGCCTGTCCATTGGAGTCACTGGGTCCAGGTACCACCAGACACGCTGCCGCAGCAGAGAAAATACAGGCCACCTTGTTCACCCCACATCACCTGCTGAGGAACCTACTCGAAGAGCTGACCCAGGAGGCTGGGAAGGGATCCTGGGAGAGGCGGGAGCTGGGAGGTCTATGACACACACGCACCCCATTCAAACATTCAAAGTTGCCTGGTTCCATATGCATATCGCTTCCGTGCCCCGCACACTGCCTAGCCCACCGCAGGGCTTTCTGGGGTGCACTGGGTGATAGAGGAGCCTTCACACATACACCCTTTCCTCTCTCGGGAGAAAACCTTAATGTCAGACTGAACCAAAACCAATTTGAGCATTGCTATATTTCTAGTATCCTAAGTAGCCTCTCATCGATTCTCGACTGCTTCTCGTTGAAGAACAATCTTTGATGCCCCCATAAATCCTCCCCATGGCCCCATGGCCCAGGCAGGCACCCCGGGCACAGGGAGGAGGCCGATGCGTCTCCGCCTGCATGGCTGGTAGAGTCAGGGTCCACGTGCAAGTTCCTCATCCCAGAAGCTGGGACCCGGCCTGTCTTGTCCTCTCTCCTGTGTGGATCTGGGACCCTGAGGCTCAGGGAGGTTGTCCTGGGCAGCCTCTCTCCGGACCTGCCCCAGGCCAGGCAGCGAAGGAAGGACCCAGGCAGGCAGGGCCTCCACACATCCACCTGCCTACCTGAGGCTGGCCTAGCTGGCTGCCCTGTGTCCCTCCCCTCCCAGGCTCAGAAGGCATCTCAGGTGGGCTGTCCCCTCCCACTTGGCCCCAACCAGCCCCAGCCCACCGCAGCCCGGGACCGACGCTGCAGAACCACAGCGCCGTTTGGCTCAGTATGAAGCGTCCACTGCATCCGCCCTAGGTCAGGATGTGCTAAGAGCACTTGCTGCAGGAAAGGGCCGGGCGCCTGCCCTCAGGAGGACTGACAACCATGGCCCGCAGCGCAGAAGGTCAAGGTCAAGGTGAAGCTCAGGGACCCTCCAGAACTTGCCTTTGTTCGTGGCTGATCCGGGCACGTGACGACGACTGTGTTGCAGATGGTGAGTGCGATGAAGAAATCAAAGACGTCAGACAGCTCGGGCGAGAGGTGGGCCAGCGGATGCTCCTGGTGCCTCGCCACGGCTAGGCTCTTGTCACACTCGCTCACTTTCTCCAGCAGCTTCGGGTCAGGCGTGATGTCCTTCTCCTGGGGAGAAAGGGAGGCTGGCAGTGAGTCCCACCCAGTAGTCTACGGAGGGTCTTGGGGCGTGACTATTTAAGGTGCTTTGATTTTATCATAAGCTGTAAACAGAACTTCATCTCTAATATACATATATGTCGTTTTATAATTGTAAATTACTTATGATTTTAATTGCACAAAATATACATAACTTCTATCTACTTTGTGAAAAACAGGCTTCAGCATTGCCCTCTAGTCTTTTCACTCTACATTTAAATTTTTCATAATCAAAATATTTTATGTACATATCGGTGGTTTCCATTTTCTCCAAAACATTATTAATTGTCTGAAGTTTTCCAGGCTTTTAAAAATCATTTAAAAACACATTTAAATGGACATGTCATCATTTATTTGACCATCTCTTTATCACTGGATACTTAAATTTCTTTCAGTTTTGCTGATGTAAATTACACATTGATAAACTTCCACATGTAGCAATCCTTGGCTGAATCGCGAAATTGCTAGACGAGAAAGTTTGAATACTTTAAATACTCTTGACTCATATTGAAAAATGCTGTCAGGAAACCTTGTTCCAATGCAGCCTCCCTCCTGCCAAGCGTGAGAGCCCCGATCCGAGGGGACAGCGTCCAAAACTCTAGATCACCCCTATTTAGATGGCAGCTTCTCTGTGGGTTTAGCAGCACATGAGAGAATGAGGCCACCACAGAGTGAGCCAGGGGGATTCTTCCCCTCTGCTGTGCTGGTAAAACATGTCGGAAGTGAACGCCTCTTTCAGAGGTCATTGCTCACTTCTGTGCCTCTCCCTGCTGGATGAGGGTGGTCCATTCATGTCTGGGCGGCTGACAAGGCGAGGCAGAAAGTATTTTATGGATTTGGGCTCGTCTAATTAAAACTCCCTCGGGAGGGGTTGGCTTTGCTTTTTAGCAGTTGTCATCTTGTCCTGAGGTTTTTATTTGCTTCATTTGGCAGCACCGGCTTCCTCTTTGTCACCCTTTCTGGGTGAGTCGCCAGCAATCAACCAGCCTTAGAAGCCGTGGCAAAGGGGCCCTGTCAGTGTCTTGGAAAAGACAACGGTGGAGAGAAAGTGTTGGCCAGAAAAGCTTCTGCTGAGTAGAGCCAAGCCGCCCAGCGACAGGGTATTTGTAGGATTAAATACGGACACCTTCCACGAGTGGGGGATGGTGAAAATGGGGAAGAGGTGTGGCAGTGCCCTAGCAGGAGGCCCCGTACACTCACCATGGGGCTGCTGAAGGCCGTGTGCTTGGACAGCATGCTGGCCCTCTTGGCCTCGGCCCGGCTGCCCGTGCGCCGGTGGGACTTGGTACTCTGGGTTCTGTGCACCACCCGGACACTCTGGTGGCTCCCGATGCTGCCGCGCTGGGACACCGAGCCCCCTCTGGGCACCACCTCCTCCTCCTCCGAGTCAGCCTCCTGGTACCTGGCCAGTCGCTGCGCTGTGGGGAGAGGGCGCAGGGTGAGGCATCGTGGGGGAGGGCTGGGCGGACAGAACCCATTCAGGGTGTTTTAGGTTCCACAAGGCTTCCGGCAGGGCAGCCCCAGAGGATTCACCACCCTTGATCTCTAATAGCAAGGGACAGAGAACATCTTCAGTTAGCTGCAACCTGGGGAGGTTGATATTCTCAACTGTTTCACAAATGAGAACACTGACTTTCATCTCAGAGAACGCAAGGAGCTTTCTAAGGTCGCATGACTTAGGGGAAGGGGAACGGGTTGACGTCCAGCTGGTTTGTTCAGGTACAGCCAGGTGTACATGGGGTAGGGTGGCGGGTGGCTGGAGGAGGGAGGCGGGACAGAGGGTGGCAGGCCTTCCAGTCATGCTGGAATGACTGTGCTCGCTTGGTGCTGAGCTCCTTGCCCATATGGATGGTGGGCACCATCTGCCCCTGTCTGGATGAAATGCTGTGGCACCGGGGGCTCACTATCCTAGACTGCACAGCTTGGACCCCTACAGCCAGCCAGCGTTTGGACTCAGCTTTGAAATTCCATCCAAGGGGATCTTGACTGTGATGTCGCTCAAAAGCCTGTAGAGGCCCCTGCTGAGCAAATTCCCCATGACCCCATGAATGCAGGGCGAATCCCCTGCAGAGGTGGCTGCACCGTGGCTTCTTGCTAACCCATGGCTCTGAACCAGTCTTCTGGGTTTTGCCCAGTGAGGACAGCTTGTTTCACCGTGGATGAGCAAAAAGAGGACCATTCATGAGCTTTACGCATCAGAACAAGTGTTTCATCAGAACGTCAAGCACAGGCATGGTGCTGAGTTAAAGCTGCAGGGCCTGTCAAGAGGCCGGAGAAGGAGATACCTGTGGAGCTGGCCAGCCGCGTGGACCAGGCCCCGTACCGCACATCTCTTAACAGACCCTCTTTGAGAGCTGAGGAAAATGGGGGATAAAAAAGGGGAAGTCACCTGCCCACTGTCACGAGGCCGAGTACTTTGCCAATGCCAGGATTCCAACTCAGGGAGATCCTCACTCCAGGAGCAGACGCCCTGCAGATGTCTCACCAGCTCTCGGGTGACATCAGCCCAGTGCACCATCAGCAAGGACACACAAAACCTGGACACATGACTCTGTCCAGCATGAAGTGAGGGGCTGGGCTTCAGCCTCCGGGAAAACGGACCAGCCCGTCCCACCCTCCCCCAGCAGCGGTCCCGCACATCCGGAGCTCCATGGAGCCATCCTTCAGGGCCCTCTCCTTCCCTCGGAGGCTGTGGGGGCCATGGCTGGTGTGTTGGTGTTCTGATTGGCAGTGGCCCCAGGGATGCCTTCCATGCCCTCAGGGAAGATGAGGCCCAGGAGCAGGTAATGTCCCCTCCTAGGCATGCACAGCCGGCCAGCTCCAGGTCATCAGGCCAAGCCGTCAGAGGGGGTACACCCAGGACTTCCACAGCCGGTTCTGGTCCATGAGCAAAGCTTGGGGTTCAGAGTCCATCTGAACTCCTTTATGAGTGAGATTCGGAGAGGTCAGATCATAAGATAACTGGCTGATGACGCTCCTTGCCTGGGTGCCTGTCAACAGCTGATCCAGGCACTTCTCTAAAACACGCTGCTGAGACCCACGTGGTTTCATTCATCACCAGGAAGCCCCCCGTGTCTTGAGGCAAGGAAACCCTCTGGTTTTACGGTAGCATTTGGCAATTGTCAGAATCTTTCTGTAATCTTAGTTGGGATCCTATCCCCGGGAGCCTGAGCTTCCAACTTTATTATTATCTTTTAAATTTATTATTATTATTACTAACGGATAAATCAGCATTGTATACATTTATGGGCTGCAATGTGACGTTCTGATATATGCGTACAATGCGGCATGATTAAATCACGCGAATTAACAAATCTGTCACTTTACTCACCTATCATGTTTTTATGGTGAGACAGTTAAAATTTACCCTCTCAGTCATTTTGAAATGTGTAATACATTCTTATTGCCTCTGGTCACCCGGCTGTGCAACAGATCTCAAAACCTATTCCTTGCGTCTGTCTGAAACTGGGTCTTGGCTTTAAGGGCTGCTGCAGAACCTACTGCCCGGATCTCTGATCCCCTCAGGACCCTGCTGAGTTCTGTTTTTGAGAAGAGCACACAATGCACTGTGCTGCACCAGGTTTAGTAACTACGGGAGGGGAAGGGGAGGAAGGAGGGAAAGGAGAGGAGGGTAGAAGAAGGGTAAAAAGCAGGGGGAGGCCGAAGGAGGCTGGTGGGAGGGAGGATGGGCGAGTGGATGGAGTACTGTCACCGATCATCTATTTTGGGTGGCAAATAAAACTTTAAACAAAGTGGGTAATTTCCTCTGCCTTCTGTTTACTATGACTGCTTCACTTCATGTTGAGGAAGACGGTGGCTATCATGATAATCCTTGGTTTTATAAAACTCACAAAAGTGTCAGGTATTCGACAGAGGCCTCCCACTAAATCCTTCTAAAGAGCAGCTTCCTAGTCACGCCCGCTTGCATTCCCTCTGCCCGGTTTTAATTTGCTGTTTCCGTAGCATGCACTCGGTTTCCGTAGCATGCACTGGGTTTCCGTAGCATGCACTCGGTTTCCGTAGCATGCACTCGGTTTCCGTAGCATGCACTGGGTTTCCGTAGCATGCACTGGGTTTCCGTAGCATGCACTCGGTTTCCGTAGCATGCACTCGGTTTCCGTAGCATGCACTGGGTTTCCGTAGCATGCACTCGGTTTCCGTAGCATGCACTCGGTTTCCGTAGCATGCACTGGGTTTCCGTAGCATGCACTGGGTTTCCGTAGCATGCACTCGGTTTCCGTAGCATGCACTGGGTTTCCGTAGCATGCACTGGGTTTCCGTAGCATGCACTCGGTTTCCGTAGCATGCACTGGGTTTCCGTAGCATGCACTGGGTTTCCGTAGCATGCACTCGGTTTCCGTAGCATGCACTGGGTTTCCGTAGCATGCACTCGGTTTCCGTAGCATGCACTCGGTTTCCGTAGCATGCACTGGGTTTCCGTAGCATGCACTCGGTTTCCGTAGCATGCACTCGGTTTCCGTAGCATGCACTGGGTTTCCGTAGCATGCACTCGGTTTCCGTAGCATGCACTCGGTTTCCGTAGCATGCACTCGGTTTCCGTAGCATGCACTGGGTTTCCGTAGCATGCACTCGGTTTCCGTAGCATGCACTCGGTTTCTGTAGCATGCACTCGGTTTCCGTAGCATGCACTGGGTTTCCGTAGCATGCACTCGGTTTCTGTAGCATGCACTCAGCTTCTGTCACAGGCAGGAAATGGACCCCAGGCTGCAGTGCAGGGTGCACATTCCCAAGGCGCTGCAGCCCCAGGCATAGCCGTGGCGGGGACCCTGGTCCGCACCCTCTCCTGGCTGGGGCGGGGTGCTGGCTGCAGTCACACCCTGGGTTTCGGAAGCTGGTGTCTCCCCAGAGGCACCAGGTTGGAAGGAGGCAGCCACAGATAAGGAAGGGAGAGGTGGGAGTGGGGACCGCTTCAATAATTGGGAGTGAGGCGATTCATCTTTCCAGTTCCCAGGAACACTGTTCCAGAGGAGAGAATGAAACATGAATTAGCCGGTGCCCTTCTGAGGATTTTATGACTAGAAAATGGATGGGTGACAACAGAGACACCTCTTTGTCCCTTGGTGTGGCAGAGCAAGGGAACCGGATGCCTTGGAAGGTGGCAGAGCAAGGGGACCAGATGCCTTGGAAGGTGGCAGAGCAAGGGAACCGGATGCCTTGGAAGGTGGCAGAGCAAGGGGACCAGATGCCTTGGAAGGTGGCAGAGCAAGGGGGCCGGATGCCTTGGAAGGTGGCAGAGCAAGAGGGCTGGATGCCCCGGAAGGTGGCAGAGCAAGGGGGTCGGATGCCCTGGAAGGTGGCAGAGCAAGGGGGCCGGATGCCCTGGAAGGTGGCAGAGCAAGGGGGCCGGATGCCCTGGAAGGTGGCAGAGCAAGGGGGCCGGATGCCCTGGAAGTGAGCTCCTTGCAGGTGGTTTGCCTGGTTGCTTGGCGGATGCCTGGCACCCCAGACACTGCAGGAACAGGACGGGCGGCCGTGCCAGTGCCTGCTCTATAAATAGCACCAGGCTTCAGGCATCTGAGCTGCTCTGACAGCCACGTCTTTATACTCCCTTGAAAATCAGTAATCCCTGAAGCCTGTGGGGTGTGTGTGAAAGTGTGTGTGTGTGAGAGTGTGTGTGTATGTGTCTCCAAGCAGCTCTGGATAGAGCAGCTTTCTGGTTCAGCCCGGGTTGAGAGCCCCACACCTCCAGACTCACCATTTGCATCATGAGAATATTCTACACCAGACACGGTGCACCTTCGGAAAACCATCTTATTCTCTGTCAGAGTGCCGGTTTTATCTGAGAAAATGTACTGTATCTGCCCTAAGTCTTCCGTGATGTTCAAAGCTCGGCACTGCAGCTGCGAGTCTGTTTCTTCGTCATACAACTGTATGTCTTGGTTAATGAAGTACACTTGGCATGCTTTAACAATTTCAATGGAAACGTATAAGGAAATTGGGATCAAAACCTGGAAGAGACAAGGTACACAGGATGAATGATCGTGAGGACCCGGGAGCCGGGAAATTAATCTATTTAAATAACAAATGACTACAACTGCAAGGAAGTAGGGACTATACTGTACCTTTAAGAGCTTAAATAGCTTGGTTTAGAGTCAATATTGGAAAAGCATTAGAGTATTGGCAAAGAGAGTAAACTAGGACAGCTTATGGAGCAGCTGCAGAGCAGGGATCCACTATCGTGTCTGGAAGTATGGTACCCATGGCTTGGATAGAAGCAAGCAAGTTGTGCTTGAGAGAGGCTAGGACAGGAAAGAGAGAAAAGAGAAAAAAAATCATGGCACAGTCAGTCCTCATAAGCAAGGTCACCTCACACCACACTCCACGGCGGCATTCAACCCCCGAGCTTTCCCTGTGCTCCCATCTCCCAGGAGTACAACCCCAAGTTCAGGGGACAGTGCAAACACAGCACAGTCTTCCTTCAGATGCCGGTTCTGTGCTCTTCTTGTACAATGCAGAGGAAAGGGAAAGAGGCTTTGAGAAAAATATTCAGTGATGCCTTCATAATTTAAGAACTATTCTCCTCGAAAATAATGTTTACTTACTCATTTATTTTGGTAGAGTAACAGTATTGAACTAATGTTTACAGACTCAGAATATCATCCACAGACTAACTGGGTTCTCCTGGGAACTGAAGTACGTTAATGAAACACCAACTGCAGTCCTAACTCAAGGCTAGAACAAAATTTGCATTCAAAAAAAAGCTAATTTAGACAGTTAAATAAGACTGTTTCCTGTTGTATGAAGCACATATAAGCGACAGCACAGGTTCCCTCCTAGGCAAAGCCTGAGCCAATGTCCTGTGGTCACTCAGTTCCCAGGAAGGTTGGTGGTGAACTCACTGCCCCCTCGTCCTCTGGACTCTGGGACCCTCCCCACTCTTTCACAGACCTTTCTGGGCATAGATAGCCAGTCATTGACTGGGAGGCATCAGGGAGGCGTGCAAATTAATAATAATAGTAAGAATAACAAGTGCAGACAAATGCGGTGTGGATAACCGCAACTAAATCCCAGAGCAGAAAAAGCATATTTATGGAAGGACTAGTGGGATCTGAAAGAAGTCTGGAGTTTTGTTCAAAGCAAAGGACTAGGCCAGGTGCAGTGGCTCACGCCT
The DNA here is from genome assembly GCF_047675955.1 of Chlorocebus sabaeus. Taxonomy (NCBI): domain Eukaryota; kingdom Metazoa; phylum Chordata; class Mammalia; order Primates; family Cercopithecidae; genus Chlorocebus; species Chlorocebus sabaeus. The sequence goes on along the minus strand of NC_132929.1, from coordinate 3,024,442 downwards.
GTCATCCCAGCACTTTGGGAGACTGAGGTGGGTGGATCACTTGAGGTCAGGAGTTCGAGACCAGCCTGGCCAACATGGTGAAACCCCATCTCTACTAAAAATATGAAAATTAGTCAGGTGTGTGGTATGCCCCTGTAATCCCAGCTACTCTGGAAGCTGAGGCAAGAGAATTGCTTGAACCCAGGAGGCGGATGCTGCAGTGAGCCAAGATCGCACCACTGCACTCCAGCCTGGCAACAAAGCGAGACTCTGTCTAAAAAAAAAAAAAAAGAAAAAGAAACAAGAAAAAAAAAGAAGCAAAGGACTAGAGTTGGCTTCTTAGTTTTCACAACGTACCATGACAATGTAATATGTTCACATTAGGGAAAACTCTATGGAAACTCTCTGTAAAATTTATTTAGAAAACTAGATTTTATTTTGGAATAATTTGAAGATTTACAGAGTCTTTGCAGCTTTTCTGTAAATCTTCAAATTATTCCAAAATAAAATTATTTTTTAAAAAAAGTAACTGAAAGGAAAAACAACAAAAGGAAAACAATGACCCAAACCACACCCTCAAAGTACAAGAATCTTAAGAACAGAAAAGGAAAATTTTGACTTAAAAATCCCCCAAGGAAAGATCCCATAGATGATTTAGGCTGAAAAATAAAAAGCAGAATCCAGGCGGATATATTTGCTGTCCTCCCAGATGCAGAATTTATAGGAAATTCTGAACAGAGTATGATGATTTTAAGTTCTCTTCATAAAAGTAAAGCAATTATTGTACAATACTGAGTATTGTTACCTGCAGGACTATTATCATTGTTAAAAATGAGTAAACTGCAGCTGTGACTGGGGATAAGGAGTTTCCATCAGATGTGGGGACATAAAATAATGACTTCTTCTCTTGATACCGCCATATCCACAGTCCATGTCCTGTAGTAAAGTTCAAAGAGAAATGTCATTCATTCAATGGAAAAATAAGAACATTGCTAGCGTATATTAAAGCAAAACTTTAATATTTGTTACCTGATGCAAGCACATTTGGTTTTCTTAGTCATCTTTGCCATGTCAGAAAGCGAAAACACACAATGTTCTTGGCACCTTCGATCCAACTTCAGGAAGGAGGTGGGACTTGGTCTCTTCCTCACACTGAGAGTTTCCCATTGTTGGTGCTAAGTGGCACCACTTGTCCCAACACAAGCTACCCGTGTGTTGGCAGCTGACAGTGTGAGGCACCAAGACGGAATTTCTTAACACACATCTCACGAAACACCAGTCTCATGAAATGTGCAGCAAAAACAGTCAGTCGGCTCGGACACTGCCCTTATTGTCCTTTCCTGAGATTCACAATTCACATATGGGAGGCTCTGGGAAGCCAACAGTAGTGTACATTGCCTAATCCACTGGACCCGCACCTGTCTGGTCATGGAGCCTTTTTCAGGTCCCGTACATCTGTATCTCATGCCACTGGGCTAAGACCACCTCACACCCACTTGGTGTGGCCCCACATGGAACCTAACTGCTAGCCCCTTCTTACGATTCAAAGCTATTTTTTTGTTTCTCTTTTCATGAAGTTCCCATTAGTAACATTTGTGCTTCTCCAGCTCTTAGCCTTAGTTCGGCACCAGCTTACTGATACTTCTTCCCCTGGAATTACCACCACTGCTGTGACGAAAACATTCTTTCACTAAGAAATCGTCAATTCAGAAAATAACGTTACAGTCAGCCCTCAGGATCTCCTGGGTTCCATATCCATGGATTCAACCAACCGTGGACCAAAAATATTAGGAGAAAAAAATTCTATCTGTGTGTATTCCCTAAACAACACAGTATAACCATTATTTACATGACATTGACATTGTGTTAGGCATTGTAAGTAACCTAGAGGTGACTGAAAGCAGGGGTCCCTAACCCCAGGCTGCGGACTGGTACTGGTCCACGGCCTGTTAGGAACCGGGCAGCACAGCTGGAGGTGAGTGGCAGGCGAGTTAGCATTCCCCGCTGAGCTCCGCCTCCTGTCAGATCAGCGGCAGTATTCGGTTCTCACAGGAGCATGAACCCTGCTGTGAATTGTGCAGGGGAGGGATCCAGGCTGCACGCTCCCGATGAGAAGCTAACTGGTGCCTGATGATCTGAGGTGGAACAGTTTCATCCCTAAACCACATCCCCTGCTACCCCCATATCCGTGGAAACATTGTCTTCCAAAAAACCAGTCCCTGGTGCCAAAAAGGTTGGGGACTGCTGATTTAAAGTCCAGAGGAGGGTATAGGTAGGTTATATGCAAATACTCTTCCACTTCTTATCAACGACTTGAGCGTCTGAAGATTTTGGTATGGTGGGGGAGTCCTGGAACCAACCCGCCATGGATGCCGAGGGACAGCTATCCTCTGCCATGCCCATTCACCCCGGCATTTCCATGTGGCCTGTGCTGATGCAGGCTGCCCTCGAGTTCAAGTCGGTGAAAACCGGGGTTTTAACTTTAGAGTGCTAGGCTTGCATGTTTGGGAGCAGCCCACCGAGCTCACCTGGAGCCCGCTCATTTCTTTTTGTTTTTTTTTTTTTGAAACAGAGTCTTGCTCTGTCACCCAGGCTGGAGTGCAGTGGTGCGATCTTGGCTCGCTGCAACCTCCACCTCCTGGGTTCAAGCCATTCTCCTGCCTCAGCCTCCCGAGTAGCTGGGACTACAGGCCCCTGCCACCTCGCCCGGCTATCTTTTTTTTTTGTTTTTTTGTATTTTTAGTAGAGATGGGGTTTCACTATGTTGGCCAGCTGGTCACCAACTCCTGACCTCAAGTGATCCTCCCACCTCGGCCCCCCAAAGTGCTAGGATTACAGGCGTGAGCCACTGCGCCTGGCCCCCACTTATTTCCGATCTGTCTAGGAGACTTACCGACTGCTGAAAACAGAGACATGCAAACAAGGAGGAGGACACACCAGAGCACGTCGCAGTTCATCTGCCTCTCCAGCTTGCTGCGCTTGTAGCGGGGCCCGCTGTTGTTCAGCAGAGCCTTGGTTTCATGTCCTGTTAGGGAGGACACAGGACACGGCAAGTCAGAGCCCAGAGCTAAGGGACCAGCTGCACAGACGGTGTGGAGGGAATTCCACACTGCCATTCACTGGTGCTTAGGTGAGAAGCTCGGTCAAAAAAGCAGGGTTTAAAATTAATCTTCCTTCCTGTTGAACAGGTTGGAAAATAAATAAAATAAAATGAAATTAATCTTATATGTATAATGATTGTGGAGAAAGAAATGGAAAGAAATACTCCACCGTGCCAAGAAAGAAGGCTTTGGGTTGAGGTACTATTCAAATAATTTTTGCTTTTGCTTCTTTCCGTTTTCTTAGTTTTCCAAACTTTCTACAATGGGGATATGTTACGCCTTTTTTTTTTCTTTTCTTGAGATGGAGTCTTGCTCTGTTGCCCAGGCTGGAGTGCAGTGGTGCAAACTTGGCTCACTGCAACCTCCCTCTCTCAGGTTCAAGAGACTCTCCCGCCTCAGCCTTCCTAGTAGCTGGGACCACAGGCGCAGGCCACCACGCCCCACTAATTTTTTGTGTGATTTTAGTAGAGACGGGGTTTCACTCTGTTGGCCAAGCTGGTCTCAAACTCCTGACCTCATGATCTGCCCGCCCGTCTCAGCCTCCCAAAGTGCTGGGATTACAGACATGAGCCACCGTGCCTGGCCACGTGATTCTTAGGAAGCAGTGAGGGAGAAGGGCTGGAGAACACAGGGCCGCCTGGCGGCAGGTGGTGCCAGGTGCCCGAGCCTACCTGCATAGATGACGATGCCGACGACTGCGTCCGTGTTCCTGAGGGTGCAGCCCCGCAGCAGCAGGTTTTCTTTATACAGCCCAGCTTTTTTCCCGTTGTCATGTATGCTGTGGAGGGGCGGTTGGCACGTGTCACGTGGTTGCAGGCATGTACCTCATGTCTTGGGCGGCACTGCCTTGAGGAAGGAAGGCCCTGACACAATGAAAGCTTGGGGATGCCGGAATCTGGACTGGGAAGGGGACAGGGGGTCCCGAGGGTGGGTGACTCGCCCTGTGGGTCTCTGCAAGAGCTAAGATGGGACTGCTGCTCACTAGTCACTGGGCATCCAGAAGCAGCCCCAGGGCCCGGCGTGTGTTTGTTTTGCAGACGGAATTGTTTTCACTCCAGGACTGACCACCGCTAGGAGGGGCAAACCCCCAACCGGCCAAGGAAGGCCTTGCTACGTGGTCTCTGCACATCTCCTGCTCAACACAGGAAATGTTACTCCTAATCACAGCCTCAAGTTGTCATAAAAAAACAAACACCTTTCTACAAAGGGGGATGATATTGGTTTCATTTTTAACATCCTTTTCTCTTACAAGAAGTTATAAAGTTATTAGAAATATTAATATATGTGGTCTGAAATGTGGTAAATTCCATGAGGCAATTCTATACATTCTGTTTTACTACTATTTAGATTCAGAGGGACAGTCCAAGCTTAAGCTACTGGTTTTCAAATTTGTCCTCCTGGCCCACTAATGACCCAGGTTGGCTGGGCAGCCTTGGGCTAGGATCGCACTGGGACAGATGAGGCCCCAGGAGCCAGGGGCACAGGTCACAGTAGGAGGCCTCATAACCGAACTATGGCCCAGGCCTGCTATAGTTTCAGGTTTCCAGAACAACAGCAGGGGCCCAGCCTAACCCACCCCAGGCAGGGCCACCAAGGGAGTGCCTTTCAAGAGGCCACCTTTTCACACCTACACCTGCTCCACACATATTCCCCACACTCTCACGGCCCAAATGCTTCCTGTGTGGCTCTTAGCGGCTCACCAGGGACCCCTGCAGGGGTTTCCCTCCAGCCAATTCTTAGCCTCCTGACCAGGGAAATAAACCTATGCCCTAGTGAAGAAGAGAAGCTAAACAGTAAAGGCAAGGCTGAAATGCAAGCTGGGAGGATACATTTTCTACAAGTCAGTTATTTACCCACAGCAAGGGTTCTTCGCCAGAGCAGACACAGGGGGCCGCACAGGGCTATTCAGCCAACGCTATGTCTACTGCTCCCTTGGCAATTTCAAGACGGAGTAAGGTTTTCCTTTAAAGAGAGATTCGAGACCACAAACCACTTTGGCAGCCACAGCACTGATAGCCTGACAGGTATGAGACATCCTTAGGTACAAAACCCGGCTCCACACTTCTGGAGTGAGGTCCCCCCCACCACGTGTCTCCCATGGACTTCTCCAGCGACAGCCGGACAAAGACACCACTGCACTGGGACAGCAGAAAATAACAAATCGTCTCCAAGTTCAGGTTATGCTTATTAAGGACGAACGATAAACTTAATAGAAACAAGAAAAATGTTCTACATTAAATGTTCTTAATTGTGACACTGACTTTTGAGCAACTACTGTGATTTCTGATGAGTCCAAGCCAGACGGAAACTCATGCAAACAAGGAGGAGGACACACCAGAGCTACACTGACCTACACAGGTCCGTGCCAGAAGAACGAGGGAATGTGGGGGACGGGAGCGCACTCCTGCGTGAACAGCCCCACATCAGAAAGGGGAGGCTGGAGAACAACATCACCATCAGGTGCCTGGTGCCTGGGCTGGAAGCTGCCTTGGGCTTGTGAGAGAGAGGCGCCCGGCCGAGGGCAACATAGCCCCGGGACCACACAGGCACGAGGCTCAACTCCACAAAGATGCACACAGGAACGTCATCTGTCAGCTCCTTTGTCATGGGCCGAACTGTGTCCCCTCAGAATTCAGCTGGTGAAACCCTAACTCCCAGGACTACAGAATATGGTTGTATTTGGAGACAGCATCTTTAAAGAGATCATTAAAATGAGGTCCTTTGGACAGGCGTGGTGGCTCACGCCTGTAATCCCAGTACTGTGGGAGGTTGAGGCAGGCAGATCACTTGAGGTCAGGAGTTTGAGACCAGCCTGGTCAACGTGGTGAAACCCCGTTTCTACTGAAAATACAAAAATTAGCTAGACATGGTGGTGGGTACCTGTAACCCTAGCTACTCGGGAGGTTGAGGCAGGAGAATTGCTTGACATAGAGGAGGCAGAGGTTGCAGTGAGCCGGGATCATGCCACTGCACTCCAGCCTGGGTGAGAGAGCAAGACTCTGTCTCAAAAAGAAAAAAAAATGAGGTCCTTAGTGTGGGCCCTACTCCATAGCACTAGGTCGTTCTAAGAAGAGAAGATCAGGCCACAGAGACACACAGAGGGAAGACCATGTGAAAACACAAGAAGACATCTTGCCATTCATAAGCTAATGAGAAAGAGACTCAAAAAGCACCAGTCCTGCAGACACTTTGATCTCAGATTTCCCAGCCTCCAGAACCAGGAGACAACAAAAGTCTGTTGGTAAAGCCACCCAGTGTGTGGCACTGTTTCAGCGGCCCAAGCACTCACACACATCCTTTAACATTTAATTAAGCCACTGAGAAGGCCTCGTGCAGTCCAAGCCCCCAGGTCTGCTGACTCATCAGACCCACGTCTTCCGAATCAAAACTGGATGAGAGAACCGTCTGGTGAGAACACCAGCCATCCACTGAACAGTGCCCCGTGCAGGCTCCAAGGGAAGTGGCCGTGTTCGCCTGGTACCTTCTGCCCTGTGTTTCTTCTCAGAAGATATTACGTTTTCCTGACCACACCTGCTGTTGGTAACGGGTCTCGTTCATCTGAGTCCCAGCACATTAACAAAGGTGAGGGCCCGCAACCAGGGTGGGAATCTTCCCCTTCCAACACAGCGGTGCAGGGCAACAGTGCTCGGTGTCTCCTCCACGGCCACAGGCAGCAACGTACAAGCCCGGCACCAGGGACAGCAGTCTCCAAGCCAGTTCCTCCCCAGGTCACATTGCCTCCAGCAACCAGAGCCCCAGACCCTCCTCTCCGCAGTACCCAGGTGATGGCTCCACGCTGGCATGGTCACTGGCTGTCCTTGACTCCTCCCTCATTTTTTACATCCATTCAACCTTATCTCCACGTTAACCTCTCTGGCTGTGTCTTTAACCCATGTCCCCTTCTCTCTATCTCCATGCAGCACTGCTGATTTAGGCGTCTGCATTTCTCTTGCTGGAGCCTGCAACACACACTTGCTGGCCTCAGCTCCACCGGCCTGGGTTCCTCACACAGGCACCGCAGCAATCTTCGAGTGTGTGCATGTGAGTGTCCCCTGCAGGGTTCCTCATTGCTCCAGCTTGATGCGGGGCCCAGCCCGCTCCACAGCCCCTGCTTGGCCCACGGAAGGGGTGGCTTCTGTGCTTTTCTGCCCCAGCAACCCCACACAGCAAGTTCTGTGGACTCTGTGCTGGCCTCTGCCTGAGGGAGCCCGGCCTTCCAGCCTGGGCTCAGGTTCTGCCACCTTCAGGGCAGTCCTCCATGCCATACTCCCAGGCCCTCCAGCCAGGCCTGCTGGCAGTATTCCTTCCAATCCTCTGCTTCCAAATAGGAGCTGCTCATGTCCTATCCATTGCACACCCCAGTGCCTACCTCAGAGCTTGGCAAACATTGAAGGCTGCCTGGCCCTTGGCTTTGAGCTGGGTCCATCCAGTGGGGATGACGGGAAGGACACTGGAGGAGTGCCTGAGAGCAAGAAAAGACAGGGAGTAGGCTGGGCGTGGTGGCTCACACCTGTAATCCCAGCACTTTGGGAGGCTGAGGTGGGAGGATTGCTTGAGGCCAGGAGTTAGAGACCAGCCTGGCCAACACAGTGAAATCCCATCTCTACTAAAAATACCAAAAAAAAAAAAAAAAAAAAAAAAAAAAAATAGCCAGGTGTGGTGGTGCGTGCCTGTAATCCCAGCTACTCGGGGAGGCTGAGGCAGGAGAATCACCTGAACCCGGGAGGTGAGGGTTGCAGGGAGCCAAGATTGTGCTACTGCCCTTCAGCCTGGACGACAGAGTGAAACTTTGTCTCAAAAAAAAAAAAAAAAAAAGACAAGACAGGAAGTTTATTCCCTGCTCCCTCCTAGAGAGGCAATACTACTGGCTGGCAGTGCCCCCTGACCGGGGCTATGAGTCTCCCCAGGCATCTCCCTGGTCATGAGTCCCCCAGGGCCACTCTTGGCAATGACCTCATGGCAATGACTGCGCAGCGGCTACTAATCCAGTGTCTGCTCTGTCCCCAGTACGTCCCCTACACCCACCCACGCCTGCAGTTTAAATACCTTAGCAAAGATGTGCCCTTAGCAAGCATCCTTCCTCATCTGTATGAATTCGGGTGTTCAGTCTGCTTCCTAAGTGGATCCTGACTGACATGAGTTGGGAGGAAGGAATGACAGATAATTGCTTCCACTGGCAAATCCTGGGCAGAATTTTCTTTAAAATAATATGTTCAGATTTTTGTTTATCTAACAAATTAAGTATGGAAATTACCAAACTGTTTTGTGCTGATGTTCAATATTTTTAAGCTATAAATATGTCAACTAAAGGTGGCAAGGTGAAATTAAAACATTCCAGTTTGAGTGAATCTAGTTGACGCAGTTTATTTAATGCTTGGTCACTGGCAGTAAAAGGGCATTTTGGATACAGCCCGCACAAGGCTCCCACCAGATCCCAGGTAGGAGGGGACAGGGACCGTGACAGCTCTGTTGTTAGTGACAGCTCTGCTGCCTTTACTAACCATGGTCTTTGGAGGGTGTCACCCACCAGGGCAAAGAGTTTACCCCAAAATGCAGCTGTGCTCGTGCCAGCCCGATGTGGTTGCAGAAGGCTGTCAGCTCAGAGCCCTGCTCTGTGGGGTAAGAATGGTCACCAAAAGAGAACACGGCTGGCTACACTTGTAGCCGACAAAATAGACTAAGTCGAAAACTGTCCTATAAGACAAAGAAGGGTCAATTATGCAGGAAGACATAACAATTATACATACGTATGCATCCAATATCAAAGCACTCAAGAATCTAAGCAAACACTGACAGGTCTGAAAAGAGAGCTAGCGAACCGGCTTTACAGAGTCAAATGGAATTTTACATCGGATGACCAGTTAACCAGACAACCTCTTTGCTTGATTCTTTAGGGGAAAATGCAAATTTTTGATTGGTTTGTGGCTTCAGAGGTGACTGTGCCATAAAGTTGGCTGTACCTAATCAGCAGGGTCAGGCTGAACCAGGTCTCCATTCCCAGGAGGCCTCTCTGGGCGAGGACACCTCAGGGCAGGGGCTGAGGAGTGAGTGCCGGGAACAGCTAGAGAAGGTGGGGAACGATGTTACTTCCAGATCCTAACTCTAAAGATCTCATTAGGGTTTAACTATATGAGGATCCTTCCAAAGAATGCAGCCTTAAAGGGCACTCAAATAATGAGGCTCCTAGCACTATTTTTCTGCCAGCTTGAGATATATTTCACAGACTACAATGTTCACTCATTTAAGTTCATCCAGTTCTGTGTTTTGATTTGATTCAGACAGGGTCTCTCTATTGTCCAGGCTAGAGTGCAGTGCTGTGATCACAGCTCACTGCAGCATGGATCCCCTGGGCGTAAGCCATCCTCCCACCTCAGCCTCCTGAGTTTCTGTGATTACAGGTGCGCACCACCACACCAGGCTAACTTTTTTTGTGTGTGATTTTTGTAGAGACAAGGTCTCACTACATTGTCCAGGCTGGTCTTAAACTCCTAACCTCAAGTGAATCTCCCATCTAGGCCTCCCAAAGGATTACAGGCCTAAGCCACTGCACAGCCTAGCTTTTTTTTCTGTTTGTTTTTGTATCATCAGAGTTGTATAACTACCACCACCAGCTAATATGAGAACATTTTCTTCTTTCTTTTTTTTGAGACTGGGTCTTGCTCTGTCTCCCAGCATGGAGTACAATGGCACAATCATGGTTCACTACAATCTCTGCCTCCCCTGCTCAAGCGATCCTCCCACATCAGCCTCCCAGGTAGCTGGGACTACAGGAGTGCACCACCACACCCAACTAACGAGAACATGTTCATAACCCTAAAATAAACCCTAGACCCATGGGCAGTCCCTTCCCATTCCTATCTCACTCCACACCCCCAAACCCTGGCCACTGCCAATCCACTTTCTGTCTCTAAGATTTTCCTACTGCGAGCATTCCACACGCGACACCTTCTAATTCATGTCGTACATCACGTACATTCCTTCACTGGACTCTCACGTCAGCCTATGAGGTTGCCAGGCAGCCGATGATACCTCCAGGATTCGGAGAAGGCCAGGGCTCAGGAAGACAGAATCACTTTCCTAAGGCCACCTCCCAGGGAAGAGGAAGAGCCTCTATTCAGGCTAGGGTCTTCTTGCTACAAACCCAAGCACAGTTCTCTTCTCCAAGTGCAAACGGTTAATGTTTCAAGTTTGGAATGGCTGGTCTTAAAAGAGGCAAATCTGCCAGTATTTCTGGGCTGTGTGGTGTGAAGGTTACGGGGCAATTTCAGTGGGTGACGGGGTCAACATCTGGCTGCAGACAAATTTCAGCTTTTGCTGTGCACAGTTCACTTCTGTTGAGTCATCCCCAGCCCTACCGCCTGCCACTGTGTGCTGGGCACAGGCAGCAATGCTGGAGGTGCTGGCAAATCAGAAGACTCAAACTCACACTGAAAGTTCTCAGAAATGGGGCCACTTTCAGAAGCAGATCGTCCCCACACCTCCGTGTGTCTGCGGGGTGCGGTGGGGGGAGACCACTGCCTGGGCCATTCAGCGGCTGCAGGCATCAATGATCCCTCCCCAACTCCAAGTACGACAGTGCCAGGAGGCGGCCCCTTGTACTGCAGGGGAGAGGGCTGAGCCCACAGGAGGTGGCTGAGGCGTGATAGCTGAACAGTGCTTGAGGGCAGTGGAACGTCATGTGTGTCATGCCCCTGTCACAGGCTTGTTCTCCAGGAGACCATCCCCAAGGGCCCTAGCAGGCCACTCAGCACCTCCGTCCTGACACTGCCTATTCTCTTCCATGGTTTTCCCCACACCACTGACCACACACACACACTTGGATTATTATGGAAATTTCCAAACAGACATGAAGGTTGTCTCTACTACTCCCCATCACGCGGCTTCAGCAAGTGCCAACACAGGGCCAGGCCTGTGCCCTGATCCACCTGTCTTTCTGTTTTGGAGCAGGAAGGGGCTGGCCTACCAGACACACTCTAGGTTATGCTTATTTGTTTTAATTGTCTTTCTTTCCCCCTAACTAGAATGAAATAAACACAAAGGCAGGAACTTCTATTTATTCAGTTTACCACATTACATCCAGTGCCTTGAATGCGCCCAGCATGTAGCAGGTATCAATAAATACTTGTTCAGTGACTGAGTGGAAGCACACATCCACGAAACTCCACCCGGCCTACTCCTGCTTCCATGTCACGGGGCCATGTGTGGTCAGCGACACGTCTCTGCTCACACCCATCACCTTCCCAGTGCCTGCTAGCGGGAGGAAAAGCGGTACCTCCTCCTTACAGATGGTCGTGGCGAGCTTCTACTGACAACAGGCTCTTATCCATCAGTTCCAAAAGCAGCCAAGAAGGCTCAGGTGCTGGGCCACATTCCCGAACAGCTACACCATGTGGCAAAGAGTATTAAATGCATACTTTATAACTGAGCGAGTGTATGCACCTGCCTATATAGTTATCAAACAGAAGGATGCGTGCGGGCAGACGCACGATACTCACATGCAGCCGCGAAACCTACTCAGGTCGTTGTTTGGCTTCTCGCATTCGATCACGCTGGTGAACGTCAAAGGATTGAATTCGGAGACCTAAAATAACAGCACGTATACATTAGAGAAATCCGGGCTCAGGCTGCTCCATTCCAAAAGGCACGTGTTTTTCTGTCTTGCATCTGCGGCAGGCAAATTTCATGGGGGAAGAACTCAGCCTATGAATCTGTGGAAAGCCGAGGCACCGCCTTCTCCACTGTATAATAAACAACAGTTAATCATTTGATAATGAGTGGCAGTTGGGGGACTGATGCTGGTTACTGGTTAGTAAGTGAGCAGACATGACTGCAGCTCTATTGCAAAATGAGGGAACAGGCGATCAAGCAAAGGAGGCCATCAATGAAGCAAAGGGATGAATGAGTTTTTTAAGACACACGGCACTTGCCCATTTTTACAGACTTGGAGAAGCAAATTCCACCTGGAGAACAGGAGCTTACAATAAATTCTACTTTTTCAGCGTACACTACACGATCTTCATGGATCTTCGATGAAAAAGATTTACATAACCAATGAGGGAGTCAATGAGGTAGTCAACAATTTCTTTAGTATTCTGCTCAATTAAAAAAAAAACCAAAAAAACCCTGACAACTCACCACAAAAAAGTCTTTTGAATTTTTCCATTGATAGATAGAACACAGCCTGGGTCATACAAAAGACTTAGGAGTCGGGGGAAGGAGGAAGAAGGGAGAGAAATGGAGGGAATAAGCTTTCAGTATAAATGAGTACAATTAGTGGATTTCTTTTTTATTAGCTCTCTGGTCAGGCCTGTCATTCTAATTAATCTATCAAGTGTCATAACAAGGTAAAAAACTGAACTATCTTTGTTCACACACACAAAAAGTAAAGGTGGTTAGAAATCAAGAAATGGCATAAACACGCCTGACACCACGCCAGGTGACTATGGCTCTGCCACAACCACACATTTCCCTGCACAACCACACATTTCCCTGCACAGAATACAGCCATAAAGGTAATTACTCAAAACTCACTTCCTACTGTTTCCCAGTGTAAAGTGTACATTAAAAGGGGCGTGTGTTAGATAATCGTAGCTCGATTCAATAACTGAAACTGAAATGCTATTTTAAAAGGCACTTCTTGGAGTTTAATTTGCCATCAGTCTCTCTTTTCCTTGGACTGAAACGGCCTCTCGCTCTATTTCCAGAGCGAGGCTCTGTTTCAAGGAGTCTTGTGTTTATTTAAAGCCTGCGGATTATCTTGAAACCAGTGGATGGCTTTTTCCAGGGCAGACATTTACAGATACAAAGTACAGGATGGCCATGAAGGCAGTGAGTTCCAGAGAACACCAGGATTATTCTTGGCAGACAAGGAGGGTAGGACTTAAAAATATTCTGTCTCTGTTTATTATTCTTTCTCTCTAAGAAAAATGTCATGGACATGGCTCAGAAACAGCAGGACATTCTGTCTCTGGGACTTCAGAGTTCTGTCTGTAATGTTCTACCAACAATCCTGTGCCCTGGGGAGTGTGCGCAGGGGCGGCCCCAGGCACAGGACGCCTGGCTTCCTCTGCTTCCTTCTGGAACTGGGGAGGATTTGGAGGAGTTTTAGAACTGGAGGGATCTCTAGAGACTGGCATGGGCTGACCTGGAGCCCCTCATCCACCACTAGAACTCATATGTTGAAGTTCTAACCCCACGTAGCTCAGAACGTGTCCTTATTTAGAGATGAAGTCTTTAAAGAGGTAACTAAATTAGAACGAGGTCATCAGGGTGAACCCTAATCCCACATGACTGGCGGCCTTATACAAAGAGAAAATCAGGACACAGAGACACACGTAGGGGAGATCATGCAAGGACACAGGGAGAAGCCAAAAAGAGAGGCCTCAAAAGAAACCACCCTGCTGACCCCTTACTCTCGAACGTCCAGCTTCCAGACCTGCGAGAAAATAAACTTCCGCTGCTCAAGCAGCCCAGTCTGCGGTGTTTCATTACAGCAGCCCCGGTAAACGAACACAGGGACCAACTTTGAGTTTCTCATTTAAAAAGCATTTCATGTCCACAGCACACCTTCTGAATGAGGAAAATCCTGTTTACGGTGTTTATTTCTAACAACAGCCAATACAGCAACACACTCCTCACTTAGGAAATATATTGATTTATCCCTCCATGCACTCATGTCTACCCCTGCCTCACTCCAAATCAGCTTTGAAGTCATGCCTGAGTTATCCATCAGTCAGACTTGTCAACCTGCCCCCTGGAGCATGGACAGAGCTGGAGGCCCCCGATCCACCCTTCTGCTCTGAGCACACTAACTCCATTCTTCTTAAAACGTAGATATCGAGCTAGGGAGGAGGAAGCAATTGTAGAGATGGATGGTGGTGACGGCTGCACAACAATGCGAATGAGCTTAATGCCACCGAACTGTACGCTCACAGATGATTACAATGGTAAATTCTATGTTATGCATATTTTGCCGTGATAAACAATTTCATTTATGGCCATGCCACCCTGAATGCATCCAACCTTAACTGATCTTGGAAGCTAAGCAGAGTCAGTACTTGAATGGGAGACACAATTTAAAACTTTTTAAGTGGATGTAAACAAACTCTGATAATTGACTGAGAAGAAATGAAATAATCATCAAGTTGAACATAGACCAGAAACCTGGGACTTTTCAGTACAAGTACATAAAGTCTCCATCACCAGTAATTCCTAAGGGCACTGCCGTTCTCATCGTCGTCACCACCAACATCATTACGAGTTTTGGGAGGCGTGCCAAATGCCAGGCGTTGTGCTAAGTGCCCTTCAATGATCACACAACCCTGCCAGAAAGTCGGTTTTCGCACCACCTTCAACTTAGAATCTTTAAGTATCATGCCCAAGGTCACAGTGGTCTTGGAGTGATGCACTGGAGCTTTCTTGGCCTCTGAGCTATCAGCTCAACCATCAATACCCACAGAGACAATCTGGCATTAACAGAAAAAGATTGTGGAAATAAGCCAGAAAATGTGTAACAGATTCTACAGAAATATCCCCCAAAATTTAAATTGCTTTTTATTTTTTATTTTTGAGACAGAGCTTCACTCCTGTTGTCCAGGCTGGAGTGCAGTGGCATGATCTTGGCTCACTGCAATCTCCGCCTTCTGGGTTCAAGTGATTCTCCTGCCTCAACCTCCTGAGTAGCTGGGATTACAGGCACCCACCATCACGCCTGGCTAGTTTTTGTATTTTTAGTAGAGACAGGGTTTTGCCATGTTGGCCAGGCTGGTCTCGAACTCCTGACCTCAGGTGATCCACCCGCCTTGGCCTCCCAAAGTGCTGGGATCACAGGTGTGAGCCACCACGCCTGGCCTTAATTGCTTTTTAAAGTTCTAAGTTTCCAAAATTTAAGTTTTAATGTTTTGAAAACATGCTTCAGTTCAACATACCTTAATCTGATCGTAGATACCCTCTTTCCATCTTCAGCAATGCCCGTGGATGTGGGCTTACCAGAGCCCACTCAAAAACAGAGTAAAAAGTCAGGAGTCTGGGGACTTAGTGCTAGTTCTTCTGATTAATAAACATGAGACTTTTGGCAAGTGAAGAGAGGGCATTTGGACTCGGATCTCTGGGGTCTCTGTTGCCCTATAAGTCCACAGTTCCGTAGGATGCAGAGGTGGTTCCAATTAATCCCTGTGCTTGGGACGACAGACTCACTATTGTGGAAACAGCATCACCTGCAAGAGTGCTGCCACACATGCCAGCCTCAAGCTGAAGCACTGCCCTCTACAGCTCTGCCGCAGCACCCCAGCATCTCAGACAAAAGGAAGCTGACAATGCAAAGGGTTCGCCCACTGCAGAGCAACAACATGTTTAAATAAATATCTCACTGGCAAGAAAGAAAGTGCTCATCATTTCTGTCGCTGTCTTATAAATATTTCTGAAGCTTCTTTGGGCAAAGTGATTTGACCTTACTAGGTGGAAAGAAAGAAGCGGGACAGTGGTGCAACAGAGAGCCCTCCAGCCCTGCCCCTGAACTTGCGTTTCTGCTAGAGACCACAGCAGAGGCGCTCCAGGGATGCCCAGAGCCCTGCGGCATGCTTCTGCTTCCTCCTGATGCCTGGGACCTCCTCCAGGTAGAACAGCTGCGTCCCCTCTTCAACCACATGGGGGAGGCGTGTGTCTAATTCAGCAGTGCCCAGATTGCTGCTTGAATGAATGGTTTGATTCACAGCGGAGACCTTATTACCAACCTTGTATTTCACATTTGCATTAAGTGAATTGCTACTAAGTAACTCAACAAAAGCAAACACAGATGTCCTCCATCTTGAAACAGAAGCAGTGATGTTGGAAAGGGCATTTATAGTCCATTAAAGAGGATACTGTTATTTTTTTCCTATCATAAAAAAACTAAAGTAAAGAGGCTTATATTGCTTCAGCAATGGGGTGGGCACACAGCACAGGTGCACACTTGGGTCATCTGCAGGTTGGCTGCCAGCAGGGACCCTGCCTAATGCTCCAGGTGGAAACCTCTGAGTGAGGCCTGTCTGGGTCTCTGGATGATGTGGGCAGAGAGAAGCCTGGTGAGATAATGCACAGAGCACAGAGGCGGCACCTGCCAGCCAGGCAGGGCCACCGGCTGCACCAGCGAGAAGACATGGAGAACACGCATATTCCCGTCCTCTGCATCTGGACCCCGTTCTGAAAACGCCCTTTGCGTTCCCTCTCATGATACTCCTATCACAAGGAGTATCATAATACTCCTAGGTCACAAGGAGGTTGAGGTCCCCCTGGTTCACCTCCAGCCTTGACATCACTCCAGGACATGGTCCTCGAAGGCTCTCAGTGGACAAACACGATACCTCTCACTGCCTACCTGGCTTTGGTCTCGCCGCCTCCTATGGGCCTATTTGTCCCTGGACTGAATGATCCCCGTCTGATCACAGAAGTATCCCACCTTAGCGAAGCCTTGGAGACAGCTGCTGCCCTACAGGAGGCAATCCTCATCCCATGCAACAGCAAAGTTCTGCCCAGGGTCGCAGTGCTGAACTCCTCGGCTGCCACCCCTCCCGGCACCCATTCCTGCACACAGGGAACCCTGAGGAAGCCCAAACCTTTCTGCATGGCTTCTTTTGTCTTTCCATCCTGCAGCATCAGGCGAAGTGCCCATCATTTAGCATTCAGGATGTTGTCCTTTCTGGAGAAGCCTTCCTGACAGCCCCCTGGGAGGGTAGGCAGGTGTCACAGCTCCGAACTTGCTTGGTCCCCACGCAGACATCAAACCCTGTGCTTCCCGGGTGTGGCTGGAGCTGGCTCCCATCCCTCCTTCACTAGACTACAGGTTCCCTGAGCCTGGGTGTGGCTGGAGCTGGTTCCCATCCCTCCTTCACTAGACCACAAGGTACTCTGTGCCCTTGAGACCGCAGTGCCAGGCACACACACGGTCAGAGGGTGATGAATGCTTATTTCAGACGGATCTCATGTGCCACAGGCTTCCGAATCACCCCAGAACTCCGTGCTGGGCTCTTGGGGACCTAGCGCCCCTGGCTGCTGCACCATCTGCAAGAGGGCCTGGCGAGGCGTCTCTGTGGTTCCGGAATGCATAGTTCCTCTTTTTAAAGTGCGAGCACGTTTCCCCTGGCAGCAATATAAAATGATTTCTTCATAGTCCCTAATCTAGCTCCTTAGCTCCTTACTTATTGATCATGGGTAGAGAATACCTTAATTAAATTAAGCCAAGCATTTTCACCCAAATTAATGGAATAATTACCCCCAACTCTTTTGTTTTGTACTTTCTTTATTATTACTATTATTATTTTGTATTTCCATCTAATTTGTATTTACCACTTGACGGTCAGTGCTGTGGAAATTCAAAGGAGGGCAGACGGCCCGATCCCAATACTGAATGAATGAGTGAATTCACTCGTTCACAGCCAAGACTGTATTGTCAGGAGAACAGTTTCAATTTGCTCAACTGAAATAGAAAAGTAGTCTGTTTTGTCCACCCCGGTGTCTCCTGACACGTAGTGGGCACTCAATCAGTTATATACCCAAGTGAAAGCGTCCTGGTGGCAAGAAACACCAAACATAACAAGGAAACTTAACTCAGAGTGATAATTTCTCCAAGTTCTACAGATTCAGTGTTACTCTAGGGGTTTATGTCCCAAGACAGATACTGAATAGAAATGACCATGAAACCCATTTAGACAGCAATGTAATCTACAATAGCGGCTGTGATTGTAGTATTTAAGGTATCCTACATGTGGAGGTGATAAGTAGGTTGGCCCAGCCGCGCATGGCAGGACACTCCACTGCACGTCACAGAGCATGTGACAGATTCTGTGAGTGCTGCGTCCCTGCCTGACGTGGTCCTCGTCTCCACGGTGACAAGGTGACGGGGACAATGAGGACTGGCATCGGGGCCTCCGCAGTCCTCTTTCAGAGTCAACTTCACACAGGTCCACAGGTGGCTTCTGGGAGGCTCACGCCTCGGAGACACTGATCAAGGGGTGTCTGGGTTCTGCCTTCTTTTTCTAACTGGAGATTTTCCTGCCGCAAGCACGAGTGTTAGAGATCAAGTGGTCCTCCCTCAGTTTCTGAGCAGTTTCTGAGCAGAAAGGCAGCTTTTCCCTTGCTAAATTCCAGTTGAGAATGCAGGCGCCAGCCCCGCCTTGCCTTTCCTGCCTTTCATCTTTTGTCCCCTTGCCTCCTGACTGTTTTCACAGTCAAAAAGCCTTGGTAGATGGTGGCAAAATTCAAAGGTTCACAGTGCAGGGTTAGAGTCTGAAGTCTCAAAATCAAAACGCTTTCTTTCCCTGCGGGCCCCAAGCGCTCCACGCTGTTTCAGTGGGCTGAGGCTGTCAGCAAAGCCTTGCTTTCTCCTCCACCAAATGCACCTAAGAGCACTAAGAACTGGCTGTGCGCTCAGACAGTCGGTAATGAGAGCTGTTTCACAGAACACCAAATTCAAACCTAGAGGAGGGCTGTTCATTAAAATTGCCCTCTTGAACGTATGTGTACTTAATCCAACAGGGTGCCCCCGCATGAAACCCGCCTGCAGCCGCTCTGCTGAGCTAATCCGCACAGTCGAGTCCACATAAGCCAGTCTGTTTCCACTGCCACAGGCCACTTGGTGCCTCTTCCATCACTCCAGGTGGGGGTGATGGTGTGAGCAGAGGCACACCTTTGGGGTGTGAACGTGTCATGCTTCGGAGATCACTGAGTAGACAGCCTTGCTGGAGGAAAGGTGCTCTCTCTGCACAGCATAATGGGTCTGGAGCCTCTGTATTTATAATAAAAGGGACCCTAAAGGGAGAGTTCCATGGACCACTGGGCCATTGGTAGCCACGTAGAGGAAGACCATACGACTATTTTAGAGGCCAATCGGGATGGAGAATACAAAAAGAGGAGTCAGCTAAGAAGAAAGCTCTTGTGCTAATCTGGGGAATGATTCCAAGACTAAAATGCCAACAGAAATATGAAATTCTAAAGCACAACCAGATTAGCTCAGTCATCAGATTCCAAAGAAAAGTTAGCCAGCACCAGCCAACTGGACAATTTGGACCAAACCTCCAGTTACTGGCAAACAGAGATGCTGGACAGAAAATTGAAGACAGCTGCCTGGAGGTATGAACAATTTAACAGGAAAGTGAAGAATAAGCAAGCCAAGAAATAAAAAGACAAAAATCCAGAGTTGAAGCTGGGCTTTGAGGTTTCTTTTCCCTGCGGAGGGTCTACAGCTTCTGCAAGATGTAGTTAAGAGGCTGAGTGGAGCTCGTAGACACACGTTGGTGCTCCGGGTCCATATGAGTTGCCTATGGCTGCTGTGACAAATGACCACAAATGTGGTTGCTTAAAACAACAGTCATTTGTTACCTCGCAGTCCTGGAAGTCGAAAGTTGGAAACAGGTCTCACCGAGCTACGGTCAAGGAGTTGGCAGGGCTGTGTTCCTTTTGGAGGCTCTAGGAGAGAATCCATCTCTTTGCTTGTTCCAGCTTCTGGAGTCACATTTTCTGACTTCTGGTTTCCTTCCATTTCTGAAGTTATCAGTGTGTGGGGATTGAGTGTGTCTAACGCTGCATCACTTTGATAGTGAGGTCTGATTAACAGCCTTAATTCCACCTACAACCTTCATTTCTGCTTGCTATGTAGCACAACATATTCACAGGTTTAGGGGATTACAATGTGGGCATCTTTCGGGGGACCACTATTCTGTCTACCATAAAACCTACCAAGAGAGGGGCCTGATAAACTCCTATGCTTTCTAACACAACCAGGAAGAACTGCATCACAGAGAAAGTGAACTGCAGGAAAGAGCATCAACATGGAACTTAATCCAACATGATGTCACTGCATCAAACACATCCAGAACACTGCTGAGCTCCTTTTGTGCAGCTGCTACCCAGCTTAGAGTCAACCGAATGGCCCAGAAAATTCTCAATGTAAAATATGGAGTATAATAATTCTAAATTGCTAGATCCCCTAGGTACTAAACAAAACCAGCAAAGCCTTCTTTATATACGTGTGCATGTGTGTGCCCGTGTGTGTGTGTGTGTGTGTGTATATATAACATATGTATATGAAATACAAGGCCTCAAATTTTTTGTAAAAAGTCAATTTCCAAGTACAATGTCAGACACAGACTCAGGGATAACCAGGCATAACAGGATGTAAAGCATCATGGAAGAACCAACAAAACAAGAATAGGAATAGACCCACAGGAAGTTTAAAAGCATGCTTGCTGTGAGCATAAAGCTAAAGATGCACCTGAAATTTTAAAACAGCTAGAAATTATAAAATGTGACCTAAGAGATTTGGAAAAAATAGAGCCTGCATGAAATTTTCAATTAAAAGCTGACTGCATGACTTATTAGCAGATTTGGCAAACACAAAGAGAAAACTAGCAAACTACAAGAAACATGAGAAAAATGTTTTGAATAAAGCATGGGAAGATGAAAGGATGAGAGGTGCAGAAGAGAGGGAAGAAACCATAAAGGATAGAGGGAAGTCTAACGTGTGTGTAATCAGGGCCCCAGAAGAAAGAGAGAGAGAGAATGATGCAGGAGCAATCACTGAATACATAATAGCTGAGAATGTAGTAAATCTGACTAAAAAGCAACAAACCACAGATCCAAGAACTTTAAATAGGGTCAGTGAAGAGAGATTATACCTAGGCACATGACACTAAAATGATGAAAACCAAAGAAAATAAACTCCTAAAGGGAAATTGAGGCCAGGTGCGGTAGCTCACTCCTGTAATCCCAGCACTTTGGGAGGCCGAGGCGGGCAGATCATGAGGTCAGGAGTTCAAGACCAGCCTGGTCAACATGGTGAAACCTCGACTCTACTAAAAGTACAAAAATTAGCTGGGTGTGGTGTCACGTGTCTGTAATCCCAGCTACTCGGGAGGCTGAGGCAGGAGAATCGCTTGAACCCAGGAGGTGGAGGTTGCAGCTTGAACCCAGGAGGTGGAGGTTGCAGTAAGCAGAAATTGCACAATTGCATTCCAGCCTGGGCAACAGAGCAAGACTCTGTCTCAAAAATAAATAAATAAATAAAAAAGGGAAATTGATAAAACTTGTTACTAGTACACAAAAACTAAAGAAAATACTAAACAGTAGTGTTAGAAGAGAAGGAGGCCAAGCACAGTGGCTCATGCCTATAATCCAAGCACTTCAGGAGGCCAAGGCAGGAGGATTGTTTGAGGCCAGCAGTTTGAGATAAGCCTGGGAAACAGAGCAAGACCCCTGTCTCTGCTATAAAAGAGAGAGAGAGAGAAGGAAATTGGCCCTGATGAAAGGACTAAGATGCAGGAAGAAATGAAAAGCAACAAAAATGGTAAATAAGAAAGTAAATATAAAAGCATGTTGACTGTATTAAATAATAGTGTCTCTGGCAATTCATAAACTGATATAATTACAACACACACGAGTATATAAGTTGGAAGAGAATAAAAAGATGTTTTTTGTTTAAAAAGGGTCCTTGCATTATTCAGAAAGGGAATAAAAATCAAATAACATTTAATACTGATAGTCAAAGATGCATGTTGTAATCGCTCATGTAACCACCAATATTACAGTAAAGAAGCATATAATTTCCAAACCAACCGAAGAAAGCATGATAAACTCAATGAATCAGAAAGAAGGTGAAAATGGAGAGAAAAAAGAATACATCAGGCAGGACAAATAAAAATAAGAAATGTGTGCTTCACACTCAAATATACCAGTAGTAACTTTAAAAGTGGATCAAGAAAAATATTTTAATGAAAACCCAAAGACTGTGTCAGACTGAGTTTAAAAACTCAAAACTATATTGATAAGAAAGAAAGACCTAAAGTATGTAGATACTAGAAAACAGTGTGAAAAGCTGAAAGAGATATACATGGCAAAGAGTAACAAAAAGAAAGTTAGTGTGCCTGTATTAATATTAGACAAGGTAATATTGAATCAAAAAGCATGTCTCTCTATAAAAAGCATGAATTTCATTTGAAAAGTTCAACTCATTTGAAAAATAAAAATGTCTAAATGTATATAATCCTAATAGCATAAACTCAAATTATAGATTACAAAAATGGACAGAAACAAAGGAGACATAAATTCACAAACTTGGTAACATTCCTAATGTATTCTTTTTTCTCTCCATTTTTGCCTTTTTTCTGATTCATTGAGTTTATCACATTTATCATCAAGTATCATTGAGTATTTCATAAAACAGTCAAAAAATCAGGAAGTTACGTAAAATTTGAATGTCACTTTTAATGAACTAACCTAATGGACACGTATAAAACACTGCACACAACAGCTGTAGAACGCACAGTCTTTTCAAGTACTCACACCTGGGCACGGTGGCTCATGCCTGTAATCCCTACACTTTGGGAGGCCAAGGCGGGTGGATCAACTGAGGTCAGGAGTTGGAGACCAGCCTGGTCAGTATGATGAAACCTCGTCTCTCCTAAAAATATAAAACATTAGCTGGGCATGGTTGTGGGAGCCTGTAATCCCAGCTACTCAGGAGGCTGAGGCAAGAGAATCGCTTGAACATGGGAGGTGGAGGTTACAGTGAGCCAAGATCGCGCTACTGCACTCCAGCCTGGGCAACAAGAGCAAAACTCCACCTCAAAGAAAAAAAAAAAAAAAGCATATTCAACTTGTACTATGTATCAAAGATTGTGGGATATTGCTTGCTTTCAGGGAAATTAAAAGTCTACTTGAATATATTAAGGAATACTAAAAGGAGAAATTAATGAGCTAGGTACCTATCTCAAAAATTAGGAAACAGCAAATGAAACAAAGTAACAAAGAAGAGTATACTAAACACAGTAGCAGAAAAAAAAATAAAAATAACTAATTAAAAGACAAATCTAGGAAAAAAGGAAAAATTATATAATAACAGAAATAAAAAAGGGAACATCAGTACAAATCCTACATACATCAACAGGTTAAAAGTGTTATGTGCACAACTGAATGCCAATACATTTGAAAATTTAAGTAAAAAGGACAGATTAATAGAAAAATACAAGTTTCTAAAATTTAAGAGTAGAAAAAACCTGACATATTCTCAATAGTTCTTTAACATTCAGCAAATTGAAAGGTAATTTGAATCTTTCTGCAAAAAACACTTCAGATTCAGATGGTTTCCCCAGTAAATTTGCCAAAAATTTGAGGAAGAAATAATATTCACTTATATAAACTCTTCCAGTAGTGAGAACAAATACTTCTTAATTTATTTTATGAAGCTGGCATGGGCTTGATACTAAAACACAATAAACACATTAAAAAACACAAAAGTACAAGTCTATCTTACTTAGGCAAAAATCCTTAATGAAACAGTAGCATACGAATCCCAGAAATACATAAAAGATAATACATTAGGAAGATGAATATAGTTCAAGAATTCAAGATTGGTATAGCATTAGAAAAATCAATGTTATTAGACACGTTAACACAAAAAGAGAACAATCATATGATCAAGTCAACTGAAGCAGAATATGCATTTGATTCAACATCTATTCATGATACTTTCTCTTAGCAGACTAAGAATAAAAGAATCATTCATTTGTAAAGGCTATTCACCAATATTCTAATAAGATATCATATATAGTGGTACAAAGTTCAAATTTTTCCCTTTACATGTTGTACCAGGGAAAGAATGTCTGATATCACCATTTCTATTTAGGACTGTACTGGAGTCCTTGCCACTGCAATTAGGTAAGAAAAAAATAAAAGTATAATGACTAAAAAGGTAGAAATAATGCTATCATAATCCAAAAATAAAACGACTGTGTAGAGGATCTAAAACAATCTTAGAAACTTATTAGAATTAATACATGAGTGGCCAGGTGCAGTGGCTCACGCCTGTAATCCTAGCACTTTGGGAGGCCGAGGTGGGCGGATCATCTGAGGTCAGGAGTTCAAGACCAGCCTGGCCAATTTGGTGAGACCCCATCTCTACTAAAAATACATAAAAAAAAAAAAAAAGAAATTATCCAGGTGTGGTGGTGGGTGCCTGTAATCCCAGCTACTCAGGAGGCTGAGGTGGGAGAATTGCTTGAAACTGGGAGGCAGAGGTTGCAATGAGCCAAGATAGCACCATTGCACTCCAGCCTGGGCAACAGAGCGAGACTCTGTCAAAAAATAAAAATAATAATTAATACATGAGTTTAGCCAAGTTTCTGGATACAAGATCATCCACTATGTCTCCATAGACTGTATGAACATACATACACATGCATGTATACTATATTTACTACATGTAAACACATTGAACTCATAAACACACTATTTGTAATAAGCTAACAAAATCACTTTGCTAGGAATACAAAGTTATAAGATCTCAACAAAAGTGTATAAGATCTCAATAAAAGTGTATAAGATCTCAACACTGAAAACCATAAAGTATTATTGAGAGATTAAAGATGATGCAAACAAGAGAGAAATAGTGGGAACTGTGTACTGTGTTACACAGATCTGGGGTCAGTGCCTGCCTCCACCTGCTGCACTGTAAAAACTAATCATAAATCCAATATCTGGCATCCTATTAAAGATTATCAGGCATGCAAAGAAGCAAGAAAACCAGGCCCATAATAAAGAGAATAAGTATGTCAGCTTAACCTAACACAGAAGAGCCATGGATGTTAGAATTTGTAGAAAAGGACATTAAAGCAGTAATTATGCTGGCTTTCCAATAATCAAAAACTTCAGTAGGGACATGGAAGGTAAAAAAGAGACCCAAAATTGAACTTGTAGAGATGAAAGCCACAATATCTGACACAAAAAATAAACTGAATGAGATCAACAGCTGATTAGAGACTACAAAAGAAAAATATAGTGAACTTGAAAAATAGTAACCAAAACTATCCAAACTGAAATACTAAGAGAAAAAAGAATCAAAAGAGAGGATTGGTAAGTTGTAAAACAATTTCAAGAAGCCAATATTCTATTACTTAGAATCTCCAAAGAAGGGGAAGGGTATGAAGGAAAATTTGAGTAAATAATAACTGAAAAGTTTCCAAACTTAATGAAAACTATAAACCTACAGATCCAAGAATCTCAAACACCCAAATTATGAAGAAAATTACAAAGCACATCATGATCAATTTGCTTAAAACCAGTAATTAAAAAAAAAAAAACAACTTGAAAGCAGCTGTGTTATGTACAAAGGAACACAAGTAAGAATAAGAACAGATATTTCATTACAAACAATGCAAGCAAGACGACACTTGAGCAACATTTTTAAAGCCACAAAGTGTAAAATACGATCAACCTAGAATTCTGTACCATGTAAAGATATTTTTCAATTTTAAAAAAGGAGGGTGTAAAATAAAGATGTTTGCACATACACAAAAGCTGAAAAAAATCCACACCAGAAAAAAAATGGTAAAGGAAGCCATTCAGGCAAAAGGAAAATATCAGTTGGAAATATGGATCTACACAAAAGAATAAAGTGCACAGGAAAAGGCAACTGTGTTTGTTTGTTTGTTTTGTTATTTGACAGCAAGCTCACCATTAAGCTCTAGGTGACTTTAGTGCTCTTTTCATGAGCATGGGTAAGTATGTAAGACTTTTTCCTATTATCTCTGCAATATATAAGCAAAATGTATAATCAAAAATAATAACATTTGTTTACTACATATGATGATGATGACGACAGTACAAAGTCTGGAAGGAGAGAAATGGAAGGACTCCATTGCAAAGTTCTTTTACTATATGTGAACTGAAATAGTATCACTGAAAGGATAGATCAGGATGAATTAAAGATGTATCCAACAAACCTTGAAGTAACCTCTAATGAAGAGGTACTACTAATGAGAGAAAAAAGGAGGAGAAAAAGAAGAAAAGGGTCGCAAAGAGAAGATGGGAAAACAACTAGCAAGATGATAGGCTTAAATCTAATAATGGCATTAATCACATTAAATGCAGAAGCTTTACACATTTCAATTAAAAGGCAGAGACTCTTTAAAAAAATAAGCAAAACACTCAATTTCTTGCTGCTAAAAAAAATGCACTTTAAATACAAGATGCAAATATGTTATGTAAGATTATGCAGAAACTAGTCAAAAGAAAGCTAAAATGGCTATATTGCTATCAGACAAAGTAAGTTTCAAAGCAGAGAATATTGCCAGAGATTTTAAAAAGGGCCAAAATGCCCCTAAACAACAAAGCTTCAAAATAAATGAAGCAAAATTGATAGACCTGCAAAGAGAAATACACATATCTGCATTATGTTCAGAGGTTCAATAGCCCTTTCCAATAATTCCCAGAAAAAAAAAGGCATAAAATTAGCAAGAACACAGAAGACTTGAAAAACACCATCAGCCAGTGTTACCTGTTTGACATCTACAAAATACTCCACCTAAAAACAGCAGAATGCACATTATTCTCAAAAGCACATAGAGCATTTAGCAAGATAGACCAATATTTTAGGTCCTAAAACAAGTGTCAACAAGTTTACCATAACTCATATTATATAAAATACTTCCCATTTGTCTGGGTAATACTTTTTTTTGATTTGACCCCAAAAGGACAGGCAACAAAAACAAAAATCGACAAGTTTGGTAATATCAAACTTAAAAGCTGCACAGCAAAAGAACAATTAACAGTGTGCAGAGACAACCTGCGAATAGGGAGAAAATATCTGCGAGCCATATATTCATTATTGCAAGCTATTGTTGAATAATAATGGATTAATGTCCAAAGTATGCAAGGAGCTCAAACACCCAATAGCAAGAAAACAAAGAATCAAAGTAAAGAATGGGCAAGGGATCTGAATAAACAATTCTTAGAAGAAGACATACAAATGGCCCAAAGACTTATGAAAAAATACCCAACATCACTAATCATTAGGAAAATGCAAATTAGAACCACAATGAGATATGCTATCATACCTGTCAGAATGGCTATTATAAAAAAGATAAAAGATATCAAATGTTGGTGAGGATGTGGACAAAGGGAACACTCATACGCTGTTGATGGAAATGTAAATTAGTGCAGCCGTTACGGAAAACTATATGGAGGTTCCCCCAAAACTAAAAATAGAATTACCATATGAATCAACAATCTCACTTCTGGGTATTTATGCAAAAGATTTGAAATCAGTTTGCCAAAGAGATGTCTGCACTCCCATGTTCATTGAAGCATTATTCACAATAATGGAATCAACCCAAGTGTCCATCAACAGATGAATGAATAAAGAAAATGTGGTATATATACACAATGAAATACTATTTGGCTTTAAAAAGAAGGAAATTCTGTCATTTGCAACAACATGGATGGAATTAGACTACATTATGCTAAGTAAAATAAGCCAGGCACAGAGACAAATATTTCATATACTCACTTATGTGTGGAATCTAAAGCAACCAAACTGAGACGCAGAGAGTATTACTGGTAGAACTGTGGTTACAGAGGCTGGGAGTTGGGGGAGATGGGGAGATGATGGTCAAAGGGTACAACATCTCAGGTAGACCACACCATTTTGACTACTGTAGTCTTGTAGTAAACTTTGGAGTTAAGATATGTGAATCTTCCAACTTTATTCTTCTCTTTCAAGGTTGTTTTTGCTATGTGGGGAACCTTGTAATTCTACATAAATTTGAGGATTGCCTTTTTTATTTCTGCAAAAATTCATTATGGTTTTGACAGAGATCACATTGTAACAGTAGATTGCTTTAAGTAGTATGGCATCCTAACAATATGAAATTTTCCTATCCACGAACATAGGATGTCTTTTCATTTATTTAAGTCTTTTAAAATTTTTTCAGCTACATTTTATAGTTTTCAGTATATAAGTCTTTCACCTCCTTGCTGAAATTTCTTCCAGGTATTTTATTATTCTAGATGCTGTTTTCTCTAATTGTTTATTTTATTTTATTTTGTGATTTTTGTTGTCAACTAATCACTTATAATTGTATAAATTTATGGGGTACAAAGTAATGGTATGATTTGTGAATACAATATAGAATAACTAAATTAAGCTAGTTAACATATCTATCACTCCAAGTACCTGAAGATTTTGTGGTAAGAACGTTTGAAATTTACCCTCTAGGTAATTTTGAAATGTACAATATTCCATTGCTAACTATATTCACCACACTGTACAACAGAACTCAAAAAAATGTATATTTATTCCTCCTGTCTACCTGAGATTTTGCTCCCTTTGACCCTCATCTATCTTCCTATCTCCCCCATTCCCCAGCCTCTGTAACCAGAGTTCTACTCTCTGCTTCTGAGTATGGTTGCTTTGGATTCCACATGTAAGTGAGTACATGAGATATTTGTCTTTCTGTGCCTGGCTTATTTTACTTAACATAATGTTGTCTAACTCCATCCATGTTGTTGCAAATGACAGAATTTCCTTCTTTTTAAAGCTGAATAGTATTTCATTGGGTGTGTATACCACATTTTCTTTATTCATCTGTTGATGGACACTTAGGTTGATTCCCTGAGATTCCCTGAGGAACACAGGAAAAGGCACCCCTAACTGCACCCCCAAACAAGTCACTCTTAAGGGCAGGGCTGTAATTTTTGCTCCATTTTTCAGGACTTCTTGTGTTTAGTTCCATAAAAGACTTGAGTCAAGTTCCCAAGAATATGGCTGCACAGAAGTGTACATTGCCCCCCATCCGTGGCTAGCATAAAGGGCTGAAGTTTATATATATATATGTTAAAGACAGGGTCTCTGTCACCCAGGCTGGAGTGCACTGCCGTGATCAGAGCTCACTGTAACGTTGACCTCCTAGGCTCTAGGGATCCTCCCACCCTAGCCTCCCAAATAGCTATGACTACAGATGTACACCACCACACTCAGCTAATTTTCTGTTCTTGTAGAAACAAGATTTAAAAATGCTGTAGAGATAGGAGTCTTGCCATGTTGCTTAGGCTGGTCTCAAACTCCTGGCCTCAAGCAATCCTCCTGCCTTTGCCTTCCAACGTGCAGAGATGACAGGTGTGAACCACTGTGCATTCATGGGCTGCAGTTTTTTATTTTGTTCGTTTTGTTTTTGTTTGTTTGTTTTTTTAGATGGAGTCTCGCTCTGTCACCAGGCGGGAATGCAGTGGCATGATCTCGGCTCGCTGCAACCTCCGCCTCCTGGGTTCAAGAGATTCTCCTGCCTCAGCTTCCCGAGTAGCTGGGACAGCAGGCGCGTGCCACCACGCCCAGCTAATGTGTTTGTATTTTTAGCAGGATGGGGTTTCACCGTGTTGGCCAGGATGGTCTTGATTTCTTGACCTTGTGATCCGCCCACCTTGACCTCAAAAGTGCTGGGATTACAGGCCTGAGCCACCGGGCTGCAGTTTTAAAGGGAACTGACAGCAGTTGTCGTAAGTGGTTACTACTGCAGGAGGGCGTGAACTCCAGCTTTTGGAATTCACAGATTTAGGTCTGTGTGTTCTTTTTTCTTACACACGTAGGTAAGACAGCCTTAGGTATCTGGGTCAGACAGAAAATGGAAAATCATTGGCTAAGTTGGTCAAGGCGATCTCAGAGGCAAAGTCATCCCGGCCCTGAGAGACCCAAGGTCCAACATAAAAGTGGGATCCCTCGTTTCTCACACTCTGAGTACTTGCCTTCTAGCAGACCTGCCTTTTTCATGTATATTTGGCCCTGTAACCTGCAAATATTTACAGAAGTGGAAAAATCTTCCTAAAGATAATTCAGAATTACAACAGCCATTATGTAAAACATTCCAGATGAACAAAACTATTTATTGAAGAAGTGCACCTGAGTCCTGGGCTCCGCAAACTGGGCAGAAGGAATGGGATTCTTATTGGCATTCAGGATCCTCGAAGAGACAACAGGATTCCAAAATAGCCTTTTATAAAGATTCACTACAAAAAGCTAATGAAAAGCTAAAAATGCAAGAGATTCCCCATACCCTATCCTACTTTATCTGAATATTCATGATCTACTCCTGAATATTCATAGGCTAACACTCTGTCTGAATTGCCTTTTTCCTTTGAAATAGCAGTTAAACAGTTTCCTTATAAGAACTACCCAAAAATTCAGGAGATAATCCCCAACGGACTTACACTCCCTAGACAGAAATAGAGCCAGGGCCATAGTTCAAACACTTCCTAAACCTAGGAAAGACCTTTGAAAGTTTTCTAAATAATTCAAGGTCTTAATTGTGACATACGACCTCTGGATACCTGACTGCTGCCAACTAATACACGTGTTGGTGGGACCTGGGGAGGCCCAAAAACGAATGAAAGAGGCACACTGATATTTTCTGAGAATGAGAAGAACCTGAGAAGCCTCACTGGACTGCTTATGGGCCAGGCAGTGCTGAAACAGCACGAATGAGCTTTTGAGAACCATTCCCAGTGTTTCAGCTCCATGGTAACCAACAAGCTAGAATGGTTTGGGGACTGCCCTGGAGCACTTTCTAATAGGTGACCCCTAAAC
Source organism: Chlorocebus sabaeus (assembly GCF_047675955.1). Classification (NCBI taxonomy): domain Eukaryota; kingdom Metazoa; phylum Chordata; class Mammalia; order Primates; family Cercopithecidae; genus Chlorocebus; species Chlorocebus sabaeus. The sequence goes on along the minus strand of NC_132929.1, from coordinate 2,993,980 downwards.
AACAGTTTCCAAAACATTGTTGCCACTTGTGCAAACAACCAGGACACTAGAAAAGGGCCGTCTCAAAGATTCCCAAGAAAGCCCCTAAGAGCAGTCTGCCCAGCCTCTGAAAACGGCCTCCATGTTCACCACCAGGACAAATGGGCCTCTGAGGGAAGCACCAGGAGGCTTCTACCTAATATTCTTTGCCCATTCATTAGCAGGCTCTACGCCCTAAGTCAATAATCTAATTAAGAAACAAAGCTGAAAAGTCCACCTCTGGAACTAAACCTGTCTTTAAAATACAATTTTCTGACATTCAGTTAGCTAATTTTGAAACTCTTTGTAAAAGAAATTTACATCTATAAAGGAAACCTCCATTTGTAAGGGTGTCTCCTTCTCTGTACTTAAACCACTAGAAACTTTTACTTTGGGAAAGACATCGGCTCAACCTTTACATGACAAACCTTACCTTTCTTTAATGTACATTTCCTGCCCATCTTGCCTTAACTGGGCCTTTATCCCTTCTTTGTTTTGGCAAATGATAGTATCTAGATCTAAGTTCCGTTCATTGTTTTCCTTGTTTCGTTTGGGAGCCATCCCTTTGAGAGTGCAAATTGAGGGTTGCCTAGCTAGCAATTGTTGAGGACAGTGGAACAGGGAAGCAGAAGACTGACAGTCAAAGGAAGGAGAGAACCCTGGCAAATGAAGACTCTTGTCAGATCTGCTTCTATTTGTGTGTCTGTCTATATGTCTGTATGTGTTCTATGTATGTGATATTTCCCTGCCAAAATATGTGAGAGCTCTGATTAACTGGCTTAAAGAAAAGTGAGTGCTGGCCGGGCACGGTGGCTCACGCCTGTAATCCCAGCACTTTGGGAGGCCAAGGTGGGTGGATCACGAGGTCAGGAGATCGAGACCATCCTGGCTAACACGGTGAAACCCTGTCTCTACTAAAAATACAAAAATTAGCTGGGCTTGGTGGTAGGCGCCTGTAGTCCCAGCTACTTGGGAGGCTGAGGCAGGAGAATGACATGAACACAGGAGGCAGAGCTTGCAGTGAGCCAAGATCGTGCCACTGCACTCCAGCCTGGGCAATAGAGTGAGCCTCCGTCTCAAAAAAAAAAAAAAAAAAAAGAAAGAAAGAAAAAAAAGAAAAGTGAATGCTTAAATCAAACATTCTATCAGAAAGAAACAACAACTCAAATGACTTTTGATTCACACTACCTGGGTAAATCTTTGGGAAACAAAACTGGTTTAATATTGCTGGTTTAATGAAAACAGTTGTGTCTTGGCGACAGCAAAATACCCGTGTATTTAACTTCAGGGTTTTTGCTTAGGTGCTGACTAACATTTGCATATTGTAAAAATGGTTCACAGGGAAAACTTGAGATGATGGCTAGTTTAGTTCAATATCTCATAAAATTTTCATGAACAGCTCAAATATAACTGTTAAAATGAGTAAATTAGGTACATTCAAACAGCTATAAATATTTATAAATGAATTCTTCATAGTTTAAAAAATCTTTTTGGTAACTTAAAACCTTAAAGTGAAATTAAGTAATAGATACTCATTAAATGTTTAGGTCATTTCTTGATAAGTCAAAATACTAAGCATTCATCATTAAGCATAAGTTAAAAGTTTATATACTTTGACATCTTATTTTTATATGGTAGAGAGTAGATAAATATATCTGGGTCTGTTAGTAAACATAAAACAATTGTTCTGTGATGAAGTTACATGTTTCCAGTAATTATAAAATGTAAATTCATAAAATGTTGGTATGTGACAAATAAAAATTGCATATTTCCTAGGTTTTCACAAATCATAAAGGTTAAAATTCAGGTTAAAATTCTAATTAATGTATCTAATTAGAACTACTAGAGAAAAGGAAAACAATTTTGTATGCAAAATGTACAAAGAAAGTAAGATGTGTTTTTGGTGAGAAAAATCTTGAGAAGATAGGAGGATGTATTTTATGTTTAAAAAAAAGCAATTCTATCTAATTCAAAGGTTATTCAGAGATTTTTTTATCAAAATACAGATTTAAGAAGGAAATAGAAAAAAGGCAGAAAGGAGCAGTAAATAGGAGAGATGTGAAAAATGGTATAACTATAAGGATTTATTTTTGGTAAAAAGATTAAAAAGTTGAAAAAAGAGTAATTTATTTCTTTTGCATGACAGATAACTTTGTGTGGTGAAGATTGTTAGATATGAGTTCTAAATTTCTTTTCAGAGTTAGTATGTCAGTATGTTCAATTCTTTGCCTTCTACTTTTAAACTTAACATCCTCGTAAAGCAACCTTTTTCGATTACCTACACCACCCTAACTCATTCCAATTACCTGCTACCTGCTCCGCCCCCACCCCATCATTCTCTTTCAATTAGCCAATCGGAATTAGCTTAGCCTGTGCGGTCTAACCCTAGCCAATAGGGGAACGACACAGCAGCAGGGGCCCCGTGTGTCAGGGATAAGAACCCCTTCCCCTCCCTTGTCAAAATGTGCGCTCGCCATTGTTCCATCTGTAAGGGCACACCCTTCTATACAGAAGTAACTTGCCTTGCTGAGAATTAAAAGGAAAATTTTATTTTCGAGTGCTATTTATTTTGCAGCACCGAAACTTTATATATAACAAAATGATAAAGGGAAAAGGCAAGTAAATTTTTATCCTCAGGTAGAAGGCATAGGACAAAATGGAAGGTTTAAGCAAGATGTAGGTTTGTGCAAGATTAATCTCATGAAAAGAATTTTATGTGTGATCAGATTGACTAAAATTAGAAAATTTAAGTTTTTAAAAAACTGAGCATTAATATGAAAAGTACACTGACGGGAGGGAGGAGTTTGAGCCTCTGTGTTAGAACAAGGTTTTCTTGGAGCATTCCTCTGCCCTTAATAGAAAACTGTGGGCCGGGTGTGGTGGCTCAGGCCTGTAATCCTAGCACTTCTGGAGGCCGAAGCGGTGGATTGCTTGAGACCAAGAGTTCGAGATCAGCCTGGACAATATGGTGAGTTCCTGTGTCTACAAAAAGTTTTCAAGAAAATTAGCCGAGCGTGGTGGCACATGCCTGTAGTCCCATCTATTCAGGAGGCTGAGGAGGAGAATCGCTTGAACCTGGGAGGTGGAGGTGGCAGTCAGCCAAGATCACACTACTGTACTCCAGCCTGGGTAACAGAGTAAAACCCTCTCTCAAAAAAAAAAAAAAAAAAAAGTGAAATGTTTTTCTTTACCTTTTAGGTAACTGGCCTAGGAAACTGATTCTATGTTTAATCAAGATAATTTCTTGTGCTTTGTGTCTTTGAAATCTGACACTTTGGTTTTATTTCATAAGATCTATGTTCCTATCTGATCATGTAATTTTTTTGTTGTTGTTTGAAATGGAGTCTTGCTCTGTCACCAGGCTGGAGTACAGTGGTGCGATCTCAGCTTACTGCAACCTCTACCTCCCGGGTTCAAGCAATTCGCCTGCCTCAGCCTCCTGAGTAGCTATGTAATTTAAACCTTGGATATTTGACAAACTTTTCAAAAAACTTTTGACCCAAATTAACTTTAGGACATTCCAGAAAGCCCTGGAACTTCTAAAAGGAACTGTAAAAGAAAGCGACTAAGCCAACATGGGCTTATCGAATATTTTAAATTATATGGGAAGCACTTTCAAAATATGGAATGATGTTTAGCCTTCGAGTTAGTTATATGGATGTGTTATTAATAGATGTTCCAAAATCATATAAAGTTCCTAGAAATCTATGTCTTCGTATAAATGCTATCAGTCATAATTTTGGTTCACGAATAACCAAATTTCTTTGTCAACTGCATTGCCATGGCCATTTTAAGCCTTGGTGTTCACAGTAATTGCTTTATTCAGATGCCTTTCTGGAAGCTTCTTGCAAGCACTGACAGTCTTAAAGTGTTATGTCTTCAGGGCAGTTCATGAAAAGAACGGAAGAATGAAAAAACTCTGACAAGTATATAATTTCTAATAATTTTGAGTTCATAGCATTGGGCTGAATTTCCAAAACTAGAATGAAGAAACTGATGGGTTTGTACTAAGCAAGATCACAGCAGGAATTAATTACATGAGGCTGGGCACGGTGGCTCACGCATGTAATGTGAGCATTTTGGGAGACTGAGGCAGGAGGATGGCTTGAACACGGGAGCTTGAGGCTGCAGTGAGCTATGATCATGACATTGCACTCCAGCCTGGTGACTGAAACATACATACATATATACCTATATACATGCACACATACATACATAACACATGTGCCTACCATGTGTTTCAGTCATTCCACCTCTGGATTTATCTAAGAGATGTGACTAAGAGAATGAAAGACTATGTCTTTGCAAAGACTTTTATATGAATTTCCATAGCATATTTGTTTATCACAACCAAAAACTGTAAACAACCCAAATGTCTATCAACAGATGAATGAATCCAAAAGATACATAGTTGAGTTATACTATATATCTCAACCAAATACTACTCGCAATAAAGAGAAAGAAACTATGAATACCTACAACTTGGACACATCTCAAAATATTTACACTGAGAGAAAAAGGTCAGACAAAAAAAAAAAAGGACACACTGTATTATTCCATTTCTACCTCTTAAAAATTCGAAATAATCCACAGTGCCTGAAAGAAGATCAGTGGTTGTCTGGGGCCGCTCTCGGTACCAATTTACTGTATGAGTCTGTTCTCACACTGCTAATCAAGACACACCCAGCCGGGCGTGGTGGCTCATGCCTGTAATCCCAGCACTTTGGGAGGCCAAGACGGCGGATCACGAGGTCAGGAGATCGAGACCATCCTGGCTAACACAGTGAAACCCCGTCTCTACTAAAAATACAAAAAATTAGCCTGGCGTGGTGGCGGGCGCCTGTAGTCCCAGCTACTCGGGAGGCTGAGGCAGGAGAATGGCGTGAACCTGGGAGGCGGAGCTTGCAGTGAGCTGAGATCGCGCCACTGCACTCCAGCCTGGGCAACAGAGCGAGACTCCGCCTCAAAAAAAAAAAAAGACATACCCGAGACTGGGTAATTTATAAAGGAAAGAGGGTTAATTGACTCACAGTTACCACACAGAGTCCCCACAGGGGCAGCTCCTAGTGGAGCTATGAGAAGAGGGCCGAGGTCCTCCAGACCCCAGAATGGTAGATCCAACGAGAGCTTGCGCTAAGCGCCTGGAAAAGCCACAGACACTCAAGGCCAGCTGTGAAAGCAGCCAGGAGTGGGGCTGTACCCTGCAAAGCCACAAGGGTGGAGCTATCCAAGGCCGTGGTAGCCCACCTCTTGCATCAGTGTGACCTAGATGTGAGACATGGAGTCAAAGGAGGTCGTTTGGGAGCTTTAAGATTTAATGACTGCCCTGTGGATTTTGGACTTGCATGGGGCCTGTAGCCCCTTTGTTTTAGCCAACCTCTCCAAATGGCCGTATTTACCCAATATCTGTACCCCTATTGTATCTAGGAGGTAACTAGTTTGCTTTTGATTTTATAGTCTCATAGGCAGAAGGGACTTGCTTCGTCTCGAATGAGACTTTGGACTTGGAGTTTTGGGTTAATGCTGGAATGAATTGAGACTTTGGGGGACTGTTGGAAAGGCATGGCTGTGTTTTGAAATGTGAGGACATGAGATGTGGGTGGGGTGGAATGATACGGTTTGGCTGTGTCTCCACCAAAGTCTCATCTTGAATTGTAGCTCCCATAGTCCCCACATGTTGTGGGAGGGATCCAGTGGGGAGTAAATGACTCAGGTGTCGGTTTCCCTCATGCTGTTCTCGTGACAGTGAGTTCTCACGAGATCTGATGGTTTTATAAGGGCCTTTTCCCCCTTTTGCTTGGTACTTCTCCTTCCTGTCACCATGTAAAGAATGACGTGTTTACTTCCCCTTCAGCCACGATTGTAAGTTTCAAGAGGCCTCCCCAGCCATGCCAAACTATGAGTCAATTAAACCTCTTTCCTTTCTTAATCACCCAGTCTTGGGTATGTTTTTATTAGCAGTCTGACAGTGGACTAATACAGGAATGCACTGGCACAATCATGGCTCACTGCAGCCTCGATCTTCTGGGCTCAAGCAATCTTTCTGCCTCAGCCTCCCGAGTAGGTGGGACTACAGGAATGCACCACCACGCCCAGCAAATTCAAAAGGAAAATGTTTGTAGAGACGGTGTCTCACTGTGTTGCCAAGGCTGGTCTCAAACTCCTGGGCTCACGTGATCTTCCCGTCTTGGCCTCCCAAAGTGCTAGAATTACAGGCGTGAGTCACTGCGCCCGAGCCTATTTATTTATTATTTTAGAGACAGGGTCTCACTCTACGGTGTGGGCTAGTGTGTAATGGCACAATTGTAGCTCACTGCAAACCAGAACTCTCAGGCTCCAGGGATCCTCCAGCCTCAGCCTCCTAACCAGCTATGATTTGGCATGTGGCACCATGCCCAGCTAATTTGTAAATTTTCTGTAGAGACAAGGTCTTGCTACGTTGCCCAGGCTGGTCTTCAACTCCTGTCCTCAAGTGATCCTCCCACCTCGGCCTCCCAAAGATTTGGGATTAAAGGCATGAGCCTGGCCAAATTATACATTTTAAATATGTGCGGTTTATTTTACGTCAGTCAGACCTCAATAAGGCTGTTTAAAAAATGAAAGAATGGCTAAAGTTTTCAACTGATAATTAACTAACGATGCTTTTTTTCAAGTGGCACACATTTTCCCAAACTTTTGATTTTCTGAAAGACTCTTACTGAGCAGCTAAAAACAACCAGTTAATGAACTGCCTGTCTTTAAGAAACTACTGTCATCTGACTTATCCAAGGCTATTTTCAACTTAGGGAAAGCGAAGCTTATTTTTGTAAGATAATAATTGCTCCTCCACCTGCACTCAATTCATTCTCGAGCAAAATTAACGTGCTGAGAATAAGGGTGTTATTTTACATCCCTAAATTGCATGCCCATGGAATTCTTGAAATAAATTATTTTCAGTGGGACTGGGCATCCTTTTAATTCTAGATCACTAATTTAACATCCGCTCATCTGTTTGTCTTGAATATCAGCAACCAGTGAGTCCGACTCATCCCAGACGACAGCAGATGGCCAGGCTCCTCCCCCTGCATCCAGACTCACTTCCTCCTGGTGAAGCTGGCTCTCCAGCATCCCTTCCAGCACTGGGCTCCCAGAAGGACGCCTCTGAGGCTTCCATGCACATGATTGTTAATTTTATGTGTCAACTTGAGTGGGCCACAGGGTGCCCAGGTTAAACATTGTTTCTGTGAATGTCTGTTCTCGCTCATTATTTGGGAAAGCTGGAGGAACACAGGCTGCAGGTTAATGAAGACCAGGACACAGCAAGACACTGATTCTGCAGCACCTGCTGTAAAATGATTCACTCCAGGAAGCACAGGATCAGTGCAAATAAGTGCTGTTAATAATTAACTACTTTGCAGATGAAAGCTGGCCAGCTATAAGCTCCTCCCCTGTGGATCAATCAATAGGCAATGGGAAAAAAGCATCCCTAAAATTATATCTATAGGAGAACACTGTTTATTTTATTCAGAGCTTTTCAGAAGTACACTGTTTGTAAAAGATAACCTCTCTGTGTCTTCTTTTAAGTGCCCTAATTAATGAAGTATGAAAATATCAACTATGTCAGGAGAGCAAGATCACAGAAGCTGATTATCCCACTTGCATCCAAAACCAAGGACAATTAGAGAAGAATATGCCTAATTATGTCCAGGTGACACCCATGCAACACAGGGCTTCTCAGTCTCCAGTGGGTACATCAATCCTCCAGGATCTTGTCAAAATGCAGATCCTTGTCTCAGTAGATCTGGGTGGGGCCTGGGACTCTGCATTTCTTAGAGGCAAGGGGGGAGGCTGTTATTCCACTGACCCGACAAAGACTTACGAAAACCAGGAATCCTGGGCAAAGAGCTTTCCAACCTAAGATGCATGGTGCAGCATGGGCTTCCAGGACTCAGGATGTTCCCTGCTGCAGGTGGCAGGTTTGAGTCCCCCAAAATGTATATGTTAAAACTTAGCCCTTAAAATGTATGTGTTTGAGTCCCCCATGGATATGTTAACCTAGTCCTTAATTTGATAGTATTTGAAGGTGGGTCCTTGGGAGGTGATTAGGGCATGAGGGTGGGGCCTCATGAGTGGGATTAGTGCCCTTCTAATAAGAGACACTCGGCCGGGCGCGGTGGCTCAAGCCTGTAATCCCAGCACTTTGGGAGGCCGAGCTGGGCGAATCACGAGGTCAGGAGATCGAGACCATCCTGGCTAACCTGGTGAAACCTCGTCTCTACTAAAAAATACAAAAAAAAACTAGCCGGGCGAGGTGGCGGGCGCCTGTAGTCCCGCTACTCGGGAGGCTGAGGCAGGAGAATGGCGTAAACCCAGGAGGCGGCGCTTGCAGTGAGCTGAGATCTGGCCACTGCACTCCAGCCTGGGCGACAGAGCGAGACTCCGTCTCAAAAAAAAAAGAAAAAAAAAAAAAAAAAAAAGAGACACTCACTCGAAGCTCTGCCTCTCTCTCCGCCATGTGAGGACACAGAGAGAAGGGGGCTGTCTGCAGGTCAGGGAAGAGGGCCTTTGTCAGATGCCAGATCTACTGGCGCCTCAATCTTGTACTCCCAGCTTCCAGAACTGTCAGAAATAAATGTCTATTATTTATAAATGACCCAGTCTGTGGTCATTTCATTACAGTATTAGGAACAGACCAAGGTATTCCCTTTCCAACAATCTGAGCTATCCTTCACTTCTTCCCATCACCTGAAATACAAAGGGTTATCACTCAGCCTATGATGCTAGAAACCGCAGAGGCTCCACCTTTGGGTGTAGGAGTGCCATAAGCTGAACACTCCAGCCTGCTAACGGCAGAGGGTAATTCTGGCTTCTATTATTGGGCCCGGGAAATGAGTACCATTGGGGCACTGAGACTGCAGGGAAAGGTAGGGAAATGCACTTCACTCTATTAAACCTCCCGGCGGAAGCGTCTGCCTGCTAAATGCTAGTGAGGAGGCAGGACACACACCAAACAGCATCAGGGCTTGCTTCTAGATGATTTTCTCCTCGAAGCCCAGACTTTAAACAACCCTGATGTTTGAGGTCAAGGGTCTCTGGGGAGCACCAGCAGCCCTGCAGAGCCCTCGTGATGAAGTCAGCACAGCACACGGGGGGTGTTGTGTCTGGCTGGCACGGCCTGGCGGCTTCGTGGAGAGACTATGTTTAACAGCCACTAGCATAGTAATCCAATATTCTCCACTCCTCTGTAGAATACCTGCCAATAACGACAACATGTGATCAAATAATTCCCTTTCAGCATCAGAACTTTCCATTAGAAACACGTCTACCTGCCCCTGCCGCTGGTATCTCAGAAGCCCCCAGAACATTTGGCACCTGCCCCTGCCGCTGGTATCTCAGAAGCCCCCCAGAACGTTCAGCACCTGCCCCTGCCGCTGGTATCTCAGAAGCCCCCAGAACGTTCGGCACCTGCCCCTGCCGCTGGTATCTCAGAAGCCTCCAGAACGTTCGGCGCCTGCCCCTGCTGCTGGTATCTCAGAAGCCTCCAGAACGTTCGGCGCCTGCCCCTGCCGCTGGTATCTCAGAAGCCTCCAGAACGTTCGGCGCCTGCCCCTGCCCTGGTATCTCAGAAGCCCCCCAGAACGTTCGGCGTGTCCAACTTGCTGTGGTTTTCTGGCACCAAGAAAGCTCAGGTTAAAGTCAGAGACTCAGCGTTGAACACCCACATTCCAGAATTCTGCCTGTGTAGAGCCTCTGATGATGTCACATCCCTCACTGCGGCTCTACAGCTGTCCCGCTCTTATGTGCAGGTGGGCAGGTCACTCCTGAAGTCCTGGGCAAGGAAGAGATCACTGAGACGCAGCTTCCTCCTTCCCAGAGCTCAGGCTGGAAGCTCCTGGCCCTGGACCGCCAATTCTCATCTAACACCCAAACTCTCCAGCCTCACCTTAATTCTTCCAGCTCTGCGGATTAGACAGAGGTATTGTATTCATGATCAGGTTCTTCTCACAGAAACACAAGCCCTTTTCTCTACAACTTCACTCCTGGTGCCGGCCTCGCCTTTCCTCCAGGAGCCCGCCTTTCAATGACAGCAGCAGCAGGGCAGTGCCGAGGACGGCCACCCTTTTGAGCACTCACCACCTGCCAGGTGCAGTGCAAAGGGCAGGCTAGAAGGACCTCTGACATTCCCATTTTGCAGATGTATTAGTCTGTTTTCACATTGCTAATAAAGACATACCCGAAACTGGGAACAAAAAGAGGTTTAATTGGACTTACAGTTCCCCACAGCTGGGAGGTCTCAGAATCACGGCACAAGGTGAAAGGCACTTCTTACATGGCAACGGCAAGAGAAAAATGAGGAAGAAGCAAAACTGGAAACCCCTAATAAACCCATCAGGTCTAGTGAGACTTATTCACTGTCACGAGAATAGCACAGGAAAGACTGGCCCCCCTGATTCAATTACCTCTCCCTGGGTCCCTCCCACAACATGTGAGGATTCTGGGAGATACAATTCAAGTTGAGATTTGGGTGGGGACAAACTGTATCAGCAGATATTGAAACTGAGGCCCAGAGAGGTCAAATGATGTTCCTGGATTACAAGCTAGTGAATGCAGGAGGCAGACCCCAAAGATCACTCTCCATGCCACACTGTAGCCTGCCTGTATAATCAAGTGCCTCCCTGTGCTGTAGCCAAGCCCTCAGACCCAACATCCTCAAGCCCCCAAATGCTCCACCAGCGTCTCCCTCCCCAGGCCCAGCCCAGCGGCCCACACCCCTCCTGAAACAGGGCTTCCCTCTGAGCCCGGAGAAGAAGTGAGGAGGGCAGGAAGCTCCACCAGCCTCTACTGTAATTGGATCTTCCTCCTGGCAGTTCTCGGTGACAAGAAAGGGCCATGAGGTACTCACACGCACTGAGGAACCACGTGTTCAAACACTGCCTCCAGGCCCCAACCCAGCCGCTTCCATTGCAGCACCCCAAGCTCAGCGTCTGTGCCGCCTGCAAGCGCTCCTTGGGCCTCAGCAAAACGTCCTAGAACACAGCCAGGTGCCATGGGACTAGAGCTGCAGCTTGAGAAGGTGCCAGTCCCAAAAAACTCCTGAAAAACACTCTAATTGGGGTTTTGTCAATACTATAAACTAGTGGAACCCTTTCTAAAAACAAAAAACAAAACAACTTTAGTGGGTCCCACATAACTGAGTACATGGACATGCACTGGCAGACACAGACACATACACACACTTTGCCCTGCTTGGTTTCTTAGCATCAGCAGTTTCAAGAGGGCTGCTACATAGCACATTACAGTCAGATGTGTGGGCAGCAATCAAATTCCCTTCTGCCTGTTCTGGTCTAGAGAGCCATTCCTTAACTTTACCATGGTGTTCAAAGGCGACACCCACCACTGCAGGCTTTTCAGCCTGAGAGTGCCGAGGTTAGAACTGCAATTTTGGCGCATCATTCTGGCAGGTGCTGCAGCAGAACGTAGGGTTTCCTGCAGAGGGGAGATGGGTGGACACGCTGTGGCACCCCTGAGAAAGTGAAGGAGGTGATCCTCCCTCCTCACCTGCCCAAGTCGCTGGGTTTTTTTTTTTGTTTTTTGGTAGCAATAGGGTCTCAATTTGTTGCCCAGGCTGGTCTCAAACTCCTGGGTTTATGTGGCCCTCCCAGCTTGGCCTCGCAAAGTGCTGGGATTCCAGGTGTGAATCACCATGCCTGGTAGAGCCCTCTTTTCACTACTGGTGTGAAACAAGTCTGGATTACTTTTATAATGTTAAACAAGCAGGGAACAGGGAGAACACTACGTATTGCTTCCAGTGGAAAATTATATCTTCCTTGAAGGAAATGCTAAGAACTTTTAAAGAAGATTTTAGTTAAGGGTTAAAAGGTTTTCCCTCACTATTTCTTTTCTTTTTTTTTTTTTTTTGAGACGGAGTCTCGCTCTGTCACCCAGGCTGGAGTGCGGTGACCGTATCTCCGCTCACTGCAAGCTCCGCCTCCCGGGTTCACGCCATTCTCCTGCCTCAGCCTCCTGAGTAGCTGGGACTACAGGCGCCGCCACCACGCCCGGCTAGTTTTTGTATTTTTTAGTAGAGACGGGGTTTCACCGTGTTAGCCAGGAGGGTCTCGATCTCCTGACCTCGTGATCCCCCGTCTCGGCCTCCCAAAGTGCTGGGATTACAGGCGTGAGCCACAGCGCCCGGCCTTCCCTCACTATTTCTAAAGGAAATGTTTAGTAGAGTTTCTGTCCTGACATTGCTTATTAATGCCTTGACTCTCACACGCACGTGCATGCACACACACTCCGATGCTGAACACTCCTATCAGATTTTTGAAGTCTGCCCCGTAGTAAAATCCTCATTCCTTTTGATCCACTGTGGTCCACAGAGCTTTTACTTTTACATGCATATAGGCTGGGCGCAGTGGCTCCGGCCTGTAATCCCAGCACTTTGGGAGGCTGAGGCGGATGGATCACAAGGTCAGGAGTTCAAGACCACCCTGGCCAACATGGTGAAACCTCGTCTCTACTAAAAATACAAAAAAAAAAATAGCTGGGGGTGGTGGCAGGTGCCTGTAATCCCAGCTACTCAGGAGGCTGAGGCAGAGAATTGCTTGAACCCAGGAGGCAGAGGTTGCAGTGAGCCGAGATGGCGCCACTGCACTCCAGCCTGCGTGACAAAGCAAGACTCTGTCTCAAAAAAAAAAAAAAAAAAAAGGACATGCATATACTAACCATAACCATCAGCTTCCTTGAAGGCTGCAGCCAGCCAGCCGGGGAAGTGGCCATCCTGCCCCGGTGCCTCAGCCTTCAGCTAACTTTCTGGAGCTGCAGTTTCTAGCTGTAGGTTCATCACGAGAAAACATTTTCCTCTTCCTGATAGTGGAGAGAACTGAGATGCAGTGAAATGGATTGATCTGAGGTGATCAGCATGGTGACGCCACCATCCAGGAATCGGGGTTACTTTCACTCTGAACCTGCACTGCGAGCGGTCGAATTCTACCCTCCCCAGATTCATGTGTTCAAATCCTAACCCTGGATACCTCAGACTGTGCCCTGATTTGAAGACAGTTTTTACAGAGGTAATAAGGGTTAAATGAGGTGACTAAGGTGGGCCCTGATCCAACAGGACTGGTATCCTTAAAGAAGAGATCAGAACACAGACATACACAGAGAGACGACCACCTGCAAGCCCAGGACAGAGGCCTCAAGTAAACCAACCCTGTCGGCACCTTGATCTCAGACTTCCAGACTCCAGAACTGTGAGAAAATAAATTTCTGTGGTTTAAGCTGCCCAATCCACGGCACTTTGTTATGGCAGCCCAAGCCAACTATGAGGTACGCATTTAAAACACGACCTGGGCGAGGTGGAGAGGGGCCCCACCCATGTTTTCAGCCGTCCCTGCCTGTGGATTTCAGCCAGGACACCCCCCAGGGCTTAAAGCTGAGACTTCGTTTGGTGTCCGCATTTGGACTCCTGCAGACTAAAACCTCAAGCGAGCAGAGATGACCCCAAATTGCTGGGTGGGTCCCAAGGACACAGAGTCATCACGGGGTGGTCCCTTCCTCCTTGCCCAGACACAAAGTCTACCTTTCTTTCTGGTTCCTCAGGGGATTTCCATGCTGGGGTGGAAAGGTGAGTTCCCGAGTGCCAGACCCAGCAGGAACGGCTGGTGTTCCTGGCTGCAGTGATTTAGGGTCACGGGACCATGTGTTCTCTGGGGACTGGAACACCAGCCTGACTGTCACGGCTCAGGGACACGTCTTGACCTGTGCACCAAGCTGCCACCACTACAGGCCTGTGTCCTTATTGGATGAGAGGCAGATCCCCTAATGTGACCTACAGGAACCAGGGACTTAAGAATTCCCTTCCCCCAACACGTGCAGGCCAGCGAGTGCAGGTGGGCAGCCAAACACTGCATTTACAGCATACATTTTCAAAACCTTCCAGCCCATCAAATCGACCCACGCGTGCCAGTGCCTGGGATGTCAGAAATGCCGCATGCCGCATGTCTGGAGCACCCACCACTAATACTAACAGCAGGAGTTCAATTCGGAGGTGCAGAAATATTCTCGGCCACCTGTGATTCCTTCCCGACTGGACCGCAGCTGCAATCGGCCCAGCCCAGCCCAATCAGCCTCAGCAGTGACAGCAGTGGTGATGCTGCTCTGCGGAGATGGCCCTGAGGGGCTTCATAGCCAGGCCCTGTGCCCCAGCTGTCGGCCGCGAACCTGGCCCACCACTCACTTGGGCCCCAGCCGGCCAAGGGGCTGACTCCCTCTGAGTCTCAGTGGCTCCTTTGCTAAATGGGAGTAATAACAGCACCTTCTCAGAGCTGCCAAGAGAACTAAAGGAACGAAGGCCTGACACACTCGAGTGCCCAGTGTCAGCTGGCACTGTTACCCAGCCAGGAGAAGGGAGTAGTGGGGGTTGTCACTCTCACCAGAGGGTTGCAAAGGAAAATAATAAATCTCAGGACCCCCAAACTTAGGCCCAGAGGTGGAGTCAGGCAACACACTGCTCCAGATGAGCGGCTGTCACTGGCATTACGCATCATCCAACGCCCCAGGGACAGGAAAGAGGCATTTCTGCAGGGCTGCCTGCAGGGCAAACCCACCTGACAGCAACACCTCCAGCCTGCCCTGAAGGTGACTGCATGGCAGATGTGCCTGTGTGTGTGTGCTGAGCTAGGACATCTGGGCGTGGCCAACCCAGAGATTTGTTCCTCGTCTGTGATAAGCATCTGAGCCCCCACCTGTCCTGTGGAACTCGGGCCGCACAGGGGGTTGAGGCCCTGAATTTCGGGTTAAATGAAGGCTTCCAGGTGGAGGTCGCTCAGGTGAGGGTGTCAAGTGAAAATGCTGTAGAAAGTGCATGCTGTGATAAGCGGTAGTGGTTTTCCTGTTCAGCCTGTCACCACCGGACTCTCTCCCGTCTGTGTAAGCCCCTAATCAAACCCCGTGTCACACTTCCTGGCTCTGGGTCTCTCCTTCCGCCTCTTAGACCTGTGCCTTCCCCACTGAGGTTAACAGGGGTGCAGCACAACATGCCCCACAAGATCACACATGAGGACACTGTTTGCTGGCCACCCATAAACAAACACGTGCCAGTCATAACATGAAGAGCCCGGCACGGCAGCTCACGCCGGTCATCTCAGCACTTTGAGAGGCTAACACAGGAGGATTGCTTGAGCCCAGGAGTTCAAGACAAACTGAACAACATAGTGAGACCCTCCTATCTCTATAAAAAATAAAAAGAAAAAACGTTAGGTCTGCGATCTCAGTCTAGCTGCTAAAACTAAAGTCTGTTGGATTCCACATTAGTAATGTCCACTACAAGCTTATCTTCCCAGGTACAGAACAAAGACAAAACTCCTTTCTCCACCCACCCAGAGATGTCCGCATAATTGATTCTGTGCTCTCTGTTTCTCTTCACACATTCACTTTGTCTGATGGAAAAATGTGGATTTACTGAACACCAACTGAAGTCTAAAGGAAAGTGACCATTCCCTGGCTGCCTGCCTTGCCCCTCTTCCTGCGTGCCTCCTCCTGCTTTAAGGAAATGTATGAATACCACACCTCTTGAAAACCCCCCTAATTTTTTTTTTTTGACACAGAGTCTTACTCTGTCACACAGGCTGGAGTGCAGTGGCATGATCTCGGCTCACTGCAACCACCTCTGCCTCCTGGATTTAAGCGATTCTCCTGCCACAGCCTCCTGAGGAGCTGGAATTACAGGCGCCCACCACCACGCCCGGCTAATTTTTGTATTTTAGTACAGACGGGGTTTCGCCATGTTGGCCAGGCTGGTCTCGAATTCCTGATCTCAGGTGATCCACCTGCCTCGGCCTCCCAAAGTGCCAGGATGACAGGTGTGAGCCACCACGCCTGGCCTAAAAATCTCTCCAGAAAACAGCCACAGGTGTCTGTGGTTCCTATTTTACCGGGACACATCCTAAAGCTGGCTTAACAAACCTCAGTTGATTGACACTTCTGCCTCAGTCACTCATTTCAGTCGTCAGGGATTACTGGCTTTCTGAACACTGACTCAGAGCCACCCCAATTCCAGGTTCTGGGCTGGGGCTGAATCTCTGGTCCACAGGTGACTTGCAGAAAAGGTAGGGCTCTCTCCTCCCAAAGTCCCCCACCCACCCACCAGGCCCTGACGGCTCTGATGCTTGCAACAGTCTGATCTCAGCTTCAGAACCTGACTTTGCACCCGAAACCTTTCCATGCCCACTTTTAGCCTTAAAACAACACTCAAAATCCCTGAGGGTGGTTTCCGTGGCCTGTGCAGGCTTGCTGGGCCGAGGTGGAGCTGTCAACCTCAGAGTCTGTCCTCGCAGAATTTCCTGCCTGGTGGCCAAGGCTCCAGAATGCTTGATAAAGGCCGGATGAGCAAACCAGCTATTTGAAGTTTTGTCCAAAACAAACCTAGATCCATAGTGCTTTGAAGTTGGCCTTCTTTACCACACCAATGAAAGGGCTTGTTTCTCGCCAAGGGCTGGTGCCAGTACGGCAAAGGTCAGTTGTGACAGGTGAGTGGAACGACCCTGAAGCTCTGGCCCAATTCCTAACCTTGAATCCCCCGGCATGCACCCAACCCCCCCACTCCAGAACGCCAGGGAAGACGGCTCACCACCAGCAATGACACCCACATTACTTGTCCTTTTACAGTTTTGGGGGGTGGGGAACATAAGGCATTCGGACAGACACACTACTGAAAAGGGCTTTGTAAAAACTGACAAACTAAAGAAGTTTGCCTTAGGCCTGATCTCAGCTTGTTTAAAAGTCTCATTGGGGTTCCTGAAGTCATTTCCTTGGCACACGGATTATTCATTAGCAATGGTGAAAAAGCCTTGAATTAATTTCAACATTAAACGCAACTGAGATGTCAGGAAGGCCAGTTGCATCCACATCCCAGGAGGTAATGGTGTCTTCTGAAGTCGAGTTCTTGCTTTCTTTAAAGGTCGATTCCCTTTTAAGTTCTGGTTTACGTGACTATATGAAACCGCAAATGTGCCCATGAATCTCTGCTGCTGTGGACGCGTGAAACTCTGAGGAAGCCCTGACACCACAGTGAACCAAGATACAGCCTTCCACTGGAGGAGCACACGCAAACCGAAAGCGCGGCGTAGGCTGAACGAGCGGAGCCGGCTCCTACCATTTCACAACATGAGGGTAACTCACACGTCTGCGGGGGCCAGGGGCTGCCGACGGGTCTTGTGTTGTGCTCTGTGGACGCAAGGACGTTCCCTCTTGTTGTAAGCCGTGCTCGTAAGACAAGCAGAAGGGAAATGACACACAGCACAGGGCCTCCACCAAGGGAAGAAGGCTCCAGAGTCCAGTCAGCAGAGGTGGACCACATGGGCACCCCTCACCTAATGCATGGGCTCACAGCAGGTCCTCAACAGCGAGACTGGAAACTCCAGATTCCCCCGGGGAGCACTCTCTTCAGAGCAATCCACTTCTACAACACTCTATCTCAGCCCGGGAGGGAACGTTTATCCTCTCCTACATTTAGAGATAATACAAAGTGATAACCTAATAAAGCAAAATCACTTCATTTTGCTTTCTTCTTTGCACACTCTTGCACTTACTTGCACACTCACTTGCAAGAATGTTTGCACTCACACCTGTCTGCATACACACTCACACAAACACACACACCTAAACATCCACACACACACACACACACACTCACACTCACTCATAAGGAGACGCTTACTGTTAACTAAGTCAGTCTCACATTGTCAGCTCTTCTTACTGGTAAGGAAATCCCTGCTCCAGAAACACACATACACACAGAGAAAGTTTCAAACCCTTTGCAATTGCTGATGCAATTAAAGTGCATTTAGGAAAATTGGAGATTTTATTAAATTCCCCCCCTTTTTTTTTTTAACAGTGAAAATATAGTCAAAGAGAAAAAAGGCATTTCACATTATATGCTGCCTTGAACACAATTAAAACATCTTACTGCTTTGGTTGTCTTTTTACTTCTGGAATAAGAAATCATTTCCAGTCACACAAAACTTTTTAAGTTTCCACACAATATAATAAGATCTTTTTGGATAAATATTTCAGACTAGTCAAATTATTATCAACTTCATGGCATTAATGTATTCATTTAGATCAGAGGTCCGGGCGCGGTGGCTCACGCTGGTAATGCCAGCACTTTGGGAGGCCGAGATGGGAGGCTGAGATGGGTAGATCACCTGAGGTCCGGAGTTTGAGACCAGCCTGACCAAGATGGAGAAACCCCATCTCGACTAAAAATACAAAATTAGCTGGGAGTGGTGGTGCAAGCCTGTAATCCCAGCCACTTGGAAGGCTGAGGCAGGAGAATCACTTGAACCCGGGAGGCAGAGAGGTTGCAGTGAGCCGAGATCGCACCATTGCACTCCAGTCTGGGCAACAAGAGCAAAACTCCGTCTCAAAAAAAAAAAAAGATCAGAGTGCTGGTGCTGTACTCTCTGTACATGGTGATTGAATAGACTATAAATTAAAGGCAAAGAATCCAATGTGAAGTCACCAGAAATAAAAACAAAAATCTTAGGACCAAACTTATATTGCCATGAAATAAACACAGTTAATATGAGAAAATGTGGTATGTCTCAAGTAATCATATCACCTACCAAACTGAATTTCTTTGAATATCCACACTTGCTGGAATTAAAAATTTAATCTAAATAAAGCTATTGTATTGTCAAAGTCATTTATTTCTGTCTTTCCTGTTACCAGATTTAATGTCCTTTAAGAAAATTATGAGATTGTTAAATTTAAAAACAAAAATGTCTCAGTACAATTTATGAGCTTGTTGACTATCCTTCAACATATAAGAGAAAAAGATGTAAGCCTCTTCGTCAAGGCTTAAAATTGATCGATCTGGTTAACACACCCAGGTAGCTGTCTTTGTTTTCTACTTCGATGACAGATTATCCTGCCTCCTTCAATCCCATGGCCAATGGAGCTAAATTTCATGAAAGACTAGCAACCTGAAAAGCGCAGGGAAAAGAGACTTGGGTACGAAAACTACCTTGCAAATTGTACTTTTTCACTTCTAGTCTTCCTGTGATAAAGACAATTTTGGAAGCATGTGTAGGTAGCAGTTTTTTTTAAAAAAATATTTTGTCTTCTACATATTTGGACTTTTAGAGTCATTTTCTAAGCTTCCGAATTCTGTCAAGTAACTTTGGGCAGGACTGACTCTCCTCCGTAAAGAAAACTGCCGAGTCACAGCCTGAATACACCGGGCCCCCAGAGACTGGTCACAGGGTATTCACAAAGTAGAGGGGAAGCTCTGTCTCCGCCTTAGCATCCTGCAGACCTGACTGTGAAGGTACGTGTTTAATAGTAGTGTTTGTCCAGCCTAGGAAGTTTCCACACTCCTTTCATCTTTCTTCCTTATTTGGAACATACACCAATGTGCACAGACACACGTGCACACATTGCGCAGGCCTGGGAAGAATCAGCAGCAGATCTTCCTGCAAGCCTGACAATGACTGCTCCCCACAGCGCTGCACAGAGCACGTGGGTGTGGCTGGGACTGTGGGCACTAATCCAAACAGCTCCACCCAAGAGACAAACTTGGAAACTATTTTCTCAGTAAATTAACCCACACGGAAGTCACCTCTGGGACGGCTCTTCCCGACTGACGTGTCCTCTGGGTCTGGACTCTCCAGCTGTTCTCAAGCAGGCTGGCCCTGTCCCCGCCTCACCCCGGCTGAAATTCCAACACTCATCTGACATTTCATATCCCTGTTTCTGCTTTCTCGTCTACAGTGAGCACCGAAGACTCCAACCGTCCATCTAACTTTTCACCCAGATCATGTAAGCGCCATGAGAGGAAAGATGCTCCCAGTTTTCATCAATGCCCCTCCTAGAATGGGGTTAGAATGCTCAATACATATATTAATAAATGCTCAATACATATCTGCTGAATGAATTAAAACTTACAAAAATGAGTCTTTGAAAACACTGAGTTTTATATAAAATTATCAGTCTAGGGATCTCCGAGTTCTGCAGAAATGACAAATGTTACAGAGGAACTAGAAACTGCTCCCCGCAGAACGTCTGAACGTACGCACCTTCGTGGCACGGCTGCAGGGCTGTGCGAGTGTGCAGGTGACAGAAAGCAGACACCCCACGCAAAGCGGAGGCACCCGCTCTGAATCCACACTGGTGGACGGGGTGGGGGAGGGGAGGCACCTTGGGAGAATCTCCTGACTTCACTTTTTCTGTTTCTCATCTATAAAATGGTGTGATAATCATTATCTCACAAGATTTATACTTAAAACTCTGTGAAACTGTGTTTAAAAATGTTTGCTCTACTACAGTTGTGGGAGATACAGCAGGCCTGACACTCAGGAGGTTAAACAAATGTGAGTCGTTGCCTCAGAGTGTGATGCTCCACACAGGGGCCTCTCTCAATTCTTGGATAACATCCATTCAACTCCAACCTTTACATCAAATCTTTACGTCTGAAGATCTCTGTTTCTTTTTCCAGAGGTGAAATAGCTGGGTGATTTAAGGTCCTGGAGCCATCAGCCCAGTGTCCAGGCCTTGTCTTCGGATTCTGGGGTCTGGGTGGGCCATGCCTTCAGGCTTTTGTTGTAGCCCCTCAACGCTGCACTTTTTCCAACGCTCTTCATTAAATACAACCCTATTCCACCTCTGGGGCACCTTCTGACCGACATCATTCCCTGTAGTGCCTGGCACCTGAGACCTCTCCATCCTGGTCCTCAGAGTCAGTTTCAAGCTCCTCTTTCTAGAACCTCCCTTGACCTCTCAGATGGCCCTAAACCCCTAACAAAAGCCCCCTGGACTCATCTCACTGCTCCGTACTGGGCATTGCTGGTGAATAGGCCTGAGTCCTCCAGGTATTGGTCCTGGGGCTGGTCTTCAGGTGAGGTGTGTGTGTGCATGCGTGTGTGTGCGTGTGCGTGTGTGTGCGTGTGCGTGTGTGTGCATGCGTGTGTGTGCATGTGTGTGCATGTGTGCATGTGTGTGTGTGTGTATACCTATTCTGCACTGCCCACCCCCTCCACGTTTCTCCAGGGCTTGGCCTGCTCCACACTTTCCCCACCTCTCAGTCTGGGGTACCCAGGACATGTTCCTGCAGACAACATGGGCCCTCTCGAGCCTAGGCTGCTGCTCCATGCACCCTCTCAAAGGTGGGGCTCCGTGGCGCTGCTGTCCAGAGAGCTGCCACCAGTCTTCATCCACTGCAGCGAGGGCCTGGCTCCAGCAGTGTCCAGGGACCAACAGCCCCTGGCATCTAGCAAGTTCCCATGCTTGGCACCTCCCTGGCAATGGCCGCCCCGGCCCCCAAGGGAAGGCTTCCAGCAGGTTCCACCAGTGAAGCCCCTAAGTAACTTTTCTGCCATCCCCCAATTTGAGGCTGTGGCCGCTGCCATGGGTCAGGTGTTGGGAGGGCGCTATGAGTAGGAGAACACGTCTGTCTCAGAGCCAGGGGCAGTGGCTGTCCCTTCATCAGCTATTCCCCGTATACATATATATTCGAGACAGAGATAGGGGCTCTGTCCCCCAGGCTGGAGTGCAGTGGCGTGATCACAGCTCACCACAACCTCAAACTTCTGGTTCAAACCATCCTTCCCACTCAATCTCTGAAGCAGCTAGGACCACAGCTGCACACCACAGTATCTGGCTATTTTGTTTTTGTTTTTTGTTTTGAGATGGGGTTTCCCTGTGTTGCCCAGGCTGGTCCGGAATTCCTGGCCTCACACAATCCTCCTGTCTCAGCCTCCCAAAGTGCTGGGATTATGGGCGTGAGCCACTGTTCCTGACTCCTATATTCTTCAGAGTCCTCTTTACTTCTTATTTATTTATTTATTTTTTAAAGATAACAGCTTTATTGAGATATAATTCACTTATCATTACTTCTTACAACTCAATCCTCAACTAAGAATTCTTCACATTAGACTTTCCCTGATTGAATCATGTGTGATTTCTGTCTCCTGATTGGACCCTGCTGTATACACCAAGTTCCTGCATTAATGCCACTTCTAATTTAAGTGATTTGCAAAAGGGCTCCCACTTCCAACTGACCATTCATTAAACCAGTAAAATATTATATTGTATTTCACATAAGTCAGTACACAGATTATTACCAGTTCTTAACCTGTCTGAGACAAGCTAACTCGATATTATAAAAAAACTAATTGAAACACAGAGTACTTAAATGTTCTTGGCATTTGTGGTTTGTCAATTGCTGGGGTTTAAAAGTCAGAGACTTGCTTCCTTTATTTTCAGTGGGGTGGTTCATAGATTTCAGAATGTAATGCATAAATGGGAATTTGGATACCAAAAAAAACGTCTTTGGACCTTTAGGGAAAGAGGAAAAAAAAAACACCCAAAAACCAGAAAGTGGGGGAAAAAAGGTAATTGGGACCAGAATGTGCATGCAGGTAAAGAATTTTGGTGCTAATAATACCATTTTTAAAAAACCTTCAGAATTGTTTAGGCTGTTAATTTGGTCATTTTGACCAGATCATGGCTCAAAGCTACTTCCTCAGCATTCCCGGGGCCCTGAGAAGGGTGACGTAGATGTGTCTGTCTGCAGCCATCCTCGAGTTTTAAACATCCAACTTGTAAGCAGCTCATTTCTATAAAGCACCACTGAGCTATGAAGTGCTGTGGTTATTGTTTGGGAAAAAAGCGAGCGGGGGAGGATTGTAGATATGACTGGGTTCAGAAGTTGAAGATCAGAAGATAGGAAATGGGCAAGTTCTTTTTTTTTTTTTTTTTTTTTTTTTTTTGAGATGGAGTCTTGCTCTGTCACCCACGCTGGAGTGCAGTGGTGTGACCTCGGCTCCCTCCACCTCCCGGGTTCAAGCGATTCTCCTGCCTCAGCTTCCCGAGTAGCTGAGACTACAGGCATGCGCCACCATGCCCAGCTAATTTTTGTATTTTTACTAGAGATGGGGTTTCACCATGTTGGCCAGGATGGTCTTGAACTCCTGACCTCAAGAGATCCACCTGCCTCGGCCTCCCAAAGTGCTGGAATTACAGGTGTGAGCCACCGCGCCCGGTCGAGGAAGTCATTCTTGAGAGTTGATCAAGGAGCTCTGTCTGTGGCGTTCCCCTACCTGCCATGCCAAGCATGCATGCCCCACCCTCCAGTGCTTCAGTTCTGCAGTATTTTCCACCTGTGTGAGGTTTCACCAGTTAGATACTCATCTGCATTTGTTTAAGTGGCTCTCACCCTCTGTGCACATGGGCTGCCCCTTTCAGAGGTGACGTTTGAGCTGTCAGCCCTCTGCCTGCCCCTAACTCTAGCTTGGACCTCGGGAACTGAGGGGGGTGCTGTCCCTGGCTGATGTCAGCGTGAGTTCACATCCCTGCAGAGGAGACGGGGCAGGTCTAGGGGAGAAGCTGAGAGTGAGGCCAGCTCACGCCCATGACTTACTGAAGACAGCGGGGGTGGGGGGGGGGCGGGGAGCACGAGGGCCTGGGGCGAGGGGGTGGCAGTGGATGGGGCCCTCACTTATCACGAAACCCTGGAGCGCAGTCATGGAGAAGCCGGGCGTTGCCGGGCTGTGCCTCGAGGGTCCCTAACTCTTTCACCAGCTCTCCTGATCTAAATGAGATCACTTCATTAACAACAAAAAAATACTGTTTTAAATTTTTATGTCTGTGTTGCCTTATTCCAAAAAGATTTGAGGCAGTTCACAAAAATACACTTGGCATAAAAGAAGGTAAAAAGAAAAAAAGTAGATGAGGAAGTCACGGCGGAAGTCAGCACGGGTGGAACACTCAGGCAGATGCTCGTGCGGCAGTGACACCTGCCGCAGGCGGGCTGGGCGGGTGAGGCGCGGAGTACCTGGTCTGCTGCAAGCGTGTCAGGCGTCTCCCCCTGTGACAGTGGCCGGGGGCATCTAGAGCGGAGGCAGGGATGCTAGAGCCCCCCACAATCCCGCCCAGCCGATCGCTCACCCCCCACTCCCTACAGTGCCCTCGCTGAGGTCCACAGAGGGCAGAGCCCACTGCCCCAGGGAAGCCCGATGGGCTGGTGCTGAGGCCGATGTGGGAGGGCACTGTCTGATAGAGGAGGAAAACCCCAGCGGCGTCCTCCCTGTGAACCAGAGGCCGGCTTTCCCACCCTTCAAGGCCAGAGCAGGGCTGGGAGAAGGGGGCTCAGGAGGAGAAGGCTCGGGCCAGGCCCATTTCCTTCTAGGGTCTTCCTGATCTCTGAGGGCTCCTGCCCTGTCAGTTCACCTGGCATTAGCACCTCGCACCCCGGGACAGACCTGGTGAGTACGGCCCTTTCTCCCCAGGGCAGGCACAGAGGTTGGGCAGCCCCATGGAGTCGGTGTGTGAGTGCAGCTGTCAGATCTGTTTCCGTCCAGCCTCTCACCCCTCACGCTGCTGCACGGTGGCCGGGGCACACCAGAGGCAGGATTCAGCTACGAAGACCTGGCGCTGAACCCAAACACCCTTGAGGAGAAAATGTTCCTGAGCATCCTGGTGGGGACAGGCCGTGACTCCTGCTGTGTTGCCATTTAGTGAACCGGTGAAACTGCTAGGTACGTGTTGACCATCAGCTGGTCATAAATGGTCCTTGTAACTTTACAGGAACAAATAACATTCTGAGAAACTTAGACATGGACAGGGGAAACCAGAGTCAGAAAAACTGAGTCCTGCTTCCCACAGTCACAGGCAGGTCATGGGCTCACGTAGGTCAGGGGTCCTCTCGGACCCGCAGACTCGTCTACTAGGGAAAACAACCTGGTCTGACAGAGAGGAAAATGCAGGTGCTCTGAGCCCCGGAAGGCTGTCACGGGGACGCTGTGTGGCTGTGATGCCTGCGAGGCCCTGGAAACGTGGGTCACTTACAAGCTCCGAGAAGCCGCGGACCACCTGCCGCCGCTTCAGGTTGGTCTCTCCGTCCAGGTTGGCGGTCTCGATGTGGCACAGCCCGTCAGGGTCACTGGAGGAGAGCAGCAGAATGTCCGCAGGGAAGATTTCGTTGCAGCGAAGACGCACAAAGTCTCCCACGTGGATTTCTTTCCAGAATCGGTTCACGTACTTTTTTTCTTCCCTGGAAAACAGACTTTGATTAATGAAACTCACGAGACATCGGTCATGGCTGGATCTGGGTGATGGGCACGTGGGGCTCATGTGGCAATTCTTTCTACTTTTGTATAGGATGAAAATTTTCATAATAAACAGGTGTTTTAAAAAGAATATTTGGCCGGGTGTGGTGGCTCACGCCTGTAATTCCAGCACTTTGAGAGACCGAGGTGGGCAGATCATGAGATCAGGAGTTTGAGACCAGCCTGACCAACATGGCAAAACTCCGTCTCTACTAAAAATACAAAAATTAGCTGGGTGTGGTGGCGCATGCCTGTAATCCCAGCTACTCAGGAGGCTGAGGCAGGAGAATCACTTGAACCTGGGAGGCGGAGGTTGCAGTGAGCTGAAATCATGCCACAGAACTCCAGCCTAGGCGACAGAGTGATATTCTGTCTCGGAAAAAAAAAAAAAGAAAAAAAAGAAAGAATATTCATACCACTGAAGCCCACTCAAAGTAGAAGAGTATCCATAAAGGCCACATATTGTATGACTCCATTTACATGAAATATACAGAACAAGCAAATGCATAAAGACAGAAAGTGGATTTTCGGCTGCCAAGGGCTGGGGGACAAGGGAGTACGAGTCACAGCTTAAAGGTAAGAGGCTTCTTTCTAGGAAGATTTGAATATTCTGGAATTAGTGACAGCTGTACACCACTGAATGCACTTGAATTTTTCACTCTTAAATGATTAAAATGACCACTCCTATTTCTACACTCAGAAGAGCCGAACACAGTGACTCGACCAGGCATAGCAAGCCAATGTTCACGGCAGCATCACTCAGAATTGCTAGGAGGCGGGATAATCCACGTATCCATGAACAGGTGAATGACAAACAAAATGGAGTATTATCCTTTATGAGTATTATCTCATAAAGAGAAATGCTATAATACTGAAGACACTACGCCAAGTAAAATGAGCCAGTCACCAAAGGACAACTCTTGTCGGTTCCGCTTAATACCAGGTGCCCGGAGTGGGCAAATTCAGAGACAGAAAGTGGATTAGGGGCCACCAGTGGATGAGAGAGGCACAACAGGGAGTTATCGTTTTATGGACACAGAGCTGCTGTTCGGGGTGATGGAAAAGTTTTGGAAATACATCGTAGTGATGATTGTACCACACTGTAAGTATCACTAATGTCACTGAATCGTACACTTAAAAATAGTTAAAACGGCATTTTATGTGCATTTTACAATTTAAAAAATGTAAAATGGTTAAAATGTTAAATATTATATTTTGCGTGTTTCATCATAATAAAAAAACATAATTAAAACACGTGAAGCCATGGGAAACGGGACTTACACTGCAGCAGGTAAGGGAGACACTTGGCAGTTGGAAGGACCCCTCACCTCCCAGGGACACATTCCAAGCCACCTGCTTAGAACAATGCCCAATACAGTCAGCCTGCAGAACCTACGAGTCACTATCAACAGATATTTAGATTAAAACATAATTTTTAGATTTCTTCTTTAATTTTTTTTCCTGGAATAACAGGCTAACTAATGCCACAAAGGTCATTTGTAAGAGTTCCTTGAAGGCAGTTTTTGGCCATCTTTAAATAAGTGGAGGGACACAAATTTATCTGAACAAGATGTGTTACAACAGGAAATCTCATCAAGAAATTCTCTGGGTTGCTGGGTGCCATGGTTCATATCTGTAATCCCAGCACTTTGGGAAGCCAAGGTAGGAGGATTGCTTGAGGCTGGGAGTTTTAGACCAGCCTAGACAACATAGTGAGACCCCATCTCTGCAAAAGAAAAAAATTAAAAAATTAGCTGGGTATCGTGTCATAAGCCTGTAGTCCCAGCTACTTGAGAGGCTGAGGCAGGAGCCTCACTTAAGCCCAGGAGATCAAGGCTGCAGTGAGTCGTGAGGGCACCACTGCACTCCAGCCTGGGTGACAGAGTGAGGCCCTATCTCAAAAACAAACAAACAAACAAACAAACAAACAAACCTACCCTCTGGATGATACTGTAAAAGAGTAAAAAGCACTAAAACGCATTTCATGTTAACCATAACCATCTTACTAATCCTCCCACCCTACACCCCCCATAAAACTCTACTCTCGCCTGAATTCCAAAACAGCCAGGAGTTGGATCTGGAGGTGGACTGTGTTGGCCACATCTGTCAGGGGCCTGAGCATTGGATGAGAAGTTTGGGGAGTCTGCAGAGCTAGGAAGCCACGCACCAGTTTTCTCACTTCT
This sequence comes from Chlorocebus sabaeus, assembly GCF_047675955.1. Taxonomy (NCBI): domain Eukaryota; kingdom Metazoa; phylum Chordata; class Mammalia; order Primates; family Cercopithecidae; genus Chlorocebus; species Chlorocebus sabaeus. The sequence continues at coordinate 2,966,694 of NC_132929.1, read as the reverse complement.
ATTTTATTCCCCTGTGTGGATTTGAGGGACCCCCTGGCAAAGTTCAAGAGGCTCCTAGGAAGCCATCGGCTGCCCTAGAGGCTGAAGGGAGAAGAATCCCCTTTCATTTTAAATCTCTATGTTCTTAAATCCTCTAATTCAAGATCCACCAAATCACTTACGTACAAAGCAGAGCTCGGGGGCGCTACCGTGGGAACAAAGATGCTAGATGATGCAGTTCTGTCCTCAAAAACAAACGCAAGGCAAGCTGTCGCCACCAGAGAGCGCCCTTTGGGGGTTCTGGAGTCAAGCCCCTGAAAGTGGTCCCAAAGTTGTTCTTCCTGGGCTCACGCAAGCGTTCCTCAGAGCTGCTTCTCCCACTGCGGCAAGCTCGGTCACCTGCAGGCCATGTGGTCCCAGCATGGTCTGTCCAGGGAACCATGGGGTCCTCTGGCCATGCAGAGGCTCCTTCCTCAGGCCCCAGCCCGAGGTCTGAGAGGAGGCATGGCAGTGACCCCCAACCCCGGGCCGCCCAGCTTGCGACGGCCAATCTGACCCCTTTCGAGCACAGACAGGAAGCTTTGATGACTGAGACACTGACACGTCTAGCCATGTGCCTACTTGCTTTTCCAAAGGTCAAGCCTTGACTTCATGTCATTACAAGCTTTTTCGTCCTTCCTTCTCACAAGCACCTTCTGGGCTCCTACAGAGGACACGAAGCCATTTGAAAGGGCCTGTCCCTTTGGAAGAACGTTACCCAATGCTCAGTCACAGTTCGCTCACAGAGGAGGAAGGCAGCCTGTGCCTGAGCATCGGCGGGGCAGGCTTTGTGGCGATGGGGTCCCCAGGAGGCCGGGCAGCCCTGGGCCTTACTCTGGGCGGAGGAGGAGAGACACCACAAGGCACTGTCTCTGTTCAGTTTATGTTAACTACATTCCATGTATAACCCTCATCCAAAATAAAGTCGGTTTCCATCTGCTTTGTAATCATAAAACAGTAGCTTGCCTGCCCCATCCAGGAGGCTTTTGAAACAGAAACTTCAGGGGAGGCATCTGCGCTCTGCAGGAGATTCCCCCCAAGGACCCTCCACACATGGAGAGACCGGGGTGCCACGTGGAGACCTCAGGTCACTGTCCTGGTTTGCGGGGGCGGGGGAGAGGGTTCCTCATGGGCTGCAGAAAGGACGCTGGCTTCTAAGAAAAGGCCCTGTCCAGGTGCAGTGGCTCATGCCTGTAATCCCAGCACTTTGGGAGGCCAACGCAGGTGGATCACAACGTCAGGAGTTCAAGACCAGACTGACCAACATGATGAAACCCCGTCTCACCAAAAATACAAAAATTAGCCGCGTGTGGTGGTGCGTGCCCGTAATCCTAGCTATTCAGGAGGCTAAGGCAGGAGAATCGCTTGAACCTGGGAGGTGGAGGCTGCAGTGAGCCAAGATCGCGCCAGTGTACTCCAGCCTGGGTGACAGAGCGAGACTCCATCTCAAAAGAAAAAAAAAAAAAAAAAAGGCCCTGCCCCTGCAGTTCACAGAAATCCCTACCAGGGACGGACCCTGGAAGACTCAGATTCGGGAACCCCTTATGAAGGCACAGCGGGACAGGCCCCTCATTACTGCAGCAGACCAAAAAGGCAAGAGATGCCTCAGGGGCCCAAACCCTGCAACCACTCCAGCTGGAGCACCCGGCAAGGAGCCTGGGCCCACATCGACCCTGCCATGTCATCATTGGCTGCATTTCCCTGATTTTTAATCTTCTTATGATACAGATATATATATAGATATGTGTTTGTATATATAACTATATCATAGATATATATCTCATGATATAGGCAGATATAGGTATGTGTTTGTATTTACGTATGTGTAGCCCTCCTTTCCATGGGGGTATATCTTATTTCTTTTCCAGCCTTTCCTAATGTTCCGTGAACTGTGTCTCCCCAGAGACTACTTGGGGAGAGAAGCTCTAAAGAGGATTCAAGTTAGAATGAGGCATAAGGCTAGGCCCAAATGCAAAGTGGCTGGTGTCCTTATAAGAGAAAGAGGCAGCAGAGGCGTGCACACACAGCTGTGAGGACAGGGAGAACACGGTGAGGGAGTGGCCTCAGGAGGATCCACCCTGCCCACACCTCGGTGTCTGACTTCCGGGTTCCAGAACTGCGAGGTGATACATCCCTGCTTTTGAAGTCACCCCATCTGTGGTCCATTGCTACAGCAGCCCGAACTGACGAATACCCTTAATAATGTCCATTCTCGTGACTCTGGCTGGAAGGAGCAGCTCACAGCCTGTAGTGACAGAAACTGAGGGGCAGGCAGAAGCAGTGGGTGGCAGGAGGGGCATCTCACCCTGCAATTTATCCCCACGTGCAGGTTCTACACACCCCCAAGACAGAAATCAACCCCACTGGCACAACACTCTAACACCAGCCGCTCAACGCGCCCTGCTGGGGGTTTTTATCAGCGCAGACCTCTAGAGACAGGAAGAACGGCTGGCCGGGGAAGTCTGCCTGTGCTACTGAAGAGGACATCGCGGAGTGGGTGTCCGGGTCTCCGGCCCCGGTGGCTGGAATGGGGGCACCACCCACCTTGCCCAGGGGCAGGGTCTGCTTGGAGAAGGGACAGAGTCCAACGGTGACCAACTTTGAGTTCAAGAAGCTGGTGGGGCTGTGCGAGGCGGGTTCTCAGGTGGTGTCTCCAGCTTTGAAGACAGGCACATGGAGACAGAAATATTTGGGGGTCTTAAGCACAGAGGTGACAGCGGCCCCCACTGTGGATGCCGTCACTGAGAGCACCAGGGAGAAGTGTGGGGAGAAGGAGAGCTGAGGGCTGAGGACAGGCCACGCAGGCAAGGTCGTGCCCAGGCAGGGAAGCTGGTGGAGTGGCCGGGGGCAGAGAGGCACCACGCCAGCACACGGCATCGGGGTGGGCCAGGGCTGACCACACAGGGGAAAGGGGGGCACAGGGTTCCTGGGTGCTGCCACCCCCGCCGGCAGCCACAGGTCTGCCTCCACACCTCGGCCTTCACCTCCCACGGCCGAGTGAACATGGCTGGAAGGACATCTCGAATGTGTGCCTGTCATCACCGCAGTTTTACTCCATTTTTGGAGACAGTAACTTCCAGTGGCACATCATGAAGATAGACGGTCCTCTTATTCACCACTCAGGCACATTTCATGCCCAGCTGTAGCGAGACCATGTAGTCTTTTGAAAGACAGAACTGTTCTTCAGAAGTGGACCTCCCCTACAAAGGCCATGGATGACTAAGAGCTTGGGACAGGTCTTTAGGCCACACCAGCAGGAGCTCTAGACGTTAATTCCTCTCAGCATTGAGACATCATTATCATCTTAATAGTAATAACAACACTAAAAAATCGGCGAAGCTGTGCTAGGTATCCTATCATGACCCAGGCCTGCACAGAACATGTCACAGTCTACCTCAGTGAGCCCTCCCGCGATCCTGACAGTACGGTCCCACTTACAGACATGGAAACCAAACATGCAGAGACTGACCTCCCCAAAGTCACACAAACCTGGGTGACTCCAGAGTCTGGAACTCTTAGAGAGATATGGTTTTGAAAGCACATCTGATCCGGTAGCCTAAAGGAGGAATATCTCATGAAGACTGTAAAATGCTAAGCAAAAAATTCTTCCATTTTTCCCTTTTAAATTATGCAGTGCAGAGACTAATGTGGTCTGAGATAAAATATCACTATGTTTGAGAAAGGGTGGAGGCCAAGCGCAGTGGCTCACATCTGTAATCCCAGCACTTTGGGAAGCTGAGGTGGGAGGATCATTTGAGTTCAAGAGTTCAAGGAGTTCAAGACCAACCTGGGCAACACGGTGAGACCCCATCTCTCCAAAATATACAAGAATGAGCCGGGTGTGTTGGCACCCCTCGGTCTGAGCTCCTCAGGGAGCTGAGGTGGGAGAATGGATGAGAGCCTGGGAAAGTCGAGGTGGTAGGAAGCCCTGATCGTACCACTGTACTCCAGCCTGGATGACAGGGCAGGACTCCTTCTCAAAAACAAAAACAAAAACAAAAGGTGGGAGGAAAGGCAGACAGTTCCAGATGTGTGCCAGTGTTTGACACAGACATCAAGTAACACAGTTCAGTCCATTTGCCAAAACCACTGCCAATGTGCAAGCAACTGAAGGGGGCTTGTCCAAGATCAGGAGTCACCAAACTATGGGTTTTTTGGCTACAAACTGGGACATGCCCCCTACACCGGCCTGCGTAGATGAGGGGTGAGCTCCTCCCTCACTGGGACCACCTGCAGTCGGGACCATCTGAGCTGTGGCCACAGAAGGACACTGCCCTCCCCCAGGCTCACCTTGGGGACTTCCCTCTGGGCTAAACAAGCCTCTGAGAGAGTTCCCGCGAGGGCAGGAGAGGTGTTGATTCTCCTGGCTTCAGGCTGCTTTGGTGGCTCCCGACGTGGGCAGGGCACACTTGACAACTGAGAGGCCCCAGTTGGGCCACCTGACCGGTTTCTTCTGCACAAAGCCGCCAGACCCTTCCTCACAAAATCCTTCCTGCAGGAAACGTGCAGGAGCAGCACTAAACAGCTGTTTTTGGAGTGATCAATAATTAACAAGGATGCTTCGCATCTGGCCACGACTTTCATTTAGGGTCACAAAACCACGGTGCACACACAGTCTCAAGTGCGTTGATGACTCACCCCCAGCAAGACAGGGCGCTGACCCAGAAGCCTGGACTCTGAGTGCCCAGGTTCCTGATCTGCAAAACGGGGGTCTACAGTATCGCTACAGTCTCCCCCAGCAGATGCTAACCCATTTCCCGGTAGCCCTCTGCTCCTGTCCCACCTGCTTCATGCTCTTCCGGCTGTCACCGGACGGTCAACAGTGACTGCTCAATTAAGTGAGAGGCTGTGGCCACTATTTTGACTTCACATCTCGTGTTTTCTTTTTGAGCATGGTTTTTCCTCACCATTACTGTTGAAGTGAGTGTTTGATTTTGACTAATACAATCAGAAATAGTACAAATGAGCAGCGTGCTACATCTTATATTTGATTTGTGGTTTGGAATTAAAGCAAGAGCTATTATTTTGATTTTTTTAAAATTTGAAAGACGGTAAGATTGCTCACAGGATTTCCATGAAATGGAGAACACAGACGGTACTGCTTGAGGTGCAGTGGTATATAAAATATGACTATGTGTTTACTATCATTCTGGATTATTTCACTGGTACAGAACAATTAATCCCTACAAAGAGAAAGCTTCAATTAAACCTGTGTTATATTTGACTAAACCTAGAAGAATCTGGATGCTCTGTGCCTTATAGACAAAACAGGTAATGTGTTATTTTGTGGGGCTTTTTGTTTTTGAGACAGGGTCTTGATCTGTCATCCAGGCTGCAGTGCAGGGCTGTGATGATAGCTCACTGCAGCCTCTAACTCCTGGGCTGAAGGGATCCTCCCTCCTCAGCCTACCAAGTAGTTGGGACGACAGGTGTGCACCACCACACCCAGCTAATCTGTTTTTTATTTTTTGTAGAGATGGGGTTTCGCCATGTTGCCTAGACTGGTCTTCAACTCCTGGGCTCAAATATCCACCCGACTCAGCCTCCCAAAGTGCTGGGATTACAAGAGTGAGTCCCCACGCCTGGCCAGAATACATTTTTTAAGAAAAAAGAAGACATGTTAATGAACCTAACATGCAGACCAACTAGATTGAGGCCTCCCGAGTGAGGTCAGCCTGGGGGACTCCTTTGCCCAGCTAACAGGAGAAGTGCGTAATACTTTAAACAAACAGAGCAAATGTGAAACCAGGACACAGTGAGATGAGCCCTAGATCACCACAAGAGATCCAAGAATCTTGTGGAATAATCATTAGTGCCAAGGCCTGATGCCTTGGGAATAAGAAAACCCTTCATGGAATTCATTTTTCAGATGGTGGACAAATAAAGAAATGTGCTTGTGTGTGTGTGTGTGTGTGTGTGTGACAGAGAGAGAGAGAAAAAATAATTTTACATCACTTTAAAAAGACCAAACAAGACTCTAAAATTACTGCAGATTTAATATACACTCATTATACAACAGGCAGAGAAGCAGAAAGCCCAGAAAGCCAGCAACAGTAGCTTTCAAGGGTTTCTCAGCCGTCAGCGCTGTTGAGATTTGGGGCGGGATATCCTTGATGGTGGACGGCTCTGGGCTCTGCAGTTTGCTGAGTACCATCCCCAGCCTCTCCCTATAGATGCCAGTAGGGCCCTCTCCCAACAAGTCATGACAACCTAAAATGGCTCCAGATATTGCCAAATGCCTCCTGGGGGGCAAAATCGCTCCCGGTTGAGAAATGCTGCTTTAAAACACCCAGGACGAACATTCTGGAAAATGGATTATTAAGTAAATGTTTACAGAACCAACATATTTTTAAAATCGCGAAGGTGAGAACTCAGCACTGAAACAGGAATGGCAAAATCCGCAGCGGGACCGTGGGCCAAGGATGTTGCGTAATGCCCAGAATGTGTCTTCCTTCCACCATAAACTGAAACATCTGCGCCTTCAGTGAGACGTGCTAATGGATTCTGAATCTAATACCAAAAGTGAGAGGCAGGGAGAAATGATAGTTGGAGTGCTTTTTCTGGAGCGAATCTTCTGATAGCAAAATTGCCAAAAATATGGCAGTGTAGACTAGATGCACAAAATGTATTTTCTGAACTACTTTCTATTCTGCATGTCTCCTCGAGGTGACGTGAGCTCTAAGCAATGTCCCGGATGTGTGGAAGCACATGTGTGCATGGAGCAGACTACTCAAATGGATCAAGCTGAATGGAAAATACTGGTCGCTGAGCGGTCAGTCGGAAAGGGCTGAACGTTGTCCCAGCAGAACTCACCCCCAGAAGGCAGGGCCTCTGGCCTCTTTTTAGAATGAAGAAAGGATGCAGAGTTTCTCAGCCCAGAGAAAGTGACACACCATGCTATGCTCACATCACACAATTATTCACTACAATGCAACACTGAACACCCAAATTAAATCTATTTCCCCAGGAAACACTAGTTTGCGAAAGCAAAATGATGCCTAAAAACAAGATCACTTACAAACCTCTTAGTAAGTTTTAACATGAAACTTTTCTTTGCCGACAAATCATTTCTACTGTGGTCTTTTCTGGATGTAATGGTACATTCTCAAAGTATCTTAGTAGACTTCAAGACATCTCGATAATACTGGCCACTAGTAATGGATGCAAAACACTTGGGGGCACTTCCAGCGTTTTCAAGGTAATTTCTTGAAATTACCTTGAATGCATTAATTTATTTATCGGTATGACAATCTCAGGAAATGGGCAGGAGTCGTGCGCTCCTTATGCCTATGGAGAAGTTTTGTGTTTTAAGTATTTTTTCCTAAGAGGCTATAGCAATTCCCACTCCTCCATCAGTATCTCAGAGTCCCCAGGCCCCTTTTTCTGCAAAACCAGCTGCTTTCTTCTGTCTTTTTAAAACCTCCCTGCAAGTGTGTGTGTGTGTGTGTGTGTGTGTGTGTGTGTGTGTTTTAAACAAAGACAGGGTCTTGCTCTGTCACCCAGGCTAGAATGCAGTGGCACGATCTCGACTCACTGCAACCTCCAGCTTCCGGGTTCAGCAATTCTCCTGCCTCAGCCTCCCCAGTAGCTGGGATTACAGGTGTGCACCACCACACCTGGCTATGGCTGGACATCTACTCTACTTTTAATGTGCATCTCCCTGCCACCCAGACCACTTGGCAGGCTCCTCTGTGAATTAACCCTGCATGTTTCCCCTTCAATCTTTCTTTTTTTTTTCTTATTTATTTGTTTAGAGACAGGGTTTCACTCTGCTGACCGTGCTGGAGTGCAGTGGCACAACCTAGCTTACTGCACTGGCACAACCATAGCTCACTGCGGCCTCGACCTCCTGGGCTTAAGCAATCTTCCTACCTTGGCCTCTGGAGTAGCTGGCAGTACCTAGCACGCACCATGCCCAACCAACAGTTTTTTGACTTGGTTGTAGAGATGGAGTCTTGCTATGTTGCCCAGGGTGGTCTCAAACTCCTGGGCTCCAGTAATTCTCTCGCTTCAGTCTCCCGAAGCACTGTGCTTACAGGTGTGAGCCACCATGCCTGGCCTCCTTCATTTGTTCTACTGTATTCTTTCCTCCCTTCCTGACAACGAAACCTGTGAGAGCGTTCATACTGAAAATGTTAACCCCTTTTCTGTCTTTTGCCTTGCAAATATTTTTCTCTAAGAGCCATGGTTTGTCAGTTTTAAAATTTCTAGTTGTGGCGTAATTTTGTTTTATAATCCTTTCAGATTTTTATATAGTTAAATATAGCTGACTTCTCCAGGCCTGGCTAAGATAGTCGCCTATGTCCCTGTATTATACATGTTGTTTCCAAGTATTGCTTGTTTGGTTTTTGTGGGAGGAGTGCAGAGTATTTAAAAAAAAAAACATTTAAATGGTCAAACCAACTGATGTTCATTTTCCTCTGTTACAACCTGATCATCCAATGCTGTTTCTTTCAGACAGCCAATTGTGTCAATATTGCTGACTATAGTTCTTTTCCCACTGAACCTACATACCTACCCTGTTATAGATAATATCATTTGATTTGGGCTTACTAGGTTCCAGTAATCTACTTGTCCTCTGTCATGTCAACCCCATATGTCATGATAGTACAGTATGTTGGATCACTGCTACCATCAGCCTCAGCGCTGAGAGGGGTCTTCAGGCAAAGGTACCTGCTCAGGGTGGAGCCCAGAGACAGGGCCCTGTGGCAGTACACTGGGGAGGTCCTGCTCTGCTCTCTGCAAAGACAGTGGCCACCAGCCCTTCCCCTGTCCCAGCCAGTCTGAGGTCCCATAGCCATCAGGAGGGCTCAGACGGTATACCCCAAAGCCTCAACAAACACCCATGCAGGTCGTTTGTCATAGAAAAGGGGGCCGACCCCAGACCCACGTGGGTGACAGATGCTGCATGTATTTAAATGACCCTGTAAACGCTCCCAGGGGGTTAGATGACCTACTGCAGCCTCTGTGTGGATGTCCAACCCCAACCCCCAAAGCAGCGGCCTGGGGAGGACGAGGCCCGTGTTTAGAATTCAGATCTTAGAGCACGAATCACACACTGCACTTCAGGCGCCTCCAGAGTGTTAGTTCACCTCCAGGAGACTTGTTTGGAGTTTGAATTTTGTGGCTTTGGGGTCTATCAGGTCAGGGCTCTGATTGCTGAGACCATCTTTACCTGTACAACTTCACCTGCAGCCCCAGTTCCAATATCTGGTACAAAAAGTTGCTCTTTTCAATCTTTTTTTTTTTTTTTTTTTTTTTTTTGAGATGGAGTTTTGCTCTTATTGCCTAGGCTGGATACAATGGCACGATCTTGGCTTACTGCAACCTCCACCTCCCGGGTTCAAGTGATTCTCCTGCCTCAGCCTCCCAAGTAGCGGGGACTGCAGGCATGCACCACTATGCCCAGCTAATTTTTGTATTTTTAGTAGAGATAGGGCTTCTCCATGTTGGTCAGGCTGGTCTCGAACACCTGACCTCAGGTGATCCACCCACTTTGGCCTCCCAAAGTGCTGGGATTACAGGCATGAGCCACTGCACCCGGCCTCAATCTTATTTTTAAGACTGTCTTGGCTATTTGGAGGCATCATAAACTTTAAGGCCATTTTATTCAATTCCAAGAGAAGCCTCCGGATAGAAATGTGTGCTGCTTCTGGGAGAACGGGTACTGCAATCACACCTGCTCTCCCGTCCCACCCAGGACCCTGGGAGATGCTGCACTGCCTCATGCATGCTTACACCCTTTCAAAAGATATCGCCACTTTCTTCACAAAGGTCCTAAGCCTCTTGTTAAGTTTCTTCCTGAGTACTGTGCAGTTTTTGTTCCTATTTTTGTGGACCACCTTCCCCACTTCCCCTTCTAAGTGCTCATTGTACTCCCTGAGTGATTATAAGTAGTTCTCTGTAAGTGGCCACAGGTCTTCCCTAGCAGCTCCACTTCGCTGGGTGTGAGTTCTGTTTGTTCGAACCGTCTTCCGCCCCTGGCTGCCAGGATGCTGTGGATGAATGGTTACTCTTTTGGTTAGCATAGCACGCTTGGGTCAGCTTTCTAAAGTGATGGCAGATCCCTTTTTTAGAAAAGGTGAAGCGGCCTCCCAAGGGTTGTGAGCACATAGCTTTCCCCAAACCCAGCTCAGGAGCAAGGGAAAATCAGCCTGGGGAACCAGGGCTTGCAGTTGCCTTTGCATACACAACTGACCTCCTTTCCACTGGAGGCCCACAGACCTCTGCAAGCCCAAGTTTTCTCCAAGATGCTCTGCTCTACAGGACTCACCCCAGGGTTCTTCAACGCCGCACCAGTGCTGTCCAGGGACCCAGGGAACCCAAGTCCTGCCCCAGATGCCCGGGGATACGGCAGCTACCTCATTCAGGACGCGTACGGGAGGGAGAGAAGAGTTTTGTCCAGGACACCATTTCCCCAGAGCCCTCTGATTCCTCTAAATCAGAATTCTGAAGGTGAAAAGGCTCCACTGATTATGAGGTCCCTCTCTCTCATTTTTCATTATGAGGGGATGAAAAACCAGACAGGGAGATTGATTTTCTCACTTATGTGAGGGTGGCAGCCTGGGTCAAAGCCCTCAGATGTGCCTTTCCCTGAGCCTTCCCTCGCAACAACTTACCGAAAGCACGCACCCTCCTATCAGTCCCTTACTAACATCACCCTGCCCAGAGGCTAGCTTCTCCTACCACGCAGAATTAGAAATCACAAAAGCAACCTCTTTAATAAATAAACAAATACAAGCAGACAAAAAAAAACTCCAGAAATATCTCCAAAAAATATTATAACAGTAGATCTCTGTAACATATTTACTGCAAATATCCCTAAGTTGTAACGGGCTACAGAGTATGATCAGTGAAGTGCCTTAAGCAAACAAACACTGCCCTGTCTTGGAAGACCCAGCCCTGGGAATAGAGGGGACTTTAACATGTGGATCAAAGTGTACTAGGGAGACACGATTTCCCTGAGCACAGTGTGCAGTGAACTAAGACACCTTTGTGAATCCCGGCTTGGAAGCCAGCATCAATTTTCCCTGTCAAGCATCGACAGCAGCAGTACCCTGGCGAAACTGACTTCATCCAGTAATATTCCGAGAATGGACAACAAGGCTGAAACTCAGAACTAACTACAAACTGAGTTTTCCTCCTTGGGTAAAATACGGTGAGAAGGGCCATGCCGATGGTCACCTCCTCTGGAGGCCACACATGCGGATTCCACAAAGGCCATCGCAGAGTCATTGTCACCAGTCAGTCCCTGAGAGGTGTGCCATTCCCGTTATCAGGATGAAGACACTGAGGATACAGGGGGTTGAGTCAACGCCCAAAGACTCACAGCTGGAAGTCAGAACAGCAGTTCTAAGGAAGGCCCAAAACTCAACTGGCTCATGTCGCCCAATTTTAGAGTATCTGGGAGGCAGGGAGTACTGAGAAACGGGCATTGCTGAATCACAGTGGTTCTCTCCCATCTTTACTTAGGAAAAAAAAATTTTTTTTTTCTTTGGGAAAATTGTGTAGGTTACAACTGGTTATATCCCAGGTATCTTATGTGACCACACAAACATACAACAGTGAGCAGGGCTCCCTCCCGAGGGGCTGAATCAGCCAGGGCATCCCCACCTTAGCACGAATCACGGCCACACAGCCCAACCCACCCGGGGCCTGGGGTCCACCCAGGACAAGACTGTCCATGTGACTACGACACAGGCCCACGGAGGGAAGGCCTGTGCCAACGTGGCACCTCCAGTCCGATGTTTAACCCCTAATGAACGGCAACCTTGGGCTTTTCCTACCACCTGCTGAGAGAGTGACGGCCCCTTCCCTGCATTCTGCCCAGTGATTTGGGATTGAACACCTTTCCTATTGTCAATACGAACAAGAACTGTCTTAACGTTTTTGGATTTCTGATGAGGAGAATAGCAACCCAATGCCACTGAACGAGCTGATTTTGGTTTTAGTCATGTGTTACGACCCTTATGCTTTCCTAGCAGGAGTACTTGCTTTCCCAAAGTGTGCCAGACAGGTACCAGCACGAAGACATCTCTCCGGAAGTATTTCTTTAGATATCAGTTTATTCCTTCACTCTGCAGTCCTGTGTAATAACACACTGGGACATTCTGGACATGTGCTGTAGTGCGGATGTTTGTCCCCTCCAGACCTCTGCTGAAGACCGATCCCCAGCGTTGGAGGTGGGGCCTCATGGGAGGTGTTGGGTCATGGGGCTGGATCCCGCATGGAGAGATGACTGCCCTGGGGGTGTAGGGGATGTGAGGAGTTCTGGCTCTATTAGTTCCTGTGACAGCGGGTTGTTAAAGAGAGCCTGGCACCCCCCTCCTCACCCTTTTGATTCTGTTCCCCTCTCCCTTCCCCTATGTGTGGAAGCAGCTTGAGGCTCTCACCAGAGGCAGATGCTGGTGCCATGCTTCCTGTACAACCTGCAGAACCGTGAGCCAAACCTCTTCTTTGTAAACTACCCAGCCTCAAATATTCCTTTAGAGCAACACAAAATGAACCAGGACAATATGTGAAAATAGCTTGTTTCAGGGCTAGGGGTGGTGGTTCACACCTGTAATCCCAGCACTTTGGGAGGCCAAGGTAGGAAGACTGCTTGAGCCCAGGAGTTCAAGACTAGCCTGAGCTCTCCAAAAAACAAAAACAAAATTAGCCAGGTGTGGTGGTGTACCCCTGTGGTCTCAGCTACTTGGGAGGCTGAGGCAGGAGGATTGCTTCAGCCCAGGAGGTTGAGGCTGCAGTGAACCACAATAGCACCACTGCACTGCAGCCTGAACAAAAGAGCGATACCCTGTCTCAAAAAAAAAAATAGTTTGTTTCAGAGCTTATAAATGAGTGTGGCATCGGCCTCTTTCCCGCACACTGCCATGGTCTAATTATGGCCTGTGTGCATGCATGCAGCAATGCCCAAGCAGCTAGAGTCGGAAAAGAAGCCTCCATTCATGCACAAACGTGGTGCTCATGAGTCATCAGGGAGCTGCCAACCCACCTCACAATGTGGCTTCTTCCCACCCACACTGGGGGACCTTCTCCCATAGTCATGGACCCTCCACAGGTGAGGCAGGCATCTGGAGTGTCATCAGAGCCACATGTGTCCTAGGCAGGTGCTACCTGCCTGGAACCTGCCTGATATCCCTCTGGGATGGGCCAACTAGGCCACAGGACAATATGACACTTGACAGAAGGTGGTGACAGTGGTAATTTGAGCTGGCCTTGTAGAGGCCTTCCTCCTTCCGTAGCTTTGGAGATGTTTAAAAAATTTAAATTTTAATTGCCAAATAATAGTTGTATATAGTTACAGGACACAATGTCATGTTTTGATACATGTATGCACTGTGGTGTGGTTAAATCAAACCATATATGTCTCACATACTCATCTTTTTTTCTGATGAGAACATTTAAAATCTACTCAGTTAGCAAGTTTGAAATACACATTGCTATTGACTATGGTCAAGGTGCTGTACAACAGATCCTAAAACGACTCCTCCTGTCTAAGGGAAACTTTGTATCCTTTGACCAAAATCCCCCCCTGTCCCCTCCACCCTCTGGTAACCCCCATTCTACTCTCTGCTTCTATGAGTTTGACTTTTTTAGGTTCCACGTGTACGTGAGATCACGCGGTATTTGTCTTTCTGTGGCTGGCTTATTTCACTGATAACGTTCTCCAGGTTCATCTGTGCTGTTGCAAGTTCCAGTAAGTTGGAAACGTAATTTTTTCGGAAAAGAATTCACAAAGTACACGTCTTTGTGAATGAGGACTCCTCAGTGGCATGAGGAAAGGCCAGCCCCCTCAGGGAGAGGCCCCTGAGGCCAGTGCTGTGGTGACTGCCCTGGCCCCTGGCCCCTGCCCCCACCCTACCCTTTCAGAGGTTCTCTGCTCCTTTGAACTCAACTCTCCGACTTTCCACCACACTTTTCCATTTTGTGCTAGGTTTTCTCTTTGAAATTACAGACTCTCTACATATGGAGACATGACACGCTCTGGGCTCCAGGTGCCAGTGCTGCAGCTCCGGAGTGCGGGCAGCGGGTCCTTGGGCCCCTCTCGGGGGGACAGCCTTCCAAGAAGGGCAGTCCGGCTCCACAGCCCGCAGATCCTTCCCTGTCACCGAGGTCAGAGCTGGGCTCCTCTGGCTGGCACTCTTTTGGGGCAGGCAGATCACCAGGAGACTGCCGTCCTTGGGGGTGAGGATGGGGAGGGAGACCTTCAGCCCTTCCTTTACCCTCCACGTGCCAGCACAGCCACGCCACCCAACCTCACCCTGGGCTGGTTCCTCATCTATGTCACACCCTCCAGGGACGTCTACAGGGATTAAACTGAGAGTGTGTTACCCAGCGAGCACAATAAGACATTTTCCAAGAAGAGAGTTAAGTGTAAGACTTCTGTGTTATTATAGACTTCATTTTAAGCTTCTTAAAAATATAACCCTTGCAAAATTCATCAGGGTCACAAATTTGGAATCCTGCCTAGTTAACGGGAAGAGGGAGGGGGGCCCCGGGTTGCATTCAGCCGGCTTCTCCCATCACCGGAGTTAAGGAGCTCCTCAGCTTCACTGACATAGGCAGTCTCAGCAATGAGAGCCCTGCCCTGGCAGGGGAGATGGACCCCAAAGCAACAACATCAAAACTCCAAACAAGTCTCCTGGCGGCGAATCAGCACCCTGGAGGCGCCTGGGGCAGTGTGCGCTTCACTGTAAGGTCTGAATTCTACAAACAGGCCGCCCCGCCAAGCCAGTGCTGGGGGACGTGGGGGAATCCAGTACCTGCCAGTCCTCCTCCTGCCCCAGGCAGTCTGAGGTCCCATAGCCACCAGGAGGGTTCAGGCAGGAATCCCAAAGCCTCAACAGACACCCATGCAGGTCATGTGTCATAGAAAAGGGGGCCACAGCCCCGACTCCCCTGGGTGACAGGTGTCGTGTGTAATTAAATGACCCTGCAGACGCTCCTGGGGCTTAGACAGCCTACTGCAGCCTCCACGTGGATGTCCCACCAAATGGCCAGGGCGGCGCAAGGCAGCAAAGATTCAAGTTCAAGAGAAGGCACGCTCTTTTCCCCTCACGCTCTGCTGGACTCCCATCTGGTGAAAGGGTGCCCAGGTCTCTACCGCTGAGTGAACTGGGCGATCTTCGACACTGAGCGGGAGAACAAACTCCGCAGACCATGGGGCAAAACCAGTTCCGTGATTCTGTGGAGCCGCCTGACAGCTATGGCCTGTCCCTCCGCTCCTCCTCAGCAGGGCACCGTGCGCCGCCCGCACCCACCAGCCTGGTACAGGGATCCCACTCGGAGACCCCCGCACTGGCTTGAGTGGTTTGCTCTGTGTCCCCCATAGAAGAGACAACCTCCCCCGTCCTCACGTAGCAGAGCCTATGTGACTTTTTAAAAAAACAAGCCACAGGCCGGGCGCGGTGGCTCACGAGGTCAGGAGATCGAGACCATCCTGGCTAACACGGTGAAACCCCGTCTCTACTAAAAATACAAAAAAATAGCCAGGCGAGGTGGCGGGCGCCTGTAGTCCCAGCTACTCGGGAGGCTGAGGCAGGAGAATGGCGTGAACCCGGGAGTTGGAGGTTGCACTGAGCTGAGTTCAGGCCACTGCACTCCAGCCTGGGCAACAGAGTGAGACTCCGTCTCCAAAAAAAAAAAAAAACCAAAAAAAAACCAAAAAAAACCCCACCAAAAACAACCCCATAGGGTGCCTGTTTGGCCGACCTCCCTTTCTCTGTGCCGTTCCTTCCTCGCCCCATGCCTGCTTTCCCGCAGTTATTTTGGTACAGGGCATTACTAGTCTTCCATAACTTCACATCCCAACTCGGGGACCATCTGAATGGTTACGGAACTTGTTTTTCTTTCAAAGAACAATGATCCTTCCATCACGCAGACCTCCCTGATGGTGTCTGGCTTGACTGGCCCAGGAAGGCGAGCAGCTTTCATCCTGGGCTCCTCCCTCTCGCATCCCTGCCTTCCTCATAAAAGCCTCAGTTACGTCCAAACGCAGGTCGGATTTGGGAGCTTGTCTCTCCTGCCCTCACACTTTGGCTGAATCAAATAAACCTTTTTCTGCTCCCGAGCGCTGATGTGTCAGCGTGTGGCCTACGGCATCTCAGGTGCTCAAATGTAGCTTTTGGGAATTTACAGCCTCTAAAGGCTGGCACTACAAACTCAGGGCTGGGCAGCCCGGCCTAGGCACCCTAAACTCAGAGTTGAACCAAAATGGGGTTCAGCCAAATTCTTCACTAAGAATAAAAACAAAACAAACAGAAAAAAGACAAAGTTCAACTAAACAACATTCACTGGCATGTTCCACAAAGAAATAAAATTCAAGACAGGCGTGGAAGTGCACGCCTGTGGTCCCAGCTACTCGGGAGGCTGAGGTGGGTGGATCGCTTGAGACCAGGAGGTTGCGTCTGCAGTGAGCTGTGATCACGTCACAGCTGAGTGTCACTCTAGCCTGAGTGACAGAGCTGGACCTGTCTCAAAAATAAATAAATAGAAGTAAAATTCAACAAACTCAAAGTGCATATAGCTTCAGGGCATCACTGCGAGGGAATCCAGTTCAAAAACATCAATTTGTAATTAAGTATTTATAAACTGGTACATTTACAAATTAGGTAAAAGTTCTGAAATGCAATATATCTCTTCCTGGCCAACAACAGCAAACCCAGAAACCCAACAGAGCAGAAACAATTCTTCACTAATAGGAACTACTGATGGATGCCTCTAACTCCTCCTCAGTCTCAGGAATTCTGAAGGAGGAAAAGCGACGACCAAGAACCTTATCATCAGACACCAAACTCGCCTGGGGGCCAGGGTGAGGCAGGAGAGGCGCTCACGTCAAGTGCAAAACGCAAGGGTGCACGCAACAGCTCAGGGATCAGGATGAATACTATTTTAATGCAATATTTTTTTACAAAACAAAACGAGTGAAAGAATATCCCTGAGGAAGAAACATTGAAATTTAAAATAAAGACAGAATCGACATTGCTGAGTTTTCTCTGGCTGCAGGCTCCCATGGGGCTTCAGTGAGTTTTCTATGTCCTGCACAGATAAGGTGCTTCCCTTGCTCTCCTTGGCCCACCCTACAACGGCTTAACACCCCAAGAACCATTTCCTTCCTTCTCCGATATCCGCCTGTCCCCTGCTCCTTCCTTCTCCAATATCCGCCTGTCCCCTGTTCCTGCCTCCCCAGGGGACACAGCACAGATCTCTGCCTCCCAAGAGCCTCTCCTCTCCCGCCTGAGTTCTCACCTGCCCTCCCCTTGTGACACAGCGTTTGTAGCGGGGAGCTGACCGCGCTCCTTCACTCCACACATGCCTGCTGGGCGCTGCTGCTCCCTGGCACTGTTCCACTGTGCGCCTTCCCACAAGAAGCTACGTTCTGACACGGTAATTTCAAATGGAGCAAATGAAGAGTGAGTGTGCCGAGGTACAAGCACCAGGGGGAAACACGAACACTTGAAGATGTTCATGCAAACTCAGCTTAGCTTCGCGTGGAAAGCTGTGTTCGGCAGACCACTCTGGGGGCCCCGAGGCTTCCCACCTACCCTAATTTCAAAAGCTGGTGCTCACAGTAACTATTTTAACCATGTCTTTCTGACTTCATTTCATCTGTTATTTTTTGGTTTAACTTTATTACCAATATTACAACAGCATCAGGAACCGAATTCCCATAGAAGTCAAGCCTGTCTCTGTCACATCTTCCTGGTGTTTGATGAACCCGCTGCTACCAGATGCTGTCGCTCGCTGCTCCTGGCTCAGTCACTGAGTTTGGTAAGTCTGCTCCGGATGAAGGGAAAATATGTTTTCCTTTTACAAAACTAACTCAAGAGAGAGACCTCTGGGGTGACAGCCTCTCCTCAGCAGAGGACAGCAGTTAGGTGCACAAAGGGTGTCCCAAGGCTGGTTGTGGGGTCTATGTCCCCATGTGTATTAACCCACAGGCTGTCCTGTGCATGCTGGAATTTGAGGACATGTGCTCTGAATGCCCAGGGCCACTCAGCCAGCATCTCCTCGAGGCCCAGGGAGAGCTGATGCAGGTGTCCAGGGGCCCTTCCACTGCACTTGGGCTCGGCGCATGAGGTGGATCAGCAGAGAAGAGGAGTGAGGGGTGGGAGCCAGACCCCCAGGATTATGGCTGCACCAGCACTTAAGAGCTCACAGCCAATCATGGCTCTGAGCCTCAGCGTCCCCGTCTGCAATGTGGGGATAACAGTGGCAGTGCCTGGGTGGCAGGTGGTAGTCAGGGGGACTGTGTTAAGGTGCATGCAGTGCTTAGCACCCCACGTCAGGCAGAGCACTGAGAATGAGGGTGGATGAGAGTCCTGGGGGCAGGTGCGATGCTCACTCCTGGTCAACTCTTGGGCAACCAGTGGTCACTACGCTGAGACCTCAATTTGCTCAGCATGTTACAGTGGTTCAGTTCGGTGTGGGACAGCTTCATTTCAGGGAAAACACACTTTCCAGCTTTCTCAAGCCTCCTGATGCTCATGTGTCTCTGACTCGCCTGGCTTGCTCTGGCTTTGCTCGGCACTGCTGGGCAGGAACGGCATCGCAGCCCACCTGCCGGAAGGCCCCTGTGCCAGTCTCTGCACCCCGATGGATGTATCTGACAGCACACAAAAGCCCCGTTTCCGTAAACTTCCCCAGTTACTGACTCGTCACACAGATAACGGATTCAGGTGGCGAACAGCTGGCCACCCGCACCGCACGGAAGGTTCCACACCTCCCCGTGTTCCGGAGCCGAGGAGCTCCGCAACTCCTTTATGTTAACGCGGAGAACATGAGCTCTGCAGGACAAGGGCATGTGGCCCACTTGGGTTCAGCACCAAATACAAAGCCATCTTTCTTCTCCCAAGAGCCTTTTAAAATAATTTTCCTGTGTTGACTCAGTAAAATGTTGCTTTTGGGCCAAAACTCTATCCGGGAACTCTCCGTCTGGATGCTTTTCTCCTTAGAACAGAACAGAAACTGGGCAGAGTGCACCGTGGAAACACCTGCGTGTGCCTACACCGCAGCACACACTGGGCTGTTCTTAACATCGGAATCTCAGCACCAGGCTGTGGCACCCAGCTTCAGTCCTGGCAGACCTCGAGGACCATGTTCCTCGGCACCTCCCACCACAGGCTTTTTGTTGATAAACGTCCAGCAGGTTCTCTCAGGCCCGTGAGCTTCCCTGTTGTAGGCTGGGGCTACCCAGACCTTGCGTGCTGTGTTCTGACCACTAGACCCATGAACTCGCTTCCTGGGGCTGCTGTAACAGGTTGCCGCAGACCGAGTGGCTGAAAACCACACACGGTTATGGTATCATCGTTCTGTAGGTCAGAATTCCAACACAGGGCCCACTGAGCTAAGGTGTCGGCAGGGCCACGCTCCTTCCTGGAGGCTCAGCGGATAGTCTGCTTCCCTGCCTTTCCTGGTTTCTGCAGGCTACCTGTGTGCCTCGGCTCACGGCCGGCCGCCTTCTCTGTCTTGAAAGCCAGCAATGGTGGCAAGTCTTGCGCACTGGGCTGCCGGCACTCTGGTTCCCTCATCTGATCCTTTCTTCCACCTTGAGGACCTTGTGATTACACTGGGCCCACCAAGATGATCCAGGAGACTCTGTCTTGAGGTTATTGAGGAGCTCCTGACTTCCCCTTTGCCCTACAACCTAAAACACCCACAAGTTCCGAGGATTCGGATGTACACATCTGCAGGGGTCATTAATCTGCCTAAAACATCATGAACAGAATGTAGGTGAAACTGCATTTTACAGATGAGGGTGAAACTGCATTTTACAGATGCGGGTGTGGCCAACACCAGTAAGGGCTGCCGTTTTCGGGGTTTTGCCCAGAACCTAGTTTCCTCCAGGTGCCCTCATGGCCAAGGTCTGTGTCTCTGAGGGGTGAGATAATTCCTAGCAAAGCCGGGTCACGAGGACACAGCCACATCTCACCCTGGGATGTAGCAATCTTGGCACTTGTGGGGAGGGAGACGGTTAGTAAGCAGACAGCTGGCCTGTGACCCTGTGGTCTGTGCTGGTGCCTCCTTCCCCGTCCCGGGCACTTCCGCCACACTGTCCTCTCTGACACCTGAATTACACTTCACCTGCTGGGCTCCTCCATTCATTCATTCATGCGTTCATTCAGGAAACATCTGTTGGTTCTGCTGAGCACACACTATGTGCCAAGGATACAGTGGGGCACAAGGTGGGCACTGCCCATGTCATGTGTCCCCTGGGTGCTGGGACATTTTCTCTCCTGCTTCTCAGGTACAAGGACTGAATGGCTAGGACAACTCGCCCTCTACCAAGAGCTCGGCGAAGAAAGTGACAGAATTGAAATGAGGAGCCCAAGTTGTTCTGTCTGAGTGAGTCCGTGCGAACCAGGGGCAGCTTTATCCCCAGACGCAGCCTCAGGTGGGCCAGTCCTGTCCTACTCCTAAGTATCTGTCACCGATTCTTGTTCTACACACGTGTACGTTCCCCGGGATCCAAGGCCTGTGGACATCCTGCTTGCACTTCTGGGACAGTCTGCAGTGGGCACTCCGGCAGGGCCTGTGGAACTCAACAGTGGATTCAGAAAACCTGAGAATGACCCTCAGTCTTTACCATGATGGACAACTCGCAAACCTCCGTGGGCCTCGGCTTCTCTGAGTGTAACCGGGAACCGCCGCTGTCCTCCCAGGCACAGGCTCCCATCACCTCTCCTGGCATGCCCGTGCTGCTGCTGGTCCGCCTGCATAGTGCTTGGCCCCAAGACACATGTGTGTGAGGTATTCATACAAGTGTGTGTGTGTAATTGTGCTTCGTGTGTGATGTGAGGTGTGTGTGATGTGAGGCTGTGTTTGTGAGCATGCAGCATGCACACTCTGTGTGTGTCTGTATGTGTGGTGTGTCTATGTGCATGGTGTGTGTGTGGGGTGTGTGTATCTGTGTGTGTCTGTATGTGTGGTGTGTCTATGTGCATGGTGTGTGTGGGGTGCATGCGAGTGTGTGGTGTGTGTGTGATGTGAGGCTGTGTTTGTATGTAGCATGGTGTGTGTGTGCATCTGTGTGTGTGTCTATGTGTGGTGTGTCTATGTGCATGGTGTGTGTGTGGGGTGTGTGTATCTGTGTGTGTGTCTGTATGTGTGGTATGTATATGCATGGTGTGTGTGTGGCGTATGGATGTGTGTGGTGTGTGTGTGAGGTATAATTGTGCTTAGTGTGTGATATGAGGTGTTTGTGATGTGAGGCTGTGTTTGTGAGTACGTAGCATGGTATGTGTGAGTGCATATGTGTGTGGGGTGTGTGTGTGTACCTGTGTGTGTGTCTGTATATGTAGTGTGTGTCTATGTGCATGGTGTGTATGGGGGGTGTGTGAGCATCTGTGTGTGTATGTGTAGTGTGTGTCTATGTGCACGGGGTGTGTGTGTGTGGTGTATGGATATGAGTGTGTGGTGAGTGTCTGTGTGTGACGTGTGTACACACATGAATGAGCACATGTGGCTAAACACGGAAAGGATAAGTGACAGGCAGCGGAGTGGAGTGGAAAGAGCTGAGGCCTTAAACAGGTGGTCAGGTCCAGGTCCAGCTCCGCCCAGCCGCCCACTCCACACATGTGCCTGGAGAAGCAGCTCACTCCTGTGAGCTGACCCCGAGCCATCTCATCTGTGAAATACGGTAACATCTGTGAAATACGGTAACGACAACAGGCCAGTCACCTCTCGGCACCGTCTTTAACAATCAAATGAGCCTTTCGTGACCTTTACCGGGAGGCAGAGCTCGGTGTCCCTAATTTCTCGTGCTGCTGTGGCCCGGACATGGCAACTCCCGGCCCTGTGATTCCGGAGGTTCCCTTTGAACCATCGAAGCCTCCAGTCATTGAAGGGCTTAGCCCCACTGTTTACAGGGATCCAGAGACTTTCAAGGAAAAGTTCCTTCGCAAGACCCGCGAGAACCCGGTGGTACCCATAGGTTGCCTGGCCACAGTGGCCGCCCTCACCTACGGCCTCTACTCCTTCTACCGGGGCGACAGCCGGCGCTCTCAGCTCATGATGCGCACCCGGATCGCCGCCCAGGGTTTCACGGTCACAGCCCTCTTGCTGGGTCTAGCTGTCACCGCTATGAAGTCTCGACCCTAAGCCCAAGGTCTGACCTTGAAAGCTCCGCAGAAATGATTCCAAAACCCAGGAGCAACCACTGGTCCTACCATGGGACTTACTGCCTCCTCTCCTCTGAGAGGCCCATGTGTCGTTGGGGGAGGAAGTGACCCTTTGTGTAACCGTAACTGAAAGTTTTTCAGAAATCCTAGATTCTGTTGTTTGAATGTTACATACCTCTATTTGTGCCACATCTCCCGTCCACTCCCCTGCTTAATAAACTCTTAAAAAACTCTTAAAAAAAAAAAAAAAAAAAAAATCAAATGAGAATTCTTCCAGCACAAAGTAGGCCTTTGCTGAATATTTAACATATTTCAAATAAGTATTTGTTGAATAGCTGAAAAAATTGATATGAAAGTTCTTTTAGAAGTAAAAAATAAAATATTATAGAAATATGAGAAATTTTAAACATTGGCATTTTAGATTTACTTAAATTATAATAAAGCCTTGGTAGGCAGAGGCACTTCGTTTGGAAAATAGAAAGGCGGGTGTGGAGGAAAAGGAAAAATCATTTTGAAATAAAAGGCACATTGCCAGAATGAGACCTGTGGCAGCCATGGTGAACTGATAGGCCATCACCGGGACAATTCTTCTAGGAGAAGCCAGTCCAGCGTCCACACACGGGGCCCGGCAGCCTGTTGGACATCACGGGGACAATTCTTTCAGGAGAAGCCAGTCTGGCGTCCACACATGGGGCCCGGCAGCCTGTGGGACAGCCCATCTGCCACGTGGAGAGAGGCTGCACCCAGTGATCCTTCTCAAGTTTGTTTTTGAATGACTGGCTGGGTCCGGGTGACTCACTGTGTGCCAGGAGCCCACGCGGGTCTGCGGCAGCTGGTGCCTCCAAGGGACTGGAGCGATGCCACCAGCCACACAACTCCAAGTTCCTTCACTATGCCTACGGGTCTCGATCCAGGAAAAGAGATGCTGTCTTCATTGTTGAAAACAAGGTCCTTTACCACAATGAATTTTTTCAATGGCAGCACTTAGCAATATATGTACCCACTCACGGCAGCACGCTTTACATACATCTTTATTTTTGTGCTATCTCTGAGTGAGAACAGAAATGAACTGGCTACTTATACATTTTGATGGGGAACAGAATGCACTAAAATCTAAGTAGGTCTCAGATAAAAGTCACAGTTTTTAGCCAAACCAACGCGGGTGGCATTCCTTTCTGGCACTTTCTGGGCCCTCAGATTGGAGGGGTGTGTCTGTCTTACAGGGGAAGAACTTGAGGAAATGCTGAACCCATATGTGAAACACAAAGGCTGCGCTGTTTTCTTTCCCCCAAAATTAACTTAAGTCTAGGGAACGCCAAACATTTTACAATTTGCTTCAGGAAAACAAGGTCTTGCCTTTACTTTAAAAAAAAGAGAAGAAAAAGTAAACCTGCAATTCCCACAATTCCCAGAGACTAAAGGAAAATGTATTTTGAAATCAAAGATGGCAGGCACATCTGCCATTTATTTGGAACAGTTTTCCCAAGCCATTTACCTTAATGATTACAAGCAGCCCCTTACAATCTTGAGAAGAAACAGAAAAGTGCCAAATTTTTAGCACTTTTTATTTTCTAATGCAGAAAATTAAATATCCTTTTGGTCATGCATTGAACAAGTGATTTTTTCATTCATTCCATGTAGTACATGAAACAGCCACAATTACACAGGTCCACATACATGTGGGTTTTTTCTAACAAAAGTTACACCAAGTGTGCCTGGCTCTCCTGCCTCCCCTTCCACCTCCTTCCACCTCTCTGCCCCCCTGAGGCAGCAAGCTGCCCTCCACTCCCTCCTCAGCACGCTCAATATCAAGATGATGAGGATGAAGACCTTTATGATGATTGACTTTCATGTGATGCGTAGTAAATATGTTTCCTTTGCCTTAAGGTTTTCTTTCTTTCTTTCTTCCTTTTTTTTTTTTTTTTTTTTTTTTTTTTTTGAGATGGAGTCTTGCTCTGTGGCCCAGGCTGGAGTGCAGTGGCGCGATCTCACTGCAAGCTCCGCCTCCCGGGTTCACGCCCTTCTCCCGCCTCAGCCTCCGGAGTAGCTGGGACTACAGGTGCCGCCACCACGCCCGGCTAATTTTTTTGTATTTTTAGTAGAGACAGGGTTTCACCATGTTAGCCAGGATAGTCTCGATTTCCTGACCTTGTGATCTGCCCACCTCAGCCTCCCAAAGTGCTGGGATTACAGGTGTGAGCCACTGCGCCCGGCCAAGATTTTTTTAATAGCATGTTCTTTTCTCTAGCTTACTTTACTGTAAGAACACAGTATATAATGCATCCAATGTACAAAATACGTGTTAATCAACTGTTTATGTGATTGGTAATGCTTCTGGTCAACAGTGGGCTATCAGCAGTTAAGTTGCGGGGAACTCAAAAGTCAAACACAGGTTTTCAGCTGTGCAGGGGGTCAAGGGTCAGCATCCCTAAGCCCCACATTGTTCAAAAGTCAGCTGTACATTTTATTCTCTTTCTCTCCACCGTAAATGTTCACTTACTTCAAACTATAACTCCTTCCCTTTCTCCAGAAACTGAAGGGCATGTATTTTTCTCTAGCGCATGGAGATCGCACTGTTCTGACCTCAGCTTATGCTTCCACTCATGCATGTGTTTCCATCAAAAGGAGGGGCATCCGCCAGGGTGGAGAGAGCAGCTTTGGAGGAGCAATAACAGAGCACAAGCGGGAGGAGTGAGAAGTTCATGGCTTTTAAGGAATGGCTGTGATGGCTGTGAGACGAGGAAAACAGCCTTCACTCTTCTCTCCCCTGCTGGTATCCTTACATTTTTCAAGTGTCTGCTCCAATGCCATCCTCTCTCCTCCCTGGAGCGTCACTGGCTGCTCCACCCGGTCCTGAGCACCCTGCCCCAGGCAGGTGGGGCAGCCAGCAGGGTGGTCCCCCCGCCAGCCCAGGGCCCTTCCTGCCTACCCTTCTGCGGCCAGGGGCTGGCTTCAGGCCGCCTGTCTCGGTGTCCAGCCATGGGGGCCTCCCAGGGATATTAAAGTGAGCTTTGCTAGCTCAGTGAATGAAGGCTTTGAAAGTTCTTGTGACGACAGGTGAATACTCCCTGTGAAATAACACTTTTAAATGAAGTCGTCATTCACCAAATATTTTTAAAAGAAAAACACATGGGGCTGGGTGTGGCGGCTCACACCTGTAATCCCAGCACTTTGGGAGGCCAAGGCAGGCGGATCACCTGAGGTCAAGAGTTTGAGATCAGCCTGGCCAACATGTGAAACCCCACCTCTATCAAAAATACAAAATTAGCCGGGCATGGTGATGCATGCCTATCATCCCAGCTACTTGGGAGGCTGAGGCAGGAGAACTGCTTGAACCCAGGAGGCGGAGTTTGCAGTGAGCCAAGCTGGCACCATTGCACTCCAGCCTGGGTGACAAGAGTGAAACTTCATCCCCCTGCCCAAAAAAAAAGACAAAGAAGAAAGAACTCAACATGTATTGCTGATGACTGTATAATTCTGCCCCTGTTTTATAGTGGAGGTGAAGATCCATTGAACAATTTCTTTGAGGAAGACCACAGTGGAACATACCACTAGAAAAAAAAAACCCGATAAGCAATCATGAAAGAATATTTAAAGTTAAATCTGTCATATTTACTTTCCAAAAGTGACAGATGTGCCACTGGCTGATAGAACACACCTTGAGATTCAACTCTTTGTTTTCATGCTGGACATAATACATGTCCTTAATTTTGCAATATGAAAACAGCATTGCCATGAATCTTCCCTGTTCCCCAAGGTTATTTTCTGGGTCTAAGGCTTGTTCTCGTTGTTGCATTTGTCTTTGGTCAAAGGCTCATCATGGGTTTACTGTCCTGCAGGGAATTTTAGATTAAGCAGCTGGCCATAAATTAATGGTTCCATGAGGAACAGCAAGGAAGGATTACCTCAACACAACCCACAACAGCTCTCACAGAAACATGCTCCAGTTTACCTCATTTTGCAGGTATGAGAACAGTTTTCTTTTGTTTTTTGAGATGGAGTTTTGCTCTTGTTGCCCAGGCTGGAGTGCAATGGCACGATCTCGGCTCACTGCAACCTCTACCTCCCGGGTTCAAGCGATTCTTCCGCCTCAGCCTCCGGAGTAGGTGGGATTACAGGCATAAGCCACCATGCCTGGCTTATTTTTGTATTTTTAGTAGAGACAGGATTTCACTATGTTGGTCAGGCTGGTCTCAAACTCCTGACCTCAGGTGATCCGCCCACCTTGGCCTCCCAAAGTGCTGGGATTCCAAGCGTGAGCCACTGTGCCTGGCTGAGAACAGTTGTATAAGTAACTACTGATTCCCAACTTAGGTATTTTTACCCCCCTGTTTTCCCCCATTGGGTGGCCGACCTGGATCTATGTTAGTACACCAGTTTTATGCCAAATGCCATACATTCTTTGAGGGGACCCGAAGCAGGTCCTTGAGTGAGGTGGGATTTGAGTTTAGGGTTAGAGGATGGGGAAGATGGACAGGCGTTAACATTAGAGTAGGGTTCCCTGGACTTTGAGGGAAGACTGGATGTAGTTGGGAGGGTGTGATACTCTCACTGTGTGGTCACGAGATGAGGGTGGGGCATGTGGAGAAGCCAGGTACAGGCAGTAAGGGTCTAACGGAAGAGGGGCCACATGGTGGGGAGAGGGGACATGATGCCTAATCGAGAGTGTCCCTCTTGCGTCCCTGAAACCTGAGCCCTACAGATGCTTCCTGAAGGACAGAGGAGTCTACACTGTGGGTCAGGGCATCCCCAGTGGCCGTGGGTGGGATGAAGCCACCACCAGTAAGAGCCCCAGTGAGTGTGGGGTGGGGAGGGCCCTGCAGGGTGTCACCTGAAGAGCCCCCGAGACGGGAGAGAGGAGCATACATCTGGGGCGGGTGAGACATGACCCAGGCACGCACTCCTCAAACCTTCAGAGATGGCTTACTGCATAGTGGAGGAGTGGACAACATGCCTTTTACTCTGATTTTTCTCTAAGGAATGAATTTTATTTTAAAATCACAGACAAGGAAAAAATCAAATGGAGTATCAAACCTTAATTTAAGAAATCCATCTGCTCCATCAAAAATTTGCTGTGAGCTTTGAAGAATAAACAGGGCAGATTTACTTTATTCAAGAATGGTATTCTTTTTGTAAAGCCTATCTTCAAAGTCATACATAATTCAATTTCTGCTTTAAACCCTTCATTTTTATTCATTTTCCTTTTCTTCTTGAGAAAACCTCAGACTCACTCATGGCTCCATGTATGTACTATGTGCCTGAGAGCAGTGCCGTTCCTCACGGAGGGGCTGGGAAGGCGGGAAGGCAGCCCCACTCCTGCATTTAATCTCTGGTCTCCAGCAACATACTGTAACCTGAGCATGGGAAGATCCTGAAACGCATGACAAGTGAGGAAGGGATTGGAGACACCTAGTCCTGTTTCCCACAACCTTCATTCTCAGTTCCACTTCTGGACCACTGCTGCCTGGGTCACCCATGGGGAAGTGGCCTGCCCTGGTGGTTGCGGGTTCCGAGTCGCCCAAGCTGGGGAGCTACAAGCACTTTCAGAAAATCTGGGATATGCATGGTGAACCATCCAAACATAAGAAAGCCATTACAAAAAAAAAAAAATATGACAGAACGTTCATTGTGGAGCCAATCTTAATTAGGATCACCACCTAGCGATTGGAACCCTTGGTGAGAGTTTCCACATCACTTCCTGATCACTCCCAGTGACCCAGAGTGGGGACGCGTCAGGGAGATGATGGATGCGGGGCTAGAGCAGCAAAACCATTCTCATGCTCCTCATTTCCCCCAGACCTTCTAATAAGATCTGCTGTCAGAAAGCCTGAGGGCCTGGCTCAAGATCCCCTAATGTTCCCTGTCCCTGGTCACCCAAGAGGGCAGAGCCCACAGGGAGGACGGCTCTGTGGGTCAAAGCCCGAGGTACCTGCACTGCTCAGCAGTCACCACTGCTTATCAGCAGTTCAAGCCCAGCCCGAGGCTCTTATGGTTCCTTTAAATCTGAGGATGTCCTAGGAAAGGGTATCATGTGTTTAATTGCTTATTTTCAAAGTGTCGCAGTGCCACTGGGACTCTGGGCACGGGGGACTGTTTTCCAAAAGTTGAAAACACACATGGATGAAAGCCAGTCAAAGAAAACAGTAGCCAAACTAAAGTCAGGTTATATATTGAACAGGGCTTTACCTCATATCTGCCTACAACAGGCACAAGATCAATAAGGTCTGTTTGTACCACAGTCTGAAAAACGAGCCAGCATAGCCCTGGGCAGGACCAGGAGCCCAGGGCTGTCCAGGTTCTGAAAGTAAAAGCCTCCATTGGAAAATAGCACTCCAGGGATTCCAACGCGAGGAATCGAGGTGGTTAGTGACTCATTTTCAGAGCCAGGAAAGTGAGGTGCAGCCAAGACCCAAACACCATCAATTACATCTGGCAGCTAAGAGGAGGGCAGCCGCATCCTCCGGTGCAACCACAGCCTTACAAAGGCACGCAAAGCCAGGAGGGTCTGATCTGAGTGTCAGCAGAAGCCTAGCTTTACACATAACAAAGCTGGGGCTAGAAGGAGGCAGAGGGATCATATTACACATCATCTGGGTCTCCCCCAGATGACCTTAAGTGCAGCTTGGCTGGAATTTTACTTCCTTGGATTGATTAAAGCCCATGAACAGCCTTAAGTCCCCAGACAAAATAGCAAAATAGGTCCTGGATGGTTCAGCGCGGGTGGGACACAAAAGGGAGGGGGAAGTCAGTATCTGGGGACACTAAGGCGGTGGCTGCGATGTCCCCAGCAGAAACAGACCTCCCTGGGCTCCAGCAGACTCTTTGCAGATAAGGGATTAGAGTGAGTGAGAGGAAGGAGGAGGACAGAGGCAAACCTTGCTTCCTGCCCAGTTCTAGGCCATCAAGGGAGTGAAGGATCCCCAAAGACATAAGGCAGAGCTGGGAGAAGAAAGGAGAAGAGGAAACAAAGAAAGGAACAAGAGGTAAAGATGAGGAGACAAACCAAATGGTATGAACCATGCTAGAAGCCTTCCACTGACTTCCCCGTGTGGAAACTGCACACCCGGGCGTCCCTCCCGGCTCTCTGTGGATGGGCCCATCGCAGCTCCTGTTAGAGGAGTGCACACTCCCCTCTACTATTTGGTAAGTGTTTGCAGCAAGATCAGTGCATAAGTGGGATGTGATCTGAAAGTTTACAAGAAGGAAGTGAAAACCACTTGTGAGATTGTGGGGAGAAAACGCTGGGAGCCCAGAGACACCACAGGCGTTAGGAGTCCAGGGACCACGCGTGGTGGTTTATCAGTGGCAAGGAGACCAAGGTCTGACCCAGCCTGACCTCGTAGCGCTTCCTCGTCCAGAAGGATGTGGGGTTGTCCTTCCACTGTGCATCTGTCCAAGCTGGCTGCACCTGCCTGGACTGCTCTTCACTCTGCAAGGGCCGACACAGCTCAGACCCTCCCTGATGCCAGAGGAAACCGAGGCACATGGCTGGAAACTGCCAGGGGGCAGAATGCCCCAGCCCCAGCTGGTGCAGAGCATTGCGGAGAGACTGCTGTGGCTCTTACCCAGCACACACTCCCCGTTCCACCCTACATGGCACAAACACGCTCCCCTAAAATGGAGTGAATGTTTACAGCAGCAAAGATGGCAGCCAGTGTTTGGGGTTGGCACTCGAAGAAACTGACGCCTTGGAGTTACATCAACCAAAATGACTTTTAATTTAGTTTAGTTTTTCTGTTGCTAACAGTTTCCTTAGTTCTGACTTTTCTCTGGTGAAGAGCACAGAATCAATCACACTTCAAAATAACAAGTCAGGAAACAGGAACCTCTCACTCAGATCCTCACCCTGTTAAAAAGACTTTTGTAGTTTGGGTATCATGACCTGTACTAAGTACAAAGCTCTATTTGTTTCTGCTTTGTAACATAGAGTGTTATGTTCTACGGTTGCTACACAATCACTTTGAGGAAACATTACTATAAAAATAAATAAGTTTCTTTCTTCATTCAAAGCGAGGGAAAATAACAAGGACGCCCTAAGTACACCCACAAACCCTTTTCCAAGAACAGTTGCATTTGTTCCTGAACTGGTAAGAATGCTTTGCTGATGATATCAAAGCCCTTTAATTTATCTACGATTGACCCAACTTAAACAGAAAGGAAAAAAATAATCATTTTGTTCTACTTTAAATTAAAACAAGCTATTTTTGTTGTTGTTGTTACTGGGCTGCCTCTTGTTTTTCTCTGAACGCAGGGGAATACAGGATTCCAAAACACTGCCTGATTATTCTCTCTTGGCTGTGGAAGGGTGACCAAGCATGCTATTGATCTCTGAGTGAGATTTTTAGAAAGACAAAGTGTGATTTCACTTTGAAAAAAACTCTACTTCTCACTAAGATAGAATGAAAGTGCAGGATTTACTCTTCTGCACCCAATAAGAAATGCATATTAAGAAATGATTTTTAGACAGCAGGAAGTGAAGGACAATGATCCTACAAAAAGGTAAAACAAGGTGAGCTCTCTGTCCCAGTTCATCGTCTGAGGAGCCAGGCAGAGCCTGCGGAGCCCTGAATGAAGCCCCACGGAGGCAGGGGCCGCTCAGGTTTGTAAGGCAGTGCCTCCGGAGGACAGCTCTAGTTGTCTCTGGAGGGTACACCTTGAGATTGTCCCTGAGGCTTGATCAGGGCACGCATGTGAGGAGACTTCCCCAAGTTCAGGGAAAGACCCAATGGTAAAAAGCAAAGGAAAGTTTCTCTGAAGCTCACCAAGACCCAGGAATAGTCCTTGATCTCACCATTCAAGGTAGAAATTCACAGGCCATCAGGTAGAGTAATCTAAGGGGTATTATCTCAGTGGTAGGGGAAAATGCCTGGATTAAAGGCTGCTTTGATTCCAACTAAGAAAGGTGAAAAGTAAGGCTCCACAGGGCCCACCTGTTCTGAATAACTTCTCTGCATCCTAGAACAAAGCTCAAGAATATTTATATCAACATAAAAATGTCCAGCACTTTGTAAGATGAAATTCACAATGTTAGATTTCCAATGGAAAAAAAAACAGGCATGCAAAGAAGCAGAAAAACACAACCTAAAATAAGGATAAGTATCAATCAAAAGAAAAAGATCCAGGAATGGTAGTGATGATAAAAGGAATAGACAGCAGATAAAACGCTTGTGAAATATCCCTGTGTCCAAGAAGCTAGAGGAAATATTAAGTTACATGGAGACATGGAATGGATTAAAAAATAAAATTTTTTAAGATCCAGATTGAACTTCTACAGTGAAAACTACAATGTCTCAGATGAAAAACCCACTGATGGGATTAATGACAGATTAGACATTGTGAAAGAAAAAAAAGTTAGTGAACTTAAAGACAAACCAATAGAAGCTATCCAATATGACAGACATTTTTTTAAAAGATAAGGAAATGAAAAGTGAGTCAGTAATCTGTGGGACAACTTCTAGTAGCCTAATCTATCTGTAATCCAAGTTTGGTGGGATGGGAAACAGAGAAACATGGTTAAAGAAATAATGCTCAAAATGTTTCCACATTTACTGAAAACCATACAGCCACAGACTCAAAACACCCAATAAACCCCAAGCACAGGAAACAAGAAGAAAACTACACCCAGGCTCACCATATTCAAATTGCTTAAAACCAGTGATAGGAAAAGTCTTGAAAACTGAGAAAAAATGATATTAATACCTTATATATACAGAGAAGTAAAGGTAAGAACTATAGCAAATGTCCCACTGGAAACAGTGAAGCAGAAAGACCGAGGAGCACCACATGTCAGCAACGGAAAGAAAACTGCTTGCCCTGAAAAAATGTATTTTAAAAACGTAGGAAAAATAAAGACTTGCTCAGACTTAAAGACATTCCTCATGCACAGACCTGTACCATGGGAAATGTTCAACGAAGTCCTTCAGGCAGAAGGAAAATGATGCCAGACAAAATCTGCGTTACACAAGGAATGAAAGGCACCAGAAATGGCAAGGATGCCCCTCTGCCTGGCTCCACCAATGATATCTGCAGACCACCGTGACTGGGACTGGAATCCAAATCCCATTTTCCCTTTTCCTCAGTACCTTCTGTGATGACAGGAACCTCATCTTCCTCTGTTTCTTTAAAATCGCTCTGGAATATACCCCCTTCACTGTGATCCCTGGAGTCCCCACAGTCCTAAAGCTGGGCAGGTGGGAGTCAGTTACGTCTAAAGACAAGTGAATAAGCCTTCTTTAAGTTAACTTAAGCTACTGTGCATTGCCCTTGGAACCATTCTGTCTCATTTGGGAAGTCATTTGGTGTATAAAAAGTGCAAACACTTTTTTATTTCCAAATCTGAGGACAGACAGAAGAAAAAGGCAGAGCTGCCTGGGCGTGGTGGCTCATGCCAGTAATCCCAGCACTTTGGGAGGCTGTCGGTGGATCACGAGGTCAAGAGATCAAGACCATCCTGGCTAACACAGTGAAACCCCGTCTCTACTAAAAATACAAAAAAAATTAGCTGGGCGTGGTGGTGGGCACCTGTAGTCCCAGCTACTCGGGAGGCTGAGGCAGGAGAATGGCATGAACCTGGGAGGTGGAGCTTACAGTGAGCCGAGATCATGCCACTGCACTCCAGCCTGGGCGACAGAGCGAGACTCTGTCCAAGAAAAGAAAAGAAAAGAAAAGAAAAAGGCAGAGGCAGCCACATAATCTGGTACTGCAAAGCTTGTCACAGCCTGGCACCAATGATGAAAAGCCAGTGGGGAAATGCACCAACACATGCATTTTTGTGTATGGTGTGTACCTTATATACAGGAAAAATCCACCTGGCCTATGAAGAATGTATACACAGGAAGATTCTCTCAAAGAGTCAGAATGTCCTTTTAAGGAAGAAGATGCACAACTGAGTGTCCTGCTGGTTGTTAAAATCAACTTGATTAGATGGATCTCCCTCCATCCCCTAAACCCACTACCAGGTCGACGTCACACCACCAGGCACTCAGAAGTTACGTTCCATGAAACCCGACTACTATTCTCTATCATAAGAAAAACAAAACCACAAATAAATGCCTACTCACTTAAACAACCCAATTAGCTGAAATTACTGATAAATGGAGATCATCAGTGCTCAAAATGTTTCACGTGACTTCCAGTTTCAGAACATGCATGGGCTTCTTGGGATGTAACCACGGGCAGGCCGCTCATAAACTCTAAGCCTGTTTTCTCATTTTATACGCGCACAGACTTCTCATTGTGTAAAGGAGGAATGATAGCTCCTTACCTGCCTCAAGAGTCTATTCCGGACACTTTTAAAATAGCATGTACACAGTGCATGGGCGGTCTATTCCATGAGGGTGTCCAGATGCCAACTAGTGATTCTCAAAAAAGGAGACGTATGAAAAAGACAGTTACGAAAATCTCCACGTGCACCTTGTTGTACACCTCAGACAGCACTGGACTCCATGGGCTCCGGGCCCCCTGGGGCCAAGCTGCTCTGCAGCTACACAGTGGCCTCATCCCTGGAGCTCCAGTACCCCTGCACCCAGCAGCATCTCAGTGTGGACACGCCCTTCTTCCGGCCCCTCAATGTCCTCAGCCCTCCCCACCAGCTCTTCCTTACTTTCCAAGCCGGGAGAGAACAGGCACACAGAAGATGGAAAACTGAAATGTATCGGCTTTGCTACTTTCTAACAGATGTTCTTCAAGTTGCAGAATCCTAAAGAGCAAACAAGCTTGAGAGTTCACCTCTTATCCCAGCACTTTGGGAGGCCGAGGTGGGCGGATCACGAGGTCAGGAGATCGAGACCATCCTGGCTAAGGCGGTGAAACCCCATCTCTACTAAAAATACAAAAAAAAAAACTAGCCGGGCGTGGTGGAGGCGCCTGTAATCCCAGCTACTCAGGAGGCTGAGGCAGGAGAATGGTGTGAACCCGGGAGGCGGAGCTTGCAGTGAGCTGAGATTGCGCCACTGCACTCCAGCCTGGGCGACAGAGTGAGACTCTGTCCCCCCCAAAAAAAAAAGAGTTCACCACTTGAGACTGTTAGGCATCCACGAGATTATGTCTACTGAAACACAGACAAAAACCAAACCCAAAAACGAACTGTGCAAAAAAATCTTTTGTTAAGCTTATTTAATCATTGCATTTTCTGCACATGTGAAAAATTGATTTTTCCATGAAAATAAAATGTTGGAAATGTTAAAAGACTTGCTATTTGTTAGCCATTTTAGAAGAAACGTTAACTTTATTAAGCAACTAGCTCGCCTGCTTAGAATAACACATTTTTGCTTTATATAGAATATCTTTGTGTTTTAATTGACTTATTTTAGTTCCAACTCTTGCAAATGTAAGGAAATTTTGCCTTTCTAACTCTGTGCTAATAATCTGAGGGTTAATCTGACAATTGTCTAGGGTGGAAAGTTTTAAGAAAAGAAATTACTTAAACATTTTAAAATCAAAGATTTACAGGGTAGAAGATCTAGAATGCCAATAATAATTGACTTATATGAAAATTAAGAATATTTTAAAAAGTGAGATATACTTATTTACTATCAATAATATTTGAAACTTAGAATTTAGAATATTTTAAGTTGGTAAATAGAACTTGGAGAACAATAAAAATTATTATAAATGAAATGAAAGATCTTATGTTGCTTCTCTGGGTTTTGTTTTATTTTGCTTTGTTTTCTGTAGATGAGGGTCTCACTTTGTTGACCAGGCTAGTCTCAAACTTCTGGCCTCAAGCTATCTCCTCACCTTGGCCTCCCAAAATGCTGGGATTACAGATGTGAGCCACCACACCCAGCTGCTTTTCTAGTTCTGCTTTTAAAATTAAAGGTGGAAAAATATGGAAAGCCAAATGAAAAATTTTTTCCTTTCTGATGGTGCCTAAATAATAAAATTGGTTCTACATATGACATAAATTCAAGTTTGTGTTAAGTGATGGGCCTAGTAAAAATATGAAATACAGAACTGTGCAATTTTTAGAGTGATTTTTAAAAAATATTTTCAAAAGTACTGCCATTCCATTCACACATTTTAAAAAGTAACAATCCACCATGCGAAATATTTGTGTACTTGTTTCCCTAACCTTGCAGTGTCAGTGATAATGCTATTCAATTAGGAGACAGTATGATATTGTAAGGAATTAAGAAATGAGAAAAAATAATATTTTTTTTGTCTTTGTCACATTATTTTTTAAGGTATGACCCATCTGCAAAGTGAAAAGATCTAAGATCTCCACTTTCAATGTATTATTCTCCTTGTCAGGGAAAGAAGAGGCTTACAAAGAAAAGTCTGGAGTAAAAATGGATCTTAAAAATCCAGTTGTAAAACAAACACAATAGTTCTGTTGTATCTTACACTCTTGGCTGTAAAAGGTGTGGGCCTCTAACCTAAAATTTGTTAATGTGTAGGAAAAAAAATTCTGCCTGAATTTTACAATTTAGCCAGTCTATATAATATACTATCTATAATGCAACTCTCTCTGCTTTTTGTTTTTTCTTTTTTCTTGAGACAAGTCTGGCTCTGTCGCCCAGGCTGGAGTACAATGGTGCAATCTTGGCTCACTGCAACCTCTGCCTCCCAGGTTCAAGCAGTTCTCCTGCCTCAGCCTCTCAAATAGCTGGGATTACAGGTGTCTGCCACCATGCCTGGCTAATTTTTGTATTTTTAGTAGAGACAGGGTTTCACCATATTGGTCAGGCTGGTCTCAAACTCCTGACTTTGGGTGATCCTCCCACCTCAGCCTCCCAAAGTGCTGGGATTACAGGTATGAGCCACCACTCATAGCTTCTCTCTCTTTTAACAAACAATGCGGTTTGTATGCAACTAGAAGGTAAGATTCTTATTTAAATTAGATCAGTTTAACAAATCGATTTCCAATTTGGATACTATAAAGACAACGGAAATGCAAATATTAGCAATATGGGAAATACGACTTCACTTAGCATATTGAATCCTATAAAAGGGTCTAAATAAGACTGATAAAATAATTTACATAAGTGCAGACAACAACTGCCCAAATGCACATAAATTATTCTTTCCTTTCCCCCAAATCTCTAGTCTACTCCGATTATAGCTGGGAGGACACTGGTCACCACCATGGTTTAAAAGAAATATCAAGGTTCAATGGTCAGTTCAACTCAATACATGGATATCCACCTCTACACATTATTTAACCTTTCCTGGGGTCGTATTTCTTGTCTCTAAAATGGACACGGGGCTCTTGTTAAGATGAAATGGTTTAAAGAATTTGAAAGATTACATGTAATAATAGGATGATGATAAATTAAAATTCTATTTGCAATGTACATTCCTTTAGAGAGAATATACAACGTTGTATTCGTTTTTATTTTTCACTAGAAATTAGTTTTAGTATTCTAGTTAATTTTTGGCTGGTCAGATGGTAGTGGGTTATCAAAACTTATTAACATTAGTGTCACTGAAGTTGGCATTCAATCCCCACTGCTAAATTTGACTGGCTTTTAAAAAATTATTTTTAAAAAAGCGATTTGCATGAAATTTGTTTGAAACATCTGGGATATACATTTACAAATATATATTAAAAAATCTAGAAACACATAAATATCTCATACTATTATTTATTTGAACTTAAATCCCACTAAAGTGATCTTTAAGGAAACTTTTCAATTTCCAATTTAACTTGATTTTTATGCAAACAATATATAAAAGTCAAAATATTTGCTCTTTATAGGAGATACTCCTAACGCAAGTTAAATCTAAAGTAAGTTTTTAATATGAAAAATATATTAAAAGCCAAATATATAAGAATAGGTTAAAAAGAAAGGTAGTAAGTTAACATTTAACAAGAATTTTTAGAAAACTACAAAACATTAATAAAATAAACTGTAGCTCACACAAACATATGGAAAACATTCCATGTTCCATGCTTGTGGATCAGAAGAATTAATATCATTAAAATGACCATACTGCCCAAAGCAGTCTACAGATTCAAAGCAATCCCTATCAAAACACTAATATCACTTTTCACAAAATTAGAAAAAAAAAAAACCATCCTAAAATTCATGTGGACCCAAAAGTGAGCCTGAATAGCCAAAACAGTCTTAAGCAAAAAGAACAAAGCCGGGGCATCACATTATCTGACTTCAAATTATACCTCAAGGCTATAGTAATCAAAACAGCACAATATTGGCGCAAAAATAGACATACAGACCAATGGAATGGAAGAGAACGCTGATACATTCAACTGATCTCACAAAGTCGACAAAATCGTTAACACTGGGAAAAAGGACACCCTTTTCAATCAATGCTGCTGGAGAAATTGGATTGCTGTATGCAGAAGAACGATACTGGACCCCTATCTCTCACTGTATACACAAATCAACTCAAGATAGATTAAAGACTTAATTCGAAGACCTGAAACTATAAAAGTATTAGAAGAAACCCAAGGGAAGACTGCTGGACATTGGTTTAGGCAAAGAATTCATGACAAAGACCTGAAAAGCACAAGCAACAAAAACAAAAATAAAGAAACGGGACTTTAAAAAAGCTTCTGCACAGCAAAATAAATAATCAACAGAGTGAACAGACAGCCTGAGGAATGAGAGAAGACATTTGCAAACTATGCAGCTGATAGGGGATTAACATCCAGAATTTGCAAGGAACGTCAAACAAATTTACAAAAACCAAGTAACTCCATTAAAAAGTGAGCAAAGAACATGAATAGACATTTTTCAAAACTAGACGTATAAATGGTCAACAAGCAAATGAAAAATGCTCAATGTCACTAATCATCAAAGAGATGCAAATTGAAACTCTGATGAGATGCCACCTTATACCAGTCAGAATGGCAATTATTAAACAGTTAACAAATAACAGGTGCTGGGGAGACTGTGGAGAAAAGGGAACGCTTAAACACTGGTGGTAGAAATGTAAATTAGTGCAAATCTATGGAAAACAATATGGAGATTTCTCAAAGAACTAGAAATGGAACTGCCATTTGACCCAGCAATCCCACTATTGGGTATGTACCCAAATGAAAAAAAAAAAAAATCATTATATCAAAAAGACACCTGCACCTGTATTTTTATCACTGCACTATTCACAATAGCAAAGATGTGGAATCAACCTAAGTGTCCATCAATGGATGATTGGATAAAGGATATGTGGCATCTATATACTGGAATACTATTCAGCCACTAAAAAAATGAAATCATGTCTTTTGCAGCAACATACATGGAACTGGAGGCCATTATCTTAAGTGAAACAACTAAGAAACAGAAAGTCAAATACCACGTATTCTCACTTATCAGTGGGAGCTAAATAACGTGAACACAAGGATATAGAGTGTAAAATGGTAACACTGGAGACTTAAAAAGGTGGGAGGGGGTGAGGGATGATAAATTACTTAATGTACATTATATACATGTGGTAGATACATTAAAAACCCAGGCTTCATCCCCAGGCAAAATACACTTGTACCCCTTCAATTTATACAAATTTTTAAACATTTAAACTTTTAAATGGCACTGAAAGAAGGAACACATTGTATTATAGATATAAATAGAAATACGTATAGATAAATAAAAATACGATAGAACTACAGGATCATAATTTCAAACCTTCAACAAATAAGCCAGTTTCACATGAACAGTATGCATCGGCAATAACTAGCTCAAAAATCTGGGAAAAGGGGTTTGTCCACGGAAGGTAGGTCCATTCACCATAACACAAAAATTGCAAAAGTTAAAGAAGGAAATTTCAAAACAAATGGACAGAATGTCTATGGAGAAAATGGCAGTACTTTCTGAATGACTTAAAAAGGAAAACTTGGCTAATACAAAGACCTACCATGTTTTAAACAGAAACACAGTATACCATACTGATGTTGATAATCCTGACCGAAGACCAGTCCCAACTAAAACTCCAAAGTCAGGGAGAGAACCTGACAATAATTCTAAAACTTACATGGAAAAATAAATAGGTGAAAATACACAAGAAAACAATTTTAGAGGGGGGTTTTCACCACTGTGTGTTGAAATGTTTATAAAT
The DNA here is from genome assembly GCF_047675955.1 of Chlorocebus sabaeus. Lineage (NCBI taxonomy): Eukaryota > Metazoa > Chordata > Mammalia > Primates > Cercopithecidae > Chlorocebus > Chlorocebus sabaeus. Next base: position 2,927,539 of record NC_132929.1, on the reverse strand, counting down.
GTCCAGCATAGCGTGCAAGATAATAGCAGTGGTCTGGGGAAAAAAAAGTTTTATAAAGAGTACAATAAAGGTAGGATTTTACATTGGTAAAGAAGAGAAAATTCAAAAATGCTGCTTGGGAAAATGTATTATATGAAGGGAAAAACAACACCTATATCCGAACAGAATACACATTTAAAAGTTTCAGATAAATTAAAACATAAAACCATAAGGCAAACAGAAATAAATGTAGGAGAATATTTGCATATTTCAGGGTTTGAAAGAACTTTTTAAGTTAAAAAGTACTTAAAACGGAAAAGGTTGATATATTGGAAGGTATACAAGTTTTCAACTTTACGTGCCAAAAACACTCTAAACAAAATTGAAAGTAATGATAAAGTGGGAAAAATACTTGACACATAAAAATAAACATACATTATAGTCATATCAATATATCCTATAAACTTTTTAATTAAAAAAAACCTTAATTTTTAGAAAAACTGGCAAAGACACAGGTGATTTAAAGAAGAAACAGACTGGGCACAATGGCTCATGCCTACAACCCCAGCATGCTGGGAAGCCAAGGCAGGTGGATCCTTTGAGCCCAGGGGTTCAAGACCAGCCTGGGCTACATAGCTAGACCCCTACAAAAAAATTAAAAACTATGTGGGTCTCATAGCATGAGCCTGTGGTCCCAACTACTCAGGAAGCTGAGGAGGATCACTTGAGCCCAGGAGGTCGAGGCTGCAGTGAGCTGTGTTCTCACCACTGTACTCCAGCCTGGGTGACAGAGTGAGACCCTGTCTCAAAAAAAAAGCATATGGCTAGCGACCTTAAAGAAACAACATTAAACCATAGCTATCCAATAGATAAAAACTGGAAACAAAAAGATGCCATGTTTGCCTACCTTAAAGGAAAGACCAAATTTAAGGGGGTGTCCCAGTGTCACTGAGAGTGGGGAGGGCCTCTGGGTGAGCATTTCAACTGTGGCATCCAGTTTTGGAAGGGGCTTTGCTTGAAATCACCAGAAGAGTGCACAAATTTGTCTACAAGGATCTACGCCCAGGTCAAAACAAGTAATGAAGTCAATGGTCACAATCTTTATAGCAGAAACACTGTAGTCTTTAGAAATCAGATTTTTGCAGAATATTTTATGGCATAGGAAACACAATATTGCTGGGACAAACATGGGACACAAAACTACGGCTATGTCAAACTGGTAACAGCAAAGAAGTCTGCAAATGACGGTTGTTTTCCTCCACATTACTCTATGTTCCAAATGATCTATAGTAAATACTGTGTACCTTCTAGAATCATGAAAATTCAGTCAACCCTCCAGTATGGAATCCTGTGGGAAACTGGTTCCAGGAGTCCCCCTTACCAAAATTCACAGATGCTGAAGTTTCTGATCTAAAATGACTGCATATAATTGATGCACACCCTCCCATATACTTTCAGTCATCTCTAGATGCTTATAATACCTAATACAATGTAAATGCTATGTAAATACTTATTATACTGTACTGTTTAGAGAATGATGACAAGAAAAAAAGGTCTGTACGTGTTCAGTGTAGACCCAGTGATTTTTGTCTTTAATACTTTTGGATCTGAATCCAGGGATGCAGAACCCATGGATATGGAGGGCCAGCTGTATGTCTTATTCACAAATACATGTTGTATGATGCTAAGCTGTTCGGTAGTACTTCTGAAAACACAAACAATGATAAATAATAACCTATGTTTTTTCAGTATTTCATTAACATTCTAGTCTGGATATGTGACTTTGGGACAGGTGTGAATGTTACTGATCTGACCTATGCTTTGCCCTCCCATTTCCGCTGGCCTAATGATCAGAGTGGCGGGCAGACCGCGGGGTCCTGCCACACCTTTGCCTATCACACGATAAGGCTAAACGAGGCAAGTAATATTCCCAATTTACAGGGGAGCACAAAGTGTCGTGCCCAAATTGACACAACGAGCTTCTAAGAGGAGCAGAAACAAAACCCTGACCTGTCTCACTCCAAGGACAAACCTAATCACATGCCCTCTGTACCCTTCTCTCTCACACACATACAGAACTTACTGCTTAGAAAATAATGTTATTAGAGAAAATTACCTTAGAGATAACTATTTTCCCTCACCTTTTATACCGTATACAACACAGTGTATCATCAATTCACCGTTGAACAATGTCTAACTGCGGTAAGTCAAAGTTTTAGCCACATAGAATTGCTAATTCCAACCTAAAATAAAAACAAGCTAGATTCCTATGTAATATTTTTTCTTAGACTTTCCATCTAGGATTGTAAATTCTACCTTCACTAAATTATGAGTCATTTAACCGAAATAAGAACTCTTTTTTTTTTTCAAGGACATGAAAAAATAAGAACTATTGATGCTTCTGCAATGTGCAAACTTTCAGAAATTAACTATTTAAAGAAGCAACATTTTAAAATTAAACTTGTTTTATTTTTGAAAAAAAAACTCAAGAGTGAAACAGAAATTGGGGTTTGGGCTTGGAAAGCGCATAGTGTTTTTAAATTAATGGAAGGTTTAATATTTTAAAGAATCTGTCTTCAGTGGTATGGCTAATGGCATCAGCAACAGAAAAAACCTTCTGCATCTTGATTACACATTAGTAACAATATCGATAATAGTAACAGTACAGACAATTATTCAACTCTTATAGTTTATGAGGAATAGTCACACATAACCTCATTTAATTCATACAATGTTTTCAGAAGAGTTATATTACACCCATTTAATAGAGGATAAAATTGAGACCAGAAAAACAAAGTGGCCTGCCCAAGTTCAAATAACAACTGAAAACTTGAGGACATCCCCCCGGTGCCCTTTTGTGAGGTCACTGCCCTTACACGGGCATTCCTCCTGCTTTGGGGTCAGATATCCACGATGCTGTATTCCAAATGCCAAGATATAAGTGACTGGACCAAACTGTTTCCAAAAAGAAGTTTTCCAAGGAAGTTACTGTACAATTTATTCAGAGCACCAAAAGCATTACTTGAATTAATTCAACTATTGTTGATCTTTAATTTCTATAAGACAAGTAAAAAATTTTCATAGCATAACATTGCTCACAACCAAAGTGTTCTAATAAATTCATTCTTGACATTAGAGTTTTTAAAATAACCATGTAGAAATAAGCAAACTGCAAGTTAACATATTTCCCAATTCATTACTATACTAAAAAAATAGCTATTTACATCCCTATGCATGAGGAGTTGGCAAACTATTTCTGTAAGGAGCCAGAGAGTAAACATATTAGGCTCTGCAGATCAGGTGAGTTCTTTTGCACCTATGCACCTCTAAAACCACAGCATGGTTGCAGCCACGGACAGTGCACTAGCAGAACAGCATGCCTGCATGCCAGTAAGACTGAATTTACCAAAATGGGGGCTGTAGTTTACCAACCTCCACCACTTACTAAAAATTTGCTACAAGGCAAACTTACTTGTGCATGAACATAACATTTATAGATTACACGTCCTACTATTAAAGAGAAAAAAAAAATTTCGCTGAACATAGTAATTAAAAAAACATTTCTCAGCCTAGCAATGTGGCTCATGCCTGTAATCCAAGCATTTTGGGAGGCCAGGCAGGAGGATTACTTGAGCCCAGGAGTTCCAGACTAGACTGGACAACACAGTGAGACCTCTACTAAAAAATACAAAAAATTTGCTGGGTGTGGTGGGGTACGCTTGTGATCCCAGCTTCTAGGGATGCTGAAGCAGAAGGGTTGCTTGAGCCCAGGTGGTTGAGGCTACAGAGAGTCGTGATCACACCACTACACTCCAGCCTGGACAAGGGAGCAAGACCCTGTCTCGAAAAAAAAAAAAAAAAGAAAGAAACAGAAAAAAGAAAAAACATTTCTCAGCTCATTCCTCTTTCTTACATTTTTAACATTCTCACTTTTTTTTTTCTTTCATTTTAACGAAACACGTGTAATATCCTAAGTTTAGGAAGTCAATGAAGATGGTGTAGTGAAGGACCGCCAAAAATTCTCTCCTTCATAAAAGCAGTGAGAAAGAACAAAGGCAAAATATTGTCAAAATCCACTTTTTTCGGGTCTCTGAAAATTAATCCAATACTAGCAACAATCCAAGAACATTTATTCAAGAAAAATGGCTGAAACTCAGTAAGAACAGTGAGCTTTGTGGTGTTTTACCTTTCCCTGTTTCCTATTCTCTTCACTGCAGCTCCAAGGTAGCCTTTAAAACCAGCCACTGGGCCAGGTGCTGTGGTTCATGCCTGTAATCCCAGTGCTTTGGGAGGCTGAGGCAGGAGGTTCGCTTAAGCCCAGGTGTCTGAGGTTACAGTGAGCACCATGCACTCCAGCCCAGGTGACAGAACGACACCCTGACTCTGGGAAAACCAAACCAAAACAAAACAAAAAACCAGCTACCGAAGGGCAAAATATGAGGTTGGAGCTCCTTCAAAGACCGTAGCAGAGAACCATCATTAGTTGACCAGGCTGCTTTTCCCTGGAAAATCCCATTCACAAGTCTGTCTTTATTTAACCTGACTTGGAACTCACTCATTAGGAAAAGCATTTTCACTGGATGTTTGTCAAATTAGAGGCAGTTGTTTAGGACATCTGAGATAGTGGCTATGAAGTGGGGCAAACAACAAGCTGATCAAAATCTTAAAAAGAAAGCCTGAGGAATGTGATATTAACAGAGGGCTTTGAAACTCCAACGTATTCCTGGGAATCTCTAAGGTCACACCCAAGTGTAGGAATATGCACATGCTCAGAGCTATGCACGTACTCAGAAAGGACATGAGAAGGCCATGAGCCCTCGTCTTTGGCAGACATGAGGTCCTGCACAAGCAGGAATGAAGGCTAAGACAGAGAAGTAACCACCTGGCTCAGAGTTCAAGGTGTGCCCAATACATGCACACAAAACATCAGCAAAGATTAGGAGACTCCGTCCATCATTATCTGACCATTATTATCTGACCATTAAGATAATCAAGCACAGGCTGCCGTAGGACAAAGAATACAGACCTAAGATAACTGGTTCATACAAGTCAATAAATAAACAACAACAGCAACAAACACTGGGGAGAAAAAAATTCAATTTCCAAAGTTTCCACATTGTTTTATTTTAAATGTCATTTTCTACAACAAAAAAATTATGAGACATGCAAATAAATAAGAAAATAAAGCCTACGCACACAGGAAAAACTGTCCCCAAGTAAGCTCAGATGTTGGAGTTACTAGAAAAAATAAATATTTCCAAAAAATGAAAGAAAACCATGTCTACGGAAAAGTATGATAATAATGTGTCATGAAATAGAGAATACCAATAAAGAGATACTGCAAAAAAAGAACAAAGTACAAATTCTGGAGTTGAAAAGTACAATAAATGAAATAAAAAACTGAAGGTCTCAACAGCAGATTTCTGAGCAAACAGAAAAAATAATCAGAAAACTTGAAAATAGGTCAATTGAGATTGTTCAGTATGATAAACAGAAAAAAAAATGAAGAAATATCAACAGTCTCAGAGTCCCATAGGACATCATCAAGCAAACAGATGTAGAATAATGGGAGTCCCAGAAAGAAAAAAAAGAGACAAAAAGAAGAAAGTACAGCTGAAAATTAATGACTGGGTTGGGCATGGTGGCTCATGCCTGTAATCCCAGCACTTTGAGAGGCCTAGGTGGGTGGATCACTTGAGCTCATGCGTTTGAGACCAACCTGAGCAAGAAGGCAAAATCCCATCTCTACAAAATAAAAATACAAACATCAGCCAGGTGCGAAGGTGCACCTGTAGTCCCAGCTTCTTGAGAGGCTGAGGTGGGAAGATGGCTTGAGGCCAAGAGGTGGAGGTTGCAGTGAGCTGATATTGCACCACTGCACTCCAGCCTGGGCAACAAAGCCAGACCTTGTCTCAAAAAGTGGAATCACCTGAGCTCAGGAGTTTAAGACCAGCCTGGCCAACATGGTGAAACCTCATCTCTGCTAAAAATATAAAAATTAGCCAGGTGTGGTGGTGCACACCTGTAATCTCCAGTACTCAGCAGGCTGAAGCAGGAGAATCATTTGAACCCAGGAGGCAGAGGCTGCAATGGGCCGAGATCATGCCACTGTACTCTAGCCTGGGCAACAGAGCAAGACTCTTGTCTCAAAAAAAAAAAAAAAGTAATAATAATAATAATGACGATAATGATAATGGCTAAAAACTTCCCAAATGTAATGCAAATCATCAATCTGCACAAGTAAGAAGCTAAACAAACAATTTCTAGTTAGATAAACTCAAAAGAGATCTAAACTTATACACATCATAATCAAACTGTCAAAAGCCCAAAACCCTACATTCAGTAATGAACAGTGATGCACCTCGTACAAGGGATCTTCAATAAGTTTAACAGCTGGCTTCTGATCAGAAAACATGAAGGACAAAAGGGAGTCAGGTGACATCTTCAAAGTGCTGAAATAAAGACTGCCAGCCACTAATTTTATATTCAGCAAAAACTACTCAAATACGTAAATTGGACATTCCCAGATAAACAAAAACAGAGAATTCACCACTAGCAGACCCCTCTCTTACAAGAAATAATAAAGAGAGTCCTTCAGGCTGAAATGAAAGCACACTAGACAGTAACTTGAATAGACCCGAAAAAATAAAGAGCACCAGTAAAAGTATCTACTAAGTAAATATAAAATGCAAATGTAGTTTTTCTTTGTAACTCTTTTTTCCCCTTGATTTAAAAGACATAAAGCAACATTTACAAATCTATGTTGATGGGCATACAAGGTATAAAAGATGTAATTGACAGGCCATGACAACACCAGCACAATGGAGGGAGGATGGCGGAGCTACACAGGAAGGAAGTTCTCATGGCACTGTAATTAAGGTGGTATTAATCTGACCTACATTGCTGGAAATTTAGATGCTAATTAAAACCCACAAGGTGATTACCAAGAAAATAACCCCAAAAGTGATAAAATAAATGACAAGGAGATAAAAATGGCAAACAGAAAATATCTATTTAACAAAAAAGGTGGCAGTAAGGGAGGAGTAGAAAAATAAAAATACATAAGACATAAAGACTGCAAATAGCAATATGGCAGACTTAAATCCTACCAACTCAGTAAGTACATTAAATGTAAATGGTCAAGTTCTCCAATTAAGAGGCAGAACTGACAGAATAGATTTTTTAAAAAGCACAATCCATCTATATGTGATCTGTAAGAGACACACTTTAGATTAAAAAACACAAATAGGTTGAAAGTAAAAGGATGACAAAAGTTATCCTGTGCAAAAAGTAACCAAAAGAGAGCTGGATTGGCTACATAGTATTAGAAAAAAAATAGACTTTAAAGCAAAAAAATGATACTATAGATCTAGAAAGACATTTTATAATGAGAAAAAGGTCAACCCATCAGGAAGCCATAAAAATTATAAACACAAATGGAGCTAACAATAAGTTCCCAAAACAAATGAAGCAGAAAACGACAGAACTGAAGGATGAAACAATTTAACAATAATAGAGAATCCAAGGCCCCACTTTCAGTAATAAATAGAACTAGCAGAAATTAACAAGGAAATAGAAGACTTGAACAGTATTATAAACGAACTAGACCTGACAAACAAGTGTAGAATACTCTGCCCAAGAACAGCAGAATAAACTTTCTTTTTTTTTTTTTTTTGAGACGGAGTCTCGCTCTGTCGCCCAGGCTGGAGTGCAGTGGCCGGATCTCAGCTCACTGCAAGCTCCGCCCCCCGGGTTCACGCCATTCTCCTGCCTCAGCCTCCCGAGTAGCTGGGACTACAGGCGCCCGCCACCTCGCCCGGCTAATTTTTTCTATTTTTAGTAGAGACAGGGTTTCACCATGGTCTCGATCTCCTGACCTTGTGATCCGCCCGCCTCGGCCTCCCAAAGTGCTGGGATTACAGGCGTGAGCCACCGCGCCCGGCTAGAATAAACTTTCTTCTCAGGTGCGTGTGGCATGTCCTTGTAGTACAGACCATAAGCTAAGTCATAGAACAAACCTCAGTAAGTTTCAAGGATTGATACCATCCTAAGTAGGCTCTTGGAATAAGCTTAGAAATGAAATCAATAACCGAAGCAAATTTGAGAAATACATATATACGTGGACATTAAACAATCCACTCTTAAATAACCAATGGATCAAGGAGGAAATCACAGGGGAAATTAGGAATACTCTGAGACTAACACAAACAAAAATGCAACACAGCAAAACATACAGGATGCAGCCAAAGCAGAGCTTAGAGGGAAATTTAACATCCCATATTTGATATCACTTGTACTGCTTTATCCAGTCATAAGCATTTCCATGTAACTAGAAAGTATCTTAAAATAGAGTTTAATAAATGCACAGTATTCCAGTAAATGAACTATGACATCTAATTATTATGTGGATCTGGCGGCATTCATGTTGTGTTCTACATGTGCTGTTGTAGAAACTGATTATCCTTGGGTACTTTAATCTTTGCATTAAAGATTATCTTCCCAGGAGAGATTTCTAGAAATGGAATTGTTCACTCAAAAATGTAGGTATTTCTACGGCTGGTGATTCCTGGCAACCTTATTAGTAAAGCTTTGTTCCACATCAGGCGTAATGCTAGAATGTGTGCGAGAAAGGAGGAGTAACAGACACACGACTCCAGTCAGTTTGCAAGAACCAACATGGTGTAAGGAGGAGGAAGTCGATGCAAATTTTATTTCCTGCTTTCCCATTTTTCTGGTAATAACACAAGTGTATTAAAACAATATGGTGAAAAGTGCCTCTTTACAGAAAAGTTTTCATAAAGCCTGGTCACATCTGTCTGGGAGAAAGGGGGAGGGTCCGTTCAAACGTCTCCGTGGCTGAGTGGAGATGTCACCTGTGATGATGTCACCTCTCACAGCACCTAGATCAGTGACTATCAGAGCTTTGCATCCATTTTCCCTGAACTTAGGCTAAAGAGGCAACATCAGTACCATTTTAAGGATGAATTAAAATGGAATGCCCAGTAAAAATGTCTTCAATATGTGAATAAACGAGTATTGAGTGTTGATGTTATTTTTCTTTCAAAAAATTTTTTTTCTTGAGCAGGAACCACGCATGTGGCCACACAGAACACAAAGCTCTTGCTCCCAAGAAGTAACGTTCTAATGTGGAGGAGGGCGGGTAGAGAAACAGCTAAATGCACAAATCCGTACGTGGATCAGACTGTAGTAAGTGCGTCAAAGATAAACAGAGTAGGGACAGAGATGAGGCATTTAGGATGGATCTCCCTGGGAGCGTGACACTGGGACAGGTGTCTGAACCAGGCGGGAGCCAGGAGAGAGCTGGGGGAAGGGGCAGCAGCCCAGGGCTCTGAGGCAGGGCTCGCCCCGGAGTCCTAAGAGGCCAAGGCGTGGTGGGATGGGAGGCGGAGAGTGAGGGCGTGGGGAAGAGACACAGTGGGCCACCAGGTACAGGGCCCTGTGGGTCAAGCAAAGACTTTGGATCTCACTCCCAGGGAAGGGAAGACAGGGAGGCTTCCAAGAAGAGGGGGGTCCTGGTCTGCTTTATATCGTAAGGAATCGCTTTGGCCACTGGGTGGAGGATACTGAGGATGTGCTGGGGCCAGGGTGGAGGCAGGTGTTTAAGGTAAGCTAGGAGGCCTCGGTCACCGTCTGGAGAGAGATGGAGGTGGTGCAGGCGGGGAGAAGTGCGGTGGGCAGCCAGGTTCAAGGCCTCGGCCAGCAGGAGCTGTGGATGGAGCCACAGAGAGGAGGAGGCCTAGTGATGTGCCGCGGCCAGCACAGGCACCTGGGGGTAAATGCAGGAGCGGCATGTGGCCATGCAGCGCTGGCCTTCTTGGGTCATCCCCACCTTCGCCTCACTCAGAATGGCCTCAGAGGCCAGGCCTCTGCTCCCCTAAGGGGTGCTCTGCAGAGCCACCTTGGGAAGTCATTGAAAGGGGTGGAAGTGTCCCTCTATTGTGTCCTGAAACTGGCAGCCAGCCTCTCCAAAACCACACAGTTCTGCTAGAGGGAGTGGTGAAGGTTAAAATTCGCACCACACTGCCCCTTTGCAACAGTATTTCTCAAGCAAGAAACTGGCTTGGGCTTCTTTACACCTTCCTTCCTTTCCAAAGAAAACCACGCTACCGGTTCAGGAATCTGGAGATTCCCGAACAGGCTCTCAAGAAGAGACCCAGACCCCTTCTCTCCAGTGAGGGGGGGCCTGTGTCCCCGCACCAGCCACATGATCTCTAACAGCCCAGGTCGCCACGGCCCTCTTCCGTCTTCCCTCACGGTGGCTCTGGGGTCTTCAGTCCCAAACTCAGAGGTGACAACTTATTTCTGTCCCCCTGCGTTGTCCCATGAGGTCATGACACTTCGAGATGGTCTATATTAAACCCTTTTCCAAAGAAACAAGTGGCTTTAGTAAACGTGCCGCCTGATGAGGCTTTCGGCACTTACCCGGGAACCACTGTTTCCAACCTCAGGACTTCATTTCCTCAGACTTTGAAAGGAAGCCAGAAAAGTGATTCACTGAACTAACTCTGTTCTCAGAGGGGGACAGCAACACTTCCCAGGCTTCAGAGCTTTGGCTGTGCCGGGCCTCCCTTCGTCTGGCTGCTTTGCTACATGATTCAAGGCCAAAATCATATTTGCAGCAAATGACGAGTCTGCAATGAAATGCAAACAAAAGTCCCAGCCGCCAGCCCCACCTTCCCCACCATGCCCTGCCCGCTCCTCAGTAGACAGGCTGGACCCCGTGCATACCCAGCACCCTCCACCGCGTCTGGATGTCTGGGACCGCTGCCCGTGCCCTCTCCCACCTCATTCCAAAGCTGTGTGTGGCTCGGGGGCCTGGGGGGCTCCTCCCTGTATGAGATTCTCTCCATGCTGCAATTACACATTGTTGGGCAAGTTCTGGGACTGTACTGGGCTCTGCGTGTTTGTGCTACCTCAGAAAAATGCTGGACTCACCCATGTAGACAGTTAATCTCCTTGACAACGTTTTCCTGGAGAATGCTGCGGGCAGGGAATTCCTAATAGGGGATGGAACTGCATTTAGTCATTCTCTAAAAATATGCGTTCAGTGTGTCGAGATGTGAAAATGGCTTTTCGTGGAGTGTAAATGACTGCCACTGACTTAGCAATATCCTCAAAAGTCTTGGCAATCAATGACAGTCTTCACAGATTCAGCTAAATGCCATATGGATCAATATTTTGTGTTTCCTGAGTTTCCATCTATCCACAAACTCTGAGCTCACATGATGTGCAAGGCATGGTACCATGGAGAATCTGCACTTACAGAGGCTCCTGCTGGCACCACCTCACTGCCTGACCCAGGTGAGGGGATCTAGAAGATAGCATTGTCACCTATTTCCAAAGAGCCACACCACCTTCTGAACCTCCTGCTCTTAATAACTCATTATTCACGAGCAAAATGGAATGCCTAAAACAAACAAGCAAACGAAAACCCTCCAGTGCCAGGAGGACAGTGCCAGTGAGTGACTGGCAATTACACTGTGTTGAATGAATAGTGTCCTCCAAAATTCATGTCCATCCAGAGCCTCTGAATGTCAATGTATTTGGAAATAGGATCCTTGCAGATATAGTTAGTTAAGATGAGGTCACACTGGAGTACGGTGGGTCCTAACCCAGTGACTAGTATCCTTGTAAGCAGAGAAAACAGAGACAGAGACTCATGAGCGAGAGGACAGCCACATGAAGACAGACAGAAATCAGATCAATGCGGCTTCGAGGCAGGGGACACAAGGACTGGCGGCCACCACGGACGCAGGAAGAGGCAAGGAAAGCTTATTCTCCAGAGCCTTCCACAGGAGCACGGCCCGGCCCACACCCTGGTCTCAGCCTCGAAGCCTCAGAACTGTCAGAGAAGATACTTCTGTTGGTTTAAGCCACCTGCTGTATGGTAATCTGTTGTAGAAGCCTCAGGAAACTCATTCAGCAATGGGCGGAAAACCCGAGTGCTACTCTCCTAGCAGACACAAGGCCTCATCTGAGCAAAGGCAGCTGCCTGTGAGTGTGCCGGGCAAGGCAAAGACATCACGAAGATTTGTCACGTGCTGGTCGCACGTGCTATACAAAATTGGCATCTTTATATCTAAGGTTGCCAATGACCAGATTCCATTTTTTTTTTTGTCTTATGCTTATGGGTTCTATGTAAATTTGTTTCCTTTTTTTTTTTTTCAAACACATTTCCTTTTTTGAATACACTCTGCTTTCATGTACTCTATGTGAAGCAGAAAAATAAAACAAAAACAGGCATCATCTAGCCTTCTGCCCAAAGAAAGGAAACTAAAAGAGTATGTTACCAGATACTAAATGACCACCGGAGAGGAGGGATCACTTGTGGTGTTCTACAGCACCACAGGGGGACTATAGTGAACAGTAATTTAGTGTGTATTTTCCAATAGCTAGAAGAGAGCATTCTGAATGCTCCCAATAAGAAGAAATAAGTATTTGAGGTGATAAACATGCTGATTATCACACTTTGATCATTGCACGCTGTACACATAGGCAATATCACTCTGGGCCCCACAAATATGTATAATTGTTACGTGTTAATGAAAGTTTTAAAATCTATGTTATTCTTTTTTTTCGGGGGAGGGACAGAGTCTCACTCTGTTGCCCAGGTTGGAGTGCAGTGGCGTGATCTCAGCTCATTGCAACCTCTGCCTCCTGGGTTCAAGTGATTCTTGTGCCTCAGCCTCCCAAGTAGCTGGAATTAGAGGCGGACATTATTGTATGTGGCTGATTTTTGCATTTTTAATAAAGACGGGGTTTCACCATGTTGGCCAGGCTAGTCTCGAACTGCTGGCCTCAGGCAATCCGCCCACCTTGACCTCCCAAAGTGCTGGGATGACAGGTGTAAGCCACTGTGCCCGGCTCATATTTTTTCACTTTTATCTTTAGTTAAAATAATAAAAAGCATGCATGCATGCTGGCCATGCTCCCTAAAAGACCTCACTGAAATGCAACACTGAGGTCTCTAAACAGCCAGAGAAGCCTGGGCCCGCAGAGCCGAAGATGACTGGTCTGAGGCCGGCTCACCATGAACTTCTTGAGATAACCCTCACTTTCATTTATTTAAAGGGCAGTTTGACAGTAGAGTAACCCTACCACACTTCTCTTCACTCCGGAGTGAAAAATTATTACACAATGGATCACAATGGAATGGCTAAATCAGGCTGATTAACATGTGCCGGGCAGTATTCCATTTCCTTTTTTTCTTCTTCTCAGTTCCTATGCTATTCCTGCATACTTCACAGAATTAATTTTTTTTGTGCTAAGAATACTTAAAATCTACTCTTGGCCGGGCGTGGTGGCTCACGCCTGTAATCCCAGCACTTTGGGAGGCTGAGGCGGGTGGATCACGAGGTCAGGAGATGAGACCATCCTGGCTAACACGGTGAAACCCCGTCTCTACTAAAAATGCAAAAAAATTAGCCAGGTGTGGTGGTGGGCGCCTGTAGTCCCAGCTACTCAGGAGGCTGAGGCAGCAGAATGGCGTGAACCTGGGAAGCGGAGCTTGCAGTGAGCCGAGATCGCACCACTGTACTACAGCCTGGGCGACAGAGCGAGACTCGGTCTTAAAAAAAAAAAAAATCTACTCTCTCAGCAAGTTTAAGTATACAATACATTGTCATTATTTATTATTATGCTATTATATGCTATTAACTGTGTGCTTTAACTATTCATTACTCCACAATGTATATATATTTCAAAGCATCATGTTTTACTCCATAAATATACACAATTTTTTGTCAATTAAAAATAATAATTTAAAACGTTTGTGCTTCAAAGGACATAATCAAGGAAGCAAACAGACAACCTGCAGAATGGGGAAAGGTTTTTGCAAGTCCTATTATCTGATTGGAACTTGTATCTACTAAAAACTACAACTAAATAATAAAAGGCCCAATTTAAAAATGGGCGAAAAATCTGACTAGACAATTCTCCAAAGATGATACACAAGTGGCCGATAAACACATCAAATGTCATGTGCTTAACATCAGTAGCCATCCGGAAAATGCAAATCCAAACCACAATGAGACGTGACTTCACACCCGATAGATGGCTAGAGTCTGAAAGACAGGTAAGCATTGGAGGATGTGGAGAAAGTGGAACCCTCGCAGGACTGCTGGTGGGAATGCAAATGGCTCTCCAGTTAGACCTGAAAGGGATCCTGTGCTCCAGCAAGTGTCCTCCTACGGACATACACAAGAGGAACGAAAACACATATCCATACACTAACTTGTACACAAATGTTCACAGCACTGTTATTCATAGCAGCCAAAAGTAGAAACAGTCCAAATGCCCATCAGTGACAAATGGATAAATAAGATGTGGTACATCCATACAAAGGGATACCATTCAGCAAGGAACAAAACTCAAGTACTGATACAGGCTACAGCTACAGTATGAATGAGCCTGCAAACATGCTATGTGAAGGAAGCCAGTTACAAAGGACTATGTATTATATATGATCCATTTTTGTGAAATGTGCAGACTAGGCAAATCTGTGGAGGATTAGGGGGTGACAGCTAAGGAATATGGGGTTCATTTTTCTGCTAAAAATGTGCTAGGCCAGGTGCCATAGCTCACACCTATAATTCCAGCACTTTGGGAGGCTGAGGCAGGATGATCACTAAGGCCAGAAGTTTGAGACCAGCCTGGGCAACACAGTGAGACCCAGTCTCTACCAAAAAGTTTTAAAAAAATTAGCTGGGCATGATGGCATGAGCTTGTGCTTCCAGCTATACCTGGGAGGCTGAGGTGAGAGGATCACTTGAACCCAGGGGTTCCAGGTGCCAATGAGTGATGATCATGCCCCTGCACTCCAGCCTGAGCAACAGAGCAAGACCCTATCTCTTAAATATTAATTAATTAGTTAAAAATGTTCTAAAGTTGACTGTGGCAATGGATGCAAAACTCTTGCAGATACTCAAACATATTACAAAGCTACTGAATTATATACTTTAACTGGGTGAATTGTACGGTATGTGAAGTGCCTCTCAATAAAGCCCCGCAGGAGCGGCAGCCCACGAAAGCAGCTCCCTCCCCGGCCGCAGCGAGGGCAGGGCCACAGCTGCTTTCCTGGCTATGGGGTCAGCACAGGTTTTGCCAACTGTCCTGAACAGGGGCCAGAGGCTGGTCCTTTGCACACAACAAGGCTGGCCATAGGGACCTTCATCCTTGGGCACATCCTCCTCTCTCCCAATCAGTATTCCACTTTTATATTCTCTTTAAGAGACAGGGTTGTACTCTGTCACGCAGGCTGGAGTGCAGTGGTACCATCATTGCTCACTGAACCTTAAACTCCTGGGCTCGAGCGGGTCCTCCCACCTCAGCCTCCCAAGTAGTTGGAACTACAAGCTCGTGCCACCATGTCCAGCTAATTTTTTAATTTTTTCTTTTTTCTTTGAGACAGAGTCTCATTCTGTCACCCAGGCTGGAGTGCAGTGGCACGATCTCGCCTCACTGCAAGCTCCGCCTCCCGGGTTCCCGCCATTCTCCTGCCTCAGCCTCCCGAGTAGCTGGGACTACAGGCACCCGCCACCATGCCCGGCTAATTTTTTGTATTTTTAGTAGAGATGGGGTTTCACCATGTTAACCAGGATGGTTTCAATCTCCTGACCTCATGATCCACCCGCCTAAGCCTCCCAAAGTGCTGAGATTACAGGCGTGAGCCACCGCGCCTGGCCTAATTTTTTAATTTTTAGTAGAGACAAGATCTCACTATTTTGGCCAGGCTGATCTTGAACTCCTCACCTCGAGTGATCCTCCTGCCTTAGCCTCCCAAAGCACTGGGATTACAGGTGTGGGCCCCCAGCCTGGAAGTATTCCACTTTTTCTTCTTCTCAGTTGCTATGCTATTCCTGCTCCACTTTCCCAGCCACAGGTCTTCATCTCTCTCTTTCTAACCTTTCCTCTTTGCTAATTCTCTTCTCTTTCCAACTTCCTTTCCACGGGCTGTCTGAACCCACCATCCTACAGGTCCAGTTTGAGAAGCGAAACACACCCGACAACAGAGTGGCAACACTGGCTGCAAAGCGAGAAGCATTTAAGGCTCACGGTGCAGGCCGAACACCAAAGCCAGGCAATCACGTGTGATGATTTCATCAAACTCCTGTCTACCTGGGTGAACATCAAGACTGGTCAGGCCCAGCACCTTCTGGAAGGTGTCTTCCAGGCAGCGCGGCCAGAGCTGAGCAGCCTCCCTGTTCCCTCAGGCAGCTTTGTCCCTACCTCTAGCAAACACACACACAGTGCCAACCATGTGCCAGGAGCCGTCCTGAGTCCTTTGCAGCTATAGGCTCATGGGTGCCAGTGCCCATAGCAACCCTAGGAAGCGGGCACTATTGTTACTCTCGGTTCACAGGAGATGAGGGCTGAAGTCACTTGCAAGAGCCTCACATCCAGCAAGACCGTCTATGCATGTGCTGTCCCTCTCCCAGGCCCGCAAGTCCCTGGAAGGCAAGAGCCAGTATTTACCTTCAGGTCCACACACCACTTGCCATGGGGCTCTCTTTACTTAAAAAATTATTATATACATATATGGTACAAAACATAATATTTTGATATACATATAACATAGTGAAATACATAGAGAGATCATCACTACAGTCAAGTAAATTCACATATCCATCATCTCACACAGTTACCTCATTTGTTTTGGTGAAAGTGTTGGAACCTAGTTTTTAGATTCCTTCCTGGGCAGGGGTCGCCGCGAGAGACCACTCGACACGGAAGTCACAGCGGAGAGATTTATTGCTAGCGCGCTAGGGTCCTATGTCCGAAGTTGGCCACAGGACCTCGAATGCCTAGTACAGACAGTTTATAAAGGCAAAAACCACAGAAACTCACAAAGCTTGAGGCGCAAGATGATTGGAGCAGGTTATGGCCTGAGCAGGGTGTCTTACTCTGATTAGTTGGTTTGAACCCGCGCGGGGTATTTCTTGGACTCGTTTTTCTGTTTGAGTTCCGGGAATTTTGGGTGGGTGTTTTGGATAGCCACATGGACGTTGGGCGGGTGCTTTAGATGGCCACCTGGTCATTGGGTGGGTGCTTTAGATGGCCACCTGGTCATTGGGCAGGTGCTTTAGAGCCTGGTGTGGCTTTTCTAAGCTTTCTAAGTTTCTAAGTCTCTAAGTCTCTAAGTTTCTAAGTCTCTAAGTTTCTAAGTCTCTAAGTTTCTAAGTCTCTAAGTTTCTAAGTTTTTATGGCCTATTTTCAAAAGCACCCAAAATCTACTCTTAGCCAATTTCCAGTATGTGATACAAGAGTAACTACCATATTAGCCTCAGTCGTCATGCTGTGCATTAGATTTTGAGACTTATTTTTCCTACCTGCCCCTTCAACAGGGTTCACAACAGCATTATTCAAAAGAACCAGGATATGGAAGCAACCTAAGTCACTGAGGAATGAATGGATAAAGAAAATTGTATATACATACAATTGAATACCATGCAGCCTTTAAAAAGAAGGAAATCCTGCCATTTGCAATGACCTGGATGAACCTGAAGGACTTGAAGTGAAATAAGCCAGACACAGAGATGCCGCGTGATCTCACTCTAACAAACAATCTCAAACGCCTGGACAGAGTAGAAAGGAGGCTCCCGGGGCAGGGAGAGGGAGAAATGCAGAGATGGTGGTCACAGGGCAGGAAGTTTCGAGGCTGCAGGACACACAAGCCTAGGGCTTTCCATGTAGTAGATATTGATGCTGACTGGTCCTGCGGACCTGAAGATCAAAGCCAAAAGCGTCTTTCAGCCCTCAGAGGATTTCCCATCTAACTCGAACGAGCGCCACTGGGTAAGGGACCAGAAGGCAGGCATGTCCACAAACAGCAAACTGCCCGAAAGGCACCTTCCTGCTTTGTGCTGGCTGGCAGGGTCCTGGGAAACAGCTCGAGGGCATGGGGGAGGCTCTGGGCTAACAGACGGGGAAACTGTTCAGCAGCATGCGGCAGGCTCTGGTGGAAGGGGAGCCGGGCAGTGGGGAGGACAGATGGGGAGG
Organism: Chlorocebus sabaeus; assembly: GCF_047675955.1. Taxonomy (NCBI): domain Eukaryota; kingdom Metazoa; phylum Chordata; class Mammalia; order Primates; family Cercopithecidae; genus Chlorocebus; species Chlorocebus sabaeus. The sequence goes on along the minus strand of NC_132929.1, from coordinate 2,909,542 downwards.
GCTGACCCGGCGACAGTGCTCTTAGAAGGAAGGTATGCTGGAGCCTCTCACTGCCCCTTGGCAGTGTGGAGGATGGACGAGGGACAGCTGAGCTGCCAGGGCTCCGGGCCACGGAGCTGGTTTGCATAATTAATGTACAAGGTTCATTGTTTTACGAAAAACTAGCGTATCCTGGGATTTTTAACTTTAATACATTTTATTAAAAATGAAACAGCATCCAATGTGGAGAGCAATGATGATGACAGGTAGGAGCAGTCCATACCCTGTCTGGACAGCACTTGTTGGCCGGATTTGAACATAACAGAAATTGTGATGCTTTGATTTTTCTATGTGAAGCCAACACACTCAAATAAGTGCTTATTATGGCCGGGCATGATGGCTCATGTCTGTAATCCCAGCGCTTTGGGAGGCCGAGGTGGGTGGATCACAAGGTCAGGAGATCGAGACCATCCTGGCTAACATGGTGAAACCCAGTCTCTACTAAAAATACCAAAAAAATTAGCCAGGCGTGGTGGCGGGCACCTTTAGTCCCAGCTGCTGGGGAGGCTGAGGCAGGAGAATGGCGTGAACCTGGGAGGCGGAGCTTGCAGTGATCCGAGATCGTGCCACTGTACTCCAGCCTGGGTGACAGAGCAAAACTCTATCTGAAAAGAAAAGAAAAAAAAAGAAAAGAAAAGGAAAGAAAAGACGTGCTTATTACTCAGAAATAAGAACCTAGGAGGCCTAACACACTTTGGAATATACCGCCCATCTCACCCAGGACTTGCCTGCACCTGGCACCCTAGGTGTCTGCCCAACCCTTAGATTCCTTCAGGGAGACAGGTGTGAAAGCTCTGGGGCTGTCCATTCCAAGTGCCTTGCCTATGCCCAGCAACGTGACAGTGACACCTTCACATTCCCAGCAAAGCCACCCTTGGCAACCTCCCTAACCACACTGTTAGTATGAAAGTCCAGGGGCCTCAGGGCTTGGCTGGGAGCTGAGGTGTCGCCCTTTAATCTCCATCCTAGAATCACATTTCAGTAATCCAGCAACTGAGTGTTATTACTCAAGTGCAGATCAAGTTTTGATTTTCTGCATCTTTAAACTCACTCTGCAACAGAGTCCCTTGGGGCTTTTTAAGAGAAGCAGCCCTTTGAGAGTTGTGGCGCTTGATGATGACATCGCATGTGGCACTTCCTTAGCACTTATGTCCCCTGAGAAAATGGGGAAAGGACGGGCTGTACTCCAGGGTACTACTGCAATGTTAGAAGCAGCCTTTCTTTATGGTGAGCGAGCGGTGTGTTTGCAGAAGCATTTCCTATTGAGAGCTTCCTCGTCTTCCCATATGACTGCAAGACACCTGCCCCGAGTTCACTGTAAACTTGTCTGGTGGAGTGATGCGTCTAACCGCAAGCTGGTTCATTCAGGAATATCCCATCGCCGTGTAGTATTTATTTCTCTATGGCGTCCATTTCTCATAAATGTGTTACAAAGGCATGTTTACCTAGGGGACAGCAATGACTTAACAGCGGGCTTGTATCCAATACCCATTCTGTCTAGACGACACTGGCTACACCTTAGCTCCAGTCTAAACTCCAGTGTCACAGGTGAAGGGCTGTGATATTCCGAGGGTCAAGGCAGTGATAATAAGTAACTCCAGCGTATGTGCATCAGCACATCCCTTCCAACTCTCATTATCCAAATTGTTCATAACTACAAGAAGAAGTACATTAAAATAAAGTACTTTTGGTATTTCCAGGAGTTAATGTAACTAATCATCGAGAGCATTTTATGTACCCTTTGTAACTAGAGAGCCAAGCCTCCTTGGAGGACAGGTCCGGGGAAAAAAAGCAACATCCTCCCACTCGCCCTCAAGTTACTCATAAATCTTAACGTGTATCCTCACACCCGTGAGAGACGCCGTTGACCAAGATCTTCATCTCTGCTGGAAAGAGGGTAAATCTACACTAGCCCTCCTTGGCAAGGCAGCAGGCTCATCCTCTCTCCTGCTCTGCAGAGCGTGCCGGGTCCCGAAAGCCTCACATTCCCACCGCCGGGCACTCTGTTGGCAGGAGCCCCACCTGGGCAACGTGTGCGCTGGGCACACCGAATTTCGGTGTCTTCTTCTTATACTGGCTCATTACCATTAATAACTCAATGGTCATATTTTAAGGTTTTTATTTTGGAATAATTATAGATTCATAGGAAGTTGCAAAGAAATGTACAGGGAGGTCCCACGCACCCTTCATCCAGCCTCCCCTAAGGCTACCACACCCCAAAACCAGAGGACAAAATCAAAACTGGGAAATTGACATTGGTACAGCCAACAGAGCATATTCAGATTTCTCTAGCTTTAAGTGCATTCGTGTGCATGTGTGTGTGCACGTGTGCATCTGTGCAATTTCTCAACCAACCACAACCAAAATAGTATCCACACACAATCAAGACGGTACCCAGGGGACAAGGCCCCTCATGCTATCTCTCGGGGGCCACGCCCACCCCTCCTGCATCCCTAACCCCTGGCAAACACTAAGTTGCCCCCCATCCCCCTAAGTATGTTATTTCACAAATGTTCTATAAGTGGGATCATGCAGTAAATATCCTTTCGAAATTAGGTTTTCTTAACTTTTATTTTAGGTTTGGGGGTTTGTTACATAGCTAACCAACCCATGCACATGTGAAGGTTTGTTCCATAGGTAAACTCACGTTATAGGGGTTTGTTGTACAGATTATTTCATCACCCAGGTATTAAGCCTAGTACCCAACAGTTATCTTTTCTGCTCCTCTTTCTCCTCTCACCCTCTACCCTCAGGTAGACTCCAGCGTCCGCTGTTCCCTTCTTTCTGTTCCTAATTCTTACCATTTAGCTCCTAAGTTTTTTCCATTCACCAAAATCTCCTTGAAGCCCATGCAAGTCGCTGTGTTTATCAACAGTCTGTTCCTTTTTACTACTGACTAGTATTCCACCGTATGGATGGATCACAGTTTCTTTAACTACTCACCTTTTGAGGAATGTCTAGGTTGTTTCCAGTGTTGGGTTATTATATATATATACTTTAAAAAAGCTGCGATGAATATTTCTGCAAAGGTTCTCTGTGAAAATAAGTTCTCATTTATCTGGGGCAAATGCTCAGGAGTGCACCTGGTGGATCATATGACAATTCTGTTTTTAGTTTTGTGAAGGGACTATTTTTCCAGAGTGGGTGTGTTTTACATTCCCACAGCAATGTAGGAGAGACCCCGTTTCTCACACCCTCAGCAGCGTTTGGTGGTATCACTTTTTTATTTGTGCCATTCTGACAGATGTGCAGTGGTATCTCTGAGTGGCTTTAATTTGCACTTCCCTGTTTTGTAAAGATGTTGAACATCTTTTCATGTGCTTACTTCCCATCTGTGTACCTTCTTCAGTGAATGTCTCATGTCTTGCCCATTTCAAAACGGGATTCGTTGTTTTGTTAATGTCCGATTTTGAGAGTTCTTTACATATTCTAGACATTAGTGTTGTGTCGGGGATGTGATCTGCAAATACTCTAAGTCTGGAATTTGTCTACTCTCGTTCATTTGGTCTTTCCCACAGCAAAGGATCATGCTTTTGGTGTCAAGTCTATGAACTCTTTGTCTAGTCTTAGATCCCCAACATGTTCTATGTTTTCTTTTAGAAGTTTTATCATGTTACGTTTAAATCTATACTCTTTAACAAGTTAATTTTTATATGAGGTTTGTGAGGTTCAGGTTTTGTTTTTTCTAATGGATGTCGAATTGCTCCCACACCATTTATTGGAAAACTAAACTTCCTCCATTGAACTGATTGTCCAAAACTAATGGGGCCTATCTGTTGGGACTTATTTCTGGATTCTTCACTCTGGTTCATTACATATGTGCCCTTCCTTTGCTGATCCCACACTATCGTAAATTCTGCAGCTCCACAGTAAGCTTTAATATTGGGAAAAGTGAGTGCTTCCACTTCATTATTCTTTTTGAGAAAACTTCTGGATATTTTTGGACCTGTATTTTTCCACGTAGAATAAGCTTGTCTATGTCTACAAAAAACGTTGCTGAGGTTTTGATAGGAGTTATGTTAAATCTACATATTTTTAACAGATAATTATAGAGAAAACCAACTCACTTTTAGGTTTATGTCTCCGATCCATGAACATGGGAAGTCTCTCCATTTATTCAGATGTTCTTTGATATTTTTCATCAGCATTTTGTAATGCTCATCCTGCATCCTATATGAACACTGTGAAATTTATATGTAAGTATTTCATTTTCTAGGTGCAACTGTAAATGGTATTATGTTTGTGATTTCAGTTTTCACTGGTCCATTGTGGGGATACAGAAATGCAGTCAATTCATAGCCATGGATCTTGTATCCTGTCATTGTAATGAGCTCATTTTTCAGTTGTAAAAGGTTTTGGTTTTGGTTTTGTAGAATCAGTCTTTCACCCTTAACTGTGAAATTGGTTGTCGGCTTTTTGTAAATGCTCTGTATAGAGGAGTGAAGGCAGCTCCCTGGGCCACCTGTTGCTGTGGTGTGGGTAGGTGGGCAAAAGCCCTGGGCCTGGGTCTCTTGGAGCCACTGGATAGGGAGTGTTCCACACAACGATATCAGGCTGCCCACTGGTGGCTTGGGTGTGGAGCAGGCCTTGGGCTCCCACTAGGTCTCACTGAGCTTCCCCTTTGGCCTGACAGAGCCTTTTGGTTTTGCTTTATTTTGTTTCCTCTATACCTGTTGGCGGTTCTGGTTACAGGCCTTCCTGTGCCCAGGCTGGAAGGATATGGGAGATAAAACAGAAGTCCAGGGACTCACGGTGTTGATACCCTTCATGTCCTGAAGCCCCAGTCAGTCTGCCTGCTTTTAGTTTTCAGTGTCCTTTTACTGTTGCCTGTCGAATTATTTACTGTAATCACAGGGAGGAGCAGGGAAAAATAAATCTACACCATCTTGTTCTAAAACCAGAAGCCCCTGTTTTTAAATTTTTCTACCATGTTTCCGTGCACTGCCTAGAAAATAAAACACGGTTTTCTATTTCCTTGTATTTGAGGGGATATTTCTATAGGAGCCAAATGATTTTCATACTAGGATGAACAGAATGAATATGTCAAGAGTCTTTTAGGCCTCGGTCATAAATATTATCTCTGATTGTATGGACAGGTAAACGTCTTGGACTCCATAATCAAGCAGACTTTTCTTTTTTTTAAGACAGAATCTCACTCTGTCTGTCACCCAGGCTGAAGTGCAGTGGCACAATCATAGCTCACTGCAACCTTGAACTCCTGGGCTCAAGCAGTCCTCCCACCTCAGCCTCCAAAGCCGCTGGCACTACAGATGCACATCACCACACCTGGCTATTTATATATATATATTTTATAGAAACGAGATCTCACTATGTTGCCCAAGCTGTTCTCAAACTTCTGGCCTCAAGAAATCCTCCTATCTCAGACTCCCAAAGTGCTGGGATTACAATGGTGCCTGGCCACGCAGGCTTACTTAAATATCAAAATGATCACCCGCCATTATCCAGAATTTCAAAACCTATTGTTCTGAATGGCTGCCAGGAGGTGCCAACAGTTGGCATGACATTAAGCTAAACTCATGTCCAGTGCAGTTACTTCATGTGCCTCCTCCCCGGCACCAGACGGTTGCCATGAACCCTGGGAGCAGCAGGCCCACCCTCTACCCCCAACCCCCACCGTCCCGGGGTGTGACCTCGGCACTCCACCTATACCCACCCAAACCCACATCAGTGTGTGCAGAGGCTTCCGGGAGCACACCTCCACAGATGTCAAAGTTCAGAGATGGAAGGAAACTCCTCAGTGCAAGTGGAGAGAGACAGATGTGATTTAAACAGGGACTGGGGAGCATCATAAATTCTCCAGGAATCTGGCTGAACTGTGCTTCTATATAGACAGGATGATAGATTTTCCCAAACCAGAGCCCAGACTTGGTGCAGAAAAGAGTTACTCCTCGCTGTGCTGCAGGAATTCATCATTTGCATCCTACACCAACCACAGCAAAAGCAGCACACAGGCTCAGAGCCCTTAGACATCTACGAGTGAATACAGCTTCTTCCAACACCCCTCCCAGACTCCATCTACTCAGAGTTTATCCAGGCATCCAGAGTAGAAAAGGTCCGTTGGGGATATTTGAGGAGAACTGGTCCCAGTATAAAGACAGACTTTTGGCTGCCACAGGGAAACTCCCATCTGAGCTATCTGGGAAAATCACGCCATGCCCACAGCTCCCGCCACAGACCCCACTAACTCTAGGAGCTATTTTTGGATGTGCTTTCCAGTTAACACAAGAAACTAAGTTCAAGAACACGGACCAGGCACTGGAAGGGCTGGAGTTTCCCTTTTAGCCGATTTCCTGCTTCCCGTGGTCTCGCAGAGCTGTTTCAGAGTACTTGTCTGAAATGACAGTATTACCCACAGCCAAAACTGAGACAGCGCCCACCACACTGGATACTTGTGTTCGAGATAAATCAAATAGAGATATCACCTGATTTTACCGTCACCTCAAGAACATGAAGGCGTCAAAATTTCAGAAACAAATGATACAAGGCCACAACGCACACAGGTATTAAAACACACCTCTGTCATACACTTTGCTCATGTATTTGTTATTTACGAGAGGTGTGTGCCACAACATTGCAACCTGAACATTTTCATAAAGACGGGAGGAGAATCTGCCATTCAGCAGAAGGGACCCTGAGGGAACAGGTCATGCGTTTCTCTCCACCGCATATCTTTGCCAGCTGGAGCCTCTTCGAAAGGGAGGACTCGTAAACTGCAACCTCAGGTTAAATTACAAGGCAAGTAAAAGGGAATTTTATGGGTCTTCCTAAACTGAGGAAGTTTAACAGATATTTTTCTATTTTATCACCATGTTCCTAGTCTATTTGATTTTATGAGGTCACATTTTAAAATAAAGGGATATTAATTGCCCAGGTAATCCAAAGTAAATCAAATAATTGAAATTGTTTTCTTTCAAAAAAGTTCTCCATTTTCCTGTGAGCTTTTAAAATGTAGGGAGAACAAGCACTTACTCAGGGTGCAGCCCCCCGTCTGATCCTCCTGCCCGCCCCATGCACCCTGAGTGGCAGAGGAAGAAGAGGGCTCCTGCCCCTCCTGCCTGGACCACTCCGAGAGGCTGCAGTGGGCAAGCAGTGGGGAGAGAAGACCTGGCCGTGCACCAGCTGCCAAACAGTCAGGTCTTGTGGACCCTGTGGCTTGCCGTCTGGGGACACGCTTAGCCTCCGTCTGCAAAATGAGACAAGAAGGGAGCTGGCACCCTGTACCACAACCTGGGAGGCACATGAGGTGGCTTCAGCTTGTCTTAAATGACAGGTTTCAGGCATGGTGTTCCCCCTGTCCCTCCCGTCCCCAGTCACTTTACGCCTCCAATTTTACTCAAGGGGCACCGGCCTGAACAAGGGCCATAGCAAAGGGAAGAATGAAAAGGTTTTCCATAAACTCCTACCAAACACCAGGAGAAAGTGGTTCTCCACAAACCCCTACCAAATACCGGGAGAAAGTGTGACGAGGTGGACACTCACCAAGCAAGACCTCGCCTCTCACAGAGCTGGTGCCTCTCCGGAACTGCAGGGAGCGCCGGCAGCAGCTTCTCACTGCTGACTGCCAGGAATCTGGGCACTCACAAGGGACACAGACTGAATGTATTAAAGAAAGGTGGCAGTGACATATTCAACAAAAGGCCAAGAAGACCAAGTGAAGCCTTCAGAATCAGGAAATCAGCATGGACCGTTCGTGTGTGTGTGTGTGCGCACGCGTGTCAGACACCACCTGGGTGATGGCTGAGGTTGACTGTGATGAGGCCCGGCCACCTCCACCAACATACACACTGAGCCTCCCCGGAACTGTTTCACATACTGTGCCTCGAGCTCACAGTCACGTCCCTGTCACCAGAGAGCAGGACCTTACAAGGAGCGTCAAGCTTGAGAGAAAGTGTGAGATGACATCTAAGCAACAAGACCACAGACAGGGCACCTGACCCCGCCCATGCTGACAGCAACTCTCCTGGGCTCCCTGGCCAGAGTGCTGCAGGGAGGGGAGTAAACAGCCAGCCAGGGCCCGACACCTCTCCACTGGCAGCAGCAGCACTGTGAGTTAAGGGGCCACTTCCGTAGAGGTCCTGAGAGCAGCACAAATGCGACCGTGGGAGGGTCCTCAGGGTGCATGCTGCCCTAGGTATCACCCCAACGAAGCTGTCCGGGAATCCATGCAGAATGTCTCCATGGACGAAAAGGGCAAGATACTCAAACAGACACCGGTACCCCCATGTTCACAGCAACACCGTTCACAGTAGCTAAAAGTGGAAGCGCCCAAGGCTCCATTAACAGATGAATGGATAAACAAGATGTGGTGATGGATTCATGCAATGGAATGGGGTCCGTCTCAAAAAGGCGGCTCTGGCACACGCTACAACACAGACGAGCCTTGAGGGCAGGATGCTGAGTGAAATAAGCTGGTCACTAAAGGACAAGCACTGCGTGATTCCGCTCACATGAGACACCCAGGGCAGTCCGCTTCCTAGAGGTGGAATGCTGAACGACTGTTGCCAGGGGCTGGGCGTGGGGGAAGGGAGAGTTAGTGTTTCACAGGCACAAAGTTTCCATTTGGGAGGATGAAGAGTGTTGGAGAGGGTGGCGGTGATGGTCACCACAAGGTGAAGGTATTGAATTCCACTGAACTGCACACTTAAAAGGGTTAAGTGGCTAATTGTATGTGATGTATATTTCACCACAGTAAAACAATTTTCTAAAAGTAAAGCACAAGAAAGAACACGCTTAAGGTTATAAGGCTGTGTGTGCCAGTGGAACACAGCTCGGCAGCTCAGTGTGACAGTGGCAAGCCCCGGGTCAGCACGTGCTCCACTTCCAGGAAGTGGAGGAGTCAGGACACCCCACGCCTCATGCCTCGGCCTTCAGAACTGACACCCGTAGCACAGAAGGGCCCATCCCTGGTATGCAAGCAGACCGCGTGGCCCCAGGCTGCTGGGCGTTCTTTGAGACTTCCCAAATATCCCTGGATAAAAGAGACAGCAGGAGAATCAGCTAGCCTGACATGTGCCTGACACATGCAGGGTTCCTTCAGGGATCTCAAACGACATCACAACATAAAGCTCTTGGAAGATGCTCTGGGCCCATACACACAAACACACACCATCACAGGGGTGCAGAAAAATATGACCACCTTTGTTTGTAATTGGGGTTTATTTTCTTTTTATGTATATTTTGTATGTTTCAATAAATGTAAGATATTTATGCATCACATGCCTATAATTTATAAACAAATACACACCCACCCACATTGGATGCACATGCCCACTTTTTACTGGTAGAGGTGTGAGATCAAAAACATGTGAAGACTGTGGCTGTAATGAACCAGCTACACTAAAAAGGATCAATAACATACATTTTTCTAAAAAGCATCTGTACAGCGTCTTTGTCAGCTATCCTTGTTAAATTCTGGGTATTGGCTTTTATCAGGATAACTATCTGGTGTTAGGCACTTTCTCAAAAGCCAGAAATATTTAAACAACTTGATCTCATCCACACACATGTCAAAGATCAAATGGACACAGGAGGCTCTGACTGGGCAGCACGCGCAGGCACTCAGCCAGTGGCCCTGAGTAACATCCCTTGGGACCCCAGAGCCCCAGGGCCACCTGTTCTGCTCCCAAGCTCTGCCCCTTTTGGACTGAAACCTCCCTCTCTGGGTTCCCATTTCCTCACAGGAACAATGAAGGATTTATAAGCACCTCACAGAGCTAGCTAGGAATGGTACCACATAAGTTCAAAACAATTCCGGCAAGTACACGGTGCTGGAGAAATATGTGAAGTTTTATCACTAAGTATTTGAACAACAATAAAAAAAAAAAGCACCTTTTTTCCACCGTATCATGATCTTTGGAGGTCATGGGGTCTTCATGATCCCACCAAGCAATTTGGAGCTATTCTGCATATTCCTAGCTAATTGAAACAGCTACAGGCTTTTTTTTGTTTGTTTGTTTGTTTGTTTTGAGACAGAGTCTCACTGTGTCACCTGGGCTGGAGTGCAGTGGTGCAACCATAACCACATCTCACAGCACTCTCGACCTTCTGTGCTCAGCAATCTCAGCCCCCCAAACAGCTGGGACTGCAGGCATGCACCACTATGTCCAGCTAATTTTTCATATTTTTTTGTAGGGATGAGGTTTCGCCATGTTGTCCAGGCTGGTCTCCAACTCCTGAGCTCAAGTGATCCACCCACCTTGGCCTCCCAAAGTGCTAGGATTACAGATGTGAGCCACCACACCTGGCCTACAGCCATTTTTTAACTGAAATGATCTTAATCAATATTAACACACAAAAAGCTGTAGTTAAGAAGGTGGTTTCCGCCAGGCATGGCAGAGAGAGCCTGTATTCCCAGCTACTTGGGAGGCTGAGGCAGGACTGTGTGAGGGCCAGAAGTTCAAGACCAGCCTGGCAACATAGCAAGACCTGGCCTCTAAAAAGTTTTTTTTTAAATCATCTGTAAAATGAGGATGCTAAACAAACAAACAAAAAACATGGTATCTGTTAGACTCCGCTGTGAACACGTGTATTAGCTTCCCGCTGCTGCAACAAATTATGACAACTCAGTGGCTTGAAGTAACACAAATTTGGGGAGTTTTATTTAATTTATTTTATTTTATAGAGATAGGGTCTTGCCCAGGCTGGAGTGCAGTAGCGCAATCGCAGCTCAGTGCAGCCTCAGTCTCCTGGTCTCAAGTGATCCTCCTGCCTCAGCCTCCTGAGGAGCTGGGGCTAGAGGCTTGTGCCACTGCACCAGCTAAACAAATTTGTCATTTCACAATTCTGGAGGTCAATCTGACATGGGTCTTACTGGGTCAAAACAATGGTTTCAGTAGGGCTGTGGGAGAGAATGTTTCCTTCATTTTCCAGCTCCTAGAGGCTGCCCACACTCCTTGACTCTAGGTCCTCCACTTTCAAAGCCGACAATGGCAAATTAAGTAGTATTCATATTGGATCTCTCTGCCCGCTCTTCTTCCACTTTTACAGACTTGTGATTACACGGGGCCCACGATTCACTCCAGAATAATCTCCCCATCTTTTTCCATGAGAACGGGGAATTAGAAACGGCTGCAGTTAAGGTAGCTAAGCATCATCAGCTGATTAGTGAACTTAACTGCAGCCGACTTGCATTCCCCTTTCTCATGGGACCTAACGAGGGCAGTAGCTCCAGCAGTGTTTTACAATTTAAGTTCTATTATTATTCAAACACTGTGGGGCTGACAGGTCAGGAGAGGACTGCCATTGAAAAGAGGATTTGTTACTCAGAGTCCTCCAGAGAAGGAGCTGGCCACACCTACTGCTGTGGGAGGGGCAACATAGAGGAGACCAGGGTCCTAGGAGGCAAAGACTGGGGCGAGATGAGGGAGAGTCTTTTCTGTGCCTTCCATGGGAAAGAACAGGAGAAAGTGGGTAAGCAGGCGTAGAATCCATTAGTTGGAATAACCTCTCGGTGGACCCTGGGACAAAGGGCTGTCCCCTGGTGACTGGACCTGGGGTGATGAGAGCAGGTGCACAGTGGATGAAACATGGAGGGGGCCAAGGGTGTGGACGTTGGATTGGGTGGCTTGCACACGGAAGGCATGCTGCAACAATGCTGCTTGCTATCTCTAGGAATTATCTAGCCCTGGGAGGGCCTGTCCCTCAGGAGGCAGCAAGGCTCCAGATGTCAAAGCACCAGAAAACAGAAAATAAAAAGACATCCTTAGTGCAGGACTGAATAAGCAGGAACTGACTTAAGATGTCACTGCTTGCAGTAGTTGGGAACAGAGCCAAGAATGACAGACACCACCCTCCCTCCTTCTATGAGTTCTCCAAGTCCCAAGGGCGCATTATGAAAGAATTCCCATTAAGTCTGGCCAGACGCTTTACAGAGAAATTAACACAGGATAGGAAACTGAAAGGAGAAATAGAGCAAAAGACCAGAAACGGAGGAATTGAACCGTGATCAAGGAGCAGCGAGGTGCAGCTGCAGGACTGAGCTCAACTCTGGCTCTCACCTCCATGCGAGAGAGAACCTGAGGGTCTCTGTCAGCGTGGCCTCCTGGCCCCCAAACATGCTCCCCGTGGATGTGAAAGACCACAGGCAGCAACCAGGCTTCTACGGAATGAATCAAACTTTCCATCCTGCTTAAAAGCAATGATTTTCTTTCCAAAAAAAAAAAAAAAGAAATGTGTACATGGAAAATATTACAATGCAAGTCACAATGAGAGTTAAATGCCGGGAAAAGACACACACATCTGGTTTGACTAAAGTGTGTCCTGGCAAAATGAATAAATAAAATAATGACAGTGATAACGATGGCACTATGAAATATCATTACCTAGGTTTCTACCAATTAATTATGAAGGACAAGGCATACATAACTAAATATAATTAAATCATGCAGGTCGATAAGATTACCCTTTTTGAGAAAATAATTACATGCCACGTATATTTTGAAACTGTTCAGTGAAGGTGAACAATTGTAGCCCATTATGTATATGAGACATTCTGGAAAACATCGCTTTGAGTTATGTTCAAAAAATGGTTGGTTTGTTCAGAGAGAGGCAGAGTCAGCGGGGGGCACCCAGCAGGACAGGGGCCTCCCCAGCTCGCTCTCGCCCTGCCTCGTCTTTCCTCTCACAATGCTCTTGGTTTTCGGAGTCAGCCATGCTCGTGGGCCACCGTGCAGCACTGGAGATGACCGAGACAGACGGTGTGGATGCGTTTTGTAACTGAAACAAAACTGATTTCCAACTTGGCAAAAAGCAGCAGGAGAGGCCCCGGCTGTGTCTGCTACCGCCTCAGCCGAGCCCTGGAGGGAAAGGCCCAGAAAAAGCGATGTGGCCACACCCTGGGGGCCAGCCCACAGGCGAGGCGAGTCCCCAGGCGCCATCCTACGCGGCGGCCAGTTTTGGAGAACTGGAACCGTAGGGCGCCCGGCTGCAGCGGACCCAGCGCTGCTCCTTCCTCCCTCCCTCCCCCCATCCCCCGCCCCGGTGACTCACTCCGCGGCCCGGGCAGGGCGAGACCACGCCCACCGCCCCCCAGGACCGGCCGCGCTCACCTCCCCTCCTGCACAGAGCACCTAAGGACTCCAGGGTCACATCTGAACAAAGGATGGAACTTGGAAGCTACATTTACCTTTCCTGCCCCTGACTTTTTAAACTGTTGTTAGAAGTATACAAAAACAAAAGGCAGGACACCATAGTAGTGAAATGTTTCAAACTCTGCAAATGACTCAGTTCAAATGTGCGGTGACAGCTCCGGTTTCCTGCCGTTTCGTTAACCCCTCGTGTGCTGGATTCTTTTAGAAGCAGTAGTTTCCATGCCAAACATCACTTCTTGGGGGAAGCAAAGCAGACAGAGGCTGGGGAGGGATGAGTAGGGATCTCTCGGGGACTCCGCCGAACTCGGGGAGGAAGCCTTGTCAGGCCTGGCCTGGCCCACGCTGAGGTCCGTTCGCACCCCAGGACCTTTCTAGAAAAGTCCTAGATGCCTGTACAAGAGGCAAATCTGATGCTGAAACAGAAATACGGCAGACCCCTGCGCGGATCTGAAGTTCCCTACTATGCAAAAGCTCACGGGCCTCCAAAGCACCCACTAAGCTCCTTTCTGAGAAGACTCGCATGGAGGCGTTTGTTCCAAGGTTCTCCATTCCTGCCACAGGTTGAATTTCCTTTTGAAAACCAATACTCACTTTAGGTTTTTTTTTTTTTAATTGTTATAACTGTTGATAAGCAAAAATGAATCAAATACATCATTAAATGAGCCAATGAATTTAACTCATTTTATGTTTTCAAAACAAACCTTCCTCCAAAAAGGTTATTATCAAATCCAATTTCATTTACAATATACGCCACATTGTCATTTAAACAAAGAATGCTTTAATTTTACCATTTCCCCAGAGTGCTGCTTCTAGTGAGGTACATTTCTCAGAAGACATTTGCGCCAATAGAGGGTATCTCTGGATCCTTGGTGGTGCTTAAAATTCTCAATGGGGGTCGGATCTATTCCCAGTATTTCAAAATTCTTTCCAAAAGCTGTCCATTTACTCATGGTACAAGTACACAGCTAAATGACACCTAAAGTTCTTTAGGCTTGGAGGTACAACTCAGTGTCTTAGCAATGTGGACAGGCCAGGTGTGGTCCCAGTATTTTGGGAGGCTTGAGGTGGGAGGATTGCTTGAGGCCAGGAGTTCGAGACCAGCCTGGGCAATATTGCAAGACCTCATCTTTAAAAATAAAACTATTTTAGAAATTTTAAAAACTGAGGAAGTTTATTTTGATCAAAAGATCTTAGTAGTAATAATGATAGCAGTAGTAACAGTAATAATAATGAGTTGCAACTAACCTTTTCAAATTCTTACCTGCCTGCCTGGCATCGCATTATTTCACGTATTCCTCACAGCACACCAGAGGCTGCTATCCTTTCTCTTCCCCTCCCTCTAATTAAATGCCATTCTCCCTCCTGTTGAATGCCACCCTCCTTCCAATTTAATGTTATCCTCTCTCCAATTTGATGCCACCCTCCCTCCAATTTAATGCCATCCTCTCTCTATCCTCCCTCCTGTTAAATGCCATCCTCCCTCCAAAGTAATGTTATCCTCTCTCCTATTGAATGCCATCCTCCCTCCAATTTAAATGAGAACACTGGGATGAAGAGAAATGCATTCTGCCTAGCATCCAACTGCTGGCAAGGGTCTGACCTCATTGAGGGTGTTGGGGCTCAGGAACCAATACCCCAAAATATGGCACTTTGACGTGCTGAACGGAAGACTCCTCAGTGGCTCTCTAACCACCCCCCCAACCCCACCTCTCAATCCTCTGTCTCACCCAAAGCCCAAGATGAACTTCTCTGAAGTTCCCTTCTCTCCCTAAAATCCAGACACTCCAAAGAGGAAAACAAGTTTCTATTAACTGAATTCATATTGTGGGAAGAAAAACTGAAGTCTGTCAACACAGCTGGACAGGTTTTTGTCACAAACCACTGTGTGCTCTGCAGGCCTGAAAGACTGTGGCCCAGACTCTGCTGTGTTCTTCAAGCACAGTGAATTCCCCTAAAACCCATTTACTGCTCCCCTAAAATCATCCCCACTTCCCATCTCCCTTTCTCCTAAGAAAGAGGGTATATAACTCTCCATACTCCACTGAGATTGGGCAATCATTCTCCTACAATTCTTCTGTGCTATGCATGTTAATAAATGTGCATGCCTTTTCTCTTATTAATCTGACTTTTGTCAATTGATTTCCAGCAAACATTCAGAGGACAAAGGAAAAGTTTTCATTTAGGCCCTACAAGGGCGTTTTCATTGTCTCTAACTTAAAATGAGGATAAAAATTCTTAATTGCCTAATAAAAATAGTTTGGTAGGCAAAGTATTCCAAAATATAGTATCCCCAGTGGAAAAATAACCACAAGGTATGTGCAGGGTAATTCGTACAAACTGCACTCCGGGAAAATGCAAAACAAGTAAACATAGAAAGTCAGGCTAAGAGTCTTCTAAAAAAGCAGAAATCAAAATAGCTCTTCATATTTCCTGTAAGTTCTGTCACTGTGCTAAATATGGCAAGGTGAGTTTTATACAAAGGTGCACAGTGGGCTCCCCTGCTGCAGGAGTTCAACAAGAAGCTGGAGCACCACGTTGTGACCAGCAGGAGTCTAACAGTCACCCTGCCCCTTCTCAACCTTCCCAAAACGTGGGGAAGCCCTGTCTTTAAAAGGTTCTTCCAAACATGCTTCTCGGTGAAGGCCTGACTGGCCTTTCGGAAAGGCAGTTGGGGGCATCACATATCAACCAGCAACCCCGGCTATGAGTACCAGTGCCAGGGACACTGCCAGTCACTGTGATTGTTAAATGTCTGCCAACACATCAAAAAGGAAGTACTCCCCCCCAGATGAGACCCCTGACCACTACCTTGCAGGAAGGATGGAACCTGAGAATTGACAATCATCACAATGAATGACCATTAAATGAGCACCATGCAGGCCATGGGATAGCACCTGGGAACAGATAGGTGGGGCTTCAAAGGCCACTGAAAGGTACAGAAGAACTGCATTAAAAATAGTAAGACCTGGTGGAATCCAAAAGAATCAGCTAAAACAAAACAAAACAACCAAAAACAAGACGACTTGTGGTTCCAGTGAGCTATAATTGCACCAGTGCACTCCAGCCTGGGCAACAGAGTGAGACTCTGTCTCAGAAAAGAAAAAAAGACTCGGGAGACAACTTGATTGGTTCCTACTGACCAAAGAAATCAATTACAATAATAACTACAATGAACCAAAACCAATAAATTATATTTAAATCCACAAATTCATAATAATATTTTTTTAAGAAAAGTTATATAGCCCGCAGGAGAAGTGGTTGATTCTAGAGCTGGGGCAGCCAAAATAGATGAGCCCGGAACATCCCATGTAGTCAGAGAGTAAGGGAGAGTCAAGAAAGAAGAAAGGCTGGGGCCTGTGAAGGACAGGAGAGCCAGCCTGAAAGAGCTCCCAAAAGCCACAGCTGGAACAGTGTGAGCAAAAGGATCAATTACATTCATATTCACTGATCATCCCCAGAATAAAACAAATTTCCATTAGACTACAATGACATCAGTCATGGAGTATACTAATCAATGAGAAAGAAAAGCAGCTGTTCTAAGAATTCTAGTTAATAATAGAGAAGGAATGGGGGGAAAGAAAATCGCTATTAGACCACATCACAATAATTACTACAGACTTCATGGAAATAGGATTACAAGCGCATACCATCAGCAACTCTACAACAAATTATGTAACTCAATGAAATGGACAACTTCCTAGAAAGATACAACTATCACAACCGACTTGAGAAGAAAGTAAATCTCAGCAGACTCATAACAAGTAAATGGGTTGCAATAGTAATTTTTAAAACTCCGCACAAAGAAAAGCCCAGGCTCAGACTGAAGCTATCTTCAATGGTGAATTATTCCAAGCATTTAATGAAGAATTAATACCAAATCTTCACAAAATCTTCCAAAAAAGAAAATAGGCCAGGCGTGGTGGCTCACGCTTGTAATCCCAGCACTTTGGGAGGCTGAGGAGGATGGAACACCTGAAGTCAGGAGTTCGATGCCAGCCTGATCAACATGGTGAAAGCCGGTCTCTACTAGAAAAATACAAAAATTAGCCAGGCGTTGTGATGTGTGCCTGTAATCCCAGCTACTCGGAGGCTGAGGCAGGAGAATCGCTTGAACTGGGGAGGCGGAGGTTGCAGTGAGCTGAGCTCGCCCCATTGCACTCCAGCCTGGGCAACAAGAGTGAAACTCCATCTCAAAGAAAAAAGAAAATAGTGGAAACACAAATAATGGAAACACTCCCCAACTCATTCTATGGGACCAATGCAGTACTTTTCTGATATCAAAACCAGACAAAGACACACACACTGCCCCCAATCCCAAATATCACATATGAATTCAAACACAAAATTCTCCAACACATTCTAGTCAATGGAATCCAGCAAAATATAACAGCAGATTGTACACACCATGACCACGTAAGTTTTATCCCAGGAATGCAAGATTGGTTTAACATTTGAAAATCCATCAGTGAGTATATGTCATATTAATTGAACTACACATAAAAGCCACATGATCATTGCAACAGACATAGGAAAAGCCTTTGGCAAAATCCAAAATCCTTTCATGATACAAAAACACTCAATAAAGTAGAAACAAAAGGGAAATTCCTCAACCTGATAAAGAGCATCTATAAAATCCCACAGCTTGAAATCTCGATATTGGTTAAAACACACACACACACACACACACACACACAGCTAGCATCATACTCAATGGCAAAAGAGAATGCTTTCCCCCTAAGATCAGTAACAAGAGGAGGATATCCATTTTTGCCATTCCTATTCAACATTATACTGGAGCTTCTAGGCAGGGTGATCAGGCAAGAAAAAGAAATGTAAGATATCAGGTTAAAAGGGAATACGTAAAACTATCTCTGATTACTGATGAATGGTTCTATATAAAAAAGGCTAAGGAAGCCACCAAACAATTATTAGATATAATAAGTGAGTTATCCAGGTGACAGGACACAAGACCAACACGTAAACATACTGACCAAAACTTACAAATGCATTAATGGAAAACCGTTTAGATCTAAATAAAGAATGTGACTTAGTGAATAGTTTTGTATTCATGTTATTTTCTTGGTTTTTGAAAATTATAGTGCAGTTAAATGTTCAAATTAAAAGAACGTGGGTAAGGGGTATGCATCTGTGCATCTGTACTATTTTTGTAACTTTTCTGTTAAGTCTAAAACGATTTCAAAGTAGAAAGTTTAAGAATTTTAGAAAGCTAATTGGTTACTGATACGGTCTGGCTCTCTGTCCCCACCCAAAACTCACCTCGAATTGTAATAATCCCCACGTGTCAAGGGCAGGACCAGGTGGAGGTAACTGAATCATGGGGGCGGTTTTCTCCATGCCATTCTCATGATAATGAGTGAGTCTCCCGAGATCTGATGGTTTTATAAGTGTCTGGCATTTCCCCTGCTGGCACTCATTCTGTCTCCTGCCACCCTGTGAAAAGGTGCCTTCTGCCATGATTGTAAGTTTCCTGAGGCCTCCCCATCCATGCAGAACTGTGAGTCAGTTAAACCTGTTTACTTTATAAATTACCCAGTCTCGGATATTTCTTCATAGCAACCTGAGAATGGACTAAAATACAGTTAGCGTTAGAAGATGTTAGTGATCCAATATCAAGCACTTATTTCTCTTTTACTATATAGGCTGGACCACTGCAAAACCAGGTAGTAGATGAGGGGAAGTGTCTCTTTATAAAAGTATTTCCTATCATAAATTAGGACACCACCATTTTGCACCCTCTAATAAATCAATGGATATAGGCAATGATCATCAATGACTGTCAACATCACAAAAAGACAAGTGAGCACACGTGTCTCCTAATGGAAGTGCAGAACACCACCTACGAATGCGGAGACCAAAACAACAACAACAACAAAAATTCAAACCTGAGCCTGATGAAACGCTGAGGAAGTGTGCGGCCCGCCTACCAACTCACAGGAATTACAGTAGAAAAGAACATGTTACCTGAAACCACACAGAAGTCATCAGCAG
This sequence comes from Chlorocebus sabaeus, assembly GCF_047675955.1. NCBI lineage: Eukaryota > Metazoa > Chordata > Mammalia > Primates > Cercopithecidae > Chlorocebus > Chlorocebus sabaeus. Next base: position 2,890,385 of record NC_132929.1, on the reverse strand, counting down.
TATTCAGGCCCTGGAAAACCCCACAGGACAAATAACCCAATTTCTTCAAAATAAATTGCAAGGGGAAAAAAGAAAGAGAATATAGAGTTTTCTGGGGGAAAAGTCTATAGATTAAAAGAGACTTAAAACATTTATCAGCCACTTGCTGAGTAGGCCTTATTTATCACTAATTCAAACGTGCACATTGAAATGCACACATCCCATTTATGGGACAAGTGGAGATGTGAACACAGACTGAGTATTTAACAATATTAGGAAAGCAGCCCGGCGCACTGGCTCAGGCTTGTCATCCCAGCCCTTTGGGATGGAAGACAGCTGGATCTCGGGAGTTGGAGACCAGCCTGGGCAACACAGTGAGACCTTATCTCTATGAAATTTTTAAGAAAAATTAGCCAGGTGTGGTGGTGTGCACCTGTGGTCCCAGCTACTCAGGAGGCTGAGGCAGGAGGGTCACTTGAGGCCAAGAGATGGAAGCTGCAGTGAGCCGTGATCATGCCACTGCACTCCAGCCTAGGCAACAGAGCAAGACTCTGTCTTAAAAATAATAATTTTTTTTTAGGTATGATAATGGTATTTACAGTTTCGTTTTAAGAAGAGTCATGCTTTTCTAAAGACAAATACCAATGCATTTACAGGCAAAATGTCATGATGTCTGGAATTTGCATCAGAATGACAGAGGAGGAGGGAGTAGGTGGGAATACAGATAAAATAATGTTAGCCATGAGTTGCTAATTGTTGAAACTGGATGATGGTACATGGCGGTTTGCTACATGTGCACATTTCTATGTATGTGAAATTTTCTAGAATAATTATTTTAATGAGGCCTGTTGTTCTTGGGGTGGGAATAGCAAGTAAGGTAATAACTGTGAACACGGGATCAGAGCAGTGTAGATCTGGGCTCAAATCACGGTACTGCCATCCCCTAAGAGCGTGACCTTAGGCAAGCTATTGAACCTTGAAGCCTCAGTTTCCTCATCTGTGGAATGGGGATGTGGAAATGACATGATCGTTGGGAGGATGAAAAGGAATTGTGCATATACAACATTTGGCTCATATTAACAAGCAGAAAAAGAACTGCCTCACGAACCAGCCTGCCTTTGGATGGCAACCAAGGTTTTCGGAAAAGAAACGTTCTTTTTCCACTGCAACGTGACCTCATGAGCCCAGTAATATATGACATGTAACAGGTACCAAAAACTATTTCCAACAAACATGTGAATGGCAATGTTGAAATAATATTCCGCAAGCGCCCAGTGCTCTAACTTACCTACAGGAATGTCAACCCTGCTTAAGAAGAACTGGCATAGTCCCTGCGCGTTCCTAACTCCTGGGTCTTGTCCTGGTGTCTCTGCTTTTGCAAACCTTTTACTCAAATGACAGAGATGCTGTGCTTCCCAGGGGAAAGATGTGTTGAATGCTGGCCTCTTGTTGCATTAAGAGGGAGGGATGGAGGGAATATGCCCCGAAAGAGCCAAGGATGCTGCAGAGGAAGACACGAGGCTCACCTGGAAGGGAAGGGAAAGAGGCACGGAGGAGGAGTGGGAGAGGGGAGACAAGAGAAACAAAAGCCCCGGCAGAAAATAAAACAAAAGGTGGACTTTGTTCAGTGAGAATCTCACCATCTCATCTGCTCAGCTTTTCCGAAACAACAAAGCATGAAGGGCAGGGGACACAGGTTGGATAAATAACCCTGGTGGACTGGGAAAATGGAGTGAAAATCAGAGTGAGGGGAAGAGACCAAAAGTAGGGTAATTCCAAAATAAGCAGAGAACACCTCCTGACTACCTGTTTCCCAAAAGATGACGGAAAGACACTAAGACACCGCCCTCAGACCCAAGCACAGAGCCCAGAAGATTCAGGGAAAAGTTGCCTCCGGTTATTTCCTGCAGAAACACTGCTGGTTACATCATCCTGGAGACAGACACTGAAAGGTGTCAATAAGGTTATATTCAAGTCATCACAATGGACATATAAGCAAAAGGGAGAAAATTGAAAAAAAAAGATAACAATAGCCCAGGCAGGCTTTGGGGGAGAGAGGAGGTCACTGGCCCAGGTCCTCCTCCAGCAGCACCCTTGCCAGGCACACTCCATTTCTGGGAGCAGGCCGCCAGGTCTGCTGATTGAAGGTTTCCCCCTCAACACTGCTGTGGAAGAGGTGGATGAGAGTGCTTTCTGCAAGGCACACAGTCTTCCTCTGATAGGAGATCTCTGCTTCCTGCCTGCAGAACGGCCCGCCACCCTCCCAGCCTGGGCTGAATCCCTGTGCCCTTCTCCTTCCCCTCTCCTCCTCCAGCCCGGCCCAGCAAGAGCCCCAGGTTGCTCTGCTGCCCCCTCAGCCCTCAGCCCCCAGGGATACGCACCCTGTTCCAGCTGCACACTCAGTGCTGGACACCGATGTCAGCTCACGGGAAGTCTGAGCCCCACACGAAAGCCGGAGAGACATCAGCCCAGACTCTCACCAGGGCTCCCTGAGTGGCAGGGTCTCAAGCGCAGGGAGCCCCTTTCTTCCCACCTGGGGCTGTGGGAAGATGGCTTCTCTGAATGGCCTTAGCCAACACCGAGGTCCATATGACCAGAGGGGCTTCCCACACCCTCCTCATCCCACTGGACCACAGCCTAGTGATGCTGGATGACCCTTCCCCTCCACAGGCACCACAGGCAGGACCTAACCCCCAGAATCGCCCAGCGCTCCTCCATCCTGCTGAGTGTGGCTCACGAGGGTTTTCCTAAATAGCGTGTGAGATCCATTAGGAGAAAATGGGTTCAGAAGGAGGAAACAGAGCACTGCTTCTCAAGCACCCTGGCCTAGGAAGCTACATTTCTAACAGGCTCCATAGGGGATTCTCACAGAAAGGGGCCCAAGGATGGTGTCACTGAAAAACAGCACATAAATAATAACATAGATGATGACACACTACAGGCTGCACATCCACATACAAGGGAATGTCCAAGAAGTCACTTCTGGGACAGTGGCAGCAGGTAAGACTTCTAGCTACAGTCTGCTCATACTCTCCGTGAACGACGCGTTGCATGCTTGGACCGACACTCCTATACACAGCAGCTAGAGCAGCAACACTTGGAGGAGGCACCACACAAAACAGACCTAGACAGTTCACAGTCCTGCTTCTGATCTTCTCTGCAGTCAACCAAAGGCACTGCACAGACCTTGGCCTGACAAGAAGTCATTTCCTTGGCTCCTCTGTGCTGTCTGGGTGCCAGGTCCTGAGAGCCAGGGCTTCATGTCGATGCTTCACCCCAGTGTACCCTAGAACCTGTTCTCTAGCTCTGTGCCATGACCCTGTCAACCCCCCGCCCCCGATCTCTCACTGCAGCACTGGGCCTCTGCCCCACCTTGCTTGGCAACATTTTCCTGGCCTCACACCACCGTCCCTGACTCTTGTCCTGCGCTGGGAGGCCTCACCTGACATGGAGCCTGCATCTCAGGGCTGGGAGCCCCATCCAGGACTTCACCTGGTAGACATGCCCTACGGTGCCATCTGTCCCTACAGTAAACTCTGGGTGAAACCAGCCTCCTCCTCCTTCTATTCCCAGGGCCTGGCACCACCTCTTACAGCCTTTCTGGGACTGGAAGAATTTGACCTGCCTTCCCAGGGAACAATAAACAGAAATGGGGCATTGGGGCCACTGTCCTCAAGGCAGCTGGGAAGTAAATGAAAAACACTGGCAGTTCCTTCGCTAGGGAAAAAGACAGAGTCTGAGGGAGAGTTAGGATGCCTGGAGTCAAGGGCAGAGTGGAAGGGGACGGGGACGTATATGGGTGTAGTCTAAGTGGAAGCTGAAGTTTCAAAGTCCCATGAAGCCTTACAAGGTCATAGAGGCAAGAGAATAGCTTTTAGATCCCAGCCTCAGTTTCCTCATCTGCAAGATGGGTGTGATAGTTACTGTAAGGATCAAGTGACATAATGGGTTCAAAACACTATGCCAACCGAAAATAAACTATATTTCTCTTGAGGCATAAGTATTTCTATAAAGGAGGCTACAGGAGTTACGGGCTCAGTAATAACAGGAAGTGGTATCTGTGCAAAGACTTAAAACTGTTGAGCCCCAACAGGGCTATGTGGTGGAGGCCTCACGCGGGGGACACTGAGGGCATTTGTGTAAGGGGTGCCACTCTTGTCCCTGCTCAGGCTTCTGGTGAACAGGTGCCAGGAAATCCCACAGCCCGCTCTAATGACAGTGACGCTTGCTGACTGGCCAAAGGGCAAGGCTTGGGAGCAGGCAGAGAGGTGTTTCTGAAAGTGTGAGCCATCATATAAGAGTCACCTGCACACTAATCTAATACATTCCTGGGCTCAATCCCAGGCCTGCTGAGTGAGACACTTTGGAAAACTGTAATTTTCACAAGCGCCTCCAGTGACTGTTAGAAAAGTTTCACACGAGCACAGAAATATTCGGAAAGCTGTGCAGTCGGGAAGACCTGGGTCAAATCTGAGTACCACGACCTTGCTGCTGTGTGACACTGGGCAGGTTTACTTAACTTCTCTGAACCCGTTTACTCTGTTTACATAAATATGGAGCATAACCACTGCAGTGTTGCTGGGAGGGAGAAAGGCATTCAGCTACAGGGGCAGCATCCATGGCTTCATCCAAGCCCTGAATGCCTGTGTCTAATGCATTCATGAATGCCTGCCTCTAAGAGGCAAGAACCACTGTGACCCTCCTCTTTTAGGGGAACAATCTGCCACTAAGAGGGAATAGGGCTTCCTAGGGTCTCCCCATGCATGGTGGAAGCCAGATACCGCTAATGTTCTATTCAGAAGCCCATCTCAGTCCCTGTACCGGGGCCAAGCAACGTGAGGCAGGAGGTAGCGATGGGCTGAGCTTTGGAGGAAAGCTAAGACAACCAACGTTTCTCAGGGACAGGGTCTTGAGGTGGTCCAGGCTGCTGGACACAGCTCCAAGATGGATCTACCAAGGGCTCTCTTGGGGTGGAGAGCATAAAGGCTGGAAAGGCTGCAGGCCTCTGGACAGGCCCGCCTGAGACTCTAAAACTCGGAGGGAAGAGCAGGAGAGGTCCATCGCAGGGTCACCCCGGTACTGCCTGTAGCAGGGCTCACAAACCCCCCACAGCCTCTTCCCTGGAGGAAGCAAGTTAAGATGAAGAAAATTAGGCAGGCAGCTATTGGGCGGTGCCTGGCTGGCGGCTCATGGCTCACAGTGGAGGATGACCACTGCTGTTATTTTCCCTGCCCTGGTACCTGAGCTGTGCCAGGCACATCAGGACTTGGCAGCAGTTTCACTTTGCTGCTGTCTGAGCCGAGCTGTTATCAGACTGAGCTCTACTGTCCGCTGCCGGCTGTTCCCAGACCACTGTGCCCGGCCGAGGACTGAGGCAGGGACTTGGTGCCGGCTGTTCCCAGACCACTGTGCCCGGCCGAGGACTGAGGCAGGGACTTCAGGCCAGGGGGCCAGGCTGGCTTTCCCTGCCTTTCACTTCAGATGGGGGCGGCTGTGGATGAGGATGCCCAGCCGTCGGTTTCTAGCCCTGGGATCATTCTGACTCCGACACGGAGTGACAGGGGATTCCCCACGCGTCCCCGCATCCAGGGCATCCCTTTAGCCGCGGCCGGGGCGCAGAGGGGCCTTGGCGGCGCTGTGGCTTCGGTTGGCACCAGGTCCCGCGCAGCCGGGCCCTCCACCCTGAGTGGAGCTGCCCTCCAAGCACCCAGCCCCTGCCAATCACCGCGCCCAACACCAAGTTCCCGGGGCGCCCTGCCTCGGGCCACTCAGCGCTCGCCCGCCCGCCCGCCCGACTCACCTGCTGAAGACCAGGCAGCCCAGGTGGTTGATCTTGTGGTCGGAGCGGTGGCGGCAGTAGTCCTCCCATAGGTCCCTGAAGGCCGTGATGGCCAGGATGAAGAGCACCGGCGCCAGCGCCAGGCCGGGCTGGAAGGCGTTCACCGCCGGCACGAAGTTGAGCAGCGCGATGAAGACAAAGTATACGTTGGCCGGGCGGTGGAACTGCTCGAACAGGTTCTTGGGCAGGAAGGACAGCAGCGTGTACTTGGTGGTCTTGAGCCGGTTGTCGGCCAGGTGCTGGGCGCACCCGCGCCGCCGCCGCTCGCCCTTGGCCGCGCCAGCCGCAGGGTCCTCGGCGCCCGGGGGCGGCAGCAGGTTGGAGCGCACCGTGCGCGTCCTGCCCTCCCGGCGCCGCCGCCGTCCCGGAGGCCCGGGCTCCTCGGTCCCCGCCGGTTCCCGCTCCATGGCCGCGTGTCGCCGCGCTCAGCTCCTCCGCCGCTCACGCCCGCCTGCGCCGGCCTCTTAGGTGATCATCACTCGCTGCCCCGGCGCGGCGGTGCGAGCTCCCCGCCTGCGGGACGCACGGAGACCGCGTTCAGCGCGCCCGGCCCGCGCCCAGCCCCGTCCACTCCCGTCCAGCCCCGCCGCCCGGCCGCAGTCCCCAGGGCGCAGGCTGGGCGGGTGCCGCACAGGGCCCCCTTGTCCGCGCCGCCCGCCCCCGGCCCGGGTCGTTTCCGCCGCGGTGGCCACGGCCCCGCCCTCGCTCCGCGCCCGGACTGGGCCACGCCGGATAGCGGGAAACAAAAAAAGCCCGAGCTGGAAACTTCAGAGAGGTTTAGTTTCGTTTCCCAGAAGCATCAGTTCGGTCCCAAAACACTGCAAACGCGCGCTGGCTGCAGTAGGAGAGAGGAAACCGCGAAGCGCGAGAAAAGGCGCCGCCGTCCTCAAGCGCCCGCGCGCCCTTCCAGGGGCCAGATCTGCTTCATCCTGGACGGCGAAACGACCTGGGAGACCCCGGTTAGGACCCTACTCCGGGGATCAACTGGAATCAAAATCCAAAGGAGCCATGGCATCCAGTGCTCCAATTTTTAAAGTCTTTTTTACGTAGGACCTCTGCTCCTGGAGAGCCCCGGGAAGGGCGATTCCGCGTTGCCTCTGAGACCTTCTTCCCTACCCCCCTGCCCAGCCCCCACCACCACTTTCAGATTCCGTTCTGGGTGAACTAGACAGTTTCCTTTCCACCTTTCCTTCTTCTCCCAAATTCTTTTTCTTTGTTCTTTGTTTCGTGGAAAGGAGAAATATATCGCTATAGCAAAGACAGGATTTGGTTTGCAGGTATTTGAGTCTATTTCCCTCCCTGGGAAATCAAAAGGACCTAAACGATCCTTGTACGCTGTAGCTCTGAGGTGGCTGTCATGGCCCAGACGGCGGGGGAGGCGAGGATGGTCGTGGGGAGAAGAGGGGAGGGTCAGGAGTGTGTCCCAGAAGTGTGGGGCGAAGGGCTTCCCTCCATATCATGGGGCATCCGAGAGGGAGCAGGAGAATAAGCTCGGCGTGGAAAAAGGAGCTGGGAGTCCCCCATGTCCGCAGTGAGACCCCACAGATGTCCCACGGCTATGACTGTTTGCCTCCCACTCAAGAAGTACACAGATGAGAGGCAGTTATTTCTTGCCCAGGAGGCAGTGGCTGGAGGGTTGGCCCTGGTCCCAGGCTCTTCCTGGGGGTGCCTGCTAACAAGGCACTGCCTTGGATGGACTCAAATCACTTAAGTCTTCCCCAGGATCCTGGCTTGGGGAGGCCCTCTTCTCCCGCACCCTGGCTTACCCGGGTCCAGTTATGACATTCTTACATCTCTACCCAGTTTTGCCACCGTCCACAATGTTTCCCAGAACCCAGTGTTAGAAGGTAGAGTGGTGACAGGTATGAAGAAAATAATCCAGTCCCCCAGTCACAGGGGTGTGCCTTTGAGATGCAGAGGCCCAGATCAGGGAAGAGTTTGGCTGAAGTCTGCATTGTCAGGGAAAGGAGTCAGGTCTCACAGTCAATCAGCAGCAACCCAAACGGAGCATCAACTGCGAATGAAGGCCCACGGCACCCGCGGCACCCGCGGCACCCGCAGCCTCGCAGCCTCGCAGCCTCACCTCTCATGGCTCCCTGTTTTCCTCTAGCAGCCCACCGGGTGACCCCCAAGGCCTTTGGCCTCCCTGCACTTCCACAGTGGCCTCCTGTCTTCACAAGCATCCCCTGTGGACCCTTGGCCCAAACCCTCCAGGGGTGTCCCCGCCTCCCAGACTGTTAGCTTCAGCCAGTCCACACTGTTGCCAAAGTAATTGCCGCCTCATTCCATTTGCTTACCCTGGAGCTTCCAGGAGTATCCTGATGCTTACAAAGCCAAATGCCGATTCCTCAGGCAGAGGTCCCTTGAGGCCCTGAGGGGAACTGGCACCAACTTGCTGATTTTCTTCAGCCCCTCCCTGGTTCAGACCCAGCCCCAGGGCAAGAGATCTCCTTATCCTTCTTAGAACAGTCCTTGCTCATCCCATCCACATTCCACCCTAAGGTTCCAAGATTCTGTGAGTCACAATGCTCCCCAAGTCCGGAATATTCTTCCACCTGCTCTTCCCCAGTCCAAAGTCAGGATTTCCAGGAGGGCCTAGCTCAGCTGCTCACCTCCGGAAAGGTCTCCACGCTGTGTGATCCAGGGAAACTTGGAGGGGTTTTGAGCTCAGGTGTCTTCTGCCAGCTGGACTCTAAGACCCTGGCCTGTCGGGACGAGGACAAGGCTCTGATGTGGTCTGGTCAACTCAGGGCTGGCCATTTGCACCACAGGGCTCTAACAAGGGCTTGCTGTAGGCCCTGCGAACCATTGTAACTGTCCTTGTTTGGCAAATACCTACTCATCACCTGCCTTGTGCCCGGCAATGTTCCAGGCACAGGAATTCATCAGAGGGCTAGGGAGGACAAGAGGTGGTCATGGAGCTACAGCAACCGAACGAAAAACCATGAGACCCTGTGGAGGGCTTAGGGAGGGATGAGGGAGGGTGTTTCCAAAGAGGGGCATTGGAGTTGAAACCTGAATGGGACAAGATCAGGTGGAAGAAGCTTTCAGACAGAGGGGGAAGCTCTGTCAAAAAGGCCCCAAAGAAGGAGAAATTGCCGTATGTTTAAGAAACAGGTGGGGCCGCTGCCTCACACTCATTCCAAAACCTTCAACCCCACAGCTTCTGCTTTAGGCGATGGGGACACCTGGGAAACATAGCGTGTCTCTGCTCCCCAGAACGCTAAGTCCTCACCTGGGAATACCAACAAAGATGGCTCAGAAACTGAAGGGACACCTGCAACCAGGGCTGGGAGGGGTGGGCTCCTGCTCCTGTCAATAGGGTGGTCCGAGGAGACTTCCTGGCAACACGGGTGGAGGCCTGGGGACACAAGCCGTGCAGGCATCTAGGGAAGAAATGGCAAGCACGGGGCGGGGTAGGGGGTGTGTTCAGGGATTTCAGGCTCAGCAGGGAAGCCGGGGTGGCTGGAGCTGAGTGGGAGATTGGAGACGTGGCCTCGAGTGGGGTCATGTGGGGCCTTTTGGATCCTGGTGAGGATTTTAGCTTTTGAGTGAGAGGGAAAGCCTTGGGAGGATTTTGAGCAGAGGCATCAAGTGGCTTTACCGAGGTTTCCAGAGATCACCCCTGCTGCACTGTAAATAGAATGTAGAGGGCCAGAGCAGAAGAAGGGAGACGTCTTGGCGAGCGGTCACTGCAGTGATCCTGCAAAGGCACCGAGGCTCAGGCTGGGTGGCCATGGTGGAGGTGGGACGTGGCCTCAGAGCATGCGAGACATGCCGTTGGACTGGTTGTGAGATGTGCAAGAAAGGAGGTGAGGGAGGCCCAGCAGCTAAAAACTCAAGTTTCATCTACTGAGATGGGAAGACAGAGGATGAGGCAGAACTGGATGTGCTCACCAGCCCTCGGGAGCAGGAGTCATGTTGGCAGTGGTGCAGGAATCTGACATCAGGGGAGAAGCTTAGCTGGAGATGTAGTCTGGGGTCAAGAGCAGGTCTGGGTGCAGGAAAGGGTAGCCATGAGGGACAGTGGAGTGGCCAGCGTTTGGGGCTTCACTAGCCTTTGGAAGGAACAAGTCTCTGGATTTGCTCCAAGTGCAATAGGAAGCCATGGGCTGCCCCAAGCAGAGAGGCATGAGATGAGAGGATCTTATATTCTCTTTTAATAGATAGAAAATTGATTCAGAGCAGAGTTGAAGCAGGAGAGGTGTAAATTAAGAGGTGGCTTAGACCTGGCAGTGGATAGACACACATAGACAAATTGGAAGTACGTCTTCCAAGTAGAGCTAATGTGACTGGCCAATAGGTTGGATGTTTCAGTGAGGAAAATAAACAAACAGGTTTAAGGAGAAAATGCAAGCCCAGCATAAGCCATGTTAAGTGTGAGACGGCAAGTGGGCAGTGGCATATTGAAGAACAGACATGACAGCAAAGGTCTGCACTGGTGACACAGCTGTGGGGGATGCTGGGAAACACCTGCGGTTTAGAGCTATGTGATGAGATCACACCTAGATGCACCAGATGCACACAGGGCATAAACGGAGCGCAGAGAAGAGACTCTGGGTGTTACTTTCCAACTAAGATTGAATGAGACAATCATCAAGATTGTTTCCAGTTTTCAGGTACCAAGAATCAGTACCTCTAATGGCTGGTGAAATAAGTAATTATGGAATAAGTAAGATTCACAGTCTAAAACATTTTAACCTGACAGCATTGTTTAATATTTACACTAGTGATTGCCCTTACAAATAGGCATAACAGATTCTGACATTTTAAAATTTTTTATTTTAAATGTTTTTAATTTTTTGGCTGGGCATGGTGGTTCATTCCTGCAATCCCAGCACTTTGGGAGGCCGAGGTGAGCTGGATCACTTGAGGTCAGGAGTTCAAGACCAGCCTGGCCAACATGGTGAAACCCTGTCTCTATTAAAAATACAAAAATTAGCCTGGCATGGTGATGCACACCTGTAATTCCAGTCACTTGGGAGGCCTAGGAAGGAGAATTGCTTGAACCTGGGAGGTGAAGGTTGCAGTGAGCCTAGATTGCGCCATTGCACTCCAGCCTGGGTGACAGAGCAAGACTTCATCTCAAAAATAAATAAATAAATAATTTTTATTTTTAAGTTTTAGAAAGAGACAGGTCCCCCTATATTGCCCAGGGTGGCCTCAAACTCCTGGGTTCAAGCAATCCTCCTGCCTGGTCCAGCCAGATTCTGAAATTTGTAATATGAAAAAGCAGGCACAGATGCTATCTATTAATTAATATGACCTCTGCATCATTCAAAAAGTTCCAAAATATAAAGCTGTGAAATTTTAGATAAAAGTAATTGACTAATGATTGAATAAGCTGAATCTATGATTATGTACATAATCCTAGAAATACAAATTCTGGCTGGGCACAGTGACTCACGCCTGTAATCCCAGCACTTTTGGAGGTCGAGACAGGCGGATCACCTGAGGTCAGGAGTTCAGATTCGCCTGACCAACACAGAGAAACCCCATCTCCACTAAAAATACAAAATTAGCCGGTGTGGTGGCGCATGCATGTAATCCCAGCTACTCGGGAGGCTAAGGCAAGAGAATTGCTTGAACCAGGGAGGTGAAGGTTGCGGTGAACCAAGGTTGCACCATTGCACTCTTGCACTCCAGCCTGGGCAACAAGAGTGAAACTCCATCCAAAAAAAAAAAAAAAACTAGAGAGATAAACAAAGATTTATATATTTTATTTTTAAGCTTTTCCTTATCCTGCATACCATCATTTCTAAGGAATTCATATTTTGAAATGCCTGCCTGAGATAATTTATTCTCCCTTTTTCCAAACTAAATTTCCTTTAAAAAGACACGATATTTTCCAGCTGCATCTATGTCCCTACAAAGGACACGAACTCATTCTTTTTTATGGCTGCATAGTATTCCATGGTGTATATGAAACCATCATTCTCAGCAAACTATCTCAAGAACAGAAAACCAAACACCGCATGTTCTCACTCATAGGTGGGAACTGAACAATGAGATCACTTGGACACAGGAAGGGGAACCTCACACACTGGGGCCTATTGTGGGGAGCGGGAAGGGAGGAGGGATAGCATTAGGAGATATACCTAATGTAAATGACGAGTTAATGGGTGCAGCACACCAACATGGCACATGTATACATATGTAACAAACCTGCACATTGTGCACATGTACCCTAGAACGTAAACTATAATAAAAAACAACAACAACAACAAAAAACGATATTTTTCAAAAAGATAAATACATAGTTGTGCTGGGGAACTGGGGAAGAGCACCTTCAGAAGATGAAAAGATATCTCAGAAGATATTGAGGGATATCAGGAATATGTGAAACTGATGAATGTATTAGCGGGAAAGTCTAACACGTAGAAGAAAACATATTGTCAGCGCACGGTGGCCCACGCCTGTAATCCCCGCACTTTGGGAGGCTGAGGCGGGCGAATCACAAAGTCAGGAGTTCCAGACCAACCTGGCCAACATGTGGAAATCCCGTCTCTATTAAAAATACAAAAAATTAGCTGGGCATGGTGGCGGGCGTCTGTAATCCCAGGTACTTGGGAGGCTGAGGCAGCAGAACCTCTTGAGCCTGGGAGGCGGAGGCTGCAGTGAGCTAAGATCGCACCACTGCACTCCAGCCCGGGAGGCAGTGCGAGACTCTGCCTCAAAAAGGAAAAAAAAAGAAAAGAAAAGAAAAGAAAAAAGAAAACACATTACAGAGTTAAGTAGACAAGGACGCTTTTTTTAAAAAGTGAGTTTTTCCAGTAGATCCTTTGAGAAGGCTCAAAATCAGAGAAAGCCGGCCGTTCTAGGATGAGGCGCAGTTGGGAGAACAGGGAGGCCGCTATGTTGGTACATCCCGGATGCCACTCCAAGTCCCATGCTGGTCATTTCAAGTAGTTGCTCTTGAGACCGGCCACTCCTTAAGGTTACCTGATGAGCTTCTAATGCCCAAGCAATGCCCAAGCCTCGCTCCAGACTCAGTACACACGGGGACCTGGACCCAGCACCCAGAGTTTTTAAAAGCTTCTTGCGTGATTCCAATTGCAGCCAGGTTTAAGGACCTCTGGTCTCTATCTGCCATGATACGCATGAATCTGTATTATAGTCAAGAGTCACCGGATTGTTTCAGAACAACTGGTGGCATGAAAGAAAAAAGCAAACTTCACCCAAGTGAATTCCCCCTCTCTGAGAAAAAAGAGCCAATGCAGAACGCAGACAATAACATTAGAAATCACCATTATTGTCCTTAGATATCCAGCAGACCAGCCCATCCATAAAATTGCCATGGAAAAGAAGTAAATGAGGAACAGCCAAAATTCTTGGAAGTAGAAAGCACAGCAGGTAACAAATTAAACACACACACACACACACACACACACACAAAGTGGCAACATTAACAATCTAGATGATCATATTGGGGAATTCTTTCAGAATATAGGGCATAAAATAAAGAAACGAAAATATATAGAAGAGGCTGGCAAAAATGAGAGGGTGGATCCAGAAAAATCCCTCTCGCTTTTGCCTGTGCTAATAGCAGACCAAGAAAATTGGGATAACCCTTCAGGAGACATCTAGGAAAGATGGACAAAATGCTTACAAAAAATATAGTTTAAAGCCACGGGGAACTAACAGGGCAACTAAGATGATGAAACCAAGACCTGGCAGAAGGAAGACACCAGAGAGCTGAGCCCAGCGGGGGTTGCAACTCTCCAGGCACCTCTTCCTACACCACCCACCCAGGGCTCCACATCCACTTCCAGGCAAGCAAAGACTCAGAGAGACAACACTTATGCTTGTGTGCTGAAAGAAAAAGTATTTACCTTGATATCACGATCACATGTATTTATATAATAAACAAAATATAAATTAATAAGGAATAAGCACATATTTTGAACAGATTAACAATCTCCAGAAGATCTTGAACGGGTCCTCAGAATCTCATCCTCCAAAACCACACAATGAAGAACATTTGCCAAAGTTTACAAAATGGTTTATTCCTCAATTTTATTTATAATGCAGTATAGAAAGATATTGAAACCCTCTCAATTGATTCTGCAAGGTTAGCAAAACCTGCTATTAAAACTGGATAGCATAATTGCAAGGGAAAATAGTTTATTTGTAGTTTTCTTTTTTATTCTATAGTAATATTTATAGGTATAAAGGCAAAATCTATCACTGTTTACAACTTTGTGAGGTTTTTTTTTTTTTTTTTTTTTTTTTGAGACAAGATCTGGCTTTGTCACCCAGGCTGGAGTGCAGAGGCGCAATTACGGCTCACTGCAGCCTCGACTTTGTGGGCTTGAGTGGTTCTCCCACCTCAGCCCTCCAAGTAGCTGGGACTACAGGCATGCCACCACACCCAGGTAATAAACTGTGGTTTTATCAGGGAAGTGGTTAGTAATGAGGCTAACTATATGATAAAGATGTACAAATCAATAAGTTATTCCCATGCAAGCAACAGGCAATTAGAAAATGCAATAAATGAACAAAATGGTCTCTTTTTCAGAATAAAATATTTAAGGAAAAATAACAACTAGTTCAAGATGTTTGCAAATAATTATAGCAAACAACAGCAGCAGTAATATTTGGCCCGTGTGGCACATGTAACACCAGCCAGGCATGTGCTTCTCATTTTATAGTCATTTTCTCCACCCTACTGGCCATTCGTTGAGGCAGAAGAATGTTTATCCCAATATTATAGATGAGAAGTATGTTGTCACATGACTAGTCAACTTAAAATTTTACTGAATGTGATAAAGATCCCAATAGTATCTATAAAATATGCCATGTCCCTAAATGGAACTCTGAAAGTAACCAGTTCATTTTATACATTTTCCAAACTAATATTCCAGCTAGATTTATTTTTTCAACTCAAGAAATTAACTATAAAATAGCTGTATTAGTCAGGATTCTCCAGATAAACAGAAAGAATAGAAGATAGATATTAATAGATAGAAAGAAATAATAGATGGATGGATAAAAAGATAGATGATAGATGGATGGATAGAAATAATAGGTAGATGGATGAATAGATTAGATAGATAGATAGATAGATAGATAGATAGATAGATAGATAGATATTTAAATGTATGGATAGATATGATAGATGATAGATGGATGGATGATAGAGACGATAGATTAGATAAATAGATAACAGATAAATAGATAAATGATAGGTAGATAGATGATTGATTGATGGATAGAGATGTTAGGTAGATGGATGGATGGATATATAGATAGATAGATAAATATTTAAGTGGATGGATAGATATGATAGATGATGGATGGATGATAGAGACAATAGATGATAGATTAGGTAGATAGATAACAGATAATAAATGATAGGTAGATAGAGGATGGATGGATGGACAGATAGACAGATAGATAGATAGATAAATAAAATAGGTAGATGATGATGGATAGAGATGATAGATGGATAGATGGATGGATGGATGAGAGATGACTGACTGTGGGAATTGGCTACAAGGATTATGGAGACTGAGAAGTCCCATAATGTGCCCTCTGGAGAATGAAGGGAGCCGGTGGTGTGGCTCAGTCCAAGTACTGAGGTCTGAGAGCCAGGGAAGCCGAAGGTGTAGCTCTCAGTCTGAGATCAAAGGCCTGAGAACCTGGTGGGCCACTGCTGTAAGTCTTGGTGTGTGAAGGCTAGAGAACCTGGAGTGCTGATGTCCAAGGCAGGAGAAGATGGATGGCCCATTCCAGAAGAGAAGGTGATTTGCCTTTCCTCTGCCTTCTTGTTCTATCCAGGTCCTCAGCTGATTGGATGGTGCCTGCCCACATCAGATCAGGGCAGATCTTCCTTGCTCAGTCTGTTGATTCAAATGCTAGTCTCTTCTGGAAACACTCTCACTAAACAGACCCAGAAATTGCATGAGCATCATGGTTCATGCCCGTAATCCCAGCACTTTGGGAGGTCAAGGCAGGAGGATGGCTTGAGCCCAGGAGTTTGAGACTAGCCTGGACATTTTAGCGAGACCCATCTTCACAAAAAGTAAAAAAATTAGCCAGGTGTGGTGGCATGCACCTGTGGTTCAGGCTACTCAGGAGGCTGAGGCAGGAGGATCACTTGAGCTCAGGAGTTTGAGGTCATAGTGAGTCATGATTGCACCACTGCACTCGAGCCTGAGTGACAGAGTAAGACCTTATCTCAAAAATCATAAAACATAACATATAAAAATAAAATAGAAATAATGCCTTTCCAGCTATCCGGATATCCCTTAATCTAGTCAAATTAACATTTAAAATTAATCTTCACAAATCTACCCCTTGTCAGTTTAGCACCCATATGCATTTCCTTAAACCATCCCTTCTCCAGAAGAGGAGGTAGAGTCCTCGAGTAATGTTTACTCTTCTCCTGATAACCACGTATGTATGTATGTATGTATGTATGTATGTACGTTTATAGAAACAGGGTCTCACTATGTTGCCCATGCTGGTCTTGAACTCCTGGGCTCAAGAGATCTTCCTGTCTCAGGCTCCAAAAGTGCTGGGATTACAGGCATAAGCCATTGGGCCCAGTCAATATCCCATAATTTAAATAGTATTATGTAAAATTAGCAATACTTAAATATTGATATAAAGTCAAAATATTTTTTCTTCTTAATAGAGATAGGGGTCTCTCTAGGTTGCCCAGGCTGGTTTCAAACTCCTGACCTCAAGCAATTTGCCTGCCTCCATCTCCCAACGTGTTAGGATTACAGATGTGAGTCAAGGCACCTGGCTCAATATATCTTATAGTTACATGATAAGAAAATAAGAGAGGAAAGAAAACAAAGATATGTCATTTGCTTGATATATTTATATATACACACAAACATGTTCTTCTTTTTTTTGAGACGGACTCACACTGATGCCCAGGCTGGTGTGCAGTGTCATGATCTCCGCTCACTGCAGTCTTGACTGCCTGGGCTTAGTACAGATGGTGTCTCAATATGTTGTGTTATACACGACAACATGGAGAAATCTTGGAAACATTATGTTGGATGTAGGTCCCAGATGACCACATGCAGTACAATACTATTTTTGCAGAGCACTAATACTACTAGCAATATGAAGCACAATATTGTTAAGCATACTTATGTATGTGATAAAGTAGTTTCTTGTAAAACTAAACATGTGCTTACCGTACAACTCAGCAATTGTACTTGTAGGCATTCATCCTCGAGAAATTAAAACACATTCACACAAAACTTGTACGAAAATGTTTATAGCAGCTCTATTCATAAGAATCAGAAACTGGAAACAAGTTAAATGCCTCCAATAGGTGAAAGGATAAAAAATTATGGTGCATCCACACTGTGGAATTAACTACTCAACAATAAAAAGACATGGTCTATTGAGGCACACAACTTGGATGGATCTTGAGAGACTTGTGCTGAGTGAAGAAAGCCATTCTCTAAAGTCTGCATATCATACAATTCCATTAATGTAGCATTCTTTTTATTTTCTGCTTTTTTGAGACAGGGTTTCGCTCGGTTGCATGAGGGGGAGTGAAGTGGAGTGACCTCAGCTCACTGCAGCCTCGACTTCCTGGGCTCAAGTGATCCTCCCGCCTCAGGCTCCCAAGTAACTGGGACTACAGATACAAACCAACATGCCCCGCTAATTTTTGTATTTTTTGTAGAGACAGGATCTTGCCATGTTGCCCAGGCCTTTCTCAAACTTCTGGGCTCAAGTGATCTGCCTGCCTCGGCCTCTCAAAGTGCTGGGATTACGGCATGAGCCACGGTGCCTGGCCTAATGTAGCATTCTTGAAACAGCAAAACAACAGAGATGGAGGGTAAATTAGTTGGTGGTGCCAATTTTCACAAAGTGGGGAGAGAGGGAGATGGCTGTGGCTATAAAGGGTGGTGGTGTACATATACACATTTATTATGTGTATATGTACACATAATAAATGGTGAAATCTAAGTTATTTTATTAATTTTAATGATTAATTTTAATGATTAATTTTATTAATTTTAATGATTACTATTTAATTATATGTTTATATTTTAAATAAATTTTGATATAAAATATGTTATTTGACTATAATTATTTAAATATATCAACATTTAGTATATTATAAATTATTTGAAAAATCAGCATTATTTTATTAATTTAATGGTAATTTTCTCATTGTAATATATTTGTATATTCATATGCTTTATAACTAGCATATATCTAACATATAATGTTTGTATTCCAAATGATGTATCTTAAAGGTGGGCCCCCCCCCCCCCCCCCCCACACACACACACACAAAATTTAAATTCCACTATCAAAATATAATCATGAGAGAGAAAGATCTACTCTGTCAATTAAAGATATTACTTCTGATGGCTTTCACACAGGAATTAGACAGGCATGATGGTATGCCCCTGTAATTCCAGCTACTCAGAAAGCTGAGTTGGGAGGATCAGTTGAACCCAGGAGGTTGAGGCTGCCGGGAGCTGAGATTACACCACTGCCCCCTGGCCTGGGCAACAGAGCAGGATCCTGCCTCAAAAAAAAAAAAAAAAAAAAAAAGAAGAAGAAGAAGAAGAAATAAAAGCAAAAAGAATTTTCAAATGTTATTTACCTTTAATATGATAATATGTTAGGCTTTCATGCCACGGAAATAGGACGTTTTTATGTTGTTCATTTGCTGTTTGTGGCTTCTGGGTTTTGTCCTTGTTTAGAAAAATCTTAGGCCGGGCACGGTGGCTCAAGCCTGTAATCCCAGCACTTTGGGAGGCCGAGACGGGCGGATCACAAGGTCAGGAGATCGAGACCATCCTGGCTAACACGGTGAAACCCCGTCTCTACTAAAAAAACACAAAAAACTAGCCGTGCGAGGTGGCAGGCGCCTGTAGTCCCCGCTACTCTGGAGGCTGAGGCAGGAGAATGGCGTAAACCCGGGAGGCGGAGCTTGCAGTGAGCTGAGATCCGGCCACTGCACTCCAGCCCGGGTGACAGAGCAAGACTCCGTCTCAAAAAAAAAAAAAAAAGAAAAATCTTCCTCCGCTAACACAAATACAACACATACTTCTCTGGTATTTCCCCTTGTTAAAATGTTTTAATAATAAACTCCCTAGGTTGTATTTTAGTTTATGATGTGAAATAAGCATTTGACTTTTCCACCCAAATTGTCCATATTTTCAATGCCATATACTATACAGTACTTTCTTCACTCCATTGATTTCAAACTCCACGTTTCATCACAGACTAAATTTCCATACACACAGAAATGTTGCTGAGTTCTTATTTTTGTCCCTGGTGTGTATTCCTGCGTGAAAGCCACCAGAAATAATATCTTTAATTGACACAGTAGATCTCTCTCCCTCTCATGATTATATTTTGATAGTGGAATTTACATTGCTTCTGTGTGTGTGTAGGTGTGTGTGTGTGTGTGTGCGGCCCACCTTTAAGATACATCATTTGGAATACAAACATTATTGTATGTTAGATATATGTATAATATATTTATATATACATATATCTATATTGATAACATATCTATATACATATAACATATGTTAGATATATGCTAGTTATAAAGCAAATGACTGCAAATATATTACAATGAGAAAATTAACAAAATTAAAATAATCAATGATTTTTCAGATATTTACAATATACTAAATGTTAATATATTTAAATAATTATAGTTAAATAATATATTTTATATCAAAATTTGTTAATTATTAAAATTAATAAAATAATCAACTTTACTTAGGTTTCACCATGTACTCTGTGTGTGTGTATATTTAGTTCTATGTAATTTTTCCTGTGAACACCACTCAGATTCAATACAGGAGTCCATCATAGGGATCTCTTTTAGGTTTTTTTAGTACAGACAGGATCTCACTATGCTGCCCAAGCTGGTCTTGAACTCCTGGGCTCAAACAATCCTCTCCCCTTAGTCTCCTACAGTGTTGGGATTATGGGCGTTTGCCACCTCACCTGGCCACAACATTTTAACAGAGAAAAGATAAGTCCATACTATGTGTCCATTAAAATGTTTTAAAAATAATTGGCACATAATTGTACATGTTTATGGGGTACAGAAAAATGAGGTAGAATGGAATGTGCTGGCAAAGAAAGATGTCCACACATTCCTGAGTGAAGAAAGGAAGCTGGAAAAGGATAGGTGTGGTCACATGTTAGGCCCCACTTGTGGGATATGAACCAAGTGTGTAGAATACACTCCTATATCGTTCACCAGGGCTGCCGTACGAAGCACCACCAACTAGATGGCATGAACAGAAACGAGGTGTCTCACAGGCCTGGAGGCCGAAAGTCTGAAATCCAGGCTCCAGCAGAGTTGGCTGCTCTGAGCACCGGGAGGGAGACTCTATTCTTGGTCTCTCCCCGGCTTCTGTGGTGTGCTGCTCATTTTTGGCATTTCTTGTCTTGCAGAGACATCACTGCAGTATCTTCCCCCATGGTCACATGGCATTCTCTGTGTGTGTGTGTGTGTGTGTGTGTGCGCGCGCGCGCACGCATGTATGTGTCCACATTCCCCCTTTTTGTAAGGACACCAGTCACATTGGATTAGGGCCCACCTGCTCCAGCATGACCTCATTGTAACTTAATGAATTACATCTGCAACGGCCCTATTTCCAAATAAAGTCACATTCGGAGACACTTGGGTTTAGGACTTCAGCATATAAATTTGAGAAGGACATAGCTGAATCCATAGTAATCCCTAAGAAGCAGGACTGATTAAGTCATTTGTTGAGTCAGTGTTGCCATGACCAGTTGCAGGAGGATAGTGGATAGCAAGACAAGGAAGAAAAAAGGCACATTCAATTTTATCTTATTGAATAACCAAATCATATTTGGACAAATAATACATTATTAGATGTGTAAGATAGATGGAGACAGAGAAAGAGGGTGATAGCAAGAGACAGCAATGTGCTATTATATTTTACTGAAGAAGGAATTAAGAAAGGAAAGTGATTACTGATGAGAAGAGAGAAGATCCACTCTCCCGAGAAGGCCTGAGTCCTCTCATGATTGTTCTAAACCTCAACTCGTTCACGAAAATAACTATTTCACAAAGAGAATGCCATGAAGCGCCCACTATGTGCCATGCTGTGTAATAACCACCAGGAGTGCAAGGATGCACACAGTCAATGCTACTTCAGGTGTGGTCTGCAGACCACTTGTGACTGCTTGTTAGGAAAGACACTCTCAGGGAAGGAAGCAAGGAAGCAGTGTGTTTGTTCGCTTTACATTCTGAGAAGTTCCTTATCTTGTTGCAGACAAGCAACAAACAGTGGTGGATCTGCTGCCTCAGCCGTGCTGAACAGGGCTATGTCTCTGCCCTCTGGAGCCATGTGGAGCGGAGGAGACACATGTATTACAACAAAACATCACCATCGAGACTATCCTGGCTAACATGGTGAAACCTCGTCTCTACTAAAAAATACAAAAAAAAACTAGCCGGGCGAGGTGGCGGGCGCCTGTAGTCCTGGCTATTCGGGAGGCTGAGGCGGGAGAATCGCTTGAACCCGGGAGGCGGAGCTGGCAGTGAGCTGAGATCTGGCCACTGCACTCCGGCCTAGGCGACAGAGCGAGACTCCGTCTCAAAAAAAAAAAACAAAAAAACATCACCCTCCCCAGCCACATTCAAGTGTGAAGTCTGAAATTTTCCCTTCACACCCTCTGTTGCCCCTCTAGGAGTCAAGAAGCCCATGCCTGTTTTAGAAAGACACAGATGCGTTCTGGGCCGTTGCCCGGGAAGGGATGTCTACCAGGGCAGTTCTGAGAAGGCTCAGCATCATATCTAAACACAGGAAAGGAATTCCCTGTCGGAAAGCTCAGGATGACAACTGCGGGCAGCAAGCCAAGGAAAAAGGGCAGAACGCGGAGCAGCATTCGAGGCTCCAGCCAATTCCGGCCTGTCTGCAGGCACTGCCTGCCTCCACGGCTTTCAGGTGTCGCCCCCAGGAGCTACACAGGGTGAGGCTAGGCAGGCTTTCAGTGCCAGCTGTGGTCTCCTCAACAGCCCACGGGCCAGAGGCCCCGCCCAGGCCACCTCCTCTAGTCCCCCTGCCGTGGGGTGGTCTTGGGTGGTCTCGCTCTCCCTCCCACTGCATTTCCATCTCTGCTGTAATATACCACCTCAGCCCTTCCTTTTTGATTCCCAAGGGCTCTGGAAGTCAGAGAACTGTTAATACTACCCAGAGAGGGCTGGGTGCAGTGGCTCATGCCTGTAATCCCCGCACTTTGGGAGGCCGAGGCGGGTAGATCACGAGGTCAGGAGATCAAGACCATCCTGGCTAACATGGTGAAACCTCGTCTCTATTAAAAATACAAAAAATTAGCCGGGCATGGAGGTGGGTGCCTGTTGTCCCATCTATGAGGCAGGCTGAGACAGGAGAATGGTGTGAACCTGGGAGGCGGAGCTTGCAGTGAGCCAAGATCTCCTACTGCACTCCAGCCTGGGCGACAGAGCGAGACTCCATATCAAAAATAATAAATAATAAAAAATAACAATAATATACCCAGAGAGAGGTAGTCGAGAGGCCATCCTTGACTGGGTTGTAAAAGGAGAGTAGGAGCTTGCCACTCAGAAACAAGAAGGAGGCGCAGCAGAGAGAGTACTGGAAGCAAAGCATAAGATCACCAAGTATTTTCACAAGTGTTTCAGTGTGTCTGGAATTTAGGTGTGGTCAGGAATAAGCACGGACGGAGGCAGTGGGCCAGGTAAAAGAGGCTCTTGTTTGAGTTATGTCAGTGTGTTAGTTCTGTATCCTAGATGTGGTGAGGCGTTACATGATTCTACCAACTTTCTTTGCTCTTCAGCTACCCAAACATAATTTTACACCTATTATCTGACAAGTTCTAGATCCTAAATGCTTTCCCCATCTGGCTGCAGATAATCTAGACATGAAACATGTTTGCTTCGTTAGAGGCAGTTAGAATAAAGAGAAATGGCTTCCATACCGCAAAGGCAACTTTGATGCAACTTTGAGCGTGGGTGCCGTGGTTCATGCCTGTAATCCCAACACTCTGGGAGGCTGAGGCAGGAGGATCACTTGAGGCCAGGAATTCAGAACCAGCCTGGGCAACAGAGGGAGAACCTGTATCTACAAAAAAAATTTTAAAAACAAAGAGACTAGCTAGGCATGGTGGCACACATCTGTAGTCCAGCTTCTTAGGCTGAGGCAGGAGAATTGCCTGAGCCCAGGAGTTGCAGGCTGCAGTGAGCTATGATTATTTCACTGTACTCCAGCCTGGGAAACAGAGCAAGAGTCTGTCTCTATAAGAAAAAAGTAACTTTGAGTAAAAGTAATCCACATATATTATATACTTTAGCTACTCATGTAGAAAACTGAATATTTCATGCTCTTTTTCTTTTGTCCGTAGTTATGATCTTCTGGCTTGGTTGAAACTTTTAACTTTTTTTTTTGAAATAAAACTTGGGTTACAAAGAATTATAAATCATTCTACTATAAAGATGCATGCACACATATGTTTACTGCAGCACTATTTACAATAGCAAAGACATGGAACCAACCCAAATGCCCATTAATGATAGACTGGATAAAGAAAATGTGGCACACATACACCATGGAATACTATGCAGTCATAAAAACGAATGAGTTCATGTCCTTTGCAGGAACATGGATAAAGCTGGAAACCATCATTCTCAGCAAACTAACACAGGAACAGAAAACCAAACACCACATGTTCTCCCTCATGAATGGGAGTTGAACAATGAGAATACATGGACACAGGAAGGTAACATCATACACCAGGGCCTGTTGTGGGGCGGAGGTCAAGGGGAGGGAGGGTATTAGGATGAATACCTAATGCATGCAGGGCTTAAAACCTAGATGATGGGTTGATAGGTGCAGCAAACCACTATGGCACATGTTCATCTATGTAACAAACCTGCATATTCTGCACATGTATCCCAGAACTTAAAGTAAAAAAAAAAGAACCTTAGGCTATATTTTCCAGTAGAATTCAGAGGGCTTTTTTTGTTGTTTGTTTGCTTGTTTGTTTTTTGAGACAGAGTCTTGCTCAGTCACCCAGGCTGGAGTGCAATGGCGCGATCTCGGCTCAGTGCAACCTCTGCCTCCTGGGTTCAAGCAATTCTCCTGCCTCAGCTTCCCAAGTAGCTGAGATTACAGGCAGAATTGAGAGTTTCAGTTAAAAAAAAAGTGAAAGTTTAGATTTAGCACTTTTATTATTACAATGATGACTCTGGCAAGTGCAATAATTAATAAGCTCCAAGGAAATGAGAGAGCTGCAGAAGACAAAAATACAAAAAACATAGGCACAGACTGGAGTAAATCATGCATTTTAAAACTGTTTCTTTTATTAACATTACACATCTATTTCTCAGCTGTGTCTGCCAAATACGCTTAGATCCCAGCACCCAGGGACTCTGCCGGCGAATGCGCTTAGATCCCAGCACCCAGGGACTCTGCCGGCGAATGCGCTTAGATCCCAGCACCCAGGGACTCTGCCGGCGAATGCGCTTAGATCCCAGCACCCAGGGACTCTGCCGGCGAATGCGCTTAGATCCCAGCACCCAGGGACTCTGCCGGCGAATGCGCTTAGATCCCAGCACCCAGGGACTCTGCCGCCGAATGCGCTTAGATCCCAGCACCCAGGGACTCTGCCGGCGAATGCGCTTAGATCCCAGCACCCAGGGACTCTGCCGCCGAATGCGCTTAGATCCCAGCACCCAGGGACTCTGCCGCCGAATGCGCTTAGATCCCAGCACCCAGGGACTCTGCCGCCGAATGCGCTTAGATCCCAGCACCCAGGGACTCTGCCGGCGAATGCGCTTAGATCCCAGCACCCAGGGACTCTGCCGCCGAATGCGCTTAGATCCCAGCACCCAGGGACTCTGCCGGCGAATGCGCTTAGATCCCAGCACCCAGGGACTCTGCCGGCGAATGCGCTTAGATCCCAGCACCCAGGGACTCTGCCGGCGAATGCGCTTAGATCCCAGCACCCAGGGACTCTGCCGGCGAATGCGCTTAGATCCCAGCACCCAGGGACTCTGCCGGCGAATGCGCTTAGATCCCAGCACCCAGGGACTCTGCCGGCGAATGCGCTTAGATCCCAGCACCCAGGGACTCTGCCGGCGAATGCGCTTAGATCCCAGCACCCAGGGACTCTGCCGCCGAATGCGCTTAGATCCCAGCACCCAGGGACTCTGCCGCCGAATGCGCTTAGATCCCAGCACCCAGGGACTCTGCCGCCGAATGCGCTTAGATCCCAGCACCCAGGGACTCTGCCGGCGAATGCGCTTAGATCCCAGCACCCAGGGACTCTGCCGCCGAATGCGCTTAGATCCCAGCACCCAGGGACTCTGCCGCCGAATGCGCTTAGATCCCAGCACCCAGGGACTCTGCCGGCGAATGCGCTTAGATCCCAGCACCCAGGGACTCTGCCGCCGAATGCGCTTAGATCCCAGCACCCAGGGACTCTGCCGGCGAATGCGCTTAGATCCCAGCACCCAGGGACTCTGCCGGCGAATGCGCTTAGATCCCAGCACCCAGGGACTCTGCCGGCGAATGCGCTTAGATCCCAGCACCCAGGGACTCTGCCGGCGAATGCGCTTAGATCCCAGCACCCAGGGACTCTGCCGGCGAATGCGCTTAGATCCCAGCACCCAGGGACTCTGCCGGCGAATGCGCTTAGATCCCAGCACCCAGGGACTCTGCCGCCGAATGCGCTTAGATCCCAGCACCCAGGGACTCTGCCGCCGAATGCGCTTAGATCCCAGCACCCAGGGACTCTGCCGGCAAATGCGCTTAGATCCCAGCACCCAGGGACTCTGCCGGCGAATGCGCTTAGATCCCAGCACCCAGGGACTCTGCCGGCGAATGCGCTTAGATCCCAGCACCCAGGGACTCTGCCGGCGAATGCGCTTAGATCCCAGCACCCAGGGACTCTGCCGGCGAATGCGCTTAGATCCCAGCACCCAGGGACTCTGCCGGCGAATGCGCTTAGATCCCAGCACCCAGGGACTCTGCCGGCGAATGCGCTTAGATCCCAGCACCCAGGGACTCTGCCGGCGAATGCGCTTAGATCCCAGCACCCAGGGACTCTGCCGGCGAATGCGCTTAGATCCCAGCACCCAGGGACTCTGCCGGCGAATGCGCTTAGATCCCAGCACCCAGGGACTCTGCCGCCGAATGCGCTTAGATCCCAGCACCCAGGGACTCTGCCGGCGAATGCGCTTAGATCCCAGCACCCAGGGACTCTGCCGGCGAATGCGCTTAGATCCCAGCACCCAGGGACTCTGCCGGCGAATGCGCTTAGATCCCAGCACCCAGGGACTCTGCCGGCGAATGCGCTTAGATCCCAGCACCCAGGGACTCTGCCGGCGAATGCGCTTAGATCCCAGCACCCAGGGACTCTGCCGGCGAATGCGCTTAGATCCCAGCACCCAGGGACTCTGCCGGCGAATGCGCTTAGATCCCAGCACCCAGGGACTCTGCTGGCGAATGCGCTTAGATCCCAGCACCCAGGGACTCTGCTGGCGTGGCGGAAGGCAGTGTAGCAGCTCCGCCAGCAGAAGACCTTTCCATGGCTCTGCTTTCCTCGAAATGAATTTTTTGAAAACCAAGCTACTTAAAAATCTGTTTCCTTACTTTATATTTGTTGAAGTGTTTTTTTGTTTGTTCTAAAAGTTGGACAACATGTTGTAAAATATAACCAGTATATGATGATGTTTGTAAATCATTAAAGTACAAATTTAAAAAGACAATGAAACTCTTGGCAATTTACTTTCATTTCTTGCCATATGATGGAGTCACTGATACCAGACTAACCTTTCCACCACCGACAACTATAAATATGGGCAAAATAGATGAGACATTTTGTTTCTTTGAGACAGGGTTTCACTCTGCAGCTCGGGCTGGAGTTCAGTGGTTACGATCACAGCTCACTGCAGCCTTGACTTCCGGGGCTCAAAGGATCCTCCCACCTCAGCTTCCAGAGTAGCTGGGACTACAGGTATGTGCTGCATACCCACCTAATTTATTTATTTACTTTATAGAGACGAGTTCTCACTATGCTGTCCAGGCTGGTTTCCTGGCCTCAAGCAGTCCTCCTGTCTCAGCCTCCCAAAGTGTTGGGATAACAGGCATGAGCCATGGTGACCAGCCAAGGCAATTGTTTCTGAGCAAACAAGAAACAAAACCGGGCAACAGCAAGATTGAACTGTGATCCCTGAAAGAGGAAAGTATAGGGTGGGCACCAAAATTGCCTCTGTTTGCCACCTGAGGGCATTTTCCAAACTGCAGCTGGAGGCGAGAGGAAGTAGAATCCACCCAGAGCATGATCGATGGTCTCACAGCATAATAGAGGCCTTGCTTGGAGCTCAGGGTGGCTTAGGCAGCTGCAATTTGCAGGACAGGGTATCAGAAAGAATGGGGAACTGCGCAGAGAAGGAGTTTAAAAGTCCGCACACTGTCCACTTAAGTGTCTAGATGCTAAGCTATGCTTATGTGTAGGTCAATTGCAAGACCTGGCAGTGAGCAGTTGCTAGATTGAACAGAAATTCCAGAGACTGTGTAGTGCTTGGAGAGCTGGGAGACACAGGAGTTCTGCCTTGCCAGAAACAGAATGGTGAACACTCTGAGTATTCACGTGAGACCACAGCAAGGCCATGCCTGAGCGACAGGACTACATCAGTCAAAGAGTAAAGGCTACTCAGCCAGGGGAAATGGCTCATGCCTGTAATCCCAGCACTTTGGGAGGCCAAGGCAGGGGGATCACCTGAGGTCAGGAGTTCGAGACCAGCCTGGCCAACATGATGAAACCCTGTCTCTACTGAAAATATAAAATTAACCAGGCATAGTGGCACGTGTCCGTAATCCCAGCTACTTGGAAGGCTGAGGCAGGAGAATCACTTGAACCTGGGAGGCAGAGGTTGCAGTGAGTCAAGATCACGCCACTGCAATCCAACCTGGGCAACAGAGTGAGACTCCGCCTCAAAAAAAGAAAGAAAGAGAGAGAGAGAGAGAGAGAGAGAGAGAGAGAGAAAGAAAGAAAGAAAGAGTAAGGGCTACTTTAGACCCACAATATCAATATCAAATCCAGAAGCAAGCCTCAGCTGGATCAAGCTGAACCACTGGTACATTAACTGACTGCCAGAATAAAACATACAGATCTAAAAGAAGACCAAAAAGAAAAAGACTCTCAGCAACCTAGCATACATAATGGTCATAATAAATTTTAATAAAGGGGACATCAGTGGAAAAAGTAGAAACTGTAAAAAGAACTAAATGGATATTCTAGAACAGTAAAATGTATGAAATGAAGATTTCACTGGATGGACCTAACAGTAGATTGAAGATGATCAAAGCATACTCTGCTTACATTCATATAGATAAATGCGAACTATCCAATCTTAATATTAGGGAGAAAAAGTATGCAGAGATTCATTGATCTGTAGGACAATATTCAATAGTCTAACATATGGAGAGATGGAGTCTTAGGAGGAGAACAGAAAGAGAATGAGTCAGAAACATGTTTTGAGAAAACAATGGCCAAATATTTCCCAAATTTGGTTAAAATATAAGCTTCCATAAGCCTCCAAGGACCTCAGAAAACTCCAGGCAGGATAAATAAAACAAAAATACAACTAGGCCCAGTAGAGTCAAACTGCAAAAAATCAAAAGAGGAGAAAATCTTTAAAGTAGCCAGAGAAAGCCAGACATGTTACATAGAGAGGAATGATATATAAACTCAGCTGCTTCTCATCAAAACCCATCAACCCATAATTCTATATCCAGGAAGAAATATCTGTCAAAAATCAATGTGAAATAGGACAGTTTAAGATAAACAAAGCTGAGAGAATTCATCACCAGCTGACCTGAATTAGAGGAGAAGCTAAAAGTTCTTCAGGTGAAAAGAAGTGGAGAAAACTGGACATTATAAATATAAAACAAAAAAGATACTGTATTATATTTCTTAATGTCTTTGAAGAGCAAACAATTGCTCAAGCAAAAATTATACCAATCTATTGTGAGGTTTCTAACTTATGCAAATTTAAAATATATGACACTGATAGCAAAAAAGTGGAGGTTGAATGAAATTACACTCTCACTACAACACTACAACATATAGTTATTACAACAATAACAAGCCAACATAGTGGAGACTTCCAATACATTCAACAAATTAGATGTTACGGGATATTTCCTTGAAAAACAGAGTTTACCAAAACCAGTGCAAGATGAAGAGAAAATCTGAATAGCTCTATATCAGTTAAAGATATTAAATTCAAAAATCTAAGTCCTAGGCCAGGTGCAGTAGCTCATGCCTGTAATTCCAGCATTTTGGGAGGTCAAGGCTGTAGGATCACTTCAGCCCAGGATTTCAAGATTAGCGTGGGAAACATAGTGAGATCTCATGTCTCTTAAAAAAAAAAAAAAAATTAGCCGGGCATGGTGGTGAACACTTTTTAGTCCCAGCTTCCTGGGAGGCTGAGGCAGGAGGACTGCTTGAGCCTGGGAGGTTGAGGTTGCAATGAACCATGATTGTGTCACTGCACTCCAGCCTGGGCAACAGACCAAATGTCCATCTCAAATTTAAAATGAATAAAAACAGAAATAAAAACAAAATCAAAGTCCTTCCCCTAAAGGAAACTCCAGGCCCAGGTGGTACAACTACACACACATTAGAATGGCTCAAGTGAAAAGGAATGATACCACCAAATATTGGCAAAGAATGTGAAGCAGCTGGAAGTCTCATGCATTGCAGGTGGAAGTGTAAAGCTGTTACTGAGGTGGGAGGCGGGACTTGACTCCAGAGGCGGGGCTCAGACTCAAGACCAGATTGAAGACTAGCCAAAACAGGCAAGAGGCAAAACCACCTCTCCATAAGACATGCCCACCAGTGCCATGTCAGTTTACCATTGCCATGGCAACACCCAGATGTTACCACCACTTTCCTTGACAATGACCTGACAACCCAGAAGTTACCACCCTTTCTAGAAATTTCTGCATAATCCACCCCTTGATTTGCCTGTGATTAAAAGTGGGTATAGAATGACTGCAGAACCCCCCGGAGCTGCTACTCTGGGCACACTACCTGCGGTTAGCCCTGCTTCACAAGGAGCAGTACCCCTGCTGCTGCTGTACACTGTGCTGCCATCAAAGTTGCTGTTTAACACTGCCAGTTCACCCTTGAATTCTTTCCTGGGTGAAGCCAAGAACCCTCCCAGGCTAAGCCCCAATTTGGGCGCTCTCCTGTCCAGCATCAGCACAACCACTCTGGAACTATGTGTGGTAGTTTCTGTTTTAATGAAATATATTTATCTGTGATCAGCAATTCTAGTCCTAGTCATGTACTCTAGATAAATGAAAATGTATGTACGTAAAAGGGTTGTTTATTGCAGCTTTATTCAAAATAGCCAAAAACTAGAAACCACTGCAATGTCTATTGACAAGTGAACAGATAAACAAAACGTGTTATTTCCATACGATAAGACTATTATTCAATAATATTAAGGATACACTCAAGAACATAGATGAGTCACAATGCATTAAGCTGAGTGAAAGAAGCCAGAAATAAAAGACTCCCTAATGTTTGATTCTATTTAGTTGAAGTTCATGGATAGGCAAAACTAACGTAGCTTGGAAAACAGCCTATAATGGTTGCCTCTGGTATTGAGGGGTGGAAGATGATGGGAAAGGGTCCTAAGGAAACTTTGTGGGGTTTTGTAATATTCTGTTAGCTGAATAGCATGCATTATCTGGGTTTTTGCATTTCTTTTTACTTTTGTGGTTACCTTTAAGAAAGAAAGGTGTCAGTGGCTGGGGAATGCATAAGGGATTTTCTGTAGTGTTGGCAGTGCTCTACTTCTTGGCATGACGGTACTTACTTTGTGGTAATCCTTTAACTGTACATTATGATGTGTGTACTTTCTGGAATGCGCAGTATACTTTTATAATAAGTCAAAAATCAGAAGCCCTTTGGGCGACTTACTGTCCATATATGCTATCCTCCCACAGTGTAGTTACACGTGGCATCTGCACGGTCAGGCTCAGACACTCTTTAGCCACCCCTGAAACCTGTCTTCCATGCTTGATCAAATACTTCCTAATCCTGAGAGCTGTCAGGGTTCACTTGAATTCTCTGGCACGGTAGGAATCATTGTGCCTTTCCCAGAAGGAAACTGACCTAATTGGCTTAATGAAGCCAAGAACCTCTTATTCAACTGTCTTTTCTTTGGTTAACATGGTATTATTTATTTTAATTATGGACTATCACAGGGAAATTGCTGACTTATTCTAGCTCCATTAAGCGGACACACTAAGATGAACCAAAATACATATACAAAGCTCACAACCACCCCCCATGCCTGCCTCTGCTGCCTGCACTCAGTCTCTGTGGTCCTTGCACCTCCCCTTCCCAATGTGGCTCTGCTTCTTGGTTTGGCTTTAACAGCCTGCCTAGTGCATGGCTCAGTAGCTCCTAGGTCCTGATCGGAGAGAGTGTGCATCTGGCCGAGTGCTTTCAGAGGGAGCATGAGGAGCCTGCCCTGCCCTCTCTTGGCCCCTTACTGGGAGACGCCCTTTGGCTGTGATGGATATCCTTACTTTAATGTGGTTGCTGTACACAGCATATTGGATTCCACCTTATAATAATCTGTAGATCTGCGCGTCTGAGCAGTTGATGCCTAACTGCCACTGTCACTGCATTAGGCTGTCAGCTTTCTCAAAGACCTTTCCTAATGCACTGACATTCAAGTCAGTCTGGTTTTATTTTATTTTGTTATTATTTTTTAGAGACAGGGTCTCTCTCACCCCAGCCGGAGTGCAGTGGCATGACCATGGCTCACTCAAGCCTCCAACTCCTGGGCTCAAGCAATCCTTCTGCCTCCCCTCCTGAGTGGCTGGGACCACAAGCACATACTGCCATGCTGAACTAACTTTTAAGTTTTGTTTGTAGAGACAGGGTCTTATTATGTTGTCCAGGCTGGTCTCAAACTCCTGGTCTCAAGCAATTCTCCTGCCTCAGCCTCCCAAAGTGCTGAGATTACTGGCATGTACTTTTTTGACACTTCTCCAGTTGTGTTTGGCAGCTTCCTTCTTCCTGACTGACTTATCTTCAGAACCTTCATCACCATCTGGTGTTATGGTCTATGTGTTGATACCATTTTTACATCGCCCCAGCCTATTTGAATATGAGGTCCATGAGAGGGAAAGGAGAGAAATCGTGTTCACTTTGTCCACCCCTGTAGCTCCAGTGCCTGCAACAATGCCTGGCGCATAGATTATCCATAAATATTTGAAAAATGAATACACGAGACAATTGGGAAAGGAGAATGAGAAACTGATAAACATTTGGTGTGCACACATAATAATGATAATAATAACGATAATAATAATAGTAATAATACAGATGCTCCTCGGCTTACGATGCGATTACGTCACAACGAACCGGGGGTCAATGGAAAATATGTTAAGTAGAAAGTGCATGTGATGCATCTGACTTGCTAAATATCCTAGCTCAGCCTAACCCACCTCACCCATGTTCAGAGTGCCTGCAGTTGGGCAAAGTCATCTCACACAAAGCTTATCTTATAATCAAGTGTTGAATATCTCAGATAATTTATTGAATATGGTTGAAAGTGAAAAACAGAACAGTTGTGTGTATTCTCCAGCTACTATTACCTTTCGTTTTTTTGTTTTTTGTTTTTTGTTTTTTTTGTAAGACAGGGTCTTGCTCTGTAGCAGCCTTGACCTCCGAGACCCAAGCTATCTTCCTACCTCAGTCTCCCGAGCAGCTGAGACCACAGGCGCCCACCGCCACCATGCTTGGCTAATTTTTACACTTTTGGTAGAAATGAGGTTTCACCATGTTGCCCAGGCTGGTCTCTAACTCCTGGCCTCAAGGGATCCACCCCACTCAGCCTCCCAGACTGTGGGATTACAGACATGAACCACTATGCCTGGCCTCAAAGTACTGTTGTTATTGAGTGTGTATTGCTTTCACACCACAGTAAGTTTGAAAAGTCTAAGTCAAACCATTGTACATCAGGAACTGTCAGTGTAAAAAAGGTATATGATTTTGAGAAAAAGGGAGGCAGGGGAGTTGGGAAGAGAGGTTATAGGACTGATGAAAGATAGTGAAACCAATGCAGATATAACAAAACACTGAATCAAAGGGAACCAAGACTGTGGTGGGCAGAAGCCAGGAAGGGAACTGGGCCAAGTGAGAGGGAAAGGAAAAGGGAGTTCCCTCTGCTCCTCCTTGCTCAGTCAGGCCTGTGGGTGCAGGGCAGGACACTAGGCCCCCTGCCATGTAGAATGCTCTGTGTTGGTCTTCTCCTTTCCTCCTTCCCTGGACTCTGGCATCTCTGTCAAGTCTGGGATGAAGTGGGTGAGAGGAATGCCTTTTCCTCATGAGCTTCCCTGAGGCCTCTCTTTCTCCACATGAAGTTTCAAAAGTCTATTTTGGGATGCAAAGGCTGAAAACTCCAACACTAGGTCTCCCCTCCTCTCCCAGCCAACATTCAAGAGCTGGTAAGACAAGACCTCAAGTAGCTGCCGAAATGAAATAAGGCCATGGGGAAAGATGGAATGATAAACATGTTGGTTCAGATCAACATGCTGTCTCACCACTTGGGTGTTTGTTAGGAAATGAATGTGTTTGTTCTTCTCCGTCAATCAGGAGCAGCAGGGAACATGGAGGGGTGGAGGGATGGTCAGCGGGTTTGTTTCGAAGAAAAAGGCCAGTGAGAGGGGAAGTTCAAGGCCTCTAGTCAAGTCACCCATGCTTTCTCCCAGGCCCTCATCTCTGTGCCCTTCCCACACAGTCTTGCCCAACCTCCCGATTCTGTGCCAGCAGATCTGGGTGCTTATGCCTGGCTTGGGCAAGTGTCTGCCTGGGGGGGGGGAAGGGTGTGGGGACTTCACTTGTATGCACAGTACAGCAGATTCCACAGAGCCTCTGGAGCCCAGGGTTTTTATCATTATGTTTCTCGACTTATGTAAAAATTGTACTTTGTTGCTTTTTTATTTGCTTGTTACTTGCAGCCATTTTTCCAAATGGCTATTGTTCTTGAATGTTAGCTGTGCTCACACTTTCCTCATTATTGGTTCCTTAGTGAGCTTTCCTTTTCTTTACCCCTTCCTCCCTCCCTCTCTCCCTCCCTCCTTCCTTCCTTCCCTCCTTCCTTCCTTCCCTCCTTCCTTCCTTCCTTCCCTCCTTCCTTCCTTCCCTCCCTCCTTCCTTCCTTCCCTCCCTCCTTCCTTCCCTCCCTCCCTCCTTCCCTCCCTCCTTCCTTCCTTCCCTCCCTCCTTCCTTCCTTCCCTCCCTTCCTTCCTTCCCTCCCTCCTTCCTTCCTTCCCTCCCTCCTTCCTTCCTTCCCTCCCTCCTTCCTTCCTTCCCTCCCTTCCTTCCTTCCCTCCCTCCTTCCTTCCTTCCCTCCCTCCTTCCTTCCTTCCCTCCCTTCCTTCCTTCCCTCCCTCCTTCCTTCCCTCCCTCCTTCCTTCCTTCCTTCCCTCCCTCCTTCCTTCCTTCCCTCCCTCCCTCCCTCCTTTCCTTCCTTCACCTTTTAAACAACATCTTGCTCTGTTGCCCAGGTTGGAGTGCAGTAAGTAGTGGGATCTTGGCTCACTACTGCCTCAATCCCCTGGACTCAAGAGGTCTTCCTACCTCAGCCTCCTGAATGGCTGAGACCACAAACACTCACCACCATGCTCAGCTATTTTGTATTTTTCTAGAAACAGGGTCTTGTTCTCTTGTCCAGGTTGGTCTCAAACTCCTGGTCTCAAGCAATTCTCCTGCCTTGGCCTCCCAAAGTTCTGGGATTACAGACATGAGCCACTGCACCTAGCCTGTCCACTATATTTTTTGTTTTTAAAATATTTATTCTTTCTTTCTTTTTTTTGGCCTCGATGTATAACTGTTATTTTCTAGATTTGATCTGAGATGGAATCATGGCTCTTCTTTGTATTTTGGAATGAAAGAGAGGTGTGAGCCAGGGTAAGATTCTGCAGGAAGAACGTTACTGGGCTGAGGCAAGGATGTGAGACACAGTCCAGTTGCTACTCTGAAACCTGTCCTTGAGGTTGCTGAGGAGTCTGGTGCCATGATTCCATGGAGGGGGGTGTTTACACCTTGGGAGTCCATACGGCTGAACTTCAAAAGCAGCATGTGACCCTGGTCTTTGCTTATCATATAACAGCAGAAGTACAATACGGAGAATCTTTCTTTGCAGGCTGTATGGATCTTACCTTTTATGGTAGCTCTGTTGCATTCTCTAGCAAAGTGTTTTCAAAACCTTCTTGACCGGTGACATACTGATAAGCATTTAGATGATACAAGTGGTTTTCCATTGCAAACAATATGACGCCAAACACAGATTACACGTATTCCTCTGTGCACTGACTGAACTGACACAGGCTAGATTCCTAGAACTGTTGTCTCTGTCAAAGGAAACACGCATTTGAATTTGAACAGATGAAGTCCTCCCAAAATGCTGTGCCACTGCATGGAGTTTGTATCTGCCACCGCATGGAGTGAGCTATGTCCCTACATCCAAACCAATAAGATAATATCCATTTGTCTCTTTTGCTCATCTGATGGGGAAAACTGGTACTTCATGGTTCCTGAATAATTTTGAACAGTAGGAGATTTTGACTTTGAAGCTTCCTTCCTTTCCAGAGTTTTCATAATGACAACATGGAAAGTAGACTAAAGGGAAGATAATGAGGGTGGGATGTACATCAGAGAGGGCAAAGGAAGAAACTCATTATCCAGGTAGGAGGAAAAGAGGGCAGGATTTAGCGTGTAAGGGAAGACGTAAGAAACTTGTAGGGACCCATCTCCTTGCCAGTGCCTTCTCTCCATGCCCATCATGACTTTTTGCAAGTTTTGTTGTTGTTGCTGTTTGTTTGTTTGTTTTTAGAGAGAGGGTCTCTCTCTGATACCCAGGCTGGAGTGCAGAGGCCTGATCCTAGCTCACCAGTCTTAAACTCCTGGACTCAAGCAAACTCCTGCCTCAGTCTTCCAAGTAGCTGGGACTACATGGACATGCCACCATGGCTTGATAATTTAAAACAATTTGGTTTTTGTTTGTTTTTTAGAGACAGAGTCTCATTATGTGGCTTAGGCTGGTCTCAAACTCCTGGTCTCAAGTGACCCCCAGCCTCAGCCTCTGGAGTAGCTGGGTCTATAGGTGCAAGCCATCATGCTCGGCTTACCTTTTGCAAATGTGAGTACAGATGCCCTTCTGAGACTTAGCTGCAGAGTGGCATGCACAAGAAGGAAGACCTAAGGCTTGATCTCTTCCGAGGCATCCAGCCTCTGAGAGATTCACATCAACCACTAAGGTCACCTGCTGCCCCCACAGTCCTGTGGAACTAAGTGTGAAGAGCTTTTGATCTTGGGTGGAAATAAGGCAGAATGTATTATGTCACGAGAATCTTTTTTTTTTTTTTTTTTTTTTTTTTGAGACAGAGTCTCGTTCTGTTGCCTAGGCTGCAGGGCAGTAGTGCAATCTTGGCTCACTGCAAGCTCTGCCTCCTGGGTTCACGCCATTCTCCTGCCTCAGGCTCCCAAGTAGCTGGGACTACAGACACCCGCCACCACAGCTAATTTACTGTATTTTTAATAGAGACAGGGTTTCACTGTGTTAGCCGGGATGGTCTTGATTTCCTGACCTCATGATCCACCCGCCTCAGCCTCCCAAAGTGCTGGGATTACAGGCGTGAGCCACCGCGCCCGACCACTAGAATCTTTTTAAGGTCTCCAAGGCAGAGGAACATATGCAGATTCATAAGTTGCCAAGATTTAAGAAAAAAGAAAAGTTAGTTATGTGGAAAATTCAGATAGGATCCTAAAACTACTACCTTCGATTTACTGCTTTTGAGTTGGGAAAGGAAATAAAGGATTTGGAAGCATTAGGGGGAAGGTGTTTAGGCTAGAATGGAAATGCTTATTCATATTGTTTCTGCATTGGGTGGACCAAGCTATGAGCCACGTCTGTCTTTGCAGGAATAAGAAATCATGAGATGGTCAAATTACGCGGCTGGCATTTCTGCATAACATACCTTCCACTTAATGGGCACATAACCATTTCTCTAACACATTCTATTTATCAACAAAATCTCATTTAAAAAAAATATTTTATCTTTTTACAGCAGTTTTAGGTTCACAGCAAGATGAGCAGAGGGTCCTCACACAAGCATAGCCTCCCTGGCCGTCCACATTCCCAGCAGAGTGGCACCTTTCTTTATGATTGATGAAGTCACATTGATACATCGTTACACAGAGACCACAGTTTACATTATGCTTCACTCTTGGTGTTGTATATTGTGTGGGTTTGGACCAATGTATAATGCCCTGTATCCACTGTTGCAGTATTGTACAGAGTAGTTTCACTGCCCTAAAAATCCCCTGTGCTCCTCCTACCCATCCATTTCTCTCCTCTAGCCCCCAGGAACCACTGATCGTTTTCCTGTCTCCATGGTTTTGCCTTTTCCAGAATGTCGTTCAGCTGGAACCATACAGCGGGTAGCCTCTTCGGATTGACTTCTTTGACTCTGTGACATGTGTGTCACTTTCCTCCACGTGTTTCCATGGCTTGATAGCTCATTTCATTTTACTACTGAATAATATTGCATTCTCTGAATGTACCACAGTTTATTTTGCCACCCGCTTGCTGAAAGACATGGTGGTTGCTTCCCAGTTTTGGCAGTTATGAAGAAAGCTGCTAAAAACATCCCTGTGCAAGTTTTTGTCTGGACACAAAGCTTTTACCCATTTCATGTATTCATTTGCATGGCTGCTGCTTTTCAGTGCCAGGGGCGAGTGGGTGGGGATTTCGTGGGGGCTGTGTGTTTTGGCTGCAAAAGACATCTAGCAGTCCTAGTAATGCCCTAGCTCCCATGAGCAGTGCTTCCTAAGGGCTCAGAGACACAGAGAGAGACTTTGGGGCTATTCAGTACTGAAAAGGCAAGAGGTAACTCAAGCTGCAGCAACACATTTCACTGCAGTTGCATGCCGGCAGCCAGGGACAATGCCAGCTGAAGTGGATACAGCCAGGGGATGTCTGAAGAGCAGCCAGGCTCATAAATTTGAAGAGTGGAAAAGAATTGCGATGGCAACAAAATATTTCTCTGTAAAGTAGCCAGGCATAAGTCTTATACAGCAGTGACTTTCAAACTTTAGAAACTCTATTAACACTGCTCAACTAGAAGGCTGCTGTGAGCTCCTGAAGAGGCACAGGCCACCCTCAGATCTCTCTGTTCATAAAAGATGCCCCGACTTTCTCTCAGGACCCGTCTCCCCGGGGGCAGGGGGCTGGGTGCAGAATTTAACATTGTATGATACTTTTTTTCCAAAAGAAATACAAAACTCAAGAGAATAATATAACAACTTCAACATAACCCCTGCCCAGATTCCTCTTGCCTTTTTACAATTGCATTGCACACATAATGTATTCCATCAGTTTCCTGCTGTTTTGACATGTGGGCTGTCCCTGGCTGGCCTTTGGCTGCAGTGAGTAGATACCCTTTTGCCTACATGTTTGCACATTTTTGCAAATGTAGCTTTAAGTTAGATTCCAGGAAGTGTGTTTGCAGGGTCATTCGTAAGCGCATATGCAGTTCTGCTCACCGTTGTGCAGTGCCGCCCTCAATATCTGAGGATGCCTGCTTCTCAGGGCCTCTCAGCATCATTTGTCATCAGTGTTTTGCACTTGTCAACCTGGTAAGTGAGAAATGGTATCTCAGTTTAGTTTCAATTTGTATTTCTTCTATTTTGTTTGAGATTGATCATATTTTCATATGGTTAAGGGCTATTTATAGCTTTCCCCCTGGGAACGCACTCTTTATTTAGATATCTTGCCCATCTTTCTACTATTGGTCTTTCATTGCTTCTAAAATTTGAATTTCTACTTTATTTTTAATTTTTTTCTTACTTGTCACTGACTTGAAGCTCATACATTTTGAATTTTGAGTCATAATTAGGAAGTTCGAATTTTGAGCTATATTTAGGGAGATTTTCTTACTCCAGATGATAAAGAAGTTTACTTATATTTTCTTCTAGATTTTAGATAGTCTTAACATTCTACATTTAGATTTTTAAAGATATATTAAATTGGGATAGGGTCTCACTTTATTGCCCAGGCTGGCCTCGAACTCCTGGCCTCATGAGATCCTCCCTTCTCGGCCTCCCAAAGTGCTGGGATTACAGGCATGAGCCACTGCACTTGGTTTACATTTAGATTTGTGTTACATTTGTAATATACTGTTGTAGTGTGGAGAGTAAGGTATGGATTTAATTTTACTTCTAAATAGCTATCTGTCCCCAAAATATTTATTTGAGGATTCCATCTTTTATTTGCTGACTTAGGGTCTGTATCATTTGCTCTCTCTCCATGGGTACCTGGCTGTATTTCAGGTCTTTACATTCTGTTTCACTGGTCTGCCATCCTTTTATTTGCTAATAAAATAAATTAGCAAATTTAATTAAGGAAGTTTCAGAGAGAGCTGGTCAGGAGTAGAGAGGAGCAAACACATTTTTCCATTCGGGCACTCCTGACTCACTTGAATTCCAGCAGAGCACAGGCTGTGCCAACTCTCTGCCTGTGCTTTTAGACCCTGTGGCTGCACAAAAAACTCGGGAATAAAAATGCAGACAGTGAGACTTCAGGCTGAAATTACTCCAAAACCCCAGGAAGTAAAGAAGGAAAAAGAAACCAAGGAGCCAGAAAAACCAACAGATGCAGTCAATTAAAACCAAGAGTGACCAGGAGATCCAGCGTTTCTTAAAAGAATGGAGATTTCTTGAATGCGAACAGTTGAGGAAGAGGATCGTGAATGGTCCAAGACAATGGCCCAGCGTCTCCAGCAGAGAGGCACCAACAGGAGCTGGTAACAATGTCTACAGGTGCTGGAGAGAGCAGGACCCACACTGGGCCACTCATGAGGCCAGCAGTGGGCCAAGGAGCCAGCCCTGGCCCAGTCCTCATGGAGAGGCCCTGCCAGGATTCTGGGATACAGATGGAAGGACAAGGTCTTTTCAGGTCCTCTCAGTGCAGATGTGGTTGTTCCTGCAACTCCCGATACCAGTTCCAGGTCTGTCATCCCCATTGCTTTAAGGGGCTGCTGTCAGCCCCCATGCACAATCTCCATGGAGGATCCTCAGATACCCAGATGGGAGTCCTGAAACATGAACCTGAGGGTCAGCCCCCCGTCTGTTCCCTCCTGCTGTTTTCCCAGCTGCCCCCAGCCCCCAGCAGCAACAGCCAACTTCTTCTAACTCCACTCCAGATCCTGAACTTGGAGACAATTAGAACCTGCATGTCAATTCTGCCTGAAAGCAAGGCAATAGCACAATCTATACACTGGTGCATGACTCCTCCTCTCCCAGCCCAATGTAATCAGGATAAGATGAGAAATAAATGAATGAGCATAATCTAAAAAAAAAAAGAAAAAACTCTATATTTTAATATCTGAAAGGGCTAGTCCTTTGTTATTTCTTCCAGAGTTTCTCTGGTGACTTTTACTTGCTTATATTTCCATATGAACATTATGATCAACTTGTACATTCAGGTCTTCTGTAATTACTGGGTTGCTTTCTGAAGGCAGAGTGTCTGGAATCCCACAGGTGCAGAGCGCAGCCTCCTGGGTGTGAGTTAATTTGCATTTATACCTGTCTTCCTTTACCATTGGTCAATAACCTAGGCACAAAGCTAAGTTGAAAAGTACTACCCTAGGTAGCCTTACAATCTAATGAAGAATGAGCACAAAGTACTACAACACAAGGAAGAAACCCTAAGTTCCTAGAGGGCAGGAACCGTTTAGTGAAAAGTGCCTAAACATCGGTGCTGGAGCTGAATTAATTGCCAAGGTCCAGTAAAATGCTGAATTACATTAAATGAATGAGTGTGATCAATGCTAGACTGGAATCCCATTTCAAGGGGGAACAGAAGAAGAAGATGTTCACTTGGAATTCGAAGCTTTTCACAAGGAGGTGGCATTTGCAATTGGCGTTGAAGAGTTATCAGATTCTAGTAGCTGCAAGAGGCCGTGTGGAGGAGAAAAAGCCAGACAGGGAATGCCATGTGTGAAGAGCAGAAGGCAAGGAGGCGTGTGGTGGGTTTGTGGGACAGTGATGAGTTTTGGTGCTGGAACAAATGATGTTGGGGTAGAAAAGGGGTGCCGTGGATACCACAGGAAATGAGACTGAAATTGAGGGCTGGACTCAGAAGACGGGAGAACATAAGACATTTGGGATTTTTACAGCTATGGAAATAATGAACCTTTGAAATCTTGGGGCAGGAGGGAGATAAACATTGGTAACGGTTAATGTATATACAAAGAGTTACGATTAGTTGATTTCAGATGTAGTAAGTGATTCTTCATCATTTCAGTTAAAAATATGTTAAAAATGTCATCAACTAGTTGGGATCCTTAGAGCCTCATACTCCAAGTTAACCTGGTACGTGTTCAAAGTAGAAAACCTCACCCTGGTGTTCTTTAAAATAAAGTTAAATGAGTAAATTTATATCTAGCTTGGATTCTTTATGCAGCACTTCTAGAGAATCGGAGTGTAACACTACCAGAATTTGTGAGCTGATCTAGGTGCACCTAACATAGTTTTGTTATTGTATGAATTCCAAATTCTATGTTTTAAGTTATCACATGATAAAAAGTGGCAATCCTTTAAAGGAATGTCATCTTTTATGCTTTAAAATTCTCAAAGCCTGCCTTCCCCGCTGCCCTCCCCACCAATCCTCACTACCACAAAGGGAATCAATTTTTTACTGTTGTGTAATTAGAGGGAAAAAATGTTAATTTCCTTCTCTCCCAAGAGAAAATATGGTGTTCCAAACCACAAGAGTTTACTGCATTTGACCTTCACATTTTCTATTAATCACAGAAGTATATATTTCACTAAAAACTATAAGCAAATTATTGTTTTACCTGTAATTGTTTCCCAGGGCAGCTGTGACTAGCTAAGCACTGCATGGAGCTCCTGCTGACTGATGTGTGCTCTCCATGAGGATGGGACGGGCAAGGAAGAGGGACCTGCTCACTCACTGTGCTCCTGGGCCGTGGGCTTGGCATGGAAGACAGGGCAGGGGCAGAGAACGGCTGAAGAAAACAGAAAGATGAAACTTTACAACTAGAAAATAAAAAAAAGTTGCATGTTAACTTAAGCACTGGGAATTCAAATCGAAATGATCACAAAGGAGTGTTATTATTTCAAAGTCCACTTGTACATTTACCCTGTATCCTGCAACCTTGCTATGATCACTCACTAGTCTCAGAAGTTTTTTCCCAATGTGCATACCTTTATTTTATTTTATTGTCTAATTGCATTAGCTGGGACTTCCAGGATGATACAGAAAAGCAGAGGTGAGTGGGGACATCCCTGCTTTTCCTGAACTTAGTGGGAAAGCTTCTCGTTTCTCGCCATTAATATGATGTTACCTGTAGGCTTTTTGTAGATATTGTTTACCAAGTTGAGGAAGTTCCTCTCTATTCCTAGTATGCTGAGGGTTTTTTTAAAATCATGAATGAGTGTTGGATTTTGTCAAATACTTTGTCTGTATCTATAATACAACCATGAGATTTTTCTTCTTAGCCTGTTTATGTGATGGATTACATTAATTGACTTTTAAATGTTGACGTGACCTTGCATACCTGGGATAAATCCCACTTGGCTGTGGTGTATAATTCTTTTTAAACATTGTTGGGGTCAGAGGAATATTATTATTATTCTATTTAATAAACATCATGCCAATAGCTCAAGTGAACTATGTAACAGGTGGGAGTGCTACTGAGTCCAACACATGGTAGAGCTGAGAACAAAATAACAGCAAGGAAGCTTCAATCTAAATCAGTATCCAAAAGCACATATGTAAGAATGATAGAAATACTGAGAAGTAGTTTCTTTTGGAAAAGACTTTTGAAAAACTTTCTGTATCTGAACTAAAGTTACTTCAACTCTTCTAACAGGGCAGCCTCTCCCAGTCTCACTGCCAGGTTGCAACCACATTCCTGATCTCAAGGCTGCTGGGGTAGGAGTGTTTGGTGACCAGGGTGCCCATGGTCTGCAATACTAGAGCCAACCCCAGGTGGCCATCGGGTGTAACACAGGCGGTGAGCCATGCTAGCACCACTGGGCTCTGAGGTCCAAGGAGAGTTCCTTCTGTGTTCCTTGTAGACTTGCAACGTGAGGAAGGCCCTGCTGCGTCCAGGTCAGACTCACATGGGACCAGGGAGGGTGCATCATAAAATTTTTAAAAGAGAAATAAATCACTCAATTTTCCCTGGAATGTCATTAAAATATGAACTGAGATAACAGCAAAGATGAATTGGAAACAAGTTCTTCCATAGTAATCTAATTTTAAATAATCTCATGCTTTTGCGTTTGTGCCAGAAGGAAATAATCTCCTTGATTCTCAGAATCACTGTGCTGTTTCCTTTTCCTCCCTTCCTCCCTCCCTCCTTCTTTTTCTTTGATAAGATCATGTTTTCCAGAGTAGACATTATTTAAATTGACATCTATTTTGTTACAATGATATTTCCATCTTTCAGTTCCATAGCAGGATAAAAGAATAAAGGGGGTCCTTTGAAGCAACCACCTTTCTCCTTTGAAGAGTTATGTACCAACTATTTAAATCAAAGTCATTTTTTCCTTTGATATTTATCAAGATGAACTTTGACCCACCTACACTGATATTCCATAGCAGCTTTCTTTTCCAACCATTGACACTCCTGTTAGATCAGAAAGGAAAACTTTCCATTTTATCGCAATCACATGATTTATCACCAGCTGGTATCTTCTCATCTTTTCAAAGTGGGGAAAACTCCTGTTGCTCATTTTGGCAGCAGCTAGAGCTCTGGTCTTGATCTCTGTTCTATGGGCCCAGTTCTGAATCCAGCAATCATGGTCTGTTTGGGAATCTCTGAAGTTATTATCCAACTCTTCCTCGTGTTGAAGATGTCCTTAAATCTCTAGTTGTAGATCAGTGTTCCTAACAATGTGACTTTTTACTTCTTTTTCCTCACAGAAAATGAAGGCACTAGTTACCAAGGACAGATATTTACAAAAAATATTTGGTGATTGAGTCCAGTCTCTCTCCCTCAGTGGAAGCCTCCATTGCAGTGGAAAAAAAAGAAAAAGAAAAAGAAAAAAAAAAAAAAGAAAGAGAACAGTTGTTTATTTGGTGCTGGGTTGACACAAAGTACCCTCTGGAGAACATCCTCCTGCAAAGGCACCCAGAAAAGAGAATGCACGCAGGGATATGAATGTGGCCCCAACCACAGCATTCACCTGATCCAATCAGACAGTACAATGAAGGACTCAGTAGCCTCACTGCCTTTTCTTCGAATTTGGGCAAAGTTCTAATATATTTGGTATTTAGTCTTCCCAAGAATAGTAGATAAGAAACAGAAAA
Organism: Chlorocebus sabaeus; assembly: GCF_047675955.1. NCBI lineage: Eukaryota > Metazoa > Chordata > Mammalia > Primates > Cercopithecidae > Chlorocebus > Chlorocebus sabaeus. The sequence goes on along the minus strand of NC_132929.1, from coordinate 2,846,160 downwards.
ATTATCTGAGAGAGTTAGAGTATTCTGCCTGCTGCAGAAATTGACGACTTGGTTGGGTGCAGTGGCTCGCACCTGTCATACCAGTGCTTTGGGAGGCTGAGACAGGAGGGTCCCTTGAGGAAAAACATTTGAGAACAGCCTGGGACAACATAGTAAGACCTTGCCTCTACGAAAATGTAAAAATAAAAGAGCACTGACTGCGGACAGGCTGCCATCCACGGAGCAGTCTGAAAGACCAGGAAAAGCCGTCAGGAAGGGTTCGCTGGCATTGAACCACAGGCCTCCATGAAGCAAGAGACTGTCCTCCATGCTCCACTGGCTCCTGAGGACACCCCAGAAGTGGCAGCCAACCTCAACACCCGGGGAAACCTGCCAACACCAGCCACACAAGCATGGAGAACCTTGGGGTGCACGCAACTGTGTAGATGGTAATTCTAATAGCTAGCATCCACTTAGCGCATGCCATGTGCTATGTTCTTTCTTGTGCTGCATTTTACCATTTAATCATCCAATCAAATCCAGAAGGTAGGGACCACTCTCCTTTCCTTTCTACAGCTTGGAGGGCTGAGCTAGATTCCCCCAAGGGCACACAGCGAGGAAGTAATGGACACAGGTCAGACCTAGGCCTCTTTGCTCCTCAACAGCCTTGTGCGACAGTGGTCAGAGTCCTGCCATTGCATCCCCACGCACCCTGGCTGAAGTCTCAGGTCCATCTTAACCCTCTTGGATCAGCATCTCTGCAAGCGGGGCCTGGGCTCTGTGTCCACTACAGGCCCTCTGAGTACTGAGAACCACGTGCAGGCCACGGTCTCTGCTTCCCCAGGGAAGGCATGGAGTTTCCATCTACTGAATGCAAGAGGGTGTCTAAGCCCTCAGCCAACACCCAAGCCCCGAGCTCTCAAGAGACAAGGTGGGTAGAGGCAGTGGGTGCAGAGACAATGATCGCCACAGTCGGCAGGGCCCTTGCAGCTCTGTCGTCTCCTCCAGGAGACTCAATGAAATGACAGAAAAGAGACTTTCAAAAGAAAGAAAACACACTGATGCAGGAACACAGAAAAGGGGCATCAGTGGGCCACAAATTTTGAGGAAATCTTGAGAGGACTTTGAGAGTGGGGTTGAGTGTTTAAGCAGGAGGTAAACTGTAGTCTGAATGTGAGAAGGTCAGCAGGGTTTTTCCCTGGGAGACATGAGAAATAAGCTGGGGTCTTTCAGGGCAAAGAGCAGCAGTGGTGGGTGGATCTGGTCAATCACTGCGTGGGCTCACTGAAGGTGCTGGGTCCTTGCTTTCCACCCTTTGCCCTTGGTCCTGATGGGGCAGAGCTGACCGTGCTGGGGACAAGGCTCCCACGGCCCACCCTCCACCAGCGCACCTTGCCTGACCTGACCGCCAGAGGGTTCCGCCCTCCTCACCACCTGTACCAAACTCTGCAGTCCTCAAAAGAAAACCAGAAGTGTGAGGAAAACTACCAAGAAGGGAGGAAGATCAAGAGGGAATCCAGAGAACAGAGGAAACTTAATTGGACACAGATATTAATTGAGTGCATGTGTGTAATACAATTGTTTATATTATGTTTATATATACACAGCCTATATATATACTCTCATATATATACACACACTCATATATATACACTCATACATACACACACATATATATACACTCATATACACACACACACACAGAGTCATGTGCCATATAATGACATTTTGTTCAATGATGGACACGGTCATTGTCCTATAAGATTATAACGGCACTAAAAACTTTCTATTTCCTAGTGACATTGTAGTCATCCTAATGTCTTAATGCAATGCAATTACTCATGTGTTTGTGGTGATGCTGGTGAAAGTAAACCTACCGCACCGCCAGTCTCATAAAAGTATAGCAATATAATCACATGCAGTACCAAATACTTGATAATAAAGACTAAGTACTTGATAAAGACGATGTCACTAGCTTACATATTTACTATACTTTTTATTTTAGAATGTACTCCTTCAACTTACAAAAAAAATAGTTAACTGTAAAATAGCCTCAGACATTCCCTTAGGAGGTAATCCAGAAGAAGGGCTTATTCTTTATATATATATATTTAATGTGCTGACACAGGGTCTCACTCTGTTGCCCAGGCTGAAGTGCAGTGGGCGATCTCAGCCATGCTTCAAGCATGTCATGGCCCCTGAAAACCTTTCAGTAGACAAGTTATGGAGGTGAAAGGCGGTGATATTGATGATCCTGAGCCTGTGTAGGCCTCAGCTAATGTGTGTGTTTGCGTCTTCATTTTTTTTTTTTTTTTTTTTTTTTTTTTTGAGACAGGGTCTTGCCCTGTTGCCCAGGCTGGAGTGCAGTGGTGAGAGCTCAGCTCACTGCAACCTCCACCTCCTAGGCTCAAGCAATCCTCCCACCTCAGCCTTCTGAATAGCTGGGGCCACAGGCACACACTGCCACACCTGGCTAACTTTTGTATTTTTTAGAGAGATGGAGTTTCACCATGTTGCCCAAGCTGGTCTCATACTTCTGGGCTCAAACAATCCTTCTGCCTCGGCCTCCCAAAGTGCTGGGATTATAGGTGTGAGCCACCATACCTAGCTGCGCCTTAACTTTTAATGAGAGAGTTTAAAAAAGGATTTTTATAAAGTTTTTAAATAGAAAAACAAGCTTAGAGTATTAGAATATAAAGAAACAAAACACTTTGTGTTTGTGTTTTAAGGTGTTACTACAAGAGTCAAAAAGTTATAAAAAATTTAAAAGTTTGTAAAGTAGAAATGTTACAGTAAGCTAAGGTTAGTTTCTTATTGAAGAAAAAAATATTTTTTATAAATTTAGTGCAGCCTAAGTGTATGGTGTTTCTAAAGTCTATGGTATTCTACAGTAATGTCCTGCCCTTCACATTCACTCACCACTCACTGACTCATCCAGAGTAACTCCCAGTACTGCAAGCCCCATTCATGGTAAGGGTCTTATCCAGCTGTCCCATTTTTCATCTTTTAGACTACATTTTTACCGCATCTTTTCTATGTTTAGATATGTGTGGATAGACAAATACTTACCGTGGTGTTAGAACTGCCTGCAGTATTCAGCACAGTAACGTGCTGTATGGGTTTGGATCCTAGGAGCAGTAGGCTGTCCCATACAGCCTAGGTGTGTCGGAGGCTACGCCATCTAGGTTTGTGTCAGCACACTCCACGAAGTTTGCAGGATGACAGAATCACCTAATGAGCATTTCTCAGAGTCTATCCCTGTTGTTAAGTGACAAGTGACTGTGTATGCACACACACGCACACACCACACACACACACTATAGGAAGACACAGCTTTAAAATGACAAGGGACTGCTATGTAAAAGGAGTCTTAGAGAAATAGAATGTGTTCTTGGAATTCTGAAACAGGATAAATGAAACATGAGCCAGAGGTTAGAGCAGGATAATCAATCGGGAATGGCTGAACACCAAGTGGCAAATCTGGAAGCTAAAGCCGGGGAAATCTCTCAGGACTTACATGAAAAAGACATAAATGGAAACTCACAGAAGAACCGGAGCCAGAAGCTATGGCCAGTGGTTACCTCAGTGGAGCGAGAAGGCCTGTGATTTCACTGAGGGCCCTTCTGACCCACGTGAATTTCCTCCTTCACCACGTGCAGACATCAGTTAATAGGGACAAGTTAAAGCTGCATGCTCTGCTGATGGCTGCCGGGGAGGCTCTACACAGGAACTCTCAGGCAGGCGAGGCGCAGTTCTCGCGGGTTCTCCTTGAATGCTGGGGAGGCTCCACACGGGAACTCTCAGGCAGGCGAGGCACAGTTTTCACCGGTTCTCGTTGAATGCTGGGGAGACTCCACACGGGAACTCTCAGACTGGCGAGACGCAGTTCTCGCGGGTTCTTGCTGAATGCTGGGGAGGCTCCACACAGGAACTCTCAGGCAGGCGAGGCGCAGTTCTCGCGGGTTCTCGTTGAATGCTGGGGAGGCTCCACACAGGAACTCTGGAGCAAGTCGGCGCAGTTCTCGCGGGGTCCTGTTGAATGCTGGGGAGGCTCCACACAGGAACTCTCAGGCAGGCGAGGCGCAGTTCTCGCGGGTTCCTGTTGAATGCTGGGGAGGCCCCACACAGGAACTCTCGAGCAAGTCGGCGCAGTTCTCGCGGGTTCTCGTTGAATGCTGGGGAGGCTCCACACAGGAACTCTCAGGCAGGCGAGGCGCAGTTCTCGCGGGTTCCTGTTGAATGCTGGGGAGGCCCCACACAGGAACTCTCGAGCAAGTCGGCGCAGTTCTCGCGGGTTCTCGTTGAATGCTGGGGAGGCTCCACACAGGAACTCTCAGGCAGGCGAGGCGCAGTTCTCGCGGGTTCCTGTTGAATGCTGGGGAGGCTCCACACAGGAACTCTCAGGCAGGCGAGGCGCAGTTCTCGCGGGTTCCTGTTGAATGCTGGGGAGGCTCCACACAGGAACTCTCGAGCAAGTCGGCGCAGTTCTCGCGGGTTCCTGTTGAATGCTGGGGAGGCCCCACACAGGAACTCTCAGGCAGGCGAGGCACAGTTCTCGCGGGTTCTCGCTGAATGCTGGGGAAGCTCCACACAGGAACTCTCGAGCAAGTCGGCGCAGTTCTCGCGGGTTCTCGTTGAATGCTGGGGAGGCTCCACACAGGAACTCTTAGGCAGGTGAGGCGCAGTTCTCCCGGGTTCCTGTTGAATGCTGGGGAGGCTCCACACAGGAACTCTCGAGCGAGCGCGACGCAGTTCTCGCGGGTTCTCGTTGCATGGAGTAAGCTGGGAGTCCGGGCTTGTTCACCATTTCCCTCTGTTCTCTGGGAGTGGACAGTCACTCTCGTGGATGGATCATACCTATTACACGAGCCGCCCTGGGATAAGTCACCGTGTCCCTTCTGTCTCAGAAGGTCTGCCTTTCCTTTGCCCCAGTCGTGGGGCGTTTGGGATTCAGCCAGTCTGCAATGCTGACTGCGGAGGAGGAACCGTGTGACGTGGTTGGAGCCGAGGTGTTGAGCAAAGCCTCATCTGTCTGGACAAACTTCAGCCCTCGGAAGGAAGCAAGCAGTGCCCAAGCTTCTGTGCCATGCTTTGAATGGGCAGAGGTCAGTCTGACAGCGACAGTGTGAGAACGGTGTGCAGCTGGGCCTGGGTGGGGAGAGGGTGCCCGTCCTCCATGAGTATAAGTGCAGTGTACCCCTCCGACTCGCAGATTCACTTATCCTCTGTCACCGGTTGGTGCACGAAGGCAGTACAGGCTCCTAGTTTCTACAACACCAGGTCCGTCATTTAGCTGTCCTTAAGTGGGAGTGAAGTTCACTCTTCTAAGTTCCAGGGAGGGAGGGAGGAATTCCAGCATTAGGTTTGGCCCCAGGAAGAGGGGCTGGGAGAATTTGATAATGAGGAGTGCGGTAGGCTGACTTGTAAGATGGTTCCCAACGTCCCCACCCTCGTGTACATGCTCTGAATAGCATCTGCCCTTGAGTGTGGGATAGTCCTGTGAAGACAACACGGTTTCGGTGTGAACAGGCAAAAAGGGAGTTTGCAAATGTGGATCAGGGAACTGAAGGTCAATGATCAGTTCACTTTGAGTCAATAAAAAGGAAATTATCCTGAGTGGGCTTGACCTAATTGGGTGATCCCTTAAAGGAGATGAGAGGCGGCAGTAGACATCCTCCTGCTGGCCTTGAAGAAGTCAGGTGCCATGTTTTGCTTTTTTCTTTTTTTCCTTTTGTAGAGGCAGAGTCTCACTATGCCACCCAAGCAGGTCCAGAATTCCTGGCTCAAGCGATCCTCCTGCCTCTGCCTCTGTGAGTATCAGGAGTACAGGTGTGAGCCGCTGCCCTGTCATATTTTGATTGACACTCTCCCAACCTGAGAGTGGCCTCTAGGAGCTCGGGGTGACCCCTGGCCGACAGCCAGTGAGAATATACAGACCTCAGTGTTACAGCCCAGCTGGATCCTGCCAAGCACCAGTGAGCTGGAAGAGGATCCCCAGCCTCAGATGAGCCTGCAGCCTGTGCTGATGCCTGGATTTTAGCCTGGGAGACTCTGAGCAGAGGACTCGGCTCAAAGCTGTCTGGAGTCCTGATCCACCAGAACCATGAGATAACAAACAGCCATTGTTTAGGTGGCGAAATGTGGTTACACGGAAATAGGAACCCAGTGCAGCATGAGATGCCCGACATATCAAGGGCAGTTCATGAGTGGGTGCCTTCAGCTTGGGAGGAACCAGACAGGGCTGATGCATCATGGTGTCCACATATGCAGGGAGGTTGGTTTGCTAGGAAACCTCCCGATGAGGAAATTGTTGGGAATTTACTACAAGGCGCTACCCAGCTCTGGAGCCAGACAAGAGGCCGGAGCATCCGCCCCAGCACGGCTGGCTGTGTGAGCCTCAGGAATGCTGGCAGCTCTGCAAGACTCTCTGCCATCTGCAAAATGTGGGTGAGCATATCCCCCCAGCCACACAATTCTTGGGGATGGAGTGAGACAATTCTTAGAAAGCTCTAGTTGCAGTGCTGGTGCACAGGAAGGGCTCGGTGCACACTGATGCATGTTGCTCTAGCTCAAAGGTTCCCTCCAGCAACCAGGGTGTGGTCTCCCAGTGCACCCACCCACCGGTCTCACCTGGCCTGGGCTCCGGGCGGGGGTCAACCTGAGGGCATTTCACTCGAGATCCAGCATGGGTTTGAGGAAGGGGCCAATAAGGGACTGGTGGCCACAAAATAGCACTCGATTCTGATCATAAGCCCAATCATTAAGAGGCGGGTAAAAAGAAACGCATGACCCATTTGACAAAATTTCTTTGGAGAATGAATACAAATACTGGGTTACGACGAGGGCTTGGCTAGCTGGCTAAAGGTAGGGATCCAAATGGGGGCGCTGAATGGAGGTGAGAAGCCTGTGGCCATTGCTGGGGCATGGGCAGGGTCTCGGGCACACACGTGAGGGGGGCTCCATGGTGTTAACCTCCAACCAGGGTCAGTTGCTGGCCTGGGCTGACTGGTGATCAGGGGATATTGGGAGGGACTGAAAACTATGAAACAAAGCAGAACAAACCCGCCACTCCAAAACCTCACACATGGCAGGAAGCCGGCCAGCCCGGAGTCACTGGAGGGAGCTGAGGCTGGGCACACCCTGTCCTACCTGACCCCAGAGTGTCAAAGACAGACAAAGCCAGGCAGTAGTGAGAGGGTCAGGAGAGATTTCCACAGCAGTAACTGTTGAAGTGGGGAAGAGGTTGCAGTGTGGACTGAAGTCAGCTTGGATGTGTACAGAAGTGAGTGGATGTTTCCAAGGGAGGAGGGAGGGGTGAGGGAAGGCTTGCTGGAGTCAGGAAGTGAGAAATTGCAAAGCCCAGGAAGGAGGGGCTGGCCCCACTGGGCTGCTAACTGGCCCTCAAAGTTACTGCTGATGTCCCACAGAGGCGAGGAGACAGGGGCCGTGGCTGCAGGTAATTGGCTGGAACAGGGAATTTTTTGGCAGCCTTGAGTTTCCTGAGGTAGGGACTATAAATAAGTGAGGCTGGTGTCATCCTAGGGCTGTGGCCGTGAGCTGCTAGGTGCCGTGTTAGTGTTAACTGACGTCTTTGTAGGCCAGGGTGGAGGCCTTGTTGAGAAGAGGGCTCAGAGGAGCCTGGCTGGAGGTTGGTCGAGGAGACATTTTAGTCTAGGGCCCTACACAGCCCAGGTTCCAGACATGTGGGTCCTGGCCAAGTATCCCATGGACTCCTGCCATTGGCTCACTCGAGGGGGCTTTGGGGACTCGCCGCCAAAAAACCTGAGATGCCAGCCTCAGGATGTGAGGGTGTCACATCTGTGCTCCACAAAGAGTCCAAACAACCTGAGAAACAGCTTCGTGACTCCCATAATGAGCAAGCCTTTTAATGTCAGGACAGCTGCAAGCCCTTCTTCAAGCTCTCGGCCTCACCTGTCTTCCTTATAACCACAGAAGAGGTCACTCCTCCTCTGACTTGCCTTCCATACTGTGCCGTTCCATCTGAGGCAATCTCGTGAAGCCTTCCACGTGGTCCTCCTGGGCCAGCTCACCCTCATGACCCCTGGGCTGCAGGCCACAGCTCTCCCTGGCGGACCAGGAGGCTGGCATGCCAGCGTGGGTAGAAAGTGTCTTTTACCTAAGTCATCATTAACTTCAGTTACATTAGAGATGCTTCCTACCAGAAAACTTTCAGAATCATCTCTTTGAGACAAGGGTGTGCGTATTTTTTTTTTTTTTTTTTTTTTTTTTGAGACGGAGTCTCACTCTGTCGCCCAGGCTGGAGTGCAGTGGTGCGATCTTAGCTCACTGCAAGCTCCGCCTCCTGGGTTAACACCATTCTCCTGCCTCAGTCTCCTGAGTCGCTGGGGCTAAAGGTGCCCGCCACCACATCTGGCTAATTTTTTGTATTTTTAGTAGAGACGGGGTTTCACCGTGTTAGCCAGGATGGTCTCGATCACCTAACCTTGTGATCCACCCGCCTCGGTCTCCCAAAGTACTGGGATTACAGGCATGAGTTACTGCGCCCAGCCAGGTGTGTGTATTTTTTTAAACAACAGCAATAGTCCAAGTCTGACTACTAAGAGTACATTGTTGTTTTTAAAATTAGACATTGTGCTGAAAACAAGTTTACTAACATATGATCTGTAACCTAATTATATTATTTTTTTATAGAGATGGGGGGGTCTCAGTATGTTGCCCAGGCTGGTCTTGAACTTCTGGCCTCAAGTGATCCTCCCACCTCAGCCTCCTGAGTAGCTGGGGAGTTAGCTTAGTTGTCAAGGGAACCAGATTTGTGGAAGAACAAAAGCAGTGGCATTTGCTTGTCTGGAAATGGGGTGACCTGGGTTCTCCGTCTCTTGGGGGCTGTGTTTGGAAAGGAAGAGCTGTCAGTCTGGGTTCCAGGCTGATCCTCCCTGCAGTGGCTTCTTGCCTCTCTCCCCTGGAGGACATCTCATGTTTCTTGCCCTCAGTGTCCCCCCAGGCTGGTTTATCCTCCTGGCTCTTCATCCCCTGCAGTGTGCCACTCAGCTGCTGAGCTTCCAGGCCAGGCCTGCAGTTTCCTGGGTACCAAGCATGAGTGGGGCTCTCAGCTGAAGGGTGGATCAGGTGGGTGTAGGAACCTTTGTAACTGTTTGCTAAAAAATTAATAAGTAAATTATAAAACATTAGACCCCCTGCCAAAAAAAAAAAGGAGAACACAAAACACAATTTGAGGTGATGTGCTTTCGCCCTTGCCTGAAGGAGTTGGGATTTACACAATGCTGCCATTTGCAGACTGGGATCTACAAACCCCAGCAAGACACAAAGTTTGCAAGGGCACAGGCAGTGTTAAGCAAGCTGTGTTCCGGAACCTAACACCATCTTCCTGGGCAGGCCGTGATGGAGACGCAGTTCTTCCCCGCCTTCCTCCACAGCACCCAGCTCCCTCCCCAAGCAGATCTTTCCACCCAGGGCAGTGTTGCATCAGCCCAGAGGAGGAAGGCCTCACTGGCCATAGCCGCAGCCCGCCCATCAGAGGATATTTGCAGTGTTGGGAAAGTGTGAGAAAGTGAGTGACTAATGGTTGTGTTACTAATCTTCTGGCAAGTCAGATTGTTCTAGTTCTTTGCTTTCCATGAACTGAAGGAGGATCTAGTCAATTTATAAACTGATGGATTAGATCATTAAAAATTTTTAGGCCGGGCGCAGTGGCTCATGCCTGTAATCCCAGCACTTGGGGGGTTAAGGTGGGAGGACTGGTTGAGCCCAGGATTTCAAGACCAGCCTGGGCAACATAGTGAGACCCCGTGTCTACTAAAAATAAAAATTAACTGGGCGTGGTGGCACACATCTGTGATCCCAGCTACTCAGGAGGCTGAGGTGGGAGGATCCTTTGAGTTTAGAAGTTTGAGGCTGCAGTGAGCCATGATTGTACCACTACACTCTAGCCTGGGTGACAGAGCAAGACTGTCTCAAAAAAATTTTTTTATGATCAATCATCATGTAATTTTCAGCATATAACTCTGAAGGAGTGGAATCTTTACAATAAAACACTTTCCATTCAGATGTGTTTATTCATGTAAAGTTTTTCTCCATGCTTACCTATATAAGAAATAGGAATCCAACTGATACCGAATCGTATCTCATGCTGCCAGTAAGTAATATTCATCCACGGATACATAAAGTAATTTGAAAACAGTCTCGGTATGATTTATCTCATTATGTGTTTCTGGTAAGTGTATATTTTCACTATTAATAATTATCAAGTTATAATGTAGTCATTTTTACCTTAATGAATTGAGTGTTAATAACCACAATAACTGGAATAAATCATTTACAATAACTGGAAAAACTTATTTAACATTTAGAGACATGTTGAAGAAAATTAAAATTTTAAGTTTTTATCCATAGCTTTTGTAGCAAGAAACCTGATAGTGTGACGTACAGCAGTTTTAAGCGTAAGAAATTGTTATAATAAAATTTTGTGGAGGAAGAGGAATGAAAACAGGAGTTGCAGGAGAAAAATGGATACTTAAGGAGGAGATTGTTCACAAACTTTTTTTTGTTGTTTTTTTTTGAGACGGGGTCTCACTCTGTCACCCAGTCTGGAGTCCAGTGATGTGATCTCAGCTCACTGCTTCCTTGGCCTCCAGGGCTCAAGTAATCCTCCTACCACAGCCTCCTGAGTAGCTAAGACTATACGCACATTCTGCCATGCTCAGCTAATTAAAAAAAAAAAATTTGTAGAGACAAGGTCTTGTTGTGTTGCAAGGCTGTTCTGGAGCCCCTGGGCTCAATCAGTCCTCCTACCTTGGCCTCTCAGAGTTCTGGGATAACCCGCATGCGCCACCACGCCCAGCCATATTCACACATTTTTAAATTTGGGGGATGGTGGGTATAGAATTTTCAGGCTGTTTAGATTCCACCGGACACATTTAAAAGAGCATGTAATTTTTGTAATGTCAACATATGCCATATGCTGAAACTATTTCAATGTACGATAAAAATGTTAAATATCAACTTAAAAATATGCTAGATGGTATGCAGTCACAGGACACTCTCTTAAGGAGAGCACAAAGACTTGTAGGCCGTGGTGGGAAGACATTGAGAAATGTCTCAGAAAGGTAAGTGCTGATGTTACTAGGAAATGGAATCAGTGAGAGACGTCAGAGATTGTTCTGTTAAAATACACTCCCAAGGAGCTACTAAAACCCCTAGAAGATAGAACTGAATGAGGAAGGACTAGCTAAGCACCAAGGCAGCGAAAGTAATGGCACAAACATACATGGGATTCAACCATAGAGAAGATGTACACCTCTGTATGTCAGAAAAACATACCTACTCAAACATCATAGTTACAGGAATACACTGAAAAACTGTATACCTTTTTACACATTCCAAAGATGGCTGTTGACGTGTTTCACCCCAAGTTTAAATATCTGAAAAGAATGTAATTTTTGGTATATCGGAAACATTGACCCTTAACTATATATATATTTATATACACACAATATATATACATGTAGTATATGTTTTTTATATATATATACACACACACAGAGTATATGTCATATATGTATATAGGTATATATATTTGCATAACATATACTGTATGATATGTGTGTGTGTATATATATAACATGTATGTTATGATGATATTCAATACTTTAGATGTCTTTGGAGTTATATGCCCCAAATTACATAATACATTACAAACCATTTTCAATCTGACTACTTGATTCAATTTTGTTAAAAGTAAAAACCATAAAGAGTATTACTGTCTCTCTGTGTGTATGTGTGTTTATGTACATATAAACTATATATGTTAATATGTGTTCTATATACATAGTAAATGTATGTACGCTAAATGTACGCAATATAATCTAAGTGCTCCAGTAATATGAAATACACTATCATCCTTAAAAAAAGTACACAGACAAAACCTTTGACAACTGTAAATTGTGTTTTTCCTTCTGTTTATTTTTTCTACTTTCCCACACAATTTTATTGTAATACTGATTTTTTCTTGATGTCTTTTATTGATTATTCTATCATACTTCTCTGTCACATAATATATGTAAACTGATCAAAACAACAAATGCATTAAAATTGTTATTAAATAATTACTAAAATTGTTTTGGGAATGCATCACTTAATGAAACAGAGGAGAATTCTTTCCCAATTAATTCATATATCCATGAATGAACATTGCTTGCTGTTAGAATGCAGTACAGTTCTGTATCAAACAGCTAATAAGTTGTAGGAGTTCCTTATGTATTTTGGACACGAACCCTTTATCAGATACATGGTTTGCAATACTTCCTCTCATTATGTAGGTTGTCTTTCCATTTTGTTGTTTCCTTTGTTATGCAGAAGTTTTTTAGTTTGATGTAATCTCACTTGTCCATTTTTGCTTTTGTTGCCTATGCTTTGGTGGCCATATCCATGACATCATTGCCAAGGCCATTGTCAAGAAGCTTTTTAAAACTCTATGTTTTATTCCACTAGTTTTACTGTTTCAGATCTTATATTTAAATGTTTGAGTTGATTTTTGTGTATATTATGAGATAAGAATACAGTTCCATTCTTTCTCATGTGAGTAACCAGTCTTTCCAAAACTGTTTGTTGAAAAGCCTACCACTTCCCCATTGTGTATTCTTACATCCTTGTGGAAGATCAGTTGACTGTATATGCCTGGATTTATTTGGGCACTCTCTATTCTATTCCATTAGTCTGTATCTCTTTTTATAAGCTAGTACCATATTATTTTCATTACTGCAGCTTTGTAATATATTTTGAAATTAAGTAATGTGATACTTCCAGTTTTGTTTTTCTTGCTCTAAATTGCTTTACCTATGATTCCATATGATTTTAGAATTACCCTTCCTATTTCTGTACAACATACACTGGGATTTTAATAAAGATTTCAGGTCGATTGCAGTGGTTTACGCCTGTATTTCAGCACTTTGAGAGGCTGAGGTGGGGGAATCACTTGAACCCAGGGGTTCGACATCAGCCTGGCCAACATGATGAAGCTCCGTCTCTGCTAAAAATACAACAACAACAAAAACAAAAACAAAATATCCAAGCTTTGTGGCACATGCTTGTAATCCCAGCTTCTTGGGAGGCTGAGGCACAAGAATTGTTTGAACCCAGGAGGCAGAGATTGCAGTGAGCTGATATCATACCACTGCATTCCAGCCTGGGTGACAAGAGTGAAACTCTGTCTCAAAAAAAACCCCCCCAAAAAACAAGAAAAACAAAGATTGTATTAAATATAGAGATAGTTTTGGGTAATATGGACATTTTAACAGTATTAATCATTCAGTCTATGAACATGAGATGTATTTCCATTTATTTGCATCTGCTTTAATTAATCAGTGTTTTATAGTTTTTAGTGTACATGTTTTTCAGCCCTTTGATTAAATTTATTCCTAATTTTTAATGCTATTGTAACTAGGATTGTTTCTTTCATTTCCAGTATGGTTTGACTTTGTGTCTCCACCCACATCTCATCTTGAATTGTAATTCCATAATCCCCACACGTTTTGGGAGGGACCTGGTGGGAGGTAATTGAATCATGGGGGCAGATTCCCCCCGTGCTGTTCTCGTGAGAGTGAGTTCTCACAAGATTTGATGGTTTTACTGGGGGCTTTCTCCTTTGTTCCACATTCATTCTCTCTCCTGCTGCCCTGTAAAGAGGTGCCTTCCACCATAATTGTAATTTTCTTGAGGCCTCCTCAGCCATGTAGAGTTGTGAGTCAGTTAAACCTCTTTCCTTTATAAGTTACCAAGTCTTGGGTATGTCTTTATTAGCAGTGTGAGAATGAACTAATACAATTTTCCTTTTGAATAGTTTGTTGTTAGTGTATAGAAATGCAACTAATCTTTTTTCTACATCTCTATTGTATTTTATTTTTTTGAGGGAGAGTCTTGCTCTGTCACCAAGGCTAAAGTACAATAGTACAATCATGGCTCACTGCCGCCTCGACCTCTTGGGCTCAAGCAATTCTCCTGCCTCAGCCTCCCAAGTAGTTGGGACTACAGGTGGATGCCACCACACCCAGCTAATTTTTGTAGTTTTTGTAGAGATGGGGTTTTGCCATGTTGTCCAGGCTCATCTTAAAGTCCTGCACTCAAGCTATCTGCCCACCTCAGCCTCCCAGAATGCTGGGATTACAGACATGAGTCACAGTGCCCAGCCTTAATTTTTATATGTTGATTTATATTCTGCAAGTATACTGAATTTGTTTATTAGTTGCAACGGTTTGTGTGTGTGTGTGTGTGTGTGTGTGTGTGTATGTATGTGTAATCATTAGGGTTTTCCACATATAAGGTCATGCCATCTGCAAACAGAGATGATTTTACTTCTGCCATTCCAATAAATATTTATTTATTTGCCTAAATGCTCTGGCTAGGAACTCTCAGTACTGTGTTTAAGAGGAGTGGCAAGAGTGGGCATCCTTGCCTGGTCCAGATTTTACTGGAAAAACTTTCAGTATTTCACCATTGAGTAAAATGTTAGCTATAGACTTTTCATAACTAACTTTTGTTGTGTTGAGGTAAGTTCCTTCCATATCTAATTTGTTGAGGGTTTATATCATGAAAAATATTGAATTTTTTTTCAAATATTTTTTCTGCATTTCTGAGACAATCGTGATTTTTACCATTCATTTTTTCAATAATCAATATCACATTGATTGATTTGCGTATGTTGGGCCATCCTTTCTCCTAGGGATAAATCTCACTTGATTATGGTGTATGATCCTTTTAGTATGTAGTTAAATTCAGTTTGGTGACATTTTATTGAAGATTTTTGCATCAGTGTTCACACGATATTGACCTGGAGTTTTGTTTTCTTGTGTTGTCTTTGTCTGCACTGGAATCAGGATGATGTTTGCCTCATAAAATGCATTTGAGCGTGTTCCCTCTTCTTTCATTTTTTAAAAAATAGTTTAATAAGAATTGGGGTTAGTTCTTCTTTGACTGTTTGGTAAAATTTATTTGTGAAGCCATCTGGTCCTGGGCTTTTCTCTGTTGGAAAGTTTTCCAAATTATTATTATTACTGATTCAATCTCCTTGTTTGCTATTGGTCTGTTCAGGCTTTCTATTTCTTGTTGATTTCAGTCTTCTTAGGTTGTATATTCCTAGGAATTTATCCTTTTCTTCTGGGTTATCAAATTGGTTGGCATATCAAATTGGTTGGCATATAACTGTTCATAGTAGTATCTTACGATTCCTTTTCATTTCTGTGGTGTCAGTTTTAATGTCTCCTCTTTCTGATATTATTCAGTCTTCTCAATTTTTTTCTTAGTCTAGTCAAGGAGTTGTTGATTTTGTTTATCTTTTAAAAAAACCAACTCATAGTCTTTTAAATTTTTATCTGGTATTTTTCTATTGTCTATTTTATTTATTTCTGCTTTCATCTTTATTGTTTGCTTCCTTTTGCTAACTTTGGGCCTTGTTTGTTCCTCTATTTCTAGTTCTTTGAACGTAAAGTTGGGTTGTTTATTTGAGATATTTGTTCTTTTTTATTGCTTTATAGACATTTATTGTCATAAACTTCCCTCTTCATATTGCTTTTGGTTTATCCCATAAGTTTTAATATGTTATGTTTTTGTTTTCATTTGTCTTGAAATATCTTCCAAATTCTTTTTCATTTATACATAATAATTATATGTAATTATGGGTTATGTGTGATATTTTGATACACGTATACAATGTGTAATGATCAAATCAGGGTAATAGAATATCCATCACCTCAAACATTTATTCTTTCTTTGTGTTGGGAACATTCCAGATCTTCTCTTCTAGCTGTCTCAAAACGTACAAATAAATTATTGTGGGCCAGGCTCGGTGGCTCACGTCTGTAATACCAGCACTTTGGGAGGTCGAGGCGGGTGGATCACAAGGTCGAGAGATCAAGACCATCCTGGCCAACATGGTGAAACCCCATCTCTACTAAAAAATACAAAAATTAGCTGGGCGTGGTGGCATGTGCCTGTAATCCCAGATACTCAGGAGGCTGAGGCAGGAGAATCGCTTGAACCCGGGAGGCAGAGGTTGCAGTGAGCTGAGATCGCGCCGCTGCACTCCAGCCTGGCAACAGAGTGAGACTCCGTCTCAAAAAAAAAAAAAAAAAAAAAAATTTGAACTGTAGTCAGCCTTCTGTGCTATTGATCACTAGAACTTTGTCCTTCTATGTAATTGAATTTCTATTTTTACTTTTTAAAATTTCTACCTCCCTCCACTGATTTTTCTTTTTTTAGAGACAGGGTATCACTGTGTTGCCCAGTCTGTGAGTGCTGTATTATGATCATTGCTCACTGCAGCCTTAAACTCCTGGGCTCAAACAATCCTCCTTCCTGCCTCCTGCCTCAGCCTTCCAAGTAGCTAGGACTACAGGCATGTAACACCGTACCTGGTTAGTTTTTTAGTTTTATTTTTTGCAGAGATGAGGTCTTTCTATATTGCCTATGCTGGTCTCAGACTCCTGGGCTCAGAAATTTTCCCACCTCAGCCTCCCAGAGTGCTGGGATTACAGGCAATATCCACTGCGCCAGGTTGTAATTGAATTTTGTACCCATTAACCAGACTTTTTAAAATTGCTTCCTTCCCCTTCTCCTTCTCACCCTCTGGTAATCATCATTGTACTATCTACCTTCATGAGCTCAATGTTTTTAGCTCCTATACGTGACTGAGAGCGTATAGGATGTTTGTCTTTCTGTTCCTTGCTTATGCCACTTAACATAATATCCTCCAGTTCCATCTATGTTACTGCAAATGACAGAATTTCCTTGTTTTTAAAGGTGAGTAGAATTCCGTTTGTGTATAAGCCACATTTTCTTTATTCATTCACACATTGATGGACATGTAGGTTGAATTCATAACGTGGCTATTGTGAACACTGCTGCAATGAACACAAGAGTGCAGATATCTCTTTCATATACTGATTTCCTTTCTTATAGAGGTGTACGCAGCAGTGAGATTGCTGGATTTGCATTTTGAGGAACTGTCACATGGTTTTCCTAGTGTCTGTACTAATTTACATTCTCACCAACAGTGTGCTAGCATTTCCCTTCCTCTGCACCTTTGCTAACATTTGCTATTGTTTTTTTCTTGTTGATAATAGCCATTTTAAGTAGGGTGGGATGGTGTCTCATTTCGGCTTTGAATTGTATTTCCCTGATGATTAGTGATGTTGAACGTTTTTTCCATATACCTATTGATTATTTGTCTTCTTTTGTGAAATATGTATTCGGATCATTTGCCCATTTTTAAATCAGATTATTTTAATTTCACTATTGAGTTGAGTTCCTTAATATTCTGGTTATTAATCCTTTGGCAGATGGATAGTTTACACATATTTTCTCCCATTCTGTAGGTTATCTTTTCTCTCTGTTGGTTGTTTTCTTTGCTATGCAGAAATTTTAGCTTGATATGATCCCATTTGTCTGTTTTTACTTTTTTTTTTTTTTTCTGAGACAGGATCTCCCACTCTGTTGCCCAAGCTGGAGTGCAGTGGTGTGATCACAGCTCACTGCAGCTTCAACCTCCTGGGCTCAACTAATCCTCTCACCTCAGTCTCCTGAGTAGCTGGGACTATAAACACATGCCCCACACCCAGCTAATTTTTATATATATATTTTTTTTGTTGAGAAGGGGTTTCACCATGTCATCCAGGCTGGTCTCAAACTCCTAGGCTAAAGCAATTTGCCCACCTCATTCTCCCAAAGTGCTGAGATTACAGGCATGAGCTACCTCACCTGTCCTATTTTTACTTGCATTGCTTGTTCTTGTGAGGTCTTACCAAAAAATCTTTGCCTAGACTTATATTCTGAATCTTTTTTCCATGCTTTGTTTCAAAAAATTTATAATTTCATGTCTTAGATTTACGTTTTTAATCCATTTTGATTTGATTTTTGTATGTGATAAGAGATAAGGTTCTAGTTCCATTACTCCACATGTGGCTATCCAGTTTTCCCAGCACCGTTTACTGAAGACACTGTCCTTTTCCCAATGCATGCTCTTGGTGCCTTTGTTGAAAATGAGTTGGTTGTAAATATGTGAATTTATTTCTGGATTCTCTCTGCAGTGCCATTGTCTATGTGTCTGTTTTCATGCCAGTACCATGCTATTTTGGTTACTATAGCTTTGTAGTATATTTTGAAGTCAGAGAGTGATTCCAGATTTGTTGTTTCTGGTCAGGATTGCTTTGGTTATTCAAGGTGTTTTGTGGGTCTATACAAATTGTAGGATTGTTTTTTCTATTTCTTAAAGAATGCTGGCTGGGGACAGTGGCTCACATGTGTAATCACTGCAGTTTGAGAGGCTCGGGCAGGAAGATTGCTTGGGGCCAGGAGTTGGAGACCAGCCTGGACAACATAGTGAAAACCCTGTTTCTACAAAAAATTAAATAGCTGGGTGTGGGTGACACCTGCCTGCAGTCCTAGCTACTTGGGAGGCTGAGTGGGAAGATTACTTGAGTCTGGGAGGTTGAGGCTATGGTGAGCTGTAATCATGCCACTGCATTCCAGCCTGGGTGACAGAATGAGACCCTGTGTCAGAAAAAAATAAAATAAAATGCTATTTGTATTTTCATACACATTGCATTGAATCTGTAGATCACTTTGGGTAGTATCAATATTTTAACAATATTAGTTCTTCCAATCTGTGAGCATGGGATATCTTTTCACAGGTGTGTTTATATCCTCTTTAATTTCTTTCATCAGTGTTTTATAGGTTTTGTTGTAGAGATTTTTCACTCCTTTGGTTAAATTTATTTCTAGGTATTTTTTGTAGCTATTGTAAATGGAATTGCTTTCCTGATTTCTTTTTCATTTTCTTCACTCTTTGTGTATAAATCTGTTACTGATATTTGTGTGCTGATTTTGTATACTGCCACTTCACTGAATTCATGTATCACATCCGGTTGTTTTTTCGTGGAGTTTTTAGGTTTTTCTAAATACAGGATCATGTTGCCTGTGAACAAGGATGGTTTGACTTCTTCCTTTCCAATTTGGATGCCCTTTATTTCCTTTTTTTTTTTTAACTTTTAAGTTCAGGGGTGCAAGTGCAGATTTGTTACATAGGTAAACATGTCATGGGGGTTTGTTGTACAGATTATTTCATTACCTACCGAGACCAGACACCAGCTCGATCGTGGAGACCTTAACTCAGTGTCCCTAGAGGAATTAAAGACACACACACACAGAAATACAGTGTGTACAGTGGGAAATCAGGGGTCTCACAGCCTTCAGAGCTGAGAGCCTTGAACAGAGATTTACCCACATACTTACTTACAGCAAGTGATAAGCATTGTCTCTATAGATTATAGATTTATTAAAAGTATTCCTTACGGGAAACAAAGGGATGGGTTCTGGCTAGTTATCTGAAGCAGGAGCATGTCCTTAAGGCACAGATCACTCATGCTATTGTTTGTGACTTAGGAATGCCTTTAAGCAGTTTTCTGCCCTGGGTTGGCCAGGTGTTCCTTGCCCTCATTCTGGTAAATCCACAACCTTCAGCATGGGCGTCATGGCTGTCACGAGCATGTCACAGTGCTGCAGAGATTTTGTTTATGGCCAGTTTTGGGGCCAGTTTATGGCCAGATTTGGGGGCCTGTTCCCCAACAATCACCCAAATATTAAGCCTAGTACCTATTAGTTGTTTTTCTTGATCTTCCCCCTCCTCCCAACCACCACCCTCCAAAAGGCCCCAGTGTGTGTTGTTTCCCACTATGTGTCCATCTGTTCTCATCATTTAGCTCCTACTTACAAGTGAGAAAATGCGGTATTTGGTTTTCTATTCCTGTGTTAGTTTGCTAAGGATAATGGCCTCCAGCTCCATCCGTGTCCCTGCCAAGGACATGATCTCATTCTTTTTTTTATGGCTGCACTGTATTCCATGGGGTATAGGTACCACGTTTTCTTTACCCAGTCTATCATTCTTGGGTGTTTAGGTTGATTCCATGTCTTCATTATTTTGAATAGTACTGCAGTGAACATACTTGTGCATGTGTCTTTATAATAAACTGATTTACATCCCTTTGGGTATATACCCAGTAATAGGATTGCTGGGTCAAATGGCATTTCTGTCTTTAGGTCTTTGAGGAATCACCACACTGTCTTCCACAATAGCCAAACTAATTTACACTCCCACCAAGAGTATATAAGCAAGCCTTTTTCTCCACAACTTTACCAGCATCTGTTATTTTTTAACTTTTTAATTGTAGCATTCTGACTGGTATTAGATGGTATCTCATTGTGGTTTTGATTTGTATTTCTCTAATGACCAGTGATTTTGAGCTTTTTTTAATATGATTGTTGGCTACATGTATGCTTTATTTTGAAAAATGTCTGTTCATGTCATTTGTCCACTTTTATAATGGGGTTGTTTTTTTCTTGTAAATTTGTTTAAGTTCTTTATAGATGCTGGATATTAGGCATTTGTCAGATGCATAGCAGGCAAAAATTGCCTCCCATTCTGTAGGTTGTTTGCTTACTCAGTTGATAGATTATTTTGCTGTGGAGAAGCTTTTTAGTTGAATTAGATCCCATTTGTCAATTTTTGCTTTTGTTGCAATTGCTTTTGGTGTCTTTGTCATGAAATTTTTGCCCATGCCTATGTTCTGAATGGTATTGCCTAAGTTGTCTTCCAGAATTTTTATAGTTTGAGGTTTTACATTTAAGTCTTTAATCCATCTTGAGTTAATTTTTGTATATGGTGTAAGGAAGGGGTCCAATTTCAATCTTCTGCATATGGCCAGCTGGTTATCCCAGTACCATTTATTGAATAAGGAATCCTTTCCCCATTGCTTGTTTTTGTCAGGTTTGTAAAAAATCAGAAGGTGGTAAGTGTGTGGTCTTATTTCTGGTTGTGTATTCTGTTCCATTGGTCTCTGTGTCTGTTTTTGTACCAGTATCATGCTGTTTTGATTACTGTAGCCCTGTAGTATAGTTTGAAGTCTAGTAATGTGATGTCACCAGCTTTGATTTTTGTACTTAGGATTGCCTTGGCTATACAGGCTGTTTTTTGGGTCCATATGAATTTTAACATAGTTTTTTTCTAGGTCTGTGAAGAATGTCAGTGGTAGTTTAATGGGAATAGCATTTAACCTATAAATTGCTTCGGGCAGTATGGCTATTTTCACGATACTGATTCTTTCTATCCATGAGCAAGGAATATTTTCCCATTTGTTTGTGTCATCTCTGGTTTCTTTGAGCAGTGTTTTCTAATTCTCATTGTAGAGATCTTTCGCCTCCCTAGTAGCTGTATTCTTAGGTATTTTATTGTTTTTGTGGCAGTGGTGAATGGGAGTTCATTCCTGATCTGGCTCTTGGCTTGACTGTTGTTGATATATAGAAATGTTAGTGATTTTCGCACATTAATTTTGTTTCTTGAGACTTTGCTTAAGCTGTTTATCAGTTTAAGAAGCTTTTGGGCTGAGACTCAGGTTTTCTAGTACAGGACCATGTCATTTTTGAATAGGAATAGCTTGACTTCCTCTCATTTTTATTTGAATGCCCTTTCTTTCTTTCTCTTGCCTGATTGCCACAGCCAGAACTTCCAATACTGTATTGAATAGGAGTAGTGAAGGAGGATATCTTTGTCTTATGCCGGTTTTCAAGGGGAATGCTTCCAGCTTTTGTCAATTTAGCATGATGTTGGCTGTGGGTTTGCATAGATTGCTCTTATTACTTTGAGGTATGTTCCTTCAATGCCTAGTTTATTGAGACTTCTTAACATAAATGGATTTTGAATTTTATCTAATGCCTTTTCTGCATCTATTGAGACAATCGTGGTTTTTATCCGTAGTTCTGTTTATGTGGTGAATAACATTTATTGATTTGCATATGTCAAACCAACCTTGCAACCTGGGGATGATGGTGCATAAGCTTTTTGATTTGCTGCTGGATTTAGTTTGCCAGGATTTTGTTGAGCATTTTTGTACTGATGCTTGTTAAGGATATTGGATGTCCTTTATTTCCTTCTCTTGCCTAATTACTCTAGCTAGGACTTCCAGTACTATATTGAATAAAAATAGTGAAAGTGGGCATTCTTGTCTTGTTACAGATTTCAGAGGAAAGGCTTTCAACTTTTTCACCATTCAGTATGATTTTAGCTGTAGACTTTTCATATATAGCTTTTATTGTGTTGAGATATATTTCTTCTATGATACAGCTTGTTGAGAGTTTTAATCATGAAACAATGTTAAATTTTACAAAATGTTTTTTCAACATTTATTTAAATGATATATGGCTTTTGCTCTTCATTTTGTTTATGTGATGTATCATGTTTGTTGATTTCTATATGTTGAACCGTATTTGCATCCCTGGAATGAATCTCACTTGATCATGATAAATGTTCTTTTTAATGTGTTGTTGAATTTGGCTTGCCAGTATTGTGTGGAGAATTTTTGTATCTATATTTATCAGGAATATTTGCCCGTAGTTTTCTTTTTTGTTGTATCCTTATCTTTTTTGCTGTATCCTTATCTTTTTTGTTGTATCCTTATTTGGTATTGCAGAAATGCTGACACTGTAGAAGGACTTTGGAAGTATTCCTTTCTCTTCAATGTTTTGGAATTGTTTGAGTAGGATTGGTACTAGTTCTTTAAATGTTTAGTAGAATTCAGCACCAAAGTTGTCAGGTCCTGGACTTTTTTTTTTAAATGGGAGAGTTTTTATTAGTACTTCAATGTCATTCCTTGTTATTGGTCTGTTCAGGTTTCCTGTTTCTTCATGGTTCAGTCTTGGCAGGTTATATGTGTGCAGAAATGTATTTATTTCTTTCAGATTTTCCTATTTATTGGCATATAGTTGTTCATAATAGTCTTTAATGATCCTTTATGTTTCTGTCGTGTCAGTAATGTCTCCTTTTCATTTTTGTTTTAATTTATTTGGTTCTCTCTTGTTTTGTTTTTTTTTGTGTGTTTTGTTTGTTTGCTTTTTACTTAGCTAAATGTTTGGTGATTTTGTTTATCTTTTCAAAAAAAAAAAAAAAGCAAACACAAAAACAAATTTTTGAGTTTCTGGAGAGCTGAACACAGAGAGGTTCCCAGAGAGTGGCGTGCCCAGGGAGAGCTTGGAAGCTCTGAATCACTTCTGTCAGACCTAGCTTATGCACTTTCTCATCTGTGTCTTTTTAATATCCTTTTTAATAAATCAATAAACATAAGTTGACCTTTGGGTGACCAAGATGGGACCTGAAGCAGGCTTCCATTGACTCCTGCTGCTTCACTGACAGCTGGCATCCTGGTAAGGGCATGGACTGTTTTTGTCCAGCTGAACCTGTTGGAGGTTGCAGTAGCTTTTGTAACCTTTCAGGAGGCAAAGGGGACACTTTCCCTGGGACCCTGTAGTTTTGGCACTGTGAGTAGGACACCAAAGCCATTCTGCTTGAAGCTGCAGTGAAGGGAACCCAGAATCTGACAAGTCAGCAAAAGGAAATTCATAGAAAGAATATTGACAAGTACTTGTGAACACAGATTTCTCATAACTTTTAAGATAATACCATGGGAATAGGTAAAGACTTTCAGGACTTCAGTTAAAAAGCTGATGGCCTGGCGTGGTGACTCGTGCCAGTAATCCTAGCACTTTGGAAGGCAAAGGCTGGTGGATAGCTTGAGCCCAGGAGTTCAAGACCAGCTTGGGCAACATGACAAAACCCTGTCTCTACTAAAAGTAGAAAAATTAGCCAGGCACCTCATCCCATGCCTGTAGTCCCAGCTACTCGGGAGGCGGAGGGGGGAGAATTACATGAGCCCAGGAGGTGGAGATTGAGCTGAGGTGAGCTGAGATTGTGCCACTGTACTCCAGCCTGGACCACAGAGCGAGACTCTGTCTCAAAATAATAATAGTAATAATAATAATAATAATAATGATAATAATGATAAAAAGTTGATGTTCTCAGGAGGATTGCTAACCCAACATCAAGCAGAACAAAAGTTAATTACATGGGACTGAACTGATAGAAAACTGATGCTTTTTATGACTTTTTTGGTTGAAACATTACCAATTCTTTTTCTATTTTGTTTTCAGAGCCAAACTTTTTTTTCTTTTTGAGGTACTTATAGCTTATAGCACTTGGGCAGAGTTTTATGAGCAAAATTAAAACATTTGCCTTTTTTTCAACCTGATTTCTCCAAAATTTGGAAACTATTTGAATATTCTTATTTTATGGCAATACAGATATTTTCATAAGTTCAATAAGAGTCTATTTTCCACAACATAATGACTGGAGTGTCACATTTTCGGATACGACCAGACTGCCTTGAGGGAATGAAATTGCCTTTATAAGACCAATAGACTTGGAGAAAGACTGGCCTGGTACATTGTCTATACGGTTCTCTTAACAAGGTTCCTGACCTTACAGTAAGAAAAGAATGTCAAATTCGGACAGGCCCAGGAACCTCAGGATAATTAGGGACCTTGAGAAGACAGGAATTCACCCAATTTGTATAAGTATTACAGCAAAGTCTAATGGTGAATTCATGACTTGGCTTCCCAGCCTCAAGAGGCTTTGAAAGTCTAATCTGAAATTTGTTACGAAAAAGCTCCAGTAAAGCCAACTTACAAAGCTGTCTTTAGGGCTAATCACTATTCTTGCTGTATTTCATACAAATAAGCAGGTCAAATGTCATGTGGACACTTATTTTAGAAGTCAGTCGGTCCTACTAATATTTACCTTTGGTAAAAAATGGGGAACTAGAGAAAGAAAACTGTTTCCCAGGAAACGGTATACATTTTTTATTAGATTCTAGCCCTGACCACTGTTTCTGAGTTATTATTATTTTCCTACAATTTGGACTAAGCTCTGAATTATTTCTTGGCTACAACAAATCTCTAAAGAAGAACCTGGATTTAATTTTCTTCATGATGTTTTCAGTTGGCTCCCTAATGAAACTGGTTGTTTTGTTTTTTTTTTTTATTATTTCATACAAATTCTCTTTTTGTTTATAATCCTTATATATTACTTCTTCCAAGAAAACTGAAATGATGGCATTTCCAAAGACTAGAGATGATTCAACAGGTGATAAATCAAGGATCTTATTGAGGTCTCATTCTTTGCCACTCTGTGATGCCATCCTAATTTTACTTTTGAGTGCTCTTAAAATAAAAATTCCTCACTGAGACTTCTCCTCCTTCCCGCCTCAGTGTGAGACAGGACTCTCAGAAGTGAGCTTTCTGACACTCAGATTTTGATCAGTTCTTTCAAAAAGAAAGATTTCGCTCAAAAGGGAGAAATGAGAAATCTTTAAATTTTTAGGCTCAGAAAAGCATTTAAAATGTAACAGCAGTCAAGTCTCACTACCGCTTGAGTGAGATAATTACCTCTTGAAGCCACCTGCTATGTGGGCTTCAGACTACTGACAGCAAGTAGCCATACAATGCCATACACACTATCATTGAACAATGGATAGCCAATCATTAACCAATGTCATTTTCGTAAACCAATGAGAATTGCTGATGAACAACTTTGGTAATTGCCCATTCTCCTGATTCATCCTTTGTTTTCTTTAAAAACTTGAGTCTGTTGCTTGTTCTCTGGAGCACTTCCCAAGACAACTTGGAAGCATGTCCTGGGTTACAGTCCTAAATCTTTGTGCTTGAATAAACTCTCTGTAAACTAAAACACAAAACAAAACAACAATGATCTTTTATATGGTTTTCTTTGGTTTCAATTTAATTTTTTCTGCTCTAATCTTTATTATTTTTTTCCTTCTAATTATTTTGCATTGGGTTTGTTCTTGCTTTTCTAGTTCTTTGAGGTGTGTCATTGGGTTGTTTATTTGAAGTCTTTCTACCTTTTTTTTTTTTAACTGTAAAATAAGTTTATTGGTGGTAACATGGTATAATTTACTCCTGATATCTGATGTTACAAACTTTAGGGTCCTTGAGGTATGCAGCATCCTTGTATGTAACTGGCATAAACCCTACTTATTTGAGGTCTCTTAATTGCTTTTGTGATTTCTTTCTGTTTCTTCCCACAAAGACCTGTTTTGTGCCTTCCACAAATGCATCCAATAAATGGAGAAATAAACTGGGACAAAAGCTGTACATTCTTAAAATCTACATGCTTTCCACACCAGATACATTTCTTAAGGGCTTCTTTATAAGAATTTTCCATTGGAATGGACATGTCCTCATTGGTGGATATCTATTTATATTGTGAACAACCTCTTCTCCATAGCACCACGTGAGTCCTGGGATGTGTAAGGCTAACAGTAGCCATTATGAGGTGTGTCAACTTCTTCCTCCCCAGACCACTGCAAACAGCAACTATAGTGGCCATGGTTCCACATTCCTCCACTGGTTCTACCTTTTTATGTTGGCATTTATTGCTATGAACTTCCCTCTTTGAGATGCATTTTGCTGTATCACACAGGTTTAGGTGAAATGAGTTTCTTGTAGATAGTATATAGCTGGGTCTTGTTTTTTGTTGTTGTTGTTTGTTTGTTTGAGACAAAGTCTTGCTCTGTCGCCCAGGCTGGTATGCAGTGGCATGATTTTGGCTCACTGCAACCTTTGCCTCCCAGGTTCAAGTCATTCTCTTGCCTCAGCTCCTGAGTAGCTAGGATTACAGGTGCATGCCACCATGCCTGGTTAATTTTTGTATTTTTAGTAGAGATGGGATTTCACCATGTTGACCAGGCTGGTCTAGAACTCCTGACCTTGTGATCTGCCCACTTTGGCCTTCCAAAGTGCTGGGATTACACCCATGAGCCACCTTGCCTGGCCATGGGTCTTGCTTTTTATCCATTCAGTCATTCTTTGTCTTTTAACTGGATAATTTAATCCATTTATATTCAAGGTTATTATTGATAGGTAAGGGTCTATTACCACCATTTTATTTGTTTTCTGGTTGTTTTTTAGACCTTTTCTTCTTTTTTCCCTCTGTTACTGTCTTCCTGGTCCTTCATGGTTAAGTGATTTTTTTCTAGTGGTATGTTTTGATTCTGTGCCATTTATTTATAATATATCTATTACAGGTTTTTGCTTTGTGTTTACCATGTGTACAACTTTGGCATTTCTTGTAACACAGATTTGGTGGTGATGAATTCCTTCTGCTTCTGTTTGTGTGGGAAAGTCTATCTTTCCTTAGTGTTTGAAGCATAGCTATGCTGGGCACAATATGCTTGGTTGGTAATTTTTTCCTTTAGTACTTCAAATACAGCATTCCACTCTGTCCTTGCCTGCAAGGTTTCTGCTGAGAGATCCACTGAAAGCTGTATTGAGTATCTCTTGCATTTGGTATGTTTCTTTTCTCTTGCTGCTTTGAGCATTCTTTCTTTGTCTTTGATTTTTGTAAATTTGATGATAATGTGCCTTTAGGATTTCCTCTTTGGGCTAAATTTTATTGGTAACTTCTGAGCTTCTTGTACCTGGATGGTGTCATTTTTTTTTCAGATTTGGAAAAATTTTAGCCATTATTTATTTAAGTATGTTTTCTAGGCCCTTTTCTCTTTTGTCTCCTTTGGGAATGTCTGTTATGTGGAAATTAGTTCACTTGATGGTGCCCCACAATTCTTGTAGGCCCTATTCATTCTTTTTTTAAATTCTTTTTTCTTTTTACTCTTCTAATTGGGTAATTGGGGTTATTTGGGCTTCATGAAACTGGATGTCTATTTCCCTTCCCAGATGTGGGAAATTTTCAGCCATTATTTCCTTAAATAAGTTTTCTACCACTTTCTCTTCCTCTTCTCTTTGTAGAAATCCCATAAAGCATATGTTGGTACCTTTAATGATGTCTCATAAGTTCTTTAAGTTCTCTTTACTTTTAAAAAATTGTTTCTTTTTGTTTGTTCCTCTGACTGGATAATTTCAAATGATCTCTCTTTTTGCACACTGATGCTTCTTCTACCTGAACAAGTCTGCTGTTGAAGTTTCCTCTGAAATTTTTCAGTTCAGTCATTGTGTCCTTCAGCTCCAAAATTTATTTTCCTTTATCATCTCTATGTCTTTGTTGAAGTTCTCATTTTGTTCATGTATGTTTTCATGATATCATGTGGCTTGCTTTCTGTGTTCTCTAATAGCTCACTGAGATTATTTAAGACATTTATTTTGAATTCTTTTCCAGGCAGTTCTTAGGTCTCCATCTTTTTAAAGATCAGTTACTGGTTTTATTGTGTTCTTTTGGCATCATTGTATTTTCCTGATTCTTTGTGATCCTTATGGCTTTGCATTGGTGCCTGTACTTTTGAAAAAAGAGTCATCTCTTTTAATCTTTACAGGCTGACTTCAGCAGGGAAAGCCCTTCACCAGTCAGGCTGGCCAGAGATTCTGAGTGGGCTGGCTGGTGGCATCTATACGCTGGCCAACTGCTGGGGTCAGTGGGTAAGCAGGCTTGCTGCTGGGATCCATGGGCAGGTGACCTGCTGCTGTGCGCCACGAGCATGCTGTTGAGGTCTGCATGCTGGTTGTTGAGAGCCCTCATCTGTTTTTGTTGTTCTTAGCAGCCCCCAGGCAATCTAGCCTTTCTGATTTACTCAGTGTTCTGGGTGAGACATAACAGAAGTGAGCCTCTCAGGCAGTAAACCAAAAGGCTACAGAAGAGTCAGATGCTCACTGCATGCTCTCTTCCCCCCATGGGAGAACTTGTGGGCCAAGGAGATCTCTCTTGGTGCTGCATTCTACTGGCCTGGAGGAGGGTTGGTCAGGTAAAGTAAGAATATTCTTACCCTTTTCAATGTGTCTTTTCTCATTTCTGTGCCCCATCAGGGTGTTGAATACTCTCTCGGAGTCCAGAGCTCTCAGAAAAGTAATTTTATCTATGGATGGTTATTAAATCAGTGTTTCTGAGGGAAACAAGGGCTGGCACTGCCTGTTCTGACATCTTGCAGATGTCACTTCCAGAATTATTTCTTAAGCAGAATTTGCCCCCTTAATTTCCCTGGAGGGCTTTTCCCAACATACATTATTGTGTTCAAACACACTGGGAACATTTCTCCCAGTTCATAGCTTAGGTCCAAATAACTTTTCCAGGCCTGCTTTCCTGCCAACCATTTCATGTTTCATGGAACAGTCACAGGGCAGTGGTTTCTCACCTGGGGGTGATGGCATAGTGGTTTTAACTCCCAGGGGACATTTGGCAATGTACGGAAACAGTTTTCGTTTCATGACTTGGGAGGGGATCTTACTAGCATGTAGTGGAAAGAGGCCAGGGATGCTGCTAAACATGCTACAATACACAGCTCAAAGTGGCAATATTATTGAAGTTGAGAAACCCTATCCTATTAGTATAATTAGTAAATATACTTAGAAAGTCTCTGGGGCAATAGTGAGTCCTCAGTAAATGCCAACTATTTATAGGGATATCCCATTTTGTACCAAACTGCTTGCTGACGTTCAATTTCATATTTAACTGTGAACTGCATAGAGGCATCTGACCCTCATGTGAGCATCAGCTTCTCTTCACTAACATAGTCCTTTGTGCATACAAATCACTCCTTCATGAGAATGGAGCAGGAGAAAGAAAGGGCCAATCCCCTGATTGAGGATGAACATCCTTATCTCTGAAATTCTAAGGCTGAGTTAGAAGAAAAGAGGTTGGAGTGCATTCATGATTAACTTCGTAAATTTTAAAATTCCTACAGTTCAGTGAATTTGCATTTGGCAACAGAAAAAGCATACAATTATTCTATTTCATAAAAGAAACAGAAATGATCTTTCGTCTTGTTCGTGTATAAATTTGGTTGTGACCCACAGAAGTATGAAGATATGGTTTCCACACCAATGTTAGGCCTTCTCAGGGAGCTTAGAGCGTGTTGGTGGAGAGGGAGAAGCCCAACAGAAGGAGATCTTATTCCACCTCTGCACTTCGTCAGGACTCCTGTGGAAACATGTGATCTCCAGCAGTCTCTCTGGGGCTCTGCCCACCCCCAGCAGTGTCGCCCCACATCACTGCACAATAAGAACTTTCTCATCGTGAACATAGCTTTCTCTGGAGAAGCTGGGAAGTGCTTAACTATGCTAGAAGCTGGACAATTCAGGTAGAAGTTTAAATGTTGGCCTAACCTTCAAAGAACAGAAATAGCTTTTTTTGAAAGTTCTCAAGGGTGTTTCAGAACTCTGGAACATTTTAAATCTTAAAATAACACTACAATTGTCCATTTGGTCTTGGGGGTGGCTGTGCGGTGTGGAGAGTGAAAGGGTGGAGAGTGAGTCCCTAAAATCGACTTTCCGTCTCTCCTCCACTGAAGGATGTGGTTGGGCTTTTTCGTCCTTGGGCTGCCAAAACCGAAAAGTGCCTTGCTCCGCTCCAGAGGAAAGTGTTCAGTGTCCTTTATAGAACCCACTTGTTTCCCGGCTGGAAGGGGGATTGTCCCGGGGCACAGCAGAGCTGTCCCATGTGTGATGTACAGGCTGTCCCCCTCCCAAACATCAGCAAAGCATAGTACTACAAAAACAAATGTGGCTCCCCGGGCGCCGCTCACAGGCTGCCACCTAGGCTTAGGATCCCGGAGCTGACAGGGAGTGGGGAGTGTCTGGGAATACACCGTGTCCACCCCCTTCTCCTTCAGCTCTTACCCTTGAGCACATCACTCAGGTCTCCTAAATCATCCCATGGTTTGGGAGTCAGGCAGGGGTTCATGTGTTCTGAGCAGATTCTGAGGTGCTCTTAAAAGCTGCCAATGTTAATATTGCCTTGGAAAAAAATGATGAGTGTTTTAGAGCGACCCACTCACTGGGTGAATGCACTGAGTCCGCCCAGCCCCCTGCCTTCACTGACTGCACCGGGGCAGGGTGGGTGGTGGTGTCTGTCCCTCTCTCTCTGCTTCACTCCTCACCGACAGCTCCTGCCCCCCTGACGCTCAGGTTTCATCGTCCCATGTGCTCTGGGTCTTGTTCCGACTCTACAAAGAAAAGGTGCCACGAGGACCGTGCCAGAGTATGACTGTAATTCGGTAGAGGTCTCACCTCAACGCCTTGTTTTACATACTGTGTGTGAACTGGGGCCACACAGAGAGGGCAACGTGAAGTGTGAAGTGTTACCTGAAGGAGGGTGGCAGCGCTCTGTGTGCTGGCTGCCCCTCGGGGCAGAAAGGGAGGGAGGGAGGGAGACAGTAGGGAAGAAGGAAGGAAGCCACTCTCTGCCCGCCACCGCCCCGTCTCAGGCCCTAGACCTGCACCAGGCTCGTCTCCTGAGGCTGAAAGTGCCCCTCCGGCTCTCAGACTCCGCGCTGCCCTCTGCCTTGCTTCTCTCAGTACCACTTTCCCGGCTCTCTTTTGAATCGGATTCTCTCCTTCAAACTCCAGCTGATGCAGCCCACACATGCCAGGCCTATATGTAGATTCGTCTGTTGCCACCGTCTTCCAAGCCCTGGGGAGGGGCTGAGCTCCGTGGAAGGCCTCTGAAGGGAGGGACACGACTTGAAGGCTGAGTGGCACAGGGCTCCGTGGAAAACTGGGATTCTTTGCCCTTCTCAGGGAGGCAAAAGGTGCAGAGGCCTGCAGTGTGCTGTGAACGACAGTGCCAGCTAGTGGAACGCAGCTTACATTGCTAGCTACAGGGTTTCTTTTCTTTTTCTTTCCCTTTTTTTTTTTTTTTTTTTTTTGAGACAGTCGCACTTTGTCAGCCAGGCTGGAATGCAGTGGCACAATCTTAGCTCACTGCAACCTCTGCTGCCCAGGTTCAAGCAATTCTCATCCATCAGCCTCCCGAGTAGCTGGAATTACAGGCATGCACCACCACACCTGGCTAATTTTTGTGTTTTTAGTAGAGAAGGGGTTTCACCATATTGACCAGGTTGGTCTTAAACTCCTGACCTCAAGTGATCTGCCTGTCTTGGCCTCCCAAAGTGCTGGGATTACAGGCGTGAGCCACTGTACCCAGCCCAGGGTTTCTTGACAACAGGGAATTGGGAGGATGCAGTCAGGCCTGGCCTTCAGTGGGTTGTAGAACTCCCTCTGGGGGTAAATGCTCAATAAAAATGGCTTAGCCTGGCCAGGCGTGTTGGCTCACACCTGTAATCCCAGCACTTTGGGAGGCCAAGGTGGGTGGATCACAAGGTCAGGAGATCGAGACCATCCTGGCTAACATGGTGAAACTGCATCTCTACTAAAAATACAAAAAATTAGCCGGGTGCGGTGGCGGGCACCTGTAGTCCCAGCTACTCTGGAGGCTGAGGCAGGAGAATGGCGTGAACCCGGGAGGTGGAGCTTGCAGTGAGATGAGATCGTGCCACTGCACTCCAGCCTGGGCGACACAGCAAGACTCCGTCTCAAAAAAAAAAAAAAAAAAAGGCTTAGCCTGAAGAACACTGCCTTGCTTTCCATTTGGATTCTTTTCCTGGACTTTGAATAAAGATGTAAGTTTTATCAAAATGTCTAGCCTTATTTTATGTGTCCTGAGAAAGGTCATAGACTCATTTACCAAAAGATGAAAGCAGCTATGTTTCTGAAATGAAGTCACTCTTCAGTCATTTACTGCCTAGGAGGCAGTCATTGCCAAGTCCATTTTCCTGTTTTTATTGGAAAAAATATCATGTCCCTTCCTCTAAATTTGTATTTGATTTTAAAGAATGGTTCTAAGATGTTAGAACATGCATGCTATGTGTCGAAATCTAATATTCACCAAAATCTAAGTCATCAAACACTCGAAACATTTAAGGAGAGGGCCGCGCGTGGTAGCTCATGCCTGTAATCCCAGCACTTTGGGAGGCTGAGGCGGGTGGATTTCCTGAGCTCAGGAGTTCGAGACCACCCAGGGCAACATGGTGAAACCCTGTCTCCACTAAAAATGCAAAAAAATTAACCAGGTGTGATGGTGTGTGCCTGTAGTCCCAGCTACTTGAGAGGCTGAGGCAGGAGAATCACTTGAGCCCCAGTGACAAAGGTTGGAGTGAGCCAAGATCACGCCACCATACTCCAACTTGGCCACAGAGTGAGACTCTGTCTCAAAAAAAAGAGAAAGGCTAAGGGCTGATTGGCTGCATGGAGTTGAATGGGTTTCCTTGCGATTCATGGGGCACAGCAGACATGGAAGACAGGGGAGGGCTTGAGGATGCTGTCCCAGGACAGTCCAAGGGACACAGCGGGGGAAAGAGATGTCCAGGCAGCAAGAGACGGAGAGCAAAGCTTGGGCCCTGACAGCATGGACCTACTTCTTTGAATCCCAGGAAGCAAAATGCTTACCTAGCCTCCTGTGAGCTCAGCCTCACCCCTGCCACTCCTCACCCCTGCCACTCCTCACCCCTGCCGTTCAATTCACAGACAGTTCTGAGAGTTGATGCAGAAAGTGAATTGTACTTCATACATTCAACAGGTTAGACACAAAGGTTTCCTAATTAACTTTATTTCTAATAACAGTACATCTCTTGCCAAAGCAGTATTCTTATCTGAGGCCAGAGTTTGCAGCGGGAAGATGTAGAAAAGGAGAATGGGATCTATCTTGGTCTGGGAATTATGTAAGAGTCTAGGAAGGCAGCTGGAGCATTTGACAGCCTGATGACATGACCATTTGTCACAGACTCCTGAAGATAGCCACTAGCATTCTAAATGCACAACTCACTGGCATCTTGATTTCATTTCTCTTAAAACTTGTGACTTTCCTGTGAACAATTTCTTTTCATAAGAATAAACTTAATTTGACATCCTCCAAGTAAGAATAATACAAAGTTCTGTGCTGGTGTGAGAAGCACTCATGAAGTCCTCTGTCCCACACTGTGGTCTGAGAGAGCTTTCAGGTAAGACACATTTTAAGCCAGCAGCTGGGATGGATGGAGGGAGGGAGGGAGGGAGGGAGGGAGGGAGGGAGGGAGGGAGGGAGAGATGGATGGATGGATGGATGGATGGATGGATGGATGGATGGATGGGATAGTAACTGATTTCAGTAAGGAAGAATTATCATTTGGCCAGTTAAGGATAAACTGTCTTACTACATAAGGTTGGACTTTTATCCTTCTTATCCCCAAAAAACATCTCCTAATTTTCCCCAGTTGTGCCTGTATTTGATATATAACAGGATTGCAGTACCAAGATGTATGTATTTAATCAAGTGAACTCTGCTTGGCTGTGAGGCCCTCTGATACAGTTTGAATGTGTCCCCTGCAAAATTCAGGTGTGGAAACTTAATGGCCAATGTAATAGTATTAAGAGGAGGGACTTTTGTAGGTGATTAGACCACGAGGGCTCTTCCTTCTTGAGTGGGATCAGACCCTCACAAAAGGGGCTTCACAGAGCATTCAGCTGGCTTGCGCTTTTGCCTCCCACCTTGTGGTGACACAACCTTCCTTTCCTTCAGAGGATGCAGCCACAGGCACCATCTTGGAAGCAGAGACCTGGGCCCTCGCCAGACACTGAACCTGCTGGTGCTTGGATCTTGGACTTCCCAGCCTGCAGAACTGTGAAAGAATACATTTCTGTTCTTTACGAATTACCCAGTCTGCAGTATTTTGTTACAGCAGTACACACAGACTAAGACACCCCCAACATTAAAGGTGCAGGACCAGCTCCACAGGGCATCAGATGCCATGACCCACTTGGAAGGAAGTTAGAGGACTGTGCTCAGGTGTCTGAAGAGCAAGCTCCCCTTTGCACAACCTCACTTTCATGTTGGTTTGGGGTAGCATGTGGAGGGCATTCCTTGGATGGAGATTTCACAGTTCTGTGTATGTCCTGCCTCGAGCCACCGCTGATGAGCCCCTGGTGGAAACAAGAAATACTCCCCAAAAGAGAAGAGAGATCTTCATTCTAGGCCCATCGTATCCTAAGGGAGGACTCCTTGAAGAAATCTTTTAAAAAATACTTTTTTAAAATTTTGGTAAACTACACATAACATAAAGTTTACCATTTTAGCCTTTTTTGGTTTCTTTTAAGACAAGATTTTGCTTTTGCCCAGGCTGGAGTGGCATGGTGTGATCACAGCTCACTGCAGCCTAGAACTCCCAGGCTCAAGCCATCCTCCCACCTCAGCCTCCCCCAGTGGCTGGAACTGTAGGCACATGTCACCATGCCCAGTTATTTTTTAAATTTTTGTAGAGATGACAGCAATCTACTTGGAAGGAAGTCAGAGGACTGTGCTGAGGTGTCTGAAGAGCAAGCGCACCTTCACACAACCTTGTGTTCATGTTGGTTTGGGGTAGCTTGTGGAGGATATTCCTTGGAGGGAGATTTCACAGTTTCTGTTGCTGGGTTGCTTTCAAACTCCTAGCCTCAAGTGATCCTCCCACCTCGGTCTTCCAAGGCACTGATTTTAGCCATTTTTTAAGTGTAGAGTCCAGTGGGATTAAACATATTCCATACTGTTGTGTAACCAATCTCAAGAACTCTTTAATATTGCAAAACTAAAAATCTGTCCCCATTAAAGACCATTTTTCCCTCCCCAAAGACTCTGCCTTTATGAATTCTAGGTGCCTCTCGTGAGTGGACTCACACAGGAATTTTACTTTGTGATTGGCTTGGCCAGGAGGTGTGACACAGCCCTTGGTTTGTACTTCCTGCACGGTGACATCCAAGCATGTTTTTTAAAAAAATAGATATGTAAAATTGGTTAACCATACTCAACCTGTTCTGTCTCTGAGGAACAAGCAGTTTCTGTCGCATGTTCTAGATGCTTGCTACCCAAAACAGGGCCCACAGGCCAGCGTCCTCAGCATCATCTGGGAGCCAGTTAAGAAAGTGAAATCTCAGGCCTCACCCCAGGCACTGAAACAGAACCCGCATTTTCACAAGGGCCTTGGGTGTTTCGAGTTCACATAATAAGGACTGACACCCCTGGGACAGAAACAGTGGGATGGGGTGGACAGAGGGGCTGGGGGAGTGAGGGGTAGAAGGGGTGGGGGTGGGGCTGTGCACCATTCTAAGTGCTTTCCAGGACTAATATATTTACCCCTCACTGCAGCTTAAAGCAGTGTTGTCTTGCCCTCAGTACAGAGTGAGCTCCAAGAAGTAGAGGCTCACCGCAGGTTTGGGCTAGGATGGGGGCACGCACCATGTGGCCCCGGCCCTCACGCCCACCTGGCTCCAGGGCGTGGGACCCTCACCCCGTACAGGCCCCTCTGTGCACCAACACCCAACTCATGAGAGATCCAATAGGCCTCAACATGCTATCTGTGGGGCGTGTTTACTAAGCCGTGAAATTCCAGACACATATTCTCATGACTGTTCTAACCCCTCCCGTTACATGCAGTATGTGATGTGGAGGATCATGATGATATTTACTCCGAGATCGTGGTTTTCCAGCTCTTCGTGGAAGCAGGATGGTGTCATTTTGGCAATACTCTACTCTTAGAAATATTGCAGGTTTTCACCTGATGTGGGTATAATTTCTCACTCTGTCACCCAGGCTGGAGTGCAGAGGCAAAATCACAGCTCACTGCAGCTTTGAATGCCTGGCAATCCTCCCACCTCAGCCTCCTGAGTAGCTGGGACCACAGGCACACACTACCAAGCTTGACTAATTAAAAAAAAATAAATTGTAGAGACGGAGTTTTACTATTGTTGCCCAGGCTGGTCTCAAACTCCTGAGCTCAAGCAATCCTCAGCCTCCCAAAGTTTTAGAATTACAAGCATGAGCCACCACACCCAACTTGGCATAATTTCTTGCCTTTTTGGTAGAGAAGAGATTTCTCCCAGCCCCAGAGGTTCCCACTCTTCTTTCCCAAAATTTCCAGGATGGACAGCACAAGCCTAGAGGTTCAGTCCTAGCTCACTCCTGGCTTTCCTCTCTGCAGCGTGACATGGAGATACCAAGACCTTTCTTGATCATTGCTTCAGAAGGAGCTGGAAAAGTTGCTTTACTGTCCTTCAACTCGAGTTCATGTACTTCTTCAAAGAGCACCGGAATGCATTATGTTTGTGTCAGGGATGATTGGAGAAATGCATTTCCTCTGTTAAAGCCATTACGTTTAGCCTCCCTCCCTCAAGGTGATTCTCTGTTTTGGATATATATGGACTCTTTCATTTGGATATATATATGGACTTTTTCATTTCTGAAGCTATTAGTAATATGTGTTCAATTACTGGTATAGAAAATGGATCTTAGACTTCTCTCGGTTCTTCAACCTGCATGTGTGGTCTATTTGTGATCCTAGAATCGATTTTGTCTCCAACAGTATTAAAGAAGAAGGAAAGAAAAGGAATAGATTAGAAACTATTGGAATGCATCATGCATTAGGTTTGCTAGGGCTGCAAAAACAAAGTCCCACAGACTGGAGGGCTTACACAACAGAAATGGATTGTCTCACTGTTCTGAAGCCTCGAGATTCAACATCAAGGTGCCTGGAGGGTTGGTTCTTTCCGAGGCCTTCTCCTTGGCTTGTAGACAGCAAGATGCCTTCTCCCTGTGTCCTCTGATGGTCTTTCCCCTGCATCTGTCTGTCCTCATGTCCTCTTCTTCTAAGGACACCAGTCCTACTGGATTTGGGCCCACCCGTATGAGTTCATTTCAACTTACTTCTTTGAAGACCCCCCTCTCCAAATAAGGGAACATGCTGAGGTCCTGGGGGTCAGGGCTTCAACATATGAATTTTGCGGCAGTGGGGAGCAGGGGACATGATTCAGCCTGTAGTACATCATATCAGGTATTTTTTGTGAAACTTTAGCTTCAAGTGCATGTGTCTGTGCGTGTGTGTGTGCGCGCACACACATATATTGGGCTACAATTTTGAGTATATTTCCTACGGTGTAGGTGTTGGTCAAAAATATTTGAAAAACACAAGCTTGATTTGATGGAAGGGTGTCCTGTCAGGTGTGTTTCTCTTTGGGATGGGGCAGAGATCGTGGGATCTAGAAGCCAGCTGGGAAGGTTATGAATGAACTATGAGATGAGCTGTTCTTGCACTTCTTGCCCCGCTTTATTTAATTATTGTTTGTTTTCTCTAGTTTTGAGTGACAGCCAAGTTGTTGGCAGGTTTTGTGGGACTGTAGAATCGAGGTCGCATTTCCTTCCCAGTCACTGGTCTGGTTCTCAGCTCCCTCAGGTTGCTCTCAGGTTCTTGCTACATGGCCCCTCCATCCGAACAACCTAAAACCTCCTACTCAAGACACCCCCCCGCAACCCACACCCACCTGCTGACTTTTCTTTTTACCACCAGTCGGAGAAAACTCTTGGCCTTCAAGGCAAGAGTGATTAAAGTAGGCCCACCCAGACATCCTCCCTTTTGATGACCTCAAAGTCAACTAATTTGGTAGCCTTAATTACATCTGCAAAATCTCCTTTGCCAGATAAGGGAGTATAACTGTGAGTAAGGTGTTTCATCATGTTTCCTATCCCAGGGATTAGGGTGAAAAGCCCTGGGGTCATTTTAGATTCTGCACCATTCAAGCCTAGATCTTGTGAGGTGACTGGTGAACTTGCTTTTGGTCAGTAGAGATGCAAACTATTGGTGTCCAGTGGAGAAGATCATATCAAAGCCTTCAGCATTTTGTTCAGTCTTATTTTGTTTTTCCTTTTGCCACTTTAGGACATTAGCCAGGTTTGCCGCCACTTGGCAAACTTATTTCAGTGACATTTTCCCTCTTTCCTTTCTGATTGATGCTCTAGACCTTGTTCCATGAACTCCATTTGAACCAACTTTGCCTTCCTGCTGGACTCTTCACTGATGAGTTAAATAAAGCAGCGACACACGTCCATTCTATATTTGTATGGAGTCATGCGTTTGCTTTTTGACAAGGGCGATTCAATTTTCCATGAGGCCTGTCCTTGCAGCTTCTGAGACTTTCTGTTTTCTCTTTTTCTTACCAGAAACCCCCTACTGTCTGAGCTCACCTGTACCTCTGCCTTTTGAGCGAAATGGTGTAAAAATTCACCCTGTGCATGGCTGTGCATTAAAAGCTTGCACGGTGACCAGCGTCTCAAAAGGGAGCTCAGTGGAAAGCACTCTGCCATATGTAGGAGTTTCTGGAGCAGGGGTGATAGAAAAGTTGAACAAAGAGAAAAAAATAAAAGCACACAGATCACAGTTGTGACTTTAGAGCTTTTCTGTCTGGCCATGACTGGTGGGCAGAGAGGACAAGCCTGGGCACTGCCTGGACATACCAGCCCTGGAACCAGATGACCACGGACAGTTCCCCAGACCTCTCTGAGACAGAGCCTTCCTCACCTGGAAAGCCAGAGGAATACTCCCTGCTGCTCCGCCTTCCCCTGCAGCCCCATCTCGGTTCCAAAGCGGACTCTGACTGATGGGCACTAAATTGGTCCTGCTCTCAGTCTAGGATAGGACAGATGACCCAGTTGCAGTCCCCAGCCTGTCCCTGGCTGGGACTTTGTTACCATCCAGGCCCAAGGGCCAGAGTGCCCAGGCAACATCCTTTGAGACGGATCTTCCCTGATCCTGCCGCAAGGGTCCATTCTGGAGTGTTCCTGGCACCACACCTTTATCTGAAACTCAAGAAGAATCCTGTCCACATTTGGCAGCACTGCCGCCTGCTCCATGTACATCCTGCCCCACAGGTGAGGGTCCTGTTGTGTGCAAGTGGGCGTCTGGCAGAAGCCTGCATGGGCTTCTGTGAGGTGAATGGAACCTGCACTGAGGCTGGAGATACTGGAAAGCCTCCCTTAGGAGGATAGCCATGTGCCACATACGTGCCCCTATCTTCTGGACCTCGTCAGTGCCCCAGGGGTCATGAAGTTATCTGGGCGAGTGCTGCTGCTGTCCATGCTGAGCTCAGAGGCATGCCCCCTTCTCCTTTAATCCCTGAAGCCCAACTATGGACACACTGCTCTCCCTCAATATCCAGTATCACACCTGGACACAAGAGGTCACGTTGAAATATTTAAATGTGACTTCCAGAGTTTTGGACAGAGCACAAGGGGAAGGATCACAGCTAAGAACAAAATGAGATAACCTGCTGCTGGCTGGCCTCCCTTCTGGGAGCTTTCCCAAGCCACTCTAGAGTTTCTGGTACGTGGACCACGCGGAGAGAGAGGGACCTTCACGCCTTCTCATCTGAGAGGACCTTCCTTCTGAGTTCTCTTCTCTTCCTGAGGGTGTTTATTTCTCAAGACCATGGAGCCCATTCAGTCCTCACTGCACTGTGGTGGTCTGTGCCCCGGGCCTTCCGAGTGGCCTCAGAAGCCAGAATATGAAGTCAACACAACCAGAGCAGGAGTTGTCCTGGGAGGGTTAGGGGTCTGCTCCCAATCACAGTGGGGCAGGATGTAAACGTTGAGGCAGCTTTTTATAGGCAAACCCCCCTGTTTGGTTTTTCTTCGCTTTCTTTGTTGTTCAGAGAAGGAAATGCAAGTGGGTCCCTCAACTTGGGAGAGCATGTGAAGGTTGGGGAGGGGCGAAGTTTGCTGTCTGGAAAGGATTCTGCTACGTAGGCCTTTCAGGTCGTGACAGGTGGAGAGAAAGCCAGCTATAACATTTCCAGGCAGGAGCTGCAGACCTCTGCACAGGTGAGGGGAGATGCTGGTCGGTTCCAGGAGCAGCTGTGGCCTGCGGTTCTTGTGTCCCCAAGGTGATGGGAGGGCCTAACAGGGAATGGGTCTGAAGGAGCTGGAGGCCAGGCCCAGGGATCCTGCAGGCTTGTCCCATGCGATGGGGATAGTCACCTGGCCTGGCATGGCCCTGTGTGAGCAGTGGGCGGAGGGCAGGGCAGCCCTCAAAATCAGAGACTGAACCTCCCTCCCATCAGTAGAGATTGGGACATCTATTCATTTCGTGGAAAATACTTAGAGAAAAATTGAAGGATGGCAGGTGTGATGTCATGAGTGTTCGACCTGTGCTGATGCACAGAGCCCAGCCCTCAGAGGGTCACTGCTGTGTTCAGTCCTTTCCTGTTGCTGTCTTAAATTTCACAATGACTTTCACAAAGTGTCTCTGTGTTGTTTCCGCTTTGCACGGGCCCTGCAGATCCTGCAGCCAGGCCTGCTGACTGGCTATTTCTTGCATAGTTGAGTCTGGTTTCAGGCAACGCTTGGCACCTGGCGACTATGTACTGACCACGGCTGTGGCTCCTACAGGCACTTTGCTGATGGTCTGTTTAGCCTCCCAACTCTGAGGGGAAACTGAGGCCTAGAGTGGGGAAGGCTTGGCCAGTGAGGCCCACTCCTCCGTGTGGTCCAGGAAGCTGGTTCTCTCCTTGCAGAACTGAGCCTGAGCATCCTCACATCTGCCTGCGTTTGTTCCAGGGCCTTTCCCTGGGAGCTTCCAAGCTCCAGCTGGGCAGAAGGCCCTGGGCGGGGCCTTTCTGCGCAAACATCTCTTCTTTTCAGTGTCTGCCCTGAGAGGGAGGCAGCTAACAATCTCCGCTCCTCACCTCCTCTGCCACATTCCCGGCTCAACGCTGTGGCTTCCTGGGAGAGGCTCAGGCCAGGACACAGAACCCACACCCCACTGGCCTGGACCACACGGAGCGCAGAGCGTCCCCTCCACATGGGAGCGTCCCCTGTATGAGAGCTGCCACCCTCCTGCCCAAGCCCTCCAAGACAGGAATGAGGCAGAACCTACAGATGAGCAGACAGCAGGCTCAGGACGTGAAGTGCCGGGCGGGATGCCTCCTCCAGCCCGTGTATCCTGAGGCCAGCGCTGTGTGGGGCCTCCAGAGTCCTGCCTGGTACCCAGCATTCCTCCTCCTGGAAACACATCCCTATTTAGTGAGGCAAAAATCGGGAGCTAGTAAACCTCATGTCGTGGGCTATGAATGCAGACATAAAACACTGAAAATTCTACTACTGCGTAAGTGAAACAGTCTTGCTCCAAATACGGCCTTGGCTAAATTAATTATTAAAGTGTAAAGGGAAACAACTTCCTTCCACATTCTTGGCTGAGAAAGCAACTAAAAAATTTATTTCTTCTCCCATCAGATACGCTGCCTTTTAAGATAAAATGTATTTTCTGTGTTTACATTAAAAGACAATATGAACATATTTAATTCACATTTTTTATTAAAAAAACTATCAGTATTGAAAGACAAATTTCATGGGAAGAGCATTGAATCGTGAAGTTTTGTAGTCACTAAGGTAACTATAATTTGCTTAATGCTGCCCTCAGTTTACAATGGGTCTTTAGTATTTTCTAAGATATAACATGCGTTTGCCAAAATATAGCATTGGTTTGCTACGTAGAATTCGCTCAGTGATAAAACACAAAGGAGTTACTTATGTTAAGATGTAAATAATACATTTATGCAACATTTATGAAAGTGTACATTGTAAAAACAATAAATCTTTCCATTAAATTAGTGGGAAAGGAGCTCAAAACCCAGCCGGGTGATTCATTATTGTAATGACTTCCTGCTTCACTGCAAAACCTCTCTCCTCATTCGGTGTTGGCAGTTTGAGCCCCTGATAAGGATTTAGGCTCACAATGGAGCTTCTATAAATTTCTGGATATCTGTCATGCTGGCATGTAGGTCATCCTCCTTTAGGAATGATGAGGAGGCTGGAAAGCGGTTGCTCCAAGGTAAGGGGGAATTTTTCAAACCTGAACTGTCCAAGCTCAGCATGAAGTGCAGTGGGCTGCTGACTCAGGCCGGCAGAGGCAGCCAGGAAACATGCAAATCTGCAATCCCTTCTGCCAGGTCTGTCCCAGCAGGTGTCACTAAAAGGCAGTGCTGTGTGCTTCTGTCACCGTGGCAGCCTTGACAAGGAAGGTGGAAAGGAAAAGAGACCCAGTGCTGAACTCCAAGCAGAGATAGGGCTTTTCTCTCTGTGTATTTTCCCTCCCCGCCCAGCCTGCATTTGCAATAACATACTGATTTATATTTATTCTGAAACAAAAATGGTTGTAAGCAGCTGTTCTTTCATTTTACATACAATGCTATATCCTATTTACATTCCTAACTGAACAATGTCTAAAGGGGTACTTAAACTGACATGAAACGCAGATGATCTTATGACCTAATGCTCAGTGCAAGAAAAAACTTCAAACTGCAAGAGGAGTCCCTCCAAATATAGAAAGGACCAGTATTTTAAGAGGTATGTTAACTAAAATGTGGCAATGTAAGGAGCAGAGCAGGAAGAACCTTTCAGTCCAAAACTTACAACAAGTCAATTTCATAGTTTCCGTGGTCCTCCTTCTGGGATCTGTTTTCTCTACAATGGTGGTAACAACAGTAGCTATTTCAGAGCAGGAAAAGGCTTAGCGCAGTGCTAGAATATGGTCTTGGCTATATAAAGTTTAGCTATTTGTGTATTGTAACAAACCTACAGTGTATTTT
The DNA here is from genome assembly GCF_047675955.1 of Chlorocebus sabaeus. Taxonomy (NCBI): domain Eukaryota; kingdom Metazoa; phylum Chordata; class Mammalia; order Primates; family Cercopithecidae; genus Chlorocebus; species Chlorocebus sabaeus. The sequence continues at coordinate 2,803,089 of NC_132929.1, read as the reverse complement.
TTTTATTGGTAGTCAATAACAGATTTCCTTTGGAACAGTAGCAGCCTCCTGTCTGGGAACACCTGCAGTTCCCACTAAGTGAACACGGTGTCTGCTAACCTTTGCCTCTATTTCTCTCAGTAATTACTGTCAAGCTGTTCCCTGATTTAGCAATTTTATTTACTTTCTGGAGTACAGCAGCACCATCATAGCTCACTGCCACCTCTACCCCGGGCTCAAGCAATCCTCCTACCTCAGCCTTCAGAGTAGCTGGGACTGCCCGCAGGGCCCACTAGGCCAGGCTAATCTTTGTGGCTTTTGTTTTTTTTCCATTCCGGGTCTCGGCTGGGCACGGTGGCTCATGCTTGCAATCCCAGCACTTTGGGAGGCAGAGGCGGGCAGTTCACGGAGACCAGCCCAGCCAACATAGAGAAACCTCATCTCCACCAAAAAATAAAAAATAAAAATACAAAATTAGCCAGGCATGGTGGCTCACACCTGCAAGCCCAGTCACTTGGGAAGCTGAGGCAGAAGGATCACTTAAACCTGGGAGGCAAAGGTTGTGGTGAGCCAAGATCATGCCATTGCACTCCAGCCTAGGCAACAAGAGTGAAACTCCGCCTCAAAAAAAAAAAAAAACCAAAAAAAAAAACAACGGGTTTCACCGTGTTTCCCAGGCCAGTCTGGAACTCCCAGGCTCAAGCGATCCGCCACGCTCGGCCATCCAAAGTCCTGGGATTACACTGGGAGGGTTAATTTTATGTGCCAACTTGACATTAGCTTTTGAGTCAGTGAATTCAGTAACGTAGATGGCCCCGTGGAGATGGGCATCATCCAACCTGGTGAGGGCTTGAGTAGAACTAAAGGAGGAAGGGGGAATTCACCCCTTTCTTTCTGCCTCTGTGCGTGTGCTGGCACATCTCATCTCATCTTCTCCCCTGGGACTGGGATGGACACCATCAGCTCTCCTGGTTCTCAGGCCTTCTGACTTGGACAGAATTAAATCACCACTTTTCCTGAGTCTTTCAGCTTCCAGATGGCAGCTTCTTTGCCTTCATAATCACGTAAGCCAGGACCCCATAATAAATCTTTTTTTAAGAAAACGTGGCACATATATACCATGGAATACTATGCAGCTATAAAAAGGAACAAAATCATGTCCTTTTCAGCAACATGGATGCAGCTGGAGGTCATGATCCTAAGCAAACTAACACAGAGACAGAAAACCAAATACTGCATGTTCTCACTGATAAGTGGGAGCTAATCATTAAGTCCTAGTTCCTAGAACTTGTACATGTTACCTTATTTGGAAAAAGCATCTTTTCGGGTATGATTAAGTTAAGGATCTTGAGGAGAGATTATCCTGGATTATCTCAGTGGGCATTAAATCCTGGCACATGTATCCTTATAAGAGGGAGATAAAGGAGATTTAAGTTCAGACAGAAGAGAAGGAGGCCCTGTGACCACAGAGGCAGAGCCTGGAGTGGTGGAGCTGCAAGCCAATGAATGCCAGCAGCCACCAGAAGCTGGAAAGTCAAAGGATGGATTTTGCCCTTAGCCTCTGAGAGCATTGGCTCTGCCGATACCTAGATTTCAGCCCAGTGGTACTGATTTTGGACTTCTGGAATCCAAACCTGAGAAAATAAATTTCTGTTGTTTTGAGTCACCAAAGTTTTGGTAATTTGCTCTAACAGCCACAGGAAACTAATATACATGCCTACCTGGGTCCAGCTGTGTCCTGTGACTCCTGCTTTCCTGGGACAGGCAGGTTGCTCCATGCCTGCTGGCTACCCTCCTGGGTGCTGCACCCTGCAGGCTGCTCCATGCCTGCTGGCCACCCTCCTGGGTGCTGGACGCTGCAGGTTGCTCCATGCCTCCTGGCCATCCTCCTGGGTGCTGGACCCTGCAGGTTGCTCTGTGGCTGCTGGCCATCCTCCTGGGTGCTGGACCCTGCAGGTTGCTCCATGCCTGCTGGCCATCCTCCTGGGTGCTGGACGCTGCAGGCTGCTCCATGCCTGTTGTCCATTCCCTTTGGTGCTGGACAGCACTCACATTGTGAAATGCACTGGCCGTGTGAAAAACACCTGCAAATGTTGCTGGGAGTGGGGTTAGTTATTTTGTTGGCAACCCTTGTTATTGCTTGTGCCTTCACCTCTGTGCCTCCAAGATCCCTTCTCTCTGCCTTCACCGATGCTAAGAAAGCAGTCACCTTTTGTCTTTCTTAGCCTCTCAGCAAGTGGCATGTCTCCATGTCACTTAAAGAATCAAGTACACAGAGGCCAATAAGATGCTGAGAAGTGTCTGCCTGCTGTTACAAGGTGGTGGAGACATTCTCAGCTGGTAACTCCAGGGCTCAGGAAAACAGCTACAGGAAACCTAAAGTTCAAAATGCTGAAGTGAAAAATGGGTGATCACAACAAAGGGAAACACAAGCCCCTTCTTTTAAAAATATTATGGTGATAACGCACAACATAAAATTTACCGTATTAACCATTTGTAAGTATACAGTGCAGTGGTGTTAAGTATATACATGTTGTCGAATAACGAGCTTCTAGAACTTGCTCCTCTTGGAGAACTGAAACTATACCCACCACACAACTCCCCATTTCTCTCTCCCCTGGTTTCTGGAAACAACCATTCCATTTTCTGTTTCTATGAGTTTGACTAATTTCCAACCTAACGTAAGAGAAATCATACACTATTTGGCTTTGTGTGACTGGCTCATTTCAGTTAGTATAATGTTTTCAAGGTTCATCTATGTTGTAGTGTGTGACAGGGCCTCTTTCTTTTTTAAGGCTGATAATATTCTAATATTCCATGGCATGGATAGACCACATTGATTGATTGATTGATTGATTGATTGATTGATTGAGACAATCTCACTCTGTTGCCCAGGCTGGAGTGCAGTGGCATGATCATGGCTCACTGCAGTCTGAACCTCCCATTCTCAAGTGATCCTGCCTCCTTAGCCTCCTGAGTAGCTAGGACTACAGGCACATGACACCCTGCCTGGCTAATAAAAAACAATTTGTGTGTGTGTGTGGAGATGGGGGTCTCACTATTTTGCCCAGGCTTGTCTTGAGCTCTTGGGCTCAAGCTGTTCTCCTGCCTTGGCCTCCCAAAGTTCTGGAATTACAGACATGAACCCCTGCCTGTAGCCCACATTTTCTTTATTGTTTCATCCACTCATGCACACTGGGTTGCTTCTACCTATTAGCTACTGTGAATAATGTTGCAGTTAACATGGGTGTGCAAGTATTTCTTTGAGATCTTATTTTCAGTCCTTTTGGATGTATACCCAGAAATGAGGTTGCTGGAGCACGTGGTATTGCTAGTTACAATTTTTTGAGGAACCTCCATAGTGCTTGTTATAGCGGCTACTGACCTTGTGATCTGCCCACCTCGGCCTCCCAAAGTGCCGGGATTACAGACGTGAGCCACTGCGACCAGACTGAATTTACATTCTTAATATCTTTCTCCTACATATATATTTTTACTTCAGTTTATTCATTATGCCAGTTTACATTCCACCAACAGCACACAGGGATTTCAATTTCTCCATCCTAGATAATGCTTGTTGTTTTCTGTTATTTTAATAGTGGCCATCTGAATGGGTATAAGGTGACAGCTTGTTGTGGTTGTGATTTATGTTTTTCTAATGATTAGTGATGTTGAGCATCTTTTCATACACATGTTGGCCATTTGTATATCTTCTTTGGAGAAATATCGATTCAAGTTCTTTGCCAATTTTTAATCAGATTATTTGTTTTTCTGTTGTTGGATTGTAGTCATTCTTCCAATTTTTGGCTATTAACCCTTTAGATATATGATTTGCAAATATATTCTCCCACCGGAAGCTGCCTTTTCACTTTGATTGTTTCCTTTGATGCACAGAAATTTTAAAGTTCAACGTATTCCTATTTGTCTATTTTTTCTTTTGTTTTCTGTGCCTTTGGTGTCATATCCAAGAAACCACTGGCAAATCCACTGTCATGAAGCTTTCCCCTTGCTTGATGGTGTCTCAAGAGTTCCACTGGATCTCATTGCCACCAAGCCTGGCTAATTTTTTTGATTTTTAGTAGAGGTGAGGTTTTGCTATGTAGCACAGGCTTGTCTTGGACTCCTAGACTCAAACAATCCTTCCGCCTTGGCCTCCAAAAATGCTGAGATTACAGGCGTGAGCCACCGTGCCAGGCCCATTGTTCTACTCCCTACCTTCATGAGTTCAATTGTTTTCATTTTTAGCTGCTACAAATAAATGAGAACGTGTGAAGTTTGTCTTTCTGTGCCTGGCTTATTTCACTTAACATAATGACCTCCCATTCCATCCACGTTGTTGCAAATGACAGTATCCCATTCTTTTTTATAACTGAATAGTACTGCACATAGAACACATTTTCTTTATGCGTTTATCTGTTGATGGACAGATAATTGCTTTCAAATCTTGGATATTGTAAATAGTGCTGCAACAAACATCGGAGTGCAGACATCTCTTTGATATATTGATTTTCTTTCTTTTGTATATATACCTAGCAGTGGGATTACTGGGTCATATGGTAGTTCCAGTTTTAGTTTTTTCAGGAACCTCCAAACTGCTCTCCACAGTGGCTGGGGTAATTTACATTCCCACCAACAGTGTACAAGGGTTCCCTTGTCTCCAAATCCTTGTCGGTATTTGTTTGGATAAAAGCCATTTTAACTGGGGTGACATGGTATCTCATTGTAGTTTTGATTTGCATTTCTCTGAGGATCAGTTATGTGGAGCACCTTTTCACATGCCTGTTTGACATTTGTATGTCTTCTTTTAAGAAATAGCTATTCAGACCTTTTGCCTATTTTTTGTTTGGATTATTAGATTTTTTTCCTACAGACTTGTTTGAGCTCCTTATATATTCTGGTTATGAATCCCTTGTCAGATGTGTAGTTTGCAAATATTTTCTCCCATTCTGTGGGTTATCTCTTCATTTTGTGGATTGCTTCCTGTGCTGTTCAGAAGCTTTTCAACTCAATGTGATCCCATTTGTCCATTTTTGATTTGGTTGCCTGTGCTTGTAGTGTGTTACTCAGAAAATCTTTCCCCAGACCAATGACCTGGAGAATTTCCCCAATGTTTTCTTTTAGTAGCTTCATAGTTTGAGGTCGTAAGTTTAAGTCTTTCATCTATTTTGATTTGATTTTTGTATGTGGTGAGAGACGGGTCTAATTTCGTTTTCTGCATGTGGCTATCTAGTGTTCCTGGTATCATTTACTGAAGAGAGTCCTTTCCCCAATGTATGTTCTTAGCATCTTTTTTGAAAATGAGTTCACTGTTGACATATGAAGGTTTGCTGATTCTTCTTTTCTGCTTGATCAAGTTTGTTATTGAAACCCTCTAGTGAATTTTCCAATTCAATTATTGTATTCTTTTTTTTTTTTTTTTTTTTTTGAGTCTCACTCTGTCACCAGGCTGGAGTGCAGTGGCGCAATCTCAGCTCACTGCAACCTCCGCCTCCCAGGTTCAAGTGATTCTCCTGCCTCAGCCTCCCCAGTAGTTGGGATTATAGGCCCCTGCCACCATACCTGGCTAATTTTTTTTTATTTTTAATAGATACGGGGTTTCACCATGTTGGCCAGGATGGTCTTGATCTCTTGACCTCATGATCCACCCACCTCGTCCTCCTAAACTATTGTATACTTTAGCTCTAGAATTTCTGTGTTGCTTTTACAGTTTCTATCTCTTTGTTGATATTCTCATTTTGTTCATGTGTTTTTCTGATTTTATGAAGTTGTCCATCTATGTTCTCTTTTAGCTCATTGAATACCCTTAAAACAGTTATTTTGAGATCTTTGGCAAGTAATTAATATATCTCCATATCTGTTTTTTTTTTTTTTTTTTTTTTGAGATGGAGTCTTGCTCTGCCACCCAGTCTGAGGCTCACTGCAAGCTCTGCCTCCCAGATTCACGCCATTCTCCTGACTCAGCCTCCCAGGTAGCTGGGACTACAGTCGCCTGCCACCACAACTGGATAATTTTTTGTATTTTGGTAGAAACGGGGTTTCACCATGTTAGCCAGGATGTTCTCCATCTCCTGACCTCATGATCCACCTGCCTCAGCCTCCCAAAGTGCTGGGATTACAGGTATGAGCCACTGGGCCCTGTCATGTATCTCCATATCTTTAAGGTCATTTTCTGGAGACTTATTTTGTTCCTTTGACTAGATCACCTTTCCCTATTCTATATATGCCTGTGATCTTTTGTTGCGATTTGGGCATTTGAAAACACCAGCTACCCCTCTCAGTCTTTACAAACTGGTTTTATATATAGGAAGATTTGTACCAGTCAGCCTAGCTAGCAATTCTGGGAACTCTGAAACCTTCCATTCCTAGTAAAAAAGATTTGTCCTGCTTCTTCTCAGGAGTCCAAAATCCCTTGCACTTCCTGGTGTTTGTCTGCAATACTGTAGTCTTTCTGGTGTAACAAGCCACAATGCTGGCCTTGTTCTCAGCTGTCCCCAGTCTGACATCCAAAGCACAGTGGAGCCCTGTCAGCACCTCGACTTAGGCAAGGCAAACACGAATCCCTTGGGAGCCCCATGAAAAGCCAGAACACTGGACACAAACTCTGTTCTTCTCTTTCTCTCTCGAGGGAAAAGCCAGGGGCAGAGTTTTCTACCATATTGTGTCCAAGAAAGAGACAGGGCAGACAGAGTGCAACTCACTTCACCACCTGGGTCAACACAGCTTTTCTCGGCTTTGAGCTCACCTGGGATGCTGCAACCTCTTAACTGGATTCTGGAATTCTGACAAAAGCAAGTTGGTCCACGTACTGTTGTTAAGTCAGTGTCTATGCTGGGGCACAAGGGCCTGGTGGGGGGTTTCTATTCTATCATCTTGCTGACGTCACTCCTGATGTTTCTTTTCTTTTAAAGCCGTTTCCCTGAGTTCATTCGAAGACTCTTCCATGTTGTTAATGTACTGATAATGTGAACCCACATTTCTCCCGTGTGGATTCTGCTTTCAAATACTTATTTTACTCTGAACTTGAAAAGTGAGAATCTCACCTGTGTGAAGAAGCAGAGAAGCGGGTGTTCCCTGAGTCTGTCGGTCATAAGAAAGGGCTCATGCGTGGAAATCACCTTCCATTCTCTAGCTGCTTTTTGATCTTATCTTTAGGCTGCAGCTTGACAGGTTACATATGTGTTCCAGCTACTTCCTCCTCAACACGAGGAGCTCTTGAACTCCCTGGAGGCAGCAGCTTGTCAGCACTTCCAGAGCTTTTCTTGGAGGGCGTCAGTCTTTGAGTTGGAGGTGGAGATAATGGAAAAATCTAGTACCCAGGAGAGGCAGCACCGGCACTTGGGGACAACACCGGTTGTATCTGCACCAGGACACATATTTAAAAACCACAGTGGGTTTTAAAAACAAGATCCATTTTTATGACTATGAAATTAATACATGTCTATTATAAAAAGTATAAAGATTTGAAAAGTAGAAAATAAAATCAGCCACAATCATACCACTTCGTGAGAACCACTATATTTTAGTCTATTTGCTTTCTGTATTTCATATAGAGATACTTCTTTTTTTCTCCAATGTTAGGATCATATTCTCCGTAAAGCCGTGACTAAAATATTTTTAAATTAAGTGAAGGGAACATTTTTATATGCATATTTAAAACCAGAATTTTTTTCTGAAGAAAATGTTTATTTCTTAAAGATTTCAGTGGACATTGGTTTCTATAGGGTGAGGAGATGGGAGGGAGGGAATTGGTCATGTGAGCTAATTCCTCCAGGTGTTCATGAGGCTAGTGCTTTCTGTTTGCGCATCTTCTCTGCAGCCTTGTCCTTGTTTTGCCAGACGTTTGCAGCTATGAACATGTAGTAACTGCACAACTGAGGGGCATCTCGTTCTGTCTTGCTAGCTCACCCACTCCCTGGTGGAGGCCAATAGGAAAGTGAAAGGCTTGGACAAGCTCTCAAGTGCTTACCGTTGAGGATGACAACAGTTTGAAAAGAACTTTCACTGCACAGTATTGAGACAAAATGTTGGCTTCCAAGTCATTGAGAATGGAGAGAAAGGGTCTCACCATTTCTACATAATGGGTCACTTCTAAAATTAGAAAAAAAATACAAAAATTGTTTTTGCTGATACAAACCTGACTTGTAAGTTGGTTGGTTAAGTGAAAACATCATTTATAGTAGGGAATCATTAAAAATTATATGGTCTTAACTTATTTCGGCCTAAAACGTACATATGTGTGTTCATTCACGAGAAGTTTGATGTTGGGCTAATGTATTTCCTTCATGTATGGGTCTGCTGATTAGAGTCCAGCAACTTTCTTTTACAATCACAATAAGAACCAGCATTATATAGTAGGATTGCCAGAATTAACACATAAAAATATAGGATGCTCACTAAAGTTGAATTTATATTGACAAAAGAAATACTTTTAGTATAGGTATGTCCCAAACATTGCATAGGGTATACTTATACTAAAATTTTGTGTGTGTGTCCTTGAAATTCAGATTTAACTGGATCTCCTGTATTTCATGTAGTAACTTTGTTATAAAATCTACATCACACCTGTGATCCATCATCTACGATTTCAGTTTTTCTTGCATTGTTGTTGTAACTCCTATGGGCAACACTGGCTTAAGCAAAGGTTGTCTCTTCCAGAACAAGTGATGTCTGCCGAGCAGTCCGCTGCACACACGCCTGTCGCATAAGTTCACTCAAGGAAAATGTGGGTCTAGAATAACAGTGGGAGAGAAGAGGTGGGCCAGAAGAGAATGAAGCTGGTTTCACGTAATGAACAGGCTGGAACTGAACAGAGGCTCCATAGAGGAATGCTCATTTTGTTTCTCATCGGGGCCATATTCGCACCCGCACCCACACCACACACCACACATCCACCCGCCACACCACACATACACTTATACCACGCACATATGTATCAGGTGCACACACCCACACCACATACCACACAGACACACGCTTACACCACACACACACGTCAGGTATACACACCACATACCACACACTACACATACAGTTCTCCACACCACACACCACATACCACGTAGACATATGCACCACACACACACACCCCTCCTCACCACACACCACATATACCACACAGACACACATTCACATCACACGCACACATATCAGGCACACACACACGCCACACACATACCATATACATCTACACATCCCACACACACACACGCCACACACATACTCCACACCACACACATAGCACCACACACAGCACAGATATTTGTTTTTTTGGTAGAAACGGGGTTTCACCGTGTTAGCCAGGATGTTCTTGATCTCCTGACCTCGTGATCCGCCTGCCTCAGCCTCCTAAAGTGCTGGGATTACAGGTGTGAGCCACTGTGCCCTGCCATATATCTCCATATCTTTAAGGTCATTTTCTGGAGATTCTCCACATATCACACTACACACATACACACCGCACACATCACACACCCCCCACACCACACCACATACACCACACACATCACATACCACACATATCATATGCCACACACATCACACAGATCACACATACACCACACTATACACACATACACACCGCACACATCACACACCCCCCACACCACACCACACACACCACACACATCACATACCACACATATCATATGGCACACACATCACACAGATCACCTACCACACTATACACACGTATACACCACACACATCACACACCCCCCACACCACACCACACACCACACACATCACATACCACACATATCATATGCCACACACATCACACAGATCACACATACACCACACTATACACACATACACACCGCACACATCACACACCCCCCACACCACACCACATATACCACACACATAGCAAACACACCCCACACCACACCACATACACCACACACATATTGCACACAGTACACACGTATGCCACACACACCACATACACGCTCGTGGCACACACATGCTCCTCCCATGTTGTTTTATGCCTCTTTCAAGCTCGTACCTAATTTTTTTCCTCCAAAAATGTCTGCAGTCTTGTAGATTTAATATTTAGGAGCACATTCCGCTTTCACGATATGTGAGATACGAGAGGAAGGGAAGAAGCTGCTTTCATCAAACTTGAAATGGGCCCTTTCCAGAGGAAAGCGTCTCCCCAGCGCCTGCTCCCGCCCCCCGCCCCCCGCCCAACTGCGCAGCACTCAGGACTGAGGTGGGAAGAGTGGACCCTGGTTGGGTCCCGACTTTAAGATTTGCAGTTGAGCAGCAAGAACTCTTCCTGGAGGGAGGTGCCTCTGTGGTAGCAGATTCCTCAGAGGACTTTTATACACACACATACACATACACATACACATACACATACACATACACATACACATATATAGAGTTTGGTAGGTGTGTGCTTGTAATACACAGACTTCTTTTCATCTGCTTAGAAAATATAAAAAGAACTTTTGTGCTGAAAGAAAGATCGCCAGTTTTCATTCTCTATGCTCGAATTGCTCTGAAAAAAAAAGTGTAAACTCTTTGAAAATAATACTTGTATCCATTCTCTGAGGCAAAGTACTCAGGAAAAAATTTCTATCTATCTACCTACCTACCTACCTACCTACTCACCTACCTTGTCTTAGACTTACATGTCTCAGCTATTTATTCTAGATCTTAAACGTAAACCCCATTGACCGAAAGAGTAGCTGGGTCCCCATGCAGAGGGACCTTGTGACGCCCAGTCTTTCTTCAAAGGGACCAATGGCCATTGACTCAGATAACCATCCACTGGGGAATTGACATATCCAGGTCACACCTGCTCATGACGGACCCACATGAGGCTACAAAGCCCCTGCCTTTTTGTCTTCGAGGTGGACCCCTATGTAGAAAAAGCCAGGCTTCAGAGTTCCCTGTAGGACTGATGGAAGCATCTCCGTGCACTCGCTGCTTCTACCCCATCCTGCTTCTGTAACCACCCAATGGGTTTGCCTTGCCCGCTGCCTAGTCAGAGCCAATTTATCAAGACAGGGGGATTGCAGTGGAGAAACAGTAATTCATGCAGCCGGCTCTGCGGGAGACTGGAGTTTTATTCTTACTCAGATCAGTCTCCCTGAGCATTCAAGATCTGGAGTTTTTAAAGATAATTTGGCGGGTAGGGGATTGGGAAGTGGGGAGTGCTGATTGATCAGGTTGGAATTATAGAGGGTTGAAGTGAGGTTTTCGTGCTATCCTCTGTTCCTGGATGGGATGGCAGAACTGGTTGAGCCAGACCACCACCGGTCTGGGTGGTGTCAGCTGATCCATCGAGTGCAGGGTCTGCAAAATATCTCAAGCACTGACCTTATCCCTAGGAGCAATTTGGGGAGGTTCAGACTCTTGGAGCCAGAGGCTGCATGACCCCTAAACTATAATTTCTAATCTTTTAGCTAATTCGTTAGTCCTGCAAAGGCAGACTAGTCCCCCAGGCAAGAAGAGGGTCTTTTTGGGAAAGGTTATCAGTTTTGTTATCAGTTTTGTTTCAGAGTCAAACCGTGAACTGAATTCCTTTCCAAAGTTAGTTTGGCCTATGCCTAAGAATGAACAAGGACAGCTTAAAGGTTAGAAGCAAGATGGAGTTGGTTGGGTCTGATTTTTTTCACTGTCATAATTTCCTCAGTTATAACTTTGCAAAGGCGGTTTCACTTCCCTTCCTCTCACAGGGTTGCTCCTGAGAGCATGTCCAACACACCTCCTGTGCACAGTTCTGAGTCTCTGAGTCTCTCCCAGGGAGCCCCACCCTTAGAGCACATCATGATACATGCATTTGCTGTCTCTCGCTTGGACCAATTAACATTGCAGGTGTAGTTTAACTTTGTCAGTGACTGGTCCTTGTGAGTGAAATTGCTTGAGGGTATTTGTTCATCACACCTTTGAGTCAGAGGAGTTGCTGTGGGGAGTGGGGAGTGAGATGTCACCAAGCATCCTGTCCTGCCTGCCAATTTCCTCCCAATCAGCGTCTGGCCATCCTCCGGAGTAAACCACGGCTAACAGGGTGATAGATTATTTTACTCAGAGCAAGGCCCAGGGCAGGAATAGGGGGAGGAGGAGTAAAAAATTCTCTCCTCTTTCTTTCCAGAAGATGGCAAAAGTTTACTGCTACTTGAATTAAGCATCTGCCCACTGTGGATAAAGACACGCCGTATCCACTTTCGATCAGCTTCCATGGGCAGGAAGAGTGGAGTTGGGCTGTGTTCTTGGTGGCAAGGATGTGTTGCATTTCCTCCAAGTGGGGTGGGGTGGCTGGTGGCACTAACTATTTTCCCTGAGTGTCTAAGCAACACCCAGGATCAAGCCTCTGCCTGGAGTCCCTGCCTTTTCCCTTGGGCGTTAAATTTCTACTGGACGTTTCCAATGGGCCATCCCACAAATATTTCAAGCTCAACACGTTCCAAAACAGACTCATTCTAGTTGCTCCTGATTCCCACACCTGCCCTTCTTGTCTTCCCTGCCTTGGTTGTGAGTCCCTGTGCTCATCCTGTCCCCCACTCAGGGATCTGGAAATGATTCTTGATCCCATCCTTTCCTTATCCTTCCAAAACCCTGCATCTCATCTGTTGCCCAGTTCTATTGACCCTCCCTCTTACATATCCCTAGAACTCATGTCCTCCTCTCCAGCCTCAGAGCCCCTGTAGATTTCAGGGCCTCCCTCTCTCATTCTTTGGCTGTGGGAGGATTGCATCCCTACTTGGCCCATGTACCTTTAGTGGCTCCTTCCAACCCCACCACTCCTCTGCTGGAGCGGTCTTTATGGGAAACAGATTCGATGGTGCCTTCCCCTGGCTGGGTGTCGAGCAGTGACACAGCCCCTCATCGCTGGCTACTCAGTGGGTGAATTTCAAAGTTTCACAGAACCTGGAACATGTCCTTTCTCACCTGTTTTAGACCCTGGGCTTGGGAGAGTTTAGACACTGTTGTGATGCAATGCTGATCACTTATATTTCTTTAAACACTCCAGGTTGCTTCACAGTTGTTTTTTTTTTGTACATCTATCCTTTCTGCCTGGAATGATTTTCCCTGTTCTTACAATTTGATAGGTTCCTGACTATATCTCAGAGCGGAGCCTGGGTGTTACCTCATCTTCAAAGCTCTCCTGAATCCAGGAGCAGGGCCCGTCTCTCAAAGGCCCCTCAGTTTTACCTTCTCCCATTTGGGATTCAGAAGAAGTTGCCTGCTTGGACTCTATAAATCCATGACATTTTGGATTCTGTCTATTTTCTTCTATCCCCACTTGCAGACTGACCAGTTAGTTCTTTTCTGGGTTTATCTTTTTTTCTTGTAAAAACTTGCTAAACACAATCTGTAATCATTGGCATGTACAGCTAATGTTTTCCAACCTCTTCTCTTAGAGTTGAAAGTTCTTATGACCTGACCTCTCAGTTATTGCAGGAAATTATTTTACCAAATATTTTGCCACAGCATTGTATAGACTGTGATCCTTTTGGCTTTCCACAGCAATTTCCCTCACCCTTGTGCTGTTTGGCACGTAAGCCCATGCCACATATAGATTCTTTATTATGCCCTGATTGTGCTACTAATTTTTGCATCAGCATGATAGGTTAGGTTCTGCGGTGGGAATAAGTCCAAAATGCCACAGCTTAAACAGGCAGACATTTGTCTCTACGTCACACTGCTTGCTTACTGATGCTTCGGTCTCTGCTTCATGTCCTGGTCACTTTGGACACAGGCTGACAGGGACCTGCCATCTGGAGTGCAGATGGTTCCTGCAGTAGAAGAAAAGAGAGCAATACAAAAATTAGCCAGGCCTGGTGGCTGGCACCTGTAACCCCAGCTACTCAGGAGGCTGAGGCAGGAGAATTGCTTGAACCCAGAAGGCTAAAGTTGCAGTGAGCTGAGATTGTGCCACTGCACTCCAGCCTGGGTGACAGAGAGAGACTCCATCTCAAAAAAAAAAAAGAAAAAAAAAAAAGGGAGCATCGCAAATCTCACCTTAGTCCTTAAAGCCTCTGCCCAGCAGTGACACACATTAATTCTTCTCACACTTCAGTGCCAATTCATGCCTTGTGGCGACATCTCAATTCAAGGAGGTAGGAGCTGTGATCCCGTCCCTGCAATGGGGATTACTTGATGCTGAGACCTTATGGCTACCATGAAACCATTCACTGATTTAGGGGATGTAGAAGAATTTGCCTCTGAACTGTTGCTCTATGTTAGATGTTTGTCCTCAGCCAAATCTCATGTTGAACTGTAATCCCCAGTGCTGAAGGTGGGGCCTGGCGGGAGGTATTTGGATTATGGGGGTGGATCCCTCATGGCTTGGTACTGTCTTCCTGACAGTGAGTTACTGCAAGATCTGGTCATTTAAAAGTGTGTGGCGCCTCCTCCCAAACACCCTCTTCCTTGCTCCTGGCTTTGTTCTGTGAGATGCCTACTCCTCCTTCACCTTGTGCCGTGATTACAAGCTTCCCAAGGCCTCCTCAGAGTCTGAGGTGATGCCAGCACCATGCTTCCTGTAAAGCCTGCAGAACCACAAGCCGATTCAACATCTTTTTTTTTTTTAATAAATTATCCAGTCTCAGGTATTTCTTTTCTTTTTTCTTTTTTTTTTGTTTCAGACAGAGCCTCGCTCTGTTGTCAGGCTGGAGTGCAGTGGCACAATCTTGGCTCACTGTAACCTCCGCCTCCCGGGTTCAAGTGATTCTCCTGCCTCAGCCTCCCCAGTAGATGGGATTATAGGCGCCCACCACTACACCCAGCTATCTTTTGTGTTTTTAGTAGAGCCTGTGTTGCACCGTGTTAGCCAGGATGCTCTCAATGTCTTGACCTTGTGATCCACCTGCCTCGGCCTCCCAAAGTGCTGGAATTGGAGGCTTGAGCCACCGTGCCCGGCCAGTCTCAGGTATTTCTTTATAGCAATGCAAGAATGGCCTAACACAACTGTCCAGGCCTGGCGTCTTTTTTTAAAGGCATTTTTGGGGGCTTTCTTTCCAATAGTTTCAGTAGTCACTATGTATTCACATTTTCGCTTATCCTGCATCAATTTAGTATTTTATATGTTTTCTTTTATTTTTTTATTATTATTTTTATTTGAGATGGAGCTTTGCTGTTGTCTCCCAGACTGGAGTGCAATGGCACAATCTTGGCTCACTACAACCTCTGCCTCCCGGGATCAAGGGATTCTCTTGCTTTAATCTCCCGAGTAGCTGGGATTACAGGCACCCGTCACCACACCTAGCTAATTTTTTTTGTATTTTTAGTAGAAATGGGGTTTCACCATGTTGGCCCAGCTGGTCTTGAACTCCTAACCTCAGGTGATCCACCCACCTTGGCCTCCAAAAGTGCTGGGATTACAGGTACGAGCCACCATGCTCAGCCAAATATATTTTTCTGTCAACATTAAGAAATAATCGGAAGCCTCATGCATTGCTGGCGCAAATGTGAAGTGGTAGAGCTGCTGTAGAAAACAGCTTGGCAGTTTCTCAAAAAAAATAAACAGAGTTACCATATGACCCAGCAACTCTACTCCTAGGTGTTCACCCAGAGATCTGGGCACATCTGTCCATGGGAAATATTCAGTACAGCATTATTCATAAAAGCCAAAAAGTGGAAACAACCTACATGTCCATCAAGTGCTGAAAGCATAACAAAATGTGGTATATCCATACAATGGAGTATTATTCAGCCTTCAAAAGGAACGGAATATACTGATACAAGCTACAATATAACAGAGCCTTGAAAACATTGAATTCAGTGAAATAACCAGACACCAAAGGACACACATTGTATGATTCCATTTACATGAAATGTCCAGAACAGGCAAATCCATAGAGACAGAAAATGGATTAGTAGTTTCCGGGGGTTGGAGGAGAACTGGGTATGAAGAGTGGGTACTAAGGTATATGGGGTTCCTTTATGGGGTGATGAGAACTTACTGGAATTAGACAGTGCTGATGGTTAGCAACTCTTAGTATAGTGAAAACCATCAAATTGTATACTTTAAAAGGATGAGCATTGTGGTATAGAATTATATTCCAATAGAGCAGTTATTTAAAGAAAACAAATCATCAGAATTTGTAATCGTAGCATCCTCAACAAGACAAGCTCTCTAATGCCCTCCCAGGTCCCTGTCTGTCCCTTTCCTTGGCTTTCTTCAAGGGTCTTCCCACTTACACTGGCTCTGACATGCATCATCCTTCCCATGAAGTTCAGGCCCCTGTAAAGTGAGGAACTTGGTATCTAATTTAGGGCTGTTGGATTTCAAGTCCAGGACATGAATCTGATGATGTCCACAAGCTTCAATGTACTGATGAGGACATATCAAAAACTGAAGAAAGAATGATAATGCTAGAATTATTGCTGTTATATATTCTTAAAAAAGAACTTTTTTCAGAGACAGGGTCTCACTCTGTTGCCCAGTCTGGAGGGCAGTGGCACAATCACAGCTCACTGTAGCCTCGACCACCCAGGCTCGAGTGATTCTCCCTCCTACCTGAGCCTCCGGAGTAGCTGGGACTACAGGTGCACACCACCATGCCTGCTAATTTATTATTTTTTGTAGAGACGGGGTCTCCCTATGTTCTCCAAGCTGTTCTCAAGCTCCTGGGCTCAAGTGATCCTCCCATCTCAGCCTCCCAAGGTGCTGGGATTACAGGCATGAGCCACCCCGCCCAGCCCTGTTATATATTCTTTAACACCAGGACTCACCAGGGAAAATGTCAAATGCCAGCACCATAGTTGTGTATACATGTTTGCAAAAGAAGAAAAATGGTATCGTTTACCAGTGAGTCTTGACACAGCAGAGGGGAAATATAGAGAGGAAAACATGTTGCTTGAAAAAACAAATTTCAACTCACCATCGCCATCACCTGCTTTTAGCAATGATTCATGGGATAGCCCAGATAACATCCAGGGAAGGCATGGGCAATTTCTGTTTGTCAAAAGGGCTCATGAGCGAAACTGTGTTAAATTGCATTGGGTCTGCCATGTGTGAGTCTATAAATGTGTTTAATATATGGCTGTCCTCCTCTCCTGTTAGACAGCACACTTGTGGGGACAGGGTCACATCTTTTGTGTCTTCTGCTTGGCGTCCTTGAGAGTGTGGTCTATATTTATGATGTGGCCTTGGTTTCATCAACTGTAAATTCTGGATAATAGCTGTGCTCCTCCCCGCGTCATGGGCGAATTTAAACAAGAACACCAAAGAGAATGCACACAAAGCCTCTAGGTTCACCCCCGAGGTTTTCTGTTCCTTGGGAGGAAAACAAATGAGGAGAAGGGGTTGAGGTTTTGGATAGGGAATGGGGGTGTTTCTGCTGCTCCAGCCAGGCTGTGGCAGGTTGTGGGCCTGGGGAAGAACACGGCAGAGGCCACCACGGGGGACTGGCTTGCTGAACACCAGGCCTCAGCCCCCGGCTGCAGAGACGGCCGCAGCCATTGTGGCCCTGTGGCCCCTGAGGACTCATTTACCCTCAGGCATTTCTCTTCACTGCCCACACTGGGGACAGCTGTGGCTAAACCCACAGAAGTCAGTTCAGGTGAAGGCTCTAGAGGAAGAAGAGGCCAGTGTGGGTGAATCGAGCCTCCTGTAAGGAGTTTCTTTCTATTTAGCACATTTTTTTTATTCTAGGGCTGCCAGATTTAGCATTAAAAATACAAGACACTTGTTAAATTTGAGTTTCAGATAAACAACAAATAGTGTTTTAGCATACAGATGTCTCAAATATTGCAAATATTGCAAACTGGGTGTCCTGCGTTTTATGTGACGGCATAGAATCACACAGTTAAATGGGACAGTGATCACTTATTTACCTACTGCATTCCTTCAGTCAAAACATATTTGAATTACCCTAAGCAAGGTTAGAGCCCACCTCTCTTGAACTTTTTTGCTTCAAGGACATCGTAGCGTCGATTCTAAGTGTACTCTTACGGTATCTTTAGTCTCTGCGTGGGGATGTGTATGTGCACGTGCATGTGGCTGGTAGAAAGAAAAGCATCTTTCTGTCCCTCTGAAGAACAAAGGAGTGTGTGCTGGCAGACCTGGGTTAGGCCCCGTGTCAGCCTCATCTTCTGTCATTTGTGAACACTTGAATTGCTGGTGAGTCAGAGAACCTGGCAGCGTAGGACACTTTGTGACAGTCTCAGAGAGTAGAAGATGATCTTAACAAAGGCCTATGTATTCCAAACTCTCAAGCAAGATCTCTTAAAAAAAAAAAAAAAATGAAAGGTAGGATGACAAAAATATGCTAAATGGTACTTTTAAAGACAGAAGTATCGTGTTTCTCACACTTTAGCATATAATTTAACAGACTGAACTGTCAGTCATTATAAATGCATCTGATTACTTTTTTGAGGTGCATAAACCTTCTAAAATGAAAAATGCATTCATGAACAACTAATAC
This sequence comes from Chlorocebus sabaeus, assembly GCF_047675955.1. Classification (NCBI taxonomy): domain Eukaryota; kingdom Metazoa; phylum Chordata; class Mammalia; order Primates; family Cercopithecidae; genus Chlorocebus; species Chlorocebus sabaeus. Next base: position 2,784,730 of record NC_132929.1, on the reverse strand, counting down.
CAGGAATGTTTATAAGGAAAAATGTTTGCATGTTGAAGTGTGACTGCTAGCAATTTGATAGAAGGTTTCTCCCATCTGTGAGGAAAGAAATGTATATTTTGACCTCCAAATGAGAAAAAGGCACTTCTTGGCCTTACTCAGTTTCATGGCAGATATCTACCTCTATCACTCAACTTGCTCTGCAGAACAACAGGGTGGTCTCTCATTTTTCTGCTTGGTTTAGTTCAAAGATTAAGAAGTATGTGCAGCTGAATGGAAGCAACTTTCTCTTTATTATCTTCTCAGTTTTATTTTTACCCCCAAAGTATAGAAAAAGTCATGAATTGTTGGCTTGGCTGCCATTGACTCCCAGCACTTTCTATGTCTTTCGGCATTGTACGAAGAGGTTTCCTTTCCCCATCTTAACCAACTGATTAAGTTGGATTTAAAATAGGTGAAGACTTTCTTTCCTTCCAATTCAAATACACTGTCCCTGCTTTGAGTTTCTGCAAAGGTAGTTCCTCCTTCTCCCTCCAAGGACTCCGGCCTCAAAGATCTACCTCCTTCCCTGGAATTGTCAGACCTGCGGAGGTGCAGCCCCTGGCTGACATTCTATAGCTCCTTTTCTGAGCTGGATACTGTGCCTCAAGTGCCAGCATGCTCAAAAGGAAGAGGGTGCTTGGCTGTCCCCAATCCTTTTTTGTTGTTGTTGTTGAGAAGGAGTCTCGCTTGGTCACCCAGGCTGGAGAGCAGTGGTGCAATCTCAGCTCACTGCAAGCTCCACCTCCAGGGTTCAAGCCATTCTCCTGCCTCAGCCTCCCAAGTAGCTGGGCCTACAGGCACGTGCCACCACACCCGGCTATTTTTTTGTATTTTTAGTAAAGACAGGGTTTCACCGTGTTAGCCAGTATGGTCTCGATCTCCTGACCTCGTGATCCACCCGCCTCACCCACTGTGCCCAGCCCCCAATCCTTTTTTTTTTTTTTTTTGGAGACAAGAGTCTCACTCTGTCGCCCAGGCCGGAGTGCAGTGGCGCAATCTCAGCTCACTGCAAGCTCCGCCTCCCGGGTTCAAGCCATTCTCCTGCCTTAGCCTCCCAAGTAGCTGGGACTACAGGCACTCGCCACACCTGGCTATCTTTTGTGTGTGTGTGTGTGTGTGTGTGTGTGTGTGTTTGGTAGAAACAGGGTTTCATCATGTTGGCCAGGATGGTCTTGATCTTCTGACCTCGTGATCCGCCTGCCTCAGCCTCCAAAAGTCCTGGGATTACAGGCGTGAGTCGGCCGCTTCAAATCAGCTATTATTTGATGGACCTCATGGAGTTTCAGTCTATGCAGAAATACTTTCATATTTTGCCAAAGGTTTCAGGGGATCACTATGCACACGTGCAGTAATTTTCAGCTGTGAAGCTGTGTCTTCTCCTATGTCTTGTTCTGCAAATTCCATCCTTCTTAGCAGCTTAGAACTTAGCTTTCTCTTTGGGCTCTATCCCTCTTCTTGAAGCTTGGAAAGTGCCCTTAGGCAGAAAGCTGGAAGAACACAGGCTCACTCAGTGTATTTCCCTTTTCTCAAGGATCACAGCTCCATACTATGTACTTTTCAATGCCTGAAAACATTGCTTCATATATTTTTTCCATTTTTGTATTGTTTGTAGTGGAAAGTAAGTCTGATAATCACTACTTTGTTAAGGAAAGTGACTTGGCTGTCTCTTCACTCTAGTGCCATATATTTGCAATTGACTATTAATTATTTAAATGGACACACTTACAATCATGCATGAAGAGCCAAAGATGCCAACAAGACAAAACAACAGGTAACTTAAAGAAGTCCAGTGTTTCATATGTTTGGAGCACTTTCAATGAACAACTGAGACACCATGACATTTATACTTTATGTGAGATTCCATCTGACTTACACAGGTACTGGAATGTATGGCCCCATGTTACGATAATATAATTGTTCTTATATTTTATTAAGAGTGGTAGTCAACCATTCATCAAATGACAGTCACTGCTATGTAACATAGATCATCTGATAATCCAAATCCCTTCTTTAAATGAAGAAATTGATACCCAAAGAGGGCAAATGACTTATCCAGGGCCACACAGCGAGTTAATCTCAGAATTCAATCTTAAAGGGAGGGTTCTTCCTCAGCTGATCCTCTCTCCAGTTCACTGTGCTCAAACTCTGGACCTCCAACACTCCTTCCTCTTCCCACTCACAACGTGCCCTGAATATAAAAAATTAGAGAGGAGCCTGTTGTCTCCTCTCCGTTCACTTTTAGGCTGGTTAAAAAAGCCATCTGTAACAAAGAGATAATTTGCTGTAATGGAAAGAACACAAATGATATGGGTTCTTCTCTTAGTGCAATCACTGATGCTCCCATGATCTGACAACTGATTAGTCCACTGCTCTCAATCTCAGTTTTCTCACCTTAAAATAATTAGGTAATGTCATTTCTAATGTTCCTACTACTTCCAACATTCAATGTGATGTGAGAACATCGCACGTGTTTAATGGCCACATTCCATTAAAGGTAACAGAAGGTAATAGAAGTTGAAGGAAACATGTACTGTTTTATCCCTGTGCCTGAATATGTAAGTGCCTGCAACTGTGGGAGAATTGTTCCTTCTGTGTGTGTGTGTGTGTGTGTGTGTGTGTGTGTGTGTAGAATAGAGAAGGAGAAAGAGTGTAAGCAGCATTATGGATTTTTTTTTTTTTTCTTGAGACAGAGTCTCACTCTGGTTGTCCAGGCTGGAGTGCAGTGGTGTGATCTTGGCTCAATGCAGCCTCAACCTCCCAGGCTCAGGGGATTCTCCCACCTCAGCCTCCCAAATGGCTGGGACTACAGGTGTACACCACCACACCCAGCTCTTTTTTTTTTTTTTTTTTTTGTATTTTTAGTAGAGACAGTGTTTTTCCATGTTGCCCAGGCTAGTCTTGAAATCCTGAACTCAAGGAATCCCCCTGCCTCAGACTCCCAGAGTGCTGGGATTACAGGTGTGAGCCACCTCACCCAGCCAGCATTATGGATTTTTAAAGTCAGCATTTCACTCTGCCTCCCAGGCTGGAGTGCAGCAGTACAGTCATGGCTTACTGCAGACTCGAACTCCTGGGCTCGAGATAGAACTACAGGTGTGTGCCACCATGACTGGCTAATTATTTTATTTTATTTTTTGTAGAGAGAGAGTATTGCTATATTGCCCAGGCTGGTCTTGAACTCCTGGTCTCAACCAATTCCCCTGCCTCAGCCTTCCAAAGTGCTGGGATTATAGATGTGAGCCACCATGCCTGGCTAGCATTATGAAAATTTTAAGGATAATTTAGGACGTATGTAAGAAAGCTGACAACATGTCATGCTTAATGAAACTGTCAGGACACTAACTCATCATGACTAAGAAACGCTGTGTTATTTTCTCATTTAGACCTCATGCAATTTATTAAGGTATCTACTTATTAAAACCAAGGCTTGCTGTATTTTCCCTTCCTGGTTTCAGGCAGGAAATGCATTTTTAAAGATTTCAGTTATAAGGAAATAAACCTGTCGTGGTATATCAGGTTTTAAAACACGCTTTGGTCATCTTCTTTTTTTTTCTAGTTTTTCCTTGCACTCAGTTACTTTTGTCACATGAATGGTCCATCATGTCTGTAATAATATTGGTGGGTTTAAAAGTGCACTCAGTGAGGTCAGAGCAAGAAGCAGAAGCAGTGCATTGGCACAGAAGCCTTAAAAAGAAAATACAAAAGAAACGTTCGCTTTGTATCTTGATGTTTTACTAGTGAGTTATTTCCCCCAAGTACTTCCAGTAGATGTAACTATAACTCTGCCATACAGCCCAGCAGTTAATATAAGCTTATCTTTTTTCAATGCACAGGGATAGATTTATTGAGCTGATAATATTTGCTCACTCTTCTTTTCAGTGGTGATTTATTTAAACTCTCCAACTAATTTAAATTTAATAAAAAAGGAACTTTGCACATTGCTTTATTGAAGCTAGATTCATCTCCAAAAACTCTGCAGTATTCAAGATTGTGCAAAAGTGGCAATAACTGTTACTGGATTTAATTAAAAACAACAAATCATTTGGTCAGTGGTAATGGATGCTCTGTACAACCCATTGGATACATGGTAATTTAAGAAACCAATATTTTAATCTTAAAATGTTGGCTTAGACAAGACCTTGGAGCCGATGTCCCTGCTCCCCCTTTGCTCAGCATGAAACCGTTTGGTCCACAAGGGCTTTCCTTTGATGTTGGGACCACAAGGGTTGACTGGCCAGTGGGGAGATGAGGCTGGCTTCTACTTTCTTTTAATTTGGTGTTGGGAAGGGAAGGAAGCGACACAGGATGCACTTTTTGAATGAAGGCCAGTAACACAGAAGGGGTTTTCTGGGAGAAGCCATAGACTGCTAATTATCTATGATACTAGGAGGATTTTACTCAGCTGTCTCATGCAGGGCAATAAATGGACTAAAAATTGTTGAGATTTATGTGCGGCTATTCATAGCGTGACCGTCATCCATCTCTTACTCGAAATGTTCAGAAGGCACAGCCTCTCAGACCTTCCTCTCGCCTGTGTCCCCACCCAGTTGGTTTAGGGAACAGCTTACGACCTCATTATCAGGAATTAGAGCGCAAGAAGAGGGCCATGGTGAATGAGGGAGGTCGCTCATCCACGGAAAGTGGCTGTAAAAGGGATATTTTGAAATAAACAAATGAGCTGTTTAGACTAAGTATTGCTGATTCTATAAATCCCCAAGAGAAAATTATATAATGTCCACGGAAGTGCCTTGGAAACCATGTAAACATTACATATCTACTGTCAGCCCTCCATATCTGTGGGTTCCTTACTGTGGATTCAACCAACCCCAAATCAAAAATATTCAAGGAAAAAATGCATGGTTGTATCTGTACTGAATATGTATAGACTTCTTTTCTTATTATAATTCCCTAAGCAATATGGTATAACAATAATTTACGCAGCATTTAGATTGTATTAGGTGTCACAAATAATTTAGAGAAGATTTAAAATATCAAGGAGGATGCACATTTGGTTAGATGCAAATATGTTTATCCCATCTCTCCATCTTTTTGACAAAAGTCCAATCATGAATGTTTTAGGATCAGCTGACGTGCAACCTATCTTAAGGATATTCACTTCTAGACTAACATGTAATTGTAGAATAAATGATGCCATGTTTTTAAAGATATTTCAAGCATTTTTCTGCAACTAGAGGTAACGGGGAGGAAAGGAGGAACAGAATGTAATCTCTCATGACCCAGATAATACCTCTCTCTTTCTCAGGCCAGACTTGACTGCAAAGGTCAGAATTCCTTTCCAAGAAACAAACCAGAGTCGTTTGTCTTCCTCTTCCGACAAAGATATATGTTTTTGAGTGAACATCGCTTACTGATAAAGGCTGAAAGCTGAAATGAAAAAATGTACATGTTGCCAGCACGGCTATTTACTCTATGAAGGTGTAAAATAGCCCACTTAATATTAGGACAGAACTGTTGATGTAAATCTGAAAGAAAAATGGGAGCATGGCTTTCACAGTGAGCCTTTTGTTAGTGCTGAGGGTTTACACAAAGGCACAGTTCCCCTTTTGCCTGGGCTGTATGATATAGGATGTGAATTACAGCAGATTCCCTGAGCAGGAATGAAATTTATGGTGAGGATTCAGAAGGCAGCGTTTGAGATTCATGGATTTCTAAATGTGCAGGCCACCATCAGTATCTGATATAGCTCAGGCAGTATTTTTGTTTTTTCTTGTGTAGCTTACGGTCTGTGATTTTGTTTATCCCTCCTGCCAAATGTACTGTTACAAGAGTAGAACATTACATGCTCAATGGCTTAAAAGGCCAAGGAGGATGGAACATGAGCATGAGCCCCAGTGGAAGACGTGCAGGGCCTGGAACAAGCGCCTCTAAGGGGAAGAGCAAGCCTTCACCAGCGAGCAGGGCTGTGCTGCTCTGCGTTTGCTGCAGGTGGAGAGGTGTCTTCTTTATCAGCCGTGACAGCTGGCAGTCGAAGGAGCCGTGCATTAAGATGCTACCAGAGGGAGAGCAGGGGCCAGGGGAGCCCGGCTCTGGGGCCTGCGGTGAGGACAAGCACTCGGCTGTGGGCCAGAGGAGACTCCCCTTGTTTCACGGAGGATCTTTCAGGTTCTTTGGCATTCATCACAGAATCCTGCTGCATAGAATATACAGGATTTCTTAAGAAAATCAACCCACTATTTTCTCTTCATCAAAATGGGGAGGCAAATGTGGCTACCTTGAAGAGAAAGTACCTTGCCTGTGGGGAACTCACTTGAATGGTGAACTGTGTGTCCCTCCAAGTCAAAAAGGTCACCTCAAAATGAGAGGTGAAGCCAGCTGGGCTTCTGGGTGGGGTAGGGACTTGGAGAAAGTTTGTGTCTAGCTAAAGGATTGTAAACGCACCAGTCAGCACTCTGTAAAAACGCACCAATCAGCGTTCTGTGTCTAGTTAAAGGTTTGTAAATGCACCAATCAGCAGTCTGTAAAAACGCACCAATCAGCACTCTTTGTCTAGTTAAAGGTTTGTAAACACACCAATCAGCACTCTCTAAAAATGCACCAATCAGCTCTCTGTGTCTAGCTAACGGTTTGTAAATGCACCAATCAGCACTGTGTAAAATGGAGCAATCAGCACTCTGTAAAATGGACCAATCAGTGCTCTGTAAAATGAACCAATCGGCAGGATGTGGGCGGGGCCAAATGAGGGGCTAAAAACTGGCCACCCCAGTCAGCAGTGGCAGCCTGCTTGGTCCCCTTCCATGCTGTGGAAGTTTTGTTCTTTCACTCTTTATAGTAAATCTTGTTGCTGCTCACTTTTTGGGTCTGCACTGCCTTTATGAGCAGTAACACTCACTGCGAGGGTCTGTGGCTTCATTCCTGAAGTCAGCAAGACCATGAACCCATCAGGAAGAACAAACAACTCTGGATGCACCACCTTTAAGAGCTGTAACACTCACTGCCAAGGTCTGCGGCTTCACTCCTGAAGTCAGCGAGACCAAGAACCCACCGGAAGGAATAAACTCCAGACACATCTGAACATCTGAAGGAACAAACTCCAGACACACTATCTTTAAGAGCTGTAACACTCACCACGAAGGTCCACAGCTTCATTCTTGAAGTCAGCGAGACCAGGAACCCACCAGAAGGAATAAACTCCGGACACAAAAATATCAAAGGTGTTGAGTTTAAGGAGAGTAAAGCAACTTTTCCAGCTCTTTCTGAAGCTCTGATTAAGAATGGGTCTTGGTATTTCCAGGTCACACTGCAGAGAGGAAAGCCAGGAGGAGGCGGGAGTGAGTCTCTAGGCTTGTGCTGTCCATCCTGGACACTTGGAGAAAGAGCGGTACATCTGGGGCTGGGAGAAATCACTTCTCTGCCATAAAGACGAGAAACTATACCAGGCTGAGTGCTGTGGCTCATGCTTATAATCCCAGCACTTTGGGGGAGCTGAGGAAGGAGAATCGCTTGAGGCCAGGACTTCAAGACCAGCCTGGGCAACATAGTGAGACCCTATCCCTTCATTAAAAGAGTTAAAAAATAATAATAAAATAGCAAAGGTGGTCACATGTTTTGTGGAGGACTGGAGGCCTGGGTCTTCACCCAGCATGCTCCGTTCTCAGGACTGTGCCTGGCATTGCTCTCAGCCTTGGCTTCAACTCCACCAGGCCCAGAACTGGGTGCTGCTGCTTCTCTCCCTCCGTTCTCTTTGCTCAGTCAACAAGCCCTTCCTGAGCATCTGTTGTATAAACTCACTTTGTTGGGATGTGTGAGAGGGTTTGCAACACCATTTCACAGCAGAACTCAGGCCTCTGTGAGTTCCGTCTATCAGTATTGAGTGTCTACTATGTCAAAATGCCATGTGGAGATGAAAAAGAAAAAAATAGAAAACACAGACATTACTGTGATGGTGAATTTTATGTGTCAACTTCACTGAACCATGGGGTGCCCAGATTAAACCTTGTTTCTGGGTGTGTCTGTGCGGTGTTTTCAGATGAGGTCAGCATTCACACTGGGGGAGTCGGTAAAGCGGATCACCCTCTCCGTTGTGGGGCGCGGCATCCAGCCTGGTGAGAGCCTGGGTAGAACAAAAGGAAGAGGAAGGAGACCTTTGCCTCTTTTTTTCTGCCTCACTGCTTAAACTGAGACATTTCTTCTCATCTTCTCTTGCCCTTGAACTGGGGGTTACACCGTTGGCTTCCCTGGTTCTCAGGCCTTCAAACCCTAAATTACACACTAGCTCTACTGAGTCTCCAGTTTGCAGATGGCAAATGGTGGGGCTTCTCAGCCCTGTAATCACATGAACTAATTCCTCATTGTCTATCTATCCATCCATCTATCTCTGTCTACCCATCTATTTGTCTATCCATCCATCCATCCATCTGTTCAACCATTTCTACATCTATCCATTCATCCATTCATCCATTCATATCTATCCATCCATCCATCTGTTCAACCATTTCTACGTCTGTCTATCCATCCATCCATTCATCCATCCATCCATTCATATCTATCTATCCATCCATTTGTGTATCCATCTCTGTCTGTCTGTCTCTATCTATCTATTTATTCATGCATCCACCTCTATCTATCTATCAATCATCTATCCATCTATCCATATCTATCTATCATCATCAATCATCTATCCATCTATCCATATCTATCTATCATCTATCAATCATCCATCTATCCATATCTATCTATCATCTATCAATCATCTATCTATCCATATCTATCTATCATCTATCAATCATCTATCCATCTATCCATATCTATCTATCTATCTGTCTGTCTATCTATCTATCTATCTATCTATCCATCCATCCATCCATCCATCCATCCATCCTATCGGCTGTGTCTCTGGAGGACTTGACTAGTACAACCACCCTTAAGGAGGTTTTGGTTTGGAGAGAGAACTTCCTTCCTGTCTGCCCGCCTGCCTACCATGCTTGTTAGGTTATTATTTTATGGTGTTTTTCTTTTGGCCCTTATTAACCTACCAGTCACTGTGCTGGGCTCAGGGGGTACACCAAGCTGCCGTGTCTAAGCTTAGCTCTAGGGGAAATGCACACAGAGGCTAAGAGGTCATGGTAAGAGGCTGAGACTCGAAATGGTGGTGGTTAGGGTGGTTTCACAAGAAAATTACAGGTTGGGAAGAAAAAAAATCCTGGGGAAGTAAAATAAAGGTTAAGTTCATCTAAAAGTCACCTTTTCCCAGAGATCTTAAAATACCTGGAGCAACAGTGATTGCTTCTCACTCTCCTGTATCCCTGAATTCTTGTTCAGCCCTAAAAATAGAAGCACTGAAAGCTTTCCAAGACCTTCCTGAAACAACATATTTGAGACCACATAAAAATATTTTATGATGACTTCTGTAGCCTGATTTCTTTCCATGTGTGACATAGAGAGTTCAAAGTCATTTCCACTGAAAACAACCCTCTTCTGATGCCCGTACACTGCTAACCACAGCCACTGCATCCCAGGGTGTGTGTGAGGCAGTTCAGGTGAGGGTTGCTGTCCCTGGCAGAGTGAATCCATTTTGGAAAGTTTCTCAACAGGGACACCCTTGTGAGGAAAGATCAGAGAGGTCTGTCCCAGTTAGTGGTGAAACATGTGGTGGCATTTACAGAGAATTTTCTGCTTTCAATGCACAAAAATAAGTCAGCTGATTACTTTTCCTGTGCAAGGGTATCCTGCCGGGAATCTCAGTTCTGTTTTTATTTTGAAATGGCTCCAGCAGAAAGATCCAAAGTAATTAAGCTTATTGCTGAAAGCATTGGTGTATGACATTAAAAAATATGAATCCCTTATTTAGAACCAAGAAGCAGGGAACTACTTGTTAAATACTCCAAGGAAACTAGAAATCTGCCTAATACCTTTTGACTTCTAAAGGAGTAACTGGTGCACCAACTTATTAAACTCAAAGGAAGAAAAAAAAAAGCAAATGTTCTGAGGAAAAGAAGGGAAATTCCTTAGTTTCAGGTTTCTATTTCAATTATGAGAGCTCAACTTTATTTTTTTTTTTAATTTTTATTTTTGGACAGACTCTTGCTCTGTCACCCAGGCTGGAGTGCAGTCGTGTGATCTTGACTCACTGCAACCTCCACCTCCCAGGTTCAAGCCATTCTCCTGCCTCAGCCTCCTGAGTAGCTGGGATTACAGGCACTTGCCACTACGCCCAGCTAATTTTTGTATTTTTAGTAGAGATGGAGTATCAACATGTTGGCCAGGCTGATCTCGAACTCCTGACCTCAAGTGATCCACCTGCCTCAGCCTCCCAAAGTGCTGGGATTACAGTGTGAGCCACTGCGCCTGGCCAACAGCTCAACTTTATTAAGATTTGAAAATGTTTAAATATTGGTTACCACATGATTTAATTTACTTAAGTTTCCAAACTTAGTTTCAACTTCAGTTTATATTGAGAAATTAATCTCAGATTATTATTTTTTTTTTTTTTTTTGAGATGGGAGTCTGGCTTTGTTGCCCATACTGGAGTATAGTGGTGCAATCATGTCTCACCACACCTTTGACCTCCTGGGCTCAAGCAATCCTCTCACCTCAGCCTCCCAAGTAGATGGTACTATAGGCATGTGTCATCATTCCCGGCCAATGTCAGATCTTTGATACAAAGTTAGGTTTGTCTTTAATTTCATCTCTGTGTAAAATAAGCTTTAACATTATTTTAAAACTCAAAATTAAAAAAAAAATGTAAGGTAGGGATAGCGCTAAGTCTAGTTACTTATTTAGGATTGATCAGGTTGGAATGTACTTAATTTTGAACAACCCGTAGCTCTTATGAAATGCAGATGATATTCATGCTTCTGTCTTCTTATATCAAAACCACGAGCTCTGCATCAAAATGTACTGGCACAGTAAGTCTGTGTGAATAAGCACAAGCATAAAAATCTCTACTGAGATCTGTCTGTAATAATAAGTGTTTGGGAGTAGCCTAATAATATGCAATAAGTATTAATAATATGCATTGTACACAGTATGCATTATCTACTGTAAAATGTATTACACAATTATGATTATTGTAGTTCGTAATAAGTGTTGGCTAGCTGGCTTTGCTATCTCTTGGCTAGGCTCACTCACGTGCCCAGGAGTCAGCAGGTGATTGGTCGATCTCGCTTGGCCTTGGCTGGCTGACTGAGGTGACTGGGCTGACTTAGGATGGTTTGACTCACAGTTTGTAGACTACAGTGGTGCACAAATGATAGGCAGCCAGTAGGAACTGTACTTTGAGTACCCATACATTCTGTTTTTCACTTGCAGTACAGTATTCAATACATTACATGAGATGTTCAACACTTTATTATAAAATAAGCTTTGCGTTAGATGATTTTGCCCAATTGTAGGCTAATGTCAGTGTTTTGAGCATGTTTAAGGTGGGCTAGGCTAAGCTAGGACATTCTGAAGGTTAGGTGTCTCAAATGCACTTTTGACTTGATGATATTTTCAACATATGATGGGTTTCTTGGGATGCAGCCTCATCGCAAGTCAAGGAGCATGTATATTGACAACAGAGACTAAATGGAAACATGCAAGGATGCTTGAGGGCGAGGCTCGAAAGTGGCACATCACCACTCCCCTGCATTCCACTGGCCACACGCTTCTCAAGGCTGGCACAGATTCAAGGGATGGGTGCTTCTTTGGTGAGAGTTGCCACAAAGTCATACGACAAAGATTGTGAATAAAAAGAGGGGTGAAGAATTGGGTCATTCATGCAATCAAGTTACACAGCCTGCTATGAAGAGTCAGGGCCAGGGCTATGATTCGATGCTGGACTCTGAGGCACTGGAGGAGGCGAGAGGGTCCGGGAGTTAAGGAAGGATATTTGCAGCTCATCGTGGGCTTCACAATGACACCCTGTAATTACTTGGTATTGGAACGGTCTCCCCATTGATTCATATCCATTTTGATATCGGATGAAAGGTAGACTTTTCCACAGTAATGTTTGCATTTTTAGAGGAAATAGCCCAAAAATGGCAATCGTTTGCTATTTTATTTGGTTTTCACATGCTTTCACTTTAGTATCATGGCTCGCAGTCTCAGAACCTGAAAGTGGCCTGGGCCCTTCGGCCCTCTGAGCGAGCCTGACAAAGGCAGGCCTGTGGCAAACCAACAGGTGCCCCTAAAACAGCCTGTGTCAGGGAGGGAGTGCGTGTACTGGGAAGCACGGCCATGGCTTGGCACAGGGCGAGGAAAGAACACCAGACTGGCACCATGGGAGCCAGGGTCACGTGGCTACCAGAATCTCCTGTGGAGTGTGAACTCCAGCTTTGAATTCTGACTCCGATATACTAAGTAGCTGGCGTGACCTTGTCAAGTTGCCTAACTTCTCTATGCCTCAGTTTTCTCATCTTTCGAGTGGAAAGAAAAATAGTTTCTACCTTATAAAATTGGTAAGAAATCAGTACAATAACAATAACAAAGCATTTAACATGGGCTTGGTGCACAGTAAGCAAGATTTCTGTTATTATTTAGTCATCAGTTAATTTGTTGTTGGCCAGGTGCAGTGGCTCATGCCTGTAATCCCAGCACTTTGGGAGGTCAGAGCAGGCAGATCGTTTGAGGTCAGGAGTTCAAGACCAGCCTGGCCAACATGGTGCAACCCCATCTGTACTAAAAATGCAAAAATCAACCGGGCATGGTGGCGGATGCCTGTAATCCTAGGTACTCCGGAGGCTGAGGAAGGAGAATCGCTTGAACGTGGGAGGCAAAGGTTGCGGTGAGCCAAGATCATGCCACTGCACTCCAACCCAAACGATAGAGCGAGACTCCATATCAAAAAAAAGAAAAAAACTTGCTATTGGTTTGGATCACGGGAGGGAAAGAGGGAAGCCCGTAGGCTTTCTGAGCAGTGGGCACAGTCAGCAGGGACACTGCGCACTGCAGGTGGGTGGAAAGCATGTTCTGGTGGGAGGAGTAGGCACAGAAGGCTGTGAAGATGAGCTTCCCAACCATCACTGTGACCCAGGGCTGCCCCTGCTTTTACTTGTCTGCTGCTTTACGGCAAAATTGTGCCCTTCTCTTTTGTTCTTGGTAATTATTTTAAATTGAAAACTGTACCTTCCCATAAATAAGAGTTCAAGCAATCACAGACTATATTAAATAAAGAACAAATTGCCAATTTACAGGCTTTCCTCAGATAATCATTAGTTGTGACCATTTGCTGTAATGTAAAATGAATTGGTTTTCAAGAATACCAAAATTAATTGTATTCCAAAGCAGTTTCCATTTTAGGTGGTCAATTAACTTTCTTTCCTACAAATCTTTTGTGGTTAAGGACATTTTAGTGCTGTTAGAAAATAGCAGGATCACCATTCTCTTATTCTTATGTTAATAATCATATTTTTTAATTACTCAGATTCTCTCTCCCTGGGGAAGAAACAAACTGCTCTCAGATTATAAATTTCTACAGTAGTCATCTCCCCCACGCACAAGCCAGTTAGAGAGATGTATTTTCCACTAAATTCTATCATACAAATGTTTCCCAGGGCAACAGCAGAGATGAACTGTGATGAGAGCCAAAGAATTTTTAGATAAGTGGGTTCAAAGGCTAAGCAAGACGAGCTGGAGCTTTGTTTGTAAAATTTGGTATTGCTAGATAAGACAAATGAGAAAATGCTTTCTTGTCTCTTTTATCATCATCAGGCGTGTAGAGAAATGTGTTAACCCTATTTTTAGCTTCTGTCAACCTGATGCTTTAACATCTGTCTTACAGGCAAATGCCAGGCACATCTTGTTCTTGACAACCCATGCCTGAGTTTCCTCACCTTGGCCTCTGGTCTTCCTCCTCGCCCCACACCTCCCTCCTTGCAGGGAATGTGCTTTGCAAATATAAACCAGCGATTCATAGCACACACCCCAAATGCCTCCTCCTCACACTCTGAGCCACTATCCCTTTAGCCTAACCACCCCAAAGCCAGATCCCAGACAACTAGAGAGAGCACCCATGCCCCACAGCCCACCGAAGTTATTAAAGTTGCCCAATCTTAAGCCTGCTGTTCTGCCTCCCCCATCCCTTCCTGTGGAAATGAAAGGCCTTTGTCCACAGCCCTTCCCCACCCACTGCTTCATTCTGTGGCCTCCTGATGGTGGGAAATGTCTCCTGGAATCTGAGTATAACAAACATGTTTTCAATGGTGGTTATCTTGTGATCTGTTGGCCTTACCATATCTGAATAGTAATAAAACTAAATTAAAACAAGACTGGAACTGCGTCTGGCAAGATCTGTTCCCAAGGGCTCCTGCCATGTGCCATGGCACCTCCAGGGAGTATGGGCTGGCGAGAGAGGTTTGCCGTGGGGATTACCCACAAGGAGCGCCTGTTAAACTGGGACTTCCTGCCACATTGTAAATGCCACCTAACTCCAGAAATTGCCCTAAAACATCAGGAAATGGAGCAAGTGGCGAAGTCTTTGCCCTAGAAAGGAGGTGGCAGGGCCTGACACTTCACATATACCGAGACGTCTATCAGATTATGTGTTTTCCTGCCACTCAGGTTTGTATCTCATGAATCCCTTATGTTTAAAATTATCTGTGAGTGTCTGGCTTCAGCTCCACCATATAAAGAGTAGGAAGTCATAACTCCCATCCTCACAAAAAGAAAAAAGCTGAACAAACTGAACATCAGTGACTTTCCTCAGACCCATCAGAAAATTGAGGTCACGCGGTAATCTGCCACCCTTAAGCCTGGAGACTTGGGAGATACAGAGACTCACAGCTGAGGTCAGCTAGGCCCAGGCAGAAGTCATGGGGCCAGGAGTGGGCAGGAATAGCCCAGTTGCAGAGGCTGAGCCTAGACCAACTGGGGAGTTAAAAACATCTGGGATAGTGGTCTTTGTGGGCCCCCCAGTCTTCACTGGTTTTATCCGTAGGAGCACCACTGGATTTTTGCAGTGAAAATCAGAGAAAAATCTCCTGCTTTCAGGCAGAGATGGGGGAAAAGTAGCCCTTTGAAATAAGCCCAGAGCATTTTCTGTAACTAAAGCCTACTCTCAAGGGAAACCACTTTTCTAGAGCCTCATCTGACCTGGAGGAAGGGCAATTTAGAGAATTCCAGGCCTTTAATAGCCTCTCTGTCTCATTTTAGGGGGGAAAAAGAAGAGGCCAAGAAATATATCTGAAGGTCGGAGCCTGGGGTCTGCTAAAAATGTCCCACTAAAGTGGGACATTTTAGAGTACAGGCCCACTAAAAAATGAAATTAAGTTATGAGGGTGTAGAATGCTTCTCTCTACAAACACCTTCATCAGGGCTCCAGGGCAACCACAGTGGACTCCAACTGAGAGAGTTACAAGATAAAGACTATTAAGAACAAGTTCTTAGGGAAACCAAAGATAACACAGGAGGAAACAAAACAAAACAAAACAAACTGCCAGTGAAACTAAAGGAAACCGAAGCTTCTGGTACCCACAGCCAAGGTGAACATTAAACATGCCCGATTCCAAGCCTGAAGAGCGTAACACTTCACACTAAAAACCGGATTACTTCGGTTCTTATTGCCAAATGCAACACGTCCAAACAAAACAGAACCAAGCAAACAAAAACCACACAAAACCCCAAAACACAATCTGAAGACACAAATCAGGCATTAGAACCGGATCTTATATGACACATATT
This sequence comes from Chlorocebus sabaeus, assembly GCF_047675955.1. Taxonomy (NCBI): domain Eukaryota; kingdom Metazoa; phylum Chordata; class Mammalia; order Primates; family Cercopithecidae; genus Chlorocebus; species Chlorocebus sabaeus. Next base: position 2,769,091 of record NC_132929.1, on the reverse strand, counting down.
TTGGAATTATCAGATAAGGAATTTAAATTAATACATTAAGGACTTTAATGGAAAAAGTAGACAACATGTAAGAGAAAATGGATAATATAAGCAGAGAAATGGAAACTCTAAGAAAGATTCAGAAGGAAATGTTTGAAATTTTAAAACATATTGTGAAGAAATAATGCTTTTGATGTGCTCATCAATAAAGTGGACAGAACTGAGGAAAGAATCAATGCTTTGAAGATATGTCAATAGTAACTTCCCAAATGAAGTGGAAGAGACAAAAAAAAAATGGAAAAAACGGAACAGAAGATCCCTAAACTGTGGGATAATTATAAGAGATGCAATATATGTATGTACTGAGAATATCAGAATAAAAGAAGCAGAAGAAATACTTGAAGTAATAATGCCCAAGAATTTTCTAAAATTAATAACAGATACCACATCACAAATTCAGGAAGCTGAAAGAACAACAAGCAGGATAAATACCAACAAATCTACAACTGGGCATATCATATTCAAACTTCAGCAAACCAAAGACAAAGAGAAAATCTCGAAAGAAGACTGGGATGTAGGGGGGCTCACCTAGAAATGAACAGGGATAAGAATTACATGAGACTGGCTGGGCATGGTGGCTCATGCCTGTAATACCAGCACTTTGGGAGGCCGAGACAGGCAGATCACCTGAGGTCAGGAGTTCAAGACCAGGCTGGCCAACATGGTGAAACCCCATCTCTACTAAAAATACAAAAATTAGCCAGGCATGGTGGTGCACACCTGTAATTCCAGCTACTCGGGTTACTGAGGCAGGAGGAGAATCGCTTGAACTCGGGAGGCAGAGGCTGTAGTGAGCAGAGATTGCGTCACTGCACTCCAGCCTGCGCGACAAAGCGACACTCCATCTCAAAATAATAATAATGACAACAATAATAATAATTACATGAGACTTCTCATTAGAAATCATGCAAATAAGAAGAGCATGGAGTACATATGTTAAAAGTGTTGAAAGACAAGTCCCACCAACTTAGAATCCTGTATCCAGTGGCATTATCCTTCAGGAATGAAGGGGATGTAAAGACTTCAGATAAGGAAACACTGAGGAAATTTTTTTCCCCAGTAGTTACTCTTCCCCTGCAAGAAATGTTAAAAGAAGCTCTTCAATGACAAGGATTTTGATATGGATTAGAAATGTGGATCTAGATAAAAAATGGAAGAGCAGCAAAGATGAAATAAATGGAGGTAATTTTTTTGTTGTTACTCTGAATTGAACTAATAGATCATTGTTTAAAGGGATAACAAGGAGAATGTATTGAGTGAGTATAGCTTATGGTGAAGTGGAATGAATGCCAGCAATGTTATAAAGAATCGGAGAAGGACTTGGGAGTTCTGTGTTACAAGGTACCTGCACTACTTGAAGAACAGGATAGGGTTATTTGAAAGTGGACTTAGGTAAGTTGTAAGGTGCATTGCAAACTCAAGGGCAACCACTACAACTTTTTTAAAAAGATGTATAATTGATAATATAAAAGAGGAGAAAACTGAACCATATAAAATGCTCAATTAAAACCAGAGAAGGCAGAAAAAAGAGGAGACAATTTAAAAAGAAAAAGTACAATAAATATAAAACAGTTACAAACATGTGAGGAATTAATCAAAAAATATAAATAATCACTTCAAATGTGAAGTCTAAATATACCAATTAAAACACAGGAAGGGTCAGAGTAGAATTTTAAAAGACACCCAACCCAACTTGTGTACAAGAAACAAACTTTAAATATAAAAACACAGATAGTTTAAAAGTAATGGTTGGAAAAAGACATGATCTTAACCCATCGGAAGAAAGCTGAAGATAGCTACTTCAAGCGCAGACAAAAGAAATTTCAGAGTAAGACAAGTGTCAGAGAAAAAGAGAGGCTTTGCATAATGGTAAAGGGATCATTTCTCCAAGAAGATACATCAATCCCTAACATGTACAAACATAAAAACAAAGGTGAAAATATGTGACAAAACCTGATAGGACTGTAAGGAAAACCAGACAAATCCACTAGTATAGTTGGAGATGTCAACGCCCCTTATTAGTAATTGACAGAACCAGTGGGCAGAAAATCAGTAAGTATGTAGTTTAAATGAACAACACTATCATTCAACTGAATTTAATTGACATTTATATAATATTTTACCCAATTATGGAACAATATACATTCTTCTCTAATTCCCATAGAACATTCGCCAATATAGACCACATTCTGGGTCATAAAACATATTCACTAGAGTAAGAATCATGGCCGGGCGCGGTGGTTCACGCCTGTAATCCCAGCACTTTGGGAGGCCGAGGTGGGCAGATCACAAGGTCAGGAGATCAAGACCATCCTGGCTAACACGGTGAAATCCCGTCTCTACTAAAAATACAAAAAAATTAGCCGGGCGTGGTGGCAGCGCCTGTGGTCCCAGCTACTCGGGAGGCTGAGGCAGGAGAATGGCGTGAACCCAGGAGGCGGAGCTTGCAGTGAGCCGAGATTGCGCCACTGCACTCCAGCCTGGGCAACAGAGTGAGACTCTGCCTCAAAAAAAAAAAAAAGGAATAAGAATCACACATAGTAGTCTCAGATCACAATGGAATTAAACTTGAAATTAATAACAGAGAAATAGCTGGAAAATTTCCAAACACTTGGAGATTAAACTACACATGCCTAAAAAAGAACATGGGTCAAAGAAGAAGTCTGAAGAGAAATTTAAAAAAATATTTTGTACTAAATGAAAATAAAATTAGGACCTATCAAAAGCAGCGTTTAGAGGGAAATTTATAACATTGAATGCATATGTTAGAAAATAATAAAGATTAAAATAAAAAATCTAAACTTTCTTTTTATGAAAGTAGAGAAAGAAGAGCAACATAAACCTAAAGCAACCATAATAATAGAAATCATAAAAATCAGATCAGTAATCAGTGAAATTGAAAACAAGAAAGCAATAGAAAAAATCAACAAAACGGTGGCTCAAGTCTGTAATCCCAGAAACTCACAAAGCTACAGGGTGGGAGGCCCACTTGAGGCCAGGAGTTCCAGACCAGCCTGGAAAACATGGCAAGACCTTGACTCTAAAAAAAATAGCAAAAATGTGCCAAGCTACTCAGGAAGCTGAGGCAGGAGGATTGCTTTGAGTACAGGAGTTTGAGGCTACAGTGAGCTATGATCATGGCACTGCACTCCAGCCTGGGCAACAGAGCAAGACCCCATCTCTAAAAGAGAGAGGCAGAGAGAGAGAGAGAGAGAGACAGAGAAAGTCAGCAGAAGTAAAAGCTGATTATTTGAAAAGACTAATAAAATTGATAAAGCAATAGCCATGCTACCTAAGAAAAAAATAGAGAAGAAACAAATTACGTATATCCAAAATCAGTGAAAGGTCATGAATATTTATCACACATACATGAAAAGGATAATAAAGTAATATTATGAAGAAATCTATGCCCACAAGTTTGATAGCTTGGATGAAATGGAGGAATTGTCCTAAAAAAGCCACGAACTACTGAAATTCACACAAGAAGAAATAGATAATCTAAAGAGGCCTATAATAAATTATATAGGTTATATATATATAAATTATATATACAATAAACATAAAAATTATACATCATAAATATAGAAAAATTATATATAATAAATATATAAATATATAATAAATTATATATAACCTATAAGTTACATAGGTTATATGTATATAAGCTATGTATGTCTATCTAAAACTCTTAGATGATAACATAAGAGAAAATGAAATGACCTAGGTTTTGGTGGTAATGTTTTAGATATCACACCAAAGATAACATCCATTAAAAAAAGAACAAATAAGTTGGACTTCATTAAAATTAAAAACTGATCTGTGAGAAACACTGCCTAGAGAATGAGAAGACAAGGCACAGACTAGGATAAAATATTTGTGAAATACATATCTGATAAAGGACTTACTCAAAATGTAAAAAAAACTCTTAAAACTCAACAATAAAAAAATTAATAACTTCAATAAAATAGGAAGCTCTGAACACCTCACCAAAGAAGATACATAAATAAATAAGCGTATTAAAAGACTGTCAACATTTTATATCAATAGAGAATTATAAATTAAAACAACATGAGATACTGCTACAGAAGCATTAAAATGAATACAATTCAAAATACTGACAATACCAAATGCTGATGAGACTGTAGAACAACAGACACTCTCATTCATTGCTGATTGGAATGTAAAATGGCACAGCCACTTTGGAAGACACTCTGGCATTTTCAAATCAATCTAAAAATAATGTTTACCATATGAGCTAGCAATTTACTTAGCTGAGTTTAAGTCTTTCTCCCGTGACAAAACCTGTACATGGATGTTTACTGAAGCTTTATTCATAAGTACCAAAATTTGGAAGCAACCAAGATGTCCCTCAGGAGCTGAAGAGGTAAATAAACTGTGGTACAGTCATCCTTCAGTATCCACAGGGAACTGGTTCTAGGATTCCTGTGGATACCAAAATCCTTGGATGCTCAACTTCCTTATATAAAATGAGATAGTGTTCGCAGGTGACCTATATACTTCCTCTCATATACTTTATTTTTGTTTTTTGTTGTTTTTTATTTGTTTTTGCTTTTTGAAATGGGGTCTCACTCTATCACCCTGGCTTGAGTGCAGTGGCACAAACACGGCCCACTGCAGCCTCGATCTCCCAGGTTCAAGTGATCCTCCCACTTCAGCCTCCAAAGTAGCTGGTAGTACAGATGTGTGCCACCACGCTAGGCTAGTTTTTATATTTTTTTGTGGAGACACGGTCTTGCCATGTTGCCCAGGCTGGTCTCCAACTCCTGAGCTCAATGAATCTTCCCGTCTTGGCCTCCCAAAGTGCTGGGATTACAGGTGTGAGCCACCATTCTCAGCCTTGGATTTCATTTTTTGGAGCAGTTATTTTAAGTATATAGAAAAAATTGAGCCAATCATACAGGGAGTTCCTGTAGGCTCCCTCTCAGCCACACAATTTCCCTTATTCCTTAATATCTTATATTAGTATGGTATGTTCATTACAATTAATGAACTGATATTGATATGTTATTATTAACTAAAGTCCATAGTTACATTAAGATTCACTCTTTGTGCTGTAAAGTTCTATTGTCATACAGAGTAGTTTTATCACACTAAAAATAATCTGTGATACCTCTGTTTATCCCCATGCCACTGATTCCCTGGCAACCATTGATCTTTAGTTTTACCTTTTCTAGAATGTCATATGTAAGTAACCATAGAGTTGGCTTCTAGCTAGACTGGCTTCTTTCACTTAGCAAGATGTATTTAAGGTTCTTCCCTGTCTTTTCGTGACTTGATAGCTCATTTCCTTCTATTGCTGAACAATATTCTATTGCATGGATGTACCAAGATTGTTTATCTATTTATTATTGGCAATCATGAATAAAGCTTCTATAAACATTCATATGCTGGTTTTTATGTGAACGTAAGTTTTCAGCTCAATTAAGTACTTAGGATTGTGGTTGCTGGATCATACGGCTAGGTTTAGATTTGTAAGAAACTGCCAAACTGTCTTCCAAAGTGACTGTATCATTTTCTAATACCATTAGCGGTGAAAAGGTTTCTTTGGCGACCTTAGGTACTAGCAGTGGTTTGTATTTGAACGATTTTAATAGGTATGTAGTGGATTAAGTTTGCAACTTCCTAATGACATGTGATGTTGAACATTTTTCATATATGTGTTTGCCATTTATATATTGTATTACTTAGCTAGGGCTGCCATAACAAAATATCACAGAATAGGTGGCTTAAAAAACAGAACTGGATTTTCTCACAGTTCTGAAAGCCATAAGTCCAAGATCAAGGTCAGGAGGGTTGGCTTCTTCTGAGGCCTTTCTCACTGACGTGCAGATGAACTGGCTGTGTTTTCATACGGTCTTGCCTCTGTGACGCACATGTTATATCTCAATTTCCTCTTCTTGTAAGGATACCAGTTAGATTGGATTAGGGTCTACCCTGAAGACCCCTAAAGACTTCATTGTAACTTAATTATCTCTTTAAAGCCCTTCTCTTCAAATATGGTTACATCCTGAAGTATGAGAATTAGGGCTTCAACCTATGAATTTTGGGGGAACACAGTCAGCTACTAATGTATCTTCTTTAGTGAGGTGTCTGTTCAGATCTATTGTGCATTTTTAATAAGACTGGTTTTTTATTGTCTGCTTTTAAGAGTTCCTTGTATATTTTGGATATAAGTCCTTTATCAGACACATGTTTCATTAATATTTTCCTAATTACGTGGCTTGCCTTTTTATTCTCTTAATGAAGTCTTTCAAAACCAGAAGATTTTAATTTTAATAAAGTTCAAGTTTTCAATATTTTTTTACTCGGATTATGCTTTTGGTGTTGTCTATAGAAACTTATCACCAAACTCAAGGTCAACTACATTTTCTCCTTTCTTTTCGAACCTTTATAGTTTTTCCATTGTATATTAAGGACTATGATACATTCTGAGTTAATTTTTGTGGAAGAGATGAGGTCTGTGTCAGATTCTTTTTTTTTTTTTGTGCGTGTGGATGTCCTATTCTTCTAGCATCACTTAATAAAAATACACCCCACTCTGCATTCAGTTGGCTCTGCTGTTTTGCAGAGTCTCTGCTCAAAGGTCAGTTGACTATGTTTGTGTCAGTTTATTGCTGGACTTTCTGTTCTGTTCCATTGATCTGTTTGTCTGTTTTTTTCACCCTTACTCTACTGTCTTGATTACTGTAGCTGTCTAGTAAGTCTTCAGGTCACATACAAATACTACCTGACTTGAAGACTTACTAGACACCGACAATATTTTCTACAGTACTTTCTCCAGTATCGTGTTAGCAATTCCAGCTCTTTGTTTTTCCATACTAACTTTAGATTTGAATTCTTGTTTTCCACAAAATAACTTGCGGGGATTTCGATTGCTGGGATTTTGATTGGGATTGCATTGAACCTGTTGGCCAAATCAGGAAGCACTGACATCTTAACATTTTTGAATCTTCCTGTCCCTTACCATGAAACGCATCTCCATTTAGTTCTACTTTGCTAACTTTCATCAGAATTTTGTAGTTTTTCTCAAATAGATGTTACGTATATTTTGTTAGATGTATACCTTAGCAATTCGTTTTGGGGGGTACTAATGTAAATGGTATTGTGTTTTAAATTTCAAATTTCACATTTTCATTACTGGCATATGAGGAAAGTGATTGACTCTTGTACATTAACTGTATCCTGCAGCCTTGGCACAATCACTTATTCATTCCAGAAGGCTTTTTATTTTGTCAATTCTTTGGGATTTTCTACACAGCAATCACATTATCGGTTAACAAAGACATGCTTCCCAATGTGTATATCTCTCCCTTGCTTTTCTTTCTTTCTCTTTCTTTTCTTTTTCTTTCTTTCTCTTTCTTTCTCTCTTTCTTTCTCTTTCTTTCTCCCCTCCCTCCCTCCCTCCCTTCCTCCCTTCCTTCCTTCTTTCCTTCTCATTCTGTTCCCCAGGCTAGAGTGCAGTGGCACAATCTTGACTCACTGCAGCCTCGACCTTCCGGCTCAGGTGGTCTTCTCACCTCAGCCTCCCAAGTAGCTGGGAGCACAGGCATGTGTCACCATGCGCGGCTAATTTTTGTAATTTTTGTACAGACCGACTTTTGCCATATTGCCCAGGCTGGTCTCGAACTCTTGAGCTCAAGCCATCCGCCCACCTCGGCCTCCTAAAGTGCTGGTGAGAAGAGTCAGTTTTCTTGACCCTCTTCATGGGCGTTTCATTCAGCCCACTGCTGACCACTCCTCAGCGGAGAGAGCGTGTGAGCAAGTGCAGGAACCGGAGCGAACCAACACTGGACCTGGCTGGTCGCGCCTCTCCAGGGCAGCGGGCTGTGTGGACCCGCAGCAGCGTCCAAGCCTGTTACAGCCAATGCTCTTTCAGCTCTGCCATTAGGGGACGGCCAAGTGACAACCAGCGCAGTGGAGGGTGAGGATGGCAGCCCCCGCCCTCTGGCACCCAGGTTCTGGTCCAGCATTCAGGAAGAATCAGGTCACACGAGCTTTTGGGAAGGTGATGCGGCCGGGCGCGGTGGCTCACACCTGTAATCGCAGCACTTTGGAGGCCAAGGCAGGCGGGTCACCTGAGGTCAGGAGTTTGAGACTAGGCTGGCCAACATGGTGAAACCCCATCTCTACTAAAAATACAAAAAATTAGCTGAGCGTGGTGGCAGGTGCCTGTGGTCCCAGCTACTCAGGAGGCTGAGCCAGGAGAATGGCGTGAACCCGGGAGGTGGAGCTTGCAGTGAGCCGAGATCGGGCCCCTGCTCTCCAGCCTGGGCGACAGAGCGAGACTCCGTCTCAAAAAAAAAGAAAAAAGAAAAGTGATGCATGTGGAAGACGTTACTGAGCAGTGGGCAGCTCTCAGCAGAAAGGGAGGGGCTGAAGAGGGGATGGGAAAGTGTTTTTTTCCCGAAGCCCAGCCGTCTCTGGCAGGCCCCCTCGGAAACCACACTGTCTGAAGGTAGCCACGTCTATCCCTAGTCTCCAAGGCTCCGTTGCTTCTGTGCTCGCTGCCCAGCCGCTTGTATCCTCCACACTCAGCCACTTGTGTTGCTCTGCCAGCTGAACTCTTTTATGGGCTTAAGTCTTTTATGGGCACAGGATGGGGCGGGGCAGGCCAAAAAGGCAACGTTTGGTCAGAAAAATGGGGTCAGCTGTTTTCACTTAGGGCCACCCTTCCAGGCTTAAGGGTGGAGTTTAGCCAAGAGCCCAGCGTTTCTGTGTCACTGGGATTACAGGTGTGAGCCACTGCCTGGGCCTTTCCTTTTCTTTTTGGGTTCTTTTTTTTTTTTTTTTCTTCCCTGAGATGGAGCATCACCCCGCAACCCAGACTGGATGGCAGTGGTGTGATCTCGGCTCACTGCAACCTCCGCCTCCCAGGTTCAAGCAATTCTTTGCCTCAGCCTCCCGAGTAGCTGCAATTACAGGCACCTGCCACCACGTCCGGCTAATTTTTTATTTTTATTTTTATTTTTAGTAGAGATGAGGTTTCACCATCTTGGCCAGGCTGGTCTTGAACTCCTGACCTCGTGATCCACCACCTGAGCCTCTCAAGGTGCTGGGATTACAGGCATGATTCTTTTCTTTTCTATTATTGCATTAGCTGTGACTTCAGTACAATGTTGCAAAGGAGTGTTGAAAAGAAAACACAGGTAGATGACTAAACTAAATCAGAAGATAATACATGAACATTATGAAAATTTCAACAAAGAGGTAGAAAACATTTTTTTTAAACAGAAATTCTGGAGCTAAAGAACACAACCAATTGAACTGAAAAATTTCAGAGAGCTTCAACAGTAAATGTGACGGAGAAGAAAAGTCAGTGACCTTGAAAATTGGTCATATGATAGTACACAGTTAGAGGAAGCAAATGGAAGAGAACCTACAGGAGTTATGAAACTCTATGGAGTGAACCAATATATGAATTACAGAAGCTGCAGAAGAAACAGAAGAAGGTATTTCCTTATAGTCAAGAGAAATATCACGGGCAGCTGGAAGCCTGACGTGTGTGTGGACCTCTAGTTGAACAGTGAAACCTCAGGGGCTGGTTAGTGAATGGGAATCCACCCTGGGGGATCCAGGAGGGTTTATGAGCTCAGGCTTTGGCCCTGTCCTGCTTGACATTTTCAGGAAGGATTTAAGGAAGACAACTGTGTGGATTATAGGACAGAATTTGGAAATTTAGAAAATGAATGCTGCCTCAGCAGATCAGATCACAGCCAGACGGATTGGACAGTGGTAATCATAGTGAACCAAAGGCACTGGTGGAGGGAGAATTGACTCAGCATTGGCAGAAGTTTAAAAATATTAATAAAAGACTGTAGAATTTTGGGGAATAAAAAGGCTGGCCAGAAGGACAGGTATTTTAAGAACAGGTCAGTTTCTGCTGCATGAAGGAACCCCCAAAGCTGCCTCATTGGCGAGTCCCCCATGCACAAGGCCAGACCTCAGCCTCGTGTGCTGTCAGGAGCCAGTTACCCAACTGCACCCACAAAGGTCTCCAGGAGGGGAGGCAAAATGTTCGATACTATTTCCCTTATTTTAGCAGAGACATTTAATGGCAAGAGTAGTGGATTCCTTGTCTCTTCTTGTCAGTGTTTTCAAATTGACTCAATACTTCAGTGGGAACATTGCAGTCGCACCCAAACCGTTTAGAGAGCCTGTCCAGGTTTGGGACCTCCACTTGAAGCACAGGTGGTCTGTCTGAGCGTGGCTTTCAACTCGGTTTCCTCAGTCCCTGGCTCTACCTCCTTGCCAAGGCTCTTCACTGTGAGGTTTTAGGAGCTGAGTTGTATTCGTTCTGGATTTTGGACAGAGCCCTTTTAGTTCTCCCTTTCTTTCTCAATTGTTTTCCTCAGCTATGTTTCAGGGAACCAAGTCTCTCTACCCATCTAAAGGGTGATTTAGATAATGTCCCACTGTGGGCTAGTGGCTGGAAGCCACACTGCAGAGAGGATACAGATGTTGGATGGCAGATAAAGTGGGTGGCCCATATGCCCTCAGCTTCAGTGAATCCATATTTCTATTTCAGTAAAGAAATAAGCAACCTGACCTGCAAGGAGAAAGTCATCAGACCTACCCTAATTGGCAGGGAATATATGGGATAGATGAACAATTAGGTATTCCTATAAGGGAGTTCTTTCTCAAATCTAGGACAGAGTGGGGAGAGAGAATTCCAGAGACCAGGTTTAGCCGCAGATCCCAGATCTAGAGAAAAGGGGATGGAGACTCATAGACAAAAGAAACAAGGTAAAAAAAATCAAAAGCAGTATGTAAACCTATTTGGTGCCTGATTTAAAATAAACCAACTGTGAAATGATATTTTGAGACAATTGGGAACCTTCAAATATGGACTGGGCATTTAGATGGAGTTAGATTAATGTTAATTCTGTGAAATGTAATTATGTCATGGTGGTAATAATAAAATAGTCATTAGCAGTTAGAGACAATTGAATGAAGTGTTTATGGGATGAAATGATATATCCTTAAAATTCTCTAGCAAGTGATCCAGTACAAAACCAGTCAAAGAAAAAAATGGGGGTGAATGTGATAGATGATGCAAAGTTAAACACAGTATTGATCATTGTTGAAGCTGGAACATGGGCATATGGGACATTTATTCTATTCTGTTCTTTTGCTTATTTGAAATACCCGTAACAGTTTTTTAAAAAACAGTCCATCTAGAAAGAAAAGGATTGTTACTGTGATCTTCCCTATTAACAGATTTTTATGTTTTCAAATGACTTATTCTTTATGTATTGCTCATTGCATTGAGTTCCTACACCATCTCATATTAGGATCAGGCTGACAGAACAAGTAAGGAATCCAATAAGGGCTGACAGTTTGGAAATGCCTGGGGTGAGGGGGCCAAGAGCTAGTTTCTCCTCTGAGAATGGAAATGTTCTCTTTCCTTCCAAAGGCACACCATCGGGAGAGACTATTAACTAAACTACTGGGTTAAATTCAATTCACAGAGAAATAGGGCTTTCCAGAATATCCTCAAATCAATACTGAAAGACTTCTTGGAAAGGGCAACCAACAGCAAATCATAAGAAGCATAGACCCAAGCAGAAATCACATACAGTTAAATGGCTAGGGAAACATGTTTACTCAAAAGGCAATGAGATTTGGAGTTGTGTCCTAAGTGTTGTACTGTGAAATTTCAATTAGGAGCTAAGTGCTGTGAAATGGGCTGTGCTCAAGGACTTTGGCCGACCGTTAGACGTGCACTACAGTTTTCCAAGATATCAGGGTGAGCACTGGGATTTTGTTTGGGTTACATGGAAACGTTTTGATGCCTTTCGAGATGTGTGTTTTCTACCATGGGAGGCGAGATGGGTGCACTTATTCATACACGTGCACAAAACGTACAAGATGTTGGTGTAAAGTGTCACACTGGAAGTAAAACAAGATGTGAGGAAGTTCCCAGCAACTCGACACACTCACATTCCCTTAATGAGAAGAAAGAAAAAGACTTCATTATGGTCCCTTCCAGTAGGTTTATCATCTGAAACACAAAGTGAAGGCAGGTTGGAAGAGCACATTGTTTTCCTGTAGATGACTACACTCCTCAAAGCAGCTGCTCAGAACGGAATGTTTCTTTGGCTCCATCTCTGGGAGAGACGGGGGTGAGAGAGTAGTTTTGTTCAAATAGCGTTCTCAGAGTTGGTGAATTTAGTCAAGATTACAGATTTGTCTTTCTGCTTTAGGATCCCAAAATGGGATTACAGGAAAGGAGTTAATTTTATCATCTCACATGGAGACCGTTAAAATTCTCTTGCTGGGAAAATCATGGAAGATTGTCAAATATTGCCAAGACCTCCTTCCATCAATATTCGGGAGCCCAGCTTAAACCTGCTGTCAAGGTTCATGCAGAAAACAGGTGTAGTCAGCATTTTTTTTTTTTTTTTTTTGCCAGGCTTTAGAGAGTGTTGGTAAAACAAAAATGATTAACACATTTCCAGGAGAGAGCATGGCACTCACAGAAACTTGAGATACGAAATTCAAGTCATCAGAGTCTAATTCTGTGGTTCAAGAGCTGTGTGGCTTTGTGCAGCTTAATTACCCTTAGCTTCAGTTTTGTAATGCGAAAATAAGAATTATCTGGTTAAATTTGGTGGAAATAAAATAAAATAATAAATACTAGGTCTTTTCTAAGGGAACACTTAATACAAAGAAGACATGTTATAGAATCAGGGAACATGAATGCCTTGTACTGTATGATAGCGACATAAATGAGGTGCGATGGGAGTGAGGGTGACAGCTGAGGTGGTTTTCCAGGCAATGAGTGTTTGTTTTGGGGGACTGAGGTACGGAAGGAGGGAGGCATCCTGCAGGGGGTCTGCAGGGGACATCGGGGCAGCCAGGTGAGGCTGAACATCCCTTTGTGACTGTCATGGAGTTGTGAGGCCTCAGATGGGTACTTAATTTCCTGAATCTTCAGCTTCCTCACACAATATTAATGAAGGTTTAGAATTCTGAACTTAATATTTGGTAGTGGCACATTAGCATGGTTCATGCATCAAGAATGTGAACAGGTGGCCTGGGAAGCCCCCCTTTGCTCGGGTCCCATTGTAGCAGGACGAGCCGCAGACAAAACCCCTCAGACACCAAGTTAAAGAAGGAAGAGCTTTATTTGGTTGGAAGCATCAGCAAGACTCACGTCTCAAAAACTGAGCTCCCCCAGTGAGCAATTCCTGTCCCTCTTAAGGGCTTACAGCTCTAAGGGGGTCTGTGTGAGAGGGCGGTGATGGATTGAGCAAGCAGGGGGTACGTGACTGGGGGCTGCATGGGCCAGTAATCAGAAGGGAACAGAACAGGACAGGGATCTTCACAGTGCTTTTCCATACAATGTCTGTAATCTAGATAACATCACCGGTTAGGTCAGGGGTTGATCTTTAACCACGAGGCCCAGGTTGTGGTGCCGGGCTAGACAGCCTGTGGATGAAATGAAATGAAAAGCCTGTGGATTTCATTTCTGCCTTTTAGTTTGTATTTCTTCTTTCTTTGGAGGCAGTAATTGGGCATAAGACAATACGATGGGTGGTCTCCTCCCTTACCATCTTCACCCTTCACTAGCTGTTGTCCTCCCAGAGGTACTTGTTTGGTTTTCTGTGTTTGTGTTTGCTATTTTTTTTTTTTTAATTTATAAGCCACATTTTTTTTTTATTTTCTCACTTTCTTATTTAAACAAAATGGTTGCATAGAGCACATTCAATTGTTCTCCAAACTGCTTATTTCCCTTCACATCTTTTGTGAGAATATTTTAGAGGGAGTTGTTGAAAGCTGATCTCCAAATTCCTCTATGGAGACTTAATGATGAAATTATCTAAAAGTGCTGGTGCCACCCTGGTTTCAGATTACAAAGCCCCAGGATGGACCTCATCATAACGCTCTGCAACTTGAACATCTCCATTTACCACCTGTTTGCTGTGGAATGTGATCTACACGTGTGTCCAAATACCCACGGTCTGTCCCTGGTCCTACCCCAGCATTCCATCCCAGGGCACCCACGAGGGCTGCACAGTGCCTGGTCATTTCTCACAGGCCCAGGTCTGGAAGGACAACCCAACCACACCTGGTGCTCAGGACCTGCCCAAGGGCATGCAGCCCGCTGGGTCTGACATGAGTGATCAAAAAGAGGACTACATGCTGAGGCTTTCTCAGGCCTCCCCAAACAGAATTACTTGCCAGAGTGCTTTGCTCGATGTCTAAGGTAGTGTTGTTAGTGATAGCTATTGTGACTTGTCACGAATGCACCTGCCTCTGTATTAGACTGTGAGGTTTGTTGATGAAAAAATTTGAAGAGATTTATTCTGAGCCAAGAATGAGGACCATGACCTGTGAGGCAGCCCCAGGAGGTCCTGATGGCATGTGCCCAAGGTGGTCAGGCTACAGCTTGCTTTTATACACTTTAGGGAGACATGAGACATCAATCAATACATGTCAAATGTGCATTGGTTTGGTCTGGAAAGGTGGGACAACTTGAGGGGTGGAAGCTTCCACATAGGTGGATTCAAAGATTTTCTGATTGGCAATTGATTGAAAGAGGTAAGTTATTATCCAAAGTCCTGGACTCAATAGAAAGAAATGTCTAGGTTAAGATAAGGGGTTGATAAGACCAAGATTTTTTATCATGCAGATGAAGCCACCAGGTAGCAGACGTGGGAGCTCTTATCAGACCTAAAAGGTGCCAAACTCTTAGTTAATTCTCTCCTGGATCAGGGAAAAGATCTGGAAGGGGAAGGTAATTCTCTACAGACCATAGATTTTTCCCCACGACAAAGCTTTGCAGGGCCATTTCAAAATACGTCAAAGGAATATTTCTAGGTAAAATACTTTGACTTCTTTTAGGGCCTGCTGTCTGTCATGTGACGCTGTACTAGAGTCAGGGTGGAATTTGGTCTCTACTGCTACGAAGAGTCTGCTCTGTCAGTCTTAAAATCGCTATTTTAATGTTAATGATGGTCAGTCTTGCCTCAATCCCAAAAGGAGAAGGGTACCATGAGACATGCCTGACTCAACTTTCACTCGTGGTCTGAACTAGTTTTTCACGTTTCTTAGGAATGCCCTTGGCCAAGAGAAGGGTCCATCAGTGGATTTGGGAGCTTAGAATTTTATTTTTCATTTACAGGTGGTTGAAAGTGGGGCTTACCTGTCTTGTCTCTGGGGAGGTGATGAAGGTGGAAATCAAAGGTATCTTTCAAAGACTCCCCTGGGGTAGGCCAGCACACTCTCCGAAAATAAGCCCTTAACCTCCTCTGGTGGGGGACACTCTGCAGAGAGGAATTCAAACTCCTTTTGGCTCCTCGGGGGTCTCATTCAGCACTAGTTGAATCAATGAATGAATGGCAAGTTCCTTTGGAACACCTGCGGAGTCTGACACAACTTAGGTGTGTGATGATGGCAGAGCAACAAAATACCCCCACAGCAAATACAATGGCTTATGGATACCTGATTAAAGAGATTAGCAAAGGACCCCACGTGTTTAGTTGGCTCTGAAGTTTGAATAGTGTGCTCATGGAAGAGGATCTTCTCTTCTGAGTTGGGCAGATCTTCAACATGGCCACAGATCTGGCTTGTTTTTCATTCTCCCTGAGTAATGCATTTATGCCTTCGTTATCTGTAGGAAAAGCTTTTGCGTTATAAATCTGGGTCATTTCACAATACATTCTTGACACAAACCCCTGATGCTGTACTTGCACCATACTTTCTGTAGAAGCATCGTGACAACTGACGTGATGTTACGTTAATCCTGTGTCTGCTTCATGGTCTACCCATCCTTTACACGTGCTGGCTACTCAATGTGTGCTTCTGAATAAATGAATGAGTGAACTAATGAATTAATGAATAAATGAAAGCTGAAGAAGTGCCTACACCCTGCCAGTCAACTGTGGATACAGAAAATTAGGGAGAAGAGGCAGTCACTGTCTACCCTACCCTGTAATTCAGATTCAGGAGACAGATCGCCCCCAGGACTCCCTCCCATCCACTGCCTCAAGTGATTTTCACTCTGGCTAACATGGCTTGGATTTGAATATCACAGCTGACAAGCACAGGCATAGGATGTTCTTCTATATCTATCTAACATGAAGAAGCACGACTGTATTTTCTACCATTTGGTTTTATAAAACAAGAAGCATTCCTTACTGATGATGGTATGCGGTGTTTATAATGTTCTGGGTGATTAATTTGTTTTCATAAAGTGACAGTCCTACAAATGAAAGGAAAATCTAACTGAAGGCAAATGCTGAAGATCACGTGAAGCAGGCTTTAATTTTTGATATAAATAAATAGTCGACAGACCATAAACACATCTCTAGCCTTGAAAAACCATCAGGAAAACATTGCTTACGGCAACCAGAAGACCCTGCCCTTTCAGAAGCAGAGCTTCTCTCATCCGTTTCCATGGTGATTGAAGCTCTGCCATCTAAACACACCGTGGTCCCCAGGAGGAGCTGATGAACAAAGGCTGCAGAGGGATTACTAGGGAAAGACAAAAGTTCCTTCTCTCTCCTTTACCCTCACATTTAAATTCAACCTAATCCAAGAGGAGAATAGGAATAAACTGAATTGGAAACGTCCTTTGAACTGCAAATCATAGTCTACTGTGATTTTTATTTATTTTTTAAAAGTTTGAGGTTTTGTCTCCAATTTATACATTCAGTCTTTACGATTCCATGATAGGTTTTGGAGATAAATGGTGGCTACTTGGGGAGATAAATTCAGGTCTTCCTGGTGGCTGCAGGAGGAGGCTGTCAGTGAGGCTGGGAGACTGTGGCCCAGCAACTGTGCTGGTTCACTCTGTGTTTGTTCGCCTGAGAGCTGTGCCACATCAGTGCTGAAACCCACCACTCAGAGGGGCTGCATTCTGGTGTTGCATCTGGGGGAAAGAATAAAGCTCTGTTTTACTAGCACAAAGATATGCTGAAATTGCAACAGATTTTTACATATATGTATAATTTAAAAACTTTTTTATAGAGATGGGGTCTCACTATGCCACCTGGCTGGTCTTGAACTCCTGGGTTCAAGTGATCCGACCACCTTGGTCTCCCAAAGTGCTGGGATGACAGCGTGAGTCACCACACGCAGTCCAGAACAGCATTTTTAAGCTGTATACACGTGTGGTCAATAATAAATGTTTTCTGCTTAGGTAATAATGATGACCACCTGGAACACAGGACACCAGGCATTTCCGAGTGCTTTGTACGTGCCACGTCTCATTTAGTCCTTACAGCAACCTCCCAATAACCCCGAGACGGCCCTAAGACAGACGGATGATTAGCCTTGAAGAACAGAGATGATGAAAGTCAGAAAATCTGGCAGGAGTCCCTCCAGAAGACCCTGGTTTCTATGCCTAAGCCGATGCTCTGCTCTGAGATGTGCCACCTCCCACATCATGACTATACTTTGAAACACTCTAAATGTCAGGAGAATGTACAGTACAGAAAACGTATTCATGGGCCCTGGATGCCACGGGACCCTCTTACCCCAACCACAGAGCAGCTTCTGTAATGCCAGGTAGGAGTGAGATTTCCTTCTCATTGGAGTGCCAGATAAGGCAATGATGTAACCAAAGTCTGTCTTCAACCTTGACGCCTTGCTTACCATAAGGCTAGGAAAGATTACCTTGTAATCATAAAATGTAGTTGTACATTCACAGCACATGGTTGCCAGAGGAGCTATTGCTGGTCCCAAGATCGAAGTGTCTTCCTCCAGCTTCTAGGATTGTAACCATAATAGGTCCACTGCCGACGTGTGCAGCAAGTTGGTACGCCAAGACACTGCGTTGCAATAGAGAAGGTTTAACATCGGGCTGCCAAATGAGGAAATGGGAGGAAACCTCAAATCTGGTTCCCCAAGTGTCAGGCCTCTGAGCCCAAGCTAAGCCGTCATATCCCCTGTGACCGGCACGTATACATCCAGATGGCCTGAAGCAACTGAAGATCCACAAAAGAAGTGAAAATAGCCTTAATTGATGACATTCCATCATTGTGATTTGTTCCTGCCCCACCCTAACTGATACAATATATTCTCCCCCACCCTTAAGAAGGTACTTTGTAATATTCTCCCCCTCCCTTAAGAAGGTACTTTGTACGCCTATCCCACGCTTATAAGAACTAATGATAATCCCACCATCCTTTGCTCTCTTTTCAGACTCAGCCCGCCTGCACCCAGGTGAAATAAACAGCCTTGTTGCTCACGCAAAGCCTGTTTGGTGGTCTCTTCACATGGACGCGCATGACGCCAAGGGGGTAGCGATCTTCAGGATTTTGTAGTGGGTGAAATGAGGAGGTGGTTCATTGGTGGAAGAGTGCAAGGTGAAGTCATGGGTCAGGGAGATGAAGAAGCTGTGTTCCTCCGCCTATTCTGTTCCCCTGTAAGGGTCTTCAAACTGGTTGGCCTCAGCTGTTCCATTGGAATTCAGAATCTGGAAAACATCTTAAGCAATTCTTAAACAAAAGCCTTATGATTCTAATGTCAGGATCCTACCTGTGGGAACAATGGGGTGGCAAATGGTCAATAACTAATGCTGTTTGACTTTCAGCAACAAGGAAGTGGGTCCAAGTGCAGCCAGATTTCTGCTTAATTATAACTGGCATGATATTCCTGTCAACCCTTGTGGGGATGGTTTCAGGATTACAGACGAAGACCCTCTCTCTTGAAGATGGATGGAAAGTCAGCAACACATGGTCAGTTTGGAAGCACGGACTCAAGAAGCCATCGATCATTTCAGCTCTCTCTTTCCGCTAGTCCTTAGAATCCGTAGCTTGGGAACATCTGGGTCATTGGGCAGGTGTGCAGGGAGTGTGCAGTCACTGATACTCGGAATGCCTTAGCCAGATGCACAGAGAAGCCAGGAGTGGGTGGCCTGCAGGGAAATTCAGCTTCCAGAGTTTCTGTCACTGAAGTGCAGCATGGCCCACTCAGCCATCGAACTCCTACCGGTTTGTTTCATTTGCATTCACGTTGTCTTCCCAACCAGACTGAAAGGTCAACCACACAGACCCAGCTCCTCCCACCCAGCCCTCCCTGGGCCCACCCCAAAGCTGAGTGTGCTTCAGTTCAGTATGTGCAGTTTGGCTGCATGAGCATGGAAATCTGCAGAATGGTATTCTCAAACGTCCTTGAAACATCCCAGTGAGAAAGATGTGTGCTCCCTTCACTCATTAAAGTGATACATAATGCTTGAGGACCTCGCTTAGACATGGTCCTATTTGTGAAAGAAATAGACATTTTGTGATATAATTATCAAAACACAACATTGGGGCTAGAAGTGGCTTTCAAAATCATTTAAATGAATTTCATAATTTCACAGGTAAGTTCACAGTTAGCTCATGGTATTTGGATATATTACAAATAACGTGCCATTTCTAACAGCTGGGCTCTGGGGCAGCCAAATCGGACAACTTTTTGCAGTGACCACATAAACCAGTCTGCTGGCCAGCTGCCTATGCCCATGTCCATGGAGCCCAGGGTTGCATGGAGTAAATTTCCTTGGGCTTTCAAGCATGCTTTTCCCCTTCATAAGGTGGGTAAGTGGGAGTAGTTTAAAGGACATACAGCTGAATCTCATTATTTGAGGTGTTTATGTTCTGCAAAGTTGTTGTGAATACTGAATTAGCGAATTTGTAAACATCAAACCACTGCTTCCAGGGGAAATACAAGGTTAGGTTCCTGTGAGTGAGCCTCTGGTCACAATTTCATCAACTTTGTTTTGTGTATGTGTGTGTTTGTTTTTGAGGCGGAGTCTTGCGCTCTCACCCAGGCTGGAGTGCAATGGCATGATCTCTGCTCACTGCAACCTCTGCCTCCTGGGTTCAAACGATTCTCCTGCCTCAGCCTCCCAAGTAGCTGGGATTACAGGTGTGCACCACCATGCCTGGCCAATGTTTATATTTTTAGTAGAGACAGAGTTTCACCATGTTGGCCAGGCTGATCTTGTACTCCTGACCTCAGTTGATCTGCCCGCCTCTGCCTCCCAAAGTGCTGGGACTACAGGCGTGAGCCACTGCGCCCGACCGGTGTTTCATAACTTTGTTTTATGTGTGCTTCTGCCTAACGACCCCTTATTTAGTATACACTGTTGATTCATTAATATTGAACTCATGGCTAACAAAACCAAAACTGAACAAAACTTACCTAAGGCGCATATTTTCTCCATAAGGCGCAGCACATGAGCCAGCCCTTCCACACTATGCTTGGGGCCATTTTGAACAGTGAAACTACCAACAAAAAATGTGAGAAAGCTGGCACCAAGTAGACTGCAGAAAGGACCATTCCTGCGGCCTGGAGTCTGTAATTTGTTTCCTCACAGTTCTGGAGCCCGGAAGCCCAAGATCGAGGTGTGGGCACAATCGGTTCTTTCCAAGGCCACTCTCCTTGGCTGGCGGAAGGCCACCTTCTCACCCGCTGAGCTTGGATTCCGGTGGGTCCTCCGACCCACCAGAGCTGTCGTTTGTGGAGAGTCCATGCCTGGGGTTCTGAGCCCTCCACGTGTCGCCTGGGCGTCCTTTAAGAACCCTGCGAGTGGGGTTGAATGTGAAGCCCGCCCGGCCAGCGCGGGAGCCAAAGAGCAGGGAGGCCGAGGTGGGAACGCTGGTCCTGGAACCGGAGGCTCTACCCCAAGGCCTGCGTGGTAGCCGCTCAGGGGCTGCAGGCTGAGGGTGGAGCAGACCTGGGGAGACAGCCAGGCCAGGGGCAGCCGCGTCCATAGCGTGCGGAATGAGGAGCGCAAGGCGGGCAGAGCGCGAGACCTCCACCACCTGCGCCTCCGCCCTCGCTGCGCTCCCCAAATGCCCAGGAGGGAATCCGCTCCCAGTCCGAGATCCTGGGCTCGCGGGCTCCGGCCGGCCGCAAGGACTGCTGCATCTGGTTTGGGCTGGGTGGTCTGAGTTGGGGCTTGGGAGTTTTGAACACTCCCCATCGCTCTAATAGGAAGCCAGGATTCAGTGAGGAAGGCAGTCCGGGAGTTCAGGACTCGTGCACCTGCAGCCAAGTGAGAGCAGGAGGCCTGGGGCAGGCAGGGCGGCGCGGGGGGCGTCCACATACGCGCTTCTGTGTGTCCGTGTGCGCCCTCCCCACAGAAATGCGATCTATTTCGGGGTCGAAATTGATGCCCGATAACATTGCCTAGATTTGCTGCTGCCCCGGGTTTTTTATTTTTATTTTCCCCATATCCAAACAGCAACTCGAATGCCCTGGATTTTGCAAATAAATTTTCCATGAGAAAAAGGAGAGTGATGTCCCTCAGAGACTTCACTGGTGCGTGGCTTGAGGCCCTGCTCGGTGGCTCCCCCAGCGCTCCCAGGGAATCTGGGATCTCCGGCTTTCACGGGAGGCGGACCCCCAATTCCAGTTGTCCCCCAGTTCCCCCCACCCTCCATCCTTCCTGCCAGCTTCGTATCTGCGCCATAAATCACTGCGTTATGCAAATTGAAAAATCTGCCTGTAGTTCTTGCTAGGAGAGATCACCCACAAAAGTGAATTTCCATGGAAACCAAACGTGAAATGCAACAGAAAGGAGACGAAGTACAAATTAGACCTGCTGCCTAGTTTTCAGCTGCTTCCTGTTAGCGCCCCTCCTCCATTTATTTTAGCGTCTGCACTTTTAGACCAGAGCGGTGTTGTTGTTTGTTTCTTGTGGGCTTCAATTTATTCAGTTTGGGACAGGATGATTTACTGAGAGTGCTTACCTCTGTGAAAAGCTATTATATGGAGAATGGTGGCCATTTTCTCTCTTTTACTAAAGAAAGGAGAAAAGAAACCTTCATCCTAGTCAGAGGAATGAGGATATGCTTTCAAGAAGAACTTCCCAATGGAGATGGCTATGAAGTACTATGTAGGGATTGTAGGGATGACTGCTTCTTGGAAACCTTTTGACTGTAGGATAGCATATTAGTTTGATCAAGCTGCTGTAACAAACAGCACCCATAGCCAGGGCCTCAAACAACAAAAATTCTTTTATTCAGTGTTCTGGAGACCAGAAGTCCAAGAGCAAGGTGTTGGGAGAATGCGTTCTTTCCGAGCCCTCTCTCCCTGGCCCGTAGAAGGCTACCTTCCCACTGTGTTCTCACATGGTCTTTCTTCTGTGTCCACACATTCCTGGTGTCTCTCCGTGTCCAAATTTCCTCTTCCTGTAAGGACACACCAGTTAGATTGGATGAGGGTCCACCTTAATGGCCACATTTTAATTCCATTGCCTCATTAAAGATGCTGTTTCTAAATATAGTCACATTCGGAGGTGCTGAAGGTAAGGACTTCAACATAGGGATTTTGGGGAGACACAGTTCAGCTCATAACACATCACTTCCATTTGGAGAACATGATTTAGACTCCAGCACGTGAAAGTGGGGGAACTCTTCCTCAGAAAACTGATTCCACAAACAGGATACTGAGGCCTAAGGCGAGTTATGCAGTGTGGCCAACCTGATGAGGAGGGCTGAGGGGACCTCTGTGGACACCCTGTCCCAGCCTTCCAGTCCTGTAAGTCTGTGCTCCAGAATATGTAGAACTCTCCAGAAAAAACATGCTCCCATCAATGCAAGATAACATTGCTGCTGTGGCCAGTGGCACAGGATATGCTTCTGTTCTGACTGTGATCTGGGGAAGGTAATTCCTGGGGCTTCCAGCCTCTCCACCCTCCAAGTGATGAAGGAGAGGACCTGGGCATCCTGCAGCTTGGGACCACCTGCAGACCCATTCAAGGGCTCTTGATGCAATCCGGATGGGTTTGGTTTAGGATGATCTCTTTCTTTCTTTTTCTTTTTTCTTTTTTTTCTTTTTTTGAGATGGAGTTTCACTCTTGTTGTCCAGGCTGGAGTGCAATGGTGCAATCTCGGCTCACCGCAACCTTCACCTCCTGGATTCAAGTGATTCTCCTGCCTCAGCCTCCCAAGTAGCTGGGATTATAGGCATGCACCACCACGCTTGGCTAATTTTGCATTTTTAGTAGAGGGTTTCTCCATGTTGGTCAGTCTGGTCTCCAGCTCCTGACCTTAGGTGATCCACCCACCTTGGCCTCTCAAAGTGCTGGATGTGAGCCACCGCACCCGGCCAGGATGATCTCTTTCTAACGTGAACCCAATGTTAAATCTGAATCAGATCAACACTGGAACAATGATTCACACCTTTGCTACTCAGAGTGAGGGCCACAGACAAGGAGAGGCAGCACCACCAGGCAGCTGTGAGAAATTCAGAATCTTAGCTCTGCCCCATATCAACTGAGTGAGAATCCGAGTTGTCATTCAAGTTTGAAATTCTGCTTTAACAGAATTGTGTCTGTGTGGAGTTACAGGTTCTGTTTAGTTCACTAATGGTAGTGATAGAATTGTTTAAATCACTACTTAACGGCAGTTTCTAAGATGCCCAAATGCTTCAGAAACCAACAGTAAACACCCTGAGAATGTTACTGTCAAGAACTGTGAAGAGTTTATGCTACTTTCAAGGTAATAAGTTAGCCTACCACCATTTCCTAGATACTGCCAGAAGACATGAAACTCCTGGGTCAGAGACAAAAGACTATTGTAGCATAGAAGGCAGCAGGAGCTTCAGGTTCATATCAGTTCCCCCTACCCTCCACAGGCCATGAAGATGACACAGAGGGCCCAGGTGGACAGGACAGGCAGAGAGTTTGCATTACAGCTAAGGACCCCTGAGTTTAGGAAGCCCCAACCAATGCCACAGAAAAAGGCATTCTCTTTCTTATCCTGGTCAGGAAATAAATGTATCCTCTGCCCCAGAGGGAGACAGGGAGACACTATCTCTATCTTCTAAAGCTATTTGCTATAAAAATATCCTTGAAATGATAGTCTGGAACAAAAACTGATTCAAGAGGTACAAAAAGACCATGGGGAATTGCCTTCCAAAATTTGCTTTCTTGAATGTCCTTTTGTTCATCTGAAATCTCTTTCTCCATATCCTTGCTTGCAGAGAAACCCAGATATGTCAAAGTTTATAGTTAAGACATAGAGCAGCAATAAATAGGACCCAGTTTAAGCCTATCTCGAGCCTTAAGGAAACTTGCATGTAGGAACTGCATATACTAGAAGGTTGTAATTTCTATTTTGTACATAATGACCTGTTGGGATCTGTTTTCACAGAAATGCAGTGAATGGGTCAGAAGACTGTTCAGATTCCTTCTCTTGATTTAATCATGTGATGAATTAGTTAAAAGAATATAAACCAAAATAGTAATAGATGATAACAGTAGTTTCAATTTTTAACATACATTTATTAATGCACTTTGACATTCATGATCTAATTTAATTCTCAAAACATGATTGCTTGTCTTTTTCATGTGAAGACAGTCAAAGACATTAAATGACTTGCTTGAAATCATGGCTAATGTGGGTTAGCCAGGTCTCACATCCGCAGCTGCGACTTCCTAGTAGGGAAAATTTTAGCTGACACACATACCCAGTCAAGAGGAAAAAAAAAAATGGAAGTGACTTTCACAAATAAAAATCAATACCATTAATTCTACCAGGAAAGAGAATCACCAAAAAAGCACAAATGAATTAATTTTTCGCTTCTACAGACATTTTTGTAGCAACTTAGCACTTTCCAGGGAATGTTTTTTGCACATGCAGGATCATTAACAAGATTTAGCTTCTTCTCATGGCATTTACTCCCCTCGAATCAGGAATCTTGACTGAAACAGAATCTATAAGGGGAGTGTTGTTTGTTATACTGGAAGCCTGACTCTGAATTCATTCAATGAATGCTTCCAAAATACTACAGAAGAGCCTATTGTGGTATCACATTAGCTACCGTAAGCTTACTGCATGTGAAGCCCTCGTCTAATCGACTGTACTGCGTAGTGCCAGGCTTATTAACTCATATTGAGGAGCAGACTTGCAGGGAGACTTTAATATTCCATTCAGTATATTTTGAAGCATTTTAATGACAACTTTTCTTTTCTTTTTTTTTTCTATCTTTGTTTTTAGTCTACACATTATTGCCTGGACACCAAGGCTGTCTTTCTCCCGTCTTTGTCTTAGTGCTTTGCAGGGATAGGCTTGGATTGGCCTGTGGTTTTCTACCTATTTAGACATTCTCCTGATTTATTCATTCATCCTTTCTCATCCCTTTACAGGCATCGCATAGGTGCTTGAGAAGCTCGCCTGACTTCTGGGGCTTCCAGCCATTGGAGCCCAGATGGCCCCTTGATGCAGTTCCTGCTCTGTGACATGCCCGTCTCTGATGTTAAAAAACTTTTTTTGGAGGGAAAACAAATGGTATTTTTTTTTTTAGAACTTCTTAGTTGTAGATCACACGATTAGGTTTTTAGCCGACGTCTTCTTAAACATATTTCCAACTGTGTTTTCAAACAATACAGTTGCTTGGAAAATCTTCGGCCGAAAGAATCTAGTCTCAGTGTTGCTGACTTGAGATTTAAAACTATGTCAGACAGAGGCCAGCCCAGGTGAGGTTCCCTTTGTTATTCAGTGAAGGAGAGCAAACTAAAGAACAAAAAGGCAGGTGTTTGGACCCGGCATGACCATGTCACTACTTTGATGGTGGCTGTCATTTTGGAGGGTACCATTGTTCCATGCCACTGTCAAAAAGCTGTGGCCCATATTGAGGAGGAGGGGAGGAATCTTTTGCTGATTCCACAACAAAGAAAGTCAGAGAGAGGGTGGCTCTGTGTGGCTGGTGCTATGGTCTCACTGGTTTTCCTTCAAGCCTCCTGCTGGGAGTAAAAGGTGCGGGAAGTAGGGTCTTCGAGTGGATTTAGGGTGGGATGATTTTGTGTTTGGGGGCATACAGAGGATAACTGAGGCAGGACTGCTAAGCCCCCTTTTCAGTGGTTTGAGATTATATGCAACATACTGGAATCCAGGCTGGAACTGGTGAAATTGTACCAGCTTCCCTCAGCCGTATCTCGTCAACATCCCCCCGGCACACCGCTCTGTGGGCTCCTAGGGCTTTTGGAAAGGGGAACCTTGAACTTGACATGCCAGCTCCCTGCATTGTTCATAGGAAGGACACACATTCTTTTCTGCTTTTCTGGGCCATGGGGGCCCCATCAGGGAGAGGGAAGAAACAGGTGCAGATCCCACATCCTCATGGACAGGCCCTCCCTATGTCATGCTCCATCAGCTGCACTGTGTCTCCAATTTTAATGTGCCCTCAAGCCCGTGGGGACCTTGTTCAAATGCAGTTTATGTTTCAGTGGGTATCCATGGGACCTGAGATCCTGCATTCATTACAAGGTTCCAGGAGATGCTGGTACTGCTGGTACATGGAAACTTTCAGTATCAGGGGCCTGGAGAACCATTACCTCTACGCTCTTAACATTTGTATTTTAAATTTAATTTATAAAAGATATTTATAGCATTATAATTGACATACAATAAACTGCACATAAAGAATATAATTTGATATGTTTGACATATGTATAATAGTCAAGAAACCATCACCACAATCAAGATAGTCAACATATCTGTCACTCTCCAAAATTTCCTCATACCCCCGTAGAGTCATTATAATTGCTTCTGACCCTTCCAGGCAGCCACTAGCTGCTCTGACACTATAGACTCATTTGCATTTCCTACAGTTTTGTATCAATAGAGCCATAGAATGTTATCTTTTTTTTGCTTTGTCTTCTCTTGTCAAGCATAATTATTTTGAGATTTATTTATGTTGCAGCCTGAATCCGTAGTTCATTCCCTTTAATGTAATGGACATTTGGGTTGTTTGCAACATGTGGTTATTGCAGATGAAGCTGTGGTGAACGCTGATGTGCGTGTGTTTGTATGCACCTTGACTTTCAATCCTGTTAGGCAAGTACTTGGGGGTAAAGTGACTGCATCACATGGTAGATGAATTTTTAACCTTTTAAGAAACTGATAAACTGTTTTCCAAAATGATTGTGCCATTTTCACTTCCCCCAGCAGTGTGTGAGCGTTCCAGATCCTCTGAATCCCTGCGAACATCTGTCACCATCAATCTTAACTTTAGTCATTCTCATGTGTGCCTTGTGGTACTTTCTTGTGGTTTCAATTTGTACTTTTCTAATAAGTCATGATACTGAGTATCTTTTTATATGGTTACTTGCGATCCGTATATGTTCCTGGCTGAAATGCCTGCTCAAATCTTTTGTCCATTAAAAAAATGGGTTGTTTACCGGGAGGAGGAGGTTGCAGTGAGCCGAGATGGCGCCACTGCCTGCAGCCTGGGCCACAGAACAAGACTCTGTCTCAAAAAAAAAAAAAAAAAGAGTTGTTGTTTATTTTCCCATTACTTAGTTTTGAGAATTCTTTATATATTCTAGATTTTTTAAGTAGCTCTATGATTTGCAGATATTTTCTGTCAATCTGTAGCTTGTCTTTGGGCAAGCAGAATGATTAATTTTGAGCAAGTGTTTTTGATGTCATAAATATGAAATCTTTGCCTGACCTAAGGACACAGAGACTTCCTCCTATTTATACTTGTAGAAGTTTTTCATCTTAGGCTTTGTGTTTATGTCTAAGATAAATTTTTTAGTTACTTTTTGGCATAGGGTATGTATTTGTCTGTTCTCACATGGCTGATAAAGGCATATCTGAGACTGGGTAATTTAAAAGGAAAGAGTTTTAATGGACTCACATTCCACATGGCTGGGGAGGCCTCACAATCATGGCAGAAGGCGAATGAGGAGCAAAGTCACATCTTACATGGTGGCAGGCAAGAGAGCTTGTGCAGGGGAACTGCCCTTTATGAAACCATCAGATCTTGTGAGACTTATTCAAGATCCCGAGAACAGCCTAGGGGAAACCGCCCCTGTGATTCAGTTACCTCCACCGGTTCCCTCCCGTGACACATGGGAATTCTGGGAGCTACAATTCAGGATGAGATTTTGGTGGGGACACAGCCAGACCATATCAGGGTATGTATATATAATCTGTTATTTATTCCAGTGCCGTTTATAGAAAAGAACTGCCCTTTCTCCACCAAATTGCCCTGGCAGTTTTGTCAAAAATTAGTTGTCCATATATGTGTGGGTCTGTACCTGGCCTCTTTATTCTCTTCCCTGGATTTAACTGTCTCTATGCTGGTACAACATTCTCTTGATGACTGTAGCTTTATAAGAAGTCTTGAAATCGAATTGTCTTAGTCCTCCAAAGTGGTTCCTTCTCAAAGTACTTTTGGCAGTTTCCAGATTTCCTGCATTTCCATGTGAATGTTAGAATCGGCTTGTCAGTCTCTGTGAAAAATTGCCGGGATTTTGACTGGGAGTGCACTGGATCTATAGATCAATTTGGGAAGAATAAGCAACTTAAAAATATCAGCTCTTCTAGGCTGGGTGAGGTGGCTCACGCCTGTGATCCCAGCACTTTGGGAGGCCTAGGCAGGCGGATCACCTGAGGTTGGGAGTTTGAAACCAGCCTGACAAACATGGAAAAACCCCATCTCTACTAAAAATACAAAATTAGCCAGGTGTCGTGACGCACGCCTGTAATCCCAGCTACTCAGGAGGCTGAGGCAGGAGAATTGCTTGAACCTGGACGGCAGAGGTTGTGGTGAGCTGAGATCGTGCCATTGTACTCCAAGCCGGGCAACAAGAGTGAAATTTGTTCTCAAAACAAAACAAAACAAAAAAAATCAACTCTTCTAATTGATGAACAAAAAACTTCCCTTCATTTGTTAAGGTCTTTCATTTCTCTCAGCAAAGATTCAGAGAATCTTTAATCTCTTGCAGTTTGCTATTTTAATTTTTGTTTCTGTTTCATAAAAGAGAAATAAACTCACATGCCATTATCTCTGGAGTCAAAAACCTTACCCTACCTTTTCAAAGTCATCACTTACTTACTTGGGAAGTCATTGCTTACTTGGGAAAAATAATTTCAATCTTTCTTTCAGCTACAACTTGCCTACAAGTGAAGTGGGTTTTCTTTCTTGCTCCACAGAGATGTTGTAAGTTCAATTATTTATCATAATTGTTTTAAAATCCAAGGTGTCATTGTATTATTCTTGTTTTCATCTATATATTGTAATTTTAGTATTTGCAAAATTACTTTTTAAATTTTCTTTTGCCATTAAGTTGGCAATAATGATAGTCGATTATACAAATACTTCACAATTAAAGAACAAAAACATCATTATAAAGACATGCATTCCTGTGATCAACAGCACATTAAAACCTGCTATTTTAAGACACAATAGCACTTTTAATTAACTTAAGTAGACTTTTTATTATAAAAGATTAAACTATCAGGCCAGGCGCGGTGGCTCATGCCTGTAATCCCAGCATTTTGGGAGGCCGAGGCGGGCAGATCATGAGGTCAGGAGATCAAGACCATTCTGGTTAACACCGTGAAACCCCATCTCTACTAAAAATATAAAAAATTAACTGGGCGTGGTGGCAGGCACCTGTAGTCCCAGCTACTAGGGAGGCTGAGGCAGGAGAATGGCGTGAACCCAGGAGGCGGAGCTTGCAGTGAGCCGAGATCGGGCCACTGCACTCCAGCCTGGGCGACAGAGCGAGACTCCGTCTCAAAAAAAAAAAAAAAAAATTAAAAGATCAGATATACATTAAAGTAATACCAAGCAAATTAATTAAAACTAAGGAAATCAAGAAATGACATCCCGGCATTAATAACACCTTATATTATGAAATGGCTAGGTTGGAGAGAAGCAAAATTGTTTATTCCACTTCACAGTTAAGGTAATTGCATTTTGTAGAAAAGGAACGAGATTAGGCACCAGCAGACCTTGGTTTGGAAAGCAGCACTGGAGGATGCACGGCTGCCTGCACGTTTTCCCGGGATCGCATCTGTTGGAGAGCACAGCCTCAGGGTCAACCACTTTTTGGTTATTTGTTTCCTGTGTAGCTTTGAGTAAGTTACACACCTATATAAGCCTCAGTTTCTTCTTCTGTAAAATGTAGGTAAAAATACATCTATTGAACTGGATATTGTAAAGATTACAGTAAAGATTAGTATGCAAGTAACATACATAGTGTAACACTTAGACAGAAGTACCAATATTATTACTACCACTGATGCTACTTCGGTGCCTTCCTCATAGATCATTGCTGGGGAGAACCAAGCCTCTTCTACTCTCTCTCTCTCTCTTTTGTTGCTAGGGTGAACCAAGCCTCTTCTCCTCTGTCTCTCTCTTTCTCTCATTGCTAGGGAGAACCAAATCTCTTCTCTTCTCTCTCTCTCTCTCTCTCTCTCTCTCTCTCTCTGTCTTTGCTAGGGACAGCCAAGCCTCTTCTCTCTCTCTTTCTCTCTCTCTCTCTCATTGCCAGGGAGAACTAGGCCTCTCTCTCTCTTTTGCTAGAGAGAACCAGGCCTCCTCTCTCTCTCTCTCTCTCTCTCTCTCTCTCTCTCCCCCCTTTGTTGCTAGGGTGAACCAAGCCTCTTCTCTTTTCTCTCTCTCTCTCTTTACTAGGGACAACTAAGCCTCTTCTCCTCTGTCTCTGTCTGTCTCTCTCTCTTGTTGCTAGGGAGAACCAAACCTCCTCTCTCTCTCTCTCCCTCTCTCTTTGCTAGGGACAACCAAGCCTCTTCTCTCCCTCTGTCTCTCTCTTGTTGCTAGGGAGAACCAGTTCTCTCTCTCTCTCTCTCTCTCTCTCTCTCTCTCTCTCTCCCCCCCCCCTCCCCCCTCCCTCCTCCCCCCGCCTCTTTTGCTAGGGAGAGCCAAGCCTTCTCTCCCTCTCTGTCTCTCTCTTTTTCACTAGGGAGAACCAGGCCTCTCTTCCCTTCTCTTCTCTTCTCTCTTCTCTTCTCTTCTCTTCTCTTCTCTTCTCTTCTCTTCTCTTCTCTTCTCTTCTCTTCTCTTCTCTTCTCTTCCTTCTCTTCTCTTCTCTTCCTTCTCTTTTTTCTTCCCTGTCTCTCTCTCTCTCTCTCTCGTTGCTAGGAAGAACCAAGCCTCCTCTCCTCTCTCCCTGTTTTTGCGTAGATTATGACTTCTCTGGGAAAATGGGTAAGAATTTCTCTGTAAAACTATAAAGTCTGACTTTCTGTTTCAACTATAATTTCTTTCTTTTTTCTATTACTAGAATCCCTTAAGCTTCTGGGTTAATTCTTCATATAAGCTGCTTTCAGATTTTGTTCTGCTGTTTTTGTCTTCTTTATAGGGGATGATAAAGGAGGCAAAACTCAGAGATCCTCTATTCAGTTGCAAATGGTTCCTTCTATAATTTTATAGAAAGTGATAATGGGTAAGATAATATTTTCAGAAGCTTTGTTTGATCAGTGTCAATCTATGATGGTATGGATTCATCTCTCATCTGCACTGTAACTCGTAGAACTGAAAGACAATTCAAGTCTCATCGCTGGTGCTGTCATGGGCGGGTGAGAATGGTTACTCGGGTATCCTTTTCTCCCATTTAGGAAGCAAAATGAACCGAAGAAATATGACAAGGGGCAGAAAGATACACTTTTATTAGTAAGATAATTGCTCGTGACTACAGTAGCAGTCATTGGGCTTAATTTAGATTCCAATGATGTGTCAAAATATGTTTTTAGGATGGAAGTGATGGCTCATGCCTACAAGCCCAGCACTTTGGGAGGCTGAGGCAGGCAGATCACCTGAGGTCAGGAATTCAAGACCAGCCTGGCCAACATGGTAAAATCCCGTCTCTACTAAAAATACAAAAAATTAGCCAGGCGTGGTGGCGCATGCCTGTAATCCCAGCTTCTTGGGAGGCTGAGGCAGGAGAATCACTTGAACCTGGGAGGCGGAGGTTGCAGTGAGCCGAGATCACACCACTGCACTATAGCCTGGGTGACAAGAGCAAAATTTCATCTAAAAAAATATGTGTTTAATTCTTCTTCATTTAGTATGTAGAAGGCAAGTATTTACCCAAGTTCTGATGCAGAAATAGCTTTTCTTTCTGGAGAACATTTGGGTCCTGCTCGTGTACTGGGACCATCACACTGGGCCTGACTGCAGGATGCCCCCAGGCATGGAGCCACCTGGCCCCCAGCCTCAGCCCTCCCAGGAGTGTGTGTCTGCACCTCCTGCTCTGGTCCACCCCGCAACCGTTCTGCTTTCCTGGCTGATGTCCCTGCCATGGAGTGTCTGAGAGTGGGAGGCTGCTCATCAACAGAGGAGGTGGAATTAGGAAGGCCAGCCAGATTTTCCCTCTTTGAATGTAGGTAGGGAAACATGGAGAGAATGATTCAGTCATTTTCAGGAGACGATGCCGAATTGAAGCTGCAAGAACGGCCATGGGCAGTCATGATGGAGCAGGACTTTCGACTCAGGAGAAAAAGCCATTGAGGGACTCAGGTGAGGTGTGCACTTGGGGGCAGCAGGGGTGTTATCCACAGAGGGGAGAAAGCAGAGTGACCACTGCACACTAAGATAACCCCTTCTTCCTGCTGCCTGGGGCCCTCAGTGGCCTGGTTCAGGCACAGTTGCCACTCACGCTTTTCTCATAAGGCTGATTTACATAATGATGTTCTGCATTCCGATGAGGTTTCCCTTGTTTCCACGTTTCTCCTTATGACAGAGGCCCTATTGCTGGAGGTAGCTGAGAAACTTCTCTGTTACCCAAATGGTGCAAGTAACGCAACAGCCATATTTCCATGCCAGAGTCAGTGCAGGGGCAGCTTTGTCAAAGGGAGGTTCCCTTGCCTTCAGTGTAGATGGCAAGGCCTCGTTGCACACTACAATGTTCTCACATTGGCCGGGCATGGTGGCATACTCCTGTAATCCCAGCACTTCGGGAGGCTGAGGCAGGCGGATCACGAGGTCAGGAGATCGAGACCATCCTGGCTAACACAGTGAAATCCCATCTCTGTTAAAAATACAAAAAATTAGCCGGGTGTGGTGGTGGACGCCTGTAGTCCCAGCTACTCGGGAGGCTGAGGCAGGAGAATAGCTTGAACCTGGGAGGTGGAGGTTGCAGTGACCCAAGATCGCACCACTGCACTTAAAAAAAAAGAGAGAGAAGGAAAGAAAAAGAATGTTCTCACATCTCCTCTTTGGAGTTGAGTTCAATCCGGTCCCACGGGGGCAAGCTGCTTTTACACGAAGACATGGCATGCCTGCCAAAGTCTGTGCATTTCCTCAGACTCATCTTCACAACCTCCCTGTCGCGGCCATGAAGCAAGTGTAGATGGCCGAGTCATCTTACCCTGAATGGACATTGGCTGTTCTTACTCTGACCCGTAGTGCAAGGCTGTGAAAATGTCCTTGCAAACTGAGACTATACAAAACAATCCTAATAATCAAAGGCATTTCTCCGGGTCCTTTAACAACATTTGTGGAAACATTTAGAAGTTCTCTTATTGTGGGTTATAAATCCATAGAGAAATTAAAAACTAGCAAAACTACTACTTATATAGCACATTGTGATTGAAACATTAGAAACTTTGAGGATTAAAATATTTTACTTGATTGTAAAAAAAAAAAAAAAGAAAGAAAGAAAGAAAACACCTTTCTAAGAAGAGTTTGAGCAGTGCGTGCCTTCTCAGCACATCCCTTACAATAGGGACTGTGCGTCTTTTCTAACCCTTGGCGACGTGTCATGCTCCTTTCTGTGGGATCACCTCCTGCATTGTATTCCTTTTGTTTTCAATGAGGCTTCCTATAATATAAAGAGCTTTTGCTGGAGTCACTTCTTCTGGGGTGTCTTCCTCCTCTTTGTCACAGCCACTTTCTTAATTCATGACAATAAATTCTCCTTCACTCAGTTCCCTGGTTGCATGATGGCAGTGTCAACATTCCCAAGGTCAGCTATTTCTTTTATGACTCCACTTTCAACTCAGATCTCACTTCCACCAGGATCACTTTTTATTGATTTTTGCACTTTCATCTTTTCTGGCCAATCCCTCTTGTGATTACCCATTGTTGTCCTCAATGGAAGGTCCTGGCAACCTTGTTGAAAATCACTTGGCCCAAAACGTGAGGGTTTATTCCTGGACTCCCATCTCCACCACCTTGGTCTATATGTTTATCCTATGGCAGAATCATCTTTCTAAGTCTTGGCAGGTGGAGCCATTAAGAGCATGGGCTTTGGCGCCCTGATTCTAATGAGCTGTGACCTGTACCATGTCTGTGTGCCTATCTGAGCCATGGTTTGTGCCTCTCTGAGCCATGGTTTGTGCCTCTCTGAGCCGTGGTTTGTGCCTCTCTGAGCCATGGTTTCCTGATTTAGAAGCAGCTCCCTAGAGGATGTTTCCGAAAATGAGAAAATCTGTGAAAAGCATTTCGTACTGTGCCTAGAAACATAGCAAAATGCCGCTGGGCATGGTGGCTCACGCCAGTAATCCCCACCCTTTGGGAAGCTGAGGCAGGCAGATCACCTGAGGTCGGGAGTTTGAGACCAACCTGATCAACATGGAGAAACCCCGTCTCTACTAAAAAAAAAAAAAAAAAAAAAAAAAAGTACAAAATTAGCTAGGCATGGTGGCGCGTGCCTGTAATGCCAGCTGCTTGGGAGGCTGAGGCAGAGGTTGTGGTGAGCTGAGATTGTGCCAGTGCACTCCAGCCTGGGCAACAAGAGTGAAACTCTGTCACAAAAACAACAACAACAACAACAACAACAAAAACGCATAGTAAATGCTCAATAAATCAGACTTCTTATTACTGAATCATTGATGACATAGGGCTACGGTTGGCCATTGTCAACAACTTTTCTCCCTGCTGCCTTTGAACACACCACTCAAGTTGCAGGTGACAACTTTTGTAACCTTTTCTCCCTAAAACACATGGTGCAATATTCATTTTGGCTGTGTTATCAGAATGAGACATGTAAATTGTGATGCCCCAAAGGGTGACTTATCCCAGAGTGAACCTCCCAAGAAAGACTGAGACAGGCTCTCGCCCCAGGATAAGCAAGCTGGTAGTACCCGTCTCCTACTCCCCCTCGGGGAGGTATAGCCGCTCAGAAGCGTGACACTGTCATTATCATGTTCTCTGGCATACAGACAGTTTTCCCTAGCTTGAGGACACCTGCTGACTTGCAGATTCTTAGTATCACCCCAGGTCGTGTCTGTTGTGATGGTTAACCTGGCAGTGATTGCCTAGGAGGGAACGCTTGCCACCTGGCAGGAAACGACTATATGCTTAACCAAGCCAGCTCCATAACCTTCTCTGAAAACACGTAATTGTCAGGTCATTTCATGGACCAGGAAAATGATAGAACTGCCTAGCAGCACACATTTTTTACAAACCTTTTTTTTTTTTTTTTTAACCTCACTTTACAAACAAGTTCTCAGGAGTTCCTTCAGAGGTTAATTGAGAAGAGATTTGCGACTTCAGCGTAGCTTGGAAGTTCCCAGTGCAGGGCAGTTTTGCCTTTGTACCAATCTACCATTATATAAACACAGGTGAAGTTTTATTTTTAGCTACATTCTATTTAATTGGACATTACTCAATCTAGAGAATCAGTAGGAAGTTGCTTCCTTGCTGTTTTCCATCAAAAAACTAAAAATTTTAAGCCAACATCCCTTGATTCATTTTATTCCTTACCCATCTGGTTTAATCAGGAGATATTTCTGACTCAGTTATTGAGAATTAAGATTATATGATATTTCTGGGCAAAGCCTGGCTACTCTATAAAAAGTTTTTAGTTGTCCTTAAATTGAAGATAAAATAGTTTTTAAAAATAGTATTATAAAATCTATGTAAGGTACAAAAATTATGTATAATACAAATTTATGTTTGGGTGCAGTGGCTTTTTTGCATCTGTAATTTCAGCACTTTGGGAGGCTGAGATGGGATGATCACTTGAAGCCAGGAGTTTGAGACCAACCTGAGAAAAATAGCAAGACATACATCTCTAGAAAAATAAAAGCAACCACCTGGGCATGGTGGCGGATGCCTGTAGCCCCAGCTACTCGGGAGGCTGAGGTGGGAGAATCACTTGAGCCCAGGAGTTTGAGGCTACAGTGAGCCATGGATGGAACCACTGCACTCAGACTTCAGTGACAGAGTGAGACCCTGTCTCTAAGAAATAAATAACAACAACAACAAAAAAAATTATGCACAGACAACTTGGTTTAAGAAATAACGTGAGGCCAGCACAGTGGTTCACGCCTGTAATCCCAGCACTTTGGAAGGCTGAGGCGGGCGGATGACCTGAGGTCAGGAGTTTGAGACCAGCCTGGCCAACACAGTGAAACCCTGTCTCTACTAAAAATACAAAAAATTAGCTGGGCGTGGTGGCATGTGCCTGTAATCCCAGCTACTTGGGAGGCGGAGGGCAGGAGAATTGCTTGAACCCAGGTGGTGGAGGTTGCTGTGAGCTGAGATCACACCATTGCACTCCAGCCTGGGCAACAAGAGCGAAACTCAATCTTCAAAAACAAACAAACAAACAAAAAACCAACAAAACAACAACAACAAAACAAACCAACAAACAGAAAAATGGAAGAAAGAGGAAAGTGAACCATACCTGAAAAGTCTTCTAAGAGGCTCTTCTTGCTCTCACCTCATTCCCCTTCCCAGCCCCCAGAGTCAGAGGAAACTCCTGTGCAGAACTGTGTGATCATGCTCTTAATTTTATTTGTATCCACAAATAGTGCATTGCTTAGCTTTGCATGTTTTTAACCAATATAAATTCAAGCACACTACTTGTATTGTTTGCAATTTCATTTCTTTCCTCAGCTAATTCCCGAGATTCACTGAGGTGTTATGGGTTGGGGTAATTAACTCATTTTTTTTTTTTCTTAAATAGTAGTCCTAAGTAAATTAATACATTGTAATACATCCACTCATTCACCTGCTGATGGCTACTTGGACTGTCTCCAGTGTTTTTTGCCTTCACATAAAGTGGGGCTATGAACACTTTTATATGTGACTCCTGACATATAAATTGCAAAATGTTTCTAGTTCGTACATCCGGCTATGGATTCGCTTGCCCATAGATTATGCACATTACCCAATCACTGACCGTTATAACAATTACAGTTGTGCATGCGGCACCCGGGGGACTGGCTGCTCGTGTTCTTGTTCATGCTTGACGTTGTCATAGCTAGTCTGGGATGTGTGAAGTGATAACACCCGTGGTTTTAGCTTGTGTTTCCGTAAGTACCTGTGAGGCTGAACATCTTTTTATGTGTTTATTGGCTTCGTGTCCTCCCTCCCTCCCTTCCTTCCTCCCTCCCTCCCTCCCTTCCTTCCTTCCTTTCTCCCTCCCTCCCTGTCCTTCCTTCCTTCCCTCCTTCCTTCCTTCCTTCCTTCCTTCCTTCCTTCCTTCCTTCCTTCCTTCCTTCCTTCCTTTCTTTCTCTCTCTCTGTCTCTCTCTCTCTTTCTTTCTTTTCTTTCTTTCTTTCCTTTCGAGACAGAGTCTCGCTCTGTCGCCCTGGCTGGAGTGCAGTGGCACAATCTCGACTCAATGCAACCTCCACCTCCCAGGTTCAAGCAATTCTCCTGCCTCAGCCTCCCAAATAGCTGGGATTACAGGCGCCCGCCACCACGCCCAGCTAATTTTTTTATTTTTACTAGAAACGGGGTTTCAGCATGTTGGCTAGGCTGGTTTCGAACTCCTGACCTCTGGTGATCCAGCCACCTTGGCTTCCCAAAGTCTCAGGATTACAGGTGTGAGCCACTGCGCCCAGCCCTCATGTGCTTTCTTTTCCAGGAAATGCCTGACTTGTAAGGAGTTCTTTTGTATTCTGGGTGCTATATCCAGAATATATAAGATGGTGAGATATATTGGCCCCATTTTGTGGTGTGTGTATGTCTTCATGCCCCTTTGTAGATACATATCCTGTCCTGTGAGGTATACATTCATTCTCTGATGTCTTTTAATAATCAGAAGTTCTCAATTGCCATGTATGTGCCTCTTCAGGTATAGTCTGTAGTGTGCGTGTGCATGTTTTGTCAACCTGTCCTCTGGTCATAAATGTGTTCTCACACATGGTCTTTTAAAGGACTTATATTTTGCTCTTCACATTTAATTACCTTTAATCTACCTATCCCTGACTTTTAGTGTGTGTGTGTGTGTGTGTGTGTGTGTGTGTAGTGTGAAGTAGAGGTTCAGTGTGTGTGTGGGTGTGTGGTGTGTAGAGGTTCAATTAATTTTTTTCTTTTAATCAAATGCAGCATTTATTTCCCAGTGGTCTGCAGTGATGACTGTGGTAAGTCGGGGTTCCGGGTATGGATGAGTCTGATTCTAGGCGATGCACTCTATTCCACTTGTCATGTCGTAAGTCCCTCGTCAGTCTCCCTGCCTGACTCTCCTGCTTTGGGAATGTCAAGGACATCCTTGGCCGTTGCTCTTTTCTGGAATGTTAGAATCAGCTTGTCAAGGCCAGGCATGTGGCTCACATTTGTAATCCCAGCACTTTGGGAGACCGAAGTCGGAAGATTGCTTGAGGCTAGGAGTTCAAGACAAGCCTGGTAGCATAGTGAGATCTTGTCTCTACCACAAATAAAAAATGCAGCCAGGCATGGTGGCAGGCGCTTGTCTTCCTAGCTACTCGGGAGGGTAAGGAGGGAGGATCACTTGAGCCTAGGACGTCTAGGCTGCAGTGAGCCATGATCGTGTCACTATACTCCAGACTGGACTACAGAGCAAGACCCTGTTTCAAAATAGCAACAACAACAAACCCAGCTTCTCAAAATCTACATTAAAAAGAGAAAATTGCTGGAATTTTGATAGGCATTGCATTACATGTGTAGATGAATTTGGGAAAAATGGACGTGTTTATGATATTGAGAACTCAAATTTACAAACATCCATTTATTGGGGTTTTAAAAAATATCTTTCAAAAAAGTGTTCTAACATTTTTCATAAGGATCTCAGACATCCTTTGTTAGAATTATTCCTGAGTATTTCTTATTTTTGAGACTATTATATCTTCATAAAATCATGTTTCTTTGTCACCAATGTATAGAAACTGAATCAATTTTTGTATCTTGCTTTTCATTTCAGCAGCCTTGCTAAAAGGTCTTGAATAGTATCAATTTTGCTTGTTCCTTTTCATTCCTCAAATATTTTCTCCCTCTTTTGTTGCCTAAGTCCTCCAGCACAATTTTAAATAGTAATAGTAGTAATGGGCATTCTGCTGTTGTTATTCACCTTTAAAAAAAGGCGTTCAAGATTTTATAATATGTAAAATATTCTCTGTAGGGTTTTGATAAATTCACTTTTTCTAAACATTATAGAAGATTATTTTTCTGGTTTGTCGTGTTAATACATTAATTGATTTTATGCTTTTATTCAATCTTGCCTTCCTGGAATGAACTCAAATTGATCAGGATGCATTATCGTTTATTGATGCCTGGGATTTGACTCTACTTTCCCTTTCTCATGCCCTTTCGGTCTGATTTTGGCTTCTTAAGGTTATGGTAACATTATAAAATGAATTGGAAGCATTCTCTTTCTCTAGAATTTGGAAATCCCAGAGTCTGAGTTTAGTAAATATTCAGAAGAGCTCAAATCATGTTTTCTCTTTGATGGAACCCCTTTTTTTTTTTTTTTTTTTTTTTTTTTGAGACAAAGTTTTACTTT
This sequence comes from Chlorocebus sabaeus, assembly GCF_047675955.1. NCBI lineage: Eukaryota > Metazoa > Chordata > Mammalia > Primates > Cercopithecidae > Chlorocebus > Chlorocebus sabaeus. The sequence continues at coordinate 2,729,634 of NC_132929.1, read as the reverse complement.
GTCGCCCAGGCTGGAGTGTAATGACACAATCTTGGCTCACTGCAACCTCTGCCTCCCGGGTTTAAGTAATTCTCCTGCCTCAGCCTCCCAAGTAGCTGGGATTACAGGTGCCTGCCACCACACCCGTATTTTTAGTAGAGATGGGGTTTCGCCATGTTGGCCAGGCTGGTCTTGGACTCCTGACCTCATAAGATCCACCGACTGAGGCCTCCCAAAGTGCTGGGATTACAGACACGAGCCACCGTGCCCCACTGGTCTTTGATGGAAAACTTTTAACTACTGACCCAGTTACTTGAGAAATCATATAGCTATTCATACTTTCTATGTCTTTTTGATTAACTGGCAACCTCTATTTTTCTATAAATGTGTATTTCCTTTAACTTTTCAAGTTTATTTATCTGAAGCCGTTGCTAATATCCTTTTACTTTTTAAATTCCTGTAGGACAAGAGTGATATCATCTTTTCTATTTTTTTTAAAACATTTCTTCCAGCAGTTGGTCTGTCCAAGGCATGAACCAGGTATGGGCATAGACCAGGAGCCAGGCTGGGATGAGCAAGCGGTTTCTAAATCCCTAGCTGGTATGAGATGGGCACCACCAGCCAGGCCCCTCTCTCGCCAGGTCAGGGGCACCTTTTCCATTTCTAGTGTTTCTTTGTGCCTTCTTTTATTTTTCCTTATTCAATGTAGACAGATTTTCTTTTTCGTTCGTCTTTCGAAAGATCTAACTTTTGCCTTTTGTTTTGTTTTTGTTTTTTGAGACAGAGTTTTGCCCTGTTGCCTGGCTGGAGTACGATGGTGCCATCACAGCTCCCCGCAACCTTGACCTGTCAGGCTCAAGCGACCCTCCCACCTCGGCCACCTCCCACCGAGTAGCTGGGAATACAAGTGCACCACTATGCCAGGCCTTTTTTTTTTTTTTTTTTTTTTTTTTTTTTTTTTGTGGGTGGGCATAGATGAGTTTTTTCTCTGTTGCCCAGGCTGGTCTTGAACTCCTGGACTCAAGCAATCCTCCTGTTTTGGCCTCCCTAAGTATTGGGATTACTGGCAAGAGCCACTGCATCCAGTCTTGCTTTATGATGTTGTTTATTGTGTGATTATATTGTGTGATTATATTCTTTTTTTTATTCTTCTGGGTTTTTTTTTTGTTTTTGCTTTTTTTTTCCCCAAAGAATCTGGCTCTGGTGTCCAGGCTGGAATGCAGTGGCATGATCTTGGCTCACTGCAACCTCCACCTCCCAGGCTCAAGTAATTCCTGTGCCTCAGCCTCCCAAGTATCCATAATTGCTGGAATACACCACCACACCCAGCTCATTTTTGTATTTTTTGTAGAGATGGGGTTTTGCTCTGTTAGTCAGGCTGGTCTCAAACTCCTGGCCTCAAATGATCCACCCACTTCAGCCTCCCAAAGTGCTGGGATTACAGGTGTGAGCCACTGCGCTTGGCCTATTGTGTTATTATATTCTATTTCATGGATTTCCAGTCTTTTCTACTTTAGTTTTTTCTATTTTTGTCAGTTTGATTCTGCTGCTAGTTTTCTGCCTTCCTGATTTAATTCTGTAGTTCATTAATATTTAATCTTCTTTTCTAATGTAACTATATAACACGGTAAATGTTACTCTAAAAATTGATTTAGCTACATCTGACAAGTTTGATATGTGATTTTTTATTATAATTTAGTTATAAATATTTTCTAATTTTCACTGATTTATTTTATGAGTTATTTAGAAGAGTATTTCATACTTTCCAAATATATGTGGTTTGTCTAGCTATCTTTTTGTAACAATTGCATTTTGTGGTGGCCAATGTGATTTGTATGATACCAACCTTTGGAATTTGTTGAGGCTAGCTTATTGCCCACTATTTGGTCAATAAATGTATTTCTGTGCTTGAAAAAAATAAGTACTTTATAGTAGTTAGGTATTTTATACATGTCCTTTAAGTCAAGCCTTTACATTTTTTTAATTCAAAGATTCTATTGCCTGGTTATTTATTTTTATCTCTTTGATCTATATCACTGAAAAAAGGTATGTTAACACCTGTTGGTATGGTCAATTTATCCATTTCTCCCTGTAATGAAGTTAACTTGGCTTAATATACTTTGAGGCTATGCTATTAATTACATATAAGTTTACAGTTATTATGCCTTTTTGGTTTATTTGGATATTGTTGCATTATTTAATGACCCTCTTTCTCTCTTGAGATGCTTTTTGTTTTCAAAATATATTTGTTATGATTTTTTGTTTGTTTGTTTTATTGAGATGGAGTCTCACTCTGTCGCCCAGACTGGAGTGCAGTGGCATGATCTCAGCTCACTGCAACCTCTGCCTTCCACGTTCAAGCATTTGTTGTGCCTCAGCCTCCCAAGTAGCTGGGACTACAGGCATGCACCAACACACCCGGCTAATTTTTGTATTTTTAGTAGCAGTGGGGTTTCACCATGTTGGCCAGGCCGGTCTCGAACTCCTGACCTCAAGTTCTCCACCTGCTTCGGCCTCCCAAAGTGCTGGGATTGCAGGCATAAGCCACCATGTTCTGATATTAATACAGCTATTCCAGCTAATATGAATGGCCCTGTCACTTTGTGCTCCAATTTCCCTGTCTATCTCCAAAATGGGTAGAATAATAAGACCAGCCTCACAAGGTTGTTCATTCATTCATTTCTTCATCAACTTAATGCATATTTATTAAGCACCCACTATGTGTCAGGAATTGTTTCATGCTTGAGAGAAACAGTTGCAAACAAACATCTCTTTCTTTGTGGAACTTAGGTTTCAGTATGGATTATTGTTAGAATTAATTGAGTTAATATTAATACATACAGTGTTTAGAATAATACCTGGCCCATAGTGAGTATCTACTGTAATTATTATTACTTTTCCCCATAGTTATTCCTAATATGTATATGTCAGTATATGTTGTTGTGTTTGGGATATGTTCCTTAAATTGCATACAGCTGGATTTTGTTATTTAACCAGTCGGATATTCTTTATCATTTAATTTATCATTAGTTTGGTACATGTATTCCATTTCCATTTATCTTTTGTTGTTGTTGTTGAGACAGAGTCTCGCTCTGTCACCCAGGCTGGAGTGCAGTGGCAAGATCTCAGCTCACCGCAACCTCCACCTCCCAGGTTCAAACGATTCACCCACCTCAGCCTTCCGAGTAGCTGAGATTACAGGCATGTGCCGCCACACCTGGCTAATTTTTTGTATTTTCAGTAGAGATGGGGTTTTGCTATGTTGGTCAGGCTAATTTCAAATTCCTGGCCTCAAGTGATTTGCCTGCCTCAGCCTCCCAAAGTGCTAGGATTACAGGCATGAGCCACCATGCCCAGTCCCATTTATCATGATTATTAATAAATTTGGATTGATTTTTACTGTTTTCTTTAAGCTTTCTTGGTTTCTTCTCTTTCTTTTGGACTATTTTTTTCTTATTCTGTACATATTTCCCCTGTAACAATTAGGAAGTTATACATCTTTATCTTTTCCTTGAGTGACTACTACTCCAGTTACTGCTGTTTCGTTACAAACATCCCCTAGTCAGTGGCATAAAATAGTAAGAATTAGTGGCTCACTGATGGTGCAGGTCAGGAATTTGGACAGGCAGGGCCCAGTGGGGATGACTGGTCTTTCTTCTCTGTTGTCTGGAGCCATAGCTGGGAATACCTGAAAGGCTGGGGCCAGAATCATTAAGAGGCTTCTTGACTCACACCTGCCCTGCAGGCAGGACTGACTGACTGCTCAGCTCAGCTGGGGCTGGCCACCAGAGCTCCTACAAGGGACCTTCCTACAGGGCTTGGCTTTTCACAGCATGGCAGCTGGGTTCCAGGAGAGAGTGACCCTAGAACAGGAGGGCAATGCATTGCTTTCTCAACTCAGAAGTCTTCACATCATTCCGCCACATCCTTTGACGGCAAGAAAATCAGAGTCAAGACCAGGTTCAAGGCAAAGGGAATTAGACTCCACTTTTGGAAGGGCACGTGAGATGAGAAATACTGTTGCAGCTATCTTTGGAAAACAAAGTCTAGCACAACTGCCTTAGAAATTCTAGCCTAACTTCTTAAAATCTAAAGTTCACATCTTTATTTTCATCCTGAACAACACAACTCACTTTTTCTGACTTGTGTGCTGTGATTAATTTGCCACCTATTTTGATTTTACCTTTGATCTTGGAGTTTTAAAATCTCACAGTGTTATTGTTGTCTTCCAAACGAATATTTATTTAGATTTTATGACATTTAATACTTCTTTTGCTCTTCAATTCATTTATCTCTGACCATCTATTAGAAATTCCTTTAGTTATGGTCTGTAGGTGGCAAAATCGCTCAGTGGTAGATTTGAAAATATCTTTATTTCTTCTTTGTTTTGAAAGATATTTGTTCCAGTGTATAACATTCCCTCTGCACATAGATGATATGATGTTACTGTCTAGGAGTAGACTCCTTTTAATTTATTCTGTGTGGGATTCATTGGTCTTCCTCATCCCGTGGATTGTGGTCTTTAATCAATTCTGGAAAATTGTCAGAATTATCTTTTAAAATATTGCCTTGATCTCATTTTCTCTCTCCTTTTCTTCCTGAACTCTGATATGTTAATGCTTCTCCTGGTTTCCACCTGTATCTTGGCTCCTCTTTTACATGTCCTATTTCTTCCTGTTTTTGTAAAATACATTCTGAATAATTTCTTCAGATCCAAGTCTTAGGTCATACATTCTCTAGCCTAATGTTAAACTTTATTTTTAGTTTATATATGTTTTATTTCTACACATTTGATTAGATTCTTTTTCAGACCCGATTGTTTAGTAGATACATAACGTCTCTTGCTCCTTATTTGTATTTTCAGTCTTTTAGTTCTTTAAACATAATAAGCTGGTCTTTTTTTAATTTTAATTTTTTGTGGGTACATAGTAGGTGTATGAGCTGGTCTATTTTTTTTTTTTTTTTAGATGAAGTCTTGCTCTGTTGCCCAAGCTGGAGTGCAGTGGTGCGATCTCGGCTCACTACAAGCTCCGCCTCCCGGGTTCAGGCCATTGTCCTGCTTCAGCCTCCCGACTCACTGGGACTACAGGCGCCGCCACCACGCCCGGCTAATTTTTTGTATTTTTAGTAGAGAAGGGGTTTCACTACATTGGCCAGGCTGACCTAGAACTCCTGACCTCTAGATCCACCCGCTTTGTCTTCCCAAAGGGCTGGGATTACAGGCTTGAGCCACTGTGCCCAGCCGAGCTGGTCTATTTTTAATTCCAGGTCTGATTTGCCCACGGTATGAATTTTTTACATGTCTAACTTTTCCGTTATCCACAGGAATTCTTTGATGCCTGCCTCTGTGGGTCCTTCTGCTGCCAAGCACCAGGGCACTCTCAGCCAGGGATTAACTTAAGCTGAATCCTCAGCTTGAGGTTTTTCTGACCACCTGGGTAATTCAGATTTGAGTGAAAACTCTCCTGAGGGCTGGCTAGTGATCATGAATTATCAGCAGGAATGCTTTTCCATTCTACTCAGTGCTCAGGATTGATGCGGCTAGTCCTACTGACGGTGGGTACATTTCCAGTCCACTGGGACGCCCCGGGAAAAGCTCCTCCCTGTCCCACAGGGATGGAGAGGCTGTGTCCCAGGTCCCCATGTGGGCCGGCTCTGCGCTTCTGCTCCCTGCACCATGGGCCCTACAATCCGCGCTGGAGATCCCTGGGTTTGCCAGATTCCCTCAAGGCAAAATCAGCTCTTCTCCTGGGTTCCAACTTTCACTGGAGTTTGGGTCCCTGAATCTTCTGCTTCACTTGCCAAATTATTGCTGCCTGTAAAAATATCTCTCCCACATTTCTTTGGGCAGTTTTAGTTGTTTTCAGCTGGGCGATCTGCCACAGTATCTAGATTGCCTTATTGTACCAATGTAAATTTTGGAAGACTGCTGGCAAAACAGTCAGCAAGCCTTAGTTTCTTATGAAAATGGAATTTTAAAGTACAATTGGCCCTCCATATCTGTGGGTTCTGCATCCACTGATTCAACTGCAGATTACAGATAGTCGAAAATAAATAAAAATAATAATAGGACCATAAAACATAATAAAAATAAAAATACAGTATAACAACTGTTTGCATAACGTTTATATTGTATTAGGCATTGTAAGTTATCCACAAATGACATAAAGTATATGAGAGGATGTGTGTAGTTTATGCACAAATGCTACGTCGTTTTATATAAAGAGCTTGGGCACCTGCAGTTTTCGATATGCGCTCGGGTCCTGGAACCAATCTTCCCCCGATACTGAGGGATGACTGTATATGTTAAATTTTAATAGGTAATGCAGCATTTCCTACTGTCTGTCTTCCCATTCATAATGGTTCATGACAGCGATAACCATCATTTGCAAATAAGAAAGACAACGCTGGGTATTAATCATTTTTAAAATAACCTCTTAAGCAGCCTGCTCTATGTGTGGCTGCATGGAGAGGGATATCATTGGCTGCATGGAGAGGGATATCATTGGCTGCATGGAGAGGGATACCATTGGCTGCATGGAGAGGGATACCATTGGCTGCATGGAGAGGGATACCATTGGCTGCATGGAGAGGGATACCATTGGCTGCATGGAGAGGGATACCATTGGCTGCATGGAGAGGGATACCATTGGCTGGAAGTGTTTGACGGGCAGATGATTCTTCCCAGCTCTGAGTTTGTAGATTTGTCCTGTTAAATGCTCTTACCAGGTCACATGTGTAATTAACTGGAACTTTCTGTTTTATATCTAAAAAGTCTTTCGATAATTGCCCTTGGAGTAAACGTTTGCATTTTTTAAAAATTGGGGTCATGGAAAAACGTATCTATTGCAAGAGTTGTATAAAGTCTAGTTGACTGAAATTTACCTCACAACTAAAAATAACTAATTTCTTTACCAAAAGGAGCCCACCTATTTGTATTTTATTATTTCCTGTTTCTGTATAACTACATACAAACATAATAAACATACTAAATATAATATAATAAATTAATAAACACATAAACATAATAAAATTAATGACAGCTTACTGCCATATGCTGCGTAGGAGTAGCAGATGCATCTGCCCAACCTTGTTTTCTTTTTTTTTTTTCCTTTTCAGCCCAAAAACTACTTGAAAATTAATCATATCAAAACAAGGGCATCCATGAACCAACTTCTGAGAATTGCTGTTGCAGAGAAAGGCCTAGTGAGCCCCTGGTTCCTCAGGCCACCTTCCTCTTCCTGCCATTGCCAAGGGCTCCTGCTGCCCCCATCTGTGTTCTCCTGCCTGGTACTCTGTCACCTCCCATGGAGGCCCCACGTGTTCATCTGAGAGCTGCTGCTGCCCTTCCAGTGTTATCCACACCTGCCATTGTCACTGGGTCTTGCTTTCTGACAAAGGGGCTACAGTGCTCCTTCCTGGCACACCTGCAGCCCTCCTGCCCTTGTTCAAGGACTGCACCTCAACAGGGCACCTGCTCTATCTGGTCATCACTTTGGCATAGGTAGCTCAAGCGAGATGTTCAGTTCCAAGCTTCATGGCTGACTAACCCTGTGGAACTTAAAGGTCAAAGACAGGGCTGCCTGGATTCTGTCTCTGCCTCTGCACGTGTGTCTGTGCTGGCATCAGGGCTGACTGGCCAGCTTCCTGCTGGTGCAGGTGGGAGGCATAGGCTGCTTGTGCACCCCCAAAGCCGACCTGCTACAGAGTTACTTGCAGTCACACACTGAGATGCTGGCTAAGGGAGGAGAGCAACTCCAATCGAACAAAGCGAAGGAAGATAGCACGCAAACTGGCAAGAAATTCCTGAGGCTTCCTGCTTCCTATGAAGGGGACAAATTCAAATGATAGAGCTGTGAGAGAAAGGGGCTGTATGGAACATGGGGTGCCTGCTGTGAACTGCTTTTAGAGGTGAGGCGAGTACAGATTCACATAGTGAGACATCTGCAGGAGGGACAGGTGGACCCCACCATCATCTGGAGGAAGAGGGGTGGAGGGGCCCAAGCTGAAGCAGCCCCCCAGGGTGTTGGTGTTGTCTGGGGAAATGAATGTGGGAGAGAAGAATCCTGCCATTCAAAGGACGGTGATCCCTGCCTCAACACACCCGGACGGTGATCCCTGTCTCAACACGCCCTCACCTGCCCCCGACAAAGGACGGTCATCCCTGTCTCAACATGCCCTCACCTACCCCTGACAAAGCAGCAGCTATTGGTTTGATGTCACCGTTGCATTCTTCCAGTGACCTAAAGTAGCAGCTTCTGAAGGTGTAGTGGAAAACAAGCAGTGCAGCTCAACAGCCTGTGGGTTCTGGGGTCTCTACAATTGGACTCGGCTATCTGCTCTTTCAGCCTGATTACTACCCTATGTGCTTGGTGCTCCACATACTCCAGATGCAGGGGAGGGCAAGGTTACTCCACGCTGCTGGGACCGAACTAATGCGTAACACGGAGAACAGAAGACTGGCTGCTTCTTCGTTTTCTTTTTTTTTCTGTTGTTGTTGTTGGAGACAGAGTCTGGCTCTGTCACCCAGGCTGGAGCTCAGTGGCGCTATCTTGGCTCACTGCAATCTCCGCCTCCTGGTTTCAAACAATTTTCGTGCCTCAGCCAGAGTAGCTGGGATTACAGGCATCCGCCACCATGCCTGGCTAATTTTTTGAATTTTAGTAGAGATAGGTTTTCACCGTGTTGCCCAGAGTGGTCTCAAACTCCTGAGCTCAGGCAATCTGCCCTCCTCGGCCTCCCGAAGTGCTAGGATTGCAGGCATGAGCCACTGTGCCCAGCCAGAATGCTGGCTTCTAATCATCAGGAAGGAGCAGATCAGACAGAACCAATTCAAGGATTCAGTGGGTTGCCTAGAAGGTTGACAGGGACATGGAATGTTTGGGAATAGATGGTGTGAAACGCAGATTTGCCGGAGCCCGAAGAGAGTAGCAACCGGCACAGTTGCAGATAAAGATTTTCAGAGGCGAGATTGGTAGCTCCCTATAGTTTTAAAAGCCAAATGCACATCTTTATTGAGATTTGAATAAATACGCATTTTGGAAAACACAAGGAACAGGGCTGGGATGCATCTTAAAATAAGATGATGTGAGCTCCAAGCATCTGAGCAGAATTAACATTGGCCCGTTCTGGTTTGAAAGCCTTGCCCTCGTGCTCAAACAAGTGCAGCGATAGAGTGTGTGCACACACACTCACACCCACTCATAGACTCCCTGTGAGACATGTACACTAATGCACACTCAGGCCCACTCACAGGGACACATTCGGACTCACACTCACATACTCACGTTGACACCCTGGCGCTCTCCAACCTGAGGCCGGGCAGCATCCCTAGCAGCCTGGCTCCAAGGGCAGTCGGTCCAGGAGCCAGCCAGCATCACTGGGGGGGCACCAGCCGTGCACCAGGCATTGGGCTAAGGGCCATGGAGATAGTGTTGCATAGACTAGAAGTGGTTTCTCTGTAGCCTAACAGAATTACAGGGAGGGCAAGCATTAAAGAAAGGGTGACAAGTAATCAAATGTATCATTACAAGTATGTGACAGGCCAGCATGGAGCACGTGGGAATGAATTCAAGAGTGTGGGGAAGGTTTCCCCCAGGACGTACAAGGTCATGGTGCCTCCATAAGAAGTGCGTGTTGAGATTTGAGGGGGGCTTGAACAGCACTGGAGAGTCCCGGGATAGCCTTGGCCAACCCACTATCTCCCCACTTTACTTCTTGCCTGTAGTTTTCAGAATAAGTGTTGCGTGTGCTGGGAACGCAATATCCCAAGATAGGGAGAAACTGCCCAGAACAGCCGGACCTTGTTCCTGCCCCTCCTAGGGAGGGTGACATCTTGGGGAGGGACTGTCTAAGACAGCTGAGGCTTAGTTCCTCTCTGCCCTGGAAGCAGCACATCCTTCAAAGCTGTTAAAATAAAAACTTCAGCTAGACGAATTAAATAGAAAGGAATTTACTTGAGCAATGAACAATTTGCGAATCGGGCAGCCCCCAGAATCACAGCAGATTCAGAGAGACTCCAGGGGTGCCTCGTGGTCAGAACAAATTTATAGACCAAAAAAGGGAAGTGGCGAACAGAACTCAGCAGTGAGGCACAGAAACAGCTGGATTGGTTTCAGGTCGGCGTTTGCCTTATTTGAACACAGTTTGAACACTCAGCAGTCTGTGAGGGGTTGAAGTATGGCCCCCGGGATTGGCCAAGACTCACATATTGTTACAAGCGCATACTCCTAAGTTAGGTTTTCAATCTTGTCTGCCTACTAAGCTGGGTTACCGTTCATCCACAAGGACTCAAATATAGAAGTATGGAGTCCTTCTCAGGCCATATTTAGTTTGCTTTAGCAAAGCTTTTCCCAGCAAACCATGTGTCCCCTGAGGTCTAGAACCAGGGTGGGTTGCCTGCCAGGTTTCCTCAGCTGGGGTAGAAGTGGGGCATGTGTAGTCGAGACTCCATCTGCTCTGGGAAGGCTTCTTGAGCCTCGGGGGACCGGTTCACAGTGGAGCCAATGTTCTTTCATCCCCTACTCCCTATCTGTGGTAATAAACCTCTTTCTTATAACCCACTGTGAGTGTGTTCTGTCTCAGTGGTCTCTGGCAGTTGGTAGCATTGCACTCCAGGAAACAGAGTTGCTTGGACTCCTATTTCTGCTGGTAGCTCTCCTCCGTGCAGTGGAGTCCTCCCTTGAGATTGGATGGGTTGTTGGTGAACCTGCTTCACAAATAGGGAGTGGCCAGAGGAAGGGGCAGGAGGGAGATCACAGCTGAGGCGGTGGCCCCAGGGGCTCCCACTGCTGCAAAGCAGGTGGTGGTGGCAGACGCAGCCTGTGTGATGAACGGCAGCCATGATGCCCACCGCCCCCTGTGCTTTGATTGTGTGAGTTGCCGTCACCTAATGCCTCATTGCAGGACACCTTTCTTCTGCAAACAGTGGCATCTTCCAGCTGTGTGGTGGGACCGGAGGTCCTAAAAGCTGGGCGTTGAATACCTACTGGTGTGACAGCTGACCACGGTGGTTGGGAGGTGTCCTTTCTCTCAGTGAGAATAATTTGAGAATAATCAAAGCCCGCTTGAAAGATGTGCCCATTAAATGAATAAATCTGCCTTCATTCATGGCTCAGCCATACACTCAACTGTAAGGTACGAGGCAATTTATGTTTCTGCCTTCAAGCAACTTTGCCTAGTAAAGCAGATTAGGTATGTGAACATGGTCCCAGTCCATTTTGTGCTGCTGTAACTGAATGCCACAGACTGGGTAATTTATAAAGAAAGGAAACTTATTTCTTACAGTTCTGGAAGTTTGGAAGTGCCAGGTTGAGGGGCTCCAGCTGTCAAGGGCCTTCTTGCCATGTCATCTCATGGCAGAAGGTGGAAGAGCAAGAGAGTGCTCCCTGCAGGAGAGGGGGAGGGCTGAATTCAACCCTATTTGTCAGGAACCCACTCCTATAATAGTGAACCCACCTCCGTCATGATGCCATGAATCCATCAGAGGGCAGAGCCCTCATGACCTAATCGCTTCCTAAGTCCCCACTTCTCATCACTGTTGCACCAGGAGTTACGGTTCCAACACAGGAAGCACAGGACCTTTGGGGGACACGTTCCAACCACACCAGCCGGCTTACAAATAACCCTTTTGTCTATGTGCTGGGTCTTCAGGGGACTCAGAAATGTGTTATATTTATGGATAAGTGTACATTATTTTCAGAAATGGGTAATTGTGACAACATGTGGAATTAATGGAACTGAGTTTAGGCAACATGCAGAAGAAGAACCGTGGAATGAGAGAGCCCAGCTTTTGCCACCATGGAGTCATTTAGGGTTTTCAATCATGGCGGGTTTCATTTTTTTATGCTTTTCTTCTCATCTGAAATGCCTTGGTCATCAGATACTGCACTTGGCACATTTGAAGGTTTGCTTGAAGGTGGTGGCCAGGAACCACCTGCCAGAAGAAGAAAGGCGAGCCCTCTTCCCAGGCTATGGGAAAAATATCATACATCAGTCATCTTTTCATTGGCCATGCAGCTCCCACAGGCCAGGCGTGTGCTAGCAGCTGTTCACACAATCAAGCAGGTTGTGGGCTGTTTCCTGGCAGCTCGGAGTCTGGGGGAGTCAGACACACCCTCTGGACTCTGCCAGTAGAGAGAAGAGAGAAGCAGAGAGGCAGCTTACAGACAGAAGAGGAATGGAGAGGATTAGGGGAAGAAAACAACAGTCTGGAGCATGAGGAATGGGCAGGAGACCACCAGACAGAAAAGGGGGAAGGGCGTGTTGGGCAGAAGGAGCAGCCCAGGCAACGGTGCAGCGGAAGGAGACACCAAGGAATGCAGGCAAGGCATGAAAGGCAGACAAAGACCTGACTGTACAGACCTTAAGAAAGTGACCTCGGGCCAGGCGCGGTGGCTCATGCCTGTAATCCCAGCACGTTGGGAGGCCAACGTGGGTGCATCACCTGAAGTCAGGAGTGTGAGACCAGCCTGGCCAACATGACAAAACCCCGTCTCTACTAAAAATACAAAAATTAGCCAGGCGTGGTGGTGGGCGCCTGTAATCCCGGCTACTTGGGAGGCTGAAGCAGGAGAATCGCTTGAACCTGGGAGGCGGAGGTTTCAGTGAGCCAAGATGGTGCCACTGTACTCCAGCCTGAGCAACAGAGTGAGGCTACATCTCAAGAAAAAGAAAAACAGAAAAACACAACCTCTGCAGCGGCACAGCAGAAGGAGAAGTGGTTTTGCCCCAAAATCAGGAGAACGTGACCTGAATCATCAACCGAAGGGAGATAGAGTAGCTTACAGAAGTGGCTCAGAGACAGAAAACAAGGCTGCGAAAGAACCTGAACATGGAGGGTTGGGGAGATGAACACACTGGGGAGACCAGTGAAATTTGCCACTGAGTGACTGGGTGTTCAACAGTATCATTCACGGTGTGGGAGACACGCAGGAGCATGATCCAGCTTCGGGCTTGCAGAGCCTGGAGGACGTACACCACATTAGAGTTACAGTGACTGGATTCGGAGTAGAAATGTATTCTTTAAGCCTCAGTGAATGAAGTCTCTTGAGTTCTTAGGGGACTCAGACCTCAGTGACTCTGGTTCCAAGTCCTAGATGTATTTGATGTCCTGAGCAAGGTAATCCAATTCCCTGGGTGCCAACTCGGCTTAGACGGAAGTTGACTTTTTGCCATAGATGGACATTGTGCCATAGATGTCACAACTCTAAGCCTTTTGTCATCCAAAACACCACCAAGATGGCTAAATAGTAGGAAGGAGACCTTTATTGATGATACTGGTTTGCAAGCCAGGAGGAGAAGGTCTCCAGCATGGACTGTAGTTGCTCTCTCTTTGAAGACTGGAAGGACACTTTGGATTTTATGCCTCACAGGGTCTGCATTACACAATAGAGTCAAACATACTCAGCAGGTTTGGAGGGAAAGCTGTACATATTTATCGGTACTATGTACATATTTATGCACATGCAGAATGGGTAACATATTTGTATGCTAAATGAATACACATATACATGTATATGTGCATGCAATATGTATACATATTAACATATGTACATATCCATATATATACATACATAATATATGTAACATACATCCCATGTTCACTTTGGGATGAGGTTTTTGCATTAAAATGAGGTGGAATTTGGGTCTTTATGTCAAAAGGTGAACTATAGAACACAGAGACAGTTTGTGCTCAGCCTCTATAAGCTGTTGAAACTGGCTTAAGTTCTGCAGTTGCTTATCAGAAAAGAATGCTTGCAAGGCCGGTTCTCTTTCCAATCAGGGTTGTAGTGGTCTGGGTTGTAAATCAGCCTAATAATTCCTTTTGTTGGGGAGTTTAGCAAGGGTGTGGTTTTTCTTGTAGCTATAGGAATTTAGAAATTTGCCATGCCAGCCAGGCCCTGAACTTCCATTTGTAAGTAACTTTTTCTTTTTTTGAGACAGAGTCTCGCTCCATCGCCCAGGCTGGAGTGCAGTGGCGCAATCTCAGCTCACTGCAAGCTCCGCCTCCCAGGTTCACGCCATTCTCCTGCCTCAGCCTCCTGAGTAGCTGGGACTACAGGCGCCGCCACCACGCCTGGCTAGTTTTTTTTTTTTTTTTTTTTTTTTAAGTAGAGACACGGTTTCACCGTGTTAGCCAGAATGGTCTCAATCTCCTGACCTTGTGATCCACCCGCCTCGGCCTCCCAAAGTGCTGGGATTATAGGCCTGAGCCACTGCGCCTGGCCTGTAAGTAACTTTGTTTCATTAACTTTAGGGTCCATCTTAGTTGGTAAATCATAGGGGGTCAAAGCTGTCTTTTTGTGCTGAATCAGTTCCTAGGTGAAGGTTACAAGACCAGCTGAGTCACTGTCTTGGTATGGGTTACCAGTCCAGGTGGCCGCAGCTGGTCCCTCAAAATGCAAGGTCCAAAAGACACCTCACATCCCAGCCCTAGGTTTAAGAATAGTAATGCTCCCTGAAGGAGGTTGTAATCTTGCGATCTTTGCCTGCGAGACTCCTGAATCACAGCTCTAACCTTGTGTCTAATTTGTTAGTTTTAGAAAGGCAGTTTCAGTCCCAGAGCAAGGAGGCGGTGAGTTTTAGGAAGGGGATGTTGTCATCTTTGTTTCAAAGTTACACTGTAAACTAAATTCATCTGAAAGTGAGTTTGGCCTAAGCACAGGGATGAACCAGGACATCCTGTGAGGTTAGAAGCAGGGTGGAATCAGCGAAGTCCGGTTTCTGTCACTGCCAGAATTTTCCCACGTGAGACTTGCCTCACTGCCAAAGGTAGTTTCAGAGTGTCTAGAATGTCACAACTATTGTGCTGAACCCATACTGACTCCCGTAGGGATGGCACTATGTCTGAGGGGCCAAAGAAGAAGTCCAGAGACAACAAGTGAGTCGTGGGGTTTATCTGAAGAATTTACACACACACAGGGACAGGGCAGTGGCAGTGGGCTGGACTGGAGAACTGCTACTGTTCCTAAAAAGCATGCAGTTTATATCACATTTTCTCTTAGCACCTTCCACCACCTCCACCTGGCAACCTCATTTGACCCAAAACAAAGGACCTCAATCCTCTGTGTGGCCTGCTTTCCAAAGGATGGCCGGGGGTTCGGACATCCTTCACGGATACGGAAAGACTCTCCAGATCTGCTGCTCCTGGATTCCTTAGCTTGGGACAAGGTACACACATTCTTCTTCGGCCACAGGGTCATTCTCGGGGTGAAGTTATTGCTGTCAGGTGCATCTGCCATACAGCATCCCGGCGGCTGTGCTGACAAGGTCATTTCGCCGCAGGTTCTGATCCACCGCCTCTGCTGGGATGAGGCGAGGTGAAGTTGGGTGAGCAGTACCGAAAGGGAGTGATTGTTTCTGCAGGAAGGTCACAAGGTGTCTTGCTCTGAGGAGTATCCCAGTGTGTCCACTGAGCCCGGCAGGTGCTCAGGAAACACGGGAGGAGCTGGACTCAGATGACACGGCCCGTCAGCAGCACGGTCTCCGGCCTCGAGCTCTGTCACTCCTTCTTGTTTTCTTTCTTTTCCTCTATCGTTGTAAAAGTAATACGTGCTCGATAAAGGGATGTGGTAAATAGAGAAAAGTGGGGAGAAAAGAATCATGTGATCCATTTCCATTCAGTGTTTTTTGTTTCTTTTTTCTTTTCTTTTTCTTTTTCTTTTTTTTTTTTTTTTTTTTTTTTGAGATGGATTCTTGCTCTGTCGCCCACACTGGAGTGCAATGGCATGATCTTGGCTCTCTGCAGTCTCCGCCTCCCAGGTTCAAGCGATTCTCCTGCCTCAGCCTCCCGATTAGCTGGGATTACAGGTGCTCACCACACTGGGCTAATTTTTGTATTTTTAGTAGAGACAGGGTTTCACCATGTTGGCCAGGCTGCTCTTGAACTACTAACCTCAGGTAATCCACCCACCTTGGCCTCGCAAAATGCTGGGATTACAGGTGTGAGCCACTGTACCTGACCTTTCAGTGTTTTTTTAAAAATTAATTTTTAAACAGGATGGTGAAAAATATACTGTTTATACTATTTTATTTCTTAATTTTATTCCTTAACGGTCTATCCTATCTTTTCAATCCATTTTTCTAACCTTAGCATGGATGGCTGCATGGCATTCCGCAGAACAGAACTGCAACATGGTCACGTGTACTGTATAACACGTCCTTATGGTAGTCATAATCTGCAGAGTAAGAGAGACTTTTCAGGGTTATCTTCTGTTTTCTAGGAGAACTCCAAACTCCAGCTCACCTAGTATGTTTATACAATGAGTTGTAGGGCAGCTACAGGATCATCTCGACCAGTGATGGCCCTTCCAAAGGACCCTCTTCTTTCCTCATGAAGCAGGGTTTAGCTGGAACAGAGGTGATAGGGCTCAAGATATGCCATCACCAAATATGCCACTTTGGCATATTCATTACTTTGAGCTAAAATAAGTTAAGAATCAGCTGAAGCAGAGAAAGTGCTTTACCTCCCCAACTGCCTAAAACAAAGCAAAAAGTTCCCCTTTTGTAAAGGAAATTCATACCTACAAAAACATTTCATTAGTAAAGGTGGCTGTACGAGGAACAGAGATAATTTAATAACATGAGATGTTACAGGAAAGAGTCTCGATCCAGACTCCAGGAGAGGGTTCTTGCAAGAAAGGTCATTCAAGAAAGAATTCAGGGCGAGTTTACAGAGGGAAGCAAAAGTGAGTTGATTAAGAAAGTAAAGGAATGAAAGAATTGCTGCTCCATAGGCAGAGCAGCGCCGAGGGCTGCTGGTTGCCCATTTTTATGGTTATTTCTTGATGATATGCTGAGCAAGGGGTGGATTATTCGTGCCTCCCCTTTGTAGACCATGCAGGGTAACTTCCTGACATTGCCATGGCATTTGTAAACTGTCATGGCGCTGGTGGGAGTGTAGCAGTGATGACGACCAGAGGTCACGCTCATGGCCATCTTGGTTTTGGTGGGATTTAGCCTGCTTCTTTGCTGCAACCTGTTTTTGTTCGTTTGTTTCTTTGTTTTGAGATGGAATCTCACTCTGTTGCCCAGGCTAGAGTACAGTGGCGCAATCTTGGCTCACTGCAAGTTCCACCTCCCGGGTTCACGCCATTCTCCTGCCTCAGCCTCCCCAGTAGCTGGGACTACAGGCGCCCGCCACCACGCCCAGCTAATTTTTTGTACTTTTAGTGGAGACGGGGTTTCACCATGTTAGCCAGGATGGTCTTGATCTTCTGACCTCATGATCCACCCACCTCGGCCTCCCAAAGTGTTGGGATCACAGGCGTGAGCCACTGCTCGAGGCCTATTGCAACCTGTTTTATGAGCAAGATCTTTATGACCTGTATCTTGTGCTGACCTTCTGTTTCATTCTGTGACTAAGAATGCCTAACCTCCTGGGAGTGCAGCCCAGCGGTTCTAGTCTCATCTTACCTAGCCCCTATTCAAGATGGAATTGCTCTGGTTGAAACACCTCTGACAGAGAGACTTTGATCTGTGTAACCAGGCAATGCTTATTCACCATACATTTCCTCCCCTCTTGTTACCCTCTTGTAACTGCCCAGTGGGTTCTCCTTGTCTACTGCCTAGACAGAACCGATTTATCAAGACAGCGGAATGGCAATGGAGAAAGAGTAATTCACGCAAAGCCGGCTGTGCAGGAGACCAGAGTTTCACTGTTACTCAAATCAGTCTCCCCAAGCATTCGGGGATCAGAGTTTTTAAAAATAATTTGGCACATAGGGGCTTGGAAAGTGGGGATTGGTTAGGTTGGAGATGGAATCCTAGGGGGTCGAAGTTAGGTTTTTTTAATATCTTCTGTTCCTGGGTGCCATGGCAGAGCTGGTTGGGCCAGATTACCAGTTAGGTGGTGTCAGCTGATCCATCGAGTGCAGGGTCTGCAAAATATCTCCAGGGCTGACCTTAGGTTTTACAATAGTGATATTATCCCCAGGAGCAATTTGGGGAGGTTCAGACTCTTGGAACCAGAGGCTGCATGACCCCTACATTGTAATATCTAATCTTGTAGCTAATTTGTTAGTCCTGCAAAGGCAGACCGGTCCCAGGCAAGAAGAAGAGTACTGCATCGTTCCGTGGTATCGGCACAAGCAGGGTTGTAGGTATCTAATACATATTTAAGAGTATGGGGTATAATAGAAGCGGGGAATTCCTTGCCTTGGCTGGCACCATGGTATTCTCAAATAGGAAGGCTGAGTGCTAGGATCTGTCCGCTGTGCTTGTGCGGGCTCACCTGAAGAGTCAGATCACATCCCTCACCTGTTTGGCCAGCTCCATTAGAACGATGGTGGTGGGTAATTAAATAATACACCAGCGTCTCTCACCTGACAGCTTAAGAGAACGTTCACATATATTTACATATGTATTTCAGATACACGTAGATTTCACATTAAACCTAAAGGTATCTGAGACAAGTCTCAATCAATTTAGAAAGTCGGTGTTGTCAAGGTTAAGGATGCACCCGTGATGTGGCCTCAGAAGGTCCTGACGACATGTGCCCAAGGTGGTCCAGGCACAGCTTGGTTTTATACATTTCAGGGAGACAAGAGATACACATTGGTTCGGTCGGGCTGCAAAGGTAGGACACCTCAAAGTGGGGAGGGGGCTTCCAGGTCATAGGTAGATAAGAGGAAAACGGCTGCATTCTTTTGAGTTTCTGATTAGCCCTTCATTGAATATGCAATTTACAGGAATAGTCACTTATGCCTTAATCTGGCTTAGTGAAACAGTAGGGCAAAGGAAGCGATCAGATTTGCATTTGTCTCACGTGAGCAGCGGGATGACTTTGAGTTCTGTCTGTTGTTGATGAAAAGAGTCAAACTCTGTGAAATATGTGAAGAGATTTATTCTGAGCCCAAAATAAGTGACCACGGCCCGTGACACAGTCCTCAGGAGGTCCTGAGAACATGCGCCCAAGGTGGTCGGAGTGCAGCTTGGTTTTATATATTTTAGGGAGGCATGAGACATCAGTCAAATACATTTGAGAAATACATTGGTTTGGTCCAGAAAGGCAGGACAGTTCGAAGCAGGGGCTTCCAGGCTATAGGTGAATTTAAGCATTTTCTGGTTGACAATTTGTTGAGTTTGTCTGAAGACCTGGGATGGATAGAAAGGGAATGTTCAGGGTCGGGCGTGGTGGCTCACGCCTGTAATCCCAGCACTTTGGGAGGCAGAGGCGGGTGGATCACCTGAGGTCAGGAGTTCGAGACCAGCCTGGCCAACATGGAGAAACTCCTGTCTCTACCAAAAATACAAAAATTAGCCAGACGTGATGGCAGCTGCCTGTAATCCCAGCTGTTCAGGAGGCTGAGACAGGAGAATTGCTCGAAACCGGGAGCCGGATGTTGCAGTGAGCCGAGATCGCACCATTGTACTCCATCCTGGTGACAGAGTGAGACACTGTCTCGGAAAAAAAAAAAAAAGAAAGGGAATGTTCAGGTTAAGATAAAAGATTGTAAAGACCAAGATTCTTTTGAAGTCTCATAGTGGCTGCCCGTAGAAACAGTAGATGACAGATGTTTCCTATTCAGACCTTCAAACGATTCTCAGTTAATCTCTTCAGGAGTAGGGGGCCTGGAAGAAAAAGATCTAGCTATATTGATAGAGATTCTTTATGGACGCAGATTTTCCTCCACAAAGGATGGCTTTGCAGGGCCATTTCAAAATATGGCAAAGAAACATATTTTGGGGAAAAGTATTTTTATCTTCTTCTTTGTCACATAATGTTATACCAGAGCCAGATTGGAAAGTAAGTCGCAATATATAGAGTTAAATAAAACCCATCTGATGAGAATTTATGGTTTGTAGGGCATGACTCCCTAGACCCCTTAGATAAGAATTTGGGCAAAATAAGAAAAAATCTGAACTTAGTCCTCACTGTCTTTTGTCCACTGGGAACTTCCTTGCAGGAAAATTGTGAGGGAGATATGTAGCTTTTTTGTCTTTGTAGCTGTCTTATTTAGGAATATCCTGGGAGGCAGGTTGGCCCTAGCAGCTCCCAGCTTGACTTTTCCCTTAGTGATTTTGGCTTAGTGATTTTGGAGTCCCAAGGCTTATTTTCCCTTCACACATTATTACCTTCATGACAGGGCAGTGTAGAGAAGGGAAAAAGGGCTTCACTTCACCCTTCTAGGTTCTTTGACTGGGCTATGAATTAAATTAACAAAAAAAACCAGATGAACAGTCCGGGTGCAGTGGCTCACGTGTGTAATCCTAGCACTTTGGGAGATCGAGGAGGGCAGATCACTTGAGGTCAGGAGTTCGAGACCAGCCTGGCCAACATGGTGAAACCCTGACTCTACTAAAAAATATTTTTAAAAAATTAGTCAGGTGTGGTGGCAGGCACCTGTAATCCCAGCTACTCGAGAGGCTGAGGCAGAGAATTGCTTGAACCTGGGAGATGGAGGTTGCAGTGAGCTGAGATTTTGCCACTGCACTCCAGCCTGGACAACAGAGCCAGATTCTGTCTCAAGAGAAAAAAAAAAAAAAAAAAGCAAGATAAAAACTATTCTAATTACGTACGTGTGCACAGCAGTCCCACAAAAATGTGAGACAAAAATGTGAGAAGGGCCAGATGACTGAAACTTAATTGGCATCCTGAGCTCCAGAAAGGAAGAGGGGCTGGGGCCTCGGGGTGGTGGAGGCAGGGCATGGAAGGGTGAGGGGAGGACGTGTCGGGGAAGTGGCTCTGCCTCGTCGTGCAGATAAAAGTCTGTAAATGAGAAACTTGTCTGGGAGTGGCTCTCTTCCTGGTGTGCACACGTTTACTAATGAAAATTTCCTTTATAGGAGTAAGTTTTCTTTACAAAAGGGGACTTTTTTGGAGTTACTTCTGTGTTCATGTTTTCTCAAAATAATCAGCTCAAATTAATCCATATGCCAAAGAGGCACATGTGAGGTGATGGATTCTACAGTCATATTTTGGAGTGGTTTGTTTTGAACCCTAGTAGCAGGGATTAGTACGCCAGTTTTGCAGTTTATAAAATTAAAATTGACATCATCAAAGGAGGTTGCCTATGGTCATGGACATCCCCACCCCACCTCGGTCACAGTCCACTTCTCTGCCCTGGCCCGAACTGAAGCTAATCCCGTATTGAAGTGAGTTCATTGTTCTACACAGTGCGAGCCCTTCGTAGACACTCGCGCCACTCTTCCTCAGCTCCTTAAGACCACCGCTAGCAGCTCCGGTGTGGTCTACTTCCAGCTCTTCAAGGCATCCCGAGTGTCAACAGAGATTACCATTTTTGTCCTGGAGTTGGTGCAAGCTGGGGTGAGTTCTGTGTGGCTGACCTGGTATCACTATAACACATGGAGGTGCAGCTTCTCTTGGCCCCGTGTCCTAACACCATCACCTCTGTTTTTCTCTCCCCAGTATTTTGGCTCAGTCCCAGGTGCCTGAAATATTTCTGGGTTGTCCAACTTCTCACTGATGAGAGCTCTTACCTACCCCCAGACTTTTTCTCCTGGGTCCTGACACCTGTCTGTTTCTTATAAACTCCCTCACTCATCTCCCTTCCTTCTCTCCTGGCTGGTGACTGGCTGGGCCCTGCTGGGAGTTTGCAGTAATGCTAAACCTGAACAGTGGGGCTGCTCGGTGTGATCTCCGTGGTAGAGGAGGTCCTGCCTCATGGAAATCAGTTCTTGGAATCAGCAGAGCCTTTTAGGTCTTAGATAGCATGAGGCCACCTGCCTGATGGACACCAAGCCTGCAGTTTCCCCCTTTGGTCCCACTCTTTCTCCTTCATTGCATCTGCATCCCAGCCTCGTCTCACTGGACTCATCCTCACCTGCCTTCCCCAACCAACACACCTGGAAGCATCTGTAGCTACTGGCGTGGCATGAGCCTCAGTTTTCTATTGACGCACAGCAAATGATAACAAACATAGAGGCTTAAAGCGGCGCGCATTTTTATCTCTTTGTTGTGTGGGTTAGAAGTCTGGGATAGTGTGGCTGAGTTCTCTGCTTAGGACATCGCAAGATTCAATATGAGTGCACCGGGCTTTGTGAATCACGAAAATTTGAGACAGATCTCAGTTCATTTAGAAAGTTTACTTTGCTGAGGTTGAGGACTCATGCTCCTGACACAGCCTCAGGAGGTCCAAGGTGGTCAGAGCACAGTTTGGTTTTACACATTCTAGGGAGGCATGAGACATCAATCAACATATGTAAGATGAGCACTGGTTCGGTCTGGAAAGGCAGGACAATTACAAGTGGGGCGGGGCTTCCCGGTCATAGGTAGATAAGAGACAAATGGTGGAATTCTTTTGAGTTTCTGACTATCCTTTCCAAAGGAAGCAATCAGATATGCATTTATCTCAGTGAGCAGAGGGGTGACTTTCAGTAGAATGGGAGGCAAATTTGCTCTAAGCAGTTCCTAGCTTGACTTTACCCTTTAGCTTAGTGATTTTGGTGGCCCAATAGATCTTCCTTTCACAGTTTTTATCTGAAGGCTCTGGGGAGAATTAAATTCCTGGCTCACTCAAGCTGTTGGCAGATTTCTGTTTCGTGTGGCTGCAGGACTGAAGTCCCTGTTTCCTTGCCCACCGTCAGCTGAGGCCACTCTCAGACTTAAAGGCCAGTCTCATTCCTTCTTGTGTGTCCTTCCCTATCTTCAAACCAGCAATGGAGCATCAGGTCCTTCTCATGCCTCAAAATTCTCTTACTTCTACTGCCAGATGAAGAAAACTCTGCCTTCAAAGGGCATATGTGATAAGATTAGACCCACCCAGGTATCCTAATCTGCCTTTTCAATATAACGTGTTATGATCTCAGGAGTGACACCAGAAAGCAAAGGTCTAGGAGCCGTCTTACAATTCTGCCACTACAGACAGGAACCATAGATTTGGAGCACAGTCAGAGACGGGGTCTTGCTCTGTCACCCAGGCTGGAGTGCAGTGGCGCTATCATAGCTCACTGCAGCCTCAAACTCCTGGGCTCAATCCATCCTCCTGCCTCAGCCTCCCGAGTAGCTGAGGCTATAGGCCTGTGCCACTGTGCTCAGCTAATTAAAAAAAAAAAAAAAAAGTTTTGTACAGATGGGGTCTCGCTATGTTGCCAAGAATGGTCTTGAACTCCTGGCCTCAAATGATCCACTCACCTCAGCCTTTCAAAGCGTCGGGATTACAGATGTGAACCACTGCACCTGGCCTGAAGCACAGCTTTCTCATGGGACTACTCCAGATGTCCAAAGATTAGCTTGTCTGGTTAAGATTTTTGCTACCCCCTTCCCTTCAAAAATTCTGTTACATGTTGTCAATGCGGGATTGAAAATAATGTTCTGTAACACCTGCTGACTTTCTTTCTTTCATATTTTTCAGACTGACCCACCCCTGCCCATTTATTTTATTTTATTTTATTTTATTTTATTTTATTTTATTTTATTTTATTTTATTTTTTGAGACAGAGTCTCACTGTGTCACCCAGTCTGGAGTGCAGTGGCACCATCTTGGCTCACTGCAACCTCTGCTTCCCGGGCTCAATTGATTCTCCCACCTCAGCCTCTTGAATAACTGTGATTACAGGTGCCCGCCACCACGCCTGGCTAGTGTTTTGTATTTTTAGTAGAGATGAGGTTTCACCATGTTGCCCGGGCTGTTCTCAAACTCCTGAGCTCAAGCAGTCTGCCCGCCTCAGCCTCCCAAAGTGCTGGGATTACAAGCGTGAGTCACCACACGTGGCCTACACCCCTGCCCCATTCCTAACTCCTCGAATTCTCTGTACAATTATATTTGCGATTCCCACTCGCTTCCCTTGTTCATCATTTCCCTCCTTTCTATACCCTTATCATTTTCCATCTGTTTTCAAAAAAAGAGCACAGGTGCTCCCAGATGTCATCACCTAGGACTTCTAATTAAGTGCCCTTTGAGGAATTAATATGATGAGTTGTAGGAGTTAATATGATGATCTGTACAGAGCTCCATGGTTGTCTGTTTTCCTGGTCCTCATCTCTGCAGTAGATCATTACAAAAATAGGCTTCAACCCACTGGGCAAAGTATTGCATTAGTCAGGGGCAAGGCTAAGTGGCTGCAAGAAAGAGAATAATAAGAGTTCAAACCTTAAGTACAAAGAAGTCTATTTTTTTCTCACGTAGAAACCAGGAAATATAAATAACTGTCACTAAGTATCTTTGGAGGGTTGGTCCCAGGACCTCCCTCAAATACCAAAATCCAGGGATGCTCGATTTCGTGGTACAAAATAATGTAGCATTTGCATATAACCAATGTACACCCCCACCGTATACTTTAAATCATCTTTAGATTATTTATACCACCTAAAGCAAAGTAAATGTCATGTAAATAGTCATTATACTGCATTGTTTAGGGAATAATGACAGGAAACAAGTCCGTATATGTTTAGTACAGGTGCATTTTTGTTTAATATTTTCAATCCAGGGTTAGTTGAATTCACAGATACAGGAGGGTTGACTACAGAAGCTCTTGGTTCCACATGGCCATTTGAGGAGCAAGCCTCCTTTTCTCTTGCTTTCATGCCATCTGGAACTTTCTCTGTATGTGTCTGGTGAAGTGGGATTCCTGATGTGCCTGTACCCCAGCTCTTGGGAGAGGCACAGCATGGAGAAGGCTATGCGCTATCTGGCCTTTCTTTGCATTGCTTTGTCTTTCTATAAATGCAAATGAGAATATTGCTTTCCAATTAGAAAATGCAGATTGCTCTGAGTTCCATTTAACGTGCTTTGAATTCTGGCCCAACATTTTGTAGTTGACCTTTGAACAATGCACAGGTTAGAGGCGCCGAACCCATGACAGTCAGAAATCCACATGAAACTTTTGATGCCCCAAAAAACTAACCACTGATAGCCTACTGTTGACAGAAAGCCTTATCAATCACATAAACAGTTGATTACCACATCTTTTATATGATTTATGTATTATGTACTGTATTCTTACAATAAAGTAGGTTAGAGGGAAAATGTTATTAAGAAAGTCATAAGAAAGAGAAAATGTATTTCCTATTACATGGAAGTGGATCTTCACAGAGGTCTTCATCCTCATCGTCTTCACACTGAGTGAAGTAGGCTGAGGAGGAGGAAGAAGACGAGGGCTTGGTCTTGCTGCCTCAAGGGTGACAGAGGCAAAAGGTGGAGGAGGTAGAAAGGGAGGCAGGGAGGATTTATTGAGTGTGAATGGACTCTCTCAGTCCAAAACCAGGCTGCTCAAAGGTCAACTGCAGATAAGAAAAATTGCTCCCAGGTTGAATTCCAATGTCTAGTAAGCTCGTGTCTACCGTTGTGCTTCCAGAGGGAGATGAAATAAGAGCATATCCTTTGGGTTACATGGAAAAGCCTAATGCTCAGAATGCACCGCCACCGAGCTCTGTTTGCCTCCCTCTACCCGCATCTGGAGCAGCCTGTCTACTTATGGGAATTGCACCTCTCAAATATAATTTACTGCATGGAGTTCTGCCTTCAGTCCAGAGGCGGGAAATTGCAGGAAACATTGCCTCCATGCTATCACAGAGGAAAAATCCGGATAAGTTGTAATATCATGGTGATGGTGGTGGTTTTAAGCACACCAGAGAACTGAGGACATAAAGAAATCTAAGTTAATTAATTTCTAGAAAGGTACAAGATTTTTCCAGGTGAAAACAGCCCCAGGAATGCTTTTATCCCTGGGGACAAAGTGAAATGAAGAGCAAACTTGCAACAGGATGAGGGTTAGGACAGAAAAGCCAACATTTTAGCTAATGTTTAACATCCATGCATGATTTCTCATGATGGATTAGAAACCCAAGCAGTATTTGCATAACAGTAGACATATACATCCAAAGAACAAGACAGAGAGCCCATAAATAGATCCACACATATATGGCCAATTGATTTGCAACAAAGCTATGAAAGCAATTCAATGAGGAAAAGAGCTTATTTTCTATAAATGATGATAGAACATTTGGATGCGTGTGTGTCTATATATATATATATGTATGTGATATAAGATGCATTATGTTTATAAATAAAGATAAAACTATAAAGTCTTAAGGAAAATATAGAATATCTGCATATGCTTGGAAAAGATTTCTAAGACAGGACACAAAATACATTAACCGTTTAAATAGATGATAAATTGAACATGATCACAATTAAAAATTTCTGCTTATCCAAAGGCACCACTTTAAAAAATGAAAGGACAAGTCATGTTTTGGGAGAAAATAGTCACTTCCTGTTAGTGCCTAGTCTCAGGACAAAAATGCTTTCAATTGCATGTTTCATTATCTTGCCTTCCAAATGCTAGTTCCATGATAAATCCTCATGCTCATTTGTGGCAGCCTGACTTGGAGAGCTGATGATTCTATTAGAGCAACTGACAGCCTTTCCCATCCACATAATGTCTCAGTTTTTCTTCCATGTTGTTAAAAATAATCTCATAAACCAGAAAATCCAGCAGGGGGGTGTAGAATTCCAGTTTCTGGGATATTACACATTTATTTGGAAAATGAGCTTTCTCTTCATTGCTACAACTCAGGAATCCTGCTCAGTACTGACCACAGAATAGACAGAACTTCTTAAATGTCACTGTGACTGAGGAGTGATTAAGCAGCTTCTCTCTCTGAGCCGGGTCAGTTTCTTTTCTGAGTTACTGGTAACCAGGGTGTTCTTGTGGCTGCTCTGTAAGCAAACCTTGGTCAGACTGAAAGGTATTTGAAACATTCACACCACGTCAATGAGTAACCAATATTATTACAAATATTTATAAAAATAATTGAGTGCAACACCATTTTTATAAGCAGAAATCTTTTCAAGGAGGAAAACCTATTTTCTCGAAATTATGCAGAAATACCAAGGTGTTATGGACACATGTTATATACTTAATAAGAAATACCAAGTATGTATATGTACACTTATAAAATTAAATATACATGTGTAAAATGACTCCCAAAAATATTTACAGAAGACAGCATCAAATATCCTTCAGAAATGCATACAATTTTCATAATAAAAGCAAGTTAGAACATTATGAGGCAATGTGGCCGTATTGTTCAGAAACCAGACTGCCTATTTTTATTTTATTTTATTTATTTATGTATTTGTTTTGAGTCGAAGTCTTGCTCTGTCACCCACTCTAGAGTACAGTGGTGCGATCTCGGCTCACTACAACCTCCATCTCCCAGGTTCAGGTGATTCTCCTGCCTCAGACTCCCAAGCAGCTGGGACTACAGGTGTGCACCATTGCGCCTGGCTAATTTTTTGTATTTTTAGTAGAGATGGGGTTTCACCATGTTGGCCAGGCTGGTCTTGAACTCCTGACCTCAGGTGATCCACCCACTTTGACCTCCCAAAGTACTGGGATTACAGGTGTGAGCCACCATGCCCGGCCTCCATTTTTATTTTTATTTTTTTTAGAGTCAGGGTTTTGCTCTGTGGCCCAGGCTGGAGTGCAGTGGTGCGATCATGGTTCACTGCAGCCTCGAACTTCTGGGCTCAAGAGGTTCTCCAGCTTCAGCCTCCTGAATAGCTGGGACTACAGGTGTGGGCCACCAGGCCTGGCTAATTTTTTTTTTTTAGAGATGCAGTCTTGCTATGCTGTCCGCTCCAAGCCTTGTGCTATCCTCTTGCTTTGGCCTCCCAAAGTGCTGGGATTGCGGACGTAAGCCACCATGCCTGGCCCAAACTGCCCATTTCAGAGAAATCCCTTCCCTCTTTGCCATCAGATCTGTTATATTTCTTTTTAGTCATTTATACTTCTGGATCAACAGAACTTAACTTTATGGACTTTCAACAAGAGCTGGAAAAATAATACAGGAAGCTGAACCAAGAGACAAATTTACACACACCTGAAGCACATGCCTGGAACCGTAAGGTGCATCTGTAGTCGCCCTGTGTTTTTGGTTCACACCTCTTTCCCTGTCTCTTCAAAACACACATGTGTGCAAGAAGAGCAATGATGAGTTCCTGGAAGAGGCAGTTGCTACCCTGTCTTTGGAATCAAAAGGCCTTCCTCAGGCTTTGCTGGGCCACCTTCCCGCCCCTGTAACCAACTGCAGCCAGGCTTCCGGCACTCACTTCCCACCTCTGCCATCTGCCTGCCAGGGAAAGGGGTTGGGCCTGGCCTCACATGGGAAGAAGGAAGAGGCATCTGCAGAGGAGAGGCATTTGCAAGCAGACCCAGAGAGCAGGATTTGCGGGCAGGAAGCCTGCGGTGAGGAACAATCTTCCCGCCAGGCCCACAGGGCTGAGGCAGTCCGCCGCTTCAAACCCAGCTCCCCCAGACTTGAGGCAGGGTTAGGAGGGATCCTGATTCCTTGGACATCTTTAGGAGAAACATATTTTTATGCTGCATTGAAACAATTATATCTCTGTATGCCTTACAATTAATGAGGCAGATTTAAAGCACTTTCAATAGCTAGTATCACATTTTCAACTACTTTTCCCTTTGGTCCCTGGGCTGTGGCTGGGATGTGCCCTGATCCTCTGTCATTCTGCCCTTGTTTATTCCACTGTGTCCTGTAAAACTCCCAAAGGGTCTTATATGAAGGTGTTTTGTTATTGTTGTTGTTGTTGTTTGTTGTTTTTTTGTTTTTGAGACAAAGTTTCGCTCTGTCATCCAGGTTGGAGTGTGGTGGCTCAATCTATGCTCACTGCAACCTCTGCGTCCCAGGTTTCAGCCTCCAGAGTAGCTGGGAATACAGGCGTGTTGCTACCATGCCCAGCTAATTTTTGTATTAATAGTAGATAGAGGGTTTCACCATGTTGCCTGGGCTGATCTCGAACTCCTGGCCTCAAGTGATCCACCTGCCTCACCTTCCCAAAGTGCTGGGATTACAGGTGTGAGCCACCATGCCTGGCCAGAAAGTTATTAAAATTTCTCTACACCTTGCTTTCCTCGCCTGTGAGCAACACCTTTTCATCTCACAGGTGTCAGAGCTCCAGTGAGAGCATCCTGAATGGGAAGCCAGTACAGGGATGGCAGCAGGTCAACTGTGGTAATGGTGAGGTGAGTTTCCCTCCTTCTGCAGGAGTCTCCTTGCAGGGGGAACATGCCTGTTCAAAGAAAGCCTTTATTTTGCTTTTTTTAAAAATTATAAATTTTTTTTAATTTTTAATTTTTGTGGGGACATAGCAGGTGAATATTTATGGGGTACATGAAATATTCTGATACAGGCATGCAATGCATAATCATCGCATCATGAGAAATGGTGTATCTATCCCCTCAAGCATTTATCCCTTGTGTTGCAAACAATCGAATTATATACTCTTACAGTTATTTCAAAATTAACAATTAAATTAATGATTATAGTCACCCTGTTGTGCTATCAAATACTAGGCGTTATTTATACTTTCTAGTTTTTGTACCCATTAACCATCCTTACCTCCCTGCCAACCCCCACTCCCCTTCCCAGACTCTGGTAAACATCCTTCTACTCTCTATGTCCATGAATTCAGTTGTTTTGATGTTTAGATCCCACAAATAAGTGAGAACATGTGATGTTTGTCTTTCTGTGCCTGGCTTATTTCACTTAACATAATGACCCGTATTTCCATCCATGCTGTTGCAAATGACAGGATCTCATTTTTTGATGGCTGAATAAGTACTCCATTGTGTATATGTACTATATTTTTGTGAATTCATTCATCTGTTGATGAACACTTAGGTTACTTCCAAGTCTTGGCTATTGTGAATAGTGCTGCAATAAGCATGAAAGTGCAGATATCTCTTTGATATACTGATTTTCTTTCTTTTGGGTATATATCTAGGAGTGACATTGCTAGATTGTAAGGTAGCTCTATTTTTAGTTTTTTGAGGAAACTCTAAACTGTTCTCCGTAGTGGTTGTACTAATTTACATTCCCACCAACAGTATACAAGGGTTCCCTTTTCTCTACTTCCTTGCCAACATCTGTTACTGCCTCACTTTTGAATAAAAGCCATTTTATCTGGGGTGAGATGATATATCATTGTAGTTTTGCTCTGCATTTTTCTGCTGGTCAGTGTTGAGCACCTTTTCATATGCCTGTTTGCTATTTGTCTTGTTTTGAGAAATGTCTATTAAGGTCTTTTGCCCATTTCGAAGTCACATCATTAGATTTTGTTTTTACTGTAGAGTTGTTTGAGCTCCTTATATATTCTGGTTATTAATCTCTTATCACATGGGCAGTTTGCAAATATTTTCTTCTATTCTGTGGATTATCTCTTCACTTTGTCAATTGTTTCCCTTGCAGTGCAGAAGATTTTTAACTTGACGTGATTCCATTTGTCCATTTTTGCTTTGGTTGCCTGTGTTTGTGGGGTATTTCTCAAGAAATTTTTGCCCAAACCAACGCCCTAGAGAGTTTCCCCAATGTTTTCTTGTAGTAGTTTTATAGTTTGAGGTCTTAGATTTAAGTGTTTAATTCATTTTGATTTGATTTTTGCATATGGCAACTCTAGTTTCATTCTCCTGCATGCCGATATGCAGTTTTCTTAGCACCATTTGTTGAGGACACTTTCTTCTCCCTGTTGTACATTCTTGGCAACTTTGTTGAAAATGAGTTCACTATCAGTGTACAGATTTGTTTCCAGGTTCTCAATTCTGTTCCATTGGGCTATGTGTCTGCTTTAATGCCAGTACCATGCTGTTCGGGTTACTATAGCTCTGTAGTATAATTTGGAGTCAGGTACTGTGATTACTCCAGTTTTGTTCTTTTTGCTCAGAACAGCTTGGCTATTCTGGGTCTTTTGTGGTTTTGTATAAATTTTAGGATTGTTTTTCTATTTCTGTGAAAAATGTCACTGGTATTTTGATAGGGATTGCATTGAGTCTGAAGATTACTTTGGGTAGTATGGACATTTTTACAATATTGATTCTTCCAATCCATGAACATGGAATATCTTTCCATTCTTTGGTGCCCTCTTCAATTTCTTTCATTAGTGTTTGATAGTTTTCACTGCAGCAATCTTTCACTTCTCTGGTTAAGTTAATTGCTAGGTATTTAATTTTCTTTGTGACTATTGTAAATGAGATTACTTTTCTTATTTCTTTTACAGATTGTTCACTGTTGACATATAGAAATTCTACTGATTTTTGTATGATGATTTTGTACCTTACAGTTTTACTGAATTTATCAGTTCTAATAGTTTTCTTGTGAAGTCTTTAGGTTTTTCCAAATATAAGATCATATCATCTGCAAACAAGGATAATTTGACTTCTTTCTTTCCAATTTGGATGCCCTTTATCTTTCCTGATTGCTCTAGCTAGGACTTCCAGTACTATGTTGAATAACAGTAGTGAAAGTGAGAATCCTTGTCATGTTCCAGATTTTAGAGGAAAGAGGAAGCCTTTATTTTGGAGCGCAGTGTGTGACAGTGGAAAGAGCACAGAAATTGGAGTCACACATCCTGCCCACATCCTGCCTCATTGGCTTTGTGACTTTAGAAATGTTATTGAACTTTCCTGGATCTTGGTAGCCTCACCTTTAAAATGGGTATAATAATCCCTGTTCGAATGGCTGTACTGACTTTGAAACATGCCAACTTGGCTAAGCCACAATGCATTTCCCCAGAATTATTGTTCCTGTATGTTTCCAGTTAAGATGGGCCTTGAAGGACATTTTGCACGGATTTGGAGAGTAGAAATGGAGTAGCAGCTGTGTTGCTGTTACTATTGAAAGGTGGGTATGTTATCTATATAACAAACCTGCACATGTACCTCTGAACCTAAAATAAAAGTTAAAAACAAAAAAAAAGACAATTAAAAATAATAATTTTTTATTATATGCTATTTTACATTTGATATGGGTCTATATTTACACAAATACTCCCCAATATGATGGCCACTAGCCACAGTGTGGCTCTCGAATATGACCACTTAAAATTGAGATGTGCTGCAATTTAAAAATATATACATTTTATTATTTTTAATATTATTTATTATTATACATTTATTATCACACACAAAGTCGCTCTCTGCTGGCTCACCTCCTGGGTGTGCAGAAGCAGCTGGCCTTGCAGCTGTTCAACCTTCCCCTCATGCTCCTTCGGCTCCTCCAATGCTTGAGTCAGAGACGTGTTTAGCTCCACAATGAGGGGCGTCTGCTTCTCTTGCAGATCACCTGCATTATCAAAGTTGGGGGCAGGGAGAGACTGACACACAGAGGCATGTGGATAGGTTCTAAAACTACCTCTCTGGAAAAAGCAAAAGCCCTGGGTTATAGTGTTTGCCAATTGATGCTGTGTAAATACTCCCTTTGTGGCTGATTTCAAGCTCTCAATGTGATGTCGTTGAAAGCAAAGTTCGGAAGAGATCCGTATAGTAGACTCTTGTGAGCTGATAGGAAACGGCTGCAGTGCAGCCCTGATGATGGGTCCAGTCAGTTGTGATGAACTGCAGTGTGTGCTCGTGGGTTCTACATTGTCCTTGCTCTTCCCAATTTACAACCATCTTCCCTTCCTGACAGCCTTTTCTGCAAACTTCAAGTTGCAGATTTACATGCAAAGGTACCTGCCTATCAGAGACTTTTTAAGCAGCTGCCATAGAATAATCCAGTTACATCTCCATATTTTTTTTCCTCTAATGATTTCCTCTAATGATTTTACTTATGTGACTGAACCCTGCCCCCTGACAGATACGGGCGGTTTAATTGAGATAATTTATGTGAAACACCAGCAGTGCTAGGCACAGAGTAGCCACTCCATAATGTCAACTTCCTTAATGAGTGATTGTCAACTATTTGAAATTAATAGTATGTCATTTCCTCTCCTGATATCATGGGACTCAGAGATATTCATCATATTTATGGAATCATGGTCCTTTTCTTTCTTTCCTAAGCAGATGAATCATACAGACCAGCACTATTCAACAGAAATGTAATGCAAGCCACATATGTCATTTAAACATTTCTAGTGCCACATTAGAAAAAGCTTAAAAAAGGTAAAATTAATTATAATAATATATTCAATGTAATCCAATATATTAAAAATATGATTTCAACATGTAATCAGTGTAAAATAATATCCATTAGGTATTTTAAATTCTTTTTATACCAGTTATTTAAAATGTATATTATTTTTAAATTGCAGCACATCTCAATTTTAAGTGGTCATATTCAAGAGCCACACTGTGGCTAGTGGCCATCATACTGCAGAGTATTTGTGTAAATATAGACCCATGTCAAATGTACAATAGTGTATAATAAAAAAATTATTTTTAATTGTGTATTTTTTTTTGTTTTTAACTTTTATTTTAGGTTCAGAGGTGCATGTGCAGGTTTGTTATATAGATAAACTCGTGTCACGGGGGTTTGTTGTACAGATTATTTCATCATCCAGGTACTAAGCCTAGCACCCAATAGTTTTTTTTTTGCTCCTCTTCCTCCTCCCGTCCTCCAGTCTCAAGTAGGTCCCAGTGTCTGTTGTTACTTTCTTTCTGCCGATGTGTTCTCAACATTCAGCTCCCACCTACAAGTGAGAACAGGCGGTATTCGGTTTTCTGTTCTTGCGTTAGTTTGCTGAAGATAATGGCCTCCAGCTCCATCCATGTTCCTGCCAAAAGCATGATTTTGTCATTTTTATGGCTCCAGAATATTCCATGGTGTATGTGTACCACATTTTCTTTATCCAGTCGACCACTGATGGGCACTTGAGTGGATTCCCTGTGCTTTCTGTCAGCACCAGCTCCCAAAATCCCAGTGCCGTTCACTTCTAGGGATACTAGAGTTACTAGTAACTAGTAATGGGCTGTCTTGGTTTCAGGAGGGCTGCTTCTATGCGCTCATAGCTGACTGGTGTGAGAAATTAGAGACGCGAAGTTTTCTCATCACTCCAACTCTCTTGAGCTTTATTTAATGTTTTTAAGACAGGGTCTCGCTCCGTCACCTAGGTTGGAGTATAATGGCACAATCACAGCTCACTGCTTCAGCTTCCCAGGCTCAACCCCCCTCCTGCCTCAGCCTCCTGAGTAGCTGGGACCATAGGTGTTTACCACCATGCCTGGCTAATTTTTAAATTTTTTGTGGAGCTAAGGTCTATCTCACCCAGGCTGGTCTTGAACTCCTGGGCTCAAGAGCTCCTCCTATCTCAGCCTCTTAAAGTGCTAGGATTATGAGGCATGAGTGGCCAGCCCCCTCCATACTTCATGTGCAGCAATTCATGAGGCTTGTCAGGTCCTGCACGCCAGCAGGACAGAGCTGTGGACACCAAAGTCATAGCACCCTAGTGTGAGTTCCTATTAACCCCAATAGTGTTCTGAAGGTCGCTTAAAAACCAACAACAAACTACAACTTCAGATTCACATGCTGCTTTGGGTTGAAAGTTTCACACACTAATTTTTGTCTGGTTTTACCACAATAAAATATTTCTATACATTTTTCTGATTAGTAGTCAAATTTGGAATGCAACTAGGAAGTATACCAATAAACATGTCATATCGTGTCCAAAATCGGTTCCTTCCGGGGGGTTCTTGGTCTTGCTGACTTCAAGAATGAAGCCGCAGACCCTCATGGTGAGTGTTAACAGCTCTTAAAGATGGTGTGTCCGAAGTTTGCCCCTTCAGCTGTTCAGATATGTCCAGAGTTTCTTCCTTCCTCCCGGTCTCGCTGACTTCAGGAGTAAAGCCACAGACCTCAGCAGTGTGTTACAGCTCTCCAAGGTGGCACGTGCATAGCTGTTTATTCCTCCCTGGGGGTTCATGGTCTTAGCTGACTTCAAGAATAAATCAGCAGACCTTTGCTGTGAGTGTCACAACTCATAAAGCTAGTGCAGACACAAAAAACAAGAAGCAGATTGCAAAGAGCAAAACAACAAACCCTCCACTCCGTGAAAGGGGACCCCAGTGGATTGCCGGGAAGGGGCAGGTGGCCAGCTTTTATTCCCTTATTTGGCTCCACCCACATTCTGCTGATTGGTCCATTTACAGAGCACTGATTTGTCCATTTTACAGAGTGCTGATTGGTCAGTTTTCACAGAGTGCTGATTGGTGCATTTACAAACCTTTAGCTAGACACAGAGCACTGATTGGTGTGTTTACAATCCTTTAGCTAGACAGAAAAGTTCTCCAAGTCCCCACCAGACCCAGAAGCTCAGCTGGCTTCACCTCTCAATATCCATCCAGGCCCTCATCTCTGTCATCTCTTTCGTTTTTGCTTATGTTGATGCAGAGATCCCACATCCAACAATGACTACAGCAGCAAGACTGCCTCCTGGGGAGCTGTCTGCAGAGCTTGGCAACTTGCCACAGGCTCCTTTGTGGTGGGCTCCAGGTTTCATGTCACAAACTTGAGTACAAAAAAGGAAACTGTCCCAGCCAAAGGAGAAGGATTTCTTGAGGCCAGGAGTTTGAGACCAGCTTGGGGAACATAGTGAGACACCATCTCTACAAAAATAATAATAATAATAATTAGCCAAGCTTGGTGGTACCTGTAGTCCCAGCTACTTGAGAGGCTGAGGCAGGAGGATGGCTTGAGCCCAGGAGTTTGAGGCTGCAGTGCACTATGATCACACCACTGCACTTCAGCCTGGGTGACAGAGATCCTTTCTCTAAAAAAACGAGAGAAGACTGGGCACGGTGGCTCACGCCTGTAATCCCAGCACTTTGGGAGGCCGAAGCCGGCAGATCATGAGGTCAGGAGATCGAGACCATCCTGGCTAACATGGTGAAACCCCATCTCTACTAAAAACACAAAAAATTAGCTGGGTGTGGTGGTGGGCGCCTGTAGTCCCAGCTACTCGGGAGGCTGAGGCTGAGGCAGGAGAATGGCGTGAACCCGGGAGGCGGAGCTTGCAGTGAGTGGAGATTGCGCCACCGCACTCCAGGTTGGGCGACAGACTCCCATCTAAAAAAGAAAAAAAAAAAAAAAAGACTATACAAAAAACGAATCTGTCCATTTCTGGGTTTTCTGGTGAATTCCAGATCTCCCCTCAGACTCCTTCCCTGGAGGATAGGTTTACTCAGGCAGGAGCTCCCAGTGGCTTGAGGGGCGGGGCTCTCTTCTATATGGTGTGTGCTTCAGGGGCTGGCACCTACCCTGAGAACTCCTCCACCTCACTTGGGTGTTCGCAGAGCCCTTCTGCAGGGCCTGGTCAGACCCTGGTCTGCGCTGCGAGGCTTTCCAGGACCTTGGCCCTTAGCCTCAACCTTACATTTCTCCAGGCAGTGCAGGAACACGCTTGCTGTCCTCCGGTGCCCTTTCAGAGGGCTGAGGAACTCCAGGACCTGCAGTGTGGCGCCGGTGAGGCAGAACTGTGGGATCCTGGTTCAGAAGGACCCATCCTCAGGGTTCCTATCAATACTCACATCTCTTGTTTTCTCGTAAGCCCTCTGCATCTTGCTTTCTAGTTTTTAGCGACTATTTTTCTAAAACGTTTCTGTCTTCTGTTTGCCTCTGGGTGTACTTGTTTGTTTTAAGAATGTTTCATCTTTGTGCCCTGAACTAGCTGTAACCACTCCCTTAGGGACATAGTAGCCTCATCCAGCTGTTGATGCCATGGGAAGTGACCTCATTCTTACTGCCAAGCAATACCATGAAATGATGGGACAGGGTTCGCCAGTTAATCACTTTAAACTGCAATGTAAATGTAAAGGTATGAAATTAGGAGATTAGTTCATGCTCAGAAAACAGGTGCTGCGTAAATAACTAAGGTTATGATGGCTTTCCAAGGTCTCCAAACTAGGGCACTCACAGTAGCGCACACATACATTTCTCCCATAAGATTTTCCAGTAAGCCATGTCATCATAAACCACATCATCATAAAATGATTCATACGGATCAAATTTTGAAGAGCAGTTCCATAAAACATAGTAAGATCTACAATGAGTTGACTTTAACTTGGGAAAAGAAAAGCTATTGGAATGCTTCCACTTTGATTGAAATAAACTTGGACTTGCGGCCAGGCACGGTGGCTCACGCCTGTAATACCAGCACTTTGGAAGGCTGAGGCAGGCAGATCACCTGAGGTCAGGAGTTCAAGACCAACCTGTCCAACACGGTGAAACCCTATCTCTACTAAAAATACAAAAAGTAGCTGGGCGTGTTAGCCGATGCCTGTAATCCCAGCTACTCAGAAGGCTGAGGCAGGAGAATCGCTTGAACCCAGGAGATGGAGGTTGCAGTGAGCAGAGATCCAGCCTGGGGGCAAGAGCAAAACTCCATCTCAAAACAAACAAGCAAACAAACAGACAAAAAACTTGGGTTTGCAATATACGGTGGTTCACCCAGTGTTTCACATGAGCATGAGATTCACCTGAGGACATTTGTCCCCAGAAATTGATCAGAGGAACTCTAAATTCTCTGGGCATTTTGTACTCCCCTGAAACAGCAAGCCTTCTGGTAGTGACATTTAGGTTGTGGCGGGCCTAGGTATGGGAGCCGGTACACAGTTGCCTCCCTGGGGCTTATTTGGGCGTTTTTTGTTTGTTTGTTTGTTTGCTTTGGGTTTTTGGGGGTTTTTTTTGCCATCACAGATCTTGAGCTTTAGAAACACTAGAACTCCTGTGGGTTGTCTCTGGTGCCATTTTGATAGCCCAAGTAAGGTAGAATTCGTTATCAGCCTAGACAAAATAAAATGACTTTTGGCTTACATGAATTTATTTGATCCCACATCTGTTTGCAGAAGTGATGTCCCTTTCTGTCCAGTATCCTCATGGCACTTCAACCTACAGGCATGAGGAAGGAAAATGTGGGCCGCCATTTGGAGGAAGAATTGGAAACCAAACACTCCTTTTGGATCCATTTAGGATGTCTGTGGGTTTGCGCCAATTTCAGACTTGGAAAGCAGGGCGGTTTTTCAAAGAGAGTTTGTAGAGGGACCCAGAGAGGAGCCTGGGAGCAGAACATGGTCCATTTGTTCCACCTGGAGAATGACATTAGTGTTGTAAGACTTGCTAAGCTCCTTGCACCTCTGCACAGCCAGGGTGCTATTACCCAGGCTTCATGCATCAGAGCTTTGGTTTTGATGGAAGAGTGGGTTCTTTGCTGTCCTTAGGATCCTACAGAAGCATCACGTGTACTTGTGCTTCCTGTTTGAAAAGATGTGGTGGTTGGTGTCCCTCTCCTCCTCCTAGCTCTGGGCTGTAGTTCTCCTCCCACATCATCCTTGGCCTCTCATCAGGAGTTTGCATCCTTAGGCGACAAGGGAGGGACATTGCTGCAGGCTCAACTCTTCTTCCTCGTGTGGGTGCCCTGCCCTTGGATGTGCTGGGCTGAGCCACCTCCTACTGATGCTGGAGAAGGTTGCTATGGCCCAGCTGGCACCAGGACCCACCTGTTAAGTTGGGCTTCAGGATGATGTGCTGCCATGATTTCCTTTTGCCTTGTTTTCTTCTGTCCTCCTTCAGTTTGCTGCACAGCAGCTTGTGTATCCGTCAGCTACCCAGCTTCTGCCTGGCCCCGGGCCTCAGGGAGCCATGCTGCCTCATTGCTGGGAGAGTGTGCACACGGTGCTTTGGGCACCTGCTCTTTCCTTTCCCAGTCTGCTCTTCACAAAGGTTGCCAGAGGGCCTGATCACATCCCTTTACCCCTCCCATCCCACACATGCCAGGCCTTTAGCCCCGCACCTTGGGCACCTTGCCTTGCCTCACCTTAACCATTCTTTTTAAATTTTTAAATTTTTTTTTATTTTGAGACAATCGCACCCTGTTTCCCAGACTGGAGTGCACTGGTGCAATCTGTGCTCACTGCCACGTCCACCTCCTGGGTTCAAACGATTCTCCTGCCTCAGCCTCCTGAGTAGCTGGGATTACGAGTTTGTGCCACCACGCCTGGTTATTTATTTAGTTTTTTTTTGTTTTTGTTTTTTTTTTGTATCTTTAGAAAAGATGGGGTTTCACCATGTTGGCCAGGCTGATCCTGAACTCCTGATCTCATGATCCAACCACCTCAGCCTCCCAAAGTGCTGGGATTACAGGTGTGAGCCACTGCACCCAGCCACCTTCACCACTCTTGTTCTGAGCCCCAATTTTGCTGGCCTCCTTCGCTGATTTGTGCTCCTTTCCTGGGCCCTTTTTGCTCCCTTTGCGCCCGTACACCCCTTTCAGGTCACTAACTCTTATCGTGACCAACCAGGCCAGGTCTTCCGTGGCTCACTCTCCTGGAGAGGCTCATTGGAGCACCCACCACTGTGACAACATTACCTGTCGTGCTGTCTTCGCTGGTCTCAAGCCTCTTTGAGGGCAAGGACCACGTCATGTTTGCTCAGGCCTGAAACTCTCGTGCTTGGCTCTGAGTAGGCCCACAGTAACGCCAGTGTGTTCGATGGGAGAAGGAATGAGCTGTACCTTGCTATCCCAGCATACCCTACCCTACCCAACTCTAGTCCTAAATAGTGGCAGAGATGGATAGATCATAAGCAATTCTAAATCAGTTGTACCAGTGGGGTTGCACTACCTGCTTTTAGCAGCTGGAGAAGCACGCTGGAGCTGTCCATGGAATGCTCCACTTTGCTAAGATAACCATCAAAAAGGGAAAGTGCAAAGCAGGTATCCATTCCATTAATCACTGGTTTGTCAACTCACTGTCCAGCCCTACAGTGGTTGTTTGACAAAAGCAAAATGTTCACAAAAGCCTGATCATGCTTTTTGGCATTATATTATCAGGGCCTTAAAAAATCCTCTTCTCTCATTAAAATATAATAGTTCCTATTAGGAGCATCTCAGACCCAGTAGATACTTAATGCTTGTTTATTGATGGTGGTGATGACAGCATCGTTAGTACAGAGGTAATTGATTTTCACAGTGACAAGCCGGAGGCTCGTTGATGAATGAGCAAATGAGGCCCTGCAAGACACCGAAATGCCTTGTGAATGAAAGCAGTTATTTCAGTGCAGTTTTACTGTTAAGTGCTTTTATTGGATTTCAGATTTTAAAAATGAGTAGTTCCTGGAGGGTATACACAACTGTGTGGAGCAGGATGTGTGACTGACAACTCGCAGCACCCTTAGAGAAGCTCAGACTTTGGGAGCTCGAGCTTCCGCTGCTGATGCGGCGCTGCTCTCTGTTCTCTGAGGCGTGTTCAGGCTTTTGTGGATCTTTTTGTTTTTGTCAAACATTCACTGTAGGGCTGGACGGTGAGTTGACAAACCAGTGATTTATGGAATGGACACCTGCTCTGCACTTTCCCTTTTTGATGGTTATCTTAGCAAAGCAGAGCATTCCAAGGACAGCTCCAGCCTGCTTCTCCAGCTGCTAAAAGCAGGTAGTGCAACTCAGATCCAGATTAAATGTCCATTTATTCAGTCACACCGCTTCCTGGGTGCTTTCTCTGAATGCAAGATTCAGTCCAAACCTCTGGGCACCCTGGTGGCTTGAGGTTCACTGTGCATATTTTTCACATGTGGAAACTAAGACTCGGGGAGGTTGCAGAACTTCCAAGGTCATGTCCAGTATTCTTATCTGCATGTGCCCAGGCCCACTCCACTCCTTGCAATATTTTGGTCATATCCTGGGGAGGCAAGGCCAGCAAACCTTTTGAAAATATATGGTTGAGAGAAAAAGCAGCCCAGGGCAGGGAAGGTGACTCTGCGATTGCCACACACAAACAGCATCAGAAAATCTGAAACCAATCACAAATAAAATGCAGTTGAGCAAATCTTTCTAGGATCTTAATTGTGTATGCAGTAATGGGTGGCATTTGTCTGCTATAATTTGTCAATTGAAAAAGCAAACAGTTTCAATTCAGTAGTGGAAAACTGCATGCAGGAACGAGTGACAGAATAATCGCTGGAGGAAAATGTTATTGGAAACCATTAAGCAAGAATTTATGAGAAAATGAAAGACAAGCTGTCCCCTTATCCCACTCTGTTGAGCTTTCCCTGGAAACTGCAAGCTGCCAATGAGAAGCCAAGTTGAAATGCAAGGCCAGCCAATCAAACAGCTTATCACGTAAAAGGCAAGGTAGGTGAACCAAAGATACTATGGCTGAAAGGGAACAGGGAGGAAGGACTCAGGAAGTCTGTGTGCTGAATCTAAACACCTGGCTACCCAGCAAAAAGCAGGTATATTTCATCTAAAAATTAGGTCAGAATACAAGTCAAGTCCAATTATAAAACACCTCCCTTTCTTCCCCTTCTGCAAAACATATTTCACGATACAAGGCAATAACCCTAGCCGTTATCTGCCACATGATTTAAGAAATAGAGAGGCTTCTAGCGTTCCTCCTTCTCTTCCTCCCTGTCCTCCCTCTGTGCTGTACCTGCTTCCATCCATCTCTTTGTATAACTCCCCCTCCCTTTCTCTTTCCCTCCTTTCCTTCCTTCCTCCTGCTCTCCCTCCCTCTGTTCATTCATCTGTCCATCCATTTACCTACCCACTAGTGTACATTGAACGCATAGTTTCATTGGCTGTGATGTTCCAGGGACAGTGCTAGGTTCTGGAGGTGCAGTCATTTATGAGAGCATCATGGTCTCTGTTTCTCATGGAGTTCACAGTCTCAGGTGGGTACAGACACGTGACCAAATCATTACAGTCCTCCCTAATAAATGCAGGAAGCACCTCCTCTGCAGAGATTTGCAGCGCTAATGTGAAGCTCCTAGCTAGTACTACTACTGCTGCGTCTGCTGCTCGTGGCTGTGCTTACATAATGCCTGCGAAGTGCCTCCCTGTTTTAAAGACTTCATGTATAGTAACTTACTTAATCCCGTAATTACCCTGTAAAGTTCATGCTGCCTTTATCCCTTTGCAGAGGAGGAAACTGAGCTGCAGAACGATCGAATGACCTGCCTGAGGTCCCCTATCTGTTGGCACAGGCCTAAGCACATAGTGGACGCAGGAGCACCCCCTTCCTTTTTCCTCCCCTCCGGCTCTTTGCTGTCAGGGGTTCTCTCTTGCCTTCTCTGGTTGTGCCTGTGCTGCGTGCCACACCTTTTCCCTCAGTGAATTTCAGGTGTGCACACTCCCTGCAATAAAATACTGTTTACATCAAGGAGCTTGGGCTATGTTGAGAAGTAAATGAAATCTCTCCACCGTTGTGGTTCCCCCTAACTCACTGTGTTTTCTTCTTCTTGTGAAATCTTCCCTTGCAGGCAGTGGAAGGGGCCGCAGAAGTTCCTTGACTCACGAGGCAAGGCATTCAGAGGCCTCGTGACACCTCCCGGGATCTGCAGTCATTGGGCTGCACTTGCCAATAGCAACATCTGGCAAAAATAGCCAAGCAGCAGAGCGGCCTGGGCTCGGGAGCTGAGCAACCCCTGACTGGCCACATGGACACTGTGCTGAGCTCTGCCCAAGCCCTGTGATCCTGGAAAACAGTAAAGTGAAGGAGCCATCTGCGTTCTGGGGAATGGCCCACTGCAAAAAATACCCTTCCTCATAGGACGTCGAGGACTCATGATGTCCCCTCATTTATGACGAACCCAGACACAGCCCTTCCTAATTCCAATTCTTTGCGTCATAAGTGATCGACTGTTTTGTTCCCACTGGTCAATCAGAACAACATTCTTGCTAACCAGACTTCGGTTCAGCTCTTCTCCCTCCCCATGTCCCTGCCCAGTGTCCTATCCTCATCCTGAGCCAGCACACGCCCCTCCTTAGCAGCTCCTCCTGCAGCAGGCTGACCTCAGACTCCCCCTGATCCATTGTCCAAATATATCACCCTTTCACCCTAAGTCCTTACACCCCATTCTTTCTAGTTTTGTTCATTCCTCCCTGTGAAAGATGAACCCTCTTTTCCTAAC
The DNA here is from genome assembly GCF_047675955.1 of Chlorocebus sabaeus. Taxonomy (NCBI): domain Eukaryota; kingdom Metazoa; phylum Chordata; class Mammalia; order Primates; family Cercopithecidae; genus Chlorocebus; species Chlorocebus sabaeus. The sequence goes on along the minus strand of NC_132929.1, from coordinate 2,687,063 downwards.
CCCGGACCTGCTTGCAGACTGCTGTGATGGCCAAGTGTCCCCGCTACTGCAAGAGTCCCTTCTCTCCCTTGCGATATCTTTTAAATAAAATCCCTCCTTACCAAGCCTGGATTTGTGTTTTATTTAACTAGAGAGATCCCAGCTGGAAGCTCCTGCATTAATAATATGGGAACCTGTTCGTGAGAACTGCAGAGCTGGTCTCTAGTCAGAGCTGCTGTTGCTGGGGTCAGAGGAGTGGAAGTATTGAGTACTGGTGGGTAGGATTTAAGGAAGAAGAGAAAGTGGGAGAAAGGGAGAGAGGGAGAGAGATAGGGAGAGAGAGAAGAAAGAAGAAAGAAAAAGACAAAGAAAAAGAAAAAAGAAAGAGAAAAAGAAGGAAAGAAAAGGAAAGAAAGAAGAGAAAAGGAAAATAAGGAAAGAAGAGAAAAGGAAAATAAGGAAAGAAGAGAAAAGGAAAAGAAGGAAAGAAGAGAAAAGGCAGATTCTGAGAAACTATGGCTTATATTCCAAATGAAGTTCTGAGATCTGTAGTGTGGAGAGTTTCATAGAATCAATCCTTTCCTCCAACTTTATTGAGATGGTTTAATCAGAGTCCTTTCCTACTGGGACCCTGAGGAATACATCCTACGACCGCGGTCACGAAGCATGGAGGGATTCACAGCCCCACATTTCTTTCTTTTTCTTTTCTTTTTTCTTTCTTTTTCTTTTTCTTTTTTTTTTTTTTTTTTTTTCAGATGGACCCTTGCTCTGTGGCCCAGGCTGAAGTGCAGTGGAGGGATCTCGGCTCACTGCAACCTCCACCTCCCAGGTTCAAGCAATTCTCCTGTCTTAGCCTCCCGAGTAGCTGGGACTACAGACTTGTGCCACCACACCCAGAGGTTTTTTGTGTTTTTCAGTAGAGACAGGGTTTCGCCATGTTCGACAGGCTGGTGTCGAACTCCTAACCTCGGGTGATCTGCCCACCTCGGCCTCCCAAAGTGCTGGGATTGCAGACGTGAACCTCCACACCTAGCTGAAGCCCCATGTTTCTTAGGGACAGAGGTCTCTCTCCACACCTGTACTTCCACTAGGCTCCCCACCTCCACTGAGTCCTCATCGCTCTCATCCACACAAGTTTCTCTGATACCTACCCCTGCCCCAGAGCTTCAGAGCAGGGCCCATGGTTCAGCTACAGAAACACTAGTATACTGCTGGGCATACAGGGAGGATGGGGGGAAAGTGCCTGGGAATTGTTCACATTTCTAAATAACCAAATCAGCGTTCCTGATACAACTGTTGTTGTCTATAGATAATGCTGTGCATTCACTCATTTTTAAAAAATTAATTCAATTCATTCACTTAACAGACATTTACTGGCCACCACTATGTTCTAGGTAAGCATAGGGATGAGTTCACTCAGTTGAGAGGAGAGAGCTCCCATCCCATGGGACCCCCCAGGGCCAGTGTGGACACAATGCTATGGGAGCCCAGAGGATAAAGGAATTAAATTTTCCTTGGAAAGTCCATACATTCATCAAAGAAGGGGTGACACTGGTGACACTTACATGAGCGGTGAACATTGGGCAGAGAGAGAGAGAGGGAGAGAGAGATAACACTTCCCTAGAAGGAGGAAAGAATGATGGAGAAGAGTGGAGGTCGGCACCAGCTGGAGAGAAGAATGTCTCAGGCTCGAAGCGGCTGCACGGAGGAAATCGGGGTGTGGTGGGGGTGCAAGGAATGAGGTGGGTGGTGGGGGCAGGGTGAGGCTGCAGCCTTTGTCTTGGGTCTGAGGGGTCACCTAAGACTGTAAGAAGGAGCTCTGCTGCATCCACTCTGGGTTTTAGGATCATGAATCTGGCCACAGTATAGCGTAGGCTATCGGAGGCCACTTGTAGGCTGAGCAGATGACCATGAAGCTGCCAGACTGGGCAGACTGGGTAGACTGGCCTCGATCTTCTGGAATGGACGTGGAGATCCAGGGCAGAGGGCAGCACACAGGGGCAGAGCCCCATCCACCTCACCACAGCCCGCTCTCTGCCCAACCTTCACAGACCCCTCTCAAGGTGTTAGCTCGGGCTGCTGGGGCAAGACTGGCTTCATTAACCAAGACAGAAGCCGAAAGGAAGTCCAGATGTGTGGGGGACGAGTATGAGCATGCCTTTGACACACCAAACATGAGTTGCTTCCGAGACGCCAGGGCCAGGTGTTCATAGCGGCAGCAGATGAGGAACGAGTGCCGCCTCGAAGTCAGTGAGAGGAAATTGTGAGGGGGGTAAGATTTGGGCTTGATATTGAGGTGAGGAGAAGGTTGGGTTTAGAAACTTTTATTTACATTCAGTAAGAAGAAAATGGATGCGTTTACATTTCATGTTAGTATTTTTCCTCTGTTTCTTCTGCTTGGGGTACCAATGAATAAATGAGTGCCCTGAAGAAAGGGGATAAAGTCAGTAGGAATTTATGAGTTAAACAGTCAGCACCAAAACAACAGTGGTGGACTAAATGGAAGTGCTGGATGATAGGCTATGGAAAGATAAAAACTTAACTGCTCTAGCCTCTCTGTGAATGTGCTTTCTGAGGTCTAGAATTTGGAATAAAAACCTTCATTCATTATCCATTATTGATGGAGAAAAGGGATGGAGATTTATGAGAAGTACCAGGAAGATATTAATGTACAATGAAGAAGCTGGTATTTATAATATGCTCCAGTTATTATACATCCAGAAGCTGTCATTACAGTGGATTTCATTACCCTCTTAATTGTGATACTTCCTTTACCTTCTCAAGTACCCGTGAACTTTCTCATATATAATACATTTAATTAAGTTAATAGCTATACCTTATACATCACTTAAAAAATGATATCTCAGGTGAAGTAAAATAGAGGAAAAGAAACACATTGCTTGACTTGCTCAAATATGCAGGGCAGCTTCACGAGTGGTGAGTGACAGCACAGGAATCTTGGTCACCAGCACTGCTTCCTGAGCTCCCGGCTGTGGGAAGTGTTATGCACGGCGTATGTAAACCAATCTGAAGGTGGAGGGCTTTCTCTACCTCTACTTCAAATGAGACTACAACCTTCAATACTTATTTGTTGTCCCAAATTTTCGTTCTGATGTGAATGAAACTTAAAAACTAATTGGTATGATTAAAATTGATGTGTATTGTAAATAAGATAAGGGTAATTTATCTACAAAGACTTATGTGATGTCAAATAATCCTTCCTGTTCCCTAACTTTCTATTCTTAAGCGCCTTTGGTGTTTTGTGAGAAAATAACCTGTAAGTATAAGCCATTAATGTGTCTTTGATTACAAACAATTTGTTGCACACCTACCATCATGATACAATCATCGAAAAGCATTAGAATCATGAAAGTGTGTTTGCAAGAGGTATAGTCTTGGCATGAGCAGGTCTCTAAATTTAATTTAACAAGCCCCTGTTGAGTATGCACAATGGAGAGGGCATATCATAGGTGTATTTCATTCCCAACGTGATTGAGACAACCTCCCTCCTCTCCTCAAGACATACCTTGTGTTATGTGCTTTGCTTTATTGTGCTTTGCAGATGCTGTGGTTTTTTTTCTTTTTTTTTCACAAATGAAAGTTTTGTGGGGGCCCTGCATCGAGCAAGTCAATCACCACCATTTCTCCAACAGCAGACACTCACTTCATGTCTCTGGGTCATATGTTGGTAATTCTTATGATATTTCAAACTTTTTCATTATTATTATATCTGCTATGGTGATCTGTAATTCCATGATTGATGATCTTTGATGTTACTATTGTAATTGTTTTGGGGGTGCCGCAAACCATGCCTATATTAGGCAGCAAATTTAATGGATAGATGTGTGTGTTCTGACTGCTCCACCAACCAGCCATTCCCCCATCTCTCTCCCTCTCTTCAGACCTCCCTGTTCCTTGAGACACACCAATATTGAAATTAGGCCAGTTAATAACCCTATGATGGCCTCAAGTGTTTAAGTGAAAGGAAGAGTTGCACATGCCTCACTTTAAATCAAAAGCTAGAAATGATTAAACCAGCTAATTTTTAAATTATTTTGCAGAGATGAGGGTCTCACTAAGTTTCCCAGGCTGGTTTTGAATTCCTGGCTTCAAGCAATCTTCCTGCACAGGCCTTCCAAAGTGCTGGGGTTACAGGGATGAACCACCATGACCAGTTTCATCTTGAACTTTCCTCGGTAGAGAAGAAAAGTCAATGCCTGTCTTCAAAGCTTCAAAAGACAGACTGACCTTCTTGTTAGGGGCTAATGCAGCTGATGACCTTAAGTTGAGGCCAGTGTTCATTTACTATTCCAAAAATCTTCAAGCTCTTAGAATTATGCCAAATCTACTCTGCCTGTGCTCCATAAATGGAAAAACAAAGCCTGAATGACAGCACATCTATTTAAATGTCGGTTTACTGAATATTTTAAGCCCACTGTTGAGATCCACTGTTCACAAAAAAGATTCCTCTCAAAATATTACTTCTCATTGACAATACACCTAGTTACTTAAGGTCTCTGATAAACACATATAAGGAGATTATTGTTGTTTTCATGGTCGGCTAACACAACGTTCATTCTAAAGCCCATAGATCAAGGAGTAATTTTGATTTTCTAGTCTCATTATTTAAGAAATACATTTTGTAAGGCTATAGTCGCCATAGATTCCTGTGATAGATCTGGGCACAGAAACTAAAAACCTTCTGGAAAGGATTCACCATTATAGATGCTATTAAGAATGTTTGTGATTTATGAGCAGAGGTCAATATAGCAATATTAATGGAAGTTTGGGAAAAGTTTATTCCAACCCTCAGGGATGACTTTGAGGGGTTCAGGACTTCAGTGAAGGAAGTACCTGCAGACATGATAGAAATAGTAAGAGAACTAGAATTAAAAGTGGAGTCTGATGATGTGACTAATTGCTACAATCTCATGATAAAACTTGAACAGAGGAGGAGCTGCTTCTTGTGGATGAGCAAAGAAAGTGGTTTCTTGAGATGGAATCTACTCCTGGTGAGAGGCTGTGAATGTTTTTGAAATGACAACAAAGGATTTAGAATATTACATAAATTAGTTGATAAAATAGTGACAGAGTTTGAGATAGTTGACTCCAATTTTGAAAGAGGTTCCATTGTGGGTACAATGCTATCAAATAGTATTGCATGCTATAGAGAAATATATGGAATCAATCGGCACAGCAAACTTCACTGTTGTCTTATTTATTTGTTTATTTATTTATTTATTTATTTATTTAAGATGGAGTCTCGCCCGGTTGCTAGGCTGGAGGGCAGTGGCGCAATCTCAGCTCACTGCAACCTCCACCTCCTGGGTTCAAGCAATCCCCCTGCCTCAGCCTCCCGAGTAGCTGGGACTACAGGCGCGCCCCACTACGTCCGGCTAATTTTTTTTGTATTTTAATAGAGACAGGATTTCACCATGTTGGCCAGGATGGTCTTGATCTCCTGACCTCGTGATCCGCCTGCCTCGGCGTCCCAAAGTGCTGGGGTTACAGGTGTGAGCCACTGCACTGGGCCCACTGTTTTCTTATTTTAAGAAATTGCCACAGCCATCTCAACCTTCAGCAACCACCACCGAGATCAGTCAGCAACCATCAACATCAAGGCAAGTCCCTCCACCAGCAAAAAAATTATGGCTCACTGAAGGCTCGGGTGATTGTTAGCATTTTTTAGTAGTAAAGTGTTTTCTACTTAAGATATGTGTATTGTTTATATTACACATAATTTTATTGCACACTGATATGGTTTGGCTGTGTCTCCACCAAAATCTCATCTTGAATTGTAATTCCCCTTAATCCCATGTATCATGGGAGGGACCTAGCGGGAGGTAATTGAATCATGGGGGTGGTTTCCCCCATGCTGTTCTCGTGATAGTGAGCAAGGTCTCATGAGATCTGAAGATTTTGTAAGCACCTGGCATTTCCCCTGCTAGCACTCATTCTCTCTCCTGCCACCCTGTGAAGAGGTGCCGTCTGCCATGATTGTAAGTTTCCTGAGGTCTCCCCAGCTATGCAGAACTGTGAGTCGATTAAACCTCTTTTCTTTATAAGTTACCCAATGTCGGGTATTTCTTCACAGCAGCTTGAGAACGGACTAATACACACATAATAATACATAGTAGATTGTGTAGTGTAAACATTACTTTTACATGCACTCAAAAATTTAAAAATGTGTGCGACTGGCTTTATTGGGAATATTTGTTTACTGTGGTGCTGGAACTGAATCTGCAGTGTCTCTATAGTGTGCCTGTAGTCGTCATGCTAGCTATGCATCTTGGTACAGTCTAACACAAGGGTGGCACATGGCAAGGCAGGAGAATAGCATATTTTCAGATGCATTACTTCATGTGATACTCATAAGAAGCCTGGGAGTGACCTTTGTCTCCCTAGAGCAGATGCGAAATGGAGCAGCGTATCGCCTACGCTCTCTGTCACCTTTAGCCTGATGTTGTTGCTTAATGAACGCCTGGTCGGTGGTTCACCTTTACTCAACCACAGTGTTTTTCCAAGAGAAACAAGCATGAAAACATCACAGAGAGTTAATTGAGAGACAACAGTGCTTTTAATCTATTACATTGATATTGTAATTCAAATGATAAAAATGTACTTCCCCTTGTTTCCAACGTAAGTAGTTTTAAATATTGTATAAACCAAAACCAAAAACAAAAACAAAAAAACAAATAAACAAACAAAAAAACTTCCATGGCTAAGATTCCTGAATGTTTGTGCCTGCTTTGTGACATTTCTCTTGCTTCTCTCTGTGCTGTCCACTGGCCTCAAAATCGGTTGGTCGTTCTTTGTTTCTCGTATGTCTCAGGCTGTCTTTGGGTGCTCTTTGTTTCTGCATCAGAGCACACAGCGGATGAGGGTAGGTGCTCCCGCTCCCCTCTGTTGGTGCAGGAGATGTATCCTCACCCAACCTCCATGTGTTGCAGCCTGAACACACAGATGCCTTCATCACCTTCTAAAGCAATCAGACTTCACATACAGGGAGTGCTCAAGGCCACTGGGTGCATCCAACCACTGAGTCTTATCTGAGCTCAGACCTGTGTATGCTCATTTTACATTTTATTGAAATTGTGCAATATAATGCAATAGTACATAAGCCCTCAAAAAACACATGTGAAGAGAGAGTTGTTTCTGTGAAAAATTAGTTGAATCCTTTTGAAAAATGGGTCAGACTGCTAATTGAATGGGCAAAGTTAGCATCAAGGGCAGGGGAAACTTACAAAAATCAGGAAAGATTCTACTCTCCAATGGCTCTGCAAATGTCTATAAATCTTTCACTCCACTTAAATGGTCCCTGACTGATCACTAGAGTTGAAAAACTATGGGCGTGTTTAATGCGAGCAAAGAAAGATCTTGTTCTACTGCACAAGATTTGTGAATAATGTGTATTTATATATTTAGACTTAACATTCTTTCAGAATATCTTTTAATACTTCCAGTAACGTTTTACTTGATTAATTTTTAACATTAATCAACTACTTACTGCTCCCAGTGGAGACTGTTCAGGGGGCATTGGTGGTCGTGCAGTCAGGCCTCGTATGTCAGGTGCAGCACATGCCTCTGAACTCCTTTGCTTTTCCTGGAGATCAGAGGGCCATTCGAGAGCCCTGGAAGAATGCCGCTGTAGTATCAGTCTTTTCTCAAAACCTACACTTGTCCCCATTTTCTTCAATAATAAGCAGATGCCTCCTATAAAGCCCTGCAAGGATTATTCTGAAACAGCCCTCCCTTCATCTGTTGTTTCTGTTTGTCTTTTTTACGCCTTCTCTGCTATTAATGTTTGTGGCGATGTTTGCTATTCTTTATTGTTTAAGGCCTTCCGCAACTCCTACTCCTTCCAAATCCACCCCCAAAGAGAGATCCATCTCCATAATTTTCTGTGTGTGGCATCAGGCCAATTTCCCCAATGTTAAATTGGGACATGGCAACGCAAATAGCTTAACTTCAAGGAAGATCTGAACAACAAAAACCAGAGAGGCATTAAAGCAAAATGAAATAAAATAAATCCTCATTTCAAACAAGAGGGGCTAATGTAGCTTGTGCAAGAAATGTTGAACTATAGATTATGGTTTGACTTTGAATAACATTTGAAAAAAATGCTGGCTTCTAAATGAAGTCTGAGAAATTTTTAAAACAGGACCAGAGACACCAGCCTTACCACTTGCCAAGAAGGCTCTGGGGTGATGGGAGGTATGTTGCAATTTGCCTCCTGGTCTGAGTATGACATGAAAAGTCAGCTCCCTTGGAAGGAGATTTGCCACAGGGAATCTTCACATATGGCACATACCTTCCAGACTGGAGGAGGGTTCTGGTTTTCTGAATTTGGGGACAGAAATACTTTTCTTATAGAACAATGTAAAATTGACTATGAGCTTGCCTGGAGGAGAAATATTTATGGAAACTTTCTGCTTATTTATGGGTAGAAACAAAATCATCTGATTTGCTTCTGAGACCTGTTAACTTTCCTGGCCTGGGATGTATGGCTGAGGCAGCTTCATAATCCCCTCAAACAGTGTGTGTCCTTCCCCACGAGGCTCTGCAGGCTTACGAGGGGTGAGGCTGGAGTCTCTGGGAGTCGTGTGTTGGTTACTCCTCCTATCCATCTCAAGTTCCAAGTGGTAGGTTTTACCAACACCGCCTCTTATAGAGGGATAAACAGGCACTGAGAAGGCATGCATCTTGCGGATGTGGTAGAAACAGAACTAAAGGGGCTTTATGCAGCCCCCCCATCTTATTGTATGTATTCATCCTACCCCACAAGAAGCTATGTAATCAGTATGTTCCTGAATGACATTTGGAAAGAGTGAGCTTTATATGACGACTTTGCATTGTGCATGTGGATCACTGCATCTGAAAAGAATGCTACTGTATGTCTGGAATTCCAGTTACAAGAATGAAATAAGATAGGACAACAGTCTTGGGATGACTAAACAAAGGACTGACTTTACATATGCCATGCCCAGTGATCTTATATTGTAACCATTGCAGATACTAAACTGTGGTGACCAATTCAATTCAACACAATTCAGCAGCACTAGTAGGTAAAAACAGTATATGAATTATTATAAGAGATGCAATGTCGGGGTAAGTGAAATTCCTTCTCTTTTTTTCTTGCATCTCACAAGGTCTTGAGCTACACCTGGATGATTAGTTTGCATGATCGCAGATTTATTTATTTGTAAGTATATTTGTTCAGAGGGCAGGTGTTTGTGTTGTGTCTCTGGACACTGGATGTATTTACTAGAAAGACATGTGACAGAATAAACAAGTATCTCACCACACTGGGCACTTTGAACAACTAGAATTAGAATTCTAGAACTTCAAGCAAACTTTTGGATTGTCCAAACTCAATCTCTTACAAATCTATGATTTTCTGGGATCCTCCATTTCTAGGATAGATTCAATTGTCCAGTTCTTCCATCCATACTTTCATAAACACCCACACATACAGAAATGAATTATGTGACTTTCTCTCCTCCCATGTTTACCACGGCCTCTTTATTCTTATTGAAATTAGATGAAGGTTGTGAGAAAGTCTGTTCTTCTATCACAGATTTTATTGTGTTGTCTTAGAAAGTAACACTCAAGAAGGAAATATTTATCAATTATAAATCTGTACCTTCATCGTGAAGCAGACTTAGACATATACACAATGGAATCTTTTCCACAGCTCAGAAACACCCTCTATGCAAATTCAGCTTCAATTGTATCATCATATTTCATTGAGTTTTCAATAAACAAATGGAATTGGATGTGAACGACAGTCAGGTGCAAGTTAATTTCATTCATTCACCCTCTGATTTAGACTATGGTATCTGTCTATTGACAGACATATTAATATAAATTCTAGTTTTTCACTTTCTTTCTTTCTTTCTTTTCTTTTTAGAGACAGAGTATTGCTCTGTTGCCCAGGCTGCAGTGCAATGGTACAATCACAGCTCACTGAAGCCTCTGACTCCTGGGTTCAAGTGATCCTCCCACCTCAGCCTCCAGAGTAGCTGGGGCTACAGGGGGGCACCACCACGCCCAGCTAGTTTTTAATTTTCTTAACCTTAAAAACAGAACTGAAGATTGGTATATATAAGCTACAAGTAAGTCCTGTACCAAAACAGCATTCTTCTGACTTTATAAATTTGTCAGAGATTTGGGAGATACAATGACTGAAAGAATCTGCTTTGCTACATAGGAGGGACTATAATCAAAAATAAGAAATTGTGTCCTGGATTTGTTTTAATATTACAGGGGTAAATGAAATGTCAAGAATTTTGTGAGACATATAATATCTTGTTTTATATAACTGCATGTTAGCATTTGCTAATGAATATGGAAAATAAAAAAATATATGTATAGAAAATTATTATAACAATGTTAAATAAAAACTTCAATGAGGCTGGGTATAGTGGCTCCAGCCTGTGATCCTGGCACTTTGGGAGGTCAAAGTCAATGGATTGCTTGAGCCCAGGAGTTCAAGACTAGCCTGGACAACATGGCAAAAACCCCTCTCTATAAAAAACACAAAGATTAGCCAGGCGTGGTGGTGTGCATCTGCAGTCCCAGCTACGTGGGAGGCTGATGTGGAAGGATTGCTTGGGCCTAGAGGTTGAGGCTGCAGCGAGCCGTGATTATGCCACTGCATTCCAGTCTGGGCAACGGAGGGAGGATGTCTCAAAAACAAACAAACAAAAAAACAAAAGACCAACAACAAAAAAACTTCAGTGAATGTTTATCTATAAAGTGCAGTTGAAGGTATATTTATTGAACTGGATAATCAAAAACCAAGATTTTATAATCTTAAGTTTTCTTTACATAGCCTTTTTTTAAGGTGAAATTATTCATTTTGTCAGGATTTTGTCACTTTTTTTTCCATGACTGGACCATGAGATGTCTTGTGGCCATCTTCTGCCTTCTTGCTAGATTATTAGGGCCTTGTGGACAGAAACAAGGATACTTTTAAGCATACTTTGTTTTTTCTGGTGATAGTAATAAACAAAACATAACAGCACCAACATTTTTGTTTCTTGGTATCAGTCTCCCTGATTAAACCTCTTAGAATTGATGCATTCTCATGAATGCTTAACAGATATCACTTAAAAACTAATTATTATAGTTAAATCATATCAGATCCCTGGTTTTTCATCTGCAGTGAAAAAAGAGGAGTACATAGGTTGCAAGATGCAGAATTCCATTAAAGTAGCTTATAAGAAAAAAATTAGAGTTAGTTACAGGGTCTCTGATGTAGTCCAAGTTCTGTTAATCCATCGAGTTTCAGGCAAGAATTGCCCCTTAGGAGTGATCTGTAGTCAATCGTTTCTCATCCCTGGTCCTGTCTGTTTCTCTTTGCTCAGCTGCTTTGTTTTTGTTTATTCACAGCCTTTCTCTTCTCTAGACTCCAGTACACAGCCAAGCTCACAGGGGAACCTCTCCCCCTGCAGCCAACCACACTGAACCTGGAGTCCACATGTGAAGGAGAACAGGGCCTCGGGCTGAGCATCTCTTGTAGGACAGGTCTGGTGTTGATAAAAATCCTTCAGCTTTTGTTTGTCTGGGAAAGTTTTTATTTTCCCTTCATGTTTTAAGGGTATTTTCACTGGATATACTATTCTAGGGTAAAAGATGTTTTCCTTCAGCACTTTAAATATGTTATGCCACTCTCCTCTTGCCTGTAAGGTTTCCACTGAAAAGTCTGCTGCCAGGCGTATTGAAGCTCCATTTTATGTTATTTGTTTCTTTTCTTTTGCTGCTTTTAGGATCCTTTCTTTATCCTTGGCCTTTGGGAGTTTGATTATTAAATGCCTTTAGGTGGTCTTCTTTGGGTTAAATCTGCTTGGTGTTCTACAACCTTGTATTTGAATATTGATATCTTTCTCTAGGTTTGAGAAGTTCTCTGTTATTATCCCTTTGAATAAAGTTTCTATCTCTGTCTCCTCTTTAAGGCCAATAACTCAGATTTGCCCTTTTAAGGCTATTTTCTAGATCCTGCAGGCAAGCTTCATTATTTTTTATTCTTTTTTCTTTTGTCTCCTCTGACTGTGTATTTTTAAATAGCTTGTTGTCAAGCTCATTAATTCTTTCTTCTGCGTGATCAATTCTGCTATTAAAGGACGGTTGCATTCTTCGGTATGCCAATTGCATTTTTCAGGTCCAGAATTTCTGTTCGATCCTTTCTAATTATTTCAATCTCTTTGTGAAGTTTATCTCACAGAATTCTGAATTCCTTCTCTGTTTTATCTTGAATTTCTTTGAGTTCCCTCAAAACAGCTATTTTGAATTCTCTGTTTGAAAGGCCACATATCTCCATTTCTCCAGAACTGATCCCTGGTGCCTTATTTCGTTTAATTTTTTTTCAGATTGTTCATTACTAAAATATAACTCCTGTATGCTACAATATTGCTGAGTTTGTTTATTGGCTTTAATAGTTTTTTGTGGATTCTGTAGAATTTCCTGTGTATGTGATTGTGTCGTCTATGAATAGCCACAGTTGCATTTCTTCCTTTTCAATTTGAATATCTTTTATTTATTTTTCTTGCGTAATTGTTTTGACTAGAACTTCCAGTGCACTGCTGAGTACAAGTAACAGAAGTGGACATCCTTATTTGGTCCCTGACCTAAGTGGGAAAGTTTTCAGACTTTTGTCCTTAAGTAATGAATGTGGGTTTTAAAATAAATGTCTTTTATCAGGTTGAGGAAGTTCCCTTCCACCTAGATTGTTAAAGTTTTTTTTATAACAAAAGGCTACAGAATTTTATGAAACACTTTTTTTTCCATCTATTGAGATAATTATATGATTATTTGCCTTTGTTCTGTTAATATGACATATTAGTAATCTATGCCTAGTGTTCCATTATTGGAATGCTAAGCATTTGGAGTTATTTATATCCTACTGCTAAAATCATCGCCAAAATCTGATTGCAAAATTTCAAAGAATTGCAACCTCAGGCATAAATGGGTTAATTTTTTACATGAGCCACTCTTGAACTCCTACAATAAATCCTACTTGGTCACAAAGCATAATCTATTTAATATAGTGTTGGATTCAGTTTGCTAGTATTTTGTCGACTTTTGCATCTATATTCACAAGGTGTTTTGATTTACAGTTTTCTTGTGATATTTTTGTGCGGCTATGGTATCAGGACTAATGTTGGCCTCATCAAATACCTTAGAAAGTATTTCCTCCTTTATTTTTTGAAAGTTTTTGAAAATTATTGATGTTAATTCTTCTTTAAATGTTTGGTAGAATTCACTTGTGAAGTCAACTGGTCCTGGGTTTTTCTTTGTTGGGAGGTTTTTTATTATTGATTTGATATTTTTACTTGTTGTAGGTACTTTCAGATTATCTAATTCTTCTTGAGTTGCTTTTGGTAGTTTTTGTGCTCCTAGGAATTTTCCCACTTCAGATAGGTTATACAATTTGTGGCAAAAGAGTTCATTACTCTCTTATAATCCTTTTTATTTCTGTAAGGCCAGACACTATGTACTTTTTCTCACTCCTAATTTTAGTAATTTCAGTCTTCTTTCTCTCTCTCTCTCTCTTTTTTTTTTTTAATTTAACATAGCTAAAGGTTGGCCAATTTTGTTGATCTTTTCAAATAACCAGGTTTTGGTTTTCTTGATTTTAGCAATTATTTTTCTATTTTCTGTTTAAGTTTTCTCTGCTGTAATATTCATTTTTTCTTTCTCTTCTGCTGGCTTTAAGTTTAGTATGCTTCTTTATTTCCTCAAGGTATAAATTTAGGTCATTGATTTGAGGTCTTTCTCTTTTTTTAATGGAAGCATTTGCAACTCTAAATTTCCCTCCTAGCACTGCTTTTGCTGCATCCCCAACATTTCGATCAATCCACATTAGATGTTTTTGACAGTGAGCTGTTTCCGTTCATCATGCTTTTGTATCTAGGACTTTTGTGTAAACCACTCTTGTGGCTATCTGAGTAAGTCACAGAAAATCAGGAAGAGTGGTTCTTGGAAGATTCATATAATTCTAGAGTTCTTACTATATTCTACATTGTGCTAGATATAAAAAGAAGTTAAAAAAGAATTATGTTTCCAAATTCTACCTAATAGAAGAAATAAGCTTAATATAACAGTATACTAGGAAACATTGATGGACTCAGGAATATATACAGCCTTCCAACCTAAAAACAAATTCAAATATGTCATTCCCAAGCCTAAAACCTTTTAATGGCTCTTTCCTGTTTTCCAAATAAGGCCCAAGTTCTTGTTTGAGATGAGCAAGAATCTTTAGTCCATGGTTCCTGTCCCTAGATTCCTCCTTCCTTCTTGTTATTTTCTTGCAAGGCCTGTTGCATTGTCTGTGGAGCCTCTGACATCCCCAGCCTCTGGATCCCTACCCATGCAGTTCCCTTGCCTGGAATGCCCTTGTCCTCTTTCTTAGCTTAGTAAATATTTCTTGTCTTTAAAGACTCATTTCAGGGATGATTTTCTCCAGGAAACTCCAGATATTTTTACATACAGCTTATACATTTGTCTGCATTGTGAAAGTCTTTTTTACTAAATTATACTGGAATTATCTTGTTCTCATTTTGCTTTTTTCCCACTATACTAAAATTTCTTGAATCTGAACCTCAATTTGTTCATCTTTTTTTTTCCACAGTGCCTCATAAAAGGCTTGGCATGTAGTAAATGCCCAATAAGTATATGTCGAATTAAATGAAATGTGGGCATATATTTAATTGCTGAGTGGTGCAGTCCCTCAGGGAAATGAAGATTAAGAAAGAAATGAAAAGGTTGCCAAGAGCTAAAGTGTTAAGAGTCACCAGGGAAACAGGACTTGGATTGTTTTAGGATAGTAGGATTTGAATGGGAGAAAAAAGAAGGATCAGCTCAGGCCAGGGGCTTACAATTAGAAGGTGACGCAAAATGAAAATAGACTCGGATGAGCTTGGAAATAATGAGACTGGCAGGATTGGAAGGTGAAGGGGCTTAGGGGAAAATTGAGAATGGCCTGTGGACACAGGATGGGCTGGCTTGGATACCACATTCAGACACATTACTGCCTGTGCTACTTCCCACTCAGTCTCTCCCTGCTTGGCAAGTAGTGTGGACTCTTCTAGAAGGCTATCTGTACCCTGCAGAAGCCTACTTTTTCTAACTGCCAGCTCCAGGAAGGCTTTGCTCTCAGCACACGTTGGAGTTGGCTCTTGGGGGTGGGGAGCAAGCATTGAGTGCCCCAGAAGAAGCCTGGGCAGGGCCAGCGAGCCCCACAACTCCAGAGGGGCAAAAAGGCCAGCTTGAAGCTGTGTATTGCTTGTTATGCATACCTGAATTTCCTTTGAATCTGCAGTTGTTTTGCTTGCCTGCTATTTTATAGGATGCTAATTGCATCCTAGGGCTACGAACTTCTAATGAGCCAGTACCTAGGAGACTAAACCTGGACTTGCTTCTTCTTAGAGAGTTTATTTTTTAAGCAGAGAATTTTAATATACAGATGTAGAATAATAATTTTTCATTTAACATGTGATATTCCTTTGTGGATTAACCTATCATTAGGCCTGATTATTCCACCACATTATGAGCTTTGTTAAAAGGAGGAAGAAAACAGCTTGTCTTCTTGAAGGTACCAAAAAAATGAAATAAAATAAACTAACTGAATGTAAGTGATGCTATATATAAAAGCTGCTATGGGTTACCATGGCAACCAAAGTTCTAAAAATGACAGAAAGAAAAGAACATCAGGTTGTTGTGACAAATGACACTCGAAGTGACAGTTTTCTTGTCGTGCTTGCTTTTAATTAATGCAGCTCTGTGAGGAACGTTATTATTGAGTAATAGATTAATGTGGTAAATCAGGAGGCTGGCTTGCAGATTTGTTTTTCCCACACTGGGATAACTGATCAGAGAATGCAGAGAGCAATGGGAGAGTGAAACTCACCGGGAGAGGAGATGACGGATGGCGGCTATCCAGAACCACATGACGAATGTCGGTGCCATACGCTTTCGGGGAGCATAGAAACAGCTGTCTCCAGCAGCCGCGATCAAAGCAAGGCCAAAAAATACAGCGGTCACCACCAAGGAAGGCAGTCGTGTAACATCAAAAATACCACTGGCTTCAAAAATCTTAATACATCGTTTTTATTGCTGGTGGGTTTTGTTAAGTGTTTTAATGTCTGCTATGTAGGATGAATATATATATTTTTTTCCTTTGGTAACCTATTTCTTTCAGCAGGAGATTCTCTGGTTATTGTCAGTTCTTAACACCGCATGTCAAGAGGCCCAGTAGCCCCCGCATCCAGGTATGCACAGATAAAAACGCGCAGGCAATGTCTAGAGGAGACAACAGACAATTGCTTTTGATACGTATGGAAAAGAAGAGACACAGACTCTTCCTACAGTTGTGGAAATCGAGGACAAATAAGGAGACAGCATGTCCACCACACATGAAGCTGAGATAAAGACCCAGGCCTTCACCCTCCCAAGGCCCTGCATTCACACCGTCCACTCCAGGCCTGGCTTCTATGGGCTTCTTCCATGTGCTGGCTATGTGTGCTTCAATCCGCCACCTCCGGGATGCTCCTATGTGATTCCATCACCCCACGCTGCTGTCTTTGTACACACTCGCCATGTCCTATGTTAATGGTTAATAGCTCATCTCGCCTTTTAGACTGTGAGCTCCTGGAGGCAAAGAAAACACCTTTTCTCTTAACTCATTTCTTGGCACATGAAAGGGGCTCAGAACATTTTTGTAAATGAAGGAATGAATAAATGAAGCAAAATCTGCTGTCTAAGTGACTTTAGCTGAGTTTCACTGAATTATAGATATGTTAGTTAATTCATCCATCACTCATCAACAGTTTAGGGACTGGCCTTGTGTCAGTGACTGGGTAGGTGTGGGTAACACAAAGGCAGTAAGATCTAGAACCTGCTTCCAAAGTTTTGACATCTAGAGGTCAGCACGAGCAATCAGTACCACAAGACGTCAGGGGAAACACGCTAAAACAAAGGTATATGTGTGGTAGAATATGGGAAGATAGAGGACTCTCAGAATTGGGGGCTTCAGGACAATTTTCCAGCAGAAAATAAAATGTGAATGGGAGCTTAAGAAGCAAGTGTTAACGAGCCAGAAAAGAGAGGAGATTGTTGTAGAGCAAAGAGTCACAAACCAGAACAGGATATCCCTGAATTTGAAAAATGAGGCATGACTATAATGCAGGTGTGTGCAGAGGAGAAGGACAAACAGGGGCTGGGGAGCTGTAAGCATGTAGTTCATGGGGCCATGTGCATCCCAGGAGGCCTCGACTCTGCAGCTAATGGGGAACCTTTAGTCCTTCCATGTGTGTATTTCAGATTCTGAAATTAATACATACTCACTATGAAAATTTAGAAAATATAAATAGTAGAAACAGAGGAAGAAACATCAACTGTCTCACACCAAAAATAGTGTTAACACACTCTAATACAGTCTTTTCACAGACACATAGCTATCTGTACAGAACTCCTACTTTCCTCTTTTCACACAATCAGGATATGTTGCTGAACTGGCACCTGTGTATGACAGTACTCAGGAGTAGTGCCTGCAAGGGAAGCTCACCTGAGCCTCAATGTCCACAGTTTCTATGGGAGCTTAAAGTAGGCATGATCAATGGATTTATTGCCCATGTGGCTAATTTCAGTCTCCAAATAGATTAATATTGTTTGACCAAAAGCTCTCACCCTAAGCCTCATTGTTGTTTTTCTAGCATGGCCAGCCCTACGTTGAGTATACGGATGTGGTCAGTGCCTGCCCTAAATCACATTGCTAGGCTATCCAGCATGACCCAAGGACCCCAGGAAAATAGACACAATTTTATTAGGCATCATATTCCAGGGACCCAGAGATTGCCTCTCAGAGGCAGGGGGACAAAGACCAGAACTTTTCTTTGGGCAGGGCCAAATTTTTCACTACCCATGGGCACTAGCTGTGCTCACTGGTACTAGGGTGCTAATGTTCTCAAGCTCTCTCAGGGGACAGAGCTAGGGAACAAATGTATGTATATAAACATTTACATCTATTAATTTCTCTATCTGTCTATCATCTATCAGTCTATATCATCTATCTATCTATCATCTATTATCTCTCTCTCTATCATTAGACTATCTATCTTCTATCCATCATCTTTCTATTTATCTATATTAAAAACCAGGAGTTCACACCAGTACTTCCAATACCAATCCAAATCCACAGGGTTCTTAATAGTTTTTCCCTTTCTCATATTTGTAACTCTGTAAGAAACCTATTTCCCATTATCCTTGATATACGTACTGATTCGTTCAATCCTCCACTATTGATCAGTCTTCCATCTCTGCCACCATTTTCTCTCTTCCAGGCATAACTGCTTTCCTAATGCTGCTTGATCTCTATGCTCCATGCGTGGCCACTCCTCCAAGAGGAAACTCCCTTCACCAAACCCCATGATGGCCCACCCTCTACATGGATGCTGTTCTCACATTCCCACCCCACTCTTGCCCTGACACCTCATAAGAAAGGAGGGAGGAAGAAGGGGGAAGAGGAAGAGCTATACACTAATTTGTTAGCATAGCCTTTTCTGAGTCTAGAAAATGATACTTGTTCATTGAACAGCATTCAGAAATACAGAAAAGTATAGAGAAGAACTTGAAAGTCATCCGTAACTGCTGTTCAGAGATTTTCATTAACATTTTTTGTTTTACATTTTGTTCTCTTCCTAAGAACGTTTAAAAATAGTTGATAACATAATCTGTACAATTTTTACAACAAAATCAACAGACAAATTCAGACTTTTTCAAGATAGCAGTAGATAAAATGAGGGCAAGTGCTAAAACAGAATAATATTAAATACTGATAGATTATGAAAACATTGGAAGATCCAGGAAAGTGTACCTGAAAATACCACCAGTCACTTTGATCATGCCCCCTCCATAGGGTGATGTCTCCCTCTCGTGCAGTCCTGCCCTGCCTTTGAGAGATGACTGCTCTAGTGTAGGTCATGTGTCTTTAATTTAAATGGAAGTGGTGGCTGAGGGAAGGAGGCACAGAGAGGTGAAGAGGAGAGAAGACGGGGGCAGAGGAGAGCCAATCATCCTGTGACTGTCATCTCAATACCTGCTGTAGGGGTACAGACTCCATCTCTGGTGGCATCACCCAGCCTGTTGATCATGCTTGCATGATGCTTGGTGTATAGTCATCAAAGATAAAAGTACATGCTGGAGTCTATAAAGAGTCATAGCTTCTGGCCATGATGTTTCTGTTTAAGGAGTCTTCATAGATACAGCAGTGGAAAATCAGAGAGGATGTGTTAGGGGCTGCCACATGACCCCCTTCCAACCCAAATTCTCCCTGAATGTTGAAGAAACCCAAAAGGAGGCTGATGATTGTGTAGGCGGGATGTTTTGGAGGCAGAACTGAGGCCATGATAGTGAGAAAGAGGAGGAAGAAATTGCAGGGAGCCCTTTAGAAGATCCACTCAGTGGAATACCATGATTGATAAGATATTAATTATGAGCAAAAATGAAGACAACAGATTCTCTTAGGTTTTCCTGTATGGGTGTGGGTGAAATACCAACTTAATGTATGCATTATTAATATTTTAACTTTTCTTTCCTCTAATAACTACACTTTGCAAAAACATCCTGGAGTGTAAGAATTGGGTCATTTCTTTGGGCTGTCCGCACACTGATAGTGCTGAACAATTAGAATACAGTCATTCCATGCTTCTTGGATGAGCTTTTCGTCTTACCTACAATAAGCATTATTGTGAACATTTAGCTTCATTGTAATCGATAACCATCTCTGGTTATATTAAACTCAGAGAACAGAACATGTTCAGTGAGATTCCCACCCTCTACCTGGCCCTTCTGAAAGAGAATGTGTACTTTCAGGGTTTTGCTCCTGTGTAGTCAAAGTCAAATACAGTGTGGTGATGAGGCCATGAATTTCAGAATTTAGCCCTCAGGATATGTTTATGCTTTTGCATCCTCTCTTGGGTAGTATATTTCCTGTATACTTATTTACATCTTACTGTGAATATAATATTAACTCCCTTTCTAAATAATTCATAGGAATTGCTAATACATTGTCATGAATGATTTATTTTTATTAAAAAAACAAAACCAAACAGGCCAGGCACGGTGGCTCACGGCTGTAATCCCAGCACTTTGGGAGGCCAAGGCGGGTGAATCACGAGGTCACCAGATCGAGACCATCCTGGCTAATATGGTGAAACCCCATCTCTACTAAAAATGCAAAAAATTAGCTGGGCGTGGTGGCAGGTGCCTGTAGTCCCAGCTATTCGGGAGGCTGAGGCAGGAGAATGGCATGAACCCAGGAGGCTGAGCTTGCGGTGAGCCGATATCACACCACTGCACTCCAGCCTGGTGACAGAGTGAGACTCCATCTCAAAAACAAAACAAAACAAAAAAACAGTGAAATAAGTATAGGTCTATAAGGAAAAGTATGATATGCAAATCATAAAGATGAATCAGCTGATGAGTACCTAGGGTTTTTGCACTTTACGCAAATATTAGAAAAACGGGTCACATCCAATTATCTCCCACTTTAGATTATATGCCACAAGGCAATTTCAGTTGCGTTGCTCCTCCCACAGACAGCCTTAAGAGGAACTCATATCTTTTAATAAAGAAAGCTTCAATAAAAGGTCAATTGCTTTTTTGTTATTTATAAGCATTTTGCTTTATCAACAAAAACAAAACTTCCTTTACTGAGGCGGCAAATAAAGCCTTTGTTCATATCTGCACAGGGCACTCACAGACAAAGCGTGACAGGGAGATCAGAGCCCAGAGAGAGGATAGGAAGAGACAATACTGAGAAGCTATGAGTAATATTGTTATTGTGCTTGGGCACTAAACTTTTAGCACTCAACTTCCTAGTAGCCAAAGCAAGAAGGAAAAGTGGATAAGTTCTGCGGATGTCACTGCCTACTAGAAGGAAGGCTATTCCTTCCACAGAAGAAATATTTCCAAACCTTCATTTATTTGCCCTTTCAACAAATGTTCACTGCACACTTAAAATGAGCTAGGGAGAGAGTTAGGTTTGGAAGAGACTGATAAACAAGTCAATCACCTGCATAGATGTGGTAGCTTGTCTTGAGGATGGCCAACGTCATTCTTCCTCTCTGTGCAAGCATATGCCCCTTCTCTGTTGAGAGTTAAAGTCTGCTTCTCCAACCAGAAACTGGGCTGGTCTGGGAATATGTTGAGCAATAGAATATAGCATAAGTCACACTAGGCCAGTTCTGAGACTACCTTTTTAAGAAAAGTGAAAATTCCTGCTTTCTTCCTTTTGGAAACTAGCCACCATGTAAGGAGTGCAACTACACAGAGACACACTCTATGGCATGTGGAGGAGTGCTGGATAACAAGATGCCACATGGTGAGGTACTAGGGTCAGCTCCATCCAACTACCAGCTGAATCCAGCCAAGTGAGTGACCATGGCAAATGTTGGGGGAAACAGCAGCAAACCATACTGCTGAGCCCTTCCTTAATCATAAGCAGGACAATGTTTTTTTGTTTTGTTTTGTTTTAAGCAGTATATTTTGGGAGTAGTTCATTACATAAGCTCAAAACCAATAACTTACAGTTTCAGAGAAGACCAGCAGATAAACAAGTAGTAACAAAAAGTACGATACATCTTGGGCTTGCTTCCTCTGCTCTGTATTTCAGGGAAGTGTAATCTTACAAATATTTCCGGGTCATCTGACCAACTGGCTCCTGATTAGGTTATGCCAATTGCATGCACTCTCAATTTAGCCCTGGGGATAATTGACAGGAGGTTGGAAGGTAGGAGGAAGAGACAATTTTTTTCCTTCTCTTTTCTAGAGTAGTGATTGACTCCAGGTTCTGGTATCTTAGGCATTTCCAGCAGAAGTCACCAGAGCTGCTCATGAGATTCAGCAGTTCCAGAAGCTGAGATGGTGTGTAGTGAGTGGCATGCTGTCATGGTGGCCATCATAAGCAGCTGAGTGACTACAACATCAGCAGCCTGGGCGTTTCTAGCAGTATTATCTGCAGGCCCTAACAATGTCAGTGGTGAGATGCTCCCCAGTGCCACTTCCTCCCTCTTTGCTCTTTGGTCACTTCTTCTACTAGAAATACCTAAAGTGTATTCTGGCCTGGCGCAGTGGCTCACACCTGTAATCCCAGCACTTTGGGAGGCTGAGGTGGGTGAATCACTTGAGTCCAGGAGTTCAAGACCAGACTGGTCAACATGGTGAAAACCCGTCTCTACTGAAAATACAAAAATTAGCCAGGTGTGGTGGCAAGTGCCCATAGTCCCAGCTATTCGGGAGGCTGATGCAGGAGAATAGCTTGAACCTAGGAGGCGGAGGCTGCAGTGAGCCAAGATCGCGCTACTGCACTCTAGCCTGGGTGACAGAGTGAGACTCTGTCCCACCAATTAAAAATAAATAAATAAATAAATAAAGTGCATTCTGCTTTTCTAGTGAGCCATCCATGGATACAGCTCTTGTAAGCAACACTGCTCTCAGGGAACAGACACCCAGTGATGAAAAAGTTGAGATTGTTTATCTTTCCTTGGGCATAAATACAGTAACAACCTCATTATCTGTGGAAAATGAGATACTGGTATTTCACATATGTAGCGGCAAATATTAATTAATTAATTAATTAATTTTTGAGAGGGAGTATCACTCTGCTGCCCAAGCTGGAGTGCCGTGGTGTGATCTTGGCTCACTGCAACCTCCGTCTCCCAGGTTCAGGAGAACTCCCAGGTTCTCCTGCCTCAGCCTCCTGAGTAGCTGGAATTATAGGCACGTGCCACCATGCCCGGCTAATTTTTGTATTTTCAGTACAGACAGGGTTTTGCCATGTTGGCCAGGCTGGTCTTGAACTGTTGACCTTAGGTGATCCCCCCACTTCAGCCTCCCAAAGTGCTGGGATTATAGGTATGAGCCACTGCACCCGGCCAAATATTTATTTAAATTATAATTTGGCATTATGTAGGATAAGGGTCTCTGAAAGTTAAGGTACTGGAACTAAGAGACGGCTACAATATACCATTGTGAGGGGGGGCTGGTTATTTCTGACTGCACTCGAGAGTTTACAGAAATGCTTAAATTCTCAGCTCAATGTATGATCAGAGGACTACAGATCTTGTGATGGCTCTCAGATGATCCTCAGACAATCCATTGTCCTTTGTTAGCTGCAAGAAATAAGAGATACAGTTGAAAATCAGGCCCATAATTTGATTCTGCAAGTCACAGAATTCAATATAAGTTAGAGTCACAGCCTTTCCATATCACTTAAGTGAAAGTCAGGGCACTAATTTAGAAAGAATGGGACCTTCACGAAATGGAATGGGGATATTTCAGTTGGTTCAGAAGAAGCTGAGAATTATGAAGCCCCAAATTTCCTTGAGCTTTTTGCCAGTAGAAGCGGCCTCCCCTTCCTCTGTCTGAGAAAGAGCCTCTTCTCTCGGTTGAAGCCTTGATCAGGGCTTTTCAGACCTTGATGTGCATAAGAATCACCTGAGGATCTTGTCAAAATCAACATTTTGACTCGCTAGGCCTTGAGAGTGGCCTGAGATTCTGCACTTCTAGCAAGCGCCTAGGTGACACTATGGCTGCTGATTCACAGATCACACTCGGCACACCGAGGGACTCAATAAGTGCCTCCCCATAGCGGTTGAAAAGGATGTCAATTCTCTACCAGATCTATCCTCACCATCTGTCAAGGTTTCCGGACCTGAAATTAGGAGATCAAGTATAAAGTCTAACCCAGCATGAGATAGCATTGAAAGAGTGGTAACAGTGTGCCAATTTCACATATTGGTATTTCACATATGTAGTGGCAAATATTAATTAATTAATTAATTTTTGAGAGGGAGTCTCACTCTGTTGCCCAAGCTGGAGTGCCATGGTGTGATCTTGGCTCACTGCAACCTCTGTTCTTATATTAGAAAGAAGTTAAAAAAGATGTAAGGAAATGGATCCTAAGCTTGCTAGACCAAGGAAAAAAGATAACACTGAATTAGGTCAAATTTATCAAAACAGATTCCACATGTTAGTTTGAGGGTTGGGGAGTAACTCTACCTCCCAGCTTGCCTCGTTAGTTGACTGAAACCTGGACTTAACGTGGCCACTTTCATTGAGGTTGCAGTGTTGTACACCCGTGGTGTGAGGTGGACTAACACTCTTAAAGACTTAGGCAAATAGTTACACTGGAGTGGGATTTATCAAGTATGACCCACAAACCTGCCCATTCACTGCGTTTCCCAGATGGGACCAGACTTTCTTCATGTAAGTGTTGAGAAATGCATCGGTGAGGAGCGAACCAGATGCTTGAAAACTCTTTTGTAGCAATCTTCCACGAGCCAGCTTGGTGAGAAAATCCACAGTGCTTCCTGATTCACTGGGAATCATGGAATCTCACAGTGGCAGGGTCTAAGTATTAGATACAGCAAAACCACCAGGAAAAAATGGGCACAGCAGGGATCTTTGGCAGTGATGTCCTAAGAATGAAATAAATGGGTGGAATACTGAATGATTGTTTGAAATATGCAATTTTATTTGATTTGATTTCTTATTTTTTAAGAGGCAGGATCTTGCTCTGTCGCCCAGGCTGGAGTGCCGTGGCCCAATCATAGCTCACTGCAGCCCTGAACCCCTGGCCTCAAGGAATCCTCCCACCTCAGCTTCCCAAAGTGCTGGGATTATAGATCTGAGCTAGTATGCTCGAGTGGTCTATGCAGTTTTAAAACTCTAGATCTGGTGGCCAGAAACATGACTCAATTTACTGGAATTGAGATGTTTTGTGTCATCCAGTACCAAGAACGGAGTCAGCTCACAGTCCAAAGTTCCACTGGAGGAAGGGGAGACTTGGCCTACTTGAAGAATGGCCCTTCTACACTGCAACGGGAATATGTTGTAAAGGTCCCCCTTGCCCATTCTCCAGAGGACCTGTGGTCATTTGTTCTGTTAATTTACACTGATTTTGATATGGCACTGCTTCAATCCCTTGCTGCAAGTAGGAAGCTCAGAATTTTTATTGTTATTTATTCCTCCTGCTCTTCCAATACTTTTGTGAGGTTCCTTGGAGCTTAGTAAGTAAATGATATTTTGGCCTAAACCTATCTCAGCATAGTTCCTGTGGGTTGCAGACCAACCTAATTCCATTATGTACAATTCAAATATACATATCTGGCAATTGACATTATTGTAGTGCTCTTGGAATCTTGGAATGAGGACTACTATGGTGAGAAAAGACAAATGGTGTTCCCAGAACTTCCCCGTTCTTACCAAAATGGTAAACCCAAAGTGATACTGCATCCCAGGGGGAATCAGAGAGATTCGCGCCACCATCAAAGACTTGAAAGAACAGAAGTTTTCCTATCATCTGCCCAGTTATTCACTTGTCCACTTGACCTGTGCAAAAGGCAAAGAGATCTTGAGAATAACTTGACTGATGCACATTTACAACCCCCCTCACCTTGCTAACTCATCCTTCAGGTCTCAGCTGAAATACCATTTCCCTGAGAAACTTCTCTGACACATAGAGTAAGTTGTGCACACCCTCCCTCTCCCAAAAGTCAGTAAGGCTGAGTGCATAATGGTAGATGACAATTACACAAAAATGACACTTATATAGGTTGGTCTGAAGCCAGGAAAACAGATACTTCAAACAGGTAAATCTAACAGAGGAAATTGGTTGCTAATTATTTTTTGAGGAGCTAGAGGAGCAAAAGGGGCTAACAAGTAGATTGTTCAGATATTAGTAACTGCAGGTGCCCCATTCACTTAGGGTTGAAAGAACAAAAAGGGAGGATGGTATTACCTGCAGGTAGGAGCTTGCCCTGCAAGACCACTGCTGGGCACTGCCATTGCCACTGGGTCCACACCACTGTCAAATCCACTTATGCTCTGCTGAAGCTTCCAGGCTCCTGGAGCCCACAGCTGCCCACTACTGCCACTGCTAGTGGTTCTCAGCTGATGACAACCCCTGTCAGAATGTCCAGTGCCACTGGATTCCACAGTTGCAGGCAGCCATCAGGGACTCTGCTTTCCTGATATATTCCAATCATCCAACAGAACCTCCCCGGGGCAGGTGCTAACCCGATGTCTACTGGAAAGGGAGTCTGGGAAACAGGGTTTGCAGAGATCTAGACACCTCAAAAAGGAGAAGACTATAAAAGACACAAAAGAGGACACAAGCAAACAAAAAAATGACCAGAGCAGTCCAACCTTTTGGCTACTTGGCATCCACTCCCAGCCTTCCACCTGAGTTTCATTTCTGTACAATAAAATGCTCAGGGTAGCCTGCTGGAGTTATATGAAACACGTGAAACATTTTCATGTACTTTTTCAAAAGATAAAAAGTCCCATCTATAGCTGTCCCTGAAGCCAACTCTGGATGAGGCTGACAAGGTAGTTCTGGCCAAGCCAATGGTACCCTGGAGTTGCGTAATGGAAGCAGGAATGGGGAGTTCCCACTCCCACTACACAGTCTTTTAAGATTGAGTTCTGTAAATCATCCCCTGTAAATATGTCTCAGATGGCAACCAGTATGAGAGATATTTACAGGAGAAGCTTTTCAGAACTCAATCTTAAAACAATTGTCATATGTCACATAATGGAAAAGTCTAATGCAAAAATTGCAAAGATTCAAATGATCTTTTGGGCCAAATCTTATATTGCCTGCAGTACAAACTGAGAGCATAGAATCAAAATTCGGTGAAGGAATGGAAGTGACTATCTCTGCATGAATAGTACAGTTTCCCCCCCACATAAAATCGTATCCCTGTCTGCAACGCATGCTGTTGGTTTATGAATGGTTCAGGCTCTCACTGGTCCATGTTCATGCTTTCTAGACTGATGTTGATTTTGATTTTGATTGTCCGAATTAGGCTGAAGCATCAGCATTGGGAGTAGTCACAATTTGGTTAGTCCAAGTGAATGACACAAGGATTGTTTCAAACAATAGAACTTTCGAACAGATGGCCCTGCCTGTTCTGGAAGCGGTCGGCTCTCCACTACTCAGGCTTATATTATGGTTAAGAGAATGCAGGCCTAAGCATGGAAAGCAATATTTTAATCCCATTCGGGAAATGGCTTAGAAGCCCAGAAAGTTTCAAGAACTTTCCACCTCTGAAAATGTGTATTTGCTACAAGTGTTGACCTCAACTTAGCCACATGTGTGATTCTATCCAGAGGCTGATCCCGTGCCTCAGTTTCCCCAACTTCTGTGAAAGCTGACTTGGTGAATGGGATCTGGTGTCTGTCCTTGCCCTCTACATCCCTGTGCAAACCTCTACTGAAGCTATATTTCTACTTGCAGACCTCTCACTTCTTTATATCCCAGCCCTAGTGACTCCTGTTTCAGGAAGCGCCTCCCCTCCCTTCTCAGTCCTCAAACAACTTCAGAGGGAGTCTCCTGCGGCTGGGATCTTCCATGCTCCTTCTTGTCCCTCCATCCTGTTCACCATCTTGCTATCTGCAGCCTGGAAACACTCACTGAGGGCATAGAGAACAGTGAATTGCCTAGAACGTAAGAATTCCTTTGTAAGATCTGACACCTAAATATTATCATTATTTGTTGTGGAAATTTGGTATGCAAACGCAGCAATGCTGATTACACAGCCCGTTTTGGGGGGCGTTTGCGAACTACGAGGAGAGTTTTCAGGTCTCCACACACCCTTAAGGATTATGTCGCTTTTCACAGTCGTGTTTTTAAGCTTCTTGCTAAGGCTTATAAATTTACGAGTTTCACTATGTTTCAAAGAAAGAAAAACAAAACAAACAAAAAACCTGCATTCCCACACCGGGAGTCGAACCCGGGCCGCCTGGGTGAAAACCAGGAATCCTAACCGCTAGACCATGTGGGAGATGACAAGAAGGTGTTGGCTTCTAAACCAATTGAATCATTTCCGCCTGCCCTTGCCTTCCGCGCTCCGCCCCGCCTCTGACCACAGAGCCCTGTCTGCGCCTGCGCGGGTTTTGGCGCTGCCCGTTGCTGACGGCTCGGCGCTCCTAGAAAGGCGGCGGTGGGGTTTGGCGCTGCGGCTCCCGGTACCGCCGGTTCTTCAGCGGCGCTCTGCGCGGAGGCCGCCAACCTGTCGCACCCCGGCTCGCGGAGGCCACCGCAGACCTCCTCAGCCCCGGCCCGTAGGAGCCCGCAGCCCGGCCTCAGTTTCCAGAAAGCTCCTCCGTGCGATTTGGAAAGAGCACGGTTTGAAGGGCTGCAGAACGGAGCCGCCCGGGCCTGGTCCGGGCGCCGAGCCGCACCTGCCATTAGACCCCATTGTGCCAGTCAGGCTGTTTTAACTGAAATGTTGCATTTAGATGAATTCTAGTTTCGTGAACCAAGCCCGAATGGATGAAACTCATAGGACATGTTTTGGAGCCAAAGGCCGTCCGAAACGGCTGGCTTTAAGACCTTGTTCAGAGAGCCTGCCCTTTGCAGGGACGTGGTTGGAGCTGGAGTTCTTTATCCTCAGCAAACTGATGCAGGGAACAGAAAACCGAACACCGCATGTTCTCACTCACAAGTGGGAGCTAAATGTTGAGAACACATGGACACATAGAGGGGAACGACACACATGGGATCTATGGGAGGGTGGAGGGTGGAGGAAGGACAGGATCAGGAAAAATAACTAACAGGTGATAGGCTTAGTACCTGGGAGATGAAATAATCCGTACAACAACCCCCCATGATACAAATTTACCTATGTAACAAACCTATGCGTCCTGCACATGTATCCCTGAACTTGAAAGTTTTTTTTAAATCTTGTTTAGGGATGGCCTTACATTATTAAAACAAAAATAAAAACAAAACACCTAAAATCATAAGGGAAGAACCCACTTATTGCACTATGGTAACAACACTTCCATGGCCAAAAAAAAAAAAAAAAAAGTAAAAAACTAAACTGCTGAATGGCAGATAAACATGTAAAACCCATAAAAGAAAAAAAAAAGAGAGACTGGTATTATATAGATCAGAAACTACACATGAATGATAATAAGACAATCACTGCAACATAAAAGTGAGAACTTAATGAGACCAGGCCCTTCATGGAGAGGAAGACCATGGCTAAGAGGCATTTGAGAAAGATCTCAGCCTCACTGATACACAGCCAGCATTTGGCCAACAAGCAAAAGTGTGGAAATGTCAGGTACTGGCAAGCATGTGGAGAAAAGGAATTTTCTAGAAACTTGTAAAGCTTGATCAGGGAGGGAGATTGTCAGGATTTCCTAAACGTGCCTATGATCAAGCAATTCCATTTAAAAAATTTTTGTAAAACTAGTACGGTTCTGGAACTGCTGTGCATACACTGAACACGAAGTAATACTGCTTTGAAAATACCTGTGTTAGACACAGCTTAAGGCACAGTAGCACTACCACACTGCAGCCGGCAGAACCGTCCTAAGCAAAAAGCATAGAAAGATGGAGGGGTTACGAGAATCTTAATTTCAGCTCTAAGAATTTCAAAGGTCTATGTGATAAAATAAAATAGTTTTTAAGTATTTCAAACGTTTGTGGGAAGAAATCACTATAAACAATGCAACAGCCAGCCCTAGGCTGGGAGAAAATATTTGAAATATTTTTGATAGGAAAAAGTGACTATCGTTACCGCTGAATCTAAGCATTCAAGGAAAACCCACAGAAGGGGCTGAGGCTGTGAATAGAGGATTTAGAGGAGAGGGGTTCTGATTGGTCAGCAAATGGGGGCTGGAGCCAGCTCAACCTTGCTGGTACCATAGCAACACAATTTAAAGCAGTGCTGAAATATCCAGCATTAGGGAGGAAGTGAGGCCACAATCTCAGACAATGACAATAGGTACAGCCCCTTTGGGGCAGGACCAACCTGACAACTATCTATCAAAATAGGAAGATGCACCTTCAATCTAGAAATTTCAGTTCAGCGTTGCCCAAGGCCAGGAGCCCTGTGATGGCCATGTCTTAAAGGAGTCAGTCTGGGGGCCAACTCTGGGCAGTAGCAAGCAGTGGGGACTTGGGAACCCTGAGGCCTCTAAATCCCGGTCTGCTTCTCCTACACCAGGACAAGGCCATTCACCTTTCTGACAAATGAACAGAGTGGCTGGCTTTCTCCTGCTGTGCTGTGCAGTTTTGCTGGGAATCGGCTGCCCAGGCAGAGGCGGTCTTTCCCAGATGGTTCTCTCTCAGTGGAGCCATGGATGGGTACGGGGTGAGTCTTCATTCCAGGCCCAGGTGCTTAGACAACTGGCAAGTGTTTCCCACTCTGCTAGTCCGCTACCTGAATGCAGAGGGTTCTGAGGCTGGAGGAGGAGCCAGCGCCACAGATGGAAAAAGAGTGGGTCCCTGAGTCACTGCGTGGAAACCACTTCCAACCACCAATGAACACACCGAGTTCTTATAGCCAGAAATAACGTTTTGTTGTATTCATCATTTAAATTTGGGGCTTGTTTGTTATCACTATCCTAAGTGACACAACAGGGTCCAGAAAAAAGGCCAAGCACCACAAAAATGAAACAAATGTTCTAGTAGATGATGACATGCCTTCGCGATGATGGTGGGGGTAGGGTGGAGAGACCTGGAGGTAAAGTATGGTAGAAACTGAGTTACAATAAGAAGGCTTGAATAGTGTGCTTCGGCCGGGCGCGGTGGCTCAAGCCTGTAATCCCAGCACTTTGGGAGGCCGAGACGGGCGGATCACGAGGTCAGGAGATCGAGACCATCCTGGCTCACCCGGTGAAACCCCGCCTCTGCTAAAAAAAAAAATACAAAAAACTAGCCGGGCGTGGTGGCGGCGCCTGTAGTCCCAGCTACTCGGGAGGCGGGGGCAGGAGAATGGCGTGAACCCGGGAGGCGGAGCTTGCAGTGAGCTGAGATCACGCCACTGCACTCCAGCCTGGGCGACAGAGCGAGACTCCGTCTCAAAAAACAAACAAACAAACAAAAAAGAATAGTGTGCTTCATTTTACAGAGTAGTGTATTAGGATATTTCACTTCAGTTTGGTAATATTAATCCAAATAATTTTTTAAAAATAGGAACTAATATACATTTCTATAATTTATTGGATATTTAATGTACTTTAATAATTTAGAATTTAGATTTAAGAAATGTTTAGATCTGAAAGATAACTGGGGATTTTCAAGGCTAGAACCTCAAAAATATCCAGTAGGTAAAAATCACTTGCCCCAAATCATCCAACTGAGAGATTTCGTGAAATCCTTTTAGCAGATCCTCCTGCATTGGTCCCATAATACAAATAACATTGGAATATGATGAAATGAATGAAAACCTAGACAGCATTTTTTCCATCAAGGAATGGAAAGTTCCATGACAAACATTCTGAACCAAAAGTTTTCAAATCCCAGTGTCTTTCTATTAGTTGTAATTTGGGTGCCATAATATTACTGGTAATCAATGGTTTATTAACTTGAGCAACCTGAGAGTTAAAATAGAATAATATGGATTGTGTGTGTGTGTGTGTATGTGTATTCATGTGTATAAGTTTCCTTCCTCTTTTGAAGTCAGGTGTCCCTGGCATAAATGCTATATCTTTTTTATTTTTTGAGACGGAGTCTCGCTGTGTCTCCCAGGCACCCGCCACCGTGGCCCGCTAATTTTTTGTATTTTTTTTTTAGTAGAGACGGGGTTTCACCATGCTAGCCAGGATGGTCTCGATCTCCTGACCTCGTGATCCACCCGCCTCGGCCTCCCAAAGTGCTGGGATTACAGGCGTGAGCCACCGCACCCGGCCGTAAATGCTATTTCTAAAAGTTTACTAGGGCCGGGCAGGAGAATCGCTTGAACCCGGGAGGCGGAGCTTGCAGTGAGCCGAGATTGCGCCACTCACTCCAGCCTGGCGACACAGCGAGACTCCGTCTCAAAAATAAAAATAAAAATAAATAGATAAATAAAAGCTAACTAGCTAATTTTGGAAAAACTACTGAACCTTTGAATTTGAATTTCCCTCTATAATAATAAGAATCACTGTGAGGGCACTGAGTCCTTGTGAGGCTGAGTTCCTGGTATCACGCCTGAAATGAAGGTGGTACCTGCTGCGGGTTAACTGCCAGTATCCACTGTCACCCTGCAAATGCTCTGTGGAGAGCCTCGGTCCGGCCACCTCCACTCAGCTAATGAACAGGGATCAGGAGGGACCCGGGGCTCCTCCAGTGACAGATCTTCTGGCTGATCACTTCTCCAGTGGTGTTTGGTTCTGACTGAGGAAATTACCTGCATTTCACCGTATTCTGTCTGCCCAGACCTCTGTGACAGTATCATCCCCAGAAAGCTGAAGGGACTTGCTTAAGTGCACACAGCCAATTTGGCCAAGCTGCTGGGGAAGATCTCGTGTGTCCTCTGCATGCACATGCGTGCTTTCCTCTTCAGCTCTCTTTTGCTGGAATCTGTCAATGCTTCTTGTCTTTATTAGTTATTTGATAACTGTTTAAGGCCTTGTGGTTTTCGTCATCTTTAAGCCAATTAATCAGAGCTCTTTCATATGTAAACATCACATGTGCAATACACAGAAATACACAGAAAGACAGAAGAAGATCCAGTAGTTGTAAGATTTTTCATTTGCCAGTTTTTAAGTTTCTTAAATGTATGTTTTCAAAAACCTTAAATTGAATGCAAGTTCCTTGGGCAAGAGTCACGTCTGAACTGTGTTTCTGCCCTGTCCGTGGAAAAGCATGGAGCCTAGTACACAGCTGATGTGCAACTATTTTCTATTTTGTAAAAGAAAGGGAGTCTCACACTCTTGTACAGGCTGGAGTGCAACAATTGTTTTGATGGATTTATTTCCTTTTTAATGATAATAGGGTTATGGAAATAATTTTTGGCAAGTCCAGCTTTCTCAACTCGTGTTAAATAAATGTGTCCAGTGGGGGAAGGAAGATGATGACTACCCTTATTCTTGCTCTAACAAACACACAAAACAAAACGAAAGTTGACATTGCTTCCAGAGAATGTCTTTGGTGGTTCTCTAAGCCAAACAAAACTTCTATTTTAAAAAGTAATTGTTGAATTATATTAGCTTAACCTCATGAAATTGTCAAGAATCCACTGGTTTTGACTTACTACAATGGAAATTTCATATCGTTCAACTTAATTCCTCTACCCCTAACTGTGAGTGTCAGATCTACCTAGTATATTAACAGAGGAGACTAAACGAAAAGCTCACTGTTTAATTAAAACCTGAGATTCTCCAACATCAATAAGAACAGCAATAACAACAAAAAATTGTACTTGCTTCCAAAGTTACAGATACTTTGATTTTTAAAGTGAGAGAATACTTCAGGGGAAAGAGGCATTTAACTGACAGCAATTAAAATATTTTATTTTGCACATTTTCACAAAAACATCTGACCCGAAGAAGATATATTCCAGGAGCCACTCGCAGGGCTTGAAAAAGGCCAGAACAACTGAGGTTCCCGGCTGCTTAAGCCTCATTCACTTTGTGAGACTTCACCTTCTGCTGTAAGGAAAGAGTTAAACATTCCTGTCACTGTTCTCCCTTAGGTCCTATTATCAATGAGTGTGGGCCTTCACTGGATCCCTCCAGAATTGTTGGATAGGCTTCCTTGCTGGCCTCTCGTGCCTCAGGTTTGTCCT
This sequence comes from Chlorocebus sabaeus, assembly GCF_047675955.1. Classification (NCBI taxonomy): domain Eukaryota; kingdom Metazoa; phylum Chordata; class Mammalia; order Primates; family Cercopithecidae; genus Chlorocebus; species Chlorocebus sabaeus. The sequence goes on along the minus strand of NC_132929.1, from coordinate 2,653,515 downwards.
CTGTCTAATACGATTATGGCAGTCCACTGTTTAAAACCCTTTAATGGGCATTAATTATATCAGATCACGTTCAAATTCCTTAGCAATTCAGGAAGGTTATTAGCATCTGACTCATGCCTCCACCCACAGCCTCATTTCTCTGCTTTGGATCCTTGAAGCTTCTCCTAACACATCCTACTGCTTGAAAACATTTTTCTTTTGTCTGGTTTGTTTCTTCCTAAAATCCCTTCTTTCCCTGACTTTATGCATGTTATTTGTCCACTCTACCCAAGAAATGTGTACCTGTCAGCAAGACTCAGCTTAAATGTCACTTCATTATAGAAATACTCCTAAATAAACACGTAGTTCACAAAAGAAATCCTCCTGGAACTGAGTTCTGTGCCAAGGTGTCTCCATCCCCATCCCAAGAGGATTATTCTCACCATACCACTGATAAAAAAAGAAACTTCAGCTGAATTAAATGTAAAGGGATTTAAGAAATGAACAATTCGTGAATTAGGAAGCCTCCTGAGCCAGAGTAGACTCTGAGACTCCAGCACAGCCATGGGGTGGAAGAAGACTGATAGACAGAAAAAGGAAAGTGACATATGGAAAACGGAAGTTAGGTACAGAAACAGCTGGATCGGGTACAGCTTGGCGTTTGCCTTATTTGAACAGTTTAAACAGTTGGCTACATTTGATTGGCCAAAACTCAGTGACTGGCACAAGTGTAGGCTGCGGTCTGTTTACACCTCCACTTGTTATAGTTCACGATGTACAGAGAAACCTTTAGGCTGAACTTAAAATATGTAAGGAGACAGCTTTGGGCTAAACTTGATTTAACAATTTCACCCCCAATTTGAGAGATCAACCAAAACTTTAGCCATTGATGTCACCATAACCATTGTAAATATACTTATTTGGTCTTGAAACCCACTGGGAAATGGTAGAACAGTGCGTTTTGCAAGGTAGGAGCAAGGACTGAGTAGAAGGTACCTCCTTATGCTGGAACGTCCTGTTTACAGGAGAAAAACAAAACCTGATCTGTTCTAGGATCTGTGTGTGTCCTTAACATCTTAGTTTGATTATGTCACATTTAACATGAGTGACTCCATTTTGGTTTGGAGGGACTCTTCTCAGTGGTGAGATTATTAACCCAAGGTCCAGGTTCCTGAAGTTTTACTGCAGTGAGGATGGAAAAAGCAGAGTCTTTCTCTGAAGTCTCAGAAGATCCAGTCTTTGGGTTCTAGATTGTGAAGGAGTTGACTGTCCTCAGTGAACCATAAAAAGCTTTTTTACCTGTGACATCATAATCTACTGTTGTAACATCAGTCCTCTTGCATGGTAAAGCTTTCATACAACCAGAAAACATGCATTGAAAGTGACAATTAAATGATATCCCTCTATAAATGTTTCAATGACCCATTGGGTAGCCAAATGTACCCGAAGCTTTAATTTGTCTTCCCAGGAATATGGGTTTGAAAAACCAAACATAGGTCACAAACTATTTTAGCAATTTAGAAGTCATCATGCCAATATATATTCAATTTGGATCATTTTATCTTTTTTATGATGAGTCGTGGAATGCAGAGCTTTTAATAAAACCTTTAAGGAGTCAGAAAGGACAAGGTGACTGTCCTGGTTCTCTGTGAGTCCATGCTTAGCATTGGACTGATGTCCTCTTGAATACCAGTTGCTTCTCCAATTTAGATACTTAATGCTGATAACTGATGGGTTAACATAGGTAATTTGACTTAGACCTTGGAGTTCATTCAAATAGTATTATCTAAACAATTTCAGTATTGGCTGATTTAGCGTGAAAATCTGGCAAAGTATTTTCTTGGTATTCAATTAATTTTTGTTTTACTTGGGTTAGCAGTTTTATAATCTGGTCAGTCTTTTCATTAAAGTTCCAGGAATTCTTACCCAGTCCAAATGATATGATTCTAAAGTTACCAGAAACCTGTATTCAAGAGTGCTTTTCAGGGTCTTTTCCATCCTTTCATGAACGTCCTAAAAGACACCATATTCTAGGATTCAGTGTGCTTGTGAAGTTTTCAGTAACTGCATCAGCATTAAGCAATTAACGGTGGAAATGACTTTAAATAGTCATAATTAAAGCCACAATTGACAAGAAAATTTGGTTATTTCTGTGGTCTAAAATAACTTAACATATTATGATTGATAGCATATACCAGACATATTCGAATTTTAGCAATCCCATGCAATTTTGGAACATATATTAATATCATTCACTAAAATATAACACGAAGAAGGTTAAACATTATTTTTTACTTTGACAATGCTTCCCATGTAACTTAATATGTCAAATAATCCTGTTGACCTCTTTTAAAGGCTTCAGAGGCCCTCTGTAGCATCTCAAAGTTAGAGGTCAGAAGAGACAATTTTGAAGCTGAAATGTGATGTTGGGAAGCCTGTGTAACCACCCAGTGGGTTCACCTTGCCCGCTGCCTAGACAGAGCTGATTTATCATGACAGGGGAATTGCAATCAAGAAAGAGTAATTCATGTAGAGCCAGCTGTGTGGGAGACCAGAGTTTTATTAGTACCCAAGTCAATGTCCCTGAGCATTCGGGCATCAGAGTGTTTAAGGCCAACTTGGTGAGTCGTCAGGGAAGCCAGTGAGTTGCGAGTGCTGATTGGTCAGGTCTGAGATGAACTAACAGGGAGGTGAAGCTGTCTTCTTGTGCTAGGTCAGTTCCTGAGTGGGGACCGCAAGATCAGCTGATCCATCAAGTGCAGAGTCTGCAAAATATCTCAAGCACTGATCTTAGGAGCAGTTTAGGGAGGGTCAGAATCTTGTAGCCTCCAGCTGTGTAACTCCTAAACCATAATCTCTAATCTGTGACTAATGTGTTAGTCCTACAAAGGCAGTCTAGTCACCAGGAAAGAAGTTTGTTTTGGGAAAGGACTGTTACCATCCTCATTTTAAACTATAAACTATAAACAAAGTTTCTCCCAAAGATAGTTCAGCCTACCCCCAGAATGAACAAGGACAGCTTGGAGATTAGAAGCAAGATGGAGTCGGTTATGTCCAATCTCTTTCACTATCTCAGTGACAATTTAGCAATGGCGGTTTCACGTATAAAATATGTTAATGGTTTGAAACACTTGATATTATGGAATAGAATTCTAGGTCACCAAAACTCATTCATTTAGTCAAAATACTAACTCAAAAGTTTTGAAAAGGCAAAAATTGTCACTCATTGATAGAGGGAAGACTTAGCTTTCCAAACAATCTGTCTCTTGTTTTTCCCTTCTTTTTTTGGTGGTTTATTCAAACGGCAAAGTAAAATATTTCGTTATTGTTCAATCTTACATGAAAATCTTGTTCAAGAGAGAAAGCCAAGTTTCACCCTTGAATTAGTATACTGTTAATGTCAACCCCAATCTTTAATAAAATCTGATAGACAAATCTATTTAATCAGTTTGATCATAAGGTGAGATTCCCTTAGACCCTTTATAACCCTTTACAAATTTTCGTTAAAGAGTAGATCAGTGCTCTGAAAAAACCCTGTCGTGCTTTTATTCCAATATGTAATTTATGGAAAAACTGAATAAAACCCCTTTACTTTAGTCAATAAGTTCACACACAGAGTTTCTTTCATAAGATTAACTTTTCACAAACCTTCCACAACTTGCTTAAACCTTCAGCTTTATCCTATTTAGCGTAAAACAGTCCTTTAACCCTTTAATCTAGTCAAAAATAGCCACATTCCCATGACTTCTTATAATCTTTCACTAAAAATACCTTTCACATTCCTTATACCCCTTGCATGTAAAACTGTTCCTTCAGTAGTCTCAGTTATATGTTACAATGTTAACACTTAGCAACTTTTTTTTTTTTTTAATTTTTTTTTGAGATGGAGTCTCACTCTGTGGCCCAGGCTGGAGTGCAGTGGCAAGATCTCGGCTCACTGCAACCTCCGCCTCCCAGGTTCAGGTGGTTCTGCTTACTCAGCCGCTCGAGCAGCTGAGATTACAGGCATTCACCACCACTCCTGGCTAATTTTCGTATTTTTAGTAGAGATGGGGTTTCGCTGTGTTGGCCAGGCTTGTCTCAAACTCCTGACCTCAGATGATCTGCCAGCCTCAGCCTCCTAAAGTGCTGGGATTACAGACGTGAGCCACCGCCCCCGGCCTCACTTAGCAAGTTTTATTTTTGGTGAAAAACCTGGTAAGTGAGTGATTCTGATTATGTACCAGGTCTAGAACCTAGAACACCAGACAGAAGTGCAGATAAACTCTCTTTCCAGCATAGCCGGGGCGTGGGTAACTCCACACGTCCCCAGGCCTTATTTAGAATCTAATAGCTCTGAAGCAGTTCAGTTTAACACTTTTCAAAAGTCAAAGCAGTTTATAACCTTAAAGCATTTAGTAAACCTAATACCTGACCAAATGTCTTTCTTTTACCAATAACCTTTATAGCTGTTTCTATTTCCCAAAGATTACTAAAGTCATGTGAACTAAAAAGCATTACATTTTTTACTTTTCTGACAAAATATTTGATTTAAGCACTTATTATTTTTAAGCCAATTAATCAGAGCTCTTTAATATATGAACATCACATGTGCAATAATATAAATACACAGAAAGAAGAAGATCCAGTAGTTGTAAGATTTTTCGTTTGCCAGTTTTTAAATTTCTTAATTGGATTACTGGCTTCAGAGTGGAGTCCTTGGAGGAACAGGGCTAGGAAAACATACAGTTATTTTCTAGGGTCTAATAAATAGGCACAGCTGGAAGGCAAAACAGATCCCCCAAAATGCAGGGTTCTATTATCATACTGAATCCTGGATCTCCAAAAGAGAAATGCTGTGGAACAAGACAGTGCAACGATTTTTCTGTGCATTTGATTGCAAAGCAACCCAAAGCTGATCAGCCATTCTGTGATTAGCCCATCCCCCAGGGGAGTCTTATCTCTCAGCTGGGTGGGGACATTTCCAAACTTTCTAGCTGGCCATGAGCATGTTTTCTGATCCAAATGTGCAAAAAGTTGTGTGTCCCCCATAATTACCATTAGTCGTCCCTAAAAGTGTATTTAGCCATAGATTTTGAGAGGGATCTATCTGCTTTCAATTCCTGGGGTTTCATGGGGAAAACAGAGGTTTTTCCCAAAGCAGGATCTATGGCACCTCCTCTGTTTTCCTCAAGGAGTCCCAAGCTGTTAGAAGTTCTCTTAAGTCCTCTCTTGTGTGCACAAGAGTGGCAAGACAAAATGGAGAAAAGCAATTCAGCCAACTGAGAAGAAAACAAAACCTTTTTCTCCAGAAAAAGAAGATTCAAGAAGAGAAAAAAATCGTAAAGGCCTTTTAAATATATGCGTGGCTTAGATATCTGCTTTTAATTAAGCTGACTTTTAACCATAGTGCTCTTTAAAATTTCTTATTACCCTACTTTAGCCAGGCCAAATGGTGAATATTTCTGGCTTTTAAGCTTTAGCACAACCAACCTCACAGGTGAAACCAATAAGCCTCGATTAAGGTTATGACTTAACCACGACTGTATGAGCTAATTTCAAAGAGGTGGTTAACAGTTTTTACAAAATCTAGAATCTCCAAAGGTAGCTCAGAGAGAGGAAGATTCGAGAAGAGAAGCTGGAAGTTATTCATGGAGGGAAAGAAAATCAACAAATGGCCAAAGCTACGCAGACATCAAACCAGAAAGGACTCGTTCTCTTGGCCCAGAATTGAACCCTGAACCTGGGCCACCGTTGCAAAAGGACAAGATCCTAAGCCTGCGTTCTATCCTAAGGTTCCCCTCTTCGTGACAGAATGAAACAGAGAGACAAATTCATAGCACAAAGTACACCAGATTCGCTACAGCGTAAGACTGGCCTCATGGATACCTTTGCCCATGAATTAAAACGTTGCAAGAGATAGTGATTTTTACCATTCTAACAACTGGTTTGCAGAGAGAGAGAAGATTTGGCTGCAGCAGAGTGGGGAAGGTGAGGAACTCAGCAAACCCAGAGAAAGACCCACACATTGCAGTGATACTGAATCAAAAGTTCAGGCGGCCACTCGTCAGTCATGAAGGGATCTTTTCCCGCAGGCCCATCAGCTCTCAGGTTTTCCCCTTTGGGAAGGAAAAAGCTCCCCGTGTCCAGGGCGTGAGCCTGTACATGCCTAATCCTGTCCCCCACAGCCATCAGGAGAAACTGGAAGGCAGAGGAGTCCCAAGAGAACAGCAGTTGACATCCCATAGTACCAAATCCATTTTTAACCAAGAAGGACTTTGCTGAGGGGAGGGCCTCTAACCCATTCCTATCGTTTACCCGGGTAAAATGTATCCTGTTACTTACCCAGCGTCGACCAGTTGGCGCTATGGTCTATTTCCTTTGGCTCGAGATCACAACTAAGCCAAAAGTTAGCAGATTTAATTTTTTTTTTAACCAATTAGTCACTTAAGGTTTTTATTTGACTTTCATAAAGTCTTTAAATAAAAATACTGAAATCCATTTAGAAGTTTCTGCATATCAATAGGCATCCCTAGATGAGACTAATTTGGGAGCCCTCATTTTCAAATGCACTCCAGCGCAGCGTTGTTCATTTGGAACGTTCCACTCTAAGTTATCTTTAGTAAGATTTCGCCATTTCTGTAAGACTTTGTTGCTTCTGGGGCTTAATACTTATGCATGTATAAGCCAGAAGGAACTCAGTTCTTCAGAAATTAAGGATCCCATTTTTACCTAAAATCAGGTACCCTTGATCAACTTTGTCAATGATTTTTTCCTATGTAAGCACTCAAGAAAAATGACACAAAGGAATGGAACACAAAAATCCCTGCGAATTCCCAGAAGCCAAATTTACACTCCCTGCAACATTGCCATTTACCACCTTTTTTTTTTTCTGCCCCAGTCAGATGTAAGAGGCCTCTAAGTCAGTTAATTACTGGATCCAACCCAATTATGGACACAGTGCAGTTTCTGTCACAATTTCCAAACCCAGTTTGCATCAGAAATCTGCTCAAAGAAACTCAGAGAGCTCAAAACACAAATCCATGGCGCTTTGGAATCTGAGTGAGATCTTACCACCCTCCACAGCTGCCCTGAGAGAACAATGGGCATGAGGAGCCCGGCGGGTCCCTCACTTGGTCACTCAGTGCTCATGGGGGTCGTTAGAAGCTCTACTTCGATCCCTTCTGACTGATGAAAGAAAAACTTCAGTCAAATTAAAGGAGTTTAATTGAGCAATGAATGATTCGCGAATGGAGCAGCCTCCTGAGTCGGAGTAGACTCACAGAGTCCAGCGCAGCCACGTGGTAGAAGAAGATTTATGGGCAGAAAAAGGAAAGCAACATAAGGAAAATGGAAGTGAGGTACAGAAACAGCTGGATTGGGTACAGCTTGCTGTTTGCCTTATTTGAACATGGCTTAAACAGTTGGCTACATTTGATTGGCCAAAACTCAGTGATTGGCACAAGTGTAGGCTGCGGTCTGTTTACACCTCCACTTGTTATAGTTCACGATGTACAGAGAAACCTTTAGGCTGAACTTAAAATATGTAAAGAGACAGCTTTGGGCTAAACTTGATTTAACACCACCGGTCTACCCTGTACACGTGGTTGTAATTCACTTCCCATCCCAGAGTATGCTTAGTTAATGCTAATTCTTTGCTTATATCTATTTTCCCCCCAAACTTTAGTTTTCGAGAAAGAAAAAAACAGACCAAACCGAACAGCCGTGATGTCTGAAAAGCTGGCCTGATATTCTCATCTAGACCATCCTGTTCTCCTTTTGCACACACTCAATCTTGCAAACACCAACCTCAGACAAGGTTACTCTGAGGCCATGATACAGTGAGACAAAATAAGCCCATTTCATAATTTTATTTAAGCACAGACAAAAACAAGTTTGCTGTGCCACCCACAAAATACCAAACATCCTTTTCTCTTGGCTAAAATGAGTGATGACAGCTCCTTATCAATTACAACATTTACCTTGCACTAGTCTGGTCTGTCCTCCCCACAGATAAGATTAATTGAGACACCCAGTTACCGAGTTGCCTCTGCTTTTGGATGATTTCCAAAATAAAGCAAACCCTTCTCTTGAATCTTCCTCAATTCACCAGTGTAAGCCCAAATCTCATAACAGCTTCTGACCCCTTCTTGCTGAGATGCCATAGCTCTCTGTGGTGTGTGCTCTGCTCACTGCAACTGGCAATAAACCCACCTTGTTCAATCACAAGGGTGCTCCTGGTGGTCTCTGACTCAAAGACACCGATAGAAACAGAAGTTTCTCTGAGATGCAGTAGAGATTCGCACCACCCCAGACTGATGATTGAGTCCGTATGTTAGTCTGTTTTCACACTGCTATAAAGATACTACCCAAGACTGGGTGATTTATAAAGAAAATAGGTTTAATTGACTCACAATTCCAGATGGCTGGGGAGGCCTCAGGAAACTTACGATCATGGCAGAAGGCAAAGGGGAAGCAAAGACCTTCTTCATATGGTGGCAGGAGAGAGAAGTGCAAGCAGGAAATGCCAGACCCTTATAATTCCATCAGATCTCGTGAGAACTCACTCACGATCATGAGAACAACATGGGGCAAGCCAACCCCAGGATCCAATCACTTTCCTCCCTCCATCCTTGGGGAGGACAATTTGAGACGAGATTTGGGTGGGGACGCAGACCCAAAGCATATCATTCAGTGAGGGAGCACACATCTGCACAGCCCTGTTCCTTGGTCGCCACCTTTCCTGGCTGGGAGGTAAGTTCATGCTACATTGAACAGCTGTATTTCAGTGTAGCCTTTGGGCAATGGGTTTATTTTGTTTTCCTAGGCATTATGTCCCTTGGGAATTTTAGTTATCAGCTCTAATTTGTACTATTCTTTGGCAAAATTGTTTCATAGCACCTAACACCTGCTTGCCTAATGCACCGGCTGTTTGTTTGTCTGCCTGTCCAGTGTCCTGAAAGCTATTTGTCTCTGAGGGGAAAAGTCTATAGGAAGACAGTGTTTCTAGGCCTGAGAGTCCATCATCAAAGCTAACCTCAGAAGAAACTGAGAAGGTTTCTTCTCAGGCCCGTGTTCTCTTGGCCCTGGGTTACCATTTAAAACCTTGTAAGAACTTCTTCCTCAGTCTTGTTTTTGTGTCCCTGAGAACGGTTTTTATTTAATTTTGTCTGCTTGGAACCAGGAGATTTTGTCTGGCCCCTGATGGATGACAATGGGTCTTTGCCAAGCTCCCGGATTTCTTTATGTTTTATTACTAAAACTCTAACTCTTGTGCATAGCTTTTTAAGTGGCACAATTTTACCAAAAGAATTCAAAACTACAGTGACCACTTTAGAAAACTGTTTATCGAGTAGCACTTTAGAACAAAAAAGAAAAATGATTGCTTCTCTTTGATTGATATGAGGAAGCTTCTAAATGCAATTGAGGCCCCAAATTTGCCCCACTAAAATATTCATTAGCTATGAAAAACATAAGATATTCATTAATGAAAAACATAAGAAACTATCTCTCTAAGCAACATCTTTACACAGTATTCAGGAGTAGCTAGTGCTGACATTTCCAAAGACTTCTTTTTGCCGTTGTTGTTGATGGTTTGAAGCCAGAAATTGCAGATATGATTGTAAATTTAAAATTGGCTAAGAAATCACCTTACTGCATGATCTTCACTATTTGACTGAACATTTTGTAGAGACTATAGACATCAAAAAGTTTAAACCCCTCATGAGGTCTTGTTTAAAATAAAGCATTTTGTTTAACATGGGAGCTATCGCGTCCTTCATTTTCATCTTTTTCATGACTAAGTCTGACCTTTTTGATTGGTTGGCTTGATAAAAATTGTAATGATCCCCATTGTGTAAAAACCAGCTAGATGACACTCTTTTGCATGTGAATATGTCCAAATCTTTCTTTCATACATATAAACTTTCTTCCCTCTCTTTACTAAAAGAAGATAGTTAGCTTGGTCTGAAGAGCACTTCCTTTCTTCTTTATGTCACACTCTTATCTCGTGAAAAACTTTACACATTAACTGATCAAAAAAATTCAGTTGTTGTATGCATATACTCTAGAAATATTTAACTCAGGTAAACAGTCAAAATTGTCTAAAAGAGAAAGAAACGAGTTATCAAGCTATGTTTCTCTTTGTGGCTACTGAGAAGTTCATTTACAAGATAGCCTTTGTTACAACGGCTATGAGATAACAGTAAGAGGCTTCAGTTTCAAAATAAAAGAAAACCTTGGCATGATTCACAGTCTTCAACAATTAACTTACCATTAAAAAAGTACAATACTTGGCTTGTTCAAGACCAAGGTTAAATTTCTTGTGCTTCAAGCTTCCTACATCAGTTTTCTAAGTTAAATTTCCACTGTTCCCATAACTGGCTTCAAATTAAAAATTATGCATATAAGTTTTTATTCAATTGGATACAGTAATAATGCTGATGTCTTTTTACTGATAAATTTTAGTTTTAGAATCGTATTATATGTACAGAAAAGTTGTGAAGACAGCACATAGCATTTCCATTATGCTACAGTGGGTTTCCCTGTTATTCATATCTTACATTACTGTGGTATATTTGTCGCTGTTAGTGAACCAATATTAGCACATTTTTTTATTTTTATTTTTATTTTTTTAGTAGACACGGGGTTTCACTGTGTTAGCCAGGATGGTCTCGATCTCCTGACCTCACGATTTGCCCGCCTTGGACTCCCAAAGTGTTGGAATTAAAGTCCATACTTAATCAGACTGCCTTCGTTGCTTTTGTTCCAGGATCCCATCCACGATGTCACACTTCATCGAGTGGTAATGTCTCCTTAGACTTCTTTTGGCTCTGACAGTTTCTCAGACTTCCCTTGCTTTTCATGACTTTGACAGGTTTTGGGTTTTGTTGCCATTGCTGTTGTTTTGAGACAGGGTCTCACTCTGCTGCCCAGGCTGGAGTGCAGTGGTGCAATCTCAGCTCACTGCAGCCTCAACCTCCTGGACTCAGGTGATCCTCCCACCTCAGCCTCCCAAATAGCTGGAACTACAGGTACACGCCACCACACCCAGCTAATTTTTTGCATATTTTGTACAGGAGGAGTCTCGTTGTGTTGCCCAGACTGGTCTCAGACTTCTGGGCTCAAGCAATCCTCCTGCCTTGGCCTCCCAAAGTGCTGGGATTACAGGCCTGAGCCAGGGAGCCCAGACAACTTGGACAGTTTTGAGGAGTACTGGTCAGCTATTTTGTAGAATGTCCCTCAGTTGGTATTTGACTGACGTTTTCCTCATGATTAGACTGGTTGTATGTGTTTTTAATGGAAAGATGGCTGAAGTAAGTGCCATTCTCCTCACATTCTGTTACAACGTGACTTGCCACTGTCCACCTTAACCTTGATGGCCTGGCTGAGGTCGTGCCTGTCAGGTTTCTCCGTTGTATTACGTGGAGCTCACACTTAGCGAGGCGGGAGTTATGCTCCACCTCACTGTGTGGACTATCTACACAAATTATTTAAGATTCTTCTGCAAAGGAAATGTGTCTATTCTTCTCCATCATTTACTCATTTAATCATTTATTGTGTGCATGTGTGTTTTAGCACTTTTCTTACCTTTTGGCCCGATAAGACATACCAGGCTCATCTTGTTTCTTCCCTGCCCCAATCCTAGAATCAGTCATTTCCTCAGGGAGCTTTGGTTTCTTTTATTGGAGAACCGTGTTAGACACCAAGATGTGTATGATAGGTGTGCTCATTATTCTTGGGGCGTCACTGCTTCTAGGTCCTCTTAACAAAAAGAGCATATACGTGTATGTGTGTACACATGCTACATATGTGTTTGTATATATAGATACTGCTAGATTTTTAAATGCTAAGGAGGTATGTATTCTTATTTTATTATGGGTTTGATAAAAAATAAATGGCAAATATTTAAAATATATCTTCTCATTTTCTCCAGAGATGATGGCTTTTTATATATAAGTGTATAGATTATATTAATAAAATTGCATTATATTCAGAAAATTATATTAAGGGATTTTCCAGTATTGAACTACACTTGCATCCTTTAAATAAACCAGAAATTGGTCAATCCTTGTGAGGCAGAAGAACAGGGAATTAGGGTAACCAGAGGATAAGATGTAAGCAAAAGAACAGGGCGGGGACAGCCATTTCCAGGTGAGATTAGGCAGCATCCAGGCCACATCTCGCTCCTGTGATAACAAGACAGAAGTTTCCACTTCAGCCTCTGGTTGACAGCAGGCCAAGTCTCCACTTCAGGCTCTGACTGGTCACAGGCCAATCCTTCATAGGGTGTAACCAACTGGAGGCCTCTAAAGGGCACCTAGGGGTGTTACCAAATTCTTTTTAGCCTAAAGCCCTAAAAAACATTGCAATTGAGTTCTTAAGCATATATATATATATATATCCACATATATATGGATCCATATATATATATGAAGCTAAATATGAGTACATACTGATATCTCCAACTCTAGTCCATTACACACAGGTCATTCTAGCCTTCTACTTTTGTTTATATGTAAAACAGTGAGAAACCTGGCATCCACCATTCACCACTCATTTACTTTTTAAGTTCCAGGTAGTATATAACAGTTTCAGGTGCATAAACTCATATTTTGGGGAAAAAATTACCATCTAGAGTACAGTGCCATGTATAGCTACTTTTCCCACTCGCCATGAAATCTCTACTCATTTCTAAAATTGCTTAGGTCAGCACTTTCCCCCTTAACTCTCTTTAGTGAGGTTCGTCATACATTCGTAAGACTGTCAGATTCTTTTGTCGCAGTCCGCATTTCATCCTGAGATTCCCCAACCTCCTAAATTATTTTTTAAAATTTGATGCATTAAAACTCCCCTTTGGGCTATAAGGTTCTAGGCATTTTGACAAATGCCTAGTTTCATGTATCCATTACTACAGTATCACACGGAATGATTTCACTACCCGAACAAATTCTCTGTGCTTCACCCGCCTTCCCTCCCCAGATCCCTGACAACCACTGTTCATCGTCTCTGCAGTTTTGTCTTCTCTAGAATGTCATATCAATGGAATCACATAGTCTGTGGCCTTTTCAAACTGGCGTCTTTCACTTAGCAATGTGCATTAGGATTCACACGTTTTTGTGTGGCTTGGTAGTTCATTCGTTTTTATCATGGAATAATATTCCTGTATTTCATCTACAGTTTGTCTATCCATTCACCTGTTGAAGGACATTTTGGCAATTTTGGATAAAGCTGCTATAAACATTGCATGCAGGTTTTTGTGTGGACGTAAACATTTTCAAATCAGTTGCATAAATACCTAGGCCCCCGATGCCTAGATCACATGATAAGACTATGTTTCACTTTGTGAGAAACCGCCAAACTGTCTTTCAAGGTGGCTGTAGCATTTTGCATTTCCACCAGCAATGTACGAAAGTGTTTCTTGCTCTGTATCCTTGCCAGTAATTGACTTTGTCAGTTTTATGGATTTTCGTCATTCTAGTAAATGGGAAGTGATATCCCATGGTTTTAATTTGCATTTCCCTAATGACAAATGATGCGAGCACCTTTTCATAGGTTTATTTGCAATGTGCCAGGTTCTTTGGCTCTCCTCGGATTCTTTTGCTTTGTCAGCATTCAGTGGTGTCCCTACGGCAGCAAGAGCACAGTTTTGCCTTGCTGCACACACGTAATTCCATGTGCCATTTCTTACTCAGCTATAGGCTCTAGCAGGCCAGGCCAGTGCCTGCTACCCCTGATGATCCAATAACACATGGTGGAAACTTTTGAAAACACGTAGTTATGAAAATAAATGCCTACTCACACTTCCAACCAGGAATAACCAACTCAACCGATTTGTTGCAATTCCTTTCAGCCTTTGTGGGATTATTTTTTCTTTGTGTTAGATATTTAGTTTATTTTCAACTTTTTCTTACCTAAAATCATGCTGGAATAAACCACATGCTTCACAAATCTTTGACCTCATTTCAGGTGAAACCCCAGAGTTAGAATGAACATGTAAAATTTTGATGCCGTTCAAAGGTTCTGTAATACACATATCCAAATTGTGTTTTCACCAAATTGCTGCCATGTGACTTCCACGGGCAGGGGAGGAAGCTGTTCCTTGCCAGCCAGCGCCCACCAGCACGGAGGCGGGACAGTGGCTTCATCTTTGTCAGGCTGTCAGCTCCGCCTAGTATCCTGTGCTAGTTTTGATGTATTTAATTTACGAGCACATTTGAACATTCTCTATTATGCTTGAAATGACTTTCCTTTAATAGTTTTTGTAAAGTACTCATTTGCGGTCTCAGTGACGATTCACTTTAGTCTGAGTCACAGCCTCAAACTGCTTCTCCAGCTATCTTGGAAATATGTCCTTAGTCACAAAGCAAGACCAGGGGAGAGTGTGGAGCACACAGCCCCAGCTTCCAGGTCAGCAGAGCAGATCTGCACCTGTAACAGCCTCTCCACGGTCAATGCTCTGGCCCTTTGTAGCTTCATTTGCAAAACTGGGGGCGTCTCCTATGCTTTGCAGAGTTTTGTGAGGATGACAGAAATAATGCATGTGATAAGCTTTCTTCTTTTCAGGCTATTTGCCCGAGATTGTTTGAGAGCTTAGCTACTGTGTCCTCTGTCCACTGCTGTGAATGGAGAATAAGGGAGGCGTGTTATACAGAGAAGATGGGGCTGGTCTTACTGGAAGGGAGGATGAGGGAAATGGGGATAGGGTCAGATGGTGGCATAGATCTGGGAAGGTAATTTTTGTTTGTTTAAGGGCCAATTTGGAAGAAGGGTAGTTTCACTGAATAAACTTTGTCTTTCTGCCTCAAGAGAGCTTAGTAGTTTGCAAGCTTCCCCACTGCCAGTTCCCAGGAGAGGAAGTAAATCCACCCTTATAAGTGGTTCACTGCTTCTCAGCAGACCCTCCTGACCCAGCTGTGGAGGGTGCCCAGAGCTCAGGAGCAGCCGAAGAAGAGAAGGAACTGTGGCCAGGCAAAGGGGCTCATGCCTATAATGCCAGCACTTTGGGAGGCCGAGGCGGGTCATCACCTGAGGTCAGGAGTTCAAGACCAGCCTGGCCAACATGGTGAAACCCCGTCTCTACTAAAACTACAAAAATTAGCCGGGCATGGTGGTGGGCACCTGTAATCCCAGCTACTTGTGGCTGAGGCAAGAGAATCACTTGAACCTGGGAGGTGGAGGTTGCAGTGAGTGGAGATCACGCCACTGTACTCCAGCCAGGGTGACAGAGTGAGACTATGTCTTAAAAAAAAAAAAAAAAAGAAAGAAAGAAAAAGAAAAAAAAAGAAGCAGAACCAGTGGAAAATCCTGCCCACAATTTAGCATCAAAGCAATAAGACTCAAGAGGAGATGCAGTTAGAGTGCAGGTATGACTTCCCCAAATCTAAATTTTATAGGCAGACTGGAAAAATATTTTACAATGTCAGAACAAAAATGCCAAAGGAATGGACATAATGAAATTAAAGATGTTGGAAACTGAAAGTAATTTTTGGGATTGTAACCAGCAAATAATTTAGCAGTCCCAAGAGATAAAACTAAACAGCTCCAAGAGAGATGATAGCTAAAGAATAAAGAAAAATTTCTGAGATGAAGTCTTGAGTCTGCAGATTTAAAAGGCTTACCTGCTAGTGAAAAGATTAACTGAAAAAATAATTGAAAAGATGCCTAGACATACCTATTTCAAATTCTGACATTCCAAGTATAAATTGCTTAAGCTTCAAACTGAAAAAAAGGAGAACTTAAAAGTACTTTTCTCTGATAACATTGAAATAACATCTGCAAAATACTGAAAGGAGAGGATTGTGACCAAAGAACATATCTCCAATTAAAATAGCATTCACTTGCCAGGGCTTAAAAAGATACTTTTGAATGTGCATTGATTTAGGTTATATTACCTAACTATTATAATTGAAGAGAATACTTGTGAAAGTTTCTGAAACAGGTAAGGCTTGAATCAGAAGAGAAATCTCGAGACAAGTAAGAAGATTGCTGGCCCCAGCATCTAAAATCTAAATAAATTAATGATAGTTTGATGGAGAACTACTACTGTAGGTTTTGATTGTTTGATTGTTCAGACAGAGGAGAGGTATAATGTAAGGACAAACCTATGGGAATACTTAAATACATATTTAAATAAAAGATCAATAAAGAAAAACAAATTCAAGTCTACAAATTTATTGTCCAAGAAATACTGATATAGGACATTACATATCAAATTTATACCAACAAATTTGGTGAACTTCAAGAATTGAGAAACAGTCCCTTTGCATTCATGTATATGATTAAGTCACACTTAATTCAAAAAATTATAAACATGACTGGCTTTACATCTTAGACTATTCCATATAAACATTCAGTATTAAAAGGCAGTAGAGAAGTAATTTCCAGTTCTTATGGGGAGGAGGTATGGACAGAATTCTATCCCGAAGCAGAGTCTTTCAGTTATAAAGGCAAGAGGACAAACCTTTACAAATCTGATAGATCCTTTGAGCTGATCCTGAAGAAAGTACTGAATACCAATTTCAGCTAAGCAAGAGATAAATGGATAAACCATGGAAAAAACACAGGTGATTGGAATTGAGTGAAGCCAATGTGAGAATTCTGATTAGATCATTTATTTATGATTAGGATAAATGTTGCATATCAGAATGCTGATGCTACAGACAGTGCTGTTGAAGTGCTCCTTCAAAGGAAATGAAAGAAAGGGTAAAAGGTGATTTAAAGATCCTGATACTTGGGCCGGGTGCAGTGGCTCACGCCTGTAATCCCAGCACTTTGAGAGGCCAAGGCAGGTGGATCACAAGGTCAGGAGATTGAGATCATCCTGGCTAACACAGTGAAACCCTGCCTCTACTAAAAAAAAATAAATAAATAAAAAATAATTAGCCTGGCGTGGTGGCATGCACCTGTAGTCCCAGCTACTCAGGAGGCTGAAGCAAGAGAATCGCTTGAACCCAGGAGATGGAGGTTGCAGTGAGCTGAGATTGCACCACTGCACTCCAGC
The DNA here is from genome assembly GCF_047675955.1 of Chlorocebus sabaeus. Lineage (NCBI taxonomy): Eukaryota > Metazoa > Chordata > Mammalia > Primates > Cercopithecidae > Chlorocebus > Chlorocebus sabaeus. The sequence goes on along the minus strand of NC_132929.1, from coordinate 2,636,555 downwards.
CTGGGCAACAGAGTAAGACTCTGTCTTAAAAAAAAAAAAAAGAAAAAGAAAAATCCTGATACTCTTGTTTTCCTAGCTGGTGTTAAGTAATTTCAAAACTGACAAATAAAATAATAGAGGAATAAGTATTTTTAAACTTTAAAAGTAAACATCAAAATAATAATCAACTGAAATACAGTGGTGGAAGGGAGAGAGGAACAATGTGTAGCAGTGGGAATACACTATATTCATTGTTACAGTTGGGAAATAATGTACTGTTTGAACAAACAGAGGAATGAGTTTTGAATAATGGTGAAGCCATAAAGTTCATTGCTGAAATAAAAATTAAATAAAATGCTCCAGGTTGGAAAAAGACACACTGACACAAAAGTAAACACCATAAATCAAAAATGGAACCACAAAAGAAATTATAATAGAATTCACTGACAGAAATTCTACCAAAACCTTAAAGAACAGGAAGCTGTTCTAAGTCTATTTAAAACTGTCCAGCAGCAGAAAAAGCAGGAAAATCTTTTAAATTATTTAAATAAAATTTACAAAACACACAACAATAAAAAGAACAAAATAAAAAAATAACTAAGCTGACATAAATGTCAATGCAAAAATTCTAGGTAATATATCCTAATTAATATTTTAGCAGACAACATTGTGTTACCAGATGGAAGGTCGTAACTGTGAGTTTTCCAGGTTCTTGGTGTGTTGAACAAAGAAATGAACAAAATGCTTAAACAAAACAACCAAAGAATGAAGCAATGATAAACAAAACAACAAAAGAACAGAGTAATGAAGGTACAGATTTATTGAGGCAAAAGTACACTCCACAGAGTGGGAGCAGGCTTAAGCAAGCAGCTTGAGATCCCCAGTTGCAATGTTCTTTAGGATTTTTATTAGGCTAAGAGAATTTGGTAACAACTCTAGGTGCCCTTTAGAGGCCTCCAATTTGTTACACCCTATGAAGGATTGGTTGGTGACCAATCAGAGCCTGAAGCGGAGACTCAGCCTGCTGTCAATCAGAGGCTGAAGTGGAGACTCGGCCTGCTGTCAATCAGAGGCTGAAGTGGAGACTCGGCCTGCTGTCAATCAGAGGCTGAAGTGGAGACTGGGCCTGCTGTCAATCAGAGGCTGAAGTGGAGACTCGGCCTGCTGTCAATCAGAGGCTGAAGTGGAGACTCGGCCTGCTGTCAATCAGAGGCTGAAGTGGAGACTCGGCCTGCTGTCAATCAGAGGCTGAAGTGGAGACTCGGCCTGCTGTCAATCAGAGGCTAAAGTGGAAACTTCTGTCTTGTTATCACAGGAGTGAAGATGATGCCCAATCTTGCCTAGAAATGGCTACATCTGCTGTGCTTTTGCTTATGTCTTAACCTCTGGTTACCCTAATTCCCTATTCTCCTGCCTCATAAAGATTGACCAATTTCTGGACTGTTTAAAGGATGCAAGTATAGTTCAATACTGGAAAATCTCTTAATATAATTTTCTGAATATAATGCAATTCAATTTATACATTTATCTATAAAAATATTATCTGTAAATACTGAAAAGATATATTTTAAGTATTTGCCATTTATTTTTTATCAAACTCTTAATAAAATAAGAATACCTACTTCCTTAACATTTAAAAATCTTGTGTGTCTCTGTGTGTAATCTCAAATTAAAGGCCAGTGCCATGTTTAATGAGAGAACACAAGAATCTCTTCCGTTCATTAAAATTAGGTAAAAAACAAGGATGTGAAATATCACTACTATTTAATATTGTTTCAAACCTACTAGCCAAGGCAAAAAGTAAAAAATATAAAAAATGTAAAAGAGAAGACAAAGTGGTGATTATTTGCAGATAGCATACTTTTATATTTGGAAATTCTAAGAAAGTTACAAGACAATGTTACAAATAGTGGATGTAATCAGCTAATATAAAATTAAAACAAATATTTGGGTTCCTGTGTATAAATTACAACTATTTAAATGCTTTACTGACAGAAAAGATTATTTTTTAGCAATAATAAATATGCATTTAGGAATAAATATAATATGAAATGCACAAAACCTATGTGAAAAAATGTATAAAATACCTCTGAGCAGTACAAAACGAAATATGAGCAAACCCTTCTTGGGTAGAAAGAATTAACATCATGATGACATTACCACTATATTAATTAGTATTTTTAACATAATTTCAATAAAATACCACCAGAATATATTTGCACGAATTAGACAAGCTCATTACATAAAAAATAAACAATAATTGCTAGGAAAATTCTAAGCAGGAGTGATGGTGGAAGAGCAGGTTTATCAGAAGTTGAAATACATTTTTAAAAAGTTAATAATGAAAAGAGTGTGGTGCCTACTCATGAAAGGAAAGATAAATAGAATTAATTGATAGTACCTAAATTCATTTGACCAAATTGGATAAAATTTGTAGGGAATAAAACATGGTGACTATAGGTAATAACAATGTGTTCTATTCTTGAAAATTGCAAAGAAGGTACATTTTAAGTATTCTCACCATGATAAATAATAAGTATGTGAAATCATGCATATGTTAATCAGCTTGATTTAGCCATTCCACAATGTATACGTGTTTCAAGGTATGCTGTACTCAATCTGTACAATTTTTATTTTTCAATTAAAATAAATATGAATGTTTAAAAAATTAATAGGGAATAAATTTATAAATGGTCTTGGAGAATCTGTATATCCAAATAAATTTACATTTTCACCAAGTAAACTAGAGATAAGCAAATATTTTATCTAAAAATCAAAACAAAAAATTATAATAAAATCTGAGAGAATGTTGGTAGGGAGTGGAAAATGCCTTTTAAAATATGTTATAAAAATACAGCAATGTAAGTAGAATGGTGACCGCCTGGGGCTGGAGGAGGCAGAATGGAGAGTTAGTGTTTAATGGGTGTAGAGTTTCAGCTTAGGAAGATGAAAAAGTTCTGGAGATGGGTGGTAATGGCTGGACAACAATGTGACTATATTTAATACTATGTATTAAATACACTTAATGGTATGCTTAAAACTGGTTAAGATAGTAAACATCATGTTGTATATATTTTGCCATAGTAAATAACATATAGCAGCATAAAACAAAAACTTTGAAAAAAAGTCAATACATACAGCTAAAAAAACTCCTGACAATCACCTATCCCCATAAACAAGATCAGAAGACAAATAACTGGGAGAGTTACACACAATTTATATCACAGAAAAATACAATTTTCCTAACTGAACAAAGAGCTCCTCTAACTCAATAAAATCTTCAACAAGCCAACAGAAACATCAAAAGGATTTTAACCTTTTTCAGGAAAGGAGATAAAAATTGTTCCTATCCATATAAATAGACAGTCAACCCAAATCCTCATGCCACTTTTCACCTAGATTATCGAAGATCAAGGTGGGTGAGGGCACACCTTTCTGTGAAGGGTGCAGGGACCTTGGCACTTGTATATATTGCAGAAAGAACACAACTGAGCCAGAACTACTAGAATGTAAAAACAAATCCACCTTTTGTCTCAGTGATTCCACTGCTGGGAATGTAGCCTGTAGTTACACTCAGACACATACACATGATATGTGTGCAGGGGCATTCGCTGTAGCATTGTTTGTGGCAGCACAAGATCAGGAAAAATAATTAAATGAAGATTGTGCAGCCACCATAAAGAGTGCAAAAGTGAACTAATATATGATGAAAGCCAAGATTTATTATAAAATAATGGACAGAACAGAGTGTAGTGTCACCATCTGCTGAAAGTGCATGTGGAGGTGAAGGTTCTAGAAAGATAGATGAGAAACTACTCAGTGAGTGCTCAGGAGAGGAAGTGGGGGACAGGGGACAAGGCCTGTGTGTGTTACACTCTTTCCTTTTGTATTTGTTTTCTGTGGCTGCCATAACAAATTATCACGAACTCAGACCTTAAAACAACCGAAATTCACTCTCTCACAGTTCTGAAGGCTAAAACCTGAAATCCAGGTGTTGGCAGGGCCCGGAGCTTTCTGAAAGCCCTAGTGGAGGATCTTTCTGCCTATTCCAGTGTCTGGTGGCCCCTGGGGTTCCTGGGTCTGCAGTAGCATCTCTCCAGCCTCTGCCTCCATCTTCACGTGGCCATCATCCCTGGTGACTCCGGATGCTTTCCTCTTCTTATGAGGCCCCCAGTCATCAAATTGAGAGCTGATGCTAAATCCAGGATAATGCTATCTTGAAGTTCTAGAATAGTTACAGCTGCAAAGGCCCTCTTTCCAAAAAAGCTCACATTCGGAGGCTCTGGGTGGATGTGAATTTTTAAGGGACATTGTTCAACCCAGTACACCTGTGTATATGCTTTTGGAGCATTTGAAATTTATACTATGTAATTTATCACCGGTTCAACATAACTTAGGTCATTAAAAACTATGGAAAATACATCTCTGTTTACAGATGGGAATATATGATGCCATTTATTTACACATATATGTATTCATATTTTTATAATGAACAGTTTTAGAACAGTATTTACCAGGTTAAAATGAGCCCTGTGGTAGAAGGATTAGAGATAAGGAGGAGAGGGTGGAGGGCTCATGACTGTGTTCTCTGTAGGTCTCTACAATGGCTTGTGGCATTTGATGCACTATTTATGCACTGAGATACATTTTATGAAAGACTGTATTTTGAAATAAATATGCTTGAGTCCCAAGGTAAACAGACATAGCCTTACACCTTAGGATCAATCCCCTTATAGAACTCAAGAATGACAATGAGAAGCTTGACATGGTCTTTGTCAGTACAACGCTCGTATCTGAGTTACTTGGCAAGCAACAACACACAGGCGACTTTCTGAGCCTGCATCCTAAGATTAAATCCTGTTGTACCCCAACACCAAAAGGCCACATGTGACCATCACCTTGAGCTGGTGAATGCTGTGAGCTTACTTTGCCTGGCCAGTGAGAGATGAGGGCAGCGGTCTGGGTGCTAGGGTTAGACAGGTACACAGCGGGTCCACCTGGGGTCAATGGGCATATGTAGGACAGGCCAAGAAAGTTGGGGATTCCCAGGTTCATCAAGGGGGCTGCTCTTGGAGAGAGCAGGTGAACTCCCCAAAGTAAGCATTATTTTCAATAAAAATCTCTTCCTGGCAAAAAATTCTAAAATATCCCCTAGCTTGACCTGGAGCTGTTGATGTGTGTTCCTTCTCTCCACCCCAGGTCTTAAGGGATTCACACACATTACAGTTCAATATTAAATGGGAGGCAGCATCCTGGAGGGTCTCCACCCCACGGGTGGGCACAGCCAGTTTGAGGGGTGCCAACTAGTCAGCTTTAAGGAGGTCACTGAGCCTGGGCCCCAAATATTCTCTTATTAATCAAGCTGACATCACAGTGCTTGTTAAACATCTGAGAAAGAGCCATGCAGGCAGCTTTTGAATCTTTCTTCTGGAAATTTTGTATTGAAACTTCAAGAGGCTTAAATGGAGCCTGTGTACCAGGAGGTGGTCGTTGCTAGGACAATCTGTCCTTAAAGTGACCCTTTCTGGGGGTTACTTTCTGCTCTGCAGTTTTCTCTGCAGAGAAACTGAGCACAAAGTCCCTTGAGGAGTTGCAGAGAGCTGAGGCTTGGCAGCGGTGCCGGAGCCACGTGCCATGGTGGTGGGTGACCGGAAAGCGCACCCTCCCCAACCGGATTACCTGTGGCTGCACGTGTGATGCCCGCTGCGCCAGACTAACTTCAAAGCCTCTGAGAGCAGTGGGATGCTGATCCCGAGAAAGAATGTGCGAAGACACCTGCCTCGCAGGTTGTGGAAACGTTTGGCTCCTGGAACCAGGTGCCATCGTCTTCCTTGTCACACACTGAGATGAACACGATCACTTTATAGTATAGGTTGTTTTTCCTTTGGATTGGACGTTCTAGCGCGGTCCTGTGTTCTCCTGGCGGCTGCGGCCTTGCAGGTCATCAATCAGGGTGCTGACTGGCAGGAATCACTGACTGATGATGCCGCGTCCCCGCCTCTGGCCCCACAGTTTTCCAAATCACAGCTCATCTTCTTATTGGCATAAACGTACCTTCTGCTTATTCAAGTAGAATGTAAACAGGGAGAAAGGCTGTGACCCAGGCTAATTTTCCTCCTGCATGTGTGCTCACCAGCTTATCTATCTGCCCTTTGTCTCCTGCTAAAGTCTCTCATTTTCAATCACATTCTTTACTTAATGTGTCTACTTTTCAGTGTGAGTTATCACAAAAAAAGACACATTTAATCGTTGTGTAGTAGGAAATCCTCTTGCAGGAGTAAAATAAGATGGAGAGGAGTTGCTAAGATAGACCACAGTTCCCAAGTCCACCCTTATTTTTATTGAACTAAAGCTGCATATAAATCTTTTATAACACGTAAATCCTTGCCGCCTTGGCACTGCTATGTGCCTTTTGTGCCTTTTTAATTTTAATCTCTTTTTTTTCTTGAGACGGGGTCTCGCTCTGTCACCCAGACTGGAGTACAGTGGCATGATCTTGGCTCACTGCAATATCTGCCTCCTCCCAGCTCAGCCTCCCACCTAGCTGGGACTACAGGCCCCTGCCACCACCATGCCCGGCTAATTTTTGTATTTTTAGTAGAGACAGGGTTTTGCCATATTGCACTGGTTGGTGTCAAACTACTGAGCTCAAGGGATCCTCCCACCTCAGCCTCCCCGAGTGCTGGGATTCTGGGCGTGAGCCATCACGCCTGGCCCTGCTGTGTACTTTTTGTTTCCTATATTACTTATGTCTTTCCTGTTGTTTATTCTACTTACTCGAAGTTTGTTTTATTGGCTATTTCATAAAATATTATTTTGGCACTGCTGATTATCTGAAAGTTTTGTGTGTGGGTTTATTTTACTGAATTAAATTGGTTTCCTCCTTATTTTCTTCTAATTTATTTGGGTTTATTGTGCTGTTCTTTCTCCTAGATTCTTGAGTGGAAAGCTTAATTTATTTTTAATGCATCTTCGAATTTAATTAATGCATTTAAGAATACCCCTGGTTCTCAAAGTGCCTTTTGCCTCCTTCATCTCACAGGATTGGAGATTCGGCGCTCTTATTATTCAGTTACAAAGCTTTGCAATTTCTACTTCTATTTGATTTTTAATTAAAAGTTATGTAAATGTTTGTTTTTTTGTTTTCTAATTTTATTGTTTTGTGAAAATAAATGTTTTAATGGTGTTAACTTCTTGAAATTCATGATGATTGCCTTTGTGGTTGAGGATAGTTTATTTTAAAAATTACATGTGTGTTCAAAAGTAAAGCATATGCCCTCCTGAATAAATGCAGTCCTGGGGATTGTGAATTTGAAACCTTCACATTCATAATGATTTGATCTGTCCCTTTCTGAGAGTGTTTTGGAGCTACCACTATTTAGAATTGGGAGTTTAACATTTTGAAGCTATATGTATTTCCTTTCTTAAAATTTTTGTCACACATACCTGTAAACAATTCATGATTAAAATTTTCATACTTTTGGAAATCATCGACATGGACACACACATTATTTATTCTATCCAACTACTCATTCCTGCTTATTTTGCTCACCATAACGTTTCTGGGGTTAATCTGGCTGGAGCCCACTATCAGTCTGGGACTTCTTTGGGGTAAAGGTTCATTTGGAGATTTCTGAGACAGGAGGCAAGGATGAATTCAGAGCACCTGCCCCGGGCCAGCCTGTGACTGCGGTGCTGGGTTCCTGATTGGTCCCAGCCCTGGTCTGTAGCCTTCGGGTGGGTCCCGGGGCTGGAACCTCAGCACGTCCTGGCTGCCTCCACCGGAGGTGGCGTCCCGAGGAAGGGGGCGGGGCTACAGGCTCGTGCCAATCTGGTCCCTCTTTTCTTTTCCAGCCTTTGCACTTTTAGAAATTATTTTGCCCATTCATTTTTTTTTTTTAACTTTTCTATTGTTTTTAATTGTTTTCAGCAGGCGGGTGTTTCGGGGTATTTAGTTCAACATACAGTTATAAAAGGAAACCAATAAACCCATTTTTGTTTACTTAGAAGACGTATTCAAAACACTGTTTCTTAAAACATGTATTCAAAACAGTGTAGGAAACACAATATGAAGATACGAAAATCACAACTCAACACCAAAAAAGAATCCCTAGTGTTACATAGATACTTCATCTCCTACGCTTGGTGAAAGTCCCAACCCCATATACAGATTTTTAGGCAAAAACTGTAGAACTACACTGTTCCTTTACTTTTGGTCATAACTATTCTTAAGGCTCAGAACTGTTTGACGGCCACATCCTCACTGACCGACTGCCACCCTTACCCCATTCTGACTGCCTTCTTCGTGCTGGTTCCTTCCAGCGGGTTCATGGTCATGCTGACTTCAAGAATGGAGCTGCGAAACTTCATGGTGAGTGTTACAGCTCTTAAAGACAGCACAAACCCAGAGGCAGCAACAGCAAGATTTATTGCAAAAGTGGAAGAAACGTTTCCACATTCTACCAAGACACTGGAGCTGTGTGCTGCCGCTGTCTGCAGGTGGCCAGCTTTTATTCCCTTATTTGTCCCCACCCATGTCCTGCTGATTGGTCCGTTTTACAGAGTGCTGATTGGCCCATTTTACAGAGCACTGATTGGTCTATTTTACAATCCTCTAGCTAGCCACAGAGAGCTGATTGGTGCGTTTTTACAGAGTGCTGATTGGTGCATTTTACAAACCTCTAGCTAGCCACAGAGTGCTGATTGGTGTGTTTTGCAATCCTAGCTACAGAGTGCTGATTGGTGCATTTTACAATCCTTTTGTAAGACAGAAAAGTTCACCAAGACCCAGAAGTCCAGCTGGCTTCACCTCTCACTGCCTCCCCAACCCCCAACCCCCTACACCACCTGCTCTATGGTGGCGTGAGCCACCATGGCCAGCCAGCTTTAGTGTTTCTTGTCAAAGTGAAATCTAACTTAATTTTTCTCCTTGGAATTAACCAATTGGCTGAGCACCATTTATTGCATGACTCTTCCTTTCCCAACAGCCAGAGTTATTACTTATAACTCTGTTATATTATAACTTTATGTGCACTGATGCAAGTTCTGTGTCATTTTTCTCTTTTAAAGTTTTATTTCCTATTGTCTCATAAACTTTAGAATAATTTTGAAACTAAAGTTGAAAACAATCCATATTTTGGTTTTTTTTTTTTGGTTTTTTTTTGAGATGGAGTCTCACTCTATTGCCCAGGTGGAGTACAGTAGTGCCATCTCAGCTCAATGCAACCTCTGCCTTCCCAGGTTCAAGTGATTCTCGTGCTTCATCCTCCCATGTAGCTGGGATTACAAGTGCAGACTACCATACCTCGCTAATTTTTATATTTTTAGTAGAGATGGGGTTTCCCCATGTTGGCCAGGCTGGTCTGAAACTCCTGGCCTCAAATGATCTGCCTGCCTCGACCTCCCAAAGTGCTAGGATTACAGGCGTGAGCCACCATGCCTGGCCTATTATGATACTTTAAACTCAGTTGGCTATTTGTCTTAATCTTGTCCATGAGAAAAAAATTGATATTTAAAAAGTTATATAGATAAACCCCATTGATATTCTTCTTTATAGCTTCTGGCTTTGATGATGTGTCAGTGTTTCAACTTTGGCTGCTTGTGAAAATTATATTAAAATAGTCACCTAAATTAGCTTGTACTATTTTACTTTTATAATTTTTTAAAAATTAAAATGTGTTTTATCTGGAGCTTATCTGTTGCAAGGAATAAGTTAAATATTTTGTTTTAAAAATTATTTTAGGCCGGGCGCGGTGGCTCAAGCCTGTAATCCCAGCACTTTGGGAGGCCGAGGCGGGCGGATCACGAGGTCAGGAGATCGAGACCATCCTGGCTAACACGGTGAAACCCTGTCTCTGCTAAAAAATACAAAAAATTAGCCGGGCGTGATGGCGGCGCCTGTAGTCCCAGCTACTCGGGAGTCTGAGGCAGGAGAGTGGCGGGAACCCGGGAGGCGGAGCTTGCAGTGAGCTGAGATCCGGCCCCTGCTCTCCAGCCTGGGCGACAGAGCGAGACTGTCTCAAAAAAAAAAAAACATTTTTAATAAGATAATGATTTGAGGCCTAACCTATCTTTTCCTCACTGATTGAGAGGCTCCCTTTACCATATGGTAGATTCCCGTGTGTCCTGAGCTGGACTCTGCACTCTCTGGCGCCTTTCCCAGCGCTTTTCCCCTTGCTTGTGGTTACTATTGTCTTTTGAGACTTTAAAACCTGTCTGAATGTAGGCCGGCAGGTCAGGGCGTCCGGAAACGCTTGTGCAGGGAGCAGCCAACAGATGATTCTCCAGCGCCGGAACACTCCGGCCCTCTTCAGCCACTCGCGCCCCAACCCACACACCATCGACCCCCAGACCCTCTCGCTGTGGCTTAGAGGTGTCTCTGACAACGTGGCACACTGGGAAGGCCTTCTTTCCTGCTACCAACACAAATGCATTCTGAATTTGATATGTCATTAAATGTAAAAATACAGCCAATTTGAAACAAGCAAATGGAAATTCCCAGGAACCAAAAACAGAAAGAAAAATCAGAGAGAGGTGGAAACCCACGCTGCTGTCGGCGGCCTGCGAAGGTTTTGTAGGAGTGTGCAGTAAATGTTTAATAGCAGATCTCCAGGCAGGAACAGCTCTGATTTGCAGTGTTTGCCAATTTCCATGGTGTAATTACTTCCACCTTGGTTGATTTCCAGCTACCGCAGTGCTATCCCTGCAGACAGAATCTGGGAGAGGTAGGCATAGTCACCTCCTGTGAGCCTATGCTAGCCAGCTCCTGCACACCCCTGGTTTTAGTCCAGGTAAAGGCCCGCCCAGGTGTTTGAGTATGGACTCCTCACATACTTCTGCAGACTCTAGCTGTGGGTTGACCCATTGGGGAGAGGGAACTTAGCATGAACCCTTGTATAAAAATGAAACTCTCTTTGGTTGGAAGAGAAGATCACTGACTGGGTTCGTCTCCCAAGACCTAGGAAAGAGCTGGGCTGTCAGAGGGTGTGCTAGGGAACCAACTGTGCTTGTTGATATCCACATCCAAGGCTGATGGCAGGAGGAGGCAGTTAAGAGCAAAAGGCAATGGACCAAACTACATCAAAGATGGGATTATAACAAAACTTTAAAATAAAAGCTTGTTTACAATGCAGAAAATTCATTCTTCTGAAAACAGACTTGAAAAAAAATAAAATATTTACTCTACCTTTCTTGTTCAAACTATGCCTTAGGGTAGGTAAATATTTGAGTATGAAAGGTTCTTTGTGTGGCATAAATCTAAGTAATAATTGCTGAAGAAATTAATAATTGCTGAAGAAATGATATGATTAAGATATGGCCATCTTTGGTCAGGCGCGATGGCTCACGCCTGTAACCTCAGCACTTTGGGAGGCCGAGACAGGTGGATCACAAGGTCAGGAGTTCAAAACCAGCCTGGCCAACATGGTGAAACCCAGTCTCTACTAAAAATACAAAAATTAGCTAGGCGTGATGGTGGACACCTGTAATCCCAGGTACTTGGGAGGCTGAGGCAGGAGAATCGCTTGAAACTGGAAGGTGGAGGTTGCAGTGAACCAAGATCAGGCCATTGCACTACAGTCTGGGTGAAAGAGTGAAACTCCATCTCAAAATAAATAAATAAATAAATGATATGTTCATCTTCTTATTAAATAAGGTAATGGATCTAGGTGGTCATCATTTAAGTCTTCCAAACCATTAGCTGAAGACTGAAGGAAACCTCATAAAGGCTTGATGGAAGCAACACCTGAATCAAATAATCAATCTTTACTGACAAAAGGAATGGTGATCAGGTACAATGTGCCTCCTGAGCCCTAGGGACTTGACAGCATCATCTAGGAAGTATTTGCTCCAAAAAATTAAACTTGCATCTAACCAGGCCTCAAGATCTAGCAGATTATGGGAAATTTAAAAATAGAAGAACAAGTTGAACATTTGGGGAGATGCAGTTGGCCAAACACAAAAACTCGGGCAATTTTACAGGACAAATGACCATGTTTCTTTAACAAGTAAGTCACAAAAACAAAACGGAATGAACCAGAGGAATGTCATACATTAAAATAGACAAAGTATTTTCAGGCCTATTAAATAAATATTGGTACCTAATCCATACATGCCAACTGTTGGGGAAAATGATCAATTAGGAAAATTTGAACACTGAGTAGAAATTTACGCAATTAAGAACTTTTTGTTAAGTTCCTAGGGTGCAATAAGGTATTTTTGCAGTATTTTTCAGAAGTCCTCATCTTTGAGAGATACATACTGAACTATTTGTGGATACGTTGTGAGGACGTTTGGGATTTGCTTTAAATCCTTCAGCCCGTGTGTTCAGAGCCCCTGCAGTCAGGTGAAGGATGTGTGGGCACGTGGGCTCAGGCGTGCTCGCACTGTAGGTGGGGATTCTGACTAGAGGGAAGAGGGGCCATCTGAAGAGAAAAAGAAACCTGTGCTGGAATTGCGTGGAGAGGGTGACGGAGAGCAAGCCCCTTCTGGAGGGCCCGGCTGTGTCCAGGAGAAGGGGAGGCTTTTCTCTCCTTCTAGGAGAATAGGAAAACCAGGAGCAGATGTGTGCAGGTGTAAACACTTGGTGAGGGGAAAGGGACAACTTTACCTTTAGTGGTTTCTATGTTCTCTGTCAAGTAGGAAGTGTGGTGGCAGCGAGGGGAAGTTAGGCAGGTGTGTCAGAAACAAACTCACCCGTCCAAACCCAAAGAAGGGATGCGGAGACCCAGAGAACAGCGAAAGTGAGACTTTTAATGACAGTCTTGCAAGATCGGGTGTGTGAGGGGGAGGCACACCCAGCAGAGTTTCCACAAGCAATTTATGCCCTGGCGCGCAGGTCCCTCCCCAGGTACCTCGTGGACTGACTACCATGAGGTCACAATCTTCCTGGATGTCGTTAGGCAGGGACTTTAGGTGTTTTTTGTTTTTGTTTTTTTTGTTTGTTTGTTTTTAGGGTTGTCTTGCTGCATTTTGTTGCAGCCCACAATGCATTGCAATCCTAGTTAGCTCAGGGGCTCTTCAGGTATTTGACCTGTGACCTAAGTAGCTGGGCAGGCTGATAAGAACAGACAAACTGAGCTGTGTTGCAGACTAGTAAAGTTTTAGCTTAGACTAAACTTCTTTAGTTTGGATGATGAAGGGGTGGCCTGTCCCTCCACACCTGAGGGCGTTTCTCATTAGGTGGAACGAGAGACTTGAGAAAAGAAATGAGACACAGAGACAAAGTAGAGAGAAAGAAAAAGTGGGCCCAGGGGAGCAGCGCTCGGCATACAGAGGACCCACGCCGGCACTGGCGCTGGTCTCTGAGTTCCCTCAGTATTTATTGATCATTATCTTTACCATCTTGGAAAAGGGGAAGTGGCAAGACAATAGGATAGTAGTAGGGAGAAGGTCAGCAGAAAGACATGTGAATAAAGATCTCTGTGACATGAATAAGTTTAAGGAAAAGCACTGTGCCTTGATAGGCATATGCAAACATCTCCATAAACCTTTTCAGTGCCTAAAGAGCAGCATTGCCGCTAGCAAGTCCCACCTTCAGCCCTAAGGAGATTTTTCTCCTAGCTCAGTAAACAGAACATACAGGAGACGTTCCATTGCCCAGGGACAGGCGGGAGACAGATGCTTTTCTCTATCTCAACTGCCAAGAGGCCTTCTTTCCTCTTATACTAGTCCTCCTCAGCACAGACCCTTCATGGGTGTCAGACTGGGGGACGAACAGGTCTTTCCCTTCCCACGAGGCCATATTTCAGACTATCACATGGGGAGAAACCTTGGCCAATACCTAGCTTTCCCAGGCAGAGGTCCCTGCGACCTTCCGCAGTGTATGTGTCCCTGGGTACTTGAGATTAAGAGAATGGTGATGACTTTTCACAAGCAAGCTGCCTTCAGGCACTTGTTTAACAAAGCACACCCTGCAGAGCCCCAAATCCATTAAACCTTGAATCACCACAGCACAGGTCTCTTGCAAGGACAGGGTTGGGGATAGGGTCACAGATTAACAGCATCTCAAATACAGAACAAAATGGAGTCTCATGTCTACTTCTTTCTATATAGACACACTAACAGTCTGATCTCTCTTTCTTTTCCCCACAGGATGAGGGCAACTAAGGTGCGGGAGAAAGGGGAAGAAGGGGAAGGCTGACAAGCAGGCATCTGCTATCCAAGCAGGGGCCTAGTATGTCCTCTTTCTTCTGTAGTTTGCTGACCTAAGCCAATTCAAGGCACTTTGTCTTGGAAATGGACCACTGTATACATTATTTCCTTCAGGTGGGAGACATGGGAAGAGGCAGAAGGTTTGAAATAGCCCTTGCCTTAGTGTCATTGGCAGAAGTGAGTGGGGTTTGCAGGAGTGTCAAGCCTGTTAGTCATTGCAAATTCATTGTGAACACAGTTAGCCTTATTAGGTGGTTTTCTTCTGAACCGCCAGGGTGCTCCCATGCCAGTTCCTGGCAAGGAGATACTTGGTTTTCTTGAGATGGGGGTCTGCTTTTTAAAACGCAAGCTTTATTATTATTATTATTTTTTTTTTTACTTTTTTATTTTTTCCTGAGGTGGAGTCACCCTGTTGCCCAGGCTGGAGTGCAATGGCTCGATCTCAGCTCACCGCAACCTCCACCTCCTGGATTCAAGCAATTCTCCTGCCTCGGTCTCCTGAGTAGCTGGGACTACAGGCACATGCGCCACACCTGGCTAATTTTTGTATTTTTTAGTAGAGATGAAGTTTCACCACGTTGGCCAGGCTGGTCTGGAACTCCGGACCTCAGGTGATCCACCGGCCTTGGCCTTACCGGCTTTATTATTATTCAGGTATGGTGAGGCTGCAGATCTGGAGATGGCTGCCACTGAAAAGATAGTTTGTGATTTGTGGTTCCCAAGGGGGGAACATGCCATGCTGCATGCTGGTGGGGGCCAGACAAAGAAGCACTGGGGTGGCCAGGAGTCAGAGGGCAAGGGGGTACTGTGGGTGGAAACCTTTACTGCACTTTTAGTGAGAAAGAACAGGCAAGGCAGGGTCAGCAAGTTTAGGATTGGGTTGTGAGAACAATCTCTGTGGGCTCTGGGGCCTAGAGACTCTCCCTTGTTGTCTGGTACCCAGCCCTGGGGTGATGTCGGAAGGGGGATGGTGGCCCAGTGTGAGAGTCTAGTCATGGCTGGATGTGGTCCGGGGTGTTAGCTGGGATTGGCTCGTTCGTATTTGAAAAGCATACCCACGGGCAGGTTGTTTACCCCGTCTCGAAATTAACTAGCCCTGGGAGGGGCAGTCCCTGCAGGGTCAGCAGGGCCCCGGATGTTGAAGCGTCAGAGTACGGAAATCAAAGATGCTTGGTGCAGTGGTGTCTGCTGGTGTGGCAGGAAGACAGACCAGCAGCAAGGGAGGTGAGGCTAGTGGGGGTCTGTGATGGAGGTGGTGAATCACGGAATCGAAGCTTGCTCGCTGGGAAGTCGAAGAAAGTACACGGATTAGAAAACCTGAGTTCCTGTTGGGTTTGTGGGGAACAAGCTGACCCAGGAATGCCTGGAGAAGGGAGGCTGCAGCCATTTGGGATGCCCACACTTATTCAAGGTGGGATGGTTTTGGGTAATGCTCCAGGTGACTGTGAAGGGAAGTGGTCCCTGGATGGGATGGAAATGACAGGCTATATATGGGAAATAAAATTTGCCAGGATCCTGGAAGGCCATGACACGGCCATGTCCCTTCCAGGCAGGCGGCGGCCCGTCTCAGCCACATTGCTTGCCATGCCTTCTGTGCGGGAGCAGGGAGCGCCTTCACACAGCAGAAGCAGAGCTGCACTTCTTTTCACCAAATGCCATGGCACAGAAAGAAAGGGTGGAATATAAACTCCATGAGATTTTTTTTTATCTTGGAACTTCCAATGCTCATTATAAAGACAGAAGCTGATAGGTGCCCTACAACTATTAGTAGTCTGAAATAATAAATCAAATAAGGAGAGAAGTAATAAATCATGTACTTTTATTAATAAAAAAAAGAGCCTAACAGCCCCACCCCAGTTAAGGATTGATGAGATAAGGCGTGTGAGTAAACGTGGAGACACAAAAATCAACTCACGATCAGAAGGTGGCAGAGGGAGTGGGGATGGTAACTTAGGTTGAAAGAAATGGCATTTTAGAAACGGTAATGCAAATCTGCCTTTGATAAATAAGAATACATCACGGAGTGGGGACAAGAATGGATAGTATGGTAGCACAGAAGGAGATGGAAAAGAGATCCCGTGTGCATGCCGGGGAATATCAATCACCCTTGGAACCTTCCATGAGCCTAAAATAGAACAGGGATCCAAGTGTCTGTATGTGGGAGAAACGTGAATGCTGTCACTTCCACATCAGCTGGGCTGCGGAAGCAGGACCCCAGGGGACCACGGGCTCGTCACCACAGGATCTCACCACTGGCTCTGCCAAGGCCTGGGGTCCTTTCCAAGCAATCAAATTATAGGTGTGAAATGCATTTGAGCTATTTTCTCCAAAACATACCACAGAAGATCACAAGAGGATGCAGAAGATGACTTCCTCCCATTGAAATGGCTAAAACAAAAGTGATAAAAATAAATTTGTGGTTAAAAATATCTGAGGATTGGTAGGGCAACAGGGTATCATTACTCAGAATCTGGCCTGCAATTAAAGACTTCCAAAAATGGCAGCTCGCCTCCTTCTTCACCAATTCCACATTTACCCCCACCAGTTCTACTTGCAGAAGGCAAGACTCACGAAAGAGGCTTCCTTACAGTCACAAGATTCCCACATTAGAGTGTGGCTCTCACCCCAATACTTTCCATATTCTGGGTTCTTACAGTGTCTTAGTTCATTTGTTTTGACGGATCACGGAGGAAATTGTTTTCCTGTGTTGACGTTAACCACACTTCACGCTTCCCTGCTAGCAATCTTCAGGTGTATTATACTGTTGTTGTTGTTGTTATTGAGTTCACAAGGGAAATCTCCTTCAGAGCCTCTACAATGGCCGGAAACAATTGCAAACAATTTTTCTTTTTTTCTTTTCTTTTTTTTTTTTTTTTTTTTTGAGACAGAGTCTTGCTTTGTCACCCAGGCTGGAGTGCAGTGGCCCGATCTCGGCTCACTGCAAGCTCTGCCTCCCGGGTTCACACCATTCTCCTGCCTCAGCCTCCCGAGTAGCTGGGACTACAGGCGCCGCCAACATGCCTGGCTAATTTTTTCTATTTTTAGTAGAGACGGGGTTTCACCGTGTTAGTCAGGATGGTCTCGATTTCCTGACCTCCTGATCTGCCCGCCTCGGCCTCCCAAAGTGCTGGGATTACAGGCATGAGCCATTGCGCCCAGCCAATTTCATATTTTAAACTCTAAGTACTGGGTGTTGGCTGTGCAGAACCTGTTCTTTTTGGTTTGCTCTTTAGATGCCATCCTCACATATATCTCTTCTATCTGGTCTATCTAAAAGAGAATGCAGAGAGAAGATGGAAATTCAAATCTAGGAAGATGTAGATTTCTTAAGAATAAGATACAAAATTTTTACCTTTAGGATTTTCTTGCACATAGTAGTTAATCGGTTAGCATTTCTTGGGTGGATAAAATCACACCATGTAATTAATGTTAGGACTTTAAGGCAAATGCCAAAGAGGAGAAATATACACTCATTAAATACCAAGTTACCTGAGCAGAAGCTCAGCTGTCTTTCTGCTGGCATGACACATAAAGAGCAAGGTTCAGACTGCAAGCATTTACCATGCAGACAGCTTTCCTTCTTTTTCTTTCTTTTTTTATTTTTATTTTTATTTTTTGAGGCAGAGTCTTGCTCTGTCACCTAGGCTGGAGCGGCACCATCTCGGCTCAGCTCACTACAACCTCCACCTCAGCTTTCCTTCTTACATGGCTATTTCACAGCAGAACTGAGATGCTTGGAAACTTCAGCAACTACGCCTCATCGTTTCTAAATGGTAAATGGCTTTCCTGCCTGCTTCCAACCCTGTTGGGAGGGGCTTTCAGGTCTCAGGGCTGGAGGCACAGGAGTCTGAGGCCCATTTCCTAAGAAGCAAGTTGCTGTTGCCAGTCGGAGCCCCTGCACCACCCTCTGTGCTCTCGGTAGTGTCATCTCTGCTGTTGTCTGGATGTGCTGGGTCCAGTGTCCTGCTGTGGGCGCTGGGAGCATCAGCCTGCATGGTGCATCTCCTCATCTGTCATGTGAGGCTGATAACAACTGTCTTGAGGGGATGTTCTAGGAGTACAAATAAGGTGGTGAGTTGCATGAACCACTGAGCATCATGCCTCTGCCCCCCAGGCTCAAGCGATCCTCCCGCCCCAGCTTCCCAAAGAGCTGGCACCACAGGCGTGCACCGCCACACCAGGCTAATTTCTTAACTGTTTTTAAAATTGTGCTAAAGTACACATGATACAAAATTTACTATCTTTACCACTTTTAAGTGTGCAGCATAGTGGCATTAGGTACATTAACTTAGTTGTGCAGCCACCACCACCGTGCGTCCCCAGAGCTCTTTTCATCCTGCACGGCTGAGACTCTGTACCCATAGACACAAGTCCTCATTTCACCTGCCCAGGCTCTTGGAAGCCATCATTCAACTGTCTCGATGAATTTGACTACTCTTGCTGCCTCCTCTAAATCCAATCATGAAGTATTTGTCCGTTTGCGACTAGTTGATTTCATGTAGCATAATGTCCTCAAGGTTCATCTGCGTTGTAACATGTGTTTGAATCTTTTTTAAGGTAGACGGACATTGCTTGGTGTGGACAGGCTACACTTTGTCTATGCGTTCATTCCTCAGTGGGCATTGGGGTTGTTTCCAGTGTTTAACCACCTTTTAGCTGTTGTGAATGACGCCCTTGGGGACACAGGTGTCCAGATATCTGTGTGAGTTCCTGCTTTCACTTCTTTTGGGTATTTCCCCAACGTGGGATTGGTGGATCGCATGGTAATTCTATGCGAATTAGCTTTTTGAGGAATCTCCGTGCTGTTTCCACAGTGGCTGCATCATTTTTCACTCCCACCAGCAATGCACACGGGTGCTACGTTTTCTACATGGTTTGCCAATACTTGTTATTTTATGTTTTTTTTTTGTTTTTGTTTTTGTTTTTTGCTGTTGTTTGTTTATAGGAGTCATTTTAATGAGTGTGAAATGGGACCTCATGGTGGTTTTGATTTGCATTTCATTAGTGATGTGACGGTGAGGGCATTTTTGTGTACTTATTGGCCAACTGTATATCTTCTTTGGATAAATGTCTATTCATGTCTGAAACTTTCATGTGTTCAACAAGTCTATTATTATTATCATTAGAGAGTTTTCACATTGAGGCAAAAATAAGACAGATTTTTAGTTAGAATTGAAGTCAAGTTCAGAGTGACACTTATGCTCAAAACTTTAGACAAGTTATGTATCTCCCCCGGCTTTCTGCACCACCCATCCAATAGGACTTGTTAAGCGGCTGCCCCTTCACTTAGCAGAGCTTCGTGTGCACTGCCACTGGCAGAAGACTTGTAACGCTAACAAGAGCAGCCTCCAGTACTAATGGCAGAGTCAGTGAACACACTAAAAGGAAGCTCAGCAAAGATGCAAATGTGTTCCAATTTAAATATTTTACAGGAAGCTGACGGGAAGATGGATGGAGTGGCCTGGCATTTGCCATTGGTTCTCTGATTTTAGACACAGGAAAACTTCCTGCTGGCAAAGAGAAAATTTGCAATGATGATCCTGATTTTGAATGGAGGCTGAATTCAGGAGATTTACCAGGAAGAGAAGACGTAATCATGAGTATGGTTTCACCAGGTTTGTTATAAGACGATATAGCCAGAGTCGTGCGGTCAGAAACTCCTAACTCCTTATAAGACTGTGATATTGGCTGGGTGCAGTGGCTTACGCCTGTAATCCCAACACTTTGAGAGGCTGAGATGGGTGGATCACCTGAGGTCGGGAGTTTGAGATCAGCCTGACCAACATGGAGAAACCCCGTGGGAGGCAGAGCTTGCAGTGAGACGAGATCGCGCCACTGCACTCAGCCTGGGCGACAGAGAGAGACTCCATCTCAAAAAAAAAAAATACAAAATTAGCCAGGCATGGTGGTACACGCCTGTAATGCCAGCTACTCGGCAGGCTGAGACAGGAGAATTGCTTGAACCCGGGAGTTGGAGGTTGCAGTGAGCTGAGATTGCTCTACTGTACTCCAGCCTGGGCAGCAAGAACGAAACTCTGTCTGAAAAAAAAAAAAAAAAAAAAAAGAAGACTCTGACATTATTATGAATATTTGTCCAGAGACTTTTAAAGATCTTTCCAAGGCATATGTTTGTACCTTATTTTTATCTTTTTGGTTTTTTTTTTTTTTTTTTGAGACGGAGCCTTGGTCTGTCACCCAGGCTGGAGTGCAGTGGTGCGATCTTGGCTCACTGCAACCTCCATCACCCAGGTTCAAGCGATTCTCCTGCCTCAGCTTCCTGAGTAGCTGAGACTACAGGTACCCGCCACCATGAATGGATAATTTTTATATTTTTAGTAAAGGCAAGCTTTCACCATGTTGGCCAGGCTGGTCTAGGACTCCTGACCTCAAATGATCCACCTGCCTCGCCCTCCCAAAGTGCTGGAATACTTTTATCATTTTTTAAATAATCAATTCAGTATTTGTATAGGGATAAAATGATTTCTGGGACTAGACTTCTAATGTATGCTATTAGTCCCTCAGGCGATAAGATCCACCTTAAAATGTCCAGACTTGCAGCTCTCTCCAGTCACAAATCAAGGTTTCAGCCGTGCCTGTGTTGAGAGTCACTGTGGGGATTCAGTGAGATAAACACAGACGTATGGAACCAGAAGACTCCCCATGACAGCTCTGACTCAGGGAGCCTTGGTGTGGCTCGCAGAGGAGACATGCAGTGCCCCAAGTCATGCGGCGTTGAGAAGCCGTTTCCAATTCAGGTCCCTCGTGGCCACTTAACATCCCCCTACATTAAAACACTGGAATGCAGAATTGTCTGAGTAGCCTACTTAATAATAATTTGTTAATATCCTTCACAGTGTCAGGAGAAGTTTTATTGTATTTTAAGTTTGGTATCATTTTAGTTTAGTTCACTTCTTTTGTTTCAAATACCTTCAACAAGAGTGCTTGTATCTTTTTCCCCCAGCTTCCTGCAGAATTCCACATTAAACAGGATGAAGAACGGGTTGTTAGCAGACGGAGGCACTTGGGGCCACATATCATATGCAACAGGAGGGAGAAACGACTCCAGGTGAGGAGTCTAGCGAAGTTCCCTGGCTGGCCGAGTGCACGCAGGAGCACCGTGGGCTTTGAGCGGGTGTTTGCCAGTTACGCGGGAGCGGCATCGCTGCCCTCTTCACTGTGTGCAGGCCACTGTGCTGGCATAGCCATGCTTCCTGCTGTCAGACACAATGGTGGTTCTTAGGGTTGACACTGTGGCTGTACAGTTGCTGTGTTCATCTTTGTGTCCGAGTAATGCTGCCCCATGGAGGAGAACCATGGGTTTAATCTCTAAATCACCACCTCCGTGTTATTTTTAGAAAAACAATCATCAGGTTTTGGTGAAATTGATGTTTGCAAGTGTGAGTGAGCCCCATGTGCTCAAGCTTGAGGAACCCCTGAGATGGCACAAGTTCTGCCGCACTGGGCAATGGGTGGTCTTGAAGCACACAAGACACTAGAAGACATGAGGGCAATTGCTACACGCCAAGCCCGGTGCCAAGCACGTTGTGCAGGTTGTTTCATTGATTCCCGCCCCAGCCTTTGAGATCTGTGGAGGATACCATGAACTATGACACTGTCTCTTCCACCTGCTTGCAGGAGCTGGCAAGCTGGAACCTGCTTTTCGACACCACACTGCAGAGGGCCCTGAATGTGATCTATGATTCCAACAAGCAGCCCGGACGCAGATCCGGAGGGCAGGGATGACGTGGGGGCTGCCTTTCTAGTTGACCTGCTGGTAAGCATGGCCTTATGGATCTATCACCAACAGCACCCAGTCACTTGGGGAGGTCGAGTGGCAGGGCTGGGGCATCCATCGGGGTTTGAGTTTTGCTTATGTGGACCAGCAGGTGCAGCACAGCTGCATTTCAGTGCAGGGCTTCCTGATCCTATAGCACAGCTAACACCGTGCTTCCCGAAGGCAGCCTCTCCCCCACGGGGCTGCTTCCCCAGTTCTGGGCATCAGTCCCAGGGACAAAGACCAGAGCCATTCACTCTGGCTCGGCCAACAATTCTGTGAGTACCCAGTTCTCTGGACGAAATTCCTTTCTGCTTTACATAATTAAAATAACCTTTTCCCCCTGCAACTGAACTGAGTGATAAGGATGGGAATTATTATTTTGATTCATAAATGAGGCAACTGGGGCTCAGTAAGGTTAAGAGCAGATGATGACTAAGAGTCAGAGGATGGGCACGGTGAGGCGGCTCACACCTGTAATCCCAGCACTTTAGGAGGCTGAGGCAGGCGATCACGAGGTCAGGAGATCGAGACCATCCTGGCTGATGTGGTGAAACCCCGTCTCTACTAAAAATACAAAAAATTAGCCGGGCAAGGTGGCAGACGCCTGTAGTCCCAGCTACTCAGGAGGCTGAGGAGGCAAAATGGCGTGAACCCAGGAGGTGGAGTTTGCAGTGAGCTGAGATCGCGCTGCTGACACTGCTGCACTCCAGCCCGGGCGACAGAGCAAGACTCTATCTCAAAAACAAAACAAAACAAAAAGAATCAGAGGATGGATTTAAGGGCAGGCCTGCTATCTCTGAAAATAGTGTATTTATATTATACCTTTAGATTGCTTTCCAAGAAAGTCTGAACTAGTAAATATTAAAAAGCACACATTCCTCTTCTGACAATAATGCAGAGTATCTAATTTGGAAATCCTGCTTCCCTCCACCACAAAGGGTCACGGTGTAAAACCTAACAAACATCCTTTAAATTGTATTTTCCCCGTCAGAAAAAAACAAATACAAAAAAGAAAAACAAAAATGTGAAGGAACTTTTTCAGGGAAAGAAGGGAATGAAGAAAGAGAGGGAGGAACTATGGCTGTTTCTGCTCTGTGCTGGAGACAGTTGCTGCTGCTGTTTGTAATTCAAGGGTTTGGGTTCCAATGCTGATATCAGGTGAAGAGATGAAGTGTGTCTTTAGCCTTAGCAAAGTTGATATTGAAAAGTGAAACTCACACATCCAGTCAGAAACAGGTAAAGGTTTATACCTTCAGTGAAACCTTGTCTGTCTTAGTCTCAATTCTGAATGGGGAGAAATGCCTGTGTTAGAATTCACAATATTCTGTCTGCAATGGACATCGATTTGGGGTTCAAATTTATATTACTAGAATAGTGCAGTAATTCTCAAGCCAAACAATTAATATACAAAATGGTCCTAGTCCACATTTTCATGAGATTTCTGGCAGAAGTAAATGCGAGCCTTATTTGGAGAAATAAGTTATCACATGATTCCCTTAGATAAAACCCCAATGATGATGAACTCACAATCTATAATTCTAATGCACAGGAGAAAATAATTCACCAAGAGTGAAAGTCTTGATGAAAGAAACAGAAACAATAAACTGTAGGATTAGACTTTCAAAAACTTTAGATGATAAAACAATGAAATAAATATATGAAGTGGGGCTGGGGCCCAAGGGGCTATTACTGCTGTTTGGAAATACTAGCCTCTCATAGATCCAGCCTTAATGGTTTTCTGATGTCCTAGTAACAGCAGACCCTGCACAAAGTGGATATCAGAGTTAACACTATGAGGAGATAAAATAATGAGAATAGTTTTACCAAAGGTAATGAAATATTGCATAAAGTCTGCATTTTACCATTGATTTGAGTGTATCCCTAGAAAACTTAATGTAACAGAAATCCAGGACAGTTTTGGAAGTTGTATGCTCTCTAGCAACTTTGTGTGAATTTTCATACAAACACTGTTTTATGAGTTACAAAAATTTTATAAAAATAGAAAAAAGAAATAAACACTATGAATTTTTTTTAAATTTATTTTTATTTTTTTATTTTTTTTGAGATGGAGTCTCGCTCTGTCGCCCAGGCTGGAGAGCAGTGGCCGGATCTCAGCTCACTGCAAGCTCCGCCTCCCGGGTTCACGCCATTCTGCTGCCTCAGCCTCCCGAGTAGCTGGGACTATAGGCTCCCGCCACCTCGTCCGGCTAGTTTTTTGTATTTTTTAGTAGAGATGGGGTTTCACCGTGTTAGCCAGGATGGTCTCGATCTCCTGACCTCGTGATCCACCCGTCTCGGCCTCCCAAAGTGCTGGGATTACAGGCGTGAGCCACCACGCCCGGCCGAAATTATTTTTTAAATGATTAAAGGCATACAAGATGAATTTAAAAAAACAAAAATATTTTGACAAAGATTTTGTAAAGAAGAAAACTTCTAGAAATGAAAATATGTAGTTTTAAAAAATGAACAGTGTATAAAACAGCATATTAGACACAGTTTGAGAAATAGTTACTGAGTGAAAGAAACATCTAAAGAGCATACAACACAGAAGGACAAGAGAGAAAGTAGGAAGCAGAACAGGAGCACCATATTGGTTGGGAGGGAAGCTTTGACATACATTTATTATGAGTTCCAGAGGTGAAAGTAGAAAGAGAGGGTGATAATGTTTGAAGAGGTGACAGTTACCCTTCTTCCAGAATTCATTAACGATAATGCTCCTTATTCAGGAAGTACTAGCACTGAGAAGGACTCATTTGTAAACTAAAACACACCAAGATATTGATTATTGATCACCAAAGAACCGAACCTAAAGCAGGTTACTTTAAAATAGAAGAAACAATTAGACTCAGAGCAGGCTTCTCAACTTGAACTGTAGAGCTGGGATCAGTAAACTACAACCCATGGTCTGGAGGGCTGCCTGTGCAAATACAGTTTTATTGGCACAGTTACACCCACTTATGCACATATCTTTGTGGTTGCCTCCATGCTTCAGTAGCATTGTTGAGTACCTGTGATGGAAACCACATGGTCTGCATGTGGTTGATTCTTAAACAAGCGCTCTGTTTCAGAAAATGTTTGCTGACCCCTGGTATGGAGAACAGAATTCAGTGAAATAATATATTTAAAACACTGAGAGAAAATTGCTGACATCTAGAATTCTATACATATTTGAACTTTTTTTTTTGTTTTAGAGGTGGAGGTAAAATAAAAATATTTCAAAAAACAAAAAATTTAGAAAGTTTACCTTTTTTTTTTTTTTGAAATAAGGGTTAAACTATTTACTTCAGTGGAGGAAATAAAACCCAAATCAAAGGCAGATACTACAACAAGAAGGGAGCAAAATTTGCCAAATTTATAGGTAAATCTGAAAAAAGGACATATTTGTCTCAAAGAATATTAGTAATGATAAAAATGACCAATACTGAGGTCATAAATAAAGATGAAACAAAAATGCTAGGTGACAATAACATGTAAGCTTGTGAGGGTAAGTGGCGATCAAAGCGTGGAATTCAAAACCACTTTTATTTTTTATTTTATTGGGAGGAGGGTGGAGACAATAGCTAACTTTATACTTTGTTAAATCAACTGTGTGCATGTATCCATTTTAAGAGTAGCCTCTAACACAATAAAAATAGAATTGTTTATTGGAGAGGTAAGGCCGGGTGACAGTGAAATCCACGGTCTCTAGCCTCCACATGTAATTTATTCATTATTCACATAAATTCCACTGTAGATTAGGCAATTCCCCAAGGCAGCTGCCCTGCCTGCTGTGCCCCAGCTAATCCTGGGGGCTTTGATGGATTGTGTGCATATGCCATGTCGACATGGCTTCCCCACTCTACACCAAGAGGGAGGGTCAGGCATGGGAGCTCACAGCCACTCTTCTACCTTAGCCTGAGAAATGACATCCATCAGATAACCTTCCTGCAGGGACTCACAGTGCAACCTAGGGGTACATGGAAAATGTTTGGTGAAAATTTCCATCACTGTTGCAACCCACCTTTATGGCTGCCAAATACCCCTTTGTTCCTATATATATCCCAAGGAAGATAGCTCATAAGTCCTCTTGAGTTTTCATGTTTAGTTCAGAGTTCAGGATCTCTTGACCCTATAAATTCCACTATAGGAGGACTGTTAGTCCTTTAGATGCTGAATCAACTCAGCCTCCTTGACTGTTTGGAAAGTGTGGATCTTCCAGCTCAACACATATTCCAACTCACACACAAAGCGGAGAATTCACACTGGCCAGAAGTAGTCACCTGGCCTTACCCAACAACAAAAGGGCTGGGAAGTGCAGGGAAGCACCAGAAAATGAATAACTTCAAATCAATAAAGAGAAACAGGAATGAAAAAAAAATCTAGTCAATCTCTGGGAAGATGTGCGGTTGATTAGAAATGATGACCCTTTTTTGGCCATTGGGAGATGGCAGTCAAATTCTGGGGTGAACTTACTAACTTGTTTGGCCTGTAAATTGCAGTGGAAGTGAAGCTATGTGACTTACAAGTCTAGGTTTCTAACAGCCTGTAACTTCTGCCTCCATCTTTGGAAACACTTTCTCCTGGAGCCCTGAGTCATCATCTAAGATATGGAACTACCCTAAGTCCAAGCTGGCCGCATGGAGAAGCCACATGGAGAACAAACACAGGATGTCCCACCCCTCCAAGCTCCAACTTCAGGCGTGTACCCAGAGCCATCCCAGACTCCCCAAACTAGCCCAGCCACTAGCAAACATCACCAGGTGAACCCAGTCTACCTCTCACAGAACAGAAGACTCACCCAGTTGGTCCTCGACCCGGAACCACAGAATTCTTCACTATAACAAAATGGTTGATGTCAGGCACTAAATTTTGCAATAGGTGGTTATGCAGCAGCAGACAGCCATGGTAACTGTCTACAGACAGCCACAGAAAAGAATAACATGAACACAAAGGCAGAGGCTGGGAAACCTTGACCAGCTGCCTGCACATCTGCAAATGACAGGAAATTTTCCCAAATGAAAGTTTAAGTCCACTTTTAGTCTGTGCTGATATAAATACGATGATCTTAACATACTTAGAAAAAATATGTACAAACATAAGTGCATATTTTTTAAAAAGGAGTCCTCAAACGAGGAAGATATGATCCAAAGAGACAATTATTGGCTTTAAAATATGAGTTAGTCAGCATTGGCGAGACAGCTGCTGCTGCTCCTGAGAGCTAAGTCCCACTGTGTGAGGTTGTCAGTTAGAAATGGGATTTTAAATCAAATGTTGGGCAGTTTGTCTGTGAACACCAAAACGACATGATATTCCTGACCACCATCATCATTTAGCAAATGGCAAGACCTTGACAAGCATATGCTAAAAGCCACCAGAGCTTATGATGGCAATATCTTATCTTGCCACAAAAGGCATTGCATTTTTTTCTCAAGGAGTCAACTCCACGCTGAGCCCTGGCAACCCCTGATAGACTGTTATGTAAGTCCTCACTGGGGATCAATAAGCCATAAGGCACTCAACGTCATGAGTGTTCAATAACAGTGATAATCAGGAAAGCTGAAATAAGGGGCCCCAGGAGATCCATCTGAAACTGATTTAAAAATATATATATATCCCTCATAGCCAGGCATGGTGGCTCATTCCTGTAATCCCAGCACTTTGGGAGACCAAGGCGAGGGGATCACTTGAGGCCAGGAATTCGAGACCAGCCTGGCCATCATGGTGAAACCCCATCTCTACTAAAAATACAAAAATTAGCCAGGCGTGGTGGTGGGCACCTGTAGTCCCAGCTACTTGGGAGGCTGTGGCAGGCAGATCACTTGAGCACATGAGTTTGAGACCAGCCTGGGCAACATGGTAAAACCTGTTTCTACCAAAACAAACCAACCCAGAGAATTAGCTGGGTGTGGTGGCACGAGCCTGTAGTCCCAGCTACTTCAGAGGCTGAGGTGGGAGGATGGCTTCAGCCTGGGAGGGCAAGGCTGCAGTGAATGAGATTGTGCCACTACTGCATTCCAGCCTGGGTGACAGAGTCAGACCCTATGGGGGTGGGGTGGGGGGGGGGGGGAAACTTAATGACGTTCTGCAAAGGACTGAGAGAGAAGGACAGTGTGAGAGAGAAGAGAGCATTAAGGCTTGTCACCAGATGCCATTTCAATGACAATGCGCAGCCCTCATGAGCAAATACCTGTATTTAAAAAAAACTAAGTTTATTTATTTCTATAGAAAATAGCAATCATTGTTTTTAGCAAATGCTGTATAAAACCAAAACTCTCTTCTTTGAAAATACGGAAAGAACATTTTTCTTTAACATGTACAATGTTGCAAACCCCTCCTGAGTTCACCAATTAATGTAAATAATGTTAATGTAACTTACTTTGTTCTAAAGAAGGTATGGCATTTTTTTCTTCTTTTTTTACTTTAAAATTAACATCCAAATACAGCAGTGGGGGATATATACCAAATGCATCATTACAGTTTATTTTACACACTACAGCATGGACTCGTGCCTGAGTTTTTTGTAAACAAGAAAACTGTGATACGAATTTAGTGCTAATCACATCTTAAAGAAGATTTGAGAGGCAAAGCAACTTATAAAGCTCTCAAATAATTTATTTGTTATAAACTCAGGATCTGATTTTTCACCTTGATTTTATTTACGGTGCTTTGAAGATCAAAATATTTCCCCTAAGACAAACAAAAGCACAATCAATATCATATTAGCTCTCAAATCCAAAAATTTAAATTTCAAGGGTCTTTGGTAAAGAGTGGAAGAAACAGGCATGCAAAAGACACAAAAATCTGAATGAATGTTTTCGAGTATCCAGATTTTTTTTTTTTTTTTTTTTTTTTTTTTTTTTTTTTTTTGAGATGAAGCCTCACTCTGTTGCCCAGGCTGGAGTGCAGCTGCATGATCTCGGCTCACTGCAACCTCCACCTCCCGGGTTCGAGCGATTCTCCTGTCTCAGCCTCCCCAGTAGCTGGGATTACAGGTGCCTGCCACCACGCCTGGTGTATTTTTGTATTTTTTATTAGAAATGGGTTTCACCATGTTGGCCAGAATGTGGACTGTGGTGTGTAGTGCTTCCTGACCACACAGACACCTTATCCATCAGCACATCAGAAAGCTGGGTGCTATTTCTTTGCCACAAGTCGCTAAGGCATTCTGAAACCCAGCCTATTAATCTTCAAAATAGGATTAATATACTTGGCAAAAGCATGTGAATCACAGTCAGACCAAATAATTATTTGGTTCTACATGTTTTAAAATGAATTTTTGAAGTTACTGAATTGTTTTCATTGAATAGTCAACTAAGTAAAAAGGTTTTATTAATCCCTCTGGAAGATGATTATAGAAAACATCTCTAGCATCAAGATAATGTTCTTTGTGTAATTCCAGATAGGAAGTTCTTTACATGGCTCTAAAATTAGGACTAGACCTTTTTGCAAACCGCAAAACCCCAAAAAAAGTCGAGGGAACTGTTTACACTGGAGTCTTTCCAAGGAGACTGAACTCAGTGTTATTTTCAATTGCTTTACACATCATTTAGCCCAAACTGTCCAAGTGAATCTAATTGCAGGGCTTATAGTTTTTTAGTCAAATCCAAAATCTCTATACGAATAACCCCAAATCATCATTTCAGGTTGTCTGGTGGTAGAGGAGATTTTGTCTTGCAATCTTACATACTTATGCTATGTGAAGGCTAGGTGGCGTGACTTCAGGTAAGGCGATTAAGAACCCCTCTTTTCTTGCAATTTATTATCATTTAGAAAATTCAACTCTGAATTTCTCCCTCCCTCCCGCCTTTCCTTCCTTCCTTCCTTCCTTCCTTCCTTCCTTCCTTCCTTCCTTCCTCCCTTCCTCCCTTCCTCCCTTCCTCCCTTCCTCCCTTCCTCCCTTCCTTCCCTTCCTTCCCTTCCTTCCCTTCCTTCCCTTCCTTTCCTTCCTTTCCTTCCCTGTATTTCACTCAAATGCATAATGTGGTTTCTGCCTAGATTTCTGGAACATTAGAGCTGGGAGAGACTTTGGAACCATGTGGTTTAACCCACTCCTCATTTTACAGACATGACATTTCACCAAGATTATGTTGTGAAATCACAGTCTTGTTCTTTTCTCTTTTATACCTCTTCCTAACCTATATCCTATCCTGTTAAAAATGAGACCTGGTGGTTTGAAACAAGACTATAATATTTCTGTTTCTCTAATTGTGACATTTCAGTAGCTTTGGCCTTCAGTGATTATGTTATTTTCATATGTACACTATATCCTAGGTTCATCATCAAATATCTATTACTCTTTCTTCAAGTAATATATATTTGGCATGTTTTCCACTTCAAATTACATTTTAGAAAAATGTTTCCTCAGGAAAGAGACAGAGAGAGAGAGAAAGAGAGAGAGAGAGAAGCCACCTACCTGTAAGTCTTGAATAGTCATGGGGTTTATGTAACCTACATAAAAATAAAGACTTCTAACCCCTTATCTCCCACCAAAAACCCCCCAATGTTTAATGTCAGTGAGATACTGTAAAAATGAAGTCAATGCATATATTATGTTTGGTATTCAGCATGTCAAGATTTATGTGAGCTTATTTTGTGTCTAGCATAGTATCAGTATCGGGATCACTATCCTAAAATCGAAGAGTCTAAAGCGTGGGAGAGTGACAGACAAAAACACCATGATATCCCGTGGTGGGTGGTAGGGGATTAGAATGCATAGGAATCCACAGGGAATCAGAATAAAGTTAATAAAGGAGGACAGAGCAACTCACTCTGAAGGTGTAGAGCTAGTTTCGCTGTGAAAGAGACATTTAAGTTAGTTTTGTAAGAAAAAATAGGAAAGGGGGAAGAACATTTCAGAGGGTGGGGAGATTCTGGTCCTGAAAGGGCTTGGCATACCAAGAAATCTACATTCATCACGTATCCCTTTTCTTGCCTAGGTTTTGCAAAAGTCTGATGAATCATCCATGCCTGTGGTCCTGCTCCCTAAGATCCTTTCACCGGTCACAGTGGGCTGCTTCCAAGAGCGTGCCTGGCACAGGGTCACCGAGAGCAGAGTCTTAATAAAACAATGATGGATGCTTGTCTCTCTCACTGGGTGCCACGCATTTTGATCAGAAGCTTTAAGAATGTTTTCCTCCACTGTCTAGTCACAGCTATACTAAATTACACAAGGCATGGGAAGAGGCATAATCTGTTAATGATAAATCAGAATTAATGAGAGTTTAACAAGCCTGCTAAATACAAAGTCAATGTAAAAAAATCAATGGTAAGCCCATCTATCAGAAAAACACTATTAGCAAGCAAAATTTAAATTTTTACTGCTTAACATAACATCCCAAATATCAAATACCTAGCAACAAATCTAACGAAAGATATGCAAGACTTACAGGGAAAACAGCAACAGCAACGACTTTGTTTGGATACATTAGTGAAGATCTCACAGCATGGAGACATAGACTATGCTTGTGGACTGGAAGACTCAATATAGAAGATGCCAATTCACATCTCAGAATCTCAGCAGGTGTTGCAAAGAACTTGAAAGTTTGTTTTAAAAATTCATGTCAAAATGCAAAGGTCCTACAATAGCCAGAGAAAAATAAGAAGGGAGGACCACCTGTTATCAGCAGTAAACAATAATAAATGGGATACCTTGCCTTAAGTCTGGGGATAGACAAACAGACGACAGGTGTGGGTTAGAGAATCCAGAAACTGACCCATGAATTGACACTTGATATATGGCAGAAATGGCCCCCAAAGCCATGCGTGTTGGGGCATATGGTATTCATACAGAAAAACTATGAACTATCTTCAATAAGAGATGTAACACTATAAATCAATTTAAGAAAAAATTGTACATCTGAATGTGAAAAACTAAGCTATAAAGCTTTCAGAAGACAATACAGGAGAACCTCTTTTTCCCTCTTCATTATGTGGAGACTCATCTTAATAAAACACAAAAAACATTAAACATAAAATAAATTTGACTACATTAAAATGAAGAATTTTTGTTAATTAAAAAAGCAAACACCTTTAAGAGATGAAAAGGCAAGGCGTAAAGAGGGAGAGAGACTTTGCAACAAAGGACTGACATTTGAAACATCTAGAGAACTTCTACACACAATAAGAGAAAGACTCCTTGGGAACCAGTGGGCCAAAGACTTCAGAGATATACTCCACAAATGAAGAAACTCAAAGGGCCAATAAACAGAAGAAAGGGGGTTCTGCTATTTATAGCAAGAACAGAAATGCAAATTAAAGCCATAGCAGGGCACCATTACATATACAAGCCCACTGGCAAAAACTTGAGTCTGGAAATACCAAGTGTGGGTGAGAAAGTGGAGCAGCTGGAACGCTCTACAAAGCTTCTGAGAGTGCAAACCAGCACTGCTGCTCTGGAAGGCAGCTCAGCATCATCTGCCAAGGTTGAGGGTGTGTATCCCCTACGGCACAGCAGTTCCTCCATGACGTGTGTACTCACAGACACTTCCATATACGTACACCAGCATGACATGCGCAAGAATCTTCACGGTAGCATGTTTGAAATAACCCCAATCCAGAACCCAAGTATTTACTGTGAGTGAAAACAGATAAATTGTGGTATATTCATGGGATACGATATTACACATCAATGGACATGAATCAAATTCTTTTATTCTAAACAGAATAACAAGGTTGAATTTCCCTATATAGGGAGGGAAACAAGGCAAAAAATAGCAAGCACTTCCATCCGTGCAGATCACATGTAGTTCCCAAACAGGCAGAATGATGGGATGATGTGTGTGAGGAATCATATGTGAACCCCGAAAACCCGAGACAGGTCTCAGTTAATTCAGAAAGTTTATCTTGCTCAGGTAGGGGACAAAGCCTCATGAGGTCCTGACAACATGTGTCCAAGGTTGTCAGAGCACTGATTTTATACAGTTTAGGGAGACATGAGACATCAATCAACATATGTAAGATGAGCATTGGTTCCATCTGAAAAGCCGGGACCGCTTGAAGCAAAGGTGGGAAGGCTTGTGGCGGGGCGGGGCTTCCAGGTCATAGGTAAATAAGAGACAAACAGTTGCATTCTTGTGAGTTTCTGATCAGCCTCTCCAAAGGAGCCAATCAGCTATTCATTTATCTTAGGGAGCAAAGCAATGACTTTGAATAGTATGGGAGGCAGGTTGGCCCTAAGCAGTTCCCAGGTTAATTTTTCTCTTTAGCTTAGTGATTTGGGAACCCCAAGATTTATTTTCCTTTCACACATACATAGTTGGTTAAATTATACATAAAAGCATGGAGAAGTATTTATCACAAAATCAGTAATAGTGACTTGTAGAGGGAGGGAGAGGATCATAATTATGGAGAGGCCCACAAAAGACCCCGAGGCCCTGGCAGTGAGCTATCTGTGTATGCCACGGGGGTGTGCATGCGTTTCTCATATATATACACATCCAGGAAAGCAGTGGGCTGGATGGGCTGTGAGAGCTGAGAGGCAGGAGCTGTGATCTAGGGAAAAGCATCTGCACACATCCAGCCCACAGCGACCTCCCAAAGGAGACCAGCCTTACTACACAGGCTTGACTTAGGGTCTAGTATCTACCTTTTAGAATAGTGAGTAAAATATTCATTCTACAGCCCTTAATTGCTCTTTAGAAATAAACTGACACACCAAATGACATAAAACATGTCACTGCTTTACATCTGCAGATCAAAATACACTTACTGATAACTACATAGAATTAGTCAATAGCACATACATTCTTAGCAAATAATGATTTTTTTGCTGTTGTTGAGATGGATTCCTGCTCTGTTTCCCAGGCTGGAGTGCAGTGGCGTGACCTAGGCTCACTGCAACCTCCGCCTCCCGGGTTCAGGCGATTCTCTTCCTGCCTCAGCCTCCCGAGTAGCTGGGACTACAGGCACCTGCCACCACGCCCAGCTAATTTTTTTGGATTTTTCATAGAGACAGGGTTTCTCCATATTGGTCAGACTGCTCTCAAACTCCTGACCTCAGGTGATCCGCCCGCCTCGGCCTCCCAAAGTGGTGGGATTACAGGCATGAGCCACAATTTTTATTAGACTTAAAAAGATGCTACTTTCTTCCCAGATAGTACATTAATGTTTGTCATTTATTCAAGATAATGATTTATACTTCCCTTCACTATGCAAGTAATAATTATTTATCCATTAAATATAGCAAGAAAATTGCATTCCCTAGTAAATATATAAACTGCCAGCATGCACATTTTTTAATAACATTACAACAAGAATCTAAAAGAAATAAATTATTTCTGAATATGCCGATTAAATTTTGTATAACCATTATTTCAAATCCTATGAAAGGGATTTAAAAGTAATTTTTAAACATTATTTAAATTTATTTAAAAATAGTAACTTTATTGCTTTGGATATCGAAAGAAGTTGTTAAGCTAATAGTTGATTTTTCTCCATATAACTGTTAGAAAAGCAGCTGTGGAATTTTTTGTTTCCATCATAATTCTGGTTTAATTCCATTTTAAACACAGGATCACAGCAAGTATCTTCTAAGGCCCCTGTTTTTTCTTGCCTCAAAGATACTAAGCACAACCAAACTGCTAGTCTGAAAATATTTTTCAATGATGTTTTAACCTTTGTGTTATCATTCGTGTTACATTGTTCTAGGTAGAATGACTGATAAATTATCTTTTTAAAAAATCCCATTTGAAAAAAACTCATCTTTAAGTTAGTGAGAAAGCAAATAATGAAACAGTTCAAGAATGATTGCTGATTCAATTGATACGTATGGGTAATTAAATATTATGGACATTAAAAATTGTACATTGACTTTACATTTTTTACTATTCATTCAGTAAAAATGGAGGGTGAGACCTATGGGTACACGGGGCACATTTATGGGGATGTGGAGGGCGTGCATTTACGTGAATACCTTACATTCTCAGGGATAGGTGGAGGAGGCGAATATAGTTGTTCGTACACACACTATTTGGGAGAAGTCGTGCTTGCGTCTCAGTCTCATGAAATTGATTTTTCCAAGTTCACTAACTGATCCCTTAATTCTAAATCTAATGGATGCTTCTCAGGGTTTTTCTCACTTTCCTGTTTTTCTTCCCTTCTCTTCCTCTGTGGCCCTCCTCCCTCTACCCCTTTTTCCTTGCCCTAATAGTCTATATCAAGTGTTTCTCCAAATCCTGACAATTTTTTCCTTCAAAGAACCACTCCCTCCCTTGCCTTCCCATCGTCCACTGCTTCTGCTCAGCCTTTGTCACTTCCAAGCCGACACTGGGGCAGGGGTTTCTGACTTGAATCTCCAGCTATAGCCCTGCCTCCTCCAATTGTTCCTCACACTGCTGTCAGACCAATCTTACTAAAATACAGATGGTTCCACATCTTCTATGCATGAACTTCGCCCGTGGCCCAGCCATCATGGCAAAATAAAAACCATAAAAAGGCTCTTGTTCTCTCCCTTTCTGCTTCATCTTTTCTATACTTTTCTCATGCATTGTTCCAGCAGGCCTGAATTACCAAGTATTGTTGCCAGTTACCAACTCACCATATCTCATCATAGAACGCCCTGACACAGGTTCCAGGAGCTACGGTTATTACCTGGGCATTTCAGATAAGGACATTGAAGCTCAGAAGAGCTAAATCACCTGTCCAACATTGTACAGTTGTCCTAGTGTTGTGGAAGCAAAACGCAAACCCAGGGATTAGACCCTAAGGCCATGATCTTTTCCCTTTGCCTTGATGTGTTTTCTGACAGTTTCCTGAAAGGACAGGTGACATCTGGCCTTGCACAGAACTATCTCCTCCTTTTTAAGCTAGCTGAGCACACCCTGGCCCTCTAGTCCCTCCCACGTCTGGCCCTTGTGGTGCCCCTAGCCCTCCTTGGCGCTCTGCATTTAGCTTTATCAGAGTGTGCTCAGAGGATCTGTTTGTCAGTACACATCTTCCCGCAGCTTTCAGATTTGTGTCCTCGGCGCTGGGGACAGTGCTGATGCAGACAACATGCTCCACCAGGGGCTATTTTGTTCCCCTGGGGACATTTGGCACCATCTGGAGCCATCTTGGTTGTCACAATTGCAGAAGAGATGCAATTGCATCCAGAGAGTGGAGGCCAGGGATGCTGATAAACACCCTACGATGCACAGGCAGCTCCTCCAACAGAACTATTGGACCCCAAGTGGCAGTAGTGCTGAGGTCTAGAAAATCTGGCTAATAGTGTTGCTCTCGCCAACTGTAGTCATGCCACGGGGGCTCTTGATCCTCAGTTGTGTGGTGCTATCCGCTTTCTGGGCCTTGTTCAGTCACAAAGGCCACCTATTTGTCACAAAGGTCACTTCTGTCACAAAGGCCACCTATCAGTGAACCAATGTATTTAATGGACATACCATGTTCCCCCAAAATTCCTTTATGTCTGGTAGAGATGAGCACCTGAATGCCTTCTAGAAAATTTATTCAGAATGGTTTCTGACTCTACCTCTCTCACTTCCTCTAGATCCTTACACCACTTTGGTCACTGGATACAGCTGTCCCTAGAAAGGACCATTTTCTGTCATTGCTTTGAGTAGGGATATATAAAATCATACTGAGCTATTTTAAAATGTGGGAATCCTCCCCTGATGCTTCCAGAAAAAGGGACTGGTGAAGAAGTGGATGACTGGAGAAAAGATAAACTACAGGAACTGGATGGGACCTGCCGATGTCTAGATGGTATAGGAGGAGCAAAGACCCTGGAAACTGGGGAGGAAACACCTTAGACCATGGGTGTTGGTGACAGTTAACACTCTCTTCGTTCCCTAGATCCAGCAACGATGGCTAAGTCAAACAGTGGCTGCAGCTCACAATCTGACCTGCTACCGGGTTTGCACCCTGTCCGTGAGCCGTGAAGACAATAAGCTCACGTGAACACAGCTTCTTGTCCTGATCCTGCTATGCCTGGTGCTATCAGTCTCAGCTCTCAGTTGTGAACGTGCACAGACCCACAGGCCATCCACGTGCATGTGCTTCTCCACATATCCAAGAAGCCTTGGGATGTGCCAGGTGCGGTGACTGAGGCTGCAGCAACTCAGTGACATGGCCCATGCAACTTTACCAAATCACTGTGAAACAATGAATCCCAAACTGGAGGGACCTGTGTCTCTTTGGTTTCTATGGTTGAAGGTGGGCCATGGAATATTGCTACATTAGAAATGCGGGTGTTTTGTGGCCCATCTGTTGCCCCTCTAGTTATTGACAATGACACCAAAGATCAGAAAGTAAATCTAAATACCCTTGAGTGGGTTGTCATGGATAGTAGTGTGACCTTAGACTACATCTTGGCTATCTGAAAAACACTGTATCTCCGGGACTTACTTAAAATTGACTAAATCTTGGACGGTTGGGAGGAAGGTATAATCGAGGTTGACTTGACACCTTTTGACCATACCCTTAATTAACTACTGTGTGAAACTAATCAAAGGGCTTCAGTGCCAACATCTTCTGGACAACTGAATCAGAATTTCTGGTAGTATGACATACTCATGTAAAAGTTAGGAGTTAGGGAGAAAATATTCTGGGAAGAGGGGTGAACTGTCTTAAATAGTTATAGGTGTCTCTCTTCCCCATGTCACTCTGGAGACATAAGGCACAAATCCTCAGGGAGAAATTTATATTTCATGCATAGGGGTGACTTTAAGAACCAAGAAATAAAAGTGACATACAGTTTGGAGCACAGCCTGTAGGAGAATCATTCTCAAATCATATTACATAGGTTCCCTTCCTATTTAAACCACTGGACCTAACCTTACATCTGAACTGTAGATGGAAATGTTGCCATCTTTTTTTTTTTTTTTTTTTTTGAGACGGAGTCTCACTCTGTTGCCCAGGCTGGAGTGCAGTGGCGCGATCTCGGCTCACTGCAAGCTCCGCCTCCCAGGTTCATGCCATTCTCCTGCCTCAGCCTCCCGAGTAGCACTACAGGTGCCCACCACTGCGCCCGGCTAATTTTTTGTATTTTTAGTAGAGATGGGGTTTCACCATGCTAGCCAGGATGGTCTCGATCTCCTGACCTCGTGATCCACCCACCTTGGCCTTCCAGAGTGCTGGGATTACAGGTGTGAGCCACCGCGCCCGGCCATTGCCATCTTTTAAAGTTTTGCATTTGAAGAACAATGGAGACTTTTGAAGTTGACTCTGATAGATACAGGAGGTTTATATTGATATACAGAATCACACTACTGAGCCAACTTAGCTGGAGATGGAAAAAAAAAAAGATCTTCAATCTAGCCTTTGAACCCATTGCTGGAAAGTGACAGGAAGAGGAAGTGGAGAAAAAGGTGGGATGGGGGACAAGGATCTGAGAGGAAGAGAGATCTGGTTAAGTGTGGATGTTTGTGTCCCCAAACTTCATGTTGAAATCTGATTCTCAGCCTTAGAGGTGGGACTGAAGGAGAGGTGTTTGGGTCATGGGGATGGATCCTTCATGAATGGCTTGCTGCCCTCCTCAGAGTAATGAGTGAATTCTTGCTCTATTTGTTCCTGTGAGAACTGGGTTTTACAAAGAGCCTGGTACCACCCCCTCTCTCTTGCCTCCTCCCTGACCATGTGATTTCTGAACACATTAGCTCCTTTTTGCCTTTCATGACGAGGGGAAGCAGCCTGAGGCCATCACCAGATGCACATGCTGTTGCCTTGCTTCTTATACAGCCTGAAGAACTGTGAGCCAAATAAACCTCTTTTCTTTATAAATTACCCAGGCTCAGGTATTCCTTTAGAGTAATACCAATGGACTAAGATATCTAAGAAGGGAGTCAGGACTGTAGTTTGGAGACGAAGGCTGCAAGAAATCTGTAGGTTTGGGAACCTTGTCTAACTTTTACAAGTTTATTTTGTCATTTTATTTTCCTCTCTTTGATTCACTTTAAAGATTAGCATTGCATAGTTTAAATTAAATAAAAATATGCTTATTTTTAGAAGAGAAGAAAAGCAGGAATGGGAAGATTGTATCCACTTTGGCTTCAGTCTTTGAAGAAGGGACCATCCTCAGGAATGGAGTGGGAGGTGGCAGGTGCAGAGAAGAGAAAAGCAAGTTAAACTTGGCCCTGAAGTGAGAAAGAAAGTGTGACTGGGGACCGATTTGGCCAGAGAAGTATCACTGAAGATTTCGCTGGAAAGCTGGTGTTTTTCAGCATACACTAGAGGAGCAGGTACCTCTGTGTATATAAATGCTAGTGAATTCCCACAAGGTCAACCAGTGAAAGCTTGCGAGGTTCCCTTCCAGATATCTACAAAGAAGTCATTTGTTCTCCTCCCTGAAGGGCAGGTCTTTCCTAAGTCCCTTAGGGATCTTCTCAGCTTTAATACAAGCACTAATTTATCTCACTTAGGTAATTGGGCTTGTGGCTGGTCCCTGAGCTACCAATTAGCTGGATTATACGGTTAGAAAACAACAGGGCCATTAAGGTTATAGCCTCATAATTTACCAGACACATCGCCTATTTTAATTGGAATTTACTATATTTATTGTTTCATGAATGCTGTTGGTAAGGTCCAGACCACACATGAAGCCCTGCAATATCTGTTGTTGCAACTTAAGCATCTATGCATTCTGCAAATCATGTTTAGCTCATGGCACTTAACAAAAGTCAATGTAAAAGCAGAATTAATTTGATCTAACATGGAGCTGTAACCTCCAGTGTATTTGAAGAATTAAATGTGCATCCACTCTTGGTTGCTAATATTGAATGAAGACAGTGAAGAAAAGGTAAATCTACTGAGAAAATCCATAGTGTTACTAGAGGGAAAACTAGTTTATTGTACAGAAAGAAATAGCATGATTTATTTTTCCTAAGTATTGTTTATATTATATTCCTTAATTCTATCTGAGCTTTTAAAATATTAATCATAAAAATGTTAACAAATGTTAAGTGAATTTTAGCGGTTCTCTTAGAATGAATTTTTAACATTTTGTTGAAAAGGAAGTCTATAATAAATGTGTGAAGCTATTTTTAGGGATGTCTTTGGAGCTGAGTAAGATCTTAACTCACAGAATAATTTTTAAGTGGAAACTTGGCCTGGACATGGGAAGGATGTGAGTCCATTGAGTTAGATCTGTGTAGGACACCCTAGAAGGTCAATCACAGGCTGGAGTCTCAGCCTTTAATACAACAGGAATCCAGTCTAAGAGGTTTGGTGATTTAATGAATATTTCTGATACTTTGGATCATAATTAATTTTACTGATTTCTCTAAATCTCATGCTATCTTCCATCAGATTATTTAACCAGGTCCAGAAACCTACCCACCCTTCCTTCCTTCCTTCCTTCCGCCCTCCCTCCCTCCCTTCCTCCCTCCCTCCCTTCCCTTCCTTTCCTTCCTTCTCTTTTCTTTCCTTTTCTCTCCCTCCTTCCTTCCTTCCCTCCTTCCTTCCTTCCTTCCCTCCCTTCCTTCTTACCTCCCCCTCTCCCTCCCTCCCTCCTTTCTTTTCTTTCATCTGCACTTCATGATTGTCTAGCACAGACCTTTGAACTGAGGAAAGGTTTCTGAGTTAATTAATATTAATGCATTCACCAGAATGTCCTTGTAACAGTGGGTTGCCTTCTCTGGATCTACACTTGATCTTAGCCAAAGCACTGGATCTATTTTTCTATGTGATAAATGGTTTCCAAAAGTTTCTTATGACTATAATCCTGAAATAGGAATCAGAAAATCTGAGTTCTAGTGCTGAGTGTGTCATTCACCTGCCATCTGCTCTTGGTCCAGTTACTTCAGCTCCAAATCCCAGTTTCTTCTTCTCTGAAATGAAGCCCACAGTATCCTGGTTCCTCTTGGGAGGTTCCTGTGTTAGAATTAAGTGAACTGTACTATCCAGAAGTGCCTGCAAGATGCTTGGGACGTAGTTTAAATGTCATAGACACTTGTTCAAAGTATCCACTGGTTTCAGCAGCAACATTCTGTACATCAATTCCACTTAGCAACTTGAACTCAGAGAGAAATATAGTTTTAGATTATTATCTCTCTTCTCTGCAAGAATCACAAGACGTATCAAAGTAGTGATTCACTTGCTTTTAGATGAAGACACAGAAACACATTTTCTCATTTGGAAGATTGACTAGAGAAAGACAATTTCATTTCTCTTTCCATTTTTCAGATTCATTTATCTTTCAAATTGTTACAAATTTCCACTTGTTCATGATTGCTCCTGTGAAGCACGTGGGAGCAATGTGGATCCTTGCAAAATTCCATACCTCAGCTTCCTAGTGGTTCTTTGCATTTCTACAGGGTGGTGCTTTCAATAAAGTCTTAGTATGCTCCTGCTCCAATGTTCTCACAGCAGTGTCATGAGGGAGGAGGGGTTGTATAATTTCTCTTTTTGAAATGAAGAAATTAAAGTACAGGGAGTCTAAAGGATTTTCCAAAATTTATCTGATAAACCATGAACAGAGAAATAATAATCCATATCTCCTGATTTTCCTGTGAACTTGCCACTAAATTAAAAAGGGAAAAATAATTTGAACATTAGTCATCTCATACCACCATTCAAATGTTTAAAATTAAGTGGCCTTTTCAAATAACTG
Organism: Chlorocebus sabaeus; assembly: GCF_047675955.1. Classification (NCBI taxonomy): domain Eukaryota; kingdom Metazoa; phylum Chordata; class Mammalia; order Primates; family Cercopithecidae; genus Chlorocebus; species Chlorocebus sabaeus. Next base: position 2,595,132 of record NC_132929.1, on the reverse strand, counting down.
GACCTTGTTTTTCACATACAAATATGTGAATGTGCATAAACATGAATATATACATAGTGTATGTTTAAGTCTGTATCAATACGACCTACAAAATATTAAAATGCTTATTCATTATTTAAATTGCCATCTTTAAAAATAGCAAAGCTCAGGCAAGAACAGGGTTAAATGGATTACTCAGCTGAGGCAGTATGCACTGGAAAAGAAATTGCATTTAACGCTCCCTTTACCTTTTATAGGTGGTACATAATGCACTTACCCTCTCTGAAAGCTGGTTTCATCATTTGCAAAATTATGGATAATAATGCTGAAAGGGCTAAAAGAGGGATGTGGAATGTGCCTAACAACATTAGAGTATATAATAGATGCTGAATCACATGTTAGTCTTCTTCCCTTTTTTTATTTTATTTTATTTTGAGACAGGTTCTCACTTTGTCGCCCAGGCTGGAGTGCAGTGATGAGATCATAGCTCACTGCAGTCTCTAACTTCTGGGTTCAAATGAGCCTCCCGCCACAAACTCTCAAGTTCCTAGGACTACAGGTGCATGCCACCATACCCAGCTAATTGTTTTATTTTTACTTTCTGTAGAGACAAGGTTTCTCTTTGCTGCCCATACTGGTCTTGAACTCCTGGTCTCAAGCAATTCTCCTGCCTCAGCATCCCAAAGTGCTGGGATTACAGGCGTGAGCCACTGTGCCCAGCTCAGTTTTAACTTTTTAAATGGTGAAATGAGGAACACTTACAATAAAGTGTGAAAACTTAAATGAGTAATCCAATAAATCATCACAAAACAATGCACAAAAGTTAGGAAACAGGATATTGGTGGCACACCAAAATCCTCCCCTGTGCCCTGTGATGGTGTTAGTCCTTCACGTCTCCCCAAAGGTGACTTCTATCTGAATTATAACAGTAGACTTAAGTTTTTCCTGCTTTTGAACTTTTTATAAAAAGGGAATTAGACAGTCTGTATTGTTTTGTGTCTTGCTTTTTTCAATCAGTAATATTATGCTTGTGATATCCATCCACACTGTATGCTACTACATTTCATCCATTTTCATGCTGTATAATGCATATGGTTTGGGGCTATCATGAAAATGCTGCTATAAATGTTTCTGTAGCCTCGACTGTTCCTGCACACAGGCACATTCCTCTTGGGCATGCGGACTAGCATCGCTGGGTCCAATTGGTTCTACATATTTCCAACCAAAGCAGTTAACAAATAAAACTTTTTCAAAGTGATTGTACAGGATGCACTCTCAGCAGTAGTGCATGAACATTCAGTTGTTGCATCTCCTAACACTTGCAGCTGTCAGTCTCATAAACTTCAGCCACTCCCGTGGGCTTATGGTTGTGTAACAAGGTGGCTTTCATTAGCATTTCCTGAAGAACTGAAAGTGAGCTCCCTTTAACATATTTATCAACCCTTATTATGGACTGAATGCTTGTGTTCCCCAGCATTTCATAAATTGAAGCCCTAAACCCCAGTGTGATAGTGTGATATGGGGATCTTTGTGAGGTGATCAGGGCTAGTTGAAGTCATGAGGGTAGGGCCCCATGATGGGATTAGTGTCCTTATAAGAAGAGGAAGAATCACTAGCTCTCCCTCTCTCTCTGCCATGTGAGGACACAGCAAGAAGGTGGCTGTCTACAAGTCACAAAGACAGCCCTCACCAGACACTGAGTCAACTGGCATACTGATCTTGGACTTCCCAACCTCCAGAACTGTGAGAGAAAAACGTCTCTCATTTAAGCCACCCAGGATGTGGTATTTTGTTGTATAAATCTGATCTGACTACAAAACTGAGATCTCCTCTTGCCAGGAGCCTATTCAAATTTTCTGCTAATTTTTCTGTTGTGTGTGTTTTTTCTTTTTAATGATTCATAGGGGTTCTTCATACATAATAGAAACAAGCTCTTTTTTATTTATACACCTTACAAACACATTCTCCCTTTCTTTGACTTGCCTTTTAACATTCTTAGTGGTATTTTTTGTTGAACTGAACTTCATATTAATACAGTCTAACTATTTGATGTTTTCCTTATGGCTAGTACTTTTTCTATTCTAAAAAGACATTTAGTACCCCCATGTCATAAAGATATTATCTATAGAATCTTCTAGAAGCATTACTGTTTTGGTCTACAGTTTTGGTCTACAGTTTTAGGTCTACAGTCAACCTAGGATTGATTTCTGTCAATAGTATGTTAGGGTTTATTAATTTGCTGGGGCTGCCATAACAAAATACCACAGATGGTGTGCCTTAAAGAACAGAAATAATTCTGGGAGACCGGGAGTCCAAGACCAAGGTGACAGTAGGGTTGTTTCTCCTGCAGCTCTCTTTTGGAATTGTAGACAGTTGCTCACTCCTTATGTCTTCCCATGGTCAACCCTCCATGTGTGTCTGTGTCCTAACCTCTGCTACTCATGAGGACAGCAGTTATACCGGATTAGGGCCCATCTTAATGACCTCATTTTAGTTACCTTTTTAAAGACTCTATTTCCAAATACAGTTACATTCTGAAGTACTGGGAGTCAGCACTTCAACATATGAATTTTGAAAGGGGACATGACTCAGCCCATAGCTTACAGTCAATTTTTTTTTATATGGATATTCAATTGACCTAGTACATTTATTGAAAATAATGTTTCTCCTCTATGATTTTGGTACCAAATTAACCAGAAATTAAGTATTCATATGCATGTGAGTCTGTTTCTATACTTCCTCTGCTGTTAGTCTCTTTAATTCTTATGCCAACAATACAAATTAGTAAATATGTAGGATAAGCAAGTGAAAAGATCTAACCTACATGAGGACAATTGTTAATACTAGTGTATCACATTCAGAAATTTTGCTAAATGAGTAGACTATAGTTGCTCTTGCAACAGAGGGGAGAATGGGCAACTCTGTGAGATGATAGATATGTTAATTTGTTCCACTATAGTAACCATTTTACTATATATATATATTTTATAATATCATGTTGTATACCTTCAACGTACAGAATACAAATTTTAAAAAATACTGTTTTAATTACTGTAGTTTAATTATAAGTCTTGATATTCACGGAGCAAAACCTTTTGACTTATCCTTCTTCTTTAAGAGTGTCTTGGATAATCTTGTCTCTCCCCATGTCTATGTAAATTTTTTTCAAGTCCCCTTCTCCCACAAAAAATCCTTATTAGCATTGGACTGGGAGGGAATTGATAATTAACTTCATAGATCAATATATTTTTACAATATTGAGTCTTCCAATCCACTAACTTGGCAGCTTCCCTTTAGGTCTTTTCTAATTTATTTAAATAATATTTCATAGTTTCAGTGTAGCAATCTTGCACATCCTTTATTAAATATGTTTTTAACTTTTAGAATCCTTTATTATTGTAAACTGTGTCAAACTGCAAAATTTTACTTTATGTATTTTATTGTATGTTGGTGACATACCGAATTTCAGTTGATTTTTAAATTCACCTTATGTTAGCAAAGTTGCTGAACTCACTTATTGATTCAATAATTTATCTGTAAATTTGTTTACATTTTCTACAAATATAATTATAATTACATCATCTTCAAATAAGATGACTGTTTTCATCTCTTCTTTTTTAACCCTTCTAATTTTTATTTCCATCTTTTTTTTTTCTTTTGAGACAGGGTCTTGCTCTGTTGCCCAGGCTGGAGTGCAGTGGTGCAATCTTGGCTCACTGCAACCTTGACCTTCAGGGCCCAAGCCATACTCTCACCTCAGCCTCCCAAGTAGCTGGGATTACAGGCACACACCACCACACCTGGCTAGTTTTCATGTTTTTTGTAGAGATGGGGTTTAGCCATGTTGCCCAGGTTGGTCTTGAACTCCTGGGCTCAAGCGATCTGCCTGCCTCGGCCTCCCAAAGTGTTGGGATTACAGGTATGAGATATTGTGCCTGGCCTATTTGTATTCCTTGACTTAATGAATTGGTTAAACCTTCAATATGCTGTTGAATAGCAGTGGCAAGGGCAGGCATATTTTATCTCATTCCCAATCTCAAATGGAATGAAACTGAGCAATGTTCCTCATCAGATTAAGAAAGTTCTATTACACTCCTGGTGGAGTAAGACATTTTATAACGATGGGTATTAGATTTCATTATACTTTTTCTTCATCTATTGAAATAACCCTATAAATTTTCTTTCATTTTGTTAATATGGTAAATTAAAATGATTGATTTTTATTCAACCTCTTGCTTTAAACCACTCTTGCACTCTTAGAATAAATAAATTTGTTTGTGTGGAATTATTCTTTTACTATAGTTTCAGATTATATCTAATATTATTTTGTTTATATTTTTTCCAGCTAAGTACACACCAGATTTGGACCTGTAATTTTCCTTTCTACAATTTCTTTCTTTCTTTCTTTTTCTTGTCAGTTCTTGTAACGAAAGTTATGCTGGTTTACATAAAAACAGGTTGTGGGATATTTAATGTTTTTTTTTTCCCTAGTCCATGAAATAATTAAGCAAGATTGGTGGTTTTTATTCCTTAAATGTGTGACAGAATTAACTGGTAAAACCAGCTGGGCCTGGAGTTTTCTTTGTCGGAAGGTTTATAATTACAGTTTCAATTTCTCTAATAATTATAGGATTCCACATTTTCCATTATTAGTTGTATTTTTCTATTGTTTGTCCATTTAATCTAAATTGTCAAATATATTAGCATTAGTATTATTATAATTTCCTCCTGTGATATTTGCAGTATCCTTGTGATGCCCTCATTTTTAAATTTTTTTAAAATTTTTATTTATTTATTTTTTCTTTTTTGAGACGGAATCTAGCTGTGTCGCCAGGCTGGAGTGCAATGGTGCAATCTCCGCTCACTGCAAACTCCACCTCCCGATGCCCTCATTTTTAAATCATAATGACCTTTGTGATGATCTTTTAAAAATCCCTCCTGCTAGGTTTTTCTTGATAAGTCTCACATTAAATTTTATTAAATTTTTAAAGTTTTTCCAAGAATTAAACTTTAGATTGTTTAATCTTTTCTATCATACACTTGTTTTCTAATTTATCTATTTCTGCATTTGTTCTATTATTTTCTTGTTTCTTCTTTTGGGGAGGAGGCAGATTACTAAATTTGCTATTCCTTTTATGTTTCTTGTGATAGCCTCATTTATTTTCTATCTTTTTTTATTCTGTAAATTTTCCTCTATGTTTTGGTATATATTTTATCCTTAAAATTCATTTCAAATTGTTTTCTAGATTCTGCTGGATGTCTTCTTTGACCCATATATTTATTTAGAGGAATATTATTATTTCCATATATCAATTTTCAAGTTACCTATGTAATTGATTTTTTTCTTTTTAAACACCTTCCTGATATGTAATTGATTTTTAGTCCAACTGCATTGTGGTCAGAAAACTTATTTTGCATGATTTCACTTTTATGAAATTAGTAGAGCTCTGTGTTATGATACAGTGGACAGTTTTGTTAAATATTCTGTGCGTGCTTGGAACGAATGTATTCTGTAGCTATTGACTACAGTGTTCCATGTATGTCAATTACATCATATTTACTAATACAGGCTAAGTATCTCTTATCTGAAATACCTGGGACCATAAGTGTTTCAGACAACAGATTCTGGAACATTTGCATATATATAATGAGATATCTTGAGCATGAGACCCAAGTCTAAACATGAAATTCATCAGTGTGTTGTACACAGCTTATACACATAGCCTACGTTTTTGACTCCACCACGTGAGGTCAGATGTGGAATTTTCTACTTGGTGGCTTCAATGTCAGCACTCAAAAAGTTTCAGATATTGCAGCATTTTGGATTATGGATTTTCAGACTAGGAATGCTCAACTTGTATTGTTGTCCAAATCTTTTATATTCTTACTGGTTTTTTTTTTTGGGGGGGTATAATTGTTTTCTCAATCATAGAGTGGCAGGATAAAGTCTCCCACTATTGTAGATGTGATTTTTCTTGTAATTCTGTTAAAATTTTAAAATGGTTTGAAACTGTATTATAAGGTGCCTTCATATCTAGAATTGACAGGTCTTCCTGATGAATTAGATCTTTTATTCTTATGTGATATCACTTTTTTGCATAATATATTCCCATAAAATCTTCCTTGACAGATTAAATTAGGTGCACTTTCTTTTGTTTAGTGTTTGCATGAAATACCTTTTTAAATCTTTTAAATTACTTTTTAAAAAGTAATTGGACCACAGATGCTTTTTAACTTTCAATCTTTCTGTATTTTTCTATTTTAGATACATCTCTTGCAACTGGTGGTTGAGTTTATGTAGCCCTGCAGGTCAAGTTCAATATTTCCCCCTTGTGACAATCTTACATATATTAGAGCCTAACCTCTTATAGTACCCAGGTGTTCTCTTTTCTGGGCTAATTATTCTACATCCTCCAGCTATTTCCTTTGCCAAATGGCTTAAATGTCAAGATTTTAGACATCTTACAGAATCCAGGCAAATAAAGGAGAGAAATGGACTTGCTCCTTGCATTAAACTTACAAAAACATTCTTCATGTACTCTTAAAATCTCATTATGCTGCTTTTAATGGACACAGATACAGAGAACTCTCTCTCTTACCAGAAGAAAAGCCTCAGTATAAAGTTCATGACAGGTGTTAACCAATGGCAGCCCTGGTCCCCGTGGTTGGGGCTGGGGGTGGGTCCAGCTGGGGTGCCCACAATGGCTGTCTCATGGGAAAATGCAACAAGTATGAGAAAAAGCAGAATCTAGATGTGTATGTGACACAGTCTGAATTTTAAATGCCAGTTCAAATCACGCTGGAAACCCCACGTGGGTTGAATGAAGCACCAGTTCCCTGACTCTGCTCCTGAGCTCCTCAGACCTGACTGTTTCCTTCAGCTGCTCCAGGAAGTCCGTCTCCTCCCTGGCTGGTGCATCCGCCCTGGGATGCTGCTGCTTTCCTGTTACTGTCGGCCAGTGTGGATTAAGCCATCATAGATAAATTAAACTGCCACCTAAAGTCTCGTAAATTATTTGGGTGGGAAAGAGGGAACATTATCTCACTCTTGACTGATACTGTATGAGTTTCCCTACAGCTGCAACCTGTAAACCTTTTTTGGCGGTTGGGGTCTTGCTAAATCTTGTTTCCATCATTCTCTCCTAAGCACTTATGAATCTTTTGACACATACACAAAAGGTTTTACTTACCAAACTCACCTTGTACCATGGGATGCTTCCCACTGTCAGCCCAGCTGGAGAGAAGACAACCAGCCCTTGTCCACTCTCAGTCCTGACTACCTCAGGTCACACTGTCTCTTTCTTTTTTTTTTTTTTTCAAAGTTTCAAACCTTTCCCATTTTTAATTTTTTACACCAAAAAAAAAGGTATCAATACTTTTCATTCCACTCTTGTCAGCTTTAGCCAAAGCCTTCTGAGCTGCAGTCATTTTGCTATTTTTCTTTTCAGTCTTCAAATCCTTAGTATTAAACTTAGTGTAATCTTCTTTTGCTTCTACAGGCTCATCTGATAACCTTATTTTCTTTGATGGAGGATTTGGCAATGAGGCTGAAGGTTCTGGAAGCTTTAAGTATTTAGATAAGTCATTACTTAATTCTTTAGGGATGTAATCAGATATCAGGCCATGGGCATAAAGAATATAATCCTCTTCCTTGTCAGCGGAAACTTGGTCACCAGAGAAAAATGCAGTTGACTGTACCCGGGAAATGACATTCACATTACTGGTTTTTAATGCTGCCGTAGTTTAACCTTTTCTTCCAGCCACTTTAATGTCTTCTTTTCGCTGTACTTGTAATATTTCTTTTTCCTCTGTCACATGGTGAAGTAACTTCTCAAGTTCAGGAAGTTTCAGCAACAAGATGCAATTTGGAAACACGTTATCCACCACAACTTGATCCAGGGGCTGAAACTTCCCCTATCAGCCTTCACGAGGTAGTGGAGAAGCAGAACTAGAGGATCCACAGGTGTGGCAAAGTGGAGAAGGCCTCTTGATTGAACTGATTGATTTATAAACCAAGAATGGTGTTTCTCCTTGAAAACTTTTACTTCAAACAGCTGCTGTAGACACATAGTGAACAAGTACATGGCTCCGTCTCCTGAACACCGGTGAACCAGTTTTACAAACATTAGCCCACTTTTCACCTTCTTTGAAACATCTTCCAAACATTCGTCTGAGGCCACTTCGAGCCTACTGGATCCCTGGTTCCAACCCAGTAGGATCACAGAAGCAGGGCCAGCTGCCAGGTGGGGGACACCAAAGGCAGAAACCCCAGGGCCCGCAGCGCACCGGTGGCCCCAAACCCGCGTGGCTCCCCCAGGCTGAGTCGGCTTCCACCCGCCCACCCGAGCCACCGGGATCCGGGCGGGAAACACCCTCGGTCCCTTTGGGCGCTTCCGGGTTTGAAAACTGCGACTTGTTATGACGTGTTATCAAAACGCGGGCCAGCTGTCCCAAAAATCCCGTCCCCTGCCGGCGGGGAGTGGGAGCGGCAAGGGTTGGGGGCGGTGTGCCTGGGGTCGCGGGCCCCTCCCCGGCCAGGGTGCACATGTTCACCTGGAACCAGGAACACCACACTGTTTCTTTCCCAGGGAGACAAGGAGATGAGCTCTGAGCTCAGCGCCTTTCACCTGCCGCCCTCCCAGGCCCTCTGACCCTGTGACCTCCCTTCCTTCTCCCCTTTTCCAGGCTGTTCTTGGGGGAGGTGAGCCTTGGTCTCTCACATGAGACTCTTCCTAGTTCTCTGAGGAACCCAGAGCAGATGCCCATGGGTGCCCCTCAGCCTGCTAGTGGCAAGGAGCCACGATCTTGACCCCAAGAGACGGTTCTTGGACCTTCAAGAAAGAATTCAGGGTGAGTCCATAAAGTGAAAACAAGTTTATTAAGAAAGTAAATGAATGAAAGAATGGCCACTCCACAGGCAGAGCAGTGGTATGGGCTGCTCAACTGAGTATAGAGTTGTTTCTGGATTATATGTTAAACAACGGGTGGATTATTCATGAGTTTTTCTGGGAAAGGGGTGGGAAATTCCAGGAACCCAGCGTTCCTCCCCTTTCTAGACCACATAGGGTAACTTCTAGATGCTGCCATGGTACCTGTCAGCTGTCATGGCTTTGATGGGAGTGTCTTTCAGCATTCCAACGCATGGTAACTACTGTAATAAGCAGTAACAACAACTAGAGGTGACTTTCATTGCCGTCTCCGTTTCGGTGGGTTTTGGACAGCTTCTTTACCGCTTCCTAGTTTATCAGCAAGGTCTGTGTGACCTGCATTTTGTACTAACCTCCCATCTCATCCCCTGACTTACATAATGCCTACCCTCCTGGGAATGCTGCCCAGCAGGCCTCAGCCTCATTTTACCCAGCCCCTACTCAGAATGGAATCTCTCTGGTTTGAATGCCTCTGCCAAGCCTACTTACACCTCCCTAGGTCTGAGACAAGACACAGAAAGTAAGACAATGTTGTGTTTAAAGGCCACACGGTGGCTTGTGTTTCACTTTTCCACAGCAGAATGAGACATGAGAAAACGAACTCACGGAGAGTCAACTCCAGTCTGGCTTAAGGCTGAGTCATCCCTTTAATTAGTGTGTACACAGAAAGAGCTCAAAAGACTCCAGTGTGGGGAAACTGACGAGATACGCAATTCTTCAGATGCCCATAGATTTGTGGCCCCTCTGTGCTGATACATAATTGTGCCCACCATTGGTTCCTTCCGGCAGGTTCTAGTGTCACTGGCCCCCGACTTCAAGCATCAAGCCGTGGACCCTCACAGGTCAGTGCTACGGTTTTTAAAGATGGTGTATACCGAGTTTGTTCCTCTCATGTTCCAATGTGTCTAGAGTTTCCTCCTTGTGGCGGGTGCATGGCCTGGCAGACTTAGGCAGTGAAGCCACAGACCTCTGCAGTGAGTGTTATAACTCTTAAAGATGGCACATACAGAGTTGTTTCTTCCTCCTTCCTCCCGGTGGATTTGTGGTCTTTCTGACTTCAGGAGTGAAGCTGTAGACCTTGGCAGTATCACAGCTCACAGTACAGACTCAATGAATGAGCAGTAAGATTTATTGCACACAGCTAACAACAAACCTTCCACAGCCTACAACAGAACCCGACCAAGCTGCCTGCAGGTTCAGGTGGCCAGCTTTTATTCCCTTATTTGGCCCCACCCACAGCCTGCTGATTGGTCCATTTTACAGAGTGCTGATTGGTCCATTTTTACTGAGTGCTGATTGGTGTGTTTACAAACCTTTAGCTAGACACAGAGTGCTGATTGGTGTGTTTACAAATCTTTAGCTAGACACAGAGCGCTGATTGGTGTGTTTACAAACCTTTAGTTAGACACAGAGCGCTGATTGGTGTGTTTACAATGCTTTAGCTAGGCAGAAAAGTTCTCCAAGTCCCCACCTGAGGCAGAAGCCCAGCTGGCTTCACTTCTCATAGTTGCAGGGTGACAGAAAAGGATGAGAATAGATGCCCTCAATAGTAAAAATACTAAGTAATGAAAAGATGAATTCACCTCTTGGGCTCAGCAGGCTGCCAAGGCGAGCATAGCTGTGTAATGAGCTTGGTAGTTATGGCATGTTTTCACTTTATTAATAATGGGCTTTTAAGTCTTTTTTCTTGCCTTTTACGTAAGTAAACATATCAGTGTTTATATACACACAAAAGATGCATTCACATGGAGACTGATGTCTGGGAGGGGAGATGGACTGTGGGCTTCTGTAAACCTGGAAGGACCCTCTAGAGTTTGCTGTGTTTCCTCCCTGTCTTCGTGGGCAGCGCCCTCTGTGCCGTGAAACACTGTATACAAATCTTCTTAGCAGAATGACGGGTAGTGGAGGCCTTCACAGTAAGTGTGACACCTGCCACCCCTCAGTTCTGGCCCCGAGAATGAAATCAGAGTTCCGTGCAGGAGGGAAGAACGAGTGTCTCTCATCCGTTTATTGACTGTACACCCCGCCGGGGGCCCTAGTCACCTGGAACCTCCCTTTGCCCATTGTGAAAAGGTGCACCTTCATATCTACTCCACCGGGTTTTCGTGACAATTAAACAAAAATCTATACAGGTAAAGGCCTTTTGTAAATTAAAAGGGGCCTTGTAAAAGTCGGGGGCTGCTGTCGGCGAACACTGGTTAGTGCGATAGAGTTCCATAACCACCACCAGCAGCTGCCCGACTGTGAGGGCCTGCAGGCACGTGGGGCTGTGGAACCTCTGGGCTGTTGCTGGTGTGTTTGGCTAACTGAACCACACCGCATGGACTGTGTACTGTTTTAAAGACAAACCTTTATAAATCATTTAGGGAGAAATCCAGTGGTGCCAAAGGGGCCTTAATAATGGGACCTTCTTATTTTAAGCAGACCAGAACTAGTTCATTATAAAAAAGATGCATGGATCATCACAATATTCAGTGGGTTTAGGAAACTCTGACCCCTGACATCAGCCTCCCTGTCAGCTCTCAGCTCTGTAGAACATTCTGCTGTTCCATGAGATAAACACAGGGACAGTCTAGGAAACATTGAAATAGAAATCGCTGAGCAGAAGCATGGTGTGCTGCATTTACTCCGTGGTTTTGGGCAGCACGCTAAGTGTACCGTCCTGGGTGAGGACCTTAGGGGAGAGTCTTGGCTCTTGGGCAGTGACAGGCAAAGACAGAGTGCATGAGGCCTTCCTTATTCCTTGTGGAGCAGGAGCTGCCAGGCACCTTTTGAGGAAATGCAAGAGAGAGTTGCACTGGGCTTTGCAACAGAACACAATGGGAGCTAAGCCAGCACAGGGTAGGTCCCCGGCCACCTGCACTCAAAAGTGACCACAGCAGGAGCTGCTGGAGGTGTGGTGGGTGGGGATGTGGGCTTCATACCACATCCACCCTCCTTCCCCAAAAGGAGAATGAGATGTGTCACTTTCTGAAAAGTGGCTGCATCCTGATCTAAAGAAAGGGAGCAGCGTTAAATTAGTTCATACTTTTTGTCTCTGCAGTGTGCCAGCACTCTCTCCCTGCCACACCTACCCTCCCCAGACTGCCCCCTCCACTGATATCTGTCTGATACCCTCTGATCCGACAGGTGAGGGACTTGTGACATTAATTTGTAGCCATCAGGGCTGAGTTTGAGAATGGCTCTTGCACTAGTTCCTCGAGCAACTTTCTGACATCCCTGCGCTTCAATGCACTTCTCCATTGAACAGGAAAGTAACATCAAGATTGGGGCAGTACATGGGAAGTGCCCACTCCACGGTCCCAGTATCTGTCTGGCACATAGGCAGATTATTACTTCTCTGATCTGGCCAGCCAGACATCAGAGAGGGACGATCTCAGTCTGAACATTTCCTCAATTCTCTGATCTTTTGGATTTTTTTTTTTTTTTAAAGGCCTTGTCATTTCCATCTGTACATACAGACCCCAGGTCATCTTTGTCCTCTGACAAAGAGGACCTTTGATTCAGCAAGTGCCTGGCCATCCTCATCACGCTTGTCTTACTTCAGTGGCGGGTTGGGACATTGCTAACACCAATCGGTCCGTCATTTCATCTGAGTCCTCTCTCAATTCAATTCTGCCAAAAGTCACCGAGACAGGTCACAGAAAATAAAAGCAAGAATGTACACCCAGAAGGTGGGTAAAGCCCATGATAGTTTTTACAACAACTGCTACAGAATAAAGATGATGAATTGTGTATTGACTGGAAACATATCATTGAATTGTCCTTAGACAAAAAATCTTGATCCAAACTCCTTGTTTACATTTTCTTTTTGATCTAAGAAGTGAAATAGGTATGTAAAGAAAATAGCAAATCAACGGCTACCTGTGTTTCTGTTGATCGAAATTGGATGATTTATGTAAGCATCATCTTAATAATATCTAGCAGCTGAACATCTACATAGACCTATACATTTATTCAGTTAAGCAAAAAATTTTAAAGTAATGACTCTCTTCTGGGCACTGTGCTATGCACGACAGATAGAAAACTGGACCAGAGAGAGGACCTGCCCACGGAGCTCACACAGTAGCTGAGGTCAGGCACAAGAGTAGATGATGCCAGCCTTGGGGAGTACATGACAGATGAAGGCACAGGGTGTGAAATAAACTATTAGGAGGGTCTCAGCTCAGAGAGTTAAGAAAGGCATCTGGTAAAGAATGTAAAAGCTGGAGTGAGGGTGATGAGGACTAAAGGTGGTTGGAAGAGGGAAAAGATAGAGGAGTACACACCTTGTCTTGGTGCATTTTGTAGTGCGGAAGGTGTCCTGACCAGGGCATAAATGGTGGAACATATAATGATGATCGATGAGGCTGGAGAGGACAGGGACAAGTTATCCCAAGGAGACAAGATCTTGCCTCATAGGAACAGGAAGGTCCCGAAGGAGTTTGGGAAGGAGTAACCAGAACTATAAGGAAGCTTTAGAAAGCTCTTCTGGGTGCTGCATGAAGATAGATTTGAGAGATGTTTTGAAGTACAGGTACTCCTTTACTTTCGGTGGGGTTACATCCTGATAAACCCATTGTAAAGTCAAAAAATTGTAAGTTGAAACATTATAAGCTAGGGACAGCGTACATGAGACTTTTCAGAGACATGTTTGACTCTATTGCAATAGTCCAGGCAACAGCTAGGAGGCTCTGCGCTGGACTGATGTGGTCGGGACATGGAGCACAGAGGATCTGAACAGTGTTTGCTGTCTTGCCCGAACACACTTCAGTAGGCACTGTGTCCAAACAAATGCAGAACAGAGAACACACAGCAGGGTTTTGGGTTTTTTTTCTTCCAAAAGTTATTAAGAGCTAACCTAGGGGTGGAAAACACAGTGTGACATTATAATACCCATTGTGGAGAATGCCAGCTTCAGCACACGGCAGAAGGGACGATGTGCTGACACAGTGACAGAAAGAACATAGCTTTAAGTGATAAAATTACACTTATTAAACAAAGGCACTATTTTAGGCACCACGTTCCACTGGATGGGGCAGCAAAAACAGATGGTGCAATGCAAATTGCTGGACTATGGTTCTCCAGAAGTGTGTCCTAACTTAGAATTTGGAATCCTTCAACTTGCCAAGTGCTGACAACTCATTCTGCCTATTCCACCACATATTAATTTGCATCCACGTCCACTGTTTAGGTTTTTAATTATAGAAGAAATACAATCACACGGTAAAAATTTGAAGGAAATGACACATTAGAGTATAAATTAAAAAGTAAATTTCTTCCTCTTCCACTACTACCTTCAGCTATAACTATACTTAACAATACCTCGCGGGTTCTTTTTGCGTTTTAATGGATATAAAACATTCATAAATCTATGTCCTTTTATACATCTTCGTTTTGATGTACGGAAATTAACTAATTCTCAGGAATAGAATTATTGTTTGTCTATGACTGTGTTCATTGAATTTTTAAAGCTTTTGCAAAACTGTTCTCCAAAAAAGTACTGCACACATTTTTTTCTGACCCAGAAGTTTTCAAAGTGTCTGCTTCCTTAAACTCTTGTCAACATGGAGTTTTAAACTTTAACATTTTTTCCAAACTGATACATGAAAATGCTTTTCATTTTTAGTCTTTACATATATTAAAATTTTAACTGACTTTTTATGTTCGTGTGGTAAAATTTACTCTTTCTGGAGTACAATTCTATGGATTTTCACAGACAATACAATGGTGTAATCACCGTAGCAATCACGATGTGGCCCAGCTCTGTCACCCTCCACCTCTGCTCTCCATCATGAGGCTCCACTGCCGTCAACACTGTTCCCAGCCCCCACTGGCAATCACTGATGTGTTTGTTCCTGTAATTTTGTCTTCTCCAGAAGGTACCATGAGTACATTGTTAGCTGCAGACTTGTCATAGATGGCCTTTATCGGAGTGAGTGAGTGCCCTAGTTTGCTAGTTTGATAATGATATTTTGTCATGAATGCATGTTAGATTTTGTTGATTGAGTCTTTCCCCATCTATTAAAATGATTATATGTCTTTTTCTTCTTTATTCAGTTGATATGGTGAATTACCTTTTGAACATTATATTCCTGCTATAAATCCTACTTGGTCATTATTTATTATCCATTATTTTAGATGTAAAATGAATTTCTTATAAAGAGTTTATAGTCAGATCCTATTTTTAAAAAATGGTCTTTTAATTGTCTCTTTTAATAAGTATGTTTGGATAACTTACATTTCATGTAATTATTGATATGGTTAAATTTTGTTTTACTATTTTTAAAAAATCTGTTTTCTGTTTGCATGTTTGGCTCCTTTAGTTTATGTTCCACCATTCTGACTTTACTGCCTTCCCATGGATTATGTTAATTTAATGTTCTATTTTATCTATTTTGGGAGTATACATCTTTTTAGTGATTGCTGTAGAAATTATAATATGCAAACATAACCTTTTAGTTTCCTTAGAACCATGTTTTAACATCAAGTAAAAGCAGGAGCCTCACAGTCATATTGGTTGCTTTACATTCCCTCACTTACGTTGTAGTTTTCCTATACATTTTAACAACATACACAGAAAACATCACTATACAATGTTATGAGTTTTGTTTCCTTCCTTCCTTCCTTCCTTCCTTCCTTCCTTCCTTCCTTCCTTCCTTCCTTCCTTCCTTTCTCTGTCTCTTTCTCTCTCTCTGTCTCTCTTTCTCTCTTTCTTTTTTTCTTTTCTTGAGACAGGGTCTGTTGCCCTAGCTGGGGTGCAGCAGTACAATCATATACTCATTGCAGCCTCAACCTCCCATTCAAGTGTGCCTCCTGCCTCAGTCTCCTGAAGCACTGGGACCACAGGTACACACCACCATGCCCAGCTCATTTTTAATTTTTTTGTAGAGATGGGGCCTCACTATGTTGCCCAGACTGGTCTAAAACTGCTGGACTCAACTAATCCTCCTGGTCCCACCTTCCAAAGTGCTGGAATTATAGATGCGAGCCACCATGCCCGTCTGAGTCTTGTTTTTAATGGTCTTACATATTTTAAAGATTTTTAAAAAGAGTAAAGTAACCCTTTATTTTAATCCAGATAGTTACCTTTCTGAAGCTCTTTCTTCATTCTTTAAATTACAGGTTTCTTTCTGGTATCATTTCCTGTAGTCCTGAAGTATGACCTTTAAATTGTCCTTTGAAGAAATTCTACTGGTGGAAAATTCTCTTGGTTTCTTCATCTGAGAATGTAATTACTTATCTGTCAGTCCTGAGGGATATTTGTGCTGGATATAGAATTCTGCACTGAGTTCTTCTCTTTCAGCACTTTCAATATCATATTCCCTTGTCTTCTACCCTGTGTGATTTCTGATGAGAAATATGTGGACATTTGAATTGGAGTTTCCTTACTTCTTTTTATTTCTCTAGTTGTTTACATGATTTTCTTTAACTTTGCTTTTGAGAAGTTGAATTATTATGTATCTGGATGTGGTTTTCTTTGAGTTTATCCCATTTGAGGTTCATTGAGCTTCTTGAATCTGTAAATTTTTCAATTTTACCATTTTGGGAAATGTTTGGACATTAGTAATACAATTTCTTTCTCTTCTGTTTCTGAGACTCCAGTGATATGAATGTTAGGCAAATGTGTCATTTTATTTTTTCTACAGATCACAAAAGTGCCATTTTTAACATTTTCTTCTCTCTTTTTTTCAGATTGGATCATTTATATTGATCTGTCTTCAAATTCACTGACTCTTCTACCATCTCTGTTATGCTACTAAACCTGCCCAGTGAATTTCTTATATAAATATTGTATTTTTAAGTTCTAAAATTTCATTTGTTTATTTCTTAGTTTCCATTTTCCTGCTGAGAACTGCTTGCATTTTTTTTTGATAGTATCTTTACCTTGGACATAGTTACATGTGCTACTTTAGCATCTTTGAATATTGTGCTGTGTAGGCTTGCAGTCCTTTTCAAATCCCAAGGAAAATGTTAATGTTTTCATTTTTTTGCAGCCAATCAACCCAGAAAGGGCAGATCACAGGTTCTTCCCTGCTTTCTGTGAGTACTGGCTCCACACTAATCTCCAATCTTAGATTGGTTTCAAACCTTTTGTTCTGCTACTCTGGGTCCGTTCTGCACGTGTGTCACTAAGGTATTAGTTTAAGACATAGGCACTAATTTAAATCTCAGTTTGGTTTCCAAAACCTTTGCTCTGTTGATTTGGGTCTGTTCTGCACCTCATAGCTCATGGATGAGCAAAGACTGTGTGGGTTCCTACACGGAATTCAGGGATCCCTTTCTCTTCTTAGGACTTCCCTCTCTGACCTGAAGGGGTGCCTTTTCTGATTCCTCTGGCTGGCAAGAAAAATTTTAGGTCTCCACCCACTTAGTAAAGTATCTTATTTCTTCAGTTGTTGCAGCGATTTTTCCTTAATTCTATAAGTATGTGATCATATCACCTATTAATAATAATAGCGTTGCCATATTCTTTGCCAGTATTGGCCATGTCTTGGCAAATGCTTTACCAATATTGGTTTATGGAGAGGACCACCTAAAGATGCAGTATCAAAGTTTTCCTTCCTTTCCAATTAAAAAGTACAGAAAAGTAGACAGGATAATACAAAGAACTCAAGTACTCCCTACCCACAATCAACAATTAACGTGGTGACATGTTTTGTTTTCAGATTCTTAAAAAATCTTCTTATGGGTATGTTTGCATCCTTCCCTGTTTTTCCTTCCCCAGGCCTAATTCCTCCCTTCTTCTCTAGAAATATCCACTATTATGAATTTTTCTGTATTTATACTTTTTACGTGAGATAGATATACATACAGAACTAGCTATAGATACACAGATATTCATAAGTAATCTATAGTAATGTTTAGTGATTTCATATTTTACACAAATTGTTTTATACTATTATATGCTTTTTACACTGTTTTATGTTTTTGAGATTTGTCTGTGTTGAGATATTTAAATCTTGTTAATTCACTGAACAATGTTAATATGCCACAATTTGTTTATCTATATCTTTAATAGTAAAGAGTGGGTATTCTCTGTTTTTACACTGTTACTTGTAAGACTTATGAATTTGATGTAGTTTGTGGTATGTGACCTTCTCTGATGGTGCTAAATTATTCATCAGAGTGATTGTAGCAATACTATGCAGTCTCAGTGGCAACATGTAAACACAGTATTCTTGTTTTATAAATCTGATTTCAGTGTAGCTTTGTAGTACAGGGTATTACTGTTCCGAGTGTGTGATTCTTACGGGTAGAACAAAACCTACAGGAAAGCAGTCTTTTGAATACTGCAGAAACAAGTATTTTGAACACTAGCTGTATGGCCAGAATATCTTTTAGAAGATTTCAATTGATAAAACACATATGCAAAATATTATTTCAACAGGAGCTATTCAACGTGTGAATAGGAGTGGCCAGGGGTCAGACGGTCATATGTCTAGGCTCACTTCTGTCACTAAATATAGAGAGGAGTTGAACAAATCATTTAACCTACGTTCTCTGAACTTCAGTTTACTTACTTATAATGTAGTGGTAAACAAATATATTCCCTGATAATCTTACACATTAATTGTGAAGTTCTTTTATTATGAAAAATTTACAACGTAGAGAAAACGTGAAATAATTATGTATAAACATCAACATATCTTTCAAGTAAAGTGGTTTTTTTTTTTTTTTCCTGTAAAAGATTGAATATTAAATGTTTTAGGCGGCTGGGCACAGTGGCTCACGCCTGTAATCCCAGCACTTTGGGAGGCTGAGGCGGGTGGATCACATGGTCAGGAGATCGAGACCATCCTGGCTAACATGGTGAAACCCTGACTCTACTAAAAATACAAAAAATTAGCCAGGTGTGGTGGCAGGCATCTGTAGTCCCAGCTACTCGGGAGGCTGAGGCAGGAGAATGGCGTGAACCCAGGATGCGGAGCTTGCAGTGAGCTGAGATCCGGCCACTGCACTCCAGCCTGGGTGACAGAGCCAGACTCCATCTCAATAAATAAATAAATAAATAAATAATTGTTAATATTTTGCCATATTTTCTATGTAAACCATTTGAATGATTTTAGTGCAAACCAATTGAAGAGATATGATATCCCTACTCTCTTTTAGTCTAAAATAGTCCATGCTTTTGTTCCCCATCATCTTTATTTTTCAAAGTCAGGGCTGATTGTTGTGTCTAGTGTCCAACACTCTGGAATTACAGGAACTTTTCCTTATTGGGTATTTAATGTTTCTCTCTATTTATATTATTTTCTGTGAATTAAAGTTGAGTCTAGATGACTTTTTAGATTCAGGGTAAACATTTTTGGCAAGAATCTTCCTAGGCAGTGCTGTGCACTTCATATCTCATCTCATCTGGAAGCGCATAACATCTGGCTGTCCCAGGTGGAAACTGACAGATTCTCCATCATGAAAGATGCACCATCCTTTTGCAATCAGCAAGTCAGCTCTGCAGGGACTCTTTGGCACCTTGCAAATATCCTATTTCCCAATTGCCATTCCTCTGAGGGTTTTAGCATTCATTGATGTTCATCTGAATCAACTGTTAGATTGGAGAATGTTTTTAATTGCTCTACAGATGGAAAGGATCTATTTATTTAAAAGGAATGTATAACTACTACCACTACTTCATAGAAACTATTACTCAAATAGGTTCATGTGGGACAGTAGTCCTGGTCTTACGTACTGTAGGTGTCTGTGGAGTGAATCAAGGTGTTCGGGGGCAGGAGGAAAATCAGTTAGCCCAGTGGACCCGGCCTCCCAAAGTGCTGGGATTACAGGCATGAGCCACTGTGCCCAGCCCAACAGTTATTAAATCTGCCTAGAGCGGGGGTTCAGCAAACCGTGGCTCATGGACCAATTCTGGCCAACTGCCTACTGTCTATGAGCTAAGGATGGATTTTACTGTTTTCAATCTTTTATAAATAAAAGATTCAAGGCATTCATAAAGCTCCAGCTTCCTTCTGCTGTCACCATGACAACAGGAGCAAGTCTGGCTGAAAGCTTGTCAGTTCATTAGGGCTTCTCATGCTTATGCTCCCAGTTCCAGTGAGAGGAAAATCCTTAACACTTACGATATTTAGATTAAATACAAGTGCCAGGGGCCTGGAGGACGGGGTGGCTTATAAAGATGTATCCTGCGAACTCCATTTGGCCAGGGATGACCTCAACACTGTTTTTTTTTTTTCTTTATTTAAAATAACAAGGTTACTATTTGCTATAATAGCTAATGCCTTGTTATTTTAAAAGTGTGGGTTTTCTTTTTTTAACAGCTTCACTCTGTATTATACTAATTGGATAGAGTGCATGTAAAAAAGAAAGAAAAGACTTACCTCCTTGGGGAAATTAAACAGCCTAGTGCTGAAAAAGCCAGTCTGTGAGGCTTCCATTTTTGGGGATAAGAAGGAGCAAACATACCTTTCCCTATGTGTTCCACTAAGTAAAGCTAAAATCCCACCCCCGGACATGATATATACACCAAATACAAGACTGCAAGGTGTAGAGGAAAAGGCAGAGCTACTAGGGACCTGGGGACTGAGGAATGTTCCAGGGTTCAGTTCATCTGGCTTTCTTTTTGACGTGTATATCCTGGACTGCCTTCTGGAGTAGCTAGGAACCCCAAACACCAAAAAACACAGACAAGAAAAGCCCCAAGAAAAACCAGCCCCCTCTAGTTAAAGGGCCAGGAAAGGGAGAGCCTAGCAAGACAGGGTGATAACTTTTAGGCAAAAACTCCAGCTAAACCCCATAGAAAATAAACTGCAGTTTTCTGTAGGCAAAAAGCTTAGTTTTTGCCTAGGCAGCTGCAGCTGACCCCAGCGTCATCTCTCTAGCAGGGAGCCTGAGTGTCCCGCCCCACCCAGCAGTCATAAGGTGCCCCGTCCCCAGTTTGACATTATACTACTTTTAGATAAAACGTAATCACTGAGAAAATTGGATAAAGGATACATAGGGCCTCTCTGTGCTATTTTTGCAACTTCTTATTATCATTTCAAAATGAAAAATTAAATAAAAATGGCCAGTCGGTTGGACGACATTTTTCCTTTTTCATGTGGGGGCTCCATAGTCACCTTGATGTCCATTGACTGGGTTTGGTGTCTTCTGGCAAAACAATTGGGATGAAGAGCTGCTTGCCTATTTAATTCTGATACAATGTCCCGAAATGTTAGGTCTGGACAGGGTGCTGCTTAGCACCGGGCAAGTTCATATTTACCTGAAAGATCCAGGGAACCTTTTGGTGCATCTATAGAAAAATAATCTGTGCTTATGAACAAGAGCCTCTGAAAGAAACAGGTATCAGGGACAAAGACAGGAAGCTTGGGAAACACTTTCATAACAAAACTCCACTCAATTCAATAAGAAGTCCTGATTCCCTTTCTTTCATTATTTATTTCAATGTAATTCAATGCAAATTTTATGTCAGGATGACGACATCTGAGAGGGCAGATGGCAAAGGGGAGCCCCACTTTCAGCCTTCAGAAAATACCCAGCACCCCTCACGACGCTCGGACAGGAAACACCCGTGACCAAGATAGACAAGGTCCATTCCCAAGGAACTTCCGTGAAAGTATCACACCTAGGACGTTGCTCGGAACCTTCTAGAAGCAGAGGAATGGAGAATTTTGGAAGGAATTCGGGGTTTCTAGCCTAAAGCAGAATGAAACACAGCAGTCCCAAGAACCCAAGAAAAGTTTAACATGGACAGTGGATTAGACTTGCCTCTCCCGATTCAAATCTGGAAACTAGTGGGAAATTTTCTACCACATTGTGCATAAAAAAGCAGGCTGCCTTAAGGAAAGCTCAGCTCGTCTTCCTTACATGTTTGCACAAAGATCACATTCTGTGAACACGGTGGACCAGCAAGCTCCCTCTCACGGCACCATGTCTGGACCCTTTGCCTGGTATGGAGCTCAGCAGATGCTGGGCACCGCCCGCCCGCCCCCTCCACCGCCCTGATTCTGCTGGCTGGAATTGCCAGATGAGACAGGAGACAGGTAGGTGTGAATGTCAGATCAACGGCGAGCCCATTTTTAGTGCAAGCATGGTCCTTGCAGTATTTGTCCTGCATTTGCACTTGCCAAATCTGGGAACCTCAGTTTCAGTGCACCCCTATCTCAGCTTCTTTGTTCTTTGGTTTCTACAGCTCCTGAAACTCTCAGAAAAAGGCTAGAGAATCACTCGACACTCTTCAGTCTCCTGTGCAGAGAGCTGGGAATGTTTAGGAATTCGCCTCCTCCCAGGACAATGGTGGACTGTGACTCACTGGTGCAGGAAGGGCATACTTAGCTCTCCTGCCTGTGTGGACACAGTCTGAGGTGTAAGCCAGCTCCAGAGCTCCTGGGGACCAGGTAGGCAGGGAATTGTCTGAGGTTGCACCCTGGCTTGATTCCTTCCCCTTCCCTCTTCTGCTTCCCACACCTCCTTACAGCTTTCCCTGTAGGGGACCCTTCCCGGATGAGTCACATGCAGGTGAATCTTATTACCAGAGTCCACTTCAGGGGAATGCAGCTCAAGACCATTCTGAAATAAAAGATGAGAAAATATCACTTGAGGCTAGGAGTTCGAGGTCAGCCGGGGCAACATAGCAAGACCCCCATTTCTACAAAAAATTTTAGATAAGAAAATTAGCCAGGCGTGGTGGTGCATGCCAGTAGTCCCAGCTACCTGGAAGGCTGAGGAAGGAAGATCACTTGAGCCCAGGAGGTCCAGGCTGCAGTGAGCCGAGATTCCACTGCTGCACTCCAGCCTGGGCAACAGGGCCAGACTCTGTCTGAAAAAAAAAAAAAGGTGGGTGAGAAAATAGAAAATAGATTTAGCCCTGACGAGTTGGTCCCCATGGTGTGAAAACTGCCTAAATAGACACAAACTCTGGAAATTCTTTCCTCAGATTACGGTTTGATGTTATTAATAGTAGATACGGCTTAGAGCGAATCCTCAAAACCCAACAGTATTGTTTATAACACGAAGTCTTTCTGAGAGTCAGAGTATTCTATTCTAAAGAAAAGTCAAGAAAGAGTTCTAAACACAGGGTCTCTGGGGAGCCACGCAGGCCCCTCATTCCTGCCTGGGCCTGCCACTGGCTGAGCAGCCAGGAGGTCCTGGGACCTTGTGGGGACTCCACTCTCGAGGGCCCCACATGGATTGGGCCCCAGCGTGTCGGGAGGGCACCCAAACTTCAGCGGGTGCCAGCGTCCCCATCGACGCCTTACTTTTGTAAAATTATCTCCGTGTGGGACTTTTTAGTTTTTTAAATTTTACCTTAAGTTCCAGGATACATGTGCAAACGTGTACGTTTGTTTCATAGATATATGCGTGCCATGGTGGTTTGCTGCAGCTATCAACCCTTCACCTAGGTATTAAGCCCTGTATGCATTAGCTAGTGTCCTGGTGCTCTCCGTAAACCCCACCCTGCCCCCACAGGCCCCAATGTGTGTTGTTTCAATCCTTGTGTCCATGTGTTCTCATTATTCAACTACTACTCTTGATTGAGAACATGCAGTGTTTGGTTTTCTGTTCCTGTGTTAGTTTGCTGAGGACAATGGCTTCTAGCTTCATCCATGTCTCTGCAAAGGACGTGATCTCATTCCTTTTTATGGCTGCATAGTATTCCATGGTGTATATGTATGGTGTATTTGTGCCACATTTTCTTTATCCATTCTATCATTGATGGGCATTTGGGTTGGTTCTATGTCTGCTATTGTAAATAGTGCTGCAATAAACATACATAGGCATGTATCTTTATAGTAGAATGATTTATACTCCTTTGGGTATACACCCAGTAATGAAATTGCTGGGTCAAACGGTATTTCTAGATCCTTGACGAATTGCCACACTGTCTTTCACAATGGTTGAGCTAATTTACATTCCCACCAACAGTTTAAAAGCATTCCTATTTCTCCACAACCTCAACCACATCCATTGTTTCTTGACTTTTTAATAATTGCCATTTTGACTGATGTGAGATGGTATCTCATTGTGGTTTTGATTTCCATTTCTCTAGCAATCAGTGATGTTGAGGGTTTTTTTCACATGTTTGTTGGCTGCATAAATGTCTTCTTTTGAGAAGTGGCTGTTCATATCTTTGCCCACTCTTTGATGGGGTTTTTTTTTTCTTGTAAATTTGTTTCAGTTCCGATATGGTTTATCTGTGTCCCCACCCAAATCTCATCTTGAATTCCCGTGAGTTGTGGGAGGGACCCAGTAGGAGGTAATTGAATCATGGGGGCACATCTTTCCCATGCTGTTCTCATGATAGTGAATAAGCTTCATGAGATCCGATGGTTACTATAAGGGGGAGTTTTCCTGCACAAGTTCTCTTTGCCTGCCACCATCCACATGAGATGTGCCTCGCACCTCCTTGCCTTCCGCCACGATTATGAGGCCTCCCCAGCCACGTGGAACTGTGAGTCCAGTTAAACTTCCCTCTTTTGTAAATTTCCCAGTCTCGGGTACGTCTTTATCAGCAGCATGAAAATGGACTTGTAAATCTGGATATTAGACCTTTGTCAGGTGGGTAGTTTGCAAAACTTTTCTCCCATTCTGTGGGTTTCCTATTCACTCTGATGACAGTTTCTTTTGTTGTGCAGAAGCTCTTTAGTTTAATTAGATCCCATTTGTCAATTTTAGCTTTTGCTGAAATTGCTTTGGGATTCTTGTCATGAAGTATTTGCCCATGCCTATGCCCTGAATGGTATTGCCTAGGTTTCCTTCTAGGTTTTTATGGTTTTTGGTTTTACATTTAAGTCTTTAATCCATCTTGAGTTAATTTTTGCATAATGTATAAGGGAGGAGTCCAGTTTCAATTTTCTGCATATGGTTAGCCAGTTTTCCCAGCACCACTTATTAAATAGGGAATCCTTTCCCCATTGCTTATTTTTGTCAGGTTTGTCGAAGAATAGATGATTGTAGATGTATGTTGTTATTTCTGAGGTCTCTGTTCTGTTCCATTGGTCTATATGTCTGTTTTGGTACCAGTATCATATTGTTTTGGTTACTGTAGCCCTGTAGTATAGTTTGAAGTCAGGTAGTGTGATGCCTCCAGCTTTGTTCTTTTTGCTTAGGATCGTCTTGGCTCTTTTTTGGTTCCATATGAAATTTAAAATAGTTTTTCTAATTCTGTGAAGAATGTCAATGGTAGTTTGATGGGAATAGCATTGAATCTATAAATTACTTTGTGCAGTATGGCCATTTTCATGATATTGATTTTTCCTATTCATGAGGATGGAATGTTTTTCCATTTGTTTGTGTCCTCTCTTATTTTCTTGAGCAGTGGTTTGTAGTTCTCCTTGAAGAGTTCCTTCACTTCCCTTGTTAGCTGTATTCCTACGTATTTTATTCTCTTTGTAGCAATTGTGAATGGGAGTTCATTCATGATTTGGCTCTCTGCTTGTCTATTGTTGGTGTATAGGAAAGCTTGTCATTTTTGCACATTGATTTTGTATCCTGAGACTTTGCTAAAGTTGTTTATCAGCTTAAGGAGTTTTTAGGCTGAGATGATGGGGTTTTCTAAATACAGGATCATGTCATCTGCAAACAGAGACAATTTGACTTCCTCTCTTCCTATTTGAATACCTTTATTTCTTTCTTTGTCTAATTGCCCTGGCCAGAACATCCAATACTAAGTTGAATAGGAGAGGTGAGAGAGGGCAACCTTGCCTTGTGCTGGTTTTCAAAGGGAATGCTTCCAGCTTTTGCCCATTCTGTATGATATTAGCTGTGTATTTGTCATAAATAGCTCTTATTATTTTGAGATATGCTCCACCAATACCTAGTTTATTGAAAGTTTTTAACATGAAGGAATGTTGAATTTTATCAAAGGCCTTTTCTGCAACTATTGAGATAATCATGTGGTTTTTGTCATTGATTCTGTTTATGAGATGAATTACATTTATTGATTTGTGTATGTTGAACCAGACTTGCATCCCAGGGATGAAACCAACTTGATCCTGGTGGATAAGCTTTTTGATGTGCTGCTGGATTTGGTTTGCTGGTATTTTATTGAGGATTTTTGCATCAATGTTCATCAGGGATATTGGCTTGAAGTTTTTGTTTTTTTGTTGTGTCTCTGCAAGGTTTTGGTATCAGGATGATGCTGGCCTTGTAAAATGATTTAGGGAGGAGTCCCTCCTTTTCAATTGTCTGAAATAGTTTCAGAAGGAATGGTACCAGTTCCTCTTTGTACCTCTGGCAGGATTAGACTGTGAATAGACTGTGAATCCATCTGGTCCTGGAATTTTTTTTTTGGTTGGTAGGCTATTAATTATTGCCTCAATTTAAGAAGTAGAATTCAGGTATTCTGCTTCTTCCTGGCTTAGTCTTGTGAGGGTGCATGTGTCCAGGAATTTATCCATTTCTTCTAGTTTGTTTGCATAGAGGTGTTTATAGTATTTTCTAATAGTAGTTTGTATTTTTGTGGAGTCGGTGGTGATATCCCCTTTATCATTTTTTATTTTGTTTATTTGATTCTTCTCTCTTTTCTTCTTTATTAGTCTAGCTAATAGTCTATTTCATTAATTTTTTCAAAAAACCAGCTCCTGGATTCATTGATTTTTTGAATGGCTTTTCATGTCTCTATCTCCTTCAGTTCTACTGTGATCTTAGCTATTTCTTGTCTTCTGCTAGATTTGAATTTGTTTGCTCTTGCTTCTCTACTTCTTTTAATTGTGATGTCAGGGTGTCAATTTGAGATATTTCTAGCTTTCTGATGTGGGCATTTAGTGCTATAAATTTCCCTCTTAACACTGCTTTAGCTGTGTTGCAGAGATTCTACTACGTTGTCTCTTTGTTCTCATTGGTTTCAAATAACTTCTTGATTTCTGCCTTAATTTCATTATTTACCCAGGAGTCATTCAGGAGCAGGTTGTTCAATTTCTTTGTACTTGTGTTGTTTTGAGTGAGTTTCTGAATCCTGAGTTTAATTTGATTGCTCTGTGGTCTGAGAGACTATTTGTTATGATTTCAGTTTTTTTTTGCATTTTCTGAGTGAGGAGTGTTTTACTTTCAATTATGTGGTCAATTTTAGAATAAGTGCCATGTGGCACTGAGAAGAATGTATATTCTGTTGATTTGGGATAGAGAGTTCTGTAGATGTCTGTTAGGTCCACTGGATCCAGAGCTGAGTTCAAGTCCTGGATATCCTTGTTAATTTTCTGTCTTGTTGATCTGTCTAATATTGACAGTGGGGTGTTAAAGTCCCCCAGTATTATTGTGTGGGAGTCTCTGTAGGTCTCTAAGAATTTGTTTTATGAATCTGGGTGCTCTTGTATTGGGTGCATATATATTTAGGATAGTGAGCTTATTGCATTGATATCTTTACCATTATGTAATGTCCTTCTTTATCTTTTTTGGTCTTCGTTGGTTTAAAGTCTGTTTTGTCAGAGACTAGGATTGCAACCCCTGCTTTTTTTTTTTTTTTTTTTTTTTTTTTGCTTTCCATTTGCTTGGTAAGTTTTCTTCCAACCCTTTATTTTGAGCCTATGTATGTCTTTGCATGTGAGATGGGTCTCTTGAATACAGCACATCCATGGGTCTTTAATCTTCATCCAATCTGCCAGTCTGTGTCTTTTAATTGGGGGCATTTATCCCATTTACATTTAAGGTTAATATTGTTATGTATAAATTTATCCTGTCATCATGATGCTATCTGATTATTTTGCACACTAGTTGATGCAATTTCTTCATGGTGTCATTGGTCTTTATATTTCGGTGTGTTTTTGCAGTGGCTGGTACCAGTTTTTCCTTTCCATATTTAGTGCTTCCTTCAGGAGCTCTTGCAAGACAAGCCTGGTGGTGACAAAGTCCCTCAGCATTTGCTTGTCTGAAAAGGATTTTATTTTTCCTTTGCTTATGAAGCTGAGTTCGTCTGGATATGAAATTCTGGGTTGAAAATTCTTTTTTTTAAGAATGTTGAATATTGGCCTCCACTCTCTTCTGGCTTGTAGGGTTTCTGCTGAGAGATCTGCTGTTAGTCTTATGGGCTTCCCTTTGTAGGTGACCTGATCTTTCTCTCTGATTGCTCTTAACAGTTTTTCCTTCATTTCAACCTTGGAGAAGCTGACGCTCATGTGTTTTGGGTTGATCTTCTTGTGGAGTATCTTAGTGGTATTCTCTGTATATCCTGAATTTGAATGTTGACCTGTCTTGCTAGGTTGGGGAAGTTCTCCTGGATAATATCCTGAAAGGTGTTTTCCAACTTGGTTCCATTCTCCCCATCTCTTTCTGGTACACCAATCAATTGTAGATTTGGTCTTTTTACATAGTCCCATATTTCTTGGAGGTTTTGTTCATTCCTTTTCATTCTTTTTTCTCTAACCCTGTTTGCCTGCCTTATTTCAGCAAGATGGTCTTCAATCTCTGATATTCTTTCTTCTGCTTGATTGATTTGGTTATTGATACTTGTGTGTGCTTCACAAAGTTCTTATGCTATGTTTTTCAGCTCCATCCGGTTATTTATGTTCCTCTCTAAACTGGTTATTATAGTGAGCAGCTCCTGTAACCTTTTATCAAGGTTCTTAGCTTCTCTGCATTGAGTTAGAACATGCTCCTTTTCCACAGCAGAGTTTTTTATTATTCATCTTCTGAAGCCTACTTCTGTCAATTCATCCATCTCATTCTCTGTTCAGTTCTGTGCCCTTGCTGGAGAGGTATTGCAATCATTTGGAGGAGAAGAGGCACTCTGGCCTTTTGGGTTTTCAGCATTTTTTTTCATTGATTCTTTCTCATCTTCATGGGTTTGTCTAGTTTCGATCTTTGAGGCTGCTGATCCTCAGATGAGGTTTTGCGGGGACTTTTTTGTTGATGATGTTGTTGTTGCTTTCTGTTTGTTTGTTTTTCTTTCAATAGTCAGATCCCTCTTCTGTAGGGTCAGGTGGTTTGCTGGGGATTCATTTCAGGCCCTATTCATCTGGTTCACTCCTGCACCTGGAGATGTCACTCAAGGAGGCTGGAGAACAGCAAAGATGGGTGCCTGCTCCTTCCTCTGGGATTTCTGACCTTGAGGGACACCAACCTGATGCCAGTAGAAATGCTCCTGTATAGGGTGTCTGCCAACTCCTGTTGGAGGGTCTCACCCAGTGGGGTGGCAAGGGGAGCAGGACCAGTTTAACCAAGCACTTGGCTGTCCCTTGGTGGAAGAAGTGGCTGTGCTGGGGGGAAACTCACTCTTTTGCACTGCCTGGGTTCCTCAAAACTAGCAGGAGAAAAGACTAAGTCTGCTGGTTTGTGGAGACTACAGCCACCCTTCCCGCTAGGGGCTCAGGCCCAGGGAGCTCAGAGTTCTATCCCTGAGCCCCTGGCTGGAGTTGCTGGAGTTCCTGTAGGGAGGCCCTGCCCAGTGAGGAGGGAGGGGTCAAGGTCAGGCCTGAAGAGGCACTCTGACTGCAGTCTGGCACAGCCGGCATGTTGGGCTATGGAGAATACCTCCTGGGACCAAGCCGTCCAGCCTCCCTGGTTCCAGCAGTGGAAAAGTACAGCCTGGAGATATAGAGATGTGTGGGACATTTTTAAATGCCTCTGGTCAGTTGCTTTCTCCCCTCGTCACCAAAATGAGTCCCAGGAAGCTCCTGAGCATCTGCGGCCCTCACGCCCACCCTGCCCTATTCCGAGGTGGGGCAGATGGCAGAGGATACAGCTCCTGTCCCTCCTAAGTGCCTGGAAGAGGCAGAAAACAAAGCAAAAGCCATGCTACACACCAGAGAGGGGCATTTGACACCCAATAAAAGGTGTTTCATTCCTCCAGGGGGAATACACTTTAAGACAAAACATTTTCACAGACAGGCAGGTGGAGGGGATGAAGAAATTTGACTCAGGGGTGATGCCAGCTTGGGGAGCTGTGTGGGTGCATTTGAGTGACATGCCTGCTTGCTGGCATGGCAACAGCTCCACTCTGGTTTTCTTTCCCTCAGTCCCTCCTGAAAATTGTGCAGGTAAAGGATCTGGGCTTGCTTTTGTTTTTTCTTGTCTCAAGCATAATGGGCTTTTCTTGCTCCTGAGACTCAGGCCCAGCTGGGTCTCAGGAGCAGGTAGGAGACATCCCCTGGAAACACGTGAACAAAGCACTAAAATCAGTCGTTTCCACTGATTGGATGCCTATAGCATAACAAGAACTTTATATATATGTGTGTAATATGTGTATATGTATATCTATCATATGTGTATATGATCTCATTTAATTTATTATTATATACATTTTATAGTAAGGAAAATCAAGACTTCAGGAATTAGCTTGCTCAAGTTCAGTTAAGTAGAGAGGGAGGAGCTGGGATTCTAGCCCTGTTTGTCTGTTTACAAACTCCCGCATCTACTCCTTGCACAGAACTAGTAGGACTAGCACTTCTCTTTTTGTCCATCTAAAAGAGAAGCCACAGGAAGGGGCCCTGACATATAAGCCCTTTTCTCCAGTTTCCACTGGTGGCCCCAGCCAGCTTCAGTTTCCATGACTGATTTGTTGTAAATAAAACCTTGGAGGTGTGCAGTCAGGGATTTCACCAAGCACCCATCCCTGCTCTGGATACGAAGACAATTGTCTCCCGACAAGGAAAAAGTTGAGCTTGTATTTGGATCGATGTGTTTGTTACTTAAACAAAGACAGCATCAACTAAGAACTGGAACAAAATGTCCCCTGTGCTCTGAAATTCCACTGTTATGAAATATTGTCTGAGCTACCACAGCACTGATGAGGTTACCTTTTAATATACAGACACAACTATGTGGAATCCCAGTCGATTTCTTGCTGAACTATTATAAAACGTTGTTTACCTTCATGTCATTTTTTTTTTTAATGTTTGCTTTCCACTCATCCAGACTGCACCAAGCTGATGACTGACCTACTTTCGCTGCAGTGCTGGGTTTGCTTTTAATTATAGCAATTACAGTGCCCAGATCACTGGCATCATCCCAGGATGTCGCGTTTTTTTTTATGTTATTGTTACCCAGATTACACAGCTTTTGTGCCAACATGAAGCCTTCTAATGACCCAGGGATGGGGCTGGCGGTGCTATAGACATGTTAGAGGTCAGCGCAAGTCTGTTTTCAGGGTTTCTCCAGCAGCTGCTGGACTGACTCCATTGTGGAGAACTGATACTTGTGCTGCCCTGTAATGTCCTAGACAAGGAAGGATTCTCTAAGGAGACCCAGCTTTAAGGAGAGTGAGCCATCTGAGTTCTAAAAGAGTTTTCAGAGTGAAACTAAAATCTTGCCAGAAAGAACTAATTTCCAGATGCCTTGTTCTTCCTTCTTTCTCCTTCTCTCCTTTGCTGCCTTCCTTCCCTTCTTACTGTTAATGTCTATCTCAGTCGCCTCAAGTGGACATAATAAATATCAGAGACTGGATGGCTTAAACAACAACATGTATTTCTTGCAGTTCAGGAGTCTGCAATTCCAAGATCAAAGTGCCAGCAGATTCGGTGTCTGGCGAGGGCCACCACTTGGTTCATAGTTGGCCATCTTCTCATTGTATCCTCACATGGTGGAGGGCACAGAGAGGAGCAAGCTCTCTCCTGTATCTTCTTATAAGGGCACTAAGCCCACTCATGAGGGCCCTATCCTCATGACCTAATCATCTTCCAAAGGTTTCATCTCCTAACACCAGCCCACTGGGAATTGGACCTCAACATATGAATTTTGGAGACACCTAAACATCCCATTAATGGTAGTACCCAAATTCAAAACATCTATTGAGCAACCTGTTTACAAGAACTGGCAATAATAGTAATAGGTACCATTTATGGAGGTTGCACTATAGGTAAGAATTAACTCCGTTCATCTTTCTGTCAATCCTAAACAGTCAGGATTCTTATTAACCCTACTTTTCAGATAGAAAAACTGTGGCAGATGGAGATAGGTGAACTAACCTTTCTGAGTTGCAGGAGCAGGGTTCTGATGCAGGTGATCTGCAGCCTCCGCAGTGAGCTCTCCCGTTGCCAGAACACAGTAGAACGCCAGTGTAGACAGCTGCCTGGGGAGTGGCCCTCACCCCCACAGAGCTCAAGGGAGGCTGGGAGTCTAACATCCCAGAGTCACAAAGCTTTACCACTCAGAGGGAAACCAGCCCCAAATTAATTAAATTGATAGTATAGAAAAGAGGGTGGTGATTAACGCTTCTTATTCTTCTAGTTTGATGAAACACACATAGGCAAATCTAATTAATTCTCACCTCCACAGTAGGGCCTGGGATGACTCAGACAGCGAGGTGCAGAGTTAATCTCGGATGCTTCTTATAGGAAAGCTGAGCATGTGGCCCTACCTAACAGAACTCCATTTTCAAGTTTCAAGCCCCTTCCAGAAGCAAACACTAATTTACTTAGAAATCCTTGATATGCTAATTACAAATCACTCTCACCTACTCATTAGAGTAACTCCCCCAAGGAATTTCCCCTTCCTTTAGCTCCATACTAATTACAGGTCTATTCTTAAAGTACAGCAGAATGGTAAAGAATGAGCGATCAGGGTTGGAATCCAGACCCTTCCATTCACTGACTGTCATTTTGGACAAGTTACTTAGCTTTTGTGAGTCTCAGGTTTTTTACCTGTAACATAGTGATAACTATATCCTTCTCTGGTCTGCAGGACGTGAAGAAATGACGGTCAATTCCTCTGACGAGGCCAGGGAGAGTTTGCAATACACAATGCTGGTCGGTACTCATGCATCTGGATTTTGACTTTTCATTAATTCCAACTACTCTCCTTCTAATACACATAAATATGAGAGGATTTTTCTTGTTTCTTTCTTTACTCATACAGATTTCTTTCGGTAAAGAAATCTATCTAATACTGTGCAGTGATTATCCTGGTATTCCATTGAAGTTGTTTAATTATAAAATGGTGAGGGCAGAAGTGAGACCAGAGATTTCTCTCCACATCAGTAGTTAGAGAGGAATGTGTCCCCTCCCATCGCGTCACATGAATCAGACTAGTTTTTCAAAGGCTGTAAGGAATTCTGTGGTTTATTGATACATCTTTTCTTCTCTGATAGTCAGAAGAGCAGTTTCCTTGCTTTTTAGGATATTTATAAAGAATGACCTTTAGTCTTTGCTAAGTGGCTCTTGTGACCATCTGCTCCATGAAATGCGGGGATTCGTCAGACATTACACCTGCGCACTTTTGTCTTTCAGTCTGGGTGAGAGGAAAAGCCAGTGTTGGGGTGGAGTTCAGTGGGCCTCAGCGAAGGTAAGACAAAGTGCTGATGGGCCCAAAGACAGGGAGAAGCAAGCCCTGCCGAGGGGATGAGGAAAAGCTTTGCGGACAAGCCCTGCCGAGGGGATGAGGAAAAGCTTTGCGGAAGAGGTTTGCTTGGTGCAGGATTCAAAGACCGAGAAGAGTTCTGGCAGCCTGAAAGGAGAAGGTAGAAAATCCCAGAAAAAGAGTGTATCAGTGAAAACACAGATGCGAGAAGCTGCAATGCACTCTCAGGCACTGACACAAGGGTGAGCTCTTCACAGGGAGGGCAGCTGCAGAGCCAAGACACATGGCTGCAGGCTGCACAGTTGTTATCGTAGGAAGGCTCTGGAATATGGGATTTAACTGGCAAGAAATGCTGGGCCATCTACAGGTTCCAAGAAACGGCATTCTTCGGAGTGGCTTCTTGTGGGCCAGGCTTTGTCAACTCCACAGGACTGTTCCTGCTGTCTCTGAACTTCAAGTCCCCAGATAATACAGGCATCAGGACCAGGCTCCTGGGAGGATATTAAAGGTCCACCTACTCCGATCTGCCAGCTTGAGAATTGCTTCCTAGGGACAGCTAAGCTGACACTCAAGGATGTCAGGAAAGAGGTGGGCGAAGTTAGGAAAACAGGTCAGGGTAGACAGAGCAGAATGTGCAAAACCGTGTTGGTGGGAGAGAGCTTGGTGCATTTGGGAAGCTGAAGACAGCTTATTAAGGTTCAGGGTGAAACAATGGGAGAGAAGCAGGTAATGTGGCTGAGAGGGCGAGCATGGATCAGATCATGATGTGCAATTTAAGTCATGGCAAAGGTTTATGTTTCATTTCAGGAAGCATTGGTTTTGTTTGGTTTTGTTTTTTTTGACAGAGTTTCACTCTTGTCACCCAGGCTGGAGTGCAATGGCGCTGTCTCACCTCACTGCAACCTCTTCCTCCCAGGTTCCAGAGATTCTCCTGCCTCAGCCTCCCGAGTAGCTGGGATTACAGGTGCCTGCCACCATGCCCGGCTATTTTGTTGTTGTTGTTGTATTTTTACTAGAGACAGGGTTTTGCCATTTTGGCCAGGCTGCTCTTGAACTCCTGACTGCAGGTGATCCACCCACCTCGGCCTCCCAAAGTGTTGGGATTACAGGTGTGAGCCACCGCGCCCAGCCCAGCATTGATTTTAAGGAGGAAAATGACACAGTTTCAGCTCTTGCATTTCAGACATTGGCCATGATACGGAGCATGTGTCTGAGGGAGACAAAGCAGCGGAGTGGAATGGCTTCAATACAGGTGGAGTTCATAGCAATTGGTCTGGGCATGAGAAGTAAAAAACAATTAAATTAAAACCAGGTGCAAAGGGTCCAGACTTTGCAATGGGATAAACAGCAGTGCTGTGGCCTGACTTAGAGGCCAAGGCACAGGTATGTTTATCTGGGGGCGTGTGATCTGTTTAGCTCTTGGCACACAGAGCTTGAAGTTTTTGAGACGTCCTAGGTGAGATTTCAGTGAGACATTCAGGGATGGATCTGTGGTACCAACCCTGGCTTGAGATATGCTAGCAAGTAGATGGGAGTTGGAAACAAGAAAGAAAGTAAAATAGCCCAACAAGTATGTAGACTATGAAATGGGTTCAAGATGCCTGTAAGGAACCAAGACTGGAGGAAGGGCTGTGGTCCTGGAAGCAGGAAGAACATGCAGTGAGTTGGGCAGACACAGTGGACCGGCACTCCACCTGCGTGTCACCCTTTCTCCAGTGTGAGACATTGGAACATACGTAAACAAGCAGCAGAAACATTTTCCAGAGGCCCTTGCAACTAAGGCCTGAAATCATAGGTAGCTTCTGCAGGTAGGTGGACATGGACAGCTGGTGGACATGGACAGCTGGTGGACATGGACAGCTGGTGGACATGGACAGCTGCAGGAAAGCAGAGGTCACCTTCCTGCTGGTCCTGCTGGCATGAGCTGCAGGCCCTGGGAGTCGGGGTGGTTGTGACGGCCGGACTCAGCATTCCGGTGGGTTGTCACCAGCTCTGTACAAACAGAGAGGTGGGTGTGGAGGGCACAGTGTGACCACAGCAGCAGCCTCCCTGCCTCTGGATCCTGCTTTATCGACATGCCTCTAAGCTCTGCATCTCAGCAGAAGTCCACTGACCTCTGCTTCTGTAGTTCATTCAGTGATTTCTGTTATGCAACTAATTTCTTGGATTAAATTTTTTTTTTTCTTCTTGAAATACCCAGCCTTTCTGTTTTCTTACATGGAACTGGGACTGTTGAAGGGATTTAAGGAAGTAAGGAAGATAATATTTCAACAAGGGGGGCATGTCTCAGTATCACATGTTGCCAAGGTGAAATGTAAACAATGTCTACTGGACTTGAAGGTTGTTCTCTACAAAGAGGTTCCAGCAGCTGGGCACAGTGGCTCAAGCCTGTAATCCCAGCACTTTGGGAGGCTGACGTGGGTGAATCACCTGAGGTCGGGAGTTCGAGACCAGTCTGGCCGACATGGCGAAACCCTATTTCTACTAAAAATACAAAAATTAGCTGGGTATGGTGGCACATGCCTGTAATCCCAGCTACTCAGGAGGCTGAGGCAGGAGAATCACTTGAACTTGGGAGGTGATTGCAGTGAGCCGAGATTGTGCCACTGCACTCCAGCCTGGGCAACGAGAACAAAACTCTGTTTCAAAAAAAGAAAAAGAGTTTTCAGGGGTGTGATGGGGCAGGCAGCAGGGCTACCTGGACAGGTGAGTACCTCATGACAGGCTGGGGTTTGGTACTCCCTCAGTGGTCCTTAATTAATTATTTAACAACTATTAACAGATACTGTAAACTCCATTAGGCTCAGAACTCATAGGTCAGCTGTCCCCTAGACCTGAGCTACTATAACAACTTACCTTCGATTGAATGGCTAACAAGCAACAGAAATTTATTACTCACAGTTCTGGAGCTTGGGAGTCCTAGATGAAAGTGCCAGCAGATTCAGTGTCCGGTGAGGGCTTCTTGCATCATAGGCGGTGCCTTCTTGCTATGTTCTCACATGGCTGAAGGGGCAAGGGAGCTTTTACAAGGGCACTATAAAAGCTTTTATAAGGGCCCCACCTCCCAATGCTACCACCTTGGCAGTTAGGATTTCAACATATACATTTTGGGGAGACACAAATATTTAGTCCACAGCATTCCCTCTGTACAAGAGCTTTGTTGAAAATGAAGAAATCACTGAAGACTGTGTTGGGGAGAGAGTGAAGAGGACTAACATAGCATAAAGCGTTTCACACGAAGACACCTTGATTGGACATGCTTCTTCCTGGAGATTCTTTATTTCTTTTCCATGACTACTTTGTCTACTTTGCCCTTCTTGTGTGCTTTGGCCAACCCACAGGGCCCCTGACTCTCTCCAGACATCCCGTTCCCTTCTTAGACCTGCTCCCTGTCTTGTGCAGCGATTGATCATGGTGGAAGCATTGGTTTCCAAGCTTGCACCCATCATTATTCATTACTCATGAGTGTGCTCCATTAGCTCTGCGTAAATCAGTCAATCAAGCTTCTGGGATCAGCTCTCTCTAGATGCATGAGCCTTTATAAAGAATGAAAAACGTTTACTTGTCATCCCTTCAAACTCATATAAGGAATTTCTTACATACGCTGAAAAAGAATATGAGTAATATGCATTCCACTGATCACATAAGAAGACTCTAGTAGATACTTAAGTTCATTGGTAGAAGATTTAAACTTTTAATTGTGATGTTTACTGCTTCCTTATAAGTAAATGGGTAGTGGAGAGAAAATAAAAATTATTAGGATGTGGAGGTCAAGAAACAAAGAGGCTGAGTTTTAGATGGTGTGTTAGGCAGTTATTGTATTACTGTAAAGAAATATCTGAGACTGGGTACTTTATAAAGAAAAGATGTTTAATTGGCTCGTGGTTTGGCAGGCTGTACAGGAATTATGGCACCAGTATCTGCCTCTGGTGAGGCATCAGGAAACTTACTATCATGATGGAAGGCAAAGGGGGAGCCAGCCATCACACGGCAAGAGCGGGAACAAGAGAGAAGGGAGGAAGAGTCACGCTCCTTTAAACAACCAGCTCCCACCTGAACTTACAGAGCAAGAAATCACTTATTACCACGGGTATGGCACCAAGCCATTTATGAGGTATCCACCCTCATGACACAAACATCTCCCACCAGTCCTCACCTCCAACCTTGGGAGTCCCGTTTAACATGGGATTTGGAGGGGACAAAACACCCAGACCACATCAGATGGGTCATCCATGAGAATGGTGAGGGACCCAGGCTGACAGTGTCACTGTGGGTGGCAAGGAGGGTGGTGGACCCAGAGCTGATGTGATCAGTGAGTGAATGGGAGAGAGGACACGGGGTGGCCAGGCTTTGGATGGGTGGATGAGAGTGGAGGGGCTTTCGGATGATACTATGAAAATGGCATTGGGAGACAGAGAAAGCCCCTCACTATACTTTTGTTTGGGAAAATAAAGGTTGCATTAATATGTAAAAGAACAGGAATCAAAGCTTGCTGGAAAGCTGGTTCAGTGGCCCAGAAAAGAAACAATGAGGGATTTCACAGCGTCTGCGAGAGGACTGGAGCACGGATGGACTATGTACCAGCTGCTCCGCTACGGATGCTTTTCTAAGGTAACCTCAGTGGCAGTGGGAATTAGAAAGAGGGTCAGGGTAAGACCAGTACCGAGCTCTGAAATCTCATGACGGAGCACGACACAGGCTGAAAGCCAGGCTCACGACATGCCCAATACTGTCCAGGGAACTGCGCCGGAGAGCGTCTTGGGAGCCAGGATTCCTCCGTCATGTGAGGCTGTCATCCCAGTGCATTCTCCCAGGTCATGGCGAAATGTAGGGCAGTCGGTTGTGTGGGCTCACTATTGCATATGAAGAAAATGGTAGAGACTCTAAGCCAATAACAAGATACATAAGATGTGGGCTCACTATTGCATATGAAGAAAATGGTAGAGACTCTAAGCCAATAACAAGATACATAAGATATGGGCTCACTATTGCATATGAAGAAAATGGTAGAGACTCTAAGCCAATAACAAGATACATAAGATGTGGGCTCACTATTGCATATGAAGAAAATGGTAGAGACTCTAAGCCAATAACAAGATACATAAGATGTGGGCTCACTATTGCATATGAAGAAAACGGTAGAGACTCTAAGCCAATAACAAGATACATAAGATGTGGGCTCACTATTGCATATGAAGAAAACGGTAGAGACTCTAAGCCAATAACAAGATACATAAGATGTGGGCTCACTATTGCATATGAAGAAAACGGTAGAGACTCTAAGCCAATAACAAGATACATAAGATGTGGGCTCACTATTGCGTATGAAGAAAACGGTAGAGACTCTAAGCCAATAACAAGATACATAAGATGTGGGCTCACTATTGCGTATGAAGAAAACGGTAGAGACTCTAAGCCAATAACAAGATACATAAGATGTGGGCTCACTATTGCGTATGAAGAAAACGGTAGAGACTCTAAGCCAATAACAAGATACATAAGATGTGGGCTCACTATTGCGTATGAAGAAAACGGTAGAGACTCTAAGCCAATAACAAGATACATAAGATGTGGGCTCACTATTGCGTATGAAGAAAACGGTAGAGACTCTAAGCCAATAACAAGATACATAAGATGTGGGCTCACTATTGCATATGAAGAAAATGGTAGAGACTCTAAGCCAATAACAAGATACATAAGATGTGGGCTCACTATTGCGTATGAAGAAAATGGTAGAGACTCTAAGCCAATAACAAGATACATAAGATGTGGGCTCACTATTGCGTATGAAGAAAACGGTAGAGACTCTAAGCCAATAACAAGATACATAAGATGTGGGCTCACTATTGCATATGAAGAAAACGGTAGAGACTCTAAGCCAATAACAAGATACATAAGATGTGGGCTCACTATTGCGTATGAAGAAAACGGTAGAGACTCTAAGCCAATAACAAGATACATAAGATGTGGGCTCACTATTGCGTATGAAGAAAACGGTAGAGACTCTAAGCCAATAACAAGATACATAAGATGTGGGCTCACTATTGCGTATGAAGAAAACGGTAGAGACTCTAAGCCAATAACAAGATACATAAGATGTGGGCTCACTATTGCGTATGAAGAAAACGGTAGAGACTCTAAGCCAATAACAAGATACATAAGATGTGGGCTCACTATTGCGTATGAAGAAAACGGTAGAGACTCTAAGCCAATAACAAGATACATAAGATGTGGGCTCACTATTGCATATGAAGAAAATGGTAGAGACTCTAAGCCAATAACAAGATACATAAGATGTGGGCTCACTATTGCATATGAAGAAAATGGTAGAGACTCTAAGCCAATAACAAGATACATAAGAAAATGGTTAGCTATGGAGTGTGGAAGGCGAAAGAGCAAAGGGGACAGGATTAGCAGAGACACATCTCTGAAAATACTTTTAAAGATAAACTTGACTTTTGAACTGGGTGTGTGTGTGTGTGTGTGTGGTGTCCGTGTGTGTCTCTCTGTATGTATGTGTTCATGTGTGTATGGATGTTCAAACATATGTGAAATTTCCAAAAAGTTAAATCAGAGAGAATAAAATAAACCCTAACATTGAACACAAACTGAAACAATAAATCTAAATTTGTATCAAATTGATAACCTGACTATATTGGGAAAAACTTATTTTAAAGAATCCTTAAATATAGTTCTCTGGCTGAATATATTTAGCAGGACATATTCTAAAGACAATGAGTACTAAAAATAAATTTTAAAACTCATTTGATAGTTTATTGTTAATAATATTGGCATTGTAATTCTGAATTATTTAATGTATACTATAGGATAAAGCAAATAAATAAATATATTAACATTATTAGGAACCAGGATTTTACTGTAAGATTAAAAAACAAAGAAGGTAACAAAAAACTTTATAATATTAATTTTTAAAAATTGTATCTTTTGTAGATGTGAGGTCTCAGCATGTTGCCCGGGCTGTTTTCAAACTCTTGGGCCCAAGTGATCCTCCCACCTCAACCTCCCAAAGTGTTGGGATTACAGGTGGGAGTCACTGCACTGGGCCTATGGTATTAAACTTTAATTGTGAATACCACAAGTATGGATTCCTGGTTTGAAAAAGATATTCCTAGCTTTGTCTCCTGAAAGGGGTTAGAAGCAATGACGTCTCAATAGAAGGGAGCACACACAGTCCCTACATTTCCCACATCAAGACAACCAGGCTTCCTTGAGAAATGCTGAGACCAGCTTGGACAGGAAAAGAACAAAATGAGCCTGAGATGCCCTGTGGAGCCAGAAGGCAAGGAAGCCACAAAGACTCAGAGTGATGAAAAGAGGATACGAACCCCGTATTTGAAAGGGCTCACACTGGCAGGATTGGGACAATCTGAGCAACACAGGATAATGAATGTAATTGATAGTTGCACCTTATGGGCAACAAGTATTTTCTGTGATGGCTATGCATGCCTGTGTGCGTGTGTGCATATGTGTGGGTGTGTGCCTGAGATCCCATATGTTCTGTGCTCTCGGTACGATGTGACTAAAATTCCTCTTACAGAGATGAAGACGCTATGTGTCTGCCTTGAATCCAGACCTGTGCCTGTGGCTACTGCAGCCTAGAGAGCACAGCAGTGATGCTATGTGACTTCTGAGATGAGGTCATAAAAATTAAAACTTCTGTCTCTCTCTCTTACTGAGAAAGCTTGTCCTTGACACCCATGGTGTGAAGAAACCAAAACAAGCACATCTAGAGAGAGCACATGCAGAAGATATGATGGGGCAAGTAACTGAGGCCCCCGGTACCCCCAGAATCAACTGCAGGTCATTCCCGATCTGTCCTTCCAATCTTCTGGCTGAAGGCTGAGAATGAGCAGTGATGGGCCATCCCTCTGTCTCTTATTCAAATTCCTGATCCACAGGATTGGCAAGTACAATAAACCCTACTTTTATGCTACCGTATTTTGAGAGGATTCTATTTATTTTACTGTATTTTGAAATTGTGGTAAAAATACATATAGCATAACATTGACCGTCATAACCATTTTTAAGTGCGCATGCAGTTTAGTGGCAGCGAGTACATTCACACTGTTGTGCGACCATCACCACCGTCCGTTCACAGAGCTCTTTCTGTCTTGCCAAACTGAAACTCTGTAGCCATTAAACACTCACTCCCCTTCTCCCCTCCCCCCAGCTTCCGGCAACCACCTTTCTACTTCCTGTCTCTACGAATTTGACCACTCTAGGTACCCGGCATACATGGAGTCTCACAGTATTTGTCTTTCTGTGACTGACTTATTTGACTGAGCACCATGTCTCAAGGTCCATCTCTGTTGTACCATGTGTCAGAATGTCCTGTTTTTTTTTTTTTTTAAGCTGAATAATATTCCCTTGTATGTGTCCACAGTGTTTTATTTATTCACTGAGATAATATTTACACAGCCATATTAATAACTAATATTAATAACTAAAATCTAATATCTAGATTACTAGATACTGAATGAAAATTTATGAATTCAGAGTGCCATTTCAACAAAAAGAGAAAAAGGGAAGCCCTTCTTTAAAAAATAATGTCGCATAATAAAAGCAGAAAGGATAATAGAATGTGAAAATCACCATTTTGCAAACCCAAATGTAATGACTGATACTGCGAGAATTATCAATGAAGGCTGAAATTGTTCTGTGAAAGATTTTGGAGGGGCTTGGCACAGTGGCTAAAACCTGTATGTAATCCCAGCACTTCCCGAGGCTAAGGTGAGAGGATCGCTTGAGCCCAGGAGTTGGAGACCAGCCTGGCCAATATAGTGAGACCTCATCTCTCCAAAAAAAAAAAAAAAAAAATTTTTTTTCTTTTTTTAATTAGTCAGGCATGGTGGTGTGTGCCTGTAGTCCCAGCTACTTGAGAGGCTGAGGTGGGAGCATCGCTTGTGCCCAGGAGGCAGAGGTTGCAGTGAGCT
Source organism: Chlorocebus sabaeus (assembly GCF_047675955.1). NCBI lineage: Eukaryota > Metazoa > Chordata > Mammalia > Primates > Cercopithecidae > Chlorocebus > Chlorocebus sabaeus. The sequence goes on along the minus strand of NC_132929.1, from coordinate 2,553,110 downwards.
GAGATCTTGTCACTGCACTACAATCTGGACAACAGAGTGAGGCCCCATCTCAAAAAATAAAAAAGATTTTGGGGGAATAGAATATTTACATAGTGACAAAGTATCACCTCTTCAATTCCTTTACAACTTCAAAGAGGAAAATGTAATGTTTAAGTTCATGGAGTAAGCAGTCACCACTCTACCCAAATGATCACATGTAGCTAGACCTAGGAAGGAAAAACCTGAAAGTGTGCACTTCCTGATGTAATGCCGTAGGAAGCACCTACGTCACCTGTGTGGTATTTTTTCCAAAATGTTTAATCTGGAAGTAGTAAGTCTCCAGATATAATGTACAGTTTATAGGAAAAATAAAGGATACAGGAATGAGGAATGCTCCAGAATGTGGAACATGCTACAAGACAGTGGTCCTGGACTCTTCAGAGAGTCCATGTTGTAACATAAATGGGTGGACTATTGTAGGTTCTAGATTACAAGACTAAAGAGGCTTGTGATGCAACCGATGCATGACCTTTGATTGGATCCTTTTGGGGGATTCAAAGAAAAAAACAACTAAAAAATAAAGGATATGATTTGGAACATTTGAAAATAGAATGTATATTAAATGATTTTAGAGAACTACCTTCCATGCTAAGAATTAGTCTTGCATGCTAAGAAGTATTTGGAGCTCAAGTGTTGGAACATAATTTCAGATGACTCAGTGTACACAAGTGCACAGACAACAAACACACATATATTTAGAGAGATGGCAACCATGGTAGGATTTTAACAAGGATTGAATCTAGATGAAGAGTACTTTGGCATTCATTATACTTGCCTTCCAACTCTTTTGTTTATTTGAATATTTTTCTAATAAAAACTTGGAAGAAATAACAACCACACTCAGGGGTGTTGAGCAATTCCGTCTTGTGGGCAGGGAAATTCTATTGAGCTAGTGGATCTGAAGTCTGATTGTTTTAATGCAAGTTCTTTTCATTCTGTGAGATGATATGTTATATACACATTGTCACGTGCTACTCTGTTACAGTCTTCAGAAATTGGAATTTTACAGCGATCTCTCTCGTTCTCTCTCTGGAGGAGAGTATTTGGAAACATTTGATTGAATTTCTTTTCTGGCTGACCCTATTATCTGGTAATTTCCACATTCAGCCTACTTTCTGTTTATTTTCTAACTTCCTACTACAATAAAAAGCATCACTATTGTTATTTGTTCATATACATTGTTGTGATTATGATACTTAACATCACAGCGAAACATCTGCATAACAGTACAATCCCCAGAAACTTCTTTCACACCTAACACTGGAAAGGAAATGTCAGCCTCTTCTTTCTAAGGTCGATGTGTTTTATCCTGTGCCTTCATGAATCCATGGCTCACGGGGGGAAGTCTGTTAAAATTCAGATTCTCCAGTCCAACACAGAGCGATCTGGTTCAGCAGGTCTGGGCTAGGGCTGCAAAATCTGCATTTTTCTGGTTTTGCATTTTGAGAGGGTCTACACCATTTTAGGTTCTGAGGGAACTTAGGACACAGAGACAAAGCAACAGAGGCATCTGCACTGGTGACGAATTAGCAGGAGTCCATGCTGAGTTTGGGAAGCCAGAGAGAGGAGCCCCAGGTGTTGGCTGGGAGGCTCTTGCCACACAAGGCTGAAGTGTGGATTTGGGGAAGTGTCATGTGCGCCTGGACTATGGCTAGGGAAGGGCTTTTCAGAGGATGCTGTTTGAAATGGGGCAGGGCTCAGTGGCCACAGGCAGTTGCTGAGGCAGAGTGGAGACTATCCCTGCACCAGGAGAGGAACACGTGTTGAGCTCATGTGGACCGAGTATTTTTACTAACAATATTTCATTTAATCCTTAGTGAAATTTGCTAAACTACGTGGATATTCTTCCTATTCATAGATAAAAGTATTTAGGATCAGAGGCGTTCAATAACATTCTCAGGATTATGGCAAATGGGTTTTCCACTCATTAACACTTTCCATCCTACCATGTTAGTCCAGTTTTGAGCCCGTGGGAACCTGTAAAGCTAGGATGTGTGTTGGGGAGGCACGGGGCACAGTGGTTAGAACCTGGACAGACCTGGGTCTTTTGGCTTCCTCATTTGCAAACCGGGATATACAATGCCTCCTTCACATGGTCATTGTGAACATATAATAAGACAATGTCTATGAAGCCTCATATTGTTCTTGGCATATTTTAAATGTTCAATAAATAAGAATTATTGCTGTTATACAGACAGAGACTCTGGTGATGATGGCAGGAGGTGTGGAGGATACAGCATATGGTTGGTTCTTTCTTCATCATTTCAAAACTGAGATTTTTGCCTTCAGCGCTGGAACTGAAAAGTGAAAACAGGAGCCTATGGGCAGTCTCCTCTCCAGCAAGCTTTTGGACACAGCATTCGGTATCGAGAAAAATGAGTCTATTTGCCTGGTCCTTCCCTCGTGTGTCCCACCTGTGGAGTGCAGAGGCACCTGTAAGCTGCTCTTGCCACCTGTGCTTCCTGGGAACACGTAGGAAAGTGCTTCTTGTGCAGCAGATCTTAAGGAGGTGCCATCTGAGCTGGCTGACAGGACGAACAGCCTCTCGAGACCTCTCCATCGCTCTCTCCTCTCGCGTCTTCCTCTCCTCGTTTCCTGTCGCTTACTGTATTCCCCTTCAGGAAACCAATTTTTCACTTTTTTTTCAGCTCTCTGCTGTTTACTATGCTGAAACTAACTTTTGCTTCCACTTTTATGCCTCATTTAAAAATTTAAATTTTCCACTTTTAAAGCTTGCATGTAAATTGGTTAAAAAAAAATGCCCCCAAACTCAACCACTGCCAGACAGATAAATCTGATTATATAACAATGTTAGAATTATATCTGACTTCATCAGTCTGTGTGTCAGAAATAAATGGGGACTGGAGGGAGAAACTATTTCTAACTGTAGTTGCTTCATCCAAGAAAATTAATAAAAATGGTTATTAATTTGGAAACTTGGACCCTGAAGAAAAGATAGTAGTGATGTCTTATTAGAGAAAATGATTTGCTACTGGCATTATTCATGGGCAGCTAAAACATGAATTTGGCATGCCTTTGTAAGCCTGCATCAATAAAATCAACAGCACTTCACATAGCATAATTTTAGTTTTGTATTCATTCCATCTAATAATACTTTATCCCTTCTATTTTTATTGGTTCATTTGAGTCTCCCCATGCTTTGCTCTCATTAAAGTACATTAGTGACTATGGTGATGAGGGTGTAAGGGATGTGGAAGGAACACAGGATATAAATGAGACCGTTTACACACCAGGTGAGCTCTAGAGCACAGGACATGAAATAATGAAACCAGTGATTTCTACAAATTCCTCTGGAAATGATGGGGCCATTTCATTTCATTATCTGATACATAAATTTAAATGAGATCATTGTTATTATTCAGCACTCTCGTTGCATGAAGGGCTATCTCTGAATGTTTTACATTTTATTGTGAAACCCTGGATGCTGCATCTTCATTGTAACCCACCATTATCTTTTTGATGGTGTTCTGAGAGATTATCCTTAGGGCTGAGATTTATGTGGTTCACTCAAGCAAATGCTAAACACTTGTAAGTCAAAGATTTTCATACGGATTTTATGGTGTAGAAAATGTCAGCTTCATAGTCATTGTGGCAGTTGTGGTTGTAAGGAAGTTTAAATTTTTCCCCTGAAAATTGGATCATTTGAGTCTAATAAAACAAACTGATAATAGATTAACAGTGAGAAAGGCATACAAATTTATTAACATGCACATGTGTGCATAGGGGGCATAAAAAGTATAGAAACACAAAGACAAGATAGTTGTCATTTAAACATCCTCTTCCTTGGGGAGAGGGAATATGGGGGTTCATAGGAGTGAATGATTTTCAGGGAAAATGAAAGAGCTAAAGAACAACGTCGTGGGACCAAGTTTCTCTGGGCTCTGGGGGAGGTGGCATCACAGGTTACTGGAAGACGAAGGGAGGAAAGCCTAGCAAACCAAAGCTATCTTGTTATGCAGATGAAAGTGTCTCAGGTAATGGCACATCTGCCCTGGGAGAAAATGGAGGGTTACCTGAGTTGCAGTTAATTTTTCCTATATTTGGACAAGGGATGGGATGCAGAGAAAGCCTGGCTAGTTATTTTACCACACACATTTTTTGAATAACCATTTCAATAGATGTCAAAGAAGGATGTTTTGGAGTGAAATATTTTTGGTTACTTTTAAGGTTCACAGTTCAGTGGTGAATTCAGCAGAAATAATCTACTTTAGGTAATGGTGAAGCATTATGGGTAGCGAGATCAGACTTTGCTTCTGTGTAAAGAAAACGCCATTATCCAGCCCATTGTTAGCCACTGTGAGTCACCGGGAAGGACCAGTTCAGAGAAAGGGCAAACCATGCTCTTACAGATCTAGTATCCCTCCATGTCTCTTCCACCATCACTGCTAGGATGGATCATGTACATAGCAGCCAAATCCAGGACTGAGGATGGGAATGAGCATGACCAAAGATTGTTTCCGTTTTTCACAGCCAAGCAACTGCTTCCAATCCACACACTCAAACTGAGCCCTGCATACCACTGTGAGCCTCGGGAAGCTAAGGATGGTGCATTTTTTTTTTTTTCAGTTATGTTCAATTTCCCCAGTCTGGACTTTACCCTTCATCAGCTTATCTCCCTCTTAGTGTAGCCCAATCCAAGCTCCTACCATACACTGTGCAGCAGCCAATAAGTCCAGAAACAAGGTGCTGGGGCAAGAAAGGTAACTTTATTCAGAGAGCAGCAAAGCAAGGAGATGGCAGACTAGTGTCCTAATGAACCATCTCAAGTTAATAGAATTTTAGTCTCCTTTTATGTTAGGAGAAGGCAGAAGAGGGAGGGGGTTGAGGCCAAGAGGGGACCAATAACCACAGACATCTGGGTGGCAGCAAGGGTCCGAGGAGGTTGTAAAGCTTCTTTATTCTTGGTCAGTTGACTTCAGATGTCAGTCAGGTCCCAGTGTTCCTATAAATCTTTAGCATCATTAATTGTGTACATACTTTCTTATGTCCTCAGGGGATTAATGTTGGAAAAAAAGACTATTACTATCTTTGCTTTAAAAAGTTAAACTATAAATGAAATTCTTCCCATAGTTATCTTAATATACATGTAGAGATTAGTAAAAACAATGAACCTAAAAGATACCACTCCTGCAGGGGGGTTAGGAGAAAAAGTTACTCATGCTAGGCCTCCTTTTCATTGTTACAATAGCTTTACCTGCCTATGGATTTTTTTTTTCCATTTGAATGTGTTTGTGAAATTGCAACCTCTATTCTTGTACATGTCCCTTTATCAGGAGTTGAGAATACTTTCCACAAAAAGCACATACAAATATATTAATAGAACCATTTTGGTTTTCTATGAATTCCAGAGGAAGAGGTGAGATGGAAGGATGCTTTGAAAACCAGGATGATTTCAGGAGGGAGTAAGTGGCCAGAAAGCATTGAGGTACAATAATTGGATGGGACTATGTTATTCCAAACCAAGTAATAAAAATGCAGGTTAACACTAGCTTATATAAAGCCATCTGCATTGAAAGGTATATTAGTCTGTTTCTGCACTGCTGTAAAGATAATACCTGAGACTGGGTAATTTATAAAGGAAAGAGGTTTAATTGACTCTGTTCCACATGGCCTGGGAGTCCTCAGGAAACTTACAATCATGGCAGAAGGCAGAGAGGAAGCAAACTTGGACCTTTTCACATGGCAGAGGGAGACAGAGTGCTAGTGAGAGCTGGGAAAACTGCCTTTTAAATTCATCATATCTCATAAGAACTCACTCACTATCACGAGAACAACATGGGGGAAACTGCCACCTTAATCCAATCACTTCCCACCAGGTCTCTCCCTTAAACACCTGGGGATTAGAATTCGAGATTTGGGTGGGGACACAAAGCCTAACCATATCAAAAGGCCTCTAAAATTGGATGAAAAATTAGAAGAAATGGAAAATGTTAAGCTGACAATTAAGAGAATAATACAGCAGAACAATGAACCACAGATGTGTTCAAAGGAGAAAAGTTCGACAATCAACACAGTTGGTGCAATGTGGTTGCAAAACAAGTCACGTAATTTTTGCCTGAAATAAATGCTCTTTATTGTCATAATGTCGTCTCTGAGATGCAGCTCTTATACCTCAGATCCAAAAACATGATATTCATCCTCTGAGTTAAAGGTAACATTTTCTTCCCTTTATTAAGTTGTCTTATTCAGTTTATGTGTTTCCATTTAAAATCTGTGTATACAATGATCAAAATAGCTTGGTTTTACTAATTTAGGAGCCAATTTAGGTTCTTTTCCAACCTTGAGCTCTGTATGAATTAAAAGGGAGTAGATTTGGGGCCTGTTCACTGCAGGTCAACTACTCATCAAAATTTCCTTAGGAGGGGTCCTGTCATAACAGATGCTGAAGCATGTCTGGTTTTCATAGCCATATCTTCCATAGCTAGATGTGGCTGGGGACAATTTCATCCCTTTTGATCTATATTAAATTTGCCAGGCTTGTGTGTGAGAGCCAGCAGTTCATTCTAATTTTGGTATTTTAATAGTGGAGACAGAATAGCCTCAAAGTTGAGGTGGGTCTTCCTAAACACAAAGATCCTGTTAATTACAATCTTCCCTCTAGTTGCCATGAAGGGCAGCCATGATTATTTCTATCTGCTTAAATCAAATCAGATAAATGCTTTGACTGCACATGGTCACCACCACCTCAAATGAATAGGTGAGGCATTCTTCAAGCAGACAGCACTTACATCTGTGCTGAGGATGATGCTGTTTCATTGATGAAACTAGTTTCCAGTGTAGGGGCAGTAAACCAAAAAAAATAAATAAATAAAATCAGAGACAGGTCTCAATCAATTTAGAGGTTTATTTTGCCAAGGTTGAGAACATAGTCAGGAAAAAGGGACACAAGCCACAATAGGATCTATGGCCCATACATTTTCCAAAGAGAGTTTTCAGGTTTACAACATTTGAAGGGGGAAAAAACAAGGCAGGAAGGGAAGGAGGAAAGAAAATAAAAGAGGGAGGGTATGGTCACATTCTCATGAGCCTTTGATTAGTGCCCACTGAATCCACACATTGCCTGTGAAAAGCATGGGGTAGAGGAAGAGTCAATTACGCATTCGGCTCATGTTCAGTAAATCTGCACTTTACATAAGACAAAGTCAACCTAGAGTCGAGGAATAAGTCAAATATGCATTGGTCAGGGAATGGGGGAGGGACAATGTCTAGTCTCATCTTGTCCCGTACTCATGAAGATAAACTGTTCATTTCCATTGTCAAGGCGAGGGAGGCCACCTGAGGAGATCTTGGTTTAGGAACAAAAGCAAAGGCAGATTGTTGTTTTATTTTTTTTTGCATGACTCAATTTCCAAGTTTAACATTTCTTTGAGACATAGTGAGTTTGGAGCCCTGAAATTTTATTTTCCTTTTGCAGGAAAAAACTATTTCTGTCTAGAACCTGTAATGCAATTCTTGTCAACTCTGTGGTGATAGTTTCAAAAGGGGGGCTTGGATCCTGGTAAAACAGCTTATGGCAATGGGGAGAGGAGGAATTCTATTGGGCTGTAATAAATAATTGCTAGGGAGACTGATTGAATCCAGGAAAGAAGATTAACTTGTAAATAGTTCTGTCTGGTATTTAAATGACCCTTGGAGATAGTCATTATATTCCTAAAAGGCTCTGTTCAGGTGCGGTCACATCTTGGTCTTCTTTTCTGCAACAGAAAATGAGGTAACAGGGAGGGGAAGGAAAGACAGTTGTTCTCCTTGGAGGGTCTGGATCTTACGCAGAGAAAGGAACTCTGCTTCCCTGGTGGAGACCGTTGGGGAGGGGGTTAAGGTGAGAGTCCTTGGTGGAGACCGTTGGGGAGGGGTTAAGGTGAGAGTCCTTGGTGGAGACCGTTGGGGAGGGGTTAAGGTGAGAGTCCTTGGTGGAGACTGTTGGGGAGGGGTTAAGGTGAGAGTCCTTGGTGGAGACCGTTGGGGAGGGGGTTAAGCTGAGAGTCCTTGGTGGAGACCGTTGGGGAGGGGGTTAAGGTGAGAGTCCTTGGTGGAGACCATTGGGGAGGGGGTTAAGGTGAGAGTCCTTGGTGGAGACCGTTGGGGAGGGGGTTAAGCTGAGAGTCCTTGGTGGAGACTGTTGGGGAGGGGGTTAAGGTGAGAGTCCTTGGCCTTCCTCAGTTCAGCATATCGGCATGTGTTTTGGGTTACTCGTTTCCGAGCCCCAACACCACCCACCTCACACTTGTGAGAATAAAAGGCATCAGGAGTGAACGTGCTTTGAAAATGCATACGTTTAAATGAATGAAGCTGTTTATACATGCAGATTTTATATAAGCAATCATCCTGGCTGCTTCATTTTTTTCAATGATTCTAGTTTTCTCTGTTCTACTCCTTCAAAAGCCCTCCACCCATCTCAAGCCAGGAAAACCCACAATGACATTTCTTTTTCTAAATTAGTTTTTATTTTTAGAGACACAGTCTCACTATGTTGCTCAGGCTAGCCTTGAACTCCTAGGCTCAACCAATCCTCCTACCTCAGCCTCCAGAGTAGCTGGAATTACAGGTTTGTGCCACTGCGCCCGGTTTAGGATGGCGTTTCTTAATGTGTCCACTATGAAATATTAATAGGTATTATGTCAAAAAGAAGCTTGTCACAAGGTCAAATATGTCTGAGAAGTCTGAAGTTAAAGGACATTGGAAATGGGCTTCTCACTGAGGGCCTGTTCCGAGTCACTGGTACGCTGTTGCATTACAAATCCCCAAAGGCGCACAGAAGATGTGCGTGCAGCACTCTGCCAAACGTGCCATAACTTATTCGCACATGGAACCCTCTGGCTTCCCTGAGACTGAGTCCCGAGGACAGACTTCAAAAACCGTTTTGGGCAGATTCTGCTGTGTTCCTGGCTTTTCTTCCATCATGCACTTAGAGCAGGCGATGATCTGTGCAGCACGCTGGGGTGGGTGGAGGAGTCGGCATGTGTCTCATGATATAGGCTGGGGGCTGAAGCAGCCGCAGACACCCTCACCTGCATCCTCCTGCACAATGAGGGGATACATGCTTAGGACACAGAGGTGGCCAATTCACAGCACATGTGTTTACAGGGCACACGAGTCCTGCTCGGTAGTATTCTTGCCCGTTTCAGAGGTATTGGCTTCCTCAAAGCCAGTAACCCAAAGTGGTTGATGTGATGATGCTGCCACTGTCGCCTGTGTTCTAACCATCTCCTCCTGATTTCTGGGGCCTGATTACAGCTGCACCAAGGCAAGGAACTCCCATAGCCTAGTGCAACCACAGTCAAGACACAGCCATCTCTTCTGAATGGCTTCCATTCCCACCTCCCTCCAACCTCTTCAAAAAAGTACCCCTTTTGGAAACTCCAGTGCCACCATGATCCCATGCTGAAGGCCCTTCATGGGTTCTGCTTTCCACACAGATTGCAGTCAAAGCCCCCAAGCAGGTCTCATGGCATGGGACCTACCCACACTTTCACTTACTAACCTCTGCCACACTGGCCTGCCTGGAGTTCTAGGGCAATCCCCACCCACGTGGCCCCTGGGCTTTCCACTGTCTTTCCCCTAGACTGGATGGTTTGGGCTTTTCCCTTTTCTCTTTGCAGGGCTAAATGCCTGCTGTCCTTCAGTGCAGCTCTCCCTGAATGTCCAGCTGTGACAGGGCCCCTGCTCTGGCAGCATCTCTCTCAGCATGATGGCCACGTGCAGCCGGCTCTCTGCCCTGTGCCCTCAGATCATTTGCTCCTTGACATTGCTGCCGCTCTCCCAGGGAGCTGCCAGTCTCATCCAATGCTTGACACTTCAGTGCTTGGTGAACCCTTTTCTGCATGGGTGAATGAATGAAAGAAGTGCGCGAAGGTCAGTCACACCCAGGCCTTTCCCACCAGGTTCAGCTGGGAAGCAGTTATCCGCACCACTGACCTCCAAGAAGTCAGGCCCACTCATGGAAACCAGCACTCACTAAATGCCATGGGAGCAGCGTGGCTCCAACAGCTTGCAGAGGGTCACATGGGAGTGGCCAACATCAGAGCTCTCAAAGAGCAGTGCCCTGCATGTGTGGAAAAGTGCTCTTAGGAGCCCAAGAGAAGTGGAAGAAATATTAAGACTTCACTTAATAAATAGAAGAGGGTTAAAAAACATGATGTTCGGATATCACCACCTCCAAACTCCCATCCGTTCAAACAGGTTCTCAGCAAACACATTTCCCAGTGCTGTGTATAAAACGTAAGTCCCAGTCAAGAGGATTTCAGAGGCCCACCTGCCAGAGTGAGCAACGTTCTGACGTTGATCTTTTCAGCCATTTTTTCCTTTTCCTTTTCATCCTCTGGCTGTTAGCAAACCACTTCTTCACAACGTTTCCTTGAGCGTTCCCATTCTCTCTCTGCAGCTGGGTGTGCCGCATGCCCTGGCAATCCCTGAAACAAAAGCTGTTCGCTGAGGGTGGAGGTGGAGTCTCCCGGCTCCTAAGCTCACAGCGCCAGCCACAAGCACCGCACCTGGTTCCGAAACAGGAGGGGTCAATAGCTGGGTGCAGCAATGAATATGACGGCTAAAGCTGTTCTCACGGCAATTTTGTTGTTGTGACGTCAAAAATGAGTTTCAGGGAATCTAGGTGAAAAATACAACATTGTGCATTTTTGTCTTCATTTTAAAATTAATTTAATTGACAAATACTAATTGTATCTATTTTGATCTATGTGTACATTTTAGAAAGATTCAAACTAATTAACATATCCATCACCTCACCACCTTACAGTGGAACACCTACAGCGTTAAAAGGGAAGGAAATTCTGTCATTCGTGGCAACATGGATAGAACTGGACGCATTATTTTAAGTGAAAGGAGCCAGGCAAAGACAGACAAATACTACATAATCTCACTTAAATATGCAATCTGAAAAGACTCAACTCATGGAAGCGGAGAGTAGAAAGGTGATTACCATAGGCTGCGGGGAAGGAGGGGATGAGAAGAGATGCTGACCCGGGTGTACAAAGTTCCAGTTAGACTGGAGGAGTAAGCATTAGTAATCTATTGCTTTGCATGGTGACTACAATAGTCATGTATTATATATTTCAAAATGGCTAACAGGATAGGTTTTTCCCATGGCACGGTTTTTCTTCCTCTAGCCCACTCAGGAGCACTGGCCCTCTCCTGCGGCTGCCACCCTTTGGAAACACTCAGGGAGAGGCGTGGGTCAGGCAAGGCAAACCAGGGAAGGGCTGCCGGCTGCTTCTGGGGAGAGTCTTCCCCAGCATGGCTTTTGGAGGAGCCCCCCTCCTGGATCGCTGGCTGCCTGGCCCTCCCCTGGTGCTGACTGCTCCTGTCTGTCCTCAGGTGTAAGGTGTGTCTGTCCTCAGGTGTAAGGTGTGTGTGTCCTCAGGTGTAAGGTGTGTGTTAGGGATCAGTCCATGAGGTCCTCACCTGTGATGCCAGAGCTGGACTTGGAAATCTCTGCATCCCAAGCCCATGCTCGAGCACACGGCCTGTCAGAGTTTGTAAGGCTTGGCCATGGATTTACAGCCTTTCCTCCCCCAAAACAAACCCCAGCTGATGATCCATGCTAATCATTTCAAGCAGAGAGGGCCTACCGAGGTGGTCTCCATGGCAATGATGTGTGCTTGGGTCTCCTAGGAGACAATTACTCGTGTGACATACTTCAGATTTGCTTTACTGCCCAAAATGTGAGGCAATTTTCCTTTACACACTGAGCCATGCTCAGAATGTGTAAGTTACAATTTAATTATTTCTAACCATAGTTTTATTCCTGTGGTATAAAAAGGTGAGATATTCCAAAGGGGAAAGAGAGAACAAAAAGGTAAGGAAACAGCACACGGCTTCTTGAATCACATGATAACTTACCTGACAGGGGTAGTTATGAGGCTGACAGAACACATCGGAACTCATCTGTGTTGTGTTTTAGGGATGGTTTGGTCCAGTGGATGGGGTTCTCTGTCGATGTTTGATATTTATTTCAATTTAATCTGGAATAATTTATAACACATAACTTTGGCTGGGGCTGGGTTTAAAAACACATGGAACTTCATGCATGGCACAGGTCCACTCCACACATAGCACAGGTCCACTCAACGCATGCATTACACAGACTCTCAGAATGTGTTGCACAGGTTCACTCCATGGATGCATTACACAGACTCACAGAATGCGTTGCACAGGTCCACTCCACACATAGCACAGGTCCACTCCATGCATGCATTACACAGACTCACAGAATGTGTTGCACAGGTCCACTCCATGGATGCATTACACAGATTCACATAATGCATGGCACAGGTCCACTCCATGCATGCATTACACAGACTCACAGAATGCGTTGCACAGGTCCACTCCACACATAGCACAGGTCCACTCCATGGATGCATTACACAGATTCACAGAATGCATTGCAGGGGTTCACTCCATGCATGGCAGAGATTCACATCAGCACTGCACAGGTTCACTCCATGCATCACACAGATTTATGTAGTGCACTGTGCAGGTGCACTCCAGCCATGGCATAGGTTCACATCATGCATGGGACAGGTCCATGCACTGACTCATCACCAAAGTTGCTGTTCACCCAATATCACAGGCCGGGACAGACCACATAAATATGTGCTTGTGGCCAAAACATTTTATTTGTCTTAAAGCTCAGAAACCTGCCAAGCTCACAGAATCAGGCTTTGAGGGTGACATCCCACGTTGCTGTGAGGCGTCAGTGCTGAAATACCTGAAACACAAAGGTGGAACAGTCCTGGGGAAGTGGAACAGGCCAAGACCACGTATGATCACAACGCCTTATCTAACTTTCACACAAAAAGGAACTGGTTAATCTCAGGCTCCTCCACAAGAGGGCTGCCTGTTATTATTCCTTGCTAGAAAAACACCCAGTGGTGCTTGAAAAACAGGGAGCAGGCAAGCTGGGGCAGACACAGGGTGCGCAGCAGCCTGGGGCGATGTCTCTCCTCCTGTCTGAGTCAGCACAACCCAGGGAGTGTATTTGAGCACCCATGGAGGACTAGAGGACCTGCAAGCGCGTGGAGTGGCTGGGCCCTGCCTTCCCGGAGGTTGTAGTCAAATCAGAGGAACAAACATAAGCCATACCTGTCTTAAAATGGGGCGCCGCTATTCAGAGGTGCATTCTAAGGATTTTGGGAGCTCAGGGAAGGGAATGACTGATTTCGTCTTGAGAAAAGTTGAGGGTAACATGGAGTGATAAAGGAAGAAGGATGAGGGAAGGTCTCAAAGAAAGGGTCATCTTTGAACTCACCAGGGAGGAACAAGTTTCAGAGTCCAGGAAGATGGTGACAGGAATTGAATTCAGGTGGAGCAAACGCCCAGCAGTGCCAAATGCCTGGCGTGAGAAATGGAATACCAGGATGTCTGAAATCCAGGCTACACTTCAGATTTCGTGCTGTTCTCCTTACGTGACATTGTAACTCTTACATTCTGTCTCTCAGACCAGAGACCCAGAGAGGAGGGCTTTTGTTTCAGTTGCTTCTAACTGGAACATAAAACATATTGAAATTTGTTGATTAAAAAAATGAAATATTTGTTTTTGGGGAAAATGGGAAAATGTTGGTCAAGGGGCACCAATTTCAGTTAGCAAGATGAATACGACCTGGAGGCCTAATGCACAGCAATGTGACTATGGTTAATGATACCTTACTGTATACTTCAAATTGGCTAAGAGGACAGATCTTAAGCTTCTCACCCAAAAAGAAAAAGGTAACTATGTGAGATGATGGATATGTTAATTAACATGTTTGTCATTATTTCACAGTGTATCTGTATATCAAATGATCAAATTGTATGCCTTAAATATAAACAGTTGTCAAATATACTTCAATAAAAATAAAAGTGAATCAAAACATAATTACAATATCATTATCACACACCTAAACAAATTTCCTTGATTAGTGTTTAATATTTTTTCTGTTGCATTGATCAGGGAACATTTGAACACAAGACCTGGATCAAATTACTATGTCCTTTGCCTTAAAATTTCTATTACATTTCATCACAAATTAGCATGACAGTGTGTGCTGAAGTCTGCTCAAGTTCATGACAGATTTTCTTGTTTTATAAATACTTTCTTTCACTTATCTCCTTCTATACTAGTACTTCTCTTACTGATATGACTGATAGAAACACTTTTTTCATCAAATGGCCTTCGCCGATGGAACAGCTATCTGGATGGGTTCTTTTTTTTTTTACTGCATACAGTGTCTTAGTTGGAATATGGCATTGTCCAGGTACTTAGAAATGAATACAAATACAGCACTTTGAATTCCTAAAAAGGAAAAAGAAATATATGTCCTTCTGTGACTGGCTTGCTCAGTGATATCAAGTTTGTTATGCAAGATAAGTAAGTTCTAGAGAACTACTGTACAGCATAGTGCAAATAGTTAACACTTGAAAATATGTTCAGAGCATAGATCTTATGCTAACACACGCACACACACATATACACACACATGCACACACACATACATATATACACATGCACATATACACACAGGCACACATACATATATAAACGAACACAAGGAACCTTTGGAAGGTGATGGATATGTTTAATACCTTGATTGTGATGATGATATCACAGATGTTTGCATATATCCAAATTCATCAAATTGTATACATTAGATATGTACAATTTTATATATTAATTATACCCCAATAAAGCTTAAAAAAAAAGGTTAAAAACACAAGGATAAAGATGAAATAATGAATGAATGAATGTCAATGTAATTCATTGAAAAATAAAAAAATGTGTTGCTGATTTAAAATTTGTTATTAATTTCTGTTGATCAGGACATGGCTCTGGGTTTTCTTCTTATGAAGCCAGTTGCTCAGTATATATAAAAAAATGGGGCCAGGTGCAGTGGCTTACATCTGTAATCCTAGCACTTTGAGAGGCTGAAGGTGGAGGATCACTTGAGCCCAGGAGTTTGACACCAGCCTGGCCAACACAGTGAGACCCCAATCTCTGTAAAAAAAAAGTTTAAAAAATAGCCAGGTGTGGAGGTGCACACCTGTAGTTCCAGCTACTCAAGAGGCTTCAGCGCAGGAGGGCGAAGCTGCAGTGAACTGTGATCACACCAGCCTGGGTGACAGTGAGACCCTGTCTCACGTACAAGCACGAGTCATAAACCCATTGTACCTCAGGCCTGCCTCGCCATTTTCCCCGTGTTTTCTCTGGCTTTTTATAAAGATAGAGGACAGAATACAAGTTGATGAACCTCGTACTACTCTCGTAGCTGGAATCCAATGTGTCAGTGATTGTGTGTGATCTACACCTGTGTGCATGCGCTCCAGAAGAACCCACTGAGCCAGCGACTCAGACAGATTAGAATTTCACAACTGTGTGCTGAATCAATAAAAAGAGACCAAAAGAGTATCAAGAATGCATTGCTATTTATAACACATCTTATTTTCTCTAGAGAATCAATTACCTGGGATGAGGTTTAGACCTTTTAATTAGCTGAATTACTCAATTTCCTGACACGTCAATCCGTAAAAATTGGGAAAAATGATTTAACTGTCGGACTCAAGCAAAAATAAAATGAAAAGGGTTTTCAACAAATATAAAACAGACCAATTTCATAGGATGCAAGTTGAATTAAAGACTGACATTATGAATATAGTGCTTAAAAATACATCAGAACGTATTCTTATGTAATGATGCAGATGTGGTGTTTCTGAGCTGTGGCTGAGTCACTTAGGACAGTTTTCTTTTTATGGGACCACCAAGAAGATGCTAGAAGCGGAAGTCAAGACACAATAACTTTAACAATCTTTAAAAATCTGTGCCAATAAAATAACCCTAGTTCAATGACCCCAAAGGCAGACTATGGACCTTTGAAAAACTCCAGAAATGAAATTTCTGAGTTGAATCAAGCAGGTTGCTAGATTATGATATTTTGGGGAATATAGGAGAAATTATAGTCTTCACAACAAACATCAGAATGGAAGGAAGGAAGGAAAAAAAGAGAAAGAAGAGAAAGAGAGAGAGAAAAAAGAGTAATACTTCTAAAGCGATAGAAAAAAAATACCTGTGTCTCTAGTGGTTACTAGGCTAATTTCAAAGGGATACCACACAGCTGCCTAGAAGAAATTCTGCCTCACATAAGATTCTTAATAGAAACTGTGCACGTTATTAAACTGATTATGGCCACTGAAGATAGTGGTAAAGACGACAACAACTACAACAATATGAGGGGAAAACCTCAATATTAAAAATAATAAGTAATTTGTCCAAGGTTAATAAGACTAAGTAGAGATGTACTATTCTAACCCAAACCTGCCTAGTTTCCTAACTCATGCTCTTGTCCATTGCAAAATGGTTAAAAATTTAGGTTAGAGAATGTATGAAGAAAGGGAGAGCTTGGTTCATGCTTTTCAAAGGGTAGTTAATGGAACACCTGCATCCAATGACATGCGAGTGCTTCGCAAAATGCAGGTTCTTGGGTCCTACCTAGACTGAATGAATTATTATCTCTAGGCTACAGCTCAGGAATCTGCATTTTGACGAGCTCTGCAGCTGATACATAAGCACTCTAAAGCTTGGGAACGACTGACCTAATGAAATTCGAGCAGCAGTTAAAGAAGTCATTGAGAATCCATTTTGCTGGAGTTCAGTGGTGGTACACCGGGGAACAAAGGGGAGGGCAAGTCAGCGTGGCCTCTCCATGTACTGGTGGACGGGAGCCATCCATTTACTGCATTGGCTCCATTTGCTGAAGCCAATGCAGAGCTTCCTTGGATTCGATTCTGTAGACTCACTAGTTTTTAGAGTGTTCCCTTTGTAATGATCCACACGCTGATATTGTGCCCGAGGGTGTCCTGCATTTGAAGCTATTTCCTAACCACTGAGCTATATTTGATGGCAGAAACCCAGCATCACCATCTTTAAGAATTCATGAATATTTTATGTTGTTGCTGGAGTAAAACATTCCTTGACATAGCAGAAATAGTCATAACTAATTATTGAAGTTAATCTTAATAATTTTATTTCCAGTTGCTTATTTGGGGAATCGTGTAATTTTTCAATTAAGTTTGTGCTAACTACAGTCACTGGTTCTAAACATTTGCATGAGGGCACCATGAAGGCATTTTAGACAGCAAGAAGAGAAACACGCAAACCATGCAATAAAATGCTATTAACATTTAAACAAAAGCCCACAGAAAACACTGGGGACCTCTGAATTTTGCATATTATTTATATTTTGTGTACGTATATATGTGTGTTGAGGGAAGACTATTTTAACCAAACCTATGTACTTTATACCATAATTTTCTTAAGGTTTTATTTTGGTTTCCTCTTGAAAGTGCAATGAAAAGCACTTACTGGACACTTAATATCAAAATGTCCAGTGGGCAGGTGGACTCTTCCAGCGGACAGAGAGAGACTGAGAGACTGAGAAAAGATGGGAACTGTTGAAGCAAAAGTGGATTTGTTATATGATGGTAACATGAATACATCAGATATTAATTATTGACCCCTAAAATCTGATATTAGATATATATTTTTGAAATTCACAATTCATGTAATAAAAACACCTGTGTTCTAAGAAGAGAATTAAGTCCCAATAAATAAAAGGAACCAGATAGCCCAGTGAAATAGCACTGCCAATAGAACTTTTGAGGATGATGGAAACGTTTTGTATCTGTGCACCCAATATGTCAGCCACTGGCCACACTGAGCACTTGGAATGTGACCAGTGTGACTGAGCAAGTAAATGTCAGTTTTACTTAAATTTAAATAACTGTATGTGGCTAGGGACTAGACTGTGAGCAGTGGGCTCTACAATGTAGTCCAAGCAGACAATCTAGCTGTTGAAGATGTTCCCAGTTTACTCACCTGCTGTATTTTGAAAGTGTGTATGTGAGAGGTCCAGAAGTAAAAAGGATATAAAAATAGTTTTCGGCTGGGCGTGGTGGCTCTCACCTGTAATCCCAGCACTTTGGGAGGCCGAGGTGGGTAGATCACGAGGTCAGGAGATGGAGACCATCCTGGCTAACATGGTGAAACCCTGTCTCTACTAAAAATACAAAAAATTAGCTGGGCGTGGTGGCGGGTGCCTGTAGTCCCAGCTACTCAGGAGGCTGAGGCAGGAGAATGGCATGAACCCGGGAGGCGGTGCTTGCAGTGAGCTGAGATCACGCCACTGCACTCCAGCCTGGGTGACACAGCGAGACTCTGTCTCAAAAACAAAACAAAACAATATATATATATTGTGTGTGTGTGTGTGTGTATATATATGTGTATGTGTGTGTATGTATATAGTTTTCTAAATGAGTTTTCACAAAAGCAAATTTAGCATCATATAAATTAAATATAGCATGATTCTATACAATAACAGGATTTAAAGTAATTTCCACCCTTGGAAAAGGTATCAATGTCAAGGTGTTTTATTATTGCCTTGTTTGGACCACAAGACTTGAGTAAACATATCCATCTGGCTAACAGTTGGGTTTATCTACAGAATCTAGTTGTTCCCATTGCCATATATTAAGAGATTAATTCCAGGGTATAAAATGGGGACTTTAAGATGAGGGAGAAATAAACAAAATTCCCTATTATCCTTGAGCTGAAGCTTATTTTGGGATGCATTATTTTTTGCTGGATATAGAATTATAAGTTGAAAATATTTTTCATTTAACACACAAAAAAATGTTGTGCTGCTTTCATAGTTTATCACGAGGAATAAGCTGTCATTCAAATTGGTTCTCTCCTGTAAGTAAGGCACTGTTTCTCACTCCTTTCAAGATTTTTAAATTTATCTTTGGTTTTCAGAAGTTTGACATTGACAGGCCTTGGAGTGGATTATTTTGGGTTCATCCTATTTGTGGTCTGCACAGCATCCTATATCTTGGTGTTTATGGTTTTTGCTAAATTTAACATATCTTCAGTCATTGCTTCTTGCAGCATTTTTCAGCACCTTCCTCCCTACTCAACCCTTCATTGGCTTTTGGTGGAAGGAGGGCATCCTTGTTACTAATGGTTGGGGCTGGAGTAGGCTGCTGATACCACCCTGGCTGGAATTTGTAAGAGTGCTTTGTTACTGGTTCCCATGTGGCCTCCACTGGCCCCATGGAGATGTGATGTGGTCATTACCATTGAGCAATGATGGAAGTCCTGATTTTCCACCAGGCCTCCTTGGACACCATCCCATCTGGTCAGGGGAGAGGTGCTTCAGAGCATCCTGTCCAGAGTTGGTTCCTTCTGGTGGGTTCATGGTCTGGCTGACTTTACCATGAATGAAGAATGAAGTTGCAGACCTTCGAGATGAGTGTTACAGCTCTTGAAGGTGGCATGGACCCAAAGAGTGTGCAGCAGTAAGATTTATTGCGAAGACTGAAAGAACCAAGTCTCCACAAGATAGAAGGAGACCCAAGCAGGTTGCCCCACCAGCTGAGGATGCCAGCTTTTATTCCTTTAATTGTCCCCACCCATGTCCTGCTGATTGGTCCAGTTTACAGAGTGCTGATTGGTCCATTTTACAGAGCACTGATTGGTCCATTTTACCAACCTCTAGCTAGCTACAGAGTGCTGATTGGTACGTTTTTACAGAGCACTGACTGGTGCATTTTACAAACCTCTTGTAAGACAGAAAAGTTCTCCAAGTCCCCACTGGACCCAGGAAGTCCAGCTGGCTTCACCTCTCATCATGGTATCCTGGAAGTCCTGGTTGTTTACATGGTATACACTGATGTTGGTGTGTGTGGGGGTTACCCATTACGACCCATCAGATACGGAAGTCCCAGGTCCCTACCTCACCTTCTCTGACATCACCCCAGAGAGGTTTAGGTAGCTTGTTACAGCCTAGCGACGGTGGCAGTACAGGCTCCCCACTCAGTCTTTGCTGGTAGGGGTAGATGTGAGGCCACAGTTTCTCTGTGGTGTTCAGTTGTGCCACAGCAGTTATTGCCTAAAAGTATTCTAACTGGCTAGGATGCCCTTGTTCTGTTCCTTCAGCTAGAGAAAGTAGTCTTTTCTTGGGGCTATTTTATTTTGTGTGTGTCTGCTCCAGCTGGCATTTCTTGCTTACCAACTTTTTCAGCTCCAAGTCTGGGACATATGAGGCAAACCCCAGAAGACTCACCACACCCTGGAATAAAGTTTTTAAAAGTTTAAAATTTTAGAAATGATAATATGGAGTTTTTGATATAAGTCAGGCATTATTCTGAACATGTTACAGATATTTTATCTTCAGGATAATCTTTCAAATTATCACAAAGATCTTCTCATTAGTGTAGTTTTTCTGAGAAGAAAATCAAGTTCCAGGGACGAAGAGTAATTAATCGTGCAGTAAAAGATCAACTCAGCAGGCTTTGGTGCTCAAACCTTACACTATTCCAGACAAAGGACCGGCTGTTGAAGGGTTTCTGCCTGATGACATCTGAGGCCTGATAGAAATGTTTGTGTGACTGAGGTTTGGGCCATGCTATATACCAGCTTGCTCAGATAGTTTGTGCTATCAATGTGACTTATGATGTTCCCTTGTTGTATGCTTGGGGCTTTGGGCCAGGCTCTATCAGCTGGACCTTGGCGGGGCTGGAGACTGAGTAGCTAAGGTCAGCTATGAAGGCACTGCCTGCCTACATGACAAACCCCCAATAAAAACCCTGGATACCAAAGGCCCAGGTGAGCTTCCCTGGATGGCAACACCTTGCAGGTGTGTCACACACTGTTCCTAGGGCATTAAGCACTTATGCAACTCCGCTGGGGGTAGACAACTTGAAGCCTGTGTCTTTTTTTTCTCTCAGACCTTTCCCTGTGTGCCTTTTCTCTTTGCTGATTTTAATCTGTGTCCTTTCACAGTCACAAACTGTAACTCTCCTGAGTCCTGTGAGCCCTTCCAGTAAATCATCAAATCTGAGAGTTGTCATGGAAACCACAGACACACCAACCCAAGGTCCCATAGTGGGGAAAGAAGATCTGCCTTTCTACATGAACAGAAATTTCTCAAAAGAAGACATTTATGTGGCCAACAAACATATGAAAGAAAGGTCAACATCACTGATCATTAGAGGAATGCAAATCAAAACCACAATGAGATACCATCTCATGCTAGTCAGAATGGCAATTATTAAAAAGTCAAGAAACAACAGATGCTGGCGAGGCTGTGGAGAAATAATAACACTTTTATACTGTCGCTGTGGTGATTCCTCAAAGATCTGGAACCAGAAATACCATTTGACCCAGCAATCCCATTACTGAGTATATACCCAAAGGAATATAAATCATTCTATTATAAAGATACAGGCATACGTATGCTTATTGCAGCACTATTCATAATAGCAAAGACATGGAACTAACCCAAATGCCCACCAATGATAGACTACATAAAGAAAATGTGGCACATACACAACATGGAATACTATGTAGTCACAAAAAGGAATGAGATCATGTCCTCTGAAGGGACATGGATAAAGCTGGAAACCATCCTCACCAAAGTAACAAAGGAACAGAAAACCAAACACCGCATATTCTCACTCATAAGCGGGAGCTGAACAATGAGAACACATGGACACAGGGAGGGGAACAACACATCTCAGAGTCTGTCGGTTGGGGGTGCTAGCAGAGGGAGAGCATTAGGAAAAATAGCTAATGTGGGGCTTAGTACCCAGGTGATGGGTTGACAGGTGCAGCAAACCACCATGGCACACATTTACCTATGTAATAACCCCCACATTCTGCAGTTGTTTCTGTGTTTTTTTTCTTTTTTAAGTAAAATAAAAAGAAAAAAGAAAAAGATCTGCCTTCACCAAAGCCCCTGCTTTAAACTACCCCCAAGGTGCTCACTTCTCAAATTACGTGGGCTTGGGGTATAACCATTGGATTATTAAGTTTGCTTTTGCTTCTGTCAGATGTGCTTACATATGTCAGTCAGGCCAAAGTCACTGGCTTCGTATAAACAAATCTTCTTTTTCCACAGTGATTTCTCAAATCCTCATTATTCTTGCTAGCAGATATGTTTTTCACTTGAAAGATGAAAAGAAGATCTTTCCTAATCTGTAAGAAAAACAAATCCAAACAGAACCACTTTTTATAAATGTTGGGGAGGAAGACACACTGCTGACAATATTACAAGAAGGCTTTGAGTTGCCAGGAAAATATCAGGCTTGAAGCTTGTGACAGAGAGGAGGAGAATTATGTCTAAGTCTTAAGCTTTATGCCATAGATCCCCCAATTACATTAGAAATTGACTAGAAGGCAATTCATTATTACAGTGATTTGGATAGTAAATGCATCATCAAATTTTTCATTTAGAAAAGATCATGATGATTATTTTAAAAAATTACCCCTTATATAATGTAAGCCTGAGAAAGTTTACAAAGTAGTAATAAGGTCTACCTTTGGTTCTTGGAAGCATCTTGTCATGGGTCCATATTTGGAAACAGCTGTCACTCGTGCTCCTGCCACCACCTCCAGGAGCCCAAGGGTCTCTGTCATCACGTGTCCATCTTCATTTCTTCTTGTGTTTCCAAAATTAGAGCTCAGGACAAAGCAGGCACAGCTCTGGGCCTGAAAAATTTGGTCTGACTTAACCTTTTCCCTGTGGGCCTCTCTGGGGACTTTGTTCTTCTCAGACATCAATTCCAGAAGGATCGTTGGGCTATTAAAATTAATATAATTTTATAATTAACTTTTATAATATTAAGCTCTTAATTATCCTGTAAGCGGCAATTATAGAACCCATGGTTTTTTGCCACCACCTCCACTACTTACATGTGGAAATTAGCGTTTTCACAAGAAGTTCTGCTACTTTATGGAGAACCCAGCATCGGTAAGGTAGTTGGACATTGCATTTCATTAAAGGGATGGGGAGGGAGGGAGTGGAACTTTTAACCACGATGGCTTCGCTCCATGATGATTTTTATGGTAACTCGTGAATCCTACTTGGTCAACAGTGTCCAAACCAGCATTTCATTCACTGGTCCCAACTTTTGATCCCAAATCTGTATTTTTGTGCCTCCTTCCATGACCATCTGCAGTAAATTGACATTGAAGTGGTTGTTAAAGGTTTGGGAAACCCTTACATCATCTTCTGCTGTCACTGATATGAGTGCAGGGTGGGCTGCATCTCAGGACAGGACAGACGGCACCTTGGCCCTCCCCTGACTCACTTATTCACTCTGTGCTGGAGGTGGGGTGCTGCGAGGTGATCTGGCTCTTCTCTGCAGAAGAATGGACCAGGAGTTCTCAGCGTGGGGCTTGTCCTCTCATTTCCTCCTAGGAGAGAGCTCCTGGTGGGGGGCAGCTCTTCTCCTCTCTTGCCCTTGGGGATGACCAGAGACTTGTGTGCCTCACATTCTAGAATGTGGGTTGAAAACTCCTTGTACCCTCAAATTTAAGCCATATTCCTTGACACTTAGCATTTTTTCTGTTAAAAATGGAACTTTACTTTGGTTCAGAAATTCAGTAAGAGGGACATCTTGGCTGCCCAGATCCTGGTTTTCCCACTGTCAGTTGGCACTGGAGACTGTTTTTGTGGAAGCAAAACCCCAGACCAGTCCTGGGAGCCAGGACACCTGTGCCATGCACCTACACTCCATAGCAAAGATGGGCTTGTATGGTAACAGCATGTAATATTTCATAATACATTATTATTCTATGTCTTAATCTAGAAATTATCAAAAGTGTATTGGTCTCTCTCTCTCCTTTTTTTTTTTTTTTTTTTGAGACAGTCTCATTCTGTTGTCCAGGCTGGAATACAGTGGTGCTATCTCTGCTCACTGCAACCTCCACCTTCTGAGTTCAGGCAATTCTCATGCCTCAACCTCCTGAGTAGCTGGGATTACAGGCATGTGCCAGCACACCTGGCTGATTATTTTTTTGTAGAGATGGGGTTTTGCCATGTTGGCCAGGCTGGTCTCAAACGTCTGACCTCAGATGATCCACCCGCCTCTACCTCCCCAAGTGCTGGGAATACAGGAGTGAGCCACCACGCCTGGCCAGGTCTCTCTTTTTTTGTACCATATACCCTGTTTCCAACCACAGTCTAAAATCCTAAAGGACAATAATTGTGTCTCATGTTTCTTTGTGTCCTCCCCAGATCTTAAAATGATGCCTTAACCAGAGCACGCATTTGTTAATGTTTGGTGATGATTTCCAACCTAGGGGACAGGTATAGGTCTATGAAGACTTATTAATAAATGAAATGATATTTGTGTATGTGTCATTTATATCCCAATTTGCGAATTGGCTCTAGAGGCCAGAGGTCTGCTTTAAAAGGTGGATATTTATTGTTGTCCTATCACATTTACCAAGATAATTGCTTTCAGATGTCCCACATGCAGTTCACTCTCTTCCCCAGTAGCCGCTCAGAGCCATCATAGCAGAAACGCCAGCTATGGTCTAGGAAAGACTCAACAGTGAGTGTGACTCACTGTTATAAATTATGCAAGGACACTCACCCTCCCTCTTGCCACTCGTTTTCCATTCGCAACTCTGCCCTTGAAGCCACCTCTGTGAACCTCTGCCAATCGAAGGCCAGCCATTGGGAGCCTCACACTGATGACTACTTGCTTTGCTATGCCTTATTATAGTGCACTCTGACTATTAACATGAGCCACACAAAAATGTCTATTTTTGACCCACAAAATCTTAATTCATAGTATGGAACTATTAGTAATTCAGAGGCCGTTCATGCCAGGAGATGATGCAGTCTATCTGCATCAATACCTCCCTTCATGGGACAGGTGGTTAATCCACCATCCCTCATGCCAAATTCCCCTTTCCACTAAGTTATGAGAAGTGATCACTGATCTCATCAGCTCTTCCTGTCTGCTGTAATTCCTAATTTTGTGGTATCTATTTAGATGACTCGTGGCCCATTCTGTGTCCATCCTTTCCTATTTATTATAGTAGAGGAGACATTAATATGCTTTAAACATTTTCTCCACAGGCAGAAAAGAACAAGACTGTTTATAGAGAAATGCACAGCCAAATCTCTACAGCTGGATACCCACAATGGAGGAAACAGTCATAAAATATATGATGGGGTTTTAATCAGTGTGTGCTTGATAACAAGGTCCTAAACTCAGGCATCGTGTTCAGTGCTAATATCTGTGCCTCCAAAGCAATTTTAATTCAGACCTTGCATTGGTGAATGAAGTGTAAACAGAAGGGAAATTGGTATGTATACGATTGACCATCATCATTTGCAGGGTCTGCATTTGAAAATTTTTCTACTTACTAAAATTTATTTGTCACCCCCAAATCTATGTTTGTGACACTTTCCCAGTTATTTGCAGACATGCTCAGGGCAGCAAAAACTTTGAGTCTACCCACGGTACACGTCCCCAGCTGGAGTGAAGCAGGGGGTATTGTGCCTTTGCTTTCAGCTCTCACACTGAGAATGAGTGTCCTTTTCATGGCCTTCTGCATTTGCGTGGAGGATTGCACTGTTTAAAATAATCCCCAATAGTAGTGTTGCTTAGCGTTCTTAGGCACAAGAAGGTTGAGATGTGCCTTATGGAGAAAATCTATGTTTTATTCGAGCTTCGTTCAAGCAAGAGTTACAGGACAGTTGGCCTCAAGATCAATGTTAATGAAGCAACAATGCATATTAAATACGACTTCTCGGAACAGATTCTGACTTAAAACAAGGTTAGGCATTGATCAAAGGACAAAACCAGAGGCTCAGAGCAACCTAACTCTGTATTTCCCCTAAAAGCCACAGTTCCATATTCACTAATGTGAATCAGTGTTTGTGTCCCTTGATAGAAAGTAACTGCTGTGAATAGAGAATCAACTGTGTTATGTATTTTTCTTTGCTTAGTTTTCAGTCACTGATTAATGAAAAATTTCTAGTAAAAAAAATACAAAAATCAGCTGAACGTGGTGGCACATGCCTGTAATCCCAGCTACTCAGGAGGCTGAGGCAAGATAATTGCTTGAACTTGGGAGGCAGAGGCTGCAGTGAGCTGGGATCGAGCTACTGCACTCCAGCCTGGGCGACAGAGCGAGACTCTGCCTCCAAAAAATAAAAATAAAAAAAAGAAAGAAAAAAAGAAACATCTATGGGTACTACCTAAGGAAGTAAAAAATGTACAGATGAATAAAATGGAGACTTGCCTTTGAGACAGAGTCAACAAAAAATAGTAAGAATATAGTGTGAGAGGTGCTGACAGAAGTACAGTTTCACACAGCAGTAAAGAAACACAAGTAACGAACTTGTGATAGCCATTCACAGGGCAGCCAGATTCTTTCATCAATATTAACATTATTGAGATTCAGTTCAATTATTTCCAGTTTGACTTGGGCAGAAGGCGTGCAGAAACCTTGATTTAAAGCCTATTTATAGAGAAGTAGTTACTGCCACAAATGACCTGGGCAAGGTTCCTGGGAAGGGCTACCGGGGCGACAGAAAACTGTTGAATTCATTTCCCACTCATAAAAGTACTGTTTACTCTGGGAAGATTAAGAAAAAGCCCAATTGCTCTCTGGCATAGTGGCTACTTAGATTTAGAAAAGAAAAAAATAATAGCCTAAATAACTTAGGAATGATGGCTGCTCCTTTATTGTTTCAAATACATAAGAAGACAAGTGGAAATAAAGGATGATTCTGGTTCTAAATGCTATAAAAATAAACCATAGAGAAATACTTCGTGTTGGATGGTAGAAAAATATAAATAGGCAAACAACTAGAAGAATTTTCTCACTCTCCAAACTTTATTCTGATTGAAACCAATCTTCTTCTGTTATTTTTTCCACATGGTTTTCTCTTCCTGTCTATTTCCCTTCATAGCTCTTGACATATAAAGTCAAGAAGAATGAAGGGCCTGAGATTTCACCATGCTTGTAAGCTAATATGTTCGCCTTTCAGTGTTTCACAGAAGCTGGTAGAACACACAAGACTCCTGTGCCAGAGATGAAGGATCGGATATCATTCACAGCAATAGCAGTAGCCAGACTGTTAGCATTTTTGTGAGTTTCCTGACCCCCAATCCCATAGAATAACACAAAGAGAGACAGATGACAGATGATACCTGCACATTTGTTTAGTGGCTTTACAAAAGAGAAACCCTGATTTTAAAATTGCAAATGATTTCCCATGGGCAGTAAGCTTGCCTGCTGTTTGCTCCTTAGGGAGAGATGCTAGCTCTACTGTCCAGGGCTGCCCACTCTATTTGTAGACACTTACATCCTTCTGCTAGGTGTGGCAGCATGCACCCGTAGTCCCAGCTACTCAGGAGGCCAAGGCAGGAGGATTCCTTGAGCCCAGGAGTTTGCAGCTGCAGTGATCTACAATCACACCACTGTACTCCAGCTTGGGGGACAGAGTGAGGCTGTGTCTCTAAATAAATACATAAAGAAAATAAACATCCTCGGAAAGATAAGGCTAAACATAGGGCAGGCAGTGCCTTGTTCACAAGACCTGAAGAAACAAGAGACCCAGGGTGAATTGTCACCAAACACAATCCACACATCATTTCTGTACATCGTGACTTTTGGCAAATTTTCCCATGAGCATGTCACTCTGCCAGCCTCTGGGATTAGTCTGACCAACAGAGGCTGGGACTGAACTGGCCTAATTCCCAGGGATGCCTAAGAAGGTGAGGAGGTGTTCTCCTTATGTTTCTGTATTGACCTTCCCACTGTGGAAGCATTAATTTAGGTAGAGCAGGATGTGCTAGCAATTTGAGACTCCACACTGGCCTAAAAGGAGAAAGGGGCCGTTCTATCATCCATAACACCCCTGGCCATAGAGTTGACGCTGAGCTGAAAGTCTTTCAGGGGTCAGGAGGCATCACAGCTAAAGTCATGGAGAATTGCTTCCCAATATTATGTAGAAGCACATGTTTTGACAGAGGTTTTCAATGCTAGGATGACCAGGCTTGAAGACGTCAACCTTCCCTAACACAGGATGTGTAGGGCCTCTCCCAGGAGCCTCCACGACGTCTACCACCTAGAGTGACGCTGCTGGCTGTGATGAGTGGCACACTGATTTGCTGTTCTGTTTCAATGGGGAATTATAATGTCGTCTCATACAAGGCATTTTCATCAACAACTGAGAGTCAAAAAATGACTGCACAAGTCAACTCCCTATGGAAAGGCAAAGAAGATATCTCAAAGGTGATAATCAAATAAAAATACTCTTTCTTCAGTGGCTGCTTTTACCTGGATAGAGAAGGACTCCCCCAGGGCGTCACAATTTATTCCTTCCTTTAGAGCAAAGTTTCTCAACTTCAGAAGTGCTAAGACATAAAAATAAAAACACACATCCTAGAATCGGAGGAAATGTGGAATTTGAGACTTGTTAAAGCCCAGGATTGGAGAAAACAATAGGACCTTAAAACTTCAAGGGTTAAAGGGAATTAGAATAATCTTAACCACATATATTTTCACACCATTTTTTTCTCTGTTCGCAACTCTCAATATATATACCTTTTTAGCCAAAATAACACATGATGGCATTTCAAATAACCGCATTTTTTTTTTTTTTTTAAAAAGAGGTTTTGAAAAGATTCTAAAATCATTTAAAATCTAGGGCAGTTGAAGATTTTTCTGGATCTATGTGTGAGTCTTCAGTATTATTCATGGCATCCTCAACTTCCTCTTCCATGATTTTGCCAGAGAACTAAATCTGTTAATAATGAGAGGATTCTGTTCTCCACCAACATAAAAGTACTAACTGAAGAATAACGGCATCTCTCATACATCCATAATCCATGAGTAAATGTAAAATGGGATTCTTTTTAAAGTGAAACAGATAAAATTCATAACCAGAGATGTACTTATACTACTATTCACATATTTTACTTGCATAATGCAATGTCCTGTATACCAATTACATATAAAAGATAAAAGGAGGTCTTCCCATTATCAAACATTTCACAGGTATATATTTTTAATTATGTGAAAACATATATAAAACCAGAACACCGAACACTTTTTCTCCCTACAAAACAATAGAATTTTATTTTTACAGCAATGCAATTTAATTGCAGTTTTTAAGCCAATACTTTCTTTCATTAGAGGTAACTATAATTAATCTTTCCATATTGAATGCTACCAAATTCAAAGTAGTTCCAAGAAGCAAATACCGTTTGGGGGGAAAAAAGTATATTTAGAGAAGAAAAATTATACAACTTTATATATAAAT
This sequence comes from Chlorocebus sabaeus, assembly GCF_047675955.1. Classification (NCBI taxonomy): domain Eukaryota; kingdom Metazoa; phylum Chordata; class Mammalia; order Primates; family Cercopithecidae; genus Chlorocebus; species Chlorocebus sabaeus. Next base: position 2,523,936 of record NC_132929.1, on the reverse strand, counting down.
ACCAAAAATCAGGCCGGGCACGGTGGCTCATGCCTGTAATCCCAGCACTTTGGGAGACCAAGACGGGGGGATCATTTGAGGTCAGGAGTTCAAGAACCAGCTTGACCTACACAGTGAAACCCTGTCTCTACTAAAATGCAAAAATTAGCCAGACATGGTGGCATGTGCCTGTAATCCCAGCTACTCAGGAGGCTGAGGCAGGAGAATCACTTGAACCCAGTAGGCAGAGGTTACAGTGAGCTGAGATCGTGCCACTGTACTCCAGCCTGGACAACAGAGCAAGACTCCCTCTCAAAAAAAATTAACTAATCCTTTGATTTCTAATTTATTTTTCTCTTTGAAATATTCATTAAATGTTCTATGAATTATCTTTTAATAGAAATTACAAAATCTATGTTGTGTAAGCTGAATAACACCTCCCTAAAATGATATTCATGTCCTAATTCCTAGAACCTGTGAGTGTTACCTTATGTGGCAATAAATAAATAAAAGCCATCTTTGCAGATGTGATAAATTAAAGATTGTGTGATGGGGAGAGCATCCTGGATGATCTGGGTTGGTCCTAAATGCAATCACAAATATTCTTATGAAAGAAGGGCAGAGGGAGATTTCACACACACAACTCCTCCAACACACACTCATAAGTGAAGATGGAGAAGACAGAGATTTGAATGTCCTGACCTTGAAGATTGGAGTGACACAAACAAAAGCCAAGTAATGCCGGCAGCAACCAGAAGCCAGAAGAGGGAAGACTCGTTCTCCCCTGGAGCCTCTGGAGAAAGATTGGCCCAGTGGACACTGATTTCCATCCATTGGTATTGATTTTGCATTTTTTGGCCTCCAGAGCTGTAAGCGAATACATTTCTGTTGTCTTCAACCACTCAGTTTGTGGAAATTTGTCAGAACAGCCACAAGAAATAACACTTACACATCTTGAGCATTTTAAAGAAAGGATAAAACTTCACAAGCCATCTCTGCTTGGAAGTTTAGGATACACTTCATGGACACCTTGCTCTCCACACTAGTCCTAGTCTTCAGTGAAGGGTAGAAGGGGGTCTCCTTTATAAACCAGAGGTTTTGTGTTCGGAGGATGGTGCTGGATAATGGGCTTCAGGGCTGGTGACAGGTCACTGGGGACAGAGCTGCCTGGTAGTTGGAGAAACATCACAGCCCCTCTGACTCAGCAGATGTGGCCATCATAGCTCCTCACTGAGTGGCTGTCGCAGGGCTGGTCCCTGTCCAGGAACCCAGGCATGGAGATCCACAGAGAGCAGGTGAAGTCCTGCTGCTGTGGGATTTGTGTCCCAGTGACAGGAGCCAACGGGCAATGAATAGCAAGCAATCCCAGGTGTGTCAGATCACGATTGGTTCTGCGAAGGATGAGAGGGAGTGAGAATCCAGGGCTCCGGTAGGCGTGGGCACTGGTGTAGACTGGATATTCGCACCAGAGGTCAGATTGGGGTATTGGACGAGGAGACATCCAGGCACTGATGAGGAACTTACCCCGTGAGGATCTGGGAGGGAGAGCTGTCCGGGAAGAAATGACACTGAGTGCAAAGGGCCTGGAGCTGCCCTGTGCTTGGTGTGAGGGCACAGGCAGACAGAACCAGGCCCTGCAGAGCCTCACGGTCCCTGGCAGAGCATTTGAAAGGCATGATGGGTGATTTGAAAGGCATGATGGATGATTTGAAAGGCATGATGGGTGATTTGAAAGGCATGATGGGTGTTTTGAAAGGCATGATGGATGATTTGAAAGGCATGATGGGTGATTTGAAAGGCATGATGGGTGTTTTGAAAGGCATGATGGGTGATTTGAAAGGCATGATGGGTGATTTGAAAGGCATGATGGGTGATTTGAAAGGCATGATGGGTGATTTGAAAGGCATGATGGGTGATTTGAAAGGCATGTGGCGTTGTCTCTGAGGAAGGGATCTGAGCAGACGAGTGATGTGTCTAAATGCTGTTTGGAAAGGACAAGTTGGAGCTGCAGCCGCTGCTGGTGATTCCCTGGCCCGTGTGTTAGGCCATGTGTACAGGCATGTTATAAAGGAAGGCCAGAGACTGGGTCATGTATAAAGAAAAGAGGCTTAACTGGCTCACAGTTCTGCAGCTGTCACAGCGTGGCACCAGCATCTGCTTCTGGGGAGGCCTCAAGAACCTCACAACCATGGCAGAAAGTGAAGCGGGGGCAGGCCCACCACATGGTGAGAGCTGGAGCAAGAGAGTGAGAGGAGGGGGACAGGCTCTTTTAAACAACCGGATCTTGTGTGGACTCAGAGGGAGAACTCACTCGTCACCCAGGGGATTCATGAGGGATATACTGTTACCCAGTACCTCCCCCCAGCCCCTACCTCCAACACTGCGGATCACATGCCAACATGAGATTGAAGGGGAAGCAAATCCAAACCACATCAAGCTTAGAAGCAGACTCTTCCCTAGAGCCCCGGATGTTTGTTTCTTTTTTTTTTTTTTTTTTTTAAAGACGAAGTCTCACTCTGTAGCCCAGGCTGGAGTACAGGGGCGCAATCTCAGATCACTGCAACCGCCGCCTCCTGGGTTCAAGCAATTCTCTTGCCTCAGCCTCCCCAGTAACTGGGGTTACAGGTGCCCACCACCACGCCAGGCTAATTTTTGTATTTTTAGTAGAAATGTTGGCCTGGCTGGTCTTAAACTCCTGACCTCAGGTGATCTACCCGCCTCGGCCTCCCAAAGTGCTGGGATTACAAGCATGAGCCACTGCGTCTGGCCTGATGTTTCTTTTTATAAGGGCATTAATCATGTCACATTAAGGCCCTACCTTTACAACGTCACCTAACCCCTAATTACCTCCGTCCTTGTAAGCCTCACCTCCAACAGTAGTCACGTGGGGATTAGAACTTCAGCATTCAAATTTTGTGGGGACATAATTCAGTTCGTATGAGTGATCAGTACCAAATCCTAGTCTGTTTTCTTCCCCTTTTGCGTTTTAGCCCCTAGAAAAGGAAAGAACAGGGCATATGGCGCGTGGGAGGGTTTTAGGTCGGCCTGGAAAAGAAGCCCACCACTTCCTTCACATGCGCCCGCTGGCACTCAGCCACACGGCCACACCTGCCGCCCGGAGACTGAGATGTGTGTGCAGCCAGGTGTGCACCCGGCAAAAGACACAGTGGGTTGTAGGAGGGCCACGGGTTGCCACACCGCCACTGAAAGGAGCCTTCTCGGTTATCACCCATCATGCCTTTTAAATGCTCATCTCGGCTCTTACTCTTCATTTTTGCTCATTTCTTTGTTAATCTTCCATCCAGTAGAATGTGCAGTTGGTGAGTCTTTCTCGATGTTGCAGCCCAGCGCTTGGGATGGTGCTACAAACTCGATGTCCTCAGGAGATGTGTGTTGACTGGCTGAGTGATCAACTCAATGAACAGGTTCCACAGGTCATGGAACCACCCCCTGCCACCCTGCCTCCCCCTTCCTCTGCTGCCCATGTGGACTTCACATAGAGACCTGACTTGGTTGCTCCGGACCCCAGCACTAAGGATGGTCTCACGTGCCTAGTCCAGCCTGCCTGCCCCACAAGTCTGTCTGCGTTTCAGAGCGGGCTGTGGCTTTCCTGCCTTACAAGGCCTCCCGTCTTCCCACCTGGCTCCCAGTTCAGCTCCAGTGACACACTGGAACCTGCAGGGAAGGAAGAGGGGCAGCTGCCCTTTCATCAAAGGCTGGGTCCAGGGATGCAGTCCGTTCATCCTTGGAGGAGCGCTAGCAAGAAAAGGCCTTAAAATACAGGAAAGACTAGTTTGTGGGTATATTATCTGGCTGTACAAGACTCAGAATTTTCTCTCTTTTCTTTTTTTTTGAGATGGAGTCTTGCTCTGTTGCCCAGGCTGGAGTACAGTGGCGCAATCTCGGCTCATTGCAAGCTCCACCTCCCGGGTTCACGCCATTCTTCTGCCTCAGCCTCCCGAGTAACTGGGACTACAAGTACCTGCCACCACGTCCAGCTAATTTTTTTTTGTATTTTTAGTGGGCATAATCAAGACATAAACTGTTGCTTAAACTCACCGTGTTAATCAGGGTGGTCTCGATCTTCTGACCTCGTGATCCACCCACCTCGGCCTCCCAAAGTGCTGGGATTGCAGGCATGAGCCACTGTGCCTGGCCAAGACTCAGAATTTTACGTCTTATGACAAGGGCCATACCCATACAATTTTGTTTCTTCTTAATATTCAAACCTTAAGAGACAAATACAGACCTAGCAATGTGAAGTGCACTCTGGTGAAAATTTACAGGTATCCTGAGCTATTTAAAAAGCAATAACCTTAAGTCAAGACATCCTCTTGGATAGCACCATTTAGAGGAGCAACAAACTGCTACACAAGAATAAACAAAGCAAGTGCTTTCAGAGTTCCAGCAGTCAAATGTGTTTCTTCTGGGACATTATGAAGGCTAACTATTGGTGGAGAAGGGTTCATTTCTAAGTGTGCAGTGTGTCCTCCCAAAAATGATGTTTGGGTCTCTTTTTGGGAGCTGACAAAAACATAGTAACTGATGTAACGATTTCTAAGCAAGGGAAAATACTACAGACCAGTTTCATCTTCCCTCCTCCATTTCCACATGCACAATAAATAAACAAAATGAAGACACACAATCACGTTTACATGGTTCTCATGTGCTTGGGGCAGCCACATGCCAAAGCACATTCAACTAATGGAACATCTAAGGTGCTCCCATCCTCGACGCCTCCAAAATGCAGTCTCCGGCGGAGTTTTCTCCTCTGCCATGCTCAGCAGTGGCAGGACCCATGCTGGGTGCCAGTGTTATTAGGCAGGTTTAGCTCAGCAATGTGATGATTTGGGTTTGTCCTTCAGAAATAAATCTATATACCAAATAATTCCAAAGCAAAACGAAGTGAGACAATTAACAATCAAGCTCTCAGTCGGGCACGGTGGCTCACGCCTGTAATCCCAACACTTTGCGAGGCTGAGGCAGGTGGATCACTTGATGTCAGGGGTTCAAGACCAGCCTGGCCAACAGTAAAAACCCATCTCTACTAAAAATGCAAAAATTAGCCAGGCGTAGTAGCAGGTGCCTGTAATCCCAGCTACTCAGGAGGCTGAGGCAGGACAATCACTTAAACCCAGGATGCGGAGGTTGCAGTGAGCCGAGATTGTACCACTGCACTCCAGCCTGGGTGATACAGTGAGACTCAGTCTCAAAAAAAAAAAAAAAAAAAAAAAACCAAAAAATAAAAAATAAATAAATAAAATAAAATAAAATCAAGCTTTCTGTTTTGTCTCTCAGATCACTTATCCAGTGTTCTCCCTTCCATGGGCTGTATTATTAGCACTTTCCAGCCAAAGACTCCCTTGATGTTGGAGGTGTCCATGTGCCTTGCCTTCGCCAAGGAAATGTATGGAACGTCTGGGTGGAAGCACTTCTGTGCCTGGCACACGTGTCCTCTCTCATCACCTCCATGGCAATTCATGCGGCCTCGTTATTGGGCATCACATGGAACGATGAGGCCCGGCAGCCTCCCGTCAGCCCTGATGCCTGGGGAGTAGGGCCCTTCCCTTCCCCTCTACCCAGTCTGTCCTGACCGCTGTTGGACATGTGGTATAATCAAGACACAAACTGTTGCTTGAACTCACTGAGATGTGGGCATTGTTTGCTAGGGCAGCACTATCTAATCTGCCCTGAAAATGCAGGAACTGTCACAAGAAGAAGAAGAGTATACCTGTAACAAAAACACTGAGTGTGTGGCATTTTCCATGATAATAAGGTGGCAGGTGCAAAGGAGATTGGAGAGGGCTCTCTTTGTTAAGCAGTGGCCAAACATTTGTTAAAATCCTCCCCTGCAATAACTGAAGAGGAATCGAGTGGATGTGTAGCTCTAGCGGTCAATACACACAGCGGTAGTGGTGGTGTTGACTGCTGTCGGCTGTGTTTGGTTAAGTTATTAAAGGTAGAGGGGAGCTTAGGGATGAATTGGCCAGTGTACAAGCCTAAGAAGAAAGAAGCACAGGGCATCCAAAATCTCAGGGCTTGGCAAGGGGATGATCATGTTCTTGACCCCAAAATAGTAAAAGATTGAGAAAACCTTGCAGATTCAAATGCCTAATGCAAACTTTTAATCACCAAAAATGCTTCAGGAAAAGAAGTAGAGTTAGAATGTGTGATACTCAGTGTGTTTTTTCAATTGGATTAAAAGTATGTTTCTTTCACTTGGATTAAAATCAGGGTAGAGGGTAAGGTGTAACCTTTGTGCCCTCCCAACAAAAGCGACACAGGCTCAAGGTCCCGGCCACTAAACCAAGCGGCACTCATCTTGGAAGCAAGGAGAGAAAGAAGCCCAGCAGCTCCGGAGATCATGTTGAAAGCACTTGGGTGCGGGCCGTGATACACTCGCTCCCTGGAATCAGTTAGATCAGAAACCAGATACAGTTTTGACAAAGGAACCAGGAGGCTGAGTGTGTTCCAGGCATAAGAGGATCCATGAGCACCTAACCTGCTGCACCCTCTCCCTCCTGAGGGAGCTCATCCCAGCATCTCCTTCACATGTAGTTGAGGAAGAGCATGGAAAAGGAAGACTCTCCATCCCAAAGCCAGAGACCAAGGGAACACAGAGACATCTGAAGAGTGGAACTGAGACTTCTTCCCCATGAGCGGAATTAAGATGAGTTCACCCTCTGCGGCGCAGGGCACCCCCACACTGCCTGACCTGGGGTGCTTTAGAGTTGCATTGGACCAACAAGAGTATTTGCTGCAAGGATACTGTCCTTGTTCTACCATTGTCTAGTGCACCATGGGGACAGAAACATGCTTTTGAGTTCGTCGGAGAAGTATCTGTAACCGGGGCCCTTGAGATTTCAGCACCCAACATTTTTAGTGACAGAATAATGAAAAATCAGAAGAGACCCTTGCCTGCTTGTACACATTAATTGCTTGCTTTTGCTCCATACTCCTTGTTCCTGCAGTATAATTATAAACTGCCAAAGTACTGTTTCTTTGTCAAACAGGAGATAACTTCAGGGTGACACAAAAATTTTGCAAAAGGAATGAATGCCTTTAAAGCCATTGCGACCAGTTGCTGACACCCAGAAGTCAGGTTGCTCAAAGGGCTATCTGGGACTGAAGAAACACAGGCTCTTCCTCTCAGTTCCCTGAAGCTCTCCCTCTCTTACTTCCTAGCCACGTAAAAACTTTCTGCTTCATCTCTTTCTGAAGACGGATCTGAAAGATTTGCTCTCACACCCTCTCACTCTGGCCAAACTGAATAAACCTTTCTCTATCTCCAAGCACGGGTGTCTCAGTGTTTGGCCTCAGCTGCACATGGGGGGCACATGGGCCTGAATCTGAGGTTCTACACTATGTTTATACCTGACGAAGACAGGCTTGTGTGCCTTTAAAAGAACTTGAAGATGTACCGAACAATGAGACTTGAAGTGTTTTTTTGCAGAGAGAGGATGAATAGTCACACATGGGAAGAAGAATGAATAAAAGGGTAGACTTCGATAGACATTAATAGGTGCCATTCATGACAGATTCTCCCCTCTTCCGCAACCACACCCCTTGATGTTAGGGATAGCCTCAATTACTGAAATGCAAGCTGAAGAAGTGTGTCACTTCCAAGACATAATTAAGAACTGAAGACAAATTTTTCATACTGTCTTCCCCAACCATGGCATCCCTTGAAGTTGGGTTGAAGTAGCAATGGAACCTCTGTTAGCCCGAATACCCAAGTGATACCAACGAAGTGGGCAAGGGGACAATCATGTTCTTGACTCCAATACAGTAAGATTGAGAAAACCTTGCAGATTCAATGGTGATGCTAAGGATATTGGAGAGTCCAATAAGGATATGGGAGAGGGCTCTCTTTATTAAGCAGTGGCCAAACTGCTTGCTATGATCATGATGATTGATCACTGTGGCTGTCAGCTGTCTGGATTTTGCATTGTTTGCTATGCAGCATGGACTGGCCTGTCTTGACCGCTACACCACTCATACAGTGTAGATCATCCTAACTTGTCAAGGCAGGTACACAAGCCATAGGACTCTGGCTTAAAATACGAAATGTCAGAAGCAGGTATTTACTTTGTAGAGCTTCATGGTCTGTGACATGTATTTAGTATTGATCCCATAAAATTTTAAGTTTTAGTTGAATGTTTTATTATATACTTGTTTAAAAAAAATTACAATGAACGCAGCTATAGATCTAATTGGCTTTTATTTCTGAGCGCTTTCACGGAGCAATGGCAGAAAAGTGGGTTTGTAAGATGGAAACAGGGAAACAGAACAATAGAAAAAAAATCTGTTCATTACTATAGTAGCAAAGTGAAAAAGTTGGCAGAGTCCATTTTTTCTTATCAATTGGTCCCTTATGCTTTTCATTTGTCTTTGTAAGAAAATTAAAAAAAAAATCTTTTCTGAAGATTATTTTTAGTAAAGTTTTGCTACTTTGATAAGAAGTTTCCGTTTCTGGGGCCTAATACCCAGATGAATATTTCTCAAATCCCAAAATCCAAAATGCTCCAGAATCTGAAACTTTCTGAGTGTTGATGTAACACCCAAGGAAATGCTCATTGGAGCATTTCAATTTAGGATTTTCAGATTTGGTGTGCTCAATCTACATAAGGCAAATATTCCAAATCCAGAAACATCCAAAATTCAAAACACTTCTGGTTTCAAGCATTTTGGATAAGGGATACTCAGCCTGTGCATGCAAATGGCAGGTGTGCCTGGAAGGCAGAGTTAACAGTTCTTATTTATTTTTTTTTTTGAGACGGAGGTCTCGCTCTGTCGCCCAGGCTGGAGTGCAGTGGCGCGATCTGGGCTCGCTGCAAGCTCCCCAACCTGGGTTCCCGCCATTCTCCTGCCTCAGCCTCCTGAGTAGCTGGGACTACAGGCGCCCATCTCCGTGCCCGGCTAATTTTTTGTATTTTTAGTAGAGACGGGGTCTCACCGTGTTAGCCAGGATGGTCTCAATCTCCTGACCTCATGATCCGCCCGCCTCGGCCTCCCAGAATGCTGGGATTACAGGCGTGAGCCACCGCACCCGGCCTAGAGTGAACGGTTCTTTAGAAATTAAGGATCCCATTTTTACATGAAATTTTGGATCTCTTAGAGCAAGATAAAAGCCTACGAGGGAAACATCACAGGTTGGGTCCTGTAGTGCTCTCAGAGTATACCTCATTACATGGATATTTTCTTCAGGCTGGGGCTACCTGATTCCATATGCAACTTATTCTAACACGGAAGTCTTTTTGGTGGTGAGCACTCTAATACCTCTTAAGTGCCCAGCCTATGCCCATCAGCTAGCCACCAGGCTTTGGCTCTGACATCCCTTGACCAACTTAGCCAATGACTTCCCCCTATTTAAGCACACAAGAAAAAGAAATAAAACAAATAGAAGCCAAATTCCTGCATGTTCCAAAAGCTTAAGTTTACACTCCCTACAGTAATAATCACTTACTACAAATGCTGTCAGTTACCTATAAAACTGGAGCTTTGGGGCCAGGCATGGTGGCTCACACCTATAATCCCAGTACTTTAGGAGGCCGAGGTGGGCGGATCACTTGAGGTCAGGAGTTCAAGCCGAGCCTGGCCAACATGGTGAAATCCCATCTCCACTAAACAGAAAAATTAGCCGGGTATGGTGACGCAAGCCTGTAATCCCAGCTACTCGGGAGGCTGAAGCAGGATACTCGTTTGAACCCAGGAGGTGGAGGTTGCAGTGAGCTGAGATCGCACCACTGCACTCCAGCCTGGCTGACAGAGTAAATCCCTGTCAAAAAAAAAAAAAAAAAAAAAAAAAACACCAAAAAACAAACAAACAAACAAAAAAAAACACGAAAAAAACTGTAGCTTTTGCCAGTGAACCTTCAGCTCCTGCAACCCCAGCAGGTCACGCTCTCTCACAGCACAAACTAACCCCTGGTACCCACCTCTAGGCCTTGGTCTTCCACAGCACAAACTAACCCAGGATTTGAACATCGAAAAGATTTTAGAGGTGCAGTCCTCAACGCAAGAAAAGCGGAGTCTGACCCGACAGGAACTTAAACCCCTCAGAGCTCCATGAGAAAAGCAGAGACCTCAAAAGGGGTACAAGGTGCCTCTTCTGAATTCCTCAAGGGGTCTTGGAAGTTACTAACGGTGTCCCTTAGGTCTCTTTGTCAGTTGCTAGAACTGCCAAAAGACAAAATTATAACATTTGATGATAGATCAAATTGGCTTTTATTCATGATTCATGAACTGGTGTAGTCTGTGTTCTACAAAATAGAAGGAGAGCTCCCACTGGGCAATAGCAGAATAGTGGGTTTGTAAGGTGGGAACATAGAAACAGAACAACAGAACAAAAAAGCTAGTTGGTTAATACTGGGTTACTCCAGGTTACTTTTCTGTAAGGGTTAAAGCAGAGGGGACTGACTCAGTTAGACTGAACTCTCCCCTTTTCAGGAAAAACTGATCTGGTTTTGGACCTATTTGCCTCCTTAACATTTCAATTTAATGATGTGCCATTTAGCATTAGTGACTCCATTTTGGTTTAGTCTATTCTACTGGGGCCCAGTGCAGGAGCTCAGTGCAAAACAGTGGCCTTTCATAACTTTGTTTAACAATTTCTTCCTTTGGCCCTTCTTCTCACCTAGGTGGGAGCGTGACAAAAACACAGGGCATCAGCACTACTTCCGGTTACCATTATTTTGGGCTTCTGGTATTAATATGCCATTCACAGGTTACAGCGTCATCATGATCACACACATGACTAATACATCACTCATAAGATGTAGTATTTTAGTAACTTGTCAATACAGGTACTAAATCCATAGGAATCTATTAATAGCTTAAAATATGAAATGTCAACAGCAGATATTTACTTCTGTAGGACTTAGTGGTCTATGACATTTATTTGGTAAGGATTCCATAAAAATTTAATTTTTAGTGGAACTTTCCATTAGCCAATGATTTCCCCCCATTTAAGCACACAAGAAAAAGACATAAAACAAATAGAACCCAAATTCCTGCATGTTCCAAAAGCTCGAGTTTACACTCCCTACAGTAATAATCACTTACTGCAAATGCTGTCAGTTACCTCTAAAACTGCAGCTTTTGGGCCGGGCACGGTGGCTCACACCTATAATCCCAGCACTTTGGGAGGCTGAGGCGTGTCAATTATTGAATAAGTGTCTTAAGAGGATTTTCTATAGTATGCTTAACAAAAACTCCACAAAGATGCAAGCCTCATCCTCGTAAGAAAAAAGGAGTTGGGGGAATTAAATTTCCAAGTAAATCATAAGTACTTTCCTACAGAGGATCTTTCAATCAAATAGAGACAGAAACAAAACAAATATTTGTAAATGACAGAGCTGAAATGGAAAATTCCACCACAGTAGTTCATTTTGTGCACATGGAGGTTAGTGGGCACATGGGCTATCCCACAGGCACTGCTTCCTAGGTAACTTCTTCACAAGACTTTGAGCTCTTCTAGGGGTGGAAGAGTGCTTTCTCTTCTGTGTGTCCTAGCACATTTTGTGTACACCACAGACTCTCAATACTGCAATGGGAACTCACATGTATTAGCTCACTTGCTCCACACCACAACTCTGTGATGTATTACAGGAATTGTTATCTTCACATTACAAATACACAAACCTAAGCTCTGGAGGTTGGGCCACTTGCTTCGATTGTACCACAATAAAGAGATACAGCCGAGAGTCTTGCTCAGGTATGTCTCACTTTCAAGCTTACATCATTTATTTTATCTATTCTTTTATGATTAATTCAACATTATTGAATGATTTACATAGACACAAAATATATGCTAATATATAGGGAATCACGAGAAAGGCAGCAGAGAATTCACAGTCAATATTTAAGAAGGAGGTTCTTCGAGTAACACAAACTCAAAAGGTATTCCCATTAATATGCATCGCCTCACAATTTGACTTTGTCATTATGAGGTCTCTTGTTGCAGGGGAAGTACGAGATCACCACTTGAGGATGGCTCTTTCTTTATGACATCATCAGGTTCCAATCTTGCCTTCCTGTCCTTGCAGGGCATCCTTCCCTCAAGAGACAGACCTTTTTAGGCAAGCAGAATGCCCTCCATCAAGGCATTTGGACATGCAAATGTTGAAGTTACGGCATGTAGGTCACTCACAAAAAGAGGACAACTATTTCTGGTAACATCTAAAATTTATTGTGGTGAGTCAAGGCTAATGCAAGGTGAACCCTTCCCTTTACCACATCTGCACATCGACATTAGCTCATCCATGTATTAAAAAATGGGCCTCCAGACAGTTTGTTGGCAATTTGGCAAATCGTTCATGTATAATGCAACAGAAGTCTAGTTTCAACTCATACTGATTCCACCTCAACTTTCCATGAATGGTTTTGATTTTAGTGTAATATGTGAATGACATTTATTTTAAAATATTGGAATAAAACATTCTAATCATATACTCATTTTTGTTATCATTAAATTTATTAATAGTCACAGGTTACAGGAAGAGTGCTTACTCTTCACAGGATGGATTATGTCTTTTTTTTTCTGAGAAATACATTCATCTAAGGTGTTCACTTTATTTTCCTCTTTTTATACTATGTGTTTTATGAATCTTTCTATCTATGAGATGGATGAGTTCTAAGATTCTTGGGACAAAGGATTTTCCCTAAGCTTTTATGTCCCTTTAGAAGTGACCCCATAAGGAAGGAGGCAAAGTGAATAGTTGTATCCCTGCCAGTTTCCTCACACTTTATTCTCTATGAATTCAACCTAGCCACATCTACTGTCCCAGCTTACTCTACAAAGCCTTCTCCCCTGAGAGCACTGTGAACCTTTTTGTTTCCAAGAATCGTCATCCTTGATTAAAAGAGTGAGGAGAGGCCAGGCGTGCTGGTTCATGCCTGTAATCCCAGCACTTTGGGAGGGCACCTGAGGTCAGGAGTTCAAGACCAACCTGGCCAATATGGTGAAAACCCATCTTATTAAAAATACAAAAATTAGCCGGGCATGGTGGCAGGCACCTGTAATACCAGTTACTTGGCAGGAGAATTGCTTGAACCTGGGAGGCAGAGGTTGCAGTGAGCCAAAATTGTGCCACTGTACTCTACTCCAGCCTGGCAAAAGAGCGAGACTCTGTCTCAAAAACAAACAAAAAAAAGTGAGGAGAAGCTCCATGTGGCCTCTAATTGCGTACAGGGTGAAGGCTCACGGCTCTTCATTAGGACCTTCCAGAAATCAATAATGATGAGTTCCTTCTTTGTTTACTGAAAATCTTAAAGATGATGGTGAGTGACCACGACGATGACATAATGATACAAAGAGAAAGGAGGAGAAATCTACATTCATCTTAAGTCACTTTTGTCTGGGAAGAAATTCCCAGAGAGATTTGTCTTCATCTCTTTGTTATAGATGAAAACAATGATTACAATAATTTCTATCATTATGTTCTTAGGTTTCTTTAAAATATTCAGAAAGAAATGTTCGCAATTCTTTTTCAACTAGAGGTAAGAGAGGGTTGGAGTGAACTATCGAGGGTGTCTTAGTTCATTTCATGCTGCTGTTACAGGGTACCACACACTAGGTAATTTATAATCAACACATTTATTTGGCCTATGATTCTGGAGAATGAGAGACATAAGAGCACGGCACTGGCATCTGGCTAGAAGCTTCGCACTGCATCATTTCACAGTGAAAGACAGAAAGCCAACAGAGGGCAAGCGCAGTCAAGCAAGAGATGGCCAAACTCACTTTTACAACAAACCCACTCTCACGATAAAGACATTAATCCCTTCATAAAGGCAGAATCCTCACAACTTCACCTGTTAAAGATCACAATTTTCAACAGTGTTGTGTTGGAGATTAAGTTTCCACCCATAAATTTTGGGGGACACGTTCGAACCATAATAGACATCACAGTTTTAGGACATGTGGATGAGGTTGGGAAGTTTTATTGTGTCTACATGTGCATACAAGCACAACTGTATGGGAATAATTTTATTATAAAGTTGCATTATCCAGGAGGCTGGAACTAAATATACTATCCAATTTGAGCATAAAATCCGGTTAGAATCATTTTTATATGCAGGCTAGTGTTCTCTTCTCATACTTCAATGATTCATCCATATCTATTGCTGCTGATTCCTGGATGCTTGTCAATATCCCAATACGCATCTTCTTTGGTATTATATTTTTTATTTTGAATGAGAGAGCCTGGTCATTTTATTATACCTTTGAGCCTAATGTACAATGTATATTCTAGGTGCATTTCATGGAATTTAATGCTTCAGTGTTGATTCCACAAACTGCTTGGGAAAGTTTGGTAATGTAAAAATCTCATGCCCAAACGCATGTGTCTGTCTTGCTAGGGGTCCCTCTTGCAAGACCAATCTAACCTTTTATTTCTAGAACATGTTGTATATTCCTTCACTAGCGGCCCTTTGCTTGCCCTTTCATCTTCCTAGAATTCCCTTCTTTTCTCTTAGAGTGGTATTATCCAAAAATCTTACCAAGAACTCTCCATCCCCTCAGAGTTAGCTTCTTCCACTGGGGCAAAGTAGATATTTAGTAAGTTTTTACTGCGATACTTTGATCCCATTTGTGTTTAGTTTTATGTTTTCCATTCTTTGTGACACACATTTAAAGGACAAGGGAAACTTTGAAATATATGATCACCTGGGTCAAATCCCAGATCAACTGAATCAGATCTTCTAGAGGTTAGACCAAGGCAATGATCTTTAAGAAAAACGGCAAGAATCAAAACCTCCCTGAGTAATTCTAATGTGTGTCCAGGATCAAGACAGCTCAGCTATAAGGTCAATAGACCAAATATTAACAGCCACATACTCCATTTAGCTTTGAATAAAGATGATTTAACCCATTATTTCTTAAAAAAACAAAAAACAAAAAACAAAAAAACACCTTGCAATATTGTCAACAATGAGAATCCCTTGCCGTAACACACAAGACGTACATACAATAAAATCCATCACCCTGTAACCCCAGTACTTTGGGAAGCCCAGGCCAGCAGGTTATGAGGTCAAGAGATTCAGACTATCCTGGCCAACATGGTGAAATCCTGTCTCTACTGAAAATACAAAAATGAGCTGGGCGTGGTGGCAAGCACCTGTAGTCCCAGCTACTCGGTAGGTTGAGGCAGGAGAATCACTTAAATCCAGGAGGTGGAGATTGCATGAGCCGAGATTGAGCCATTGCACTCCAGCCTGGTGACAGAGCAAGACTCCATCAAAAAAAAAAAAAAAAAATTCCATCACCATTTCTGAAATAATCAGAACATAAAGTAAAGCCCTCTTAATGCCAGGTCAGGATTCTTGTCCTGTGTAAAGATCATCTAAGTTATCAAATCATGGGTGTGGGCATTAGAAGTGTGCATCAGAGTATGGAAGGCTAGTATGAACAGTCTAGGCAGAACTCAGGATTGTGAAAAAGTAGGATGTATGAACACAAAAATGAGTAAGGTTTGGTTGTGTTTGGGTCAGGTATTTAGGGACGTAAGATCTGAAACTGGATGATCCACTCAAGGTAGGAAGAAAAGGTAGGGCGTGAAGGCCAACGTAAGACCTTCATTCCAACTGAAACCCAGCAGGAGCCGTAGCAAGTGAGAAATGGAGCCTCCAGCAGCAGACAGGCAAAGGTTTCTAAAGGCAGGAAGCTTGTGGCAGATAAAACTAGGGACAGTGACAGAAGACCTTTCTCCCCCCATGCATGGAAGGACTGGCTTTGAGAACAAGGCTGCCAAATCAAATATAAGATGCCCAGTTAAATTTTAATTCCAGAAATTTTTTTTTTTTTTTAGTTTAAGTGTGTCCCAAATACTGCATGAGATCTGCTGCCAGGATTGGAAAGCTTGTGGGACAGGAGGAACTGTTCTGCTAATTCCTTCCTAACGGACAATTCCTTCCCACAGAGAGTACCCTTCCTCTTGTGTGTCCCACATCCAGCTGGCTGTACCATCACCCAGTTGACTCTGATTAAATCAATTCAAATATTATAGGAATGTTGTTAGTAGCAGATGGGCTTCAACATTTAGTTGCCGGAGTCTAGATTCAGTTTTCCAATGAGAGGAAGTCAGGAACTAAGCTTAAATCAGATCTGGCTGCATGTCTAAAATTGACTTAAGCAAATTTTTATCATTCTGGGGGGGGGAACCCTAAAATTATTGGATTAATTTTTGTCCTGAGTTTTCCATGTACAAATATGAAGAGATTACTTTGAGTGACGTGCTTTACATTTTAAATCGTAGTTTAACCTTTTACACCTGAGGTCTCCTTAATCAACAGAAATCAACAGAAATGGCTTTTAACTTTCTATTGATTTAACCATCTAATCACAGCTCTTGGGAGTCTAATTTTAACCTCCTTCAGTTACTTATGAGTAAATCACTGACTCCCTGGAGAAATGATGGTACAAGGAATATCAGAAGGTACAAGGTGCTATAGAACAAGAAAGAATGCGAAGACTAACAAGAACACACCAAAAGAACCCAGACATTCTCTTATAGCAGCGGGAACGCATTTAATCAATGAAATACACAGGTTCATTGAACTCAGAAAAGGGAATGCCAGGAAAAAATAATTAAAACTCATGCTATCTTGTTTAAAATTGGTGTCTTTATTTGGCTCTTCCAGTACAAACTATAGGGGAGGTGACCAAATAACTTTGAGTGGTGAAGAAAGCTCTTTGTTATATGAAAAAGTAGCTAATAAGGGTCAAAATTAATCATATGGTAGAATTAGAAAAATCATTATGTCACCACCTAGGACAAGAGTTATTAAGTGGTATTAAAACTGTTCCATTGCATTCTTGGGAAACTGAGTATTTGCATAAGGCTAAAGTAATTCCACATAGACTATTTCCAATAAGTGAGGTGAAAATTCTAATTGTACGTGGAAGGGTAAACTACCATGACCCTAATTCAGCTGTTGATTTTCTATTACTAACCATCAGTCAACCAGATGTCATGTCTCCTGATAAGATGCAACATGAATTACACAACATCACAGATAATGAATGCTGGCAAAAATATTTTGTGTGACTTTATCCAGCTTGCAAATCTAGCTGCCAATTTGTAGGAACTACAGGACCCAGAGGATTAAACTGAGGAAGATTAGAGGGACAAAAGCAGACACATCCAGAAGGTTGAATGTTTTCCTCAGGACAATCAGCTTATGAATTTTGCTTTTTAATAATTTTGTGATATGAATAAAGAAATGGGGGCAGGAGGTGGACTGTGCCAAGTGAAGAGAAACATAAAGGCCACCACCACCAAATCCAGTGTTTTGTCATGGATTTGGATCCTGATTTGGACAAAAGAGAGTGGAGAAAACTCTTCAGACAATGAAGGAAATTTATTGCATAAGGTAAATTTTTGACATAAAATTATATACATTGTTAGGTTTATAATATTTACAGTGTGAATTTATTTTGGTAAAACCATAATGTTGTGTGTATATATGCAAAAAAGAGGGTCTGGAGGCATATCTGCTGGGGGTGGGCTGTGCCATCATCTGGGTGGTGGAATACACCACTCTCTCAATCCTGTTACTTTTTATTTTCTAACTTTACATAGGCATAATACAGCTTTTGAAACCATGAAAACTTATTTTTAATTAACAGTTAAACAAAACAGGCATTCCTGATAAATATCCATACTCATGTTTTTAAAAAATTCATTATTCGATTTTGTTTTCCAGAACTTTGACTTAGGTTTTGAGGCGAACACATTCTCCTTAGAGTTTCTGAGAGGTTCAAACAACATCTTTTCCCTCCTTTTGATTTCATACAGTTTTCCAATCTAGCCTGGAAAAAAAATCTTTTCTAAATCCCTTGAGAAAACTCTATTTTCACCGAACTTTTGATCCTACCAGAGGCAATATTTGTAAAGAGAAGTCTGTTGCTTCTCTTTACAAATTCAGTCTGATGTTAGATCAAAGAAATTCAGATAAACATTGCGGCTATAAGTTTCAAGTTCAAAATAAATCCCTAATTTAAACTTCTCAAGAAGTTTTTTTCAAGCTTTTACATAACTGTAACAAAAGCTTCAAGAAACAGAATGATAGATAAGTTTAACAGAAACAGGAATAAGCTTTGTAGAAGTTTCCAAAACCTTAATAAGCTTTATTAACATGTTTAGTGAGGGAATAATATGATATCACTATTAAGGATGACTGAGAACTGAGACAAGGAAGACTGAATAGATTCAGAAATATGTGTAAGTTACAGTTTTAAGACTTATGTAAAAATTTTCACAGAAGATAATAATATTTTTCCAGTGTGTGTATTGGTTTTGTTTTTCCAACAGCAGCTATTGTAAGGCATTGCAAAGAAGGATGTACACAATACATATTCAATGAATTTTATCCAACTGAACAAGGAGAATTTTCTGTACTGCATATTAAAGTGGTTTCTACCCAACTGTTTGAAAATGAAAAAAAATAGTTGGGCAGTATTCATGTCTAAAAATTGCTCACAGCTATTTTTATGTTTTTATGGATTTATTCATTATATTGAGTGTTTCTTTCGGTAGCATGTAGACAGCAGTTAAATGTAACCTTGAAGGTAACTCAATCTTGTAATATAAAGTATTAACACCAACGATAAGCCCACGATGCCTTGTCCAAATCTCCTATAGCCAGATATATTTGGAAATTAGACTTAAAATGGACTTAAAAAAGTAATATGGTGCCTATAACCATGTATATCACACCTAGCAACATCTAAGAGAATACCATATGCAATCAAACACATCAATAGTTCTGCAGTGAAGTACATCAGCATCCAGAAGTGGAATAAATAAAACCTATAAATAGATTTCCATTTGTTCATATCAGGCTTTGCTGGCTGATGAGTTTTGGTGCCAAATTTATAAACAGCTTTAAGTTTTCAGAGCTTTAAGGATTTCAAAATTGCAGTTAAGTACCAGTAGTGTGAACTAGTATTATTAATCAATAATTGGTTAGAAGATAATTCTACCCTGTTTTGAGCTAAAACATACAGAACCATTTCACTGCTTAGACATTTTGGGATGTGTTTTAAATATGCCATTGCCCTAACAGCAGATATTCTGGACTTGAATTTTGTGTATTACCTGTTGAGAATGTAGAGACAATGGTTACTGAAAATTCTGACCACAGGATTCAAGAGCGTACAGGTCAACGCAGGGTGGCAGAGCCAAGCAGGGAGCCTGGCCAGCTCTGGGACTGCTTTGCTCCATCACAGATCACCAGCCAGTTCCTGAGTGCGGAAGCAGAGCTGGACAGGTCTCTGGCTAGACCAGTGTGCCTTCTGTCATATTTTCACTGCTCCTTGGAGTCAATTGGCTATTGTATGAGTAAGTGGACAACTTATGCCATTATTAGAATAATTAAAATAAAGTACTTCCTCAGACAATGAATGATTTCCAATGTCTCTGAAGAATAAAGTAACATTCAAATGATCCAATGTTCAGACAGTTGTATTTTAAGTAAACACTATAAATATCATATTGGTTATTAAAATTCATATTGGGTATAAAATCTTTGCCATGTGAGACAAATTAATTCACTCTCTGAAACCCCAATTATATAAATGCTTACCGCTTTTAGGGAGAGTTAAAGATGGTGCCATAAAATCCTCTGATACTGGAAATATGAAAGGAACTCCTTCCCCAAGCGTGATCTATGGAGAAGGTTAACTCTACATTATATTTCACAAATTTCAGCCTTTTCTTTGTCAAACGGTCAAAAAGAAAGGTAGGACTCAAAACAGACCTAGAAATAGGACAAAGTATGAAGAAAGAGGTAAACTTATTCGAGGCAGGAGAATTGGGAAAGACGTGAAAACATCTTCCACCCGGGCAGCAGGAGGAGGATGCCTGTCTCCGCTTCTCTTCCAAACTACCAGTGAGGGCAATGGCTTGGATGGGGCAGAAGGACAAAGAGCTGGCATGAGCACAGGGAGCTCCGAGCCTGTGAGGGCTTTCAGAGTGGGGCTGTCCCTCTTGGGGGAGACACCCTTGGTTCGCAGAGACAGAGATGGCCCAGGAGGACAAGCGAAGAGCAGGTTTTGTGTGGGCACTGGGCAGATCCTCCACGTGTGCTGACTCAGGAGGGCAGCAGCTGCCCTCATGCAGAAAGCACATGCCCCTGAGTGAAATGTCCTTTCTGTCTCATACCCTGGACTCCTGGCACCATGGCAGAGCTGCAGGAGCATGGGGAACTTTCTCCCTGAAGTAAACAAGAACTGGCAGACAGGAAACACAAGTCAGAGAATTCTTCAAGAACACCAGAGAGCCAAAAGAGTTTACTGATTAACCACAATTAAAGCTTTTAAAATGAGGCTTGGAAATCCCTTCTGCATTAAGGGATTGCAGACCCAAGGTGTCTGCATCCTAATCCCTGAAGCCTGTGACTGTGTGACTTTACATGGCAAATGGACTTTGCAAATGTGTTTGAGTTAAGGACCTGGTGAGGGGGTGCTGATCCCGGATTATGTGTGTGTGCCCAGTGTCATCACAAGGGGCCTTGAAAGCAGGGGACCTTTCCTGGCGGGTCAGAAAGAAGACACCAGAAGAACGGTCAGAGAGACAGTGTACTTTGGCTTTGAAGATGGAGGGCCACCTTGAGAAGCTGGAAGAGGCAAGAGAACAGATTCTCTCCTGGAGCTTCCTAAAGGAATGTAATCCTGCTGATACGTCGATTTTAGCCCATTCCAACCCATTTCAGCCTATTGACCTCCATAACTGCAATATAACAAACGTCTGTTGTTTTAAGCCACTGTTTGTGATGATTAGTTACGGAAGCAACAGGAAACTAATACACCCACCTCTCAATCACTCTGCCCAGGTGTACAATTATTCATGGGAACTGAAGTAGGCTGCTGGGTGGAGGGGCTTCTTTATCAGACAGTCCTTTCCACTGTAGGAGTCTCCTCCTTTAGGAAACTCTTGTCACCACCCTTCCAAACCTGTTATATTTTCTGGCATCTCCCAAAATAATATAATTTCTCTTTTCTCAGTGAAAAGATGGTTGTTGGTTTTTTATTAGAAATGATTGTTCATATCCTTTGCCCACTTTTTGATGGGGCTGTTTATTTCTTGTAAATTTGTTTAAGTTCCTTGTAGATTCTGGACATTAGACTTTTGTCAGATAGGTAGATTGCAAAAATTTTCTCCCATTCTGTAGGTTGCCTGTTCACTCTGATGATAGTTTATTTTGTTGTACAAAGCGCTTTAGTTTAATTAGATCCCATTTGTCAGTTTTGGCTTGTGTTGCAATTGGTTTTGGTGTTTTCGTCATAAAGTCTTTGCCTGTGCCTTCGTACTAAGTGGTATTGCCTAAGTTTTCTTCTAGGATTTTTATGGTTTAGGGTTTTACATTTAAGCCTTTAATCCATCTTGAGTTAATTTTCGTATAAGGTGTAAGGAAGGGGTCCAGCTTCAGTTTTCTGCATATGGCTAGCCAGTTTTCCCAGTGGGCAAAGGATATGAACAGACACTTCTCAAAAGAAGACATTTATGCAACCAATAAACATATGAAAAAAAGCTCATCATCACTGATTATCACTTGAGAAATGCAAATCAAAACCACAATGAGATAACATCTCACGCCAGTCAGAATGGCGCTTATTAAAAAGTCAAGAAACAACACATGCTGGAGAGGCTGTGGAGAAATAAAAATGCTTTTACACAGTTGGTGGGAATGCAAATTAGCTCAACCATTGTGGAAGACAGTGTGACAATTCCTCAAGGATCTAGAACCAAAAATACCATTTGACTTGGAAATCTCATTACTGGATATATACCCAAAGGAATATAAATCATTCTACTATAAAGACACATGCACACGCATGTTTACTGCAGCACTATTTACAACAGCAAAGACATGGAACCAACCCAAATGCCCATGAATGATAGACTGGATAAAGAAAATGTGGTGTATATACACCATGGAATACTATGCAGCCATGAAAAAGAATGAATGTCCTTTACAGGGACATGGATGAAGCTGGAAGCCATCATCCTCAGCAAACTAACACAGGAACAGAAAACCAAACACCACATGTTCTCATTCATAAATGGTAGTTGAACAATGAGAACACATAGACACAGGGAGGGGAACAACACACACCAGGGCCTGTCAGGGAGTAGCGGGGGGTTAGGGGAGGGAGAGCATTAGGACAAATACCCAATACTGTGGGGCTTAATACCTAGATGATGGGTTGACAGACGCAGCAAACAACCATGGCCCACATACACCTACGTAAAAATCCTGCACGTTCTGCACATGTATCCTGAACTTAAAATAAAATAAAATGAAATAGAAGTGATTGTGTGTGTGTTGGACTATACACACTTAGTTCATTTTCAGCAGTTACTGGCTGGGCAATTGGACAAGTGACTGCATTTTTGTTTTCTATTCTGTAAAGTGAGAGGATAATAATTAGAAACCCACAGTATCATTCAGAGGTTAAAATTAATATAGAAGAATATGACTTGTAAACTTCCAAGTGTTGAAAAGTTCTGTTTATGTATCTATCAATTTATTATTTTTCCACACAGCCTTTAAAATGCTTGTAGGCAGTTGTGACATAGGTTCTTGAGTTCACAGAGCTGCAACCTCTTCAACTGTATCCAATACACATGATTTCTAGTCCATTTGCCAATGACACGTACCTTTTCTATTTACCCATTACAAGTTTTTCCATGGGAAATTTTATATAAACTAAGGATCACAGAAAATGTAGAACTGCATGTTTCTATTTCATTGACCACCTCTAGCAAAAGGGTTACTGAGGACAGCTGCATCCAGTATCTTGAAGCCAGGGATCATCTTACTGGCACAGCCCCAGAGCTGAGGGCAGGCTCTGACCCGGGCTGATGCTTTCGTGTTTGTTGTCTTGCGAACCTTGAGGGGCAGGAGCAGTGGCTGTCAGAGGCTCTGGCAGGCTGGAACCCTCAGCCTAGTCCCCAGTGGTTCTCACTGCCTGATCCACCGTCCCAATTTCTGACCCTTGTCTACCTTGACTCTGAACATAACTGTGGCAAAGGAAGAACACAAAAATTTGCTGCAGGTTTTCCTTCATGATACTTTGTGGGGAAAATAGAGATTTGACCTCTATACTTGACATCCGCTCAGCACCAAGGCCATCCTTCGCCGGGACACTTGTTTCCTCCAGGGCATTTCCAATGAAAGAAGCTGGGAATGCATATGGCGTCTGTGCATTGGGATGGGGTTATCAGGGACAATGGGTCACCCATGTGTCCAGAAGATTGATTCATGCTGCCGGGAGCAAAGGACATGATGGATGCTGGGGAGCTTTTCCAGGAACGGGAACAGGACAAACATGTAATAAACTTGAGGTCTGAAGAAGCCCTGCCTCAGTGAGAGGACTGCCTGCCCCCAAGAATACAGATAAAGATACCTTTTTTTGTATGACCTCGGGCTTGTTTAAGCAATGACTATAAATTCCTTGCTGAGTAAGAACTGCAAAAATCACACTGTTGATGAGTTTGGAAAAGCTTCCGAGACTTCCAGCATCCTTGTGGCTTGACAAACGGCCTGCAGCATTGCCCTCGGTAGCAGAGTTCATGGTTATGAATATGAATAAAAAGGAAACACTGAATAAAAATAAATCAATTAGAGGACATTCTCACTTGTTACATTTGCATCAAATATATTCCTTTGGCCATAAAATTCTCCATTTGTCACATGCATTATGCCAGAAAGAAAAGTTACATACACATTTTTTTCCCCCAAAGCAGGTCTTAATGTTAAAACATGCTTTTTAAATATCTTTCGTAGTATCAGGTAAAGTCATAGGTGGATATGCAATGAGATGGTATAAAGCCAGTGACTGTGTTTTCTGCAATGCAATGGTGTTGAACTGGGTCCTACAGTGAGTCCTGCATGTGGATATGGACTGTGTGATCACACCCATGTTTTAATTCTCTTTCTATAGATTTGAGAAATAATAATCGAGCATATAAAAGACACCATATTAAATATAATGAGAGCCATAAAGGAGTTTTAAGTGTTGACCCCTTTCTTCACGGAGCTCAAACAGACCACTGAAAAGGCAAAGCAGCAAGCAGGAAAGTGTTAGAGAATAGCAAGTCAAGAAACCTGCCAAGGTGTTCATCACGAAATGACTGCTCTGGTTAATAAGGGGTGGGCAGGCTGACGAAGGGTAAAGATGGTCTGCTTGGCCTAGCTCTTCACTGTTGCGTAAAGAGAAGAGTGTCTGGGACTGCAGAGTCTTCACCACGGAACTCCATGGGAACTCTGGGTAATTGACCCTGTTGATTCAGGAGTGGAGGTGGTGCCTCTAGCATTACTAAGTGTTTCCCACAGCCTGGCTGAGCCGCATTGCTGATTCAGCTGATGGCACATTCTTGTGCATTTGTTTCTGCAGTGTGGTTGTATACTAGACTACTCTAGAGCCAGAATCCCCGACTGCATCTCCCAGGAAGGCCCTCAGGCACACCAACCTAGGCTTTAAAACAGTGTCACTTTATTGTGAAAACCAGTACTTTATGTGTTTTCCTTAAATTTACCGTTTCAGAATTTTATTCCTGATACAGTTTGGGTGTGTCTCCACCCAAATCTCATCTGGAGCTGTAGCTCCTATAATCCTCACATGTTGTGGGAAGGACCCAGTGGAAGATAATTGAATCATGGGGGTGGTTTCCTCCATGCTGTTCTCATGATAGTGAGTTCTCACGAGATCTGATGGTTTTATAAGGGGCTCTCACCCCCATTACTCTGCACTTCTCCTTGCTGCTGCCATGTGAAGAAGGATGTGTTTGTTTCCACTTCCACCATGATTGTAAGTTTCCTGAGGCCTTCCCAGTTCTGTGGAACTTTGAGTCAATAAAACCTCCTTCCTTTATAAATTACCCAGTCTTGGATTTGTCTTTATTAGAACCATGAGAGAACACACTAATATAGCTTAAAAGTCTCTCAAAATGTGAACATGCACCCAAACTTTTTTTTTTTTTGAGACAGAGTCTCTCTCTGGAGTGCTATGGCACAATCTCA
Organism: Chlorocebus sabaeus; assembly: GCF_047675955.1. Classification (NCBI taxonomy): domain Eukaryota; kingdom Metazoa; phylum Chordata; class Mammalia; order Primates; family Cercopithecidae; genus Chlorocebus; species Chlorocebus sabaeus. The sequence continues at coordinate 2,498,928 of NC_132929.1, read as the reverse complement.
GCTCACCGCAACCTCTGCCTCCCAGATTCAAGCAACTGTCCTGCCTCAGACTCCTGAGTAGCTGGGATTACAGGTGCACACCACCACGTCCGGCTAATTTTTGTATTTTTAGTAGAGACAGGGTTTCACCATGTTGGTCAGGCTGGTCTCAAACTCCTGACCTCGTGATCCACCCACCTTGGCCTCCCATAAAGATGCCGTCATTCACTAATAAATCTACATGAAGGAAGGAGAGAGTGGGAGAACAAAAGAGAAAGAGGGAGGGAAAACCCCAGTGAGTGCATGCAATACTCAGGCGATGTCCTCTTCCTCAACTGCTCAGCACCTTCACAAAGTGACTCATGCCCGTTTATACACCTATACATGGAACACATAGGCTGAAAATGTCTGGCAATTTGAGCATGATGCCAAGGTCTCCGCCCAAGAACCTCCTTTCTCCATGGTTAAGAGGTATTGTTGCATTTCTGGAGAATTTTTCTCCTTTATCTGTGCTCAGGAATCCTTTGCAGCATGGGAGAGCTCGAGAGAGAAGGGTCTTGTGGCAGCAGGTGTCAAGGACTGCTGACGAGGGAAGGGTGAGTATATTCTTCACTGGACTTGCTGTGCTTATGAAAACAATGTGGTTCCTAGGGACATGGTGTCCCATGGGCACTCAACTCTTTCAGGGGTGCTGACCATTTGACTAGGCCACCAGTATAGCCAAACCATTGATCACCCCAAATCCTTGAAGTGTCAAAGCCATATAAGCTCAAATTGGACCTTAGAGTTCAGCCCCTCTAGCAGAGAGCATCCAGAAAGAGCTGGAAATGTTATAACACCAAGTCCTGTAGATAGAAAAGTACCAACCAACTGGCCGCACCCAGTTTAAAGAGTATTCTAGAAGACATGAGCAGTGTGGGGTGGCAGAGACTATCCACAGAAGCCAATGATAAGGTAAACCCAGTTGCAGGAGAGAGGATTCCCACACAACACTTAGTTAATAGGCTTTTTGTTGCTGTTTCTACTACTTTCAATAAGAAAAGTAGAAATTAATATTAAAACCCTACTATAAAATATTTAAAACTGCAACACTTTTTAAACGACGTTAAACGGCATCCATCTCTCACGACAGGACGGATCCGCCATTCTCAATGATTCCTTGATTGCTCTCGGATTTGGTGGGCTGGGGGCTCCATCCACAGACTATCACAACAGACCTTCTATTGCCTTAAAGGCTGTCCTGAAGCCTCGTCTGTCTGGCAATTCACAACAAATGCTTCGCGATCTAGGGTCACTGCCACCTCTGCCTCCCGGGTTCAAGCAATTCCCCTGCCTCAGCCTCCCGAGTAGCTGGGATTACAGGTGCCTGTCACTATGCCCGGCTAATTTTTTGTATTTTTAGTAGAGATGGAGTTTCACCATATTAGCCAGGAGGGTCTCGATCTCCATCTCGTGATCTGCCCGCCTCGGCCTCCCAAAGTGCTGGGATTACAGGCGTGAGCCACCGCGGAAGGCCAGAAAAATATTAAAAGCTTCAAAAACAAAGACTGTCGGGGGAAACAACATTCTCCTCCAATGTTCACACTAGGTTCAATACACATTTGTTATGCCCTTACCATATGTCACACGTAGAGAGAAGAGCAGAGCATGTGAACCAGAGACATTAATTGCCCTGGAAGACCCAAGATTTCTTTCCTCTAATGAAGGACACCCAGCAGGAAGTGCATGAATGCAAAGAAGAACCAAGTGAGGCATTTCTTTTGTCATCAAAAGACAAAGTTTTAGCGAGAACGTTTACCAGGACAGTCATATTTTATTAATACAGGTCTCCATAATACGACACTCACACCTAGAAGTATGGCATTTGTCCCTATACTCAGGAGAATTTCCTAAGTATTGGGGTGCTGTAATAACAAGCAGTAGCTATGGAGTGGCTGCCATTCCAAGTGCACACAATGGCAGCACTGGGCCTTGGCAGTGGCTGCTGGAGATGTATCATTTGCTGGGCAGTTCTGCCCGTCTTAACTGGGGCAAATGCAATGTTCACATCTGTGTCTGTGAATACGTTCAAGCAATCCTGAGGTAAGAATTTGGAGTAACAGAAATCCCTGTTTCCTTTAAAGTGAAAGCTCTGATATCCTAAAGCTCCAGGAACACTCTCCTATAGCTGGGTGTCCCATCGTGCTGCACACATTTCAACATCACAAAGTATAGCCTCCTTCATTGTTTAATCTTTCCACAATCCGGATCCTGTTTGTCGGAAAGGTAGTAAGAAAATGCAATTTCCTTTTACCTACGGAGGGATCTAAAGGGATTTGAATGCCATTGGCTTGCTGGGTTTCAGAGGTCTAGTCTGAGATTCCAGCTAATTGATGATAAATAATAGAGCATTTGGTCCTCGGACTTCACATGGCCTTCCATCAACGAGTCTGCATGCTGGGTTTCTTTGCAGCACTGCGCAATCCCTCCACCCCTTTCTCTTCAAACTCCCTCAGGTCCTCTCATAAGCCACCCTCTGGAAGACTTCTTACCCTTCAGAAACAGGTTAACCCTGTTACTAACAGGAAGAAAGGGAGAGGCAAACTCCAGAGCCCGAGTCACAGCCCACAACATGCAGACCCGAGCATGGCTCACCTCAGAGAGGGCCAAGTGCTGCCAGCACACCCCTCGGGGGGAATGGGTTCACCTGAAGTCATGATGGGGAGGTTTTTCTGCTGTACGTGGGTTTTTCAAGACCCAAATCCATAGCTGCAAAGAGAAATCTCTAGGCCCCTGACACAGATTTGGCTCAGAAAGGCCAAGGGTAAAGAAGAGCATAAACAAGAAGATAGATGAGAACAGAGCTGCTTGCTTCAGGCAGTAATTCTTTCAGAAAAGTTAAACTGCGAATCTCCCAAGCTGCCCATAGATGAAAATTCTCTTCTTGCGAATCCCTGGCCGTGGGCTGCTGAGCTGCTGGGCTCCTGAGATGCTGGCAGCCTACTCTCAATTTCTGTCTCTATTTAGAACAATTTTTTAATTCTTCATGAAATGCAGCATTCCCTGCAGGAACTGCTTTACGTGTTTCTCATAAACAGAACCTTTCAACTAACTCTGGAAATCCATAGAGGCACCAAAACTCAGCAGCGAGAGGATTTCTGTCCGAGTACCTTGCGATGGCACTTCTCTGGAGGTGAAGTTGACTTGGTCTAGTCTTGGCTAGACCATATGGTCTTGATGTACTTTTTTCATGTAAAATTTGACATCTGAATATACAACGTGCATTGTTTTTTAGATCACTGTTCTTCTATAACTGGCAAACTCTACTACACAGTAAATACAATAGAATGTGAAAGTGTTTAGGAAGAAGAGTAACCATGAAGAATTTTATCTCTTCAACAGCCATTGAATCCCTTCCCTTTCAATATCCTTCATCCATTTTCACAGAGAATCCTCCTAGCTCACAGGTACCCTCTCTTTTTAAAGGCTCACCAAGAAAATACCATCTGTAAAGCCTACAATTACAGCTTTCAGCCTTGAAACTGTATTATAGTTTAAATATCAATATTTCCCTTCTCCCCTGTTGAGTAAGCAGCAATAACCTCAGAATGAGTGAGGAAGGAGGTATAAACTCAGAGGCACAGCAGCAGGAGGCAGTAGAACTAAGGGCTGTGGATTGGAAGCAACAATGTGGTTTCTCATCCCTGCTATTACAGTGTGGTTTGAGAGTCCATCCCACCCTCGGATGAAATTAACACGCAACTGAGTTGTAGTCCTACTAATACTCTCTGTCTGAACACAACAGAGGGCCAGAGGAAGACCCATGTGGGAACCCTGACCAAGATGTTGGAAGCCCAAACCCATGGTGCGTAGGGTTAGACTCAGCATTTGGTAGAAATCCAGGCACTGAAAACAAGCCCTTGGAAAAGATGAAGGGTATAGACCCCTGGGGTTTTACATTCAACTGACACAAATCTCTAAAGGTAAGAGCTGCTAAGAGAGTTGGCCCCACTGGCTGAGTGCCTAGGCAAAGGGAAGCTCATAATGAGGGATCTGTGTGGGAAGGGGCTTGGGCTGGCATTGACGGGGGTCAGGTGACCAAGAGGAAATATTTCCAGCCTGTGACCAGGAGCTGCCAGCCAGGAGAGAACTTGCATTTTTAACGATCAAGATAAATACTCCAGCCCTGACTGGGATATGGAGGTCATGGGAGGCCAGCAACAGAAGTGGAGAGACTGTGAAAGTCTCCATCCCCTACCACCCAGCACACAGCCAACAGATTCCCATGGACCACATCCCTGCTATGGATGTCATCGCCATATGCAGACCACCCCCAATTAAATCGGGCTCTCATAATTTCCCATAAGATGGCTACTTGGAACTTGGAACATGTATTCCCCTAAACTTGGAACTTGGATTATATTTGTGGGATTTCTCTTATTTTGGTTGAGTGGCCTTATCCCCAGTGTGCTGCGACCAGACCACCACCACCAGCCACGCTGCCTGCCGGCCCTTTCTCCACCCTCTGGAAGACTTCTTACCACCCTTCAGAAACAGGTTATCCCTGTTAGTAACGGGAAGAAAGGGAGAGGCAAACTCCAGAGCCCCCAAGTCACAGCCAACCACATGTAGACCTGAGCATCGCTCACCTCAGAGGAGAGCCGGGTGCTGCCAGCACAGCCCTCAGGGGGCTGGGTCCACCTGAAGTCATTACTGGTAGATTTGACTTCTGGGCTACTGGTAGCCCTGGCCCTCATGCAAGGAGGGTGCTTGATGTTATTCCTTCATTCTGAAGAATCAGAGGTGGGTATATGTAATGTCTCTTGTAAGAAAATGCTATTTTCCTTAAGAAAGTCATACTAATGGACGTGAATTTGGTCATTATGTATGATGCACTTTCAAGTACTTTACATGTATTCAATTCATTTAATCTTTTGAAGCTCTGTGAGTTAGGTGCTACCTTAGTTGGTTCTAGAGACTATAAGGAATTACCATAGACTGGGGTGGCTTTTAAAGAACAGAAATTTATTTCCTGCAATGCTGAAGGCTGGAAGTCTGAGATTTGATGCCAACGTGGTTATATGTCCTGGTGAGAGGCTCTCTTCTGGGTTGCAAACTGTGGGTCTCTCACTGTCTCCACACATGGTGGAGGACAGAGTGAGCAGGGAAGCAAGCTCTCTCTTGACTCAAAAGGGCATTCTACTCCTCATCTGCCAAAGGCCCCACCTCCAAATGCCATCACAGTGGGCAGAGAGCTTCAACATATGCTTTGTCAGGGGCGGGGACACACGCATTCAGTCCACAGCAGGTGCTATTATTTACCTCAAATAGAGGAACACAGCAGTTAAATAACTTGTCCAAGGACACTCAGCTAGTAGGTGGCTGATCTAGGATTGTACCATGTCAGTCTCCTGACACAATGTCAAGCTGTTAATCATAGTAGCATAGTGGCCAGAACATACGCACAGGGTCCTCTGGGGGGCCGAAGATGAGGGTCTACATCTCTGCCCACTTGAGCCTATTCCGATGGTATCTTTCTCATTACCAGTCCACAAGCATTTTAGTTTAGCAATGCTGAATGCTAAAATATGCTAGAAATTTTTGAAAGATGTTTATAAAAGCCAGAGATTGGTAATAAAAAATAGTGGTACAGTACAGGGACTCTAAGAAAGTTGGCTCAAAAATCAGAGCTCATCTTCTGGGATACAGGCCCAGCTCAATCGCACATGGGAGCCCAGAGGAAAGCAGGAAGACCATGCTGTTTCCACACTTCGCGCTTCCTCCCAGTGGGCAGCACTACCTTTTAACACCTACAAACCAGGAGAGTTTCTCTCAATGTCTTCATTCCACAAAGTTAAGACCAAGAACTAGGTTTTTTTCCATCACAGATACATTCCGTCAGGAGACAAAGGATTCCTTTCTTTCTTTCTTTTTTGAGATGGAGTCTTGCTCTGTCACCCAGGCTGGAGTGCAGTGGTGTGATCTCAGCTCACTGCAGCCTCTGCCTCCCTAGGTTCAAGCAATTCCCCTGCCTCAGCCTCCCAAGCAGCTGGGACTACAGGCGCCCACCACCATGCCCAGCTAATTTTTTTGTATTTTTAGTAGAGACAGGGTTTCACCACATTGGCCAGGATGGTCTTGAGTTCCTGACCTCATGATCCACCCACCTCGGCCTCCCAAAGTGCTAGGATTACAGGAAAAGATTCCCTTCTAAGGGTTTTAATTTACTAAGGTTTATTGTTGTGTTAGCCACTAAACATTGTATCAATATTAGCTCACTGATATTTACAACAGCTTTGAAAAATTGTTATCATTATCTCCTTTTACTGATGAACAAAAACCCATGGTGGTGAATCAACTTGTTTTGATCTTATGGGGGAAAATGCGAGAACACAAGAGTAAAAGAAGAATCATGGGATAATCTGGCGGGAGAATCACCTAGAAATTACCTTAGATACCTAGGAATAAAATCCTGGTATAGGATGGCAATAACTGGTTATTATTTCTGGACATTCAGTCTATTTTAAATCCCAGAGTTAATTATCAATGTTAAATGTATTATTAAAATACACCCATTATTTTCCAAATTAAATGAATTATTGACTTCCATTTCTGATCAAGGTGGAGTAACGGGAGTAGATTTAACTTCCTATTAGAAACAACCAAACAAAATGCATAGAACGTATGGTTTCCAGGTATCAGACATCAGGAAGTGCCGTGCAGCGGCCCTGGAACGTGATCCTCATCGTGGCACTCAGCATGCTGCCTGGAGAAGGCTTGCAGGGGGCAGTGCAGGGCAGGGAAGCCCGGGCCACATCCTGTGGTCTCCCTGAGTTGAGAGATGATGGAATTGAGAGCCCAAGGAGGCCAAGACAGTCAGGGTTCTCAAGAGAGAAAAAGAGAGAAGAGCACAGAAAGTAGCTCTGACGGTCTGAAGCGCATCCCAGAGGCTTCAGCCGAGTGCTAGTCGGCACAGGTCTATGAGGAAGCTGTGAGACCAAGGACAGAACAAATGCCATGGGGCAGAGGAAGCAATCGCCACTTCTGACTTCCAAACACTGGAATAATTGATCACCAGCAGACCTTCACTGCAAAAGATGCTAACACAGAAGGAAAAGGATCCCAGACAGAAATCTGCATCCATAAAAGGAGGGAACAGCAACAGAAATGGTAAATATGGAAGATGGATTTTTCTTGGTTTTAACCTTTTTAAAAGATAATTGGCTGTTTGAAGCTAAAATAATAGTGTATTATGGAAGTAAGGACAACAATAGCACCAAGGCTTGGCAGGGGCAATGGAAGTGTAAAGTGCAATATTACAAGAGATGGACCACAGCAAGCCAGGCATATGCTATTAGTCCTAAGGCAACTACTTTAAAAAGTTACACCTAAAAAGCTAACAAAGAAAGGAAACAGAATCACGAATAAAAACAACCAACAATCTAACTCAATCCGAAGGAATGTAGAAAAATAAGAAAAAAGAAACAAGGAACAGACAGAACAAATAGAAAACAAATAGCAAAACCATACACTTAAACCCAACCACATCAAGAACCACATTAAATGTGATTCTAAACAACCTGACTGAAAAAAAAATTTCTCAGGTTGTATGTAAAAATGATGCAGGATTTTTCTGGGTCATTTTGCCAGCCAGGGACCTCCACAGCCTGACTTGTGCAGCAGCGTGGACCCCATGCTTGCTGTAGGATCCACACTCAGCCTGTGGCTGGGCTGAGCATGCCCTAGTCCACCTGTGTGACGGCTGGTACCTGAGTTCATGTTCAGTGGGCCCTGAGTTCTTGCCAGCATTCAAGAAGAATGAGGTTGTGCTGACAATTGAAGGGTGAGGAGGACAGAGAATAAGTTTATTGAAGGATGGAACGGCTCTCAGTGGAGAGCGGACACGAGGGTGGTCCCCCACCTGAAGTCGGGTGGTTTCTCTCTCAGTGTGGCTGGGTCTGGGGCTTTTATGGAATCAGAATAGGGGAGTGTGTACTAATTGGTTTGTGAGTAGGCAAAAAAGCTAAAACAAAGACACAACTCAAAGATGTGCACAACAGTGTAAAAAACCAATTAGGGAAGGTACATGTAAAATAGGTGAAGGGTGGAAATCAATCAGAGGAAAGTGTGCCAGATCAGAAAAGAGGTTCTCAATCCGGTCTGTAGATTTGACTTGCAGCTTGGCTTTCAGGCTTTGCACTGTCTTTGGCTTGAAGGTGGGGTTTCAGTGGGAACCCGCCCCTATCTGTGCAGGCATTTGACTGCCTCCTGCCACTACCAAAAGCACGACCCCACTATGTGCTACCTATGACAAATGCTTAAAATTTATTTAAATATACAGACACAAAGAGGTTAAAAAACTTAAAATGAGAAAAGATACATCATTACTACCATGACTGCATATTTTAATGTCAAGCAAAGTAGATTTCAGTGAAAAGAATACCACCAGGGATAAAGTGGATCATTTTATGATGACAAAGTGGTCTATTCATCAGAAGATAACAAGCTTAAAAGTTTTAATATGCTCAATAACAAAACTTCCAAGTACATGAAGCAAAATCCAATACATTTGTAAGAAGAAACAGACAAATCTTTAATTGTAATTAGAATTTTCAACTGTCCTTTCGACAATCTGTAGAACAAGTAGACAAGCAAGAGCACAATCTATACTTTTCAAGTGCATGGATGGTATTTACCATGATAGACTATAAAAGCACTCTTGATGAATTTAAAAGTATTCAAGCCACTCAAAGAATATTCTCCGACTACAATGGAATTAAAACAGGTACCTGAAAAAATCCTCAAACACTAAACTAAATAACACATTTCTAAATAACCCATGGATCAAGGAAGCAATCAAAAGTGAAATTAGAATGTATTTTGAGTTGAATAAAATTTAAAATATGGAATAGTACATATTGTGAGATGTAGTTCGTGTAATGACTTGAGGGACACTTGTAGCACTCAACATACATATTAGAAAAAGAAGAAACATCTCAAATCAATGACTTTAGTGTCTACTTTATAAAGCTAGAAACAGAAAAGCCAAGTTTGATCCAACATAATCAGAAGAAAGAAAATAAACGTTATGACAAGATGCCCAATCCTTCCTCCTACCTTTTTGCTCCTTTCTACCTTCGTCCTGTCAGAATCTGAATGAGTGAATAGCTATAGGGATGAGTGTGCTGAAAGATGGGGCTCCATTCAGAAGCAAGACACTACCAAGGCCACGCATGGGGAGGACTACTCACCTCTAGCTTTGGTCTTCAAGAACATTGTATCAGTCTGTTCTCCCACTGCTATTAAAGACATACTTGAGACTGGGTAATTTATAAAGGAAAGAGGCATAATGAACTCACTGTTCCACATGGCTGGGGGGAGACCTCACCATCATGGTGGAAGGCAAAGGAGGAGTAAAGTCACATCTTACATGGCAGCAGGCAAAGAGAGCATGTGCAGGGGAACTCCCATTTATAAAACCATCAGATTTCATGAGAATTATTCACTATCATGAGAACAGCACAGGAAAAACCCACCCCATGATTCAATTATCTCTCACTGGGTCCCTCCCATGACAAGGGAGAATTATGGGAGCTACAACTCAAGACGAGATTTAGATGGGGACACAGCCAAACCGTATCAGAGATTATCCCTTACATTTATGCCTAAGAGGTGTTGAGAGTCAGGAATCTCCATTAGAAATCCAAAACTCAGTGGTCATCTTCTCTCACACACATACCTAGTTCATTGCCTTGTCTGGCTCTTATGTCACTGGAATAACATTCAGGTGATCTAGTGGTACTTTTCTTTTTTGTCCAGAACTTTGTACAGGCAATGCATAAGCCCCCATCACCCTGCATTTAAAAAAAATCATGGTCAATATCCCTCATCTCATGACTCTGCTTCTGCATGGGAGGTGTCTTCCTCTCAGTCCCTGAGCTCTGGGCGTGTTCTTCTGTCTAAGGATGCAGGTTCTTCAGCCCTGCTCACTGGCCCTGATTTCTGTGCCACTTGTGGTCCTGAGAAATCTGGATCCGCAGAGTAGCCCTTTGCCACACTACCACATGTGACAGCTGTAAAATGTGGGTAGAGAAATGCACCTCAGCCCTTAAAAAGTATCAAGGCATTAAAAACACTCAAGGTTAGAAAGGGTATTAAAGTCCTCCAGGCAGAGTTATATTTACCTAAGTAGTTTACATTTCTTAACACATTTAACTCATATAGAGTTATAAGCGAGGAACTCTTATTATTTCCATCTTACAAATGAAAAAACTGAGGTTAATGGGTTGAGTCTGGTTCCAAAAACGCACCATTCTATTTCCCTCAACACACACACACATGCATACAATGTGCGCGCGCGCACACACGCACACACACACACCACTGCTGCCATTTCCTTTGTTAAGGGACAATGTAAGATTTCATGGTGGTCTGACACCATTAAGACAAAGGGAGCAGGCAATACCTCAAACCTGCTTCAAACATCCCAATCCCCCAAAGCTCCCTCAGGGAGAGATGTGGACAAAGGCCTGGGCATGTAGAAAATCAAAGCTCTAACACATTTTAACTTAGCTTATCCTCAAAATTCCAACGCTTAATACTGGCAAACTGGATTGAAGCACAAGAGGCAGGGACTAGGTCCAGCTAGAACCCTTTCAGTTCAAAGCCCAAACTCAAAATTCTGCTGGCAGCTGCTGCCCTAGTTTGAGAAGATGAGCTGCTCACATATGCTTGTGAGAAACATTAAAGAGAAAGCAAGCTACATGCTGTGCCTCCTCCCACCTTATTGTAATCCTGATTTAGGCACAAAAAGAAAACATCAGGAAGCACCAGAGAGCAAGATAGGCAGATGGCTGGACAAGTGCTTGGGTGGGTGAAAAGCCCGAGGCCAGTTTGCCGATCAGCTACCTGGATAAAAGAAGAGGAAGAGAACAGCAAGCTCAGCGTGAACTTTCTAACAATCAGACGTGTCACTGGTGACCCAACTGGATTAAAGACTCCCTTTTGTTTTCTGCAGTGGAGAGGTGGATTCTATAGAGAAGGTGGAGAGAGGCTGGAAAGAGGAAAAATAATATTTTCCCCCCAGGAAAGGCCCAAAAATCCCAATATGCACATTTGTGGCTCAGACCATTCTTCTGAATTCCATATCCATATATCCACAGCAGGAGGCATCAGAAATACTCCCCCGACTCTGGCCCCCACCAACCTTCAACCAAAGAGGAACATTTGAAACACAAAATTATTTAATTGGATCTGAATGTATTTCTCTTCTCCATGGCAAAGGGAAACCCACTGACATCCGGTGTCTCTTGCAATTCAGGAGGCAGCAAAATGTGAATTGCCACAAAAGGCTGGGGTATACACTTTCATTACAAAGTCAAGGTTGCACTCACAGAAGGAACAGTCTCTCTTACGAGAATATTCTTTGTTTCTGTGATAAAGCACATCTTGCTGATATGTGCTGGCTTTTCAGTTTATGCTTAGTTTACAACAGCTGCAGTTCCCATGCCGGGAGATCTACAGGCAGTTGAGGCACCATGTGGTGGCACGGGGAAAGCATTTGTGGCCCTACAGCTACAGCCTGAGGGGTTCACATTTTCAAGAACAAGACTATTAAGTTGGGGGCAAAATCTCTTCCTTCTAGAAATTTTCTGAAGGTGAAAGTAGGGGACAAGCTTGGGAATCTTCTTGATTCTTCCGTTCACAAACTCTTCATTTATTAAAAAAATTTTAACTGACAAACAACAAAGGTACATATTCATGGGATACATAGTGATGTTTTGATACATTTAATGTATAGTGATCAGATCAGGGTAATTAGCAGTGTACTTGTTCCCGGACCATACTGAGGACTGGGCTGCTATTTCTCATGACCCAACAATGAGATGCAGATGAACTGGGGAGGAAGAGAGTTTTTATTTCTGTAACTCGCTACAGGGAGAAGGCCTGGAAATTATCGCCAGACCAACTGAAAATTACAAAGTTTCCAGAGCTTATATACCTTCTAAGCTATATGTCTGTGTGCTAAGTGTGCATTCATCTAAAGACAAGTAATTAACTTACTTTAATCTATAAGATCCGAGTCCTGAAGATCTTCCTCTGGATCCTCAGTGAATTTCCTTACTGTAAGTGGGTCCAGGTGCTGGGGTGATTACCCTGATCTTGTCTGCTGCCAAATCAGGGAGGTTTGGGGAGCTCCTTCAGACTCCCAGTAAACTCGTGTGTGGAGGCCTGGGGAGTTTCTTCAGATCCCCAATAAAACTTGTTTAATCCTAAGTGGGTCCTGTTAAGAATTCCTTCATAATCCCAGCACTTTGGGAGGCTGAGACGGGCGGATCACGAGGTCAGGAGATCGAGACCATCCTGGCTAACACAGTGAAACCCCATCTCTACTAAAAAATACAAAAAACTAGCCGAGCGAGGTGGCGGGCGCCTGTAGTCCCAGCTACTCCGGAGGCTGAGGCAGGAGAATGGCGTAAACCCGGGAGGCGGAGCTTGCAGTGAGCCGAGATCCGGCCACTGCACTCCAGCCTGGGCAACAGAGCGAGACTCTGCCTCAAAAAAAAAAAAAAAAAAAAAAAAAAAAAAGAATTCCTTCATTATTTTGTCATGCTTTAATGCCCAGGAAGGGCCCAGGCAAAACTCTCGGTGGGTTTTTGATACATCCCAGCCTTTGTATAAAGGCATTGGCTTTTAATATTTAACTTAACCACTCAGCCGGTTCTGAAACAGGTGTTATGGAGGACTGCTTTAGTGAGACCTGGTCTGCCACATAATTAGCATCTCAAATATTACTTCTTTGTGTTGGGAACATTCAGTATCCTTTTTCTAGCTACTGGAAACTGTATAATTGTTAACTGTATTCATCCTACAGTGTTACAGAACACTAGAAATTATTCCTCCCATCTAGCTGTAAATCTGTGTCCTTTAATACATTTATCTGTCTCTGCCTTTCCCAGCCTCCAGTATCCTATGTTTTACTTGTTTTTTTTCTTTTTAAGATAAGGTCTGGTTCTGTCATCCAGACTGGAGTACAGCAGCGTGATCTCGGCTCACTACAACCTCCATCCCCAAGGCTCAAACCATCCTCCCACCTCAGCCTCCCAACTAGCTGGGACTACAGGTACATGTGTTCTACTTTTTGCCTCTATGAGATCAATTTCTTTTATAGCTTCCACCTCTAAGTGAGAATATCTGGGGTGTTTAACTTCTTGTTCCTGGCTTACTTCACTTAACATAACGTCCTCCAGTTCTATCCATGTTGCTGCAAATGACAGAGGTGATTTATTTATTATTTTTTTGAGAAGGAGTCTCACTCTGTCATTCAGGCTAGAGTGTAGTGGTCCAATCAGGACTCATCACAACCTCAGCCTTCTGAGTTCAAGCGATCCTCCCACCTCAGCCTCCTGAGTAGCTGGGACTAGAGGTGTGTGCCAAGTCCAGCCAATTTTTTGGGTATTTTTTTGTAGAGATGGGGTTTCACCATGTTGCTTAGGCTGGTCTCTAACTTCTGGGCTTGAGTGATCTGCCTGCTTCATCCTCCCAAAGTGTTAGGATTACAGGCATGAGCCACAGGGCCCGGCCAACAGAGTTTTATTCTTTGTTATGGCTGAATAGCATTTCATGGTGCACATATACCATATTTCCTTTATCCATTTGTCTATTATTGGAAAGTTGGTGATTGAAGGGCATAGCTTCCATCCTCACCCCACCCAATGATTCCAACATAGACCAGAGAACCTGGACATCCCATAAGCATTTCAAACTTAACAGCTCGAAAACAGAACTTGTGTCTCCTAAATCCTCTCCTTCCACCTTCCCAAACCAGCACTTTCCATGGTCTTACTCCATTCAGTTAATGGAAACTTCATTCTTACTATCGCTCAGGAAAAAATTCTTGGAGTGATTTTTTGGCTCATCTTTTATGCTCACACATCTAATCCATCAGAAAATACTGTCAAATATGCCTTCAAAATATGTTCAGAAGGCAGCAGCTCCAATCCTACTGTAACGGTACCAGCTTTATCATCTCATCTGGGCTATTGCAACAGCTTCCCATCTGGACTCTCTGCTTCCTCACTCAGCCTACTTTCAACATGGGAGCCCAGGAGATCCTGCTGAAACGGAAATCAGGTAAGTTTAACTTCTCTTCTCGTAACTGCCCATAGTAAGTAGTCAGGTTAAGTCAGGTATGCTGAATTAACGAGCAAACCCTGAGCTCTCAGGGCATTAACACAAGAAATTTAACTTGCCACTCACATGTAGCCCTCTGGGACTCCAGCAAAGCTCCCATCCAGTGGCAACTCAAAGATGCAGGCTGCTTTTCTCCTGCAGCCTTGTCTTTCATGGGGCAATGTCAGTGGAAGAGAGCGCACAGGGAACTCACACATCCTCTGCCCTGCTGTGTTGCATCCTGTCTACTGGCCACAGCTGATCTCTGGGGCCTGCCCACTCAAGGGGGCTGGAAATATAGGTGAGCACATTTGGTCAGCATTAAATACTTCTGCCACACCCTCCAATAGCTTCCTATCTCCTTTAGGATTAAAGACACAGTTCTCACAACAGACACATCATTCTTCTCTCCCCTCAGGGCCTTTGCACTGACTGATCATCCTGCCTATAGTGCCCTCCTGATGTTCCTTCCCACATTTCTGATGCATTTTCAAATGGAAACATTTTACTGGGATAATTGGAGAGTCACATGCAGTTGTGAGAAAGAATACAGGGAGATCCTCTGTGCCCCCATCCAGTTTCCCCAAACGGTAACACTTGCAAAGGTATAGTATATGATGTCACAGTCAGAATACCGACATAGCTACAACCCACCAATCTCACTCAGATAGCTGTATGTGTATTTGTTTCTACACATTTTATCACATGCATAAGTTCCTATCTCCACCACCACACTCAAGATGCAGACATTTCCATCCCCACAGGGATTCCTCCTGCTGCCCTTTCATTGTCACCCCGCCTCCCTCCCACCACTGCCTCTTCTGTCCTGTCCTTATGCCTGACAGTCACTAATCTGTTCACCGTTTCTAAAATTGTGTCATTTCAAGAACATTATATAAAGGAACCACACAATGTGTTCCGGCCCAGCGGCTAGGCACATGTGTGTCTATGCTTCTTACAGATAAATGGCAATACTTAGGATTCCAAAGAGCAAAGGGAAGAGGGCCAATTCCGATGTTCCCCATGAGCTTCCAGCCACGGAAATGTAGCCTGAGATGCAGGCACTGCAGCAGCCAGGGATGGGGGGAGGGGTCCCTGCTTCCCACAGGGCTCATGCTGGCCCTGCACACTCCCTCAACAACTGGCCTGGGCCCCTGGGTCACCTCTGCATTCCATCCCATCAGCCCCATTTCCCTACCAGAGACTCCTTTTATGATGTTAAAATAGGACGTCATTACTGGAATTAGAAAGGAAAATACCAGCTGCTTTAGTCCTCCAGGAAGCACTAATTAGCCAGCAGCCACCCTGATCTCAGGCAACCGGGGAGCCGGTGCAGACTAATTACAAGCTCTCTGCCTCCTGCACACTGGAACTCAGGCTGCCGCACCTGCACTTCAGAGCTGAAGGATTTTTAGGATCTGGAATTTCCCCTGGCACTAACCTTGCATTTGATGCCTTCATTATACATCTCCTTCCACAATAGCTTCCTCACTGGTCTCTGATTTCCAGCCAACCCATCTTGCACAAAACAGCCAAATTCATCTCCCTAAAACACAGTTCCAATCATATAATTTTCTTACCCCAAATTTGTCAGCATGATCCCGGTGCAGCATGTAAATTACAGTGCAGACCCCTCCACCTGGCCCTGCAGGCTTTCTCTACAGGGACCCAAGCCCAGATTCCCGGCCTCTTGTCAGCCCCTGACTTCCACAGTTCTTCCCACTGAGAGACAGATCCTGGCTCAGGTTCCCCTAATCAGCACTTTCACCTGCGGCAGGCTCGCAGTCACCCCGGGTGCCTTAGACAGAAACAAAACCTGCACCCAGACTGCTGGGGTCTGAATGCTTGTGTCCCCTCCAAATTCTCACGTTGAAATTGAATCCCCAAGGTGATGGTATAGGTTGAGCATCCCAAATTTGAAAATCTGAAATTTAAAACGCTCTGAAGGCTGAAACTTGATGCACACTGACTTCATGAAACTCATAAGAAACGCTCACTGGAATACCCCCCATAATCCTGCACTCCCACGGCGGGGTGTATACCCAAAGGAAAATAAATCAATATATCAAAAAGATCTCCGCACTTCCATGGTTCCACTGGAAAGGAATGTTCCATTCCCAACAGCCAAGACGTGGAAGCAACCGGAGTGTCCATCAACAGAGGAAGGAATTTTTTTAAATGTGATGCACATATACAATGAAAAAGTACTCAGCCATTAAAAAAAAAAAGAATGAAATTCTGTCAGGTACAGCAACATGGATGGAACTGGAAGTCACTGGAGAATCTTGGATTTTCGAATTTGGGCTGCTCAACCAGGAAGTATACACAATGCAATTATTCAAAAATCTGAAATTCAAAACACTGCCGGTCCCAAGTATTTCAGATAAGGGATACTCAGCCTGCATTAGGAGGCAGTGCCTTTGGGAGATGACGACATCATCTCATGAACTAGGCCCTCAGGAATTGGATCAGCGTCCTTAGAAAGGGGCACCCAGAGAACTCTCTTGCCCTTTCCACTGTGCGAGATGATGGAAAGAACGTGCTGTCTCCGAACCAGAAAGTGGGTCCTCACCAGACAACCGAATCTGCAGCTGCCTTAAATCCTGACTTCCCAGCCTCCCAAACTGTGAGAAATAAATGTCTATTGTTTGTAAGTTCCCCAGTCTCAGATATCTTGCTATAACAGCCGGAAATGATTAAGACACAAACCAATAAAATAAGAATTCTTAGGTGTGGGGAACGGGAAGCGGTAGCATTTTTAAAAAGCTGCCCAGGGGATTCCATGACTCAGCCAGGATGGAGAACTGCTGCCCAAAGCCAACTCAAGTGGCTGCAGAAAGTTTAGGATGGGCTACACGCACCCCGGGCCTGGAATGAGAGGTGTGGGTGGGTCTTCGGAGGTGCGTGTCTTCCAGCCACAGCCTTTAACACGGCCCTGGCAGTTCCATGTCACCATGATTGGGGTCTTCCTCACCTGCTGAGGTGCATGTTCTCCCTTTAACTTGATCTTGCAGGTGGGGCCTGATGCCTTGCCTCCCTGGTTCCTGGACTCGCAGAGTCCTGCCTGCCACTGGGAGCTGTGTTCTCCCACTCGGGTCCTAGTGTGTTAGTTTGCTGTAGCCCTTTGGATGCTGTGCACTGCAGGCTAACCTGCAATCTCAGTTTCCCTCTGTGTGGCTCAGTGTCTGCGTTCCCTGCGTTCAAAGTTGTCTTAGTTGGGTTTGCTGACACAAAAATGCTTGGAATAGGGAGCTCAAATGGAAGTTTCCTCCACGTACCAAATACAGTCAAGGTGTGATTGCAAATGGAGGTGACAGATCATTTCATGCAGTATTTACAAAAGAAAATTCTCCTTACACATTTTCTACTCTCATCACTTGGAGAACAAAACACAGGAGAATGAGAAAGGCAGGGAGGGAGAGAGAAGCCAACCAAGAGGACTACAGGGGTGACCTTGGCATGAGCCTGAGGCTGTTTGATGGCTCCATCCCACCTCTTCCCGTGCACTCATCCGGAAGGTGTCTGTGCCTCCGTACCTCCTGTTTCAGAGCTAGGGAGAGGCCTTCCAAGTCCTCTCTGGAAGGCTAGAGCTGGAGACATCTCTGCCTGAGAATCCTAAAGGCAGCAAGAATGGCTAAAGGCTGTGGTGGCAGAGGCAGGAGGTGAGTGGCACCTGAGCCAGCTCTACCTTCAAGTTACTGGGGACAGGCAGGATGCTGACGATCCTTTCATGTCTCCTGGACCTGAGGTGGGAGAAGGGGCACCTCTGGGAACTGCTGGGAAGGTTCACCATGGGAATACCCGGGGAACACAACCGTGAATTACAGCGAAAGGAATCTCCACGGATTGGAATCTTCTAAGAATCCACGAAAAGCCCTGGAAGTTAGGAGTTAGCTTCCATCATCTGTAGGTCCTCAGGTAGGTAAGACGGCCGTGTGTCCAGCTGGCTGGCTAGCCAGGAGAGCAGATTGCCTGGCCTGGGCTGGTCTTTTCCTTCTCATAAACATCTCGTATGCAAAGGAACAGACTAATTTAAAACCACAATTTGGACTCAAAATTAAATGAAAGAGACCAATCATCAAAAACAAAAGAGGGAGGAAAAGAAAAAGTGCAAAATGCTTCTATCTCCTTACATCGCCTCCCGAACTGCAACTTCCCACCTTACATCGCCTCCCGAACTCCAACTTCCCACCTTACATCGCCTCCCGAACTCCAACTTCCCACCTTACATCGCCTCCCGAACTCCAACTTCCCACCTTACATCGCCTCCCGAACTGCAACTTCCCACCTTACATCGCCTCCCGAACTCCAACTTCCCACCTTACATCGCCTCCCGAACTGCAACTTCCCACCTTACATCGCCTCCCGAACTCCAACTTCCCACCTTACATCGCCTCCCGAACTGCAACTTCCCACCTTACATCGCCTCCCGAACTCCAACTTCCCACCTTACATCGCCTCCCGAACTCCAACTTCCCACCTTACATCGCCTCCCGAACTCCAACTTCCCACCTTACATCGCCTCCCGAACTCCAACTTCCCACCTTACATCGCCTCCCGAACTCCAACTTCCCACCTTACATCGCCTCCCGAACTGCAACTTCCCACCTTACATCGCCTCCCGAACTGCAACTTCCCACCTTACATCGCCTCCCGAACTCCAACTTCCCACCTTACATCGCCTCCCGAACTCCAACTTCCCACCTTACATCGCCTCCCGAACTCCAACTTCCCACCTTACATCGCCTCCCGAACTGCAACTTCCCACCTTACATCGCCTCCCGAACTCCAACTTCCCACCTTACATCGCCTCCCGAACTCCAACTTCCCACCTTACATCGCCTCCCGAACTCCAACTTCCCACCTTACATCGCCTCCCGAACTCCAACTTCCCACCTTACATCGCCTCCCGAACTGCAACTTCCCACCTTACATCGCCTCCCGAACTGCAACTTCCCACCTTACATCGCCTCCCGAACTGCAACTTCCCACCTTACATCGCCTCCCGAACTGCAACTTCCCACCTTACATCGCCTCCCGAACTCCAACTTCCCACCTTACATCGCCTCCCGAACTCCAACTTCCCACCTTACATCGCCTCCCGAACTGCAACTTCCCACCTTACATCGCCTCCCGAACTCCAACTTCCCACCTTACATCGCCTCCCGAACTCCAACTTCCCACCTTACATCGCCTCCCGAACTCCAACTTCCCACCTTACATCGCCTCCCGAACTCCAACTTCCCACCTTACATCGCCTCCCGAACTCCAACTTCCCACCTTACATCGCCTCCCGAACTGCAACTTCCCACCTTACATCGCCTCCCGAACTCCAACTTCCCACCGCAAGGCCAGGAAGGAGGGCTGGAGCCCAGCCAGCTGCAGGCTTCAGCGTAAGATTGCAGGTTTGCAGGATGTCTGGCACTGAGCTCCTCACTGGTGACCTAGGGCAGGGCTGCCATCCCCTGGGATTGTGCAGTAAAGTCAGGGACCTGCCCAGTGCTCACATTGACTTAGGAAGAGCCCACCTTCCCTGGACAGATCCCACCTGACGTCCACTTCTGTGTGCATGTCACTTATTCCCCGCCCCCCACCCCCACCCCCTCAGTTGAGAAAGAGGGACTCAAACAGCAACCTGCAGCAACAGCTTCAGGACAGCATTGATTTGGCACTCAACCTGCACCAGGCACTATGATGAGCCCCCGCAATGACCTTGTTGAATCCCTGAAACCTCTGAGGGCAGCTCAATTACTTCAGCCATTTCACAGAAAAGAAGGCTGAGGCCTGAAGACGTTAATAACCCCAGGAAGTAGTCTGGTCAGGATTCCAATGGGTGTTCTGCTCACTGGAGAACCCGGTACACTGTGGGGCTCCATGCAGATTTGTTGAGTGAATGAATGTTGTCTAGCACCCAATCTACACTATTTAAATAAACATGCAAAACTCTCTTCTCAGGGCCAGGCGCGGGGGCTCATGCCTGTAATCCCAGCACTTTGGGAGGCCAAGGTGGGCGGATCACCTGAGGTTGGGAGTTCGAGACCAGCCTGACCAACATGGAGAAACCCCGTCTCGACTAAAAATACAAAATTAGCCGGGCGTGGTGGTGGCACATGCCTGTAATCCCAGCTACTCGGAAGGCTGAGGTAGGAGAATCACTTGAACCCAGAAGGCGGAGGTTGCAGTGAGCTGAGATCACGCTACTGCACTCCAGCCTGGATAATGAGAGGGAAACTCCGTCTCAAAAACCAAAATGAAACAAAAACTCTCTTCCATCTTCAATTGGTTGTATCTTTTAAAAAACCAAAAAAACCAAAAAACCGACCATTTCCGTTTATTTCAGAGTCCCACCTATCTCTTTAACAGAAGTATACTATATAGTTTTTGAGCCACCTCACCCAAAAACGTATTTTTTTCTTTTCATTTTCTACTTATAAAACAGTTATTTAAAACAAAAAAATTTGACACATAATAATTATATGTATTTATGGGGTACACGGTGATGTTTCCATACATATAATGTATGGTGATCGGATCAGGATAATTAGCACTTCCATTATCGCAAACATTTACCATTTATTTGTATTGGGAACATTCAACATCCTCCTTCTAGCTATTGGAAACTCTGTAATATATTACTAACTCCCGTCAACCCTTAGTGCTGCAGATCACTAGAACTGATTCCTTCCAACTAGCTGTAAATGGGTATCCTTTAACAAATCTTTTCTTCTCCTTTTTTCCTATCCTTCCCAGCCTCTAGCATCTTCTGTTCTACTTTTTACTTCTATGAGATCAACTTTTTTTTTTAGCTTCCACAGATGAGTGAGAACATGCGGTTTTACTTTCTGTTCCTGGCTTATTTCGCTTAACATAATGTCCTCTAGTCCTATCCACATTGCTGCAAACGACAGGATTTTATTCTTTTTTATGGCTGAATAGTATTTCATAATGCATATGTTCCATTTTCTTTCCCTGTTTATCCAGGGTTGGACACCTGGGTTGATTACATACCTTGGCTGTGGTGAACAGTGCTGAGATAAAAACATGGGGTGCAGATGTATCTTTGATATTCTGATTTCCCTTCTGCTGGATAAATGCCCAGCAGTGGGATTGGTGGATCATATGGTAGTTCTATTTCAGTCTTTTGAGGAACCTCCATACTGTTCTCTAGAGTGGCTGTACTAGTTCAAAAACTTATTTTTAATTTCTTTAAATGGTGGTGTGAGGTTGACATTATGGTTTTGCCCTGAAGAATTTTCCAGTCATTTCTGACAAAGTGTATTAAATACTGCCTTTCAAATTTTTATGTACACACAAAAAGTTTTCTGGGGATTTTGTTAAAATGAGGATTCTGACTCTGTGGGCCTGGTGCGGGGCGAGACTGCATTTCCAACAAGCTGCTAGGTGATCTGATGCCGCTTGTCTGAGGACCATACTTTGAGAAGAGTTCAAACTCTTAAGTAGAATTTGCCTCACGTTATCTATAGAAATAAAGTATAAGTTATCTGATCCTTACCCTCAAAAGATGAGGGCTGTCTCTAGAGTAGAGCACAGAAGACTGTCATGGGGGTAACTGTGTCCTCCATGAAGTCGTACACTGAAGTCTTAAACTCCAGGACCTCAGAATGTGGCCTTATTTGGAAACAGGGCCATCACAAACGTAACTTGTTAAGATGAGGTCATACTGGGGCAGGATGGCCCCTAATACAGTGTGACTGATGTCGTTACAAAAAGGAAAGATTTGGCTGGGCGCAGTGGCTCACGCCTGTAATCCCAGCACTTTCGGACGCCAAGGCAGGCGGATCATGAGGTCAGGAGTTAGAGACCATCCAGGCCAAGATGGTGAAACCCCATCTCTTCTAAAAATACCAAAATTAGCTGGTCCTGGTGGTAGGCTCCTGTAATCCCAGCTACTTGGGAGGCTGAGGCAGGAGAATCACTTGAACCCGGGAGGCGGAGCTTGCAGTGAGCTGAGATCACACCATTGCACTCCAGCCTGGTGACAGAACAAGACTCCATCTCAAAAAATAAAGGGTGGGGGGAAGATTTGGGGACAGACACATACAGGGAGAATGCCACATGAAGATGACGGCAGAGATCGGGGTGACACCTCTACAAGCCAAGGAACGCCAAAGAGACCAGCAAACTCCAGAGGCCGGGGCAGAGCCCTGAAGCAGCTTCTCCCACAGCCCCAGAATGAACCACCCTCAATCTCAGCCTTCCAGCCTCCAGAACCCCGAGAAAATACACATCTATTGTGTAAACCCCTGGTCTGTGCTCCTTTCTTATGGCAGCCGAGCAGACTAACACAACGATAACGCTTTTTTTTTTTTTTGGCGGGGGGGAGACAGAGTCTCCCTCTGCGGCCCAGGCTGGAGTGCAGTGGTGTAATCTCGGCTCACAGCAACCTCCGCCTCCTGGGTTCAAGCCATTCTCTGCCTTGGCCTCCGGAGTAGCTGGGATTACAGGCGCCTGCCACCACGTCCGGCTAATTTTTTTGCATTTTTAGTACAGACAGGGTTTCACCATCTTGGCCAGGATGGTCTTGAACTCCTGACTTCGTGATCCACCCGCCTCGGCCTCCCAAAGTGTTGGGATTACAGGCGCGAGCCACCATGCCCGGCCAGGATAATGCATTTTAACACTATAACAGTATCACAAAATTCACCTATGGAAGTGAGATCTGGAAGCTCCCTGCCTCGTTTTGTTAGTTAGAAGCTCAGTGTGAAGAGCAAGGGTACGTGGGCCTTTCACATGGCAAGTAGTAGAGGAAGTACTGCTGATTACTACTTACCTGGTACTCACCTGGTCACCTCTGCCCTCAGTTGGCTTGACTCTAGGGTGAGTCCACTGCCTCAGAGGCCTATCATAACTGTTCTTGTCCACCAGCCACCATGTACAGTGTTCCCTGGCCTTGATACCTCCTTTTCTCCTCTTACATACACCTGCCCTGTTCCTCACCTGTACCTCAAGTTCCCTGGTTCTTCCAGGCCCACATCAGAGTCTCCTCCCCCAGGATGGCTTCCTTGGTTTCCTGGAAGGGAAATGATCCATGTGTAAACTGTAGCTCTCAGTCTTATACCCTTTTGTGTTCATCATAGTCTCCCAGGGCCGTCTGAACTCTCTCTAATCAGTGTAATTCTAAAGATGACCCTTAGGATTCCATCCCTGGTTATTCAATCAGACACTAATTTGGGGCTGCCATGAAGGATCTCTTGGATGTAATCATTATCCCAAGTCAGTTGAACTCACAATGTGATGTGGGATATATGTGGGTGGGCCTGAACCAATCCGGTAAGCCCTTTGCAAATAGAAAGTTTTCTCCAGCTGGTAGCAGAAAAGGAAGTAAGAATCCAAGTATGGGAGGGATTCGCCATCACTGCTGGCTTGAGGATTTGGTGAGGCGGTTGAGGAGAGGGTGGGACATATCAATGAATGAGGGTGGCCTCTAGAAGCTGAGAGCAGCCCCTGGCTGGCAGCCCACAAGGAAGCACAGGTCTCTGTTCTGCAACCTCAAGGAATGAAATTCTGCCACCGACTTGAATGAGCTCAGAAGCAGATTCTGCTCTGAGCTTCCAGAACAGAGCCCAGTCCCGGGGATGCCTAGATTGAGGTGTGTGAGATCCAGAGCCGAGAACCCAGATGAGCCTGCTTGAGCTTCTGACTTGCAAGCTGGGAGATGGTGATTGGCTGTTGTTTTCAGTTGCTAATTTGGTGGCATTTGTTATGCAGCCATGGAAAACTAATACATTGCCCCACCTGACGAAGCCTGGAGGGCACTGGCTGCTCCCACCTGCCTCCCCCATGCCCCCTTCCAGGGCCCTGAGCACCACACAGAGTCTTTCCACCGACTGACCGAGCTACTTGGTGATGCTGTGTTTCACTGTGTGCTGATGGTTGCTATGGTTTTTCTGCATTTGCTGAGGAAAACCAGCCACAGGACCAGATGCCCACAATGCTGCTTGTAATCGGGTCTCCTATGTAGTTGAAACTAAGTGAGACCCTGCTCATGTCTGCAATTTGAAAGCAGCTTAACTGTAGTCAAATTAAATGGCTCTCAGATGTGAAAATAAATCTGAGTGAAAGAAAAGTGAAAACTTAGGAGACCCACCTTCCTGCTGCTAAAATCAAAGCCCATCTGTCGATTTTTATGTGGCTATACTTTCCCTCCCATAAAATAAGAGTGTTGCTGGGTTGAAGAGGGACCAGTGGAAATGAACTAGTTCAGTCCTCTCCCGTGGTAACATGTATAACATTGTTTCCCATCGCTCACTTGCAGTACTGCCTGGAATGTTTCCGTCTGTTCCAGCTAGTGTAACAAAATGCCATAAACCGGGAGGCCTATAAACAGCAGAAATTTATTTCTCACAGTTCTGAAAGCTGGGAAGTCTAACTTTGAGGTGTGGGAAGATTTGGTGCCTGGCGAGGGCCCACTGCTTGGTTCATAACACAGCAGCTTCTCATGTCTCAGAGTGAGGGAGCTCTCTGAGGCCGCCTTGTAAGGACACTAGTTCCATTCACGAGGGCTCCACCCTCAGGACCTAAGCACCTCCCCAAGGCTCCACCTCCTGATTCCATTACCTTGGAGGTCAGGTTTCAACACAGGAATTTTGAGGGAACACAACCATTCAGATCCGAGCAGGTTGTTTTAACTCTTTTAGCATTAGGTTATCCATCTTTAAAAAACTGGGTACCAAATAATGTAACACTGCTTTGTAAAACTTCAAAGCGTTTTCCTCCAGATCGCTATCCTTTTGTCTCATTTCATTTTTATTGTTTCGATGACAGTAAAGTGGAGGCACCCTGGGCATGGGCCAAAAATCTTGGAATGAAGCCTCTGCACTGCCTTTTGATTTTTTTTGAGGGGGGGCAGGGGATGGAAGCTCACTCTGTCACCCAGGTGGGAGTGCAGTGGCATGAGCTCACCTCTGAACCTTCGCCTCCCAGGTTCAATCGATTCCCCTGGCTCAGCATCCTGAGCAGCTGGGACCACAGGCATGCGCCACCAGGCCCAGCTGTTTTTTGTATTTGTACTAGAGAAGGGGTTTCATCACGTTTATCAGGCTGATCTCGGACTCCTGACCTCAGATGATCCACACACTTCGACCTCCCAAAGTGCTGGGATGACAAGCACGCACCACCACACCCAGCTAATTTTTGTATTTTGAGTAGAAACAAGGTTTCATCATATTGGTCAGGCTGGTCTCCAACTCCTGAGCTCAGACAATCCACCCGCCTCGGAGCTTTTTTTGCTTTTTACGTGTGACTTGGAGGAATCCCTCACCCTCTTCATGCTCCGGTTCTCTCTGTCCCCAGGTGGGGTGAAGCCCACCCGTCCACACACGTGAGGCCATACACAGGCAGGGAGCAACTCTGACCCCGGAGGCTGCGTCCTGCGCTTCTCAGGCGGTTTCTCCCCGCCCATCCAGCGGAGGCAAGGAACCTGTCTGAGGTCATGACACCTTAAGGAAAGAACTGATGATAAACGCTGCATGACTCCTGAGCTAAAGGCTTTGGTTTGTTTTACTTTTTTTTTTTTTTTTAACTTAGCTAGTGGTGCATCACGTTGTGTCCGGAGTTGGTTCCTGCCGGGGGTTCGTGGTCTCACTGACTTCAAGAATGAAGCTGCGGACCTCCGCGGTGAGTGTAGCAGCTCTCAGAGCGAGCGGTGACAAGGTTTATCCTGAAGAGTGAAGGAAGGAAGCGTCCATCGCGCGGAAAGCGACCGGAACGCGCTGCTGCTGCAGGCTGGGGCGGCCGGCTTTTATTCCCTCATTCACCTTCTCCCAGGTTCACTTCCCCTCCTGTCGGAGCGCCCTTTCTTCCGTTCTCCCCGCAATTGGCTACTTTTAGAATCCTGCTGATTGGTGCATTTTACAGAGTGCTGATTGGTGCATTTTACACTGCACTGATTGGTGCATTTTACAGAGTGCTGATTGGTAGATTTTACAGAGTGCTGATTGGTAGATTTTACAGAGTGCTGATTGGTGCACTTTACAGAGCACTGATTGGTACATTTTACAGAGCACTGATTGGTGCATTTTACAGAGCACTGATTGGTGCATTTTACAAATCTCTTGTAAGGCAGGAAAGTTCCTGATGGGTGCCTTTTACAATCCTCTTGTAAGACAGGAAAGTTCCCCAAGTCCCCACTCGACAGGAAGTCCAGGGGCTTCACCTCTCAACATGAAGGTAGGTGGAATATTTCTAAGAACTGTAAATATGATAAAAGCAGAAGAGGAAGGGTTTCTTTCAGTGTAGACCTTCAGACTGTTACCTCCTTGGCTTTTCTTCTAATCAGGGGTTTGATAAGCAGGGCAGGGTGTGACTGTCTGTGAGCTCTTCCTGGAAGGCTCACACAGTTTCTTTCTTCCTGTGCCAGTGCTTAACTGCTTGTAGACAGACGTCAACCCCAGTACTCCACACGAGGGGCAGGAAGTGACATCCTAAATTGCAAAATCCGAAAGTCCTGTTTATTCCTTTCGTTACTTAACTTCTCTGCAGCATTGTGGCCTTTCAACACTATCTCTCTTTTAAGATCCTCTCCTCTCTCTCTTCCCAGGGGACCAATCTCTCTTGGTTTTTTCCCCGTCCTCATCTCCTTGAGGTCACAGTGCATCAAGGCAGGTTCAGTCTCTTTGCAGCTCTCAAGACTCAAAGATTCCATTTTCAGGAATTTTGCTAGCCAGCGCATGTCACCTTGGCAGTCTGAAATTGGCTGAGGTGGGAGTATTTACACTATGAGAATTGTCAAATGCTACAATTTGTGGTCTTTAATCTTCTCTTTTTTCTCAGAACTGGTGTTAACCTGTTGCCAGCATACCACTGTTTCAGGCCTTTGGGTCAGGCCTTTCTGGTTTTTGCATCAGGCAGATAGATCTGGTTTTATATCTTCAATCATTCCATCATCCAGACCATTTTTCACACAGTTGCCATTGATCCAAAGTACAAAAATGATTGCCATTCCTCTGGTAAAATTTTTTGGTGATGAAAAACCATTCTTGGGCATAGCAAAGGATGTTTGGCTACTGTCCTGTCTGGATGTTCTTTCACACCCTGTGTTCAGGCGATGGTGGGTCACGCTGCACACTCCAAGTTCTCAGCTTTGCTCTCACGTTGGTTACCCTTTCCTGTGTCTTCAGGCATCATCTTCTCCACAATGACATCACCAGTCCTTAAAGTCTGCTCAGAGACCCTTCCCTGTGCCCCTACACTTCTGGGGACACTTAACCACGGCCTTGGAGGGATTCATTTGCCGGCTTGCTTCCCTGATGGCCGGACAAGAGCATCCCTCCAAACAAACTTTTCACCCCAATTTTGTTTATTGTGGTAAAATACACACAATGTAAAATGTATTCTTAACCATTTTAAGTGTATTTAACCAGTTCAGTGGCATTAAATACATTCAAAATGTTGTGCAACCATTACTACCATCCATCTCCATTACTCTTCGTCTTGTAAAACTGACATTCTATACCCAATGGACAGTAACTCCTCATTTCCTCCCTTCCCACATCCCCTGGCAAAGTGCATTCTACTTTTTGTCTCTGTGATTTTGCTTAGGTACCTCACATAAGTGGAATCATATAATGTTTGTCTTTTTGTGACTAGCTTATTTCACTTTGCAAAATGTCTTCAAGCTTCATCCATGCTGTAGCGTATACCAGAATTTCTTTCCATATTAAGGCTGAATAATATTTCATTACATATGTATACCACATGGCCTATCCATTCATCTGTCGTAAACCATTGGGCTGCTTCTGTGTTTTGGCTACTGAGAATAATACTACTATGAATATTAGTGTACAAATGTCTTTAAGATTCTGCTTTCAATTCTTTTGTGTGTATATATGATAGTTGAATTACTGGATAATATGGTAGTTCTTTTTCAAATTTTTGATGCACTGACATACTATTTTCAGTGGTAGCTGTATCACTGCATTCCCACCAACAGTGCACAAAGGTTACAATTTCTCCACATCCTCATCATCATTTATTTTCTGTTTTTTTGATAGGAGCCATCCCAAGTGGTGTGTGGTGGTATCTAGTTGTAGTTTTGATTTGCATGTCTTTAATTATTAGTGATGTTGAACATCTTTTCATGTGTTGATTGGCCATTTGTATCTCTTCTTGGGAGAAATGTCTATTCAAGTCCTTTGTCAATTTTTAAATTGAGTTGGCTGGTTGGTTTTCTTGTGGTTGAATTTTAGGAGTTCTCTATACATTCTGGATATTGATTTCTTACTAGATATATGCTTTGCAAATATCTTCCCCCATTCTGTGGGTTTTCTGATTACTCTATTGATATTATACGTGAATGCACAAATTAAAAAAAATTCATGAAGTCTCATTTGTTTATTTTTTCTTTGGTTGTCTGTTCTTTATCTTGATGTCTTATCCAAGAAATCACTGCCATCTCCAATGTAGTGAAGTTTTTGCCCTATGTTTTCTTCTAAGTTTTTACTTTTAGTTTTTGTATTTAGATCTTTGATCCATTTTGAGTTTATTTTTGTACATAGTGTTAAGTAGGGGTCCACCTTCATTCCTTTACATGTGAACATCCAGTATTCCCAGTATCATTTGTTGCAAAGACTGCGCTTTCTCCATTGAATAGTCTTGGCACCCTTGTCAAAAATCATTTGATCATACATGTGAGGGTTTACTTCTGGGCTTTGTGTTCTATTCCATTGGCCTATATGTCTATTTTTATCCCAATTCCACACAGTTTTAAGTAGCTTTGTAGTAGCTTTGTAGTAAGTTTTGAAATCAGAAAGTGTGAGTCCTCCAGCTTTGTTCTTTTTCAAAATTGTTTTGGCTATTTTGGGTCCCTTGAAATTGCATATGAATTTTAAGATGGTTTTTAAAATTTTACTGTTAAAAATGTCTTTGGCATTTTAATAGAAATTGTGTTTCATCTATAGATGATTTGGGGTAGTATTGACATCTTAACAATATTGTTTTCCTATCCATGACCATGGAATATGTTTCTATTTATCTATGTCTTCCTTAATTTTTTTCCATAATGTTCCGTAGTTTTCATTGAACAAATCTTTGACTTCCTTGGTTAATTTAATTCCTAAGTATATATTTTCTTTTTAATGCTGTTATAAATGGAAATGTTTCCGTAATATTCTTTTTGGGTTGTTTATTATAGATATATAGAAATGCAGCTGATTTTTGTATTTTGACTTTGTATTCTGATAATTTGTCAAATTCATTCATTAGTTCTAGCAAGTTTTTTTTTTTTTTAAATCCTTAGGGTTTTCTGTGTATAAAAATATATAATCTGTGAACAAAGACACTTTAACTTTTTTTCTAATTTTGATTTTATTTGTTCCACCTAATTGCTCTAGCTAGAACTTCTAGTACTATGTTAAATAGAAATCATGAAAGCACACATGATTACCTTATTCTCAATCTTAGAGGAAAAGTTTCAGCCTTTCACTATTGAGTATGATGTTCACTCTGGGTTTTTCATATGTGGCTTTTGTTATGCTGAGGTAATTTTGTTCTATTTCTAGTTTGCTGAATGTTTTTCTCATAAAATGATGTTGAATTTTGTCAAACGATTTTACCGCATTGATTGAGATAATGATTTTTTTTCTTTCTTTTAATGTGGTGTATTTTCTTTCTTGGTCAATTTTGGTATGTTGAATTATCTTTGGATTCCAGTAATAAATCCCACTTGATAATGGTAAATTGACTTTTTAAGGCGCTGTTGAATTTGGTTTGCTCATATTTTGTCATGAGTTTTCTGCATAAGGGATATTGGTCTGTGGTTTTCTTTTGTAGTGTCTTTGTCTGGCTTTGTTATCACGGTAATCTGGCCTGATAGAATAAGTTAGGAAGTATTCCCTCTTTTTCATTTGTTTAGAAAAATTTGAAAAGGATTGGTCTTTGTTCTTTAAATTATGATAGAATTCGGCCGGGCGCGGTGGCTCGCGCCTGTAATCCCAGCACTTTGGGAGGCCGAGGCAGGCAGATCACGAGATCAGGAGATGGAGACCATCCTGGCTAACACAGTGAAACCCCGTCTCTACTAAAAATACAAATAATTAGCCAGGCATGGTGGCGGGTGCCTGTAGTCCCAGTTACTGGGGAGGCTGAAGCAAGAGAATGGAGTGAACCTGGGAGGCGGAGTTTGCAGTGAGCGGAGATCACACCACTGCCCTCCAGCCTGGGTGACAGAGTGAGACTCCGTCTCAGAAAAAATAAACAAATAAAATAAAATAAAATAATAAAAAATAAATAATAGAATTAATCAGTGAAGCTGTCAGGTCCGAGGACTCTGTCTCAGAAAAAATAAATAAAATAAAATAAAATAAAGTAATAAAAAATAAATAATAAAACTAATCAGTGAAGCTGTGAGGTCCGAGGATTTTCTTTGTCAGGAGAGTTTTGGTTAATAATCAATCTTTTTACCAGCTATAGGTCTATTCAGATTTTCTCTTCAATTGTGATTTAATCTTGGTAGGTTTTCTGTTTCTAGGAATTTGCCCATTTTATCTAGCTTACCCAATTTTTTTGACATACAACTGTGCATAGTATTCTCTTACATTTTTTTATTTCTGTAGAATCAATAGTAATGTCCTCACTTTCATTCATGACTTTAGTAATTTGAGTATTCTTTTTTTTGTTTTAGTCCATCTAGCTAAAGATTTGTCAATTTTGTTGAACTTATCAAGGAAACAACTGTTGCTTCACTCTATTGTTTCTCTATTCTTTTATTTATCTAACTCATTTCGCTCTCATTTTTATTGTTGTCTTCCGTCTGTTAGCTTTGGGTTTAGTTTGTTCTTCTTTTTCTAGTTCGTTGTGTTGTAAAGTTAGGTAGTTGATTTGAGATCTTTCTTATTTTGAATATAAGTGTTTATGGCCATAGATTGCCCTTAGCACTGCTTTCACTGTTTCACCGAAATTTTGGTACATTGTGTTTTTCTTTTTCTTTCCTTCCTTCTTTTTTTTTTTTTTGTTGATATGGTGTCTTGCTCTTTGGCCAGGCTAGAGTACAGTGGCACGATCTCGGCTCACTGCAGCCTCCGCCTCCCGGGTTCAAGCGATTCTCTTCAGCCTCAGCCTCCTGAGTAGCTGGGACTACAGGCACATGCCCCCATATCCAGCTAATTTTTTTATTTTTAGTAGAGACGGGGTTTCACCATGTTGGCCGGGATGGTCTCGATCTCTTCACCTCGTGATCAATGGGCTTCGGCCTCCCAAAGTGCTGGGATTACAGGGATGAGCCACTGTGCCCTGCCGTGTATTTATTTTTATTCATTTCTAATTATTTTCAAATTTCCCTTGTGATTTCTTCTTTGATTCATTGGTTGTTTAAGAGTGTGTTGTGTAATTTCCACAGATTTGTAAATCTTCTCATTTTACTTTTGCTGTTGATCTAACTTCATTCCACTGTGGTCACAGAAGATACTCTACATGACACCAAGCCTCTTAAATCTATTGAAAGTTAATTTGTGGCCTAAAACGTGTCCTATTCTGGAAAATAGTGTGCAATTAAAAATGTGTGTGTGGGCCGGGTGCGGTGGCTCACACCTGTAATCCCAGCACTTTGGGAGGCCGAGGCGGCTGGATCACAAGGTCAGGAGATTGAGACCATCCTGGCTAACACAGTGAAACCCCGTCTCTACTAAAAATACAAATAAATAAATAAATAAGCCGGGTGTGGTGGCATGCACCTGTAATCCCAGCTACTTGGGAGGCTGAGGCAGAAGAATCACTTGAACCTGGGAGGTGGAGGTTGCAGTGAGCCGAGATTGCACTGCTGCACTCCAGCCTGGGTGACAGAGTGAGACTCTGCCTGAAAAATAATAATAATAATAATTGTGTGTGCTATTGTTGCTTTGGTAGAGTGTTCTTTACATGTCTGTTAGATCTAGTTTGTTTATTGTGTTGTTTAGGTCCTCTATTTCCTTGCTTATTGTCTGTCTGATTATTCCAGCCGTTATTGACAGTGGGGTATTGCAGTCTCCTACTATTATTATTATTAATTATTATTATTTTTTTGAGACAAAGTCTCCCTCTGTTGCCAGGCTGGAGTGCAGTGGCATGATTTTAGCTCACTGCAACTCCACCTCCTGGGTTCAAGCAATTCTCTTACCTCAGCCTCCCAAGTAGCTGGGATTACAGGCATGCACCACCACACCCAGCTAATTTTTGTATTTTTACTAGAGATGGGGTTTCACCATGTTGGCCAGGATGATCGCGATCTCCTGACCTTGTGATCCACCCACCTCCGTCTCCCAAAGTGCTGGGATTACAGGCGTAAGCCACCGCACCCGGCCCTCTTCAACTATTATTATGGAACGATTTCTCCCTTCAATTCTGCCAGTTTTTTGCTTCATATTTTTTATAGCCTTTTATTAGGTGTGTTAATGTTTGTAAGTTTTATATATTCTTGTAATATTAAAATTTTATTAATATATAATGTCCCTTTCTATTAATATATAATCTCTCTTGTCATCCTTTTTAATTGAAAATCTATTTTGCCTGATATTAATATAACCACTTCTGCTCTTCCTTGGTTACTATTTGAATAGAATATCTTTTTGCATCCTTTCCATTTCAGTCTATTTGTGTCTTTAGATCTACAATGCATCTTTTGTAGATAGCATATAGTTGAATCATTTTAAAAAATCCATTCTGCCAATCTCTTTCGATTAGAGGATTTAATCCACTTACATTTAAATTAATTACTGATAAGGAGGGACTTTTGTCATTTTGCTATTTGTTTTCTTTATGCCTAATAGCTTTTTTGCCCCTGATTTCTTGTATTACTGTCTTCTTTTGTGTTCAGTTGGTTATTTTTTTTTGTAGTGAAACATTTAAATCTCTTTCTCATTTTTCTTTGTATATAATCTATAGCTATTTTCTTTGTGGTTACCATGGGGATTACATTTCACATCCTAAAGTTATAACATTCTAATTTGAATTTCTATCAGCTTAACTTCAGTAACATACAAAATCTCTTTAATAGCTTCTTAACATTTCTATCCCTACCCTTTTCAATTGTTGTTGTCTCAAAATGATATCTTTATACATTGTGTGCCCCAAATCATAAACTGATAATTTAAAAAATGCATTAGTTTCTTAAATTATGTAGAACATAAAATGTTAAGTTATGAACCAGTTACAATAATATGTGCTTTTACATTAATATTTTTTAAAAGACATAGTCTCTTAAATCCTGTAGAACACAAAAATATGGAGTTACAAACCATTGTAACAATACTTGATTTTAAAATGCCTATGTATTTACTTTTATTTAATTCTTTATTTCTTCATATATCTTTGAATTACTATCTAGTATTCTTTCACTTTATCCTGCATGGCTCCCTTGAACATTTCTTGTGGGGTAGGTTTAGTGGTGATTAACTTTGTTAGCTTTTGTTTGTCTGAGAACATCTTAATTTCTCCCTCACTTTTAAATGATAGTTTTGCTAGATACAGAATTCTTGGTTGACAGGTTTTTTTTCCTTCTTCCTTTTAGCACTTCAAATATATCAGCCCACTGCCTCCAAGTTTCTGATGAGAAATTCGCTGACAGTTTTATTCAAGACCTCCAGCATATGATGACTCACTTCTGTCTTGCTGCTCTCAAGAATTTTTCTATTACTTTGGCTTTGGAAAGTTTGATTATAATGCCTCTCAATGTGGGACTCTTCGAGTTCATCTCATTTGGTTTTTATTGAGCTTCCTGGATATTTATATTTTCATCTTTCATCAAATTTGGAAAAATTATTATTCCATTATTTCTTCAAGCTTCCCTCTCCTCTTTCTCTCTTTCTTCTCCTTCAGGAACTCCCACAGTGTGTATGTTGGTCTGCTTGCCTAGTGTCCTGCAGCTCCCTGAAGACTTGTTTACTTTTTTGCAATCTTTTTCGTTCTGCTTCTCAGACTTAATAATTTCCAATGTCCCATCTTCAAATTCACTAATTCCTTCTTTTGCCTGCTCAAATCTGGCTTTGAATTCTTTTAGTAAACTTTTCACTGCATTTATTGTACTTTTCAGTGCCAGCGTTTCTTTTGGATTTCTTTTTAGAATTTCTGTCTCCTTACTGATACTTCTGTTTTGTTCATACATCATTTTCTTTACTTCCTACACATCTTCCTTTAGTTTTTTAAGCATCTTTAAGTTGTTTTAAAGTCTTCATCTAGTATATCTGCCATTAGGCCTTTTTTTTTTTTTTTTTTTTTGAGACAGAGTCTCACTCTGTTGCCCAGGCTAGAGTGCACTGGTACAATCTCAGCTTACTGCAACCTCCGCCCCCCCAGGTTCAAGTGATTCTCCTGCCTCAGCCTCCTGAGTAGCTGGGATTACATTAAATGAGCCATGCCTGGCTAATTTTTTGTATCTTTAGGTGAGAGGGGATTTCACCATGTTGGCCAGGTTGGTCTCAAACTCCTGACCTCAGGTGATACCCCCACCTCAGACTCTCAAAGTGCTGGGATTATAGGCATGAGCCACTGTGTCTGGTGGCACATAAGGTTTTTTGTGTGTGTGTGTGTGTGGAGAAGGAGTCTCGCTCTGTCACCCAGGCTGTAGTGCAGTGGCACGATCTTGGCTCACTGCAAGCTCTGCCTCCCAGGTTCAGGCCATTCTCCTGCCTCAGCCGCCCAAGTAGCTGGGACTACAGTTGCCCACCACCATGCCCAGGTAATTTTTTTTTTTATTTCTAGTAGAGACGGGGTTTCATCATGTTAGCCAGGATGGTCTTGATCTCCTGACCTCATGATCTTCCCACCTCGGCCTCCCAAAGAACTAGGATTACAGGCATGCATCACCCGCCCAGCTAATTTTTAGTATTTAGTAGTGTTGGGGTTTCACCATGTTGGTCAGGTGTTTTCTAAAACAGCCTCAAACTGTTTTTGATCATTTTAGTCTGTCTTTGTGCCAAAGAACAGCCTGAGGTGTAAACTTAAGGTTTTCTTAGACCTTTTCTGAACCTGTGCCTTTCTTTGGGCATGTGTGGCCACTTTCTTACTTTCCCCATATATGCAATTGCTTTTGAGTTACCTAGCGTTTAATGTCTGGCTCCCAAAAAGGCAGGGTGGGGGCAGGGTTCTGGCCCTTTAAAGGGGAGGGGAAAGTATGACATCCCTTTAATTCCCTTGGCAGTCGCTTTGGCCATAGGAGGAGGGGACTGCAACAATGGCTGTGAAAGAGGAGGAGCTTGCATGGATTGGAGGAGGTGCGACCACACCTCTTTGCACCTCTGTGATGAGAGGCAGCGATCAGCAACCAGAGCGGAGATTACTGATATTTAGAGGACAGGGTACTGTTTGCTCACCCTGGCTCCTACCACTGTGTGTCCTTGTTCCAGGAACACAGGTACAGCCGGCTGCCACGGGGATGGTGGGGACTTGGGTAGCTACTCTGCTAAAAGCTGAAATTGGCCAGATTTAAACAACTTTACGTGGAAGGTGAGAGTCTTCAGTAGACTCCAGAGTTCCGAAATAGTTACATAAGAAACTTTCTGTCAGTGCAGTTGTCTCAGTGAGAAACAGAGTCAGGCTCTTCCTGGTCCACCATCTTCCCAGAGTCCTTCCCCACTTTATGCATCTTTATGTACTGAGGTATAAACACAGTGCCGGGCACAGAGTAGATACTCAGTGCAAGCTCTCAACTGACTGCAATAAGTGAACAGAGTATTGTGTTGGGGGGACTAGCTGTTGCTCCTTAGAATAGAGGAAGCAGCTCTTATTTTATCCATTCAAAAAATATCCTCTTCAGCTCTGCAGTGTGAATGGGAGAGGTCTGGGAACCATGGCTACAGGCACTTTCACAAAACCAAGCTCTCTAATGGCCAGGGAAGGGCACAGCCTCTCTGACTTCAGAGTTACTCGTTGAGAAGCATAGTTTAACATAAAGCTACGCTAATAAACACAGCATTTACCCTGGGCTCATGTCTATCTCTGCTTCACCTTCTTGTAAAATGTGATTACTAGCTAAAAAAATTAAAAAATTTTTCTGGTTGTTTGATACTGTGTGTCCAAAATGCTGATTCATTTGCTATGTTGAGAGCAAACAATTTCTCTAATTTTACCTCCAAAAGGAATTTCAGGACACAGAGGCTCTGCATTTTCCAGTGCATGAGTTGATTGTGGGCTCCCCCTGTCTCAGCCTGCCTCTTCTTCTATATTTATTTTCATATTTTCTCTCATTTTATTTTATTTTATTTATTTTATTTTTTGAGATGGAGTTTCACTCTTGTTTCCCAGGCTTGAGTGCAATGGTGCACTCTCGGCTCACAGCAACCTCTGCCTCTCGGGTTCAAGTGATTCTCCTGCCTCAGCCTCCGTAGTAGCCTGGATTATAGGTGCCCGCCGCCATGCCCCCCTAATTTTTGTATTTTTAGTAGAGAAAGAGTTTCGCCATATTGGCCAGGCTGGTCTCGAACTCCTGACCTCAGGTGATCCTCCCACATCAACCTCCCAAAGTGCTGGAATTACAGGGCGTGAGCCACTGCGCCCGGCCATGTTTTCTCTCATTTTAAAAGTAATTTGAATAATGCCCATTCCAGAAATTTGGGTCTTATCATGGCACTATAAATCATTTTGTAATTAATTAAAGTTCATACATTATTCAGATTTATTTAGTTTCTCCCTAACATATTTTTCTGTTCCAGGATTCCATCCAGGATCCTACATTGCATTTAGTCGTCATGTCTTCTCAGGCTCCTCTTGGCTACAGATTCTCAGATAGTATTTTGCTTTTGATGGACTTGACTGTTTTGAGGTGTAATGGCTAGATATTTTGTAGAATTTTCCTTAGTTTGAGTTTGTTTGATATGTTCCCCATTGAGTTCATGGGTGCTTGGGAAGAAGAACATGGAGGGAAAGTGCCATGTTAATTATATCCTATCAGAGATGTATACAATCAACATCACTGCTGATGCTCACCTTGATCACCTGGCTGAAGCAGTAGTCATCAGATTTCTCCACTGTAAAATTACTCTGTTTTCCCTCTTCCTATACTGGACTCTTTGGAAGGAAATTATTTTGGAAATCACTTTGGAAAGAAGCCCACGCTTAAGGCTGTGGAGCTATGCTCACCTCTTCGAGGAAAGAATATCTACGTAAAATTATTTGGAATTCTTTTACATGGAGCATTGCCTGTTCTTCCCTACTTATCTGTGTATGTCATCATGTATTTATACCAGGATGGACTCTTGGATATTTATTTTATTTTCCAGGTTATAATCCAGTACAGTGTTACTTATTTTATTGCTGAGATTGTTCCAGCTTTGGCCATTGGGAGCTCTTTCAGTTGGCTCTTGTGTCCCCTCCACAAATCCATCATTTGATTTTTGAGAACTCTTTCTGATACTATAAGATGCTCTCGGCTCATGTTGTATATTCCTTGCCCCAACGCTAGAATCAGCCATTTCTTCATGGCACCCTGATTCCGTTTATTGAAGTTTATGGTATAAGGAAGGAACCAGTGGCTGGGCACTGGGTTTGCTATTGTCTCTGGGGTAAAGCATTTTGCAGGAATGTTATTTCATTCAAAATATCTTTCCAAATAGTATTTGTTTTCAATAAACTCAAATCATAAGAGGTGTGTTTCTCTCAAGTCTTTTAGAACTTTAGATTTTCCAACTTTACTACTACTTAAGCTAATAAGATAATTTTTCTTTTGTTTTATAAATTGATACTATTATTCGTCTCTCCTAAACATGTACGTGGAACTCCAAAGGCATGGTTGAGGTCCAATTTTCACTTTTCTAAATTTCAGTTTTATTTCTTCTTTTTTTAATTTATTTCTTTTTGTTTTTTTAAAGACAGCATCTCTCTCAGTTGCCCAGGGTGGAACGCAGTGGCAGATCATAGCTCACTGCAGCCTCCGATTCCTTGGCTCAAGCAATCCTTCTGCCTCAGCCCCCTGAGTAGCTAAGACCACAGGTACATGCCAGCAGCCTGGCTAATTTTGTTCTTTTGTTTTTATTTATTTATTTTTTTATAGAGAAGAAGTCTCTTTACGTTACCCAGGCTGTTCTCAAACTCCTGACCTCAAGTTGTCCTCCCACCCCAGCCTCCCAATATGTTGAGATTGCAAGTGTGAGCCACTACACCTGGCCAACCTCTTATTATTATTTATCACACAATGTGAAAGAGATTGTTTCTCTTCTCTAACAAGTGTCTCCATCAAAAAAATTATTTCAACTTCCTTTGTTTGAGCTGATTCTGCTCCTGCTAGAACATTCTTGTTCTTCAGCAACTAGAACTTCAGGCAACAGTACAACTGGGATGTAAAACATGCCATGATTTCGCGCATAGGGAAGTAATCCTTTCTGGATTGTTTCCAGTCCTTCCTGTTGAATTAGAACTTTTGGCTGACCTTTCTGGTAGCAGCAGCAACACATTTAAATAATGTCTTCAGTAAATGGTTTATAGTGAATGATAGGTCCATTTCTTGGATCCTAGCTGAAAGTTCATAAAGCTGAGACTCTTACAAAAATAGCTTAAGCTTCTTTTTCTTTTTCTAGATGTGTTATTTTGCTCTTGCTCACATTATTTTTCATCTGCCACTTTCCTGCAGCATTGCTAAATTACTTCCCAGATTCTATTTAATCACTGGCTATACCTGAAACTACTCTGTGTGTGCAGTATCAGAAATAGACCTGCTAAATATGAGACTTTGCTCTTTCTGAATTAGAGAATGACTTAATATTTGTACATTTAGCTATGAGTGGGGGTTGGAACACCATTAGAATGCAGGTGTACCCTGATCCTCAGGCTCATAATGATTGTGCAAAACGTTGAAAGTACCAGCAGTTTTCCAGAATAGATTTCTGGCCATGTCTACATTAGAGGCATATTATTATATTTTACTCAATATGCATGAAGTCAATGGATAGAAGAAAGTTGCAGAAAGGAGAGATGCCAAATTCACCTATTCATTAGAGTTGATTTTGTAATCAACACTGGGGGGAAGATGGTGTGTGTGTGTGTGTGTGTGTGTGTGTGTGTGTGTGAGATCTACTTTTAAATTTAAGTCAATGGGTTAATTCAACAAACACTAATTGAGCATCTACTCTGTGCCATGTGCTTACTGGGAGTGGTGCAAAACAAGGCAGCAGAACTCTTTCTCCCAGAGCTTGCCCGATGCTTCGCATCCTTGGAGCTGAGGGCTGCCTGAAGATTCTTGATCTGGTTTGGGCATCTTCCCTGAGCAAGCCAGAGAGAGCTGAATTTATCCAACCTGTGCGCGTCATAAGTAGGGGAATCTCAAATTTATTTTTTAATTAATTGATTAATTGACACATTGTTATTGTGCATACTTATGGGCTCCAATTTGATGTTCCAATACATATATATGTTGTATAAGGATTAAATCAGAGTATTTAGCATGTCTATCACTTCATGCATTTGTGATTTCTTTTTTCTTTTCTTTTTTTTTTTTTTGAGACAGTCTTGCTTTGTTGCCAGGCTAGAGTGCAGTGGCGCGATCTCGGCTCACTGCAGCCTCCGACTCCCTGGTTCAAATGATTCTCCTGTCTCAGTCTCCTGAGTAGCTAGGATTACAGGCACGTGCCACCATGCCCAGCTAATTTTTGTGTTTTTAGTAGAGACGGGGTTTCACCATGTTGGCCAGGATGGTCTCAAACTCTTGACCTCGTGATCTGCCCACCTTGGACTCCCAAAGTGCTGGGATTACAGGCGTGAGCCACCACGCCCGGCCCACATTTGTCATTTCTTGGTGGTGAGAACATTCAAGTCTCTCTTCAGCTATTTTGTAATCTACAGTATCTTACTGTTAATCATCCTCACCCAACTATGCAATAAGATACCAGAACTTCTTCCTCCTAACTGTAACTTTCTACCCATTCGTCAACCTCTCTCTGTCCTCCCCATCCCCCTTCCCAGTCACAGAAGGACAAATACTACAGGATCTCACTTACATGTAGAATCTAAAAAAAAAAAAAAAGAATCTTAACGTTGATTTAAGAGTAGAACAGTGGTGATCAAATTTCTGATCTATAACCTTGAACACTAGTACGATTCTGTTAAAAGTACTTATTTCTAGTTTATCTAGTTTAGATTTTTAATTTGTTTTTGTTTTTGTCTTACTGTCAGTCACCACCTGCATCACTTTTTACATTGAAATAGACCCCATGGGTAGTCATTAACTGCGTATTTAGATGTGCCATGTCTGTTGGGTGTGAGCCTGCTGATCTGGTATTTTAAATTCTTAAATTTCATGCCAGACACGACAGACTTGAAGGGAAGCAAGTGATTACCATGGCATTCAAAGATAGAGCTCTGAATACCACCAGCAGAATGTCACCACTCGCAGTCATAGCTGAAAGCAATTGGGTAGAGCACATTTTTCTTCAGGATTTAAGAATGTAAAATATAACTGTATTTTTGATCTTTAAATTAAACCTGATGCATTCCAGGCATTAAAAACAACGATGACAACTCTATTTCTCAACCCCTCTAGAACAGGCCTTCACAGGATGGAACTGAGTCTTGGGTCTGTTGTGTGTCCATCTTGAGACCATCCCTCCACTCTCTCCCTCAGGCCCAGTGGCGTGGCTTGAGACTGGATCCACAAAACGGATTCGAGGTTGCAAAGTGAGCAGAGTGGTTGGCAGAAGGCAGGTTGTCATCATGGAGCTTAACTAGGACCACGCTGAAGTCCAGAAACACCCTGGTACTGACGTGGTCATGGTAGACAGTGCATCTAGACAAGCTCTGGCTCTGAGCCCCAGGCAGGATCCCAAGTGTTGGGCGAGGTCAGTGGGGGGCCCAGCCCCACAGTATGAGCACCCAGAGGTGGTATCGTCCATGCACCATCTGGGACCCACTGATATCAAAGCGTTATTGCTACTTATCTTGAATTCAGACTCAACTGGGCATCCTGTATTTTATCTGGCAACCCTATGAGAGCGCACTTCCCAGGAGCAGCAGAAGTGAGGTCCAGCAAAGCTGCCCGAGAACACGTGTTCCACCGCGGGCAACAAGGCAGTGGCCTCAGAGACCAACTGCTGCAGGAGGCGAAACGGTCCAAAGAGAAGGGGCCTCCTTGGCTGCCAAACATGGGGGTGCAGAGAGAGCCTCTATTCTTTGTCTTCCCTGAAACATGCAACTTCCCATAAGAAGGCCAGGAGGACCCCTCCTCCTGAACACCAGAGCTGCCTTCACGTCCAGTTCTTCTCTGGGGAAGAGCCTTGGGCTCCCCGTGGAGGCCACGAAGGGCAACAGGCCTTGTGTTGGGCAGAGCATCGCTGTACTTCACCTCCTTCAGAGAAAGAGGGGTTTCACGGAGTAATAACCAGCACCCCCACCCCTGACCTGCAACCACTGCCAAGGAGGCCTCCAAATGCTCCAAGTCGGAAAACAGCCAGCGTGGAGCAGGGCGAGCATGGGTCGTTTATGGTCGTTTCCATGCTGACTGGCCGTCACTTTGTGGATACTCGTGCTCATGTCCCTGGTTAAATTGTTATATACTACCCCTGGTTGTAAAAACCCACGCTATAAAAGTGACAGGGACAGGCTCACGGTGGGGCTGCAGAAAGCTGGAGGACTTTTGCTCCCCCAAAGGCTCGTAGCAGAGCCCGTGCATATACCTGTGGGGACCTTGTTACACTGCGTTGTAATCACTGTTACCATGCTCATGACATTTGCTTACCACGAGGTTCGTGGAGTCAAGAATGCTCCTATCAGGGTCTGGTACACAGTAGGTACTTGAAAGCAGAACTAGTGAATGATGGAAAGCTGTGTAGATCGATACTATCTTGAAAAATGATTAGCAAGTGTATTTTCAATTTACAGTAAAGCAGGTCACCCTGCAGCCTCCTACCCATCATATCAACAGCATTTACCACCTCTGAGAGAGGGCAGATACCACCTACAGAAACGAAAAATCCACTGCTCAATTTTTAGTTTCAATCACCCGTTTCAGAGGCCATAATGGCAAAATCCTGGCCTTCATGTGTCCAGAGCTAAATGTGAAGATCTGAGAAGAGAGCTTGGCTGTGACCCATGGGTATGACAGATCCAGGCTGTGAGAGGAATGCCAAGCTGGTAGGACAGTGGTGTGAGATGTCACAGGAGAAGAGAGGTGCAGACACAGTGGGCCTGTGGAGAGATGAAAACAGCATTCAGGCTCTGGGGAATCTGAGAACTCTGGGGCTGGTGCCAGCTCCTCTGGGTTTAGCATGACCGACAGCTAAGCAGAAAAGTGGAAGGACGGTTATGGAGAGTGGAAGTCCTAGACCAGAATGAACAGTTTACAGTCACTTGTAGAACTGTCTGTCTCTTTCCAGTATCTGAAGTTTGACAATCTCAAAGGGCATCTCTGGGAATTTTTGAGTGTCAGTGTGCCGCTCAAAGAGTGGCAGGAGGGGCCCCTAGCAGCCAGTGCAGCAAGGCAGACAGGACCCGCATGCCAGCACCCGGCCTGTCTGATGACACTGATTCCGAAAGGTAAGTGCATCCTTTCCTGTGGCTGCTGCACACATAATAGCCAACTGGGTGGCTTCAAACAACACATATTTATTCTCTCACAGTTTAGGAGGTCATAAGTCCAAAACCAAGGTGGTGACTGTCAGGGCTGGCTCTTCTGGAGGCTCTGCAGGACAATCAGTTCCGTGCTTCTTTCCTGGCATCTGCTGGCTGCTGGCAGTCCTTGGACCCCGCTGGCTGTCGATGCGGCATTCTTACCTCTGTCTCTGTTTTCATCTTCACACAGCCTTCTCTGTGTGTCTCTCAAACCTCTGTATCCTTTTACAAAGATACCACAGGATTTAGAATCTACTGTAAATCCAGGATGATTTCATCTTGAGATAAATACATCTTAAATAATTACATCTGAAAGGCTCTATTCCAATAAAGTCACATTTTGAGGTTCTGGGAAAACATGAATTTGCGGGGACGCTATTCCATTTACTTCAGTGGGATTAAGGTTCAGCATTAACTGTTGGGAAAAGACAAAGACTCCATAGTAGGGAAATAGCTAATGTAATAAAATGAAACAGCACATCTAAATCACTCTTATATTGGCCTGGAAATATTCTTGCAATCATGTTCTATATTGTTTGCTTTCTAGTCATAACTATACTCTGAATTTTAAGTTCATTTGTAGGCATTGCATCATTAGTAGTTTTTAGGTCTGATGACATTATTGTAGAGAAATCAGAGAAATTGCAAACATAAAGTGTGTATTTGAATCATGAAAATTCAATACATACATGGATTGCAATGGGAATTCACCTTCCATTAGTTGTCTGTTCTTAAAAGCAGTGGGTGTGGAATAGGTTGAAAGTTGACGTATGTGTCTAGGAAAGGAAGTCAGCACGGAAGCGCTCAGGTCAGGGCCTGTGGAGGAATCACCCACAGATTCCCCAAGGGTGTCATTGATGGGGCTTGAAGTGTTCTCCCTAAGGCTGTCTTCTCTAAGCTGTAATTCGAGGTCCTGCTGCTTGAGGCTCCTGAAGCATTGTCACTTCGGGAGTCCCCCTGCAGACCCCCACAGCAGGATGGAGGGGCAGTGTCTGGTAGGAGGGAGAGGTGGATGGTACCAGCTGGCCCTGATGTCCTCCAGGGCGTGGTTTACGCTCAGAAGCAGAACCCTTCACACAAGAAGACTTAGGTCAACCTTTCTCTGTCTGTGGTGTGTCTAGAACTCGCTGCCGTATCCTGATGTACTCATCCAAATCACGGTTTTAAGTTGGTGATGGAGACGTCGACCCACAGCTGATGTTGGTGACTCCTTTCCTCCAGCCCTCATATATCAAATGGAGACAGATGGAGATCAGTGCAGAAGTTACAACATTAGAAAGGGGGTGAGGGCCTGAAAGGAGGTGGAGCTGCTGAATGGGGGCTTTAGAAAGCTGAATATGCAGAACTTAGTTCTACACAAGTTGAGTTCCAAGTATAAGCCCCAGTGCCTCATAATTCCCCAAGCTTGACATGTAAACAAATAGGAATTATTGATTTTTGTCAAAGATAAGCATATCCAATGCTTGGATAAATACATATATATATGTGTGTGTGTATGTGTGTGTATGTGTATGCATATGTAAAATATAATGAATATATCAATATAGACACATATGTAGGTCATACAGAAATGTATTCTAAGAATGATGTGTAAAATGGTATCAAAATGGCACCAGGACTTTAAGGGTAGCTTTTGAAATGAACATTTTGATATGACTGTTTTTGTTATACATATATATGGCAGCTTTTCTCAGAAATTCAAATATGAATGGAATGAATGAAAAATATATTACACAATGTTTTCTTTAAAATCAAGAGATAGCAAAGAAATAAAATACTTTATAAGGACATCTAGAAATCTTAATGCCCAACTACCTTGTTTTTCAGACAGTGAATCTGAGGTCTAGCAGAAAGTACTTAGAGAATTTGTAAAAGCATTAAGTACTTAGAGGACTTAGTAGCAGCACCTATTCATATTATATATAGCTGATTCCTAGAGACAGGTGGACTCCCTTCAGTTCAACCAAGGTTCATGGCTTTTACCCCAACTCAGTCATTTCCCTGTGTGGCTCTTAGGAGTGAAACTCAAGCAATGGATTTCATTTAATTTTTGAGTTAACATAAATGTATGAAGAAAAATAATTTTTAAATTATCAAGAATGCCTCCAAATTAAGGCTCTATATTTTACTAGAAGAATTAATGAAATGATTACATTAATGAAAGTTAAAA
This sequence comes from Chlorocebus sabaeus, assembly GCF_047675955.1. Classification (NCBI taxonomy): domain Eukaryota; kingdom Metazoa; phylum Chordata; class Mammalia; order Primates; family Cercopithecidae; genus Chlorocebus; species Chlorocebus sabaeus. The sequence continues at coordinate 2,454,110 of NC_132929.1, read as the reverse complement.
AAAAAACTTTCTGCTTTTGAATAGCCCCTGTTTTTACTGTTGTACAAAGGCTCATTCTCTTGGCTGTAATTGTAATCACCTGGGGAGCTCCAGGGACTCCAGGGGCCCCCCGACCTCAGACATTCTGCTATAACCGGGGCCTGGAGGTGCATGCTGGGCACCATTATTATTTGTGAAGAGCGTCAGATAATTCAAAGGAGCAGCCTGCGTTGAGAACCCCTGATCTAGTGATTCTTCTTTTCCTCCTTGATCTTCTGAAGCACAGCAGTTCGGTTCAGTACAAAATTAAAAGTTAATACCCCCACTGGGCATTAACGTTTGGGTACCATTACCATTGTGGGTACGAACTATTTATCTTAAAAGATACTGATTATAGACATTTATCTTAAAACTGTTTATCTTAAAAGATACTGATTATAGACATTCCGATTATAGACATTTACATGACCCAAACACACAACACCACTAACAAACAATTCCAGGTTCTCACCAGTGTTACGAAGCATCATGAGCTCTTTCTCCGAGGCCTGACTCTGTTTTTCACCCGTAAATCAATCTCACTTCTGTATTTTCTGCCTCAGGGCACTTTCTCCTCTATTTCCTGCTTTCGACAAAGGGCGCTCCTGTCATTCCAGTCACCGAAACAGAGATTTCAGAAGTTCATGCTAGGCAGAGTGCTGGGCATGGGGGATTCGGTGGCTGGCAAGATAAGCCCCCTCTGTCCTCAAGGTCTGACTCTGAGGTCAAACCATCACTGAGTCGGGGCTGCCGGAGCCCTGCGTGTTGACCACCATGTGGATGGACACCATGGGGATGGCCTCTTTCCACATCTTCCAACTCAGCTTTCTCCTGCAGCCAGCGAGCTCTCTCCAGAGAAAAGTGCAGTCATGCCCTTACCATCTAGTACACAGCAATTTTTCATCATTGACAGAAAATGTACAGCATTAACCCATCATGACGTACAGTCCTCCATGTCTGGTCGTAGCCCCAAACACATACTTTCACATCCACACAACATCCCTGCATCGTGCCACCAGCCAGCCACCTTCCTCCTCCCTTACCGGCTGGGAGATTCTTACAGTCGCTGTAGACCCCAGCCTCTGGGTGACCTCTCCCTTGAAGACTTCCTCCTTCACCCTCTTAGGAATTCAGGCCTTTTCACCTAATATTTGTCTCTGCTCATTGAACATGAAGTCATGGTTTCTATGCTGGTTGTTATTCTTTCTGTTATTTACAGTGTTTTTTTTTTTTTAAAGAGTATGTTAGAAGTACTTTATATACACCGCATACACTTGAAGTCTCTCTGAAGAAAGGTTTATGGTTTAGAAATTTATGATACAAGGTTTAAGATAGTCTGTTTCATCTGCTGTTTTGCCTTTTTCTCACATCAGGTGTTACCTCACTTTTATGAATGTTGCCACACTGGCTTTGTATAGCCACCATCCATCACTCTTCTATTTGTTTATTAAACATCTATCTCCATCTATCTGTTATCTATACTCTATGAATCTGTTCCTATCTGCCAGTCACTTGTCATCTACCTATCCATCTCAATATTTGTTCTGAACCATTTGAAAGTAAGTTGTCAACCTCACAACCACATGAAAGAGAAATCTTGCTTCCATCTCAATCCATTTTGTAACCATTGTTATTGATCTCATGTATCTTAGCAATAATTCTTTTTTTGCAATAATACGCAAATTTGTTTTCTAATTACTTCACTGATTCTTCTCATACCTTTCTCTGTTGTTATTATTATTGCCTGGTTTCCTTTTCTGCAGTTGACCTTAGGGGAAGAAGATCTCTGCATCCTTGAACATGCTTACAAATCACCTAGGCAATTATAAAATTGTCATTATAAAAATAAATATCACCATAGATAAAGGAAATATATAGTTCAGAAGAAAAATGTAATACAGAAAAATAAATGCAAATATATTAAAGAAAATTAAATATACAAAGACAATCAATACCCTTTAGTACACACAGTTATGAAAATTGACTTGGTAGCAACAGATGGGTGGGTTGAATACATTTTTACATTACAACAATTTCCATAAAGGTGCAGACCCCCAAATAAAGCAATGTTTTGGCCCAAGCAGGTTATTGAATTTCTGCTGCATTAATTTTGACCTGTATCTAATCTCTTGCAAAAAGAGAAAACCTTCGGGCTAGGCGCCGTGGCTCACACCCGTAATTCCAGCACTTTGGGAGGCCGAGGTGGGTGGATCACTTGAGGTCAGGAGTTCAAGACCAACCTGGCCAACTTGGTGAAACCCCATCTCTACTAAAAAATACAAAAATTAGCTGGGTGTGGTGGCACATGCCTGTAGTCCCAGCTACTCGGGAGGCTGAGGCAGGAGAATTTCTTGAACCCGGGAGGCTGAGGCAGGAGAATTTCTTGAACCCAGGAGGCGGAGGTTGCAGTGAGCCAAGATCGTGCCATTGCACTCCAGCCTGGATGACAGAGTGAGACTCCATCTCAAAAGATAATAACAAAACAAAACAAAAACCTTGGTGGCTGGGATTATAGATGTGAGCCACTGCACCCAGCCACTTCGCACTATTTTTATCTTAATGTCCTGGTGAATAACTATGGAAATATGTTGTTTTGTATTTGTTGGTATGAATCTTGAAGTACGATTCTCCAAAGTGAAGTAACTGGATAAAGAGGTAAATGCATGTGCAATTTTGTAGAATATTGCCAAATTCCCTCCTGTTTAATGCATGATTCTCCTTAGCCTTGCCAGCAGAGAGTGGGTTCTTAAGTTTTACATTTGTGCCAACCTGGTGGGTGATGAATGGCTCTCAGTATAGTTTTAACGTGCCTTTCTTTTACTATGAGTACAAGTAAATTACTATAAATATTTTTGTATGTTTACATGATTTGTTTCTGTTTCTGTGCTTTGCACACAGATTGTATTATTAATTTTTTGGTCTTAATACCAAAAGTTTAAGAGTTCTTTTTTTTTTTTTCTTTTTTTTTTTTGAGATGGAGTCTCGCTCTGTCACCCAGACTGGAGTGCAGTGGCCGGATCTCAGCTCACTGCAAGCTCCGCCTCCCGGGTTCACGCCATTCTCCTGCCTCAGCCTCCCGAGTAGCTGGGACTACAGGCACCCGCCACCTCGCCCGGCTAGTTTTTTATATTTTTTAGTAGAGACGGGGTTTCACCGTGTTAGCCAGGATGGTCTCCATCTCCTGACCTTGTGATCCGCCCGTCTCAGCCTCCCAAAGTGCTGGGATTACAGGCTTGAGCCACCGCACCCGGCCAAGAGTTCTTTATACATTAAGAAAAATAATCCCTTTGTCTATGGTATGAATTGTAAATATTTTCTCCAATCTTATTTGTCTTTTGACTTTACTTATGCTTCTTTTTTTGCAACATTTTAAAATATAGTGAAATTACCAACCTTTGAGTTATATTTAAAAGGCTTTTCCATTCCCAAATTACTGAGACACGCATCCGTATTTTCTTCTAGTACTAGAATGATTTCATTCTGCACTTACATTTCTAATCCGTTTGGATGTTATGTTGGTGCGTGATGTTCAGTAGAGATGCACAGGTTTTGTTTTCCACGGGGCTATCCATTTTTCCAACACCTTTTATTAGCTATTTATTCTCCCCTGTGATTTGAAATGCCACATTGTGGTAGACCGACCCTAAGGTGATCCTCACCTTCTGGTATTCACAGATTCATACATCCCTCCCTGGAGTGTGGACAGGACTTTGCTTCTAAGCAATAGAACATGGCAAGAGTGACAGGATGTCATTCATGTGATTACATTACATGACATTATATGGCAGCGATGGTGGGGTGCCATTCTCGTGCTTGTTACATTGCACGAGTCCATATGGCTGGCAGTATCTGATGCTCTAATCAATCTCTCTCCATTGCTGGCTTTGAAGAAGCAAGTTGTCAAGTTTGAGAAGCCCACATGACAAGGAACTGCAGGGGGTATCTGAGAGCTGAAGGCAGCCTTCAAGTAGGAACTGAAACCTACAGTCCTGCAGACCCAAGGAAATGAATTTGGTCAACAGCCTGAAGGAGCCAGGAGTTGGTTTTTTCCCAGTTAACTCCCTGAGGAGGCCATGGCCCAGCTGACACATGGATTCTATCCTACTGAGAGGAGGCAGAGAGCCCAGCTAAGTCAGCCTCGGGCTTCTGAACCACAGGGCTGTAGGTTTGAGTGTTTTAATCTGCTACGTTTGTCACAATTTGTTACACATAATCGACAAATAATATATTTAGCCCCAAATTCCAAATGTGCTATGGATTATTTCTGGACTTCCTATTCTACTGGTCTGTGTGTCTTTTTATGCATTATTAATATGATTTAATTGTAGCACTTTATAATATGTTTTAATATCTGGTAGAACTAACCTCATTCACCATTATTCCTTTTCACAATTGTCCTGGCTATTCTTGATTGCTTAATTTTTCCCATAAAAGTTAAAGTCAAGTAGCCTGGGCCAGTGGAAAAAATGTTATTTTTATTGGGATCACATTAAAAGTTTGATATTAACTTAAGGGAGAGTTGACAAGCGTGTGATCCTGAATCGTTTGCTCCAGAATATAAGATGTCTTTCCATGTGTTCTACTTTGTGTTTCAGGATGGCATAGGGATTCTGCCCAATTTTGGATGGTTTATTATTAAGCTTTTAAAAAAAATTATAGCTAAGTGTCAGATTGTTTCCAATACCATTTTACTATCTATAGAAGTATCTGAATATGATCTATTCGCATGGTAAAATACTAAGCGTTTTTTAAAACTGTGACTGAGTAGCAAATATTTTAGAGTAACATTTTAATATCTACGGCAGTATCCGATTATGAGTTCTACTCTCAGATCTATTAACATGGTGAAATGTATTGATACATTTTCTCAGATTGAACCATCCTAAAATTCCTGGAATTCCATGTATTTCTAGAATTCCTTCTTCATAATGCATACTTTTAAAAATGTGCTGTGGGATTTTTCTTGTTAATATTTTATATAAAATGTTTACATTTGCATTATAAGTGAGATTAGACCGTATTTTTCTTTTGGTTCAATATTTGACAGGATTGGAATTCATGTTATAGATCAATGTAGTTTTCCTTTTCTGTGATCACAAATAATTAAAACACCTTAAGATCTTATTGTTAAAGATTCGATAGAATTCCTTTGATTCATCATCCTGACTTGGCACCTTTATTTATTTATTTATTTATTTATTTATTTATTTATTTATCTATCTATCTATTTTCTGGTACAGGGGAGCATGCAGCTTTTTGGATGCTTACTCTGTTTCATCAATGAAAATTAGCCTATTAAACTTTCCATCTTGGCTGGGTGCAGTGGCCCACACCTGTAATCCTGGCACATTGGGAGGCCAAGGCAGGCAGATCACCTGAGGTCAGGAGTTCGAGACCAGCCTGGCCAACATGACGAAACCCCGTCTCTACTAAATATACAAAAATTAGCCAGATGTGGTGGTGCACGCTATAATCCCAGCTACTCGGGAGGCTGAGGCAGGAGAATTGCTTGAACCCAGGAGGCAGAGGTTGCAGTAAGCCAAGATCATACCATTGCACTCCAGCCTGGGCAACAAGAATGAAACTCTATCTCACAAAAAACAAAACAAAAAAAACCAACTTTCTATTTGTATTGGGTTTAGTTTTGATAAATTATAATTTATACTGGGACATTTATAACTTTCCAAGCACAGGCTTTTGACTGAGCAGGACTCTGATAAAAAACAAAATCTCTATCTTGGTAAATTCAATCCATCAGAATTGTGTTTTCAATTTATTCAAACTTCAATTATTGTCAAACTCCAATTACTGAAATTATTCAAATTGAACTTTGATAATTCTAATATTTCTACTAAAAGGAAAATGTAAAGTAGCAAATTAAAATATCATGTAAAAAATTCAATTTTGATAATTTATTTTTACGAAAGTATTGCTTTAGAAAACAATAGTTTTAGGAAATTATTCCTTTAGAAAAGAAAGCAATAAAATTCCTTTTCCTATTGACTAGTACTGAGCAAAAATAGTCTCATAATTTTTTAAATTTCTTATGTTTTAATATGTATTTCTCTGTAGTTATATCTCAGTTTTGGTATTTTGCTTTTTCTCTTTTTGTCTAGTGTGGGATGTATAGAAATGAGTGTTTTGTTGATCTTTAAAAGTCTCTTTTAAAAATGGATTTCACAATTTTTCTGTTATGTAATTCATTATTTTCTGTTTCTTCTTTCTTTTACTTTTTTCCCCTTTTTTTAGTTAGAGATTTAATTCACTTATTTTTATTTTCTAATTAGTATTTGAGGCTACATTTTTTCACTTATCACTGTATTAAATGTATCCCATAGATTCCTGTGTTTATATTTTATTACCAATTTTTTGACATAAGATTTTAAACTATCAAGACAGAACTTTTAATATTCATTTTTACTTGTCATTGCAGTGTAATAAGAATTTTTTTCATTATTTCTACTTTAAGAGATTTTCTTCATATCCTTGATTAGTTTTTATGAATACCCCATGTTTATTTGAAAGATATGTTTGTATTTGCTATTATTTTCAGTGCAAAGTTTCTATTCATAATATCTACAACATTAGTCATGTAGTTTGGTGCCCTACTTTCAAAATATATATATATATATATTTTTTTATATATTTATATATATATTTTTTTGAGACTGAGTCTCGCTCTGTCACCCAGGCTGGAGTGCAGTTGCATGATCTCGGCTCACTGCAACCTCTGCCTCCCCAGCTCAAGCCATTCTCCTGCCTCAGCCTCCTGAGTAGCTGGAACTACAGGCACCCACCACCACGCCCGGCTAATTTTTTGTATATTTAGTAAAGATGGGGGTTTCACCGTGTTAGCCAGGATGGTCTCGATCTCCTGACCTTGTGATCCACCTGCCTCGGCCTCCCAAAGTGCTGGGATTACAGGCGTGAGCCAGCATGCCTGGCCAGGTTTATATTTTTTAATTTATTTTGTTAGTCTTAGAGTAACAACAGTGTGAAAAAACATCTAATTATTTGATTTCTGTATTTTTCTCTTCAAATTTTTGGTAGTTTTTTATTATTATATGATAAAATATGAACTTTGTGTTGTTTTATATATCGTTATTATACCTTTTGGCCTGTCCTTTTATTTTTATAACTTATAATTCCTTTCTACTAAGCACATCTTTTTTATACAACATGGAAGTTTGCTTTGCTTTGTGAAACAATATGAAAAAGTTTTTTGTTGTTTACTTATGTGAGATATATATAGGCCTATTAATTATGACTATGTATAATTAATAGACCTATATATGCCTATATATAATTAATAGAACTATATATATGCCTATGTATTATATATGCCTATATACACCTGTATATTGTACATCTATATATAATATATAGGCATATATATATATATATATATAATCCCAGTCATGGGATTGCTGGATCAAATTGTAGTTCTACTTTGAGTTCCTTAAAGAGTCTCCATACTGTTTTCCATAGTGATTTTACTAGTTTACGTTCCCACCAGCAGTGTAAAAGTGTTCCCTTTTGACCACATTCATGCCAACATCTGTTATTTTTTGATTTCTTAATTATGGTCATTCTTGCATGAGTAAGGTGGTTTTGATTTGCATTTCCCTGATAATTAGTGATGTTTAGCGTTTTTTTCGTATGTTTGTTGGCTCTCTGTTTATCTTCTTTTGAGAACTGTCTATTCATGGCCTTAGCCCACTTTTGGATGGGATCATTTGATTATTTCTTGCTGATTTGTTTGAGTTCCTTGTAGATTGTAGATACTAGTCCTTTGTCGGATGCATAGATTGCGAATATTTTCTCCTGTTCTGTGGGTTGTGTGTTTACTCTGCTGATTATTTCTTTTGCTGTGCAGAAGTTTTTTAGTTTCGTTAAGTCCCTTCTATTTGTCTTTGTTTTTGTTGCACTTGCTTCTGGGTTCTTGGTCACAAACTCTTTGCTTAAGCCAATGTCTATAAGAGTTTTTCTGATGTTGTCTTCTAGAATTTTTATGGTTTCTCGTTTTAGATTTAAGTCTTTGATTTATCTTGGGTTGATTTTTGTGTAAGATGAGAGATGAGGATCCAATTTTTTTCTTCTCCATATGGCTTGCAAATTAAGTCCTCTGATTTGCTTTTCCCTAATTACTAATGATGTTGAGCATCTATTCCCATGCTTATTAGTTATTCATATATCTTCTTTGGAGAAATGTGTATTCATATTATTTTCTCATTTTTAAATTGAGCTACTCTCCTTTTTGTTATTGAGTTGTCAACATTTGTATATATTCAGAATATGTCACTCATCAGATGAATGTATCACTTGCAAATACTTTCTCCTATTCTACTGGCTTTTCTCACCTCATGGTGGTTTCCTTTAAAGCACAAAGTGTTTAATTTTTATGAAGTCCAACTTACTAAACTTCTCTTTATTGCTTGTGCTTCTGACGCCATATCTAAGAAATCATGGCCCACCTCAAGATCATGAAGACATGCTTCTGAGTTGTCTTCTTAGAGTTTTGTGGTTTCAGATAATGCTTTAAGAATATACACCACTTTGTTAACTTTTGTGTATGATAACAGTTAGGGTCCAACTTCTATCTTTTGCATGTGGACATCTAGTTTTCCCAAAGCTATTTGTCGAACAGGTTGTTCTTTTCCCTATTGAATTGTCTTGGACCCTTGATCAGTAATCAACTGACCATAAGTTTTGGGGTTTATTTTGGAGCACTCAATTCTATTCCATTTATCTGTGTGTCTGTTTTTCTGCCAGTACCACATTGTCTTAATTACTATAGCTTTATAGTAAGTCTTAAAATCATAAATTATGAATCCACCAACTTTGTACTTTCTTAAAAAGATTGTTTAGTTATTCTGGGTCTCTAGCATTTTCATATAAATTTTAGAGTCAGTTTATCAATTTCTGCAAAAAAAAGGCGTGCAAGAATTTTGATATAGATCCTGATAAATCTGAATCAATTTGGAGAGTGCTGCATCTTCATTATATTGTCTTATTGATCCATAAATATAGGCTACTTTCTATTTATTTAGATTTTCTTTAATTTCTTTCAACAACATAATTTTCTGAGTACAAGTCTTAGACTTCTTTCAATAATTTTTTTTTCTTTTTTGTGACTCTGTTGCCCAGGCTGGAGTGCAGTGGTGTGATCTTGGCTCACTTCATGCAGCCTTGACCTCCTAGACCCAGGCAGTCCTCCCATCTCATCCTCCCAGGTAGCTGGGACTGCAGGTGTGAGCCACCATACCCAGCTAATTTTTGTATTTTTTGTAGAATGGGATTTGCCATGTTGTCCAGGCTGGTCTCAAACTCCTGAACTCAGGAGATTCTGCTGCCTCAGCCTCCCAAAGTGCTGGAATTACAGGTGTGAGCCACTGCTCCTGGCTTTATTGACAAATTTACTTTTATGTGTTTTCTTGTTTTTGATGCTGTTGTGAATGGAATTGTATTTTTTTTAAATTATATTGTATATACTTAAGGTATACAACATATTATGGAATGCATATAGACAGTGAAATCTTTGCTGTAGTGAAGCAAATTAACATATCCATCATCTCACATCATTACCCTTTTTGTTTTGCAAGAGTAGTTATCATCTACTCATTTAGCAGAACTCCTTAATGTAGTACAATTTGTTCACAATACTCTTCATATTGTACAGTAGATCCTTAGACTTGTTCATAATACATTTCTACTACTTTGTATCCTCTGACCTAAATTGCCTAATTTCCTTTCTCCTCCCCAACTCCCACTCCTGGTATTACTGTTTTACACTCTATCTCTGAATATTTGACTTATTTTTTATATTCCACCATATTTTTCTTACTGTGTCTGCCTTATTTTACTTAGCAAAATGTCCTGCAAGCTCATCTGTATTATGACAAATGGCAAGATCTCCTTTTTTAAGGCTGAATAATATTTAACTGTATATATATCTACATGTGGAGCATCCTAAATTCAAAAATCTGAGATTCAAAATATCCCAAATCCAAAACTTTTTGAGCACTGACATGACACTGAGAAGAAATGCTAGTTGGAGCATTTCAGATTTTGGATGCTCAGCTTTTAGCTATAATGCAAATATTCCAAAAATCTGAAAAAGTCCAAAATCTGAAACACCCCTGGTCTCAAGCATTTTGGATAAGGGATATTCAACCTGTACCAGTTTCTTTCTTTTTCTTCTTTTCTTCCCTTTCTTTCTTTGACAGTCTGGCTCTGTAGCCCAGGCTGGAGTGAGCGGCGCCATCTTGGCTCACTGCAAGCTCCACCCCCGGGTTCACACCATTCTCCTGCCTCAGCCTCCCGAGTAGCTGGGACTACAGGCGCCCGCCACCACGCCCGGCTAATTTTTTGTATTTTTAGTAGAGATGGGGTTTCACCGGGTTAGCCAGGATGGTCTCGATCTCCTGAACTCGTGATCCGCCCGCCTCCGCCTCCCAAAGTGCTGAGATTACAGGCGTGAGCCACCGCGCCGGGCAAACCTGTACCAGTTACTTTATCCTTTCATCCATCCACAGACACTTCGGTTTCCTGGCTGTTGTGAATAGTGCTGCAATGAGCGTGGGGCTGCAGATAACCTTTACCAGGTGATGATTTCATCTCCTGTTGGTATATATCCAGAAGAGGGATTGCTGGGCCATATGTTAGTTGTATTTTTAATTTCTAAGAACCTCCATACTATTTTCCATAATCTACCTCAATCTACATTTCCACCAATAATGTACTTGGGTTCCCTTTTCTCTACATTCCACTAACATATTTGTTATCTCTTGCCTTTGTTTTGTTTTGTTTTTTGTGATGGCGTTTCGTCCTTAGCCCAGGCTGTAGTGCAGTGATTCGATGCGGGCTCACGGAAACCTCCAGCTCCCCTGTTCAAGCGATTCTCCTGCCTCAGCCTTCTGAGTAGCTGGGACTACAGGCATCCACCACCACGCCCGGCTAATTTTTTGTATTTTTAGTAGAGACGGGGTTTCACCATGTTGGCCAGGCTGGTCTCGAACTCCTGACTTCAGGTGATCCACTCTCCTCAGCCTCCCAAAGTGCTGGGATTACAGGCCTGAGCCACTGCGCCGGGCCTGTTGCTTTTTTTTATAACAGTCATTCTAACAGGTATGAGGTGATAATTCATAGTGGTTTTAATTTGCATTTCCCTGATGATTAATGATGTCCAGCACTTTTTTTTGGTTTAACAGTGATTTATTCAAACATGTGCCACATTTGTGTATTATTAGGTAACAAGGATATTAGAATTGAGTCTTTACTCGTATCCTCTAGCCAGTTAGTTTTATCAGGGAGATAATGCACACGTGTGTACATGGAAAGATAAATAATAATACAATGCCAAAAAAAGGAACTCAGAATATGACAAGACAGAACTTGAGCTAGATCGTTTAAAAAGTTAGAATTTAGATAAGTTGAGAACAATAAGAGAAAATTACCTCAGAAGAGTTAGGAATATTTGTGATGTGTTTGGGGAAAAAAAGAAATGGAATCATTTCACTGGAATTGAGAGATCAATTAGGAGATATTACAAGCTGGGGAAAGTCTGGATTCTAGGGTTTTCATATGTCATGAAGAGATAGATGATTTGTGAGCCAGGAATATTCAAGAAGCAGTGTTTTGGAAGATAGGCAGCAGTAAATAAATGCAAGAATTAAAGAGATTAGAGGCAGGTAGATTTCTAATTTAAAATTGTCAAAGGCAGAGAAGAGGAAGGAATGAAAAACAAAGGACAGTCTATCAGTTATGTTCCTTTCAAGTGATCAAGATGGCAGCTGAAACCCGGGTAAGGAAAACAAGGCCATTTTAGTGGCAAACAAGTCCAGGGATAATTCTAGCTTCAGTTATAACAATATTCAGGGTTCAAAAACTGTTGCCGGTACTCAGTTTTCCTCCAGCATACGGCTCTGCCTTCTTTGAATGACAGTAGGTGGTAGTAAAGTAGATACTGCTGCTCAGCTTCACAGCAACCCAGAGATTCGGCAGGAAACTCAATCTCTATTCTCAGCTCCTTCTGAAGTTCTGAAATTCACTCTGATTACACCGGCTTAGCTCAGTCTGAAACTAATTAATGTGTATGTCCAGCACTGTTTCATATACCTGTCTATTGATGTCTTTTGCCCATTTTTAGATAGGTTATTTGTTTTCCTGCTATTGAGTTGTATGGTTTGTCTATAAACTTTGGATATTACCTCCTTATCAGATATATGATTTGCAAATATTTTTTCCTAAGAATCAATAGGTGGCCATTTTATTTTGCTGATTATTTTCTTTGCTGTGCAGAAGCTGTTTAGTTTGATATAGTCCAGTTTATTTATTTTTACTTTTGTAGTCTGAGCTTTTAGTGTGATTTACATTGTATTTTTAATTTCATTTTCAAATTTTTTCTTGGTAGTGCATACACATGGAGGTGACGTTTGTATACTGATAGTGTATCCTACAATCTCGTTGAATGTCTTTATTAGCTCTATTAGTTTTTTGTGGATTCTTAATGATATTTTATATATGTCATTGGCAAATAGAGATAATTTTACATCTTTCTTTCCCACTGGATTTTTTATTTTTTTGCCTAATTGCCTGAGATGTAACCTCCAGCAAATAAATGTAAATGATGAGAGAATACATTTGTGTCTTATTTCTACTTTTAGAAAGAAAATATTCAGACTTTTACCCTTCAGTAGAATGGTAACTCTAGAATTTTTGTGGATGACCTTTATCAGGTTGAGAAAGTTTCCTTTTACTCCTACTGTGTAAAATGTTTTTATCATAAAACAGTGTTGGATTTTGTCATATTTTTCCTTCTGCACATATTGAAATGAACACATACTTTTTTCCTTATATCTTATTAATGTGTACATTAGTGTGCATTACATTGATTATTTTTGGATGCTAAACCAACCTTTAATTCCTGGGATAAATACAATGTGGCCGTGGTGTATAATCTTACTTATATGTTGCTGGATTTAGTTTTTTGCCTAGCATTTTTGGATACATATTTATAAGAGCCGTGTCTGTGATTTTCTTTTTTGTGATGTCTTTGGTTTTGGTATAAGAGTAAGATTGTTCTCATAGAATAAGCTGAGTAATATTCCCTTTGCTTCTATTTTCTGGAAGAGTGTAAATTCTGGAAGAATTTCTGAAGGATTGGTATTAATTCTTTGAAGGTTTAGAAGAATTCACCAATGAAATTGTGCCTGCTGGATTTTCTATGTGGGAAGTGTTAAAATTACTAATTCAATGTTCTTACTTGCTAAAATTCCATTCAGATTTCCTATTTCTTCTGTCAAATCAGTAATGTTTGTCTCTCTAGGGATTTGCCCATCTTAGTTATCTCAGTTGTTAGCATGTAGCTGTTTGTACTGTCCTCTTGTGATCCTTCTTATTGCTCTGAGTTTAGTAGTGGTGTCCTCTCTTTTTCCTGGAAGTTAATAATTTGATTCTTCTCTCTTTTTTTTATTCATGGTCTGTCATGGAAAAGACTTGTCCGTTTCTGTTGATCGTTTCAAATAATCACATTTGGTTTAATTAATTTTTCTCTATTATTTATCTATTTTCTATTTCATTTATCTCAGTTCTAATCTTTATTTCCTTTCTTCAACTGGTTTGGCTTTATTCTGTTCTTTTTTCATAGTTTTCTAGAGGGCTGGTTAGGTTATTTATCTGAGATCTTTCTTCTTGATATAGGTGTTTAAATAGCTATAAATTTTTCTCTAATAACTGTTTCAGTTGCGTTCCATAAATTCTTGTATGGCATTGTCTCATTTTTATTTACCTCACAATATTTTATAACTTACCTTGGTGATTTCCTTCTTGACCCATTGGTTATTTAGGGGGGGCTTTGTTTAATTTCCCCATTTTTTCTGAATATCCCACATTTTCTTTGGTTACTGATTTCTAATTTCATTCCATTACTGTTAAAGAATATACTTTGTATAATTTCAATCCTTTTCAATCTGTTGAGCCTTTTTTATGGCGTAGCACATTGTCCATCCTGGAAAATGGCTTTTGTGCACTTGAGAAGAATGTGTACACCTCTGCTGTTGGTTGAATGTTCTGTAGATGTTGATTAGAACTTGTTGGTTGAGAGTGTTGTTCTAGTCTTGCATATCTCTTTTTTAAAAAAACAAACTAGTTGTTCTATTCATAACTGAAATTTAGATATTTAAGTCCCTAACTGTTATTGCTGAGTTGTCTGTCTCTTCTTTCAAGTCTGTTAGTTTTTATTTCTTGTATTTTGGGGCTCTATTGTTGAGCCTATTTATTTTGAAATTGAAGTCTATTTTGTTTAACAGTACAATTCTGTTGTGATTACTGTTTGTACGCTGTATCTTTTTTTATACTTCCACTTTCAATAAATGTTAACTTTATTTCTAAAGTGTGTGTCTCTTTTTTTTTTTTTTAACTAAATTTGACCATCTCCTTCAATAGGATTGTTTAATCCATTCATATGTGATATTATGATGGATATAATTGATTCATGCAGACCAGAATGACTTTTTTCTCTATGTCCCATTATTGCTTGGTTTCTTTATTCCTTCTTTATTGCCTCTTTTTGTCTTAAGTGGATATTTTCACATGTATGATTTTAACTCCTTTAATTATTTTTGTACTTCTTAAAGTTACGTTCTTTAGCATTGCTCTAGGGTTTACCATACATTCTCAGAATCCAAATCAGATTTATACTAATTAATTACAGGAATTTATACAAATTATACTTCTACAAAGTTCCATTTATGCTCCTTTTATGTGCTATTATTTTAGAAAGTGCATCTGTGTATATTACAAACCCAGCACTGCATTGTTACCATTATTGCCATATAGAATCACATTTTTTAAAGAAGCAAAGAAAGAAGAGCAGAAATTATGTATAGAGTTTAAATATCTATCTGTCTTTTATTTACTATTTTTGAATTTGCTTCATTTTTTTTCTTGTGGATTCAGGTTACCTTCTGCTATTTACTTAGTTACTACAATATAGGTTCATTCCCACCCCTCTCTTTTGCCTTCTCATTGTCAAATATGTATTTCATTTTTATATATAAATAAAACAATTCAATTTATATATATAATGTTTTATGCAATTGTCTTTTAAATAAGTTAAGAGATGAGAGAAAAATATATATAATTATAGTGTATTTTATTATTACTTACATAAATTATATTTACCAGAACTTTTTTTTTTCATGTGGTTTCAAGTTATTTTCTGGTGTCACTCTGTTTCAGTGTGAAGAACTTCCTTTAGTACATCTTTTGAGGAAGATATGCTAGCAACGAAGTCTCTCAGTTTTTGTTTATCTGAAAATGTCTTTATTTCACCTTTATTTTTGAAAGAGGCCTTTTTTTTCCTTTTACCATGTTGAATACTTAATTCCATTGTCTTTTATTGTCCACAATTTCTGATGAGAAGTCAGCTGTTAATCTTACTGCAATTTCTCTGTACACGATAAGTCATAACACATGAATCTTGTGCATAAGCCTTGAACATAAAGTCCTGTACATGAGTCTTGCTGTTTTCAAGATTTTTACTTCATCGTTAACTTCAACATGTTGACTTTGAAATGTTGTCTGGGTAAGGATCTCTTTCCATTTAAAAATAAATGTTTACTCTAAATTGGAGTTTACTTCTTTGATATGTTGGTTGGTGTTTTTACTTAAATTTTAGAGGTTTTCAGCTCTTGTTTCTTTGAATATTTTTTTCTGCTCTTTTCTCCCTCTCATCTCATTCTGATTTGCCCATTATGTTTATGTTGGTGTGATTATGTCATTCTGAGGCTCTGTTCATTTTTCTTTTCTTTTTTTTTTTTTTTGCCATAGTGTTCTTCAGTCTGCATAATTTCTATATATCTTCAGATTTGCTGATTTTTTCTTCTGTCAGCTAAAATCTAGAGAGTTGAGCCTCTCTAGTGATATTCTTTAAGTTTTTATATTTGGTTACACCAACATTTCCACTTGGTTCTTTTAAAAAATAATTTCTAACTCTTTATTGATAGTATCTATTTGATGAGTCATTGTTAGCACATTTTCTTTACTTCCTTAAGCATGGGTTTCTTTAGTTTTGTTACCATATTTGTAACAGCTGCTTTTAAGTTTTTGTCTGTGAAGTTACACATATATACCTTCTCACAGGTAATTTCCATTGCCTGATATTTTTTCCTCTCTATGGGCCACTCTCTTCTGTTTCTTTTGTTGGTGTTTAAACTGTGCATTTTAGATAATGTATTGTAGCACCTGTGGATACTGATCTCCCCTTCTTGTGGGTTGTTTGGTGGCTGGACTGGACTAATTCTGTGTATTTATTTCCCCGGTGTTATGCTGCCTCTGATATCCCTGCTTAGATTTTTCTTTCTTGTTTTGTTTCTTTAGCCTGGAATTCTAGGAATCATCTCTGGATCTTAACAAACAACTTATTAGTTAAGGGTTGTACTTCAGTTTCCTTAGCCACATAACGTGTTCAGCCTTTACCACTGCAGGTGTGTGTGCCTTAGAGACTTATTTCACTGTTGAAGGAATTTACTGTTTTGTTCCACATTTGTCCAAGGATTCAGAGTCTCTGGTCATTCCTGAGAGAGCAGAGCCTTGGGCATCTGCACAGTTTTCCAGACCGCGGAGGATGAGAGGTATTTTGCTTTTGCGCATAGCTCACTAGGTGTTTCCTTGGGTCAGAGCTTATTGTCCAGCCAGTCTGTGATCCAAAGCTCCAGGCCCTCTGTTGATGGATCTCTGTGAGGCTGGGGAAGGCTCTCAAGTCTGTTCCATGTCCTGCTCTGATTGCTTCTGAGTGGTGCAATCCAGCACATGGACACAGTCTTCCAGACCTCCGAAGATGAATGTGATTCCCTGAAGGGCTCTTTTTGGCTGTCTCTTGCTTTGATACTCTTTTAAACTTCCGGCAGCTCTATTGTTTTGCTTTTTGCTATTAGCATCATGGATCTACCAACTCATTTAATTGCTTGCCATTAAGGTCTCCGTTGTTTTCCGTAATTTACTCAGACATAAACTTCTCCAGCTCTGTTTTAATAAAGTCTGTCCCTTTAGGCAGTACCTTGAAGGTATCCATCCTTATGACCTACCTCTTACTTTGGAGAAATCCTATCCTGGATCTGGGGGTGGAAACAGTTGCCTTACTTTTTTGAAGTAGCACTTGTGCTCTCTGAGTGAGCTGTGGGGAGAGTGGCCCCTTGTTTCTTGACTTTTATATTCTGGCCTGGAACCTCTATGAGCAAGCTGGAGAGGGAGCAATTGGGTCCAGTGTTCTCAGCCTCCACACTTAGAGCGGAGTCCTTGCCCTAAGAATGGGGGCTGAATGAGGGAAAGGAGCCGTAGTTTTTTCTGGCTGCACTTACCCGGAATAGCACTTTCACAGCATGGAGCCGGGAAGGAAGACAGATGCTGGAAGCCTGCCGCTTGTGGCAACTGTAGCCTAGCCCAGCATCTGGGGAAAGAGGAAAACCCTTGTCTTCTTGGTTGTACGCACCCTGAACAGTGTGTGTAGAGTAAGACCCACATTACATGGGATGGGTAAGAACACAGAGTGGCTTAAATGCCACCAACTGTCACTGTTCTTACCAAGATTTAACCGATTTGCTTGAATGATTATTTCTCTACTTTCTGTATTTACAGAGGAAAATTTCCAGAGACTTTAAATTGTTTTTTTCAAATAATTTTCTCCAGTTAAATTTTTGTAATTGTTTCACTGGGGAGAGTCTGCCAAGCTTCTCGCACCTCCATTCCAGAAGTCCTATCATTTTGTAACTGACCCATTCGTCCCAGAGACAGTTTTTTCCCTTAAAAACATAAAATTGACCCTCATGTCTTAAAGCTTGAAACTTCATTTGTTTTATCTAAGTACCTTCCTCAAAAAATGACCTTCAGGCCTCTCAAAGTATTGAAGAACTGAAGCTCAAAGTATCAAAGAACTGAAACTCACCCCATCCAGACACTGAGATGCCAGACCTCTCATTCCTTGGGATTGCTTCCTTGCCCCTCCCTAGTTCCTGTCTTCTTACACATTGTTACATTTCTTCCCCAAGTTTTAGTCAGTCAGATGGATATGAAACTGAGCTCCCATCTCCTTGGCTACAGCACCTGATTAAAACCTTCTTCTGGGCTGGGCGCGGTGGCTCACGCCTGTAATGCCAGCACTTTGGGAGGCCAAGGCGGGCGGATCATGAGGTCAGGAGATTGAGACCATCCTGGCTAACACTGTGAAACCCCGTCTCTACTGAAAATACAAAAAATCAGCCGGGCAAGGTGTCAGGTGCCTGTAGTCCTAGCTACTCGGGAGGCTGAGGCAGGAGAATGGCGTGAACTCGGGAGGCAGAGCTTGCAGTGGGCCAAGATCGCACCACTGCACTCCAGCTTGGGCGACAGGGCGAAAGTCATCTCAAAAAAAAAAAAAAAACAACAAAAAACCTTCTTCTGTAGCAATACTCGTTGTCATCTCAGTCATTGGCTTCCTGTGTGGTGAGCAGCAGGCCCTAGACCAAACCCCTGGTGTTTCTGTAATACTCTCATTAGCTCACTTACTCTTCACAGTAAGTTCATGATATCACTGATGCTACTGTCTGCATTTTACAGAAGTAGAAGCTGAGAGAGGTAACTTGTCCATGTTCTTCGTTTAGAGAGAAACAGAGCAGCACATCAATCCCAACCAACCTAATTGTAGGCACCTGCTCTTTACACTGTGCTCTGTTGCCGAAAGAACCAAGTCCAGGGGTCTACATAGTGAGGGGAGCGGGGAGTGACCATGGCATCATAAATTTACTTCTGGGAAATGATCTCTTATACTGCAATTGCATTCATTCATTAAAAACCATCACGATAGTAGCTAGAAAGGTTGAAATTCATTACCTCATATTTCAGAATCTGATTTGTAATGTATATTGAAAATGAACATTTTTTAAAAACAGTAATTTACCATGCAAAGATCATCTCATATAGTAGGAGAAAAAATACATTTTATAATTTATATTTTGACTTTAAGTTTGTGTCGCTTACCCATGTTATATTTATGATTTTTGCTTAATGGAAGAAATGTCCCAGGAAGACTGGAAGCCATAGAGGTGGCTCGGAAGTGTGTTATAATACCAACAATACACACATGGAAACGTTAATTTGGTTTATTGAATTCACCACATATGTAACCTAAAACTGTCTGTGCTGTTTCTCTAAAAACATTTAATAGGTTCCCACTGGTCTCAGGATACAGCTTCTACCTCTTGGTGCACATTTGATCCTTCATGATCTTCCTCCTGTCCCCGTTTGCAGACCCCTGTCCTGCTACTCTCTGCTTTCCTTGTACTCTGAATGCCGGCCATGTGCCTCTAGTCTAGGCTTTTGCTCATCCTGTGTCCTCTGGCCAGGTGCCCTCTCCCGCATTTCCTCTTTCCATGATAATTTCCTGTTCAGCAGGTACACTCTGATTGGACGTCACCCATCCACAAAAGAATCTCCTGATGCCCCAGGAAAAGGTGATATCCCCATCGCCAGATTCCAGCAGCACACTGGGGCTATCTCTGTGGCAGGTGTCATGTTGTGCGAATCTATTTACTCCTTCACCCACCTCCTTCTTCAACAATTTCTTGGCCACAAATACCATGTCTTACTCATCGTTTACATCCAGTGGTGCCTGGTGCATGCTCTAGAAGATTTAATGACTGTTCATTCAATGGACGAATGCATGAATTTATGTATGTGTCAAAAATGAGTAAACGTCTCAGAAGTGACTGGTCTGAGAGTCAGCTTCCATAGACAACTGTCCTGAACCAGTCACTGGGGGGTAAGGAAAAGGGAAAATTGAAAGGTGGTCTGCCATTTCAATTGGGGTGACTGTGGTTTCACCAAAACACTGTAATTGCAGCTAGCGAGTGAGAGGCCAGGCAGAATGGCCTGTTGATGGCCCTAGGAAAGGGTCTCGGGTGAAGGGCAGGCCTGGTACACCCTGCTGCACTCCTTCGACACTGCCATTCAGGTGCCACCTGCTTCCCCATCTTCTCTGCTGCTGTTCTCAGCAGGCACAGCCAAATGCCGAGGCCTGTCACACTCAGCCTCAGAAACCCCAGATACAGCACCCCCGACAGCCACTGTCTACAGAAGCTAATGACTAAGGTGGAACAAGGACTCAGATTGCTGAATTCCATCCAGAGCTTTTAAAGAACTCCCGGGCATACTGATACCTGCCTGACAGAGGTGTTGGGAGGATTAATTATTCATTTACTTTTCCTCTTCCTTTGCAAAGAGCAAAGAGGTAAACCTGTATGGAAGTCACACGGGCAGTGCATGGATCCCCATCAACTGCAGTGTAAACAGAATAGAAATAAATCCTTACGAAGATGCATTATTTGGGTGGCATTACCATATAATATCTACCTCTGCGAACAGCACTACCTAGCAAACAGTATTAACTGTAAGTAATTTAGAGTAAATAACAGAATATGGTAACAGTTTTAAAACGATAATTAGATTTTAGACAACACTAACAGAGATACAGTGTTGAAAACAGGAGAGATCAAAACTCTTTCTCAGAATGGACTTTAGGAAAAGCAAACTTGATGGTACGGACCAAATGTTTGTGTCCTTCCTCTCCCCCACAAAATTCATACACTGAAATCCTAACCCGCAAAGTAATGGACTAGCTGGTGGGGGCATTGGGAGGTGATGAGGTCACAAGGGTGGAGCCCTCATGAATGGGATTAGTGCCTTTATAACAGGGGCCTCAGGGAGGCCACCAGCCCCCTCCAGCATGTGAGGACACAGCAAGGTGCCATCTATGAATCAGGAAATGCACCCTCACCAGACACCAGTCTGCTTGTTGCTTGATCTTGGGGTGCCAGTCTCCAGAACTGAGAAATAAGTTCTGCCATTTATAAAGTAGCCAGCCTGAGATATTAGAGCAGCCTGATTGGACTAAGACACTGATCACTGATCATGTCATCCCTCTGCTTGAAATCTTGTAAAGAACCCCCTTATCAATAAACTCCCCTAGTCTGTCTCCTGCCCATGTTCCAAGCAACTCTTCTGCCAGTGCACGCCCACACTCTTCTCTAGCATTTTATGCTCTGCTAATTCTGTTGTCTCTGTACCTCCCCAAATGCATGATACCTACCTTCCCTCTCTACCTAGAAAGTCCCCGCAGAACTCATACAACTTACCAACGTTTTATTCATCTTGCAAGACCTCTGTCTGACTTCACACTGCTCCTGTTTTCTTTGTACGTTGTTCTATGATTTGGTTTACATGTTCTGTTCTGCCCCCATCAAGTAGGTGACCTGGAGGGTAAGGACTGCGTTGAATTCACCTTTGTGTCTCTGCTGACTTTGACTGTCTGGCACAGAGGAGACACAGAGTCTACCTTTGAGGGACTGAACATAACTATCAGGCATGCTGGAGTGCTGCCGAGGGCCACTGAGGCACAGGAGGCAACGGTGTCATAGCAGGAACCCATGACAGCTGGCAGTCCCAAGGGGAGCCTAGGAAGTGATACTGACAAGACCCTGAGATACGGGGGCCACCTGACTTCTGCTGCATCTCCCTGGATGATGGCACTGGAGTGGAGGGTGGGATGTTACAGAGAATCCCATTCGGGTCCCAAATAAGGCCCAGTACTTTCTTACAACCACATCTCAAGCTCCCAGGACAGTGAGGGTCCAGTGGCTGTGGCTGGGGATGTGGGAGGGAAAACGATGCACCGGGCAGATGGTAGACAGGGAGCTCTGAATCAAGCACTGCACAGTTCACCCAGGATGGCCATGCGGGGTGAAATCGCCACCTGGGAAGGTCCTGCCGTGGACTCAGGACTCGGCTTCCCAGAATAACTCAAGGGTAAGCAGGCAGCTGTGGGAACACAAAAAGCCAGCAACATTGCAGAGTCTCTGGAACCCAGGACAAATCTCTCTCAGACCATCTGTTGAAAGGGGGAAATAGGCTTTTTGACCTGAGGCCAATGAGGAGACTCGGGAGCAGGCTGCCGGCAGCACAAAACCACACGTGCCAAAGGGCTGCTTGCTCTCCCTGCACCAGCTGGGGGTGCCCTGGCCTCTGCAGACACTGTCTGCACCCTGGTGAATCCCTCCCTCTGTGGCGTTCTGTCCTGACTCCTACTGACCCCTGCAGTCAGCGGCCAGCACACTGGAGAGGGTGTGAAGAACAAGCGACAGGCGAGGCAGTAGGTTTAAAGGATGCTTCCAGAGACGGTTTGTTGGAGCTGTGGGCTTGACAGCCATGTGGACAAGGGAAAGGCTGCGGGTCTCAATGTGCGGCCAAGCAGCTTTACAAGGGTTGTTTACAAAGGTTTACAAGCAGCTTTCCAAAGGTGGTTTCAATCTGGAATCATTCAGTGTTGCTGCTTCCTCTGTGTGATTTTGTGGCACCAAATAACCATGACCAAGTCCTGAGAAAGACAGCCGGAGTTCAGGGTGTTTTGAGACAACGCAGGCAGGCCCAGAAATGCCTGGCCCCGAAAGCCTGTGCCGATAGAACACGTTGTCAAAAGCAAATGCCAATTCAAAAGCAGTTATATGTGTATTTCTTCTTTACGGTTGTAAACTTGCCCGCAGACAGGTATTCTATTTTCTTCCGACCTTTCTCCGTCCCTGTGGACCCCACACTTTCCCAGCCCCTTGAGACTTACCCTGGAGGCAGGTGTGTGTTGTCTGCTGTGTTCCTTACTGTTTTTCTCTGGGTCCCTGTCATCCCTGCACTTTCACTTACTCCACTTATTCCAAGTAGTTCTCCCAGGAAATAATACTCAGCATCCTTTATTGACGACCCGCTTTCTTCCAAGCACCCTCCTAGGCACTGCGGCGCCACAGCAGCATGAAAGCTGCCGTTGCCATCGAGCAGGGATGAGCCTCAAGAAGGAAAAACTCCCCCAGTATCAGGTGCTATGGGACTACGGGAGTTCAGTGAAATGTGTGCTTGTTGGTTTGGGATTCTGAAATATAAGCCTCCTGCCTGGAGGCTCTGCTGTCAGCATCTTTTGCAAATGACAAGGAACAGGCCAAGCAAGACTGAAGGACAAAAGATCCAGGTTAGTGACAGGGCATTGAAATCGCATTTAAATCCCTGCTTATTGTGGGCCCTGCAGTCCACCAGGGAAGGAGGAACTTGGTCAGTTTCCCCCTTCTCCTCCTTTAATTACAAGTCCATTCTGATACATTGGATCTGTTGTTTCTGTTTGCTACTTTTGAAAGGGGAAAGAGGTTTTCCAACAGGCGCAGCCACAGGGCTGGGTGCAGGTGAGTGCTCTGTAGTGCTCATTGTGTAGCAGCTCTGCAGAACTGATTAAAAACAGGGAAGGGAGTGGAGTAGATAAATTACTGCAGTGGATCAGGTTTCTCCAGAGTGGATCAGGCCGATTTCAGTTACCAAGGAGCAATGTGCCTGCAGCTTGGTGTGTGCTGTTTTCTAGGCTCTGTGCCAATTGCGTCTGCATCGTGAGCCCATCCCTTCTGCCATCTTCATTGCGTTGGAGAAGGATCTATCTCAGAAGCCTTGGTATTGATTATCGGTTATCCAGCAAGATACAACTGTAGGAAGAGCAAATTGGGAGAAACCTATTTGTGAAATTCATTTTCCTATACTCTAAGACATGGGCACATCAAAAGGGAAGAAAGCAATTATTTAAAGAGAAATTCCCCCAGCAAGGCCTCCCTGGTTCCTTATAGGCTAGAAGTCCAAGAGACCTGGGCTCAGATCCTAGTGGGATTCATCAGCATGTTAGTTAAGCTTGCCTTGCCTCAGATCTGGCTCCTCAAAAAAGCAGAAGTTAATCCTGCTTTTCCTCGAAGACTCTGTTTAAATAACAGAAGTTCAGGAAAAAGAAGTTCCTGGCATGTAGCAGGTGCACGTTTTATCTCCTCTCTCTTTATAATTTCCAACACTTTCTAATCTTATGAGTTTGCACGTAAAGCCTGTGTCTGATAAACCAAAATCCCAGTTGAAGTTGCTGCTTGTTCTAAAGTGGCCTTTGATAACATTCACTTGTGTCATTTTACTGTCCTTGAATGGTGACCCGTTCCTGGGGCTGGGGTAGGGATGTATGTGTTTTCCCACAGTTTCTCAAATTCTTCTGCTTCTGCTGCTGTTTGAGTTTTTGGAACTGGGCCACTCCTGAGCAGTTATAGCTGTGCATGGCTTTAAGACATTCATCTCAGCTCTTGTTTCTCTTATGGCCTCCCAAGTGAAAAAAATAAGCTGGACCCCACTGTGGGTGAGATGATGCAGGGACGCTGATTAACAGCAGTGCATTTGGAGGAAAGGCCAGGGATAGTTTAGCAGTGACAACAATGAGGCCTCAAAGTGTACATTAGCCCTTTTTATGCTTGGCAATGGAAACAGAGGAAGAGTTGTCCAGGAAAGATAAAGGGGTATTCAGCAAAGCCCACTGAAAGTAGGCAGGTGGCATTCATCTATTCTTGGGGAACATAACCTGAATATAAAAATTTTAAAAGACTTGGCAAGATCCATGGTTGCCAGTGGAGTGTTTTAGGAAAAAGCAGTAGCATGGGGGAGTTTTGGGAACGTGGAGCTGTTCTGTGTCCTGACTGTGCTGCTGACTGCATAACTCTATCCATGGGCCAAAATTCATAGAACTATACACCCAAAACAGTCCACTGTTACTTTATGTAAGCTTTAAATAATAATAACAATAAAAGAGGTTCAAAGATTGAAAGTTGAATGTTTGCTTCCCACTATTGCTATCACAGTCAGGCACCCCACATTTTTGCATCTGCAACCAGGATGACAGGTCCCTGACCTGGGAGTCCCAAACCAAGGATTGTTCCTTCTTTGCTTCTGCCCCATGGGGAGGCCCCTCGTGCCTCATTTAGCCCATGAGTATCCTCATCTTACAAAACAGTTGTCCTGGGCAAACTGGGATTTGTCAGTCTGTAGTTCACACAGGCTTGTCTTTTTCAGTTTTAGGAAGCACGGCTCCTGCCCAAAGTGAGGTCTGGATCCAAGCCTGCACCCAAGACGGCTGACAGCATTTGGCGATTCACATGTTCGCAGCACATGGTGGATTTCGTGTAAGGACTTTTCTGTGAATCAGTAATCTGAGCACACGATGAATCACATCACAAGGGGTTTCCATTGCTAAAATCAAAGCCTGGAGGGAGGGATTTCGTTTTCTTTCTCATTTGCTTTTTTTAGGTATAAAAAGACCCTGAAGGCTGTTTTCATTAATTGCTCCAACATTTATGCTTGCTAGCTTCCAGTATATCAGCCTGTTCCTAAATGGCACCTAAACATGTGCTTATAAGTAAGGCATGTTGCTGTCTACCAGATGAAACCAATATTCTTTGCTTCATGGAATTCTGAAAATTTTGCTTACTGAAATAAAAATGTTACTCTAAGCTCCATGGAGATGAAGAAAAGGGAAGAAATAATTTCAGAATTTGACTTATATCTGTTTTCAAAAAGCAAAAAATGTAACATTGATTCTGCTCTAGTAACCAGTTGGTAACCGATATATGTAACAATGAGGAAGGAGCTTTCCCCTTTTTTGACGGAAATTTTCAAACATGTAAAAGCAGAAAACAAAGAACAACGACCCAGCACCTGGGAATGCAGCCCGTGGCTCCGACAGCCACTTCTGCTCTGCATTTCTTCTGTCACCAAATTCATTTGAGTTTTGCCATTTTCTACCACTTTTTCTGAGCAAAGGACTGGTGTCTTTTACGGGAAACTCCATTTTACCTCACCTGAAAATATTTGAGTAGGTATCTCTATGGGATAATGGCTTTTTTGTTTATATAACACAAGCACACCACCATTATTAAGAAATGTAACAATAATTCCTTATCATCATTGTCTAATATCCAGACAGTGCACAGACGTTCCAGATTGTTTCCAGGAAAGGCCTTTGACAATTGGTTTGTTTGAACCAGGATGCAGGCAGAGTCTGCTGCATGTGTGGTTGATTGAGAGGTCTCCTGGGTCTCTTTCCTTCCAGATATCTCCTACTCCCTTTCTCTGCCATGTTATTTGTTGAAGAAATTGTATCAGTGATGATGATACAACTTCTGATTATACAATTGTATCATCATCATTGATATAATTTCTGATGAGAGGTGACAGCATGCTGGCAGCCCTCACAGCCCTAGCTCACTCTTAGTGCTTGAGGAGTCCCACTGCATTGTAGGAGCCCCTCTCTGGGCTGGCCAAGGCCAGAGCAAGCTCCCTCTGCTTGCTGGGAGGTGTGGAGGAAGAGGCCTGAACGGGAACCCCGGTGGCGCAGGCCACTTGTGGGCCAGCACAAGTTCTTAGTGGGCGTGGGATCTGCCGCCGGTGCACTCAGAGCAGCTGGTGGTGCCGCTGGCCCCAGGCAGTGAGGGGCTTACCACCAGGCCAGCAACTGCGGAGGGTGCACCAGGTCCCCCAGCAGTGCTGACCCACCAGCGCTGTGCTCAAATTCTCCCCGGGCCTCACCTGCTGCCCCATGGGGCAGGGCTCGGGACCTGCAGCCTGCCATGCCTGAGCCCCACCTTGGGCTTCTGTGGCCCCAGCCTTGAGCGCCGCCCCCTGCTCTGGGGCGCCCAGTCCCATCAACCGCCCAGGGGCTGAGGAGTGCAGGTGCACAGGGCGGGACAGGCCCTGGCCTGGGATACACTAGGTGAAGCCAGCTGGGCTCCTGAGTTGGGTAGGGACTTGGAGGACCTTTATGTCTAGCTAAGGGATTGTAAATACACCAATCAGCACTCTGTGTCTAGCTCAGGGTTTGTAAATACACCAGTCAGTACTCTGTATCTAGCTAACCTAGTGGGGACTTGGAGAACTTTTCTGGCTAGCACTCTGTGTCTAGCTAAAGGATTGTAAATGCACCAATCAGCACTCTGTGTCTAGCTCAGGGATTGTTAACGCATCAATCACCACTCTGTAAAATGGACCAATCAGCTGGATGTGGGTGGGGCCAGATAAGGGAATAAAAGCAGGCTGTCCTAGCCAGCCAGGGCAACGTGCTGGGGTCCCCTTCCATCCTGTGGAAGCTTTGTTCTTACACTCTTTGCAATAAATCTTGCTGCTGCTCACTGTTTGGATCCACGCCACCTTTATGAGTCTAAGAATAGTTATTGTCTTAGACTGTTAGTGCTGCTATAACAGAAATACCATAGACTTGGGGGCTCATAAGTAACAGAAATTTCCTTCTCACAGTTCTAGAGGATGGAGATAAAATATCAAGTCACCAGCAGATTCAGTGTCTAGAGAGGGCCTCCTGGTTCATAGATGGTGCCTTCTTGCTATGTCCTCACATGGCGGGAGGGGTGAGGCTGCTCTCTGGGGTCTCTTTTATAAGAGTACTAATCCCACTAATGAAGACTCAACCCTTGGGACCACATCAACTCCCAAAGGTCCAGCTTCCTAATACCATCACCTTTGGGATTAGTATTTCAACGTAAGAATTTAGGGGAAACACAGATATTTAGTCTATTACAATCATGAAATGAAATACCTAATACCAATGGCCAGAAAGGAAATGCAGACAGTGAAAATGTTCTATTATTGAACTGTGTACATATAATCATGTCAAATAAGCAAATAAGTTTTAAATGCATCTTAATTACATTATTGTATTATTTGAACTTAAGAAAAATCTTAGTGTATGACAGTAATAAATAATGACAGAGTTTAATAATAACAATTACAAAGAATACATTTCTGTTTAACATGTATTATTCAAAGTCTGTAAACTATTTCACACATGGTATAAAATTTGCACTTCAATTAAATTTGTTAATTTCAGACACAAACTTGGAGTGGTCAAGGAGAATGACAGAATTAATGTAATTCAAATTCTGTTTTTTCATCTTCTGTTTATTCACTGTGTGTTATTGTTTATTTTAAATCTACTTTTTTAAAACAGGAATGTGTAGTACACAGTAGCTAAAGACAAAGCAGACTCAAATGATTCTGAGCCATTCAAACTTACTTTAAAAAGGAAGGTGTGTAGCTGTGTCCTTGTGTGTGGGCCGGTGGCATAGCTGAGAGTTCCCCAAATTTGCTTACACATAAAATACAATGCTTATTTAAGAATAAATTATTCAAATGTGCTAACTTGAGACACACACACACATATATGTTGGCCACTCAGCAGTATCTGCAGAAAAGGTTTATACCAATGGTTCTCCATGAGGGTGGGGGAAATGAGGAGTTGTTGATCAAAGGGTACAATCTTTTATTTATAAGATGAATAAATTCTGGAGATTTAATGTATGGCATGGTGACCATAGTCAATAATAATAAAACAAGTACACTTGACATTTTCTAGGAAAGTAGATCTTAAATGTCTACTCACGCCCCTCACATACACAGTAGCTATGTGAGGTGATAGATGTGTTAATCAGTCTGATTGTGGTCATCATTTCACAATGCATACATATATCAAAATATGTTGTATACTTTAATTATATATAATATTTCTTTGTCAATCGTACCTCAGTAAAGTTGAGAAAAACATAAGAGACTTGACTATGCCAAGAGTTTTGTAAAGATATTGGGATATGTGGGAACCACATCTCTCGTGTACTTCCGGCTCACTAGGTAAACAGGAAGTGCATTGTTCAAGGTCTGAGTAGGACTTCCGGGCTCTTAGTTTACTTTTAAATATACCTTACCTCCTTAATTTAATTTTCTTTGGAAAACAGCTTGGCAGTATCTTAAAATGTTAAATTTTAATTTTTACAATTAATTTTTCTGTTTTAAAATGTTAAATACCTACCATCTCTCTGAGACATTCCACTTCAGGTATGGAGAAATGGAAGAAAATGGCTGTGCAAAAACTTAGACAAAACTATTCTTAGCAGCTTTGTTCAAATTGAAAACAACCCAAATAGCTAAGAACAAATGAAAGGATGAACAATATGGAATATATTCATACAATGGATTGTTACTCAGCAATGATAAAAATGAACTCTTGGTATGTTACAACATGGACTCTTACAATAGCTATTCTTGAAACTTGCCCGGTAGTCCCATAGACAGTTGGTTTTGGATAAACATAGAAATGCACTCTTCTGCTGTTAAAACCTGAAACATGTATTTGTTTTATCAGAGTTCTTTCCTCAGGAAAGGACCTTCAGGCCTATCAAAGAACTGAAACTCATCAGATCACCACACCATATTCCTCCTTGTCCCTCCCTAGTTTCTGTTTTCTTATGCATTATTACATTTCTTCCCTGTTAAATAGACCCATACTTTTAGTCATTTAGGGACATGGATTTGAGACTGAGCTCCCATCTCCTCAGCTGCAGTACATAATTAAAGGTCATTTTAGTGATTGGCTTTCTGTGTGGCGAACAGCAGGACCTGGACCAAACCCCTGGTGTTTTGATAACAATTTGGGTCCCCTGACTAGGAACGCATTGCTCCTGGCTCAACTGCTGTGGGCCAGGAGTCTCAGAAGCCCTCTGTATTAGTATGTTCTCGCACTGCTATGAAGAAATACCTGAGACTGGGTAATTTATATAGGAAACAGATTTAATTGAATCACAGTTCCACATGGCTGGGAAGCCTCAGGAAACTTTCAATCATGGTGGAAGGGGAAGCAAACATGTTCTTCTTCCCGTGGCAGCAGGAGAGAGAAGTGCAGAGTGAAGGAGGGAAAAGACCTTTATAAAACCATCATATCTCCCGATAATTTACTCACTCTCATGAGAACAGCATGGGGTAACTGCCTCCATGATCTAATCACCTCCCATTAGGTTTCTCCCCAACACATGGGGATTACAATTTGGATTACAATTCAAGATGAGAGTAGGGTAGGAACACAGAGTCAGACCATATCATTACACCCCTGGCCCCTCACAAATTTCATCTTTCTCACATTCCAAAGCACAACTATGCTTTCTTAACAGTTCCCCAAAGTTTTAACTCATTTCAGCATTAACTCCAAAGTCCAAGTTCCTAGTGTTAACTGAGACAAGGCAAGTCTCTTCTGCCTATAAGCCTGTAAAATCAAAAGCAAGTTAGTTAATTCCTAGATACAACAGGGATACGGGCATTGGGTAAATACACCCATTCCACATGGAAGAAATTGGCCAAAACAAAGAGGCTACAAGCCCCACATAAGCCCAAAATCCAATAGGGCAGCTATTAAATCTTAAAGTTCAAAATGATTTCCTGTGAGTCCATGTCTCACATCCAGGTCACACTGATGCAAGAGATAGGCTCCCACAGACTTGGACAGCTCTGCCCTTGTGGCTTTGCAGGATATATCCTCCCTCCTAGCTGCTTTCATGCGCTGGTATTGAGTGTCTTTGGCTTTTACAGGCACATGGGGCAAGCTGTCAGTGGATTTACCATTATGAGATCTGGAGGACCATGGCCTCCTTCTCACAGCTTTACTAGGCATTGCCCCATTGGGGACTCTGTGTGGGGGCTCCAACTCCACATTTCCTTTCCTCTGCCATAGCAGAGGGTCTCCATGAGGGCTCCACCCCTGCAGCAAACTTCTGCCTAGACATCCAGGCATTTCCATACATCCTCTGACATAATGGCAGAGGTTCCCCAACCTCAATTCTTGAATTCTGTGCACCTGCAGGATTAACATTACATGGAAGGTGCCAAGGCTTGGGGCTTGCACCCCCGGAAGCCACAGCCCAAGCTGCACTTTGGCTCCTTTTAGTGATGGCTAGAGTGGCTGGAATGCAGGGCACCAAGTCCCTAGACCACACACAGCAGGGGACCCTGGGTCCAGCCCAGGAAACCATTTCTTCCTCCAGTGTCCCCAGGCCTGTGAAGAGAGGGGCTGCCACAAAGTTCTCTGACATGCCCCAGAGACATTTTCACCATTGTCCTGGTGATTAACATTCAGTTCCTTGTTACTTAGGCAAATTTCTGCAGCAGCCTTAAATTTCCCTCCAGAAAATGGGTTTTTCTTTTCTATTGCATTGTCAGGATGCAAATTTTCCAAACTTTTATGTGCTGCTGCTTCTTGAATGCTTTGCTGCTTAGAAATTTCTTGTGCCAGATACCCTAAATCATCTGTCTCAAGTTCAAAGTTTCACATATCTCTAGGGCAGGAGCAAAATGCTGCCAATCTCTTTGCTAAAGCAAGAATCACCTTTATTCTGGATCCCAACAAGTTCCTCTTCTCCACCAAGACCACCTCAGCCTGGATATCACTATCAGCATTTTGGTCAAAGTCTCTAGGGAGTTCCAAACTTTCCCACATCTTCCTGTCCTCTGAGTCCTCCAAGTCTCCAGGAAGTTCCAAACTTTCCCACATTTTCTTATCTTTTTCTGAGCCCTCCATACTGTTCCAACCTCTGCCTGTTACCCAGTTCCAAAGTTACTTCCGCATTTTTGGGTATCTTTACAGCAGCACCGTGCTCCATGTGGTATCAGTTTACTGTATTAGTCTGTTCTCATGCTGCTAATAAAGACATACGCTGGACTGGGTAATTTATAAAGGAAAGAGGTTTAATTAACTCACAGTTCCACATGGATGGGGAGTCCTCAGGAAACTTACAATCATGGTGGAAGGGGAAACAAATACATCCTTCTCATGGTAGCAGGAGAGAGAAATGCAGAGCAAAGGTGGGGAAACCCTTTATAAAACCATCAGATCTTGAGAGAACTCACTATCATGAGAAAAGCATGGAGGAACCACCCCTATGATCTCATTACCTCCCACGAGTCCCTCCCCCAACGGATGGGGATTACAATTTGGATTGCAATTTAAGATGAGGGCAGGGTGGCACACAGAGCCAGAACATATCATCCTCCTAAGCATCTGCCCACTCAATT
Source organism: Chlorocebus sabaeus (assembly GCF_047675955.1). Taxonomy (NCBI): domain Eukaryota; kingdom Metazoa; phylum Chordata; class Mammalia; order Primates; family Cercopithecidae; genus Chlorocebus; species Chlorocebus sabaeus. The sequence goes on along the minus strand of NC_132929.1, from coordinate 2,422,331 downwards.
TGACTGGAGTTGAATATCATTTTCTCTCTGATCCCAGTGCAGCCAGCCCCAACTTCATTCCTGATTACCTAGGAAGAACTGCCTTTGAAATTTGACATCTGCAATCAGATAGGTGAATGCCCCTTCTGGGCCCAGACAGCAGGGTCTGTTTCTCTCAATTTGGGAAAATTTTAAGGGAATTTCCATTTGCAGGTTGAATAAGCTCAACCGATTGAGAGAGGAAAGCACCCTGACTATTTTAGAATGGACACTCTTAAAGGCTTGTTTGTAATTGTGTGTTGTGTCCAGGCAAGTGTTTTTTGTGGGTACCAAACAGTGGGTTCAGCTCCTCTCAATTTGGGAAATTCCAAAAGAATTTTCGTTTGCAGGTAGATCAAGACCAACCAACAGAGAGAGGAAGCACCCTGACTGTTTCAGCTTGGACACTTTTGGGGTTTGTTTGCTGCTGCAGCAGTTGGATTGTGTTCTGGTGATTGTGTGTGTTTGATATAGTCATGGAAAATTAGGATTTGGTAAGCTGTAATTCTTTTGCAATACTGCTTGTCCCCAGTATTGTTTCGAATCTGGAGAATGCTGTTGAATGGGGAAGTTGGATGGAGTTGCATGTATCCAGGTTTTTGTGCTACTGTTCTAAGCAGGGTCCAGCCTGGTTAGTATGTGATGTTCTCCTTTATTGCTGTTTAGCCCCAGTACTCTTTGGAGTCTGCGAAGTTTGACCTGTAAAAATCAAACGGCCAGGCTGGGCACGGTGGCTCACACCTGTAATCCCAGCACTTTGGGAGGCCGAGGCGGGTGCATCACAAACTCAGGAGATCGAGACCATCCTGGATAACATGATGAAACCCTGTCTCTACTGAAAATACAAAAAATTAGCCAGGCGTGGTGGCAGGTGCCTGTAGTTCTCGGGAGACTGAGGCAGGAGAATGGCATGAACCCAGGAGGCACAGCTTGCAGTGAGCCGAGATCGCACCACTGCACTCCAGCCTGGGGGACAGAGTGAGACTCCGTCTTAAAAAAAAAAAAAAAAATCAAACGACCATGGAAACTGCTTTAGCCAAAACTTTGGTTCACACCTTTCCTTTTATTACCTATTGGAGCAAACAAAGTATAACAATGTAAAACTGATGAGCTTGTATTGCTATCTCATGACAGAGTTCCAAGTTAAAAGCTATTGGATCTTTGTTTCTGTGTGTGTGTATACAGGTCTAGATGTGTTTATTTGTATATACACTTATTGTTACATTGTATCTACCAAACTGGCTTATAAGTAAAAGGGCACTTATAAACTAAATAAGTCTAAGTAATTTTCAAGTTTATGCGACTTAAGTAAATCTTTACTAATCAAGGTGGCTTTAAAATTATTTAAAATTAAAATAGAAATACCTTCAGAATTGTCAGCATACATTTTTATCTGGATTTTGCATTTGTCTTTGCTAGATATTTTGAGGTGTCAGTGTTTGGCATAGAAAGTATAAAATTATTAATCCAGCCCAAGCGAAATGATCTTGATTTGTGTGCCTTCTTTAACAAATGAGACTAATGTCATTAACTGAATCTTCTGAGATACCAGCAAAATTACCATATATTTAACTTTGAGGCTCTTACTTAGGTGAGCACCTGATATTCACTGGCTATTAAAAAATGATTAACAAGGAAGTAACTAACTTTATTATTTTATTTTATTTTAAGACAATGTCTTGCTCTGTCACCTAGGCTCGAGTGCAGTGGCATGATCTCGGCTCACTGCAGCCTCTACCTCCTGGGTTCAATGATTCTCGTGTCTCAGCCACCCAAGTAGCTGTGACGACAGACATGTGCCACCATGTCTGGCTAATTTTTGTATTTTTAGTAGAGACAGGGTTTCGCCATGTTGGCCAGGCTGGTCTCAAACTCCTGGTCTTAAATGATCCACCCACTTTGGCCTCCCAAAGTGCTGAAATTACAGGTATAAGCCAACACATCCAGCAGAAAATAACTAACTTTAAATGATGTTGTCCAATATCTCAGTTCTCAGAATTAATCAAGATAAACTGTTAAAAATTGAGTATATATAAATGAGAGAAATATTTTAGGTAAACTTTTTGTGGAATTTAAAATATTAAATTTTTTTTTGATGTTCATTCAATATTTGGGCCATTTCCAGTCAACAAAGGGTTATGATATGGGGAAATATGTTTCTAAAAATTGTGGAATCATTCTTGTCTATAAAATGGTCATATTTGATAGTTCAGGATTTCTTGCTTTTTAGGGTTTCACTAAAATTGAAAGTTACTAAGGATAAGAATTATAGTTAATGTATAATTTTGTATATAAAATGTGCCAAAAGATGTGATAATAGTGAGGAAAAAATAATTTTGTCTAATTCAGAAGTTATCTAAAAGTTCAAATTATAGGTTTGAAAAGGTTATTTATGAAACAAGGTAGTAAGGAACCAGTAAGTAGGAGAGATGTGAAGAAAGTTATGTATATGATGTATTTTTGGTAAAGAATAAAAGATAGTAAGTTTGTATGAGAAAGGATCATATATGGTAAATTTTTTCACCTAGAAGAAAATGGCTGGTTCTTTAAAGAAGAAGAAAAAATCTAGGACTGAACAGAAAGCCCAGGCATGTCATGGATGGTCTGTGTAAGTGAGATGCAGTTTTTTGTTTTTTTTTTTTCTGTTTCTCTTGTGTGTCTCTCTTCATGCACATACAGAGAAAATAGAAAGTTGGAAAAGTTTAGATGATAAAATATTCTTTAAAACCTGACAGAGAACTGGAAAAATGTTGCTAATTAACATTTTCGTATTTAAAGCTTTTAGTCCTGACTAAAGTAAAATGAAAAATATTGTAAAGAAATGCATTGGCAGTTTCATGATTGTTTTTTAATATAGACCTTCAGGCCTCTCAAAGAACTGAAACTCATCAGATCACCACACCAGATGCCTCCTTGCCCTTCCCTAGTTCTTGTCTTCTTACATTTCTTCCCTGCTATATAAACCCTTAGTTTTAGTTGGTCAGGGAGATGTATTTAAGGGTAAGCTTCCATCTCCTCAGCTGCAGCCCCTGATTAAAACCTTCTTCCTTGGCAATACTCCTCATCTCAGTGATTGACTTTCTGTGCTGTGAGCAGCAGGACCTGGACCAAACCCCTGGTGTTTTGGAAACATTCTGAGTGAAAGAAGAAAGATTACATACTGCATTATTCCAGGTACATAAGATTCTAGGAAATGCAAACTCACCTATATGAGAGGAAGCAGTGTTTGCCTGGGGACTGAGGATTTGGAGTGAGGCAGCAGGTGGGGAGTCATGGGAGGGAAAATTACAGAAAGTGCATGAGAAACTTTTAGTTCTGAGGAATACATTCAGTACCTTGATTGATGTGACAGTTCTACAGGTATTTTATATATGTCAGAATTTCCCAAATAGTATGCTTTAAATATGTGCAATTTATTGTATGTTATTTATACCTCAAAAATTAATTTTTTAAGCCATTTTGAGCTGGTTTTCCCTTTGTGCATTCCCTTCCTGGAGACAAGATTTTGCAGAAAAGCAATCTGCTGAGGTCTTTTTCTCAGCTTGTTAGAAGATATTGGCCCTAATTCAAAGGATAACTTCACCTTAAAAAAATATTTTCCAAATCTAGTGATTTCCACTGTTCACTTAGATATTGTTCCAACAGACATGCAAAGGGGACACTGGTTAGACAACTGGTTACTGAATTTTTATTTGTCACAGGTTTTCACTGTGATTGATTAATGTTGCCACAGGACTTATTGGTTAATGAGGAGTATATTTCTGTGAACTGTAGCATATCATACTAGAAAGACTGCAGACAAGGAAATGAGAAGACTATCTGTTTAGCACAACCATCTATAAGAACTTGAATAAGACATTTAAATCCATTTGCCTTAGTTTCTTCTTTTGCAAAAAGGGTGTAATTATTATTCTGCTTATTGTATCTGATCAAATGGAATAATAGTTCAACATGTTTTATAAAGAGTAAAGAATGATAGACCTTGGTTTTTCTCTTAGTACTTAACATAAACTTTTGGGAGTTATGTTATTAACTATCAAGAAGTAGGTATAAATACTAACATTGTAAAAACAAATTAATGCATTTATTCTAGAAGTGGAGTGATTTCAATTATCCAGTTACTGTTTATTGAATACAGTGTGTTCCATACTCTACATTATTTTTTGTTTGTTTGTTTATAACTAATCACATACAGTTTGTTTGTCCTCCTCTTACCTTTCTCTAGAGGCACAGTTCTCCCCTATGTAGTTGTAGCCATCATCAGCCAAGAATCTTAAAATAGAACTCAGTTTCAGCACTTTCATTCTTTCCCCCAAAGTGTCAGGCAAAGAATTTACTGAATAATTGTTTCAGCACTTGGCACTGTGCTACCAGCGGTTATGAATATGCAACTAAATCTTTGCAAAGCTGCAATTAAAAAAACACTCAAAGTCTTACACAGTACATTCAGTACCTTTTTATTATAAATGGAATAATACCATTTAAGAGGAAAAACAACACAATTATGCAATGTGATGGTTCACATAGAACCGTGTGTCTCAAAATGAATTTAATTATCTTTCAGTGGAATGTACATATCAATGGCACATTTTTTACATGACACTGACTCTTTAAAAGTTATTAAAATCTTGAAAGCATTATTTTAGAATTAAGGAGATTAAGTAAATTTTCTCTGTCCATTGGATAATCACAATGAAAGGAAAGCAAATATACCAAAAAGGGAAATAAGAATTTTAAATCAAGAAGAACCAGCACAGAGCTTGAATTGAAGACTGGAGGACCCTCCAGCATGAAAGCTGTTCATGCTTGTGTGCTTAGGGTGGGCATAGCTGCTTAAGGGATGGCAAGTCTTGCAAAGCTGTAAACATGCCCCCTCCATGCCTGTTTGTCCTGGATGGGACTCCACACACCCACCCACAAGGAGAGATACTTGTTTAAGCCTTACTTACATTGTCACAAACACAGTGTCATTGTGGACCTGGTGGTATCAAGGGAGCTTGGTGCAAATTCCAATCCTGTGTAATGAATCAGTTCCACAGATTAACCCAATTTTCCCATGAGTAGACATGGGAAATCATTTCCCATCAGTAGACAACATTTTCAGAGTAAATCAGCCATCAGGATTTTCTGGTTTTTTTCAGCTTTTCCTGCCCCTATTCTTCAGACCACACCCATCCATCCCTTCTTTTCTCAGGGAAGTTTAATCCAGGCATTGCAAACAGAAGGCCTCTGTGTAGGGACTGTGGTTTCAGCAGAATAATACTCCCTGCCACAGACGCCCAAACCTCAAGCCTGGAACCTGAGACTATGCTACCTTACCTGGCAAAAGAGACATTGCAGATGTGATTAAGTTAAGAATTCTGAGATGAGGAGATTACACTGGGAGTCCCAGTCTAACTGAATGAGTTCCAAAAAGCAAAGGACTTTTTTCTGACTGGTCGGAGAGATGTGACAATGAAAGAAGGGTCAGAAAGAGGAGATGCTGATGGCTTTGTAGAGAAAAGCAAGAAGCCCCAGCCAAGGAATGAGGACCTCAGGGATCTGGAAAAGGCAAACAAATGGAGTCCTTGCTTGATGTTTTTTTTGTTGTTGTTGTTGTTTTTTTTTTTGAGACGGAGTCTCGCTCTGTCGCCCAGGCTGGAGTGCAGTGGCCGGATCTCAGCTCACTGCAAGCTCTGCCTCCTGGGTTCACGCCATTCTCCTGCCTCAGCCTCCCGAACAGCTGGGACTACAGGCGCCGCCACCTCGCCCGGCTAGTTTTTTTTTTGTATTTTTTAGTAGAGACGGGGTTTCACTGGGTTAGCCAGGATGGTCTCGATCTCCTGACCTCACGATCCGCCCGCCTCAGCCTCCCAAAGTGCTGGGATTATAGGCTTGAGCCACCGTGCCCGGCCTTTGCTTGATGTTAACCAAGACCTTGATTTTAGCCCAATGAGACCATGGTCAACTTCTGACATATGGAACTGTAATAAATAATACATAGATAACAAATTTATGCTCTTTTAAGGCCACTCCAACTGGTAGTCTGGTAGTTAAGATTCTGTGCTTTTTATCTACCACTGTGCCCTGGAGATGTAAGTCCTTTAACTCAGAAGGAAAAAAATAGAGATAGAGAAACAAACTTTTGTTGTTATATGTCACTAGGTTTGTGGTAATTTTTTATGGCAATAACAGGAAATGAATACAGAAGTTTTCACAGTCATAGTGTTCAAGAACCAGTAGTAAACAGGAAACAACAAGGAAAATATTGACTGCTTTCTAAAATTCTGAAATTATTTCGTGTGTGTGTCAATATTATACTGGCAGTAAATGGAATGGTTTAACACCTTGTCAAAATAAAAAATTGGCAGTCTAATTCTAATCCTGTATTCCACAGACATTTAATTAGTTATATATTTTAGAAGTTTGTAACCACTGGTATTATCATTTAGTATATAAGACCGGATATTATTTTTTTCAGTTTTTAAAACTTTTCTTGCCACTTAGCACACACATGCAAGCACTCAGCTCTACATGCATTGCTAGAAATGACAGATGAAGGGGTGAGGACACCATGGCTGCTGTCTTCAAAAAGTTCATTGTGACATATAGGAAAACATGTATGTACTCATTTGTTGGAGAAAAAAATAGTAACTCTGGTGATGAGATGCAGAAGCACCAACCGTGACCTCAGCAAAAGTCTGAGAGGGTGCAATGGAGAACTCGCCAAAGACAAAGTTTGCAACCAAAGTCCCGTCCTGAGTACTTCCCTTCTTTTCTTGAGCCCTCCACTGAAAAATGAAGATGCAGCCTCATTAAATAGAGCAAATGTGTGTTGGGAGAATAAAAGTAAGTAACTTGGAACATAGAAAATAGAACATCTAAATATGGCCTAAGAAAGACTCCATACTTCTATATCTGAGTCCTTGTGGAGGAACTGCAACCTAACCTAGTAGGTAGACAAGACTGAAAACCTAACTTAGGAGTATCCACCTATAACAATTGCTGAGTCTTGGCCAATCCTAGCAGCCATACTTCAACCACTCATGGACTGCTGAGAGTTCAAACTGTGTTCAAAGAAGGCAAATGCTGACCTGTAACCAATCCAGCTGTTTCTGTACCACACTGCTGATTTCTGTACGTCACCCCCTTTTTTGTCTACAAATGTGTTCTGAGCATGAGGCATCCCTGGAATCTCTCTGTATCTGCTGTGATTCTGGGGCTGCCCGATTCATCGCTCATTTGTTGATTGCTCAGTTAAACTCCTTTAAATTTAATTTGGCTGAAGTTTTTATTTGAACAATAACAATGTAATGGTGTCCAAGAGCTTTCCTTTAGTTAGGGAGATAAGAATATCTGCATCTCGATCTTCTTCTCACCCTGAATTGTTTCACACTGTCTAAAGTCTAAGCATTTTGATGGCCATTTTTCAGGCTATATCATAAACAAACCTATGTGACTTCAGTAGTTCCCCCATATCCATGGGGGTATGTTCCAAGACTCCCAGTAGATGGCTGAAACCACAGATGGTACCAATTCTTATATATACACCATTTTTCCCATACACACATAGTTATGCTAGATTTAAAATTAGACACAGTAAGAGACTACCAATAATAACTAACAATGTAAAACAACAATATACTATAACATAAGTTATGTGAATGTCATCTCTCTCGCTCTCAAAATATCTTTTTGTGTGTGCTGTACCGCTTTTTTTTTTTTGGGGATAGAGTCTTGCTCTGTTACCCAGGCTGGAGTGCAGTGGCGCAATCTCGGTTCACTGCAAGCTCTGCCTCCCAGGTTCATGCCATTCTCCTGCCCCAGCCTCCCGAGGAGCTAGGACTACAGGCGCCCGCCACCACGCTCGGCTAATTTTTTTGTATTTTTTTTAGTAGAGATGGGGTTTCACCATGTTAGCCAGGATGGTCTCGATCTCCTGACCTTGTGATTCGCCCGCCTCGGCCTCTCAAAGTACTGGGATTACAGGTGTAAGCCACCACGCCTGGCCTGTACTGCTTATTTTTGAACCGCAATTGACTTCAGCTAAGTGAAATCTCAGAAAGCAAAATGTCAGATAAAGATGAACTACTATAAAGTGTATAAACCCACATAAATCCACAAAGGCACATACTTTTTAAAGCAAAGTATTGTATCAATTTGCAGCTTATAATGACTAAATTAGGCAAATATCTCATAATCTATATTTTTGTTTCTTAACATGATAGTGGTCATAATTTTAACAGTTAGATGACATCGGGCCTCTATTGCTCGAGATATAAAATGAGGAATTGTAAACCAAGGTGATTAAATATTATAAAGCTATTTTGAAATGTAATGTCAAGAAAATCCATAGTATTTTCTGCTCATATTCTGTTTGTAATGTTTTTTTCCCTCGGAAGAGTTTTTGAAAAGAACAAAAATATAGTCATTCAATCTGAAAACAAAATTGCTATAGCTGAGGAAAAATATCAACAAATTTAGTCTCTGGTTGTCCTGGAATTTTTCAGAAGAGCTGATAGAGACATCATCTGAGCAAGCATTGAAATCCCTCCCCATCAACCATCTGCAGTGCGACTAGAGATCAGTAAACCACGAGAGAAGTCTGAATAGCTGAGTAAAACACAGTCATTTATTTCAAAGGTGGTAACAACAACTATGAAGAAAGATCTCAAAATTAAATTAGCATTAATGCTTGCATTACTCCTGGGATACTGCTTCTGTTTATCTCAAATGCTATTTCTGGAAAATGGTCACTTAACACTTCCTAAATCAGAAGAAAATCTGAGGTTTTGTGATGTCAGAAGAGCTCAGCTTTAATGATTCTTTGCTTAATTTGTTGGAGTTGTGTCTCTCTCTTTCAAGCTGTTTTGCTTTTATGAAGGTACACTGTGATATTTTAAATAAGAATCTTAGTTTTCATGTTCTTAAAGGGTTGTACAATAAATTATTCTTTTCTTCTTTTCTAAGCTGCATATGACATGTACTGCCTAGGTTATGTACTTCCAGGCTATACTGCCTAGGACATGTACTTCCAGGCTATCAGGAGACAAAAGAAAATACAAGAGCAAAACAGGGAAGCTTGCTTTCTACCCAGTTTTAAACACTCAGCCTCCTGTTTAATTCCTGATTCTAAGTCTATGCCTCAGTATAATGATGCACTCCCATGACATTGGGTTTCCACAGAATAGAGTGTGTATGCAAAAAATGGACATCTTACCCTAACAGAAGTTCTTTTTGAACCTCTCATTCAATGGATGCTCATGTGCAAGAAGTCCCTTCTCTGTCCCCCTCCCCCACCCTGGGTATGAGCCACACCTTACCCTACCTAGGATTTCTGTCACTCCTGATTCAAGTGGATAAGGTTGAACTTTCGCATCCCTCCCAGACGGAAAGTGTTTTCATCCATTTTCTGCTGCTAACAGAATACCATAGACTGGGTAACTTACAGACAAAATAAATTCGTTTGACTCACAGTTCTGGAAACTGGAAAATCCAAGAGCATAGTGCCAGCATCTGGTGAGGACCCTCTTGCTGCTTCATAACATGATGGAAGGGTGGAAAGTGGAAAAGAGCCCTTGGGACACAGACATCTGGGGCTGGACTTGCTTTATAAACAATCCACTATTGATATAACTATTCCACTTCCAAGATAATTGACATTAGTTCATTTATGAGGGTTCTGCCCTCATAACCCAGTCACCTCTTATTAGGCCCCACCTGCCAACACTTTTGCATTGTGAATTATATTTTCAACACGTGAGCTTTTGGGGGGACACATTTAAACCTCAGCAGAAGGTAATATACCAGTAACATTCACTCATCCTGAACAGAAACTCTTATGTCCGTGGGTGAAAACACTTCATAGATATCATCATTTTCAAAACTTGACTCTGCTAACTTAATGCTGCGCTTATAAGAGGTTTTAATAAATGATGTGTCCTTTTTTAAAAGCCAAACTATCATTTAACAGTATGGTAAGGCAAATATTTTTATATTGTTCTGGGAAATAGCTGTGTCAGGGAAACAAAAGCTTTTTTTAGTGTAAAATCAACACAATTTATTTTTCATTTTTGAAAGTGTACCCAATACTATATCTATTTAATTCCATCTTGAACATTGCCCAAAAAACACTAGTGTATCCCTACTGTGTTCTACATTTTACAAGGAAATTTTACAAATGAAAACTTTCCACCTCCCTATAAACACATGCACCTTTATTTACTTTTATTTGTGGTTTCCTTGAATATGTTTCAATTCAGAGAACATTGTTTTTGAGCAACTAGTAGATAAAAGGACTATGTGTGTGGTTTAAAATATAAAGAATGCTGTTCCTGCTCTTAAATTAGGTATATTTTAAAAAACGGTAATGATTATTTAAGTAACGAGAATCATCCAGGATAAACTTTTATGTGTTGAAGTAATAAACAATCTCTAAATATAGTTGCTCAAAACAACCAATGCTTGTTTCTAGGGAATGCTGCCCATCCATCACTGGTTGGCATGGAGTTCAGATGTTTGGTCACTCAAGTCATCTGGTAGACAGGGCAGCCACCGTCTCTATGTAATGCAACTCAGCGCTACACACAGGCAGAGTCCTGGAGGGTCCCAAGGAGAAATCGAGTCTTGCATTGGCCCTCCCAACCTCTAAGGGGCTAGGGAAGAGCAACTAGTTATGTGCCTTGGAAATGTTTGATGACCCTTCACACACACAGAAGAGTGGATTGAGTGACATGTGAGAAGGCCCATGTAGCAGCATGGGGTCGGAGCAGAGCTGTGAAGTCCCTGTGGGGAGATGGCCAAGCACCATGAGGACAGGTATCTCAGGGGAGGCCTTGGGTGGGAAAACTGTCAAGAGGCACTAGTAGTGCTAGGTAAGGGAATAGCCTGAGAGGAAGACACACGTTATAGGATTACAGGTCTACATTTGGGAATAACTCACATTTGTGGGATATTTGAAGCATTGTACACATGAGATTTGTTAAGATATCTTAGGAGGAAAGTGTGATCAAAAAAGCAGAAGTGGAAAGATTTGGGGAGAAAAAAGATCTATCAATAAAGTTAGAGGTAGGTATCCAGGCTCCTATGGACAGCACAGGCTGTCTTCCTTCATCTTATCGTACAAATGCAAGGGCAACACAGGTGCCACGGGCTGGTCATGGCATCTCCTCTGGTTGTGAAATTACATTCTTATGAAAATGTGCTCTTAGGGTGCCCCATCCTACACATTTCATTGATTACATAATATTTCACATACAGTTGTCTCTCAGAGGTAGGCTGCATTAAATAGCCTAACAGAAGATAAATAATATTATGAGACAAAAACCAGAATTGTAGTCTGTGAGGCCTTCATAATGAAGGTAAATATCACAAAGGGAAATATTGTGGCTTTTAAAACAATAAGTGTTGAAAAGCACAGATGTACGCATTTGCATGGGAGGTAACTGATTAAAATATCCCATTCTGACTTCATGCTGCTTAGAGAGAACTCAGGGCACGGTCGAACCAAGACAGGAAACAAGATTCAGTGCAATGCAGATTCTTCTGGACCCTGGAGTCTATGCATGTCAAAATTGATAGATATATGTAGGAGGTTAACTGCTTTACTGATATTAATCCCGCTTTAAAAAGAGCAAAAGGAAAAAAAAATACCTCCCTGGATTCCCTAAAAGGATCATTTTAATGATGCTGTGTAATTTTGCAAGGCCCATTCTTAATATTTGGTGAGCAAAAATTTTTGTGCTTCTATTACCAGCAGAAGTCATGTATTCACAACAAAGGCAATATACTCTGTTCGTTGTTTACCAGAAAGATAAACAGGCATGAGCTGTGCAAGTTCCTAGAAGAAAGTTCCATTGCTCAAAGGGCCACAGAGGGCAGGAATGTGCTCCCTCCATGGAGGCACACCTAGGGAGGGCTCACTGTGGCCCAGGTGCAGTGCAAGTCTGGGGAACACCAATATGAAGATGAAACGCAACTGCTGACCTCAGAAGGCTTAGGCTAAACACGAATAGCAATTACAGACTGAGAGAAATGCTAAGAGTGGAAGTGAACGATGCAGTAAATAGCAAGAAGTGAGAGCCTTTCTGATGGGGAGGACAGGGAGGAGATTCAGGCCAAGACATAGCATCAGCTAGGTAAGAAGTAGAGTGGAGGGGAGAGACAGGAAAACACTCCGAGCCAAGAGGACAGCTGCATCAAGGCCCACCTAGGAAACAAACCAGAGGGAATACAAGCTCAGGAATAGTTTCTGTGGATTTTGCAGAGTGGAGAAAGTGAGCCAAGTATGCTGAGGGGATGCAGAGAGGCAAGAGGGAGGGAGAAACACAGGAACGGGTGAGGTGACCGAAACCCAGAGCCTGCAGAGCTGAGGCCAGACCTCTGAGGATGGCACCACCAGTGATTCTGGTGCTGGGGCCTCTGATCAGGTGCCATAAGGTTGGTGCTGGAAGCACCAAACAACAGACAAGAGGCTGGTCCACTACTGCACACGGGGATGCATGGCCATGCCAGGTCCACATTGGAGAGGGGAGAATTCGAGGGCAGGTCTGGGGCCAATGGACAACTGTTGACTGGCCAGTGAGGCGGGCACAGAGGAAGGATCTGTGGCCAGAATGTGGGGAGACTTGAGATCAAAGAAGCAAGACAGATCCAGCCACGCCTCACATCCTTAGCCTGGAGTTTGGGTTTAAGCACAAGAGGAAATGGTTGAGGGACTTTGAAGTGAGTAACAGCAATGGTAATGGTGCTCTTCAGCGTAGCAGCAGCCACAGCGGCTGTTATTTATTGTGAGCTTGCAATGTGCCCAGCCCTACTCTAAGTGTTTTGCTTGTAACTCTCACAGTCATCCTATGTGCAGAAACTCTTAGCCCCCTCACTTTTTCTTTTTTTTTCTTCTTTTCGTTTTTCGTTTTTTTGAGTTTTGCTCTTGTTGCCCAGGCTGAAGTGGAATGGCGTGATCTTGACTCACTGCAACCTCCGCCTCCCGGGTTCAAGCAATTCTCCTGCCTCAGCCTCCCAAGTAGCTGACACTATAGGCATGTGCCACCATGCCGGGCTAATTTTTTTATTTTTCGTAGAGATGAGGTTTCACCATGTTGTTCAGGCTGGTCTCAAACTCCTGACCTCAGGTGATCCACCTGCCTCAGCCTCCCAAAGTGCTGGGATTACAGGCATGAGCCACTGCGCCCAGCCACTTTTAGCTCCTTTTTATAGAAAGAACCAAGCCACAGAGAAGCTGAGTAATTTGCTAAAGGTCACACCACTAGGAAGGGGTGGGAGAAAGATTGGAAAGATGTGCATATAATTATCTATGACCAGATTATTTACTAAGTAAATAAAGCACTCAGGCTGCTGAGTGGAAATTACATTGAGGGATGCAGGCAGGCTAATAGTTATTGCTGAAAATAAGGTAAGATGAATCCCTTACTGAAATTAAGGAACCACTGCAGTATGGAGTTTGCCGGAATAGGTTTCTCTACACAAATGGATTCCGTGGTAAAAGACATTGGGAAAACACTGCGTACCTTCACTCCTCTTAGAAGCTCACAATATACATTAACGTGTTAAATCTTCCTAGAAGTCCTACAATAAAGAAACGTGTTTCAACATTAAAATAATTATTATCATCATTCCCACTGAAAATAAAGATTAAAAATGGCACTAGGCTGCCATGCAAAGGTCAGCCACAACACAGAAATGATGGGTAAGTTCAAGTTGAAATAAAGATTCCGCTTCAGAGACACAGACCATCCCCTCTCATGGGCGAAGTCTTCAGTGTGTGTGCCAGCAGCTCAGAGTTCGATTAACTGGGGCATGGGGGCAGCAGTCATGCAGGGAAATATGGAAACATGCCAGCAAGACATCCAGAGTCAAAAGATAGCCCCTGCACTGAGTGAGTTTCCTTTGATATGGGGGGCAGTTATGAGTACTGCTCATACCTGAAAAACATAAACCCAAGTTCCGGTGCAACCCAGAGACACATGCCATTAAAACAGTAGATTTTCCAGGACACAATGATCTCTCCTTTCACCTAATGAAATAATCCACATGTCACATAGTATGTTTATGATACAGAGACCTGCCCTAGTGCTATGGTAGTTGGGAATGGCACCCAATGAGCTCTGCCTGACTTGGAGCAAGGGACCCATCTTGGGATCCCTTTGGGAAAAAAAAAAGCAAAGATTTAGGCCTCAAAGGAAGGTCAGAACTAACATCAGAACCAATCTCACTGGTCTGGAGATTTACCATAGGACGTTGGGATCCCTAGCTCCCAGTTGACTTAACTGGCCATAAGTAGGCCATGTGCATCTAACCCTGTGTGTGGTGATATTTGTGTGTGTGTACACATCTGTCAAAGACTGTCCATAACCAGGGTGAGCCAAGGAGACCAGGTCTGGAGAAGGGCCTTATAAAACTTTACATCATAAAGAAGTACTGGATTATCTGCTATTTCTGGATTGGTCTGCAGAGTAAAGGAAACACAAATGGTATCTGCAACCTTGCAAGAAATGTATTTGCTCAGGAGAATTTCAGTCTAATTGTGTACTAAGACCCAGTACAGTTTGAAAGTTTTGATTAAATTTGATAAACCTACAGGCAGCTGGACTTAATAGTCCTTTGCAGTTTGCTTCCTCCTAATTAAAAACATAATTCTTAAACAGTCACAGTAACATGCTTTTCTGTTAACTCAACATATACTACAGGACTAGGGGAAACAAGAGTACCTAAAGGTTAGCATTTATTAAATCGCACGAGCATGATGCATTTAGAGTTTGTAAGTAGCGGTAAAATATATTTAGAAAATGTAACTAAATGCAACTTTGATTAGTGACCAGCAATATTTCTGATTACACTAAATAGACTATACTTTTTAGTAATTAAGTGGATACCTTTTCGTAATTTAATATTTGGCATTAGATGAATGGGGGAAATGAAGATGCCCTTTGCCAAATAAGTACTTTGTCTCCTTAGAGCAGACAATATAAAGAATTGTTGCAGTTAACACGTCATGTCCAGTACTACTTCAATTGCAGGCCCAAGGTTTAAGAGGAAATAGAGACTTCTGTTTACAATTCAGAGATGTAGAGCACTGGAAAGAATATAGTTCCCACCATGTAATAAAAAGGCTGTACAAGGCCAGGTGCAGTGGCTTACACCTGCAATCCCAGCATTTGGGAGGCCGAGGTGGGCGGATCGCTTAAGTTCAGGAGTTTGAGACCAACCTGGCCAATGTGGTGAAACCCTGTATCTACTAAAACAAAATAATAAATAAATAATAAATTTGCCAGGCGTATTGGCGGGCACCTGTAATCCCAGCTACTTGGGAAGCTGAGGCAGGAGAATCCCTTGAATCCTGGAGGCGGAGGTTGCAGTAAGCCAAGATTGCGCCACTGCACTCCAGTCTGGGTGACAAAGCAAGACTTCATCTCAAAAAAAATAAAAAAATAAAAATGTTAAATTTAAAAAAATTTAAAAGCTGTACAAACTTCAAATAAATGACTTTTGAAAATTCATTAGAAAGATTTGGTCACAGAGTAAACAATTGGCAGGAAATCTAAAGAGAGACAAGTACCCTCAGAGAAACAGAACCTGAGTACTGGCTTACCCGGTATAGATACCACTGAACACCACAGAATCTGGTAAAAAGATGAAAGTACGCATCTTTAACAAATCACTAAAGGCTGAGTTAGGGCTAATGAGAACATGTGAAGCCTCTATGGACAGAAGACCTGGATGAAAGGTGTTATTACCTCTTGGAGGCCTTTTCTCCACGAATCCACCAAGTGCCCACAGCTGGCATCAGGGGAATCTTGAGAAAGCTCAGAGGTGGTACTGGCTGGTGAGTGTGTGGATGGTAGGAGGGAGAAACTGTAGCCACCCAAGGGCTCTGGGGAATCTCATCGTAAGTGGGAGAAGAATAGACTCTGCCAAAACTTATCTTCCCTAAGGAACAAAAGTCTTAATCTGCATGGGAAGGGCATCAAAATATAGCCTATGGGCAAAAACAGACACCCCCTGAAACTTCAGGAAAGGACAGAGGAGAAAAGAGATGTCATACCCCCGCAGAAGGGGCAAGAATGTGTGCTAAGACAGGGTTACATATGGAGTAAGTACAGGAACACTTACGAAGACCACCCTTTCAAGGTCAGGTTCCCAGTGCCTGCCTGGGACTAAGGATTAACCAGGACAGCGGAGGAAGCTCCCTTCTGCCACTCACAACCAGGCTAACAAGCAGTGAGGAAAAAATCGTGGTCAAAAACATCTGGGGGATCTGCAAGAGACAAACTATCTGTGGAGAAGTGTAAAGAAACAGCCCAACGCCAAGTGGGGAGACAAGCAGAAGGTAACACTACAGGAGTTTGAAGCTTTCCGGGTGTATTGATGGTAACCATGGCAACAACAAACTTCACATCCATCCTAATTCCTAAAGAGACTGACACAAAAGTCCACACCAAAGATCCAGCAGAAGGAAAATTATGCTCATTTCTGAGCATAACATGTACATGCCCAGTATTACTATCCTATAAAACATCAAGCTTCCAACAACAAAAAAATTACACAGTGTACAAAAAGGAAAGAACAAACACAGTCTGAAGAGACAAAACAATGAGAAGAACCAGACTTAGATATGACACATGGACTGGAACTATTAGGCAGGGATTTCAAAAATCACTATGATTAATATGCTAATGAATGTTATAATGGAATGGAAATTGTAATGAAAATCCAAATATCATCCAAATTGTAATGGAACATGCAAAATCAGACAGGTAATTTTAGCAGAGAGATTGAAACTGTAATAAAGAAACACAAAAATGCTAGGGATAAAAACTAAAACAGTAAAGAAATGAAGAATGCCTCCAGTGGACTCATTATCAGATTTAACACAATTGAGGAAAAACTCAATGAACTTGAAAATAGGTCACACTGAAATGCAAAGAGAAAAAAGATAACAAAGAGTAAAATAACAAATGCTAGATTTTTGTTAACAAATAACAAAAAGCAAAAACAGAACAAGGCATCTAAGAATTGAAGTAAAACATCAAATGGTCAAACATAACCTGTATTGGAATCCCAGAAGGAAACATGAGAAAAGCTGAAGAAAGTGAAGCTCCAAAACACATGAGGCAAAAACTGATGGAATCGGGGGGAAAGAGTGAGTTCAGTTATAGATGGAGAAGTTCACTGGCTGCTTTTCATAATGGATACAACAACTAGACATAAGCAAGGATATAGATTGGATTAACATTATCAAACAACTTGACATCTGACAACAATAACACTCCACACATCAACAGAATATACATTCTTCTCTAGCACACATGAGGATAGGCCATCTGCTCTGCCATAAAACAGACCACCCTTGGTCAATTTTAAAAGACACAGTACGTATTCTTTGTGGGGGCCATAGGCTCCGAAAAGTCACTGACATGAGGCTGATTGATTAATAAGAGAAAAAGCTGTAAAACAAAAATAAAATTCTAAGCTCCCCTGACTGACTGATGGACCTTCTTCTTGGCCAAGGTCATTCCCAAGTTAACCTGAAAAATGAGTTCCAGCCATAATGGGAAGCAGGGGGTCAGACATGCCTCATCATACCCTCCTCCCGTTGGAATTCAGGCACAGCTGACCAGCATTAACATCAAAACAGAGACCTTAAAACTGATAGAACACACTCATTGTGTGATAAGAAACAGTTACAATTGATTCTCTCTGAAGCCTGCTACCTGGAGGCTTCATCTGCACAATAAGAAACTTGGTTTCCACAAAAATCCGTTATCTTAACCCAGACACTCTCTTCTATTAATTTCAGGTCTTAAGTGGGAGACCTGAAATTAATAGAAGAGAGTGTCTGGGTTAAGATAAGGGATTGAAATAACTCTTTCAGCCAATTGCCAATCAGAAAATCTTTGAATCCATACGTGACCTGGAAGCCCCTGCTTTCAGTTGTCCCATCTTTCTGGACTGAACCAGTGTTCCATCCTGACCACCTTGGACACCTGTTCTCAGGATATCCTGGGGCTGTGTCACATGCCATTGGTCATTCATATTTGGCTCAGAATAAATCTCTTCAAATATTTTGAAGAGTTTGACTCTTTTCATTGACAAAACATACAAATTTATTTAATGTGTGTACATGGGAGCCTTCAGAATGAAGATCCAACCCAACAATAAGATACAGAAGTTTATATACCATCCTGAGGCCACAGAAAAAAACACAGACTCAATGTGGCCAACATCAGGTTATGCTGGTAACTCAAGTTTAGTGGCAAGACAGATGACAGGAGAGAGAAAGGAAGAGGCATGGCTAGCAAAGGGTGGCCTTGTTATGTAGATTAAGCCTCCCTCAGAGAGAATAGAGAGTAACTGTTTCTTTTCAGACTTTTAAGGATGTCAGATTCCATCCTCTCCTGGATTAGAAAGGCACAGAAAGGGGAGGCAGGCTGCATTAATGGAGATTCTCTACAGTTGCAAATTTCTCCCACTTGAGTCAGCTAGCCCTGATGCAGTCATTTCAAATATGTCAGGGAATTATATTTTGGAGTAAAATATTTTGAATTATTTTCCCTTCAATCATAATGCAATTAAATTAGCAACCAGCAACAGAAAAAAATTAAGAAATCTACAAATATTTGGAGATTAAATAACATACTTTAAATCACACATAGTTCAAAGAGAAAATCACAAGGGGACTCAGAAACTATTTTGAGCTGAATGGAAAGAAAAATTCAACTCATCACAATTTATTGGATGTAGTGAAATCAGAGCTTAGAAAAAATTTTTAGTTGTAAAAGATGATATTAGAAATGATGAATTCTCTCAACTTGATAATCTAAACTTTCACCTTAAGAATTGAGGAGAAAGCCAGGCACGGTGGCTCACACCTATAATCTCAGCACTTTGGGAGGCCAAGGTGGCAGATCATGAGGTCAGGAGATTGAGACCATCCTCGCTAACACAGTGAAACTCCATCTCTACTAAAAACACACACAAAAAATTAGCCGGGCTTGGTAGCAGGCACCTGTAGCCCCAGCTACTTGGGAGGCTGAGGCAGGAGAATGGTGTGTAACCGGGAGGCGGAGCTTGCAGTGAGCCAAGATTGCACCTCTGCACTCCAGCCTGAGTGACAGAGCAAGACTCCGTCTCAAACAACAACAACAACAAAAAACAGATGTGGTGGTGCATGCCAGTAATCCCAGCTACTCAGGAGGCTGAGGCAGGAGAATCGCTTGAACCTAGGAGGCAGAGGCTGCAGTGAGCCAAGATTGTACCACTGAACTCCAGCCTGGTGACAGAGCAAGATATGTCTCAAAATAAAAATTAAAAAAAGGAAAAGAAATACTAAACATTAAAGGAGAAATGAAAAAGAAACCCAGAAAATTAATAAAGTCAATCAATCCAAAAGTTGATATATTGAAAAGATAAACAACATTAACAAATCTTTAGCTATTCTGACAAAAAAAATTAGGAATAAAGACTCAAATTACCAAAATTAAATATGAATTAGAGGTCATCACTACTGACCCTGCAGAATTTTAAAATATTGTAAGGGAACACTATAACAAATTTATGCCACTATATTAGACAACTTGGACAAGTTTGAAAAATTCCTAGAAAGACACAAGACTGACCATGAAGAAATAGAAAATCTGAATAAATCTATGACAAGTGAAGAAATTCAATAAACAATTAAACAGTCTTCCCACAAAGAATAGGGCAGGTCCTGATGGTCTAATTAGTAAAATGCAGCAAACATGTAAAGAAAAAATAGAACAAACTTTCACAAAATCATCCAGAAAAATAAAGGATGAGCACTTCCCGACTTATTTTATTAGGGCAGCATTATGCTGATACTAAAGCCAGAAAAAGAAAACTACAGACCGATAACTTCATGAACGTAGATGCAAAAATCAACAAAATATTAGCAAACCACTTCTAGCAACAAATAAAAAGGATTATAAATATGACAAAGTGGTATTTATCCCAGGAATGCAAGATTGGTTTAACATGCAAAAATAGTTAACATAATACAAAATATTAATATAATGAAAGACAAAATCCACAAAATTATCTCAATAGATACAGTAAAAGCATTTGACAAAATCCAACACCCATTAATGATAAAAGCTCTCAATGAATTAGGATAGAAGAAAACTTCCTTAATCTGATAATAGACATCTAGGAAGAACCTGTAGCTCACATTATACTTAATGAGAAATGCCTGGAGATTTTTCCAGTAATACCAGAAACGCAGTAGAGGTGTCCACTCATGCCGCTTCTATTCAAATCGCAGTGAACATTCTATCCAGTGCAACCTAGCAAAAATATATTTAAAATGCCACCCCGACTGCAAAAAAAAAGACATAAAACTGTCTTTATCTAAAAATGACATTATCCAATAATCCTAAAAATTACACACACACACGCACACACAAGGTTCAGCAAGGTTGCAAGATGCAAGATCAATATACACAAATTAATTGCATTTCTATATATAAAAATAAACAATATGGAAATAAAAAATAAAATTCTAATTACAATAACCTCAAAATGGCAAAATACTTAGGAATACATTTAACAAAAGTACAGTTTTGCTGAAAGAAATTAAATGCAATCTGAGTAAGAAATATTCCATGTTCATGGATTGTGAGACTGGATGTTACTAAGTTAATGATTCTCCCTAAGTTTATCTAAAGATTAAATGTCACCCAATTGAAAGTTAAGTAGACATTGTGTTTATGCATAAATGGTACAATGATTCAAAAATTAATGTAAAAAAGCGAAGGTCCCAGAATTGTCAAACAATGTTGGAAAAGAAACATAAAGTTGAAGAAGCTTTCCTTCCTGATTTCAAAGTTTACCATAAAGCTACACTACTCAAGACAATCTATTCATGCTGGCACATGAATAGATGGTAAGTTAATGGTGCAGAACTGAGTGTCCAGAAATAAAACTTTTCATTGATGAACAATTAATGTATGACAGTGGTACCAATTTAACGGAGAAAAGGGTAGTCTTCAAAGAATGCTACTGAAACAAGTGAATAGACACATTCGAAGATTTGAACTTAGATTCTGACCTTATGCCATACATAAACATTAACTCAAACTAGGTCAAAGACTTAAATGTAAGTACTAAGTGTATAAAACTTTTAGAAGAAAACATAGGAAAAAAGTCATGGTCTTGGGGTAAGCAAAGATTAAGAGAGATTAAGAAAACTATCAAGAAACTTTTGCCTAAAAAATCCATTAAAAAGTGATGTTTAATTCATCAACATTTTGTGAACTGCACATATTAAAAGTCACCATTAAACAAGTGAATAGGCAAGAAACAGAGTGGAAGAAAATATTTTCCAATCATGTATCTACTAAAGAACTTGCATCCAGAATAGACAAATAATTTTGCCACTCACTAACAAGAAGACCACATATTTTATGATTCCACATGTACACAATGTCCAGAAAAGACAAACCAGCAAAGACGGAAAGTAGATTATTGGCTGGCTGGGGTGGGGATGAGAAGGCAGAATTCCCGCAAATCAGATGGGGGATAATCTTGGAGTAATGGACGTTTTCTAAAACTGGATTGTGCTGATGGTTGCAAAGCTGCAAATTTTCTAAAACGTATTACACATTAAAAATAAATTGCATGGTATATAAATTTTACCTCAAAAATGTGTCAGAAAGAAGTAGGTAAGCGTAATAATCTTATATCCATTTTTTAAAATTGAATTTTTAGTTAAAATTCTTACCTCAAAGAAATCTTCAGGCTCAGGTGGTCTCACTGGTAAAGTCCACCAAACATTTAGGGAAAAAAATTATACCAATTCTTCACCATCACTTTCAAGAAATAGGAGAGAAGGGAATTTTCTCTAAATGATTGTATTAGGCTAGCATTACTCTAATACCAAATCCAAAGACCTTACAAGAAAGACAACTGACCTTATACCATACATAAATACCCATGTTCCTCATGGAGTTAGATACAGTTACACAAAATATTAACCAATCAAAGTCACTGATATCTAGAAAGGATCTAGACTATATTAGTCAGGGCTCTCCAGAAAAGCAGAACATACACATACACACACACAAACACAAGCACACACTCACAGGTTGGGCATCCTAATCCAAAAATCCAAAATCCAAAACTGTGTGTGCCGACATGTTGCTCAAAGGAAATGCTTGTGGGTGCATTTTGGATTAGAAATTCTCAACAGAGGAACACCAGCAGCCCAGTACTTATACAGAAATGCTCAACTGGTAAGTATAATGAACATATTCCAAATCAAAAAAAATTATATACATACACATATATGAGTATATATGTGTCCATATATATGCATATACATAAATATATATGTATATATAGAGAGAGTTATTATGAGAAACTGGCTTATGCAATTCTGGAGGCTGTGAAGTTTTACAATCTGCTATATACAAGCTGGAGACCTATGGGAACAGGTGGTGTAATTCAGTCCAAATCAGACAGCCTGAGAACCAGGGGAGCGGATGGTGTAAGTCTCAGTCTGAAGGCAGGAGAAGACAAGATGTCCCAACACAAGCAGTAAGGCAGAAAAGAAGGGAGTGGCTTCCACCTTTCTCCTCTGTTTGCTCCACTCTGGTCCTCAATGGATTATTGCATGATGCCCGTCCACATTGGGAAGGACAGTCTATGGTACCAAGTCCACCAACTCAAATGCTAATCTCATATCCAGAGACTCTCACAGACACACTCAGAAATAATGTTTAATCTGGTCACCCCATGGTACAGCCAAATTGCCACATGAAATTAACCATCACACAGGCCAAGTGGGGTTTATCCCAGGAATGCAAGGCTTATTTAATATTCAAACATCAATCAGTGTGATATGCTACATTAACAGACTGAGAAAAAACAAAGGATCATCTTAAAGGATGCAGAAAAAAATCATTTGACAAAACTCAGCATATAGTCACGATAAAAACGTTCAGCAATCTAGAAAAAAAAGAGATCTTGTAACAAACAGTATCTACAACAAACCTACAGCCAACGTCATTTATAATAATAAGACGTTCAATACTTTCTCCCTAAGACTGAGAACAAGACACGCACCTCCTCTCTCACCGTTCCTATTGAACATTGTTTTTGGAATCCAAATCAGTGCAACAAGAAAATAAATAAAATACATACAATTTGGAAGGAATAAATTAAACGGTCTCTGCTTATATACGACATGATTGTCTATTTAGGAAATCTCAAAAAATCTACAAAAATCGTTTAAAACTAATAAGAGAGCTTAGCAAAATTGTAGAGAACAATAACAATGTATAAAACTCAGTCCCATTCCTATATACCAATGTACCAATTAGAATCTGAAATTTAAAAAAAATGCCATTTACAACAGCACAAAAACATAAGTACTTAGAAATAAATCTAACAAAATATGATCATAGGTTGAATGTGAAAACGTACAAAACACTGAGGAAAGAAATCAAATACAAGGTATTTAAAGAGAGAGATTTTGTTCACGGTTTGAAACACTCAAAATTGTTGAGGTCAGTTTTCTCCCAAATTGATCTATAGATTCAATGCAACCTCAATCAAAATCCCAGCCAGCTTTTTTTTTTTTTTTAAATAGAAATCAACAAAATAATTTCAAAATTTGTATGGAAAGGCAAAGGATCTTGAATAGACAAAGCAATAATGAAAGACCAAAATTGGATCTCACAAGAACCAGTTTTATGGCTTCCTGTAAAGTTACATTAATCATATTGTGCCAAGACAAATGTAAATGCATATGCAAAAAAAGTAAAATAAAATAAACTTGTATGAAACTCAAACTGGATAGACTTTAGTGGAAAATATTAAACTATGCAATTTCTAGAAGAAAACAAAATAGTGAACCTCTTGATCTTGGGTTAAGAAAGAAATAAAAATAGGATAAATGACATTTAAAATATCGGGAATAAAAGAGAAGCTATCACTACAGATTCTAGAGTAATAACTTGTTATGTACAAATAATTTGTTTTGAACAATGTTCTGCCAGTAAATGTGGCAAGTTAACAAAAATGGGTAAATTCCTTGAAAGGCACAGCTTGCCTAAACAGGCACCGGAAAAACATACAAACCCGAATCACTTTATATCTATTGAAGACATCAAATTTATAATAAAAATTTTCTACAAAGAAAACTTGGGGCCTAAATGATTTTACTCCTGAATTCTATGAATCATTTAAGACAGAGGTGATGTCAATCTTATAGAAAATCTTCAGTGAAAAAAGAGGAGTAGGGAATACTTCCCAATTTCTTTTATGAAGACGAAATAATCCTGATCCGAAAACTTTACAAAGATCGATTGAACACAAATGCAAAAAGACGAAGAGAAGAAATGATGAAAAATGAACACTTTAAAGCTTAAGTGTGAAAAACCATGCTGCCCTCTATATGCTGTCAGGCATCTTTGATCGATCAAAATATCTTCATCCTAGGGCTTCTCTGTTCCTATTTCTTCAGTTAATGTACTTAATTTTTAAAAACGCTAATGAAAAAGTCTCTTAAAAGGAGATCTTTTAAAAGTGGCAAGGGATGCATTTTATTTGGGTGTGGCACACAGTGGCAAACATGGCATATGTGCTGCTCCCCGACCCTGTCATGCCTCTGGCCAGTAAAACGTGTCTAAGCCCGGATTCCTACAGAACAATCCATGCAGCCACCTTAGAGTGGCTCAGCACCTTAGAACTGACTAGAAAATAAGGAGGTAACGTGGCAACTGCCTAGCTGTTTGTATTGAGACGGTCGCCCCGAACTAAAATCACGATGAGGTACCATCTTACACCAGTCAGAATGGCATTGATTGATTGATTGAGACGGAGTCTTGCTCTTTCGTCGAGGCTGGAGCACAGTGGCGCCATCTCCGCTCACTGCAAGCTCTGCCTCCCGGGTTCACGCCATTCTCCTGCCTTAGCCTCCCAAGTAGCTGGGACTACAGGTGCCGCCACCACGCCCAGCTAATTTTTTGTATTTGTAGTAGAGACGGGGCTTCACCGTGTTAGCCAGGATGGTCTTGATCTCCTGACCTCGTGATCCACCTGCCTTGGCCTCCCAAAGTGCTGGGATCACAGGCGTGAGCCACCATGCCCGGCTCAGAATGGCTATTATTAAAAAGACAACAAATAGTAGATGTTGGGGAGGATGTGGAGAGCAGGGTACTCGTATGCACTGTTGGTGGGAATATGTAAATTGGTACAACCTCTATGGAAAGCAGTATGGAGATTTCTCAAAGAAATAAAAATAGATCTACCATTTGATCCAGCAATCCTACTACTGGCTATCTACCCAAAGGGAAATTAATTATTATATTAGAAAGATACCTGGACTCTTAGGTTTGTCACAGCACTGTTCACAATAGCAAAGATACGGAAACAATCTAAGTGACCCTCAAGCAATGACTGGATAAAGAAACTGTGGGGTATAAAGAAACCAGGCGTGGTGGCTCATGCCTGTAATCCTAGCACTTCAGGAGGCTGAGGCAGGCAGATCACCTGAGGTTGAGAGTTTGAGACCAGCCTGACCAACATGGAGAAAACCCATCTCTACTAAAAATACAAAATTAGCCAGACGTGGTGGTGAATGCCTGTAATCTCAGCTACTCGAGAGGCTGAGGCAGGAGAATTGCTTGAACCTGGGAAGTGGAGGTTATGATGAGCCAAGATCACACCATTGCACTCCAGCCTGGGCGCCAAGACTGAAACTCCATCTCTAAATAAATAAATAAATAAATAAAATGTGCGTTATAAACCCAATGGAATACTATTCAGGCAGTACAAAAAGAATCATGTATTTTGTAGTGACATGGATGGAACTGGAGGCCGTTATCTTAAGTGAGACAAGTCAGACACAGAAAGACAGATTCCACATACTCCCACTTATAGGTGGAAGCTAAACAGTGTGTACACAGGGACATAGAGTGTGGAATGATAGACACTGGAGACTGTAAAGGATGGGGGAGGGAGGAACATGGATGATAAGATGGGTACAATGTATACTATTTGAGTAACAGATATCTTAAAAGCCCTGACTTCACAAAATGACACTTGTAATTTATGTGAATTTTCAAGTTTTTCAAATTAAATTTTCCCTTTATTATGGTTATAGAACTTTTATCGCAGTGCATAGTTTACAACAAGGTTAAAACCAAGGCCACGTATTTCTGAGGAACAGGACGGCAAAAGATTGCGGAGTTGGTGATCACCAGGTATACCACAAGGGGATTCCTTTCTGTAGTAGGTAAGGCCCTAGAGGGACAGAACCCAGCCCCAGGATGCAGGCGTAGCGGAAGAGAGCAGGCTACAGCCTTCCTTCCCCACACTCCGATTTATGGTGGGAAGGCTTCGAGATGGAACAGTGGAACTGCCATGTGCCAGAGACTTGGGTAGAGTGAGATGGGGCTGAGTCCCAGCAGTGTATCCACACCACAGAAGAAATCAAGTCCTGAATATGGTCACTGAGACAGTTGTGTATCCACTTCGAAGTCGTGATGATTCGAATGTTGGTACACGAACAAGACATTTGGTCAACAGTTGCAGATGGCAGAGACAGACGCCGCCACATAACCCTGTGTTAAGTGAACATCTTAGTTGGAATTAGGCTGGGGACAAGGCTGTTCACCAAAGTTCCGTTAGCTTAGTTAGTTGCTCACCATAGTTTTGGGTTTAACATTAAACACTAACATTGCATTTACATACTTATCACTAAAAAGGTGCTAATTAAATTCAAATCAGGGATGGTAAATGCATCTCATTTCATATAAATACTCTGACCACTCGGAGGTGGCTTGCATGGATTGTTCTGCAGGAATCAGGGCTACAACCTGTTACTGTGCCGGCCAGGGACAGGGTGGGGTGGGGTGACAGCACATATAGCACGTCTGACTCTGTGTGCCACACCCAAATAAATGCATCCCTTGCCATTTTTTAAAGATCTCCTTTTAAGAGACTGCTTTTCATTAGCATTTTGTAAGTAGGTAGGTCAACTGAAGAAATAGGAAAAGAGAGTCCCTGGGATGAAGATACTTGGATCAATCAAAAGATGCCTGATAGCATAGAAAGGACAGCATGGTTTTCCACATTTGAGCTTTAGAGCGTTCATTTTTTATCATTTCTTCTCTTTGTCTTTATGTTCAGGTCGATCTTTTTAATTTAACTGTGTATATTAGACTATGCGTTTCTTTCAGGGCAAGACAGTGTCGTTTTCTCAGGTACTAGCAAGGGTTGAGCACCTGGCGATGAGATTTATGCATCGTAAATACGGGATAGGAATAGGGGCTCTAAACCTTGTACTGGCCAGAAATCTAAAGGAGTAGAGATAGTGGTGTGTGAAGGATTACAATGAGACACACTTTCAATATTCTGGCCTCATCGCACCATTTACATGGTCTGTTTTACACGGTGTTATCTGTGACTACATTTGCAACATAAATTAATGTATGTCCTATCAATTAAACAAAATTTGTTAAACACCCACTCTCTCTCATGCAGTGTGTACACCCCTCTGGACTAGCAAATGGGAAGGAAACCCCATTATTGGCTTCAAAATATATGTGCAAGAAACAATGAGATTATCAAACGGAATTCCACTGAAACATAGAGCAGTCAACCAATGAGATATATTTTCCTAGATTTCCTTTTGAACATCTGACATACAAATATGATACATAAAGTGGCCCTTAAAAGGCCGGGCGTGGTGGCTCACGCCTGTAATCCCAGCACTGTGGGAGGCCAAGGCGGGCAGATTACAAGGTCAGGAGATCGAGACCATCCTGGCTAACACGGTGAAACCCCGTCTCTACTAAAAATACAAAAAATTAGCCGGGCGTGGTGGCGGGCCCCTGTAGTCCCAGCTACTGGGGAGGCTGAGGCAGGAGAAAGGTGTGAACCCAGGGGCAGAGTTTGCAGTGAGCTGAGATGATCTCATTGCACTCCAGCCTGGGCGACAGAGAGAGACTCTGTCTCAAAAAAAAAAAAAAAAGAAAAAGAAAAAAAATAAAATAAAAGGCCTTACATTAACCAGAAAAAAATTGATACTACATGCAATGGTTGCTGTTTACCCCCAACCAGCAGTTTGAGGACTACCCAGTGGAAGTGACGGAAAGGCAAGGCTGGCATTCTCCGTGCACTCCACCTCCTGCCAGGGCGAGGGCGGTCATGGAAGGAGCAGGCGTTTCTTGCGTTCTCACCATGCTCCAGTCATTGTGGAAGGACACAGCCGTGGACAAGGCAGAACATGCCTGCGCCTTTGTGGAGACGGATGGTGCACTTGGCTGGTTTGCTTTGTTCAGTGTGTGTTGTGTTTAACCAACATAACTTATTGGAGAGCACAGGAAAGGGCACCCGTGTGTTACTGACTGATGGGCTCTGGCCGTTTTCACCACCGTTAAGATGATCACCGCAAGGGCAAGGGAGTGTGAAGCTTCTCAGCCTGTGAGAGGTCTCAGGAGGAGAAGGGTCTGCTCCCCAAAAGCCCTAATCCGTTCTCATTGCGGGTGGGGAGCTCTGCAGGGGAGCGCTGACTTGTCAATGGAGCTCGTCTTGCACACATGCATTTTATATTCATGCTGAAAGAGCAGATTCAGTGATATTTGTTAGGGGATAGTTGATCTAATGAAATAATAGGTCTTCATTTAAACTGTGAAATAATTAATGAATGTTACAGGTTGTAGAGTACAGATACAGGATATGCAGTTTGTTATCTTTTTTGTTTGTTTGGTTGGTTGTTTTGAGAGGGAGTCTCGCAGTCGCCCAGGCTGGAGTGAGTGGCGCCATCTTGGCTCACTGCAAGCTCCGCCTCCCGGGTTCCCGCCATTCTCCTGCCTCAGCCTCCCGAGTAGCTGGGACCACAGGCGCCGCCACCTCGCCCGGCTAGTTTTTTGTATTTTTACTAAAGACGGGGTTTCACCGTGTTAGCCAGGATGGTCTTGATCTCCTGACCTCGTGATCCTCCCGCCTCAGCCTCCCAAAGTGCTGGGATTACAGGCCTGAGACACCGCATCCGGCCGCAGTTTGTTATTTAACTGTTTTTTCTTGCTTAATAGGTGCAAGAAACATAAAACATGAGAAAACTACACTGCAGGTGGGAAGAACTTATTGTCCATTTGGGGACAATTCCAGGGTGAAAAGTAGTGCTTAAAATGGCTAAATGATACATATTAGGATATATTTATGTATTGGTTGATAAATCAGGTTTATTCTATGAGTAGACTTATATTTATCTCCGAAACTATTTTCAATAATAAATTATGCCCAAAGTAACACATTTATAAACATTAAAGCAAAAGTGTTTCAAAAAGTTCTTTATATTGGTTTTCTATTAAGAAATGAGTGAAATTACTATTCTTAGAATATACTTGTAATTTTTTAGGGGGAGACTGGGTCTTACTCTGTCACCCAGGCTGGAGTGCAGTGGCATGATGTCGGCTCACTGCAGCCTCAACTTCTCAGGGTCAGGTGATCCTCTTGCCTCAGCCTCCTGAGTAGCTGGGACTGCACATGCATGCCATCATGCCCAGCTAACTTCTGTATTTTTTTTTTTTTTTTAGAAATGGGGTTTTGCCATGTTGCCCAGGCTGGTCTTGAACTCCTGGACTCAAGTGATCCACCCACCTTTGCCTCCCAAAGTGCAGGATTACAGGCATGAGCCATGTGACTAGCCATAAAGTTTATAAAATTTTTAGTCATATCTGTGTCCAAATACCATTTTTCTGGTATTTTTTTCCAATGAGTGCTTTTATTAACAGTCTTTTGAAAATGGGACGGTCTACAACCTTGTTCAAAATCACATTTTATTGTCCTACATTTTAAATGATTGACAATTCATGTACCTGTATATGTCATAATATATTTTCAAACTTTTTACTATGGAACATTGCAAACATTTAAAAAAGACAGAAGAGTAGCAGGAATCCCCATGTGCTCATCACACAACTTCAATAATTATTAGCTCCCAGTTAGTCTGGTTTCATCTCTACTCACAACTAATTCTCCCCTCACATTATTATGAAGCAAATCTCTGGCATTGTGTCATTTTATTCATAAATATTTCTGTGTGTAACTCTGAAAGACAAGACTTTAAAAAACAGTCAAAATAGCATTATCACATCTAAAAACTTAAAATAATTTCTTAATATCCTCTAATATCCAGTTACTGATTAAATTTTCAGTTATCTGATTGATCATATTTTCCAGATTTCTGAATATAGATCTAAATGAGATACACATGTTGCATTTCTTGATATATCTCTTGTTTCTTTTCCTCAGTGTTCCTCCTGTATTTGCTCCTTTTTTCTTTTTTTTTTTTTACAATTTATGTTTTGAAGAAAACAAGTCATTTGTCTTGTAATGTTTTCCACAGTTTAGATTTTGTCCAGTATATTTCCTAAGTGTCTTTTACCTTGTTCCTCCATCTGCTGATTTTCCTCAAAATTGATAGATGGATTTGGTGCCTTGATTTAATTCAGACTTGATTTTGTTGATAAGACAATTTATTGGGTGGTGTTATGTTCTTCCATCAGGAAGTACTTAATGTCTAGTTGTTGTCCTTTTTGCGATTTTTAGTATCCATTGGTGATTAATGCCTAGATTCACTAGTTCTTTCAGAATTGCAAAGTGGTGATATTCTAGTTATGTAATTTCTTCTTCCTTTATTAACCAATATATTACTGTAAAGAAACAGTTCTCTGAAATATCTGTTTGCCTGTTGCAGCAGTTTGTATAGAAAGTCTTGATAGGTGCTGATCTTGCTCTTGATTTACCAGTTTTCAATAGCATCCTCTACTATTTACTGATCAAACATTTCTTATGTTAGCATTATTGTGAATTCAGGGATCTAAACATATCTGATATGTTTCAATCCATTACAGTTATTATTCTTATTGATTCTCAAATAGTCTCATTTTTAGCCAGTGAAAGCTTCTTTAAATTGGCTCTTGATTTTTTTTAAAAAGTGATGACCTTCTTTTGTTGGAATAACAAGAGTGTTCTGGGCCCATCTTGTACAATTCCTAAAATCTGACATTTCTTCAGAGTTCTGGGTCTTTTTAGCAGGAACTGGTTGTTAAAGAACACAATCCTGGTCGGGTGCGGTGGCTCACGCCTGTAATCCCAGCACTTTGGGAGGCCAAGGCAGGTGGATCACAAGGTCAAGAGATTGAGACCATCCTGGCTAACATGGTGAAACACCATCTCTACTAAAAATAAAAAATTACCTGGGTGTGGTGGCACATGCCTGTAATCCCAGCTACTCAGAAGGCTGAGGCAGGAGAATCTCTTGAACCGGGGAGGCAGAGGTTGCAGTGAACCAAGATCACACCACTGCACTCCAGCCTGGCGACAGAGTGAGACTACATCTCAAAAAAAAACAACAAACAAACAAACAAAAACCACACAATCTTTTAACTTTCTGGTAGGGTATGGGAAAGAACAACACCTGGACACCAGGAGTTCTCATAACCACTAAAGAACCATTGTTTCTTGGTATTTTTGTTTTGTTTTGTTTTTGTGGACAGGGCTAGGAAATCTTTTTTTTTTTTTTTTTTTTGAGATGGAGTCTTGCTCTGTCACCCAGGCTGGAGGGCAGTGGCGCAATCTTGGCTTACTGCAAGCTCCGCCTCCTGGGTTCATGCCATTCTCCTGCCTCAGCCTCCTGAGTAGCTGGGACTACAGGCACCCGCCACAGTGCCCAGCTAATTTTTTGTATTTTTAGTAAAGACGGGGTTTCTCCGTGGTCTCGATCTCCTGACCTTGTGATCCGCCCGCCTCGGCCTCACAGAGTGCTGGGATTACAGGTGTGAGCCACCATGCCCGGCCTTTTTTTTTTTTTTTTTTTTTTAATGATCAAAGACACCATGAGTTTCAGCTGACATTCCCAAATCAAATTTGTGACTAGAGGGTTTTTAGATAACTTCTTCTATCAATATCTTTCTCCCCTGTCTCCATGCTGAGGATACCGGTTACTGGTTCGTTTCAATCAATGTCTCCGCAGTCATTGCAGTTGTCTCTAAACTCATTCTCTAATAGATTCCGCAGGAAGGGCTCCTGGGACAATATTTTCTGAGCTCTCACATGTTCATGGAAATTTGTAGCCTATACACCTGAGAGTCAGTTGACAAGACTTTCAAGTGTACAGGCTACAAATTGCCATGAGGTCACATTTCCTTACTGGAATATCTTACTATATGTCTCTGTCTTCTGGCATAAAATATTACTGTTGAACAGGTGAACTTGTTTGCAATGTGATTTTGGCAGCATTTTCATTTTCCTGACAATCCTTTGAAAGGTAAAATAATTTAGTATATTAACTAAAAGATACTAACAGGCTAGGCGTGGTGGCTCATGCCTGTAATCCCAGCACTTTGGGAGGCTGAGGCAGGTAGATCACCTGAGGTCAGGAGTTCAAGACTAGCCTGGCCAATATGGTGCAACCCTGTCTCTACTAAATATGCCAAAATCTGTAATCCCAGCTACTTGGGAGGCTGAGGCAAGAGAAGCACTTGAACCCAGGAGGCGGAGGTTACAGTGAGCTGAGATCATGCCATTCCACTCCAAACTGGGTGACAAGTGTGAGACTCTATCGCAAAAAAAAAAAAAAAAAAAAAACAGATACTAACAGAGAAACTTAAGGAAAAGAATATTTACTACAAGTTAATGCCTTCTGAATTATTTCAAATATAGGTAATTGCTAAATAGAGCTAGGCCATTCAATCTCAAAAATCTGGCTCTGTCAAGCTCCCCCAAATTTGAATCGAAACCCTGAATATTTCCATTCACAAAGATGTGACAGAGAGAAAACAACATTGGACTCATGAAATATTCTATAAGAAACAGGTTTTTAAAAAATTCTACTTAGGTAAAGAAGTGGGAAAAATTCAAATTAAAAGTAACGGAAAGATTAATCTAGACCAAAGGGTAAGATGGGAAAAGAGAAATAAAAAAGAAAAATGTATCTTATTACAGGTTTTACTGTTGCTGTTTTTTAATCTTTAAATTCCAGATTTATTTTTAAGTAAAAATGGAGGCCTTTTGGATGATGTTTTGAATATAATAAACATCATCTTTTAGTAAAACAGATATCCCTGTTCTTCACTTTGAACCAACATATATTATCATTCTATTTCATGCAAATAGATATTTACATTCAAAAATTTAATTGTCATATAATGTTCTCAAAACTTTATTAAAGTATACATATATATCATTGCTATAGCAAAAAAGGGCTTTCCTACACATAGCACTGTACCCTAAAGTTTTATTTAAATTTTAAAAACAGGTCTAAATTAGTTTCAATTTAGAACCTCTGCTTTGATTTTCACACCACGTGTATTTTATACCCACAGTAAAGTAGCAAATTCAGAAAAACCTTTTAAGTGCTAATAGCTCTAATAAAAGAATGGATCTTCACTTCAACTGTGAAACAGTTAATGTCATGAGTTGTAAGATACAGACACACCGTTCGCATTTTGAGTTACTTGGCTGCTCTTCTTTGCCCTTGCTTCATCATACAAACAATAATAAAGTCTAGGCAGGAATTCAGCTAAGGGTGGACTTCTTACTAGTTCGTTAGTACCCAAGGAGTGTCCACAGAACATTCAGTCACACAGGATCTGACGGCCCTGGTCAGCACGAGGCACCGCAAGAGGCAGGAGGAGGATTCTGGGTGTCATTACATTCTTTCTAAGTAGAGATCATCTTAGTGCCTTTCAATGTGTGTTACTGACTTTTTAAGAGAAGGCAGCCAGGGGCAGTGGCTCATGCCCAACTGGCTGAGGCAGGCAGATCATGAGGTCAGGAGATTAAAACCATCCTGGCTAACACAGTGAAGCCCCATCTCTACTAAAAATACAAAAAACTAGCCGGGCGTGGTGGCGGGCACCTGCAGTCCCAGCTACTCGGGAGGCTGAGGCAGGAGAATGGCGTGAACCCGGGAGGTGGAGCTTGCAGTGAGCCGAGATTGTGCCACTGCACTCCAGCCTGGGCGACAGAGCGAGACTCCGCCTCAAAAAAAAAAGAAAAAAAGGGGAGGGGGCAGGGAGGCAAAAGAACTCCTTAAGAGTTTCTCAAATGCGTTTAATTACAGAATGCTGGGGGGCCCAGATTAGCCTTGCCAGAACAGTGCCCAATGAGACCTGTGGCAGAAAAGACCGAGGAACATGTGGTTGGAAATAGAGGTGGTTATAGATGACAGACAGGAGATAGGGAGAACCGTGCTGTGAGTTTGAAAACTGAAATAAAGCAGGTTTAAAAATGGGAGAGTAAATATTGGGAACATGAACAGCTGAAACAATCTTTGGTAGTCAAAATCAGGCCGAGTGCTTCAGGATTAAATCTTGCACAGTGAGAAGTTGATGGCATCTTATTTTTAATGTGGTGCCAATAAGTAACACAGGGCTAAGTGAGTACGATAATAGGTGCACTCAAGAAAAAGGCAAGAGGCTGAGGGCAGTGGCTCACTCACACCTTTAATCCCAGCACTTTGGTTGGCAGTGGCAGGAGGATCACTTGAGTCCAGGAGCTCAAGACCAGCTCGGGTATCATAGTGAGGCCCCGTCTCTACAAACAAAACAAAATTAGAAAAAGGCAATAGAAAATATCAAATAAGAACACTATTTAAATAAATATTACCAACAAGCAAACTTGTCATCCATCAGTATGAGTTTTGGGGTCAATTTCAGATTTGCAATGGAGTTGAAAGAGGTCTTGGATCTACGGAAAGTGTCAGGAAAAAAAGACCAACGTTGATACTACCTCAGAGCTCATTCAAGATGTAGATTCTCAGACTCAGACCTTGTGACTCAAAGTCTGGATTTTAAAAGAAGCTCCTTGCAATTCATGAGAGCATTAATACACTTAAAGCATTGCTGCAAATCTGTTTCTCCACTTTGGCTACACATTATATTCACCCGGAATATTTTAAAACTTCAAATGTTCAAGTCACACTCTAGAGGAATTAATCAGGATGTGGGTGGAGTGGTGGGGGAGTTGGTCAAAGGAAGTGAGACCCACAGATCAGTAATTTTTCCAAGTTTCCCCTATGAATCCAATATGCAGGTCAAACTGGAGAATTACTAGTCTAAATACAAGCAAAATTAATGGGAGAGGTGCAGAATGAGAGTACCTATAGAGGAAGTAAATTTACCCTGTGACTTTCAGGTGCAACAAACAATATGCTTTGTTCTTTTCTAATTCCAAGAGCTGACTCTTCCCAGCCCACTTGAGTTGGTAGGGAATTCTGTCCCAATCCTAATTAAGAGCCTCTATATCCATGTCTGTAATCAGGATAATCAGGCAGCCAAAAGGAAGATATCATACCTCAGGATACATTTCAAATTAATCCAAGGACCTAAAGAGAGTTACATCATAAAACAGCTGATGGAAAACATACCAAAATATATTGCAACTTTAAAGCAGAGAAGGTCTTTCTGTCATTCAATTCTATAAGCCAAAAGAAAAAGATAAAAACAGTTACACAATCTTGTTGAGACCTTTCTCTGCTTAGAATTGCAAGTAGTGCCTTATTATCCCAGAATGTTTGGCTTGCTTTCAAGTCCGGCAGACTGTGAATTAGAATCATGTTATTACACCTAAAGGTGACCCAATAGTAAGAGAGTGACTGAAAAAGGATGTGGGATGGGTTCAGGGGCTAAAGGAAATGAGGCTGAAATGAGCGCTGAATAATTTTTATGTACTGAAAACGCAATGCCCTGGGTGAGCCATAGTGAAGTTCAAGGTCTCAGAAGTAAACACAGCTCACAATGCTGCAGAGTTGTAGAGAGGGCATCATCAGGAGACCCTGGCTGGGGAAGGGCTGTGAATGAAAGGCCAGATGCAGGACGTGCCCTCAAGGCCTTGCATCCTAATAGGGGATGGTGAGGCCAGAAAACTGTCTCCTGGCTTTCCACCTTCAGTGCTGATGTGGTTTGGCTGTGTCCCCATGCAAATCTCATTTTGAATTGTGACTCCCACAATTCCCATGTGTCATGGGAGGGATCCAGTGGGAGGTAATTGAATCATGGAGATGGGTCTTCTTCATGCTGTTCTCACAATAGTAAATAAACCTTATGAGACTTATTATGGTTTTAAAAAGGGCAGCTCCTCTGCACAAACTGTTTTTTTTTTTTTTTTTTTTGCCTGCTGCCATCCATGTAAGACGTGACTTGTTCTTCCTTGCCTGCCACCATGATTGTGAGGCATCCCCAGCCGTGTAGAACCGTAAGTCCATTAAACCTCTTTTTCTTCCCAGTATTGGGTATGACTTTATGAGCAGCATGAAAACAGACTAATACAGTAAGTTGGTACAGGGCATGGGGTGCTGCTAAAAAGACACCTAAAAATCTGGAAGCAACTTTGGAACTGGGTAACAGGCAGAGGTTGGAACAGTTTGGAGGGCTCACAAGAAGATAGAAAAATGTGGGAAAGTTTGGAACTCCCTAGAGACTTGTTGAATGACTTTGACCAAAATGCTAATAATGATATGGACAATGAAATCCAGGGTGAGGTGGTCTCAGATGGAGATGAGGAACTTGTTGGGAACTGGGCAAAGGTAACTCTTATTATGTTTCAGCAAAGAGACTGGAAGCATTTTGCCCTTGCCCTGGAGATTTGTATAACTTTAAACTTGAGAGAGATACTTTAGGGTATCTGGTGGAAGAAGTTTCTAAGCAGCAAAGCATTCAAGAAGTGACTTGGGTGCTGTTAAAGGCATTCAGTTTTAAAAGGGAAAGAGAGAATAAAAGTTTGGAATATTTGCAGCCTGACAATGTGATAGAATAGAAAACCTCATTTTCTGAAAAGAAATTCAAGCATTAATTTGCATAAGTGATGAGGAGCTGAATGTTAATCACCAAGACAATGAGGAAAATGTCTCAAGGGCATTTCACAGACCTTTGTAGTAGCCTTTCCCGTCACAGGCCCAGAGGTTTAGGAGGACAAAATGGTTTCCTGGGCCTGGCCTAGGGTCCCTTTGCTGTGTGCAGTCTAGGGACTTGGTGCCTTGTATCCCAGCTACTCCAGCCATGACTAAAAGGTGCCAACATACAGCTTGGGCTGTTGCTTCAGAGGGTGAAAGCCCCAAGCCTTGGCAACTTCCACATGGTGTTGAGCCTGCAGGTGCACAGAAGTCAAGAATTGAGGTTTGGAAACTTCCATCTCAATTTCAGAAGATGTATGGAAATGCCTGGATGCCCAGGCAAAAGTTTGCTGAAGGGACAGGGCCCTCATGGAGAACCTCTGCTAGGGCTGTGTGGAAGGGAAATGTGGGGTCAGAGCCCCGACACAGAGTCCCTACTGGGGCACTGACTAGTGGAGCTATGAGAAGAGAGCCACTATCTTCCAGACCATAGAATGGTAGATCCACTGACAGCTTGCACTGTGCACCTGGACAGGGGTGGAGCTGCCAAGACCATGAGAACCCACCTTTTGCATCAGCATGACCTGGATGTGAGACATGGAGTCAAAGGAGATCATTCTGGAACTTTAAGATTTGACTGCCCTGTTGGATTTCAGACTTGCATGGGGCCTGCAGGCCCTTTGTTTCAGACAATTTATCCCATTTGGAATGGCTGTATTTACTCAATGTCTTTACCACACTGTATCTAGGAGGTAACTAACCTGCTTTTGATTTTATAGGCTCATAGGTGGAAGGGACTTGCCTTGTCTTGGATGAGACTTTGGACTGTGGACTTTCAAGTTAATGCTTAAATGAGTTTAGACTTTGGGAGATAGTTGGGAAAGGGATGATTGGTTTTGAAATGTGAAGACATGAGATTTGGGAGTGGCCAGGGGTGGAATGATATGGTTTGGCTGTGTCTTCACCCAAATCTCATCTTGAATTGTAACTCCCACAATTCCCATGTGTCATGGGAGGGACCCAGTAGGAGGCAATTGAATCATGGGGGCAGGTCTTTCTTGTGCTGTTCTCACAATAGTGAATAAGTTTCACAAGATCTGATGGTTTTAACAAGAGTAATTCCCCTACACAAACTCTCTTATTTTTGCCTGCCGCCATCCATGTAAGACGTGACATGCTCCTTCTTGCCTGCCATCATGACTGTGAGGCATCCCCAGCCATGTGCAACTGTAAGTCCATTAAACATCTTTTTCTTCCCAGTCTCAGGTATGTCTTTATGAGCAGCCTGAAAATGCATTAATACTATAGTGATGGGAGCCATTGGAAAGAATATGATTTTTGAGCTTTCAAATTGATAAAAAAGATAATATTTTTGGGAGGTAAAGATAAGTGAACTTTAAAAATATATATATTTGCCTAGTATGAGACTATAAACTGACGCCAGCAGCCTGAACAACAGATAAACATTGGCCATTCAGTTTTGAAAGTACAAAAAATTTGCTTGTGCTTGACC
The DNA here is from genome assembly GCF_047675955.1 of Chlorocebus sabaeus. Classification (NCBI taxonomy): domain Eukaryota; kingdom Metazoa; phylum Chordata; class Mammalia; order Primates; family Cercopithecidae; genus Chlorocebus; species Chlorocebus sabaeus. The sequence continues at coordinate 2,383,941 of NC_132929.1, read as the reverse complement.
CAGAAGTTTCATTGTCAGAAATTTATTGTAAACTGGCCAGGCACAGCAGCTCATGCCTGTAATCTAAGGACTTTGGGAGCTGCTGAAGAGAGAGGATCTCTTAAAGTCAGGAGTTTGAGATCAGGGTGGGAAGCACAGCAAGATGCTCTACAAAAGATATAATAATTGACTGGGCATAGTGGTGTGCAGTTGCAGTGCCAGCTACTTGGGAGGCTGAGGCTGAAGGATTGCTTGAGGCCAGGAGTTCAAGGCTGCAGTGAGCTACAGTTACACCATTGCACTCCAGCCAGGGTGATACAGCAAGGCCCCATCTCTGAGAAATGTGTTTATAAGAATAGCTGCAGGCTGGGCATGGTGGCTCAATCCCAGCACTTTGGGAGGCCAAGGTGGGTGGATCACGAAGTCAAGAGATTGAGACGATCCTGGCCAACATGGTGAAACGCCATCTCTACTAAAAATGCAAAAATTAGCTGGGTGTCATGGTGTGCACCTGTAGCCCCAGCTACTCAGGAGGCTGAGGAAGGAGAATCGCTTGAACCCAGCAGGCAGAGGTTGCATTGAGCAAAGATTGTGCCACTGTACTCCAAACTGGCAACAGAGCAAGACTCTGTCTCAAAAATCAAAACAAACAAACAAACAAACAAAAGATTTAACAAGAAGAGGAAGTCTTAGTCAAAGCAATCAAGATAGAGAAATAAATCAAGGCATTCAAATTGGAAAAGAGGAAGTCAAACTATCTGTTTGTTAATGATATAATCGTATACCTAGAAAACCCTAAAGACTCCTCCAAAAGACTCCTAGATTTAATGTAAAAATTCAGTAAAGTCTCAGATTACAAAATGAATGTACACACATTAGCAGCACTGCTATACACCAACAACAGCCAAGTTGAAAATCAAATTAAGAACTCAATTCCTTTTACAATAGCTGTAAAAATAAAATAAAATACATAGGAATATATTTAATCAAGGAGATGAAAGATCTGTATAAGAAAAACTGTAAAACACTGTTGAAAGAAATATAGACAACACAAACAAATGGAAATACATCCCATGCTCTTGGATTGGAAGAATCAATATAATGAAAATAACAGTATTGGGACTACACTGCCCAAAGCAATCTACAGATTCAGTGCAATTCCTGTCTAAATACTAACATCATTTTTTCACAGAATTAGAAAAAACAATGTTAAAATTAATATGGAACCAAAAAAGAGCCCAATTAGCCAAAGCAATCCTAAGCAAAAGAACGAATCTGGAAGCATCACATTACCCTACTTCAAATTATACTACAAGGCTATCATAACATAAACAGTATGGTACTGGTATAAAAGTAGATACACAGACTTTTGCAACAGAATAGACAACCCAGAAATAAATCCGAACACAACCAACAGATCTTTGACAAAGCATAAACTGGGGAAAGGACACTATATTCAATAAATGGTGCCAGGAAAACTGGATAGCCACCGTAGAAGAATGAAACTGAGTTCTTATCTCTTACCATGTTAAGAAAACCAACTCAAGATGGATTGAAGACTTAAATCTAAAACCAAAACCATAAAAATTATAGAAGAAAACCTAGGACAAACTCTTCTGGACATTGGCTTTGGCAAATAATTCATGACTAAGACCCCAAAAGCAAATGCAACAAAAAGAAAAAGAAATAAGTGGGACCTAGTTAAACTAAAAAGCTTCTGCACAGTAAAAGAAATAATCATCAGAGTAAACAGACAACCCACAGAACGAGAGAAAATATTTGCAAACTCTGCATTCCACAAATAACTAATATCCAGAATTGACAAGGAACTCAAACAAATCAGCAAGGAAAAACAATCTCATCAAAAAGTGGACAAATTACATGCATAGGCATGCTTAACACTACTAATCATCAGAGAAATGCAAATTAAAACCACAGTGAGATGCCACCCGACCCTAGCCAGAATTGCCATTATTAAAAAGTCAAAAAACAATAGATGCTGGCATGGGTGTGGTGAAAAGGGAACACTTACACACTGCGGGAAGGAATGTAAATTAGTGCAACCACTATGATAAATAGTATGGAAATGTCTCAGAGAACTAAAAGTAGATCTACCATTTGGCCGAGCAATCGAGCAATCCCATCCTGGGTATCTACCCCAAGGAAAAGAAGTCATTGTATAAAAAAGACACCTGCACATATATATTTATGGCACACAACTCACAACTAAAAAGATATGGAACCAACCTAAGTGCCCATCAACTGATGAGTGAATGAAAAAAAGTATGGTATATTTATACTATGAAACACTACTCATCCATACAAAAATGTAATAATGTCTTTTGCAGCAACTTGTGTGGAGCTGGAAGCCACTATTCTAAGTGAGGCAACTCAGGAATGGAAAACCGAATACCACATGTTCTCACTTGTAAGTGGGAGCTAAGCTACGGGTATACAAAGTCATACAGGGTGGTATCATAGACATTTAAGCCTCAGAAGTGGGGAGGGTGACAGTAGGGGTAAGGGATGAAAAAAAACTGCACATTGCTTACAATGTACACTATCAGGTGATGGATGCACTAAAATCTGAGATTTCATCACTATACAATTCATCTGTGTAATCAAAAACCACTTGTACCCCTAAAGCTATTGACATTTTTTGAAGGATATGTTTAAGCATTGTTTATAATATATAAAACACCAAAAACATGCTAAATAAAACACAGTATTTCCATATAACAGGATGCTAAAAGAGCCATTCAGATTCCATATATGATTATTTATTAACATCAATTAATGTTTACAATAAAATAAAACGCAGAATACACATTGGTACATCCAGCATTATCTCATTTATGTGTTCCTGGACGTGTACCTACATGCACACATATACATCCAGAGGACATGCAAGCCAGTGCATTGTTGGTGGTTGCCTTTGGTTGGTAGGAAATACAGATTTATGGGTGATTAGTATTTGTTGATTTCTACTGTGTTCTGCAACAGCAGCATGTGTTTGTCTTGTGTAATAAAAAAGCATTATAAAAAAGAAAAACCCTGGACCAGCAAAAGTGTTTAAAGCCTATAAAACATGAATGGACAATCAGGAAGAAATAAATGACAGTTGTTCTAATAGAATCGTAAGTTTGGCTCTGAGCTCCCAGGTAACCAAATCATAAAGGGAAACATCCAGCTTTTTAATGCTTATTCCCATGAAGATTAAAATATATCATCTCTGAGGGAAAGAAAGCTCTAAATGGAATTTCTTAAATGAAGGTGTTTTCATATCAATATTTTATCTTTACTTCTTGGCTTCATCTGCTTTTTTCATCTTTTGAGTAAGAGAAATGTGGTGGGAAATTTTTATTTAATTTTTTTTCAAAACATGGGAATAGCATGTATTCTAACTAAAAAAACAATCAAGTGTGATATAACAAGTGGTTAATATTGAGAGCTTTTCACATATATTTGTCACAAGATTTACTATTTCTAACTTTAACAGGATTTTTATCTCCAGTGAACAGAAAAGTACACACCATTTTTAATTTATTTTGTCTTTGCTTTTCCATTTCTTTAATTCTTGCCTTCCTGACTGCTTTCGCTTTCCCTCTTTTAATGGCACCAGCAGTTAGGAACTATTGGTTTGAAGGGTCAGGTAAATAAATCTATTTCCTACCTCCACCGAGGAAATGCTCTCCGCCTGTCAATCGTTTTAGCACCTGCTTTCATTCTTCCTTGTTCAACTTGCAGCTCTACAAAATGTGGAAAATATTTTGATTTAGTTTTTTCTAGTTTGGTAGGGAGTTTTAACTAATTCTATAATCTGAGCAGATAGTCATTTAACTCCAGGTCTCTTCTGTGGCTGTCCTGTTCAAAATAGATTAGCACTTGATTTTTGACAAAATAGCATTAGTCTGTTTCCCTGTTTCCTCCCATCCAGGTCTGGCTTTCCTTCGAAGAGCAGTTTTATAAACAGTGCTTCGTTAAAGGAAGTTAGCACCTGCTCTGCCTGGCAAGGCACTGACGAGTTCACCCTGTGACAAACTACCCTCACCTGAATTTCCCAAGCGTGTCACTCTGCTCCTCTGATGTTTTTTTAGGCTTCTAAATTATGTCCGTCTCTTTAAAACCAGTGATTTTTAAAAGAACCTCTTGCAATGAGGTAATGCTAGTGGCAGAATGGGTCTCACTTCCCAATCTCCGAGCCTTTTCCTCCCGACCTTATTGTCCTCCCTCGTCACCTGACAAGAGGCACTGAGAATAAAATGAAATTCCCATCATCCTCACGTTCAGCATCGTCAGCATGCTCTTCAGAGATCTGCCAGTTTCTGTAAGACATTTGCTCAAAGCTTTACAAGTCACACACTTGTCTCTATGCATTTTTACATTGGCAAACTTTCTAGTTTTACTTTCAAGAATATTATTTTTTAAGCAAGGAAGATAGAAAATGAAGTGGAAAGTAAAATTCCTCCCCAATCACCACACACGTAGCTTCTTGCTGTTAATCTCCAGAAACAAGGAAGTCTACAGCTCTTCTCCAGCCTTTCCACTCCCACAAGGTGTGTGCTAAGAACTTTTGGTCCATGTTTCTAAGAGGAGAACTGGAGTGAGAAGAGTTCAAGAAGAAGGAGGTGCAGGTTGAGCATCCCTAAACCCCAAATCTGAAATCCAAAGTCCTGCAAAAATCCCAGACTTTCTGAGTGTGAACATGACATCACAGGTGGAGAATTCCACCCCAACCTCAGGGGACGGTTTGCACAACAGAGTTTATCCAGCGCCCCCAAGGGGAAAATGAACCTCCAGTTGTGATGTGTTTTTATGATGGCTCCATGTCCACAAACCTTGTTTCAGGCACAAAATTATTACAAATATTGTATAAACTTGCCTTCAGGCTATGTAGATAAGGTGTATATGAAACAAATGAATTTGGTGTTTAGATTTGAGTCCCATCCCTAAAGTATCTCATTCTATATATGCAACTGTCCCACAATCCAAAACAAAAAATCCAAAATCAAAACGCTTCCAGTCCCACACATTTTGGCTAAGAGATACTCAGGCTGTAGAGTATCAACAAGACTTAAGAAGGAGGTGCCTGAGACCTGCTTGGGAGACGTCAGCTGCTGATGGGCAGGTGGAACAGGCTAGGGTGGGCTGAGGAGAAAGGGAGAAAGGGAGGCTGCTGGCCAGATCCTAAAGCTGGAGGGAGACTGAGGCGTCACTGATGCAGGCGAGGCTAGGACCACAGGGGTCAGGGACCAGAGGCCACAGCTACAGAGACAATGGCCGAAACAACCAAAGGTGTGGATCAGAACTGAAATTTGCACAGAGGCCAATGTTAAGAAAGTGGGGGTTTAGACACTTTGGCCCTTTTACTCAGTTTGGTGCATTTTTATGGGAGCAAGCATGATAACTTAGAGTACGTTAGTCAGCTGGGGCTGTCATAGGAAGTACCACAGACCAGCAGGCTTGGACCACAGGGGTTTTTTCTGCCACTGTTCTGAAGCCTGGAAGTTCCAGGTACTGGTGTTTCTCCGGAGGCCTCTGTCCTTGTGCGTGGGCGACTGTCTTCTTTCTGTGTGTGGGGATCCTCACCTCTTCCTATAAGGACACCCATCGGATTGGATTAGGGCCCCACCCTAAAGACCCATCTTATTTTAATTACCCCTTAAAGGCCCTATCTCCAATATAGTCCTATTTGACGTCCTTCAACATGTGAATTTCGGGGTGATACAATTCAGCCTGTAACACCAGGAAGGTGATTGAAAAATATTAAGAAGATTTACAAGGTAAGGAAAGACCGTGAATTCCAAAATGCTTTCTACAGCCTGCCCCCCATTGGCAGCAAAAGAGAAAATCTCCCAAAACGTTCTTCTGGAGGACGGAAGGTAGTGTGCAGTTCTAATGACCCTCTACCCCGTTATCAGGACCAAGTTCATGTGCATGACAGAAAAACATGCGCCAACACAGAGAGAGCGTCTTTGCCAAGCCCGTGCAATTACCCAGGCTCAGAACAAATGTCTAGACATTGCTTTACTTCAAGGAAATGCTGAATGGTTTTTCTAAAGCCACAGTTCATTCCCTTCTTCTAAGAAGGAGACTCAGGGCCGGGCGCGGTGGCTCACGCCTGGAATCCCAACACTTTGGGAGGCCAAGGCGGGTGGATCACAAGGTTAGGAGTTTGAGACCAGCCTGGCCAACATGGTGAAACCCCATCTCTATTAAATACACAAAAAATTAGCCAGGTGTGGTGGTGGGCACGCACCGGTAATCCCAGCTACTTGAGAAGTTGAGGCAGGAGAATTGCTTGAACCTGGGAGGCGGAGTTCAGGTGAGCCGAGATCATGCCATTGCATTCCAGCCTGGGTGACAGTGTGAGACCGAGACTCCATTTCAGAAAAAAAATAAAAGGAAACTCAGAGTTGAAGAGGATAGGTTGACTCTGAGATAGAGTCACTGTCCCCTGTCCAACCTAACAACCACTAGGCTTCAAGACTTCACCCTGTCAATCCCGGGGACCGCTCAGCCTCTGGAGACGCAGGGTCTTCTCATTGCATGCTGGGCTCTGGGGTAGGGCTCTGGTCACTGATCATGCAGGTAACTGAGAAAGTGAAAATCCTGCTCACTGCATGCCTCTTTTGCCAGATATTTAAAATTTTCAAGGAGACACATTTATGAATATGGTAGAATCTGGGTGGTGTTTCTTACTGAAGGCGTGAGTATTCACTGTGTGAATGCGCCCTGGGGAGGTTCCAGGCAGTGCCCCGCAGGCAAGGTGGCTGTAAAACTACCCCAACACGTCCGCACCCACCGGCAAGAAGCTGGTGCTCCACTCCCTGGGTACCGGCTCCCTCGGTCCCTGGCCCCTCACCTGGGTCCTCCCCAGCAGCCCTAGGTGATGGTCAGTCTCTGAGAGAGCAGGAGGCTTCCAGGACCTGCTTCTGACCTGCGGCCATCCTCAAAGCGCACCCTGAGGGTTGAGGTCAGAGCCCTGCGGGTCAGCTACTTTGAAAATCACTCTTCCCGATAGGCACTTGGCACAGTGAGTATTTATTTTCTGATTAAGGAAATGGAAAGAAACGGGCAGAAAAGCTGCATTTAATTCAGCAAGTGATTACAGATTGCCTACTGGGTGCAGTGTGTTACTAGGTTATTTGGGAAGCTTTGAAATGAATGAAACCTGCTCTCTGAACTCAAGGAGCTTATGGTCTGTATAAACCGTAGTGGTTAAGGCTGACAGCTGAGATTTTCATAAACTGTGTTTACTTTCTTAAATTACCCTGATTATAGTCTTCCTACTTCGGCTTCTACTCAGCGACTTATTTAGATTTCTGGACTGGCTTTATCTGCACACTCTTTGCACTGGCCTTCCTTTTTCCATCTCCCCCGGTCCCCCCAAAAGGCAGTGAAGAGTAACTGGATCAACGATGGCTTTTTCTAATCTTATCAGAGCACACCCAGAAGGGGACACAGAGTTCCATCGCGCCCACCTTGCCCGGTTTTCAGCAAGCACAACATGCCGTTGTCTAATATTTGGCTTCAGTCTATCAAGTGCCTGTCAACACTGGAGAGTCAAGGTCTGCGGGAGCTCAGCAAGCTGTATCCATGACAACCGTACCTAGAGCAGGGTACTTAGCATATGGGTAATAAGAAACATCACCCCACTCACTCCTGCTTTTCAAGAGATCATATGATGAATAATTGAATATTAAACCAACTGAAACATTTACTTTATGCCAACCAATACTAGTTCCATGCCACATTTGATCTATATCTAACTCATACTATTATTTAAAACAAGACAAAACAGAAGGGAGGGAAGGAGGAAAGAGGGGAGGGAGGGAGGGAGCGAGAGAGGAAGGAGGAAGGGAGGGAGGGAGGGAGGGAGGAAGGAAGGAAGGAAGGAAGGAAGGAAGGAAGGAAGGAAGGAAGGAAGGAAGGAAGGAAGGAAGGACGTGTAATCAAAATTAAAGCTAAACTTACAAAAGGAAGCTATTGTTAAATCAGTTGGAGGGCTAGAGAATGAGGCTAGGAATTATCTGGAAGGACACAGCCAGGGCCAATGCCAAAAATCAAGCATAAAGGAGCATGCAACACTGCCCCACATCTAGGCAGAAGACTACAGCTTGACCACTGACACTGCGGGGCGAGAGGCCATCACACCACCCCTGGAGAAAGGCTTTGTCATTCACGGAAGATCTATATGCAGAGAGAAGCAAGAGGGCAATTGCCAGCCACAAGCTGGAGGATGTTCACTGACTTTGCTAGATGTGCAGTTTATGTATTTAAGGGGAAAAAAGAGAAAGTGCTAAACCACAATGAATTAAATGTCTGGAGTATGCAAATCTATGGAAATGGAAAGTAGATTCGTGGTTACCTACAGCTGGGAATGTGGAGGGGTTTGGAGAGTGAAAGCCAGTGGCTATGAGGCTTCACTGTGGGGTGATGAAAATACTCTAAAGTTAGATTACAGTGAGGGCTGCATGGACATGATTGTACAACTCGGTAAAACCATTAAATTTTACAGGTTAAATCAGTGAATTTTAGGGCATGTAAATTATATCTCAATAAAATTGTTAAACATGGATTTCCTTTGGTTGCAGTGCAAGATGAGGTAGGCCTATCTGGATAGAAATTATGACAGTGTGAAGTATTTTCTGGGGGATGTATGATTACATTCCAAGATGACACCCTCAAAAGGTGATTTGCAAGGGGAACTTTTATCATGTACTTTGAAAAAAAATCACAAAAAGTTGACCAGTAAAACGTTAAATATATATGTATACATATATAATGCATATATACACAAAGTTTTTAGTATTTTTCTAGGGAAGTACAATGTTAATGATTTCCTTGTTTTTTGAGCCATTAAGCTTTTAATATTCTTCACATGAATTGTATTTTTGTATTGGAGCTGCTTCACTTCTTCAACAATGACAGCACAGAATGGTATCTGCCATCCTACTATTTCCACGACCACTAGTGCCCTGGAGATTTGATCTTCTTGTGACTTCTGCCATCATGGCCAGAGACAAGGTACTTCACCCACCCTGAGGCTCCAGGTTCCAGCAACACATTTGCTGATCATGAGCAAGTAGATGCACAGATTCCGTGTTTGGTTATTTGACGTATGCTTTCATCAGCACTCTCAATGCCCTGCTGTCCCTAGCATCCTGCCCCATACTTACACCACACAAGCCTAGTTCTTTATTTTTATTTATTTATTTATTTGTTTGTTTGTTTGTTTTGAGACAGAGTCTCGCCCTGTTACCCAGGCTGGAGTGCAGTGACTTGATCTTGACTCACTGCAAGCTCCGCCTCCCAGATTCTCACCATTCTCCTGCCTCAGCCTCCCAAGTAGCTGGGACTACAGGCGCCCACCACCACGCCCTGCTAATTTTTTGTATTTTTAGTAGAGACAGGGTTTCACCGTGTTAGCCAGGATGGTCTCAATCTCTTGACCTCGTGATCTGCCCACCTTGGCCTCCCAAAGTGCTGGGATTACAGGCGTGAGCCACCGCGCCCGGCCAAGTCCAGTTCTTACCTAATATTTCTGCCTGCCTTCACTCACTGCTACAGCCAGCTCGTTCTGGAGAATGAATTCATGGTGTCTAGCCTGAGCTGCTGTCTCTGCTTCTTGTTCTCGTTGAGCTCCCCATCCCCACTCTCTCCTCAGCTATATAAATCTCTCGCTGTGCTCTGCAACCCCCGATTTAACTGCCACCTCACCATCTCCAAATCTTAGCGGAGGACAAGGTCTTCTAACTCCAAATAAACTAAATTAGAAAAAAAAAAATAGATTGTTAGTTCCCTCAACCAGCCTCATCCTAACTTCCCACCAGTTGCAAACTTCTCTAAATCCACATTCATCTTCATCAGCCAGTCTCCAGCTTCCCAGAGAGGTGTTCTCCTGTTCAAAGGCAAGCCCCTCCACCTCCCATCCCACCACCCCCTATCCTGCCACCTCCCATCCCTCCACCTCCCATCCCTCCACCTCCCATCCCTCCACCTCCCATCCTTCCATCTCCAATCCCTCCATCGCCAATCCTGCCACCTCTCCTCCTCTAGGACCTTGCTTTGGCATTTATTTCTCCTGATCTAAAATTAGCCATATGGGGGCCTAACATCACAAGGAAGTGGCATGAACTGGCTCTGGGATTGGTAAGTCTGTTTCTAATGGTTCCTCTCCTGGGTATTCTTATTGTGCTGCAGTCTTTCACATCTTTAAAAGAATTTCCACAATTCCACATCCTTCTTTCAAGCTCTGTTTCCACCTTGTCTCAGAGCCACACTTCTCAACAGCAGTGTAAACCCAAGTCTCACCTACTTGATGTCTTATCATCTTTCAACTCACTCCACATTAGCTCTGCCCTCCACCCAACTGATGCCACTTTTCCTGGGGTTAGCACTGAATGCCCCTGTGCCACCGTGCCAGCATGTAGATTTGAGGTTCCGTGTTATCAGCCTTCTGTATTCCATTCAGTGCAATCAATCTTGTTCTTTTTTAAAAAGAAAAAAACATTTAAAAAATATTTTTAAACTGACATATAATTGTACATATTCATAGGATATGTAATGAGGTTGCAATGCATATAATGTATGGTGATCAGATCAGGATAACTGGCATATCCACCTTCTCAAACATTTATTATGTCTTTGGGTTGGAATAATTCAATATCCTCCCTCTTGCTGTTAGAAGCTATATAATATACTATTGTTGGCTATAGTCATCCTACAATGCTGTAGAACACTAGAACTTACTCCTCCCATCTACCTGTAATTTTGTATTCTTTCACAAATCTCTCCCTATCTCCCTCCCAGCTTCTAGCATCTTCTGTTTTACTTTTTTTTTTTTAACTTCTGTGAGATCAGCGTTTTTAGCTTCAACATATGAGTGAGAACATGCCAGCCTTGTTCTTTATCCTCCCTCTCCCCTTTGTTTTTATGGCACCCCTAAATTTCCCCATCAATCTCTGCTTATTTAGAGGTTCCCTCGTCATTCATCTATACCTAAAATAATCGATTTCATCACAATTTTAGGGCCTTTCTCTTCTATTTCTGTATCTGTTTATTAATAATCTCATGTAATTTTATTTCAACAATCAACTAAAAGCTGACAACTCTAAAATTTGAAATTTGCAATTAAGACTCTACACCCAATTTAGCTTCACATTGTTGTTCTTTGCCTCATGGACACCTCTACATGGGCACACCAGTAACCCTAAGTACAACATGTTCACAGTGGAGCCCTGCCCATGTCTGGTCTTCCACCTCTGGATTTTATCTTCAGTGACACCATCGCATCCCTCAGTCTAAGTACTGTGTGCCATCTTTTGTCCCTCCCTCTCTCTCAATCTCCATGTCTATCCTTTAAGCCTCTAAATTTTATTTACCTCCTAATGAGTTTTCCAATCTGTCTCCTTCTTTCTGTCCTCATGGACACTCTATTATTTGGAGACTTAGTTATTATTCATCTGGATGCATGAACTAGCTGCCTGACTGTGCCCCCGCACCCTTCTCTCCACTCAACACAACGGTGAGTTTTAACGTATATACAACTTTGGTTATGTCTATTAATTAGTTTGGAAAGATAATTTTACTGATAAGACAATGTTTAAACTCCATTTCCAAGCATACAGAATGTTACGTAATTTGAAACTTTGCTAGCTTTTGATCCTCACTCTTGCGCTTTGTATGTGTCTACACACACACCGTTGTTTCTTGCCTCTGTCACTTGGCTTCTATTGTACTTTCACCCTGGACTTTACCCCATTCTTGTGGTGATACTCTTGGCATATAAAAAGTTTCAACCAATATTTATTGGAAAGGAAAGAGAAATAAAGGGGGAAATAGGATGGGTGAATACCTTTCCCCTTTCTAACTTCTTTTTGTTTCTTTTCAAACCCGGGTAACTCGTGCTTCTCAATACTCAGCTCTAAAGTCATCACTTCCTGGAAGCCTTCTTTGATTCCTTCCCCAAGGCCAATAAAATAGCTTCTTTTCTGGTAAAAATTAGTGTCTACAACTCTACATTGCATTTAGCGTATTATACAGTATTGCAGTTACACCAGACTGATTGTTTAAAGGCAGGGCAACCACGCATTTTCCATCTTAATATCACAAATAGGCTTTACATGTACAGAAACTTGGTGAATGTTTTGAGAATCAATCAATTCTTAAATTTTACAGATAGTGCCAAGACAAATGACAAGTGAAAAAGTTGAATAGTAACTTCAGAAACCTGAGACGCCTCCCCAGAGCAGTAGGTTGTTGGAGGGCTTTGCCATTTGACCTCAGGCCGTTCCGCACTAGAGGACCACAGAAGACGATTCTCATCAGATGAGTAAGCATCGTTTATGCATCTGTAAAACCTGTGTTAATTTAAAGATGTTTTAAATCCCAGATGAAGTCTTTTTGAAAATCAAAACAATTGAAGCAGCATCATTTTGAGAACTTAATAGATTCAGGAAATACAATCTGTGACCGTGTTTATGAGTCATGACAGGTTATAGAGATAATAGAATAATGCATGCTTCAAAAGGACAAATAGATGCAATATCTTCGGGGCTCAGCATAAGTCATTTAAGATAACATTATAATCATTGATTTTATTTTTATTGCATTTCCATTATCAAAGGAAATTCTTGTGCTTGCTGGATACACAAATTCAACACTTTCTCAGCAATCTCATTCCAAGTTAGCATTAAATAATGTACAGAAAAAAACATTAAAATTGTAGTTGTTTTAAATTATTTACTCCAAGATTTGTGGCATGGTTATTACTCTTACCCCAATGAGTTAGTATAGGAAAATCAGTGTATAAGGCAATAGAATAAAGTATTAGTAAGGGAAATTTCTGACATTCTATTATTTCAGCCATCAGACCAGACAGAATAGCACTGAACTTTACCATCTTTTAAAGATAGACTGAACTATATGCAAGCAATCTGAACACACCGTGCTTAAAACAATCAATGCATGTTCTATTAATAGACAATGCTCCTAACTTCAGTGATGGCTGAATGGCTGTTTTTAGCCTCGTCAGTGTTTCTGATGGTACTCTCCTTCCCCAGCCTTGATTCTTTGCTAGCTGTTTTCTGCCTCTCCATTCTCCACGTGATAGCTATCTACTCAGCTGTCTAGCTTGGGAATTCAATGCCAGTGATGCCACCATAGCAAGATAAAAGGAATGAATAGATGTTAAACAAATGCCAAGCTTTGAAGCAAGAAAATTTACTTTGGTAGTTTGCTAAGAATAGCTTGCTCAGAATATGCACTGTCGTTTGCTTAGTGTGTAAAAGTGAATTCTTGACCTCATTACATTCTTCTATTTAATTGGTCTTTTAAAGAATATTTTATAGGACAATACAGACCAGGCATCCATGGGATGTATCTAAATAACAAAGCAGCCCCACCTTATGCTAGGCTCTGAGATGAGTCTGTCACAGATGCAAAGTCTCATCATCCAGTCCATCTTCTCATCAGGTCTTTTATCTATTATGTCACTGAACGTGCTTTAAAACCCTGACCATTTTAAGAAGGAATTTAGCATGCATAAAGGTAAGGCACAAAGGTTGAAAGACAAAAGGCACAGAGTGATAAGCAGGCCCTTTTAAGCCATGTCAAGGAATTAAGACTTTATCCTAAATGTCTAAGATGAATTACCATCATTTTATGTGACCCAAGAGAAGATGTTTAAAATGGAATAAAAAACACAGCTAGAACTTGTTAAAGGAAAACAGTGCTTGTTACTGTTGAGCAGTTTAAACTTGAGTACCTACAGCTGGAACTATCAAAAACATATTTGTTCATTCAAAAAGCATATACACTTATTGTAGGGCTATTACCGTAAGTCACATATTGCACTAATAGCTGGGACTGCAGCAATGAACAGCACTGACAGGATCTCCATTCTCTTGATTAAATTCAATACACAATCCCAATATGTCAATGAATACAACATGAAAAGGAAAGTAAACAGTGTATGACAGCACCTAAAAAAGGAACTTCACCACGGAGGGAGGAGTGGTCAGAGTGGACTTCTAGAAAAGGAAAAATAATTGTGTTCACGTATTAGTTTAATCTCCTGAGGGAAAGGCAGGAAGTCCAGCATGCATGCAGGATGTGTACTAGAGAAAGGGTGGGTCATTTTAGGAAGGAGTTCAGCGTGGATAAAGGGTACAGTGCAAAAGTTGAAAGACAAAAGACACAGAGAGGTCCACAGGGTCTAGAGCAACTGTAGATGAATGATCACTATTTTATGTGACCCAGGAGGGGGTGTTTAAAATGGAACATCAAAGATGTAAGACTTTAGTTTAAAAGCAATGAAAAGTGACACAAGGGTTTTATGGAAGAAAATCCTGTGACATAGTCATGATTTATTAAGATGTCTCCAGATATATGTGGAATATAATTTGAAAAAGAAATGAAATTGTTGTTATAACACAGTTAAGAGAAAGAAGGGCGTGGACTTGAGTAGTATTTGTGGAGGCAGAAATAAATAGATGTAATACAGGATGTTTAGGAGGTAACCCTGGCAAGATTTGGTGAAAGATTTGACATGAGGAAGAATACTGTTCAAGGTTTTGACTTGAGCATATGACTTGGAGAGAGTATTATCATCTTAGATATAGAAGCTAGGTATTTGAGCAGGAAGAGGAGCTTTTGAGTTGGAGATTGGAGTATCTGTGGGACATACATATGGTAAAATCCCTTAGATAGTACAAGCTCATGACAATAATTTGGGTTGAGAAATAAAGGTTTGGAGTCAGTATAGAGATTGCAAGTACGCCTGTGGAGTAAGTAAAAACGTGTGCAGTGTTGGAAAAAGTTGGTGGGGATACAAAAATAGGGGCAAAGCAGAGGAAAAGATATGTACACAGGAGGCTGGGCAGGTATGGTCAGAAAGGTAAATGAAAGGGGTGATTATTTTTTTTCTCTCTCAAGAAGAGAATAGCCAACAGTGTCAAATACAATTTAAAAAACCAGGAAAGATGAGTGGAAATGTGCAGTGAGTAATACCGTTATACATTTATAATTGTTTAGCCAAGTTTTTTCACTTCCTTAGCACATCAATTGTCTTCATTTTTTCTCTTTATACCACACCTCTCATCATAATCATCTACTTTATAAAAAATAATACCGTCTCGATCTTGTCTTCAGACCCAAAACTACATTCTCTACCCATAACATGTCAATCAATGTCAAACACATTTGCCAGAAACATTCTTCCCTGCCCGTAGCCTTGAATTTTTCCAGTTTTAAAAAACTGGTTTTCTAGTTTCTGTCTAAAGAAAAAAAAAATATGAGCTTAGACTAGTGGAAAATATATTTCATTTGAGTTTAAACATAGTTGCTAGTTCAAATGATTTTTAGAATAATTATTTGCACCTATCTTAACAATTTCTCAAGTAGTCAATCAGAACATCAGTGCTATGAAGCAGATAGCCCAAAATAGGGAAAACATTTTTTCAAAGTGTTCGTACGTTATGGCTTTGACACAGCCCTAAGTTCAACACAAGGACACGTATTAATGAGAAGGGTCTCTTCTCTGATATTTCACTCTTCTGAAATGTACAAAACATGCATTTTTGTGATCCGTAATTGTCTTTTTAATGATTTTTAACATACGATCAAGTCTAATCTTTCTATAATCCCCTAATAAATTGAGGGGGAAAATAAAAATTACACCATTTCAATAGTTCTATCTTGGCTCTAATGAATAATGATGAGAGGTCTTTGGCAAAGACATTAGTTATGAAAATGTTTGTGTGTGAGCAAGAAATGTAGACCATAATACTAGATTTCTTTTAGGGAGACAGAATTCCAAATATAAGGCAAGACTATAAATATGTGAATACATTGGAGACTAATTTAAAAGTTTTGAACTGTACTTATTCATGGAACAAAACATTCTCGTGAGTTTTTCTTATTAATGTCCCTAGCTATATTGGCATGTCTAGCTACATGCCACACATTTGTTATTCAATGATAGCAGATGCATTTAACACATACCACACAAAAAGTTTTCCTTAGATGGCAAAAATCACTTGACAATTTGTGTGATTAATTTTCATTGTGAACATCAATTAGATGCAACAATAAAATGTCACTGCAGCTAAGAAAAGAAAATGTCCCTATGGATCTACTGTCAAAGTACATTAAATCCTGTTTAAATCTCTACAGTGATTGAATTTTTTGTAAACTTTGTTTCATTTCTGAGCTTTGTCCCAAACTGACAGGAATAGGGCATAGGGCTGGAGATATAGAAAAACACAGGGGAAATCTGCTTTTCCCTTAAACAAAGGGGCAATGTCATCTCAGGAGGTTGGGGCAGCACCTCCATCAAGATGGCTTATTCAAGAGAGTGAGAACTAGCTCAAAGGATGAAATGTTTAGGTCATTCTACAGTGTTCTCATTATTGCTTTTAGGCACAAATAGACAATAAGATGTGATGCAGCCATTTCTGTAACACCAAAATTAGATGATTAATTAGCATAATATGGTAGTTAAAACAAGCTGCTTGATGCCCCTCAGTGACTTTTCTGTCTGTCTGTCTCGTCCTTCCTGCCTTTTTTTCGAGATGGAGTCTCGCTCTGTCGCCCAGGCTGGAGTGCAGTGGCCGGATCTCAGCTCACTGCAAGCTCCGCCTCCCGGGTTCCCGCCATTCTCCTGCCTCAGCCTCCCGAGTAGCTGGGACTACAGGCGCCCGCCACCTCGCCCGGCTAGTTTTTTGTATTTTTTAGTAGAGACGGGGTTTCACCATGTTAGCCAGGATGGTCTCGATCTCCTGACCTCGTGATCCGCCCGTCTCGGCCTCCCAAAGTGCTGGGATTACAGGCGTGAGCCACCGCGCCCGGCCCTTTTTTTCTTATATATGTGTGCAGTGTTTTGCCATAGCAGGATACTTACTTATGTAGCAGGAATATGAAGAAACCTTAGTGAATATGGATGAAGACAATTCAGTTATGTGTCTTTATGAAACTATTATAACTTGATATTTATTAAACATGTTTAACATTTTCTACTGAATTTTGCTATGGGTGAGAGATGTTATAAATTTACCACACCATCTTACTGTACTTTTCTTTCAGGAAAATCCATCAGAGATTTAAAAAATCATAGCCAAGGAAAATGTTCCCCTCCCTCCCTCCCTCCCTCCCTCCTTTCCTTCCTTCCTTCCTTCCTTCCTTCCTTCCTTCCTTCCTTCCTTCCTTCCTTCCTTCCTTCCTTCATTCATTCTGAAACATATTTTAGAGCCAAATAGTTCTATAATTCTGCATTTGAGAGCCCACATTCCCATAATCAGGTCACACTCCATCCCCAATTTCTGGATGCCCAAAGGCTTTCAATATGTTTCTCTTTCATGATGATGATGATGATATTTATTTTCATAAATCTGTCTGTCATGCTTATAGTATCATTATTTTATTTATTTATTCATTTTGAGGTGGAGTTTCGCTCTTGTTGCCCAGGCGGGAGTGCAGGGGCGCAACCTTGGCTCACTGTAACCTTTGCCTCCCTGCTTCAAGTGATTCTCCTGCCTCAGCCTCCTGAGTAGCTGAGATTATAGGCATGTGCCACCATGCCGGGCTAATTTTTGTATTTTTAGTAGAAACAGGGTTTTGCCATGTTGGTCAGGCTGGTCTCAAACTCCTGTCCTCAGGTAATCCGCCCACCTTGGCCTCCCAAAGTGCTGGAATTACAAGCGTGAGCCACCATGCCAGCCCATTTCTTTATTTTTAAATGAATTACTTATTGACTTATGTCTCTGACTACCTCCTTACACATTTGTACACATTTCATTCATCTACCTTCCAATATAGTTAAGTAGATCCAAAACATAATCATATTTTTGTTAAATCAATGTTAAATATTTTTTAGAACTGAAGCCTGTAGTGTATACTAACCTATACTACATTAATCTTTTTTCCTGAATTTTTAATGTGATAATCATATTTTTGCCATTGTTTGCTTAGCTTTTCATTACCACTAATACATCCTAACCTCTCCCTTCATTGTCTGAATCTCCTTAAAAACAATATATTCTATCAGTTTCATTTTTTGGGAGGCATCTCTTGCTAAGCCTTCTGAGTTCTCCATCTAGGCTGGTACTTTCTGAAGAGGCCTGGTCCTCAGCTGTCGTATTGAGTTGCCCCTCACCATCATCCTTAGGATTTTCTGTTCCTTAGGTTGCATTGTTATCTCCCTGAATAGTTTTTTCATTTGGGGAAGTCATGTTCTTCAGTAGCTTTCTGAGAGAGGATTCCTGGTAGGTAAATTTTTTGAAAATTTGAATACCTGAAATTGCCATTTATTTTTATTTGTAATTATACTTCGTTGGGTATAGAGCTGAGTCTGGGATTCGTTCTCCTTCAGAATTTTAAGGGTAGTGCACAAGCATTGTTGAGATTGTGGTGTTGATGCTGAGAAAAATTGAAGCTATTTTTTTCTTTTTTTTTTTAAGACGGAGTTTCACCGTTGTTGCCCAGGCTGGAGTGCAATGGTGAGACCTCAGCTCACTTCAACCTCTGCCTCCTGGGTCCAAATGATTCTCCTAGCTCAGCCTCCCGAGTAGCTGGAAATACAGGCACGTGCCACCAGCCCAGCTAACTTTTGTATTCTTAGTAGAGACGGGGTTTCACCCTTTTGGCCAGGATGGTCTCGATCTCTTGACCTCGTGATCCACCCGCCTCCGCCTCCCAAAGTGCTGGGATTACAGCACTGAGCCACCGGGCACAGCCACCATTTGAATTTTTAATCCTTTGTCTATACTCTGTTTTTGCCTTGTCTTCTTCTAAATTCTTTTAGAATATTCTCTTTATCCCTAGCGTTCCTAAATTTCATAAGAATGTGCCTTGATTTGGGTCTATTTTTGTCCCATTTTGCCAAGCACTTATGGGATCTTTCAGTCTGCAAATTAATATTCTTCAATTCCTGGAAGGAGTCTTTAAATATTTCTTAAATGATACAATTTTGTTCACATTTCTTATTTCTATTTTCAGAGCTTTTATTACTTGGCTATTAAACTTTCTGAAACTAATCTTTAATATTCTTGTCTTTTCTTCTTTTCCATTAAAAGCCTTTTGAGTCTAATTTCTGGGAGATTTTCTCAACTTTATCTTTCAATCCATCTGCTGAGTTTTTAATATTTGCAACACATTTTCAATTTCTAAGAGCATTGTTTTTTCCTCTGGATGTCTGTCTCCTCCTTTAGGTATAGCCCAGTACCATTATTTTCTTAGGTGTGAAGTCTGCTCTTATTTCTCTGAGGGTATGGCTACTCACACACTTTGGGAATTTCAGTCTCTGTGCCATGCGTAGTCTGTTTTCTCCAAGTTGCTTCTTTCTGTTTGTTTGGATGCCTTTCACGTTAGAGGCTTTCCTTGGATGTATGATAATCCCTGACTGTCTGCCATATTTAAGCCTGGGTAACTAAAAAGCTGGTTGAAAGTTCTCTACACCCAGTGAGAGCTTGTTAACTATAAATTTCACTGTATGATGATCTGGTTAGGGCACTACACTGGGTAATCCCAAACTGTCAGTATCTTTAGGGTTTATTTTATACATTCCTCCACCCTTGACTTTGGGGTTTATTATCTTCCCCAAAGAAGTGCCTTCTAATCTCATCCAAAGCCCAGTTCTAAGGTTTTATATATGCAGAAGGGTCAGAGCTCTGGGGGGTTACATAATTCCTCTGTGCTGGCTTATCATTTACATTTCTTAGGTCTTATTAGTCAATTACTACTCATTCTGCTTTCTGGCGCCCCTATCATTTTATGGCTGATTTATCTTTTGATCCTTTGGAATTATGAGTTTATGCCTTTACTTCTTTTTAGTAACGTCTCAAGAGGGAATAATATTCTATGAATAAACCCTCATCTTTTGTTGCTGAATCAGCCACAGTTAGGTCCTACAGCTTAAATTTATATACCCCAACTTATATGCAGATGCATAAATAATTATAATTCAAGTCAATACTTGCTATAATAGAGGACAGTGCCCAGTGTGTTGAGCATAGGGAGTAAGTCTGCATTCATTGACAAAAGTTTAGGATGTCTTCACTTTAAAAATTTTTTGACTAGCACTTAAAATATGTATTCAAAGTGTTATCTATTGTGGGAAGTGAAAGGGGTCTTAACATTGAGTTTAAATTGGGCAGGTGTATCACTGGGTTCTTTTATAAGACTTTGTATTTAAGGCATCAAAACAATTGTCTTAATTAGGATTAATATATCATATTACAGATAAGGAAAGTGATAGCCAGAGAGATTTATTTTTAAAAGGTTAAAGTTATCTAGCAAAAAATGACAGAACTTGAATTGAAATATAAGTTCCTATTTCTCCAAAGCCATGCCTTAGGTGTAGAAATTTACAGAGTGAAATGAGGGTCTTTATCAGAGCCAAACATGGCATTCCTGTTTACTAAGAAACAGACCTCTCTCAGAATTTTTAGAAGTGATTATCCAATTTATATAATACCTAAGTTGCATTTTCTCCCTTCATCTCACTGGTAAATATTCCACTTTAATGTTTTTTCAAGCCATTTTCCTACTCTTGAACCTATTATGTGTACAGAATAGAGGGGAAAAAATCTTTTTTTATTTCCAGGAAAGTATGGAAGGAAGATGAACCAAATCATTTAACTTACATTTATGGATTCAGGGGTTCATTTTCCGCATGCTTTCTGTCCCACGTTTCTATGGCCTCCAAAATCTGTCTCTCGTGTGTTAGCAGAAGTGAAGGGATCTGCAAACACACAGCCTCCGCGGATGCTCAGATGTCCTCTCTACCTGCTCCACCTCTTGTCTCCCCTTCCCCTTCAAGGCTTGGCATCCTTGCTTCTGACCCAGCCACAGTAAGCTCTTCTTAGGTAAATTCCTTTCCTTCAAGGGGGCATTGGTTTGGACTCAAATGACACTAAGTGTGCCTTCTGATTTTCTTTAAAATATTGCTGCCGTACCTACTGATCAGACTTTATTTATTCATTCCCTTATTTGTCCTCTTATGAGACACTGATTGAAACCCAACTTTGAGCTGGAAGCTAATACTAGAGAAAGAGAAATAACAAGATCTAGAATTTCTGAGTGTTTTGTGTTAGATCCATTCTAAATGCTCTACATATATTGTCTCATTTCTCACACTTCAAACCTCTGTGAATTTCTATTTATTATTCTTATCATCATTCCATTTTACGGATGAGAAATTTTTTGGTATAGAGAGATTTAAATAACTCTCCCCAAATCCACATTACACAGTACTGAGTGGACCAGGATTTGAACAAGCAGAGTCTGACCCATGGGCTTTCAACCGTTCCCCTACACTGCTATGCCCAGATGAGTCTTGCTCTGGAGCAGCTCACTGAAACTTCCTGGAAATTTTGGTTAATGTTTCAAGCCTGTCTGTGCATCCACAGACACTTCATAAACATTCAGAGAGTAGAGGCCCTTCAGGCCAGCAGAAGAGCAAGGGAGGCACTCAGAATTTATAAACTGGTGGATTGAATTTAGGCCAAAGTGCCCAGAGGATCAGGAAGCTTTCAAGGCACCTCCAGCCACACAGAACCCACAGGCTTTTGTCTATTTTATTCAGTGATGTCTCTCAAACGCCTAGGACACTGTCTGGCGTGGGCTGGACACTCAATTAACATCCACTGAACAAATGAATGAATACCAAGACATAATACAAACAACATTAAAGTGTATCAGAAAGCACAACCTTTAAAAACCGTGGAATAAAAGGAGGTTAGAATTGGATCTGTAAAGAGAGGACTGACATAGACTTGGATGCGTTGAACTCCTGGTTCCTGAACTTTTCCACAGGTAGCTCCCAGCACTGCACGTCAAAGAGCCTGTCTTTTGCTCACTTGTATCAGGAGAAGAGAGGACGTTTTGGAGAAAGAAATTCACAAATCAGAATTTTCTCCCTGTCATCTTTTAAAGTTTATTTTTAGTCCTGCTTGAGCAAAAAGGCAAAGGCTCTCTTGTTTTCCAGGATATTTCTTCTCCTTCTTAAAAATGTTTGAAACTCTTGTCACCAATGATGACAAAATCCATCGTTCCACAGTGAGAGAGAAAAGGCCCCAAACTCACATGCTTTTTCAGAGCATTTGTGTTTAATCTAACTGAATCGAATCTAAATTCTAATGAAGTCATTAAGCAATAAATTTAAATAGCCAATGTCTGATGCTTCCCCTTTCTGTAAAAGAACAAGCTTGAGTGACTTAGACGGCTCAGGGTACTGAATATTGGGGTCAATCCAATGAAGGGAGGGGGCATAGGATGGGAGGTTGAAAATGACAGTGGCAAATGTTTTAATGTAGACAAAGTCACAGCATCATCCCTGTTTCCCTTAAGCAGCTGTTTTACAGGCTCTGCTTGTGATTGCATGAACTGGACAGTGCTCGTGGAGCTCTGAACTGTTGATCTATCAAGTGTCAGTCCTTAGAGGCTGCTCGAGGCTCCAGAGCCCTCCCCAGGGGAGGACCCGGTGCTGGACAACGGCTCCGCAGGGAGAGGCTTTCCAGGTCATGCTGCGGAGACCTCTGCTGTTCCTTTTTGCTATGCCACCTCTGTTTCCCACGGCTATATCCTTAAAAAACGAACAGGGGGCATTTAAAAACATTAAGATACTAGAGAACTAGTCAGCAAAGTATTATCGTTATTAAAATATAAAAAATAGTTAATGTTTTGGTCAAATGATAAAGTCTGGTAAGGTCCTTAATGCTCAACCAGACTATGGCACACACACACACACACGCACGCACGCACGCACACACAGCTTGTATGCATGCAATTATTTTTCTACCAAGTGTAATAAATCTCTGACTTCATTTTCCTCACTTTCTATTGAATGCTTTTGCAGAAAAACGTTTTCATCGTATGCCTATTTTCAAGACTTGTGATATATCTTTATTTATAAAAATACTCACCAGTCCTAATTGTCTAAATCATCTTCAGTGAAGTGACATGGGGGCACACGAAACAGCCTGAATCTAAGGGGCTAAGAAGAAAGCGTACCTACAGAAAAACTGGTTTCCATAATCTCTTCCTTGGTTCAAAATGTATCTATTTAGGTGCCAACAAAAATAGCAAAAATTATAAAAGATTCTTTGCTTTTTATAAAAGGCTTTTTTGAGGTATATTTGGTATACAGAAATGAATACTGCACATATTCAAGGCATACAATTTGACGAGTTTGGACATATGCATAGACCTGTAGTAGTACCATCCCCACAATCAAGAGAATAAACATACTTATCACCTCCAGAAGTTTCCTTGTATGCCTTTGCTTTGTGTGTGGGGTGGGATGGGGGGTATACAAAATGCTTAACATGAAATCTGCCCTCTTAGCAAATGTTTAAATGCACATCATATTGTTACCTATAGATGCTATTTGTACAGCAGATCTGTAGAACTTACTTGTATTTTTTGATTGTTCTTTTGATAGGATGACTAACTGTATTAGTCCGTTTTCATGGTGCTAATAAAGACATACCCAAGACTGGTTAATTTATTTTTTAAAATGAGGTTTGATGGACTCACATGGTTCCACATGGCTGGGAAGGCCTCACAATCATTGCAGAAGGCAAAGGAAGAATAAAGTCACATCTTACATGGCAGCCTGCAAGAAAGCATGTGCAGGGGAATTCCCCTTTAAAAAGCCATCAGATCTTGTGAGACTTATTCACTATCATGAGAACAGCATGGGAAAGACCTACAGCCATTCAATGACCTCCTACTGGGTCCCTTCCACAACATGTGGGAATTGTGGGAGCTACAATTCAAGGTGAGATTTGGGTGAGAACACAGTCAAACCATACAACTAACCCACTGCCCATTTATTTTAAGATTATACCGTAGACTAATTTTCCCTTCAGCTCAAAAACTAAATTAGATACCAACTTGAAAGGAAAGAGTGACATAGAATAGAGATATCAAGACACACATAATGCTCTTCCCCAAATTTCCTCATGACCTGTAATATTTTTCTCATTTATGCTGCTGGGATTTATATTATCATTCCTGTGTCTTAGAGTAATTTCAAGTCCATAAATGACTTTGCCTATTATATCTTAACATGTTAGAGAATTGTTTACTTTTCTGTGATTGTCAGCTAGCTGGACTATTAAATCCATTTCACTCTCTACTTGATGGAGTGGTCGAGAGAAATTGCAAAATTATCTCATGTTGTTAACAGAAGGGGCAGATTAAATCTATAAACAACTTGTTAGCACAGGTTTTAAACCTTTAAATATTCATTTGGTATGAATCACGTTTGAAGGCCTGTTTTCTATATTATTTCTAAATGTACAAAAACAAAGTCAATTGGTTACTGGAGTCCGCTTTATAAACTCAGTCCTCAGTGTTTTCCTCCTTTGGTTTATCAATTTCTTCAGGCTGGATATCAAGTGTATCCTCATACCCCGTTCTTGTCCAAACACAAACAGAGTAGTGCAGATGCCTTCCAGGGTATTTGGAAACCTAACCCTAACATAAGGACTATTTCTCCTATTGGAGAGAATACTGAGGAACAACAGATGGTTCAGGAACACACAACTGGGCCAAGTTTTAACATTTTAGTGTTGCCACGTTGGGTTTTGTTTCCCAGTATTAATGCAGCCAACTATCTTGAAACTCTTGCCCTTAGCACAAGGCTGATTCTCTGTGGTTCTTATGTGGGAGGGCTAGACTTTTTACCTTCATTAGATGGTCGTTAAGTCAACACAACTGCCTACTAATATTTGGCCCAGACATGCCTTACCTCATTTTTAAGTTTAAGCTACATACAGCTCCCAGGAACATAAATAATTGAAAGATATTTTATATTTTATCAGCTTCTCATACACCTTTATGAAGTGGGGAAATATTACTAAGGCCTCATTGCAAATGCAGTGAAGGATGCTGGGTGATGTGACGCTTCCTATTCACACAGTGAGTAGCAAAATGGGGTCACAAATGAGCATCTCTGGGATCCCACAGAATTTGACTTCTAAAACTATCATTATTATCTACCAAGATCCAACAAGTCACCTTAAATTGAATATGACCTGTGTTTTGTCTGCATAGTGGTTTGAGAGGCTTGGGTCCTGGCTAGCCCAGTTGAGGGAGAGGGGGAAGGATGTCAGTGGAAGGTCAAAGCTTCTGCCTATACTCGTGTCGTAGGCCTGGAACTCGATCAGGTTCAAGTTCCTACTTTCTCAAGATATGTGATTTTTCTAAAAAAATCATGAGTTGCAAGGGAAGCTCTGTGGATAGGCTCAGACCATGCTCAGAGGATGAGACACAGCTTCAGGGGTCTGTGGCTCACTGACTGATGTGGTGTTTATCTGCTTCTTGCTGTACCACATCGCAATGCTTCTTTGGAATCTTTTCTTCCAAATTAAAAACAGTCCCTAAAATGAAAAGCTAGGTAGAAGGAAGATTCGTGTTCCTTAAGGACCATCTTGCCATAGTGGTCTGGTTTTCTGTTCCTAGCCTGCTCCTCCTGCCCATCCCTGGCCCACTGTCTGTCATCAGGATGTCACACTGTTGGTTGGAGTGAACACAATGCACCGTCCCTTTTTGTTGTACTTCTTTTGCAGACTCAGCTAAGTTGTGTGCTGAGGCTCTGTCCGGCTTAATTCGGGTGATGAATCTCACTCAAAAGACACAGCATGAAGCAGAAGCACTCATTCCAAAAAGATTACCTGAACATGCACTCTGACAGCCCAGCATGACCAGTCCCCAGAGAAGAGGAGATGCACAAGGCTGGCCTGTAACAGGGTCCTGGGGCCAGGATGAGCTATCAGGGCAGGGGATGCTGAAGAAGTTCAAAAATGTGGCCTAAACTACTTCTGAATCTGTATAAGCATAAATGGCCCTTAAACCAACACCCATGTCCTAGTTATTTAAGTGGTTTAATTCATTACTTCATTTTAGAAGTAGATCTGGGGATTTTCCAAATGTAGAGAACAAGGCATTCTGAAAGGTGAGTCATGACTGGTCATGTTGCCAAGTGCCAGGGATTCGGCCTACATCCTGTTGCTCACTGCACAGAAAGCCAATCACCAAGACAACAAGTATTGCCAGGGAAGAAAGACTTTAAAACGAGTGACATCAGCTAGGAGACAGGAGGCCAGTCTCAAATCGGTCGCTCCCTAAAGTTAGGGGTTTATATAAGAGTTGGTCAACAGGCCAACTCTTATATGGTTGGATGAAGAGTCTATTCCCCTCTAGATGCAGTGAGTTTCAACTCTAATACTATTTGGGAGGCCTGATGGTTGGTTTCCTGAGTAAGAAACTCAGATAAGACAAATGTAAGTTTCTCAAGCTTCAAGAACAAGAGGGCCAATTTCTATGTTTAGTCAAGAAAAAAAACCCATAAACATCAGTTCTATGAAATATTAGGCTGGTTTCAGTCACAGCAGGTGGCTCTTCAGTCCTGTTCTGTGATGTTCAGGGGTTTGGGTGACAGTGAACTTTGTAGTTTTGTTTTATGTCCTAGCAGTTTCCTCAAAAGAGACCACCTCAGCTCCTTGGGTTCTATCTTCATGTTTCAGATAGAAAGACATTAAAATAGCCCAAGATAGGTGACAGCCTTTCAGATTATATACCTTCTATGGTTAACCTAATTCTTGATCACTTCTAGGTTGGAGATTTTCTATACACTTAGAACTAAGCATCTCTGCTAAATATGTCACTACCTCTAGTTCTAACCTTATTTTATTGAGAAAGACCTGGAAAGGTGGGGAATGTGGAGAATTAATAAGGGAATGGTAAATTCTCAACCTTCTATGAAGGGTGTAATGAATGTATTACTTTTTGATATGATATTAGTGGATTACTCTAACATTTTTTTTTCCAATGAGGCTGGCAATACCCGAATCCTGTTCCAGATCAATAACTTGTATCTTCCTTGTCTCCAGTGAAGTGAATACATGGAAATAAATCCAGCAGAGCTGGGCAAGTAACATGTGTTCCTAGGTAGGGCATTGACTCAATGAAATTTTGGGAGCCAGGCTGTTTCCTAAGAACATCTTCGGGCCCTAGTATTTGTGGGCTTAAGAAGCCATTATTGTCCTAAGCCCACACCTAAACCTTCTGATGAGTGTAAAAGTCCATCCAAAGCCACGAGTAGCTCAGAGCCTGACTGCCAGGTGAACTGTGAAGATTGTTCTCGCCACTGCAGGCGATGAAAGGAAGAACCAAGTGAGGAGGACACCACACTGCATGCAGTGTAGCCTCGATGCACTGCACCCTCTTGCCATGGGGTTGTCATTCAGTAAAAGCCTCAACTCTTTGGACTACAGGTAAGGAAGATACAATTCAGCCCATGCTGAAAGGAGGATTAATTGACTTGTGAATGAGAGAAGAACAGTGTTTTAGCTGGTGGTAATGGGACTGGCTCCTCATCTTCTAAGACTGAAGCATGGTGCTCCACGTCTGGATTCTCACTTCCTCATGCATCACTGCCAAAAAGGAAATAGGCATCTCCTGGCTTCTTAAAAACCCTAGGGGATACTTTTAGTGGAGCCGACTTGAGTCTCTGTGTGAATTATTGTGGTGAGGGATGTGAAGGACAGTGATGGCTCAGTGTCTGCTGTCAAAATCAGTGTGAGGTGTGTGCACTTGGGTTGTGGACAGGTGCTACACAGGGAGCAACCCCTATATGCTAGGCTGGCACATTCATCTCTGTACACAGTCATTTTCTGGAATACACTGAATCAAATCACCATTCTTTTGCCTTAGGGTGAAGTTAGGGTAGTGGAAGAGGAGGGAAAGACTCGAAATAAATCTTTAGTGCTTCTAGAGAGGAATATGTAGGGGATTCAAAAATGAGTATTTCCCTTCCTTCCTTCCTTCCTTTTTCCTTCCCTCCCTTTTTTCTTCCTTCCCCTCCTTCCTTCCTTTCTCCCTTCTTTTCCCTTTTCTTCGCCTCCTTTCTTTCCTTCCCTCCTTTCCACCTCTTTCCTTCTATCTTTCCCTCCTTCTTTCCTTCCCTTTCCTTTCTTCCTTCTTTCCCCTCCTTCCCTTTCCTTTCTTTCTTCTTTTCTTCCCCCATTTTTTCTTCCTTTCCCTCCTTCCCTTTCCTTTCTTCCTTCCTTGCCTTCTTTCCTTCCATTCCTTTATTCCCTCCTTTCCCTTTCGTTTTTTCCTTCTTGTCCTTATTTCCTTCCCTCCCTCCATTTCTTCCCTTCCTTCCACTCCTTCCTTCCTTCCTTCCTTCTTTTTCTTCTTCCTTCATTTTCTCCCTTTCTTTGCTTTCCTTCTTCCATTCTTCCTTTCTCCTTCTTTCCCCTCCTTCCTTCCTTTCTCCCTTCTTTTCCTTTTTCTTCCTTTCCATTATTTCCTTCCCTCCTTTCTACCTTCTTTCCTTTTATCTTTCCCTCCTTCCTCTTTCCATTTTTTTTTACATAGGAAAAAAATTACACGTTTTAAAATATTTGCCAGAGATTTTGCAAGCACATACAAGAATTGAGGATATCTGAAAACCAGATATCCTCCCTTGTGGGTCTCCTCTGCCATAGATGCTGATCCGGACATTGCACCCTCAGTGTGAGTGGTCTATTTGTCAGCACACCATTTTGCCCCTTCACCTTCTTTATTGGTCAAAACTATCATTTGGTATTTTTTAAGTTGCTACTTCCTTACCTCTTGGTGTGAACCACACATGTCAAAGACCCAGTTTCTTTACTCTTTACTTAGACTTTGATTAAACTTTTATTATATGTGAGAACTGTTAAAGCTCAAAGAGAACTTAGACATGTACAGGTGAAAACAATAGAGACTCAGATGATGCATAATTGACAGAGACTGAACCAGAACTCAAATCTTCTGGCTCTCATTTCACCATGAGGAACAGTGTTGCTGTGTCATCGAGGCTGTGTCTGATCCATGCAAATTTTGGCCTTATAATTTAAAAGCAAAACTCTCACAAGCTTTATATGCTACATGTTTAATGATGTGTGTAATTATTCCACTACGTGGCAAATTGGCATAAAGAATAAGCCATTTATACAAGGTGTGGTGATTCCTAATATTCATATGTAGCCAAACCAAACATTTCTGATCTTGTATTAGTTTCTTCTTTCTGCTGCAGCAAATTCCCACAAAATTAGTAGCTTAAAACAGCACGAATCTATTATCTTGCACTTCTGGAGGCCAGAAGCCCTAAAATGAAGGTGCTGGCAGGGCTGCATTCCTTCTGGAAGCTCTGGGGAGAAGCCCATCCTTATCTCTTCTAGTTTCTAGAGGCTGCCACGTTCCTTGGCATGTGGCCCCACACTTCTGATGTGTGATGCCTTCATCACGTCTCCTCTCTGACTCTGACTCTCCTGCCACCCTTTGTAATGTACGAGGACCTCTGGGATTAGACTGAGCCCACCCAGATAATTCAGGGTCACCTCCTCATCTCAGTGTCCTTAATTTGATCACATATGCAAAGTCCCAACTGCCA
This sequence comes from Chlorocebus sabaeus, assembly GCF_047675955.1. NCBI lineage: Eukaryota > Metazoa > Chordata > Mammalia > Primates > Cercopithecidae > Chlorocebus > Chlorocebus sabaeus. The sequence continues at coordinate 2,354,531 of NC_132929.1, read as the reverse complement.
TGTAAGGGAACATATTCAAGGATTTTAGGGATGATGACATGGAAATCTTTGGGGACTGCTATTCTGCCAAACACAAGTGTCTTCTGGGAATAAACAGAGAGAAATCCAGAAAAGAAGCTGTCCCAAGGTCCCTTGGAAGTTCCTGGATTTGCAACCCAGACCTTAGGGGCAGGCCCCATTCAGAAGGCTTGGGCGGTGGAGAAAACTCCGTTTTCCCAGCTCACCTCACACCCAAGCAGACCAGACTGCCGGATGGGACCTCACGGAAGTCTGCCAGAGACACTGCGACATGTGAAAAGAGAGCCCCTTTAGCAGAAATATCTGTATGTGACTTGGAAGAAAGTCAAAGACAAGGAATTTGATGTGTACAGGACAAATGATAGAATAAGCCAAAGCCTGCTCACCTGCCTCAGGGGTTTATGCAGACTGAGGAGAATGAGAACATACTATTTGAGAAGGTGAGGGGCAGGAGAGCAAGGGGAGGTGCTTGCTGGGAGAAGGTGGATTTGCTGTAAGGGCCTTAGCTCAGAAGATAAATGGAGCCCTGGCTACTGCTTTCTCGACCACTTTCTTGCATTGACCGCTGTTTTCTCATTTAGTGCATTTAGCTGGTTTTATCCTCTCTCTCTCTCTCTCTCTCTCTCTCTGTATGTCTTTTTTGCTTGTTCATGTTTATTGTAGCAGACTATTTGCTGTCAGATGGCCACAATTAAAATAGGCTGTGTCTTTCCATCATACAGGCAAGCAGAAAGGCACGCCGCCACCACTTGCCACGTGCCATGCGAAGGCTGCTAAGTGATGCCACTGACAGGGTCTGTCTGCATAAGAGGCCATTATTCGAGATGCCTATAACGTACATCCATAAGTCGTAGAAAATTTATCCCTATCACAGAAAGAGGCCATCAGCCACAGGCTGAGTTGGGGGCAGGTGCAGGCACCCTTCACCTTTCTTATGTTTCCCAGGCCATATGCTATCAAAGCACGATGACAGGAATAAAATTCCACTATTTGGGGAAAATAAATGTTCTTAATTGTCCTCACATTAAATAGGCATTCTGCTAATTTTAAAGAAGTTTAATATTTTTTTAAAAAATACCACGTTTGTCCAAAGTGGACATGTTCATCCACTCCAGGTGCACAGGTTTATGGCCCAGTAGGATCAGGAGGCAGGCAGTGATCTGTCCACAAATGGGTGGGAGGCTGGGCAGTTCTCATCAGACTTACTGACCAGGAGTCTTTCCCATGGTGAAGAGGTCAGGTAAATGAGGTAAAATATGAGCGTGTCCTCCGGGAGACAGAGGGACAGGGTCTGTCTGCATAAGAGGGCATTATCTGAGATACCTATGAGGCACATCCATAAGTCATAGAAAAAATAATCGCTATCACAGAAAGAGGCCATCTGGGTTACTAGATCTGGGTTACTAGATGTCGTTATACATGTGAGCTCCCTTGCACACTTGCCCTGTTCTGAGCACCTACTCAGCGGGTAGCATCTCACTTCATCTCCTCTGGGATTGTGCCTGAGACGGTCCTGACCACAGTGCAGCTGTGACTGTACTGCACATCGTGAAATGGGCAGCCTTCTGAGCAGGAGTAAGCTCAGGCCTCTCAGGACGCTGTCAGGCGTGGGTTACTGGGCCTGGGGGAATGAGGGTATTCCCTGGTCAGCATCACTGTGCGAGCACCTATTCGGCAATGCAAATTTATTTTGTTTCTTTATGCATTTTTTTTTTTTTTTTAAAGAATGCCTCTGTTGATTTCCACACCTCCAGAAACAGTGAGTTGTGGAGCAGAGTGAGGGAAGTTCCACGTGGCTGTCCACACACTCCTTATTAACATGTGGCCTGTCAGGGTCCCAGCAGGACAAGAGCCAAACGGAACGATCTCAGGATCCTTCAGCAGAGCAGCGGAGCAGCTGGAGCGCTCAGCACTTCCTGCCTGTCTGAGACGAACCATTATAACCTATGGTTTTCAGCCTTGTACTGAACATCACCTCCCCCATCCACGCCAGTCTGTTGAGTTACTCCCCATCGAGGAACGCCCAAAGCGGAGGCTCCCCAAGGAGCCCACATCTGCTGCTGCCCTAGCCCTGCAGGAAGTTTGTCTCTGGCCTCAGATGGCCCTTGAGAAACGACGTTGCCATTCCTCCCTCCCCTCCACTGTCTCTTATGCTTGTGCCACACTCTGGCAGCTCAAAATCCCCACCTCTTCCAATCCAGGCTTGTTCTCCAATTACAAAATGTCTGTGTCTCTGTCCAGGCCTGCTTCTTCCACACACCCGCAGCGCCTGGGCGTCTGATCAGGGTAGCTCGCTTGTGACAATATGCTGAGACTCAGCAAGTTAGTATTCGTAATTTCTTGACAAAGACACTGGCTAACTTGAAGAGGCATCCTGTGTAATTCACAGATTCGGCATTTCAACAATATGGCACAATTTGTCTCTGGTGCCTTTTTAGGGAGAGCCAACCAGGTGTGTGGCGTGGGTGGAGGGGACGGAGTGCCTGTCTGGGTGAGCAGTGAGCGGATGCCGGGAGTGGTACAGAAGCTCGTTTCTGTCCCTTAGTTATGCTCAGCAAGTGACAGGTACAAAGATACTTTTGAGTTCCACTGCGTGGACCTTCCCAGCAGCCACAGCCGTCCATTGTGGCTAGCTTTCTGCACATTCGGAACTACTAACGGATCCCACAAGGACACTTTCCAGCTCATCCAACTTTGTCGTTTATGAAGATGGGAAGCATTATTGAAAAGAGCTCTAACCGCTTCAGAACACCCCTCAAAAGAGCATTAAGATAAAATCCACTGTTCCCTACTGACAACTGGCAAGCTCAACTGACTTCGACGATAGAACATTCCATGGTGATGAAAATGTTCTGCATCCTCTCTGTCCCATTCGGCAGCCACGGGTTACATATGACTACTGAGCACTTGAAATGTGGCTCGTCCAACTGGGGATCTGGATTTTTAATTTCGTTTCATTTGAATTGATTTGAATTTAAGTGGCCACATGTGACTAGTGGCTGTCAGATTGTACACAGAGCAAGGGCATTGTGGCTTGGTTTATGGCAATAAAATCTATGGTAATAGTTGCAAAATTGAATGTAATCACTTAAGAATCATCCTCAGGTCAGGCGTGGTGGCTCATACCTACAATCTCAGCTACTCAGGAGGCTGAGGTGGGAGGATCACTTGAGCCTAGGAGGTTGAGGCTGCAGTGAGCCATGATCTATCCAAGCTTCTGTGTATTTGGGATGTTCTGTTATTTCAAATCAAAGAAAGAATGTAATAGAATTTGGTAATTTTTGCCATTTTAATCAAATGCTTTTCACTTTGGGCCTGTATTTGGATAAGTAAAGATTATAGCCGTAAGTTTTATTTTAAGCTAGCGTAACTTCTGATAGACATATAAGGAAACTCATTTCTATACATGAGGTTAGTGAAACACCGTTGTGTCCTTTACATTTATTTGAGAAGGTTTTGATCGCCAAAATAAGGAAAAGGAAAAACTCTCAGAAAATATGAAGTTTGGAATACTTCAAAAATAGAAACTGGGGGAAGTGAAAATAAATATCCAATCACAATTACTTCTAGCAACATGAAAGTTAAGAATGCAAATCCACAAATCGCTAAAAATGTTTTATTCAATCAGTCCGGTAGTGAAACTTGTATTTCCCTAGCAAGAAAGTAGCGCATATTTTTTCCTTCTGAGGCAATCAGGCACATACTGAACAAAACCACAATTTACATCATTCTGCAAAATGAAATAATACCAGCAGTGAACATTTATCGATGATTTGCTGTGGGTCAGGTACTATTCTTTGCAATGTACCTGTATTAACTCCTTTTATCCTTATAAGAATACCGTCATGTGGCTCACTATTGTTCCTTTCATAGTTAGATAAACTGAGGAAAAGTTTGGTAAATTTCCTAAGGTTATATATAGAGAGCTTGTGAAGAAAGAGATCTCCAATTTAGTAACTTCCTTCACAGGTGCTAACATGCATATTTAGCCCCTACTGTCTGACTGTGATTGTCCTAAGCCAGGAGAATATGAAACTGCAGTAAACATTTTGCCCACACTGCTGTCTATTCAGAGACAGAGAAGCACACAAAAGATATTGTAATTGAAGTGTCATTCGAGTGTTTGCCATTACTTCTTCTATTCCCATACTCATGAGCTTTGCCATCTTTCAGCAATCTGGTTCATTTTCTTATTGACCTGGCAACCCACACTGCCAGTTGATAAGGCTGGGGGGTGGATACACACTAGGACGTGTGGTCTGCAAGTCAGTGTCATCAGCATCATCTTAGAACTTGTTAAACAATGTGAATCCCCACGCTCCAACCCAGAGATGTGGATTGAGAATGGGCCATGGCGGGGTAAGGGGCGGGAGTTGGAGTCTGGCTTCTTCCACTTAGCAAAATGCATGTAAGATTCATCCACATGCTGGAGCACAACAGTCCACCCTTAGGTAATTGCCGAGTAATATTCCATTGTATGGATGTGCCAGAGTTTATCCGTTACAGGTTAAAGAGCATCTTGCTTACTTGCAGTTTGAAGCGCTTATGAAAAAAGCTGCTAGAAACATTCATGTACAGGTTTTGTGTGAGTATAGCTTTTCAGTTTACTTTGGTGTATACCTAGGAGTGGGTTGCTTGGTTATTATGGTAAGTGTGTGTTTAGTTGTCTAACAAGCTGTTTTTCCAAAGTGGTGGTGTAATTTTGCATTTCCACCAGTAATGAATGAGATTTCTGGTGTTCTTCATCGTGTCAAGGATTTGGTATTGTCCTTGTTTGTTGGTTTTGCCATCTTGATAGTTGTGTAGTGGCAAGTCACTGTGGTCTTGACCAATGTTGCCAATGCCGTTAGACAATCATCTTTCGTATGCTTATTTGTGACCCTTATATTTTATTTGGTGATGTGTATGGTTGAATATTTTGCCAAATTTTTAAAATTGTATATTCTCTTATTATTGAATGTTGAGTTTTTGTGTATTCTAGACACAAGTCCTTTACCACGTACGTGACTTTTAAAATATATTCTCTCAGTTTGTCTTTTCATTTTTTAATTTTTTTGACAATCTCTTTTTCAGAGTGAAGATTCTAATCTTTTTTTCTTTTCTTTTCTTTCTGAGACGGAATCTCGCTCTGTTCCCCAGGCTGGAGTGCAGTGGCGCGATCTCAGCTCACTTAAGCTCCGCCTCCCGGGTTCACGCCATTCTCCTGCCTCAGCCTCCCGAGTAGCTGGGACTACAGGCGCCGCCACCACGCCAGCTAATTTTTTGTATTTTTAGTAGACATGGGGTTTCACCATGTTAGCCAGGATGGTCTCGATCTCCTGACCTCAAGATCCACCTGCCTTGGCCTCCCAAAGTGCTGGGATTACAGGCGTGAGCCACCATGCCCGGTCAAGATTCTAATCTTGATGAAGGCCAACTTTTCGGTTTTTTTCTTTTATAAATCACACTTTTGTAATTGTATCCAATTTTCTCTTATGTTTTCTTATAGATGTTTTAGAATTTAAAATGGTATCATTTAAAATGTGTCTTATAGATGTTTTAGAATTTAAAATGGTATCATTTAAAATGTTACAGATTATTTCAAATGTTAAATCTAATTTTACATTGAAAGTTATATATTTTGCAAGTATAGTTTAAAATTTATATTATATTTATATTTAAAATTTAATAATGTAAAATGTATATTGATAATGTGAAGTGTTTAAGTGGTGAGATAGGTGCTGTTTCCCTTTTTTGCATTCACATCTGCAATTGTTTCAGTGCCATTTATTGACAAGACGGTCCTTTCTCCACAGCATTGGCTTTTGGTACCTTTGTCAAAATCGGCAGATTCTATTTGTGTGGTTCTGTTTCTGGACTATGTTCCATTGATCTGTGTTTATCATCCTTCCTAAACCCTGTGGGTAATCTGAATCCTCCCACTTTGTTCCTCCTGTTCAGAATTTTTGGGCTATTCTGATTTCTTTGACTTTCCATATACATTTTAACATTTGCTTGCCAATATCTGAAAAAAGCTTACTGAGATTTTATGACTGTGATGAATCTATCAGTCAAGTAAGGAAGAATTAGCATCTTAACAACACTGAGTTTCATGATTCATAAATATGGTATAGCTGTTCATTTAAAACATAAAAAAAATTTCTTTCCGTGTTCTGCAATGTCCAGCCTACAGATGCTGCACAGGTTCTGTTTGGGTTATAGCTAGGTAGTCGTGGTGTGGTTAGAAATGGTTTTGTTTTTAGCATTTCAAATCTCAGTTGTTCATTGCTGATAAGTAGGAATACAAATGACTTGTACATTCACCTTTTGTCCTGTAAACTTGCTACACTAATTTGTTAGTTCTAGTAGCTTTTGCTTAGATTCTTGTGAATCTCCCACTTACAATCATGCTGCCTGTGAATAGGGCTATTTTATTTCTTTTTCTTCCTGCCTTCTTTCCTTTTCCTTTCTTGGCTTGGGCTTTCGGGACAACATTGCTCCTGATTCTGAGGAGCGGGGAATGATATCATGTCTTTTACTACTAAGCATGACGTTAGATGATGGTATTCTGGTGGATGAGCTTTATTGAGTTAAGGGAGTTTTGTTTAATTTTATTTGCTTAGAGGTGTGATCATGAATGGAGAGTGAATTTTTGAATCCTTTTTCTCCATTCATTAAGGATGATCATATGCTTTTTTCTGATTACTTGGTTAACATAGTGAATTATATTGATTGCATTTAACATATGGAACAGTCTTACATTTTGGCATGAGCTGTAATTACTAGTGACATATTATCATTTTTATATATTTCTGTATTTGATTTGCTGCTTTTCTGTTGAAAATTTTTGCATGTCTGTTCGTGAGGGATATTGGTCTGTAGTTTTTTCTTCTTGTGACTTTCCCTGTCTGGTCTCGGTATTATTATAAAACTAGCCTTCTAGAACAGGTCGGGAAATGTTTTCTACTTTCTGGGAAAATATTGTGTGGAATTCATGTCATTTCTTTCTGAAAATTTTGGAAGAATTTACTTGCAAAACAATACAAACCTTCAGTTTTCTTTTTCTTTTTATTATGGGGGGGGGAAGCATTTTTAACTGCAAACTCATTTTTAAGAAACTAGTGATAGCACACTATTCATACAGTCTTTTTAAGTAAATTTTGACAGATTTTTGTCTTTTAAGGACTTAGTCCATTAGATCTGTTTTCTTGAATTTATGGCCATAGAGTTGTTAGTAATATTACTCATTATCCCTTAATAATGTCTGTAGGGTCAGTATTGATGCCCCTTTTTATCATTTCTGATATTGGTAGTCTTGTGTTTTCTCTTTTTTTTCCCTATTAGTCTATCTAGAGGTTTATCAATATTTAAAAATCTTTTCAAAGAACCAGCTTTTCTTTTCATTGGTTTTCTGCATTTTCTGTTTTCTACATCACTGGTTTCTGCTCTCACATTTATAATTTACTTCCTTCTACTTGCTTTAGGTTTCACTTGCTTTCTTTTCCTTCTAGTTTCTTAAGATAGATATTTAGATAACCGATTTCAGACCTTTGTTATTTTCTATTGTATCCACTTAACACTGTAAATTTCCTCCTAAGCCACGCTTTAGGTATCTCCCCCAAATGTTGACATGTCGTCTTTCCATTCCCCTTGCCTTCATTCTTTTTAAAATTTCCCTTGAGACTTCTTCTTTGACCTTTCAGTATTTAGAAGTGTGTTATTTAAATATCTGAGGAGGAGTTTTCAGATATTCTTCTAGATTGATTTTCTAATGGTCTGAGATGTATTTTGTATGATGTCGATTCTTTTTGCTTTCTCAAGGTTTGGTTTTCTGCAGTCTGTGTGTGGAGCATCCTATAAATATTAGTTAGGTCCAGTTGGTTGAAAATGTTTATATAACCATGAAGAAGGGCTGCTCTGCAGGCCTCTAAGGAGATTACTTCTGCATCCTATAATTTAGGAGTCGTCCTTTCCAAGCTGGCCAAGGTGGGGTATGCCAGTTTCCAGGTCTCCTGGTACTCTTTTAGCTTCTTTCTGATCAGCAAGTTTTCATTTCTTCTGACGCAATAAGAGAAGTCCAAGGTCTTTCCACAGAAATGGCTGAAGGAGCCAGTATTCTATTATATGTATTAATATGCATTATTTGCTCATTTTAGTTAGTCATTGAAAAAATATGTATTAAGTGTCCCCTATATAGCAGCCTGAGAATACTGTCATGCACAAAGACCAAGAAGTCCCTGCCCTCCAAAGGCTTATGTTTTGTAGTTCTGTCTCATTATCCTAAGCTTATGAGGTCATCAGGTGGAACATCCACAATTAGCCCAACTTCCTGCTCTGTTTTCAGGCACCATGATGCAAATCAATGTACGGCATCTGGTTATGATTTTTAAGGGCACTTTGTTTATTAGGCAGGCACTGCTGTGCAGCTTATGTTTGGTTGCCAATATATCGAGTCTTGGCTTTGGTTGTATCGTAGCCAGATTGTTGGTTTGAAGAGACTATTCCTCTCTGTGATTTATAGTCTCCCTCAAAAACTGCCCAGATCTTGCAACCTACTCAGCTGTGCTACTGGGCATCCTCTTGGCCCCTCTGCCTCCAGCTCTTCTCCCCACTGCTCTAGCCCACTTGTCTCAGGGGCGATCAACTTCATGTGGATGCAGCCCAATGGCACCCTGCCCTGCACCCACACTAGTCTCTTTATATCCCCTGTTGTGGGTTTTCCAGTCAACACTGAAGCATAAGCTGCCACGGGACATGCTCTATGCCCACTTCTGCGCAACCTGGCAAGGCAGGAGCAGGAAAGTGCTACTGGAAGATCCCGTGACCAATGGGAGATGGGGGTCAGTGGGCATATTCCTCTTCCTTCTGTCCACTGTTTGGGCCATCCTGAGAAATGGACGTTCATACAGCCTCTCAGGAGACGGGCACACGAGGTGGAGGGGTCGGGTACTGATCACACCGGGTGGCTGGTTGGATCAAGCTGCCTCCTCACCTGTGTTGCTTCGTTTGGCCTCACTCACACTCCCTTGGGATCGCCCTTTCTATATAGGAATCCATAGCTTTTGCCACCGTCTTTGCATTCTAGGGAACACAAATTCAGACATCACTCTTTCCTCAGCAGATAACTACTTGTCAATAGGAGATAACATCAAAAGAAAAGCTAGTAAAGAAAGATTAATCAAAACATCTTGATAATAGGCGCAGCATGTAAGGTGTCTGCCCGTCTTCGTCTCCTTTCCATCTCTAAGCCACCTTGTTCTTATGTAGACCCCACAGGAAGCATCTCATAGGAGCCAAGATGCGAGACCCTCACCCTAACTCTCACTCTAACCTTAGGGGAATACAGCCCAAGCATTTGGCTTTTCTCATCCACAGAAGAGAAGTGAAAAGCAGCATTTCAAAATGAAATGTATTCAATTAAAGAGAGCCAGCTATTGTCATTGAAATGTATTCAATTAAAGAGAGTCAAGTAGATGCAGGTGAAAAGTTAAGGCTGAGGCAGACAGTCAAAGGTGAAAAAGCAGAGCCTGGGTTGAAAAGCAGCTGTGAGAATCACAGCCTCCTGGGGACGTGTTCCAAATGCAGAAGTGAAATGATATGCAGTCCAAAAAGCATGAAGAAGATGGGGGAAGAGACGGCAGGACTGAGTACTAGAAAAATAGGGTAAAAATAGCACTCAAAGTAGAAAGAAAAGCCACTTAGAAGCTGCCTGCCTTTTACTCTCAGAGGAAAAACTCATAGAAATATGAAAAAAAAAAAAAAAATCCCACCTGTTCTTGAAAGAGTCCTTCCATCTCGAAATCGACTTTGAAATGCAACTTTCTGTTTAGATTTCACTGTGTCATACACCTGGCTTTTCATTGTTCCCTCTGAAACCCGGCCCTGTGCGTGGCAAATGAGACCTACTGCACGCTGCCTAGTAGAATTAGCAGCAAATCTAAGTTTGCTGTTTTTCAGCCTAGAAAAACATGTGCAGTATTTTTCCTATTGAGCAAGAAATGTCAGCAGGGTAGAAGAGGGTGTTTGTAACTCCTAGCACCACCTCAGAACATCACAGAATGTCTTCTAGCCTTTTGTTCATTTCAAAAATTGAATTGAACAAACATTACCTGGAGAGCATGAGTTAGCTGACATAGATTGCACTAAAGTAACACTGTCACGCCTGATAGAATGCGTAGGGAGACGTGAGTGTGTAACACCGAGGAGCCCGCTTTGCCAGGACTCTGCCAAGAGCCTTCACATCAGCCCTGAGACAGATATGCTGCTCATAATTTTTTCAAACATGAGGAAATGGACTTTGAGAGATTAAGCCTCTTGCTGAACATCACATGAGGAGCGGAGTGCAGGGATGTGAAGATACGGCGTCCCGTGTGTTCTGTGTGGCGTTCAATCGTGTGCTGTGAAACTGGAAATAAGTTTTACCTTATTTACACACAGCTCTGATCCACACAACCTATGTCAGGCAGGTAGAGCTATTCTTCCTTTCCTGATGAGAAACTGGAGTCCCAGGAAACGGAATAGCTTATCCAGACTGACACAGTTAATAACCTTGGACATAAGTCTACCGGACTTCACAATATATGAGACCCCTGTTTGTTTGGTTTTATTTTCTTTTTAACTACACTGACATCAACATGATTTATGAAGCTTCCAATATGGTACATGGTTCACTGTGGTTGCTTAAACATTGGTGCCCTTTTCTGTTTGATCTTAGACCATTAGGTCATATAATACCACGGCTCTGTCCAGAGTTAGCGAGGAATGTTGGTCATTCAACAGTGAACCCCAGTGGATCTGCTGTTCCTTGCAGGTTCATCTCATCGGGTATTCCTAACAAGGCAGCCCTCGTTCAGGGGTAACTCATCACATTTTTTTCATGCAGTAAAGAAGTGCCTGCCGATGGTGCTTGGGGATCAGAAAAGCAGTTATAACTTCCTGAGAGTGAGATCTCGGAAAAGGACAGCCTCAGGAAGCCTGAGAGTCCGACCGTTGGCAAGTGGCTGTCCAGGTCCACGGTACCTGCCAGCGAGCTGTGTTATTTCTATCATCGCCAGATTAGACCCTCAGAGCCAGGATTTGTCTGTTTGTGTCACAGAGGGAATCCCAGGGATGATCTAATTTTCTCCCATAATTTTTCAGATGAGAAAATTGAGACCCTGAAAGGTAAAATGGCTAGCTAAGTTCACACGATGTTAAGTGGAAAACAGGAAATGGAATTCCCCCCTGAGGATGGAAGCATGTCCAGTATTCCTTCCCGTCTGTAGCCAGCAGTCATGGGCCTGGGCAACACTCACAGCTCAGTGGCAGGGGTGAGTGCCTGCTCTGAGGTCCGCGGTGGCCCAAGCGAGGCGATCAGTGTGTAGAACAGTGTGGGACTGACCCCTCTCCACATACCGCACTATTACTGTACTCACTCTTGGAGCTGCACCCCTGCATCCACTCGGAGGAAACTCAGAAAGAGTAGTTTCGCCTTCGGCAATTCAGTCCATGGCAGCAGGTCATTTCTCATCTTCCCATAGACAATCAGAATCAGAATTTGAGAAACAAACATTCATACAGCATGCCTTATATTCCAGATAGCAGCTCCAGTACTTCTCACACATCCAGTATCTTATTTAATCCTCTACCTTATTTAGTTGTTTAATCAGACTACCCTGTCTGGGTCATCACGTGCACTCCACAGGGGAGAAACATAGGCTCCCAAAATTCAAGTGATGTTTTTGCCCTGCTAGGATATGGATGAACAACCAATGGAGACTGGGGTCTGTGTGATTCCAAAGCCCAGACATCTTGAGACGTTTCTAGGTAGAGCAATATGCTGGTGTTGATGCAATCCAACGAATAAGTGAAATTCCTTTTTTCCAGTTTGTGATTTAGAGCAAAGGCACTTGAAGATTTTGTTGTTGTTGTTGTTTAATTAGGGACTCATAATAGAGTAAAGCTGCAAAGTGAAAACCCAAGCTGATAAGTCCATGGAAAAATGGATACTTAGGCCACATTTATATATCTACGGTCAACATTTAGAGAGCCTAGATTAATAGAGCAAACAGAGTAATGGTGATTACCCTGGTAACAAAATCTCCATGAAGCCTTGCTTGAGGAGAAAATGAAAAGCTTGAACATCTGTCAGGTTCAGCCAGAGTTCACTTAGGATCAAAAGAGTTATGTGCTCTTTTTTCCTTATAATCAAAGTTACCAGAATGAGAACAGATCACGTTGTCTGGGAGCTCTGTGGGTGAGAAACTCCACTAGGGTCCAGGAAGCAACATGGAGTGACTTATGTCAGCCACACAGCCTCTCAGGGTCAAATCAAGGCCTGGCTCCTTGGAGTCTCTTCCCACACAGAACAAACCATTGCCAGAAATCTTAATATGTCATTATACCAAATTTAGCTCTTGGTTTCAGGTTCACTTTTCAAAGGAACTTGTTAGCACATGAGTTGCATTTGATAAGCAAAGCCATCTGGCTTGTAAAAATTGCCCTTTTTGCCTTACGAGATGAAGAAAGAGTGTCCGAGAAGCTGGCAGCTCTGTCAGATTTTCATTTTCCTTCTCTTCTTGGGCAGAACAGTTTAAGCCAACCAGCTCACATCGGAAGAACAGCAGCTCCAGCCCAGCATTTATGGGAGCGTTCCTCTTCCTGGCTGGCACCTGCCATCAGGTTGGTGATATTTTGCCATACTTCACAGGGGCATGGATAGACATACATGCACCCGCTAAAGGCAGTGCTCTGTACTTTTTCTTTTTTAAAACATATTATTTGGCAATGTGTTTTTTCACCCAACAGGATATTTGGGGGGATTTGTTCATTCCACAGAAATCTACCTTATCATATCTATCTCATATCTGAAATTAGAGAAGCTTTCTCCAGCTTGGGTCTCAGAGCGAGAACACGCCCAAGGCTGACCAGAGCTGACCTGCAGGCCGCACAGGGAATGGCTGAGAAAGAGGCAGTCAGTGCTGTAACACGCTGGAATCGTGGGGTCCCTCAGTATCACAGCAAAGGTGGAAAATGACAACCAAATCCTGAGAAGTCGAATTGCTGAGTCTTCAGTCCGTTCCACAAACAGTTTGAAGAGAGATGCTTTGAACATATTGTCCTGGATTCTGGAGATCATAGTCGGGAACAACAGTGAAGGAAACCAAGTTCCCCAGGTTAGGGTGCTTACATCTTGTCAATGTTATCCTTTTTAAAGTTTTTATTTATTTATTTATTTATTTATTTATTTATTTATTTATTATTATTATTATACTTTAAGTTCTAGGGTACATGTGCATAACGTGCAAGTTTGTTACATATGTATACTTGTGCCATGTTGCTGTGCTGCACCCATCAACTCGTCAGCACCCATCAACTCGTCATTTACATCAGGTATAACTCCCAATGCAATCCCTCCCCCCTCCCCCCTCCCATGATAGGCCCCTAATAGATGCGTTAAAAATTGCCCTTCTCTCTACTATTTATTGATAAAGATAGAGGGAATTCGTGGTGTTTCTCTTTCCAGATTTTCTCTTCTGTTTTCCAATCTTTAAAAGACAATTCTCACTCTGAGCTTGGGCTCAGCAAATCTGGGTGTCAACCAACCCGCCCTTTCCCTAGGAGCCACTGGCAGCCACAGCAGATGCCTGTGGAGTATCCCCTTGGCAGCCTCACCCTTCAGCTTCCCTTTGACTTCACGCCTCTGTAGAAAGGGCAGACGTGGCTTTACTACACCCAAGTGTCACACACATGAGATTATGGACGGTCATTGTTTACATGGCACGAATCCTAGGTGGGAGCAGGTCCTTCTGTGGTGGCGCGGCCACGCTGGGCCACTGAGCCCATGGCTCTCTGTGGAGTGTGACAAGTGGAATGGCCAGCCTGAGAGCCACTGGGGGGTGGGAGTGTGGAGCGGGGAAGACCGTGACTCCAGAGCTCATCCTGGCCAGGTCAAGATGCATCATGGAGGCGGGCATAATGATCCCAGCCCCTGCATGCTTTCCGAGTCACACACTTGTCCCTAGCCCCTTCCTGTCCGCTCTGCTCTTCAATATTGGTGTCTTGCTGAGTCAGGGCCCCATCTGGAAGTACTTGCCCAGGCTCCTGATGCCTTAATGGGCAATGGCTGTCAAACTCTTCTTCAGAGAAGCTGGGGCCAGCCACCCCTCTCAAAAAGACAACCAGTCTTGAGAACACGGAGCTGACGTCCCTTTAGAAAACCGCTGCCGCTTCTCAGGGCACTGCAGGGAGGGGGGAATGTGCCTGGCTAACGCTGGAGCCTAGGAGGTAGCACTTATTTTGAGAGTTGCAGGAACTTTCCCATTGTTCACTGGAAAAGCTGAAGCATATAATGGCTGGTGAGCACTCCCGGCTAGGGGCCTCTGAGTTGAATCCACCATCTCTTCTAGGGCTACAAGCATCTGCTGGGCTGGGTCTTCCTCTGGCTCCAGCCTTTATTTCCAGGCAATTACCTCCAGCTCTTGTACTGCCCTGACCTGCTTTTCCTGCTTGGTCTCTGTCTGTGAGGCCTCCTGCTGCCATATCCATGAGGGTTATGACCAACATGTCCCCATGTTCTTGAACTGCCTGCCTATAAGCATCTTTGGAAATGTGGCACCCTCATTTAACAAAGTACACCCTCCAAAAGTCAGGCACCACCATGCAGTAACAGCAGCAAACATAAGCACTCACTTTTTGCATGTACTCTTCAAAAACGTTTGCGCGGATTGGCCGGCCTCGGTGGCTCATGCCTGTAATCCCAACACTTTGGGAGGCTGAGGCGGGTGGAACATGAGGTCAAGAGATCGAGACCATCCTGGCCAACATGGTGAAACCTCATCTTTACTAAAAAATACAAAAATTAGTTGGGTGTGTTGGCGCATGCCTGTAGTCTCAGCTACTTGGGAGACTGAGGAAGGAGAATCGCTTGAGCCCGGGAGGTGGAGCTTACAGTGGGCCGAGATAGCGCCAATGCACTCCAGCCTGGTGACAGAGTGAGACTCTGTCTCAAAAAATTTCCATGAATTAATCTTCACACAATCTTATACAGTTAGCTGGTATTATTACTCCATTTTAAAGGTGAGGAAATTGAAACACAGAGCAGTTAAGTACCTAGCCCAAGATCACACAGCTATTCAGAAGTTTATCTAGGAATCAAACCTAGATGTCCCTTATCCAGAATCTGTGATCCACACTGTATTTAAATGCAACCTGAAGAAGGCAGCTAGTGTAGGGGTTAGTGTTAAGGAAGTAAACTCAGCAGAACTGGCTAATTCCTCAATTGGAAAAGAGTGAGGGTAAGGAGGCAATGAAGAATGACCCTGAGTGCCTGGTTTAATGGAACCATCTAGCACTTGTCAGAGAGGAAGCGAATCCAAAGGCAGAGTCACAGGTGTGGGAGACAACAGGCTGAGTGTTGAGTTCTGGGGCCCGTGGGACTGCAGGTGGATGTCTTGCAGGCTCAGCTTTGGCCTGGGGAGTCACACCCTGCCTGCTTCTGGGCCCCAGAGCCACCCCCATCCACTTGGGATCTGGGAAAGTCATGTAACACCAGGACCCTTGTTTTCTTATCTGTAACATGGAGATGCTGGTAACTCGGGCCTCATAAAATCACTTGATGTGGGTGAGAGAGCTAAGAGTTGATGACAGTGTGGGCCTGACCTTGCCTGAGCGAGCCCCATGGGGACACAGCCTTAGTGGGCAGCAGCTTCCCAGCAGCCCTCCCCGCCATCGGCAGAATCCCCTGAGGCCATGAGGGGGTCTCAGGGAGGTGGACGGCCCTCCAAGTGAGAACCAAGTGCGCCGTGCCCTCCGGAATCCTAGGACTCCTCTTAGGTAAGACTTTTAGATTTTACTTTGTTTTGGATCAACTGATTCTTCCAACATAGGTATATATCAAAATCTCACTAACTTAACAAAATTGCAGTTAGATAGCAAAAATAGGCTCTAATTCTCTATAGCATTGAGGGTGAATATAGTTAAGAATACTTTGTTTTCTAAAAGCTAGAAGAGAAGGTTTCGAATGTTCCTAACACAAAGAAATAATAAATATTTGATGTTATAGATATGCTCATTACCCCAATTTGATCTATTTTATATAGGTATAGAAATGTCACTCCGTAGCCCATAAATATGTGCAATTATTATGTGTCAGCTGAAAAGAAAAGAAAAAATACCAATAAAATATGAAACTTGATTTTTAAAAAAAATCTTACACACTTACTAACAGCAAAATAAGTGAGTGGTAAACATCATCTCATGTCTGCCCTAGAATGTCAAGAAATCAATTCGGAAGGTAGAAAAGGGGCTTCTGCATTTCTAGGAGTGTTGACGTTACTATCGGGACCATCCAGCTGCACTGAGAGGTGATCCTACCGACTCAGCACGTGCTGGAATCACAGGGTTCAGGTGGTAGATGGGTGAGCAGCACTGGTTTGTTTCAGATGAAAACAGCAGCCCTCTAGAGACCTTATTTCTATTAATATGTTCCGCTGGGACTGACTAGAGCATCTAACAGGCCACTTCGCTGTTTTGCTTTAAAGATTTAGAATGGATCAGAGTCAAAGCTTGCATTCTCTAGCCCTCTATCCGGTTGATGATTCTGAGTAAAAGGAGAATGGGTGTGATTGACTCAGCTCCACGGGACATAAAGCGAGACAAAAATGAGGGCACAATGGAAAACAAGTGACAGCAATGAGCAGGACAGCATCCTCTCTGCTGCGAAGCATGTTGTCTGTGTCTTTAGCAATGCCAGAGAAGCTCTTAGACAGAAAGAGGAACTGAAAAACTGTGGCTGCCACAGTACATCCAAATGGGCTTGTTTGAGACACACGCGTCAAGTGCTGGGCTGGAGGGAAATTGGAGACTGAGTGGCCACACGCTTGCACCAACAGCCAGAGTGGTTGAAGTGGCCTACTGAAGCTTAGCTGTGCAGAACCAGGTTCCCAGCTCCAGATTCCTGATCCCATTTAATTCCTAGTAACCAGGTTTTATTTGTATTTTATTTTTCTTTCTGTCCTCCAGTTCAAAGCCCCCCTTCTCTGTGCAGCATCCCTAGGGCCTCTGTCTGGCGGGGAGCCTCCCCCTCTGACATGGCACTGCCATCTGTCGTCTCTGCCCAGGCCAAGCTGGGTACTTTCTTCAACCTTTTGTTGCAGCCACTTTCCTTGACTTTTTCTAGAGTGTAAAATTCTTGAGGGCAGAGGCTGCACGGTGCTCCTCTGAAAGCTAGGACTCCAAACAGGACCAGACTAGGAAGCCCTCCAGCAACACACACACTTAATCCTCATGGGAATCCTTGTCAAACACTAGCCCCTAGGAGATTGAAGGGATGAGAAAACTAAGCAGCATATCCAAGGTCAAAGCCCACTTGAAAGAGAATTTGTTGAGGTCCCCAGAAAGTTAGCCACTGCTTGCTTTTAACTCTCCTGCCTAGCTGACCACCTCTTCTCTGAGTACACAGAGTGGCTCTGAGGGGACTGCAGGTGAACCCCACCTGTGCCAGCCCCTGGAAACCACCAGTCTGTTTTCTGACACAATGATTTTGCTTTTTACTTTTTGGTAAGGTGATATACATGTATTCATATAGCCATTTGGTCTTGCCTCTTTTACTTCGCAAAATTTATTTAGTATCGGTCCATATTCTGTGTGATTCAGTAGCTCATTGTTTTTATTGCTGAGTAACATTCCATTGTTGCACGTGCCAGAATTTGTTGATCCATTCACGAGTGGGAGGGGATCTTAATTATTGTAGAACTCATCAGTGCAACATCTGGACCTGGAATTTTCTTCATTGAAAAGTCTGTACCTGCAAATTTAATGTCTTTCGTAGATATAGGACTATACCGATTATCTATTTCCTTTTTAATGAGTTTTGATACTTTTAGTCTTCCATGGAATTGGTCTATATCACATAACTTTCCAAAAATTATGGGCATAGTGATGCTTTGCGGGTTCTGTTATTATTTTGTAATGTGTGTGGGATCAGCAATGATACTTCCTGTTTGAGTCATAATATTAATAATCTAGGTTTTCTTGGTTTCTTTATGATCCTCACTAGAAGTATAGCAATTGTATTGATCCTGTTTTAAGAACAAGATTTGTTTGTTTTCTCTATTGTTTTTCTGTTTTCTGTTATTAATTATATCAACTTGCTCTAATTTATTCTACTTTATTCTTTCTGCTTGTTTTAGTTTTAATTTTATTCTTTTCTCCAGTTTCTAGTTTTCCTAAGTAGAATATTAGGTTAACAAATTTAAATCTTTCTTTCTAATATAAGGCTTTAATGTTATAAATTTCCCTCTAAGCACGCATTTAGTTGTATTCCCCCAAATTTTGATATGTTTTACTTTCATTCTCTTTCATTTTTTAAATTAATACACTTTTTAAGAGCAATTTTGAACTTACAGAAAAATTAAGCATATAGCACAGAGAGTTCTATCTGTACCTATTATTAACCCAAACACACACACACATGGTTTACTCTAGTTTTTTTGTTTGTTTTTGTTTTTGAGATGGAGTTTTGTTCTTTTGCCCAGGCTGGAGTACAATGGTGTGATCTTGGCTCACCGCAACCTCTGCCTCCTGGGTTCAAGCAGTTCTCCTGCCTCAGCCTCCCTAGTAGCTGGGATTACAGGCATGTGCTACCATGCCTGGCTAATTTTATATTTTTAGTAGAGATGGGGTTTCTTCATGTTAGTCAGGCTGGTCTTGAACTCCCGACCTCAGGTGATCCACCCACCTCGGCCTCCCAAAGTGCTGGGATTACAGGCGTGAGCCACACTGCCCCAGCCAGATTACCCTAGTATTAACATCTTGGATTAGTGTGGTACTTTTGTTACAGTTGATAAGCCAATATATACATTATTTTAACTAAAGTTCATAATTTACATTAGGATTTATTCTTTGTATTGTATAGTCTATGAGTTTTGACAAACTTACCGTGATTTGTATTCACCGTTACTGTATACTATAAAATAATTTTACTGCCCTAAAAATTTCTGTGCTCTAACTGTTTTTCTCTCCTTTCCTTTCCCGAAATCCCTGGCAATGACGGAACTGTTCACTGTGTCTGTAGTTTTGCCTTTTCCAGAATATCAGGTAGTTGGAATCATGTAGTATGAAGTCTTTTCAAATTGGCTTCTTTTACTTAGCAATATGCATTTAAGTTTCCTTTATGTATTTTTACAGCTTGATGGCTCAAATTTTTATCACTGAATAATACTTTTTACCTTTTACACTGAATAATAATTCACTATATGGATGCACCTCAGTTTATCCTTTATCCATTCACCTATTGAAGGACATCTTGGTTGCTTTCAATTTTGGTAATTATGAATAAAACTGCTAAAATATTTTGTGTGCAGGTTTTTGTATGGACAGAAGTTTTCAACTCATTTTGGTAAATACCAAGGGCTATAATAGCTGGATCATATGGTAAGCATATGTTTAATTTTGTAAGAAACTGCCAAACTCTCTTCCCAACTGGCTGTGTGGGAAGTGACCATTTGTATTACCAACAACAATGAATGAGAATGCCTGCTGCCCCTTATCCTTGCCAGCATTTGATGTTGTCAGTGTTTTGGATTTTGGCCATTTTAATAGATGTATAGGAATAACTCATTGTTGCTTTAATTTACACTTTTCGAATGACATATGATGTTAAGAATCTTTTCATATGCTTATTTGTTATCTTTTCATCTTATTTGGTGAGCTGTTCGTATCTTTTGCCTGTTTTTTCAAATTGGGTTGTTTTCTTATTGTTGAGTTTTAACAGTTCTTTGTATATTCTGGATGCAAGTCCTTTATCAGATCTGCAAATATTCTCTCCAAGTCTGTGGCTTCTCATTTTATTTTCTTAACAGTGTCTTTTGCTGAGCAAAAGTTTTTAATTTTAATAAAGTCCAACTCATCAACTTTTTCTTTCATGGATTGCCCTCTTGGCATTTTATCTAAAAAATCATCACCAAATTTAAGGTCGCCTAGATTTTCTCTTATGCTGTTTTCTACAGGTTTCATTGTTCTGTGTTTTACATTTAATCTTTGGTCTAAAGTTAATTTTAGAGAAAAGTTTGAGGTCTGTGTCTAGATTTTGTTGTTGTTGCTGTTGTTTGTGATGTCTATTTCTTCCAGCACCATTTGTTGAGAAGATTATCCTTTCTCTATTTAAATGCTTTTTTGCTCCTTTGTCAAAAAAATCAGTTGTCTATATTTATGCAAGCCTTTTCTGGG
The DNA here is from genome assembly GCF_047675955.1 of Chlorocebus sabaeus. NCBI lineage: Eukaryota > Metazoa > Chordata > Mammalia > Primates > Cercopithecidae > Chlorocebus > Chlorocebus sabaeus. Next base: position 2,334,326 of record NC_132929.1, on the reverse strand, counting down.
CTCTCTGTTATGTTTCATAATCTAGCCATTCTTTCATTGTCTTGATTACTGTGGCTTTATAGTCTTTAAATCAGGTAGTGTCAGTCTGCTGACTGTTTTTCTCTTTCTATATTGTGTTGGTGTTCTGGTTTTTTGCTTTTATATAAAACTTTAGAATTAGTATGTTGATATCTACAAAATAATTTGCTGGAAATGTTACTGGGATTGCATTGAATCTCTGTATTTAGTGGGGGGAAACTGACATCTTGATAATATTCCATAAACATGATATTCCAAACATAAATATTCCAAAAATATTTATGGATAATATTCCATAAATATCATTCTGTATATTTAAATCTTGAGTTGTTTCATCACAGTTTTATAGTTTTTCTTACATAGATTTTGCACATATTTTTATAAATCTGGTACTTTTTTGTTAGGTTTATACTTATATTTTAGTGTCAGTGTAAATGATAATGTATTTTAAATTTCAATTGTTCATTGCTGGTATATGAGAAAGCAATTGACTTCGCATATTAACCTTATAACTTGCAATCTTGCTGTAATCACTTAGTTTCAGGGGTTTTGTTACTGTTGATTTTGTGAGATTTTTCTGCGTAGACAATCATGTTATCTTTGAACAAAGTTTTATTTCTTCCTTTACATATACCTACCTTCCATTTCCTTTTCTTGTCTTAATGCATTAGCTAGGACTTGCAGTACTATGTTGAATAGGAGTGATTAGAGGAGACAGTCTTTCTTTTATTCCGATCTTAATAGTAAAGCATCTATCTATTCTCACCATTAAGTGTGATGTTAACTGTAGAATTTTTTTAGATGTATTTTATCAATTTGAGAAAGTTCCTCAATATTTCTACTTTTTGTTCTTGTCATGAATGGGTGTTGGATTTCCCTAAATGCATTTTCTGCATCTCTTGAGACAATCATATGATATTTCAGATTGCATACCTGGAATAAATACCACTTGGTCATGACATATAATTTGTTTTATACTTTGTTAAGTCCAACTTAACAAAACCTTTTGTTGAAGGTTTTTCTCTTCATTCTCTTCTAGTTCGAAATATTTTAAAATTTCTCCTGAGATTTCCTTTTGACCAAGGAGTTATTGATAAGCGTTTTTACATTTCCAAATATTTAAGAATTTTTCAGATATCTTCTGTTATTGCTTTTTATTTTATTTTATATGGTACACAGACTTTTTTATGGTTTTTAGTCTTTCAGATTTATTTTTAATTTTTAAAAATATGCTTTTAATTGTTTTTGTACTGATCTGGAATATGGTATATCTTAGTGAATGTTTCATGTTTTTCCTGCTATTATTGGGGTTGCTTTACACATCAATTTGGTTCGGTGGGTTATGAATGTTTTTGATCATCTAACATTACTATTTTTTGCCTGCTTGTACTGTCATAGCAATTACTGAAAAAGATGTGTTGAAGTCTCTAACTGTAATTATAGATTTGTCTATTCCTGTTTTCAAATCTACCAGTTTTTAGCTGTATGTAACTTAAATTCTGTTGTTAAGTCATTTCATAGTTTTCATTCTTAAAAGATAATACCAGAATATACTTATATTTCTGAGTTGATAGGGTTGTTTTTTTTTAATCTTTCTGCATTTTAACTATGTTACTCCATTTTTTTCTGGTTTGCATGATTTTGGAAAATTTTCAACCACTATTTCTTCAATTATTTCTTCTCTAAAGTCTTTTATTTCTTTCTGGATTTTCTAATTACTTATATATTAATTTACACAGCTCTTTAGTTTTGTGGATGGGTTTTTTTTCTTTTCTTTTTTTTCCTTCTTGCCTTTTAGTTCAGGCCGTTTTTATTGTACTTTGTACATTTCTAAGCTCCCCAGTTCTTTGTTCAGCTGTGTTGAGTGTAATGAAGAACCTATGGATGGCATTCTTCACATCCTTAGCTGTGTTTGGTTACTTTAACTTCCCCGTATGATAGTTCCTACATTTGTGTCATATCTGGGTTTGGTTCTGATTTCTTTGACTCTTCAAATTATGCTTTCTCTTGCCTTTTTGTTTGTTCTACAGTTTTTCTGTTGAAAGTCAGATATATTTGTAATAAATTAGATATTGAGTAAATAGTTTTCATGCTTTGAGACAAGCATGAATGGGTGTTGGATTTCCCTATATGCATTTTCTGCATCGTCTTCTCCTAGGCCTGCGTATAGGATGGGTTTTGCATTAGTGAACGTATAGGTTGGGCTGGGTTTGGAGTTTGTTGTTGCCGGGGTTATCCACAGTGCATACAAAAGCTCAGATTCAGCTTATTCAATGATGCCTGGCTTGTCTCATCACTGCGCTGGGGCCTTCCCTTTGGGCCGCTTCCCAAAGAGTCTGCTTCTTGCTGCTCTCTGAGTTATACCCCACGGTGGTTCTTATTCTACACCTGTCATGGTGGGTGTGGGTTGTAGGACATATGTGTTCTCTCAACAATTACTGTTTTGACCTGCATACCCGCGGTGTGGTTAGTTGATCATAAATTCCTTAAGAAATAAAGCATCTTTGACTAGAGTCTTTCTAAGTAGAAATACTCAAGTCTACTAGACAGAAACGTGACATGAGTTGCTCTATAGGGATTTTTAGATTTTTTTTTTTTTTTTTTTTTGCCCAGTTCCTAAACCCAAGGACAGTTCACAAAACGAAAGTTCTCTGATTGAGGGAGATGCTTGTTTGTTTTGAAGGATGACCCTGACTGACAGCTACACCTACACATGCGACTCTGTACCTTCCCCAGAAGGACTTGTTGCTATCTGCCAGAGTTACGGTGCACTGGAAAGGAAAATATTCACATCCTAATTTCTAGGTCCCCAGAAAGTCAGTGTGGTCCATGATTCAGAGTACGTGCCATAGTTCCTAGAAGGGAAATACAGTCTTTTTTTTTTTTTTTTTTTTTTGAGACAGAGTCTCGCTCTGTGGCCCAGGCTGGAGTTCGGTGGCACGATCTCGGTTCACTGCAAGCTCTGCCTCCCGGGTTCACCCCATTCTCCTGCCTCAGCCTCCGGAGTAGCTGGGACTACAGGCGCCGCCACCATGCCCGGCTGATTTTTTGTATTTTTAGTACAGACGGGGTTTCACTGTGTTAGCCAGGATGGTCTCGATCTCCTGACCTCGTGATCCGCCCATCTCGGCCTCCCAAAGTGCTGGGATTACAGGCTTGAGCCACCGCGCCCAGCCGGGAAATACAGTCTTAACTTGAATTCAACTCATACTGGCTTCTATGGTACACACACCTTGAGGTAAGTTTCTGAGCCCAGAATGTAATTGGGACTCGCTATGCTTAGTAACATGCGGAGTTCTCACATTAGCTTCCTGGCGTGTAATGAATGTGATTTTAGTAGGAAAGACCTTTGAATGCCGACTCTCCAAGTTATTAACAAAGCAATACCACATTCCGGGGGAAATTTCAGAGATTAACGCCACCATAAAGCTCTTGAAAAATAAAGGTATTGTGATTCCCAGTATAGTCTATGTAACTCTCCTTTATGACTACTGCAATAAATTGTAAAGATCTTGGAGGGTGATCAGGGACTGCTGGACAATTAATCAGATAGAGATGCTGCTCAGAATATAATATTCTAGCTGGAGTAAATCAGTGAAGTCCCTGGTACCTGCCATTTAGCTATTGACCTAACGTTTCCCGCCTAAGTCTTATCAGGAAAGATAATTGTTTTATGCAGTTTGCTTGTGACAAGAGCAGCAATATACCTTCGGTGTCTTAACTCCAGGCTGGGTTTACTCTCCTATTCTCTTTTGGTGTATTGTTTTGAGGGACTCTGATTTTGCTAATTATCCACAAAACTTCACACTGATCCATTACAATAATGTCATCATACTACCTGGATCTTCAGAGTAGGAGGTAGCAAGCCGACTCGGTTAGACCCATGCATATCCCAGGCTGAGAAATAAGTCCTACAAAAGTTTAGGGGTATGACATATTAGTGAGATATCCAGGGACATAGGAAAATAAGAATTAAAAACAAAAATATTTTTTAAAAGCTTTTTTTTTTTTTTTTTTGCTCCTTTAAAGAAAAGGAAGTGCAAAAAAGTGAGGCTTCAGAAGACTCAGCAAATCAAAACATAACAGGCATTTAAATGGAAAAACTCCTCAAAACCTGTCAAGGTTAATGAGTTTTCACATAACCTGTTTATCATGGAGAAAGTAATTTTCTCACATATTATCATATCCACAAAGACAAGACTTATCTTCAAATATCTTCAGTTACATTAGGGGCCAAGGTTGGAATTATTTTTGTTAGAGAATCAGCAACTGACAGGGAATTCTGATGGTTTTATTATTTCTGGTGTACATCAATGTACAACGTATTTTTTGAAACTCTCTGTGGAATGCTTACCCATGGGGGCCATCAGGGGAGGTATCAGTTTTGCCCCAAATCGCCCACATCAGGAGTTGCTTCCATCTCTGCTTTCTTGGCTTTACTGGGTTTGGAAGCTCTGGTGATAAGGGGAAATGCTTCCAGCAGAGAACAAAGTCATGGGGGTGTGAAACTGAGACCACCCACTTAGGGCTTTATGTGCCGCCGGAACCACACGCAGATGAGGTGGGTGGGTGAACCGTGCAAGGTGCTGTAGCTTTCAGGTAAGCATGACTGAATCGACATCTCCTTGTTATGATCATGTAGCTGATGGGACTCAGTCATTCCCCTGGGACAGAACCTTGGTTTTTCGTACGAGCACAGAAATACTTGATGTTGACGAAGAAAAGTGGTGGGCTATGCTGGGCCATCTGCTTTTGTCCTTCCAGACCCACCCTCCACCGTCAGCATGCATCTGTCCCCAGGATGGGCTGGGCTTGCGGGTGGTGCAAGGAGAGAGTGGTATTACACCACGGGACCCCTCCATGCCAGGCTCCTGGGGGGGCAGTGACTTCCTTTCTCTTCTGGAAGCACAGCTTCTTATGTCTTTCTTTTAGAACAGCGGTTTCCTTGCTGATGTTTTGTGGCCCCTCTTTCCAGCTGCTGGCCCTAGAAAAAGTGCCAGCAAAGTTCCTCACAGTTCTTTGCTGTTTTCCATTACTGTGCCCATGTTATTGTAAATTATCATTGCATTTAAGCTTTTTCTTCAATGTGCCGCCTATGTCCTGTCAGGAGACTGAAATAATATCAGAATATCAGAAAATACCAGAATATGAAAGTGACCGTTAACAACAACAATAACAAAACCACTTTCTAACAGCCTGGAGTTTTCTGAGCTCTCCTTCACTGGAGGTTTTCATTAAGGTTGGTTTACATATGACCTCGAACCATAGACGGACTACAGAACTAAATGAATCAGTTAAGTTGGGTGGTTGCCCCCAAGAGCTGCGCAGAGAAACTCAGATAGCTGATGGTCAATGGACTAAATGAGTTTCACTGTTTTTCTAATGCCAGCACAGACTTTTATGGGTTCCCATCTGGCTCGTGGACTCAATTTTATGAGTTTTCTCTTAACCAAATATGTGTGCTGTAGTCACTTTTGAGACTCTGGTTTTGGTAGTAATAGGCTCTAGTATTTTTTGTAAGGCAGGTAGGATAATGCCATGTCACACCGTGATCCCAAGTCTGAATGAAGAGAATACAGATCCGGAAACAGACATAGCTGATCTATTCTATCTTCATTGTAAAATACAGTGCAGAGATGCTGGTCAGGAATGAACAATAAGGCCAGGCACAGTGGCTCATACCTGTAATCCCAGCACTTTGGGAGGCCGAGGTGGGAGGATCGTTTGAGCCCAGGAGTTTGAGAGCAGCCTGGATGGCCTCGAGAGACCTCATCTCCACCAATAAAAAGGTATAATAATTAGCCAGGTACAGTGGCATGCACCTGTAGTTCCAGTTACTAGGGAGGCTGAGGACCCAGAAGTTAGACATTTCAGTGAGCTATGATCATGCCACTCTACTCCAGCCTGGGCAACAGAGTGAGACCCTGTCAGCAACAACAAAAAGAATGAATAATAACAGAAATTTAGAAATACATTTAGTAGAGTAGAGACACAATAGCAGTGTGGAAGATGCAGGATGGATCAGACTGCTTGATATATAATACTTCTATTCTTTCTCCTTAACGGCTTAGGATAAGATAGGGTGGAAGGGGCTAGAAGTGTATTGAAAAGAAAGATTAAGCAAAGCCAGGGTTAGAACCTGTAATACTACACTTTGTTAAATCAGGAAGTGAATCTTATGTAATCATATAAGATTTTGTTGTCTGACCTTTAGTTTTCTATGTCACAAACTATTTTTGGTATTTAGAGCAGTGTCTCATATATGGTAATTCTGAATAGCTATTTATCTTGTGGAAGAATGATACTTCCACTTGAAATTACAGAAATGAGCTTAGCAATTCCTGTTGTGATCAGCATAGCTATGTCACATTATAGAAAATATTGGCCGGGCGCAGTGGCTCACACCTGTAATCCCAGCACTCTGGGAGGCTGAGGCGGGTGGATCATGAGGTCAGGAGTTTGAGACCAGCCTGGCCAACATAGTGAAACACGGTCTCTACTGAAAATACAAAAAATTAGCCAGGTGTGGTGGTGGGTGCCTGTAATCCTAGCTACTTGGGAGGCTGAAGCAGGAGAATTGCTTGAACCTGGGAGGCGGAGGTTGCAATGAACCCAGATGGCACCACTGCACTCCAGTCCAGGCGACAGTGGGAGATTCCATCTCAAAAAAAGAAAGAAAGAAAGAAAACATTAATGAATATGTGAAGCAGTTGACTTCTGTTTATTATGGCAGAAAGGGTGTCAGAAAGAACTAAACCCTCTCACATGTGTAACCAAAACTCTGGCCCAGGCATATGAGAGGCTCTTCATGTATGCCCGACACATGGGGGAAGGGAGGCAGCCAGACAAGGAAGGAAAGGTTTCCTCCTGGCTACTCAAAGCCAGATGACCAAGAGAGACTTGAATTTTCTCCAGCTCTTCGAAAGACTATACTCAATTCCATTTCTGATTTCATTGTACTTTTTCATGCATTAGCCTCATCACCCTAGACAGCACAGTCATTACGCACTTGTTCAGAGAGCCAAGCAAAGGTTGCATCGTACAAAGCCATTGTCTTTGGCCCCAGTGATTCTACAAGGTGGTGGATATTCCTTATTTTTACATTCCATTTGTGTATGTTTTATTTCCGTCATCGTGACTGTACACCGTGATTTCACTGGAGCTGCAGGAGCCTCTTGTGGATGAGAAGTGCAGCCCTGCGGTGGCTCTCCTCTTTCTCCAGGGAGAGTCGGGTGGCCCACACTGCTTGTCCTGAGATTTCAAGCAGAGCCCACCTCCTGCTGTGTGGTCACTAAGTAGCCTGCCAGGCTCTGCTGCCTTCTCAGTGGTCACACTCATGCAATGACATTTGAGAACAGAAGTGACTAAGCACATTATTTGCCCGCATAAAATTTATTTTGCAAAGGGATTGGCAAAAATGTATCTAACTTGCCAAATTTTCTGAAATGGATCTCTTAATTTGAGATGTTTCTGAGTAGCCTGGGAGGTGCAGTTCTATCTGAATCTCAGAAGATTGCATGCTTACGTCTGTTTTCAGATAAGTAGTAAAAATGCCAGGCATTTTAATGGAAAGTCACCTGTCACTAATGAAATGGATGATTTACTCTTTTATCTTTAGCACTGGTAACCATGGCAGTACATCTCAATTCTTGTAGAACATTATTTCTAAGATAATTCCTCAAGGCTATTTAGACTTAGCACATCTTCCAGACTACAATTTTGTACCATAGTCTTTTAGAGGAATCCGTGCGTAATCATTTTAAAATCCTCAGATCCAGGAGGTATATAGGACCAAACCGTAGGAATTAGGAGAATGTCAATAAAAACTGTTGTACATATCTTTTCACAGTTAGAAAATTCTCAGCCATGACTCTGCAATAGACTCTCCTGGGAACTCTGAAAATGCTTACACCTGGGCCCTCACTGTATCAAAATGTCTGAGGTAGGGAGAAGTCTGCCTATTTTCTCAAAGATCCCCTGGTGATTCTAATGTGCATCCAGGAATAGTACATTTAGCTTTTCTGCAACGAAATGGATCAAGAGGTTAAATTGTAACACCCAAAAACCCTTGCTAGTTTTTCCTGAGCATACCACAGTCATCATCTCTTCCATTGTGTATGCACGGAGACCAGGAGCCAGGCATCATCTCTTCCATTAGTGTATGCACGGAGACCAGGAGCCAGTCATCATCTCTTCCATTAGTGTATGCACGGAGACCAGGAGCCAGGCATCATCTCTTCCATTAGTGTATGCACGGAGACCAGGAGCCAGTCATCATCTCTTCCATTAGTGTATGCACGGAGACCAGGAGCCAGTCATCATCTCTTCCATTAGTGTATGCACGGAGACCAGGAGCCAGTCATCATCTCTTCCATTAGTGTATGCACGGAGACCAGGAGCCAGTCATCATCTCTTCCATCGTGTATGCACGGAGACCAGGAGCCAGTCATCATCTCTTCCATTAGTGTATGCATGGAGACCAGGAGCCAGTCATCATCTCTTCCATCGTGTATGCACGGAGACCAGGAGCCAGTCATCATCTCTTCCATTAGTGTATGCACGGAGACCAGGAGCCAGGCATCATCTCTTCCATTAGTGTATGCACGGAGACCAGGAGCCAGTCATCATCTCTTCCATTAGTGTATGCACGGAGACCAGGAGCCAGTCATCATCTCTTCCATTAGTGTATGCACGGAGACCAGGAGCCAGGCATCATCTCTTCCATCGTGTATGCACGGAGACCAGGAGCCAGTCATCATCTCTTCCATTAGTGTATGCACGGAGACCAGGAGCCAGTCATCATCTCTTCCATTAGTGTATGCACGGAGACCAGGAGCCAGTCATCATCTCTTCCATCGTGTATGCACGGAGACCAGGAGCTGGTCATCATCTCTTCCATTAGTGTATGCACGGAGACCAGGAGCCAGGCATCATCTCTTCCATCGTGTATGCACGGAGACCAGGAGCCAGTCATCATCTCTTCCATTAGTGTATGCACGGAGACCAGGAGCCAGTCATCATCTCTTCCATCGTGTATGCACGGAGACCAGGAGCCAGTCATCATCTCTTCCATCGTGTATGCACGGAGACCAGGAGCCAGGCATTTTCTGACAAGTAATTCCCTTCCATGGAGAAGATAAGGGTGTCAGTAGCGAGACGGTGATGAAGTGAAGGCCAGGGTATCGCGAACACCGTATCTTAGTTCATCTGCGTTCCTCGGCTGTAAGCAGAATGTCGTTCTGAAAATAGCACAATCACGTGAGATACCTTGAGCAAAAAAAAAAAAAAAAAAGGAGACGGAACTGCCTTGTCAGCACATCGCCTCTCCTGGCACATGATTGGTTTCTATTATCAACTATAAATCAGGTTTGATTCAGAGCTATGTTCTGTTTATATCAGGGCTTTTCGGTTACTCCATCACAATTCCCTAATATGATTTTATTTTTAAAAGTTAATTCAGAAAGTGTGTTTCTGGGAACCTACAGCAATCATTCTTGTTTTTATGGCAAATATGTTTATGTGTATATATATAATTTTTTTCAATTCAAAAACCCATGGAACTCCCTTTAACTGTAACCACTAAAATGTCAGTAAATGCAGTAACTATCTGAATTGATGAGACTCTCAACGGAAACCCAGTCTTTCTGACATATAAGCTGTCCAATAACAGGATTGATTGACAGCTTTCATAAGAGGAGCTTCCACAACGGGAGCTTCCACATGCATTACCAGGCTGTGCACTTTGAATCGCAGCCTTGTCAAAAGATGCTCTAAAAAGACTGATTGGTTCTGATTCACCTAAAAAAGGAGACTTGCCAGCATGCATCAAAATACAGAGAAAAGTGGAGTATCCTCACCCAGCACTCTCTATGCTCTATTTTGTAATATTAATATCAAGGAACATTTACCCAGAAACTGTCAAAAGTCAAACAGATTTTTTCTTTCTTTCTTTTCCTTTTTTTTTTTTTTTTTTTTTTGACTGAGTCTGACTTTGTCGCCCAGGCTGGAATGCAGTGGTGCAATCTCGGCTCACTGCAGCCTTCGCCTACCGGGTTCAATCAATCCTCCTGCCTCAGCCTCCCAAGTAGTTGGGATTACAGGCATGCACTGCCATGCCTGGCTAATTATTTTGTATATTTAGTAGAGATGGGTTTTCACCACCTTGGCCAGGCTGGTCTTGAACTCCTGACCTTGTGATCCGCCCACCTCAGCCTCCCAAAGTGCTGGGATTACAGGCATGAGCCACTGCACTGGCCCTAGATTTCTTAAGACAGACAAGAGTCAGCCTCAGGAGAAAGGTTAGCCTTTTGAGAAGAACTGCTTGGACTTAACTTAAGGGACTATGGTTACATCCAAACCCCACTAGAAATATTCCCACTAGATTTTAAAACAGGACTTATTCTGTTTCTTAATTAATCAATATATTCAAAAGAGAACAGGATTATCCTTCCACAAAGAATGAAACAGTGATGCCTCTTGCCTGACGTTTTCCTCTGGCCTCAGACCATGCTATGCAGCAGAGGCTTAGAAATGGTTGGGGCAACTCCTGCTTCAGTGAGAATGTCTGAAATTCATGTCCACAAAAAGGTATACAGACCAGGCATGTACTCTTCACAGAGAGTATGTTATCAAAAATTGGAGTGCCAGGTTTTTCTAAATGTTAATCCTATAAGAAGAAAAAGATTTGGCAGCACCGTGGGTAATATAAAATGAGCGGCAATAGGTGACCCTAGAATAAATGAAAGAAGCAACATTTTTTCCTTAGGGCGGTATTGCATTCATGGAGAGTATGCAACTTAGGAATAACAGCAGGGTACCAAAGCAAAGCTCCAAGACTGCATGGAAAGACAGGCTACATTCTGCTTAACAACATTCAGCTCATGGTGCAGACCTATGCAGAGCAGCCAAACTAGGATTGTTTTATGTTTCCAAATTACCAGGACTCTTTGTGGTGTAAATATAACAAAGATGATGAGGATGATAGTTAACATGTATGAGATGCATAATATGCACAGGCTCTGTTCTAAGAACTTCCCTGGTGATATCCCTATTTAATCCCGTAACAACTGTAGGAGGCAGGTATTATTATCTCCATTTTACAGGTAACTGAGTCTCGGGGACATTAACTTTTTTTCTTTCGTTTTGTTTTTTTGTTTTGTTTTTTTCTATCAGAATGCTTTAGCCAAGCATCGTGACTCACTCCTGTAATCTCAGCACTTTGGGAGGCCAAGGCGGGCAGATCACCTGAGGTTAGGAGCTCGAGACCAGCCTGGCCAACATGGTGAAACCCCGTCTCCACTAAAATTCCAAAAATTAGCTGGCTGCGGTGGCGCACGCCTGTAATCCCAGCTGCTGGGGAGGCTGAGGCTGAGGTGGGAGAATCACTTGAACCCCAAAGGTGGAGGTTGCAGTGAACCGAGATGGCGTCACTGCACTCCAGCCTGAGTGACAGAGTGAGACTTCATCTCAAAAAAAAAAAAAAAAAAAAAGGAAAAAAAGGAATGCTTTATTAGTCAAAACCACATACTATGAAAATGCTTTAAAACGCAAGAGGATGTGATGTGAAGACATAAAGAACAACTGCACAGTGACACGTGGCTATCAGAACACACTAAGAATCCACACTGCCTCTACTCTTTCCCTGGTAAAGGAAGGACCTAGGCCACCTCCCCCTCAGCACACTCCTCAGACTCTCCCTCCTCCTCAACTGTGGCATGCTGGAACTGTTGGTACACATTAATGTCCCTGAATCTCAGTTACCTGTAAAATACCTACCTGTCCTATCATATAACTAGTAACGATACGAATAGGAATAAAACTCAAATAGAAATCCTGCATCTATGCTAACCTAAATAGCAACTGTATTGTAAAATACCTGCAGTCTACCTTGCTTTCAAGAAATAGAGCAGGATGGGCATGGTGGCTCATGCTTATAATCCTGGCACTTCGGGAGGCCGAGACGGGTGGATCATGAGGTCAGGAGATCAAGACCATCCTGGCTAACACGGTGAAACCCCCGTCTCTACTAAAAATGCAAAAAAAAAAAAAAAAAAAAAAAAAAAAAGGCCGGGCACAGTGGCTGGCACCTGTAGTCCAAGTTACTCCAGAGGCTGAGGCAGGAGAATGGCGTGAACCCAGGAGGCGGAGCTTGCAGTGAGCTGAGATCGCGCCACTGCACTCCAGCCTGGGCGACAGAGCGAGACTCCGTCTCAAAAAAAAAAAAAAAGGAAAAAGAAATAGAGCAAAATTGTGCACACAAACAAATGGCACTTTCCTGTATGTGCAGCCGGCGTGGCACCTGGCCACACTCCCCACAAGTCCTGTCCTTGGCCACTTCTCCCTCCACGTGCCCACGAATCACACGACCTTCTACACAATCATTGTGATGTAGAGATAATCAGTTCCTGAAGCTCAAGTATTTTTCCTGAGAAACGTCTCTCTTGCAGTATTTAGACAGTAGTTATTATTTGTAATCGAATCTGGCATTCTGGTAAAAGTTACTTGACGTGGCCCCAAGAAGTAAAAAGCATGCGCAGATTAAAGTATTTCTCCCTTGTCTGCATTTCAGGTGACATTTTTCAGATGCCCCACTTAAAGGGACACGATTAATGCTCTGTGGGTGTATCCTCTGCCTTTCTGGATCAAAAGAAAGGCTGTGCAATCTGTTGCCACCATCATTCTGGGGTCACAGATGTGGCACAGAGCAACACACTAGATGATTGCGTCACAGAGGGAGGGAAAGAGACTGATCTGCCTGGTCTTCGTCCGTGCACCGCAGGCTGTGCAGGAAGCTGGAGAGCTGTGACCACCTCCAGCGCATCAGGCCACGTGCCCGAGAGAGCAAGTGGCGGGTCCCCGGCACATTGTCATCACAGCCTCACTCCAGAGCTGCTTCCTGGGGATTTAAGTCAGGAAAAAAAGCAAACAAAATGTTAATCCTATAAGAAGAACAAGATTTGGCAGCACCATGGGTAATACAAAATGAGTGGCAGTAGGTGACCCTAGAATAAATGGAAGTGCTGTTTTCCCATTTGTCCATCCATTCATTCTACAAATATTTACTGAGCATGTACCATGAGCCCAGCAGACATAGCTCCTGTCCTCAATATGCCCAAAGATTACTGAGGGCGTAAATAAGAAAATCACCTATGTGATTTACGGGCACAGAAGGGGCACTCCTAACCCAATGCCAACAAATCCATTCTTAAAGAGGCCACCTGAGAACTGAATCTTGAGGGACTGATAGCGGTAGCCAGGACCCCAGGCAGAGGTGCTGTCCAGATGAGGATGGAGCAGGTGAAATGCTTGAACAAACATGACCTGCTAAAGAACCTTGTATGAGACTAAGGCTAAAGAGGCATGTGAGGCTGCGTTTGGGGGAGAAGAGAACAGTGGGACCAGATAATGAAGAGCCTTGTGAAAGATGTCATCTTAAAAACAATCAGCTCGCAGTGAGCCGAGATCGTGCCGCTGCACTCCAGCCTCGGCGACAGAGCAAGACTCTGTCTCAAAAAACAAGTCCTGAAGAATATGACAAGGGAGAAGAACACTATCTAATTTGTACAATTCTGAAATAACTGCAGAGCCTATGCAGCAGCGATTGACAAGTGAGAAACACATTTTAGAGGATTATTACTTTGGCACAGGGAAATATCCTGTTGAGGGTTGAAACTGGAGAACGTAGTGGTGGTGATGGATTGGAACAGAGCAACTGACATGATACGTGGGATCAAAGAGGAAGGTTGACTCACAGGTGGAGCTGGTACCTGAGTGGGAGATGGCGGTGCCAAGGGAAGAAGTATGTGAGGACTGAGGATAGGGAGGATAACACTACAACTTCAGTTTAGGGTAGGATGCTCAAATGGTTTGTAAGAGGTTGAGATGACTCTAAAATACTGTGTCTAAAATTAAAGAAGGAGGACAGAGTTAGAGAAATCTGGTTTTTTTTTGTTTTTTGCAATAAATCATGGATTAAGTCACGGGGGTGAATATGTTGGACGAAGTAAATGTTTTCTCACACTGTCAAGATCCAAAGCCAGAACCCTGAGGAACACCAGCCTTTACGTGGCACCAAGAAAGATAAGGCAAAAGAAAGGTTGGTTGAAAAACAATGGCCTGAGTGGTTGGAAGAAAGCCAGCAGAGTGTCACAAAAAGCAGGGGAGGCCTTCCAACTTTTGCTCAACCTTGTAAAGCACTGAGGTCACAAGAACAATCACCACTGCAAAATCAGGAGAATCTGGCACAGGCCAACAGATACAGGGCTCAAGAGCTGCTTACCTGGAGTGAGGGCCTCAGATGCCAGACGCGAGTAGGAACACTTAATAACAATTCAGATGATTTCCCAGAGGCTGGGGCGCTCCCAGGGCCTGCAGTCTGAGGGGAGCTCCGGCACTTTCCCAGACTTTGCCTCTAGGACCTCCACCAGGTTTTCACAGGAGGATCTAAGAGAGCTCTCAACATGACCTGGCGGGGGTGGGAGGACTAGCCATCCTGAACCCTCCCAAATCCTTCCACAAACAAATGGCAGTTCTGAAACCTTGTTTTGGTTGGGGGAGGAAACCTCTCCCCCATCCGGCCTGCTCTAGCCTTCTTGTCACACCAAAGGGAAGAAAAAGCCACAGTCGGTGGAGGAGAGGACATAAAGGAAATAGCCTGGGGATGCTCAGCGCCTTGGGGGCCACTCCTAAGACACTTCTGAGGGACACATCCCTGAGCCACAGGTCCACTGAAAGACCGACGTGTAATCAGAAGATGAGAGAACGCCTTTCTCCCTCACATATACCATCAAACCAACAATCCTCCATTAATAACAGTGGATTGCAGTTCTCACATATACCATCAAACGAACAATCCTCCGTTAATAACAGTGGATTGCAGTTCAAAGAGCTGCAAGGCACAGAGTCTCTGAGGAGCAGTACAAAGAGAAACCCCAAAGCCAGAAGGAGAAAAAAAGCAAGCCCAGTAGAATCCGTGGAAGGCTCTGCCACTCTACCTACATCAGACATGAACCACAGCCCAGCAGATATTCAAATTACACACTAAAGGCATTCATCTCAGTAACTGTTACTCTATAAAACATGGGCCAATTTCTGGGCCAGGTGCAGTGGCTCATGCCTGTAATCCCAGCACTTTGGGAGGCTGAGGCGGGCAAATCACAAGGTCAAGAGATCAAGACCATACTGGCCCACATGGTGAAACTCCATCTCTACTAAAAATACAAAAAAATTAGCTGGGCACGGTGGCAGGCGCCTGGAGTCCCAGCTACTCGGGAGGCTGAGGCAGGAGGATCGCTTGAACCTGGGAGGCAGAGCTTTCAGTGAGCCGAGATTGTGCCACTGCGCTCCAGCCTGGGCGAAAGAGCGAGACTCTGTCTCAAAAAAAATAAAAATAAAAAATAAATGGGCCAATTGCTCTAAATATTAAAAGCCATGCCAATAGGCAAGAATAAACACAGTCTGATGGCACTAAGTAATTATCAGAACAAGGCTCAGATAAGACACAGATGTCAGAGTTATCAGACGAGGAATTTAAAATTCCTGTGACTGCTACAGTTGAGATACGGTTTGTGCCACCAAATCTCTGTGGAAACTTGATCCCAGACATCGGAGGTGTGGCCAGGTGGGAGGTGTTTGGGCCGTAGAAGCAGATCCCTCATGAATAGATTAGTGCTTTCTTTGAGGATGGGTGGGTTGAGTGAGTTCTTTATTAGTTCTTTCAAGAATTGGTTGTTAAAAATACACTGGCCCTCAAAACAACAAAAATAGAGCTACCATATGATCCAGCCTTCCCATTGCTAGATATGTAGCCTAAAGAGGAGAAATCAATACATCACAGAGATATCTGTATTCCAATGTTCATTGCAGCTCTATTTAGTATAGTCAAGATTTAAAGCAACCTGGCTGGGCGCAGTGGCTCACGCCTGTAATCCCAGCATTTTGGGAGGCCAAGGCGGGCGGATCACCTGAGGTCAGGAGTTCGCCACCAGCCTGCCCCACATGGTGAAACCCCATCTCTACTAAAAATACAAAAAATTAGCCAGGTGCAGTGGCATGCGCCTGTAATCCCAGCTACTCAGGGGACTGAGGCAGGAGAATCACTTGAACCCAGGAGGTGGAGGTTGCAGTGAGCCGAGATCATGCCATTGCACTCCATCCCAGGCGACAGGGTGAGACTCAGTCTCAAAAAAAAAAAAAAGAAAAAGAAAAAGAAAAAAGATTTAAAGCAACCTAAGTGTCCATTAACAGATGACTGGATAAAGAAAATGTGGTATATATACATAATGGAGTGCTATTCAGTCATAAAAAGGAATGAGAGTCTGTCATTTGCAACAACGTGGAGGAAACTGGAGGTCATTATGTTAAGTGAAATAAGCCATGCACAGAAGGACAAACCTCACATGTTCTCACTTATTTGTGGGAGCTAAAAATTCGAACAATTGAACTCCTGGGGACAGAGTGTAGAAGGAAGGTTACCAGAGTTTGGGAAGGATAGTGAAGTTGGGGTAAGTGGTGGTGGGGAAAGTGGGGATAGTTAATGGGTATAAAAATATAGTGGCCAGGCGCAGTGACTCACGCCTGTAATCCCAGCACTCTGGGAGGCCGAGACGGGTGGATCACGAAGTCAGGTCTTCGAGACCATCCTGGCTAACACGGTGAAAAACTGTCTCTACTAAAAAATTAGCTGGGCATGGTGGCACGTGCCTGTAGTCCCAGCTACTCAGGAGGCTGAGGCAGGAGAATTGCTTGAACCCAGGAGGTGGAGGTTGCAGTGAACAGAGATCGCGTCACCATACTTCAGCCCGGGCAACAGAGACTCTGTCCCACCCACCAAAAAAAAAAAAAAAAAAAAAATATATATATATATATATATATGTGTGTGTATATATATATGTATGTATAGTTAGAGGCCGGATGCGGTGGCTCATGCCTGTAATCCCAGCACTTTAGGAGGCCAAGGTGGGCAGTTCACAAGGTCAGGAGTTCAAGACCAACCTGGCCAACATGGTGAACCCCTGTCTCTACTAAAAAAAAAAAAAAAGAAAAATACAAAAAGACAGGCGTGGTGGCAGGCATCTGTAATCCTAGCTACTCAGGAGGCTGAGGCAGGAGAATCGCTTGAACCTGGGAGGCAGAGGTTGCAGTGAGCCGAGATCGCACCACTGCACACCAGCCCTGGTGACAGTGAGAGACTCTGTCTCAAAAAAAAAAAAAAAAATATATATATATATATATATAGAGAGAGAGAGAGAGAGAATAAGATCTAGTATTTAGTAGCACAATGGGGTGACTATAGTCAATAATAATAATTATATATTTTTAAATAACTGAAAGAGTATAATTCAATTGTTTGTAACACAAAGGATAAATGCTTCAGGTGGTAGATAGCCTATTTACACTGATGTGATTATTACACATTGTATGCCTATATCAAAATATCTCAGGTACCCCATAAATATATACACCTACTATGTACCTGCAAAAAATTAAAAATTAAAAAAATAGCCTGGCACCTCTCCTTCCCACACCAGGTGATCTCCAGATAGACCAGTTTCTATTTGTCTTCCACCATGAGTGGAAGCAGCCTGAGGCCTCACCAGAAGCAGATGCTGGTGTCATGCTTCTTGTTCAACCTGCAGAACCATGGGCCAAATAAGCCTCTTTATAAATTACCCAGCCTCAGCTATTTCTTTCTAGCAACACTAAATGAACTAAGACAAGGACTCATATGGTAAAGGTACTAATGGAAAAAGTAAATAACATAAAAGACCTGATAGGAATGGTAGCAGAGAGATGGAAGCTATAGACATCAAAAAGAAATGCTAGGAATCAAAAGTAATAGAAATGAAGAATAACTTTGACAGGCTCATCTGCGGACTCAACACAGCTGAAGAAAAAAATCAGTGAACTTGAAGATAGGTCAATAGAAAGTTCACAAATGGAAACATACACACACACACACACACACACAAATACAAATAACAAAAGAAAACTTCCCAGCGCTGTGGCACAATATGAAAAGGTGTGACATGCACATTTTGGGAGCACCAGAAGGAGCAGAAACAGAATGAGGCAGAAGAAATCTTCGAAGAAACTATGACGAAGGAGTTTCAAAATCAATGACAGGTACCACATCACAGATTCAGGAAGCTCACAGAATAACAAGCAGAGTACACAATTTTTTAAAAAAACTAGAAAATACATATTCAAGCCGTAAAGAAATAGACAAAATTTTGAAAGAAGACAAAGGACAAAACACCCTATCTACAGAGGAACAAGAATACAGATAACAGCAGACACTATCCAAGAAAGAAAATATTGGAGTAAAATATTTGAGAAAATAAAAACCCTGCCAATATGGGATTTGATATCCAATAAATGTTATATCTTATTTTTTATTAAAAGCGAAGGAAAAATATTTCTCAGCAAAGAAAATCTGATCCAGTTCATTGACTGAGAGTAGACCTACCATATAACAGATGTTAAAATGTCTTCAGGCAGAAGGAAAATGATATAGGTCAGAAACTTCTTCTCACAAAAGAGGGAAAGTATCAAAGGAAAGAAATGAAGGTAAAATAAATTACTTCATTTTTCTATTCTTAATTGAGCTGGAAGATAACTGTCTGTTTGAGGCAATAATACTAACATATTGAAGTTGACAGCATATAGATAAGTGAAATGAATAACTTCATAAGGGATGGAAGGGAAATTGAAAATGCTCTGTTATAAGACACTAGTACTACACATGAAATAATGCTATTTGAAGGTAGACTTAGATTATTTTAAAATGTATGCTATAAACCCTGGAACAATCAATGCAAGAGATTTATAAAGAAAGTATCATTGATATATAAAGAAAGAAGGCAAAATGAAACTATATAAAATATGCAATTTAAACCCCTAAAGGCAGAAAAATGGGGAGAAGAAAAAAGAACAATGTAATACAAAACAATTACTAAGATTCAGGGTTTAATCCAACTATATTCATTACTACTTTAAACGTTAATGGTGAAAATATACCAGATAAAGGACAGAAATTGTCAGATTGGATATATAAAAAAGACCCAACATGTACTGCTTAAGAAAACTCACATTAAATGTAAAACTCAAACAGGTTACAAGTAAGTGAATTGAGGAACATATACTATGCCAACACGAATCAAAAGAAAGCCAGAATAGTTATACTGCTTTAAGACACAGCTGAGTTTAGAACAATGAAGATTATCAGGGATGAAGAGTGACATTACATAATCATAAATGAGATCAATTCTGCAAGAAGACATAACAGTCCTAAAGTGTATGCACCTAAAAACAAGCACCAAAATATATGAGGCAAAAACTTGTACAACTAAAAAGAAAAACAGACAATTTCACAATTATATTTGGAGACTTCAGTCACTGATGAATCAAGAAAGCAGAAAATGAGTGAGGATGTAAATGATCTGAACAGTACTATCAATCAACTTGATCTAACTGACATTTATAGAAACTTCTTTCAACATCAGCAGCATACATATTCTTTACAAGTGCACCTAGGACATTCACCAAGATGGACCAGTTTGGATGGACTGAGTTTAAAACACACCTTCATGCATTAAAAGCAACAGAAATCATACAAAGTACAATCTAAGAGCTCAATAGAATTAAACTAGAAATCCACACCAGAAAGATATCTGGAAAATTCCCAAATTTTAGGAAGTTAAAAAATCTATGAGTCAAAGGGGTATCAAGAGAAATTTTAAAAAATATTTTAAAGTAAATGAAAATGAAAATGTGGCTTATCAAAATTGATAAAATGCAGCTTAGACCATGATTAGAAGGGATGTGTAGCACTAAGGGTGTATATTAGAAAAGAGAGATCTAAAATAAATAATCCGAGCTTCTACCTTAGTAATAAGAGACAAAAAAGATCAAATGAAACCTAAAACAAGCAGAAGGAACTAAATAATAAATATTAGAGTTAAAAATCAAAAAACTTGTAAACAAAAGCAATTGAGAAATTCCACGAAACCAAAAGATGGTTGAAAAGATCAATAAAATTGACAGTTCTTTACCCGGACTAATCAAGAAGGAAAATAGAGAAGGCATTAATTACCAATTACTACTGATTCCAGTTATTAGAAGAATAATAATTAAAATAATAATAAAAGCTATCAACAACTTTCATCCCATAATGATAATTTAGGTAAAAGGGACCACTTCCCTAAAAGATGCAAACTACCAGACTCGCATGGAAATAGACAACCTGAATAGCCCACATCTCTCGATGAATTGAATAACCAACATAATGTTTAAATAAAGGAAGAAAGTTGGAGGATTCACATTACTCGATTTCAATACTTACTGTAAAGCCGTAGTAATAAGGACAGCAGGGTATTGTTATAAAAATAGACATATTTATCAACGGAACGTAACAGGGAGCCTGTGCAAACAGACCCACATAAATACAGTTAACTGATTTTTTTAGAAGGGTGCTAGAGCACTTCAATGGAAAGGACAGTGTTTTCAACAAATGGTGTTAGGGAAATTGAATGTCCATATACAAAAATATGAGCCCTGACATGGACCCTATACCTTACACAAAAATCACCCAAAATGGGTTATAGACCTAAATTAAAATTGAAAGCTGTAAAATTTATAGAAGAAAATACAGGAGAAAATTAGTATGACCTTGTGTTTGGTGACAAGTTTTTAGATTAGACAACAAATGCATAACCCATGAAAGAAAAAATTAATCAATTAGATTTTACTAAAATTAAAAACTTTTCCAGATTGTGGAGAAAAGAGAAGGCTTATACACTGTTTATGGGAGTATAAATTAATTCAGTCATTGTGGAAAGCAGTGTAGTGATTCCTCAAAGAGTTAAAAACAGGACTACCATTCAACCCAGCCTTCCCATTACTAGGTACATACCCAAAGGCATATAACTCCTTCTGTCATAAAGACACGTGCACACGAATGTTCATTGCAGTGCTATTCATAATAGCAAAAACATGGAATCAGTCTAAATGCCCAACAATGAGAGATTGGATAAAGAAAATTTGGTACATATACACCATATAATACTATGCCATCATAAAAAAGAACAAGATCATATATTTTGCAGGAACATGGATGGAACTGGAGGTCATTATTCTCAGCAAACTAAGGCAGGAACAGAAAAGCAAATACCACATACTCTCACTTATAAGTGGGAGCTAAATGATGAGAGCACATGGACACAAGAGGGAAAACACAGACACTGGGGTCTAGTGATGAGGGTGGAGGATGGGAAGAGAGAGAGGAGCAGAAAAAAATAGCTAATGAGTACTAGGCTTAGTACCTGGGTGATGAAATAATCTGTATAACAAACCCCCATGACACGAATTTACCTATATAACAAACCTGCACATGTACCCCTGAACCTAAAATAAAAGTTAAAAAAAAAGTTTCCACTGCCAAAAATACTGGTAGGAGAATAAGAAGACAAGGCACAGCCTTGGGGAATGTGTTTGCTAATCACATATCTGACAAAGGACTTGTATCCGGAATAAATAAAGTATCCTCAAAATTAACAATAAGAAAACAATTGAATTAAAAATGAGCTGAAGTCTAAATTATGATGTATTTTTATATCGATTTCATTGGATTTATCCTATTTGGGATTCTCTAAGCTTCTTGAGTTTCTAGGTTTATGTCTTTTACCAAATTTGGGGAGTTTTCAGCTATTATTTCTTTAAATATTCTTTCAGTTCTACTCTTATTCTTTTCTTCTGCAATTCCAATGATACAAATGCTGGGATATTTATTATTATCTGACAAGCCCAGAGGCTCTACACCTTTTTTCTCAGTCTTTCTTTTGTTCAGATTGGGTGAATCTTTTGATCTTTTTTCATATATACTGTCATCTCCAGTCTACTTTTGAGCACATCTGCCAAAACATTATTAAATTCTTCAGTTCTATAATTTCCACTTGGTTCTTTTTTATGATTTCTATTTCTCTGCTGACAAATTCTTATTTTTAAAATTTGCCCCAAGATAATTTTGTAATTGCTTATTGAAGCATTTTATGTTGGCTACTTTAAATTCCTTGCCAGATAATTCCAGCTTCTAAGTCGTCTTATTGCTGATATCAGCTGATTGTCTTCTTATTCCGGTTGTGACTTTCCTGGCTTTTGGCATGACAAGTGATCTTTAATTGTGTCCTGGCATTTGGGATTTTATATTTTGAGACCATAGATGCTATCTTAGCTTCTTCATTGGCAGGCAGTCTCACTGTTCAGTACAGAGGTCGTGGCCTATTTTTGTGGGCCGTGGTTCCAGTGAAAGTAACATTTTCAAGGCCTTTCCCATGCTATTCCAGTTGGCTTGGTTTATGTGGTGCTACTGTGGCTTCCATGGGCTCCCCTGGTGCTTCCTGAAGTCACACAGAGCCCTTCCCAGGCAGGACTTCCTGGAGAAGAAGGGAGTCTCTGGCCTGAGGGAATAAATGACTTCTGAGGCCACTTGCTCCAGTGGGATTCCCACTGCAGTGCTGCTCACCACCCAGTGTCTCTGTGGGAGCGAGTGGAGTCTCAGGCCAGGAGACAGAGGCTTTCTCTTGGGTGATTGCTGTGGCTGAAATTTCTGTGCCAGCACTTCCTGGCCACCTGGTGTCGCTCCATGGGGGAGGGAAGTCTTAATTCTGCCACTGGCAGGAGGCAAGGCTTCCTGGGCTGGGCACTTGTGGCAGGATCCCCTTCCCGGGACTTCCTGGCCGTCTGCCCAGAGTCTGCCAGTGGGGAAGGCCCTGTCCCAGAAGGCGTGTCCTCTGGCTGCTTTTTGTTAGCAGGGCTCTTTACAATTGCACCATTCTTACTCTTTGTATATCCTATACACAATAAGGTGTTCAAAATAAAGGTAGCCGTTGTACTAACATTGTACTAATTATCACAAAGTCAACACCTGTGGGAGCACTTCCCAGGTCATGGTATAGAATATTGCCGCCAACCTGGAAACCACCAGTGTTTACTGTCAATTACTCCTCCACCCCCCACCAGCCCCTCACCTATTTCTGCTAAAAGTTAACTGCTATCCTGATTTTCTGGTAATGATTTCTTGTTCTTTTTTGTTTTACGGCCTAAGCGTGTATCCCTAAACACTTTATTTAATTTTGCCTGTGTTTGAACTGCATGTACTCTCTTTTTTTCATGAGGTTTTGGTTGAACATTGTGTTAGTAAAATGTATGCGTATGGATGTTACACCGTATATTTTCAGAGGGGATATATACATATTATATACATATATAGAGACATACTATATATACGTATGTGAGTGTGTGCATGTGTTTAGAGAACAGTGTGAAAGGATTCATATCATATTGATGATAGTGATACCTCTAAAAAGGGAATTAGAAGTGTCAAAAGCTTTGGATGAACTTCAAGAGCTATGCTTTATCAGTTTTTTTTTTTTGTTTTTTTTTTTTTTTTTTTACTGAATGAACTGCTTTACAATTCCCAGAAAGATAATAGAACTAAAGTTTAATCTCTTTAATTCTCTTTGAGAATGTGTCGAGTCTTTGACTTCAGTTACACACCATATCACTGCTTTAAAAGCCATATGAAACCTCGGCACACTGATGTAAGAGTAAGCTGGTTACTAGCTCTGTACAAGTGGAACCTTCTTCATTTTAATAAGGGTTTTGAGCTCTCCTCAGGCGCGTACAGGTGCCAGGGAGAGAACTCACATTAGAGAAGCGTCGGAAGAACTGGGAAAGAAGAGTGACACACACGAGCTGGTGTGTAGCCTTGTATTAGGGATGCAGGAGTGAGTAGTGGGCTCTCTGGCAAAGGGGAAAGGCCCTGCCCGTTTGAAGGAGCAGCAGCTACTCAGCTGCAGCCGACTTCGCCTTTAAGAACGTGGACCAATTGTTGCCTGAATCGGATTCTTCTTTCTCCTGGTAGTTTGGCTGCCAAGGAATCTTGGTACTGACCCGGACCCAGCGTTGCTGGCCCCCCACGCTGCTTACTGTTGCTGTTGGCTCCATGGTTAGGTCAGTTTCCTGTGAATTCATTTCCTATCTTCCTCTTTTACGTATTTCTCCAATAGCCAGGTCTTATCACATCCACAGCTAAGCCTAGTAAAATCCCACATAGGAAAGGGTTTACGTATTTCTTTCTTTCCTCTTAAAACCTCCGTTGTACAGTAAAAGTGGGATTAACTACCCTGTCCAGGTGCTAATCTCAGGGCTGGAAGTACAAAGATGAAAAGAGCAGCCTTTAAGCATCTCATAGTTAACAGTCTTTTTGACAAAGTTTCTGCAGCCATGCTTTGGTTGGATGAACTCGGCTCCTTGGAGAGGCGGTTCATGAGTTCGGTGTTCTCTGAGCGCCTACCTATTTAAAACCTTTCTTCTATGGCCTTACTGTTTAAAAGAAAGGTTGACTGGATATAAATCCTTTGTTCACACTTTATTTTCTGGGGTGTCTTAAAAATGCTTCACCTTTATTGCCTTGAGTTGTGTGTTGCTTTTGGAAAGTCTGGCGCCTGCCTCTTCTATCTTTGTCGGTTGTTTGGTCTTTTTCCTGGAGGCCCTGAGATTTCTTTTCTTCTTCATTTGAAAGTCTGAACATTTTAAAACATGTCTTACAGTTAATCGTCTGAGTTAGTTTTTCCACGTACCTTGAAGCTCTTTTCAGTGTGTTGACTCCAGACCTCTTTTTCCTTTCTAAAAATGACCTTGGATTATAGTTTTAAATACTGGTTCTATTCTATCTTTTTGTTTTTGATATTCAGGGATTGCAATTATAAGAAGGCAGGAGCTCCTGTACCCATTTTCTATTTCAACTCTTTTGTCTCTGATACTTTTTCCTCCCCCTTATTTTCTGAAATTGAAAATTGACAAATTCTGGTTGTATATATTTATGAGGCACAAGGTGATGTTATGATTTATGACTATCATGTCGAATAATTGAATTAAGCTAATTAACATTTCTATCACCTCAAATACTTACCATTGTTTGCAGTAAGAACTTTTGAAATGTATTCTTTTAGCAATTTTGTAAGGTAGGATACACTATTATTAGCTACATTTACCACACTACACAATAAATCTCAACAAAAACCAGTTATTTCTCTTTTCTAACTGAAGTTTTGTACCCTTTGACCAATATCTCCCTATTCCTGCTACCCCCAGCCTCGGGTGGCAACCATTCTACTCTCTGCTTGTGTGAGGATGATTGTTTTAGACTCCACATGTAAGTGAAAGCATTGGGTATTTGTCTTTCTGTGCCTGGCTTATTTCCCTTAGCAAAATGTTCTCCAGTTCCATCTATGTTATTGCAAATGACACAATTTATTTCTTTTTTAAGGGTGAATAGTATTCTGTTATGTATATATACCACCTTGTTTTTATCCATTCACCTGGGGATAGACAGAGGTTGATTCCTAACTTAGCTATTTTGAATAATGCTACAATGAAAATGGGAATGCAGAAATACCTTCAACATGCTGATTTCAAATCTTCTGGTTCAACACCCAAAAGTGGGATTGCTGGATCATATAGTAATTCTAGTTTTATTTTTTTGAGGAACCTCCCTACTGTTTTCAGTAATGGCTATACTAATTTATATTCTATCAACAGTGTCCAAGAGCTCCCTCTTCCCCATATTGTTGTCAACATTCCTTATCTTTTGTCTTTTGGATAACAGCCATTCCGACAAGTGTAAGGAAATATCTCATTGTGGTTTTAATTTGTATTTCCTTAATTATTAATGATGCTGAGCATTTTTCATATATCTGTTGGCCATTTAGATGTCTTCTTTTGGGAAATGTCTGTTCAGATCACTTGCCTGCTTTTTAAGTTGGGTTTTCTTTATTTCTATACAGTTGTTTGCATTCTTTATATGTTTGGATTTTTTATTAGATGTATGACTTGCAAATATTTTCTTCAAATTCATAGATGGTCTCTTCATTCTGTTATTTTTTTGTTGTTGTACAGAATCTTTTTGTTTTGATGTAATTTCATTTGTCTATTTTTTGCTTTTGCTACTTGTACTTTTGA
Organism: Chlorocebus sabaeus; assembly: GCF_047675955.1. Taxonomy (NCBI): domain Eukaryota; kingdom Metazoa; phylum Chordata; class Mammalia; order Primates; family Cercopithecidae; genus Chlorocebus; species Chlorocebus sabaeus. Next base: position 2,308,289 of record NC_132929.1, on the reverse strand, counting down.
GGTCAAATCTAAAAACTCATTGCTCAGACCAATGTTGTATAGCTTTTCCCTCATGTTTTCTTCTAGTAGTTTTACAGTTTCAGGTATTTATGTTAAGTCTTTAATCCATTTTGAGTTATTCAAATATAGGGTATGAGATAAGGATCCAATTTCATTCTTCTGCATATAGATGTGCAGTTTTCCCCAATACCATTTATTGAAGAGACTGTTCTTTTTCTATCACATATTCTTGGCACCTTTGTTGAAAATCAATTGACTTCACAAGTGTGAGTTCATTTCTGGGCTCTCTGTTCTGTTCCATTGGTTGATGTGTCTATTGTTATGCTAGTATCATATTCTTTCAATTACAATCACTCTGTAATACAATTTTAAATAAGGTAGTATGATACCTCCAGCTTTGTTCTTTTTGCTCAAGATTATCTTGGCTAGTCAGGGTTTTTGCCGTTCCATATGGATTATAGGATTTTTTTATTTCTATGAAAAGTTACATTGGAATTTTCATGGAGATTGCATTAACTCTGTAGATTAAACTTTGGATACTATGGACAATTTACCAATATTAATTCTTCCAATACATGAACATGGAATACTTTCCATTTATTTGTGTCTTCTTCAATTTCTTCAATTACTGTTTTATACTTTTCAGTGTATTGGTCTTTCACCTTCTTGGTTAAATTTATTCATAACTATTTTATTTGCAGCTATTGTAAATGGGATTATTCTCTTTATTATCTTTTCAGATCATTTGTCTTTAGTATATAGAAACATTACTGATTTTGATGTGTTGAATTTATATCCTGCAACTTCATTGTATTTTTTATTATTTCTAACAGTTTCTTGGGGAATTCTTCAGGGGTCTCTAAATAAAAGATTATGTGTCAGCCATGATAATTTCACTTCTTCCTTTTCTATTTGGATGCCTTTTATTTCTTTTTCTCACCTAATTGCTCTGCCAAAAACTTCTAATACTATGTTGAATAAAAGTCATGAAAGTAGGCATTCTCTTATTCTGTATCTTAAAGGGTACCAACTTTTTACCATTGAATATAATGTCAGCTGTTGGTTTATCATATATGGCCTTTATTATGTTGAAGCACATTCCTTCTAGTCCTAATTTGTTGAAAGTACTTATCCTGAAAGGATGTTGATATTTGTCAAATGCTTCTTCTGCATCTAATGAGATGATCATATGGTTTTTGTCCTGGATTTTATTAATATGATCTATTATGCTTATTGATTTGCATATGTTGAATCATCCTTGCATCCTTAGGATGAACCCACTTGATCATGGTGAATGATCTTTTTAATGTGTTGTTGAATTCAGTTTGCTGGCATTTTGTTGTTGAGGATTTTTGCATCTACATTCATCAAGGATATTGACCTATAATTTTCTTTTTTTGTAATGCTCTTTTCTGGCTTTGATATCAAGGTAATGCTGGTCTTGTAAAAACAGTTTGAAATTATTCCCTCTTTGATTTTTTGGAAGAGTTTGAGAAAGATTGGTATTAGTTCTTCCTTAAATGTTTGGTAGAATTCAGCAGTAAACTCATCAGGTCTGGGGCTTTTTTTTAATTGGAGACTTTGTCGATTCAATCTTTTTACCCATTATTGTTCTGTTCAGATTTTCTACTTCTTTATGGTACAGTCTTGGTGGTTGTATGCATTCAGAAATGTAATTCTTTCTTCTATGTTATCTGTTTTTTGGCATGTAATTGTTCTTAGTCATTTCTTATGATCCTTTAAATTTCTGTGGTATCAGTTACATTGTCTTCTCTTTTATTTCTGATTTCATTTATTTATCGTCTTCTCCTTAGTCTAGCTACATGTTTGTTACAGTTTAATAAAGCAAAATTATAGTTTAAAATTAACACAGGGAAAAGATGCTTGGGGAAAAGTCCAAGAGAAATCGAGTGCAAGCTCCCAGGTGTGCTTTCCGGTAAAGGCGTGCTGATGCAGCTGACTATTCCAGCAATGATGGGTGACAACCGGTACAAAGTGTATTAACCAGGGAACTTCACCTGAGCCTTGAGTTCAGGGTTGTTACTGGACGTTAGTCACGTGCCCATGCAGCAACTGCATTACATCTCTCTGCTACCCAGACTCCAGTCCCCCAGAGCAAAAACAGGCAATCGCCGAAAGCCACAGTTATTAGCATAAAATACCTGATCAAACTTACACAGTGTGGCACAAGGCCTCAGGCATCCCAAATCACTCTTATTAGGCCAAATATTCCTAGGGCTCAGAGCTCATCTGCAAGGATATAGCCAAGGGCCAGTTCTTAAAACAGGATTTGGTTTGGTTTTGTTTTTTGGGGTGGGGGCCAGTGAGAATGTGCAAGGTTTGAACAACCTAGGTCTGTTGAGTTAACTCTTTGCCTGCACAGGAAGGAATGGACTGTGAGTCCGTTCTGTTTTTCCTTTTGCCTGTCACATTCTTAAACTGTTCTTCTTTACCACCCAGTACCCACAGGGTTCATCTTCCTTTTCAACATTTTTATCTACTTCCTACCTCCAGAAGCAATGCATGCATGTTTGGGACTATTATCTCAGACCCCATGGACTTTTAGATCTCCTCCCTGAAATCAATTCTCTGATCTGGGACTGCCCTTCAGGCTGTGATTTCTGTTCCGTTTTAGACTCTCTTTTGTTTTCTGTCTCCTTCACAGAGTTTAATCAGATTCCTCCTGTTTGCCCCAAATGCCTACAAGTGGAAGCTTCAGCTACAGCTCTGCTGAATTTGGTGTTTATGTTTGGCTTACAAGTATTTTAGAGTTTTTAGTGTTCCCAACCTTCTAGTTATGATTTTTGTGGAATTTTTTTAGTTGCATTTCTTTTTCTTATTGATCTGTATAATTATGTGTGAGTCGATTTTTGTTTGTTTGGGATTTTGAAGAGAGATGGGATAGAGATAGTTGCCATGGTCTGTCTTACTATTCTTTTAGTGGATACCCTCCTTCCTTTGTTTTTTGGTACACAGGCAATATGTCTTAATTGGATTAGAAAATTAGGAAAATCAAAAATTAAAGAATGCAACACCAAAAATGTAGCATCATATGCATGCATTTATGTTCATGCTTCAGGCCTTCCTGTCCCTCTGTACATATAGATATGGATATAGATATAAATATACTTTTGTATTAAAATACTTTTTTTTTTTTTTGAGACAGAGTCTCTGTTGCCCAGGCTGGAGTGCAGTGGCGTGATCTCGGCTCACTGCAAGCTCCGCCTCCCAGGTTCACACCATTCTCCTGCCTCAGCCTCCTTAGTAGCTGGGACTACAGAAGCCTGCCACCACGCCCGGCTAATTTTTTGTAAAATACGTATTTTTAAGAATGGAATTCTTCTACATATCTTGTTTGGTAAAGTGATTATTTTCACTGATTATATTATAAAAACATTTTGCTGTTAAAAAAATGTATATATGCAAATAATCCCATTAAGTGTTTATCTTGTATAAATGCATTTAACATACCATTTGTGGTGGCATATTTAAGTTTCCCCAATTTTTCTCAATATTTATAAAAAAATTATAGCTCCTTTAAGAGGTCCTATGTTCTCATAATTTTTATTCCTCTGGCAGGTAATAACATATATATAAAGCAAATGATAATATATTTAAATTTTCATTTAGACTTTGTTAATATGGCTATTAATATGACTTGCTTTCCATACCAGCTTTGTAAGATAACAGGGTAGGCCATTAATTATCACTGCCACTAGACAGTTTGAATAGCTCCTGTTCAGCTTACTCTGCAGTCTTTTTTCCTTGACTTCAGCACCAATGCGGGAGAAAGCAAAAAGCCAAAAGGATCTCTTCTTTGATTTCTGAAATTGAAACTTTAGTGGTTTTAGTAGAGTTCCTGTTAATTTTAGAGTTTTCACTTGTGAAAGAGACCTTATTCAGAAATTCATTTTGAATCTTTTGAGAGCTATTTCAGTAAATGCAAATCAGATAACAGGTAAGAATTTCGCTATTGCATTCAAAATAATGAAAATTATTGCTTGTGAAGTAGTTTCAGTGGCAGGTGCTGTTTTCATATAATTGGATCCTTTGAAAGGAAACAGAAATATGCACAAAGGAGTATATTTTAGAATTAAATAAAAAACTTCAATTCATTACTTATTTCATTTTTCATAATTGCTTATTCAGTTTTGAACTACTGATTGAAGGTTATACATTGTCTTTCTTTCCTTAGTGTTGCCTATAATTTGTTAGCATATGTATTTGAAAAAATAAACAATTAATCAATGTCCATATCCTTCCAAACAAGGTAATAGTCTCAGTATGAAATCACGCCCCTACCTCTGCCTCCACCATGTTATAATCTGGCATTTTATTGCCGGATTTAGATCGCAAAGTTGAAAAGCAACTCATTTAAGGAAAAATATCTTTCACTAATGTCATTGTTCATTATTTGTTTCTGTTCTGTTTCTTCCTCATGTTATTTTTTCTTGTTGAAATATAATTCTTCCTCATTTTCACAGAGAGAGTATGTCAGGATAAAAATTCTGAATTCTTGATGATCTAAAAGTCATCATTTGCTCTTACATTTGAATGCAATTTTACTGAATATAGAATTCTAGCTTAAAAGGACTTTTCTTTCAGCATCTTAAAAATAGTCTTTCATTATCTTCTTTGGTTCCCTGTTTTTCATGAGAGACTAATTCTTGCAACTTTGTAGGTTATCCTTTTTTTTCTCTCTCTTTGGTAGATTTTAGAATTCTTTGCATACTTTTTGTTAAATTTGATTCTGGAAAATTATCAGCCATTTAAAAATATATATCGACATATGACACACATACATAAAAGTTCAGAAAATATAAATACACAATTAGTGCCTTAGTACAAAGTTCAACAATTTGTGTAGCACTGTGTAACACTACCTAGGAGAAGAAAAAGAAAATGCCAAGACCCCAGAAGCATCACTTACGTCAGGGGTCAGTAAATCAACAAAGAGGAATTACCTTAACTTGACAAAGAAGAGTTACAAAAAACTATGGTGTATGTCATACTTAATGGTGAAAGACTGAATATTTTTCACCTAGATTGGGAATAAGGCAAAGATACCTACTCTCATCACTTTTATTAAACAAAGTACTGGAAGATCTAACCAGTGTAATAAGGCAAGAAAAAGAAATAGAAGGCATACAGATTGAAAAGAAAGAAATAAAACTGTCCTTATTTCAAATGACATAGTGGTGTACATAGAAAATCTCCAGAAATGTACAAAAAAAAAACTTCCTTTTAAGTGTTTCAAGCACATCACAGGACACAAGATCAACACACAAAAGTCAATCACATATCTATATAATAGCAGGGAACATACAGAAACCAAAATTGAAAACACAATACCACTCACCATCATTTCAAATTAAATGATATACTTAGATATGCACGTAACAAAGCATGTACAGATCTGTATGATGAAAATCATAAAATGCTGATGAAAGAAATCAAAGACTTAAATAAATATAAAAACACACTGTATTCATGGGCTGAAAGACTCAACATATTAAGAGGTCAATTCTCACAAAATTGATCTATAGTTTTCACATAAATACCCATCAAAGTCCTATAAAAGTTATTTATAGATATAGACCAGCTATTCTAATATGTATATGAAAAGAGCAGATCCTAGAATACCTAAAACAATGTTGGACAAAGAGAAAAAAGCAAGAGGAATTGCTATACCTTGTGTTAAAGCTCACTATAAAGCTACACTGATCATGATAGTGTGGATGTGGATAGACACATAGACACATAGAACAATGGAATAAGATAGCAAACTCAGGAACAGACTCACAAAAGTAAGCTCCACTGATTGTTTTTAAGAGATGGAGTCTTGCTCTGCCACCCAGCCTGGAGTGCAGTAATGCAGTTATAGCTCACTGCAACCTAGAACTCCAGGGCTCAAGTGATCCTCCAACCTCAGCCTCCTGAGTAGCTGAGACCACAGTACACACCACCATGCCCGGCTATTTTTCTTTATTTTTTATTTATTTATTTATTTTTTTGTAGAGACGAGTTCTCAGATTCTTGCTATGTTGCTCAGGCTGATCTCAAACTCCTGGGCTCAAGCATTCCTCCTGCCTCAGTCTCCCAAAGTGCTGAGATTGCAAATGCATCCCACTGTGCCTGGCCTTGATTGGTTTTTTACAAGTTTTATTTTATTTATAATTGACACATAATACCTGTGTATACTTAGTTGATTTTTGACAAAGGTACAAAAGCAATTCAATGAAGGAAGTATAACCTTTCAACCAATGGCCCTGGATCAATGGGACACCTACAGGCAAAAAAGGAACCTCAACCTGAACTTCACATCTTATACAAAAATTCACTCGAGCCATAAACTTAAATTTAAAATGTAAATCCATAAAAGTCTTAGAAAACAAATACAGCATAAGATCTTTGGGATCTGTCACCAGGTTGACTTCCCAGACTTGACATCATAATACTATCTGCAAAAGGAAAAATCAATCCTACCTCATTTACATGGAATATTTTGCTCTATCAACCCCCATGTGAAAAGGATGTAAAGACAAGCTACACACTGAGAGAAAATATTTGCAAACCCCATGTTTGACAAAGGATTAGTATCTAGAACATACAAAGAGCTCTTAAAACTCAGCTCTTAACACTCAATCAATGTAATTAGAAAATGGGCAAAAGTCATGAAGATAATTTTCACCAAAGAGCATATAGTACAAGTGGCAAATAAGATGAAAAGATGTTTAACTCATTGGGCATCAACAAAATGAAAATTAAAACCACAATGAGAAATCACTGCATATATATAGGAATGGCTAAAAGGAAAAAGTCGCTAACGCCACCAAATGCTGGCAAGGACACACACACACGTTGCTGGTGGGAGTATAAACAATACAACCCATCTGAAAAATTGTTTGTCAGCTTCTTATAAAACTCAACATGCAATTACCATGTGAGCCAGCCATTGCACTCCTTGGCATTTATCCCAGAAAAATAAAAATCGTATTCACACCAAAACCTGTAGATGAAAGTAACTTTATCTGTAGTCACCTAAAACTAGAATCAGCCCACATGACCTCCAATAAGTACATTGATAAACAAGGTGTTCTATAAGAATGCCATGGAATCCTACTTGGAAATACGGAACAAACTACTGATACATGCAACACCTTGGATGACTCTCCAGGGAATTATGCTTTGTGAAGAAGCCAATCCCAAGAAGTTACATACTGTATTTTTCAAGAATATAACATTCTTTTAAATGAAAACATTTTAGAAATGAAGAAAAGATTGTGGTTGCCAGGGAGTTGGGGGAAGGAAGTGGGTGTATTTATAAGAGGGCAACAGCAAAAGGGGTCTTTGTGGTGTGGGAACCGTTTGGTGTATGTACTTTTGCAGTGGAGACACAAACCAACACAGGTGAGAAATTTGTGTGGAGCCTAATAAACACACACACACACACACGCACACACAAATGAGTATCAGTAAAACTGAGGAAATCTGAATAAGATTGATGGATTACATCAATGTTAATATCCTGATTGTGAAATTATAATTTTGCAAAATGTTGTCATTGGGGAAATTGAGCAGCGTACAAAGGGTTTTTCTATATTCTTTTTACAGCTACGTGTGAATCTACACTTACTGCAAGAAAATTTTCAATTAAAAAAATTAGTAAAATTGCCGGGCGTGGTGACTTACGCTTGTAATCCCAGTACTTTGGGAGACCGAGGGGGGCGGATTGCGAGGTCAGGAGTTCGAGACCAGCCTGGCCAACATAGTGAAACCCCGTGTCTACTAAAAATACAAAAATTAGCCAGGTATGGTGGCACACACCTGTAGTCCCAGCTGCTCGGGAGGCTGATGCAGGAGAATTGCTTGAACTCAGGAGGCAGAGGTTGCAGTGAGCTGAGACCACGCCATCGCACTCCAGCCTGGGTGACAGAGTGAGACTCTGTCTCAAAAAAAAAAAAAAAAAAAATTAGTAAAATTGTGCAGACCAGTGCATCCCTCCTGGAAACAACAACTTATTTCTCAGCGAAGGAGCTCTACCTTATGGCAATGCTAAAAAGGGACATTGAGTTAGTCAACCCTCAGGATGAAAACCATTTGTTATTTTCCAGTCGTGATGTACAATACCCTATAGACTAAATACCACATACTGAGCCACATTTCACTTTTGGGAAATGTCATGTCATTCATATGAGTTAAATGCTAAGGATATGTAATTATTTTCTCTCTAAAAGACACTAAAGCATGCATGGGGAAAGCTATTCTCGGAATGAACAAGCAAAGCAGACACGCAGGAAGGCTCCGGTGCACTTGGTTTTTTCAAGAATCAGACATCCTTGTCCCAGGATGTTCACAGTAAAAGGGGACTTCCTTTCTCAATAGTCCAATTCGATTCTGTTAATATGTTAATATCAATCGTATTGGACTTCTTCTCAAATCCGTTAAATCTTTTCATTTTTCTGCCATTCCATAAATGTACTTTCTATTTGGCATTGAGTCAATGATGTGCTGGACCTGCTGTGCCCACAGACCCCTTGGGAACCCCCTTGTACTTAGGTCACTTTGACTTTTGTGTCTGGACTCCACAGCCCTCATCACAGTCAAGCGGGCAGAGACGGGGACTAAGCCAGGAACTGCGGTCCAGCAACAGCTCCCTGCCGGTGACCACCACAGGCGGGGGTCAGCCTCCACGGGACTGGAGGAGCTGACTCATTCTGATGCCTCGGTGTGAGTCCTAAAAGTAAGCGCCAGACGCCCACGCACAGGTGTCCGCACATGCACAGAAAGCTCTAGAAGAACCCATGAGGCAGTGTGAGCCTGAGAAGCAAGACCACTAAGAGGAGAACAGTGGGAAGCTCACAGGCAATGGTGGGAGAAGCAGAGCCAGTGTGCACAGAGCAGTAGAGGGCAGAGCCAGGAGCCGAGAGGAGTGTCGAAGCCTCAGCCGGGCACCAGGGAGGTCTGCGGCTGGCAGGGAGGGGATCGGTGCCTCTGTGAGCTTCCTGAGTTGTTGTGGACCTGGAGCGACTGGGGCCCCTCACTCTCACGTTTTCAGTCCTCTATGGGGCCTGAAGGTGTGGCTGCCATGTGGAAATGGACCCAAGTATTTTGGATCCTTGATCAAGGGAAGGTAACAAGGGTATTTTTTCTTGATTTCCCATATCTGCTAATACTGAGCCTCGGCCATGAGACTGACTACATATGTGTGGGTCATGCAGCCAGATGGTGCCCTGGAGTGGCCCCTAAATGAGGTGGTTATCACATCGCTCTTCCAGGGATTAGGAAAAACCTGGGGAAGGAAAGAAACGGGAGACTTTTCTTGGCCCTGCTGAGGTTGAACGCTGAGTTGCCTGTGGCCAGCTGGGAAGTTGGACTGAGCCAGGGAGCTGTGTTGAACAGACCCGAAGAGGACCGGGGCCTGGTCCACGGTGTCAGTCATTCTTCAGAGCACTTGCTTTATTGTTACCGAACAGAACCCGAGCCTGAGGCAGCAAAGCCAAACACTGACATTGGGTTTTGCAGCAAGAGAAAGTGAGGCATTAATTATAGGGCACCAAGCAAGGAGAATCGGGCAGCTCACACTTAAGACCCAAACTCCCCAGTGGCTTCCAGGTAAGGGTTTTTAATGGCAGGAAATTTAGGAAAGCAGAAGTTACAGGCAAAATTGCAAATCAGTACATGGAGGTTCACTATTGGTTTGAACTGAAAAGGTGGGATATCTTGCAGTGGGGTTTACAGGTCACAGGTAGAATGAAGGTTTTCTGATTTGCAATTGGTTAAGGAGGGAAGCTTCGACTAAAGTCTTGGGGTCGGCAGAGAAGAATGTTAGGTCTGGCTTGTGAGCATGACTTCCTCTGGGCCCTCAGAAGAAATTAAGAACAGAGAACCATCCGGTCCTTGGTTGCCCCTTATCTGCCCCTGTGGTGGAGGTCTGGGTTTCTGAAAAACAACTCAGGGATATATGCTAACATGTTACCTTTTGTTTCTATAGGGAACCAAACATCTCCTGACTTTAATTTCCTTGACTATTGTTTTAGGCTTCAATTACCTTCCTGCTTACAAGGTTGCTTTTTAACTTCTCAAGGATAGCTGGGGCCTGGGATTTCCCTTGGAGGAAGGCAGGGTTTTCCTCTTTTTCCATGTTTGTAGGCAGGAGTGGCAGGCCTCTAAGAGAGGTCCCTATGTGTCACACTATTCCCGACTCTTTCATGATGATGACGATGATGATGACGACGACGATGATGATGATTTTGCTCTGTCACCCAGGCTGGAGTGCAGTAGCACGATCTCGGCTCACTGCAACCTCCGCCTTCCGGGTTCAAGTGATTTTCCTGCCTCAGCCTCCCGATTAGCTGGGACTACAGATGCACACCACCACGCCCAGCTAATTTTTGTATTTTTAGTAGAGAAGGGGTTTTACCATGTTGACCAGGATGGTCTCAATCTCCTGACCTCGTGATCCACCTGCCTCGGCCTCCCAAAGTGCTGGGACTACAGTCGTGAGCCAACGCACCCAGCCTCATTATTGTATTTTTAAGGGCAGCTTGCTCTCTTGTGCTTTGGGGGCCATGAATGGGTTCGTCCCTCTAAGCGAAGAATAGGGCCCTTGTTTGACTTGCTAGCTTGTCTCAGGCTGATGAGAGACATAATAATCCTAGATTATTTTCCTCTCTGGTGCTGTAGAATCACATTCACAAAAGTAGCTAGAGATTAACACAGTGGCGATTGTTCTCAACTCACATACATATTATTATGTGAATTTTAAGGGAGGTTTGAGTAAATTAAATCACAACTCAAATCTCATTATTCTTTAAAAACGATTTTTAATACAGATTAGGAAAGTGTTGCATCTGAATTACAAAACAGGTTTAGTAGTATCTTTCTTTGGGTGCTACTGATGTTTCATGATTTCTATGCTGTTTTGTCTGTCTCTCCCCTAACTCAAAGCCCCTGGGTCCACCATTCATTCATACACGTATGACTTCATCAAAAGTTTTACGGAACACCTATCACGTGCCAGGCACTATTTCCTGTTGGAAAACATGAGCAAATTCTATTCTTGGCCTTTTCGCCATTAAGGCCTTTTGTGTCCATTCTAAACCATAAATTTCTTTAGCATTATTTTTCTGAATTAAAAAAATGTAAATCACAAACTTGCGTGTATCTTACGTTTTACAAATGCGTTTTCCTTTGAAATGAGAGATGTGTTTAGCTTTCCTTCTCTCAAAGTTATTTATTGATTTTATTTTGTCAACCATTGTAACTTGTATTTTTTTTCTTTTAATATCTTTCTGGGAAGATGATGGCTACTGTGCCCACTGAATATGTGTCACACTTCGGAGGGAGGAGTGCTGGAAGTCATGGGTGAACAGAAAGCATCTGAACCTTGGGTTCAGCCTGCATTGTATGTAAATGTTTGTATTACAGGAAAGAAAATAGTATATATCCATCCTGACAAATATATGTGCTAAATGCTATACAAGAATAAACAGATTGAGGGAGGAGGATAGAAGTAGATGGCTGAGTCTAAAGCTGGGAAGCAGTTTTCAAAATCCCTTAATACTTTATGGTTTTAAACTATGTGAGTGTTTATTTGCTTACAAATAAAATAAATTTTTAATGAAGAAAGCTTATGGACTCTTGGGCTCCACATTGCAAGGTGAATCAGAATTCCTCATGTACACAGGAGCTTGCTGTGCTCTGGACCTGAGGCAAAGGGAGGAGAGAGGCAAAGGGAGGAGAGAGGCAAAGGGAGGAGAGCCCGCTGGGCCCCACTAAACCCTTGGACTTCATACTGTGGGCAGAGGGGACAGTGCACACAGCAGGGTGAGACTGAGCCATCGCCTGAGAGTGTGGAAACCGTGTGATAGTGGGTCCGAGGAGCAGAAGACAGACGATGGATGCAAGGGGTATAACTAAGAGCTGTTGTAGACATAGTCAAAATAGGAGATGATGCTCTGATGGAGGACGTTGGCAGCTCCGGCCTCCACAGCATTTCAGGAATCCACGGAGGAACTAGGCCACACTGACCAGCCCTCCAGCAGACCTCCCTGACGCCGAACCTGACACGGTGGGGCTCCGGGTTTGTCTCATCATGACACCGGTTCTAATACTTTGGTCCTTACCGGCGCTGCTTCTTCTGCCATTGCCCATGACTTTTCCTCTGTTCTCCTCTTTGTAACTGTTTCTCAGGCTCACACTGCCTTGCAGGTTCTTCTAGAACTTTCTGTGCATGTGTGGATCCAAGTGTGTGTGTGGGTGTCTGACACTTATTTTAGGGCTGACACTGAGGCATCAGAGTGAGTCAGCTCTTCCAGTCCTGTGCAGGCTGCTCCCTACCTGGGGTGGTGATCTCCAGGGAGCTGTTGCCGGACAGGCAGCTCCTGGCTCGGCCCCAGTCTCTGCCCCCTCATCTGTGATGAGGACTGTGGGTCCTGACAAAGGTCAAAGTGACCCAAGTGCAAGGAGTTCCTGAAGAGGCCTCTGTGGGCACAGCAGGTCCAGCACATCATTGACTCAATAACAAATGTGAAATCCATTTATGGAACGGCACCTGCACACACACAAAAATAAGATATAAAAATTGTAACATATTTGAGTGAGCTGGACGATTGGCTCTAAAGCTTCTAATTCCCTGCAGCTTGGTCCGTGCCTCTGCATCTCTCACACATCATCTCTTCCTTGCTCTCTCTGTTATAGTATTTATCACATTTTGCCCGGAATCAGGGTCATTTATGTATAGCTCCATTTCACCCACTAGACTGAAACTTTTTTAAGGTTCATAGTGTTGTCATTGTTCCTAGCACCCAGCAAAAGGCATACACACAGCATCAGTTCCACAAATATAAGTTACATTGAATTATCTTACTCCAGTTGAGAGCGTTTTGTTATAGCAGTCCGAATGGACTAAGACAATGGGGGAATCATGAAGATTTGGGGACAGGTGAAAGCCACTTCCATCTGCATGGATTCACTAGCATCCTATCTTCTCTTAATTCTAGTATAGGGAAAGTCCTCACCTACCCCACATGAAGGCAAGGTAAGGAACAAGGTGCTTCCTGGGCAGGGCCTTTCACATGCGCATAGTCCTTCTGGGACTGATTGCAGTATGTTCCAAAATGGGATTGGGCTGTGTCCAGGGAGGGGGACCAGTTCTGTGTGGTTCTTGTATTTGCCGTGGAAACTGAGCAAGGCTCCTTTGTCTTTCCAGTCTTAGGGAAAGGGCACTCTTAGAGAGACCCAGAGACACGGACCTTGCGGGATGTAAACCGAGTGTGAACGTGCTTTCTGCCTGGAGTGAGTGATAAGGCTCTGCTCTTCCACAGCCCTCTGCACTCTGAAGTGGGCTCAAGGGCTGGGTGTGTCACACATCGGATATCTGTGTGCGCTGAGTAGTAGCCATACATTCTCCTGGTCCTGGTATGCAGGTAATGGGAGTTTATCCCTCATTCTACCAAAGGTGGATTCTGCCTCACTCCAGCTGGGCTGACTGTGTGACCTGCTTAGACCAACAAAACGTGGTGGATGTGGTGTTCAAGACTCCTGGGCCTGGACCTTAGGAGACCTTGCAGTGTCCACTGGGCCTGGGCCTTAGGAGACCCTGCAGTGTCCACTTCTCCCTCACTGCCCAGAGGTCACTGAAGCATCAGTGGATTTGGTGTCCAGCAAGGGCTCACATCCCCATTCACAGAAGGGTCTTCATGTCCACATAATGAAAGGAGTGAGGGAGCTCTCTGGGACCCCTATTATAAGGGCACTAATCCCATCACAGGGGCTCCAGCCTCATGACCTAATAACCTCCCAAAGGCCCCATCTGCTGAAACCATCACACTGGTGATTAGGTTTCAATATATGAATTCCTGGCGGCCACAAACATTTAGACCCTAGCACTCACAGTGCACAAAACAGCCTTTAATGTGGCATTTGCAGACTTCTCCCACGCCCACGCCTCCAGCCCCAGCTCAATTTTCCAACTTATTGCCTGCTGCTTCCCTCATGAGCCTTTATTCAGCCTTAGAGGTTTTTCAACAAGACTTGCTCTGTGCTGTGCTGGTGCCTTCTACTAATTACTGTTCGCTTTTCTCATCCCTGTACCAGCAAGAATGCCACCTCCCTGAACACTATAGAATGTACTGTGTACTTTTTCAGTAGCCCCTGCCAGAGCTAATCTCTCTCCCCAGTGCCCCCACGCCAAGCCTAATCTTCTGTGTCCCCTCCCACCCAGCACAGTGACTTGAACACAAATTGTGGAAGAGACAGTCCAGGTGAGACTAGTGTCACAGCAAGACCAGGGTCATAGCACCAGGCAAATGAGCTGGGCGGTGCGATTGGACTCTGAAAGCCTTGGCTTCCATGTGTGTAAAATGGGTCAACAGTAACTTCCTCATGGGATCCTTATAAGGACTTAGTGAGGCAGCCCATGCAAAGCACACAGCCCAGCAAGCAGCAAGCATTCAGCGCACCGTAGCTGTCAGCAGCCGTCAGAGCAAGAGCAGTAGTACCAGTACAAGTAGTAGTGTTCAAATAGAATTCCGTACCTGCAAATCTATTAGGGTTGCCCATCTCCATCCCCTTACCAGGAACTATTCTTTCCACACTGAATTGTCTTGGCTCCTTTGTTGAAAATTAAACGAGTATAAATATAAGAGTTTATTTCTGGCCTCTGAATTCTATTTCTTTGATGTATCTATGTGTTTTTAAACCAATGCCACACTGTCTTTGTTACTGCATCTTTGTAGTAAATTTTGAAATTGGTAAATGTGCGTCTACCTACTTTCTTCTTCCCATGATGGCCTGAACTACTTTTTCAGATTAACATTGGAATACTCTTGTCAAAGAGGAGGGGTCCATTCAGATGACTGGACACGTGTGCCCAAGGTGGTTGGGCACATGGCAAAGTGGTCTTGATACATGTGCCCAAGGTGGTTGGGGCACATGTGTAATCCGGCTGTAATCCCACTATAGCCTCCTGAGTAGCTGGGACTATAGGTACATGCCACCATGAGGGGCCTTAGAATTTTATTTCTGGTTTACACTCAGTTAATTTTTGTATTTTTAATAGCGACGGGGTTTTGCCTTGTTATCCAAAATGGTCTTGAACTCCTGACCTCAGGTGATCCACCCGCCTTGGCCTCCCACAGTGCTGGAATTATAGGCGTGAGCCACTGCGCCTGGCCTGATTCATGTATTGTTTTTGACAATGCCCTGCAGTATGAATTGTTCCAAAGTCTGATCCAATTGAACCCAGGCTCCTTGGCAAGGGCAAAGAATTAGCCTCCCTGGGGCAGCATCTCTGCACTGTGGCGCAGAACCTGGGTGGAGGGAGGATTCTACCTTCCTCCAGCTTTCCATGTGGCAGGAGCCGTGTGTGGCAGAGGCACTGGTGGTGTAACCCAGTTGTTGCCACACCATCCACTATGGGTCTTCCACAACCTGGTCACTGGCTGCCACATCTGCCTGGAGCAGAGCTTCCACCTTAGGACGCTGGGAGAGATGGGAGGTGTCACTGACAGCCGTGCCTGCTGAAGCGGCTGTCCTGCCACACAGATGTGTGAGGGACACAAGGGCTGTACCCTTTGCCAGATGACTCTCCCGAATCCTCCCTACAGAGCAGGAGTTGGGCGTGGGAAACAGGCACCACCAGCTGCTGGTGCTCATGTGATATGGACCTTACTTTGCACGGAGCTGTGAAAAATGGTGTTTCTCATGTTCAAGGGCTGGCAAAACCACCTAAAGTAGCTCTTCCACCTCCAGGAGCTGGGGAGATGAGAACAGCTGCTCGTGTGCTGAGGACACACAGTGACTCCATGAGGCAGAGTTGAGGGAAATGGGTTTAATTCCTTCCCCATATGGCACAGCCTCCCACCACTCTGTCCTCTAAAAGACCATCAGGATGGCTAAATGGTAGAAAGGAGAGCTTGACTGGTGATGTTTATGGAAAGAGTCAAACTCTATCAATTTGAAGAGATTTACTCTAAGCCAAATATGGGTGACCTCAGGAGAACTTGAGAACATGTGCCCAAGGTGGTCAGGCACAGCCTAGTTTTAAACATTCCAGGGAGACTGAGACATCAATCAAATACACGTAAGATTCACATTGGTTCAATCTGGAAGGATGGGACAACTCAAAGGAAGGAGGGTTCCAGGTCATAGAAAGGAATGTCTGGATTATGATAAAGGGTTGTGGAGAATAAGGTTTTATCATGCAGATGAAGCCTTTAAGTAGCAGGCTTCAAAGGGAATAGATTGTAAATGCTGGATGAATTTTCCTGAATTCCAAAAGGGAGGATGGTGTAATGAGGTATGTTCAAACCTCCTTCCCATCAAGGCCTGAACTACTTTTTCAGGTTACCCGTGCAATGCCCTCGGCCAAGAGGAGGGGTCCTTTCAGATAATTGAGGGGCCTTAGAATGTTATTTCTGGTTTATAGTGTTATCAGTTTGGAAACTGCGTGGGAAGCAGCAGTCTCAAGCCTGGACCATAGGTGCTCTCTCTTTGAATGGGGGAAGGATAGATTGGGTTTTACACCTCACAGTTCCCGAATCATACAATAGAGACAAATGTCTTCCGGAGGTTTGGGGAAAAGCTGTACCTTTTCCTGAGGGGAGCCAAGCACATTCACAATGGGTAAACATACGTCCCATGCTCACTTTGGGGTGAGTGTTCACATTAAAGTGAGGTGGAATTTGGGTCTTTATTTTAAAAGGGGTGAACTATAGACACAAAGACAGTTTGTATGCAGTCTCTAGAAGCTGCTGCAACTGGCTTAAGGTCTGCAGTTGCTTATCGGGAAAGAGCATCGGTGAGGCCGGTCCTCTGTCCATTCAGAGCTGTAGTGACCTGGGTTGTAAATCAGGGTTAAGAGGGATCTGATCATTTGCCTGATGGCTCCCATTCTTAGAGAACTTAACACAAGTGCGGTGTCTTGTAGCCATAGGAATTTAGGAAGATGCCATGCCAGCCAAGCTGAACCCTCCAGCCATCGGTAACCTTTGTGTCCTTAACCTTAGTGTCCATCATGGTTGATGAAGGGGAGTCTGTTTTGGTCTCTCAGATCAATTCTTACTGAGTTTCCATAAGTTTCATTGAATAAGTGGTTCTCAGTTTGCTATATATAGTCGTCAATTAGTTATAATCCCTTGATTAGACCTCCAATGATGTTGAATGATGTCTTTGCTAATTTTGCCAACTTAATATATGTCTCTCCATGGGAGAAGTTTCCCTGAGCCCCTCATACCATCATTGTGGACTGCATTTTGTCTTTATTATGATTTCCTTATGGCACCTTTTAATAGAGTAAGATTAATAAGAGCCAGAAGCATTTGCAAGAACATTTTTAATGTTACTATATAAAGCCTTTATCTCATCCATCTGGGCCACTGCTTCTGGCATTTATTTTCCTAAATTGTTACACTTTCCCCCAATCCAACACACAAACCCACATCCACTCCTGATATTTGTAAGCCCTTGTGTTGTATTCCTTGTGTTGTGTAATGTGAATCTTCTCCAGCTCCAGCTGTGGTTTGTCTCTACTTGGGGTGCAATTAATAGCAGAGGCAGTCATGTGCTGCCAGCATTCCTTTTATACAGGCTGGATAGATGTGTGAGTATAACCAGCTTTTTATTTCATTTTATTTTTGTGCAGTGCAGCATTGAGACCTTAGAATTTTTCTGCTAATGACTCTCAAGCCTTCTTTGCACAGCTACTTTTAACATAGCTAAACTATAATATAATTTTCTATCTTTACTGTTATTATTTTTGATAGGATTTAGCATGACTCCCAAAATATATTTTACACTGGCCAAAAAGAAAAAAAAATCCCTCTAAATTGTTATTTATTTTTTTTATATACTTTAAGTTCTAGGGTACATGTGCATAACGTGCAGGTTTGTTACGTATGTATACTTGTGCCATGTTGGTGTGCTGCACCCATCAACTCGTCAGCCCCCATCAACTCGTCATTTACATCAGGTATAACTCCCAATGCCATCCCTACCCCCATGCCGTGATAGGCCCCGGTGTGTGATGTTCCCCTTCCCGAGTCCAAGTGATCTCATTGTTCAGTTCCCACCTATGAGTGAGAACATGTGGTGTTTGGTTTTCTGTTCTTGCGATAGTTTGCTGAGAATGATGGTTTCCAGCTACATCTATGTCCCTACAAAGGACACAAACTCATCCTTTTTTATGGCTACATAGTATTCCATGGTGTATATGTGCCACATTTTCTTAATCCAGTCTTCTAAATTATTTAAGGACAGACATATTTCTAGAAACTTATTTTTCAATTGTTACATTTCTCAGTGTATTCATTTGCTGGGGCTGTCGTACCAAAGTACCACAGACTGGGCGACTCAAACAACAGAACCGCATTGTCTTACGGTCCAGACGCCCAAGATGAAGCCATCCACAGGGTGGCGGTGCCCTCTCAAGACAGTGAGAGGGAATCTATTTCACGCCTGTCTCTCTATTTCTGGTGGTTTCCTGGCAATCTTTGGCATTACTTGGTTTGCAGAAGCATCATTCCCACTGTTGCCTTTATCTTCACATGGTGATCTCCCCTGTGTGGTGTCTGTGTCCAAATCATTTCTTCTTAAAAAAACACCAGTCATGTTGGATTAGGAGCCCAGCCTACTCCAGTATGGCCTCATCTTAACTAAAAATGTATTTGCAACGACCCTGTCTCCAAAAAGATCACATTCTGAGGTACTGGGTGTTAAGATGTCAACATACGCATTTTGAAGGGATAAAAATCAAGCCATAAAAATCAGCAACTTCATATATCTATTTTCCTAATTTACTTTGTTTTGTTTTCCAGGTCATTGACTAACAACATCAACAGTGAAATGAATCTAAGAAAACAGGAAATTGAGAGCAAGGGGGAAATAAAGTGTTAATTATACTGATTTTTTATAAGACCCTTTGAACACATTTTTTAAAAATCAAAGAGAAGGTGCCCAGGTCCACTGTGCCTGTGGGTATTTGTCTTGTGTATCCTAGAGAGCTATGCATTCATGTGGGAATTGAAAAGGACCCACGTTTTTTGCCTCAAAACAAACAATGCCCACATGTCAGAAGAACTTTCACAATTCACAGGAACAGCGACCTAATTCACCAACCATAAAATTGCCAAATCCCTGCTTCTCATTGTTTAATATGCTTAGAAAACCCATTCAGATTGTGAATTATCAAGTGAGCTTACACGGATAAATAGATCCAATATTCAGGAATTTTTAAATCTTCCATTCCTTTTTTCTTTGTCTTTTTAAAAATAGAACATTAGACTATGTCCTCGAGTTTAGAGAGGGGGGAGACATGCTTCCCTTTGTTTCTCAGTAACTCAGCCCAAAAAAATCTGGAGAGAATGCAAAGACACCTACTGGAAACTTTGAAAAGTAGACGTGAGCCCATCAGGGAAGAGCTAGAGAATCTGAAATCCACTCGAAAAAGTGAGTTTCATATGTAGTGGGTCTTGTGTTCCTATCCTAACTCAACACAGTCTGAAACTTGGAAATAAGCATGGTGGAGTGAATACGGTGAGAGGCAGAAAAAAATCCTCCAGTTTGGGCTGGCAGGGAAGAAAGAGCCCTAAAACTCAGAGATAGTGGCAGAAACTCCTGCAGCTTTTCCTTCTCTTTTTCTCTGTTCTTCCACGATTTGGTATTGACTATAGGCTCTCCATGTTACAACGATAGCACTGAAATGTTGTAACCATATGGGCTGCAAAGCCAACAATATTTATCTGACCATCTACAGGAAAAGTCTGCTGATCTGAATGAAATATTCTGATATTAAATATTCCATTGTGTGAGTATGCCACAACTTCACAATCTACCTCTGGTTGGCTATTTAGGCTTTTGTGTCTTTGTTAGTTTCGTCTGTTTTCTGGTATTATACATTGTGCTGCTATAAGCTGATTTGTGTGTGTCTCTGGATGGATACGAGCAAAGTTTCCTAAGATCGTGTACCCTGAGAAATGCCAAGTCATAGGCAGGGCTGGATTGCAGCTTTTCCAATTTTTAATTTCTCTTTTCACATTTTCTACAGTCACTTTTGATAAATAAAAGTTCCCGATTTTAACAGAATACACTTTTTTTTTTTTTGTAAGTGCATTTTGTATCTTCCTTAAGAAATTCTTTTTTTTGGTCACAAGATCGGGAAGACATTTTGGAACGGTTCATTTTATGTGTCACCTTGACCAGGTGAAGGCATAGCCAGGAAGCTGTGAACATGACTTGTGGGCGAGGGTATTTCTGCAGCAGGTTAGCATTTTTGACCAGGTTAAGGCATAGCCAGGAAGCTAGTGAACATGACTTGTGGGCCAAGGTTAAGGCATAGCCAGGAAGCTGTGAACATGACTTGTGGGCCAAGGTGAAGGCATAGCCAGGAAGCTGTGAACATGGCTTGTGGGCGAGGGTATTCCTGCAGCAGGTTAGCATTTGAATCTGGCTGAGTGAAGACAGTTACCCTCCCCAGTGTGGGCGGACGTCATCCAATTCGTTGAGGGCCTGAATAGAGCAAAAAGGCAGAGGAAGGGGAGATTGGTTCTCTCTGTTTGAGCAGAGACATCATCTTCTCTGGCCCTTGGACCTCAGCACGCTTGGTTCTATACCACAGCCCCCCATTCACCCCGACCTCCACTCCCACCTCAGTTCTCAGGCCTCCAGACTTAGACTGAGTAACAGGACCAGCCTTTCTCATTCTCCAGCTTGCAACCTGCAAACCCTGGGACTTCTCAACCTTCATACTCAAGTGAGCACATTCCTTTAACAGATCCCCTGTCGGTTCTCTTTCTCAGGAGAACCCTGACTAACATCTATTTATATTCTCATTTTTCACCAAAAATAAACAAGGCTTTGGTGTTCTGAATGGAATTGTTTTGAATTTTGGATTAATTTGGGGAAAATGGCATCATTAAATATTGATTGTTCTCATTCATAAATATGTGATATGTCTCCAATTATAGCTCTTCTTCTCTGCCTTTAACAAGTTTCCTTTTATAATTCAGTGAATATGGAGCTTGGATAGCTTTTGGAAGGTTTTGTAGTTTTACTCTGTCTACTAAAAAGCATAAGAAAATTTGTAAGCCTCAATGCAATTAGAAGAATTAAGCTACTAATGGTGCAACTCTGTAAGCACAAGGCATAAAAAACAAGTGTTATGGCCAAGCCACATAGTGAAACAGGTATGAATCACTGTAAACACCGGTTGAAGGGAAGCTGTCCTCCAAACAGAAGCATCCATTTTTGTACTTTATTTATTTATTTATTTATTTATTTATTTTGAGATGGAGTCTCACTCTGTCGCCCAGGCTGGAGTGAGTGGCGTGATCTCGGCTCACTGCAAGCTCCGCCTCCCACGTTCGTGCCATTCTCCTGCCTCAGCCTCCCTAGTAGCTGGGACTACAGGCGCCGGGCTACTTTTTTTTGTATTTTTAGTAGAGATGGGGTTTCATCATGTTAGCCAGGATGGTCTCGATCTCCAGTCTTCGTGATCCGCCCGCCTCGGCCTCCCAAAATGCTGGGATTACAGGCGTGAGCCACCACGCCCGGGCCCATTTTTGTACTTTTAAGGGAGTGAAAAATAAACTACTTTTGCTTTTAAGCCATTATAAAATTTGGCATGAATTTGCCCAGCAACTCAACATTAATCTACTCTCCTTCAATTATAAAAGCTGCAGACAGTCTTGAACATTTAACAACACAGACCCAATTATTCCTGAGGAATTAAAATTGAGAAAAGTTCTAATACTTTTTTTGTAAAACATTTTTACTTTTACCGATTTAAAAAAAGTGATCATTATAGATTAACTTGAAATCACAAAGCAGAATTGTGTTATGCCATAGATCACTCAATAATTTGTTGTCAAATATATGCTTCTCTGCCAATCCTAGCAGACTTCACACCTTGTGCTAAATTATTAGTCTTCCTCTTATGAGGCAGGTAGTACCCATTTCATAAAATATGAAGACTATAGCTTCGGGCCAGAGGATTTGAATTTTCATACTAGAGGTTATAATATGTGATATCATGAGCTTGTTTTTATTGTCCTAGGAGGCTGATATTCCTAATCTATTGATAAGGATGACATATCTACCCAGTGGGCCTGCTGGGACTCCAGTTAACTAATGCATATACGTTGCTTGGTGGTCAGTAAATATTATTTTGCTCTCTTCATTCCTTTGTGGAAAAATTTCAGGTAGAGAAGAAACCTGAAATAATTTGAAGAACTTTAAAATTTTTTTCACCCACTAATTTATATTCTCATTAGCAAAAAGAACTTAATATTGGTAGTGCTATACTTTAAATAAAGTTGTGGAACTTCTCGATTACTCTTTCCTTCTTCTCCATTGACTCATTCTATCACTTAGTAATTCACTCAGGAGATGCTGATTGAGCAGCTCCTTTGTATAAATGTTACTAGCATGGTTGTTGCCGTAGGTCACAGAGGTCGGTTTGCTGAGCAGCTCTGAGAACCCGTGTTTAAGTTCCCTGACTCTCCTATTCACTGGAAGGGAATGTCTTGCTGTCTGGGCCCTCCTTGCTTCACCTTCCAACGAAGTGAAATCATCACACGGATCATACTGTAGCGGAGAGTGTTGTGTTAAAACCACAACCATCACCCCCAGTCTTGAGACCAGCCTTAGCTCTGTCACTTTCTTATCTCCTCGGATGCAGCAGATAGTTACCTCTGACTTTTAGTTCGCCTCAGACATTAAGAATAAAATCATATTCAGCATAATTTAAGTGTCATTGTCCACATTCCATTGGCGCTAACAAACATTTTTAAATTGTTCCCATGTGTCAACAATAGTAATCTGTGGCTCATTATAATGACAGCGACTGTCGACAAGCCTGCCTCCTGGAGATTTGTTTGTAAAGAGTCTTTATCAGTGGTTGTTATTTATACCCCTGGCTTCTACACTCATTGATTATTCTATATATTTTCCTCCCTCAAGTGCATGTATAAAGAGACCAAGAAAACCTCCGTCAAACTTGGACATTTCCTTTGTAATATTCTTTTTAAAGTTAGTTATGGTAAGTTCCTTATTATCTGTCTGTTAAGAATTGGGATGCTGAGCTTGGTTTGGTTTTCTGGTTAACAAGGAATTAGCCAATCATCAAGAATATAAAGGAAACACTGGTTAGCAAAGAATTAAAATTACAAAAGCAATGAATTTTTACCTAAGTCCTTGAAGGTTACACTGGTTTTGATTCACAGGGTGCATCATGCTTCTGGTGTCCGAGTGCAATATTCCGAACGTCAATTATCACCGTACATTGGTTTATCAAATATTTTCTGATTGATTTGCTTTATCTAGATTCTACATAATGCTTTGTACTAAACTATGAATACTTCACATTTATGGAAAAATGTCCAGTTTGAGATCACAGAGCAATCGAAGATTATCTTCCAGAGACTTATTTTTCTCCTTCAACTTTTGTTTCCTTAATTTGGCAAACAAAGCTAGTCACTTTCTGTTGCATTTCTTTTTTCTTTTTTTTTTTTTTTTGAGACAGAGTCTTGCTCTGTTGCCCAGGCTGGAGTGCAGTGGTGCAAATCTTGACTCACTGCAACCTTCGCCTCCCGGGTTCAAGCAATTCTCCTGCCTCAGCCTCCCGAATAGCTGGGACTACAGGCGCCCACCACCACACCCGGCTGATTTTTGTACTTTTAGTAGAGACGGGGTTTCACATATTGGCCAGGCTGGTCCCAAACTCCTGACCTTGTGATCCACCCGCCTCGGCCTCCCAAAGTGCTGGGATTACAGGCATGAGCCACCGTCCCTGGCCTCTGTCACAAAATTTCTATCCCATCTCATTCTATCCCATATCATCCACTGCCATTGTAGCACCAAACTCTACATTGCCGTCTCTCAGAATGTCCTCCTGTTCCTTGGAGATGGCACTATACTGCTCTTACCATAGAGGCAATCCTCAGGCTTCATGCCTGCATGGCTTCTGTACCTGGGTACATCCTGGAGACCTTTGCAGCCACCTAAACAGACACGCTACCATCTGTTCCAGCACTCTGTGCTTGGTTCTTGTCTGGCTGGCATGTGCTAGTCTGTGTTTCATCTGTTGATATGTGTGACGCTTCTAGTAAACGCTGAGCTCCTCGGCTTCAAAGTCTTATTTTGTGCCATTTCTTTCAATCACCAGTATTTGACACATCACTTGGACACTTAAAGAATAAATGAAATAAATGAATGAAGCATTTCTTCCAGTGTGCAAAACAATTGAATAAATGAATTAATTCTCAACTAACAAATAGAAGTGCCAAGGAAGTGGTTAGTGAAATGATTTGGTCCTGGTTAACACAGGGCTTGGGATGGCCACCAACTCTCACCTCATCATTCGATCTACTGACTAGTTGGCCTTGAATTTGTTAATCAAAAAAAAATTTGAAGTTTCAATGTTCTTGCAGCAAACTCTAACATATATACTTAATGATTAAAGGCAAGACCTCAAGGGTAGCTTGGAAAACTAAGAACAATGCCAAAAAAATAAAAATAATAAAAATGACTTCCAGGGTTTTTACTACTTTCCAAAATTAAGTAACAAATCATTGACTTGAAATATTCTTCACAGCAGCAGTGATATCATCTACGTATGGTTTAAAACACAAATCTCAATTTTTCCTTTCCTTTAGCTGAAATAATAAATAACATAGATTTTGCTATGATTTGAGAGGAAAGATATCAGTGCCTAGATTATCCCATGTAAAGGAGCTCACTCACTTTTAAGATGCAATCTATTTTTGCCTAAAACGTCTTCTGCAAACAGCCTTGCTGCTTCAGTGCTTGCGAGTTGATGTACGTGTCAAGAGGACCGAGCCAGGTCCCGGCTGTGCCGCAAATTATTCACATGGTGCAGCTGGACACGTGTTCTGTTAGTCAAAGAAGCATATCAGATTCAATGACTATGAAACTCTCTTCCAGGTCCAACAGCCTGTTATTTGTGCATTCCAATATGATCACTGCCCTTTATTTAAAGTATCTCTGCCTATACGGATATTAGGTACTAGCAACTCAAGTACACGTTAGAATTGTTTAAAAGAGCAAATAAACCTCGCACTGCAATGGCAATTAAAGACGCCCGTCCTGCTGTGTGCTTTCTCCATTTGCTTCTAGTGGCAGTTTCATGTGAATTTTTGGTGATGATGCTCCATGGAACATCTGCAGATGTGCTGTCAATTTGGACAGGTAAGATGGCTTTAGTCATTCAAGATGTCACAACAACTCCTTGACAGTTAATCTCGAGTGAAAAATAGGACAAGGATCTGAGGCCAACAGAAAGATTCATCTGCTTTGCAGATTTTCTTAGCCAGGATACCCCATTTTGTAAAGACGACTTTGGTTTAGTGAACAGTTCTCATTATGTTTCTAAACAGAGGAATTTTTAAAAATCTATCATTACACCTGAGAAAAAGCAGATGAGAGATTTTATTCTAATACTATTTCATTAATTTTCTAAATTGAGATGGAGAAAAGAACCTAATTTTGACTTTATATTAATTGAAGAGTTTTTCATTATTGATGACTGCTCTTTAAAAATATTTTACATATGGTATTTTAAACACAGTTGAGTGCTTTTGTTATCTAGTTGAGAGAGTTGTATTTTTTTCCTAATGTAGTTTTCAAAATATTGTCATTGACCGTGAACAACATTAAGAGTGGATAAGGGTAGAGAATAATGATAAAGGTGAAGTATACAAGTCACTGAATTCTAGTTTGAAAACATTGATATTTTTATTTTCCAAAAAGTCATTGCTCATACTAACATACCCATTACCTTGTTCTTTAATGCCAACATCACTGCTTGGTTTTATGTTATGCCCTTAAGGAAAATGGTTTTTTCTAACAACTCCTATCAGTAAAGATCTGTAGCAGTGCTAGGTAAAATTGGGAAGATCATAAGATCTGGAGATGACAGTAAAATGTATATTAGGTTCAGCTATGAAGCAATTTATTTTTTCATAAATAATTTACAATCTAAGTTTAGGCATATAAACAAAATGGAAAGTCCGTTGCGGTAGTCCTCTTTAAGGCTGTGTACCTGCTGTGAAATTGCTGCCTCTATTTACATCATTTTCAGAGGACTGCTTGTGTAATTACTATCTAACCCAGTGCCTACGCTGCACATAAAACAACAGGTCTCAGTCGTTTATTTTCAGATTATGTTTTGAGTAAGGAAAAAAAGAAGAAATGATTCAGATCGAACAGCATAATTTCAAAACTCATGTCTCTCAATGTGCAGGATGCTCTTAGAACCTCAAATATTTGCCACCATTAAATGTGACCAGGGCCCTGAAGTCCTCTCAGCTGCCCCAGTGGTACTAGTGCACATGTGTCTGACCATGTTGACCCTCAGGAGGGACAGCGCTCATCCGGTTGAATGTGCTTATTAAGTTGCCCAACGAGCAGCCACTAAGAAAAGCTGACACTTAGAACCACTATGCCATGGTTGTGATGGAGAGAGGAATCTAAAAGACTTGAGGTGCATGGCACCTCCAGTCCCTTCAGTAGCAACCCACAGAACCTATGCAGCCAGTAAAGGTGTCTCAGATGAGCGCCGGGTGCTGGGCACCACGCTGGGTTCAGACGTACAGCAGTGAGAAGGAAAGACGGTCTCGGCTCTCATGGTGGTGGGAAAGAGACAGTATCCAATAAGCCCTGTGACAGCAGCCAGGGCGGGCAATCGTTGAGAAAGGAAGCTGAACAGTCAGAGATGCTCAAGTCGAGTGACATTCAAGCAGAGACCCGAAGACAATGAGGGAAAGAACCACGCCAATGTGGGTATTGGAGAGGGGTTGTGGGGGTCACCTGGGTCAGGTGCTCCCCGAAGATCAAGTAGGAGGAAGGCAGCAGGGCTGGGAAATATGGAGGTCATTGTTTGCTGCGACGAGGCCAGTTTTGGTGGACCGGTGGGGCTAACCCACATGGAGTGGTTCAAGGGAGGACAGGAAGGGGAGACAGAGAGAGTAGGGAGTGCAGACTGGGGAAGAATTCTGCTTCTGGGCCACCAAGCACTGCTACATACCCTGAGCAGCCGGCACAGCTGAACCAGAACCAGCACCCTTAGCGGAAGCAGCCAGAGGATCAACCCCAAGGACACAGGGAGAATGAGGTGGGGAGACAGGCGCAGACCCACCAGAGCCTGCCTTAAGGGCAGTGAAAGGCCAGTCCCCCAGCCACATGATGTGTGTCTCCAGAGGCTTTAGATACCCACGTGTACAGAGCACCCTTGACATAGTGGCTCCATCATCTTACAGCTCATAGGACACTCTGCCAACGGAGAGTTTGCCTAATAAAGATTGCATCCAACCAGACAAGGATATAAACACACTCTTCCACTATCGGCCCTCCCCAGAGGACTCTGGCCAAAAAAAAGAGCAGGACATGAGCTGCTCAAAACGGTCATGTTATTTGACTCCATCTTGCTGTCACTTGTGATAAGCACCCAACATCTGCCCACATCGAAGACTCTTCCTTGCAAGACTGAGGAATCGCTGGGGCCAGACGGGGGAGATTCTTTTTATCTTTTTGTCACTCTCCCTGGACTGCCTTGTTAACCCTTTTTCCCATCTTCTTTTTCTTAACGCTAAATGTGACTTTGTTTGTTGTGGACTGTTTCATCTGTAATGTTTATATATTGATTAAGTATACCATTGTACATGATTTACAATATTGACTGCCTTATGGAGTGGCTTGAACCTGTGTGTCCGTGGCTCTGACTACTGAGTGAATGGGAAGTACTAAGGAGAACTGCCTGCTTGGGAACTCCATGAAGTTTGTGGCTTTTGTGATTAAAATAAAAGGTTGACACTGTGGAACATGGACCTGGTTATCTCTGACCTTGCACCACTCACAAGACCATACCTGAGCCCTTCTCTGCTTTGGCAGAACTGTTGCATGGCCTCTCTTCGTATAATACCTCTCCGTACACCGCAGCTCAAAGAAAGAATGTATGCTCCCTGTGAAGACAAACGGAACTGTCCCTCCTGGTCCTACAGACTTCCTCTGGCCTAATGCATGTGCCATTGCATCATATCTGCCATCTATATACACATACACCTTTCAACCCTGCACACTCTGAGATGGCCGGACTCATGCCTAAATAACTGATGCTGTCCCTAGTGTAAGGTAAGCACTCAACAGTTTATCAGGAAATGAATATGATACATATTTTGGCTGTTTAGAGGCTTTCCTTCACTTGCTTTATTTTCTGTGTCCCCTTATTTAAAAAGAAGTGCTCACCAGAGGTTACCTGAAGACATGTCTGATCCTTGAAACCTGCAGTAGTCTAACACAGAGGCCAAGACCACAGGTTCTCATAAAAGTAACACTTTCCTCATGACAATGAAGTGCCACAGGGCCAACTCAAAAATTGAGACTCAGCCTGGGAGGCCATGGGGGTCCTTGGCTTTGTGCAGGCAGGAATTCAAGAGTCAGCCAACAGAGTGAAGTGAAAGCAAGTTTACTAAGAAAGTAAAGGAATAACAGGGTGGCTACTCCATAGGCAGAGCAGCTGAATGCCGCTGGTTGGCTATTTCTTTTTTTTTTTTTTTTGAGACGGAGTCTCGCTGTCACCCAGGCTGGAGTGCAGTGGCGCAATCTTGGCTCACTGCAAGCTCTGCCTCCTGGGTTCATGCCATTCTCCTGCCTCAGCCTCCTGAGTAGCTGGGACTACAGGCGCCCACCACCGTGCCCGGCTAATTTTTTGTATTTTTAGTGGAGACGGGGTTTCACCGTGTTAGCCAGGATGGTCTCTATCTCCTGACCTCGTGATCCACTCACCTCGGCCTCCCAAAGTGCTGGGATTACAGGTGTGAGCCACCACGCCCAGCCCTGGTTGGCTATTTCTATGGTTATTTCTTGATCATATGCCAACCAAGGGGTGGATTATTCATGAGTATTTGGGGAAAGGGGAGGACAGTTACGGGAACTAATGGTTCCTCCTCCTTTCAGACCATATAGGGTAATTCCTGGACGTTGCCGTGGCATTTGTAAATTGCCATGGCGTTGGTAGGAGTTTCTTTGAGCAAGTTAATGTATTATAATTAGCATATAATGAGCAGTGAGGATGATCAGAGGTTGCTTTTGTGGCCATCTTGGTTTTGGTGGGTTTTGGCTGGCTTCTTTACTGCATCCTGTTTTATCAGCAGGCTTTTTTTTTTTTTTTTTTTTTTTGGTTTTTTGTTTGTTTGTTTGTTTTTTGAGCTGGGTCTTATAAAACAGTCCTGCTAACTTCCTATCTCAGAAGCACATATCTCTCATTGTCCTAGCTCACGGTGATAGCACAGGAGGCTGCCAGGTTACCGGTCACCCAACATTCATTCTCCCGTTCTGAGTCAGAAATGAATGAGAGGCTTGGCTGTGATGTTCTCCTCTGGAAAGAGCCCCCACTTCGCAGCTGACTTGAAGCTGGT
Source organism: Chlorocebus sabaeus (assembly GCF_047675955.1). NCBI lineage: Eukaryota > Metazoa > Chordata > Mammalia > Primates > Cercopithecidae > Chlorocebus > Chlorocebus sabaeus. The sequence continues at coordinate 2,278,857 of NC_132929.1, read as the reverse complement.
GTGGCCTTGTGTCCAGGAGTCTGGCCAACAGAGATGTAAGTAGAAATCTTACCAATTCTTCCAGGAAGTCTTCTCAAACAGAGACTGGATGGCCTTCTTTCTCTCTCCATCCTGATGCTTGGGAAAGGGATGTGACATCTGGGGTCCTGGCAGCCACCTTGGAGCACAAGATTGAGAGCCCCAGCTAAGGCAGGAAGAGCAGCTGGCAGAAGGGAGCAAGGGCCCCTGGGGAACTCACTGCTTACCCTGGGCTTCTTTAAAGTGGAAAAAAAAAACAAAACAAAAACCATGAAATTCCACTTCCTATCAGCTCTTTTATTGTGGATGTTTCAGCCAAACACAACCAAACCCAATACTGACAAGTTGTCAGTATTGACAAATATTTGTAAAGTCTTCACTTTTGAAATTACAGATATTCACCGTGCTGCATAAAGTATAATATGAATGCTTTTTTAAAAGCTATTTGTTTACTGGGATTATATTTACCTGTGTGAGCCAAAAGAAGCGTTTCTGCCGATTACTGTGGGAGTTTTCAGAGTATGGGTCTAAGTGGCGATATAGCCACTGAATCAAAAGGCAGACTCGGAAGTGGTCTTACAAAGAGAAATGCGAACGCTTTTCTCATTGTGAGATAACCATTACATCTCAGTTTAAAGATCCAAAACTAATTTTGGAAATTATTTTTAAGGCACAGAGGAAAAACATCATGTGAGCTCACAGGTCTGACACAGTTGTGAACAGCTTGTTTTCTCATAGACATGCTGTGGTGGCTGCCCGGGCTGGGGCATTTGCATTTCAACCAAATGTTCTTTCAAAGTCAGAGCCAGAGCAGCTAGAAGCTTCCTTAAAACCAGGTGAACCCTAAACATAGAAATAGGAAAAACAGTGGCCTCCACTGTACCCTCTCACATCCCAGCCTCTGAACTTTGGCCTGAGACACTGGAAAGCTGCACCCTTCCTCTGTCTCCTCAAATCCTGCAAGACCCAAGGCACATCGCCTGACACCAAAAGGCCATACTCATTTCAGGTGGATGTCCCATTTGATTGACAGCAACTACTTGTGTTTCAGAAGAGGATTTGCATAAAAATCACTTGGTATCCTTGTGAACAGGGAGTCTCCCAAGGCCTGACTCCACATTCTGCAGCATTAGGCGAGCACATGACCCAAGAATCTATGTCATTTATGACTTCCCAGGCACATTGACTCAGATGCTCCTTGGACCACTCTGAGGAATATTGGTGTCAACATTACTGGTCTCAAAATGAAACCATCCCAATTTACTCATAGAAATGATGTTTACCAGGTTTGGAGGGTTCTTTTGAATAAACAGAAATTGATCCTCTGGTCTTAAAACTTGAAACTTACAGTTGTCTTATCTGAGTTCCTTTGTTGGGCAAGGTACTGAAACTCACTAGATCACCACATTGAAGCTCTAAGACACCAGACCCCTCATCCATCATGATTGCTTTCTTATCCCTCCTTAATTTCTGCTTTTCTGCATGTAGGTACATTCCTGCCCACTATATTAACCCCGAGTGTGGGTCAGCTGGGGAGACAGGTTTGAGAATTATCTCTTGTCTTCCTGGCTGACATTACTCAAATAGTGCTTTCTTCCTGGACAATATTTGTCATCTCAGAGACTGTCTTTCTGTGCAGTGAGCAAAGAGACCTGGACCAAACCCCTGGTGTTTAGGCAACAAAAATTCAAATCTTAAAAGGTGTTATATGTCATACCTTTCTCTCCTGTGTGTCTAAATTTGAGCTCAAAATTAAAGAAATCTTCCTTTGACTCGGTTGGGAGTCCACACTTCCTTGCATGCCCAAACTTTTGGTTGGCATTGGGTGTACTGAAGGGAGAACCCACTGCTGAGCCTGGCTTCCCTGAGGTCAGCTCACCCTCCAGGAATTTATAATCTACTTGGAAAATCAAATGATGGAATACCAAGCACAATTATTAACCTATTCTTAAGCAATTACTTAAAGGCTTGAAGTGTGCATTGAGCGTGTACGTAATTATAAGGTTCTATCACCTGACTTCACTAGATTTTGATGCATTTTGTACACTGTGCCTTAGATCCTAAACATTCCGGCTGTGGTCCTATGATTCCTTTCTCTTGTTAGTTTTGAATGTGGCTCTCCTGGCTGTACCTGAAGAGAGGCTAAGGGTGAAAAGACATAAATATACCATTTGTGAAATTAAATAATTTAAACTTTAAAATGTTGGGATTTTAAATCATTCTGAGCCTTGAGAGGAATGTGGCTATGCAGCCTGAGTCACATAGCGGACAGCCGCAACTCCTTTTTTTTTTTTTTTTCTATAAATTATTAAGATCAAACAGTGCCAGAGGTAAGAACCTCTTGGATCACTGCTCCTCCTCATGGAGGAATAATCCTCCTTGGAATATAGCAATCTGTAAGCAACCAATTGCTACAGTGTATGCACTAGTCTTGTCTGGAAAATGTTCTAATCCTGCTAATAATATGTCTACCTACGTGATACTAACTTCTCCACTTCAGAATGCTAACGCCAGTCATGTGAAGTTGGTGTTTCCAGGTGGTTCTCCTCAAGTTTTGCCCTCAAATAAACTCTGTCCTCAATCATATTTTCCGAATCTCATTATTTAAAGATGATGTGCTCATGCATGCCTACTCGCATACACGGTGTACTGTGTGTAGAATATTTCCCATTATGGATTCAGTTCTTCAGAGAAGAGATGGACTTGTGCATGCTTGAATTTAGTTCAGGAGAGCATGTAACAATCACAAAGATCTCACTCAAATACTTACCTTCCACTGAGGTGGCTTCGTGTCTTTGAAATATGAAAAACAGGCCCAGTGTGATGACATACACCCGTAATCCCAGTGCTTTGGGAGGCTGATGCCAGAGGATCACTTGAAGCCAGGAGTTTGAGATCAGCGTGGGCAACAATACAAGAGCCTGTCTCTAAAACAAAAACAAAAAAAAAAAAAAAAAAAAGTTTTTTTTTTTTTTGGTTTAGCTGAGTGTGGTGGCAAGCACCTGTAGATCCACCTACTTGGGAGGCTGGGGCAGGAGGATGGTTTGAGCCCAGGAGTTTGAGGTTGCAGTGAGCTATGACCATGCCACTGCACTCCAGCCTATAAAACAGAACAAGATCCTGTCTCTAAAAAAAAAAAAAAAGAAGGAAAATGAGAAGGAGGAGGAGGAGGAAGAGGAAGAAAGTAAAAGAAATATAAAAACAGAGAAATGAGAGCTGTTTTTACAAAGAGATGTTAAGAAGGTCAGTATTTTTTGGATTCACCCAATCTGGCAGAAGTCCTAGAGAAGGCTGGACATACAAATCATCCTTGGTAGGAGAATGGAGGCTGGTGCTGTGAGATGTAGGGTGTTCTGTTGCAGAGAGAGCCTCTACAGTGTTAAGGGGAAGAAGGTATCCAAGCTACTCCTCAGAGGTCAACCAAAAGGTACAAACAGAGCTTCCATATGGACCCAGAACGGGCATGGGCATGGCCAGTTTGATAGATGCCAGTAGGGACCATTGATCTTGAGAAAAGGAGATAACTTTTATTCGAGGAATATGAGTCCTTTTAAATTTTGAGGCCCAGAGAGACATAAAATGAGATAACAATCACATCCTACTTACACCATGAGCTATGTATTCATTTTTTGCAACTGCTTACTATTGCCACAGGTAGCTATAAATTAACCAAATAATGCTGCACCAGACACAATGACCCACACTTCACTGTTATCTCAAATTCCTGGACTCAAGCGGTCCTCCCACCTCAGCCTTCCGAGTAGCTGGGACTACAGGCATGCGTCACCACACCTGGCTACTTTTTTTTTTTTTTTAATTTTGTAGAGACAGGGTCTTACTGTGTTGCCCAGGCTGGTCTCACACTCCTAACCTCAGGTAGTCCTCCTGCCTCAGCCTCCCAAAGTGCTGGGATTACAGTTGTGAACCACTATGCCTGGCCCTCTACTATTAATTTTGCCTCAGCTTTTTCCTTTTAGGTCAAAAATGTAAGAATGTCTATATAAAATCACCCAGCTGTCCTTTGGGTTTTATATATAAGTTTGTGAGGCTCCAATAGTGTTTTAGGGATGTTGAATGGTCCATAAAACCTCTGTAAATGACGAGTCTGGATAAGCTATTATCCAAGACCCCTGGCAGCTCTAAAATGTTTTCATTCTAGTTAACAATACAATATACTCTATCCTGGACTGCCTGTCAAACAGTCTTGGCATTTCACTCCCCAGAACTGACTGGGTCCTCTCTCCCAGGTTGCTGACCTCTGCCGAAGGGTAGGCGGCGTGTTGTGCCGCTGAACTGTGTCAGCAAAGTCAAGCAGCCGAGTGTGCACAGAGATCTTGAGGTAGTCCGGGTCCAGGCACATCCCCTGTCCAGCACCTCACCCTACTCAGTTATCTGGAGAATGCCTACCACTATCCTATGCCTTTCTTCTTATGTTTTCTTTTCATATACTTTATTTTTTAGAGCAGTTTCAGGTTCACAGCAAATCTGAGCAAAAGGTACCGCAGGTTCCCATCTGCCCACCACCCCTACACATACATAGCCCTTCCCCAGTCAACATCCTGCACTGCAGTGGCACATTGGCTCCACTGGAAGAGCCTGCATTGACAGATCATTGTCACCCAGAGTTCATGGCTTACACTGAGGTTCACTCTTGGTGTTGTGCATCCTGTGTGTTTGGACAAGTATATAATCACAGGTACCCACCATTGTAGTATCATATAAAGCAGTCTCACAGTCCCCCAATCCTCTCTGCTCCTCCTGTTCATCCCTCCCTCCCTGCCTGCTCATCAGCTGGCTTTCAGGGACTAAAATAGGGACCCCATGATTTTGTTTTATACACTGCTTATTTGCAGTGCCAGTCCCTAAAACATGGTGTATTGGGAAGCACCACATAACAGTTTGCAGAAGGAATGAATGAATGGGTGAGTGAACAGGCAACGCCAAGCAAAGGTGTAGCCAGGAAGTCCCACTGACACCGACACAGAAGGCAGGGACTGGCAACACCTCAGACTCTTTCATCTCCCTCTTGCTGAGGTGTTGTAATAAAGAAATCAGGAGACCATCTTGATTTCTGATACGGTTTGGATTTGAGTCATCGCCCAAATCTTATGTCAAATTGTAATCCCTCATGTTGGAGGAGGGGCCTGGTGGGAGTTAATTAGATGATGGGGGTGGACTTCCCCCTTGCTGTTCTCCTGAGAGTGAATTCTGTTGTGATCTGGTTGTTTATAAATGTATAGCACCTCCCCCTGCTCTCTCTTCTTCTTCTCTGGCCATGTAAGATGTGTCTCCTTCCCCTTTATTTTCCCCCATGATTGTAAGTTTCCTGAGGCCTCCTCAACAATGCTTCCTGTGCAGCCTACAGACTCATCCCTGGCCTCCAACAACTCTAGGGGAATGGGTAAGTTGGACTGGCAAGGAGCAACCCTGTCTCACCACGAGCCTCTGGAACCTTAGCAGGAGGAAACGCTTTGACCAGTACAGACCCTCCAGTTGGCAGAAAGCCGCTTACAGAAGTGGTAGTGGCGGCATGCCTACTGAAGCAGAGCTCAGAGGCTTTGGAGCTGGAGCATCTGTAGTGGAGCATGGCCAAGGAAGCCCATCCCTTTAGCCTCCACTTGCTCCCATAGGAGATGGTACCCTTAGGGGAACTGTCAGACCTCATCTCTGCAGGGCAGTCTTGTCCATCACATGGGGCCTGTCCAACCTGAGCATCTTTTGGTCTGTTGGTCTCTCCCAGGGCCCCTAACCTACTTGCAGGGCAGCCTTGGATACCCTGGGGACCCGCATCATATCTCCTGTACTGGTAGACTACGCCCATCCAGTGGAGAGCTCCATCAGGGCAGCCCCTATGACCACACACTATACTGCATGCCCCCTCCCCACACTGAAGCTTCCCATGGACCCACAGCCAGTCCCTACATTACTTATGCCAACATGTGTGTGTGCAGATGCATTTGCTTTCCTTGTCTCACCAGCACACACGTGTGTGTGTGCACCCTGCCCTGCCACTGCTGTGGTGGGAGTGCACTCCCCTCACCCTACCGTTACCAGACCAACATTGCAGTTGGAGCTTTGACAGGCACAGAGCTAGCCAGCCACACCCCCACGAGCACCCCACCCTTGTGTCAACATTTCTGGGGGACTAAAACTGGACATAGAGAATAGTGGACCCTCCCCTTCCCTGAGTGACCACTCCTGACTGCGGTGCACAGAGAACACACACAGACCTGTGCCCACCAGTGCCGCACCCCCCTGCTAGTACCACCGCCAACACGACCACATGTACCATCAGGGGCCCCTCACCCTGGAGCTGTGCTGCTTCCACCACTGTGGTGAACACCCGCATGGAGGCAGGCATCCTGGCACACGCTAGCACCCCGCTGCAGTTAATGAGTGTGCACCCTGCCGTGTTGCCACTGCTGTTGCTGCTGGCACATGCAAACAAAGACGGATCCAGCTGTCTCCCCACTACAAACATTTTGGCTGACACCACCCACTGGAGTAGCGACCAATGGTCCAGAAGCACCTCGGTCCCCTAGTGCAGTGAATTCACAAACTCAGGGAGCCAGAGAACAAAGTCAGGACCCAATACGAGTCTCCCAGAGTTAGGGCACATAGCACAAGAGTTGGGAGCTCAGCATTGGCCCCCTACAATCTTGCAGAAACAAAGCCAGTTGGCTGAATCCACCTTATACCATAATCAAACGCTCAAGGTCATCAGATAGGATAAAAGGGAAAAAATTCCCTCCAAAGGTCAGCAACTTCAAAGATGGAAGAAACATCAGTCACAAAGATAAGAACCAATGCAAGAACTCTGATAACTCAAAAAGCCAGAGTCGTCTTTCCTCTAAATGATCACACTACGTCTCCAGCAAAGGTTCTGAACCAGGTTGAGATGTGGCTAAAATGACAGAAAGAGAATTCAGGGCACAGATAGAAGTGAAGATAATTGAAATGCAGGAGTACATTGAAAACCAATCCAAGGAAGTTAAATCATAATAAAACAATACAGGAGCTGACAGACAAAAAGTCAATATAGAAAAGGCTGTAACTGCCCTTATAGAGCTGAAAAACATACTATAAGAATTTCACAGCCGGGCATGGTGGCTCACGCCTGTAATCCCAGCACTTTGGGAGGCTGAGGTGGGTGGATTACCTGAGGTCAGGAGTTCAAGACCAGCCTGGCCAACATGGTGAAACCCCGTCTCTATTAAAAATACAAAAATCAGCTGGGCGTGGTGGCACATGCCTGTAATCCCAGTTACTTGGGAGGCTGAGGCAGGAGAATTGCTTGAGCTTGGGAGGCAGAGGTTGCAGTGAGCAGAGATCATGCCACTGCACTCTAGCCTGGCCGACAGAGCAAGACTCTGTCTCATAATGCAGTCACAAGTATTAATAACAGATTAGAACAAGCTGAGGAAAGAATTTCAGATCTTGAAAGACTGACTTTCTGAAATAAGACAGACAAGAATATAGAAAAAAAAAAAAGAAAAACAATGAACAAACCCTGTGAGAAATATGGGATTATATGAAGAGACCAAATCTATGACTCACTGGTGTCCCTGAAAGAGAGGAAGAGAGTGTAAGCAACTTGGAAAGCATATTTCAGAGTATCATCTATGAGAAATTCCCCCAACGTAGCTAGAAAGGCCAACACTCAAATTCAGGAAATTTCAAGAACCCCAGTAAAATACTTCACAAGAAAATCATCCCCAAGACACATAATCATCAGATTCTCCAAGGTCAAAATGAAATAAAAATGTAAAAGGCAGCTAGACAGAAAGGTCAGGTCACTTACAAAGGGAAGCCCATCAGACTAACGGTGGACCTCTCAGCAGAAACCCCACAAGCCAGAAGAGATTAGGGGGCCAATATTCAACATTCTGAAAGAAAAGAAATTCCATCCCAGAATTTCATGTCTGACCAAATTAAGCTTCATAAATGAAGAGAAACAAGATCCTTTTCAGAACAGCAAATGCTGAGGAAATTTATTACCACTAGATCTATCTTACGGGAGCTCCTGAAGGAAACAGTAAATATGAAAGACTGTTACCAGACACTACAGAAACACACTTAAGTATACAGACCGGTAACACTATAAGGCAACCATCGAAACAAGTCTGCAAAATAACCAGCTAACATCACAACAAGAACAAATCCACACATATCAATACGAACCTTGAATGTAAACAGGCTACATGCCCTAATTAAAAGGCACAGAGTGGAAAGCTGGATAAAACACCAAGATCCGTAATACGCTGTCTTCAGGAGACCCATCTCACATGTAATGATACCCATGGGCTTAAAATAAAGAGATGGAGGAAAATCTACCAAGCAAATGGAAAACAGAAAAAAGCAAGGGTTGCAATCGTAATTTCAGACAAAACAGACTTTAAACCAACAAAGATCAAAAAAGACAAAGAAGGGCATTACATAATAGTAAAGGGTTCAATTTAACAAGAAGACCTAAGTATTCTAAATATATATGCACCCAACACAGGATCACCCAGATGGATAAAGGAAGTTCTTAGTGACCTTCAAAGAGACTTAGACTTCCATACAATAACAGTGGGAGACTTCAACACCCCACTGACAGTATTAGACAGATCATCAAGACAGAAAAACAACAAAGATATTCAGAACCTGACCTCAGCACAGGATCAAATGGACTGGATAGGCATCTACAGAACTCTCTGCCCAAAAGCAACAGAATACACATTCTTCTCACCACCATGTGGCACATACTCTAAAACTGACCACATAATTGAACACAAAACACTCCTCAGCAAATACAAAAGAACTGAAATTATAACAATCTCTTGAACCACAGCACAAATTAGAAATCAAGACTAAGAACTGTGCTCAAAACCATACATTTACATGGAAATTAAATAATCTGCTCCTGAATGACTTTTGGGTAAATAATGAAATTCAGGCAGAAATCAAGAAGTTTTTTGAAACTAATGAGAACAAAGATACAGCATAATAGAATCTCTGGGACACAGGTAAAGCAGTGTTAAGAGGGAAATTCATGGCACTAAATACCCACATCGAAAAGTTAGAAAGATGTCAATTTAACAATCTAACATCACAACTAAAAAAACCAGAGAACCACAAGCAAACCAATCCCAAAGCTAGCAGAAGACAAGAAATAACCAAAATCAGAGCTGAACTGAAGGAGACTGAGACATACAAAAAAATACTCAAAAGATCAGTGAATCCAGGAGTTGTTTTTATGAAAACAATTAATAAAATACATAGACCACTAGCTAGTCGAATAAAGAAGAAAAGAGAGAAGATCCACATAAACACAATTAGAAACAAAAAAGCTGGCATTACCCCGACCCCACAGAAATACAAATAACCATCATAGAATATTGTGAACACTTCTATGCACATCAACTAGAAAATATAGAAAAGCATAGATAAATTCCTGTATATGTACACCTTCTTATGACTGAGCAAGGAAGAAACTGAATCCCTGAACAGACCAGTAACAAACTCTGAAATTGAATCAGTAATAAATAGTCTATCAGCCAAAGAAGCCCAGGACAAGACTCATTCACAGCCAAATTCTACCAAATGTGCAAAGAAGAGTTGATACCATTCCAACTGAAACTATTCCAGAAAATTAAGGAGAAGGGACTCCTCCCTAACTTCTTCTACAAGGTCAGGATCATCCTGATACCAAAATCTGGAAGGGACACAACAAAAAAAGAAATCTTCCAGCCGATATCCTTGATGAACATTGAAGCAAAAATCCTCAACAAAATATTGGCAAACTGAATCCAGCAGCACATCATAAAAACTTATCCAGCCAGGTGAGGTGGCTCACACCTGTAATCCCAGCATTTTGGGAGGGTGAGGTGGGCAGATCACGAGGTCAGAAGATCGAGACCATCCTGCTTAACACAGTGAAACCCTGTCTCTACTAAAAGTACAAAAAATTAGCCAGGCATGGTGGCAGGCACCTGTAGTCCTAGCTACTTGGGAGGCTGAGGCAGGAGAATGGCGTGAACCCGAAAGGTGGAACTTGCAGTGAGCCCAGATCGCACCACTGCACTCCAGCCTGGGCAACAGAGCAAGATTCCGTCTCAAAAACAAACAAACAAACTTATCCCCCACAATCAAGTAGGTTTTTTTTTTCCTGGGATGCAAGGTTGATTCAACATACACAGATCAATAAATGTGACTCATCATATAAACTAAATACAAAAAATACATGATTATCTAAACAGACACAGAAAAGGCATTTGATGAAATGCAACACCCTCTCATGTTAAAAACTCTAAATAAACTAGAGTTTAGGTATGTTTATTTAGAAGAATAAACATACCTCAAAATAATAAGAGCCATCTATGACAAACTTACAGTTAACATCACATTGAATGGGCAAAAGCTGGAAACATTCCCCTTGAAAACCAGCACAAGACAAGGATTCACTTTCTCACCACACTCCTACTCAACACAGTAATGGAAGCCCTGGTCAGAGCAATCAGGCAAGAGAAAGGAATAGAGGGCAACCAAATAGTAAGAGAAGAAGTCAAACTATTCCTGTTAGCAGATGACATGATCACATATCTAGAAAATGCCATCATCTCAGTCCAAAAGCCCCTTAAGCTCATAAACAACTTCAGCAAAGTCTTAGGATACAAAATCAATGTACAAAAATCCCTAACATTCCTATACACCAATAACAGGCCGAGGCTGGGCACGGTGGTTCATGCCTGTAATCCCAGCACTCTGGGAGGCTGAGGTAGGCGGATCACTTGAGGCCAAGAGTTTGAGACCAGACTGGCCAACATGGCAAAAACTCATCTCTACTAAAAATACAAAAATTAGTCAGGCATGGTGGTGCATGCCTATAATCCCAGCTACTTGGGAGGCTGAGGCATGAGAATCACTTGAGACCTGGAGGCAGAGGTGGCAGTGAGCCATGATTACACCACTGCACTTCAGCATGGGCAAGAGAACAAGACTCTGTCAAAAAAACAAAAAACAAACAAACAAAAAGGCCAAGAGCCAAATTAGGAATAAAATACCAAGGAATACTGCTAGCAGAAAACAAGAAATAAACAAAGCTAGCAGATGACCAGAAATAACCAGAATTAGAGCTTTCACCAGGGAGGTGAAAGGTCTCTACAAGGAGAACTACAAACACTGCTCAAAGAAATCAGAGATGACACAAACAAATGGAAAAACATACCATGCTTATGGGCAGGGAGAATCAATATTGTTAAATGGCTATACTGCCCAAAGCAATGTACAGATTCAATGTTATTCCTATCAAACTACCAATGACATTCTTCACAAAAGAAGAAAAATATATTTTAAAATTCATGTAGAACTCAAAGAGCCCGCATAACCAAGGCAATCCTAAGTGAAAAGAAGAAAGCTGGAGACATCATGTTACTTGGCTTCAAAATATACTACAGTGTTACAATAACCAAAACAGCATGGTACTGGTACAAAAACAGACACACAGATCAATGGAACAGAAAAGACAGCTCAAAAATAAGACCACACACCCACAACCATCTGATCTTCGAAAGCTGACAAAAACAAGCAATGGGGAAAACACTCTCTTTTCAATAAATGATGCTGGGATAACTGGCTAGCCATACGCAGAAGATTGAAAATGGACCCCTTTCTTATACCAGATACAAACATCAACTCAAGATGGATTAAAGACTCAAATGTGAAACCTGAAACTATAAAAAGAGCCTAGAAGAAAACCTAGGCAATATCATTCTAGACATAGGGATAGGCAAAGATTTCAGGATGACGACACCAAAAGCAATTGCAACAAAAGCAAAAACTGACAAAAAGGAGCTAATTAAACTAAAGCGCTTCTGCACAGCAAAAGAAACTATAAACAGCGTAAACAGATAACCTACAGAACGGAAGAAAATTTTTACAAACTCTGCGTGTGACAAAGGTCTAATATCTGGCATCTATAAACAAATTTACAAGAAAAAACCTCATTAAAAAGGGGCAAAGGATATGAACAGACACTTTTCAAAAAAAAAAAAGACATATGCAGTCAACAAGCATATGAAAAAAAAGCTCAACATCACAATCATTAGAGAAATGCAAATCAAAACCACAATGAGGTATCATCTCACACAAATCAGAATGGCTATAACTAAAAAGTCAAAAAACAAAAAATGACATGATCATGTATCTAGAAAACTCCACAGTCTCAGCCCAAAAGCCCCTTAAGCTCATAAACAACTTCAGCAAAGTCTCAGGATATAAAATCAACATACAAAAATCACTAGTATTCCTATATATCAATAACAATCAGGCCAAGGCTAGCAAAGTTCTGGAGAAAAAGGAGTGTTTATACATTGTTGATGGAAGTGTAAATTAATTTAACCATTGTGGAAAACAATGTGGTGATTCCTTAAAGAGCTAAAAACAGAACTACCATTCAACCCAGAAATCCCGTTACTGGGAATATACCCAAAGAAATATAAATCTTTCTATCATAAAAACAGATGCATGCATGTATATTCATTGCAGCACTATTCACAATAGCAAAAACATGGAATCAATCTAAACGCCCATCGATGGTAGACTGGATAAAGAAAATGTACCTGTGCACCATGGAATACTATTCAGTCACTAAAAGGAACAAGATCATGTCCTTTGCAGTGACATAGATGGACCTGGAGGCCATTATCCTTAGCAAACAAACATAAGAACAGAAAAGCAAATATCACATGTTCTCACTTATACATGGAAGCTAAATGATAAGAACACACGGACACATAGAGGGCAACCACACATTCTGGGGCCTACTGGAGTGTGGAGGGCGGGCAGAGGGAGAAGATCAGGAAAAATAGCTAATGGGTACTGGTCTTAATACCTAGGTGATGAGATAGTCTGTATAACAAATCCCCATGACACGAGTTTACCCATATAATAAAACTGCACATGTATCCCTGAACTGTCTTCAAGAAAGGGAGAGAGAGAGATGAAAGAAAAGGGAAGGAAGGAAGGAAGGAAGGAAGGAAGGAAGGAGAGAAAGAAAGAAAGAAGGAAGGAAGGAAGGAAGGAAGGAAGGAAGGAGAGAAAGAAAGAAGGAAGGAAGGAAGGAAGGAAGGAAAGAAAGAAAGAAAGAAAGAAAGAAAGAAAGAAAGAAAGAAAGAAAGAAAGAAAGAAAGAAAGAAAGAAAGAAAGAAAGAAAAGAAAAGAAAAGAAAGAGAAAGAAAGGAAGGAAGGAAGGAAGGAAGGAAGGAAGGAAGGAAGGAAGGAAGGAAGGAGAAAAGAAGAAGAAGAAAGGGAGGGAGGGAGGGAGGGAGGAAGGGAAAGAGAGAGGAGAAAGAAAGTTACCTTTGAGGGTTCGGAGCCCAGCTGGCATGGCACATTTCTAAATTCCTAGGACTACAAGAAATGCCACACCCTTGCTAAACTTCCTAATGCTACAAGGATAATTTAAACCGAGGTCAATAGAACTCTGTTAGACAGAGAATCGCCCTTACAGATGCTCTTTCCTGATAAGCAACTGCAGACCCTAAGCCAGTTCCAGCAGCTTCTAGAGACTGTATACAAACTGTCCTTGTGTCTACAGTTCACCCCTTTTGAAATAAAGACCCAAATTCCACCTCACTTTAATGCGAACACCCACCCCAAAGTGAGCATGGGACGTATGTCTACCCATTGTGAATGTGCTTGGCTCCCCTCGGGAACAGGTTCAGCTTTTCCCCAAACCTGCTGAATATGTTTGACTCTATTGTGTGAGTCAGGCCCTGTAAGTGATAAAATCCCTTCTTTGAAAAGAGAACACCTCCAGTATGCTTTGCAGACATTTCTCTTCCCAGTTTCCAAACTGCTATCACCAAGAAAGCTTTTCATTTTTTACTATTTAGCCATCCTGGAAGTCTTTTGGATGACACTTAGATGTAATGTTGTTACAACGGGTAGCCAGACAGGCATGAGCAGGGCAGGAGACACCCCCATCCTACCAGGAATGTCAGGCGACCATCAGATGATGGGCAGGCAATTATTAAGCTGTTTCTCCAAAATAATAATTGGTTGCAGCTGGTGCCAGGGAACGGCCGTCTCTCAATAGAGAGAAAACACCTGAAACTGGTGATTGACGTCAGGATAGGATATCAGGATCTGGGGGAGTAGGCTTGAGCAAATGCCAGAGTCTACGTGGTCTATGACCTTCCTCTAGCAGCATTCGACTGGCAATGGGAAAATGCCTCAAGTGAGCATATACAAAATGCCAGTCACACACTGCACCTGCACCCACTGCCAAGTGCTGGCAGGCCACTGCACATGCGAGAGTCCACCCCAAGGGAAGAATCGGGGAGGGGGAGTGACATAACCCCAGAAGCATGCCGACGTATGAGACCCCAGGTCAAGGTCAAACCACTCGCTTGACACTCAGGTTGCCCATTTGGCCTGTTTCCAAGTGTACACTTCCTTTTGTTCCTATTCTGAAGATTTTTAACAAACGTTCATTCCTGCTATAAAACTTACCTCAGTCTCTTACTTCGGCTTATGCCCCTCAGTCAAATTCTTCCTTCTGGTGAGGACAGAATTGAGGTTGCTGAAGACCTGTACGGATTCGCCGCTGCTTACGATATCCTAGGGTAATTTTGTTTGGCCATTCCCTTAGCACTGGCAACCCACCTCTTTTACAATGACCACAATGACCACAGCTGAGACTTGAAATCCCAAAGAGCAGGAGCAATAGGCTGCAGGCCTTTCCTCAGCATCTGCCACACTCACTAATTTCTTACCATCACTTACTTGTTTGGGCACATCCTTATCTTTCTCTTCAGGGCTAGAAGTGGTTTGGAAAGCCCCTGTCAGGGGTGTCCTAAGTGGAGGTTATTTATTTCCAGCCTGTGTAGAAGTCCAGGAAAAGCTTCCTCCTCACCCTCTGAAGTTTCAGTGAAAATCAATCAACAAAAGGCAGCTTAATAGGAGAAAAAGCATCCAAAATGTCATTTTAATATACATAGCATGGGAGAACCGAAAGAGAATGATTACCCAATACCCCAGTGGGGGAAGAGAAGCATATATACCTTTTTTCATGGCAAAAGGGGCTATCGGGAGTGTAGGCATTCTTTTGAGGGGCAGCAAATCATTAGAGAGAATGAAAGGACCCTGGAGATAGAAATTAATTTGTAAAATTTGTCTTTGGAATTTGAAAGCATCTGAGAGGCAGGCATTGTCTTGTGAAAAGTCCTCCCGGGTGTGGCTTCATTCCCCAGTCTTCTTTTCTGAGACAGATAATGAGATTTCAGGCAGAGAACTGAAGGCAACCAGGTTTCCCCTGGAAAGAAGCTTTCTTGGTCAGATACCAAAATCCCAGAGTCCCTCCCTGTGCTTGTGGGTGTGGGCGTGGACACAGGGAGGGACTCTGTTAGCTAATATTATGAAACCATGTTAGTTAAGATGAGAAGTGTTTACCTAAAAGGAAGAAGCAGAGGTGAAATTAATATAAGTAGAGAGTTTATTTGGGCCGAGCTTGAGGATTGCAACCCAGGAGCATAGATTCAAGCTGCCCTGAATATCCACTGTGATGAGGAGTTTTTTTGGGTTTTTTTTGAGACAGAGTCTTGTTCTGTTGCCAGGCTGGAGTGCAGTGGCGCAATCTTGGCTCACTGCAACCTCCGCCTCCCGGTTTCAAGCAATTCTCCTGCCTCAGCCTCCCAAGTAGCTGGGACTACAGGTGTGTGTCACCACGCCCGATTAATTTTTGTATTTTTGGTAGAGACGGGGTTTCACCATGTTGTCCAGGATGATCTTGATCTCTTGACCTCATGATCTGCCCACCTCAGTCTCCCAGAGTGCTGGGATTACAGGCGTAAGCCACAACACCTGGCCCCAAGTTGATGTTTAAAGGAAGAGAAGAAGCAGTTCCTGAGTTGTTTACCAAGGTTAGAGGGACCTTGGTTCTGAGGCAGCTCTTAAGGCCTCTTAGCATGGCAAAGCCTCCGTGTTTGGGATATTGCTTTCTGAGCCCCAACACATGTAACCATATGAGAAAGAAAAGTAGCTCTGGGCAGTCTGAGCTATGTGAAGTCTGCAAAATTTATCAGGCTCAGAGAGACATGAGCATGAAGCTGCAGTCAAACAGCCCCCATTCCCCAGGGCAATTGTTTAAAGGCATTTTGCTCTTTTTTCCTTCCCTGTAGTTCCCAGGCGAGCTGATAAATTACCTAAAATGTTATCACAAGTTGCACAAAGTGACCTTCACCTATTATCTTAATGTTCCTGGAATTTGTGATACAAAGAATAATGTATACCAATCAGTAGCTTATGTTATTTTAATGAACCAGTGTAAGAACTGCCCCTTCATTCTTCGTTTTAAAAACCCACTTATAATTGTTGCTAATCAGAGTATACATTCAAGGCAACTTGAATCTATGTCTCCCGGGTTGCAGTCCCCAAATATGGCCTAAATAAACTCTCTACTTGTATTAATTTGCCTCAGTTTCTTCTTTCTTCTGGACCTCACATTTTAAAAATGCCATCGTCTTCCATTCAATAGCATTATATTTGTCTGTGGCATCCTCTTCCATAAAACATGCGTACACTCCCCCCGTGCTTGACAAAATCTTTCCTACATGAAGCACAACAATAGTTTATCACTTATAAACCACATTATTAAGATAGAGGGCTGATGTTAAAGTCTGAAAAGGTCTGACTTCCATAGAATCTTGTTCTGCAAAAAAAAAGTCATATTCTTTTCACTTAAATATAGAACAAGTATCCACACTTTAGATCTCATAGAGTGAAAAAAAAAATGTTGCTTTTGCCAAGATCTTTGAAATGAGTACTTTCTTTAACAACTCACAAGAGGATTTAAGTTTCTATTCTTTTTGAAGAATTACAGCTTTCATCAAATCATATGAAAAGGATTCGTAAAACTGTGCTGGTACAGCACTGATTCAACCAAATGTAACAAAATGATTGAAAATTTCTGTTGACAAAGTGCCAGAGCTAGAGCTAATGTTGTGAAACCATGTTACTTAAGATGAGAAGTGTTGACCTAAAAGGAAGAAGCAGAGGTGAAATTAATATAAGTAGAGAGTTTATTTGGACCAAGCTTGAGGACTGCAACCTGGGAGCACAGATTCAAGTTGCCCTGAATCTCCACTCTGATTAGGAGTAGTTACTAGTTGATTTTTAAAGGAAAAGAAGAGGCAGTTCCTACGTTGTTTACCAAGAATTTGCATTAAAATAATATAAGCTATTGATTGGCTGTACACTGTTCTTTGTATCACAAATTCAAGGAACATGAAGATACTACGTGAGGCAGACAGTCAAAAACAAAATGACTTTAAGCAGTTCTCCAAGGCAGGAGGAGCGTGACTGAAGTCCCACACTCAGGTTTCCCTGAGCCTGATAAATTTTACATACCTCACATAGCTCACACTGCTGGGAGCTATTTTTCTATTCTCAAAAGGTAGGGAGAAGAGATTCTAAAATTAATGTGTTATTTAGAATTGTATATTAATTCTTTTCCAATGCCTATAACAACAAAGGATGAGGCATGAAGCCTTGTCAGTTGTCTAGGTGCTGTCTAAATGGAGAGGCAAAAATATTTTTAACAGCTTTATAGAGGTGAATTTGATATGCAAAAAAACTGTGCATATTTAATGTATGCAATTTGATGAGTTTGGACATTTGCAGACACCCGAATACCATCACCACAGCCAAGGTAATAAGCATATCTATCTCCTCCAAAAGTTTCCTATGTCTCTTTGCATGTTTTTTCTCAAAGTATTTTTCATCAGCACATAGAATTTACATAAATAAAGGGATTAAAGACATGTGAAAAAATTCTTAGCATTCTATCATAGAAATAATCTTAGCAATCCCTGTCTTCTCATTTTGCATCTGAGTGAACAGGGCACAGGGTGGGAGGTTAAATGGCTTATTTTGGACCCACAGAGAAAGGGACCCAGGTGTTCTGGTTCCAAATGGCAAAGGCTGCTGCTCTTCTCACATGGTAATTTTCCCTCCAGATCACCCCTGCCTGGTCCAGCCTCTAACACAGATCCTCTTTGCCCATTTTATTTAGCTTTTATTCCTATTTACTGTGTTGTTTAAAACAGTGATGACAGAAATGTCCAAATTCTGCCAAAACATGTTCCAGAGGTTTATTCTAAGCCAATAGGAATGGCCGTGGCCCAAGTTACATAATCTAAAGAGGTCCTGAGAAAGCACAACCACCGCAGTTGGGTTACTTCTTATTCAGTCAGTCTTTGTGACTACAGAACAGCAACTAAACCCCAGGCAGTACTCACCATCTATCATCTGTCATCTACAACCTGACTGTTCCACATGTGCTAAGGCACTGAGTGGGACAGGGCCCCAGTCCAGCACAGGGACCCATCAGGGTGACAATTTGAAGTCTGGTAGGATTGCAGTGATGGTCATCACTATACCCTAGTGACCCAGGGCTTCACTGAGGCCAAGCTCTAGGCCTCATAGGAGTGCTGGGTCAAGGGTCCTAAGGACTTTCCTTTGGTTTTGCTGTTCTTGACTCACTTGGACCAACTCCCTGCCCATCTCAGCTGCAAGGTTTGCTTAAGAGTCTCTCACACTTATCAGGTCTTTCAGCTTCTTCATTCTCCAAACAGAAAAAGAACTAGATGCTGTGAACCAGTTTGTATCACTACCTTCCACTTGGAGAAGCTGGATAATTAAACACTCTTATTTCCTGGAGTCTCTTGCAGCTAGGATCTAGGATGCTGATTAGTCCCTGCCAATTAAATTAACGTGTGTTGTGATTTTCATTGTTACGGTTTCTTTTTAATGTGGTCTTGGGGGGTCTCTCTCCTGAGAGGGCCGTAAACCAAGATAGAACCACTTTCTAGGACAGGACTGACAGGGGAAAGTTAAGTTCATGTGAGTCGGTCAGGTAAAACACAATGAGGAAGTAAAATCAAAATGCAGGGAGCAGAAGAAATGTATTACTCCCAGTCCCAGAGAGGCTGGGGGTGGTGACAGGAAGTCTGGAGGGGGAGGGACTCAACCAGTGAGAGGAAGAGAGGCAGGAGCTGGGACTAGGCCTTCGTTAAGGTCCATGGGCATTTCCTTAGGCTTTTCCATGGGGTTTCGGGTTGGCTAGTTTTAAAAAAAGACGCACAAAGCAGGAAGCCTCCTTAAATGATTCTGCTGTTATGGTGGTCAGCAGCTGCAGGTGTGTTAGGTTTTGGGTCAGTGGAACAAGAAGCCAGCAGACGATATTGCAGACAACCACACAGGGCAGGGAAGGGTGAGCTAGGTCAAAAGGGACAGATAGGACTGTTTCAAACAACTTACGTCAAGCCTAAAAATGGGTGCTGAGGCAGCAACTCTGTTAAACCAATTCACGACAATTTGCTCAAGATTTGGAAGAGAGGATGTGAGGAGGCTGGACTCCCGTCTTTGTTAGTCGGTTCTGTGCATAAGCAATGTCATGGGAACAGGAGGCTTTGGGCAGCAGCTTGCTCCCGGGCGCCCTTCTCTTGCTCCCTGAGTGAAAGAGGCAGCCAGTGCAGGACATAGCTTTGTGATGGTTTGTAATCCTAGGAGAGATTTAGAGGCCACATTTCATAGCCTCAGGGGTAGGAACTTCCCTGTGGGTGGGACCTGTGTACTCAGGGCCTTTTCTGGAGGCCAGCATGTCCCCTCCTGCTTTTAGCTCTTCCACCAGCTGTGTGCATATCTACTTCTGTGTACTACATCATTTCCTGACTAACTGCCCTGGAGTGAGTCCTGCGTCCTGCAGTGAGCCTTGACCCCTGCAGGTGGGTCTGGAGGAAACCTGGCCATCACCCGTCTTCGCTGTGCTAGGCATGGTCTTAGGAAACGTTAACGGCAGGATTTTTCTCATACATTGGACAGAAAAGACTCAGAGTGTGACAGTTTCTGAGTTAATTACACATAATAGCACACAAACCAGTAAATATCTTCTTCATGTAAAGATATGTTGGGAAATGAATTACAGAAGATTCTGGTCATCTGTTTATGATATACTGCCTAATTTGGCTGTACATATATAGAACTTCTTTAAGCATCTTTCAAGGACATGTTAGAATTTTGTGTTGAAGAAAAACCATAAGATCTACAGGCTCCTGAGGGAAAGTTAGAAGGAGTTTCCTTTCTTCCAGTATGCAGAACATTCAATCATTTTATTCCAAAATCAGAGAGAAAGAATGGTTTTTACTGAATTCTAGTACTGTGTTTTAAAACCTGCAAGAGGAGATTAAAGGACAGGCCTAAGCTTTTAAAAACCTGTTTCCTTCAAGGCAACTGGAGATGTTTAGAAGGAAAGACCAATCTGAAGGCCACGGGGGTGTTCAGAGGCCTGAGGCTGGCAGGGGGGTGTTCAGAGGCCCGAGGCTGGCAGGGGGGTGCCCATGGGCACAGACTAGTGGTGAAGCAGGGGCAGGCTGAAGAGAGGTCACTGCCTTGTCCCACGGCTGACACCTTCTAGTGCCCCTCATTAGTCATGTCTTCTCAGAGAGGACTCTGATCAATGGGCAACTTTTTTCCAGAAACTTGTTTCATGTCATGGTGCATTTTCCTCTTCCTGTCCAGATAAAAAGTCTTCTCATCTGTAAACTTAGAAATCTGGGTTCTATAAGAAGCTTTGAAAAGTGGCATAATGGATTTTACTCCAAAATAAAGTTGTCCCTTATTTCCAATGCTTTCTTTTGTCAAGCATGCCAGTGTTGGTAAATGATATGTATGACATGTTCCATCTTTTCTTTGCATCGAGTTCTTATAAATATCGGTCTTAATCCCTCTGGGAGGGAGCACCCTAATGAGAAAGGCACCTGTCTTAGTCCAGGAGTCTAAGTTAGCTGCCTGCTGGACCAGTCTTCCTGCCACTCTCCCCTCACGCCGCAAACCCTGTCTGCCCCTTGCTTTTCCATAGAAGCAGTTGTGAGATTGTCCTCATCTGCCAGTGAGTGGAGAAAGAAGCATTGCAAATGGCATTCTGAAAAGGGCTTCAATATCTGGAGACTTTCTGAGCTCGGGCCTGAAATCTCATTTCAGGCCATGATGAGGTTTCTGGTAGGTTTTCTAGTGAGACTAAACTGTGGTGGCTCCCTACGCTCCTGAGTTCTATTTCCTGGCACTGACACTGCCAAATTTCCTCCCATTTAGGTTTTTTTGAGGCAGAAGGGAAAATGTTCAAGATTATGCACTTTTGTTAAGATGTGCTAAACCCAACCAGGATGTTTTTAAAATGGAAAAGGTAATACAAACACCGAGGCCTGCCAAAGGATGAGCCCTCTTAAGCTCAAGTGAGAGAGCTTTACTAGGCACTATTTTTATCCTATGAGCAAGAGAAACTACATTTGAACCAAAGTATAATCACATTCACTGCTTGGTATTTTACATATGTTTTTATTTCACTCCAATTAGCTATGTTACCTAACCTCTTGTTCCTATGTGAAAATAGACAGTGAATTAGAGATGCCTCTCGGAATTGGTGGTAACTATTCTTGACAGATGCTGAACAGCGAACCAGCTGCTAAGTGCAAGTGAAATATAGAAGTCCCTGCTGCTGGGCTAATTTAATCTAATTGGTACATTTGTCTTTATTCATGATTTTATGAGGGAAAAAAAGATCATTGACAACAGCATTTCAGATCAATTTTTTTCATTCCTTGCGGCCTTGGAAAGTTTTTCTTAATCTGTTGCATTTGCATTGGCAAGCACCTGCACCCCTCTGCCCACACTTGGTGGGGTTCAATGCTATGTGACTAAAAGGAGAAAGTATTTGCTTACCTGCAATGAAGATTTTTCAAGCTTCTTCATCCTTGTTGGTCTGCTGTCCTCCCTGGACAAATTAATACAGTTGCCTTATTTCCTAGCTCTTGAAATAACCACAAAGGCGTCTTCCTTTGCTCCTCCTAGCCCAAGACAGATGTTCTTCTTACATGAGCATGAGTTTATCTCCCATGAGGAAGCAGCAAAGAATTAGTCTACAAAGAGAAACAGAGTGAAAATGGACAAGGTACTGATAACAGCAAGGTTTTGAAAGGAAACAGGTCAGGCAAATTAGAGAAGGGGTGAGGAAGAAGAGAAAATTGAAAAGTAGGTTTTCAATCTTCCTCCTGCATCTGTGTGCTCTCCTAGGCTAGCAAGAGGGTTAAATTCATCGTCATGTCCAGCACAGACTTAACCATTCAATCAGTGGCCTGGCTTTCATTGTTTTAATCTACTTACGAGGACTAATTTTTAGTTGATTTCTTTAACTATCAGAATTCTCCAAGATGGAAGAAGAAGTAGCTCTAAATTTAATCCTAAACAATAAGAAATAAAGCCATGTTAAAAATATTTTGACATAATATGCAATTTGCATTTTTAAATGTCTGGAAAAATTGCAGTCATGATATCTCAAGTCCACAGTGAGATTTCTGAAAACCAACTGAGGCATTTAATATAGAAAGTTGTGTGCTTTGCTATATTTGGTTTGTAATTTCATCTAAGGTTGAAGGCTAAAACAACAGGAGAATCAGTTCTTCCCTCATTTATTTATTTGTTTTTCTTTTCTCTTTTTTTCCTTTTTTTGAGATGGAGTTTCACTCCTGTTGCCCAGGCTGGAGTGCAATGGTGCAATCTTGGCTCACCGCAACCTACGCCTCCTGGGTCCAAGTGATTCTCCTGCCTCAGCCTCCTGAGTAGCTGGGATTACAGGCATGTGCCACCATGCCTGGCTAATTTTGTATTTTTAGTAGAGACGGGGTTTCTCCATGTTGGTCAGGCTGGTCTCGGACTCCCGACCTCAGGTGATCTACCCACCTTGGCCTCCTGAAGTGCTGCCATTACAGGCATGAGCCACCACGCCCAGCCTTTTTGTTGTTGTTGTTGTTGTTGGAGAACAGGGTCTTGCTGTGTTGCGCAGGCAGACCTTGAACTCCTGGGCTCAAACTGTCCTCCCGCCTCTGCCTCCCTAAATGCTGATATTGCAGGCATGAGCCACTGCACCTGGCCTTTTCTTTCCTGATTTACATTATTGATGGTAACCATTTGGATCGCTAAAGGGAAAAGAAGCAGCACACTGAGGACCCAGATAATGCCATGGTTCTGATTAAATGAAGGTGCAAAACAGACACAGAGAGAATTAGAGTGCTCCTCAAGCCTCAGGTCCATCAAGCCCAAGCAGGAAGTGGTCCATACTCAGTCCTCATAAGTTCTTTGTTGGTCTTCCAAACAGTTTTTTGTTTTTAATTCTATGGGTAGAATTCATTTCTTTTAGCCCTATATTAGATAAATCACATTCTGAAAGAAAGTAAAAAAGAATCTGACAGTAAAACAGCAGAACAGTTTCTTCTCAAAGAAAATAGGTTTACTCCATTATGTTTCTTGAGAAGGAAACTTTCTTTCTTGCAAATCCTTGTAAAATGATCTCTCTAGAGCATGGATCAAGATAGCATCAGTGATCATCTTCACGATCGATGATCACCTTCACAATCGGTGATCACCTTCACGATCAGCAACGTATTCCGAGTATGACTCTGTGCCAGGTGATGTGAAATAAATATATAGAAACAGTCCTGGCCCTGGTTATCATTTATTCATTCAGTCAGTCATTTTTCAACATCTCACACAACAGGACCCCTCTCAGCCCTCTTATGATGCCAGTGGGGTCACAGTCCAATGAAGCTAACATGTTGCAGATGCTACATCTACAGCAATACACATTGCCAAATACTGCAGGAATTCAGGGATGAGAGAGACCACAGTGCACATTTCTAGGGATGTTTGGACTGAGGCTATGGAACTGGAGATTGGCCCTGAAGGGCAGGTAGGTCCTAGAAGAAAGGACCAGGAGTCAAGGTGGGACCTCAGCACATCAGGGCTCTACTCTCCCGCAAGAGGTTTCCAACGCTCTGGATAGGCTATTTTATCTCAGATTATACTTTGGATCTAAGTGGTCTTTCTCGATACAGGTTTACACAACCTCTAGGGATTTACATTTTAGGGGATTTGTAAGTGGGGTAGCGGGTTAGGTGTGATTTAATGCATTTGCTTTTTGCCTTTCCTAGAAATTATCCTGGGACAAGCCATCGTGGGAAGTTGAATGACCTAGAACACAACTTCAAGCCAATCTTCATCCGATCTTCTACTCTATATCAGCACAAGGCTCCATGCTGGCACATAAAAAGCTATCGATGCAGGTTTGTTGTAATGTTTTTGAATGAAATTGTGGGCCAGATATAAAGACCTTTCAATGAAGTTGACGTGAAACATGTTAAGACAGCCTTTCTTACCGCTCCTCCCCACTTCTGAACTTCTTTACTCCAACTTTTCCAAAGCTTAATCTTGGCATCCAGTTACAGTTAATCCTATGACTATATTCCAATGATTCTGAGGGGAAACCTTCAACTGCGCATGACTTTTGGAGTGCAGGAATATACTGGCATCAGTAGAGTTAATACTCCTGGTTTAGGTTACTTTAAAGTATAAATTGCAATATAGTGTCATGACTACCCCAAAAGATCTTTGGAAGCTTGGTGTGAAGGAAGGTGAACAACATGCTTAGAAAAGCTTGCCTTGAAGGTGCCAGTGTGGCTAGTATGCAGGCCAGTAAGTGACGCTCCCTGCCTACTTGGAAGACTTCTCAAATGTGGACATTGTTGGAAAGTTCCATGTAACATGCCTAGAGAAGGATGCTTTCCTCTACTTTCATATACTCAAGGAGAATCTATTTACATCCAGGTCCCAGCAAAAAAAAAAAAAAAAAAAAAAAACTTAAAATACATATTCATACACATAGATTTTTGTGGTTACTGGAGTACAACTTCATGAGTATTACATTAAGCTAACATCCCAATAAACCAACATTTGTTGGGTATTTATTATTCTCTGCCTGGTGATTTTATACATAATTAGAAATACGATTCACATTTTATGATAGAAGAATCACAGGCTTAAAGAAGTATGCTCAGACTCACACAATTAATAAATTGGCCAACTAATGAGCGGAGAAATTAGGATCCATTTCCTCAACCATTGTTCAAAATATGTTTGTCTAGTACCTACTTTGAGTCAGGCACTGTGCCAGGCACTATATAATGATAAAGAAAATAGAGAAATTGCCCTTGATCTTAGGGACCATTGAGTAAAGGATATAGTTAGGAAGGATTGCAGAAGATTTGAAGAAAAAAGTAATAAAGCTTATTGGAAAAGGGATCAATTAGCAGAAACTAATTAAACTTGAAGAAAGGGAAAGCATCTTTAAGGCAATGACCCAGGTAAGTAGAAATTAGCCAGAGGAGCAGTGGATGGGGTGGGGAGAGTGTGCTCTTGAGAAACTGCAGAGAATGTGTGACTAGACAGGCAATGCAGTGGCAGATGACCTAGAGATGCCACCAAACCCCATGTCTCCTTTGTCCTTTCTACCATGCTTCCATTGAGAAAATAAGAAGCTCTCAGCAGGACCATGCTGTCTCTGGCATCGCTGGAAAGATTCCGTTCTGCCTTTTTCTAGTTCCTGGTGCTTGTAGTTCTTTGGAGTTCTTTGGCTTGAGGAATTATCACTCTAGTCTGTGCCTCTGTCATCACATGGAATGATCTCTGTGTATCTGTCTGTCTGTGTCTATTTTCTCCTGTGAGGACACCAGTCACTGGACTAGGACCCATTCTAATCAAGTATGACGTCATCTTAACTAATTACATGTGCAAATGTTCTGTATCCAAATGAGACCACATTCTGAGTAATATGAAAACTATAGACCAACATTTCTTCTGAATATGGACACAAAATTCTCAACAACAAAGTAGCAAAAAGTGAATAGAGCAATATATAAAAAGAGTTATATACCATGACCAAATTGGATTTATCTTAGGAATTCAAGATTGATTTAACACCCACAAATCAATTAATGTAATACATTATACAAAAAGAATAAAAAAACAAAAAAAGAACCTCAATTGACACAGAAAAATCATTTTACAAAATCTGACAGCCTTTCATGATATAAAAATACTGCACAAACTAGGAATCGATGGGACTTCCTCAACCTGATAAAGAAAGTCTATGAAAATCTCCAAGTTAATATCATGCTCAATGATGAAAGATTGGATATTTTCCTCTAACATTAGGAAAGAGACAAGCATGTATGTTCTCACCACCTCTATTCAACATTGTACTAGAAGTTCTAGCCACAGCAGTTCAGCAAGAAAAAAAAAATAAAACTAAAAGAAGAAAGAAAGAAAAAAAAGAAAGAAAGAACATGCAGATTAGAAAGGAAGAAGTAAAACTATTTATTTGCAAATGACATAATCTTGTACATAGAAAATCCTGAGACATCTACTAAAAAACTGTAGAACTAAAAAACAAGTTCAGAAAGGTTGAAAAATATAAGATTAATATGCAAATATCAGTTGTATTTCTATATTCCTTTAATGAACAATCTAAAAATGAAATTAAGAAAGCAATTCCACTTACAATGGCATTTAAAAGAATATTTAAGAATAAATTAAACAAAATAAGTGAAAAATGTGTACTCTTATATCTGCAAAACAATGTTGAAGAAGATCTGATTGGAAAAATATCTCATATTCATGAATTACATAACATTATTACTATGATAATACTCCTTAAATTGATCCATACATTGAATATAATTCCTATTAGAATTCCAGCTGAGTGCTGTATATAAACGACATGATGATTCCAAAATTCATGTGGAATTACAAGGGACCCAGAATATCCACAACTATGTTGGAAAAGAAAGACAAAGTAGGAAGACTCACACTTTCCATTTTAAACATGTGCTACAAAAGCAATGGCAATTAAGACAGTGTTGCGCTGGTACGAAGATAGACATGAAAATCAGTGGAAGAGAAGTGAGAGTCCAGACATAAGCCCACACAGCTATGGTCAACTGATAAGGGTGCCAAGACCATCCAAGGGAGATAGGATTATCTGTTCAAAAAATTGTGCTGGAACAAGAGATAGCCATATGCAAAAGAATGAATTTTGACCTTACCTCACACTAAATATGGCTGAAAATTTTCCAGATTTGACACAAGCTAACAGATTCAAAAAGATGAGTGATTCTCAAACAAGAGAAAACCACAGAAATTCACATGAGGACACAAGCTTCTGCAAATGAAAGACAATGCACATATATTGGAAGCAGTGTGAGAGAAATGATACCTCATCTATTGGGGGAAAAGAGACTGAGTGACAGTGGGCTTCTTATTGGAAGCAGGGAAGCTAGGGAAGAGTGGCACAATATTTTTCTGTGCTTAAAGAAAAGACATGTCATCTCCAAATTTTATATTTGCCAAAATTATCTTTCAGGAATACAGGAAAAGTAAAGACATTTCCAGACCAAAAAAAACCTAAAAGAATTTGTCACCAGCAGATCTGTGAAAGCATGTCTAAGGGAAATCTTGAAACATAAACAAAATAATAAAGGAAGAAAATGTGAACCATCAGGAAGGAAGGAAAAACAACAGAAAAAGCAAAAATATGATGAAGAAATACAGGCACTATCTTAATCAAGTGATCAAATTTATCAACAGTAAGTGAGTAAACCAACATCCATACCTCCTGATAAGATCATTGGAGACGAATACAGCTTTGCATCTGGGGCATTTCTGCCAAATGTAAGTGCTGTCAATTAAATAACAAGAAAGCATCAAACGAACTCAAACTAAGGAGCATTTGACAACATATCTGACCTATATTCTTCAAAAATTCCAAGGTCGTAAAACACAAGGGAAGAGAAAAGCTAATGAAGGCTAAAGAAGCAGTCAAGACTTATGAGATCTACGAAGAGATTGTGGCAATTCTATTACTGACTTGATACTGCCACATAATCTAATTTATTGATTGTCATGCATATAATTGAGTTTTCGTATGAGAGTGTATACTTATTTTTAGGAACTCTGCATTAAAATAATAAGGGATATTTGGGCATATCTGCAATTTACTCTCAAATAATTTTAGATAGATTAGATAGATGTCTACCTAGATGTAGATACCTTTACTGATACACATATATGTGTGTGTGTGTGGGAAGAGAGAGAGACAAAAAAAATGAAGGAATTATGGTAAATATGGTAATATTTAAGTATGTAAGTATTAAGAAAATGAGTTAAGGTATGTAATAGTTATCTATACTAATCTTGCAACTTTTCTGTAAGTTTGAAATTATTTCAAAATAAAAACATAAAGACAAAAAAGTGGAGAAAAGATCTGAACAGATCCCTTACCAAAGAAGATATATAGGTGACAAGCAAGCATATGAAAAGATGCTCAACTTCATTTATCACAGTAGAAATGCAAGTTAAAACAGTAACAAAATACCACTACACACCCATTAGAATGCCTGAAATAAAAGATAAAAAAATCTGAGCAGTTGTTAGCAAGGATGTAGAGCAATAGAACAGTAATAGAATTCATTATCGGTGGGAATGCAAAATTATATAGCTACTTTGGAAGACAGTTTGGCAGTTTCTTCCAAAGCTAAACATAGTCGTACCATGTGATCTATAATCACCAAAAATTGGAAGCAACCAAGATACCATTTCAATAGGTGAAAGATAAACAAACTAATAGAATATTATTCACTGATAAACAGGAATAAGCTATTAATCTATGCAGTAACACAGATGAGTATTAAATGTGTATTGCTAAATAAAAGAAGCCAGTCTGAAAAGGCCACATACGATATGATTCATTCATATGACATTCTAGAAATGGCAAAACGACAGAAACAGAAAAGAGATGGGTGGTTCCTGGGCATTTAGGGAAAGAAGGGTTTTGATTTTGTGAAGCACGGGAGATTTTATAGAGAGATGAGACTACCTGGTACTGTAATGCAGTGGTAGATAAACAACATTATGCATTCATCAAAACCCTTAGAACTTTACAGAACAAAGAGTGAAGCTTAATGTTTACCTTTTTTTTTTTTAAAGTTTTTGGGTAAGTGGGGGACCTGCATGGACTACAAACTGATAGAATAATCCAGCAGTACCACAAATGCGTATCATAACCTCACTGAAGAGGGTGAGGAAAAGTGATACGAATGTAAGTAACTTTGGAAAGGACCAGTCCATAAGACTGAAAACAAAAGGAACTGTAGAGTAGATTGTGCTAGTTGGTACGGATTTACAATATTGAACCTGCCATAAGTACATGTGTACTGGGGTTGAACAAATAAGTAACTGAATGGTGGATGGTGGGCATCAGGTTTCTCACTGTTGGGGTGAAAGGTTACAGATATGCAAGATAGAAAGACTAGAATGAGGCGTGTGGTACTGGGTTAGTCTGAGACATTAGCATGAACTCATGTTTAGCTTAATATTGATCCAGATGGTTACCTATAGAAATGAGTGTGTGTGTACATGGGTTAGTTAGTATGCACACACATGTCACCTACCTATGTTCATTGAGAGGGTCTAGAAGCAAGGACATCCCAGTACCGATGAGCGCACCAGTATGCAGATCTCAGTTTTTTGTATTACTTTCCACAAAAAGGAATAAGGGCTCATTCTAGGATTGCAACAGGGAATATACAAGATAAGGCTGGAGGACTTTGTAGTGCCAGAAAATAGAGAAGTGCCCAAAACACAAAAGGACTGGGGCATGAAAAAGGGACACAGGAGTTGACTGAAAGACTCCCAGTGGCCGAAGTCTGGACAATTTGGACAAATAAGTAATGCAGTACTGGATTATAATCCAAAGTACAAGTTAAAAATGTGTGGACCCATACTGAGATAAATAAACTATTGAATAAATAAATAGGGGAGAAAAACAAATCTTACGGAGAGAGAACTTTGTATAATTTATGCAGGTATTTCCCCATCAAGGTGCTGGAACAGAACTCCCCAACTCTAGCATGGGCGGTGCATAGTGACTTGCTTCCAAAGAAGAGAATATGGGAGGAAGGAAAGCAACTTCGCAGTGGAGAAATCTGGCCAATCTCAGTCACCTGATCAAGGTTAACATGGCTGTTACTAGTCTGCAGTCTTGGTATATGATGAAAATGGCACTTCACCTCTTTGGTCTTCCTCCAAAAAATCCATACTGTCATCCTGTTATAAGGAAATCATCAGACAAATCCAAACTGAAGGACATTCTGCAAAATGTTACCCAGTACGCCTCAAAATTTTCAGTCATTGAAAATAAGGAAAGGGAGTCACAGTCTACGGAGGCCTAAGGAGATATGGTCACTAATGTAATGTGGTATCCTGGATGGGATTCTGCAGCAGAAGAATGTAGTTCATTTTTGTTTTTGCTGCAGTGTCTATAATTATATTGAAAATGCTATAATAGCACATAGTAAATGCAGGAAACTGGAAATAAAAAACATTCTCAATGAAGACCGGCTGCATTACTCAATTCTAAGGCCTCTGTGCAAAATCTTAAGATGTTCCTTAACAAATCTACCAAGATGGAAAAAGCTATATAATTACAACAAACTGTTAAGTCACATTTAAGTTGCAAACTGTTGCTGACTAGACACATCACTTAACTGCGTTTTTCAGAAAAATTTCACCGAAACAAGAGAAAAAAGCGTATTTTAAGTGGTACAGGTGGGTACCAGGACAAAGGGTATGGGACAAGAGACAACATTAATATAATTGCAAAAGAAAAAATGGAAACTTATTTGTAGAACTAAGAAAACTGAATCCTGAGCCTGCAGTGATGACATCCAAGAAGAAAACCTTGTGTCAGCTCAGAATTTCCAGAAATCTCAGGAATTAGAAGCACCCAGATGGCTTTGGAAATGAAAGCAGATTATGAATAGGATTAGTTAAAGGTTATTTGAGAAACTGTTACATTATCAGATATCCCTCCTCCACCATAATCTCATACACACACACACACACACACACACACACACACACACACACACGGGCACAGAGAGAGAGACAGAGAGAGAGAGAGAGAGAGAGAGAGAGAGAGAGAGCAAGCTGCATGATCCCAGCAGAACTCTTACAGTTTTATCCTCTCTGGAGAGTAACGTAAAGGTCAGTTGACACAGGGCACTTGGAAAAGCTGAGGTGCGGCGGGAAGATGGGTATAGTTCTAAACGTAGGGATATTAAGTGAAAATTTATTTACTGAATGTGAGCCCCCTAGTCCTCTTTCCCCACTTGATACTCAGAAATCTACAAGGTACTCTAACAGCTCCAAGAAGGAGATGGGAAGAGACTTCTGCAGAAATCCTGAACAGACTGAGAAGAAAAACCTACAGTAAGATCAGGGGCTCCCCGATGGCACTGTCCACCCCATTTGCAATTTGTGAAGCCCACTACTGAGCATTCCACATGCAGATCTCCCACTCGTTATCCTGGGGGCCCATCCTTAAATCGGAACATCCAGAAAGAACGACTGGATTATCTTAGGGAAGCCTCTTCTATCAAAGTTAACGAGCAAAACCTACCAATGTGGAAAGGCTACTTGAAGAAAGGAGAAAGTATGCAGAGAAATAAAACCTTAATAACTACAAAGATCTCATTATAGCATCTCCATACTATACTATTACAGTATTCCTATAAAGAAAATGAAAGGGAAGATACTGCATCCAGGAAATAAGAACAGGATGTTGTTTAAAAAATTATTAATTAAAAAAAAAGCAATTGCCAATGTGAATGCACAATGATACAGTCACCTTGGAAGACAGTTTGATATTGTCTTACAAAAGTAAACATGCTCTTACCATGTAATCCAGCAATCATGCTCCTTCATATCTACTCAAAGAACCTTAAAACATGTCCACAAAAACAATCTGTACATATGTCTATAGCAGTTTTATTTATAATTGCCAACCAATATGTTCTTCAGTAGTTGAATACTAAAAAAAGTGTGGAACATTCAGACAATGGAATATTATCCAGCACTAAAAGCTAAGCTATCAAGCTATAAAAAAACAAGGAGGGAACTTAAAAGCATATTCCTAAGTAAAAGTAGCCAATTTGCAAAGGCCACGTACTATATCACGACAACCATATAAGATTGTGGGAAATGCAAAACTATGGAGACCGTAAAAAGATCAGTGTTTGACAGGGATTGGTGGGGAATGAGTGGGGAATAGGTGGAACATAGAGGATTTTAAGGGCAGTGCCATATTCTGCACGATACTGTTATGATGGATACTCGTCCATATAATATGTCCAAACCCACACAGAATGTACAAGAGTGAACCCTCGTGTAAACTATGGACTTTGATGGATAACCATGTAAATGATGGACTTGTATGGATTGTGATGTGTCAACGTAGGTTTATCAATTGTAATAAACATACCCGTTTGCTGGGGGATGTCGATAGTGAGGGAGGCTGGTGGAGGGCAGAGGGGGTGTATGTGAATTCTCTGTACCTTACCTTCAATTTTGCCATGAACTTAAAACCACTCTAAAAAAATAAAGGAAGGCCGGGCATGGTGGCTCATGCTTGTAATCTCAGCACTTTGGGAGGCTGAGGCGGGCGGATCACTTGAGGTCAGGAGTTTGAGACCAGCCTGGTCAATATGGCAAAACCCCGTCTCTACTAAAAACACAAAAATTAGCCAGGCGTGGTGGGTGCCTGTAACCCCAACTACCTGGGAGGCTGAGGAAGGAGAATCGCTTGAACCCAGGAGGCAGAGGTTGTAGTGAGCCGAGACCATGCCACTGCATGCCAGCCTGGGCAACAGAGTGAGACTCCATCTCAAAAAAAAAAAAAAAAAAAAAAAAAAAAAAGCAAGGCAAGAAGTTCTGATAAACAAAAACTAAGATAAGATGCGTGCAAAATTCAGTAAATACATTGGAAGGTAAGATTAGAAAAGTTCCCAAACATAGAACAAAAAGTCAAATACGTGAGTAATAAAAAGAAAAGATAGAAAAAATAGAGAATCAGCTCAGGAGATCCAATACTCAAAACTCAAAAAAGGCTTTCAGAAAGAGCAAAACACATTAAGAGAGTAAAAAATGATCTTTAAAATCTTCAAGGAAGTTTTTCAAAATTGAAGGACATAAATTTCAAATTTAAAAAGTGGATAGAGTAACTAACACAATACATTTTTTAAATAAAATCAAGCCTAACATTGTGAAATATCATAATTCTGAGAACAAGTATATCTGAAGGTTTAAAGGAAGAAAAACTGTCAGATACGAAAGAATGAGATTCAAAACGTCTTTGTATTTCTCAGTAGCAAAATTGAAAGCTGGAAGCAATGAAACAAAACTTTTAAAGTTCTGATGAGAAATTATTTCCAACCTTAAACCTAGAAAAAAGTTCTGTTAAATGTGAGGGTTGCATAAACGTACCTCTCTTCCACCTTTTCTCAGGAAGCTGCCTGACGAGGAGCTGCACGGAAATAAGAGTAACTCAGTGATGGCGCCCAGGCATCCTGCGTATAAGGGGTCCACGTCACGAAAGAGCCAAAGGGTGTCCTCAGGACATGGAAGACGGGCATTCCAGGCTGGCAGCTGGGGAGGCCCAGAGAGCCCTGGAGAAGGTCTAAAGTCCCTTGCGGAGCTTTCTTTAAGACTATTGAATAGTACAGGAGAAGCAGAAATGAAAAAAAAATTAAAACTATAGAATTGATGTATTTTAATGAGATGTAAACATCTAGGGGAGAGTTTGGGGTGGGAATGCTGGTAAGTTCATAGAAAACTAAGCAAATTTTAAAAAGACAAAAATAATAAAAGCAAAAAGGAAAAGTAATTACACTGTGCTAGTAGATTCAGTTCTGAGTAACATTTCATAATAGTAATAATGTAAACAGTAAATACTGATTTAAACTAAAATGTGTTATAATCATACTGAGAGTATTGAAGATGAGGAAATTTGTGTGTGTGTGTGTGTGTGTGTGTGTGTGTGGTGTGGAAAGCAACAGGAACAAGAGATAAAATCTCTTCTCATAATGTCAAACACTGAAAAAATGAAGAAGTGGCAAATATGAGTATCTATCTGGAAATATAAAAATAGAAACCAAAACAAACACTTCGAAATGTCAAAGGCTCTGTTGAAGAGGATTTGGGAAGGTGTTGGAGAGCACTTTTTCAATAATAAACTTTGAAAAACTGATTCTTTTCAAGTATTGAGATGCATTACATGAAAGAAGGTGAAAACTAAAATAGACTTCTAATGCCTTGCAGTGTTTCTTAGATGATGCACCTGAGTGAGGTCACATCGCTCTGCAGCTGCACAGCCCTCCAAAAGAAAAGGTGAAGTTGTCTTTCCCAGAAGCAGTCCACCTGGAACCCAGTCAAGGGCATTAAGACTTCTTCTCTCCCTCTTTTTTTTTGAGATAGAGTCTTTGCTCTGTCGCCCAGGCTGAAGTGCAGTGGTACAGTCTCGGCTCACTGTAACTTCT
Organism: Chlorocebus sabaeus; assembly: GCF_047675955.1. Lineage (NCBI taxonomy): Eukaryota > Metazoa > Chordata > Mammalia > Primates > Cercopithecidae > Chlorocebus > Chlorocebus sabaeus. Next base: position 2,244,538 of record NC_132929.1, on the reverse strand, counting down.
GTCTCCCGGGTTCTAAGTGATTCTCCTTCCTCAGCCTTCAGAGTAGCTGGGATTACAGGTGCGTGCCACCAAGTCCTAGCCGGACGTATTTTTAGTAGAGACAGGGTTTCACCGTGTTGGCCAGGCTGTTCTCGAACTCCTGGCCTAAGGTGATCCACTCACCGTGGCCCCCCAAAGTGCTGGGATTACAGGCATGAACCACCACGCCTGGCCTTTTCTCCCTCTTTCATGCCACACCAAATCCTGACTCCTAGAAGGATACCCAGTGTATGGTTAACATATTGGTGGTTGCAATAGACAAATTCTTTACCCAATCACCTTTTCTCCCAAGCTAGTGCCTTCCTTTATATATACCATTATATTCATTTTCACTATAATTTATTAAGGGATATTTTTAATGCACAATCATATATCATCGTGGAATAGTGGAAGGTGTAACTAGAAATCAGAATACCAACTTCTATAACGGCTTACTGTGGTTGTCAGTCAAAAGGGTGAAGCTTATACTGCTCTAACAAAGTGCTCTAACAAACTATTTCACAATCTCAGTTGCTTTAATCCATAAACATCTATTTTTCTCTCAAAGTCTTCTCTAAAGAAACAGGGAAATTGGAGAATCATGAAAGATTCTTTCACTACTTCAGTTCAAAATTGTCTCTTTTGCAAAATTAAGGGATTAAACCAGCCAGTCACTGGTTTGCAAAAACTTCCAGCTCTGTCAACCTCTCTTCTCCTCCTATAGACTCTGGGATACGTCAGAGATGATGATGTTGGTGATGATGATGGGCATTGTCACAAAGAATATAACAACTATAACAATCTGTTTGGCTCTTACCAGATGCCAGGTGCTGTTATGAGCCTTAGATACATTTGATCACAAGAGCATCATGATCAGGTGAATACTGTTAGGAAATAAAAAGGCAAAGGCTCTGATCCTTTTCCAGAACCTGCTCTACATAAAGCCTTTTGCATTTCAGTTGATGACAACTCTGTATTTCCAGCTGCTCAAACCAAAATCTCAATTCAATGTTTCACTTGCCCCACATCTCATCCAGCAAGAAGTGAGGTGCTGCTGGCTCTAAATAAAAATATCTAAAATATCCAGGTCTCTGTGATTACCTCCTTTGCTGCCACCTTAACCTGAACTGCCCTCATCTTTTGCTGGGGTTACTGCAGTCCCCTAACGGTCAACCAACATTTACCCTTGCCATCATACAGTCCATTCTCAATGCAGCAAACAATGTGATACCTAAAAACCTACATCAGATCTGGCCATTCCTCTGCTCATAATCTCTGGGTTTACAATGACCTGTAGGGCCCTAAGTTATTTGGCCTTATGTGGTCCTGTCTCTCATCCTGCCTCTTGGGCCTCATCTCCTGTACCTTTTCCTCTAGTCACGTTGATCTATGTCATGTTCCTGGAGCACACAGGCTCTCTTAAGCCTAAAGGCTTTCCACAGACTTTCTCTTCCTTGAATGTACTTTATCCAGAGGTTTGGCAGTCAACTTCTGTAACAAACTGAATGTTTTTGTCCCCCCAAATTCATATGTTGAAGCCCTAACCCATGATGGGACTCATGATGAGATTGGTGCCCTTATTAGAAGAAGAAGACAGATCTCTCTCCGCTTGAAGAAACCCCATGTGCGCACACAGTGACCTGGTGACCATCTGCAAGCCAAGGAGAGGGCCCTCACCAAGAACCAAATAAGTCATCATATTGATCTTGGACTTTCAGAAGTGTAAGAAACAAATGTCTGTTATTTAAGCCTCCCAGCCTATGGTATTTTGTTATAGCGGCCCAAATCAATGAAGACAAGTTCTTTCCCCCCTCAAGTCTTTGCTCAAATGTTGCCTTTTCAATGAGGCTCGTCCTAATCTATTTAATTTTGCATTTTGATCTCCATCAATCTTCCCATTGTCTCCAGCACTTCTTTTTCCTTTCTTCTTGCTGAATTTTACTCTTAGCACTTTGCACCTTCTTTCAAGGTAGATACATTGCTTATTCATTATAATACTGTTTATGCTCCCACACTAGAATGCAAGCTCCAGAAGTGACTGGATATTGGTCTGTTTGCTCACAATTAGTCATCACACATCCAGAACAGAGCCTAGCACTTAATAAGTTAAGCCTATTATTAACTTAATAAGTTAATAAGCCTAGCACCTATATTTAAGTTTTTCATACCATTCTCCAATACAAGAAACTGGGGCTCCTTAGAGAAGTGGTTGATTCCAGGACTGGGATAGCAAAAATATAAGATGAGCTTTGGAGGACCTTGTGGTTCCAGAAAGGAAGGAAGTGCTCGAAAAAATGATGGTGGCATGTTGAAAGGACAGAGGGGCCAACTTGCAAATGTTCCCAATGGCCAAAGTTGAAACAATCTGATCAAGAAAATGAATAACCATAGCAGGTCATAAGATAAAATAAGAAATATGCTTGAGTTAATACTGATATACAGAAATGATTGGATAAATAAGAAGAGATAGCTCTTCCTTACAGAAGAAATCCAGTTAACAGATGTAGAAAGAGTGAGGAAGACACAAAATTATCATTAAGCAAACACAACAGTGAAATTGTAAGCAAGATCCACTAGCAGATGCCAAAATCCATGGGAAAAAAAGGAAAAACTAGATATTTGCATAGTTTCAAAGTATCACTCCCAAAATATTTATTAATTACAAAGAGAAAAATAGTAGCTTTATAGTGAAGAAACCTAGCAGACACCATCCTAGCCAAGTGAGCAAGACATAATCAGACATGCACTGAGAAAAGCACAATACGATTGTCATATTCTTGAAGAAACCAAAAGGGGCAACCTCAATCCAGCCATGAGAAAACATAAATAAACCCAAATTGTCATCAGTCATGAGAGACCAGGGAAGACTAAGGAGCCTCTCCAGATGGGAGGAGACAAGGAGACAAGACAACTAAAGGCAGATTGAGGCCCTAGTTGAACCCTGGGACAGAAGAAGAACATTATGCAACACTGGCAAGGTGTGAATAAAGTATGGAGTTTAGTAATTCGTGATGTACTCTGTTGGTTTTGGTAGATTTACCATGGTCATGTATGAGAACATTCGGGAGAGCTGAGCAAAGGTATACAGGAATCCACTGCACTATCTTTGCAACTTTCTGTAAATCTAAAGCTATTTCAAAAAAGTATTTTAAAAATAGGTACATAATAAGCATGTGCGAATGTTCTCATTTATAAAATTTAAAAGTTGAATTTTAGATGTATTAAATGTTTAATAAATCCATGAAAAAATTACAACATATTATTTTATCAAAAAGAATATTAGGAGAATCAATCAGTCTGGAGAAAATCAGTAAGCACTGTCAGTATAAAATACAGTCAGTAATTGACAGTCTATCAAAATAATTTTACATATAGACAGCATTTCTGATTGATTAGTCTAAGATGAGCAGCTACTTTGACAGTAAAAAGATAAATAAATTGAATGAATCCATAGCTAGCCAAAAGGTTAACAAAATAAATGCTTGGGTAGCGAAATAACATACATTATGAATCTAAGAACATTTTGAAAATCATATTATCATCTCAGAGCTGAAAAAGTGTAGCTTGGTGGCTCTGGAAGTACTTGTCTTAATTGCTTAATGATAGCATTCTACAAAAACCACACCGTTTTCACTTGTAAAAGCTGAAGCTGGTCTAGATACGTGGAGAAAGAGGAGAGACGGCATGTACTCCTCTTCTGAAAGTTGCAGTGTTTTGGGTTTGAGTCAGGATGTGGAATGGGAAGAGTTTCTTCTATATTTGCCACATACAGCAAGAGTCAGCTTCGGAAGACGGCGTGGTGGGCGTTCATTTGGTCCCGACAAACCTCCACTGTTTTGAATACTCCAGATTGCCAGTAACACATCTGCTAAATGTTTGCTTCTTTGGGGGCTTAGTGGTGAACAATGCATTCAGTTGAAAATGTTTCATTTTTAACGTTAAGATTTTAAAACCATTGAAATTCCCAATTCTATTTTACTTTTTCTCAAATTTGAATTTTCACAAAGTTTCAGCACACTTATCATTCTAAGTAGGCCTTTCTATTTGTATAATCCTTTACATTTGTTAGAATTTATAGCCTAGTAGACATAAATTCAGTAACATATGGGGAAATTTGTTAGGAGAGGCCAAGAGATAACTTAGAAGACGTCGCAGGAAAAACTCCTCCGTGTCTGTACACAGTGACTCCGGATTCTCAACTTCCTGAGGATTCTTGACTTCCATTGTTTCACTTCAAACGACCTTCCTCATTCAAGTGATTCAAGTTAGTAAAGAAGAAGAATTGTGAAATTTTACCTCTCGTGCTATATCATATTGAAACAGGTAAGCTTGACAAATACAGCACAATCTTTCACAACATGGAACTCAATGTAACCCTTTATTCTTCATTTTACAGAAGCTCACAGACACTGGGGTTTCACTGTGAGACATGTGTACGTAATATTAACAATTCTAAAATACATTAATTTATTACTTATGTGCACCAAAGTAGCTACTCGATATACATAATCTTATTATCCTCACAACATTGTTTAGATAAAGAAACTGGGGTTGTAAAGGTTCAGTACCCAGTGCAAGGTAGCAATCCTAGATTCAAACAGAGGCGTGTTGATTCTAAGGCCAGAGTCATAAACCATTTAACATGACCACAACTGCCATACAAATATACGTTAAAAAACAGAGAAGAAATATAAAAGGCAGCATAACAACATGTATATTTCCTTTAAAACCCTAACAGGAAATTAAAAAGATGGGTGCATATATTTCTCATGTTTTTCTTGTTTATTTTGTTTTTTTAATAATATATATATATTTTTGAGACAGGGTCTTGCTCTGTTGCCCAAATTGGAGGGCAATGGTGCAATCACAGCTCACTGCAACTTTAACTTCTTGGGCTCAAGCAATTCTTCTGCTTCCGCCTCCTGAGTAGCTGGGACCACAGACATGCACCACTGTGCCTGGTTAATTTTTTATTTTTTGTAGAGATGGTGGGTCTCCGTATGTTGCTGAGGCTGGTCTCATGTTCAAGCAATCCCCCTGCCTTGACTTCCCAAAGTGCTGGGATTACAGGGATGAGTCACCACACTCAGCTTTTTAAAAAATTTTGTAGGTAAATAGTAAGTGTATACATTTATGGAGTACAGGAGTTTTTTTTTTTTTTTTTTTTGACAGGGTCTGGCTCTATCATCCAGGCTGGAGTGCAGTGGCATGACCATGGCTCACTGCAGCCTCAACCTCCTGGTATCAAGGGATCCTCCCCTCTCAGCTTCCCGAGTAGCTGGTACTACAGGACTGTGCCACCACGCCCAGCTAATTTCTGTATTGTTTGGAAAGATGGGGCATTGCCATGTTGTCCAGGATGGTCTTGAACTACTGGCCTCAAGTGATCTTCCTGCCTCAGCCTTCCAAAGTGTTGGGACTACAGGCATGAGCCACCACCCACTGGTCATGAGAAGTTTTAATACAGGTATGCAAAGCATAATAATCGCATCACAGAAAATGAGGTATCCATCCCCTCAAGCACTTATCCTTCGTGTTACAAACAATCCAGTTATACTCTTTAAGGTGTTTGTTTGTTTGTTTGTTTTTTGAGATGGAGTCTCACTCTGTCACCAGGCTGAAGTGCAGTGGTGCGATTTTGGTTCACTGCAACCTCTGACTCCGTGGTTCAAGCGATTCTCCTGCCTCAACCTCCTGAGCAGCTGGGATTACAGGCATGCACCACCACACCCAGCTAATTTCTATATTTTTGGTAGAGATGGGGTTTCACCATGTTGGCCAGGATGGTCTCCATCTCCTGACCTTGTGATCCGTCCCCCTCAGCCTCCCAAAGTGCTGATATTACAGGCGTGAGCCACCACGCCCGGACTCTTTAAGTTATTTTTTATTTATTTATTTTTTTGAGACGGAGTCTCACTCTGTCACCCAGGCTGGAGTGCAGTGGCCGGATCTCAGCTCACTGCAAGCTCCGCCTCCCGGGTTCACGCCATTCTCCTGCCTCAGCCTCCCGAGTAGCTGGGACTACAGGTGCCCACCACCACGCCCGGCTAGTTTTTTATATTTTTTTTTAGTAGAGATGGGGTTTCACCGGGTTAGCCAGGATGGTCTTGATCTTGTGACCTCGTGATCCGCCCGTCTCGGCCTCCCAAAGTGTTTAAGTTATTTTTAAATGTACAATGAAATTATTGACTATAGTTACCCTGTTGTGCTATCAAATAACTGGGTCTTATTCATTCTTTCTATCTACTTTTTGTACCCAGTCCATCCCCACTTCCCTGCCAACTCCTACTACTATTCTCACACTCTGGTAATCATTTTTTTACTGTCTATCTCCATGAGTACAGTTGTTTTGATTTTTAGATCCCACAAATAATTTACTTATGTGCACCAAAGTAGCTACTCTATATACATAATCTTATTATCCTCACAACATTGTTTAGATAAAGAAACTGGGGTTGTAAAGGTTCAGCACCCAGTGCAAGGTAGCAATCCTAAATTCATGCGATATTTGTCCTCTGTGCATGGCTTATTTCACTGAACATAATGACCTCCAGTTCCATCAATGTTGTTGCAAATAACAATCTCATTCATTTTTGCAGCTGAATTGTACCCCACTGTGTATTAGTACCACATTTTCTTTATACATTTATCTGTTGATGAACACAGGTTACTTCTGAATCTTGGATATTGTAAACAGTGCTGCAGTGATCATGAGAGTGCAGATATCTCTTCTATATACTGATTTCCTTTGAATATATACCCAGTGGTGGAATTGCTGGATCATATGGTAGTTCTATTTTTAGTTTTTTGAAGAACCTCCAAACTGTTCTCCACAGTGATTATGCTAATTTACATTCCCAAAAACAGTGTATGAGGGTTCCCTTTTCTCCACATCCTTGCCAGCTTTTATTATTGCCTGTCTTTTGAATATAAGCCATTTTAACTGGGGTGAGATGACATCTCATTGTTGTTTTGATTTGCATTTTTCTGATGATCAGTGATGTTGAGCACCTCTTCATATGCCTGTTTGCCATTTGTAAGCCTTCTTTTGAAAAATGTCTATTCAAGTATTTTGCCATTTTTTAATTAATTTTTTTCTATAGAGTTGTTTGAGCTCCTTATATATTCTGCTCATTAATATCTTGTCAGAACAGTAGTTTGCAAATATTTTCTCCCATTCTATAAATTGTTTTGTCACCTTGTTGATTGTATCCTTTGCTGTGCAGAAGCCTTTTAATTCGATGTGATCTCATTTCTCCATTTTTGCTTTAGTTGTCTGGCTTGTGGGGCATTACTCAAGAAATTTTTTCCCAGATCAGTATCCTGGAGAGTTTCCCCAATGTTTTCCTGTGGTGGTTTCATAGTTTGAGCCTTTAAGTCTTTAATCTATTTTGATTTAATTTTTGCATATGGTGAGAAATAGGGGTCTGGTTTCATTCTTCTGCATGTGAGTGTCAGTTTTCATAGCACCATTTGCTGAAGAGACTGTCTTTTCTCCAGTGTATGTTCTTGGCACCTTTCTCAAAAATGAGTTCACTGTAGATGTATGGGTTTATTTCTGGGTTCTATATTCTATTCTATTTGTCTGTTTTTATGCCAGTACTATGCTGTTTTGGTTGTTCTACCTCCACAGTATAATTTGAAGTCAGGTAGTGTGATTTCTCCAATTTTGTTCTTTTTGCTTAGGATAGCTTTGGCTATTCTGGGTCTCTTATGATTCCATATAAATTTTAGGATTTTTTTTCTATGTCTGTGAAGAATGTCATTGGTATTTCAATTGAGATTGCATTAAGTCTGCAGATTGCTTTGGTAGTGTGGACATTTTAACAATATTGATTCTTCCAATCCATGAACATGGAATATCTTTCCATTTTTGTGTCCTCTTCAACTTCTTTCATCAGTGTTTTATAGTTTTCATTATACAGATCTTTTACTTCTTTGGTTAATTCTGAGTATTTTTATTTGTGGCTATTGTGAACAGAATTACTTTTTCATTTCTTTTTCAGATTGTTCACTGTTGGCATATGGAAATGCTACTGACTTTCCGTATGTTGATTTTGTATCCTGAAACTGTAGTGAATTTGTTCATCAGTTCTGATTTTTTTTGTGGGTGTAGTCTTGAGGTTTTTCCAGATATAAGATCATATCACATGCTAACAAGGATAATTTGACTTCTTCCTTTCCAATTTGAATGCCCCTTATTTATTTCTGTTTGATTCCTCTAGCTAGGACCTCCAGCACTATGTTGAGTAACAGCAGTGAAAGTGGAAATCCTTGTTGTGTTCCAGATCTTAGAGAAAAGGCTTTCAGTGTTTCCCCATTCGGTATGACACTAAATGTTTGTCTGTCATACATGGGTTTCATTATATTGAGGTATGTTCCTTCTACACCCAGATTTTTGAGGGTTTTTATCATGAAGGGATGTTGAATTTTATTCAGTGCTTTTTAAGCATCAATTGAAATGATAATATGGTTTTTGTCCTTCATCTTGTTGATATATGAAATTGATTGATTTGTATATGCTGAACTATTCTTACATCCCAGAGATAAATCCCATTTGTTTATGATGAATGATCTTTTTAACATATTGTTGAATTTAGTTTGCTAGTATTTTGTTGAGAATTTTTGTTATTTTGCTAATAACAATCCCATCATTTTTGCAGCTGAAGAGTACCCCATTGTGTATTAGTACCATATTTTATTTATACATTTATCTGTTGATGAACACAGGTTACTTCCAAATCTTGGATATTGTAAACAGTGCTCATTAGAGATATTGGCCTATAATTTTCTTTTTCTCATGTGTCTTTGTCTGGTTTTGGTATCGCAAAAGCACTGGCCTTGTAGAATTACTCTGGAAGAATTCTATCCTCCTCTATTTTAAAAAATAGTATGAGTAGGATTGGTATTAGTTCTTCTTTAAATATTTGGTAGATTTCAGCAGTTAAGTCATTGGATCCTGGGATTTTCTTTACTGGGAGACTTATTACAGCTCATTTTCTTTACTGGGAGACTTATTACAGCCCAATCTCATTTCTTACTGTTCTATTCACATTTTTGATTTCTTCATGGTTCAGTCTTGGTAGGTTGTATGAATCTAGGAATTTGTCCATTTAGTCTAGGTTTTCCAGTTTTTTGGCATATAGTTGCTCAAAGTAGCCGTAATGATCCTTTGAATTTTTGCAGTAACAGTTGTAATATCTCTTTTTCATCTCTGATTTTATTTATCTGGATCTTCTCTCTTTTTTCTTAGTCTGGCTAAAGGTTGTCAATTTTGTTTAACTTTTCAGAAAACCAACTTTTGTTTCATTGATCTTTTGTATTGTTTTCTTCATTTTCATTCATTTCTTATCATTATTATTTCTTTTATTCTACTAATTTTGGGTTTGGTTTGCTCTTGCTTTTCTAGTTCATTAAGATGCGTCATTAGGCTGTTTATTTGAAGTTTCATTCTTTTTTAAAGTAGGCACTTATAGCTACAGACTTCCCTCTTAATACTGATTTTGCTATATCCCATAGGTTTTAGTATGTTGTGTTTCCATTATCATTTGTTTCAAGAAGTTTTTCAATTTTCTTCTTAATTTCTTTGACCCATTGGTCACTCAGGAGCATATTATTTTATTTCCATGTGTTTGTATAGTTTCCAAAATTCCTCTTATTTCTAGTTTTATTCCATTTATGACCAAACAAGATGCCTCATATTATTTCAATTTTTTAAGATATTTTAAGACTTGTTTTCTGACCTAACATATGATCTATCCTTGAGAACGACAGAACAATCCATGTGCTGAGAAAAAGACTGTGTATTCTGCAGCTGTTAGATGAAATGCTCTGTAAGTATCTAATGGGTCCATTTGTTCTACGTGCAGATTAAGTCCAATATTTCTTTGTTGATTTTCTGTCTGGAAGATCTGTCCAACGCTGAAAGTGGTGTGTTGATGATGTCTCCAGCTATTATTGTACTGGGTCCTATTTATCTCTTTAGTTCTAATAATATTTCCTTTATAATATACCTGGGTGCTCCAGTGCTGGGTGTATATGTATTTAAAATTCTCATATCCTCTTGTTGAATTGAGCCTTCATTATTTTATAGTGATATTCTTTGTCTCTTCTTACATGTTTTGTCTTGAAATCTATTTTGTCTGATATAAGTATAGCTACTCCTGCTCTTTGATGGTTTTCATTGGCATGGAATCTCTTTGTCCATCCTTTTATTTTCATTTTATGTGTGTCTTTATAGGTGAATTGCATTTATTGCAGGTAACCAATCACTGAGTCTTTTTTTTTTTTTTAATCCATTTAGCCACTCTCTGTCTTTTGATTAGAGAGTTTAGTCCATTTACATTCAATGTTATTATCCATCAGTCAGGATTTACTCTTGACATTTGGTTATTTGTTTTCTGGTTGTTTTATGGTCTTTTCTTCTTTCTTGCTTGCTTTCTTGTCTTCTTTAGTGAAGGTGATTTTCCCTGGTGATATGATTTATTCTCTTGCTTCTTATCTTTTTGTGTATCCATTTTGTGTTGTTTGATTTGAGGTTACCATGAGGCTTGCAAATTTTATCCTACAACTCATTATTTTAACCTCATAACAACACTGTTTGCAAAAACAAACCAGCAAAAAGAAAACGAATAAAACCTCTGTGCCTTAAATTCATCCCTCTGCTTTTTAACTTTCTGTTGTTTCTATTCAAATATTCTTGTGCTATGTCTTGAGAAGTTGTAGTTATTATTTTTTATTGGATTATCATTTACTACATTCTACTTAAGAGTAATTTACACACCACAGTTACAGTGTGATAATATTCTCTGTTTCTCTGTATATTTACTATTACTAGTGAGTTTTATTCTCAGATTATTTTTTCTTGCTCATTAACATTCTTTTCTTTCTGATTGAAGAACTTCCTTTAGCATTTCTTGTAGGACAGGTCTGGTGTTCATCAAATTACTCAGCTTTTGTCTGTCTTGAAAAGTCTTTACTTTTCCTTCATATTTGAAGAATGTTTTTGCTGGATATACTATTCTAGAGTAAAAGTTTCTTCCTTGAGCACTTTAAATATGTCATGCTACTCTCTCCTGGCATGTAAGTTTCCACTAAAAAGTCTGCTGCCAGATGTATTGGAGCTCCTTTATATGTCTTTTTTTTTTTCTTGCTGCTTTTAAAATTCTCTCTTTATCATTGACCTTTGGGAATTTGACTATTAAATACTTTGCATCAGTCTTCTTAGGGTTAAATCTGCTTGGTGTTCTATAACCTTCTCAAATGTTGGTATCTTTCTCTAGGTTTGGGGAGTTCTCTGATGTTATCCCTTTGAATAAACTTTCCACCACTATCTTTTTCTCTCCCTCTTCTTTAAGACCAGTAACTTTTAGATTTGCTCTGTTGAGGCTATTTTCTAAGCTCCTGTAGGCATGCTTCATTGTTTTTCATTCTTTTATCTTCTGTCTCCTCTGACTATATTTTCAGAAAGTCTATCTTCAAACTCACTTTTTTTTTTTTTTTTTTTTGCTGTATCAGTTCTGCTATTAAAAGACTGATAAATTCTTCAGTATGACAACTACATTTTTCAGCTCAGAATTTCTGCTGGATTCTTTTTAATTATTTCAATCTTTTTGTTAAATTGACCTGACAGAATTCTGAATTCCTTCTCTATATTATCTTGAATTTCTTTGAGTTTCCTCAAAACAGCTATTCTGAATACTCTGCCTGAAAGATCACATATCACTGTTTCTCCAGGATTGGTCCCTGGTGCCTTACTTAGTTCATTTGGTGAGGTCATGTTTTTCTGGGTGGCTTTGATACTTGTAGATGTTTGTCTGTGTCTGGGCATTGAAGAATTATTTATTTATTTTAGTCTTCACAGTCTGGGCTTGTTTGTACCCATCCTTTTGGGGAAGTCTTTCCAGATATTCTAAAGGGCTTAGGTGTGGTGATCTAAGCTGTATCTGCTTTAGGGGGAACCCAAAGCCCACTAATGCTTTGGTTTTTGCAGGCTTACAGAAGTACTGCCTTCATCGTCTTAGACAAGATCCAGCAGAATTCTCTGGATTACCAAGCAGAGACTCCTGTTCTCTTCCTTTCCTTTCCTTTCCCTCCCTTCCTCCCTCCCTCCCTTCCTTCCTTCCTTCCTTTCTTTTTCTTTCTCTTTTTCTTTCTTTCTTTTTCTCTCTTTCTTTTTCTTTCTCTCTTTCTCTCTCTCCTTCTTTCTTTCTTTCTTTCTCTCTCTTTCTTTCTTTCTTTCTTTCATCTCTCTCTCTCTCTCTCTCTCTCTGTTCTGAGCCACCTGGAGCTGGGAATGGAGTGCCACAAGCACTCCTATGGCCACCACCACTGGGACCGTGCTGGGTTAGACCTGAAGCCAGCACAGCACTGGGTCTCACCCAAGGCCTGCTATAACCACTCCCTGGCTACTGCCTATGTTGTTCAAAGCCCTGGAACTCTACAATTAGCAGGTGGCAAAGCCAGGCAGGTCTGTGTCCTTCCCTTCAGAGTGGTAAGTTCCCTCATGTCCTGAGTGGGTCCAGACGTGCCATCTGGGAGCCAGGACCCACAGTAAAAAGCTCTGGAAATCTTCATGGTGTTCTATTGTACTGAGGCTGAGCTAGCCCTCAAACCACAAGATGCTGTCCTTTCCATAATTCCCTTCCCTTTCCAAAGGCAGAGGAGCCTTACCTCCTGGCCACCAGCACTATAGGCCTACAGAAAGTACTGCTAGACTACTGCTAGTGTTCCCTCAAGGCCCAAGGTTTCTTAAGTCAGGCTGTGATTAATGCTGTCTGGGCTGGGACTCACCCTTTGGGGCAGAAGGCTCCTCTCTGACCTAGTGCAGGCCCAGAAATGCCATTCAAGAGCTATGTCCTGTAATCAGGGACCCAAGAGCCTGCCTGTTGCTCTACCCCATGTGGCCATGTTGGTTTCTAAAAACAAAGTCTCTTTTACTTTTCTACTTTTCTCAAGCAGAAAGATTCTTGCCACATAACCACCACAGCTGGTAATGTGTTGAGTCTCACCTGAAGCCAGCAAGTGTCAGAGGCTCAGCCAAGGCCCTTGACATAGTACCTGAGTATTGCTGATGGTTATTCAGGGTTCAGGTACTCTTCAGTTAGCAGGTGACTAATTGTGCTAGGAATGGGTCTTTCCCTTCAAGGAAGCAGTTTCCTCTCCGGCTCAGGATATGTCTAGAAATGCCATCTGGGAGCTAGGACCTGGACCAGGGGCCTCATGACTCTGACCAGTACCCTATCATGCTGTGGCTGAGCTGATAGCCAAGATGCAAGACAAAATCCTCCTGTCTCGCTTCTCCTCTCCTCAAGTGGAAGCAAGGCGTCTCTTTCGGAGCTGCGAGCTGTGCAGCCTGAGATTAGGGAAGGGGTAACGCCAGCACTCTCTTAGCTACCCTGACTGGTGTCTCAGTAGGTTGCCTGCCCCCACCCCTCCACTAGCTCTGGGCCTGGTTCAGCCCTAGGACTCACCTGGTCCCTGTGGCCTAGACAACTTTTCAAATTTATTTAGCACCCCAGAGCACTTTAGCCCACAGTGGTGAGGCTTGTACAAACTGAAGTTACAACCACTGAGATCAACAATTCCCCTCTGACTAGGGCTAATCTAAATGCTCCCTCCTTGGGCAGGCATCAGCTCAGTTGGGTCCAGTTTTACTTTCTGCTGTAATGAGGCAGCACTGAGTTCAATGCCTCACTATTGCTGTGCTCTCCCTCTCTCACAACCACACAAAAATGCTCTCTGCATCACGCCGATGCGGCTGGGGGATGGGAGGGGGTGACGCTGGTGATTCAAGATTGTTTTTTCTATCTCTTCAGTGCATCTTTTAGCAGTATAAAGTTAAAAACAGGTACTGTGAGGGCTCACCTGATTTTTGGTTCTTATGAAGGTACGTTTTTGTGTAGATAGTTGAATTCGTGTTTTTGCAGGGCGGACAACTGGTGGAGCCTTCTATTCCACCACCTTGCTCTGCCCCTTCCTCTTCTTGTTTATTTTTATTTATTGGCAGGCAATAGGTAAATATGAGCTCAAATCATTCATTAGAAAAAATAGTCAATCTACGTATTTATATCAGAAATTCTGACTTTGTGACACAACTATGTTCTAACAAAGTACTCTATAATACTCATTGTGATTCTGAGTGAAGAGAACTTGCATATCACCTGATTTTACCGATTTTATGTGCCAACATATCTGACAAATAGAAAAAGTGGGAAAGTAAAAAATAATAATAATAAAAAATAAAAAGTGGGAAAGTAAAGCAAGATCATATAAATGTTTCAGTGAAGAGGAATCTTAGAAAACCCATGAAGAAAAAATGAAGAATGCATAAATCTAAAAATGAGAAGAATGAGCAGGGTCCACAATTTTCAGTGCCATATTACCATTAGTAATTGTCTTCTCCATTATAAAATAGGTATACCCTCTGATTTTATTATGACTCCTAACAATTTTATGAAATATGCATGGCTTTAGGGATTAATAAGATTATATAGCTAGGAAGTGGAGAAACTGAGTAGGATCCAAGTTTCTGATTTTTATGTGTACTTTCCACAAGGCAGGCAGTCCCGCTGACACCCTCGTGACTCAACTTAACCGAGAAGCAAACAAACAAATCTTCCAACTTTTCCTTGTGCTGCATCTCTCTGACTCTAGCCAAAGAAGCTTCTCTGCTTTTAAGGGCTCCTGTGATTAGATGGGCCCACTTGGATAATTCAAAATTCATAAAGTTGGTAACCACTTTTGCCATGTAGTGTAACATATTCACAGGGTCCAGGGTTTAAGGTGTAGACATCTTTGAGGGCTCATTCTGCCTGTCACACTTCATTCTTCTACTTTCTTTTTATTCTACAACTTTTGCAGCATAGTTGGGAATAATTAATGGGCAATGATGAGATAATTTCTATGACGGCTAAATATCAAAAATATTTCAAGATACAAAAATAACATCACTAAGATCTCATACTGTGTCTTAGGTTTATTAAAAGGCTCAATGGACCCATATAATTGTAAAATAAAATATATTTGATTTTATTTAAAATAAGTAAAATGACTCATTTTTGGAAGACTTCTAAGAAAGAATAAGAGTTTTATAAACATAAATCCTTATAAACAGTTTGAACTTCTTTTAAAAAGAAACTCAAAAACTAAAAGCAGGTCCGATGGAAAATGGTGATTTTCCGAAGACTAATCTTACTAAATTTTAGTACTCCCATCTTCAGCTAAAATAAGCTAGAATAAGTAGTGACTCCTACCTAAATATATTTCTACCTTTTAAGCCATACCATTTCCCACCACATTGATTTTTCGGTACACATACAACATCTCTTGCTACATGGAAGCATCTTTCAGTTTTCTCAGCAGCCCAGACCAGCAGAACCCTCTCACATGAGAACTTCCAATACTGTGTCATCTTAATTACCTCCATAGACCACTTTCATCAACATAACCATCTTATCTATGTTAGTGTTCCTAATCTTTTCCACCTGTAATGGATGTTAACAGGTGTCATTCATGCAAAAGAAATGTTTACTATCAAATAAGCTTAGGCCATGATATGATGGTAAATAGAGTAGATAGAGATGTCAGTCAACTCCTCTACACTCCAAAACCCATATTTTCCTGTTTTTTTCTTCTTTAGAGACAGGGTCTCTCTATGTTGCCCAGGCTGGTTTTGAACTCCTGGGCTCAAGCAATCCTCCTGTCCCTGCCTCCCAAAGTGCTGGGATAACAGGTGTAAGCCACCATGACTGGCTTAAAATTCCCATCTTTGAAAACTGTTCTTGCCCACAACCCTGAAAAGTCTCATGTTCCACCAGACCTATCAAGGAGAGACTTTGATCCGTGCTGGTATCTGCTGTCTCTGGAGTATCCGAAACAGTGAGAGAATAGGCCAGTTAAACTATGGGAGGAGTTGGAACTAAAATACAGCATATATACTGGGATGGAGTTGTTCTTTCAAAAACAAACTAAAATTCAGTCGAGATGAGCAGACTAAATAGAAAAAGCCTGTCTGCGCGAGGAACAGGAGAAGACAACAGACCAGCAACATGGAAAAGACGTCTCTACCAGAGATGGAAGAAGAGCTTGTTTTTCACTTTTCTGTCCAGTCTTATGTACAGTTTGGGTTTTCTGTAATATTGCCTTTTACATCTTCCCCATCCTTTTTTTTTTTTTTTTGAGACGGAGTCTTTCTCTGTCACCCAGGCTGGAGTGCAGTGGCGAGATCTCTGCTCACCGCAAGCTCCACCTCCTGGGTCCATGCCATTCTCCTGCCTCAGCCTCCCGAGTAGCTGGGACTATAGGCGCCCGCCACCATGCCCGGCTAATTTTTTGTGTATTTAGTAGAGGTGGGGTTTAACCGTGTTAGTCAGGGTGGTCTCGATCTCCTGACCTCGTGATCCACCAGCCTTGGCCTCCCAAAGTGCTGGGAATACAGGCGTGAGCCACTACGCCCGATCCTTTTTTATTTGGACTAACTTAAGTGACAACGAAGTCAAACCACCAAACTGTCACCTAAGTTGTTGTAGCTCTGACAAATACAGTTCTATATTGCTGTGCCAAATAGAAAAAATTCAAGAAGTCTGCTCACTACAAGGTTTCTCACAGCCTTTGTATGATAGTGTGGTTTCCTTATTGCCAATGGTTGATGAACAGAATTATGGACTTACGGGACCTTTCTGTTCCCAGACATAGAGCTCATAGTGGGAAATTCTGATCTAACTTAACTAGTAGATTCATCCTCAGTCTATGCTTACACATTAATGACAGAGTGCATGTATTGGGATTTCAATTTAAAATGTCATAAAGCTGAGAATTCCTGACCACAATCTATTGCTAATATACCTATGAATATCCAGAAATGTTACTAAAATAATGTTTAATAAAACATTAATCTTACTAAAATATTGAAAAATGAGATTGACAATAGAGTGTCAGATCTCCAAGAACTTTACATTCAAACTATAGTGAAAGGGGAAATGAAAACTGTTAAGTGTGCCAATCTTGTTCAGATGCTGTCTGCCAGCCCTACTGAAAGTATTTAGAAAGTATTCTCTCAGATATGCTACGGAAAACCCAACTCATGCGTCTATATATCAATAGAACAATAGATGGCTATTGATATGGTTTAGATTTGTGTCCCTGCCCAAATCTCAGTTGAATTATAATCCCCAATAGTGGAAGAGGGGCCTGGTGGGCGGGGATTGGATCCTGAGGGCAGATTTCCCCCTTGCTGTTCTCGTGATAATGAGTAATTCTTATGAGAGCTGATTGTTTAAAAGTGTGTCGCACCTCCCCTTTTTCTCTTTTCCTCCTGCTCTAGTTACATGAGACGAGCCTGCTTCCCCTTTGCCTTCCACCATGATTGCATGTTTCCGGAGGCCTCCCCAGCCATGCTTCCCACACAGCCTGAAGAACAGACAGGCAATTAAACCTCTTTTCTTTATAAATTACCCAGTGTCTGGTAGTTCTTTATAACCGTGCAAGCACAGACTAATACAGCTGTCCATTTGATCATAAAATAGCTCTCTCTCCCTCTCTCTCTCTTTGCTGTTTTTTTTTTTTTTTTTGGCCAGGAAAGTATTCTCATCCTTCCACCTTCATTATTCAGAGGTTGGGGAGAAGTGAGAGTACATTATACTCCAGAAAATATAATCTTCACAAATACAATTCCCATAGGAAGGGTGAAGGTGAGGAGAGTGCTACAGGCAATATATTGTAGAGGCAATATATTGTGTATCCTTCTATTCAGAGTAACTGAGAGCAAATATAATGCTGACCAGAAGAACTGTGTCAAAAGGAACCTTGCTAAACACTAGGAATCAAGCAAGATGCTGTCTAATTTGTCCTTGTCCTGATAAATCTGATATGGATTGGACCAGTATACAAATAGACAAAGAACCCTTAAAGAATTCTAAAAACCCCTGTTGGCAAACAGTGAGTTTGAGGTTTATTAGAGGAAAACAAGGAAAGAGATAGCCAAGAAGAGTCATCCTGGAGACTCCCTCATCCTTGAGGGGCCATAAGAGTGTGCACAGGCACTATCTTGTACCCACTCTGGAATATCAAAGCACAATGTGGTAAAGGCTTGAAAAAATCCCCTCAAGCCATTCACAGATCCCACAGCAAAAAACTTTGAGCCCTAAAGTCTCCAGGAACTTAAAAACAACCTGTGACCAGACACTGGCAGAAAAATAAGCTACTTAGACCTGGGGCAGCTCATGGGAAGACAAGCTTAAAATGAAATCTCACTCATCCCTGGTCATCAGGACAACTGTGCACAGACCTAAGGCTGTGCTCTCCCGGGTGTCCCTGGAGATGTCGCCTCAGAATGTTGTCTCTGGATGATCACTGAGGTAGGGGAAGACAAAAATTGTAAATTTCCCAAGCAGAGAAAGCAGCCTCCAAGCTGCACTTATTACCAACAGCAAAGGGTGAAAATGTAACAGATGAAGGGGAGTTAAGCACAACTTTTGACCAAAATGTAGTCAGTGCAGACTCCAAGTAGGACCCTTAGAAAGCCAGGCCAAAAACAGGAGTGTGGTGGTGCATGCCTGTGTCCCAGCTACTCAGGAGGCTCAGGCAGGGGAATTGCTTGAATCAGGGAGGTGGAGGTTGCAGCAAGCAGAGATTCTACCACTGCACTATAACTTGGGTGACAGAATAAGACTCTGTCTAAAAAAAAGAAAAAGAAAAGCCAGGCTAAAAATAAAAATAAAGAAAAAATCCCAAGCAATGACATCAGATTGCTGCATGCTGTGCAGACATCAAAGAGTTGGTCCAACCAAATCAGTAAACACAGTGACTGAACAACAAAACCTAAAAACCCCAGGAGGAGGGTGCATGTCTGTATCCAAAATTGCTACAATATATTATCTAAAATTTCCAGTTTTTAACCAAAAAGTATGAGACATGCAAAGAACTAGGAAAGTGTAGACCATGCACAGGAAATAAAATAGCTACTAGAAATTACAGTAAAGTTCTGAATACTTTCCCCCTACTGTAGGAAACAAAATTACCAAAATCTTACCGGGGCAAGATACTGAATTTAATACAGAGAGACCTAAAAACAACTAAAGAAAATTACATTTATAAAGTCACATATAGATACGAGAACAATAATTCAACAAATAAATAATGTCAATAAAGATATAACAATTCTAAAAATAACCAAACATAAATTCTGGAATCAAAAAATACAATAACGGAGATATAAATTTTACTAGAAGGATTCAACAGTAGATTTAATTTGACAAAAAATATCACTACTGACCTTATGGAAATATAAAGGATTATAAGGGAATAATACGAATGACTGTATGCTGCAAAGTAGATGACAGAGATAAAATGAAAAAATCCTAGACAGATCAAATTACTGAAACTGACTTAAGAAGAAATATAAAACATAAATAGACCAATGAACAAGCAAAGAAATAGAATACTTTTAAAACTTCTCATTAAAAAAAAAGCTCAGATGCAGATGGCTTTAGTGGTGAATGCTATGAAACATTTAAAGAACACCAATCCTTTACTAACTTTTCCAGAAAATAAAGGAAAGGAAACACTTTCCACTTGTTCTTTGAGATCACTATTATCATAATAGCAAAACCAAAAATATATGTATTTTTAAAACTACAAACCAACATCTTTTAGGACTATCGATGCAAAAAATCCTCAACAAAATACAAGCAAACCAAATCTAGTAACATATAAAAAGACACATACAACATGACTGAGTAGGATTTACTAAGAAACAGAAGATTGGTTTAACATCCAAAATCAATGTACTATATGCTGTATTAATAAAGGACAAAATACATGACTATTTAAATAGATGAACAATAACAATTAGACTACATCAGACACTCTTTCATGATTAAAACCTACCCTAGGAACTAGGACTAGAGGAAAATCTAAATCCAATGAACAGTATCCGTGAAAAGCCTACAGCGAACATCATACTAAAAGTTCTGAATGCTTTCCCCCTAATGTAGGAAATACAACAAGGATATCTCTTTCCTCTTGCATTCAGCATTGCACTGGAGGTTTTAATAAGGTCAAATGGATTAAAAAATTAAAGAAAAGGAATTTAGATTAGAAAGAAATAATTTTTTTTTTTTTTTATTGAGATAGAGTCTTACTCTGTTGCTCAGACTGGAGTGCAGTGGCACTATCTTGGCTCACTGCAATCTCTGCCTCCCAGGTTCAAGTGATTCTCCCGCCTCAGCCTCCCGAGTAGCTGGGATTACAGGTGTCCACCACCATGCCTGGCTAATTTTTTGAATTTTTAGTACAGACAAAGTTTCACTATGTTGGCCAGCCTGGTCTTGAACTCCTGACCAGGTGATCTGCCCACCTCGACCTCCAAAGTGCTGAGATTACAGGTGTGAGCCACCACACCCAGCCTAAATTTTTCTTTATTCATAGATTAAATAATCTTGTTTAGAGAAAAATCCCAGTGAATACACATGATGATCCAGCCATTCATACGGAAATGCAAAGAACACAGAACAGTCAAAAAGCCATCAAAAAGTTAATGGATTCACATATTCTGATTTCAAAATTTACTATAAAATGTAGTAATCAAGCCAATTTGTACAGATTAATGAAACAGGATTGAGAGTCCAGAAATAAACTCTTAACATTTATGGTAACTGCTTTTCAATAAAGAAGGCAACTCAAAGGGAGAAAAAATAGTCTTTTCGACAAGCATTTCTGTGACAACTGAACATAGTCATGGAAAAGAATGAGCCTGAGAAGAATGAGCAATCCAGTTTTGTTGGGCAGAGTATTTTTAAATATCAATTAGATTAAGTTGGTCATTAGTGCTTTTCAGGTCATCTTTACTGATTTTCTACCTGCTGGATGTAGCAAATTACCGACAGAAATATACGAAAGTTTCCAACTATTACAGTGGATTTACTTCCTTTAGTTCTATCAATTTCTGCCTCATGTATTTTATTGCTCTGTTATCAGGTGCATACACAAGATTGCTTTCTATTCTTGAAGTACTGACCACTTTAACATTAGACAATACCTTTCTTTACTATTGGTAAGTGTTTTTGTCATAAAGTGTATTTTTTTCTGAAATTAATATAGATATTCCAGTCTTCTTTTGATTAGTGTTGGTAAAGTATACCTTTATTCATTCCTTTATTTTTAATCTAGCTGTCTTTATATTGGAAATGAGTTCTTATAGACAACATACAGTTGGGTCTTGGACTCTATCTATCTATCTATCTATCTATAGATCTACCTTTATCTATATCTATAAAAATATATAAAACAGAATATATATATTCTGTTTAATGGCTGCATTTAGATCATTCACATTTTAAGCAGTTATTTATGTGAATGAATTAAATTCTACCATGCTTCTAATTGTTCTATACTCACTGAATTTATTTTTTCCCTCTTTTTCTGCCTTCTCTGATTTAATTGAGCATTTTATATTTCATTTCATCAAAATAATTCATTGTGCTTCATTTAAAAATAATTGTTGCTCTAGAGTTTACAGTATACATTTTAACTAATTTAAGTCTAGCTTTAAATAATGTAGGATACTTACATAACATACTTTACATGAAGTAGTGCAAGTATCTTATGGCAGAGTATTCCCAATTCTTCCTTCTCATTCCTTGTGGCATTTCTGTCATTCATTTATCCAAATGCTACACTCACTCAATGCATTGTACTATTATTTAACTATCATCTTTTAGATAAGTTAAGAATAGAAAACCTGAAATCTATTTGATCTACATTTATTCTACCTATGACATGCTTCCTTTATTTATGTAGATCTAAATTTATGACTTACCATTTTCCTTCTTCATGGAGAAATTTTAACATTTATTACAGACGAGGCCTGCTGGTAATGAATTCCCTTAGGTTTTGTATAAAAGAGTCTTTGTTTCTCCTTCACTTTTGAAGAACCATTGCTCTGGATATAGAGTTATAAATTGGTCTTTTTATTCCTTCAATATCAAGTTTCACTCCACTTTCCTCGTTTACTCGGTTTCTGATGATATGCTTGTTGTAATTCTAATTCTTGTTCTTCTGTATGTAAAGTGACTTTTTTTCCCTTGTGGCTTCTTTCAAGATTTTTCTCTTTCCTTTTCTGTGGTTTTCACATGATGATATTCCCTGCTGTGGTTTTCCTAAGGCATTTGTCCTGCTTGGTATTCTCAGAGCTCTCTGGCACTGTGATTTGATTTCTGTCATTAATTTTAGAAAGTTTTCAGCCATTATTACTTTAAATATTTCCTCTACTGCATTCTCTATTTTTCTCTTTATGGATTCCAATTATGTATGTGTTGCACCTCTTAAATTTTTCACACAGTTCTTGGATGGTCTATGGTGGGATTTTTTTTTTTCATTTTTTTTTTTCTCTTTGCTTTTCAGTTTAGGAAGTTACTGTTGACTAATTATCAAGCTCATTGATTCTATCCTTGGCTGTGTCCAGTCTTCTGATGAGCCCATCTAAAGCATTCTTTATTTGTCTTAGTGTGTTTTGATTTCTAGCATTTACTTTCATCTGGGCTTTCATTATGCATCCATTCTGGCACGGTGTCTACTTTTTCCATTACAACATTTATATGTTAATTATTATTTGAAGTTCCTGCCTGATAATCCCAACATCTGTGTCATATCTGAGTCTGGTTCTGATGGCTATTTTAAAAATCTTTTTGCATGACTTAAATTTTTTTTTCTGAGGAAGCTGAACATGTATCATGTGCTAGAAACTGAAGTACATCAGCTTTTAGTGTAAATATTTATGTTACCTGGGCTAGGAGTTGGGATATGTTTAATGTTTGTGTACTTATATGGCACAGTTGCTCAAGTATCCTTGTTTATTTTTTTTTGTTTTTGTTATTTTGTTTATTTTTTCTCAAGTAATCTGTCTTTTATTGGTAATGCCATTCAGACACATTTTTCTTTTGCTAAACAATTGAAAATAGATTACAGAAATCATATTTTACCTCTAAATGCTTCCGTATGTCATGCATCTTCTCAAACAGAAGTATTCACTACACCTAAAAAAAAATCAACATTATTTCAATATTGTTCATACTCAGATTGCCGCAGTCATTCCTCAAATGTCCGTAGCAGTTTTTGTCTTTCCTATTGACTTTAGACTTCCCTAAGTATTCTTCCTAGAAAGAGTCTGTGCCTTGCAGATCTTTCAGCTATCACCCACTGTTATACTGGAACACTTTTGGTGTGGTGATAGGAAATGAACACGCAAAGCATTCTGTAATTTTACGATTAAATCTTAGTCTTTTAGGGAGACCATGTGTCTGGGCTGTGACTTTCACGAGTGTTTCTCCAGTGCCGCAGCTTTTCCCTCCTGGGTTACTTCCCTTCCTGGCTGCAGTGCTCCCCATCTATTTCTGTGCAGTGTTGACTATAGTTCCACCTTTCCCTGCTCCAACCTGCAGGTGAAACAGGAGAGCTAGGGGCATCTGAATTGAGAGAAATGCCTTTCTCCTGGCATTTCTTTCCCCTGGCTTATCACTGCTTCTCTCTGGAGAGCAAGTGTCATGGGGAAAGGTCTGGGCATATAACCCAGCGACTCCTCTTCCCCTTTCCATGACGGAGCCATGAGAGGGTCTTTCTGAGATCGTCACCATTCCTGGCAGGATTCCTATGGTGGTTCCTCTAAGACTACATTCCCTGGAGTTTCTCATTATTGGGCTGGTCTAACCTCAGTCTTACTCAATTTATCAAAATTACCACTAAAGTATCCATACCAGTTTATGGCTCCAGTGGCTTGTTTTTCAGGTAAGAAGATCATGGCTGTGACTCTCTGTATTCACCTGGCTCTCCAGATTGTGGAGTTGTAGTTTGACTTGTGATCTCAGTTTTCTGATATGTGCAGGACATGTCATTGGATTTCAGTTGTCAGCTTTTTCTTGTTTTAAGTATGTGAGTTACAACTTCCAAGTTCTTTGCATAAAACTGGAAATCCCAGTATGTTCTAATTCATCAAATGCTGGCTTGAGAATGAAAAGTGAGGTTCAGTTCTTGCCTATACCAATGTGGGATTCTGGACAGATAACATCAAGTAGTTTTGCTTTGTCAGAGCACAGCCCATGAGGCAGGAGTACTAAGGCAGGTGGGTCTAACTGCATATTAATCAAAACATATAAAATCACACTTTAAAAAGTGGGCAATAATTTACATTATAGAAGGTTATAATAATTCATTACATGGCTAAAATTCTAGTTTTTTTTTCAACTGGGTGTTTGTATATTGTATTAAGGAGATAAAAATCCAATAAAAGAAACTTACAATTTCACTTATTAATTCAAGTTGAAACAGAAAGGAAGACAAATTACTACTAAAGCACTGCAAGCTCTAGGCAAATAAAAGAGGTTACAAATGCTCAAATCCTTAGGATTCAAAGAGATGGGAGATTCTGTAATTAGTAATAGAACTAGGATAACTCCACACAAGAAGACTGGAAATTGTTCTAGTATGAATTTGAGTTGAATTTCAAATTTCACATAATTGCCCCATTATTAGTTTTCTTTTTCCAGCATGGGGCAGATGAGGAAGTGTTTAATGAACTCAGTTTTGTTATACCACAGGTTAGATTTACCCAAGAATAAGAACCATGTGATTACTCCATTGGCAAACTACTTGATTTGAAGTACAGGGAGTGTTGACAATATTTTAACTTCAAGTTAGATTGTGGAAAGTTCACCTAACGGGACATGGTTCTTTTACCTAGTTGGAAATCTAACAGGGAACCTCTGAAACACTGAGAACACAGCAGAGAAAGAATAATAATTTTGTTGAAACCACTTTACAAATGGAGGTCTCTTCACATTTGTCTTTCTAGTTATTTTCCCCCAGGAAAGGGTTTTTCCTTATATTGCTATTGTTACAAAGCTGCTATTCAGAAGAGAAGTCACTGAGCTTTTATCATCAATGTTCGCCACTAGGAAAGAAAAGGAAAGAAAGTTGATATGGTAGGGCTTGGGTATTCTTATTTTTTTCCTTTTATGAGATTTGAATGTCCGTACTTATCCTAAAGAATAAAAAAACGGAGGGGAGGAGCTAAATAAAATCATCTTCTAAATGCAACTAAATTAACTTACTTCTAATTCAATAAAATTAGAATATCAAAAGATGAAAACTGAAAACTTGTTCTTGTGACCTTTCATGATATTTAGGCATCTGGCTTCTTAGATCAAGTAATCAACACACTAATTAAAACTACATTTTTTTTCGAATGTCAAAACTGTCATCTGCATTTCAATGTTATCATTGTATAAGATTAAAAGAAAAAGAGGTTGTGCATCAGTGAGATCACCATTATAAATTTATCTCAATGACTATGTAGTGGAGACAAAGGCCTTGCAATCCAGGATATGTGGGTACATTTGAGGACGTCTCCAATTTACACATACAGTGATCTAGGTCACTGCATTGAAAGTACCTGGTCAGCCTGCACAGCTGTGGGTAACTTAATCAATCAGAAACCAAGAATCCCTACGGTAGACTCCATGCTTCACAAACAACCACCTGATAGTTTGTTAAACCCATCCCCAGAGAGCCCTGTTCAGTAGGTCTGGGTGGGGCTTGGAGTTTGCCTAAGAGGCTGCAGACCATGCCTGTTGAAGGCAACTTTGCACAGTATTTCTGTGTCTCGTGGCAGCCTTCCTCCTAGGCTGTCTTTTCAAGGGTGATGTTCTAGCAAACAGCCTTGGAAGACAGAGATGGTGTCTCCCTTCAGGCCAGAGGACATATTTGTTTCCTGTCCAGGATAATATATAGTAAGTTCCCTTGGAACCCCATTATAAGACTGAGGTTTCCTAAGCTCAGATTTGCTTGCTGTGAAACAGACCCACTGAGTATGCGACATCCTCCTGAACCATCCCCACTGCCCTTGAGATAGAGGGCAAGAGAAACCGTGCACATGAAGCTTTGACTTCTGGACATTTTTTTTTTTTTTTTTTTCAGTCATTACTGCTTTGAGGTGAAAGCACTACCGACTGTGAACTGAAGACGATTCAAACATTTAGATAAACTTAGTCCTTTAACTATAAAGGCATTACTCTCCAGAGGTATTTGGATATTAGACCTCTTAGATAACAAGATAATTCATTACTATGTGGTCTTAGCAACACATAAAGAAATACAAACCAGGAACTCTTCCTTGTCTCCCCGAGGCTGGCTTAGCTGTCCCTCACCTGTGTTCCTGTGATCTCTAACTTTCCAATTACATATGAAATCAGTAGTTAGTCTATAAACCACCTCTAGCCCCCCAGCACCAGCTGATTCAAGTTAAACCCACAGTTCCCTGAGCTCTGCCACTTACTACATAACTAGCACAGCAGCTGCAGTTTCTCCTTTGTCAAGGGGAGCTAATAACGCTACCTTTCTCTAATTGTCTTAAGGATTTGAGGAAACAATAAAAATGCTTATAAAAGTACCCAGCACAGCATCCAGCCTACAAAAGTGATTATTTTCAAAACTGCTTTTTGACCTTTTGCAACTGAATTGGAAACTACATCTGAGGCCAAGAAGTGCCTGGTTGCTGCCCTGGCTGGTGAGAGTCAAGTCAGAGCCACCGGGAGCAGTTACCCACATCCCGCTGTGGGATCCCCTGGCCGCTTGCAGAGCACGGGCAAAGCAGAAGGCTGGAGGAGGCTCCTGGAGAGGCAGCATCTGTGGATGTTTGAGTTTTGGCTCTCTGCACACCGGTGGGGATTGCCAGAGAAAGCATGAGGCTCCCTGGTCAGCACTGAGGGCAGCCACTTTGTAAAGATACCCCTTTTGTCTTTTAAAGCTGGGAGCCGAAGAGGATCTCCCTGGGCTGTTCGCTTTGTATTTTTTCAATGCTAATCTCTTCCTAGGAGAGGTTACATCACCTACAACACCAACCTTTATTTAGTGCCTGCTGTTGTCGAATGATGGGCCACATACCCCAGCTCTCCCCTGGAGTGCAGGTGGCCGGTGAAGGACTCAGGGAGCACCTTGGCACTTCTCACATGATAAGGAGAGGAACGGATGCGAATCCACACCAGAGGAGGATGGGCGTCTGTGAGAAGCCAGGGTCTGGTGGCTCCTGCCCCGCCACTGCCAGCATCCTTTCAATTCTTCCCGCGGGACCTCCCAGGCTCCACAGCACCCTGCACTGAGGGGCCTTCAGAAACATCCTGCAAGTCACCAGCTCCCCGTCACCTAGAGACGTGGTTTGGATCTGTGTCCCTGCCCAGCTCTCATGTCGAATTGTAATTCCCAATGGTGGGAGGTGGGGCCTGCTGGGGGGTGAATGGATCATGGGGCTGGTTTCTCATTGTTTAATACCATCCCCTTAGCGCTCTGCGAGTGACAGAGTTCTCACGAGATCTGGTGGTTTTAAAGTGGGTGGCACCTGCCGCCTCAATCTCTCTTCTCCAGCCCCCACTTCGCCTTGGGCCCTAAGGGGAAGCTCCCTGAGGCCTCTCCAGGAGCAGATGCTGCCATGCTTCCTGCACAGCCTGGAGAACTGTGAGCCGAGTGAACTTCGTTTCTTCATACATTACCCAGTCTCAGCTTTTTATTTTTATTTTTATTTATTCATTTTTGCGATCTGGGCTCACTGCAAGCTCCGCCTCCCGGGTTCACACCATTCTCCTGCCTCAGCCTCCCAGGGACTAGCTGGGACCACAGGCGCGGCCTCCACGCCCGGATAATTTGTTTGTATTTTTAGTAGAGACGGGTTCCACCGCGTTAGCCAGGATGGTCTCGATCTCCTGACCTCGTGATCAGCCCGCCTTTGCCTCCCAATCAGGTATTTCTTCACAGCAGCACGAGAATGGGCTGATCCACCAAGCAAACCCGTTTGCAGTGGTGCTGAGGCCCCAGCCAGGGACATCAGCGCTGCCCTCTCTCCCTCACAAAACCAGCAGTTCTGGGCCCAGCCAGGGACATCAGCGCTGCCCTCTCTCCCTCACAAAACCAGCAGTTCTGGGCCCAGCCAGGGACATCAGCGCTGCCCTCTCTGCCTCACGAAACCAGCAGTTCTGGGCCCAGCCAGGCACCAGACAAGGCTGAATGGACCTCAGTAGTTGACCGCATGCAGGTGTCCTAGGGAGGAGATGCTGTTTTCAGTGAATCCGTTGAAAATTTGGTAACTTTTTAAAAGCAGGTTTTTGGGTGAATTCCTGTTTTGGAAATATGGGAGGCGAGAGTGCAGCGCGGAGTACCCCCCCCACCCCCCCGCCCCATCTGGAGTTCTGGTTCTACAATCTCTCCACCTGGTGATAACATGATCACCAGGCCCAGGAAACTGGAGGGAAACCCCCTTGGGCCTTCCAGGTGACGGAGTCAGGGCGGTGAGTCTCTGCTTCCTCCCAACCCCAGAAAAGTGTCAGGTGTCCCCCAGCACCACAGCTTGAAAACCTTTGCTCAGCAAATAAGGCAAGTTTTCTGTGATTCAGGGGACTGAGTCACCTTTTTTCGGTGTTAAGCAATTCCTCCCCGTTTTTGTCATTCTCCTTTTCCCAGTAGTCTTAATTTATTCCCAGGTGTATCATACAAAAAGCTGGCAGGCTCCAGTTTCCCGTGGCTTTTCTGGCACTGTTGGTGTTCACCACCCTAATTGCATTTCTGCAGGCAGAGCTTCTGTGGGAATCTCACTCCGGCCTGAATGTTTGTGTCACCCCACATTGATATGTTGAAATCTTCACCCCCAAAGTGATAATTTCAGGAGGTTGGGCCTTTGAGAGGTGGGTCATGAGGGTGGAACCCACATGAATGGTATTAGTCCTTATGACGGAAACCGCAGAGAGCTCCTTCATACCTACCACCACCTGAGGATGCAGCTACTGTGTCAGGAGTTGGTTCCTTCTGGTGGTTCATGGTCTGGATGACTTCAAGAATGAAGCCGTGGACCTTCACAGTGTGTGTCACAGCTCTTAAACGTGGCACAGACCCAAAGAGGGAGCAGCAGCAAGAGTTATTGTGAGGAGTGAAAGAACAAGGCTTAACCACAGCATACAAAGGGACCCAAACACGTTGCTGCTGATGGCTGCAGGTGGCCATCTTTTATTCCCTTATTTGTCCCCACCCATGTCCTGCTGATTGGTCCATTTTACAGAGCACTGATTGGTCCATTTTACAAACCTCTAGCTAGCCACAGAGAGATGATTGGTGCATTTTTACAGAGTGCTGATATGGCGCATTTTACAAACCTCTAGCTAGCCTCAGAGCACTGATTGGTGCATTTTACAATCCTCTTGTAAGACAGAAAAGTTTTCCAAGTCCCCACCTGACCCAGAAATCCAGCTGGTTTTACCTCTCAACTTCATACCATCTTTGAAGATGACTGCCAGCCAGCTACTGCTTGAATTCTGCTCCCTTCCTGCAGCCAGAGTAACAGCCCAAGCTGTCCTTGGGAGGCTGGGTATCATGGCCAGCGATGACACCCCACTGCCCTTTGCTCTCCAGAGAACTGCCGACTTCCAAACAGGAGCTGTGTCCTCTCTGACCAGGGCCAGTGACTGACGTGGGTGCAGAAGCTACCCCAGCACGGTCCTTCACATGGCTCCCATGGGACAGGGCAGAAGCCAGTTTGAGTGTAGACCACCCCCATTCCCCTTTACCTGAGAACATCCCCCACTAAATCAGTTGAACTTGAATACCTGCTTCAGGCTCTGCTTCTAGGGCACCTAGCTCAAGACAAGGGCAAGATTATTTTTAAAGGAAAGCAATCTGGATGTGTTACGAGATTTTGTTTCATTTTTTTTTTGTGGCTGTTTTTCTGATTCATGTTAACTAATTCTGCAATGTGGACAACTGGAAAACAAAGGCTGTCATTTTCAGCAGCACGTGCCATTGTTTCAAAAATTATATTCCTAGCCTTTAATGTTCACTAACAAATAGAAGCTAATATGCTTTCCTGTTAACACAGCACTGATGTAATGACATTCTGTTTGAAAAACGTCATCCACACTAGATAATCACGTGTAAGTCAAATTAAAATGGGTGCATGTATCACGTTATACTTACACAACAGTAACATGTTAAACATTTAAAGCAAGGGAAAAATATTGCAACAAACTATTTCAGATGGCATGGTTTGAGCTTTATATTCTGGTTTGAAAGATTTCATTTCTATAATGGAAAACCCCAATGTTAATATTTGTCTTGAAGAAATACATTAAGTAATTCTCCCATTATCAACAGCAGTGAGAAGAACCTGACATCTGTCAGTCAGGAGGTAATGAGGATGCAGAGCCATTCATATGTCCAGGCCATGGTGATAGGTACACATCCTCTTCCCACTTACAATTCCATATTCAGAGAAATAAATCGGAAGGGAGACCAGACAAAGGCAAGGGAAAACATCCACAGGCGATTGAAAACACCAGTTTAGGCATGACTCCACACAACACCACCCACCTTACCAGCTTTCCCCTTTTCCCCAAGTGGGGGTTTTTCTTTTTTTCCTACCCTTTTGTTCAAAGCTTAAAAAATGACTTGCTTTTAGAAAAAAATTCTGAATGGTAAGGTCAGGTGGGGGGAGAAAAAAGGGTTGTAGATTCACACAGGCACTGGACAGGTGCAGGGAAAGATGACCTTTAAATTCCCTGGCCGGGCACGGTGACTCAGGCCTGTAATCCCAGCACTTTGGGAGGTTGAGGTGGGGCGGGTCACCCAAGGTCAGGAGTTCGAGACCAGCCTGGCTAACATGGTGAAACCCCGTCTCTACTGAAAATACAATAAATTAGCCAGGCATGTGCCTGTAATCTCAGCTACTCAAGAGGCTGAGGCAGAAGAATCCCTTGAACCTGGGAGGTGGAGGTTGCAGGGAGCCAAGATTACACCATTGCACTCCAGCCTGGGCGACAGAGTGAAACTCCATCTAAAAAAAAAAACACAATTCTCTTACCACTCAAAGATGCTCTGACTCCAAGAATTGTGTCTAGACAATGTATTTATGCCTCTCTAAATGGTTACCTCTCTATACTCATTTATTCTTAGTCATTTTCAGTAGTCATTAAAACAATTATTAAATACAAATTTCATTATTCATTGGAAACATGAAATAAACACGAGGTGCTTTATATGATGGTAAAAAAATGCCAAGGAAATTTTTTTTATTAATGACATATTTATAGATCATACAAAACCCGAAGAGAATTAGTATTGGTTCAATTAAAAGGTAATTATTTTTGTTTAAAAACTAGAGTTTGCATTAAGAAAAACAGCTAAATTCTTTTCTGACAAGGGATTTACAGATATTTTTAAACAACCATAAATAAAAATAATTATTAATATATGTTGTTCAATGAAATACTACATATGAAAATTCGATACACAGAACCCTTTATTATTCCTTTTTAGGGTTGCTTAGATGGCAACCAAAGTAGCAACGTGTATCTTTCCTCCTGGGGTAAGAGGTGTACAGGGTAACAATCCAAATAGAACCTTTCCCTAGCAGCGTGAAATGTCTGAAATAATAAATCATGCAGATACAGGTCGATGATCTTGATTTGTTTAACATCGGAGTGTGAAATCAGGAGCCCCTGATATTTTGAGCGCACACAACATGTTACATGAAAGAGGGAAACCACCTCGGGCATAGGCTTCCGTAATCCCCCCTCTGTTGGAAACAGATCACAGCACCACTCCGAAAACTGACCTCAGAAGCCAAGGATTGCCCTGGCCTGCGTGTGGCCGCTGCAGTGCCACTACACAGCCACCCTCCCAGGTTGTCAGCTGCACACACTCCGACCGCTGCCTCCAGGCCAAGCCCAAGTACCATCCTTTCGTCTGTTCAGTCTCGGATTCTGTAAGGCTGATTCAGACGTCTCCTCCTGTTCTCCACCGCACTTCCCACGAGATACATTTCTTTCTTTATTATCATGTTTTGCATGTCTCTGTCTTCCTGGGGAGATGCTTGGGTTCCTAAGGTCAACAAATGTATTTTTTCATGTACGTGTGCCCAGCAGCACGTCTATTGTATACGGGCACTCACTGACAGCTGGAGGAATGAATAACAAACCTACAGCCGAACAAAGATTTCTTGGCAAAGTTCTCCTTGATGTCTTCTGCAGAGCAGGAATGCTGTTATTTTGACTCTTCATGCTTCTGCTGAACTAGAGTAAACAAAGATCTTGTTCATTCCAATAAACTACTTAATTAAGAAGAGTTGTTGAAATGTCAATAAATATTCAAAAGAGAGGCTTTCTGGAGATCATTTGAAATTCAAATTATCTGGCTGTGATAAATGAGAGCTGATGGTAGAGAGATTATTAGTCATTCATCTGCATGTGCTTATTAGTTCCATGGCAGTACTTAGTGTCATGTAGAGAGAGGAAAGGGTGGATAGGAAAGCTCTTGTGAAGCTCATTCGGCCAATGGGCAGGAGAGGAAGGAAGTGTGACTCCTGCCCTTCTAACCCAGTCTATTCACCACAAGCTTCCAGAAACCGATTAGATGTGCGTGCACTCAGGACTGGGCAAGAAGATGTGAAATGAAACATCCTGTGATGGATAGGCCAACACTCTAGGATCAGTGTCAGCTGAAAGCCCACTTTGATCATCGCATCTCATATCAGCTGTTGTCCTCAACCAAATTGTAACCTAAATACCAATTTGAGAACCAATTATGGAAAAAATAAATGTCAATGGCCTGTGTAACTGGGCCTTCCCATTTTTCCACTGCCCCATGCTTTATATTCCACTGATGATCTTGATGCGTTTCCATAAAGGAGGAAAGAGGAAAGGTGGGGTAGGGAATATCTCGTACCTAACATAGTCCAAGCACTTCAGTGATCTCCTCTTGATATGAGGTGGGGATTACCATTCTGTACCAGAGGCAACTGAAGCTCAGTAAGGCTAATTACCTTACCCAGGGTAACACAGCTAGGAAGTGATATGAAACCCAGGTTTCTTAGGGTTCATCAAAGGTTCTTAAATGTAATTTCAGTAACATCTTTTAAAAGAAAAGTTGGGCAAATTTGGTTCTTTGTTTTTATGTACACACATTATTTATCTTCTTTTCCAATACACTTGCAAATAAGTTCTATCCATGAATGAGTTCCTTCAATTTCCAAGAATGTCTTTGAAAGCTATTATTTACAATGTTTATAATTATTTAAATTATAGTAGCTATTTTAAATTTATAAGTTTGAGGATACAAATGTATTGGTTTACTCAGTTTAGTGCACAATTAAAAATGTTACCACATTAAATATCAACACCTCCTCTGGCTACTAAATAGTTCCTAATGTATTATTTACATTCCTTGACAGAAGTGAGGGCACTGCCAACTCTGCCATGTGAACTAAGATTTGAAGCTAAAGTAAACACCTCTGGCTGCTAAATTTCCTCAACACACCATCAATTGTGCTAATATTCAAAAGCAGGCAATAGTATGGGCTGCAGATTAAATTACCTTGCTGACGGCACTCATATCTGATTTGTTTTGTCTCTCATGCTCTTGTAATAAAGAGATTTTACTCCCAAATATCATCACCCATCAAAACTTTCTTTAATATACATTTCTATTTCATAATAACAAGACAAGGTATAAAAAGGAGACCACCCTTGAACTTTTAATTGATCTGCATGTGCTTTTCGTTACTTGCTTTTTGATGTTGACACTTCAGTAACTTAATTGTCTTGTCTTTCACAGAGAAGCCAAACTTCATCTATCTTCCTATTTCTTCAGTGCTGCCTTAAATCAGATGCTTTCTTGAAGCTTACACTTGGTTATTTGTAGTTTATACAACCTTTATATTTGATATTTGGTTATAATGATTACATTGCCACTCAGAACCCTTAATACAGAATTTTGATATTATGTTTATATTTTTAGTTAAATATTATCTCTCTCCTCTCCTTCCTTCTCTCGATGCTCAGAATTAAGTCATTTTAGATTTTCATTGAGCATTGCTTTTTACAGCAACCTTGATAAAACATTTATTTTATTAACATTGCAAAGATTGCTGATGTCCACTTACAAATGTTCCTCTTCTGTTTGATAAGAATAGTACTACTGGAATAAAGATTATATTTACTGGCCAGGTGCAGTGGCTCACGCCTGTAATCCCAGCACTTTAGGAGGCTGAGGCAGGCGGATCACGAGGTTAAGAGTTCGAGACCAGCCTGGCCAATATGGTGAAACCCAGTCTCTCCTAAAAATACAAAAACTAGCCGCACATAGTGGTGCATGCCTGTAGTCTCAGTTGCTTGGGAGGCTGAGGCAGAAGAATCACTTGAACCCATGAGGCAGAGGTTGCAGTGAGCTGAGATTGCGCCACTGCACCCCAGTCTGGGTGTCAGAGCAAGACTCTGTCTCAAAAAAATAATAATAATAAAAAGATTATATTTACCAGTTTCATTTTCATGCAAGTACAAACATGTGACCAGATTGTGGCCACTTATGATACATGTAATTTTTGGATGTGTCATTAAAAGGGGAGTTGTTTAACTTTCTCCCTTCTTCATTTTTCCTGTTGTTTAAAAGTCAGGTTTATGGCTAGCACTCCAGAAGCCATTTAGACCATGAGATACCTTGAGAATAATGAAACAGAGGAAGCCAAAGTTCCTGAAACTTTGGACTGCCATATTTGCCATAGGCATGAAGGTCTCACATTAGACCTTCTGAATGTGAGAAAAATTAAACATATCTTATTAAAACCATTGTTTTAATTTTTTTTACTACCAACCAACTCAATTTTTAACAGCTTTAAGATATAATTAATATATCATAAAATTCATCAATTTAATGTGTACATTTCAACTTTTAAAATATATTCACAAATATGTGCAACTATGACAACAGTTGGCCCTGAGGAACCATTAATCAATCTACTTTTTTCTCTACAGATTTCCCCATTCTGGACTTCCAATGAATGTAATCATATACTATGTGGTCTTTTGTATCTGGTTTCTTTCACTTGTCATGTTTTCTAGGTTAATTCATGTTGAAGCATGTATCAGTACTTCACTCCTTTTCATGGCCAACTAATATTCCATTCTATGGCTATATTCCATTTTATCTATTCATTGATGGACATTTGGGTTATTTTCACCTTTGGGCTATTAATGACTAACGCTGCTATAAATATTTATGTACAAATTTTTGTGTGGGCAAATGTTTTCATATTTCTTGGGCATATACCTATGAGTAGAATTGCTGCATCAAATTTTAATTCTCTGTTTAACCACTTGAGAAACTGCTAGACTGCTTTCCAAAGTGGCTACACCATTTTACATTCCTACCAGTAGTGTATACGGGTTCCGATTCCCCACATCCTTGCCAGCACTTGCTCTGTGACTTTTTCTTCTAACTATCCTAGCGCATACGAAGTGTATTTCATCGTGGTTTTAGTTTGCATTTCTCCGATGACTAATGACATTGAGCATCTTTTCAAGTGCTTATTGGTCATTTGTATTTCTCTGTAATAGAAGAGTCTATTGAAATGCTTTGTCCATTTTTAAATTAGTTCATTTGTGTTTTTATTATGGAGTTATGACAGTTCTCTATATATTCTGGATACAAGTCCTTTTAGATACAGTATTCGCAAATGTTTTCTTCCATTCTGTGGGTTGTCTATTCACTTTTTTGCTGATGTTCTTTGAGTCACAAGAGTTTTTAACTTAATAGTGCAATTTATCTAATTTTGTTGTTTGTGCTTTTGGTGTCATATCTAAAAATCCTTCAAATACAAGGTTGTAAATATTTATCCCATGTTTCTGCTAAGAGTTTTACAGCTTTAACTCTTATGTTTAGATCTTTGGTCTATTTTTGGTTAATCTTGGCATATGGTGTAAGGTAAGGGTCCATTTTCACTTTTTTTCATGACAATTCAACCGTTCTCACGCCACTTACTGAAAAGACCATTCTAATTTTTCTAATTTTATTTTCTGAATTGTTTGTTGCATATATAGAGACATAGAATTTTTGTGTGTTGATCTTATATCCTATAACCCTGCTGAACTAATTACCAGTTTTATTAATTTTTTAGTGAATTCATTAGGATTCTGGGCATATGATCATGTCATCTGCAAATAAAGTTGCTTTGCTTCTTCTTTTCCAAGCTGGATGCCTTTTATTTTTCACTTGGCTAATTGTCCTGGCTAAAACCTCCTTTACAGTGTTGAATATATGTAGCAAAAGAAGACATCATAGAC
Organism: Chlorocebus sabaeus; assembly: GCF_047675955.1. Taxonomy (NCBI): domain Eukaryota; kingdom Metazoa; phylum Chordata; class Mammalia; order Primates; family Cercopithecidae; genus Chlorocebus; species Chlorocebus sabaeus. The sequence continues at coordinate 2,208,380 of NC_132929.1, read as the reverse complement.
TTGCTCCTGATATTAGAGGAAAAGCACCTGCTCTTTTATCATCCAGTCTGATGTTAGCTGTGGTATTTTGTAGATATCGTTTGTCAGGTTGAGGGATTTTCTTTCTTTTTCAGTTTTTTTTTTTTAATATGAATAAGTGTTGGATTTTGTCAAATGCTTTTTATACATTTCAGATAATCATGTGATTTTTTTTATTATATTGATATAATCTATTACATTAATTTATTTGTGGGTGTTAAACCAACCTTTGATTTCTGAGATAAATCCCACTTGGTCATGGTGCATTTTTTTAAATATGCTGCTTGGTTTGGTTTATTAAAATTTTGTTGAGAAATTTTGAATCTATATTCATAAAATATATTGGTCTATAGTTTTCTTTTAAAATATCTTTCATTTTGGCATCAGGGAAATACTGAAATCATACAATGATTTGGGAAGATTTTCTCCTCTTCTACTTTTTGGAAATGTTGGTGAAATTTTGACATTACTTTTTCTTTAAATGTTTGGTAGAATTCAGCAATGATATACCATCTGGGCCTGGGACTTTTTGTGGGTAATTTTAAAAATTAACAATACAATCTCTTTGCTTGTTATAGGTTTATTCAGATTGTCTGTTTCTTCTTGAGTCACTTCTGGCAGTTTGCTTCTAACAATTTGTCCATTTCATCTAAGTTATCTCATTTTTTAGTGTGCAATTATTCATGGTTTTCCTTTAAAATTCTTTTATTTCTGCAAAATAAATAGTAACATCTCCTATTTCATTTCTGATTCTAGTCATTTAACCAGTCTCTCTTTTTTTCTTGGTAAATTCGTCTAAAGTTTTGTCAATTTTGTTGACCTTTTCACGGACCACCTTTTGGTTCCATTGATTTCCCGCATCCAAATTTAATTATTACTAGTGGAGACAATCAGCTTCATTTAATGATTTATAATTGCAGGAAGCATATTCAGAGTGAGATCTGATGCTCTGTGAGCTATCTCCACAAATAACCATTTGTGTCTTTAATAGACGGGGCAGGAAGCAGGACTTTATCTACCAAAGATGCAAGCTAAAGTTTGTTTCCCTTTAGTTCATGTTTACTTATTATTTGGAGAAATAATACCATATTTTTCTGTGAAGGTAATGTATATAAAGCTTGTAAATCAGTCAACAAACAGAGTAGATCCCACAAAACAGCTTTTTTTCTCTTTCCATTGGGAGGTTTATTCTTTTGTGAGTGAGGGATTACCAGCGGAGTAAGTCCAGCACTGACTCGTGCGCTTTCAGGTCAGTAAGATAACTCCAGCTCCAAAGCACTGATACTAAATTGTTTTGACTTGGGTTATTTTAAAATGTAAAATTGGAATTTTGATTCTAAATCTTGCTTTTAAGCTTATCTTCTAAAGGAACTTTTGACTGCCCTAAAGGAGTTACTAGCTTTAGTTGGGTAAAGCTATGGCCAGATACAGATTTGATGGAAAAAGACCATTCTAACTCAATGTGGTATGGTGGAAAATTTTACTGTGCTCAGTCCACAGTAGTGAAAATAATAATAATTATTCAAAGGGAAAATCCTTTTGGGACTTAAGACTGGAATGTGATTTTACCTAAAAAGCTAGATTCTGAACCATTTGCTTCTGATTACAGGTTCATCTAAACATAGGATCTGAAATTTTTTTTCTATAAATGCCAGAAAGTGAATATTTTAGGTTTTACAAGCCATACAATCTCTGAAACAAGTACTCAGTTTTGCCATTGTAGCATAAAGGCAGCTATAGACAAATACATAAATAAGTGAGTAAGGCTGTGTTCCAATAAAACTTTATTTTCAAAAACTGATACTGCTGGACTTGGCTCACTGGCTGTCGTTTGCCAAACCCTAATTTATTGAACTATATAACCAAGGCAAATGTATCAATAAGCCTTCTGGCTTATCCTCAAAAGATGTCTCTTTATAATTTTCTAAAAAATATATCCAAAACAACCTCAAACAAACATGTAAAATTAAGAGTCTCATTCTCTACCCTTGAATTATGTTTTCTAAAAGTCTCAAATCAATTTGGCAGACCCAGCACAAGTACTTGGGTCCCCTCCTTCATAACACCTCATTAAACTGAGATTATTAAAAGGAATATGCACATCACAGTGAAGTTAACCATCAGTGGCCAACTGATTTCCACTAAACTTTTAGAGGAGAAAAGTGGATGGTAACCTGTTGATGACTAACATGAATAAAATACTCCCAGAACATAAAACAGAGCATTGCATCCAAGAAGAAAACTGATTCACTCCAAGTATGAACATAAAGAATGTTATCAGAATGAGAAAGAGGTGTCCAAAAAGCTGAGAAGTAATTGGAGACCTTTGTTTGGAACTATCAGTCCCATTGGGTCTCCACACTCACCACCATCCTGTTGTCTTCCCTCCAACCCATGCATGATGTATTTTATTACCGGAATGAAAGAAGCAAACAAACAGATAAACAACAACAACAAAATCTTCAGACATTTTAAATAAAGACATTTAAATATAATTACCAATGAAGAACTAGCCTTCTAAAGAGGGCTTAAGGAGCCCAGAAAAGAAAAGCCTTTTTTATTCTGAGATAGGGGATCCCCACCACTTAGGTCAGCTTTCTGTTTACTAACCTTAAAATAAAACATGTCTGCTGAAATCCCAGAAACATATCCAGACCTTTTATTTACTCTTAGTAAATTATAAAAGATAACCACACGACATATGATAAAGATAACCACATGTGCTAACACAAAATTATGAGAAAACTACCACAAAAACTCAAACCAGTATGCACTTTAAAATAGAAATGGATCACAAAGGTCACCATTCAGTCTTAGAATGAAAACCACTGACAGGAGGGGAATAAACGACCACAGTGAATTAAATAAAAGAGAAAAAATAGCATTAAAAATAAATCCTTTGTGGATAAAAAAAATTATTACTATTCTTGGAGACAGGTAAGAAAATATAGACTACATAAATCAAGAATAGGATAACATTAATTTAGGAGGCCAAGAAAGGAGGATCACTTGAGGCTAGCAGTTTGAGACCAGCCTGAGCAACATAGCAAGACCCCATTTAGAAAAAAAAAAAAATTAGCCAGGCATGGTGGCACACCCCTGTCATCTCAGCTACTCAGGAGGCTGAGGTGGGAAAGTCACCTGAGCCCAGGAGTTCAAGGTTAGACAGTGAGCTCTGGTCATGCCACTGCACTCCAGCCAGGACAACAGAGTGAGACACTGCCTCTATAGCAAAAGCAAACAAACAAGAACCCACAAAGGGCCACAAAGGATAGGCTGATATAACAACAGCATAATCAGAAAAAATAATTACCTGACCATATCAGCTTTAAATGTGAATGCTCTACACCTACCAATTAAAAGGCAGATATTGTCACATTGGATTAAAAAAAAAAGCAACTGTATGTACCTATGAGACCCAACTGTATGTGCCTACAGGAAATGTACTTTAAAATAAAGACACATATAGCTTCACAGTAAATGGATAGAGACTGCTATAGTGGCTCATGCCTGTAATCCCAGCACTTTGGGAGGCTGAGGCAGGCAGATCACCTGAGGTCAGGAGTTTGAGACCAGCCTGGCCAACATGGTGAAACACTGTCTCTACTAAAAACACAAAAATTAGCTAGGCATGGTGGCACACGCCTGTAGTCCCAGCTACCTGGGAGGCTGAGGTAGGAGAAGTGCTCGAAACCAGGAGGCGAAGGATGCAGTGAGCCGAGATCACACCACTGCACTCCAGCGTGGGTGACAGAAAGAGACTCTGTCAAAAAAAAAAAAAAAAAAAAAAAAGGAATGAATAGAAAAATATATATCATACTAACACGAAGCAAAAGAGAGCTGAAGTGGTCATATCAATATTAGACATTGTACAATTCAGAGCAAAGAAAATTGGCAAAGATAAAGGGGGGCATTTTGTAATATTAAATAAGTAAGTCATTAAGAGGATATAACAATCCTAAATGTAAAGCACCTGGTAATAGGACTTCAAAATACATGAAACAAAACCTAATAGAAATGCAATAAGAAATAGCCAAATAAACAATTATAGGCAGAGATTTCAATACAACTCTCTCAACAGTCACAAAGATAAGTTGACAGAAAATCAATAAGGATATAGAAAACTTGAGCAATACTATCACCTAAGGTGACCAAATTGACATTTATAGAACACTCCATCCAACAACAGAATATACATTCTTCTTGGGGGCTCAAGAAACATGACAAGATAGGCCATATTCTGAGCCATAAGACAAACCTTGATACATCTAAAAGCATCCAAGCAATTTCCTGTGTGTTCTCTGACCAAGATGGAACCAAATTAGAAAGATCTGGAAAATGACCAAATATTTGTTAACTACTTAAAACCAATTCAAAATAACTGGTAGATCAATGAGGATGTCGAAAGGTAAATTGGAAAATATTTTGAACAGCATAAAGATGACAATACAACAAATACAAATGTGTGGGATGCCACTAAAGTAGTACTGAGGGTGGTATTTATAGTCCTAAACATCTATATTAAAAAGGGAGAGAAGTCCCAAATCAATGTCCTCTGCTTATACTTTAAGAAACTAGAAAAAGAAGAGCAAAATAAATTGAAATTTGAAAGAAAGGAAATAAAGATCAGAGTAGAAATGAATGAAATAGAATACAAAAAATAGAAAAATCAACAAAACCAAAACCTTTTTTGAAAAAAATAAGTAAAATGCTAAATCTTTAGCCAGACTAATCAGAATAAAAAGAGATAAGAGACAGATCACAACATCAATAATGAAAGTAGTAATATCATTACATATTTTATAGATATTTAAAGGATAATCAGGGAATCTTATGAACAACTTCACAACAACAAATTCAACAACCTCAATTAAATGGAAAGATTCCCTGAGAACTACAAACTAGCAAAGCTTATTCAAGAAGAAACAGATTACTTAAGTAGTCTTTTAGCTGTTTAAAAAATTTGAGTTTTGATTCCCTGGGAAAGATGGCTGAATCAGAACAGCTCTGGTCTGTGGCTCCCGGCAAGATCAACTCAGAAAGCAGGTGATTTCTGCCTTTCCAACTGAGGTACCTGGTTCATCTCATTGGGGCTGGTTAGACAGTGGGTGCAGTCCACAGAGGGCAAGCAGAAGCAGGGTGGGGCGTTGCCTCACCCAGGAAGTGCAAGGGGTTGGGGAACTTTCTCCCCTAGCCAAGAGAAGCCATGAGGGACTGTGCCTGCCATGAAAGATGGTGTTATCTGGCCCAGATACTAGGCTTTTCCCACAGTCTTCGCAACCCACAGACCAGGAGATTCCCTCGGGTGCCTACATCACCAGGGCCCTGGGTTTCAAGCACAAAACTGGGCAGCCATTTGGGCAGACACCAAGCTAGCTGCAGGAGTTTATTTTCATACCCCAGTGGCAGCTGGAACACCAGCGAGACAGAACCGTTCACTCCCCTGGAAAGCAGGCTGAAGCCAGGGAGCCACGTGGTTTTGCTCAGCAGATCCCACCCTCTAGGAGCCCAGCAAGCTAAGATCCACTGACCTGAAATTCTCGCTGCCAGCACAGTACTCTGAAGTTGACCTAGGATGCTCGAGCTTGGTGTGGGGAGGGGTAGCTGCCATTACTGAGGCTTGAGTAGGCCGTTTTCCCCTTATAGTGTAAACAAAGCTGCCGGCAGTTTGGACTGGGCAGAGCCCACCGCAGTACCTCAAAGCCGCTGTAGTCAGACTGCTTCTATAGATTCCTCCTCTCTGGGCAGGGCATCTCTGAAAGAAAGGCAGCAACCCCAGTCAGGGGCTTATAGATAAAACTCCCAACTCCCTGGGACAGAGCACCTGGGGGAAGGGGTGGCTGTGGGCACAGCTTTAGTAGACTTAAACGTTCCTGCCTGCTGGCTCTGAAGAGAGCAGCAGATATCCCAGCACAGCGCTCGAGCTCTGCTAAGGGACAGACTGCTGACCGCCACCTCAAGTGGGTTGCTGACCCCTGTGCCTCCTGACAGGGAGATGCCTCCCAGCAGGGGTTGACAGACACCTCATATAGGAGAGCTCTGGCTGGCATCTGGCGGGTTCCCCTCTGGGATGAAGCTTCCATAGGAAGGAGCAGGCAGCAATCTTTGCTGTTCTGCAGCCTCCGCCGGTGACAGCAAGGCAAACAGGGTCTGGAGTGGACCCCCAGCAAACTCCAGCAGACCTGCAGAAGAGGGGCCTGTTAGAAGGAAAACTAACAAACAGAAAGCAAGAGCATCAACATCAACAAAAAGGATGACCATGCAAAAACTCCATCCGAAGATCACCAACAGAAAAGACCAAAGGTAGATAAATCCACGAAGATGAGGAAAAACCAGCACAAAAAGGCTGAAAATTCCAAAACCAGAATGCTTCTTCTCCTCCAAAGGATCACAACTCCGTGCCAGCAAGGGAACAAAACTGGACAGAGAATGAGTTTGATGGATTGACAGATGTAGGCTTCTGAAGGTTGGTAATAACAAACTCCTTCAAGCTAAAGGAGCATGTTCTAACGCAATGCAAGGAAGCTAAGGAACTTGATAAAGGTTAGAAGAATTGCTAACTAGAATAACCAATTTAGAAAAGAACATAAATGACCTGATGGAGCTGAAAAACACAGCACAAGAACTTCGTGAAGCATATACAAGTATCAATAGCCAAACTGATCAAGTGGAAGAAAGGATATCAGAGATTGAAAATCAACTTAATGAAATAAAGCATGAAGACAAGATTAGAGAAAAAAAGAACAAAAAGGAATGAACAAAGCCTCCAAGAAATATGGAACTATGTGAAAAGACCAAACCTACATTTGACTGTGTACCTGAAAGTGACGGGGAGAATGGAACCAAGTTGGAAAACACACTTCAGGATACTATTCAGGAGAACTTCCCCAACCTAGCAAGACAGGCCAACATTCAAATTCAGGAAACATGGAGAATACCACAAAGATACTCCTTAAGAAGAGCAACCCCAAGATACATAATCGTCCGATTCACCAAGGTTGAAATGAAAGAAAAAATGTTAAGAGCAGCCAGACAGAAAGGTCGGGTTACCCACGGAGGGAAGCCCATCAGACTAACAGTGGATCTCTTGACAGAAACTCTACAAGCCAGAAGAGAGTGGGGGCCAATACTCAACATTCTTAAAGAATTTTCGACCCAGAATTTCATATCCAGCCAAACTAAGCTTTACAAGTGAAGGAGAAATAAAATCCTTTACAGACAAGCAAATGCTGAGGGATTCTGTAACCACTAGGCCTGCCTTACAAGAGCTTCTGAAGAAAGCACTAAATACAGAAGGGAAAAACCGGTACCAGCCACCGCAAAACAAACCAAAATGTAAAAGCCATCAACACTATGAAGAAACTGCATCAACTAATGGGCAAAATAACCAGCTAGCATCATAATGACAGGATGGAAGTCACACATAACAATACTAATCTTAAATGGAAACAGACTAAATGCCCCAATTAAAAGGTACAGATTGGCAAACTGGATAAAGAGTCAAGACCCATCATTGTGCTGTATTCAGGAGACACATCTCACATGCAAAGACACACACAGACTCAAAATAAAGAAATAGAGGAAGATTTACTAAGCAAATGGAAAGAAAAAAAAAAGCAGGGGTTGCAATCCTAGTCTCTGATAAAACAGACTTTAAATCAACAAAGATCAAAATAGACAAAGAAGGGCATTACATAATGGTAAAGCAATCAATGCAACAAGAAGAGCTAACTGTCCTAAATATATATGCACCCAACACAGAGCATCCAGGTTCATAAAACAAGTTCGTAAGACCTACAAAGAAACTTAGACTCCCACACAATAATAGTGGGAGACTTTAATACCCCACTGTCAATATTAGATCAATGAGACAGAAAATTAACAAGGATATTCAGGACTTGAACTCATCTCTGGACCAAGCGGACCTAACAGACATCTACAGAGCTCTCCACCTCAAATCAACAGAATATACATTCTTCTCAGCACCACATAGCACTTATTCTAAAATCAACCATGTAATTGGAAGTAAAACACTCCTCAGCAAATGCAATAGAACAGAAATCATAACAGTCTCTTGGACCACAGGGCAATCAAATTAGAACTCAGGATTAAGAAACTCACTCAAAACTGCACAACTACATGGAAACTGAACAACCTCCTCCTGAATGGCTAGTGGGTAAATAATGAAATTAAGGCAGAAATAAATAAGTTCTTTGAAATCAATGACAACAAAGACACAAAGTACCAGAATCTCTGGGACACAGCTAAAGCAGTGTTTAGAGGGAAATTTATAGCACTAAATCCCACAGGAGAAAGTGGAAAAGATCTAAAATCAACACCTTAACATCACAATTAAAAGAACTAAAGAAGCAAGAGCAAACAAATTCAAAAGCTAGCAGAAGACAAGAAGTAACTAAGATCAGAGCAGAACTGAAGGAGATAGAGATATGAAAAACCCTTCAAAAAATCAATGAATCCATGAGTTGGTTTTTTGAAAAGATTAACAAAATAGACCACTAGCCAGAGAAAAGACAGAAAAGGAAGAAAAGAAGAGAATAAAAATAAAAGTAGAGAAAAAAACAAAAGAAAAGAGAGAAGAATCAAATAGACACAATAAAAAATGATAAAGGGGAGATCACCACTGATGCCACAGAAATACAAACTGCCATCAGAGAATACTGTAAACACCTCCATGTAAATAAAGTAGAAAATCTCGAAGAAAATGGATAAATTCCTGGACTCACACATCCTCCCAAGCTAAACCAGGAAGAAGTCGAATCCCTGAATAGACCAATAACAAGTGAAATTGAGGCAGTAATTAATAGCCTAGCAACCAAAGAAAGCCCAGGACCAGATGGCTTCACAGCCGAATTCTACCAGAGGTACAGACAGGAGATGGTACCATTCCTTCTGAAACTATTCCAAATAATAGAAAGAGAAAGACTCCTCCCTAACACATTTCATGAGGCCAGCATCATCCTGATACCAAAACCTGGCAGAGACACATACACAAAAAGAAAATTTCAGGCCAAAATCCCTGATGAACTTTGATGCAAAAATCCTCAATAAAATACTGGCAAACAAAATCCAGCAGCACATCAAAAAGCTTATCTATCCCAATCAAGTCAGCTTCATCCTTAGGATGCAAGGCTGGTTCAACATATGCAAATCAACAAATGTAATTCATCACATAAACAGAACCAGTGACAAAAACCATATGATTATTTCAATAGATGCAGAAAAGGCCTTCGATAAAATTCAACACCCCTTCATGCTAAACACACTCAATAAACTAGGTATTGATGGAACATATCTCAAAATAATAAGAGCTGTTTATGACAACCCACAGTCAATATTATACTTAATGGGCAAAAGCTGGATGCATTCCCTTTGAAAACCAGCACAATGCTGGGCACGGTGGCTCAAGCCTGTAATCCCAACACTTTGGGAGGCAGAGGTGGGTGGATCACGAGGTCAGGAGCTCGAGACCACCCTGGCTAACACGGTGAAACCCTGTCTCTACTAAAAAATACCAAAAAAAAAAAAAAAAAGAAAACTAGCCGGGCAAGGTGGTGGGCGCCTGTAGTCCTAGCTACTTGGGAGGCTGAGGCAGGAGAATGGCATAAATCCAGGAGGCAGAGCTTGCAGTGAGCTGAGATCCGGCCACTGTACTCCAGCCTGGGTGACAGAGCGAGACTCCATCTCAAAACAAACAAACAAACAAACAAAACTGGCACAAGACAAGCATGCCCTCTCTCACCACTCTTATTCAACATAGTATTGGACATTCTGGCCAGGGCATACAGGCATACAGGCAAGAGAAAGAAATAAAGCATATTCAAGTAGGAAAAGAGGAAGTCAAATTATCTTTGTTTGCAGATTACATGATTATATATTTAGAAAGCTTCATCATCTCAGCCCCAAAACTCCATAAGCTGATAAGCAACTTCAGCAAAGTCTCTGGATACAAATCAATATGCAAAAATCACAAGCATTCCTGTACACCAATAATAGACAAACAGAGAGCCAAATCATGAGCAACCTCCCATTCACAACTGCTACAAAGAGAATAAAATACCTAAAAATACAACTTATGAGGGATGTGAAGGACCTCTTCAAGAACTACAAACCACTGCTCAAGAAAATAAGAGAGGACACAAACAAATGGAAAAACATTCCATGCTCATGCATAGGAATAATCAATATCGCGAAAATGGCCATACTGCCCAAAGTAATTTATAGATTCAATGCTATTCCCCTCAAGTTACCATTAACTTTCTTCACAGACCTAGAAAAACTACTTTAAATTTCATATGGAACCAAAAGTTAGCCCATATAGCCAAGACAATCTTAAGGAAAAAGAACAAAGCTGGAGACATCACGCTACCTGACTTCAAACTATGCTACAAGGCTACAGTAACCAAAACAGCATGGTACTGGTACCAAAACAGACATATAGACCAATGGAATAGAACAGAGGCCTCAGAAATAACACCACACATCTACAACCATCTGATATTTGACAAATGTGACAAAAACAAGCAATGGAGAAAGGATTCCCTATTTAATAAATGGTGTTGGGAAAACTGGCTAGCCATATGCAGAAAACTGAAACTGAACCCCTTCCTTACACCTTATACAAAAATTAACTCAAGACAGATTAAAGATTTAAATGTAAGACCTAAAACCATAAAAACAAAGAAGAAAACCTAGGCAGTACCATTCAGGACATAGGCATGGGCAAAGAATTCATGACTAAAACACTGAAAGCAATGGCAACAAAAGCCAAATTTGACAAATGGAACCTAATTAAACTAAAGAGCTTCTGCACAGCAAAAGAAACTATCATCAGAGTGAACAGGCAACCTACAGAATTGGGAGAGAATTTTTGCAATCTATCATCCAACAAAGTGCTAATATCCAGAATCTACAAGAAACTTAAAGAAATTTACGAGAAAAAAAAACAAAGAACTCCATCAAAAAGTGGGCAAAAGATATGAATGACACTTTTCAAAAGAGGACATTTGTGCGGCCAATAAGCATATGAGAAAAAGCTCACCAATGGTCATTAGAGAAATGCAAATCAAAACCAAAATGAGATACCATCTTGTGCCAGTTAGAATGGTGATCATTAAAAAGGAAACAACAGATGCTGGAGAGGATGTGGAGAAAGGAAAGCTTTTACACTGTTGGCGGGAGTGTAAATTAGTTCAACCATTGTGGAAGACAGTGTGGTGATTCCTCAAGGATCTAGAACTAGAAATACCATTTGACCCAGCAATTCCATTACTGTGTATATGCCCAAAGGATTATAAATCACTCTACTATAAAGACACATGCACATGTATGTTTATTGTAGCAGTATTCACAATAGCAAAGACTTGGAACCAACCCAAATGCCCATTATTGTTAGACTGGATAAAGAAAATGTGGCACATATGCACCATAGAATACTATGCAGCCATAAAAAACATGAGTTCATGTCCTTTGCAGGGACATGGATGAAGCTGGAGACCATCATTCTCAGCAAACGAACACAGGAACAGAAAACCAAACACTGCATGTTCTTACTCATAAGTGGGAGTTGAACAATGAGAACACGTGAACACAGGGAGGGGAACATCACACACCAGGGCCTGTCAGGGGGTTGGGGGCTAGTGGAGGGATAGCATTAGGAGAAATACCTAATGTAGATGATGGGTTGATGGGTGCAGCAAACCACCATGGCACATGTATACCGATGTAACAAACCTGCATGTTCTGCACATATATCCCAGAACTTAAAGTATATATACGTGTATGTATATGTGTGTGTGTATATAATGTATATAAACCTTGAGTTTTTGGTTCAAAAGTTTGCCATAGGCTGGGAGCAGTGGCTCACACCTGTAATCCCAGTACTTTGGGAAGCTGAGGTGGGCAGATCACTTAAATTCATGACTTCAAGACCAATCTGGACAACATGGTGAAACCTGGTCTCTACCAAAAATACAAAAAATTAGCCAGGTGTGGTAGTGCCTGCCTGTAGTCCCAGCTAGTTGGGGGGCTGAGGGAGGGGCATCACTTGAGCCCAGGATGTTGAGCCTGCAGTGAGCTATGATGGTGCCATTGTACTCCACCCTGAGTGATAATGAGACTGTCTCAACAACAACAAAAAAGCTTCCTATAAAGAAAACCCAAGTGATGAGATGGCTTTAATTTACTAAATATTTAAGAAAAAAATACCAATTTTACACAAACATTTCATCAATATTGAAAATGCAGTCTTTGAAGCCACCATCAGTTGATACTAAAACTGGATATAGACATCACAAGAAAAGAAGTTATAGACCACTGTCACTCATGGACAAGCAGTTTTTTATAAATTTTAACAAACCAAATCCAAAACTATGTAAAAAGGACAATACATCATGACCAAGTGGGGTACAGCCCAAGAATGCAAGATGGGCTTTACATTCAAAAACCAATCAATATAATTCATCATATGAAAAAACAGAAAAACAGCTTTGCCATCAACTCATTAGGAGTAGAAGCATTTGAAAAAATCTAAGATGCATTCCTGATGAAATGCACTCAGAAAATTAAGACGAGAAGGGAACTTTCTCAATCTCATAAAGGGTGTGTATGAAAATCCTACAGCAAACACTAACTTAATTGTGGGAGGCAAAATGCTTTCTCTGTCAGGTCAGAAACCCGGCCAGAACATGATTGCCATTTCTATCCAGCATTGTACTGGAGGTTCTTGCTGATGAACTAAAGCAAGAAACAGAAATAAAAGGCATCCAGACTGGCAAGAAAAAATTAAAATTATCTTTATTTAGAGACAACAATACTGTCTTTGTAAAAAATCTGAAGGAGTCACTTTAAAGAGCTACTAGAACTAATTAGTGAGTTTAGTAATATTTCAAAATACAGGCCAATATACAAAAGTCAACTGCATTTCTACAGACCAGCAACAATGAGAAATTGAAATTTTAAAATTAGCATTTACAGTAACACTCCTAAACATAAAATAACAGGAATAAATCTGACAAAAGGTATACAAGGTCTCTACATTGAAAACTGAAAACTAGCTGGGCGCGGTGGCTCATGCCTGTAATCCCAGCACTTTGGGAGGCCAAGGTGGGCAGATCACCTGAGGTCGGGAGTTCGAGACTAGCCTGTCTTTACTAAAAATACAAAATTAACTGGGTGTGGTGGTGCATGCCTGTAATCCCAGCTACTTGAGAGGCTGAGGCAGGAGAATCACTTGAACCCAGGAGGCGGAAGTTGCGGTAAGCCGAGATCGTGTCATTGCACTCCAGTCTGGGCAACAAGAGCAAAACTCCGTCCAAAAAAAAAAAAACCCAAAAACTGTTGCTGAGAGAAATGTTAAAGCACTTAAACTAGTGGTTTTCAGTCAATTTTTTTTTTTTTTTTTTTTTTTTTTTTTGCTTCAGGGGACATTTGGCAATGTCTGGAAACATTTTTGGTTGTCACACCTGGGGCTGGGGAAAACAAGTTATGCAGCTGGAATCTAATGAGTGGAGGCCAGGGATGCTGCTGAACAGTTCCCCACCACAAAAGTTACTCAGTCCAAAATGTCAACGTGCCACGGCTGAGAAACCCTGGCATGGTGCACAGTGCAGGGGTAAATAGTGTTTATGGGCCAGGAGACTTAACATTGTTAGGGTGCCAGTTCTCCACAAATCTATAAATCCAATGCAGTGCCAATCAAATTCCCAGAAGGCTTTTATTTGTGTGTGTATATTGCCAAGCCAGTTCTAAATTTCATAGGGAAATGAAAAGGTCCTAAAATAGCTGAAACCGGTTTGAAAAAGAATAACAAATGGGATAAACTAACACCACATGACTGTAAGCCTTTATTATAAAACCACAGAGGTCGAGGCAGCGTGATCTTGACTGCAGCATAGCCATGCGGAACACGAGAGTCTAGATATGAACCAACATCTATATATATGGACAACTGATTTCCAGCAACGATGCAAAGTCAATTCAGTAGGGAAAGCAAAGTTGTTTCTTTTTTAACAAGTGGTGTTTAACAATTGGGTATGCATATGTAGAAAATGAACTTTCATTTATATCTCACAGTATATGCAAACGTTAACTCAAAATGTATCATAAGTCTAAATGTGATACCTAAAACTATAAAGCTTCTAGAATAAAACATAAGGAAAATTCTTGGGGACCTTTGGTCAGGAAAAGATTTCTTAAATACAATACCAAATGCATAACCCGTAAGAGAAAAATAATTTGGGCTTCATCAAAATTAAAAACTTATACTCTCTGAAAAACTGTTGGGAGAATAAAAAGAGAAGCCAAGGAATAGGAGGGAAAAGTCACAAAGCAAAGCATATATCTTATAATGGATTTGTATCCAAAATATGTAAAGAACTCTCAAAACACAATAAGAAACAAACCAATTAAAATGGACAGAAGACATAAACAGGCAAGTAAACATAAGGAAAGATGTTTAATATCAATTAATAATAAAACACCAATTGCAACTAAAAGAAATACCACTACACAACTCTTAGAATGGCTAAAATTTGAAAGACTGACCACATCAAGTGTTGGAGAATATGTGGAGGAATTGACATTCTCATACACAAATGGTAAAATGTGCAATGGTGAAACTAGTTTGAAAAACAGTTTGGTAGTTTCATAAAAGGTTAAACATATACCACCAGAAGATCCTTTCTTGTGTCTTTACCCTAGAAAAATGAAAGCATTTCACTTCTCGGCCTTTTAGCTAAGATCTAGTGAAAAATAAAAGCACAGAAGTATGCAAAGACTTGTGCATGGATGTTCATAGCAGCTTTATATTGAAGAGTCAAAAAGTAGAAACAACCCAAATGTCTGTCAACAAGTGAATGGGTAACAAATTGTTGTATAGTCATACAATGCAGACAACTCAGTGATAAAACTGAGCTGCTGATCACACAACAACATGGATGAATCTTGAGTGTGTACTATTTGATTTCATTTATATAAGATTTTAGAAAACACAAACTTATCCCTAGTGTATTAATTGTTGAAAGCACATGTGTTGTTGCTTGGAGACAGGATTAGGAGGCTTAGAGTGGGGTGGAGATATTATAAAGTGGTGCTAGTAAAATTTTGGTGGGGACGAATGTTTTCTATTTTGATTGTGAGGACTGTTTAATGATGTCAAAGTTGATTAAATTGCACACTTTAAATATGTGTGGTTTTTGAGTGTCATTTATAATTTTAAAATGCCATTTAGAAAATAAAATAGAATTGTTGAAAGATAAAAACAATTTCCCAGAAAACATAGCTAACAGAAAAAAGATCTAGAACAGGACAGAAAGACTATGTATTAAGAATCAAACCATAAAGTGCAAAATCAGATTAGTAAGAGGCAGAAGAAATTTTCTAAAAAGTAATAGAAGAAAAATGTTTAGAGCTAAGAGATACAGATCTTTAGGTTGAGAGTTTCACCCAGGATCCAACACCATAAACAAAAGATTCATACTAAATTCACCTTTATGAAATACCAGGAAAACCTCACTCAGCCAGGGTCGGTGGGGTGGGGATAGTGAGGAAGTGAGAAGTTGGGGGTGAGTCACCTATAAGCAAATAAGATCATCTGACATCAAGCCTGTTGTCAGCATCACTGAATGATAAAATACAACGGTACAATGATTTCAAAGTTCTAGGGAGATTACTTTCTAACACATAAGTCAATGCTTAGCTAATTACCAATTAAACATGAAGGACCAAAAGAAGAGTCAAGAGATGCATGAAACCTCGAAACCTCCTGTCACCTGTGCTCTTCCTGAGACATTAACTGAAGATGAACTTAGGCAAAATGGGGACAAAACCAGAAAAAAGGAGAAACATGAACGATATTTAAAAATTATGGAATATGGGAGTTTAGTGAAAATAAGTCTCAGGATGAGATTTATAATGAGGAATTAGTTTGCAGCAATCCTAATTTGTATGGGAAGTTAGTCAATGCCAAGAAGAATATTTTCATGAAGTAAAATGGAAAAGATTCCCAACAATAAATTTAATGACTGAAGTGGTGGTAATATTACGCACACAGTCAAGAAAGCACATACGTCTTTCTTCATTACAAAGAATGCAAATTAGAAACTCCAGAATATATATTTGTGGGTGATGGAGTGAAATGAAATTTAAGAAGGTCTTGATGCAAACATAAATGTTATGTGGTTTGGATCAATTGAAGGAATGTAAGAAAAATAATTCATTTGACTTGAATCTTAGGAATATTCTCCTTGAAATAGCCCAAAGTTGAGATATTGTACTTCTAAAGGTGAGAAAGAAACCCAAGCAAACTGCTTAGCCCTGCTTTGAATAATATTTATGTAATCTTAATAACATCACAGTTGTTAATTTGTTTTTAACTTTTAGAATTTATTTATAAGTAAACCCCTCAAGGCTGAAGTATAGTTAGAGTGCCAAATGTACAAGTTCTCAATCTTGACAATGAAGTAACAACTGACAGAACATCTCTTTTCTCACATGGCATCAACAAATTCCACTTTCCAGGCTAAAAGCACTATAGTATTTCTGTTGTTCTTCTTCTTCTAATGTTTACCTTTACACATTCAAACAACATACTAAACCTTGAACCGTACTTACATAATATAGCTCAATAATGTGGGTTGTTTTTAGTTTTCAACTTTTAGGATCAATCTGTAAACATAATCTTAAATACTGAAATACAATTTTATGATCTCAGTGTACATGCTTTCCACCTTGATAATGTAAAATTATAGTCACAGAAAACAGAAGATGGGAGGTGGAAAAGGAGAAAGAGAAACACATGGAAGGATGGGGGCATTGTATCTTCATCTAAAAAAATGGGGAGTCAAGAGATAAATGCCCATATCTAGTGAAATAAGAAATGGAGATGTAAGTTGTGAAGACATTTTCCTAAAACTACCAGGCTATGAGAGCCACTACCTAGTTTCCTATTTGGTTTCAAGATGCACAGACCCACACTCACACCCAACATGCCATTTCAGAGAATTGCATTTTACTTACAAGTACCCTCTACATTGCTTGCTTGTTGATTCTGTTTCTGTAAAAACCAAGGGCCATGAAGCACAAGTCCCTCTAATGCCAGGAGTACCTCAAACAATAACCATTGCTGGTTTAGCAACATGGGGCTGTATGTCCTACCTTAAAAGTAGTATCACAGGTTCCAAAGAGTCTGTCTTCTTTGAAGAATAATGTTCTTATTCATAGGAGGGTTGATAATCCCTATCCTTTAGAAGCTGGTAAAAGGAAGTTAGAGCAGGAATTGTAAGAAGCTGTCACACGTGGGTGTGGGCAGGGCAGCTGTGAGACAGGAGGGAGGAGACTGTGCAGAGATGGTCTGGGTATCACCCACCAGTTAAAAGCAGAATACTCTTTAAAGAAAAAGCTTTAAGAAATCCAGTCAGTATTTGAAAATCCTTTCTTCTGAGGTTATGGTAATTTAAGATTGTCACCAGGGATGGATAAGGTTTTAACCTAGTGAAATGGGTGAGAACTGTCCCCATTCATGATGTGCCAGTCATAGAAGAATTAGTGTGGCACATGTCCAAGTTGCAGTCCCCAAGTAGACCAGAAATGTAAAAAACGTATCCAAACAATGGAAAAAAAAGAATGAAAACAGGACCTGTAAAGAATTCCTAAAGAATTTGCATTATATTGCTTGAGAGTAAGGAAATTTGGAGGTAAACCTGAGAGCATTTTGTGAGACTTAAACCACCACGGGGAACATTCCTTTTAAGGTGTTTGCAGGTGAACCAACAGCTTCTCTGGAGGCCTAGATATAATTTCTCAATAAAAATTCTATCTAAAGTGTCCAAGGATCTGAATTAATTAATTAGTTCTGAGACATTGCTTGGTACTTTCTCACTGGAGAAAAACAAAAACAAAGAAACTGCCTTATCATACTAAAGAACTCAAGATGAGGATCAATACCACCTTGGCCAGAGCTTATAGATAGGCTGGCTCCCTGACCTTTAATGTAAAAATATTTCTTGCTTAAAATACCTACTTGAAGACAGGGACAAGTTAGAGCTCTGTGTGTCTAGCTGTCCTCTGAAGTTCAGGGTAAATAGTGATTTTCATTTTTTAAAGTCATAGTTCAATTGATCTCACATGCAGTCAATTTCGAGTTTATTTCTTTTTACTTTCAGCATAACCCAAATGGGCATGTGCTACTAAGAATGACTAGAATTAAAATAACCACACCATCTTCACAAGATAGCCAAGGAAGAAAAAAAAAATCAGTCTTCACATTTAAGTCAGTTAGTCCTTTTTTAATAAATTTGAATTCATTCATCAACAAGTTTCATATTGTATCTATCACTCAATTTTGCTGTTTTTTTCATGTCAAATAATACCAAAAAATTACATCAATGTGCTTAAGCAAAACTGGGTTTAAATTTATCTTTACAATAAAATGAAATCAACATGAGAATTGATTATGACAGCAATCGCCTATTCCTACTAGAATAATCCTGTACTTACCTTAAACACACTCAACTGACTTGTGAAGTAGAAACATGAGACAAGTGTGACAAAACATGTTCACGGGGTTGGTCCTAGGGAGAGGCACACGGGAGCCACTCTCTGGGAGGTCATTGTTTGCCCAGGTGTTGGGAATTTAGTATTTCAGCAAAACATGGCACCTTTCAATGCAATAGAAGAGGTAATCAATCCAAGGCACACTAGCTAGTGTCCTGGAAAAATTTAATTCACCTGGGCAGCTCTTTACCCCAAGATTCGATGTTACTCTAATGGCTCACACTGAGAGCCAGAGTCAATTCCAAGAGTAACAAAATATTTCACCAAGCGTTCGGTTTTGCTTACATAAAATGGCCAGAAATATGAACTGGTTTTCAGGTGGGGAGTTAAAGTAAGAATTAAGTGATGGTTTATACTTTCAAGCCAGGAGATTCAAAGTTGGACACATTCTTGTTAGAACACACCACGGTGGGACAAACACCAATGGATCATCTACTAGATGCTGAAAACGAACATCTACAACTGCAATGTGCCTGTCCCCTTAAAACCAGCCCCAGACTTGTTTGACATCACCTTTGAGATGATCCCCTTGGTAAAAATGTCAGTGCTGTGTCTGGACGAGAGAGAAGTGCCTTTGAGGGAGTGACCGAACATGTCCAAGTTCTGGGTGCTGGCGTTAAAAACACAAGATATTGCAGATGTACAGGTAGCTTCCACACCTAATGGAAATATTCTCATGACATACCTTCTAGTTCGTGTGAGATTCAGGGGGAAACGGATGTCGCATGGTATAGACAGTGGAACCCCTCCACAGTCCCGGGGTTGGTGAACAGGAGTAACACTTGTTTTAAGGAGCACTCAAGTCTATCAGTCTTTCTCTGTAGGGAGTTATGTAGCAGGGCTCTTCCATGATCTCAAGGATATCTGAATATGAGTAATAACAAACTGTCACAACAAGATTCTTCCGTAGATCTTGAGCCCCTGTGACGCATTTTGGAAAGACAGGACTACTGAGAAAATTAACTTTTTATTACTTTCAGTTGTTAAGAAAGAAATCTCATTATATCCCCAATGATAATGTTTCTCTCCTTACTCAAGAGGTCTGGGTGTGGGTAGCAGCCACCTCCCAACAATGTCAGAGGTCCGGGTTCAGGATTCCTCAACGCGGCTCAGTCACTGGCTCAAATAACTACTGTGGAGTACTGAGAGGTCATTTGAACACAACAGAGACTCCAATTCAACTCTCTTCTGCTAACACAGAGTTCTCTTCTCAATGTTCTCACAAGTTTTAAAAATGGAGAAGCTATAAAATAATTGTGTTAGAAGAAAAGTAATTTTCTTCTGATATGGAGTAAAGCAAACACATACCCAAGGATCTTAAAAAGTTTTCTTTTGTTGTTTTTACAGAATATATGTATGTATTTGTGTGTGTGTGTTTGTGTGTGTGTGTAGTTACAAACACTATTTATAGTATAGCTAATATGTTAACTTCATCGCGGTGTCTACAAAGTTGTGGATCCCAGTCTTGGTGCCAAATGCATATAAAAAGCTCAAAAGCTATTATGACTATACCATGCAAATTTATATCCAGAAAACCTCGGGAAGGAGACTGCAGCTCCTTGGAGCCTCATGGGGTCTCTGCCTGTGATATTTGGGTACCTCAACTATGCATCAAAAAAGTTTTAAATCACTTTTCTCCCAGAAAGAATTAATGTCACAGTTCTGAACAGTATAAATTATACACTTAAATAGACCATCGACTGTTTTTGTCCACATCCATGTACATTTTGGGGTCCCTCTTCTGCATGTGGACTTCACACCTTTAATTACTGGATACGGAAAAATATATACCTGAAGTATTGAAAGGGATAAGGTCTTTGCAAATGTATTTTTTTCTTTAACATGATAATAATGATAAGGCCACTTACAAGGTTTTTCCCAACCTGTTTAACTTTTAGGATCCCCCATTGTTACCGATGGAAAAAACTGTCAGAGAAAAGCCAAAGCCAAAGGAATCCCTGGCTAGTCTCCAGATGAAAATAAAACCAGAGAGCAGTGATTAGGAGGAAAAAGATAGGAATGAAGGAGGGAAAAGGGCCTTAAAGGAGGTAATCGCCTCTAGCGTGAGATTTTGTGGATTATGTTTTGTCTGATGGTGGGTTTTGAACTGTTGCAGATGCCCACAAATTAAAGGTTGTTACAGCCACCAAAGAAAAATCAAGTAGTGGTCACCTCATGGGGACAGTCTACACCACAAGCATCCTCAGGGAAGGTGGTGCCCCTACCTATGTCGAGACAACTGGGGCCAGCCATCGGAGCACTGGGCTAGACTCCGGTCCTTGGTTTTGGATAGAACAGAGAGGGTGAGGCATACGTGGCATTTTGGGATAAAGTATTAATTTAGCAGTTCTTCCTGCAAATTTGCTTTTTATTTTTTCTCCAAATGCTCAACTTCACTGTGACACCTGTTTGCACAACTGTAGTCATTTCAGTTTATGGATGCCTGTGATAGAAATATTGTTTACAAAAAATATATCATCTCTTTTTTTTTTTCTTTAGAAAGATCTCATCTAAATAGTAAGTTAAGGTTGCGTCTATGAAACCGGTGCACCTTGTCTTGTTTCTACGAGCTTTAAAAAGTCCAAATACTGATGAGGCTGTGGATCAGAAGGAAGCAACAGTGACCGAGTTTGCCGTCAGGTTGCCCTCCTTTGCCTCAGAGAACGGTCGTGGGTCGTTGGGTGACGCGTGGTGTGTAGGGGTCATGTTCCTGCAGAATCCTCGTCAGTCTGGGAGTAGTTGGATGTGCTTATGAAATATGTCAGATACAGAAATAAAGGCATGAGGATGTTTCTTAGTTTCCAAAATTGAACAGAAGTGTTTTAGCTTCAATCTTAATTTCTAGATAACAGAAAGTAGTTACATCACATAAAGGAAACTATGACATCGCATGCTGCCGTGATAGCAAGCGTAAGAAACGAAATCTTGGTAAATATACATATATATGCATATTATGCAAATATATTTTCTATTAACATACAATGTTATAAGAATGATTGATAACATAACTGCAAGGGGGAAAATCATCCTAGATGGTTTTACCTTAGAGTAACGAATAACCTGAGACGTCTATGCTTTCTGTTGGATATCAGGCCTAGAAATCCATACGAGATGTAGAGCACATTTTCAGTGATTGAAATGTCATTGGCAAAATGTGCCACTGTGTTCGCACATGACAGTGAAGCTGGATCCACTCCAAGTGAATAACAGAAACAAACTACACACTGTATATTAGAGTACTTACAATGAGATGCCATTCACTCCCGATGGGTTTTCAAAAGACGGTCGTTCAGACATCAACGTGGGATCTATCTATGTTTAAGACAACAGGTAAGCACACTGCCAGTGGCTCACCCCAGCCACTAAACCATTACAGAAAACGTATGCCCGGTGAAAACAAACCTCATCACCAGAAAAGCCAAGAAGCCTTCGCTTACTAAACTGAACGAGAGGATATGAAGTGAGTGACTCATTTTAAACTAGCAATACCACTGTATGAGTTTTCAAAGATTAACTAAGAATGTCTTTCTGATTTTTAAACTAAAACATCTAACTTATGGTAATAAAAGACACATTTGGGGATGATATTGTGTTTCACGCCCTCATTCTCAAGGCATAATATTTAGATACTTGTCCCTTTCAATTACAAAAGAAAAAAACTATGACTTTCTTTAATATGCATCCTGTGGTAAATTGTCCATAGCTGCAAAATGTATATATGTATGTGTATTTGTCTTCCATACACATGGGCACTGACTCCTGTGTGTATAAACATATACACATACATCCTCATATACACGTGTATTTTATATATATGCTGAGAAAGTTCACATATATATACAATTGCGTATGTATATATGTGTGTGTCTGCTTGTGTGTGTGTCTGTGTGTGTACAGGTATAAAAACTTGACAGGCAGAGTAATATTTCACTCAGTGTTAAATGAAGTCTTTGAAAAATCAAGTACAGTCACTCAGTTAACATAGTACAGCCAGTAAACTAAGTTGAAAAGAGAAAAAGTGAATGGAAACACGATCCTGGACCATCTGTCTATGGCATTCACATCGGTTAGATCAGGTATTTTAATTTTGAGCTGCGAAGACCTCCTCCGTAGATGGGTCTTCTTGTGCGGGAGGCTTCTGTCCCCCAGGAATCGCCCATGCCCTTCTCGAGGCATGCTCTGTTTCCTGTACTGGATTCCTGAGTTGTCAAAGGATATTGCTGAATTCCTGGTATCGCCAACACCACCTGCGACCTCATTCATTTCATTGTGAACTTCCAGCGATGTCAACAGAATATTTCCATGAGCATCCACCTAATTGGAAGGAAAATGCACATGGTTAGACAGCCAGCAGGCCAATGAATCCGATTTCCCTATGCAGATCCCGGACAGAATGATGTCATGCCATCACCTTACATGTTTTACGAGAAACTGTACATCTGTCAAACCCAGCACTCCGTTTTATTGGAAAATGTCATTTTGGAGGTTAATTGCAGTTGAGAGATTTTTATTTCCTTGATCTAAAAATGCTCATGTAAGAGATTAGATGCAAGAAGGGGGAGCGGCTTTTTCAAATTGCAATTTCACATTATGGATACAAATCCTTACTGAAAAAATTAAAGTACAAATGACTTTCAAGCTGTTAACTTAGGTGCTCTAACCATTTTCACAACAATGCTTTGAATAAAAACTATATTCTCCCATTTGTCTTTGGAAGTCATCTCGTTCCCTTTTCTGATGATATAACACACCCAAATTACTACAGAGAAACACACGAATAATCCCGTGATCTAAAGGCACGCCTGATGACTTCTGTGGAGTAGATACACACACCCCCAACCCCAACTCAAGTAGGCTCCCCTTGCCCAATACTGGTTCTGGCAGGAGACTTCTTTTTGAAGGGCTACATATAAAATAGATGAAATTCCCTTCCCACAATGGAGCCAGATTTTACAATGATAGCGTTTTATTCTGTGCCAAATATAGCTTCAGACGTTTCATGATGATGCCAAAGGTCCACTCTGTTTGTGGGTTGGTCTGCCCCGGAACTTTGAACCTTTCACAGAACATCCTGGGGCTGGGGGCCCCAGTGGAGTCCTTTCTGAAATGAACTATTAGCATCTGCTTTCTGAGCAGTTCCCATCCCTGCCACAGCGCCAAGGGCCATTCCACAGTCCCCCGGGCTTTCACTCCAGCAAGCCCCACACTTCTCTATTTCTCTTCTCTTTCTTTGCCTGGAGGGCCATTTTCTTTGTCCTGTTTTTGGCTGTGGAGAGGCTACCCCGTGTTCCAGTACTAGATTAAGTGTCTGTGGCTTCCTCCATAACTCTTTCATAAAACACAGTTATTTTGTGTAGGAATAATTTATTGCTGTATTAATTTGTGTCTTCCCGCCTTCTGCAATGTCATCAGTGGCATCCAGCTAGATGAGCAGGAGGTGAGGTGGTGAGAGAAGTCCTGCTCGAGAAGGCGCTGGGCCTGTGTGGAGTTCCAAGTGGGGATAGGACCACCAGTGGGATGACCTCAGACTTCAAGGGGGCTGGGACACAGGAAGGGCTGTACATCCAGGGACCACTCAGACTTTGGTGGAAAGGCACCAAAGAGGACTCTCAGATGTCTACAGGTTTGGTAACATCATTCTAGGTCACTTCATTATGCTTGGGGAAAGTGAGGTGGTCATCGGGGTAATGGCCCCCAGGGAGGTTGGAACCCTAGGATCAACCCAGTCTGGTTCAACCTTGTGTAATAAAATGGTGAGTTATTTTCAGTTGCCATGAACCCCCAGGTTGAAGGTCATGTAACCTGAGCATGCCCAGATGGACCAAGCACACAACCATAGGTGGAGCCTAAGTGCTCAGCAAACACCACGTGGCAGGATCCAGCATCCAATCAGATTGAGCCCTTGTGTCGCCCCATGGCACGATGCAGCCAGACCACACCTCCCAGCATCACCTCATTGCAAGAGCCAATCAGAACATGCCTCATTACCCTATGCCTATAAAACCTGCCCCAAACCTCAGTTCCACGAAACAGATTTGAGCATTTCCTCCTATCTCCTTTATTGCTGACTCGCAATAAAACTTTTATTTTCTCAAAATTTGGTGCCATCGTATTGTCTTCCAGCACATCAGGCAGTAAGCCCAATCATCGCTCGGCACCAAGCTCACAATCCTCACCAGATTCCGTGACTATGTTACCCTATGCAAAAGTGACTTTGTGCTTGTCATTAAGGGCACATACCCTAAGATAGGAAGATGACCCGGGATTGTCCAGGTGGGCCCAATCTCATCACACCTTCAAAAGTAGAGAACTTTCTCCAACAGGAAGCAGGAGAAAAAGAGAGATAAAAGCAGAGGAACTCAAAGCCTGAGGACTTGAGTCACCCTCGATGGAAAGGCTGTAGGGAAAACATAAGAAGGAACAAGACAGCTGATAGGAGCAAAGATGGCCCCAGCTGACAGCCCAAAATCAAATAATCCCATTAGAAAATGGACAAAGGCTCTGAATACACATGTCTCAAAGGAAGACATACAAATGGCAAACAGGCACATGAAAAAAATACTCAGCATCACTAATCAGGAAAATGCAATTCAAAGCCACATGAGCTATCATCTCACCCCAGTGAGAATGGCTACTATCAAAAAGACAAAAATAACAGGTGCTGGCAAGACAGCCAAGAAACAGGATCTCTTAGACACTGTTGGTGGGAATATACATTCATACAGCCATTATGGAAACCAGTAGGGAGGTTTCTCAAATAACTAAAAACAGAACTACCGTAAGATCCAGCCAAGGCAACGGGGACCTCAATTTACAATCACAGGGAGTTGTACTTGACCAAGCACCTGAGTGATCCTGGAAGCACAGTTAACCCCAGAGCCTGCAGAAAGGAAAGGAACACAGACTGCCAGTACCTTAATTTCAGCCTCCTGACACCCTAAGGGAAGGACCCAGTCGAGTCTCACTGTACCTGCACATCTGGCCTAACAGAATCATGAGATAAAACCAGGTGTCATTTAAAGCTACTGCATTTGTGGTGCTCTGTTACAGTGGTAATCAAAACTACTATAGGAGGTGAGAGGGAAGGTACATTTGCATTGCGCCTCGAAGAATGAGTAGAAATTTTTCAGACAAAATGCAGCAAAAACATCACAAGCAAAGCTGGAAGAATACCTGAAATGTTTTGAGAAAAGCAAACACCGTTCCCAGCACATACTAAGCTGAGACAGATGAGGTCACGATCATTACTGCCATGATCACTTTTGTATCCTCTTATCACAATAGAAAAGTACACCTCGTGCTGGGTGGAAACACAGATTAGATTCAGGCCAGTGAGGTTTTTGTTTTTTGTATGTCAGGTGAAAGAATTTCAATTTAACTCTTTAGGGAACAGAAAGAGTAATTTCTAGGTAGAAAGTCATAGATTTCTGAAGTGCAACTCAAGCTATAAGAAATTGAATTTGAGAAGAGAGCGTGCAGAGCGGTGCCCCAGGAAGAGCGCCCTGCAATGGTTTCTGTTTCCTTTAGGGCGGTCTGGAATGGAAATGCCCGAAGCCCATGAATAACTGCTCCCCTGGCGACTGCAACCCATCTGGGGGTTTTCCCTAAGCCTCGAGACACACACGGCATGCCCACAGCAGCAACGCTGGGCCTCCGCCTGCCCAGTGCTGAATCTCCGTAGCTCAGGGGCTGGGGAAGGAGTGGAGAGTCACTCAGCACCCCAATCCCCCTCCAGCCCACGCACTCCTGTTCCCTGTGAGCTCCTAGCAGGAGCGTTCACACGGCAGCAAGTGTGCCATGAGTCCGGGTGGGGCCAGTGCTTCTAAACCAGTGCTACATCCTATAGTTATAGGATGAACAGTGTCACTGCGGGTCTTCCCTGTCGTTTACAGCCAGCATTGGTTTAGATGCGGTCAGAGAGTGACCTCATCTGTCCTCCACTGGATGGAGTGGTCTCCTTAGAATGGAGGACGGCCAGGCTGAGAGTGCTTGGACCGAGATCACACCACCCGTGCTGGAAGGCCCTTCATGGAGACACATGATGTGGGAGGTGAGGAGGGCATTTTCTTATATTTTTTATCCAGCAGAAGGAAAATTCTAATGGAGCTTGTATCTCAAAAGCACTTGGAATGTTAGACCTTGGTAAAATTTTGCCTTTTTCTTTCTTTCTTTTTTTTTTCAGATGGAGTTTCACTCTTGTTGACCAGGCTGGAGTGCAATGGCGTGATCTCGGCTCACCACAACCTCTTCCTCCCGGGTTCAAGCAATTCTCCTGCCTCAGCCTCCCGAGTAGCTGGGATTACAGGTGTGTGCCACCACGCCCAGCTAATTTTGTATTTTTAGTAGAGATGGGGTTTCTCCATGTTGGTCAGGCTGGTCTCAAACTCCCAATCTCAGGTGATCCTCTTGCCTCGGCCTCCCAAAGTGCTGGGATTACAGGTGTGAGCCACCGCACCCAGCCTTCTGTTATATATCTGTCCTTTCTGTTTTCTTTCCATGGGATGATTAGCAGCAAAACTCTTTAAATGACAAAGTGTGTCTGCACGTCTTTAAGACAAGGGAAGCATTCCTTGGTTTGGGAGACAGAGTTTCTCATTGTACCAAGAGAATATGGCAGGAGAAGCCCAACAGTTAAATTCAGGTGTGGCTGAAACAGGTGCCCATGGCAGTAGCATGTCCCCTGCGCAGGCCACCTAGGGCTAGCTGTGGGAGTGCTAGGGCCACACCTTCCTGGGGCAAGAGTAGTCATTCACTATCCCTGAGAAGGGGTAACCTGAACGTGCCCTGGATGCTGCACGGAGGAGGGCTTGGCTGGGCAGCCCAGCTGGTCTTTGCAGGAAGAACGATTCACAGCAAGATTCTCCAGGAGAGAAGCTTGTCCTCTGGTCTCTATCTCCTTCCAGCACCTTCTATGGTATCTTGTGGCACGAAGGAAAGATGTGGTGGAGAGAATGAGCTGCCTGGCTCACGCTGGGAATCTTGTTGTGGAGAGGGCCTGGGAGGGGGGGTCGGCCAGTGTGTTCCTGTTCATTTGGGGTGTTCCATTCATTCCATTTACTGCAACGAATATGCTTGGTACCCCACCAAATACGTCTGATTTTGAATCATGAGAGAAAGTATATTAGGTTACCATGTAAAGGAATTTGATAAGTTGAGATCATTTATCAAATAAGCTCAATTTGATTTTATTAGAATGTCCAGCATTTTAAACAGTTCTACTTAAATGGTAAGCTTATGTGTTTAAAATTTATCTGATGTTGAGTCAGAAGATAATCAAAGGTGGAAGATGCTTGTAGTAGTTTTTTTTTTTTTTTTTGAGATGATGTCTCGCTCTGTCGCCCAGGCTGGAGTGCAGTGGCGCAATCTCGGCTCACTGTAAGCTCCGCCTCCCGGGTTCACGCCATTCTCCTAACTCAGCCTCCCGAGTAGCTGGGACTACAGGCACCCGCCACCACGCCAGGCTAATTTTTTGTATTTTTAGTAGAGACAGGGTTTCACCGGGTTAGCCAGGATGGTCTCCATCTCCTGACCTTGTGATCCACCTGTCATGGCCTCCTAAAGTGTCAGGATTACAGGCGTGAGCCACTGCATAGTAATGCAGAATTTGTTCTTTTCAATAATACTAAGTGGTTTGGGAATTACAGTATCAGAAAAGTGAAATCATTTTCCTGAAAATGGAAAAAAACAGAAAGCATTATTTAGCTTTAGAAAAATGGTCTCTACAGACTATGCAATGTTTTAAATAACAAAACTGTGAGTTGAAGAGCCCAGTCGTCCACTTCAGGACGTGGGACGCCTCACTGGAGAACGCACTTCCACGAAGGGTCTGGGATTGTTCAAGACCATTCGTTAAAACATTACCACACGGCTGCTCCGTGTCACCATCTTGCTCTGTCCTTAGGAGCACAAAGTGAACACAAGAAGGTCCTCACCCTCAAAGGGTCTAGCTGATGAGATCTTAAATAATCAACAAGTGCATTTGAAAAAGTACTGCAGTTTGCCTTTTAAACACATTGATAATTATTACTTTTTAGAGACAGGGTCTTGCTCTGTTGCCTGGGCTTGAGTCCAGAGGCGGGACCATAGCTGCCTGCAGCCCCAGATTCCTGGGCTCAAGTGATCCTCTTGCCTCAGCCTCCCGAGTAGCTGGGACCACAGGAACTCGCCACACCTGGCTATTTTTTTAATTTTTAATTTTTTTTTTTTTTGTAGAAACAAGGTCTTTCTTTGTTGCCCAGGCTGATCTGGAATTCCCAGGTGTAAGGAATCCTCGTGCCTCTGCCTTCCGAAGTGCTGAGATTACAGGCTTGAGCCACTGCACCTGGCCTAAACACACTTCTGAATACCATCTCTTTTCTAGTTATACAATAACATATAAAAAGCTCCTTTTATCAAAATCTAGTAGACCAGAATTAACAAATTTGTGGAGTGAAATACCAAGGAGAGGAATGTCTTTTCTTAAAGGAAGAAAGGGGAGTATTTTGCAACCTGTTTAGTCAGATGAACTTTGACGATTCTAATGACTCAGTTTTACCCGGCTTTATAAAGATGACATTTATAAGCCTTGTCCTCTCTTCCCACTAGGAAAGTGGAAAAAATACCCCTCCAGTGCGACCAAATCCATGACAAATAGCGCTCATTCATGGACACATGCTACAAGAGCAGGTGTACCACGTCCGCGTCATGGGTGTGCATATTTTGGAAGATGCAGTGAGTCAGATGCTGCCTAGGAGGCAAGGCTTGCTGGGCACATGGGATGTGAGTGATCTGCCATTTTCACAAGCATAAAGCATGTGTCCCGTAAGTTGGCAGAACAGAAACAAAACCAACTGCTTAGAGCAGGGAGTGATGGGGGCAGGATGCAGATAAGTGGGAGGCCAAAAAAATCAAGGAAAATGTTGGCCGGGCGCAATGGCTCACGCCTGTAATCCCAGCACTTTGGGAGGCTGAGGGGGGCGGATTACGAGGTCGGGAGATCAAGACCATCCTGGCCAACATGGTGAAACCCTACCTCTACTAAAAAAAATACATAAAAATTAGCCAGGCATGGTGGCGGGTGCCTGTAATCCCAGCTACTTGGGAGGCTGAAGCAGGAGCCTCGCTTAAACCTGGGAGGCAGAGGTCACAGTGAGCTGAGATCGTGCCACTGCACTCCAGCCTGGG
Source organism: Chlorocebus sabaeus (assembly GCF_047675955.1). Lineage (NCBI taxonomy): Eukaryota > Metazoa > Chordata > Mammalia > Primates > Cercopithecidae > Chlorocebus > Chlorocebus sabaeus. Next base: position 2,178,629 of record NC_132929.1, on the reverse strand, counting down.
GGACAGAGCGAGACTCCGTATCAACAAACAAACAAACAAACAAACAAAACAATCAAGGAAAATGTCATGGAGGAAAACATCTGCCTTAGATCTTGGAGGGAAATGTGGACCAAGAAGAAAGGCATCCTAGGTAGACAGGACAGGACAATGGAAGGGAAATGGGTCACCATGTAGGTGGGGTCTTCAGGAACTGCACAGGTAGAGTGAAGACGACACAAGACATCGGGTCAAATGAATGCTGAGTTGAGTTTTCAAGATTGAGATACAAATCTGTATGAATCCATGTCCTGTCTTCCCCAGCCCTGTGGCCAGTGTTGTGTTTGGGAAACGATCTCACGAAGGTGGGTCTCTAAGGTTGTGCCCTTGAACTCTAGTGAAGAAAACTTAGCCTGAGGGAAGTCAAACCCACCTCCCCACCTATGTTGTTAATAATTTACAAAACTACAGTGCTCTTGGGGGCTTTGGACATGTATGACTAACTGGTAGCTGTCTTAGGATATAGTGCATGTGAGAAAGAACTCGAGAACCAATACAATTTTACAGTATTCTTATTTCAGAGTGGGTGAACAGTTGTAATGGAAATAACAGTGCAGGTAACTCTCATTCTAGTGTGAAAAGGAACCTGAATATATATTGAATTAATAAGATCTTAGCTTGAAATAGTCTGGCTGCTTTATTTATGGTTTTACATTTGTATGGTTTTCATTTAAGCATGAACCAGTATGTAGAAAATTTCCATCAAATTACTCATGGATTTTTTTTCTGGAAGAACTAAAGGGTTATTAAAAATCTGTTAAATCTTAGGAACCAAACAAACAAATATTTCCAAAAGAGAAAGTCTTTTTCTATTATTTAGAATTTAAGTCTTAAAGTAGAAAGAAGCGACTGTGGGTGAAATACAAGGCTGAAATGCCCTTCACAGAATGACAGATTACTTGCAATTTTTAAATCATTTCATGAATACTCTTTATTTTGAAGGGTTCATCTCATATCTACTATAATTAGAACCATTGATTTCAATGAAGTTTTTCTTCCTGCTCTATAACCTTGACAGGTGCAAACATTCAAAGACTAAAAACATCTCATTCAGAATATAGCACAGAGAGATTTTTTGTTTTTTCCTAAAATATGTCACCAGATTGGCACACAGTTGATATCTCATTCTCTAATTTTCTTCCAGCTTCTAGTTAAGTAAAATACCGTCGTTTTAGAGGAATGAGAAAGGACTTGCCACAAGAAGAATGAAATCTTGCTCTTTAGTAAGAATGATGTTGAGTCTGCAGCTCTGATTCCTTGCCAAGAATTATGACTCTCTACCACCTCACGAAATTCAAATACTAATTGGTCAACCTGTAAAATAGCACAAGGCTTGTAACCATAATGCATGAATTACAACCAAAGATGAACTCTTGGGTATAGAAACAACTGAGGAACAAACAGATGGTATGCACAGGCAAGTGAAGGTCAAGGCTTACATGGTACCACTAGCCTGGGGAGATACTAAGTGAATATGTGAATGTCTTAAGTATTCATGAATCAACTACTAAGCTAAAATATGGCATAAATACTAAACATAAGGAAAATCTACTCATGGTGTTACAGTAGGGTCACTAAAACGATAGTATCAACAGGCAGTTGCTGGTGGCCTACAGTGTCCACAGGGGTACTGTTTTCTCTTGAGATGCCTTACAGGACACAGAAAGTGGTCTCAGGAAAGACAGTGACAAGCCAAGTCCCTGCGTGGAGCCAGCAGCTGTCAGTCAGGGGAAAGCTGCAGGGTGTTGGTGGCCACACTGAGATGCAATCCCAGGTGCTATCCCTGACACGTCATGGCACTATTCACAACAGTAAAGACAGAGAATCAATCTAAATGCCCATCAACAGTGGACCAAATAAAGAAAGTGGGGTACATATATACCATGGAATACTATGCAGCCATAAAAAGAAGATCACGTCCGCTGCAACAACATGGATGGAGCCGGAGGACATTATCCTAAGATAACTAACACACGAACAGAAACACAAATACTGCACACTCTCACTGACAAGTGGGAGCTAAACACCGAGTATGTGTGGACGAAAAGAAGGAAAACAGCAGACACCAGGGCCCACTTGGGTGTGAAGGGTGAGAGGAGGAAGAGGATCAAAAAAATACCTTTTGGGCACTATGCTCATTACCGGGGTGAGGAAATGATCTGTACACCAAACCCTGTGACATGCACTTTAGCCATATAACAAACCTGCACATGTACCCTTGAAGCTAAAATAATTGTTAAAAAAAGAAACAAAGAACTATGTAAGCTGTTAGGTTGTGTATATAGTGCCACTTCTGTTTCACATAAAATTTGATTCTTTTCTCATGTTCCTTTCATTCATCCACATTGATATAAACTTTTTGGGAGGTACATTTCTATTTAAAAATTATCACTAAAGACTTAGGTGTGCTCAGGAACAATTTTTTAATGCTTATCTTTAGAAGCATCAAATATGCATTCAGAATTAGCATACATATAATCATATGTTGACTTCAAACCTTAAGTATGATCTATAATTACAGATTCTTAAACATATGAATATATAAAGGCCTTACTAAGATTGCTGAGAAAACACAGAAACAGATTTTTGAAAAACCAAACAATAAACACAGACTCATGAATCAACTAAAAATTTCTTCTGCATTTAATTTATAATATACTTTTTCTATATCCCGCTAATTTTCTCTACGGATGCTAGAGTTTTTTTGTCTTTTTGTTTTTATCTTAGATTTTAAGCCTCGTACCCAGAAAGGTATTTCTGCAGCACCACAATTTGACTGTTTTAAACAGTCTCATTTAGAAGAAAAAAATTTATAATCTGTTTAAATTAAGAGGAAATTTGGAAAGACAGCGTTCGTTGTATGTGTATGTGTGGATACGTGTGCCTCTGTGATGGAAACAATAATGATGTGATGAATTCTAGTTTCCTTGGAAACAGCATGACCAAAGCGTACTGTGTGTTCCTAGTAGGATATGGACCTATTTGGAAATATAACAGTATGATACTAAGTATATTTTCCACTAAGAAATTCAAGATAGTTTTGCCTGTGAAAAACCTCGTTTTATTCACAGATCCTCAGTTTTCTGACTAACTCTATTTATGCTGTGCTGAAAGGAAGAAGCCATTTACATTCACTTAATGTGCTTCCATGGGTTCATGAATGTTCGTGGGCCTCGTACGGGCACAGACAGTCCTCCAAGGAGCTACTGTGTTCGCTGGGAGGTGTGGACCCATAAAGGCATGGAGGGCACAGGATAGAGGAAGAAAACCTCCACAGGCTAGAGAAATAGGTATGTGATATGGTTTGGATCTGTGTCCCTGCCCGAATCTCATGTTGAACTGTAATCCCCAGTATTGGAGGTGGAGCCTGGTGGGAGGTGTATTAGGCCATTCTCCCATTGCTATAAAGAAATACCTGAGACTGAGCCGGGTGTGGTGGCTCACACCTGTAATCCAAGTACTTTGGGAGGCCAAGGCAGGTGGATCATCTGAGGTCAGGAGTTCGAGACCAGCCTGGCCAACATGGAGAAACCCCGTCTCGACTAAAAATACAAAATTAGCTGGGTATGGTGTTATATGCCTGTAATTCCAGCTACTCAGGAGGCTGAGGCAGGAGAATCACTTGAACCTGGGAGGCGGAAGCTGCAGTGAGTCAAGATCGTGCCATTGCACTCCAGCCTGGGCAACAAGAGTGAAACTCCATCTCAAAAAAAAAAAAAAAAAGAAAGAAAAAAAAAAAGAAAAAAGGAAATACCAGAGACTGGGTAATTCATAAAGAAAGAGGTAAGAGGTTTAATTGGCTTACAGTTCTGCAAGCTGTACAGGAAGCATGGTGCTGGCACCTCTCGGCTTCCGGGGAAGCCCCAGGAAACTTATAATCATGGTGGAAGGTAAGGGGGAGCAGACACATCTCATGAGGACAGCACCAAGCGGGGTGGTACTGTGGTATTAAACCATTCGTGAGAAACCGCCCTCGTGATCCAATCATCTCCCACCAGGGCCCCACCTCCAACAATTTGACACAGTTTCCTCATGAACTGTTTAGCACCATCCCTTTGGTGCTGTCTATGATAGTGAGTGACTTCTCATGAGATGATCTGGCTGTTTAAAAGTATGCAGCATCTTCCCCTCCTCCTTGTTCCTACTTTTGCCATGTAACGTGCCTGCAGCTCCCGCTTTGACTTCCACCATGATTGTGAGCTTCCTGAAATCATCTCAGAAACCGAGCAGACATTATTGCCACGCTTCCTGTAAAACCTGCAGAACCGTGAACCAATTAAACCTGTTTTCTTTGTAAATTTGCCACTCTCAGGTATTCCTTTATAGCAACACAAGAATGGCCTAACAGTACGTTTAACAAGAAGAATTAAAAAAAAAGATGTGGGAAGAAACCCAATATGTAAACAGGTAGAAATATATCCTTGAGGATCTGAGGGGATAGAAGAGGTGGAAGGATATATTTTAAAAATTATATTGGAACTATAATGTGCTTTCATTCAAATGTTGTTTATAATCACAATAACATACCGCTTTTATATAAGCTGAAATGACATCTAAAGATCAAGGGGCTTTGTGGTTGGAAGGATGTAAGAGCATTGCTGAGTTGAGCTGGGCGGGAGGAGGGTGTGTGAGGGCTTTAGAAAGTCCATGGACTTCCTAAAACAAAGTGCCTAGGTCTGCCCAACCCTGGCTTTTTGCAAAACACAACTGGGAGGGGCCAGGGCCATGGCAGATCTATGAGAGCTTCCAGAGAGAGCACTGCCCGTCTTGTTCGTTCCTTTTGAACTTTGCTTTTGCCCTAGAGGACTGTGGCCAGTGGGCAGGTGGACAAGAGACTATATCCCTACTCCAGTGCAAAGAATGGCAGCATGCTTGATCATCAAACTGATAATTTTACAACTAAAGGAATATTGAAACATTTTGGAAAAATGCTGCTACAGATCAGATTCACACACTCCACCCCAGCGTTTCATTCATTCCAGACCCACAGGGTTTGTTCTCTTTGTAGGAAACTATAGATGATTTTGGCTTCTCCAGCATCAATACTAATGTTGGTTTTATAGGAAACCCGGTAACTTGCACGGGGAAATATTTCAGATTATGATCATCAAGTCTGCCCCAAGTCCTACTCAAAGCTCATGCAAGTATATTTAAAAACCATTGCGCCCTGTTACTCACTTCTGTAAGTGGAGAATTCAGAAAGGGCGAGGGAGTCTTTCACTGCCAGCTCCATGTTGACCCTCTCCCTTGTGTTCAGCACCAGGCCAGAGATTAACCAGCCCCAGTTCAAATGCCCTCATCCAAATTCAAGAATGAGCTCCACTTCTCAATAGGCTGTCCATCCAGAGAGTTGCTGTTTTAAGGGGCTTATTGGTGAGAGGAAGAAGGCCTAGGTCTGTGCCCTGAGGGTAGACTGGAATAATGGAAGCGACCATTGGGGAATGCATTACCTGGGCAAAAAGCAACTGGACCAGGGTCAATGTGCACGGAAACGCCAAAAGTCAATTTCGTTGGCCAGGCCAATGGTTCTTTGTGTGTAAGCCTACATCCACTGGTTTCAGTCAACTCTGGCCAGTCCTAGCTAGAAGGCCCGAACTCCACTGGACTGGTCTGAATAAAAAACAGCTGGGTGCCATGTCATAAGGACTATATCACACGTACAAGAAGGGTGTGTGGCCTGACATACACTACTGGGGAAAAACAAGGAACGATCATGCAAGTAAATGCAGTAGCTGCTGAGCTGCAGGGCCCAGGGGGGGTCAAGGCGGTGGAGTGCCTACCCGGTTGCTTTCGCTCTTTGAACGGTCATTCTTTGCCTTGGCTGTCTTTTCCGCAAGCTTCTTCTGCCTTTGAGGGCCTCTTCCAAAGAAGATGTAGTTGACAAAGGCGTACTCCAGAAGGGCCAGGAACACAAAGACGAAGCAGCCCATAAGGTACATGTCGATGGCTTTGACGTAGGGGATTTTGGGCAAGGTCTCCCGAAGGTGGGTGTTGATGGTTGTCATTGTCAGCACGGTTGTGATCCCTAGAAAACAAACAAAGTGGTGAGAGGCTGCAGCTTTGCCACACGGGTCTTCACTGTTCACTGTCCTTTTGTGTTTTCCCAAACAGCTTTAAGTAGTCAGAGATAATGGGTCGAATACGGCGGGGTGACTGGAATGCAACAGAGCACACATCGTGTCATCGGGGCCACGCATCACCGCTCAGAACAGCGAGCTGACATCTGTACTCTGGGGAAGTGAAGTTGTGCAGGGCATCTCCCTCCCCCACCCAACCCCTGCCCACTGCACCTTGCTATCACACAGGATGGAATTTTGAGAGTAGAAGAAGAGATAAGGAGAGCAGAAAAAAAGAATGTGGTTTTTATTAATGCTGGAAAAAATAAAAATAAACCCAGAATTTAGCATAAATGATGAGAAACCTCCAGGAAAAAGAATGAATTGGAGGGGTCCGTAGCTGCAGAGGCAAGGCTATGAGTGAGAGCTCAGTGAGACAGTCTGTGAGAAGAAAATAATTCCTACTACAATGCTTACTGGAAGCGAGAGGAATGAGGCAATGAGTTTTAAAATTATTAGCCATGAGATCCAGCCCTGAGCTCAAAGAGAAAGAAATAGCTGAGCTATTCTTCTGAGGGAAGATGATCTCACAGAGCAACTTCCCTCCTCAACTAAGAAAGAATCTGTACAGAAGCTGCTTAGGAAATGTTTGCTCAAGTTAAGGGTTAGTGATTTCATTCATCTTATAGAATCCCACCATACTCCGGGGCAACTCATCAGATCCTTTTTTTAAAAGTCGTTACGTTGAATTCTTTACATAGTATTGTATGAATGATCTCATTGTTTCCCAAACAGAGCTCAATGTAGTCTAGAACCATGTAAGGACCATATTGTGCAATTCTCCCTCCCATAGCAATAGACAAGATTCCACACTGAATCATCTGAGGCCACAGACACCGGGAGGCAAGTGAGTGGCGTGCCCAGAGCTTGTTGAGTGAAGCTAAGCTGCGCTCACAGGAAAGGCATGGACCATTCTCGTGTGGTAGGGTGGGATGGTAGTACTGCAGCTGACACGCTGTCTCGGAGACTGTATTTTTGAAATATTAATACGTCTCAAGGATGCAAGACAGCTTTGAGTGCTGAGCTCTTTTCTACCCATGCAACTGATGCCACTGAATGTGAAGATGTGGCTTTCAGGACCCAATAAAGTGAACAGGTTTCTCTGCATTGCTTTGTCAGGCTTTCCTCAAAAATGAGACTTTAAAAGGAGACAGTCTAACCATAATCCTTCATCCTCAGTCACCCAAAACCTACATGACATCACTGAGGCCAAGAGGTAGTGCCAGCCCTACAGCTCAGCACTGTCAGGATATGTACTCTGGGATGCAGCCCAGGCCATTCTGCACAGGGTCCCAGCCCAGCCCTCCAGGGCAGGGTTTGAATTTACTAAGCATTCCAACTTCATCCCCCTCTGATTTCCCATCCTATCCTAGGAGGCAGCATCTCGAGGCCCACAGGGAGGAACTCGAGACTGCAGAGCTCAGCTGGCCTGGGAATGAGCTGGCGAGCAGGCTAGAAAGCCCAGTCTTCCATCTCCAACACAAGTGCTCCCTCCACTGAGCTCTGAACTGCTACTAAAAGCTAAGAAGAGAATTGAAGAGTTGAGGAACTCTTTTTACATAGAACTGTAAACCATGGTTGCTGATGGAATGTACGGAAATCCAAGATGTCAGAGTAATTTAAGATTCTCTTTTAACATCACATTCATGTGCACCTGGGGACTTTTTAAAATTGAAAATGGCAATGGGATAATTACTGTTTACAAATAAACGTGAAAACACCGTGCAAATGCTACAAAATTAGGCATTCTCACCATTATTCACGAAGTTTGTAATGTCGTTGCCACTACCGTGGTTCCCCCTTCAACGTGGATTTGGGAAGACTGAGCAGTTTGCTTTAGTCATGGCTCTGCCTCTCCTGCTGGCTATTTTGAATGGACATGTATGACACAGGCCTCAGCAGATGTCCCAGACAATGGGCTGAAAGCACATAGGAATAGGTGCAGCCAGCACATCCCACAGGTACTCAGCCTGGTAAAGGAGCCCCAGAGGGACCTGGGCTAGGACCCCGGACCCAGGCCCATTAGCACAGGCTCAGGAATCCCTGACAAAAAGATTCGCAGTGACTGCTCGGGTCTTTCTAGTTTGGACCCACAAGCCACATGAGTTCTTAGCTTAAGAGGATAACGCATTTACTAACTCCTTCTGTTGCTTTACCTCCTATGTAGGACACCGTGGATGGTGGTATATTGTGGTGGTCCACAGCCTGTAAAGGGGAGCCACACGGCCCAGACCCAAAGCGCTGCTCTGCCTCTGTGGGTCTGTAGCCATCATTTGGAGCTGCTGGAAATCTGATGGCAATGTCTGAAAAGCTCTGATGTGCCAATAAGTAGTAACTGGCACTGTTAACACTAACAACAAATAATCATATGAGTATCATCATTACAGAAAAATCATTCTTCGGTAGCCTCTGGGTTTCCTGGCCTTGCCTTGACCTTCTGCTCTCTAAAGGCAAATCATCCAGCTGCGGTACAGAAAATGGCTGGGTGGTGGCTTTCGTGTTGTTTTGTGTGTTCACCAGGCTTGTAAGTCGTTCTATAAATTGCCAGCCTCAATTTATTTGTCATTTAGATTATGTATGAAATATTGTATTTGAAAATTGTATTTATAAAAATGAATATGAAATAAAATATAATTTCTTTGCATTGTTTAATCACAATATTTTGTTTCTCCTCCTCATGAAAAAAATAATCTGGCCTAAATTTTATCAGTATACATTTTTACCTTTAGAAGTACCAGTACTTTTGCAGATTGAGTATCCCTCACCTAAAAATCCAAAATCTGAAATGTTCCAAAATCTGGACCGTTTTGAGTGCCTGCATGGTGCTCAAAGGAAATGCTAATTGGAGCATTTCAGATTTTGAATTTTTGGATTAGAGATGCTCAAACTCTAAGTATAATGCAGATACTCCAAAATTAGAAAAAAAATCTGATTTTCAAAACACTTCTGGTACCAGGCATTTTGGATAAGGGACACCAACCAGTATTCACCAAGGGTTTTGAGGGAGGCCATCTAATGACAACTTCCCACTTTAAAGTTTGGTGGTCGTTAACACAAACAGTTCAACGTATCTGATGGTCAGACCCTGGGCAGCAGAAGCATATCATACTGAAGCCCACAGAGCAGCCGAGGAGCACGGCTGTTGGAAGAGCCAGCAGAACAGGCCCTGAGTCCCTCCCGTGTTGAGTCCAGGTCCAGTAGTGCCCAGAGCCCAAGGGTGAGCCCTCCACAGAGGCCTCTGCTGAGCCCCGCCCACCCTGTCTGTGCAGAGGCTGCACCTTTATCATGCATTTAGAAGCAATGCGTATCGATCACAGTGCAGCCCCTTCGGATGAATGCAAAACACACTGTGAGCATTTCAAAGCTGTGCTACAAGACGAGGTGCTTGGGAAGGGGTGGCAGGAAGGGGGATTTCTCCAGTGAAAGCTCTCCAAACTATAGAGGTATCCTATGGAGCTCAGTAGCATCTTAACAGTTATGGGGGATTCCTCAATAATAAGAGTTCATAATATTTGGTTAGCTTTTTTCTTTTCTTAAAAAAAAAATCCATGGCTTTTATAACATAGTAGACCAAATAACTCTTCACTACAGTTTTATTGACACTTTAGGAATTATATGTAGTAATTAAGGGAGGTCTGGAAGTTAGACTAACTGGATTGAAATCTTTCTTCTGAAACTTGGTAATTACATGACTTCGTACCAGCTACTGAGCTTCTCTGCATCTCATTTTCGTGCTCTGTAAGACTGGGGCGATAATCCTCCATACCCTGCTGGAATCTTCTCCAGGACAGATGACTACGTGAATGGCCTTAGCAGAGAAAGTGGCGCCCAACTATGTGGTAATTTTCAGCCTTTATTATCCTGGCTGTGGTACTGATGATGATGATGACGTCATTCAGTGCTCCTGGCACTGCGTCATGATTGTCTGAATTCGCCAACTGACGTTTCCCAGCGACTGCAGATCTGGACTCAAGTCTTGTATTGGCAGGAGGGACAGGGAATGCATGTGCAGGTGTCATACTCTGAGAGCTGGATCTGTTGGGTTCTTGTCTGGCCAGACCCACAGCCCTAAGATCACAGCTGCCCTCCTGACCTTGGGGTCACGCTAACTCTAATGAATATCCCCTTCGCTCTGGCTCTCACGCCTGCCTCCAGCAACCCTAGCCAGCCCACGCCTTCATCCCAGCAAAGCCACAGAGGCCCAATTGGTTTCTATTAAAAATGCTGCGTCATGAAGAAAAAGTGTGGAATCTACTTTCATATACCTTAATGAAACTGGGTTAAATGGAACTCACTTCCAGGGTACTAACGGTTTAACACAATAGAAGGCAACACTTCACAATTAGGGAGGGACAGAATCTGTGATGGCTAGGAAATTCAGATACGCACATTTTCAGTACACCCCACCCCTTGTGATGTCAGATAATCATGGCTCCTTGGTACTCATATTTCACTAATTATCGCAGTGACTGGCAAATTCTCTGCAGTAGATTCACGGCAAAGCAGTGAAATGTCAGCTTCAGCTCGGTCTCCACTTTCATAGGCCTTTTCTAGGCTTGCGGAGGGGTCCCAGCAACTTTGCATTTGTATATTTCATATTATTTTTCTTAAAAGGGGGTGCTTGAAATTGTATAAGCTAACAGCTCTGCATAATTTAGATCTGCCCCTACACATGTATTGTATCTCTGAATTTTCCAAGTGAAAAGAGAAAAGAATTTAACAAACAGTAATCTAGTAAAACATATATATATTTTTAAAGTAAGAGCTACATAAAGACTGACATTACTGGGGAAGATCTGCGGGCTGCAGAAAGTCCTGGATACTTTTTTTTTTTTTTTTAAGGGAACTGTGTTTATGATACCTATTAGAAATACATAAAAATGAAAACAGCACTTTCAGTTTTTTGCAGATTTACTCTTCATAGAGTGGTTTTTTAATCCACTTAACACCCTTAGGAAGAGCTACCTGATTTTCTCAAGTCATAGTTATGTGTTATTTCCTGGGAAATAAATCTAACCTTGATTACAACTATGCAAGTCACATGTTTGTCATGCATATACTCACATGTACTTACATTTTATTAGAAAAGAAAACATGTTATTCAACTTAAAGTCCTGGGAAAAGCTGATAAACAGAAAAAGGGCTGGGTGTGGTGGCTCACGCCTATAATCCTAGTACTCTGGGAGGCCGCGGTGGGCAGATGGCTTGAGGCCAAGAGTTCGAGACTAGTCTGGGAAACATGGCAAAACTCCATCTCTACAAAAAATTAAAACATTAGCCAAGTGCGGTAGTGTATGTCTGTTGTCCCCTCTATCCAGGAGGTAGAGTTGAGAGGATCACTTGAGTTCAGGTTGAGGCTGCAGTGAGCCGTAATCATAATTGTGCCACTGCACTCCAGCTTGGGTGACAGAGTGAGACCTTGTCTCAAAAAAAAAAAGAAAAAAACAGGAAAGAAGGGATAACTGGAACCCTGAATTCTTATGAATTCTTATGTTTTTTTGTAAGGCATTTTGCCAGATAATGCGTTGATAATTCTTTTCCATCAATTTTTATAAGTACTATTGACTTTCACTTTCAGGAAATAAATTCAACCCCACCCAAAGGGATGGACAGAAGATTGCCCAACAGCTCTGTACTTATGTAAATATATTTAAATAATTATTTTGTCTATGCCGTTTCATATTAATCAGCTGAGTAGAGAATAATGTTTCTGAAAATACAAGCCTTCCCTTGATAACCAAAATGCTAAAAATAATATTGGAACCTATAGTACATATTGTACATCAGCTAATAATCCAGTTGTCAAACCACCAATGGTCAGAAAAGATCACCAGGGCCTTTGGGAATCACTCAGAATTGAATTCTACATTTTAGTGCTCATCACATTGTGCAATTCCAGTTCTATGCTGTAATATTTGACTATTTTTCTGACTTATAAAAGAAGAATGCACAATTAATCAAGTCTTCTTTCTGGGCCATGGAATAATTTTGAACAGGAGATGTTAATCCTTGCTTTAAAATTAGTGTCAAAACTAGTTTTATCATGCAAATATTCTGCAAGCATATTTTCCCTTTCATGGGCATGAAAATTCTCATTTGAGCCTTATAATTAAATTAACACATCAAGGGAACCGTGCGTGAAATTAGTGTTTCAAGATAAAAAGTGACTATACGGGCAACGCGTGTGTCACGATGTCAAAAAATGGTAGTTGAACTACAGCCTTTGAACTATCTGAATCCTGTAATGATACGGTTACTTTACATTTAAATATCACTTAAAAACAGCACATACCGAGGGCGACCCTAGCGGCAGATGCATCATAATTGATCCAGAAGGACACCCACGACAGAATCGTTATCAGTATCGAGGGCATGTACGTCTGAAGAATGAAGTACCCAATGTTCCTCTTCAGCCGAAAGCTCAGCGACAGTCGAGGATAGGCACCTAGGGGACACAGACAAGGATATTACACCAGAGAAACGGCACGGCAGACTAAAGAGTTTGCTTTGACCTCCACAGGTCAACAACATGCAATGGAGAAGTCTGTGAATGAAGGGGTGGTCCACCACCAAGCAGTTTGCTTCTGTCTGCTAGCGGTATTTCTAGAAGAATCAGGAGGGGGGTGTAGTGATGAGGATGCTCTTCTGAGGCTACACACTCAGTTGAGAACCTGGAAAAACTTAGAAGTTTTTAGCTTAGAATCCAGAATAATGCCAAATGTCTTGTTTATTCTTTAATGGACAACTATTCCCTTCTTCCTTGTAGACAGGGGAGAGGTGGCTCAAGGCTTTACTGGGCAAGAAAGGCTTTGACCAGTTGTCCTTTCGGCCCACCTGGAGTTCAGCCCTGAACACAGATGTTGGAGGCATGGTCCCTAGAGTGACTGGGCTAGCTCAGGGGCACCCTAAGAACAAGAGAGGCAGAGAAGCAAGTCCAGTCCCGGAGAAAGCAGCGGTGCACACTGAGGGCTTCTGCTTCGGCCACAGAAGAGGCATTAACGAGAGCTCGAAGGAGCACCTGTCTGCTTTCTTGTCCACGAGTCCCAGTATTAATTCTCGGATGTGAACATTCCACTCAACACACTTTGGAATCCTACCACCACCACCAGGACAGAGTGAGAAAATATCCTGCCACATTCAGCACTGTATTTGCCTTTTCTCTCTTATTTCGTTTTTCTTTCCTTTTGTTTTTTTGAGATGGAGTCTCGCTCTGTCACCCTGGCTGGACTGCAGTGGCATGATCTCAGCTCACTACAACCTCCACCTCCCCGGTTCAAGTGATTCTCCTGCCTCAGCCTCCCAAGTAGCTGGGACTACAGGTGCCCGCCACCACGCCCAGCTAGTTTTTTTTGTTTGTTTGTTTGTTTTTGGTATTTTTAGTAGAGACAGGGTATCACCATATTGGCCAGGCTGGTCTTGAACTCCTGACCTTGTGATCTGCCCGCCTCGGCCTCTCAAAGTTCTGGGATTACAGGTGCGAGCCACTGCGCCTGGCCTATTTTGGTTTTCTTAGAGCAAGGCAAGTGTGGCCTTTGTTTCCCCCTGTTTGTTTCAATAGGCCACTTTCTCAGTTCCAATCCTCCCGCTCCTTGTTTTCTGGATTCTGATGGAGCTGCCTGAGAGCCCGCCAGTGAGAACCGAATGACCCTCTCTAATCAGCTCCTCCGATTGCTCCCCGACACTGGCAGGTGCCTTCTTTCTGAAGCCGCCCACACCCTAAACTCCAAAAGGCCTCACCTTTCCTGATCTCCTCCTACTCCAAGCCTGGCAGGCTCCTATTCTCCTCCTGCCCCTAAGTATATGCATTCTTCAGACTTTATTCCACGTCCCTTTCTGTGTCTGTCCCTAGATTTTTCTCTTTGGCAGTCTGATTCACTCGTATGACTATTACCATTATGCAGGAGATGAACGATTTTATCTCCAGGCCTCCTACCTTTAGCATCAACCACATTTGCAGCCAGGATTATATAAAAGAGAAAAGAAATCACCAAACATACCCAGCTCTTCAAGGCTGACAGTCTCGGAAATTTCCTCCAGTCTTTGTGTGTGTGTGTGTGTGTGCGCGCGCAGAATTTCTCATACACAGCTCTGATCAAATGCATATATCCTGTGTCATCATAGCATAAAACTTTTTAGAGTTGCTACAAATTATTTGTAAACACAATTTTCGGTTCTTCCTAATGATCCATCAAATATCGACACAAGGACTCTATAAATACAAATTCCTGAATGCTGTAGATTTAGGTGTTTTCAATTTTTATAAAACTATAAATAGCACTCTTAAGGATATATTTGTGCAGAGCCATTTTTCTACATTGAGACTTATTTCTTGAGGATGAATATGCCAAAAGAGGGATTGGTAGGCCAAGGTTTAAAGCTTTTGATAAAAATTGTCAAATTACTTTGCAAATGTATCACACCAAGGTATGCCGCTGCCACTATCAGCAGATTAACAAAAGTGCCTAGTGCACCTTGCAAATATGACAATATCACACATTATCTCTTATAAATAGGCTTTGCTATATCCCTTGGGAAAACCTTGTCCTTTCAACGACTTTTTAAAAAATTGAATACTTCCTAAATGTTTGTTTGTTCTCTGTATTTAATCTTATAAATTATCTGATTACTCATTTATTTTTCTCATTTCTCTTTCCTCTGATGGCTTTTACCTTTTCATTGAAACACTTTATATGTTAATCCTTGCTTGTATTCTCTGCAAGCATTTTCCCAGTTGTCAGTTTGTAAAGCTTGTAACAGCTTTGAGTGGAGGACATACAGATCCCTAACTTTTTGTATGCAATTACATCTATCCATTTCACTTTTTCCCTTGTGATTGTTAAAACTTGCATTTAGCCTTCGGTAAGCTCACAATACAGATCTACCTGCAAATCTATTTTGAGGGGTGGCAATTATTTCAGTGTTTGACATGAAGTGAAAACGTACATGGATTTTGGTTCCACAAACAGCAAACCGGTTTCTCCAACACCATCAGCAGAAAGAGGCTTCCCTTCATAATACATTTCACACAGTTCTGTTGTTTTTAGACTCCTTTTCTTGTAAATGCGGATCATGGGCCTGATGCAGCACGCGCGGGGGCCAGACCCTTCTCGCGGGCCTCGCCCTCCCGGTTCTGGGCCTTGTGCGACTTGGGCACATTCAGGAAACACGGAAGCGATGCTCACTGTCATGCCACACTCAAAATCTCCTACGGCTCATTGCTTCCCAAACATCAAAACACGCATCCAGGAATTTTAGTTTCTCCATCTTTTCCCAATTTAACTTCAGTTTTATTTTCCACCATGTTTCTGCATTAAGCACCACATTTTTTTAGTCAAAGAGGTTCTCACTGCCTCAAAATACTCGTCTCTATTTCCTGCCTCTGCTGACTCACATCCCGGTTTTGAAGATGTGTCTTTCCTTATCCATACCTCAAGGTCTTGGTCAAAGCCCCATCTTCCATGAATCCTTTCTTTTTCCTCCTTCCTCTTGAATTTTTTTCTCATTGTTCATATTATTATAATTATAAACATTTACCAAGGTAAGATCTTCCTTAATAAGCCATACAGTCCCCAGGGCAGAATTTGTGAGGTAATTTTTTTAATATACTACAATGCCTAGGTAAATGTCAAAACCATCATAGGTTCTGAATAAATACTTCTGAATGCTGAATGAATGAAAATAGGAGTATTTAGTTTCTCTATGTAAATCTTTAGTTGAGCTTAATACACAAAATGCTCAACATCATTATTGAATTGTAGCTTGAAATCCCATGGCAACTTCAATATCTTTTACTGAAGTAACTTCAATATTGGCTCTTAATTTGCAATTTCATGGCAACCTCAGACCTTTCTTAGCACTTATTTGCTTCTCTTTGCTTCAAGTACATCTTACTGTAATCCGCCATACATGGAACAGTCTCTGTATCAGTCAGGACATGTTGGCTTATGCTACAGTAACAAATAGCACCCAAATCTCTGTAGTTTGTAACAAAAATTTTTCTTATAAACAATATATCCACTTAGCTCCCTCTGTTTGCAACACTGTTGGCCTCTGTGGTAGAAGGGCTGTACACACTTCCCGTCATACTTCTGTGGCCAGAGCAAGTCTCATCGCCAACTGTTATGTCAGGAGAATGGGAATGTTTAATCCTCCCCCAGAGAAGAGCAGCAAATATTTTTGAATGATAATGCAATTTACTATATCCTCCAACTTTCCATTTGCCAAGTCAACTTTCTTAAACATTTTCCAAAGTACATCTTCAGGAAAACTGTGGGCAGCAGAAACCAATATTGACACCCATGCAATGCCATGACCGTACAGTCAAACAAACACTTGGAAGATCATTAGGGACCTTGAGGAAGAGAATACGAAACTGATTTCAAAAACACATTCATCTCTGGAAATTCACCAGGATACCCATTGACACAGAATTTGGAATTAAGAAAATATACCATTTTCTTTTGTAGTTGTTTAGCAAATACATTCTATTTATTAAAAATGCCTTTGGGAGGCCGAGGTGGGTGGATCGCGAGGTCAGGAGATCGAGACCATCCTGGCCAACATGGTGAAATCCCATCTCTACTCATAATACAAAAATTAGCCGGGTGTGGTGGCGTATGCCTGTAATCCCAGCTACTCAGGAAGCTGAGGCAAGAGATCGCTTGAACCTGGGAGGCGGAGGTTGCAGTGAGCTGAGATAGAGCTACTGCACTCCAGCTTGGTGACAGAGCGAGATTCCATCTCAAAAAAAAAAAAAAAAAAAAAAGAAACTGTCATTTCCAATTACCAAAATGTTCAGGTATTCAGCATATGTCCCACACATTCCAGTCTCTGAAGTGGAAACAGTGAGTGGGGCAAACAACGAAGACGAATAAAAGCACAGTTCACCCTCCCAACTGTTAATAGCTCCTGACCCATGTCAGACAGATTCATTCAGAACTGGCCTCCATAAAGCTGTGGCATGCACTATCCTGAAGGTATAAAAATATGCTAGGGCACAAGACTTAGTGATTTAGGAGAGGTTTCATGGTATAGGCACCTCTGGTGTATGAGACACTCATGGTCGAACAGGACTCCTTCAGGCAGGGAGGAAGGAGAGCTTTCAAGGTAACGGACCCAGCAGAGCCGTTCAAGATGCCATGAGACAGAGGCCTCAGAAGGTTAGTCAATCTGGTAATTATCTGACGTAGTAGATCTATTCTGCTAGGCAAAGCCTTTTCCCATTTGATGTGCATCTTAAAGAGTGCATAAAAGTGTTTTTGTAGCTCCGGTAGACAAGGTCCTTACACTGGCAGGATGGAATGCCATGAAATATGCTGTATGTATGTGGAAAACTCCCAAGTGATCACAGCTAGTGGCTAATATTTTAAAGTTGAGAAGTCATGAGTCAGCCGCACTACGACATCCCCTTTAAAACGAAACGGAAGCTTGAATTTACAACTGAAATGCGCTGAAGCCCTAATGTCTGCGTGCCAATGCAGATGTGGTCAGGTCCCCAGGCAGACGCTGAGCCAACAGACAGAGGCACAGTCCCTGGGCACAAGTGCATTGTTCCAACGCAGGGATTCCTTGGCAAAACTACCTAGTGAAGATGCTGATCCCAGCCCTTTCTCCCCATATGCAGTTACCGTTAGGCCAAAAACACGGCTCTGGATCTCTAATCCAGCCTGAATTCATATTATTCTCTAGGCATTAATGGTTTTGAAGAACTCATTAAAAATGCAGATACAGAGGGTCATGCCAGCTTTGCAGAGCGCTAAGAGCCACCAAATGCATCTGTGAACTAAGAAGCTGGTATTTTAGCAGCTGCAGCAGAGTTCACTCATCACATGTTCCTCTTCCCAGCAAGGCCGCCACGGTGGGGCACTCCCACAGCAGCCCGGGAAGCTTTGTGAGCGCCCACTTAGGGGCTTTCTGGGCCCATTGTCATGCGATATGATTCATTTATTATCTAGATGCAGCCTACAATTAAAAATAGTCTTTCTAATTCTTACTCCCATTACTAGTCACCTTATTATATGCTGAAAAAATCCATTAAGAAAAGGAAATATATGAAATAGAAAAGAGAAAGAAGAAAAATGGGATTGGGGTTTTTAAAAAAAAGTGTTTCAAATATTGTCTCAACCAGGCACTGAATCCTTTCTAACCCTCCACAGAAAAGCCAGCATTGAACCATGTAACAGTGCAGCAAAGAACAGGGATGTTTGTTTGAACCATCCAGCCCCACCGTTATTTGGGATACTCGTTTGTGAGAAGGTTACGATCCTCTCTTTCCTTGTGTGTACAATCAAGGCAAGAATACCTTAAGTGGCAAAAAATTAAATTACACTTCATAAAAATTAAAAACAGTTATGCTCCAAAGCATACCATCAAGACAACCTACAGAATGGGAGAAAATATTTGCAAATCATGTATCTGATAAGGAACTTATATCCAAACTACATAAAGAATGTGGCTGGGTGGGTGGTTCATGCCTGCAATCTCAGCATTTTGGGAGGCCAGGGCAGGAGGATTGCTTGAACCCAGGAGTTCAAGACCAGCCTGGGCAACATAGTGAGACTCCATCTTTACAAAAAAAAAATAAAAAATAAAAAAATTAGCTGGGCATGGTGGCACACACCTATAGTCCCAGGAAATTAGGAGGCTGAGATGAGAGGATAGCTTGAGACCAGGAGACTGAGGCTGTAGTGAGCCAAGATTGTGCCACTGCACTCCAGTCTGGGTGACAGACTAAGACCCTGTCTCGAAGAAAAGAATGCTTACAAAAAAGACAAATAACTGAATTTGTTTAATTGGGAAGAGGCTTTGAATAGATATTTTTCCAAAGATAGAGAAACAGCCAAAAAAGCATAAGAAAAGATGGTCAGCACCATTAGTCATTAGGGAAATGCATGTCAAGACCACAGTGAGATACTATACCATACCCTCTAGGATGGCCACAATAAAAAAGACAGAAAATAACTAGTGTTTATGAGGATATGGAGAAATAATTGGAACCCTCCTATACTTCCAGTAGGAATATTATCAGGCCACCACTTTAGAAAATAGTCTGACAGTTCCTCAAAAGGATGTTACCCTATATGACCCAGGAATTCCACTCCTAAGTATATGAGTTAATTTCCTAAAAGAAATGAAAACATATACATACACTAAAACTTATAACTGAATGTTCACAGCAGACTTATAGCTAGTAGCCCAAAGGAGAAACAAGCCTTTATCCGTTCATAAGCTGATGAACGGATAAAGAAATTGCAGTATATTTCTTCAGCAAAAACACGGAATGAAGTACTGACTCATGCCACAACATGGATGAACCTTGAAAACGTCATGCTAAGTGAAAGACCAGACATCCAAGACCACACAAATGATTCTGCTGATACGAAGTGGAAGAAACTGAAGAGACAAATCCAAAGAAACAGAAAGATTAGTGGTTGTCTAGGGCTGGGAGAAAGGGGAAGAGACTGCTAGTGGATACGGGGGCTTCTTTCTCGGGTGATAAAAATATTCTAAAATCAATTTTGGTCATGGTTGCACAACTCTGCAAACATACTAAACACCACTGAATCTGCCTTTCAAATGGGTGAATTGTATGGTATGTGAATTGTATCTCAATAGATCCGTTATAAGGAAAAAAATGTTTACTACGTGTATTTTTACCAGCAATCAAATTCACATCAACTGTGAAACACATTATCTGACCCAAAGTACGCACTCGATAAATACAAGTTACTTCTTTCTTTTCTTTTTCTCCTACTTTGGTGCCTTCTCTGTTCATGATTCTGTAACCGAGGCTTTCACCGTTGAGCACAGTTTTAAATTTTTGCTAGAGGTCTTAAAAGCAATTGAAAAGGATGAAGGTAGTTAAAAACTCTTTCTGCAAAAAGATTTAAGGCAGTGAATTTCTGAAGAAATCTGTTTTCTGTAATGAGACATGTTTCATATGTCAGGAGCACTTGTAAAAAGTGATGTCACAGCAAAAAGAGTATACAGTTAAGCTCTGCTTTGGCCCTGGGAGTGAGCACGCTCTGGCCCAGCATTTTGGACTGAGAGACTAGGGACTGTAACTGGCCAGGAAGCACAGGTGAATTGTCTCTAAAGATGCCTGTAACAAACGTCAGTGGGGAAAAAAGAAATAGAATTTTTTCTCTGGAATTTAAGGTCAAATTAAATTACAAATAAAAGACAGATGGTAATTCTTCCTTTTAATGTTTCATCTATCTTTTCTGTACCTCTAGTAGATGGTATTTGCAGACTGATTTGGCAATAACTGGATCCCAGGCTTTAGTTAAGGAGACTAAAGCCTGGAGTTCACAAATGAACTCTTAAAGAGAAACCTGAGTGCATGTATTAACACTGTGACAGGTGGACCTTTAAAAAAATTTATAATTTGTCATGATCATTAATAAGAAAGTAAAGCAGTATTTTGAAAACTGAGTTTTGAAAAAAAAGAGAATTCACATATCTTCACTGAAATGCCTTATCATTATTCATTTTGCCTCCTTCTCTTTCTCTTCCAATCTTAGCCAAAGTATTTTGAAATAAAATCAGAATGTATCACTGTCCAAATGTACCACAGAAAAAAGAGAAAGACAGACATCACAAAATTAAAGAAGCATATTAAATCATCTGTTCTCCACATATCTTGTGAAAATCTCTATCTTTCCGTTCAAAGACAACTCTGAAGTTACGAGTAAATTTCAGATTTGGCAAAAACCGTATATCCCAAATTTTGCTCGTGAGCACAACACATTTTCAAGACCAGTACAAAAGCTGAAGTTTCAATCTGTTGATCAGTGTGTTCACAGCGATATTTGAGGAGCTCTTTGATTTTCAGCTGAATATGTTTGTTGAAATAAATTTAATTCAGTATTTCTTTTAACCTGATCCCGTATCTGTCTGTTATGCAAGCGCTTGGCTCACGTTTTCACAGCTTGTAACTGTTACAGCCAAAGGCTCAAATATCCTGACTGAGCTTTATAGTGCTTTCTTCAACAACAGAGTATTCGAATAAATGTTTCCTCTTTATCATGTTTTCAGAAAATTACAGAATTTCCTGCAATGAAATTTTAAAAAAGGTTTCCTAAATTTTCTTTTTATTCACGCTCATGTATTAGTAGCCCAAACTAAGTAAGAATTACATATTGAAACAACTGGAAACTTTTCTGAAAAAAATAAAGAGGGGTGAAAAATAAACCATGGTGTTAGGGTATTATAGAATATACTGAAAATGACTGGAAAAAATGGACAGAATTTAAATAAATCTGCTTGAAGATTTATTTAAATCTGGAGAGATTTAAATGGAGAGATAACAAGCCAGTAAAAAATCTGTATCAAGATGTGGGAGAGAAAGAAAACAGAGAGAAGAGCCCCATGTCTCACGTACCTGCAGTTTCCATAAGGGAAAGATGAGAAGCGAATTAGAACATCCAGGACTCAGAGGACTAAGGGGGCAGACACTGGACACAGAGGCCATCAAGAAGGGGGCTGCATTAAACCTCCTACAGCTTGGGTTGGTTATTCTTATACAAAGAGTTTTGCTCAAGATGTAAAGATAAACCAGACGGACTCATGCGTGCTCAAAGACTGAGCCTGAACTCAGAATTACTCACACCCCAGAAAGTAGATGAAGCTTATCCTAGATTGCTAATGCCTCCAGCTGTCTACTAGAAGCAAGCACAGATCCTCTCTAAAAGATACACCAAAAGAGCATTGCCAGCATGAAGCTTGAGAAGCAAATGAAAGGCAACATACGGAAAGAAATGAGCAAGACAGACAAGATAGGATGACAAGATCAGATATGTGTGTAATTGGGGTTCTAGAAGAAGAGAGAACGGGGCAGAGGCAGCCCTTGAAGAGATGATGGCCAGTGATGCTCCAAACCCTCAGACAGACATCAAACCAGAGACTCAAGAAGGTCAATAAACTCCAAGAATGGCCAGGTGCAGAGGCTCACGACTGCAATCCTAGCACTTTGGGAGGCTGAGGTGGGCAGATCACTTGAGGTCAGGAGTTCGAGACCAGTCTGGCCAACATGGTGAAACCCCGTCCCTACTAAAACTACAAAATTTAGCCAGGCATGGTGGCACATGCTTGCAATTCCAGTTACTAGGGAGGCTGAGGCAGGAGAATCGCTTGAACCCAGGAGGCGGAGTTTGTTGTGAGTGGAGATCATGCCACTGCACTCCAGCCTGAGTGACGGAGTGAGATTTTGTCTGGGAAAAAAAAAAAAAAAAAACACAAAACAAAACAAAACAAACAAAAAACTCCAAGAATAATAATCACAGAAAAAGCTGCAACTTGCTACATCATAATGATGCCCATGAAAACCAAAGGCAAAGAGAAAAATCACAAAGTCATCTGCAGGGGGAGAAAAACAAGTTACAGTCATGCCCCTCATAACGACCTGTAGGTCAATGGACGGGGTCCCTTAAGATTATAGGGGAGCTGAAAACTTCCTAGTGACATCACAGTCTGGTCCTAATAAACTTTCAGAGTGTTTGTTCTTTTCTAGTTACCCCCCAGCTTTTTTTGGGGAGACAGCATCTTGCAGGCTGGAGTGCAGTGGTACAATCAGAGCTCACTGCAGCCTCAAACTCCTGGGTTCAAGCAGTCCTCCCACTTCAGCCTCCTGAATAGCTGGGACCACAGATGCTGCCACCATGGCCTGACTAATCTTTTATTATTTATTTATTTATTTATTTATTTATTTATTTATTTATTTATATTTTTTGAGACAGAGTCTCGCTCTGTCGCCCAGGCTGGAGTACAGTGGCACGATCTTGGCTCACTGCAACCTCCGCCTCCTGGGTTCACGCCATTCTCCTGCCTCAGCCTCCTGAGTAGCTGGGACTACAGGCGCCGCCACCGCGCCCGGCTAATTTTCTGTATTTTTAGTAGAGACAGGGTTTCACCGTGTTAGCCAGGATGGTCTCGATCTCCTGACCTCGTGATCTACCCACCTCAGCCTCCCAAAGTGCTGGCATTACAGGCGTGAGCCACCGTGCCCGGCCTAATCTTCTATTTTTTATAGAGGTGAGGCCTCACTGTGTTTCACAGGCTGGGCAGGAGCCCCTGGCCTCAGGTGACCCTCCTGCCTTGGCCTCCCAAAGCGCTGGGATTACCGGTGTGAGCCACTGTGCCCAGCCTCTGATCTCTTTTCCTGGGAATACTGTCAGGCTAGAAAGTCCTTCAATCCTGTTTACTAGTCGCATTCTTATTAATTGAGAATACTTGTGGAAAGCAAAATAAATCAGGATAATATTTAATATTAAAATATTTTTAGAACATTGCAACTTAGGCCATTTCTTCATGCGTAGGTGAATTAGAATAATTTTAAAGTGCAAGCTTTTGAAAGTTGGGAGGTTTTGTAACTGACTGATGCAGACCCCTTGGGCTACACCCAGTGAACACAGGACTCAGTCCGTGCTGGGAGGAAGACGCAACACTGCATTCTGATGGCCCCATGGGTCTGTGAATACCTAGGTATTCTACCACATACCTGTAGTGTCTGTTTTCTCCAGACATTTTTAGGATGTGTTCTAACACATACAGGCTGAAAAGAAAGACAGGGATTGCACCTGGAGAACGGTAGTTCTAAGTGCTTTCAAGTTAGTGGATTCAGGAAGTCATTCTAAGTGGCTGTGGTCCCCCTTGGAAGCAGGACACCCTCTGCAAACACCTCACCCAGCTTTCTAATGAGGCTGCACAAAAATGCAGTAAGAAATTCTCATGGCAGCACCCTTATGGCCATCTCTGCAACTTTCTAGGCAAAGACTGCACGGGCAGGAGTACTCACAGTGAGTATATTAGCCTCTGTTCTGAACGGACCTTCAGCTCACACCACCCAGGGCATGGAACACTTTGAAACCCAGTTTTAGAAGGAATACACCATTCTTTTCAATGCCTCATAGGCCAGCGTTCTTGGTTGTGGACACTATTTCTTAATGATAAGCCCATGTTCCTGCTGGCTCTCATTCCTCCCTGAGGTCAACCTCTCAGTGCGTCTTCTCCGGAGAATGCAGGGACATCTGCAAGGCCTCCTGAGGCAGAGGATAAAGTGGCGCTGCATTAAAAAAATGACCTGATCGGTGTCTTAAAAATTCAGGCTTTTACATGGACTTATCATGTACTTTGGCTCCTAGGGGCTGGGGTGGAGAGGGAACGTTGGTGATGGCCTTGACTGATCACTTACTTACTCACTGACAACAGCCACACAGCCAGGACACGCTGGGCATTACTCAAGATGAGGGTGGGGAGCCCATGAACCACACATGACTGATATGGATTCCTCCTCAGGGAGGTGTGCCCTTGCAGATGCAGGTGCCGTGAGCTGTGAGCAGAGCTGGAAGGTGGTCAGTACTGCCCTGTGGAGATGCACCCCGGCCACTTAACCCAGCCTGGGGGGCTGCGTGGGGCCAAGCAGGTCGAAAAGGCTTCCCAGAGGAAGTGGCATCAGATGAAGCCTAAGAATGAGTCGGAGCTAGCCACACGAAGGCGAAGCTGGTGGCCATGGGTGAGGAGCATCCAAGCCACTCACTGGCTTCACGGTTGCCATCACAGGACTGGGATCAATTTTTATGCACTCTTTGTTCAAGCTACATGGACAGCTCTGCCTTCATTTAGCATTTTCAACCCAGAGTTTGTGGCCTTTGCAATGCTTTATATTTTACAAAGCACTTTCATTTATTATATCAATTACAAGGCACAGCATTCAGTAAGCACAGTCAGCACTGCACACTGCAAAATATACATTTAGTAAAACCTGTGCAATAGACTGAGGAGCAGAAGACGCCGTCTCAATCTTTGGGCAGTTGATATAAAGATGACAAGGAAACCCAGGCTAAGGCAACCCTCATCATAACGTAACGTCAGGAGAAGATGACCATGTCTAATGGGGCAAGGCGGACTGGAGGTGGCGCAAGCTCCTGGACCACCAAGGCTGGCTGCTAACCCCAGTGGAACGAAGGCAGCTTAGTCTTGGGAGGAGAACAGCACCTACCTCCTCTGGTCATCCTCTTTCCTTCCTCTTCCTTCCTGTCTCCAAGGTCATCAATGACCTGTTGTCTGCCCAAGGACGGGAGATTCTTATGTTACCAAACATTGATTGGGGAAATTCATCCTCAGTCTTTTCAATAACCAGTCCCAGAGAGCATCTTCTTCGCAGGTGAGCCTTCCTCCCCACCAACGCCTACCACTCTCCTTTGGATACAGGGAGCAGAGGGGTGTGTGACGTGTGAATGACGACGACACTCCTTCGGATGATCCTGTGCCGGGAGTCTGCTGCAGCATATTCCCTCACTCCAGTCACACCCACAGAGCCAGTGCCCCTGAAGGGACTATAAATGGACGCAGGACTCACCTGTGGCGAAGACAACATTCCTCGAGACCAGACGGTGCTCCACGATGGAGAACTGCGGGAGCTCAATCCTTTCCACTCCGGTGACAGCCTTGTCCCCGCCTCGCCAGTAAAACTCAATGTCATCCGTGGTGTAGCCATCTGCCGAGAGAGAAGCAGGGAGACAGGAAACGTCACCATTTCGTATAAATGCACGGCTAAATAAACTATCATTAACACGGAGGTTGTGACTCTGCTATATTTTGAGTAGATTTGCTTAATGTGCTTGTCTAGGGGAAGTGTCATCAAAGAACTACCTTTCCAATATTCTCAGTTATCGTTGCCATTTTATGTGTACCAGGTTGGTATTGAAAAGTCGAGAAGCTGGGGAGAATGGGTGCTCTGACCAGAGTCCTATCTGTGAAGTGCCAACTTCAGAGCTGACCCAGACACCACACAGAGATGAATGTAAAATGTATCTCAACTGCAATGAATAAGATAGTTTCAAGAGAAAATGAGAATTGAAGTATGAAGAATTCTGGAAAGGAAAATCCTCTCAAGAGCTTTTGAGAGAGTTCAAAGACTGAAGGTGAATTTCACCAATCAGTGATTGATTACATGAGGTGAGCTCAGAGAAAAAGGAATGTTCTCCTTAGCATATTTGGACGGTTTTATCAGCTCTTCTTGGCCACGAAGTTTGCCAACCTTACAAATGCCTGTTCTTGGGATATTCCTGACCCTTAGAGATGTGCGCAGGTGGTCTCATCAGAAAGAACAGAGGTCGTTAGCTGGATTATAGCTGCAAATCCAGCTTTAGTGCAGTGCTCATGTTCACGTGGTGATTAATCACGGCTTCTCAAGAATGAGTAAGTGGGGCAATAGAGTCCATTGTTACTTGTAACACCAAGGAGTCTCCTAAAACATTAGGTCAACTTTGTCAATAAGATCAATTAAAACAGAGATTGGGAGAACAATATTATCTCAATATAAAGGACTTTTTAATTTGAACATAAAATGTTAAAAAAATATTCACTCAATATTGAATGTTAGTCAAACAAATGGACCAAAACTGTAGGGTGGGGAAGGGATGCTCCCCACAGCTAATGCCACCTTCCTGGTCCTACCTACTGTCCTCTCTTTAATAAAACACGCATCTTTCCACATGGTAAGTGGCATACTCTGCTTAAAACCTGCAAATGCTTCCCAGTGAAATTATTAATAGCAAAACAAGTACAAACTCTTTACAAGAACCTCAAGAACCTACAGACCTGGCCCCCGGGCCTTCAGCTCCCCTTCCTCGTTCACCCAGCGAGGCCTCACTGGTCTCTTATTGCAGCTCAGACCAGCGTGCTGTGCCCAGGGCTCCCGGGTCCTGTGCAGGGGCACACCTCCAGATCTTCATGTAGCTCATTCTTTCCCACATTTGCATCTTGGCTGAAATCAAACCTCGCAGAAGCCTTCCCTAGCATTCCATCTCACAGGCAACCTTGCAATCTCTCACTGTGCTTTTATCAGACTTTACTTTCTTCAAAGCACTACCACTATTTGATTTTGGTCTAATGGTTTCCTGTCTTTTGTGGACTATAAACTCCACGAAGGCAGGTGGTTTGTCTGTCATCTCTAAATATCCCTGTGCTTACAACCGTGCCTACACAGAGTTATGTCCAGTGAGTATTTGTTGGATAAACTTTGGGTTGATGAATTTGACCTCCCGTGTGGAAATAAAGACACCATTTTTCTTTTGTCTATTCCCAACATGGAGACATGTGTAGTCAGACCACAAGAGAATCAGGAGAATCCCTTCTTCCACTCAAATGATTAAACCATGGATTCTTTGCAGAGAAGGGACCTCGCACATGGCAAGGATCTCTTCTACAGCAGATCTTCCTGCTCATCAAACACCCCTGCCCATACACCACAGCGGCAGAGTCCTCTCCCTTAGGAGTCACTCGCTGTGTGACCTGACAGTTGAAATAGGAGCTGCTGCCTTACTTACATTCCAAACTGGCCTTCCTGAAACTTCCACTGACTCACTGGAGTTGTGCCCTCCGGCCACACTGAAGCCAGTTAACTTCTTAAGATCGTCCTTCAAATCCCGGGAAATCATCTTTCCCCTGAGCCTTCTGTCCTCTAAGGTAAACGTCCCCAGAGAATTCAACTACGCATCATTTGACAAGGCTTTACGTCTTTCTTCTTCTGTAAAAGCACAGCTCTCGGAAAACATGACAGTGATGTAGGTGGAAGTGAGGGGCACCGTGGAGCGAGCCTCACCCAAGATCTACACTAGGCTCTACCACCAGAGCAGTTTCTCAACACGGTCATTCACAAAGACACTGGCCTCTTACCACAATTGTATCAAGTGGGACTGCAAAGTCAAAGTCATTTATCCCCACAAAATTCAGTACAAATATTGACAAGCCTAAATCCAATTGACACTAGTTATAAACCAGTTTATAACAGGCCAAGATAAGAAACAACGAAAAATGTATCCTGATATGCCAGGAGGTGTAGTTTAGGTAGCAGGAGGCACATTGTTAGATGTTATGGATGCAGCTCTCATCTCTCATATAGGAGTACTCAATGCTGAATTATCAATAAAGCATCTGAATACTACTCAAATTGAAGAAAATTGCCGAGATGCAGAAATAGCCTGCTTGTAAAGCCGAGTTCCTGATGGGAAATGAGTTTTACTCTGACCGCCCAGGGTCCCAGCAGTGCAGCCACTCATGCGTGATGAAGCATATTGTAGGAAAATAGCATCTCGGTGTTTGCTCTCCTCTCACTGAATGGACCGAAATGAGGGGCATTTGTTTTCTTCTATTTCAGCGCAGCAAACAGACTCTCTTAATCAGATTAGAATGAAGAACTCTTTTATACTGGGTCTCTCTCTCTCTGTCTTTCTCTCTCTCTGTCTTCCCCTCTTTCCATGTCAAAAAAATTATGGATGCCTTGAAAAAAGATGCTAAATAATGACAACAGGATCTAAAATACAAATAGAAGGAGAAAGAAACACAGATACGGATACACACAGCTTTCAATTTCCAGAGTGCAGTTCTGCTCGTCCAGAGGGTATCTCCTGAGGTCCATCATGCATGCTGCTGTCGTGGTGATTCTGAAATACACAGGGTGAGGGAAGATATTAAAGAAGGGCTGAGAAACGTATCAGGGAGACTGCTCCTATATAAACAGCGAGTAAGTACCCCGTGGGACCCCTGCCCAAAGTACACCTGGCTAAACATCGTTCACTATACACAGGGAGAAACTTGAGTAAATAAGAAATTCTTTTCAGCATAATATACAAGAGATTTATCAAGGGAAAAAACACAAAACTTTATATTTTTTAATCATTTATTTTTTGATTAACATAAAAATTGTATCCATTTGTAATATACAGTATGATGTTTAGAAATATGTATACACTGTGAAATAGTCAAATTGAGGTAATTAACAAAGGTGTTGTATCACCTATTTAGCTCTTTTTATGTGTGATGACAACGCAAAATCTACCCTCTTGCAATTTTTGAGTATGCAGCACTTTGTTATTAGCTATAGTCACCATATTGTACCAAAAACCTTACCATGTCTTACTGACTTTGGATCATCAATGGCAGAGAAAGGGGGTTTCCAAGGAAGTTCTTACCTTCAATTTTTGCTTCTCTTCTTGTCTATAGGCTCTCTTGCCTCTCTAGTACAGAGAGATCCTATGTGTGGGACACCACCAATTAGGTTTTAAGACTGAGTCTTTGACTTTCCACGGGAAGTGTTAAAGTAGCTACAGACGCACTTTGGAACTCTAAACCTCACCTCTGCTTCTTTCAATTTTATTATCGTTGTTTGTTGGGCTGGATTCTAATATTACAGATTTTTTTTTAACTGTGTGATCATCTCTCTTTTCAAAGAGAATATTTGGCTTCTATTTTATCAATCATGAACCAAAATTGGGTGGGTTAAGTTCCCTTGGGGCCAGCTAAAGCCATGGAAATAATCTCTTCCCCAAAACAGTTAAGGCTCCACCACGCAATGGTTAAACCAGCCCTACACTGAGAAACAGTACTTCTAGAAATGTCCAGTACTTTTCCTACTCTGTCTGCAGCCTCCTCTTAGGGAGACCAACTTACTCAAAGCTGCTTCTTTGAAAACGCAACTATTAGGGTCAATATATTTTACATTATATATCTCTAGAACCCCACCCTTTCCCCACCACTGTCAAAGGTGACTGGACTGGAGTGGGTTCCTGAGTCAGAGACAGCAAGCCATTAGTGGGTGAGAGATACATGACACGGGCTGAGTTGGAAGGCAGAGTGGAGCTAAAGAGACTCTCTTCCATAGGAATGAATTGAACAGCAAAGATAAGAGTGCAAGTGCATCTGCAAGGCCATGGTTTACAGGCTTGTGATGTTGTTTTCAGACTGGAGAGCAAAGGATGAGAAAGCATCACAGAGGAGAGAAGGTGCTGCAAGGAGAGTTGAGGATGCAGTCACAGCTGTGCCCTGGGCCACAGCGGGGGGCCTTGCTGAATGTGTGCTCCACCTCTCCAGGGAGCAGCTTCTCAAAGCCTGTGCAGGCTCTGCGTAGCCAGCAGTCCTGGCTATGCCCATTCAACGATGGGGAGTAAGAATGAAAATGTGAGAATGCTTTCTCCTGAGATTCCTAGAGTCACCTTCAAACCTCAGCTGTCCTTCAGGTTTCATCTTTCTTGAAGCTCAGTGTTGAGCTTTATCTGAATGGTCTTCATTATTAACATTCACAACAAACCTACTAATGCTGCAGGTAATGAGCAAGCCCGACTCTTACCAACAGATCCTAACCCAAACATCTGTAAAACACCAGACATGTGCCAACTCTGATGGACTTGTCTCATGTACCCTACACGCAGGTGATAAGGAAATAATGGAGTAAGGTATGTCCTTCTATTAGCATCTGGTTAAGCAAGCAGATAGAGCAACGTTCTGCTTTGCAATGATTGAGAGCAGCAGTGAGGGAAAATGTCAACGTATTTAGCAAACAGGTCAATGCTTAATTTTTTATGCACACAGCACGCACGCACCATGCAGACAATCAGCAAAATCCATACCAATGGTGAAAGTGTGTTCCTTCCAAATGTCGTAACACTTCCCCTTATCCTAGGAGTCAAGGAGTGCACTACGTTCTATGATCCCAAACCCACACACAGCTCTTTGGCATATTTTTCTACAGCATTTAACATTCTAGCCAACTGAAGTTCCAGACTCACACTTTTCAACTGTGGCATGTGTTACGGCAGATTGACAACCCAATGTCCATACGAGATGCCCATAAAGCAAAATTAGAACAGAGTTCTGCTAAAATTATGAATCTTTATGAAGAAGAAAAAAACCTTCACTGACAATGTTCAATTTTCCCTTTTTTTTTTTTTTTTTTTTAATACGGAGTCTTGCTCTGTTGCCCAGGCTGGAGTGCAGTCGTGTGATCTTGGCTCACGGCAAGCTCCACCTCCCGGGTTCTTGCCATTCTCCTGCCTCAGCCTCCTGAGTAGCTGGGACTACAGGCCCCCCACACCATGCCCGGCTAATTTTTTTGTATTTTTAGTAGAGACGGGTTTTCACTGTGTTAGCCAGGATGGTCTCAATCTCCTGACCTCATGATCTGCCCCACCTCGACCTTCCAAAGTGCTGGGATTACAGGCATGAGCCACCACGCCTGGCTTAATTGTCTTATATATTTTGGTACCTATTCACTTGAACTGAGTCAGTGATTGAAATTTCTGTTTCTTATTGTTTTCTTATTCACTCTTCAAACCACCCCCCCCACACACACACACACAGACACACGCATACACACACATAAACATGCCCAAATTGTTTGGGGACACCATGGGGATACATTATTGGAGGGACAAGGGGAACCTAAGGCTAGAAGAACTGGTGACAGCATAGCCTTGTCCCACCAAGTATACCAAGTACAGCAGCTATCCAGGTCTTCTCATTCTGTTATAATTCTGGCTATAAAATGGAGGCCCATTTCAGTGAGCTGAGATGGGGCCACTGCACTCCAGTCTGGGTGACAAAGTGAGTGAGACTCCATCTCAAAAAAAAAAAAAAAAAAAAAAAGAGAAAAACAGAAAGAAAAACAGAGAGAAGGAAATTCTGAAATTTGTGACAACATTGATGGAATTGGAAAACATTATGCTAAGTGAAATAAGTCAGGCCCAGAAAGACAAATACCACATCTTCTCACTTATATGTGGAATTAAAACAATTAACTTATAGAAATAGAGAGTAGAATGGTGGTGGCAGAAGCTGCAGGAGGGGAAATAGGGAGGTGATGAGCAAAGGGTAGACAATTTCAAACGGAGAATATGTTTTCTCTTTTTGTGCACTCTACTGCACAGCATGGTGAGTATAGTTAGTAGTAGAGTGTTGTACATTTCAAATTGCTAAGTAAATTTCAAATGTTCTTGCCACGAAAAAATGTTAATTATTTGAGGTGATGGATATGTTAACTAGCTTGATTTAATTATTTCACATTGGATTCACAAATCGTAACATCATTTTGTACCCCATACATTTTTCCCCACGCAACTCCCTCTTCACAGAACCCATAAATCTATACGATTATCATTGTCAAGTTACAATAGGAAAAAAAATGGAGCCACTTTTTTCTTTTTATGTGAGGAATAAGACAGACACATCTACTCACTACTCTTCCTCATTTCGAAGAAATACTCAGAAAACACTCTCAGTGGAGAGTGAGGCACAGGAGCTTGCTCTTGCTCATGCTACAAAAGGTAACCATCAAGATAGAAGAAGTAGCTGAATAGCTGGGACAAAAAGACAAAAGGAGAGAGAGTGGAGGTGGGGGGCAGAGTGATGAAGCCAACCGTGGCGGAGAAGCACGCCCCAACCCCTCCCTGAGCCCCAAAATCCTCACCCAAGTTGACTCAACTCATCAGAGGCTGGGGCAGTGGGCCTTTTGAGTGACTCGATCCTGGGACATGGCAGAATCATCGAACGTGCGCTCCACCTCTCCGGGGAGCAGCTTCTCAAAGCCTGTGCCAGAGTTGTGTTCGGGCTGACAAGGGTTACAGAGGGGTTGAGGAATTTCACAGATGGCAGAACTGAGTTCAAGCCGAGTGCACGGAGATCAACCAAAGGCAGAGAGGCCACAGTGACATCCGGGCTCCACCTGTGTAATCCCCAACACTCACACACGTGGTTTTATATTTTCTCTAACAAACGTATATATTTTTCGTCCTGACAGAATAATGTAACCAACATCTAGCGCCACCTTGTCCAACCCTCTGCGATCTGAGAATTCCACTGTTATTCCTAAGGAATGGTGATGAAGCTCAGCAGTCGGAATCCAGTAGGACTGGGTGAGGCTCTCCCGGTATTACTCTTCAGCACATTCCCTTTTTTTTCTTTTGGTTGTTTCTTTTTTGTTTTATGATTGAGAGACAGCAGTGCTTAGGGTCTCTGTGACTACAAGGCATGTCTCTGATAGAGAAGCAGAAAAAGATAACGGCCGAGTGACAGAAGACGTGCCTGTGTCCAATATATCCTTTCCTTACAGTCATACTTTGAGAATGCTGAAAGTAGAAAGAAAAAACAAACAAAAAAGTTGACGAAGAGACAGAGGAGTGAGGACTAGAGAACTGGACAACATTACAGGGATGGTGCTGAGTCATCATCTGAGTGCCCAGCACACCCACCAGTCACATCTGTACTTCATGGAACACCGGTTGAGCACTTGCTCAATGCCCAGTTCTGTGCCAAGCACTTTAATACACACGTTTACTCTCACAACAACCATATTACAGAGGTATTATTATCATTATATCCATTGTTCAGATGAGTGAACCAAGGTTCAGAAAGAGTAAGCAGCTTGACCATGTTCCCAATGCCACTGGAAGGCAGACGTGGCATTCAGATCCAGGCAGTTTGAACCCTATGCTCTGCTACATCTGTATTACCTCTTTCACCTTAAACATACAAAATATATTCAACTTTTAAAGGCCTACTCAGGAAATGAGAATCTTGTTTTGAATGAAGAGCAAGAAGGTTGATAAATTTATGTAGACAGATAAAAATATTGATACTTATACCCATAATATATACTTTTATACCCATAATATTCTCATTAAATATGTCAAATTGGAAATATAATGAGTAAATGCAGAAAATAAATATTCTACATGCTATTCCTGCAGTAACTACAGTGACATTTAATCCAACAGTTTCTCACCCTTTGTGGAATAGGGTCATTTATTAGATCATTCCTGCTTTTACAAACAATACATGTCTAAAGATATGTTTAAGAACTAAAAGTATTAAAATGTAAGAAATAAACTTGAAGTTGTAAGGAGAGCACTATCTCTAGTAAGTGTAAAATCATATTTTGAGATTGTGGTGACACACCGTCTTTGAATGTTGTCTTCAACTACCCTTGGAGACCGTTCCCTGCACACCTGAGTGAGGAAGCCTGAGTCAAGGAGGTCAAGATACACGGATGTCAGTGTGTTGAAGGGTTTTCATTTTGTCTCAGTTGTATTAAGCTTGTGAAATACTTTTTGGCATTAGCATTTCCATTTTTAAAATAGTCACACATTGATATAATAAGGGCAGACGCTAACTCTTCATGAACTGCATAAATACAAACTTCTCTGCATATCACCTGGTAGGACTGCTGTGGAATGTTGCTGTCTGATGGTCAAGGACATGCTCGCTTCTGCAAACATTTGTCTGAAATGTCCACCTGTTGACTTAGGTATACAAGTGCTCCTTGTCAGTGTTACTGGAAAAGGCTGGATATGGTCAAGGTCTGGGATTCATGCTTAGAGTGAGTCCAGCAATGCACACAGTCTCTTCCTCCATTTGTATGAATAGCTTTGATTCACTGGAAACACTGGAGAGAACAGATTAAAATGTCCATTGCAAGCACTGATTCTGATGTCCCTGGCTGGTCACTGGATGTCAAGGTCCTGGACCAGCTTTCTCAGAGAAGCTTCTGGAACTAAACAATCTTGGTCTCTATCTCTCCTCAGCTTCCTCCTTTTTAATGTTTTCATTACATTTCATTACACCTACAAATCAGAATGTCCATTATTTGCTAACTTGCTGGCCTTTCGCTCACCCCCAGGTGAGCCCACAAGAGCAGGACTTTATTGTTCCTGTCCCGGGTTCTCTCCCCAGTACCCAGAACGGCAGCACCCCCCACCACACGTGCAGAGTAAGTGTCCTGTAAATACTCTCAGAACAAACGACTTTCCAGATAAGAGGACCAGGCATGAGCTGAAGTGTGGGACTCGAGCAAAATGTGGAAAGAGAGTTGGTTTAGTCCTTCTTGGCTTTCATGTCCCAAATGTAAGAGTAAGTGGGGACACATTCCCGCTAACAGGCACTCCCAGCGTGAGTCCTGGCTGTGCATAGTTATAGACTCTGAGAGCCTCCATGCGCTCACTGGTCAAGAGGCTTGGATAAGAATCCCCTATTTTTATGGTCAAGTGGTCTCGGAGAATCTTTATGTTGCAGAATTCAATTCTTACCGGCAGAATTCAATCCTGCAGAATTGAATCTATCGTCAGTGTGTGAGAGCTTTATGGCTTCAGGTGCAGTGAAGAACACAATGAAATGTTGCCTTCAGGGGAGTCCTAGATCTCTGATCACAACCTTGTTAAGCTGACAGGACCTGGAAGCAAGTTAGTAACTCCTTTGGTGTGACTTCTGGCTTGCACTCAAGATGCCCAAACATTCCAGAAATTTGGGCAACAGTTGTATCTCTGGCCATGGGTTAGCACCACAGCTAAGGCATTGCTTCACAGGTAACCATTTGGTCCTTTGCAGTCACCCTGCAGCAACTCACTCTCATCTTCATTCCTCATTCCTCTGATGCAGGATGCACTGGCTGGTGGAGGCAGCTATCATGTTACCAAGAAAAGGAACTCAGATGCTAGGATGTAGGACCTAAATCGAATAATTCAGACCAAGAATTTTCCCTGAGCAAATGCTTATTATTCAATGTGAAGAAGTCACAGGACATAGGTCAATGTTTTGGTTACCCTGATTTTCGTTTTGCTTTACAAAATATATAAGAGGCCGGGCGTGGTGGCTCAAGCCTGTAATCCCAGCACTTTGGGAGGCCGAGATGGGCAGCCTCATCACGAGGTCAGGAGATCGAGACCATCCTGGCTAACACGATGAAATCCCGTCTCTACTAAAAAATACAAAAAATTAGCCGGGCAAGGTGGTGGGCGCCTGTAGTCCCAGCTACTCAGGAGGCTGAGGCAGGAGAATGGTGTAAACCCGGGAGGCGGAGCTTGCAGTGAGCCGAGATCCGGCCACTGCACTCCAGCCTGGGCGACAGAGCGAGATTCCGTCTCCAAAAAAAAAAAAAAACAAAATATATAAGAAAACACATTCATAGAACTGTCCAAAGGCTTTTGCTATGGGAACTCTTTGAGGATGTTGCTGGGAAAATTCTTGTGGTAAGTTGAGTGTGTTAGTAGCCCATTCCTTTCCTCTTTCCAGAATCCACGCTCCTAGCCATGTCATTACAACTCTTCTCACCAAAGAGGAGCTGGCTGTTTGCCTACCTCTTGAATGTGCGCCGACTTTGTGACCTGCTTTATCTAATATAATGGCTGGAAGTGACCATGTGCCAGTCCATGCTTAGGCCCCAAGATGCGTTCTTTTTCTGGGCTTTTCTGCTTCTACCTCTGCTGTGAGAAAGCCATACCCAGAAGAGTCTGCTGGTTTCAGGAGAATGAACACAAAGAGCGGGACTGAGGTGACCATTCATCTTTTCAGAGACTGCCCTGGGTAAGCTAATGGGTCCCCGACACCCAGCCTGTGACAGCACCAGCTAGAACCAGCAGAGATGCTCATTAACAACCCAGACACACAGGCAATGAGCACTTTGGGGTTACCGAATGCATCGAGGCTTTCTAGCTGATTGTTACACCACACTCTTGTGGCAACAGATAACTGATACAATAGTCAACACAAGTTCACTGCAAACATACAAAACCATAAATTCTCTTATCAATACGTAGGGATCACAACCTGATACTTCTGAGGAGTGTCATAAGACAGCAAAACCCTTAGCAAAGAGCATTTTTCTAAAATAGGGACATCTGTTTTGATGTTGAAGCGTAACTCCACCACCATTCAGGAATGCTCATTTCTGGGAATGACAAGTCCCATCAGGCAAAGGAGATAGGCCCAACGTACCTCCTCTTGGTTTTCAAAGAATTTGGCAACACGCTACACAAAGCCACAAACTGGCAATAGTGCTCCAGCCAGAACAAAAGGTGTATGCGAGATTCTAGAATACCCGAAAGAAAGGAACTGCCCAGAGGGTGCAATGAGAAGTTCTTAAGGACTACACCACAGGTTCAACCCTCTGAAGAGGAACAGAGAAAACAGTTCAAAAGAATCACTAAAGTACTTTGAGTCACTCCAACGACCTGGATCTAATTATGGCACTTGGGGGTTTCACAATCTAGAAATGCATTGTCCAAAACAGTACCCACCAGCTATGTGTGACTATTTATATCTACATTTAGAATTATTTTAAATTAATTTAAATGAAATAATATTAAAAATGTAGCTCCTCCGATGTTCTCGTCACATACAAAGTGCTCAATAGCCCCCTGTGACTGACTGGTGGCTACTGTACTATGTGGATTACGGGTACCCCCATTACCACAGAAAGCTCCCTCAGACAGCGCAAAAATAATAGCTTGCTATCTGTGTCTCTAGCCTCTGAGAACACGACTCCCTGGATGAATGTGGTTGGGGGGATATGTTCAAATGCATGGAACCGAGGCTTGAAGGAAAGCTGTCACAGCTGGAGGAAGCCATGCATGCCGGCATAGAAAATGTCACTCAAGACTCTACCCAAAGTACCACAAAGTGTGCGTGACCTCATGGTTTAGCTATAACTCAGCAGCCAGACAGAAAGACCTACCCTAATTAACTGACAATTAGGCATAACAACCGGACCACCTTCGCCTGATCTTCACATTTATATCTTCACATCCTAGAGGCTACAGCCTCCAACATGAGAGGGAAACTGAAGTCAAGATCACCATAACCATATTGGCACCAGCAAGTCACTTCGTTTCTATGAATCTGTCCCACCAAAGCATAAACATTCTGAATAACAGAAGAGATGTCCCATGAAAAGCAATGGAAGCATAGAAAATGAAAGTTGAAAAATTCACATGACATGTGTCTGGTTACTAAAAGGTATGAGTGGATACGGCCTCTTTTCAAGAAGAATGGGGAGACAAAAGAACATTCTGAAATGAAGGCATAGATGGAAGACGCCACAACACTGAGAGATGAATGCAAGAAATCCTAGCCACAAATGCCAAATTGAAATCTGTACTGAAGACAAGGCGACAGAATTAACATGGCTGAAAATCCTTTAACAGCACGGAAAGCTTCTTACATTTTAATGGGCACATACGTTACTGAAGGACCTTGTTAAAATTCAGATTCTGTCCCAGCACTTTGGGAGGCCGAGGCGGGTGGATCACAAGGTCAGGAGTTTGAGACCATCCTGGCTAACACAGTGAAACCCCATCTCTACTAAAAACACAAAAAATTAGTTGGGTGTCGTGGCACATGCCTGTAGTCCCAGCTGCTTGGGAGGCTGAGGCAGAATTGCTCGAACCTGGGAGGCGGAGGTTGCAGTGAGCCGAGATCGCGCCACTGCACTCCAGCCTGGGCAATAGAGCAAGACTCCATCAAAAAGAAGAAGAAGAAGAAAACATTCAGATTCTGGAATTGGGTGAGTCTTTCATTCTGAAATTCCCAGATAATGTTCCTAGGTGATGCTGATGCTGATGCTGGTCTCGGTGACCCTATTTTTAGCAGAAAGGAGAGGGCAAACTTGTAAAACCTACTCAAAGGCAGAGGTAGAAAAAAGCAGCTTTGAAAACAGAGATGACAGATATTGAGGGATAAAATGGACATGTAACTGAGATTTATTAGAGCAAGACCAAACAGCATCCAAATTAGCAAATTAAACTTAAACATGAAAAAATAAAAAAAATTTTAATTCAAATATAATATACACAATATCAATGTACCATTTTAGTGATTTGTTTGTTTTTGTTTTGTTTTGTTTTGTTTTTTGAGACGGAGTCTCACTCTGTCGCCCAGGCTGGAGTGAGTGGCGTGATCTCGGCTCACTGCAAGCTCCTCCTCCCGGGTTCACACCATTCTCCTGCCTCAGCCTCCCGAGTAGCTGGGACTACAGGCGCCGCCACCACGCCCGGCTAGTTTTTTGTATTTTTAGTAAAGACGGGGTTTCACCATGTTAGCCAGGATGGTCTCGATCTCCTGACCTCGTGATCCACCCACCTCAGTCTCCCAAAGTCCTGGGATTACAGGCGTGAGCCACCGCACCCGGCCTTTTTTAGCGATTTTTAAGTGTATAATTCAGCACATTCACGTTGGTGTGCAACCATCACTACTCTCCATTTCCAGAACTTTTCCATCATCTCAAACAGAAACTCTGTACCTTCTAAACAGTAACACTGATGACCCTACCCCAGCCCCAGTAACCTCTAGTTCACACACTGTCTCTCTGAACTGACCTATTCGATAGGTCACCACGTATAAGTGAAATCATGTAAGTGAAATCGTTGTCTTTTTCTGCCTGGTTTAGTTCACTTACTATATTGTTTTCATTAGATTTCTGCCCATTTATTTTGCTCCTTTGACTAAGCCATGTTTTCCTCTTTCTTTGTATGCTTTGTGATTTTTTTCCCCTGAAAACTGGGCATTTCATTATTATAATGCGGTCACTCTGAAAATCAGATTCTTTCCTTTGCCCAGGGTTTGCTGCTTTTAACTTTATCAGTCCATTTGTTTTGAGTCATTTCTAAACTTTTTTTGAAAAGATTATTTCTTGTCAAGGTTAATCAGTGAAGTCTCTGTTGCTTTAGCTCATGTTTAGAGAATGTTTTACATTTATTTATCTATGTATGTATGTATTTATTTATTAGAGATGGGATCCCACTCTCTTGCATAGGCTGAGTGTAGTGGACTGACCATAGCTCCCTGTAGCTTCAAACACCTGGGCTCAAGCGACCTTCCTGTGTCAGCCTCCCAAGTAGCTGGGACTTCAGTCATGCACCAACATGCCTGGCTAGATTTTTTCTTTCTTTATTGTTATTTAATTTGGTAGAGACAGGGTGTTGTTGCATTGCCCAGGCTGGTCTAAAACTCGTGATCACGACTGATACTCCCACCTTGGCCTCCTAAAGCACTAAGATTACAGGCATGAGCCACCACGCCTGGAAAATGTTTTAACAAGCATTTCCTTAAGTGCCAAGAGCTGAAGCAAACAAACAAAAAACGCACAAAAAAGAGAACAGCATTCTTTCTCAGTCTTTGCAGACCGGCTATGTGCTGGGGTACACTTTCCTTTAAGCCTAGGGATTAACCAAAAGCAAAAATTGGAGGTTCCTTAGGACTTTTCTGTGCATACTTCTTGTCTAGGCATGTGCATGGATTTTTAAGTACCTCTATATATGTGGCTGCTTTTGAATGACCTCATTTCTCTAAGAGTCTCATCCCAGCTTCTCTTTTGAGCCTTAGATGGTCTATTTTATGCTTCCATCCAAAATCTCCCATCCCAGGCATCTTTAGGTTCGTCTTTACCCTGAAGCCTTAATGAGCACTGCCTGCCCCTTCTCTTACTTGCATTCTGAGTTAGGCAAAACTGAGATGAACATCTTGCTTCAGTCCTTCAGGCATTCTCCAGAGAGTTTACAACATATGTACACAATAATTTGCAAATAAGATCTGCTCTGCTCCCTCTGGTAGGAGAGGGAGAACTGGGTATGAGGCCGCTGCCTGCTCAAAACCGAAACAATCCCTGCCCTAGGATGTGGGTGGGGGAAATGGCAAGTGAAAAATGCCACAAAACTTTCCTGTTGTTTTTAATATAGCCTTTTGCTAATTTGGCATTTGACTGATTACTGTGAACCTTAAACTGATTTCCAGAGCTTCTACAAGGTTGGTTCAGATAGCTTCTAGTTTTTGTTTTGTTTTGTTTGGATGATTTTGTGAGGGGACAAGAGCTTGGAGCTTTTCAGTCTGCCACTTTGCTGATGTTGCCATCCAAGTGGAGCCTCAAGCCACCCCATTTGGGGTGGTAATCTGCCATTCTGGCTTCTGATTAACCCCTGTTCCAGGAATGCCTCTAAGATTTCTACTTTTTCTGCTGTTACCATAAATCTTGACTTTAGGTCAAAAGAGCCTTGACCATCAATCCTGCCGTTAAGCAGATTCACACAGCATTCTTGCCTCTCCCTGAGAGGTCAACGTCAATGGTCCTACGCATTCCCTCACTAAGGTGTAGAAGCCCTGGATCCTGAGGGTAATTGTGTGAGGATCCGCCATCTGGTCTCACTGCTGCCTGAGACAAAGACACTGCGCCTGTTCCTAAGTTCTCATTACATGTGTCTTTCTAAGAAACTGGATGTGTCAGCCTCTTTCTCTAGCCTCTCAGCTTCCTCAGCCTTTGGGGGTAGGTGTGTACAGACCTGCCCACTGCAGAACAACCCAACACAGGGGCTGATGGGGGTAGGTGTGTACAGACCTGCCCACTGCAGAACAACCCAACACAGGGGCTGATGGGGGTAGGTGTGTACAGACCTGCCCACTGCAGAACAACCCAACACAGGGGCTGATGGGGGTAGGTGTGTACAGACCTGCCCACTGCAGAACAACCCAACACAGGGGCTGATGGGGGTAGGTGTGTACAGACCTGCCCACTGCAGAACAACCCAACACAGGGGCTGATGGGGGTAGGTGTGTACAGACCTGCCCACTGCAGAACAACCCAACACAGGGGCTGATGGGGGTAGGTGTGTACAGACCTGCCCACTGCAGAACAACCCAACACAGGGGCTGATCACAGCAGGAGAGGGAGGCTGTTTCCAAAGCAAGACAAGGGTCTTTGCAGGCAGAAGGAGGGTGTTTACAAAGATAGATAGGA
This sequence comes from Chlorocebus sabaeus, assembly GCF_047675955.1. NCBI lineage: Eukaryota > Metazoa > Chordata > Mammalia > Primates > Cercopithecidae > Chlorocebus > Chlorocebus sabaeus. The sequence goes on along the minus strand of NC_132929.1, from coordinate 2,137,148 downwards.
AGTTAGTGAATAGAGTTACAATATAAAGTCAAAGCCTAGTTCTTTAAAAATATAAATAAAATAGATATTTCTTGATACGAACAAACACAGCTATAAATGAAAAAGGGAATATAACAGTTATGTTCTAAAAAGTTTAAAACATAAGAAAAAGCAATGTACATGTGCATGCTAATGATCAGAAAGGCCAAACAAAAATGACATCTTCCTGAAAAACATGAATTCTCAAGGTTAATGCAAGCAGAGAACCTCGAGACCCACAAGTACTGCAGAAACTGAAGCCCCGTGTGCCAGCGTGGACACTGAAGCCTCGTGTGCCAGCGTGGAAAATGTTATTCAAGATCCTTTACAAAGTAGCACGCATTTATAAAACATTCCCCCCAAAAATATTTCATATAAATTACATATTTATTGGTAAACCTTTAAATGCTTAAAAGAACATCAACCCTTTCAGATACAGAAATTTCCCATACAACATGGCACATGTAAACATATGTAACAAACCTGCACGTTGTGCACATGTACCCTAGAACTTAAAGTATAATTTTAAAAAAAGATATCCAAAGAAAGAAAAATTCTATCCTGAAAGAAAATAGAATGTTTGTTTAGGGATAAGGAGTAAGAGATAAATTGCAGATGGGCAACGGGGAATGTTTTGGGTAATAAAAACATTCTGTTTTGATTGTGGCAGTGATTACATGGGTATATGTATTAGACGAATCTTATCAACCTAGACAAATGGGTATATGTCATTTCATGTAAAGTATACCTCAATAAAGTTGATTTTGAATGAATTAAATGATGACAGATTGTAGATTCTCTTAAAGGCTTTGAAAAAATAAAATCAATAAGCCTATCATTCTACAGAAAAAAAAAAAAAAGAAATTTCCCATACAATATAATCCACTGCAGAACATAAAATAAGAGAGAAATCTACTTGATTCACGTGAGAACAAAACACACCAAAAAAAAAAGACATATATAATCTGTTACTACATTTCAGAGACCGTATATGGTATATATCACAGACAAATGTGCGAGACAACCTTCATCAGTCCATTTTCTGTTGTTTGTAACAGACTACATGAAATTGGGTAATTTATAGGAAATGAAATTTCTTTCTTACAGTGATGGAGATTGGCAAGTCCAAGGTAGAGAAGGTGCATCTGAAGAAAGTGAGAACCTTGTTGCTGGAGGGAATGCTCTGAAGAGTCTCGAGGTAGTGTAGTGTGTAATACGGCCAGGGGGTCAGTGTAGTGTGTAATACAGCCGGTGGGGGGGTGTCAGTGTAGTGTGTAATACGGCCGGGGGGGGCAGTGTAGTGTGTCATACGGCCGGGGGGGGGGCAGTGTAGTGTGTCATATGGCCGGGGGGGGAGTATAGTGTGTCATACGGCCGGGGGGGCAGTGTAGTGTGTAATATGGCCAGGGGGGGAGGGGGGGCAGTGTAGTGTGTTATACGGCCGGGGGGGGGGCAGTGTAGTGTGTCATATGGCCGGGGGGGCAGTGTAGTGTGTAATATGGCAAGGCGGCTGAGCAGGCTCACGTGCTAGTTCAGATCTCCCTTCCTCTTCTTATAAAGCCACCAGTTCCTCTCCCATGAATACCCATTACCCATTAATCTATAAATGGATTAATCCATTCATGAGGACAGAGCCATCACGACCCAATCACCTCTGAAAGGCCCCACCTCTCCATGCTACCACACTGGGGATTCAGTGAGTTCTGAAGTTCAAGGAGTTTTGGAGGGGACATTCAAACCATTGCAGGGCTAGACCACCTCTACACTAGATAGTTTATCTAGGAAACTTCAATAAATTGGCTCGTGTTTCTTGGAAACTTCAGCCAAGCCATGATGGTAGATGAGAAAGAGAGAACTTGAAAATAGATTTCTTGGGAGAGTTTACACACATCTTGATGAAAGGCTGGCACCTTCCAAGTGGCATACAAGGAGTAATGGTGCCTACTTTACACCTGAGAAAAGTGGTGTTAAGGTGACAAGATAGAGGAGACTGAACAGGAATTGGCCTTTCAGATTATGAAAACGCAGGCATATTTCCTGTCGCACACACACGGGCTACATGGATGAAACGGAGGTCCTGGATTTATCATGGATCCTCTACAACAGGGCTGCCTAGATGAGTACAGCAATGGAAGATGACCGTGAAGGATACAGTCCTAGAGCTAACAAAAGTCCCAGGAAATTCCATGGAACAGAAAACCAGTCTACTGTCTCCACCACCAATACCCAATTTCAGTCAAGGATTTTGCTGGAAAGCTCTGAGAAGAGTTAATTTTCAATATCTTCCAGGTCAGAGTATGAAGCCACCAGAAAACAGTATCAGTTAATGTAAAACTTCTTATCCATTTTTTCCTCCACCCCCAAAATTAAATCTTTAAAATTAGGGAAGTCATATGTAATTTATCATACTGGGTAGAGACAGGGAAAACAGAAAGTAGAAGGCAGAGAGGTTGAGAAGCCCCAAGTCCCTGCTCTTTGCCACTGCAGGCTTCCAGTCTGAAGTACAAATGGGCTGTGTAAAGGGAAGATGTTAATGCTAAATCTGAATTTAGTATTAAATACTGAACTGAGAATACCTGTGTAACATAAAGATAGAAAACAACTTTTACTAAAACATTGGCAGAAAACCATGATATCTGCCCAAATTTCACAAAGGTAGAGAAATTTTATACTTCCCTGAACAAAGTTTAATAGTAGGGTATAACCGCATTATGACTAGATCACAAGTTTTTTTTTTTTTTTTTTTTAGCAATAAACTCGTTGAATAAGAATTTTTCAGCAAAAAAAAAAAAAAAAAAAAAAAAAAGGTAAGTTAACCAAGAGCCAGACGAAATTAAAAAATTTTTAAGAGGATTACCCATCATCATAAAACAGGATTTATCCCAGAAATTGAATGGATTGGGTCGGGGAAGGGATGTCACCAAGCTGGTGGAATAGGAAGTTAGACTCCACCTTCACCCCTCAACCCCACAAAGAAAGATCGAATAGCCACTGTCTACAAACCAGAACATCCTTTTGAAAATTTCAATATTGAAACAAGCCTGAGACATCCATTTGGTCTGCAGAACTGATTGAAATCCAAATTAGAAGAGTAAAAAGAATGGTCTTACTTTGACTGCACTCCCCTTCCCCAAGTCAGCAGGATGCCGGATGAAAAGGATTTCTATGGGCACACATATTCTACATGGGGAAAAGAAAATCGGAGGTAGTCATCCAATTTTCCAAGCATTTGGAAAGGCTTCCCAGGAAGCCCACCGCAGTTTCACCTCACTTAGAACATTAGGGGGGAACAACACGGCTAGATTGCCCAGGGTTAGATAGAAACAAAGAAAAGAGGCAGAAGTCGTAGTCACCAGCAAACAAACCTGGGTGGTACTTCTGTTTCTCCCAGCTGTGGCACCAAAACTGAAGGTACAAACCAACCTCATAAACCACCCACAAAGCTGATTCAGTTGCCTTCAGAAACAGAGTGGGGTTTAACCTAGCTCGAGATTCTAGATGGCTAGTGAACATGCTCAGCCTCAGGGCCTACCCAGTGACCCTGCCCAGGCAGGGAGACTCTCACCTCTGCACATTTTGGAGAAGTGTGGAAGCTAGACCAGCTTGACCCAGGAAGTCAAGATGATTCCACTCACCAAAGAGCCTGCACAATGACCTTGCCCAGGAAGGGAGACTCCCGCTTCTATGCACTTTAGAAAAGTGAAGGGGCTAGACTAGCTTAGACCAGAAAGTCAAGCAGTGTTCCATATAGCCAGAAGTCCACTCAATGACCCCACCCAGTAAGGAAACTTCTATCTTTGCACATTCCAGAGATGGAAAGGGGCTAAACCTGCTTGAGTTGGGAGGTCAAACAGCTACTGAACTCAACAAAAAGGTGATTCCACATCAGAATGGGCTCCACTCATCCTGAACAGTGACCCCACCTAACCTCAGGGCCTGGCCTGCAGCCCTGCTCAACTACAGATCCCAAATAGCAAAAGTGCCCAGCCAGGGAATACAGTCCATAAGCAGCCTGACCAGGAACCATCATAGTACCCAGCCAGCAGCTCTGCCTGAGAGCAGAGTCCAGCCAGTAGCCTCACCAGAGAGTAGAGCACCGTCAGCAGCTTCATTCAACATCAAAGCAAAGGCAGTGACCCACCAACCACAGAATTGAAAAGCTCTGCCTGTGCAAGGTTGTCATGAGCTGGCCCAGCAGTGACCCATGCACCACAGAACTGAAAAGCTCTGCCTGTGCAAGGTTGTCATGAGCTGGCCTTTCAGAATCACAGGCTAGAAGGCACAGAAGATGAGGTAGTGAAGGTCTATCACTGTCAAACAGAAAAACGAACAAAACAACAACAAAAACAAAAACACCTGTAAAGGCCAGAAGAAGAGCTGTCTCCTCAAATGTGCAGACAACAATGGAAAGACACAAGGATTAAAAAGAATCAGGAAATCATGACACCTCTAAAAGAACTAATAAAGCTCCAATAATGAACCCCCAAGAAACGGAGATTATAAAATGACTAGTAAAGTATTAAGAATAATATTCAGAAAGAAGTTCAGTGAGGTAAAACGATATATAGAGATAAAATTTACTACAGTATGAAAAACAATACTCAGAGCAAAATATTGACAAAAAAGTAGAATGAATAGAAAAGAACCAGATATAAATCGGTGACATAAAGACTACAATGATTGAACTAAAAAATTTAATAGAAAATTTCAACACCTGACTCTATCAAGCAGAAGAAAGGATCAGTGAGCTGGAAGATAAAATATTTGAAATTATCCAGTCAGATAAACAAGAACAACAAAAGATTTAAAAAGAATGAAGAAAGCTTCTGGGTATCGTAGAACACCATCAAGAGACTAAACAGTCACATAATAGGTTTTGCAGAAGTAGAAGAGAAAAAAAAAAGCCAGAAAGCATATTTTAAAAAATAGTGGCTGAAAACTTTCTTAATCTAGTAATAGATATCGACACCCAGTTAAAGGAAACACAGAAGTCATCAATCAAATTCAACTCCAAATAAAAGTGCACTAAGACATATAATAATCAAACTACCAATGATCAAAAACAAAGAAAAAGAAGAAAAGCATCCAGAGATAAGAAACATATCACATATAAGAGGTGCCAACACAACTATCACCAGACTTATCCACAGAAACCTTGCATTCCACAAAAGAGTGATGTGATATATTCCAAATGATAAAAGAAGAAAACTGTCAACCAAGAATATTTATCCAGTTAAGCTGTCATTTAGAAATGACAAAGAAATAAAAACTTTCCCAGACAAACCAATGTAAAAGACATCACTATTCCCTAGATCTGCCTTACAGAAATTGCTACAGCGAATTCTTTAAACTGAAACAAAAAGCCAAAAATTAGTAATATGCAACATATGAAGGAATAAAACTCAATCATATAAGTAAAACAGTATCAAATTCAGAATACTCTAGGTTAGTAATGATGATGTGTAAGATAATGTTATCTCTAGTATGAGGGTTAAATAAGAAAACTATTAACAACAACTATAGCTACCATAAATTGTTAGGGGAAACACATCACAAAATGTGGTAACTTCTGACATTAAAATATAAAATGTGTGTGGGGGGGGTAAAAGTGTACAGCTGTTGTATGTAATCAAAATTAGCTATTATCAGCTTGAAATGAGATGCTATAAGATGTTCTACATAAGGCTCATGGTAAGCACAAAGCAAAAAGCTTTAGAAGAAACTCAAAATAAAAATAGAAAGGATTCTGCCAGGCGCAGTGACTCACACCTGTAATCTCAGCACTTTGGGAGGCCGAGGTGGGCGGATCACCTGAAGTCAAGAGTTTGAAACCAGCCTGACCAACACGGCGAAAACCCATCCCCACTAAAAATACAAAAATTAGCTGGGTGCCTGTAATCCTAGCTACTCGGGAGTCTGAGGTAGGAGAATTGCTTGAACCCGGGAGGCGGAGGTTGCAGTGAGCTGAGATCGCACCATTATACTCCAGCCTGGGTAACAAAGCGAGACTCCACCTCAAAGAAAAAAAAAATAGAAAGGATTCAAGGCATACTACTACAGAAAGCGGCCACAAAGGAGGACAACAAAAGAGGAAGAAAGAAACAAAGTATCTACAAAATAACCAGAAAATAACTAACATGATGATGGTAGTAACATCTTACCTATCAACCACTCAAAGACTGCTGAATGTTCAAACTGCATTCAAATAAGGCAAATGCCCAGCTGTAACCAATCTCGCTGTTTCTGTACCTCACTTCTGATTCCCGTACCTCATTTTACCTTTTTGGTCTATAAATTTGTTCCGACCATGGGGCACCCCTGGACTCTCTGTGAATCTACTGTGATTCTAGGGGCTGCCCGATTCGCGAATTGTTCATTGCTCAATTAAACTCTCTTACATTTAATTCGGCTTAAGTTTTTCTTTTATCTGTGTATATATACAGACTCCACCAAAGAACTGATATAACTAATTTAAAAGTAAAATCAATGTAGCAAAAGGATTGTTAAAGGCCAGAAATTCTACAGTAACCTGAGCAACATAACAAGACCCATCTCTACAAAAAGTCTTTTTAAGTTAGCCAGGTGTGGTGGCACACACCTTTAGTGACAGCTACTATGGAGCCTGAGGTGGGCAGATCCCGTGTGCCCAGGAGTTTGAGGTCGCAGTGAACTATAATTGCACCACTGCGTTACAGCCTGGGTAACAAAGGGAGACCCTGTCTAAAAAAACACTCGCCAAACAAAAAACTAAACCAAAACAAACAAACAAAAAAACCAGGTAAGTCACGGGAAACAAAAACAACTTACAAAAGCATTAATAGTAGTGTTTCTATAAATTAACACTAAACTATCTGAAAAAAATAATCAAGGGAACAATCCCATTTACAATAGTTTCAAATAAAGTAAAATAAAATACTTAGGAATAAATTTAACCAAGGAAATGAAAGACCTATATACTGCAAACTATAACATTCATGAAAAAAAAATTTAAACAGATACAAATGAAATATATCTGTATTAGAAGAATTACTATTATTAAAATGTCCACATTACTCAAAATGATCTATAGATTCATTGTAATCCCTATCAAAATTCTGACGTAGTTTTCCATAGAAATAGAAACAAAAATTATAAAATTCATATGGAACCAAAAAAAAAAAAAACCCCAAAACCAAGTAATCATAGCAAAAGGAGCAAAGTTGGAGATATCACACTACCTTATTTCAAACTATACTACAAAGCTATAGCAATTAAAACAGTATGGGCCTGACCAAAAAGAAAAAAAAAGAGACAAATCAGCCAATGAAATAGACTAGAGAGCCCAGAATAAACCGATTCATGTACTTTCAATTGATTTCTGACAACAGTGCCAAGAATATGCAATGGGAAAAGGATAATCTCTTCCATAAATGATGTCAAGAAAACTAAATATCCACATTCAGAAGAATGAAATTGGACCCTTAACTCACACCATATAAAGAAATCAGCTCAAAATTGATTGAAACTTAAATGTAACTAGGAACTGTTAAACTACTAAAAGAAAACATGGGGGAAAACCACATGACATTAGGCTGTGTAATGATTTTTAAAATTTGATTTGATGCAACAAATGCAAAAATAGACAAATGAGACTACATCAAGCTAAAAAGTTTCTGCACCAAAAACAATAAACACTATACAGAGACAACCAACAGACTGGAAGACATATGTGCAAGCAATCCACCCATTAAGGGGTTAATATCCAAAATATTTAAGGAAGTCAAACAACTCAACAGCAAGAAAACAAAAAAAGTCAATTTAAAAAATGGAGAAAGGACCTAAAGAAACATTTCTCAAAAGGAGAAATGCAAACAGCCAACAAGACATATGAAAAGAAGTTCAACATCACTAATCATTAGGGAAACACAAATGGAAACTACAATGAGATAACATCTAACACCTGTCAGAATGATTAGTATCAAAAAGATGAAAGATAAGTGTTGGCAAGGATGTGGAAAAAAGGGAACCTTTGTACACTGTTGGTGGGAATGCAAATTAGTGCAGTCATTATGAAAAACATTATGGAAAACTCAAAAAACTTAAAATAGAATTACCATATGCTACAGCAATCCCACTTCTGGGTATTTACCCAAAAGATTTGAAATAAATTTACTGAAGGGATGTCAGCACCCCCAAGTTCACTGAAGCAGTATTAACAGTAGCCAAATTAGGGAATCAACCTAAGTGTCCATCAACAGAAAAACTGATTTTTTAAATGATACACACACACACACACACACACACACACACACACACACAGTGGAATACTATTCATTCTTAATAAAGAAAAAAATTTTGTCAGTTGGGACAACATTGATGGAATTGGAGAACATTATACTAAGTGAATTATGCCAGTCACAGAAAGAAATACCACATATTCTCAGTTATTTGTGGATTCTACAGTCGAACTCACATTAGCAGAGAACAGCGGTTATAGCAAACGGAGGATGGGGGGAATGGGGCAATGACTATCAACTGGTAATTTGTAAGCATGTCTTCGAAGGTAGATTCAGTCTGTGAACAAACTATATCTAGTTTATTTTTGGTTCAATACAATAATTCTTTTAAGAAACCATGAAACAAATCTACTCAATATAAAATGTATTTTAAAACTTCCGTAAATCAGTCAAAACTCATTCCTTTTATCATATAAAGCTAACTACTTGAGTCACTAGTACTGCTATTTCTGAGCCATTTTCCCTATTCATATCTACATTGTGTGGTTAGGCAGCTGCTATATGGTGTCACATAATAAAATAAAGGACTTCCCATATTATTTTTAAAAAATCTGTTAGGCAGGAAGAATATGTTCTTTTTAAGTTCCATTGAAGAGCATGGTGAATACAGTTAATAATAGAGTTTTATACATTTCAAAGTTGCTGAGAGAATACATTTGAAATGTGCTTACCATAAAAAAAAAGTTTAGTTCAAATACTAGCTAGCTAGCTAAATATGTTAGCTCACTTGATTTAATTATTCTGAAACTGACCCAGTTGTCCCATAGAACTGTTGTTTAGTTTCTTTTGAATAACCATAGAAATTAACCCTTCCTGTCTTCAAACTTGAGAAACTTACATTTGTCTTACCTGAGTTATTTTCTCTGGAAACCAACCATCAGGCCCCGCAGACAGTATCAAGGAACTGAAACCTACTGGCTCGCCACATCTGGACAATGAGATGCCAGACCCCTCACCCATCATGATTGCCTGATCTGCTTCCTGTTGACCAACTCCTCTTCCTTATCCCTCCCTAATTCCTGTTTTTCCATATATAGATTTTTTTTTCCCCGATAATACATTAGGTTGGTGCAAAAGTAATCGTGTTTTTTTCCATTAAAGGTAATAGCAAAAACTGTATATAAACCCCTAATTTTTGTTGGTTGAAGAGATGGGTTTGAGACTGACCTCCTGTGTCCTCAGCTGAAGCATCTGGAGAAAGCCTTCTTCCTTGGCAACACTCATCTCGGTGATTGGCTTTCTGCGTGGCTTGTAGCCAGACCTAGACCAAACCCCTGGTATTTCAGTAACAGATTTTGGTTCTGTGATCATAAATGTGTTGGTTGTTGCAGCAGTTGGATTGTGTTTTTGGTGACTGATTGTGTGTGTATCGACATAGTCATGGGAAATCAGAATTTGATAAGCTGATACTCTTTTATAATACTGTTTGACCCCAGTATTCTTTTGAATCTGGAGAAGTTTGGGCTCCCTATGGACCTCATTTTGCTGTTCAGTGGGAAAGTGGGATGGAGTTATGTGATGATCTTCTGTAGCGCTGTTTGGCCCCAGTGATCTCTGGAGCCTGGGGAAGTTTGGCCTTTAAAAATAAAACTGGAGGCCGGGCGCGGTGGCTGACGCCTGTAGTCCCAGCACTTTGGGAGGCCGAGGTGGACGGATCACAAGGTCAGGAGATCGAGACCATCCTGGATAACACGGTGAAACCCCATCTGTACTAAAAATACAAAAAATTAGCTGGGCGTGGTGGTGGGCACCTATAGTCCCAGTTACTTGAGAGGCTGAGGCAGGAGAATGGCGTGAACCCAGGAGGCGGAGCTTGCAGTGAGCCGAGATCATGCCACTGCACTCTAGCCTGGGCGACAGAGCGAGACTCTGTCTCAAAAATAAATATATAAATAAAAAAATAAATAAATAAAACTGGAAACTGCTTTACCTAAAACTGTGGTCCACAGCCTTCATTGGATTACCTATCAGAACAAATTTTAAGCATGTAAACCTGTTCGTAAACTGGTGGGTTTGTATTGCTATCTCATTGCTAGAGTTTCAAAGTAAAAGATGAAAATAGAAATGTCTTCAGAATTGTCGGCATACATTTTTGTCTGGGTTTTATATTTGTCTCTGCTAGATACTTTGAGGTGTCAGGATTTCGCACAGAAGGTTATAAAATCATAACTCAGCCAAAACAAAATGATCTTTGTTTATGTGACATTGTTTGAGAAATGGCTAATTTAGGGTTGTTGATTTAATGAAAACAGCTGTATCTTCTGAGTTACTGGCCAAAATACCCATGTATTTAACCTTAAGGTTCTTACACAGGTGAACACCTGATGTTCACAGACTATTTAAAAAAATGGTGGACAAGGAAGTAACTGGAAATGATAAGTAGCTTTGTATAATCTCTGTTCTCAGAATGAATCTAGATAAACTCTTCAAAAATGAAAGGCTTGAGTAGATGTAAATAGAATAAATCCTGGTAGGTGAACTTTTTGTGTAATTTAAAATCTTAAAATTCTTTTGATGTTCATTGGATGTCTGGGTCATTTCTAGTCAAATGAAAATTGTGAGGAAACATTTCTATACATTACAGAATGGTTCTTATATGGAAAATGCTAGCATTTGATAGGCAGTTCAGGATTTCTTGCTTCATAGGTTTTCACAAAATTGAGTATTATTAACAATAAGAATTACAGTGAAAAGTTTTGTATATAAAATATGCCAAAGAAGATGTGTACTTATTGAATAAAAGAATAAGTTTTGCTAATTCAGATTTGGTCTAAAAGTTGATTCAAATTATGGTGTATGTTAAATTTTTGTCCTAAAGTAAAATGACTGGTTACTTAAAAAACGGAAAATTTATGAAAACAGAAAGTCCAAGCATGTCTGTGTAAGGCATACATACTTTTTTTTGGTTTCTCTCTATGTCTATCTTCATGCACATGCAGAGGAACTAGAAAGTTGAAAAAATTTAGATAATAATTGTTTTAAAACTAGATAGAAAATTGGAGAAGCTGGTTTAATTAACATTGGTCATAGTTAAAGCTCTTAGCGGTGATGAAAGTAAAATAAGAAGTATTGTAATGAACTACATTGGCAGTTTGACAATTCCTTTTTAATAGCGTTATTAAGCCTAAAGCCAGATTTAGCATGAATCCACATTTCACATAAATGTTCTCATTGCTTTATTTCATACTGTACTTACTTCTCTGCATAGATAGTATTAGCACTAACATGCTTACTGGTCACATGCCTGAAGTGAATTTCTAAATTGCACAAAATGCATAGTGGTGTTGGTGGACTTACAGATATTAATGTATATATCAGGAACAAAAAATAATGGACGTAAAAGAATTCATATGGAACCAAAAAAGAGCCCGCATCTCCAAGACAATCCTAAGTCAAAAGAACAAAGCTGGAGGCATCACGCTACCTGACTTCAAACTATACTACAAGGCTACAGTAACCAAAACAGCATGGTACTGGTACCAAAACAGAGATATAGACTAATGGAACAGAACAGAGTCCTCAGAAATAATACCACACATCTACAGCCATCTGATCTTTGACAAACCTGAGAGAAACAAGAAATGGGGAAAGGATTCCCTATTTAATAAATGGTGCTGGGAAAACTGGCTAGCCATAAGTAGAAAGCTGAAACTGGATCCTTTCCTTACTCCTTATACGAAAATTAATTCAAGATGGATTAGAGACTTAAATGTTAGACCTAATACCATAAAAATCCTAGAGGAAAACCTAGGTAGTACCATTCAGGACATAGGCATGGGCAAAGACTTCATGTCTAAAACACCAAAAGCAACGGCAACAAAAGCCAAAATTGACAAATGGGATCTCATCAAACTAAAGAGCTTCTGCACAGCAAAAGAAACTACCATCAGAGTGAGCAGGCAACCTACAGAATGGGAGAAAATTTTTGCAATCTACTCATCTGACAAAGGGCTAATATCCAGAACCTACAAAGAACTCAAACAAATTTACAAGAAAAAAACAAACAACCCCATCCAAAAGTGGGCAAAGGATATGAACAGACATTTCTCAAAAGAAGACATTCATACAGCCAACAGACACATGAAAAAATGCTCATCATCACTGGCCATCAGAGAAATGCAAATCAAAACCACAATGAGATACCATCTCACACCAGTTAGAATGGCGATCATTAAAAAGTCAGGAAACAACAGGTGCTGGAGAGGATGTGGAGAAATAGGAACACTTTTACACTGTTGGTGGGATTGTAAACTAGTTCAACCATTATGGAAAACAGTATGGCGATTCCTCAAGGATCTAGAACTAGATGTACCATATGACCCAGCCATCCCATTACTGGGTATATACCCAAAGGATTATAAATTATGCTGCTATAAGGACACATGCACACGTATGTTTACTGCAGCACTATTCACAATAGCAAAGACTTGGAATCAACCCAAATGTCCATCAGTGACAGATTGGATTAAGAAAATGTGGCACATATACACTATGGAATACTATGCAGCCATAAAAAAGGATGAGTTTGTGTCCTTTGTAGGGACATGGATGCAGCTGGAAACCATCATTCTTAGCAAACTATCACAAGAACAGAAAACCAAACACCGCATGTTCTCACTCGTAGGTGGGAACTGAACAATGAGATCACTTGGACTCGGGAAGGGGAACATCACACACCGGGGCCTATCATGGGGAGGGGGGAGGGGGGAGGGATTGCATTGGGAGTTATACCTGATGTAAATGACGAGTTGATGGGTGCAGCACACCAACATGGCACAAGTATACATATGTAGCAAACCTGCACGTTGTGCACATGTACCCTACAACTTGAAGTTTAATAATAATAAATAAATTTAAAAAAAAAAAAAAAAAGAATAAGGAATAGTTACATTAAACTAAAAGTGCAGCTCATCCTTCATGGTGGGCCACGAGAAGCACCCATTACAATGAAAAATGTGCTGATATTAACACTGTTATCACTGGTTATCATTGTTCTGGAAGGTGAAAATACAAAAAAACAGAAGTAAGAATAAAAACAATTGAAAATGAAGATAAAAAATCATCCTTATAAGCAATATGACTGTAAGACTAAAATTGTCAGGATTAACTAAACTGTTGAAAATAATGAAACATGAGACTGGCTGGCTATATTATTCGATAGATGCATACTTAAAGGTAGTTATGTACAAATTGACCAAGAGCCTTCCCACATACCACGGAAAGCCAGCTAGAAAAATAATGGAGCAATGATTCTACTTCTAACAGCAACACACTTTCAAAAAGTGGAGTAAGTTTAGCAAGAAATGTTAAGTTAAAAATGGAAAGTTTAGAAGTCAATGGAGTAAATGACAAAACTTTACTAGAAGCCATAAACAAAGACATGAATGCAGACATGCCATGCTCATGCAGGAAACATTGAATATAGTGTAGCTTTTGCTCTTGCCAAAGTAGTGCTAAATGAGCATAATTCCAACAAACAACACAAGATACACTTTTAGGACTCTGATAAAATAAATGATTCTAAAGTTAATGTAGAAGAATAAACTGGTAAGTATTAGGACAAAGAGCTAAGCATTTAAGAACAAAAAATTGGACAGGGCATGGTGACTCATGCCTGTAATCCCAGCATTTTCGGAGGCCAAGGCTGGAGGATTGCTTGAAGCTAGAAGTTTGAGACCAGCCTGGGCAATATAATAAAACCCCATCTTCACACACACAAAAAAAATAGCTGGGTGTGGTGGCCTGCGCCTTTGGTCACAGCTACGCAGGAGGCTGAGGCAGGAGGATCATCAGAGCCTGGGAGTTGCAGTATCAATGCACCATGATTGTGCCACTCTACTCCAGCCTGAGCAACAGAGCAAGACCCTGTGTCAAAACAAACAAACAGGCTGGGCGCGGTAGCTCTCGCCTGTAATCCCAGCACTTTGGGAGGCCAAGGCGGGTGGATCACGAGGTCAGGAGTTCGAGAGCAGCCTGGTCAACGTAGTGAAACCCCATCTCTACTAAAAATACAAAAATTAAGTCAGATATGGTAGTGCACAGCTGTAATCCCAGCTACTTGGGAGGCTGAGGCAGGAGAATCACTTGAACCCGGGAGGTGGAGGTTGCGGTGAGCCAAGATCGTGCCACTGTACTCCAGCCTGGGTGACAGAGTCAAAAAGAAAGAAAGAACAAAGAAGAGGAAAGAAAGGAAGGAAGGAAGGAAGGAAGGGAGGGAGGGAGGCAGGGAGGAAGGGAGGGAGGGAGGGGATAGCTACATCACATCCTACACCAAGATAAATTCCAAGGGATTGAACACCTAAATGGAAAATATGAAAATATAAGTACTATGGAAAGGCTAAATGGAATTCAAAGTTAATGCTCAGGCCATACTTTTTTTTTTTTTTTCATGAAGCACTACTCTAGAATTTGGGGATGGAATAATGAACAAGACAGAAACCATCCTTTTCTCTAAGAGTTTATATTCTCATGGTGGCTTCCCTGTCATCATGGATGGGAACACTGAGTCAATAAATAAGAAATGCAATAAACTGACAGGATAATGTCAGCTCTGGGTAAGTGCTATGATAACAACCCAAAAGGGAACGTAACAGAAAGTGAATGAATGATCAGCGAAGGGCTCTCCCTATGAGTGTGACAGCTGAGCAATCCTTAGTTACTAATTACATTATCATGATGCTGAACACACAACCGTCTAGACACAGAGGAGTCCGTGTCCCGCAAGGGCATGTGCAAAGGCCCGAGGACAGGGACATGCCTGATGTTTCTAAGAGCAGAAGGGAAGTGTGCGTACTGGAAGCATGATGAGGGAGGAGGAGAGGAGCAGAAAGGGAGAGGTCAGGACTGCAGGAGCCAAGTCCTCCAGCAGTGACAGGGTGCCAAGGCGAAGCTCATTTTGGAAATGGTCAGGACGCCGAGCTGCTCTCCATTTTGACAGGGGAGGCAAAGAGTGATCACCAGATAGCTCAGGTGGGCTCTTTGTAACTCAAAGATGAAGTTTTCCAATTAAAGTGTGAAGTAATCTCATCAAATCCAAGTGAGGGGGGAGTTTGCGGAGAAGGTAAGAGAGTCCTTATAAGGAGGAGAAGAATAAAACATGCTGGGGGTGGGGAGCAGAGAAGTGTATGAGCCAGAACTTAAAGCAAGTCAGGCGATCTTCACCGGCCTTGAGAGATGAAGAAAATGGATAGATTACTTACAGTGGCCTCAGTAAAAATAAATTCCAAAGCAGGTATCACAGTCCTAAAGTTAATATATACTTTATTGCTGGTGGGAGTGTAAACTGGCATAATCCCATCTGGTAAGAAATTTATCAATATGCTTTTTAGTTGGATAATTTGGGAGATGGTGACAAAACAAGGGTTTGGGAGTTAGGGACGGCTGCATAAAAATCATGTGAGCCCTAATAACTCTGTGCGTTGGTATCTTTTCTGAGAAAAGTATTTTAACAGAACCACTGTATAAAATAGTTACAGAATAAGATGCTAGTCAAACGAATTTGATGAGTTCGTTTGAATCATCTGATATAAGTTCTGGCTTCATCTTAATATTGCTTTCAATCTTTAAGTATAGAAATGGCAATTTTGCCAACTTAAAGCAATTTTTAGCCACAAGTGAGAACTTTATCATGTACGGTCCAACAGATTTTGCAATACACTTCTCAGGCAAAATATGGATTATGTTGTTTTGATGACTCAGCCTCAGATTCCCAGGTGCTTTTTGGAGCAAACTGAATACTATTTTGTGAACCCCCCTTGCCAACTCATAGCATCAGAGAAATGATAGGAAGATACAACACGTATGGCATGAAGAAAAGACCACATTACAAAGTACGCTTAATAATGCAAGGTGAGAAGGTCAATGACATCCAAGGCCCAAGACACTGAAAAAGAAAGTTAGGAAAAGGGATGATAATTCTGCCTTCTTACAGACAGAAGAAAACTTCAGTGCAGCATCAAAGCAAACAGAAAAGCTGTGACTGGGACAGGACAAAGGCCCATTAGTTTCTTAGTCAGCCAAGATCTTCCTAGTTCCTTAAAAGGTTTGACTGTCCGAAGGAAACTGTCAAGGATTTACGTTTTATTTTAGGATGGCATGCCCTGTCCAGGGCGTTCTCTCCCATCACATGCTGACTTCAGCTCGTGCAGGGATCTCAGTTCACGGTCGTATTCAGCTGAGCTCAAGCTGCTAAGAAGAGCAAGCTAGGGTTAGCTCACGTTTCAAGCTCAAGGGGCTACAAGAGTCATGGGGAAAATGGCTCATGATTTAAAACAACCTTTTATCACTACAAGAATGTGATCACTCTCAAGCATCTGCATGAGTGGTCAGTGACTACTTTTGCAGAGTCATCAGAGTTAAGGATTAATGATTTCCCAGAATAAGGCTGAGTTGACGTACAAACCTACGTCACGGACAGCTCATCTACAGCCAAAGGTCTTCATCTAGCCTAGACAAAGCAAAAGCCCACTGATGCTGTTCCCATAACGTCTGGGCATGAGTAACGAAAGAAGCCTAGAGGAGCTAAGTGGTGACTGACCTACCAGTGCAGGCCACTGCTGGACAGACAAGGCGAGAGCCAATCCCAGTGTCCAGGGGTGAGAGAAATTCAAGCTGAAGGTCTCAGTGATACAGCCAGTCCAACCAGTATTTCACGCACATAATGAGTAGGAAAGCAATCTCTGTGGGCAGGACCTTCCCCAGCCGTACGTTACAAGCAGGAGAGCAGGAACAACCCCAGCTCTCTGCAAACCTTCCACCACGGGGAATTTAATTTCAGTGTTCTCAGCTGTGCCAGACCTCCTCCAGGCCAAGGCCATAGTACCTATTTACCGAAAGGATGCAAGGTATTGTTGGATTACACACACTGGCCCACTCCTGGCCCGCTCCTGGCCCGCCATGTCACCATCCAGCCAGTGCAACAGTAAAAAGACCGGGAGGGAAGGTGGGCCTTGGGGCCAAGGAGAGGATGGAGGGTGGCTGATCCAAGTGAGCACTCACACCTTGATTTTTATCAAAGGTCACATGTAAAATATATAAATGGTACTGAAGTTTACACAGGATAGCAAAGAATACGTGTATATGAGTTTAATGATCAGTGTTGAGAATTTTTAATTTGTTCTTTCGTCCAGAAGTTCAAATCAATCTCTAGAGCTACGTGTTTTTTAAATATCAAGGCAGAAATTTCTAGAATAGCCAATTTCTAATGAGCAGATGACACAAGTTTAGCTGCTAAACACATGAAGAATGTTGTGGTCAGTCTATACTTTGGAGATTCTTTATGACAGCTTATCCAGGTCTATGTAACTCCGAAGAACTGTTTCAAAACTATGATGCTGTAAATAAAGAGCTAAGGAGTATACCTATACCACACTTGAAAAAAACCCAGCTACTTACTTAAAAATCCATTTCTTGATTTAAGAGACGTTTGAGAGGCATAATGGATATAAATTGACTACGGCTTTTTTAGGTTATTGTACAAAGTTTACTACTAAAGGTCTCCCATGGCTTATTATTACATTATTATTTAACGTTTACATATAAACTTACAGACCAAGCAATTTTTATTTTCTTGGTTTATCTTACTCTTACCTAAACATTTTCCAAGAGTTGGGGAATTTATGACAGAGTTTTTATATGTATTACATAATTCTATTTTAACAGAGTTAAAGCTCTTTGCTTTTAACAAAGACATACACAGACAGACTGACATACTCTATTTCTGGTAAAAAGAAAAAAAATAAAGAATGCAAAAATAAAGTGGAGAAAACCCAAATAGCATGTTTTGTTTAAAAAGTCAAAAATTCCTACATTAATTTTTATTGATATTTGCTTCTTTTTGCTCTTCCCCATCACACACACGTGCACACACATACAATACACACATTACCACACAAAACACACACCACACACACATGCACAATGCACACCAGCACAACACATACCACACACACACAAACCCAACACACACCACACACACACACATCACATACCCCACACACACAACTCAACCCACACACACACACACACAGACTCACACGCATTTACACACACATAGCTTCTTTCACTTCAGTTTTTTTGGGGATGGGAGCAGGTAAATGGCTCCTCATTCTACATTCCCAAGACGTCTGAAGAGTCGGTTTGTACAGCTGATGCACTTACCAGAACCCGAACCTTCAGAGCCTTACAACCATAGGTCTCATCTTCAGGCGAAAACATAAAACGCTGAAAACCTCCCAAAGAAACTCCAGGCTAGACTCCTTCTAAAGGAAGACCATGGCTTGGGTGACGTGTGCCGCTTACCATTAAAAACATCTGATTTTGCTAAAATCCCAAATTCTACTCTCTAAAGTGTGGTTCTGAGAAAATCACTCACACGTTCTATTTGAGGCAATGTTAAATCATTCACTCTACCCGTCTTGAGGCATGACAGTCACAGGGATGTGGATTTAAATATATACGGTTAAGATTTTGCTTATAGCTGTTAGAGTCTTAGTTCAAAGGCTCTGGGCTCACAACACTTTCAGATACATCTTTTCTCCAAGCTACCCACATGTGTCCCACTCAACACCGAGAGCCCCGGCTAGAGGGTCTCAAGGGCACTTTTAGGCCAGGAGTTCGAGAAGCAGACACACATACACACAAAAGACTGTTCTACAACAAAGCAAACCCAAAATCAGGCAAAATCTATGCAAGGGCACCATTTAGCAAGGTGATATTCAAAATAACTGACCACCAGCTGGGATGGAGCCCCATGGAAAGGTCTGGTGGTTTCCAGGCAACCAGGGAAGCCCAGGGCCTCCTCACTGGGACTTAGGAAGGCAGCCTGGTTGCCTGATTTCAGTGATTATGAGCGCTGGAGAGAGATGTTTCTCATCAGGAAACCTCTCGCTTAGTCATTCCCATAAATATTCGTGGCACTACCTCAGTAAAGCTCCGTGGAGAGTAAACCCTACAATCTGCGCAACAGACGTTTTTTTTCAACTGTGCAGACAGCTTTGAAAAAAGCTTCGCTGAAGCCACTGCAGTGTCAGGGCGATATTAATTACAGGGCTCTGTGGCTATGATACGGAAAATCCATCCTGAGGGAATCTGTGTTCTCAGACGTGGCAATTCAATTATATACAATTGATCCAAAGGTGGCTGTTTTCAACTGCTTGATGGCTATTTATAGTAACAGTAATGCCCCAAATTTTATGGTTATGAGATTTTTTTTTTTCTGCAAAGCTTAAAGTGCTTCATAGATGCTTCCTAATTAATCTGAGGTCATTGCCTCACTTACGATAAACATCTCAAGTGAGATATTCCACACCCATGCACCATGCAACAGCAAAATTGGCCCTGAAGAGGCACACAGACCTGAGCCCATACAGCACTGTCCCATCAGGGTGAAGGCGGATCATGCGGTTTTTCACGGTCACTCCATGCACAAATGACTTTTTGTCATTTAAGAAATATGTGTCGGGCACCCATAGCTGGTCAGCCACTCGATTGTCAAGCGTGAGGTTGAGAGGGATCCCAGAATAGGCGAGCCTTTTATCTCTCCAATATTGTTGAAAATACATGGTTAAGGTATAATCCTGGGGGGAAAAGAAAAGAAAGAAAGTTAGTTTGTACTCATCCACAGGCGTATTTCCTCCACGATCAGCCAAATTCAGGTTGCAATCTAGGCTCTGCAGTGAATAACCAGGAGAAATGGATGTCACTTTTCTGCAGGACGGGAAGCAATGGCTGCTTTCTTGTGAATGCAAATACCAGCTTTAATAGGGACACGAATCTGTGTGTGTCATGTATAGATGTCCTCTGTTTTACTTAGGTAAGAAGCACACTAGGCAAACTGGCATTTAACAGATAACAGCATAGAAATAAAGGGGAAAAAGTCATTGTAAAATCAGGTTGCTGGCGGGGAACTAGATTGTTCCCATGGATGTTCCCTCTCCCAGCAGGCAGACAGGTGCTTTAACCACCCACGACAGATGAGCTCTGTCTACAAACTCTGTCTCTGCAATTTGAGCCACATTCCTCTGGTGCTGCCCTCCATGAGGGTTATAAATACAAACCCGCCATAAACGTCCTCCGGAGACGCCAGGGCCTGTGGGAGGTCTCCATGCCCTACCTATGGTACTTCTGTTTTCCTCCAGCTTGCCGTGGCCGTTTCTACATTAAGTGGACCATAGAATCACCTGGAGATGATGAGATATTCACCTGGGGTAAATGGGACCCTGAGGTCAAAGCAGGATGTGCGAGGTGGAAGACAGACAGGGCCATGGTGTTGTCCACAGGCTTGCCCACAAAATTACCAAATATCGACGTGATGGTTCTGCTTTTGTTTTGCCAAAGCAGTTAGTTCAAGAACAAAGTGGAAAAAAAGACGAATCAGAGGCTAGACATGGGGGAACAAAAGAAATTCTCTTTTTGTTGGGGGCAATCACCATTCAGTTCTAGAATGACCAAGTCTAAACATCTGGTGATATTCACAGGACATTTCGAACGCCTCTGTGGAAGGATACAAGCTGGAAAATCAAAAGTTAGGAGGTAAATTCTCCAACCACGGAGGGAAAAAAATCGCTGCCATTCTGCACAAGCAGCTTTCTGAGTTCACACCCTTTAAGATTATGTCTGTAAACATCCTCATCACCTGCAGGCAGCGAGAGGTGGAGAGCTAATCAGCTGAAGAATCCAGCCTAGACACAGCCTCCTGACAACCGTTCCAGTATTCTCTTTGCTTCTCACAGGGCAGTTCACGGTGTTGCTAACCTGATGAGTGTCTATTGCTGCTCTCGGTAGTGCTGGAATACAGAGGCTTAGAGATGGATAGGGGACATGGGTTTGTCTTCAGGTGCTTGCCACAAGAGGGGGAAACAAAAACAGCTTGTACTATAGCACCATAAACAAAATACATTTTTAAGCTTCGAATCTCATAAAAATTAAGAGTAGAAGGAAAGGCAAGAAAGTCCAAATGGGCTGGACAGTCTTTAGAGAGGCCTTGTCTTCAACTTAAAGGAGAGGCAGCATTGAAGCAGACGAAAAGAAGCAGGCATTTTTCTCCCCAGACACGTTCGTGGGCAGAGCTCTGTGCCTAGTAATAACCTGTGGGGGCCCTCACCACCACCACCCATGGAAGATTCTCACAGAGCAGATGGCACTAAAGATCAGCCTCGGCTAGGCAGACAGCACACAGGGCACATCGAAAACACACGGGCCGTTGCTTTTAAGGGCCTGATGAGAAAGTCTGTGGAGCGCAGTTTGGCTGGAATGCTGGGTTTATGGGGAAAAGAGAGCAGAGCAATGGGTCAGGCTAGACCCCAGGGCAGTGACCAGAAGGTGGAAACCAGAATGCCACCTTCGCAGCCAATGAAAGCCACGGACAGTTTCCACGGAGCAGAGAGCCATGACCAAGAGTATTAACCATGTCTTTTATTTCTGTATTCTGATGCTTGGATCTGCGACCCTGTGGACCTTGGAGGGAGGGGCCCTTCCAGGGCTGGCTGACTCCTAGAGATGGTAAGCAACTCTCCTAGGAATGTAGCTTTCACATACATACAAACCAACCAGTCCAGAACCCACACCCCAGCCACTTCTTTTGTTTGTTTTTACAGTCCAGAGGTCTTTTATTTTTTATACCTATTATGCCATAAATTCACAGGGCATAGATTTCAGCGGCTAAGACTCCAACCTCCTCTTTTACTGAGCTTGCACATTCTGGGGTCCCTATCACCCGCCTAAACTGCCCTAGGTCCAGGTACTGGACAAGTACAGACAGCCCCTGTGCCCCATGGGCCTGAAATTATTTAAACTGGCCAATTCTGAGCCTGCTCCCCCCGTGTCACCCATTCCTTCCCAGCAACCACAATAAAGGCATTTCCCCTCCCTCCGCTGCCTGACCCACCCTGGCGCTCCCTGAACAGCCCCCATGGCATAGTGTGGCTCCCTGCTACCCCGGAACTGGGAGGAACACACTCTTCTCAATGGCAGTCGTCTCCTGATCTGTCGGCCTTGCCTGACCTAAATAATAATAAAACCTCCATTTTAAAACACAAAGCCACTTGTGAGGAAAACTAGCGTAGCAATGGTGAGTTCAAGGGGTAGAAGGGATGGCGTGCAGGGGCCTCCGAGGAGTGGACAGTGCTGAGTGGTGGGTAAAGCAAAGGCCTGAAAGGTTCTTGGACACTGGGCTGATGCGGAACATCAGGATGAGAATGCACCTTCCCAGGGCATATGCCGCCCCTTCATCACCACTACCTTTCGCTGGTGTGGGTGGTGCGCTGGAACTGAGGCGCGCGAAGCTGTGGTTTCACAACAAAAGGACGTGTGTTAGCAGTGGCAACCACAGGGTTTCTCTACTATCACCCTCCATGTGACATTCGTGTTAAAATAGAAGTTTCCCTTGTTTCTTTCTTTACTCCTAACCCCGCATCCTTACGCCTGAGTCGCGATGTCTGGCGCCCTTCTCAGAGCCCCTCTGGATGGGCTTGCACAAGGCTTGCCACGAGAAGGGAGAGAACTCGTCCGTCAGCCCTGGGAGCCAGCTGTCACTCACAGCCTGACAGCTTGGGCTCCGCGTCTTATTTTGGACTGTGTCGCTCTCCGCACCATCAGCAGCGCCTCTCAGTTTGGGTCTCGGGTGTTTGCTGAGGTGACTTGAGTGGACTAGGGGGTAAGAGCTTAGGTAACAGCAGGAGGGAAAAGCTGGTATGTAAATCCAAACCCGCTGCATGTGATCAGCCATGTATGGCAAGGACTATCACATCAGTGGGGGCACAAGTCAGTGTCCTCCTTCTTTTCTGGGATACTTACTAGCTGGCAAAGAAAGGGAAGGGGATGGTGGAAAGGTCCAAGCCTCCCTCCACTCTCGTGCAGCTGGGAGTAGCAAATGCAGGGTTTTCCTGTTCTGGGGGCCACGGTGCCACCCCTTGTGACATGCAGTGGTGAGCACTGAGCGAGCAACAGCGGGCAGCCGCTTGTGTGCATGATCCTTCAGCAAACTCCAGGCCCCGTGCTGCCTAGCACCTCATTTAACTACGAAGCAGGTATTATAATTATTATCCTATATCGATGAAGTAACAAAAATTGAAGAGCTGAAGTAACTTGCTCCTCATCCGCTCCCTCCACTCCCTCAAACACAAGTAACCCGGGACAGCGGGACTTGAAGTTTGGGCATCTGGCTCTCAATGTGGAAGCTCCAAGGGGTGGGAGCTAAACAGTTCCTCATAATAAAGGGGAGTGAGCTTGGCAGGGTGGGGCTTTGAAAGGATATCTCTGAGCATGGAGAGTCAGGTCATGCAGGGGTTCTTCAAAAAGAGTAATCAGAACTCCGGTACCACCAACTCCTCCTTCCACGCCCAACCCATCACCAAACATTTAGCATAGTCGCTACAGAAAGATGCTTTGTAAAAGTATCCTTTCCTTCA
This sequence comes from Chlorocebus sabaeus, assembly GCF_047675955.1. NCBI lineage: Eukaryota > Metazoa > Chordata > Mammalia > Primates > Cercopithecidae > Chlorocebus > Chlorocebus sabaeus. The sequence goes on along the minus strand of NC_132929.1, from coordinate 2,113,447 downwards.
GTGCATCCCATGCATCCAGGGAAGTTACCAATTTTTACATTTGCAGTGATGTGGCATGAACCAAAGAGAAGAGCAGAGTCACAAAGAGATGGAATTTGCATGGGATGCAGTGTCTGTCAGAATTTGAATTCCCAGCCCGTCTGCAGAAACGGAAGATCCTTTAGACTTTAAAAGCTCCAAGGATTAAAGGAATATTGGCCGTGGGGAGCAGAGGGGACACTGGACTCCTCACAGAACATGAAATGGAAATTAAGCCTTTGTTCTTTAACCTTAATGCTCGAGGTGGACTCAGGTGATGTCTGGGTACGAAAATAAGAAATGACTGGGAAGGGTGGAGCTTCTCAAAGAAGAGCCAAACTGGCCATTCTGGGGCAGGGTGGGCCCGTTGCTGTGGTTCCTGCTGGCTGACAAGGGGTTGGGGAGGTAGCAGTGGACACCAAATGAGACAGATAGTTGATACCGTTTACAGAAGCAGCCTGCGTCCTCTACCAACTGAGTTGCTACCATTCCCTCTTTTGCCAGACCCCCAGGATGCACAAGAAAATATCCGTATCACCAGATACAGGCTTTGCCTTTACTTTACTGTGCTTCACAGATATTGCATTTTTAACAAATCGAAGGTTTGTGGCAACCCAGCGTTGAGCATGTAAGTCGATCAGCACTGTTTTCCCAACAGCATATCCTCACTTCATGTCTCTGGGTCATAGTTCGGTAATTTTCACAAGATTTCAATCTCAGTATTTCATTATTTTTGTATTGGTTATGGTGACCTATAATCAGGGACATTTGATATTACTATTATTATCGCTCTGGGGCACCAGGAATAGCACCCACGGAAGACGGCAAACATCGTACAAATGTCGTGTGTCCTCTGACTGATCTACCAACTGAATCTTCACCCTGTATCTCTCCCTCTCTTTGGGCCTCCCTATTCCCTGAGACACAACGATATCAAAATGAGGCCAGTTAGTAATCCTCCAATGGCCTCTAAGGCTTCAAGTGCAAGGAAGAGTCTCTCACGGTAAATGAAAACTAAAAATGATTAAGCTTAGTGAGGGAGGCAGGTCAAATGACTGATGTGCAAAAACGTTTTAGAGGCCTAACGTTAGGCCTTTTCTACCAGTTAGCCAAATTGTGAATGCAAATAAAAAGTTTTAGTAGGAAATTCAAAGTGCTACTCCAGTGAATGGTAAGAAAGTCAAACAGCCTTATTGCTGATATGGATAGAATATCGAACCCACCACAACATTCTCTTAAGTCAAAGTTTAATCTAGGGCAAAATCCTAACTCTCTTCAATTCTGTAAAGGCTGAAAGAGGTAAGGCAGCTGCAGAAGAAAAGTTAGAAGACAGGAGAGATTGATTCATGAGGTTTAAGCAAGGAAGCCATTTCCATAACATAAACGTGCAAGGTGAAGGAGCAAGTGCTGACAGAGAAGCTGCAGCAAGTTATCCAGAAGATCCTGCTAAGATCACTGATGAAGGTGGTTACACTCAACAACAGGTTTTCATGTAGACTTTGGAAGAAGTCTTTTCTAATGGAAGAAGATGCCATGCAGGGCTTTCATAGCAAAACAGAAGTCAATGTCTGGCTTCGGAGCTTCAAAGGACAGGCTGACTCTCTTGTTAGGGGCTAACTGCAGCTGCTGACTTTAAGTTGAAGCCAATGCTCACCGACCCTTTTGAAAATCCTAGGGCCCTTAAGAATTATGCTAAGCTACTCTGCCTATGCTCAATAAATGCAACAATAAAACCTAGGTGTCAACACGTATTTACAAAACTGAATATTTTCAACCCACAGTTGAGATCTTCTGCTCAGAAAAAAACATTCCTTTCAAAATATTACTGCTCATTTTCAATGCACCTGGTCACTCAAGAGCTCTAATGGATATGTACAAAGAGATGGATGCTGTTTTCAAGTCTGCTAACACAACATCCATTCCGCAGCCCATAGATCAAGGAGAAACTGACTTTCAAGCTTTATTATTTAAGAAATACATTTCATAACGCTATAGCTGCCATAGACAGTGATTCTTTTGATGGATCTGGGCAAAGTCAACTGAAAACATTCTGGAAAGGACTCACCATTCCAGATGTCAGTAAGAACATTCATGATTTATCGGAGGAGGTCAAAATATCAACACCAACAGGAGTTTGGAAGATGTGGATTCCAGCCCTCATGGATGACTTTGAGGGGTTCGAGTCATTGCAGATGCGATGGGAACAGCAAGAGAACTAGAAGTAAAACTTGACGATGTCCCTGAATTTCTGGAATCTAATGATTAAACTTGAATGAATGAGGGGTTGCTTCCTATGGATGAGCAAAGCGTGGTTTCTTGAGATGGAATCTACTCCTGGTGAGGATGTTGTGAACATTGTTGTAATGACAACAAAGGATTTAGAATATTACATAAACTTAGTTGATAAAGCAGTGGCAGGGTTTGAGAGGACTGACTCCAATTTTGAAAGAAGTTCTACTGTGGGTAAAACGCTACCAAACAGCATCCAATACTACAGATAAATCTTTCATGAAATAGTCAAAGTAATACATTTCATTGTTGCCTTATTTAAAGAAACTGCCAGAGTTTTCAGCAACCACCACCCTGATCAGTCAGCAGCCATCAACACTGAGGCAAGACACTCCACCTGCAAAAAGATCATGACTCTCTGAAGGCTCAATGATTGTTAGCATTTTTAGCAACACAGTATTTTTAATTAAGGTATGTACATTTTATAGACATGTTATTGGACAGTTAATAGACTACAATACAGTGTAAACATAACTTTTATATATCTTGGGAAACCAAAAAATGTGTGACTCACTTCATGATATTTGCTTTACCGCAGTGGTCTGGAACAGAACCTGAAGTATCTCTGGAGGTGTACCTGTATTTACTCAGTTATTCAGAAAATGTTTATTGAGTGCTTACTGCCTGCTACACAACTTGAGGGAGGCGAAGATGAACTACAGGCACTATGGGCCCTAAGGGACTGGCCATGTGGCAGAGACAATAATTGCAGGTTCCAAGAATTCAAAAGCAATCTAGGTTAAGTGCTATACTAAACACGAAGGGATATGGTAATCAGAAAAAGCCACTTCCGGGAAGGATGACTACAGATGAATTCTTGGACAAACAACCATCTGATCTGAACCTAGAAGTAAAAGATTCAGCTACGTGAAGGGCAGGGCGGCTGCCCCTGGAGGGCCAGTCGTGGGTATGGACATCTGGACGAAGCAGTTCCTGATATCAACTTACCCCACACAGCTATTTTCACAAAAAAACAGTGTCACAGGGCGAGGCAGAGGAGACAGCTCCACAGGGTGAACCTCACCTTCTACCTAGGTTGGTGACCCCCTAGGGTAGCTGAGGGAGCCCTAGAGAGAAAAACGGGGGCCAGCAGAGGCCTAAACGGCAGTCCTCAAACAGAGGCTCTGAGGCCTTGGAAATCAGAGCTGGGCGGTGTGCGGGAGTCAGGTGCAAGAGCGTCCCCACTCCTTGTGACTCTGCAGAGAGCCCACGACCCCGACTTCCACCGCTTCTGTCTGGTAGCTGGCCCACATGGGGACCCGAGGGAGTCTCCTGGTATTCCGGTGCTGAGGTCCCAAAGACTCCGAGAGCCTCCGCCAGGCTAACCCGAGTCGTAACTATTGCTTCTTCTCCATCTCTGCTCTTTACAGGGGAGGCCAACGCTGGGGGAGGCGCAGGGGTGGAGTGTGGGGGGCAGCAGCTGCCTGGAGGCGCAGGGCTTTGCGAAGCAGTGGCAACCAGGGGCGGGGCCTGGGGAGGAGGGCAGCTCCAGGGAGGCGTGGCCCGGGGCAGGAGGAGGCGTGCTCTGTGGTTTGGGGGGCGTGGCCCCTAGCGGAAATGACGTGGCCCAGCTACGGCGCCTGGCCAGCAGGCTCCTCCCCCTGCGCTGTGCGCGGTGCGCCCTGCGGCTGCGTGGTGGGAAACCTCGTCCTGATTAGCTTAGCACACACCGGGGAGACACAGGCTGTCTCCTGGCACTGGCCCTTGGCTGTGGCACAGCCAGCATTATCAGCACATCTAGACCGAATGTGTTGGCAGGAGGAGGAGGAGGAGGGGGTATTGGTGGAGAGGTCAGAGCTTGCGGAAATAGCTTCCAGTAGGGTTGCAGAGACACAGCCCCGTATCCAGGGGATGCAGAAGCGTCCTGGGCTGTGGGTGAACCCCACAGACCGAAGGTGGTAACACTCAACTTCTCACATCACCGAAATCTTCAGCCCTGGTGCAGCTTCTAAGCTCACCGAGCCCCTTCTGGTTATAATTTGATGTAATCTGACTTTAGAAAACTACACTCAGTAGGAGTTGAGATTTATAGCCATTCAAGCATTTATAAAATATCCCTCCTATAAATTAATTAAGACACACTGAATGTGTGTGCACCAATAATGACTCAACTTACTTTGTTAGCAGGTGTCTCCACAGCCCTGGGCACCCTGAGAACGTTTGACTTCTGGTTAAGGTGCAGCGCCAGTCCTGAGATGGGGCTGGCCCTGGATGGATACAGTACTTGGAAGGCTCTAGGTATAGGAAATCAGATGTCCCGGCGCCCACCAACCCTCCACGACCTCTGCCACCCCACTTACTCAGCGGCTCAACCCCAAACCCTCACCAGGGAAGGCCGCTAGGGAAGCCCATGTGGAGAAATTATCCTTGGACTGCTGCATTCCTAGGCCAGGCTCCCGGAGGTAAGGCTGTTTCCTCTGGGTGGGCAGGAGCCCAGGGCACCTGCAGAGACCTTCTGGGCCCCTGCGCTACCCAGTCCCTCTGTACCTGAAACAGCTGTCCACAGAAGGGAAAGCTGCCAGCACCTCTAGTTATACCGTGACAGGTTCCTGTGGACACTGAGGCCCTGGGATATGGGATTTAATGGAGAGTGCTCAGGCAGTGAGGAGGAAAGCACAAGGGAATTTTCCAGTCCACTGGGAACTGGACCTCTCTGGAGTATGCTGTATACATGTGAGTTGTTTTGCTGAATTATAGTTGGTTTGAACTATTGTAGTTTGTCAAAATCATTAGATGTCTTGAATACCTTTTTTTCTCTTATGAAAGCCTTCTGAAGAACTTAGAATCAGCATGAAGAAATATTCGAGTAAGAATTGCATTCAAAACAAAGGGTCTTTCTTAAAAACAGAACCTTTCTTTAAAAAAGGGGTCTTTCTTAAAAACTTTGCAAACAAAATCACTTGAATTAAAAAGTTATTTATTCATCTTGGCTTATTTTAGGGATCATAAAGCCCTTTGATAATCTAATGAAATCAGGGGCCTTCTCCATGGACAATACAGTCTCTCTCAGGATTGGTGTGTGTATCAAACAGCACAAAACCCTGAAGTTCATGGGATGCATGTTTTACAAGCTCAAATTGCTTTCAATACTAGTGGGTGGAGTTCTGCAAATTTGTAAGTCATTTGTTTAGGATGTGTGCAATGTTTTCCTATTGAAAAAAATATGACAAAAAGAGTTGTTGGGTTTCACTCCAGATTATCAATTTCATGCAAAGGTAAGAAGCCATGGTTCCTGGTGAGACACCAGGACTAGCCCAGGCTCCCTGTTTTGGAGCCACAGTGCTGCTGGGAGGTGAGGAAAGTATTGCTGGACCTAGAAGCTGTAGAGGAAGCCCTGAGTGCTGGGAGCAGGCATTCTGGAATATGAGCCACCCACCAGTCAAGCATTTATATATAGTGACTGTCCTTTCAAAATCTCCTGAGAATATACAAGCAGCAGCAACAACCAACCAAAATGAAACCTCAGCTCATCTTTAGGTGTATGATTCAGGCAGCTCAGATGAATTGCAGTAAGACATATAAACAACAAAGTTTCTTCCTGCTTGTGCAAATCTCTTGGCACTTATCACATTAAAATGACAAGAATACACATTTGAAAGTGGAAATATTGCTCATTATTCTGCAATTAAGTAATTGACTACATTCCTTAGCACAGGAAATGAAGAAAAAAATTACTATCCCTGAGAAAGAAATGCAATTTCTAAACCAAATTTAAATATTTAACTGCAGCTGTGAAAACCACAGGACACCTGCATTTGCATCTGGTTCAGCAAGTTTATGATACAAAACCTTGCAGGTAAGTTGTTCTCAGGTCAGGGAAGATGGAAAATTGTTTTGAGAAGCTTACATAAGCCCTAGGTGGTGGTGACTTCCTTTGCAGTCATTCCTACAAAGAAGGTTAGGCTGAGGGAATTGGCACTTTTATTAACAAAATTTATTTAGGAAATTCCAATCTATTCCATTTAATGACCAAGAACTGAGTATCTAACATTACAACCAACTCTCCTCTGACAACAGACTTCGATGGTATCTAGCTTTCCACTCGCTGACTCTATTTGATGTTTAATAATAAAACAGCTTCCTTCTCTGCCTCTCTCCATCTTGCTTTAAGCATTGATTATCTAGCATAAGCCAAGAACCATGCTTAGTGTTAGGGATCCAGAGAGAATTGATACCTCTATAAAGCTCACTATCTAGTGGGGAGAAAGAAAAATGGATCCAAGTACAATTAGAGTGATTAGGAAGCAAACGTGCCCAAGTCTCAAGTCGGCCTCCCACTGGCCCAGCCAGTGACAGGCGACCTCACTGTCCTATGGCTGTCACTGGATCTGTGAAGCCTGCCAGTCACACATTCTGAAGTCCTTAGCAGGGGGAGGACATGGTGTGCTAAGTGTACAGCAATGCAAAAGAAGTGTGTATGTAAGGGTCCTCTCACTAAGCCTAGGGCTGGCAGGAGAGGAGTCCAGTTACTGAGGCTTTTCAGCCTTTATACCTGCCCAAAGGCAGAGTGTGCATTTATGCATGCAGCTAAATGCTGACTGTAGTCAGAAGAAGAAGTAGTCACCTCTGTATGAAATCTGAAAGGGCTGGTGAAAAGAGATATAAGTCTCCCAGGCCCCTAAAGCCAGCTGAGAAGCTGGCATAGGATAGGAATTATTTTGAAAATGTTTTTCTTTATAAGTCTAAAAAGATACTTTTCTGGAGTCAAGTAAGTTTGAAAAGCAAAATTATTGCACTGACCTACATTCAAAGGACAAATAAATTGTACTGTGAAAAGAAATCTGGAGAATTCAACCTAAGCCAATGAGAACCAGGGAAATGTAAGAGAAATGCCCTTCACTAAATAAAGTCTTTATGCAGGTGCTGGTTTGCCGATGGTGTGCGGTGTGGTGGAGCACAATGTGTCAGACTCACTGGGTGACACCCTTGCCATGTGCCTTACTTGGGAAAGTTATCTAATCGTTCTGAGCCTCACCAACCTCTTGTGTAAAAATGAAACTAAAAATGCTCCTTTTGCAAAAGTGCTGTAGCCATTAATTGATCTAACAATGCTTAACACAGTGCTGGACTCGCAACAGGCATTTGGAAAATTCTACCTTCTCTTGTCTCAAAAGCAGGGCCAGTCATCCCTGAAAGAAGACCCTTCAGAACCGAATGAAAAAGGACCCTCTTTATTAGCTGTCCCCAGCCCCACTGTTCCACAGCAAGTACACACCAAACCACAAAGGAAAATGTGCTTGTTTTCCTGAGATGCAGGTGAAGAAATCTCAGTCCAATGGTGTAGAATTCCCAACACTGTCTGGAGCAGGCTTCACCCTTTGCTCTCAAATCTCAAGTTTCGTCATCTACTCAATATCCAAATGTAATACAAGCTTGTTTCCTGAAATGTATCAGGTCACTAGCTTTTTTCCATAAAACATTTTTTCTGCTGTGAATTACTTTGAAGTTACAAATTAAAATTAAACACAAATCTGTAAAATAGCTACAGTGCTAATCAAAATGAAAACACCACCAGCCATCCTACTGCAGCTGACCTCGACAGCCACCCTTCCAGTGCTCCAGGGCTCACCTCCCACCCACCCTCTCTTTCCTGTGCCTTTAGAAAATCCCATCCTATAGTCAAGTGATTCCTCCATATAAGGAACATTTTCAATAAGCATTCCCTCTGCAGCCCCCTTTAGTTGTAAGTTGGTGACCTACTGTAGCCTTTTTTTGGGAAGGTTACTTCTACCAAACTGGGCACCAAGGAGCTAAGGGAGAGGAACACCCCTGTTTCCCACTCCTGATCAGCTTCTGGGTCTTCCTTTTTCCCCTGCTGTCTCTGGCCCATTCTACTTCCCTGGGATTTGGATGCACTGATCCCACTGCCTTCTGAACCTTTCCGTCCAGATGCTCCACATGCAACCCAAGACGGCCATGTCCAAAACTAACTCACTGTCTTCCTGCCTCAAATGTGTTCGTCCACCCACCCACCCACACCAGAAGCAGTATACCAGCCTCTTCTTTCATTCTCACCCTAACCTCCAACAGTCACTCAGCCACTGTGTTCTACTGATCCTAGTTCCTAAAAGTCTTCCATTTCTAGAACGGGATCATGAGGTCAGCTGCAGTGCTGAGGGCTGGAGGGTTTCCACTGATGTCGCCATGGCAATGGATTAGCGGATGAGTGCCTAGACTGACAAACTGCATCCCAGAAGCAGGCTTACCCATGGTGTCTAGAGTATGGAGGTCAAATACCAGACCTCAGAAATGTTCTGGGTTAAATAGAATAATATAGGGAATGACCAGATGTCTCACACTCTATATGAGGGCAGATGTTCCAACCAACACAATATTATATGAATGAACTTCTGGAATGTGCTAGTAAACTACAGAGTCATTGCATACGCTCCTTTATTTTAAACAGGTATTTATCTGAACAATACTCACTAAATACTTATGTATATATGTGTTTGTGTGTGTATGTATTTTCTCTCTAAATGTATGTATACATTTAGAAAAAACTTTAAAAAATTATATATATATAAAAATATTAGATAATCTCTAAAGATTAGATAACCTTCCCAAGTAAGTAAGAGAGAGGAAGAGAGAAAGACCTTATATGTTGAAACATATGGTTACTAATCAGAGCCATAGTTTTATTTTCCAGCAACTATCTTCAGTTAAGAGGATTCCCAAAGGGAATGCAATGACTCCCAATGATATTCTTCCAAAGATGCTCTGAGAACTGGCTGTGAAAAACATCCGTATTGCTTGGACAAGGCACCCTCAACCTCCATATTTCAAAGCTACTTGAACTGGGTGAACATTGCCCCTGGAGACTGCCGAGTGATTCATCCCCATTCTGACTGTGTGACGTGTATCAGGCTAGATGATCCATGCCTCTGTGCTCTTCCCCTGCTTAAGCAGAGCTCCTGCAGATGGCCATAAGGTTAAGAATTCTATGTTCTTAAATGGTGATGGTCCTCTCTTAGGTGGCATGGTTTATCGAGTTTGTGTTACTAGACCTGCTTAACTGAGTATCACTTAAAATTACTTCTCTGAATCCCTTCAAGAGAGCAGACAAGGCAAAAAAATGCTGAAAAAGAAAGAAGGACGTTTATTTATCAGGAGGAATGATTTCTGATATTTGGCACAAGTGAATGCCAGTGCCGTACCAGTCAACCTTTCTTAATGGGTTTTTTACTCCTTTTCATTTACAGAATGAGTATTTCTGTCTTAAGACTGCTCCCATACCCTTACACTGTGAAAACTGAATTGCCCTTTGATTTCATGTATGTGCATCTAGATCAGGATTTGTCAATGGATTTCCTTACCTCAAAGATAAATCATGTGGATGAGTGATGCCATGCATTTTAGAGTTCTTTCAATGTCTGAGATGTGCTATTTTTAGACAGCAAGGCTATTCATTTCTGAGATCATGCCTATTTCTAGTTTCTGTGCAGAACTTATTAGATTATTGCTGTTAGACAAATCACAATATCAACAGTACTGCACTTGATATAGCTGAGAAATATTAGTTTGATAGTTGTCTTTTCTGAATTGCTATTAATTGGAGAAATATTTGGATGGATGTCTCTGCAAGGCATTGCATAACCAGCCCTATCCTCTGAAATACTGTAATCAAAGCCTAGGTAGCCAGAAAGGAACTGCAATGCAGGTTTCATATACCCAATCAAGCACAGTGCCAAAGGAGGGAAAACACAAGTGTTAACCTTTAGATTGGAGAATAATAGCACCTTATTTCTACTTTTTGAACAAAGGACCTTGTACTTTCATTTTGCCTTAGGCCCCTCAAATTATATAGCTGACCCTGGTTGTGAGTAGTAAACTAACCTTGTCCTTTGTCTCTGACCATTGAGATCCATGTCTTCCTCCAGCATCCATGGCACCAACTTGCTAGCTTGCAAGAAGGGCAAAATAGACTCTCCACCATTCTGGACACATGCTTTCCTGCCTTTCCTCCTACCTAACTGGCTCATCTTGTTTGCTACTCCCTCCAATGCTGCCTCTTCTTTTTAATGCTAGAGGGCCCCAGGGCTCCTCTTTTGATGCCACCATCCACCAACTCATTCCACTAGACCTTGGTCTCTTCTCTATCTGCACTCCCTCCCCTAAGTGATTGCCTCTAGCTGCATGGCTGATCCTGATCTTTCCATCTATATGCTTAGAATTCCTCAATGTTGTCTCCAACCAAATTTCTAAATCAAACTCCAGAATCAACTCAACACATTCAAATGGAATTATTGATCTCACCCTCAAAACCAATCCACTTGTGGTTTCCCAGTTCACACAATGTCTTTCTCTCCTTGCAGTTACTCAAGCCAACATTTCCGGAGTCATTTTTCACTCATCTCTTCTCTCACATTCTTCATCAATCTGTCTGAAATTCTGTTGACCCCATGTTAAACACAGACACAGGTTCCACCATACCTTACCACCACTGCTGCTACCACCCTTATCAAACACGCCATCTCTCCCCATTCCTAGTCTACAGGCCTCCTAACTGGGTCCTTGCACTCTCCTCTTCCACGGTCCTGTTCTCATCAGAGCAACCAGAGTCATTAATGAACACTTGAAGTCAGATCATTTGCTCTCCTGTTCAAAACCCTACAGTGGCTTCCTGCCTAAGTAAAGCCTAAGTCGACATGCTCTGGCCCACTTAGCACCTCTCTGATCTCACCTCTTGTTATCGTCACCTTTGCTAGCTTAGTTCTGGCAACAACGCCTTCTATGGTGCTCCTCAAACAACCCAGGCATCCTTCCACCTTGCATTCGCTGTTCCTTCTGCCTTGAACTCTTTCCCCTAACAACCTTCTCCTGACTTCCTTACCTTAGTCAACTCTGCTCAGATTCACCCTCCTGAGAGTGGCAACCTGCACCTTCTACATGCTCCCATCCTCTTAATCCTAATCATACTCTAGATGATAGTTCTTTTCTTTTTCCCCCTGCTAGAACATCAGCTGCATGAGTGCAGGAAATTCTGGCTCTTTGGTTCATAGATGTATCTGCAGCATCTAGGATGGTGCTGAGCACAAATTAGGCATTGCCTAAAAAAATCTACTGAACAGTGTGTAGAAGTTCTGTATAACCTGGCTGTTGGTGTGTCCCTTCAGAAAAGAGCTATATGTTCTTTCACAGGTGTTCCAGATTGATTGATAGCCTTGGATTACTTCCAGTGAAAACTTCTCTGCAGCTTAAAGTTAAACCCCAAATCCAGATTAGTACAGGAATGTGATACAAATTCTTAGAGCAGATGTTGTGTTGGCCACCTGAAGCATTAGCAAGACAGATACATTTCCTTGTTAACTCTCTTTGATAGCTAGGGACCATTGTTCTAGAACACCCTTTTACTATGTACCCCTTTGATTGCACCAGCTCTGTGAGGACTCCATTTCAACCCTCTGCTGGGAGGATTTGCCTAGTCCCTAGTCTCCTGTTTCTGCCTAGCCACTGACACCAAGCCACTTGGTTACCAAGGGCAAAAGACCTCAGGCTTTCCATCCTCCAAGTGCAGCTTACAATGCTTTCCACTCTTAGCTGGGGCTTCCTATTATTTTCTTATGAATTAAGTAATACATTTAAATAATGTGCATTACAATTTATCTGCCATTTCTAGTGGCTTTATATGGAGAGTTCTTTAGAATTGGTAGGCAATCATATTTCTGGACACTGAAGTCCCCATCCCTCATCAGCCCACCAGGGTTCTGAACCTGCCGCAAGCCTGGTCAGAGCAAAGTCACACAGTGACTCCCAAAGGGCACTCTTTTCTCCTCATCCTACTCAATATCTAGGCAGATGCAGCAGGGCTGAGAGCTAGTTCTCTTTATGCCTCTGTGCCCAGTCTCTGTGATACCCACTCCTCTTGCCTTTTTACTTCACTGGCTGGCTGCTCTGCTCAGGGCTCCCGGGATAGATGGCACCTGTGTTCCAGGTCTAAAGGTTAGATTACCTCAGGTGAGCCCTGCTCCTTCCTTCCTGTCTTCCAAGGTGATCTCAATCATTCCTAAGATGTTTGACAAAAACCACAGCTGATGACACCCATTTCTGGCTGAAGGCCGGAGTCCTTATCCAGCTGCTCTTCGGACAGCTCGACTTTGTAGTCTCTTTGTCATCTTTATTCCTTCTCTTTCCTTGTTTCCTAATCCAGTTCCAAGATCCACCCCAGCTGCCTTGAGTCAGAATCCCAGGAGGTAAAGCCCAAGGCTGGTATTTTGTTAAAGCTCCATTTGGAATTTTTATTTTTGCATGTAATCAGTCTTTATGACATTAATACATATTCTGGTCACTATTTTGATTTAAACCTTTCAACTTCACCCAAATCAGAAAACTCTATTTCCTAAAATCAACAGTCTATATTTAGAAACATGCACGTGTGTGCTGGGCCACTGGCAGAGGAACAGCCCCCACCACGCTCCGCCGGGAACCGGGAAGAGTCTGTTCCAGTGAGGTGAAAGAACACAGTCTTCCACTCGCTTCTGGGATTCTAGTGGATGTCAATATGGTCTTGCTGCAAACCGCTTCAAGCGAGTCTCCAAAAATCCATCAATGCCATGCCAACACCTGACATGACAGCAAGAAGACACGGGTCATGGCTCTAGCAACACCAGTTTTCAGATGGCACTCCCTGCAGCACAGGTGTCTGAGGACGGCCTCGGCATGAGAACCTGCCTTCGTCCAGGGCCTGATGCTATAATCATCATGGCCATCAACCCAATGCCCATTGTTAATTCCAAAACGATGAGGTGTTTCAGTAAAATTAAGAACAGAAATGAATACTTCAGAATACAGTAGACCCCCCGTATCTGTGAATTCTCATCTGTGGAGTCAAACCAAGCTCAGATGGAAAATATTTGAAAAAAAAAATGATGGTTGTGTCTGTACAAAACATGTACACTTTTTTTCTTGTAATTATTCCCTAAACAATACAGTATAACAACTATTTTCATGGCATTTACATTTTATTAGGAATTATGAGGACAGAGATGATTTAATGCATATGAGAGGATATGTGTAGGATATATGCAAACACTACATCATTTTATATCAAGGACTTGAGCATCTGTGGGTTTTAGTATGCTCAAGGGGTCCTGGAACCAATCCTTCAAGGATATGGAGGGAAAACTGCACATATCCAGTACATATTAACTTTGCTTGCTGGTCCCTATCATTTTGTATACTTCCGTATCCTACAGTGTATTCACAGAGTGTATTCATATAGAAATCCCTTGCTCTTGTGAAATTCAGACATGCCGGTACATTCGATTTCTTTAAGCTGTTGGGTAATGATTGTGTTTGTTTTAATGCCTCTAATATCTGCTCCTGGTAAATGTAAACAGATGTTTCTAATTATTCCCTTTCAGTGATGATGCACAGATATCAGGCAGGCACATGGAAGATTTAGGTTTCACAAAGAGAAGGTGAAATGTCTACGATGCCAACAAGAGTCGTGAATGGATGATTTCCATTGTAAAAATCGCCATATTTTGGTTTGAAAGTTGGTAAACAAGAAGTATTAAATTACTCAAAGCAGACAGCATTGTTTTAATAAAGCAAGGCACTCCCTCAGCTACAAGCTGTAGTCCCATTAAACTTTAACATAACATCTTACACTATTCGTATTCAAATGAGCTCGAGGGAGTTATGACAGAGGCCTGGACCAGCCAAGCCAACTTGAGGCCACTGAATGCAAACTTGCCTGTAGCATCCAGATGGTGATTTATAGTAGCAAAAGGTTGGCCGGGCGCGGTGGCTCACTCCTGTAATCCCAGCACTTTGGGAGGCCGAGGTGGGCAGATCACGAGGTCAGGAGATCGAGACCATCCTGGCTAACATGGTGAAAACCTGTCCCGACTAAAAATACAAAAAAAGTAGCTGGGCGTGGTGGCGGGCGCCTGTAGTCCCAGCTACTCCAGAGGCTGAGGCGGGAGAACGGCGTGAACCTGGGAGGCGGAGCTTGCAGTGAGCCGAGGTGTCTCTATTCACCATGGCACTGGTTAAAGCATCAACTATCAAATTAATTGTACATTTTCCTGATTTTCTGAGTAAGGTTGGATATTAAAATATAGGTTTTCCATATGTGAGAGTTGCCTCAAGTTGGATAGCAGCTACACTATTTTTAGTGTGAGAACAATAATTCAAAGTGTCCTTTATGTTTCTCATTCCTCTGCAGGCCCTGCCCAGCCAGGATTCAGCCACTGAGGAGATGATTCTACAGCTTAGAGATACACTGTCCAAACCTCCCATGAGCTTGGAGTTGTGCATGCCAGATGCAGTTGTAACATAACCAGAGATGTCAATTCATTAGCTGCTGTGTTAATCAAAATTACGTTTTATAATTTATAACTGGCAATGTAATTAACAGATGGTAATTTAATCAGTCACGATCACTTGCTTTACGTTCACCTTTAAAACTCTGAAACTGTTGTCGCTTACAATGTATAGGATGTGATGTCACAAAAGCCGCATCCTTTTGACTGTCTCATGCTATGCCCTGGCTCAAAATCCAACGCCCTGTTCTAACCTTGTCCAGGAGCAAGGTTAAACAGGACAGCATGAGGAGTGGCGAACAGCTGTGAAGATCTGTAGACTCGCATGTCAGCCGCTACAGCCCATTATCAAATAGACCTTTAGGAACGACGGCCGGCAATGATCAGATCGCCTTCTGACGCAGGACGTGAGGTGGAGAAGTAACACCTAGAACTTGCTCACTGCAGGCTGCGACTTCCCAGAGCTGGAGCCAATGTTGGGAGGCTCTGCAGAGAAGGCTTGCTTCAGCCAGCTGGCCAGTCCCCTCACCTCTCTGGGATGCCTTCCCTCCGACACTGGCCAGAGGAAGGCAAGACAGTGAAGGGACGGGAAAGTGAACTGACTGGCATAGCTGACATTCAAAGATGACACTAAAGGAGAAGGGCACTGAGGTGCAGGAGCCAGCATTCCTATGGAATACAAACTCTTGGTTAGAATGAAGGTTTCCAGCATTCTGTTTCCGCCCCTCAACTGTCCGTGATTGAAGCCTCCGGACCTGACAGGTAGATCACATCTGCCTCTGGTCATTTCCATCAGCACCGCCTGTGGGCCACACTTACCATGCCAACACCACTTTGCCAGTTCACGGCTGGGCCATGGCCAGATGCCCCTTGGCTTCCCTGGCTGTGACGGAGGACAGCTGACAGCAAGACCCGTATTGGTGTCCTGCAGTAATGAAGTGGCTTCCGGAATAAAGAACAGGGATGTAATGAAGTGGCTTCGGGAATAAAGAACAGGGATAACAGACAGCCGACCCTTGAACACCACAGGTTTGAACCGTAGGGGCCCACTTATATACAGATTGTTTTCTTTTTTCTTTTTTTTCTTCTTTTTTTTTTTAGAGACAAGGTCTCACTCTCACCCAAGCTGGAGTACAGTGACTCGATCATAGCTCACTGTAGCCTCAAACTCCTGGGTTCAAGCAATCCTCCCGACTCAGCCTCTCAAGTAGCTGGGACTAAAGGTACTCACCTCCATGCCCAGTTAATTTGTTAAAGAAATTTCTCTGAGACAGGGTCTCATCATGTTGCCCAGGCCAGTCTTGAACTCCTGGCTGCAAGCAATCCTTCTGCCTCGGCCTCCCAAAGCACTGGGATTCCAGGCATAAGCCGCCAAGCCTGGCCCACAGCGTGTTTTCAGTAAATATAGTTGAACCTCCATATCCACGGGTTCTGAATCTGCAGCCAAATGTGAGTCAAAAATAGAGGATCGACTTTTCATATATGGTATACATGGGTTCCATGGGACTGACTGCGGGACTTGAGTATGTGTGGATTTTGGTGTACTGGGAGGTATGGGGGTGGTCCTGGAACCAATCCCCTGAATATACTGAGGGACAACTCAATACACACATTTTCAATCCCAAACTCCTGCAAAGGAAAAAAAACGAATATATAAGTCATGTTAGGTCCACAGTGGCTGAATCCTAGCTGTGCAGTTCCTGCATAGCCTGCAAAGAAATGAGAAACGTGAAGGGCACTGAATTACTGTTCTCATGCTACAAACAGTCTAACTGCTATCCTACACATAATCCCCCTCCTCTCTATCTACCTGCATATACATGCATCTATGTATGTGTACCCCCCATGCACACACACCAAAGCAGCAACAGAGAGCTGCACTGATACACAATTTTTAAATATTGTGAGTTATTTGCAAGAAAGATTATCACTCAACAGATGAGCATTTATTAAGTAAATTCATTTATTTATGAACTCAGTTATTGTGCTTATCCATTCAACATTTTCTATTCATTTATTCATTACATTTGCCTCACCAAGTTTATAAAAGAAATATGTTATAGACTCAGTCCACAGCTTTGGGCTTGATTTCTCTGCTACACCAGTATCGCCACTCTGAGTCCCTTGGGGCTTCCCTGCTACTGTTCTCACGTGGCCCTCCTCTGTTTTCACCACCTCACAAGTCTTTCCCATCTGTCCCATCTCACCAGAGAACCCTCAGCTGACACCTCCACCCTGACCTTCTTAGACTGTCTCCTCCATTCTGCGCTCTGTCAGGTGCTCGTCTAACATAAGACAGTTATCCCTGATGGCCAGCAAGATCCTGTCCATGCGAAGATTTTACGTCTCTCCACATCACAGGCCCTATGTAACAGTTCCCCGAGGAGCTGTTCTCCCCTGGTCTCGTGCACTGCCCCGTGCCCCCATCCTGGGGGCCAGGTGCCTGACTGCAGTCATGGTGGGACACAGCCTCAGGGTGATGGGACGCCAGAAAGCAGAAGAGCAGGCCATGCAAATAGACGAGGAGCTGTCAGAGATGGCACAGCCCATTTTGACCACATCCACCAGGCAACCTGAAACCCTCAAGATCAGAGTCACCCCATACAGCAAACTCTGAAAACAACAGCTATGGGTACCCGCCAAAGGGTAGTTTTCCACTCCAGGCAGGAGCAATGTTGACGTTGTGGTGTCTTCAGTCTCCCCCCATGACACAGAGGTCAACACTCCTATCACCAGCATTCTCTTTGAACAAGGAGAACGTAATAGACCCAACATGCACCCCAGCTTTCATGACATTGTGTGTGTGTGCACGTGCACACGTGCACGCACACACACACACACACTGTGGGGGTTCACCCTACTGCGTGCACGTGCACACGCACATGCACACACACACACACTGCGGGGGTTCACCCTACTGGGTGCACGTGCACACGCACATGCATGCACACACTGCGGGGGTTCACCCTACTGCGTGCACGTGCACATGCACACACACACTGCGGGGGTTCACCCTACTGGGTGCACGTGCACACGCACATGCATGCACACACACACACACACTGCGGGGGTTCATCCTACTGCGTGCACGTGCACACGCACATGTGCACGCACACACACACTGTGGGGGTTCACCCTACTGCATGCACGTGCACACACGCATGCACACACACACACACACAGTGGGGGTTCACCTTAATGCGTGCACGTGCACACGCACATGCGCACACACACACTGTGGGGGTTCACCCTACTGCGTGCACGTGCACACGCACATGCGCACACACACACTGTGGGGGTTCACCCTACTGCATGCACCTGCACACACACACTGTGGGGGTTCACCCTACTGCATGCACGTGCACACACATGCACACACACACATATACACTGTGGGGGTTCACCCTACTGCATGCACGTGCACACGCGCGCGCACACACACACACTGTGGGGGTTCACCCTACTGCGTGCACGTGCACACACATGCACACACACACATATACACAGTGGGGGTTCACCCTACTGCGTGCACGTGCACACGCGCATGCACACACACTGTGGGGGTTCACCCTACTGCATGCACGTGCACACGCACATGCGCACACACACACACACTGTGGGGGTTCACCCTACTACGTGCACGTGCACACGCGCGCACACACACACACACTGCGGGGGTTCATCCTGTGTGCACGTGCACACGCACATGCGCATGCACACACACACACTGTGGGGGTTCACCCTACTGCGTGCACGTGCACACACACATGCACACACACACACATACAGTGGGGGTTCACCCTACTGCGTGCACGTGCACACGCACATGCGCACACACACACTGTGGGGGTTCACCCTACTGCATGCACGTGCACACGCGCGTGCACACACACACACTGTGGGGGTTAACCCTACTGCGTGCACGTGCACACACATGCACACACACACATATACACAGTGGGGGTTCACCCTACTGCGTGCACGTGCACACGCACATGCGCACACACACACTGTGGGGGTTCACCCTACTGCGTGCACGTGCACACGCACACACACACTGTGGGGGTTCACCCTACTGCGTGCACATGCACACGCACATGCATGCACACACTGCGGGGGTTCACCCTACTGTGTGCACGTGCACATGCACATGCACACACACACACACTGCGGGGGTTCACCCTACTGTGTGCACGTGCACACGCACATGCATGCACACACACACACACTGCGGGGGTTCACCCTACTGCGTGCACGTGCACACGCACATGCACACACACACACACTGTGGGGGTTCACCCTACTGCGTGCACGTGCACACGCACATGCACACACACACACTGCGGGGGTTCATCCTACTGCGTGCACGTGCACATGCACATGCACACACACACACACTGCGGGGGTTCACCCTACTGGGTGCACGTGCACACGCACATGCATGCGCACACACACACTGCGGGGGTTCATCCTACTGCGTGCACGTGCACACGCACATGTGCACGCACACACACACACTGTGGGGGTTCACCCTACTGCATGCACGTGCACACACGCATACACACACAGTGGGGGTTCACCCTACTGCGTACACGTGCACACGCACATGCGCACACACACACTGTGGGGGTTCACCCTACTGCGTGCACATGCACACGCACATGCACACACACACACACTGCGGGGGTTCACCCTACTAGTTCTGACACAGGAGCAGTCCCATGGGTGACCTCGGTCTGACCTCCAAAGTGCAAACTTTCCTCCTCTTCTGTTACTTTTTCATTTATTCAACAAACACTACTGGTGACCCACCACCCGTCGTCATAGGGGAGACAGTAAGACACTGTCAGGATCTTGCTCATAGGCTAGCAAAGACCAAAACTGTGGATCTTTCCCTTTTCCATTCACTCAACAAGTACTTGTTTAGCGCTTCCTATGTTGCAGACACTGCCTTAGTGGGGCTTCGTGGAATTCAATGAGAGAGGCAGACACTGACAGACATCCACAGAAATATTACACCATGGGAAGTGACGGGGAGTTGGGCAGTGATGACTGAGGGTACCCAGGGCAGGAGGTGAGGGAACAGGTTGACGGGCGCACCAGAGGTTGCAGGGATGGATGTTCAGACCAGAAGCAGAAGACAGGATTAGTCACTCCGAGATTAGAGGCTCTGATACGGATTTTTGGTTTTGTTTGGAAAGCACTGAGAAGCTATTGCACATTTTTGGGTTTGCACTAAAAATCTTAGTCGTACTGCTGTATGGAAAACTGTCTTCTCTACAAATTCACATGTTGGGGTGCTGAGCCCTGGTATCTCAAGAATGTGACCTTATTTGGAGATGAAGTGTTTACAGAGATGATTACATTAAAATGAGGTTGCGAGGGTGAGCCCTTATCCCAGACGACTGGTGTCCCGCTACAAAGAGGAGACTCGGAGACAGACACGCACACAGAGAGAAGGCCTTGTGAAGGAGGAGGCAGAGATCAGGATGATGTTCGTACAAGCCAAGAAACGCCAAAGATGGCCAGCCACCACCATGAGGAGGGGACAGGCCTGGGGCAGATTCTCCTCCAGGTCCTCAGAAGGAGCCAACCCTTCTGGCACCTTGATCTGGGGCTTCCAGCCTCCGGAACTGTGAGGGAATGAACTTCTGTTGTTGAAGACCACGGTCTGTGGTACGTTGCCATGGCAGCCCTAGCAGACGGATACACCGCTGCAGCCCACGAGGCATGGTGATAGCAACAGTCAGACATGGCTGTGTTGGGGAGAAGTTTAAGCTGCCAAACGACAGGGCCTTTCTGATGATTTGTCCACAGCCTGAGGAGCCGCGGCAAGTCCATGGTGAGTCCACATGACAACAGTGCCACTCACGGACACATGACCGTGTAAGGGAGACCCACAGAAAACCTGATAGATCTGTAGTAAAATTTTCAAATGAGCTAAAAGGAGAAAATGAAAAACACCTCCAATGTCTTCAATATAAAGCTACACTTAGTGGCTCACACCTGTCATTTCAACATTTTTTCTAAGAGGCTAAGGAGGAAGGATGGCTTGAGGCATTTGAGACCAGCCTAGGAAACAGAGTGAGACCCCCTGTCTACAAAATGTGTAACGTGAGCCAGGCCTGGTGGTGTGTGCCTGTAGCCCCAGCGATCTGGAGGCTGAGGCGGGAGGCGCGCTTGAGCCCAGGAGTGCCAGGTCACACTGAGCTATGATTGCACCATGCACTACAGCCTGGGTGAAGGAGTGAGACCATGTCTCCCCCTCCAAAAAAAAAAAAAGCCACTTGTTCCTGCTCTGGTGAACTCTTTTGGTCATTTTCTGTGTGACAGTGACAGTGCGTATCTGGATGTGTGTATCCAAAGATAGTGACTTGTTAACAGAAATGGAACTATCTTCACATGCCTCATGTTAAGCATATATGAAAAATAATTTTCCACATTTAAGTAATATTTTACCAAATAATGGGACTTATTTCTTAACAGTTTCAGTGAGGTATAATTTACACACCAAAAATTTCAGTTGTTTTTAAGGGTACAATAAATCATGTATTGTAGCAAACTGATGGTCGTGTATCCATGACTGCAGTCTAATTTTAGAACATATCCCTCACCCCAGAAATGAACCCGGTGCCCATCTGCAGTGACTCTCCCTTCACAGTCCATCACCCCAAGCAACCCCTAAGCCACTTTCTGGCTCTGTGGATTTGCCTATTCTGGACATCTCAGATAAATGGAATCATATAGTACGTGGTATTTGGTGCCTGGCTTCTTTCACTTAGCATCATACTTTTGAGGCACATCCATATGGTAGCATGTATCAGTGTTTCGTTTCTTTTTATTGCCAAGCATGAGTAAATCGTATGAATAAACTAATTGGTTCATGCATTTACCAGTTAGTGAGCTTGTGGGTTATTCCATTCTGGGAAATTGTGAATACTGCTGCTATACAGACTCATGTCTGAGTCTGTGTGTGGAATAGCGTTCTCATTCTGCTTGGGTATACACCTCGCAGTGGAATTTCCGGGTCATATGCTAAATAACATCAGAAACTGACAACATGTTTTTCCAAAGTAGCTGCATTATTTCACCTTCACCCCAGCAACATGCGAAGTTTCCAATTTCTACACATTCTTATCAACACTTACTATTTTGTTTTTTAAAATTATGGTCATCCTAGCTGGCATTAAATGGTATCTCATTGTGGTTCTAATTTGCATTTCCCTAGTGACTAATGATGTTAACTGTCTTTTCCCTATCGGCCATCCACATAACTTCTTTTTTTCTGAGACAGAGTCTCGCTGTGTCCCCCAGGCTGGAGTGAGTGGCATGATCTCAGTTCACTGCAAGCTCCACCTCCCGGGTTCATGCCATTCACCTGCCTCAGCCTCCCGAATAGCTGGGACTACAGGCGCCTGCCATCACGCCTGGCTAATTTTTTGTATTTTTAGCAGAGACAGGGTTTGACCGTGTTAGCCAGGATGGTCTCGATCTCCTGCCCTCGTGATCCGCCCACCTCGGCCTCCCAAAGTGCTAGGATTACAGGCGTGAGCCACCACGCCGGTCCTCATATAACTTCTTTGGAGAAATATCTATTCAGAGTCTTTGCTCATATATGTTAAAATTTGTTTTTCTTATTTTTAAGTTGTGAGAGTTATTTATATAGTCTGAATACAAGTTCCTTGTCAGTTATATGCTTTGCAAATATTTTATTCCTGGCTGTGAATTGTTTTTCAGTCTCTTAACAGTATTTCAAAGAACTCAAGTTTTAAATTTTGATGAAGTCCAAATTATCAATGTTTCCATTCATCACTTGGGCTTTTGAAGTCATGTCTAAGAAATCTTTGCTGAGCCCAAGATCAGGAAGATTTAGTACTAGGGTTTTTTTCTCCAAATGTTTTATGGTTTTAGCTCTTGCATTCAGGTGTAGGATGCATTTTGAGTTTGTTTCTGTGTGCAGATCATTGGTCTGTAAATCTGCTTGTCACAGAAAGGAGACAGCGCCATCAGGCCTGGTAAAGAGACAGCAGGTGCCAAGGCCAGGCATTCTACAGAACGGGGTACGATTTGAATTTTTTTTTGATTTGGAAAAAGACAATTTGGAATGCAGTCTGTAGCCTCAACGGAAGTGGTAGATGTCCTCAAGAGATGAAAGCAAACCCAGGCCACAGCGGGACCTGTGGGACTGTTAGAAAAGGCAGGATAAGGCAGGATCCCAGAGTGGGGCTGCCTGGCCAGCACTAGGGACGATCTGAAGTATCCAGGGGCACAGCTGCCTCCCCCACTGCTAGTCAAGGAGGAAAAGCAGTGGTCCACAGCCTTCTCAAAACAGAGACAACTAACGGGTTACCTGGTTAGCAGGCGGACAGATCAGAAGAGAAGGGGAAAAACTTATTTTTTTAATCCAATCGTGGTAAAACACATCTAACAAGATTTACCACCCTAACCGTCTGTAAGTGTTCAGTTCGGCGGCATGAAGTACATTCCCATTGTTGCGCTACCATCATGACCGTCCATCCGCAGAACTCTCCACCACCCCAACTGGAACTCTGTGCCCATGAAACACCAACCCCCTGCCCCCAGCCCCAGCCCCTGGCCACCTCCATTCTCCTTTCTGTCTCTGAATTTATTGTTCTGGGAACCTCATATGAGTGGAGTCACATAGCGTTTGTCCTTTGTGACTGCTTTTTTCACTTAGCATAATATCCTTAAGGTGCATCCATACGGAACCATGTCTAAGACTTTTCTTCCTTTTTAAAGCTCAACAATAATTTATCGTAAAAATGTTGTTTCGCACAGAGTAATCTGGAGGTGCCTGTGGGGCAAACTAGGGAGGAGCAATCACCGTGCATGTGGAAGAGAAGCGCTAAAGTTCTAAATTTAAAATAAGTGGAGGTTTTGGCATGGATGAAAAAACCATGGAGAGGGTGTACAGTGAGAACCTCATGATCCCGGACAAAGGGGTGGAGAAAGGGTCATCAGTTAAAAATACTGAGGAGGAACAGGGAGCAGCAGGAGAACAAGGCAGTGGGAATCTCAGGTAGCCAAGAATAATGTGGCAAAAAGTTTGAGACAAGACATATGGAAGAAGCCAAGGTCTTGGGGACCCAAGAGGTCACAGGAGAGAAACAGGGTCTGTAAAACCACAGGCAGAAGCCCAAAGGTGCCTCAGCAGGGCGAGGCAGGAGACAGAATCACTAGTGTGGAGACCGTGGTTCCTCTCTGATGGGGAAGGAAAGAACTGACAGTGGCTGGGATTTTTAGCAGCAGGTGGGTGGACAGAAGGGGGTGCCTTCAGAAAGTGGATGACTGGTGGGGTTCCAGGGAGGCGCTGGAGCTTGTGGGGTGCCTGCAGAGCGGGTGGCAGGAGAAGCTGAGTCATGGAGGAGGTAAGCAGAGATGCAAGTGTGGAAATAGCAAAGAGCTAAGAGGTGAGAAGATACAGAGGGTCTGGGCGAGCAAGGAGGCAGCAGAACCATCTACTTCTCTCGCGCTGTTTTCTTGGTAGATCCAGAAGCTGGGTCATTTGCTATGGTGAGAAGCATTGCTATGATCTTGCATGTATGCATTTCTGCAAAATTCATATGCTGAAGCCTAATCACCTTGGTGATAGTCATGAAGTGGGGCCTTTCAAGGTGATGAGGTCATGAGGGCTCTGCCCTCACAAAAGGGATTAGTGCCCTCGTAAAAGGGCTAGAGGGACATGACATGCCCTTCTGTCTCTTCTTCCATATGAGGACACAGCATTCCTCTCTCTCCTCTCCCTCCACCATGTGAGGACCCAGAAGCAAGGCAGCACCTTAAAAGCAGACCGCAGTCCTCACCAGACACTAACCATGCTGCCACCTTGCTCCTGGACTTCCTAGTCTCCAGAACTGTGAGAAATATATTGTTATTGTTTATAAATTACCTGGTCTGTGGTATTCTGTTATAGCAGCAGGAATGGACCAAGACAGGCATGAATGGAGGTAAAGAGACATGTCAGGTTCTTGTAACAGCCACTACAGGGAAAGTGAGCTGATGAGGAAGGAAAATGTGCTGAGCCCATAGAAGAAAGCAGAACAGATGCAACGCTGTGCGTGTGTGTGTGTGTGTGTGTGTGTGTGTGTGTAATTAGGGAGGATAGGGAGAGAGAGAGAAAGATAAGTCGATAAAAGAATGGACGGATGAATGCATAGATAGATGGTAGCTATGGAGACATCAATATGAAAATACACTAAAATATGGAAATATGGAATCATCGCTGTCTCGGAGGGTGGGATCATGAGTTTTTAATTTCAGTCTTTAATAATGTTTCGTAATTTCCAAATCTCCTACAAAGGGGATATTTTATTGGTGAGATAAAACAGTCCAATTCTATGTTTAGAGATAATTGGGCACAAAACCAAAACAAAATTCTGAGCAGTTCTGAGTGTCCAACAGGGACTGACACTGTGCGTCTGTAGTGGAGCCAGCCAGCAAGTTTATGTGGCCTTGTCCAGCTCCCTCAGCAGCCCAGCAGCAACGAGCTTGGAATAATCACCACGCCAAGGCTGTGCATCGCTGAAACACTCAGTTCCTGTCTCTGTCGCACGCTTCACGTACGTCCTGTCCAGAGCTGTTGCACGCTTCACGTACGTCCTGTCCAGGGCTCTGTCGCACGCTTCACGTACGTCCTGTCCAGAGCTCTGTCGCATGCTTCACGTACATCACCCCGCCACCTTCCAAGGCTCACATAGTTATCACGCCATTTCTCAGGTGAGAAAGATGAGTATTGGGTTAATGAACTCCCTTGGGATTTCATAGCAGTTCAAAAGTGGAGTCAAGTTGGCCTCACTGCAGCCCCACACATATCCTTAGCCCCATCTGAGCAGTGAAGGACTCAGACTTGGGTAACTGGGCTGGCGTGGGTGATGCTGAGAGAAGGACTTAACCTGTAAGAAGGAGAGGTCAGGCTGAAGACCCAGTAGGGCCAAAAGAGAAGCAGATTTTTAGAGGATCCCTCTGACTTCGGAAGTAAATGGAAATAGTTCCTTTTGATAGCAACAGGAGGCAGCTAAATGCCTAGACAGACGGGGCAAGTACCCAGTGAAACCCCACCTCCAAGCTGAAGACAACTGAAAGCCTGAAAGACAAGTTTTAAGTTAAATCCTCAGACTGGATTGAGAACTTGCCTTCCTTCTGATTGATCCCCACCCTTCACCTAGTTTACATATACCTACCCTTTCCTAATTGGTTTTCTACACTGTTGTGCCCACCTTTGAGTGGTGTCTTCACCTTAACCTATTTTGCATGCTCACAAGCCAATCAGCAGGTACTTCCCAACCTGTGCCTATAAAGACCCCAGACTCAGTTGGTAGACGGGGAGACGGTCGGACTTTGAGGAGACGGATTTCAGAGAAGAGGCAATCGGACTTCAGGGAAGATGGCCTGCCCGTCCTGTCCCCTTCTCCAGCTCCATTCTCTGCTGAGAGCCATGTTCATCGCTTAAGAAAATTCTCCGGCTTCACCATCCTTCAACTGTCTGTGCCACCAACCCGACCTCATTCTTCTTGGATGCCAGACAAGGGCCAGGGACCTATGGAGTATGGGTACCCAGACAGGCTGTGACACGGGCCCTTTGCCCTCGCTGACAGAGGGCAACTGCTCTGGGCACTGCCACAAGGGGCCAGCTGAGCTGCTAACACACTGCCACCCGCAGACAGTGGAGCTAGGACAGCACCGGAACACCCCCTCTGGAGCTTCGGGGTCTCAGGCAACCCCACCTAGGTGCCACCGCAGGCCCCCCACAGAGCTTGCTCCTGCTGGCACCCAGCGCAGCTGACTGGATCCCTCACCGGCTTGTTCACACACTCCCTCCCACAAGGGGTTGAGCACATGGACTGAATAAACAGGGGACCCCTGTGGTGTGTCCAGCAAAGGAGCCAAGAAGAATCCTGCATCACTTTAACTTCAGCCTTAGTATCATCCTTCTGCATTCAGCTACTTGCTGATAAAAAACAGAGGGTGTACATAGTGACTTGTGGGAATATTCAACTATGTTCAGAGCTATAAAAATCAGATGTAAATATCCCTCGTATTAGTGGTTTCTGACTGAGGAAAAATCAGTGGTTACAGCCCATTCCTAAATGCTAAGATAATGCTAAGAAGATCAGAAAGGGAAATAATTCTTATACATGGTTAACTGCTCTCAAGTGAGAACTAAACTCTGACCTTTTTTCCCTCTTGCCAAAATTCGTATCTAAGGCACTTGGGGAGTCATACCCTAAAAACCGTAACATCTCATTTCAATGGGTTTTTTCTCAACCCGATACGATGTGGCTCGCTCTCCGGCCTCACTCCGATACAGCATCACATGGCAGACAGGAGGCCCCGAAGGAAATCAAACCATGCTATCCCAAAATATATTTATTTGACATATTTTGAAATGGCTGCCACAGGACTAACAGATTGAAATATCCCTTACAAAGCCATCTTTTGTGGTGAAAATTTTCATCTGTACAGCATCTCCATTCATGCAGCCAGATCTTCCCTTTATGGGCCTTTCCCGGATCTAGGAGAGATTAACTGAGAGCCTGACACCTTTAAGGTCTGAGAAGAGACATTCACCATCTATTCTCTCTGAGGGCTGCCACCTGTGAGCCTTCCTCTACTTAACAAAAACCTTAGCGCTACAACCCCTTTATCTTAACTCAGGCGTTCCTTTCCCCAGGGACTTCAAGTCTTTAGATAACAGCTTAACTCTCAACCAACTGTCAACTAAGAAATCTCTAAAACCCACCTAAGACTTGCAAGCCCCAATGTCCCTCCTTTTGTGGTAGAACCTATGTATACCTTCCAGGCACTGACGATTTTATCTGCAATTCATGTAGTGAACCAAACTGTAAAACCAAACTAACTTAACGGCCTCAGGCACTCTTGCTCAGGACCTCTTGAGTTTGTGTAACTCAGGCCATGGTCACTCCTACTGGCTAAGAATAAACCTCTTTAAATGTATTTTGGCAGAATTTGGTTTTCTTATAATCATGAGGCTAACATCTTATCAGAAACAAAGATGACAAATACAACCAAAGAAAAATCACATGAATTATAACTGCACGATGCAATAGAAACAGCTGGAGCCATAATTCCATCAAAACATAAATGTGTCATGTGTCCTTAATAAAAATATATCAAAAATATAAATATATACGTAGAAGTATAAATAGAGGCCATAAACCTTTCCTGGAAATAGTCAACGGTAAGTCGAGCATTAGCTTAGATGAAACCCTTAATCCTTTCCAATTTATGGCTTCAAAAAACAAGGGAAGATTTGCAGTTTCCTAGACCACGGAGTTGTATCCTAAAAGGAGGGTAAATCTGTATTTTTGTACTGCAACAATGAAAATGTTTATTCATGCTGATTTATTCTATCTCCAGAATACAGGAAATTGAAAATGAATGATGTGGGGCAGAAAAGGGAGAGTCTGACAGCCTAAAGTTTTAAGTCCTGCTTTCCTCCTCTTTAAAATAAGGACAACACGAGTATACACGTTAGTGGATTATTTTGAGTACCAAGTAAAACTGAAACTGCCTTTGCAAAAATTACAACAGGGACAAAAATTATGACAGTGAAAGAGTTCTGACCTAACCACCTCCATCTTGCTTCCAACCTCCAACCTGCCTTCGTTCATTCCTGGGAGCAGGCAGAACTAACTTTGGGAGAAACTTAGTTTAGAGTTTAACTTTAAAATAAGGTGGATAACAGGCCTTTCCCAAAACAAACTCCCTTCTTGCCTGGAGACAAGATTGCCTTTGTAAAACTAACACATACACCACAAGATTAGAAAGTAGGGTTTAGGAGTCAGGCAGAAAGAAGCCAAAAGATTCTGAACCTCCCAATTGCTCTTACAGATAACGTCACTATTGTAAAACCTAAGATTGATGTTCAAGATATTTTTCAAACCCTGCATTCTAATGCATCAGGTGGCACCATCCATACCGGTAATCTGACTCAACCAGTTCAGCAGTCCCACCCAGGAACAGAAGACAGCAAGAAGAATCCACTTCAATCACCTATGATCTCATCTCCAAGCTGACCAATCAGCACTCCCCATTCTCTGGTCCCCTAACCGCCAAATCATCCTTTAAAAACTCCAGACTCTGAGTTTTCAGGGAGACTGATTTGAGTAATAAAACTCCAGTCTCCCATTTAGCTGGCTCTGCATGAGTTAAACTCTCTATGCAATTCCTCTATCTTGATATATTGGCCGTAATCGGGGCAGCAGGCAAAATGAACCCACTGGGTGGTTATAGTTACGTCAGATATTTTTCACTGTCACAATTTTCTTCCTGTCATAATTTTTGCAACGGCAGTTTCAGAACTATGCATGTAAAGTTCTCAATACATCGAATAAATGTTGGCCTACATATTTTTTACACAGGAAGCATGTAGAAACTGAGAAGGGATAAACCGCAGTGTTTGAATATTTAGATAAGTTCCTTTTTTCAAGGCTCATGGAAAATTTGGGAAGAAGCTTGGAAAAGTACTCAATCAGATCATGACTATAATGTTTATTCGGACTAATAAACTGCTTGAATGTTAAAACAATAAATCCCAAATGCAAAGAACACCAAGAAATAATACCATCATGAGGTCGGCCCTAGCTATTTCTT
This sequence comes from Chlorocebus sabaeus, assembly GCF_047675955.1. Lineage (NCBI taxonomy): Eukaryota > Metazoa > Chordata > Mammalia > Primates > Cercopithecidae > Chlorocebus > Chlorocebus sabaeus. The sequence continues at coordinate 2,084,237 of NC_132929.1, read as the reverse complement.
GCAATCTACAGAAGATGCACTATAAATATAATATTCAAAGTTTGATGACTTCAAATTTTTTAATTTGTGGTAAATAAAGGTGTTTTTCTTTTCTTTTTTTTTTTTTTCTGAGACGGAGTCTCACTCTGTCACCCAGGCTGGAGTGCGGTGGCACGATCTTGGCTCACTGCAAGCTCTGCCTCCCGGGTTCACGCCATTCTCCTGCCTCAGCCTCCAAAGTAGCTGGGACTACAGGTGCCCACCATCACGCCCAGCTAATTTTTTGCATTCTTTAGTAGAGACGGGGTTTCACCGTGTTAGCCAGGATGGTCTTGATCTCCTGACCTCGTGATCCGCCCGTCTCGGCCTCCCAAAGTGCTGAGATTACAGGCGTGAGTCACCGTGCCCGGCCAATAAAGGTGCTCTTAAAAATGGGTTTGGCCAAGTGCAGTAGCTCACACCTGTAATCCCAGCACTTTGGGAGGCCAAGGCAGGAGGCCTGCTTGAGGCCAGGAGTTTGTGACCATTCTGAGTAACATAGTGAGACTCCGTCTCTCAAAAAAATAAATTAAAAAAAACAAATAGCCAGCCGAGGCGGCACACACCTGTGGTCCCAGCTCCTGGATAAGCTGGTTTAAGAGGAGCATGTAACACCAGGAAGGTTGCAGTGATCTGCGACTGCGCCACTGCACTCCAGCCTGGGTGACAGGGTGAGGCCTTGCCTCAGAAAAGGCAGGGGAGGTTCAATTTAATTTATCTTTGTAAATTGTTTGTTTGTTTGTTTGTGCTTTTGGTTTTAGTTTTGCCTTTTTTGGAGACAGGGTCTCACTTCCGTTGCCCATGCTGGAGTACAATGGCACAATCACGCTCACTGTAGCCTTGATTTCCCGGGGTTACATTATCCTCCCACCTCACTCTCCCCAGTAGCTACGACTGTCACCATGCCCTGCCTAGCAATTATTTTTAAATAAGTATATTCCTTTCTCTGATTATAACATAATTTCTGTTTATTGTAGAATGTTTATAAAAAATAAAGCAAACAAAACCCCCACTATCTTGAGATAAGTATTGTGAATATTTTGGTGAATTGATTTACAAGTTTGTGTTGCACATACGGGTTAATTTAACATAGTAGAGATCATGCTTATACTGAATTTTGTGCTGCGTGCTTCACATTATGTAAAATGTCATGCTGAACATCTTTCCACATTCAAAATTCTTTAACAATCACTTCATTATGTGCAAATCTACTGTCTGATATATCATAATTTATTTAACCCACCTCTCTCTTTTAACTGTTGTAAATAACATAATGACGAACACCTCCATAGACATAAAGGCAGGTTTCCACATTATTATTATTATTATTATCTCATAGGAGCATAATATTATTATTATTCTGTAGGAATATTCACTGCGGGTGAATGCACATTTTATGGCTATGAGCACATGGAAAACCCCTCGGCTGCTGCATACCTGTGTACTTGTACTTGTCGGTGCCTGTATACCTGAATGGCCTCACAACTCAGGCACCTGCTAGTCAGCTCATCAGACAGACCAAAGAGGAAGCTCATCATTATTTTCATTTACATTTTTCATTTTCAAGCACAAGTCATCTGCATCACTGTTTTGTTCAGGGTTGGAGTTATTCTTATCATAGCACTCTTTTTATATTATGGTTATTAAACCTCTGACTAGCATATTTGGGCAAGTTAGTTTTCCATTTCTGTTATTTGCCTCTCATCTCTTTGTTACTTTGGGACATGCATGTTTTATCAGCCGTCAGATACGGATGCATATTTTCACAGCGGTCAGAGAGCGCTTGCCTCCTCTGTCAGGCCGCGTGGTACAGGGGACAGCCCCGAGCTGAGCTTTGTCGCTCTCAACAGAGCTTTGTCGCTCTCAGCAGAACTCACCTACCTGGGCTTCCGCCTCCGCACCTGTAAAAAAGGGAGCCAGTTGTCGTCTCTCATTTCCCTCCAGCTCCGGAAAGATAAACTGTCTAGTGACTCAGTGCGAGGCAAACTCAGTTCATCCTTCCCAAACTTCACAAATAGCAAATGTTGCCAATAAAGATTAGTTGACACATAAAATCAGAGTCTCTCAGAAAACCTGAGGGGCATGATTTGTTTGCTGCAAACTTACCATTTTTCCTTAAGTACCTTACACATGGCTAACCTTTGTTCATTTTACTCTGACTATCCTAGAACAGAGGTCTTCGGTCCATGGCCTATTAGGAACTGGGCCACACAGCAGCAGGACAGCTGCAGGGGAGTGAGCCTGACTGCCTGAGCCTGGCCTCCTGTCAGATCAGCGGCAGCATTAGATTCTCATAGGAGCGCAAACCCTACTGTGAACTGCACATGTGAGGGATCTAGGTTGCACACTCCTTATGAGATCAAATGCCTGATGATCTGAGGTGGAATAGTTTCATCCCCAAACCAAACCCCATCCCCAATCCCCCATCTGTGGAAAAAAACTGTCTTCCACGAAACCGGTCCCTGGTGCCAAAAAGATTGGGGACCCCTGTCCTAAAACACAGGATTAAAATAAAAAATTCTTGTCTGAGTTTTGAGATCCTTGTTGATCTAAGTCCCAGCAAATGATGTTTCAAACAGAGACTGAAACAGCAATAATGATGCTTTACCTCGCAGCTCCATCTGTCTCAGAGTGGAAAGTAACACCCTTCCTTTCTGTATTTAGGAAGAAGGGAAATGCAATTCACTATTTGGGGAACTTACAGTCTTTATTATGTTCTTCAGCTTTTTCACTGTGGTCTCTGGGAACCAATCCCCTCTCCATTCATCTTAACTCACACTGGAAGCGACCAGTTTCTCGTGAGCAGGAGATGACCTCAGGACCCGCAGCGTGGGCTTCATTAGGGGTTGGCCCTTTGTCTCCTGAGAAGAGGTTTATCTTCTTTAGTGCTTTATTTAATGGAATATTCTTTACCTTTGAGCGGTATCAAATGGTGAGTGGCTTCTCTTCACCAGTTTTCAGATTATTTCAGAGAAAACTGGTGATCAATGGTTGATAATTATCTGACTTGAATCCTAACTGCCAAATGCAATCCAAAGTTATTCTGACAACGAAACACTAACATGTTAATACTCACTTGCCCTAGTTTAGTAACAGAGACCTGTATGATCTAAATCTATGGATGGATGTTAGGAGACAAGTTAGCCACCCCATATGCTCAAGTGTGGGTAAAATTGTGTTTATTTTCTAAACACAGTGAGCTGAAGACCAGAAAAGGGAGTATTAGTGAGATCATGGTATGTCTCAGACACTGTGTTAGGTGCTTTATACAGGTGGCCTTGTTAAATTCTCACAGCAAACATGAGAAGCGGAAGTGTCATCTCTAGTTCATAGGTAACTGAATTTCAAAGGGTTTTATTCACTTAATGAAACTGCCTTTGGAAAAATTAGGACAGAAAAGTCTGACATAGGAAAATTATGACGGTGAAAGAAATCTGACCTAACTGACTCCATTTTGCTTCTCAGTTCCAAGTGGCCCTTGGTTCACTCCTGGCCCCAACCATAAGTAACTGTGGGAGGAATTCAGCTTCGAGTTCAACTTTGAAACAAAGACGACAACAGCCCCTCCCCAAACAAACCCCGTCCTTACCTGGAGACCAGACTGCCTTCGCTAAACTAACAAGTTAGCCACAAGATTAGAATTTATGGCTAGGGAGCCCTGCAGCCCGAGGCCACAAGGTTCCAAACTTGCCCAATCGCTCCTATGGATAACTGTTGCCATTGTGACACCTGAAACTGATGTTTGTGACATTTTTCAGACTGTGCATTGTGACGGACCAGCTGGTGCCACCCAGACCAGTAAACTGGCTCAACTATTTACGTGATCCCACTCAGGAATGAAAAACAAGAAGACGACAGTTTTGGTCCCTATGATTTCATCCCCGACTTGACCAGTCAGCATTCCCCAGCCCCTTGCCCACCAAACTATCTCTAAAACACCCCAGCCTTCGATTTTTTAATTTTGGGGGGAGGCTGATTTGAGGAAATAATAAAACTCTTGTCTCCCGTCTAGCAGGCTCGATGTGTATTACATTCTTTCTCTACTGCAATTCCCCTATCTCAATAAATCAGCTCTATCTAGGCAGCAGTCAAGAACTCGATGGGAGCTTACATTAAGTTATGGCCCTAATACGTACACACTCCAGCCCATACACATCTGTCTGATTCCAAAGAATGCCGCTGACTATGGAAATAGTCATAGTTCTTGTAATCAACTGGGTATCTGGAGGATCCCAGTGCTGCCACACATTCATCTGCACGTACATTTTCCCTTCTGATGGTCAGGCCTTCTGTTAGCTGCTGCTGCCTGAAGTGTACATTTTAAAGTGATTCCTCCATCATTCCTGACAATGCTGCCATGTTATTTGCATGAGGTTTCCTGTCCAGCATTTGCAGGTTTTGTGTAGGTGCTCACACATCTATGAGGTAATGCTGATTTCCTCATGCACAGTGATTGACGTTTGAATGGAAATTGGCCATTTTGATTGCAAACATTCTGGAACTGCTATGTTGCCAGTTGAAATGGAACACTCAGAACCAGAATTCAATTAACAAAGAAAGTCACGGCATACCCATTTGGATGACAGGTCATAGGTGAGAATCACCACAGTAAAATACATTGATCAAATTGCTCCTACAAGCAACTCCATTTCAGTCCCTGGAATTTGTTTTCACTTTCCCCTTCAGCCACATGAATGCAGAGCCTACGTCCACTCTATTTTGTTCTTGAGACCCAGGGGTGAAGATTGTGCCTTCAGATGCCTGCGATGGCTCAGGAAGGGGCCTGGGAGGCTGCTGGAGGCAGCCATGGGACCACTGTCGATGGTTCAAGTCATGCACTAGTCTTTAGCTTGTTGAAGTTTCACTTTCTGTTTGAAAAATGAAACCAATAGTTTATTTAAAACAAGTTAAGGCCAGGCACAGTGGCTCACGCCTGTAATCCCAGCACTTTGGGAGGCTGAGGCAGGTGGATCACTTGAGGTCAGGAGTTTGAGACCAGCCTGGCCAACGTGTGAAATTCCATCTCTATTAAAATACAAAAATTAGCCGGGCGTGGTGGGGAGCACCTTTAATCCCAGCTACTTGGGAGGCTGAGGCAGGACAATCGCTTAAACCCAGGAGGTAGAGGTTGCAATGAGCCAAGATCGTGCCACGGCACTCCAGCCTAGGTGACAGAGAGAGACTCTGTCCCCACCCAAAAAAAAAAAAAAAAAAAAAAATAGTTAAGTCTCATGATGACGGCAAATAGAAAGCTGAAAATCTTGAGACTCTTTTCAACAAACTTGACTGAAATATCCCGTTTTCCAAACAGATTCACCTGGTAGTCTGAATAGACAGTAGCAAGAAGATGGAAATGAGGAAGAAATACATGTTCTTGGTCAAGAAAGGGGTAGTTTATTAGTATAATCCAGCGCCTTCCTGGAGAGAAAGCACCACCCACCATGGGCACCAGCCTGCACTGGGCCACCCATGGGGAGGCCCACACAGACAGCTACATTGTAAAAGCATCTTGTTGCCAGTATTGTCAGGAATCAGGGAGGAATCCCTTTAAAAGGCACACTTCAGGGAGTGGCAACTAATAGAAGGCCTGACCATCAGAAGGGAAAATGGGGCTGGGTGCAGTGGCTCACACCTATAATCCCAGCACTTTGGGAGGCCAAGGTGGGCGGATCACAAGGTCAGGAGTTTGAGACCAGCCTGGCCAACATGGTGAAACCCAGTCTCTACTAAAAATACAAAAATTAGCCAGCCATGGTGTCGGGCACCTGTAATCCCAGCTACTCAGGAGGCTGAGGCAGGAGAATTGCTTGAACCCGAAAGGCGGAGCTTGCAGTGAGCCAAGATCGCTCCATTGCACTCCAGCCTGGGAGACAGAGCAAGGCTCATCTCGAAAAAGAAAAAAGAAAAAGGGAAAATATACGTGTAAATGTGGTGGCACTAGGATCCTCTAGATATTTAGTTGATTAGGACAACTATGGCTATTTCCATAGCAACCAAATGTGTGTAATAAACAGTTTTGTTACATTGTAGTTAAAACCACCCTATCTCAGATGGTGAGGGATTTTTGAAATCCCAAGTCAATTTCCTCGTTTCTCTCCTCTAAGCTTCTATATATAGAGGATAAATACATCAGAGTTAATAGTTGCCTAATTTAGAATGAAAAGCAACTGGCAACTGCCCAAAATGCTTTGACAGTAAGGACTATTCCCAAAATCTGGCGAAAGTCCAGGCCTGTTTATCATACAGAGAACCACCACCACACAGCAGCCAGATTCTGTGGGATATTTTGGGGAAAGCACCCAGGATACAGACAACCTGGGCTGTAGATCTAGTTTTGCCTCTTCTGGTCACAACTCTTGTGAGCCTCAGTTTCCCCACCTGCAAAGTGAGACAGAACCTGCTTGGTACACCACAAAGAGCTGTTATGATGTTAAAGCGAAATGCCAAGTGCCCACATCCAGAAATAATAATGAATTATAAAAATATTTGTTTGGTTTGTGGGGGGCAAGGGGTTTTGAGACAGGGTCTCGCTCTGTCACCCAGGCTGAAGTGCAGTAGCGTGCGCTCATGGCTCACCGCATCCTCAACCTCCTCGGCTCAAACGATCCTCCTACCTCAGACTCCCAAGTAGCTGGGACCACAGGCTTGCATCACTATGCCTGGCTAATTTTTAAATTATTTGTAGAGGTGTGGGGGTCTCCTTATGTTGCCCAAGCTGGTCCCGAACTCCTGGACTCAAGTGATCCTCCCACTTTGGACTCCCAGAATGTTGGGATGACAGGTTTGAGCCACTGTGCCCAGCCAAGAATAAAAAAAAAATTAAAAGAAATATTTCCTCACTGACAATTAGTGTAGGTAAAAACAGGCAAATTGAGTAGTCTGAGATAGTCACAGTGAAGGAGACTCATGATTCCTGATCACCAGTTGAATTCTCAACACTGATATGCTCGAGAGAAAACTATGACATACCCACATACCTGCACATGCCTACACATACACATACACAAAAACCCACACGCAAAGCACATACTCACATACATGCACATGCCTACACATACACATACACACAAACCCACATGCAAAGCACATACCCACATACAGGCACATGCCTACACATACACATACTCACACACAGGCATACAAACCCACACGCAAAGCACATGTACACACACACACACAATTCTTTGCCTCCCCTTAATTATTTGCAAATTCTTCAGTACCTAACACACTTGGCATCTAAGAGCTAAGTCAAATTAAAGTTTCCTTTAATTCTCAGCACCTGTATGCAAGACCCCTGGGAGATGTCTGCACGGGGCATCCCTTTCCATCATCATATTCACTCGTCAGCCAGCGAACATTTGCGAGGTGCTTGGGGAACGCAGACAAAAGCAGCACCTCTGGCCTCTGGGGTGGAGCACAGTAGTGTGCAGGGAAAGGCTTACACGCACAAGAGCAAGAAGGGGTTTCAGGTGTGGCGAGGGAAATGCGTATGGGATGCAGAGAAGACGAGAGTGGCGATGGGAGGGGGTCTCGCAATGAAGAGAGGGGATACCCAAGGAGATGCAGGAGCTCATCCCACGGGAAAGAGCCCGGCTGAGCAGGGGGAAAGCAAGCCAGGATGTGAACCTGGACCTGCACGGAACAGCGTCCTTCCAGTTCTCAGGCTGAAGTACTGCCTAGGAAGGAATTTGGCTATATGAGTGCTAAGCTCTTAATATGGTTGTTATGCCTGACGTGTAGCTCTGACTGCCACAAACCACATGAAAAAAATGCTGTATTATATAACAGACACTGAGTATTCAATTAAACTCAGCCGAGATAGTCAAATTAAAATATAACCCACGGATGACTCATCTCCACTGCACTTCCTAACTTTCCTCAGATGCCATCTTTAATGATCATCAAAACACAATCCCTCTGAATGAACGGAGGCTTCAGAACCTGTGCAGTGCATACAAAGGAAGTATGTTTACCAGAAATATATCTTCCCCGCTGATCTATACTTATCCTCTTTCATCTTTATCCACATTTCATACAAAGAAAATAGGCATTGCTGTTACCAGAGAAAAGCATGAATGTTACAATTTTCAAAGATTCTATGCTTTCAAAGATAGCTCTAAAAGAATCCTGACAGGATATAAAGTGTTAAGTCTCTACTGGGTTGAGCAGAAAAGAAGATTTATCCAAGGGGTAAGCTCAGTCATCCTCCCCTCCCATCCACAGACACAGCCAACCACGACTTCCTCACTGGGTTACACTGCCCAGTTCACAGCCAGGGGCATTTCCACAGCTGTTACACCTGCATCGGGAAACAAACAGCCTTATTTTTAGCTTTCAATGGTTTGCGTAAAACCCCACAACAATTAGGCCTCATTACTGTGTGCGGCTCCATGCCACAGTGCCCCTGCACAGATGAACAGGGAGAGCCTTGGCCTTAGAAAAAAGGTGCCCACAACCCTGGTCCTCGCACGCACAGCTCGCCCCAGCAATCACAAGAGAAAGGCACATTGCACAGGAGTATGTTTCAGGGCAGTGTCATTACAACTGCAACCCAAATCGCGTCAGGAAACGAAAACACACTGACATGAGGACAGGAAAAGCATTACCAGGAACACAGAGGCAACTCCAACAGACCCAGCACATCGTTTAGTGTTAGCATTCTTCATTTGCTTTACAGTCGTTGTAAAGTAATTATAGCTTTACAAGATGTTGCAAATGTTTGAAAGCCCGGGATGGTTCCACACGCCCCATGCCCAGTGTCCCCCAAGGCTGTCATCTGGCATAATTCTAGTACAATATCAAAAACCAGGAAATAGTCATTGGTACATTCCACAGACCACATTCAGGTTTCAGCAGCTTTACATATAAGCGTGTGTGTGTGTGTGTGTGTCTGTGTGTAGTTCTGTGCAATCCTATCACATGTACAGGTGTGTGCAACCACCACAGTTGAGATACAGAACCAATCAGAATCGTTCACTGTGACAGGTCTCCCTCGTGACCCCCTTCAGGGCCACATCAGCCTCCCTCCTCTCTAATCCCAACCCTGGCAACGACTCATGTATTCAACTTTTCAGTTGTGCTATTTTTATGAACATTATATGATTTTCTATCTAATAGCTCTACAAATTACTCAACGTGGGGTGCTGAAATCGCCACCTCTAATTGTGAATTTGTTTCTCCTTTAAGCTATTAGTTTTGGTGTCACGAAGTTCATGGTTTTGGTGCATGCGTATTTGGGACTGCTATGTCTAATCGCTACACTGATGTGTTAAATTGTGATGTGATGGCCTTCTTTTCATTGCTCTTTAATCTCCATTATCTGACACAGTCATGCCTGGTTTTTTAAAAGTTAGTGCCTGCATAATATATCTTTTTTCATCACCTGACTTTCACCTTACCCGTGCTGTCACGTTTGATGTGAGTTTATTGGAAAGCATGCAATGAATCTGCATCCTAGTTTTTACTCATTCTGAAAATCCCTGTCTTTAAATTGCTATGTTTAGACCTTTTATATTTAAAATAGATATTAAGAGGTCAAGGCTAAAGCCTGCCAATTTATTTCTTGTTTTCTGTTTGTTCTGTTTTCTATACCTCTGTTTGTTTTTCCTCTTGCATTCTTGTAGATCACATGAACATCTTTTGGAAGTCCATTTTAATTTATCTATAGTGTTTTCCAATGTATATTTTTGTATGATTTTTAGCGATTATTTTAAGTTTTAACATATATGTAAGTCATACATCAGAGCCTACTGGTATCAGTATTTTAACACTTTGAGCAAAATTTAAAAACTTGTCTTCTATTAAGTCTTTGTTCTCCCATCTTTTAAAATAGAAATGACTTCAGATTTTCCTTTACATGTTTTTAATAGAGACAGGGTCTCACTCTATTGCCCAGGTGGGAGTGCAGTGGTGATCATAGCTCCCTATAACCTCGGACTCCTGGACACAAGCGACCCTCACCTCAGCCTCCTGAGTAGCTGGGACTACAGGCACGTGCCACCATACCCAGCTCATTGTTTTTTGAATTTTGTAGACATAGGGTCTTGCTATGTTGCCCAGGCCTCCTCTACATTCACTGAGCACTACATCAGATAGTGACGTTAATTTTTGTTTCAAACACAAGTTTCTAAAACTCTTGACGAGAGGGGCAGCCTATTGTGTTTACCAGTCATGTGCTCATCCCACTGTTCTGTCTTCCTTCATGGTTGTCAACCCTCCTTTGGCAGCATTTCCTTTATGTCGAAGAGAACTTATTTTAGACATGCTTTCTAGGTAGGTCTGCTGAGGACAAATTCTCTTACATTTCCCTTCATCTGAGAATATCTTGAAGGGAATATCCTTAGAATATCTTGAAAGATATTTTTGCTGGCTATAAAATTCACAGTTGATATTTCTTCCCTTTCAGCACTTGCCCAATTTGGGGAAATTTCCAGCTATTATACCTTGGATTTTTTTTCAGGCCCATACTCCTTTCTTCTAGGTGTCTGGTGATACAGATGTTAGATCTTTTGTGATTACTTTCTTTGTTTCTAAGTCAAGGTGGAGTTTAGCTCCCGACTGGACTTTACTGACACTACCCCACTGGGAGAATTGGATGGAAGATCAATCTCTACTAAGGCCTGTCAGCATGTGCTTGGCAGGAGAGGGATGGAGGATCAGCTCCCTGGTCAGCTCGTCAACACCGCCTGACAAGGGAATCTGAATTTTGCTGCTGTTCCTGCTGTGCTAGTGACAGGTGGATGATTAGTTCCCGGTTCAGCCCCAGGGAACTATGGGTGTGGGAGGGCGATGCAATGTTTCTGTTGGTGTTTGGCTGGACCAGGGCAGGTGCTGTCAAGAATGTCTTCCATTCTGTTGGGGCGCCCTTTTCTTGGGTTTGCCTGGGAACCGGGCTTTGGTTGGAGCTCTCCATCAGTGCTTCCAGGATGCAGCCTTCTCCAGCACCACGTCTGGAAAACAGAGAAGACAACAAAAATCCCGGGAAACCACCACCATGGTGGTCTTCTGTTCTGAGGTCTTATTTTTCCACCTGTCAGAATCCTCCCATGTTTTGTTGTACCACGTTCCAGGTGTTTCAGTTGTGGACGGGGCATGGGAAGAAGAAGAATACGCCATGTTGGCCAGAATTGTAAGTCTCATCTTCATTTACAATTTCAATCAATCTTGATTGTGTATGTTTTGTGGTGGGAAGAAATCATTTTTTTGCATATGAAAATCCATTTTTTTAGTATTTATTTTTAACGATTATGGGTACCTCATAGTTGCATATATTTATGGGGTACACGTGACGTTCTGATACAATCATACGGTGTGTAACGATTAAACCAGGGTAATGGGGTACCCATCACCTCAAGCTCTTATCATTTCTTTTTTTGTTGTTTTTTTTTTTTAGATGGAGTTTTGCTCTTGCCGCCCAGGCTGGAGTGTGATGATGCAATCTCAGCTCACCACGACCTCCGCACCTCCACCTCCTGGGTTCAAGCAATTCTCCTGCCTCAGCCTCCCAAGTAGCTGGGGTTACAGGCATGTAACACCACGTCCAGCTAATTTTGTATTTTTAGTAGAGATGGGGTTTCTCCATGTTGGTCAGGCTGGTCTTGAACTCCGAACCTTGGGTGATCCGCCCGCCTTGGCCTCCCAAAGTGCTGGGATTACAGGCGTGAATGCCCTTATCATTTCTTTGTGTTAAGAACTCTATGAACATTCCAATTCTACTGTTTTAGTTACTTTTTAAAAAACATTATATATATAATATATATATTTTGTATTTTAGCATTTTAATTATTATTTATACGTTATTTTAAACTATAGTCACCCTACTGTGCCACCTATCACTAGATCTTCTTCACTGTATCCATCTGTATATTAATCATGCCCACTTTATCCCTCCCTCCCCATCACTCTTCCCAGCCTCACCATTCTACTCTCTCTCTCCATGAGTTCCATTTTGGGGGAAGAAATCTTCAAGATCACAGAATTAAATCCTCTCATTTAACACATGCAAAACAAAATCATCACGCAAAATTGCAAAGGTAGCAGAGACTACCAAACTGCTATTTGTAAGGCTGGATGTAAACATAAAATTAAAGAATCAAGATTTAAAAACTAAAAGTATCTTTTAAACAGCCATGGTCATGACAGTAATAATAGCAAATGAATGTTTTCTTTTTGATATTTACCCTCTGTTCCACCTAAAGTGACATTCCGTTTCCCAAGCATGACAAGAGGAGGAATAGGAAATAAGGGAGAAGGAGGAGCTCGCGTCAGGTAAAAGGAGACCATCAGTGCTGATGCGGGCACTCATGTCAGAAGGGCTGGGCGCTCCTGACAAGTCATTTCATCTTACTGGGGCACCATTTCCTAATCTTCAAAATGGAAATGATAAAACCTCATCTAACTGCCGTACAGGCTTATGTGCTTTTTTTTTTCTTCTTTTAAAGTTGCTAATGAGCTACTTCATATGACAGCAATAGGAAAAACTATAAAGTTGTACAGAAGAAAAAGTATAAACCTGGCTATTTATAATGCACGATAGCAATAAAAAGCACGCATTTGTGTTGAAATGGCACATGTGGTAAGCCACCGAGACAAGTAGGTTTACAAGTATAAAACCTTTCTCCACCTCAGATAATTCACAGTGGAAACCCTCTGACCTTAGACTGTTACTTTACCAAGCACACGCACAAACATGCACACACAGACCTGCTTTTTAGCCTGAAGCCACTGTCTAAAGGAAAGCATGCTTACATAAGTACACCAGCACTGAAAAAACGGCCTCTGTGAAACTCCTCAATAATCCAGCCAAGTGTGATGCTATTTTTAGGTTTCAGGGGAAATGAATTGTTCAGATGAAAGCATTACTCCTTCATTCTACCCAAGTACCATATTACTTATGGTCAAACAATTTTTAAGGCACCAACTGAGTAGTGTATTTCTATTGCTTGGCAGATGGGAAGCAAGAACAGAATATTTTTATTGCGACTCTTTCTGAAAAGTAATTTGTCAGAGGTAATGTACTTTCCACTCACCAGCAGCATACCCAGCTTCTTGTACGCACTGGAGTCACTCAGGGTGGTGAAGCAGGGGGAGGCCAAGGGCTGCAGTGACCCTGCCAGGCTTGTCACGAGCCATTGGCCGCCTGTGTGAAGCAGTTCAGAAACTACAGGCGAACACGGAAGGATACGAAATGGTCTGCAAGCCGCTGAGAGCCTGACAGTCATTACTTGTATTGTTAATCATGAGTGCATGTCAAATGCAGGGTAGGGCAGGAAGTAGGAAGGCAATCTAGTGCCTCTTGCCTCTTCAGGGATTCCTATGTCACCCACAGGACTCAGGGTATCTACGGGAATGGAGGTCTGAGGCGCCTCCTGCCTTGAAAGAGGAAGGATTTGTGCAGAAGCGACGTTCCATGGTCCTGGGACACATTCAGATGGCCAGAGCTGCTCTCAAAAGGGAAGATGATGTGTCAGGAAGAAGAATCATGAAGCCAGTCACTTCACAGCCCAGGAAGCATTGAGCAAGAAGGAACAGGGCTCTCTATTTCCACTACAGCCACCTCTAGATCTGAACACTCATCTCTGCCTTCTTCCAGGGAGGCAAGGGGTTATCCATCCCTTCTGAAAATGACCTCAGCCAGCACAGGAACTGGTGCCCATCCCAGTGCACACCAGTTGCAGGGGTTAGGTGCTTTTGGTGTGAAAATAACAGGACAGGGATCGATTGAGAGCACACCACTCCATAATACGTGACTATCACCTCACTTCGGCCCCGAACGCATCCTGGATTACTGTCTCTGTTCTACAGTGAAGGAAAACAGAGGGTCACGGTTGCAGGTTTTATAGCTGGGTTATGGAGCAGCCAGATTCCAGCCAAAGTCTCCAGTGCCAGAGCCCGCGGAGTGAACCGCCAAACAGGGGAGCCTTTCAGGACTTGTGGGGACCACAGGTGTTGGCAGCGGAGTTTTCTTATTTCTAGTAGGATCTGGGAGTGACAAAGTCCAGGACATTTTCACCCGCCCCCTTTCATCTTAACTGCTCTGACTAAGGCGGCCACAGGATGCAGTGCACAAGAACCAGTCCAGGATGGTAAACTCCTGAAGTGTGACACAGTTCCCCTGGAGCATGTGGACTCCAGAGGCGGGCTGCTAGCGCTGGCTGTTTGAAAATGCATCAGCCCCTACAAAAGGTGTGGTTTAATCAGGTTTATTTTACATTCTTAAATTCATAATATGTTCTCTGTATTAAAAGGTGACCTCCGCTAATCATTGAGTTAAAATAATCTAATGGTAATTCCCTTCGCTGTGGTCTCAGGCACTCATTCCCAGAGTAGGGTCTCCAGACCGGCAGTATCAGCGTCACCTGGGCACTTGTTAGAAATGCACATTCTTGGGCCTCATCCCAGACCAGTTTATTCAGAAACTCTGGGGATGGGATTCAGCCAGCTGTGTCGAAACAAGCCCTCCACGTGACTCAGAGGCATGCTCAAGCATGAGAACCTTGGGTCTGCAAATCCCATATGAAGTAGGAAGTCCAGATGCAAGCTCAGGGCAGCAGGCCAAGGACTTGCATTTAATGCACTGTAGGGAGGGTGGCCAGAGAAATAAAACAATCAAAACGAGGTTTGAAAAAGATAATTCCAGAAGTAGGAAACAAGACCCCCTGAGTAACACCCGGCATAACAGAGGTTTTAAGACCACAGTTTATGGAGTCACCCAGACAAGAGTCAGAGTCTCAGCTTTGCTACTTCCTTATAATGCAGGCCATTCTCCATGAACCTCAATTATCTTCCCTGCAGAAAGGGAACAGTAACAGGACCTACCTCACAGGTTTCTTTGCAAGCAAGGAAACAAGGAATATGCCTATTCAAAATGAATGCAATTTACTTAACTTAGCAAAGTAAATTGGAATTAAGATATTTTAAGGTAAATGGTGTTAGCTATTTTAGTGTTTAATGTGCTCTTAAAAATATGAAAATAATATTTGATACTATGATTGGCAGATAGTAAATATTCTACGACTATCATTTGTATAAGCTCTTACACAAGGCTGGGAATGCCTGCAGCCCCTTCCTAGGGCCGACCTGACTCAATCACACCAAGGCTCACTCTTCTTTTCAGATCCCTCAGCCTCATACATATGGTTTTCCCTATATATTGGATGCTGTTTATGTTTTTTTTTTTTTAATCAATTGGCATGTCAGCTCTTGCTAAGAGCATGTAGTCCCTAAATACTCCCTGTTTTCTATCTTTTCTTGAGAAAGTTATTTAACAGTGCTGTTGAAGAATCAATGTGTACTTGACAAAATAATACATAGCTAAGATTAACTCATATGTAAAGAGAGTTCCCTAATCAAGGGCAGTAAATTGTATGACCATAACATCTGAGGAAGTGAGCAGCAAAACCTCTCTAGGCAAAAACTGTACACATTAGGCCCTCAAAATATCAAGTCCATTACTCCCAAAAGTTGTAGAGGACTACGATTTAAGAAGCATAAACAACGTTTACATGAATGCATGGGTGATCGATTCATAAATGAACATATTCCCTGCAGAGTACCCTTGGGTGAAAAGCGAGGCTAAGGAGATTAATCACACCATGTCAAACACAACGAGGATGACTATGCATCCAGATAACTACTGCACCTGCCCCTCCGTGACGGCAGCTGGAAAGTCCTGGTGTCCAACTATCCAATTCCCCACAGCAAGGCTCACTGCTCTTCCATAAACAGTCTGTCTGTCTCCTTCTTCTTGTTCTGTCTCCTTTCTTGGTTTATCTCTTTTCCCACCTCTCAAACCCCTAGTGTATCTGCTCTGTGACCCCCCAATAGAATCCTGCCCTTTCCTTACCACAGAAATTTTATCTCTTTAGTTTCAATGATGTCCTTCCTACTTAGGGAAGTATCTTCCTACTTAGGGAAGTATCTCCAAAATTTAGACAGCTTGGATTAAGCCCTGGCTGCATGTTTGCTAAGTGTGTGGCATCCCAAAGCCACATTTTCCTCATTTGCTTACTGGGGATTATGCTGGTATCTTCCTCATTGATGTGCTGTGAGCAGTGAATCGTATAATCTGTCCAAAGCACCTAGCACATTGTCTGCCATGGGGTAGGTGTTCAACACGTTAACATTATCATTTCACTTCCTTAATTATTGATAGTTCACACCACAACCTGCTTTTCCCTCCAAGAGGCAGTGGCCTATAATCTTGTGAAATCTTGTGATGTTCTCATCACCTGCGGCCTCTTTCCAAGACACTCTCTCCCCCTGCGCCCCCCGCCCCACTTCCCCTCTCCATTAACTTGCACTCCCTCAATAGTCCTCCTATTCTGACATAAACATGTCCTTCTCTTTGACTTTTCTCTTGGCTACTTACATACTGGTCCAAGACTTCCTTTCTATTTCTGCTGTCTTTCCTCTGCTACCTTTTCATTTCTTTCCATCTTCTACAACCACCATCACCCACTCCCTCTAAGAGCTCTGAGTTGTTTCACGATTCTCCTTGTGACGCTGATCCTTTCTCTCCTTTGGGTCAAATTAACCTTTCCTGTGATTCCCCTTCTCAGGATTGAGTGCCACTGTCCTTTGGTCATTCTCCTGATGCTGCGCACTGCACCTGCAGTATGTGTGTCTGAATCCAGTGTCACTTCCAGAGAGGACCTGTCCATCCTCCAAGGCACCCCTCATGCTCTGCAGGAGGTCACAGTCATGATCCCAGGCACAGAGCCATGCAAAGGGACCCGCTCGAGGCCACACAGCTGACTACAGGTGCGAGGCTCAGCACAGAATAGAAAGAGCACAGACTTTCTAATCAAAGGAAGACACAGTGGACTGAAGCAACGTTACAGTGAGTTTTGCAATCCAATATGCTATACATTATACATTTGTATATTTGGAAGGTAGGTGAGGTAAAGTTTACACTTTCATAAACTGTATTATCGTAGCCTACAGCCCCCTTCACGAGAAGTCCTAGGTGAGATGCACATAAGTTTGAAGTACTTCCAAATGATATTTAAACTGAGTCTATGTAGGTGGACTTCTGCAAGTGTATCATAAAACCTAGTTTAAAAATCTCCAACCTAATATAACCTTAGTCTTCAATGCCTAATATTTCTGACAAGATTTTATTTGGAGCCAAAAGATTAAATTTGTGTTGATTTTCCACATACAGATTTGAGATAATGCTACTGACCCACCTAAACTTCTAGGTTGACCTTGAAAACTTCTTCTAAAGCATATAGAAAAAGCAAAGTGAGCTAATTACACAAGCAAACACAAGTGATACTCAAAACAATTTCCATTTGCCAGCACTGAAGCCTCTGACATAGATGGTTTGTAGTTGCTATTGGTGATACTAGACATTAAGAAAAGCTCCAGTGAAGGATCTAGAACCAGAAATACCATTTGTTCTGGCAATCCCATTGCTGAGTATATACCCAAAGGATTACAAATCATCATTCTACTATAAAGACACATGCACACATGTTTATTGCAGCACTGTTCACAATAGCAAAGACTTGGAACCAACCCAAATGCCCATCAATGATAGACCAGATAAAGAAAATGTGGCACATATACACCATGGAATACTATGCAGCCATAAAAAAGGGATGAGTTCATGTCCTTTGCAGGGACATGGATGAAGCTTGAAATCATCATTCCCAGCAAACTAACACAAGAACAGAAAACCAACCACCACATGTTCTCACCAGTAAGTGGGAGTTGAACAATGAGAACACATGGACACAGGGAGGGGAACATCACACACTGGGGCCTGTCGGGGGATGGGGGATTAGGGGAGGGAGAGCATTAGGAGAAATACCTAATGTAGATGACCAGGTGACAGGTTCAGCAAACCACCATGGCACGTGTATACCCATGTAACAAACCTGCACGTTCTGCACATGTATCCCAGAACTTAAGGTATAATTTTAAAATATTTTAAAATAATAAACAAAAATTAATAAAGCAGAACAAACAAACCCCCCCTTGAATGTTCTGGTGCAACTGAGTACGATCCAAGCTGATGCTACGGCCCCTAGAGAGGGACGTATCTGCTCTTCCTTCAGCATTACTGGTTATTATTTAACAGGCGCTTTACACACAGCCAGTGCTGGGTATATGGGAACACAAGAACAGATAGCCAGAAGAAGGCTCAGGCAGGAATGATCATCCTAGCCGGCACGGGGCACACGCCCACAGTCCCAGCTACTCCAGAGGCTGAGAGCGGAGGACTAGGTGAGCCCAGGAGCCCCAGGCTGCAGTGAGCCCTGACCGCACCGCTGCACTGCGGCCTGCGCGACAGAGCGAGACCCCGTCTCTGGATAAATACATAAAAGAATGGCTATTTTTACTTTTTAAAAGAATCTTTAAGAGACGATTTCACTTCTCTGGTTCATTCTGCGTGTCTGGCCGCAGCGGGAGCGCTCTTGCTTGGAGGAGCAGCCGGAGCGCCCCGAGCCTCACCTGGGAGGCGGCGCAACAGGTGTCCGGAGCGGTGCCTGCGGGGCTGAGCGCGGAGACCGCTGCGCCCCAACGCGAGGTTCGAGCCCGGCGGGGAAGCGGGGCGGGGCGGCAGCGGGAGGGAGGCCAGGCCGAGATGTCCAGGACGCCCCGGTGGGCACGGAGGGGCGGGAGAGGTCAGGGTCGGCGGGAAGAGGCCCGGGACGCAGTCTGCAGCGCAGGGCAGGGCAGGGCGCGGAACAGGCCGGTCCAGGCGGCAGCCCGGGAGGCGGCAGGTGCAGGTCTCAGGACAGCAGCGTCATGCTGGCTGCGGAGGGACCCGGAGGCTGGGCGCAGAGTCGGCCGCCAAGGCGCGGCTTCGGAGCGCGGCCTGGGAAGGGAGGAAGCGAGGAGAGGCGCCCAGGTCCGTGCCAGTCGCAGCTCCACGCTCCACCCCAGCTCTCCAGCCGCGGGCAGTCACAGGAGCCCACTCCGGCTGGGCCTTCCACACCCGGCTGCAGCTTTTCCCATAAATATTGACATAGGAAAATTACAATTCTGAGATTTAGGAGGATGATGCTATTGACGCTGAAAAAATTATGAAGTGTACTTTGAGCAATTCGATGAGATTCACATATGCATACACAAGACACAGCTATAACTTGTAAAAATTTTAAAACTCGCTTTTCCTATGCCTCTCTTTCTTCTTTGAAGCCTTTGCCTTTTCCAAAGACCATTCATAGCTAAACATCCTTATCACGCAGCTACTCTATGAGATATTTACTTTTTAAATAGTTTTATTTTATTTTAGTTTATTATTTTTTTTTTTTTTCAGAGAAACGTCGCTCAGGTTGGAGTGCAGTGGCACAATCTTGGCATCAACCTCCCGGTCTCAAGTGATCCTCCTGCCTCAGTCTCCCAAGTAGGTGGGATCACACGTGTGCACCACCATGCCTGGCTAATCTATGAGATAGTTGACTGCTGAGGAATAAGCCCCAGGCCACTTAAGGAAGTAAGAAATACTGTGATGTATAAAGAAATAACTGTGATGTATAAAGAAATAACAATAACAATAACAATCTCCCCAACATTATGCCAATCAAGAAGAGAAATAAGGCCTTTTGTTTCCAAAAATGTCCTCAGAACAGAATCTGAATAACTGGTCATTTTCCTTTCAGGTTCTTGATTGACTTAAAGTTTTTCCCGTAATAAAATAAATTAGGAGAAACTTCCATCATTAAGTGATTTGAAATAAACAGATGTCATTATGCTACGCAAGTATCTGGTAAACTTGTAGCAAACTCCAAATTCATTTTTCAAATACGTCTAAGACGACATGCCAGAGATGGCCTTAGTTGTACCACAGTTGTGCCCGAAGGACAAGAAGACCAGCTAAGGCTGGAGCAGGGACACATTCCTCCAAGTTCCCAGATGAAACCAGTGCCACTAAAAAGAGAATCTCTGGGTGGGGGCTTCCTGTTTCAAGAGTGCTTTAAACATTCATCAAGAGACCAACAGAATCGGTAAGAGAGTTGTGTGCTTTATAAATGCTGGGGGTGCTTTATGGATGAGTCGTATTAAAGAATTATGAATTTCTTATTTGATTAGTTGGGGTAGGCTTTCCTGCTAGAATCTCAGACTGATTTCATTGTGCTTCATCAATTTTATGGTTGACATGTTTTCAATTTACTTTGTACTGTTAAGAAACTGAAATGAGTTTTAGAAGTACATACTCAACCCTTTCCTCCCCTCCCCAGTGCCATGGGGACAAAGTGGTGAGGGCTCCGAGCCAGCTGAGCAGACCACACGCAGGGAATTCTGTTTTCTCTCCTAGTCACTGTCTCAAAGAGTTTGAGCTCATTTGATCCCAGGGAAAAAGTTACTTGTCATTTTCACATCTATAAGTTTGCTAATTCACTTTGATATATACCAACAAGTGGTTTCAATATAGAAACAACGAGTCTTATCGAGAAAAATCTGGAATAATTACCCTGTATCCTGCTTGTTTTTTCTTAGTGTTTTTCTCTTTTCCTACAGTTTTCCTTCCCCTCCCTCCTCTTCTTTGGATGCTTAGAACTTTACTAACTGTAGGAAGGTCCAGAACGTGCCACAGTAACATAGGGTCATTTTGAGCTGAAGACATTTGAGAATCAAGAAACGCAGGGAGAAGCTTTCTGGACATTCTCATTTTTGCCCCAAAATAGGGTCCCTTTAAAAAGAGCTCAACTGTCACAAATCCCATCTCAGGCGTTTCACAACCAGGGAAGACTGACCCTTATCGCAGGAGAGCAGAGAAGTCAGCACCACACCCAGACATGGTCACAAGCCACCACATGCCCCATTTGTCCTCCCAGGACCACTTATAGCTCCTACAGATCATCTGCTCTTCTGTGAGGGCGTTTTTCCCTCTCTCTTTCCCGTATGAAGATTGGTATAAGCTCTCAAATCTCACCTCTCCTTTGCACACTCACTCCTTTCCATGATGCCCCTATGCACATAAAATTTAGCAGTAATAAATTAGTAGGCCTTTTCTTCTGTTCACCTGTCTGACGTTGCCCTCCACCCCCAGTCCCTGAACCTAAGAGAGTGGAGGAAAAAAAAATGTTCTTCCCTACACTGTCCAATATCATTGATTTATTTTATTGGCATAATTCTCCATGTACAAACACAAACTAAAGTTTTGATTATGGGAAAGTTTTGATTATGGATTATGGGCTGTGGGCCTCAAATATCGTGATCAGAGTGGATGCACGATGTTTATAAGGACAGATGAAAAACATGTGATGGAGGAAGAATGATAAAATGCCATTAAAGAGAGAAAAACGCCAAGAGAAGGGAGACAGCACAAGAATATGTAGGCCTGTTGGGGTTCAGTAGCTACTTATTTCATGGAGTCAAACTCTATTTCATAAAAACATTACAAGTGCATGTCATATTTACCTATCTAAAGCCAATGTACAAAATGCCTGTTAAGCAAAAATCAGTATATCATAATGGAGCTACAAATTGACCTCCTATCGTGTTTTCCTGGGGTCACTCTTTCTGGGACTAAATTCCAAACAAGCCAGGCACAGAAAGTGGGCATTTCTTAAAACTAAAGTAACTTCTGAAACTCAGCATTCATTAATTCTGCTAGAAAAAAGTTCCAATTGTAACTTCCTTCCTTCCTTCCTTCTTTCCTTCCTTTCCTTCCTCCTTCCTTTCTTGGAGGGTGGATGCAGGTGACTTAGTAACAAGCCTTATTTTAACACATCATTTTAAACCACAGATGAGTGAGTAGCTGAGTTCAGACTTCAGCCTCTTCACATTCTCTCTGGAAAGTGAGTTCTTGTGGCTACTGCATTTATCTCTATTACTTACCGGACAATGTCAGCAGCTGTACCTGTTCACCTAACATTTTGCTTCATCCCCTAAGGCATTTGGAGTATGTAATAAGATAGAACAGTAACCTCAAAATCCTGGCTACATAATGACACTGGTGACAGGAATTACTCTTCCATTCTTAGACACAGAGCACAGACCCTATCCAGCATGCCTGCGAAAGCGGTGGCTGTGAAAACCACCAGAAGCTCCCCCATTCCGAGCAAATCAGACGGCTACATGCATCACAGGACAAAGGTCCCAGGCAGGAGGGAGAGGCCAGCCCCAAACGCCACTCCTCACAGCAGATGCCCACCACACAGAAATCTAGAAATGCACCAGAGTGTTAAAAACTGTGTCCAAAGCTTTTATTCTTAGAATGGAATAGAGCTAGAATGTGACAAGTTAATGAATGACCCATTATGGGGAAAACTCCACATTAAAGCAGATTTCTGTTTCTATTTATATCTTTTACCTTAGCAGTATTGTTATGTAAGTCATCTCTTAAAGATATACACACCTAAAATTGTTAATCTTTAAAACATGTTATCTGGCAGCAAAAGCCAAACTGTTTCAGGAGTGGGTAGGTTAATGTATTAATTCACTCAATCAATCACTTATTCACCCTCCTCCCCTTTTTTTTTAGTATTTCCTGAGATGGTGTTTTAGAAACTATGGGCAGAGCTGGCAGGGCGCGGTGGCTTACACCTGTAATCCCAGCACTTTGAGGTGGGCGGATCACCTGAGGTCAGTAGTTCGAGACCAGCCTGGCCAACATGATGAAACCCCGTCTCTACTAAAAATACGAAATTTGCCTGGCGTGGTGGCAGATCCCTATAATCCTAGCTTCTTGGGAGGCTGAGGCAGAAGAATCACTTGAGCCCAGGAGGCGAAGGCTGCAGTGAGCCGAGATCGCGCCGCTGAACTCCAGCCTGGGTGACAGAGCAACACTCAGACTCAAAAAAAAAAAAAAAAAAAAAAAAAAAGACAAGAAAAAGAAAGAAAAGGAAAAAAAAGACACTATGCGCAGACAGAGAGGAGTATGAGACCCTGTACTTGCGACATTGAAATTCCAGAAACAAACAACAAATCCATATACACTTAATGAAATGAGGGAGACGGATAAGATCCATGAGGAAAAACAGCCATGAGAAGGGACAGGAAGTGATGCCGCAAGGCCCCTCTGGGGAACGACTTTGAGCAGAGACCTGAGGGCATGCGCCCAAACGCAGACCTGAAATCGTGAAATTAGAACCAGGAAGAGTGGCTGCAAAACTATGGGAAAAGATTTCAACAGAAGATGACCAGTTTTGAGAAGGGCAAGGCTTATAGGATCAACAGGACACTCCTGCATAAATGGAAGGGATGGCTTGATTTCAGATGCACTGTTTTCTCCTTGAGGTCAAGGGAATAACATATCAAATAAAACCAAGTTGCCACAAAGAGTTAACCTTATATAATCCAAGTATCTGCCTTCCTTCTCCCTGAGAAGGTGGGATCAAACTGATCAAGCTAGCAGGCCTTCCTTTGAAATAATTACTTGTGGTTTCAAAAGTCTCAGGAGTCCCTGGGTCTCTTAATGAGGAACTGAATATTAAATTACACTCGAGAGCTCTGGGTCCAGTTGAGATTGTGGAGCTGATTTCTCATAGCACTGCTATTTCTTTTTCTCAATTTTCTGAACAACAACAAAATACGCTAAAGATCTTTTGCAGCTTATAAAACCAAAGATTTGATTTGGAATCAGTGCCCGGTTCTACTCAAGAGTGGAGCACTGGCTCGAAAGAGGGAGCTCCACCACCATCTGTTCATTTCACTTCCACGCTTGGGCCCTTCCAAGAGGGCCTAACCCACCCGGGACCCGGCTTAAAGACTGGATGCCTCTGAACGCCCCCTACCTTGTGCGTCTGTGTGTGTGTGTGTGTGTGTGTGTGTGTGTGTGTGTCTTGGGAGTTGAGGTAAGCAGTGTTTAAAATTACTAATGACATTTGTTCAAGAAAATAAGGCAGTCTTTATTCAGAACCACTGAGACAGGTATAGGGACTACTGAGATAGTTATAGGGACCTGGGTTCAAGTGATTCTTCTACCTCAGCCTTCCAAGAAGCTGGGATTATAGGAACCCGCCACCATACCAGGCAAATGTTGTATTTTTAGTGGAGACGGTGTTTCACCATATTGGCCAGGCTGTTCTCAGAGGGTCCTGCGGTTGGGGATGAAGGTCAGGCTCACTTCCCAATACAACAAGGAAAGCTGGGAAAAGAGCAGAGTGTGTTTATGCTGGAGGTGGGGGAGGTCAGTTGACAGCAAAATTACTAGGAGGTAAGATCAAGGCTAAGGGAGGATCCTGGATAAACTGACCTCACCTTGCTTTTGCTAAAGACATGCCAGGGTGATCAAACATTACCAGGCAGATGGTAAATGAGGAAACTGAACAGATACCGAGGAGTCAGATATCCAGCGTTGGGGATTCTGGTCAAAATGACTTTGCAGGGTTCTTGCTAAAAGTTTCCAATGCAGAGATGAACACTGACACCCAAAGTTCAGGGCCCATTTGAGAAGTGAGTTCAGAAAGGCCTGATGAGAGTTTGGTCAAGGAGACACTCTTTGTCATCAGGCCTCATGCAGTATGCAAGTGTCCTTAAAAAAGGAGCTGAGCTAATTAATCACAGTGCTTAAGGAGTCACCACTAGACCCTCATCTTTGCTTCCATAAGCACAGAGTACACCTTTCAAAGGATCTGAGTTGTTAAGCAATGAATTCTTTAGCACCTGCTTGCAACTATTTATTTTGTTTCAACAGACTTCTCTTTGTGACTAGGACTCGATTAAGTCACACGAAATCAAATTTCTGCAGCTCCCCCCAGGTGCTTTCCTCTCCTCTTTTCATTTCTGACTGTGGTCCTGCCAAGTCCCTGGGGGTGGAAGGTTGGCTCAGGGCATCATCCATCACTCTGTGAGATGGGAATGGACCAAGAAGGAGTGGACAGGCTCCCAGATGCGAAACAGAACCCGGTAGGACTAAAACCACCACTTGGGAAGACCACAGAGACTTAAGGCACTGCACTGATGTGTGCACACACATACACAAACGCGCACACACACACACATATACACAAACACACACACACACAAACGCGCACACACGTGCACAGGGGCAGAACTGCCATTTCTTTATACGTGTTCAATTTCTTATCAGAAATGGCTCAAGTTCAAGCTACTAACACAAGAAGAAAAGAACTTAGTGAGCTATTCTATCTTGCTATCTTAGATTTCAGTTTCTTAGGCATACATACACTCCTAAATTCTCCATGCTTAAACATCTCCATCAGGCTTAAAATAGATCAGTCTTAAATAAATCTTGTTAATTCCATCATTTGCATTACGCTCCCCCACTAGCAGACCTAAGCATGAATGACGTTAATCAAATAATACTTTCAAGATAAAATAAATGATTACGATTTCCACATGATACCAGATATTATATATATTTTCTTTCTACGAATTTTTTCTCCCTTAGATTTTTAAAAATTTACACAGTGACTTTAGTTAAAAAATCGATTTTAGCAATAATATGAACTAGAGAAGTGGCTCATGCCTGTTCATTTTAGGCTTGTCTTTTGAGTGACCTGGGTATGACAGGCCCAGGACCTGTGCTAGGAAGAACTCTTCCATGATTGAAATGGTCGCACATGGAATAACATGGATTAGTTGGATCCCGGTTGCCTCTTTTAACTTCTATATTACTTTTATTCTTTGGCCTCGTCTAAAACATCTGAAATTTAAGTCCTTTAGATCAAAAGGGCAGGACTGAAAACAGTTGCGATTTCAGAGATAGGAAGGTTGTTCTGCCCCCCAAATATGTTCCCTGTTAGACGAAAGGTGCCCCAATTCCCAGTTAGAACACCGTTCCCTTCGCTGATTTTAAACACGGACTATTTAAATGCAAATATCCATAGAAGGAGTCATACAAATCTTGTTTATTCATTTGCAATGATAACTTTTAAAGTCCTCTCATTCATGGACATCTTAGAGACTGAGTTTATCACAGCCTTTCCTAAAAGCTGGTTTCGGGGGAGAGAAAATACAGGAAGCAAAGGGCTCTGGCGTCCTCTTGGCCATCCCTCGCCACCCGGGAGACACCACGTATGCACTTTACAGAATTCCAGGGCCCAAGCTTGAAAAAAATACCACCCACTCAACTTCTGGGGATCCAGAAGAATAAAGCAAAGGTAGAACAGCCTTCCTATGCATTCCAAGGAAGGCAAAAGAAAGACAATTTACAGTAAAGGGAACCAAAATTACAATACTACATTGCGATGTGGAGGATCAGACTTCTTTTACTATCTCTTTGCTCTGACTTCCTGGTTATTTACTTTGAAGCTGACTCATGAAAATGCTTTAATATTTAATAGTTTGGGTTCCTGTTTTGTTCATGTTTAGGGCTATCATGAAGTTCCCATAAGAATTTGTAAATCAGGGAACTAAAACTGTCCTCCCAGTTTCACGAGATCAGCACACAGGAGGCGACGAGGCCTCCAGAAACACATGACGCAGCCTCCACTACATCTGTGAAAGAGAGGTCAGGGATTTATCTTCCAATGAGGCGCTGGGGGCCAGCTCTATCTGAAACTACGCTGTGTGGGCATTTTAGCAATTTGACTCGTGCCAGTAACAAATCCAGAGAATAAAATAGAGTGGTGTCGCACCAAAGGAAGGAAAGCCCAAAACAAGAGTGAGAGCAGAACCATGTGAGGGCTGAGATAGGGCTGCCCCCAAATGCTCCTGAGACGTTTTCATAAGATCCACTCAATCCTTTGTGATTTCCATCTTCACCGACCACAGCAACATTCTCATTATGATTTGGCCTCTCAGGAGGCTGACTGCAGGGAGAGAATGAGCTGGCCCTGTGGACTTCTATGCTTAGGCCGCTGACAATTTCTTATTCTAAATTAATTGGTTCACGTTCTAGTGCCTCCTTCAGGCTCCTGACAATGTTGTTTTCCTGGCCTTCAGCAAGCACGGTGTTGCTAACGCATCTGACTGCACAGTGCAGGGAAGATCCTGGCAACAGCCTGCCCAGGCCCCGTGCTCTTCCATGCTTCTCTGTGAACCTTATTGTATGAGAAAGCACGAGAAAGAAAGCCAGAGGGAGAAAGACAGCAACACAGGGAGAGACAGAGAATGAGAGTGTGAGAGAGAGGCAAAGAGAGGGGGAGAGAGAGATACAGAGAGGAAGAAAAACAGATAGAAAGCCAGAGGAGGAGAAAGAGCAACAGCAAGAGAGATTCTAAAGGAAACATGGATGGATCGACTCTGAGATGACCACGGCTCTCAACCCACCCAGGAAGGTGAGTTCTGAAGGATGGCCAGGCACACACTGGGAAGCTGCTTTTCTGGAGCCCTGGTTGCTAGGAGCAAAAAGGCAGTTGGGGACTGGTATTCCTCTGTCCCAGATGAAAGTGCACCTCACTGGGGCAGGGTTCAGTTCAAGAACCCCAGAGGAGCCCAGTCATTGTAAAATTTCCATTAAGTGGGAACCCATGAAATGTTAGTGTGAGTTTCTATGAAGAATGAAGCAAACCTCAACTATGCAGACAGAGTGGGCCAGCTCAAGGGAGGCTGTTTTCTGCAGAGACCCACAGGGCAGGGTCCCTCTAGGTAGATCTCTATGGAACAGGAGGCCCAGAACCTGCAGAATAGACCTCAGCATCCGCCCCAGGGGCACCAACAAGGTCTACCTCATTGGTGATGAAACCAACACTTCAGTCATACCTTATGGGACCTGAGGTGTGGGTTGTTTTCTTATTTGAATGTGTAAAATCAAAATAAAAACAGTAACTCTTTTTATGGGAAAGTCGCCCTGCCCTCTGGTACTTGCTTCGTAGCCCCTCACTCACTGAACAATGTGGCTACACTGTCCACTGAAATCTGTATCTGACCTCCTTAGGGGAAGGACAGGCTGGCATCTATCTTTCTAAAATATCCGCCCTGAACTTTCAGAAGAAAACAGTGAGAATCACACTCACCTGCTGTTGAGAAGTCGCACACAGGTACTGGCACTTCGCTCTGATCCAGTCACACACATTGCTCTGTGACGGGGTGTCTACCGCACATTCACATCACAAACCCGCATGCTTGTCCCCACCTCACCCCACCTCCCTACTTCCAAGGTCAGGCTGACCATTTGTTTTGGAAAAGAAATCATTTTTGATGATCACAATATCTTAAGTAAAATATTCTCTAATAGAGAATAGTAGAACTGGATCTAGGAGCACCCAGAGCCAGAAACAGTTCCCTCCACAAAAGCCCAGAGCTGATCTCACTGCTTCCAGAAAGCTTCTGGAGATGGAGGAGTCAGCCCGTGCCGGTGAGCAGGGCGACCTGCTCTCCCCTGCATCAGACAAAATGCGTCAGACAAAAAGCTGCATCCGACGGCTGGGACCCACTGGATCCACAGCATAAATCTAACTCCTCGCTCTCTAAGGCGCCTGTCGATCATATGTGGAGAGACTTAGCCCTGATCTGTGGCCAGGTTACTCTACAGATTAACTATCTTAGCCTCTTCCCTCTATTTCTTTCATAATCTGGTGTGGCCGTTAATTTCATGTGTCATTCATTTTGTTGGGCAGGCTATGGTGCCCAGATGTTTGTTCAAACACAAGTCTAGAAGTTGCTATGGAGCTATTTTTCAGATGGGATTAACAGTTAAATCAATAGACTCTGAGGAAGGCCGACTCCCCTCCACGATGAAGGTGGGCCTCATCCAATCAGTCGAAGGTCCTGAAGAAGCCTGAGGTCCTCCCAGGAGGAAGACTGCCTGTAGGCTAGGGCTGCAGCCTCAGCTCTTTCCTGGGCCTCTAGCCTGCCAGCCTGCACAGCAGATTTCAGAACTGCCGGCCTTCCCCATTGTGTGAGCCGGCTCGTTACGACGAGTATCTCTCTATACACATCCTATTGGTTCTCTTTCTCTGGAGAAGCCTGACACGTGGTTTTCAGGCACTTTATCACTCCTGTTCCCTTCCTAACACTACACGTGAAGTGAATCCCCATCTTGGAAGAACTGGCCCCTAGTCCTCCCTTGCTCACACCCTATATCCTACCCTATGGGCACCCTACAGCCTTGTTATGAAATGGACTCTTCTTGATGTAACAGTCAAGTTCTATTGTAGCCAAAAATGACACATGGGAACACTCTTCAACATGTCTTCCGGCATAGACGATGCTTACCTTTCAGAGCAAAAATTCCCAACCTTGTTCTTCTCTTCATTTACCGCATGATGAAAAGCAAAGGTGTGGTAGTCAGATTGACTGCAGTGTTAAGCATTTACTAGGCAGCTAATCTTTGCTAGCTACTGACTCCACAGTATTGGATATGAAAAACACCCAAGAAGTAGGCATGGTTAGCCAACATCATCATTAAGAGATACAATACTTTAAACGGTGGCAGCAGGGAGTGGAGAACACAGCACGCTCCCTTTTTGAGGCCCCATAGAGGGCTTTGTTGTCAAACTCAGGTCAAGGAACACCACATTCTTATTGAGTAACTACCCTGTCTCCTTTATGCTGCTTGCTAGAAAAAAGGAAGCAAGCTTGTGTCCTTCCTCTTGAAATTGTAGCAGCCATGAACACATGCATTTTCTAAGATTAAACCTCCTCATGGCTTTATATTACTTCGTTCCAATCCTTGTTTTCCTTTAGGCCTGATTTCAAATCTCTTCCTTTTAAAAATCGTATTGCTCATTATGTATTTTTGTAAGCTGCCTTCAATCTTTTGGATGTAATGCGAAATAAACAAACCAACCAGCAGCATTTCTAATATTAGAAATGGATGCGATCATCCTGGATTCCTTCCTCATTTCATTCAGAACTCAGACTCAAAATGAGTTAAGGTGAAGGGATGATATAATTTGCCTTCCATTTCCTTCCTCAGGGAGAAAATCAATGCAAGTTTCTAAATACCTATTACTTTCCTTCAAAATCAGATTATTAAAAACATAAATAACATCCAAACCGATATTCTGCCCCCCAGTATGGGAAAGGGAATACTGTCAGAACCCAGGTGCTGCACCTGATCATGATGTGGTTCTGCTTCATGTTGTGTCTGTGCTAAGGTATGCACAGTCAGAACACCCAGGAAAAGTCCCTTTGTCCCTCCTCCAACGGGCTGTGGATTCCTGTCCTTCTCTACATTTTCAAGAATTGAGATGTATGTAATTTTCCATGTTACAAAACAGAAACTGTAAGTTTATCTTGCTTCTAATTAATGCCAGACATTCCCAGGCCTTGCAGCTTGGAAATGTATTTCTGGTGATGTAAAAGAATGTTTTTGGTCAGGCATAGTGGCTCGTGCCTGTAATCCCAGCACTTCAGAAGGCCAAGGTGGGTGCATAGCTTGAGGCTAGGAGTTTGAGACTAGCCTGGGAAACATAATAAGATCTTGGCTCTACAAAAAAAAAAAAAAGGTTTATAAGAAAAATTAGCCAGGCATGGTGGCCTCTAGTCCCAGCTATTTGGGAGGCAGAGATAGAAGGATCATTTGAGGATGCAGTGGGCTATGACTGAGCCACTGCACTCCAGCCTGGGTGAAAGAGGGAGGCCC
Organism: Chlorocebus sabaeus; assembly: GCF_047675955.1. Lineage (NCBI taxonomy): Eukaryota > Metazoa > Chordata > Mammalia > Primates > Cercopithecidae > Chlorocebus > Chlorocebus sabaeus. The sequence goes on along the minus strand of NC_132929.1, from coordinate 2,053,825 downwards.
TGTTTCAAAAAATATATATATATATTATTTCATAAAATTATCACAGCATTGCTAACTACTTGCTTCTGTTTACCCTGAACATTTTCTGAGTCTTTTCATTTTTTTTTTTTTTTTTTTTTTTTTGAGGAAGATTACTAAATCTTTAACTCAAATGATTTACCCTTAGGTTTGTCCTTATAAGGCTCAGTGCTAATATCTGACCGTCAGTTTCTTGCATTTCTCAACGGTGCTGCGAGGGCAGTGGTGACTCATCCACAGCGCAGGCAGGTCTACTTTCACCTTCACGTTCACAACATCCTCAACAAAGGCTGCGTGAAATCCTGGAGTGAGCGCTTCAATACCTTCCTCCCTCTCCCACTCCCTGTGCAACTGGCCCTTTTCACTGTTATATTGAAGGAAAATGCCCGAGAGGGGTTTCCATAAGCTTCCCCAGTATTTGCTGGCACAGAGCACATAAAGCCTTATCACGGAACCAAATGAAACCTGAGGAGGGCCCATGAAAAGACCAGTACTGACCTAACCCCACGCAGGGTGTGCAGACACGGAGGCGACACAGGACAGCCCCAAGCTCACTTAAATGAAAGAGCTTCAACACAATGTTACAGAAAACTCACTCTTGTGCTGGAAGGAGCCTGATGCTGAAAGGGAGTTTGGAGTTCTGAGTCCCAGCTTTGCCCCTAACTAGCACGGTGACTTGGGGTACGTCACATCCCTTGCACCTTAATGTCCTTTGACATAATGATGGATTTGTACCAACTCAGGGATTACACTCCCTCATGCCTGGAGGCCCAGTATTGTTAGACAATGAGGTGGGAGGACTTGAGGCTCTGAAAAGACATCCCTTGTCCTCCATGCATAGGGGGCACTGCCCCTCAGTTCAGGGCTGTCACTACCCTACAAGTATATCCATCAGCCTCCCAGAATGCTCGGCAAGCTGGGGACACAGTCGGCTAGCCAGCCTGGAGCCCAAAGAGCAGCTCCTCTCACAGCGCCAGGAGCTCCTGCAGCTGCGGCCTGAATGGCTGTTGGCCACTAGAGTGCTTCCCCCACCACTGCCCCCAGCAGCGGGCTCACTGGGTTCTAGGAACAAACTCAGGGCCTGCACTTCTGCCTCTGCTTCAAAACAGACTCCCCAGGCCAGCCAGGTGAGAGCTGCTCACAAAAAACTCTTCCATCAACAAGGCTGCTGGCTGCCAACGTTGGATGGTGCTGTGATACAGATTCTAAACACTCTTCTGTCAGGCCTCTAATATAAAATAATAAAAACATTTATAATAAAGGTTTAAGATAATTGATAAAATTAATAAATTATATTGTTACAAAATAATAAAAAACCAGCATATGTGAGCTGGAACTTCCTCTAGGTGTCTGAGGGTCAATTTTAATTCAAGACTAGGCACCTACCTGGAGTTTCAGAGCTCTCCCACCACTGGGTTTCCTGGTAGGAAATGGCTCATTGCCAGGTGGGGTGGGGAACAAGGGCTACCCAATTTGTCTGTTCTTTGCTCCATCACCAGCCCCTAGCCCAGTTCCTGATATATGGTAAATGCTTTAAAGGGTTGATGAATAAATCAATGGACGAGATTGAAAACTGTCCATTGACCTCTAGGTGCAGACATGATGGTCGTAGCAGAGAAGACCTAAGTGAACCTGATCTATGTGAGATGTTCTGCCACCCTCCTCTCCTGGAGCTGGAAGACAGGAGGAAACCCAACACAGATCATGAATTTAGACCTGAAAACACTTTTACGGCTTTTCCACCAAATGCTCCCGGAGTGTGGGGGGTGGGGGAGACCAGAACACAAACAACCTGTTAGCCACTCTAAAACTACATGGATTACACACTCATGAGTGGGGACCTGGCTTGTGGAAAGGGAAGAATGGCATGAAGAATGTCTCCAATCAGAGGACTGGAGACCTCTCTAGGGAGGTGCGGAGATCCCTGTGATGTTTTCATAACCGACATAGGAGGAGGAGGGCACAAATCCACCTCCAGGTTTTCAGATGCTGCTGAGTTATTATAAGGAGAGTAATAGGTTCCCTTCAACCAAGCAATGGGAAAAACCACAGCGGAAGTTTTGAGACTGAGATTTAGGCGTAAGACTGACAGCAGGTGGCACTTCAGGGTGTGCACGGTTAGGCTAATAGACTGACTTACCAAAGGAACAGCTCCACGCTCTCATTTTGCAACCTAGGAAGTGGGGTGAGGAATACTCTCAGGATGTGCCCTGAAGACCCTAACGTTTTCTTCAGTCCGAAACGTACACACAAGGCTGGATCCAGCCAGGAGGATAAAAATTGACAACGAAGAGACAATAGGCACACCCCCACATTGCCACCTACACCCAGATGCAGGGTGGAGGTCTGGTGGCCACAGGTAGGGACGGAGAAATGCAGTTGAAGGCAGTCTGTCCCGGTGAGGAGAACAAACGATGGGGAGTACAAGAGAAATGTTCACATATGGGAGGAAAATGCACCAGAGTGCAGCAGTGTGTAGCACTTGCAATTTCTTTCAATAACGTTTCCTTTGCACTCACAGCTCGGCTGTTTGGTGCAAGAAGCCTACCTTTCGCCCTGTTTTGGCTTTCACATGCCTTTCTTCTAAGCTTACTCATTTCCAGCTTCTGATTTACGGTGAGGCACGTGCAACTCCTCCCTGCACTTGAACACTTTCAGGCTATGGTAGGGTTATTCACTGGCCTATTTCCAATAGTGCTGGGCCTCAGGGAATAGGAAAGGGAAGCCCAGAAACAGGAGAGGAAAGCGAGAGAGAGAAAGAGAGAGGCGGTTGGTGGAGCAGTCAGAACACACACAACACTGACCGATTCCGCTCGCTGTCTTCTATGGGTGCTGTTCCTGGCGCCCCAAAACAATCACAGTGGTCAGATCGAGGATCGCTGATCACAGGCCACCATGACAGACAGAATAATCACAGAGAAGTTTCAAATATTGCAAGAATTACCAAAATGTAACATGAAGACACTAAATGCGCACATGCTACTGAAAATCTGGCACCAACAGACTCGCTTGACGCGGGGTTGCCACAAACCCTCAATTTCACAAAATATCTACAGCAAAGTGTGATAAAGTTAGATGTGCCTGCACTGTGCCTCCTCCTTTTCTCAGGGGTCAGATGATGCTGAAACATAGCCTTTTCCTGCAGGTCCCCGTGGGATGAAGCTCCAGGCGGTGACAAGTGAATTAACCATGGGGCTTTTGTGGCTGCCCTCCCACCTGGGTCACTGCCCTACTTCTCCGCCAGCATTCACAGCCCTCTCAGATGAAGTCCCTTCCTCTCAGCTCGTCTCCTCAGGGTCTGCTTCCAGGGGAGCCAACTAAGGCAATTCGTAGCAGAGCTGAGGGATTGAGGGATCTTGCAGCACGGAGGCTAACGCATCCCCCTGTGAGATGGAGCTGGTGATACAGGAATGGAGGCACGAATGGCTGATGATGAGAATGGGAAGACATAAAGATAGGATCCAAGTCTATAACAGCACAATTTCCAAGGGAAAAGAGAATTTGGATTTGTTTTCTATATTTCTGAAAATACTTCACCAAGTATTTGTGTTATGTGTTACCCCATAGATGAGTATAAAAAAGATATAATTTGGAAAAAAAATGTTTTAGCTACCAGGCAGATGAGATTATCTCAAAAAGTAACGCAGAATGAAAGAAATAGAGATTCAAGAATACTTTCAATACAATTATGCAACCATTTATTCAAAACACATTATTAAAGGGATGTAATGATAGTTGGAGTGGGCCTCTTCCTTGTCAAAATGATGGCTATGAAAGACCCGCAAATGTACAGCCGATGGCAGGAATATCGGACTGGTCTCAGTAGGTAAGGTGGTCTTTTTTTTCTTTTTTTCTAGAGACGGGGTCTCACCCTGTCACCCAGGCTGGAGTACAGTGGTGCCACCATAGCGCACTGCAGCCTGAGACTCCTGGGTTCAGGTGTTCCTCCCGCTTCAGCCCCCAAGTAGCTGGGATAAAAGGTGTGCACCACCATGTCTGGCTAATTTTTTTAAATTTAATTTTTTGTAGAGTGGGATCTCTCTATGTTGCTCAGGCTGGTCTCGAATTCCTGGCCTCAGGCTGTCTTCCCTCAGCCTCCTGAGTAGCTGGGACGACAAGAGTGTGCCACCACACCTGACTAATTTTTTATTTTTCATAGAAACATGGGGTCTTGCTGTGTTTCCTAGGCTAGTCTTGAACTCCTGGCCTCAAGGGATCTTCCTGACTCCACCTCTCAAGTTGCTGGGATTTCAGGCGTGAGCCACTGCACCCAGCTCTAAAATGGTTCTTATGTTCCTAAAATATGAATGACTGTTATAAAAATGACTGTCAACTATTTTGAAAAAGGACTGGATATAAAAATAGATTTTCAACAAATGAAGAAGAGATGTCATTGAAGTTTCCAGGGGGCATTCCCTCTTCGCTGTTGCTGAGAATATTCAGTACCCTCACAAAGTGATACTGATAAATAACTAAATGATATAATTAACAGTATGAGATCCATTACTACACACAAAGCTCTAAAAATCACGCAACTCCTATCAGAAGGCAAGAATAGGTGTTGACAACTCAGAGACATTTCAATGGTCATACTGTGTGGCTTTAACAATTAATTTGATAATAGTGTCATAGCTCATGGAAATATGCCCCAGATCAAAGGGTTTTCACAAAGTTAAGGTAACAGGCCAGCAGTGTTGCCTTGCCTTGCCCTGACAGTGTCCCAGGGAAGTGCTGAGACAGCATGAGCACAGCCTCCTTAGCACGCCGACACAGTGACGCTACTGGGCCACAGGGCGCCCGGCGTGGGATGCCATCCAGGAGTTGCTGTCAACGGCCAACTTGCACAAAGTCTGCTTTGGAAGGAATATGTTTAACAGAAGCTCTACCTAGAGTGTGACGGTTCTCCACAAAACGGAACTTCTTGTATTAATAGTAGCTGCATCTGGGAAAGTGCCAGGGTGAAACTGACAAGCTCAGCAAAACAGGCATAAGCTAGATGACCACGCAGCCACCCGCCAGCTCTGGTGCACCACGGGGCTCCATGCCAAGAGGCGCAGAGGGATGGCGCGCTGGCTCTGGGACCTAGGGCCTTCCCCTGCCACTCTGGGAAGTGAGGGTGCCGGGAGGAGCCTCTGGGTGTTCCGAACCTCCTCCTGACCCGTGTCTTCCTCCTCATCCTACTGTCAGATGACTCTCCACTGCGCTCCAGAGGGCTGGATTGAACACTTACATATGCAGCTTTCTCTTGCAGTTTCATAATCTATTTTAAGGATGTTTCACAAGAAATTTATCAATGCCACCTTTTCAAAGACCAAGATTATATATGTATATGTGAGATTTAGAATCTGGTGAAGATTTTAAAATTTCAAAGAGCTTTATTAAATCATAAGTTCACTCATACGAGTAACTGCGTACAGACACAACTGCCTAGATACAAAAGAGGAGGCGATGCTAACAGGAGACGTTTCCGTGCAGTGCCCTAAATCGGCGGGACCTGACACATCTCGACATCATGCTTCTCCTTCTCTTCCTCTTTTCCTCCGCCTGCCTGCCTCTCCCATCCCCTCCCTTCTCTCTTTTCTTCATTCCTTCCTCTCTTCCCTTTTCCCTCTCTCCCTTCCTTCCTTCTCAGTCATTTCTCAGAATGATGAACAATAGTATAATATAAAATATTTACAACCATCACATCCTTTTGTTTTTCACTTAATTGAGAAAAGTTTGACTGACAAGAGCAAAATGGGGCAGGTCTTGCATTTTCCACACGGAATGCTTCTGCTGCCCTGTAGCATATCTGGCCCTGTTTAATGACACCTGCTGACTGAGAGTTTTAATAAGTTCTTCTGTGACGAACGTTATTTTCACATCATTAGAAAATGTGTATTTAAAAAGAAGCCCAGCTTCAAATCAAATAATTACCTAGAACAAACACCTATTATTTTCATTTTTAGTAGGTTACAGTTACCGAATTGGAGTGACTTTCATCTTTTCCAGAGCACGCTTTTTGAGCCCAGTGGACAACCCCTTACTGAGGAAGACACTCTGACTTTATGATGTATCACCTTCAGCCGAAAAGTGTAAGAAACTAAAATTAGAACTTTTTTTCTACTTCATAACGACCACAAGACTGGTCATTTGAGTGGAAAGCTCCAAATCAGTCATTAATTACCATAAACATGGCATGGTTTGGAGTCAACGGCAAGTATATCCAATTTTTTCTCTCCCCAAGTCCTGGTTACTGGATGGATGACTGTGCTGGGCACAGCACAAACACTAAGTGGGAACATCAGCCCATGATCAATGGAACAGGATGAGCAAATGCCAGCCATGTGCCCTGGAATGACCAGAGGGTACCCACTACCCATCGCCAGTTCTATGACCCCAGCCAGCCCTTCCCACTCTAAACCACAGCAGGGGCGATGGCTGACTTGAGGCTGAACCAGTACTTTACAGTTATCTCTCCATGGAGTAAGCTTCCAGGACTCTATGCCAATACTGGTTTTGTGGTTGTTTGTTTTGTGTTTCTTTGAGGGTGGGGCATAAGGAAATCAGAGAAGTAGAGGACTCTTCGAACATGCTCTGGAAGGAATCAATAAAAATGAGAGCCATAGGTGTGTCACCGATGCTATTTGTGGAGTTTCTGTGATCCATCTCCTAAGTTATTGCTTATGTCCATCCAGAGTTCAATCATACTGGTTAGAGGCTTCCGTAATCCACATTCACTGCACTGGTTCTATGGGACAGGAATCATAGAAATCACTTTTGAGGAGTAGTTGAGAAATTCTGATGCTACGTAAAGCTAGCCACTGACAGCTGGCCACCCAGGCTGAATACTTTAATATTCAAAGAATCCTACAAAGCTTTCCAAAAATGACTTCAGCTGTCTTAGGAGTGGCTGAGCTGTTGACAGGACTGTAAAGCACAAACCTGTGATAAAACTTCAGCTCCTCTTTATTCTGGTTTGTTTAAGCCTCATTTTCTTATGCAGATCCTAAAGCAGGAATAACACTCCTGGAACAGCCTTTCTTTTAAAAGGTTCACAGAGATTTCAACTCACATTTGTCCTTACCACGTTCCTGCAGAATAGAGATGCGGTGGTGGAATCACAAGGCCTCTTTATGAAGTGAGTTCAGCGGTTTGTAATTTCAGGACTGACCCAGGATGGCCGGGGTTAGTCCCAGGTCCCCCAGCACCCTGCCTGTGACTGTCTTGGTCTCCTGCACCTGGCTTCCAGAGACCTCCATCGCAGACTTGCCCTGGTGACTCAGATGCTTCTACACACGCCCACAGGAAAAGGGAGGCCAAACGTGCCCTCAGTCACACCTGTCACCTGGAGAATGACGAGGTTCATAAACCTGAAGGAGAGAGCTTTATCTCTCACAAAGGGTCACAGCCTACGTGGCCATTCTGACAGGCTGGGAAGCTTGGCCACCCACCAGAGGTTGGAAACAGACACTTCCAGGAAGGGGCAAAGGGAACTGGAATTTATCCAGAGTGAGGTGGGTGAGTAAACATGTTTATTAAGCTATGAGGAGTCACGAATATTTATGCAAGGAGACACATTACACTTCATGCCTCTTCCTGGGACCTACGTTCAGAACACGGTGGTGTTAGCACGATCTGAGAGCGGAGTTTTCAGCCCTCTGACATCAAAAGGTGAGGCAGAGGACACGAAACCCCTCTCTGCATCCGTGTGGGCCAGCCAGAACCACTCAGTGCTGCGTGGTCCCCAGCCAGGAAGGAACGCTGGCCGGTTGTTCTGCTGAAATGACACGAGAGAGAGGCCGCCTGGGGAGGCTGTGTGCCATCAGCGGTGAAGCCAGCCTTTCCAAAGGCATGGTCTGTTTAACTCTTAGGACAGAAGCCTAATCATGGTTAGCAAGGGAGGCATGATAAGGATGCGTGCCTGATCTCCCCTCCCGTCATGGCTGGAAACACAGTTTTCAAGGTGGCTCTAGGATCCTCTTGGCCAAGAGAGTGTCCATTCAGTCAGTTGGAGGGCTTAGAATTGCATTTTTATTTCTCTAACCTAAACTGAGAGCTCTAAAATATGTCTAAAACAGGGTATTAGCCATACCCTACTAGATGCAGCTCTTATTTTTACCCATCTGGAGAATGAGAAGGTACACAGAATTTTTTTTTTTTTTTTTTGAGACAAAGTCTCACTCTGTCACCCAGGCTGGAGTACAGTGGCACAATCAGCTCAGCGATCCTCCTGCCACAGCATTCTGAGTAACTGGGAATACAGGTGCACGCCACGACACCCAGCTATTTTTTTTTTTTTTTAACTTTTTGTAGTGACAGGGTCTCACTATGTTGCCCAGGCTGATCTTGAACTCCTGGCCTCAAGTGACACTCCCACCTAGGCTTCCCAAAGTGCTGGGATTATAGACATAAGCCACCAAGCCAGGACTGAAATTCTTGTACAAAAGCAGTTACAAAGACTTGGGGACAAATAAATTGGAGGCACTAACCATTTCTAGGCAAATAAGAAAGAAATGGTTTCTTAACTATCAATAAGATTAATCCTGAGCCAAGTCAAATTATTACTCAGCCCTGGCATGTTGGTGTCGGCATGAACATTAGGACAAAACGTAGATCAGGCGGGGTCATAGAGCTGGCGATGGGTAGTGGGCACCCTCTGGTCATTCCAGGGCACACGGCTGGCATTTGCTCATCCTGTCCCAGTGATCGCGGGGCTGACGTTCCCACTTGGTGTTTGTGCTGTGCCCAGCACAGTCGTCCATCCAGTAACCACGACTCGGAGGGAGAAAAAGGTATTGGATATACTTGCCGTTGACTCCAAACCACGCCGTGTTTATGGTAATTAATGACAGGTTTTGCATAATTCCTTGCACCAGAGATCAAAATTCTTGTTCTGTCTGATCTCTGGTGCAAGGAATTATGCAAAATCTGTCATCATTAGATGCCTGATTATATCAGTGGTAATGCAGGATTTCTGCCACTCGCATTTGCTCTACAGATCTCCTCTTTCAAACCCCAGCGCGATCCAGCCCTCTTCTCCCCTCCTCGCTCCCTCTCCCTCCTCCTGTTAGCGAGGCATCCTCCCCATTCCTAGTGCTTATTCCCTCCTCTCCCTCCCCTTCTTTTATTTTTTTCAGGATTCCTTTAGCACAGGTTGGACAGCAAATACCTTCTCAGCTGGTACTGAGACACTGAGACCGTCTTGCTCTCCCTGCTCTGTCTTTCAATTCTTTCTTCTCAGACATCCCTTAGGTTCCTCTTGTTTTTTCCCTCTTTTCGCCTTTTTAATATATGAGTTTTATATATGAGTTTTTACGGTAACGTGAAGCAAAGAAATGATTTCTTTATAAATTTCCTGGTAGGGAAGGAAAGAACCATCAAGATGCAAACATGGGGCAGGAAAAAGAAGTCTGAACAATAGAAAGTAAAAAAGATTAGAGGACTTCACATGGGTGAATCCCAAAAAGGCCACCCCAGGGAGCCTCTGGCCCTATTAGCATCCCTTCCATTCATTACATCCACTGCTTCCGGGCAGCTACCTCAGCTGAGCCAGCAGCCTCTCAGAGTGAGGAGGATAGATAGGAAATAAATGATCCATGGCGAAGGGAATTTGCAAGCAGGTTCTTCGGGGAAGGGGAGGAAGAAAAAAAATTGAACCACAATTTGTTTAATGACCTAATCTCATGATAAAGGAATTACAAGAAATAAGGTTACTTATCTGTTCCTTCCCTTGGGGTTCTTCTCCTATACTTAATTAATTTCCTACCTACTGGTATCAAAACCCAATTTGTAGGTCATTTCAAAAATTCTCAACAAGTTGAAAAACAAAGAAAGAAAGGCCTTGCTAGTCACCCAATAATCTGCCCCACACTCCATTCCTTGTATGCAGCTCATGGATCCTACAAATACATTGGTGTATCTTCCAGTTTTAGCATTCTTAATCAAAATGTATTATTTATATTGTGTCTATTAAAACTAAGCTGCTCACTGGAGATGAACACCAGGGTCATGTGTTGGCATAAGTGGCTGTGATTAGAATTTACTGATTCCTCTCAGTAGCTTGCCACAAATCAGTCTATAGTAAATTAGACTAAAGAGAACATAATTATAAAAAAATTAGAATTGAAAATAACCCAAAAGAACATATCAACCTCTGCTTGAATACCTCCCGCATTGATCAACTCAATATTGACTGGCTTCAAGCCAAGTGTCGTCTCTGCCATCCAAACATGAATTAATCTCATGGAGGTGATCCTTCTCTTCTCAGGAACGGTCCCTTTTGTGGTTTGTGCTTGTCTAAGAGAGAGGCTATCCAACTGAAGTACACTTTAACATTACACAGAAATAAAGGCCAAACAGATTGCATGCCGGAGGAAGGTAGTAACAGCTCAATTACCTTTTCTGGGTGGCAGCAGAAACCTTTTCAGACACAAGAGTTCCCATGTTTGAACATCACAAAACTCCCCTTTATATTTCTGTGAAATCTTTAGGTAACAGTTTACAATCAGTTATAAGCCAAAAGTAATTTTCTATCTCTCCAAGACTGTAATCAACTCAAAAAAGCAAGTATTTTGACTCTAGCTTGGACGCTAGAGATGGCATTAAATTGTGATTATTAATTCCCTAAGTTTTGCACTCAAAGGCTTATGTTCTGCGTCATGCATGGCTGACTACTATTTGGAGGTGCCTGATAAGGATACACGCATATTTACTTTAGTCACAAGTCTATATGCGATAATCCCAATAGCTTTTGCAATGAAGGCAGAGGAAAAAATCTTTTTCATATTATTTATACTGTTTTGATAATGGTTATAGTATAATTGCATGTAAACTAGGGTGCTTTGTGAATCACAACTACACACAATCAGAGTAAGAAATCTCATGTTACTTAGCCTAGTTCTAATGTTTTCAATTTCGAGTAAAGTTCATTTCTTTTCTATTGGACAAAAATTTTCCCTAAAGAGCAAAGGATTTAGATCCGAACTTTAAGACAACTATAGGTTACACAAAGGATTGAGGGAGAATATATGCAAAAACTGGAGTCCACGAAGACCAGAACTGCACAGGAAGATCTCTCCCGCTCCCAGGCTCAGACGTCTTTCAAATGTTAAGAATCTAATGTCACAACAGTTCCCGCTGGCCAAAATAAATCCACACTGATAATCCAGGAACAGGGATTGCTCATTCTAAAGAGCCTTTGTACATTGTTTTACTGGACTCTGACAAGAATCAGGTGAAGAATACACGTACCCGTAAATATTTTCACAAGTGAGAAAATCCAAAGCACAGAAAGATTATTGAGTCACCTGAATTCACTCAGCTGATGAATGGCAGAGCCCCAAGCTGGCTCAGTGTTCCTAGCGCAGTCTCCAAACGTTTTCAGAAAAATGAAACAGCAAGAGGAAACATAAGAGAGGAAATGGAATTTCTCCGATGAGATCATGCTAAATACACGGGCACTTCCTGTGCCCTTGTTGGCCTGGTACGAGGAGTTCCACCAAAGCGGTATTTCCAGCACGAGAGCTACACTTCACACTCCCAGAGGAGGTGATCGTGAAACCTCTGGCAGATATCTGCTTCCCACTCCAACATGTAAAGAGCCTGAAGTCCATCACTCCTGTTCTCACAACAAGGGGAAAAAAAGCTGAACAAACAAAACAAAACAACTCTTAGATCCATCCAAGAACGGAATCCATAGGACAAAGCCCTGAAAACTGGAGACAGAGAGAGACAGATACACACACAGAATCACAGCTCATTAAGAGGAGAAACTGCCGCTGTAGCCAGCAACTGTTGGGAAAACACAGAGGGCATATTCTGAACACTCGCTGAGATTGTAGATGGAGCACAGTCTGCCTTGAGACTTAAAAATTCCTGGGGGCCCAGTCTTAGGAGAGCCACTATACTTTTGACAGGTTTTACCACCAATAGGCCCACCAAGGTCTCAGATGAAGACTACAGAAAAATCCCCTTGTCCTTCCAGCAGAAAGAGAGGAAAAGAAACCATCTTCCACTGGGCTCAGTGGCTCACACCTGTTCTCCCAGCTACTCAGGAGGCTGAGGTAGGAGGATCATTTGAGGCCACGAGTTTGAGAACAGCCTGGGCAATATAGTGAGATCTTGTCTCTTAAAAAAATTTTTATAAAAGAAATCATCTTAAAATTCACCCATAGAGCCTTCTTCCCTTAACAAAGGCCTATCTGCAAGGATAACTACTTTACCAGAGCCTAACCAATATGGGGGAAGGAAAATACCTGATTCCAGACAAATCTCTTCTTCTTGTCTCACTTAAGGGGGAGAAAAAGAGCTGAGAAGCACTTGCAAAGGTCACAGGCCAGGAGCACAGACTTACTAAAAACTGTGACCTAATCACAGAAATATAAAATACTTCTCCCCGATACCTCATTATGACCCCAACAGGGCTCTTGTATAGTAACAAGGAATCACCACTGAAGAACTGAAAGGTTCAGATTCTATTTAAGAAGGAATGTCTAGAGAAACCCCAAGACAAAAGAGAAGACAAAAACAAGAACACTACATGAAACTTTAACCTCTAACATCCACAGCTACAGCAAAGAGTAAATACACTTGAACTCCGAGCCAGATAAATATAAAGCCTCACTCTAAAGACTGATTTAACTTCGTTCTCTTTATCCAATACATCATGTCTGGTTTTCAACAAAAAAATTACAAGAGACACTAAAAGGCAAAAAACACAGTCTGGAGACAGAGCCAGCATCAGAGTCAGATTTAGATACAGCAGAGATTTTGTAATTATCAGACAAAAAATAAAAAATAGCTATGACTAATATGCTTAGGGCTCTAACAGAAAAAATGTGCACAGTATGCAAGAACAGATGGGTTATGTAAGCAGAGGGATAGAAACACTAACTAAGGATTGAAAGAAAATGCTAGAAACCAAAAACGCTGTAACAGCAATGAAGAATGCCTTTGATGGGCCCATCAGTAGATCAGACATAGCTGGGGAAAGAATCAGCGAGCTCACAAATATGTCAACAGAGACCTTCCAAACTGAAAAATAAAGAGAAAAAAAGACACTGACAGAATATCCAAGAACCATGGGGCAGTTATAAAAGGTATAACGAACATATATGTAATGGTAATAACAGAAGAAAGACAGGAACTTAAGAAATAGTCAATGTAACAATGGCTAAGAATCTTCCAAAATTAATGACAGACTAAACAGAATAAATGACCCCCCGAAAATGTACACTTAGGCATATCATATTCAAACTGCAGAAAACCAAGGACCAAGAGAAGATCTTCAAGAAAGTAAAAAGGAAAAAACACTTTGTCTACAGAAGAACAAGGAGAAGATTTATACCAGACTTGCTTCCAGAAACCATGAGAACAAACATACAGTAGAGGGAAGAGCTGAAAAAAAGTCAGAGGAAAAAGGGTAAGAACTACATCAAATTTTCTTTCAGAAACTATGAAAACATAGAGTAACGTATTTAAATTGTTGAAAGAAGAAAACTCACAACCTGGAATCTTTTATTCAGCAAAATTATCCTTGCAATGCAAAGGATAAATAGAGTTTCTCAGACAAACAGAAATTGAGGCAATTTGTTGACAGTAGTTCTGCTTTGCAAGAAATGTTAAAAGAAGTTCTTCAGAGAGAAAAAAATTTACATAGGTCAGGAACGCAGATCTGTATAAAGAAAGGGAAAGCATTAAAGATAAAAATAAGTGATGGTAACATAAAATATTTTATTTTCCTAATTCTTAATTGATCTAACAAATAACTGTTCAAAATGATAATAGCAACAATGGGTTTGGTGACTACAGCTTCTCGATAGGTGAAATAAGCAAAACATCCTGGAAGTTCTGCCCAGATCCTGGAAGCCGACACAGACAACAGAGATGCTTTTCCTTGATACACCGACGGTAAATCCAGGGAAACTGTATCTTCAGTCATGGAGAGGCAATTTGTCTTTTCTTTCTGCCTAGGAAAACTCCCAGAAGTCTTTTCTTCCATGGTGTAGGTTTAAGTAAGAAATCAGTATAAATTCTACACGGGGAACCATGAAACAATACAAAGCAAAACCAGAAACAAAAAGCAACAGGGTTTGGAAGCTGAAATTATTTCTCCCTAAGATGGAAATTTTATACTCTTTGAGGTCTCTTCCCATATTGAACTTACAGGAATCTGGGTGACAAACATCCTCCTCCAGCTAATTCCCACAGGCGCACACATACTGATAGAGTAAACAGTGCAGTCTCTGTCACTCTGTCACATACTTCATTTATTTTTTTTTATTTTAATAACAGCCACCTGTTTTTAGTGCCTCCTGTGACTAGGCATGGTGTCCAGCATTTTGTAGACATTTTCTCATCTAAACCCCACGCACCTTTTTAAGATAGGTACTACTGCTATTACTATTACTATTACTATCTTATTATTATCATCATTCAAATAATGAATAAAATGAGGCCCAATTACGTGGAGCAGAAAGGTGCAGGATTGCACTCCAGACTCTGGGACCTGCAATCTTACCTCCCATATACAGATAATCATCTTTTCTTGGGAATAGAGACATACTATGCCTGGTATAACCCCACGTACTCAGTCAGAATGGATTTTCCATACAGCAAACCTGTATACACTCTTAGCTTGGCACTGGATCAACAGTTACCTGAATCTAGACAGGGGTTTGTCTTCTCAGGGTCCCAAGCAATCTGACTCTTGTCTCCCCAGCAACCAGCAGCCACACTGCCTTTTGCCACATGGACCCATTCACCACACCCAGTCTGGAACCTGCAGAGGCCTCCGGGAGCCACGGTACAATTGACAGTACCTGAACACCAGTGCGGGTGCGAGACTTTGATGCCAACATGCTCCCACAAAAAGCTCCCATATGAAGCATCTGTGCTCTGTGACCCCTGGCACTGCAACACCGGGCTACTTCTGACATTGCAATATTGCAACCCGATAATGGCCAACATGCAGTGAATTTGAGGGAATGTCAACAAATGACAAAATCAAAAATTTAGGGAATTTTTTTAAAAAGATGATACATTAAAACTTGTGCTTTAAACACATTTATATCCAAACCCACACAGCTGTTAAGAATCCTTGCAACATACAAGTCTCTTCTGGCTACTTCCACCTACTGGTGGCCTTGCAATTTCAGATCCACACAGATTCCTTAGAGTGCTAAATGCAAGGAAAGTGTAATTCTAAGATTTCAATTATTTTTAAGCACAAGGTTATGAAAAATGTTTCTTAAGAAACACGTTACCCTAAGTAATGATCTATTCTTAAAGTGTAAGCTTTCCCTTATTATTAAAATAATGTGATTTTCCTTTGAATGCCTTGGAAATAAACATAACCTATATGTGCTTTTCTTTTAAAAAGTAAATTACTAGATTTCTGCTTGAGAAAGAACATTTTCTGGAGAGAAGCAAAGTCTATCAGCACAATCTGTTCAACGACCAATGAATGTCTCGATCCCTGACCACCAACGGTAAGCCTCTTACCCCTGCTCAGAGTGGCCTCTCTCCTTCCCTCCGCCCTGGCACACTCTCTCAGGTCCTTCTCAAGTCCTCCTGGAAAGCAGGACCTCAGATAACGCAGGAAGAGGGAGCACATACGCCAATCCACACCCACATTCACCCTTAAAAGCTGCTTTTCAATTCTCAGCCCATGGCTTCAGTGAGGGTGTGCAAAAAGTCCAACCTGTTCCCTGTCCCTGGGGTTGAAAAAAGGGACTGCAATATCTCTTTATAGCCCCCACCTCCAATCCAAACATTTTTGAGGTCACTGAGCTGGTAAATCCTGCAAGCCCTCACTGAAGAAAATTGGTCTTAAATACAAGCTTCTTGAGGACCAGCAACCATGCTCTGCTCTCATTTGTTTCTCCACGTTCACTGTTTCTCCCAGCAGAACTCAGGGCTCTTATCAAAAGAGATGCCACCAAATACTTTCATTTTTCCACTGAATTACAGATCCGTGAAATAATTTAGAACTCATCTGGCATTTTAACTCACCCCACCTCCCTCATTACCTTAGAGCTGATCGAAGGAGTCCCAGCTCATCACCTAAGCAAGGCTCCGTGAATCACGCCCAGCAAAAGAGACACAACAGCCCCCGTGCAATCCGCACAAAAGACAGATGCAAAGGAAGCTGCCAGGTTATCCTCCCGGACTGCCAAAGAAATGTCAACTGTACACCCCAGGAGGAAAGGGGACAGATTTCCAAAGGGAAAGCTATTAGAATTCAATGGATCATCGTGTGACCACACTCAGGGAATCACAATTATATACACATTTATAGGGTACTGCTCTGCAAACATAAACAACATTGTGACAAGGGACCTGCAACAAGAAAAAAAGGAAGAGAGTCTTTAAATGTTCAAAAGGATAAAAACAGAAAAGAGAATAAAAATTAATGACAAAAAGTATACATCCAAGAGAGAAAACAAATGATCAAATAGAATGAAGAGGCAGGGAAGGGGCAATGTTAGGAGAGTTGATGGGAGATGAGCGATATTTATGGGGCTAATCCTCCCTCTTTCGGGTTCAATATTGCCTTTCCCTGTCACTCCCCAAAGGCTCCCGCCATGTTTATTCTCCCTGCACTCAGCTGTCAGAAACTTCATCTGTTAAAATGTTAGTTTCGAAGACTATGAAAAAGAAAGCTGATATAGTAAATCTAATTCATCAACCACAACAATGACAAAAACAACACTTATTTTTGAGTGAGCTATGTCGAACCTCTATAATAGTGACGAAATTGCCCATTTTAGAATAAATAATTAGAATTTTAATAAAACTAAGAAAACCCCACACAACTTTCTAGATATGGTGTGATGAGTGCTTGAGTTCACATTAAGCTAATGTTATGAGAACAGTGAAAAAAAGGAAAAACAGACACAAAAGTGCACTGAGAAGCAGGTATATAAATATTAGAGGAAAATCTGTCAGAGTTTAAGAAGAAGTTTCCAGAACTGGGAACAGTATCTGTTCCCACAAGAGCAGCATTCATAAGGCTTAACCAATATTAGCAAGACCCAAAAGGATACAATGTTTCCAAGTAACTTAACTGCATCCAAGAACAAAGCACAAGAATATTTCTAGGAAGGCAAAAATATCCAGCACTCAGCAAGTTAAAATTCACAATGTCTGGCATCCAAACAGAGATTACCAGACATGTAAGGAAGCATGAAAATATAACAAATAATACAGAAGTACATCGATGAATTACAAAACCTCAACTTTTTTAAATGTCAGGATTAGCAAAGACATTTTAAAAGTTACTATAAGTCTATTCTCGATACTCAAAAAGTTAACTAGATCCATGAAAGGTAACATAAAAGACTAAGATTGAGCTTCTAGAAATAAAATGAATAATATTTGACATGAAATGGAAGATGGAAGTAGCTATAACTAGACCTTGCAGGAGAAATGCGAGTGTATTTGAGGACATTGCATTAGAAACAACTCAAAATACAATAGAGAGAGAAAAGGAAAGAAAAAAATAAAAGAGCATAAGTGAGATTTTTGAATTGAATAAAAACGGAAACACAACATTGTGGGCTGCTTAAATAAGAAATATTTAAGAAAATTTACAACCACTGAAAGTCTATTTTTTAAAAAAGAAAGTTTCAAACCAATGTCCTTAGCTTCCACTTTATATAACTGGAAAAATTAGATAGTATTAAACCCAAGGTTAGTAGAGGAAAGAAAATAATAAAGATCAGATTAGAAGTCAATAAGAGAGAAAACAAAAACAATACAGAAAAATCAGTGAAACAAAAAGTTAGCTCTTCAAAAAAATCAATAAACCTTTACCAGACTGATAAGGAAAAAAAACAAACAAAACAGAGAACAAACAAAATCACTAACATTGGGAATAAAAGAAGAGACATCATTTCAGGGCCTACAGATGTCAAAAAGAAAACTAAGGGAATGTTATGAACAACTTAATGCTGATACCTTCTACAATGCAGATGCAACAGACAAATTCTTCAAAGACGAACTATTGAAGCAAACTCAAGAAACAACAGATAACGTGAATCACCCTGTATCTATCAAAGAAATTCAATGTTTAGATAAAAACCTTCCCCTAAACATGATTTCAAGGATAAATTCTACCAAGCATATAAGGAAGAATTAATATCAGTTCTATGTAAGTTCTTCCAGAATACTGACAAGTAGGGAACACTTCCCAGTTTATTCTCAGGTCAAAATTACCGTGACCCCTGAATCACAAGTAAATTTCAAGGAAGGAAAACTGCAGATCAGTATTCCTCATAAACATTTTGGCAGAAGTTTTCAAAAGAATTAAATCAAATCTAACTACATATAAAAGGATAATACATCTTGTCCAAGTTTCCAACAATTCAAGGAAAGTTTAACTTTTTTAAAGTAAATCAATGTAATTCAACATGCTAAGAAAAAAAATTGGTTCATCCCAATAGGCATGGGCAAAACATGTGACAAAAGTCAACATCCTTCCCTTGTTTTAAAAAACTCTGCAAACTAGGAAGAGGACTTTCTCAACTTGAGAAAGAGCATTTAAAACAACTATTACAAACATACTTAACGGTAAAAAGACTGCCCGCTTTCCTTCTAAATCAGGAACAAGACAAGGACATTGCTCTTGCCACTTCTTTTCAACACTTGAGAGATCCGGCCGGTGTGATAAGTTGGTGGGGAGGGGGGAAGAAAACAGAGAGGAAAACCATCTAGATTGGAAAGGATAAGGTAACACTGTCCTTATTCACAGATGACATGAAAATCCAGTGGGATCTACAGAAAAGCTACTGAAATTAATAAACAAGTTTAACAAGATTGTGGGGTATCAAGTCAATGCACAAAACCAATTTTATTTCTGTATATTAGCAATAAACAATTGAAATTTCACATTAAATACTCCTTATGTGATAGCCTACAAAAATAAGAAAGAGAGATGAATATGACAAAAGACGTGAATGACCTATGCAATGGACACCAGCATGTATTTCAGAGAAATTTTAGGAGACCTAAATAAATGGAGAGATATGCCATGTTCACGGGTTAGAAAACTCATATTATTAAGGCGTCAATTCTCCCCCAAGTTAACTGTATATTCAAATCAATTTTAATCAAAACCTTAACAGGCTTTTTAATGTAGAAATTGACAAACATTGCAAAACTCACATGTAAATGCAAAGAACCAAGCATAGCCAAAACAACATTTTAAAAAATGATACAACTAACACCACCTTATTTAAAGAGTTACTTGAAAGCTGCAGTGACTATGATAGTGTGGTATTGGTATAAATATACACGGAGAGATCAATGAAACTGAATATAATGTCCAGAAATAGACTGAAACATACCTGAACAACAGATTTTGACAAGGGTAGTTAGTTCAGTGAAAAAGAAACATCAATAAATACTGCTAGACTAATTTGACATCTATATATCCATAGTCGAAAACATCCATACCCCAAAAAATAACTTCAACCCATACCTTCTACTATACACACAAATCAAGTAGAAAAGAATCATAGACCTACATGTAAAACCTAAAACTATAAACGTCTAGAAATAAACATAGGAGGAAACCTTTATGACCTTATATTGGGAAAGGATTTCTTTGATTCAATACCAAAAGCACAATTTGTAAAAAACACTTCACCACACTGAAAAATTTTTGTCTTTTGAAACATACAGTACACTGTTAAGAGGATGAAAAGGCAGATTGGGAAACAATATTTGTATAGCATATATCTGATAAACAGCTTATATCCAAATAGGTAAGGAACTCTCCAAATTCAACAGTAAGGAAATAAACAACTCCATAAGATAATGGGTAAAATTGTGGAACAGACACTTTGCCTAAGAAAATATTCAGCAACTAATCACATGAACAGATGTTCAACATCACTTGTCCTTAGGGACATACAAATCAGGAGCACTACACATCTACTAAAGTGGCTAATTTTAAAGAGACTGACCGTATCAAGTGTTGCGAGAAATAAGGAGAACCTGAAACACTCACCCACTGCTGATGAGAACATAAAATGATACTATCCCAGTGGAAAATGTGTGGGTTATTTCAGAAAACGTTAAATGAACACTTACCATATGATCCAGCCAATACACTCCTGAGTATTAACCCAAGAGAAATGAAAGCACATGTCTACACAAAGACTTGTACATGAATGTTCATAGCAGCCTTTTTAATTTAATAGTCAAACCTGGAGACAGCCTGTCTTAATCCATTCAGGCAGCTATAACGAAATAGCTGTAACAAAATACCATAAATGCCGTCTCTGGAATCGATGTGAGGAATACATTTCTGTTGTTTACAGCCTTTTGGAAGCTGGAAAGTCCAAAATCAAGTCTCCAGCAGATCTGGTGTCTGGTTAAGGGCCCTCTCCCTGGTTCATAAATGGCCGTTTTGCTTTAATCTCACATGGTGGAAGGAGCAGGAAATCTTTCTCCAGTCTCTTCCATGAGGACATCAATACCACTCAGGAAGGCTGACATCAGGACCTAATCACCTCCCAAATGCCCCACCTCCTAATAAGCATGATTTTACTCATTTTGTACTGCCGTAACAGAATGCCTAAGACTGGGGAATGTATAAAGAACAGGAATTAACTTCCTCACAGTTCTAGAGGCTGGAAATTCTCAGGCACCGGCATCTGCTGGGGGCCTTTTTGCTGCATCTTCACACAGTGGAAGGCGGAAAGGCAAGAGAAAACCAATCCCTCAGTCAAGGCCCTGTGCGAGGACACCTGATCCCATTTGCAAAGGAGGAGCCCTCATGGCCGAATTATCCCTGAAAAGCTCCACTTCTTAATCCTATCCATTGGCGGCGCCTGAGGACACATTCAAACCACAACAATCTGATTCTGGCCCGGCAAACTCTGTGCTTTTCACATCCGGAATACATTCACTCCATGCCAATAGCCCATCTCAGCATCAGCTTTAAAGTCTAAAGTCCAAAATCTCATCCAAACATTGCATGAGTGACATTCAAGGTGTAATTCATCCCGAGGCAAATTTCCCTCCAGCTATGAGTCTATGAAATCAAACAAGTTATATACTTTCAAAATACAATGGAGGGCCAGGCGTAGGATAGTGCTGAGAGATAGAGAGAGAGAGAGAGAGAGAGAGAGGGAGAGAGAGAGAGAGGGAGAGAGAGAGAGAGGGAGAGAGAGAGAGAGGGAGAGAGAGAGAGAGAGAGAGAGGGAGAGAGAGAGGGAGAGAGAGAGAGAGAGAGAGGAAAGAACAGGGTAACAGGTCCCAAGTAAGTCCAAAACCCAAAGGGGGGCAAGCATTACATCTTAAGACTGAAGAACAATCTTTGACTCTATATACCACCTCCTGGACACACTGGGGTAGAGGATGAACCCCCAAAGCCCTGGGCAGCCCCACTTTGCTGGCTTTGCAGGACCCACACCTCAGCTCTCACACATTCAAGTCACATGCCTGTGGCTCTGCCAGGCTGGCGCTGCATACTGATGGCTCTACATTCTGGGGTCCTGGGGGCAGCCGGCCCCAAGACTCCACTAGGTAATGCCCCGTGGAGGCTGTCTGTGATGGCTACACCCCTGTGACAGCTCTCTGCACGGGCCTTCTCTGAGACATGCTTGGCATCTGGGAGGAGGAAGGCATGCTGCCACAGCTCTTGCATTCTGGGCACCCACAGAATCAGTGCTAAGTGTACACTGCCAGGGCCTAGAGCCACTGCCGGAGCCACGGTGCAGCCTGCTTCAGCACCAGCCAGGGTGTTTGGGGAGTGCTGCGCCAGAATGTGGGGAGAAGACTTAAAGTAGCCTTGGGAAGTAAGTCCTGATGTCCCACAGACACCCTGCATCCATTCTGCCCTCCAGGTTGTAGCATTTGGGGTCTGCAGTGGGAAGGCCTTGAACCTCTCTGAAGTGTCTTTGAGGTCATTCTCCCATTCTCTTGATGTATATAGTCCCTGGCTTCCTTTTATCCACACGGATCTCCTTACCAAACAGTCACTTGGCCACACCCTTGGTTTTCTCTCCTAAACATATTTTTTTTTTAGTCTTTAAATGGCCAGGCTGAAAATTTTGCAAATCTTTACATTTTCCTTCCCTTTTAATTATAAATCGTCTTTAAATATTTCTCTCTTCTCATATTTTACTATAAGCATGTAAGAGAAGCCACATAGGATCCTGAACACCTTGCTGCTTTGAGATTTCATCTGCTAAATATCCTAGCCATTGCTTTTAATTTCTGCCTTCCAGAAAGTCCTACAGCATGTATATAATTCTTAGCTGCCTTGTAACAAGGGTGACCTTTCCTTCGGTTTTCAATACCTTGCTCCTCATTCCCTCTGAGACTTCATCAAAATGATCATCCCCGCCAAGACCACTTAGGTCATCTCTAAGGAGAATGAGGCTTACCCTGCACCTCTCTTCTTCTGAGCTCTCACCAGAATCACTCTTCATGCTTCATTCACTGCAATATAGGCTTTTTTCCAGCATTCGCTTCAGAACTGTCCCAAGCACTAACCACTGCCCAGTTCGAATCCCACTTCTACATTGTTTGGTTATTTGTTACAGCAACACTGTCCTCCTCTGACTTACCCTACCAAGTTCTGCCCGAGTTCAGTTGTGCTGCTACAACAGAATGCCTGAGACTAGGTGATTTATAAAGAACAGAAATTTATTCCTTCACATTTCTGGAAGCTGGAAAGTACAAGACCAAGGTGCCAGCATCTGGTAAGGGTTTTCCTGCGGTGTCCTCACGTTGCAAAAGGCAGAAGGGTAAGAGGGAACCAACTCCCTTTATCAAGCACCTGTATAAAGACGCCTGATCTCATTCGCAGGGAAGGAGCCTCGCCACCTCTTAAAGGCTCCACCTCTTAACGCTATCACACCGGCACACCTGAATTTTGAAAAGGAAACATTCAAACCACAGCACCATCATGTTGGGGGTTAGAATTTCAACATATATATTTCGGGAGACGTAAACACAGTCCAGCCCAAATGACCATCAACAGATGAATGGGTAACAAACTCTGGCATATGTATATAATGAAACGCCATTCACCAATAAAACAGGGTCAAGTGTTGATACAACTCAAACGTGGATAAATCTCAAAAACCTACTCTGAGCAAAAAGCAAAACAACACAAACCAACAAAAAGCTCAGACAAACAAGAGTACATTCTATACAATTAGATGTATAGAACATTCTGGGAGACACCAATCAGTGCAGACAAAAGATGAGGGTGGACACGAGAGAGGAAGGAATCATGAAGGAGAAGCAGGAAACATTTGGGGGTACATGAATATGTTCATTCCCTTGATCGTGGTGATGGTTTCCTGGGTTTGCACAGTTCACCACAGGGTATCATTTAAACATGTGCAGTTCATGGACATAAAAATGGGAACAACAGATACTACAAACTCTGAATGGAGGGAGATAAGGAGGCAGGCAAGGGCTGAAAAACTTCCTATTGGGTACCATATTCACTATCTGAGTTCCAGGATCCACGGAAGCCCCAACCTCAGCCTCATGCAATGTACCCTTGTAATAAACCTCTACGTTTCCTCTGACTCTAAAGTTAAAATTAAAAAACAATAAACAGATAAAAATATGTGCAGTACATAGATGTTGATTGTGCCTCAAAAAACTAAACAAAACAAAGACTATCCCACTCCACTCAATGTTCGCTGACTTCAATCAGAAGATGCTTCAGGCTCTACCCACCTTCGAAACTCACGGGGGTCCCAGCGCAAAAATTGAACCTAGCACGGCGCCTGAGGCAACACCCGCCTCGTGCATCCAGACAACCAGGCACGACAAATCCACTATCCATAAAATCTTCCTACAAAGGAGTTCAGACAGAAGTGTTACAGGAGCCTAGAAATCCTTCCTTGGAAACTCACACTTACCTGTTATTTTCAAAACCCTAGGTAACAGTCACTTAGGGCTTTGGAATCAAATTGAGGGGTTTTTTTTTTTCCTGTTCCTTTTCATTTTATGGCATGTTATGCTTTGTTAAGGTATTCATTGCTTCATCAAACATTTATTTAGCACCTAATGTGCACAAAGAAATGGACTAACTGCAGTTAAGGAGAAAAAAGGTTTGCTTCCTTTTCTGATAAAAACCGCACTAATTTGTTTTAAAACAACTTAGGTTTAAAAAATGAGAAAACAGGCCGGGCGCGGTGGCTCACGCCTATAATCCCAGCACTTTGGGAGGCCAAGGCGGGCGGATCACGAGGTCAGGAGATCGAGACCATCCTGGCAAACATGGTGAAACCCCGTCTCTACTAAAAATACAAAAAAATTAGCCGGGCATGGTGGCAGGCGCCTGTAGTCCCAGCTACTCGGGAGGCTGAGGCAGGAGAACGGCGTGAACCCGGGAGTCGGAGCTTGCAGTGAGCCGAGATTGCGCCACTCACTCCAGCCTGGGCGACAGAGCGAGACTCCATCTCAAAAAAAAAAGAGAGAAAATAGGGGTAAATGCATGAATAGAGTAAAAAGGACCTCAAAGTAAAAGAGGAATGAGTGAAGCAGAGTCATCAACAAGGGTTTTCTGGGAGCAAGGGTGTGTTTTTTCATTCATTTATCCATGTGTTCATGTATTCATTCATTCAGCAAAAATTCTTTAAGCCATTTTGCCCTAAATTTGTGTACACAGATATTCTGCATGAAAATAAAAGGGAGTCTCAGCCTCCCAGCCATCTTCCTTTACCCTCAGTGCTTCTGTGAGGAGTAAAGGTGGAGATGGAAGTTTGGACAGGAAGGAGGGTTTGTGTCTGAGAAGCGGTGCTGAAGCTGCAACTCTGGGCGAGCCAATGTGCTAGGTGTCGGAGTGCCAGGAAGGATGAAACTGTGGTTTCCACCTTGGAGGCACTCACACAATCAACGGGAAAGAATCAGGGAAACACACGATTGCAAACACATGATAAATATTTTAACAAAATGCACCAGACGCTACAGGATCATAAAAGAGAAAGTATCTTTGGAGGCTAGAAAGGCTTCACAGAGAAGGAAGAATTGCACTGAGCACTGTGGGTAAGGTTCCCAGTGAGAAGAGCAGGACAGGCATATTCCCAGGAACTTTTCTGTATGAAAGTTGTGAGGTAAGACCGATATTAAAGGACCATTGTGTTGTCAGCGCAGGGAATGGAGAGCGAGACCAGTGGCAGGGGAACCAGTTGGGAAATGACTACAAAGTCCAGGCAAGAAATGGCAAGATGTTGAAAGAAAACGGTGGCATTTAGGATGGAAAAGACAGCAGAGACTTGAGAAATATCTAGGATATTTGGAGTGAATGTTTAATTAGAAGTACAAGCTTAGGGCAAGAAAAGGTCACATGTGAAACCGAGTTTCCGCCATACGTCATGGAAAAAGCGGGAATATGGTCCAGGAAGAAGAGGATGCATTCATTATTGGCAATGGTGCATTTGAGTTGTGGAAGGCATTGCCACATGGAGCAAGACACATTTCCTAGCTGCAGAGGTAATCAGGGTTCACTGCCCCAGGCTAAGTTGTCAAATGCTGCAAGAGGACCCAATCTTGTAAGTGTGAACAGTGTCACTTAGACTTGGCAAGTAGGTGGACACAGGCCTTGTAAACATGAAGTGTTTCAGCATAATGATGGGGCAGAAGTTACATGAAATGGGAAGACTGCAGAGGAGAGGAGGGAGAGAATGTCTCCCAAAATGATTCACAGGTGAGAATCTCTTATCAGAAATACTTGGGACCAGAAGTGTTTCAGATTTCAAATATTTTGTATTTTAGAATATTTGCATTATGCCAATTGATCAACCCTAATCCCAAAATTCAAAATCTTAAATGCTCCAGTGAGTATTTCCTTTGAGCATCATGTCAGCACAGAAAAAATTTCAAATTTTGGAGCATTTCAGATTTCAGGCTTTCAGATTAAAAATACTCGGCCTACAATACACGACCAGATTGGAACTTTCAAGAAAATTCTGGAAATGCTAGTTTTCCTAGAGATGTTCTATGAGAAATAAAAATGTTCATGTTCTTCTAGAGTGTGCATCTTTAAAAGGATGAGTACAATTGATTGTTCTACATGACAGTCACCCTCAAGAAATGTGTGCTATGTCCCAGTTGGCTCCCTGAGAAATGATGGTGCAGGAAGTGAGAACAGATCCACAGATGGCATTTACCAACGACTGTTCAGCTCACTTGTTGACTAACTCCTGCTCAATACAGGTGCAGATCAGATAGTGCCAAGACACGGGCAGTTACCAGGTGCAGGCACTGTACTAGGCAGTGTACTAGGCACGACAGGGACAGGCAGTCAATGAGGAAATGAGGGCACAGGCAAAAGTGGCCGCTGCTTCCACAAGAAGAGTCCTGGGTACTAGGGCACTGCATGAGGAAAGGAGCTGTCCTGTATGGGAGGGGGTCAAAGAAGACCTCCAGAGAACAGGCAATGAAGCTCAACTCCAAAAAGAGCAGGAGTTAACACAGGGAAGAGAAGGTTCACGAGTGTTTCCGCAGAGGAATCAGCTTATGAAAAGACCTGAAGTGGAAGACAGCGTGCCACTTCCATGGGCATCAGCTTGCCCGTGTTTGCTAGCCAAACTCCAAGGCTGTTGGAGTTTCAATCCTGGTTCCACCGGTTAAAACTTGTGTGACCTTAAGCAAGGTACAGAACCAGCTTTTCCCTTCCTCAGCTCCCTTATCTGTAAAATGGGGATCAGTACAGGACCTTTACGCAGGCTGTTTGGAAGGATCCAGAGCGCTACCACACAGAAGCACATAACTGGTAAGCGTTAGCCGTTACTGTTAGTATTGCATATCTTATTTAGTACTAGGTTTCTAAGAAAATTTAAATATTGATTATCTTTTCTGCTAAGAGATCATATGGATATATTTTTTACTTTAATAAAGCAACTTATGGAGGTATAGTTTATAGATAAAACAAGCATCCATTCCAAGAGTGCTGCTCAGTAATTTTTAGCAAATGTTTTATGGTCAAGCAATCATCACCACTGATACAGTTTGGACATGTGTCCCCTCCAAATCTTATGTTGGACTTTGATTCCCAGTGTTGGAAGTGGGGCCTGGTGGGAGCTGTCTGGGTCATGCGAGTGGAGACCTCATGAATGGCTTGGTGCCCGCCTCTGAGCAAAGAGTGAGTTCTCACTCTATTTGTTCACAGGAGAGTTGCTAAAAGGCCCATACCCTCCCCCTCCTCTCTCTCATTCCCTCTCTCTCCATAGGACATGCTGATCCTCCTTCCACTTCTGCCACGATTGGAAGCTTCCTGAAGTCTTGCATAGCCTGCAGAACCATGAGCCAAGTAAACCTCTTTTTTTTTTTTTTGAGACAGAGTCTTGCTCTGTCGCCCAGGCTGGAGTGCAGTGGTGCGATCTCGGCTCACGGCAAGCCCCGCCTCCCAGGTTCACGCCATTCTCCTGCCTCAGCCTCCTGAATAGCTGGGACTATAGACACCCGCCACCACGCCCGGCTAATTTTTTGTATTTTTAGTAGAGACGGAGTTTCACCGTGTTAGCCAGGATGGTCTCGATCTCCTGACCTTGTGATCCGCCCGCCTTGGCCTCCCAAAGTGTTGGGATTACAGGCATGAGCCACCGCGCCCAGCCATAAACCTCTTTTCTTTATAAATTACCCAGACTCCAGTGTTCCTTTAAGCAACGCAAACAGACTAAGGCAACCACAATCCAGTTTTAGAAAATTTCCATCGCCCCAAGAAGTTTCCTCACGCATTTTTGCAGTCATTCTCTACTTTCACCCCCAGGCAAGTACTGATCTATTCTCTCTAAATATAGGTTTGCCTTTCTTATATAAATGGAATCATAGACTATGTAGTTTTTGGTGTCTGGCTTATTTCAATTAGCATAATGTTCCTTGAGGTTCATCAATGTGGCTGCATTTACCTTCTGTGTATTGCCAAATAGTATTACATGGTGCAGCTAGGCCATATTTTGTTTATTCATTCAACAGTGTATGAACACTGGGGTTGTTTTTAGTTTGGGGCTGTTTTGAATGCCCTGCACAGAATGCACAGAAGTTGTGTAGCATATATTTTCTTTCTTTCTTTCTTTTTTCCTCTTTTTTTTTTTTTAGACGGAGTCTCACTCTTGTTGCTCAGGCTAGAGTGCAGTGGCGCAGTCTCAGCTCATTGCAACCTCTGCCTCCCAGGTTCAAATGATTCTCCTGCCTCAACCTCTCCAGTAGCTGAGATTACAGGCACCTGCCACCACACCCGGCTAATTTTTGTATTTTTAGTAAAGACAGGGTTTCTCCTTGTTGGCCAAGCTGGTCTCGAACTCCTAACCTCAAGTGATCTACCTGCCTTGGCCTCCCGAAGTGCTGGGATGGCCTATATTTTCATTTCTGTTGGGCAGATACTTAAGAGGTAGAATTGCTGGGCCATACGGTAACTCTATGTCTAAGTTCTTAAGAAACCTTCAAATAGTTTTGCAGAGTGTCTACCATTATACATTCCCACCAGCAATGTATAAAGACTCCAATTTCTCCAAATGCTTCCTAATACTTCATATTGTCAATCTTCAAGGGAAATACTGATACAAAGACTGTGCCCATTTTTCAACTGGGTTGTGTCTTCTTATTATTGATTATAAGTGTTCTTTCTATATACCGGACAGATATGTACTTTAAAAATATTTTCTCCCAGTGAGTGGGTTGTCTTTTCATTTTCTGAATGAATAACACTTTGGGTTTTTCTTTTTTATTTTTATTTTTATATTTTATTTTTATTTTTTGCATCTCTGAGTTCTCTTGGGAGACTGTTTTTGACATCTCCTTTAATCTGAGCATGTACTATGCCTCATGAACTAGGAAGTAGTCTGACAATACCTTATAATTTTTGGGTATTTTCTGTCAAGTTCAACACCGTCTATTCCAGAACAAATCTAGATAGATCATTCTACAGCCAATTCCTCTGGCAAATGGATTCCACCATCTTCCCTTTGGAATGATATCATTGGCCTCTATTAATGAGGAAAGGCCAGCAAAATGTATCACTGTGTTTATTTTAAAGATGTTTTTGAGGACACTGTCATATGGCAAAGAACTCCTCCTTTTCTAGGAGGACGTTGGCTAGTCTTGAAGACAGAAATGACTGTATTCCCTAAGCAATAGGTTTGATTGCCCTGTAGACACCACCACATAACAGTAAGTTTCTCCTTCTGGGAAACTGGCCCTCTGACCCCCTTGGATGGTAATTTGTGGATCACACATATTACATCGTGACGGACATGGCATATTCTAAACCCACTGCTCCACTCTGCCTCTTTTCCATCGGCTTCATATTCATTTTATGAATGTATTCTATTGTGTTTGCACGAGAGTGATTTTAACTGGCTCTTGTCTAGATTTGTCAACACTACCTCCCCCGCCCCAGGCTCCCCATCCCCCACCCTTCTCAGCCTCAGTGTACAAAGCCCACAATCACAGCAGGACACATCCGAGTGAACCCAGAAACACGTGGAACCAACCTGAGCTCGTCCCTGGAACGGCTCTGGCTGCAGCTAGCAAAGGAGAAGTTTTTCCTTTCTTACAACAGCAGCCAGCAGCATAAACCACCTGTCCTGGTATTGTAATGAAGTCGCGAACATAATGAAATAAACTAACGATTTAAAATTGCAATCGTTAACACTTGTCAATTCGAGAAAAGTAAAACAAGTAAGGACAGAGAGAGGGACTGCATGGAGAGGAGAAGCTGCTTTGGAAATGGGAAGGGCTCTTTGAGGAGAAGGCATTTTAGTACCGATCTCAGTACCGAGAAGAAGAGAGCTTGGGGTGGATCCTGAGCAGAGCATGCTGAGCAGCTTAGACGCAAGGGCAAGGACCCTGGGTGGGCACAGACGTCATGCACTGGTGAGAGAGCAGGTGGGAGCACAGGGCCTAAGCAGGAGGCCAGGGACGTGGGCAGAGGGCAGACCGGGGAGGATGTGAAGGAGACGGAGAACGCTCACATCAGCGAACTCCTCCTTTTTTTTGTTATGTTTTGTGTTTGTTTTGTTACACAGACAGCATCTCTTTATGTTGCCCAGGCTGGTCTTGAACTCCTGGCCTCAGGCAATTCTCTCGCCTCAGCCTTCCGAAATGCTAGGATTACAGACATGAGCCACCATGCCTGCCCATATCAGTGGGTTGTTTAAGGGAATAGAAAGTGTGGTTTTCTCTGGTTACTCCGGCTACTATGTAAGAAGCAGGGGAACCAGAAGAGCAGCAAGGAGGCAGGGAGAAGCATCCAGATGGAGATGCTGAAGCTGTGGGAAAGCAGGGCGGGCAGGAGTAGTGTGGGGGGGTTCAGTCCGTGCAGCTGCTGCAGGCAGCACACGACAGGACTCTCTGACGAACAAGGACGAGAGTGTGGGGAAGCCGAGAGCCCGTGACTCCAGAACCCTGTTGTGGACATTTTATATCTGCGATGCTGAAACCTCCAAGTGGTCATTTAGGACGTGAGTCTAGCCCTTGGGAGAAGTGACAGCTCGTATTACACGTCAGTGCTGTTGCAGTGTGCGGATGGCACTGGAAAGGCGAGGAGGTGGAGAGAAAGTAGAAGTTAGGACCCTGTGCCCAGGACTACCTCAGGAAGGTGGAGAGGAGATGCCCCCGAGGAGACCACAGCAAACAGCTGAGAGGCCAGAGCAGAGGCTGAGGAGACACGCAGGGAAGCTTCAAGGAACCCCGTGGACTGGGAAACCCAAAGCCAGCCACAGGAGGCAGCACACTGGCCGCACAGGGAAAGCAGATGGAGGGGCGAGGATGCTGGTCAGATGCAGCATGCCACCACGGGGGAGTTCCAGGGTCAGGTAGGGGTAGAAGAAAGGACAGCTTTTTAAGAAGTGGGAGAACCAGGCTCTGCTGGTTAAGGGGCCCATGAGGGCAAGGATGAGGAAAAGGTCAGGGGCCTCCTGACTCTGGTTTGGGCAACCGGGCGGCGCTCAGCTCCTGAGAGTGGCTGAGGCAGGGTGCGGCAGTGGGAAAGGTGTCACAGGAGGCTGTGACTGTAGTGGAAGGGGCAGTGGTAGTCGGAGGACAGCCAAAGGAACTTCCTCTTGATACCCTTTTTATTATTTTTTCATGGTGTGAGGCCCTCTGCTGAGAATGTGGCGGGTAGAGAGAATGGTGGCAGAGGCAGAGGATGGACAGGCAGAGAGTGACGCACAGGAGGGAGGAGACCCAGGCCTGATCAGCAACACTGGCAGCTCAGTTGCCTGGTGCCATCAGTCATCTCTGAGTGCCCCGAAATGCAGTGCTGGGCTCAGGAGCAAGGAGAGAAGACGAGGCCACCAGGATGATCCAGCCTGGAGATCTGCAGGGTACAGGCTGGGAAAACATCAGAGACGTGCATCAAAAAGGTTCTCCAAGAGGGGCCAATGGGGTGGGAAGAATGAATGCCGTGGACAGGCAATGCTGGCACAGGAAGGAGTGAGAACTGGCGGCTGCAACATGCTGTTTCCATAAGATGCTGTGGGTGGGAGACAGCACGCTCCCCGTTTCCATCTGGGCACTGGCTGCATGAGCTTATGTGCAAGCGAGCATTCATCAGGCAGCACACCACTCCTGTGCCCGCGTCTGCCTCCTTACTGCAGGTGCGCTGTGCCTCAGCAGACCACACGCCCTCAGGGGAGGAGCCGCAAGAAGGAAGTGAAGCCGGCAGAGGAACCAGGGATCAGAGACAGCAGGGGGAGGCTGAGCGGCCACATGTTGTGTGTGTCCAAAGTGCCTTCCCCAGGCACATTTGCCATGGTGGGGCTGAGGTGACCACCGTGGCAGAGACTCTGACCCAGAAGGAAACTCTAACACGTGCCAGCAACGAGGACAGTAATAAGGAGAATATGTTTGTCATTGCATTCAAACACACGGAAAACAGCCGAGGAAGGTGTGCAGAATATTTAGACATCTGAGCTACGACGATTCACCTAGTTTCCCTAAGCCTCAGTTTCTTCCCTTGTAAAAAGAGTTTCATAAGTGCCCCCGCACTGGGGTCGGTGTGAGGATGAAGTGAGATGATACACGGAAACTACCTGACACAGTATCTAAAATACAACGTCCCCATAAACTACTGTGAACCCCAAAAATCTGAGACAGGTTTCAGTTAATTTAGGAAGTTTATTTGCCAAGGTTGAGGCTGCACGTCCATGACACAGCCTCGTGAGGTCCTGATGACGTGTATCCAAGGTGGTCAGAGCAGTTTGATTTTATACATTCTAGGGAGACATGAGACATCAATCAACACATGTAAGATGAGCACTGGTTCGGTCTGGAAAGGCCGAACAACTCAAAGCAAAGGTAGGAAGACTGGAAGTGGGGCGGGGCTTCCAGGTCACAGGTAGATAAGAGACAAATGGCTGCGTTCTTTTGAGTTTCTAACTAGCCTTTCCAAAGGAGGCAATCAGATATGCATTTATCTCAGTAAGTAGAGGGGCAACTCTGAATAGAATGGGAGGGGGTTGGCCCTAAGCAGTTCCCAGCTTGCCTTTTTCCCTCTAGCTTAGGGATTTAGGGGTCCCAAGTTTTCTTTTCCTTTCACAGTATCTATTATTATTTTCATGATCACTGTTAGTAATTCTTAAAGGTGCATGGGAAATCACTCAGGACTGTCTCAGTGAACAGGAGAAGTTCAAGGAATAGGAGTGAAAGACAAATCTGAAGTCTGTGGAGAACACCAAGTTCTCACAGGACACACCAAAAACAGAGAAACACAACCATCCCCTGCCTCAAGGGGAGATAAAGCACATCCCAAAAAGCCACGTGCAAAAAAAAAATTACAAAGCCACATAGCAGTCAGGCACAAAAAACAAGGTGCCAGGTAAATGCATCCGTGCTGAGGGCACGCAGACAAGAAGGCAAGAGGGGTTCATGGGCAGCTCCTTGAGGACCTGGGGGGTCTGAGCTTGAAGCAGGAGGCAGAAGTGAGCAAGGAGAGAGTCTTCCTCACAAGGACCAGCGAGCTTTGCTAACCATCAAGGTCTTAGAACTAGACAGGAACACACATGGGAGACTTGGGCTGGTGATTGAAGAGGTCAGAAAAATCTGAGAATCAGCAGAAAAACCAAGTAGTCGAAGTTACCATTTCCAGCCAGCAAAGTTAACTTTGGGTCTGGAGGGTCCTCAGAAGCCTCTCTAAGAACTGAGCAGGAAACAGAGCAACAGCTATGATGGTGACAGAGAATTTTTCCCTGCAGCTGTGTGTGGGATGTGCTACATCCCAGAAGAGAGAGGAGAGAAAACCCACACGATGTAATAAGACTTGCACAAAAATGCCACATTATGACAATAAGTCCTTAAGCACCAAGGCAGGAACGAGAAGGACATGACTTAGCATTTGGTAATTATGTTGAACAAATTATGAAATAATAACTATTTATAAACTGATTCTCTTACTAGTCCTGAGCACAGAGAATATGTTTTCAGATAAAAATAATAGATAATGAAATGCTAGAAAATGTTGTTAAGGTGCATGGGGTTGGTTGCCTTGTGATGCGTAATATACTAATGACAGGCAGATTACTCTGATGCATCCAATGCCTGAATCATCAGTTGCCTTGTGTGCAAAATCCATTCTTTTATTAGTAAACTATTAAAAACATCCATGGTCTGGCATTTATGGGCCTTCTTTATTGCAACGCATTTATAATGTATAGAATGTGACCTCAATATTCCATAGATTGCTCTAAAATTTCCAGACTTGCTACATCTTCCAAACACCAAAAGCAAAATACACAGAGAACAAGCCACAGTGAGAACACACACTACTGTGAACTCAGTGCTGGTTTGCAATTAGAATGGAAAGCTGAGCCATGCAGGAATTCGCCACACCTTCTAAAGCAAGTGCATCCAACTCAAACTATACATGAGTTGATCAATATCCTGACTCAAGGGAAAGAAACAGAAAAGTCTCATCTTCAAAATGTAAGACTGTATTGATTTTTTTTCTCCTAAAGGCCCAGAGGGTACAAACTGCAAAACAGCTCTCAGCAACTGAATGCTACATTCTGATCCTCCTCCCACTGAACGTGGTTCTGTGTGTGACGGGTGTGCGCTAGGAGTGGAGGTGGAAGCACATCCAACAAAGAGGTAGGATAATGCTACCAATGTGGCTGATGATGCTGCATTCATATTTATAGAGAACCACAGGCTCCTAAAACCCCTATCTCAGCCCTTTGGTGTCATATCACAGCACATCCAAGTCGCTCAGAGGTAAGAGCTCCCCTCTGTATTTCACCACCCAGTACCTAACCCATCCTCACAATTGCCAGGAAGAAATGACGTCACGGGGGGTTTGAGCAATGTGTGCAAGTTCCCCAAACAGGTCAAACCCATAAACTGTCTTCCCTAGCTTCTCACAGCCTGCCTCACATCAACTTGCGAATCCCACTTACATCTCCTTAGAGGCCTCCTGTGGGTTCTCACTGCCATCAGCAAGTCTCTTCTATTTCTTTAAGAATCATCCAATTACTTTTATCACCAACTCCCTTTCTCTTTCACAGTCCATCCAGCTCACATGGCATATATCCAGTGACAGCCCAGCTCTGAGGACCTCCACCAAATGACAATCCAGCTCTGATGACATCCACCCAACCACAGCCCAGCTCTGAGGACCTCCACCAAATGACAGCCCAGCTCTGATGACATCCACCCAACCACAGCCCAGCTCTGAGGACCTCCACCAAATGACAGCCCAGCTCTGAAGACCTCCACCCAATGACAGCCCAGCTCTGGGGACATCCACCCAATGACAGACAGCCCAGCTCTTGGGACCTCCACGCAATGACAATCCAGCTCTGGGGACCTCCACCCAATGACAGCCCAGCTCTGGGGACATCCACCCAATGACAAATAGCGCAGCTCTGGGGACCTCCACCCAATGACAGCCCAGCTCTGAGGACCTTCACCCAACAACAGCCCAGCTCTGAGGATCTCCACCCAATGAAAACCCAGCTCTGGGGACATCCATTCAGTGACAGCCCAGCTCTGGGGACTTCTACCCAATGACAGCCCATCTCTGGGGACCTCCACCCAATGACAGCCCAGCTCTGAAGACCTCCACCCAATGAGAGCCTAGCTCTGAAGACCTCCACCCAATGACAGCCCAGCTCTGGGGACCTCCACCCTATGACAGCCCAGCTCTGAAGACCTCCACCCAATGACAGCCCAGCTCTGAGGACCTCCACCCAATGACAGCCCAGCTCTGAAGACCTCCACCCAATGACAGTCCAGCTCTGGGGACATCCAACCAATGACAGACAGCCCAGCTCTTGGGCCCTCCACCCAATGACAGTCCAGCTCTGGGGACCTCCACCTGATGACAGCCCAGCTCTGGGGACCTCCACCCTATGACAGCCCAGCTCTGGGGACATCCATCCAATGACAGCCCAGCTCTGAGGACCTCCACCCAATGAAAACCCAGCTCTAGGGACATCCATCCAATGACAGCCCAGCTCTAATGACATTGCTCTCCAGCTCTGAAGCTCCCAGGGACTGGATAATGTGGGCCATGTGTAAAGCTAAGACCACACATCCTAGCGCTTAGATTACTCACCCATCACCAAAACAGTAACATGCTGTGGGTTCCAGGGAAGATGCTACCCTGAATTCTCCCCTTGTCCAAATTATGCCTACCCAAAAAGGCTCATCCAGAACTAGAACTCCACATTTTTTAAAGACAGCCCTTCAGATCTGATCATTGAATGGGCTCTCTCTCCTCCTGGCTCCTCCCTCACCCATCACATGTAATGCTTCATGCTTCTCTGGGGTGCACTGATTTTGTTTTCCCTTGCTCCGTATTTTTCTTCTCTGCGATTGGAACAGACACCTCTTTATAAGCTGAGCTGGATCGTCGTCTGGTCAGTCTGGTATTTGGCGTTAACCAACAGAACTCAACAGATATTTACTGGATAGCTGTAACGAATCCAAGCATTCCAAAGACATTTGCCTCTTAGGCCAAAGGTAGAGATCCCTTGATCCTTGTAAATGATATTATCCTCTGTTAATCATTTTAAAGGCAGAAGAGTTCTCACTTCTGCATAGCCCAAGTATTTCCACAATCGGTTTAAGTTTATCTCCCATTCTGTCTCATTCTTTCTCTTTTGTCCACTTTGGCAAAGTAAAACAAAAAAAAAGTGTCATATAATAACCTATCTGTAGCAGCATTGTGTTTAGTGTTCTTTTCTGGGAGCTGTTGGTCCTACCCACACCTGAAAACAAAAAAGAAACTTCCCCAAAGGCCTAGTCAAAGGCCAGAATTGGCAAAGGACAACTTGTGCAATTTAATAGCTTATTTCTATTAATACTTATAAAGAATCCATACTAACACTGCAAAACATTTTGCATACAATCTTGAGATTAATATGATGCTCAATGTGGCTTTTTTTCTTATTAGTATTCTCGTCTATTCCCCAGCTGATCCAGATAACCCACGTTTCCTCCTTGGCAGCCGGCTTTGGATGGCTGTAGCTACCTCAGATATTCAGAACACCACTCACCATCCATCATCCTCCACAAGGTGGCCAGAATGATTCTTCGAACATGCCAACTTAATCCTGTTACTCCTGAAGCTGTACACCTCAGTGCTTCCACACTGCTGAACTGTGGCCCTCCTGGGCTCAGCTCACAAGCCTGATGTGATCAGATCCAAGCCCTCTTCAGCCTGCCTCTCCCCACACTCGCTGCTGACATGCTGTGGGGCCACTTCATCCTCTGGTGGCCTGGACGAGCTCTTCCTCTGCTGCAATGCTTCCTCCACTGCCCTTCACCAGGCCCCTCTGTGCATCTCCTCGTGGTCCCCACCGCCACCTGGCAAGTGGTGCTTCCTACAGGTTGCCTGCATGCACCACACTGACCTCTGGGCGGGCACATGCACATCGGTCTGAATTG
Organism: Chlorocebus sabaeus; assembly: GCF_047675955.1. Taxonomy (NCBI): domain Eukaryota; kingdom Metazoa; phylum Chordata; class Mammalia; order Primates; family Cercopithecidae; genus Chlorocebus; species Chlorocebus sabaeus. Next base: position 2,016,961 of record NC_132929.1, on the reverse strand, counting down.
TAATTATTCCTGCCATGTCCACAACAGCACAGCAAGCTCCTGGTCTTAGATCTGCATGCGAAGCATCTGGCACAGCGCGAGGCACGTGACAGGTGCTCGTGAGTGTTTGCTGCACAGATGTGGGACCCACTAAAGAGGGAAGGAACGACGCTGCTCAGTACGGACTGTTCCAGGACTCCGCACACACACTGACAGGTATGCCTTTCTTTCCAGGAACTCAGGTTGGCACTCTCCACAGATGGAATATGCTGGTTTCAATTTCACACTTCAAATCAGGCATAAAATCATTATATGAAAATCCATGGCACAATGATTCAAACAATTGTCGATCGTTCCTAAAATTGTTCTTATTCAAATTTTATTCACACTTTAATAGGCTCAATTTTGCAATATCCATGGGTAAAAGCTAAGTTTTAAATATTCAGCTTTGAATGACTGACAGCACTACTTAGCAGATATTTATTATCATTCCACACAGTGTTTTAAAATGCCTCGAGGTGTGAACACATTGATCCCTGCATTGTAGCTGTATCGACCGCTGTTTCTGTCGTGAGATAGGTCGTATCATCAGTTTGGACACAGCTATGCTAAGGATGGTCAGCTCTGAATATTAACTTCACAAACCAGTTCAAGAAACCAGGACAACAAGAAAAAGAAGAGAAAGAGTTAAATCCAAAAATTCACCCAGTAACTTATATCACAACCCAAAACTGGCAATTCCCAAACCTGACTGGTCATTAGAACCTGTCTTACCTGTCACTTCTATCAGCTGCTGTCAGTCATCATTTTTCTCCTGGCTGTCTGATGCCTGGCTCAATCGCACAGCATTGGAGAACTTAGTGTCTGAAATATCCATGTGACGAAGATTCAAAGGGGCTGTGACGTAGGAAGATGAGATTGGGACAAGCAGGCATCATTTCAGAGTATCCAGGGACCCAGACAGTCAGGTTTTTAAAAATTGGCAGTTGTACAATCTCTTCCCCCGCCCCACCGAAAGGAATTAGATTTTACTTAGACCACAAATATCTTCTCTTAGGAATACCAAGAGTTCTGTGATTCATGAGCTGTTACATTCTTTCTCTTTAAATCTTCTTTATACATGTACAGGGCCTTTACATACATGCAATCCCTGAGGATTTTCTAGCTACTTCAAAAGGGAGGAAGATTCCTCAAAAGGGAACCCAGAATCGAGGTTGAAAGATGAACTGCTGAGCAACAGAAACACCCTTACTTCTGCAACATGGAGCCTATATTCTAGTGAAGTGCATTGTGCGGACATTCCCAAGATTCTGTTTATTTTATCAGAATGTGTTAAAAAAAAAAAAAAAAGTTAATATTATCATTGTCCCAAAAATAAGGCACTCAAAGGGGACGCAAACAAGATCCTGCTGGGGGTGTGTAGAGGGGAGAACGCTCCAACACTTCAAATGTCAGTAAATACTTCATTCTGCAAGGCTTTCACTCTCCTCCATCCACCCAGGGGTCCCGACCAGCTCTCCTGAGGGGACCTGAAAATACGTGGCTGTTCCAGCTGTGGGAAAGCAGGCAGTGCCGCTAGGTGCAGTAGGTAGGGACAGAGAAGCTGAACCTCCTGTAAGAGTCCAGAATATGCCACCCCAAAATATGCTTCTTTGGCATAATGATAATTTTAAGCTGGTAATTTTGAGAAACTGCAGGCAGGAGAAGCTCTGAAAACAGAGTAGAAGTGGCCCTTTGGAAGGGGAACTTGCATCTAAGAAGGAAATCTCCATTTGTAAGGGTGTCTCCCTGTGGGTACCAGGAAGAGGAGGACTCTGAATCACTCATCAACGGAGAGGCACCCGCTGAAATCTACATAACAAGCCTTATTCTTGCTCCTCCTGGTCACCTCCCCAAGCCAGGCCTCCCCACTCCCTTCTTTCAGCAGAGGATGATAGTTAAGCCAGAATTCAAAGCCACCTCTTTGAGATGTACTCATTTCTCTGGGTATCTCCCAGCTGCACATGGGCACGCATTAATCTTCTGCTTGTTTTTCTCTTGTTGATCTGTCTTTTGTTACAGAGCTCTGTCTCAACTAAGAACTGTAAAGGGTAAAAGGGAAATTATTTGTCCACCCCTGCACTCCTACCCAAGGGAAAGAGCCTGCACCACAAAATATAGAGCCCACCTCAAATGTCCACAGTGCTCCCTGACAGGCATCATAAATCTGATGAGACAGGGCTCCCTGGTGAGTCAGTGGAGACACCAAGAAAGAGCCAGGACCTGCAGGTTTTAGCTGCACCTTCACTGCTCCCAGAGGATGTAGTGGCATCTGAGAACATCAAAGAAAGACCAGCGTCCATAATAGTCCAATTAAAGCTTCCCAATGTGGTCACAGGTTACTTTTCTAACTGTAGCTCCACACCAAGCTCAGTTTTCCATCTACTCAATATTGCTGAGAAAAAAGTTTTACGTTCTTTAAATTGAAATGCAATCCATATTTTTTTTAATGAGCCCCCAGTATACGCAGGTTCCGTGCAATAAATCTTGGCTTACCTCACCTAATTTCCTTTTTTTCTCTTTGCTCAGATACGGTTTGCCCCATCTAGGTCCTCAACAAGGGGGGCTCATTAGAACAACCTGGAGAGCTTCAGTTGGGCTGGGGTGCAGCATGGGTTATCAGGATTCATTCTAAGATGGTTTCAGGAATTGCCAAACTATCCCACGAAAGGGAGACCTGAGCAGCACACCACCAGGATCTCTGGATGGCTGTTTGGGTTGCTTGTGTATAAAAGAGAGAACTTGAGAATGCAGGACTAAGCCATCTCACAAACACTGAGGCCTCCAGTTCGTTATTCTTCTGGGCCAAGGAGGGTCTTGGTGACATAGGCACTCAGATGGAAAACAAACCACATGACATGCTGTGACAATCAAAACTGGCTTCTCACCTTCATTTCTTCTTGGTGGCTGCAGTTGAAGGGGGAAATTCTAAGGCAATTTATTCACTGAGTTTTACGTTAATATTCAGTCCTCGTAATCTGACAGAATTTCAAGCTTGGCAGCATTGGCGTCTTTAAGTATCTTCTTGGCAACACTTTGGATTTTATAGATAGGGAGACCAAGGCCCAAGGCAAAGACATTCATTCAGGAATACCACGGCTGGCCCGGGAAGCAGTCATAGAAATCAGGGTTTTCTGACTCCTCCCATATGCTCTTTCTGCTCCTTCAGATGTGAGTCACTGGATCTGAGGGCTGGGCATCCTTGTTCTGGCTCCCCGTGCCAAAGTCAGCCCTGCCCTCCCCCTGGGTGCCTCTGCTCAGCTGCAACTGTGACTGCCTCTCCCTGCCCCCTGCTTTGCCTCAGGGACCTATCAGCTTCACACTACGTTAGATTGTATCATTCATTTCCCAGGAGAGTGACTTCATTTTAATAATAATACGAAAGCTCTCAACCTTAAGACATTTAGAGTAGCTTCCAAAATGTCACTCAAAAGGGTCTCTTTTCTTCCACTGAGAAGATTCCAAGTTCTGCAATCACGGTAAGCACATTAATAAAGGGGTAGAGGGTAGAGGTCCTGAAGTTTACACAAATCAGAGGAAAAAAATCCATAGAAACATTCCACTCAATTTGCAGAAGATATCTGTCAAACTAATTTTATCATTAGAGTCTTTACAAGGGCACAATATAAAATGATGTGTGCTTTGAACAAGTTATACACATCTTTTAACTTTCCCTACATGAAAATAATTTGAGTCTTTTGAATGTTGTATGCTGCTTAGTTGAAGGCATTCTTTCTAATTCCGCATCCTGGTAAGTGTGGAACTATCTTGGAATATAATCCCTCCCTACCTAGAGTAGTTATTTTCACACTAAGAAATCCTACATTTTGGCATTCATCAGCTGTAATTTTGCAAAGAATGAGCTACCCACATTTAATGTAAGCAAATAATTATCTTCACAAATATGAAGACAGAACGTGCCTGTGCCTGTAGACACAGAGTTGAGCACTCACGGGTGGAAAGTGCAGCCTCTGAAGGGGCCACACCTGGCCTCCCGGCCATGGTCACTGTCCTGATGACTTCTCCTAGAAGTTCTAGTTCACCGACTGTCAGCTGGAAATCTGTACGATTTAACTCAGAAAATAATACAGGTCACCAGGAACGTGAAGAATACACAGGTAAACAGAAATGCTTGTTTTGTGAATGAGGATATCACTGTCTACCACATCTCTCTCTGATTATCCATGAGGCAAACCAAGCCCACGATTCCTGTGCACCATTGTTTTTTCACAGAGAAAAACGTATCAGACACGTGATGTAAAACAACTGTACCAGTGTTCCCTGAATTCCTTTTCTGTGAGAAAAAAAAGAAGGTCATAAACAAGAATGGTAATTGGTTAGCCCCAAGGAATGGGCACCTTCCTGAACAGGGCATCTCACAATTTGGGCAGATTCCTTTTTGGTATTGTTTCCCACGTTTCATTGGCTGCTACAATCCATGTGTACATCACTCTGCTCTCCTGGTTCACAAGCCAAGCTTTTCATATTCATTTCTTGTTACTTATGCAGAGCTCTTCACCCACAACACCCTTCTGCCAGGAACATTGTGCCCATCTTCTAGAAATGTCACTTGTTCCGAAACTCTTCTTTTCTCCTCCATGTAACATAAATCTAACAGTATCAGTGGATTCTCTCTCCTCCTGGGCCATCACAGCTGAGAAATAAAAATGAAACCCTAAAACCCCCAACCAACTGAACGCACCCCCTCTTGGCCAAGGACCCCCTAGAGAAATTGTGGAAGCTGAGTTCTTGGCCATTAGGAGATGCAAGGTCAGAAATGCCTCATGATACCCCCTTTCCCTTGCTAAGCACCTTTCTTCCCAGGGGCTAAACAGAAACCAGCCCTTCTGAAAGACTCCACCACTGACAGCAACCAACTGCCTGAGGCTGCCTCTCCCTTGTACCATTTCAGCAAAACAACCAACCAGCATTCTTTCCTGATAAAGACCACCAACCATGGAGTGGTTGGGGCCAGTCTGCAGCAGGTGTACAGTGAGGGGAACTGCATCCTCTGCTTCACCTTTCGATGTCAGAGGGCTGAAAACTCCCCTGGGATGATAACACACCGATTGTTGAATATAGGTCCCATGGAGAGGCATGAGGCTAACCGCATATATGCACGGTTCTCCTTTCTTCTTTTGTAAATATTCATGACTCCTCCTACAGTGTATTAAATATGCATATTCAGCCATCCCAGTCTGCATAAATTCCTGCTCTCTTTGCCCCTCCCTCAAAGTGTTTGTTTCCAGCTTTTGATGGGAGGCTACACTTCCCAGCCTGTCAGAATGGCCATGCAGGCTGCAACCCTTTATAAGAAATAAAGCTCTCCTTTCCAAATGTATGCCCCTTGACATTCTTCAGTTGACAGAGCCCATGGAGCTCACAATACACTATGTGAATGTTGGACAAGACTTGTCAAAGCAATCGGTATAGTGTCACTTTCTTGAAGACAGATGCCATTTCTAATTAACTGCTGTCCCTCCGTCACAGTGCCCCTCCTTGTACCTAGTGCATTCAACAGGTATCTGTAGAATGAATTGGTTCTTAGGAAAAGGTGCCCTATTCCCTCAAACACACACACAAAAGTCTGGATTTTCATAGCCTTGTGAGGAGTTTCAACTGACTGAATATTTTTCTGGGAAGGTACTAAGCAGCTATAACTTGAGCTGTCTTTTCAGGCTGATGCACAGTCTTAAAGTAAGTTTATAATTCCACCATCCCTCCCCAGAAGCTGTCCCCTCCACCTTCCGCACCTCAGAGGCACATGACCTAAGAAGGCTGGGGAGGACTGTGGTGCCCTTATTGATCCACCCACTGCCTGCCACCTCTCCATCATCCTCCACACACCACATTGGACAAAAGCGCCAATGTTACTTTCTATGAACCTTGACCTCATAGCAAGTAACTGGTCATGATGCTTACATGCAAATTACTTCTAAATTCTTTAATTTTTAATTCTGTATTTTGAAATGATTTCAAACTTTTGAAAATGTTGCAAATCTAGAACAAGTTGACTATCCCTTATTCAAAATGCTTGGGACCATAAGTGTTTCAGATTTGGAGTTTTTTCGCATTTGAGGATATCTGCAAATATATAATGAGATATCCGGGGGATGGGACCCAAGTCTAAACATGAAATTCATTTATGTTTCATATACAACTTAGACACATAGCCTGAAGGCAATTTTGTATAATATTTTTAATAATTTTGTCCATGAAACAAAGTTTGCATATGCTGAACCATCAAAAATCAAAGGTGTCACTATCTCAGCCACCCATGTAGACAATCTGTGGTTGTTCGGCATCACCATCAAAAAACACAGTGAGTAATGCTCATGAGTCTTGGTCCCATGCGGGAGCCTGCTTTGGCATGTCCAGCCTGCACGCGTGTCATTTCACTCCTCACTGTGGGTGTGCTAGTATGGGGGAATCTGGGTGTGCTGGGCATGCACAGAAAGGACATATCACAGCTGGAGGGAGCCGGGAGGGCCATTTGTTCCCTTGGGGATACTGAATGAACTGTATGTTGTGTGCCTGCATTTTGACTGCAACCCATCACATGAGGTCAGATGTGAAATTTTCCGCTGGTTGGTATCATGTCAGCACTAAAAATGTTTCAGATTTTGGAACATTTCCAATTTTGGATTTTTGGATTAAGGATGCTCAACTTGTTTAAAGATTTCCCATATACCATTAGTCTAGCTTTCCAAATGTTAACATCCTACACAACTGCAGTAAAATGATGAAAACTAGGACATCAACGATGGTCTCCTATTAACTAATTCACAAGTCTTATTTGAATGTCACTGACAGTTCCACATTAGTCCCTTTCTGGACCAGGTTCCAAACAAGGATGCACGTTGCATTTAGCAGTCTTCTTGAAGCCTGGACACTTCCTCAGTCTATCTTTGTCTTTCATGATCTTGACACTATTGAGGACATCTGACAAGGTATCCTACAGAATGTCTGCAGTTTAGGATAGCCTGATGTTTCCTCATGACTCAATTCAAGTTACATATTTTTGGCAAATATGTCATAGAGGTGATGCTGTGCCCTTCTTGGTGATCATACAAGTAGGGACACAATGTCTCTTTGTGCCACTGTCAGCAAGGTTAACTTTTACCACTTGGTCAAGCTGGTATCTGCTGGGTTTTTACACTGCAAAGTCACTATTTTGCTTCTCCTTTCGCAATGAAGAGGCATCATGTGGGGAGATATCTTGAGATTGTGCAAATATTTTATTTCTAATTAAAATTTCACACCCGGGAGTGGTGGCTCGCACCTGTAGTCCTAGCACTTTGGGAGGCTGAGGCGGGCGGATCATGAGGTCAGGAGTTCGAGACCAGCCTGATCAACATGGTGAAACCTTGTCTCTAATAAAAATACAAATATTAGCTGGGTGTGGTCACACGCGCATGTAATCCCAGCTACTAGAGAGGCTGAGGCAGGAGAAATGCTTGAACCTGGGAGGTGGAGGTTGCAGTGAGTTGAGATCATGCCACTGTACTCCAGCCTGGGTGACAGAGCAAGACTCCATCTCAGGAAAAAAAAAAAAAATCACTCACCAGTTTTAGCAAGTACTAGTGACTCTCACCTGAAATTTTGGTTATTATGATTCCCATCAAATGACGACTTTCTAATTCCATCATCCTCTATAGTAAGGAAGAGATGACCCTCCGTCCTTAGGTATTTACTTATTATGTATTTATGTATTTAATTATGTATTTGTATCAGTGTGGACTCAAGAATAGTTTATTCTATGAGATACTTTTATTCTATAGGTTTTAGTACAAAACGAAGTCATTATTTTGTTGCTCAAACTGCCCCATATTTGGCCATCAGGAGACCTTTCAACTCTGTTCTATGCTGTTTCAATAAACTCCCAACATTTGTAAGCATTTTCTTACTTTCTGATACTAAAGGATTTTCTAAGCTTACTTTCCCTACCCCAGCCTTGACATCAGGAATTGCTCCTAGAAGCCCTGATTCATTTTACTGGAGGATATTAGAAACCAAGATCAGGAAGCCAGGTGTGCTCATGACTGCTCAAATAATACGCCGTAGCCGGAGCTGGGAGCCCGAGTCCATTTACACACAGCCACATCCACTTCTCTCTCTCTCTCTGCATGTGTATCATAACCTCATGTGCTCACACCAATACCACTGATTCCAACTCAACATCACAAGGTTCATACGAGCCTTAATTATTTCCTTGTTTATCACTCTTTTCTTAGACAAGGAGAAACTTGCTTTTATTATTGAACACACTCACTTATTTACTCACATCTAGAATACAGATAATTTCAGAAACTCTATCACGTACCCCTGTGAGAAACTAACATCCTTACTAACTAGAATACAATACTAGAGTTGTTATTCCCTTCTAGTCAATGGTCAAAAGACTGTTTTTCAAAGTTACCGACATTGATTCTTGATTCTCCCATCCCAGCCCATCCAGATATACTGCATCTAAAGGTAACATTTAAACTGGAAGGCAAGACATTCCTCCAGGGGAACAACTGAGGGATTCTGTCAAATGGCTTATGACAACCTCGCTCTACGAGGCAAGGCTCGCAACTGCATCAATGAGACCAAACCCCAAACACCATCAAAGTTTAAATCTTCCCTCTGAAACAGCACTAGACGGGGAAACAAATGACCAAAGTGTCCCCTCCATGCAGGCATATGGAGACTCCGTCATCTACAGCACCTGCCCTCCACGGCTGGCCTAGGACTGCCCCATTCCAGCACGCACAGAGTCTTTATGGAAAGTAAAGACTGTGTGCTGGAGTGGAAGCAGTGACTCTAAGGACACACATCACTTCTGCTGAAATTCAAGCCCAAGGTCTCACCTATAACTACAACAGAGACTGGGAACGGTGGGTTGGCTCCAGGCCCAAGGGAGAAGACGCCATGGATGAGGTGAGCTGGCCACACAACACACGCTGCCAACACAGAACATTCGTAACAGAGAAATACACTTAAAAGTGCCTTTTCGAAAAGCTCTGATGGTGGTATTCTATGCAGTCACCATTAACGTATTTCATCTTTCATGACATATTTGTTCTAGGACTCTTCTCGGACTTTCAAACTCGAAGGACTCTCATGTTGTTACCTGTATGTTATTTTCCAAAAGATCTCTGGTCCTGTCTAGATATTTCAGCTCATATACCAGCAGCTGGCTTTTATTTCATCCCTTATATAGGCAAGGCTTTGTGCTAAGCAATTTAAATGCATATGGTTACATAAATTAGTTCACACAACACTAAAATGCGCAATGAAAACGTAGCTTCCTGATGCAATTTTTCTCAAGAAGGTCCTGGTTTTGGAGGTATAACAGAAACACCCCTATACTGAGTAAATATGAGTCAAGTCTGACTTAGTAACTTGTAAGATAGATACTTCAACTGTGTTAAAAATATATGTATCATTCAGATCCACTTGCTTTCCCCCATGGCTCTGCAAGTTGGCGTCTGCTGATCTTGCATCAGGAAAGAGGTGTGGGCAAGGGGCCGGGCGCCTCTGGGTTCTCAGTGGTCCTGGCTGCACGGTGTATTCAGACTGCTCAGCTCCCCGTCCTGGAGACCACTGAGCAACCCTGCCTCTGACTGGCCCTTGGGAGCGACATGTAGGTAACAAGCTTAGAACTTTAGTCTGGCAGACCGGTCCACCATCCCTCCCCGGGAGCTGTCCCCTCCACCTTCCACTCCTCAGAGGCTCATGAACCCAAGAAGGCTGAGGAGGACGGTGGTGCCCTTATCGATCCAGCCACTGACTGCCACCTCTCCATCATCCTCCGCACAGTACACTGGACAAAAGCACCAAGCTAATGGCTAGCCTTTTAGAAGGCCTGCAGACTTTGCACACAACCCCTACAGACGAAGCCTTTAAGTTAATCTGGGTGTTTCTAAAGCCTCCATGGATCAGACCCCCAAATTTTCTGTGGATGTGGAAGGTGGGGAACAAAATCTCACTTCTCCCTATAACCCCTTGAGTCAAAAATAGATCATTCATGCTTTCCTTTTTCAGGGCAGAAAGGTTCACAGCGTCTGTTCCCTATGCCCCCAGCAGCCTCCTTCACTTCCTCCAGGTGCACGCTCAGATTCCACCAAGCAGCAGAACCTTCCCTGATGACCACCGGCCCTGCACTCCCTACCTGCCAGGCTCTGCCATGCCCAGCAGCACATGTTACCATCTGACACAATAGATGTTTACTTGCGTGTTTGTTTGTAGTCTGTCTCTCTCTACAGAACATCTGTCCCAGCATGGCAGAGGCTTCATTCTATTCCCTGATGCAACCTCAGTACCTAGAACCAAGTTAGGTGCATAAGAGGTATGCACTAAATATTGTCAAATGAATGCTGAACACATAAATGGCCTGGCCATGTCAGGCAGAAGCAGTATCGTCTCTATACTTACAGGAAGAACACCAATATAGACAAAAGAAATTTAGAAGAAACCTGGCTTTCAAATATTCTAAATTCCTGAGACATCTAGCAAATACTTGTTTTTACAGTCCAAGTGGAGAAAATGTATCATTCTTCTGTTGGGTATATCCCATTTCCTGAAGCCCTGTTGCCCCTGGATTAATTGATAAGACCAGGGCAATGAGACCTACAGGACGGAACGACAGTTTCCCGGTGCGCAGGCACCTCCCCCGGCCCTGCGGATGAACGCGGTCACATCCCGCTGTGGAGAGAAAGAAGAGGAGCTGAAGAGGCCACAGCCTTCAGCCCAGGGCCACGGAGCGAAAGGCCAGGGTGGGGCTGGGTCCTTGGGACCATGATTTTTCCTTTACATTTTAAAGTCATTTTCCCATTTTGGATTGTTTTCTAGGTTTGGTACATATATATTAATGAATTACCTAATGAAAAGTAGTATAATAGAGAAGATCAGAACGGAAGTCGGCGCCAGATGTCCAAGCTGAAATCCTCCATCTAGTTTTTGCTGGTTATGCCATATCGCACAAATTGCTCAACCCAAATACACTTCAGTTTCCTCATATGTGAAACAGGGTTAAGAGTGAATACTTTCCTCAGAGGAGCATTGTAAGCAGCCAATGAACTCACACATATGCAGCCCTTATAATAGAAGCTAACAGGTTACTTTTACCAAGCAATAATGAACACAATTGGGGTTCAACATTTCACCTCACAGGTGTGGTCTTTTCAGCCACTGCTGCAAAGTCTTATTTTCAGCAACACCAGTATTAATGACGCAGGCTCTCTCACTCGCTCTCTCTATTAATCTTTTCAACAAATCAATGACTATTTTCATACAAAGATTATAACTGACATTGATCTCACAGTTCTGTTTTAAAAATGAAATCATTTTATAGAACACATGTGACCTATTAAATAAAATAATGAAAGAAATCACCAAACAACAGTATAACAAAAATAAACATCATGAAGAAAACCAGCAGACACACATACTTACTACAATGGGCATTTTACCTGAAGTTTTCAAAAGACTGCTTCCCATCAGGGAGGCAGCTACTTTTCATTGTATACAACTCTTGCCAGAATCAGATCCTTGTTGAATTCTTGAGTTGAATAAAACCTTTTTGAGGCTGTGCCAGCTCCATGGACCTCACTTTGGAGTCCACGCAGAGGAGGCTGCACCTCGGTGGTTCTTTCTGGTACCCACATGGAAAGCAGAGTAGACACACACCCACACAGAAATGCCAGTGGGGGATGCACGCCAGCAGGAGACCTATTTTTGCTCCCTCCTTTGAAATTCAGCTCAACCAGGAGACTGGAGTTTATAAGACAATGACCTTCCCTCCCTGCCATAATCGTATTCTCACACTCTGCATTTTTATTTCTGCAAGTAATGTTGCACACACTGATACTAACTGCAAATGGTTTATGCCAACATTTAGTAAACAAACAAACACAGCAGAGATGCACAGGAGAGCTGTGAACAGGAAAAAGGAGACCCTGCATACCATTTAGCAGTGTTTTTAAAAAGATAATAAAACAACCTATGCCTCTTCAACAAGGTAAATGTGGCTAAAAGTGAAGATTTAATGATATTTGGGTATCGATTATGTTTATTTCCTGGTAACAAAGTCAATATAAAATTTGGTTAGACAAGACCAACTTCTCACAGATCAAATGACAAAGGCAGATGGATGGACAGAAGGACAGGTGGACGGATGGACAGATGGGTGGATGGATGGATAGATGATGGATGGATGAATGGAAGGATGGACGGATGGATGGATTAATGGATGGACGGATGGATGGATGGACAGATGGATGGATGAGCAGATGGCGAGATAGATAAATAGTACATCTGTGAGTCACACTTCTTATAGTCCAATTACCAGTATGATTATTCATTAACACAAAGACTTCCATCATGTTTAAAGATTCCTAAAAAACAGAAGCTACCTAATAGTAAACACCATATATGGGCAGGGAACAACACTTTGGGAGGCAGAGATGGGAAAACTGCTTGAGGCCAGGATTTCAAGACCAGCCTGAGCAACATAGTGAGACTCCTTTCTACCAAAAAAAAAATTTTTTTGTTTGTTCATTTTTTGAGATCGAGTCTTGCTCTGTTGCCAGGCTGGAGTGCAGTAGTGCGATCTTGGCTCACTGCAACCTCCACCTCCCGGGTTCAAGCAATTCCCCTGCCTCAGCCTCCTGGGTAGCTGAGACAACAGGCGCCGCCACCATGGCTGGCTGTAATCCCGGCACTTTAGGAGGCCGAGGCAGGGTGGATCACGAGATCAGGAAATCGAGACCATCCCGGCCAACATGATGAAACCCTGTCTCTACTAAAATACAATGTTTTCTTAATTAGCTGGGAGTGGTAGTATTGTGCCTGTCATCCCTGCTACTCTGGAGGCTAAGATGGGAGGATTCCCTGAGCCCAGGAGTTTGAGGCTTCATTGAGCTATGATTGTGCCACTGCACTCCAGCCTGAGTGACAGAGTAAGACCCTGTCTCTAATAGAAAAAAAAAAGCCATATATGAAAAACTCACAGTGAACATTACACTCAATGCTGAAAAAATTGAATTTTTCTTCTAAGATCAGGAATGAGGCAAGAGGGCCTGCTTTCACCACTTCTATTCAGCATGGTACTGGAAGTTCCAGCCACAACAATTAGGCAAGAAAAATAAAGGGCTTTCAAATTGGAAAGAAGTAAAATTCTCTCCCTTTATGGATGATATGATCTTTTATGTAGAAAACACTGAAGACTACACACACACACACACACACACACACACACAAATTGTTAGAACTAAAAGATATAAATTAAGCAAAGTAGCAGGATACAAAGTCAATACACAAAAATTACCTGCATTTCTATATTGTAACAATGAGCAACCTGAAAAGAAAGTTACAAAAATAATTTTATTTATGATACAATAAAAAAGAATAATATTTGGGCATAAACTAAGGAGGTGAAAGACATGTATAATAAAAACTATGAAACACTGCTGAAAGACTACAAAGACATAAATAAATAAAAACAAAGTCCATGAATTTGAAGACTTAACATTATTAAGATGTCAATACTACAAACTGATCTACAGATTAAATTCAATTCTAAATCCCAATGACGTTTTATGCAGAAAAAGAAATGCCCATCATAGAACTCACATGGAACCTCCAGGGACCCCTAATAGCCAAAACAATCTTGAAAAAGAACAAAGCTGGAGCACTCACACTTCCCGATTTCAAAACTTACTACAAAGCAACAGTAATCAAAACAATATGGTATTGATGCAAACACAGACACACAGACCAATGGAATAGAACAGAGGCCTTAGAACTAAATGCTGGAATATATGAACAAATGGCTTTTGACAAGGGAGTCAGGACTGCTCAACAGGGAAAGGACAGTCTTTTGAACAAATGGTACTGCATAAGCCAGATATCTACATGCAAAGAATGAAGGTGGACCTTCACCTAACACCATATACAAAAATTAACTCAAAATAGGTCAAAAACCTAAATATAAGCCCTAAAACTATAGGATCCTTTTTCTTTCTTTCTTTCTTTTTTTTTTTTTTTTTTTGAGACAGAGTTTTGATCTTGTTGCCCAGGCTGGAGTGCAATGGTGCGATCTCGGCTCAACATAACACAACCTCCACCTCCTAGGTTCAAGCAATTCTCCTACCTCAGCATCTCCAGTAGCTAGGATTACAGGCACGCACCACCACACCCAGCTAATTTTTTGTGTTTTTAGTAGAGACAGGGTTTCTCCACGTTGGTCAGGCTGGTCTCAAACTCCCGACCTCAAGTGATCCGCCTGCCTCGACATCCCAAAGTGCTGGGATTACAGGTGTGAGCCGTCGGGCCCGGCCAAAACTACAGGACTCTTAGAAGAAAACCCATGGCAAAATCTTCCCAACATCATATTTAGCAGTGACTTCCTGGATATGACATCAAACGCACAGGCAACAAAAGAAAAAAACAGACAAACTGAATGTAATCAAAACTTTTAAAACACTGCACCGTCAAAAAACACTATCTGGCTGGGTGAGGTGGCTCATGCCTGCAATCTCAGGACTTTGGGAGGTTGGGGCTGGAGGACCATTTGAGTCTAGGAGTTTAAGGATACAATGAACTATGGTCACAACACTGCACTCCAGCCTGGGCAACAGAGTGAGACTCTGCCTCAATAACAAAAAACAAAAAACAAAACAAACAAAAAGCCTGGTGTAGTGGCTCATACCAGTAATCCCAATACTTTGGGAAGCCAAGAGAGGAGGATTGCTTGAATCCAGGAGTTCAGAACCAGCCTGGACAACACAGCAAGACTCCATCTCTACAAAAAATTATCTAGGAGTGGTGGTGTGTACCTGTGGTCCCAGCTACTTGGGAGGATGGCTTGAGCCCGGGAGGTTGAGGCTGCAGTGAGCTGTGATTGTGCCACTGCACTCCAGCCTGTATGACACAGTAAGAACCTGTCTCAAAATAAAATAAAAACCCTATCAGAGTAATAAGACAACCCACAAAATGGGAGAAAAAGTTTGCAAGTCATATATCTGATAAAGGATTGATATCCACGATATATAGAAAACTCCTAAAACTCAACAACAAAAAACAAACAACCCATTTCAAAAATGAACAATGGACACAAACAAGCATTTTTCCAAAGAAGATACACAAATGGCCAATAGCACATGAAAAGATGCTCAACGTCATTCATCATTAGGGGACCACAAATCAAAACCGCAATGAAATACTACCTCACACCCAATAGAACGGCTACTAACAGACAAAGAGAAAATAACAAGTGTTGATGAGGATGTGAAGAAATTGGAATGCTTATGCACTGTTGGTGGGAATGTAACATGGTACAGCCACTGTGGAAAACAGTGTGGCCTTTATAAAAAAATTAAAAGTAGCATTACCATGTGACGTAGCAATGCCACTTCTGGACAGAATTCCAGCAACTCCACTTCTGGGAATCCCACCCAGAAGAATGGAAAGCAAGGTTGCAAAAAGATAGCTGTACACCATGTTCATAGCAGCACTATTTACAATAGCTAAAATGTAGCAGTGACCCAGGAATCCATCCACAGATGAATGCATAAACAAATTGTAATATATCTATAGAAGGGAATATTAGTCAGCCTTAAGCTGGAAAGAAATTCTGGCACAAGCTACAATGTGGATAAACCTTGAGGCCATCATTCTAGGTGAAAGAAGGCAGTCATGCTAGGCCCAGTGGCTCATGTCTGTTTAACACCAGCACTTTGGGGGGTCAAGGCAAAAGGATCACTTGAGCCCAAGAGTTTGAGACCAGCCTGGGCAATATAGGGAGACTCCATTTCCACAAAATAATAAAAATAAAAAATTAGTGGGGGATGGTGGCACATGACTGTGGTCCCAACTACTTGGGAGGCTGAGGCAGGAGGATCACTTGAGCCCAGGAGGTTGAGGCTGCAGTGAGCTATGACCGTACCACTGCACTCCAGTCTGGGCAACAGAGAGAGATCTTGTATCAAAAAAAAAAAAGCTAGTTACAAAAAGACATATCCTATATAATTCCATTTATATGAGATCCTAGACAGTAAAAATCACAGAGGCAAAGTTGGGTGACGGCTGCTAGGGACTGAGGGGAGAGGTGTGTGGAGTTATTATTTAATATACGCAGTTTCAGTTTTACAAGCTGAAAAGCATTATGGAGAAGAACAGTGGTAATTATTCCACAAAAGCGCAAATGCACTTAATGCAACTAAACCGTACACTTTAAAATGGTCAAGATGGTAAATTTTATGTGTTTTACCTCAATAAATGTAAATAATAATTTTTTAAATAAGTTACTTACATAAGGCACTATCACTGGCAGAGTTACATAAAGTTATTTTCCCATTAGTATAAAGCAGACAAGAAATACACTCTTCAATAATATGATAAAATTATAAGGCATAACTTGCGCTTCCTTTTAACCTGAGGTAAATGGTTAACAGTTTACAGGGAAGGAAATAATAAAACATGACAGAAATTGCTGTCTTGAGGACTACTCCTTCCGAAACTGTTAGCTAAATGTTTGTATCAGGCAACTTCAATCCGGAGTCTGAGGAAAGCATATTGCAATGTCACTCTGTGGGCCGCCCCTCGGCACCGTGAGCCGGGCAGCGCAGTGGAGGCCGAGCTCCTGCAGGACAGGCCAGCATTCCAGCTTCCGTGGGGTGAGGCGCTGCAGGGCTGTGGACGTGGAGCACAGGGCAGCTTTGTGACCTGAGAAAGGAACTCACTAGAATGTGTTCCATTTCCACATCACACAATGGGGGTTCTTGTGAGGACGAGCAGGTAGCAGGTCCCCACGGAACACTGACTGAATGAGTCCCTAACTCAATGGCCACAGGCCTGGACAGGGAGAGGGGCCAAAGGGGTCCGAAGTTACTGGGTGAATGGGAACATCCTTAGAGGCAAAAGTCACCGGCACTTCCCAGGTTAGGTCTGCAAAGAGTGCATTTTCCAATAAGGAGGGCGGCTGGCAAAGCACAGCCTTGTCCCTTTGGGTTTAACCTCCTTGATTTTCCCTCTTAGCCTCCTGTGGCACCATCAGGCCTCCAGGGACACCACCGCCCTCTGAAGTGCTGTCAAAATGAGAGAAACTCTCTAGGTCTGTTCCAGAGAACACAGCTGAGGCCACTGCAGCTTCCCCCTCCGTGATCTGTTAGTGAGATACTGACTGGAAAAGCAGACCCCGTCTGTGTGATTCTGGTGCATGCTTCAAAAGGCTGGGACCTCAATCGCAGCAATGACTCGACAGCCCAGGGAAGCAAGAACTCACTGTGCAAAACAAGACTGAGCATGGAAAACAAGAGCGCTGCACAGTCAACCACTAAAGTGATTTGAAATCGGGTGTGTTTTGTTTCTTTGACTACATCAATGAAAACATTTTCACCAAGGTAAAAACTGAAACTAAGGAGGAATGTCGAAGGACAATGAAGGAGACTCTTCGGGTCCGTTCTCAGGCCCCTGCTATGTGTGTGCTCACTGAACGTCTTCGGGACGGGGGCTGGAAAAACAGATTGTAAAAGATAGAACATTTGAAAAATAATAAAGTACACAGAATAAACCAAAAGAACTTCCTGTAATCTATCCAGGTGGAAAGTCAGTATTTTAATTTACTATAGTGTGTGTGTGTGTGTGTGTGTACAAAACGGGATAATGGGGTTAAAATAAAATCGACTATTTTATATATACAAGAGCTGACCCTGGGATGTGGACAGGGTACCACCGTCCAGCCTAGTTTTTATATATACACACACTAGGGGATCATTCTGTTCATACACTTTCATATCATACTTTTTTACTTAATGTTATGTAAACATTCTCCCATAAGGAAATAGTTCTGAAGATGGGAATTTTTATTGGTGTATAATATTCCATCATTTCAATATACAATTACTTATTGGACATTGAGTTTGTTTCTCCTTTCTTGCTACTAAAACTACAAAGTGGCACGAGCCTTTGCCTAAGTTCCTGAATGTTTCTGTGTGGTTGATTGCTGGAAGAGAAATTACTAGGCAAAGGTTACCAACTTTTTGAAGAGTCTTCGGCTTATGTTGTGTTTTCTTGATGTTGTTGTTCTTGTTGTTGTTTTGTTTTTTGAGATGGAGTTGTCTCCTGGGCTGGAGTGCAATGGCGTGATCTCGGCTC
Source organism: Chlorocebus sabaeus (assembly GCF_047675955.1). NCBI lineage: Eukaryota > Metazoa > Chordata > Mammalia > Primates > Cercopithecidae > Chlorocebus > Chlorocebus sabaeus. The sequence continues at coordinate 1,998,802 of NC_132929.1, read as the reverse complement.
AGTGCAACCTCTGCCTCTCAGGTTCCAGCAATTCTCCTGCCTTAGTCTCCCAAGTAGCCGGAATTACAGGCACCCACCACTATGGTTGCCTAATTTTTGTAGTTTTGGTAGAGACGGGGTTTCACCATGTTGGCCAGGCTGGTCTAGAACTCCTGGCCTCAGGTGATCCACCTGCCTCAGCCTCCCAAAATGCTGGGAGTACAGGCATGAGCCACAGCACCTGGCCAGTCTTGGGCTTATTGACAAAAAGCATGGATTTCTCTTTCTATCAGCGGCACCTCAGAGAACCTTTGTCCCTGTCTCCTCCTTGTCTTCTCTGAGAATTCTAATTCCTTTTTTGGCTGAAACTATTTAAAAAGACCTCAACAAACAACACAAAATATTGGCAGGAAAGCTAAGCTTGTGGTGGATGCTCTCACACACCGAGACTGCAAACCGCAAGGACTGGCTCTCACAGCGCCCCTGCCTGGTCATCCCCTTCTTTGTATTTAACCTTCCTTCTGTAACTGCACCTGTTGTCACCACCTCCCATCCTACCTTGGAATTCCCTCCCAGACAACATGTAACTTTGCTGCAATCAGGAGATAGGCTAAGTCTCATTTCCAGGAGGCCCAGGGCTCGCTCTCCGTCCACATTTCCTGGCTCCCTGAGCTATCTCAGCCTGAGGGTTAGACGGATTTATCCATGAGAAATTAGCCATATATCTTAATAAAACAGAAACAATTACATAACAGAGGAAGAGAAAGTGGGTTTTCACATTTGATGAGGTAAACAGAAAAAAGGGGGAAGAAGGACCGAGGATGTATTCAGCATGTGCAGTTTTCTCTCCTAACAATATGTCTAATTTAATTCCAACAACAACCGTGACAGATAAGGTGAATGTGGGCTTAGAGAAGGTTCACCGTGGCCCACGGGGACCCAGCTCATCACTGCCTGCTGCTGATGCTCCATGGAGTCCTAGCACAGCGGACGCTGGAGGCAGACAGGGCACCTCTGTCCAGCCTCGCCCAGCCCAGCCCTGTCTGCTCTACTTGGCCGTCCTACATCACACTCAGTAAGGTCAGTGTCTACAGAAACCCACACCAGCTTGTTCTCAATCAACAGCGACGTCTGGCCAAGTAGATACCACTCTGCGCGCCTTATTCCCGTTTCTGCTTGTGTCAGAAATGCGAGGAGAAGGAATAGTTCACTTTCTTAAAAATCCAGACAGCTTTATCCTTATTGACAAAAATTACTTGTTGATGGCATATGGTTGCTCCGATCTGGTTGCTGGGAAATAGGAATCTATGAAGGGATCAGCAGGTGTTCAGTAAATATTTGCTGAGTGAATTAATGCATTAATTAATTCACCTTTCTATACCAAATATTCCGGATGCAAGGAGGGCCGACGCGGCAGGCAGGATGTGTGTTCCTTTTCTCATTGTCCAGGTATTTCTGAATAACAAATACGTGGTGTGCCTAGACTATAAATTTGGAAAAACGAAGTTTGAAAACTTATTAGAAAAAGACTTTTATTGATACATAATAGCTGTGCATATTTGGGGGTATATGTGATATTTTGATATGTTCACATCATGTGTACAGATCCAATCGGGATAACTGGAATATTCATCACTTTTCCTAATTGGACTATCCATCGTTTATCTTTCCTTTATGCTAGGAAAAGAATTTATAAAAGAGAAAACGGGATAATGGGGTTAAGATAAAATCCATTCTTATCTTCAGAAAACAAAAGAGGCTGCACACAAGAGATTTGCTGGAGCCTGCCTCTTAACAGAGACCGTTCCACTTCCCGCCGTGCCACCTGCAGGAGCCGCTCCTTTGTCTCTGTCTCCAAGACCCCCTTGCTTTTAAACAACTTGTCAACAAAACAATCTTCCTCCAAGCCGGTGTGGGTATCACCACGCTCTTGCTGAAATCGCAACAATCGGCAGCTTCCCAGGGCTGCTCAAGTGACTGGAGACCCCCCCACCATCCCCATCCTCAGTGTGCCGGGCGCCAGGCTCGGTGGGCAGGCAGCGGAGCTAGGCCGCGGTCTCCGTTCTGCAGGAACGGGAAGCCCAGAGGCCACACGCTCCAATGAGCCAACACTCAGGATACATCGTGAAAAGTGCAGCTGAAGTGAACGCAGGGCTCACGGGCACGAGCGGGCAGGAGTAGTGATCAATCCACCCCGGCTGACTGGGAGAGGGGCTTTACTGTGAGGGGGAAGACAGGCTGGCTCTTCAAGGACCAAATACCGCCAAGCAGATGACAAGCACGCTACAGTGAGGACCTGGGGACTGGGCTGTGTTCCTGGCAGGAGAAATGGCTCAAGGATCACCTGCATCTGACGTCCACAGTGGCCCGAAAGCACCTGGTCCCCTCACTGGGTCTGTCTTCTCCTCCTCCTCTGGAGCACCCGAGGGACCAGGACAACCTCCCTCTGTCCCGTGGGCACCCCAGGAAGCCTCCCTCTCTCCACAGCTGGGGCGTGGCTCTCCCTCCTTGGAATCCTCACAGGACTTTTCCTAATCTGTGCTGTGAAGCACATTCACGGTATCAGGCAATCGGAGCCACATCTAACGTGATGGCCAGTTTTGGTGGCCCCACGTTGTCCAGGACAGCCTCGGCCACTCCTGCTTGTCCCAGCAGAGTACTAAGAACATACTCTTTCACTCTGAGTCTGCTGGTGTGCACAATATGCTGTAAGACTCCTCCCAGGTTCCCCAACACACACAGGCACTTCTGGAAGTACGTGGAAGGGGAGACGGCGGGAGCGGCACACAGCCAAGTTAGGGAGCCGACTCAGAGTCAGAATTTCAGATGGGCCAGGAGAACTCACAGAGTGCCTCGGTTTCCTCACCTGTAGAATGGCAGGATGGGCAAGGGAGGAATGAGTGTGTGTGTTTGTGTGTGTGTGTTGACACCAGTACTTTACACAAGCACATAGCAAAAAAATTCCTATATGGACTTTATCTTGGGTTACTTCCTTCTCTTTTTAATCTTTCCTTCCTTGAAGTACCAAGGTTAGGGTCAGAGTGGAAAATGTACAAGCCTTGTATGAACTGAGTTCCCCATTATATGATGAATAGTTGCTTTCAGCGATTTCTACACATTCTTCACAGAGAAGAAAAAAGGAAAATAAATACGGTAGCCTTTCCATTGGGTACAGTGACATTACCAATGACAAGAGACCCATCACAGTCTGCTGGGCCAGTGTCTCTATCTCCATTAAAAAAAAAAAAGATCTTACACACATACACACGTAAGCAATCTGTAACTTCATCTCCCTGACACCTCCCAAAAGAGCTAAACGCACAATCCTTCTTGGCCATTTCCGGTTTACATACATTTACTTCTAAATTCACGTCCATCCTACATACGCTGGGTTTTGCAAATATTTATGACTGCAGCACCACGTGGCTGTATAACCTCATTTTTGTTTGTCTGTTTTTTGGAGCTAAGGTCTCACTCTGTCACCCAGGCTGGAGTGCCCTGGTAGGATCACTGCAGTCTCAAACTCCTGGGCTCAAGCGATCCTCCTGCCTCAGCCTCCCGAGGAGGTGAGCCTACAGGCATGCACCACCATGTCTGATAATCTTTTTAATTTTTTGTAGAGATGGGGGTCTTGCTATGTTGCCCTGGCTGGTCTCAAACTCCTGGTCTCACGAGATGCTCCTGCCTTGGTCCTCCTCACTCTTTGGAGAGTTGTACCCAACTGTCTGAGAGTATTTATGCTAATTTAACCAGCCTTTCCTACTATGAGTATTTGCAGTTCTAAAGGACACAATTAGAATCCCTGTAACAATCATGTAAATATTTTCGGAGGAAAATCCTCACAATGCAATTTCTGGGTTAAAAGTATGCGGTTTTTTATACTGGCCCCTTATGCACTCCTACGTGACATTTTTCAGAAGCACATTTTCTCATATCTTTAGTAATGCTGCGTGAAAAGTGACTTATCCTCATGTCTCTCTAAGCATATCATCGATACTGCCTGCCTCCCCGTTACCACTATCCATGTTTCTCCTAGAGTTTGCCTTTTGGGTCCTTCCCAGGACTGGCTCTCTGATGTCTCTGAAGCCTGGGAGTCCTTTTACCACATTGGATCTTTACCCTTTGGCGTGAATACTGTCCCACCCATTCTTTACCCAATTGTTAGTTTCAACTCTATTCTTCCTTAGTTTCTGGTCTATGATGTATTGAAAAAACAAAAATAAAATAAAAAGCCTCTCCTACTCTACGATTATAACTTATATTCAAGATGTGGTCCAAATATTCGTTTACGTTTTCTCCCAAGTCCTTTTAAATGTGCAAACTTTTGCTCCCTCAGATATTTTATACATGGCATGAGATAGAAAATTGTGTCTAATGCTTTCACCCAACACCTTAAGGAGACTATCCCCTTGCCGAGGCTTGAAGCACCATCTTTGTTACCTGTCTAAATTCCCATGTACAAATGTGTCTGCTACAGGACTGTCTTTTCTCTTCCGTTGACTCACTGCATCATCCTGCTGCAACTGACCTGCCCTCATCTCCAACTGCTTTTTAAATGCTTAAGGAAAGCCCTATAATTCATCTTTTTCTCCCAAACCTTGTTATTCTCACCCATGTATTCTGTCCCGTGAACTTTATCAATTTATCAAGTTCTTGCCAAAAGTTATAATTCCAACTGGAATTTTATCTTACATGTTAATTTGCAATGATTAGGATCTATACAACAAGCCTCCTCACCTTATCATTAGACATTACAGTTTCTGTACTTTTTTTTTTTTTTTTTAAGACAGTCACCCAGGCTCTGTCGCCCAGGCGGGAGTGCAGTGGCAGGATCTCGGCTCATTGCAACCTCCGCCTCCCGGGTTCAAGTGAGTCTCCTGCCTCAGCCTCCTGAGTAGCTGGGATTACAGGCATGTGCCACCACGCCCAGCAAATTTTTGTATTTTCATTAGAGATGGGTTTCACCATGTTGGTCAGGCTGGTCTCGAACTCCTGACCTCGTGATCCACCCGCCTTGGCCTCCCAAAGTGCTGGGATTACAGGTGTGAGCCACCACACCCAGTTGGAATTTATCTTTCTCCATGAAAGCAGCACACATGAAATGGACAACACTCTTTTCTTCTGCCTCCCATCTCTACTCTTCCCACAGCCCCTAACACACTCCTCAGCTCTGCAGGAGAAAGATTTCAGGTAGGAGTTGAATCCCAGTTCCACACAGGCTGCATGGCTTGGAGCAATTGACTTAGTCTCTGAGTGTTCTACTGTGACAGATGGCTGTTGTTATTTAACCATATAATCTTTTACTCGACATAAATTGTAGGCATCTGGATATTGGTATTTATTATTGTAAATATTTTTCAAGTCAGAATGGTGCCAGAGTACAGCTAAGTGTTCACATAAAGGTTTCATTAGATCAACGGATAGTCTACGGCAGAGTGAAGAAAATCCAACATTGTGCCGAAGGTGAACATCATTAGTTTTTCTGTACGTTTTGTTACTGAGCAAAATGTAATCTGACAGCCTTAATAGGAAAAGGCCATTTTCTGTCATTGCAGTGATTGTCTTCCCCATCTGCTGATCACCTCTCTTTATGAACACTTACCTTGCACCAGTGGCATTCCTACCGAGGAACTGACTCCGAGCTGTGATTAGATCGGTCACCAGAGATGAATGCCTACGCACACAAATATCAACAGCAGTTTGTGTGCTTTGAGCACTCATCTCTAAGAAATTCATTTCAGATTTCTTTAAAACAAATTTATGTCTCAACTCTTCCCACTAATTAGGAAGGAGAATGCATGTACAAATGGGGAAGGAAGCTAGGGAAAAAGAACGGGACCAGTCACCCCAAAACAAAGTCTTACGTACTTAATTCCCCTCCCAGTGTGACCAACATCGTGTCTCCCACTAAAACACCAGCCAAGCTTCACACAAACTAGAGAGAAGGAATTTTACACAGGGTGAGGTTTTCTGAGTGAGGCATATAAAAATAGCACAATCTACGTGCTCTTATCCATGCAATTCAGCATGGTTCAGGACACAGCAGTTGAGTAATTGCATTTGATATTAAAATCAAGCATGAAAATTCTCAGATATTTCACTTAAAAAATTAGATAGGCTGTATAAACATTTAACTAATTTTGTAACTACCATGCCTTTTGGTTTTGTAATTTTTAAAAATTTAAACTATGCTTCCTTATTGAAATAAAGAGTTATTAACTACAGCAGCAACCGTTTTCAACTTAACTCATCAGCAATAACAGAAACTTTTTTTTTTTTTAGACAGAGTCTTGCTCTGTTGCCCAGACTGGAGTGCAGTGGTGCGATCTCAGCTCACTGCAACCTCAGCCTCCTGGGTTCAAACAATTCTCCTGCTTCAGCTTCCCAAGTAGCTGGGATTACAGGCGCCTGCCACCATGCCCAGCTAATTTTTGTATTTTCAGTAGAGACGAGGTTTCACCATGCTGGTCAGGCTGGTCTTGAACTCCTGACCTCAGGTAATCTGCCCACCTTGGCCTCCCAAAGTGCTGGGATTATAGGCGTGAGCCACTGCATCCGGCCAATAACAGAAACTTTCATTAAAACTTGAATAATCAGTATCAAACTCAGGACATCAAAAATCATATTTTCAATTTTCAAGTTATATCATCAAGAAAATTTTTATTTAGTGACATTTATTTATATAAGTGTATATGTGTGTGTTTGTGTATTAAACCATTCTTGATTGTTATAAAGAAATACCCGAAACTGGATAATTTATCAGGAAAAGAAGCTTAATTGGCTCACAGCTCCACAGTCTATGCAAGAAGCATAGTGCTGCAGAGGCCTTGGGGAGCTTTTACTCATGGTGGATGCTGAAGTGGGAGCAGCACATCCCACGGCGAGAACAGGAGCAAGAGAGTGAATGGCAGGGGGAGGTACCACACGCTTCGTGTAAACAACCAGATCTCTGAGATCTCACTCACTCACAGCCATGAGGACAGCACCAAGTCATGAGGGAATTCGTCCCCGTGACCCAAACACCTTCCGCCAGGCCCCACCTCAACACTGGGGATTACAATTCCATGTGAGATTTGGCAGAAACATGTATTCAAACTATATCAGTAGGTTTTCAGAAAGTTGAACATTTGTTTAATTTTGAAAAAAAATAAATTCATAAGAAGTTGTAAAAAAAAAGATTGTACTGGGAGGTTCCATACCCAGTTTTCTCAGTGTTTACATCGTGTATAACTATAGTACAATATCAAAACCAGGAAAGTGATATGGTACAATCCACGACCTCATTCAGATATCACCAGTATTTCACGCGCTCATGGGAGCATATGCATATGGGGGCAGGAATAGCTATAGGTCTATGCAATTTTATCGTCGGCGTAGACTCCCTGCAGCCTTGACCTCCTGGGCTGAGTTTTTTTCTCACACCACAAGGCTCCCAGTGCCACCTTCTTTACCCACACCTCTCCTCCACTGGCCTCCACCATCTTTAATCACCGGCAACCACTAATGTGTCCTCCTTGTCTCTAATTGTATTATTTCATAATAACTATGTAAATAAAATAGTGTGTAACCTTTACGCTTAATAAGCATAATTCCATGAGCTCCATCCAAGGTGTGTCTGTATCAATAGTTTCTTTTGATAGCTGAATAGAATTCCACGGTGTGAATGCACCATAGTCTGTTAAATGATTCACAACGTTAGTTTGTTTCCAGTTTTTGGCTATTGAAGATGCTGTGAACATTTGTTTATGGGTTTTTGTGTGACTATTGGTTTTCATTTCTCTGGGATAAATGCCAAAGAGTGCAATTGCTGGGTTGTAAGGTAACTGCATATTTAATTTTATAAGAAACTGCCAACTTATTTTCCAGAGTGGCTGTATGATTTTCTAATTTCCACCAGCAATGTAGGAGTGATCGATCCAGTTTCTCTACATTCGAGCCAGCCTTAAACAGTGTCACTTTTTTTTTTATTATTCTTACAGCCATTCTGATAGGTGCTTAGGAATATCTCATTGTGGCTTTTTTTTTTTTTTTTTTTTTTGCATTTTGCTAATGGCTAATGATATTGGACATTTCTGCATGCGCATATTAGCCATCTGTATATACTCTTTCCTGAAATCTCAGCGCATATATTTTGCCCATTTTCTGACTGGATTGTTTGTTACTGCTGAATTTTGACAATTTTTTATATACTCCAAGTTCTTTGTCAAATGCATGGTTTGCAGATATTTTTTCTAAGTGTACAGAGTCTTCAGAGTCTTTTGTAGAACAAATGTTTTAATTTGATGAGGTCCAGTCTACCAATTTTTCCTTTTATGAATCATGCTTCTGGTGTTAAAGTTAAGAATCCTTCTAGCTCCATGTCCTAAAGACTTTTTTATGTTTTTTTCTGAAGTTTTACATTTTACATTTAAGTCCATTTTTTGTGTGGATTTTGTGTAAGTCCGAGGTTTAGGTCAAAGTCATCTGCCCATCACTATTGTTATAAAGTCACTCCCCTGAACTGTTTTGGAATCTTTGTTAAAAATCAGTTGGGCAGCCTGGCAGGGTGGTTCACGTCTATAATCTCAGCACTTTGGGAGGCCGAGGCAGGTGGATCATGAGGTCAGGAGATCGAGACCATCCTGGCTAACACAGTGAAACCCTATCTCTACTAAAAATACAAAAAATTAGCCAGGCGAGGTGGCGGGTGCCTGTAGTCCCAGCTACTCGGGAGGCTGAGGCATGAGAACGGCGTGAACCCGGGAGGCGGAGCTTGCAGTGAGCTGAGATCACGCTATTGCACTCCAGCCTGGGCGACAGAGCGAGGCTCCATCTCAAAATAAATAAATAACAAATAAATAAATAAATAAATAAAAATCAGTTGGGCATATTTGTGAGGGTCTATTTCTGAATGGACTATTCTATTCCATTGATTACTGTGGTTATGTAGCAAGCATAACCATTGTGCGGAATGTTCCCCCACACTGTCCTCCCAGACTGGGCTTCTCCTCAAATTGATCTATAGCTTTTATGCAATCCCTGTCTTCAGACTTCAATATAAATCCCCTTCTCCCAGACTTCAATATAAATTTTAGAGTATATTTGTCTATGTGCACAAAAATCCTTGCTAGGACTTTGATAGGGATTGCACAAAAGCTATAGATTGATTTGAGGAGAACTGACATTTTGCTATGGTGAGTCTTCCGATTCATGAAAATGGGAAGTGTCTCCATTTAGTTAGGTCTTCTTTCATTTCTTTTAACAGCATTTAGCAATTTTCAGCATACAGTTTCTACACTTGTTATTAAGTTTATACCTAAGTACTTCATTTTCTTACAGTGATTCTGAATGTTACATCTTTATTTTAATCTCAGTTCCCACGTTTGATTTTAGTATATAGATATGATTGATTTTGTGTTGATCCTGTATCCTGTAATCTTGTTTAATTCACTTATCAGTTCCAGAAGTTTTTACATAAATTCTTCGGCATTTTTTATGTGGATAACCATGTCAATCAGAGACTGTTGTATTTCTTCCTTTCCAATCTGTGTGCTTTGTATTTATCATCTGTGCTTTACTTAAGTAGCTAAAATTACAGAAGTGAAAGTGGACATCTTTGCCTTGTTAACAATTGGGGGAAAGCATCCTGTCATTCACCTTTAGCTATAATGACAGCTGTAGGATTTTTGTAGATTCACTTTAAAAATTAAGGAAATTCTCCCCTATTCCTAATTTGCTATCATGAATGGGCACCATATTTTTCAAATGCTTTTTTCGTCTACAAATTTTCTTATTTAGCCTATCAATATTGTGTATACACTGGTTGATTTTCAACTCTTGAACCAGCCTTGCACACCTGGAATAAATCACACTCGCTCATGGCATATAATTCCTTGGAGATATTGCTGGCTTTGATTTGCCAATATTTTGCTCAGAATTTTTGTGCCATTGTTCTTGAGAGATTTTGTTCTCTGATTTCCTTTGTACACTATCTTTCTTCCTGGTATCAGTGTAATACTTGTTTCATAAAATTAGCTGGGAATGGTTCCCTCCTCTTCCATTTTCTAGAGGAGACTGCAGAGAGATAGTAATAATTCTTCTTTAAATGTGCCATAGAATTCTCCAGCGAAATTATCTGGGTCCAGAGATTTCTTTTTTGGGAACTTCTAATTACAAATTCAATTTCTTTAGTCATTAATGGATTACTCTGATTCTCTACTTCATCTTGGGTATATTTTAGTAACTTCTGTTTTTTAAGGAATTGCTCTATTTTTTCTAAAGTGTTGAATTTACATGTAAAAAATTGTTCATGGTATTCCCTTATTTTAAGTGCATGTGGGATGCGTAGTGATAGCTTCTGTTTCATTCCTGACATTGATGTCTTTCTCTTTTTATTTTTGTCCATTTATCAAATTAATTGATCGTGGAGGGCAAGATAAAAATTTTTATTTAACTTTCTCTATTGGTTTTTGTTTTCAATTTCATTTATTTCTTCTCTTATCTTTATAATGTTCTTACATCTGCTTAGTTTGGGCCGGGTACAGTGGCTCATGCCTGTAATCCCAGTACTTTGGGAGGCCACGATGGGCAGATCACTTGAGACCAGGAGTTTGAGACCAGACTGGCCAACATGGTGAAACCCGGTCTCTACCAAAAATACAAAATTTAACCTGGCGTGGTGGTGTGCATCCGGAGTCCCAGCTACTTGGGAGCCTGAGGCAGGAGAATCACTTGAACCCAGGTGGTGGAGGTTGAATGAGCGGAGATAACGTCACTGCACTCCAGCCTGGGCAACAGAGTGAGACTCTATCTCAAAATAAATATAAACAAATAAAAATAAGACAAAATCATCTGCTTGGTTTGGGTTTGTTTTGATCTTCCTTCACAAGTTTTTGAGGACTTAAATTTGAGAAGTTTTTTTTTTTTCTTTCTTTCTTTCTTTCTAAGTGTTCAGTGCTACAATGTCCGCATCAATACTGGTTTAACTGTGTACTCCAAATTTTGATACGCTGCATTTTCATTTTCATTCAGTACTATGTATCATTTTATTTTCTTTGAGATTTTCTCTTCGACTTACAGATACTTAAAAGTTTATGGTTTAACTTCCAAGTGTTTAGTGATTTAGTGTTTTCTTTCTGTCATTGATTTCTAGTTTGACTTCACTATACCTAGAAAACATAAACTGTATAATACTAACATTTTAAATGTAGTAGGGTTTTTTAAGACTCAGTATGGTTTATCTTGGGAAATGCTCTCTGGGCAGATGAAAAGAATGTTTATTCTGCTTTTGTTGTTTAAATGTTCTATAAATGTCAATCAAATCCTGTTGACTGATGATAGTGTTTGGTTCTTCTGTATGTTGGGAGCACATCCTCCTGTTTCTACTCAGTGGTGGGTGAAAGATTAGCTCCTAGCTTGACTACCGAAACCACGAGGAGGAAGTGCAAGCAGCTTTTAGTTGGCATTTGGCTGGAGTAGGGTAGGCATTATCGAAAAGTTTTTTGTGCTCTTAGGCCATCTTTTTCCTGGTCCTTTGGTGGAGGCTTTTTTGTTGGGGGGGGTGTGTGTGTGTCTGCTTGTCAGCAGTGTCAGGTTGCAGTCTTCCCAGAGCAGTGTCTGGGACACGTGAAAGGCAAAAAGAAAACCTAAGGAACTCAACGCAGCATCATTCCTTGAGTCTTGAGGTTCTCAGGCAAGCTGCCTTTCTTCAGATTCTTCCTGTGTTTATTTGTTGTGTTACGGCCAGAGTTTTGTGTTCCAGGAGGAAGGACCTGGGAGAAATGACACTACTCCATCTTGGCCAGAATTGGAAATCTGTTTAGAAACATTTTTTAACTGTTTCTATTCTGCTTCCATTTCTTCTTCCCCTGTGTCTTCACGCCTTTTGATTGTATCCCTGCTTCTAAGCACCTTCAACAGAAAGAAGGCTGGGAAATTAAAGGAGTTGGAATTCAAATCAGTCCATGTTGCTACTCATTAGCAACTCTAGGAGAGGTTCAGTGAAGGAAGAAGTTAAAACTACTTACTAAAATGAGGTTTTCAATAAACTGTGGGTGTTAATTATCCATTCAACCCAAGCCCTCAATTAGCAGTAGTGGAATAGGAAGGCTTAGACCCCATTCACTCCCAAGATACTGTCCTTTCATTGCTTTCCAGATGAACTGCTCAAAGGATAAGATACTCCCTACTCATGAGAAACTGTATGATATAATGGAAATGTCAATTTTTTTGTTAGGAAAGTATAAATTATGCTTTAAAAAATGTCTTTGTTGCATGTCAAGCACAGGGCCAGCTGACGTGGTGTCTATCTTGGAGATGTGCTCAGTTAAATAATAAGAACAAGGCAGAATACACAGAGACAACTGAATTATGATTAACTAAAATGTGTTCACATAAAATTTAAGCTGATTATGAAGAGACAAGTTAATGCAAGAAGGTGTTTTAGAGTAAAATGGCTTTATTATTAAATTGAAAAAAAAAACAAAATTTCATAAAATGCTGAACTCACAAATGGTAGAAAACTGCCAGAGATATGAAAGCCTGTAAAAACCTGTGATGCAGGCTAGAAAGTGAAGAGGTCAAAGTAATGCTGTTACATTTAACAAGTACTTTTTTTTTTGGCTAATTACTTAATGAAACTCAGAAATATCATGAATTATAGACATTTTGCCAAACTTATGTATTTTCAGATTTCATTATGATATAATGAGATGTGTTTATTCTTAAGTCCCTCAAGTAACAAATCCGTATTTGGCCCTTTTTTTTCTCTAAAATTATGTATTATAAAATACAATTCACATTTAGGAATAGTGAAATCTCTAGATTTTCATAATCTTTCCAGATAACAAAAGACTGAAGAACTGCCAATTCTGAAACGTATGTGATGCGTTTTTACAAAAGTTCTTCAGAATCTGAGCTTTTGTATTTTCCATTTTAATCAACTTGGGGAAAAAATGGTTTCTGATGATAAGGCTATGTAGAATTTACAGGATTCCCTCCTTTCTTTAACAAAGCACGTTTTACAATTCATGTTAATCAAATATTTAAAATACTAACCTTTTAAACATCAACTGGCAACAATTACATTGTGGAAATTCAAACCAGAGATGCTCAGGAATGTGTCCAGAACAACTGCAGAGGGAAAGCTGCATTGTTCCAAAGGCTACGATTTCCAGCTCCTGGAAAACAGCCCAACAGTAATAACAGAGCAGTGATCAGATTTCCTTCCATTAAAAAAGGGCTCTCTAGACACAGAAGGTCATGAGATAAAGGATCTGAAAGTAACCACCTCCACTGCCTCCTCCTGATTCAGAATTTGATGTTAGACTCCAGATTTGCATCATAGCCTATTATTTCCAAAGCACCCTTTAAAAAAATCAATAATATATCTAACTCATTACTATTTTTGGTAATGAGGGGTCCTTTATGTTGGGGGACCCCTTGCAAGGGGGTCCCTTATGTGACTGTTGATTCAGCCTTCCAGTAAATAAATTTTGCTCCAAGTAGTAAATCATGCCTTCATTTCTCTAGATTTCATTTTGTCAGATCTGCTCCTTTCCTAGCTAATTTCAGATTTTTATTTTCTAGGAATAAAAGCCATGTTCTTGCACCACACCAGTAAACTAGAAACGTTATACGCATGGCTGATTTTCAGACACACTACGTAACACGGCTTTCAATGGGTGCTTGGCAAGGAGGAAACATAGGCTAATAAACGAAAAATATAAATTTATCTGAGGTGGCACGTCTGCCTCTCCCAAGAAATACATTGTTCTACATAAAAAACAACATGATTTAAAACATTTTTAAAACATCGACAACCTAGTGTTATTTAGCGAGCGCACTGAGAGCCTCCTCGTGCACAGCTTCTGTCTGTCTTTTCTTTCTGGTTCTCCTTGCAACTGCAGTACCTAAGGGAAGGGTGATGAGCAATTCCTAGACATGGACAGACTTCCTGCAGACTCTCAAGCTTTCAGAATTGATCACTTGCTCTATTTATTTATTTATTTATTTAGAGATGGAGTCTCACTGTGTCGCCCAGGCTGGAGTGCAATGGTGCAATCTCAGCTGACTGCAACCTCCGCCTCCTGGGTTCAAGAGATTCTCCTGCCTCAGCCTCCCCAGTAGCTGGGACTACAGGTGTGCACCACCACACCCAGTTAATTTTTTGTATATTTAGTAGAGACGGGGTTTCACCGTGTGAGCCAGGATGGTCTCGATCTCCTGACCTCGTGATCCGCTCGCCTCAGCCTCCCAAAGTGCTGGGATTACAAGCATGAGTCACCGTGCCCGGCCCCTCTCTTTAATGTTTTTTCATTTGTATTCTTAATTTATGAATAAAATTGTTCATACTTATGATGTACCACATCAGGCCTTGATGTGTGTACACGCTGTGAAATGATTCAATCAAGCAAATGAACATATCCATCATCTCACATCCTTAGCACTTTTTGTGGTGAGAATATTTAAAATCCCCCCTCGGCAATGTTCACGTGTCCGTTATTATTAACTACAGTCAACGCACTGTACAGTAGCTCTCCAGAGCATCCTCCTTCCGAGGGACACTGCATGCCAGGACAACATCTGGCGCTGTCTGCCCTGCTGCACTCTTTCTCTGGGTAATGCTTTCCTTGAAGATTAGGTCCTCTTCCGCCTCTGGTCACCTCCTCAATCAAAATAACATTACTACCAGTACATGCGCTTAAAGTGTCTATTGTTCTTCTATTGTTCCAGCATTTTCTCTGAAAGCAAGCTAAATCTTGCTTCCTGTACTGACCAAATGGTGCAGGCTCTGATACCTCTTGAGAGCCTCAGAACTCCCTGCTCTACTCTTTGCTAACTTCTGAGCTGCCCCAGGCACGGAGGGCTGCCGGGATGTCCACGGCCATAGTCCACAGGCGCGCTCCCCAGATGGTGGAGCTGGTCCTTATTCTTAGTGTCCCGTCACTGCAGTCCCTGGCTCCAGTTACCCCTTCACTACACACATCAAGCGGGCACTCTAGAGCTGTGAGGGCTGCCTACGCTGGGAGTGGCAGGAAGAACCGACTCATAATACTGTGTAAGAGGAACCAGACCACAGATTTACAGAGGAAACACAGATCAGAGACCGCTGCGGTTGAGGGCTCCACACTAAGGCACTGGGAAAAAATGAGCGGTCTTCACTATATTACCAAAAGTACTGGGCAAGACGGGGTGAATAATTACACACTGGAGAAAGAAGAAAGAGATACAGATGATCTTTGGGACCGAGTGACAAATGAAGCACAATTCAGGAGGCCTGGCCAATCACCAGGGCATGGGCAAGGATACAGGTTGACGTTGGTCCCAGAAACTGTCCAGAAATACACGGTGGCAGGTGTCGTAAAAAAGAACTCAACTGTTAGAGGCAGTGCAGTCAAGCCAAAGGATTGGCCAGTCTCTTTTAAATACAGATACTTTCCGTTTCCCATATGAAGATTAAAGGAAAGAACCTAATGGAGAGGAAGCTCTCATTTTGGAAAGAAGACAGTGAATGTCGGTACAGGAAAAGCCAAACACAGAGCGTGGGTGGAGAGCTGAATTCCGCGGGGAGCAGCATCTCTGCGAGAAATACACTAGTCTGGGGCGAGGGCAGGCTACAGGTAAACCAATACTGTTGCTCTTCGACGGAAACAAAACTTGATTTCCACAACTATCAGCAAAGATGGGATGTTAGGATGAAGGCCTTGAGGACAGAGAACATTTTGGGTGGTGCAGACGATGAAGACAAAATAACAAATGTGTTTACTAGGAGACATTTTGTCATCAGAGACAATTTTCTCCTAGTGGGTGGGCTTGCTTCGGACATTTTCCCCAACATCTTTTTGAAGGCTGGAAAAAAGCAACATAAACTCATGATTTAAAGGAGCTAGAGAGCCTTGAAACAGATTTCTTTGCTGCCTAAGATGGGAGGCAGAACCAGGCAATTAAGGATGAGTCGAACTAAAATTTCTGACGGAGCAGAAGGAAGAGGAAGAATGGGAGAGAAGGAGACAAGACGACCAGCAACAAGCGTCTCTCAAAAGCAGAAGAGCACCTGTGCTCAAATGCCTGACAATGTAAAACAAGAAAAAAGAGAGATTAGAAGCAGTTGAGAAACTTGGAGAAACGTGGAGTCCCTTCTGAGTAGATTTCACCAAGGTGCTGCTTTTCTGGGCATGCTGGAAGGAGTAAGAATTAGGGTAGGGAGGAAAAACAGTTACTGATTCATTTCACAATCAATGTGGAAAAATCCAAATTAGTCCAAATGCTCTTCTCAATTACATGTTAATAGCCACTTAACATTTTGTCTCTGCATCAGTAGACCAAACTTTGAATCATAATAAACGATGTCTGACTTTTTTCTCATTAACTACATGGAAAACAGTCCCCGAAAATGTTACTCATGTAGGCAAAGTAAACTACTGGTTCACTAAACAACAGCTCCAACGAATTGGAGCTCGCTTGGCACACCCTCATCGCACTCTGACAAAGATCAAGGCAACAACACAGAGGAGGACTCCTTGCCCCAGAGGTGTGTGCAGGGATGATGGGCTCCTCCCAGTGCCAGGCCTGAGACTTCAGTTTCCCCATGCTTTATTTCACCGCTGTGCCATGCACTCAAATACCCGAGGGGTGGAGGCTTGGCTCAGTCGTAGAGATTAAACACAGGATTAAATGAAGATTTAAATCCCTCGGTGGAATCTGATCACATGGACCTCCAGATAAAAATCGTTAGAGACACTAACGATTTTTTTTTTTTTTTTTTTTTTGAGACAGAGTCTCGCTCTGTCACCAGGCTGGAGTGCGGTGATGCAATCTCAGCTCACTGCAAACTCCAACTCTCTGGTTCAAGCGATTCTCCTGCCTCAGCCTCCCAAGTAGCTGGGATTACAGGCGCCCGCCACCAAGCCCGGCTAATTTTTTTTGTATTATTAGTAGAGACAGGGTTTCACCATGTTAGCCAGGATGGTCTCGATCTCCTGACCTTGTGACCCACCCACCTCGGCCTCCCAAAGTGCTGGGATTACAGGCCTGAGCCACCGTGCCCGGCCACTCCTAACAGTTTTTTTCCCAACTTCTTAGGCCTGACTTCTGAGAAACTTTTTATTTTCTTGTGTAAGATTTATTGTGGAAATTAGAATTAGTCTTAATGACTAAAACAAAACAATGACTTGAACATGTGTATTCTATTGTTCACCTATCAGAATACCAAATATATAATTAAATTAAAGTCAATTTTAGTGTAAAGCCAAATTATATGTTATTTTTTACTATTATATGAGATCATGTTGGAATATTGGCAATATTAAGAATATTTGGGGATTTAACTCAATTTTACTTTGCATTGTAATGTTTTGTGGGCTGCGGTTGTCTTCCCATTTACTAATAGAAATTGATTCTAGAAGGATAGATATAGAACATTCTTGGACATTGCAATAGAAGCCCAGAGTGAAAGATCTTTTTGTGAAAGCTACTTGGTTACATGGATTAAAAAAACCTTAAAACAATATTCATACCATTTGACTCAGTAATCTTATTTAATGAATTATATCTCAAAGAAATAATCCATAACACATACAGTAACTTCGGCACAAAGATATTCTCAAACCATTATTTAGTCAAACAAATCAGAGCAAGTTAATCTAAATGTCCAACAACAGAAAACTACTAAGTAAAATGTATTATTCAGCCAGTCAAGGGAATACTATACAGCCCTTAAAATAAATGTAAAACATATTTAATAGCACAAGAGTATCTATATAAAGTTACATATAAAAGTATGATAGTAACTTGTATGTACAGTGTGTAAATAATAGTGCATACATATTAAATGTACATGAAAAGCTAAAAGAAATACATCCAAATGTATTCACATACTATAAAGTTTTCTTCATGAGGATTTTTTTTTAATTTTGGAAAATAATAGGTATTACTTTGTAGAAGCAGTAAAAGTGTAATGAGTATCAAATTTCCTAAATAATGGTCTTATCGACTCCATTCATTTCACAATTTAAATATACAGAACAGACTGGGCGTGGTGGCTCACACCTGTAATCCCAGCACTTTGGGAAACCGAGGTGGGCAAATCACCTGAGCCCAGGAGTTCAAGACCACCCCAGGCAACATGGTGAAACCCCCTCTCTACTAAAAAAAAAAAAAGAAAGAAAGAAAAATTGGCCAGGTGTGGTGGTGCACACCTGTAGTCCCAGCTACTTGGGAGCCTGAGGTGGGAGGGTCACTTGAGCCCAGGAGGCAGAGGTTGCAGTAAGCCAAGATCACACCACTGCACTCCAGCCTGGGTGACAGAGTGAGATCCCGTCTCAAAAACAATTTTTTTAAGTACAGAACACTCCACACAGGTAAAAAGTTCCTGCACCTGACACGATGTTAAAAATATTAAAAAATGTAATCTCACGTATGTGTTATGTATAAAGTCACATATGTGCTATGTATAAAAACCCATGGGTGTATAGATCATTTATAGAGTTCACAGTTAAGTAAAGGAGAATGTCTGCCTCACTTCTTTCCACTTAATCATCCTCCTACCTGCTTTCCTCCCTTTCATCACATCTGAACAAAGCAGGTATCTAAGCATCCCATACGTTTGCAGCTCTGGAAACCCCTGGAGATTCTTCTGCACCAGTTCCTTGCAGGCTGTAACCCTCTTAGCAACTATGTACCCAACGTGGCTGCCACCAGAAGGATGATGGTAGAAACACTGCAGGTAGTCAAAACCCCCAGCGGTTTCACTTGTATCAGGGGTAAACATTCTAAGAGCTAAGCTAAATAGAATTTAATTTTGGGCACAGTAGCAACTGGTGTATATCTACCTTCTGAAGAAACATAGCAAGATATCCCAGTGTCCTAAGTATTTAAAGAAAGAAAACTCGTGTTTCTTATACCAATTTTACCATTTTTTGCTATTCGTATCCCACCACGGTTCCCTTGGGTCTTTCCATGCCTTCTAGTCTGCTGTGAACTGAGTTGTCAGCTCCCCAGGTCAAGTGCCCAGAAACTCATCCCTTTCTTCATTCCTGCCCTGCAACCACGGCCCAACAGTGTCCCCAGGAGCTGTAATTACTCATTCCTCACACATTCCTTGCCCGGCATGCTCAATTGCTCACTCACTCCTGGGCTCAAATCAAACATTCTCTTCATAAGTTTCTTCAATAACTTTAACGTGGCCTTGAGGACTTACGAGTGTCACAAGTCAAACTTGCAAAGCTTGAATGGGGGCACTAAAAAAGTGGAAAATCCCAAACTATCATCATTTGGATTTACGTCGCTAGACATTTCATTTAGCTACAAGAGCGGTTGTAATAGAGTTAAGCCACCTCTAAGCTAAAGTATTTAGAAGGAAGGAGACAGTACAAGAACACACTAATCAACATGGAGCAATCGAACTAAAAAGTCAAGTTATGGCAGAGAATACAAGAGGTCATTATTCAGTGATATTATGTATTTTGAAAATTAAAAATGGCAAAGTTCACTGTTTTGCCTCCTTCCAGCTAATTCCCACTGTTAACCTACAAAATGCAAAGTGCTTTGATTAGCCTAGAATTTTAAAAATCTCTCTCTAGCTCACTTTGCACTAACCTGTTACAGTAAGTGTAAATTAGTTAACAGCGTTTTACTGTGAAGCATCAAAACTAGTGTTTTGCCATACATATTCACAAAACCAGTCCCTTACAAGTCCTCTTCTCTACCATCTCAACAGGCTCCACTATCAGTGTAACGGAATTCTAACATGTTTTGTTTTACATTTCAGAGTTTTGTTCTGAGGGTTGTTGTTTTCACAGTTTCCTTTATAAAGCAAGTAGCCATACAGGAAAAAATCTCCATAGAGGTGCAGTCTAGACACACTCACGCTTTTGTGGTAATACACAGAAAATGGTTTAATCATATGTAAGTCTGATGTTGAGTCCCTCCACCAGCTGACTGACAGTTCCTATTAATACGGCAGCATGAGCAGGTTCTGATTTTTCTGTTTGCACACTATTGCATAATCAAATAGTGTCTTGGGCAAAGGGTGGCATATCAGGAAATTAGATGTCAATTAACAGAGGCTTGCTTCCCTGTCAGCCTTTGTTTAACAAATTCCATCTGCTTTCCTCTGAAGGATGTTGGAGAAGAGAATTTTCCTTAATTATTTTAGAAACTCAGAGATGTGATAAAAGGAGAAAAAATACTGAGTCAAACAGACTCATGAGGTATCCAAACTTGGAGAGAGAAACCAGCAGGTAAAGCCATCACTGCTTATCGCCTAAGGAGAGGTAAATGTCATTCAGGCAGGCAGCTGAGAACCAGTGCAGGACAATCTGCCCCATTAATTGACCTTTTCTTCTTAATCTCAACAAACCAACCAAGGCCCACGATCTGTGCCCACCCACCAATTCTCAGCGTTGATTCTACCCCAGGTGTGCTAATTAGCTAACATTTGGAACAAAGTGCATTCCCCTTGTGAGCATCTGAACTTTGCAAGAAGCAGCCATACTTTTAAAAGCGAAAAAGAAAAAAAAGAAAAAAAAAAACCAACCTTAAGTAACATATGTGACACCACCACTGTAGACAAATTATGTCAAGGTGGTAAATTAGCGTCAATCGCTTATTTACTCTCTTTACATTGTAATTTCCTCCACACAAACACTAAACCCATCACCAACGGGATTTCATCTACAGCGGAAAAACCTAAGTTGAACACTTGGAAATTTTTTGTGGGGGTCACGGGCTACTTCCAAGTTTGGGACATTTGGATGGATATAATCCCAATCCTGACTGGGTAGTTTCCTAAAACTTAATAATTTGCACGTCCACCTTTTTCCTATGACAGAATAAAATCAAGCAATTTTCCTGGTCTCTTTGCACATCTCTGGTATAGGCAGATCGAAGTCTTCATCTCTACACCTGCAGCGGTTTCCTTGCTTGGGCTTTATGTATATAAAATTTTTTATTAATAAGACTAGGAATCAAAAAAAGTACAACATACCAAATTTTTTTTTTTTTTTTTTTTTTGAGATGGAGTCTCATTCTGTAGGCCTGGCTGGAGTGCAGCGGCGCAATCTCGGCTCACTGCACCCTCCGCCTCCCAGGTGCCTGTTCAAGCAATTCTCCTGCCTCAGCCTCCTGAGTAGCTAGGATTACAGGCACGCACCACCATGCCCAGTTAAGTTTTGTATTTTTAGTAGAGACGAGGTTTCACCATATTGACCAGGCTGGTCTTAAACTCCTGACCTCGTGATCCACCCGCCTCAGCCTCCCAAAGAGCTGGGATTACAGGAGTGAGCCACCGTGCCCAGCCCAAACATTATTTTTTGTAGAGATGCTATAATTGAGGCCCAAGCTTAAAATCATCTGCATGAAATGCTGGCTCCACGCCCCACACTGGCCGAGTGCAGCACTGCAGCCGATACTGACCACACCCCTGTCCTCTTCCTTTTGGTCTGGATTATGAACTCAAAGGATGTTAAGATTGTTACTAAAGCACCACAAAAGATTCAAAAATGGTGCATGAATTAAATGTATGTAAAATGTTCTTAAAAACCTGAATACGGACAATTTGGAACCCAACAACAAAAACTAAGGTATTTCTCTACCGGATGGTTCTTCTTAGTAATAAGGGAAATATTATGCTTTGGATACAAGAGAAACATTTTAAGAGCTTACTGAACGTTTTATTCACAAACTAATAATTCTAAATTCAGACCAAAGAAACTAATGCAGCTATGTTTGAGACCTGAAAATTACTGAGCATGGATTCGGATGTTAAATCCCAGCTGTTTATGTACAAAGTACCTGAGGCTCAGCATGCAGCAAAGGGAACCTGAAAAAGAGTTCCCGGGTTCTACACACACCACGCTTTTGACAACACAGTTGCGAGCTGCCAGAGGAGATGGGCTCAGTGCCACTGACCACCACGTGGACAACCAATTAAACCACATACGGTATCAAATGACAAGAAGCTGCAGTCTGTGTAAAGCAAATAGAAGGTCCCCTCATGTTTCAAACAGCTCACGGACTCTAAGAAACACGGAAATCAGAGCTGCGAGGCAACTCAGAGAGCATCCATTCCAGTACCCTCATTAGAAAGATGATCAAACTGAGTCTGAACGACTTGCCAGAGTTCACAGGAACCCTTCCTTGGGATCTAAGGGTTCTTACACCTCAGATTTTCCACTGCAGAGGGCGAGCTTGAAAGCTAAACCCCCTATGTTCTCTAAAGGCAAATCACCCTGAAGTACTGGAGAAACTGCCTAGATAATTAACATTCCAAACAGTTTATGATAATAAAGTAAAATCTTAAGCCTGGAGAACCATGTTTTATTTAGCATATTTAGTATTGCTTCAAACTCTATCTTTATTTTATGATTGAAAAGTGGTTCTCCAGGCATAAGGAGAAAAAGAAGAATGAGTAATTGATGATTGATTGATTGATATAGATATAGATATACATACATAAGCACTGTATTTCCAAAACAAGAATGCTTCTTTTAAAAACCGGTTTTCTCTGATTCTAAACGCCAGCGCACACACACACACACACACACACAGAAGCAAACAAAAACCCACCACAATCAATTAACAGTTTTGAATCTCTTCGAATTTCTGGATCTGCTTTCATTTACTCACCCATGATCACCAGTCTTTTACAATCCCTGAGCCAAGTACAGGTCAGGTCCCAGAGAGGCCTCTGCAGTGGTGGTTAATCAATATTGTCCTCTTATGAAAGTACCATGCTTTACAGAACAGTCCAGAAAACGCATCTGCCCCCAAGCTACTGTTAGTGACTATTCCTGAACAGGTATACACTCTTCATAGAATTATACAAAATCAGGCCAGGTGCAGTGGCTCACACCTATAATCCTAGCACTTTGGGAGGCCAAGGTGGGCGGATCACCAGGTCAGAAGTTCGAGACCAGCCTGGTCAACATAGTGAAACCCCATCTCTACTAAAAATACAAAAAAAAGTAGCCAGATGTGGTGGCACGCGTCTGTACACCCAGCTACTTGAGAGACTGAGGCAAGAGAATCACTTGAACGTGGGAGTCAGAGGTTGCAGTGAGCCAAGACCATGCCACTGCACTCCAGCCTGGGTGACAAAGCAAGACTCCATCTCAAAAAAAAAAAAAAAAAAAAAAAAAAAAGATTCAATATTAGTCATAAGAGAAATTTTAGAGATGATTTCCTCCAGAGGAGGCCAAATACTTTCATCACTAGAATCTTTCATCCAAAGAGAATTTCATTTTATATGGAAATATAACTGACATATAGATTATATACTATACTATATATTCTCATTGTATATAATATAAATTACATGTCACAATATCTGTGTATGTACCAGAATATATTCGGAGATGGAAGGGGGCTCTCCCTAGTGGGATGCAGCGTCAGAGCCCTGCCTGTTTCCCCTGCTGCTACAGCCCCCAGGATGAATCTCCAGGCATCCAAGGCTACAAACCACGCCCACGCCCAATAGCCTCAGGAAGCCGTATTTTGTTCTCCAAATTAAGCTACTATTGTTGATGCCCCTTGCACTTTTTCCTCTTCAATACACACCTCTATCCCTCTTATTTATTTATTTATTTATTTATTTATTTATTTTGAGACAGGGTCTCTCTCTGTCCCCCAGGCTGGAGTGCAGCAACGCCATCTCAGCTCACTGCAGCCTCTGCCCCACGGGTTCAAGATTCTTGTGACTCAGCCTCCTGAGCAGCTGGGATTACAGGAGAGAGCAATCACGCCCGGCTAATTTTTGTATTTTTAGTAGAAATGGGGTTTTGCCATGTTGGCCAGGCTGGTCTTGAACTTCTGAGTTCAGGTGATCCGCCCCCCTTGGCCTCCCAAAGTGCTGGGATTACCAACATAAAACCCCACGCCCAGCCCCCTTTATCATTTATTCTTACAGTACGTACAAGAAAATAAGAAGGCTTAATACATACAAACCTCCCCTCAATGTCATGGAGACTATTATTGTAAAACAAAAAATCTTATTTTTTTAAATCAATTAATTATAACAAGTACTTTAACCTTCATTTCTGGAAAATATCACTCATCTCTTTGTAAACCGGTAGATTATTTGTCAAAATTTTGCCTTCTACGATGTGGGCCTGTCACTAAAAGAGGCTATGTTAATACAGTAACCTTCTCTGCTATCGTCATCAATATGGAAGACCATTCTGATTCAGTCCTTTAGCCCCATATTTCTTAAACTGTGTCCTACCAAAAACTTGGTGAAGAAGTTGCTAATAGGGCCCCTCATCCCTTCACAAAGAAAAAAAATTCCGGTCAAATATATCTGGAAAATGTTGAATTCTTCACCCCCCATGAAGACTTACAAAATCATTAATGTATTAAAGAACCTGACAATTCCTGCCGCAAAGAAACCTATTTTATGTGTTTGCCATAATTTCCAATATTATTTGAGCAGAAACACTTTGACTACAGGACACACATTAACATTCTACAGGAAGATGTTCTCTAAGCAACCGTTGTTTTAGTCCACGCCACAAGGAATGACATCTCACAGGGAATTTTGGTGCCCAGGGCCAAATCAAAAGAAAGATTCAGAAATGAAAACTCATTCAACAGCACAATCCAATATACCCTCATACCAATGAATTAACCGCAGAATGTTTAACAGCCTCAACAAAGAACATCGCACAATCAACCCAGGTCTTCAGACAGGTATCCCCGCCCTCTTTCTAGCATGCATACTGCCTTGAAGAGGCAAAACATTTTGCAGGCCCTGCCCTAATTGTGAACTCTGCACCTTCAGCGTATACCAATGGTGAGAAATTATGCTTGGAGGGCACCTGGCAGTAACTCCAACGCCTCCCAAGGGTTCTTGGCCCACAGCTTTGGAACCACTGGTCTGGGCCATAGGGATGGCACTGTTTTCCATAACTCGGATATTTTTTCTGGGACAAGTTCACAGGGATCTTCATGTTTCAAGTTACAGTTAATGTTATGGGCTAAGTACCCAAAAAAGAGAATCTCTGCAAAAAAACAGTTCAAAGATACACCTTTACTGCAAGGGCCACCGACTCCAAGAATTCACTCAACAAATATTTACCAAGCATATCCTACATGGCAAGAACTGTGCTCTGTGGCCATTCTAGTATATTTTTGACCTGATATATGGACTTATCTCTCACATAGAGCATTACAGTCAGCATAATTGGCAAAAATTAATAATATTACAATAAATTATCCAAATTGGCTTTGTTCTTTCACAACCATTCTGGGTCTGCATAGATAACGCACACATACACACCATGAAATAATGGATGACCCAGAAAATTTGTTCCTTCTACTCATTAAAATTAATTATTGTAAAGTCTTATTCAAAACAATAAAATTTAAAAGAACAGTGATGTGATGTTGAGTTAACTGACAAATATTTTACACAAATATTTAGCAAACAGTGTCAGGGTTATATCATTTTAGACTAGCAGATTTTGTTATCTTTAAAGTTAATACAAAATAACATAAAACAAATGGGCCAGGCACAGTGGCTCACATCTGTCATCCCAGCACTTTGGGAGGCTGAGGCAGGTGGATCACCTGAGGTCAGGAGTTCAAGACCAGCCTGGCCAACACGGTGAAACCCCATCTCTACTAAAAATAAAAATTAAAACATTAGCCGGGCGTGGTGGCATGTGCCTGTAATCCCAGCTACTCGAGAGGCTGAGGCAGGAGAATCGCTTGAACCCAGGAGGCAGTGGTTGCAGTGAGCTGAGATCACACCATTGCATGCCAGCCTGGGTGACAAGAGGGAAACTCAGTCTTTACATATATATATACACACACACACCGGGTTCATGCCTGTAATCCCAGCGCTTTGGGAGGCCGAGGCAGGCAGATCATGAGGTCAGGAATTCAAGACCAGCCTGGCCAACATAGTGAAACCCTATCTCTACTAAAAATACAAAAAATTAGCCAGGCGTGGTGGCAGCTGCCTGTAATCCCAGCTACTTGGGAGGCTGAGGCAGGAGAATCGCTTGAACCAGGAGGCAGAGGATGCAGTGAGCTGAGATCGCGCCATTGCACTCCAGCCTGGGCGACAGTGAGAGACTTGGTCTCAAAAAAAAAAAAAAAAAAAAAAAAAACCATATATATATATATATATATATATATATATAGTGTCATGAATCATGGCATGCGGATTCAGCAGTTACATAAAAGGGATTCTTTTATTGTAGAACTGGGGTAAAACATGATGATGATGTAATCAATAAAATTCATATCCTCTTTTAAAAACAAATTAGGACACTTAAAGAACTGTGATGTTCTCAGATCTTAATCTTATTCTTATTTATGTGAAATGTTAGTACTGCACAGGCCAAAGTTTTTGATATCTGTAGTAAATACTTCTGTGTAATGTTCAAGTTCAGTGGAAAAATGCAAAAAGAGATACATTAGTTAACGTTTACACATGGCTTCTAATTCTGGATGTGGTCTCCTGACTACAAAGGAATGAGGGGCAATCTACATTTCAAGCTACAGAGATTAAGAGACTCACTCTCTGTCTTGATTGAATGGCACTGAGCACATCGCCAAGAGATGAGATCTATCTTAGTCCTCTTCTTCCAAATTTTGCAGCTAGACAATCCTCTTAATGGCTGGCATAAATGGCCCAGAAGTAAGTTGCACCGGAAACTTGCAAACAAATGAAAACCACTTCTGCTCCACTGCACTGCTGAGTGGTCAGGGGGAAGGGAAGACAAAGTCCAAAGAATCCCTGTCTAAAAAGAACATCAAAACTTCCCTATAATATACAAAAGCTCCACCCTCATATACTTTATAAGGAGACACAAAACTTTCGGCGTACAAAGGCACCTGTGATTGGTGCTTAGAATATCCTCACCAGTGCTTATTACATAGGCTAAATTTTGAGAGAACACTGCAATCCTTTACTCTTCTTTCTGCTCTGAAATCAGCATAAAAGTTCCCCCAGTGAAAGGGGTACCAACTACAGAATACTTTACAGACTTTGTGATCTTTGGTTGGTGGTATTATAATTGGGTGAAATCACACAAATTATGTCCTCTAAGGTAAACACTGAATACATCACATTTAGCCTGCAAGATTCTTCCTGTCCTGAGCCCAAATTCCGAGATATAAAAGTATTTCATTGGAAATTTACATATCAGTTTCTTCATGCACTTATGTATTTATTCATTTGTTTATTCTTCATTCATATGTTCCTTTCCACAAATATTGAAAAGGTACCTATCAGATATTGGCTCCTATGCAAAGAACGGCTCATAGAAACAGCCCTGCCTCACGGAGTGTATGGTCTAATGGAGAGAGATGGAGGAGAAAGACTAAGCAAACAAACACACCAAAAGAATATTTAACACTATAATAAGCGTTGCAGGAAAGAATAAGTTTTCACAGAAATGCAGAATGGGAAATGTCTAATTTAGACAGCAGTGAAGGTCATGGAGGAAGATAAAGTCCCATGAACCCCTAAAGGAACATTTTTGTTGTCCTGTAGCATGAGGAGGTAGAAAGACCAAAGGAGCAGAACCAGGTCCCAGCTTTGCCGTGCAGAAAGAGTGAGAAAGTCAGTGCTATTTCTGAGCCTATTTCCTCACCTAAAAAACGGAAATGAGGTTAACACCTCTATTACCTACCTCACCAGCTGATGGATCAAATTTGATAATCAAATGTGACATAATACCTGAAGCATTTTATAAACTGCAGAATGGTGTAAAACTGTTAGTTACCAACTCCCTATGTCACACCTCAACATGAATGACAAAAGATTTCAAATGTGTGATAGGCTTCATTTATTTATTCCAAATGTTTGATATAAATAAATGCAACCATCAGCATGCACAAGACATAGACCCCATGAGAAAGAAAGGTTCAGCTACCCATAGAATAGAAAGAACAGCTGTCACCCATATTAGATTGTGAAAAGTCAGTTGATGAATTCAGATGGTTTTCCTTGTGAAAATCAAGAAGCCTGCAGTCCCAAACATGAGTCCTTTCCAAGAGATGTGACATCCTAGGAGAACTCTACACCTCCTATTGACACTTCTCCATTTCTTTTGTTCCTGCATGCATTTCATTAAAAGAACACTGCCCTCCTCCTTAACATCTATTCCATTCTTCATTTAAACAAAGACCAAATCTACAAGATACCCTCACTTGGCAAGTAGCCCAAGAAGCAACAGCTATCTTTTTGAACTCATTTTGTTTACCATTATCCAAGGAAATATAAGCAGAATATTTTATCTTTGGAAAAACCAAATGTTGGAGTCAAAGACAGATACCAGTTGTAATTTGTCAACTGCAACTCAATTACCTACCAGACGTAATTCTTTAACTACACGTAAATAAGCAGATTTGCCCCATCACTTCAAACTAAAGACAACATGCCATAAGATCCTAGAGCCCAGCACAGGCTCAAGCAAGAGGTCATCTGTAACAGGACGATGCATGTAAGATCCATTTATTCAAAGAGATGTAATATAAGTTTTACAACCCCCCGAGGGGAAAGGCAAAAAGCATTCTCTTTTTGCTCTCTATACTATACGTTTTAATATTAAACACAAGCCTCTCTTACTAAAGAGCATATTATGTAAGGTATTATTGTCATCCATCTCTGAAGTTCATTATATGCTTTCTTATCAGTGCCCCAGCATTGATGTATGATCATAACTTATGCATGAAACATACTGTCAATGAAAAGTAATGTGCTCAATAAACACCCTCGCCTCCCAAAGGGAGCAACCTAGAGCCACGCACAGACACACACCCTGGACCTTACCCCTGAAATGCCTTCCATGTAAGCAGTTTTCCAACCCCAACTGGGTCAGGAAAACAGTCTTCCTTTCTGCTGAGTCATCCCCCAGCGTGCTTTGTAATAAGAGCATTAGCGCATTTCCTACCTTTAAACTGCTAATAGCAATTCATATGCAAACTCTGAAAATGGCCCAGGCCTCTCCAGAAGCAAGGAGTAAAGGACAGCCTGCTAACACGTGACAGTGTGGGTGTCCTCACTGAGCTTTTCTCTGTAGAGTTCAGCCCCTTATGATATCACTTTGGTATCAATTGTGTCCCCACACAATGGGCATCTGGAAACCTCCGACTGAATTCCTGAGGATTAAGTGACTTGCCTGAGGCTAGATGGTCCCATGGACTTGAAACAGAACCCGTAGCTCCCAATGCTATAAGGCTCTTGTTAAACACACTACATGGACCCCAGGGATTCAGCTCCTCCTGCCTGAGAACCTGGCCAGGGACTGGACATGCTGTGTTCTCATTCAGCACTCTCTGACGGCAAAGCAGCTTCTAGACCCTGAAATGGGGGGAAGGAGACTGAGTAACATAAATTTGGACAAAAGATGTCTAAAAGCTGCATTTTCCAAACCTCTAATCGTAGCTCACTCTAGCTTGAATCTGCCTCTCCTCTTTGCCTCTCTTCTAAAAAGAAGAAAGAAAAACATAAAATAATAGTGCAAATGTGTATGTGCGCGTGTGATTTTTGTACACGGGTCAGACTTTATCCGTTTAGTAGTGATATAACTCCAAAGCTGCTTCTTGAAATGTGCTAAAATTATGTTCATACGCACCACACTTATTTCACACCTAGACATTAAAAAATGGATTTTATGAGAAGAAATGCAACAAGTGAGAAATGAACACAAAACAGCAGCATAATGAATGCGTATGTCTCATAACTAAAAATACACATTATACGTTACCCAAAAGGAACTCTAATTAAAAAAAACAATAATTTTTTATATGCACGAAATGAGAAAAAATGTCCTGTAGTTAACACTTGCATTAAGATTGAGTTAATTTTAATGGATTAGTTAAGGATGAAGTGACAACAAAGTGGAAGTTAAATTACAGGAATTATCATCACTATCACTAGAGTCTGAATCTAGTTTTATGTCCCTAATACCACATAGTTAATGAAGTAAAAAGTAAGTACATGTGACTTCTCCAAATTAACAGATCAAAACAATGGCTCATTTTAATAAGTTGTTTAAAACTCTTATTTTAAAACACTGTGTTTAAATTTAAAATCCCTAATTGTTTTATTTTTCAGTATTTTATGTTTCCTATACTTGCAATAATTTTTCCCATTTGTTGATCTCTTCATCTATCTACTCAACACATTTATTGTTCACTAGAACCACTGGTAAGCACCAAAATGGTAACACACACAGTAATTTTCAGCAGACAGTGTCCTTGGACATACGCAATCTCACTTAAAGAAATACACAAACTAAATCTCAATAATTATTTAGCCATGCATAATTTTTAGAGATTATCTCAAATTTTAAACAGGGGCTAAGGGAAACAAGAGGGAAGTTACACAAAGCAAAATGTCTTTGATGAGTATCAGGTCAGCTAATTAAAAAAAAAAAGAGTGTATGAAAAGGAACATTAAAAGATTTAGGAAAAAATGGAAATGTAGAACTCCACTATCCATGAAGCAAGTTATGGCAAAACCAATGCTAACTATTAAAACATTCAAATCCTTTCCTAGATTGTTTCCACAAAACACCAAAATGAATGATGAGATACGCGTTTACATGCATAACTAATCTATGCATGTGTTTATTTGAGGTCAGAGACATTTTTTGGAGGCATCATCGACACATACAGTAGATAAGGACTGGAATCTACAATTGTTTAAAGCAAAAAGCAACAACAGCATCATTCTTGAGTAGTATCTGTTACTGTTCTCTGCAATGACCCTAAAAAACTCATGAACAAATGCATACACATCTCTCCCCATTTTCAGATGCACGTGTTTTTCAAAGTCTTTGTTTTGAACTTTGGTGAATTTGTATCTATTTCACTAAATACACATTTTCAAAATATCAAAACCTGAGGGGAAATTTTCAAGAAAGAATCTTCCAAGATCATTTATCCCTCATTGATTCTACCTCACCATCCCTAATCCTCTACTAAATTAACATTTTGGCCAAAATAATCATCTTATGCCACATCTCAAATCATGTCAATTACCTGCTTTAAAACCTTTATCATTTATAGGCTCCTTATTTCCTGAAATTATCATGTGAAGTCCTTGGCCTCTGGCAGAACAGTCTAGGTGCACAGGGCTTTGTCTTGCTTTTCCAACTTCGTCTCTCCAATCTCCCCTTCTAAATCTCTGATCCTGTTCATCCATCCATTCAGAACTCTGTCATTTTCTTTCCTAACCCAGAATATCCTCCTTCAAGTAAACCAGTCAGAATTCTATTCATATCCCTCACATAATTTAGATATAATTTATTTCATGAAAGTTTCCACATCAAATACCTCCCTTCCCCCAGCCAGATTCTCTCGTCCCTCCTCCTCCCTCCCTCTCTCTTCTGTGTGCCTGTCACTTGTTCCTCTAATGGGCCTTGCCACATTCTACCTGTGAACAACGGTTTGTCGTATCTGCTCTAAGAGTTACAACACGCTTAAAGTGAGACCATTTCTTACTTAGTTTCATAACTTACCACACTTAGTTTTGTGTGACCAGTAAGGTGATTAATAAAGCTCATTAATAGATTTTACTGTTTTCAAACAACATAACTGAGTGGCAGCTCTAATCCTATGCTCATATATTTTCTGTTCTTTCCCTCTAAAATGTGAGTCCCTAAATGATATTTAACCATTGCTCTATCTGAGGTTTCTTTAGGAACAGGTGAAATACCATAATTATCATGCACAAATATTTTAAGAAAAATCAGATTTTTCTAGAACATGATGTGACCAATCTGCTTGTGGGAGGAAGATATTTTCAATGGCTGACATTCACATCTACCCAATAGCCTTCAGTCTCCAATTCTACTCATCCTCAAGATTTGTTTATAATAAGTGTGTGTTTACAGAGCCAGAAAAATTACTGTCCTAAGAATGCAAAAAAAATGCATACAAGTATATTTTGGCATGCTATACATACCTATTGGCTATGGAATATACACTTAAAGATTGTTCAGTACAATGGCCTGTATCTTCCATTTGTCTGTTACTGGGTTTGCAGAAAATTGAGACACTTCAAGTCACAGACTACGAATTAGGCAAACATTGATGAAGTTTTTAAAGCTATCAACTAACAGCATGATGCCAGAACAACTGGAAAACTAAGTTTAAAAAATAACTCAAACAAACATGTGATGGTGTGCAACAGCACACTCTCCTCGCTCCCCGAATTATTTTACTATCGTGTACAGCTCCTGAAGGGCAAAATCAAGACATTTTCTCTTCCTCCTGCCATCCTCCGATACAATGGTTTTTGACATAATAATCCACTAAATAATCAATTAACTTCTGTACTAAATTGTCTTCTCTAGAGAATGTGAAGTCCCCAGTTGAGAAAATCACAGATCACAGAGTGTGGATCTTACATGTACTAACTTGTTTCCTTAAAAGCACAAAACAAACACATTGAGTAAAATCATTTTTATAGTATTACATAAAAAGTAAAATACACATGTTAATTTTTATTGTAAGGTAATTTATGACTCACATTGCTTCTCTGTTTCTTGCTAATTACTGATATAATATTTGACTTACAAATGTCCTAAGTGATACACTTTGAAAAAAGATACATTTTAAAATACATATTGTAAATTTAAAAGCTTTAGATTAAGAGTGAAAAATTAATGACAACACCTTGGCGTGGTTAAGTTTCTTCCTACAAGATCCTTAGTGGTAGGTATTTTAAAAGTACCTCACTAACATCTATTTTTTAAAATAGTTTTACTTTGGGTATGTTCATATGTCTATGACTTACTGAAATATTTCTCAAAATGTTGTCCACAAAATACCCGCTTCAAAATATTTGAAGTAGTTTTAAATGCAGAGACCCCAAGACTCCAGCCTACCTTGATCAGAATCCATGGGAGTGAGGAACTAGCAAGCATGCATTTAAAGCAAGTTTGCCCACGTGATTCCGACGCACACCAGAGTTAAGAAGCCTACGGAGTGGCTCTAAAACCACGTCTCACTGTAGTCTCAACGTTGTATGTCCGAAAGAAAAGTTGCAAACGATTCCTTCCAAAATATATATAGTTTATAAATGCTCCTTCTAGAGCGTCCCTCGCAGAAAACTAAACTAGTTTTCAAATCCCACGGCGTTTCAGCTCAATTAACAAATGAAAGAGCCATCCTTCTCCCGATTCCCCGGCGTCCTAAAGCGCTCCTGGCAAAAGCCCGCTTCGCACCTCGGGGCACTGACCTCCGCTTCCCACAGTCAGAATACTGAATCAGTCTGCATCCACAGAAGACCGAAGGCACCCTGGCTCACCGGCCTCCCACCCTCCCGGCAGAGCGGCTCCTCCGAGCCCAGGCGCGGCCTCCCGCTCTCCGAAGCAGCGGCAGCCGGTCAGCACCTCGGACAGAGACTGGCGGGGCCGGGCCCGGGTCAGCCAGTCCAGGAGGCGGCCTGGCAGGAACCGCAGAGACCACCCCTGGAACGCACAGACCACCGTCTTCGTTCCCCTTTCCTGCAGCCAGCACCTCTTTCCAAACGACAACAAAGGAAACCTTAACTATCTTACCTAGAACACGGGAGCCACCCCCACATCTCGCCTCTCCCGGTTCCACAGCGCCTGTTGCTAGGGAGGCGAGGCAGCGCTCGGGAAGCCCCGGGACCAGGCAGCAGAGCGCTGGCGGAGCTGCAGCGGCAGACGGGAGCGCCAGGCCGGCCGGACCCCTCCGCAGGAAGGCTGCGCCCTCGCGGCTCCGAAGCCAGCCAGGCCCCCGAGCGCCCCGGGCGGGTGCAGGGAGCCGGGCAAGCGAGGGGCCGGCGCCCGGGAGCGCGGCTCCGTCTGCGGGCCGGGGAAACTCGGCCCCGGCCGAAGAGGCCTCCGGCCCAGCCCTGTGGACGCCTGTGATCCCAGACAGCGGGCCGGGGGCGTGGGGACCGCCCTGGGAGGGCGGGCACTCACCATGTTGACTTCGGAAACCATGTCGATGCTGGCGATGTCAATGTTCATCCCCACGCAGACCGGGGGACCTGCGGGAAGCGCAGGACACGGCGATCAGCCCAGCTCCGACGCGGGGCGCGGGCGGCTCTGAGGACTGGGGGCTACCCCCGGAGGGGCGCGGGCGAAGGGCCCCCACCCCCACCCGCCGCGGCTCCGCGGCTGCGGCCCCCGCCTCCCTCCGCCCAGGCCGCCGCCGCCGTGGGTCGCGCTTCCCGCAGCGGCCGCGCGCAGCCCACTTACCCCCGAAGTCGGGTCTCAGGCGAATGTCGTAGCCTTTCAACAGCTTGTCCACCGTCTCCTTCACAAAGGACATGTTCCCGGGATCGTTCACACTGGGGGACGGGCGGGGGGCACACAGAGCGGGTCAGGGGCGGCTCAGCCGCCCGCGCCCCGCGCACCCCGCGCCCTGCCCGCCCGCCGGCCCACCCGCCGACCCTACCTCTGGGCGCAGCACACCACAGCCACCAGCACCGGGGCCGAGAAGATGCCAAAAAGCCTCCCTCCCGCAAGGCCCCACATCCCTCCGCCGCGCCCCGGCACGGGGGAGGGGGCGCCCCGCCGCCGTCGCGACCCGCAGCCGGGGCTGCTCCTGCTGCTGCCGCCGCCGCCGCCGCGCTGGCCCGGAGCGGAGGAGGGCGGAGGGGGAGGGGAGGAGGGGGAGGAGCGGGCGCTGGGAGGGGAGGGAGGAGCGGGGAGGAGAGCGGAGCGCGCGCGGGCGCGGGGCGGGGGAGGAGACCGGAGAGTCGGAGGCGGAGCCGGCGCGCCGCACACCCTGCCCTCCCCCTCGCGCGCCGCGGCCCGAGGCCGGGGCCCTGGGCGCTCCCTCCCGCCTCGGCGCCCGCCGCACGGGACTCGGAGCTCCGGGACCGCGGAGTGCGGGGGCGGCCCGGGCCGGACGCTGCGAGCGGAGCCGCGGCTGCGCGGACTCGGGCGGGGCTGGGGGTCGGCCACGGAGCCGGCTCCTCTGGGCTCTCGGCGGCCGGGCGAGTGCGGGGACTGTCCGCAGCCTCGACGCGGGCATCAGCGGCGGCGGAAACGCTGCCCGCCTACCCCGGCCCCCGAAGTGGGCCCCGCACGACGACCACCGCCCGCTGCGGCGCAGCCCCAGAGCCCTCGGGCCGCGCCTCTGCCCGCCGGACTGCGTGCCGCCGCCTCCCGACGGTGCCTGCAGACGCCGGGAAGCCCCCGCCTCACCTGCGGGGCTCAGAGCCTCGGGTCCCCAGGGTCCAGGAGAGCCAGATGGGCAGCAGGAGCGCCAGGAGCCCGGAGCACATGGCGCTGTTCCTTCGGCCTAACCTGCTGGGATCCGCTCTCCCCCACCGTCTCCGAGCATCCAAGCGGCGACGCGGGGATCCCCGCCCCTACCCCCACCCTCAGGCTTTCCCGCCTGACCCGTCTTCCAGCCCCTGGCGTGGGGGCCCGATTCGTCATTTATAAAATTGGACCTTTTTTTTAAAGCTGCTCCTTAAACTGCACCTCTTACCCTCATTCCTCAACATTTCTTAGGCGCACTGAGCGCTTTCTGTTCACATGTACACATATGTAATGGATGGTTAAGACAGGCCTGAATATGTGTTTTGTTATCAGCAAACTAGAATCCCAGCCAGACTAGGGAGACTGGATTGTCATTCCAGGGATGGTAAAATATCTGCCTCTTTTGGTGCCGCCCAGAGCTATCCGTGATCCTTAATATAAGGCAAGGATCCTTGCTTCCCTGTGACAGGCCTCCTTCGGCTGCCATTAGAAGGCCACTGGCGCAAGGACCCTGGTGTACCAGCGCACAGTGGGTGCACCCCGCCCTCTGGACCACCGCACACCTAAGGGGCCACTCACCCACAGCCACAGGTTTTATATTTTAGTGAATGATCCCCAATAAAGTTTCTCTGTACCTCGGATTTCTAGTATTGAAAAAGATGGTTACACAATCCTACTTGTAGCCAACTAACAAAACCTACACATCAAACTCGTTTTTGTGTTCTGTAGACCTCTTCAAATTATTCCAGGACTTAATGGTTAATAATAGGTAACTACTTTATTGACTCATTTTTTTTTCTATGAAACAAGCTTCTCTTTAACATCGTTGAGACTTTATATTAGTAAATATCTAAATCTAGATCCTAAATCTCACGTTGGCATGTTTCTGTGCATTAATTTTAAATATCACTGCCTTTTCTAAAAATCAGCTATTTTATTTTTGGAACAGAAAATGTGACCGCAGTACCTGAAAGATTCAGAGATAAATATAGCTCCCTAATTATTTTCTGGAAAAGTCTATTCACCACTGCTTTGCATTCAATGTCCTGTTAATGCACAATGAAATTATATGGAAAATTGTATCTGTTGTATCAGACACACATTCATAGTTCAGTTTATTTCTCCTATTTCCGTGCAGTTCTTTTAGAGAAATGCCCTGCTGGGGATCGTGGCTATAAAAAGTAAACAATGAAAAGAAGTTGTTTGAATAAAACCAACAACATAGCAAGAATTAGCCCCCTTACTACCAGTTTATATGTTCTAAGACTTGCAGAACCACATTACAACATGATTATCCAACCGTGCATCATATCAGACCTTCTTGGCTTCACCCTGTCTCTGGAGCTTTTGGCTTTAACACCCCAGCTGCTGCCTCAGCACCCACTTCTGTAAGAAGTCTGATCAGCTTTACATGGGAACAAGCCCATATGGGATACGCTCATATCCTCATATCACAAGGTCTAAGATGCCACGGGATTTGCTCAGTACTCACATATATGCAATCTGAAATTCCTGGCAAGTTAAAAATCTATGGGGCAGACCTTTGGCTAACGAACACATATCCATGGATCAAAGAGTCTCCCTTTATTGCCTCCTAAGAAATGTCCTGAGATGCAGTTGCTGTTGGCCTCTCAAAGATGATCTTGTGAGATGGATCCATCTTTTGTACTTCGTACTCAGCAGTGGGTGGTGGTCTGCCTGGTAATGAACCCTCCCTCCTATCTGCTCCCTCTCTTTCTATGCCTAAATTCCCTTTTCCTTTGCTCCTGTTTTCATTGGAATCAAACACCCTAGTGACATATCAACAACTAAATTTTGCCTCAGGATATATTTTCTGGGGAACTTAGGCTGAGTTGTGAATTAATCCTCAAATCATTAGAAGTGTCACCTAAAATGCAGTCTCTTTCAACAGGCAAAATCAAAGAGAAAGACTGCAGAGGTGTGATCAGGATGCATGGGCTGTAAGGTTCTTACACACCCACACACTACTGCACATCACAGACACTGCTCAGCTTGCACCTACACCCACAACAAAGGGTGGACATGCAGCCCGCCACCCCTCCTCCTTTCTCAGCTCCCTCCAACATAGGCAGCCATCTGGGAGGGGTGGATAAGCACTGAACACCAGCACCCACATCCTTGTGCTCTCTTGCTTAGAGAGTAATTATGTATTAGCCAAATCAGCAGAAAATTAATAATTCACTTCTTGCATTCATTTTAGACTGGAAGAAAAAAAGGCTCCAGGAGTCCCACAGAGGGTAATTTTTCATGGTAGTAGGAAAAGGAGGTGAATGCTGTTTTGTTCATAGGAAGGTGGTTTTAAATGGTCCAGAAGAATATTTGGAGACATTCAAGGTAGAAAGGAGGAAAGGAAGCAGAGAGCTGGGAGGCATCAAGTGATCACATTACATCATCCATGTCTGCGCATTTTGATTGACCCAAATGCCTTTTCCAAACTGTTTTGTTCAGTCACTTTTCTTTCTTATAGAAAACTTGTTTTTTTAAACAGTATCTAAGTTTTTTGGCACATTTTAACGCTCTTCAAAAAAAAAAAAAAACTCATAACACATGAACTAAAATGTTGCATGTGTATAGTTAGCTAAGTCTCAACAAATGTATAAACCAGTGTACATTTTCATCATTCCCAAAGTTGTCTTGTGACCCTTTGACCCATCTGCCACTGAAGGTTCCAGACAAGCTCTGAACAACATACATTGTCATTATACTTGTTACTTTTTTTCTTGCCTGTTTTAAGCATTCTATGTAAGTAGAATGATGCACTATACGTTGTTTCATGTCTGGCGTCTTTCACTGGGTGTAATGTTAATGAGACCTATTCATGTTGTTGCAGATCCATCGTTTGTTCCTTTGTATTGCCAAGTAGTATTCCATTCACCTGTTGATGAGCCTTTCTAATTTGATTATGAATAACAATTCATATAGAGGCCTTTATATGGACATGAGGTTTCATTTCTACTGGACTGATACCTAGGAGTAAAATGGCTAAATCATGCGGTGAGTGTATGTTTAGTTTTATAAGGAACTGCCAAAATGGTCCCAAAGTGCTTGGAGGATTTTGCATCTCACCCGCAACACAAGAGAAATGCAGCTGCTCCACATCCTCTCAGTTCATCTCGGTGGCTGTATAGTGGCAACCCATTGTGGTTTTAATTTGCATTTGCCTGGTGATATATAAGTAAGCCTATTTCATTTACATATTGGCCACTCACATTTTCTTTTTGAAGATACAAGATTTTTGCCCATTTTAATTGCATTCTCTGTCTTTTTCATTGAGATGTGAAAGGTTTTTTTTTTTTATTGAGATGGAGTCTCCCACTGTCATCCTGGGTGGGGAGCAGTGACTCAATCTCAGCTCCCTGCAACTTCCACCTCCCAGGTTCAAGTGATTCTCTTGCCTCAGCCTCCCAAGTAGCTAGGATTACCATGCCTGGCTAATTTTTTGTATTTTTAGTAGAGACAGAGTTTCACCATGTTAGCCAGGCTGGTCTTGAAGTCCTGACCTTGTGATCTGCCCGCCTTGGCCTCCAAAGTGCTGGGATTACAGGCGTGAGCCACCACGCCCAGCTAGAGTTCTTTATGTATTCTGGATATAAATCCTTTGTCACATGTATGTAATTGTTTTCTCCCAGTCTGTAGCCTTGCTGTTTCATTTCTTTAATAGTATCTTTCAAATAAAAGAAGAATTTAATTTAGATGAAATGCAACTTATTCATTTTTTTCTTCTAAGGTTCAGACTTTTGATATTCTATTTTAGAAATCATTGCCTAATTAAAAGTTAAGATTTTCTGCATGTTATTTAAAAATTAGCAATATTTAGACCTGTTACTTGTTAACTTCTGTGGATGATGTAAGGATCAAGGTTCTTCCAAATGAAGTGTACTAGTCAGTTCTCACACTGCTATAAAGAAATACCTGAAACTGGGTAATTTGTAAATAAAAAATGGTTAATTGGTTCACAGTTCTGCAGGCTGTGTGGAAAGCATCTGGGGAGGCCTCAGGAAACTTATAATCACAGCCGAAGTCAAAGGGGAAGCAGGCATGTCACATGGCCAGAGCAGGAGGGAGAGAGAGAGGAGGGAAGGTGCTACACACTTTTAAACAATCATATCTCACAATAACTCGCTATTGTCACGACACCACCAAGGGGGATGGTGTTAAACCAGGAGAAACTGCCCCCATGATCCAATCACCTCCCACCAGGCCCCCCCTCCAACACTGGGGATTATAATTTAACATGAGATTTAGGCAGGGACATAGACTCAAACCATATCATAAGCCATGATTTGTTGGAAATATTCTTTCTTTCAATTTGGTTACCTTTTATGTTTGAGAATCAATTGATCTTATATGTGTGGCTGTGTTTTTTTACTCTATTTTGTTTACCCTTTTCCATTAATTTATCTATATATCTGTATACTAATCCATACTGTTTTGACTAATGTAGCTATAAAGTTAATATTGAAATAATGTAGCATAATCCATCCAATTTTGTTCTTCGCCAAAATTGTTTTAACTATGTGACATCTTTGCATTTCATAAATATTTTAGAATGACCTTTTCAATTTCTAGCCTGATGGGATTTT
Source organism: Chlorocebus sabaeus (assembly GCF_047675955.1). Lineage (NCBI taxonomy): Eukaryota > Metazoa > Chordata > Mammalia > Primates > Cercopithecidae > Chlorocebus > Chlorocebus sabaeus. The sequence continues at coordinate 1,959,036 of NC_132929.1, read as the reverse complement.
AATTTGTATTACATAAAATCTGTAGATGAATCTAGGGAAAATTGACATCTTAACAACATTGAAAACTATCTTTTAGTTTATGAAAACTCTATATTTAGATCATCTCTAACTTCTTTTTGTAAGTACTTTTTGTGTATTTTAGTGTAGCGGTTCTGTATTTGATTCATTAAATTTATCACTATTTCATATTTTTATGCTATTATAAGTGATTTTTAAATATTTAATTGCCAATTGCATATTGCTAGTACATATAAATATGATTAACTTTTCTATAATATCATTACATCCTACAACTCAATGTACTTATTAATAGTTTTGTAGATTTCTTAGGATTATATCCAAGAGATAATTACATCATCTGTGAATACAGTTTATTTCTTCCTGTCCTATATGTAGATGTTTTTAATTTCTTTTTCCTGCCTTACAGTACTGGCTGGGGCTTCCAGTACAATGTGGAAAGGAAGTGGTAAGAGTGGACACCCTTGCCTTGTTCCAATATTAGGGTTTTGTTGTTGCTGTTTGGGATTTTTGTTGTTTTTTACCATTAAGTATGGTGTTGGTTATCTTCTTATTTTTCTTCTGTTCTCCCTCTCCTACCCTCTCGTCCTTTTATTTCATCTCCTGAAAAAGTTTAGTTCTAACAGTAGAGAAGTACATGGTGTGCACCTGGTATGGAGTAGGGAGCTCTCAGGCCAGAGTCCAGGCAGTGTGAGGAGGGCACGAAGCTTCATAGCTCGAGAAACTGAGAAAAGCACCATTTCACATGGAAGGCTTAGTTTGAAAATCACAGCCAAAGCAAAGGCAGGCAGGCCTGGAGAGGGAGAGCCAGCCATTGTTATCAGATCATAGAAGGTGGGCAAAGTAGCCTGTGTTTGAAATTATAGCCAAAGCAAAGCTAAGAGAACATCCCCATTGAAGCCTGGTCTGGTTTGGCAGCCTGTTTCAGAGGGTGAGGAGAGTGTCTACACATGAAAACTGCCTTGCATGAGGGTCTAAGCCCACGCAGAGGAGGGCATGCACTGGGTGGGCCAGCCTGGCACACAGAGTTCGAGCTCACACAGTGCTAGGAGGGTTCCCCCACAGGAAGGCAGGCACGAGGTGAAGATGAGGGGGTCATTCATTTGATAAGGTGACCTGTCATGGAAAACCAGCCAAAGCAAGGTCAGGAGGGCATCCATGTACTGGGATGGCCCAAAATGGGGAGTCAGAACCTGAAAAGGAAGAGAAGAATGCCACAGGGAATGGAGGCAGTGGCAGCAATGGGAGACATAGTGGGGACTTAATCCAATAAGTACATACACCAAGAGTAATGGAAGCCAAGTTTCTCTCTGTTGGAGATGAGAGTTACGAGAACAAAAAAAGGGAGAAACAATCCCTGTGGTGTGAGTGCAATCGAATGTATTAGTGTGAACTACTGGTTTTCTATAAATACAACTACAAATATATACATAAACATGTAGACATGTATATATGTACTTACTGTATACATACATATACACACATTTATATATATATATATATATTCTCAGCTTCTACCCACCAAGAGGTCCTGGGAACAGTGACAGCACAATAGCAATGAGCACCCTCTGCACCCAGATCTTGGCTTCTCCATACTATTTTCTACAGAAAGGAACCAGAGCTACTTGGGAAAATGGATACTTCTAGAGACAGACGGGAAAAGTATAAGATGGGATTGGAACATTTGTGACAGAGCAATGAGGTGTTCAAAGAACGATGAGAACATGTCAAAAAGACACAAAATCCAGCTTTAATGTTTTTATACTGCCTATTTGTGGGATGATTTGAGTAAAAATAAAAAATAATAATTACAACCCAAAGAACAGGAAAATTAGAGTTTATATACATCGTCTGATCATGAATGATGTATTTTGATCATTCATGGTAATATATTACATAGCTTTTAAGTATGTGTTTCACAAAATTAATTACAAAATTAACTATGAAGTGAAAGTAGTAAATTTATAATTTAGCTGGGCAGATACTACCTTAATCAAAAGATCAATATGAACAACGTTAAAGAATGAGATATCTCAAAAGTATGCATCCCATGATATAATGCAATGAGATTATATCAGTTTGTCATTTCCACAAAAATACGCAAGCTAAATCCAATCATGAGGACACATCAGACAAACCCAAATTAAGAGAGTTCCTACAGCATAGTATCCCTATAATAATTCAAAACTGCAAATGCCATCAAAGTCCAGAAAAAACTGAAACTACTCCAAACTAAAGTAAACCAGAGACAGGAATTACTAATGCATGCGTAATTCTGGACTCCATCGTTTTGCTGTAAAATATTTTAACGAGGCAATTGGTTGATCTTAACTGAGGTGTAAAGATTGAATGGCAATAATTTAACAGTATCTATTTCCTGATATTTTGATGGTTGTATCGTAATAACACTGAAAGGCTCTTTGTATGTATGAAACCACACTAAGATATGTGAGAAAAGTTTTCCGTAATGTTATGAGTTCAAACTAAAAAAAAAAGGTGTAAGGAAGTTCTGCAGATGCCCTTTAGCAGATTAAGGAAATTGCCTGCTATTCCTAGTTTAATGGAGAGTTTTTACCAAGAAAGGTATAGAATTTCATCAGATGCTTTTTTTTTGTATCTGTGGGATAATCATTAATTTTCTCCTTTATTCTTTTAACATGATAAATGACATTGATTTTTCAAATGTTAAGCAATATTTGTATTCCTAGGATAAACACTGCTTAGTCATTTCGCTTATACTTTTTACCTGTTGCTGCATTTGATTGCCCAATATTCTTAAAAACATGTGTGCCTATGGTCATGAGTACTTTGGTGTATGTTTGCCTCTTCTTGCCTGATTTTTGTATTAGTGCGATGCTGACCTCAGAAAGCAAGGTTCCATATGTGTTCCCTTCTCCAGTGATTTTTGAAAGATTTTTCTGTAGGATTGTCATTGTATCTTCCTTAAATAGACCCTAGAATTTGCCAATGAAGTTTGAAGATTTCCTTAATTTTTAAATAATAAATACAGTATCTTCAGCAGACATAGGCTATTTAGATTTCTATTTCTTGTGATCGTTTTGTTACATAATTGAAGTTTATTTCATCTAAGTTGTCAAATTTATTAATGAAACGTATTTACAACACTCCCTTATAATTTTTGAAGTTTGTAGTACATGTAGTTATGCTCCCACTTTCTTTTCTGATATTAGTAGTCTGTGCCCTCTTTTTTGTATTGACGATTCTAACTTAAAGTTGCTTACTTTCATTCATCGTTTCAAATAATCTGCTTTTGGTTGTACCACTTAGCTCTATTATTCACCTGTTTTGTATCTTACTGATTTCTGCTTTTGTTTTTACTATTTCCTTTCTTCTACTTTCTTTGGGCTTACTTTGCTTTTTTCTTTTCTAGTTTCTTAGGATTGAAGCTTACATTAATGATTTTTAGGACTTTTCTAATATGGGCATTTAAAACTATATATTTCTAAGCTTCAGTGGTATTCCAAAAGTTTTACTATGCTATATTTTAATTTTAATTTACTTCACAGTATTTTCTCATTTTTATTTTTATTAGCCATAGGTATTTAGAACTATGTTCTCTAATTTCAAAACATTAAAATATACTAGATTTTATTTTTAATTTAATTTTGTTATAACCAGAGCATATATTTTCTATAGATTCAGCTCTTTTAAATTTGCTGTGATAAAATTTCTGACCTGTGCATGGTTTAGGTCGGTGATTATACCATGCACACTTGAGCAGATAGTGCATTCTGTTCTTTGGGGATGGAGTATTGTATAGATGTCAGTTAGGTTAATTTAGCTGACAGTGATGTTTGGGTTTTACGTGTCCTTACTGATTTTCTGTGTACTTGTTCAGTCAATTACTGAGAGGCGAATACTGATGGCTTTAAGTAATTTTTGTCTATTCTTTCAATTTTTTGAGTTTCTGCTATCTGTCTTCCTGTCTTTTCAAACTGTTATTTGGTACATAAGCATGCAGAAATTTTATGTCTTTTTTTCTTTTATGAGACGGATTCTTGCTCTGTTGCCCAGGCTAGAGAGCAGTGGCACGATCTTGGCTCACTGCAACCTCTGCCTCCAGGGTTCAAGCAACTCTCCTGCCTCAGACTCCTGAGTAGCTGGGACTACAGACGCGCGCTACCACACCCAGCTAGTTTTTTTGTATTTTTAGTAGAGATGCGGTTTCACCATCTTGACCAGGCTGGTCTCCAATTCCTAAACTTGTGATCCACCCGATGAATGTCTCTTTCATTATTTGAAATTACCCTCTTTGTTGCTGGAAGTATTCTTTGCCGCGAGCCTGTCTTATCTTAGCAACTACTCCAACTCTTTTATAATTTTTCTTTTCATTGCAACCTATTTGCTGAGAGTTAAAATCTCTTTTCTGTGGGCTTCATTTCGTCAGGCCAAGCTTCTTTATCATGTCTGATAATTCCTGCCTTTTAGTTGGACTGTCCAATTCAGATCTGTGTAATAGAAATGTAATGTAAGCCACACATTGAAATTTTCAAAAAATTCTGTAGCCATATTAAAAAGAGGAAATAAGTGGAATAATTTTAGTAATATATCTTATTTAACCCAATATATCCAAAATATATGTCAACCTATAATCAATGTAAAAATATAAATGAGAAAAACTGTCCTACTAAGTATTTAAAATCTGGTGTTTTTTTGGCACTTGCAGTGCATCTTAATTTGGGATAGGTCCATTTAGGGTGCTCAATAGTCGCAAGTGGCTACCAGCTACCATTTTGCACAATGCAAATCTAAACTACCTGTATTTAATGTCATTATTGAAGTGGTAGAGTTTATGCCAACCACCATTTTTTTGTTTTGTTTTCTGTTTGTCTTATCTGTTCATTGCTCTTCCCACCTTTTCCTGCCTTTTAAAAAACTCAATTCGGCTGGGTGCAGTGGCTCACACCTGTAATCCCAGCACTTTGGGAGGCCCAGACGGGCGGATCATGAGATCAAGAGATTGAGACCATCCTGGTCAACTTGATGAAACCCCATCTCTACTAAAAATACAAAACTTAGCTGGACGTGGTGGCGCATGCCTGTAGTCCCAGCTACTTGGGAGGCCGAAACAGTAGAATCACTTGAACCCAGCAGGCGGAGTTTGCAGTGAGCCAAGATCATGCCACTGCACTTCCAGCATGAGGACAGAATGAGACTCCATCTCAAACAAACAACAAAAAAATCCCTCAAATCATTGTATTTTTTTAGCATTCAATTCCATATTTACCGTGGGGTTATAAATCACGCCTTTTTTCTGGTGTTTAAGGTTTACAACGTTTATCTTCAAGTACAGTCTAGTCTCAAATACTGTAATTCTATTTAATGTTTAATGCAAAAACCTTACCACAGTGCAATTCTACCACCCCCAAATTGTGTGCTATTTTCTTATATTTTACTTTTATACATGTTAAAATACCGTCACATTGATATTGCTATAAACACCTTTCAAGAAATATTTTAAAATAAAACAATTCTCTACATATTTGCTGTTTATAGCACTCTTTAGTACTTTGTAGTTATAGATATATGTTTTCATCTGATATTTTCATTTCGAAGGAACTTACTATATTATTCTACAGCACGTCTGCTAGTGACAATTCTTCTAGCTTTTGTTGACTGAAAATCTTATTTGCCTACATTTTCATGAGATTATTTTGCTAGATATAAAAGTCAAAGTTGACAAGCTCTCCTTTAGCACTTTAAAAATAGTAGTCCCTTGTTATTTCATAAGAAATTAATTTTATGTATTTCAACAAAAAATTAATAAAAATATATTATCTCTGTCCTCATGTACATACTTTGTTTTCCAGAGACAGGGTCCTGCTGTCACCCAGAATGGAATACAGGGGTGCAATCATAGCTCATCAGAGTCTCAAACTCCTGGGCTCAAGCGATTCTCCTGGGTCAGCTTCCCTAGTAGCTGGAACTTAGAGGTGTATGCCACTGAGACCAGCTAAGTTATTTTTTACTTTTTAATTTTTTTTTTGTAGAGATGGGGTATCGCTTTGTTGCTCAAGCTGCTTTCAACCTCCTCGCTTCAAGTGATCCTCCCAAAGTGCTGGGATTAGTCATGAGCCACTGCACCCAGCCCATATCTTAATATGCACCACCTGGGTTGCCTTTAAGTTTTTCCGTCTATCAATAATCATCACCAATTTTATCTTGATGTTCCTAGATGTACTTTTCTTTTTGTTTACCCTTCTTGGAATTCATTGAGCTTCTCAGGTCTGTGTGTTTATAGCTTTCGTCTCATTTGGATAATTTCCAGCTTGTATTTTCAAAAACGTTTTCCTCACCTCTTCTGAAACTCCAATTACACACGTGTGACACTTTGATATACTCTCACAGGCATCTGAATACTTTTTTCAGCCTGTTCCACTGTGCTTTAGTTCAGATTATCATATTACTATGTTTTCAAGTTCTCTTTGTAAAACCTTTATATTTTTACGTTTACCTAGTAGGTGTATGTATTTATGTGGTACATGAGACATTTTGGTACAGGCATACAACGCATACTGATTACATCAAGGTAAATGAGGTATTCACCTCCTCAAGCATTTAACATTTCTGTGTGTCACAAACATTCCAGTTATACTTTCAGTTATTTTTGAATGTACAATTGTTTATTGTAGTCATCCTAATGTGCCATCAAATACTACATCTTCTGCATTCTAACTATATTTTGTTAGAATTACGTAATTATGTAATCGTGTGATTTTCCAACATATGTAATTGTTAGAGAGAAAAACCGCAATTTGCACCAACCTAATTTTTTTGTGTGAAATCTCTAACGTTTTTCCAAATATAATACTGCATTATCTGCAGACAAAGACAATTTGACTTCTTCCTTTCCAATTTGGATGCCCTTTCTCTCCTCCTCTTGTCTGATTGCTCTACATAGGACTTTCACGTACTGTGTTGAACAACAGTGGTGACAGTGGGCATCCCAACTTCTCTTGTCTTCTGCATTGTCCAATTTGCTTTGAGTCATGTCTTTCAGAAATTGTATTTGAGCTGTAATAATTTCATTTGGTTCTTCTTATATATTCCGTTATTGCCTTCATTGTGTTTTTTCTTAAAACCATTAAGCTCATCAACGGTAGTTTATCATTTTCTTGTCTGGTTATTCAATCATCTTTCATTTCTTGCGCTGTTATTATTATAATGAGTGACTTTTTTTCGGGTTATGCCTTACATCTTCCTGAACCTTGGTATGCTAATTCTTTTCAGACTCTGCACATTGTGAATTTTATGTTGTTCTGTGTTGTATTTTGCCATCTTCTTTTAAAGGGTGTTTGTCTTTATTCCAGCAGTAAAGTTATGTACTGATCAGTTTGATCTTTTCAAGCGTAGTTTTAAAGTTTTTTAAGGGGAAAGTCTAAGGTGGCCTTTAACCTAAGGCTATTTTGGTCCTACTACTAAAGCATTACCCTTCTGGGATACCTACTTAATATGCCCATTTAATGGTCCTATTTAATGGTCTCTGTATGTTTGATAAAGATCCTCCATTCTTGCTGGTTAGAAATAGAAAGTCATCTAGTCTTGGGTAACCTCCGAAAATCATGTAGGTTGTAGGTCCCCCGGCTTACTATCTATTTAGCTCTGTGGAGACTCACTCTGTGCACGTACACCTTAATACTCATCAACAAATGCAAGAGAACCCAGATGGCCTGAGCTCTCTCTGCATAGCACCCCTCCTCTCTCATTCTATATTCTGCAAATTTAAGTTGCTGCATTTTCTCAGAACACTGATCTCTGTCTTCTCAATCTAGTGATCTGCCATGTCCTGCTTAGGATTATTTTCACTACACTGTAGTCCATCACAGTCTCTAGGCAAGCCAAGTCCATTGTATGATTGTTTCCTTCCTTTCTCTAAGGGATCACAGTACCAAACGGCCTATTGTTTAATGACTACATACAGTTGTTTCATAGGTTTTCTTCAGCTTTTCTAGTGACTTATGATAGAAAAGCAAGTCTAGTCACACTCACTTCATTATTGCTGGAAGGAAAATTCATAAGCTGATTTTGATTACAGAGAAATGACTATTGATGTTACTAACAGCAGTTATTGAGAGTAATTGTCATTGTTCTCAAAACAGTGATCTAAAAGCAGCAAAGGTTCTTATCTCAGTATCTCATTAAACCCATAACTCTACTAGCAAAATGTTTATACATCCTATTAAGTATATTTATGCCTATGACAAAATCCCAATCAAAAGGCTAATTTAAAACCTTTGTCCCAGGAATAGTAGTTGCTGAAATGCCAATGGGGAGAGGAGAAAAGATGTGACCTGCTTGGTTAATTTTTAACTGATGAAAGAAATAGAAGACAAGAATTGCCCTGAAAAAAATGATTACTAGTGATAACGCAAAGTATTTTTCAATAATAAACCATACAGTTTGTTGTCTTCCTGCATCTGGAACATTTTATTACCCAAGGTTTCCAGAGATAACTCTTACACTAGAAACACCACAAGAAAAGATTAATCCAATGATGATATAATTTGCATTTCCAAGATACTACTCTAGATTCTAAGACATTCAATAACAATGGACTTAGAAGTCTTATCAATCAGTGTTTTCCAAAACATCATTAATTTCTTTCAAGATTCATGCCATGGTCCCCTTTTTCTTCTTCTCCTGAGTAATTCTTTGTGTGGGTCTCCTTCCTAACCTGACTGAATAGCAATGATCAGAAATAGTGAAGAGATGACCTAATACAAGCATAAGCTGGATACGACGAGACACACACAAAACTAAAAACCGTTTTCGTGTTTTAAGACCATACAAACAGGAAATTGACACAAGCTTAAGAGTCTAACTCCACCATAGGGCTGCATCTTAATGAAAACTGTAAATCAAAACACAGCTAAAAATAAAGGAAAAAATCTTGCACCATTTCAATACAGCTGAAATTTTGGGTAGTCTCTCTAGTTTGAGAAGAAATACCCTTGTCCTTTCTTTTAGAAGTACACACTGAATTATCAGAGGTAAAAGACATGATATATGCAAGTCAAGTCAAAATATTTTGGGAAAAATAATTTGTGTGTGTTTATATTTGTTGAGACAGATAAAAAAGAGAAGAATCAATGTGGAACAACGTTTGAAATTGCTAAATCTCAGTAACGTGTATGGTAGCTCTGTGTATGATTTTTGCAACTTTTCTGTAGGCTTGAAGTAATTTCAAAATACAGTTTTTTAAAAAACGCATTAACATCTGTTAATGTGTTAATGTATGTTTTCTTATATTACATGTAAGTACATAATAGTTTAAACCATAAATATATAAATGATAAACTATGTATTTTAACATTCTATATATTATATAGTAAAATTAATAAATTGTAAAACTTAAAATAATGTAGTCTAAATTATAGTCTACATTGTCTTAGCCATATATATACTATGTAACTTGAGAACATTTAAGCTTCACCATTACTCTACATAGAATGTTGGAATACATAATGTGTAATTTAAGCAAATAGGTTTATTTATGTTATCTCAAGTGTTTATTGAGAAGGAAGTCTGAAAATGCTTTCAGAGTTGTCTCCTTTTCATATTTAAGCATCCATTTAAGTTACACAATTTTTGAGAACGACCTTATCCTAGACATTTTGCTAACAAATTAATCAGACAAAAATATAAATTCAATAGTTCTTGCCTTCTAGCAACTTGTCACATAGGAGAATTTCGAAGCCTATGTAAGAACTCAAAGAAATTATCCATTCCTTTCCATGAGATTTAACAACAAAGAGACAGATACAGCGTGAGGCTTCATAGAGAAAGAAATGGGAGTCGCTTTAGAGAAGCATTAACACTAGGACCTTACTAAGGAAAAGGAGGATTTAGCAGGTGGAACAAGTAATAACAACTTGAGGACTCCCATACCTATTACTGTGTCCTGAATTTATTCCTTCCTTGGTCTGGCTGACTTCACGAACGAAGCCGCGGACCCTCCCAGCGAGTGTCACAGGTCTTAAGGATGGTGTCTCTGGAGTCTGTTCCTTCAGATGTGTCCGGAGTTTCTTTCCTCCGGTGGGCTCGTGGCCTGGCTTGACTCCAGGAGGGAGCCGCAGACCTTCACAGCCAGTGTCACAGCTCTTAAAGGTGGTGCGTCCGGAGTTGGTTGTTCCTCCCCGTGGATCCGCGGTCTTCCTGATTTCAGGAGTGAAACTGCAGACCTCCCCAGTGAGTGTTACAGCTCATAGACGTAGTGCAGACCCAAACAGCGAACAGCAGCAAGATTTATCCTGAAGAGCCAACGACCACTTAAAGGCCGACTGGCAAGCGGACCCCAGCAAGTAGCAACCGCTTGCTTGGATGGCCAGCTTTTATTCCCTCTTTCGGTCCCGCCCGTGTCCTGCTGATTGGTCCATTTTACAGAGCACTGATTGGTCCATCTTACACAGCGCTGATTGGTCCACTTTACAGAGCGCTGATTGGTCCATTTTACAGAGTGCTGATTGGTCCATTTTACAGAGTGCTGATTGGTCCACTTTACAGAGTGCTGATTGGTCCATTTTACAGAGTGCTGATTCGTCCACTTTACAGAGTGCTGATTGGTCCACTTTACAGAGTGCTGATTGGTCCATTTTTACAGAGTGCTGATTGGCGTGTTTACAAACCTTTAGCTAGACACGAGCGCTGATTGGTGTGTTTACAATCCTTTAGCTAGACTGAAAAGTTCTCCAAGTCCCCACCCGACCCAGGAGCCCTGCCAGGTTCACCTTTCAGTACTAAAGACAATTACTTATCTGCTAAGAAAAGTCATGGAGTGGTTACAGAAGAAGATACAAACTTTATTCTATCAGATCAGCTGAATTTAGCCTGCACAGTGCTAGACTAGCAAACATTTCAGCCATCCATACGACTTGAATTGTGTTCTTTGACTATCATTTGGAGACGTACATAGAGCTACAAAAGCCCACTTGTTAAATAGTAGCTTCGGTTATCAGCTGAAGACAAGTGCAATGTGCTAGTTAAATGATTCGTACCACCACCAAGAGGGAAGGAAGTGGAGGAGGGAAGACTCTACTCTCCTTGTGTAAAGGATTCTACTGACATAATAATGTGTATGGATGGCCCTCAGATACCCAAATGCTTGTGCTTATCAGTAGACTTGCCGCTCTTGTGATGTAACTAGCTTTTATTCCTTAAGATTGTGATTTTTAGATTTATCCCTATTAATAAATGTGGCTCCAGTAAATTTGCACACACATATAAATACTTCTTATCAAAGGATACACATATCTTCGTATTTACTAAATATTAACAAAAAATTCTTTTCCAAATTGGCTCTATCAATTTACAGTTACAATAGCAGAGCTTGAAACTTCTCTTTGATCTATGTATTCAATAATTCTCTGTAATACCAAGACTTACATTTTTGTCAATTTGTTCTAAAATGAAATAGCAGTGTGGTGATAATTTGCAGTTCCCTGTTTATTTGTAACTTTAAAAATCTTTTCAAATTTTCTGACCATTTATATTTGCTTGTACCTCAGACAAACTTTATTTTTCCTGAATCATAGGTTATGGATTGTCACATGCTAATTTTTTGTATAAGTGCTTCACATGCTAAGAATGTCAACTCCTTTGAATTTTGTTTATTCACAGGATTTTGCAAGCAACACCACGATCCTTTTTTATAACATTTTCATCCATCTAAAAGAAGCCCTGTAACCATTAGCAATCAAACCCAGCCTCACTACCCACTGCTCCCACACCAACCTTCCTCAGCCCGAAGCTTCTCATTGTATTTTTGACCTATTTTTATTTTATTTTTTATTTACTATTTTTGAAACAGAGTCTGCTCTCTTGCCCAGGCTGGAGTGCAGTGACACCATCATGGCTCACCGCAACCTCTGCGTACCAGGCTCAGGTAATCTTCCCACCTCAGTCTCCCTCAACTCACCTCACCTGGAGCAACAGGCACACGCCACCTTGCCTGGCTAATTTTATTTTATTTTTTTTGTAGAGACAGGTTTCACCTGTTTGCCAGGCTGGTCTGGAACTCCTGGGTTCAAGTAATCCACCCGCCTGGGCCTCCCAAAATTGTGGGATTACAGGCCTGAGCCACCGCGCCCAGCTCCTCATTGTTTGTTTTGTTTTGTTTTGTGGAGACGGAGTCTTGCTCTGTTGCCCAGGCTGGAGTGCAGTGGCCGGATCTCGGCTCACTTCAAGCTCCTCCTCTGGGGTTCACGCCATTCTCCTGCCTCAGCCTCCCGAGTAGCTGGGACTACAGGCGCCGCCATCACGCCCGGCTAGTTTTTTGTATTTTTTAGTAGAGACGGGGTTTCACCGTGTTAGCCAGGAGGGTCTCGATCTCCTGACCTCGTGATCCGCCCGTCTCGGCCTCCCAAAGTGCTGGGACTACAGGCACCGCCACCTCGCCCGGCTAGTTTTTTGTGGTTTTAGTAGAGACGGGTTTCACCGTGTTAGCCAGGATGGTCTCGATTACCTGACCTCATGATCCGCCCGTCTCGGCCTCCCAAAGTGCTGAGATTACAAGCGTGAGCCACCGCGCCCGGCCTCCTCATTGTATTTTTAAATGACTGTTAGAAACATACCGAGACCATCCTGGCTAACACGGTGAAACCCCGTCTCTACTAAAAATACAAAAAAAAAAAAAAAAAAAAAAATTAGCCGGGCGTGGTGGCGGGCGCCTGTAGTCCCAGCTACTCAGGAGGCGGAGGCAGGAGAATGGCGGGAACCCGGGAGGCGGAGCTTGCAGTGAGCTGAGATGATGTCACCGCCCTCCAGCCTGGGCGACAGAGAGAGACTCCAATTCAAAAAAAAAAAAAAAAAAAGAAACATGCAGGAAAACTACTAACTTTATGCTAATTTTGAGGTGCAAGACTCACTGAATATTTTTCTTTTGGTTCTAAATACTTTAAAACTTTATTTTCCTGGTATTTTAGGTGAATATTTATAACATCTGAAATAAGACGAATGTGTGTTCTCTTCTCAATTGCTATAATATCACATTAATTTAGCCATTATTGCATTGCCTCTAATATACAAAACAATGTTAAACATTGATTATTGTAGATATTCTTGTCATCTCACTTTAATAGTTCCTTGATGATTGCTTGTTCACAATAAAATATGACACAGAAAATATATTATTCTTCATATTAAGATTAGTTATATAATAAGTAAAAATGGGTATTTTTTAACATACTAAGGAGTATTAGTCTACTCATCACTATGAATTTTCTTTTTTAAGTCTTTGATAATGAATCTTGAGTTATAGTTTTGAGATTGTATACATATTATGTATCTTCACTGATTTATGAATTTACAGATTTCCGTCTAAAAACCACATTGGCAGTGTTTCTATATGCAATTTCATGGATCTTTTGCCTTTTCTTAAAATTAGAATATCATCATTGCCTTTTACTTTTTCCCAAAAAGAGATATTGGATTCATACATCATTTCTATTCTTTATTTGCTTTCTAAATTACTGATATATATTTTCATTAATTTCTTCTGTATTTATGTGTATTTGTTATTACATCTCATCTCCCTTCCTGACTTAAATGTTAAAATCATGAAATTTTTTATTTCTTGTTTGTTTGTTTGTTTGCTTAAGGCTATAAATTTTCTACTGAATCAGCTTTGGCTACAGTAGTGGATTTCAGTATACAATGATACTCCATGATTGCCAATTTTATTTCATCTTTGACCCAAAATACTTTTTAAAGTTTCCAAGAATAAGGTTTTTACTTTATTTTTTGTTTTAATTTTTAAAAATATGATGTGATTATTTCCAGAGTTTTGCAGTGTAATCAGAACACTGGTCAATATTTTTCTGTTATTTTTAGTTTATTGGTGTGTTGCAATATATAAACAATTGTTGTAAGTGCCTCATAAGCATTTAGAAAGAAGTTTGTAGTGCTTCTCTCTTATTAATGTTGTTAAGTTTAGACAAAAAGCCATTGATTATATGATTCAGATATATATTTTAGAAATCTTTATTTTTGCCACCTTGTTTTGCAAAGATATGAGAAACATTTGTTAAACATTTTTATTGCTATTACATTATCATTAGTTTTTTTCCAGGCTGTAGAATTTTTATCACATCACTTCCTGAGCACCAAACAAAAAGTAATAGTTTTTAACTAACAGCTACTTTGCACTTAGCAACATGATATTGCTCTGATACTCCCTTTTTTTCTTTTTTAAATAATAATTTTAAAAATTATTTATTTAAGGGATGTGGGTCTCGCTGTGCTGTCCAGCCTGGACTTGAACTTTTGACTCAAACCATCCTCCCATCTCAGCCTCCTGATAAGCTAGAACTATACAGATGGGTACCACCATGCCTGGCTGTTTTTTTATTCCTGACACTCTTTCAAAATATCTGCGTATGATTCTAGCATTCTGTGTATTGTAACAGGAATATCACTTCAGAATTTTACCACACATCATTTCATTTAAAAATATACAGCTCTTGGAAACATGAGTCTGTTTCCTCTTATGCAAACAGCAACAGAAAAGCATTCTTTCAACAGATAATCATGTCGAATCCAGCTCCTGGCCAAAATCTTGTGTGTGATTTTTCAGGCCAACCACAGACAATTACAGATGCTTTATCTGGCAGGCGTCATGGGGGAAGCTACCCTTCCCACACCAGACCTGGTGCACAGTCAGCACACTGCAGTCTCTCATGGGAGCTGCTGCAACTACCAGGCGCCGGCCAGCCATGCTGTTAGGCACCTCTCCATTCCTATCTCCCAGGCCTGTTGACTGGGGACCCTCAGCTGAGAGCTCCCCTTGGAGCCTCCCTTCTTATCAGGCATAGGTGACTTTGAAGGCACGTTCTCCACTGTGACTCAGGGTTTAGTACTTTTCCACTCCTAGCCTTTGCCCTGACCCCTCGTCATAGCCCCCAGGTTCATGAATGTGAGCAGCCGTTTGGAGAAGAGCTATGATCCCTACCTCTGAGCTGATCCACCTGCCCCACACCTCACACTGTTCTGTGGGGAAAATGGAACTGGGCTGGTGAGTGATGGTTAGGACTGGCACTTTGTCCTGAGTAGCCTCTTGCTTATACTCTCACAGTTGGTGACCCAAGGTTTGGCCATTACCTTCATTTTGGCTTGTCTTAATCAACGACTTCCAACAACTGGTAGCTCAGGTCTCCAGCTCAGCTCTTAGAATATGAAGAACGAAGTGGTCTTCTCCTAGGAAACTGTTAGCTGTATAGACATTATACAAGACACACTCTATTTAATATGCAATATTATAAGTCAATGTCCTTTCTGACATCTTGAGGCCAAAACCTTTGCTTCCATTTTGACACTTGCCTTCTAAAACATTTCAAGAAATGAATGATTTAGTCAAATGGTGTGAACTTTATAAAAAGGCTATTGTAATATTTTCAATTATTTTTTCCAAAGTTTGTAAGTTGAATTCACGTGAGGAGTATGACACTCATTCATTCAGAATACCCACCTAGATGTTCGTTTCATCTTCTAACCCGTGAGCGTTTGATGATGAGTGAAAAATAGCAACTCAAGGTTTTTAATACAGCAACTTTTATTATTAAGGTAAAATGTTTCAAACACATGAGACATTTTTACTTTTTCTTAAATTGCGTAGTCATGCATTTCTCTAAGGATACACACAGACACACACACACAATTTATTTTAAAACAGTTTTAGATTTACAGAGAAACTGCGGAAAAGGTACAGAAAGTTAACGTGTAAACCACACTCAGTTTCCCCTGTTACTAACACCTAACATAACAGGCATATTTGTTACAACTAATTAACCAATACTGATACCTTACCTAAATAAAGTTTATCCTTTATCTTGGTTTTCTTCGTTTTGTCTAATGTCCTTTTTCTGTTCCAGGATACTACTCAGGATACCCTGTTATTTTTAGTAGTCGTGTCTTCTTAGGCTACCCTTGGTAGTGAGGATTGTAATGTCTTCTTGGAAGGTTGACCCCTTTATCATCATGCAGTCTCCCTCTTTTTTCTTTTTTCTTTTTTTTTGTTTTTTGCAATTTCGCTGTTGTTGCCCAGGCTGGAGTACAGTGGCACAATCTCGGCTCACTGCAACCTCCGCCTTCTGGTTTCAAGTGATTCTCCTGCCTCAGCCTCCCAAGTAGCTGGGATTACAGGCGCCCGCCACCACACCTAGCAAATTTTTGTATTTTTAGTAGAGACAGGGTTTCACCATGTTGTTCCGGTCTTGAACTCCTGACCTCGTGATCCACCTGCCTCAGCCTCCCAAAGTGCTGGGATCAAAGGTGTGAGTCACCGCGACCAGCCAGTTTCCCTCTTTACCCTGATAATCTTCCTTCTTGTAAAGTCTGCTGTGTCTGAAACGACTGTGGCGACTCTAGCTTTGCTTTCATAGTGTCAACACAGTACCAGTTTTCCAGGGCCGTGGTCATAAACCACCAGTTGGGTGGTTAAAATCAACAGAAGTGGATTCTTTCATGGTTCTGGGGCTGGAAGTCTGAAATCAACATGCAGGCAGGGCCATGCTCCCTCTGAAGGCTCTTGAGAAGAACCCTTGCTTGCCTCTCCCTGGCTTCTGGTGGTGGCTGGAATCTGTGGCACCCCTTCCCTGTCAGCTGAGTGACTTCAGCCTCTGCCTTCATCGTCGCCTGCTGTTCTTCCTGAGTGTCTCTGTGTCCTGTGCATCCACGTTCTTTCTCATAAGGATGCCAGTCTTTCGATTTAGAACCACTCGAATCCATCTTGACTAATTCCATCTGCAAAGACCCCACTTCCAGGCAAGGCCACATTCTGAGGTTCTGGTTCTGAGGTTCCATGCGGACATGATTTAGGGAGCACACTACTCAACCCAGCACAACATCGCTACGTTTTTTCCCACTTTTTTTTTTTAAAGAGATGGGGTCTCACTGTGTTGTCCAGGCTGCAGTGCAGTGACCTGATCTAAGCATATTGTGGCCTCGAACTCCTGGGCTCAAGCAATCCTCCCTCGTCAGCCTCTTGAGTAGCTGGAATTTCAGGTGTATGCCACCACACTTGGTGTCACATCCTTATTTTTTTAACCTGTGATTTTTATCTTTATCATGGGTTTCTTTTAGAAAACATTTATTTGGGTGTGGGTTTTTTATCTAGTCTTGTTCTCTGTGTTTTAATTGTTGTACTTATACCATTTCATTTAAAGTAATTATTAATATACAGTAGTTAAATTAATCTCCATCATCTTGGTAACTATTTTCTGTTCATTGCATTAGTTCTTTGTTTCTTTCTTCTCACTTTTGTGCTTTAATTGAGCATTTTATGTGGTTTGATTTGTTGCCTTTATTGACATATTATTTTTATTTATTATAAATATAATAAGTTATTTATTTTTTAATGTTTTTAAGGGTTTCCCTAGAGTTTACAATATATATTTTAATAAATCCAAATTCATCTTAAAACAACAATACACTTCATTACACATAACGCAAGGACCTTAAAACTGACTATTTCCAGTTCCCTTATGACATTGCTGTCATTCATTTCAATGATCTGTGTGCTATGGTCACTCAATACATGGTGACGACATCTACTTTAAAGAAATAATTATATTTTAGATTCATTTAATCTACATTCTAACTTCTCTGATCTCTTGCTGTCACTCCAAATCTGTCCTATAACATTTTCCTCCTCAGTGAAGAAAGTCTTTTCATATTTCTTGCAAGTCAGGTCTACTGATTTTGAATTTCTTATTTTTGTTTGTCTTAAAAGAATTTATCTCTGCTTCACATTGGAAGGACAATTTCAGTGGATGTAGAATCGTGTGTTGGTTTTTGTTTGTTTGTTCAATACGTTAAATATTTTATTTCACTCCTTTTGCTTGCATGGTTTCTGAACAGCAGTACGCCGTAACCCTTATCCTTGTTTCTCTAGAGGTAAAGCTCTCCCCAGCTCCACACTGCCAGCTTCTTTCAAGTTTCTCTTTGTTTTTTGTCCACTGAAGTTTAAATAGGATATGCCTGGGTGTTGTCTGTTAGTTCTGCTGTTGCTGGTTTTTCGTTTTGGTATTCATTCTTATTGGTGTTCTCTGAACTTCCTGCATCTGTTTTTGGTGTTTGCCATTAATTTAGGGAAATTCTCAGACACTCTCAATTCAAATATTTCTCCTGCCTCTGCTTTCTCTTTCTTCTGTTTCTGGTATGCCAATTATGTGAATGTACACCTTTTAAAATTGTCCCAGTGGCCAGGTACGGTGGCTCATGACTAACTGCAGCACCTCGGGAGTCTGAGGCAGGAGGATCATTTGAGGCCAGGAGCTGGAGACCAGCCTGAGCAACACGGTGAGACAGCATCTTGACAAAAATTTTTAAACATTAGCTAGGCATGATGGTGTGAGCCTGTAGACCCAGCTGGCCTGGAGGCTGGGGCAGGAGAATCACTTGAGCCCAGGAGTCAGAGGCTGCAGTGAGGTGTGATTGCGCCACTGCACTCCAGCCTGGGCAACAGAGCGAGACCTTGCCTCTTAAAAAATAATAAAGAAAGAAAGAAAGAAAATTGTGCCATAGTTCCTGAACGTTCTGCTGATTTTCGTTCTCTTTGCATTTCAGCTTGAGAAGCTTCTATGCCCTCCCTCTGCTGACTCTTCCCTGCCCATCCCCAGGGTCCTGAGAAGCCCACGGAAATCATGCTCGAGGTTGTTCGATTTTCAATTCTGTTCTCGCCATTTTGAGTTCTAGCATTTCCTTTTGAATTTTTCTTAGAGTTTCCATCTCTCTGCTTAGATGATCCATCTGTCCAGGCATGTTTCTACCTTTCCCATGAGGGCTCTAATGGAAACACATTAATCACAGTAATTTAAAGTCCCTCTCTGATAATGCCAACATCTGTGTCCTATCTGCAGCTAGTTTTGTTGTTTACTTCAGACTATTCTGTTATTTTTGCCTTTTGGCATTCTTTGCAGTTTTTTGTTGAAAGTCAAACTCGTATCAGGTAATGGGGGCTGCGGTGAAGAAGCCTTTAGTGTGAGTGTTTGTGTGAACCTGGGCGGGAGTTGGCCTTTACTGAATGTGTGCGGTGGCTTTAGTTGCCAGGGGTCTCCAATTCCTCCAATGTTCGTGTTTTTGTCTCCTCTCTTGATTTTGGGCTCCCTAATTACTCTTTCTTAGAGAGACTCTGTGCTTTTCATATTTTTCCATTGCAATTCCTTGTTATTCTACAGAAGCTCTGCCAGTGTAGTGGCCAGGTATGGGAAAGGAGAATAGTCTATAATGTTATGATTAAGGCTGGACGCGGCGGCTCATGCCTGTAATCTCAGTGCTTTGGAATGCTGAGGCAGGAGGATTGCTGGAGCCCAGGAGTTCAAGACGAGCCTGGCAAAATGTGGAACCCCATCTCTACAAAAACAAAAAATTAGCTCTGCATGGTGGTGTGTGCCTGTAGTTCCAGCTACTCAGGAGGCTGAGATAGGAGGATCCATTGAACCCAGGAAGTCGAGGCTGCAGTGAGTCCTGATCACACAAGTGCACTGGGTGACAAAGACCCCGCCTTAAGTAAATAAAATTGTGCCATGGTTCCTGAACATTCTGCTATATATATATATACACACACACACATATATATATATATACACACATACACACACACACACACATATATACACATTTTATTTCCTTTCCTTTACATATATATTTCCTCTATATATGTGTGTGTGTGTGTGTGGATATATATATATATATTAAGTGTATGTAAAATACTTAAATCTCAGCATTTTACCAGCCTGTGTAAAGGCTATGACCTTCACAATTGCATTTTTTTCTCCAAAGTAGTAAAACCCTTTAACAATCTTTTTAAAGAAAGCCCTTACCGTGAGGCAGGTAGGCTAGAGGTGTCTGGTGTGGGAAGAATATCTTTCACCAGCTGGGATAGGGCTCAGGGGAATTCTTTTCCCTGGAGTGTAGGCTTTTGTGGCAGAGAAAATAATAATTAATTCCCCCCTTCTCCTGCCAGAACACTAGGGACTGTTTCTCAGATCTTCCCCATGAGAACCTGGTGGCATTTTTCCAGGTAAAATCCACACAAGTGTGGGCTATGTCCCAAGACTGCGGCCCCCGGGATTTTCACACCCTGCCTCGTCAGTGCTCAGCCTCCATCAGGTCAGCAGAATCACCCTGTAAGTGTTCCCACACATGGATGTTAATTTTAAGATCTTAAAATTAATTCCTAGAAGTAGAGGATAAAGTGTTTTTATACCCTTGCATAAAAACTGAAGTACATTTTCGGCTGTCCATGAGGAATCTTCCTAGGGTGGGCTCCAGCAGCCCCCACGGCACCCCCGGCTCTCTGCTCTGCCCCTCTGAATTGCCCTGTGTCTCTAGATGTCTGGAAGGCGATTTGCCTTGTGACTCCCATGCTCTGATAGCCTAGAAAAGCTGTTCATTTTCAATTTGTTGGGACTTTTCTTGTTGTAA
Organism: Chlorocebus sabaeus; assembly: GCF_047675955.1. Lineage (NCBI taxonomy): Eukaryota > Metazoa > Chordata > Mammalia > Primates > Cercopithecidae > Chlorocebus > Chlorocebus sabaeus. Next base: position 1,938,579 of record NC_132929.1, on the reverse strand, counting down.
GGACGGCAGTGACTACTCCAAGTTCCTTCACATGGTAAGGATGAAATCCGAAGCCTTAAATATATTGTTTAATTAAAAGCAATTGACAAATTGGCTTATACTCATGTACAATAGCCTTCTTACAGTTTTCTTTCTGAGTATAATCCCCAGGTGAGCTCATGAAATTAATTTTTTCATATAAGGCATTAACCCATAACAGGTATTATGTGCTGGGGTATGATAAAAATAATGAGCTTTCAAATTATTGGCCATTAATATGACTGTTTAGTATTACTGTAGGCTTCTTCATGTAGTTCATGCCAGTACCCTAAGCATGATCAAATATTAAAATATATATCACTTTATTTATAATTCAAAGACAAGAAATGAAATGCAAAATATTATCCATTAAAACTAATTATTAACAATGCATATAGTTCCCTATCATTTTACATAACCTTGCCCTTATTTAGTCTTTTTAAAAGTATGCAAATAATATGTATCATTTTGGAAAATAAAAAAGAATATAAAATTGCTCTTGTTCCCAACACAAAATAATATCATTATCATTTTAGTATATATTCTTGATTTTTTCAATGTACACTGTTGATATACAAATTATTCCTTTTTTATTTTTATTTTTTATTTTTTTCTGGAGATGAGGTCTTGCTCTGGTGCCCAGGCCAGAGTGCACTGGCACAATCACAGCTCGCTGCAACCTGAAACTCCTGGGCTCAGGGAATCCTCCCATCTCAGCCTCCTGAGTAGTTGGTATTACAGGCACATGCCACCATACACACCAAGCTCATTTTAAAAATTATTTGTAGAGATGTACAGACAGGATCTCACTGTGTTGTCCAGGCAGATCTCGAATCCCTGGGCTCAAGCCATCCTCCCACTTCGGCCTCCCAAAGTGCTGGGATTACAGGCATGAGCCACTATGCCCAGCCACTTTTATTACTTTTAAATTTGGATAATTTTATGCCTTATTTCCAAGATCACTAATGGTCTTTCTAAAACATAAGCAATATATGGACATCTTGGAAATGGGTAATCTGCAACATACTCTTGTAATGCAGGTTCTATTTCCTCTTTTATTTCTCTAATAATGTTAATATATGTATATAAAGTAAATGATAAAGATAAATAGTAATGTAAGGAGAAATTGACGAACCCACAAAATTAGTGAGAGACATTAATATAACTTTTTCAGAATAAATAAAATATAAGAGATTTATATAACAGAAATTTTGCAAACACACGCAGACCAGTCACAGGAATTGACCATGTATTATGCAAAAGCAAATGTCTACAAATTTTTTAAAGCAGAAATCAATGTGCTCTAACCAATGTAATACAATTCCATATTAACGACTAAAGGATAGCCAAAATATCTCTTCACCTAAAAATTAAATCACTAGGAGAAAGGAAAACTATATATAGTATCCACACATATATGTATATTCTGGATATTATTTATGACTTACTGAAGGTTGCACACATATTTGAATTTTGGGCTTATATTTTCACATTTTTCCTACAGAAGTTGTAATTTTTGGCAAAGTCAATTTATCAGTCTTCTCTTTTGTAATATGTGCTTTTGTGTGTGTGTGTGTGTGTGTGTAGTTCAAGAAAGGCATCTCTTCCACCACTATCATCGAGATACTCTCTTGTGTTTTGTTCTATTCAAGTTTTACAAATTATTTCCTCATTTTTTGCCTTTTGTCCATCTGGTGCCAATTCTGTGTAAAGGATGAGGTACATACCTGACTTGAGCTATGTGGTGCCAATTCCGTGTAAGGGACGAGGTACGGACCTGGCTTTATCCATCTGGTGCCAATTCCGTGTAAGGGACGAGGTACAGACCTGGCTTTATCCATCTGGTGCCAATTCCGTGTATGGACCTGGCTTTATCCATCTGGTGCCAATTCCGTGTAAGGGACGAGGTACGGACCTGGCTTTATCCATCTGGTGCCAATTCCGTGTAAGGGACGAGGTACGGACCTGGCTTTATCAATCTGGTGCCAATTCCGTGTAAGGGACGAGGTACGGACCTGGCTTTATCCATCTGGTGCCAATTCCGTGTACGGACCTGGCTTTATCCATCTGGTGCCAATTCCGTGTAAGGGACGAGGTACGGACCTGGCTTTATCCATCTGGTGCCAATTCCGTGTAAGGGACAAGGTACGGACCTGGCTTTATTGCTTTTGCATGCACGGCCTGTTATCCTAGTGTCATGAATGAGTAAATCCACACTTTCCTCTCTGATTTATGACACCACCTCTCTCACACTCCATATTCATGTGCTCCTGTTGCTTTATTTTTGGGATTTCTGGTCTAGTCCATGACCTAGTGACCTTCCTGGAACCACATTTTCTTTACCGTAGCTTTGCTGTAACATACAAAATGTGGTCGAATGGGTCCCTACCTACTTCTCTTCTTCAGTTGTCTTATCTGCCCTTGAATTTTAATATCACCAGGTCAGATTTTAGAAAGAGCCCTGTTGAATAATTAGAATTATTTTGAATTTACTATCACTTTGAGAAGAAATGCCATCTTTACAATAATGCCATCCATGAACATAACATATTTCTGCATTTATTTAGGTCTTCTCTATGCCTTTCAATAAAATTTTAATCTTCTCCTCTAGGCCTTCATATATGCTTAGGAACGATATACAACTCAATTGTAAAAAGTTGGAGTTCTTGGTTACTATAAAGAGTAGCTTTTCTTAAAAAGTCTATTTTCTAATTAGTTTCGCTATTATATATATGACTTTATATGCAGCCAGTAACTATGTTAGAAGTTCTAATTCTTTATCTTATTTCCCTCTATCTTTAATTTTGTTCTATTGTCTTATTTTGCTGGTCAGCACCTCCAGTATTCTGATAAATACAAATGCTGATAGCAGATGTTAAAGATTGAAAGGGGTTGTGCTTAATGCTTCCTTATTAACTGTGATGTTAATAGAGCCTGATGCCCCATCATAGCCTTTAAGATGCTGTCTCCTATTGCTAGCTTGCTAAATGATTTTTTGCTTTTTAATGAGCTGGTATTAAGTTTTACTAATTTTTTAATGTGTCTGTTGAGATGAAAATACTTGATTTCTTTAAAGTCAACTTTTATGGAGGATAATTTACATACAGTGAAATGCCACGTGTTGTGAACGGTACAGTTTTTAGTCTGGGCTTTGCTGTATGCCTGCAAAGGTCCCTGTGACTGTTCTGGCTGGCCTCAGTGGATAAGTTTGATGTTTTCAAGACTGGCTTTTAAGCTTTTTTCATGATGGATTCAGGCGGATATTCCTGTAGGTCTAGTTTAGTCTCATTACTAAGATATCTTTCTGGGGCCTACTGAAAATCTCAGGTATTCAAGTTTTCTCCAGTCTGGATTTGGGGAATTCAAATGCTTCTTGGCCCTGTGTGATCTCTGAGGATTTTTTTTCTTTTGTAATTTTGATTTCCCAGTAGTTAGTCTTTCCTGCACATTTTTCTTTGCCTGTCCATGTGGAGCTTTACCCTAGGCACATGCAGATGGATGGTGAGTCTAAGTTGCACCCAAGCCTGTGTCTGCAGCTCCTTCTCTGTGTATCTGCCTCCACTCTCAGAGTCTTGCACCATGTAATGATGACCTCAGCCTCTGAGGACCCTCTCCCGCTCCTCAGCTCAACCAGGCTGCCGGACTGGGATTCCCCTCTCCTGCGCCAAGTTCTGGAAATTACGTCCAGGCAGAAATCTCAGTGACCAGAAGCCTTATCTCATTTGCTGCTCCTTTCACAGGATCACAGCCCTGAGCCCATTAAAGTCCCTGGGTGGAACGTGCAGACAGCTGCCACTCAGCACAGCCCTGACTGCCTCTGTGTGGGAAAGGCTTCTGCAGCTGTCCCAGCGCACATTCCTGAGACGGCAGAAGCCAGACGATAAAAGGAGGCTGACTGTAGGCCCACGAAAACCCTGATCATTTTGTGACTAGTTTCCTAATGCTCTCAAATATATAAACAGAACTCTTCCTTTCTTTTTCTTTCTTCTTTCTTTCTTTCTCTTCTTTTTCTTTTCTTTCTTTCTTTCCTTCCTTCCTTCCTTCCTTTCTTTTCTTCTTTCCTGCTATCTTTCTTGCTTTCTTTCTGCCTTCTCGCTTTCTCGCTTTCTTTCTCCTTCCTTCTCCCCTTCCCCTTCCCTTTCCCCTTCCCTCCTTCCTTCCTCCATCCCTGCCTCCTTCCTTCCTTCTTTCTTTTCTTCCTTTTCCACAGGGTCTTGCTCTGTCATCCAGGCTGGAGGGCAGTGGTGCAATCATAGCTCATAGCAGCCTGGGCTCAGGCGATCCTCCTGCCTCAGCTTTCCCAGCAGCTATCACCACAGGTGTGTACTACCACACCTGGCTAATTTTTTAAAAAATGTTTGCACAGTTGAGGGTCTCACTAGGTTGCTCCAGGTGTTCTCAAATTACTGGCCTCAATTGATCCTCCTGCATGGACCCTAAAGTGCTGGAATTACAGGCATGAGCCACTGCACCCTGCCAGAACTCTTATTTTCAAACTTATTGGTGCCAGATTTATAGGTGGACAGAAAGTGGAAAAAAGCCAGATACAAAAATGATGATAATCACATTTTTTTGCCTAATATTCATAGCATATTTGCATACCAGCTTCCAAGGAAAGGGAAAGCAGACACTCCTAGGAGAAAACATCCTCTCCTAAGGTGGAGTCAGACTTTCTCTTGGATCTTGTCACGATGGGTCAGACACAAACGACTGTGAATGGAGCAGAGGCCACTTTCTCTTGGCTCCAGTGCCCTGGTTGGGGAACAATTGCAGGTGTTCTCACTCCAGGAGCTCGGTGCTGTCAACCTGTCAGGTGTGTGGTATTAACAGATAAGCACCAGGAATAAAGATATGTAAGTCGGAAGCTACCTGGTGCTCTCCATTTGATGAGAAGGAGGGTCAGGTGGCAGCACGCAGCACAGTGCCTCCCCTCTGCACGAAGATTGACAAGGAGCCTTGTAACATCTCCTCCTATCGGGGATCCTGCCCTGGGTTCTGACTTTGGTCAAAAGGAGCACAAACATTGGCGGTACCTTCACAGTCCTAGTCACATTTTTACTACCGCTGCCAAATATAGATGATGTGAGAAACGCTGGACGGCAGAGGCATCCGTGCAAAGCTCCCCTGCAAATCTCTGCCAGCATTTCTACCATCCGTGGCTTCGTTTTCTTTCCCAATTCAACATTAACTGCAAAAGCCAATATCAGATTTTGACTCATTCAATTTAAACGATGGGAGATAAAAGTTAGGCTATACTTACTTCTGCTGTAAGTAAAATGAGATTGAATGGCACCCCAATAGATAGAAAATCCACCCTGATGTTCCGTGTTGGAAAACAGATACAAACATATCTGCGCAGTGGAATATATATTGCATTGAATGTAAGGTTTACGAAGGCAAAGAAACTAACTCAGTGCAAGCTCAGGATCTCTTTGGCTTTGCTCCCTGGAAACAACACTAATTCTCTACACATTCCACTTCAACTGGAAGCTGCTCATTAACCATTCTGCTTACAGGGCTTAGTTAAGCTCCTCTGAAATTGGATTCTGTCCTGGGGGAAGCTAGTTCAGTGATTGCATCCTGTGGAACTTGGCACACATTGGTCTCTCAGCCTGTTGTCACTTCTACCCCAAGGACTGACCTCGGGCTGCTTTACAGTGGCACTTTTCCAGTTGCAGTGCCTTTGGGTTTCCTGGTACCTGGCTTTCTTCTTGTCTACGTTAATGGTTTCCCCAAGAGGTCATCAAAATGGTCCACTGGAGGTAGGAAATGAGAGCTTTTTTCTTTTTTTTTGAACATTAAAAAAATCTCATTTGCATTAGTGCATTTTATAAAAAGCATAATGTATATATGGGTAGAATTGAATTATATTTTACTTTTAGTATGTATGACCAAAAATGCTTGGTGGAAGCTGTTCCTCCAAATTCCTCCTTCCTTAGTCCACATTCCCTAAACTTGCTATGAAGGCGGCTGCTTGCCTGTTGCCCAGTGGCCTCTGACAGTCCACAGAAACTCTCTACTTATGGTCCCTGATGCACATCCAGCTGCTCGGCATGGTCTGTGCTGATAGAATTTTGCACAGAGCATGGGGCGGGAGGTGGGGGCAGCCCGTCTGGGGAACAAGGAAGTACCTAAGTGGGGAGTTCCAGGGATGTCAAGAGAAGATGTACATTGGCAGTTGTCAATCAGTAGTAAAACACAGCCAAGATGTGGTAGATGCTTCAGAGAGCATGAGAACTGACACCAACAGCAGTACCCAAAAGGGAAACTGAGCTCTCAGCAAGTTAGAGGCCAGGATCTCTCAGCAACAGGGCCTGACTATGGCCTGGCAGCAAGCCCAGGACCATTACAATTGTGCAAGCATAAACACCACACATCAGAGAGGACTCTCCCCGCACTTAGCAATTGCCATTTTGTTCTCAAAGTGATTCCATCAATGAACTGTGTGGAAGGATGATATTGGAAGATTTTACTCTGTTTCTTCAATTTTTCATAGACAATCACATATGAAAAAATAACAAACAAATACAGTAGGAGACACAGTTAATTGGAAGGGACGTACATCAGTAGGTCACTGAAATGAGGAAGTGGGTCTCCAGTGGGTCCATGTTTGTTGAGAATTGCTTGATGGTCTTTAAAATACTCTCATTTCACTGGTACAAATTGATAACAGTTATCCAAATTCCAAATCAATAAAAAGATATTTTAGTGCTCAGGCCCATAAATCATTCAGTAAAATACTTTTAGCGTCCAAAATATAACAACCTAGCTTTCCACTTGTCAGCTATGACTGACTAGCTTTCAGGAGACCCATCTTCCCACTTAGAACTAGCAGAAAATAAATGGATAAAAATAGAACAAAAAAAAAAAACACTATATATGTATGAGGGCGTTTTAGAGCTCTGAAAGTATGCAGGACTGAAGGGACTGAAATCCTGGAAGGAAAACAAATTCATTGAGGTGAACCTGACCTTCCATGTCACGTTTGCTCTGCTGCAGCTGGCAGCCTTTGGGTATGCTCCAGCAGACCTCCAATGTCTGTGTGTGCATCTCAGTGCCTGACAATTTGGGGTTTGAGGAAGCTCAGAAGGCTCTTCTAAGTGGTGGCAGGCTGGACCTGAGGTGGAGGTAGGGTGGGGGATTCAGACACCACCTCCCTCCCAACGCAGCCCTTGGGAGTTGGTGCAAAAACCCCCTAGATCCCTCAAAAATGAAGTATGACAAATGTGAGACAGGTGTTTTGAGCCATTTTCCAGAGTTTTCCTGAAGGGCTCAGCCCCAGTTGCTTCCTGTGGTAACTGGCTTAATAAAATAAATTTATTAGCTGCCCTCCCATCTCTATCACTTCCCCATGCCATGACCAGTGTCCCTTGCAGCCTCCAAATAAATGACTTTTACTGTAACATTTATCTCAGGGTCTGCACTAAGGCCGCCCAGTTGATGATTCCTGAACTGTGTGGGGCAGAGGCTGTGAAGCTGAACAGAAAGCAGCTGTGGAGGGCTCAAGGCTGAGAAGAGCTTTCATTAGGCTGGCAGACCTAATGAGATGAAAATGGAGGATCAGGGCTGCCAGATCCTCACGGCCAGGGCCTGCGAGGCCAAGATCCTGGAAAAAAAGAAGTGCAGAAAAGTGATTTCAAGAGTTTGACCCGTTACTCTCCTAAGCCCTTTGCCGGGTCCTGAGCAGCACAGGCCAAGAGGCAGAGAAGCTGAGCACCGGCAGGTCATGACAGGCTGGAAGGCTGAGGACAGCCACCAGGGTTCCCATCATTCCAGGAAACAAAAACTGGGATTCGGAACTGGGCAAGGTGAAGAGGCCCAGGTTCTCACACTGGGCTTTCGTGCCTGACCCTGGGGAACCACAAACTAAGAGGCAGGGTAACCAGAGAGAGAGCAAAGACATGCTGGACCGCAGCTCGGCGCCTGATCACATTAAAGTGATCTTCTCCTGCTCTACCTCCTGCTGGGAGCTAAACACTGTGCTCTCTGGTAGAAGAAATATCACCCAGAGCATGTGCAACATTTACTACACAGTGCCAGGCAAGAACTTCATCCAGAACCATGCTGACCAATGTCAGCCCCAAGCCACATGGGGCTATTTACATTTAAATTTACTAAAAGTAAATAAAATTAAAAATTACTTCCTCCATCACGCTAATCACAATTCAACTGTTCAAATGCTCCGTGTGGGTAATAGTTACCATATCGGACGACATACACATAGAACATTTCCATCTTCGTAGAAAGCTCTATTGCACAGTATTGATCTAGGATTTTTGTATTTTAAAGCACATCTCTGGCATTAAATCAAATTTAAAAAACATACCAGGACCTGGAACCTAAAAAACTAGTGATAAAATCATAACAATGGTGATCCAGATATTAGAGTTATCATATGTAGACTTTAACAAAACTTTGATTAATATACTTGACATAGATGACAAGATAGAAAAAGACTTCAGAGACTGAAAATGTATATGAGCTAATTAAATGGAAAATAAAAAAAATTCAATGGCAAATAAAGAACGCAAACTATGGGCCAAATGGCAGATAGGATACAATGAAGAGAGAAATGGTTACGTGGAAGATAGGTCAGTAAGAAATAACCAGACAGAAGCATGGGAAAAAATGAAGTACGGAAACCCAGAAAAGAGAATAAAAGACCTAAGACTGTGGTGAAATAGGTGTAACATAGTTCTAGTTAAAGTTCCAGAAGCAGAGAAGAGATCTAATGGTGTGGAAGCAGTATTTGAAGAGATAATGGCTAAGAAGGCATTTCTAAAATTGGTAAAAAGAGATTAAGCCACAAATTCACAGGAACTATGAAACCAAAGCATCTTAAAAAAAAAAAAAAAAAAAAAAAAAGAAAGAAAAAAAAGAAAATGACACCATAGTAAAAGTTTTGGAAATCAGAATCAAAGGAAAAATTGTACACACATCCCCAAAATGCACAAATTAACTTCAAAGAGCAGCAATAAGACTAACGGTGATTGACTTCTTAACAGAAAAAGGACAACAAAGGCGGCACTGGAAGCTGATCTTTAAACTGATGAAAGAAAGTACATGCCAACAAATAATTCTATTCTCAGTAAAAACATGCTTCACTTTTGAAGGAAAAATAAAGACATATCAGACAAAAAACTTAGAGAAATTGCTGTCAGTACACTTGCACTAAGAGATACTGAAAGGAGTCCTTCCCATAGATAATATAATTGCTAAGAGAAACATGGTAGTGTCTAAAAAAATTAAGAACTACATGAGTGGTAAATATGTCAGTAAATCTAAATGAATATTGAATGTGTAAAACATACTTCTATGCTAATTATAACAACTTGTAGGGTTTTAAATGTATGTAGAGTTAAAATTAATGATAATTATGAAGTAGGACAATTATAATACATATTAGACTCTACTAAAAGAATGCCTACTATAATATCTATGGTAAACAATAAAAGAATAATATAACTTAAAACTATTCGATCATTGGCATAAAAATGAAATACTTAGGAATAAATCTAACCTATAGAAGATCTATGTGAGGAAAACTACAAAATTACAACCTCGATGAAATAAATCAAAGATCTAAATAGAGAGAGATTTCCGGGGCATGAACAGGAAAAGTCAACACTGCCAAGACGTCAGTTCTTTCTAACTTGATCTGTAGATTAAACATAATACCAATCAAAATTCCAGCAAATTGTTCTCTAAATGTTGACTAACTAATTCTAAAGTTTATGTGGAAAGGCAAGAGGGCCAAACTAGCCAACAAAAGGCTGAAGGAGAAAAACAAAGTCAGAGGACTGAGGACTGACACTACCCAACTTCAAGACTTCTTAGAAAGCATTCCCCTTGAAAACCAGCCCAAGATAAGGAAGTCCGCTCTCACCACTCCTATTCAACATAGCATTGGAAGTCCTGGCCAGGGCCATCAGGCAAGAGAAAGAAATCAGGGGCATCTAAGTAAGAAGAGAGGAAGTCAAACTATCCCTGTTTGCAGACGATATGATCCTGTATCTAGGAAACCCCATAGTCTCAGCCCAGAAGCTCCTAGGCAATATCATTCTCGACACAGGACTCCGCAGATTTCATGATAAAGGCACCAAAAGCAATCATGACAAAAGCAAAAATTAAGAAATGGAATCTAATTAAACTCAAGAGCTTCTGCACAGCAAAAGGAACTATTAAGAGAGTAAACAGACAACCTACAGAATAGGAAAAAATTTTGCAAACTATGCATCTGATAAAGGTCTAATATTCAGAATCTGTAAGGAACTTAAACAAATTGACAAAAAACAAAACAAAACAAAAAAAAAACAACCCCATTAAAAAGTGGGCAAAGCACATGAATAGACACTTTTCAGAAGAAGACATACATGCAGCCAACAAGCATATGATAAAAAGCTCAATATCAGTGATCATTAGAGAAATGCAAATAAAAACCACAGTGAGATACTGTCTCACACCAGTCAGAATGGCTCTGAATCAAAAAATAATAGTGGTGAGGTTGCAGAGAAAAGGGGTTATTTATACACTGTTGGTGGGAGTATAAACTACTTCAACCATTGTGGAAATCAGTATGGTGATTTCTCAATGAGCTAAAAACAGAACTGCTATTTGACCCAGTAACCCCATTACATTATAAATCATTCTATCATAAAGTCACATGAACTTGTGTATTCACTGTAGCACTATTACAATAGTGCTATACAATACAAAGAACATGGAATCAACCTAAATACCCATCAATGGAAGTTTGGATAAAAAAAAACGTGGTACACATACACCACGGAATACTATCCAGCCATAAGAGCATGTCCTTTGCAGGAACGTGGATAGAGCTGGAGGTCATTATCCTTAGCAAACTAATGCAGGAATGAAAATCAAGTCCCACATGTTCTCACTTGTAAGTGGGAGCTAAATGATGAGAACATGTGGACACATAGAGAGGAACAAGAGACAGTGGGGACCTACCTGAGAGTGGAGGGTGGGAGGAGAGAGGACCAAGAAAAATAACTACTGGGTACTAGGCTTAGCACCTGGGTGATGAAATAATCTGTACAACAAACTCCATGACATGAGTTTCCCTTTATAACAAACCTGCACATGTACCTCTGAATCTAAAATAAGAGTTAAAAATAAAAGACTTCCCATAAAGCTACAATTATCAAGAGGGTATGGTATTGGTGAAATAATACACAAATGTATATAGGGAACAGAACAATGAGCTGAGAAACAGACTCACACAAGTGGAGTTGACAGATATTTGACGAAATAGCAAAGGCCATTCAATGCAGAAATGATAGAATTTTTAACAAATGGTGCTGAAAGAATTGGGCATCCACATGCAAATATATGTGTGTGTATATACATATATGCCTCATATGTATACGTGCCTGATATATATATGTATATATGCATACCTCATAGATATAGATGTAGATATGGAGAGAGAGGGGGAGGGATCTCATACCTTCATAAAAATTCATAAAAATTAACTAAAAATGGATCATACACCTAAATTTAAAATGCTAAAATATAAACATTTAGAAGATAACATAGGAGAAAACCTAGGCAACCTTAGGTTTGGTGCTGACTTTTTAGATACAACAAAAATAGCACTATTAATGACAAAAAATTGGTAAGTCGAACTTCATTAAAATTAAAAACTTCTGCCCTGTGAAAGACATTGTTCAGAGAATGAAAAGACAAGCCACAGACTGGCAGAAAATCTTTGCAAAACACATGTGATAAAGTACTGATTTTCAAACTATTAAATAAACAAAAAAACCCTTAAACTCAACAACAGAAAAACAAATGTCCCAATTAAAAATTGGACAAAACCAAAGTAATTTATAGATTCAGTGCTATTCCCATGAAACTACCACTGACATTCTTCACAGAATTAGACATTCACAAGCAAAAAGACCGAAGCTGGAGGCATCATGCTACCCAACTTTAAACTATACTACAAGGCTACAGTAAACAAAATAACATGGTGGTGGTACAAAAACAGACACATAGACCAACGGAACAGAATAGAGAGCTCGGAAATAAGACCGCACACCTACAACCATCTAATCTTTGACAAGCTTGACAAAACAAGCAATGGAGAAAGGGTCTTTTATTTAATAAATGGTATTGGGAGAACGGGCTAGCCATATGCAGAGAATTGAAACTGGACCCCTTACTTACACTTTGCACAAAAATTAACTGAAGGTGGATTAAAGACTTAAATGTAAAACCCTAGAAGGAAATCTAGGCAATACCATTCAAGACATAAGCATGGGCAAAGATTTCATAATGAAAATGTCCAAAGCAATTGCAAGTAAAAGCAAAAATTGACAAATGGGATTTAATTAAACTAAAGAGCTTATGCGCAGCAAAAGAAACTATCATCAGAGTGAACAGACAACCTACAGAATGGGAGAAAACTTTTGCAATCTATCCATCTGACAAAGGTCTAATATCTAGAATCTAAAAGGAACTTAAACAAATTTACAGGAAAAAATCAAATGACACCATTAAAAAGTGGGGAAAAGACATGAACAGACACTTCTCAAAAGAAGACATTTATGTGGCCAACAAACATATGAAAAAAGCTCAACATCACTGAGCATTAGAGAAATGTAAATTAAAACCACAATGAGATACCATCTCATGCCAGGCAGAATGGCAATTATTAAAAAGTCAAGAAACAACAGATGCTGATGAGGCTGTGGAGAGATAGAAACAATTTTACACTATTGGTAGGAATGTAAGTTAGTTAAACCATTGTGGAAGACAGTCTGGCAATTCCTCAAAGACCTAGAACAAGAAATACCATTTGACCCAAGAATCCCATTTTCTGTTGTGTATACCCAAAGGAATACGAATTATTCTATTATAAAGATACATGCACATGTATGTTCACTGCAGCACTATTCACAATAGCAAAGACATAAGATCAACCCAAATGCCCATCAACGATAGACTGGATAAAGGAAATGTGGTATGTATACATCATAGAATACTATGCAGCCATAAAAAGGAATGAGATTACATCCTTTGCAGGGACATAGATCAGCTGGAAGCCACTATCCTCAGCAAACTAATGCAAGAACAGAAAACCAAACACCGCATGTTCTCATTTGCAAGTGGGAGCGAACAATGTGAACACATAGATACAGAAAGGGGAACAACACATACTGGGGAGTATCTCGGGGAGGGGGTAGGAGGGACAGCATAAAAAATAGCTAGTTGATGGGTTGATACGTGCAGCAAACCACCATGGCTAACATTTACCTTTGTAACAAATGTGGACATCTTACACATGTATCCCAGAATTTAAAATGAAACAAAAATAAAAATAAATAAAATTGGGCAAAAGAGCTGAATAGACACCTCACCAAAGAAGAAACACAGATGGCAAATAAGCATATGAAAAGATGCTCAACATCACATGTCCTCATGGAATTACAAATAAAACATCAATGCTATGCCCCTACACACCTGTGAGATTGGCTACATCAAAAACATGGGCAACACCAAATGCTGACTGAAATATAGAGCAACAGAAACTCTCATTCATTGCTGGCTGGGAGGCAAAGTGGTCCAGCCACTTTGAAAGACAGTTTGACAGTTTCTTATAAAACTGAAGATACTCTTACCATTTGATATGGTTTGGCTGTGTCCCCACCCAAATCTCATCTCGAACTGTAGTAATCCCCATGTACCAAGGGTTTTGCCAGGTGGAGATAATTGAAACATGGGGGTGGTTTCCCCCATACTGTTCTCATGGTAGTGAATAAGTCTCATGAGATCTGATGATTTTATAAATGGGAGTTTCCCTGCACAAGCTCTTTTGCCTGCCGCCATGTAAGACATGACTTTGCTACTTATTTGCCTTCCGCCATGATTATGAGCCCTACCCAGCCATGTGGAACTGAGTCAATGAAATCTCTTTCCTTTATAAATGACCTGGTCTCAGGTGTGTCTTTATTAGCAGCATGAAAACAGACTAATACACCGTTTAATCGACAATCATGCTTCTTGGTATTTATTAATTTGAGTTGAAAATGTATGTCCACACAAAAATCTGCACATGAATGTTTATAGTAGCTATATCCATAACTGTCAAAACTTGAAAGCAGCCAAGATATCCTTCAATAATTGAGTGTCTAAACATACTGTGGCACATTCATACTATGATAAAAAGGGATAAGCTATCAAGTCACAGAAATTCATGGAATGTTCTTAAATGCATACTGCTCAGCACAAGAAGCCAGTTTTAGCAGGGTACAGAATGTCAACTATATGACATTCTGGAAAGGCAAAATGATGGAGACGGTAAGAAGAGATTAATGGTTCTCAAAGCTTCACGGGGAGGGAAGGAGGTATGAATAGATTAAGAACAGGAGGAGTTTAGGGCAGTGAAACTACCCTGTATGATACTATAATACACACAGGATATGTTACTATTATACTATACTTGTTCTCAAGTACAGATATGTCATTGTACATTTTTCAAATGCCATAGAATTTGCAACACAAAGTGTGAACCTTAATGTTAACAGTGAATAATAAAAAACATCAGTATTTTGGGTATACTTGTCCTGGTTCTCAGAAAAAGGACACTCCCACAAGTAGGCACATTAATAACCTCAATAACAGTAAAGCTATTGTTGCTTGGTCACTTTGGGTTTCTCATGCCAGTAAACCTGATGGCTAAAACTGGAGCTGCCATATGGTCAGGGGAGTTGACCCACGTCATTATGAGGAGGAATATTACAGATAGGAATGTGTTTGATTTTCAGATATCCATTGGAGCATTTCTTGATGCTCACATGTGGATGAGTCAATAAAATTATATATATGCAAAATGATAAATTAGAATTATGTTTAATAATAAATTATGAATTCTACCAATAATATTTAACAACTACTGTAGTTCACATTACAGTACTGAGACTGGGTATATGAAAGGAAGGAAGGAACGAAAGAAAATAGGAAGGAAGGAGTGGTTATATTTTTACATAGAAAAGCTTTAAACATTAAAAAAGAATGGACCCAGAGGAGAATGAACTTTGGCTGAAATGCTGGCTGATTTGGTTTGGAGGTTGGGAGGGGCTGGTATCTAGAGAAGTCTTAACTGTGAAGTTGTAGTGTAGATGAATCTTTAAAGATTAAAGAAAAGTATTACACGATTAATTTTCTTTAAGTGTATGACTTCTAAACAGTTACTGCAAGATTTTGTTGTCAGTTTGTCTCTTTTTAAGAGAATATCAGTTGGAGAACATGATTTTATATGCATAAAATAACTACATGGGCCTTTTTTTTTTTTTTTTTTTTTTTTTTTTGGCCAGTCATTGTGGAGCAATGTGAGAGCATGGTGATAAAGGTAAGGAACATATTTTCTTTTTTTAACTCCTCTTCTGAGTACCGGTGTGATCTTGGGCAAGCCTAAACTTCGTGGGCTACCTCTCCAAACATGGCAAATGAGGATGTCTGAAGCTCCTTCCTACGCGAAATCACTCGATATTAAACTTGCATACACCTAGTCCTAGAATCAGATGCCCTGATGGAATTCAACAAAACTTTCATTTAAACTTATAGCAACATTACACAAGTTAAGGTGATACTATTTCATCACTATATTCTTTTAGTCTCTCTCTATCTGTTTCTTAACATAATTTAGACAAGCATTTCAAAAACAAAATACATAAAATAAGTTATAGACTCATACTGCAATCACTACTAATACTCATAGCATTAGTAAGAAGTGAAAACCTTTCATTGATAAAATGCAGGTATAATGGACGTACCTGGTTTCATAAATGGCATAAAATGTTCTGTGTTCTTTGACTGCGTTCCTGAGAAAAAAACACAAAAAAGGATAAAATGTAACCTTCATGATTATTGCTGAGGTCTAAAAGTCTTTTAATAAGCATGTTCCCAAACTGTCTATTGAAGATATCTTGACTAGCATTTTGTGAAAATTAAGAAATAACATTTAAACAAATGTACACACATTTTAAAAGAGTAATACACATTGCATTAGATAAGCTTAGGCCCTGGTTTTTGCTCCAACAGTAGCTAACGTGGTTACTGAACCACTGTTTAAATTTTACTGAAGGAGACAGGAAACAAACAATAAAGATAATTTCTAATTGTGGTATATCCAGTAACAAAATTAAAATAAAATATTATAATAGAAAATTATGTGAGAGAAGCCATATTAAATAGGATGCAAAAAAACAAGTTTCATTGGTTAGGCTCGGTGGCTCATGCCTGTAATCCCAGCACTTAGAATGGCCTAGGTGGGAAAATCGCTTGAGTCCAGGAGTCCGAGACCAGCCTGGGCAACGTAGTGAGATACTGTCTCTACAAAAAATATAAAAATTAGCTAGATTTGGTAGTGCAGGTCTGGTTCCAGCTACGCGGAAGACTGAGGTGGGAGGATCACTTGAGCCCAGGAGGCCAAGGCTGCAGTAAGCCAAGATAGCACCACTGCACTCCAGCCTAGGCAACAGAGTAAGATCCTGTCTCAAAAAAGAATAAAGTAAAATAAACAAAATGAACAGGGCATAGTGGCATATGCCTGTAGTTCCAGCTACTTAGAAGGCTGAGGTGGGAGGATTGCTTGAGCCCAGAAGGTCAAGGCTGCAGTGAGCCAAGATTGTGCCACTGCACTTTAGCCTTGGTGACACTGTAAGACCCTGTATTTAAAAAAAAAAAAATTTCCTTAGAAAACAAATTTTCAGTTGGAATCTGAGTCATGGAAGAAGTTAACCATGAGATTTGTAGGAAAACACAGGCAATACAAAGTTCAAAGTTCCCAAGGTATAAATGCATCAAGTATGTTTTGAGAAAAAAATCTTTACCCTTCAGCATCATCATACAATGGTGAATGATGACTCACCACTACATTTCTAGAATTACCATAAATCCACAGTAAACTAACCTAGACAGTATGGTATTGGTGAAAGGGCAAGACATACAGGTCAACTGAATAAAATAGTGACTCCAGAAAGTCAGCAAATGATTCTTGACAAAGAACAAGCTTTTCAGCAAATGGTATTGGAACAACTGGATATTCATGTGCAGAATTAAACCTTTTTGTTAATGGTAACAATGGAAATCATAATTATGTATCGATTACTGTGTACAAGGTACTGTATTTGTTATGCTGAAAGAGTCATTTAAAATAAGAAAAATAATGCAAGTAAACAAGTGAAAGGCAAATACATAACTGAAGGTAAGAAAACTATAACTGACAGTAAAAAAAAAAAAAAAAAAAAAGTGCCAATGATGTGGAAGGACACAACCTGAGACCTGGCCTTTAACCTTCCTCCAACACCTGTCACCAGGCAAGTCAGCTGCTGCCTCACACAGAATTACCAGACATCTAAAAAGTACTTCTAGAATTAAAAAGGAAAAACCAGACACTTTTGACATGAAGTGAAATTATTGAAAAAGATGGAGCAATAAAGTAAAAGAGGCAAAATAAATATATCAAAGAAGCAAGAGAACATTAGTAGCTTGAGATGAAATGACATAAAAAAGAATATGATAAAATATCAGTTATAAAATATGAAACTGTTTTAGGAAAGAACATGTGGAAAGGAATAAATAGAATGTAAATGACTGAAGAACAAGTGAGTGGCCTGGAAGATCATACTGGAGTCTCAAAGGCAGCACCGAGGAATCAGAAGTTAGGAATAGCAGAGAGAGAAAATATATAAGTGACAACATCTGGAAAATAGGAAGTAACAGAAGTGCAAAAAAAGAAAACGTCCCAGGAAATAACTTCTGTGATAAAATTAGAACAAATTTCCCAGAATTCGGTAAGAAATATTTTAGATTAAATGAGTCTGTACAACACAGAAAATATATGCGCTAACATACCAAAAAAAAATGAGTTTAAAGGGACCTATAAAGGTTTCTATATTGCACTTAGGCAGGTACAATTTTTATTCTAAATAGACTTTTAAAGATTCAGTATGTATATTGTAATCCCTAGAGCAACCACAAAAATAACTACACAAAGAGTTGCATTTAAAATTAAAACATCACTTAAAATGAAAACTTGAGCCAATCTGAACACTATACCTGGGATAGAGACATTAAATAATCTGGTAACATATGCATTATTTATGCCATAAAGGAAAATCTTCCACCAATTCCAATGAACCAGTATCATACAGACTGTTTTTAAAATATAATACAATATGTTCATGCTAAAATTTTACATATTTTGGAAAAATGATTCTTAAATTTAAAATAATTCTGAGGATTATAAATACTTAGAAATGGATGGCAATGAATACACTATAGGCCAAAATTCTCTTTAACTAAGAACTGCATGGAGAATTCACGTTAGAAAATCTGTCAGTGGAACATACCATGTTGGAATGCAGAAAAAAAAAAAATGCTTATCTCAACAGATTCAAAGAAAGCTTCCGAAAAGTTCAAAACATTTTTATGATATTAAAAAGTAACTCAACTATTGGAAAACCTAAAGACTCCACAAAACAACTATTAGAACGGATAAACTAATTCAGTAAAGTTGCAGGACACAAAATCCACATGCAAAAATCAGTAGCTTTTCTAAATGACAACAGTTAGCAATCTGAAAAGAAATTTAAAAAGTAATCCCATTTACAATAGCCACAAATAAAATTAAATACCTAGGAATTAACTTAACTAAAGAAGCGAAAAAAAAATCTACAATGAAAACCATAAAACACCAAGGAAATAAATTAAAGAAGACAATAGAAAAATGGAAAATATTTCATGCTCATGGATTGAAAGAATCAATATTTTTAAAATGGCCATACTACCAAAAGCCATTGCAAAGTTTCAGTGCAATTCTTATTAAAATATCAATGACATTCTTCACAGAACTAGAAAAAACAAACCTAAAATTTATGTGAAATCACAAAGACCCAGAACAGTCAAGCTATCCTAAGCAAAAAGAACAAAACTAGAGGAATCACATTACCTGACTTCAAATTATATTACAGAGTCATAGTAACCAAAATAGCATGGTACTGGCATAAAAACAGACAAATAGACCAATGGAATAGGATAGAGAACCCAGAAATAAATTCACACACCTATAGTGAACTCGTTTTCAACAAAGGTGCCTACAGCATACGCTGGGGGAAAAGACAGTCTCTTCAATAATTGGTGCTGGGAAAACTGGATATCCATATGCAGAAAAATAAAACTAGACAACTATCTTTTACCACATACAAAAATCAGATCAAAATGGATTAAAGACTTCAGTCTAAGACCTTAAACTATGAAACTACTACAAAAAAAATTGGGGGAAAATCTCCAGGACATTGGTCTGGGCAAAAATTTCTTGAAAAATACCCCACAAGCACAGGCAACCCAAGCAAAGATGGACAAATGGATCACATTAAGTTAAGGAGCCTCTGCACAGCAAAGGACACAGACAACAAAGTGAAGAGACAACCCACAGAATGGGAGAAAATATTTGCGAACTACCCATCTGACAAGAGATTAATAACCAGAATATACAAGAAGGTCAAACAATTCTATAGGGGGGAAAAAAACCAAAACTAATAATCCAATCAAAAAACGGGCAAAGGTTTGAATAGACATTTCCCAAAAGAAGACATACAAATGTCAAACGGGTATATGAAAAGGTGCTCCCCATCACTAGTCATCAGAGAAATGCAAATCAAAACTACAATGAGATACCATCTCACCCCAGATAAAATGGCTTATACCCAAAAGACAGTCAATAACAAATGCTGGCAAGGATGTGGAGAAAAGGTGACTCTTGTGCATTGTTGAAGTGAATATAAATTATTTCAACTACTATGGAGAGCAGTTTGGAGGTTCCTCAAAAAACTAAAAATAGAGCTGCCATAGGATCCAGCAATCCCACTGCTGGGCATTCCCAAAAGAAAGGACATCAGTATACAGAAGAGATATCTGCACTCCCATGTTTGTTACGGCTCTGTTCACAATAGCTATGGTTTGCAAGTAACCTAAGTGTCCATCAACAGCTTAATGGATAAAGAAAACATGGCATATATACACAATGGAATACTACAGAACCATAAAAACAAATGAGATTCTGTTATCTGCAGCAACGCGCATGGAACTGGAGATCATTATGTTAAGTGAAATAAGCCAGGCGCAGAAAGACAAACATCACATGTTCTCAATTATTTGTGGGATTTAAACATCAAAACAGTTGAACTCATGGACATAGAGTGGAAGATGGTTACAAAAGCTGGGAAGGGGAGTGGGGAGTTGCAGGGAAGGTAAAAACGGTTAATGGGTACAAAGAATAGAAAGAATGAACAAGACCTACTATTTGATAGCACAACAAGGTGACTATAGTCAATAATGACTTAATTGTACATCTTAAAATAACTAAAAGAATGTAATTGGAGTTTTTGTGACACAAAGGATAAACGCTTGAGGGAATGCACACCCCGTTCCCCACGATGTGGTCACTTCACATTGCATGCTTGTATCCAAACATCTCATGCACCTACTATGTACCCACAAAAATTAAACATAAAAGAAGATTTAAAACGGAACTCAGTGAATTAGAAATAGAAGGAAACTTCTTCATCTTGGAAGATGTTACATTCCAAAAATATATATAGCATATAAAATCTACAGGATACACACACTTAACAGATAACCTTTAGATGCCTTCTCTTTAAGATCAGGGCAAGGGCCAGGCCCGGTGGCTCACGCCTGTCATCCCAGCACTTTGGGAGGCTGAGGTGGGGAGATCACGAGGTCAGGAGATCGAGACCATCCTGGCTAACACGGTGAAACGCCGTCTCTACTAAAAAATACAAAAAATCAGCCGGGCGTGGTGGCGGCGCCTGTAGCCCCAGCTACTCGGGAGGCTGAGGCAGGAGAATGGCGTGAACCGGGGAGGTGGAGCTTGCAGTGAGCTGAGATCCGGCCACTGCACTCCAGGCTGGGCGACAGAGCGAGACTCCGAAAAAAAAAAAAAAAATCAGGATAAGGTGAAAATCCCTAGAGCCATATTAATTTAACGTTGTTTTGGAGCTTCTAGATAATAATCCAGGAAAAGAATAGAATTATCAGGTGTCAGGATTAGAAAGGAACAGATAAATCTATTGTTATGTATAGATCACATGATAATTTGAATAGAAAAAATAAGAGAATACACAAATACATTATTAAAACAACAAGAGGTTAGCAAAGTGTCAGATTCTGGTCAATTTCCAAAACCAAATATTTCTCTACAAAAGTAAAACTACTAAAAAATATAATACTTTACAAAATATAAGACCGTAATAAAAATAAAATATAATTAAATATCGTTGCTGTTCCTCTGCAGAAAGAAGATAGACCCTCATCCAAAATCTGGTTTGGCTGTTGCCACACTCACACTGAGAGGGCGTGAAATGTCGATCGCTCGCACAGCAGGGCTCTTGCGGGAGAGCGTGGCAGCTTCCCAAGCTGGACTAAAAGTGGCTTGAGAGAGTGGGGAAAGGAGGAGACTGGCTAGCTTATTTTTGTTGTTGTTGTTGTTGTTTTGTTTTGTTTTGTTTTGTTTTAATACTGACAGGGTCTCACTATGTTGCCCAGGCTAGCCTGAAACTCCTGGGCTCATGCAATCCTCCTGCCTCAGCTGCTGAGTAGTTGGGACAACAGGCACACACCATTCACTGCACCTGGCTTGGCTAGGGTTTTGTATTGCATACAGGGAGTGGGGCCTTGGTGAGGAATTGTGTACATCAGTAGGTGGTTGCATGGTTTGAAACCCCAACTGGTGACAAAGGAGAGAGCACCAGGTTTTTTTCTTAGCTTGCCAAGAAATGAGGCACAAGGGTAAGAAGAAGGAATGAGGCTTAAAAAGCTGTCTCAGGAGTCAACCATTAAGCCATTAGGGTCAGACACTTTATTACAAACAGCGAAAAAATAAACACACAATCACTGTTAAAAGTAACTTTTTAAAGTGACTTACAGTTTTCTAAAACAAACGACATTTCTTGCACATGATTAGGATGAGCTAAAAATATGAACATGTTAGTTATTCCCAAATTAATCTATAGATTCAAGTCATTTCAATCAAAATTCCCACTGGAGTTTTTGAGAAAGTCAATACATTGATTCAAAATTTATGAGATACAGAGTGTTTTGAATAATTAAGACTTTATTTAAAAAAAGAGCAAAGAAGAATGATTAAGCATATCAGATACTTATATATACCACAAAGTTATAAAAATAAGACCAGTAGGGCAGGTGCGGTGGCTCATGCCTGCAATCCCAGCCCTTTGGGAGGCCGAGACGGGCGGATCATGAGGTCAGGAGATCGAGACCAACCTGGCTAACACCGTGACACCCCATCTCTACTAAAAATACAAAAAAAAAATTAGCTGGGCATGGTGGCGGGCATCTGTAGTCCCAGCTACTCGGGAGGCTGAGGCAGGAGAATGGCGTGAACCCAGGAGGTGGAGCTTGCAGTGAGCTGAGATCTGGCCACTGCACTCCAGCCTGGGCAACGGAGCAAGACTCCGTCTCAAAAAAAATAAAAATAAATAAATAAACAAATAAATAAATAAGACCAGTATTGTGCTAGCTCAACAACAATCTGCAAGGCTAATGTGACATAACAGAGATCTCAACGACATATTTAAGCCTAGATAGGCTCATAAAATCTGGAAAAGTTGGCACTAAAACCCAATAGCCAAAGGAACATTTTAGCATAAGGTTTTGGAAAAACTGAGTCACTACATAAAGAAAAATATAAAAATACAATTTCATGATTGCCTTGAAGTTAGTCTGATACACACACCCACACACACACACACACACACACATATATAGTTACATATATGGGCAATGTTATGGGTAGTTTATTTGCCATTATTCTAGGACAATATGTGTTGTGTTTCAAATAACGCGGTAAGTTGGCAAACTAATCAATTCACTTTTTCAAGACATACATAATAACACAGTGTAGTCTGAAAGAAACAAAGTAATACATAGATTTTGCTTTTAATAAACCTATCTGTAGCATTTGATTCCAGGTATCTTAAAAACTAAATGTGAAAAGAAAAGAATTGAATAGATGACAATGCAGGAAAATACAATTGTAACCTAAAAGCAGGGATCGTCTTCATAACCTAAATGCCAAAAGCACAAATCACAAGATATAATATTGCTATATTTGACATGTGATTATATCAAAGGAAAAAATTATGTTCCTTATGGAATATGACACAGTTTACTGACAGATCACAGATTGGGGTGAACTATTTTCCAAGTCTAATACTGAAAAGCATCCATACCCAGATTATGCAAAGACTCCTCAAATAAACAAGAGGAAATATAGGCACATCGGTTGAAATACTAAGCAAAGGATATGAACACATAAAGTAATTCAGAAAAGAAGCCAGAAAGCAAAAGAGCATTTGGAGAGTTGTTCAAACATTATAGTAATTAAAGGAATGCAAATTAAAACAATAATCGGATATCATTTTACTCATAAGAGATTGGCAAAAACAGCTGGGTAATGCAGTGTTAGTAAAATTCTGTGGATGGAAAAAACCTAATCCGCAGCCAATAAGCATACACACAGGTGCAGCCATTCTGCAGAGAGCCTGGGGGCCCTGGTCCAATTAAATATGCCCAGACGTTGTGACCATCAGTCCTGCTGTTGTGACCATGTAGAGAACAGTTCTCACACAATTTGATGATGGGATGTGTGCAATTACATTCATCAGAACATTGTCTTTGGGAGTGGTGGTTAGAGGCAATCAAGTTGTCCATAACTTGGGGAAATTTATTTATTTATTTATTTAGAGATGAAGTCTCGCTCTGTCGCCCAGGCTGGAGTGCAGTGGCATGACCTCGGCTCACTACAAGCTCCGCGTCCCGGGTTCACGCCATTCTCCTGCCTCAGCCTGCCAAGTAGCTGGGACTACAGGTGCCCGCCACCACGTCCAGCTAATTTTTTGTGTTTTCAGTAGAGACGGGATTTCACCATGTTAGCCAGGATGGTCTCGATTTCCTGACCTTGTGATCCAACCGCCTCGGCCTCCCAAAGTGCTGGGATGACAGGCGTGAGCCACCGTGCCCAGCCAACTTGGGGAAATTTAAGACATAATGGATTCATACTGGAAATATAATGTAAAAATAATAGGTCACAAAGTAGTTGTAAGCACTGAAATAGAAAATAGATTTTAAAAATACAAACAATTAGCTGGGTGTTCTGGCAGATGCCTGTAATCCCAGGTACTCAGGAGGCTGAGGCAGGAGAATTGCTTGAACCCAGGAGGCAGAGGTAGCAGTGAGCCGAGATCGCACCATTGCACTCCAGCCTGGGTGACAAGAGCGAAATTCTGTCTCAAAAACAAAACAAAACAAAATAGAAACATAGGTTGGAGTGGAAAATGAGAAATAGATTAAAGTATATATCAAAAGCTATTTATTTGACGTAGAAGTACATGTTCAGAAAGCAATATTACGAACTGCGTTAAGAACGAATACAAATGAAAGAATATGTATCAATGATGTTTGAATGGCTGCCTATGGCAGGGGAATGGAATTAGGGTATGAAAGAGAGAGAAAGCAAAATGCCATTTATATATATAAGTCAAGAAAGAGGGGCTTTGCAAGGGCAATAAAGGGCAGGATGACCTTGAAGTTAGCCTGAAGTTAACAAATGTGGTGGAAAACTACCTTCCACGAGTTCTAGGTGTGGAAAACTTCATGGGAAATCTTTTTGCAATGATTCTAGGACACTATATACTGTGTTTCAAAGCATGCAGTAAATTAGAAGGTTAACCAACTTGCTATATTAAGACAGGTTACACACAATAACCCAGTGTAGTTCCAAAGAAAAAGCTATCAATGTTTTTGCTTCTCTGGACAAAAATCCCAGAAAGAATTAAATCAATCTCAACAATAATTTTAAAAGAAAATTTTCAATAACCAAATAGTTCTTACTGGAATGAATGACTTTCTTTCCCATTTTAAAAATCTTACAATATATCACGTTGCTTCAAAATAACCAGTGTACCAGGCTATGGCACCCCATCAATAGCTGCAGAAGTGATATTTAATAAAAACCAACACTTCTTTTCTTTTATTTTTAAAACACAATTTTAATAAACTAAGAATAGGAGTTCTTATTATTATTTTAACATAATAAATACTTGGCATGTTCTTCAATGAACCTTGTGTACATCCTCATGGTACTTCCTGCATAGTCCAAGCACTATTATGATTAGCGAATGACATGTAAATGTCTTAAACTGTTAATATCTTCAAACTAACATATAGTAAAATTAAACAATGAATAGCTGGGTAGTAATTACAAATGTGGGAATCTGCCTGTAGAAAATAACATGTGCTTATTTCTGATTATAAAAAAAGCTGATGGCCAAAAAGTTGATTATAAAAAAGCTGATATTTCTCTCAGTACATTTTACTACTAAACTGTTAGAAGCAGAATGTGTCCAACAATACAGAAATCATTCAATAAAATATGGTAACAGACTTTTAAAGGAATATTAATCAGGCATATCATCTATTTCAATAATCTTTAATGATACAAGAAAACACAGGCCGGGCGCAGTGGCTCACACCTGGAATTCCAGCACTTTGGGAGGCCAAGGCGTGCAGATCACGAGGTCAGGAGATCGAGACCATCCTGGCTAACACTGTGAAACCCCCAACTCTACTAAAAAATAGAAAAAATAAGCTGGGCATGGTGGCGGTGCCTGTAGTCCCAGCTACTCGGGAGGCTGAGGCAGGAGAATGGTGTGACCCCAGGAGGTGGAACTTGCTGTGAGCTGAGATCCTGCCACTGCACTCCAGCCTGGGTGACAGAGCGAGACTCCATCTCAAAAAAAAAAAAAAAAGAAAAGAAAAGAAAAGAAAAAAAAAATGCTCACAATATAATATTAAATGACATCCTAATACAAAACCTTGCCTGTGTATGCTTAGTAAATAGATGAACTTTAAATAATGCATAACTGAGTATTGAACAAATGAGTTAATTTTTGTGGTGTCCAAATTCATATACCATTTCATAATCATAAAGTGACTATAAATTATAGCTGAATTTAAAAACCAGAATTGAGATTATAGGAAAATATCTTTCAAAAAATTTTTAAATCTCTTGTAATTTTAAACATAATATATATTTTAGAAAAATTAAAACACTTAGGAGGATATATGTTATATAACGATTATCTCCAAAAAATGAATGAAGCTCAAAACAAGTATGTGAGCAGTTGTGCTGGTATTTCTTTTTCCCAGAACCTGCCAAGCCTTGAGTAGTGTCAGGCAATCAACGGTCATTAGAAGACGAGAAAACCTCAATGACTGTTACAGAATTGCTCTTCAATAATGTAGTTTCTGACTGTTTGACCAGCCTCTTTTTACATTTTCTCCTGAGGCTCTGAAACTTTCTTAATCTTCTTAGTGATGAGAAATCTTTTGCTTTTTTTCTTGCTCAGAAAAATCTCTTTGAAGTAAATGGCTAGCAAATTAAATTTCTCTGCCTTGCAAAGCCCTTTTAATGCAATCAATTTCTATGTAAGTGGAAGCTGCCATTGCAAGTCTAGCAACACCAGTAATATTCACAGGAAAAGCTACAAAATCAATCTCGGTATGGAAATATTTGTTGTAAAATCAAACTGGAGCTTACTGCCAAGGAAATTACTATGACTGATCAAATGGGTATCAAGCCTTCCCACAACACATTTAATGGAAGCACATAATGGCTCACCATCTTCATCTGCAAAAAGTCAGCATCTCTCTCCAGCTCCATGACTAGCTCTGCTTTCTGCATACCTCTTGCTACTTATTTACTTTTTATTTTTTTATTTTTTTTGAGACAGAGTCTTGCTCTGTTGCTCAGGCTGGAGTGCAGTGGAATGATCTCGGCTCACTGCAACCTCCACCTCCCGGGTTCAAAAGATTCTCCGGCCTCAGCCTCCCAAGTAGCTGGGATTACAGACGCAGGCCATCATGCCCAGCTAATTTTTGTATTTTTAGTAGAGGCAAGGTTTCACCATGTTGGCCAGCTTAGTCTTGAACTCCCAACCTCAGGTGACCTGCCCACCTCAGCCTCCGAAAGTGCTGGGATTACAGGCGTGAGCCACTGTGCCCAGCTACCTCTTACTACTGGTAAAACATGACCTTTTTCTGATTATAAAATTAGTTCAGGCTCATTACAAAAGTAGCGTGAATTTTACAGTCACAGACTCTGGTGTGCAAACACAACCATTTAATTCAAATAATTGTACTTACCAAGCCCCCACCGCCAAGTGCAGACAATTTACGTACCTACGTAATTTCCTCAGGCATTTTGTAACTTCCACTTGGATCTGAGTCTACTGCTTCCCTTCTCTGTCCTGCCTCCTGGGGTGACCTAAGATTTGGGGATGTTGTTGTCCTGGCATTGTGGGAAGGTGAGACTCTGGGCCCAAGTTTGCAGTCTTTTCTCATGAGTTGGTGAAATGCTACCGTGGAAAGTGTTGATTTCCCCACTTACTTTCTTCATGACAGAAGATATCTATTTTAGGGTGTGCAGAGTCCCATTAAGTTCAAAGGATGTTGGCCTTTTACTTAATAATGATGTCTCCCTGCCTGTGGCATGTGAAAGTTTATGACCCAGTCCTGGCCAACGCAATCTCAGCAGACGGTCTTTGGGAATCTTCTGCAAAACATTTGGGTTCTACTGACTT
Organism: Chlorocebus sabaeus; assembly: GCF_047675955.1. Lineage (NCBI taxonomy): Eukaryota > Metazoa > Chordata > Mammalia > Primates > Cercopithecidae > Chlorocebus > Chlorocebus sabaeus. Next base: position 1,910,851 of record NC_132929.1, on the reverse strand, counting down.
TATTTACTCTGCATGATACTTTTGCCATTATCAAACCCTGGGCATAATATCTAATCCATAACATCTTGCCTCACCCAGATAGCCCAGATAGCTGCCTCCGGCCTCAGCGCACACCAGCTACTTTTCTTGCTTGCGCGTAGCGGCTATGATCTGGGTGTCAGAGGCTTTCGAACCAGAGCGACTCCATTTTGAGTGAGGGCTGGGAAAATGAGGTTGGGACTTGCTGGGCTGCATTCTCAGAAAGTTAGGTATCCTCAGCCTCTAGATGTTTAAGGTGAGGGGGACAAATTAATAATGTTTACTAAAAAGACTCAGACTTGGGAGTGTCTAGATATCACAATATCTGGAGAACAAAGGCATTCCTAATATTGCTTTAAAGATAATAATATTGATTCTTGCAAAATATAGTAAGTAAAAAAGTTAATCCTTTATCACAAATCCTTATAGCAGAGCACATTTCCCCATATATACAAGCATTGTACCCAGGGTGAACGCGTTCCTCCTCTTACCTTCAGGAATGTCCCACTCTGTCTATGGAGTAGCTGTTCTTTCTCCACTTTACTCTCTTCATAAACTTGCTTTTACTTTGCACTAAGGACTCCCCCTGAATTGTTTCTTGCAATAGATCCAAGAACCCTCTTTGGGGTCTGGATCGGGGCCCCTTTCCTGTAACACCAGAACTTCCAATCATTGCATTCATTTGTTGGATATCGTTTCCTGAATCTCAGGGTTTTTTTAAAATTTTGATTTCCTCACCAACTGTACAGAAGCACATGCTGGAGTAAATTCCTCAACATGGTACACAGAAGGTACATCCCATAGGATGGCTCAGATTACCAGTAACAAAATTTGTTGAAGGAAAAAAAACACGAATGTAATAATTATTTACCTGAAGAGTCTGTAAGTGGAGTAGGTGGGAGACACGTTTGGATCCAGACTCTGAGCTGTCCCACTGTTGCAGGAAAGCGTCCCGATCCAGACTCCAAGAGAGGGTTCTTGGATCTCACACAAGAAATAATTCAGGGCGAGTCCACAGTGCAAAGCAAAAGCAAGTTTATTAAGAAAGTAAAGTGGTGAAAGTGCAGCTACTCCATAGACAGAGTAGGACATTTCTGAAAGTAAGAGGAGGAAACGTGTCCACCCTCGGTACAATGCTCGTATGTGTATGTATATAGGATAAAAAAAGATCATGGGGAGATGTGCTCTGGTACAAAGATCTGTGATAAAGAATTAATTTTCTTAATTACTATATTTTGAAACAATATTATTATCTTTAAAGAAAAATTAGGAATGCGTTTGTTCTCCAGATATCAGGATATCTGGGCATTCCCAAGTCTGGGTCTATTTAATAAACATTATCAGTCGTTCCCTTAACAGTAAACATCTAGAGGCTAGGAACACCTATTCTGGGAATGTAGCCCAGGAAGTCCCAGCCTTACTTTCCCAGCCCTCACTCAAATGGAGTCACTGTGGTTCAAACGTCTCCGACGTCCCTGGGATCCTCTCTACTCCATCCTTCTTTCTTCAAGCATTCTGATATTTCAGTTAGGCTGACTGTCTGCATGAGAGCAAACTGAATGAATGAAGCCCTTCGGGCCGAACATACAAGTCGGGCCATCCTGAAAGGGACTGAAAAGGTTTCTTCTCAGCATTCTAAGGGTCCTCACACCTGAGTCAATCAATGCAGCCTTTTCCTTCAACGTGACTATAACATTTATTTGTAACAGAGTTAGATTCATTGGTCACAGTTTGCATAGATCTTGCTTTCTATCAATATTCTCTTCGATTTTAAAAATTGGAATAAAATACGCACTTAACTCTTTGTGGTGTATAGTTCCATGGGTTTTTGCAGATGCCTAGGGTTATACATCCATCAGCAAAGTACCAGACAGAATAGACAATTCAACACACACACACACACACAATTATACCTGCATGACCTCTTGGCTGTCATTGATCCTTCATCTTCAGCCGCAAACAAGCACTGATCAGTTCTCTGGTATAGTACTACCTGCTCCAAAACACTGTGTCCATTGAATCAAACAACATACAGTCAGTGGGTTTGGCTTCGTTCACTAAGCAAAATTCACTCCAGATTCGTCCATGTTGCATGAATGAATACATGTTTCTTTCTTACGACTGAATAGTGCTCCACGTCATGGATGCACTAGAGACTGTTTATCCGTTCATTTGCTGAAGGCTGTCTGGGTTGTTTCAGTCTTTGGAAAGCAAGAAAAAGGCTACTATATATTCATGTTTAGCAGGGGTCCCCAACCCCTGGCCATGGACCAGGCCATGGTTACAAACTGGGCCACACAGCTGATGAGTGGCCAGCGATCCAGAGAGTGAAGCTTCGTCTGTATTTACAGCCGTCCCCCATCACTCGCATTGCCACCAGAGCTCTGCCTCCTGTAGATCAGTGGGGGCATTAGATTCCTGTGGGAGCATGAACCCCGTTGTGAGCTGCGTATGCAAGGGATCTACTCTGTGTGCTCCTTATGAAAATCTAATGCCTGATGATCTGTCACTGTCTGCCGTCACCCCCAGACAGGACCGTCTAGTTGCAGGAAAACAAGCTCAGGGCTCCCAATGATTCTACATGACGGTGAGCTGTATAATTATTCCATTACTATTACAAGGTAATAATAATATAAATAAAGTGCACAATAACTGTAATGTGCTTGAATCATCCTGAAACCATCCTCCCCACCCCGTCCTGCCCTAGACGGTGGAAAAACTGTCTTCTATGAAACCAGTACCTGGTGCCAAAAAGGTTATGTGAATGTAAATTTTCATTCCATTTGTATCAATACTTGGAAGTGGCTTTCCTGGGTTAGATGGTAAATGTGCGTTTAATTTTAAACGACTCTGCCAAACTGACTTCCAAAGTGGCATTAGATTAGAGTCTAATGCAGCTGCTGATGTGACAGGAGGCGGAGCTCAGGTGGTAACGTGAGCGAAGCAGGGCAGCTGTTAAGTACAAAGTTGTCTTGCTGACTGCTCACCTCCTGCTGCGTGGCCCAGTTTGGATGCGAACAGCAATGTGTGAGAGATCCAGTTTCTCTGCATCCTCACCAGGACTTTATGGTTTCAGTTCTTGTTTTTGTTGTTGTTGTTGTTGTTGTTGTTTTAAAGTTTTAGCCAGTCTAGCAGATGTGTAATTGTATCACGTTGTAGGTTACCATATATTTCTCCAATAACTAGTGATGTCGAACATCTTTTCATATGCTTACCTGCCATTTATGTATCCTCTTAGGCAAAATGTCTGTTCAGATCATTTGCCCATTTAAAAAAGTGGGTTGTTTTCTTATTTTTCAGTTTTGAGAGCTTCTTACATATTCTGGGTAGATGCTGTATCTGATAAATTCCGTTATCAGATATGTGGCTTAAAAATATCTTCTTCCAGCTTGTGGCTTGTCTTTTCATTTTAACAGTATATTTCAAAGGGCAAAAATTGCTGAAGGCCAATTTATCATTTTTTCCTTTTATGAATCGAGCTTTCAGTGTCATATCTATAATTAACTTCTTCCAAAGCCAGACTTTTATTGATGTTTTTCATTCCTTCTGCTAGAAGTTTTACCATCTTATGTTTTATATTTAGATCCATGATCTCTTTTAATTATATCATTTTATGTAAGGTGTGATATATGTGTCAAGGTTTTTTTTTTTAAATATGAATATTCTATTATTTCAGCACCATTTGTAGAAAATCCCATTTTTTCTCAATTGAATTGTTTTTGCACTTGTTTTATAAGTCAGTTGACCTGATTTGTGTTGGTATATTTCTAGACTCTATTCTGTTTCATTGATCTATGTCTCTAAATTTTCATCAATTCCACTCTCTTTTGATTATTGTGATTTTGTTGTGAATCTTGAAATCAGGTACTGTGAATCTTCCAAATTTGTTCTTTTTAATGTTTGTATTAGCTGTTCTATTTTCTTTGACTTTCCTTATATTTAAGCATCAGCTTAATATCACTAGAATATCACTAGAAATATCACTGGAAACCTTGCTCGGATTTCAATTGAAATTGCATTGCATCTATTGATCAAGTTGGGGAAAATTGACATTTTAACATAATGAAACTTCTAATCCACAAACATGATATATCTCCCTTTATTTAGGTATTCTTTCATTTCTTCCATTACCTCTTCATAAACGTACAGACTTTGCATGCATTTTGTTAAATATATACCTAAGAATTTAAAAATACAAAATATATTTTTAAAATAAAAAATCCAGTTGTCAATAGCTAACCTGTAGAAATTATATGGACTTTTGTATACTGACCATGTTTCTTAAGATGTGATTAAACTCACCTTTTCTTGTAGTTTTTCCGTAGATCCTTTTCAATTTTCTAGACAATTATGTCACATGAGTACAGACAGGATTTACCTTTTCATTTACAATATATAGGTCTGTTTTTTACTTACTGCACTGGTACAACTTCCAGGAAAATGTCAATTAGCAGTACAATGGGGGAGCCTCCCAGGGTGGTTCACTAAGGGTGGAAACATTCATTCTTTCACCATTTAGATTGATGATACCTGTAGATTTTTTGTAGATGCCCTGGAACAGGTTAAGGAGGTCCCTTTCTAGTAGTTTACTAAGAGTTTTGTATTTGTTTCTTTTATTCATATAAAATTCCCCAACAGAAAATTCATCCTTTCAACTATTTTAAAGTTTATGACTCAGTGAGTTTTAGTATTTTCACAATGTTGTAAAACCATAGCTACTGTCTAATTCCAGAATATTTGCACACTCCAAAAGAAACTGGTATTTCCAAAATCCCCTCTCCCCCACTCCCTAGCAACCACTAATCTACTTCCTGTCTCTATAGATTTGCGTATTATGAACATTTCATATAAATGAAATCATAAGTAGTGGTTTTTTGTGTGCGTGTCTGTCTTCTCTTACTTAGTGCAATGTTTTTGAGATCCATCCTTACTCTACCATGTAGCAGTAATTCATTACTTTTTGTGGCTGAAACAAATACTCCATTATATGGATGGACTACATTTTGTCTATCCTTTCCTCAGTTGATGAGCATTTGGGTTGTTTTCACCTTTTGGCTGTTACGAATAATGCGGCTATGAAAAGTCCTATATGTTCAAATATGTTTGTATGAACATAAGGTTGCAATTATTTTATGTAAATCCCTAAGAGTGGAGTTGCTGAATCACATGATAAATTCTATTTATTTTATTTTTTTAATTTTATTTTTTTGAGAAGGAGTCTCACTCTGTCACCAGGCTGGAGTGCAGTGGCATGATCTCGGCTCACTGCAACCTCCACCTCCCAGGTTCAAGCGATTCTCCTGCCCCAGCCTCCCGAGTAGCTAGGATTACAGGCGCCCACCACCACGCCCAGCTAATTCTTTGTATTTTTAGTAGAGACGGGGTTTCACCGTGTCAGCCAGAATGGTCTCGATCTCCTGACCTCATGATCTGCCCTCCTCGTCCTCACAAAGTGTCGGGATTACAGGCATGAGCCATGGTGCCTGGCCGCTTTTCACTTTCTTAATAATGTCCATTGATACACAAAAGTTCTTGAGTTTGATGAAACTCAATTTAGCTACTTTTTTCCTTTGATTACTTGTGCTTTTGATGTCATATTTAAGAGACTGTTGCCTAATCCAAAGTCACAAATATTTACACCTACATTTCTTTGAAGGAATTTTATAGTTTTATCGCCTATATTTATACAGGCTATATTTTGAATTAAATGTTGCATATGGTGTGACATGGATATCCATCCTTTTGCATGTGGGGATCCGTTTTTCTAGTGCCATTTATTTAAAAGACTGTTCTTTCCTCACAGGATGCTCTTGGCGCTCTTGCCAAAAATCAGTTGACCAGAGATACACGGATTGAATTCTGCACTCTCAATCTGGTTCCGTTGATCTATATGCCTATCTTTGTGACAATATCACACAACTCTGATTATTGTAGCTCTGTAGGAAGTTTTGAAACCAGAATATTTGAGTCCTCAATCTTTGTTCCTCTTCTTCCAGGTTATTTTCACTACTTGAGGTCCCTTGCATTTCCATATGAATTTTAGGATGCATGCATACATGTCTGAAAAATGAGGCAGTTGAAATTTTTATAGGGATTGCACTGAATCTGTAGTGAATATGGGGAGAAATCCATCTTAATGGTATTAAAATTTCCAATCCATGAACATGGAATATCTTCTCATTTATTTAAGTCCTCTTTACTTTCTTTCAACAATGTTCTGTAGTTTTCAGTGTGTAAGACTTACACTTCCTTGATTTAACATATTGCTAAGTATTTTATCACATTCAATGCTATTGTGAATGAAGTTGTTTTTAATATATCATTTTCAGATTGTTCATTGCTAATGTATAGAGATACATGTGATTTTTCATATTGATTTGTATCCTGAAACTTTGCTAAACTAGTTTATTAGTTGTAATAGGTTTTTGAGTACGTGTGTGTGGATTCTTTATAATTTTCTATATATAAGATATTGCCATCTGTGAATAGAGACAGTTTTATTTCCTTTCCAATCTAGGTGCTTTTTATTTCTTTTTTCTTGTTTCATTGCCTTGGCTAGAAATTCCAGTACACTGTCAAATAGAAGCAGTGAAAAGGGATGTGCTTATCTTGCTCCTGATCTTATCAGATGTTAGCTATGGCTTTGTCACACACGCCCTTGATCAAGTTGAGGAAGTTCCCTTCCACTATTAGCTTGTTGAGTGTTTTATTTTTAGTCATGTAAAACTGTCAAATCTTTCCAAATGCTTTTCTGCATCTACTGAAATAATTATATGATTTATTTTCTCTTTATTAATATGGTTTTTTAAATCATTTAATTTTAACTAAGAGTTTTTGTCATGAATGACTTTTGAATTTTGCCTAATTTTTTTTTCTGCACCTATCGAGATTATCATTTGATTTCCTTCTTAGTCTGTTATACAGTAAACTACATTGATTGATATTTAAATATTGAACTAGGCTTCTATCTTTGAGATGATAACATGATTGTGATGTAAATTTTTTATATGCTTCTGAGCTTGATTTGCTATTATTTTGCCAAGGATTATTTCTATTAGTTTTTTTGGATATTCAACTGTAGTTTTCTTTTAATATCATTATCTGATATTGTTATTAGGGCAATTCTGGCTGAAAATGTGACTGAGAAGTGTTCTGTTTTCTATTTACTGGAGAAAGTATAATAGAGTTTATACTTTTTTCCTTAAATGTTTATAGGATCTGTCAATGAAAACATGTGGGCTTGGAATTTTTTTATTGAAGGTTTTGAGCTATAAATTCAACTTATCTAATTGACATAGAACCATTCATTTACATACTTCTCTTTGAGCAAGTTTCGATAGCCTGTATCATTCAAATCATTTTTAGGTTTCATCTAATTTTGTGAATCGATGGGCATGGAGTTGTTGCTATCATTTCTTTGTTATCTTTTTAATGTCTGGAGAGAAGTAGTAATATCCACATGCCTGCTATTGTTGACTATAGTGTTCTATATACGCTGATTCAGTCAAGTTGTTAGATAGTATTGTTCAGGTTGGCTAGATCCTTACCAGTTTTCAGCCTACTGTTCTATTATTACTGAACCACCAGAGGTTCCATCTAGGTCCTGCTGCCCACCGCACAGAAAGCCAATCACTGAGACAACAAGTATTGCCAAGGAAGAAGGCTTTAATCAGGTGCTGCAGCCAAGGAGATATAAGCTCAGTCTCAAATCCATCTCCCTGATGGAATAAAACTAGGGGTTTGTATAGCAGTGAAGAAATGTAACCATGTGTAAGAAAAAAACTAGGGAGTGGCAAAGACGCAGTCATGGTAAATGAGGGTTCTGGCTTCTGGTGTGATGATTTGGTGTGTTTCTGTGCTTTTATACTTTTTTGAGAAGACTGATCTGGTGAGTTTCAGTTCTTTGATACTTTTTTTTAAGAGGCCTGAAGGTCCTTTCCTGGGGAAGGAACTCAGATAAAGCAAATATAAGTTTCAAGCTTTAAGACCAGAAAGATACATTTCTATGTATATCAGAAAGGACAGTCTATGGGACTATTGCGTTGGTTTCACTGTTAATTACTGAAGAAGGAGTGTTGAAGTCTCAAGTACAATTGTGTATGTACACATTTCATCTTTAATCCCATCAATTTTTGCTCCATGTATTTTGAAGCTCTACTGCTAGGTACATACACATTTTGGACTGGGTGTCTTCCTGGAGACATATGCCACTTGTATGTAAGTCGCTCTTACTAGTATTTTTTCTATCTCTTCCCACTCATTTTTGTTTTTTCTTCTTGTTTTACCTTTTCTTGGGTTACCTGAGCATTTTGTTATTCATTTCATCTTCTCTATTGACTTTTTTTGTCTTTTCCATTTTTATAGCTTACCACAAAGTTTTCCATGTATATTTTAATTATTCATATGTTCTCTTCATATATTATGCCACTTCATAAACAGTGAAAAAATATGCAGTATTTTTCCAATTTATTTCTCATATTCTTTGTGTTATTGTAGTAAATTTTACTTTTTCATAGGCTATAATCATATGATATGCATTTTTCCTTCTTTTGATTTAGGCCATCAGTAATCTTTTAGAACAATTTGAATAGGAAAAGAATGTAATACATAATTTTATTTTTACCTTCACTTATTACATTTTAGTGTTCTTTATTTCTTTGTGTATATTAACTTCTATCTGGTATCATCTTTGTCTTCCTGAAGACCTTCCTTAAATTGTCTTTAGGGGAAGTGCTGGTAATAAATTCTTACAATTTTTGTTTGTCCAACAAAGTCTTTATACCCACTTCATCTTTTTTTTTTTTTTTTTTTTTGAGACAGAGTCTCACTCTGTCACCCAGGCTGGAGTGCAGTGGCCGGATCTCAGCTCACTGTAAGCTCCGCCTCCCAGGTCCACGCCATTCTCCTGCCTCAGCCTCCCGAGTAGCTGGGACTACAGGTGCCCGCCAGCTCGCCCGGCTAGTTTTTTGTATTTTTTAGTAGACACGGGGTTTCACCGTGTTAGCCGGGATGGTCTCGATCTCCTGACCTCGTGATCCGCCCATCTCGGCCTCCCACCCACTTCATTTTTTAATGATACTTTCACTGAATACATAATAGGGGGTTTTCCTTTCTTTCTTCCTTCCAGCACTTTAACAGTGTCACTCTGTTGTCTATTAACTGCATGGATTCTGAAGTCAGCTGTAATGCTTATCTTTGTTCCTCTGAATATATTATACTATACTGGTGCAGAAGTCATTGTGGTTTTTGCCATTATTTTCAAATGGCAAAAACCACAATGACTTCTGCACCAACCTAATAGCGTATATTTTTCCCTCCAGCTGCTTTGAAGATTTTCTTAGTCTTACACATGTATCACTTTGGCTCTCATATGCCTAGCTGTTTGTTTGTTTCTGTTTTTATCTTGTTTGATGTTCTCTGAACTTCTTAGATCTGTACTTCAGTGTCTTTCATTTATTTTGTAAATAACTTGTCCATTATTTCTTGTGTTTCATTCTTTCCACTTCTCCTTCTGATATTCCAATTATGACCATGTTAGGACATTTGATAATATCTTACGGCCTTTGTTTCTCCTATGTACACAATCATTATTTCTTCCTCTGCAGTCCTTACATCTTTCATTGCTATAGTTAGAGCTTCTAGTAGAGTGTTGAATATAAGTAGAGATAAGGAATGTCTTTGCATCTTATTCTCAAGGCTGGATCACATGGTATGGGTATGCTTAATTGGATAAGAAACTGTACTGTAAAGTGATTTACAATTTTACATTTCTAACCATGATATATGAGCATTCCAATTATTTCACACTCTCACTGACACTTGATATAGCCAGTCTTTTTAATGTTAACCATTCTAATTGATGCATCTCATTGTGGTTTTAGTTTGCATTTATTTAATATCCATAATGTTGAGTACGTTTTCATGTGCTTATTTGCCATATGTGTATCTTCTTTGGTAAAGTACGTCTATAAATATTTTACCCATTATTTCATTTGACTGTTCTCTTATTACTAATTTTAAAAGGTCCTTATATATATATATCCTCGATGTAAGTCCTTTATAAGACATATGCTTTGAAAATATTTTCATATTTTTCTGATTTGCCTTTGTTTTAGGTAGGAGGTTAAATTCAGTTTCTGAAACTCCATCTTACTTGGAAGCAGAAGTTCCCTGACAGGATTATTAATCTTTAGCCTTTCTAATTTTTTATGATATGTATTTAAGATTGCAAATTTCTGCATAAGCATAACTTTAACTACATATCAAGAGATTTGATACCGTTCATATTCTTACTTTGTTCATTATATTTCTTTGTTCCATTGTGATTTTTAATTTTCCCCATGCATTGTTTAAAAGCATTGTTTTAATTCCCAAACATATAACTATTTTCTAGAAATTTGGGAGACTAGGCGGAGTATTGATACCTAATTTAATTCCACAAGAGGTATGGGTTTAATTCTTTGAAATTTATTGATACTTTCCTTCTCTACCACCATATGGCCAATTTTAATAAATGTTCCATGTGTCCTTGAAAATAACGTATATGCTGGAATTTTTACTCGCAGTGCTTTCTGCATGTGAATCTGGCTATTTTGCTTCAAATCTGATAGATTCTTCCTGACTTATTTTTCACTACTTCCATCAGTGCTTTATGGCCTAGCATATGATCAATTTTAGGAAATACTCATTCTTTCAACAACTCTGTGGCAGGTATCTGTCTGCGTATTTGTGCATTTTCCTCTGAGAATGGCCCTCCCAAGTTGTGCCTCTGTGCACAGGTCTGGTTGTGGGCTATACACATTACGTCTACGCGCAGGTCTGGCTGTGGGGTCTCTCGCGTGGCTTCCTCACAGACATAACTAACCTCCTGGTTTCTGTCCTGCTTGGCCATCTTGCCTGGTGTTTCTCCCACTCTCTGAGTCCGGAGTCCCCCCTCGGGATGCATCCGGCAGTCAGCTTCTCCAGGGTTTCCCTCTCTCGGCAGCCAGGTGTTTGCTGCTTCTACTGTCATCACTCAAACATTTTCATCTGTTGTGCGTTATCTAGATCTTTAAGTGTGTGATACATGTCCTCTGATACGTCTCCTCGTTCAGCTCTTTTGCTAGTACTTAAGGAGTTACTGGGTCACACTGCAGGAAGACTGGAGCCTGGAGGCCCCACGCTGCTTTGTTGACAGCTCTGGCGTCCTTATGGTCACAAGAAGGCGAAGAGTTCGCCCTGCCCTTCCGAGGAGGCCCAGGCCAGCCCTCCAGCCTCCTTCAGAAAACTGAGGCTCCCACCTCCGCGGAAATGGCGCAGAGGCGTGAGATGCAGCGGGAGAGCAGGGAGGACGGAGTGGAGACAGGGGCTAGACCTAGATTACGTAAGGCCTGCGGGGCTCTCTGGTGTCACTGTCATTTTATTCTAAGTGTGAAGAGGAGCCATTGAGCTGGGGCTGATGGGATTCCTTTTGTTTGTTTTGTTTTTGTAAAGATCACGCTGGATTCTCCACGGAAGAGAGATGGGGCTTGGAGAGGTGCAGGAGGCAACAGAGTGGAGAGTTAGGGCTCAGCGGAACCCAGCGAGCGGAGACTAGGACTGAGCCCTAGCTCAGACCCTTTGAATGTCAGTTAACTACAATCAAAAGAAGGTGAAATTTTGCAACTTTCATTCATTCTCCAAAAGGACAGGTTTTCTGTATGTGTGCATTTCTCCTTCACCTTCTTTTTTATTTTTTATGTTTTGTTATAATAAAAGTCAAATATAAAAGCAATGTATAAAAAGAGACACATATGTGAAAGCTCCAATGTTAGTGCTTTAGAGTAAGCCTGTGCAATGCACAAAATATTAAAAGCAGGCCTTTCCCCCTATTAACTAACATGCTGTTTGATACATGCTATCCTTCACTGCAGTGTGCATACATTAGAGATGAAAGCAGAATGTGCTATAACGGTACTAATAATTCTATAATTTAGTGCTTGCTCTCATATTTGGACATAGTAACGTAAAACCTGTGGAAATTGGCATGTGTTCAGTGGGTTTCTCCAGCCAGATATTTGCACTCCTATCCTTTTATTCAACTCTTTTTTACATCTTTCAATGACTTTTTGTGATTATAGTCATTAAAATCTTAGTGTACTTACATTTACTCTGAGGTGTTTTGTCAACTGTGTTTAATGTGAAAGAGATTATCTCTGTATTTTTACGTGCTACTTGATGATTTATAAGGCTTCACTTAGAACACATATGAATTAAGTAGCCAGCCACCTTTGTAAACTGTTAAAAACAATTTCTAGTATTTATTTCAGTGTTTGGGCTTTCTTTGTATATGGCAGCACTTGAAGATAATGACACACATGCCCTTTCTTTCCTCTCTTGCCCTTTTGCTTTGGATACAGCATCCTAAATAGTACTAAAAGACAAGGGAGGTAACTTTAACAGAAATGCATGAAAATGGTGATTTCATATATGGTTCAAAATTAAATTTTAAAATTGTCAATAAATATGAGTAAAATTATATAATCCACTTAAAACCATTCCCAGATTGGCTGGATGTTTTTCAAACAGCAAAATTCAACCACATGGTTTACAATAGACACGTCTACCACAGGATACATTGCTTGTGACTCATATTTACTTACAAAAATGTCTATTTGAACTATGATCCAACTCAATAGAAAGATTAAAAATAGAGAATGCAGAGAGATATACTAGAAATAATTACTCTAAAGGAAACTGATGTGGCTGCAGACTTTAAAGCAATAAAAGTAGACTTTGACTTTAAGTAGACTTTAACACACAATAATTACTGGAAATCAAATGGATATTTTAGAATTAAAAAAAGGCCAATTCACTGAAAAGATAAACTGCTTGAAATTCATATTCATATACCAATGTATTCTTTTAACTTTTAAAGAAAACATTTATGGAATATGAGGGAAAACACTAATCTATAATAACAATGTAAGAATTTCAATATGCATATCTATTAATAATAGACAAAATATTAGTGAAGCTATAGAAAACTTGAGCACTATGATTCACAAAATTGACCTTAGGAACACATATAGAACACTCTACCCACTACATGTGAAATACATGCTCTCTGCAAGCTCAGGTGGAATATTTACTAATGTTATTCCACTGTACAGCCTGTCTCAATAAATTTCAAAAGGAGAAAGTAGTGTACTACTTTCCTTAAACAAAATGCAATTAATTTCAAAACCAACAGCAAAAGATAAATACAAAATTTCCATTTGCTTGGTAATCAACCCATGGATCAAAGAAGAAATAAGGATTTTTAAAAATTCAAAATGAACTATATTTTTAAAACTATTCTGAAATGCTAGAATACAACTAAAAACTATTTCGAAGAAATTTATAGCCATAGATGCTTATTTTGAAAGAGAAAAGATGTCCGAAGACTCCCTGAAGGCAGACAAAGAAAACCAAATTCTTAAAAAATAGAAGACGAGAATAATGAATAAATAAAATAGCAGCGATTAAAGAAAAAGAAAACACACCTATAACAAAGATAACAAAGCCAAAAGTCGGTTCTTTGAAAAGACAAAAAATAATGACATCCCTGGTGAAATTCCAACAAGAATGAAAAAACAACACACTTAATCAATATTAGGAATAAAACATGAGCACCACTACAGAAGTCACAAAAATAATAAGAGGATATTGTGAAAATATTTGTTCTAATATTCTTTGAAAATGTAGATAAAATGATCACTTTCAGACAAAAATAAATCTTACCAAGACAGACCCAAAAAAGAACAGAGAAAGTCTAGCAGCAAAAATATGGTTGCAACATAGGTTTATTGATTATTGTTTGTTTGTTCCTTTTATGTCTGAGGGTACAGTCACGAAAGCAAAGAAAGCAAGTAGGATAGCCAAGGTGAGGGTTGGGGCTGGCAGCATCTTCAGCAGAACCAGGTGAGAAAGAGTACCCGGGAAGCCCATGGTAGAGGAAGGCACAGGCAAGCACTGGAGAACTGCAAGTCTCCGTGGGACCAGCAGCTACTCTGCAGTGGCGGGAAAGATGGAAGCATGGCCTGGTCCTAGGAGTCCGGAAAGGAAAACCAAATACTCACTCGCCCACCACCGCCTCAATAAGAAAACTGTAGGCTGCGCAAAAATCTAAAGGAGTGAATCCCAGAAAAACCAGAACAGCCCCAAAGGTTTCCCTCAGTTAGAAGTAAGTTTAACGGATGGGTGAACATTAAATGGGAAACCCACATCACTTGGCATCCCAGGAAGAGCAAACAAACACTTTCTCTCCAAAGGACAAGGATCCACCTGAAAGAAAAACGAATGGCAACAAAACCTAAAGTGGGCACCCTGGGATCCTAGGAAAAAGAAGGCCCCAAGATTGGGGCAGGGGCAGGGGCTGCAGGCGGCCCTACGGAGCCGGTAAAGGGGAAGGCAGTGCAGAGCACCGCCTGCAGTGGGGACGGGAAGCTGCCCCGATTAAACTGCATCCTGAGGGACAGGAGGGACACACGAGGGTATTTTTAATAGTTTGAGACAGTCGTCCTTTTAAAAGGGTGTCCTAGAGCCATGAGTTGAGAGAGACCCTGGACAGTCGCTGCTGTCACAGAGTTGTCCTGATAAAACAAAAAAGGATTACAAAACACGCACTTGGAGAATGTTTAAATTCCAACAAATATTGAAACCTACCAGGGGAAAAAATATGATGAAAATAAACCTGAAGATGAAAACTGCAACTGGTGCTGTGAGCACCTCTCTCATGTTCAGGGCAGCCAGCCCACTCCTGGCGTCTGCTTGTCATTGCTAGGGCATTTTCTGTGGCTGCACTCCTAGAGCCACTGGGTCCGCCTTAGAAGTAAACCCTCCTATAGCGCCCCTCCCCCGGTGGTGGGGGTTGCTAAGTACCTAGCTGGAGTACTCTTCCCCTGGTGGTGGGGGTTGCTGAGTGCCCAGCTGGAGTACCCTTCCTCCTGTGGTGGGGATTGCTGACTACCCAGCTGGAGTACCCTTCCCCTGGTGGTGGGGATTGCTCAGTACCCAGCTGGAGTACCCTTCCTCCTGTGGTGGGGGTTGCTGAGTGCCCAGCTGGAGTACCCTTCCTCCTGTGGTGGGGGTTGCTGAGTACCCAGCTGGAGTACCCTTCCTCCTGTGGTGGGGGTTGCTGAGTGCCCAGCTGGAGCACCCTTCCCCTCCTGGTGGGGGTTGCTCAGTACCCAGCTGGAGCACCCTTCCTCCTGTGGTGGGGGTTGCTGAGTGCTTAGCTGGAGTACCCTTCCCCTCCTGGTGGGGGTTGCTGAGTACCCAGCTGGAGCACCCTTCCTCCTGTGGTGGGGGTTGCTGAGTGCCCAGCTGGAGTACCCTTCCTCCTGTGGTGGGGGTTGCTGAGTACCCAGCTGGAGTACTCTTCCCCTGGTGGTGGGGATTGCTCAGTACCCAGCTGGAGTACTCTTCCTCCTGTGGTGGGGGTTGCTGAGTGCCTAGCTGGAGTACCCTTGTTCCTGTGGTGGGGATTGCTCAGTACCCAGCTGGAGTACCCTTCCCCTCCTGGTGGGGGTTGCTGAGTACCCAGCTGGAGTACCCTTCCCCTCCTGGTGGGGGTTGCTGAGTACCCAGCTGGAGTACCCTTCCCCTCCTGGTGGGGGTTGCTGAGTACCCAGCTGGAGTACCCTTCCCCCTCCTGGTGGGGGTTGCTCAGTACCCAGCTGGAGCACCCTTCCTCCTGTGGTGGGGATTGCTGAGTACCCAGCTGGAGCACCCTGTGGGTGGCTCGTTCAGGAGAGCACCTTTACCTCAGCTTTCTGAGTTCCCCAGGGGAAGATGCTGTGATTCTGCAGAAACGAAACTTCCTTGACAATGCAGCGTTAATTGGTTATCGTCCTTTCCAAAAAACACTTCACTATCATCCAAATTAAAGACAAAATCTCTAATCTAATATTTCAGAATGATTGAAAATTTAAAAACCCATAAGACTGATACATACCATAAAAAACACACCAAGAAAAATAAAAAACAAAAACAAGAGTGAAACTGTTCAACAATAAATAGAAAAAACTATAAAAAGGGCATGAGAGAGACTGATGCGTGTAAGACAGGCAAGCGAGATCTAACAGGTGTAAACTGAAATTCCCAAACCAGCACACCAGAGCTGTGAAACAGAACAAATATTTAAAATTAGAATTCTAGAAAACTTTAACAAAATAAAAACATCGTATTGAAATATTGAAGACACGTTGCGTAAATGAAAGAAGCCGGGCTCCAACGGACATATATTGCGTGATGGTACCTCTATGACATTCTGGAAAAGGCAAAGCAGGGGACATTATACATTTGTCGAAACTCATCACGTGTACAGCGAACTCTAGTATAAACTATAGAGTTTAGTTAATAATAACCTATCAATACTGGTTCATCAACTGAAGCAAATGTACCATACCTATGCGAGATGTAAACAACAGGGCAGACTGTTTGGAGGGAGAAGGGGTGTGGGGGGCGCTGTGGACTCTGCACTCTGTTCAATTTTTGTATAAACCGAGAACTTCTTTTAAAAATTCTCCATTAACATTAAAAAGTGGAGGAATCGTGATTTTTATATTAGGAAAGGTATATAATGTAATAAAAAGTATGAAATGAGAAAAAAGATGGGTATTTTTATAAAAGGCTACCTTCCCATGTGAATATATAGAAGGTACAAATATCTATGCCCCAAATAAAAAATAAACGACTTTTGGACCCAGAATATGAAAGAGATCCTAGGAGGAATAGAAACTCATAACAAGAGGTATTAACATGCCTCCCTCAGACAAGGCCAGATCAAAGAGTCAAAACATTCGTTAGAATTCAGAAGATCTAAAATTATTCAACGAAGCAACTCTAATGGAAATAAATTAACCTCAAAACTCTGCCATAAGGGAATACACCTTCTTTTCAAGCGCAAATACAAATTCATAAAAATCGACACTGTATTAGGCCACAAAGAAAAAATAACTCTATAAATCACAATGAAAGAAATAATGCACCATACAATAAAACTATGAAAGAAATAAACAAATAGCAACAACACTGTATTTCTCTACCTATTCCCTAATAATCTCTCCATTTAAAAAGTCTTGGTTTAAAGGGAAAATGCAAATTCTTCATAAAGTTACACTGTTAAAAAACATGACAAGGCCAGGTGCAGTGGCTCACACCTGTAATCTCAGCACTTTAGGAGGCCGAGGCAGGCAGATCACTTGAGGTCAGGAGTCTGAGACCAACCTGGCCAGCATGGTGAAACTCTGTCTCTACTCAAAATACAAAAATTGCTTGGGTGTGGTGGTGTGCCCGTGTAATCCCAGCTACTTGGGAGACTGAAGCAGGAGAGTCACCTGAACCTGGAGGCAAGATTGCACCACTGCACTCCAGCCTGGGTGACAGAGTGAGATTCTGTCTCAAAAGCAAACAAACAAGCAAACAAAAACCCATGACATAGGAGAACCACAAAATTGTGATATAAAGTTTATGGCTGAGAAAAAAATAACATATAATTTGTTATTAAATTAATATTAAAACCATTACTTAAATTCGGTATTAAAATAATTTAATATTATCATGCTTTAAATATTAATAATGTACATTTAAAATATAAAATTATAAATTGATAATTATTAAGATTATTGATTATTAAATTTTAATTAATTTTGCATTAGCAAAAAATAATAATAAGTGGATTAAACATCCAATTCCAAAGAGTCAGAGGTTGACGATTGTTTCCAAACCATGTGTGTAAGTGAAGCCAGCCTTGGGGATAGAAAAAAATAGAGGCCAACTCCCTTTATGATTTGGGGACATGAAGAAAGACCCTACTATCTAAACACTTCTTTTCCCTAGCTTAGATACGACAAACACATTAAATTCTACCCTTAGAAAGTATTTCCTTTAGTTTCCCTTTCATATTGCATAATACCAGGCAAAATTAAAGCATATTAAAGTTCAATGGTTAAGAACGAACTGGATAAATATTCCCTTAGCAAGAATGACCTGGGTGAAAATGAACAGAGAGAAACATATAATGGGAAAGAATCAAAGCAGAAGGGTGAAAAGCCAAAATTAAAACCCAAAGTAATCAATAAAAGCAAGCTACTGCTTAATAGTATTCACATCACACATTCCAGCATTTCCACTGGGAAGTGCTGAATTCCACTGAAAAATGACCTATTCCAGCATCCGGAAGTGCAGAACGTTGTCTGAGGGCAGTATAGAGGTGCATGTGAAATGCTGCATAGCGCTG
Organism: Chlorocebus sabaeus; assembly: GCF_047675955.1. Taxonomy (NCBI): domain Eukaryota; kingdom Metazoa; phylum Chordata; class Mammalia; order Primates; family Cercopithecidae; genus Chlorocebus; species Chlorocebus sabaeus. The sequence goes on along the minus strand of NC_132929.1, from coordinate 1,892,592 downwards.
CAAGTCCTAATGTCCAGCCCAAGACAGTCACACACTCGCCCCCTGCAGAGCTGGATCCCAAGTGGGAATGAGTTTGCCGTCCCTTTTAGGATGGGTTGGATTCACACTGAGTGCATACAGAACTCAGTCCTCACTCTTTCTAAGCACGAGAGCATGCTTTCAGATCAGTTACTTCTGAGCCTTAGTTTCCTTGTGCATCAAAAGGAATAATTAGGGAACCCACTTCAGGAGGGGTTTGTGATGACTAATAATAAAGGCAGGCCAGGTGCAGTGGCTCGTGCCTGTAATCCTAGCACTTTGGGAGGCCGAGGCCGTGCCTGTAATCCTAGCACTTTGGGAGGCCGAGGCGGGCGGATAACCAGACGCCAGGAGTTGGAGACCAGCCTGGCCAACACGGTGAAACCCTGTTTCCACTGAAAATACAAAAATTAGTCTGGTGTGGTGGCACGTGCCTGTAATCCCAGCTACTCGGGAGGCTGAGGCAGGAAAATCGCTTGAACCCTGGAGGCGGATGTTGCAGTGAGCCAACATCATGCCACTGCACTCCAGCGAAACTCTGTCTCAAAAAACAAACAAAACAAAAACAACAAACAAAACAACGGTTGTGCAGCGCTCCCATGCAGCAGGTACGGGACAAATGCTGTCAATCTTTAGCTCGCAGACCCCTCACTACACTCTAAACATCAGGCACTGGTGTCACCTCCAATGTAAAGAAGAGGGAAAGCTGAGGCACCTGTTTGAAAAGGGAAGGCCGAAGCACACCGTTGACACACCTGTCTGACTCCGAGGCCCACACCCAACAGTCATGCTGGCCCAGGAGACAGTCAATACACGTTAACTTCGGCTAATAGGATTATGATCACAGTCACTTGGCATTTCTGTTGGGCGTGCAGCAAAAAATAACCGAATATGGTCTGTGAAATGCTCTTTGAAAGAGGGATTTTGGTGCTGAGTTACTTCGGGAATCATTGCATTTTTCTCTCTTTTAGACGGTCATAAAACTGATTAGCATATGAAAAGCTCCGAGAAGCCTCAAAATCATGCATCTCTTTAAACCAGAATTTGATGAACTTAGTTGAACCAAAACCCCGCTGATTTTGCTTTTCATATAGTTGCTGTTGTCCTAAATATCCTAAATAATACTTTCACTCGCATGTTGGGGGAGAGCGTGGCACACTGACCTAATTGCGTTATAATAGCTCTCACTTGCATCGCATTTACATATTTCCAAACAACTTGCTGTGCATTTCTTTCATTTCGCCAGAACAGATGTTTTCCTTATACTGGAAGAAGCTGAAGCAGAGAAAGCTTTGGAAACTTTGCAAGTTCACTCAGGTCCAGAACTCCTACAGGAACCCACTTCTTGTCACTTTCTTTTGAGTTCTTTAGCTCATCACAGACATGGGAGGACACTTGATAGGATGACGGGTGTGCTGCAGAAACAATGGAGTGCATCCAACTTAAATTTGTCTTGTATTCTGGAAATAAGGAAGGGCCCTACAGAGAGGACCCTTTCAAGGGTCCAACAGAGATACACAAATGGCATAGTAAAGAAATGAGGAGAATCATAGCGATAATTCAGTTTTGTGTGTGTGTGTGTGTGTGTGTGTGAGTAAATGAGGAGACCGAGGCCCGGTGACCTTCAGTGATCTGTCAGCTTTGCAGGAGCGCATAGACTGGTTTGAGTCCAGGAGGCATCGGTGCCCCCAGCCACCTCTGCACTCCACCTGGCTTCTGCTCCTCCCCTGAGATGGCTGCTCCTCCCCTGAGATGGCTGCTCCTCCCCTGAGATGGCTGCTCCTCCCCTGAGATGGTCACTGTAGTCTCCCTTGTGAATCTTCTTTTGAGCCTTTTTTTTTTTAATTGTTGGAAGACCCATTGTTCAGCCATGGAACATCTCATTTCTTTCCATGCATGTTCCCTATGTGATTCACAGTGTCTGCTATTCTCATTTTGCCTCTCGATACTCCCTCTCCACCCTTCACTGCTGCCTCTGTGTCTTGGATGTTCAATCTGTGGGCTATACCAAGTGGGCTTCCTTGCTCTCATTTGGCTCAGTCAATGACAAACATCAGCAGCGGATCGGTGAGCAGGTGGAGGAGATGCTGGGAGTGCTCTTGCTTCAGCTCCCATACTGCCAGGACGCGGTCTGTCCGTGGCATTGTCCTCTTACCAGTGACACAGCCCTTTCTGGTGGTCCTGCTCCCATGGCTACAGACTGCTCTCCCCAGAGTCTACACCAGCTTCCTACCATTTTTATGCTCTGAGTGCTAATGCTGACTGTTGTTGGTGCCCTTCATGAAACCTTTTTCAATTGCCCCCTAGTCTATGCCATCTTTTTCTTAACAGTATTTCTGTGTCTATAGACAACATTGTTTACGTGGAAGGACCCTATATGTGCATCTTCATCTCAGACATTTCCCAAGAACTCAAGATTCATGTTTAATAAGCATTTCAAACTTAAAATACATAAGACTAAGCTGATATTTCTTTCTCCCTTTCAAATTGGATCTTCTCACAGTCTTCCATGTTTTAGGTAACTGGAAATCCTTCCAGATGTTCAGAGTTTACCTTCTCTGTTTCCCACACACCTCCTGTCTGAATGGCAGCATAGTCTGTGGCTCTGCCTTCAACCATCTCTTAACACCTCTGCTGCTACTACTTTGGCTAAAACTATCATCATCTCTTACCTCAATTATTGCAGCTGGACTCCACCATTCTACCCTGGCCCACAGGCATCCCTTTCTGTTAAATTAAATTAAATGTGGCCTGAAACTGCCTTCATACTTTGAGTTCCTGGATAGAGGGCTGTAACCCAAATTAGTATACAAAAAACAACTGCAACCTAACTTAAGTGTGTTATTCTTGTAACAAATATCTTAGTTTCAACCAGTCATAGCCACTGAGCTTCAGCCAATCACATGCTGCCAACTCATCAGACCACACCCGTACAAGGCAAATGCCTCACACCACACAATGCCCCAGTAAGGCAAACGCCCAGCTGTGACTCATCCAGCTGCTTCTGTACGGCACTTCCCTTTTTAATATGTAAATACTGCCTGCCGTGTAGCTGGGTGGAGCTCTCTGAAACTGCCTGTCAGGGTGCTGCTCAATTCATGAATCAAATCATTCTTTGCTCAGTTAAACTGTTTAATTTAATTTGTCTAAAGTTTTTCTTTTAACACTTCCCAACACAGATCTTGCTAAAAGAACATCAGACCAAGTCACTGCTCTGCCCAAACCTTCTGGTGGTTTCACTTTTTTCATGAAACCTCCCAGGTGGTTTCATTTCACTCTGGTAAATAGCCAGAGGTCTTGCTGTGACCATAAGGTCACATGGCTGGCCCTAAGACTCCTCTGCCCTCACTGCCTCAAGCCTCAGTCACCCACCCTTCCCACCACACTGGCCTCAGCTCCAAACTTTGAGTATATCCCAGTGTCCTCCTGCTGACACCTCTTGAACTTGCTGTGCTTTTCTCCTTGATGTTCACATCCTGGATTTCTGAAGGACTCACTGCTTCACTTTCTTCAAGTCATATGTCATTTTTCTCTGGACACTGTAGGTAAAATCTCAAACTGTTCCTCCTCCAATACTCCCTGTCTACTTTCATTTTATTTTTCTCCTTATCTTTTATCACTAGCTAACATACCATACCTGTCTTCTTTTGTGTTTGACATCTCTCCGCTGGAACATAAGCTCCGTAAAGTAAACATTGTTTTCCATTTTACAAACAGCAAGGCTGGGACTTAGGGATGAAATGACTTGAACAACATGGCAGGGCTAGCAGGTGAATACACCTGGGTCCAAGTGATGATCTTTCTAGGATTTCCACTAAGCAGAGATGCCTTAGAGATGTGATGAAGAACTGGATAGAACTTATGTGGATGTGGACACATGGGACATGGGAGAATGTTTCAAGGGGCCATTAAAAATGATACTTTATAACAATTCATGCTTTTCGGGGAAGCAGAGAGTGTTATTTGTTTTCATTTTATGCCCAAACTTGACCTTCTGTGTCAAAGTGTATCCCCCTTACTTGGATGAACACAGAGTGTCAAGCGAGCAAAAGAGTGGTCTGACAGCTGAGAGTTACTGGGCACTCGGACTAGGTGGGCACACCATCTTCACATGCATTATCTCAGTTTCTCCTCATCTCCCTCCTAGGAGGCAACTGTCATCATCCTATTTAGAGATGAAAGACCAAAGGGCCCAAATTCCTGTGCAAGGTCACCCAAATGGTAAGGCGCAATGTCAGTACTTGGACCCAGATCCGTCGGACCCCAAAATCTGTATTCAGAACTGTTACTCCTGCCTGCCAATATTGTTTTTGGTAGAACAGAGTCCCGGGAATCTCAGTTTCCAGTCACTCAGCGGCAGCTTCCTCTGTTAAGTGTATATTGGAAGGCTTCTTTGCTTACGTTAGGAGAAATCATTATGTTTCTTTTAAAACTATGTGGCTCGTTGATGTTAATTTCTTCTAAGCGCTTAAGAAGTATTTTAATTTATGCTGGCATTTGAATTAGTATGGCATTATTTCAAAAGATGACAGTAATTCAAAATTCCGAAGGCTGGAAAACATCCAATCAAAACAAAACCAAAAGCTAACAAAGCCAACAACATCACAGTAGGCAGCACCTTTCCTTGAGGAAGGCCAAGTGTTCTGCAGGCACGTGCCCATCCGGAGACGTCTCTGCTATTTTGACAAAGTGGGGATTTTAACCACATTTAGCAAGTGCCGCTATAGTCTGAGAATGTGAACGATTTAACTCAAATGGAAGTTTAGTGTGAGACTGCGTTTCCCGAGTACTTGCCACCTCTTTTGTATCACATTCTCAATTCAGATCAGTGTACTGTGGTCTATTTTTATTCTCCCAACTCAACATACTGTTGGTTCTGTACAACTATGTATCGAGTGTTCCATTGATCAATAAAATAGTTTTATTGTTCTTAAAAATATATGACAAATTGGTCTTAGGTATCACTCAGCATCTTGTTTCAATGAAGAACTTCTGTATTTTATTCGTCAGCTTTCTTTCTCACAGAAATAGATACCATTCCAAATCTTCTGGTATTTATTTTATTTAATTAATTAATTTTTTTGAGACAGAGTCTCACTCTGTTGCCCAGGTTGGAGTGCCGTGGTTCGATCTTGGCTCACTGCAATATCTGCCTCCCAGGTTCAAGCTATTCTCCTGCCTCAGCCTCCCAGGTAACTGCGATTACAGATGCCCGCCACCATGCTCATCTAATTTTTTTTTTTTTTTTTTTTTTGGTATTTTTAGTTGAGACTGGGTTTCACCATGTTGGCCAGGCTGGTCTTGAACTCCTGACCTCAGGTGATCCACCCACCTTGGCCTCCCAAAGTGCTGAGATTACAGGCGTGAGCCACCGCACCCGGCCTCTTCTTTTAATTTTTTTAACCTGTCATGGGTTGCTGAATCAACGCAGCTGAACTTGATATAAGTTCCATGCTATTTCACTTAGGAATTAACTTGTTTTCCTGGGCTTAAAATATCAAGCAAGCAACACCTGACCTCATCCAAACTCTGCAGATATATTTTTTATCCAAAAAGTTGTGAATGTTAGCAAAAATCCTGGTCTCCTGAATGATAACTTTGTCGGGAAGGTGGATGCAGGCAACCTCATTTTGTCGTGGAGATCCTTGATCATGTTCGGTCAATGACAATATGGAGTGCAAAAAAGAGCTGATTTCTTTCTTTTTCCTACCATTCATCAACCCAGGGTTGCTTGTTTTTCTTTCCAGGGAAGCTGAGTTTCACCTTGATGTGCTTGAGGTTCCTCTGCAGGACTCTTCCGGGGTCCTTCATAAAATGTGGATGTCCCTTCTAAGTGATGTTGACATTTTGTGAGAGGTCAACTGTCTGGTTGTTGAGAATGATGATCATTCTCACCACAGACGCTGCAAGAAGGGACCACATGCTGTTATTCCCACACTCTCCTCTGTTACTTGTTCAGAGCCTTACCGATGGTGTGTGGTCAAGGCATGTTAAACTTTTACATTGGACCTGTTGTCTCTGCCCTTCCCAGCACTTCTACCCTCTTATCTATTTTATTTATCACAATAAACTATTCCTGGTGTGTGTGTGTGTGTGTGTGTGTGTGTGTGTGTGTGTATTTAAGCTACCAGACATGGATATTTCTTCTCCTTCTTGGCAAATATGTGGTCAACTCAACTCTAGATATATTTGAAGTCCTATTTTTAAATACAGGCTGAAGTGGGTACCATGGGGTGCAACATTTGTGTACAGGGGAAGCAAACAGGGTGTGAAGCACTATATCCTGAAAGAAAATCATCTTACAATTCCTTTTAGAGAAGCAAAACATATTTATATCCTGACTTGACATGTAAGTTTCCAAGGCTTTCTGTACGTGCACCCAGCTTAGGCTACAAACACCTAAATCTTTAAAAATAGCATCATGGTACAAGCATTGTTGTGCAATTTGCTTTTTTCAAATTTAAGAATACGTGTATTGAAACAAAATGAATTATTTATAGATAAAAAGATATGATATCTCAGGTTTGATTAGAAGTAATTCTGGCTGGGCGCAGTGGCTCACGCCTGTAATCCCAGCACTTTGGGAGGCCGAGGCGGGCGGATCACGAGGTCAGGAGATGAAGACCATCCTGGCTAACACGGCGAAACCCCGTCTCTATTAAAAATACAAAAAATTAGCCAGGCGTGGTGGCGGGTGTCTGTAGTCCCAGCTACTTGGGAGGCTGAGGCAGGAGAATAGCATGAACTCGGGAGGCGGAGCTTGCAGTGAGCTGAGATGATGCCACTGCACCCCAGCCTGGGCGACAGAGCGAGACTCCATCTCAAAAAAAAAAAAGGAATTCTGAGGGCATGAGCGAGTGAGGGTAGAGATGTCACAGGACTGGCCCTGAGCTGAGTTGACAATAGTTGTGGCCGGGCCATGTGTGCAAGACAGCACATGTTTGATAGTAGTACCAAATTACCATGGTTATCCTCATAGAAATAGCAGTATGCATATGCATGATTATTTCTTTTTTTATTTTTGAAAATATTTGTATTGTAAAACAAAATCACATGCAAAGTGCACACAACAAAATATTTAGGAAAACAATTTATCATCAAGCAAACATCTGTTGAGAAATGGTGGCAATTTGTGCTCTTGCTCTCTTGCTTCTCCGTGAGCTTAGTGATTTACATTAATCTTTTCTTCAGAAAGAACTTTTGGCTTAATTTTTCTGTTTTGTCTTCCATTTCATTTATTTCTGGCCTTATATTTAGTATTGTCTTTTTACTTGTTTGGCAGATACTGCCCTTTTTTTAAAAAAATTATCTTCTTAAGGTAAAATCTTGGGAAGCTGAATTTAGATTCTGTTTCCTATCTAATAGAACCATTTAAAGTTATAAGTTTTCCCCTACACACTGCTTTATCTTTACCACATAAATTTTCATATATTGCATTTTCATTATTACATTTAAAATATTTTCTAATTTTTCTTTTGTGTTCTTTTTTTGTGATCAGTAGGTTATATAGAAATGTGTTATTAACGTCCAAAAACTTAGGGGACTTTTTCGGAAAGCTTTTAATTATTAATTTCTAACTTAATTACATGTGGTCAGAGAACATACTCTGATTCAGTTCTTTAAAATTATTGAGACTTGCTTACTGCTGCAGCATATGCTCTATTTTGGTGAAAGTATCATGCATACTTGAAGAAAACGAAAAAGAATATTTTGCAATTGTTGAGGGTGACCTTATGTAATATCAGCAAGTCCAGGAGGGCAGTTAGTGTTTGCCACTTGCGTGTTGCATATATATGTGTATATGAAAATTGGTTTTATACATGAACCTTGTATTCAGCAATCTACTAAACATGTGTATGAATACTAATAATTTGTCTCTTGACACTTGGTTTTTCTATGGACATAATAATATAATCCAGTTATAATGGAAGTTGTATTTCTCATTTTCTTTTCTTTTCTTTTTTTTTTTTTTTGAGATGGAGTCTCTGTTGCCCAGGCTGGAGTGTAGTGGTGCCATCTTGGCTCACTGCAACCTCTGCCTCCTGGGCTCAAATGATTCTCACGTCTCTGCCTCCTGGGTAGCTCAGATTACAGGTGCCTGCCACCATGCCCGGCTAATATTTTCAGTAGAGACGTGGTTTCACCGTGTTGGCCAGGCTGGTCTCGAACTCCTGACCTCAGGTTATCTGCCCAGCTTGGCCTCCCGAAGTGCTGGGATTACAGGTGTGAGCCACTGCGCCCGGCCTTCTGATGCTCTTTCTTAAGTTTCTGTTTATTTTAACTGATATGTTGATAACAGATCTTTCATCAGATTAAATATATTCCTCTAGATACTTCATGTGGTATTTTAATTATGAAAGATAATTTAATTTTTTCTATATTTACTAAAAGAGAATAAAGTTTTTTGGTTGTTGTTACTTGTGAGCTGTAAGAATTGTGCAAATGTTAAACTAACTTCAGATTCCAGAAATGAGTCCCAAGTTGGTCGTGATATTTAGAATTCCTATAAATTGCTGGATATTATCTGATATATATTTAATTGTACCTCTTTTTATCAGAGGGATTGTCCAGAACATTTTCTTTCTTATAATTTCCATTTAGATTTTGGTATTGCAGTTTGGCTTTAGAAAAATGTTAGAAAATATTTCTTTATTCTTTGAAGAATATGTGAAATAATTGTTTTATGTCTTTCTAAAATGTTTTATGGAATCCAGGCCTAGAGTTTTCTCCACTAATTTTAATTATGGATCCAATTTTGTTAGTAGTAATGGTATTCATATTTGTATTTTTAGTGCATCAGTTATGAGAAGTGTGTTTTTCTAGGAACTTGTTCATTTCACCTAAACTGTCAAATGTTGACATTAATTTTTATAATTTTTAAAATTACATATTTTTAATATTTATAGGATCTGTAGTGATTACCCTTTTTAAATTCATAATAGCAGTTATTTGCACCTTGCCTATCTCCCCTCCTTTGTTCCTGATCAATCTGGTCAGGAGTGAATCATTTTCATTTATCTTTTCATACCAACTTTTGGCCTTTTCTATTGGATGATGCTATAGTTTGAATATTTGACCCTCCAAACCTCTGTTGAAACGTGATCCCCAGTTTTCGAGGTGGGGCCTAATGGGCAGTGTTTGGGTTACGGGGGCAGATTTCTTGTGAAAAGATGAATGCCCACCCTAGGAGAGAGGGAGAGAGGCAGTTCTCCCTCTGTTTGTTCCCTGGAAAGCTTGTTAGAAAGAGCCTGGTGCCTCCCTCTCCTCTCCCGTGCTTTCTTTCTCACCATGTGACCTCATCACACAGGGGCTCCCCTTCCCCTCCCACCTTGAGATGAAGCAGCCTGAGCCCTCCCCAAATGCAGATGCTGGCACTCTGCTTCTTGTACAGCCTCCAGAACCACGAGCCAAATAAACCTCTTTTCTTTATAAATTACCCAACTTCAAGTATTCCTTTATAGCAACACGAATAAAGACAGCTGTTATTTTAAATTTATTTCTGCTCTCATTTTTAAGAGCCAAGTTCTCACTCTTGTCTCCTGGGCTGGAGTGCAGTGCAGTGTGATCACAGCTCAGTACAACCTTGAACTCCTGGGCTCAAGAAATCCTCCTGCCTCAGTCTCCTGAGTAGCAAGGACTACAGGTACATAATACTGTGCCCAGACAGTTTTTCTATTTTTTTGTACTGACAGGGTCTCACTATGTTGTCCATGCTCTTGAACCCCTGGCCTCAAGTGATCCTCCCACCTTAGCCTCCCAAAGTGCTGGGATTACAGCTGTGACACACTGTGCCTGGCCTCTTAGTTTTGTATATATTTCTTTTTACTTTCTTTGTATTTAATATGTTTTCCTTTTTGCAAAATTTTTTTATTATTAGACTTTTTCTGTATATATGTAATTTTCAATTCCCATCAGATCATAACTTTGGCTGTCTCCTTAAGTATTGATGTGGCATATTTTTTTTATCATTCAGTTTAAAATATTTTAAAATTTCTTTTGTGCATCCTTCTTTGACTCAAGAGTTATTTAGAAGCATGCTTTCTAACTTTCAATTATTTTGAGATTTTACAGGTTTCTTTTTTCTTATTCTGTGAGGCTTTTGCTTGTATGATTTTTGTTGTTGATTTTCAGCTTAATTCACTATACTCTGAGATCATACTTTTTATTTCTTTGTTACCCAATCGATGTGTTTTCTACCTTGTTGGGTACAATTGATGTGTATTCTACCTCGTAGGGGACAGTGTTTTCAGTGTGTGGCCGTGTAACTTTAAATAGTGTCAAAAACAGGGAATTATTTAACTCTTCTGTATAGGTACCTGTTCTTTTCAGTTGCTTTCTAAAAGTCACTGCTGAGAGAAGTGAGTAAAACCCTTCCATGATGATTGGAGATTTTTCTGTTTCCTCTTAAGTTCTGATAATTCTGACAATTTATATACATTTGAGTCTAATATTAAAAGATACTACAACTTTGGAATTATTCAGAAATTTGGAATTATTAATTATTTGAAATATGAAATTACTATATCTTCTTAGTACATTATGGGATACCTCTCTTTATCACTAGCAAACCTTTTTGCTTTAAAGTCTAGTTTATCTGATATTAATATGACCATACTGGCTTTCTTTTGGTTAGTGGCTAAATGGTCTAACTTTTCTCATCCTCTACTTTCAAACTTTCTAGATCCCTGCTTTTAATGTGTATTTCCTTCCACAGAACATATGGAAGTTATCTTTAGCACCTTTGCAGGGTTACTTTAGAATTTTATGTATCATGCAATATCAAAGTCTAAGATAAATAATTACTTTTACAAATTTCCAGACAAATGTTGAACTTCATGTCGTGACTTCAGTCTTACATGAGTCTCACTTTTCCCAAAACAATTAGTTGAGAACTGAGAAGTAACCCTAGTCCACAAGTGATTTGTAGGAATTACCGGCTTGATGTAATGGGCCATAAGACCTGCTTTTGGAGGGTGATCATGACCCTGCTTCTACTGAGCTTTCTACGGAGCTGGATAAGCTCCCCATTGTGTTTATTCACAGCTAAAACGTAAATGCTCACCAGCTTTACACAGAATTGGCCAGCTGGAGCTCATAAAACACAGAGGATGTGGTGCACACTCCTCATTTATCATCAGAATACGGATGCATCTATTAAAGGTCAATTCACTGTCTTTCTTGGTCTCACAGTCACATAAAGAAAAAATTAAAACATTTCTAAATACAAGCTGCATTAGAATACGTATAAAACTAGAATAGAAACTTCTATTTCTGGAAATATAATGGGATTCTTTAAATGGCTACCTACACAATGAAAGTAAATCAGGGATAAATTATGACAGACCTATTCCATGTAGTGATGTGCTTCTTAGAAAGTAAGTGACATTCCCAAGGGTGAATACTGAAGGAAACAACAAGCTGGATCTGCTGAGCGGTTACCTTGGAGAAACGGAAGACTATGCATTGGACGCAAAGAAAGTGGGGGCCCAACCGGATATTTCTACATTGAATTAGGACACGTAAACTCCTACAATCGCAGTGAAGGGGAGGACCAGCTAAAAAGCTGCTTTCCAGAAAAGGCAGCATTTTAGGAAACTTGTGTCTGCTGTGGCTTCTGAAGAAAAGAAGAAAAAGGAGAAGAGAAGGAGGAGAAGAGAAGGAGGAGGAGGAGAGTCTATTATGAATATGTGAGGCTGCAGAACTGCCTTGGGGTTTGGAAATCAACACTCTACACCAACCTCTTGGTCAGAGAAAAATCCAAAAACAACAACAAAAAATTAGATTAAAGTAAATCCAGGTTGGTAAACCCAACACAAGTAGAAGAAAAACCCAGAAATCCTCATGGAAGAAAAGTATTCCCAATTACAACCTGCAGAATTTACACACATAAGTACACAATTACCCAACACTAAGTAAATGAGACATCATCACAGAGGCAGTCAACGGGAGAAACAAATTAGACCCACAAAGACTTCAGGTACTGGAATATTCAGACATCTATATAAAATAGCCATGCTGACATTACTATATATTTTAAATACAAAATTATATATATGATTTATGTGTACATGCACATAGTTATTGTATTTAGAATATATATAAATGTTAGAGGCCAGTGCTGTGGCTCATGTCTGTAATCCCAGCACTTTGGGAGACCAGGTGGACAGATCACTTAAGGTCAAGAGTTCGAGACCAGCCTGGGCAATATGGTGAAACCCTGTCTCTACTAAAAACACAAAAAAACCTATCAGGGTGAGGTGGTTCATGCCTATAATCCCAGCTATTCAGGAGGCTGAAGCATGAGAATCCCTTGAACCTGGGAGGCAGAGGTTGCGGTGAGCTGAGATCATGCCACTGCACTCCAGCCTGGGGGACAGAGTGAGACTCCATCTCTAAATAAATAAATAAATAAATAAGAAAAGTCAGCAAGGAACAGGAAACTGTCAAAATGAGAAGGCACATTTGACAAATAAACCAAATACAACTTTTGGAAAATAAATGCTGTCATTAAGACTAGATTCTTATCCATAGCTTAAATAAATGAGGAAGCATGAAGGAAAATTCACAAACCGGCAAATAAAAATAAATGTTGCACGCAAAAGGAAGTTGAAAATACGTGAAGTTAAGAAATACGGATGACAGAGCGAGAAGTCTTAATGATAGCTTGTTAATATGCTGGAATGAGAAATAAGTAAAACAAGGGAGCAGTCCGGATTTTTAAAACTGTATTAGAAACCACAAAATCATAGAATAGAAAAGCATCTAAAAATGTATACTGAGACACACTGAGTATACTCAAAAAACACTAAAAGAGAGAGGAAGAAAGAGAGAAGGGGAGGGTCTTACCAAGATATTTTTCAGATTGAAAAAATTCCCACACACACACACACACACACACTGAAGCATGTAATCCAACAGACATATACTAAGGAAATCTAAACAATGAACTTCACCAGAGAAGAGGAAGAAAAAAGACTCCAGGAAAAAGATATTCAACAGTAAAAATAGTGAAAGAAAAGGTAAAAATTTTAAAAATACTGTGTAGAAATCACAGTAATAATAGTGTCTAATCCATGGTGTTATAAAAAAGAGGGATTTAAAATAGTGATTGGAAATGGCATGTGTGTCTGGTCAGGGATGATAGGTGTTCAGATTTTAAAAGCACTTAATCAGACAGAGGGTGGACTCTTGATGAATTTTAGGCTCTTGAAATTTATTTATTTATTTTTATTTTTTGAAATGGAGCCTTGCTCTGTCACCCAGTCTGGAGCGCAGTGGCATGATCTCGGCTCACTACAACCTCCGCCTCCTGGGTTCAAGGGATTCTTGTGCCTCAGCCTCCGGAGTAGCTGGGACTACAGGCACCCGCCACCACGCCCAGGTAATTTTTTTGTTGTTGTTGTATTTTTAATAGAGAGGGGGTTTCATCATGTTGGCCAGGCTGGTCTCGAACTCCTGATCTCAAGTGATCCACCTGCCTCAGCCTCCCAAAGTGCTGGGATTACAGGCGTGAGCCACCGTGCCCAGCTAGACTCTGAAAATTTAAATGGAAAAACACTTAGAGAGTAGAGAAAAAATTCTTCAATTCATTAGAGGAAAAATAAGTGGAATCAGGAAAAAGATAAGAAGGGAAGAATAAAAACGACAGAGCAAATAAAAACAAGAAATAAGACAGGAGAAAGTATAAAAATGAATGCAAATGTATACCTGATCATTATTACTGCAAATAGTGTAAACCAGGAGTCAGAACTTTTTTTTCTGTAAAGAACCAGGGAATAAGTATTTTACGTTTTACAGACCAGTTGGTTTCTGTCACAATCATGCACCTTTGTCATTGCAGAAAGAAAGCATCCATGGACAATGTACAAATGGACAGCTGTCTTCCAATAAAACCTTGTTTATAAAACTAAGCAGTAGGCTGGATTTCAACAATGGGCCATGATTTACTGACTCCTGTTCTTAACTTATTTTAAAAATGCAGAAGTTAAGATTGGGAACAAGGCAAGGATGTCCTCTTTTACCACTTCCATTTAATTTCCTACTGAAAGTCCTAGCAAGTGCAATATAACAAAACAGGGAAATAAAAGGTATGCAGATTGTGAAAGAAGAAATAAAATAGTCTTTGTACATAGATTCAACATTGCAACTGATATTTGAGAAGCTATCAGTTTCTTAAATCTTAAATGTTCTAATCACACACACGTGCACACACTCTGTAACTATGTGAGGTGATGGACAGGTCAATTTGATTGATTGTGGTAATTATTTCACAATATATATTTATATCACATTGGGCTGGGGGCAGTAGCATGTTCCTATAGTCCCAGCTACTCAGGATACTGAGGTGGGAGGATCACTGGAGACCAGGAGTTCAAGGTTGCAGAGAGCTATGATGGTGCCACTGCACTCCAGCCTGGGAGGCAGAATGAGGATGTGTCTCTCAAGAAAAAGAAAAAATGAGGCTGAGGTGGGTGGATCACGAGGTCAGGAGTTCGAGACCATCCTGACCCACATGGTGAAAACCTGTCTCTACTAAAAGTACGAAACTTAGAGAGATGTGGTGGCATGCCCCTGTAATCCCAGCTACTCAGGAGGCTCACGCAGGAGAATCACTTGAACCTGGGAGGCAGAGGTTGCTGTGAGCCAAGATCATGCCGCTGTACTCCAGCCTGGGTGACAGCACAAAACTCCATCTCAAAAAAAAAAAAAAGAGAGAATCAAGTGGAACGTTCTTGTTGAATGCCTGGGACATTCAATGGAGTCACCACAGGAGACACAAATTAGAGTGGGCCAAACTGGTTCTAGAATAAAGCTACTATAAACCTTCTGTAACATAGCTTAAAAACAAGCTTCCAAAAGTACTTCAAGTAAGTTAATTTCCTGCCAGCATGAGGTACAACCTTCTTGAAAGGAAGACAACCAAACCTAGACACTCAACAACAGGATATGAACAATGCGTAACCTCCAATACGAAAAAGTAGCAGACATGACAAGAAGCAGAAAAATGTAGTTCATAATCAGAAGAAAAATCAGTCAAGCAGTCTACATAAATAGAACCAAAAGCTGACAAAGTTAGCAGGCAATGGCTTTAAAATGCTATGATAAACATGCTTTTAGATTTAACTATGAAAATAACAAGGAGAGACGTGAAAGATATTAAGGAAAAAAACAAAACTTCCACAGATGAAAAATGCAATGCCTAAAGTGAAAAATACATTGAATGGACTCAATAGCAGTCCAGACACTGCAAAAGAAAAGATCAATGAACTTGAAGAAAGAGAAATAAAAAGTATCTAAAGTGAAGCACAGAGAAAAAAAAAAAAAAAGCTGACCAAACTTCAGTGGCCTATGGGGACAATAGAAGGCAGAAAAGGAAGATGCAGAAAGAAAGATGTAAAAAAAAAAAAAAGTAAAAAAAATTTCCAAATTTGATGAAAACTATAAGCTAACATATCCAAGACTCAAAGAATTCCAAAACAGAATAGAAAAAAGAAAGAATAAAGGAAAGAAAAAGACACCCAAGTCACAAGTTCTAACTGAAATACTAAAAAAAAAAAAAAAACAATGAACATCTTGAAATCAGACACAAAAAAAGACATATTGTTTATAGAGAAATAAAGAGGAGAATGACAGCAGTCTTCATGTTAGAAAAAATGCAGGCCGGAAGACAGTGGAACAGGGCTTTGAGTACAGTCACGGGTCACTTAATGATAGAAATACGTTCTGAGAAATACATCATTAGGTGATTGGTGTCATTGTGTGACTATCACAGTGTATTTACACAAACCTAGATGGTATAGCCTACTACATACTGGGCTGTATGGCATAGCCTATTGGCATTAAAGATAAAAAATGCAACACCTGTTTAAGGCACTTGCCATGAGTGGAGCTTGTAGACTGGAAATTGCTCTGGGTGATTCAGTGAGTGAGTGGTGAGTGAATGTGAAGACCTGTGACATTACTGTAGACTTTTTAAACACTGACTATACACTTAGGCTACACTAAATTAAAAAACAATTAAGTAATCGTGTTGTGACATTACAATGGCTATGATGTCACTAGCTAATAGGAATTTTTCAGCTTCATTATAATGTGCTAGGACCACCATTGAATATTAATTCCATCATTGACTGAAATGTCATTACACATTGTATGACTGCATGTGTTTCTTGACTTACAATGGGCTCACATCCTGATAAATCCATTGCAAGCTGAAACTATCGTAAGTCGAAAATGCATTTAATAAACTTAACCTACAAAACATCATAGCTTAGCCTAGCCCACGACAAACGTGTGCAGAACAGTTACATTAGCTTATAATTGGGCAAAATAATCGAAAACAACACCTATTTTATAATAAAGTGTTGAATATCTCATGCGATTGATTGACTACTTACTGAAAGTCAAAGACAGAACGGTTGGTGGGCACTTAAAGTGTAGTTTCTCCTGAAGCATCACTTTTACTCTATCATAAAGTCAAAAATCATAAGTTGAACCATTGTAAGTTGGTGAACATCTGTACATATAAAAATATCTGTATATACAGACACATTCAAAAAATTTCAGAATTTTGGAATTCTATACTGAGAAAACAGTATCTTTAAAAAGTGAAAACGAAAGAAAAACGTTTTCAGAGAAATAAGTTTGTAGAACTCATCACAGAACACCTGTGCTGCAGGAAGTAACGAAGGGTTTTCTATGAGCAGAATTAAAGTCATACCCCCCAAAATTTTTTTCTCATTTGAAAACCTATTTTAAAAATAATTGATTGTTCTACAAGGAACTCAAACAAAACAGCAAGAAAAACAAAGTATCCCATTACTACGAGGGCAAATGACATAAAGAGACGTGTTTTAAAGGAAGATGTACAAATGGACAATAAACATATGAAAAAATGCTCAACATAATTAATCATCAAGGAAATGAAAATTAAAGGCACAATAAGATACCACTTTACTCCTGCAGGAATAGTCATTATTAAAAAGCCAGCAAACGGCAGATGTTGGCATGCGTGTGATGAAAAGGGAATGCTTATACATTGCTGGTGGGAGTGTGAATTAGTACAACCTCTATAGAAAACAGGACAAAAGTTTCTCCGAGAACTAAAAGTAGATCCACCATATTCCATCCAGCAACCTCATGCTGTGCACCTACCCAAAGGAAAAGAGGTCACTAAACGAAAAAGACCGGCACATGTATGTTTATCACAGCACAATTCACAATCGCAAACATATGGAATCAACCTAAGTGCCCAACAACTGAGTGGATAAAGAAAATCTGGTGCATATATACACCATGGAATACTGCTCATCCGTAAAAACGGATAAAATAACATTCTTTGCAGCAGCTTGGATGGAACTGGAGGGCCATTATCCTAAGCAAGTAACTCAGGAACAGATAAATAAATACTGCATGTTCTCACTGATAAGTGGGAGCAAAGCTCTGGATATGCAGGGACTTCCAGAGTAATGAATACTGGAGACTCAGAAGGGAGAAGGATGGGCGGGAGGTGAAAGATTACCTACAGATGAAAAATTACCTACTGGGCACAATGTACACTATTTGGGTGAAAGATGCACTAGAAGCCTTGACTTCACCACTGCACAATTCATCCATGTAACCAAAAACAACTTATGTCCTTAAATCTATTGAATTTTTTTTTTAAAAAAAGAAAAGACATGTCAACAAGAGTTGGCACCTTGATATTCTACATTCACAAACTAAAAAAAAAGAAAAGAAATTGTTAAAGTGAAATATAAGTCACTGAATGCAGAAGTCATATGTGTGACAACAAGAGTGAATAGGACAGGAAGTAAAAAAGAAGTATATTATTGTAAGTTTCATACACTATACTGTACATGAAATGGTATTAATTAAAGGTAGACTGTAGGCTGGGCATGGTGGCTCACACCTGTAATCCCAACACTTTGAGAGGCTGAGGTGGGAGGATTCCTTGAATCCAGGAGTTCCCTTGAACCCAGCCTGGGCAACATAGTGAGACCTGGTCTCTAATAAAAATTCAAAAATTAGCTGGGTATGGTGGTGCATGCCCATAGATCCAACTAGTTGAGAGGTTAAGGTGGGAGGATCACTTGAACCCAGGAGTTCGAGGTTGCAGTGAGCTGAGATTTCACCACTGCATTCCAATCTGGGCAAGAGAGCAAGACTCTGTCTCAAAAAAAAAAAAAAAGAAAAAAAAAAAGATAGGTTATGATAAGTTAAAGATGCCTGCTGTTAACCCTAGAGCCATCACAAAATAAAATGAAACAATGGCAAAATAGGGATATAAATACAACACTAATGAAGATAAAATAGATACAATGAAATTAGAAAAAAATTTAGTATCTTTTAAAAAGCCCCATTTGCCTCTATTTTCCTAGTTACACAAAGGAGGCAAAGTGTGAAAAAGCATAGACCATGTTCTTCTAAGGACCCATGTCAGGTGTCAGTAGAATGGAGGTGACGCAGGAGGGTGGGAATGGATGCCCAATGTTGCTAAAGCTGTGGGGTGTCTTCTCTTTTCATTTTTTAAAATCCAGAAATGTAGATCTGTTCATTCATCCATTCACTGATGTAAAACCTGGTTCTGAGCAAACCAGCTTGCTGACTGATCTATGTATACGTCACCATCACAATCACACTCACTCACATTTCCATCACTTCACAGAGCTGCCCTCTTTTGTGTGTGTGACGAGAACACATGAGATCTACCCTCTTAGCAAGTGTCAAGTATACATCGCAGTGTTGTTAGCTATAGTCACAGTGCAGTACAGTGGATCTCCAGAACTTACTCATCTTGTATAACTGAAATTGTTTATCCTTTAACCAACATCTCCCCGTCTCTCCTTCTCCAAGCCCCTGGCAACCACTATATACCCAGTAATCCCCTTTCTGGGGATATAGTCAAAGGAAATAAAATCAGTATCTGAAACAGGTATCTGAACTGTCATGTTCATTGTGGCATTTTTTACAATAGCCAAATAATGGAACAATCTAAATGTCTGCCAATGGATAAATGAATAAAGAAACTGTGAGATATATATATATACACACACACACATATATCTACACACACACGCATACACACACACATATATGTGTATGTATATACATACATATATGGCAGAATATTATTTAGCCCTAACAAAGAAGGAAATCCTGCCATTTTTGACCACATGGATGAACCTGGAGAACATGCTTGGTGAAATAAGCCAAGCACAGAAAGACAAATAGCACATGATCTCGCTTATACGACGGCACTGTGTTCATGTCTCAGCCACATCTACCACACCCACCCACGCAAACACAGCCACTGTCTCAATTCCTGCCCCTGACTGGGGTACAGGGTGGGTGCTCTGTGAACACGTGTTCTACTCCTGGCCCAGCTTCCTCATCTGCAGCTATTTCAGGCTGTCACACTGGAAATGAAATTCTTATCAAGACTGGGCCAAGACCGAGGTTGTGTGGAACTAGGGTGCCCTCTACTGTCTTCCACAACGATCACGTCATTGCTTAATTTCATTCAATAAAGAGAAAATGCTAATGGAACGAATGGGAATTCAACGGATAGCCCATTATTTCTCAGCACAAATACAGAATTCCATAGTAAAACAAAAATCATTGAAATGGTAGTAAGTACTCTTCTAGCAATGTGAGTTTCTATAAGATTCTGATAGGCCTTACGATTTCACTGTCCCCTCAGGGCAGTCCATCTAAAGTGAGGCTATGTTATGTTACATAAACACTAGGAGGAGAGAGAGTGGCATACCATTTCATTACAGGGAAGAGAAAAGAATGTAAGCAACATGCTGAAATACAATGTTAAAGAATGACTCTAGCTTAAGATGATTTTTATATATTCAATAATATGTGTTGTGTGGACATAAAGCTGATAGAAAGTGTACCAAAAAAATGGAAGTTTTAAACATAATCCGTCAAAAGAACATATTTACTTACAGCTGACATTTCTTTTATTGTTAAGAATGAATGTCTATAACCCTTACTAATACAAAAGTCATCCCTTGTTTATATACATTTATTTTTGCAAACTCACACTGAACAACTTTGTGTGACAAACTGTGAAGTTTTAAATTTACCAATTCTTCCAACTCTTTGATTTGCATTATGCTGTTTAATCCTGAGAGAAGAGCAGCTGTCGCTGGTATTAGGTGTTAGAATTCCAACACCTAATAGGTGAAAATTATATTAGGCTGATTAACGTCTACCAAGGAATTTCACCCTAGGGGTACATCTTTTGAGAAATTAGAAAACGAAGAAATGCATGTGTTCAATGGTCCATTTTAGCATTAGAAAATTCAAATTAGCATCTTATTTCATTCATATTTCCTGAAGAACCACTGG
The DNA here is from genome assembly GCF_047675955.1 of Chlorocebus sabaeus. Classification (NCBI taxonomy): domain Eukaryota; kingdom Metazoa; phylum Chordata; class Mammalia; order Primates; family Cercopithecidae; genus Chlorocebus; species Chlorocebus sabaeus. Next base: position 1,872,213 of record NC_132929.1, on the reverse strand, counting down.
AAACAGTTATTTAATAGTGTGGCTAAATGTATAGTCAGAGAAACACTTCCTGTATATTTGCACATTTATGTATATTTATGTCCTATTCCTGGAATAGATTTACAAGTTCTATTTTTCAGAAAATTTCAGAGTTTCTGGAATGTGCAGAAGTATTAGCAGGTAACTTAGATTTGGAATACACTGTATTAGAGATAATTGGAAAAATGAAAGGCTTCCTACACTGGAAGGTCAAAGATCTTTCCTGGAGGGGAGCTAAGAATTTGCCTTTACTTACCATTATTCTGTTAAAAGAGACTAAGAACAATGTAGTTTCACAAAAGGAATGGGAGAATGGTGTAAGTAAACCTCCCCATCACGTTCTCAGTGGCTTTCCTTTCAGTCTTGAACGTTTTCCACTGGGTGTTACAGTCGAGAGCCCCCCACCTCCTGAGGAAGCAAGACCCCACAACCCCTAGACTATGCGCTCTTGCTTGTGTTGTTTGAAGGGTCCCTGCTGCCGCGCAGTTGTTATTAATGCCACCCTCACCTCCCAGGGACTGCACCACTAGGACGGACGACACACCGACGGAATGACCATAGTAAGACCCCATGTACGTGGCTAACGAGGCAGTGACCCGATGTGGCTCGGAAGCCCTGCTGGGAAGATCCCGCCCCTGGTCACCCCAGACGCGCTCTCCGACCTGCACCCCCAGGGCCCTTTCCCGTTGCCACTGCGGCTTGTTGTCAAGAAACAGAACTTCAGAAAACCCCCAGATAAACACTGCGTTAGGTGAGGATTTCATTCTAATCGAGTCCAGTGTGACCCTGGCTGTCCCTCCCTTAGCAATGCATACCTGTCTAGAGGGAGATGAAAACACTGTCCAAGGCCAGTTTCTTTCAGAAGCGCCTAGAGATGCGCATGTACAGGGGTGTCATGGAGCACCCGGGAAGGACCAGGCCTGGGCAGGGAGGCGCTGGGGCCGACTCTAGGGAGCACAGCTCTCCAAGTCCCGACCTCCGTCACCCGACTGCTGAGCCTGCCCTCCCATCCCTGCTGTACAAGGGAGCGCTGGTGACTACTCGAGGCGCTGAAGACACTGCTGAGGGCCCTGAAGAAACTTCAGCAGAGCAGGGCCTCTCCCCTTGCAGGCCGAGCGCGGGCCCTGCGCCCTCCCCCTCCGCCGAGCCCGGCCGAGGGCGCGTTTGCGAGAGTCTGGCGGCCTCTACCGGAGCGCTCCGCAGAGGGCCGCTGCTCCAGCCCGGAGACGACATGTGGCGCTCGGGCGAGGTGAGAGCGGGCGCGAGTGCGCCGGGGGCGCTGGGGGGCTCTGCGGCGGGCGGCGCGCGGCCCCGGGCGCGGCGCGGAGCGGAGCTGCAGGGCGGCGGCGGGAGCGCGGGGCGCAGGAGCCGCTCCGCCCGGGAGCGCCGGGGAAGTTCGCGCCGGCAGCATGGGGCGGTGACGCCGCACCGGCCTTCCGCGCCTGCCAGCCGGGCGAGAGCAGGCGGAGGAGAAGGAGGATGCACCCTCACCGACGGCTCGCCTCCTGGGGCCGGCGCGCAGGGTGAGCCCTGGGCGCGCCGGGCCGGGGCAGTGGGGTAAGAGGACGCGAGCGGGGAAGAGAACCGGCGGCCCCGGCTCGGTCCGCACCCCTTCTCCTCGGGGCGCCGGGGCGGCAGGCTGCGTGGCCGGGGAGGAGAGGTGCAGAGCAGGCGGGGCGCGCGGCCAGGCCAGAGCGCAAACTTTACCCCGGCGACTGCGGGGCTGAAGCCGGGCACGGAAGGGCGCGGGGTCCGGGCGGCTCAGCCCTGCCGGACGGGGCACCGGGGTGCGGTGACCAATTGGGGGTGGGGGACACCCGCTGCCACCATCGCAGGAGCCGGAGGGGAGAGATCGCCCACCTGGAAGGCCAGCGTCAGCCCCGGGGCTCTGAGGCGCGCGGCGTCCCGGCGCTGCTCACGGGGTGGACTCGGACCCCGCGGGGGTGGCGCGCGCGTGTCGCGCGGGGTGCTCGAGGCCAGGGGACTCGGAGCCGCCGCTGCACCGCACGCTCCCAGCCCAGGAGGAAGGCGCTGCCGGCGGAGCGCTAGGCTCGGACCCGGGGCAGGAGCCGGGGAGGTCTGCGAAAGCCGGGAGCGAGCAGGGGAGGGCCCGGGAGCTGGAGACCCTCGGCGCGCCGCTGCGGACCGGGCGGGTGGCAGACCGCGGGTGCCAGGGCGACCCAGGCTGCGGCTCCGCAGTGCAGCCCCCGCGCCCACCTGCCCTGGCGCGCCGGCCCTGTTGAGCCTCTGTGGGGGTCGGGAGGGTCGTGGGAGCGCAGCCTCTCCTGGGGGTCCCTGGCTCGGGGCTGAGGGGCGGCTGGAGGCGCCGCCCGGGTTTCCCGCATGCAGCGCCGCGTGCTCGCCGCCTGGCTCTGGCCCCGGCCCCGCGACGAGCCCCAGGACGCGCCCAGGCGACCACCGCATGGCACCCTGCCCTTCTTGGCAGGAGTCGCAGAAGGCCTTCGCTTCCGAGGTGGAAGTACCTGTTGTGCCTCCCAATTCCGGAGTTTGCGGGGGTTGGGGGTGGGGGGGCTTGCTGGGAAAATGCTTCTTTTCGAAGGATTCTGTTCGGATGCCATGAGCACCGATTTGCGTTATGCGCATACTGAGAAATGCGCGTTTTCGCGAAGGTTGGTCGTTGAGCCCAGGGACAATGTCTGCCTGGATCTCAAATGCATTAATGAGGGTCCAGCACTGAGCGGAGAGACTTCCACAGATGCAGCGGTTAAGTTATGTAGTCACGGGGACCGAATGCCGGGAAAGTAGCCACACTCTTTTATAGGCAGTTGTTACAGTATTGTGATCCTGCAGAAAACCTGTTTCTTAAATGTGCTTTTCCCCACTTCTTTCCACATACTTTCTCAGTGCCTTGCAGAGAGAGGAGTAGCTTGCTGGCTTTGAACGCGTGGCAGATATTTCAGAAAGGTAAAATTATTGCACTTGTGGATTTGACGGATACAAAATACAGTCGCTCAGATAGCTAAAGCGTTTATTTTAATAATTGGACTAATGGTTTATTTGATAACATACTGAAAGACAAAACAGACTATTTGAGTGGAAAACAATAAATTAGGATGATTCTGCACCCTGACTAGAAGCAAAAATAAGCCTTTTGTTACTTATTTTTCTGTTCCAACTTACTGCCCAGTGAGGGTGGTGGAAAATACCTGGTGTGCAGCTGTCCTGGGGAAGGACAGCAGGCTCCTTTCTTTGCAAATTGTTGTGATAGCAGTGTGATTTCATTCCAGGAACTGTGACACAACAGCATTGATGTTCACGTGCTTCCCCGCTTTGTGTGCTTTTCAGCTTCAAGATCAAGCTGGAGAAGGGAAGAGTTATTCCCCCATATTCACCTGCTTCAACTACTATTCTTATTGGGAATGGACAATGGAATGTTCTCTGGTTTTATCATGATCAAAAACCTCCTTCTCTTTTGTATTTCCATGAACTTATCCAGTCACTTTGGGTAAGTTACCATCTGTGCTTTTATTTTATGATGTGAGGGACACTGGTGCCTTTCAGACATGTTGCAGGAGCAGCACATCCATTGAGCAAGCCCTCGCCTGCCACCATTGCAGCCCCAAGCCCTTCACTTGTTGTAAATAAATGGAGTCCTTGCCCTGACCCACGCTTTCTTCCTGAGCAAGGCTGCTCCTCGCGTGGGGTCTCTGAAGTGAGTCAGAGAAAAAAAGGCAGATTATGTTTTCAGAAATGGAGCTGAAGATGAGATCCGAGTCAGCTGTGATTCTTCCTACTCAGGTTAAAACAAGATTCAGGAGTTCACGTGCGTGAAGGATAGTCACTGCTTGTTAGACAAGGCAGTGCCAATATTTCAGTTGCCCTCCGCAGTTCCATTATGCAATCGAAGTTGCCCTGAAAGCTAGGCCCATGCTACTTGGCATTGAAAAGGACTCACAATGGTCCTGGCCTGAGCCAAGGCCCTAGGACTGTGACCATCTGAGTGCAGGTGCAGACACTGTAAACCACAGGTGCCCGGAGATCTGAAAGACATCCCCGAGGTTCTGGCATTATCATTTCCAGTAACCCCTCTTTTATTTTAGCCTTTAGTATCCGTATACCAACTCTAACCTCTTTTTTTTCATGAAACTAGTGATAACGGACATGGTGGATGAATGTTCTTAGGAGGCTGCTGTTCCTGTTCTGACCTGTGCTCCAGAATTGTTCTGGTTAATCAAAAGGATTGTAACTTGAAGTTGATGGCGTATAATTAAGAAATTAAATGTCAGGATGAAAGTTGCCAAGCATTAGTGCTGCAAAAATGGAGTCCAGAGGTTTCACAGCCTATCCACATTTATGTAAATCATCACGGATGGAGAATAGACAGTGGCTTGGCAACAGCCTGTAGACAGCCTTTCCATCCAGGGGAGAAAGAGGGCATCCCCAGGGCCATGATGTTTTTTGTCTGTCCTCTGTACATTTTCTGCTCTTCTGACTCTTCTATGCAGAGGAAGGGGTGGATGTGGGGGCCTTGCTCAGGTGCAGTGGCTGGTAGAAGACCGCACTGGGACTGTAGTCCAGGTCCACCCGGGTGCAAGCCTGAGCCATCAGCTCAGACTTTGTCCAGCAGAGCTGAGCTAAGGAAGATGCCTGTCCCTCACCAGCAGAACAGGCAGTGTGTGCACTCTGACCCCACTGACAGGGACAGGTGTGTGGCATGTCTCAGCGCTTTGAGCCATTCTAAGTATTCCCTTGGGAAAGAGCAGGGGCTGTGAATATTGCCTTGCTTATCTTGAGTGGACACCTCCCTTCCTATGCCTTGGGACTTTTTTTTTTTATCTGTTAAATGAAGGTTTTCCTTTACAAGTTCTCTGCAACTGTCAAAGCCTGTAAACTAGCATGTTCACAATGTTCTTCTGAATGAAATATCTGTACATAAGTGAAATCACATAGAATATTCAAATTTGTCAGCTAATGCATTAGGTAGTTGGTTTGTTTGATAGACCACATATATTTGGTAGCATTTTGGAGGTGAAGAGTATGTCAGGATTGGAAACTTATATTTTCTTATGTTTTTTATATTTTCATGTATTTTCTTTAAAAGGTCTTGGCTAGTCCAGGTGTGGTGGCTCATGCTTGTAATCCCAGCACTTTGGGAGGCCAAGCGAGGGGCGAATCGAGATCAGCCTGGCTAACGTGGTGAAACCCATCTCTACTAAAAATACAAAAAATAGCCAGGCATGGTGGTACATGCCTGTAATCCCAGCCACTCAGGAGGCTGAGGCAGGAGAATCTCTTGAACCCAGGAGGTGGAGCTTGCCATGAGCCGAGATCATGCCACTGCACTCCAGCCTGGGCAACAGAGCAAGACTTTGTCTCAAAAACAAAACAAAACAAAACAAACAAACAAACAAAATCTTGGCCAAATGTATTATGAATTTTCATTGAATAAGCGTGAAATAGTTTCACTCCCTGGTAGATGCAGGTCTGAAATAGGAAGTAATGTATATAAGGACTTTAGCCCCAAGAAGCAGTTATGCTTTCTTCTTTCGTTCTGTAGCTTTCTGAGGTCATCTTCAAAATAGAGGGGTACCTTAGTCTCTGAAAGCTAACACTGAGTAAGTGGTAGAATACTCCTCAAATTTTCCAGAAAATTAACTGTTGGAGCAGCTTTTAATCTTTTAGGTATATGGCCAGTAGTCCATCATAAAACAGCACCTACTAACTGCAGCAAATACGTGAGATACAGAAAACGATAATAAAAGGAATCTCTTTAATTCCGCCATCCAGAGACAACCATGCTTCCCATTTGGTGCACTGACTTCCCCTTGCTTCTGCGCATGTTTTTATACAGTGGGATCAGGCTGTGCAGTTTGGTACTGTGCTTTTTTCATATCCAATCCATTTTTACAATTTCTTTAAACGTACTAGTTTAAATGGCTGCATATTTGACAGGGCAAGGGTGCCTTGTGTTAGCTTCTTCCCTAATTGGGGATGTTTACTTAGTGAATGATTTTGCTGTTATAAATTTTCCTGTAGTGAACGTATTTGGCTTACAAGTTTTCTTAGGTATTTGAGTTTATTTATATGAGAAGATATTTTCGTAAGAGGAATTTTACATCGGGTTCTTTGAGCACTTGTCACTCTTGACCCTGTGCGCCCAATTGCTTTTGAAGAAGTGGGGTTTCTAGCAAAGCGGGAAGCCAGTTTCACACATTCTGGCCAGCAGGGCATGTTTTTCAACAGCCACAAAAGACATCATCAAATACATCAAGCCCCTATTTATTTCTCTTCCTATAGGAGGCTCCTCTCACTTGTATATTATCTAAATGGACTTAAGAATAATTGTGTCAAATCCCAATTGAAGTTTCCTAATATTGAGTTAACTTTAAATCTTGAAAAAATAGCTACCACAACGTGGAACACCTGTCTTTATGTTTCGTGTTTTGGTTTTGGATGAATCCTGGGAGCTACTGTATGAGCTGAGCACCGTTAGCCCATCTTCTGGCTGGGAAGGAGGGAGGATGAATGCCTGACCTTGGAAGTCCGGAGTCCTTACTCGGAGCTTCCTGTGTGACTGTGTCCCCTGTTACTTCTTGGGCTCCCTGACTTGAATGCACACAGTTTGCAGGGTAGCTCTGGATCAAGCCAGTATAGACAAGAGGGGATATAATTCTAAAAGGTAGTCCCTGCTTCAGAGTGGAGAGAGTTTTCAGTACTTGGGGATTAGGGGGAAAAAGAGTCTGGGTCAGCTCTGTTTATTTTCCCTCCAAAGAAAGAGTTTATGTGATTGGCCTCAAAAGAAAGGGGAAAGAAGAAGCATCAAAGGGTTTAATTTGAACCTGATTCCAGGACAAGAGAAGTGCTCACTCCTGAGAGACCAGAGAGCTGGCACAGGGTGAGGAGGGCTACAGAGAATCAGGCAGGGGAGAAGAAGGAAAAGAAAAGGTGTAGGGCTATGTACGTGGACCAAGTCGAGATGCAGTGTTTGTGAAATGTGTGTGGCACGGGCAGTTGGAAAATTTACAGATGTGATAAGTGCAATGTACTTGGTGATTATATGGGATAACTGATGTGAAATCACTTTGAAAATACATGAGTGTTCTTCTCCTTCTCTTGGTCATATTCTAAATTTGATTGGAGTCACCAGCAGCTCATTTTCAATAGTCTTTCTAATTCTTCTGTTAGTTTTAACTTATAGAACAGAGCCCGAGTCAAGCATACAATACAATAAGGCCCTTTTTGGACACTCAGCCCTGTGCTAAAGTTCTTTTGATGACCTGGGATTATTTGAGGCATTCTATTTATTTTAGTAAGACCAGTAAACAAAAGTACATAGTATAGAAAAACCAGTACAGAAACAATATTGGCACCAATATAATGTCAAAATACATAATATTAAATTTAAACTGGAATTAATTTATCATCATTAAGAAAATCATACTTTATCAGACCTGATAGACCAGTGACAATTGTGAGATAAAATTGAGGATTATCAGCTTTAATAATAAAGTCTGAGTCCATTGATTTTATTGTCTTAAGTATATTTTGGAGGTTTACTGATTGATAACAAATCTGCGGAACAATTTTATTGTGTGGGAGCTGCAATTCAAATAGACTTTGGAAAACAATATTTTATAAGCAGCAATTAAAAGTGTAGGTTCTTGCAGAAGTGGCTTTTGAACATGAACAGATCGAGTCTTCTTTATCTGTCTACACAAGTGTGCCAGTGTGGACCTTTGGTTCTGTGAAGAGAGCCATTTCATACGCGCATTCAAGGACAGTTCCCTTCTTTTAAGTAGAGCAGAAAGTACATTGTCTCTGAATCATGCAGGTACTCACGATATCTTTTTAAATGGAAAGTTCTCCCTTGTGAATCCTCAGATGACAAATTCTTCCTGCACCATAGCTGCGGGTTCATGAGGCCCGGGACAAACAGTCATGGTAGCAATCCTAAAGGCACTCAGAAAGCCCACTGAAGCAGGTAGCGGGAACACAAGTGATGGTGCGCCTACAGACTTCAGCGACCCTCAGAAAGCCAAAAGGCAGTTCTTGCATGTGGCAAAAAAAAGTAGGTGGTTAAAACAGGGCTCTAGGGGAATGTCCAACATTTTTTTAAAGGTACCCAAGGAAAATAATTCCCAGTTGTCTGCTTTATAAAGGAAACTTTCCGCGTGTTCAGCAGGCACTGAGCAGGCAGGAGAGTCGGCCAGCCAGCGCTCCGCCAAGACCGTCTGGCAGTCAGCTCAGGAGTGAGTCACCGGCTCCCTTCAAGGGGAGAAGGAGCTTGTGGGCTTTGGGTTTTTACAAAGGTTCAAATTGCATCAGATGCTCATTTTAATTAATGAGAAATTTCAGAGGAAAGTACTAGAAGCAAAAATAAAAAGAAATCTCATCAGAGAAGTCTGGTGGTAGCAATGATAATTATCAGCATGTATATGAGTGTATCTCCTTAATATTCAGAATGCATTTTTTAAAAAATGCACCCTTTAATTTACACATAATTCTTGATTTTCAGGTGAAAAGAGCTCAGGCATTAGAGCTTAGAGAAGTGTGTCCAAGTTTCACCTTCTGAAAGTGGTAAAAGCAAGGGCTCCCTGAGAATGCAGGCTGGGCTAGTGCGCTCCACTGCAGGGCCTGCTCCAGAATGTCCTAATTTTTATTATAGCGCCCTGAAGTGGGAAGGAATGAGGGGAGGATTATATATGGGAAACCAAAGAACATCCTAATCTAGAACTCACATGTTTACCACTATGAAAACATTGTCTACTGCAGCCCGAATAAACTCCACCACAGAATATAGATTGTGAACTGGAATGCTGTAGACAAAGTTTATTTGCTAGTGAGAGTAAGACCTGCAGTGAAACAGCCTTCAGCGGTTCATTGAAAACTCCATTTTATTTGTATTTATTTAACAACCTATTTTAAAATCAAAGGCCAGTCTAAAAGTGAATGAAGCACAGAACCAGTTAATTTTCAGTTTTAATAAGAACAGTTGGGCCATCACTGTACTGTCAGTTCGGTTCCTGTTTCAGGACCGATGGTGAATATTTAGGATGGCATTAAGTGTCATTTTGACAGAGGGCAGTCTAGATGCCCGGCTTCCATCTCTGTCCACACGCTCTCTGTGTGATGTCAGAAGAGTTACTTCTCCTGCCTGCAGCTCAGTTTCTAATCTCAATGTGGGATCAATCATGGGTCCAGGATCACAAGGCTGGTATGAAGGATCAATTGCCAACCTATGCCAAATGCTTATGCAAGCCCAGGTCTGTCAGGGGAAGGTGTGCTAAGTGCACCAAGCCATTCTGGGTACTGTGACCAGGAGACTCCTGGGGTTTACTGGACCCAGAGTGTGAGATGGCGCCTGGCCTCAGCCTGAGCACAGCAAGGTCATTGCCTTGCCCACATCTGCAATGTCTCCCTCACAGGGGCCTCCTGGGGGACATTGCCCTCCAGCTACACCAATGTGGATTGTGCCCTCACTATGCACCAGGAACTGTTCCAGGTACTGAGATGCACAGAGCAGAGCAGGGGCAGAGTGGGGCCTGCCTTCCAGGAGGGTGCACTCTGGTGTGCACGGAATAAGTGTCAGTAGGTTATGGTGATTGCTATGAAGAGTGATTCAGAGTAAGAGACAGTGCGTGTGCTAGAAAGAGATGCTTGAGCAGAGATCTGAGGGAGGTGAGGATGTGAGCAAAGCTGTTGGCAGAGAAACCTGAACTGGCAGGAGGAATGGCGGGTGAATCCCAGGCTGTGTGGCAGGTGCATGCTTGATGTGTTAGGAACAGCGGAGGGGCAGGCATGAGGAAGGGAGAGATGGGGAGAGAGCATCATCAGGGAGGAAGGGCTGGGGTCAGGATCATGTTCCGAAAGTAGGCCATACAGGGGAACATCAGGAAGGACAGTTGACTTTTATCTGGAAGGGCAGAGAGGGCCACTGGGTGGTTTCGAGTAGGTTTGAAACATGATCCAATTTAGATGTGACAATGATGTGACTTAAATGTTGAAACTCACTCTGGGTGAAAGAATAGGATGGAATCTGGAGTGAGGTGAGAGGGGGTTAACCCAAGACACAGTGGGGACAGTGAAGAGGTGATTGCAGGGGCCCAGGGGAGTGGCTGTTTTGGCCAGCAGCATTAGTTGATGGGTTATTGTGGGCATGAAGGAAAGAGAGAAGTCAGGGATGACCCCTAGGTATTTTACTAGAAAACCTGACAGGTTCACCTGCCTGTGATTGAGCTGGAGAGGGCAGGAGGGGGAAGAGGTTTGGGTACAGAAGGTCACAGGTGCAGTGGTGGTGTGGGAAGCCCCTGGAGACACTGCTGGGTCTCCCAGTGGATGTAGAGGTCTAGAGGACAGAGAGGGACTGGGCTGGGGGTGTGGACCTGAGGTGTTTCCATACATTGGGAAGTATTTAAGCCACTGGATTGGATGAGACAGTCAGAGGTTGAGTGCAGACAGAAAGGAAAGGGTGTCTGGATTGTGCCATGGGGCATGCTTGTGTTCTGAGGTCAGGAAGGTAAGGGCGGCAGCAAGACTGGGGGGAAGAGGCAAGTGGAGAGAAAGATAGAGCTGCCCCTGAGCTCAAGCGGAAAGGTCTTGTAGGAATGTTGCCCACAGGTCAACTAAGCTGAGGACCAAGACTTGATCTTCAGGTTTGGCCATGTGGAGTTCATGCCTGGCCTCCGGAAGAGAAGCTTCCTTGGGATGCAGGCAGTGAAGGCCTGGCAGAGTGATTGCAAGAGAAGGGAGGGGAGGCAGCGGGGTTTGCTCATATGGACAAACCTCCCAGTGAGTTTTCATGAGAAGACGGGCAGAGAATGGAGCAGTGACTGGAAGGGAATATGGGGTGACTGAAAGGCTCTTTTGAAGAGTGGTGATATTAGAGCAGATGTGTTTGCTGATGGCCATGGTGAGAGAATGGGGAGAACGTGTGTAAGGACTGGGATGGAACATCACTGTGTCGTCACCTATGCAGGACCCCCAGTGTGTCTGGAAGGAGGGATGGGGCTGAGTTGAGGAAGGAGGGCAGGGTGGGAGAGGTGGCTCTGGCCTATGGGACCATAGGGCTTGGGTTTTACCTTGTGGGCAGCAGGATTCTAAGTCGGGCAGCAGTGTCAAGGGCAAGAATGCAGAACCTCCATGAAGAGTGAGGCATGCACTTCAGCAGGATTTTGGGAGCTGCAGGGAGAACTGGGGGATTTTGGGATTTGGCAGGAATATCGGAGAGTTCTAGCATGGTGTTCCATGGCACAGACTCAGAGCCTCATAAAACAATGTGGCGTCTGTCCATGTTTTCTACCTTAAGAGGGGAAAGCTATTATTTGGAACCCTAGGATTGACCCTCACTGTCCAGCCAGTGTGCATCTTGGTTTTGTTTTTCTGTTACATTGCTGTTATTTTTCTAATATGGTGCTTAAGTGATGGGTAATGGGCGTTTGAGGAAAACATCACACAATGGTGCTATTTAGAGGTACTCATTTAATGACCCGAAAGTAACGGACAAGTAAACGGAAGAGACATTTTTTAGAAGTCATTAAATACTGGGGACGAACAAAATTTAAGAAGACGGATAAGCTGCAGCTTAAAACAAACAAACCCAGTTCAACGTCCAAAGTAATTTCCAATCAAAATATGTCTGCAATTGCCATTATCGAACTCACTCTACGTAAGTCAGAAGTGGTCATCCATATAAGGAAGATTACATCACAAAGAAGCACATCACACACTGCCTTCACTAGCACCCGTCGTGGAATGACAATACCGAAAAGACTTTTTCTTCTCCAGAAGTGACGCCACAACTTGTACTCTTTCAAGTACCAAATAAGGAAAATGTTGGAACTGAGAATATGGCATAAGTGGGACATGTTTTGTAGAGAATATGCATTCAATATAAGGAACTAATTCCTATTTTAAGAGAACCTAGTGAATTAACCCAGACTAAAATTGAAGGGTAAGTCACCAAATTTTCAAGTATTTCTATTATGTCTAAGACTGTTGTTAGTAATAGGGATATAATCTCAGCTCACAAAAATTCACTTCCCCAAAGAGCGGAGCCTTTACTTGTCCTTGAAGCACTCGTGGACTCTGGTGGACTCTGGTTGACCTCAGGATGAGCAGAGCTCCTGGACTGTACTCAGTGCAGTTAAGCAAAGCAGAAGTGGAGTATCGGCGAGTCCAGGCTGCCTGCTGACCCTAAACGGAGTGAGCACTTCATGGGCTGAGGACATCTTGGTTTCCACCTGTAGGACTCATCCGTCACACGCTGCACAAAAGTGGAGTGTCGGCAAGTCCAGGCTGCCTGCTGACCCTAAACGGAGTGAGCGCTTCATGGGCCGAGGACATCTTGGTTTCCACCTGTAGGACTCATCTGTCACAGGCTGCACATTATTGCTCACCAAAGGCGTAGCCCTGGATTTCCGTGTTGGTTTTCCAGTGCTTTCAATGAGCCAAAGTGGAACAAAGCCAGCTGAAGTTCCTCCTTAGCTTAGCAGCAGTTCTTAAAGATCATGTAGCTTGATAGAGGCCCTAGCCATTTCCCCAGGCATCTGTGAAGGTCTCCTGTATGAAGGCACTTACACACCAGGGGCTGAGAAAACATAGCATTTGCCTTCTATGATACAGCAAGGGCCTTTCTCTCCATGTCTGTGAAAGCGGTGCTTTTCATAACCACGCACTGCAGAGGAAGCATTTTTGAGGATGGTCTATGGACAGAGGAGGGCCCCCAGTTCATGAAAAAACAAAAAACAAACAAACAAAACCCTCTGCTCCTACCCTGACAGGCATCGTCAGAGCTTTTTAAGAATCTGTTTCTTCCCTCCCAGCAGCTATGTTCAGTTAATACAGCAAGGACAACACTGCAAATCCCCTGCGGTGGCCCCTGTCATACAAAGAAAGGTCTACAGGTAAATGCAAAAGGCAGTTATGACAGGAAAGGGCAGACACTGAAATTCCTCCAAGAAAAGTGTAATTATGTGCAGATGTGTGTAGATATACCGAAACTAATGAAAATAATTTTGATCAAGAAGTAAAATCCGAGCTTTGAAATTCTTAAGCATAGCATTCTGTTCCACCACTGTGGGAATTGATTAGGGTATTTGTGAGTGGGATTCAGAGCCTGGTGGGATGGTGTTTCCCTAAAACTGGCAGAGCAGTGTGTCTTTATCTCTGCTTCTGGAGAAAGCCATGGAAAACAATGTTCACAGAGACATCACGGTGGCTGCACAGCCTCCGAATGGTCAGTCATGAAGTCAAGCCCTTGTCTCTGGACAGCCAGGGCTGTTACCATCTAACACAATTTAGGAACATTTTCACAACAGAGAATGGAGTAGCTTAGAAAACTTTAATTTCAACATTAAGATTTGCTTTTTCTACTACTACCTCAATTGGTTCGATAAAGAGACAACAAGGATCTTCCAAAAATTGAGCACCTGGACATGGCCTAAAATTGAGTTGCAAACTCGACGATAATTATGAAGTCCATCATGAGGCCAGATCTGGTTTGACCAATAGTTACACAACTAGGTAGGTACAAAATATAACCTTCTTTCTTCCTCCCACAAAACCCTGAAGAAGAAAGCTGTTCACTGGAAGGAGCTATGCTAGGCTTAGTGCTTTGTCTTTCTGAAGTGTGCAACTAACCATGGATGTTAGAGAAAGGGGAATTTAATGTCTTTAAATATGAAATCACAGAGTTAAAAAAGTATACGTCTGTGGGCTCCATACTAACAGGAATGAATTTTAGCTTGTTAGAGCTTCAAGTATATGCATTTTTATGGTGATGTGAAAATTAGATCAAAAGAACTTTATTCTTTTATTCTTTATTCTCTTATTCTATTCAAAAGGGAATAGCTTTAGGGCCAGCAAAGAATTGATCTGTTTAGATGCAATCAATGAAAATGACTGACTTTTAAGAACAGGGTGGAGCAGACAGGCATCGATTCTGACCTCAGCATCTCTCTACTGCTGGTGGCTCTCAGCCCGGATTTCAGCCCTTTCATGGGAGAGAAAGCGCCTTAAGCAGAGCTAGGGCCCCACAGCCAGCCACTTCAGGGAAGTACCAGGAATCACATGTTCTTCTCCCAAGTGCCCAGGGCGCTCACTTCTTGGGAACCACAGCTGGCTTTCAGTTTGGTAAGTCCCCTTGAAGCCAGATTTGCAGTCCAGTGCTCAGTCATTCAAAACCGGTTGCTATTTGCACATCCGAAAGCAGCTGTGGAAACCTGAGGTGGGATCCATGCTCTTCAGCTGTGGGTCTGTCTTCTGGGCCTGTGGTCTCTCTGTCCCCCCGATACCATCCTCAGTTTGTTTAGATCTGCTAAGGCAGTTTCTAGTTTTGTTCTGTTCATACCACATAAGCTTTTGGAATCTGGATAACTTAATTGAACAAACAAAAAATGTTCTTATGTCTTCCCTGAGGCTCAGCCCACTCTTCTCGAGGGTTTATTGTGACGCTGGGTCCCACAGAATGTGCTGGGAGCTGGCCCGCTGAAGGGGCAGGACCCCAGAGAGGACACAGACTCCATCATGTCTGTCACTCACTCCCCAGTCCTGGCATACCATTCACAGCACAGATGCTCCCGTCCAACTAAGGATGCAGCGAGGTTTGGGCACAGCGTCGCCACCACGCCCCAGTGCCCAGTTGCAGGTGACTCTAGCAATACCAGAACTCGGTTTTTGTGTGTTTAAACCAAACTTCTGAAATCCCCTGTGAGTGGATTAGGCTCGGCCAGTCCATGCGCAGTGGCTAATCGCTAATTGGTTGTTTAAAACGACTAAAATATTGACATAAACCAACTCCTCAGAATCACAGAATGATAGACTTTGAGCCTCACGTTAGGTGGTTGGATAACTAGCCCCAAGCAGAGTAACCTTGGATGTTCAAGAACTGAGGTGTATCGAGGCCAAATAATCCCCTAGGCAGTGTGGGAGCTGTGTTCTCAGATCCTCGTCTCAGGAGACAAGCCTCCATGTGACTCCCTGGTTTCTGTATCTTGAGAGGAATTTGTAAGAAATAATATGTTTTAATGCTTTCTCTTGTTTCTCTTTTTAAAAGCTTTTCACAGATGCCAACCAGTTCAGTGAAAGATGAGACCAATGACAACATCACGATATTTACCAGGATCTTGGATGGGCTCTTGGATGGCTATGACAACAGACTTCGGCCCGGGCTGGGAGGTGAGTGTGCTCTCCTCGGCTGAGCCCAGCGAGGATCTAGGAAGGGCTTACGCCTCATCTCAAGCTTGTGTTTGCGCTGATTCAAACAATTCCTGAAAGAGCTTCCCTGCCAGGATTTTGGTTTGATGGCTGTTCCACTCTTGCCAAGGATCATGCCTCCTTTGTTATTTTTTAGACACAAGAACCTGGGGGAAGTGGTCTGCCCCAAGCATCTTTGCAAAATCCCCTGTTCCCAGATAATCTTAATGTCTAGTCTGGTTAACTTAAGGAGGAACCGGCTTTTAGGTGTTACTAATGCTGAGATTACCCTATGTTAAGAAATAATATAAAATCAACCTCATACTCTTTATCTATGCGAGTCCTTTTCAGAAATCCACTGTGGAATGCAGTCATCCTTTATAGCTTTATGGGTTATACATTTAATGCTTCACTGTGGCCACAGTCCTAGTATTTACTTTGACTTTATGGAATTCAATAAAAATGAACTGATGTAGATTGCTCTCGGTAGGGCACACCTGGCACAGCTTCACTGTTGTGCTGAGAATTGTGTGCAGTTTCCAGTTTAGATGTGGAGTCTGAACTTGTTGGGTTAGGTGAGGTAGACACTTTCCAGTGAATACATTCTTGGAGGAAATGAGGTAGACACTTTCCAGTGAATACATTCTTGGAGGAAAGAATTTAGTTCTCTAGTATTTGCATTTTTTTTTTTTGGAGATGGAGTTTCACTCTTGTTGCCCAGACTGGAGTGCAATGGCATGATCTCAGCTCACTGCAGCCTCCGCCACCCAGGTTTAAACGATTCTCCTGCCTCAGCCTCCGGAGTATCTGGGATTACAGGCGTGCACCACCAGGCCCGGCTAATTTTAGTATTTTTAGTAGAGACGGGGTTTCACCATGTTGGCGAGGCTGGTCTCAAACTCCAGACCGCAGGCGATCCACCCTGCCTCGGCCTCCCAAAGTGCTGGGATTACAGGCATGAGCCACTGTGCCCTGCCTAGTATTTGCATTTTTAACAGGGAGATCCACTTAAAGCATGAGTGGCTACTCTTTGCCTTTTGGGCACAGGCTCCTTGACAGTCTCCTACTCTGCCCTCTGAATTATGTTCCTAGGCCTCTGTGCCCAGCGATCCAGTCCCTTGAACACACTCAGAAGGGTCACAGCATCTAGAGGAGCCCTAAGCTGCTGTCAGTGCTTGTGGTATTCTGTCATCCTCCCTGCCTTCCAGTCCTGCAGAGTGGGAGGAGACCACGGAGAGCCTCCCAGGCCACCCTGCTGGGGCTGGCATCTCAATGAGGAGACAGGCACACTGCATCATACAACACACAGCATCACACAACACACAGCATCACATAGACACCTGCCCGCGCACAGATGCACTCCATGCAGACGGACGATCATCACAGCGCCAGCTGCAGGAGAGGCAGGCCCACAGTGCGGCTGGAAGTTACTCGGTGTGGGCTGGGGTGCACTTTGAACTGCTTCATACTCATGACCTCGGGGACTTACAGGGCACTGCTAGTGCCCAGGGAACCACACAGGTTTTTCCCCAAATATTAGCCACTTTTATCACTTTACCTATTTGCAATAATTTTGTTTGAAATCAGTCTCCCACGATAGGGCTTTCTATAAGAATAATTCAAAATGCTGCATAAGGAGAAGCGGGTCTTCCTTCCTGTCTCACGGCACACTGGGCACATTCTCATCATCCTTTCCCAGAGACCACCCAGGACCTCCAGCTTTGATTGGAAATTCAGCTCCCCTCATCCTGAATTGTCCGACCCTTTTTAAAGCCCCTCTCTGTGGTGACAGCATGGCTCTAAGCTGCCCGGCTGGCATCATTGTTCCAAGTTTACAGAGGAGGAAATGGAAGCTCAGGTGTTTGGAAAACCCCAAGGCCGCACAGCGAGGCCTCAGCCCAGCTGTTCCCAGGACTGCTCCCCAGGAGGCAGAAGGAGGAGGAGAGCCAAGCCGTGTTCTGTAGGATGGGAATTTCGTTTCATGGTATAGTGGGGAGCAGCTTGGTTTCATCCAGCAATTGTCAAGTCCTCCAAGTTTACGAAACGCGCTGCAAAGGCCCCTGGTTGCAGAGGGTGGCACTGGTTAATGGACTGCGGGCACGAGCGTGTGACAGACGCGCAGGTGAGTCGGTGCAGCCGAGGGACCTGTGTCTGTGTTTCAGAGCGCATCACCCAGGTGAGGACCGACATCTACGTCACCAGCTTTGGCCCGGTGTCCGACACGGAAATGGTAAGTCCCGGGGCATGGCTGGGCAGACAATGCTTCCTCCGCCCCGCGGGCCCCGCCCCGGCCCCGTGCCCTCTGACCTGCCTCGGGCCTTCCTTTGCACTAGGAGTACACCATAGACGTGTTTTTCCGACAAAGCTGGAAAGATGAAAGGCTCCGGTTTAAGGGGCCCATGCAGCGCCTCCCTCTCAACAACCTCCTTGCCAGCAAGATCTGGACCCCAGACACGTTCTTCCACAACGGGAAGAAGTCCATAGCGCACAACATGACCACGCCCAACAAGCTGCTGCGGCTGGAGGACGACGGCACCCTGCTCTACACCATGCGGTGAGCGCCGGGCGGGAGCAGGCGGGGCAGGGGACGGTGCGGGGGCAGATGCGGCAGGTGCGGCAGGTGCGGCAGGTGCGGGGCAGGTGTGGGGCAGGTGCGGCAGGTGCGGCAGGTGCAGGGCAGGTGCGGCAGGTGCGGGGCAGGTGTGGGGCACGTGCGACAGGTGCGGGGCAGGTGTGGGGCACGTGCGGCAGGTGCGGGGCAGGTGCGGCAGGGTGCGGGCAGGTGCGGGGGAGGTGCGGCAGGGTGCGGGCAGGTGCGGGGCAGGTGCGGCAGGTGCGGGGCAGGTGCGGCAGGTGCGGGGGAGGTGCGGGAGGTGCGGCAGGTGCGGGGCAGGTGTGGGGCAGGTGCGGCAGGTGCGGGGCAGGTGCGGCAGGTGAAGGGCAGGTGTGGGGCACGTGCGGCAGGTGCGGGGCAGGTGCGGGGCAGGTGCGGCAGGGTGCGGGCAGGTGCGGCAGGTGCGGGGGAGGTGCGGCAGGGTGCGGGCAGGTGCGGCAGGTGCGGGGCAGGTGTGGCTGCCCATCCTGCAGCGAGAGCGGCGCCACGGAGCTGTTCCGACGGCAGGTCTGAGACGGCAGCGCATGTGTGCTGGGGGCTCCCCCTTGCCATCTGCCCACACCAGCGCTCTTGGACGTTCTTTCCCTGGGCTGCCATAGGTCCGTGGCCGTTTGTTGTTCGGACTCGTTTATTGGGTTCAAGCTCAAGAGCATCTTTGGAACCATGGCCCAGATAATGTCAGACAGGGAAAAATTATTATATAAAACTTAAACATCTAAGGAGGATAGGGTGTGGTGGCTCATGCCTGTACACCTGTAATCCCAATACCCTGGGAGGCTGAGGTGGGAGGATTGCTTGAGGCCAGAAGTTCGAGATTAGCCTGGGCAATATAGTGAGACCCTGTTTCTACCAAAAAAAAAAAAATCACCCAGGCGAGGAGGCATGCACCTGTGGTCCTAGCTACTTGGGAGGCTGAACTGGGAGGATCGCTTGAGGCCAAGAGTTTGAGGTTGCAGTGAGCTATGATTGTACCACTGTGCTCCAGCCTGGAGTTTGAGGTTGCAGTGAGCCATGATTGTACCACTGTGCTCCAGCCTGGGTGACAGAGATCCTGTCTCGAAAAAAGAAAAAGAAAAAAAAAGGAATTTTTTCTTTTCTTTTGTTGCAATTGTGTAGCCTTTGAAAGTTTTAAAAGCCCATTTCTCACATGCTTGGATAACATTCCAATGTTGAGGTTAAGTTTAAGTGTTTATAATTTAAATGGACTGTTCGTCATTTTTTAAATTTTGAATTATTCATTGCCTTGGGTAAATCAATAAAATGATCAATGAGAAAGACTCCTTTAGAGTTTTTCAAAGTTTCCAAAGTGGGTCTACGGAAGTAGGCTTCAGAAAAAAAAAAAAAAATATATATATATATATATATATATATTTGAGACGGAGTCTTGCTCTGTCGCCCAGGCTGGAGTGCAGTGGCGCGATCTCAGCTCACTGCAAGCTCCGCCTCCCAGGTTCACGCCATTCTCCTGCCTCAGCCTCCTGAGTAGCTGGGACTACAGGCGCCGCCACCACGCCCGGCTAATTTTTTGTATCTTTTAGTAGAGACGGGCTTTCACCGTGTTAACCAGGATGGTCTCGATCTCCTGACCTCGTGATCTGCCCTCCTCGGCCTCCCAAAGTGCTGGGATTACAGGCGTGAGCCACCACGCCTGGCCCAGAAAATATTTTTTAAATTGAAAAAAACAGCATTAAAGTCAAGTTTAAAAAAGGAAGCACATTCCTTTTGCATAGATATTGGAATTTCTCTGTCTTGCTACAATTTTTCACAGTAAACTTTATATTTAAAAGTGTAATCATAGTAGAAACTAATATTGATGCTTTCATCTTTGGAGGATCTGTGTTTCCTAGTATATGCTCTGGTGAATACTCGGACACACTGTGTCCTGTTGACTAAAGGGGAATAAAATCAAGCTTTTAAGGAACTAAAGTTAATTTTGTTCAGAGGTCTTAGAGGGGACTGCAGCCTGAGGCCTGTAGCCTGGGAGCTGCCCTTTGGAGAGGGTTTACCAAGGGCTCCTCGCAGTGTTTCATCCCTCTGCTGTGCACAGGTGGTGGATGATCAGCCTGTGTAACATCTCATCACAGCTTGGGTGCAAGGGCACATCTGGTTATGGTTTGCAGAGGCATAATCACTAACCCCCTCAGACCTTACTTCTGTGTAGGAAAAGGCAAGGACTGGTGCTTTCATCTTGTAAAGAGTGTAGTGACTCAGGCAAGAGATGTGGGGGCCGTGTGCTCTATCCTGTTTGGGCTTCAAGGGTCTTTCTGAAGACACAATCAGGGGCTTTGTGAAATGATGCTGGCAGGTGGAAATGAGCAAAGGTGACTTCTCTCACATTTGTTGCCTTGTCTCACAGTTCCAAATCTATTTGGCAGCAGGACTGTCCTGGTAACAGCCCGATAAGGAGCTGTGATGAGGGAGCCTAGAGCACACATCTTGGCATTTTGTCTTTCCTTGCATTGATCTTCAACGTGTCTGCCCAAAGATGGAGATGTGAGTTTTGAGCATCAGTGTCCTTGGACATCTCCTTGTTGATGTAGAGAGGTTTGTTGAAAAGCTGAGAAATATTGCAAGGGTTGAGAATAAGTCCTTAGCCATCAGTCCATGGAAAAAGGAAGGGTTTGGAGAGAAGCGCGTGCAGTCTCAGCCCTGTGTGTAGACAGCAGGTGTGGAGACAGAGGCCAAGGTGTTGGAGGATGTCTGAGAGTTCACACAGGGCTGGGAGGAATGCTGGATTTGGTTACTATGGGGATCCCTGTGTTCTGATCATGGAATGAAAATACACTCCCGGTCCTCATTGGACTAGTGCTGTTGATTCTCATCCTAATTAAATCTAAATCAAATCTTTGGATCCAAAGCCTGAAAGGTGTATCACAAGATATGCAGTTTTTTTTTTTTTTTTTTTTGGTTGTTGTTGTTGTTGTTTTTGAGATGGAGTCTCACTGTGTCACCCAGGCTGGAGTACAATGGTGTGATCTTGGCTCACTGCAACCTCCGCCTCCCGGGTTCAAGCAATTCTCCTGCCTCAGCCTCCCAAGTAGCTGGGGTTACAGGTGTGCGCCACCATGACCGGCTAATTTTTGTATTTTTAGTAGGGAGGAGGTTTCACTACATTGGCCAGGCTGGTCTTGAACTCCTGACCTCAGGTGATCCACTGGCCTCGGCCTCCCAAAGTGCCGGGATCACAGGCGTGAGCCACCATGCCCAGCCAAGGTATGAAGTTTTAATTCTAGGAGACAATGGGGCACACTCTCTCCTCTGAAACATTGTTGCCTGAATGGGATGGGGAGTTAGTGTCATTCCTTACAAGGGGGAGAGGCAGGAAGGGGGCCTCATACTGAGTCTGTATAGCAGGCAACTTCACAGACACAGTGTCCTTCAGCCCTCAGACAGCCCTGCCAGCCAGGTGACACTGTGACCATAATGGACAGGGAAAGTAAGGCTTAGGGGTGTTTGATAACCAGCCCAGGATCACACAGCTAGTGAGGAGGTCACAGGAATTTGAGCTCAGGTCTGAGCAGTGTTCTTGTCTAATCCACCACATCTGAAAATTCGAGGGACACAGCATCATTAGATCAAGAGTGGTTTTTTGGGAGTGTCATGCCCAGAAGGGAGCCAAGGAGAGGTGAGAACCAGAGCGACTTGCCAGTGGTAATTAGTGGCTGTTTGTGCGGAGGAAGAGTCTGCTAATGAGCTGCAAGGTTGATAATGAGTTTTCTTTTTCAGTCATATACAACATTTGGAAAGTGGAAATAGTTCCACTTCCAAGTGTTATGAATTTTAATATGATAGAGCTCTAGCTAGAATGCCACAGCAGTTTTACCCATGGATTTCGCAAAGCTGGTGAAACGGCTATGCAAACTACTGGTGAACTAGGAATCACTAAAGCACTAGCTAGAACGCTACAGCAGTTTTACCTATGGATTTTGCAAAGCTGGTGAAACGGCTGTGCAAACTACTGGTGAACTAGGAATCACTAAACCATGAATCACCCCATGGTCGAGCACTTCAGTGCCAGGGCCCTTCTGGTCGGGAAGACGCCACACTGTCAAGTCATGGAAGCCGATGGTATACTTTGATCCAGTCATGCCCACATAGTATCCATCTCAAGGAAATAATTAGGACTATGGAATAAGATTTATGCACAAAGGTGTCTATTATATTACTTACGATACCAAACATTGGACGAAATATGAAAATTTGGTTAATTTTTCAAATAAAAATGTATCTTTAATTTTTTTCAGATGTTGGACCTAAGTGAAAAGACAAAATATGAAAGTGGAGAACAAACTAGGTTCCCATGATGCTATTTATTTATTTATTTATTTATTTTTGAGACGGAGTTTTGCTGTCATCCAGGCTGGAGTGCAGTGGTGCGATCTCGGCTCACTGCAGCCTCCACCTCCTGAGTTCAAGTGATTCTCCTGCCTCAGCCTCCCAAGTAGCTGGGATTACAGGTGCTTGCCACCATGCCCAGCTGATTTTTGTATTTTTAAAGTAGAGACAGAGTTTCACCATATTGGCCAGGCTGATCTTGAACTCCTAACCTCAGGTGATTCACCCACCTCAGACTCCTAAAGTGCTGGGATTACAGGTGTAAGCCACCATGCCCAGCTCCCATGATGCCCTTTTAACCTGAGACAAACATCTAGAAATATTTGCAGGAGTTTGGTTACCATTTTCTTAAAATTGACTCCATACAGGTTATTGTACTTAAATACAATTGTTTTTTTAAAATTCCCTTTTATTTTTAGTTGACCCATAAGAATTGTACATCTAGATGAAATATAGACTGATACGTGTATTCAGTGTATAATGATCAAATCAGGGTGATTAGCATATCCATCACCTCAAACATGTACCATTTCTTTGTGTTGTAAACATTCAAAATCCTCTCCCTCTCTTCTACCTTCTTGCAAATATACAATAAATTATGGTTAACCATATTGAATAAGATTTTTAAATGGGAAATCCCTGCCATGCTTCAGAATTCTTTTAAATTAGTATTCAGAGATACGCACAATTGAGTGAGCTGGAATTCTTTACAAAAGAGATTCAAAAGAGGCTGAGGGAATGTATGCTGTTTGCTCCCCAAATGTCTGGCAGTGAGCCTGAGGCATTTTTCTGGAAGTTATCCATGATATTGGCTCTGAAGAACTTCCTACCATGAGTGGGTCATGCATTCACTGAATTTTACCAGTGAAATTCAGCAGCTTCTCAGAATCAGCCCAAAGACAGCAGCAAACATCTCCTATTGCATCCTCTAGAGGCTGCCTATAAAGTACTGAACAATTTCTTTGAGGACCATCTTTCAGCAAATGGAATGAGCCATTTTACAGAGCTGTGCCCAGAGTTAGGCTTCCAGCATTAGGCAGGGCAGTCAGATCACTCCAAAGAAGCTCAGAGCAGTTCCTCCCCACCACACCTTCCTCTGTAGGGCTGGAGAAGTTAGGGAGCTGAACCCCGTGACTGGCCTGAGGTCATCTAGGGTCCAGATGGATGACCGTCCCTTAATTATTTTCTTGGGTGAGGGGAGGTATAACTTTTGGTTGTCATTGTGTAGCAGCAGGTCCCTAGTCCCCCCCAGATAAGTGCCTGAAGTACAGGGTGGCCACCTGTCTCAGAGACCACACCAGATCTGACCATACATATACCACTATGTAAGTTATAAAGAGCATATAGAGATAATAACCAAGTGAGTTGGGAGGCCGTGGCTCCCTTTCAGCTCCCGTCTTCCCACACCTCCTAAAAGTGCCAACTCATGTGAGAACACACAGTGAGGGTCACCTTAGGGAATGTCCCCCTGGTCTTTGGTCCCCTGGCAGGAGAGCAAGTCCCCTCCGTAGGCTCTTGTGACTGCGACAGGCAAGGAGGGAGTCCCTAGAAGGCTAGCTCTGCCTGCGCCACGTGGTTCTGCCTGTCTCAGAGAACCTGGCCGCTGCTCCACCCAAGCTCACTTGCCCGTGCCTGTTTAATAGAAAGATCTGGGCAAACATTGTAGAGTGTTGACAGTTTTACCATTGTAGTAGAATACGCTGCACCAAGTAAAACAACACTAGACAGTCGTGCACTGAGTACCAAGCTGCATCATCTCTTTTGCACACTATGCTGCTTTTACTTTAAGGAAGACATGTTTTTATGATTGCTTACACTCCATTTAGATTTTCCCCATGAATGGAAACCACTGCTTAATTCATGAATTGGGGAAATATGTAGTGAAAAGATTGTGGACTTTGGAGTCAGGCTGACTTAAATTCAGGTCCTGATTGTCATTTAGTAGTCATGAGTCCTTGGCAATTATATTTTAATCTCCTAGAGCCACTGTCTTTTTTTTTTTTTTTTTTTTTGGTTGGTTGGTTTTGGTTTTTTCTCTTTTCCAGTGCAGTATAGCCAGCTGCGGGGTCTGTTTCGTTCCTACTTGAAAATGGCTAGTAAATATACATATTCCTTGGATGGCCTCTTGGGGGCAGCATTGTCACATTTTTGCTTCATGATTGGTATCAAACAGCATATAGGTAAATATCAAATAGCATAATAGGTAACTTGGATACATATATATCTGGAAGTTTTGAACTAGACACTGAGATGTGTTTGTATATATATACAAGCATGCATAGCTATACATTGTCAAGTTCAAAGTGTCAAGTTCAAAGCTTCTTTCGTGAAACCAGATGTATTGGCTGACTGGCAATTTTTAAGGTAACACATTTTATATTGGCAAGAAGCAAAATATGATTTAAAAATTTGTAAAACATAGAAAATTACAAAGTGTGGAATATGGTTATGATAACACCAAGACCAAAGATAATTAATTTTGGTGTGTATCATGTTTATATGTCTCTGCGTATAGACATACATGAATACATATGTGTATGCCTGTGTATGCACATATAGTCTCCTATAGTTTTTGAGTGGCCTCATTCACTGAAAACTTTTGTGAATAGCTTTACAACTTAAAATACACAGCATTGAAAAAACATTTTCCCATGTCATTAAACATTGTTTTGAAATTTTGTGATGTAGCACTTCCCATCATGTGATTATACTGTGTTTATATGATTTCTGTAAAAAATTCATGATACATCTGTTTTTTTCTCTGTGATAACATTCTGGTCCAAGCACCTACATACATCCTTTGAACAAATCCCAGGAATTGGACAAAACATACATTTTTGATATTAATACGAATTTTCAAACTGTTCTCTAGAAAAATAGTACCAGTTTCACTTCCCTCAACAGTGAGAGTAGAGACCATCTATTACTTCTTCTCTGGCACCTTATATATAAAAATGAAAATGAAGTTTCCGCCTATTTTGCTACATGAGATCCAATTAGCCAGTCCATTAAAAACCATACATAACATTTACTCATCTCAAGATTTGTAGTCATTTCAATTTTTTTTTTTTTGCCTTGGGACATGCACAGAGCTCCCTTGCTCAGACTTAATTTGGAATGAGCCTTGTTCCCAAGATTGGAGACACGGAGCCTGCCTGGGACACCACTGCCCTTTCCTCTGTCTAGTCCCACTGAGCTCCCCGTAGGCACAAACCCACATCCTCCCTCATGTCCTCAGTCACTGAAGACAGAGACTTTGCACCAGCCTGCTGTGCAAACCCTGGGCACACTGCCTTTGACTTCCCAGCTGAAGTTCTGTGTTCCCCGCAGCGCGTCTTTTGGACATATATGTCTCAATCATGTATGACATATGTATGACACACATGTCCTGTGTAATTCCATATATTCCATGTCATTCCAGCACTGGGCACTCAGGAGGAACTTATGTGTGCTTGTGAATGAATGAACCATAATGGAATGAATGAGATCTCCTTTTCCTATATGAGGCCATCTCACCACCCAGACCCTAGTATGAGGGACTTGGAAAGAGATCCAGAGAATGTCTGGTTCACAGACATGTTCTGTGCTTAGGTTTTTGCCACTTTAATAAAGAGTCAGATTTATTTTTGCTAAAATTGTACTTGCAGCATACAAATGAGGACATTTCAACACACATTTCTTACATATTTGGTTGGAAAACGTGACCAGACACACTCTGGGCCTGTTGAGAAGGCCATCAGTCTGCAGCCACTGCAGGCAGTTCCGTCTGGCCAGGCCATGCTTTGGACTGTCGGGCACACATCTCACACAGGACCACATCACCCTTTGCAAATGGACCATCTCCAGCACATATTTGCTTTCTTAGGTCCTGACCCCACAAAGGCTGCAGACATCCTCGTCCTAGTGGGAGAGGAACCTCAACTTCAGAAATAGAAACCCATTTAAACTGCATAACACCTTAACATTTGGTAGTATGTTTATCCCCCTTCACAGATGAGATAAATGAAACAGGTAAAATGAACACATGGTAATTAACCCATCGATAACGTCCAAATGCCAAACCTCCTGGCCTATCCCTATTTCCATAGATAGAATATACATCAAGCATGCAACAGGAAGCTGTGCGCGCTATTCAGCCACGGGGATTGAAAATAACGTCCACGAGGTGGCGCCGTGGCCTCGTGCATCGAGGGGAAGACAGGCAGGAGGGCGTTCTAGGGCCCCGCTAAAGCCCCGGATTCCCGGAAGCACGTCCAGGGAAGACAAAGTGCTGCACGTCTGCAGCGTGTTCCCGAGCTGCTTGGCGGGTCTGCGCGGCCTTGAGGTTGCTCAGAGCCAGGGAGCCCGCGCTCAGCCCCAGATCCTCCCTAGTGTGCAGCCAGCCTGCACCTCCACCGCGCTTCCGGACCCCAGAGCCCCGAGTCCGGGCCGCAGCGCTGCCGCAGGCATCCCTCGCCTCCCGGCCAGCGGGGAAAGGTGAGCCCCGTGACCCGCTCTGCTCATTTCCCTCTGACGGTGGTCCCCGTAGCAGGCCGAAGCTGCTGGTCTCATCTCCTGCACGCTCTCCGTTTGGCCTTGGGCTCAAATGCCCCATAAACGCCGGCCAAGCGCCCCGGGTGGTGGAAAATTCGGAGCAGCCGCCGCCTGGCAGGAGTGAGGCTGATGCAACTGGGATTTCCATGTTTACCCTGAGAACAGTTAGGCGTTTGCCCCGCGCTGCTGGAGAAGGGAGACTTGGCAGAGGCCTCCGGGCCCAGCGTGGTTCCCTGTTGGCCCGGAATCCGGCGTTGCGGTGGTCTTCCCTCCTATCATTTGCGCTGTCTGAAACGGCGACTAGACGTTTATCACCCTTTAAGGTCGAAAAACATTAATAATCCGGGTCCCCCGTCGTGCCAGCCACATTGCCCGCAGTGGGTAGCCGGCTGTGAACGGTGGCTTCCGCGCTGGCGGGCAGTGTGGACAGCGCAGTGGGCTACCCAGCCCCGAGGAAATGCAGCCCCGTGGCGGCCCCAGGCGCCCTTCTCCGGGCCCTGCCCAGCCCGCGCCCCGGGGCCCGCAGTGGAGGCCGCCTTCCCCGGGCGCGCACGTGACCTGCGAGTCCGCGGACACAGGGAAGATTTTTTTTTTGAGACGGAGTCTGGCTCTGTGGCCCAGGCTGGAGTGCAGTGGTGCATCTCGGCTCACTGCCAGCTCCGCCTCCCGGGTTCACGCCATTCTCCTGCCTCAGCCTCCCGAGTAGCTGGGACTACAGGCGCCGCCACCATGCCTGGCTAATTTTTTTTTTTGTATTTTTAGTAGAGATGGGGTTTCACCGTGTTAGCCAGGATGATCTCAATCTCCTGACCTCGTGATCTGCCCGCCTCAGCCTGCCAAAGTGCTGGGATTACAGGCGTGAGCCACCGCGCCCGGCAACACAGGGAGGATTTAAAAGATTTCGAGGCACGTTAGAGCATTTATGCTACAATCTTTTAACGGAGGCGATTTTTCTAGAGCATTTTATAAGTTTGAATGAGTCCCAGCTACTCGGGGGGCTGAGGCAGGAGCATCGATTGAACCCGGGAGGCGGAGCTTGCAGTGAGCCGAGATGACGCCCCTGCACTCCAGGCTGGGCGACACAGCGAGGCTCCATCTCAAAAAAAAAAAAAAAGAAAGAAAAAAAAAAGAAACAGAAAATATAAGTGAAAAGAGTTTTTTCACAGCATCCAGGCCAGAGATATTCATGTAGCCACTGTTGGCCCTGCTGGGTACAGTCTCCCTGAGAGCTGGACCAGCCTCCCCCTGCCTCCACGCACAGTGGCCCGGATCCCCTTCCACCCTTCCCTGCACCCTGTGGTCGCACGTTCTTCCTCCCGGTTATCAGTGCCCGTTGCTCCCACCCTTCAGTCATTCCCCAGCCTCAAGTTGTCCTGGAACCAGGCACCCTCTGACCACTCCTTTGCCCTACATCATACAGAGTTTTCAATGATTTGGAATGTTTTTTCTTCCTTTTTAAGGGCTCTGAAGTGTCTTTGTGTAAGTGTGTTCATGTTGTCTCCAAAGAAACAAACATTTATTGGTGTCTCTGCAAGGTAGCCAAAAATAGCTTTACAGGCCGGGCATGGTGACTCACGCCTGTAATCCCGGCGCTTTGGGAGGCCGAGGCGGGCGGATCACGAGGTCAGGAGATCGAGACCATCCTGGCTAACACGGTGAAACCCTGTCTCTACTAAAAATACAGAAAATTAGTTGGGCGTGGTGGCGGCGCCTGTAGTCTCAGCTACTCGGGAGGCTGAGGCAGGAGAATGGCGTGAACCCAGGAGGCAGAGCTTGCAGTGGGCTGAGATTGCACCACTGCACTCCAGCCTGGGTGACAGAGCGAGGCTCAGTCTCAAAAAAAAAAAAAAAAGTAGCTTTACAAAAGAGGTGTATGAAATAGGACATAATTTCTCTCAGAAATTCAAATGTTTTAACCCTGCTTTAAAATCTCGCTGACCAGCAATCATGATTTAAGTAATTGGAGTAGATTTCCTCATGGTCTGTGTCAGTCTCTCTCTTCCATCATATGTCAGATTTGTCAGGCCAGAAACCCAGTGGGTTTTAATTAATTAAATGAAAATTAATTGGATATGACTATGGACTGAATTCTGTTGCTTCCAATTTTTTTTTTCCAGGGGAAGAACAAATAATGTTTACTAGAAATAAACAATCACAAGACTTTCTCCATCTTTTAATTTAACCAGGTCCGTGTGTTAGGCAATTACTACTTTGCAATAATTTTTATTATTTCAATTTATAGTACTCCAAAATAGGAGTTGGTAGGTCTGTTTTTACAATGAGAACTGCTAATGTGATTATACACACTGGCCTAAAGATGTTGAGAGAGTATAGGAAGGAAAAAAGAAATTGCTGCGGTAATGAGTGTGAATTAAACATCAGAAGGACGCTAACGTACCACCTGGTTAACCCAGTCATCACCAAGTTGGCCAAAAGTGATACAGCAAGTACTTCTATCACTGCTACATTTCCTCAGGTGATTTATTTTTCTGTATGTTTTCAAAAAGTTTTATTATGTGAATTTAAGCAGTGTAAATTAATATGTAGAGAAAAAAATCTCTACATTTGAGAGATGTAGAGATGTAGATTTTTACATCTCTAGATGTAAACACATTTACAACACACCCCTTATGACAGCACCTACCGACAGAAAGTTCCCTTCACTGCCATTATCATAGCGAATACATGAGTGTGAATTTTAACCAGCCAAAGCAGCTATGTGACGTGACTTTGTTGCTTCCAGATTCTTAAGTCCTAACCTCTCAGTTGTCAGAGTATGACTGCATTTGGAGATGGGGTTTGAAAGAGGTAATTAAATGAATTTGAGGTCATTAGGAAGGGCCCTTATCCAATATTGACCGGATTCTTATGCGATGAGGAGAATATTAGGACACAGGCACACACGCAAGGAAGACCACGCGAGGACACAGGAGAGGACAGCCATCTGCAAGCCAAGCTCAGAGGCCTCAGAAGGAACCATCCCTGCCGACACCTTGATCTCAGATTT
Organism: Chlorocebus sabaeus; assembly: GCF_047675955.1. Taxonomy (NCBI): domain Eukaryota; kingdom Metazoa; phylum Chordata; class Mammalia; order Primates; family Cercopithecidae; genus Chlorocebus; species Chlorocebus sabaeus. The sequence goes on along the minus strand of NC_132929.1, from coordinate 1,842,553 downwards.
CTACCTCCAGAATGTGGGAAAATACATCTGTAGGTTAAGCCACCCAGCCTGTGGTACTTTGTAATGGCAGCCCCAGCAGAGTACTACAGAAGCAATGAGAAGCTCCAGTGCTGTGCAAAGGAAGAGCCCTGACTCGGCGGATCTGCTGCACCAGCTTCACCCTCAAGGTGTCAATCCATTTCTTTACAAACTCAACAGGAGTACAAGTTCCTCCTTGATAACTCTTAAAGTTTCAAGATTCAAATGTCTTTCAGTCTTAAAGAGGGTGGAACAAGATACCTCTCGTTACTTTCTCTGTTACACGTCAGCTCCTCCATCACAAGTCTCTGATTCTTTGCTGCACTGACTTAAAAGAAGTAGACCGGCCGGGCGCAGTGGCTCAAGCCTGTAATCCCAACACTTTGGGAGACCGAGACGGGCGGATCACGAGGTCAGGAGATCGAGACCATCCTGGCTAACAAGGTGAAACCCCGTCTCTACTAAAAAATACAAAAAACTAGCCGGGCGAGGTGGCGGGCGCCTGTAGTCCCAGCTACTCGGGAGGCTGAGGCAGGAGAATGGCGTGAACCCGGGAGGCGGAGCTTGCAGTGAGCAGAGATCCGGCCACTGCACTCCAGTTTGGGCGACCGAGCGAGACTCCATCTCAAAAAAAAAAAAAAAAAAAAAAAAAAAAAGAAGTAGACCAGTCAACATCACTTGTCAAACATCCCCTGTGTCCCAGGGATGCAACTGGCCCACCGGGAAGCTGTTTAGTGCCCATTTTATCACACTGTTTTCTAAAAAAAATGCATCTCTTCCAAGATCATGACACTTGGACACTGGTAACCCTGAGCTCAATAATTTAAACGATGGCAAGAACAACCTGAAACCTTTCCTCATTCACAGAAACTCCAGATGGTCCCAGAATATTTGCCTGGCCACTTAGGGGGAATGAGAAACTGACATAAAATGAGTTGCCATGGTAGAAAATAGAGCATTTTTAAATGTGCAGTGGAAAGAAGAGATTTAGGGTCAGATCACTTTAATAGAAATTGAGAAGAACGCTACTGATTGGCAGATAGGTGGAAAATTGCTGTCAAGTCTCCAAGTATGGAAAAACAAATCCTGTGCTCAGTGATTCAAGGCCTATGGGAAACTTAACCCAAATATTTGCACATTGGAGGATGCTGTACAGCTGTGCTGGTGAGTCTACCCTCAGGTGGGCTTCTGAGTGTCACTTTATACATCAAATTTCTATCCACCCCCACCCATACGCTTCAACAAGCACCCTTTCTCTCCACTCCCCAGAGGGGGATGTGGTGCCATCATTTGAAAGAGTCTGGGTTGTTAAAACAAAGTGCTTAAATGGCATTAACAATATCAGCTCAAATTATTCATTCATTGTCAGAGGCATTCAGAATTGTGGAAGAGGAGATCCAGGGATTGAAAGCTCCAACACCTGTAGGGTGAAAGACTGGCACCTGTGGGCAGGGACCCCGTCTTCGCATCCCCAGTCAGCATTCCCTCTGACCTGCCTGTAAGCCCAACAAGCTATGGGCTTTCTCGTTGCCATTTCATTTACCCAATCTTTACTTCCTTTTTTCAGTTACCTTTGGGCTTAGCGTGCTCTTTTATTTTTCTAGTTCCTTAATGTGTAAAAATTCAGTTATCAGTTGAAATCTTTTTTCTTTTTTAATGTAGGCATTCAGAGCTATAAATTTGACTCCAAGCACTGCTTTTGCTAGTCCCATAAGTATTGATAACTTGGGTTTTTGTTTTCATTTATCTCAACATTTTTTTCTTTTTTTAGGGACAGGGTGCCATCATAGCTCACTGCAGCCTAAACTCCTGGGCTCAAGTGATCCTCCCACCTCAGCCTTCCAAGTAGTTAGGCACATGCCACCATGCCCAGCTAATTTATTTTTATTTTTGTAGAGACAGGGTCTTGCTATATTGCCCAGGCTTGTTAGGAACTGCTGGTTTCAAGCAATTCTCCTGCCTTGGCTTCTTAAAGTGCTGGGATTACAGGTGTGAGCCACCATTCCTGGCCTCAAAAGTTTTTAAATTTCTCTTATAATGTATTCTTTGACCCATTTGTTATTTAGAAATGTGTTTAATTTCCATGTATTTGTGAATGTTTCACTTTTCCTTCTGTTATTGATTTCTAGTTTCATTACATTTGGTCAGAAGAGATACTTTGTATGATTTTAGATTTTTTAAGTATGAGATTTGTTTTGTAGTTGAACGGATTGTCTATCCTGGGCATGCTCCCTGTGCGCTTGAGAAGAATGTGTATTCTGCTTTTGTTGGATGGAGTGTTCTATATATGCCTGTTAAGTCCGGTTGGTTTATAGTATAGTCAAAATCTTCTTGTCAATGTTCTCTCTAGATATTCTACTCATTATTGAAAATGAGATATTGAGGTCTCCAACTGATATTGCAGAATAGTGTATTTTTCTTTGAAGTCTGTTAGTTTTGTCTGATATATTTTTGAGTTTCCATTTTGAGTTTCATATATGTTTATAATTTCTCTATATTTTGATGAATAGAGCCACTTTTTATCATGTAATATCTTTGTCTTTTGCAACAAATTTTGTCTTAAAGTTCTCTTTGGTTTTGATTTCAATGGAATGACTTTTTCATCCTTTCACTTTTGACTTTTTTATGGTTTGGAACTAAAATGAGTCTCTTGTACATGATAAAGAATTATTTTATATATCTATATTGATTCTGCCAATACCTGCCTTTTAATTGAAGTATTTAGTCCATTTACATTTAATATAATTGCTGAAAGGAAGGACTTTCTACCTTTTTTCTATTTGCTTTCTGTATTTCTTACTCATTTCTTGTTCTATAATTCTTCCATTTCTTCCTTCTTTTTTGTTTTTTTTTTTAGTGTACCACTTTAATTTTCATCTAATTTTTTTACTGATATTTTAAAATTTTTCACTTAGTGCTTACCCTGCAGAATAAAATTAACATCTAAATTTATAACAATATAGTTTGGGTTAAAACCAACTTAGTTTCAGTCATATATAAAAAACTTTGCTCCAATAGTTCTGTCCTCCCATTGTTATTGTCATAAATTGTATCTTTTCACATAGTTTGTATAACATAGATTTGTAATTGTATATTAACATAGATTTACAATTATTATTTTATGCATTTGTATTTAAAATCATATTGGATAAAAATGAGTTACAAATCAAAAATATCATCACACTGATTTTATATTTACCTATGTCATTACCGTTACTGCTGTTCTTGATATGGTTTTGAGTTATCCTCTTGTGTCCTTTTATCTCTGCCTAAAGGATTCCTTTGGCATTTATTATATGGCAAGTCTTATAGCAACAAACTCCCTCAGTTTTTAAAGAATGTATTTTTAAAAGAATTTCATTTTTGGAGCAGTTTTAGGTTTACAGACAAATTAAGAATATGGTACAGAGATTTTCCATAAACCCCTGTCCCCACATATGCAGAGCTTCCCTCCTTACACATCCCCAACCAGAGTGGCACATATGTTACAATCGATGAACCTAAATTGACACATCATTATTACCCAAAGTCCATACTTTACTTTAGGGTTCACTCTTGGTGGTGTACGTTCTGTGTGTTCAGACAAAATTATAATGACATGTACTCACCATTATGATATCTCGGAGTATTTTTGCTGCTCTAAACATCCTCTGTGCTCCACTTATTTTTATCCCTCCCTCCCCTGAACCCGTGACAACTACTGACTTTTTTACTCTCTTTTATAGTTTTGCCTTTTCCCAGAATGTCAAATAGTTAGAATCATACCGTGTGTCATGTTTTCAAACTGGCTTACTTTACTTAGTAAAATGCATTTAAGTTTCCTTGGCATAACTCTGCATTATTTGCATATACTATAGTTTATCCATTCATCTATGGAAGGACATCTTGATTGCTTCTGAGTTTTGGTAGTTATGAATAAGGCTGGTATAAACATTCTTGTGAAGGCTTTTGTGTAGACATAAGTTTTCAATTTCTTTGGGTAAATACCAAGAGCACAATTCCTGGATCATACAGTACGAGTTTGTTTAGTTTTGTAAGAAGTTGCCAAGCTGCCTTCCAAAGTGGCTGAGACAATTTGCATTCACGTCAGCAGTTAATGAGCAAGTGTCTCTTGCTCCACATCCTCTCCAGTGTTTGCTATTGGCAGTGTTCTGGATTTCGGCCATTTTAGTAGATGTGTAGTGATATCTCAATGTTGCTTTAATTTGTATTTTTCTGATGACATATGTCTTGGAGCATCTTTTCATATGCTTATTTGTCATCTGTATCTTTTTTAGTAAGATGTTTGTTAAGGTCTTTTATCATTTTTTAATTGGGTTATTTGTTTTCTTTTTCTTTTTTTTTTTTTTTTTTTTGAGACGGAGTCTTGCTCTGTCGCCCAGGCTGGAGTGCAGTGGCCGGATCTCAGCTCACTGCAAGTTCCGCCTCCCGGGTTTACGCCATTCTCCTGCCTCAGCCTCCCGAGTAGCTGGGACTACAGGCGCCCGCCATCTCACCAGGCTAGTTTTTTTTTTTTTGTATTTTTTAGTAGAGACAGGGTTTCACCGTGTTAGCCAGGATGGTCTCGATCTCCTGACCTCGTGATCCGCCCGTCTCGGCCTCCCAAAGTGCTGGGATTACAGGCTTGAGCCACCGCGCCCGGCCTATTTGTTTTCTTATGATTGAGTTTTATGAGTTCTTTGAATATTTTGGATAATTTGGATAACAGCCCTTTGTCATATATGCCTTCTGCAAATATTTTCTCCTACTGTGTGACTTGTCTTTTCATTCTTTTCACAGTGTCTTTCACAGAACAGAAATGTTTAATTTTAATGAAGTTCGACTTATGAATTCTTACTTTCACAGATTGTGCTTTTGGTATCTCATCTAAAAAGTCATTACCAACCCCAAAGTCATTTAGATTTTCTCTTATGTTATAGGAGTTTTATAGTTTTGCATTTACCATGTAGATCTGTGATCCATTTTGAGTTAATTCTTGTGAAGAGTGTAAGGTTAGTGTCTAGATTCATCTTTATACACGTGCATGCCCATTTGGTCCAGCACTTGTTGAAAAGACTGTCTTGTCTTCAGTGTATGGTCTTTTGCTCCTTTGTCACATATCAGTTGACTGTATTTTTGGGTGTCTATTTCTGGACTCTCTTCTCTTCTATGTATCTGGTTGTCTATTCTTTCACCACTTCTACACTGTGTTGATTACTATAGCTTTATAAGTCTTGAATTGGGTGGTGTCGGTCCTCTGACTTTGTTCTTTTCCCTCAATATCATTATGGCTCTTCTGGATCTTTTGCCTCTCCATATCAATATTAGAATCAGTTTGTTAATATCCACAAAACAACGTGCTTGAATTTTGATTGGCATTGCATAGCATCTGTAGATCGAGTTGAGAGGAACTGAAATCTTGACAATATTGAGTCTTCCTATGAATGAACATGGAATTTCTCTCCATTTAGTTCTTTAATTTATTTATCAGAGTTTTCTAGTTTTTCTCCTAAATATTATATACCAATTTTGTTAGATTTATACCTAAAGATTTCACTTTGGGGTGCTAATGTAAGTTGTATTGTGTCTTTAAAATTTCATTTGTTCACTGCTGATATATAATAAAATAATTGACTTACATACATTGACCTTGTATCTGCAAGCTTACTCTATTCATGTATTAGTTCCAGGACTTTTCTGTTGTTGATTTTTTCAGATTTTCTTTTTTTTTTTTTTGAGACAGAGCCTTGCTCTGTCGCCTAGGCTGGAGTGCAGTGGGGAGATCTCGGCTCACTGCAAGCTCCGCCTCCCGGGTTCACGCCATTCTCCTGCCTCAGCCTCCCGAGTAGCTAGTAGCTGGGACTACACCCAGCTAATTTTTTGTATTTTTAGTAGAGATGAGGTTTCACTGTGTTAGCCAGAATGGTCTCGATCTCCTGACCTTGTGAGCCGCCCCCCTTGCCTCCCAAAGTGCTGGGTTTACAGGCGTGAGCCAATGCGCCCGGTCCTCTTTCATATTTTCTACATAGAGGAGCATGTCATCTGTGCTCAAGGGCAATTTTGTTTCTTTTTTTCTTTAATCTACATAACTTTTACTTCCTTTACTTGTCTTACTACATTAGCTAGAACTTTCAGTATGATGTGGAAACGGTAGTGAGAGTAGACATCCTTGCCTTGTTCCTGATCTTAGTGAGAAAGCTTTTAATTTCTCACTATTATGATGTTAGCTGTAGGTTTATGGTAGATTTAAAAAAAATCAAGTTGAGGAAGTCCGCCTATGTTCCCAGTTTACTGAAAGTTTGTATCATGAACACGTATTAGATTTTTGTTAAATGCTTTTTCTGCATCTATTAATATGAACATGTGATTCTTCTTGTTTAGTCTGTTGATGTAATGGATTAATTGATTTTTGTTTTTTTTAAAACCTTCATATGAGGTTCAGGGGTACATGTGCAGGTTTGTGGTATAGATAAACTGTGTCACAGTGGTTTGTTTACATATTATTTTGTCACCCTGGTATTAAGCCTAGTAGCCAACAGTTATTTTTCCTGATCCTCTCCCTCATCCCACCCTCCACCCTCAAGTAGGCCCCAGTGTCTGCTGTTCCTCTCATTGCATCCATGTGTTCTCATCATTTAGCTCCCACTTATAAGTGAGAACATGAACATGTGGTATTTGGTTTTCTGTTGCTGTGTCAGTTTGCTAAGGATAATGGCCTCCAGCTCCATCCATGTCCCCATAGAGGATATGATCTTCTTTTTGTCACTGCATAGTATTCCATGGTGTATATGTACCACATTTTCTTCATCCATTCTAACTTTGATGGGCATTTAGGTTGGTTCCATGTCTTTGTATTGTGAATCATGCTGTAATGACTGTAAGTGTGCATGTGTCTTTATAACAGACTGGTTTATATTCCTCTGAGTATATACTCAGTAACAGAATTGCTGGGTCAATTATATTTCTGCCTCTAGGTCTTTGAGGAATTGCCCCACTGCTTTCCACAATGGTTGAACTAATTTACACTCCCACCAACAGTGTATCAGCATGCCCCTTTCTCCACAACCTCACCAACATCTGTTATTTTTTGACCTTTTAGTAATAGCCATTTGACTGATGTGAGATGGCATCTCATTGTGGTTTTGATTTGCATTTCTCTAATGATCAGTGATATTTAGCTTTTTTCATATACTCGTTGGCAACATGTATGTCTTTTGAAAAGTGTCTGTTCACGTGCTTTGTCCACTTTTTAATAGGATGTTTTGTTTTTTTTTTCTTGTAAATTTGTTTAAGTTCCTTATAGATTCTGGATATTAGACTTTTGTCAGATGCATATTAGACTTTTGCAGACATTTTCTCCCATTCTGTAGGTTGTCTGTCTGCTCTGTTGATAGTTCCCTTTGCTGTGCAGAAGCTCTTTAGTTTAATTAGATTCCATTTGTTCATTTTTGCTTTTTGTTGCAATTGCTTTTGGTGTCTTTGTCATGAAATCGTTGCCCATTCCTATGTCTAGAATGGTATTGCCTAGGTTGTCTTCTAGGGTTTTTATAGTTTTGGGTTTTACTTTTAAGTCTTTAATCCATCTTTAGTAGACTTTTAAGTATATGCTGTAAAAAAGGGGTCCAATTTCAATCTTCTGCATATGGCTAACCAGTTATCCCAGCACTATTTATAGGGAGTCATTTCTCCATTGTTTATTTTTGTCAGTTTTATTGAACATCAGATGGTTGTAGGTGTGTGGCCTTATTTCTGGGCTCTCTGTTCTGTTCCATTGATCTATGCAATCTATTTTTGTACCAGTACCATGCTGTTTTGGTTACTGTACATCTGTAGTATAGTTTGTAGTTTGGTAGTACGATGTCTCCTGCTTTGTTCTTTTTGCTTAGTATTGCCTTGGCTATTCAGGCTCTTTTTTGATTCCATATGAATTTTAAAATAGTTTTTCTAGTGCTGTGAAGAATGTCATTGGTTGGTTGATAGGAAATAGTGTTGAATCTGTAAACTGCTTTCAGCAGTATGGCCATTTTAGTGATATCGATTTTTCCTATCCATGAGCATGGAATGTTTTTCCATTTGTTTGTATTGTTTCTGGTTTCTTTCAGCAGTGTTGTATAGTTCTCATTGTAGAGATCTTTCACCTCCTGGGTGAGCTGTATTCCTAGGTATTTCATTTTTTTGTGGTAATCATGAATGGGATTACATTCCTGATTTGGCTTTTGGCGTGACTGTTCCTGATGTATAGGAATGCTACTGATTTTTTATGTTGATTTTGTAGCCTGAAACTTTGTTAAAGTTATTTATCAGCTGAAGGTGCTTTTTGGGCTGAGACTATGGGGTTTTCTAGATGTAGGATCATGTCATCTGCAAACAGGGGTAGTTTGACTTCCTCTCTTCCTATCAGGATGTCCTTTATTTCTTTCCCTTGCCTGATTGCTCTGGCCAGGACTTCCAGTACTATGTTGAATAGGAGTAGTGAGAGAGGGCATTTTTATCTTGTGCCAGTTTTCAAGGAGAATTCTGGCAGCTTTTGCCCATTCAGAATTATGTTGACTGTGGGTTTGTCATAGATGGCTCTTATTATTTTAAGGCAATACATAGTTTATTGAGAGCTTTTAACATGAAGGGTACATTAACTGATTTTGGAAAGCTCCCTCAGCAGCTATTTATCTGGAATATCATAATTTCTTCTTCATTTTGAAGGATCATTTTGTTAGAAATAGAATTCTTGGTTAACAAGTTTTTTTTTTCCCAGCACATTTAGTATTTCCTCCCACTACCTCTGGGCTTCCATGGTTTCTGATAGAAATCACCTATTAATGTTACTTAGGATCCCTTGTGCATAAATTGCTTCTATCTTGCTGCTCTAAAGAGTCTCTCTTCATCTTTGGCTTTTGAAAGTTTGATTATAATGCATCTCAGTCTGGATTTCTTAAATTTATACTACTGGAAGATCATTGAGTTTCTTTTCCTTCATAAAATTTGGGACATTTTCAGCCATATTTTTTTTTCAAATATTCTTTCTGTCCCTTTCTTCTTTTTCTCTTGTTCTGGAACTCCCATTATGCATAATTTAATACTGTTGATGAGGTCTTGTTAAGTCTGTTAGACTCTGTTCATTTTTCTTCAGTGTTTTCTTTCTGCTCCTCAGAATGGATAATTTCATTTACTTGTCTTCAAATTTGCTGAATCTTCATCTTTATTCTACCTGAACAATCCACTATTGAAACCTTCTAGTGATTTATTTACTTCAGTTGTTGTTTTTTTTTTTTTTCATCTCCTGAAGTTTTTTGGTTCTTTTCATAACTTCTTTTTATTTATATTCTCTATTTGTTGAGACATTTTTCTCCAGGTTTCCTTTATTTTCTTATTTCTTGTTTCTTTTAGATCTTTGATATTTAAGACAGTTGATTTAACATGTTTTCTAGTAAGTCTAATGTCTGTGTGTTCTCAGAGACAGTTTTCATTCATTTATTTTTCCCTTTGAACAGGCCATTGTTTCTTTGATTTCTTTTGTTTTTTTTCTTCAAAACAGGACATTTTGATTATTATAATGTGGTGACTCTGGATGTTATATTCTCCCTTGTCCATAGTGTTTTTTGTTTGTTTGTTTGTTTATGCCTGTTGTGATTATTGTTGTTTGCTTGGTTGGTGTGTTTTTGAGCTAATACTGTAAAATCTGTATTGTTTGTTCTATGGGGCTACTCTTTCCTTAGTTCATTGGTCAACTAATGACTTGACAGACATATTTTTAATGCCTGAAACCAAAATTTAAAAACCAAAACAATTAAAACCTCTCTCAGTCTTTGCAGATAGGGTCTGCATGCATGTTGAAACACTCTTTCAGTGCCTAGCCAGATAGTTTACAACATTGCTATAACTTCACTTTCTTCTTGTGTGGAGTTTGAACGTCAGCCAGACGTGAAAACTTTGGGTCTTTTTAGGTATTTTTTTAGTATGTGTCCATCCCTGGGCATGCATGTGACCACTTAGATTTCCTGGTATAAGTGGGAATTTTATAGCCCTTGTTCTTTATGTATACCTTTCCCCAGTCTCTTCTTTCCTAGCTTTATGATGAAATAAATGCTTTTATTTCTTAAAGTTAAACTTTGAATTTTATTTTGAGAAAGAACCTTTTTTGTGGATTTGTGCTATTTCTCTTTTGTAGTAATTTTTAAAAAATCATTCAGGCTTATGTGTATTTTCCTACATTTGATCTGTTAAGAAGATTTATTGTGGGGTGTGTAGATGCACATAACAAATTAAACAAAAATATTTCCATTTCATGTCAATTGTTACGATGCCCTCCTGAGAAACATGAGCATTAGAAAAAAGCAACAGCTATGTTAATCAAAATAGATCAATATACTTTATCTCTCTTTTGGATAAGAAATATACTAACATCTCAAAATTATCAAACTTATGCTGGTTTTCCCAACATAAATAGGAATTGCTGACATCTTATTTTCAGTGGCCCAAAAGGAATGAGACTCCTAATAGTGAAAAGCACAGTGAAAAGTTCTAGCCCAGTATAATTCTGGTGTTTGGTCTCGTGTATCTCCTTACTGCATGCAGGGATACAAAAGAAATCCATTAGCCTTAAAATAATTCATGAAATCTGTAATTCAAACTCAAAGTAAGTCGTAGAATTTGGATCTATTTTTAAAAAGGAGACAGTCACTTTGTTATCTCAATAGCAGATATTTTTAAAGCAAGGAAGTCTACAGTAATATAAACCAACACGTGGATCATTTTAGTGTATTCTTATTTGAAAGTTTTAAAATTTCAGTAATACATTAAGCTGATTTTTACAAGCTTGCCCTTCACTGAGTTTTAATTCTATTACGTATAAAATAGGTCGCTGTACATTTTATTCTTCTAGCTCTCTGCTGCCTACTCCCCATTCCCGCCCCACAGCAGGACTTGATGTCTCATCTATTTCTTATCACAGGCAAAGCCCTGCTTTGGATTTGATGGGGTCAGGCTTAGTGCTAAGGTAAAGATCCCTTAGGAGATTGGTGAAGCAGGACAATCACAATGGCCAGGCCCTGAAAGAAACTAGGTCTGCAGTTCTTGTGTGGATCAAACACAACTGCAGTGGATCTACAACCGTCACAGAATGGCACCAGTACACACGTCACAGTCAGAAAAAAAGGCGAGGGAATTGCTGAACCTGGCAGTGACCTTTGGGTTCCAACATACACTGTTCCTGACTTACCAACGTTTCTGTTCCCAAAGTTCAGTTTTCATTTAGTTGACTGAGCTTCAGAATCCTTTTTTCCTTGAAATATTGTAAGCTGAAGCTAGGTTCCTAGAAAATCAAGCAATGCCTAACTACAGGTATACAAATAACACATATGGTTCATCATGATACTGATTGCATATAATAAAACAAATACATCGTGCATTCTGTTCCTTAATAAACAAGTTTGGAGTTATTTTTGTGAGCACAGCAGTACAGGGGAGAAAGGTCTAGCCAGGCAGGATTTAGGCATCAGGCAGGGCTCATGGGAAAGTTTCTGAAGGAGAAACAGGCCACCTGTATTGCTAGCATCAGTAAATTATTAAATATATATGTATGTATGTATGTATACATTTGTGTGTATGCCTATGTATGCCAGTTCTTTTTAATTGAATATTTGGATCAGTATCTCTTCATTTGCCAATCTTGATCTGAGTCAGTTGTAGGGAAACAGGCCTATAATCCTTACAGCTGGGTTTCCTTTCCAAGACATTCCACTCATAGCACACACTGTGCTCCCTGTGCATGCTGGGAATCTCCTCTTCCATCCTTGCTAAGGATGTGACTCAGGTGTAGAGTGAAAATTCACCAGCAGCATCCCTACTGGTGTGCTGAATAAGCCTTGCATAGATCTGCAGCTATGAGTATACCAGAGGCACCAGAGTCAGGCTGCAGCCCAATAGAAGAATAGTGCCTACCGTCACGCCAGCTGCAGAATGCCAAACCCTGTGTCTCCAAACCCTGCAGGCTTTCCGATGGCCACAGCTCTGGTGCACAGGAAGTTCTCTCTATTAAGCACTGGTGTGTTTTTTACAAGGCCTCACAGGACTAGACAAAAATCATGATGAAAGTAGCCTTATTTCTTTTCTGTAACATCAATCTTTAGATACTGTGTCGATACTGAATTTCAAGGGTCCCTAAATAAATTCCCTGTATTGCCTGAGAGTCACGGGTAGCATCTTCACAGGGAGGTCGTGTTTCCAGTAATTCCAGCTGAGGCACAGCATGCTGTTCAGTAACCGACCCAGCTAGGACGCCTCGCATGAGACGTCTATTTCATTATCAAAGTCGGAATTTTCACTGCAGTGAACGTGGTGTCAGCTACTTACAAACTGGCTAATATTACTAAATTTATTTGTCAACTTTGTGAAAATGATTTCAAAATATGCATAGGGCTGCTCTTCAGCACAATAACTGCTGGTCATTAGACTTGTGTGAGTTTCCTGTTGCTGCTTAACAAATTACTACAAACTTAGTGACTTTTCAACACCAATTGATTCTCTCACAGCACTGGAGACCAGAAGTCTGCAATGGGTCTTGTGTGTCTAAAATGCAGCTGTGGGCAGGACAGCCTCTCTTCTAGCTTCTCTAGGGGACAGTCTGTGTCCTTGCCTCTCCCAGCCTCTGGAGGGGCCAGGTTCCTTGGTTCATGGCCCTGCATCGCTATTGCTTCTGCTCCCGCCATCAGATTTCCTGCTCTGATTCTGACACTCCCATCCTCCTCTTCTACGTGGCCTCGTGATGACATTTATCCCACCCAGATAAACCAGGAAAACCTCCCATCTCTAAAGCTTTAACTTCACCATATCTGAAAAGTCTTTTGTGCTATGAGGGAAACATATTGACAGGTAGGAAGGGTTAGGATGTGCACATCTTTGGGTACCCCCATTTTGTCATAGCATCAATAGGAAATACAAATTTTGGCTTAAAACACAACAAAGTTGTTGTCTTGTAGTTCCAAAAAGGGTCCCAGGAGGCTACAGTCAAGCTGTTGGCAGGATTGCATTTCTTTCGAACGCTTTAGGGGAGAGGATGTTTCTTGCCTCTTCCGGTTTCTAGAGGACACTTGTATTATTAGACTCTTGGCCACTTTGCACTGGCCTCTGCTTCCTCATCACATGTCTTTCTCTGAATCTGACACTCTTGCTTCTCTCTTAGAAGGAGCCTTGTGATTATATTGGGGTCCCATGGAGAATCCAAGATTATCTCTCCATCCCAAGATCCTTCAATGAATCCCATCTGCAAAGGCCTTCTGCTGAATGAGGTGGCACACTCACAGGTTTGGGGTTTTGTGCATTGGCACATGGACATATTTGCAGTGCCATAATTTTGCCTGCCACTGTCACACCTACTGCACCGATGCAGGATTTCCATGAGAATGAAAAAGGCTTCGATTTGAAGAAGATTTTAGTAGAATTTTGGAGACTTTCTTCAGTCACCTCATTGTCATCGAACTGGTCATAGCCAAAGCCATTTTACCCTTTTTATACCTATCATTTATTTATGTCAGAGAATAAATGATTTTTTTTCTTTTTTTCACACAAGAAGACTGGACCAGAGATGTTAGGCAGTTTTACAAAGGTCACACAATTAGTTAATAGCAAAGCTACTCTAGAATTTGGCTGTTTTACCCATCATAAAGCACTCTTCAGCCATGAGCTGCTCCTGACCAAGCAGAGAGCTCTTTCGTGAGTTTAGGACCTTAAGCCCTCAATTGCGATGATATAAATCCGAGTTGAAGCAATTATCTTAAATTATAAAAATGCCCAACTGGGCATGGTGGCTCTTAATCCCAGCGCTTTGGGAGGCTGAGGTGGGTGGATCATAAGTTCAGGAGTTCGAGACCAACCTGGCCAACATGGTGAAAGCCCATCTCTACTAAAGATACAAAAATTAGCTGAGCGTGGTTGCGGGCGCCTGTAGTCCTGGCTACTAGGGAGGCTGAGGCAGAGAATAGCTTGAACCCGAGAGGTGGAGGTTGCAGTGAGCCGAGATCACGCCACTCGACTCCAGCCTGGGTGACAGAGCGAGACTCCATCTCAAAAAACAAACAAAACAAAACAAAAACAAGCAAGCAAACAAACAAAAAACCCTTCTTCTTATCCTAAAATCAAGATGCTCTTCAAAAATGGGACATTATGCTTCAATAAGTGAATGCTTGCATGTCTTAACAGAAATTGGAAGTAAAATGGAAATTGGACCTTTGGAAAACTGGATTCCTGGGTCTTCCAGTAATTCAGTGAAGTCTTTCCACAGTCAAGTTTCTTAACCTTTTGGGCTTGATTTTCTTTATCTAAAAAGTGAGGGTTTCAAGCAGGTGACCTGGCTGTCTCTCTCGCACTGTGACGGTCACCCACAGCACCGAGGCCTTGATCTCAGCTCTGTGTGGAGGCGGCTGGTTCCACATCAAGGCATTCCACGTTTCAAGAGCCCCGTGAATAGAAGGCCTTCTTTCACAGAGAGAGCCTTTGTGAGTGTTATAAAAGCATAGGCCATTTTTGAAATGTGTAGAGGGATCGAAAATTTAAATTTATTTCCTGACTGAGGCTGAAACAGTTCTTATTGAGAGATTTATCTGAATAAAACATTCATGTGTTAGAGGAGAGAAACTATCCTAGATGAAGTATACTTTCCTGAGGTTTAGAATTCTAATTCTAAGGAGCTCTATAAAATTGGGAGAAGTCACAAGGCTCTAATAATAGCGTTTATTGAGATGGTAATGTAAAAAAAAAGCTGTCTTTTTTACATTTTTACTGGAATTATTTTTTCTTTAAAACTGGCCTTTTTTGTAGATCCAGCTAAATGCTGTCCACCTGTGTTTGTGTACCCTCACTGCCCCCACCCTTGCGTGTACACACACACCCACCCAAACACACACACACACTCCTGCAACATGCTAAAAGCCAGCTCCTTGGTGTACATTCCTTGTTAGAATGCCATCTTTCAACATTGTCAGTGCAGTGATTTTCGGAAGGTGGGCAGTTCTCAGGGCCAAACAGCTAGAGTGAAGCTCACCATGGCAGAAAGAGTGGCTCTGGTCCCTTTATAAACACATGATGTTGGCCAGGAAAGGGGGAGGAACGAACCAGGAGCTGGCAGAGTGCCTCATGGGGCATTTGGGATGAGGTTTCCCTGGGGTCTGCTCTGAGAGTAGGGGCATGCAACAGAAACGTCAGGTCTGGTGCCTGCAGTGGCCTAGTGGATTGGAGCTGGACGCCAGCACAGAGCAAGGGGGCGGGGGTAACTCAGACTCTCCAAGTTGTCAAGAATTCAGCCCATAGACTGGCTTCTAGGCAGCCTCCAGACCCAGTGGGAAAGTGAGTGCCTGCCGGGGGCTGGCAGATATGTCTGTGTCTGGAGAGAAGACAGCCATCTCCACATCCACCCTGACGATGGTGTAGACCGTGTGGGGTTGTTAGTATCGTTGTCGGGAGACTCAGAGAGTAGAGCTAGGGCTGCTGGTTGAAGTCTTCAGTAGCACAGCTGGGCTAAGACAGTCGGGTCACTTGAAACGCCCTCCCCTCCACCCCACCTCAGACTGCTCCCGTGTGGGCCCCGCGTGCTCCTGTTAGAGCCGAGGCCACAGGCCAGCGCAAAGCGTGCCTCTCCTGATAAGTGTTCTCTAAACTCCCACAGTGCTGTTTCCTCGTGTGCTCATCTTCACATTTATTGCTATGTATCTAATCTTACAGCTTTGTATATACTTCCTATTTCCCAACTAAAGTCTTCCTTCTTAAGGAAATTCTAGATATTTTGAGCTCATTGTGATTTTGTCCCCAAGAACACATCTGACCCCTTGAGATTCTCTGCTCCAGTAACTGCATCACTTGACAAATTGCTTGAATTTGCTCACCACTATATAAAGTAACCTGTTTTCCTTTGTGTTGGCTGAATACCATCTGTATAGGCATTTTTTTAAAGTTCTAATTTTCCTAATTCCAGTAAGTTTTTTCTTTATTTACCTTACCAATTTCATAGTCTCTAATAACAGCCCTTTTTGATAATTTATGATTGAAGTGGTCAATTGCAGGCTATTTATCAGGTAAAATAGTATAAAAGTCCGGCAACAGCTAATTGAAAATGACACATACAGACAGAAACACACACATATGCATGCATGCTAGAATCAAATATTTAACCTTTCAATGTCATGATTATATAAAGATTTTGGTGATGGGGAAAGTACTTCTGCTCTAATGTTAGGTGTAAAGAAGACTGACTTATATACCAAGAATGAAAAGAAAATATATGTACATGTCGAAAAACTGAGGGCTAAATGAAGGTGAAATCATAAGTGAGGTGGTAGATGTTTATAATTTTCTTGTTATTCTAGGAATATGTGTGGAATATCATTTAAAAAATCCTCTCCCAGCCAGGTGCAGTGGCTCACACCTATAATCCCAGCACTTTGGGAAGCTGAGGCCAGCAGATCACCTGAGATCAGGAATTCGAGATCAACCCGGCCAACATGGTGAAACCATGATCTCTACTAAAAATACAAAATTTAGCCAGGTGTGGTGTTGGGCGTCTATAATCCCAGCTACTCAGGAGGCTGAGGCAGGAGAATTGCTTGAACCTGGGAAGTGGAGATTGTGGTGTGGCAAGATAGCACCAGTGCACTCCAGCCTGGGCAACAGAGCAAGACTCTGTCTCAAAAAAAAAAAAAAAAAAAAAAAAAAAAAATCCTCTCCCTGCCTGAATGTGAGACTTTTGTGTTGTGTTCTAGGTCATCTAACACACAGGCCTCTGTGAGTCACTCTATCTTTGGGGAAACTGTCCGTCAAAAGTTTTGGCAACAGAAGATTTCCTATCCTTGATGGACACGGACCTTCCTTCCACTGACATGTATTTTAGTTTCATTCAGAGAATGCACACATTGACTACTCAGTGTGCAATTACCGTGTGAATTATGTGCCCAATTTAACAGCAAAAGGTTAATCTATTTCACAGAAGGAAGTAGTAAAAGCAAAAATGGATGTTTACGTTTTGATTCTCACCCTAGGCTAATCAGGGACATTCAGTCTTAAATAACAAGGAATGAACAATAGCACTAATGTAACCTTGAATTATTATTTGCTCTAAAAATAGAATTATAACATGCACTCGAAGTTGAGCGTTTTGTATCTCCATCTTTCATTGTATGTAATCTCATTTATTTTAAATAATGGAAAGAAGAACTAAGGAACAGAAGATGGACTCATTAATAAAATTTAGAATCATCCCTAATTGGCAAAGGTGGTAGAGAAATGAAAGCACCACGGTGTGGCAGCTCTGGGAGTGCACTGGCTTCCTACAGAACAGAGCCCTGCCTATGCCGCGTGTGGTGGTGCCTTTCAGGGACCTCTGCAGCCAGGGCCAGGCAGCCTGGGTGATTGTCATGGCTCCAACACTGAGCAACTCTGCGTTCTTGGTCCCAAACTCCTTAATATCCACACCTCACTTTTCTTCTTTGTAAACTGAGATGGTCATAGCACCAGATCTCCCCGTGCTGTTAGGGTGAGATGAGTCAATGCAGGTAGAATCCCTCACAGGCTGCCTGGCACAGACATGCCAACTCTTGTTCCCATCACTGTTGTAGCTACCGGTGAGAGTGGTAGTGCTTGGTGAATTTGGAAGACTAGGCCTGGATTAAAAAATACTAATTCGGGTGTCCCAGAAGATTGTTATTACGGGTTCACTTACTATACAGTTTCATACTGGCCCATTACACAGTGGTTATAGCCAGGTTCTGGTCAAAATTTGGGCATGTAGGAAAACTCTGCGCTAAATGTACCACGTGAAGTTATAAGTGAAATAGTAGATATTTGTAATTTTGTTAAGCTTTTTCTGTATTTTCCCATATTCTACGAGTATATGTGCATTTATTCTACATTTATATTTTTTGAGCTTATAAGCCATTTTAGAAAATGCGTATGTTTTCAGTCCTGTCAAGGAAAGCTTTATGATAATGCTCAATAAGGGATAGGAAACAAGGAATAAATAACTTTTAAAGGCATCTTAAATTGTTTTACAGGCAGTAATGTATGTATAGACACACACCCTAAGCCACTGAACTGCTGAGTAGATTTGATTTAAGCCTTATTTCTGAATGATACTCACCTACAACACAAACTTACGTAATTTGGTGGGGTAGTTCAGATAATCTCATAAAAGACATTAAATTTTAAAAGTACTTAATATGGCTTTCTGGGACATGCTGGTGGCTCAGTGAATGGCTGGAGTGAGAGAGTCATTGAAAGGTCTTGATCTTTTATTTTTCAGCTTGACCATCTCTGCCGAGTGCCCCATGCAGCTTGAGGACTTCCCGATGGATGCGCACGCTTGCCCTCTGAAATTTGGCAGCTGTAAGTTGTTTTCACAAGTAAGAGCCTTGGACATATACTTTGGGGATCAATTCCACATTTATTCAGAAGAATTCAGGTTCTGCATATACATAAGCACCGTAGGATGCAGTCTGTTTAAGAAGCCTGGAGAGTGTTTTGCTCTCCCCAGACTAGCTTTCTTGTTTGTAAAATGGGGTCATTAACACCTGCCACACATCACAGATTAGGATAAACTATGACAATGCCAGTGACATCACTGAACAATCTGGGATGTGCCCCTCTGGGGGTGTTTCTCCTCAGATCTCCACCAGGCAGTTCTTTTTTGTTTTTGCATCTCAGACTACCGGTCACCTCGTCAATGGTGACCAGTACCCAGTACCCAGCCAGTGATATTTTTTATTTGCTGTAATCATTGCTGTGTTGACTCACTTCTTCTAGAATGTTTCATAAGAGTAACAGCCTCATCTGTCATGTTCATCGTCAGTGCTCACCCAGAACGCTCAGCATTTTAGGAAATTTGTGTTGCTTGAACAAATAAACAAATTATCTGTATCACAATACTATAGATATATACTTACACAATTCTAATAGGAATTCCTGAATTCCAGCCATTCCAGACAGAGGAATTGACAGTTGAGACAGTTGAAAAGTTCTGTGTCTTATGGGAAAATGTAATCTATTTTCTTTACTGTGACAATTAGAATGTTTTAAAATATTTTTGAAATATTTATTTCTCCAGATGTTAAATTTTGTTACACTTATTGTTTCAGCGTCATCCCCACATGTGAGATATTTGGAGCAGACTTGAATTTGATCTAGTTTCCATCTTTCTTTTTACTCTTCACTTGCACACATACTATATGAAGTTTTCACTTTGAAAGCACAATGTTCTCGTTGAGATGAAGCATGAAAACTATGGGTTTGAATCCTGGCTCTCCCACTCCTCTGCTGAGTAACTGTGGGCAAGTTAATTAGACTCTCTGAGCCTCTCTCCTCATTTGTAAAATAGATGAGAGCTGTTGTAATATGTTTGAAACTGGCAGAGTAACACCAGTTAAAGTGTTCAATAAATGCCCATCATCATCATTACTATAAAAGTTCATTATATTTATAGCTTCTTGACAGGATGCATGTCTCATCACTATAAATCATCTCTCTTTGAACATGTAATGCCTATGCAACTAAATTTTGTCTAATATTAATATTGCCACACTAGTTTCTTTAATTCTTGCCTGGGATATCTTCTATCCTTTTTTTTTTTTTTCTGTTTCCTGTTTTATTATATATCCAAGTTGAAAAGTTCTATGCCTTACTGGAAAATGTAATCCATTTTCCTTACTGTGAAAATTAGAATGTTTAAAAATATTTCTGAAATATTTATTTCTCCAAGTATTAATTTTTTTACACTTATTGTTTCAGTTATTTTTCCCTTCCTCTTTAAAAAGAAACATCACTTGTTGAAGAGACTATCTTTTCCTCATTTTTGTATTCTTGGCACTCTTGTCAAAGATCAGTTGACTGTGTATGCATGGATTGATTTCTGGACCTTCTATTTTGTTCCATTGGTCTCTATGTCTGTCTTTATGCCCATGCCATACTGTTTTAATTGCTGTAGCTTTGTAACATATTTTGGAATGCCTCCAGCTCTCTTTTTTTCCCAAGATTGTTTTGGATATTTGGGGATTTTTGTTATTTCATATGATTTTAAACATTGTTTTTTCTATTTCTATAAAAACTGCTGCTGGAATTTTGATGGGCATTGTATTGAATCTACAAATCACTTGGGGAGTGTGGACATTTTAATAACATTAAGTTTTTCATCCATGAATGAGTGGTGTATTTCCATTTGTTTGTGTTTTCTTTAATTTATTTCATCACTATTTTGTAGTTTTCAGTGTACAGATTTTTCAACTCCTTGGTTAAGTTCATTAATAAGTATTTTGTTCTATTTCATGCTATTTTAAGTGGGATTGTTTTTCTAATTTCTTGTTCAGATACTTCATTGTTAATATATAGAAATGGAACTGATTTTTGATGTTGATTTTGTATTGTGCAACTTTAATGAATTTATTGACTAGTTCTAACAGTCTTTTGGTGGAGTTTTTAGGGTTTTCTGTATGTAAGATCATGTCATCTATAGATAGGGAGAGTTTCACTTCTTCCTTTATGATTTGTATGTCTTTTAGTTCCTTTTTTTGTTGAATCATCCTGGATAGGTTCTAAAGTATTACACTGAATAGAGGTGGTAATGGTGGGTGGGCATCTTTGCCTTGTCCTGATGCTAGAGAAAAAGTTTTCAGTTTTCCACCATTGAGTATGCAATTCACTGTGAGATTTTCATATGTGGCATTTATCATATTGAGGTAATTTTTTGCTATTCCTTGTGTACCAAGAATTTTTATCATGAAAGGGTGTGGAATTTTGTCAAACACTTTTTCTGCATCTACTGAGATGATCAAATAATTTTGTTCTTCATTCTCTTAATTGTATTACATTTTGTTCTTCATTCTCTTAATTGTAATGTATTACATTAATTGATTTTCATGTGTTGGACCTTCTTAGCATCCCAGAGATAAATTTCGCTTGATATAAACCTCTTAATGTATTGTTGAATTCAGTTTGTTGAGACTTTATTGAGGAGGTTGGCATCTATATTCATCAAGGACATTGGCCTCTTGTTTTCTTTTCTTGGAATATTTTTGACTGCTTTTCATATAAGAGTAATGCAGGACTCATGAGTGTGAGTTTTGTTCCTCTTTAGTTGTTTTGAAGAATTTGAGAAGGATTGGATTGAATTCTTCCTTAAATGTTTGGTAGAATTCACTAGTGAACTATCTGGTCCTGGGCTTTTCTTTGTTGGGAGGTTTTGATTATAGATTCAACTTCCTTACTAGTTATTGATCTATTTAGACTTCCTATTTCTTCGTGATTCAGTCTTAGTAGATTGTATGTATCTAGGAATTTACCCATTTCTTCTAGATTATCCATTTTATTGGCATATAATTGTTCATTGTTGTCTTTTACAAATCTTTTCATTTCTGTGGCATCAGTTGCAATGTCTCCTTTTATTTCTAATTTATTTATTTGACTTTTCTTTTTTCTTAGTTTACATAAAAGTTTGTCAATTTTATTATTTTTTTCAAGGGACAAACTCTTTGCTGATTCTCTGATTCTTTTTTATTGTTTTTATATTCCTACTTCGTTTATTTCTGCTCTAATTATTATTTTCCTCCCTCTACTACATTCAGACTTAGTTTGTGCTTCATTTTCTAATTCCTTGAGGAGTTGTTTATAAATTTCCCTGTTGATATGCTGCATTTTCAGTTTTTGTCTGTTTCAAGATATCTTCTAAGTTCCCCTTTGATTTCTTCTTTGGCCCATTAGTTGTACAAATGTGTGTTGTTAAATTTCCACATATGTATGAATTTTCTAGTTTTTCTTCTGCTGTTGATTTCTGGTTTCATTCCATAGTGGTAGGAAATTTCTGTCTTCTTAAATTTATTACATTTGTTTTGTGACATAAAATGTGAATGTTCTGTGTGTGCTTTAGAAGAATGTGTATTCTGCTGCAGTTGAAGTGTTTTGTGTATGTCTGGTGTTGTTCCAGCCCACTGTACCTCTTTGTTGATGTTCTGTCTGGTTTTTCTATCCATAACTGAGAGAGAGGTATTGAAATCTCCTACTATTATTGCACTGCTATTTCTCCCTTCAGTCCTGTCAATGTTCGCATTATATTTTCAGTTGTTCTTACGTTGGGTGCATATTTACTTATAATTGTTATATCTCTCTGGTGAATCAATCTTTTTATCATTATATATTGTTCTTATCTCTTGTGACAGTTTTTAGCCTAAATTTATCTTGCCTTATGTAAATATAGCCACCCCTGCTCTCTTTTCATGGCCCTTTGTCATGAGATATCCTTTTCCATCCCTTCATTTTCAGTCTATGTGTGTCCTTAAATATACTGTAAGTTTCTTGTAGACAGAATAGAGTTGTGTAATCCCAGTACTTTGGGAGGCCGAGGTGAGTGGATCGCTTGAGCCCAGGAGTTCAAGACCAGCCTGGGCAATGTGAGAAAACACCATCTCTACAAAAAAAAAAAAAAAGTTTTAAATTAGCTGGACATGGTGGTGCATGCCTGTAGTCACAGCTACTTGGGAGGTGGAGGTAGAAGGCTCACCTGAACCTAGGAGGCAGAGGCTGAGGTAAGCAATATTTACCCCACTGCACTCCAACCTGGGCAATAGTGTGACACCCTGTCTCAAGAAAGAAAGAAAAAAAACCACAAAAAACAGAGTTGGATCTTGTTTTCTTATCCATTCAAACTCTCTTGTGTCTTTTGATTGAGGAGTTTAATTCATTTACATTTAAAGTAAATACTGATTGGGAAGGATTCACTATTGCCATTTTGGTAATTGTTTCTATTTGTCTTTTATTTCTATTGCTCCTCTTTAACTCTCCTGCTGTCTTTGTGCTTCATTAATTTTTTTTTTGTATTGATATGCTTTGATTCCTTTCTCTTCTTTTCTGTAACTTCCATAGTTATTAACTTTGTGGTTACTGTGTAGCTTACATAAAATATCTTAAACATGGCTGAGTGTGGCAGTTCACACCTGTAATTCCAGCACTTTGGGAGGCTGAGGCGAGCGGATCACGAGGTCAGGAGATCGAGACCATCCTGGCTAACAGTGAAACCCCATCTCTACTAAAAATATAGAAAAAAAATTAGCCAAGCGTGGTGGCAAGCACCTGTAGTCCCAGCTACTCAGGAAGCTGAGGCAGGAAAATGGCGTGAACGTGGGAGGTGGAGCTTGCAGTGAGCCAAGATCGCACCACTGCACTCTAGCCTCAGCGACAGAGCAAGACTCAATCTCAAAAAAAAAAAAAAACACCTTAAACGTGTAACAGTCTATCTTATGATAATATCTGAACTTCAATCACATATAAAGACTACACATTCACTACTATTTCCCACACACTTATTTACATCCATTTATATTGTGCATCATTAACATTTTTAGTTATAATTATTTCTAATACTTTTGCCTTTTGACTTTTATATGAGAATTAATAGTGACTTATTCATCATTGTTACAATAATACAGTATTCTTTATTTATCTGTGTATTTACCTTTCCCAACAAGTTTTATACTTTCTTATGCTATTGTGTTGCCATTTAGCATTCTTTTAACTTGAGAAAACTCTGTTTAGTATTTCTTGCAAGTCAGGTCTAGTGGCGATGTGTACTTTCTGCTTTTGTTTTTCTGGAAAAGTTTTTGTCTTGCCTTCATTTTTGAAGAAGAGTTCTTCCAGGTATACTTTTTTTTCAGCACTTTGAATATGTTTTATCATTCCCTGCTGTCCTGCAAGATTTCTGATGAAAGAAAACCACTCATAATCTTATGACATGACTATTTATAACAAGTGGCTTCTCTCTGGCAGCTTTGAAAATCTTTGTCTTTGACTTTTGACAATGTGTTTATAATGTGTCTTGGTGTGGATTTCTCTGGGTTTGCCTTATTTGGAATCCTCTGTACTTCCCAGATCTGTTTCTCTATTTCCTTTCCCAGATTTGGAAATTTTCAGCCATTATTTCTTTAAATAAGCTTTGTTGTTGTTGTTGTTGTTGTTGTTGTTCTTTCTCTCTCTCTCTTCTCCTTTTAAAACTCAGTATACTTATTAGTCACTTGATGGTGTCCCATAAGTCTCTTAAGCTTTCTTTTCTCTTCTTCGTTCTTCTTTTTGCTCCTCTGACTGAATAATTTCTGCTGACTTATCTTTAAATTCATTGATCTTTCCTTCTACTTGATCTAGTCTGCTGTTGAATCCCTCTGAAGAATTTTTCAATTCTGTTATTGTATTCTTTAGCTCCATGATTTCTTTCTGGTAATTTAAAAATATTTGCTGTCTTTTTATTGAAAATTCACTTTGCTCATATATTGTTTTCAGTAAGTATCTTTATAATGGTTATTTTAAATTCTCATCAGGTGAATTATATAACTCCATTTCATTAGGATCAGTTTCTGAAGATTCGTCTTGTTTCATTTTATTGAACATATATCCCTGTTCCTCATTTCTTTATATTCTGTATTTGGTGTGCACATTAAGTAAAACGTTCACCTCTCCCAATTTCACAAACTGGCATTGTACAGGGAAAGACCTTCACCAGTCCACCTTTGCCAGAGATCCTGGGGGCCTCTCCAACCTTGGCACTGGTCAAACTCACTTCCTTTATTCTAAGCAGCTCCTAGGCATCTAGGGTATCCTGGATCCCACTAGCACTCAGAAACAAGCAAGACTGAAACCAGTTAGTCGGACAGCCCTCAGAAAAGCTGTCTTTCCGTGTTTTCTGCATCAGGTCATATAATCATGTGAGTTTTCTTTAGCCAGTTAAAATGGTGGGTTACATTCCTGCCTTGCAGCCCTGGAATACACTTTATTTGGTTGTCACATATAATTATTTTTATGTATTGTTGAATTCAATTTGATAATATTTTGTAAATGAGTTTTTGCATATATATTCTTTTTTATAATATCTTTTGTTTTGGCGCCAGAGTAATCTTGGCTTCATAAAGTGGAAAGTATTCCCACCTATTTTATTTTCTAGAAAATACTGTATAGAATAGGTATTGATTAAGATATTTGTTACAATTCTTCATTGAAACCACCAGGGCTTGAAGGTAACTGTTTAGGGAGATATTTATGCTTTAAATTTTCTTAGTGTTTAAGACTGTTTGAATTGGGTACCTCTTATTAGGTGAGTTTGGGTAAATTGTGTTTTCTGAGAAATTGGTTCATTTTATCTAAGTTATATTAAATTTGTGTAGAGTTGTTCATAGTTGTTATATTACTGTCTTGATGTCTGCAGTGTCTGTAGTGTTATCTCTTATTTCTGATGTTGATAATTTGTGTCACTCTCTCAGCAAGATTGATAGAGGTTTGTCAGTTTTATTGATCTTATTATTATTTGTAGCTTTTTGTTTCATTGATTTCTCTATTGCTTTTCTATTTTTTATTTCACTGATTTCTGCTTTCATCTTTTTATTTTCTTTCTTTTGCTTGCTTTGCATTTAGTTCGCATTTCTTTTTTGTAGATTCTTAAGGTGGGAACTTAGGTTATTGATTTGAGATTTTTTCTCTTCTAATGTATGCATTTAATGCTATAAATGTTTCTATAGCACTGCCTTAACTGTTTTGCTCGAATTTTTAGTCATTGTATTTTCTTTTCATTCCATTAAATGTATTTCTAAATTTCCCTTAAGACTTTCCCTTTGACCCTCATATTGTTTAGATATATGTTATTTAGTTTCCAACTGTTTGTAGATTTTTCTGTTATCTTTCTGTCATTGACTTCTAGTTTAATTCCACCATATCCAGAGAATGCCCTCTGTATAATTCCAATTCTTTTAAATTTTTGAGGATTGTTTTATGCACAATATGGCCTCCCTGATATTTATTCTGTGAACATTTGAAAAGTATGTGTAGCTTGTGGTTGCTGGGTGGATTGTCTACAAATTTTGATTAGATTATCATGATTACGATGATGCTGAGTTCGCCTCTATCCTTGATGATTCTCTGTCTCATTGTTATGGATCAGTTTTTAAGAAAGGGGCCCTGAAATCTTTAGCTGTAATTGTCTGTTTGTCTATTTCCACTTTCAAGTTAATCAATTTTTGTTACACATGTTTTTTAGCTGTGTTATTTGGTGCATACACATATACAATTGTTGGTGTCTACTATTTAATATTTCTCTCTGTCTCTGGAAATTTTTCTCTGCTTTGAATTCCATATAACTCGATTCAATGTGGCCAGTCTTGCTCTCTTTTGATTAATATTTGAATGATAAATATTTTTTCATGTTTTTACTTTCAGCCTCTATATATCATTATATAAAAAGTGAATTTCTTGTAAATAGCATAGCTCAGATTTTTAAATTTACTTTCTCTATCTTTTAATTGATATATTTACACTCTTTATATTTAATGTAACTATTGAAATACTAAGGCTTAAATCTGCCATTTCTTTGGCTTTCTGCTTTTTCTGTGTTTTTATTTCTTTGTTTTCTTTTGTCTGTCTTACTGTGGACATTTTTTACTATTCCATTTTGATTTATTTATAATGTTATCATGTGCACATTGCTGTATAGCTTTTTCAGTGGTTCTTCTAGGTGTTACTTAATTAATTAGTTAATTAAAGAGATAGGGTCTTGCTTTGTTGCCCAGGCTGGAGTGCAATGGGGTGATCATAGCATACTGCAGCCTCAAACTCTTTGCCTCATGCAATCCTCTAGACTCAGCTTCCCAAAGTTCTGGGATTGTAGGCATGAGCCACTGTGCCTGGCCAGTATTACTTTATATATACAAAATTTATCACTGTCTACTGTATACTCATTTTGCCAGTTCAAGTGAAATATGAAAACCTTACCTCCCTTTACATCCCTTTATCTTTCTCTAATCCTAACACAGTTGCCTTAAACATTTCCTCTACATACATCTTGAACCACATCAGAGAGTGTTGCAATTTTTGCTTGAACTTTCAAACTTAATTTTGAAAACTCAATAGACAAAGGAAGTTTTATTATATTTATCCATATTTTTACTTACTGTGTTCTTTTTTTCTTTCTCAGTGTTCCAAGATTCATTCTTTTATGGTTATCTTTCTGTTAAGCAAACTTTCTCTAACCATTATTTCAGGGTAGGTGTGCTGGCAATAAATTGTCTTAGTTTTTATTCATCTAAGCATGTCTTGACTTCCGCCCTTGATTACTGAAGGATATTTCACTGGATATAGGATTAAGCTTTGACAGTTCTTTTGGCACTTGAAAAATGTGCCACTTCCTTCTTGCCTCCAGGTTTCTGATGAGAAATCTGCTGTCTTTCAAATCTTTTTTTCTTTTTAAGTAAGGTCTCGTTTCTGCCTTGTTACCTTAAAGACTTGTTTTTTCTTTGTTTTTAGTGTTCAGAAGTTTGACTATGATGTTTATTGGTATAGGCATATGATATTTATAGGTTTATTGGTCTACATCAATAACCTTTCTGGTGTGCTTGTTTGTTTCTGTAGGTTTCGGTCAAGTTTGGGAAGTTTTATGAATTAATTATTGGAACACTCTTTCTGACCCAGCCTGTTTCTGTTCTTCCCTGACCTCCAAGACATGGATCTTAGCTCTTTTCTTATACTCTCACAAGTACTTGAGGACCTTTTCATTTTCATCTATTTTCTTTCTGTTTTACAGATTGGACAATTTCTGTTGTTCTCTCTTCAATTCTCTGATTTTTTCCTTTTTCCCCTCCATCTTATTTTGTTCCTCTAAGGAAGTTTTTATCATGGATATTTTATTTTTTAATTCTGAAACTTCCTTTTTTTTTTTCCTATAGCTTCTGTTTCTGTGTTGAGACTTTCAGTTTTTCAAAAGTTTGTGGCAAGCATGTTTGTACTTGGTTGTTGCATCATTTTACAATGGCTGCTTTAAAAACGCCTTTGTCCAGTAATTCTGACATCTCTGTCATCTCTGCTTTGGCATCCATTGATTTATTTTTATTCAGTTTGATCTCCCTCACTCTTGGTTTGACGAATAATTTTCTATCATAACCTGGTTATTCTGTATGTTATAATACAAGGCTTTTTTTTTTTTTTTTCTCTCACTATTTTGTCAGGGGAAGGTGTGGTACAGCCTCATTACCACTGGTTCAGGGTGAAATCAGGTTCCAGCTTAGCCTCTGTTGATCCAAGAGTGCCTGGGGTTCCTTGTTAATGCTGGTGCGTACAGGACTTCCAGATCCATGCTAGGCTTCTACTGATACTTCCCTAGATGAGAGGAGCTGGGGTGACTTGTCACTTTCCCACAGCTTCCACTGACACCATATGCATGGCCTCATTACTGCCAAGCGGTGGAGAAAATTTGGAACATCTACTAATCCTTTGACATGATTCCCATAAAAAGCAGGAGGGAGTTGCACCTACTGGTTTAGATGAAACTCCAGGCTTCCCACATGGCTTTTATTATCACTGGGGGATGGGATGGGCCTCATTGCAGCTTGGCAGGAATGAGTGTCCTGGCCCCCTTACTATGTGACCTTCTCTGGTGTCACGCCATCAGTGAGTTGGGCACCTGGTGAGGGCAGGAGTCTTAGCTGTCTGTTCAGCATTTGCTAGCCTGGAATGGAGTAGGGCCACGGTTTTTTCTGGGATGCTTGGTTGGAGTACATTGGTCAGTGTCTAAAAGTTTCTTGTCCTACTAGGTTGCACCCTTTCTGGTCCTGTGGTTAGATCACACAGGCGTCAGTTTTTGTTTGTCTGGCCCATTGGTGTTTCCAAGTTGCCAGTTTCTTTAGCTTCCAAACCTGGGATGTGTAAGACAGGAAGAAAACCAAACAGCCACCACTGGGCCATCCCTTTCATCTCAAGGCCTATCTGCCTGCTTCTTTCTACCATTCAGATTTTTCCTACATTTATTTTATATATAATATGCACTTTTATTTATAAATATAAAATATGATATTTATTTTTAGTGGGAAGAGTAGAGGAAAATGCATTTTCATCTTTCTGAAAGTGGCAATCCCCCTAGATTTGTTTTCATTTTAATTTATACTTCTTGTGGTTTACTGAGCCTCTTGACTCTAAATTTGTCTTTCACCAAATTTGAGGCATTTTGACCATTATTTCTTCTAATATTTTTTTTTTCTGTCTCATCTTCTTTCTCTTTTTTATCTGAGGTTCTAATCACATGTACTGTTCCTTTTGGTGTAATCCTATAGGTCACTAGGGGTGTGTTCGTGTCTTTAACCATTGTCTTCCCTCTCTATTTTTTATATTGGGTAATTTATATTTAGTGCCTGAAGTTCACTGACTCTTTCTTCAGTCATTTCCAATCTGCTCTTAAGCCTAAACAGTAAATTCATTATTCAGTATATAATATGTATCAGGTTTAGAATATGTATTGGATTCTTTTAAAGTTTCAATTTCTCTACTAGGATTTACTGTTAGTTTTTTATTACAGCAATTTTTTATTATAAAGCATTACGTATTCTCTTCTGTATTCTGAAGCATATTTATAATCGCTACTTTGAAATTCTTATATGCTAAATCCATCATCTGAATCCTGTTGGGATGAGTCTGCACTGACTGCATTTTCTCTTCAGCATAGGTCCTTTTTTCCTTTTTCTTTTACGTATAATAATTTTGAATTGTCTCCTGGATATTTTATTGTTACATTGCACAGGCTCTGGATTCTGTTAAATTTAAAGTGTTCATTTTATTTATTTGTTTTTAAGCCAGTTAACTTGGCTGAGTGTGAACTCCCAGCTCTGTCTTTCCTGTGGCAGGTAAGCCCTGAAACACGGGTAGTTCTTGCTCTGGAGTTGGGCTAGTAGAGGCTTATGCTCCCTGCATGCATATGCATAACTGAGAGGCGAGTTAGAGATCTGGGGAGAGATTGTGTACATCTGTATACATCACTGTGGGCCTCCCTTGTGGCTCTTTTCCTTCTAGGATTTTGCACCTCACTCTCCAGCTGCTGCTTTGATAGTTCCAGCCTCTTCTTTAGGTTCTTCAAGCTAGGGAGACGCCGGGGTCCTATCTGAGCATCAGCTGCCTTACAGCGCTGACCCACAGCATCTTAAGTGAAAAGCCGTTCCTTCGTCTAAGTGGCAACTCCCGTCCGTTTCTTCTTGTCTTTGCGTCTTTCCGGGGCTTTCAGGGAATAGTTTTTAATCTGACATCCAGAGATAATGGATGTTACCTAATAGCAGGCGTTCTGCCATTCCTGGACGCAGAAACTGTTTTGATTTCAAGAATTTCGTTTTATATTACTTCCATCATTACAAAGAGAGTTTCGGAATTAGGAGATGAAGTATACGTGATGAGCCAAAAGTTAGGTTAGATGGAAATAATTCAACTTTTTCAAACTATGATCTTTAAATGTATACAGGGATTAAGATATACATTTATTTGAGGGGGCTAGTATGATGGAAAGGGACTATCTCTGGGATTTATTGAAATCATTTGCTCCCATTGGGTGGCTGGGGACATCATTACTTGGAACAAAGGACCGTCTGAAGATCCCTGAGGCCGTTCATTTGGGAATCACTGATTGATGTCTTTGAAAGAAAATTACTTGTTTACATCCTCAGAGGAAGTGGAGTTGTACAACTTGAAATTATGCCACTTTTTGTATATGAAAATTATGCTTTTGATGTGATCAAAAACAAAACACTCAAAGTCAAAGATGATTATCTTTTTGATCATTGGTTAAGTTCTAGTCAGCGTGATGCCCAGATGTAATGCTCATGGTGAGCAGGGCAGGTAGCACAAAAGTAAGTTTTGGTAAAGAGAAACTACGTGACGACCCGATTATTTCCTAAATTATCATATTTAACAACGAACCAACTAGAATTAAATCATTTATCACACTCAAAGCTAAAATACTCATTCAATGAGAACTCTTCACTTTCTATATTCAATCACATAAAATAAGATTTATATTATATAGAAGAAATAAAACCAATAGAAGTGCTTCTTGAACTCAGTAGGAATTTTGAACTCTTATGTCAAATTTATTTTTATCTGCCTGCTACTT
Organism: Chlorocebus sabaeus; assembly: GCF_047675955.1. Lineage (NCBI taxonomy): Eukaryota > Metazoa > Chordata > Mammalia > Primates > Cercopithecidae > Chlorocebus > Chlorocebus sabaeus. Next base: position 1,811,640 of record NC_132929.1, on the reverse strand, counting down.
TTTTTTCTTTTTTGAGACGGAGTCTCGCACTGTCACCCTGGCTGGAGTGCAGCGGTGTGATCTCTGCTCACTGCAGCCTCTCCTTCCTGGGTTCAAGGGATTCTCCTGCCTCAGCCTCCCAACTAGCTGGGATTACAGGTGCCCGCCACCATGCCCAGCTAATTTTTTGTTTGTTTGTTTGTATTTTTAGTAGAGTCAGGGTTTCACTATGTTGGGCAGCCTGGTCTTGAACTCCTGACCTCGTGATCTACCCACCTTGGCCTCTCAAAGTGCTGGGATTTCAGGTTTGCATCACTGCGCCCAGCCTATCTGCCTGCTATTAAGATTGATTTGATTTGCTTCAGAGGTTGATAATTCATTTATATTTACTGTTAATATTATTACTATGAAAAACAAGAATGATTTTATTCATATGTCATGTATTGTGTGTATACTGTTGACCAAGAGCTAGAAAACTGTACACACTTCACCTTCCCTCAGTTATATGATTTCAACTCAGTACATGATAATTTTAAGAGAAGAATTGCTATTTGCAACAAAGATTTTTCTTTCTTGTCTTTCATCTTTTCGATTTACTAAAAATAGATGCTTGGCCAACTTGTTCACTTATACCATTGGCATCTGAGCATGCAGAGGCTAAATGTGATAGTATAATGAGTTTCAAATTACTCAATTCAACAGTTCTCTGCTATTAGGAGACAAAGGAACGCAATATGTGTCATTATTCTAATGAGCCACGTGCTTCGGTTTCTCTAATGCAGAGCTGAATTAACAGACATTTCTGTTATTGCTATCTCTACGCTCAAGAATGCCAGCAAGTCTTGAAATTAGTCTCAGCTTACAAAAGGATGTTTCTCAGTCCATAAGGAAATTCCTTAAAGATAATGGCATGGTGTCCATTTGGAAGCAAATACTTAAACATGACAAGACTATTTAGGAAAAGAATATATTTAGCCTATGTCATTCATTTTATTTGTGGAGTGATTCATTAAATATTAGCTTAAGTCATGAGATGACATCTGGATTCACGAAAATACATACTAAATTAGAACTAGAAGCTTCTTTGGTAGTTATCCAGTGGAGAGAATTTCAGGAAATGAGGGGTGAATCTCACTGGAGTGAGCTGCTATTCCATTCAGACACATGAATTATGCCTGCTGTTGCATTCATCATCCCCAGTTTCTACTGACTCAGGATGAGCGTGGATGACCCAGAACTCAGGTTTCTGAGTACCTCGTGTGAACGTGTTACAGTCTCAACACTTGTAGAAACACACTGAAGTTTGAACTGTGTGGTGTCTGAATTTAGATTGTTTCAACAATCACGTTGATGTGCTAGTTACCCTTGGTTGTCACTGGAATCTGAATGTTTGTCTCCTCCCCAAATCATGTGTTGAAACCCAATCCCCAGTGTATGAAGAAGTGTGGCCCTTACAAGGTGATTAGGACGTGAGGGTGGGGTCCTCCTGCGTGGGATTAGTGCTTTTATAAAAGAGGCCCGGAGAGCTCTCCCGTCCCTTCTGCCATGTGAGGACAATGAGAAGGCACCCGAGCAGACTAAGACAGTTACCATCTAAGAGGTACTCTGAGTGTTGCTTTAGTCTGGTCTGGCTGTTATAACAGAATACCGTAAATTGAGGGACTTAAAAACACCAGAAACATTTCTCACAGTTCCAGAGGCTGGGAGGTTTTGGATCAAGTTGCCAACAGTTTCAGTGTCTGGTGAGGGCCTGCTTCCTGGTTAAGACAGCACCATCTCGCTGCGCCCTCACATGGTGGAATTCCCAGGGGCACCTTTTATAAGGGCACTAATCCCATTCATGAGGGCTCCATCCTTATAACCTAATCACCTCCGAACGCCCCACCTGCTAACACCATCATCTTGCGGCTGAGGGTTTCAACATATGAATTTTGGGGGGACACAGTTATTTAGTCTATCACATTCTTCCCTTGGACACCCAACATTCATGCTCTTCTCACATGGTTTCAATCCAAAAGTCTAAAGCCCAAAGTCTTAGCTGAATGTCATCTAAACCAGATATGGGTGAGACCCAAAGTACGCTTTATCTTTGGGCAGAATTCTTTTCAAGCTGTGAAACTGTGACCAGACAAGTTGTATGCTTCCAAATATAATGGGGGCAGGCACAGGATAGACATTCCCATTCCAAAAGGAAGAAGTGAGAAGGAAGAAGGGAGGGAGAGGTACAGAGAAAGACCAGAAGCCAGCAGGACAAGTTCCATCAGACCTTAAAGCTTGAGAATAGCCCTCCTTGGCCCACGCTCTGCCCTGCAGACCCATGGGGAAAGAGGTCCCTGTCTTCCAGTCACACTGGGGCAGCAGCTGTGTCCCAGCACTTTTGCCAGGCAAGGATTGGGCTGTATGACTTTGGGGATCCCCTGCCCCTGTAGCAGCTTGTGCCTGTGCCTGTGCCCCACAGCTCTCTGGGACTGGCGTTCTAATGGCTGTGCTTGGTACCCCGGTGCTTTGAAATCTAGGTGGAGGCCATCGTGCCCCCTCTGCTCTGTTGAGTGCAGCCGTCACCACAACAGGGTCCCCAAGAACCCCTGCTGGGGTGGCTGAGGAGTGTGGTGCTGGAGAGTAGGGAGCGGAGCCCAAGAGGTAAGGCAGTGCGCAGCAGGGCAGGGCAGGGCGCCTCTCCGTCCTGCAGATACCAGCATCCCTCCTTTGCCTTCTCCCATTGTCTTGCACAGCAGCTCCTGGCTTCAGGTGGGATGGCTGACTAATGAATGTCTTTATTAAATGGTCCTTTGGCCACACCCCACCCCTGGTATTCTCTCCCAAACAGGCTTTCTCGTTCCTTTCAAAATAGATAGGTTGAACATTTCCCAAATCTTTAAATTCTGCTTCCCTTTTTTTTTTTTTTTTTTTTTTTTTTTTGTCTTTTGTTGTTGTTTTTTGAGACAGAGTTTCACTCTTGTGACCCCGGCTGGAGTGCAATGGCATGATCACTGCAACCTCCACCTCCCAGGTTCAAGCGATTCTCCTGCTTCAGCCTCCTGAGTAGCTGAGATTACAGGTGCCCACCACTATGCCTGGCTAATTTTTGCATTTTTAGTAGAGAAGGGGTTTCACCATATTGGCCAAGCTGGTCACAAACTCCTGACCTCAGGTGATCCGCCCACCTCGGCCTCCCAAAGTGCTGGGATTACAGGCGTGAGCCACCATGCCCGGCCTGCTTCCTTCTTAACTAACAATTCCATCTTTAAGTCATTTCCCTCTTCTCCCATTTTACAATAAACTATTAGAGAAACAGGCCACTTCAACACTTTGTTTAGCGTATTTCCTCAGCCAATTTTCAACTTCATTACTCCCAGTTTCACCTTCCACAAAAACTGTGAACAGAACATGAACATGGTGCATTCAAGCTCTCTGCCACTTGGTAACGAGGATCACCTGTCCTCCGGCTTCCAGTAACATGTTTCTCATTTTTTATCTGAGACCTCATTGGAATGACCTTTACTGTCCATATTCCAACCAACATTCTGCTCAGGATTACTTAGATATTCTCAAAGAAAATGGAGACTTTCTCTACAACTCTCGTCCTTTCTTCCTGGGCCCTCACCAGAGTTGCTGTAAACAGTCCGTTCATGAAAATGTGGGCTTCTTCTAGCACACATCTCTTCCAGCCTCTACCCGTAACCTGGTCCCAAGGCCACTTCCACATTTTGAGGTATTTGTTACAGCAGCACCCCACTCTTAGTGCCAATTTCTTTTTCTTTCCTTCTTCTTTTTTTTGAGACATAGTCTCACTCTGTTGCTCAGGCTGGAGTGCGGCGGCATGATCTTGGCTCACTGCAACCTCCACCTCCCAGGTTCAAGCAATTCTCCTGCCTCAGCCTCCCAAGTAGCTGGGATTACAGGCACCTGCCACAATGCCCAGCTAATTTTTGTATTTTTTTGGTAGAAACGGGGTTTCACCATCTTGGCCAGGCTGGTCTCGAACTCCTGACCTCAAGTGATCACCGCGGCCTCCCAGAGTGCTGGGATTACAGGTGCTAGCCACCGTGCCCGCCGCCAATTTCTATCTGAGTTCATTCAGGCTGCTATAACAGAATACCAAATGTTGGGTAACTCATACATAACAGGAATGTGTTTCTCACAGTTCTGCAGGCTGAGAAGTTCAAGACCAAGGTGCTAGCAGATTTGATGTCTGATCAGAGTCTGCTTCCTGGTTCACAGACAGCCATGTTCTCATTGTGCCCTCACATGGTGGTAGGAGTGAGGGGTCTCTCTGAGACCTCTTTTATGAGGCCTCCCGCTTCATGACCTCATCGCCTCCCAAAGGATCTTACGACCAATCCCATTTAGGATTAGATTTTAACATAAGAATTTTGTGAAAGACACAAACATTCATTCTATAGCAGGTGTGTTAAGCATTCAGCACTCAGCTAGGTGCAGTGAGGAACACAGAAGCGTGAACCATGGTCTGTTTCCAAGGAGCTCATTATGGGCACATTTGGAAAATTGGGTTAAATGCCTTTGTGCAGTTGAAACCATTTGGAATTCATAGATGGGAATATTTATTATGAGGACCATGCTTTGAGCTGAACGTGGTAGGACTGGAATAGAAAGAGGTATAACGGAAAACAGAACAAAACACAAATGACCACCAATCAGTTGTCAAGGTATTGAAACAAAAGAGGAGCCTCATCTGGAGAAATGACAGGGTAGCATTACCACTCAAACAGGAAGGGTCTTAAATATGAAAGAGTCAAAGTACAGGCAGGATATACAGAAAAATGAGAGTGTACCCCTGCCTTACACCTTATACAAAAATCAAATCAAGATGGATTAAAGACTTAAATGTAAAACTCAAAACTATAAAAACCCTAGAAGAAAATCTAGGCAATGCTATTCAGGATATAGGCATGGGCAAAGATTTTATGACAAAAATGTCAAAAGCAGTTTCAAAAAATGCAACAATTGACAAATGGGATCTAATTAAACTAAAGAGCTTCTGCACAGCAAAAGACACTATCATCAGTGTGAACAGACAGCCTACAGAATGGGAGAACATTTTTGCAAGTTATCCATCTGACAATTGTCTAATATCCAGAATCTACAAGGAACTAAACAAATTTACAAGGAAAAAACAACCCCATTAAAAAGTGGGCAAAGGACAGGAACAGATAATTCTCAAAAGAAGACATTCATGCAGCCAACAAACGTGAAAAAAGCTTAACATCACTGATCATTAGTGAAATGCAAATTAAAACCACGATGAGATACCATCTCATACCAGTCGGAATGGTGACTATTACAAAGTCAAGAAACAACAGATGCTGGCGAGACTGTGGAGAAACAGGAACACTTTTACACTCTTGGTGGGAAGGTAAATTAGTTCAGCCATTGTGGAAGACAGTGTGGTGATTCCTCAAAGACCTAGAACTAGAAATACCATTTGACCCAGCAATCCCATAACTGGGTATATACAAAGGAATATAAATCATTCTATTATAAAGATAGATGCATGCATATGTTCATTGCAGCACTATTCACAATAGCAAAGGCATGGAATCAACCCAAATGCCCATCAGTGATAGACTGGATAAGGAAAACGTGGTACATATACACCATGGAATACTGTGCAGCCATAAAAAGGAACAAGATCATGTCCTTTGCTGAAACCATCATCCTCAGCAAACTAACACAGGAACAGAAAATTAAACACTGCATGTTCTCACTTATAAGTGGGAGCTGAACAATGAGAACAGATGGACACAGGGTGGGGAATAACACACATTGAGGCCTGTGGCAGAGTAGTGTGGGGAGGGAAAGCATCAGGAGAATTAGCTAATGAATGCTGGGCTTAATACCTAGGTGATGAGTTGATAGATGCAGCAAACCACCATGGCACGCGTGTACCTTTGTAACAAACATGCACATCCTGCACATGTATCCCGGAACTTAAAAAAAAAAAAAAAAGTAGCAGGCAGGGTGAGTGATGTTTGTTGAAGCAGAGGAAGAATACGCAAAAATCACTATTTGTGGAGCTGAAACCAAAAGCTGGGAATTCCCGTGAAGTCTTTAGAAGTGAGGGAGCAGAGAGCAGGGTGGTGGCCAGATATGAAAAGTGGATGTAGAGGGGAAAAGAGGGATGTAATTCAAAGACAGCCGCTCGATTTTAAGATCAGATGACTTGGGAAATACCGCTTTCCATGAGGAAATTGGAAATAATTGGAAGGAGCTGGTGAATTGAAGGTAAAAAAGCCAATCGGCGTATGAGGGAGGGGTAAGCAATTGTTACATGAAGGATTTCTTCCTAAACACTGCTGGCCTCCTGCCTTGCTTCTCACTGCTGTCTGCAAGGCAGACAGTCTTCTCTGCTGGCAGAGCGACGGTTCTTTTTCTTCTTTCCTGATCTGGGCCCATTAAGTTCATAAACGGTAACAGCATGGTCTCTGACTCTCTCCCTGTCAGGCCAGTCGTGACCATGACCCTATGTGATTCTGCAGGGTCTTACTGTGGCACGGTGATGAGAGCGTATCTTCATTGGTACCTGGGCAGACATGTTATCTGTTCATCCCCATTGGCTTATTCCTCTTACCTCCCATTTGATCTTAAGCAAGGCAAAGGGTGTGGCCAAACCCCACTGATGTCATTTTTACTGTCAAATTTAAAGCAGAGATATTGGATATCCAGTAGGGCATCAGAGATAACATGTCTTTATCCGTTTGTGTTTTTCAAAGTTTTGCAATTGACGTGTTAGGTGCTGACCTGTTGTTCAGCTCAGGAGGCTGCAGATGGTCTCACTGGGGTGCTGTGACAAGGTCTTGTGCTGTTGTTATTCTGCTCATTCCCGCCCAGGCTTTCAAAGAGAGGGGAGGCCGAGGCGGGTGTATTGCTTGAGGCCAGGACTTCAAGACCAGCCTGGCCAACATGGCAAAACCTGTCTCTACAAAATATACAAAATGATCCGGGCATGGTGGCATGTGCCTGTAATCCCAGCTACTCAGAAGGCTGAGGTGGGAGAATCACTTGAACCCAGGAGACAGAGGTTGCAGTGAGCCAGGATCGTGCCACTGCACTCCAGCCTGGGCGATAGAGAGAGACTGTCTAAAAAAGGAAAGAAAAGAAAAGAAAAAGAAAGAAAGAATGGGAAGCCTAGAGATATGAGTTTAGATAACTCAAACCCTGTACATTTTCAAATCCCAAAAATTCTAAGAACCTGTTACATTCTAATCTGCATTGTCGTAGGCAGCGAACACACAGAGTCACACAGTTGCCTCAGCTTACCAGAGACTCACAAACTGAGTTTGCTTTGGACCAACAATAAGAAAGTAAATTAAAGTAAAAAGACCTTTTCGGATTTGACACCAAGCAAAAATCATTGCCCACACGGTTATGTCCGTTATAGCTGCTGTTGATGACGTACCTGTTGTGAGTCAGGTGTGTGCTACTCGACATTCACATACCCACTTGTCATGAACTAGTGAACTAGCAGATGGAGGTTATTTTGCCCAATCTACAGATGGGGAAATTGAGGCCGAGAGCGCAAAGAGGTTGCTCAAGGCCACCCTAGTAGTGAGTGTGAGGCCCACGCTGCCTTACTTCCTTTGTAGTTATTCAGAAGACCCACGGTTTCTGAAAGACCTCGAGAATTTGCGCCACTGCTACCTCCCAGTCAGGATTCGCAAGGCTAGGAGAGGACAGGCAGGGTCAACCCAGGGGAAGAAGCCTTGAGGAAATCGGTAATGAATTTCCAAGTTCGATACGAGTGAAAATGTTTCAGACCGTCTGGCCTGGCTCTGCTGATGTGTGGTCAGAGGCGGGTGAGCTCTATGTTTTCCAGGGCTCTAAATCAAGACAAATGCTGGCACTGCAACCCTGATTGCCTCATTTACTCTTGTCCCCGCAAAAAGATTGAACGCCACACTGCTGACACAGAGAAGGAATTTAGTGTTGGTTGCTGAACAGTGGAGCTGAAATGGACACGAGAGGTCATTTATTCCCAGCCTTAATGTGATGAGGAGAGCAGAACTTGGTGATGTCAGCTGACGCACTGCAACCACATTGTCTCTTGCTGCTGTCATTATTCATGCTATTGGCATCATCAATATCCATAGGCCATTTAATAGTCACTAGTAGTTTGAAAAACAAGATCATGTGAATCATGATGATGCTTTATATGTCACTCAGTGATTCTAGGTATCTTTCACTCTTCAATGATAATTTCACTGGATTCACTGGTAAGGATTATCATCCAAGCTCTGCCCCCTAACTGTGGAGAAAGGGACTCACGGGATTTGCTCCCAGCAAGGCCTCAGGTCAGGCTGGCCTCGGCCCCAGCTGGCCTCCCCACAGCTCTCCCTGCTGGCAGTGCTCAGGCACGTGCCCCTGGTCCCGGGTTAGTATGCCACTTGGCCTTGAGCCCAGGAGGAGCCACCAATGACTGTATGCCGTCCCCAGTCCCACTGAGGAAAGTGATGGGTGGGCCGCAGCCTCCACACTCCACGAATCCCATCGAGTCTCACGTCCTCAGCCTGCCTCCCTCCAGGCCTTCGCAGGAGGCACCTCCACCCTCAGACCTCTACCACTCCCAGAGGACCCCATGTCCTCCTCCCTGCATCTCTCCTTCTCTTCCCTCCCTGCTTCCCTTTCGTCCTTGAGCAGATTTGGCACTGAGTTGTCAGCTCGTCATCAGCTGATGAGGGAAGCACTGTTTCCTGTGCTCTGCACGCTGTTTAGATGAACGTTTGTGTTCTCAGGTGGCCCCTGATATGGTTTGGCTCTGTGTCCCCACCCAGATCTCACCTTGGATTATAATAATCCCTACATGTCAAGGGCGGGACTAGTAGAGGTAATTGGATTATGGGGGCAATTCCTCCATGCTGTTCTTGTGATAGTGAATGAGTCTCATGAGATCTAATGGTTTTATAAGCGTCTGGCGTTTCCCCTGCTGGCACTCCTCTCTCCTGCCACCCCGTGAAGAGATGCCTTCTGCCATGATTGTAAGTTTCCTGAGGCCTCCCCAGCCATGTGGAACTGTGAGTCCATTCAACCTCTTTTCTTGATAAATTACCCAGTCTTGGGTATTTCTTCATAGCAGCATGAGAACGGACTAATACAGTCCCTGACTGTCAGAACTGCCCTAAGCTTTGGGCTCCTTTGCAAGCTTCCAGATTCATATATTCTAGCCTAGTCACATCTTCTAGAGGCTGCCCACTCTCTGTGGCTTATGGCCCCCCTTACCCCGTCCTCAAGCCAGCAGCGGTGAGTGGAGCCCTTTTGTCATGCTTCTAATCGCTCTGATTAGGGAAGTTCTCTGTTTTTAAGGGGGCAAGTGACTAGATTGCACCCCCTGGGAAAATCATATATAATCTTCTGATATTAAGGTCCAGAACCTGAATTCCATGTGCATAGTGTCTTTTGCCAAGTAAGGTACCATATTCACAGGTGTGACACCAGGGGTGCAGGTCCTGCTTGCCACAGCACCTTCATACCCAGGATGGCATGGACAGCAGGTGCCTGTTGGAGAGTGGAAGGCTTGGAGTAGGGAATGCGGCCGGGTGCTGCTTCAGGCACTCCGTGCTTGTAAATCTTGATGTAGGTCATGCAGTCATAGCCGGAGCCCTCAGACATGGTTGCTGTTTTAATCCCATTCTATGGTGAAGGCACTGAGGCACAGAGAATAAGTGACCTGACAAAGTCACAGGGCTGGAGGGACCCAGGCAGTCTGGTCTCAGAGCCCACATTCTCACCTGCTGCGCCATCGTGCGCTCTGCAGAGAAGCACACACGCACCAGGAAGTGCCAGACAGCAGCCTGGCACCCAGGCCTTTAGACATGGGAAGAAGCTGAACTGCAGTGTCATCTGCCCTGGTCCAGCCACCCTATGCATTCTTGAGGTCGTGGAACCTTGACTTTTCAAACGTTCTCATCCTCTCTCTTGCTACTTTAGTAAAAGCTTCTGTGTTCCCCAGGCTGGGAATGATTTCATGTTTATGTCACTTTCTGCCCCCTCCTCATACAGATGCCTACCCTAATTCTGAAGTCGTCTATGTCTGGACCAACGGCTCCACCAAGTCTGTGGTGGTGGCGGAAGATGGCTCCAGACTGAACCAGTACCACCTGATGGGCCAGACGGTGGGCACCGAGAACATCAGCACCAGCACAGGTGAGGGCTCCCAGGTGCACTCCGGCCACCACACCCTCGGAGAGCTCGCTGCTCCCAGCACCCCTCTGCAGGGCCCACGTGGGAGGTGGCACAGCAGCCAAGCACACCCTGTCCTGGACAGCTGTGCTCTCCCTGGGCCACAGCTGTGTGAGAGCTGGCCAAGGGAGTCCTCCCAGCCCGCCCCTCCCTGCAGCAGCACACAGAGGCACCAGCTGTGGCCGGCAGTTGCAGTGGACCTGCTTATATAACACACCCCTAAGCAGGAAAGGCAGACAGCTTCCTACAAATACCCCCAGTTACCTGCTGCCCCACCTCCTACTTTAAACAGCGCAGAGATTTCCCTGGAGTTGAAGTTGGGAAAGCACAACCAGGCAGCCTACAAAGAAGAGCTGAAATGTACACGCAGGAAGCAGACACTCTCAATGCCAAGTGCCCTGGGCTGGCCTGAGCCCTGCAGGGTCAATATCCCAGCCTGGCTTCCCCTGACACAAAGTTGGTGGGGAGACCAAAGGAACAGGATACATTGCATCTCCAGAGCCTGCAAGTTCTGTGGCCAGATACCTCCAGGGCAGGCAGGCCCAGCCATAGGGGTCAAGGTCATCAGAGAGTGCCGTGAGCAAAGGAGGGGGTTTTGAGCTCCAAAGAGCTTCTGCAGCCTTGGAGAAAAGCCTAAAGGGAGGCAGGGAGCCCTGATGGCAGAATGAGCTCTAAGCCCCAGAGGATATTTTCAGGGGAGCGCTCTGTCAGCACGGCTGATTGTCAGCACGGCTGATTGTCAGCACCGCTATCCTTGCAGCTGGCCGAGCACACAGGCCGTTTAGTGCATAGCCTGTTCTGGGTGCACACACAGGCAGTCAGCACCCTGCTGACCCACAGGCCTGCGCACTGGGCATCCCTGGGGGATATGAGAGTCTGGGAGGATGGCTTCACCATTTGGTTACCACACTAAAGGGAAAGGCAGAGGGAATGGGCCGGTTTTATGGAAACCAGTGGAAGGTAGTGTAGCAAGAGTTTGGTGTAAGCAATTGCGATGCTGAGGGAGGATATTCCAGTTTGGAACTGTTTCATATAGTTCTTTGAATATTAATAACTGGGATTTCTACTCCTATTTGCATTCTACAATCTTTTAAAACAAACACGATCGAATTTTCCTACCCTCAACTCAAAAATATAACAAAATGAAAAGAACTACCAGCAAAAGAATTAGAAGTAGGAGAGTAGTTTCAAGCCCTACTGTAAAACAGAATGCCATTTCACTTCTTCAAGTGCTAAGGAGACACAGACTTGGATCACTGGTAGAGATCCAGTCCTTGCTACCAACATACCCTTTGCCTCTTCTTTGCCCATTTCTCTCTCTGGTCTTCGAGCCGGCTCTGCTCCCTCACCTGCTGCGGACTACGGGAAAAGTGCACCTTTGCATTGCTGGCCTGTCCAGGCACCGCTGAGATTGTTGGCTCCTCTTGTGTTAGACGGCAGATTTTGCCACATGTGATTGCTATGGTTCCTTCATCTCCTACATACGACATGTTTTGAGTTGACACTCAGTGAAGCAGCCACAGTGGGCCTTGTTGAGCTGTGGGCTTCCATCCCAATAGTAAACACTGCAACTGTGATGTCAGACTCTAATGTCCCAACATGCAGTCCCAGCAGCCGCAGACCACTACTGTAACAGACCGGGGCCTGCGCTGATGGAGCCCCCAAGCCTATTCTCCCCACGTTCACGGTGCATCGCAGCTCTCTGGCCACACCATCCACTCCTCGCAATTCAGCCAAAGTTTTTTGAATTGCTCTTCCTCCACCCCTCAAAGAACACTTCCCATCTCCCCAGGGAGAGGCAAGTCCAGGCAGCAAGAAGCCTGGCCCAGCAGGGCTCACACTCCCTGACCACAGCCCCCGACCTCAGCTCCTTACCAGTTCACCATGAGGACGGCATCATTCTCAGCAATGAATGGGAGGTCTCCTCGTGCCTCCCACACAGCCAGGCAAATCCAGAGAAGGCACTGGGGCATCGCCAAGGAAATGCCCCCAATTTCAGAGAACAGGTGACACAACTCTGGTAGGTGGCAGAAGGGATGAGCTGCCAGGACCCAGGGCCTCCTGAGCTGCTGCATCTCACTCTGCACCTGGGACGCAGCCAGCACAGGGCCTGCTGCTGGTGGGAATGGTCGTCTCACCTCCCTGGAGCCAGTAGACTGGAAACAAGAAGGACTCTGTCCACCTCTGCAGGGCTCTGTGAAATCCTGAGTTATATCCGGGGAGGCTAAATCCTGAAATCCTAATTGCAGAAGCAGGCGAGGGAGTAGGGGGGAGAGGGGCACAGATTGTGACCGGAGATTAGTAAAACACACAAATCTGATTTACCCCAGGAAGAGCGTCCGTCAGCAAAGGCTCTTCAGAGACCAGGGGTCATGAGACTTACTTATAAAATGACCGATAAGAAATGCAGGCATCCTCCTGTGTCCTCTCCTTAACCCAGATCCTACAAATGAATGCTTGTCCAGCCTGACAGGGGAGTGGAAGGGAGGCTCCTGGCGAACTCCCTGGATGCAGCAAGCAGAGACTCTCGGGGACTGATGTGCAGTCATTTGCTTATTTGCAGGCGAATACACAATCATGACAGCTCACTTCCACCTGAAAAGGAAGATTGGCTACTTTGTCATCCAGACCTACCTTCCCTGCATAATGACCGTGATCTTATCACAGGTGTCCTTTTGGCTGAACCGGGAATCAGTCCCAGCCAGGACAGTTTTTGGTGAGTGTCCCCAAGCCAGGCCTGGACACTGGCGTTTTGCCACTGACCCTAACCACCCCAAAGCAACAGCAACAACCTCCACGAAACTTCTAGTGCTGCCTCTGTGTTGTGTGACCTGGAAAACAAATTGACCAATTCATTAAGAATTTAATGTTAAGGATTAGGGTTTAGGATTTCTCTCCAAAGAAGGATTTAAGGAATATCACATGGTCTATTTATAGTTATTTCCTTGCTGAAAAGCCTTTTTGCGTGGTTTGACCTTGCCAGCATGTATCTGTTTTATGTGAGATTTTGCTATGCAGGTTGAGCGTCCCTTATCCCAAATGCTTGGAACCAAAAGTGTTTCGGATGTCAGTTTTTTTTAAATTTTGGAAGAATTGCATGATACCAGTTGAGTATCTCTAATCTGAAAATCTGAAATGAGAGCTCCATGGAGCATTGTCTTTGAGCGTTATGTCGGTGCCCAAAAAGTTTTGGATTTTGTAGCATTTCAGGTTTCAGATTTTTGAAATAGGAATACTCAGTCTGTAGTATTTTGGGTTCTCATCAAGTATGACTTTGTAAGTTATCAGGCAGTTTTCTTTGAAATGTGCATGCCACTTTAAAATTAGTCACCAAATAACAATCAAAGAGATGCAATAGGAATCAATTAAATCTGTATACCCGATGAGAACCTACAGCAGCATCATTTTACGTCCCTAAGACATCAGCTAAATTGGGAGAACTCTAACTCAGGAGGTACCATGGCTCAGCAGACACAGTTGATCGTCTGAGTCTTAATTACCTCGAAGCTCAGCTTCTTCAGATTCAAGAAGATACTGAAGGCACTTTTGCCAGTCAGTTGTGGTCCTAGGTGCTCACATCTCTGTAAACTGTAAAGTACGATTCACACATCAGCATTTGCTAGTGCAGTTTCCTTTCCAAAGCAGGAAAACGTTAGCATGCGTTTTATCTTAATGCTCCCCCAGAGTGTAGGCTGACCAAGAGCTCAGGGAGTTCAGGAGTGAGGGGCGCAGGGGTGCTCCCGTCTCCTCATCACTCTGCCTCCAGCCAAGAGTCCAGCTTCACTTGCCAAGCCCGAGCGAGCTTCAGGATTGTTTCAGGAAGGTGTGGAGGTTGGCTGGTGACCAGGCCGTGCTCCCCAAGTTAATGTTCCTCATGAACTCTTTAGGGGAAATTTAGTTGGTAGGCAGAAAGAAAGCGGGCAGGGGATTGCCTGTTACTGTCGGGGTTTTTTGACAGGGAGAGGAGGGAGATGCATGTTAAGATATTAAAGGCCCAAGAAGAAGACTCAAGAGGCTTGTTTAAGATCCTGCGCAGAGCTCTTCCCCCTCAACACAGTGATTAACTGGATTTCTAAAAAAATCAAAGATCTCTATTGATTCCTTTGGCAGTGTTGATTTCATGCAGGGAATGACGTTCACTGTGTACTTGTATTGCTGTGAAGGATGGCGTTGAATGAAACCCCAGGCATACTACGTGTCCTTGGTGCTGTGCTGGTCTCCTGGGACTGCCGTAACCAAGTCCCACACACTGGGGGCTTAAACAGCAGAAATGTATCAGCTCACACTTCCGGAGGCTGGAAGGCTGGGATCAGGGCGTTGGCAGGGCTGGCTCCTCCTGGGGCCTGCAAGGGAAGGATCTGTTCCCGGCCTGTCTCTTGGCCTCTGGTAGCTCTTTAGCTCATGGCAGCATCACTCCAGCCCTCCCACGGCATGTTGCCTGTGTGCATGTCTGTCTCCAAGGTTCCCCATTTTATAAGGGCGTCAGTCATAGCAGATGAGGGCCCACCCCAGTGACCTCATGTTAACTTAATTACTTCTTTAAATACTGCATCTCCAAATAAGGCCATAATCTAGAGTACTGGAGGTTAGGACTTCAACATATGAATTTTGCAGGCCCACAGTTTTTAGTTACACCCCCATCGCCCACACAGGTGCACGCTTCTGCAGAAGGCAGGGCTAGCAGGTGGAAGCTTTGTGAACTGCGAGAGTCCACAGGCCTGGCTCCCAGTGTGGATAGTCTTATCTCCTTGCTGGCAAGCTTGGGCACCTTGCTAAATACTTCCAAATCTTCAGGCTCCCCAACCTGCCAAACAAGGATGCTGACAGCCATCCAGAATGCAGCTCAGACCAGAGTCTGACACTCAGTGGACCCAGTAGCTGGTGCATAGTCTGCCAGTCCTACGGAACGTCCTCCTCCAGGAATCCAGCCTGGCTGGGTGGTCACTGCAGAGTTTTCCTAGTGACCCCAGGCTCCAGGCACAGCAGCCTCCAGGGGACACTGTTCCCTCTTTGAGGGACTGACATGCCCAGACCCAGATTCAGATATGGCGCTTCTGTTATTCTCTGGCTCTGACAAGTCTGCAGTCAGGTGAAGGTCTGTCTTCCCTGTTTGCAGGGAGCCCTCTACGTCCAGGTGCGTAGTAAATCACTGGGAGGCACCTGCTGGCTGCGGTGTGAATGTGACTGTCATTCTGCCTTGGATCTTGCCTTCGTGCTACAGAAACACATCACTCGCTCTACATGTCTTTGTGGAGCACTGGCTGTTTGCCTGGCTTTGTTTGTGGCAGTGGGAGCCAAAATCAGACCGCAATCCCTGCCCTCTTCAGTTCATATTCTAAAGGGAAGGGACAGTCAAGACACAGAGCGTCAGCAGTTGTCTATCTAAGTGCTGTGAATCTGTTAGGTGTTAGCAAAACCGTAGAGGAAAGCGCAGGCTGGGATTAAAATCACCAGTCCCTTGGGAGGCCGAGGCGGGTGGATTGCATGAGGCCAGGAATTCGAGACCAGCCTGGCCAACGTGGCGAAACCCCGTCTCTACTAAAAATACAAAAATTAGCCAGGTGTGGGGATGCCTGCCTGTAATCCCAGCTACTCAGGCAGCTGAGGCACAAGAATTGCTTGAACCCCGGAGGCAGAGCTTGCAGTGAGCCGAGATCACGCCACTGCACTCCAGCCTGGGCAAGACTCTGTCTCAAAAAAAAAAAATAAAAATGAAAATCACTAGTCCCCTTTGTGTCTATCATTTTGGTCATGTTGTACTGGGGTCCTGGGTGCCGGCACTGAACCCTGTTTCCGTTTTCCACTCTGCCCCGCCTGACCCCCGCAGGGGTCACCACGGTGCTGACCATGACGACCCTCAGCATCAGCGCCCGGAACTCTCTGCCCAAAGTGGCCTACGCCACCGCCATGGACTGGTTCATAGCCGTGTGCTATGCCTTCGTCTTCTCGGCGCTGATAGAGTTTGCCACGGTCAATTACTTTACCAAGAGAGGCTGGGCCTGGGATGGCAAAAAAGCCTTGGAAGCAGCTAAGATCAAGGTACTGACTGTTTCTCCTCCCTTCTTCCAGGTCCCCTTGACAGAGAAAGTGTGCCCGATTCTAGACAAGGTGCTGCTCTTTCCTACCCGGCAGCTCCCAAATGCTCCTTCCCTTATACTCAAGGCCCTCACCAAGTCTTACTGACAACAAGCCCAATTTCACTCCAGCAAAAGGCAACAGGATGTGAATGGCTTGGGCCTGTTTATATTCAAGCCTATTATTTTGGCAGAAGTAACTCCTGTCTCTTAAGGGACGACGCGTCTGGTTTTAATCGTGGAATCTGTTCTTCTGCTCGTTTTATCCCACTTCACCATGCAGGCTGTCCTCTTCAGGTGGCCTTCAGGTCGAGAAGGGGGCGCCAACATAATGGAAGGAGTTCATCAGCAAAGCACACCCAAGCCCCGCTGAGTCCATGATTTGACCCCCTTTTACCAGGCACATAAATTGTTGTGAAGGCATTACTCTGTTCAAAGCAAAGCACCATCAAGTATTTAAAGGGTGATTTATGCCCAAATCTTAAGAACATTTGAAGAAAAAAAATTTACCAAGATTCCAAGCTGCATTGTTTCCTTGGGGAGGTAAGAATAGCATTCATGGACAGTAAATAAAGCAGCATATGGTGAACTGCTAATTTCACCACACAGAAAACGAACACACAAATCTCTGTAAGGAGAGAACAGGAGGTCAGAGCCATCGGGGTGACCTGAAAGTAAAACTTAATCTGTCCTTTGGAAAATCAGCATGAAGGGAGTCTTGGAAGGCATTAGAGAGGCCTCGAAGTGTAAGTCCCGACCTCCCAGCCAGGGACCACAAGCCAGTTACAGCAGAGCAGGAGGCCCTGGTTCCACCGGGAGAACTGCTTCCATCCCATCCACAGCCCTCTGCTTGCTCTGAGGGTTGGACTCTGCTGTCAGGAGTTCTGGCCTGTCCTCGCCCATTGTGCCTTCACTATTTCCACGTGCCAGGAGTCCCTCCCCTGCTGGAGTTTCAACATAGAAGCCCCACTTCCAAGCCTAGCTCCCTGGCTGCGGGAAGGCCTGGCAGGACCCATTCTGGGTGGTCTCATGGAGGGAGGAAAGGAGAAGCTGGAGGAAGGGCCTCGGGCGTGGCTGCGGGAAGGCCTGGCAGGACCCATGCTGGGTGCCCTCATGGAGGGAGGAAAGGAGAAGCTGGAGGAAGGGCCTCGGGCGTGGGTGTGCTTTGAGGGCTGGGAGGAGGGACAGGAGTGATCTGACTGCACTGGGTGATAGGGACTGGGGAGCTGGGAGCAGGCTGTTCTCAGATGATGGAAGTTCTTGGCCGACGCGTTTGAACTTGTTCCTGCAGACCAGGGGACCAGAGAAGGTGCTGTGCGGGGAGGAATGAGAATGGAGTTTGGGGAGATGGGGCTTCCCAGCACTCCGCACTGTGTTGCTGGAAGGTGCGTGTTTGTCACCTGCCTGGGACATAGACGGTGCATGACGGATAGTGGGCTGGAGCCTGGTATGAAGTCAGGGAGCAGCCAGAGGTCCCTGACAGTCACCAAGGTTGTCAGGCTCATGCCTGTGAGTCTAGGAGGAACATGAACCCCCGGCGAATGGAGAGAGCACACATGTGGTTGAGTGGTGTTGTTGGGTGTCGCCATCACTGGCTAATCTAATCGCCGTAGATCTGAATTCTGAATGGAGGGTTGGAGGGAAGAGAGAGGATGAAGGTGACCTGCATTGTCTCATTCGACGAGAGTAAGGTCTTCTAGAATAAGCAGCATGCCTCAGGCTGGCTTGTGGAATGTCAAGACTCTCTCGTTCCGGGGAAGGCAGTGACGCTAGGGGTTCCACCCCTGCCGCCAGGAAGGGTCTGTGCGCTGGAAGGCGTGGAGCATCTGCAGGCAGCACACCCCGTGGTCAGACTCCGGCACGCGAGCGTGAATACCACAGCCTGGTGTCATCCTACCCGAGTAAACTGTTCCCTGGAAGTAGAGAGGACTTTAAAAAAATAGACTCTGTTCACCACTGTTCCAAGTTGGGATCTCCAGAAGCAAACACTGGGTCAGCGCTTGGGGTGTGGCGGTTTTTAGGAGTGAAGGTTTGGGAAAGGAAACAGGAGGCAGTGAGATTGAGAGAGGAAGAAACCAAACGGTGAGGCAGAGGCCTAGCGAAGCCCAGGCTCCCCGCTGGGCCGTGTGGAGCAGATGGCCAGTGGAGGTGCCCCGGGTCAGGGATGTGGCCAGGGCTTTAGACTCCTGCCTCGCTGCCCAACAGATGTGTCTGCTTTCCCCAGGAAGGGCAAGAGTCTGGCCACACCGCCCTCTGCAACTCAGGCTGCCGGAAGAGCTGACACCCGGCCGCACTGCCTGCAGCTGGGGAGCACGTCCTTCCGGACAGGCGGATTCCGGGGCGCGTGTGCGTCTCCACCACCAGCGCTGTGACTTGCTGAGTCCCAGGCGGGTGCTCCCTGCCACCTGCCCCCACCCCGCTGCACATTCCTTCCCAGTAAAAACGCGCACCCTCAGGACAGAGCGGTGTCTTCTAAAGGGCTTGCCCTTCACTTGGTTCCACCCAGAGCTAGAACCATTCTAAGCAGTAACTCACGTGTATGGGTTTCTTCTGGCGGAGCTGCATGAGCGCTCACGTGACGGTGGGGAAGGCGGGGCTGGCAAAACTGCCATCGCATTTCTGAGGTGTGGCCCGCCTCCCTCAGGCTCCCGCACGGTTTCCCCAGGAGGTCCTCATGCCCCTGCCCCTGGCCTGGTTTTGGTTCACCTGTTTCACCTGTGTCCCCTGACTCCTGCTCTATGCTTGGCCTTTCTGCTTTTTATCTTTTCTTTATTCTTAACGGTTGATTTATTTTCTTTACTCTCTTGTGTTTTTCAAGTTTCAATTAATGAGACTGTATTACTTTAGTAGTGGAACACAGGTTGTCTAACATTTTATGGTGCACATTTTTAAACATACAGCAATGTTTAAAGAGGTTTACAGTGAAACCATCTGCTGTTAACATTACCTATGGCTGTGACCTCACCACCTGTCACCTCTCCCTCTATCTGTCTACCAATACACCCATCCTCAATCTGTGATTTGTTTTGCTACATTTCAAAATAAATTTCAGATGGCAATGCATTTCCCACTCCATATGTCAGCATGCATGTCATTGTAACTACAGTTCAATACTAGCTTACTGTTTTATTCCTTTGAAGCAAAATTTGTCGTGTGAAATGCTCAAGTATTAACGGCACCTTTGTTGAGTGTGGACAAATATGTACATTGTGTGTAACTGAAATCCCTGCCACAGTAGAGGACATCTCCAGCCTCCAGAAAAGTCACCGTGCCTCTTCCCAGGCAAGGCTTGACCCCACCTCTCCAAACATATCCACTATTTTTATTTCTTCCACCATAATGTAACTTACCTGTTTAGAATTTTATATCCAAAAAAAAATCGTCACAAAAAATGTATACAAGAATGTTCATAGCTGCTTAATCCGTAAGAGTTAAGATTAGAAACAGTCCAGGTGTCCATCGATTGGAGAGTAAGCAAACGGTGGCACATTCATGCAAAGATACATCACTCAGCCATGAAAAGGAGAGGATGACTGATAGATGCAGCAATATGGGCGATTCTCAAAAGCCTTGTGCTGGCTGGAAGGCACCTTGCCACAAGAGTGCATTCTGTACCACAAGGTTTAATCGCGTCCTTTCCTCCTTCCCCGCAGGCCACATCTTAGGGCTTCCCTTATATCCACACACCTTATTCCCTCCCGCTGGTGCACTTGAAGGTAAAGAAGTGATGGCTGCCTTGCAGGGGGGCAGTCCTAATTCCATTTATGTCAAGATCTTGAGAAATGCCGGCCTTTTTTTTTTTTTTTTTTTTTTTTAACTATTATTTTAGGTTCAGAGGTACATGTGCAGGTTTGTTGTAGGAAAATCAAGTCAAAGGAGTTTGTTATATAGATCATTTTGTCACCCAGGTACTAAGCCTGGTATCTAATGGTTATTTTTTTCTGCTTCTCTTCCTCCTCCCACCTTCCACCCCAGTGTCTATTGTTTCCCTCTTTGTGTTCATGAGTTCTTATCATTCAGCTTCCACTTGTGGTATTTGGTTTTCTGTTCCTGTGTTAGTTTGCTAAAGATAATGGCCTCCAGTTCCATCCATGTTCCTGCAAAAGACAAGATTTCATTCTTTTTATCATTCTTTTTTTATGGCTGCACCATTCCATGGTGTATATGTACCACACTTTCTTTATCCAATCTGTCATTGACGGGCGTTTAGGTCGATTCCATGTCTTTGCTATGTGAACAGTGTTGCAATGAACATTCTGATGCATGTGTCTTTATGGTGGATTGATCTGTATTCCTCTGGGAATATATCCAGTAATGAGATTGCCAGACTTACATAGCAATCACAGCTCTCATGTGTGCCCTGTCTGCAGGCTACCTGGAGACATCAGTGGAGGAGGGCCCTCTCCCAGGCTAAGCAGGTGTTTCTCTCTTTTGAAAGGTGTACCTTTAGAACTCCAAGGTGAGCTGACCATTGCCTGTAAACGGCGTGTCCTTACATTCCTATTATATTTTGCAGAAAAAGCGTGAAGTCTTGCTCAATAAGTCAACAAATGCTTTTACAGCTGGGAAGATGTCTCACCCCCCAAACATTCCGAAGGAACAGACTCCAGCAGGGACGTCGAACACAACCTCGGTCTCAGTAAAACCCTCCGAAGAGAAGACTTCTGAAAGCAAAAAGACTTACAACAGTATCAGCAAAATTGACAAAATGTCCCGAATCGTATTCCCAGTCTTGTTCGGCACTTTCAACTTAGTGTACTGGGCCACGTATTTGAATAGGGAGCCGGTGATAAAAGGAGCTGCCTCTCCAAAATAACCGGCTGCGCTCCCAAACTCCAAGGCTTCCAGCGAAATGGTACCGAGGGGAGGGCTTGCTCGCAGGGACGTTCCATATGTGAGCGCTATCTTTCAGGAAATTTTTGCATGTTTAATAATATGTACAAATAATATTGCCTTGATGTTTCTATATGTAACTTCAGATGTTTCCAAGACGTCCCATTGATAAATCAAGCAAACACCTTTCTAGAAAAACGGGATACAATGACTGACACTCAGATGCCCAGTATCATACGTTGATAGTTTACCAACAAGATACGTATATTTTTAACGGCTTCAAGTGTTACCTAACAATGTTTTTTATACTTCAAATGTCATTTCATACAAAATTTCCCAGTGAATAAATATTTTAGGAAACTCTCTACGATTATGACTTGACCAACAACTATCTTGTGAGCAACAGGGATCATAAAGAGCACGTTTTTCATGACGAGGAAACTTGGACATTTATGTACAAAATGAATTGCCTCTGACGATTCTTACTGTTCTGAAATTAGGAAAGTGCTGCATGATCTTACATGAAGAAATAGAGTCGGCAAACATTTATGCAGGCAGATTAACAACAGAAATACATCATATGTTAGACACACAAATACAATATTTCCCTGAGGAAAAAAAAATAAATGCTTAAATTTTTTGGGAGGAAAAAGACACATTTCTTACCCCACCCCACACTACCCATTACCTGAACAACAGCCAAGGAAAGAAAGGAGATGTTCAACAGACCACAAACAGTGTGTTGACGGCACTCTCAGCCCTTGGCCTGTGTGATCCCTGTCTCTGAAACACTGACCACCTCCCTCTGCAGCCAGCGTGTAGCGCTTCAGTGGTGAGAAATTGTACTTGAGTTATTTTCCATTTTATTTCCTTGTATGTATTTCATGACTGGACTTCCTGCTCTGTCAGCTTTTGTATATGAATCTTAAATGTTCATTAAAAAATAAAAAATGAACTGATCTTGTGGACATATATGACTCTTTTTTAAAAATTTCATGTTTTGGTGGACTCATTTCCTGAAAGTGACATAAATGGAACCCATCATGAAATTGCTTGGGAACGAAGCAGAACAAAACAAAACGTTTACTTGGTGGCTTGTCTCTGGTCCAACCTAATTCCATAGAGTAGCACCTGGAGAGAAAACTTGTTGAAACCACGGTGAGGGTAGACAGGTGAAAGCAGGTTTAGCCCATCACAAATTTCTCAGTGGTGCAGTTGCCGCTTGGGCCTCGAGTTGATAGAGTCTTCTCTGAGTGTATTTCAGGGTGGGTGTTTGTTGTGGGCATGGTGACTACCTGGTTCTTTACATATGGGAAGATTTAATTATCCCCCCACCCCCCTTTATTTTTTTTGAGACAAGGTCTTGCTCTGTTGCCCGAACTGGCGTGCAGTGGCTCAATAATGGCTCACTGCAGCCTCAACCTCATAGGCTAAAGCAATTCTGCCACCTCAGCCCCCTAAGTAGCTGGGACTACAGGTGTGTACCACCATGCCTGGCTTATTTTTAAATTTTTCATAGAGACCAGGGTCTCGCTATATTGCCCAGGTTAGTCCTGAACTCCTGCATTGCCCCTTCATTGGTTTTAGGATCTCACAAATGCAAGGGTAAAGGCCAGCAGAAAAGGTGCTCTTCAGTGTTCACATGAGGAAGCATTTCCCTATTATAAATGATGATGATATTTGTATAATGAGAGTGCTCTCTGTTATACCACAGCAAAAATCCCAGCAAAACAAAAAACAAACTTAAGGCTCAATAGAAGATCCTGTTTTCATATACTATGTAGTTACATTTCTCTCCTATAGTCTGTAGAGTTTAGTTTTGTGCTGTAGTTTGGAGAAAAATATACTGTAAGTTATGTCCAAATGGCTACGTGCATGAACACCCTCTTTGAACATCTCAGTCCATCGATAGAAGAGTAAGCAACAGGTGACCTCACCACCTGTCACCTCTCCCTCTATCTGTCCACCAATACACCCATCCTCAATCTATCTTTTTTTTTTTTTTTGCTACATTTCAAAATAAATTTCAGATGGCAATGCATTTCCCACTCCATATGTCAGCATGCATGTCATTGTAACTAGAGTCCAATACTAGCTTACTGTTTTATTCCTTTGAAGCAAAATTTGTAGTGTGAAATGCACAAGTATTAACAGCATCTTTGCTGAGTGTGGCCAAATATGTACACTATGTGTAACTCAAATCGCTGCCACAGTAGAAAACAATGTCTTCCATATCAGGTTGCAGGAACTTTCTTGACAAGGTCTAGCCTTCATTACAGAAAACCTCCAATGAGCTCCAGTTTGAAGATAGGCTAACCACATTTACAAGCTGCTGAACCTTAATTCTGATGAATATTTAGTGAAAAAGGTCACATTCGTTTTCTACTTTCTGATTTTGTATTGTAGATATTTCAGTGTTTGTTATTTTTAATGAGAACATAATAAGAATCACCTTGGGAATAATGGAATAAGGCAAGAAATAAAAACTTCTGAAAATAATTATAAATTACAGTACCCTACTTTTAGAGCAAGGATATTTAAATGTATCTCTTTTGACATCACCACAAATAGAATATTCTAATATGTTGTTAATCAGTATTACTTCTGGACTTTCTCTGGAATCTAAAGACCTATCCAGGAAAAGCCTTGACTAATGTCGGCCTAAAAGTATGTGTCTGTCTACAATAATTGGGTTCAAATGCCTCTGGAGTAACTATCAAACTTAAAATAGCACAGCAAACATCCTCTGTTAAAGATTGACAAGGAAGTTGTAAATCTTCTGACCTACTTGTCATGCTCATGTCTTAGAAATAATGCTTTATGTCTCTCATGGGACTGTGAAAATAAATCTTGAGACCCCAAAATCACTAAAGCAAGGGAAAAGTGAAACTGGGAACTATGTCAGGCAAACCTGCCTCCCATTTTATTTCTAAATAAGATAGCTACAAAGATAAGAAGCTACATACCTCCCTCACAGTTTGCCCACAAGGAAGTTCCTTGTGAACGAAGGACAGGCAAAACTCAAAATCATCCCTCTGCTCACATGAGACAAACACGTATCTGATTGCCTCCTTTGCTTTACTGTTTCACTAAGCCAGGTTGTCTAGCTATGACCTGGAAGCCCCTCCCCACTTGGAGTTGTCCCACCTTTCCAGACCAAACCAGTGTACATCTTATGTATATTGATTGATGTCTCCTGTTTCCCAAATATTTATAAAGCCAAGCTGTGCCCCAACCACCTTGGGCACATGTTGTCGGGTCCTCTGGAGGCTGTGTCATGGGTGCATCCATAACCTTGGCAAAATAAACTTCCTAAATTGATGAAGACCTGTCTCAGACACTCTTGGTTTATAGGACAAATTATGAGAAGCAGGTACACTAAATGAGTAACCTCTATTTTATAAACAGGAATACTGCAGCCCAAAGAGGTTAATCCATTGGCTCAGAATCGTATCAAAAGTTAGGAAGACACACAGGCTTAGATCCTAGTCCTCGTAATTTCTAACCCAGGGCTCACAACACCATGCAATTGCTTCCAGATGGAAGGTGATTTAGAACAAAAATGTAACCTAAAATGAAAAATCTTGCTTCAAACCCTGGTTGAATTATTATCTATTAACAATGCCCTAGAGAAATTTGTTTTGTTTTGTTTTGTTTTTTTGCACTGAAAACATGACCTTTAAGTTTGCCCCTTCTTATATAAAACGTGTGCTTCTGTGATCTTCAAAACCTGTCTTGACGGAATGGATCTGTGTTAGGGTAGCACTCCCCCCAACTACCCTTCAAGGAGAGAGAGAGAGAGAGAGAGAGAGAGAGAGAGAGAAGCACTGATTGACTAGAGCCAAGGATCTTGATGTGATTGCTCCTCCCAGAGCTCCCACCTGAATGATGATGTGACTGCCTTGGGAGGGGTCTGCCTCCAGGGAAAGCATAACTGACTGTGACACTGAGTCTTAAATCAACATCACCCTTCACTGTAAGAACTAACTTCAAATCAAAAAGAACCCTTTCTTTGGAAAATTGGAAATGCCACAGCTTACTCAGGGAAAACAGTATTTTAAATATTTAAAAATTAGTCTTAATGTCTTTTAACCATATACTAGCACATCTGGGACAATCAGTGCCCTGAGCAAACACATCGAGCATTTGAATATGAATTACTCTGATCACTGAAATTACTTGCCAGGTTTGCAGTGATATAAGGTAATGATTTTGAAGTCTGAGAAAAGGTTCATTTCATCAAAGATTTACATGATTATCTGTTTGTCACTGTCATTTTCAATAGACTGTCTCAACTCTAAATTCAAATGCGCTGTAGCCTGTTTTGAAATGAGTATGGGTTCTTTATGGAAACTTGTGATTTGAAAAATATTTACTGCTCACAATTTCCCTAATATAAAAGTCTGAAGAAATGTTTGCTTAGCTTTTCTGAGTTATTTGAAAATCAAATAAACCAAGGATCAGGCACTCTGTTTTGCAATGTGAGACCTCAGAAGGAAAAATTTGAAGTGAGCTCTAATTGATCCAATATACTCATTTAAGTCCAATTTATTCTGCATTCTTCATGTTGCTATCATTGTCTCCTTACCAGCCAGCATTATTCCAGGCCGGTAGCAGGAGCTAGATGAATGTGAACTGACTGAAGAAATCAGTCCTGATAAGTGGGTGGACTGGATCTGATGAAACTCCTTCAGTTAAGGATTGCAAATTGGTGGTAATATTACACCTGATGGAAATCCTTTCTTAAGAATTTATAAAATAAGAATTTCAAAGATTTGTGTAAGCCTATCCATAGCTGACCTAACAACACTAGGAACACAATCCCACAGGGGGACAGTTGTCTGGGCTTGAGTGACAGGCTGCTCCTTTAGGTTGGGTGACCATGTAAATGTATCACCCAGACATGAGACTTGCAGAGTGTTGGACTGAGGTCCTCTGTAAATCCTGTCCCCACAAAAAGCAATGAAAACACTGGCAAGATTATATCAAAGCAGACATTTCAGAACTCTGGAAATAAAACCAAAGGCATACAACACATTAAAAGAGTTTATTGAAGAAACAGTACTGAACTTCAATAAGAACAGTGAGGTCTATGCCATTTTAACTTAGAGATTTCCCTGTCTCCCTATCAGCTCCTTGGTATGGTACCATGAAGACCAGAAGCCTTGTTGCCACCAGAGGGGGATGATTTAATTTGGAACTCTACGAAATGCCCCATCCCCAGAGTTTTGCCACTATTTGACCTGACTTGGAGCTCCATGGGAAAGTTTTATTCCCAAAGCATTGTTGATGATAATGATGATCGGCATTACTTGAGGAAGGTGAACACTGAAGCCTTCAAGGCAGTGATGCCAGCTAAGGCAAGAAAGAAACCAGCCAAACATGTAAAAGGAAGATCTGGGGAATCAGATCTAGTTCACAGTGGACTATAAAAATCTCAGACATATTCCTGAGGATCTGAAAGTCTGTGTGTATGTGCAGGGTCGTGTGAACAGTCAAGAAAGGGCAGAGAGGGTCTTAGTTACTTACTCATCCCTGGCTGACCCTGATGTCCTGTGAAAGCAAAAAGTGAAAGACAAGGAACACTTAATCTGCCTAAACTTTGAAAGCGTGCTCCAAACTACACATAGATCCTCACGGCAAAGGGTGAAAAACGTATCACCATAAAGCATTCAAGAGAATTAAAGACCAATCATTGACTGCCCTAAGCTGTGCTGACATAGGGGTGACCCCTATAAAGCCAGGACTAAAAATGAAAACAGACGGAGACTTCAGTCTAGGGAATGCAAACACTAGCATACTTGTCCGGGAAAGTAATTAAACAAACAAAGCCTAGCCCCAACAACAACAAAATACAACAACAATAAACAGTGGGAGAAAGGGATGATCAGATTTCGAAGGTATTGAAATATATGGCTAGTGTTTCCAGTTTATTAGGAAGCATGCAGAGAAATTGGGATGTGCAGCTGGTATACAAGAAACAAAACCGTCAAAACGTACTGGTCCTGAGGGTGTCCAGAAGTTGGATTTAGTAAATAGACTTTAAATCAGCTATTTGATAATAAGAATAAATAATATATAATAAGAAGAAGTGATGGTTGAACTTCCCATAATTTATGAAAAACATTAATTTACACCTCCAAGAGGCTCAACTAAGTCTTAGTATAGTAAGCTTAAAGAAATACACACCCGGATACAATGTAATTATTCTGTTGAAAGCCAAAGGCAGAGAGAGAATCTTGAAAGCAAGAGAGAAGAGACTCATCATATACAAGGATCCTCAATAAGAATAACAGCTGACTTCTCATAAAAAACCATGGAGGCCAGAAGGCAGTGAGATAAATATTCAAAGTGCTGAAAGAAAGCGGGGAACCCCCCACCATCAACCAAAACTTCTATGTTGCGCAACATTACTCTTCAAAATGTCAAGCGAAATAAAGACAGGCCCAGGTAAATAAAAATAGAGAGAAGACATCTATAGCAGCCCTACTCTACAAGAAATGCCAAAGGAAGTCTTAGAAGGTGTATAGGAATGATAATCGATGTTAACTTGAACTCACACAAGGAAAGGAGGATCACCATAAAGAAAATTACATGGGTAAATATAAAATGTAAATAAAGCTTTTACTCTTTTCTTCTTTCAACCAATGTAAAAGACAATTGTATGAAACAATAATCACGAAGCTATATTGATGAGTTTATAAGCATAATTTGTATAACAATAGTATCACCTTGGAGAAAGACAAGTCATTATATTGGAAGGAAATTTGTGTATACTTTTGAAATTAAATTAGTAATAGTTGGCTCTAAATTGTTTTAAGGTAGGATGCATATTTAATCCCCAGAGCAGCCATAAAGAAAATAAGTTAAAGAAAAGGTAGTGAACAATCCAAAGGAATTAAAATAGTGTGCTAGAAAATAACACAAAAGAAAACAAAGAGCAAAACAGCAGCTGTAAATTCAACCACATCAATAATTAAATGAAAACGCATTACATAGTCCAATCAAAAGGCAGAGAGTGTCAGACTGGATTAATTAAAAAGGACATAACCATATACTTTCAATAAGAGGTATGTTCTAGATTCAAAGACACAGGTAAGTGGAAAGTAAAAGGATGGAAAAGATATACTATGCAGATAGTAACTGAAAGACTGCTAGAATGATTATACCAATATCAGAAAAGATGACCTTAATGCAGATAATATTACTAGAGACAAGGACATTTTATAATGGTAGAACAGTTAATTTATCTGGAAGATATAACAATTAAAAACAGATATGTACCTGTGTACCTAACAACAGAGCCCAAAATACATGAAGCAAAAACTGATGGAATTGAAAGGGGAAATATGCAGTACAACGTTAGTAGTTGGAAACTTTATTCTCCACTCTTAGTAGTTGGTGGGACAATAAGACGGAGAATCAACTAGTATGTAGAAGACCAGAACAACACTATCAACCAACTTGATCTGCTCACATCTAAGGAACACTGCACCCAATAGCAGCAGAATCCATATCCTTTTCAAGGCCATTCTCCAGAATAGAGCATTTTCTATGCAATAATACAATGCTTAATAATGTTATTTTTATTTTCATTTTTTTGAGTCAGGGTTGTTCTCTGTCTCCAAAGCTGGAGTGCAGTGGCACGATGAGGGCTTACTGCAGCTTTGACCTCCCAGGCTCAAGTGACTACAGGCATGCACCACCACGCCCAGCTGATTTTTAAATGTTTATTAAATTAGAAAATATAATGAGACAAGGTCTCACTGTATTTCTCAGTCTGGTCTCGAACTCCTGAACTCAATCCACCCGCCTCGGCCTCCCAAAGTGCTAGGATTAAAGGCATAAGCCACTGTGCCTGACCAAGTCTTAATAATTTTAAAGAGATTGAGATCATACAAAGTATGTTCTCAAAAAACAATGGAATTAAATTAGGAATTTATTTTTCAAACCAGGACACTTTTAACAAACATAACAATAATAATTACATCAGAACAACAGGCATACATTAAAATGCTCTTGAGCAAATCAGAACCTGTGCTCATCCTGCCTTTAGCAAGGAATCCATTACACAGTTCCCATCCAATCCATGCTTTAGTCATCTCCAGGGTGAAACCTGCCTCACCCTGTAGGCCTTTGAGTTTGCAGTGCCTCCGTTAGACCAGTATGAATTGGGTCATTGTAGGAAATGTGCACTTTATTTTCCAGTGAATTAGTCTTAAATTCTACCATGCCCCATTCCTATTTTATCTTTTACATTTGTATTGATATTAGGCATAGTGTGTGTATATATTTATGGGGTATATGAGATATTTTGATACAGGCATTGAGTGCATAGTAATCATGTAAGAGTAAATGGGGCATCCATCACCTCAAGCATTTATCATTCTCAAGCACACATGAAAAATCTACAAAATTAATCACATGCTGGGTCATATATCAATATTAAAAATATTGGTACATTCATAATATAGACTATATATATATTTGAGACCAGGTTATGAAACTGGCTAGTTTTTGTATTTTGGTAGAGACAGGGTTTTACTACATTACCTAGGCTGGTCTCAAACTCCTGGTGTCAAGCGATCCACCCACCTCAGCCTCCCAAAGTGCTCGATAACAGGCGTGAGCCACCATGCAGGCCAATAATATAGAAATTTTATAAAATAACACTTTGGTCATAAGTAATAATATTGAAAATGGAAACAACTTTTTAAAAAAGCATCTTCCAACTAGAAATTTAGAATTTCTTCTATTAAACAGCAAAAGGATGAAAATAAAGATTTTAAAATATCATTAAATTTCTAAAAGTCAAATTTAAAATTACACATAAAAATTTATGAGATACAAGAAATCATTGCTCAGACTACGGTAGCAAAGGTTTTCCCCTATATTTTCTTTTAGTGGTTTTATAGTTTCAGGTCTTATGTTTAAGTCTTTTATCTACTTTGAGTTGATTTTTGTATATAGTGTGAAATAAGAGCCCAATTTCATTCCTCTACATGTGACGTCTAGTTTTTCCAACACAATATATTGCAGAGACTGTCCTTTCCTCATTGTGTGTTCCTGATATCTTCATGGAAAATTTATTGGTTCTACATGTGTGAGTATATTCCTAGGCTCTCTGTCTCTATTATCTGTATCCACTGGTCTATGTATCTGTTCTTATGTGAGCGCCATATTGCTTAAATTACTGTAGTCTAGCAGTGTATTGCAAGTATGATGCTACCAGCTTCATTCTTTTTGTTCAAGATTGCTTTGGTTATGTGGGATCTGTTGTGGTTCCATAAAAATTTTAGAATTTTTTTCTATTTCTATAAAAAATCATTGGAATTTTGATAGGGATTGCATCGAATCTTTGATGGCTTTGGGTAGTATGGAGATCTAAATAATATTAATTAATTCCTCCAATCCATGGACACAAGATCTCTTTCCTTTTATTTGTGTCATTCACAATTTCTTTCATTAATGTATTATAGATTTCAGTATATAGATCATTCACCTCTTTGATTAAATTTACTCCTAAGTATTTTATTTTATTTTATTATGGTATGGTAAATGGGATTGTTTCATTAATTATTTTAGGATAGTCTGTTGTTAGTGTATAGATATGCTACTGATTTTTTTATGTTGATTTTGTATCCTGTAACTTTACTGAATTTATCAGTTCTAACACCTTTTGGTGGAGTCTTTTGGGTTTTCTACATAGAAGATCTTTCATAAAAAAGACAATTTTATTTCTGCTTTTACTTTTTGGATGTCTTTATTTCCTTTACTTGCTTAATTGCTCTGGCTAGAACTTCCAGAATTATACTGAATAGAAGTGATAAGAGTGAGCATCCGTGTCTTATTTATGAACTTAGAGGAAAAGCCTTGAACTTTTCACTGTTGAGTATGATGTTAGCTATGGGCTTGTCATATAGGCCTTGACTGTATACAGCACAAGAAAATTTAAGGGAATTGCTCTGTGACCGTGGTCTGGGCAATAATTTTTTGGATAGGACCCCAAAAGCACAGGCAATGAAAAACAAAAATGGACAAATGGGATTGTATTAAACTAAAAAGCCTCTGCACAGCAAGGGAAAAAACTAGCAGAGTGAAGACAAAATCCATGGACAGGGAGAAAAGATTTGCAAATAAAATATTTTCTTTTCTTTTTCTTTTTCTTTTTTTTTTTTTTTTTTGAGCTAGAGTCTCGCTCTG
This sequence comes from Chlorocebus sabaeus, assembly GCF_047675955.1. Classification (NCBI taxonomy): domain Eukaryota; kingdom Metazoa; phylum Chordata; class Mammalia; order Primates; family Cercopithecidae; genus Chlorocebus; species Chlorocebus sabaeus. Next base: position 1,780,357 of record NC_132929.1, on the reverse strand, counting down.
TCACCCAGGCTGGAGTGCAGTGGTGCAATCTCGGCTCACTGCAACCTCCTCCTCCCTGGTTCAAGCAATTCTCCTGCCTCAGCCTCCCAAGTAGCTGGGACTATAGGCGCCCGCCACCACACCTGGCTAATTTTTGTATTTTTTAGTAGAGATGGGGTTTCACCATGTTGGCCAGGCTGGTCTTGAACTCCTGGCCTCAAGTGATTCACCCACCTCTGCCTTCCCAGCATTATAGGCCTGAGCCACCACACCCACCCCAAATATTTTCTATAGGGGTTAGTATTGAAAATATGTGAGGAACTCAAACACCTCAATAGCAAGAAAACAAATAACCTGATTAAAAAGGACTTTTTTTTGAACAGACATTTCTCAAAAGAAGACACACAAATGACCAACAGATATATGAAAAAATGCTCAACATCTCTCATTATCAAGGAAATTCAAATTAAAACAATGAGATATCATTTACACCTGTTAGAATGAGTATTATCAAAAAGACAAAAGATAACAAGTGTTAGGATATGGAGAAAAGGGAACCCTGGTACACTGTGGGTAGGAATCTTACTTAGTACAGCTATTTTGGGAAAACAGTATGGAAGCTCCTCAAAAAACTAAAAATAAAATCACAATATCATCCAGCAATCTTACTTCTGGGTATATATGCAAAGAAACTGAAATCAGTCTGTCTAAGAGCTCACTGCACTTCCATGTTCAGCGCAGCATTACTTTCAATAGCTGAAAAATGAATGCAGCCTAAGTGTCCGTTAGTGGATAAATGGATTAAAAACTGTTGTCTGTATATATAGTGGAATACTATACTGCCTTTAAAAGAAGGAAACTCTGTCATTTGCAACAACATGAATGAACCTAAAGGACATCATATTAACGAAAGCCAGACGGAGAAGGGCAAATACCGCTTGTTTTCACTTATATATGGAACCTAAAAGAGACAGATTCACAGAAGCTGGGAGTAGAACGGCAGTTACCAGAGGCTGGGGGTGAACGTAGAGAAGGGGGAGACGTTCATCAAAGGATGCAAAGTTTCGGACAGGAGAAATAAAGTTTTAGGGATCTATTGCACAGCATGGTGACCATAGTTAATAATAATGTATTTACTATTTTAAAACTGCTAAAATAGTTTTTAAATGTTCTTACTACAAAAAATGATAAGCAGGTGAGGTAGTAGAAAGGCTAATGAGCTTGATTCAACCTTTTTACAATGTGTATACAAATGGAAACATCACATTTTATCCTAAATATACGTACAATTATTATTTCTCAATTTTTAAAAAGTGGAATTACAAACAAAAAGTAGAATAATACTTGATTTTAAAAGTGTATGAGATATATTTAAACCATATTAGAAGAATATTCATATTGTTAAGCATATGTCAATATAAATAAAAATATAAGAAAATGAACTAACTTCCCACTCAAAACTAGAAAAAAAACCAAAAGAAAGCACAAAGTAAAAAAAAAAAAAGATAAAAGCAGAATTTGATCAGATAGAGAATACAAAGACAAGAGATGTAATGAATGACTCAAAACTCTGGTGATTAATAAAATGAAATACACAAACCATTTAAGAAAAAATGGGGAATATAAATAAAATAAGAAATGACACAGTAAAAATAAAAGTCATAACAGATGACCTACCCACCTTTATTCAAAAAATTCAGAACATATATGTGTTGGAGAATTTCTTGGGGACATATAATTTACTTCCAAAATTGACCCTATTAGAGATAGAATGCTTAAGAAGGCTATTTTCTATGGAAAAAAGAGAAAATTACCAAGGAACTTCTACTCGCCAACACACACACACACAAACACATACACACACACACACACACACACACAGAGAGAGAGAGAGAGAGAGAGAGAGAGAGAGAGAGACAAAGGGCCCAGGTGCCTTCACAGGGAAATTCTACCAAACATGTAAAGATCATGCCAGTCTGATGCCAAATAAAGTTGTCCAAAACATACAAAATGAAGGAAAACTTACAAATTTAGTTTTAGGAGTAGAAGAATGATTCAACAGAAAGAAATTCAATAATGCAATTTACTGTGGAAAAGAAATTGATGCTCACCATTGGGTCTGACAAGTTTCAACACCCATTCTTGATTTTTTAATAAAAACCCTGAAAATAGTAAGGTATGGGCATCTCCTCTGTTTTCTCCTTCTGTCAGTCTGTCTGTCTCCACAGGAGACCTTTCCAGGATGACTTGGAATAGGAAGAGAGTGCCTATTATCTCCTGCCTTTGTCATTTTTACAGAAGGCATTAACCACTGCAGTTAGACACAAGACACTTATTGGGGGCATAAAAATTGGATATGATGAAGTACATCTATTTCTGCTTGCAGATAATATGACAGTAAAACTGGAAAACACTGGAGAACCAGTGATAAAACTAACACAACATTAAGAGAATTCAGAAAGCAAGCAGGATATAAAAATTACCTGAAATAATAGAAATGCTTATATTCATGATTAATAAGCAATCAGAGGACACTGGAAGAGAAAATACCATTTAAAATGTATCAAAAGATAGATAATAGTCTTACAAATGAACTTAATAAGAAGTATGAAAACCCCGTGCGAAGTACCTATGAACAAATAGAAAATATAATCCTTGTTATTGTATAGGATAACTCAATATTATAAAGATGCAGATCCTCCCTCAGTTAATTTAATAGAACCCCAATAAAATATGAAAAAGTTTTTTTCTGAAGCTATATATGTTGAGATTAAAGTTAATTTGGAGAATAAATATGCAAGAATACATGAAAATACTGAATAAGATGAACAGCTAGCCCTAGCCCAACCAGATATTAAAACACACACAAAATCTTTATAATTAACACAGTGGTACAAGCAGATTACTCATTAATTAGCTATTGAAAAGAAATACAAAAATAGATCCAGGTATACATGGAAACTTAGCAGATGATAATTATGGTATTTCAAATTAGAGTGACAAAGTTGAACTTTTGCATAAGTAGTTTGGGAAGATCTGGATAGTTATATGGAAAATATTTAAGTTACATCAATACTTTACATATTACTTAAGACTGATTCAAATGGATCAGAGATGTAAGTGTAGAAGATGAAATCACCGAGATACCAGAATAAATCCTGGGCAAACCCTTTTATAACTTAGGGGAAAGTTATCGGGAAAGGTTCTAATTATTTCCCCAAATCCGGATGCAAAAAATATTGATAAATTTGACTAGAGAAACGTGTAAAAATTTCATGATCAGTAACGTATAACCAAAATCAAAAGACACAAGATAAATGGGAAGAAATTATTTGCAACTTATGCCACAGAAAAATGCCTGACATGTAAAATTTGAGGATAAGATATGAAAAAATTTGATAGAAAATTGTGCAAAGGACAAAAAAGATAATTTGCTAAAATATAAGATGGTCCTAAATATTTCTTTTTTTTTGAGACAGAGTCTCACCCTATTGCCCAGGTTGGAGTGCAATGGCGCAATCTCAGCCCCCTGCAACCTCCACCTCCCAGGTTCAAATGATTCTCTTGCCTCAACCTCTTGAGTAGCTGGGATTACAGGCGCCCACCACCACGCCCAGCTAATTTTTGTCTTTTTAGTACAGATGGGGTTTTACCATGTTGGCCAGGCTGCTCTTCAACTCCTGACCTCATGATCCGCCTGCTTCAGCCTCCCAAAGTGCTGGGATTACAGGCATGAGCCACCATGCCCAGCTGGTTCTAAATATTTTTAAATGTTCAATATACTCATAATTAACAAAACACAAATTAGAACCATGTTGTGATACCACTTTTTACCCCTTAGCTTGGTAAAATCTAGCAAATTTGAAAATTCACTATGGACAAGACTGTTGAAAAATAGGTGTCATCTTTCATTGATAGTGGGAATGAGAAATGGAGAAAAGTTCCCTATGAGAAGGAAATTTGACAATATATGATAAAGTTACACATGTACCCTTTGACCTAGAAATCTTACTTCTGGAAATTTACCCTGAAAATACACCTTCAACAGCATAAAAATTGGCATGCACAAAGTTGTATGATTCAGTATTATATGTATTTGCAAAATATTGGAAGCTGTGAAAATACCCCAACAAAGTAGATTAATTTAAACATTATGATATTTACATGCAATAGAATACTGTGCAGTTATGTAAAAAGGATAAGTAAGAGCTGCATTAACTGGTGTATTTCCAAGGTGCAATATTGAAGAAGTTAAAGAATCAGAATGCAAAAGTTTTGTATAGCATGTGATCTTTGATGTCAGAAAGGAAGTAGAATTAGAAAATAGTTATTTGTCTGTTTATTTATGGAAAAAGAAAAATAAACCAGAAATTGATGAAATGTATTATGTAGAGGAGGTATCTGTGTATGTGTATGGCAGAAACAAGTAGAAGCAATGGGGTGGGATGGCACTTCTCGTGATATTTCTTGTTTCATCTTGTACAGTGTTGATTTTTGGGATCATGTTAAAACTTCACGTATTCAAAAATAGAGTTAAATCCATAATAATGAGGAAAAGCCCTAAAGTGTAATACAAATAGAAACAAATGAACTCAGCTCCACTTTAAATTAATAGCATAACCACACTGGAGAAAAAAAAAAACTACATCAAATAACTTTTGAGCATAGCATTTTGATTACTCTCTTGTATTCTTAGCTTAAAGGGGGAGAGCAGAAACATCTGAAAACACATTCTGAACTCAACCTAGAGGTCTTCTTTTCATTGTAGCCTGGTTACTGTCATTCTGAAACTATATCGTGTATATTGCACTTTGAGCAAATTTAAAAATATATTAATTTTGTTAAAAATTGGGAATCTTATGGAAGGAGTTACAAATAGGGAAAGTTCAAAGACAAGGAAGGATTTTATGGGTGACATCAGTACATGCTCATTAATTCCTAGTGTGTAATGGAATAGTATTATTATATCATAATATAATGACCTCTAAAAGGTCTCAAAGCAATAATACTTCACAGCAACTAGATTTGTTTTCTAAATATCATTCTCTATTAAAAGGAACCAAGGGGGCCGGGCGCGGTGGCTCACGCCTGTAATCCCAGCTGTTTGGGAGGCCAAGGCGGGCAGATCACGAGGTCAGGAGATCGAGACCATCCTGGATAACATGGTGAAGCCCTATCTCTATTAAATATACAAAAAATTAGCCGGGCGAGGTGGCAGCACCTGTAGTCCCAGTTACTCGGGAGTCTCAGGCAGGAGAATGGCGTGAACCCGGGAGGCAGAGCTTGCAGTGAGCCGAGATGGAGCCGCTGCACTCCAGCCTGGGTGACAGAGCGAGACTCCGTCTCAAAAAAAAAAAAAAAAAAAAAAAGGGAACCAAGGGGAAATTTTGAATTCAAGGGTAGGGAAAAAGAAAATATGAGTGGCAATCCTGTTGCTCCAGAAAGTAAGTGGGGAAAGAAAGGTAACTATGTGAGGTGAAGGCTCTGCTAACCAGTTCATATGGGAACCACTTCCCAATGTACACTTATATCGAATCATCCCCTTGTATGCCTTCAATGCATACTATTTTGTTTGTCTCTTATCCCTCAAGAAACCTGGGGAAAATTTTAAATTTTTTAAAGATAAAAAAATTGAGACAAATGTCAAACAATAAATATTGGGGACATGCTAAATACAGGAGTCAGCTTGAAGAGGCTCCTATTGTCGAAATCTTGGATGATTTGAGAATAACAATAAATAATGACAGTAATGGGTTAAAGTGCATTGAATAAAACAAGGAACCATAAGTCTCTACAGAAAGTAATACTAGAAAAAGAGGAGGAGTGCTTCCTATGATATGATACCAACTAATAAACGTAGAGGAACAGTGAAATTAGAAAATCACCATTTTACAAGCAGCAAGCAATAATCATCAATGCATGTTAAAACTAAGATAAACATTTTCAAATAATTTCCCCAAAGAAGAGTCAGCCATTTAAAAAGAAAAATAAGTAGCTTGACAGTGGAGACACTGGCAGATTCCAACTCCACTAAGTGATCAGTGTGACCCACAGTGAGATAAACCGACGTCGTGCATTTCCTACAATAACGCACCAAGAAAAGCAACATCGCTTATGTCATATATCTTCCCAAAATACATAACCTGCATCTGATCAGGAGAAAGACTCACACAGAGGTGCATTCTACAAAATACTTTTGTCTACGGAAACTACTGTACGGTGAAACATCAAGAACGGCCACAACCTGTTCTGGACTAAAAACAGACCAAGTGGACACAGTAACTAGCAAAACGTGTGATCCTCAATGGGTTCTTGGGCTATATGGGAAAAATGCTATTGAAGGTGTTATCGGATCAGTTAGAAAAATTAGACTATGTGCTATAAATTAGATAATATTATAGAAACTTACAGGATTAGTTTTACAAATTTATTTGTAAACTTGTGAATATTTCCAAGAGAACAGTTTTAAAAATTGGGGGACAATTTAAAAGCTGATCTATCTGGAGATGCAAACAACCTAGAACAGCAATAAATAAACAAATAAATGAACAAATTCAGAGAAGTAACAATAATAGATGTTAAGAAAATAAAAGGCCACAGTAATTTTTTTTTAAGTGACACTGGGGGGGGGCTGGCACAGGGCTGCCATGTTGCTTCAGGACAGTAATGATGACACTGAAGACATTTCAGTGTTGGATGCGGAAGAGACAACTAGCAAAACAAAACAATCCAAAATCAGAAATCCAGCGGCCTCGCTTTTCCAGTTATCCTTTCGAGTCAGTGCAATTGTGGTCTATCTTCTTTGCAAATCGGTCAGCAGCAGTTTTACTGCTTGTATGGTGACAATTATCTTGTCGTGTGACTTTAGGGCAGTGATGAATGTCACAGGTGGACTAGTGGTGGGTCTACAGTGTTGGAATCACATGATGAAGATGGAAAGAGCCACTGGGTGCTTGAGTCCAGAAAGGCATCCTCTCGGGAGGACGAACCTGTTTCAGAGGCTGAATTGAACCTTTTGGTTGAGACTTAATGCCTGTCCAGTGCTGTGGGTGATATATTTCTTTTGTGGCCTCTTCTCCTTCAGGGTAGCTAGCCATGGTTATCATGGGTGTGGTGCTACAAGGTGCCAACCTATATGGCCACATCAGGTGTAAAGTAGGCAACAGAAAGAACGTAACAGCATGGGTCCCTCATACTTGGAAAGCAGTTTTTAAGACAAAATGCTGAAGATGATCAGACTTTGTGAATGGAGAGAGAATGCGTATGTGCTTTGTTACACTGGGGAACAACCAAAGAGATTGTTGACTGTGAACATTTTAGACCTCAGTCCATGATGCAACAAGGAGTGTTGGCTTTGTTTTTCACTTAAAAACTTTAGTTAAAGCAAAGCAAAGTAGTTTCCTTATTAAGGTTTTATACCCTTTCCAGTAGTTGGGGCTAGAATGCATGTGGTCACTGGAAACACTGTCAACATTTGTTTTATGGTGTACATAAAATATACACATAGTCATGTAATATCAATATATTCCAAACTAATGGAAGTGTGTTTATTTACATATGTAATGGATAACTTTGTATTTTGGTCCATAGAACATAGAAGGATGTTCTTAGTCTATCTCAAGCTCTATGTGTTTATGTATTATTTCTGTAGATTATTTTCAGAAGTTAGTTTTGCTTCCACAGTAAGAGTGAGCAGCTTGGCTCATGTATATCTCAGAAATTATTGCTAATTTTTAATATATACTTCATGTTGAAATTTCTTAGACATACACAAGAAAGTAAATACCACATTCGGCCCAGTGATGTTAACTAGTTTCTAAGATGTTATTTATTTTTATTTGTAACAAGCCATTTACTTAAGTTTATGTAAAGGGATAGTTTATGCTTAAGGGATAGCAGAGGTTGTTGCTGTTCTATTTATTGTATAGAAAACATGGCCAGATTTTACTTTCCAACTTACTGGAAGCTCTTCAGTGGACCTTGAGCTAATACAATATATCTTTTGTCACCAAAAGAGTATTATTCTTATGTCATAATGAGAACAATAATTTATGTGCTTGGCATAATAAATGCCTAAAAGACATTTTATTTTATGACTGTATTCTTTGTCTTGCTATAATGGGGATATTGTAAATCATGTATTTGTATAATATTGACGGTATGTATTAAAGCAATAGGTGTAACGGTAAACAAAAACATAAAAACACAAAAAGAGCTTCTACAAATAAAAAGGCCAACAGTCTAGTTTTAAAATGGGCAAAAGACTTAAACGACGCTTCATAAAAGAAGATATTCCAATGGCTGGTAAAAATTTGAAAGAAGTTCTATGAAATCAAAACCAGAATGAAATACCAGAATGGCAGGCTGGGCGCTGTGGCTCATGCCTGTAATCCCAGCACTTTGGGAGGGCCGAGGCAGTGGATCACGAGGTCAAGAGATCAAGACCATCCTGGCTGATATGAAGAAATCCCATCTCTAGTAAAAATACAAAAAAAAAAAAAAAAAAAAAAAAAAAAGCTGAGCATGGTGATGTAGGCCTGTAGTCCCAGCTACTCGGGAGTCTGAGGCAGGAGGATTGCTCAAACTCAGGAGGCGGAGGTTGCGGTGAGCCAAGATCGTTGAGACTCTGTCTAATAATAATAATAATAAAGAAATATCAGAATGGTGACAAAAAGAATGGCAAGGCCACATTTCATCAAGGGTATACACCAGAACTCATTCATGGCCAATGCGTGATAAACATAACTGCTTTAGAAATCTCTGTAGTAATATTTATTATCACTAAACGCATTGCCTTCCTTGTGATCTGGATATTCTATTTTCAGTCAGATAACCAAGAGAAATGAATACATATGTCCATCAAAAGACAAGAGTGTTCATGTCAGCTTTATTCATAACATCCCAAAGTTTCAAACACCCCAAATATCCATTGGCATAGGAACAAATAAATAGCGTGTGGTGTATTCACACCAAGAACTATCATGCACAGCAGTAAAAAGTAATGAATGACTGGTAATGTAGCGATAAGGGTACATCTCACAGACACTGCACTGCGTGAGAGAAGCCGGAGGTTAAATGGATAGTACTGCATGACCACATCTATGCAAAGTGCAAGACTAGGCAAAACCAGGCTTCTGTGGCCAAAGGCTGAATAGTTGGTTACCCAGTATCGGTACTGACTTGAAGATGGCCCAGCCACTGGGAATTACATAATTATGTATTTGTTATGTATAATAATCCAGGTGCTATACATATGCTATTCATATACATACGGTATACACATGCCAAATAGTTCACTGAGCCATACTTTTAAGATTGGTGCATTTTTGTTGTGTGTGCATTATCCCTTGATGGTGCTGTTTTGATTGACAAGGGAAAGGCGCTTTTTCAAAACATGAAACCACGAAACATCATGTAGCCCAGAAGTACAGTTTTGGGAGTGGCAGGGATGTTTCTCAAAGCAGAACTCGGGGCAGCCACGGAGCAGCGGATGCGCGGTGAAGGGCGCGTGGGCAGCCGGACGGCTCCGTGGCCTGGGAACTGAAAGGCGCTTCCTGGCAACGCTGCCAGGGTCCCGCCGCCCCCGCCGAGGTGCAGCCCGACCCGCCGCTGCGCGGGCAGCCCAGGTCTTCCCCAGAACCTCCAGAACCGAGGACCCAGCGCCAAGCCAGGAGCAAAGCCGCGCCAGGCTGGAGCTGTTGCGTCATTACGGCCGCGTCTGCGCTTCGGTTTTGAGCACCGATTCGTTACCTAACCTCTTAGGACTAACAGCCAGTCTTCTGGTGGCGCTCGCTTTCACCTACTTTTTATTTCCCTTTCTATTCCTGCGAGCTAGGGGGAGCAAGTGTAAATCCCGCCCGCTTCTCCCGGGCTGAAGATGGAGAGGCTGAGGCGGGTTGGAGAGTGCGCACTGCGCATGCTCCGCAGAGCATCCCCGCAGGTCGACCGGGGCAAGGGAGCTACATGAAAGCCTGTGGCTTCTGCTTTGAACAGTCTTAACCTTGCATTTTGCTTTCACACTTAACGCCTAGAAAGCTTGCTTTGATTTTTCCCCAACCTTTCAGTTCATTTAGCTTTAAAAAACAAAATCTCGTTCCAGGAAGAGGGGAGGGGTTTTCCAAGGTAAAATGCTCAGACGTATCAAGTTGAGTTACTCAGTCTAATAAATGAAGCAAAGCATTCCAAAGGCCAGAGGGGATCACCTTGCATTCATCCATAATAGCACGTTGAAATATGCAAGAAAGGAAAAGAATAAAGAGCACAGGGATGTAAAAACGGTATTGCATTTTCTCGTCCACTGATTGAATTGTAAAAATAGTAACAAGAAATCTTAGGACACTTCTTATTTACTGATATTTTACAAAATCACTCAAGTAACAGTCTATTTATATTATAAACAACTTGTGAATATTTTAACTCATGCTCAAAAAAATAAATAATACGGTAAGGAGTCCAAAACTTTCATCAACTAGCCAAACAACAAATGTCTGCTGAGCTCCTCCTCAGGCAGGCAGTATGGTATCGTGATTAGGACTGAAACATTGGAGCCAACTGCCTGACTTTTAACATCCTCAGTCTACTAGCTGTGTGACCTTGGGGTAAGTGACTTAACTTCTCTGTGCTTTTTCTCTAGATGCAAAACGGAAATAATGTTATGAGAGTTGCCCTGGCCCATCTTATGTGATCAATGTCGGATGATTATTTTTGCTTATGTTCCTATTATTGTGTTAAGAAGGCAAGCACAAAAAAATTGTTTCTATTTGCAGCATTCTTGCAGCACACTGAGGCGCGGTGGCTCACGCCTGTAATCTCAGCACTTTGGGAGGCCGAGGCAAGCAGATCAGTTGAAGTCAGGAGTTCCAGAAGAGCCTGGCCAACATGGTGAAACCCTATTTCTACTAAAAATACAAAAATTAGCCAGGTGTGGTGGTGGGTGTCTATAATCCCAGGTACTCAGGAGGATGAGGCATGAGAATCGCTTGAACCTGGGAGGTGGAGGTTGCAGTGAGTCCAGATGACACTACTGCACTCCAGCCTGGGCGACAGAGTGAGACTCATCTCTTATGTGGAGACGACATATTTCTATAAGCAATGAAGGAACAATAAATCATCATCTAATTGATTTTTAAAGTACTCAGATTTCGGCACAGAAAATTAGAGATTAGGGCAGAGTATGATAAATGCTCATATTCCCCTGAAGCCTACAGCTGTGGTACAGGTGTTGGAGGTGGAAGAATGCAAGCATCAGAGTCTTCATGAAAGAGGGGACCTTATAAGCCATGCACACCTAAGTAGGAGGGATGTGCTGGGCAGAGGAAGGTAAGAATGCCAGAAAGAGTCCTGGAAAGGGGGGAGCTGGGCGAGTTCAGCATCTCACAGAGACACAAAGGTGATGCCAGGGAGATGACAGTTCCATTGTTGAAAAACAATATTGTCATTAACAACTGCACTCCACTCCACTTCATGCCTATCCAGAAACGAGGGGGAGCACACCAGAGGAATACAGACCCATGCCACCATGCTCAGCTAATTCTTTAGTATTTTTTGTAGAGACAGCATTTTTGCATACTGCCCAGGCTGGTCTCGAACTCTTGGGCTCAAGTGATCCGCCTGCCTCGGCCTCCCAAAGTGCTGGGGTTACTGGCGTGGGCCACTGTGTCTGGACGAACAAAGCTATTTGACAATATTAAAGAAACAGTTATCACACCCTTACATAAATCTATGAATAGCACTTATAAAATATTTTCTCAGAATTTTTTGGGAGTGATAGAAATGTAAAATTCTTAGTGGATTTACTACACTGTTGAGATTGCAATAGTTACATGGTGTAAGACTAACTTTCTGAATGATTATGACAAATGAAATCGTAAATGCCATTTTTGGTTTTCGGAATATGAAAATACATGGGATGAGGCGCACCTCATGCTTCCGCCAAACGGAATGTCTTTGGTTTCTTGCCTTAGGATCTACCTAGCTCCTACCTTTAATATTGCTTTCCACCTCTACTGTTTATTGCTACGTGTTAGTCTCTCTTTTCTGTAAGAAAGGCATAAATCTGGAGTGCTTTTTTCCAAATATTCCCGCAGAAAGCCACCTTTCCAAGCACAGAATCTTATCAGTGGCCAGTTCAGCCGACTTAGCACGAAGAGTGCGATGAAAGGGCTGCTTTCAGCAAAGCGTCTCGACCCTGGGCGACGGCGGCCACGGGAGGTCAGGCAGCGCTGGAGGAAACCTGCCCTGGGTAGAAACGGCCGGAGGAAGGCAGAGCGCGGGCTGGCTCTCAAGGTGCCCACCCCGGGGACCTTTCTTCAGGCTCCCTGCGGGATCCCCAGCCTCCCCTCCCCCTCGGAGCTCCGCCCCCTTCCTGGCCTCAAACTCCGAGTCCATTCAAACCTCGCCTTCCTCGCCCTGCGCGTTGTCAGGCGTGTAATTGGGGAAACTCCTCCCCGCCGGGACCGCCTCAGAGGCGCTGCCAGAGGACAGCCGCCCGCCTGCCCCCGCCTCTCAGCGCGGCGACCGCACAGCGCTCACAGCCCGGCCTGGGCACCCGCGCCCGCTCGCTGCTCCAGCGGGGTGGGCGGCGCCGCGCCAGGGGGTCCCCGGCGCCCATTGCTCCCCCACCCGGCTGCGCGGACCGGCGCCACTGTGCGGGCGGGGGCGGCGCGCCGCGGGGGGCCGGCGTCCCGTGTGCGTCCCGTGTGCGCCCCGCGGGGGCGCGGCCAGCGCCGGAGTAGACTCCTGTCCCGCCCGCCGCCAGCAGCCTCGGAGGAAGCCGGGGCAGAGAGGGCCGGCGGGGACCAGGTCCGCGCTGCAGGAAGCCGCGCCCGGCCGAGGCCCCAGACCCTGCGCCCCGAGCTCCACCGCACCATGGCCCCGAAGCTGCTGCTCCTCCTCTGCCTGTTCTCGGGCTTGCACGCGCGGTAAGTGGCGCGGGGGCCGCATCCCCGGAGGCCCCGAGCTGGGCGACAGGGCGGCGGGGGGCGCTGTCTGTCGGAGTCCCTGGCGCGCCAGCCGTCGGCTGGGCTGCGGCACGGCGGGCCGGGAGGGGACGGGGAAGTCGGCCCACACCTCACCTGTCCCAGCTCCCTCAGACGCGGTCGTCTGCTTTCTCCTCTGCAGCCGGGAGTGTGGGGACTCACATTAATGGCTCGTCTCCTGAGGCTTTTAGGATCTGGTGATTTTAAGGGGTTTTGAAAACCAGGATCATGGGGCAGGGGCCATTTCTGGCTCCTTACCGACCCCTAATTCCCACCTCAGCTGTTTCAGGGGCGCTCACACACACACACTTTGGCTGACATTCTCTGTCAATTCCATCACTCTGAAATTTCCAAGAACCCGGGAACCGTGGTTCTAACTGCCCAGTTTAGACCGGGCTGGAAAGAGCTAATGCATTGGAGGCAGGTGCGGGGGAATTGGGACCAGGTGGGCAGCAGAAAGCCCGGCTTGTCTGAGAGGACTCCCCTGCCAGGTCCTCTCTCTCTCTCACACACACACACACACAGGCACACCTACCTACCTTCCAGATCAGCCACTTTCACACACAGGAACACACGCACTCCCACCCCCATAAAGCACGCATGTTGAAATGGATAATAAGGCTTCTGCCTGGTAATGTAAGAAATTATCTCACCATAAATTCCGCAACCTTCCTCCCAGCACACCAGCCAGCTGATGGGAGCTTAGAATCACTCCAGAGGAGACGAAGAGGGCGCATGAGGATACGAAGACAGTGGGACCCAAAGGGTTAAACCCTGTTGCTGTAAACACAACTGGAGATTCTGGGTTTAGTTTCTTTAATTCTGTCTCTCTGGCTGGATCTCTGGCTAGAACTTGCCGATTGCCCTGTGATTTAAAAATCGGAGCAGTGTCTGGCCTTCCCCTTTCCCCACCCTAGGAAGCTCAGCGTGCCCCTAGCCCCTAAACCCTCTTGTTTTGACGCTTCTCCATTTCCTGGCTCTGGGAGCCAGAGAATCAGAGGGCGTCCTTGCGCGCACAAGCCTGGCCACCATCAGGCCTTTTCATTCATATTTGTGAACTCTTAAGGAGCTAGGAAGACACATGAATAAATCCTACTAAACATCAAGGGGCCCCCAGTTCTCACTCCTGAACTGGGCAGAGGAGCTTACCCTGAGGGAGGAAGCCCTGGCCCTCCCCCTTACCACTGCTCCTCTTTGCTGAGTTGAGTGTGGAAGCCGACTCCACCGGTGACTCACCGGCAACTCTTTCAAAGAGACAGAGCACTCCTTGGGCCTTTCAGCTGAAGTTTCTTTCTATCTAAAGAGGCAGCTGGTGAAAGAAATGGAGATATGCTTTCTGAGGTTGCTTATTCCTGGTTGTGTCTCTGTTTAGAGGCAGAGAGGGAGGTAGACAGCACCGGGCATAGCGTTGAGGCCAGCAGTCACATCTCTGCCACCTTTCTATTGCCACCAGCTCAAACGAGCGACCAGCCCTTCGGGTTCAGTAATCAACTGTTTAGATCTCTGGATTCTTAACATTCTAAAAGAAACACAGACTATCGTCCTCACTACTGCATGTGCTTAGTAGGAAAATACCTTAGCCTCTGCCTTAAAACAGTTCGGTTACTGGGGATTCCCAAATATACGCAGAATCTCTTGGGATTCTTCATCCTTCCATTCTGCGAAGACAGACATAATGATTTTCATTTGTTCTGTATTTGGGTTGTTTTCCCAGCTTTCATAATAGAACTTACAGATCAGTTAAAAAATCCAAATTTTATACTAACTTTATTGCTATATGCCTCTTCTTTGAGAGTGTCTTTGTTCTCTGAATGGGTTGTACAGACATGTGAAGCAATCTGATGTGCAGTGTCATCTTTCAAAACTGTTTTGAATTCGGAGGGGTTTCTCATTTGCACTCTGAGTTCCTTCCTGCTGTGGAAGTTCCTTGGATGAGGGTCTGATGTCTGTGCTTTGTGGTGATGGCTCAGCAGCTCCCCAGAAGGGGGGCTCCCCATTTTGACACCCATGGGCTTCATAAAACGCACCGATTCCCACTCAGACCTTGGTGATGCCTTAACTGCTTTCTGAGGTTTAGGAACTCCTTTTAATGTTTAAAAATACTTCAGACTTTTTCTCGGTCCTTCTGCTTTAAGCAAAGGTGTAAGACATGAAGATAAGATCTGAGGGTTGAGTTGTTTTTTGACAATGACAATACATCACTGATTTATTTTTAAGAAAAAGCTAATTGCAGTAATGGTGTTTAGGATCCAACAATGCAAGTAACAGTGCTCATAAAAACTATATATAATTCACTTAGAATTTAGGGAAAGAAAATATTTCTATATTATCCACATTCTAATGGGTCCTCTGAGAAGAGATTTCGTTTTCATCAAAGCAAGGATTTTCCTGTGGGCCTGGTGGTCTGGCACTAGCAATGTGAGGCTTCTATTTCATTTTCAGGATTTGAGGGAGAAGGGTGCTCACAGCCCAGGGACCTAGAGCATCTCGGCCTCACTCTTCCCACTGCCTACCCGACCAGGTTACACAGCTGGGGCCCTGATATGCCTCCTGAAGGGGTGGAAGAGAACGTTTCTGCTTTCTTTTTCTTGGTCCCCCTCGCTGCCACCTGTACTGGCCTCTAAGGAGGAAGCTCTTGCAGTTTCAGGAAAACCCTCTCATCACCACTAGAGGGAGAATTAGGCTTATTAGAATACCTGTAGGTAGCTGGAAGTAATTTTCAAAAACGAAGGCTGCATATACAGAGAATGATGAAAAGCTGGTTACTGTGCTCGGTTTGTGTGTATGTGACTATCAGGGCCATAGACAATAACAGAGTGTGGAGTGTGTGGTCTGGCTGTGTAGTGGTGGGGGTAGGAGACGGGAGGAGAATGGGAGGGGAAGGGAAGAAGAGAGAGGGGAAGAGACAGAGACAGCAGAGGGAAGGAGGAAGGCACCTGGGCTGAATCACCAAGTGTCCTGAGCATGTTGTGCCAGATTCTGCTGAGATGAGCTACCAGCCTCTCCTCACTGCTCCAGATGCCCTTGCTCTGTAGTGATTTGCCCTGTCCTGTGGGCAGTGCTTGATTCCCAGCTATCTAAATGCTTCAACCTGCTCTTTAAGTTTTAAAAAAATTTTGCAAGATGATAAAATTAACATTTCTGATAATACTTCCGATGACACAAAATATTTTAATTTTAAAATTTATTATTATTATTATTATTATTATTATTATTATTATTATTATTATTGTTTGAGATGGAGTCTTACTCTGTTGCCCAGGTTGGAGTGCAGTGGCACTATCTCAGCTCACTGCAACCTCTGCCTCCTGGGTTCAAGCAATTCTCCTGCCTCAGCCTCCCGAATAGCCAGGACTACAGGCATGTGCCACCATGCCCAGCTACTTTTTTGGTATTTTTAGTAGAGACAGGGTTGCACGCTGTTGGCCAGGCTGGTCTTGAACTCCTGACCTCAGATGACCCACCCACCTCAGCTTCCCGAAGTGTTGGGATTAGAGGCATGAACCACCATGCCCGGCCAGATGACATGAAATATTTTAGAGTAACATTTAAAATCCTGTAGTATTACTTGTAAATGTTCACTTTTATAAATAATGAAATGCAACATATTCCTTACTGAATATGTGCCCCACATTTAAAAGTTCCTGTCGATCATGAATATCAAATGTGCATAAAAATCAACAGCAATTTATAGTTTCTGTGGATGATTTAATTTAACCTTCTAGCCAATAGGTACTCAAGAAATAGAATTACAGTTTAAGATCAGCCTAGGAAAAATGTAAGTGGGGAAGTCATTCTTTGAGACATATGCCGTATACTGATTGTCAAGATCTCTCATTTATGTACATGCTCATCTAGGTTTAGACTATCTGGCCAACACTCTAGTCTACATTATGGCTAGTTAACACACTTTAAAAGACTCATGTATATATTACATAAGTATGCATATGTGTATATATGAAGACCTAAATTCAGTACCAAAATGAATGTGAAAGTCTTTTTTTTAATTAACATCTTGTGAATTATAGATAATTTAGACAATTCTCAAAATTAAGTTCAAGAAACTTACATCCCAGAGCACAAGTGTCCTGACATGACACTAACATTCTGGCTCCCATCTGGGAAGCTAAACAGAAAAGAGTTCATATCTAGTCAGGACAAATCTGCCTCCGTGCAGTTTTCAATTCTTTTTATTATTCTCTTCTGTGAATAAAAAGTTATTAAAGCATGCACACTGACAAACTGGGAAGGAAAAGGTTGGTTTATTTCACATGCTTTCTTGCTGGGGCCAACAGTAGTCTGGAAATGCTGCTTTAAGGCAGAAAGAGACTGTCCGCTCTCTAAGCCCACATGACTATAGTGTTGAGATGGCCTCACTCATTGAGAAAACCAGCTTGTCAAGTACAAGTGTGTGTCAATTATAAACCAATTTTTTTTTTTTTTTAAAAACTGAAAACTGGGCCGGGCGCAGTGGCTCACGCCTGTAATCCCAGCACTTTGGGAGGCCGAGGCGGGCGGATCACAAGGTCATGAGATCGAGACCATCCTGGCTAACACAGTGAAACCCCGTCTCTACTAAAAATACAAAAAATTGAGCCAGGAGAATGGCGTGAACCCAGGAGGCGGAGTTTGCCGTGAGCCGACATTGTGCCACTGCACTCTAGCCTGGGTGATAGAGCGAGACTCCGTCTCAAAAAAACAAAACAAAACAAAAAACAAAACAAAAAAACCCCGAAAACTGCAGAACCAAAAAAATAAAAAATTGAAAAAAAAAAAAAAAATTAAGAAGTAAAACTAGCTGGTCATCCCGAGGCCTCTCCATTCAGGCACTCCTGTCAGTGCATGTCACCCGGGAGAGTAGGCTGTCCAGCTCCTCTCTGCACAAAACATGCTCAGAGATGCCCAGGCGTTCACTGAGACTCATTTACTAAGAAGTCAGAATGTTGAAGATGTATTCGAAAGCTTAGTTTTTCATGTCTATGTTAGCCTGCTGTGCAGAAGATGAATCAGTTTGTGTTGACCGAGGCGTGTAAGATTGCCAGAGGGTCTTCACTAGTCACCAGCAGACATCTCTGTCCTTGCTTCCAACCTGAGTGCCGGCAAAGCAGACCCCCTCACAATGTCCAAGTGTCTAGACCCCCAGATTCCCGCCTCCAAGAGAAGCACAGAGTCAGACTCAACTATTTTGAATGAGTCCAGTCTGCAAAAGCTAATCTCACCTTCAACTAAAATGAGGTCTTGATGGTTAGGGGTGGAAACAACATGATACAATCACCATATGGAAAACCTCTAGAAGGTTTGTGCCTTGGCCTTCACAGTCTCTCGGAGTGGATTCAAGGGTCGTGTTGCCTGCTGGTTAGCCCTCTGGTATTGTTTACCTGCCACGTTGTCTGTAGTTTAACTGGGTTGGGGGATGGTCTTGTCACATTTAATAAAAACATACCTTGTTAATAGCAGTAGCGTTCTTCCTATGCAATCATTCCTATTTTGTGTTTCTTTTTTTAAAAAAAATTTTCGGGGTTTCACGTGTGTGGTTGGGCTGTGGGTACTGGGGACTTTCTACCCCTTTCGTGGTACTTGGATAGGACAAACTTAGGCTCCTCCTAGAGCCATTGCTGCCACTTACTTGTCGCATTTTTGTGCTATAACTCCAGGTCCAGAAAGGTGGAAGAGGATGAATATGAAGATTCGTCAGCAAACCAAAAGTGGGTCTTGGCTCCAAAATCCCAAGACACTGACGTGACTCTTATTCTCAACAAGCTGCTAAGAGAATATGATAAAAAGCTGAGGCCGGATATTGGAAGTGAGTGTTGTTTCTTGTTATTCCGATAGAAAAATCTTCTGTAGTGATAGGTTTTTAAAGGTTTAACTTTTGAGTAATTGTAAATTCCAAGAGGATGGCAAGGGCAGTACAGAAAGGTCTCCTGTACTTGTCACACAATAGATAACTGAGTGGGATACCAAACCAGGAAACTGACGTTGGTGCCATGCAGGAGCATGGCTCTGTGTCATTTTACCCCATGTAGGCTTATGTGACGATCCTTGAAATCGAGATACAGAACAACTCATCAGGCGAAAGTGGATCTTGTATTCCCCTTGCTATCCCTTTTCTGTCACATCTGCTTCCTTCCCCCCAATTTCTAACCATTGTCAGCCTCAAATTTGTTCAATTTGTTCTTTATTTACTTTTTATTTATTTACTTTTTGTCACTTTGAGAATGTTACATCTGTGGAATCATTGGCCTTTTGAGACTGGCTTTTTTTTTTTTTTCCCCCCCCCCAGCAAAATGATTTTGAGATTCATTCAAGTTGTTACACATGTCAGTAGTTTGTTCTTTTTCACTGCAGAATATTTGTTCGTGGTATGAGTGTATCACAGCTTCTTTAGCCATTCGTCTATTGGGGAACATTTTGATTGTTTCCTGTTTTTGTCTATTGCAAATAAAATGACTGAGCACGTTTGTATACAGGTTTCTATGTGAGCATAAGATTGTATTTTCTGGGATAACTGCCCGGGAGTACGATTGCTGGGTTGTATGGCAGAAGTACGTTTAATTGCTTAAGGCACCGTCAAACGCTTTTCCAAAGCGGATACACTATTTTTCGTTTCCACCAGCAATATCTGAGAGATCCAGTTTCTTTGTGTCCTCACCAGCAACTAGTATTTCCACTATTTTTTATGTTAGCTGTTCTAATAGGTATATATTTAATAGGTTGATATCTCATTGTTGTCTTAATTTGCATTTCCCTAATTGTTAGTGACACTGAACTCCTCTTTTATTTATTTTTTTGCCATTAGTATATCCTTCTCATTGAATTATCTCTTCATCTTATTTGCCCTTTTAAAAATTGGATTATTTGATCTTATTTTATTTTCTTACTGCTGAGATTGAGAGTTCTCTATATATCCTAGGTATGATCTTTTATGTCAAATCCTTAGCTTGCTTTTAATCCTTTTAATAGCATCTTTCACAGAGGAAAAGTTTTTAATATTGACAGAATCCAATTTTATTGATTTTTCTTTTATGGAGCTTGCTTTTAGAGTATTGTCTAAGAATTCTGTATGAAGCCCTAGCTCTTGAAGATTTTCTCCTTTGTGTTCTTCTGAAAGTTTTATAATTTCATCCCTTACATTTTAATTTGTTAACTGTTTTGATTTTTATATAAAATCAAAATGTAAGATTTAGTTCTAATTTATTTTCCCCCACCCTCCATGGATGCCCAATTACTCCAGCACCATTTGTTGGAGAGACTATCCTTCCTTGACTGAATTGCTTTTATGAAGTTGTCAAAAATCAGCTGACTTGACTGGTGTGGGTTATTTCTGGTTCTTTGTTTCGTTCTGTTTTATCTGTGTGTCTGTCACTCTGTCTATACCCACATTTTTTATTACCATAGCTGTATTATGTCTTCAAATTTTATCAAGTAATTCAACCTCTTTTTTCCTCCTTTTCAACATTAACTCGTCTTAACTTCTTAGAGTTCATATGCTTTTCAATATAAATTTTAGAATAATTTTTTCTGTAACTACAGAAAAATCCTGCTGGGATTTGGTAGGAGTTTGTTAAGTGTAGGTATCAATCTGGAAAGAACTGGCATCTCTACTATGTTGCATCTTCCAATCCATGCATATGATAGGTCTTTTCATTATTTAGATCTTCTTTATGTTCTTATATCATTATATCAGTGGTTTCTAGTTTTCAAGAGATATGTCCTGAATGTATTTTGTTAGATTTATGACAAAGTATTGTTTTTTGGAGTGATTGTGAATAGTACTGTATTTTCACATTTCATTTTGCCTGTGTTAGTCTACTATAGTAAATACAATTGATGTTGGTATGTTGGTCTGTTCTCTGACTTGCTGAACTTATTAGTAATAGAAGTTTGGGACTTTGGTTTTGTTTTGGTAGGTTCTTGGGCATTTTCTATGTACACCATCATTGTCATCTGCAAATAGGGAGAGTGTTCATTCTTGCTCTCCAATCTGGGTATCTTTTATTTATTTTTTCTTGCCTGTTGCCCTGGCTAGAACTCCCAGCACTATGTTGAACAGCAGTGGTGTGAATGGACATCTCTGTCCTGTTCCAGATCTTAGGGGCAAAGCCTTCAGTCTTTTCCCATGAAGTGTGGTATTAGCTGGCGGTATTTTGTACATGTTCTTTATCCAGTTGAGAAAGTTTCGTCTATTCCTAGTTTTCTGATACGTTAAAAAAAAGTTTCACAATACTTAAAAAATCATGAATGGGCCTTGAATTTCACCAAAGGCTTCCTTTTACTGCATCAGTTGGTATGATTATATGATTATTTCTTCAGTCCGTCAATACGGTGGATTATATTAATTGATTTTCAAATATTGAATCAGTATGGCATCCCTGGTTAATCCAGTAAATCCCACTTAGTCATGGTGTTTAATAATACTCTTTTAAGGCCAGGCGCAGTGGTTCAAGTCTGTAATCCCAGCATTTTGGGAGGCCAAGACGGGCGGATCACGAGGTCAGGAGATCGAGACCATCCTGGCTAACATGCTGAAACCCCATCTCTACTAAAAATACAAAAAATTAGCCGGGCATAGTGGCGGCGCCTGTAGTCCCAGCTACTCAGGAGGCTGAGGCAGGAGAATGGCGTGAACCCGGGAGGCAGAGCTTGCAGTGAGCTGAGATCGCGCCACTGTGCTCCAGCCTGGGCAACAGAGTGAGACTCTGTCTCAAAAAAAAAAAAAAAATACTCTTTTAAAAACCTCCTTTTGTATATTGCTGAATTCTATTTGCTAATACTTTGTTAAGGATTTTTGCATTTCCATGTTTAAGGGACTATTTTTTCAGTCTTGGGTAATAGGAGCTTTATACAATGGGTTGGGAAGTACTCCCTCATCTTCTGTTTTCTAGAAGAGATTATATAAGGGTTTGTGTTGATTCTTTAAATGTTTGATAAAATTCTCCAGTGATACCCTCTGGGCCAGGAGATTTCTTTTCTGGGAGTTTTTTTCATTTCCTTAATAAGTCTATTCAAATGATCACTTTCATATTAAAGTTGTGGTGATTTTTTCAAGAAATTGATCCATTTCTTTTAAGTTGTCAAATTTATGTGTTTAGCATTGTTCATGATATTCCCTCATCATCTTTTGTGATGTCTGTAGGACCTATGATAATATCCCTGCTTCATTTCTGATACTGGTAACTGGTGGCATCTTCCTTTTTTTGTCAGTCTTGCTAGAGGTTTATTTTATTGACCTTTTTAAAGAACCAACTTTTTGTGTGGTACTTTTTCTGTTATTTTTTTTCCCAATGACATCAGTTTTGCTTTTATACTTATTATTTCCTTTAGTTTTCTTGCTTTGGGCTTATTTTGGTTTTCTTCTTTTTGAAGTAGAACTTAGAGTCTTTGATTTGAGACTATTATTTTCTTATGTAAGGAACTTTTCCTTTCTGTAATTCTTTAACTTCATCCCATGAATTTTGTTATGTCATATTTTCATTTTCATTCAGTTCAATGTGTTTTTAAATTTCCCTTGAAATTTTTTGCTTTAACTCATGAATTATTTAGAAGCCTGTTTCGTAGGGGAACAGCAGACACTGGGGCCTATTTGAGGGTGGAGGATTGGAGGAGGGAAAGGATCAGGAAATATAACTAATGGGTACTTGGCTAATTACCTGAGTGATAAAATAATGTGTACAACAAACCTCCATGACATGAGTTTATCTATATAAGAAATCTGCACATGTACCCCTGAAGTTAAAATAAAAGTTTAAAAAAAAAAAAACAAAAAAAACCAAGCTTGGTCTCATAGAGAACTTTCATCCCAATAAGGACGTGATTTTTCAACTGAAAAACATTCCCAAATTTTACTCTTGAAGAGGGAGATCGATCATTGTGTTTTAGGTTTTGAAATGGAATTGTTTCCAAATTTTGACTTTTGTGAATAAAACTGCTGTGAACATTTCTGTACAAAAAAAGAGAAGTGTGTTTTTAGTTTCCAAGTACTTGGACATATTCCTATTGTATGTTATGGATTTCTAGCCTGATTCCACTATGATCAGAGAATATACTCTATATGAGTTTAATTCTTTTAAATGTGTTAATGTTTGATTTGCCATCCAGGATATGGTCTATTTTGGCAAATGCTCCATGGCCTTGAAAAGAGTATGTATCCTGCCATCAATGGATGGACTGGATCCTGTTGTCTGAATGTGGTGTTCAGTTCTATATCCTTGCCTATTTTCTGTCTAGTTTTCTATGGATTATTTGAATAGATTGACAATTGATAGATCAAAAAGTAGATTCTGACCCAAGAGAGCAGTGGTATATTTGGCCAGGAGGGAAGTGGCACATACAATTGCTGGTACAGGCCCTCACAGGCCTTGTGGTGACCATAAGGGGAAGGGGGTATTGCAGCAGACGCACCATCAGTGGGATGTGCCTGACCATGGCTTGCTGTTTCTCTTCTGGGAGGCTCCACTGCCTGACAACTTGCTAGTGCTCACACTGCCCAGGCGCACTGTCCCTCCATTTTTCCAAGCCCAGGACTCCAGCATGTCTGTAGCAGGATCTAGAACTATGCTGGTTCCAATAGCCATAGAATTTCAAAATCTGTGTGTGTAGCGTGGGAGACTGTGAAGATGCGTGTCTAGTGCAGTGTTGGAGAAATGTCATCCTTGATACCTCAGTCGCCTCTCCCATGCAATGAAGGAGAGGGACTAAAATGACTCTTAACTTTCCTTCCAGCTTTAAAATATTTCGTCAGTGAGTGATATATCTAAATTCCCATTGCACAAGTTCACAAATTCAATTGTCATCATGGTGTTTGCATCCTAATTAGATAGAAAATCTTTCCAGTGTGAAGAGTGTGTGGCAATCCTGCATTTATATGGAAAGAGGTGCTTTAGAATATGTTACCAGTTTCCTCCTTGATTGTCAGACGCTGCTCAGTCAGAGAGCAGAGATACACAAGACTGGTTCCTTGCCTCTCTGGATAAGCTAAGTCCAGTTGGAAGTTCATGTATCCTGTGGTAGGCTACAGGGAAGCATCTTCCTCATGGTATCACTGGGCACCCCATGGGTCCCCTGAGGTAGAAAATTGCAAATGGGGAGACAGTGGGTGAGCTCGGCTTCCAACCCAGATCTCTCTGGCTCTACAGCAAGATGATTTGACCATTGCACTATTTGTAGAAAACTCAAGGCAAGCCTATTCAAAAATATTCCTCGCACCCTGGCAATGCAGCACTTGCAAGAAGATATACTAAGGTGCTGCCATGTGCAACAGGCAAGCGAAATTCACAGTCCTAGAGATTTTATGTTTCCATTGTGTACCCAAGGAATTGTGAATTTCCCAAATAAAACAGCGTATGTATACACCAAGAGCAAGTGTTCATTTCAAAGAAGGCAACTCCCCTAAAGCATTCTGCCATTTAGTCCTCATAAGTCATCATCACAGGTGAGAACATGCTCTGTGCTTTGTGAGTGAAAAGATTTTTAACAAACAAGTAAACATAAAGTCAGGAGGCAGGATGCTCCTCTTTGGTTTTGTGACTTTAACGTTCCACAGTGAACACTATCTGGTCCTTGGGGCAGCAGAGGGGGCTGGTGAAAGCACCCATGATCACTGGGACAAATTACGACTTGTCTTCCTGTCTCATTTAAATGCTAAATCACAACTGATTGGCAGAACCCAGCAACTTGATGATATTCAATCAGAAAACAGAGTCACTGCCCAAGAACAGCTCTCCTCGTAAAAGATGCTGAATTAGAAACCATTTTCTTTCATGGCTCCGAAGGGCTCTGCTTTAAAAGAGAACTTCCTATAAACATCTGAATCGCTTTTCTTTTCTCATGACTTTCTTTTCTTCCCAATCTAGCCAATTTCATTTGCTGTAACCATCAGGCCTTCTCATCCCTCATCAAGGTGCCGTGAACTCATATGTACATAATGTGCTGTACATGGATTCACTATTAGTTCGTGGGAGAGGCCAGCTCATCGCTCACCTCCTTTACATCCCCGTCCCTGGCACACCTTGGGAGCCCCCGAGAGGCTCTCCATATTTGCGTTCTTCTGATGGCGAGAGACGAGAGAAGGGGAGTCTCCAGATAGCACTTAGTAGTAGATAGTAGAAAGTAGACTCCCACTTTCGTCTAAATTAACCTCTTTAATATGAAACTCTTGAAAGTTGCACTTTGCTTCTCAGATAAAGACCAAGCCCCTTAAAATGACATAAAGATGGAAGGCTGAGGCAGGAAGATTACTTGAGCCCAGGAGTTCGAGACCAGCCTGATCAACATGGAGACCTTGTCTCTACAGAAAAAAAAAAAAAAAAAAAAAAAAGAAAGAAAGAAAGAAAAAGAAAAAAAAAATTAGCCAGGTGTGGTGGCACACGCCTGTGGTCCCAGCTACTTGGGAGGCTGAGGCAGGAGCATGGCTTGAGTCTAGGAGTTCAAGGCTGCAGTGAGCGATGACTGCACCACTGCACTCCAGCCTGGGAGATGGTGCAAGAACCTGTCTCTAAAAGGAAAATAATTTTAAAAAGACATAAAGAGACAAGCCTCAAGCCTCAAACTATTATCTGTTTCTTTTCTGCTTCTTCACTACCATTTCTTGACTCTGTGAATCACGTGCCCAGTACTTCAGGGATACTAGACCTCCTGTTTTCTCCCTCTGGACCCTTGATTTTGCTGCTGTCCTGGCCCGTTCCCCCCTCTCCCTGCCCCCGCCCCCGTCTGTGCTGAGCTCATACCATGCTTGTCTTCGAGCCTCGTTGTCACCCCCTACAGGAAGCCCTCCCTCATTTCGTGTCCCTTCCCCACCTCCCCACTGCGGTGCTATTTCTCCTAGCATCAGTGTTTTCATCTTTGAAATGAGGATAATACATTTTGAAGGACTGTCTTGAGGATAATGTGGTATGGTGTGACCGTGAACAGTTTCTACAACATTGTTGTATACTTTCCACAGTGTACAGCTGAGGACTGGTCTTTTTTCCCCCTAGGGTGCCGTTTCCAATTCCTAACTATAGAGGCATCCATGTATGTTGGCATCTCCCAACATACGTGGTCCAACTCCTGCACAGCGATCCGTCATCAGGAAACAATTGTGCATCACTGTTATTTTTAACAACAAATAGATGGGATTTAATAGACTCGTTCATTCATGTTGCATGGAAGTAACAAATCTGCATGGAATCCTCTAATTAGTTTTCATAATCTGAGTTCTGATCATTATGTTTTAAAAATAATGACTACTCTCCTAGACATTATTTCTTCTCAGCTAACTTCTAAACTATGGATGTATCTGTTTTAGTTCCCCTTCTTTATCCATCACTTTAAGTAATGCTTCAGTCCTGTCCTTAGCTGGTTCAGGGTGATGTAGGGTATCATTTATCTCGGAACAGATCTTGTCACGTGAGCTGGGAAAGGCTGGTGGAGGATAAACCTTTTAATAAGAAAATCGCGAAAAGGAAGAGAAATGACCTAAGTGAATTTCACTTCCTTCGGGGTTTCAAGAAAGTTGAACCACTCTCCTGAAAACAGATGATTAGAGAATACAGATTCCATCCCCAGTATGTGGGCAATCAGTCTGTGCCAAATATGGTCGTGCCGGGAAAAATAAAAGGTTACATATTGGCTTTTAAAGGTGAATAGACACTTTGTGGAGTCCTGGGCGATGCTGACCGATGGGTTCGCTGAATCCAGGCAAAACATCTGAATCATCTTCTCTTGGCTATGTCAATGACTAGATGGCTTCCTCGGGTGTTTGCATATCTGAACTTCTGTTCCAGGCTTTTCTAAAATGCATTTTCCCTGTTCAGTTGAAACTTCTGCTAAATATGGCATAAGAATATTCAGTACGTGCTGAAGCTGGTTGCATGGTGAGGAGGTGGGGTGTGTTATGGCTGCAGCCCATGGCAGGAGACCCCAGCCTCCTCCTCTGCTGTGGCTGCCCACACACCCAACCTGGGCAGGGGCACTGGAGGAAGGTGCTGCCAGGGCTTGCTTTCTTCCAGCTTTCCAGGCTGGACATGGCACCGGGCACTGACTCAGGATAGCTGAGGTGATGCAGACAACTCCCTGCTGGGCAGTGCGCGAGGAATCCCTGCCCATTCTTGGAGGGGGAAGGGAAAACAGAAAATGACTGAAGAGTGGGGCTGTGTCCCCCAAATAGGTCAGGAGTTAGTTTTGTTGCAGATACTAGGTTTTAAAACAACTAAAAGCAATAAAGTGTGGGCCTTGAAGTATAATTTTTAAACGAGTCTTTTTATGCAGCTCCTTGATGTCTTTCAGTGAAAAATTATAAGCAGAGTTGAGTTGCCATAGAACTCTAGGCTGGAAGCTGAAGGAGCCCCGGTCACAGGTGGGCCACCTCCGAGAGGACTGGATTAGCCAGCGGAAAGCAGACGAAGCCCCCCCACCTGCATTTTTCTGAGCTGGTCTTGGTGTAAATGGAATAACCTCACCATGCCTTGTCACAGGGTTTTGAGAGATTAGATTGGAACGCCCTGTTTGAGTGAATTTCGGAGTGTGTGAAGGGCCATACAAAGAACCAGATGTATGATTAAGATATTATGATAATTAAGGCATACAACAGCCCTTCATCCTGATTGTTTCCATATTTTAAGAAAAATAGGGGACACAATGTTTTCATCCAAAGGAGTAAAGTACAAATGCCGCAGGGTAGGTGAAGGAAGTGGGAGTTGGAGGTAGAGTGTGGGATATTTTGGGGTCCCTCAATCCACTGTGTCCTGATGACTTACCATCTAGGTGCCCCAGGCTGGTGGCTGCTTTCTGGACCACCCTTCTGACTCAGTGAGTCAAACCAACCTTTTCCTTCTCCATGCACGTCTGGTAACTGTGTCAGCTGTTCAAGTAGTTCAGCCTGGCCAGTCCTCACCTGAAATCCACAGCCCACCGTGCAGACCAATGACTTGTCATTTACCAGCAATTACTGTATATCCAGAAAATAATTCAAATGTATTCACTCCACTCTCGGAACAGATGTAGGAGGAGAGGAAACAGACATTCTTAATTGCTGTGCTTGAAGTAAAAGCTATTACTGTAGAGTTAGTTAACTGATTCTCTCACAAAGTTAATTCAAATGCATAAGGGAGGTGGAGAATAAATTCTGTTCAGAAATTATACCTGTCATCTCCAGGAGAGACTAAGTAGACATCCAGAGGCCGCCGGGTTAAGACCTCCGATTAACACAGGTTGGCGGCTGAACCTTCCCTGCCTCTTCCTCACCACGTTGGACAGTTGACCCTTCACACACACACCTGAGTACCTGGGATTGCACCATGCTCCTTCTATCGCGTGAGGGGCTCCGTGAGACAGTGCTGTGTTGGAGCCCACCCATGCACTTCACAGTTCATTAAAAATATGTGCTGGTTTTCAAAAATAGGGAATATATAATGAGGTTTCAGCATAGAAGTATTTTATTTTTTCTTATATGCTGTTTGGCAAATAACTCAGGTGACATGTCCTGAAGTATAATCTAGTGACTGGTCTTGATTTGAATATTCAGCTCAGTTCATAGAATAACAAATGGTCTGTTTCTTATGTTTATTCATTACTGCTCCAGGAATTGAGCAGTGTGGATTAGAAAGTGTTTGAGTGGGAAAAGATCTGGACTCACATAATGAGTTCTGCCACCAGTTACCAGCAGGTTTCAGAGTGAAAGAGACAGCCTCACTGGCCCGTGGGTTTCTGTCTCTAAATGAGAAAATTAAACCTATATCCAAGTCCTGCTGTAAGAATTACAGGTAATGCACTTTGGGAGACCTAGGCGGGCGGATCACGAGGTCAGGAGACCGAGACCATCCCGGCTAACACAGTGAAACCCCGTCTCTACTAAAAATACAAAAAAATTAGCCGGGCGTGGTGGTGGACGCCTATAGTCCCAGCTGCTGGGGAGGCTGAGGCAGGAGAATGGCCTGAACCCGGGAGGCGGAGCTTGCAGTGAGCCGAGATTGCGCCACTGCACTCCAGCCTGGGCGACAGAGCGAGACTCCGTCTCACAAAAAAAAAAAAAAAAAAGAAAAAAGAAAAAAAAGAATTCCAGGTGATAGTACCTGGCCCATAATTCATAAGGTGGCAGGGGGTGTCAGGTGCCTTCCATACTTCCCAGTGCCACACACTGCTTTTTCGGGTTGGTTTATGTGTACCGGAATAGAGCCCTTAGACAACTTGACTGTCCTAAATGCTTTGTCTTAGTGTTTAAAAGTCAGCTGTCTGACTTCCATCAGTCTGTAATTAACATCCCTATCCAAGACATCTTACAGATCCTCTGATGAAGTATTACTGTGCCTATACTGATCAGATTATTGTTCTCATGACCCATAGTTCAAGGACCATTGTAGACGCAGAGATCGTAGTTTCCTAGGATACCATGGTTTGAAGGGATTCTAAAGGACATTTAGTCCAACGGTTCACAAACCTGGCATTGCGTCAGATCCACCCGAAGAGCTAGAAGTCAGAGCCCAACCCCAAGAATTACTGAATCGGAATAGTTATTCCGTTTCCTAGTTCCTTGATTTCCACTTTGATACACTGTTCTTCTGCTTACTTTGTGTTTCATGCATTGTTTTGCTAGTTTTGAGGTGGAAGATGAAGGCATTGATTTGAGATGTTCTTTTCTAATTTTCATATTTAGTGTCATTAATTTTCTCCTGTGTATTACCTTATTAGCATCCTACAGATTTCAGTGTTTTAATTTCACTTACATTCAATAAAAAATAGCTCCTAATTTTCCTTTTGATGTCTTCTTTGACCAATGGAGTATTTAGATGTGTGGTATTTATGTTTCAAATACTTGAGGTTATTCCAGATATCATTCAGTTATTGATTTCTAATTTAATTACACTGTGCTCAAAGAACATACTCTGAATAACATAAATCCTTTTAAGCTTATTGAGAGCTGTTTTATGGCACAGACTATGGTCGCTCATGCTGTGTACTTGGAAAGAATGTATATTCCACTGTTGTTAGCCTGAGTGTTTCATAAATTAGACAAATTAGGTGAAGTTGGTTTGTACTTTAGTTGAAGTCTACTTGCTGCTTTTCTATTTCTATTAGTTATTGAGAGTGAGATTTTGATATTTCTAGCAATAACTGTAGCTGTATTTTTAGTTCTATCAGTGTTTGAGTCATGAATTTTGAAGCCTTGTTACGAGGGGTAAATGCATTTAGGATTTTTATGTTTTCTTAATTAATTGACCACTTTATCATTGTATAATGAAAGTCTTTATACCTAGCAATATTCTTTGCTATGAAATCTCCTTTGTCAGATGTTAAAATAGCCACTTCAGCTTTTCTTTGACTAGTGTTAGTATGGTATATACGTCTTTCCATCCTTTTACTTTTAACCTATGTTTGTCTTTATGTTTAAAATGCGTTTCTTGCAGATGACATATTGGTGAATCTTGCCTTAAAAAAAAAAAACCCCAATCTAACAATCTCTGCCTTTAAATTGGAGTCTTTAGAGCATTTATATTTACTGTCACTATTGATGTAGTTCGATTTCAGTTTACGATCTTTTTATTTGTTTTCTGTTGGTCCTGTCTCTTTTTTTGCTCCTTTCCCCTCTTTTTATGATTGTCTTCCTTTATTTTCCTGATAGCCATGACTACAATTTTATATTGTTATTTTGGTGGTGGCATTAAAGATTTATAGTATTGTATACGTTTTTAACTTATAACCATCTCCCTTCAATTAATATTATACTCTTTCAATATGGCTGAAAATATTTTTGCTTGTGTGAAAACACCTTCATTGAAATGTAATTCGTATACCATAAAATTCATCCGATTATAGTGCACAATCCAATACTAAATGGCTTTTAATATATTCACAATATTGTGCAGCCATAATTTAGGCTTAGAACATCTTCATCTCTGCAAAAAGGAGAAAGCTACTCACTTAGGGGTAGTCACTCCACATTATCCTTGCCACTCCTCTTTGAGCCCTTGGTAACCAATAATCTAATTTCTGTCACAATAAATTTGCCTGTAATGTACTTTTGATATGAATGGAACCATTAGAATATGTGACAGGTTTCTTAAATGTTTTCAAGGTTTATTAATGTGATAGCCTGTATCAGTACTTCTTTCATCTTATTCTCTTAGTTGCCAAATCATGTTCTATTATATGGCTGTGTTTTGTTTTGTCTCTTCATCAGTTAATACTGATAACATTAAATAGGCATTTTGATTGTTTTTCACTAGTGGATATTCTGAATAATGGATGCCGTGAATATATATGTATAAGTTTTACATGGATAAATGTTCTTGTTTTTCTTAGATAGACATGTAAGAGTGGAATTGCTGTTTAGTTTTTGACCGATTTTATTTAACTTTTTTATTTTTAATTTTTGTGGGTACATAGTAGGTATTTATGCTTATGAGGTACATGAGACATGTTGGTACAAGCATGCAGTGCATAATAATCATATCAAGGAAAATTGGGTATCCATCCCCTCAAGCATTTATCTTTTGTGTTACAAGCAATTCAGTTATATGCTTTTAGTTATTTTAAAATGTACAATTAAATTATTTTTGACCATAGTTCCCCTACTGTGCTATCAGATACTAGGTCTTGTTCATTCTTTCTAACTATTCTTTTCTATTCATTAACCATCCCCACCTCCCACACCGTCCTCACTACCCTTCCCAACCTCTGGTAACCATCCTTCTAGTCTCTATGTCCATGAATTCAATCGTTTTGATTTTAGATCCCACAAATGAGAGCCTGTAATGTTTGTCTTTCTGTGCCTGACTTTATTTCACTTAATGATCTCCAGTTCTGTCTATGGCATTGCAGATGACAGGATCTCATTTTCTAATAGCTGAATAGTATTCCATTATGTATATGCACTGCACTTTCTTTATCCGTTCATCTGTTGATGGACACTTAGGTTGCTACCAAATCTTGGCTGTTGTGAACTGTGCTGCAATGCAATGAACATCAGAATGAAGATATCTCTTCCATATACTGATTTCCTTTATTTTGGGTGTATACCCAGCAGTAGAATTGCTGGATCATATGGTAGCTCTGTTTTTAGTTTTTTGAAGCACTTCCAAAATGTTCTTTATAGTGATTTATTAATCTACATTTCCACCAACAGTGTACAAGGGTTCCCTTTCCTCTACATCGTTGCCAGCATTTGTTATTGCTTGACTTTTGCATAAAAGCCATTTTAACTGGGATGAGATGATATCTCATAGTTTTGATTTGCATTTCTCTGATGATCAGTGATGTTGAGCATCTTCTCATATGCCTGTTTGCCATTTGTATATCTTCTTTTGAGATATGTCTATTCGAATATTTTGGCCATTTAAAAATCAGATTATTACATTTTTTCATATAAGTTGTGCGAACTCATTATATATTCTGGTTATTAATCTCTTGTCAGATGGGTAGTTTGCAAATATTTTCTCACATCCGTGAGTTGTCTCTTTACTTTGTTCATTGTTGATTGTTTATTTTACTATGCAGAAGCTTTTTATTTTTATTTTTTATTTTTGTTTTTATTAGTTTTTTTATGCAGCTTTTTAATGTGACATGATCTCATTTGTCCATTTTTGTTTTGGTTGCCTTGTTTGTGGGCTGTTAATCAGGAAACTTTTGTTCAGACCAGTGTCCTGGAGAGGTTCCCCTGTGTTTTCTTGTAGTACTTTTAGTAATTTTGTATTTTGAGGTCTCAGATTTAAGCCTTTAATCCATTGTGATTTTTTTTCTTTTTTTAGACAGAGTCTCGCTCTGTCACCCAGGCTGGAGTGCAGTGGTATGATCTTGGCTCACTGAAACTTCTGCCTCCTGGGTTCAAGCAATTCTTTTGCCTCTCCTGAGTAGCTGGGACTACAGGCGTGCGCCACTATGCCTGGCTAATTTTTGTATTTTCAGTAGAGACAGGGTTTCATCGTGTTGGCCAGGCTGATCTTGAACTCCTGACCTCATGATCCGCCCACCTCAGACTCTCACAGTGCTGGTATTACATTATGTGATTTTTGTTAAGGCAAGCGATGGGGCAAAGTTTCATTCTTCTGCGTATGATTATTGAGTTTTCATAGCACCATTTATTGAAGACACTCTTTCTCCCAGTGTATATTCTCAGCATCTTTGTCAAAAGTGAGTTCACTGTAGGTGTATGGATTTGTTTCCAGGTCCTCTATTCTGTTCCATTGGTCTATGTGTCTGTTTTGTATGCCATTGCCATTCTGTTTTGGCTACTATAGCCTTGTAATGTAATTTGAAGTCAGGTAATATGATTCATTCTTTTTTTTTTGCCCAAGAGAGCTTTTACTATTTTGGGTCTTCTGTGATTCCATATACATTTTAGGATAGTTTTTTGTTGTTGTTGTTTCTGTGAAAACTGTCATTGGTATTTTGATAGGGATTGCATTGAATTTGTAGATTCCTTTGGATAGTATAGACATTTTAACAATATTGATTCTTCCAATCCATGAACATAAAATATCTTTCCATTTTTTGGTATCCTCTTCAATTTTTTCATCAGTGTTTTATAGTTTTTATTACAGAGATCTTTCACATCTTTCGTTAATTCCTGGTTATTTAATTTTATGTGTAAATTCTATTGTAAGTGGGATTATTTTTAAAATTTCTTTTTTATATTGTTCACTTGGCATATAGAGATGCTACTGATTTTTGTATGTCAAACTGTATCCTGCAACTTAACTAAACTTGTCAGTTCTGATAGTTTTCTTGTGGAATCTTTAGTTTTTTTCCAAATATAAGGTCATATCATCTTTACACAAGGATAATTTGATGACTTCTTTTGTAATTTGGATGTTTTTATTTCTTTCTCTTCTCTGATTGCTTTAGGTAGGATTTCAGGTACTATGTAGAATAACAGCAGTGTAAGTAGGCATTGTTGTCGTGTTCCAGATCTTAGAGGAAAGGCTATCAGTATTTTCCCCATTCAGTATGATACTAGCTATGGGTCTGTCATATACAGCTTTTATTATGTTGAGATATGTTCCTTCTACACCTGGTTTTTTGAGGGTTATCATGTAGTGATATTAAACTTTATCAAAAACTTTTTTCAGCATGAAGTGATCATATGTTTTTTGTCATTTGTTCTGTTGATATGATATATCACACTGATTGATTTGTGTATGTTGAACCCTCCTTGCATTCCTGGGACAAATCCCACTTGGACATGATGAATGATCTTTTTAATTCATTGTTGAATTCTGTTTGTTTGTATTTTGTTGAGTATTTTTGCATCAATATCCATCAGATATTGCCTGTAGTTTTCTTTTTTTTATATTTCTTTATCTGGTTTTGGTATCAGGGTAATATTGACTTCATAGAGTGAACTTGAAAGTCTCCCTTCCTCTATTTTTAGGAACAGTTTGAGTAGGATTGCTATTAGTTATTTGAATATTTGGTAGAATTCAGCAGTAAAGACATCAGTTCCCAGGCTTTTAGTTACTGGGATAATTTTTTTTTTTTTTGGAGACGGAGTCTCGCTCTGTCGCCCAGGTTGGAGTGCAGTGGCACGATCTCAGCTCACTGCAAGCTCCGCCCCCCGGGTTCACGCCATTCTCCTGCCTCAGCCTCCCGAGTAGCTGGGACTACAGGCGCCACCACCTCGCCTGGCTAGTTTTTTGTATTTTTTAGTAGAGACGGGGTTTCACCGTGTTAGCCAGGATGGTCTCGATCTCCTGACCTCGTGATCCGCCCGTCTCGGCCTCCCAAAGTGCTGGGATTACAGGCTTGCGCCACCGCGCCCGGCCTACTGGGATAATTTTTATTATGGCTTTGATCTTATTAATTGTTATGGTCTGTTCAGGTTTTGGATTTCTTCATGGTTCAATCTTGGTAGGTTGTATGTATCTAGGAATTTATTCATTTCTTCTAGATTTTCAAATTTATTCACATATAGTTGATCAGAGTAGCCAGTAATGATCCTTTAAATTTCTGCATTATTGGTTGTAATGTCTCCTTCTTCATTTCCAATGTTACTTATTTGGGTCATCTCTGTTTTTTTCTTAGTCTGGCTAAAAATTTGTCAATTTTGTTTATCTTTTCAAAGAAACCAAACTTTTTGTTTCATTGATTTTTTTTGTATTGTTTTCACTTCAAATTCTTTTATATCTGCTCTGATCTTTGTTATTTCTTTTCTTCTACTTATTTTGAGTTTGGCTTGCTTTTGATTTTCTAGTTGTTTAGAGACACATCACTAGGTTACATATTTGAAATTTTTCTTCCTTTTCAATATAGGCACTTACAGCTTTAAATTTCCTTCTTGGTACTACTTTTGCTGTTTCCCATAGACTTTGGTATGTTGTGTTTCCATTCTCATTTGGTTCAAGAAGTTTTTCAATTTTCTTCTTAATTTCCTCATTGACCCACTAGTCATTCAGGGCCATATTGTTTCATTTCCATTTGTTCATATAGTTTTCAAAATTCCTCTTGTTATTATTTATAGTTTTATTTCATTGCAGTTAGAAAACATGTTTGATATTATTTTAATTTTTTTGAATGTTTTAAGACATGTTTTGTGACATAACATATGGTATACCCTTGAGCATGATCCATATGTTGAGGGGAAAAATGTGTTTTCTGCAGATATTGAATGTAATGTTCTGTAAATATCTATTAGGTCCATTTGTTCTATAGTGCAGATTAGGATGAGCGTTTGTTTGTTGATTTTCTGTCTGGGAGATCTTTCAAGTGTTGAAAGTGGGGCGTTGAAGTCTCCAACTCTTGTTGTGCTATTGACTGTTTCTCTCTTTAGCTCTAATAATATTTGCTGTATTTCTCTGTGTGCACTAGTGTTGGGTGTATACTTATTTAAAATTATTATATCCTCTTGCTGAATTGAACTTTTATCATTGATAATGATCCTTTTTGTCTCTTCTTAGTTTTTGTCTTGAAATCTGTTTTGTCTGAGACAGCTACTCCTGCTGCTTTTTAGGTTTCCATTGGCATGGAATATCTTTTCCCATCCCTTTAGTTTAAACCTATATGTGTCTTTATAGGTGAAGTGCGTTTCCTGTAGGCAACAGATCAGATCATTGAGTCTTTTTTTTTCCATCCATTCAGCCCTCTGTGTCTTTTGATTGGGAAGTTTAGTCCATTTACATTCAATGTGATTATTGCTAAGTAGGGACTTACTTCTGCTGTTTTGTTATTGGTATTCTCGGTTTTTTGCAGTCTTCC
Source organism: Chlorocebus sabaeus (assembly GCF_047675955.1). Classification (NCBI taxonomy): domain Eukaryota; kingdom Metazoa; phylum Chordata; class Mammalia; order Primates; family Cercopithecidae; genus Chlorocebus; species Chlorocebus sabaeus. The sequence goes on along the minus strand of NC_132929.1, from coordinate 1,744,238 downwards.
TTTCTTTCCTGTATTTCTTTTAGTGAGTGTGATTGTCTCTGGTGGTTTGCTTTAATTTCTTTCTGTGTATTTGTTTTATGTTTTTTGATTTGAGCTTACCATGAGGCTTGCAAATACTCTTATAGCTGATTATCTGAAACTGATGATAACTTACCACTGGTTGTAAAAAAAATGCATGTGAAAAGAAAACTAATAAAAACTCTACACTTTAACTTTGCCCACTTTTTAATATTTGTTTCTCTTTATGTCTTATTGTACTGTCTATGTCTTGAAAGGTTGTAGTTATTATTTTTTATTGGTTCATCATTTATTCTTTCTATTTAAGAGCAAGAGTGGTTTCCACACCACAGTTAGTGGTGTTATACTATTCTGTGTTTTTCTGTGTGCTTGCTATTATCAGTGAGGTTTGTACCTTTAGATGGTGTCTTCTTGCTCATTGATTGTTTATTTGTGTTCTTCATTTTCCATACTTTTGTTAATTTAGCAAATTTCCTTCTGTTACTGATTTCTAATATAACTCCATTGTGGCTGGAGAATAGACTTCACATGATTTCAGTCTTTTAGAATTTATTGAGGCTTGTTTTATGGCTTAGCATATGCTCTGTCCCCTAAAATGTTCTATGTGCACTTAAGAAAAATGTTTGTTTGGCTCTTATTGGATGGAGTGTTCTATAGAAGTCTGGTAAGTCTCATTGTTTTATAGTTTTGTTAAATCTTCTGTTTTCTTGCTGATCTTCTGTCTAATTGCTCTATTACTGAAAGTGGAGAATTGAAGTCTCCAATTATTGCATATTGAATTATCTGTTTCTCCTTTCAATTATGTCAGCTTTTTCTTTATGTTATTTTGTGTTGAGTTGTTAGGTACATAAGTATTTACATTTATTATATATCCCAATACATAGACTGTTTATCATTATGAAATATTTCTCTTTATTTCTAGTAGCATTTTCAATTTAAGGTGTATTTTATCTAATATTAGTATAGCTACTTTGTATCTTTTATGTTTGGTGTTTGCATTTTATATCTTTTTCCATCTTTTGTATTTTAAACTATTTGTATCTTAAACTATTTGTATCCCCTAAACTATTTGTCTAGGGGAGAATGTGTCTCCCCTAGACAACATGGTGTTGGATCTTGTTTTTATACCCATTCTCATAATTTCTGCCCATTGTATTATTTAATCAATTTATCTTGAATATTATTGCTAATATGATTAGACTTAATCTGATGTTTTTCTTTTTTCTCTCTATATGTCTCAAATCTTTTTGTCCCTCTGTTTCTCATTTAACATCTTTTTTATGTTGTTTTTAAGTGGATGTTTTCTGGTACAAAATTTTGGTTTAATGATTAAAAGCTCTTTTGGAATCAGCAAGGGAGCCTATAGCAATATATATGTCACTGAAATTTTTGCTACTCTTAATATATATCTTAGATTATATAAACTTAATTACAATTGAACATAGAAATTTACTCTAGATACCTCTGTTAATTCACCCGTTTTATGCTTTCATACATATTACATCTCAATATATTACAAACCTAAAAATTTATTTTCACATTAGTTATACAACCTTATGTCTTTTTTATATGTACCATTTAAATAGCATATTTAGTTATCATTTATGATATATCATGTCCTCCTATGAATTAGAGTTACCATCTGGGTTCATTATCTGCTCCAATGCTGCTGTATTCCTACTCACATCCTTGAGCCATTATTATTAAATATGTTACTTGTCTTTTGTTATTGTTAGATATATGTAGTTAAATATATTTTATTATTATTAAATATATTAGTTGTTATAGGCCCAACAATATAATTATATATAATTATATATATACTTTATAACACAATTGCCTTTTAAGTTAATTTATGCAATTATATTATCTTTTATGGCAATCTATATAGTTATCTTTATTAGGGATTTTTGGGTTTTTTGTGTGTAAATTTGTATTATTGTTTGTGGTCACTGGCTTTCAGCATAAAGAACTTCCTTAGTGTTTCTTGTAATGCAGGTGCATTAGCAACACATTCTCTGTGTTTCCTTTCTTTTTTTTAATGTGGGAATTTTATATTTTTGAGAGATAGTTTTTTTATATTAATCACTTTCAGTATGCAGTCACATTGTCTTCTGGCTTCCATCGTTTTGATAATAAGTCAGCTGAACCTCTATTGTATGTCATCAATTGTTTTTCTCTTGTGGCTTCCAAGATTTTCTCTTTGAGTTTCAACATCTTGACTGTGTTGTATCTGGGCATGAGTTTCTTTGTGTTTTTCTTCCCTTGGAATTTCTGACCCTTTATTTAACCTCCTTCCTCTGATAGTCCAATTATGTAGATATAGGTGTATTTAATAGCACCACACATCTCTCTGAATCTCTGTTAGTTTTTCGTCATTCTTTTTTCTCTCTGTTTCAGATGTCACTCTCTCTATTGATTTATCCACACGTTTGATGATCCTTTCTTCAGCCAGCTCAAATCTACTGTTGAATCTCTCCTGTGAATTTTTCATTTTGATTATTGTACTTTTTCATTCTGGAATCTCCATTTGGTTCTTCTTATTATTTCTCTCTCTTTACTGATATTATCTATGTCATAAGATTTTGTTATCACATATTCATTTAATTCTTTAGATATGGTTTCATTGAGTTCTTTGAACCCGTTTAATTTATAATGGCTCTTTTGACATCTTTATTAAGGGCAACATCTGGGACCCCCAAGAGTAGTTTCTATTGCCTGCTGTTCTTTTTTCCTGTGTATGAATCATACTTCCCCATTTATTTGCATTTCTCATATTTCAAAAAAACTTTGACATTTGAAAAAATATTTCATAACAATTCTAGATGATAATTCTCCATCCTTCCAACATTTACATTGATTTTGTTTGCTCCTTCCTTTATTTGTTTAATAACTTACCTGTATTAATTCCAAGAAGTCTGCTTCCCCCAGAGAAGGCAACTTCAGATGTATTTGCTCAAATTTCTTCCTCCTTATATTTATTTTTTAGCCTACTTACCTAGTGTTGCCTCTTGCCTAAGACAGCATTATCTTCTGCTTATTGGCCAATGTTTGTTCATAAGTCGCTTTAGCCAGTTCGATTTTTCTCTTTTTCAGTGGATATGTGTGTGTCTTGGAGTCTATCACAATTTAGGAATTTTACATTTTGTCCCATGTTCAGCTAGGGACTAGTGGCTTGGATTTTTCCTCTTTCTAATTCCTGACACGTTGCAGCCTTAGTTACATATAGTCTCTCAGACCATGAGAAATGCAAGTAATTGTATTTAAAGCCTAGTTCCCTTAGGAATCGCCTCTGGGTCAGGGTAACTTGTTGCTCATCCAGGATTTGGTCAGCAGTGGTGTTTAAGCCCTAGTGAGATTTACAGTCTTTATTGATGTATTTGTGGCTTAGGAAATGTGTTCAGCCTACCTTGTGTTTTTCTCCGATTGCTCCTGGGTGACTATAACTTAGTGCCTGTGCACGGAATTTCTGATGCCTAGTGTTGACTGTGATTCCAGGAGAGCTTTTTTGTAGTTGCTTCTTTCTCTGGCTCTGTCTGTTAAATTTCTGGTTACTCTACTGCTTTGTTTTTTGTTACTAGTATTGTAAATCTAAGAGCGGCTTCTCGATTGCTCTTCATCAAGAGCTTCGTTGCTTTCAACAACACATTTAGCCATGGAATTCTCCACACTTTGTTCCAAATGATGCCATCCTCCTTGTGAGGAGTTCTGAATCCTTATGGCATTCTTCTTCTGGGAAGAATCCCCACGCCAGTATATAACGCTGGGGTCTGGGACAGCAGCCCCCTACTCCCGGAGTGATATCCCTGCTGCAACAGGCACTGGGGTGGTGCAGGGGGTAACCCCTGATCTTGGCTTGTTCTTTCTGGCATGGAACCGCCAAGGTGAGAGCACCTGGAATAAACTCCCCCTAACTATGAGGAAGGCCTTGGTGGAAAAAAGGAGCATCAGTTCTCTAGACCATGCCCGGCTGGAATAGAACTTCTGAAAAATGGGGCTGGAGAGAGTGAGAAGCACTGGTGACCTTCCCCTTCTAGAGTGAAACCATTATCTTAGCCTCAGAGAGCCCAGAGAAGTGGGAGCCTCTGCTGTCTTGACCTAACTTACCCAGCATAGAGTATCGGATTCGAGTCTTACAAAATGAATCTAGGGTTAAGGAAGAGGGAGTATTTTGTGGCTCAAATGCCACAGGCTCTCGTTGTCCTCACACTGATTTAGTAAAGTTTTTTGATTGAATGTGTCTTCCTTTGCTGTATACCCTTAAAACAATTTCCAGGGATTTAAAATGCTTTACAAAATAATCTTCTTCAGTTAAATGACTCTTTATTTAAAATAGAGTCTGCCAAGCTCCTCATTTTGCTCTTCTGTAAGTCCTGTCCCTTGCCTTGGTTTTTGATGTGGAATTCTGGGTTAGCCACCTTTTTTGACCTGTCAGTTGGCCCTTCCGTATCCATGGGTTCTGCATCCGTGGATTAAACCAACCATGGGTAGAAAATATTTGAAAAAAAAAAAATGGAATGAAAAATCACAATATACAATAAAATAATACAAATGAAAAAGCAATAGAATGTAGTGACTATTTACATAGCATTTACATATTATTAGGTATTATAAGTAATCTAGAAATAATTTCTATAATGGATGATGTGCATAGGTTATATTCAGATACTATATCATTTTATATATGAGATTTAAGAACTCATGGATTTTTGATATAGATATAGGGGTTCAGGAACCAATCCCCTGCCAATACCAAAGGATGGTTATACTTTAAGGACATTGAAATCCACTGTATTTCACCTGTGTTGTTTCTGATGAAGAATCTGCTGTCGTGGTTATCTTTGTTCCTTTGTATTTCATGTGTTTTTTTCCCCCTGTGAATTATTTTAAGTTCTTCTCCTTACTACTGGATTTGAGCATTTCGATTATAGTGTGCCTTGGGGTAGTATTCTTGGTATTTTCCCTAAGTATGAAAAATACTTAGGGACCTTGAGCTGCTTAGATTTTTGGGTTCATACTTTTCATTAAATATTAACAATTTCAATCATTTCCTCAAATGTATATTTTTCTGGTTCTTCCATCTGTTTCCTCTTCAAAAGCCCCAGTTGCACATATTTTATGGTGTCTGAAGTTGACCTACAACTTGTTGATGCTCTTTCCATTAAATATTTTTCTTTTATTTAAGTTTTATTTTAGATTTTATTGCTGTATCTTCAAGTTCGCTATTTTTTCTACTGTCAAGTCTAACCTACAGTTAATCTTTTCTAGTATATTTTTTATCTTATATATCTTAGTTTGTATCTCTAGAAGTTTGATTTAGGTCCTGTTTATATCTTTTCATGTCTCTACTACTTGAATATCCCTGTTTTTAAAATGTTTTCAACATGTGCAATACAGTTAATGACTCTAATTATCTTTGCTTCTAATTCTAATGTTTGCTTCACTTCTGTTTTGCTAATCTAATTCTAGCATTTGTATCAGCCTGGATCAATTTTGATTGTTTGATTATTCTTCTCATTATGATTGTGTTTTTCCAGCTTCTTTGCATGCCTACTAATCTTTGTTGCCATTTCAGACATTGTGAATTTTATCTTGTTGACTGCTTGATATTTTTATATTCCTATAGATATTCTTGAGTATCGTTTTGGTGTATAGTTGAGTTACTTGGCAGCAACTTGATTCTTTGAATCTTGTGATTTAGGTTTGTTAGGCAGATCTGGAGAAGTGTGCTGGCAGACTGTAGGGCTAATTACTCCCCACTACAGAGTCAAGATTTTCCTGAGTACTCTACCCAAAGCTGGTATGCCTTGGTTCTGTGTCTCCACCCAAATCTCGTGTTCAATTATAATTCCCAATGTTGGAGGTGGGGCCTGATGGGAGGTGAATGGATCATGGGGGCCGTTGCTCATGAATGGTTTGATACTATCCCCATTTGTACTGCTGTTGCGATAGTGAGTGTGTTCTCATGTGATCCAGCTGTTTACAAGTGTGTAGCGCCTCCCCCCGCACCACCTTGCTCCTGCTCTGGCCATGTGACAGTGCTTGCTCCCCCTTTGCCTTCTTCCATGATTGTAAGTTTCCTGAGGCTTCCTTAGAATCTGGGCAGATGCCAGCCCCATGCTTCCGGTACAGACTGCAGAACTATTAAACCATTAAATGTTTAACCGTGAGCCAGTTGAACCTCTTTTCTTCATAAATTGCCCAGTCTCAGGTATTTCTTTATAGCAATGCAAAAATGGACTAATATAAAAGCCCTGTGAATTTTGACTATTTCCACTCTGGCTGTTGGGAACAGATCTTATTCCCAGTCATACGGGGAGACGGGAAACCATACTTCATCCTTGTGGATGGTTTTTGGATGGTTTCAGGTAGTCTTCTCACACACATGCACTGATTACCCAAGTGAGGGCCTTTATAGGTTTCCATGTCATGAGCCAGAGGCTAGAAACTCTTTCAAGGCCCTAAGCTGGGGCAATTATAGGGCTAATTTTGCATGTTTGCAGCTTCAGTAACCACTGTCCTTCATTGCCTGATATACAGTGTCTTGAAAAACATTGTTTCATATAGTTTGTCTGATTTGTGATTGTTTCAAGTGAAAAAGTAAACCCAGTTCCAGTTACTGCACCTTGAACGTGGAGCAGAAGTTCTTCCTTCTGGCTGAGTTTGATGTCGCAAGCTCTTCATGCCTTTCCTGTCACTCCTCTGAAGCCCAGATAGACCAATGGAGTCAGTGAGCAGTGGCCATCCAGCTAGTCTTCCAACTGTCGGTAGAAACATTAGGTGTGTCCAACCCAGCTGACTCCTGCACACAATGCCAGTCCACACAATCACCAGTTGTAGGCCAGTGATGGCTGCTTCTCTGCAGGTTAGCATTTGTGGATTTTGAATTTCTTCTAGACACTGAGTCTGAGGAACTACTTCTTAGACTGGGAATAGCAGGAGGACTTACGTGCTTCCCTTTAGCCATGGTTTCACTGGGATGCTCTTTATTAGGTCGTGTTTGTCCCAGGACAGGGATGTGCAGTTGTTAGGAGTATAGGTAGAGTCATAATAGCTTTGTGCTCACCACTGTGTGTTTGCAGAGCAGCCACTGCTAGGTTGTGGAAAGAATGGAAATAGTGAAGTCGTAGGGTCATTCCCCAGTGGTTTGTTTCCTCCGAGGCAGTCCTTGAATCTGGATTAATCAATTGACCACTGGCTGATTTTAGGAACAGATAGCAGAAGAGGATTTCTCTTGAAGAGAGGTTCCCATAACTCACTCAGTTTTTATTTTTAAGATATGGTCAGGGCAAACTAGAGTGTTTAGGGACTGTTTGGCTATTATGATGCAGATAGAGATACAGTGTGATAACTACTGTGTGTGTGGTTATATAAATTTTAAAGCGATTACATAGGAAACCATTTTTACCTGAGTCAACCATAACAATGATAAGCTTCGACTTTTAAAATATCCCTACCAGTAAACTCAACCTTCTTCCAACAACAAACAGACTTCGAAAATAGTCAGCATTTTACTAAACCATTTAAAACTTTCCAGCCATTACATCACTCACTGTATAACTGTAATACAATTTGCTGAAGGCTGCTGACTGAACTCGCACTCTAAGGACACACAGTGGCGTTTTCTGTCAGGGCTCATTGGCCCACAGGGGGATTTTCCAGTGTTGTCCAGGACACCAATTCAGTGCCTGAATCATCCACACTTTCCTGGCAGCCAGCAAGCCTTCAAAGATAGCACTTCCTCTCTCAGCATACGTTCTGATTTCACAAACAGTTTTGGAAATTTTAGCAGCAGGATCATGGCGGTATTTGTCTAAACGATTTAACATTTTCCCTCAACATTTTAATTGGTTAAGTATCTTAATGAAGCAGTTCTGCTTTTAGTGCAACGTTTTATTTTTTTCTTTAGATATTATTTTTATTTTTAAGCTAAGAAATTATGCTGTAAAAATGTGGTATGTGTGGAATAGTATAAAAATTAGAAATAAAAGCAGTGCAGCTGGGCATGGTGGCTCATGTCTATCATCTCAGCACTTCGGGAGGCCAGGGCAGCAGAATTGCTTAAGGCCAGGAGTTTGAGAGCAGCCTGGGCAACATAATGAGACGGTGTCTCTCCTAATAATAATAATAATAATAATAATAATAATAAGGAAATAAAGAAATATACAACCAGATCATCTGGTGGTGTGTGCCTGTAGTCCCTGCTACTTGGGAGGCTGAGGTGGGAGGATTGCCTGAACCCAGGAGTTTGAGGCTACAGTGAGCTATGATCGCATCACTGCATTCCAGCCTGGGTAGCAGAATGAGACCCTGACTCGAAAATTAAATAAATAAAACCAGCAAACAAACAAACATCACATGCCCCTACCCAGAAGCTATCATATGTGAGTGTTTTAACGTGTTGTCTTCAAGCTTCTATTACATTTATACATGACAGAATTTAGTTTTACACACATAACATTGTATCATTGGTATTCAAGTGTCATGAAATCGTTTTTAAACTGCATCTTGATTGTTTTATGTTTCCCAGTTGTTGGACATTTATTTGGTCTTAACATTTTCATTATGATAAACAACACCAATGCATAAATTTTTTACCTGCTTTCGACATTTGTATTAGTTACATATTGCTGTAAAATAAACCGCCTTAAGATTCACTGGCCTACGACTGATGACTGTGTGGACTGGCATTGTGAGTGGGAGTCAGCCAGGTTGGACACACCTAATGTGTCTACAGGCAGTTGGAGGACTGGCCGGATGGTGCTCAGCGGTTTCGTTGGCCCATCTGGGCCTCAGTGGGCTGACTGTAAAGGCAAGAAGAGCTGGGCCCCTCCAGGTGGTCATTCAAAGATACCACTTCCTAATTAAACATACCATTCTGATTTCTATTTTATTTTGTTTTATTCTATTTTTATTTTTCCATAAGTTATTGGGGATACAGGTGGTATAACTGTTTTAGAAATTTTAGTAGCAGGATCATGGCAGTATTTGTCCAAACTATTTAATATTTTCCCTCAACATTTAAATTGTTAAATATCTTATTTTATTTTATTTATTTATTTTTGAGACTGAGTCTCTCTCTGTCGCCAGGCTGGAGTGCAGTGGTGCAATCTTGGCCCACTGCAACCTCCGCCTCCAGGGTTCAAGCAATTCTCCTGCCTCAGCCTCCCAAGTAGCTGGGACTACAGGAGCCCACCACCACGCCCAGCTATAAATTGTTAAATATTTTAATGTAGCAGTATGCTTTAAGTGCAGCATTTCATTTTTTTCTTTAGATATTATTTTTATTTTTAAGTTAAAAAGAAATTGTGAGACCTTGAACAAACTTTTAAGTTTGAGTCAATTACTATATAGGAGACCAAATGATATTATCCTCTTTTACTCTTTCTCTTATTTGTTACGCTCAAGGCTTTGATCTAGAACTGGGAAAAGCTTCAGCTCTATCCATATTGCTGCAAAGGACAGAATCTCACTCTTTAAATTTTGAGACAGGGGCTTGCTGTGTCTCAGGGTGTCTAGTGTGAGCTTATTCATATAGGAGCAGTCGGAATTTGGATGAGACTAGAAGTACGTCTTTTCCAGAATTCATACAGCATCACTTTTATGATATTCTGTTAGTCAAAGCAAGCTGCAAGTCTGACCTAGATCAAGTAGACTCTACCCTTGGTGGTAGAGTTTGTGGCCAATTTCAATTTACCATGACAGCTTTTCCTGAATTTATACCTTTGGAAGTGGAACTACTTGTCTAAAGGATGCAAACTTTCCATAAAAATTAACTTGATATATACGTTCACCGGCAGTACTTCAGAGTGACCATCTCAAAATCCTACCAGCTTTTTACCAGTTCTAGGCAAAGCTTTGAACATAATGAATAAGAGAAAGGGTAAATGAGAATAACATCATTTGGTCTCATGTATAGTTATTGACTCTTATCTGGACCAGTGTTTGCGGACTTTATCTAGACATATATTTTCTCAAAGCAAAATCTGGAAAAAGTTTCTTCAATAAAACTTTTTTTACATTTCTACTTTTTTTTTGGTCTTCCAACTTTTTTTTTTTTTTTTTTTTTTTTGAGACAGGGTCTCGTTTTTTTGTCTGGGTTGGAGTGTAGTGGCCCTATCTCAGCTCGTTGCAACCTCTGCCTCCTGCGTTCAAACAATTCTCATGCCTCAGCTTCCTGAGTAGCAGGGACTACAGGTTCCCGCCACCATGCCTGGCTAATTTTTGTATTTTTAGAAAAGATGGGGTCTCGCCGTGTTGCCCAGGCTGGTCTCAAACTCTTGGGCTCAAGTGATCCACCCACTCCCAAAGTGCTGGGATTACAGGCGTGAGCCACTGCTCCCGGCCCTCTTCCAACTTTTCTTTTAGCTTCAGGGGTACAGATGTAGGTTTGTCATACAGGTGAATTTCATGCCATGGGGATTTGGTGTGTCCAGGTTATTTCATCACCCAGGTAATAGGCATAGTAGCCGATAGGTAGTTTTTTGATTCTCACCTTCCTTTCACCTCCACCTTCAAATAGGCCTGGTGTTTGTTGTTCCTTTCTTTTTGTCTACGTGTACTCAGTGTTTAGCTCCCACTTGTAAGTGAAAACATGCAGTATTTGGTTTTTTGTTACTGCATTAGTTCACTTAGGATAATGGCCTCCAACTCTATTTATGTTGTTGTAAAGGACATGATCTCATTCTTTTTTTTTTTTTTTTTTTTTTTTTTTTAGACAGGATCTTGCTCTGTTGCCCAGACTGGAGTGCTGGAGTGTGGTGGGGCAATCTGGCTTACTGCAGCCTCGAACTCCTGGGCTCGGGTAATCCTCCCAGCTCAGCCTCCTGAGTTGCTGAGACCACATGAGCCAATCCAGAGTTGATGGACATTTCGTTTGATTCTGTATCTTTGCCATTGTGAATAGTGCTGCAGTGAACATACATGTGCATGTGGGTTTTGTTGTTGTTGTTTGTTTGTTTGCTTGTTTTGAGACCGGGTCTTATTCTGTCATCCTGGCTGCAGTGCAGTGGCATAATCTTGGCTCACTGCAACCTCTGCTCTCCAGGCTCACGCGATCTTCCCATCTCAGCCTCTTGAGTAGTTGGGATCACAGGTGTGCACCACCATCCCTGGCTAATTTTTCATATTTTTAGTAGGGAAGGGGTCTCACCATGTTCCTCAGGCTGGTCTCGAACTCCTGAGCTCGAGTGATCAGCCTGCGTCAGCCTCTCAAAGTGTTAGGATTATAGGCGTGAACCACTGTGCCTGGCCCACATGCATGTGTCTTTATAGTAGAATGATTTCTGTTCCTTTGGGTATATACCCAATAACAGGATTGTTGGGTCAAATGTTTGCTCTGTTTTAAGTTCTTTGAGAAGTCGCCATACTACTTTCCACAGTGGCTGAACTAATTTACATTCCCATCAGCAGTGGATAAGCGTTCCTTTTCCTCTACAACCTCACCAGCATCTGTTATTTTTTGGCTTCCTAATAATAGCCATTCTGACGGGTGTGAGATGGTATCTCATTGTGGTTTTGATTTGCATTTCTCTAAAGACCAGTGATGTTGAGCATTTTTTCATATGCTTGTTGGCTGCATATGTGTCTTCTTTTGAGAAGTGTCTGTTTCATGTCCTTTACTCATTATTGATGGGGTTGTTTATTTTTTGCTTGTTGGTTTATTTAATTTCCTTATGGATTCTAGATATTGGATTTTTATTAGATGCATAGTTTGCAAATATTTTCGTCCATTCTGTAGGTTGTTTACTCTGTTGATAGTTTCTCTTACTACGCAGAAGCTCTTTAGTTTAATTAGTTCTCTTTTGTCAATTTTTGCTTTTTTTGCAATTTCTTTTGATGTATTCATCATGAAATCTTTGTTCAGTATATGCTATCCATTGTCCATCTTCTCTTTCTGGAGCATAATACAAACTATTACTAAACATACTATAGCTACTGTTACATATGACAGGTAACTGGTATTGAATTGAAATTAGCCTTACGTGTTCCCAGCATATGGGCCTTTTAAAATTAATTCAGCTAAATAATTCTATTTTATGTGCATTAAAATAACAGAAAAAATTCACATCCAGAATCAGTGTTGAAAATATGTAAGTATGTATTAACCTACTCAAATGCATTAGAACATAATCACTAAATATTTGGCATTAGTTTATACTGTTAATCTGGAGGGTTAAACGTGAGCCCACATGGCTAAAAAGAGTGACTCACTCTCAATTGTCTCATATTCTGAATATTTGTATTGCAGGTTCAGGTGACTTTTTCTTATCACTCAAAAAATGTGCACATGCCCTTAATTTTCATTCCAAAAATGTGATGAACAGTTCTTCCAAATATAGATGGGATAGGAATCTTTTGGCTGACAATTACTCAGAGATTCAGTCGAGAATTGAATCTGGGGTACTCTGCTGTGCTAGAAGTTGGCAGGCCTGTGTGGCCTCCATAAATAAAACTAATTAATCTGGCTGTTTTTTAAAATTCCCATATTGCTTGTCTAAACATTGGGTGCTGGTAGCTTTTTTTTTTTTTTAAACTTTCTTCCCTCACCACTCCCTACTATCCCCCTGCAGAAGGGTACACACCTCAATTTTGTAAGTTGGAAGGAAAGGAAAAGAGAGAACATTAATCTGGTAAGTGGCACCAGCAGAGCAGCCCCTGCTCACTTTCAGGGTCACCGTGAGTGGACGTCTCTGCAGCGCTGCCCTGGGGTAAAGCTCAGCTGAGGCCGTGATGGGTGTCAGTTGGCCTTTTCAAAGTGGCACCTCGCTAGGGGCTGGGTCAGAAGAAAATCCAAGATCTGTTCCCATCTCAGTTCACCTGCAGCCCCCATGGGTGAGGAATGTTCCCAGAGAAGAGAGGTAGGGGTGGGACAGGGCGAGGATGGAGAGCAAGGAGAGGGAAGGAAGTGCAGGGGACAGTATGGGAGGCTCTGACAGTCCTCGGTTGAACTCAGACTCTGCTCATGGTGCTGTCTGGAAGACACTGCGTCCCCCGCTCACTCTTCAGCTGCCCTGGGTGTGGACACATGCTCCACAGGTGCACACTGGACTGCTGTGGGCTCCTCTAGGCTGAGATAAAGAATGAATTCCAAGTTGAGAGAGCTTGAATACTGATAGCAAACCGTGTAGAACGAGCCGTCAGTGTTGTAACAGGGTGGGTTGGTCCTGGGTGTCTTTTTGCTTTTCTTCTCAGTTTTGTTCTGATGTCCCCTTACTGAGCTGACTGTATAGGCTGGAAAGTACTAGTCCTACCAAGATATTTGCATTTTTATCAGAGGACACATGGCGATTGAAAAAACTGTTAGGATCCAATATATACATACATACATACTTACATATTTAGATAAACAAACAAGCAACAGTTCTAGCCAGGTAAAGAAGAAATTTGGGGAAGGCTGAAAAAGGTTTCCAGTATTTGTCAGCTTCTAATATGTATTTGTTTGCCTAGGACTTTACCTAGTGAGCCTACTGCTAAGACCATAGTCATGTTCTAAGTGCTCAGGAAAAGCTAACAATGCTTACGTTAGGACAATTATCATCCTCAAGGCAATGAGAGCCTTTTGAGGCCCAAACAGCATCATCAATCCAAATTTGTAGCCAGATTCAAAAGGGCAGCCAGGAAGGGCTGGCCATCCTACAGTGATACCACGCATGCCCCAGCACAGAACTCACCATCTCTCCTAAGATGTAAAGCGTTCTTAAAGTGGGAGTCCTAGATTCCTCAGGCAACTTCTTCTTCCTTTTCCTCTTCCTTTCCTCCTCCTCCTCCTGCTCCTCCTGCTCCTCCTCCTCCTCCTGCTCCTCCTCCACCTCCTCCTCCTCCTGCTCCTCCTCCACCTCCTCCTCCTCCACCTCCTCCTCTTCCTGCTTTTGCTTCTTCTTCTTTCTTCTTTTTTTTGGCTCTCACTCCGTCATCCAGGCTGGAGTGCAGTGGTGTGATCGTGGCTTACTGCAACCTCTGCCTCCAAGGCTCAGGTGATCCTCCCACCTCAGCCTCCCAAGTGACTGGAACTACAGGCACATACTACCAAGCCCAGCTAAGTTTTGTAGTTTTTGTGGAGCTGGGGTTACATACCTAAGCTAAGGTGTTGCACACAAGGCTGATGTGTCACATACCTAGGCTGATGGCTTGGGATGTAGGGTAGTTTGTTGGATCCCCAGAGCTGCATGCCACCCCTCCTCCATGGCGCCTTCCTAGGAATCTTGTCCTCTCTCTGTTTGTGCTTTCGCCTGAAAGAAAGATTCTTCATCAAGGAGCGCCCAGGCCCCAGAATGAACAAGGTGATAACTTTAGCAATCAGGGCAAGCAGCTAATTAAATATTCTAGAAATGTAGTAACTTTGCTTGGTTCTTTTACCTAGAACAACTGAGATAGCTTCACTGTGGTCAAAACAGTAGCCCCAGGCATTTCTAAATTTAAGAGAAGATCGAGGGTAACATCAGTTTGGCTCTTGGAAAATAGCAGGGTTAGATTAAGTTGGGGCTGGCCAGCTTCATGCTCTCAAGTCATTTCCACACCATTTTCCACCTTCTCTCTTGAAGCCCTTGCCTCCCTTGAGCTTCACTTTCACACATTTCCCCTTCCCCTTTCTCATCTCTGTTCTTCTCTATTTAAAAACAGACCCATATTCCAAACTCCTTGTTGTTGTAGATGTGGGACCTGCTCGGTTTGAAAGAGCTTAATCTCCATTGCCTTTGCTGTTCCACTATCCCCAGATCTGGTCCTTGACATAATTCAGAGCGGCTTAAACACTGAGGTTTTTTTTTGTTTGATTGTTTTGTTTTGTTTCTTTGTTTTGTTTTTGATATGGAGTCTCACTTTGTCACCCAGGGTGGAGTGCAATGGCACAATCTTGGCTCGCCACAAACTCCTCCTCCTGGGTTCCAGCGATTCTCCTGCCTCAGTCTCGAGTAGCTGAGATCACAGGCCCGCACCACCATGCCTGGCTAATTCTTGTATTTTTAGTAGAGACAGGGTTTCGCCACTGTTGGCCAGGCTGGACTTGAACTGGCTGGTCTCGAACTCTTGACCTCAAGTGATCTGCCCGCCTTGGCCTCTCAAAGTGCTGGGATTACAAGTGTGAGCCACTGCACCTGGGCAAACACTGAGATTCTTATTCTTATTCTTTAAATTCTGACCACAGCATCTACTTTTTCAATTCTGCAACTCTCTTAGGACTTTTGGAAATGTTCTTTATCTTTATTGTGCTGTGTACGACTTTGACACTTTCTTCAGAAGAACGCGTCTCTCTCTCTGCTTCGATGAAGTATCTTCTCCTCTCTCACTGTCCCCTTCCTAGTTTCTCTTCCTCCTTCCATCACCCAGATTCCTGGCCTTTCAATAAGTTATCTTTCAGTCTCTTCTCTTCATTTTATACAGTATTTTATTTGATAGTAACACCAGCCTTTGTGGCTTCAACCCCCATCCTCGTGTATTAAAATGTATTTTCCAATCTGCTACTTTAGCCTAGATCAGGATACTACTTAGATCTACAATTCTCATTTACTTCTGGAAAATTGAGGTGCATGGCAATTCTGTCAGATTCTAGAAGTTCTCACATATAGAATCTTAACACATTTTCATTGAGTTCAGTAGTGGTGGGTAACTAAATAGCTTACTTTTTCTGCTGCTCTTTGTTCCTTCTCGTAGATCCAAGCTCCCATATGCTATAATTTATTAATAGTGTAAAGAATATTTTAAAGTATTTTGAATACTGCAGATCAGATGGAGATGAATTCTCTAATATTTTTCTGTGTGAAGATGTTTATTTCATCTTGATTTTTGAAGGTCATTTTTTGGGGTACAGAATTGTAGGCTAATATTTTTTTCTTTCAGTACTTGAAAAAAATCTCACACCACTTTTATTTATTTATATTGCTTTTTATAAGATATCAGCCATTATCTTAACTGTTTTTATTGTTTATGCAATGTACTTCTTGTTGACTCATCTTAAGACTTTTTTTTAATTAACTTTTCAGCAGTTTGATAATGATGTGCCCAGGCGTGGTTTTCATAATGTTTATCATTCTTGGAGTTCGATAAAGTGCTCAGATCTGTGATTTGATGTATTTCATCACTTTTGGGAAGTTCTTGACTGTAATCTTTACAGATATATTTTAAAATCTCAATATATTTTTGCGGGATGAATTACATATATATTCTCTTTGTAACACATTAGATGTTACTGGGTTCTGTGCTTTTTCAAGGCTGTATTAACTCTATAGGAAGGAATGGATATGGGGAGTGAATCACTGTATCCAAGGTAGGCTCTCTTTCCCACACCATAGTCAATCTTTATCTCAGTACCTGGTTTAATTCCTTTCATAGTACTCATAACTATAAAAAACAGTTGGCTTATTGATTAGCTTACTTGTTTAATCTCTGTTTTTATCCACTGTGATTTAAATGCTATGAAAGTGGGGACTCTGTCTTGATTTTGCTCTGTCCTTGTTTAATCTCTGTTTTATCCCCTGTGATTTAAATGCTATGAAAGTGGGGACTCTATGTCTTGATTTTGCTCTGTCCTCAGACATTAGAACTCTGTGTAGCTCAGCAGTCTTCCACTAATTATTTGTGAATGAATAGTGGTAGACAGAAAGGCAAAAACAAGATTTACTTACCACTTACACTAGAAGGAGGCTGTTAAAAGGTACGTATTAATAAAACTCTTCAAACAATTTATGATACTGGAAGTGTTTGAATTGTAAAAATAGATTGGAAGGTGAAAAATTTGAAGATAAAAATAAAATATTTTGTAGTAGTTAGGCTTATTGGCTGTAATAGAATCATAGGACTTCACATCTGGATTTCTGATTACTTTAAGATACTTCATGTGAGTGGAATCTTAACATAGTTGTTCTTTTATGATTGACTTGTTTCACTTAACATGATGTCCTCAAAGTTCATCCACCTAGTAGAACATGACAGGATTTCTTTATTTTTTAAGGCTGAAAAATATTGTATGTATATGCCACATATTCTTTTTTCATTCACATGTTGATTGACATTTCTGTTCCTTCTACGTCTTGGCTATTGTGATGTGCAGGAGTTTTTAAGTTTAATGTAGTCCATTTGTCTATTTTTGCTTCTGTTTCCTGAGCTTTTACTGTCATATCCAAGAAATTATTACCAAATTCAACATAATTAATCTTTTCCACTGTTTTCTCATAGACGTTTTATAGTTTTTGGTCTCATATTTAGGCTTTTGATCCATTTTGAGTTAAATTTTGTATGTGATGTATAGTAAGAGTGCTAACCTCATTCTTCGGCATATGGAGATACAATTGTCCCTGAATCCTTTATAGACTCTGTCCTTTTCTCCTTTTGTAGTCTTGGCATCATTGTTGAAATTCAGTTGGCTACTTTATGCAAGGATTGAAGTATGGGCTCTCTATTCTGTTCCATTGGTCTATATATCTGTGTTTATACCAGTATCATGCTGTTTGATTTTGTAGTAAGTTTTCAAACTAGGAAGTGTCAGACCTCCAACTTTGTTTTTTACCCCCAAGATTGTTTTAGTTATTTGGGGTCCCTTGAGACTCTATATAATTTTAGAATTGGCTTTTCTATTTCTGCCAAAAATGCTTTTGGTATTTATACTGGAATTATATTGAATCTGTAGATTGCTTTGAATAGGATTGACATCTTAACAATATTAGGCCTTCCAATCTGTGAAAGCAAGATGTCTTTTTATTACTGGTGTTTTCCTTAATTTCTACAAACAATGTTTTGTAGTTTTTCGTGTATAAGTCCTTTGCCTCTTTAGTTGAGTTTATTCCAAAGTATTTTATTGTTTTTAATGCTCTTGTAAATGGAATCGTTTCATTAACTTCTTTTTTGTTTGTTGTTAATGTATGTAAACACAACTGTCTTTTGAGTGTTGATTTTATATTCAGCAACTTTGCTGAATTTATTAGTTTTAACATTTGTGTGTGCATGTGCAATTTTTACAGTCATCTACATCTAAGATCATGTTGTCTGTGACTAGAGAAAATATTACTTCTTTCCAAAGTTGGATGGTTTTATTTCTTTTTGAGCAGAATTTCTTCCAGTACTATATTGAATAGAAGCAGTGAATGCAAGCATTCATCTCTTGTTCCTAATCTTAGAAAAAAACTTTTAGCCATCGAGGATGAGGTTAGCTGTGGGCTTTTTATGTATGGCCTTTATTATGTTGAGATAGTTTTCCTCTATTCCTATGGTATTGAGTGCTTTTTATAATGAAAGGCTGTTGAATTTTGTCAGATATTTTTTCGGGATCAATTGAGAATATGCATTTTTAAAAATTCATTCTGTTAATATAGCATAATATATTGATTGATTTTTTTTGTATGTTGAACCATCCTTGCATTTCAGGAATAAATCCCACTTGGCCATGATGTATAACAGTTTTAAAGTGCTATTGAATTCTGTTTTCTAGTATTTTGTTGAGGGTTTGTCATCAAAATTGTCGAGGATATTGGCCTATACTTTTCTTTTGACTTTGCCTGCCTTTGCTATCAGGGTAATGCTGTCCTTATAGAATGAGTTTGGAAGTATTCCTCCTCTTTATTTGTCTTGGCAGAGTTTAAGAAAGGATTAGTGTTTTTTCTTCTTTAAATGTTTGATAGAATCCCTGGTGAAGCCACCTGGTCTTGAGCTTTTCAGTGACAGGAAGTTTTTGTTACTGATTCAGTCTCCTTACTAAAAGATTTTTTTTTTTTCCTCCTGAGACAGGGTCTCACTCTGTCACCTAGACTGGAGTGCAGTGGCGTGATCATGGCTCACTGTAGTCTTGACCTCACTGGGCTCATGTGATCTTTCCACCTCAATCTTCTGAGTAGCTGGGACCACAGGTGTGCACCACCTCTCCTGGCTAATTTTTGTATTTTTTGTAGATAGAGAGTTTTGCCATGTTGTTCAGGCTGATCTTTAACTCCTGGGCTCAAGCGATTCACCTGCCTTGGCCTCCCAAAGTGCTGGGATTACAGATGTGAGCCACTGTGCCTGGCCAAGATTTTTTATTGTTTCATGAATGAGTCTTGGTAGGTTATATGCTTCTAAGAATATTTATTTCTTCTAGTTTATCAAGTTTGTTGGCATACAATTATTCATAATAGTCTCACAATTCTTCTTATTTTTGTGACATTGGTTGTAATATTCTTTCATTTTTAAGTATAGCTATTTGAGTCTTCTTTCATTTTTTCTTAGTCTAGCTAAGGGTTTATATATTTCATTGATCTTTTTGAAGAATCAGCTCTTGGTTTTGTTGTTTTTTTTTTTTTTTTTTTTTTTGAGACGGAGTCTTGCTCTGTCGCCCAGGCTGGAGTGCAGTGGCGCGATCTCGGCTCACTGCAAGCTCCACCACCTGGGTTCACGCCATTCTCCTGCCTCAGCCTCTGGAGTAGCTGGGACTACAGGCGCCCGCCACCACGCCCGGCTAATTTCTTTTTGTATTTTTAGAAGAGACGGAGTTTCACCGTGTTAGCCAGGATGGTCTCGATCTCCTGACCTTGTGATCTGCCCGCCTTGGCCTCCCAAAGTGCTGGGATTACAGGCTTGAGCCACTGCGACTGGCCTTGTTGATTTTTTTCTATTTTCTATTTCCTATTTCATTTATCCGTGTACAATCTGTATTATTTGCTTTCTTCAGCTACATTTCTTTAATTATATTTTTTTCTAGTTTTTTGAGGGTGTAAACTTAGATTGTTGATTTGAGGTTTTTCCTCCTTTTTAAATGTAAGTCTTTACTGCTATAAATTTCTTCCTTTGTACTGCTTTTGTTGTAGGCCATAAGTTTTGATATGTTGTGTTTTCTTTATTTGTCTCCACATATTTTCTAAGTTTCCTTGTGATTTCTCCTTTGACCCTTTGGTTGTTTAAGAGTAAATTATTCAATTTCCATATCTTTGTGAATTTTCCTGTTTTACTTTCCTGTTGATTTATTTCGTTCTATTGTACTTTGAGTGATTCAATCTTAAATATGTTAAAACTTGTTTTGTGGACTAACATGTCTTCTGTCTTTGAGAATGTCTATTTGCGCTTGAGGAGAAGGTGTATTTTGCTTTTGTTGGGTGGAGTGTTCGGAATATGTCTGTCAGGTCCAGTTGGTTTGTAGTGTTGTTCAACTCCTCTATTTCTTTGCTTATCTTCTGTCTGGTTCTTTATATAACTGAAAGTGAAATATTGAAGTCTCCTACTGTTATTGTTCTGCTGTCTAGTTGTCTCTTCAGCTCTGCCAATGTTTACCTTATAAATTTGGGAACTCTAATGTTAGGTGTATATTTATTTATGGTTGTTATGTCTTTCTTGTGAATGGACCCTTTTATTACTGAATAACAATCTTCTTTATGTCTCGTGGCATAAAATCTTTGGCTTAAAATCTCTTTTGTCCAATACAAATGTAGTCATCCTTACTTTTTTTAGATTCCCATTTGCATAGAATATCTTTTCTTGGCCGGGCGCGGTGGCTCAAGCCTGTAATCCCAGCACTTTGGGAGGCCGAGATGGGTGGATCACGAGGTCAGGAGATGGAGACCATCCTGGTGAACACGGTGAAACCCTGTCTCTGCTAAAAAATACAAAAAAAAAAAAAAAAAAAAGAAACTTTTCTCATCCTTTCACTTTTAACCTATGTATGTCCTTAGATCTAAAGTGAGTCTCTTGTAGACAGCATGTTCTTTGATCTTTTAAAAATCCATTTAGTCAAGCTATATATTTTAATTAGGGTTGTAATCCATTTACTTAGAAAGTAATTACTGATAGGGGAGGAGTTACTGTTGCTATTTTGTTAATTTTTTTTTTCTGGATGTGTTATAGCTTTGTGCCCCTCCTTTCCTCTCTTGCCGCTCACTTTCTTTTGTGTTTGATTTTCTTTTTCTTTTTTTTTTTTTGAGATGGAGTCTCGCTTTGTCGCCCAGACTGGAGTGCAGTGGTGCGATCTCGGCTCACTGCAAGCCCCGCCTCCTGGGTTCACGCCATTCTCTTGCCTCAGCCTGCTGAGTAGCTGGGACTACAGGCACCCACCACCACGCCCGGCTAATTTTGTTTTTGTGTTTTTAGTAGAGATGGTGTTTCACCTTGTTAGCCAGGATGGTCTCGATCTCCTGACCTCGTGGTCTGCCTGTCTCGACCTCCCAAAGTGCTGGGATTACGGGTGTGAGCTGTCATGCCTGGCTGTGTTTGATTTTTTTTGATTGACATGTTTTGATTCCCTTTTGATTTTCCTTTGTGTATATTCTATAGATATTTTCTTCCTGGTTACCATTACAATTACATGAAATATAACAATCTCTTTTAAACTGATAATTTCAATTGCATATAAAAATTATGCTTCTGCAGTTGATTTCTTGTTTCATCCCATTGTGGTCAAATACAATACTTTGAATAATTTAAATCTTCTTAATGTGTTAAAACTTGTCTTAAGAAGTCTTAAATCTTGACTTGTCTTTAAGACTTGTTTGCCCACACTTTATGTTGTTGATGACTTCAGTTACCTCTTTGTATACTGCATATACATTAACATAGTTTTCTAATTACTTTTTATGCTTTTGTTTTTTAAATTCTATACCTGATTTAAAAGTAATTTCTATCTATTTATATGGTTTAATGTTGCTGTTTATCATTCTTCCACTTCAATTTGAAGGACTACTTTCAGTATTTCTTACATGGAAGCTCTAGTCATGATGAACTCTCTTGGCTCCCCTTCCTTCCTTCCTTCCTTCCTTCCTTCCTTCCTTCCTTCCTTCCTTCCTTCCTTCTTTCCTTCCTTCCTTCCTTCCTTCCTTCCTTCCTTCCTTCCTTCCTTCCTTCCTTCCTTCCTTCCTTTTCTTTCTTTTCTTTCTTTTCTCTCTTTCTCTCTCTTTCTTTCTTTCCCTCCCTCCCTCCCTCCCTCTCTCTCTCTCTCTCTCTCTCTCTCTCTCTCTCTCTCTCTCTCTCCCTTTCTTTCTTTCTTTCTTTCTTTCTTTCTTTCTTTCTTTCTTTCTTTCTTTCTTTCTTTCTTTCTTTCTTTCTTTCTTGACAAAGTCTCACTGTGTCACCTAGGCTGGAGTGCAGTGGCTCTGTCACTTCAGCTTTACTTTGTCTGAGAATGTCTTACATTCTTTTTCATTTTTGAAGGAGAGTTTTTACCATATATAATATTCTTGGTTGATTTTTTTTCCTTTCAGCATTTTGAATATATTATCCAACTTCATTCTGTCCTGTAAGGTTGCTGCTGAGAAATGAGGTTATAATCTAATACAAGCTCCCTTGTACAAGATGAGTCACTTTTCTTTTTGCTTTCAAGATTCTCACTGTCTGTGACTTTTGACAGTTGGATTATGATGTGTCTCTTTGTAGATCTCTTTATTTTTTTTCTACTTATGGTTCTTTTAGCTTTTTGATTATGTATGTCCATTTCTTTCCTCAGATTTGGGAAGTTTTCAGCCATCATTTCTTCAAATAGTCTCTTTCCCCATTTGTTCCTTTTAAATTCCCATAATGCATATGTCATTCTGCTTGACACTCTACCGTAAGTCCATTAGGCTTTCTCTGCTTTGCTTCACTCTTTTTTTGTTTTTGCTTCGTCTTGATAATTTAAAAAGTCTTGTTCTTGAATTTACTGGTTCTTTCTTCTATCTGATCAAGTCTGCTATCGAGTGCTTCTTGTGAATTTTTAAATTCACTTAATTCATTCCTCACTCCTGGTAATTATGTTTGGTTCTTCTTAGTTTCTGTCTCTTTTCTGATATTATCATTTTGTTCATTTTTTAAAAATTTCGTTAGTTTTTTCCATCTACGCCGCCTTTTATGTCCTTGAGCATCCTTACGACAGTTATTTTGAATTATCTATATGCTAATTCATATATTCTCATGCCTTTAGGATTAGTTTTAGGATATTTAATTTGTGAGCTTGGACCCAGTCTTTGTGGTCAGGTTTCATGCAGGAAGGACTTTCACCAATCAGCATGGCCAGAGATCCTGGAGACGTCTAAAGCCTTTTCTGGGGATGCATGCTCTTCAGACTTGCGCACTTAAATGTATTAGGTTGGTGCAAAAGTAATTTCCACAACCGCAATTACTTTTGCACCAAGTTACTAATGGAAGGGTGGGTTGCTTTCCACTCAGGGGCTCCCTCTGATGTCTGTCTGTGGTACTGCAGTGTCTTTGGTGGTGTAGCAAACTGAGGTACTGGCACTCCCCCTACTGTCTTTCTGTGGTACTGCAGAGTCCGGTGGTAAAACAAGCCACGTCCATTGCCTGTTCTGGGTCCACCAACCTGCCACCCTGTTCCTGTAAGCGTTTAAATTCAGAGAACACAGAAACCAGTCCCTTGGGCAGCCCCACGAAAAGTCAGAATGTTGAAAATGTTCTACTCTTTTCCTTCTTTCCTCAGAGAGAAGTGGGGAATGTTCTCCTGAACACCCCCCGTGTACTTGCGGGGAGGCAGTCTGGCAGGTGTGCGCCAGGAATTTTCCTACGGGGACTTCTGTGTGGTTGGCTTTGCACTGGCCGGGGGTGCTGCAGAGACCTCTGAATTGTGTTCGAGATCTCTCACAGAGGCAGCTGGTCTGTATCGTGTGGTTAAGTCAGCGGCTTCACGTGGAAAGTAGGGTCTGGGGTTTCCTACTCTGCCGTCTTGCTGATGTCACTTTGTTCATGTCACTCAGGTACAGTGAGGTTTGTCAGGCACTGAGGATTTTCATACCATCCTCAGTTAAAGGCATAGTGCAGTTAGCCCTTCACATCTGCTCTTAACTGACAGCTCTGCTGGTCAGCGCAGTTCTGCATTCCCTGCCAGACGGTGGAAGCGAGAAGCTGCTATTACAAAGGGAGTTGTTAGAACTTATCTTTCCTGTTATAACGAACAGAATTCGTGGCTGGAAAAAGATCTTACTTCAAATATTCAGTTGATAGATGGAGAAAAACCCCATCAAATTTAAGTGACTTTCTCAAGGCCATATGGCTACTTTAGAGTCAAGTTTATAACATTACTAGGCTTGGCACTTGCCTTCCTCAATTCTCTTACATTCTTGCCCTCAAACCCTTTCAGGAATTCTCTTACATTCTTGCCCTCAAACCCTTTCAGGAGGTGGAAATTGAGATCGGAGCCTTTGAGCACCTGCCCGTCAGAGCTCTGAAGGATTTGTGGTTCTGAACTTAACAGCAGTGGTTTTATTCTTTTGAGAACAGGAATTCTCAAGGTCTCTTAGTAGTATATTTTACATGGATGCGCAAAAATGTAGAATGTCACTATTTGCCTCCTTCCGTGTTACTTGTTGTATCTGACCCACAGCGAAATGACAATAACCTTATCTTGATCTTTGTCCCCTCCTGCTGGCCTCCTCGGGATCACGTATTTAAAGGGTGTTTGGGAAAGGAGTGAGGGCATTGGAGTTCTGGGATGAATGGAAATAGGATTAGCTGTAAACCCTATATTTAAGGGTCTGAACCAAGTAAATTGGCCAAATAGGACCTTAACTGAGCTGGAATGGGACCTGCGATAGAGACTTTACCATCTCAGGGCTCCAGTACTAAGTTATGGAAAACATCTTTGCAAGGACTCAGAGTGTTGGCAAAACTGCAATGTTGACAAAGTTTGCTTATCCCATGTGCTTTTTACCCAAAGTCTTCCACTTACTCCCCATAACAGTATTCTCCAAGTTAGAAAAAAAGCATTTGAAAACAAATCTTCACTGAGATGCTATGGATAGGTTTTATATAATCCTCAGAGACAGAGAATTTGTGTTTAAAAAATTCTTGAAAGATTAGTTGTCATGATAATCATGATAATGATGATGATGATGATAAAAAACAGTACTAATCCCATTGAAGTATTTGTTCTCTAGGTCTGTCTCTCTTTTTTTTTTTTTTTTTTTTTTTTGAGACGGAGTCTCGCTGTGTCGCCCAGGCTGGAGTGCAGTGGTGCGATCTCGGCTCACTGCAAGCTCCGCCTCCCGGGTTCACGCCATTCTCCTGCCTCAGCCTCCCGAGTAGCTGGGACTACAGGCGCCGCCACTGCGCCCGGCTAATTTTTTTTGTATTTTTGGTAGAGACGGGGTTTCACCGTGTTAGCCGGGATGATCTCGATCTCCTCACCTTGTGATCCGCCCGCCTCAGCCTCCCAAAGTGCTGGGATTACAGGCATGAGCCACTGCGCCCGGCCTAGAGTCTCTTTAAGCCTCACTACCAAAACAGAAAACTCCAGGAGGTTGAGGGTGGAATCCTGGATTCTCTGCTTTGGTGAAGCTGCCGAATCCCAGTTAAGTCACTCCTCAATCATAGTTTAACTTCCTCTCTGTAAAATGGGAACAAGAACGCTACTGCATACTGATTAAATGCAAAGTGCTGATCACAGAGACATGTAATAAATCTTATCATCCTTCGTCTGTGGACATTAGCAGAGGGAGAGAAGGCAGAACTGAAAGGAAGGTTGGTGATGGGTGTAGGGGAGCCTCTACCTAATGCATCATTGTGCTCAGTGGGACTCTTAGTTTAGGAAAAGGAAAGGGACGGTTGAACCCGGTTCCCCACCCTTGTCCCCAAAGGCGGGAAGGATGGAAGGGAGGTTCCCAGCTATTGGGAGAGCCTTTTATGCTGTGGGGGCATGAGAGTTAATGCTATTTATTCATCTTCTGAAAATTCATGGACTGATATTTAAATACTTAAGTCGTATTTACTCTTTTCATGAAAAAGTAGAAACTTAAGTGCCTAGGGTGACTTTTAAACATAAACATTATTTGAAAAGAAGCAAATGCAATATTTTGGCATTCTATTCCACATTTAATTCCAGGGGCCTTAACAACCATAGCTAAAAATTTGCTGAGTGCCAGCTGCTTACTGTGTAACAGCCCGGCCCTCTACCCTCATCTTGAATTAGGTTCTGCCATCAGCCTGTCTTCCGCCCAGGGGAACTGAGGCACAGAGACGTGAAGAAACTTTTCGAGATGATAAAACTGGTGAGCAGCTGAGCCCCTCTGCAGCCAGGCTGTGCCCTCCCGGGGTATGTCGCCTCACTTGACACGTCTGCTCAAAGTTCCTTAGTGTCTCCGCGTCTCATTCCCACTGCTGGTCTGGGACAGCTCTTTAGGGATTCCCTTGCATGGACAGCTGTAAACACCTAGACCTCTTCCCCCTCCACCTTTTTGTCCCTGTCAACACCTGTTGGTCCTGTAGCTTGTCTGTTGGAATCTCTGTTTCTGGTTTTTTTTTTTTTGAGATGGAGTCTCGCTCTGTGGCCCAGGCTGGAGTGTAGTGGCACCATCTCTGCTCACTGCAAGCTCCACCTCCCAGGCTCACGCCATTCTCCTGCCTCCGCCTCCTGAGTAGCTGGGACTAGAGGTGCCGCCACCACGCCCGGCTAATTTTTCTGTATTTTTAGTGGAGACGGGGTTTCACTATGTTAGCCAGGATGGTCTCGATCTCCTGACCTCGTGATCCACCCGCCTCGGCCTCCCAAAGTGCTGGGATGACAGGCTTGAGCCACCGCCCCCGGCCTGTTGTTTTCTGTCTCTCGCTTGTTTATGAATGAATATTCATGGTTTCATTTGCTCTCACAACGTCACTCTCTACTTTTTCCTCTCCGTGGAGGTAATATAATTTTTGTTGTAACAGATGATTATTTTCAGGAACAGCTTTGTCTCCGATGATCTTTTATTAGCCATTTGCTCAACTACTTGGGTCAGCATGTAATCGTCATCATGTTCTAGGAGACATTTAAAAATTATTCTCGTTCAAAAGTAAGACAGTGCTATATAATCAGTAAGGTGACTGTTGTTTATAATGATCTATTGTATATTTCAAAATAACTGAAAAAGAATAATTCAAATGTTCCTAGCACAAAGAAAGGATGAATGTTTAAGGCAATGGATATTCCAATTATGCTGATGTGATCTTTATGGACTATGTAAATGTATTAAATTAACACGTGTATCCCAAAAATATGTTCGTCTGTTATGTATCAATAAAAGAACATTAAAAGAGAAAAGAACGTATTTTTTCGTGTTGCAGTTGGCAAGCTCGCGAGCATTTAACATGTAAAGTTAAGTAATTATAACTTTACAACTGCAATTTTTACGCACCATAGTTACACAACATCCGGGGGTCACCTACTGTGCCAAATGCTGTGGGAAGGGTGAGGGCGAATCACACAGACTTGCCTTCCAGTGGCTGGCTTTCCTTGTTGAGGGCGCTAAAAGGCGCCCATGATCTGAAAATAGGGAGTAATCATATAATGTAGGGATTCAGAGAGAGGAAATACATCTTTTCTTCTCCACTGCTGTATGTTAACTTAATTTCCCTAAAAGACCCCAGACACTTACTGAAAGTTTATGTGAGTGGCTGAGCCCAGTGGCTCATGCCTGTAATCACAGCACTTTGGGAGGCCCAAGTGGGAAGGCTGTTTGTTTGTTTTTTTTTTTTTTTAAGAGATCTGAAGTGATTTTACCTTTATTTCCTTCACTTTAAGCCAATCATGAAATTTCACAGTGATTTCTGGGGTGGGGGTAGAAGGAAGGCGGTGTTAAGAATCATCGGGGCTGTGGCCCAGTCAGCCCGCGGAGGTGCAGGCAGGGTGGGCCCTCACTGGGGCAGCTGGAGGAGCACAGACTGCCCCGCTGGCAGGTAGGTGATGTTCCGAGAACGTGAGAGCTGGTATGCGATGTCCTCCGCGGCTTCCAGCTTGCGCAGCTCGATCAGGCCATCCCCTGCAGTGGCCAGTGAGTTGGCAATCAGCTCAGCCGCCTTGGAGTCACCCTCAGCAGAGATGATGGCTGCCTTTTTTTGCTGCTCAGCCTTTTCCACCACAAATCTGGCCCTCTCTGCTTCCTGCTGAGCCACCTGTTTGGCTTCCACCGCTTCTGTGAACTCCTTCCCGAAGGTCAGATGTGTCAAGGACACGTCATCCAGGATGAGCCCAAAGGTGGCTGCTCGCTCTGTAAGATCGTCGCTCACCTGCCTGGAGACCAGCTCCCTCTGGGTGATTAGTTCTCCAGCATCAAAGCGAGCCACCACTGACTTGAGGATCTCGGTTGTGATGGACGGCAGCACACGCTCATCATAGTCCTCTCCGATGCTGGTGAAGATGCGAGGAAGCTGGCTAGCGACGGGCCGGAAGAGGATGCGCAGTGTGATGTTGACATTCTGTAAATCTTTGCTACCAGTGATGACTGGCACATTACGTGGTCGAGAACGGCAGTCAAAGATAATTGGTTTCTGTACCCATGGGATGAGAAAGTGAGTCCCTTCCCCTACCACAATGTCCTGTACTCCACGGAACCGGTCAAAGATGACAGCTCTGTGCCCAGCATCCACATTATATAAGGCAGAGTTCACCACGCCTCCTGCAACAGCTAAGGCCAGGCCAAACTTGCCAATGGACTCAAACACTTTGGCAGCCATGTTTTCTTCTGCTGGACCCTCTCACACCTGCTTCCACTCTCGTGGGAAGGCTGTTTGAATCTGGAAGTTCAAGACCAGCCTAGGCAACATAGCGAGACCCTGTTTCTATAAAAACGTTAAAAAATTAGCCTGATATGTTGGTGTGTGCCTGTAGTCCTCGTTACTTAGGAGGCTGAGACGGGAGGATTGCCTGAGCCCAGGAGGTCCAGGCTGCAGTGAGCCATGATTGCATCACTGCACTCCAGTGTGGGCAACAGAGCAAGCCCTTCCTCGAAATAAATAATAAATAAAATAAGTTAAAAATCTGCATGAGAACTATCTTTTGTAAGAGGTATTAATCAAAAGACTCAGCTCAGAAAGAACTAAGTGACTGTGACTACTGGTCTTTGTGGCCCTGGACGCCTGCCACCTCCCTGCTCTGGGGTTCTGTGTAAATCCATAGGCTCTTTCCTTCCGGGATGGCTTTCTGCCATGCCGCCTTCCCCGGTGGATGACTGCAGAACCATACCTTGTGAGCCCTGCTGAGCCAAGCACAACTCCTTTGTCTTTTTTTCTACCCTTTTCTTCTCCTCTCCTTAATTTTTCTAAAGTAAATCATGCTGTCATAAGTCTGGTTTTAGAGAGAACCTTCTTGGGATTTTGAGAAGCCAGCTCAATACGACTTGCCATTTCACGTTGGAAAAGTTAGGAGAACGTCTAGAATCAGACCAACCAGGCTTCCTCTCTTCCTGTTATGAACCACGCCAGGAATTAACCCCATTTTAAAAGGACACAACTTACTTATTAACCCACCTGACTTATTAAATGACATCTGTGCCCACCTCAGGGGGCCCAGGGCCAAAGAAGGAGCCATCAAAGTTAGCAAAATGAGATGTTTATTACCATATGAAGACCATCAGGAGAGGGGCTGAGGTGAGTTTAGCAGGAATCTTGTACTATATTAAATGTGATTTTTGGGTATCAAGTCCCAAAGGAATTGATTTCGGGAACTTTCTTCAAATAAAATACAATTTATTCCCTTTTGACCATGACAGGATTCCTTTAACTTCCGCCATAAGCAAAGCAAAGCATCTGCTCACCCCTAGTTTTTGGCACGTGCCTCTAGGTCCGTCCACAGACCCCCCTGCATTCCCTCCCCAGCAAGGCCGCTGCCAGGTCCCCCTTCCCACTGGGGCTGTCCCCTCAGCTCGTCGTGATGGTTCAGAGAGTCCTCCACAGGCTCTGCTCTCTGGCTTCTTCCAGGATGCAGACGACCGTGGAGAGTGGAGAAAAACAACCAAGCCTGGGTCTGCTTTGGTTTTGTAACAGAGGCAAAGAGAAAAGGCAGCCCACGTACTCCCCTTAGGACCACCTCAGTCCATCAGTGGAGCAAATGTGGCTGGTGCTTGTCGAGGCTTAGCGGGGTGTCTTTGCAAGGTTCACGTTTGCCGCACAACTTACGAGTTTATGATTCTTCTCAGACATACTAATTCTCAATTCTTAGGAAATAATAGCAACCAGATAAGGAAGGTAGAATTCAAAGGAAGAATCCATTTTAACCCAAATGTAGGGGACTCAGTTCCATCATGCCTATTTTATTCTTTAAAAAAATAGAACCTGCTTTCTTTCAGTCAGCAAATTGCTCCCCACCACCCCATTTCTGGCTTTCCTACCTTCGTATCCCCATCCTTCTCTTGATTGCTTAGGGTTTATTATATTGTAGTAAAATACACATGACACAAAATTTACCATCTTAACCATTGTTAAATATACAGTTGAGTGGCAGTAGGTCCGTTCGCATCGCTGTGTAGCCACCACCGCCGTCCATCTCCAGAACTCTTTTCATCTTGCAGACCTGAAACTCTGTACCCGTTAAACAGCTCCCATTTCCCCTTCTCTAGTCACTGGAAACCAACACTGTACTTTCTGTCTCTTTGAATTTGACTCCTGTAGGAGGCTTATATAAGTGGAATCATAGTATTTGCTCTTTTGTGACTATCTTATTTCACTTAGCATAATATCCTCAAGGTTTATTCATGTTGTGGCACATATCACAATATCCTTCCTCTTTAAGGCAAAATAATAATCCATTGTCTATGTATACGACATTTTTAAAATCCGTTTATTTGTTGATAAGCACTTGAGTTGTTTCTACCTTTTGGCTATTGTGAATAATATTATTAGCATAGCTGTTCCATCTGTTTGAACCCCTCCTTTTAATTCCTTTGGGTGCATACCCAGACGTGGAACTACTGGATCATATGGTAATTCTATTTTTAGCTTTTCGAGGAATCACTCTACTATTTTCCACAGTGGGTACATCATTTTTCTTCCCATAAACAGCGCACAAGGATTATAAAGTCTTCATAGCCTGGCTGGCACTTGTTATTTTCTGTTGTTGTTGTTTGTTTGTTTGTTTTTGTTTGTAATAGTAGCCATCCGAATGGGTGTGAGGTGTTATTTTGTGGTTTTGATTTTTCATTTCCCTAATAACTGATGATGTTTTCATGTGCTTATTATCCGTTTCTATATTTTCTTGGGTGAAATGTCTAAGTTTTTTGGCCGTTTAAATCAGGTTCGTTTGTTGTTGTTGTTGAGTTGTAGGAGTTATTTATGTATTCTGGATATTAACCACTTAGCAGAGATACTATTTGCAAATATTTTCTCCCACTCAATGGGTTGCCTTTTTACTCTGTTGTGCCCTCTATGCACAGAAGTTTTAAATTTTGTTACAGTCAAGTTCATTTGTTTTTCTTTTGTTGCCTGATCTTCTGGTGTTATATCCAAGAGACGGTTGTTAAATCCAATGTCAAGCTTTCCCTCATGCTTTCTTCTGATAGTTTTGTAGTTTTAGGCCTTACAGTTAGGTCTCAAATCCATTTTGAGTTAACTTTTGTATATGGCGTAAGGTAAGGGTGCAACTTCATTCTTTTGCCTGTGGATATCCAGTTTTCCCAGCACTGTGGGTTGAAAAGACTGTCCATTCCCCCACTGAACGGTCTTGGCAACTTTGTGGAAGATCACTTGTCAGGGCTTAGCCTTGAGTCTTTGCATCATAAACCTTGAGCTGCCTGAGGCCAATCTCCTTCCTGGCTTCTACTGTCGGAGCCACTATTCTAGTGCTTCATTTACGTTAGCCTGACGCTGCTTAAAAGACCATCTACGGGCACGGTGGCCCACACCTGTATTCCCAGCACTTTGGGAGGCCGAGGTGGGCAGATCACTTGAGGTCAGGAGTTTGAGACCAACTTGGCTAACATGGTGAAACCTTATCTCTGCTAAAAATACAAAATTAGCTGGGTGTGGTGGCAGGCGCCTGTAATCCCAGCTACTTGGAAGACTAAGTCAGGAGAATCGCTTGAACCTGGGAGGCGGGGTTGCGGTGAGCTGAGATTGCGCCATTGCACTCCACCATGGGAGACAAAGCAAGACCCTGTCTCAAAGAAAGAAGCTTCTACTAAAAGCTCTTCATTTTCCTTGGCATTTTGCGAGTGTGTGTGTGTGTGTGTGTACACTTATTGCAAACTCTTATCTCTTACACCCTTCATTGCACTGTTGCACTTACGTTTGCTGCTTCTCACTGCAAGCAGTTAAGGCTTTATGTTTGTTGGTTCTTTTAATTTAATGATATAAAAAGCTCTGGAAGCCCAAAGTCTAATAACTTGTATGAAACAACCAGAAAACTCTCTTGCTGAAAGTAGGTCCGTAACCAACTGACTTAACACCCTTTGGTATAGCACAATCAAAGGTTCTGCAGTGTTTGGAGATGGAACACTTGTTGAATCCAATAATTTGAAGAAAGATGCTACGTAATTTCCATAGCAGTTAGCAAAGCTCAGTCTAAAATGAAGAATACTCCTTTCATGAAACTTAAGCACTGTATATTTCGTGCGTGGAATTGTGTTGGGGCGTTTTCCAAAATGCCAGCCGCTCTTGCAGCTCACATGACTTGGCTGTACTGACAGACATTGTAGGAGTTGGTTCAAATTCATTATCATTGCTTTCATTATGTGAAGGTCTGGGGATCACTGCCCAGGGCACAGACCAGTGGATGTGCACTTTTACAAGAGACTGAGAGCTCAGAGCTGCCATTCATTGTTTCAGAAGTAGAGTGTGGAATTCCATTTGTGAATGTTGAGTCCTTCAGCACAATTGAAGGAAACGCATTGACATAATTGCATAGATGACACTCTTGTTTCTATAGAAACGGTCTGTATCATGGGGAGAGGTTCAGGAGTCTTGTTCATATTCCTCCTGGGCAGAAATTTTCTGGAATTAGCTCTGCCCCATCCTTTGTCAGTCACTGAGTGGAGAGTGAAGGGAATGTCCTCCTTTCAGAGGACACCAGCCTCCGACTCAGAGGTCCGTGGGCTCAGCTGTCTCATGATCAGGCTTGCTTAGTTCTTTTGCTGCCATAAAAACAGAAACTGGTTTCCCTTAAAGCCAAATGAGCTAGGGCAGCCTCTGATAAAAGGCATTAGAGAGATCAACCTGTGATTATATAAATGTTATGCCTTCATAGTTGAAACAGTAATTGTTTGCCTTACTAACATTCCGTTGTGTTTTGAGTTGGATTTAAACTCTGTGATGTCTGTGCGTATATGTATCTTTAAGTCATATTGATAACAATAAATAATATTTCTCATTTTTTATTGGTGTGTAGACTCACCAGAACGTTGCCTTGAGTTGCTTTGCTTTGGAAGGATAGCTAGACAGCTGTGTGGTGGACACATAACCTAACAACGTTACTGACATTGCTCCTGTCTTGTGTTGAGCTTTAGAGCAAAACTTTGACATTAAATTACTCATGCAGTAGCTCACCGTGTGTCTCCTATCTTTGCCATAAAAATCAGCTTAAGTTACGGTGTATCTTTATAGTCTTCTGTGACTGGCAACTTGCAGTGTATGAATATTCTATTTTCCTGGAACTGAAAAGATACAAGTAAGAATCTCTCGTCCTTGG
This sequence comes from Chlorocebus sabaeus, assembly GCF_047675955.1. NCBI lineage: Eukaryota > Metazoa > Chordata > Mammalia > Primates > Cercopithecidae > Chlorocebus > Chlorocebus sabaeus. The sequence goes on along the minus strand of NC_132929.1, from coordinate 1,710,919 downwards.
AGACTTTTGAAAAGAAAGGCAGGGCTTGAATTGTAATTACTAGAGAAGTCCCAGAGAAAGCCCTGCCCATGTGTGTTTCCAGCATGTCCTTGTGTTGCTATGTATGAGACTTTGGGACTTGAATATGCTCCCCTGTCTTTCTCCGGCACGAAGTATTAACATCCATGTATTTTTCTCCACAGTAAAACCGACCGTAATTGACGTTGACATTTATGTTAACAGCATTGGCCCCGTGTCATCAATAAACATGGTAAGAAGCTCCTTTATTTTCTGATCTAACGGCTGTTACACCTCTTCTTGTTACATTCTCATTGTGGATTTCTGTTTGAGATTTATCATGCAGGTTTAAAATTCACCCTGACTTCTTAAATCTGTAGCACTTATTGAAATATTGAAAGTGGTAAAAAAAAAATGAAGAAATAGAGCTTGTGGCAGTAGTACATTTCCACTTTTAGTTTCTTCTTTCATGATCTAAGAGACCTGTGTTGTATAGTGTTTCTTAGGAAAGGATTCTAGATCACTCAGATTTTACTTTCGTCTTCAGTTTGGACTTTGAGAGTAAATAAACTGCCTCTGCTTTTCAGTATGGGATCAAACATGTGCTTCCCCCGAGTAGGCTATTCCCACAGGCTTATAAGCAAATTAAGCTCAAGAACTCTTGGATGTGAAAGAAGGTCCTTCCCTGTGCGAAAGTGCCTGGCCATGAAGCAAGTGTGGGGATATTGGAATACGTTAGGGTGAAAGCCTTCCCTAGTGGGCTGAAGGCCACAGTCCACCTGCCAGCAAAGGGTTACTAGGAGTCCCTAGGATCCCCGAGCAGGCCTGGCAATTGCAGCCCGAAGCGTTGTCAGGAACTGCCGCCTGCAGAGGTCCTGCCTGTGCTCCCTGGTGCACGTTTGCTCCTGATCCGGGGAGACATATGAGGCCGAGGGAGGGGAATTGCCAAAATGCTGACTTAAATGTCTTCTTTTCACTGCAGTGTTCTGGGGATGGAAATAACCCCTCCAAAATTAGTAGCAAAATCATTTCTTTTCATTGCCAGTTTTTAAAAGTGTTCTTTTCTCTGGTGATATAAGGGTTCCATGCAGGGGTAAAGTTATATTTATGGGTGATTCACTTAAAAAATCTCCATATCATCCCTAAACTGGAGCAAAGAAGTGGAATGAATAAAGGAGAATTATTTCACACAACCTATGTGCTGCAGATGGCTGTATATTAAAATCAAGTTGTGGATGTAATATTCCCTTTTCCTGATACACCATTATTCAGTTGACTGCATAGAGTAACCCTTTCTTATGTATGTTTCTTGTGCTGGAGTTTTATTTTCTTGCATTTGCTCCACAGCCGTGTATTCAACACCTTTATGTCTAACATGTATCTATGTTTAACACTCAAAGAAGAAGTGCCTTCCTGGATATATGGTTACAGAATTATTTCAGGAATAGTCAGTTGCATATGCACATAGAGGGATTTTCATGCAGGTCTTTAGCTTTAGAATTTACTTTGTGCCTTGTGTTAGGCTTTGTTATTGGAATCGACGGGAATTTTCGTGTGGAAATCACGGGTTGTGGAGAAGGAGGCTAGTGAATGACAGGTTGCTTCAGGGTGATATGGCTGCAGGAGTGGAAGGGAGTCTCCAGGGAGGTCCTCTTCGTCTGAAACTTGATGGATAGGCGAGCGTTTGCCAGGTGGGATAGTGTGTGAAGGTCCTTGGTGACACAGGAGGCCAGACTGCATCACACAGCTGGGGAAGAGGGAGTGGTGTGTGGAGAGATGCCTGGAGGGGCACACAGAGGGAGCCGTGACCGAGGCCCTGAAGCTGCAGTTGATAGTCAGACCTCAGCCTTCTCTCCGTCCAAAACAGATCCCTGCATTTGGAAACCATGAAAACCTTTTCCCATCAGAGATCTGAGCAGGTCATATTTCATGAGATTGGTTCAAATCCAGCCCAGGTGCGTTGGCTCACGCCTGGAATCCCAGCACTTTGGGAGGCTGAGACAGGTGGATCATGAGGTCAGGAGTTCGAGACCAGCCTGGTCAACATGGTGAAACCCTGTCTCTACTAAAAATACAAAAAATTAGCTGGTTGTGGTGGCAGGCACCTGTAGTCCCAGCTACTCAGGAGGCTGAGGCAGAAGAATCACTTGAACCCAGGAGGCGGAGGTTGCAGTGAGCCAAGATTGAGCCACTGCACTCCAGCCTGGGTGACAGAGCTAGATTCCATCTTAAAAAAAAAAAAAAATCAATAAGATCGCTAGTCAGACCCCTCTCTCCCTTAAAAAAAACAAAAACTACACGATGACACAGAGCTCACATTAGGGACTTGAAATCATGAACTCTGATCCTTCCCTGTGGGGCGAGAAATGACCTTAGAATGGCCGGGGGCATTGTAAACCCTGGGCCCCAGAGAAGAGCACGTGTGCACCAGCGTCCTGCTCATCTGGAGGCTGTCACAGCAGGTTTCCCAGGCTGAGCTGTGGCAGGATGTGGAGTAGAAAGCTTTCTTCTATTAACGGTCTCATTTGTAAAACTTGCCCTGAATATTTGGAAACATCGTGTAGTCCAGTTGGTTTTCTTCCTAGCATGGCTCTCTACCCTACTGGAGGGGTGGGGAGCCAATGTGGCTGCCTGCTCCTGTGTGAGTTGCAAGCAGCTGACGCTTGCAGCCTTGGGGAAGCCGAATGCTAACGAGTGCTTTCCTCTGCAAACAGCACCGAGGCTGTAGTCAGTGCTCAGCAGGGATGGCACTGTCTGGACCATTCTAGAGTCTGATTTCCTGAAGAAGACACAGCGTACTACTAGCCTACCTTGGCTCAGCAAAGCATAGAGGGCAAGCAAGGATGTGTTTAAAATGCACACACACAGGCACACACACACGTATGTGTGCACACACGTAGCACACGCACACACACAGGCACACACACGCTAGCACATTCACAGGTTTAATTCCCATGTTCTCCTTGCGTGAATTGCTCTGTGTCTCTCTCTCTTCCTTCACGCGCATTTGCCATGCGACCAATGTGAGGCCCCGTGCTGGGTGAAGGTGAGACACGATGAACCAAGGCCTGCTTTGGTGGGGCGAGTCTGTGGATGGGCTGAGTGCCAGAGTGGAGGTAGGTTCCTTTCTAAGCAGCCCGGACGGAGCTGGCAGGCTCTGGCTGGCCTGGGGGACGTTTCAAAAGCCTTCAGGAGGCAGAGGCCTCGGGGACCACTTCTGGAAGAACCTTTGCGCTGGGAATGCTTTGCTGGGAGACCGGAATAATAAGGGCATCTCACATTGCCGAGCGCATCGCATAGACCTGCTATGTCTGTGAAACCAAACAAAATAATTTTCAAAGAAGTAAAGGACTTAAAAATGAAATGCAGATCTTAGAAAAAACAATAAAACTGTAAAAGTAGAGAACTGACTGTGTAGGTGGGTATTGGGGATTGAGTTAGCCGTAAAAAGGAATATAAGAAAGACTAAAACAATCGAAGAACACAAGATGGGAAGAAGCACACTCTAGAGATGCAGACAGGGTTTAAGGATGTAAATTTGTATTGGGGGTTTGACCACAAAGGCAAAGCCTGGTAAAATTATGGCTTCTTGTCCACATAGTCGTTTAACAATCAATGAAACAGGGAGCAATGACTATTTCATCTCCTTCCTCCTCTTCCTCCTCCTTCTCTCACACTTTCTGCTTTTTATTGATATTGTGAACACTGAAGATTCTGCCTCAGACATTCCTTCTGCTGAGTGGAAATGAAGTTGCATCTCAATCTATTGTTTGATAGATTATCTTTGTCTTGTTTATACTGGAGCTGTGTATGCTTTTTCTAGTTACGGAGATTAGAAACGAGACCAGGGGAATACTTCTTTACATGAAGCTTTCATAGCCCTCTGCCTTTATCGCTGCCACACACCTCAATGTGCAGCATTCGTCATAGAAAGTGTGCACGGTTTGTTTCCACACGGGAAGGCTGCGTGCAAGGGAGCTTGTGAGTTTGTTTTTGAGAATATCCACTTCAAGCAGCCTTGTAGGCAAGCGAAGAAGAAAACCAGCATTCTGACACTTACTCTGTGCTGTTGACCCCAAATCCTTTAATCTTGACAGGACCATAGTGGAGAAGGCATTGACCTTTCTGCTTGTTTGTGTCCAGTCAGCGGAAGCTTGTGGCGGAGATCTTAGGGCAAGGTTCTGAGTGTGACCTGCTTGGTAGCAAAGCCCTGGCTTTGTTCCTAGTCGATGTGGACACACAGCAGCTGGATGTACCTGTAGGGTCCCAGCCTTAACATGGAACTCAAGACACAAAGGGCTCAGTGTGATCCAGTGTTAGGATTGCTTTTCTGTGTTTTTTTTTTAAGAATTAAATTAATAAATTTTATTTTTTGAGCATTTTTAGGTTTACATAAAAATTGAGCAGAAAGTAGAGTTCCCCCGTATATTTTCCTCTACACACACACACACACACACACACACACACACACACAACACGTTATTATTAACATCTTGAATTAGTGTATTGTGTTTGTTACAATAAATGAATGTACCTTAATCTATCTTTATCATCCAAAGCCTATGGTTTACATTAAGATTCACTCTTGGTGTTGTTTTATGGATTTCAGCAAATGTGTAATGCTGTGTATCTGCCCCTGTAGTATCTTACAGAGTAGTGTCACTGCCCTTGAATTCTCTGTGCTCCAGCTGTTTATCCCTTCCTCTCCCCAGACACTGGCAACCACTGATATTTTTACTGTTTCCATAGTTTTGCTTTTTCCAAAATGTCGTGTACTTCAAATTATAGAGTAGGCAGCCTTGTGAGATAGCTTTTTTCCTTCATTTAAAAAAGTACTGATACTAATTCATCTGAGGAAATCTAAGACTTGTAGTGAGTCAGTGTGATGTGACTACAACGTGACCATGTGTTACCAGAAATTAATGGGATGGCTCTGTGGATTGGGGGACAGGTCCAACATCACCACGATATGTTCCATTATATGATACATAACCTACACATTTGAAACTTAAAAGATGACATGCAGCCAGAGAAATCGTAAGAGAACACATGAAGCCTCTCAAACCTTATCTCTGCTCCATTCCACTTGTGGCTGAAGCTTTAAGAAGTGAAGCCAGGACACCAAGTCCTGATTAAGGCCTGTGGAAGATAAATTCCATTTGGTCATTACTGGAGGATGAGCTATTGCTTTGTGGAACTCTTTTGGAGTTATCTAAACTCAGGAAAGTTTAAAATAAGTGACAGCTAAAGCACCATGGTGCCCCTGACCTTGTTTTGTTTTTCTTTGCATTTCTCCTGCATAAAGTTCACAGCAGTTTTTGCATCTGTAGTTTGATACCTTTCATCAGTGTTTGATAAAGAATGGACATTATTTCTTAAAATATTGTTTTGGCACCATTCTAGGACTCTGGTCATGTGAAGGTTACCTGCTTCTCCCAGGACCCACTTGCTTTTATGCTTGTGCTATTTTTTTTTCTTCCTTTGCACTCCATGTTTCAGCATACGAAGTCACTCTTCATCTCTGGCCTGTGATCTTTTAAAGCTGTCTATTGAGTTCTTGATATCAATTACTATATTTTCAGTTCCAAAATTTTAATTTGATTCTCTCTAATGTATGTCAGTTCTCTGGTGAGATTCTCCATTTTGCAATCTGTTTTCTGGAACACATTAACCATTAAGTCCCTGCTGCCGTCTCTGGTTCCATTTCTAGTGTCTGTTTTCTTGCTTCTTTCTATTAGTTGGTATGCCTGGTGTATTAGTCTGTTTGTATTGCTGGAAAGGAATATCTGAGACTGGGTAATTTATACAGAAAAGCGGTGTATTTGGTTCACAGTTCTGCTGGCTGTACAAGCGTTGCACCAGCCTCTGCTTCTGATGAGAGCCTCAGGAAGCATCCAATCATGGCAGAGGTGAAGGGGGAACCAGCTTGTCAGTGGTGAGAGGGAGCAAGAGAGAGAAGGAGGAGGTGCCAGGCTCTTTTAAACAACTAGATCTCTTGTGAACTAACAGTGAGAACTCACTCATTACCATGAGGACAGCACTAAGCCATTCATGAGGGATCCATGTCTATGACCCAAACACCACCCACCAGGCCCCACATCCAACAAGGGATTCACATTTTAACATGAGATTTGGAGGGGATGAAACATCCAAACCATATCTCTTGGCGATTTTCATTGTGTACAGAGATTTGTAGAGGCGTTGGGTGGTTTTCTTTTGCCTCTCTGGAGGTCTGAGCTGGCACGGGGCTGGCCTGCAGTCTTGCTGAGGCTCCTCTGGGCTCTGGTTCCCCACCTTTCTGCATAGCTCCCCAGAGATCCCAACTGAGGGCCTGGAATGTGTCAACACCAAAAAAAATGCTGAAAATACAGCCCTTCTTTTTAAGCCATTTTTACAATTGTTTTTAAACCTCTTATGTTGTACAACTTAGTCAGGAAATGTGTCGAGGACATAACCAGCATTGGTTGGGTTTCTTCTCTGACATTCATATTCCCAGAAATTGTGGCCCCTCCTTTTTTGACTCCTTGGCCAGTTTTTTCTTCAAGCTCTCCTGGGTTCTTTATTCTCTCTGTCCAGGTTTTCACATTACATACCTTGTGAGAAGAAGACAAGTTCTGGGGGGAAGTGGCGTGCAGGAGAAGTTTACCATGGTTAGCCTGCTGCCTCTGTTTGTGGCTTCTTCAAATGGATTTTTGCTTAGCTTTCTCGCTAGCTCTTAGTGAGAGTGCCAGTCTACTGCGAACTGTCCCATCCTAGCCGTACATCACCGGTGTGGAAATTTAAGTTTAGGTGGGATAAGGGTTGATTCTGGATAGCTAGCAGGAAGTAAGTTGGAGCAGAGTCAAAGCAGATACAATATGACTGGGAGATTTTTTTTGTTGTTCCTTTGGTAACCTCCTGAACCGCCTTCAGATTAGCAAATAAGAGGATTTTCTAGGGTCCAGTGTTTTCAGGTTTTTCCTATACAATAGTGAGGCTTTGAAGGACACTAAAGGATATTAATTATGTATTTCTTTTAGCAATATTAGCTTTAGATGAAAAAAGCATGTGGCCCTTATCAGTTGTTTAAGAGAATGGTCTTATATGTGGTTTTAATATTATTTTATGCAATGAAAACTATTTCATTTTCCACTTGAAAAGTGAAAAAATCTTATTGCTGTCATAGATTTTTTTGTAGTTTTATGCATTAATATAGTATATAGTAGATGTTCAAAAAGGATTGTTGTTGCTATTCTTGTTATTATATTACATCCTGTAAATTTTGTGAAACTTTCAGTTTTGTGTCATCCATGAATTCTCCCCTCAGTGTTCTACCTCTTTGCTATTCACAAGTGCGGCCTTTGGACCTGAGGAATTGGTATTACTGGCAAGCTTGTTAGAAATGCAGAGAATCGTGCCAAACCCCAGATCTCCTTGAATCAGAATCTGCATTTTAACAGGATCTCCAGATCATTGTCATCCGCCTTAAACTCTGAGAGATACCGTCCAACTCACCATGACTTCTCAGTATGAAAAGCTGACACAAGTCGCCCTGCATGAAAACACAGAGGCCTGTTTTGGTGCCTTAATTTGATGTTCTCTGTTCTGGAAAGTGTACATCTCCTCTGACTTTGTGGTCTCCTGTCACCCTCTTTCTGCAGAGTTAGAGAATAGTCCGTCACTGAAGAATTCAGGCCGCGCATGTCACTCAGGGCCAGTTTTCTTAATGCTCTCCTTTTATCTTCGGTCAAATGAAGAACTCTGCCCATGGCCACATGGTCAGTGTGTTATTTATTTTATTTTAAAAAAGAAGTGAAAAATAATACCTTTGCACATTAAGTGTGTGTGTTCAAGATTTGGTTCATCCCTGGAAGAATAACTCTTTCCACACTAATGACAATAGGAACAATAATAGTTAAGACGTACATGTTAGTCAGTACAACAGTCGAGTAATACCACCAATGACAACAGGAACAATAATAGTTAAGACGTACATGTTAGTCAGTACAACAGTCGAGTAATACCACCAATGACAACAGGAACAATAATAGTTAAGACGTACATGTTAGTCAGTACAACAGTCGAGTAATACCACCAATGACAACAGGAACAATAATAGTTAAGACGTACATGTTAGTCAGTACAACAGTCGAGTAATACCACCAATGACAACAGGAACAATAATAGTTAAGACGTACATGTTAGTCAGTACAACAGTTGAGTAATACCACCAATGACAACAGGAACAATAATAGTTAAGTTGTACATGTTAGTCAGTACAACAGTCGAGTAATAGGAACAGTAATAGTTAAGATGTACATGTTAGTCAGTACAACAGTCGAGTAACACCACCAATGACAGTAGGAACAATAATAGTTAAGATGTACATGTTAGTACAACAGTCGAGTAATAGGAACAATAATAGTTAAGATGTACATGTTAGTCAGTACAACAGTCGAGTAATAGGAACAATAATAGTTAAGATGTACATGTTAGTCAGTACAACAGTCGAGTAATAGGAACAATAATAGTTAAGATATACGTGTTAGTCAGTACAACAGTCGAGTAACACCACCAATGACAATAGGAACAATAATAGTTAAGATGTACATGTTAGTCAGTACAACAGTCGAGTAATAGGAACAATAATAGTTAAGATGTACGTGTTAGTCAGTACAACAGTCGAGTAACACCACCAATGACAATAGGAACAATAATAGTTAAGATGTACATGTTAGTCAGTACAACAGTCGAGTAACACCACCAGTGACAATAGGAACAATAATAGTTAAGACGTATATGTTAGTCAGTGCAACAGTCGAGTAATACCACCAATGACAATAGGAACAATAATAGTTAAGATGTACATGTTAGTCAGTACAACAGTCGAGTAACACCACCAATGACAATAGGAACAATAATAGTTAAGATGTACATGTTAGTCAGTACAACAGTCGAGTAACACCACCAATGACAATAGGAACAATAATAGTTAAGATGTACATGTTAGTCAGCACAACAGTCGAGTAACACCACCAATGACAATAGGAACAATAATAGTTAAGATGTACATGTTAGTCAGCAAAACAGTCGAGTAATACCCTGGAGGAGCCACACAAGGTGTGTGGGAATGATCTCTGCAAATTAAAAAAAAATCTACAAGAACAAGAAAGAAGATAACATTTAAAGGCTTTCGAGCCTGAGATCCACCGAGTCTTGGTGTGTGGCAGATGCCCATGAGCCCTGGACCAAGGCCCACATGTCTTTTTGATCACTCACCTACCCGAAGCATCCAGTCCAGAGGCCCTTGTAAATATGTGTCAAGTGAGTGAATGGATAACAATCCTTGTCTGCCTCTACCTCTCACGTGCGTGCCCGCTGGGCCGTTTTTCTGTGTGAACATGTACCTGCTCTACATGCCTGCACGCCACTGTCTTCAGGTCACAATTTCCTTAGTTAATGGACATCCCTTGCTCCAGTGTCTTGGCTAACACTGAGTCCAGGGCTTCTGCTGTTTGGAGGATGTAATCCTGACCTTAAACCTATGAGGCCATGACTCTCGGCACCTAAGCTTACAGGTAATGGAGCGACACAGCTTAGGAGACTCCTGTGAGAGTCCACAGGCCGTCCGTCTGGAAGATGAAGGGACCACCACGCACACGTCTCCATCCCTGGAAGCAGACGGGAACCTGGGTGGTGTTAGCTAAAAGGCACATCTGACGTGTAAAACTGCTGAATTTTAAACTCACACTCCGTGTCCTCTTTTCTCTGTCCTCTGGTGTCTTAGAACTTCTCACCATTTTATACAAAATGTCATTAGAGATGCCACCTGGTAGGATGGGGTGTTGCCCATTGTAGGAATGAATGGGAACTTTTCAGTGATTTAGGACACTGAGATGTTGGCAATCATGATAAGATATCGGATCTTTGTTAGCAGCGATCTCATGCACTGAGTCCTTCAATTGTGTGAATAGCTTCTTATGTTCCTTTCATCTTGAGCTTTTGCACTTCGACTGGATATTTCACAATTGATTTTCCTCCTTCTTCACAATGTGAGCTACATAATGTACCTCCGACTAGAGAACCATCTTTATGTTCCACAAAACGCCTTTTGCGGAAAGGTGGGGCTGTTGGATCGGGTCCCCTATTAGCACATTTGAAGAAACTCTCCCGTTTCACCTTGACAGGTTTGCTGCAAGCCCCTGCACAGGCCCTGCTTGCCTAGAGACAGGGGGCCACGTGGATTTTGCCATGGCTGGGTGTGTGCAGACAGCGGGATTGGAGAAGGACAGGACGAGGCACGGTTATAGGCCCTATGGGGCGGGGTCTGGCGTGCATCTTTCACAGAAGCCCCTCGGGCAGCTCCGTGGAGGATGGCAGTGGGGGCTGGAGAGGCTGAGTTACGGAGATGTGAGGGGAAATGTGGAACTCTAGGGTGAGAAATGGTGAGTTCTGGGTCTGAAAAAATGCAGCGGGCTGCAGAAGAGGGTGTGGCTTCGAGAAATAGAACCTCCAAGACATGAATGAATGCACATAGGCATTGAGGAGTGGGAGAAGTCAAGGGTGACTCACATCCTAACAGCATTTGCTAATCCAATAAATAAGACTGAGTGCCTGCTCTGTGCGAGATGCTGGAGTGCACAATGGGAACACAGCAGGGGAGGGAATGAATCAAGCTGTGCTGCTCCTGAGGCTTCAGTTTCTTTGAGGTAAGACATCGAATAAACACACACACACACTGTTGTTTCAAACTGTGGGCAGTTCTATAAAGAAATTGAACTCCTGGGTGTGGCCACCCCATGCAGGTTTCCTTGCATGGGATTTGGGGCGGGCAGGAGAGGGGAGGAAGCTTAGACATGAGAGCTCCCAGGTGCCAGATCACAGGGGAGCCCTGCAGATCATTGTGAGGGGACTGCGTTCTGTTCTGGGCTCAGGAAGAAGCCTACGCAAGGTACTAAACAGGGAAATTGTGTAATGTGTTTCACTTTTAAAAATAATGCCAGCCGGGTGCGGTGGCTCACGCCTGTAATCCCAGCACTTTGGGAGGCTGAGGCGGGTGGATCACCTGAGGTCAGGAGTTTGAGACCAGCCTGACCAATATGGTGAAAGCCCATCTCTACTAAAAATACAAAAATTAGCTGGGCGTGATGGCACACACCTGTAATCCCAGCTACTCAGGAGGCTGAGGCAGGAGAATCACTTGAACCCAGGAGGCGGAGGTTGCAGTGAGCCAAGATTGTACCATTGCACTCCAGCCTGGGCGACAGAACAAGACTCTGTCTCAAAAAAAAAAAAATAATACTAATAGGCCAGGCGCGGTGGCTCACGCCTGTAATCCCAGCACTTTGGGAGGCCAAGGCGGGTGGATCACGAGGTCGGGAGATTGAGACCATCCTGGCTAACACGGTGAAACCCCGTCTCTACTAAAAATACAAAAAATTAGCCGGGCGAGGTGGCGGGCGCCTGTAGTCCCAGCTACTCGGAGGCTGAGGCAGGAGAATGGCGTGAACCCGGGAGGCGGAGCTTGCAGTGAGCCGAGATCGCGCCACTGCACTCCAGCCTGGGCGACAAAGCGAGACTCTGTCTCAAAAAAAAAAAAAAAAAAAAATAATAATAATAATACTAATAATGCCATACACTGCCTATGTGAGGGCTTCAAAGGCCAGCCTTCCCTGACCTCAGTTCCTTGGAGACAGCAAAATACAGCTATGAATCTTGTTGACAGAGCCCTTCATGGGTTGAATTATGTCCCCCACAAAATGTATAGGTTGAGTCCCATCCTCCAATTCCTTAGAATGTGACTTTATTTGGAAATAGGGTCATTGCAGATTTAACTCATTAAGGTCATTCTGGAGAAGGGTGGCCCCTACTGCAGTGTGACTGATGTCCTTGTGAAGAGGGGAGATTTGGAGACGACTCACATGCTCACAGGGAGAACGCCATGTGAAAAAGGAGGCAGAGATCAGGGTAATCCTCTATAAGCCAAGGAACACCAAAGATACCAGCAAATACCAGAAGCCAGGGCAGAGCCCTGGAGCAGCTTCTCCCTCACAGCCCCCAGAGAGCACCAGCCCTGCCGACACCTTGATCTCGGCCTTCCACCCTCCAGAACCTGGAGAGAATACACATCTGTTGTGTGAGCCCTGGGCAGTGGAGCTGCCTTACCGCAGTCCGGCATTAGCACTAACACAGGCCTAGCCCACATTTCGCAGGTCTTGTCCGTATATGAGAGATTCTGTAAGAATTGAAAGAGGAGAGAAACACAAAGGGTGGCTTGACAGTCAACAGGGACAGGTTGGTTTTAAAAAAAACCTGAGAGGGGCAACTGAGTTAGGTCAGAGGCACTCTGTTATAGACTAAGAGTTTGTAAGGATTCAGGGTGGGAAAGTTTATCAGAGGCTTGGGCTGCTTCTGTGTCTCTTTGTTGTGCCTATCTGGGAGGCAAAGTTGTGTGTCTCTTCCTGTACATCTTTCTGCAGCTGCAGGCATATCCCCTGAGTCTGCTTTTAGCTTTCCTATCTTAGTGCACCTGAAGGGAAAGGAAGGTGCTTATTAAGGGCCACTATTTTACTGGGGCCAATTGAATGAGGGTGAAATTTGGCAGTTCTGCAAGAGACTTTCCTCCCACCTCCCTCTGTGCCTGAGCTGTCTTATCTGTGTTTTACTGTTTGCTCTTTCTGGCTGTTTGTAGTTAGAAGAGAAGTGATTTCCTGGAAATGCAGGAGTCTAGAAGGGAGCCGGGGTTTAAAGTGATGGTGTTTTTCCAAGATGACGGTGCTCCTCCTCTGTCAGATTCCTACTTTCCACATGCCACTGACTTGCTGCTTGCCTGGGAGGCTGCATTTCACCCTTGCCCTCACTCCGTCCCCAGCATGCGGGGTCCCAGCCAGGCTCTGGCCAGCAGATGCAGGGAAGAGCCTGCAACATCCCTCTGTGTACAGCTGCTTAGCAAGGTCGAGAGCTGTCCCGGTCAGGTCCTGGTCCGTGCTACGTGACTAGTCCCAGAACAGCCCCGTCTCAGTCCAGTTGGCCACTGTAACAAATACCTTAGACTGAGTAATTACGTACTGCAGACATTTATTGCACACAGTTCTAAGACTGGAAATTCCAAGATCAAGGCGCGGACAGGTGCAGCGTAGGGTGAGGGCTGCTCTCTGCTTCTATGGTACTTTCTGTGTGTCCTCACATGGTGCAGGGGACATAAATGTGAGGGACCATCTTCCTTCATGTCTTCAGGGTCTCTCAGTCGTGTCATTCTGTCCCAAGGTCTTGTTACTCCCCAAACCCAGGCATTCTTTTGAGGCATCCAATTCTGAGGCTGGGAGTTTGATGAGTTTCTCGCCTCTCCTGTCCAGTGGCAGGTGTGCCCACCACCCTGGTGCTGCTCACCACACTCTTCCCTGGCACCATGCTCTTCTCCTGGACACCGCCGGCTTCCCTGCCCCATGTTAGGGTTGTCAGAGCCTGAAAATCTGGGAAAGTGGCACAGACTGTGTCGATCCCTTTCCCACTTGGTGAATGACCTCCTCACCTTCTCCAGGATCGACCACGCTCTCGGGAGCTGGGGCACATGGGAACCATGCAGTGTGACCTCTCAGGGGTGCAGGGAACCCTGCCCCAGAAAGGCAGAGGGTAGGGGGCACGTGCAGTGGGGAGTTGGGGATGTCAGAGTGACAGCGGAAGAGCCGGAGCTCGGCCATGGGAACGTCAGCAAAGAACCGTCAGGAAGAAACTGACCTCCCGAGAGGGAAAGGTGTGCCGCTCTCCCCTCCCGGGTGGCGCCTGAGGAGATGTGTGCCATGAGCAAGGTGGCGCCTTAGCAAAGAAAAGCAGAGCCAGCGGAAATCAAACCAGTGATGGCACATTTTATTCAGGACTATTGCAAAGGGAAAAAGAGACTCCAGTGAAGAGCTGGGCTCCGTTCCAATACAGCAGGGACGAGTGGGCATTGGTGGCCAAGGAGCAGAGGGTCAGCGGGTGGAAAGTTACTCAGAGGAGATGCCAAGTCTGTGGGCAGTTCTGGCCGAACCAACTTACAGGGATTCCTGCTGAAGGCAGGTCAGCATGGTTCCGCGGGGAATTCCTGCCAGACTGACTTAGCCAGGGTTCTTGCTAATGGGCCTAGAAGAAGGACCAGGCCCTGACTAAAGACTGGCCAAGCATAGGATCTTTGTCACCCTGAGGACAGGATGTGACTAGAACAGGATCTTTGTCACCCTGAGGACAGGATGTGAACTAGACCGAGCTAGACCATGGGGCTTCCTGCACTGAGTAAGAGAGGAAGGTCCAGGAGTGCAGCCGGCCTGGTGGCCCTGTCATTTCTTTGCCGGCTGCACCACGGAGTGGCCCTAGGTCCCCACGTGCTGCTCAGCAGTTGTGTGTAAGGAATCCCTGCATTGGGAGGAAGCTGAATCCAGTGACCGCCAGCTCCACAAACGTGAAGTGTTATGAGGACGCCCCAAGGAGGGAGCTTCGCAGCCTCGTTTCATTCTTCAGCCCCCAGGTCCATTTTCCAGCTCAACTCTAAGTGGGGCCCACTGTTTCCTGACAGTGCAGGCAGCTGTCAGGAAAGCACAGACCTTTCTTTTGTCAGCGTTCCCTAGTCTTTTATGAGGCAGAACTGTATTCCTGAGGCCTGTGTTAAACACCAGACCCTGTCGGTGTGAAGGAGGCGCCCCTCGCTGTCACCACTCGGTCTGCCATGGAGGTTGCGTTGATGGGCCGTCCACCCCTAGTGCCCCTGGAATCTTACCATGGAGCTGCCCTAGACTTATGCAGCCACTCACCGAGGAGATTCCGCCTCTTATTTCATCTTCCCAGGAAGTTCTTCCTTGCTGGGACACTTTTCTTCCCTTTTCTGCTCCCGCCATCCCGCTTAATTCTTGGTTCTTTCCTCACCTTCCCCAAGTCTCCATTGGCCTGGGCAACTGCCCGTTGGCCCACACCTTAGCAGTTGGTGGTGCCTCGCAGCACGGATGGACGTGCTGTGGACGAGGCGAGTGTCCCGGGCAGGTGGGGGTCCAGGGGTCGCACTTCCACTTGCTGTGTTCAGGGTGGCCCACGACAGGTGCTGAGCTGCCAGGCTTCCATCCACAGAAACCTCCCTGCCTGTCACTTCTTTGTCCCTTGAAGAGTCCTTGAAATGCAGCCAGGGTGCAGAGCAGGCAAATCAAATGGCTGGTCATTGCAAGCAGGCGGGTAGCTCCTGTGCTCCCACAGGGCATAGCTGACTTCTCCCGTCACTGGGTGTGTCCAGAGGAAAGTGAGTTGCTGGGGGTTGGATGGGGTGGGGAAATACACACATGGGGTGGCCTCTCTGGTCTCCTCCAAGGTGAATGTCCTATGATTCCGTGAGTCTGTGACACAAAAGGAAAATTTGATTTTATAATACAGAAGAAACTCTTTTAAAATTTCCTACCAACAATTAATTTTGCCACTGATTTGCAATCACTCACCTTTTGCTTCTTGATGCTCTCGTCTCTCCCATCCTCTCTCATAATACAGCAGTCTAAAGATAGACGCGTCCTTGGAACTGTGCGGGGAAAATGAATTGGAGTTATCAAAGAAAGTATTAAAATACTGTTTTCCTTTCTCTTTTCTCTCTCTTTTGGCTGCGAAGTTACACGTTAGAGATTTTGAGACAGACATTTAAATGAGGAAAGCAATTAAGGTTTAAGCGTTGGAAAGGAATTTACGTGCGATAAGAAGGGACCATATGAAGTTGGTTCTCCTTTCTTCTGCTTCTGAAATTGTTCTGAATGACTCTGTCCTGATAAAACTGACCAGCAAGACCCTGTTTCTATGAAGAGTGGGCTCTGGCCTCTCTGTGAAATGTGCTCGTGCGTGGAGAAAACTCTTCCAATATCCAACATTCAAACAGCATTTGTGGACCGTATTTACTGAAATTTTTTTCTCTCTTTTGCAATGTTGAATGAACCAAAAATCACTGAAAAGAGACAGATTTAGATGTTATGTGCACCATTCACAATGCTTATTATAAAACTATAATTTTAGCATCTTGTTTGGTTTATGTGTGCTTTTTAACCTAAACTTTTTGTTTTGTTTTGTTTTGTTTTGTTTTTTGAGGCAGGGTCTCCTTCTGTCAACCAGGCTGGAGTGCAGTGGTGCAATCTTGGCTTGTTGCAACCTCCTCCTCCCAGGCTCAAGAGATCCTCTTGCCTCAGCCTCCCAAGTAGCTGGGACCACAGGCACACGCCACCATTCCCAGCTAATTTTTGTATTTTTGGTAGAGATGGTGTTTTCCCATGTTGCGCAGCTGGTCTCAAACTCCTGAGCTCAGCAGTCTTCCCGCTTTGGCCTCTCAAAGTGCTGGGATCACCAGTGTGAGCCACCACGCCCAGCCAACCTAAACCTTTTTAAACCTATGCTGCAGACGTAATTTCTATCATCTTCCTAGATCTCATGGTGTGGCTGTCCAGTAAATACTTCTCACTCAGTAAATTCTTTCTTGAACATCCTAACTCATTCTTCTAAATAAACTTCCCCTTTTGGGTTTCCGTATTGTTCGTAGTGTGTTCATTTACTACGTTTGCCAATCATCAAAGCCCGAAACACTGGGAATCATCTTTGATCTTGTGTCTCTGACTTTCTGCATGTGTCCGGTCACCAGATGTGTTGACCAGGTGATCCTCCCAGCGTGCAGTCTGAGCTCTGAACTCCTGTCTAAGCCTCAGGCAAACACAGCACGAGGAAAGGCGCCGTCGGTCCCAGGACTTCGGGGCCCGCAGGGGGAGGGCTTTGCCGTCCCTCCCTGGTTGAGGTGTTCTGGTACTTGAGGTGGGGGGTGAGACCTCTGAGAGGTCTTCATGCGGATGAAGGAAGGGTGGCATCCTTCCAAACATTCCTGTTCTACGTGCATTGCAGGTCTCCTCGTTTAGGCCTTGTTTCGTGTGATTTGATTTCTTCAGTGGAAACTAAGGCAGGGAGCCCAAGCTGACCTCAGTGAACGAGGTTCTTCAAAGGCCAGATCTGCATGTGAGGACACAGGACACTGTGGCCTGGCAGGATGCAAGCAGCTGCCCATGTGGGTTCTGTCTGCATCCCCTCTCAGCAGCGTTTGTCCCCTAGACCAGAGAATTCCGGTTGAGAAGCTCCCGTATCTCCACGCTTCGTTCCTCTAAAGACTTATACAGGAGCCAAGTATATGAAATGAATGAAAGTTGGAGCTTCAGGGATGCGAGGGGGAGGAGGGAGCTGGAGCCTCCCCCTGCCACCTGAGAGCCCTCACCCGAAGGCTGCAGCCCTCCTGCTGCTCGCTGACTTGGACGCATCGTCCTCCATCCCCCTTCCACGCTGCTGCCAAGCCGTCCTCCAGAACGGGCCAAGGGACCTGGCGGCCCTCTGCTGCCAGCTTCAGAGGATGCCCATTGCTTCCCTGGTGCAGTGCTGTGGTTGCAGCTGGCTCACCCTTCCTGGGTGCTGTTCCTGGCTCCTCCCCTGCCCTCCACCGTGCCGCACACATCACCACACTCACTGGTGCAATTCTGCGGGAGCCGCCCCTTGCTTCATGCTCCCTTGGCCCCAGGCTCAACTCCAAACTCCCAGTGCCTGGGTGTCAGTCTCTCCGCATGCCCTTGGGGCTCTGCCCCTGGGAGGTGCTGCTCCGTTCCATGGAAATACTCAGCTCCTGTCAGCCTGGATGACTCTCACCGTCTGGTCTGACAGCCTGAGTCAGGCTGGCCTGTCCTGGGAAGCTTTTTGCATCACTGTCGGCGGGGCCAGGGCCTCCCCGTGGTGTGGCCAGGAAGCACGTGCAGACAGGTGCCAGACAGTTGGAGATGCTGCTGTCGCTGCCCTGTATTGAGGCTTGCATGTTGCACTCAGTCATAAGCTGTCAAGGGTAGGGGCCTTGTATCCCTTTCTCCAGCCACGGGCTCAACGATCAGTCCTGATCAGATGCTCAATAACTGTCTTATTCCATATGAACCTAATTTGCTCGTGCTCCTTCCTGTGTCTGGCAGCTCTTCCCCACCTGGTGAAGTGACTCCTGTCTTTCCAGCCCCATGCTAATACCCTCCATCTCTTCAGGAAAGTGTTCCTTCACAAAGCCCAGGCAAAATTGTTGATTAGATGGAATTTGGTGGGGCCCTCAGTTTTTCTACAACTCAAAACAATACCACATTCCCCCACTGTTGCTTTGATGTAAATATTGTATTTATCCATCAGGCTAGGAGTGTGCAATTAAGAATTGTTAAAGAGTTTCTAGGAGACCGTGAGTTTAGACTGAGCTCCTGCACTAGGCATTGGCGGACCAGACCAGCTCAGAACCAACTCACTCATGCTCTCCGTCAGCAAACGGAACTCTGAAACAGGCATTTTCCAAGGCAGAGAAGCACAGCAGCCCCTCAGAAGGGGCCAGCTCACCTGAGCTGGGATCACAGGAAGTCCCCTCTGTTTTATCCCGACAAGGAGGGTGACTTTGAGGTAACTGATCTGCTGTTTGTCCCATGCTTCTCTTCCTTCAGCCCTTTTCTGCCCGCAGAGCCCCCTCCTCTGCTCATCTCGCTGGAACACTCATTCTGTCTCATGGAATGAGGCATTGCTTGATTCTAGAATTGTCCTCATCTCTGTCTTTTCACAGTGTGAGTTAGTTGCCTATCGCCGTGTAACAAAGTACCCCAGTGCGTTGTGGCTTCAGATGACACATGTTTTACCCGCCGTTTATTTGCTCAGGAATTTGGGCAGAGCTTGGCTGTCTCCTCCCCTTCAAGGTCCCTCCCAGCCTGCAGCTGTGCTGGGCCCGCCCCCTCCCGAGGCTGGGCCGGAAGAAGCTGCTTCCAGAGCCGTCTCCTCGCTGCCAGCAGGTTGCAGCTCCTCTCGGGCCGTGGGGCTGAGTCTCAACTCCTCCCTGGCCGTTGCCCTGCCTGGCTCCGTTCCTGCCACCTGGGCCCCTCCACTGGGAAACTGGTTTTATGAGAGAGAGGGAGAGAGGGAGGAAGGATCAGGGGAGGCGAGAGAGGAGAGGGGAGGTGAGAGAGGAGAGGGGAGGTGAGAGAGGGGAGGGGAGGTGAGAGAGGAGAGGGGAGGTGAGAGAGGAGAGGGGAGGTGAGAGAGGAGAGGGGAGGTGAGAGAGGAGAGGAGAGAGGAGAGGGGAGAAGGAGAGGGGAGGTGAGAGAGGAGAGGGGAGAAGGAGAGGGGAGGTGAGAGAGGAGAGGGGAGGTGAGAGAGGAGAGGGGAGGTGAGAGAGGAGGGGAGAGAGGAGAGGGGAGGTGAGAGAGGAGAGGGGAGGTGAGAGAGGAGAGGGGAGGGGAGGAGGTTTTTATAATCTAACTGCAGAAATGATGTCCTGTCACTTTGGCCACATCTGTGGGTTGGGAACACATGGCGAGGCCCAGCCCTCGCGCGCTGGGAGGATCTACTCAAAGCCTGAATGTCAGGAGGGGAGATATTCAGGAGCTGTTTTGGAAGCTGAAGACCACACACCTATTTTGTTCCAGTCACTGTTCTAGAAGTAAAGCCAGACATGGTTTCTGAAATTAAGGTGATTTCTGTTCTTGCCCTAAACGCGGTTTTGATATTTTTAGGCAAATTGAAGCTATCAATAGGTATTGACTAAAAGAAAATAAAAATAGATGTCAAAATGCAAACTTGTTGATATCCATTGTTGTCAAAATACTTACAATGTTCACATTATGAAATCAAATGTTAATATTAAATATACCTTTGCAAAAATATTAAGATAAAATATTTGCCTGAAAAAAGAAAAGCAAAACCTTTTGATACATAATGATAAAGTACAATGCCAGTGTTAAAAGAAAACCTTTAGATAAATTAAATTAACAGAGTTTAACTGAGCAAAGGGTGAATGATAAAGGGGGCAGGCCCTAGCGTCAGAATAGGTTCAGAAAGTCTGTTGCTACAACCAAAAGTAGTCAAACAACGTTAATGGACAGAGAAAAGGAAATGAGGTACAGAAACAGCTCCACTGGTCGCCGCTCAGTGTGGCCTTATTTGAACCTGGTTTAAACAGTCGGCTGCCTGTGACTGGTTGAAGCTTGGCGGCTGTGATTGGCTGAGACTCAGTTATTCGTTACAAAAGCATACTCGTAAGTTAGGCTCTCAATTTGTTTACATACTGAGTTAGATTGGAGCTTATTACACACAGCTGGTATGGAGGCCGCTGAAGCCCAAATTTAGTTTGCTTTAACACCAGTAAACAATCAATACTAAAAAGTAATCTTAAATTAGAATACCCATAAAATAAAGCCTAGAAGATGCAGGTAGTCATGAATTCACATAACTTACTGAGACAGATAATTATAGAAGTCAGAGGAGTTATTTTAGAAGTGGAATGAGAAGCTCTGAAGCTGCGTCATGAAGGAGCATGGCCTAGATGAGACTTTTTGGAGAATTCCCTGAGGAGCTGATGAGCCCAGAGGGCTGAGCAGAGGTCAGCCAGGCGAAGGGGTGATTTCAGGTTGTCCTGAACAGGACAGAGTGGCAGGTGCAAAGGCCTTGTGCTGGGTGCTGCACAGCACACCCCAAAACTCACAGGAGGGTAGAACATATCCCACTTCTCTAACCGGGGGAACAGACTCCAGAAGGTCACTGCCTTATGCTCTGTCATTGGTTTGCACACAACCCAATAGTGTCTCTTCATCTGTTTTCCCTTTCTGGTGTTCGCCCAGCATCTCCCGTGAGATAAACTGTCTAGAACGAAGGAATTGATATATGCTTTGGCAGCAATCAATTTAAGCAGCTCTCAGCTAGAGCACAGAACCATGAATCTGCCGAAATTGCTGGGCATCAAGGGGCGGCAGCAGTTGCTCTGCCTCACTTTATCAGAAGCAGGTGCACACTCATGGAAGGCGAAAGAGAAAGGAACTAGTATCCAC
Organism: Chlorocebus sabaeus; assembly: GCF_047675955.1. NCBI lineage: Eukaryota > Metazoa > Chordata > Mammalia > Primates > Cercopithecidae > Chlorocebus > Chlorocebus sabaeus. Next base: position 1,690,088 of record NC_132929.1, on the reverse strand, counting down.
TGAGTTTCAGTGTGTGCCAGTTTGCACACATTACCTCGTTTTGTCCTCACGGAGCCCACAACGTCTTTTTGGAGACAGGGAACCAAGCGGGGAGACAGTGGCCAAGGCCCATGCCGGGTCTCTCCTCCAAAGGCAGCATGGTCTCTGTAGGGCCACTTGTCTTCACTTTGCAGCAAAACCAAGTCCTCATGCGGGGCCAATTCGTTCTACGTGCGTGGAGAAACACTGGCTCAGCCTCTTCACCTGCACATGGTGATGCTAATTATGTTTACTGTGCCAGAGGAGAATGTGGGCAGACGTGAGAACTGCAGAGAGCTCCGAGTTCCAAGGGAAGCGTCACGGAAGTGTGAAGGGGCGAGGGAAGGGATGCCCTTGAATCCTTACATACTTTTTTTTTTTTTTTTTTGAGATGGAGTTTCACTCTTGTTGCCCAGGCTGTCGAGTACAATGGGGTGATCTCAGCTCACTGCAACCTCCGTCTCCCAGGTTCAAGCGATTGGCCTGCCCCAGCCTCCCAAGTAGCTGGGATTACAGGCATGGGCCACCACACCTAGCTAATTTTTGTATTTTTAGTAGAGAGTGGTTTCTCCATGTTGGTCAGGCTGGTCTTGAACTCCTGACCTCAGGTGATTCGCCTGCCTTGGCCTCCCGAAGTGCTGGGATTACTGGCATGAGCCACCGTGCCTGGCCCCTTATATACTTCTTAAACTTGTTTCCACTTATTTAGTGTCTCCTGGCTCACTCCTGTATTCTCCAGCTGCATGAAGACAGCCGTGGGTCTTCCCTCGCCTGTGCTGATCTCTGGGTGGTCGGTCTCCCGTACCGTTAGCTCTGTGTGCGTTCCCTACTGCCTCATCCGTCTTTCATTCACAGCTTTGTATCGCAAGAGAAATCCCATCCTGCCCACTTCTGTGGCTCTGTCATGTATTGATGGCAAATTCATTCAACTCCAGTTTCAAAGTCACGGCGTGTTGGTGTTGCATCCCTTTTGGATGCGTGAGGTATCTTTTTTGGAGGTCTGAAAATGGGCACACACCTTTAAAACGTCAGTCCACTCTTGGAGAGGAAGAGAATGTTCATTTTGCCATTGTCTTTCAGCTTTTTCTTTTGGAGGTAGAATATAATCAGGCACATCTGCGGCTCTCAGACACTTAGTGGAGTTTGATGTTTTCAGACAAAGTGGTATCAAATGAAGTGTTATTGCCACCGTACTTCTTTCTTGTTTTATCGGTTTAATTATTTATTTAAAATCTCTCTTGAATGACTCTGTTCTTTAATACTCTGGGAGAGTGAAAGACGATGTAAGATAACGTCTGCAGTGGGAACATATGGTGTCAGTTGCTTGCTCAGCTAGTTGTTGCATAATTTTTCCTGCTGGTTTCCTCTCCGGAGATAAACCACCACGTACTCGTTTTAAATCCAACATATAGGGTATCTTCAGGCCGCTGTGTTCTGAAGGAACATTCTGGCCAAATGTTCCACATTCTCTGAGACTTCCCAGCCTTACAGTTGTCATACTGCTGACATGATTGGGGAATTAGCAGTCCAGGGTGCACGATGCATGTTTGGGAAGGGAAACAGATCACCCTCGCAGGTCTCATCATTATCTGTAGAATCACTGAATAGGATGAGGCCCAGCACCTTCATTACTGTAATTCATGTTCACTGACTATCACTTTGATTAAAAATGTGTACCCGTAGCCTGGCTTACAGGGAGCCCTAACGTCATATCATAGTTAATTGTGAAAATCAGGTATGTGTTCATGATTCTTGTTCTCACAAATCTGTGACATATGAAAAACTTCAGCTAAAAGTCAAGAGCTGTTCCCTTTGTATCAACTTTGTTGAGTAAGAAAGGGAATGTTTAATACTTGAGACCTATTTGGCAATGCACAGTTTAACATTTTTCAAATTTATACCTCGCAAGCATCCTTATAAACCAGTTAATTTTTAGTGTCTGAGACTCATGGTCAGGTCGATGTTAAAAGGACAAGCTGAAAATGATACTGTCTTTGCTGTCGGGCGGCTGCCAACTTTGCTAATCTGGGAGAGGCAGTGTGAATCTATTTCTGGGCTAAAAATGGAATCAGGATGGATTACCTCAGTCTAGGAGACAACCTTTAATTGTGTACTTTGTCTTTATTTGGGTCTATTAAGTTCTAACTGGTGGTCATTTTGCTAAACGTTTTGAATCTAGATAAAAATTTAATTTGTGAAGTAACTGAATTACAGAAAACGGGAGACTCTGATGAGCAGGGGTCCCAGAAAATGCATTGAGAGTAGGTCGTTTGCATCCAGGCAAGGTAGAACACAGAGAGTCGGTGAGGGAGGGCTGCCGTGGCTCAGGGAGTCTGGAGAGGGCTCCATCCTTCTCCGGCCTAGAGAGAGGCCCCAGCAAGGGGTGCTGCAGCGGGTGAGTACAAGAGCCCCGTGCCTGCCGGAGGACCACACCTCACTGTCCCGTGAGCCTCTCATATGCTCGTTTACTCTGAAGGGGGTGTGGAGGCCCAGGCTTCCTTTCCCTGAGAGGTGCCCCTGACACGGTTTGTGTGCCAGCCCACCCTCTGATCCAGAACGTCCAGACAGAATCTCTGGGGAAATGCAAGCTCTAGGTGCCAGGCTCCCGGCCCACCTCATGAGCAGACTGGATACACATGGATCTGTTCTGCAACAGGGAGTTCACCTGGCCCTGCAGCAGGAGCCAGCTGGGAACTCGGCAGAGGAGCCCACAGTCCCAGCAGCTGACCTCAGTCCTCCAGAGGGCCTGCAGGCAGGTGGCTGGGGCTTCACTCTTCCACCCGTCCCCCATGGTCTTAGGAAGATCTTAGGTGTCTGAGAAAAACAGGCAGATTTCGGTCCCCTGTGAAACCACCATTGGAACTAATAGCATCAAATCATAAAATCATAACATCTGTCAGCTGCCCACGGGAGGGCAGGCATTGTCAATAAGTCCTTCAAAAAGAAAGATGCCTCCAATGACCATTTGAAATTTCCTTAAACTTAAATCTCTCCCGAGAGATGTGGGGGATTAACTATGTCACCATCATGTGGCTTCTGTGCCAGGTCGTGGCATCCTCAGCTCAGAGTCCAAGGCGCCGGGGCCTGGTCCTCCTAACCCTGACCATCTCTGACTGTATCTCCTTCTCCTTCCCTCCCTCCCCCTGCCAGTGGGTGGAAGTTGGATTCTTCTGCGACAGCCAGGTCCTGACTTTCCTCCGTGTGTTTGAGGGCTACCCTGGGGCCTGCTGCCCACCAAGCTAGGGGGCTCTGTGAGCCTCAGATGCGTAGCCTGTTAGAGGAAGTCAGTACTCGGACACTAGAGAAAGATGCAGCTTTGCAAGCTCAGAGATTCCCAGGAAGTGCTGAGCTGCCTTTGGGCAGGGTGGCTGCGTGAGCGTGCATCTCCTGCACGTGCAGCGTTGGCTTTAATGCTCTGGTGTCTCTCTCTTGATGTTCATGACCATTTTTGATTAAGGAGCCCTGCATTTTCATTTTGTGCTGGACCCCACCAATTATGTAGGCGGCCCAGCTGCTGACACATCTTTGCCTTCAGGTAGTTCCTGCTTTCGCGTTACATGGGTCCACAGCTACAGTCGCACGAATCCGAGCTTCATTTATTTAAACCCTCATACAGTCTTAGAATTTCACTATCTTCCTGGAGCACCTGCTAGCTGTCTGTGCTTCACACTGTTTGTATTAGTTTCTTCCAGTTTCTAATCTTACAGCTTCTAACTTGGGAGCTCAATTCCTTCCCAGCAGCCTTACCGATCATTCCCCTCAGCTGGGGACCGACCGTAGTAATGAAAGCCACACACCCAGCAGGGATGCCGGTGATCGTGGTCATGGAATAAGGCAAACCCGGTCTCAAATGCTCCCTCCCAAGTATTGAACATGACACTTTTCATTTCCCTTATTTGAAAAGCGGGCACGATAAAAACACCCATCAAATATATTTAAGAATTACATCAGAAATGCATAAACGGGTAGATGTGTTTAGTGCAATAGCTCATAGTTAACTCCCTGAGAGGAGTAAGAAAGAATGAGTGATGTGTGCACGCTGCTAGCCCAGGAGAAGAGCGGGGCTCTGGGAGGGGCACAGTGAGAAGGGATGAAGGTCGTGTCCACGTGTGTGACACCGGGACACCTGTGTGCCCTCCCTGGGCCTCTGTTTTTGTATTTGTTAAACCCTATTGTAGACGGGTCGATTGTGGATTAATTAGATAAGACATCAGATGCCTGTGACGTTGTCTGAAATATGTTGAATAAGACCTATTATAAGTGGGTTTCTCTATTCTGTTCCGAGACAGGCCTTTCCAAAAGCAGAGAGGAAACACACGTCTTTTTGGTAGCGGAAAAAGATGTAAATTTAATCTCTGGTACATGCAGTTCTGATACCTATGTATATATGCAGATTCTGAAGTGAGATTTCGTCTCTATATTGGGCCTGCACTGAGATAGTCTCCACATGTTCGTTGATGACACACAAAGAGATTAGCTGTAGCGAAAAGACACAATATTTTACTTCCTGTATGAAGAAAGGCGTTTGCTTTGAGCTGTTTCCTTCTTCTTCTGTGCTCACGCCTGAAACTCTGTCCCCGGGGCCCCCTGGCGACCCCAAACTGCATTCTCCCCTGCTTCCCGAGGGTGGGTGAAATTACAGTCCCTTCCTCGCAGAAACAGCGGGGGCTGTTCAGGTCTCCAACCAACTCCCTCCACCTGGGAGGTGGCCGGGCAGCCACGCGCCATTGCCTTGCCCATTGTCCTGCTGTTCCTAGGATGAGACAGCACCTCAGGGGATCTTAGGAGGATCTCTGGGTTTTACTAACAGTAAAGCTGTGAAGCCCTTATTTGCCCAGGAGAATGAGATTCCCTCGAATACCTAAACACAGTAATGTGGAAGCAGCTGAGTTATTAAGATTCAGACTTCCTGAAGGGGGCTGTTTTTTTTTTCTTGGGTATTTTGTTTCCAAGTAGATGACAATACATTATTTTCATCAACTTTTAAAATTTAATTATACTATTATTTCTTATGTTATAAACTAATGCTCTATAATTACAATGAAATTACTTATAGTCGTCATACAGTGTTACCACTGATTACTATATATTAAGTGTTACAGTTTATTACCAATAGCTGTACGTATTTTGCTTATAATATGATGTTTAATATCATGGTCCTGCAATTGCAAATTATGTAGTTTTTAAACTCCTGAGAGGAAGAGATTTATCCATTATATATGGTAAGGGGAAAATGATCCAAATATGATCAGATTTATACTGCTGTTAACTCTAGCACATAAATGTCAATACAATGCCAGGTGTAACCAGATAAATTGAGACAATAGGACTCAGTCCACAAATTCTGTGTATTTATTAGATGACCATAGCACAGTTGCTTTTTACATTTGCCTTAAATTCTATAGACTTTCATTCCAAAGCGAAAGACTCTAGACAAGCTACAATTGTTGACTCTCCTGATTTCAGTCACTTTAGGTAATGATTAAACCTGACCTAAATGTACTGGCCATTTACAGTTTCAGAAGAAATGTTGTTTTATTGATTTTATTTTTTTTTATTGAGGTCATGTCCCTCTAAAATGCATCTGGATGGATATCAATGTCCATCCAGAAGACAAACTATAGTGAATTCGCCGTTATTTATAATGGATACATGTTTTGATGAATAGTATATGTTGTGGACTAAATTTTGTGTCTCCCCCAAAATTTATCAGTTGAAATCCTAACTCCCAAGGTGGTGATATTAGGAAGTGTGTCCTTTGGAAAGGGGATTAAGTCATGAGGGTGGAGGCCCCACACATGGGATTAGTGTCTTTATAAAAGGGACCTCAGAGAACTGTCTTGTCCCTTCCTCTGTGTGGGGACACAGTCGGAAGATATCATCTAAGACGGCAGTCCCCAACCTTTTTGGCACCAGGGACCTGTTTCATGGGAGACAGTTTTTCCACGGACCGGGGCGGGGGATTTCAGGATGATTCAAGTACATTACATGTATTGTGTAGTCTACTTCTATCACTATTATATTGTAATATACAGTGAAATAATTATACAATTCACCATCGCGTTGAATCAGTGGGACCCTGAGCTTGTTTTCCTGCAACAAGATGGTCCAATCTGGGGGTGATGGGAGACAGTGACAGATCATCAGGCATTAGATTCTCATAGGGAGTGTGCAGCCTCCATCTTTCACATGTGCAGTTCACAAAGGGCTCATGCTCCTGTGAGAATCTAATGTCACTGCCGATCTGACAGGAGGCAGAGCTCAAGTGGTCATGTGAGTGATGGGGAGATGAAGCTTCTCTTGTTTGCCTGCCTCTCACCTCCTGCTGTGTGGCCCAGTTCCTAACAGATCACGGACCAATGACCTGCCACAGTTCGGGGAGTGGGGCCCCCTGATCTAAGAGGAGGAATACTATGTCTGGTAGAAGGACAGTGTTCCCTGTCCCGCCCCCATGAAATTCCTGGTGTGGACCGGTCTCTTGAGAGTGCTGAGTTGTGTCTCTCGAGAGTGCTGAGTTATGCTGATCACGACACCTCTGATCACCTTGAGGGGTGCTCTCACTCCCGTGCCTCACATGGCGACCAGATCAGAGAAAGGACTCAGCCCTCAGTTGCTGGCACCATAGCCAGTGGCCAGTGGCGCCTCGGGGTGTGGCACGGGAGGTAGAAAAACTTGGCATTCTGTGGGCCAATGTGGAGCGTTAGGCCTGGAAACTCACAGAAAGTCTAAGCATAAGGCCCTTCATTCCTCCTGTAACTCCTTGACGAAAGTGCCACGATGCCCGTGAGTTTCCATGATGGCAGGCCACTTCCCTCCTACTGCCTCTCAAACACACGAAATCTAGTATCAAGACAAACAAAAATCAATGAGCAAGAAGATTCAGCAAATGGATTAGCAGATGATTAAAATACCTAATGTATAACTATGCTCATAGTTTAGAAAGTCTAGATAAGTGGACAATTTGAGGGAAAGACTAACCTGGGTCAAAAGAGGGAAACACAATTTCATACTATACTGCAAGACTCCACGAACCAAAACAGCATGGTACTGGCACAAAAATAGGCAGACGGACAAGTGGAATAGAGTGGATAACCCAGAAATGAAGCAGCACATATGTAAGAAACTGATCTTTGATAAAATTGATAAGAATAAACAGTAGGGAAAGGACTCTCTGTTCGGTAAATAGTGCTGGGAAAACAGGCGAGCCACATGCAGAATGAAACTGGACCCTCCATATCACCATATACAAAAATTAACTCAAGGTGGATTAAAGACTTAAATGTAAGACATCAAAATAACAAAATCCTAGAAGAAAACCTAGGAAATACCCTTCTGGATATTGGCTTTGGCAAGGAATTTATGGCTAAGTCCTCAAAAGCAATTGCAACAAAAACAAAAATTGACAGTGGGACCAAACTAAAGAACTTCTGCACAGCAACAGAAATTATCAGTGAAGTAAATGGACAACCTGCAGAATGGAGGAAAATATTCACTATGCTTCTCATAGAGGTCTCATGTCCAGAATCTACAAGAAACTTAAATCAAGAAACAAAAACAACCCCGTTAGAAACTGGATAAAGGACATGGACAGATACTTCTCAAAGAAGACGTACAAGTGACCAACAAATGAAAAAATCCTCAACATCACTCATCATCAGAAAAGTGCAAATCAGAACCATAGTGAGAAACCATCTCACTCCAGTCAGAATAGTTATTACTAAAAAGTTAGAAGCTAACAGGGTTGGAGAGGCTGCAGAGAAAAGGGAACACTTATACACTGTTGGTGAGAATGTAAATTGGTTCAGCCATTGTGGAGAGCATTTTGGAGATTTCTCAAAGAAGTAAAAACAGAACTACCATTCGATCTCGCAATCCCATTACCTAGTATATACCCAGTGGAAAACATATCATTCTATCAAAAAGACATATGCACTTGTATGTTCCCTGCAGCACTATTCACAATAGCAAAGACACGGAATCAACCCAAGTGCCCATAAATGGTTGACAGAAAAAAGAAAATGTGGTAAATATACACCATGAAATACCATGCGGCCGTTAAAAAAGAATGAAGGCATATCGTGTGCAGCAACATCGATGGGAAGGTGGAGGCCATGATCCTAAGTGAATTAATGCAGAAACAAAAATGAAATACTGCATGTCATCACTTACAAGTGGAAGCTAAATTTTGGATACACATGGACATAAAGATGGGAATAGACACTGAGGACTTCAAAAGGAGGGAGGAGCCGGGCGCAGAGGCTCACGCCTCTAATCCCAGCACTCTGGCTGAGGCAGGTGGATCACCTGCGGTCAGGAGTTCAAGACCAGCCTGGCCAACCTGGTGAAATGCCATCTCTACTAAAAAAATAGCATGCACCTGTAATCCCAGCTACTCAGGAGGCTGAAGTGGGAGAATCTCTTGAGTCTGGGAGGCGGAGATTGCAGTGAGCCAAGATCGCACCACTACACTGGACGAAAGAGTGAAACTCCGTCTCAAAAACAAAAACAAAAAAGAAAAAAGGAGGGAGGGTGTGAGGAGGCCAAGAACTGAAAAACTATCTGTTGGGTTCTGTGCTCACTACCTGGGAGATGGGACCAATCAAAGCCCAGACCTCAGCATCACGAAATAAATCTAGGGCACAAACCTGCCCGTGTACCCCCTGAATCTAAAATAAAAATAGAAATAAACAAGGAAGACGGAAATAAGCAACACTGGAAAAAATTGTAAAAGTTCTCAAAGATTTTCCTCCAACAAAGGTTCCAGAGCCAAAGTCACATTTTTCGGATTTTTTCAGAAGCAACACTCCCAAGGCTGTAAGACTCGACTGAGTGTTACAGGAAAGGTGGAAACACATCCGTTTATTTTGTGGTGCTGCCCTGACTCCCTTACAGAAACCTGGCCGGGACAGCGCAGAGCTGCAGACCCGTCAGACGGAACAGATACACATCGGTCTGGATGCCACAGACGGTGCTCCCAAAGCAGCTCTCACTCTGGAAGGACACTCAGCAGATCTGGGGGCTTCGGGTGTGAGATGAGCTCTGTGTTGAGTGGGGACGAACAGCTGCCGTGCACCACACTGAAACTCTGAGACCGGCGGAAAACCACCTGTCATCATTCAGACCGACTACGAAAGTCTAAGTTACTGTCCTCGTTTTGAGGGGGACTCGGAGTGGACCCTTGGTGGATGGTCGTCAGCCACAAAGCAGGAGTGTCAAACCTGAGAGTGAAACTGGGCAAAGTTTGAAAGTTACAGCCCAGGGGCCAAGACCTGCTTTTTTTTTTTAAACGACTTGTCAGATAATAATAGTTTTTACATTCTTAAAGGATCGTGAAAAACAGCAGCAGCAACAACAACAAGACCCCCAAACAAAAGAAGGCTGTGTAATAGAGACTCCGCGTCCCACACCAGAGCAGCCTCTAATAGAGACTCTGCGTCCCACACCAGAGCAGCCTGTAATAGAGACGCCGTGTCCCACACCAGACCGGCCTGTAATAGGGACGCCGTGTCCCACACCAGACCGGCCTGTGATAGAGACTCCACGTCCCACACCAGACCGGCCTGTGATAGAGACTCCACGTCCCACACCAGACTGGCCTGTGATAGAGACTCCACGTCCCACACCAGACTGGCCTGTGATAGAGACTCCGCGTCCCACACCAGACCAGCCTGTGATAGAGACTCCGCGTCCCACACCAGAGCGGCCTGTAATAGACTCCGCGTCCCACACCAGAACGGCCTGTAATAGACTCCGTGTCCCACACCAGAGCGGCCTGTGATAGGGACTCCGCGTCCCACACCAGAGCGGCCTGTAATAGACTCCGCGTCCCACACCAGAGTGGCCTGTAACAGAGACTCCGCGTCTCACACCAGAGCGGCCTGTGATAGGGACTCCGCGTCCCACACCAGAGCGGCCTGTGATAGAGACTCCGCATCCCACACCAGAGCGGCCTGTGATAGGGACTCCGCGTCCCACACCAGAGCAGCCTCTAATAGAGACTCCGCGTCCCACACCAGACCAGCCTGTAATAGAGATGCCGTGTCCCACACCAGACCGGCCTGTAATAGAGACGCCGTGTCCCACACCAGACCGGCCTGTAATAGGGACGCCGTGTCCCACACCAGACCGGCCTGTGATAGAGACTCCACGTCCCACACCAGACCGGCCTGTGATAGAGACTCCACGTCCCACACCAGACTGGCCTGTGATAGAGACTCCGTGTCCCACACCAGAGCGGCCTGTGATAGGGACTCCGCGTCCCACACCAGAGCGGCCTGTAATAGACTCCGCGTCCCACACCAGAGTGGCCTGTAACAGAGACTCCGCGTCTCACACCAGAGCGGCCTGTGATAGGGACTCCGCGTCCCACACCAGAGCGGCCTGTGATAGAGACTCCGCATCCCACACCAGAGCGGCCTGTGATAGGGACTCCGCGTCCCACACCAGAGCGGCCTGTGATAGAGACTCCGCGTCCCACACCAGAGCGGCCCGTAACAGGGACTCCGCGTCCCACACCAGAGCAGCCTGTAACAGAGACTCCGCGTCCCACACCAGACCAGCCTGCTGGCACATCCCGGGCTTTCACCCCTGTAACATCTTAAGAAGGATGGAAAGACCAATCAGTACAAAAAATAACCTGAACATGTTACATCTGTAACTTGGGGAAATTAGTTCTCAAGCTATCATTATTTGCTAATGATACAAGTATTTATTCAGGAAGTCAGAAGGAGACAATGGAAGACTTAGATACAGGCGGAGCATCCCAAATCTGAAAGTCAGAAATCCAGAAGGCTCCAAAATCCAAAGTTTGTGAGCACTGACCTGATGCAACAAATAGAACATCCCACACCTGACCTCACATGGCAGGTCACAGTCGAACGCCGGCACAGGACACATGGTGTTTTCTGCATTCCCACGGGAATAATAAAATTACCTTCCGGCTACGTGCATAAGGTGTGTATGAAACATAAATGAATTCCTGTTTATACTTGGTTTCCATTTTTAAGATATTTCATTATATAGATGGAAATATTTTCAACTGTGAAATAATCTGAAATCTGAAACACTTCTGGTCTCGTGCATTTCAGATTAGGGATACCCAACCAGTAATGATGGAGATTATCAAAGGTTTGAGAACAAAGCAAAAGCGTTCTCAAAAGTCATTGAGAAAAAAAATCATCCCAGAAATACCAGGGAAATAGATGGTTTTTAATTTTTAAAGAGTTTTGTATTATTTTAATTGGCAAATCATAATTGTACATGTTGATGAGGTACAATGTGACATTTTGATACATGTATACATTCTGCAATGATCAACTCAAGGTAATATTTTTTAAAAATTTGCAGAAGAAGAAGAATCACAAATAGTCACAAATAGAAAACAAATGTACAGTCTGGCTGCAGTGGCTCAAGCCTGTAATCCTAGCACTGTGGGAGGCTGAGATGGTGGGTTACTTGAGTCCAGGAGCTCAAGATAAGCCTGGGCAACATGGAGAAAACCTGTGTCTACAAAAACTACAAAATAATTAGCCAGGTGTGGTGGTGCACGCCTATAGTCCCAGCTACTCGGGAGGCTGAGGTGGAGGATCACTTGAGCCTGGGGGGCCTGAGGCTGCAGTGAGCTGTGATTGTGCCACTGCACTCCAGCCTAGTTGACAGAGTGAGACCTTCTCTCCAAAAAAAAAAAGAAAGGAAAAAGAAAATAAACGTACAAAACAGTGATAAAGTCAGTGGTGAAAGAAAGTCATTCATTTAGCAAATATATGTTGAGATATTGAACACCTTCTTTGAGTCAGGCATGGTTTTAGGCCCTGAAATGAAAATTAACACCAGACATCCAGCCTGAGAATTTGCAGGAATGTTCTAAAAGTGATGATGTAGTGATGGAAAAAGCTGTGGAAAAAAGTGAGAAGTGCTGTCCAGTGTTGGTGGGAGAATGAAACGGGGGTGTGTGGAGAGCGTTTGTGAGAAGCCTCCGCCTGGAAGGAGCTCAGATCCTGCCGTTGGTGCTCCAAGCTCAGACTGAGTGGGAAGTTCGCAAGACCCCCCCAGTGGCTTCCACTGCAAACAGAAAACCGGTGGACATGAGGATGGGAAAGGCGGTGGATCAGCGTTTTCATTAGAGTTTTTGATTTATTCTGCAATAAATGGAACTCGTTTGTAGGGTAGCTTTTTAAGAATGGCTCCAGCAGTTATTCTGGATTCTTCACTGATTTCTCCTGAGACCCAAGACTGCGATCAGGAAAAAGCACCTGCTCGTCCTCTAGTTCCTCTGTGTACAGTATGTGCTCAGGTCGTCCTTAACGAAGAACGTCCCTGTCTCCTATCTCCTCTTGTCCAGACTGTATACTCTTCCCTGCTTATTACCAAGGGAAGAATTCAGAGACAGGGTGTGGAATAGACATTGCTCTCATGTCCATTGTCCAGGTGGAGAAATAAACCTTTCCACATAGCCAGGACCCCTAACCCCAATCCCTTCTTTTGGTCACCAGATTTTTAGCTGGTGGTTTCTTCCAAGGGTGGATCTTCCTTCCTAACTCGCACGCATGAAACTCCTCTGCTTCTTGTGCCCATCATGGCTGACAACTTCAATAAAGAAGTTTTCCAATCTGGCCAGGACAAAAGTCACAGAACATAATTTTTATGGGATTAAACCTTTTCTGCTTTTGTAGTTTCAGTAGATAATATTTTCTGAAACCAGCTAACAAGGAGGCGTCAACACTTACAGTGATTTATGCCTCTGATTTTTAGGAGAAAATGGTAAATGACAAGTACCATGTCTGAGATTTATTAAAACAAAAGAATTTCAGAGAATGTCATGGGGTGATTTGAGGCCTGCTTAGTTTCCTGTGTCTTGTACATCTACAGGGCTGCATGACCCTAGAAGTTGTGTCTGAGCCCCCTGGAAAGGCCTCTGGGCTGTGGATTGTGCCTGTGATGGAGAGAGGTGTCCTGGCCGCCAGGTCCCCCGAGGGGCTCCCATTGCTCATGTCCTTCAGGCATGTCCTAAGTAAAAACTGATGTCATTTTCCGGGAATCTTACCATGGACTTTTTCTTTGGAAATTTATCATGCTGGCAGGTGGAATCAGTGTCGTTCAGGACATTTGCCATTTAATCGAGACATAGAAAACCCATGTTTACTTGCCTCAAAGAAGGCCCAGTGATGAAGAAAGAAAGGAAGTTTCCTTGCACGTCCACGACCAGAAGGAAAGTCGTGACAACCCGCTCCTATTGCACCTCGAGAGGACATGTGCTCTGGCCTCTGCTTACCGGACATGAGAGTGCCTTGTCCGTCCACTGGGAGGCGGCTTGCACGCTCACACTCGCGGCGAATCTGCCGACAGTTCTCAAAGCTGAGGAAGCATACGGGCTCTGCCAGTGGCTGGGTGGCGAGGCTGCATTCCGTGCTCATCTGCTCCATCTGCAGAGCCAGCCTTGAATTTTAAAGTCCTGTCTTCCTGGACTCCTGTGATGACTCACTGTGATAACGCATCAAACTACAGGGATCTTAAATACGCAGGGACAAAATAAGAGAAGCGCTGATTTCGCCAAGGAAGTCCAGGTGTTCCCATTGACGCCACATCTGAGAACGGAGATGATAGGGACAAGAGTCCACACCAGGCTATCTCCGCACAGTGGCGCTCGGTAGAATTACAGATGGCGGAGTCTTGCTGAGCAGTGTGGACGAGGGTAAAGATTTCTGAGTATGCTTTTCACGTTTCATTGTAAGTTTTGGAGGCGTCCATTAGGGCCACTCAGCAGAGGTCTGAATCATCTGATTGCTCTGTTTGACTCAGTGTTGGAAGCCTGTTGAACAGGAAGTGAGCTATTTCTTGCTCAACCAGAAATTGCAGCATCTTTGAAGTTTGGGAAGTTAATTTATGAATTCCCAACTTTCCAGCTACATGTCCAGTGTCTGGTCATTGTTTTGATTTGTTGCAATCTGTGAAAGTACTTTTTTTTTTTTTTCCAAAGTCAAATTGCCATATTGGAAACCAAGAGCCGCCATTTTTAAACAATTAGAGATTGGAGATTTGCTGCGACTTTAGCTGTACCGTGCTTAAGATCGATTTAGTCTATTAGAAACTACTATGTTCATGGGCCTCATTAAAATTGATAAGTGATTAGCACTGTCTATAAAATTATGCCATATTGTATAAAGTAAAATTGCTTCTTAACTTCATACATATTTCTGAAAAGCTCTTAGACTAAATGCAGCCATTGTCATTGATAAAACCATTAATGAACCCTATACACAAATGAACTTTGAATCCTGTGGTCACTGTTAAAACAATTTTCGACTTTGATTTGCCATGTCGGGAATGTTAAACTAAGCTGCTGTAACAGGCGACTCAGACTAATTCAATGAATTGGAAAATACGGAATTTCTTCATACAAGAACTCTGAAGTGAACATTTCAGGCTGGTAGGCTGCCCTGGTGCCCTCTGCCCTTCAGGGAACCAGAATGACAGTGGAGGCTCTGTCACTTCCAGCGCGAGGCTGCAAAGGTTGCTGTACGTGCTCTTTCTAGCCAGCAAGAAGGCCTGAAGGGTAGGCACCCCTACTGCTCTCTACGTTTCCCTTGAGGAGAGCCAAGTCTTGGGGCCACAGCCAGCGACAGGTGGTTTGGAAGCGGGGTTCCCATCTGGCAGACACCATACTCCCACCTGCAACCCTTCTGTTGTAGAAAATTGGCAAAACGGATTTGGGTGGACAAATATCAGTCTCGATCACCGTTCTGTTATGTTATAAGCTGAAACCCAGTTATGAGATACTAAGTTGGCTATAATTTCCAAGTGTCTATTGATAGCTGGTATAACATTTTTATTCCAATTTGAAAATTTGGATCAATAAATATTGAATTGGAGATATATTTCCAAATCAAGACTATAACTCTGTTCACCTCTTACCCTGTTAAGAAACCTAAAGGCATTTGACATATACTCTTCTTCATCAGATGTCCAAGAGAGGAGACGTGTGTTCCAGGACTGTGGTCCTGAGATGGCATGAAGGCGAGTGACGGGGTTTGCGGCCGTGGGCGAAGGTCTGGGTCCCGGCGGACCATGGTGCTTCACTCTGAACTAAGACGCAGTTAGATTATTGACCGCCAGGTGGCACCACGGAGAATAGAAATGTCTGCGCCAATCACCAGGGAGTTGGCAGTGCTGTTTGCTTAGGGATCTGTATGCCATTGTCGCAAAAGGTGGCCATTCCTGCTACCTCTGTGCAGTCAAAGCTGATTGAAGAAAGAACAATGTTCTCTTTCTAGATTTTCTTCTCTTAAGTAGAAATTAATTATAACCTGTAGTAATGCTATCAAGTTAGACATTAGACTATCCACAATGTGGTCATAAACCAAGAGATGAGGACAAATGGCAACTACGTTATTTTAAAATGTGCATTTTAATTTATGTGACAGGAATTTTAAAATCCAGTTGGTTTTTAACATTTTTGTGTCTAACTGCTTGTTGTCAAGAGCTTTCCCAGGAGGAGAGATTGTCTAAGACCATTGTGCATCTTTGTCCACCATGAACTTTGGTTTCATTTTGCAGCGGGAAAGGGTGGGGTGGCACCGATTTGAATGCAGCCCACTGGCCTGTCGGTGCGATTCCTCATTGGCCACCCTGGCCCCTGAGCGGGGTTGGAGCTTCCCTTTGCACGCCACGTCTTTTGTTGGTGCACAAAGACGTGGCGTGCTGCTCCAGAAACTGCTCTGGGAAACTGCTCGTGGCCTCACAGGCTAACGGACTGTGTCATTGTCACATGCCGCAAAACAATCCCCGCTTGTAGGACTCAGCTTAGCTTTAGAAGTTCCCTGAGACTTCGAGAATGCCAACGGATGCAGGCTTTCGTGAGCCCATGCCATTGAGTAAACTTGGTGGAATCATTCTGTGTGAAGCGTTAGGTGGCGTGGGGATGATGCAGAGACTATTTCTGATGAGTCCCTGCCCAAAAGGAAAATCGAATGATGAGGCAGCAGGAGTCACGTCTAAGTGAAAATACAGAGACTGAGCTGTAGGGGGTGAGGAAGGAGGGACTTTTCTTCCTTTGCCACTTTCACTGGTTATTTTATGTGCTTGAAAATAGCCACAACACTTTCTTCCCTCCATAAAGGGAATGATAGCTTTGGTCTAGTTTGTACATTTCTCTCTTCAGCTCTTAAGCCTCCTAGCGGGTCTGACTATATAGATGGTTCCATTGTTTCTTCTGTATGGTCCTAATAGGTCTCTGAGGTTTTTTTTGGAATCACTAAATGCCACCAAATACTCTCTAGTTTACTTAATAGGGCGATGGCCATACCTCCATACAATTTGCCTGAGTGAAGCCATCAGTAGCACATTTTGAATGTAAAAGACGAGAAGGTCATCATACAAAACAGGAGTCTCTGAAGAACAAGGCAATTGCCATTGCTTGCCTGTGTTTAATATTTTCTTCTTCCAATAAGGTAAACATATAGACAGGTGTTGTCTATGAAGTGAAAGGCCAGTTGGTTGAGAGTTTATTGTGGACTTTTAGGACCGTGGCAGTGTTCACCAGGCGTCTGCTCTCACATCGCTGGAGCAGTGAACGGTGTCCTTGCATCATTGGATTGAGGACGCCCCAGTGGCTCACGGCATGAGACCACCACACTGTCTGCTCTCACGCTGTGTACGGGGCTGGGTGGATTCTGAACCCTGGCCATCTAGCTGATTAGAGTTTTTAATAAGTCTATTGTAACAAAACAATGCTCCATTCAGGTAATTGCTCTTTTTTTTGGTTAAAATTAAATGTCATATTTTGCCCTTTCACTAGAAAACAAACTGTTCAGCTGCATAAAACCCTCCAGATTATGATTTAAACTGTCTCCAGTTTCATCCATGTACTTACGTGTGATGTTCCCGCATGCCAGTCACAAGCACTAGAGATTTATGGGCAATGCTGGTTTCAAAGAAAATGCTCAAATTGATGGATGGGGCAAGTTCCCCTATCTTCTGTCTCCCTGCTCCCCACCAAAGAGAAAAAAGTCTTTTCCCTGCTGACGGCAGTGCCAGCTTGGACCCCGACTTTGTCGATAACCTTGAATAAATTGCATTCCAGTAGCAAGCCCGATGGATTGTAAAGGGTACCCGGGCCTGGAGGAAGCCTCGGCACCGCTCTCCTGCCCTGTGCGGAAATCCTGCTGCACTCCCGAGAGGTGCTGCCTGCCCTCCGCTCTGGCATTTTCCCTGGGAGGCACTTCCATGTTTGAACTGTTCCGATGACTAACAGATGCTTCTCAGGAAGCTGAAATCAGCCTCCTCCTTCCTTCTGTCCACTGACCCTGTACTTTGCCTTCTGGAGTGCTGCAGAATCTCTCTCGTCTACCATTACGGGCTGCCTTCCGGGCAGCTGAAGGCAACTGTCATGTTCTCTGAGTCTTCCTGTCCCGCGAGAGTGCCTATGATGGAGTTTCCAGACCTGGCCATCCCAGGGGACTACTGGCTGTGCAAACAGGGGCTCCCCTTTGGAGCCAGAGTCTGGGGATGTGGGGTCACAGGAGAGGGAGCTGGTTCCACTGTGCTTGTACGTGCACGTGGGCACGCGGGTGCTGGTGAGTTCACTCTGACCACTTTTAAAAGACTGAGTATGGGCTGGGCACGGTGGCTCGTGCCTGTAATCCCAGCACTGCAGGAGGCTGAGGCAGGCAGATTACCTGAGGTCAGGAATTCAAGACCAGCCTGGCCAATGTGGTGAAACTCCATCTCTATTAAAAAAAAAAAAAAAAAAAAAAAATTACCCGGGCATGATTGCAGGTGCCCGTAATCCCAGCTACTTAGGAGGCTGAGGTGGGAGAATCGCTTGAACCTGGGAGGCAGCGGTTGCAGTGAGCCAAGATCGTGCCATTACACTGCAGCCTGGGTGACAGAGAAAGACTGTTTCAAAAAACAAACAAAAACAAAAAACAAGCAAAAAACACTGAGTATGTCAATCTTTAGCTTGAGAGCTGGAATAGTTTTTACTAAGTGTGAAAAATCCTTTAACCAGTTGTTTTATATTCATGTGTAGGTGCCACAAGGGCCAGGTGTAGAGAGTTAGTACTTACTAGTCAATGCTCCATTAACTTTTATTGAACTGTAAAGGATGTGTTTAAAATGTAAAGTAAATCCTAAAAGAGAAATTTAACACGTTAATTTCTTTGGAGCTATTACTTTATTTGTAAAATAAGTGGATTTGGCCAAAATACATCTGGGATCTTTTTGGCACTGATATTCGCTGATCCTTTGAATAGAAAAGGAATTCCTGTATCACGGTTCAATGTTTTGAGATGTCATTTTGCACCGCAAAATGTAAACCGCAGGTGACGCGTGATACGTTTTGTCCCCCCAGTGAGGAATGAGCTCAAAGGATGAAATGTGTAGTTTTAATTACTCCCTTGCTGAAGCCCAACTAAAACCCTGCATAAAACCCTCCAGATTATGATTTAAACTGTCTCCAGTTTCATCCATGTACTTACGAGTGATGTTCCCGCATGCCAGTCACAAGCAGTAGAGATTTATGGGCAATGCTGGTTTCAAAGAAAATGCTCAAGTTGATTGATGGGGCAAGTCTCTGTATCTTCTGTCTCCCTGCTCCCCACCAAAGAGAAAAAAAGTCTTTTCCCTGCTGATGGCAGTGCCAGCTTGGACCCCGACTTTGTCGATAACCTTGAATAAATTGCATTCCAGTAGCAAGCCCAATGGATTGTAAAGGGTACCTGGGCCTGGAGGAAGCCTCAGCACTGCTCTCCTGCCCTGTGCGGAAATCCTGTTGCACTCCCGAGAGGCACCTGTTGCAAGGTGAGTACGAAGTTGGAACAGTGACAAAAGTGGAAACCAGCCGACCAACACAAGTTCCCTTTCAGTGTGATCCCTGCCTGTGCCGCAGGGACACACCGGAGTGTCTTTGGGTGGACGTTTTCAGGGGGAGATCCAGATCTGCAGGTGTGTTTGGCAAACCTTGTGGAGTGCCTGATACAGTGGGGATGTTTGTTCCCTCCAGATCTCTGTTAAAATGCGGTCCTCAGTCTCAGAGGTAGGGCCTGGCGGGAGGTATCAGGATCATGGGGCGGGTCCCTCACGAGTGGCTTGGGCCACGCCCTTGCTCATGAGTGAGCTCTGGCTCTGAGTTTGCACCAGATCCGGTTAAGATTGTGTGGCCTCCTGCTTCCCCGGCTTGCTCTGCTCTGACCATGTGATGCGCCTTCTGCCCATGACTGAAAGGAAGCTTCCTGAGGCCTCCGCAGAAGCAGATGCTTCCTGTACAGCCTGCAGAACTGTGAGCAGTTAAACCTCTTTCTTATAAATCACCCAGCCTCAGATATTTCTTTAGAGCCGTGCGAGAATGGCCTAAGACAGCACCTGAGGCATGAGCCAGCTCAGACCAGGGGGGCTGCCCTGCAGCCTGGCATCAACCACTGCCGTCTTTGCAGTGAGCACAGAGTCCGCCCCTGCAGAGCCCCCTGGGTCAGAATGAGCAACGCAGCTGTTCTGAGAGGCAGGAAAGGCCTGCTGGCCCCCTGGCCTGCTCACCCGCTTCCCCTCACCCCTACCCCCCGGCCCACTCACCCGCTTCCCCTCACCCCTTCCCCCCGGCCCACTCACCCGCTTCCCCTCACCCCTACCCCCCGGCCCACTCACCCGCTTCCCCTCACCCCTTCCCCCCGGCCCACTCACCCGCTTCCCCTCACCCCTACCCCCCGGCCCACTCACCCGCTTCCCCTCACCCCTTCCCCCTGGCCCACTCACCCGCTTCCCCTCACCCCTACCCCCCGGCCCACTCACCCGCTTCCCCTCACCCCTTCACCCCGGCCTGCTCACCCACTTCCCCTCACCCCTTCACCCCGGCCTGCTCACCCACTTCCCCTCACCCCTTCTCCTTTTGCCTCCTTTCCTGACATGGGTGTCATTTCAGGGTTGACGTGAAACCCACACAGTCCATCCCTGACTGCCCTCTAGGTGCTGTGCCTGATCAGAGAAATGGTCTACCAAGCAATTGTTTCTGCAGACACAATAAATCCGTTTAATGTATTTATCTCAAGAAGCAAATGATCCCTTGGGTTTGGAGAGAGATATGGAAGGGACTGGACACAGGGTGGGGTGGCAGAGGGTGCAGGGCGGAGGTACAGAGGAGGCACGTAGCCTCTCCCCAGGAGGGCGCAGGGTGGAAACCACGCTTTCGGTACTTGACACTCGCAGTGTTGGCTAGGATGAGGCGTGAGAAGCAGATGGCCACACGTCACTCTGGTTAGAGAAGTGAAATGTTTCAGCCCGCATCAGGTCTTGACTATCAGGTGTGAGAGTCCCTCCAGGCCCGGCAGTAAGGCCTGTGGTTGTGCTGGAGTCTTCATCTGAAACTGGAGCTTGGTGCCGCCGTTTCTGATGCTTCTCTTCATCCATGAATCTCACCCATTCTTAGGAGCCCCAGCCCACTGGCTCCTCAGGAAAGGGACGGCTGGGCTTTCTGGCCTTTGCCTGGCTTGGTGGGGTGGTCTTGTTGAGGGGTTAGGGCTCAGGTGGGCAGCTGCCTCTTTGTTCGCTGTCCTCTAGCCCCCGTGTTTCCGGAAGCGTGCTAAATAATGGGGTGGGGGTTGCCTGACTGCTTCCATCATCCTCCATCCACTCTCCTTTCATCTCAGCTGGGGGCCCGAAGCATTATTTAAAGAATGAGCGTGCAGCACGCAACCCACAGAAGGGGCTCATTTGGGCCTTCTCATCAGAGCAGGGTGTCCACAGGTGCTTTCAGGACTCAGGGCCTGTGCACACCATCCCGTGTGTTTGCAATACTTTATGATTTTCTAGCCGTACGTAACTGGTTATTGATGGTGCACTGAAAAATCAGGACTGAGTCCCACCTTCTCTTCATGACCATCTAAACATCTTTAAAAGTATATCAAATGGCATTCCCTTTTTAACTAATATACAATTGAGACACTAATTTTAGTCAGTTAAATTTTGTTCCTCCAGTAGAGTCACCAGTAAAAAGGCTGACGCCATCATTTTTCCTGAGCGGGTGCAGGTGCCGTGCGGTGGGTTCCTGCACCCTCTCTTTGAGGCACCCCATTGCTTCCTCAGCAGCTGGTAGCTAGTTTCACGTTGGCTGCCACTCTCAGTGGGGACACGCAGGACGAGAGGCTGTTTGTGCAGGTCTACTTTTCACTCACCATAACGAGTGGATTAAAGAATGAATCAATGAATGAATGCTAAGTGGACAAATGGATGCTGGAATTTGGTTCTGCTTCATGATCTGCACAACAAAACCTTTAAGTAGGACTTGGCTGTTGCTTCTGTGCTGGGGATTCAGCAAAACCTGCTGCTAGACAGGCATCTTTATGTCTAAAAACTGGAGAGGATCTGAGGCCGTTACATTATTATTGCAAGAATTGAAGGCGGAATTCCAGGAATGTGTTTTTCCTTGGTTGGTCGGATGTTTCCCGGTGGTGAGGACACAGGAGCCCAGTTTCTCTCCTCGCCCTCGGTCCCCGGAGAAGCTGCTGTGAGTAGCCGGTGGGTCTCTGTTCCTTCCATTTCCAATATCCCCTGGGTTTGGACCAGAACATTTACAAGGACATGTGGAGTCAACTCCAGTTATCTCTGTGTGCCTTGCGTTGTTTTGATAAAAGATGTGTAGCGTAAGACTTTAGTTTGCAAAGAACTTACAAGAGGAAACCTTAACTGCCTGCTGAGCAGCCTTGCGGCAGTCACTGGGGTCACCTTGCCACCACCGAACAACCAAAATGCTGCCCAATAGGACATAGCACTTTACTTGCTGCTTTTTGAAAAATAATGGAAAAATAACCTGAGTGTCCTTTCAGGAATCCAATCTCCATTGGATTCGTCTCCGGGGAATTTAACTAGACAGCTGCAACACTGTGTGGACTTTGGTTTCCATACAGAGAAAATCTTGGTCAATTTAGACATGTCAACTGGGATTTATACTTTTAATGGGAAAAACATTCTCTGCAGGAAGATGACATTTGCCTCCTATTCTGAGAAAATGACCGATTTTGCATGATCATGCTCCTGTGTTGTTGCTCAATGATAGCTGGAATAAATCAGCTAAAGTGACGTTGGCTGTTTGCAAGGATTAGAAATTAGGTTTCTGGAAAACATCCTTTGGTCATTTATATTCAGGATATTTCAGACGTCTCTGATACTCCTTTTTTTCCCTAAGCCGTGATAGAGCTAATAGTAGTTACTATGGTATAGTTACGTTCATACACACCTCGCTCAATACTAACAGGGCATCTTTTAAGCATTGAAGTCATCACCAGTTGTAGTTATTCTATCCTTTTCTGCATATTCTCGAAGTGGTGGTGGCCCTGTTTTCTGTGTCTGTTTTGGAGGGATAGGTGTGGTTCAGTGTTGCTGATGAATGGTCTGGAAGACTGGCTGGTCCAAACCTGAGACAAGGAAGAGCTCCTCACTGACATCGGAAACAATTGGGACTGCTTTCAAGGAGATGCCAACACATGGTTTATGCTATGATTTTAAATATGCCTGGAAGAAAAAGAAAAATATTTATTTTTCCCATTTAAATGGAAACATTTAAAAGTAAACCGCAGGCCACCGGAAGGACTTTTGGAAAAACAAGTGGTATCCACAGCTGCAGGGAAAGAGCTCTTAGTCTGAGAGCGGGCATTACGGAATGTGTGAGCCGACCACAGAGAGGCCAGAGCCTGACTGGCATTCAGGAGGTCACACGGGGGTCACTTTTCCTGGACGCCCGTTCCGTTCTATCTTGAAAAGTGATATCTTGTTCATTTGTGTGCTTCCGGAATAATCCCTTTCCTGATTTTATCCCATTAAATCCTTCAAGTTCTAGGAGTGAAGAAATCTGTATTTCTCTAGAGTATCACATAGATACACTACTGTTACCTGAAATGTTGAGAAATAGAATGTCAAAGGTGAGGCAAACAGAAACCACAACTACATACTACTTCAGCACCAACAGGACTTGGAGGGGCGCGGTGGGCTTCTCTCTAGCCAAGGAAAATACAAATATAAGTAAGTACAGGAGTGCACTATTTTAAATCACATGCACACATGAAAACGTAGCACAGCCCTGCCCGGCCTCCCAGCTGAGGGAGGATTTTGTCGTGTGCTGTTCTCCCGTTCCTCCAGTGGGAGCATCTGAGGCTGGTGAAGACTTGGCACACCAGGAGCCGAGTGGACCTGGGGTCACCCCGATAAAAGCCACCAGGCGGATCTTCAGCTGTCTGCCTTCTCCTGGAAGTCCGTGTCTGTGTTTCACTGCACAGCTGGTGGGGCAGGGCTGGGTGTTACATGGACTTCGCCTCACTCCCCATCCACCCGCCCCCTTCTGTGTCCGCTCTGGCGATGTATGATGGAGGGAGCCATAGTCATGTTCCTGCCAAGGGCTCACCACTGCCCCTTTCCAGATAACATGGAGCCACCTTACCCAGAAGGTTTTGACCCACGCTCCCTAGGGTGATGGACAGCTGGGTCAGACCCAGGGCCTTTGCTGCCAATGGGGGTGATTCTGTGACCCTTGGTGCTTCAGAGCACCCCTGTGGGCCAGGCGGCTGCTGCCTCCAGCTGAGACTGTATCCTTAGCTTTTCCTCCTTTCTCCACTCCCCTTCCCTTTCCTGACCCATCCCATTTCAGGCCCTAAATCCCAAGGAAGAGAAATAACTAAGAGAAGGCATGTATACTCTGGGTCAAATCATTTTGCCCTTGTTCTTGTTTTGTGAGCGTGCGGTTCTGTGCCACAAGGTAACTGCATGGGTGCAGTGTGCCCGTGAGCCACGGGCCTGCTCACAGCACCCTCAAGCTGCTCAATGCTTCTTAACAATGAGTAATACTTCCAGGGTTTTATATCTGTGAATTTTCTAAGGTCAAGTATAAATTTGGGATTAGACACTTGTTCCAGACGTTCACGGCATAGTGGAGGGAGCACTGGACATAGAGGCAGGCTACATCCCTCTAGGCAGCTGGGCTACCCTGAAAGCCTCTCTGTGTCTCCTGTCTCAATTGCTATGTGCCTACAATGAATGAGTTACATGGAAAAGCTCTAAAATGTCATGTGCTTCTACGGTTCTACCATGTGTCAAGTAACCATATACTGTCAGAGAGACCCACGCAGAAATGGAAACTGTGCGTACACATCCATCTCCTCTCTTTCACATCCATCTCCTCTCTTTCACTGTGTGCGTGTAAGGGTCTGAGTGTGTTTATGTGTAAATATGAAAGGGAAAGGCTAGCAGAGTGTAAACTAAAATGTTAACTGCCGTTATTATAAGAAACAGGATTATTATTTAAACTATGATTTAAATTTCCACCTGGATACTGGATCTTCCAAATGTTACACAACCTGGAATCATCACTAGTATTATCAGGAAGAGTAGAACTTATTTAGAAGTAATATTTTGCTCACCTTTTTTTAGAGTATAAATACACATGTTGAAACACGTGCAAAAATCAAATGCCTTGGTAATTAACATCCTCTGGAGAAATGGGCACAGAGAGCTTGCGATAGTGCCTGTGGATCTTGCAACAGTACATTGTGGAACAGTGCTTTTTCCAAATACCATTCCGTCTCTGCTCATGTTGGTAATTCTCTCATTTCCACTGGACGACAATGCAAGCTGCACTTCCCAGAAGAGGCAGGAAGAGAAGTGAGTTAGAGAAAGGAAGGAGAGAATTGCGTGTTGTGAAAGAAGTGGAAAACCAAGGAAGAAGAAGATGACTATCCGTTGCTCCTGGAGGGGAGTCCTCCCCCAAGGGAGGAGAGGGCAAGTGCCCAGATTCCACTGATGTCATCTTGTCTGCAAAACAAAACCTTCTGCAACAGCCTGAATGCAGTTTGGACCTTTCTCTGTATCTTCAGTGCCATATCCAAAGAGACAGATAGTCAATAGGGATATTGCTTCCCATTGGTAACATGTGCATTCGGTGTGACCCAGGAACTGTTCTGGAACATTAGCAAGAGGTTATGACCATATGCCAAGTTGAGAATGTCTGTTTTCATCATTCAGAGGGACTGTGACCACATAGAACTTTCCATTATGCCAGGCTTCCCTTCTCTGTGCAATCCGACTGCACCCCACAGGATGAGTGAAATGCATTGAAAAATCTTGTGAATGTAAGTTTCACATCAATAAAATTTCTTCTCTTGCACCTGTAAGAATGAAATTAGGCTTGTCACCAACATTTGGAAGAATATTTGGTCAGTTCATATTTTTGCCCTTTTTGTTTTAGAGATTGAAGTAGAGGATTTGATGAAATGTTAAGGTTTATGACAATTTGTATAAATGAAAAACCTGGAATGTATTTCTTTTTGGCCCTGAGCAAGCAGTGACCCTAAATGCATTTGGGAAGCCAGAAATGGAGTGCACTGGTAGGGTGATTTATTTAGAAAATAGGAATCTTGGAAATAAATCACTAAAGTAAGTGTTTCAGGGATGGATGGTCACATCTTACTCTGAGTTTAGAAAATGAGAACTACCCAATTCACTCCTTTGTGGACAAAGGTAGCCCCTCAGAGCCTCCCCGTGGCTGGCTGAACCCAGCTCCGCTTTGCAGGTGCAGATGGGACCGCGAGGTCCTCTCCAGCCTAAGGACCTCCTGAAATGCTGGGAGAACCTGCTTGGCGGCTGCTTTCTAATCCCCGGTTCATCTGAATAACTAGGAGGAAGTCTGAGCTTGCATTCAGCGTCTGTGTTGCTTTCAAAACCTGGGCTCCCTCGTATCCAAGGCAACCATTTAGAGGAGAGAGAATGCAAAGTGGGAGGTGTCCTGTGTGTTTAAGTCACAACCCCTGGTCCCTGGGTAGTAACTGTTGATATTGTCATTTTGACCCTTTGGGGCCAAAGCTGCCGGGAGCCAGTGGTGTTTGGTGGCATTGCATGTAGAGGCCAAGGAGGGGGCATTTCTAGCCTTTTGCCACCCTACCCCCTTCTCCCTCCCTTCCCTCTGAGTCCAGTCGCCTCTGACAGCACTGATTCGAGGTGAAGCCGGAGGAGGGCCCGTGCTAATGGCACACTAGCTCACATACCGGCCCCACACCTGCTTCGTTGCTTTTGCTGGTAAATGCAGCAATGACACGGCAAACCCGAGTGCTCCCATTAGGGAAGCCGGTGCACCTGTCCTGATAGAGCTCTCCAGCCTTTCACTACCGTGTCCGTAGACGTGACTGCTCTTCCTGACTGGCGTGGTCTGCTCACCGTGGGAAGGCCAGCACGGGTGCAGCAGACGCACCTGGCGGCTCTCTCCGGCTGTAGTACGGTGAGACGGGTTTTCGCACCTGGTGGCTCTCTCCGGCTGTAGTACGGTGAGATGGGTTTTCGCACCTGGCGGCTCTCTCCGGCTGTAGTACGGTGAGACGGGTTTTCTCCCTGAGCGACAAAGCAGTATCAACCAGAGATATGCTGAAGACCTACTTTCTAGAGATGTCAAAATTGTAATGTTTGCAGTCAGATATGGATATTCACTCTGAATTTGGGTTGTTAAGGTATCACCTTCTTAAAGTGTATCTTAAGCTTGAACATTGTATTCAAGTGTACTAAGACAGCTTTTCTGGGGAGCAGTTATTACTTGATTAGTTGATTACTTTCCTGTTTCACAGTGGTGGGGATAAGAAAACAACTGTCTCCACAGCTCCTCTCAGGCTGTACCATTCACACAAAGGAAACCTCAGAATCTTCTCCACCCATTGGCCAGCGGTAGGGTCTGGATGATAGATCAGGTCATTTTCTACTAAAATCAGGATGGTATTTAAGCCATAAGCAAAGCAGCACAAAGAGCTCACCTGATTAGTTAGCGATTGCAGTTCCTACAGCCCTGATTTTCTCATCCCGCCCTTAAAAGCAAGAGCCTTTCACAGTACCCCACCTCCAATCATGCTTTCGTATTGACAGCTTCCTCCTGCTCCTGAGGGTCCTGAAGGCTGCATGCTCTCCTTGTGAGTCTTCTCATGGTCTCAAAACTCAAGCCTGCAAAGAAATACATTATTTATCTTTTCATATTATGAATGGAATTTCTCTCTGTGCCCCCAGTCCACTCGGTAACTTTGTGAGGTAGATCAACTCTGTCTTCAGCATCCTACCTCCTTCTCTGTGAATACCCTCTTTTTCTTCATTCCTTCATTTCCTTTTCTTCATTCCTTCATTTCCTTTTCTTCATTCCTTCATTTCCTTTTTCCTTCATTCCTAACCACCCAGGTATTCATCTTAGTCCCGGATTCTACAGTACACTCAAAATAGCTTCAGATACCACCTCTCTTGGGACATGTCAGCTCACTTCGTATCAGCCTGTAGGATTCATTTTAGTTAGGGTAAGCGAATTGTTGTGACAAATAGACTCCAGAGGGTGCAGTGACTCAAACGACACCAGTCCATTTCTTGTGCAAGTGACTTCCTGGGGAAGGAACAGGTCGGGGCAACGTGTCTCCAAGCTGGCGTGAGGAGAAGGCTGACAAGGACTTCGCCTTCCTCAGTCCCTGGCTCCCAAGGCACCCCGTGGTTGTTTCCATGCCACCCACCGCAAGGAGGAAGAGGCGTTTGCCAGAGGCACTGGGGGCCAGGCTCAGAAGTGCCACTCTTCTGTCTGCCTGTGGACTCACTCAACTGGAAGGCAGCCCAGAAAGTTAATTCCCCGGGGGCAGTGGTTCCCTGTGGAGAGGAAAAGGTGGAATTCTGGGATATGGCTGGCCATCCCCACCACAGCCCACCACTCTGGCCAGCCGATAGTCAGGCTGACCCTGTTTTCCAAATGGAGGCCAAGTACATTTACTACCAAACTAGCAACAAACAAACAACAAACAAACAAAAACAAGTTCCTATCCAGTGCTGCATCCAGTTTAGGGTCCGGGATACCTGAGCAGTCTGTTGAGTGTGGGGTGACTTGATATGTCCAGGGATGGAGGGCTCCCAGTACCCCCATCCAAATTGTGATAGGGAAGCAGAGGCAGAATCCTCCCCCAAAACTCCCTTCTGGAAAGGGAATAGAAGGGTTCCCACAGCCTGCAGGAATGCAGCCTCATGAGATCCCGCCTGGCAGATGGCCTGCAGCATGGCTGCCTGGAGGAGGGGACCCGTGGTGCCGGCTGTACTTCTGCAGGGTCTGTCTTGTCCCTGGTCCTCCAGGACCTCCGGTGACGTGTGTCAGCAGCACGCCTTGGGGGTGCCACCCCATGTGCCATTTGCTTCTGCTTCACAGTGGCTGTGTCCAAGGCAGATGAAACAAGAAGCTTGGCTTAAAGATGACATCTTCACCTGGTCATTAATGAAGTGCTGCCACCAGCTTCGACTGGGACTTCTCAACAGGCTTTTGTAGCTTGACGTCCTTTATAATTCTGCCTCCTATCTTGTAGCTTCAGATGCACATTCCTGGATTCCCTTTTGTTCTACTGTGTATTTCTGCTTTTGCACGAATCGTGTTTGACTGAGCTCACCTTGTGAATGGGTTAGCTATTGCTATTTAATAATGTCACCACAAACTCAGTGGCTAAGATAACACACATGGATTAACTCACATATTCCAAGGGACAGGAGTCCAGGCTTGGGTTGGCTGGGCCCTCTGCAAGGTGGAGATCAGGCTGTCAGCCCCAGCTGGGTTTCCATCTGAAGGCTCAACTGAGGAAGGATCACTGCTAAGCCCTCGTGGTGGTTGTTCACATGCATTTCCTCACATCAACAGACGGCCTTGGTTTCTGTATTAGTTCATTTTCATGTTGCTGATAAAGACTGGGCAATTTACAAAAGAAAGTAGTTTAATCGGACTTACAGTTCCATGTGGCTGGGGAAGCCTCACAATCATGGTGGAAGACAAGGAGGAGCAAGTCCCACGTTACATGGATGGCAGCAGGCAAAGAGAGAATGAGGAGGACACAAAAGGGGAAGCCCTAATAAAACCATCAGATCTCTTGAGACTTAATCCACTACCAGGAGAACAGTATTGAGGAAGCCGCCCCCATGGTTCAGTTATCTGCCACTGGGTCCCTCCCACGACACGGTGGAATTATGGAAGTAAATTCACGGTGAGCTCTGGGTGAGGACACAGAGCCAAACCGTATCAGTTGCTTACTGACTGTTGGCCAGAGATGACCACGTGGGCTTTTCTCACAAGGCCGTGTTTCCTCAGAGCCAGCAAGAGAGAGAGTGTTCCAGCAAGGTGGATGTCACAGTCACAATCACAGCAGTGGCCTGTGGCCACTTCCTGCTGTGCTGCTGGCTAGAAGCATGTTTCACACGCTGCCCACGCTCAGTGCAAGGGACAAGAATCCAAGCTCGGCATGGCTGGGCCCTCTGCAAGCCAAGCTTGGACTCTTGTCCCTTGCTCAGAGGGTGGGACTGCCCAAGGGCCTGAGTACCAAGTACTCAAGGTGGCTCTAATTTCAGCCCATCCCGGAACCTTTATCAAGAACCTACTGTGTGTGAATATATTCCACAGCATTTACTTTTTTTTTTTTATTTTTTATTTTTTGAGACGGAGTCTCGCTCTGTCGCCCAGGCTGGAGTGCAGTGGCCGGATCTCAGCTCACTGCAAGCTCCGCCTCCCGGGTTCACGTCATTCTCCTGCCTCAGCCTCCCAAGTAGCTGGGGTTACAGGTGCCCACCACCGCGCCCGGCTAATTTTTTGTATTTTGAGTAGAGACGGGGTTTCCCTGCGTTAGCCAGGATGGCCTCGATCTCCTGACCTCGTGATCCGCCCGCCTCGGCCTCCCAAAGTGCTGGGATTACAGACATGAGCCACCGCGCCTGGCCTTTTTTTTTTTTTTTTTTTTTTTTTTTTTTACAAGATTGAAGCAACTATTGTTATCCTCACCTCACAAATAATAAAATTGAAGTTCAGATTCATTAGTGTCTGACACTAACTGGTGTAGTGAGTGTTCAAATGTAGGATTTAGTGTAACACATCAGGGGTGTGTGTGTAGGGAGTGAATGGATGGCACAGGTGGAAAGTGAATAGAAGGAGAAAGGAAATGTTGGGGTTGGTTTTTAAAAAGTTTGGACATGACACGGAGGCTTTATTTCAAAGTTCCTGGAGGAGCCACTGTGTTTGAATGACGAGAACGTGTACTCATCTTCATCAATTTTAAGTAATAGTTGTGGTCAGACCTAACAGCTTACATTCGAAGGTGAGGTTGAAGGACATTTTTATTGATACTAATGTATGAATAAAAGCCAACCCACTTCAAGCAAAATGTGAACACGATTTTCAAAAACAATCTTTTAGAATTTCACTTAGCTATTGGCGATTTTTTTTCTCATCTGTTTAGACTAATGTAACTGACTATTAATAATTCTTGAGATTAGGTGAAGATATTTAACTGAAAGTCTTCCCTCTTTTATTGAGCAAAACATCTCATGGTATTTAGTGGAATAGGTTTATGCTAATTTTAAGGCATACTGAAGCTTTTTAAACAAAGACATTTTATTTGCAAATGGTTACGTGTGGAGGCTTTACATTGGTTTACGCTGTGGTTTCTTGAGGAAGGGAAATGGAATCTTGGTTTATTTTGGCATCCTGGCATCAGGGATGGTGCCTACCACACTGTGGGAGCTCAGTGCTGGGCTGTGCAATGAATAAGTTATAAAATTTATCCTCAATCTAGTGTAAAAGTGAAGGCAAACCCTAGAGCTGAAGGTTTTGTGCAGTCGGCAGAGAACTCTTTCCATATTGTTTGTATAAGAAATTCATTCTGCCCTCTGATTAATTCATCCTGAAAGAGTCAATCCAAAACCCAGAAAGCAAGCTAGAGGAGATGTTCAAAGTCATATCATTTAGACCATTAAACAAAATCCATGTCACAAGGCAGTGTGAGTTTTGCACTTCAGAGGGTGCGTAAGTCATTTTGCTGAGGAAGAGGTGGATTTTCTACGGAGGTATCAGGATGGCTCCCTGCGGGGGGTGATATCTGTGCTTGAAGGACAAGTCCTTTGTCAGATCATGAGGAGTGTGAAGGATTCCAGTCCAGGGGAACCCAGTATAAAGGTCCTGATTTAAGGAACTGTCATCCACATGCTATGTGTGTGTTCTACCATATGCTGGTCCTTTCCGCAATGAGAGTCATGGAACGGAAGTGCTGCTAGTGTTCGCGCAGCACGTGAGTTTCTGTGAGTCCCTGCACTGAGGGTTGCAGAGTCATTTTGGGGGCTTCCTCACAGTCTTGAGCTTGCAGGTGTTTGGCGCTGAGTGCTGCATTCTTTTCTGTCATCAGTGGTTTCAGCAAGAGCCCTGGTACCAAGCACTTTGTTTTCACTGGTTGACAGAATGACAGGTCTAGACCTTCTCCCCGTCCTTTGGCAGGTGGAAAGTGATGTCCCCCAAAACATCCATGCCAAGTCCCTAAGCTGCAGCAGCTGAGACATTGATAAAAGAGCCTTTGCTGATGAGATTGCGCCAACTGTCTTTTTTCTTTTTTTTTTTGAGGTAAAGTCTCGCTCTGTTGCCCAGGCTGGAGTGCAACGGTGTGATCTCGGCTCACTGCAACCTCCGCCTCCTGGGTTCAAGCGATTCTCCTGCCTCAGCCTCCCGAGTAGCTGGGACTTTAGGTGCCCGCCACCACGCCCAGCTAATTTTTTTGTATTTTTAGTAGAGATGGGTTTTCACCGTGTTGGCCAGGATGATCTCCATCTCCTGACCTCATGATCCACCTGCCTCAGCCTCCCAAAGTGTTGAGATTACAGGCCTGAGCCACTGCGCCTGGTGAGCCAACTGTCTCAAGATCATCCTGGACTTTCCAGGTGGGCCCTAATCCAATGATGAGTGTGCTTAGGAGGGAGGTAGAGGGAGGTGGACAGAAGAGGAGGTGAGGCAGGGCACGGAGTGACGCGGCCACGAGTCAGCAGACACCAGTGGCCGTCAGAAGCTGGAAGAATGAGGAAGGATTCTGCCCCAGAGCTCAGGAGGGAGCTTAGGACTTCTGGTGTCCAGAGCTGTGAGAGAAAAACATTGTGTTGCTTTTACCCACCACGTTTGTGGTATTTTGCCATGGCAGCCACAGGAAGCTAATCTATCTTCCTTAGGAAAAGTGAAGACATTGGTTTCTGAGCATTCGGGTGACCTGCCCCAACCCAAGGCTGCCCTCTGATGATCCCTCAATAGCCTTTGAGTTTGGATTCTGTAATACTGCCAAAGTTTCATGCTTGACCTGTTGGTCTTCCTCTGCAATTTTCCAGAACAGACCACACAGTGAGGCCAAGCCATGGGCAGTCTTGGCAAGATAGTGACTGGATGTTCGTGGAGGAGAGAGTTTTTAGGGAGTACCCTGCATGCCTGGCCTCTCTGGGGATCACTGTGTTGCAGTGCGTTTGTGGTTATGTTTCTTTAGCAGAGCAGTTCCAGCCGTGCTTGCCTGTCTCTGTTTCATACAGGCTTTCTTCAGATGACAATTAGGATTACCAGGTCCTCACGCACCCAGGGTTTGTGAACCACACACCGGCTTGCTAGGATCCTTCCAGCCAGCTGCATTTTCCAGAGCAGCTGGACTCTTATTCTCTATTTTTTTTTTTTTTCTGTTCTGTTCTATTCTGGGGTGCATTATCTTTAGAAATGCCAAGACAAATGGAGACTAATTTGCAAATGCCCCTTATGGCTTAATTGATTGCTTTCTGTGCTGACCTTTGTGGGTAAAAGGCAGCCAGCAGGAAAAGGAACATCTTCCCCAGACCCCGTCCGAGCCTTCTTCCCCATCACTCTGTCGATGTCCAGAATGTTTTGAGAAAATCGGGTAAAGATGAAAGCAACCATTTTTGGGGATGGCAAGTGATCTGCCAGGTTTGTAGTGTCCCCTGGTGTCTCTCCTCGTATTCAGCTGCGGATTACTCTGGAAATGAGTGGAAGGACTTTTTTCTCTCTTGTCCTAAACAGTATTTAAGGCTGAGTCCTACGAGGGCTGAAAAGTTAGCACTAAGATTGGGGCACTGTGGAGGGCGGTTCTGAGCATCATCACAGCCCAGCAAATATCAGGGGAGGTACTGTGCACCCCAGCCACGCCTCAGCCTCCCCGCCAGCAGTTCCGGGGAGGTGGCTTCGGGTTCTGAAACACGTGCCGTGTTTCTGTTTCCCTGGCGCCCTCCGTGATGCTGGGCACACAGACCGGGCTTTTCTTGCGTGATGGTCAGTGTTAGGTGTCAGCTTCACTGGGCCATGGAGTGCCGGATAGTTGGTCAAATGTTATTCCAGAGGTGTTTGTGAGGGTGTTTCTGTATGAGATTAACATTTGAGTCAGTGGATGAGGCTTCCCCAATGTGAGTGGACTTCATTTGATCTGTTGAAGGGCCAGATGGAAATGAAAGGCTGACCTCCTCTAAACCACACTGTCGGTCGGATGCCAGCTTTATAACTGTGTGAGCCAGTTCCTTCCAATAAATCTCTTTATTGATGTCCTTTTGGTTCCATGTCTTTGGGCGACCCTAATACACCTTGTTTTACTTTACTATTTGGGGTTTTGATCACTTACTTCTTTTTTTTTTTTTTTTTAAGACGGAGTCTTGCTCTGTCGCCCAGGCTGGAGTGCAGTGTTGCGATCTCGGCTCACTGCGAGCTCTGCCTCCCGGGTTCACGCCATTCTCCTGCCTCAGCCTCCCAAGTAGCTGGGACTACAGGCGCCCGCCACCACCCCCAGCTATTTTTTTTTGTATATTTAGTAGAGACGGGGTTTCACCATGTTAGCCAGGATGGTCTCGATCTCCTGACCTCCTGATCCGCCCGCCTTGGCCTCCCAAAGTGCTGGGATTACAGGCTTGAGCCACTGCACCCGGCCAATCACTTGCTGCTAACTTCAAAAAACCAAGTTTTTAGCTCTTCTATATGCTATGGAAAAATTTGTTTTTGGGAAAGGAAAAACATGCCTTAACCACAGCATGTCAGGAAGCCTGTAGATGTCAGATGAAACTGCAGTAGAGAAATGGAAACATACGCCAGACACAGGGCACCGAGGCTATGAGAGGGAAGCACCTCTCTGTAGATGTAACGCCAGCTCTCACTGGTCACCACCCAGGGGCTCCTTGTCTGTAAAGAGGGGATAATAAGGGTGTCTTCTTGACTCCTTTGTTTTCAGGATGAAAGGAGACCATCCTTGAAGTGTCTTTTGCATGAGGACCATATTAAGGGCTCAATAAACATTGGCTGGCCAGTAAAGTGGTCAGTGTTGGGTTGGAGGCTGTCCCCCTGCAATGCATATCCTTCCTGGAACCTCAGAATGTGACCTTATTTGGAAATAGGGTCATTGCAGATGTACTTACTTGAGATGAGGTCACACAGGACTAGTAGGGTGAGGCCTTAATCCATTTTAACTCCTCTTATAAGAAGAGAAGAGATAGAGAAAAACACCCAGGGTAGAAGGACTCATGTCCATGGGGGCAGAGACTGGAGTGATGCATCTGTGGGCCAAGAAGTGCAAGGATTGCTGGCAACACCAGAAGCTGAGAGAAGGCACAGAACTGTTTTCCCCAGACCCTGCAGAAAGAACATGGCCCAGCTGATGACTTGTTTTGGACTGCAGGCGTGGCCAGGTGTGAGCAAGGCTGCGCCGCCTCGGAAGACATGTACAGTGCTCAGGGAGGCTTCATGAATATCCCTAATCAAAGAGCCAGGAGTTGCTAAAGGAGCCTGCATATGTAAAGAGTACAGAAGCAACAAGATAGTGCCAAAGAAAGGCAAATAATTTTGTTTTTATACCATATTGAGGAACTTTTGGAAGTCAGAATACTTTTAAAAATTAAGTATAATAGGATTTAAAGGACAACAGGGCAGGGAAGCGCACGTGTTTGCAGAAACAGAAGATCATTGTGATTTTGATACTGAAGCCACAAGTAGAGTGAATTTAGAAGATGCTGTGTGGAGTGTGTGTGTTGGGAGTGGGTGAGATTTCACTGCAGGATTGATGTAAGTCTTGGCGAGGGCTAACAATCTATCAAGCAGCTTGGATAAAAGGGACAAATGAAAGTGGAACCGTTTCAAGAACCCTTGAGGGAGTCTGGCAGGAAGCTTGATGTTTCTCAGCAGTGAGACCCAGCCTCGGGGCCTTCTATTCATGGACAGAATTTAGAAAAATAATAACATTGCCATCACTTTGCTATAAAGCAAAGTAAATTGAACATACAGTCTCCAACAAACAGCTCTGAAAACTGGATCATGCGAACCCCGGACATAGCATCATTAAGACTTCTAATGGCTAAGGATGAGTTAGCGGAGAATTAAATAAAAATCAACCCTCACTTTCTCAGGTTTGCTTTTCTTTTGATTGTCTTCCTGGAAGAAAGGTACCCTCCCAACATCACTCCCAGCTCACTCAGTATGCAGAGGTGGAGCTTTTGAGGGCTGGCTTCAGGCTAAGCGTCATCTCTAGGGATCAGGTGAAATGCCTGCTGGTCTGCCAGTATCCCCAAGAAGCCAGGTTCATTTGGAAGAAAGTCGTCTTCCTAGAGTAGATGCCCTCTAAGGTTGCCTCAAGGCTCCCCGAACCACTTCTGTAGCAAGGGGCCATCTTGCTACAGAAATAGTCTAGAAAGTCAGGGATGGTAGCATGCACCTGTAGTCCCAGCTACTGGGGAAGCTGAGGCAGGAGGACCACTTGAGCCCAAGAGTTCAAGGCCAGCCTGAACAACATAGCAAGAACCTGTCTCTAATAAGTAAATACATAAATTAAAATAAATTAGCTGAATATGGTGGTGCGTGCCTGTAATCCCAACTACTTGGGAGACTGAGGTGGCAGGATCACTTAAGCCCAGGAGTTCAAGTGTGCAGGGAGCCCCTCCAGCCTGGGTGACAGAACAAGAGTTCATCTCTAAAAAACCCAAAAACCAGAAAACAGAACATGATTTATAGTCTTTCTGATTAAGCTGGGCATGATGGCTTGCACATGTATTCCCAGCTGTTCAGAAGACCAAGGTGGAAGGATCACTTGAGACTAGGAGTTTGAGACCAGCCTGCGCAACATAGCGAGACCCTGTCTCTAAAAATAAAATGAAATGAAATAAAAAAGTTTAAAAAAAGAAATAGTCCAGGAACACACACTGGAGAATGAGTGATAAGACACTATAAGAGATTTTGCTTATACGCAGTGGTCACAGTTACGGCCCTCTGTGTGTCCACATTCTTTTACAGTGTGATTTTCCAGTTTCTCCCATCCAGAGGCAAATCTCTTTCTGGCCTTGGGACTTGCTTCCAACGAGAGAAGCTGGTACTAGTTAGCCCTCACCAAGCCTGGGAGGCAAAAGGCCTTGTGGTTCCCAGTGACTTGCTTGGAACCCTAACCACCATGGAAACGAGGCAAGCTAGCCTGCTGGTGGGGGTGGCGGTGGGGAGGGGGAGAGAGACCTCGTGGAGAAGAGGCAGGCCACCCCACTCAGGTCCCCTTAGGTGAAATGGTCCCTAATGGGTGGCCGAGGGCACACAGCTGAGTGAGTAGAGCCCACGTGGGCTAAGCCTGGCGCACATCACCAGGACCACGAGTTGACCTGGAGACTCCTGAGCATTAATAAATGGTTGTCGCTTTAAGCCAGTGAGTGTTGGTTACAGTAAAAGCTAACAGGTGTAGACGCTGCCCCCAACAAACAGAGAGCCTGCAAATTAGAAAGGCAGGGCCCGGAGACTACAAGGATGCTAGGTGCTCACTGATAGAACCAGGGTCGTCTTATTCTCATGTTTTGTTGAGGGCTTCTCCTACTAGATCAGACTGCTTTGGGTTGGGAAACTGATGAATTATAATACATCTTCTGGTAGAATTAGTAGTTTCCTTAACTATTGTATTTTTATTAAACATTCATTTGAAATTTATTATTCCCTCATTGATTCTTGAATGAAGACACATTCATTGATTGAAAAATATGTTTATTGATTGAGGAGTTCTTGGCCGCACAGCTCTGTCTTATCAAAGTGTGGGTGCAGCAGAGGAGACTGGCCCCAAATGGGTGTCAGAGCACGTAGTACGGATCACTGACCTACTCCACGGGCCAGGAGGGAAGGGAGTTGGAGTAAACGCTGAGTGGCAGGCAGGACTGAGTCCCCTCCCATGCCAGTGCGATACCAACAACACGGGCTTCCCAGAGCCGGTGGCTGAGAGCCCGTGGCTGAACCCAGCAGCTGTGGTCGACCCCGCTCCCCAAGAGACATACTGCAGATGCTCATGCCTTTCCCATATGCGTATGACATCGATTTTCAGTAGTAAAGAAGGCTCTTGGAGCTATATTTCCAGGTGTGGTAGATCCCTCCAGTGACTATTAACTGGTTACGTTTCACTGAATTGAATTTTAATCCTCAAGAGAGTTCTCTTGGGGTCCCAGAGAGTGCTTCAGTTAGAGTGTTTATCTCAACACATCCTGGTGCATGTTAGTGGTGAAGCAAGGCACACAGTCACATCACATTACCAATAAAATGTTTTGCTGTCATCACGAGAAGCTCTGTGGTCGAGATTCCCTTGCCCACTTCTCGGGGAGGTGTGTTCAGACACGGCCCTGAGCCTGCGGCTGTGTCCTCCCTGGGATGACGGAGGCAGCCCTGTCTGCTGAGTCACAGGGGCAACAAGTGTCAGGCCCCAAAACCCTGTGGAAAACCAGGTCACAGTGCATTTGGCCTCTGACCTGAAGAACCACCCAGTCAATCACATGAAGCCTCTCTCCTGCTTTCTCATGAAAGGAAATGAAGCTGCAGGTGTAATTGTAGAAGAAAGAATCCAGAATGCCACGAATGCATTGCCTTGCATTTATCCGGGGAACACATGCGCTTGTATGACATTCATCAGCATTCATAGCTGAATTTTAAACATAAGACAAAAAAACTTCTGCAGGCAAGGTTTCAGATCAGAAAGGTTACGAGAGGAATCATGACACGCGGTGCCCTGCGTTAAATGGAACCTGATTAGAAGGCACTTGGGCAAGGACTGGGTGTGCGTCCCACCCCCACAACTGAAGAAGGATGTTGTGGAGTAAAACCACAGAGTCGTTCCGCAGTTGCAGAACGTGATTGATGTGGAAAGGATAGAGAAAGCAAATTCATTTAGTTTACAAACAGTAGGATAAGAAATGACTGCCAGGAACCACAGATGCCTTTCAAGTCCCCTGCAGTGAGAGCCGCAGTAGACCCTGGCTTGGTGAGTGAAGACCAGCCAGGACAGCAGCAGGAATGTTGATGCCTGTGAGAGCTCTGTTCCCTGAGGGACCTGTTCTCTGTCACTCGTGCCTGCTCTGCCACAAGAGGTGAGCTTTCCTGAACTCCCTGCATCTTGGCTTCCAGTACAGAATTCTCAGGACTACAGTTTTTCCCCGTTAACCATTTATTTTGTGCTTTATAAAGCCTGTCTGTGTGTCTGTGTAGTGCAATTTGTTTCATCATTATATTTTATCATATAAAGATCAAACCAGCCTAAACTATATAAAATATATTTTCAAGTTTCTAGTGATAACTTAAAAGTTCTAGGCTTCTTAGCATAACACAAATGAGGCAGGGAAAAATAGAGGCAGTTTTTATGACTCAAATGATACCTGTGGACAAGCATTAACAAATTCTGTATTAACAAAGGCTAAGACCATTTTTTCCTGACTTTCATCAGAAAGGAAGCGGCATCAAAATTTTAGTCATCTGAACTGACAAATGGCAAAATTTGGATTCCTGAAAAATAAGAGCTATTGACATTTTTTTTTTTTTGAGTTCTGTCACCAAGGCTGGAGTGTAGTGGCGTGATCTCTGTTCACTGCAACCTCCGCCACCCGGGTTCAAGCGATTCTCCTGCCTCAGCCTCCCGAGTAGCTGGGATTACAGGCCCACACCACGAAGCCTGGCTAATTTTTATATTTTTAGTAGAGATGGGATTTCACCATGTTAGCCAGGATGGTCTCGATCTCCTGACCTCATGATCTGCCTGTCTCGGCCTCCCAAAGGGCTGGGATTACAGGCGTGAGCCACCACGCCCAGCCAACTTTTCTATTGTCAATTAATTAATTCTCATGACTTCCAAGTGCATGAATTATGTACAAAGCCCAAAAAACCATGGCCTCATGAAAGATGTCAAAATCTACATATCTATCATTCCTTCCAAAAAGTATCACAAAGCCCCAGGTACCATCTGCAGTATGTGTTCACCATGTACGTGGGGCACGGGTGTTTTAAATATCCATGAGCGGTGTTTAAATAAGTGATTGTTTCCCACACTTCTCTTTCTTTGTTTATTCAATAAGCCTCCTCGTCGACATGCTGTGAAGGTAAGCTGCCGCCCTCTCCCTGTCTACATGATCACAGTCCACCTCTGACTTGTCACCACATCATCCACAGCAAAAGTGCATGCAGGGAATCCTGGTTTGGTGTCTGGGCTGGGGGCACAGTGGAGAGACTCAGCCTCAGGCCTCACCCCACCTGAGAACCCTGAGTCCCAGTGGGCTCACATTTCATCTCATCCAGGCCCCGTCTTGCCTCAGCCACTTTGCTCACGCTCCATCCTCCAGCTGAACTGCTCAAACTGACGGAATGTTGATTCTTTCATTCCAGACTCAAATACCCATCTTGTCCTTGAGCCTTTCGGGATTATCCCAGGTGCCTCTGAAATCCTGCGGTTCTGTGTCTCTCTTAGACTTTTGGTTACAACCTCTTTTTTATTTTTCCTTCTGAGTTTTCCAGGCATATTTCTTATTTTTTAGAAAAGACAAAATTCTTAGTGTCTGGCAAGGTGCCTCCGAATGGGAAATGGAGGTTATTCTGCCCTGACCCTCAGCCAGAATGTTGAGATATGATGGAGACTGACTTAGTCTTTAGCCCAAGGTGCTTTTGTAGTGAGACGAATAAGCAAACACTGAGAAGACTGGTCCTGGTGGTACAACAGTGAATGTGAACCTGGGCACTTCAGGCTAGCCTGGGGCTGCATGGCACAAGAGTCAGAGAACCTTCTGGAAAGACGGATCAGTCTTTAACCATTATAGTCAGTAGTTAACTAAGTATGTCTGTTTTAGTCATGGGGACCAAAGAATTAGCAAATTGGGTACCGTGTAGGAAAACGGTCCTCAGCCACATGGAGCAGACTCTATGCTAGTTTTACTTGGATTCAGCAACTGACCACTGACCTCCATCGCTGCGGAAGCCACGAGGCCAGCGTCTCCAGGAGGGTGCCACTCTGTCTAAAGAGCTGCTTCCCGGGCTGCCGCAAACAGTTGAGACCAACACAAAACGTGGCTGTCCTTCTGACACTGCGTCTTCTTCATTGTCTGTGTGAGTGCCAGCCCTAGGAGCCACTTCCACAGGCGCTGGGACTGTTACAGTGGTTTAAGGGCCTCTGATCTCAGCAATTCATAGAAGTGACTTTTGGCAGAATTATTCAAGAAGCACTTCAGGTGGCTGGGCGCAGTGGCTCACGCCTGTAATCCCAGCACTTTGG
The DNA here is from genome assembly GCF_047675955.1 of Chlorocebus sabaeus. Classification (NCBI taxonomy): domain Eukaryota; kingdom Metazoa; phylum Chordata; class Mammalia; order Primates; family Cercopithecidae; genus Chlorocebus; species Chlorocebus sabaeus. The sequence continues at coordinate 1,649,745 of NC_132929.1, read as the reverse complement.
GAGGCTGAGGCAGGCGGATCATGAGGTCAGGAGATCGAGACCATCCTGGTTAACATGGTGAAACCCCATCTCTACTAAATATACAAAAAAAATTAGCCGGGCGTGGTGGCGGTGCCTGTAGTCCCAGCTACTTGGGAGGCTGAGGCAGGAGAATGGCATGAACCTGGGAGGCGGAGCTTGCAGTGAGCCGAGATTGCGCCATTGCACTCCAGTCTGGGTGACAGAGAGAGACTCCGTCTCAAAAAAAAAAAGCACTTCAGGTTTATTTGATACTCAGCAGGTGCATGTTTGAGTGAGAGCAACACACACCGCGTAAGAGGGCAAATAAGGATTTCGTTTCGAGGCTGCTGTGAACGGTCATTCTGACACCTGTGTGAGAATCCGGGAGGAAGTGCTGGGGAGGAGGGGGTCTGACCTCATAGGATGTCACATCTCCAGGCTGTAATTTTGTTATCTGTATTTTTTTGCATCATAATAGATCACCTTTCACAGACATAATAGATCAGCCACAGTTTGATTGATGCAAAATAATCTATAGCACTGGTACACCAGCTATTTTTTAACCAGTGTGCTACTGATGGTGTCTTCAGCTTTTCTGCAAGCAAATCAGTTGGAAATAAATTTACACAGGCAGCCTTAAATACTTTTAGGAATATTTCTCTGGTATGTGTACCTAGAAATTCAATTGCTGTTTTCAAGGTCTATGCACTTATATTTGTATAGTTACTGCAAAATTTCATTTTAAAATTTTGAAAACCGTTGTCTCAAATTACTCCCATCAACAGTACAGAAGGTTGCTGCTTTCCCTCTGACAATCACTGCCTAACATCCCTTGTTTTAACTTAAAAATTGATAATCTGGTGATCAGTCACAAACTTTTTTTTGTTTATGACCTATGACAGGGAGAGATTGAATGAAATAACACAGGCCTGCATTGGAGGGAGGTAGCAGCAAGGTTCAGTTAATTTAAAAATATTAAAATGCTAATTTTAAAATACAATCCAAATTGTTCAGCTTTTTTCTCCCTAGCATATTATTTTGGTATATTGAAATCCTTCCGATGATCTGCAAATCTACGATGATCGTCTATGCTGTTTGGATATGTCCTGCTTTTAGATTCAGAATAGTGACCCATGTACTTTATGGTAGCTAACATTTTAAACATTGCATTGAAGAACTTAAAACCAACTCCAAATTTGCGTTATAGATGGCAGAGCTCAACATAAGAACTTCCTGTTTTATCAGCTTCTAAACTTTTCTTGGTTTTTAAGATTAAATACTACATACAGTTTAACAAAATTGAAGCTTTTGGAGTTTTGACAGTTTTTTTTTTTTTTTTTTTTTTTTTTTTTTTTTTTTTTTTTTTTTTTTTTTTTGTAAAGGACATGGAGTAGAGGGAGTAAGGAGTCAGATAAATGAATATTTGTGGATCCGACATGCCAGGCAACAGTTCATAAAGTATTCCCTAGGAGCAGGAGGTGGAGGGTCACCAGTGGAAGAAAGATCCTCCCTTCATGTATGAGCAGCCTGTTCCTTCTTGGGACAGTGCATGTCAGAGTTCTGCGCGTTTACAAAGGCAGCATTGGTCACGGGAGAGGTGCAGTTCCAGGTCCCTGTCTGTGTCACTCGGGCACGCCACCAAGCTTAGACTGGGAACCCCAGCTTTATCTCTGAAAATGAGGGCTATCATTACTACCCTGCCTTCCCTGCCAGAATGTATTGAAAATCCAAAGAATAATGTGTATGACAGCACTTTTCAAATTGGAAAGTCCTATACGATGGAAAGTTGTCAAAACTGTAATTAATGTCAACATGGACTGGAAATGGAACAAAAATGAAGTTATTGTATGAAAAGCTTTATAACATATACATTTAGGTTAGTTCCACACTCATTTTTTCAATGGTTTATTTGAATTGCTGTTTCTTAGGTAAAGCATGCAAAAAACATTCGGGTTTGTCTGGATTTGATTTATTTCTGTCAGACTGAAAATGTCTTGTTTGTAGCAGTTTCTGGTGGGGAGAGTTTTGAGTTCTGGAGGCTGTCTCTGAGATGCTGTCCTGGCTTCTCCAAGGCCTGCTGGGTGAAGCACTTGCCTTTAGGTCGTGCCTGTGGGCCACTGTGTGTGTGGTTCTGTCCATAGCTGGGTGCAGGACAAGGGCAGGGACAGGGAAAGGAACCTCTCCGGGGAGGCCGGACCTCTGTTTCTGGAAAGTGTCTGCAGGCCAAAGAAAACATGCAGTGCCCAAATCACATCTTTGGGTTATTGCTTCATGAGCTGTCACAGTAACACACTGCACGGGGCCAGCCCCTGTGCTTGGCTTGAGTGACAGAGATGGGTGATGTGACCTGGGAGGCCCCTTCCAGTCTGTGTCTTCAGCAGTGAGGGAGTTTGAGCTGACTGAAACTACACTTGACATCGGGCGAGGCTGCCGCTCAGTGAGGTGCAGCGGGCATGTCTGTGCCACGCCAGGGCATGGGAGCCTTGACATCTGGGGACGGGAGGTGCCATGGGGCCGGGGCAAGGGCCTGAGTGGAATCCTGGCCTGCACGCTTCACTCCGGGGTCCAGAGTTCGTGTTCTTCTGAGCTCTGCAGGACGAGTGACTCACAGCATTTATTGATAGCCTACTTGTGTCAGACCACCTTGGGGTGCTGGCCGCAGAGCAGTTCACAGAACAGCATCTGTGCATTCAGAGTTGACACTTGAACATGTGGGCCAAGATGACTTTTAAAAAGGACATGTAAACATGCCACATGGTGATAAAGTCTTTGTGGAAAAGTAAAGCAGGAAAAGGAAATGACGGCCTGAGGTGTGTGCCTGTCAGGGTGATTGTGTGTATGCATGTGTGTGTGTGAGATTGTGCTGTGCATGCGTCTGTGTGTGCATATGTGGTGTGCTGTGGAGAGTGTGTATGTGTGTGGGTGTGTACATGTATGTGTGTGGTGTGTACGTGTACTTGTGCCTGTGATTGTGGTGTGCTGTAGTGTTTGGTGTGTGTATATGTAGGTACGTGTGTGTATGAATGTGTGGTGTGTATATGAGTGTGATTATGTGGTGTGTGTGCATGTGTATGTCAGTGTATGTGTGGGTTATACATGCGTGTATGTGTATAATGTGTTGTGGAATGTGTGTGTATGTGAATGTGAGTGCGTGTGTGAGAGATTGCAGTGTGCCATGGAGTGCATGTATATGTGTGTGGGGTGCTGTGGAGTGTGTGCATGTGTATGTTTGTGTGTAATGTGCAGTGTGCGTGGTGTGCTGTGGGGTGTGTATGCATGTGTGTGTGTGGTGTACTATGGTGTGTATGTGTGATGTGCTGTGGTGTGCTGTGGAGTGTGTGTGTGCATGTGCGTGAGGTGCCATGGTTGTGTGTGTGCATGTGTATATAAGTGTGTGTGATATGCTGTGTATATGTGTATGATATGCTGTGTATATGTGATATCTGTGTGCATGTGTATATAAGTGTGTGTGGGTGTAATATGCTGTGTATATGTGTGTGTGTGATATGCTGTGTATATGTGATGTGTGTGCATGTGTATATGTGTGTGTGGTGTGCTGCAGTGTATGTGTGTGACATGCCATGGTTGTGTATGTGCATGTGTATATAAGTGTGTGTGGGTGTGATATGCTGTGTATATAAGTGTGTGATATGCTGTGTATATGTGTATGTGTGATATGCTGTGTATGTGATGTGTGCATGTGTGTGTGTGATGCTGTGTATATGTGATATGTGTCTGCGTGTGTGTGTGGTGTGCTGCAGTGTGTGTGTGTGATGTGCTGTGGTTGTGTGTGCATGTGTATATAAGTGTGTGTGGGTGTGATATGCTGTGTATATAAGTGTGTATGTATATGCTGTGTATAGGTGATATGTGTGTGCATGTGTATATTTGTGTGATGTGCTGCAGTGTATGTGTGTGATGTGCTGTGGTTGTGTGTGCATGTGTATATGTGTGTGGGTGTGATATGCTGTGTATATGTATATGCTGTGTATATGTGATATGTGTGTGCATGTGTATATGTGTGTGGTGTGCTGTGGCTGTGTGTGTGCATGTGTATATAAGTGTGTGTGGGTGTGATATGCTGTGTATATGTGTGTGAGATATGCTGTGTATAGGTGATATGTGTGTGCATGTGTATATGTGTGTGTGGTGTGCTGCAGTGTGTGTGTGATGTGCCATGGTTGTGTGTGTGCATGTGTATATAAGTGTGTGTGGGTGTGATATGCTGTGTATATGTGTGTGTATAGGTGATATGTGTGTGCATGTGTATATGTGTGTGTGGTGTGCTGCAGTGTGTGTGTGATGTGCCATGGTTGTGTGTGTGCATGTGTATATAAGTGTGTGTGTGATATGCTGTGTATATGTGTGTGTATAGGTGATATGTGTGTGCAGGTGTGTATGTGTGGTGTGCTGCAGTGTGTGATGTGCCGTGGTTGTGTGTGTGCATGTGTATATAAGTGTGTGTGGGTGTGATATGCTGTGTATATAAGTGTGTATGTATATGCTGTGTATAGGTGATATGTGTGTGCATGTGTATATTTGTGTGATGTGCTGCAGTGTATGTGTGTGATGTGCTGTGGTTGTGTGTGCATGTGTATATGTGTGTGGGTGTGATATGCTGTGTATACGTATATGCTGTGTATATGTGATATGTGTGTGCATGTGTATATGTGTGTGGTGTGCTGTGGCTGTGTGTGTGCATGTGTATATAAGTGTGTGTGGGTGTGATATGCTGTGTATATGTGTGTGAGATATGCTGTGTATAGGTGATATGTGTGTGCATGTGTATATGTGTGTGTGGTGTGCTGCAGTGTATGTGTGTGTGATGTGCCATGGTTGTGTGTGTGCATGTGTATATAAGTGTGTGTGGGTGTGATATGCTGTGTATATGTGTGTGTATAGGTGATGTGTGTGCATGTGTATATGTGTGTGTGGTGTGCTGCAGTGTATGTGTGTGTGATGTGCCATGGTTGTGTGTGTGCATGTGTATATAAGTGTGTGTGGGTGTGATATGCTGTGTATATGTGTGTGTATAGGTGATATGTGTGTGCAGGTGTGTATGTGTGGTGTGCTGCAGTGTGTGATGTGCCGTGGTTGTGTGTGTGCATGTGTATATAAGTGTGTGTGGGTGTGATATGCTGTGTATATGTGTGTGGATAGGTGATATGTGTGTGCAGGTGTGTATGTGTGTGGTGTGCTGCAGTGTGTGTGTGTGTGATGTGCCGTGGTTGTGTGCACACGCATGTGTGTGGCGAGGCCTGAAGCAGCCGAGGCCGTGAGTGGGTCTGGACAGGCAGCCTTGCCGCAGGCGCGCTTTCTTAGACGTGGCGCGGTGCGTTCTGGGAGCGCTGGGGGCGGGGCGGCGCGGGGGCCGCCGGGAGATGGGGAGAGGCAGTAGTGGGAGGTGGTGGGTAAAGCTGGGGTCCTGGTTCCGGCGCCTGGAGGGCCCGGAGGAAGCCCAGGAGAAGGAAACGGTGCGCTCTTCAGAGGCAGACGCTGGTGGGAGGCAGGGCTGGGGGCCTTCCTCTGGCGGGGGCCGCGTGCGGGGCAGGCTGGGGGTGAACGCGGCCTGTGTGAGGGCCTCACGCTGCTGTGAAGAACTGAGACTGGGCAACTTACGGAGAAGAGGTTTCGTTGGCTCCGAGCGCGCAGGCCGGACGGCCTGACTGGGAGGCCTCGGGAAACTCCGTCGTGGCGGAAGGCGGTCACGTGGCCGGAGAGCGCGAGCCCCGGAGAAGGTAAACAACCCGAGAACGCACTATGGAGAGCGGCGTGGGGGGGAACCGCCCCCACGATCCAGGCCCCTCCCACCCGGCCCCTAGCAGTTTGGGTGTGGGTGAGATTTGGGTGGGGACCCGGAGCCAAGCCCTGTGAGTGCCGGACGCAGGGGCTGCACTTTGCCGTGGAGGACTCTGAGGGGAGACGGGGTTCGCCATGGGGGAGGCGCATGGGGAGGATCACAGCCTTGGCTGGGGGGGAGGGGAGTGGGGCTGTGCCGGGTCCAGGGCAGCGAAGCCGGATGCACACGGGAGAGCCTGGGGGTCTCAGGCTGGCTGGTGCCGGGCTCTGGAGCCCCGAGCAGGGCGTCTGAGAGCAGAATGTCGGTTCTCAAGGCCTGGGCAATGACCAGCAGCAAGGCACATCCTCAGGAAGATAAGAGCGGAGGCCATAGGGCAGGAAGGAGCCTGGAAGGACCAGACTTGTGGGTGCAAAGAATGGACAGGAAGCAGGGCCTTGGGGTCAGGAGGAGCTGCAGGGAAGGCGGAACGGTGGCCAAGCATTGGGGAATCAGCTGCGGAATCCACAGAGCGCGAGATTCCCTTGGATTGGAGAGGGCAGCCCGTCTGCAGGCAACTGGGAAAAGCGAGGTGGACGTGCTGCCTGCAGTCCCTATGGTATAGACACTTTGGGAAGAGGGTGCAGGCTGCTGTGTTCTCCGTGGGGAGCACACCAGAGGCTTCTTGTCCACATTCTGAGTCTAGTCTCTAGGGCAGCCTGGCATTAGCATGGTTCAGTCAGCTCCCCAGGTGACTCTAGGGTACAGCCGGGGTCCATAGCCCTGGAACTAGACTTGAAGGCAGTTCTGAGACGTGTTTGCACAGGACTCTTACCGCGTGTGACCGTAGTAGCAGCCCCTGCCAGGCCTCCGGGTGGGAGGGGGAGAGAGGCTCTTGGATTGGAGACTCCCAAGCGTAGGGCACAGTGGCAGATCATGCAAGAAGGCTGTGGACATGGGGAGGGAGGACATCTTGCCAGGAGGGCAAACACTCGTCTGCTTTCTGCCTCTGTGCATTTGTTCGTTCTGAATATTGCATGTGAATGAAATCCTATGCCATGTGGCTTCCCTCTTGTGACTGGCTTCTTTCGCTCAGCATCATATTCTCAAGGTCATCCATGCTGTACCCCGTGTCAGTACTTCATTCCTTTTCATGGCTCAATAGTATTCCACTGTATGGATATGCCACATTGTGTGTGTCCATTCATCCGTTGATGGACGTTTTAGTTGTTTTCACCTTTTGGCCGTTTTAAATAGAACTGCTGTGAACATCAGTGTACAAGTTTTTGTTTGAACACCTGTTTTTTCAGTTCTTTCGTGTGTAGACAGGTAGTCCCTGACTTAAGATTTTTTGACTTTACAATGGAGGGAAAGCACTACACACTCAGTAGAAACCGTACTTTTGAGTACCCATGTAACCATTCTGTTTTTCACTTTCAATAAATTACATGTGATATTCAACACTTTATTATAAAGTAGGTTTTATGTTAGATTGTTTTGCCCAACTATAGGCTAATAAAGTGCTCTGAGCATGTTTAAGGTAGGCTAGACTAAGCTATGATGTTTGGTAGGTTAGTTGTATTAAATGCATATTTTACTTACGACATTTTCAGCATATGGTGGGTTATCGGTAGGTAACCCCACTGTAAGCTGAGCAGCACCTGCGTTTAGGAGTGGAATTGTGGGTCATATGGGAATTCTATGTTTAACTGATTGAGAAACTGCCAAAGTGTTTTCTATAGCAGCTGCAGCATTTTACAGTTCCACCAACAACCCATGAGGGTTCCGATTCCTCCACATCCTCTACAACACTTATTTTATTTTAGTTTCGTGGTCATGCTAGTGGCTGTGAGGTGGCATGTGATGGTGTTTTTGATTTGCATTTTACTAATGAATCTAGGATGTCTTTCCATTTATTTGTGTTTTAAAAAAAGTTTCAACATTTGATAATTTTCAGTATACAAGACTTGCACTTCTTTGACTAAAATTATTCCGAAGTATTTTTGATTCTATTGTAAATGAAATAGTTTTCCTACTTTTGCTTATTGCTAGTGTGTTTCCTCTTCAGGCTTTTTATTGCTGGCATATGAAATCGGTGCAACTGATTTTTGATGAGTTGATTTTGTATCCTGCAACACTGCTGAATTTGTCTATTAGCTCTAACTGTGGGTGTGTTCTTGTATTTTCTACATATAAGGGCATATGATATGTAAGCAAAGATAGTTTTATTTCTTCCTTTACAATTTGGATGCCTTTTACTTATTTTTCTTGCCTGATTGCTCTGGCTGGAACTTCCTATAAAATGTTGCAAAAGAGGGCATACTTGTCTGGTTCCTGCTCTTAAGGGAGAAAGGGTGCAGTCTTGTCATTGAGTATGATGTCAGCTGCAGATTTCTCATACATACTTTTTATCATGTTGGGGAAGTTCTGTTTCTAGTTTATTGAGTTAATTTTTCATCAACAGATACTGTATTTTGTGAGTTCCTTTTTTGGTATCAATTGATCATTTTTTTCCTCTTCATTCTGTTAATGTGATGTATTGCATTAACTTTTGTATATTGAATGACTGTTGCGTTTCTGGGATAAATCCCACTTGATCATGATGTGTAATCCCTTAAATGCTCCTGGATTCAGTTTGCTAGCATTGTGTTAAAGATTTTTGCATATATATTCATAGGGGATATTGTTCTGTAGTTTTATTTTCTTGTGATGTCTTTGCCTGGCTTTGTAATGATGACCTCATAGAAAGAGAAGTTTCCTCCTCTCCTATTTTTGGAAGAGTTTTAGAAGGACTGGTGTTGATTCTTCGTTAAATAGTTGGTAGGATTCCTAGAAAAGCTATCTGATCGTGGGCTTTTCTTTGCTGGAAAGTTTTGATCACTGATTCAACCTCGTTGCTTGCTCTAGATCTGTACAGATTTTCCATTTTCTTTGTGAGTCAGTTCCTTGCATACGTCTTTCCAGGGAAACTCCTGTCAGGTTGAAACCAACAAACGTGATTCCTTGGGTGTGAGATCCACTCTGCTCTTTCTGGAAATGTCCACGTGGAAACTCGGCCTGCTGTACTCAAGACGGCTGCTGTGCTGTGTCGCGGGGCAGAGCTACTACAAGCTGAAGTCCTGCAGTGTTCTCCTGCCCGGTTTCAGTGGCACACATTCCTTGGTTATAACCCTGTGACTGTCTTTCAGCATGCTGTAAGGTTGATTCTGCCAGCTTTTGTCAAGTTTTCAGCATTTCTTAGGAGGAACACCTCAGAGGTCCCTGCCTCACCACTTTTGCTGATATCACACCTATTAAGTAAACTTTTCTTACATACTCGTGGTTTTATGAAACGATACTTCTTTTACTGTGGAGTTTAAAGATTCTCATCATTTTCTTCTCTCACCTGACCCTCTGATGTCCCATTCACCGCGGGCTTCTGTGTCTGGATCACACCAGCCATGTCCTTCTGTTATGACTTGGTTTACTAGTTTTTGACTTCCTTTCTGACAGAACTGGGGAATCTTTAGGGGGGATGGTCTCCCAGATTTGAGTCTTATAAATAATGTTTCTTTGTGTGTGTGCATTTCCAAATAAATGCAACTGAGGCAGGGCGTGTCTTTCACATTTTATTTCTCTGTTGTCTTATTTTTATGTGTCCATGTTCATCTCCCTGCTCTCCTCTCCCACTGTCTGAGACCTCACTGTGTGGCCCTGCCTGCCTTGGACGGTGGTTTGCTGTCAGGTAGCTGCTGTGTAAGGACCCACAGCACTCACACCTAATGGTTGTTCCTGTGTCTACAGCAACCAGCAGATGCTCTGGAGGCTCCATGTGGTGCTGCCCCGGGCTGCCGTGCGGCTGACTGTGCTTAATCTCGGGTGATTTAGTGCTGGAGAAAACAACAGGCAGGCCAGCCACTGAAAAATAGACGTGCTTATCAAATACGTGTTTTCTTGGTCTGCAAGTTGAATTACGGAGTTTTCAGAACAGGAAGGGCAGGACCTTTGAGATGACTTGCTCAATGTCTTCGTTTTACAAAATTAGGGAATTAAATTCACAAAAATCCATCAAGCAGCAGCTCTCTCCCTCCCAGGAGAGCATCCCCCCTGCAGCCCCACATAATTGCCAGGATCTCCATCCACACGGTCTTCTCCTTGGGTTTTCACTAGACCTGGTCTGGCAGCTGAGTTTGTAGATTCCTGCATGGCGCAGTCAAAGGAAACTGAGAAGGGGCCTCGTTCTCTAATGTGTTTTCCTGGCACACATCCCCAGTCACTGAACCCTACCCCATGGACTCCTCTAGACAGGCAGCCATTGGGGTGAGAGAGAAGATCTCCTCTGGAACGGGTGCTCACTCAGAGAGTGCCTGAGCATTGTGTCCCTGGCACCTGGGGCTTGAAGCCAGCGAGGAAAGGAGTGTAAAATGAGAAGGGAACAGACCAATGTCACATGTGGCTGGGTTGGTGAGGTGGAGGCAGGAAAGCTGTGATGAAGTGGAGGGCTGTAGCCAGGCTGATTCAGCCACAGTCTGGCTCTGACACTTACTGTGTGACAGTGGGCAGACCCTCACATGCCCTCTTCCTTGGTTTTCCCGTCTGTGCAATGGTGATGATGATGATAATAGTCAGGAGTCCTGAGAAAAGTGTATGAAGCACTGAACAGTCCACTGGTGCTCTCTGAGAGTCAGCTGTCACGACATTGTAAGTACTATTTGTTATGGGCTGCTAAGCCTTGTGGCTCCCTGCTGGAGTCAAACACTCTGCTGTTCATATACACAAGGTCCCGTCCTGAGTGTGCATTCTCTTGACCTCTAATGTTGATCCTCTATTGGACATACAGAAAGATGATCCATGGTCATAGCTGTGATGTTTTTGTAAAAAGAAAGGCCCTTAAAATTTTTATTTTTAAAAATTTTAGAAAAATAACGGGCTGGAAAATTTTGGCCACAATATTTGGGCACTCAAGATAGAAACCCAATTTCCAGTGTGGTGGATGCTCTGTAAGTCAGAGAGTGACATAAAGAGCCCCCAAAAAGAAACTTCAGAAGGCATTGACACTATTGCACCTTTTTAAATATCGAGGTCACTTCAGCGTGTAAATGGCTTCATGCCATACTTCATGCTGGGAGGCACACAGCACAGTGGCTCACGGTTTGGTCAGAATACCCAGTTTCAAAGCCAGTGCTGTGGGACACCTTCTCAGCCCCATGACCCTGCACTTAAAAACTAAAGATGGTAATAGCAGTATTAGTCCTCCTGCCACTGTTCTGACACCTGGCGTTGGTTTTATGCATGCAGATCACACTGCACAGTCTTTGGCACATGGGAGACACACAATTACCTGTAGTGGCTGTGAGTGTTTACTCCATACAGCCCACAGACCTGTATTAAGCTGGCTGCTTCCACGAGTCCCATCCTGGGTTCTGTGCCAAGGACTCAGTGCCTTTTCCATTTTAGAGTGAAGGCCGCAGCAGTCAAGCCTTCAGAAGCTGCAGAGGTGAGCATTATTTCCTCATTACTCCTTTGGAGACCAGGGTCCAGAAAGCCTGAGGGCATCGTCCAAGGCATTTGGGGTGATGAGGGTTTCCAGATGAGGACTTTCAGGCTCTGCAGCTTTTTATTGCACCAGCTGCCTTCTTAAAAAGTTGTCTGCCTCCATATTTGCAGTGTGCTTAGTCTAGAAAGCAGCGTCTCCCAGTCTCAGCCCCAGATAATAGATGATCTTGGTTTAATGTGTTTGGAATGTGGCCGTACAGATGGGATTGACCTTCCTGGATTCTAAGAAAAGCTTCTGGGCCTAAGGAGGCCCAGATTCCTGGGACTCAGGAAACGTAAGTAGAGGGAAGCAGTTCTGCAGGGAACAGGGAGAGCCTTCCCTCGATGGAACTGGGCCTGAGAGCAGTTATGTCACGTTGTGTTTATGCTGCACTCAAAATATTTTTTTTTCTGGTTACAGAAAGATATTTATTGTTGAAATTTAAAAATATAGAAAAGCACAAAGAAGAAAAAATCCTAGATATTACCATTTACATTTCAGTACATAGTTTTCCCAATATATGCATTATGACAACACACATAGGCAAAATTTACACAGAAAATAGTGTTTTTCTAGCCTATTTTATATATAAGACACATCACAATTATCTGTGTCTACACCATAGTTTCTTTTCTTTACAGCTATGCCTCAAAGTTCTGCCTCAGTCTCTAAGCCTAATACGCTCTCCACCCTCTGAGAGGCAGCATCTCTGCAATTGAACAGGGCTGGATTGTCACCACATTGATGTCTCCCATTGTCAGTTTTCTAAAAAAATCACATTTCAGTAACAAATTCCACAAGGACTTTGGATTTAGACCGTCTTGTCACGGTCTTGTCAGCAGCGAACAGCTCAGGCCCCTGTGTGGCTGATTCTTGGCAAACTCTGTTGAATGAAGGCATTTATATGGTTGTTTTGGCAAAAGTGCCTGGATTACAGAACTTCACTGTGGTATAAGAATTGGTAACTGCATATGCAGACACACACATGCTTCTGTGATGATAAAGGAGAGTTCGGGAAATCAAGACACACCCCATCTACTTTCTTGAGACAGGCGTGGGAAACACACGGTTTCTCATCACAGTGATTTCCCGTGGGTAGGTCTCCGTCTCCATGTAGATGCTGGCGAATGTGCTGGAAGGTGTGGTATCTCACAGCGAACTTCTTCCTCGTGGCATCGCATGTGGTTGTCTCTCATAATTTAATTATTTGTAAAATTGTCCCACAATTTTTATAACCAAGTGTATACTCATCACTTTCTAGCAGAGAATGATGCCACAGCATGGGAGAGGAGACAAGTATCATCTGCTCCCCATTCTTTCACTAAACTTAGGTTTTTCTGTTTGGATGTTTTGCTTCAAGCAGAGAGACTGGGAATTTAGTGTCCTCCCAGCGGAGCGCAGGAGGAGAGGCCTGGTCTGGGAAGCACGTGCCTTCCTCCTGGCTCTGCCTCTTCTGACTTCCTCTTCCTCACCAACCCCAGTTTTCAGACATGGACGCCTGATCCCTTCTCTGCATGCAGAAACTGAGCTCCTCCTGGCTGCAGGATTTCCCTCAGGACCCTCCTTCCCTTCCTGGGCACCCGCGACCACTCTCCCATTTCCAGCAGTTCAGCCCAACCTGGATTATCGCATCTCATCAACAGCCACCATATGGTCAGCCTGGCAGGCTGCAGATCCTTGCATTCGGAAATGCTCCAATTCATCACGTACAGTTCCCAACAAAATATAGCCAGTCAGCTCATACTAACTCATGACAAATTGTTCTTTCGTGATTCACAGTGGGCACCATCACACAGAGCCGGCTTCTGGTTTCCGCGTGTCTTTTCCTCGTGTTTGTCATTTAGCTTAGCAAATATTTATTGAGCACAACTGCGTAGGGGCTCCAGGCTCAGCACTGCTGAGCATCCTGAGTGGAATCAGAGCAAGTCTCCGCCGCTCAGGAGCATGTAGTGCAGTAAAGGGGTGAAACATGTCCACAGACAGCTGGGCAGCCAGATGAATCATTGTACCTCTGCTGTGTTTTGCAGATCAGAGACAACTGTATCTTCCAGCAGAGAGATGATTCGCTAATTGCTCACGTTTGTTTGTGCTCACAGCTCATTCATCTTTGGACTTTGAAGCCAGGTCTGCTGAGCTGGAAACTCAAATTGTCTTAGGACAAGGATATCTGCACAAGTCATGAAATTGGAACCAGCATTTACCTTCTCATTGTCAGTAGCTCTGTGTACACATTTCATTTTTGTATCTTCCGGGAGGGACCAATAGCTATAAGATACTAACTCCTGTTTGCATGTTTTTCAAATCTGGAACCAGTTTCCAATAATTAATAAATTCACACTGGGTCAGAAAAGGGACAAGTTTTGGATCCTGTCCACCTTCTTTTTGTACTTGTTACTGTTGTTCTATTGCTGTAAGTGTCCAACTCTACATGAAAGCACTTGGGAACCACACAAATGTGTTTCTTTTCTTTTTCTTTTCTTTTTTCTTTTTTTTTTGAGAACGAGTCTCACTCTGTTGCTCAAGACTGGAGTCCAGTGGCCCGATCTCGGCTCACTGCAACCTCTTCCTTCTGGGTTCAAGCAATACTCCTGCCTCAGCCTCCCAAGTAGCTGGGATTAAAGGAACGTGCCACCATACCTGGCTATTTTTTTTTTTTTTTTGTATTTTTAGTAGGGACAGGGTTTCACCGTGTTTGTCAGGCCGGTCTCAGACTCCTGACCTCAGGTGATCCTCCTTGCTTTGGCCTCCCAAAGTGCTGGGGTTACAGGTGTGAGCCACCGCGCCTGACCTTGAATGCGTTTCTAGTGTCAGTTCCTTCTACCAGACTTTGAGCTCTGGTGGGCAGATACTTGGAGATGCTGTCCTGCCGCCTGGCACGTAAGAAATGGAAGGGCAGAGCCAGCTGCCCAGAAAGGCTGCAGATGCTTTAAGGCAAGAGTGTGGGTTCCTGGGGACCCTGGGCACTTGGGGCTTAGAAAGACCGACTTGTTTCTCTGGGGTTAGGAAGAAAGAGTATCTTCTTTGTAGACACAGCTCACCTCATTCACAACTTTTCCTGAGGCATAGAAAAATTTTAGTTATTTTTACTTCTCTCCTTCCCTCCTTCCTTCCCTCCTTTCTTCCCTCCCTCCTTTACTTCCTTTCTTTTTTCTCTCTTTCTCTTTTTCTTTCTTTCTCCTTATCTCTCCTTCCTTTTGCCAACACCTCCCAATCATTTTTGTCTTTCAGGATTGCAGCTTTAATTATAATATTCTCTAAATTTTCTGTTCACCCTACTGCAGAGATACTTAACTGGCGTGACTGTCTCCCACCCACCCGGTCCCCACTGTGAAGACTTAGGCAGTGACTGGAGGTGTTCTGCTGCTGCAGCCTTGGGGAGGTGTGCTACTGGCAGCGGGTGGGTCAGGGTCAGGCAGGCCACTCAGCAGCCTCAATATGCAGGGAAGGTCCCTCCCTAAGGAATTATCTGGCCCAAAATGTCGTACTGTCAAGGATCTGAGAAATGCTGCCCTGGAGAATAAGGATATCCACGACAAATTGCATTATGATAACATTGTGAGCCTGCTGTCATTATTAGCTAATTTTTTTCTTCTTGAATCTATTATCCTTTTTTTTTTTTTAAATCAGATGTGTTATAAGAAGAGAAGGAATTAAAAGAAAAAAGAAAGAAACTGTAGCCACAAAGTCCTGGGTAACTTACAGAAAGAGTTAGGCCTGAATGATTTGGAGTTATCACAATTTTAGTATTTTAAATTTTTGTTAATATGCTCTGAAAACACAGGAAGAGAAGATTCAGTCTTTTAAAAAATACTGAATGTTGGCCAGGCGTGGTGGCTTATGTCTGTAATGCCAGCACTTTGAGAGGCCAAGGCGAGTGGATCACCTGAAGTCAGGAGTTCAAGACCAGCCTGACCAACATGGTGAAACACTATCTCTACTAAAAATACAAAAATTAGCCAGGCATGGTGACAGGCGCCTGTAGTCCTAGCTACTCAGGAGGAGACGGGAGAATTGCTTGACCCTGGGAGGCAGAGGTTGCGGTGAGCTGAGAGTGCACCACTGCGCTCCAGCCTGTGTGGCAGACAGAGACTCTGTCTCAAAACACAAAACAAAACCACACACACACACACACAACACCGAATGTCAATATCTCAGGACCTAATTTTGAAGATATGTTCTCCTTTTTTTAAAGCCAACTTGGGCATTAGGAAGAGGAAATATTTTGTTAGTTTTTAAAGTTGTCATCAAGATTATTTTAAAAGGAGTTTGAGCCTGCCCTAAACCTGTTCCAGGATTTAGTACTAAAAGTCTCCTAAGTCCGGTAGGACAAGCAAAGTCTCTATTTGTTCAAGTAAATTAGAAATTCTTGCAGAATTCATATGTGGCAAATTACCATATGGGAAATGACAAAAAGAAATGATTTAAGAAACGTAAAAATCCTCCATATACTAGATAAAATGTGTCATACTTTTATCTAGTGTGGCACAGAGTCTTCTAGTGCCAGTCAAGATGGAGCTGCCCCTTTGCTCTTGGTTTCCTCTTAGGACCAAAAGTCCCTGGTCATGACGAAACAAGCCAGCACAGGAAAAGAAGGCGGATTGCCTGGGGACCTTGGGACGTAAGGGACAACATAGAATGAGTTAGCCCCAGTCCCATATATGTCCAAAGTGCCAAGGATGTGATCAAAACTCACTTGACAAACAGCAGAACAGGAAAGACACCCTTGAATAAGAGAATGAAATGAGTTTTGACAACAGCAAGATGAATGATGTTGATTATCAGGCAAAATACGTAGTATGCAGAGAAAATACTTAGACAATAACATCTAAGTAATGAGGACGGTGAAAGGATCTAAATGGAAGTAGGTTTTCTACGCTTCACTCAAAGTGCTAAGCCACTCTGATGACAGTAGACTGTGGTAAGTTGTTGCGTTACTTGCTTGGGCTGCCATAACCAAGTACCACAGACTGGGCACTTTATTTTCTCACTGTCCTGGAGGCTGGAAGTCCAAGATCATCAGATTTGGTGCCTTCTGAGGCCTTTCTCCTTAGCTCGTAGCTGGCTGTTGTCTTCTTGTGTCTTCGCGTAGTTTCCCCTGTTTGTTTGTGCCTGTGTTCAGATTTTCTCTTCTTACAATTTTTCTTTTCATATTAGATTAGAACCTACCCTAGTGGCCTCATTTTAACATCATCACCTCTTTAAAGACCCAATTTCCAAATCCAGTGACATTCTAAAGTGCTGGGGGTAGGACTTCAACATTTGAATTTTGGAGTCCCTACCATTTATGTGTTCATATTGTAATATCCAGAGCAACCACACAGAAAACTGTACAGTCGTATAGTAAAAACACTGTAGATAAAACAAAAAATCCCATAAAATGTTTAAGAATCCCTGGAAAGATAAGAGAAATAGAAGAATGAGAAACAAAGGGGAAGAAGACAGAAAAAACACCAGCCATCAATATGAGCAATGAAACCTGGTGTATCACTATAGATTCTACAGCCACTAAAGGGATACTTTGAGAATACTGGGATACTTTCAACTTATACATTTGATACTATTCTAAAAGTCAGAATTGGCCAGGCACGGTGGCTGATGTCTGTAATCCCAGCACTTTGGGAGGCTGAAGCGGGCAGATCATGAAATCAAGAGTCCGAGACCAGCCTGGTTAACAGGGTGAACCCCCGTCTCTGCTAAAAATAAAAAAAAAATTAGCTGGCTGTGGTGATGCGTGCCTGTAGTCTCAGCTAGTGGGGGGAATAGCTTGAACCCAGAAAGTGGAGGTTGGAGTGAACTGAGATTGTGCTACTGCACTCCAGCCTGGGTGACAGAGCAAGACCCTGTCTCAGAGAGGGAAAAAAAAAAAAAAAGTCAGAATTAATGAACCAGTTTTTAAAAATCCACTATCCCCCCCCTCAAAAAAAGAAGTAGAAACCTGAATATTCTTATAACAATTAAGTAATTGAATTAGTAATTAATGTTCCCAAAAAAGAAATCTTGAGTTTTATATGGTATAACTAGAGAATTTTCCCAGTCAGCTAAAGAAGAATTAACACCAGTTTTACAAAATCTCTTCTAGAAAGCAGAAGAAACATTCCCCATCATTTTCTTATGAAGCTAATATTACCTGATACCAAAACCAGATAAAGAGAGTATAAAAAGGAAAAACAGCAGAGCAGTTTCTTTCGTGAACTTACATCCAAAAATTCTCAACAAATATTAGCAAATAGAATCCTGCAAAGTATAAAAGAATTACACGTCATGACCAGGTGGGATTTATTTCTGATATAGAAGGTTGATTCAGCTTTCAAAATCCATCTGTGTGATCCACCATATTACAAGCAAAAGAAAAAAAAGTCATACGATTATAGCATTTGATGCAAAAATGTGTTTGACAAAATGTAATACTTATTCATGATAAAGAAAAAAAAACTGTCAGCAAACTAAGAATAGGGGAAAACTTCCTCAGCTTGATACTAAGCATCTACAAAAGGCACACAGACTACAGCCAGCATCAAACTTGATGTGAAAGACTGAGGACCGGGAACAAGGTGGGGATGTGTGGTTTCACTGTTGCTTTCCATGTCGCAGTGGAAGTCCCAGCACCTGCATGTGGCGAGAAGAAGCAATAAAAAGCATGTAAATTGGCAAGAGTAAAATAAGTGTCCCGATTTACAGATAACCTGATTGTGTACATGAAAATCACAAGGAATCTACCAGATACTCCTAGGACTCATGAGCTCAGCAAGGTCTCTGGATAAAAGATTATCACCCAAATTCAGTTGCATTTGTATATAATAACAAAAATCATGTGAAAACCAAAATTAAAAAGTTATTATAGTTGCTTCAAAAAATGAAATACTTAAGCATAAATCTAACAAATAGGTACAGAATCTATTAATATATGCTGAAAATTATAAAATGCAAATGAAAGAAAGCAGAGAAGCCCTAGGTAAATGGAGAGATATATTTGTTCATGGATTGGAAGATTTAACATAGTGAAGATGTCCATTTTTCCTTACTTGATCTGCAGGTTTAATGCAATTCCTACCAAAATCCAGACAAGCTTATTTGAAAATTTTCACAGAACAGTACAAGACCTAGAATAGCTGAAACAATTTTGAAAAAGAAGAATGAAATTGGAAGAATTAGTGTGCCTGATTTCAAGCTATATTATATAGCTACATAATCAAGACAGTGTGGTGTATGGCAGAGGAATAGACATAGATCTGAATGGAGAATCTGGAAATAAACCCATGCAGTTACATCAACCTGTTTTCTGACAAAAGTGCACGAGTAATTCAATGGAGGAAGAACGCACTGGAACAACTGGGCTTCCACAGACAAAACAAAAACAAAACAACACCCTAGACCAGGGTGTCCAATCTCGGCTTCCCTGGGCCACACTGGAAGACCACACACTGTCTTAGACCACACATTAAATGCACTAACAGTAACGATAACAGACGAGCTAAAAAAAATATGAAAAAAATCTCATAATGTTTTAAGAAAGTTTATGAATTTGTGTTGGGCTGCGTTCAAAACCATCATGGGCTGCATGCGGCCTATGGGCCGCCAGTGGGACAAGCTTGCCCGAGACTTTAACCTCACACCCTATACAAAAATCAACCAAAAATGAAATGTAAAAGATGTACCGTGTCTGACTTCTCTACATCCACGTGACCCAAGCCATGCCATCATGGACCCCCTGATGTGGGATGTCTTCCAAAGTGGATCAGCAGTCCTGAGCTCTGTGTGTCAGCACGGCCTGGGAGTCCCACGATACACATGGGCGGCTGCCAACGTTAGGAGCTGGGAGAGCCAGTCAATTCATTTCGGTCTTAAGAACATAAAATTCTGAAAATTGCCGTGTTCTACACAGTTTTAGAAATGAATTTGGTTTCTGTTGACTTGCTGCTTTCTTTGAGGATTTGGAAATAACTAACCAGGATTTCCATGAGGGAGGTAGAAACTCAAACTGGGCTCTGAAAGCTGATTAGGAGGCCTCTTCCTTCTGAGGAGAGGGGTTCAGATAATGCCTGGGCTCCATGATAACAATAATAATAACAGGTCATAATACTAATATTACATTTTTATATAATCGTGCTTGGTGATAACCTCTGTGCTTTTGGCTCAGTGGGAGGGAGGATTTTCTATTATAGTCATGGGGACTGCATTTGTTACTTAAAGTCTATTAGGTAAACGTATGGAATCTTTGGCTGAAGGTTATTCCGTGGTCACGTAACTATAAAGAAGCTGCTTTCTTCACTATGTGCTTCAGAAATATGATGCTATGGGTTGAATTAGTATTTCCACCATACAACTATGAGCTTACTTCTTCTAATAAAAGTACTAAGAAGTAATAGATTTTAATACCCACTAAATGTCATATGTGTGGTTAATATCTTATTTATTGACATAAGTATATAATTTGTATGTGTTGGTACTTTGTCTTCCGTAGTACTCCCCCAAGTACTACCTGCATTAAAAACTAACCATGTCTTAAATATTGAAAACTCCAGGAAGAACCAATAAAACCGCCACTAATAAAAATGATGTAGCTCTATTTCTAATGAATACTTTGTTTAATTGTTTTGGATTGTTACCCTGTAAAAAGTTTAACATGGGGATTATGCCTTCAGCGTTCAGGTTTGTGAATTATGAAACTAGTCTTAGTCATAATCTTTCTTAGTTCTCAGATTTAACAGGTATTGTGATCTGTATGAAATTGATGCTGGAGCAACACACTCCACCATGCTCCGCAGGTGCTCTTGGAAGGTTCTGGGCCTGCCCAGAAGCCTTACCTCTTCTTTGATGTATACATATTTTCCCTGTACTGACAACCCACTCCTCAGGAATGGCTCCCTATTTTGTTCAGGTGTTAGTAATGTTGAAAAGGTAAACCCTTTGCAGTTGGATGCTCAAGTAAATGCCACTTCCCAGGCACAGTTAAAGTAGGAGTGTCTGAACTGTGGACCTCTGGGCATCCCCGCAGCAAGTCCACTCAGGGTCCATAGCAGGTCCAGCTAGGGTGGCCAGCCTGCTGGCTCCAGACCGTACAGGGTTGGCCCCTGCAGCTGCAGGGAGTCAGAAGCAACAGAACCACCTTTATAAATGCCAAAGCTTGGTTAGGGAGCATGGAGAAGAGAAAAGCAAAATTAATCCCTCCCCTTTCCCTTTAAGTGGTTTTTTTTCCCTTTTAAGATTACAAACATTTTACACGTCCATTGTAACAAGCATACCATACAGTGGTCTATTAAAGACAGTGAATTTACCTTTCCATTCCTTGTTCTCTCTCACCCACCCAAGGTGACTGATATCAATAGCTTGGGGTGTATCCACCCACAGTTTTCTAGCTGCTCTTATAAATGCCTTCAACTATAGAATTATACACCTTTTAAATGACTGCCTTCTAAATGCTCTTTTGACGTATCTGTTTCCTATGGTGAGGATTTTCTTTAATAGTTAGTGGGAAGATAAATAAGCCCTTGTATTAATGAACAAAAGGCTGACCCAGCCAGAACTCTATGGAACTGTGCTGCTCAATATTTGGAAATTACCAAGGTGAGGTGGTTTCATTGTACCTTACTTGTTTATCGAGGTCATAGAAAATGAAACGTCCCTTGCCTTTTAGTGTTTCAAGAAGAGAAAATTTACTCTTAATGACATGTGAAGTCACTTAAAAAATATTAGCTTCTATTTTTAGGATGTTTAGCTATTCTACCTCAAAACAATTTCACTAATTTTATTTCTATTTCACATTTTCTCATTTCTGCTCATGGCAATTGGCTGAATCAGTGGTACCAGCCAGGACAGATGAATTTAAATCGCCCAAGTGCTGTTGCCTTCCAGAGGCGTGGCATGGGTCAGTCACGGCCAAAGTGGTGCTGTGATTTTGAGTATGAATGTAGATGCTACCTATCCAGTCTTAGTAGGATGTGGACTTTAAGATTTTGTGTTTGTTTATTGGTTGGTTGGTTATAGTTTTGTGTATGGATTTTAATGAAACTATTCTCTCATTCACTCACTCCCAAGGAAACACTGTTATGTGGTATGTCTAGTGGCATGCTATGCATTTGTTCCACAGACACCAACGAGGCATGGTTTAGGTTGCCTGGCTTCAGTGGGTGTCCTGCTCATAACTTTTTCTTTTGCCTCATGATACTTTAAATGAGCTGATCTGCCTAGGTAGGAACAAAAGCCCCAGGTGCTGTTCGTTTCCTTAGTTGAATCAAAGACAGACTGCAGTGCACTGAAATACAACTGCCTGGGATCACACAAGACAGAGAAAGCCGTGGTAACAAATCAGAGAATTTCCCTCCACTGTTGTCTACATGGAACTATACATTTTTCAAACCTTTTAAAAGAACTGGGAGAACCAGAGGAAACAGATAGAATAATTTGATATTAAATGGCAGACATAAGCCCTAATATGTCAATAATCACTTTCAGTGTAAATAATCAAAATACACCAATCAAAAAGTAGAGATTGGCAGAGTGGATTAAAACATTTAAAAAATTTCAAAGGACAACTATATGCTGTTTACAAGAAGCCCACTAAAAGTTAAATTATATAGGTAGGTTGAAAGTAAAAGAATGGAAAAAGATATGCCATGTAAATATTAATTAAAATTTTAAAAATAGGAGAGGCTATGGTAATATTCAATGATGTGAAATTCAGAGTAAAGAAACTATTAGAGATGAAGAGGAACGTTACATAATGATAAAAGGATCGATTCACCAGGAAGACACAATGATCCTAAATGTGTATACATCAAGCAACAGAGCCTCAAAATACATGAAGCAAAAACTGAGGAAACTGAAAGAAGAAATTTATAAATATATAATTATAGGTGGTAAAGGTATAGTAGTGTATGCTTGACAATTCTACAGAATTGTCAAGCAGATTTGATCAGCCAATCATCCAACAAGATCTAGGTTACATGTATGTAATACTCCACCCAGCAACAGCAGAATACACATTTTTCAAGTGCTTATAGAATGTTCATTGAGATATACTGTATCTTGGGTCACAAAACAAGTCTTGGAAAATTTAAGGTAACTGAAATCATAAAGAATTTGTTCTGCAGCTATCATGTAATCAGACTAGAAATCATTAACAAGAATGTTTTAGGATGGCGGTTATCAAAAAGCCAAAATACAACAAATATTGGTGGGGGTATGGAGAAAAGGGAACCTTGTACACTGTGGGTGAAATGTACATTGGTGCAGTCATTATGGAAAGCAGTATGCTGATTTTTAACAAAATTAAAAATAGAATTACTATATGACCTCTCTTCTGGGACAAAATGAAATCACCACTTTATAATATATATCTGCTTTCCCATGCTCGTTATAGCGTATTCACAATAGACAAGATATGGAAACCTTGGTGTCTGTGGATGGACAAATGGATAAATAAACTGGGCTGCATATATACAATGGACTATTACTCAGACTTTAAAAAAGAGATCCTGCCTTTTGCCACAATGTTGAACCCGGAGGTTCACAAGTTTGCATGATCTCACTTATATGTGCAATGTATAAAATCAGTCAACTATACAGAAATAGAAAATAAAGCAATGGTTACCAGTGGTGGGTCCTGAGGAGGAAATAGGGATGTGTATGTCAGAGGATACAAAGTAGAAATATGTAGGATGAACAAGTTTGTAGACATCTAGTGCATAACATGAGATAATAAAATTGTACTGTGTTTGGCATTCCTTGGAAATGAGTAGATTTTAGCTGCTCTTGCTACAAAAACAAAACAAAGGGTAATTATGTAAGATGATAGATTTGTTAATTTGCTTTACTATAATAACCATTTTATTATCTATATGTATCCCATAACATCGCATTATATATATTAAGTGTATACAATAAAATTATTTTAAAAATATGCTGAGCAGTCCTGCAGGAAAGAAAGGAAAAAAAGAAGGAATGAAGGGAAGAAAGAAATAAGGAAAGATTTCAAAGGTATCTAAGTTCTTAACTTCCAGAAAATAGAAAAAGCAAGATGAATCCAAAGCAGGCAGAAGGAAGACAATACTAAAGATATGAGCAGAAACTAATGCAAGTGAAAATAGAACCATAGAGAAAATAAATGAAACAAAAAGCTGGATCTTCAAAAAGTCAATACAATTGATAAGGTTTAGCAGGACTGACAAAAATGAAAGGAGAGATGATGCAAATCACCATTATTGGAATAAGATGAGGGATATCACTATAGGTCTGCAGCTACTGAAAAAATAAAAGGGGAACTTTTATTTTTTTTTTTGAAGAAAAAAAAAGAAATTTTTTTTCTTCAGACTACTGAGTTCATGAGCATAAAATTACTCAGTGTTCCCCTTTTGAGGCTAGTGCCTCAAAAACTGCCAACTACCAAAACTCTATCAGGGTTCAATAAACAATCTAGCTCTATAGTCTTTAAAGGAATTTAATTTATAATTGTAGTAGCCTGCCAAGGAAGTATCCTGGCCTAGATAGTGTCACAAAACAATTCCATACAGTCTCTTCAATTTTACACATTCCTTTTAGAAACGAGAACTAGAACTAGCTAGGCTTTCCAGTAAGATACTGGAGAGAGGTAGAGAAAAAAATCATCCTCGCCATATTCTTAGTCTTAGGGGAAAAGCTTTCAGTCTCTTACCATTAAATATTCCTAGTCTTAGGGGAAAAGCTTTCAGTCTCTTACCATTAAATATGATGTTAGGTGTAGGATTTTGATATATTACTTTTATTATATTGAGAAGTTTCCCTGTATTTCTGGTTTCTTGAGGTGATCTTCATGAATAAGTGTTCAGTGTTGTCAAGGGGCTTGTCGGCATCAGTGGGTAGAATCATATGGTTTTTCTTATTTGACTTATTCATATGGTGATTTACACTGATAGATTTATAAATATTGAACCAGCTATGCATTTGGGGAACGAACCCTCCTTGCTTGTGATGACATTTATGTATTCCTGGATTTAATATTTGTAATGATTTTGGCATGTATCTTTATGAAAAACATGGATCTCTAGTTTTCTTTTTTGTAGTATTTTTATTTTTATTTTTTTGGTATTAGGGTAATGCTGGCCTCACCAAATTAACTGGGAAAGTTCTGTCTCATTCATTTTTCTGGGACAGTTTATAGAGTGTTGGTATTATTTCTTCCTAATAGATGTTTAGTAGAATTTGCCAGTGAAATAATCTGGGCTTTGTTGTTTCTTTCTCTGTGGATGGCATTTAATCACTAATGCAATATCTTCAATAAGTATAATGCTGTTCAGGTTGACTATTTCCTATTGAGTGAGTTTTAGTAGTTTATGTCTTTGAAAGAATTGGTTCATTTCAACTAATTATTAAATTTGTTGATGTAGTTTTATCAACAACTTATCAAATTTGCATAGAATTTTATATAGTATTCCCTTATTCTTTTAATGTTTGTGAGTGATTAGTTATCACCCCTCTTTCATTTCTGATGTTTATAATTTATGTCTTCTTCATTTTTTTTCTTGGTTCAACTGGCAAGAAGTTCATCAATTTTATTGATCTTTTCAAAGAACTAGCTTTTGGTTATGCTGATTTTCTCTATTTTCTTTTCAATTTCATTGTTTTTTACTCTAATTTTTATCATCTCCTTTCATCTGCTTGTTTGAGGCCTAATTTTCTTTTCATTCTCTAGTTCTCTAAAGTAAGAGCTTAGGAATTTTGATTCTTTTCTAATACATTCGTTTAATGCTACCAGTTTTCCTCTCAGCATTGCTTTAATTTTGACTGACAAATTTTGATCTTTATTTTGTTTTTAATTAGTTCAAATTACTTTTAAATTTCTCCTGAGACTTATTCTGTGATTTATGGGTTATTGCAGAGTATGTTGTTTAATTTTGAAATATTAATTTGCCAGCTACCTATTAGTCATTTATTTTTATTTTAATTCCATCATAGACTGAGAATACACTTTGTATGATTTCTGTTCTTGTAAGTGTGTTAAGATGTACATTGTGGTCCGGTGCATGGTCTATTAAGATGTACATTATGGTCCAGTGCATGGTCTATTAAGATGTACATTATGGTCCAGTGCATGGTCTATTAAGATGTACATTATGGTCCAGTGCATGGTCTATTAAGATGTACATTATGGTCCAGTGCATGGTCTATTAAGATGTACATTATGATCCGGTGCATGGTCTGTTAAGATGTACATTGTGGTCCGGTGCGTGGTCTATTAAGATGTACATTGTGGTCCAGTGCATGGTCTATTAAGATGTACATTGTGGTCCGGTGCATGGTCTATTAAGATGTACATTATGGTCCAGTGCGTGGTCTGTTAAGATGTACATTGTGGTCCGGTGCGTGGTCTATTAAGATGTACATTATGGTCCGGTGCATGGTCTATTAAGATGTACATTGTGGTCCGGTGCATGGTCTATTAAGATGTACATTGTGGTCCAGTGCATGGTCTATTAAGATGTACATTATGGTCCAGTGCGTGGTCTGTTAAGATGTACATTGTGGTCCGGTGCATGGTCTATTAAGATGTACATTGTGGTCCGGTGCGTGGTCTATTAAGATGTACATTATGGTCCAGTGCATGGTCTGGTAAGATGTACATTATGGTCCGGTGCATGGTCTGGTAAGATGTACATTGTGGTCCGGTGCATGGTCTATTAAGATGTACATTATGGTCCGGTGCATGGTCTGTTAAGATGTACATTATGGTCCGGTGCATGGTCTGTTAAGATATACATTATGGTCCGGTGCATGGTCTGTTAAGATGTACATTATGGTCCGGTGCATGGTCTGTTAAGATGTACATTATGGTCCAGTGCATGGTCTATGCCGCTGAATGTTGCAGGAGACTTGGGAAGAGGGCTTGTTCTATGGTTGGATGGAGTATTCAGTAACTGTCAGTCAGATCAAATTGGTGGATAGTGCTCTCCAGGTCATTTATATCCTTACTGGTTTTCTGCCTGCTCTGTCTGTCAGGTTAGTGATGCAGTAAAATCTACCAAGAATAGTGGATTTCTCCTTTCATTACTATCAGTTTTTCCTTCATTTATTTTGATACCCTGGTATTTAGGTTTCTGCACATCTAAGATAATTCTGTCTCCTTGGAGAATTGACCCCTTCATTTTGGAAGCACAGTTTCACTGGATGTAGAATTTTAAGTTGGTGAGTTTTTTTTTCTTTGAACAATTTAAATATTTTCCTTCACTCTGTTCTTGCTTGCATAATTTCTGATGAGGCATCCACTGTAATTCCTAAGCTCATACTTCTGTGGATGTGGTGTTCCCCACCCCAACCCATCCGTGGCTTCTATCAAGATATTCCATTTGCCTTTGTTTTTTGCAGTTTGAGTATGATATGTTCAAGTGGGATATTTTTGGTATTTTTCCTGCTTGGTATTTGATGAGCTTTCTGGATCTGTGATTTGGTGTCTGTCACTACTTTTGGAAAGTTCTTACCATTATTACTTCAAATATTCCTTCTTCATTCTCTCTTTATTTTCCTACTGGTGTTCAGATGATGCATATGTTACATTAATATATGTATGATATTGCCTCATAGTTCTAGGGTGTTCTATTCCAGTTTTAATTTTTTTCTTTTTCCTCTTTCTGTTTCATTTTGTGAAGTTTCTATTTATTTATGTTAATGTTCACTGATTCTTTCCTCTTCTGTTCTGAGTCTACTCATGAACTTTTCAAAAGCATTCTTCATTTTGCTCATGCATGTGCTTTTTTAGTATGTGCTTTTGATTCATTTTTAGAATTTTCATTTTGCTTCTTTTGCTCCTATATGTCCTCTGCTTTTTCCCTGAGAGTCCTTAGCATAATCATAGTTACTTCAAATTCACTACTATTCCCAACATTTCTGTCATGTTTGATTCTGGTTCTGATGATGGTTTGTCCTTTCAGACTGTGCTTTTCTTGCCTGTTGATGTGCCTTGTACTTTCTTACTGAAATCCAGACATGATGTGTTGGGTAATAGGATCCAAGGTCAGCAGGCCTGTAGGGTGAGGTTTCTCACTAGACTGCTGGCAGTGGGCTTTGTTTCCTGTGTGCTGTGTCTGTAAGTAGCAGAAGTTCACAGCCTTCTGGTGTCCTCGCTTTTGTCTTCCCCTTTGGCTTTGGGTCTCTCCTAGTGCTGTTCTTTAGAGAGCGTCTACGCCTTGTGGCTTTCAGCTGGAACCGCTGCTGTAGTGGAGCTGCCTTGGTCCAGGGGCTGTGTATGGGGTGGAGGGAGCATTCTGTACTTTTCTGCTTAAATCTCTCTTGTCGCAAGTCTGCATCTCAGGGCTGTGATCTTCGTAAGTGTTTCTGTCTCTACTCCAGTGATAGTTTTACCTGCAACCTCCATTCCCCGGTGGGATGGATTTTCACAGTTCAGCTCTTGCAGAGTGATTTTCCCAGGAGAGTAGGCCTTTTCATGGAGAAGGTTCTGTGAATGTTTCACAGCAGTTACTTTCCTCACTCCTCGGCCAGGACCAAGAGGGGATCTATTTTGGATCCTTACCGTGAGAATCTGGTGGAACACTTGAAGAAAAGTTGTAAAGTGTAGGTTCTCCCTTAAGGCAGGGATGCACAGTGTTTTCTGACTCTCAAGCTAGTCCACAGTCAGCCTCCGGCAAGTCATCATTTCAATTCCCATCATTTTATGGCCCCTGTGGATTCTGCTCCAAGCAAGCAGATCTTTGCAGTGTCTCTCAGGATGAACCCATCTCTCCAGATTTTAGGGTGACAGTATTTTCCTGTGACTTCAGTTCTCTGATGGATTTAGAAAGGTCGTTGATTTTCAATTTATCCAGCTTTTTCTTGTTGTAAAGCAGGAGTGACCACATCCTAGCTCTCAATATATGTATGAGCAGATTCTGGATGCCCTCTTTAATTTCTTTTTTATTTTCCCCTTAACCATGTATCTTCAGCATTTACTTATTTCATTGATTTTTTTTTTTTTTTTTTTTTTTTTTTGATCTGGGGTCTCACTCTGTAGCCAGGCTGGAGTACAGTGGCACGATCTCGGTTCACTTCAACCTCCACCTCCCGGGTTCAAGCAATTCTCCTGCCTCAGCTTCTCGAGTAGCTGGGACTACAGGCGCCCCCCTCATCATACCCGCTAATTTTTGTATTTTCGGTAGAGATGGGATTTCACTATGTTGGCCAAGGCTGGTCTTGAACTCCTGAGCTCAAGTGATCTTCCCTCCTCGGCCTTCCAAAGTGCTGGGTTTACAGGTGTGTGCCACCGTGCCCAGCCACATTGATTACTTTTTAAAACACAATTTTGTGATGCCTTTATGTCCATTGTGTGGACACCCTATCAGTCAGTCAGCTAACCCCTTATGAGTGATTAACTTGCTAGTTTACAGCACTGTGGTTTGTTTACAGACTTTTTTGCCCATTGTATTATATTTACAGCTAGCAATCCCTTACAACATGGAAACTTTGTCCTTCAGTTCTAAGAATAAAGTCTAGAAATGTTTCTTTAATTTTCTGTAACACATTTCCTCTGATCTTCCTTTCTAGAATTCCTGCGATTCAGATAACTTCTGGAGGGAATCATTTATTTTGCGTGTATTTTCTCCACTACTTTTCAGCTCTGTTTTCCTAATCATTGGGCCTGTATTTCTTCAACTTCATCTTCCTTTCATTCTATTTGGACTATCTTATTTTTTTTTCCAACAGTTTTTTTTTTCTGAACTTTTTTGTCTCTTTACTGTGATAATGATTATCTCTTTGAGATCATTAATAATGATTTATTGTGTATTATTTCTCTGTACATTGTTTCTGTTTCCTCCAAGTTCCCCTTTCTTCCTGTTGTTTTGGTTTCTATTTTTGTGTTAATTTTTTCTTTTCAGTTCTCTAGTGACCCCCTTTCTGGTCTGGTCATAGACTTATTTGATAGCCATGTATGTGACAAGTGGATCCAAATCATGTCATGACATAGAATACCAAAGAAAGAGTTACTGGATGGTGAATGCAGAAACTGCAGTGGTGTATTGACCCAGGTGGAGGGCTGGGGGTGATGCTCTGGTCTTTGTCCATCAGGGCTTTCATGTCTGTAGAGGATATACGCTGTGGAGCTTAAAGGCCTCAGCACAGTCATTACACATTTTAGCAGAGTGCCCCTAACTTCTTCACTGGTCACCCAAGGACCCCAGCTTCCTGCTTTGAGCAATGGGTCTCTTCAGGTATTCACTTTTAAGCAAAAATAAGTTTTATTAAAAATTTAGGCCAGGTGCGGTGGCTCACGCCTGCAATTCCAGCGCTTTGGGAGGCTAAGACGGGCAGATCACAAGGTCAGGAGATCGAGACCATCCCGGCTAACACGGTGAAACTCCATCTCTACTAAAAAAAAATACAAAAAATTAGCTGGGCATTGTGGTGGGCGCCTGTAGTCCCAGCTACTCGGGAGGCTGAGTAGGAGAATGGCGTGAACTGAGGAGGCGGAGCTTGCAGTGAGCAGAGATCGCGCCACTGCACTCCAGCCTGGGCGACACAGCGAGACTCTGACTCAAAATAAATAAGTAAAAATTTGAAATCTGACCTAGAACATAACTTCCTACATGACTGAAGTATGCTAATCTCAGGTGGGGATGTGATACTTCTATAGGGATAAACCTAGGACTGCTTGATTGCCCGGATGCCCTTAGGTGTAATTTGTAGAGGAAAAGGTGGACAAATGCTTGAGTCTTTCCCCTTTACTTACCAGTTTGAGTGATGCTAGGGAACCAGCTCATTATTTTGCAAAAGTGACCAACATATTTAAAAAATACCTTTCTAAAGGCAAAGGATAAACATATTTGATAGATTTCAATCCATTGCATTTATTCTTACTAAACCTTATTCTTTCTTATCTTTGGCCAGTGGGCAGAAATTAAAATTTATTTCCAAGACCTTTAGATATACTTTCAATAATTTTTAATAGAGTATTTGCATTCTGTTGTAAAAGATGCTCTAGGCTTATCTTGTACACTCCTTGACTCAAACATAGAATGACCACTTATTCAAAGCTCCTTGGTTTCCTTTTCTACCAAATAGTATTTAGAGACTGCTTTCTGGATCCTCTAGGGGTACTGATTGCCATCACAGTAGACGTTATTTCTAGGATTTTTCAGTGGAATGTTGTAGAAAATATATATTTTTAAGCTATAATACATCGTGAACTCACCATGATACTTTAATTCAAATTCAGGGCTACCTGATCTTACCTAACTCCATCAGTCTTATAGGTGTGCATTCTCTCTCCCATGGTTGGAAATTCCAGTTCACTGACTTGATTCTTTATTTGCTTTAATCCATAACACATGCATAACAGTCCCAGTATAACCATACCAAGAGGTAGTGATTGTTTGAATTCTGAAGTGCTCTTCAGAATTCTCTGTATTCTCTGCAAAAATTCCGTATTCTCTGCAAAAAGAGGAGAATATTTGTAAAATGTTGACTTGAAAAACAGTCATGAAAGTAACTGAGCTAGCATTAATTAAACATCCTGCTGTGTTTTCTGCATAGTTTTAGCTCATGAATGAAGACAGTGATTTAAAATTGAAAGAAGACAAAGTTAACTGACTAGATAATGAAAGGTGCAGACTTATTGAAGGCATAAGAGAATGCTTACCCAAAGGAGTTATCATTCTTTTTTTTTTTTTTTCATTAAACCCCTTCCATTCTAGCACAGAAGGATTATTCTGTTTGCTGATGGAAATATACCATCACACGGAACTCGCGGATGTAATTAGCATTTGCAGGTTTCATTGCAAAGATATTTATTATCATTATTACCTGAGCTAAGTCTCTCAGTAGATGCTATTGCTCCTTGAATTCTGGAAATATTAATTTTTAGATAAATGTTGATAACTTTCTTGCTGTTAAAATTTATCTTTGGTTTACTTTTGTATTATCACAGCCAAGAAATCATTGTAAATAAAAATGAATTAAAGGGAAGTGAGCTACTTCTGTATTTTTTTTGTAAGTAGGCTATCCTTTTTCACTAATGGTGGCAGTTAGGCAGGATTCTATTGCTAAGAAGCCTCAGAGGACCCCAAACGACCATGCTTACAAAGCCATGGTTTATCGCAGGAAAAAGGTTCAGCTCAGCAGCAGCGTAAAGAAAGAATATCCGCGGCAGTTAAAGGCTCCCTCTGGGTCCAGCTGCGCGCTCCATTTGGCCTTATGGAAACACCACTGCTCCCAGATCAGGAACCGCTGACCAGCGCACAGAATATGCTGAACCCAGGGAGCTCAGGACAGAATGTGGTCGGGATGTTTTAATACTCTCCTGATCACGTGGGCATTTTCCTGCCACACATCCAAGCCGAAGAGCAGATACTTCTGCATTTCTCATCTTTATGGATTATCAATAAACAATGCTGAAAAGTTGGCATGAATCCCCCAAAACTCCTTGGATCTGTGTTTGCCATCAGTATTGCCAGTGATTATGTTTCATGCCTTCACTAGGTGCTGCGACTGTGCAGGTATATTTCTTATTTCAGTCCAACAGCTCAGGCTAATTACAGGCCTGCTGGAACCAGTCCTCACAACATACCTTTGAACTTCATATTATCTCAATATATATATTCTAAATCAACATTTATTTTTCACTAGAATTTCCCAAAATTCTTCCGTGCATTTATGAACAGAGTAAAACCTTCAAAATTCTGTTTTCAAATCAAGGTAGTTACATACAAATCTTGTAAACAGGATTTAATGATGACTCCTGTCAAACGAAAATCAGAGCTAGACAATGAAGGGGTAAAATCAGATTTTACTCAGACACCGTTGCAGTAGGAGAATGAAACCCTCGGTACAGAACTTGGGCTCAACTCCAGATATAACAAGGAAAAGTGAGAATTTATATCCAAGGAACCAAGGGTGGGATCCAGTGGAGGGAAAATTACTAAGGGGAAACATCAGGGTTCAAGAGATTCTGGCTAAATCAACCTCAACTAACCTCCTAAAGGCAGGCCAGGGTGGTCAGACATCAGCCAGGGGATGGAGGAGGATAGAGAATGTCATCAGATATCAAGGGTGGGGAGTTCTGGCTAAACTGGCTTAGCAGGATTCATGTTACACTTGGGCCCCTGGAGGACATGCCCAAAGATGGAGCCTAGCTGGACTGAGAGGAGCCTGACTAAAGTTTGATTAAAGAGAGAGTCGTCATTGTTGCTTCTTCATTTTTTTCCATAAAGATACAATAATAGCCTTTACAATTTGACTTTTAGTATTTTTTTTCTCATATATGCCTGGTATTTGTTCTATATCAGTTTATCTTGCATTCCTTAATGTCAAAAACGCTAGAAACATCCACTATCTACCTGTGTCATCCAAAATGCTAGGAATCAGGGAAGATTCTAGCAAAATAATGCTAGTACTACCACTTCTACTATGACTACTACTTTTCTACTAAGAAAAAGAAGGAGAAGAAAAGTGAGGAGGAAAAGAAGAAACATAGCTGCCATTTACTATGGTTTCAGTGTTTGTGTTTCTCTAAAATTCATGTTGAAACTTAATCTCCAATGCAATAGTATTAAGAGGGGGGCCTTATCTCCAATGCAATAGTATTAAGAGGGGGGCCTTATCTCCAATGCAATAGTATTAAGAGGGGGGCCTTGAGGAGGTGCTTGGGTCCTGAGGGCTCCTTTCTTGTGAATGGGATTAAGGTTGTTAGAAAAGAGGCTCCACCCAGCATTTGGCCTTTTTGCCCTTCCACCTCTTCTGCCATGTGAAGACAGACGCAGCATTCATGCCTTCCTCCCTGTGAGGTGCATCAAGAGATGCCATCTTGGAAGCACAGAGCTGCCCTCAGCAGACATTGAATCCACCAACACCTTGATCTTGGACTTCCCTGCCTGCAGAACCATGAGAAATACGTTTATGTTATTCATAAATTACCCAGTCTCAGGTATCGTGTTCTATCAGCACACACAAAAAGACACCATTTAATCCTCACAACAGCCATCTGAGATAGGTTCTATTCACTGTCCTGAATTTTGGTTAAGCAAATTCAGGCAGAAGGATGTTAAACAATAGCTCAAGGTCACAAAGCTAATCAGGGAAGGAAACAATTTCAACCCAGACAGTTTGGCTTTAGAGCCCAAAGCCTTTGTTTCTTACCTTGAACTTCCTTTTTAAAAAGAAATCTCATTTCATTGAAGTATATTCTTTGAAACTTTATTCTTGTCTTACATATGTAAATGTCCTTCCTGCTCCCTACTCTGTGAATCTGAGCACTGAATTTCAGTTTGAAGTCTTCTCCCCTGAAGCAGAACAATACTCAAAGTTTCTTAGGTGCAGATATTAGTAGACCACAGAGAAGTGAGTCTTCTCTGTGTAGCCTAAACGAGTCATATTATCCCAGCCTTCTCCCAAGACACACACAGTGGTCTGCCTGTACCATTTTGGGGTCAGGTTGGGTAAAAGGGACTCCCATGAGGAGCACTTGCATTGTTGAGTGATTGAGACAAATAAAATATGTTTTCATATGAACTCCCTCAAAAACATTGGAGAAAATGATTGGCAGATTTCCAGGGGTGAGGTGTTCTTAAAACAACCCATTCCCATTTCAGGGCTGCTCAGATTATTAGAAAGTTTTTCTTTATCCACTAATACTATTTCTGACGTCAGGAATGATTCAGACTAAGCCTACTTCTTATTAGCTCTTTAACTAATGAAAAATAATTTAACAAATAATGACAACAATAATAACCAATAATGCTGATAAGTGCTGCTGTGTCCTGTACATCTTTCAAAGCCCAGTGAATGTGCTTATACATTGTCTCTTCAAGAATACCCTCTAGAAAAGGGGCTGATATTCTGATCTTTATTTTACAAATAAGGAAACTTAAGTGTAAAGGGGGTAAGTAACATAACATGCAGGTGTAGGACCTAGATTTGAACCCAAGCAGTCTGGCTCCTGTATTTAACCGATGTACGGAACCAGAATGATACACTGGCACGTTGTCCCTCTCACGACCTCTTCTCTTACAAGTTTCAAGGCGTCATCTTTCCAGACCGTTCTTCAACACTTTAGTTTATGGTCTATCCATTAAGTCAGTCCATAATGTAATTCTTGAATAATAATTTATTGAGTGCCAAACTTACACCATGCTTGGTCGAATTCTCCAGATGACTCTAGTTTGTGTGTGGTACTTAAAATTGACCATGGTTCTCCAAGGCCTGGAACAGAGAGGGAAGGGACTGCTGGCAGCATGGCTTACGTGTACGTGTTATATGGTACATGAGAAAAGGATGATGGCATTGACCAACATGGCATTTTACCCAACTTGGTTTCCCTCCAGACAACATGGCACTCATGAATTTGGTATCCAGGCCCTCTGTTTTAGGTTACTAATTCTGATATTGCAAAAAGAACAGCACCAGGGCAGATGCCTGAGATGTGCCATGGTAGCACTGTCCATTAATGTCATTTGTGCATGTACTTAACATACATTTTGCAACTACTTTGCATTTGACTTGGTTCAATTTGTGAATCACCTAGTGCCTGAAGAGTTCCACTGTGAAGCTGTTTGTCTTATCATGTAGACCACACTGGTGTAGTCTGAAAATAAATGATAACAGAAAATTTTACCAAATGTCATAGGAAAATCCAGGGTTATGTCTCAGTCATTCTGCTGATTCACTAATGAGGATATGAAATTTAAAAACCATACCCTTCATGTACTATTTACTATATTTACCCTTCATGTATTATTAGGACTTTCCGAGTTCTTCTGTTTTCTTTAGATGCTTTGGAGTCTCGGCCCAGAGAGTTTTATAATTTTGGCAAATATTGATGTCAGGTTTTATGGAATACACGAAATGTTGCAACCTAGTTGCAACCTTGTTGACTGAGGTGATCAGTACACACTGCCCCAAAATATGGCACCCTGGCCTTTGAGGGAACAGCAGAAGCAGGAAGGTCACTTACAGACATTCTCCTACCATTCTTCCCTGAAGCAGGCCATAAAATAATTTTCTAATCTTCCACTCTCATAAGACCCTCATCCCAGCGGTATTCTCCCTGTACCCTGAGGAAAGGTATGAAACGTAGACACCAAGAAAAATCTGAACAAATAGACCTTACTAAGTTCTCCCTGTTTCCTCATCGTGAGATCACACCTCCTTTCATCCAGTCACACCTCTACGCAACTGTCCACTCTTCATCAGACTCAAGCATAAACATATACCATTTTCCCTATTTGTTTGGGTCTTCATTTATGAAGACTCCAGTGTAACATAAATCTTACACTAAATACATTTGTTTGTTTTTCTTGATAATGTGTCTTTTTTTTTGTTATAAGAGTTTCAGGCATGAACCTTGCAATGGTTAAGGAAAAGATATAACTTTTTCAGTCCTACATGTTTGTGGTGAAATATGTCCTGTAGATGTGGTTAGTTTGGTTTGCGTGATGATAGTTATCTACTGCTGTGTAACGGGAGCACAGTGGTGTAAAGCCACATACACTTACTGCCTCATGATTTCTGCAGGTCAGGAGTCTCAACGTGTCTTCAGTTAGTTCTTTGGTTAAGGTCTAATGAGGCTGAAGTTATGGTGTCCTTGGGCTGTGTTGTCATCTAGAGTCTCAAATGCAGACGAATGTGCTTCACTCGGGTCATTCATAGAATTCATATTCTTGTGATTTCAGGACTGAGGTCCTTGGGTTTGCGTGGAAAGTCACCTGGAGACTTATCACAGCTCCCGGCCGCTGCCCTCAGCTCCCAGAGGTGCCACAGTTCCAAGAAGCCATCTCCATTTCCTTGGCACATGGGCATTCCTAGCACAGCTGCTCACTTCATTAAGGCAGCAAGGAGAGCCCCCAGAGCACATCTGCTAGCGAGGCAGGGTCCTGTGCAATGTGCTAGCGAGACAGAGTCCTGTGCAATGTAACGGGATCATGGGAGTGACGTCTGCCACCTTGCTGTACTTTATTGGTTGGAAGCAAGCCACAGGTCCTGCTCATACTCAAGGGTTGGGGATTAAATGAGTATGTGAACACCAGGAGGTGGGGATCATGGAAGGTTTCTTTGAGTCTGTTGGTGACACATAATGTTTAAACAACTGAATTCACTGCTAACGGGAAATGTCAGGAAATTTCATATTAAAACTCCATGTGTCCCCAGATCTTAAGAAGCCTGATGCCAGGTCTGCTTTTACATGACCAGTGTCAGTGTGGGCTGAGAAATAGCGGTTTGCCCTGAGCAGGTTCATTGTTACTCATCTCATCACAATCCTTTCTTGCTTATTGTGTGTTGCTGCTGATTATTGTCTTGCATGCATAGGCGCTTTTCACACATCTAGATGCTTCAATGATTTGTGTTATCTGGCTGGCCTCTGGTCACATTTGTGTTTTTATAGCTCCTGGTCTATGTGTGATGTTACTTCTTTCCTTGGGGATGCGTGCTCTTGTTGACTGTTGTCATTGTTTGTAGAATTCTGGCCATTGCTTTTGCCAGTGATTGTAGGGAAGGTCATGATATTTTATCTTTGGCCTCTGATAAAGTAATTAGTAATTATGGAGTGATAAAAAGTAATAGGTAATTATCAAGGTCTAGTTTCGTGTGGGCCTTCTGCTTGTCTGTGGGCCCTCCCGGATTGGGCTCCCAGTAAGCCGACTGCTGGTCGTCATTGCCAACCAATATTCCTCTGGCTGAGGCCGATTCTTGAAGGCCATCTTCTTGTTATCAGAAGGTTGACTTATAGGAAACGTATTAAAATCTCCAAGTTATCTGTGTCTCACATAATATAGATATTCACCTGGGTCAAAGGCAGCCTGAGATTATAGCTTCATTGTCATAAAAATGTCAGCTAATCTCCCCAGTTGTTAATATCTCAGTACTCTTGGGAGACTTTGCTCATTTTAAAAATCAATTTTTGCTCAATGTATGCCAAACTTAGTTGACCTTAAAATAATAAAGTAAGTAATCTGAGGTCATCCACAGCCTGGCATTCAGTGAGTCTGCTGCCTTGGGGAAGGAATGCTATTCAATATTTAGATTACATTTTCACTTCATTTATTATCTCTAGCTAGCAAAAGTCTTTTAGACAATGAGAAGGTGGCATTCTTAGAGAGTAGCTTATGTCTCTGGTGCACTGCACACGTCAGCCCCGTGACGGGAACCAGGTAAGGAATCAAATGTCTGGTGATTCTGGAAGCTGGTTAATTTTCTCACCAGTGGAATGGAGCTTGTGTTTGGGGTCAGTCTTTGAAGCTGAACTGAGATGTTCATGATTGCTCTAAGGCAGATGTTCACAAGCTCCAGATGCCTTTGCCCTTGGGGAGTGCTCACATTCGTACCTAACAGCTTCAGAGATGAGAGCCTTCAAGAGGGGCTGAGCTTTCCTTCGGTGATACCACCCTGGTTCCATCATGTCTAATTTCCCTTTGAGCAGATGGCACCTAAGTTATTCAGTCAATAGCTATATGCACAGCCACATAGTGGCTCCGGGTTGTGCAGCTAATGTGACTCGTAGTGACTGTGTAGAGGCTGTGCCTGGGGCTGTTCAGCCAGTCACCACCACAGTGATGCTGTGCACCCCTCTAAATGCTGTGCCACCTACTGTTCCAAGCTCTTTACATACTTAGAAAGGATCTGTAATTTGCCCAAGGTCATAACAATAGAAAATAGTTGAGTCAGTGTATGAACCCAGGCAGTGAGTTTCCACCACAATATTATACATAACCTTAAAAGGTTGAGTCTATAAGATCTGTTTGGCTAATAAAAAAGACTGAGATTCTGTTATTTGCAACAACACGGATAGAACTGGAGATCATTATGTTAAATGAAATAAGCCAGAAAGACAAACACCACATGTTCTCACTTATTTGTGGGATCTAAACATCAAAACAGTTGAACTCATAGAGAGAGGGAGTAGAAGGATGGTTGCCAGAGGTTGGGAAGAGTCATGGGGGATGGAGGGACGGGTGTGGGGATGGTTAATGGATACAAAAGATAGTTAGAAAGAATGAACAAGATCTAATATTTGATAGCACAATAAGGTAACTATAATCAAAATAATTGTAAATTTTAAAATAACTAAAAGAGTGTTAATTGGATTGTTTGTAGCACAAAGGATAAAGGCTTGACGGGATGGATACCCCATTCTCCGTGATGTGATTATTATATATTGCATGCTCAAAACATCTCATGTGCTCCATAAATATATACACCTACTGTATACCCACAGAAATTAAAAGTGAAAAAATACTTTAAAGATCTGTTGGCCAAATAATATAGATACAAACATTTATGTGCTCAACACGGTACTGTTTTATATGTGATGTGCCACAGGATTATCAGAACAACTCTGGCAGAAGCCATTATTATCTTCTTTGACAGATGAAGAAAGTGAAGCAAAGAAATGTGATATAACTTGTTCAGGTTCCCGCAGCTAGGAGTGGGTTCAAACCCAGCATCTGCACTATTGTTAACCAGTCTGCCACAAATTATTCCATGTGTGGAGGAATTTTGCCTATGAGTCTGCTTTGCACTTGGTAAAAAATAAAAGCAATTGAGAGAGAAAAGCAACACAACATGATTTCAGAGAAACCCCTCTCCTACAGAATGGAGGCGCAGACAGCCTGTGCCCTGGAGAAGGTCACTGCACTGCACACAAGGCTGGGCTGGCTGCATGGCCTCCTGTTGAAAGCTTTACACCAATGGTGTCAGTAGATGGCTTGGTACAACTTTAGCTACCGCCTTGTACTCCTCAAAGGAGATAAGTAAGTGACAATTGCACTTGAAGCTTAGTAAAGCAGCGGAGACCCCATTCACCCAGAGAGCTTTACTCACTTCCCCATGTAGCTCATTTTGGTATTTGGAAAAGAGGCTGTGTTTAGCATGGAAAGCAAGCCGGGAAATTATTTCAGGAATGTGACGGTGGTCCCCAAAGCCAATCTGGCCCACCTCTAGTAAGATGAAGAGCAAAGATGGGCCTGGCTGGCAGCGGTGGTGTGGAGCTCAGGGGATCCCCTTTTTCCTGCTCCCTTTCCATCTTTTTCTGAGAAGCGTATTACCCTCACATGCTGATTTTGCCTAATAGGGCATCTGTGAAGTCACTCTTTGTCAGTAAAACTTTAATTGAAGGTTGGAATATGCTAATGGGGTAAAATAGGTGTGCCAATATGTTAGTGAAAAGAAATAGATGAGTTCTCATTCTTGTAGGTATCAGAGATGTTTTTGGCTATTGGACATTGTTATGGTCTGAATGTCTGTGTCCCTGCAAAATTAGTATGTTGCAACCTAACCCCCAAGATGATACTACTAGGAAGTGGGGCCTTTGGGAGGTGATCAGGTCCTGATGTTGGAGCCATTATGAATGGGATTAGTGCGCTTATAAAAGAGGCGTGTGGAGCTCCCTCACCCCTTCCAGCATGAGCGGACACAGCAGGCACTGTCTATGAGGACATCTGGAGCAGAGCCCTTTTTCCATGCAGGTGAGATGGATGGCCTTGCCCTAATTTACAGTGTGAGCCGGGGAAATGGAGGGAGAGACTAGGATGCCAATGGCAGAGTCTTGACAATGGGTGATTGCTGAAGTCCTCTTATCATTGATTAATCATCACGGCTTCCTGGCATTGCCTCCGTCTTTCAGAGCCTGACTCAGCACCTCTTGACTTTAGATAACAGCTCTACCAGGGAAGCAGGGGACCCTAGGGGCAACAGATGTGGGTGCTTGAGCCAGCTTAGCCCCCCTCCCCAACCAGCTTGTTGGCTCAGGCAGGGCCCCGTAAAGGTTGTCTCTGCTTATAAAACTCTGGAGGAGCTGTTCTGGTTCCTTTGAAAAAATAGCCTTCGAAAGCTTGCCCAACCTTTTTCTTTTTCAGCAGTGCTGCCGAGACTACCTGTCTGATGCGTTATAATTGCGTTCACTCTAATTATGGCTACTGATTTCTTAAAAACCTCAGCGCACTCTGGTACTATTCTTCCTGCTTGCTTACTACTGTGTGGGATTATTTCTCTCCAGATGTTCATCAGACTTTGGCTTTTAATGACAGCAGCCAGTCGCATTTCCAAAACATCTTAATTTAATTATATTTCTCAAACCAAAGAGATGCAGTGTAATGATATGCCGAAAGACTTTTTATTAGTAAAAAAAGAAATATTTCAAATGAAATCTATCACCGTTTTTTGTAGACACTGTTGTACAGTGGAAGGTAATTCAAAGATAGGTAAAGAAATAGTGTCACAGAAAGATAAATATCGCATGGTCTCACTTATATGTGGGAGCTAAAGAAAAGCAGAGAGGAGAATAGAGGTTATTAGAGGCTGAGAAGGGAAGGGAGGAGGAGAGGGTGGGGAGAGGTTGGTTAATGCGCACAAAGTTATAGCCAAATAGGAATGAGTGCTGCGGAGCAAGTATTGTTAGCAGTAATTTATTGCATATTTTCAAGAAGATAAAAGAGAAAATTTTGAGTGTTCACAACACAACTGATAAGTATTTGAGGTGATGGATATGCTGCTTACCAGGATTTGATCATTACATATTATATACCTGTATTGAAGTATCACTCTGTATTCCATAAACATGTACAATTTTGTGTGTCAACCAAAGATAAAAGAAAAAACATAATAGCGTTGTTAGACATTAGCTTTTAACATTGTTCGATATTAGCGTTAGGTATTAGATATTAGTATTCTTTGTGGGAGCGCTGTGTGCCTGAAAGGGAGACTGTCTCTCAGAGGGAAACAGAGACAGCAGCCACGCACCACTTAGCAACCGGCCACTGTCTGCCGCAAGGCTAGGCCGTGTGTACTGTGGCACTCGTGCTCAAGTCTGCTTGGGACCATTACAAACACCATATGGAACACCATCTTCAACTGTGTAGCCAAATGCCTCTTAATAGAATGAGGGCAGATAATATGACCTATTAGGAGCTTCCAAAGGGCATGTTCCAGTAAAAAAGGAAGAACTGCGTTATGCCAGCAACTCAGCAGAAATGATGGTTAGACGCAGCAATTGCTGATCACAGTGCAATTAAATGTGTCTTCCCTTAGCCCAGATCCACTGGGAGATCGGAGAGACACAATCACGTGCTTACAGCAACCAGCGGCGTGACATAAAACCAGTGAGTAGCAAGTTGAGAGAACAGGGCTTCTTTATTTTACACATTCCTTACTAAATGCTTTCTGTACATTGTCTTATTGGAGCCTTACAAATATCCTACAGTTAAATCATATTATCACCCTAATTTACAGATGAGAAAACTGGGGCATGGAGAGGCTCACTAACCTAGTCAAAGTTACCCAGCAGATAGGCAGGGGAGGAACTCCTGATTAGGTCTTGTCTGACTTGGTGAATCCGCCAGAATAGTTGACTTGCGTTCAGTCCTCAATCTTTCCCACCGACAGTAGCAGCAGTACTGTTCTCAGAGTGCTTCTAGGCCTCTGACATCCGACCGTCTTCGGGAGAGCACTTCCTGGCTGTGGCTGTGGCTGCACTGTGGTGTGCCATGGCCACCTGGCTGGGGGAGGCCATGGGTTTTCCATGGAAGCGATGGGTGTCACTTCCAGGCCTGAGCACTGAATGCTGGGGCGAGGCCTTTCCAGGCTCCCCTGCCCTCTGCTGTGGTGAGTCATCTCCCCAAAGTGGAGCAAATCCAACGTTGGGATGGAACAGCACTGAGCCACTGGGCAAAGCTGTTGGCTGAGGCCACTGACCTTGCAGCGCCACCTCCTGCCATAGTTTAGTTTAGTCCGCCATGATGGATTTGAGACAGGTGCTAGGGGTGGATGGCATAATGACCCAAACCCTGAAATGCAGCATTGGCTTCAGGTGACGGCGGCGGTGAGGGAGCCCCGCGTAGGTGGAGGACACGGTGACCCTGGTGTGTGGTGAGGTAGCGTTTGGCCTCAGGGGCAGTAACTTGGAAGTCAGGTCAGGCACCTACAGACCTCATGGCCAGGGGAGAGATTGGAAAGTAGATTTTCAGTAGTATACATTGCTTGGTATTGACTGCATTTGGCAGGACATGAAAAGAAAAAGATGATCCTAAAAATCAAGTGGTTTCAGCAATTCCACATGTAAGTGTATACACAAAAGAATTAAAAACAGGGTCCTGAACAGATCTGTGTATACCCATGTTCCTAGCAGCATTGTTCACAGTAATTAAAACTTGGATGCAACCCAAGTGCTCACTGATGGATGAATAGATAAAATATGATAGATAAATAGAATGGAATATGATTCAGCCAGGAAAAGGAAATTCCTGCACATGCTATAATACGCATGAACCTTGAGGATATTATGCTAAGTAAAATAAACCAGTCAGAAAGACAAATTCTGTATGATTCTACTTAGATGAAATACTTAGAGTAGTCAAATTCTTAGAGACAGAAAGTAGAATGTTGGTTGCCAGGGGCTGAGGATAGGGGGTGGGAGCTGTTTAATGTGGACAAGGTTTCACTTGGGGAAAGTGAAAAATCTCTGGGGTCTCCTTGGAAGTCATGTCTGCTTTTAGGCAGAAAGCACAGCTTCTTCTGTGAATTCTAATTTCTGCACTTCAGGTTGGAGGGAGAAATTAAAGGTATCAACGAACAGAGTGCCAGCCCCTACACCTTTATACTTGCATG
The DNA here is from genome assembly GCF_047675955.1 of Chlorocebus sabaeus. NCBI lineage: Eukaryota > Metazoa > Chordata > Mammalia > Primates > Cercopithecidae > Chlorocebus > Chlorocebus sabaeus. The sequence goes on along the minus strand of NC_132929.1, from coordinate 1,606,906 downwards.
GCCAACATGTACTTAAGCAGTGTTTGTTTGGTGACCCTATTATTCAGTTTTTCCCCGAGTCATCAACTTAGCGTTCAAAGCAAGAATCATTCTTTAAAAAACAAAACAAAACTCAAAGTTCATGTATATTTTAAATAATACACATGTTTACAACAAAAATAGGCCTTTGGCCTGGACAGATCTGGACAGCACACAGTGGGCAGTAAGAATAGAGACCCCCCACACTGGTGGGTGTGGAGGGTGGAGATGAGCCTGCTTTGTCTTGTGACCTGGGCACGTGGGTGCTGGTGATAAAGTATTTCATTAGTGGAAAATAGATTACAGAATGGGAAGTAGGAGGTATGACCTGGGTATGGAAAGCAATAAAATGGACACATCTCATGCCATATAAAGGGAAACCTTTCATCCTTTAACAGGTGATTTGAGGCCAGGGATGGCGGCTGCCACCTGTAATCCCAGCACTTGGGGAGGCCCAGGAGGGAGGATGACTTGAGGCCGGGAATTCAAAATCAGCCTGGGCAACATAGTGAGACCCTGTCTCTACAAAAAAGATAAAATGTGGTTTGTTATTGCGACTAGTGCTTGGCCTCCGTATCTGGTGGAGGAGAGCTCCTGGCTGCTGTGATGCTGTGTGCTGTGTGTTGCTCTACCTTGTGGAGGGTGCTGGATGCCACAGATTTTCCACACATGTCTCGCTTCATGCATGATCAACCCATGAGTCAGTGCTTTAAGACGTATCTCGGGTACAGGAATTACTTAAAATAATTGTCCAGAAGGCTTACTTTTGGGGAGATCCATTGAGTGAGTCATGTACCCTTACCTTGAAGCCCATAATCCTGAGGTTGAGCTGCAGCCAGCATGGCTTCCCTTCTAGTGTGTGAATGTTTCACAGAGTATGTTGTCACTTGCATTGACATGTTGCTGATATTTTATATATTTGGATGTGGCGTTGATTAAGTAAGTGTAACGCTGAGCATTTGTAAAGCAGAACAATTTGACACAGTTGTTTTGTTAGAACTTGTCCACAACCATGGCAAGAAGGCAGAGATAGAAAGCGGAGTCCAGAACTGAAGTGACTTCTTCGCAGAGCCCTCTGGCTCCAGACAGTTTCTGGAGTTTTCCTACTGTTCCTGTTGCAGGCTGTAGTTACCTGCCGGCAGAATGATACTGTGTGTGTCATTATTTGAGTGAGGTCAATTGGATATTTTTAATTGATTTTCAGTTTTGAATTTTATTTATAAAATGTAATTTACAGTGATGTGAGAATTAGAAGATATGGAATTTATATCTTAAGTTCCCACATACTTAGATAAAATTAAAAATAATTTAAGTCAATATTGGAGGTTTGGGGAATTTGGGGAGGGTAAAAATATACATAACATAGAACATGTATGGTATGCATATAACATAAAATGTATCATTTTGAAGGTATAGTTCAGTATCATTAAGAACATTCAGATTGTTGTGCTATTATCACCACTGTTCAGCTAAAGAAATTTTCATCTTCTAAAACTGAAATTTTACCTCCTTTAAACAGTAACTTCCCGGTCCTTGGCATCTTCCAGTCCCCGGCAACCACATTCTACTTTCTGTCTCTGTGAATCTGATTACTCAAGGTGCTTTATATAGTGGAATCATATAGCATCTGTCCTTTTGCTACTGTTTAATTACATTTAGCATTAATGTCTTCAAGGTTCATTCATGTCTTAGCATGTGTCAGAATTTCCTTCCTTTTTCAGGATGAATAATATTCATTATATGTATATGCCATATTTTATTTAACCATTCAATCTTAGGTGGACACCTGGGTTGCTTCCGCCTTCTGGTTATTGTGAATAATGCTACTACGTGTACACAAATGTCTGCCGGAGTCCCTGCTTTCAGTTCTTTTGGGTGTACACCTGGAATTAAATTGCTAGGTCATATGATAATTTATATTTTTCTGAGGAACTCCCATACTGTTTTCTGTAGTGGCTATGCCATTTTACATTGTTATCAGCAGTGCAAAGAAATGCCTATTCTCCACATCCTCACCAACACTCATTAGTTTCTGTTTTTGTTTTTTGTTTTTGTTTTTTTTTCATAACAGCCATCATAATGGGTGTGAAGTGGTGTCTCATTGTGGTTTTGATTTGCATTTTCCTAATAACTAGTGATACTGTACAACCTTACATGTGTTTATTGGCCCTTTGTATATCTTCTTTGGAGAAATACCTATTCAAGTCCTTTGCCCAGTTTAAATCAGGTTACTATTGTTGTTTTAAATAGTTGTTCTGTTGTGGTTCTTTATATATTCTGGATGCTAACCCATTGTCAGATATGTAATAATATGTAAATATTTTCTCACATTCTATATGTTGTCTTTTCAATTTGTTGATAGGGACTTTTGATGCATAAAAGTTAATTTTGATATAGTCAAAAGTATCTATTTTTTTCTTTTGTTGCTTTTGTTATGATGTCATATTCAAGAAACAATTGCCAAGTTTAATGTCATGAAGCTTTTCCCTGACATTTTCATCTAACAGTTAAGTTTTAGCTGGTATATGTAGGTCTTTGTTAAAATTTGAATTAATTTTTGTATGTGGTGTAAGTCCCAACTTCATTCTTTTGCTTCTGGATATCCAGTTTTTTCATCACGCTTGTGGGAAGACTGTCCATTCTGCATTTAATAGTCTTGGCACCTTTGTCAAAAACCATTTGACAATATTTGTGTGGCTTTATTTCGGGGCTCTTTGTTCCACTGGTCTAGATGTCTGTCTTTATATAATTACCATACTTTTTTGATTACTGTAACTTTGTAGTAAGTTTTGAAGTCAGGAAGTATGAGACCTCCAGCTTTGTTCTTCTTCAAGACTGTTTTGGATATTTAGAGTCTTTTGAATTTCTATATTCTAGGATTTTCTTTTCAATTTGTGCAAAAAAATATCATTGGAATTTTAATAGAGGCTACATTGAGTCTGTAGATCACTTTGGGTAGTATTGACATCTTAATATTAGATCTTTTGATCTATAAACACAGAATCTTTCCATTTATTGGTATCTTCCTTAATTTCTTTCAGCATACACATCTGTTGTCCCTTGATTCAGTTTATTTCTGAGTGTCTTATTCTTTCTGGCACTATTGTAAATGGAATTGTTTCCTTAATTTTCCGTACAAATTGTTCTTTGTTATATGAAAATATAACTGATTTGGGGGTGTTGACTTTGTATCCTGTCCTCTAACTTTGCTGAATTCATTTGTTAGTCCTAGCAAGTTTTTGTCTTTGTTATTATTATTTTTTTTTGGTGTGAAGTCTTTAGGCTTTTCTACATATAAAATCACGTCTGTGAAAAGAGATAATTTTACATTTTCCTTTCCAATTTGTATACCTTTTAATTTTCTTTTGTTTCCTAATTACTCTGGCTAGAAATTCCAATTCTACATTTAATAAAAGTGGTAAAATGGGCATTCTTGTCCTGTCCCTGATTTTAGAGGAAAAGCGTTCAATCATTCACTATTGAATGTGATGTTGGCAATGGGTTTTTATACATGGCTTTTATTGTGGTACATTAGTTATCTTCTATTCTGAGTCTTTGAGTGCTTTTTTTCATGAAAGAGTGTTGAAGTTTGTCATATACTTTTTCTGCATCAATTGAGATGATCATGTGCTTTTTTTCCTTCATTCTGTTAGTTTGGTTTATTGCATTGATTCATTTTTATATGTCAAACTATCCTTGCTTTCCAAGAATAAACCATACTTTTTCATGCTCTATGGTCCTTTTAAAGTGTTACTTAATTCTGTTTGATAGCATTTCATTCAGGATTCTTGTATAAATATTCATAAAGGATATTGGTTTGTAGTTTTCTCTCTTTAGAGTGTCTTTGTCTGGTGTTGGTATCAGGATAAACCCAACCTCGTATAATGAGTTTGTAAGTATTCCCTCCTCTTCAATATTTTGAAGCATCTGAGGAGAATTGGTGTTAATTCTTCTTTAATTTAAAAAAAAATTTTGTTTTATTTTTGATGGACATGTAATTGTTATACTTACAGGTTAAAATGCAGTTCTATTTTTATTTGTTTTGAGGAACATCCATACTGTTTTCCATTATTCCTGTACTAATTTACATTTCCACCCCATCAGCGGTTCTCCTTTCTCCATATCCTCACCAGTATTTGTTATTTTTCATCTTTTTGATAATTGGGGTAACGTGATATCTTACTGTGGTTTTGATTTTAATTTCCCTGATTAGAGATGGTGAGCATTTTAAAAATATATATTTTGGGCCGGGCACAGTGGCTCACACCTGTAATCCCAGCACTTTGGGAGACTGAGGTAGGTGGATCATGAGGTCAAGAGATCGAGACCATCCTGGCCAACATGGTGAAACCCCGTCTCTACTAAAAATACAAAAAATTAGCTGGGCGTGGTGGCTTGTGCCTGTTGTCCCAGCTACTTGGGAGGCTGAGGCAGGAGAATCACTTGAAACCGGAAGGTGGAGCTTGCAGTGAGCTCAAATGGCGCCACTGCACTGCAGCCTGAGCAACAAGAGTGAAACTCCATCTCAAAAAAAAAAACACAAAACAAAAAGCAAACAAACATATACATATATATATATATATATAGAGAGAGAGAGAGGCCATTTTCATGTCTTCTTTTGAGAAATGTATATTCAGGTCTTTTGACCAATTTTAAGTTGGATTATTTTTATTTTTGTTACTGAGTTGTTCAAGTTTCTTATAAATTCTGGGTATTAACCCCTTGTCAGATGTATAATTTGCAGATATTTTCTTCCATTCTGTAGGTTGTCTCTTCACTCTGTTAATTGTTTCCTTTGTTGTACAAATCTTTTTAGTTTGATATAATCCAGTTTGTCTATTTTTGCCTTTATTGCCTGTACTTTTGAAATTTTATCCAAAAAAAAATCCTTCCCCAGACTGATGTCGTGTAGCATTTCCCCTATATTTTCTTCTGGTAGTTTCATAGTTTCAGGTTTACGTTTAAATGTTTAATCCATTTCAGTTGTTTGTTGTATAAGGTGGGAGATAGGGGTCTAATTTTATTATTCTGCCGGTGATTATCCAGTTTTAAGAGCAGAATCCTGTGAAGCCATCTGGTCCTGGGCATTTCCTTGTTTGGAGGTTTGTGATTACTAATTCAATCTTCCCGGTAGTTACAGGTTTTTTGTTTTGTTTTAAAAATTTTTTTTTTGTTGTTGCTGCTGTCATATTTTCTTTTTCTTCCTAATTCAACTTTGAAAGGTTGTTTGTTTCCAGAAGTTTTCTATTTCACCTGGATTTTCTATTTATTGGTGTGCATTTTTTTAGTACTTTCTTATAATCCTTTTTATTTCATTAAAATTGGTTGTAATGTCTCTTCTTTCATCTTTCATTTCTGAGTTTAGTTGCATTTTCTTCATTTATTAGTCAGTATAGACAAAAGTTTATCAATTTTGTTGATTTTTTCAAAGAACCAGCTCTTATTTTGTTGATTTTTTTCTATTTCTTCTTTCATTTATCTCTGTTCTAATCTTTATTATTTTCTTCCTTTGCTGTCTTTGGGGTTAGTTAATTTTTCTTTTTCCAGTTCCTTAGAGTGTAAACTTAGATTATTGATTTGAGATCTTTCTTCTTCTTCTTTTTTTTTTTTTTTTTTTGAGACATAGTCTTGCTCTGTTGCCCTGGCTGGAGTGCAGTGGTGCCATCTCGGCTCATTGCAAGCTCCACCTACTGGTTCATGCCATTCTCCTGCCTCAGACTCCCGAGTAGCTGGTACTATAGGCGCTGCCACCACCCATGGCTAATTTTTTTTTTGTATTTTTAGTAGAGATGTGGTTTCACTGTGTTAGCCAGGATGGTCTCGATCTCTTGACCTCGTGATCCGCCTGCCTGGGCCTCCCAAAGTGCTGGGATTACAGGCGTGAGCCACTGCACCCGGCCTAGATCTTTCTTCTTTTTAATGTAAGCATTTACATCTCTATGTTTCCTTTTTAGTATTGCTTTTATTTTGTTCTGTAATTTTTTGCATGTGGTGTTTTAATTTTCATTTACCTCAAGATATTTTCTAATTTCTCTTGTGATTTTTTTTTTTTCTGGGAACTGTTGGTTGTTTAAGAGTATGTTGTTTATTTCTACGTATTTGTGATTTTTTTTTAGTTTTATTTCTGCTTCAGATTTATAGTTTTCTGTTATTGAGGTTTTTTCCCTAAACCATAGAGAAGAGAAAAGTGAATATGATCATCCTTTCATCTTAACATACAGCTGGCTTTCTATTAGAAAGTACTACTTTTTTTCTACCAGCCTATTGAGAAGTTAAAATGTTTTTAAATAACAGATTCATGTTTTAAACATGCATCCTTAATTAATACCTGTGAATGTTCCGGTTCTCCACTTCCACATGCCTTTTCTAGTCAATTATGTATTATTAATGGAGACTCCCACTCCTGTGTGGTATTACACTCCCATTTCAGAATCACGGAGTGACTTCCTGTAGCCATTGCCCAAGGGGCTGGTGAGGCAGCCTGTGGATTACTTATGGCTCAATCGTGAGCTATGAATTCTCCCCCTCCTCTTTTTTTTTTTTTTTCTGTTTTATGCATTTCCACCTTTAAAACAGGCTCCTACTGACATGTTTTTATACTGACAAAAGGCTAGTTGCTCTGCTTCCAAGTATTTAATTTGCTTTCTAAAATCCAAATATGAATTTCTCTGGGAGAGCTTTTTACTAGTTCTATGACAATGAAGTTTTTCTTGATTAGGCAATTTGTGACAAGTTAATTGAATTTGTCACATGCAAAGATGGAGACCAAATTGTTACAAGCTGCAAATGCAATTGGACTGTTAACTTCAACATTATAAATCATTTTTGTTGGTGTAAATGTCTAGGTTCATCTTACAGTACATACTTTTCAGATTTCACAGTTCAACAAGATCCACACACCTTAGTGGGTAAAATGGTTCTCACAGAGGATTAAACATTTGAAGTTCTTTGGACTTTTTGAACTTTATAATTGCAGAAAAATCAGTAATATTTTACTTATGAACCAAAGAGATTATCATGTAGCACCGTGGCTCCGGATTCTTAAGGTCTCTGTTCTCGTAAGCAACGAGGGGAATTCTGTGCCCAGTCCTGATTTGTTTAGCAGATCTTTCAAAGTAGCTCCCCTGTCCAGTACTTAGTGTAGATATTTAAGGGTGATCATTGGGATGGATCATGTCTCAAAGCACGCTTTGAGGTTGTATGAGCTAGAGCAAATAATGTCAAATTTTTAGCACTGACTTGAGGGTTCTTGTGAGAGTTAAAGGAGATAAGGGAGGCCAGGTGCGGTGGCTCAAGCCTGTAACCCTAGCACTTTGGGAGCCCGAGGCAGGTGGGTCACGAGGTCAGGAGTTTGAGACCAGCCTGGCCAATATGGTGAAACCCCATCTCTACTAAAAATACAGAAATTAGCCAGTCATGGTGGTGTGCGCCTATAATCCCAGCTACTCAGGAGGCTGAGGCAGGAGAATCAATCAAACTTGGGAGGAGGAGATTGCAGTGAGTTGAGGTCATGGCACTGCACTCCAGCCTGGGCGACACAGTCAGACTTTGTCTCAAAAACAAAACAAAACAAAAAACAGAGAGTTAAGGGAGAGAAAGCACAGGCTTGTACCCAAAGCGGATGCTCAGAAAGCCCGGTTCCTCCCTTCCCTCTAATGGGAGCCTTGAAGAGCTGACAGCATCACGAGGGGTGGCAGGGAGTCCACAGCTCCATAATGGCCTGAAGGAAGAGTAGTGGGAGGCTCCATCCTTTGAGCTCCAGCATGCCTTGCGAAAGGGGTGCTGTGCACACGAATTAAATATGAATGCAGTGATTAAACATTTTATTCTTTTTAAGGCTCTGAAGAGCTATACTTGTCAGAATGATTTCTGCACCAAGGAATCATTTAGATTGGTCTTCAAAGAGTGAAAATTTGGAACTGAGTTCTATAATGGCCAACATGGAATGTAAAATTGACACATATAAGCTTTGAAAGAGTAATTTTCAAGAGATTTTTTGACTGCATGTTCTAGTACCCCTAAATTATGTCTGAACATAATTGAAAGCAGATTCAGATGAAGTGTAGGTTTTAACTTTGGAGGGTGGGAGGTGGCTGTGCTTAATCCATGTATCTTCTGTGTCTTACCAGCTTCCGTTTAAAAGTGTGAGGGCTGGGGTGATCCTGTTTCAGGGATGGGATCAGCTGTGGATGACCGAGACCATTTCTCCAGCAGATGATCTCCTGTAATGTGATTGCAGGGCAGCTGCCTTGAATTCTGATTATGTGGAAATGGGCAAACTTTTTTTTTGAGAATGAAAAATAGCATTTCCCAATTATGTTCTCTTGGATATAGTATTCTAAATTTACTCCCCGGCCTAGAAAGTGTGAATTAATCCTGGATTCCTCCTCAGCCAGCTCAAGTGATAGGTCCCAACATGTCCCAATTCCAGCCCCCGAATGCTCCCAGGGAGCCCACCCTCCCGACCTCACCTTTCTCTGATGACTGCCACGGCCCTAACCTAGGGGGCTCCCTTCCGTCGCCCCCCTCTCCAGGTCACTCCTCTGATTAAATACTGTTAACGACTCCCTCTTGCCTCTTCTCCAAGAGCCCACGCCCACCAGGATGGATGAGATGTTTCCTTACCTGAATCAAGCTCCAGCTCTCACCGCTCCAGCCCAGCATCCTGAGGAGGTGGCTGACTCGCACCTGCCTATAAAAGGTTCCCTGTTATCTTATCGCCCTGGGTCTTTGCCTGGGCAGCTGCCCTGCTTGTCATCCTCAAGATGCAGCCATCAATACCCCAGGAAGCCTTCTCTGAGCCCTGGCCCCACACTCCGGCTGTTAGTCTTTCAGTACTCCTCCAGAGCATCTATTGAGAGCTGCCATTGCGTCTCTCTCCTATGCCGTGGACTCGGCAGATTCATCCCTACCGCTGTCTCCAGTGAATTACACGTGGCCTAGCACATGGTGGGTGCCAAATCAAGGCTCCTGGACAAACAAAGGAGCCTTTCTCTATAAGAACAGAGCTTGAGGAAACTCGTGATAGAATTGTGACCAAGAGAAGCAGTTGATGAAAAAGTCTCCAAATAAATACTGGCAAGATTCCCTTTCCAAATGTGAAAATACACCTGTGAAAAATCACATGATGTGATTTTTCTTTTAAGAACTAGATCAGTGTCCTTTTCATATTAGGTCTTCCACACGCCCTGCATACATACTCTCTGGACAATGAAGCCTAATGTATAACATACCTTAATACTGAGAGAAGTCATGTGACCAACTGTTTCAGAACACCGACTCTCTAATTTATCTCTGTTTTCAAACACGGAGTTCACAGGACTTGTCTCTAATTGTAGGGTTTTGTGGCTACATCCAAGGCACATGTGGTTTTTTCCTTTCATAAAGTGATAGATACTCGGTGGCAAATGCTCAGGTGACTTCTTGTCTTTCTCCCCTTTCTTTTGGTGGTGGTGGGTGGGCAAAGGATATTTTTGTTTTTGTTTGAGGTAAGTAAAGGTTTTCCCTTCTACTTGTTGATCTGCCTCTCCAGGGACTGTGACAAAGTCTTTCGTTAGGATTTGACACCTGTGCACCCATCAAGGAAGGTGATGCAACAGCACTTTCAAAAATATCTTTACATTTTCTAAATTTTACTTTGTGCTCATTTAACTTGTTATTCCTACCCTGTATTATTGTATTTTAAAGCATAACAACAAGAATATTATAATTTCCTTAATCCTGTGTCCCAGTGGCAACCACTTTCAACCTTTTCAGCTATTTATTCTGATATTTATGTCTGTAGTTCAGAATAATCTGCATATCCTGCTCTTCTAATGCAACTTTAGACACAAGCAATTTGTCTTCTTATAAGGGTTGCTGGGGACTGTGGGTTAATCACACCGCTTTTCACACCCCCCTAGTAACTGCATCTAAACTGGGTGAACACAAATAAAGGCTTTTTCTTCTGACCATGTAAACATGGTTCGCTCTTGGGCTGTGATATAACATATAGCCCAAGTGTAAGATAATATCCTTTCTCATCCAACTGTTTTTCCTTGGACTCAAAATGGGCACTTTTTTCCCAATGTTCTTGGAATGCATCACTAAATCTTCCTACAGCCTCCAAGAGTTTGTAAAATACAGAGTTCTTTACACGTGAGTTCTGAGTGTGGATTATCCTTCCACCTTTTAAGTGTGTCCTGCTTTCTGTGCACTTGGAGTGCCCCCTTGGATGCCTTCATCTGGACACCTTCCTTCACCCTGAGGTGCCGGACACCCTTGGTGCTAATCTCAGGCTTTCCTCATCCTTGGTTATGCTCCATTGTAGGGTGGAAAATTATTATCCCTCAGGATTCTGAAGGCATAGTCCCATTGTCTTTTGGTTTTGCCTGTTGTGAGTCCTGTATCATTCTGATTAATTATCCATTGTCTTGTTTTTCTTCTCTCTGGAGGCTTTGGGAACTTTTCTTAATTCCTGGTGTTCCAAAATTTTACTACAATGTGGATAGAAATTGTTTTTTCTCATTCACTTTCTCGAGCGTTTTAGGAGCTTTTTTCTGTCTTGAGTGCTGTATAACTCAGGGTTCTCCAGAGAGGAAGACCTAATAGGGGATGGATGGATGGATAGATAGACAGATAGACAGAGAGGTATCTGAGAACTGGTTCACAGGATTATGGAGGCTGAGAAGTCCTGTGATGTGCTGCCCGCAAGCTGGAGGCCTGGGGAGGCCCGGAGTATGGCTCAGTACAAGCCTGAAGACCTCAGACCTAGGGAAGCTGATCGTGTTACTCTTAGTCAAGGCTGCAGGCTTGAGAAACTGGCGGGCTTGCGGGGGCAGAGGGGGCATGGTGCAAGTCCTGAAGTCCACAGGCCGGAGAACCTGGCGTGCTAATGTTCAACTGAAGAAAAGAAGCTTCAGGAGAGAGAAAGAGAGAGAGAGAATGAATTTGCTTTTCCTCTGCCTTTTGGTTCTCTTTGGGCCCTCAGCAGAATGGATGGTGCCTGCCCACATCAGGTGATGAGGATCATCCTCTCTCTCTTCACTGATTCAAATGTCCATTTCTTTCGGAAACACCCTCACGGACACACTCAGAAGGAATGCTTTCCGAGCTCTCTGGGCATCAGTAATCCAGTCAAGTTGACACGTAAAATTAACTCTCACATGTACTTACTTTTTCTGAAAATTTTTTCAAGAAATTCTCTATCTGCATTTTTAAACATTATTTGTGATACTGTAAAATACATATTTGGTATGACCCTGTTTCCTGGCATACAACTTCCCAAATCCTTAGAATCTCCCAAGAAATGTCTTTTGTATGCTGATGAGCTGACTGATGGCTGGCAGTCCCTAGGTAGGTTTAGGATGGGGCTGGTGACCAGAAAGATCAAGGCAGTACTAGAAGGTTGGGACTTTTAGCCCCACCCCGAACCACCGGGGAGCAGAAAGGAGCTGAAGGTTAAGCTGATCGCCAATGGCCGATGGTTTAATCAATCATACCCACATAGTGAAGTTTCCATAAAAACCCAAAAGGATTGGGTTCAGAGAACTTCTGGATAGGTGAGCATATGTAGGGCCCCAGAGGGAGGCGCCAGGGAGGGCTCGGAAGCTCCACCCTGTCTCACAGGCCGTGCCATGTGCATCACTTTATCTATATGTTTTGTAATATCCTTTATAAGAAGCCAGTAAAGGTAAGTTGCACGGAGTTCTGTGAGCTGTTCTGGCACATTAACCAAACACAAATAGGGGGTTGTGGGACTCCTAACTTGAAACTGACTGGGGACCTGGACTTGTGGCTGGTGGCAGGTGGGGGGCAGTCTTGGGGACTGAGCCCTCAATGTGTGAGGTCTGACGCTATCTCCAGGTGGACAGTGTCCATAATTGAATTAGAGGACACCCAGATGGTGTCCATTGTGGGTTGCTTGCATGCTTGTTGAGGGGGAGAAATCCCTACACATTTGGGCAGAGAAGTCTTCTGTGTTCATTGTTGTTGTGGAGTTAGAGAATATAAAAAGAAATTTGAGTTCAAGTGTTTTTAATCTCAGTATTTAATTGATAGTTTTATTATTTTATTCCCATTTTCCCCTCCTTTCTAGAACTGACATGAACTGGGAATTGGACCATCAGCTAATATTCTTTTTATTAGTCCTTTAGCTTTTTTTAAATTTTGTTTTACCTTCTGTGGAGTTTCCCCAACTTTAATTTACAAATTTCTATTGAACTTTAATAATTTTTCTTATTATATACATTCTAAGACTTATTTTCTTGCTGATTGTTCCTTCACAATAGTATCTTATTCTTGTTTTATATATGCATTGACTTTCATCTTTTTGAGATTGTTAATTGTAGTTATTTTAATATTTTCTTCTGTGCTGCATGTTGTTTATTCATCTGTTGATTTTGTTGTCTGTTTCATGGTTCTGATTCTCTGATTTTTGATATCTCATTTATATTTAAGAGTGAGGGACTGAAAAGGTTAAAATGCCTGTGTGTGAGAGAGAGCTTTACTGTCGTCATTCAGATTTTCTCGGGGTAGAGTCCAAGATTGTCAGCCTTTGTGTGGTTGCTTCTGTGTTATTGATGTTCTGTGGTTCCCTATGCAGAAAAGTGGGTTCAGATGCCCTGCCTGAGAGGTGGTGTTTTGGGTGGAATAGTGGTGGGTAGAAGCTTAGCTTCTGACGTTAGCCTTTGTGGTTGTGGGAGAATAGATTATTATTCCTGTAAAAAGCCCTAGTTCACTGAGAAGCAGCCCTCACACACCATAAGAATTAGACCTCTTTGTCTAGTTATTTGCTTTGATCTCAAAAGACAGTAAGACATCTCTTATTTCCACAAAAAGGGCCAGATTGTTACAGCCCATACTAGATCCTAGGTTCAGCTCTAAGGTGCCAGGAAGATTGGGGTGTCTGTTTTTTTAGGTATTCACATTTCAAGGAGGTAGGAGCTGGCGACATTGGAGATATTTCTAGGGCCCTTTGGCTCCTGTGAGATTTTATTCACACATCAAAAGATTGGATTTAGGACTCAGGTCTATTGCATCTCCTAGGAGACTCCTTCAGGAGGTGCAAAGGAAAACTGCCCCCTTCCTGGTCATAAGCAAAGAAAAATCAGTTTTCTCATCCTGTACCTCTGAGGTGTCCAGGTTCTCATGTAGGGCAGATGACTTGGTGTCACTCTAGGGATAATGTCTATGTCAGAAAGGGAGGGGAGTGGCAGTTAACAAACTTCTTCTTTACCATAAAGTATTAAATAAAAAATGTGTCTCTCTGATCCTGCTGGTCCTGAACAACATGTAGCACATTCTGGATACGGTGAATGAAGACCCAACTGAAAACCCAGCAAGAGGACTGCAGAGGATCAGTCTTGTATTCTCTTTTGGAGATCTGTGTTGCCAATGCACTGCCTTTCCTGGGCTTGTTGGCCATTTCTGCTGTGTGCTCACCCATCTCTCATCTGTCTTTGCCATTGCTTTCTGTTTTCATATACTTTAATGAGTTTTAAATATTTCTAGTTTTATTTCAGTTTATAATCCTTTTTCTTTTCTTTTTTTTTTTCTGAGAAAAGTGAGTGGAAAAGTTTTTACACATTCACCTTGATTTTAAAAGTATTTCAGATGTCCTCTTTTTAATTTGAATTTACATTCAGTATTTTGCAATTTATAATTTCATAATGGAACTCGAGTTTAACTCATTATATAAAATCCATATAATTTTTCCATTTTTCTTTGATAATTTATTCATTTATTATATTTTGCTCTGATAAATACCACCCCTGTGATTCAGTTATCTCCCACCAGGTCCTTCCCACAACACGTGGGAATTGTGGGAGTACAATTCAAGATGAGATTTGGGTGGGGACACAGAGCCAAACTGTGAACGCTTCAAATGAGTTTACTGTGCATGACTTTCCCCTTGGTCAAATTTAAATGGCAGCATTTTGGGCAAGTCAGTCTTCCCTACACACCAGTGTGCTTTACCACTTCAGTTTATCCCTTCATGTTCACAGGGAAGGGTTACTGAGGATGTGTTTGTTTGTTCGTTTTGTTTTTTTTTTGAGACAGTGTCTTGTCTGTTGCCCAGACTGGAGCGCAGTGGTATGACCGTGGCTTCTCAAGTGACCCTCCTACCTCAGCCTTCCCAGTAGCTGGGACTACAGGTGTGCGCTACCACATCCGGCTGATTTTTGTAGCTTTTGTAGAGATGAGGTTTTGCCGTGTTGCCCAGGCTAGTCTCAAACTCCTGGGCTCAAGTGACCTGCCTGCCGCAGCCTCCCAAAATGCTAAGATTACAAGCATGAGCTGCTGCAGCTGGTAGGATGAGTCTTGGGATTTATTTATGTATTTGTTTATTTGTTTTACAGTCAGTGTCTCACTCTGTCTCACTGCTGCACTAAAAAGTACAGTGGCACAGTCATAGCTCACTGCAGCCTTGATCTTCTGGGCTCAAGTGATCCTCCCACTTTAGCCTCCCTGGTAGCTGGGACTGCAGGCATGTGCCACCACGCCTGGATAATTTTTAAAATTTTGGAGAGATGGGGGCCTCACTGTGTTGTATAGGCTGGTCTAGAACTCTTGGCCTCAAGGAATACTCCTGCCTGAACCTCTCTAAGCACTGGGATAACAGGTGTGAGCTACTGTATCTGGCCGGGTTTTTTTATAAGAAGCAACAAGAGAGTGTAGTGCAACCCTGCCGTAAAGATTAGATTTGTCTCAGCAATGCTTGTCAGTTATTCTCACAGGTTGACATTTATTTTATTTATCAAATGAAAATGTTACCAAAGAATGCTAGCAGAGAAAAGCAAATCAAGTCATACATTCTCAATTCTCAATAAATGGAAAAGCCCAGGTGACAGGGTGATATTTCTCAATAGCATTTGAGACGATGCTGTGGAAAGCTGCGAGTATATATTTTCTATAGACTTGAAAAATGACATTCTGCTAAAGCTGGAAGGATGTTTTGGGGGGAGTGACCATAACAATAATGTAAAATGTTATATGATTCACTTTGAAATGACTGTTTCTAAAATAACAAGTTGGGTTGCTAACCAGCATTGGGTTCTTCTAAAAAAAACTGATTTGGATGTTTTTGTGTCCCTCTCTCAATCAATTCATAAATTCGTTGACCTTGAGGTTTGGTGTGATGAAGATAAATACACCTTCGTAGTGTAGAGAAATAACTAGAAAAGGGGAAATTTATTTCTCAGATGAAAGATAAGACAATATTTTGTTACTTTTTGGAAGATATTTTAACACAACCCAGATTGCCATTAACAAGCTTTATGAAATATTAAGAACCCTAACAGTTGGTAAGAAGAATAGAGGAGTCAAGACCCACATAATTAAGATACTCTTCCAAAAAAGCAATGACAATGCTAACGACAATTGACAAATCATCCTTTCAAAAATTTGGAAATTAACTAAAGGCTTGCGATAATCTAAGTAGCATTTATTCAAGTAAAACATCTCAGTCTTGGGAAGAACAGTGACTGTGTGGCATCTTAACTTCCCTCACTTTCATGACGCCCTCCCCAGCTCTGAGATATCCTTGACAACCAGCAGCCCACAAATCATGCTGAAAATCAGCAGCCTAGTAGCCCCTGGAGGAGGCAGCATGGGTCTGTAGTTCCCCTAAAGCAACATTCTTAGAGAATTGTCATTATTCAAACTGTCTGGTAGTTCCCAGGAAGCCAACATTCAAAGGGCATGTCTTTATTTGACCTGAATCAGCGCTCTTCAAGTACAAACAGTCTTTTCTTCAGGAGTACTTGTTGAAAACAATTATTTGTCACAACACCTGCCTTAGATGGCAATACAAGTTGGGGGAGAGAAAGCTCACCAAAAAAATTCAAAGGAAAAGCTGAGGAGTGAGATGTGCATAAGGGGCCTTTGAAAAGAGAACATATTCCTGGGGATCTAGAAGTTTACGTATGTGGCATATGTGCAGGGCTTTGGGTATGCCCAGTGTTATGTGCGCACCTAGAAAATCCCTAAGAAGGCCCTGTGCTCTCACTTATGACTGACCTTGGAATACTGAGTGAATGCTAATACAGAATTGTAACATACCTATGTGAGAATTGAAGGTGTATTCCCGAAAAGGGTACACAGAGCAACTTGGCAAAGGCTGGGAGATTTATTTCTGCCCAACCACTAACTTAGCTAAGGTGTCAATAGCCACGCATAACAAAGAATACGACCTTTACAGAATTAGTTCAGAAAAGCTATTAACAAAGTAACAGAAACAAATACAGCAACAAGAAACAGGAACAACAAACCCTGGGAGAGAAAGGAATTTGATACCACAAGATTTGCCACATTATGTTACTTGAAATGTTCTGTTTCCAACCAAACATTGTGAGACAAACCAAGGAAAAATAAGGAATGAACCATATGCAAGGAAAAAAGAGTCAATAGAAACAGTCCCTAAGGAAGTTCAGTCATTGGACTCCCTAGACAAGGACTTTAAATCAGCCCTTAAGAACATTCTACAAACTAAGAAAACCATGTATAAAGAACTAAAAAGGACCGGCGCGGTGGGTCACGCCTGTAATTCCAGCACTTTGGGAGGCTGAGGCGGGCGGATCACGAGGTCAAGGGATCGAGACCATCCTGGCTAACACAGTGAAACCCCATCTCTACAAAAAAATACAAAAAAGTAGCTGGGTGTGGTGGTGAGCACCTGTAGTCCCAGCTACTTGGGAGGCTGAGGCAGGAGAATGGCTTGAACCCAGGAGACGGAGCTTGCAGTGAGCTGAGATCGCGCCACTGCACTTCAGCCTGGGCAACAGAGAAAGACTCTGTCTCAAAAAAACAAACAAACAAAAACAACAATGACAAAAACTAGTAAAGGTAACTAAAAAAGGTAAATACAATTCCCCCCCAATATGAATTTATTCTTATTTGTTTTATTTTTTCTCCTATCAAAATTAAAAACAACTGCATAAAGCAACAATTACATTCTCTGTTGATGGACATCATAATGTAAAATGCTTGAGTTGGTATGATAACAGCAGAAAAATAAAGAGGGATGGAGCTGTATAATGCAAAGTTTTTGTAAATTGTTAAAATTAAGTTGATTATGCGAGCTAGGTTATTGTAAATTAAGACGTTATTTGTAATTCCCAGGGCAGCAACTAAGAAAATAACTAAAAAATAATGTAGTAAAATAAAGTACAAGGGGATTAAAATGATACACTATAAAATATTAATTTAACACAAAAGAAGGCAATAGTAAAGGAATAGAACAAAAAAGACAAGATATATAATAAATAGCAAACTGCAGATATAAATTCTACCTTATTCATAATTACATTAAATATAGTTTAAATATTGCAGTCAAAAGGCAGAGATTGGCAGAATGGCTTTTAAAAAATATGACTCATGTATATGTTGTTTATGAATGACAGTTTCAATTCAAAGACACAAATAAGTTGTAAATGAAAGGACAGAAGGAAGATGTACCTTGGCAACAGTACTAAAAGAGAGCTGGGGTTGCTCTATTAATATTGGACAAAGTAGACCTTAACACTACAGGAGGCAAAAAAGATATACATATATCTTATATGTGTGTGTAATGTTAATGTATATAATGTTAATGTATATAATGAGAAATGAGTCAATTCATCAAAAACACATAATAAATATAAACTTACAAGCACCTAAACAAGAGAGCCTTAAAATATATGAATCAAAAATGGACAGAATTGAAGGGAGAAATAGATAATGCTAAAATAGTGGTTGACTTGTTCAATACCTCAATTTCAATACTAGTAAGAACAAGTAGAAGATTAACAAGGATAGAATATTTGAACAACACTCTAAAACAACTAGACCTAACAGACATCTGTACAACCCAATGACAGTGGAATACATATTCTTTTCAAGTGTATTGTAATTCTCCTTTATTCTCTGGGTGAGTGGGGGACACAATTGTATATTATGCCATTAAATAAGTTTTAAGAAATTTGAAATAATTGAAAACATACTAAGTGTCTTTCCCGTTCAAAATGGAATGAAATGGGAAATCAACAACAGAAAGAAATTTGGAGAATTCACAACTATGTGAAAATTAAACAGTATACACCAAAATAACAAGTGGGTCAAATCAGAAACCATAAGGAAATTGGAAAACACTTTGAAATTTAAAAATACAGAAACACGGTATGCTAGAACTTATGAGATGCTGCAACGGAAGTGCTTGATAAATAGACAGTTGCAAATGCCTATTTTTAAAAAGTAAGATTTCAAATAAATACCTTTCTCCTTAAGCAACTAGAAAAAGAAGAGAAAAATAATCCAAAGCAAGCAGAAAAAAGAAATAATAAAGATTACGTGAGAAATAAATGAAAAAAGAACAGAAAGCAATAAAAAATTAACAAAACCAAAAGTTGGTTTTTTGAAAAGATCAACAAAATTGACAAACTCTTCGCTACACCAATCAAGAGAAAAAGAGAGTAGATGCACATTACTTAATTAGGGAATGAAAGAGGAGACACTACTACTAACTTCATGGAGGGGGGTGAAAGAATTACAAAGGAATACTTTGATTATTAGATTATAATCTATAATATTTAGATTATCACCTAAATTAGATGCAATTAATTTATTAATCTTAATTAGATGCAATAAACAAATTCCTAGAAAGACACAAACTACCAAAACTGAATAGAGAAAAAGTAAAATCTAGAAAGGCTCATAACATAAAAAGAGGTTTATTTTAGTAACCAGAAATCTTACCATTGAGTAAACTGTAGACCTAAATAGCTTTGCTAGTGAATTTTACCAAACCTTTTAACAAGGCTTAACACTATTCTTTGACAAGCTTTTCCTAAAAATTGAAGAGAAAGGAATGCTTCCAAGCTAACTGTATGAGGCCAATATTATCTTGATCTCCAAGCCAAAGATATCTCAAAAAATGAAAACTACAAATCAACACCTCATACAAATACAAATACTGTTGCAAAGATTCTCAACAAAACACAAGCAGTCTGAATCCAGCAACGTACAATATTTATACACCAGTGACCAAGTAGTATCTTAAAAATGCAAGGATGGTTCAACATAAAAAAATCATTCTATGTAATACTCTGTATTCATAGAATAGGCACAAAAATAACAATCATCGCTATGGGCAGAAAAAAACATTTGACAAAATTAAGCATTCTTCCGTGATATAAACATCCAACATACTAAGAACAGAAGGTAACTTCCTCAACCCAATAAATGTAATCTGTGAAAAATCCACAACTAACATCATACTTAATAATAAAAGACTAAAAGTGTCCATCCTAGGATAGATCAGGAACAAGATAAGAATGTTGCTGTCACCATTTCTATTCATAATTTTATTGGAGGTTCTACCTAGTGCAGTTAGGCATCTATTAATAATTAAAATTATAAAAGTCATATTTTTGGAAAGAAGGGAGTAAATTTATCTTTATTTGCAGATGACATGCTCTTGCATATAAAAAATTAAAAGCATCTACCCCGTCCAAAAGACATTAAAATAATGAATGAGTTCAGCAAAGTTGCAGGATACAAGATCAATATAAACAAAACATATTGAATTTTATACATTTGCAATGAACACTGAAAATTAAGAGAATAATTTCGTTTACAGTAGTATAAAAAATGTTAAAATATTCAGGAATAAATTTAACAAAGTAAGCATTAAAAGATTTATATAGTAGGAACTAAAATATTATTGAAACAAATTAAAAATCTAAATAAATGGAAAGACAACTCATGTTCATGGATTGGAAGACTTAACATTGTGAAGATGGTAATAGCTCCAAATTGATCTAGATTCAGTAGAATCCCCGTCAAAATCTCAGCCTCCTTTTTTTGCAGAAATTGACAAGCTACTCTAAAAATGTGTGTGGAAATTGTAAGCAATCCATGATAGCAAAAACAGTCTTGCAAAATAACCAAGTTGGAGGATTGACCATTTGCATTTTCTGAATCTACTGCAAAACTACTGCAGTTGAGACAATGTGATACTGGTATAAGGATAGGCATATGCATAAATGGAATAGAATTGAATATCCAGAAATAAACTCTTACATTTATGGTTGTATCACATCTCAGATTTTCTTGTAGAACCTCTGGAAGGAGGACAACCCTGCCAACACCTTGATTTTTGACAAGGGCTCAAGATAATTTACTGGGGAAAAGTAGTCTGGCTTTCCTCTAGGCTTTTGTTTCATTTGAAACAAGGATAAGCACCATCCGGACAGCACCTACCTGAGAAGCTAGCTGTAAATACTCAAAAGGATAAAGTTTTAAGTGCTTGGTTTAGAATTTAACATATACTAAGCAGACATTTATTACTACTGTGTGATCTTGGGCAAGTAGATTAATCTCTGATTTTCAGATGTACTGTGCGTAAAGTAAGTGTAATATCTTTCTTATAAGAGTAACCTGAGATGATGTTAGAAACTCAATAACTACCCCTTACTCTTCCTTCCTAAAGGTGTCCAGATGTGATAATAACCATCATTTAGATGTTTCTTTTGGGAATAGGAAGAGTTGACCTTCTTTCTTTCCTTTTTATCACATTTTTTTTTCTAATTATAAAACTGATATATTTTTAAATACAGAGGAAAAAATGTGAACCTGTTTACACCAAACCATTAAAGTCATTTTCCTTTGGGGAGTGGAAGTGGCAAAACGGGTGTTTTCATTTTGAACCTTATTGTGCTTGTGTAGTGTTTGAATATTTTACAACCAAGTATTACTTCAAGAATTAAAAAATGCATGTATACTATAAAGCAGTATTAACACATTTTTATTTTATCTAGTTCAGCATTTCTCAAAATGTATTCCATAGGCAATAGTTAACAAGATGTTTCCATGAAAAAAAAATGTGAAGGTGGGCTGGCTGGCTTCCATTGTCAAATAATTTTGGAAATGCTGTTAAAACACATTTGTTCTTCTCTAGGGCACTCGCAACAACTTCTATCAACTACACTAATCCCAGTGAAAATACAAAATGATTTAGCTACTAACCCTTGCCATTTTTCCATGTAACTCCTACTCACTTACGAGAAGGCACTTTGTGAATTACCTGCGCACTTCACCATTCGTAAGTACCTCACACAATTTGTTACCGGCAGAGTGCAGATGAGGGACCTGAGTTTTCAGCCTGACTACTTACAGCCCACTCTTCTGACTCTGTTAAGTGCAGTCTTTAGTAGCAGGGGGATGGGGGATACCTGGAAAGGAACAGGCACTTCAGAGAAGAGGGAGTTGGGTCAAGCTGCTGAATTGACTGTGAGTTCTCAGAGGGAGGAGTTGAGCAGGGATTTTACTGGGTGCTCAGGTAATGATGAAGAAATCCTGCAAAACATCTTGTTTCCAAATTTACTGATTTTCAGTAAAATGTTACTGATTTTCAGTAAAATTTACTGATGTTCAGTAAATGTTACTGATTTTCAGTAAAATTTTCAATAAAATTAAACATTTTATTTTGGGATAGCTATAGCTTTATATACAGAAGCGAAAAATGATACAGGGATTCCTCTGTAGCCTTTACCCACTTTCTCTCAACGATGACATCTTTCAAAACTACACTACGGTATCACAACTAGGATGTTGACGTTGGTAAAGTCAAGATAGATAGATCCTGTTCACTGCAGGCTCTGTTATGTTGCCCTTTTATGACCATAAACATTTCCTTTATGCTGTCACTCCCTACTTAACTCCTGGCAACCACTAATCTGTCCTCCATTTTTAAATTTTAATTAAAGAATATGACACAAAGGGAATTACACAGACTGCCACCTTTTGGGACTATTTCTTTTTAATCAACATGTTTCTCTGGAGCTTGATCCAGGTTATTGTGAATATCAATAGATGGTTACTTTTTATTGCTGAGTAGTATTCCATAGTGTGGTGGGCAGAATAATAGCCTACCTAAAGATGTTCATGATCTGATCATCAGAACCTGTGAATGTCTTGTGTTATATGGAAAAAAAGACTTTGATGGTGTGATTTGGTTAAGAATCTTGAGATGGAAACATGACCCTGAATTTCTTGGTTGACCTAACGTATCACAAGGGTCTTTATCAGGGAAAGAGAGTAAAAGGAGAGTCAGAAAAATCGATGTGAAAGGAAAGCAGAGGCCAGAGTGATTCTGTGTTAGATTAACTGGACCCAAATGGAAGAAGGAGACCCTGACTCAAGGACTGCAGGAGGCCTCTAAAACCAGAAAAGACAAGCAAACAGATTTTCCCCTAGCGCCTCCAGAAGGAACACGGTCTAGACGACACCTTGGTTGAAGCCCTTTTGGGCGCTCTGTTAAGTTCTGAGAACACTTTATCTATTCTAGGTACCTAGTCCTTTGTTGGATATGTGGTTTGCAAATATCTCCAGTCTGTAGCTTGTCTTGACGTCCTCTTAGCAAAGTTTTTCATACAGCAAATTTTCTAATTTTGATGAATTCTAACCTGTTAACTGATCTTTTTATGGGTCATGCTTTTAGAGACAGTAGACTTTTTCTTATAGGCCTAAATTGCAAATATTTTCTCCCGTAGTTTTCCTAAAGGTTTTGTAGTTTTATTAATTCTGTGATACATTTTGAATTCCTTTTTGATACAGGTCAAGGTTAATTTTTTAAAAAATAAATGTCCAGTTTTTCCAGCACAGTTTGTTTGCTCCATGAATCCCTTTTATGCCTTTGTCAAAAATGAGTTGGGCATATATTTGTGGATGGAGGTCTTTTTGGGTTCTCTATTCTGTTTTATTTATTCATTGTTTTCCTCCACCAGTACCACAAGCTTTTGTTTACCATAGTTATTTATAATTCTTGAATTAGGTAAATTAATTCCTCCAACCTTACTTTTTAAAAATTTTAAAAAATTGGTTTTGCTATTCCTGTTCTTTTGCATCTCCATTTAGCGTGATCATCTCTGTTTCTACAGAAAGCTTGCTGGAATTTTGGTAGAATTTTTATTAAACCTGTCTATCAGTTTGCAGAGAATTCAGATCTATCTTATGTTGAGTTGTTGAAGTCATAAAAACCATCTGTCTTTCAGTGATTTTAGATCTTCTTTGATTTCTCATCAGCATTAAATGTCTTTTCATATCTTTTGTCCTTTTTCTAACTGGATTTTTTACAACATGAAAAATCATTTTGTTCTTTGCATATTCTAGATATGATTTCCGTAAGTACTTTTCAGCAATTATTTGACACCAGTGGAGTATCTTACAATTCAATTTTTCTTTTATAGTCTTACATTTAAATCTATGATCCTTTTTGAGTTAATTTTTATATAAGATCCGAGGTGTAAGTCAGGTTTCTCATTTTTGCTTATGAATATCTGATTATTTCAGATAGTTATTAAGATTATCTTTTTTTCATTGAGTTGTCTTTGTCTCTTTATAAAAAACCACTTAGCTATTTTTGTGTGGGCAATTTCTAGGTTCTCTGTTCTGTTCCATTGATCTATGTGTCTGTCCCTCTGACAATACCACACCGTGTCGGTTACTGTAGCTATACAATAGGCTATAATATCTAGTAGGGTGATTCTTCTCACACTCTTCTTTTTCAGCATTGTTTTAGGTACTTTGCTTTTACCTATAAGTTTTAGAATAATTGTAGCTCTATATACACAATATTTTGAAATAATTTTTATACAATTTGTGTTAAACTTACACATTAGTTTGGAAAGACATCTTTAATATATTTAGTCTTCTAATCCTTGAACATGGAATATCTTTTTATTTAGATCTTCTTTGATTTCTTGCATCAGCATTTTGTAATTTTCAACATATATATTCTCGACATTTTTTTTTTTCTGTTTTCTGGCTTCTTTCAGTATTTTCTCTTATTCTTTGGTGTTCTGAAGTTTGCTTACATTACCCATCTATTCTAGTATGTTGTGTACTTCTTTAGAGTCCCTTATATTAATTGTAGCTATTTTAAATTCTCCGATAATTCCAAAATCTGTGTCATATCTGAATCAGTCTACTCCGATGCTTGCTTTCTGTCTTCAGATTGTGTTTTCTCTTGCATTTTGACATCACTTGTAAATTTTAGGTGAAAGGAAGACATGATACACCAGTAATAGGAAGTGAGGCAAATAGGCCATTTGTGTGAGGCTTTATGTTAACCTTACTAGGAGTTGGGCTGTGCTTACCATTTGCTGCAGTATATGTAACAGGGACTCCAAGTTCTTTATTTTTGCCTCCCTTTCCTGTGGCTTCCTTAAGAATCCCTCCTCATATAGAATCTGTACCTTGCAGGTCTTTCAGCTGCAAATTAATGTCATTTATTATATTGGAGCCCTGTTGATATGTGGTATGGTGTGGTGAGAGGGGAAAGTTCTATTATCTTATGACCAAATTTGTCTTTTAGTGGCCCTGTATCTTCAGGCTGACTAAATTTTGGTCAAGCAGAGAATCTTTTTCAGTGCCTTTTATTTCTTTCTGTTGCCTTATTGCACTGGCTAGATATTCTAGTACTATGATGAATGAGAGTTGAGAGTGGACATCCCTGAATTGCTACTGATCTCAAGGGGGGAAATATTCAGTAACTCACCATTACCTGCAATGTTAACTGTATGTTGTAGATGTTTATCAAGTTGAGGAAGTTCTCCTCTTTTCAGTTTGCTGAGAAGTTTTACTAGGAATGGGTGTTGCATTTCGTTTGATACTTGCTCTGCGTTGTGACTGATCCAATCAGAAAGCCTGTTAATGTGGAAGATTATATTGATTGATTTTTTTAATACTGAACCAGCCAGGAATCCTTGGAATAAACCCCATGTGATCATTGTATTTAATTATTTTTATATGTTGCTGAATTCTGTTTGTTAATATGTGTCTTTAAGGTTTATGCACATATATTCATGAAGAATATTGGTTTATACTTTTTTTTGTCCTTGTCTATATTGTTTTGATACCAGGATGATGGGGCTTCATAAAATTAAATAAATTTAGCAATGTTCCTTCCTTATCTGCTTTCTGGAAGAGATTGTATATAATTCATATTAATTATATTTTTAATGTTTCGTCGAATTCTCCTGTAATTGACACACTTTCTCTCAATTTGTTAGCACTTTTTCACCCTTCCACTCTTTCCGTTCTTCCTGGACTTTCGTATTAATTATATTTTTAATGTTTGGTAGAATTCTCCTGTAATTGACACACTTTCTGTCTGTAATTGACACACTTTCTGTCAATTTGTTAGCACTTTTTCACCCTTCCTCTCTTTCCGTTCTTCCTGGACTTCCATGACACGAATACTGATCTTTTGTCTGACTGGTCTCTGAGACTCTGCTTATTTTTTCAGTCTATTTTCTTGCTGTTTTTTCAGATTGTGCAGTTTCTGTTGTTTTATATTAAGTTCCACTGATTCTTTCCTCTTTCCTCAGTTCTGCTGCTGAATGCACCAGTGAAGGTTTTTAAAAATTATTTTTGTCACCAACTCTTTTAGTGCTAAGATTTTCATTGGGGTCTTTTTTGCATCTTCTATTGAGAATTTGTTTCTTTGCTGAGCCTTTTTATTTTTTCGTTTGTCTCAAGCATATTAGTAATTGATTGTTGAAGCATTTTTGTGATGACTGCTTTTATCTTTTATTATTTTTAAAAATCTTTGCCACATAATTCTAACATCTCTGTCTTCTTGGTGTAGATGTCAACTGATTGTCTCTTTTCCTTCAGTTTGAGATCTTTCTGGTTCTTGGTAGAATGGGCTGAATGTTTTTCAGTTGAAACCTGAACATTTCAGATACTATTATATGCAACAGTGTGTCTTATTTAAGCTGTCTGTTTTGGCTTTCTTCAACAGCACTCTGGTGAAAAGGGGGTTGGAGTTCATCACTTCCAGGTGGCTATAGAAGTCCAGGTTCCATCCTTGGGTCTGTTGACCCTTGGAGGCTGTCTCGTAATCATTGCTGGATAGGGAGCGAATTCTAGCTTCCCTCTAGGCTCCTGCAGATAGTGCACTGGCTGGACAGGTATGAGTACCTGTTCCCACGTGGCCTCCAACTATATCATTAGGAGAGGAAGCTCATTATTGTTTAGAGGAAATCAAACTCCTGTCTCCCTCATCAGCACTGTCTGAAACCACCTTAGCTGAGGGATGGGTGCCTTATTGTAGCCCAGTAAGGGTAGAATTCAGGGCTCCTTGCTGAGCCTCTGTGAGCAAGGCAGGTCCACCATTTTATCGATTCTGTTCGGCTAGAAAAGAGTGGTTATTGTTTAAAAGTATTCTGTCTTGTTAGGATGCCCCTTTTGTTGTCCTTTAACTAGAGAGAGCAGGCTTCTTTTGAGAATTTTTTAAATTCACGTGCGTTAGTGTGTCTGAGTTTTTAGCTTCTTCAGTTCCAAATCTGGAATGAAAAGAAAAGAAAACCCAAGATACTCATTACCATGTCATCCCTTGGGTCCTGATGCCCTGGCTGGTCTGCCTCTTCTCTAATTCTCACAGTCTTTTTATGATTGTTTTACATATAATATCCAGGGATTTTAGTTGCACTTAGCAAGAAAAGTAGAGACAGGTATCCAAAATGTTTGGGTCATGAACATTTGGAACTTACAGATATAATTACAGATAGAATTCAGTGGCATGGAGTGTTTTCCTGTCTTTTACAGGCTTATTTGCCACAACTGATTTCTAAGCAGTTCATGCTTTGAAGAAGTCCACCCCTGACAAGTCATTTCTTCCCATCATTTTCCTACCTGCCTCTGACTTATGTGTAGAATGACATTATTTTCTAAAAGCATGCTGCAGGAGATGAAGACTGCCTCCCCCAGCCTCAGGTCCAACAGAGAATCGTATTTCTGAAGTGGAAGAGAAGAATATGTTATTGAAAAAATTATTTGCACTTGCAGGTAGAGAGTATTGCACCATAAAAAATGAAGCAAAGGCAACTCGAATTCAATTGCTGCATGTCTGGAATGGAAGATTGGAAACTTATATTCAGGAGGAGAAAAAGACTGAATTCTTTTTAAAAATTGTAGTTTGCAAACTCGTAAGATTTATCTAGGGTTAAAAAATCCTTAGGGCACTGAAGTTTTATTCCCTTGTGATAGTTTTCCCCATAATAGTTGGTAATATATGAAATGTAAGTTTTTCATGATTCGAATACAGGAATCACAAGCTAAAGAAAAGCCAGTAATAGTTTGCCATTTGACAACAGTGGATTAAAAATACTAGAGTTGAATTTTTTTAGGCTTATCCCGTATTTCATACGTCCCCTGTTGTCTATAACCCTGCCTTTCACATATTTTGTTATCAACCTGAACTTTACAAAGCATGTGAGATACTTACCTTTGTGCTCAAGTCAATCCCGAGCTTGGAGAGTAGACAGACAGGTTCCAACTCTAGTCTGGCCATTACTACCTATGTGAGACCAGGTAAGTTATCAGTCTAAGCTCCTTACCTATACACTGAGGGAAATAATATCACCTGCCTTAGCGATAGTTCTTATGCAGACATATTGCAATATCGATGCATAAGTGCTCACCATCATAACCATTACTGTAGTGAGATATCACAACAGACAAGGCAGAACATTAGACTGTGCACAGTGTCAGAAGTTCTGATGTTTGATAGCAGCTCCCCAAATGTCCTGTCCGTGGAGGTCCCTTGCTGAATATAAATGACAACCGGCTTGTTCCATGTGCACTCATTCATGCTGCATGGAATCCTGCCTCACTTTCCTGAGTGAAGTGGGTGGTGGTCTTACCTTCTTAGTCAGCTCACAAGTACTTCCTGGGCATCCACTTCTATACACAGGTTCTGGCTCCTGGCTGTTAAACAGTGAACCAGACCATGAGCTGGCTCTTTGGGTTTTTTCCCTTTGCTTTCTTGGATCAGGTGAAGTTTTCAGGTGGGAAGAACTTCAGGGATGCAGGTGGAAGGGGAAATACAGCTGCGAGGAATAAGACCTGAGCTGAAAGCTATTTAATACATGGAAAATGGTCTGATTGATTTAGGGTAGTAGATTACACCAGGACAGAGAGAGAGGAGGGAGATGTAATATACCTGGATCTGTAAGTTAGACACTGAAGGACATTGTGCAGCAGTGGGTGGACGGCACCCGTGGTGGGGGGTGTGTGTGTGTCAAGTCTGTCCTCTGGTGCTGAGCCCGTTAATTAAAACCCAAACTGATCCTGTACCTGAGAGTCCATGAAGAACTGACTGTTAAAGATGATTTTCCCTTATTCCATGTTTGTTTTGAAGTGATTTTTCATTTACTCTCAAATTATACCTGTAAATACTGTTTACATTTGCTTTATGTTAAAGATTCTGTGCAATTATAGCAGTAATTAAAAGGAATTACAATAATCATCCCTGTTTTCATAAGATTTCTATGTGAGAGAGACAAATTATTTTATCTTCACCATGGACCTGGGGTGAGTTTCTTTGTAAATAATGTGCCAAGGGTAAGAATAAACTGCTATGTAGCTAAATTAAAAATTTAATAACAAGTAAATGACATTATTGTCAAATATTAAAAAAGGGAAAATAAAACCTTCATTATTTCCATGATAAACCGTGTCATTTGGGGAATACCTCCATGTTAGGTGAACATATCTTACAGCTGAAATTTTTCATATGGCAAATTACTACCTGAATATTTATTTAGAGAATGGTCTCTCGTTTCACTCTAGTTTGAAAGGTGTTGTCTTTAAAGCCATCATGTTTCTCACCCATACACACTGCCCACCTGTTTCCACCAAAGTGCTGTACTTCATCAGCCACAGGCCATTGTAGTAAGGAAGTCACGTGCAGTGTTCTCTCCACACTGCTCACTTTGCTATGGCACCTACCAAGGACTTTATTTTTTATTTCCTCCTCCTCCTCCCTCCTCCACGCCCTCCATGTTCTACTATAAAATTTATATTTATCTAAGCAATTTAATTTTTATGGTTAAAATAATAAGAGAATACTAAAAGACTTAAAAAGGAAAATACAGGCCAGGCATGGTGGTTCATGCCTGTAATCCCGGCACTTTGGAAGTACGAGGCAGGTGAATCACTTGAGCTCAGGAGTTCAAGACGAACCTGGCCAACGTGGTGAAACCCCCTCTCTACTAAAATTACAAAATTTGGCCAAGTGTGCTGGCGTGCACCTGTAAACCTAGCTACTGGGGAGGCTGAGGCGTAAGAATCACTTGAACCTAGGAGGTGGATTGCAGTGATCTGAGATTGCACCACTGCACTTCAGCCTGAGTGACAGAGTGAGACTCCATCTCCAAAAAAAAAAAAAATCTCCCTCCATCCTGCCTGAACCTGGGTCACTTTCCATTCTTGAAGGAATTTCTTCTCTTATTTCCGTGATGTTCCTAGTAATATCCTTATATGAACACTTGATTATTCATTCTCAGCTACATTGATGCCCCTCCTTGAAACATTAGACTTTCCCTCTCTTACACTCTACGCTTCCTCCCCTTGTGTTTCCCCCCGCCCACCTCCCAAAGCAATCCTGAACCAAGATTTGGTCAGATACACATTCCCTGCTTACAGTATCACAGTCATATAATTACTGAACTTTGCAGAATGTCCCAGTGTGACCTGCTTACCTTTTGGGGAGGAGGTTGCATAGATTATGTTTGTCCAGAAGGCGATTAACTCCCTTTGAAAGAAAATAATGTCTGACATCCAAGCACTGTAGTGTTTTTTTGGCAGCTCGGATGGAAGCACACAGGCCTCTCCATGGGTTGAATGGCTTTAGCCAGCCTCCATGGCCGCAGCCCTTGATCGCGCTCCCTCCCATTCCCACAGGGCTGCCTGCCATGGCGGCCCACCTGAACCCCTCACTGTCATCCTGCAAGACCCTCCTGTTCTTTCTGGATGGACTCCCTGGTTTCCTGGACCAGGTCTTCCCAGTCTCGGTCATTCTGCTTCCTTACTTTGGTGGAGAATATTCTCCAGGAATCTTCTGAGGAATGTTGCACGGATGGTAACTTTGTGAATGGGTAGAAAATAATTTCCCCCGAGAGTTGTGCAAACATTGATCCACTGCTTGTGGGCCATCTATCCTTAGGTCAGTCTGATTGTGAGCTGCTTCTTGTCCCAGCCCCCTTTATCCTCAGCCACAACCAGAAAGGTCTTCTCCCTTTTATTCTGGAATTTCAAATGGTAGTATTTCTGATTTTCTTTTCATTATGCCAAGGACTAGGCAAGTCTTAACTATATGTAAAGTCAAGTTGTTTGATTGTTCAGATTGTTTGGTATTATTTCTTTGATAATTCTTTTATGTTATTACTTTTCTCTTTTATAAGGCTTCTCTTTTTGGTTTTATACTGGTTTTTGGGAAATCCCTTCAAATTTACCTTCTAACTACTGATTTTTTTTTTTTTAATTTCTGAAGGATCTTTCTAATACTTAGGATGTTTCTTTTTTACAGCATCCTCCCGTTATTTCAATGACCCAGTAACTTTTTTTTTCTCTTTTGGAGGATCTTAACCATAGTTTCTGGAAGTATTCTTCTGGTCTCACGTTGCTTCCATTTGTTCTGGAGTACATCATTCATGATCCAGCGTTTCCCCACTGGCCTCTCATTAATAAGTACATATGAAACACTCATGGCTGGTTGGAAGTTCTCTGTGGGCCTCGTATTAGGATGAAGACTGGGATTTCAGACAGGTACTGCTTGTTAGGATTTCCAGGTCTTTTTACTTTGGCTTGTTAATTTCCCCAGATGGAAGATTTTTTTTTTTTTTTCCTATTAATTTGTTGCCTGGGAAGTTGCAAACCTACAGACAAAATGCTGGGAGCCTATCAAGGAAAGGGGCTGGTGCACCCACCTGTTGTCTCTGTATGTCACTGAATCCAGGGTCTCTCTGAGTCTGCCTCCAATCACCAGCTCTGTGGCTTGGGAATTTTGAGTTCTAACCCTTTCTTCTGTTTTGGACCCATTGTATGTAACTACTTAGAGATACATGGAACCTCCAACTCCTGTGGTGCTTCAGAGTTTCCCCTGTCAAAACCTGTGGTGGTCTGACATGTTACCTTACTTGAAAGCTAGTAAGTTGGCCTGCCATAGTGTCATGGGTTCTGGAAGAAGACAAGAGATGCCTAGGTCAGAGACAAAGGGCATTGTTACACAGCAGGCATTGTGAGCTTCATGTTTGCCTCTGTTCTCCTTGCCCCTTCAAGTTCTATGGGGGCAGTGTGAAACAGTCAACAGTTTGTGCCACAGCAGAGGAACCCTGAACTTAGGAAACCTCCATCTTTTATAATGTCTGTTTCATTTTTTAATGATGCTTTCTAATGAAGAAAAGCTTTTAAAGAAGTTCAATTTGCATGCCAATGTTTTCTCTTTTATGTTTAGTGTTTTTGATGTCCTATTTACAAGATATTTGCTTATTTAAAAGTCATATACATTTGTATTTGCTTTTTTCTTAAAATTTGAATATGGTAGCATTTTGAGTATATTAGCATTCACATTTTGGTCTATAATTCACTTCAAATTAATTTTTACTTGTGGTATGAGGTAAGAGTCAGGGGTCGTGTTTTTCTCTTCGTATTGATATCTAGTTACTACAGGAACACGTATTAGAAAAATTAGTTTAAAGCATGTGCAGAATCTTAAAGACCAGGAGGGTAATACTGTAGTTAATAGACCACTGCTTCTATAAACTAAAGGATGTGAAACCTAATGCAGCTGCCATTATTGTGTGCTACCAAATGACAGGCTCTTCGAGGGAAACAAAGATAAAAGATATCCTCCCTGTCTTTAAGGAACTTAAAAATATATGCATAGAGATAAACTTTACTCATACACTGTAGTGTTATTTGTAAAAGTGAAGGGAAAAGTTATGCAGTAAAACTGATAACATGATTCTCTAAGACTGTTTACAGCTTATTAGTACTGAAGTTGTCCCATCTGACCCAAAATATCTGGGGATGCTTAGGAAAAATTAAGGATATAGGAAGAATTGTGTATTATGACATATTGAGGAATTTCCTGGGAGAGAGCCCAACCCAAGGAAAGCTGTGCCCAGGAAAGATGAACTTGATTCATTAGCAAAGCTTTGGTCCACAGAGTTAGGGATCATTCTCAGTGTCGCATTTGGTACTCTGTTCTCTCCTTGGGTACCTGAGAAGGAGGTGGTAAGGGGAAAGCTAAAGTTATTTCACTGAAATCATGGTAAGGTATTGGTGTGGTAAAGCAGCCGTACTTTGGGCCTTCTTACATACGGGTCTGTAGAAAAGGATAAAGTGAATGTCTCCTCCCTGTGCCACTGGCCACTGGGCAGCTTTGATCCTCTTGGGCTACATGGAATGGTAGTGGCACCTTTTCGACGTGGTGGGTAGGTGCCAGATTGGATGCAGTACCTGGTGGTAATGGATATCAGTGGTATCCAATGGAGAAACACGCCAAATGGAAAAGGGAGTGCCTTGCGTCTTCTGGAATAGGAATAGAGAAAGAAAATGGGCATCGCATGGTGACTGGACAGAGACTGGGCTGGGCTTGCTCCTTAGCATGTGAGAAGCATCCTCTGATGCCCCAAGATACAGCTGATGAGCTGAAGAAACATTGGCAGGAGGTATGAGGGTTCTGCATTCACAGTTGGGATAAGGGACCAGCAGAAAAGTAGCTTGCACACATAAGGGTAAGGCAACATCATTGTTTTTAGAATTTAAAACATTGACATCCTCCTCCTTATTTGATCTTAGTAACAACCCAAGGGGCTGCAGCTGTTTTTCTAAAACGAAGAGCTCCACGTGATCACGTGGAGGTTATGAGATTCACCTGTAATCTTAGTAGGTGACGCAGCTCTGGAGCCTGGGCTGGTGGCCATCACTTTCACTCTACTCTTCTTGCCCTCACCAGTCTCAGTATCCCATGTGGCTGCTCCCCCTATTACCTCTCAGCTCCCCGGATCCACCTGCCTACCAAGCCCTGTCCCAGACGAACTCTACTGAAACACACCTCTCACCATGTCTCATTTCTGCTCAGTATTCTCAGAGATTCCTACTGCCCTCTAAATTAAGTCTAGGCTGGGCACCGTGGCTCATGCCTGTAGTTCCAACACTATGGAGAAACAAGGAGGGAGGATTTCTTGAGGGCAGGACTTGAGTTCAGCCTGGGCAGCTTAGCCTCAGCCTCCCGAGTAGCTAGGACTGCAGGCGCATATCACTCTGCCCAGCTAATTTTCCTGTTTTTTGTATAGACTGGCCTTGCTATGCTGCCCTGGCTCCAGAGTGGGGTCACCTACTGAGATTGTAGGCAAATCTCATAACCTCCGTGTGATCACATGGAGCATTTCGGTTTAGAAAACGGCTGCAATCTCTTGGGCTGTTACTAGGATCAAATAGTTAATAAGAGGCCGAAACCAGAAGATCGGGTGAACCCAGGAGTTTGAGGTTACAGTGAGCCTGGGATTGTACCACTGCACCCCAGTGAGACCCCATCTCATAAATACGTAAGTCAGTGCTTCTCAGCATGGTGGCCATATCCGCACACCATTTTTTATCTCTGACTCTCTCTCATTCTCCAGCCAAACTGAGTGATTTCAATTCTCCAAACCTCTTGAGTGTCCCCAAAACTTTTGTGAACTTACCTGTCCTAATGCAAGCATCACTCTCTACCATGCGTGAGTGGGCTTGCTCGTCTTAACCATTCCACGAAGTGAACGGTTCTGTGTGGTAGGGAATGTGCAGGTCTTCTTGGCACTTCTCCCCTGCAGGGGCTGTGACGGCCTGTGAGGGGGGTGGCTGTCACTCAGCTGCACTTAGGAGCGGACCAATTCAGTTACGGGGGGATGGAAAAGAGGAAATGTCAGAGGGACCCATGTCCACGTCCACAGGCAAGTTTTGTTGGCATTACACATAGAGTAAATTAGAATGCTTCACACATAAACATTCCAAAATTATTTTCCCACTTTTACTTTGAAAATGTTCAAATGTAAAGAAAAGCTGAAAGAATAGTATAATAGACACCTATTTACCCTTTACCTAGATTCACTGATTGTTATCCTTTACCACGTTTACTGTCTCTACACACACACACACACACACACACACACACACACACACACACAGCTTCTCTGTTGCTAATTCTTTGAAAATAAGTTGCAGACATTACATGTCAGCCCTGAATATTTCACATGTACCACTTAAGAATGAAAACTTTCCCCTGCATCCTCATAATACAGTAAATCAAAGTTGTCATTTAGTATCGAATCCACAGTCCAAAAATACTGCTACCCCTAATATTACTATTAATTGGTATTAGTACATTGGTGTTAGTATTAGCACACAAGACAAATACTGCTACTGGGTTCTCAGTTGCAGCTGAAAGATCTTTCATAGCTGTGTTGGTTTGATCCAGGAATCAAAGCTTCACCCTTGACATTTTTACTTGTTGTGTCTCTTCAGGCTCTTTTGATCTAGATGGGCGCCCTCCTATTCAATTTGATGTATTTGTCATGGCATTTACTTTCCTGACGATTCCCGGGCAGTGATCTGTTAGACGGGTAAAATGTCCGGCATTCTGCAATGTCTCATTGCTCTATCGTGATGAGATTTACGTCGAACCTTTTGTGGCAGTAATATCACATTGGTGAAATCATTTTAAACATTAAGTATCAAGTATTGCACTGACTACCGTTTTGAAAGGGGGTCTTTGCGTCATAATCTGTACACATTCATTAGTTCTTTACGAACTAAGGAAGTGATGTTAACACAGGTGGGCTTTCTCTCAGTGGAAAGTGATGTCTCTCGTGTCAAGCGACGTTGCTTCATGAAGTGTTTAGAAAGACAGGTCCAAAAGCAGACCAGTAATCAATCTTGGATAAGAACTTTTTTCAAACCATTCATATAAGTCTTCTCCAAGACATCTAGGATGGCAAAAGTGCTTCTAAATATTTTTACTGGCGACACTTGAAAAAATATAGAATTTAGAAGTTGACATACCAAAAACTGATGGTTCTTGAGATCAACCATTCAGGGCTATTTAGTTGCTTCTCCTAGATAATTTTCTTTCCTTTTTGCCTGATGTGAGGCAGATGGAGTAGAGCTTCATGCCAGAATACCTTGTGACTGGTGGTATGTTTACCGACAACTAGACAGCAGTGCTGGGGAGGTCACCTAACCCAGCATTCCAACTCCGCCCAGCCGCTAGTCCCCACCAAGTGCACGATGACCTCCATGGCACAGCCTCTGTGTCAGAGCATCTTTGACCATTGAAATGCTGGAAAATTCTGTGTGAAAATTCCTCACTCTTTCACTGGTCAGTCCAGGTTCTAATTCTTGTCATGCTTTGTCCACCTTAAATCCTTCAAATATCTGAAGATTGCTCTTACATTCTCCAAAGATGTTCTTCTCCAGTGTCAGCATCCTGAGCTCCTTCTGCCTTTCCTCCTCAATCTCCAAGTGCATGCTTTCTGCTTACTTTCTCCTTAACATGTGTGCTCTAGCATTCTGTCTCCCCTCTCTTCCTTTCTCTCTACAGTTCTTTTCCTCACACGTTTATTTAAGTCTGCCATGCACACGTCATGCCTGTGAAAACCGAGACGAACTGCTGTTCCTTAGGGAGCTCACCAGTCAGTGAGGGGAGGATCAGGCCAGCAGAGGATGCTAATGACAGCGAGATGGCACCTGTCTGGGGCACCCGTCATACCTATTGCAAAGGAGGAGGTGGTTGCTAGCCCTAGAGGAAGAAAAGGCAACCTCAGTATTGGAGGAGTGGCTGTTTTCTAGGGAGGGGTGGGCGTGGCATAAGTCCAAGGAGGGGGAGATAGAAGAAGACGTGCAAAACTACAAAACTGGGGAGAGCAAGATACCAGAGAGGGGGATGGGGTGGGATGCAGCGAACCAGCACAGTGAGCCTTCTGAGCCTTTCTCAGTGGCTCTGACTACGTCTTTAGGCAATGCGAAGCTTGCAGAATGAGATTCACATTAGAGAGTAGTAACAGGGACAGACATACCTTTTATTTTAGAAGGAAATTGGATGGAAAATGCACCCATATCCATCTCCATATGAGACAGTGAACTTTCTCAGCTAATATTCACTTATAACAGAGGGGGAAAAGTACAAAAAGAAGTGTATTCTTCTTTGAACAGTTTTTCTTATAGTATCTCAACTGATTGCAAATAGAATATTACCATTAATTCCATTTTATTATTGATTTGCTCTTTTAAAATATCAATTTAAGAAATGCCCTAATGTGGACAACACCTGTCTTCTTTTTGGGTTTTAGAGTGGTTTGTTATTTTGTAGGAAGAGTGAAGGTGTTTCTGTCTCATTCTTCCTGGTTTGAGGACTCTTCAGGGGAGCCTCTAGGGTAATAAAGGTTTTGCAGGGAGGCCCCTGCCTGTGCCCCTGGCTTGGCCCATGCATGAAGGCCCTGTGTGGAATAATGCCTTTCAGCCCCCATGACTCACAGCCCACCCCTTACACCAACAGGCACCAGCCACACCTGTGATGTTGCAGCTTCCTGCAAGAAACTGGGATTGGAGTGGCAAAGCAAACAGCTCCTGCTGTTTCCTGGGGAATGAAGACACTCCACTTATTATTACAAATAGATTATGCAAATAAAATCACAATGTTACCCAGTGCAGCAAAGAAATCCATTATACTGCAGGGTGCATGTCTCAACGCAAAGAAAAAGCACTGAGTTCCTTAGCACATATTTTAAAGAGATGATAGAATGTCTCTTCTGGCCTGAAACCCACTCCCTTGTCACCTCCGAGGACTTCATGTTGCAACAAGACTATTGAAAACTGAAGAGAAACAGAGCCTTATTCTCCCTGGGTTTAACTCTCTTGCTCAGTGTGACCTGCATTAATTTTGCTCAGCTCTTCTGAGTAAATACTTCTTCAGCTA
The DNA here is from genome assembly GCF_047675955.1 of Chlorocebus sabaeus. Classification (NCBI taxonomy): domain Eukaryota; kingdom Metazoa; phylum Chordata; class Mammalia; order Primates; family Cercopithecidae; genus Chlorocebus; species Chlorocebus sabaeus. The sequence goes on along the minus strand of NC_132929.1, from coordinate 1,570,128 downwards.
TCAGCCCCTCTCTCTAGGCCGTCTCACGTAGAGCACGGGCCGTCTTCTCATGCCTGTGTCCCCAGCTCCTGTACACCCAAAGCTTAGTCTCTGTGCTCCGTGCCTGTTGGCTGGGTGAATGGCTGAAGGGATGACTGCAGATAGCCCATGCCCGAGGTCCCCTGGGCCTCCTCTGTCATGGGCCCCCTGATTCTTTTCCTCTCTTTCCTCATCTGCTAAAGGAAGAAGTACATTTGTCTGTTGTCCTTTAGAGCACTTGGCCATTTGAAAAGTGCTTTCTCTCCCTGGACTTATCTGACTTAGCTCCCATGAGAAAGGCAGGGTGGACATTGTCATCCCATGTAGAGAAAGAGCACCTGAGGTGCAAAAACCAAAATTAAAACCAAGACATCCTGGCTGGGCTCAGCTTAGCCGTGCTCACTGTCTGCTTCAGCACTGCCTGCATATGGTGGGTGGCTCAGAGTGAGGCTATTGTCCTTAGTTAACAGAGGCTAAAACTCATCAGATTTTTAAAATAACATAAATCCTTCCACCTACTACTACTTGGAGTTCAAAAATGAGAACCCTCTCAAGGGTGCCCACCTGGAGTGCTCCAGAGGAAAGACAAAGCGGAAGAAATGGCTGCTCCTCCTCCGATGTCCTCACTCCAGCTTGACCTCCCCGCTCTGCAGGCCTCCCCTCCGTCCTCAAGCCTGGTGAGGTGTGCACTGGGAGAAAAGCTTCCACCTGGGAAGAAAGTGACTCCCTCTGACTGCACTGCTTCGGCTGCCAGGGTCTGTAGGGAAGGAGCGGCTGCACCCCATGGCAGCGCTCAAGGTGGAGGTGCGATCAAGGTGATCCCTGGTACTGTTAACCCTGCACAGTGTGCAGAAGCACAGGCCCTGGCACCTGGGACTGCAGAAGAGGCTCCCTCGCAGTCAGATGCCCACTAGGAGAGCAGGAGCGATGGAGGGACCCGGCCCGACCCTCACTCTGACACCAGCTGTGTAGCCATAGGAAGGTGACTCAGGGGACTATGGGAAAAGCAGCACTTGGTCATAAAGCTGTTGTGAATGATCTCTGAGAGCCTTTCTAAAGAAGCTCAGTTAAAAAAAAAAAAAGGAAAACAGACATCTCCCAATACATGGCTCGATGTCCAAAACCACTTGCTGTCACGGGGGAGCAGCTGGAGTTGAGAATGTGCTCATGCAGTGTGAGCCTTTGAAGGCTGCAGCTCTCATTTCCTCAGGTGGAAGCTGTCACTCAGTCAATCATGTCGAAACTCTCATTCAATGCCTGAGTTCCCTCCACCACTCCCCAGCAGGCAGTCACCCCCTGCATATCCGAACACACGCTGTGATTAAGCAAGTCCCCCTGTGAAAGGCACAAAGTTCAGTTGTTTAGGTAAGAAGTTTTCCCTTCTGTTTTTTCTTAGGACCCCTGTATAGTCTGAATGTTTGTGACACCTCCCCCAAGAAAGTTCACGCCATAAAGCCTATCAACAGAATGAACTATCACCCCAGAATCACAGCCCATCAACACATCACCTAAGGTGGTGTGGTAGGAGGTGGGAACTTTGGGAGGTGGTAGGTCCCGGGGGGAGCCTTCGTGAATGGGATTATTTCCCTCAGAAAGAAACTTCTAAAAGACACCTTACCCCTTCCACCATGCGGGGACACAGCAAGAAGATGTGGTCTGTGAACCAGGAAGTGGGCACTCACCAGACACCAAATCTGCTTCTCAGCCTTCAGAGTGATGAGAAATAAATTTCTGTTGTTTATAAGTCCCCCAATCCATGTTATTCTGTCATAGCAGACTGCACGGACTAAGAAAACCATTCCAGCCAAGTTCTTGCAGAGGAATTAAGCCCAGGCCTGAGGAGAGAGCCGTGCAGCCATGACCTAATGTGTTTGGCAGTCAGGTCCTTCTTACCCTTTGTTAATGAGTCTATTAGAATAGATAACTGAGCACGCAATAGGCATGTGGGCCAAGTACTGTGCCAAGGGCTGGGAGTGCAATGGTGAGAAATAGACATGGGCCCTTGTCGTTATGGAGCAAGACAAGTGCAGGGAAGAGCCACTAGTCTCATATTCACAGAAAACATACTTGTAGATATTGGTCAGTGCTATATACAGATGTCAAGAAATGCACAATGGGAGAATTTATCTGATAAGTAAAGGCAGAGTAGCCTTCCCTGGATAAGTGCTGGGTGTGTTAGAACCTGGAGGAATATCAGGAGTTGAGCAAGTGAATTGTACTTGGGAGTGGAAGAGCGCTTCCTGGGGAGGGAGGAGGAATACCTTGCGAAGGTGCGAGACTGGGGAAGCTGGGCCCATTGGAGGAACTGATTGAAGGCCAGTGAGTGAAAGGAGTTGAGGGACAAGAAGCGTGTTGGTTGATGGGTCTGGAAAGGTAGGTTAGGGATAGATCATTTGGGCCTGGTGAGTGCCGAGGGCTATGGGAACCATCTGAGGGAAGGGCATGGTGATGCGATGTGATCAAAACTGTGCTGCCGACATTTCCCATGGAGGTCACACACAAGAGGAGCTGCAGCCGATGACCAGCAACAGCATATGCTCCCATCCCTGTGGGATAGCGCAGGCTTTTTAGATAGCCGCCCTCTCGGCCACTCCATCTCAGCAGGTTCAGGCTGCCATAACAGAATACCATGGGCTGGGAGGCTTGGACAAAGGACATTTATTTCTCACAGTTCTTGAAAACTGGGAAAATCATACTTAAATTACTGAAAGACAAAGAAAAAAATCCAAAAGCAGCCAGAGTCCTGGGGAAGAAAGACATTACACAGAGGAAAGGGAATGTTAGTGAAAAGATGCTTCTGCTATCATAGACACTGCAGACCAAAAACAATGGAAAAAAATATCCGAAGTACAGATGGAGGAGGAAGAGAGAGAGGAAAGAAATCTTACGAACAAAAATCCTATATCCGGGAAAATACCTTTTAAAAATAAAGGTCAGATCAAGCTATTTTATGATTAACAAGTGAGGGAATTCATTTCTAGCAGAATTGCATTGCAAGAAACAGTCCAGCTTCTTGAGATTGAAGGACTGTTATACCTTGGATGGAAACTGGAGCCTACTGAAGCAGTGGAGAGTTCAGACAGATGCCGACATGTGGGTAAATATGAAGCGCTTTCTCCATTCCTTCATTTCTTTAAAAGATGTTTGGCCATCGAAAGCAAAACTAGTTGAGTTTGTAACATGTATAGAAATGACATATGTGACAGCAATAGCCCAGAGGACAAGAGAGAGAAAATGAAAGTATACTGTTGTAAATCACGCAGACCATATCATGTACGCACAAGGTATTCTTTTATAGTAGATACTGATAAAGACATACACATATATATTGAGATATATATGTGTGTGTGTATATGTATATATACTATGAACCCTAGAGCCACCATTAAAAACAACACCGTGAGGTAAAGCTTAAGAGTCAATAAGGGAGATGCAATAGAAACTCTAAAACGCTCAATTGATCCCAAGGAAAACAAGAGAAGAAGACAGAACAAAAAACAGATGGAACAAAGAAAAAAAAGCAGGATGAAAGACAGAAACATATCAGTAATCACATCAAGTGTGAACACACCAAAGGCCTCAGTTATGTAAGTTCAGTCCATCGGTTTCCCAGTGGAGGTATCAGTGCTCTTGATTATTTTGAGAACATGACAGTGGAGGTATGTTCCATGAATCATGTGAATCATGTGAAGAATGTAACAAATAAGATGTGGGCAAGAAATATATGATCTCATTTTCATGTTCGTGGCACTTTTCCTTAGTTGTCCTGAGTGTTTAAAATGGAAAGGCTGATGTAAAAATGTGCCAATTACCAGTGTATTATTTATGCATCCCCAAATAGATTTTGAATCTCTCATCTCAAGCAATTTTCAAATTGAAAATATATAATTACTACTTTCAAGTCTGTCCCTTCCAGATTGGGCTTTTAGTACTCGCTCTTAGCTGACTCAGACGATTCATCAGGTGACAGAAAAGCAGGGAGCAGGGCACTGTCTGGTGCTGGCTGAGGGTGCTGGGGATGAGAGGAGAGGACCGGTGTCTCACAGCCATGATGCTCAGGTTCACTGCTCAGTAGGGGTTGGGGGTGGAGTGGGAGCCTGGGCATCAAATGTTTCTGCTAAAATATAGTCCATACACCTGATAGGACTAATAAAACATCAGGCTTGTAGAATCCAGGCTTCTAGTTAAGAAATGAATTATAGCTTTGAATATCTGCATCAAATTTTTAATCATGGAATCCTCTCACTTTATTTCACCTTGTCTCTTAGTAGTAAATGAAAATTATGTTTTTCTTTCCCCTGGCCTACCAATGTGAAAGCTAGAAATAAAGGAACATTGTTGTACATAGATGCTCTCATTCAGTCACTACAGCTGATGGAAATGCCCAAGACATATGCCATGCTATCACTTTTCTCCCCAAAATGTGTGTGTGTATGTGTGTTATCTATCTATCTATCTATCTATCTATCTATCTATCTATCTATCATCTGTGTATCTATCTGTCTGTCTATATACACACACATATATACACACACACATATATATACATATATAATATAATATATATGGAGAGAGAGAGATGCTATACCAACAAATAGGAAAATAATAGAAAGAAAATTATATTCCTTCTCTTGCCATGGTTCTCTGACACCATAGCTTTTGTCTGTTTCTGTCTGGTGTGTGCCTATATTCTTAGAGATGTTACCTAGGTCTTAGGCCAACCAAGGTACATATGTGTGGTGCCTGCTTGAGCCAGGCGCTGCCTTTCTATGTGCAGTGAAGAACTATGAATAAGGGAGATTTTAGCTTCCAAGGTGTCTGTCTTACCTAATTTTCTACGACTATAATGGAATATGCAGACTGTGTAATTTATAAAGAAAAGCTGTTTATTTGGCTTTTGGATTTTGGAGGCTGGAAAGTCCAAGAGCATGATGCTGGCATCTGGTGAGAGTCCTCGTGAGATGGAAGGTGTCATATGCCGAATAAACACGCGAGACAGAAAAACAGGGCCAAACTTGAATCAGGAGCTCGCTCCTGTGATAATTGACCTGTTGATCATGGCATGAATCCATTTGCCTGATAACCTCTTAAAAGCCTTGCCTCTTAATCCCATTACAATGGGAATTAAATTTCAACATGAGTGTTGACAGGACATTCAACCCACAGCAGTGCTCAAAGGAGAAGAGTATGTATGTGGAGCAACAATGTGATATGACGCGGCTAGGACAGTGTGGACAGGTGCATGGAAGGAAGTGTCATGAGAAGTGAAGCTTTGCACAGGTCCTTGGAGTAGCCCTTTTGAAATCTTGGAAGGCTCCTTAGTTCTTAGCTTGCTTGTCACTTGGTGACTTTCTTGGCTCTAGAGTTCCTCTGGGGATTGTCAGGACTGGACTCTACACTGATCCCGCCCCTGACTCCCGCCACCACCCTTTCTTTCTCCCTTGGCTCTGAGTCCTTCACTTGACGTGTATGAATGGGATTGTTTAACCTCAAATTTGTGTACCTTACTTTTACAAATTAAACTCCCCTGCGATGCTCTGCTGGCCACTTCCACTGGCTGTTCGGCACTGAGAACATCATTACCCGATCTCCTCTCTCCTCTAGCTGCAGAAAGAGACCTGGTCATCACCTCCTGCAGTGTCCAGGTAGTTAATACATACGGCCAGCATGCACTTGCAACCTTAGTCCACAGTGAGCCAGAAGTGGCCACTGAATCCCTTTTAGTCAAGTTAAATGTGACTGCAGACCCCGTTACCCAGGGCAGGTGCCTTCCTGCCCTTCCAGGTATCCAGGGTTACTCTTGGTATTCTCCACTTCTGAGAAGGGCCTCCACTCCATAGACAGCGTCATCGTCCAGGTCTGTGCACCTGGAAGGAGGGGCCTCATTCCTCTCGGGCCAACTGTGATCCAGGATTAATTAGTGGGTCTGAGAACAGCCACCCTGAGTGAACCACACAAACGAGGCCACCAGCAGCAATTTGTACCCTGCGTCATTTGGGTGGCCTGAATTCCACTCATTCATCTGTGAATGCACTTAAAGAAACACTCCTCCTTCCTGCAAACCTCACTCTGGGGTTAGGAGGGCTATACCTCATCAAATGGTTAGGTTCATCTGCTGTGACAGTGCATCTTAACACTCCATTCTAAAAGTCTAGAATCATTTTCTAGCTCTAAAGTTGATCTGTCAGGGCTTCCTTGTTGTATTTTACCTACCTAACATTTCAAAATGTTCTGGATGTGATCCACTTTATCGATGCAGAGAAATGGATGCAATTAGAGTCCCGTTAGCAGTACAGCAAAGAACTATTGCATCCTAACAGGGCTGTGGCACTGAGAAAGTAACTCAAACTTACATGCCCATTATACCTCCTCCTCGGTTAATTATTCTAAGCCATCTGGATATGGGTTGATTTAGTTTTACTGAGAAAGACAGATTCTGAATAGCATTCCTTGCTCCAAAATATTTTAAGAGTTTACTTTTCACCTGTACCTAATTATAAATATGTATATTTGGAGTACTTTTCCCTTACTGTAACACTTGTAAGAAAATTTCATTGGGAAACATTTAGACCAGACGTGGTGCCTCATGTCTGCAATCCCAGTGCTTTGAGGGGTCAAAGCAGGAGGATCGCTGGAAAAGAGTTCAGGAGAAGCCTGAGCAACAGGGCAAGACACTATTGCTACAAAAAAAAAAAAAAAATTAAACATTCGTTTGGCATGGTGACTCGCACCTGTAGTACCAGCTCCTCAAGAGGTTGAGGCAGGAGCATCAACTGAATTAGAAGTTACAGTGATCTATGATCATGACTCTGCACTCCATCCTGGGCAGCAGAGTGAGACCCTGTCTCTGAAAATAAAAAAAGAAGATAAAATGTTTAAACACCTACAACATCAAAGAAAACAGTATAATAAAACTCTGTTTACCCATCATCTGATTCAACAGCTGTCAAGATTTTTTTGCACCTTTTGATATTTTTGATGGTGAAATATTTTAATGCAAACTCAGGCCTCTTATTGTTTTGCTCCTACATACTTGAGAATTCATTGCTAAAAAATACAGACTTCAAAAAAAAAAAAAAAAAAAAAAAAAAAAAAAAGGCAATGTTGTTATACTACCAACACAATTAGTAGTATTTTTCTGGCATCATGTCATACCCAGCCCATATCCAAAAACCACTGTGTGGTTGCTTTGTTTAAATTAGTATCAGACTGTCCAGTGCATTTGGTGATACCCACATGTCTTTTGAGACATGTCCTTGATTCTCAAGCATTGATTTGTTCAAAAGATTTGTCTGCTTGCTTTCTCATGGTGTCATTTAACTTGTTCTATTCCCCACATTTTCTGCATTTCGTGTGTTGTAACTCATCACAGGCCATTTCTTCGTCTTTTAATAGCTAGAATCCTTGGTACAAAGCAGCTTTCCCTCATCAGTTAGAACTATTTGGTTCCCCCAGAAAGCCTGTTGTACAGGAAAGGGAGGATAAATGCTGAAATCTCTCCCTTTAATTGCTAATTTGTTGAGTGGGTAGTGCCCTAGTTATCTCCAGTGTGGACCAGTAACTGCCTCTGTTTCTCTTAAACCTTGTTGACTCTCATTATAAACTTGTAGGTCCTTATGTGTTCAGTGCATTTTAATCAGATACCATCACTACTCTATGTGATTCTCAGATTGTCCTATCTTTGGCTAACGGAAGCCCCTGCAAGTTGGCTTTCATGACTTTTGACCTCTCCTTAGTGGTCCTTAGACATCACACGGTGTCCCAGCATTTCTGTACATTTCTTTACCAAGCCCTAGAATAGGTTGATCCTGTAAGGGGCTCTGCCCCTCTCAGTGGGGAATGGCATTTAGAAAACACCATCTGGCACCTTGGGCGTCACCATGTGGGCACGTGGGCATTGCTATTAGGTCGTCACAGTTTCTAGAACCTTCCATTGCTCAGAGCTAGGAAATACGTATTGTTTAAAACCAATCAGGACCAAGGTTGGCCCCTAATTCTGTGTGTCTCGGTCTTCCATGGGGCCTTCTGGGGATGATGGGCTTTGCTTTTGTAAGGTCTCCCTGGCATGTGCTTCCTGTGCACCCCTCCTACCCAGGGCACTGGCTGCCTCCCTTACCCCAGGGCTTCCGCCCTGCTCGAGGAAGGTTCTACCTCCACCTGCAATGTGGAGCCTGCAGGACTCCCCCAGCCTCGTCACCACGTGCTGTCGTATTGCCCCTGGTTTGGGGGTGTGTGTTCGTGGACAGCCTGTGGGGTTCATGGGTCCCTTGCATCATCCACAGCCCTTACACTTTGGTGCTAACCCCTTGCCGGGCTCACTGAAGTAAGTGCTATGGCCACACTACCAGTATTTGCGGGATCAGGGGGTTTCCTGATACTTTTTTGTTTGTTTGTTTCTAAATATATCATCCATAGGTTTTTCATGTTACCTGTTAATCTGTTTGACTTGCAGTAAGAATCTGGGAAAATTCAGAAACACTGCAGCCACCCTGATTCCATTGCCCAGTAATAATGTCTTTAACTAAAATCCTCTGATTAGACAAGAGCTAGACATGAGCCTCTCACGGGAACATTACTGGCATTCCCAATGGAGACGATAAAACAAAATAAATGGTAAATGGTAGGAAGCACGGCCAATGGGCCCACAGTGCTCCAGACATCCCTTGAGATTGCCCTGGGGAACAGACGCCTGCATTCTTTCCCCTGCACAATGCATTCTGACTTTTGTGCTAATAATAATTTAGTTGTTGCTTTAAACATTCTAGTTCACCTGTAAGTGCAGGTTACAGTGAAGGAAAAGAGACATTGTTCCTTCCTCTGATCAGCCTGCAGAGCCTCCTCAGAGAGGCCTGGGCAGCAGGCCCGGGGCAAATTATGCACCAAAAAAGGCTTAGAGAGTCAAATCAGCTACTTTGCTTTAAAAAGGCATAGGGCATCAAGTTCGGATTCTGGCCTATGTAACCAGTATGCTGGAAAAAAAAAAAATAGAAAAGTCAAAAATGCATTCGGTAGCTCACATTGGAATGCTAATGAAAATTAAACCCATTCCTTTTTTTAACTTCAAGAGACCATACAGCTTTTACTATGCTAATGTGTAATGTGACTTTCTCAAAGAGCTAGCCTCAGGAAGCACTGTTGCAGGATGAGTGCTGTAGGGTCTATTGTGCTTATTAGCACCAAAAACATGAGTTCAATAAAAGTAATAGTATTTCTTTTCTAACCACTCATTTTCTAAACCAGTGTTTACTGAATAGCTTAGTGTTGTTCTAGGTTACGCCAAAGGATCTGAAGCTTAGGACTCTGCTTTCAAGGAGACATAAGTGTTAATGAATCACGATAATAAAACGTGAGGAGTACTAGCAGTTATGGAGTCTAAGGAACTGCAAGTGAAGGCACGAGTGATCTTGTGCTAAGAATAATTCAGTTGTCACTTTAAACATTTCTAGTGATTGACTCTGCCTTAGAAAGTCAGGAAGGCTGCCCCGAAGAGGTGACCAGAAGGTCCAAGTTCCAGAACTTGCATGAAGGTCCTAGGCTTTGTTCCCCTTGCCCTAGCCAGGCATCATAGGACATAGGACAGTAGCATTGATAGAGGCTGGCATGGTGGCTTTTGAAGAAAGTGTCTAGAGTGGAAAAAGACTTAGGGCATGCCATAGGGTGGGAAGCAGGGAGCTGGGGATGGGCAGCCCAGCTATCTGGATTTACTATTGTGTGCTGGAAACAGAGCTTGGAAAATGCTAGAGATGAGATGCTGAACTCACTGAATGTAACAGGTTCTTGCCCACCTCATAGAAAAGCCAATACACTGAGACAGCAGTGTTGCAGTAGAGAGAGAGAGTGTTTAATTATTGCAAAGCTATTCAGTGGGAGAACAAGAGACATTTTTATCATCTTTCTCCCCGAGAACTCAGAGGCTAGGGTTTTTAAGGATAACTTGATGTGCAGGGGGCTAGAGAATAGGTACTGCTGATTGGTTGGGGATGAAGTCATAGGAGTGGCAACACTGTCTTTGTGTGCTGAGTCAGTTTCTTGGGCAGCAGGTCACAGGACTGGTTGAGTCAGATCCTTGGTATGAGTCACATGTCCAGGGGGGTCAGTTGGTTGCCAGAATGCAAAAGTCTGAGAAATATCTCAAAACCAGTCTCAGGTTTTACAATAGTGTTTTTATCTAAAGGAGCAGTTGGGGAAGCTAAAAATCTTGTGGCCTCCAGCTCCATGACTCTTGAGTGGTAAACAGTTATAGAATAGCAAGCTAGGTGACAGTGGTGGCATATGGTCTTACTATGCCTATGTTTTAGCAGTATTCAAGCCCCTCTCATAATCCTGACCTCGCCCTTTCACTAGTCTTACAAAGGTGGTTTTGTCCCCCAGAGGGGGTCAGTTTTGGGAATGATCAATACTGGGTCAGTTATCATTCTTGCTTCAAAGTTAAGTTATAAACTAAGTTCCTCTCATAGTTAGTTTGGCCTGTGCTCAGGAATGAACAAGGGCAGTTATCTTGTGAGGTTAGAAGCAAGATGGAGTTCACTGAGTTTGATTTCTCTTGCTGTTATAATTTTTACAAAGACAATTTCAACTGTTTGATTTTAAATAAGGTAGCAAAATAGCATCAGAGACTGTGTCAAAGAAAACCAGAGCTGGGCAGTAGTGAAAGCAATAAAACCAGATTTTATTTAGGACCATTGCAGTAAGGGAAGAGAAGCCTCAGAGTAGAACTGGGCTCAACTCTGGGCACAGCATGGGCACGTAGGAATTTATAGCCAGTGAGCAGAGTGGTGGTCAGAGGATGGAAAAGTGACTAAGAAGAAACATCAAGTGGAAGGGAGATCCTGCCCAAACCCACCTAACAGGACTCTTGCCAGAAGCAGGCCAGGATGATAAGACATCTCCTGGGGGACGGTGGATGAGGAGCCCAATCAGGTATTGAGGGAGGTCAGATACCCAGATGGAGGATTCTTGTTAATACTGGATTGCACAGGGATGTGCACAGGTGGGCCCTGTTGGAGAAAAGGTTCAGGAGCCTGACTAAAGTTTGGTCAAGAAGAGAATTTTTGTCAACTGTGTCTAAGTTATTAACTCTTGGGCTAATGGAGTATTGTGTGGAAAGAGTTGGTGATTTGATTGTGTGAGTCACACCTACCTGGTTTTCTGACTAGTTTTTGTAGTTCACTCGTTGTGGGATGCTCCTTAACAACTCTGATGTGCATTTTAATCTCTTGACAAAAACTCTGCAAGGATGCTGGAAAGACTAGCTTCAACAAATCATGGAAAGCCATGTTTGGCATATCACAGGTTCTCCACAAGTGATAAGTATTATTGACTCATTTAATACTCTTGGTAAATGAACTGTAGGGGCCAAGGCAGAGCTATCTCTTTGGCTCTCTGAAGGTTTGCTGAAAAGTCGGTTCACAAAAGGAAGGTTAATAGGAGAAAAGACGTACACATTTATTTAACATGTATACACAATAACCTTCAGACTGAAGACCCAGAGATATGGGGGAGGTTGTCTGTTTTTATAATTAGTGTCAACGAAATATGGACAGTTGTGTAGAAATATGATTAAACAAAAAGGGTGTGATCTAATGGTCATAGACTGAGTGGGAAAATACAGCAAGGCCTATCGATCTAGATTCTTCTTGGGTTCTCTGAAAACATATTCCTCTTTTCTGGGTATGAGGCAGGCCTCTCTCTGGAATGGAGGTCTGTTGACTTATATAGTCAAACAAGGTAGGGCAGATAATTTCTTTATGGCCAGGTTTTACACAGATAGGGCAGAGCTAAGGATAGGTACATAATACTTTTTAGGGTTTATAGCTGGCTTTGTAGGAAAACAGGTTCTGGTTTCTGTGACCTCCCTTGGGGAAGAGGGATTCTTATTTCTATGGCAGCCTCAGAGGAGAATGGGACTGAGAAGAGGGCAGGAGAAGGTCAGAGAAAAACTTTTCTTTTGGGGGCCTTCATTTTGGGGTATTGTTCTCTATCCCCAATAAAACAAATAAAGAAAACTCATGGAAGCTTACAAGTCAGAAATTATGAAAATTTCATCCTCTTCAGAAATTCAAAACAATGCCTGCATCAGAAATACTGCTTACTCCTATCATCAATGCACTGCTGTGATTTGCCATTTCAAACACGCCCCGCGTGGCAATCCGCCTTCCCCTCAGGAGCAGCTGTAGCGATTTCCCACACGTGGCTGATGCACACTTTGTCAATGTGTCCGTGAGAACAGCACACTGGCCACATTGAGATCGTAGGTGTCCATGAGAACAGCACACTGGCCACATTCAGATCATACGTGTCCATGAGAACAGCACACTGGCCCCATTGAGATCATACGTGTCCGTGAGAACAGCACACTGGCCCCATTGAGATCATACGTGTCCGTGAGAACAGCACACTGGCCACATTCAGATCATACGTGTCCATGAGAACAGCACACTGACCACATTGAGATCATACGTGTCCGTGAGAACAGCACACTGGCCCCATTGAGATCATACGTGCCCGTGAGGACAGCACACTGGCCACATTGAGATCATACGTGTCCGTGAGAACAGCACACTGGCCCCATTGAGATCATATGTGTCCGTGAGAACAGCACACTGGCCCCATTGAGATCATACGTGCCCGTGAGGACAGCACACTGGCCACATTCAGAATAAGGCGTGTTGTGCTCTTTCCATTTTGTTGATAATGATGCCCTCAGTTTTGTAATTGCTTATTTACCTTGTTTGCATAAAATCTTCCTCTGATTTTTGTGATAAAATTTTGCTGGCTTTATGCTTAGTCTGACTCTAAGAAATTTATCATTTTCTCCATTGGTAGAGTATGAAACTTTAAGCAAGAACTACCCAAGTGAACAGTTTCCAGTTTCAAATTGTTCAAAATTCACTCATTTCCAGACTACAAAGACACACAGAACCCTCGAGTTCTGTTGTCCTGCCAGAGGTCCATTCATCTTGTATCTTCAGAAGTTTTGTTTGATTCTCTATTTGTTGCCATCTGTTCTGTGCCTTTTCATGGTGTGAACTTTGCATGCTGTGGTAAAGACGGAAGCCAAAGATGCACTGGGTCTTTGGAAAAGAAAACTATAATGATTGAAGGGAGGACAGCTGGGCAGAAGAGAGATGATGAGGTCCTTTTGGACCGTGTGTGTATAAAATATGCTGAATGTTTGTGCCGTGATACCAGATTGTTCTCTTGATTCACAGTTCGTCACCTCCTCGCTGAGGCTGGACGTGGCTCTGAAGAGCCGCAGCACTTCTCTCTGGCAGTATGTTTTGCACACTCACGGGTACGTGGAAGTGACTGAACGGCTTTCTGCAGAGCCACTGCCTGATTGAACATCTCCGTGAGCCTCGGCCTTCCCCAGGAGACCGCGGGGCTCATTGTACTTGTTTTACCAATCACAGAGCTCACCAAGAAGTTGTCCAGGCCCTGGGGGTGAGAGACATAAATTGAGCCTGCCCATCATGAACACACACTTTTTCTGAAGGGCGTTAGCATGGTCTAAGTGAAGTCTGTAAACCACTGATGTAGAAGAGGGAGTAGATGTACATTCTGGTCACAACAGCAACTAGAGTAAATGGGCAAATGGCTTGAGTGAAAGGGGAAAAAATGAGATTGAACAAGAAGAGCAACTGTGGAATTCTTCAGGTTATGACTGCCGTGTGCTTTGAGGCAGGTGTGTTTGCATCCTGAGGTCATGTTGTGCATCCATCGTCACACTCGGGACTCTCCGCCTACCCTGTGTTTGCACCAGATTCATCATGAAGCATCGACTGCTGTGCTTCCCTCAACAAACACTGCTCCATGTATACCCTCAGGCTCAACTCATTGCTCTAACCATATCATCCTGACTCACTCAGATTTAGCTCGACTCAGATCCTGTTTCTAGGTGAACCTACACATTTGTGTGCATGTGTGTGTGTGTGTGTGTGTGTGTTCATGTGTGCACACGTGTGCACCCCAGTTCAGTTCTAGCAATAATCAAAGAACAGAAACCTATTTTCTGTCATTATTTTCCTAATTTCTACTTGATACCTCCTGGCCCTAAATCCACCGACTAATGCTCTTATCCACTCACATTTTGTCACTATCAGCATATATATCCCGTGTGGCCACTGAAAAGGGTCTATCTTATGTCTGCTTAGGGCTGGAGGCTTGGAGTAACCAACCTAACACAGGAGTATTGTTCCGGTTTAGTATTTCAGAGCTGAAATCCCCTCTCGCTTTGGGTGTTACGTTCAGCTGCTGAATTGTGCCGACTTCTTAGGAGGGCCGCAGTTCACAACTTCATGAGATGGCACAGGGCAGTAAAGGCCTGAAGGGGTGAAGGGCCAACCTTGAATAAATATATGTCCATGAAATCTCGGTGGCTCCCAGCACGCAGGCACCTGTGGGGAGGAGCGGTTTGTGGCAAGCAGACTTTCTGCATGGGGAAGAACCAATGTTAGCTGCCCACGAGCACAGGCAGTCGGGTTAATTGTCTGCAGAGGATGTAGAATCAACACTCCCCAGGCTGTCTCTCACGAAACCCCAAAGTCCTTCATTCTAGAGATTTGCCACCAGGGAGAGAAAAACAAGAGGTAGTTCTCTTACCCATGCACACCTTTGTTTGGTAGAGGCTCCACCAAGACTCTTGTTTTGGGGTACGATTTGTGTGAGATTTCTGTCCTAATACAAATGGCTGGGGATGACGTGATGGGGAAGGCGGTAATACCGACTTGTGGCTGCACAGAGCCACCATACTGAGGGCATCAGGCTGATGTTAGGCCTGGAAAACAGGTTTGAAGATTTCAATCTGAATGAATTTCTCACTCTATTTGTTCTATGCTATATGCAAAGCCATCTGACTACACGTACATCCTGCCCATGTCTCTGTGGAAGCAGTTGTTTCTCTTTCTGCTGTGTATCTATGGCAAATACTTACTCCTCTACTTAATACACACACTTTGAGTGGCTGCTGCATGCAAGCATTCCTGTAAGTGATGGTCGGAAAACAGCAGTGAACAAAAGATCCCAACGCTCGGAAGTGAGGAGACTGATCATGTTCAGATTATAAGGTCATAGCCAAGATGTTTCCGGGCTTTTTTTTATTCCTGTCAAACTCTACCAGATACTTAGTGATGTTTCTCATCCAGTTCTGTACACAAGAAATCACTGTGAATTCTTCAAACTACCAAACACCACTGTAACCTAGCATATACTATAATATAATTTCTACTGTAATATGCTGTATTGTATATAATCCAATAATATCATATGGATGTAACTGAAAACAAAATGCAACCCCACTGCGGGTTAGTAGTAAGTAGAAAGCATCCAAGTTGATTGTAGACCCAGATGTTAGAGTGGTGTGCTGGAGCCAGGGAAGGTGCGGATTCCAAGACATCAATTTCACATCGGCTCTGGGGATAACAGTGCCTGGTGGAAGGTACTGTCTGCAGTTTCTTCAGCTGAGTTTTAGGCCATGTGTTCTATGCTGAAATGCAGGCAGTTGCCTGGGAAGCAGGGGTGGCTGGGACCTAGGTAATTCACTCTCACTCACTCGTCATGTGAGGTTGTTATCCGAATGTGTGCAGTATTCATTCAAAATTACAGGTGATAACATGCCATGGACCTAAGAAATTACTCTCAAATGCTAAATACTTTGGCAGCTGCATCCATGGATTGTCCAGGTTTGGCTGGGCTGTATGATTTTTGTAAATGATGTTTAAGAGCATGTAGCAGGAAATCAAGCCAACTGTGTTTGAATGTGAACCTGCCATGTGAAAGCAGTGACTTTAGAATTGGACACCCCTGGGCTTCTGTTCCTGGTCTATGAAATGGAGGTAATGATTCTCTGTGCCCAGTGTGGTCCTGAGAGTTGAATGAGATGACAGGAGGGGGTGCTTAGCTGAGAGGCTGATGCATAGAAAAGCACTCCCCACAGGGCCGCCAAGCAAAGAGATTTGTGCTGAAGTCAAGCGCTCCATTGGATGTGCTGTACGCTCGCTGAATTTGCAGCTGCTGGGAATCGAAAAGGGCTTCTGCTGGGGGCCAGGCGGTGTGGAGGCTCAATGACCTAATGAAAAGGATGTCCATTTGGCCAAGATGAGCTGCTCCTGGTGCAGGCCACTAATGGGAAACCGATGTTTACCGGAAACCTGCAAAATCATCCTTTGATAGCTGAGGATGTTGTCTGAGGGTGAGATCAAGCCAAATAGAGCGAAAACAATAGCAAGAACATAAAACTTCTACTTTTATGAATCATTTTTAGCTTTCAACGAAGGGTGATCAATTCATCTTAGTGAGAAGAGCCTTAGGTGGTTGTTTTCTTTAAATCCTTGATGTCTAATTTGTGGAATATTATTTTACAGATGACTTTTTTTTCAATATTTTTTCCTATGAACAGGCAGTGAAATAATCAGCCAGAGTTTAGTGGGTGACAAACATGCTTTATTTTCTTTCTAATGTGTATCTGATCATGTTGTTGTGTATCTGAATACAATATAAAAAAGCTATCTTACTCTCCCTAGGCCACAGAACAACTGGAAAGGAGAAAATAAAACAAAGCATTAGGCTTGGCTTTGCAGCTTATGTTTAGCTCCTGGCCATGAGCTGATGGCAGTGAAAAAGGAGGGAAGGAATGACGGAGTAGCCTGCCTGAGGTTGCACAGCTGCGTCAGGAGCTGATTGAAAGCCGGGCAGCCTGGATCCAGACTCCATGATTTCATCCACCACACTGCACATTTAATTAACAAAAGTATTATTGTGAAGGGGGTGAAGAGGCGATTGAAATAGCACTGGACCTTAAAAAACTGTTGAAGGCTGTTTTATTTGCCTATTGAAGCATGCATTATATTCTTCTTTGAATTATTTTAAAAAACAAACATTGGAGTTCCAGAAGTAATGCACAAATATACAGTTCCAATTAAAAATAAGTATAAAGAGCAGAGAGGTCTATTATGCAAAAGGAATTTTTCCCTCTGTTACTCATCCACATAATCTTGTTCCTTTCCTTTCAGGCAAGCTCTGTTAACAATTTTAAGTGTATTAATCAGACAAATGTAATATATATTTAATCTATGTGTTTTAAATGCCTATGTTTGCACATATTACTCTTAAGATGTTCTCTGAGGGATTTTCCTATGCATGGTTATTCATCACCTCACATTTATTCATCACTAACTCTATGCCAGGCACTTTCCCTCTACCATTCTGAGTAATTAACTCTTACCTGGGGACTACTGTAACAAAAGACATTCACAAGAGAAAAACAAACAGGAGTTTATTAACATGCATATTTCACAGACACATGGGAGATAGCCAGGGAGCGACTCATTGTCACTGAGGTGGCTTAGAACTCCAGCTTATATAACATCTTCACAATGAACAATAAAGTTTTAGAGAAGTGACAAGACAAAGATAAAGGACCTTGAATTGTTAGGGAATGAAAACAAATGGGAAACTAATGATAGATCAAGGCTGGTAAGGTTTGTCGTGCAGATTCCTCTGCTGCGGTCTCCAGGCTGAGAAGGATATATCAGGTTGTTTTCAGTGGTTACCCTTTTCTCTCCCTGACAGAAAGGCGAACAGGGACATTTCTGAACATTTACATTCTGTTTTCAGGCAAAGAGGGCGAGGGCAGAGAGTTTTTCGCTGGCCTCTGTATCTGGATTCTCCTCGATTGCCTTCAGTTCAGAGTAATCTTTATGCCAAACCAGCTTATTTTGGGGTGGCATATTCTCATCTTCTGCACCGGCAACTGAAAATATAGATACGGTCATTGGTCTCATGAAGCTTATGCTCTGGTGGAGAAGGCAGAATTTTTAGTTTAAAGAAAGCAGCAAACACAAATAATGGAAGAAATTGTATAAAATTGTTGTTGTTAATAAATCTTGAAATGTTTGGTAAAATTCTCCAGTGAAACCATCTGAGTTCAAATACTTATTTTGAGGAAGCTTTTAAATTATGGATCCAATTTATTTAATGGTTAGAGGACCATACAGGTTGTGTTTAATGTAGTTTGAATTTTGGCAGTTTGTGGATTTTGAAGAATTGGTCCACTTCTTTTTAATTGGCAAATTTCTGAGTGTAATATTTTTTATGGTCTCTACCATTATCCTTTTAATGGCTGCGAGAGGTATAGCAAGATCCTCTGTTTCACTCCTGATATTTGGCGATTTGTGTCTTATTTTTTTTCCTTTGTCATTCTTGTTCGATGTTTGCTGTTTGCATTGACTTGAAGAACCAGCATTTTGTTTATATTTGATTTTTCCTCTATTGTTTTTTGTTTTCCGTTTCATTAATTTTTGTTCTTATTTTCGTTATTTCCTTCCTTTTGCTGACTTTAGGTTTATTTTGCTTTTCTTTTTCGTGTTGCTTGACATAATAATTTAAATTATTGATTTGAGACATTTCCTCTTTCCTAATGTAAGCCTTTGCAGCTATGAATTTCTCTCTCAACAATGCTTTAGCTGCATCCCACGTATTTTCGTATGTTATGTATCCACTTTCATTCAGTTCTGTGTACTTTTAAAATTTTTCCTTTGACGTATGTTCTTCACCCATAGATTATTTTGAAGTGTGTTATTTAATTGTCATGTGTTTGGATACTTCCCTTTTGTCTTTCTCTTCTTTATTTCTCTTTTCACTTGTTGTGGTCAAAGAACATACTTCCTTTGTGTGTTTTCAATTATTTTAAAATTCTTGAGATTTATGCTGCAGGATATGGAATATCTTGGTAAATATTTTACATATGTTGGGAGAAAATGTGGATTCCAATGTTATTGGATAGAGTTTTCTGTATATGTCAATTAGATTCTGTTGGTGGATTGAGTTGGTCAGATTAATGTTCTTGATAATTTTCTGTCCAATGGTTCTATCAGTTGTTTAAGTAAGGTTTTGATGTTCTCAATGATAGCTATAAATTTATATCTTTCTTCTTCAGGCCTATTAGTTTTTGCTTCATGTATTTTGATGCTTTTGTTTGGTACATACGTTTTTGAGATTGTTATGTCTTCCTAGTGGAACAGTCTTTTTATCATTATTTAATGTCCTTTTGTGTCACTAGTAATTTTTTTCTCTGAAGTCTACTTCATGAAATATTAATATAGACACTACTGCTTTTTCTTAAAATTAATTTTATTTATTTTTTCATACTTTTACTTTCAACCTACCTACCCTGTGAAGATTCTGTGCTGTTGAATTTGATGTGAATTTCTTATAAACAATATGCAGTTGCATCAAGATTTTTAAAAGGTATGTCTTTTAAATGTATTTAAATCTTTTTTTTTTCTCATATTTTATTGTAGAATCAGGATACATGTGCAGGTTGGTAACAAAGGTACATGGTGTCATGCTGGGTTGGAGTATGAATGAATCTGTCACCCAGGTAGTGAGCACAGTACCCAGTAGGTAGCTTTCAGCTCTTGGCCTGCTCCCTCTCTCCTCTAGTAGTCCCCAGAGTCTATTGACCCCATCTGTACGTCCATGTGTCCTCTTACTTACATGTAAGAACATGTGGTATTTGATTTTCTGTTTCTGCCTTAGGTCACTTAGGATAATGATCTCCAGCTGCATCCATGTTGTTTAAGGGACACGACTTCATTTTTTTTATGGTTGCATGTTATAATATGGTATATATGTACCACATTTTCTTTATCCGATCTAGGTGTTGATGGATACGTAAGTTGACTCCCTGTCATTGCTATCGTGAATAGTGCTGCAATAAACATATGGGTGCATCATATGTCTTTTTCGTAGAATGTTTTATTTTCCTTTGGGTATATATCCCGTAATGGGATTGCTGGGTATAATGGTAGTTCTGTTTTTAGTCCTTTGAGAAATCTCTAAACTGCCCTTCACAGTGGCTGAACTAACATTTTCACCAACAGTGTTCCCTTTTCTCTGCAGCCTTGCTAACATCTGTTATTTTTTGACTTTTTAACAAAAGTCATTCTGATTGGTTTAAGATAGTATCTCATTGTGGTTTTGATTTGCATTTCTTTGATTACTAGCGATGTTGAGCATTTTTTCACATGTTTGTTGTCTTCTTTTAAGAAGTGTCTGTTCTTAACCTTTGCCCATTTTTTCATGGGGTTATTTGTTTTTTGCTTGTTGATTTGTTTAAGTTACTTACAGATTCTGGATATCAAGCCTTTGTCAGATGTATAGTTTGTGAATGTTTTCTCCCATTCCATAGGTTGTCTGTTTACTCCCTTGATAGTTTCTCTTGCTATGCAGAAGGTCTTTAATTAGGTTTCACTTGTCAATTTTATTTTGTTGTTGCAATTGCTTTTCAGGACTAAGCCATTCAATTCTTTGCCATGGCTAATACTGAGAAGGGCATTTCCTAGGTTTTCCTGTTGGATTTTTATAGTTTGAGGTCTTATACTTAAGTCTTTAATCCATCTTGAGTTGATTTTTATATATGGTGATAAATAGGGGTCCAGTTTCAGTCTGCTGCATGTGGCTGGCTGACGAGTTATCCCAGCATTTATTGAATAGAGAGTCCTTTTTCCATTGCTTGTTATTGTTGGCTTTGCCGAAGATTAAGTGGTTGTAGGTGAGAAAACAACACCTAGTTTTCTGTTCTATAGGTCTATGAGTCTGTTTTCATACCAGTACCATGCATTTTGGTTACTGTAGCCTTGTAATATAGTTTAAAGTTGGGTGATGTGATTTTTGCTTAGGATTGCTTTGACTGTTCAGGCTCTTTTTTGATTCCATATGAATTTTAGAATTATTTATTTAATTCTGTGGAGAAAATGGCATTGGTAGTTTGATAGGAATAGTGTTGAATCTGTAAATCGCTTTGAGCAATATGGCCGTTTTAATGATATTGATTTTTCCTTTGTCCATTTGTTTGTGTCATCTTTGATTTATCAGTGTTTTGTTGTTCTCCTTATAAAGCTCTATTCTCTCCCTAGTTAGCTATTTTCCTAGATATTTTATTCTTTTTGTGGCTACTGTAAATGGGATTGTGATACTACTGATTTGGCTCTCAGCTTTGACGTTATTTAAGCCATTTACATTTAAGGTAATTATTAGTATATTAGGAGATACTAGCATTCTACTTGCCATTATAATATTTATTTTCTCCGTCTCTCATTCCTATGTTTCTTTTTACTTGTTTTCACATGGATTACTTGAATAGTTTTTAGAATTTAATCTTAATTTATTTATAATGTTTTTCAATATCTTGTTTTGTATGATTTTCTTCATGGTTACTGTAAGAATAAATACATACATAATTAACTTATAACAGTCTCAATGTTTTACCACATTGAGTAATGTATGGAAACTTTACTTTCATTCAGTTCCCTAGTCTCTCCTTGCCTTTTGAATATAATTATCTTAGGTATTTCCTATATATACATTGAGCACAACATCAGATGGTGTTATGATTCAACCATCAAATACTGTTTAAGAAACTCATGAAAAGGTGGATTGTCAATTATATTTTTATTCTTACTCTTACATATTTCCATACTCCTTTTTCTTTTCTGAAGTTCCAAACTTTCCTTTGTTGTCATGTCCTTTCAATTTAGAGAACTTCCTTTAACAACTCCTTAAGGGATATTTCCTAGTCACAAATTTGCTTGATAGTTCTTTAGCTGAGAGTGTTTTTATTTGTCCTTCATTTCTAGAGGTAATTCTACTGAATGTAGAGTTCATAGTTGACAGCTCTTTACTTTCAGCACTTGAAATATATTGTCCAATTTCCTTCTAGCATTCATGGTTTTAGATGAGAAGTGTGTTATCATTTGCATTTTTAAAAACTATATGCAATGTGTTATTTGTCTCTGGCTGTTTTTAAGATTTTTTACCTTATTTTTTATGATGATACTTCTGGGTATGGATTTTGTTGGGTTTATTTTACTCGAGGTTTGTTTAGCCTCTTGAATCTGTAGGCTTACATCTTTGACCAAGTTTCAGAAGTTTTCAGCCATTATTTCTTCCAATACTTTCAATAGTGTTTCAATCCTGTCTCTCTCTTCTCCTTCCAAGATTCTGATAGTGTAAAAATTGACTCTTGAAATTGTCATATTAGTTCCCTGAGAATGTTTGTTTGTTTATTTATTTATTTTAGAATCTACTTTCTTTTTGTGGTTTAGATTAGGTAAAATAATTTTAATCTGTCCTCAATTATATACAGTCTGTCTTGTGGCATCCTCACTATTAAGCTCATTCAGTGAGTTTTTAAAAATTGTGTTTACCGTATTTTACTACAATTTTCATTTAGTTATTTTCTGAGCTTTTTCTTCTTTTAGGAAATTTCTTTCAAGAGGATGAATAACTGCTTGTTGAAGCATTTTCATGACAACTGCTTTAAAATCCTTGTCCAACAATTTCAGCATCTGTATCATCTTGATGTTGGCATCTGTCGATCTTCTTTTCCATACATCTTGTGACTTTCTGGTTCTGAACATGATGAGTAATTTGTTTTTTCTTTCTCTTTTCCTCCCTCCCTCCTTTCCTCCCTCCCTCTCTCTCTCTCTCTTTCTCTTTCCCTCTCTCTCTCTCTCTGTCTCTCTGTCTCCCTTTCTTCCTTCTCTTCTCATCTTGTCTCGCCTTGCCTCACTTTGTCACCAGGCTGGAGTGCACTGGTGCAGTCTCAGCTCATTGCAACCTTTGCCTTCCAGGTTCAACCGATTCTCCTGCCTCGGCCTCCTGAGTAGCTGGGACTACAGGCATGCACCACCATGCCCAGCTAATTTTGTATTTTTAGTAGAGACAGGTTTTCACCATGTTGGCCAGGATGGTCTCTATCTGTTGACCTCATGATCTGCCCACTTGGCCTCCCAAATAGCTGGGATTACAGACGTGAGCCACTGTGCCTGGCCATGTTTTTTTGTTTGTTTTTCTTTTTTTTTTTTTTTTTGGAGACAGAGTCTCACACTATTCTCCAGGCTGCAGTGTGGTGGCGTCATCTCAGCTCACTGCAACCTCTGCCTCCCAGGTTGAAGTGATTCTCCTGCCTCAGCCACCTGTGTTGCTGGAATTACAGGTGCCCACCACCGTGCCTGGCTAATTTTTGTATTTTTAGTAGAGACGGGGTTTCACTGTTTTGGCCAGGCTGGTCTCAAACTCCGGGGCCTCTTGTGATCTGCCCATCTCAGCCTCCCAGGGTCCTGGGATTACAGCCATCAGCTGCCGCACCCAGCCAGCATGATGAGTAATTTTCTATTGTAGACTGAAGGTTTGGATATTACATTGTGAGACTCTGGTTCTCTGTATTCTTTTTTCACAGGCATCTCCCTGTGGAGGTGTAGTTGGAAGGCCACATGACGCTGAATGCTCAGCGTCCCTTCAGTCCCATGGACACCAGCCTTGCAAGAGTGGAGCAGCAACCTGATGTCTCACTGCAGATGGGACCAGTGGCATTTCAGCTCCATCCTAGCCCTGCTAATACATTCCTGACATTCCTGGTCACTTCTTTTGTCTGATTTCTTCCTCTTATAAATAACACCCTCTTCCTTATACCACTGTTAGGCATCCTTTATGTTTGAGTGTCACCAAGACCTTGCTCCCTGCTCCCCTCAGCCTCCATCACCAAGACCTTGCTCCCCTCAGCCTCCATCACCAAGACCTTGCTCCCCTCAGCCTCCATCACCAAGACCTTGCTCCCCTCAGCCTCCATCACCAAGACCTTGCTCCCCTGCTCCCCTCAGCCTCCATCACCAAGACCTTGCTCCCCTGCTCCCCTCAGCCTCCATCACCAAGACCTTGCTCCCCTGCTCCCCTCAGCTCTCCATCACCAAGACCTTGCTCCGCTGCTCCCCTGAGCCCTCCATCACCAAGACCTTGCTCACTGCTCCCCTCAGCCTCCATCACCAAGACCTTGCTCCCCTGCTCCCCTCAGCTCTCCATCACCAAGACCTTGCTCCGCTGCTCCCCTCAGCCTCCATCACCAAGACCTTGCTCCCCTGCTCCCCTCAGCCTCCCAGAGCCCTCCTGCTCCTGCTCTTTCTCTCCAGGCCCTGGCCCAACTTGCTGTCTGCTCAAACTGTGCACACCGTGAGCTGCTGGGAGCTCTCTCAGGGCTCAACCTTGCCGTTTCTTTGCTTAAAATGCCAAAGTGTCTTCCTATTGCCTATCAAATTATGTATAACCTCCTTCCTAGGGAATTAAGGGCTCTTGTTTCTAAAATATGCTCCAAACTGCCTGTCTGCCTTTTCTCTTTTAAAGTGAAAACCTCACAGATCAGTATATTTATAGGAAGACCTTATTATGTAATTCAATAATAATTCCTACTTGGATCCTTTGTGGCAGGTACTGTGTTATGTCCTAACAGACATCATTTAATTAATCTTCATAATAATCCAATGAAATAACAGACACAAAGAAGTTAAGACTTCAGGCTCTGCGGTTGTCAGTCCCCGGTGCAAATCCCGCCTGGACCGTAGCTCTTTCTCCTAAATATGGGCAGTAGCCTCAGGATTGTTGTGAAGCCTAAAGAAGGTGATGTGTAAGAGCTTCCAGCATGAGGTGCTGTGCACAGTGAGCATTCAGTAGGTAATGTGGTTGCTGCTGTTGCCAGTGTTTAGCGTTATTGCTGTGCTTTAGAGTGAGGCCCAGTGAGGTGAAGTAAGTAGCCCAAGAACACACAGCTATGAAGTAATAAAAGGCGGATGTCACACTCTGCAGCGTTAAAAGCACAGGGTGTGAAAAGGAATGGATGGGACCATCCTTCACGTTCCTCCCAGGTATCTACAGACAGGCCCTGATTTATGCTGGTTTGAATTGTGATTTTTTTTATTTAATCTTGGGTTTATTGGTGTATTAAATGCATTTTGGATTCCTGATACTTTGGAGTTATGATGGATTTATTGGGATGTATCTCCATCAGAAGTCAAGGAGCATCTGTACTTACATGAAAACTCTAGACCAAAGACTGAAATACACTTTTCATTTAAAATTCAATGTTAGCTATCCGCTTCTGCCCCAAGCAGCTTTCACGATGCAACTTGCCTTTTTGATCCATTATGTGAGCAAGAAGTTTGTGTTCACAGAAGGGCTTTTTGAGAATACTAATGGCGCTCTCCATCACAACTTAGGCAGCCACTCTATTTCCTTTAATATCATCAGTGCCATGTGAATGAGAGAGCCACTGCATGAGCCCTGGAGGCAGTGACCTTCAGGGTTGATGTGCTTAGGATTGGGGTGATGTTGAGCGGTGCATTTAGAAGTAAACATCACACTTGCATTTTTTTTTTTTTTTGTAAACTGTCTCAAAAGAAAGAATTAAGGATAAATATTGCTTGGCACAGTTTTAGAAGGAATGGTACCAGCTCCTGTTTGTACCTCTGGTAGAATTCGGCTGTGAATCTGTCTGGTCCTGGTCTTTTTTTTGATTTGTGTAATTACTGCCTCAGTTTCAGAACTTGTCTATTCAGGGATTCAGCTTCTTCCTGGTTTAGTCTTGGGACTTTAGTGTATGTGTCCAGGAATTTATCCATTTCTTCTAGGTTTTCTAGTTTATTTGTGTAGAAGTGTTTATAGTATTCTCTGATGGTAGTTTGTATTTCTGTGGGCTTAGTAGTGATATCCCCTGTATTATTTTTCTTGTGTCTATTTGATTCTTCTCTCTTTTAATCTTTGTTAGTCTGGCTAGTGGTCTATCTATTTTGTCAATCTTTTCAAAAAGTCAGCTCCTAGGGGTAGGACATAGGCATGGGCAAAGACTTCACTAAAACACCAAAAGCAATGGCAACAAAAGCCAACATTGACAAATGGGATCTAATTAAACTAAAGAGCTTCTGCACAGCAAAAGAAACTATCATTAGAGTGAACAGGCAACCTACAGAATGGGAGAAAAATTTTCCAATCTATCCATCGGACAAAGGGCTAATATCCAGAATCTACAAGGAATTTAAACAAATTTACAAGAAAAAAACAACCCCATCAAAAAGTGGGCAAAGGATATGAACTGACATTTATCAAAAGAAGACATTTATGCAGCCAAAAAACATATGAAAAAAGATCATCATCACTGGTCATTAGAGAAATGCAAATCCAAACCACAATGAGATGCCATCTCATGCCAGTTAGAATGGTGATCATTCAAAAGTCAGGAAACAACAGATGCTGGAGAGGATGTGGAGAAATAGGAACGCTTTGACACTGTTGGTGGGAGTGTAAATTAGTTCAACCATTGTGGTGATGTGTGGTGATTCCTCAAGGATCAAGAAGCAGAAATACCATTTGACCCAGCAATCCCATTACTGGGTATATACCCAAAGTATTATAAATCGTTCTGCTATAAAGATACATGCACACGTGTTTATTGCAGCACTATGCACAATAGCAAAGACTTGGAACCAATCCGAATGCCCATCAATGATAGACTGGATAAATAAAATGTGGCACATATATACCATGGAATACTGTGCAGCCATAGAAAGAATGAGTTTATGTCCTTTGCAGGGACATGGATGAAGCTGGAAATCATCATTCTTAGCAGACTAACACAGGAACAGAAAACTAAATATCACATGTTCTCACTCATGAGTGGGTGTTGAACAATGAGAACACATGGACACAGAGAGGGGGATATCACATACCGGGGCCTTTTGGGGGTTGGGGGACAAGGGGAGGGATAGCTTAATAGAAATACCTGATGTAGGTGATGGATTGGTGGGTGCAGCAAACCACCATAGCGTATATATACCTGTGGAACAAACCTGCACGTTCTGTACACGTATCCCAGAACTTAAGTATTTAAAAAGAAAAGAATTAAAGATAAGTAGAGCCAAAGGTTACTGGAACAAAGGAACCACATGTTGGCAGACTGCTTGGTTTTTTATTGTGTTGTTAGGATAGCCATTATATGAGTCCGGTCCTGGAAGTGATGTACTTTTCTTTTAAATGAATTTGTTCCTTACTGCAACAAAACAAGATTTCCCAGAATATTTCTCAATGCTAGGATTAACTTGATTCCCATTTGATGGAATGCGAGTGGAAGAGAATGTGTTCCCCAGTGGGAGGGTGAGGACTCTCGCCCAGAGTGAAATAGCCACTGGAGTAGTTTGGATATTAGTCCCTTCCAAATCTCAAGCTGAACGTGATCCCCAGGGGCCTCACGGGGGGTGTTTGGGTCATGGAGGTGGATCCCTCATGAAGGGCTTGGTGTCCTCCCAGTGGTAATTGGTGAATTCTTGTTCTGTGAGTTTACGAGAGAGCTGGTTAATTAGAAGAGCCTGGCATCTGTCTTGCTCCCTCTCTCGCCAGGTGATGTGCCTGCTTCCCCTTCCTTTCCACCATGAGTAAAAGCTTCCCAAGGCCTCACCGAAGCCAAGCAGATGCTGGGCAGATGCCAAGCAGAAGCCAATGCCTTGTAGAACCATAAACCAAATAAACCTTTTTTTCATATTAATTACCCAGTCTCAGATATTTCTTTATAGCAATGCAAAATAGACTAAGAAACTTACCCTGTAAAGTTTTTTGTCTGGTTTGTATTTTTTGTCTTTTCTTTTTTCCTTCTTCCTTCCTCCCTCCCTCCTTCCTTCCTTCCCTCTTTCCCTTCACCCATTTCTCTTCCCTTCGTCCTTCTCTCTTTCCCTTCATCCTTCTCTTTCCCTTCACCCTTCTCTCTCCCCCTTCCTTCCTCCCTCTGTTCCTCTCTTCCTGGATTTCTCCTTTCCTTCCTCCCTTACGTTCTCCCTCCCTTCCTCCTTCCTTCTTTCCTTCCTTTCTTTCCAGAATCCTAAAGCTTTGCCTCTGCCTCTTCCAAACCAAAAGTAAAGCAACAAGTGGGATTAATGTTTGCCCGCTGCTCTGTGGCCACTAGAATAAGTTGCAGTGGGTATAGAACAGTAATGTTTGTTGACTGACATTGTCTATTTGCGGTTACTGACCTGTGAACTTTAAATTTAGTTTACGTGGGGGCAGGCATGGCTGTCACACTCACCCTAAATCTTCTGGCTATAACAGAGGTGGAATTCTATGAGCCCTATTAGAAACACTGCCTTCTCATTCTTCACTCTTAAAATACATGCTTCCTTTTGGGAGTTTTACATGAAGTAAAATGAGAATATCATCTATGTATTTCCAGGGTGGGCCTTTGAATCAAGAATGCAGGCTGTTCCTGCCCTGTGTTAGGTGCTGTGTGCAACCTCGCCTCTCCAGGTGCCCCAGACACATTACTGAATACAGCAGGGACAGACCCCTCCTTTGCAGAGCTCATTTTCTGGCACAGGCAAAGTTGACACTTTTCACCTGTTAGAGGAGGAGGTTGGCAAAGTTTTTCTGTAAAGGGCCAGATAATAAATCCTTGAGACGTGTGGAGCAGTGGGTTTCCATGGCACCTACTGCGGCCAGCAGTGAAAGCAGCTGTAGCTTATGTGCAATGATGGGCATGGTGACGTCCCAATAACATTTTACTCACAAAAGCTGGCCTCAGGGTGAACTCAAGCCCAGGTGTGCTACCTGTGGGTTATAGTCTTCACTCCTGACAGAAGTCCTTATTTAAGGCCTCGAGATTTTCTTCACTATAAATGTTTTATTGAGGCTGCCTACCCTCCCGACTGCTTTGAGCTGTCTCCAGCTTTTTAGCTCATCCATACTTCATGAGACACAAAGAACAGCATGTCTGCATTCTGTGTACAGATACTCAGCCTTCTCCATGCCCTGCCTCTGAAATAGTCTCCATTAATCCAAACAAATGTAGAGCAGGGGAAAGAAATAGAGCAGAATATTTGTGTTTAGCTCTTGTCTGCTTGGCTAACGGTGTCTGCTTTGATTTCTCAAGAAGACTTTAAAAAGAAACCATTCTCTGTTGAGCACCTGTTGAGTTCTGGAAGTGTGCTGAGTCCTCGGAATACACAGCTGCAGGACACAGCTTCCTAACCCTCAAGTATGGACAGGTCAGGGAGAGAGTTAGATAAGCAGATACTCAGCAGAGGTGAACACAGGGAGGTTGGCGGATAGAGCTCAACATCCAATGCCAGTGGGGCAAGGGGAGTGAGGGGAGGTGTGTGTGAGAGAGAGAACCACAGAGAGAGGGAGGAGAGAGAAGAAGAGGAGAGAGAAGAGAGAGGGAGAAAGAGAAGGAAAAGGAGGATGAGGAGGGAAACAGAGGGAAATAAAGGAGGAGAAAGTGAGAGGGAGGGAGGAGGGAGTGTGCGCTGAGGAGAAGCAGCGGAGATTTCCATTAAGGGGCTGTAACACTTTCATCTTGAGAGCTGGATTAGTCCAGAGAGGAGGCGCTGTTACGTGGCATCCCTGTAGGGTGTGTAGGACCTGGCTTCAGCCAAGCCACGTGGGGTTTAGGTCACAGAGGATGTGGGTCTCTGGTCTTTTATCCTTTTATTCCCCTTTTAGTGCTGTTTAGAGTTGGAATAATAATGAACTTATAATTCTAAATAATTGTAGATATAAAAGTAAGTAATTTAGATACAGATAAAAATGTGATATTGTGTGTTAAAATGATACAGAATATACTAAAATAAATTGAACGGCAGAGAGTAAACATGAAGTTAAAAGTAGCAATTTGCATATCAGGAAACAGAAAATCTAAGAGCTGATTTCTGTAAAATAGACGTTTGTCGTAAGTTTAATTCATTAAAAGAGCAAAAATGTAAACACAAATATACATGAATACCATCATACAAGTATATTCAGCATCATTTCATTGGCAGTTTTCATTTTGCTATCACCTTTTTACTTCCTTTCCCCATCTCCTCTCTGCTTCCATTTTCTAACTTTCTTTTCTCCAAGAGGACCAATGGAAGTAACCCAATGTATACCCTTTCATACATTTCTCTATAATCATATAATCCTATACAAAGACGTCTACCCATATATATATTTTTGTTTCCTTTTTATAAGGTTAGATTCTTATTAAAGATATTTTTCTATACATTCATTTTATTTTCTGTTTCACTTAACAATACATCTTGGCCAATCCTTCAGGTCAACAGACACAGAAATCATTCATTCTTTGTAATGGCTACCCGCTTTCAGTTTTCCCCACTGCCAGTAATGCTACATGAAACATCTTTGTTTGTATTGTACTGTGTGTCTCTGTCGAAGGTATTATGGCATTTGCATTGCTGGCTGGAAGCACGTTTGTCGATTTGCATAGATTGGCAGGTCGCTTTCCAGGAGAGATGCGGTAATTCACATTCCCGCCTGCTCTGTGTAAATGTGACCATTTCCCTACCTCTGCACCAGCAGCTGGCATTCTTATTTTAAGATGTTCCAGTTTTATCAGTGAAAAACTGGTGTCTTCTTATTGCTTTATTTTGCATTTTTTGGCTCCTTAGGTTCAGCATTTTTTCTTATGTTAATTGGTCATTTGAATTCATCTTCCATGAATTGCATATCATATTCTTACCCATATACCTCTTTTCTCTTTTATATGGTTTTATTATCGAGGAAATGCTCTTTGACTATTATGAATATTCACTCTTTATCTGTTACGTATTTTGTGAAGCTATTTCCTCAGTCTCTCATTTCCTTTATGATCATACACAATTTTTAGTTTTTATGTGGTAAAATATGTTCATTTCCCTCCGTATGTTCGTTCCCTTCAAGACATGTATCCTGTCTTGGCTAATAGGATATCCCTCTCCTAACGGTTACACAGTACTTCTACCTGGTTGTCTTCCACAGGATTTATTGTTCTAACTTTTTACCACTAAGTCTTTAATCTAAATGGAACTGTTTTACCTTTCCAGCTTTTAGGTTCATGTGCAGGTTTGCTACGTGGGTAAATTGCATGTTACAGGGATTTGGTGTACAAATAATTTTGTCACCCAAGGAATCAGCATAGTACCCAACAGGTAGTTTTCCACTTCTCACCTTCCTCCCACCCTCCACCCTCAAGTAAGCCCCAGTGTCTATGGTTCCCTTCTTTGTGTCCCTGTGTTCTCAGTGTTTAGCTCCCAATTTTAAGCGATAACATGCAGTATTTAGTTTTCTGTTACTGAGTTAACTCACTTAGGATAATGGCCCCCAGCTCCATCCATGTTGCTGCAAAGGACATGATTTCATAGCTGCAGGTATTCCATGATATGTACGTACCACTTTTTCTTTATCCAGTCCACTGTTAAGCATCTGGGTTGATTCCATGTTTTTGGCATTGAGAGTATGCTGTGATGAACAAGCACATGCATGTATCTTTATGGTAGAATGATTTATTTCTCTTTGGGTCTATACCCAGTAATGGGATTGTTGGGTCGAATGATAATCTGTTTTAAGTTATTTGAGAAATCTCCAGAAAGCTCTCTACAGTGCCTGAACTAATTTACATTTCCCAGTAGTATGTGTTCTCTTTTCCTTGCAACCTCATCAGCATCTGTTACTTTTTTGACTTTTTAGTAACAGCCATTCTGACGGGTATGACTTGGTATCTCATTGTGGTTTTGATTTGCATTTCCCTAACAAGTAGTGATATTGAGCGTTTTTTCTATATGCTTGTTGGCTGCGTGCATGTCTTCTTTTGAGAGGTGTCTGTTCATATCCTTTGAATATTTTTTAATGGAGTTGTTTTTTTTTTTCTTGTTGATTTGATTAAGTTCCTAATTAAGGAACTTAAGCTTCTGAAAGTTCGGCCTTTGTCAGGTGTATAGTTTGTGAATATTTTTTCCCATTGTGTAGGTTGTCTGTTTACTCTGTTGATAGTTTCTTTTGCTGTGCATAAACTCTTTAGTTTTGTTAAGTCTCACTTCTCCATTTTTGTTTTTGTCACAATTGCTTTTCAAGTCTTTGTCATGAAGTCTTTGCCACGGTCCATCTCCAGTACAGTGTTTCTTGGGTTTTCTTCTAGAGTTTATATAGTTTTGGGTTTTACATTTAAGTCTTTAATCCCTCTTGAGTTGATTTTTGTATGTGGTGAAACAAAAGGATCCAGTTTCAATCTTCTGCATGTGGCTAGCCAGTCATCCCAGCACCATTTGTTGAATAGAGAGTACTTTCCCTATTGCTTGGTATTGTCAGCTTTGTTGAAGATCAGATGGTTGTAGGTGTGCAGCTTTATTTCTGGGTTCTCTAACCTGTTGCACTGGTCTGTCCGTTTTTGTACCAGTACCACGCTGCTTCACTTAGAGTTATAGTATAGTTTGGAGTGGTAGTGTGATGCTTCCAGCTTTGTTCTTTTTGCTTAGGATTGCTTTGGCTATTCAGACTCTTTTTCAGTTCCAAGTGAATTTTAGAATTGTTTTTTCTAATTCTGTGAAAAAAAGTGTTATTGGTAGTTTGATAGGAATGGCATTGAATCTGTAAATTGCTTTGGGCAGTATGGCCATTTTAACAATATTGATTCTTCCCATCCATGAGCATAGAATGTTTTTTCATTTGTTTGTGACATCTCTGATTTCTTTCACCAGTGTTTTATGATTCTCATTGTAGAGATCTTTCACCTCCCTATCCAGCTGTCTTTCTGCATATGTCATTCTTTTTGTGGCCATTGTGAATGAAATTGCACTCTTTATTTGGCTCTCAGCATGAGTGTTATTGGTGTGTAGAAATGCTACTGATTTTTTGTACATTGAGTTTTGTATCCTGAAACTTTGATTAAGTTGTTTATCAGATCTAGGAGTCTTTGGGTAGAAACGATGGCATTTTCTAGGTATAGAATCATACAGTCTGTGAAAATGATAGTTCAACTTTTTTTCTTCCTAGTTGTATGTCTTTTTTTTTCTATGCCTTTTATTTCTTTCTCTTGCCAGATTGCTCTTATCTGGCACTTCCAGTACTATGTTGAATAGCAGTGGTGAGAGAAGGCATCCTTGTCTTGTTCTGGTTTTCAAGAGGATTGCTTCCAGCTTTTACCCATTCGGTATGATTTTGGCTGTGGATTTGTCATAGATGGCTCTTATTATTTTGAGATATGTTCCTTCAATGCCTGGTTTGTTCAGGATTTTTAACAAGAAGGGATGTTGAATTTTACAGAAGGTTTTTTTCTGTCTCTATTGAGATGATCATGTGCTTTTTGTTTTTAGTTCTGTTTATGTGATGAATCACATTTATTGATTTGCATATGTTGAAGCAATGTTGCATCCCAGGAATAAAGCATACTTGATTGTAGAGGATTCGCTTTTTGATGTGCTACTGGATTCGGTTTGCTAGTATTTTGTTGAAGATTTTTCGTCTATGTTCATCAGGTGTATTGGCCTGAAGTGTTCTTTTTGTTGTTGTTGCTGTATCTCTGCCTGGTTTTGGTATCAGAATGATGCTGACCTCATAGAATGAGTTAGGGAGGAATCCTTCCTCCTTGATTTTTTTGGAATAATTTCCATAGAGTTGGTACAAGCTATTCTTTACGTATCTGGTAGAATTCAGCTCTGAATTCACTTGCACCAGGGCTTTTCCTGGTTGGTAGAGTTTTTTTTTTTTTAATGATGGATTCAATTTGGGAACTTGTTATTGGTCAATTCAGGTTTCAGTTTCTTCCTGGTTCAATCTTGGGAGGTTATATGTTTCCAGGAATGTATCCATTTCTTCTGGATTTCCTAGTTTGTGTACATAGAGGTGTTCATAACAGACTCTGAGGGTGTTTTTAATTTCTTTATGCTTGGTGGTAATGTCTCCTTTGTCATTTCTGATTGTATGTTTTTGGATCTTCTCTTTTTAAAAATTAGTCTAGCTACTTGTCTGTCAATGTTGCTTATTCTTTCAAAGAACCACATTTTATTTTTATCGATCTTTTGTAAGGTTTCTCTCACCTCCATTTCGTTCATTACAGCTCTGACTTTGGTTATTTCCTGTCTTCTGCTAGCTTTGGAATTGGTTTACTCTTGTTTTTCTGGTTCCTCTAGGTGTGATGTTAGGTTGCTAATTTGAGATCTTTCTAACTTTCTGATGTGCACATTTAGCACTATCAACTTTCCTCTTAACAGGGCTTTAGCTGCGTCCCAGAGATCTGGCATGTTGTATTTTTGTTTTCATTAGTTTCAAAGAATGTCTTGATTTCTGTCTTAATTTCCTTCTTTACCCAAAAGTCATTCCGGGGCAGATTATTTAATTTCCATCTAATTGTATGGTTTTGAGAGACTTTCTTGGTATTTATTTCTATTTTTATTGTGATGTGGTCTGAAAGTATGGCTGGTATGATTTCGTTTTTTGGAATTTGTTGAGAATTGCTTTATGGGTTTAGCATATGGTAAATTTTAGAGTATGTGGCATGTGCATATGAGAAGAATGTATATTCTGTTATTGGCTGCAGTGTTCTGTACATGTCTTTTAGGTCCATTTGATCAAGTGTCGAATTTTTATCCCAAGTATCTTCGTTAGTATTCTGCCTTGATTATAGGTCTAATACTGTCAGTTGGGGGTTGAATTATTTCACTATTATTTTGTGCGATTATCTAAGTGATTTTGTCAGTCTCTACAGACTTGTTTTATGAGTCTGGGTGCTCCAGTTTTGGGTGCATATATATTTAGGATAGTTAAGTGTTTTTATTGAATGGAACCCTTTATTATTAGGTAATACCCTTCTTTATCCTTTTGATCATTGTTGGTTTAAAGTCTGTTTTGTCTGAAATAAGAATAGCAACCTGTGCTCTTTTTTCGTTTTCTGTTTGTCTGATAGATTTTTCTTCATCCCTTTACTTCGAGCCTATGGGTGTCACTGTATGTGAGAGGCCTCTTGAAGTTGGCTTTTGCTTCTTTATCAAAGATGCCACACTGTGCCTTTTGAGTGGGGTGTTTAGCCCATTTACGTTTAAAGTTAATAACAGTATGTGCAGATTTGAGCCTGTCGTCATGTTGTTAGCTGGTGGTTATGTAGACTTGACTGTGTAGTTGCTTTATAGTGTCAGTGGTTTATCTCCTCCTTCTGTTCTTGGACTAGCAAGCAAGAAACAAAGCACCTAGCATGAGTGCCTTGGGCTCACCAACACTGTAATTCAGGACAAAACCCTTGTAATTTTGCAAATGGTGGGGTTTTTAAAAAGGCTGGACTTCAACACCTTGTTTTCTAAAAAGGAAAAATATAACCATGTCCAAGACCTAGCTTTTCTCACAAGTGAAGTAACTGAGATAGGTCCAAGGGAAATATTCCAAAGCAGTGGATTCTAAAGTCAAGCCTTCCAAAGATTCACATTTTGAAAGCTCTACGAATTTAGGAGAGTCCTCCAGGAAAATTTGTTGCCCACCGAAGGGCTTCTTTGTGTAGGTACCATTAATCCTAAGGAAATAATTAAAATACAGCCTCTAGTGGAAAATTCTATCCACTGACAACTGATGGATTGTCAGTGGACAAGCTTCAGATCTTATGATGTGACAGCAGTATCTCTGCACAGCACATGGATGGCTGCGGGGGCACCGGGGGCACAGATGTGGTAAGAAGAGCAGCCTGTGTTTGCACAGCTCCTTTGCTAGTGCTCAAGGTGCTGAGGTATTCACTCAGGAGAGGATCCAAGGGCTTGGGAAGGGCAATCATGAGGGGCCCCTGTGCACATCCCAGGCCTTGCATTTCTGCAGACCTCCTGCCCTGAGCCACTGAGAATCATGCAGGCTATAGGAGTTCCCTCTCTGAGTCTCCACTTTAGGGAAAAGACATCGTAAGTTACAGAAACAGGACAACCAGGGATGCCCTCCTTAGCAAGCTTCATGTAGGGAAGTGGCCCAGGACTTGCTGCGACAGACCTGAGGGCAAGTGCCTTGTGATGCTGGGATCAGGGTACAATGTCATGGGATACCTTCAACCAGGGCCTCTCCCACTGAACCTCTCGAGCAAAGGTGGTAGGGGCACCCCAGGGTTTCACCTTCTGCTCCTTGGCTAGTTTGTCATCGAAATGGCAAAGCTGAGCCAGGAACCCATCACTGGGGCTGATCTCATAGTTCTGCCTCATGATACTCAGGAGGGACTTGATGTCCAACTTCTGACACATCATGAGGTACATGATAACTAGAGCTGGAGATGGCTGTAACTTCCCAGCACTGGACGAGCACCTGACCATTCTTTTGAGCCAAGGCCTGGTTAGTGAAGTCTGTAGCCCTTTCAAAGTAGGTGCTGAGGTTGAACTCCTGCACTTCTTTGGCCTTGATGCCCAGGTAGGTGATGCCATGGTCCTTGGAGAAGTTGGCATTGTTTATGTGCATGAAAGACCTGCCCTCAGTGGTGTTCAGGACATGAATAATGCCCAGTTTCTGAAGCTTGGGGATATCCCGAGCCACAGATGTGTTGCCCATGTAAATCCTCAGGGTGACCTCATTGCAGGGCTGGCCTGGGAGGCTCTAGCAGCCACTGCTGTCTGAGAGCGGGTCATTGAGATGCTTCATGGAGCGTTTCGAAAGGGCCGGGCACGCTGAGCAGGAGCCAGCAAGGGGGAGTCTGGCAGGCCCTTTTGTCCTTTTTAATTCACTGAAGTTTTCCTGCCAAATAAACGAATGCCTGGCACATCACAGGAGATCAATGTGTGTGAAGTGAATGAATGAATGAGTGCTGCTAAGAGCCAGAAATTAATCTAGAGGTCAGTGAGAAGCCACAGACGGATTCTGTGCAAAGAAACTAGTATAATCTGATCTGAATGTTTGGAGGACACTGCAGAGTAACCCTGGCCACACATACAATTCCACATCTGCATACAAAGAGACTGAAGAAAAAAGAAGACAGGAAACTCACCCCGGTTCAGAGCCATGGATGCCTGAGCCTGGCGGGCCTTGTTGCTGACGCTTCCTCCCCACATGCAAATGCAGACAGAGGCCAGCACGGCTGCCCAGAGCGCACACAGCTCACCGTGGCTGCAACGGAGATCCGTGTCTGGGAGGGACTTTGGAACATTTGTATCATTGTCCTGATCACTGGCCATCACTCACAGCACCCACGTGCTGTCCAAGACAGAATGGAGAGTCCTGTCGTCCAAAGAAGGAGTTCAGGCCTGCCAGGCCAAACAGAGTGGCTCTGAGCAGCAAGCAGATGAGGCCCCTTTCTGGGCAGTGGGAAGCAGTGTTCTTAAGCACTAGGAAATGCTCTTTCTCTTGCTTTTCTTCTTTCTTTTTCTTGTTTCTTTTCTTTTTTCTCTTTTCTTTTCTTTTCTCCTTCCTTCCTTCCTCCCTCCCTCTCCTTCCTTTCTCTCCTTTCTTTCTTTTTTTTTGAGACAGAGTCTCCCTCTGTTGCCCAGACTGGAGTGCTGTGGTGCTATTTCGGCCCGGCCGATACTTCTTAACAGTTTTGGTCTACACAAGCAATGTAAGAGGAAGAAGCCTCTGAGGCCAGAAACCTGGATCAGGGCTGCCCTCAAGATAAGGAATGGCCCCAGCACCCAGCAGGGGCACCACACATGAGCCCGTTCCCTTGGATGCTGGGCCATGCCCAGGTGGGCGGGCCTCCCCGGACCTACACAGGGCAGCTGTCTCTGGAGGCCACCAGAGCAAGGCCACAGGAACCCTAGGAGGGGGAGTTTTCTGGTGACTGGGGCAGCTGTAAGAGAATGCCACAGACTGGGGGCTCAAACAGCACACATCTCCTGTTTCACAGTGCTGGAGGCAGGAAGTCCAAGATCTAGATGTCAGCTGGATTGGTGTTTTCTGAGGCCTTTCTCCTCGGCCTGCAGACAGCCACCTTCCTGCTGTGTCCTCACACGCAGGTGCATCCCTGGTGTACCTCTGCATGTCCTGATCTCCTTCTCATAAGGACATCAGTTATATAGGGTCAGGGTCCACCCTGATGACCTCATTTAACCCAGATTACCTTTTTAAGGGCTTCACCTCCAAAGTCAGTCACTTTGGGGAGTTAGGATTTCAACATATGAATTTGGGGGGACACCGTTTGGACCATAGCTATGGGGTGTTGAAGCAGGATGCTGAAAGTTTCCAAAGGAGGTGGCCTTCCTTTGAAGAGACCTCCAAGGCTCAGGTGAATGTGGACAGGTAGCCACCTCAGAGAAAAAGGCCCCCATTCCTCCTCAGCACCAGGAATACCTGTAACTCCTTTGGAACTTTTATCTCTGTATTTCAGATCATATGCACAGTCTCTGTTTTACAGACGCTAAAATAAGTGAGTTTAGATGAGTATTCATGAACACGTTTTCCCGCATGTGGGAGATTTTCTCCTTTTGACTCATGTAGTTTTCAAGGGCACATCCTGCTATTGTCCTCCCGGCTTTGAGCTGCCTGCAGTGTGTACATTCTCTGTCACACACGCACACCTGCGTGCACACACATACGCATGTGCACACACGTCCTCACATGACAACCCCAAATTGAAACACAATTGCACTTCCAGAGCATTGCCCACCCTGACGGACACCACGCCTGCTGCCCCGATAAATGGAGACCAGTGTGTACTCCCAGAGTGTATGCGGGCAGCAGAACGTGCACTCAGTGATGGTTTGTGGTGAATGTTTAAACACTGCCATTTTGGAAGTCAAGTGTCAGCAGCAGCAGGGTGGGAGGTGTGGTGTTCCCACAGCTCTGAAAGGAACACCCCGTGAAGGTTCGAGGATGCCCCTTTGGGAACACAGCCTCCACTGGGAGGATCCAAGTGGGCTGGCGCTGTGGGAGCACTTTGCTTGACAAGGGTAGTTAGAGTGGACCAGAAGGCCTGTTTCCGGGAAATATTTTCTCCATTTCCTCTCTATGTAGGTCTCTTCAGATTTCTTAGAAGATACACAATTCAGGTGTCTCCTTAAGGACCATTTTATTATTTTCCAGAAATTAGAAATAAAAGAGGGAGTAGAGAAATATCAGAATTCTCAGAGCATGTCTTAGCCTGCAAGGGAGTAGATTTTTGTCATTGTGGGAACTAGAGGTAGAAAAAGATATGGAAAGGAGTTAACCAATGAGGAAACACTGCTGCTTGGCAGGCCAGCACCTTGAATGTCCTCATCACACAAGTGTGTCCTGGATCCCATCCAAGGCCCTCCGGGAGTGGATCTGCCTCTAGATTTCCTGCTCTTATCTACTCTGTTGCTAGATCACAGAAGCAGCGCCATGATTTATTATTTAACAACCTACAAAACATTATTATAGAAATGAAATATTAAGCAGGAACTGTGAAGCCATTTACAGTGGAATCAACAAGACAACAGGACGTTTGATGTGAGAGAGAAGGACTGCTCAGGAAACAAGTCATCCGTGAAGCATAGAACCACCCCATCCTGAAAACAAACACGCTTTACAGTAACTGAGTTTAAATACTCCTAAACCAGATACCATTTTTAAGAATGTATCCTTTTATATTATAGTCATGCCGAATTAAGTTTGAGGACTATTGCTCTGCAGCTATACACAGATACATTGCAAAATGACTAACAGCTTAAGCTAAAATGGTTTTCCTTTTACTGAACTGATAGTACAATTTAGAATTACAACTTTTTTGAGGCTAGCTAGATTAGCGTGCTAAACACCCCGAAGCATTCTGTGCAGTGTGATAAAAGTTATCCACGTCCAAGTCCACCCCTTTGTGGAGCCTGTTCCATCCTCCCACCTAGAGTTGTGCTTTTCTGCAGGACTTACTATATATTCATGAGCTTGCATGAATTACTATCATTTATCTGCAAAAACTACTACATTGAGTATATTCTCCTAGAGGGTGGAATCACATCTGACTTATTTCTAGATGAGTTACCGTGCCTAGCCCCCCAGCCCCTGAGAAATTAGTTTTGCTTTGCTGTCGCAGATCACCCGAGGGGCAGCCGTAAGAGCCTGGAGGCCGACCCAGCTGCAGTGAAGAATTTCTTATTAGCCTCGAAAAATATCCCTTCAGTTTTGGCTCTGATTCCTTTAAAAAACAGAGCAGAGGCTATGGTGGCTAGACCCAAGGGATGAAAGGAAAATTGGTCTATGAACTGCAGTTGTTTTCAAGCTGATATCAAGTCTAGAGAAAACAAATCAGTGTAACTGTATACACCTGTCTTCCCAGGCCCAAAATGGGAAGACAAGCGATTACGGAAGCAGTAGTGTCTAAGGACCACCGGGGAGGAGGTATCTAAAACACCTCAGTGACAAAAGAGAGGAGAAGTACAACTGCATGGTGTAGGACAAGAGACAACTAGTCACCACTAGTGGGAGGCTTCACATAATTTCAGCTTCTCTTCATGGTTATGTCAAAAGAGAATTACCACCAATTTAGTTTAAAGATTAACTGGATTTTATTTGCAATTCTAGAGTTGGGAAGCTCCTCATTCTGTAAAACAGAGTAAGTGTTCAGATGAACTGACCTGATGAGGTTGGCTTTCTAGGAACAAAAGGGCTGAAGAAAGCAGAAACAGGGAGCAAAGAGTGGACTGGTCATTTCAGTTACTTTCCTCATAGCGTTAAAACACAGAGGACCTCGTTATTACGTTAACTCAGATAAACTAGAACCTCTTGGGGATTTTTGAAAACTGGCCTGTTTCAAAGTTCAATTGGATTATGTGGAACGTGAGTGAGGCCATCCTGGTTTGTTCTGAGATGCTGGGGCCTGGTGCAGGGGGCGCATCCAAAACAACAGCCTCCCATAAACTGTAACACTTACGCACAGAACTTCTTAAAGGAAGTCATTCCCATGAAGTTATATTTCCAAAGCTCAGAGGGTGAGCACCTTTTGGAACTTCGTTTCAACCAGGTCATGTTTCACCACTGTACTGGCCTTCCAACACTGGCCTGTGTGCTCGACTGCTCCACATAGCCAGCCCCGCACTTGTGGTGAAAGCTGCACAGGCAGGATTGCGGAGGGGGCATGTTTGCTCGTTTGCAACCTGGGATTGGAGGTGAGTTTCCGCGAAGGGGGAAACTCAGAGTTTCCAAAGTTTATTATGGAGTGCTTCCAAGGAAACAGTCTAGTATTGACCATTGATTTGGTGAAGTAGAGCAGTATTTTTTACGAGGTAAAATCACAGACTTTGGCATCGCTAAGATGTGTGATTGAGCCTCAGTCTTGCTAACTGAGGCAGTCTGGAGAAGTCACCTCACCTCTCGGAGCCAATTTACCTCTGATGGGCTCAATGTCACGATTCAGTCTATAGGGTTTTGCTGTGAAGACAAAGGCATCGTTATTGCTTGTTAAACAGGTGGGGAGTGCTAGTTATCTAGTAATGGTAGTCATAGCAACAGCAGCGTTTTTAACCATGGAATGTGAAATGAACATTCTGATTAGATGCAAGGCTACTTACTTAAGGAGATGGCCGTGAGATGCCGACAAGGCCCCTATAATGGCCATGATGGCCGCTTCGAGTTTGCTGGGGACAGATCCTCCTCTCCTCCTGAGCCCTGGTCCCTTTTTCTAAAGGCAGGGTTTACGGTTAAATACTCAAACGAAACAATGTAGGCATTTAGGGCGATGGCTACTGACTTAACTTTCCAGTTTTGGGTAAACTCCGTATGAAGAAAAAAGCTGAATCTTGTTATTTAAAAAAATTCTATATACTTTGTATACATTTCTTTCTATACATTTCTAAATGAATTCGAAGGTTAAATGCAGGTGCCTCATCTTCTTAACTAGCTTCCTTTAATTCAAAAATTTCTAAACAGATTTAGCCACAAATCTAACTGAAACTCTCACATCCACATTTTTTTTTTTTTTTGGTAGGAGACTTGACTCATTTCATCAAATAGCTTTTGAGAATCCTGGTCACTGGTATTGAAACAACATTGCAGGGTGCTGAGTGTTTGTGCAGGCCCTACTGGCAAGGTGAGACTCATCTCCTTCTTTGGAGAGCTTCAGGGAGAGTAAAGCTCCTTGTCTGCCAGTCTGTTCTTCGAAAAACAAACTGAAACGTAACAAAACCCAAAAGGTCCAAAACCTGTGATTAGCTATTAAAATAAGTTGCATGGAACCCTATGGCTATTAGTATCATCGCTCATATTGTGTAAATGCATGGCCAGATCACAGATTTGTGTTTTGCATTTATTCCCATTGCCTTCTTTTCTTTCTCTTTTGTCCTAGATAAGTCTGCCAGTTTCTTAGCTAATTTTTACTCTATGCCATATTCCTCCAATACGCCTTTTAAAAGAAGCAGCTGGCATGTTTTAGACAACTCCTTGCAGGGGAAGTGAGAACTCTGAAGGAGGAAGGGGAGTCAGGGAGGCCCTTGGCAGGGTGATGGGACCCCTTGGTGAGAACTCTGAAGGAGGAAGAGGAGTCAGGGAGGCCCTTGGCAGGGTGATGGGGCCCCTTGCCCCCACAGCCCCTGAGCTCCCTGGCTTCTCTTCCTCTTGATAACTTTTGGGTGCTCTGACTTTGCTGCCCTCAGAAACATGTTGCATCTCCCTTGGCAAGCCTTCCTCATGTACTTTCTGGTGCATTTCCTAAGGGCCAGGATTGGAGAGAAGGAAGGGGTCTCCCAGACGCACCCCATTCTTGCCATTTAACCTTATCTGTGCTACCCTGCAGTTACACTGTCTGCAAGCTCTGACTCAGTTTAGGTTTTACATCTAACCTTAATAGATTCTTCTAACCACTTTCTGAACATTGCAAGGATCCTAAGACCCCTTTGTTATTATTAGCTGGCAAAGGCTCAGTTTTCCTCTTCTGAGCTGAACCCGTTATTAAACACATTTGCAAAACTTGCATGGGAGGCTTGAAGTCCACGTCTCAGGTATGAGTGACAGGATGAAGACCAGGGCATTGTGAGTGCTTGAGTCAGTGGTGTGGGTCATGCAGTGACCAGTTTGTGCTGGATGAATGTGGGCAGTGACCCTGTGTGAGGTCGTAAACTTTGCTGTGCCTTTGTAATCCCAGGGATGGATTCAACTAAGCCATGTCCTCTCTCTCCAAGTAGTTCTTTGGGCACTGGTGAATATGTGCATGTTGTTACCTATTATTAGTTGTGCACGTTACGAATAATCCATACACATGTCTTTTTCTGAGCTGTGCTTGCTGGCCCAGAAGAGGTGAATGGTGGCTCCAGTCCCATTTATGTGTCGATTAATGAATGGAAGGAATTGGCTGGGGTAAACCTGATGCTCTCAAGGAGACTCTGCAAAGACCTCTGCCTCACTGACGTGCTAATG
The DNA here is from genome assembly GCF_047675955.1 of Chlorocebus sabaeus. NCBI lineage: Eukaryota > Metazoa > Chordata > Mammalia > Primates > Cercopithecidae > Chlorocebus > Chlorocebus sabaeus. Next base: position 1,527,240 of record NC_132929.1, on the reverse strand, counting down.
GAGTATTTGCTCAGGGGCAGCATGTTGCCCGGAGCAGAGTAGCCATCGTGTAGACGGCAAGAACTGAGGAGGTGGAGAACTGGGCTGCCTTTGTGGGCTTTGCAGACCAAATTCGGGTGCAGGGCCCTCTGCAAACTCAGGTGGAAAATGCAAATCAGGTAACGGAGTCAGTGATAAATCGATGAGTGAAGATGAAGTATACCTAGCTTTTAAAAAATGAAAGGGAGGATCTGCCACAGGTGGTAACCCTTAGAGACAGTGGACACGGGAAAGAGGCAGCTAGCCCAGCCCAGCACCTCTGCGCACAGGGTTCACTCTGCAGAGCTGCTGGGAATGGAGAGGGAGCTACAGCTACACCTGCAAGACACAGGGCCATTGCCCTGGGTGCAGTGCAGAGGCAAAGCGTCCTCAGCTTATTCTGACATTTACCTCCATCCATGTGTTTCCAAGGCAAATCCACTACACATTTCTGAAACACCCTCCCGGGAATCAATCGTTCGTCACCACGTTTCAACGGGACTCAAAGCTAAGCTCATGCTGTGATGAATGCCTTTTCTGTTTCTACCAGTGCGATCTTCCAGGCTTTAAACTTGCCGTTATTTCTGACCAATTCATTTCAGTTAAGGATTTTTGAGTGTCTGCTATGGTGGCCCTTTGTAATATGATCAGTGGACTGGAAGTGAAACCCCAGCCAACACTGCTCTGGGTATCTGACGGGAGCTTGATGTCTCTCTGTTTATTTTTACCCACCAGTGGGTATCATGATTCTGAGACACTGGCCCCACTGCCCTGGCTTCCTGGCCCTACATGGGACCTTCTGATGGTCTTGTCCATTTTTATGGTCCTCCGGGATCTGCCCCAGGTTCTAGAAATGAAAGCTCTGCCCAGCCCAGCAGAGAGCCTCCAGGATCTGTGGAGGCTCTGTGCTCTGTGGCCTTATCGTCTTTAAAAATTTTGCATCTCACCCCCTTCTTACTCCATATAGTGCTTTGTATTTTACAAACCAACAAGTATCATAGTAACGTGCACTCTCACTATGATTTGAGTCACTGGCACACACACAGGGATGAAGGAAAACAAAACATTCTACTCTCAACATAGACACACATAGTGTCGAAAAGAGGACTTGGCTGTTCTCTCCTTACAAGGCCATGTGTGGCACCCCCTGAGGTTAGACACAGGCCAAGTCACCACAGGTGCCTTCTTCCCAGCGGGACAGCTGTCCTGCCTCTCCCTGAGCAGGTTATTGGGGGGAGAAGGGTGAACTGCAGACCTGCCACAGGGACAGGGTAGAGAGACGGAAGAGAACCAGGGCCAGTCTGTTGCCTTCGGAGGTGACCTGAACTTGGGAACCTCCCCACCCCTCTGAACTGCGGGGGAGTTTCCTGCGCTGTCACCCAGGCTGGAGTGCCACGCTGCAATCACAGCTGTCTGTAGCCTGCACCCTCCAGGCTCAAGTGATCCTCCCACCTCAGCCTCCCAAACAGCTGTGACTACCTGCAGATGTGTGCTACCATGGCTGCCTAATTTTTTTTTATGTTTAATATTTGTTAAAGATGGGGTCTCACCATGTTTCCCAGGCTGTCCAGCCTCAGTCTCCCAAAGTGTTAGAGTCATAGGTATGACAAAAGCACCCTGCCCTGTTGTCAACGTTCTGTCTTACTCGTGGCATAAAACTCCCAAGAGGGGATTTATGGCAATCCTCATTTCTCAGAATTTTATGCTCTTCCTCAGAACGGGAATTCCGAGAAGGCATCTTTCTGCACTTGTTGATTCTCAGTGACCTTTTGCTCAAAATAATCCACATCCCAAAGTGACACATTTTGGGGTGATGTCTTCTGAGCCACTTCACTCGGCATTGATGGAGGCTTATGTCCTAGGGCTGCTGCTGCTTGTGTTTCAGTTGCTCAGTGTCTCCACTCAGTTCCCATCTGTCTGACTCAGTTGAGTATGGTGTCCTGGTTGGATGCCTCCCGTCCTTGCTGAGGCCGAGCTCTGAGAGTGATTCTCACATCGCATTCCTACCCTCAGTGCAAATCTTACGTGCTGGGTTTTTCACGTAAGGAAGTGAGGTTTAGCACAGTGCTCAGGAGTCAGACGTCATTGAGTTTGAACCGCTGCGACTGATGGTAACGGGTGGTGACCGTGGCCAGGTCACCTTCCAGAGGAGTCTACGTTTCCCCACCCCACAGTATGATAAAGGCTCTGCATCCATTTGTGTTCACACACGGAGAGGAAGTTAGCTTCCATTATTGGGAATCGCAGAGTAATGAGGAAATGAACAAATGAATGCAAACCCTATGGTCTCTTCTCTCCCTGACAACCCTGGCCATGCTGGGGTCTGGGCGGGCAGGCGTTCTCTCCACCAATCTCCCAATGGAACCACGCGTACTCTGTCCTGGCCTTCTCTGGCTACAGCCCCAGGTCCTAGCTTCCTCCCCTGAGACTCCAGAATCTTTGATATGCTGTCTCTTGGCTAGTTATCATTCTCTCTCGCAGATTTCAAGTCCCTTCAGGGACCATGGAGGCCCAAGGGGACCCTGTGCCATATTATTTTCTATTTCTATTGCTCTACACAAGGAAGAAGCCAGTGTTTTCGTGTGTGCAGCGCTCCTGGCCTTGGGGCAGGCTGGCCTTGGGGTGGGCTGGCCTCGGGGTGGGCTGGGTTTTACTTTGGGACCATTGCTTGTTCTCCTCCAAGGTAGGCAGAGTCCAATTTGGGCTAAATCCCTCCCTTGCTCTGAGTCAAATAAGGTCTGGGTAAGAGAACTTCCATTCCCTTTATGGTTTTTAAGTTGTGGAACTGAGTGAGACAGACACATTCTGTGGGTCTGTGTCTTCCCACCCCACATTCCAGCTCCTGCACCTGTGATGGGGTAGCTCAGGGTAGGAAGGATGAGGACAGTGCTCATATCCATGGATCCTGTGGCCCTGGATGCAGCATCCCTCCCCTCTGTCCACACCCTCCTCAATCCTCCCCACCTGTGCCCAGCACCTCTGTGCCCACCAGGCAGACAGCGCCCCTCCTGCCAGCTGCAGCCCCCGGACTCTTGCTGGCTGACCACTGTTGGGTTTGCCTAATGGGGAGTGCCACCAGGGACTGGAGCATCAGTGGTTACAGAGTCCAGAAAACTGAATGCCTGTTCCCTCCTCGCCTTGCCTATAAAACATCTGCCTACAATTAGTATGATTTACTTAACACATGTTTTCAGAAACGCATTAATTAGATCAGTGTCTGTATTTGCAGGGACTTGTGCAACTGTTTTTCATAAGAACGACTCCTTATTCTTCACCAGCAATAGAAGAGGGTGGTCATTTTACTACTTAGTGGGGGATGCTTCTTCTTGTCACCAAACAGAACTTAGTTCGGCTTGCCAAGCATGCAGACAAGACCAAACACTGTCACTGGGATTCGCAGCAAGAGAGAGGCATTTATCGCAGGGCACCCAACACTTAACCTGACCTCCTTGATGGCTTACAAGCAAGAGTTTTTAAAGGTGGGGTGCATTTCAGGAAAGCAGAAGTTACAGGCAAAATCGTACATCAATACATGGAGGTTATACATCGGTTTGGCCTAAAAAGGTGGGATATCTTGAAGTGGGAGTTTATAGGTCATAGATAGATTGAGATTATTTTATTTACAGTTGGTTGAGGAACCAAGGCTTTGTCTCAAAGATCTGCAGTCAGCAGAAAGGAATGTTATGGGCTGACCTTAACATCGGGTAGTTAGGATAAGGTGATTGTCACAACCCTGGTGATTGTCATGTGGTGTTATACCAGAGTCAGGTCACCAGGGTAAGCCACAGTGTGCTGGGTCAGAGTGATGGGTTTGGCAAGAGTGATCGCCTACAGGCATGACCTTCTTTAGGCTCCTCAGGAAGAAATTTAGAACAAAGAACGTGGTCAGAGTTCAGTCCCATTTCCCCCTTATCTGAGGGCTGTGTGATGGCAGTGGGCATTTTCCATCTGGTAGGAGCCTGGGTTTCTGAAAAACAATTCAAGAACATATGCTGAGATGTTCTGTAGCGTCCCTAGAACATCTGTAGCTCTGACCTGTTTGGAGACTATTGTTTGAGTTCCTACTGTCTTCTTGCCTATTGGGTAGCCCCTTTACTTCTCTGGGGTCACTGGGTGCCTGCAATTTCCCTGGAAGGGACTCAGGACTTGGGGACTCAAGATTTTTCCTTTATTTCCATGCCGAGGGTGGGGCGGCAGGACCCTAAGGGGGATTTCTGCCCTGTTTCATCGTCTTCATTAACTGTAATCAGAAACTGGAGATCAAGTATTCAGGTCAATCTTTAGAATGGACAATAAGGCAAAGCGTTATTCAGCCTTTCCATTGGATGAACCTGGAATTGTTTCTTTTTTTTCTTTTCTTTTCTTTCTTTTTTCTGTCTTTTACTCAACAAATATTATAATGTCCTTAATAAATGACATTCAGGTAGGAAACTGCTCAAGCTTATAGGATTAAGGGGAATCAGAACATGCTATAACTAGATGGGGCATTTTACAAAGCAGATGATTGAAATCTTATGAGACATTTAAGAGAGATCGACCTGTTGAGAGAGGCAGAAGCGTGATGCTTCTCCTTTCTTCAGTGGCCTTTATCAGAGACACTTGCTATGCTCCTTGATGGGCAATGTGCTGGCCTGGTGGAGCAAGGTTTTCTTCTCTTGCCATCTGCTTGCAAAAGAGTGCGAATCCAGCCAGTTCCCCATGCGTTCTTAGTTTATGTTACTGTACTTTCTATCTTTAAACAACAGAACTATTGATAACCACATGATTTGAAAAAGAGTTAAGGAAATTAGAAAACAAAGATGATCAACAACCACAAACTAAACTCAGGTAGACTGCGTGGGTGCTAATTTTTAGTTTGAAAATACACAGAAAATAGGCCTGTTTACAATGATGCCATTCTCAAGGTAGTCTCTCAGAGAGACCTGGAGAGTCCCTCGGGGTGCAAAGGCTGTGGGGGCTCCCGTGGCTTACCTGTCAAACATTTTATCTAAATCATATTTCCAGTTGTCTCTGTGAATTTTGTCTTGTTACAGCCAAGTAACTGTTTTCTAGAATGTCTAAATGGCCCTTAATGATTTCTCCTGTATGTGCCTGTTTTAGTTTCATACAATGTTTCTTCCCTGTGTTTCTCAAGAACTCAAAATTTAAGGTCAACAAAACCACCTTGCTCATCCAGATGGCAAATAAAGATGATGAAGATGCTGTTTTCTGTCTATATTTTTTTGGCAAAGCCGCACACTAGGAGTTCATATGATTGTCCCCAAATGGGTTACATGATTGAAATCCGTTTAGTTTGAGAATAGCAGGTGCTTTTGATTTTCCTGAGTTGAAGTTCTACATTATTTAAAAAAATCTTTAATATATTCTTTCTGCCTTTCAAAAGGCAAATTTCCCTCAATCCCATTATCTCTTCCCTCCTCATTTTCTTCCTGGAGACCCTTAGACCCTTAAATCTCTAGCACGTTCTTCCACGGAAGATGCCCCAAATGGCTCTCTGCTTTGTGAGTGCTGCACCTGGGTGGAATCACTCCTCTCCTCTTTCACCGTTGAGAGTCAGCAGCCAGAGACGTCCCTGCCAGCTGCACAGGCTTGAATGCTGGCTCCATCACTTATTGGCGATGCCATCTGAGGCAGCAGTGCACCCACACGCAAAATCGTGGAACAGGAGAAGTTGTTTTACAGGGATCCAAAGTGCTTAGAAGAGTACCTGAGAGAGACTTAATACCAAATAAGTATTAGCTATAATAACCATTAATATGATTCCTCTTGAACCTTGGACTTCATGCTGGAACTTTCTGCAGAAGATCCACAAGCAAACTCCTTATTTTCTAAAGTGAATTAGTAGAGGACATGGACTTTGGATTCCAAGTACTTCGATTCAGGCACTTGAGTCATGGGTGCATATTGCAGGAACTTAGTCATCTCTCAGTGTAAACAATGACCTAAGAACTAGAAATGGCAAAGGACAGAATGCATAACCCCAAGAGAGGAGCTCTGTGCCCATGAATGTGATTAAGACCTTAAGAAGTCTTGGAGTGAATTCTTACATTGCATTAGATGCTATACATGACCCATTACAAACTAGAGATCATGGTCCTCTGATTCCAGCCATGGCCACTGCGGTGTTCCTGGGAGACCACTGGCTGCAGTCCAGCAGGTGCACTCTCCTGGGAATGGCTCCCCACAGCCCTGGAACACACAGAGTGGCCATGCCTTAGTTCTCCACACAGTCTCACATCAGAATCCTGGCCATACTTGGACACCCAGAGGCCAGAGTGGAATGAAAACAATCAACTTTCAAGCATAAGAGATTCCCCCACTTCTTCTTTTGTTTGCATGTTTTTGTTGATTCTTATTTACTTTTCTGAGGATAGATATGGTATAATCCAAAGTCATGATTCATTCGTTTGAAAAGGATGAAAAGTGGGGCTGCGAATAATTTAAACATGCAACATCCATTTGTATCTTTATAGCATTTCATTTTAATCCAGTATTAATGTGGGTCAGCCCTGATGAAATTCTCTTATCAACAAATGTAATATTTTGTTTATTGTGTCAAAATCTGAGAGCAGTTGATAATTAGAATTTTTTTTTCTACTGAAATAATAGAAATGTTACCAAAAGGCCAGGGACTCTGTCTAGGTCCCTTGCTTGCTGCACAGAAAGTCAATTGCTGAGACAACAAGTATTGCCAGGGAGGAAGGCTTTATATTCAGGTGATTCCAACAGAGATAATGAGTCTCAAATCCATCTTCCCCACCACTAAAATTGGGGGCTTATATATAAATCCTGGGGAAGGGATGTAGCTGTGGGGGTGGGGGTGGGGAAGCAATTAGGGGAGGGGCAAGGAAGCAATCGTGATGGATGAAGGGTCTAGTGTCTCATTGCCTGGATAGGGCAGTCCGATGAGTTTCAGTTCTTTGCTAGAGAGTGCGTTTCCTGAAGAAGGAACTCAGATGAGGCAAATGTAAGCTTCAAGTTTTAAGACCAGAGAGTCAATTTCTATGTTTACTTAAAAACCCATAAATTTTTCTGTGGGACAACTGGGCCAGCTTCAGAAAGGCATTACAAAAAAAAAAAAAAAAAAATGGAATAGGAAGAAAATAATATTTAAAAGATTCACAATCTTACCACCCTAACACAGCCACTTCTTGCATTTCTGCAGGGTTTGCAAAAATGTTTAAAATACTAGATGTGCAGATGATGATGCTAGACAGACAGACGGATAGGTATGGAAAGGTGTCTAGTGCCCTGTCCCCTGTGCCACACTTCACGCTCACTATGCTCTTGCCTCCCCTGCTGGGCAACACTCCAGCGAACCCAGTGAGTGCTGCCCCTGACACGCCTGACCCACGTCCTCATTGCAGGCACACTGATTGTCCCCCTTTTCGTGTTACAGAACACTTGCCTCTACCATCTCTTCTGTGTTTTGGATCATTTCTTTGAGATTAATTTCAGAATCTGTCTGGGTGTAAGGTGAGCTGTTCCTTAACACTGTATGTCTGCCTTCCCTTTAGTCCGTTTCTCCCATTGGAGCTGGAGAGGGGAAGGTGCAGGTGAGAAGCCGGGCACCTGGGTGGGGTACCCAGAGGGTGTGAACTGAGCTCTGAGGAAGTATCAGGCGGGGTACATGGAGGCCATGGACTGAGCTCCGAGTGGCCTCCATCCTCCTGGGCTGCTCTCTGCACAGCAGTATGGGCCTTGCCAAGGCCAGGGGTTTGGCAGTGCTGCATGTTTGCATCCCTGGTGCTCTCCGTGTGTGCCAGCACCTAAGAAAGAAAACATTTTTCAAAGAAAAAGATCATGTTTTCACCAAGCTGCTAAATTTAAATCTAAATTTTAGTTTCTCTAAGTGCAGAACCATTTTCTTAGAAGGCCTGAAATGCTGAGTAGTGTAGCCTTACCAGCTGCGTAGGAAGTGGTTCTTTGAGAACCTAAATAATGTCTAGTGCTACTTGACCCTCACAGCTACCCAGGAAGCAGGTCCTCACCTGGGTCTGCCCTTTCTGTCACTTGCACTGGCAATGCTGGCTGATGGGGTAGCCTCGAGTTGTCAGTGTTAAAGCCCAGGGTGACATCATGCAAGGCAGCCTCTCTGTGCCTCAGTTTCCTCATCTGAACGTGAGTTGACTGGATTTCAACAGGTTCTTCTTGCAATGCTTTTCACTGACCTAGCAAGGAATCGCCACAGTCACGGCTTATGATGAGAAAGTATTTGATCTCTCAGATATTTAAGATGGAAAGGTTAAGAAGTAACAGATTTGATTATTTTCACATCCCTGCAAGTGAAGCTTTCTTGCATGCTGTGCATGTAGGATAACGTTAGTGTATTCCATGTATCATTCTGGCAGTGCTATTTGTGAGCTTAATGGGGCTCCTCTTTCATTTAGAAGGCTAAGCATTTCATAGCCATTTCTGTAGGAAGCATTATTTAATGGGACCGTAGGTTTCCTTCCAGGAGGGGAGCTGAACATGGTCGCTCTGTTGCTGGGAATGGTGGATGCCTCTGTTGCCACCCGCTGCCTGGGGTGAGAGGAGTCTTCACCCTCCTTGGAAGCTCCCACCTGATTCTGCTGCTCTGACAAAGACTAGAGTTCCTTCTTCCTTCCTCCAGGGTGTGGTCATCGCATTTACTTGGTGATTAATAAACAATTGGTTCTTCCTAACTGAATTATCTTAATTCTGTTGACTGACTTAAAATAATCACAGTGTAATACACAGGCTTTTACAATTTTAATTGAAAACAACAGATATGCCTGAAAGCTGTCTCCTCTTGTCCTTCCCGTGACCGTGCCATAAACTAAAGCACAGGTGCCTTCGTTTCCCGGACACTGCCCTTCAGGGAGCAGAATTGGAGCCCCCTGAACCCTGCGTGGAGATGGGTAGGCAGCAGAACCGGAGCCTGTGCCTAGGGTGGGCTGCCGATTGTTGAGTCTGAGATTTTACTTACAAAGGCTGAATAAGTTTACCTGTAGATCAAGATTTATGATGTTTTCATTCCTGTCTGAAGAAGAATCTGAGCGAGAAATGCTGGGCGTTTGGGTTGCTCATTCCGTCTACGCTTCCCACCTGCCTTCCGCCCAGAGGGATAAAGAGGCAAGCATGGAACCCTGGTTCCCTACCCACCACCAGGCTGTTGAGGGCACGGCCCAGGAGCGGTGTGAGGGACTTTGCAGCCTGTCTAGTAAAATGCATCTGGAGTTGGCAGCTGCCCTCTAACAGGCACCCTCCACCTGCCCTGGTCTTCGAGAAGTCTTCCCTTAGAATAGGGTACTGAGAGAGCTGGTGCCCAGAGGAAGTGCCTGTGGGCTGCTGTGGATGGAGAGGGAGCCCTGAGGACAGACTCCACATGGCTGGAGCTTCCCGGGGAGGAGGAGGAGCCCAGACGAGAGGCCCAGAGCCTGTGACTGAGACGATCGGCAGATCAGGGGCTCCCTTTGGAAATGATGACCACTTTTGTGCATTTATTTCTCTGGATGTGTCCTGTAGGCAGGCACGGGCACAGAAATGGCAACATGGATGCATTTGGTGCTGGGATGTGCCAGGCAGGCATGAATTCACACAAATAGGCAAAGGGTTGAGGCCAGGGCAGAGAGGGGCTGAAGGTCAGGAGGGCCCTGAGCTGATGGAGCCGGGGGAATAGAGCGCCCAGGCATGAGGACCCGGCACTCCTGGGTGCGGACAGGCAGGCGCCCTGGCGATGCCCTCGGTACTGTCAGGGCACATGCCCACACCTCTCACTGCAGCATCCGGGAACTCAAGGGACAGGGTCAGGTGCTGCTGACACGGACAACGTGCTGTCAGGGACTGAGCGTGGTCAGGGAGGATGATGCGAGCTTTGTGCTCTCGGCGAGCTTGGTCCAGGCCAAAGCAAATCGCGGCCACTCAGTGGAGGGGGTGGGACCGCAGTGTCCTCACCCAGCTTGAGAGACGATGTGGCCCCTGCTGACGAGGGACACTGGCTGGGCCCTGGGCAAGCTGGCCAAAGTGATGTGTGGAGAGGAGAACCCTGCACAGCTCCTGCTCCCGGCCTGAGCCACCATGCAGTGGCGCCTTGTGGGCCACCATCCGGATGCCCTGGGCTTCAGAGGAGCCCCTGGTGCTTCCCCCAGCAAACGGGCACTATGCGGGGCAGTTGGCTGCCATTTTCAGCCAGTGCATTCACCGGGCCTCTGGTTCCTGGAGTGGCGGACACATAACTCTCCTGACCAGCAGATCCCCCTCTGACCCTGAGAAATGGGGACAGAGCAGTGCTCCCCAGTTCCTGGCAGGCACATTGTCCCTTTGGCCACAGCCAGCATCTTATCTAGTACTCGCTTCACCCTCTGGAACAAAGGAGGCCCAGAGGGACTTGGCCTAGGATGCGTTGTCCCTCACTTTCAGAAAAGAAACGAAAAGCCAGGCCTCTCCCTCCTCAAGCACTATTTATCCCCAAAGAACATTTTATTCTCCTTTAATAAAACATTGATATCAGGAAGAAAAAAAAAAAACTGAAAGAAAAAGGAAAGTAAACCATGCTTCACATGAGGTGCAAAACCAGCTGCCTGTAAGGTGAGGGCTCTGCGTGTCCTTGGATGTTAACTTACGTAGAAGGTCGTTGGTTTAACACTAAGATATCAAGCTCACTAACAGAAATTAGAACATGTGGTAATCACACAATTAAGAAATAGAAACAGGCGGGCTTGGTAGCTCACGCCTGTAATCCCAGGGCTTCGGGAGGCCAAGGTAGGAGGATCACTTGAACCCGGGAGTTCGGTTTGAGACAAGTCTGGACAACATGGCGAAACCCTGTCTCCTCAAAAATCAGAAAAGTTACCTGGGCCTGGCCGTGGTGGTGTACACCTGTAGTCCTGGCTGCTCGGGAGGTTGAGTGGGGAGGATCACCTGAGCCTTAGGACATTGAGGCTGCAGTGAGTCATGATAGCGCCACTGCACTGCAGCCTGGTCAACAGAGTGAGACTCTGTCTCAAAAAAATAAAAAATGTAATAATTTTTTTTTAATTAGCTGACCATGGTGGCATGCACCTGTAGTCCCAGATATTTGGAAGGTTGAGGCAGGAGGATTGCTTAAGCCCAGGAGTTCAAGACTCCAGTGAGCTGTGATTGCACCACTGCAATCTAGTCTGCGTGACAGTGAGACTGTTTCTAAAAAAAAAAAAAAAAAAAAAGAAAGAAAGAAAACCATGGCAATTTTCTTTTATCTACAAAATTCAATTACTAGATTTTACCCATGGAGATAAGGAAATTTCAGGAAACCTTGTACCATCATAACTACTTTTGAAAAATAACAGATGCTAAGGCAATTATTTGAATATGCCAGTCTACCCAGCATGTTTTTCTTCATAATCTTGATACATCACATGAAACTGCTGGTTTTATTTTTGCTTATAATTAGGAACAAGTATTTTTAATTGTCTTAATATGTTTTAAAATTTTTTAATGCTCAAAAGGGTTAACTAAAGGATAATGCTTAGTGCCTATGAAAACACACTAAATGTAAAATAAATAAAACATTTTAGCACCAATTAAATAACACATAATTTTGTTATTTTAATTTTTATTTTAGGTTTGGCGGTCCATGTGAAGGTTTGTTACATAGGTAAACACAAGTCCTGGGGGTTTGTTTTACATATTAGTACATCACCCAGGTATTAAGCTCAGTTCCCAGTAGTTATGTTTTCTGCTCCTCTGCCTCCTCCCTCCTGCCTTAAGCAGACCCCAGTGTCTGTTGTTTCCTTCTTCGTGTTCACGAGTTCTCATCATTCAGCTCCCACTTATAAATGAGAACGTGTGGTATCTGGTTTTCTGTTCCTGTGCTAGTTTGCTAAGAATGGTAGCCTCCAGCTCCATCCATGTTTCCGCAAAAGACGTGTACTCATTCTTTTTTTATGGCTGCATAATATTCCATGGTGTATATGTACCACATTCTCTGTATCCAGTCTACCACTGCTGGGCATTTAGGGTGATTCCATGTCTTTGGTGTTGTGAGCAGTGCTGCAATGAACATGCTGCAATGAGCATGCACATGCATGTGTCTTTGTTTTTTTTTTTTTTTTTTTGAGACGGAGTCTTGCTCTGTAGCCCGGACTGGAGTGCAGTGGCCAGATCTCGGCTCACTGCAAGCTCCGCCTCCCGGGTTCACGCCATTCTCCTGCCTCAGCCTCCGGAGTAGCTGGGACTACAGGCGCCCGCCACCTCGCCCGGCTAGTTTTTTGTATTTTTAGTAGAGATGGGGTTTCACCGTGTTAGCCAGGATGGTCTCGATCTCCTGACCTCGTGATCCGCCCGTCTCGGCCTCCCAAAGTGCTGGGATTACAGGCTTGAGCCACCGCGCCCGGCCGCACATGCATGTGTCTTTACGGTAGAATGATTCCTGTTCCTCTGGGTATATACCCAGTAGTGGGATTGCTGCTTTGAGTGGTCGTTCTGCTTTTAGCTCTTTGAGGAATCCCCCTATTGCTTTCCAGAATGCTTGAACTAATTTACACTCCCACCAACAGTGTATAAGGGTTCCCTTTTCTCCATAACCTTGCTGGTTTACTGATAGCCGTTCTTACTGGCGTGAGATGGTATCTCATTGTGGTTTTGATTTGCGTTTCTCTAATAATCAGTGATGTTGAGCTTTTTATCATGTTTGTTGGCTGCATGTATGTCTTCTTTTGAGAAGTGTCTGTTCATGTCCATTGCCCACTTTTTAATGGTTTTTTTCTTGTTTTTCTCTTGTAAATTTGATTAAGTTCCTTAATTAGACCTTTGCCAGATGCATAGTTTGCAAATACTTTCTTCCATTCTGTTGGTTGGCCATTTAATCTGTTGATAGTTCCTTTTGCTGTGCAGAAGCCCTTAAGTTAATCAGATCCCATTTGTCAATTTTTGCTTTTGTTGCGGTTGCTTTTGATGTCTTTGTCATGAACTCTTTGCCTTTTCCTATGTCCAAGGTGGTATTGCCTCGGTTGTCTTCCAGGGTTTCTATAGTTTTGGGTTTTACATTCAAGTCTTTAATCCATCTTGAGTTGATTCTTGTACATGATATAAGGAAGGGAGCTCAGCTTCAATCTTCTGCGTATGGCTAGCCAGTTATCTCAGCACCATTTATTGCATAGGGAGTTTTTCCCCCATGGCTTGTTTTTTTCAGCTTTGTCAAAGATCAGATGCTATAGATGCGCAGTCGGACTTAGTTCTGGCCTCTCTATTCTGTTTCATTGGTCTGTGTGCCTGGGTTTTGTTTGTTTGTTTTTTGAGAGGGGAGTCTCACTCTGTCACTCAGGCTGGAGTGCAGTGGTGTGATCTTGGCTCAGTGCAATTTCCACCTCCTGGGCTCAAGCAATTCTCCCACCTCAGCCTCCCGAGTAGCTGGTATTACAGGGGTGCGCCACCATGCCTGGCTAATTTTTGCATTTTTAGTAGAGATGGGGTTTCACCATGTTGGCCAGGCTGGTTCTCTAACTCCTGACATCAGGTGATCTGCCTGCCTTGGCCTCCCAAAGTGCTGGGGTTATAGGTCTCAGCCTCTGCGCCCGGCTATGTGCCTGTTTTTGACCAGTATCATGCTGTTTTAGTTGCTGCGGCCTTGTAGTATAGTTTGAAGTCAGGTAACATGATTCCTCCAGCTTTGTTCTTTTTCCTGAGGATTGCCGTGGCTATTCAGGCTCTTTTTTGGTTCCATATATGGTTTAAAATATTTTTTTCTAGTTCTGTGAAGAATGTTGTTGTTACTTTGATAAGAATAGCCTTGGATCTGTAAATTGCTTAGGGCAATATAGACATTTTAATATTGATTCTTCCTATCTATGAGCATGAGATGTTTTTCATTTGTTTGTGTCTTCTCTGATTTCTTTAAATAGTGTTTTGTAGTTCTCATTGTAGAGATCTTTCACCTCCCTGGTTAGCTGTATTCCTAGGTATTTTATTTTGTGTGCATGTGGCAATTGTGAATGGGATTGCCTTTCTGATTTGACTCTCAGTTTGGTTGTAATAATATAAAATTCTGAACTTCATATAAATCGAACCAAACCTGTAGAATGAATCTGAGATGCACTATAATGGTAATCACCTGAACTTGATCTACAGGTCAAACTACCTGGTTTTTAAAAAATTGGTCAGTTTATTTCCACATATTTTGACTATTTTCTACCTGTCAGGATGTCACTATAGACGGTTGAAGAGGGTTATGGAAGACATACCGTTTATGTACTCAGACCCCAGAGAGCACAATTAATTCATTCCTGTTCTTACTTTCTGTATTGGATGTTACTCCTGTTACTGTTATTTTTTTAACTATAGATTTTTTCATAGAAATATGTGCTCTATATGCAAAATGAAGCATAGGCTTTTATAATTTGTATATGTTTCTTAAGTTCACATATGCCTTTTTTAAACCATTTGCTGATGGTTTTGGTGAACAGGTTTCCTCTGTTTCATTTCACCCTGTAAGAGTGAAGAAAATAATTATCCCATCCTCTTTGGAATAGCTGCCATTTGAAAATGGGAAACGCTTCTGTTGTGATCTACTTATTTATTTATTTTTACTTTTGGTATTAAACCACCAAATGACTTAGCTCAGAAAAAAAAATTCAAGTGTCTAAAAATAAATTTTACAAATTACAGCCCTGAGTTTACCATTCTGTTGTAGTGTGTCATTAAGAACTGGCTGCAAAGTACCATGCAGCAGGGTGAGGAGCAGCTAAAATCTGGGCTATTGTTTGGTCCTTTGAATAGTGAATGTAATTGTTAAACTCTATTTTAAGTGGTTGAGTCAAGTTTAAAACAGTAAACTGTGTGTGTGTGTGTGTGTGTGTGCGCGCGCGCGCGCACGCACTTTCTAATATTAAAGGAAATTCAAGAACAGAGAAAAAATGTTTAAACCTTAAATATTCTATATGAAATATCAAATATCCACATCTCAAACCTACGTTTTTAGGCACATACACACCGTTGCTACACTGGTGCTATTGTATCGATAAACCAAGAACTTATAAAGTTACCTTTATATTTCTTTTTTTCTTTTTTTTTTTTTTTTTGAGACGGAGTCTCGCTCTGTCGCCCAGTCTGGAGTGCAGTGGCCGGATCTCAGCTCACTGCAAGCTCTGCCTCCCAGGTTCACGCCATTCTCCTACCTCAGCCTCCCAGGTAGCTGGGACTACAGGCGCCGGCCACCACGCCCGGCTAATTTTTTTTTTTTTTGTATTTTTAGTAGAGACGGGGTTTCACCGTGTTCGCCAGGATGGTCTCGATCTCCTGACCTCGTGATCCGCCTGTCTCGGACTCCCAAAGTGCTGGGATTACAGGCGTGAGCCACCACGCCCGGCCACCTTTATATTTCAAAATATTTTCCATTTACATTTTCAAAAAATCCTGTGACAAACAGTTCTATATGTTCAGTACCATATGCTCAACGTAATAATATAACTCTAGTTAAACTAATGATAACGAAGTCACACTAACATGGATGACTTTGGAGGCTGCTTGAGCAGCAAGGTTTTCTTTGTAGAACATTCCTTGAGGCTCTTCTGATAACAGTGTTGTGAGTGGGGCAGGGAGAAGAGGAGCAGGAGGCAGAAGAGGGCTTGGTCCAATCCAGGAGATTTTAGGCCTGAGGGAAGTCACCTGTCAATTTCTGAATATCACTGGATTGTCTGCTATAATTCATGAAGGTGGGTTTGAAAACCCAATGTTGGTGGCTCCCAGAAAATGTCTTGGAGTTGAAAGGCAGGGGCTGGTCAAGGCTGACATCCTAGAAAATCCCTCATATCCTGGCTGTGGAATTGAAAATAGAGGATTTAACTTATTGTCATTTTCCTTTTTATTTATTCATTTGTTTGATATGGTAACACTTTTAGGTTTTGCTTGGTAGGCAGAGAATGTCTAAATAGTATTGATTCTTCCACAGTTAAATAAAGGAAAGAATAGTCCAATTATCTAAACGTTGTGAAATGCATTAAATTTTTTTAACGTAAAGATTTTTTTCTACTTCATTATCTGATCTAAGCAATAGATGGAGAAACTGTAATGCCACTCTCATTTACCTGAGGTTCATCAGATTTTCTCATACAAAAATCCAATTTCTATCCAAGTAAATAATAAAGCTGGCTGCACAATAAATCGTATCAGACCAGTGAAGACATAAGTAGGCTCTCCCAGCTCTTCCAATTCTGGTGAAAATACGTTTTTAATATATGAAAATGATCTACAAGAAGTAGAGCAATTTTAGATTAATTTTTTCAGGGAAAAATGGAAACATCGGATGTTTTATTATAATAATTGTACCGTGTTAAATGGAGTGAAATTCAATTTTATTGCAGGAAATTGTATGTCATAATTCAGTCTAACTTTGAGCTTAAAAATGGTGTTTAACCACCTGGAATATGAATAGAGGGCAGATTATAATAACTCAGTACAATAAAAGAGAATGAACCTCACTCCTATTGAATTCAGTAGATGCTTAAAGTAACCCACTCTGCACGCGTCTGGTCTGAACTGCAGTCAGGGTGAGTGTGGTCTGAGCGGCTGTCATCTTACCCAGGCGTCCACCTGGAGCCTCCTTCTTGCCTCGTCGCAGAACCCATGTCTCCATGAAGAAAGTTGCCACATGGCCAACTCGCTGGGTTGAATCTAGCCATCAGTTAGGACCAAGGAAGAGACCCGGGATACTTCAGAGCTTTGGGGTAAATTGGGGCAGCTGTTCTCCTGCCAGACCATGTTCTGAGTGCTGGGCCTAGAGGCTCTTCCCTACAACTCTGCTTTTAATTATTCAGTCTTGACTTGGGGACAGGAGACAAGAAGGCCTGGCTGAAGAACGTGAGGCCGTTTAATCTCCTTTTGTTGATGAATGTGTTTGGAGTCAAAATACAATATGAATTCAAATAATTTTCTACTAATAAACATTTTTAGTGAGAAATGTTGCCATTTATTAAACATTCCTTCCCAAAAATAGTCAGGCCCATGGTGGTTACATTCACTCCCATGATCTCTTCTACTACCTGTCCAGAGGAAATGAGCTGAGAGAGCCCCTCACATCCTCACTCCCTCGGGGGCTGTGGTCAGGAGGGGCAGGGCTGCCAGGAAGCACGGCCAGAAGCAGGTGGGCGGCTGTGGGCATCAGTCCAGCTGAATGGCACCCAGGCCCCAGGCACCTCCTCTTGTCTCTGGGGTGGAAGAGATGGGGGCTTGGGTTCCGGAGATCCCTGATCACTTGTGTTGGAGACCCCTGGGGCTTGGGTTCCAGAGACCCCTGATCACTTGTGTTGGAGACCCCTGGGGCTTGGGTTCCGGAGACCCCTGATCACTGCTCCCAGCCAGAGGCAGAGGGGTTGGTCATGTGAGAGCCTTGGCTCACTGGGGAGAGGGTGGGCAGGGCCTCCTGGAGGGCAGGGGGGCTGTGTGGATATTTTACTTTGTGCCCACACACCTGTGTGTTAGGCTTCTATTTTCTTTAAATTCCCAGTGGTTTTTTTTAGTGGTACCTTTCTAGCAAGCATGAAAATCTTTCTAGCGAACCCACACACCTGTGTGTTAGGCTTCTATTTTCTTTAAATTTCCGATGGCTTTTTTTAGTGGAACCTTTCTATCGAGCATGAAAACCTTTCTAGCGAGCCCACACACCTGTGTGTTAGGCTTCTATTTTCTTTACATTTCCAGTGGTTTTATTTGGTGGAACCTTTCTAGCAAGCATGACAAAGTAGACCAGGGTGTCTGTCTTAGTCAGCTCAGGATGCTCTAACAGAATACCTTGTCCCTGGAGTGGAAGAAAATTCAGGATAGAGTGGGGGCTTTCAAGCAACAGACGTTGACTTCTCTTGGTTCTGGAGGCTGGAACACCAAGGTCAGTGGGCCAGCCTGGTTGGGTTCTCGGTGAGGCCCTTCCGGGCATGCAGAAAGCCACCTTCTCTTTGCGTCCTCTCAGGATGCGGGCATCTCTCTTTCTCTCTTCGTGAGGCACGAATCTCATCACGAAGGCTCCAGCCTCATGACCTAATTTCCTCCCAGAGGCCCCACCTCATAAAGCCATCACCTTGGGGAGTCAACTTTCAACACATGGATTTTGGGGGCACATGAATGTTCAGTCGATAGCCGTATATGTGACTAAGTGAACCCATCACATGAACATTTTTCTACAAAAGATGCCAGACGCCTGTACAAACCACCAGGGAACCCAGGTTAGGATCCTGATAGAAAGTAGGGTTGAAAGTTCGTCCTCATTCAGGTTTTGTATGTTTTTTATAAACAGGGAAGCTATTACACATCATGTGAATTATGAATTCTATATCAATTTCATATTTTATACCTAATTACCTGGATCAAGTTATTTCAGTTTACAATATGACATTTTTTCCCTCTTTACATGTTGTGAACCAAGCATTTCTAATTCAGACAATCACCTATGGGGCAGGGGGCTTTAGAGAGAAATGTCCCCAAGACTTTCTTCCTTTTTCTTCTGTTAGTCTAAGGAGATTAAAAAATAAGGAATAAAATTCTACAATTATGTTGAAAAGGAAACCAAAAATCATTTAGAACCAACTACCTCTATTCTGTCTAATTCTATTCTGTCTAGTCCTGTGACATTTGGTTGCTGGATTCTTAATTTTTAGCAATAAAAACAAGCCTCCTACAGCCCACAGAAGCCAGTGCTGCAGACTCCCAGCCTCCCTGGCCAGGACCATAATCCAGAGAGCGGACGTGTAGCTTTGGGCCCTTCTCGGGAGCCCCGTCTCAGCCCTGCTGTGTGTTTGACTGGTGATCTTTGGAGGTGCAGGTAGAGCCTCTGGGCCTCCGTCTTCCCATCTGTACAATGGAAATAACAGTAACACTTCCTTCCTAGGGTTGCTGTCATGTTTAGACATGTCAGCAGGTCCTGCAAGCTCAGCTCCCTGCCTGTCGTGTAATAGGCAAGCTGTGTGATCTGCCTTTCTCATCTTCTTCATCACACATGTGAGGAGGGGACACGTTCCCGGTTCTGGAGACCGCGGTGTTCTGAGTCACCTGCTCCTGGGTACTGGTGCTGGACTAATGTGCTCTGGGATGTGCTCTCACCTTTTAGTTACTAAGTAGGTGTCTCTGTCACAGGGTTTATTTGTTCAGCAGTGGAATCTTTATATTGAAGTAACTTCTCTTATGGATGACTAAAGAGTCTGACTCCCGACCAGTGGCCCTCTCTCGTGAATGACATGATAATTAGGAAGCAAAGGGATCTACGCCAAAGCAGGCCTGTGCTGTGAAGGGCCTGCTGACCAGACACTGAGAGTGGCCACCTGAGCTCCTGCAGCAGCCGAGGTACCCAGCGTGAGGGAAACGGGGGTGCTGTCAGGGTGCAGGGAAATGAATAAACAGTCCTCTGTGGTCTGCTCCACTCTCCAAATAGCCACATTTCTGGCCTGTTGGCTGAGGGCGTGGGGGTTTGTTTTGATCCCCCTTCTACCCGTGTAATGAGAGAGAAATGCCTTGATACCCCTAAGGAATCTAGTTGTAACTCGAAGAGGCCCCCGCTGGAAGTTCCAGATGTCCTTGAAAATCTTTTGTTTTGTCTTAAAAGCTTGTTAAAAAATGAAATTGTAATTTAAACTATTTTTCACATTTTTTTGTAAGAAATAAAACATAATGTCCCCCAAATCATGATAAAATGGATGCTCCAGAAAAAGGTGTAGTCAGTATACCTATCCCTGCACAGAGGGTGCTTTGTTCACCTCTGAGAGACAGGAATTTAGAAGTCATACGTCATCCTAGTTCACAGGTGAACTGCCACAGCCCAGCAAATCCTCAGGCTTTCTTAGATGGTCAGGGGAGATTGCCAGGGTTATCTCTCAGTGACTCCATCATTTGCTCCACATGGCTCACTGTGTGTGTGAGATTATGTACTTATCTTTACAAACCGTCGTTCAATTTAGACTTGTTTCTTAAAACTGGCATGTGGAAAGCTGAGGTGTGGGTGGGAATTTTGTCTTCCTGGGGCTGGGTTTGGATCCCTAAAGAAGGAAACATAATTTTCTCCTCCACCCTTCATGAGTTCTTAGCTGGGACTGCCTGTAACCAAAGACAGATTAATAAGAGAAAACAAACAGAAGTTTATAGACAGGTGTGCCTCCTGTATACATGGGCAATAAACTAGAGAAATGAAAGCAGATCTCAAGGGTAGAGCCCAAAGAAATATCTTAGACTTCAGGCTCAAATACCATTGTTCTCTGAAACAAAGAACATTGTAGAGGAAAAACCCAGTTAAGGTGGCTTGGGACAGCACTGGAAAAACCAGAAACAGGTGCAGCGGTTTGCTCTGCAGACCTTTTCACTGATGAGTCTCTAGCGATGAAGGTGATGAAAAGTCCTCCTCCTCTTCCTGCTGCAGAGATGGACACACCCTTACTAGTGGTTGTTCTTGATAGAAGTAAATTTCTCTACAAAAGATCACTTTGCAGAGCTTCTTCTGGGTCTGCAGTTGCTCAAAATAATCCTTATATGAAAGAGACATATTTTGGGGTAGCATATTCTGGTCTCCTAGTTATATATATATTTTGGCTGGTGTGTCCTGAGCCCCATCAGATCCATGGTACAGACCCAGAACACTTTTCTGTAAACTGTGTCTGGCGTACATGGAAGCATCTCAGGAGGAAGCCTGCCCATCCCTGTCGGGACTCTGATGTGCTCAGGGCTGCGTGAGTGAAGTCACTCAGTCCCCCAGGGTCTACTTGCACAGCGTGGAGGGAGACTGGAGAGCAGAGCTGAGCTTCTGAGAAATAAGCATCAAATCCTACGGTCCCCAGCCCACTGAATGGACCCCCTGACCCCCCGTTGGCCAAGAGAAACCTTAGAAACTGAGTTCCCAGCCGTGACGGGACAGGAGGTGGGACACGCCTCAGTGTACCCTTCCTCAGTAACCTTTCACCAGAATTCTCTCTAAGGAGGAAGCAGAAACCAGCTCTGGAAAACAAGAAATGAACAACTTATCCCTTTATCGCCTTTAGCCAGTCACCTGAGGCCAGGATCGGACTCCCACTCCCTCTTTACAGCCTCAGCGTGACAACCCACCAGTTTCACAGCGCACCTGTTCCTGATTAGAGACCACCAACCACAGAGTGGCTCTGGCCAGCCTAGGGAGGATGCACAGTGAGAGTTTCTCATCCTCTGCTTCACCATTTGACATCAGAGGGCCAAAAACTCTATCCTCGGATGATGTGAACACTGCCATTGTTTTTAACATGGGTCTCATGAAGCGCAATTGCACATGTGTTTGTTTTATAAATATTCGTGATTCCTCCAATAGCTTATTGAATATACATATCCATCCCCCCACTCAGCAGACGTTCCTGCTCCCTTTACCCCTCCCTTGAAGGACTTGCTCTGGGCTTGTGCTGGAGGTTACGCGTCCCAGCCTGCAGGATGGCCACCCGTATGGAATGAAGCTCTCCTTTCCAAATCTATGGACCTTGCGATTCTTCAGTTGACACTCATTTGACGCACTCTGAATCATTCAGCCATTTCCATTTTATTTCATAACCTGTGCAAATGAGAGATTTCAAGAGAACATGAAGCCTAGAATGGCTGTGAGGGTGAGAGCCTCCTTCAGACATATTTATCACTTCTCTGGAAGAGGAGATACAGAATGGGTTATTTAAATCCAGTGCTGACGCACAAGCGTTTCAGGACACCAGTATGAGTGAAGACCTAGAACACAGAGGGACTTAAAGAGGTCAGATATGTAAGTATGGATTTTTAAAAGAAACATGACCCAATTGTTCTGGAGTCATGCAAACTAGAACAGATGGGAAATCATCCTTCATGTTTTTCCAAGACCTTTGAAACGTGTCCAGGCCTGGGCTGCAGGATCAGGATGCTGAGCTGAGAAGAGGCTGAGCTGGACCTCACACCAGCCGCCGGCAGTTGCCACTGCCACACAGCCGGGCAGCAGGACCTTGACCTGCCCCGAGAGGCACAGAAAACAGCTCCATGGGCTCAAAAGACACACAGGGACAGGGATAAGTTAGGAAAAGTGACAGCAGCTACAAGAAGCAAATGGTGTCACAGAATAGGTGCAAAGTAGTGTATTAAACTGGATGTGATTTTCAAGAGAGAAGCAACAGTGTGTAGTTTCAAATCAGCTTAACAAGTTACTTCCTGCCAACTGCACCCACAACATGAAGCTTTGTTAGGACGTCTGGCTGTGACAGGCACCTCTTCCCACCCGGCTTGTGTCCTTGTTTACTGGGACTTGAGATGCCACAGCCCATTCAACTGACTTTACAGCCAGGCAGGAAGCATCAAATTTATAGGGTCTCTACAAGGATTAAGTGGATAATATGTGTCTGTAAATTTAATTATATGTACACTTGTTATGCTTAGACTATGCATGCCCTGATGAATGCTGACATACTGTTATTATGTCTGGGAAGAAGGAATGAAGGAGAGGGTGAGAAGAAGAGTTAATTCAGACCGTGTTTTCCTTCAGCGGTTAGAAGCTGAACGTTTAGTCCTTCATACTGGACCTAGTGTGATGGGATCATCTGGAGGTTCTGTATCTCGCAGACAGCAGCAGTGGCAGATTCTCACTCTTTTTTTCTTTCATTTCTGTTTCCTATCAGGTATGTGATAAATGAGATGTCAGGATGAGGAATGTATGCTTCCCTAGGAAGCAGTCACTGAACTTACAGTTGTTTGATGTGTTTAAGTGGATACAGTGGGGAGAGACAGTGTTGAATGACCGTGGGCCCTCGGAACGCCCACCGGCCGGAGGAGGAAGCCTGCCGGGCAGCCTGCCTCGCCCCCCCAGCCCAGCTTGCGGGGCTGCCTTAGCTAGAGGGAGCCCGGGGGGTGCAGTGCGTCATCACTGCAGCTACTTCACATTAGTAGGGAGGCCACGCGGGAGGCCCTGGAGGATGTTGTGGAGCTACGTGGATCTGGATAAGACTCTTACTAAATTATGTGCTGTGTCTCTCCTCCTCCAGTGAGGAAACTAAGAGGGCAAAGGATGGATGACAGCCCCCAAATTTCTATACAAACTCTGCCTAAGTTGTATAGACATGTCTTAGGTCTGCGTGTGACACATAATCGACTAAATAATTATTACTTGTTAATTCTGCATATGTTCCCTTTTTCTTTCTTGTTGCAAAGGAGTTGGATATTTTTGAACTTTTCAATCACTTAAGAGTTTGTTTTCTATGACAAGGCAAAGTAAAGTTCCCTAGAATTAGCAGTAACTTACATGAGTTTAATTTATCTGAATTTCCAAAGAACAGCCAGCATTGCTACTGTGCTGTACTAACCCAGGGTTAGGATTGCTTCAAAAGCTTCCACATATGTCATGATTGTTAGTATCCCAACATTCCAACAAAATAAACAGACAGAAACCAAAACTCAGCATGTGGAAGTGTCAACCTAAATAACAGAGAGAGTCCCTCTAAAAGAAAAGGCATTTATGTGGGAATGAAGCATTACAATGGGAATACACTTGCCATAGTAAACTAGGTGTGTGTTCAGAGAGGAAAAGGAGGACAAAGACTTTTAAAGGAAAGAAATGAGGAAGATTACATTGTGATTTTGCATTAGTCATTTTTGGATGCAAAGATGAAGAAAAGGGTGACACCAGTCCGAGGTTTAGATGGGCAGTTGCTTGGCAGATGTCCTTGAAGAAGTAATTTTTGTCTAAAGTTGCAATGGCCTTCGTCCAAGGCTGTGTTTTGTATAGTGTCTTTTTTTGTTTTGAGGCAAACAAGTGTGAGAACCCTCTCTTCGTGGCCTTCCTTGGCTCTGTTTGTCAAGGTTTTCTTAACATTAGTGATTGTGTTTTGATTCTGACAACTTTCACAGAAGAATATTCGCTAAATATTGATTCTTTCAAAGAAAGCATAAGCTCTTTAGTGGTGAAAGTCTTTATAAAGCTTAGGATTATCTTTGCATTTTCTAGCCTTGTACCTCTGAACATGTATATACTTTTAAACACAAAGACGTGCCTGAATTTGATAGGCTAATTTTAAATATTTCTTTTTCTAGTACTAAATTTAGAGCATTGGTCTAAATAGTACTAAATTTAGAGCATTGGTTTAACATCTATTCAGTGTTCATGAGATGCTTCAGAAATTATCTATGTTATTGATAAAAATTTTGCCCAAGTTGTATAAAGATGTATTTAGGTCTAAAGGATGAAAATTTTTCCCATCTGCTTCAATATATTGGTTTCTGCCATTTTTCTAAGAAAGTATTCTCAGTTATGCTAAAAAGTAAATGATAGTTGACAGCCATTTATCAGTTGCTGTAGGATAAGAACTGTCATTGCCTTAACTTTCACGGGAGTTATCTAAGATCTCTTAACATTATAAAGCAGTACTAATTTATATGCTTGGACCTCCAGCTAATTGTATTATGATAAATTATCATACCCTTATTATAATACTAGTAATGATTGGTTATGCAGCAGATGTTAAATTCAGTCATTTAGTACTGATGCTTTGAAACATTTATGAAAATGCCTAATGAATTAGTGTCATCAATTACTTAGTAATTTCCCTGAAATTTAAACTTCAGTATGGCAGCCCAGACAAACCCACTGGGATCTCCCACTTGCTCTATTAAATGATCATCGTGACTTTCTTTCTGAGCCCCCTCAGTGTGGTTAAGATCGTTCTATAATTTTATAAAATGAACTAGATTCAGCCCATCATCTTGCTATAGTGAAAGCAGGTGTGGTCCTTAGAGCGAAGGGCAGAGTTGGGGCACACATGTGAGCTCTCAGAATGCTGGAGGTGGGAGCCAGTCCGCAGTGCTGGAGGCTAAGACCAGCTGGAGAAAGTAGGACCCTTGCTTGCCGACTCAGTGGGGCATCATATCAAGTTCTGCAAATGACAGCTCCATCCAAGTTATTGATTGTATGATTTGGGGAAGTTACATCACAATTAGTAAATATAAGTCTCATACCATCTCATTACATGTGCATAAGAACAATGAAGTGATTTTGCTTTCCTTTGAATTACCAAAATAAATCATTTACAATATTTATTATTCCTAACATGTTAAAACATAAAAGGGAATTATGACTTGATTTTATCCACAAAGAACAACAAAACATCTGTTCAAATGCATTAATAGGAATCTAAGCTTAGATACTGGATACTTTTCAGATAGAACCCTGACGTATAACATTTTTTCTTTTAGATCTGATCAATAACTTTTCATGGAGACTTAAGCGTATTTTCTATTCTTATGATAAAATAATGTGTGAAATGTAAGTTTCAACACTTAACTGAACGTGATTAGTTGATACCATTGTGTGTCCCCAGGATCATGATGTGTGTTTGTTATGCATTTATTTTAGACCCTGAATCTTTTTCTCAAATAAAATTTCACATTTCACATGGAATCCTGATAAAAATTGAAATATTCTTACTGAAGTTGGAATAAGATAACGCCCTACCATCTCCATCACCCCCTGCCTCCCTTCCTGCCACCCTCAAGAACCCCAAGAATTCCAGATTATCTCAAGCCTCCATAGGAAGGGGTGTGAAAATAAGTGTTTTTAACACACAGTAAAAATTATTGGATTAGGTCTTCCTGAAGAGGCAAATATGAATTATGTCTTTTAAAGTCTTTTCAAGGTCAACAAATGTTCACATATTATATGGTTCCTGAGGTCACAACAGGTCATTGGTCATGAGGTGTCTGTGTCAGTGTGAGTGTGAGGGAATGGGAAACCTGTATCTCTACATGGAATAGAAGTTAGTGGCAGCATTATTTTCTTTGTTTCCTCCTGTATTCTTACCTTCTTAATTGACCAAGTTTAGACATTTGGCAACAGTTTCTAGAACTGTTATACAAAGCAGTAAAGGACTTACAGCAGCAGCGGCCTTATTTCCATCCTTATTTTGGGTAAAAGAGTGCGCCTCCTTTCTAGGAAGTATGCTATTTGTGTGGCGGTGAATGTCACACTTCCTTGAGCAACAGGTTTTCAGCACACCCTCACATTCAGCATGGAAACCAGGCATTCGGCGACAGGACTGTGTTGTCATTAAGAATGTTTGGATGCTGCATCTAAAAATTCACTTTCCATTGAAATGTTCTCTTTCATGCACTATTTAATTTCTGACACACATCAGCCACTATTCTAGTGCATAGTTAGTAGTCCACAAACATCCTATAATTAAATTGAACATCTGTCTTTTCCAAGGTGAATAATTCAGGTGAGCCAGATTTCTTCTCACGCTCTGTCTCTTTCGCTGTCATATGGCATTATTGACTTTGAATGTGTTCTTTTAGTTTTTCTCATAAAAGGTTTACCTTTGACAAGAGTTAAAACTAGATTCAATATTACTGTATATGAATTCTGTATATAAGTTAAGAATTGAGTTAGACAAATAGTAACACAGACTGAATATCAGTGGCTTACCCATACAAGTGGTTATTCTTCCAGAGGGCGTTCAGCTGATATGACAGCTTCATAAAACCACGGGGACCCAGGCTCCTCCCTCCAAGCTCTGCTGTGTCCTGAATTGCTTCCATCCTCCAGCACGAGATGCCTGGTTTGCGTGGCCCAACTGCTGCACCAGCATTTCAGACAGCAGGAATGAGGAAGGGTGTGAGAATGACTCACAGAAATCCTATACAGTAAGCAATCTTTTTAGCAGAAGCTCAGACTTGTGGCTGCACCAAGCTGCAGAGGTGGCTGGGAGATGCTGTTCTCTAAGCTGGACATGTTTTATAAGAGTTCCCTTATAGGGACGGAGGGGTTAATGAGAGGCAACCAGGTGTCTCTACCGTGCTGTGACATTAGTTTAATTGCTCTGGGCACAGAATAGTTATTTTTAAAATATTTGAGTATTTGTGATTAAGACAGGTTATCTCTAACCAAATTATTAATTAACTAGGGACAATCCAGTTAGGTTTTGCCTGAGTGGTCCCTAATTTACATAGAAATTAAAATTTACTCATATTACTTGGATTTTTTTTAAAAAAGAGCTTGACATTTCATTTATTGTGAAAGAGTTCATTGCTAATAGTTCCCAGTCAGGACAGAGGTACTTCCAGAATCCAATGTATTTGTCAAGCCCAGGCTCAATTCACTTTCTGTTCAGTTGAAACTGAGAGTGGGTATGTGTTAGGTCTTGATCTGACAAAGTAGGATGAACAGTAGTGCAGTTCAGGCCAGCATTTGCTAAGGAGTGGAGAAAGTGTCGCAACAGAAGAACGCATGGGTGACAAATATTTATTTTGGGGTAATTTGCTGTTTGATAACTATGAGATTATTCTAAATACTTAAAATAGAGTCATTTTTTCATGTCTTTCAGAGAGATTGGCACATAAATATTGGTTGAGTTATAAATATTAATTGAAAGAATCAATGAATGAATTGAAGCTCTTAGGACATATTTAATTTATTTGTTACTCTGTTCGGATTTTTCCTCAACATCCATTAATAAGAGACATTGCAGCTGCATAAATCCAGGGCAGGGTGTATGGTCAGAGTCACCACAGATGATTATGACCCCGTAGCATTTTGATCTCTGATAGGAGTTACAGACTTCAGTAGCCAATCAGGTCAGCTTCACAAATATCTTCTGCCTCTAGTGATAAGGAATACTCATAATACAACCCTCTTCTTATAATCACTAGAAAAATAAAATGCTAGATAAGAGGCAGGGTGTGTGTTTTCCATGTAGATGCAAGAAGGAAGACACTCTAATGTTAACCATCGTGAACACTGTGAAAATAACACCCAAAAGAAAACAAGCAAATGTTATGTTTGATTGGGAACTTGCTGTATCAAGGGGTCAGCCAGTCTCACTTGCATTTGTCAGAGACTCAAACGTAGGCAGGGGATGGGGAAGAAAGAAGCCATATCTTCAGGCACACCTGAACACATCATGCTTCAGGTGTGCCCTGCTTGCAGGGGATGCTGGAGGCAAACAGAAGTTAGGCAAAAATCCCCTAACATGGGATTGGTTAGGAGGTGTATTTGGCTTCCTGAGCTTGTTCTTAAATTGGAAGCAAAGGCAAAAATGATGGAAGCTGGCAGTTACTGATCAAGGTGAGAATATCTGGGGCTGACTGCTTGCAGAGCTTGTGGTTTTGCCTCCTGGTCAGGTTGCTGCGAAGGTTGTTGCTCAGAGTTCTGTCTTTCTATATGGTTTGGCCATTGTCTATTTGTATATTCATTCTGTTAATATCAATTCAACATCAGTTAATACTAATGAAGCTTAAAGGACATCTTAAAATGCATGGCAGAAAATTTTAAGATGAAAAGACCCCAAATCATGGCTTTTCCAGTAAATGTAAGTTTTTTGAACCGTACGCAGTGTTTATTTGTTGTTTCTACTTGTTTATTTATTTTGGCTTTGCTTACTCTGAAATTGATCGATGGGGTTAAGGAAATCAGAAAGAAAAGCATTTAAAATATTTACTAAGTGTAGGGTGTGCAAATACTGGTTCCTGGTCACTTGGAAAGATTTAGAGGGAGTAGAAGGCATCTTCTCTTAGCCTGCTTGGAGATGAAGAGCATATGGTTATGAAGACATTTAAGAGGTAAGTTTGAAAATATAGCTTCTCCTATCCACCAATCATCTTTTTTAAACATCATGAAGCTAGGCTGTGTCCCAGGGCTTGGAGAATGAAAATGAAAGAGAGGTGATCACTGAGCTGTAGGAGGTGTGGTTTACATGTGGAATGAAATATGCTAACAGGTCTATTACAGCCCACAGAGTCAGCACCATAGCAAGGTATGAGCAAGGATGGGTAGAGGGCAGAGGTCCCAGGAGACTCACTGCAAAGAAGGGGTAAAAAGACAGCAGAGCCTTGTCTGGTGAGCATGCTAGGAGCACCTCCCCAAGGAGGTGCTGAGGTTCAGGACATCTTCAGAACCACACAGCACTTAGCTAACAGAGAACATATCATGCTCCATCAGGTGACATGGCTTCAACCTAGATAGGTCTGTTGTGTTTACTCCATTTGATGCTTGTTTAACTTGCTGCACGTATGTGTTGAATATCTGCAGTATTTTTGAATTACAATATCATTTGAATAAAAATCCCTTTTAAATAAATATTTAAATCTTAGCTGGGCATTGTGGTTGTGGCGTGCTCCTGTGGTCCCAGCTACTTGGGAGGCTGAGGTGGAAGGATTGCTTGAGCCCAGGAGTTTGAGGCTGCAGTGAGCTGTGATTGTGCCAGTGCACTCTAGTCTGGCAACAGAGTGAGACTTTGTCTCAAAATTAATTAATTAAATTAAATTAAAATATTTACATAAAATAACCTTAATTTTTTCTTTTAAATGAGGGTTATTTTTCTTTTTAAATTGTTTGTTTTGAAAATTAAAATTTCATTTTTAAAATTTAGCAACAGTGTGTATGGGGGCGGTCATGGCTGGTGTAGGTGTATAAAAATTTCCACAGGCTCCTTGCTCCTGAAGAAGTGAGTGAAAGTTTGTGGGGTTTCTCCCTTCTGCAGACATCTCCCAGGTCGTGCGGATGAGGTGACAGCTCTGGACCCTCCTCGTCAGTCCTGTGGGACATCCTACAGGGATGCATTCCTCTGACTTAGGGAGCCCAGTCCCACAGAGGAGAACGCCCTCCTCTGCTGCGGTGTGGGAGATGGGGAGGTGAGGCATGGCCACGCCTTGGAAGGTAATGATTCTGAGCAGGTAGCAGGTGCCAGGCAGAGTGCGTGACTGAAAAAGCTGGTGAAACAGCCCAGCCATTTGGAAACACCAAATTTTTCAAGGGGCCTGCTTTCTCACTTAAGAAATACCTTGTAGAGCCATGTGGATTAGAGGAAATAAGACTGATAAAGTTGTAACATGAATGTCTAGTGCATAATTAATTTTTGATAAATGGTGTTAGTTATGTGACAGCAAATATATTGAGTTGTTGAAATTATTGAGAATCATTTAGCTAAAAATTAGATTTTCCTAAAATCTATCTTCAGAAGTCAGCCAAAATATGTGTTAGATATTGTGTTAGTCTGTTTTGCACCACTATTAAGGAATACCTGAGACTGGGTAATGTATAAAGAAAATAGACCAGGCACGGTCGCTGACGCCTGTAATCCCAGCACTTTTGGGAGGCCGAGGCAGATGAATCATGAGGTCAGGAGTTCGAAACCAGCCTGGCCAACATGGTGAAACCCTGTCTCTACTAAAACCACAAAAAATTAGCCGGGCGTGGTGGCAACTGCCTGTAATCCCAGCTACTCAGGGGGCTGAGGCAGGAGAATCGCTTGAACCTGGGAGGCGGAGGTTGCAGTGAGCCGAGATCACGCCACTGCACTCCAGCCTGGGTGACAGTGCGAGACTTCATCTCAAAAACCAAAAGAAAAGAAAAAAGAAAATAGGTTTATCTGGCTCACGGTTCTGTAGGTTGTATAAGGGAGACGCCAGCTTCTGCTTCTGGTCAGGACCTCAGGAAGCACTTACTCTTGGTAGAGGTGGAGGAGGAGCAGCTGAGTTTCATGACAAAAAAGGGAGTGAGACTCCATGCTCTTGTAAACAGCCAGCTGCCCTGTGGACTCATCACTGCCAGGCACTTGTGAGGGACCCGCCCCATGACCCAAGCCCCTCCCACTGGCCTCGTGTCCAATACTGCAGATCACATTTCAACATGAGATTCGGAGGAGGCAGAGAGCCAAACCATGTTCTATATCCGGGAACCTAATGGCATGTGGATGCAGTCTCTTTTCTCTCTCTCTTTTTAAAATAAAATAAATATATAAATATAAGTATATTTAGGAAACTTTTAATCCCAAGACAATACGGTGTATTCTTTACATGGAGGAAACAAGTTGGACTAGAAAGGAGAATGTTGCTGAATCATGTAGTTTTATGAATAATTACTTTCTACATATATACTTATTCCATTTCCAAATGGAAGTCAATGTGCAAGGATAAATAGGTAGGTCTAGTATAAGGTAGTTTTCATTCTCTGAATGTTGTGTATCATTTTGTTACATGTGTATAAGACATTCGTAAAATAAAACATTATCTACAAAACTTTTCTTTTAAGGAAAGTACCCAGAAAACCTTTCTTAGCTTACTTTTTTTTTTTTTTTTTTTTTTTATGTTGGCTTTAAGTAGTATCAAATTTGGGTAAATGTTTTAATTAAGGGATAACTCTGGCTCCTAACACTAGGATTTCTAATCTACCATCAGTAGTTGCCTTGAATTAAAATAACCACAGACCTATTTGGGTAAATATTGTGGTTCTCATGATCTGATTATTAAGCAGTAACTTGCAAGGACCTGCCATGGAAGAAAATTTCTCCTGTTTGTATAAATATTGAAAGGCAGCACCATAAGAAAAACAGTGTGTTCTGAATGGAAGAGCATGTTAAGTAGCATTGTGATTTGCAAATGTTTCTTGTGCTTGACGAATGCATGTGTGTTCATATTCGAATCAATGTACACATGTACATACTCCTATCTTTTTATTTTTATAAACAGGGTTCCTCTCTTTCACCCAGGCTGGAGTGCAGTGGCACAGTCTAGGTGCAAGCAGTTCTCCTTTCTCAGCTTCCCGAGTAACTGGGACTGCAGGTGTGCACCACCATGCTGAGCTAATTTTTTAATTTTTACGTAGAGATGGTATCTCACTGTGTTCCCCAGGCTGGTCTCAAACTCCTGGCCTCAAGCAGTCCTCCCACTTTGGCCTCCCAAAGTGCTGGGACTATAGGCATGAGCCACCGTGCCTCGTCCACTCATCTTTAAAACCCACTCATAGAGGTGACTTTTCTCCTTGTGAGTCCTTGCCCCTCTATCCCTCGGGCTTAGTGCTCCTGCCACTCTCTTCTAGCTCCAAGGGCAAAGCCCCTCTCAGGTGACCTTGCTTGACCACATTTTCTCTCCTGGTACCTCCAAGAACAGTCATCTGTTTCTTAGACCTGACCTGGTGTGGCTGCAGCCGCACTGTCCCCT
Organism: Chlorocebus sabaeus; assembly: GCF_047675955.1. Classification (NCBI taxonomy): domain Eukaryota; kingdom Metazoa; phylum Chordata; class Mammalia; order Primates; family Cercopithecidae; genus Chlorocebus; species Chlorocebus sabaeus. The sequence continues at coordinate 1,495,353 of NC_132929.1, read as the reverse complement.
GTAACATTTCCAGATGCCGTCTGATGCAGAACACCCCTGAATGGCGTGCTTATTCTGAGATCTTCTCAAAATGCTACCCCAACTCTACCAGGAAAGGAAAGGTTGTGCATTTTAAGAGACAGAAAGGCGATCCCACTGCTGTAACATGGTGTATTAGTCTGCTTTCACACTGCTGATAAAGACATGCTGGAGACTGGGTAAATTAAAAAAGAAAGAGGTTTATTGGACTTACGGTCTCATATGGCTGGGGAGGCCTCACAATCATGGCAGAGGATGAAAGGCACATCTCACATGGTGGCAGCAAGAGGGAGAATGAGATCTAAGTAAAACAAGATTCCCCTTATCAAACCATCAGATCTCATGAGACTTATTCACTACCATGAGAACAGTATGGTGGAAACTGCCTCCATGATCCAATTATCTCCCACTGGGTCCCTCTCACAACACGTGGGAATGATGGGAGCCACAATTCAAGATGAGATTTGGGTGGGGACACAGAGCCAAACCATAGCACATGGCTACACATAAGCAGATATCCAATACCAGACATGCAGAGAGAACGTAGACAGGAGTGACTCCACTGTCACTGTCTGTGTTTCTACTTATTTTTCCTCCCGCTAACTCTGCTGAACACTTCTTCAGATAATTGGCCAAGGAGTTTCCACCTCCTTAGTTTCTAACTCTTATCGTGGCTATGTGGTCCTCTGGATGGATGACCTGTCTTGCCTGCAGTTTCCCTCACACGTGGAAGTGCTGCTCTAGATACTAGTTTAACCTCACGGCTTTCAAAAGGACCTCCCATCCTCCTAGGAGCAGGTGCCCTGGAAGGGGCTTCTCTGATAACCCCATTTCGGTAGATCCCTGTTCCCAGAGCTCACAGCCACACGCTCTTTTCCGGTGTGGCTGACGGGTCCGCAGGGCTGTCTGCCTCTGTTGACCTCTGGCCTCCCACCAGTCCTGTGGCTACATCGTCAGAGCTGAAAATACCATGTACAATGATTGGATTACTTATTACTCAGCCACTGGTATAAAAAGGCCAGGCAAAGAACTACAGTAAAATTCCAGGACACAGCACATACATCTCAGACACAAAATATGAGTATTTTCTGACATCTCATATTGGCAGAAGTGAAATGCTCTGTCATCCTGTGCACCTGCGCTGTACTGCCCACATAAAGGTCTGGCATGTGGGTCTTGTCACCTTCTTGGTACTAAGAATGCCTTAAAATATTCAAATCAGTGATCTGTAGAGTGTTCATGATCCCAGCAATGATCTAAAAATGGAAGAGTTTTAAGTGAGAAGGAACCCCCCTGCCCACACACACACAGACAGACACATAGACACACACAGAGAGAAGCTTCTGTGGCTCTTGACGAGGGGAGGGGCTGTGGAAGCTGCCACCTGGGACTGCACCGTGAACCCGGGATCCTTTCAACGCGGAGCCATCAGCAACTGGCCCGGGACCCTGAGGACCCCCAGACAGGCCCTGCCCTGGGCGGATGTCAAGCAAGGGAGAGACCCACTGTTTGCCCTGAGGAGAAAGGACACAGTTTAGTTAAATGGAGGGAATAACTAGCGACAATGCATACAAAGGAATATTCAGCACATGACCTGGTGATGTGGGCTCCTGAAGCGGTGGGACTCAGGTGCTGCGTCTGCGGGAGGTCGTGAGTGATGCTGGAACCTTGTCCCGGCCACCCAGATACCCTGGGAGTGCGCGGTGGGTGCTCCGGGGAGGCTGCTCCTCTGCATGGCCAGGAACAGGCCGAGGACCAAAACCAGGTGACAGCTGACATGAAAACGCGGGGCTGGGCACATCCCCTGTTCCTCACACCAATCTTAGCAGAAGCCCCCAGATTTCCACCGCAGTCCCGACTGTGCGCCCTTCCAGTTCGGGCACCCCGGCCTCACCTGGGCCTTACAGAGCATCAGGACCCCTGAGTCCCAAATGAGACCATCTCTGTTTTATCAATGACAGATAAAGTACCTTCTTAAACTTTCAGAGAGCACTGTCCCAGCCAAATGGGCAGCTGCCCCCGGTTCTGACATGTGCTTCATAAGGCTCTGTGCTTACCACTGGATGCACTGTAGCTTTGCTTGTTTTCTCAGCCCCCAGTTGAGTTAAGTAGGACCTGCTGTGCCCCAAGCCCCTCAACAGTGGTACAGAGTGTGAGGTCAGCCATGCACGAGGGATGAGTGAGTAGATGTATTAAAGAGAGAATGTGACTTAAAAGGATATCACCTTATGAAAATCATTCCAATTCCTTCAACCCAAGCTGCAAAACCTTTTACCAGACACTGTGGGGGAGGACTGGCAAAAAGAAATCAATGATACTTCACTTAGCTAGCCATCCAGAAGGAAGTTTCTTCATAATTCAATTAGTGCATTAAGATAATTACATTATCATAAAGTGCGGAGGTGGAGTGGGTTGGGTGTGGAGGGGCAGAAAAGAGCTGGGAGCCTCAGTTCAGGGCAGCCTGGAGAAGGCGCTGAAGTCTATGGGGTGGGGCTGAGTCAGCATGCACAGGTGGGAGAGGAATGTCAACATTGTGTCTGTGTGTCCTCCATCCTCCTGTCTGTTCCTTCCCTCCTCTCCAAAGCCCCCTCACCAGCCCCCACCACATGCTCTGTCGCCTCTGCCAGGCTGGCTGGCCACGTGTGAGTTCAGGAACTGTGACGGCTGTACACCTGCCACACCCCCCGCACCGGAACCCCTAGACTCTAGAGCACTGTCAGCTCCTCCCTTGAAAGCTGTTCCCTGCTCCCTGGCAGCCTAAGCTCTGATCACCTCCAGACCCATGCTGTCTGGTGCCACCTGCTAGTCACAGGAGGCCACTTACATTTAATCAAGTTAAAAGTAAAGTCAAGCATTCACTTCCTCAGTGGCACTGGCTGCGTTCCAAGTGCTAACTAGTCACATGTTTTACGTGCACATTTCTAGCCTTGCAGGAAGTGCTGCTTTTTTTTTTTTTTCTGAAAAAGAGTCTCCCTCTGTCGTCCAGGCTGGAGTGATGCAATCTTGGCTCACTGCAACCTTTGCCTCCCAGGCTGAAGCGATTCTCCTGCCTCAGCCTCCCGAGTAGCTGGAACTACAGGGGCCCACCACCACGCCTGGCTACTTTTTTTTTGTATTTTTAGTAGAGGCGGGGTTTCACCATGTTGGCCAGGATGGTCTTGACCTCTTGACCTCGTGATCCACCTGCCTCAGCCTCCCAAACTGCTGGGATTATAGGTGTGAGCCACTGCACCTAGTCAATTTTTGTATTTTTAGTAAAGATGGGGTTTCACCATATTGGCCAGGCTGGTCCCGAACTCCTGACCTCAAGTGATCTGCCCACCTTGGCCTCCCGAAGTGCTGGGATCACAGGCGTGAGCCACCGTGACTGGCCTCAGGAAGTGCTACTTCAGAAAGTGCCCATGACAAGAGATAAATATCTCACACATTTTCTTCGTCAATTAAATCGGAGGTGGGAAGAGTGCAGAGGCTGAGGCCACCAGGCTGGCAAGGAGGGGAGGTGGAGGGTAGCTGCTCCTCCTGGCCGGCACCTGAGCACCACCCTCTGTGTGCAGCACTTCTCTGTGTTGTTCTTTCTTCCCTGTCTTGCTGTCAGGAGGCCCAGGGAGAACTGGACCTTCAGCCACACTTTGCAAACTGCTCACTGTGACAGCCCGGTCCACGCTTGCAGGTTGCAGAGAACACACCACTGATTTTCCATGCTGATAGCTCTGACACGAATCGACAGCCATGCCTGCTGCCTGGCTCGTTCTGTTATCCATGCACTAGTGACTGGGAAGGTCAGCCTCATTGTTCTGATTCGCTCGGCTATTTTCTCAAGTTCCCCTGAGAGAATGTCTTTCCTCGGCCCAGGATTTCCTCTGCTGTGAGGTTTTGAACTTAGCTCCTGCCTCTCTTGTCCTCAGCTGTGCCTGTTTCATTTCAGCTTCTGCTTCCAGATCCTTCCTTCATGAACAGATCCCAAGCAGCAGACACCTGATTTCCAGGGCGATGGCCATCCAGGGTTTCCCAGACAGATTGGAAGAAGGGAAACCCTTCAGAGATGTTCCGCTCAGAGACACAAAGGGAGCCCAGGAAACTTGGACAGTGTAGAATGTGTGGGGAGTCCAGTCTCCCTTGGACACACGCATTTGCATTTTTGTTTTATTTCATTGGCCATTTATTTAAAAAGTATATTCTTCATACATATGAGTAGTACCATTTTGACTTGAAATCTACAGATAAATTACAGTGCATTTTAAAGAAATCCTAATAAAATATTGAATATTATTTAGCGCACTCTAAGTTTATTTGAATGGGCTTTTCTTCACAGTGCAAGCATTTGCGTGAGGTTTTGGTTTATTTCCTTCTAAAAAAGTAAGTGCACAAATAGAGTTGGTTCTGCAGGGGGAAATGTAGGCTCACCTGAGGGCACACAGGGTTCAGATGGAAAAAAAGCTGGGACAAAGGTGGCTGGAGGCTTTCTCTGCTGGCTCCCCCTCCCTTCCCCTCTGCCTCTGTTGCCTCTGATAGCCTGGACCTGGGTCCCTGCCACGGTCAGATGTGGCTCCTCTGCTCGGCTGCTCAGTAAGAGCTCTGTGAGCCTGTGAGGACTCACCTGCCGGCCCTGGAGGCTGAGATGATGCACGCAGATTCAGTGCGGACCTGCCCGCTGGAACAAGATGGCACTGAGGGGATCTGTCGTTATTTGTTAAAATGAGACTCGATGTCTCCCTCACCCTCCCTAGTGCCCTACTCAGCTGTTTGTGAAATCAGGGGACATGAGGGTGATGTCTGAGAGACAGAGGGTGGCCGGGGGCCTGCCTGGCCTCCTCACCGGCCCTCACTCTCACCAACGTGTCCCTCTGTGTCCACGATGCCCTCACGTCGTCATCTGAGCAGCACTGTCCGAGGAGTTGCAGTCAGAACTGGCCCCCGGAGTCTGGCTCTCCTGGGTCCTCCCCCGTCCCCAGACCCCAGGCTGGGCAGTCTTTCTGTGTCAGCACTACCTGCCCATCTCCAAGCGGGACATCCTATATGTGGGTGGCTGTGTGGATGCCATGCCGGGAGCCACACAGTGTCCTGTGAAGGTTCGAGGCTCAGCATGGAGGAGACCAGATTGTCCAGGTCTGTCAGGACATGACGCATCCGCCCCACCCCGGCCAGGGGATACTGGTGATGTCTGTGAAACCCACTGGTCCTCTGAGGAATTTCTGCAGCTTCCTTAAACCCCAGGATTCTGAGTTACAGCAGAAATTGAAGACATCTGCGGGGCCTCCTGGGGCCAGCTTCCCTTTTGGCTGGGAATTTGACTTGGTGAGAGAGGGCACCTCCCACCTGCAGGTCTGAGCCCAGGCAGAATATTGAATCTGGAAGAGATTTCTGAGGTAATCCAACCTCATCATCTTATGGATAAAGAAACTCAGGATCCAAAAGGTCCGTGTCTGGAGGATTGTGTTATAAATAATTGCACAGCACCCTGCCTAGTGATGTAAAATTCTAAACTGTGATCCATTTGTTAGCCTCCAACACCGGCTTTGTTGTCATCTGGCAGTGTGTCTTCAAGGGTTGTGACAACTTACTTGAGGTCCATTTGCTTCGACCAAAAAAGAGTCTTGGCCCCAACAACAGCCCAGGTCTCAGATGGTTTTGAGGTCACTGCTCCGGGCTGCACCTTGTGTGTTTCGACACCACGCCGAATCGATGCTGCCTATGGCAGTCTCACAGAAGAACACAGAACAGTGCTGGGTGTCACTCATGTAGTCCCCGGGCTCCTGGACCCACTGCTGGAGGGTGTGTCGGTCTCCCAGGAAGGGACTCCCTAAGAAGGCACTGCGAAGGCTGGATGCATCAAATCACAGATCCGTCTTTTTCACCTGGGAGAGTTTGGGCATTTAGGGAATGGATTGACTTGAGCAAGAATGGCCAGAGCAGCTCCCCACCCCTGTCCTGGGGTGCTGGGAGGGGCCTGAGGCTGGATTGCAGGATCATGGTGGCTGCCACCCCTTTCCTGTCCCCTCTCCTTCTGCCTTAGGATGAAGGCTTGAGCTGTCCACTCAGCTGGCCCATTTGTCTCCTTATGGCTTTGAGAGTCTGACTGCCACAGGAGAAATCCCCACCTGGTGAAACTCGCCTGAGGGTTTCCTGTCCCTGGGAGTATTGATGCCTTCTGCTGTAAGTTGTGAAATGCATTTTAAAGGCAAGAGCTTCCCTCTGGATTAAGCATCCCCTGGGAAGCTGGGCACAGGGGCAGAGTGCCCGCGTCAGGCTCTGTGAGGTCAGGCACCCACAGCCCTTTCCCATTCTGCGGGAGCTTCCCTCGGCGGAAAAGGCAGAACTCTCTTCTTGATCTCATTGACAAGTCGGGGGCTCAGGCCTTCATCTGCCACTGTGCCAGCAGGGTTGTCTTTTGCAATATAATGGAATGGGAAGGAATAATTTCCATTTTACTGTGAGCTGAGTTTTGGTTCCTTTATTTTCAGCTTACCCCAGTAGCTCAATTTCACATTGAGGAGAGGAACAAATGACTGGCTGGTGATATTTTAAATTTCCTGGTTTAAATAGAGTCATCCTCAGAGGTTATGTTGCTTTCCAATTGATATTTCTTCCCCATAATGAAAGAAGTGACCTGATCTCATGCTTGAAATTAATTTTCCAAATTACTGACTATAATAACCTTCCTTTGAAGAATCTCTGAGTTTCTATGGAGAACTTGTTTTTCTATAGTTTTTGGATTCTTCAAATAGCTGCAGAAACCCAGCCCTGGAACGCACTGGCGACAGTGCGGGTCCCTGGCCTTCAGCAGCTGCACACACTAACAGGCGTCCCTGGAGATATGTCAGGTGGGGACACAGGCTGCAAGGTTTCCAGAGGGAGGGAGACAGGGCTCGGGAGAGGCCAGGGACCCTTGAGAAGGCGCAGGGGAGAGACGCTGTCAGATGGAGCATGTCACACAGGAGGGTTCTCGCCTGTTCTTCTGAGTACACTGCTATGGTGTTTAGTTAAGGGAGTTGCGTTTTCCAGCTTGTATGGATCTTCTCTGTGGTTGCTTGTCTTAGTCTGTTTGGGCTGCAGTAACAACATACTACAAATGGGGTATCTTACACACAACAGAAACTTACCTCTCACAGTTTTGGAAGTGGGGAAGTACAAGATCAAGGTACTGGCGATTCGGTGTGCGATGAGGGCCCGCCTCCTGGTTTATTGATGGCCGTGTTCTCACTCTCACCTCACATGATGGAAAGAACAAGCCGCTCTCAGGGGCCTCTTTCCTACGAGTGCAGATCCCATTTGTGAGAGCTCCCAAAGGCCCTTCCTTCTTCCAAAACCATCACTTTGGGAGACAGGTTTCAATGTATGAATTTGGGGGGGACACAGACACCCAGATCATAGCACTGCTCTGTGGAAATAGAGCACAGTTGGATAGGCACAAAGTCAGGTAGCAGGGAGACAAATAGCTAGAGCTTTATTGAGAGAGAGAGAGAGAGAGAGAGAGACAGACAGACAGACAGACAGACAGACAGACATGGAATGAGAGGTGAGCTGCCTGGTGGTGCTCTGAGACACATTTGGGAGGTGCACCCGCAGCCGGCCCTGATAACCCCTGCACCAGATGCCTCCCACGGCCACTCTGGGCTCGGATCCCTCTGCTCAGGCCTTTGCAGTTTGTCCAGGCCCAGCCTCTGCAAAGATCCTGGCTCTACACAGACTCCTCCCTGCTCCCGGGGCTGCCTGACAGCGGCTGTCTCCTGCTGGGCTTCACTGTGGATGCTGAACAGGGAACAGGTCACACTCCTCCCCACACAGCTCGTCCTCAGACAAACCCGGGTGGTGGGAGCAGGAGACTGTGGATCCACCCTTCTTCTTCTTACCCCGTGGGCTGGTGGGAGCGGGAGCCTGTGGATCAACCCTTCTGCCTCTTACCTCGTGGGCTGGTGGGAGCGGGAGCCTGTGGATCAACCCTTCTTCCTCTTACCCCCTGGGCTGGATTCCTCCTCGAGAGTGTCCTGTGAAATCAAGAGTCCTAAGCTGCAAACACCAAGGGTGGTATAATCAGTGCCCTTGGATGATTCTCTAACAGACCTTCATAGCACGTAGAACCCTTGCCACATGCCGATTTTGTAGGACCCAGACCATGGCAGTGATCACAGTTGTTAGGATTCTCAGGTCTTGTTTGGCTCTTAGTTTACTGAGGGACAAAACAGAACTAAATAGGTGTTTGGGTGCTGCCTGTTCTCACAGTTACCTTTCTGTTTCAGACCATTCCTTTTACTGGTATCCTTTTCAAATGGCAACTTGTATTCCATTTTTATCTTTCCTTTTTTTGGGGGGAAAATGTATTGATGATCTGTCCTCACTCTTTTAAATCCTGGTACTTACTCAACTCTGGGACGCAACTTTTGTGTTTTATCACATGCATCGCCCCAGACCTTGGGAACGCTGGCTTCTGAGCTTCAGCTCACAGGAGCGGTGGCTGGCACATCTGCTGAGGGCAGAGCCAGGCTGGAAGCCAGGTCTGCTGCCCTCAGGGCGGGTGGGTTCCGGGCATGTGCAGCACCTTTCTTCCATATTGGCTTTGAAGATGCCGAAACTCCCTAGAAACTGGAAGAGCGTGTGTTTAGTGACTTTTTACCCGTTGTTAGTGCGTGTGGAAGGCAGAATAATGACCCTCTCTCTCCACCAAAGATGTTCACTTCTTAATTCCCCAAACCTGTGTCTATGTTATTTTACGTGGCAAAAGAGATTTTGCAAATGTGATTGACTTACAGATTTTGGGATGGGGAGATTATACTGGATCCTTCACGTGGGCCCAATCTAATCACCAGGGTCTTTGTAAGAGGGAGGCAAGAGGGTGAGAGGAGATGTGACCTAGAAAGAGAGGACACGGGCCAGGTGCGGCGGCTCAAGCCTGTAATCCCAGCACTTTGGTGGGCATAGTGGCTCATGCCTGTAATCCCAGCACTCTGGGAGGCCGAGGCAGGTGGACTACGAAGTCGGGAGTTTGAGACCATCCTGGCTAACACGGTTAAACCTTGTCTCTACTAAAAATACAAAAAATTAGCTGGGTGTGGTGGTGGGCACCTGTAGTCCCAGCTACTCCAGAGGCTGAGGCAGGAGAATCGCTTGAACCTGGGAGACAGAGGTTGCAGTGAGCCAAGATCATACCACTGCACTCCAGCCTGGGCAACAGAGCGAGATTCCATCTCAAAAAAAGAAAGAGGACAGAGGGATGTGGCCATGGGGCCAGCGATGCAGGAGGCCTCTGGTGCTGGAAAGAAATCGTTCTCTCCTAGAGCCTCCAGCAGGAGCCCAGCCCAGCAGGCCCGTTCTAGACTTCTGATCGCCAGCACCATAAGACAGGAAATTCGTGTTGCTTCAAGCCACTGAGTTCCTGGTATTTTTTAATAGCAGATATAGGAAAGTAACACAATGATACAATGAGTTGGTGATTTTTTTCTAGACTGACTCTTTTTACAAAGTTGTATTTTTCAATTGGCGAAATTATATTGTTTTCAAGGAACTTTTTCCTGCGGAAAAATGTTTAGAATAGTATATTAAACACAATGGCACAGATGTCTCTCTCTCTCCGTCTCGCCCTCTGTATGCAGTTTGCCCCAACCATTGATCAGTTTTCTACGGAGGGCTTTCTTTGTCTAATCTGCATTATCTCATGTATTTATAATATTTTTGTGGTGAGAACTCAAAATCTCTCCTAACAACTTTCAGGAATACAATACGTTTTTATTTACTGTAGTCATCATGTTTTACAATAGGGCTCTTGAATGTATTCCTTCTAACTGAAATTTGGTATCATTTCATCTCTCCAACGCTACCTCTCCACATCTGCATCGCTCCAATCCTACTCTGCTGTCTACTTCTATGAGTTCAACTCTTTGATTCCTCCTAAAAGTGAGATCATGACACATTTGTCTTTCTGTGCCTGGTGTATTTCACTTAGCCTGGTGTTTTCCAGGGTCACTCATGTTGTTGCAAAAAACAGGATGCCCTTTTTTAAGGCTGAGTAGTATCCCATTTTGTATACACCACGTTTCTTTCTCTCTTCATCCTTTTGTGACTGAGTGCAGGTTCAGCTGTTTGCTGCTCAAAAGCCAAAACTCAAAAGACAAGAGATGGTGGGAGGAAAAGCAGGTTTATTTGGGGAACCAGAAAGTTAAGAAGATGCTGGACTAGTGTCTTGAAGTACCATCTGAAGTCAGTACAAATTTTAGGCTCTTATGTTAAGAGTAGGGGGGCGGGGAGAAGAGAAGGGGGCTGGGTGCCAGCAAGGTTCTGAGGAGGTCGGGAACTTCTTTGTCTTGGTCAGGACAGTCCTTGCTTCTGCAAATCATTACCTAATGTGTCAGTTGTTTACATACTTCTTTAATCCCAGGTTAGTTTTAAAAACTACATGATGGCTAGTTTTGCCTGTTACCTCAGTGCTGTGAGATTATCCTATCCTGTGTGCAGGAATGGGTAAAGACCCTGTAAACAAAAACGGAGTGAGTTATGTTTTTCTTTTGCTGTTTCACTACTACACTTTGAAGGGCACTTAGGACCATGTCATATTGTGCTGCAAAGCACGGGACTGCAGACGTCTCCTGGACATACTGATTTCATTTCTTTGGATAGATACCCAGTAGTGGGATTGCTGGATCGTATGGCAGTCCCATTTTTAATTTGGTGAGGAACCTCCATGTGGTTTTTTTCTAATGGCTGTACTAATTTACATTCCCATCAACAATGCACAAGGGTTCCCTTTTCTCCACATCCTTGCCAAGAATTGTCTTTTGTCGTTTTGATCATAGTCATTCTGTGAAGTGATACCTTGTTGCGGTTTTAATTTGCATTTCTTGGATGATTAGTGGCATGGATCATTTTTTAATAAACCTGTTGGCCATTTGTATTTTTTTTTTTTGAGAGATGTCCCTTTAGGTTCTTTGTCCTTTTCTAAATCAGTTTGTTTTCTTGCTGTTGAATTGAGTTCCTTGTATATTTAGGGTATTAATCCCTTATCAGATGTACAATTCGCAAATATTTTCCCAAGTTCTGTAGGTTGTTTCTTTGTTGATTGTAGCCTTTAGTTGGGTGCAGTCTCATTGGTCTATTTTTGCCTTTATTGTCTGTGCTTTTGGGATCATTTTCAAAAAAATCACTGCCCAGACCAATGTCATGGAGCTTTTTGCCTGTTTTCTCCTAGAAGTGCCATAGTTTCAGGTTTTACATGGAAGACTTTAAGATACTCTGAGTTGATTTTCATTTATAGTATAAGGGTTCATCTAGTTTCATTCTTTGCATGGGGATATTTAGTTTTCCCAGAACCATTTATTAAAGAAGTTGTACCTTCCCATTATGTGTTCTGGAAAACCGAGAGGATTTTGTAGTTAAAAAAAGTTTAGAGACATGGTTTTGTTCTGTTGCCCAGGCTGGGGTGCAGTGGCATGATCGTAGCTTGCTGCAGGGCTCCAACCTCAGCCTCCCAAGTAGCTGGAACTGTGTACAGGCACCACCACACCTGGCTGTTTGGTTTTGTTTTTAACTTTTTGTAGAGATGAGGTCCTGCTACGTTCCTCAGACTCGTCTTGAACTCCTGAGCTCCAGCGGTCCTCCCACCTCTGCCTCTCAGAGTGTTGGGATTAGAAACACGAGCCCTGTGCCCAGCCTGAGGTCTTTCTTATTTCAGTTAATAAAGTTGTAAGACTTCAGAGTTCAAAACGGGAAATGCTATTTATATTTAAAGAACAACCAAGTGATTTGTGGATTCCCCACAGCTTCCTTGGAAACACCCTGCTGTCCTTGCTAACGGGTAACGATGGGCCGAGGGGTGGCCGCGGCCTCGGGAGGACACTGTAAGGGAAAATTGCGATTTCTGAGGGAAGCCTAAGGGGGCAGGTGACCTAAGGCACCCATGTTTAGTAGATGCAAACAGGATTAGGCATATAAAGCTATACCTTATACCTTATTTCAGTATCATGGTAATTTTAATGCCCAACATAAGTAATAGTAATGAAAGCATGATATTCTAAAAAGTGCCTGCACCATCCACCTCTGTCTCTCCTCCCCTCTACAGTTTCCAGGTTCAGCTGTTCACAGCCTGAGAAACGGCTCCTCTGTAACTCCCGGTTCTGAGTGACCCACGCAGCATTGGGGACCGTTTTCCAGAGGCTCTGCACCTTCCTCATAGCTGAGTGTGAGCCGCGGGGCACACACTGCACCCTCCTGGCCTTCTCAGGGTGACTCTGCCAGCCTCATGCTTCCTTTGGCTTGCTCTGCGACCTGTCTTCTTTGGCTGAGCACTTTCTTTGCCCTTTTATTTCTAGTGGACATGTAATTACTGTACATATTTACAGGACACAGCGTGATATTCCCATATATGCACACAGTATGCGATGATCAAATCAGGGCAATTAGCATATCCACCACCTCAAACATTTATCATGTCTTTGTAGTAGGAACATTCACAGTCCTCTCTTCTAGCTTTTTGAAAATATACAGTAAGTTATAGTTAACCGTCTTCACCCTACAGTGCTGCAGAACAGCGGAACTCATTCCTCCTATCTGGCCATAGTTTTCTATCCATTAGCCAACCTCTTCTCTCCGCAGCCTCCTCCAACACCCCTCCCAGCCTCTCACACTGTTTACATCCTACTTCTGTGAGCTCAAATTTCCTTTCAGCCTCCACAGCTACGTGAAAACGTGGTATTCATCTGAGCCTGACATTTTGCTTAACATAATGAACTCCAGACTCATCCATGTTGCTGCAAATGATAGGGTTTTCTTCGTTTTACGGCTGAATAGTATTCCGTGTATACACTACATTTTCTTTATTTGTCTGTCTGGTCACTTAGGTTGATTCTGTCTTGACTGTTGTGAGTAGTGCTGCAGTAACCGTGGGGCTGAGGTACTGCTTTGATGTACTGATTTCCCTTCCTTTGGATAAAGGAGGTGGTGGCATTGCTGGGTCGTGTGGTGACTACTCAGCCTATCAGGGGCTTTAGCTTCCTGACATCGGCCACTCACTCCCCTGCCAGTTTGGAGGTTCAGCTTTGTGCCACTGGGCTCCGTCCTTCTCTGTCTTAGGGATGTCCTCTGGTAGGGTGAGCAGAGCAGAGGCTTTCTGCAGAGCCTCCTTGTTTCTACTTATTGCAGTCGGGACATAGCTTTACAGGCTCTCTTGAGAATGTGTCTACTTGAGATGCAAATAAATCATTATTTCTTTACTTTCACTAATTCCAGGGCAGCAAGATCCTAGTCTCTTCGAGTTCCCAGCCCCTCCACACCCTTCCGTTGGTAGTAAGAGTTAAGTTGAGAGGTGCTCTTGGCCTTCTGGGGGTTAACTTGTCAGTAAGTCTCTTCACTGGGCAGACAGAGAGGGAAGGTGCATATTCATCCCTCTTTCCGCCATCCTTTCCATTGAATGAGGCATTAAATGGCACTTCATTTACAATGGAGACAAGATGTTACGTGAAATAATTTGGAAGGTGGAAGGCAGGTGGAGTGGGGGATCCACATATGGGGAAGATCAAATGCCAAATGCAATGGCTGGAAAAACAGAAATTTGTACCGCAACATCTGTCTGTCAAATTGTGCCACCCCAGGGATCAAAGTCAGCTGTGAATGGAAAGAGACTTGGATGGATTGAGAATCTTCCTCAGTGACACTGGATGTTGCAAGACAAAGGGCCTGGGAAGATGTGTTGAAACTTCTCCGGAAAAATAACGTTGTGTCCTAATCTCCATCCTCCGGACTCCTGTCTATCACGTGTTGTCTTAGTCTGCCTGGGCTGCTATAACTAAGTACCACAGACGGTGGGTCTTAAACCTTGGAAATATATTTTCTCTGTTCCAGAGGCTGGGAGTCCGGCATCAAAGTGTGGGCAGGGCTGGCTTCCCCTGAGGCCTCTCTCCTTGGCTTGCAGATGCTGCTTTCCTGCTGTGTCCTCACATGGCCTCTTACTCAGGCACTCCCCATCTCTTTTTATCAGTCCTGTTGGATTAGGGCCCCACTCTTACCACCTCATTTAACCTTAATCAACTTCTGAAAGGCTCTGTCTCTAAACACAGTCCCTTGAGGGCATAGAACTTCAGCAAATGAATTTTAGGGGACCAAATTCAGTCTATAACATGGTGCATGGTAAAATAGACACCTGTAAACAGTAGGGCTTTATCTGCGAGTTCTGCATTCCAAGAATTCAACCAATCGTGAATCAAAAATATTTTAAAAAACAATAAATAAAACAGTACAATAAAACAACACAGTATAATAACTATTACGTAACATTCGCATTGTATTAGGTAGTGTAAGTAATCTAGAGATGTCTTAAATTATGCTGGAGGATGTGCATAGGTTAGATGCAAACACCATGCCATTTTATCTCAGGGACTTGAGCATCTGTAGATTTTGGTGGCCGTGGGGTCCTGGAACCCATCCACCACATATACTGAGGGACGATTGTATGTTCAAGGACTCAGACAGTTGGCCTCCTTCCAGCAAAACGGCATGATAAATCAAATGTCAAGAAAGACACTGGATCAGGAAACAGGGAGGCCAACATGGGGGCCTGATGAAGGGGCCCCAGGTGTTGCTAGAGAATCTGTCCTGATGGGCTGATGTGGGCGGGAACAGGAGGGAGGCTCTGGGACGAGGCAGGTGTGCGCTGAGAGGTGTGACATGGGGCAGCACTAACAGGACAGAGAGGAAATCACGGGACAATGCACAGGATGCATGGAAGTAGAAGGATGTAACGGTATCTACAGTAGTATTCTGCCTGTTTTGTGAACTTAAAAAGGTAGACATTGCATAGTCACAACCATGATAATTATTTATTGATTTTCAACTTTAAAAACAAATATGCAAACTTTAATTATGTTTATAAATGACAGAAATTAGGGTCTGAGCAATGGGAGGAAAGGATGGGCGCAAAGGTCAGCTTATTCTACGGCACTAGGAATCAAGGCATCTCTAGAAGAAGGAAACGGTTTGAGGTAGATTATTTAAAGTTACAAAGGTAACCAATATAACTAATAGTCTTATAGCCATATTGGGAAGACTGGTTTCATGTATTGGAGTCTAAAATTGATAAATCAAGATGTGTTTTAATGAGAAAGGTATTACCTAGGGATCTGGACTGGAAAGAGTGGAAAGAATGAACCTCCCCCTAATCCCCCAGTGCCACTGTCTCTGCTCAAGATGGAGGGATTTGGTTGGTGAGATGGGCGGGGTGCTGTTGATCCCCATCACACACCCTTCTGTACTACGATATTCTATATATGTATACACACACACACACACAGATTTAATATACATGTATATAATTGAATATGAAGGTGTGTAATTAAATATGGTATTTTTAAAACATATAAAGTATATTTGATATTCATCAAACTGACATTTTTGTTGACAAAGACTTATGAGTAAAAAGTATCCCTTTCCTTTCTTCTTCATATAAACCTTCCCACATGTATTTCCATCTGTGGGAGCAACTTCTTGCCTTGCAAGATTATTGAAAAGTTTATTTCAACCCAAACAACGCTTGCTATTACATTGTTCCACTTCTATTGGAATAAAAATGCCTCCACTCTCTGTATTTATAGCTGAGAGTTTAGGCCAATAATACTGTTTCTTCCGTTATTTTCCCTGTAAGCCCCCAGGTTCCACTTCAGCTGTGTCTTGTGAATGCCCAAAGCCTCTTCACTCAATGGCTTGGCTCTTTACGGTTTCTTTCTCCCTCCCTTCCAACAAATCCCCCAGGAAAGATTTCATCATGCCTTCCAGCCAGCCATGCCCTCTCAAAGTCTTTCCCTTCCAGACTTATTTCATTAGAGCAGAAGGCAATGATAAAAGTCCTGCATCTGGGCATCGTTGCTGAGGCAATGGCAGGAGACCACGTGTCCCTGAAGGAGAAGGAAAGGTCACGTGCACCAGGCAAGGGGAGCTGAGTGCCTCGGCGTGTAATGGGCCCTCCTGTGCGTTTTCATCTGTTTGCTGTTTTGAGGTCTAAGCTGGAGGTAGTCTGTGGACTCTTCTACCCAGTGATCCTGGGTGTCTTTAAACAAGATCCCTCTCCATGTTGCTGATGGTAAGAGTGCTATGTCCAAAGCAAGAATGCAACAATGTGTAGAGCTCATGACCACTGAGGGCCTTAGTGATTCCTTTCTCCACCTCCACTTCCCTTCTTCAGTGAACAGTTTCTTCTCAGGACCCAGTTCAACAGCATCAGAGGATGATACCTGGGTCACCTTTTTCATCACCGCCCCAACCCCATGTGCGTATTGAAGAAGCTCACACATTTCCTTCACATGTTTGTCATTCTTACTCATTTGAAGTGGGACAGTGTCCTTACCTGATGTAGATATTGTCTTCGACAATTGGAGAACTTTGTAGGGAAGCATAGGTAGAATCAGAAGACAGTTACATGGCTTAGAAGAAATCTGCTGAATTAAGGTTCTTTTTAAAATTTGCAAATGATTTTGAGAAAATGGAGTCCAAGTAATTATATGCCTTGTCTCTTTATTCTGCTTAGTGCCACTTTCTGCACAAAATAAATACATTTATTTAATTAGCAAATAATTTTGAGATAACAGAGTCCACTAACTTACACGTTTTCTCTTTCTTTCTTCACTATGCCTAGTGCTATTTTCTACAAGAGAGAAACGCATATTTTCTCCATTGATTACTGTATTGATCTGGCACAGGTGAGAGCTAGTGGTTTTGAATCAAGCAGACTCTCATTCCCATTGTGGCCCAGGATAAATTTTAAATAAATTCCACTTTGCAAAGGGAGCCATCAAAACCCACTTAGGTCAGTGCCAGGGGCTGTCACAGAAAATGCAGAACGCTGGCGCCACATCAGCAGTCTTGACAAGCTGACAGTGACCATAAACTTCCCGGGAAGAAATCGATGAGAAATTTACCACTAGGGCTTACATGGAGAAACAAAGGTGATTTAAATTTAGCACTGAAATGTGGCGTTACAGCCAGAATCTTGTTTCCCAGAGTTTAGTGATACATTGATCTCAACCCCCATGGTCAGTCATCTGTAAACTGTTGAGTCCTGAGAAAATTAACCTGCAGTATGTGATACTGTTTTTTGCTGTAGTCACCAGGTCCTAATTTCCTCTAGCTGTTCCTTCTGTGACAGAAACGACTGATACTAGGATATTTCCCCACATTAAGAGATTTGAACTTGTCAAAGACTTTCTCAAACAAGCAGATGAGACCTGTGATTAGCCATTTTCGGAGCAGATGGGAGCGTCTGATGCGCAGATGGAACCCAAAATATTTAAAACATTCGTTTTCTTTCCATCTATCTGTGGGAAAATTTTTAAACTTAAATTTATAAACCCCAAATGCTATGCCTAAGACTCATCTCTGCAAAGTTAGTGGTGTTCAGTTATGATTTCTTTAACACATATTTGTGAATTCTTTTTATGTGTGGGGTCATGCTGCAGGCTGAGACAGTGCACACGGTCCCATGTTTAGCCAAGCACCAGATGGACTATCACTTAATAAATTGCAGTGGTAAAAAGTGCTGAAAAAGAAGTATGGGATACTTTGAGAACATATACCGGGGAGATGTGCCAGACATAGTGGGGGATGGGAAGGGCCGCTCCCTTGAGCTGAGAGACTGTTGGGCAAGAGAGGGGCACAGAGAAGAGGGCAGGATTCAAATCAGAAGTAACAGCGGAGGGAGGATCTAGAAGCCAGAAGAAACAGACAGCGGCCTCTAGAGAAACTGGAGAAATGGTTAGAGACTGTGAGATTAGCCCAAATACTAAACATAAAATAAAAATACCACGTCCCTTAGCATCCATCCTTCTCAAAAAAGAAAAAAAAAATCAAACTAAAAAGTCACCTAACCAAATTAGTCCTAAAAACCCAATTACCCTATTCTAAATGCTTCCCCATTGCCTTATTAAAAATCAAAACCACCCCTCAAAAAACATTAGTTTATCCCTTATAAAATACTATATGAACTGCCTTATATACATTGTACTACTACTAATGGCCTTACATTTAAAACCAAATACCAGTTCCTCCAAAACTATATACTTAGTGTATCTTCTACTTTCTCTTCTCTTAAAACAAAAGTCTCCTAACACAAACACTGCCCCTAAAGCTCCCAACACATCAACACCAACCTAAAAATCACATCCTCATCAAAAAATGTTTTTAAAACCCTCAAACCAACTACAAACGAACAAACAAAAAACCTTACTAATATTCCTACTAAAACTACAATCCAAACAACAAAAAAGTAAACTCACTACACCCAAGTCAAAAAACCATCACCATCCCCTTCAAAATTACAAGCCATTATTCCAAAGTCAAGCCCTACCAAATTAAAACAAAAAAAAAACCTTAATTCTTAATTCTTTTGTACCTTTTATATTGTTTCTCTTTCCTCACTCTATTACTAATTCATTATTAATATAACTAAATCTAACTCACCCCCAAACCATTATTCTTAATACTTATCTTGTTATACCTTATAAAAATTTTAAAAACCAAAAACAACCAACTTCCTCAAATGAATATCTCAACTCTATTCCTCTAATTTCTGCAATTAACCGTAGTTCTCACCATTATAATCATCTACAACCAAAACACCGTTCCTTTATCCCACAGCCTAACAACCATATAATAATTAAAACTACATCCTTTAAACCACCCAATACCAAAGTTAAACCTCTACAAAAAAGTTTACGTCAATCTAAAGCCCCTCCTCCATTTTACCAAAAAACCTGCTCTCCCTAATTGCCAATCTCACCACTACAACCCTATCCTTATTTCTAGTACTACCTCCATTGACCCTAAGCCTGCCTCCAGTCACTTCTATAGTATAAAAGCCAATGGCAATTTAAAATAAAACACAAAAACAAAAGTCACATTAAAAATAAAAACTTACACTCTCCTTTGTTCTAAATACTCTCATAACAACCAGCCATACAAAAAAACACCCTTCTATGCAAAAATAAATTTACTTTACTAAAAATCCTTTATCTGAATATTCATTTTTCCTTAAAATTCCAAGCCTTATTTCTAACAGACTGCAAAGGGTGGGCACCTGAGACACAGCAATAGAGACAGTTGGAAGATGACCCAGGTTCCCTGGGCTTCACACTGGAGCACAGGGAAGCGCTGAAAACATTAGGCAGGGAGTTACATGAACAGACACAGGTCTTCAAGGACCGTGCTGGTCCCAGCTAGGAAACACGATTTAAGCCAGCACTTCCATTCCGGCTACCAGTGCCTTATCAAGTATGGACATTGCAAATACTTTCTCTCAGTCTGCAGCTTGTCTTTTCATTCTCTTAGCCGTGTCTTTTGAAAAGCAGAAGTTTTCAATTTTGATGAAGTCCAGTTGACCAAGTTTTTTCTTTTCATGCATCATGCTTTCGGTGTTTTATCTAAAACTCATCACCAAATACAAGATCATGAAGATTTTCTCCTGTTTTTTGTTTGTTTGTTTGTTTTTGAGACTGACCTTTGCTCTTATTGCCCAGGCTAGAGTGCAATGGTGCAATCTCAGCTCACTGCTGAGAACCCATCCACCTCCTGGGTTCAAGCAATTCTCCTGCCTCAGCCTCCCGAGTAGCTGGGATTAGAGGCATG
The DNA here is from genome assembly GCF_047675955.1 of Chlorocebus sabaeus. Taxonomy (NCBI): domain Eukaryota; kingdom Metazoa; phylum Chordata; class Mammalia; order Primates; family Cercopithecidae; genus Chlorocebus; species Chlorocebus sabaeus. The sequence goes on along the minus strand of NC_132929.1, from coordinate 1,475,745 downwards.
CACCACCACGCCCAGCTAATTTTGTATTTTTAGTAGAGACAGGTTTTCTTCATGTTGGTCAGGCTGGTCTCGAACTGCCGACCTCAGGTGATTTGCCTGCCTCAGCCACCCAAAATGCTGGGATTACAGGTGTGAGCCACTACCCCTGGACCTGATTTTTTTTTCCAGAAGTTTTAGTTTTCAATTTTACATTCATATCAATCATTCATTTTGTGATAATATTTGTATGCAATATGGAGTATGGATTAGAATTCTTTTTTTTTCTGCTTCTGGATATCCCATCTTTCAGTACTTTATGTTGAAGATTATCTTCTGCATTGCTTTTTACCTTTGTCAACAAATTGGTTTTATGGACTTTGTTCTGTTCATTGATCAATCTATTTGTCTTTATCACACTGTCTGGATTACTGTAGCTTTCTAATAAACCTTGAAATCAGATTTTGATCCTGCACATTTGTTCTTCTCTTTCAAAGTTACTTTGACTATTTTAGGTGCTTTGCATTCCTACAAAAATTTTAGAAATAGCCTGTCAATTTCTAAAAAATGTCCTGCTGGAATTTTGATTAGGACTGCATCAAATCTGTGATTTGGGAGAATTAGCTCTCAATATTGAGTCTTCTGACATAGAAACACATTTCTCCATTTATTCCAATCTTTTAAAATTTCTCCCAGTAATGCTTTGTGGTTTCAATGTATGTATGTTTTACATCTTCTGCCAGATTTATGCTCATGTATTTTACATTTTTGATGGTATTGTAAATGGTATTTTTTTAAAATTTGAACTTCTAATTGTTTGTTGCTCGTATATAGACTTTCAGTTTATTTTTGTATATTGATGTTGTATCCTGAAACTTTGCTAATACCTTTCTTTATAGTTTGCATAAGTAATTATGTCATCTATAAATAACTATGCTTGTACTTCTTCCTGCCCAATCAATATGTCTTCTATTTCTTTATTTTTTCATGTGTTATTACATTGGCTAGAACCTTCAATATAAAAGTCTAACAGACGGAGAGCAGATATCCTTATATTGTTCCTGAATCTTAGGGGGGAAGACATCTAGTCTTTTACTTTTTTTTTTTTTTTTTTTTGAGACAGAGTTTTGCTCTTTTCGCCCAGGCTGGGGTGCAATGGCACGATCTTGGCCCACTGAAACCTCCTCCTCCTGGGTTCAAGCGATTCGCTTGCTTCAGCCTCCCAAGTAGCTGACATTACAGGCATGCACCACCTTGCCCGGCTAATTTTTGTATTTTTACTAGAGACAGGGTTTCACCCTGTTGGCCAGGCTGGTCACAGACTGCCAACCTCAGGTGATCTGCTCGCCTCAGCCTCCCAAAGTGTTGGGATTACAGGCATGAGCCACTGTGCGTGGCCGTCTTTTACCTTTAAGTATCATGTTAGTTCAAGGATTTCTTTTTTCCTTTGAGACTGTGTCTTGCTCTTTTGCCCAGGCTGGAATGCAGTGGTGCAATCATAGTTCACTGCAGTCCCAACCTCCTAGGCTCAAGCAAGCCTCCCACGTCAGCTTCCCAAGCAGCTGAGACTACAGAGGCTACCAAGTCCAGCTAATCTTAAGAATTTTTTGTAAAGAGGGGCTGTCACTGTGTTGCCCAGGCTGAGCTCAAGGGATTTCTAGATGCCATTTATCTGATTAAGGAAGTTCTCTTCTATTTCTAGTTTACTGAGAGTTTTTTTTTTTTTTTAAATACAAAAATAGATGAATTTTGACAAATTCTTTTTCTGCATCTATTGATATTATTATATGCTTTCCTTTTTTAGTTTATTAATATGGTTACTTAAATTATTGCTGTGAATTATATTAATTGATGAACAGATCTTAGGACAACCTTACATTCCTACATTAAACCTCACTTGATCATGATGCATCTTCCTTTTTATATATTGTTGGATTCAATATACTATTTTTAAAAATTGCTTCTATCCCTAATGAGGCTTATTGCTGTGTAGTTTTCTTTTCTTGCAATGTCTTTTTCTGGTTTTGATATCAGGGTAATCCTGGCCTCATACAAAGAACTGGCATGTAGTCCCTCCTTTGCAGTTTTCTGGAAGGTGTGTAGAGAGTAGGTTTTATTTTTTACTGATATGGTTAGTACGTTCACTAGTGAAGTCATCTTGACATGGAATTTTTTATGGGGAGAATTTTTACTGAATTTTCAATTTTAACATAGATATAAAGATACTCAGATCATCTGTTTCTTCAGTGTGATTTGGCCATTTATGTCTTTTAAGGAATATGTCCATTTCACTTCAGATAACAATTTATTGTCATGAAGTTCTTTAAAATATGCTCTTATTCTCCTCTTAATATGAATAGAATCTATGATAATGTCACCTCTTTTGGTTTTTGATACAACTAATTTGTCTTCTCTTTTTCCTGATCAGTCTGGATATAGATTTGTCAATTTTATTAATCTCAAATAACCAGCTTTTAGTTCAATTGATTTTCTCAATTTTTCTTTATTTCATTAATTTTTACCCTTATTTTTATATGTCCTTTCTTCTATTTTTCAGAGGCAGATGTAATATCAATTTGCTTTCTTTTTCAAGTTTCTTAAGGTGAAAGCTGAGGTGATTGATTTGAGATCTGTCTTTAATATTTTCTTTAGTGCAATATATGTTCTACCAGTTCTGGTTTAGACACATTCTGCATATTTTGCTATGTTGTGTTTTTCACATTCATGTCAAATATTTTATGTCTGTGCAGTTCTGTCTTCTAATACCTTGTCTGGCAAATTCTACCCAATTTGGTCTTCCCAGACTCTCAGCTTCATTTCTTTACCTCAAGGAGTCCTCTTTGCTTCCCCCTGGGTGTTCCTTTCTCACAGTAAGACCCAGAAACTCTTCTAAGCCAGTTAGCTGGGACAATTATAGGGGTCACCTCTCTTTATTTCTCAGGGATCACTGAACCTCGTACACTGTTGCCCAGTGTCTGTCCTGCAAATTTCTTGTTTTGTTTATCTTGTTCGTTTATTGTAGTTATTTCAGGTGGGAGGGTATATCTAGTCCTTCTTCCTTCGTCTTGGCCAGAAGCATAAAGCACATCCTTCACTTCTGCCACTGTCTGGTCGGCATGCCTCTCAGCTGGACTACTGCATTGCCTCTCCACTGCCCCTAACCAATCTGTCATCCTCCTGCCAGGGCAGTTGGCCTCACCCAGAACCCCTTAATGGTATCCATGATTTCAGTGTAAGATCTACACAACTTTAATTTATAACCAATACTTTTTAAAAAGTTTCTATTGGCCTGCTTTATCCTCTACCTCCCATAGGCCCCTAGGACCTGCCCACCATCACCTGATTTACTAATTCCAAGTGACGTTGTTCTTATAACCTTGTGCATTCTGTGTGTGCTGTTCTTTTCCTAGCGTGGCCTCTAATTCCATGTCTCCCAGAAAGTTCCTGTCCTCATTTCAAGCATCAGCTCTAAGTTGTATCCTCTAACCATCACCTCCCCACACTGTGTTCTCGCTCTTGTGTTTCCACTGCATTTTCTACATATCCCTCTCCCAGCAAGCTTCATATTTTAAATGCATTTTCATATATCTATGTTACTATAAGACTCTGAAGCCCTTGAAAGCAAGCCACAGCATTTATATTTCATCTTTTGTGTCTCAGGCCCTGCGTAGTCCTGACATTAGCATGTGACACGAGTACATTTATGGGCTAAACGTAAGTCAGCTTGAAATCGGCCTGAGGATCGTGCGTCAGAAGACATCACTGCGTCAGCGGGAGTGGTGATGGGCAGCCGAATGATCTTTCATTGTTAATTTTCTCATATATATCCGTATCTGTCTGTCTATCTACATGTCTGTTACAAATGTATATGCTTATATTAAGTTTTAAGAATCTTGGAAAGTATATTACTAATATAAACTAATGTTAACTATAATACTCATATTAGCTATGTTATTGAAACATTGAAATTTGAATACTTCTGTTATGTCCTCTTATAGAGAAGTGATTCCCTTTCTACCCGAAATTCAAAGAAATTCATGTCCATTGCAAAAGGGAAGTCAGGAATAGATAATGAGTGTTCCAGATAGAATCCAAAATAGCCGGGTGTAGCGTCGTATAAAAATAGTGACAATAATAATACAACTCTTAGAAAAATGAATGAAGTTTTTCTCCATTAATATTATGAATGATCTGTGTTTGGGCTTAAGATCTAGCAGTGTCTCTGTTGCGGGAGAGAAAAGCCATGACAAGGAGGTGTGTAGATGTCTGGTAATTGATTTTTTGTGTGCGCCTTATGTCTTTAAAATACAAATGTTGGTGTTGGTGTGGAGCTTGACCATGCCAGTTTGTTTAGTAGAGTCTCTCAACAGCTGGTCATGCGGCCCTGTTTGTTCAACTTTGAAATAAGCCCTGCATAGAAATATTAATACTGCCTGATGTCACTCATATGTGGAGTTGATTTCACAGAAGTTGAGAGAAGAATCGTGGTTATCAGGGGCTAGGGAGTGCAGGGAGAAATGGGATAGGTCGTTCCATAGGTACAAAGTTACAGTTAGAAGGAATGAGTTCTGATGTTCTGTGACCCAGTGGTGTGACTACGGCAAATACTAATGGAGTGCATATTTCGAGAGCGTTAGAGATGTAACTCTAAGAGTTATCACCAGAAAGAAATGGCTAAAGTGATAGATATGGTTGCGATCCTGATTTGATCAATATACAGCTTATACGTGCACTGAAAGATCACCCTTACCTCATAAACGTTTAACATTATTTTGTGTCAATTATAAATTAAAACGTAATTTTTAAAAAGGCGATGCACAATGATTCACTATCCAGGACCAAACATTATAAGGGGAATGGATTAACTCAGCCCATTCTTTAGGGGGATGGGTGGCCAGGAAGAAACAGTAGAGGAAACTCAAGGGATGAATTCAAGGTCCTGGGTGGTGAGGATTGTTATTGGTTGTGATTTTACAATAACTTTAAGGACTGAAGTGATATGGAAGCCTGAGCAGAGAGGTGAAGCGCTCACCCTGCAGGAGTTTAGCTCTCTGTCCCTCTGTCCTTCCAAGCCGGGAGGTCCTGCAGACAACAAGGACAAGGCAGGACAAGGGAGAAAGGCTCTTCCACAAGTGAGGGCTCCCTCCATTTGCCCTGCGCACCGAAACGGCTTGTCTGGACATCCTGACCCATTGTCCAGCCCTGTGGACAGGCCTTTGAGATGGGTGTGGTTCGTCCACCAGCACTGCCTCCGCAGGTGCCTCTCGCTGCCGTCCGCACTCCGGCCTCCGTGTGCTCACTGCTTTCCATGGGTCCTAATCAGGGAGCTGCGCAATCTGGTATGCCAGGTGCTGCAGATGAATGAGGCCTAGACCACACCCTCAGAGCTCAGGCCACGCCCTGGAGCCCCAGGCCACGGCCTCTAGGAGACTTCCCTGGAAGCTGGGGTGAGGGGTGCAGAAGAGGATGGCTGCTGGGTATGCAACCTAGAGTCAGTCAGTCACAAACATGGCAGGAAAATAAGCTATCTGTAAGTACCTACTCTTACAGCCTCCCTGGGGAACCGTGTGGGAGTGGGTGTGCAGTGCCTGGCACGGCGCCCGAGGGACCACCTGCACCGAAAGCCAATACACCTTAGATCAGGAGAGAAGAGAGTGGACAGGGCTGCATGGGCAGGTGCCGGGGAGGTCTGGAGGAAGCTTTGCTGTTGAAACCTGTCCTTGCCATCATATTAACTACTGTTGAGGTTTACATCGGACTTAAACCAGGTGGCTTAATTGCATAAGGATGCCTTGGAGCTTGTGCATGCTGGGGCCCCGGTGGTTCTGGTTAGCCAGTTTCCCCAGAGGTGACTCTTCCCCTTCCCTCTGACTCTCCTCGAGGGGAGTCTCAGGCCCCGCTTGGTGCACAGGCAGTTTGTTCAGTGGTACTCTTACAAGAGGGAAGTGGGGAGCAGCTGCTGGCATGGGCCAGATACAGTCAGGTGTCAGACGCCCTGGGCAGGGTTTCCATCCAGGCTGTCCTCAGAGACTGGTGGATTTTTTTCCCTTTTTCTTATACTGTATTCATTCCCCGTGGGTTGCCAGGTGTTTCCTTCACAAAAGGAGTTCTAGCTATTCTCACGAGGGTGAGCTTTATTTTAAGGTTCATGGAAGTTGCATCTGTGCTGAGGTGGCCTTGTCTCTTGGACACCCAGAGTGTTTAGTTTCCACTGTCACAAAGACTCAGTCATCACTGGACCAGGGTTGGAACCCCCAGGCCGGTTGTGTCATATTGCTAAGTGACACACAGTGTGAGCTCTGTGAGATACCTGCGCGAGCTTTATGTTGTCAGTGATCTTAGAGCCATGGTATGTCTGAAACAGCATAGTACAGTGGTGTTTTCAAAGATTTCTGCAGAGAGCTGTCTATGACTCCACCTACTCTAAGCTGTTCCAAAGAGTGGTGGTGTATTTTTTTGAAAGTCTGGCTGCTAAGTCAGGGCTGAATCATCCACCCCAAGACAAGAGTTGGAGACTAATTAGAGCAGCTACAGCCCACAGCGCACCATCGCGGGCACCTCTGAAGGGAGCAGAACACTGGTGGGGGTATGCTTTGGTCTCATTCAGAAAGAAGAGTGCTTCAAAAAGACATTGCTTGTTTTATTTATTTTATTTTCCTTCAAGAAAGTAACAGAAAACAACCCTGGCTGCTCAGAGATTCAAAATGAATCAGGACAAGCCGACATTATGAGCTTTAATAATGAGCTAATAGTAATGTGTTTGCACGAAAATACTTTACCATTGAAACATATACCCTACAACAGGCGCTGAAAGATTCTGTTGTATAAAGAGTCGTAAATATTTGGTCTGTTGCTGCCACTCATCCCTGCACTTGTGCAAAAGTAACCGTTGACTACACATGAACAAATGAGTGTGGCTGTGTTCCAATAAAACTTCATCTACCCAAATAGGTGGTGAGCTAGATTTGGCCATAGTTTGTTGACTCTTATTCTACAATGATTAAAAAAAAAAAAAATACAAGGAGTAAAAATGACAGAGAAATGTGTCCTCTAAGCCCAAAGTAGAATTGTCTTGGGATTCTATTTGACACATGAAAGATGCTACATTTTTTGGAGTAACTGTATACAGTTTATTTCATTCATGTGTCTAATACATTTTCTTTTGGATTATAAATTTTGTCAGTCAGGTTCAGCCTACAGCAAAGAAACTGAACAGTCAAGGGCTTGAAAAACATAGAAGTTTGTTTTTATTATTTCATGTAATGGCCCTGCTTTGAGCCATCAGGTCAGGGGAGTGACTCTGCTCTTGTAACTCAGAAATCCAGGTTTCTAACATGTTTTGATCCATCACTACCAAGACGTTTTCATGTTCTGCATGGTTGAAACTAGGTCGAGTCTGTGTTCAGTTGGTAGCAAGAACAAAGGGAGCATAGAAGAGGAAGCTGATGGCTCAAGACACAGAAGTTGTATGAGCTGTTCCCAGTCCACTGGCAAGAAATGGTTAGTCCTGTGCTGTGTTGCATGGGAGATAAGGAAGTACAGTCACCTGAACATAAGACAGATAACAGGATTATCTGCCTAGTCAACTGCTGTATCTCAGTGCCTGGGGCAGGGCCTGGTTCATAGTATCCGTGTAATACACATTTGTATGAATGAAACATTTTCCCCAGTATAATCCTAATCACATTTCCCAGACTTTTTTATCTGGTGTATTTGTTATCTATTGTTGCATAATACATTGCACCCAAACTTAACTTAAAACAACAAACAGGATCTTGCAGTGTCTGGGGGTCAGGGATTCATGAGTAGCCTAGCGAGGTGGTTCTAGCTCATGGATTCTGAAGAGGTTACAGTCAAGCTGCCTTTTCAAGGTTCAACTGAAGGAGGATCTCCTCCCAGACTTGCCCACAGGGTGGTTGGTGTGAGACCTCAGCTCCTTACTGAGTGGATCCTTCCACAGGCTGCCTGAGCTTCCTCACAACATGGCGGTCATGATGCTCTGGAGAAAGAGACATAAGCATTCCAGGAGGACACAGCCTTCACTTATGTATTGTATAGGACCACAGACAGAGTAGTGACTGGAAGCGACAATCCATGTGCTGTTCCACGGTCTGACTGCTTGTCCTGCTGCTGAGCTACCAAAAGACTGTGGTACTTGCTTTTTTTGTCTTAGTTTGTTTAGTGTTCCTATAACGTGACACCTGAGGCTGGGTAATTTATAAAGAAAGGAGGCTTGTTGAGCTTCCGTAGGCTGAGAAGTTCAAGGGTATGGTCCTGGCTTCTGGCAGGAGCTTTTGTGACTTGTCATAACATGGCAGGGAAGGTCAAAGGGGAAGTGGACAGGTACAAAGAGGCACCAAATCCAAGGGCTGTCCTGCTTTACAACAACCTACTCTTTCAAGAACCAGTCCAGCCTCACCACAGCAAGAACTCACTCACTACCATGAGAACTGACGGAGCCCAATGGCCCAAACACCTCCTGTGGGCCCCAGCTTTCCACACCACCACATTGGGGATCGAATTTCAACATGAGTTTTGGTGGGGACCAACAAACCGTATCCAAGCCATAGCAGCCCCCGAGACTCACCTGCTCCTCCATGGAGAACTTCTGCCCTCGTCTGATTTACCGTCCTTCCTACTTATGTAACACAGATGTTATACATGCATAGTGCTTTGCTTGCTTTTAGTGCCCAAACAATTATTATATCATCCTACCTAAAATGACACTGCAATGAGTCGTGGCAAGTAATAGCATTTTCATTAAAATAATAAATTAGTCTTAAGGCACTACCTTATGAGAGATTTTTTAAAATTTAAATATTGTACCTTTTCTACTAGTTCTTAAATTAGTAAAGTGATTTTGGTAGACATAAAGACCAATGCCGTAGAAATACCGAGAGTTTCCAAACTGAAGTCTAGTAAGGGCAAGAGGATAAAATTAGAGCTGCAATAACCTGAACCTGGAGCCACAGTGTGCTGCCCGAGCATGGTGAATTTGCTTAACCGTGACCTCCAGGATTTAAGCAACAATAAAACATAAGGATTTTATTCATAATGAGGGCATTAATGAATGCAGCCATGCATGTGACAGTCTCAAATGTTAATTTATTTGCAGTCTATGCATTTTAAAAGTCCCCAGGTTTTCCAGTAACCTTGAGCTTTTGGTGAATACCTAAGTATTATTGTTCAAAATCTCTTGGTTCTTTCTACATCTACCTGCTGTCCCTTTGAGTTATATATTTAGTTTCACCCCCTTCTGGGGGTTAAGACCAGCTTTCATATAGCAAATACTTTAAATATTGTAAAATAACAAAATTTTTAGTACCTTAAATATTTTGTTGAGATGGAGCTTTTAAACTGGTCCTACTGAGTCAGGACCTATGGGAATTGAATGGAGAAAATGGTGTTTTATGAGCAATGTCCAGGAAAGTCCATCCCCCTCTTGGGATGCTTGTCTCAGACTGCATCAGCCAGATCAGTTCCCCCAAAGACTGGGCTGAATTTCTGATGGTTCCCCATGCTCATCACTCCTCCTCTGTCTGTCTTGGCATAGGAGAAAATGTGTCTTCTTATTCAGAACAGACAAATTATCAGTTGTCCTCAGCGTGTGGCCAGGTTTAGCATTCCTTTTCCTACAACAAAAGGAAAAACCCTAATCGTTTAAATTAAAGTCACCAAGAGAAATATAAACGTTAGCCCCTGATTTCTGTGACTGCAGATCCGATGGGGAGGCTTATGGCATTATTTAATAGTGAGAGCAAATGACAGCACAAGGAAGTGGGAGAAAGTGGGGGGCTCTGAGACTGGAGTGGCAGAGAGATCCTCTTGGGCAATATTGACCTTCTACACGTTTCTGTTCACTGCACATCAGTCTCTGCATCTTCAAAAGATACGCATGATCCTGCAGGACCACAGGACTTGTGGGAACAAATAAGACCCCCCAAATGAGAACAAGCAGAGGCTGTTCATTCAGAGTTGCTTTAGTAAGGGAGATCAGCCACCATCACTTGCATTTGGCAGAGACTTAAGAGAAGGTGGGGTGGGAAGCCTCTGTGGTAGAAGAAGGGAAGGCTTTGGGGGGGCCCTGGTCGCAGGCTGTTGGCATGAGGAAACTGGCACAGGCTAACAAAAAGCCATTCTTTGTGATGGGTTTGGGGAATATTTGTGGCTTTTTCGGGTTGGTGCTGAGTCGGAAGTGACAGCACACATTAGGGAAGCTTCAGTTATTGACAGGTCCTCAGTCTGCTGTGTCAGTGGTGCAGAAGTGGTGGTTTCGTTTCCCAGGCTGTTTGCTGCAGAGGTGGTGACTCAGAGTTCTGTGGTCATCTGTGGTCTGGGCATTGTCCATTGTCTGTTCTTTCAGACTAGAATATTTCATGGATTAAATGAGATGCTGCCAAGCACCCAGCACATCACTTCATGCACAGTCAAGCTTCAGTGGGCTGTATAATAATTTTAAATTATTAAGAAATAAATAAGGCTGGGCCGAGTTACTAAGAGAGTTGGGAATGGGAATGATGAGCATTTTTTTTAAAGGAATTTGGTTTTGTAGTTTGTTAATCATAAGGGAACGAGAGTGGCATGGTGCAGATCTGTGTTGCCTTCTTGCTCTTAGCATCTCAAAACAGGAAATGCCTGGTCCACACAATGCATTAAAGAGTAAGGAAAACATCTGGACAAAGCAAAGCTGAAGCAGGCTCTGAATTTGGTTTGTGAGACACGTATTTTATGTAGCTTGTGTAGATGTCATTCCATGCCATTGGGATCACATGTTTTACGAAGGTAGTACAAATACTTCTATACCACTTTTCCCCAGCTAAAATAGAAACGGGAGTTTGATTGGCTGTCTGGGAGAAGTTTGTGGTTTGTTTAGATGAATGTAAAGGAAGAAAAAAATCAGAACTTGGTAACTAAGACTAATAAGATGCTCAAGAAGGGAAAGGCGGAGTGAGATAGAGGTCTGCAGCCAGGGGCTGACATCCTTGCCTGTGGCAAGGAAGAAGGAGAGAATCTGTTGGGAAGGCTGGCGATGAGGGCAGGTCCATGTTCAGACTGGCAACAGAGAGGCGTCCTGCAAACAACTTCATTTTATTTTCTTGATGAAATCCAAAAAGGCGGTTCTTTGAGAAAGAGGCAAAGAAAACAAACACTACAGAAGAGGATTTCTGTGAGCGGTCATGCAAAAGTGTGACAGATGGTCGCCTGCTGTTTTCCAGCCTTCTCTGCCTTATCCACTTTGTTCATTGTTTCCCTGCTCCCTAATAACTATGTAATATTGCAGGGTGTAGACATTTGAGTACAAGCTAGTTTATATTGCTTAATTATGAAGACAGAGCTTGTAATTAGTTACCTTAAATTCCTTGATGACTTCTGAGAATCAATGATGCCTAAGTTGAGGAGATTGATAGCCTTAATTAGTGGAATCAGTATAAAAATATTCCCAGACGTTCATTATTCCAGGACATAAAACTCGTAATTATATAATGAGCTATTGATAACCTCTCATTGGTGACTGCAGTGGATTCAGCCTTTTTCTGTACTTTTTCTCCTTATTCTCTGCTTCACAACAGTACCCATAAAGATTACAAAAGACTTTGACCTTAATTCTAACTTCTGTAATTCTGAATAACTGCAATTATATCTGCTACTGTTCAACAATAAAAAGGAAGAAATTTAGAGGCCAGTAAACCATTATCTTTAATTTAACTTTAACTTTTTATATTATTATAGTTTAAGAGGAATTTGCAAAAATAGTATTGAAAGGTCTGGGTATGAGTTACCCTACTTTCCCAGGGACCACATCTATCATAACTATAGTAACAGTATCCAAACCAGAACACTGGCATTGGCGCAGTTCACAAACGTCATTCAGATCTCACCAGCTTTTCACACATTCCTTTGTGTGTGTCTGTGTGTAGTTCAGTGCAGTTTTATTATATGTGTAGGTGCCTGTAATCACCACTACAGGGAAGACACAGAACTGTCCCATCACCGCAAGGATCTCAAGAGGAATATCTTCTTGGCTGTCCCTTTACAGCCACACGCGTGCTACCTCCCATCCGTAATCCCAGACACCACTAATGTGTGTTCCAAGAGTGGGTTTTGAATCGCATGGTAGAGTAGGTATTGCTCTGAGATTGCCTTTCCTCACTCAGCATGATTCTCTTGACATCCCTCCAACTTACGTGGATCAATAGTTTGTTCCTTTTTAATCCCGAAGAGTATTGCCTGGTATGGATGCCCCACAGTTGCTTAACCACTCACCCCTTTAAGGCCATTGGTGTTATTTTGGATATTATGATTATGAGAAAGCTGCTGTGTATAGGTTTTTGTGTGGGCATACATTTTCGTTTCTCTGAGATAAAAGCCAAGAGTGTCATTTCTGTGTAATATGGTAAGCGCGTGTTGAGTTTTGTGTGTTTGCTTTTGTTTTGTTTTGTTTTGTTTTTTTGCAGTAACCACCAAGCTGTTTCCCAGAGTGGCTGGATCATGTTACATTCCCATAGTAATGCAGGAGAAATCTGAGTTCTGTGCCTCCTCTCCACCATGTGCTGTTACTTTCTGTTTCCTTTCTAGGTTTATGGCTTTAATTTGCCTTTCCCTAAGGTTAATGAAGTTATATGCTTATTTGCCATCAGTATCTCCTCTTTTGTGAAATGTCTGTTAGTTTCTTCTGCCCATTTTCTAAGTGAATTATTTGTTTTTGTACAGTTGGGTTTTGAGAGCTCCTTCTGTATTCTATATGTGGTCTTTGTCAACTGTTTTCTCTTCATTTGTGGACTGTCTTTTATTCCTCTTAACAGGGTTTTGGAGAGCAAAGATTTTAAATTTTGAAGTCCTGATTTATTGATTTTTTTTCTTTTATGCCTTGTGTTTTGGATTTCATGTAGAATAGCTCTTCACCTTGCTAAATGTCTTGAAGATTTTCTCTCAGGTTTTCTTCTCAAAGTTTTGTTTTTACATTTTGCTTTTAAGTCCATTAAAGAGATCAATTTTGAATTAATTTTTGTATTAAGTATGAGACTTAGCTTTAGGTTCATTTTTTTTCCCTGTGGATATCTAGGTACTCCAGCACCATAAATTGAAAAGATTCTCTTTCTTCAAACAAATTGCTTTTGCACTTTGGTTAAAAGTCAGGTGGTTATCCTTTCATGGATTTATTTCTGGGTTCTCTATTCTGTTTCATTGATCAATGTTTCTTTTCTTCTGCTAGTACCACACTGTCTTGATTACTGTAGTTGTATGTATAAGTCAGGTAGAGTCAGGTAGAGTAATAAACTCCCACTTACTCTTCTCTTAAAAAATTTTTTTAGCTAGTCTGATTTCTTTGCCTTTCCATGAAAATTTAGAATAAATTTTTATAGCTACGGGATTTGGGTAGATATTATATTAAACTAACAGGTTAGGGTTATGAATAGAGCAATGACATCTGAAATATTGAATCTTTCAATCCATGAAAAAAAGATGTCTTTCTGTTTATTTATATCTTTGATTTTTAAAATTCATGTTTTGTAGTTTCAGCATATAGATCCTATATAGATTTTGTCATTTTTAAAGCTATATATTTCATATTTTACAGTGATTGGAAACTGTAACAGGTTTGTTATTTATATTGCATACCTGAAATGAAATTCCTTTGGTAGAACTAGTGATTTTTAAAATTTGTTCATTTTTCCCCTACTGATTTTTTTCTTTCTAATTTCATTGATTTCTGATATGATTTATATTTTCTTTGGAAAAATTTTGCTGTTCTTTTTTCTTAAGGTGGGAGCTTAGATTATTGATATAAGAAGGTTTTCTTCTTTTAAAAAATGTTTTTATTTTTAAATAAAATGAATATGAAAGTTTAAAATGTTTTAGAAACAATTTTAAAATTTAAGCCTATAGCACCTGGTGTTCCCAGGAGTCTCCTATTCAAGGGCGGACCAAGCCAGGCCCTGCTTAGCTTCTGAAATCAGACTAGATTGGGAATGTTCAGGGTGGTATGGCCATAGAATCTTGTTTTTTAATGTGAACATTTTGTGCTACATTGTTCCCTCTCAGCACTGTGTTAGCTGCATCTCACACATTTTGATATGTTTTATATGTTTTATATTTATTTTATATTTATTTTCATTCAGCTGAATGTATTTTATTTTCTTTTGACTTCTACTTTGACCCCTAAGTTATTTAGAAGTATGTTTTATAATTTCCAAATGTTAGGAAACTTTCTTGTAATCTTTCTATACTTACATTTCAGTTTGAATCTGTTATGATCAGAAAACAAACTCTATGGTTTCAATTCTTTTAAATTTGGTGAGGTTTGTTTTATTGTTTAGGGTATGGTTTATGTGGTTAAATGTTTGATGGCTGCATGAAAAGAATGTCTTTTGTTGGTGATGGTAAATTCTACAATGCCAGTTTAAACCTGTTCATTAATCGTTTTATATTCTCACTCATTTTTTGACTAATTCTTCTGTCAAAGTTGGGAGAGGGGTGTTAAAGCCTACAACTGTAACAGTGGATGAGTCTATTTCTCTTTTCAGTTTTATCAGTTTTGTTTCATATATTTGAATCTATGCTGTTTATGCATATACCTTAAGATTGCTGTGTCTTCTGGATAGTTTGACTATTTTATCCTTAGGTAATGTTCCTCTCTGACCTTGGTAATTCTCTTTGCTTTGAAATCTACTTTATCTTATGCTTTTCTTTTGATTAATGCTTGCATGATATCCACAGGGAAAAATAATGAACCTAAAGGACATGATATGTCTTTATCATCCTTTTGCTTTCACCCTACCTATATTATTCTATTTCATGGAATTTCTTTTAGACAACATGTTTTTAAATACATTCTACCAATATCTTTGATTTGGTGTATTCAGATCATTGTATTTAATGCAGCTATATATATGTCAAGCCTTCCCTCTCCTATTTTATCACTTGTTTCTTTGTTTTCCCACTTTTGCCCCTTTTCCCAGATTAAAAATAAATAGACTTCATCTTTTCATGACAATTTTAGATATATAGAAAAATTGAAAGGATAGCATCCCTCTGTTTTTTTATTTCTGTTTTATTTTCCTGACTTCTGTGGTTGTTTAAATTTTTTTTTTTTTTTTTTTTTTTTTTTACAATTACACTTTGATTTACCTCTAGTTTTTAGGGGGTATATCTTTTTGTATAGTTTTTTAAATGGTTTCTCTGGGTGATACATGATACATATACAACTTTTCAAAATCTGTTGGTACTTTGTATTTTTCGGACACTCTACTCTTCCTACTTTGATTTAAATATAGAAATACTACTTTAATTAGGAAAAATTTGAATTTATTCCCTTCTTTTATAATATGTTTGTCTTAAATATATCCTCTACATGCGTGGGATAATACAGCAGACAATATTATAATTTTTAATAATCAAATATAATTTTTAAAAAACTGAAGAGGAAATAATAATCCATTATATTTACCCATATTTTTACTCTTTCTACTGTTGCTTAATTTTCATGTTCTAAATGTTTTACTTTTATTATTCCCTTTCTCTTTGATACATTTTATTAAGCTGGTGAACAGTTTTCTCACTATTCCTTCATTTGCAAATGTTTTGTTTTGACCTTCATTCCTAAAGACGTTACTTGCTGTGCACACAATTCTGGGTATGGGCATTTATTTTCTGTTAGCATTGGAAATGCTGTACCTTTTCTTTCTGGCCTTAGTGTTTCTGATGAGAAACCTGTTATCAGCCAAATCATTGCTCCCCGTGAGTGTCTGTTTCTCTTCAGCTGCTTTCAATATTGTCCCTTGGTTTTGATTTTCAGAAGCTTGATTTTAATGTGTCTTGGTATGGATTACTTTGGGTTTAGCCTGTTTGGGGTTTGCTCAGCTTCTTTAACTGTAGGTTAATGTCTGTTGCCTAAATTCGGAAGTTTAATTGAGTAACTTTCTGTTTTGTTTTCTTTCTTCTCTCCTTTCTTGACTCTAATGATGTCAATGTCATATCTTTTGTCACAGAGGCCACAAGTCCCCAAGGCTCTGCTCTTCTTATTTCCCCAGTGTCTTTCCTCTGTCGTTAACATTGGGTAATTTCTCTCGTTCTAGCTTTTGTTTACTGATTACTTCCTCTCTCGGACCCATTCTTCTGTTAAGCCCATTTAGTAAGGTTTTAAAATAATAGTTATTGTCTTTTTCAGTTCTGACATTTCCGTTTGGTTCTACTTTGTGTCATAGGTTTCTTTGTGTATGTGATTTTTCATTTTTTCGTTTGTGTCCATCGAGTTCTTAATTGCTCACTGGAGCCATTAAATATTTCCTCTACATACATGCTTTAAAATTCTTGTCAGATCATTCTAATGTCTTGTCATCTGGTTGTTGGCTTCTGTGGATTATCTGTTTCCATCCAAGTTGAGATAACATGAGATAGCACGCTACCTGGTTTGGTAGCATGAGTGATTTTCAGTTTTATCCCGAGTACTGTGTGATGACACTGGATCTTCTACTTCATCAGTCCTCTGCTAAAACCATGCCGGGTGGACACCCTCCAGCCTCACTGGCCCCAGGTGGGGAAGGGCGTTCCTACCAGAAGGTGGTGTAGGTGGTCCAGGCTACCCTTGACTCCCTCTGGCACCTGAGAAAGTCCTACTGTTCTCAAGTATATAGATGATATATCTTAAGTATATAGATGACACTCCACTGCAAGGAAGCGGGGTGCTTTGTTGTGCTAAGTTACAGTGGAAATTCAGGCTGCCCACTCACCCCCCACCCACGCCATCCTCTTGGGGAGGTGGAGGCCTTCTCCTACTGTGGGATGGAGCTCCAAGTCCAAGATTCCCACTTGGCCTCTGCCAGCACCATGAAGGGGTTGGGGCACTTTGTCACTGCCAAGCATTTGTTGGTGGTGTTGGGGTGGGGCATGAGTTTTCTTCTGGTGTTTTGATGGAGTAGGATGTCTATTATCAAAAGTTGTCTATCTTGACCGGGTGCGGTGGCTCACACCTGTAATCCCAGCACTTTGAGAGGCCGAGGCAGGTGGATTACCTGAGGTCAGGAGTTTGAGACCTGCCTGGCCAACATGGCAAAACTCCATCTCTACTATAAATACAAAAATAAGCCGGGTTTGGTGGTGCGTGCCTGTAATCCCAGCTATTTGGGAGGCTGAGGCAGGAGAATCAGATCCTTAGCCCATCTGCCTTCTTCTTACCTTTCGGAGTCATCTTTCACAGATTATGAGTGTAATATCCAGCATTTTAGCTGTACTTCATAGGAGATATAAAAATAGATGAGTCTATTTTGTCTTCTCCAGAATTAAAAGTTCTCCATCTCTTTTCTAAGAGAGGAAAACTCAGACTTGGAAGTAGAGACTTAGACTTTCTTCTTTGCCCAAAGAAGTCACCACATCTGGGGTCCAAGGGGGAGCAGAGTACAGGCTTTGTAACCAAGGACCGGGAGAGAGGAAAACTCAGAGATGTAGAATTAGAAGTAGAGACTTAAATTATACTTCGACTCAGAATTAAAAGTTTGTGGTCTCATAAAATAAATGGCAAACTAAGCAGTACGGGTATTTTCTTCCTTTCTATTAACAACTGGGGCTTATTATAAAAGGTAAGTTACTTTATTTGATGTTATGAATCACAGAAAAAATATTTGAAGAAAATTTAGGATGTGCTTCATTGGGAATTAAACTTGTTTGCAAAAGTCTAAGACTTCATTTTAAAAATTCCCCAAATATTTGCCAAGTGACCCTTGATATCAGTGGCATGAAAAAATAGAATTGTAGTCAAATTTGCTTGTCTACAGGATTTGATAGATAAGAAAAATAAAAGTATCATCTATATACTTAAGAATACCAGGATATTCTCTGTGTGTACCGTACCTCTCTCTCTCTCTCTCTCTCTCTCTCTCTCTCTCTCTCGATCACACACACACACACACACACACACACACAAACACTCCATAGAATCAGAGGAAATGGCATCTTCACCCCTTTTTTATTGTTGAGAGAGCCTGGAAACTAGCAAGAATTCAAGACCAAGAGAAAGCTGTGCGCACTTGGAAAAGTCTGAAAAATCCTCAGAGTCCAGATAAGCAAGGTTTGACTGGAGTTTCCATGGAGACAGAGTATAACTTATTATTGGCCTAGAGACCAGATAATTTAACCAGCAATCTACAGACAGGACTGTTGCTTCTTTCCTCAACTTTGCTACAGGCCATAATGATGAAAGCAAAAACACTTGTATCTGTGTTTCTAACAACTTTGAGGAGAGAGGCTGCTCAAGAGAGAAATCAACCTATGGAAATTATATATGTATTTTCTTTCCTCTTTCGGAGGTAAGAAAGAGGAAAGAAACTTGTTGAAAGCAGAGATTAGATCTAGCTAGAGTTGAATCCCAGACTTTTGGTCTAATGCCTATATTCTTTAAATTTGTTCTGGTGGTTTCTTTTACTTTGGATATAATAAAGAGTGTTTCCACTGAAGCCTAAGAACTATGGTTTGTAGTTACCTTGGAGATTTCGTGATGGGTGAATGTCAGAGCAGAACAACCTGCTCCTTCCTACCAGCTCAGCTGATGTAGATTCCAGAATTTTAGACTGAAGTTTTTCTATAATATGTTTTGTATAATGTGGTAGCCACAGTTTGCATCTTCCCTAGATCAATTTGCTGAGCTTTCAGGTGTGCGTGTGTGTGTGTGTGTGTGTGTGTTCTTTGTCCAAAAACGTCACCTTATCTGTAATCTTGGGTCCAAGTGGGAAGTAGAGGACCAGCTCTCTGCCCAAGGACCAAGAGAGAGAAAAAGTCGTTTAACTCCCTTGAACCTCGTTGTTCCACCAGAACAATGGAATTACGATGTCCTGACAAACATTTTGTCAGAATTTAGTGAACATTTTTGAAGTATCTGAAATTGTATATCATGCTTGAATTATCATAGACGTTCAATAGAAGTTATAACAAATAGAAAAATAAATGTAATTATTATTAAGTGGGTAATATAAAACATCAAGTGACGTAGAAGGGATGTCAAGTCTGTTAACATAAGCTGTTAATATTAGGATGACAGCGGCACTAACATTAGACAGTGAGCTATTCCAGCTTTTTTCATGGTCCTGTTTCTCTGACTACAGAATCTTTATCTTCTTGGATCAAATTAAGGCCTTGGTGGGGAAATGGATCCCATTGTCTCTGACGTCCACAAGGCAGACTGGCCCACACTGTGCAGGAAGGGAACTGTGTCCGCAAACGCTCACCTCCCTTCTGCTCAGGTAGCAGTTCCTTCCTCTCTGTTGCGCATTTGGTGTGTGATGACGGATGAGAGTGCATCTCACTCACCTCTGTGTCAATGACACAGCGCTTGGCCCATCGTAGGATCTTCTTAAATATTTGATGAATTAATTAGGTTGAGATCTTACTTAGAAAGAATGAATTAAAAACTAAGTAGTCATAGGGATTGATCACAGAACATGAAATTAATCTTATACTTTACACACCAGGCAAAAGTGCAAAGGAAATGAGCTGTGCATTCAACTTTCATTCACTCATCAGGATTTTCTGAATTCTTCTGTGGAAATGAACTGGTAAGTATGGATATGTACTGACACGTATGGAGCATCAACCCTTTACATGTAGGGCACTGTTTGACTTGCTGTAGGATTTACAAAGTTAAATGAGGTAGCCATTTCTCTCCAGCACGAAGTGGGTGATGATGGTTCAATTTGGAAGGTCCTGAAATCTGGGCCATTTTTTTTTTTCAAGGGCTGACTCCTTTGTCTCTTCCACTTTCCACTTGGAAAGCTTCAAACAGCTTCATCTTCTTCCTGCAAGGAATGATACAGGGCCATTGCTTCTTGAGACTGTGACTTGGGATAGGGATAGAGACAAAGAAAATCCATCACATGTGGAGAGAAAGCAATGATGGAGAGAAGGGAATGGTAGCAAAAGGAGAGTAGTGTTGGAATTAAATCTTCCCAATAATGAGAGAAATCAAATATAAACAACCTTACATAGAAATGGTACAATTTGTGTTTTTAGTGTTTGGGAAAATGGACAAGAAGCATCAATAATTCAGAGTCTAGAGAGCTCGAGTGCTTTTAAAAAGAATTGAATTACTGCTAATAAATATAAAATCTCACATCAAGTAATAGAAATATAAGGAGTACCTTGGTGAAGAACAGAAACATGTTATAATTTTGATAAGTGGACCAATTACCTATGGAAGGGAGAGCCCCGCCTTTCTAGGCATGTCCCTGCAAGTCAGTTCCACGCCTGCTCCGGGCTGCCCTACAGATCCTTCCACAGTGTCAGTCTAGAACTGGCTGTTTAAGAGGCGACTGAAGTGATCCATGGCTCCATGACATACAGGTCCATGGCATTGTATGCTGCTGTTGTTAAGTGGAGTGTTCTAGAAATAACATTTAAATCTTGTTGGTTGATGGTTTTGTCCAGTTATTCCATATCTTCATTTTTCTACTTAGTAGTTCTATCCTTTTTGAAAATGAGGTGTCGAAGCCCCTGGTTACCATTGTGAATATGCCTGTGTATTCTTCAGCACAGTTTTTGTGTATATTTTGCACCCCTGTTGCTTACATAAAATTTACATAGGAAGAATTATTATTCAGAAAATATTAAAAAGTCCTTTAAATCACCTAAGGAAACAAAACAACAGAACGTCAGAAAGATGGTCCAAAGGTATGGACAAAGGATTTGGAGAAGAGTGAAATAGAATCAAAAAGAAAAAAGAAACCCATTACTAAACAGTGATCCAGTCTTCAGAGATTAATGGTGAAATAATAATTGATTTATTAGATTGCAAATCCTAAAAATCTGACAATACCAAATATTGGGTGAGGATATGCAAAAATAGGAATTCCTATATCTTCCTGAAGGAAATGAAAATTGGCAAATTACTTTGGAACATGATGTAATATACTTTTATACCTTATAACTATACCATTTCAACTAAATATTTTATTATGAATGAATCTTAATATTTACTATGAAGGAAGGAAGCTTTTTCTTGAGCTGCTGAGGACCTCCCACAGCCTTTCTCCTTTATAATATAATTTCTGATTATAAATTATTTTTATATATACAATAAAAAATATAAATATATATATTTATATATATTATAGGTTGAGTTAACCTGCACTCTTGGAATAATATCTATTCATTCAAGATGATTTGTTGTGTTTTTTTTTTTCTTTTTTTTTTTTTTTGAGATGGAGCCTCACTCTGTCACCCAGGCTGGAGTGCAGTGGTGCAATCTCAGCTCACTGCATGCTCTGCCTCCTGGGTTCACACCATTCTCCTGCCTCAGCCTCCCGAGTAGCTGGGACTACAGGTGCCCGCCACCATGCCCGGCTAATTTTTTATATTTTTAGTAGAGACAGGGTTCACCATGTTAGCCAGGATGGTCTTGATCTCCTGACCTCATGATCCACCCACCTCGGCCTCCCAAAGTGCTGGGATTACAGGTGTGAGCCGCCGTGCCTGGCCGATTTGTTGTGTCTTATACACTGTTAGTTTTGATAAAAGTATTTTATTTAGAAATTTTGCCTTTTTATCTGTAGAAGACAGAATAATGGGCCCCCAGAGATGTCTACTTCTCAATCTCCAGAACCTGTGAATATGTTACATCAGTGGTCTTCATGGTCTTCATCTTTTTTGGCACCAGAAACCCATTTTATAGAAGACAATTTTTCCACAGACCAGGGGGCAAGGGATGGTTTCAGCATGATTCAAGCACATTACATTCATTGTGTACTTTATTTCAATTATTGTTATATTATAATATATAATGAAATAATTATACAACTCACCATCGTGTAGAATCAGTGGGAGCCCTGAGTTTGTTTCCCCGCAACTAGATGGTCCCATCTGGAGGTGATGGGAGACAGTGACAGATCATCAGGCATTAGATTCTCATAAGCAGTGTGCACCCTAGATCCCGTGTGTGTGCAGTTCACAATAGGGTTCATGCTCCTATGAGAGTCTAATGCTGCCACTGATCTGACAGGAGGCAGAGCTCAGGCATTAATGTGAGTGATAAGGAGCAGCTGTAATCCCAGAGGCTGAGGCAGGAGAATCACTTGAACCCAGGAGGTGGAGGTTGCAGTGAGTCAAGATCATGCCATTGCATTCCAGCCTGGGCGACAAGAGCAAAACTCCATCTCAAAAAAAAAAAAAAAAAAAAAAGAGGAAAAACTTAGAATAGTAATGATTTTATTTACCCAGTTATGTACCAGTTCTGAAGCTCTTCCAAGTTTCCACATAATGTCATTTTCCTTGAGCCTGAAGAACCTTCCTCATTTCCTATAGTGCAAGTCTCTTGGCAATGAATTCTTTTAGTTCTCTTATCTGAAAGGCCTTTGTTTTACACTAACTTTAGAAGGATATATTAATTGCATATAGAATTCTTGGTTAAGAGTTTTCTTCTGCACTTGAAAAATGTTCCAACGTCTTCTTCCATAACTTTGAGGTGAAATCAGTATTGAGTGAAACCATTAATCCTCTGTATATATATGTCTTTTATTTGTTACTGTGTTTGAGATTTTATCTGAGGTTTTCACCAGTTTGATTACGATATACCTAGACAAGATCTTCTTCATATTTTTCTTGCTTAGGTTTCCTGTGTATCTTAAATCTGTAACTTTTTTCCTTGATCCATTTAGGTTTGTATTTGTACATTATTTCTTCAGTTGCTTTCCGCCCATTCTATGCCTCTACTCTTTTTTTCTGAGAATGCAGTTACACAAATGTTTAAATCTAATAAGTCCCTGAGCCTCTGTATATTTTAATTTTAATTTTTGTTTGATTCTTCAAACTGGATGATCTATCTTTGAGTTTCTGGCACTTTACCTTGTCATCTATATTATTCTGTTAAGTCGCCCTATAATGAATGTGGAATATGACAAAATAATCTCACCTATTTACAAATGAAGATCTCAGTGATGGGGGTGGGGGAAAACCTGCTACCCTAACTATCTGTAAATGAGTGGCATCTGTGCGACTCCAGACAAAGAACCTAGGACTGCACATAAGCACTGCACTCTTAACTGATCAAGCTGTATCCGTGGAGCTATGGCCTCACAATTCTGATACCACCGTACAGTATACTAGAACTAAGTTAATGGATGGAAGATGGTGGGAGCTGGGTTTCCTACAGTTGGAATGAGAGTTTACAGATAAACAAGGGGAGGAGCCTGGAATTATGTATGTGTTAATGATTTAGAGTTGGAGACATCAGTATGAGCTCACATTTAGCTTAATATACAGATGATTACATATATAAATATTTATAGATATGTGCATATACATGGTCTGCTCCACACATATATTTCCTTGTTTTGGCTGGGAATAGAGACTCCAGTAGTAACAAGCATACCTAGTTCCCAGATATTGTTTTATAGTCCCAATCTCTAATAAAAGGAACTAGAGCCCCTTGGAGAAAGAGCTGATTCTGTCCCTGGAGAAGGAAATATATCAGAAGACTCTTCGATACCTTCTAGTGCCAGAAAGCAAGAATGTGCTAAAACAAAACAAAACAGAAAATGCATTGATGGAGGTTTGTCGGAGCCATCTGAGAGAACTCCCTTCAAAAAGCTTGAAGATTTTCAGCCATAAAATACATAAAGTAATATTGGATTATGAGCCAAAATGTAAAATAAATATTGATGAGCAGATATAACTAAAAGATTGAATAAGACATGAGAAGAAGCAAATCTTCTATATAGAAAAATTTCAAATGATTTATGTAGGTATCTCCTGCTAAGAGATAGAGCTTAACTGCCCCATCCACACACACA
Organism: Chlorocebus sabaeus; assembly: GCF_047675955.1. Taxonomy (NCBI): domain Eukaryota; kingdom Metazoa; phylum Chordata; class Mammalia; order Primates; family Cercopithecidae; genus Chlorocebus; species Chlorocebus sabaeus. Next base: position 1,451,998 of record NC_132929.1, on the reverse strand, counting down.
GTTGAGTGTGGGCTCAGTATAATGATTTTCTTTTAAAGAATAGAACGTGTGAAAGGGGCAAAAAAGTGACTTTACAGTGGAGAAAGCTGGAAAATATGATCTTATCCAGGTGATCAGGGGTGACATCAGAAGTGCTAAGTCATCATGACCACTTGTACTCTTGCTGTGCTATGATGAGAGCAGCACTGCACCTCTGTGTATCCCCCCAGGACCATAACACCAACCTAATCATGAGGGAACAACAGAAAGATCACAGTTGAAGGACATTCTACAAAAGTCCTAACTAGTACTCCTCAAAACTGTCAAGGTCATCAGAAACAAAGAAAATCTGAAAAACTGTCACAACCAAGAGGAGCCTAAGGGGGACGTGATGGCTAAATGTGATCTGGTGTCCTGGGCGAAATCCAAAAGTGAAAACAATATTAGGGAAAAACTAAGGAAATCTGAATAAAGTATACACTGTTGTTAATCATACTAGTATAGAAATACTGGTCCATCAATTGTAACACATATACCATACTAATGTAATATGTTAATACGAAAAAGTAAGTGTGGAATACTTAACTGTTTAGCACCACTGCAATTTTTCTGTAAATCTAAAACACTTATAAAAGTTTGTTTAATATTAAGAAAATAAATAATTGTTGCGGGAAGTCAGGGACCCCGAACAGAGGGACCAGCTGAAGCCACGGCAGAAGAACATAAATTGTGAAGATTTCATGGACATTTATTAGTTCCCCAAATTAATAATTTGATAATTTCTTATGCCTGTCCTTACTGTAGTCTCTGAACATAAATTGTGAAGATTTCATGGACACTTATCACTTCCCCAATCAATACCCTTGTGATTTCCTATGCCTTTCTTTAATCTCTTACTCCCGTCATCTTCGTAAGCTGAGGAGGATGTATGTCGCCTCAGGACCCTGTGATGATTGTGTTAACTGCACAGATTGTTTGTAGAGCCTGGGTGCTTGAACAATATGAAATCTGGGCACCTTGAAAAAAGAACAGGATGACAGCAATGTTCAAGGAACAGGGGAGATAAACTTAAACTCTGACTGCTGGTGAGTCGGGCAGAACAGAGCCATATTTCTTTTCTTTCAAAAGCAAATAGGAGAAATATCACTGAATTTTTTTTCTCAGCAAGGAACATCCCTGAGAAAGAGAATGGCACATGAGGGTAGACCTCTGAAATGGCCGCTTGCGGGGTGGCTGTCTTTTATGGTCTAAGACAAAGGGATGAAATAAGCCCCTGTCTCCTGTAGCACTCCCAGGCTTATTAGGACAAGGAAATTCCCACCTAATAAATTTTGGTCAGACAGGTTGTCTGCTCTCAAACCCTGTCTCCTGATAAGATGTTAATGACAATGCGTGCCCGAAACTTCATTAGCAATTTTAATTTTGCCCCATCCTGTGGTCCTGTGATCTTGCCCTGCTTTGATTTGCTTTGTGATATTTTATTACCTTGTGAAGTATGTGATCTCTGTGACCCACACCCTATTCGTGCGCTCCCTCCCCTTTTGAAAATCGCTAATAAAAACTTGCTGGTTTTACAGCTCGGGGAGCATCACAGAACCTGCTGACAGGTGATGTCTCCCCCGGACACCTAGCTTTAAAATTTCTCTCTCTTGTACTCTTTCCCTTTATTTCTCAGACCAGCCGACGCTTAGGGAAATAGAAAAGAACCCACGTTAAATATCCGGGGTGGGGTTTCCCCAATAAATAATAAGGCATGGAAAATGCATTTAGAGTTTACTGAATCGTACAATGAATTGTAAGTGCCCCAATAACAACGGAAGTGCTCGTGTTTTCTTGGAACACCTCTTTCAGTAATTATAGAAAGGATAATATTCACACATAATTTTATACATGGGGGGTGTGTGTATATTCTTTGCCAAGCTGCTGTACTAAACATTCCCAGGATGTTCAGCAACATTTCATAACTGAGTATTCTAAAGTTAGACATAACTCATGAAAGTAGATCAATGGTTAATGGCTTTGGATTTGGGGATAAATATGGCTTTCTATGTAACCTTAGATATCACTTATATCTTAAGAATGTTATTTTAAATTCACCGTAGGTTGTTCTTGAGTTATCATGCTTTGTATGTTAATATCTGTCCTGTGCTGGATGAAATAATTCGCTTAGCCTTGGCTTTTGTGCTAACCATTAATCATGATAATCATTCCCATCTATGATCACTCCCAATGTAACTGAGTCCCACCAAAATCCATCAACATGGCAGCAGATGTGCTTATTTTAAAACACTATTTTCTATTTAATTTAACATGGCAGCAGATGTGCTTATTTTAAAACACTATTTTCTATTTAATTTCAAGATGAAAAGCTAAACTATACAGTCCAATTCAGAAGTTTCTTATTTAATGAAAACATTTTAAAGAAAATGAGTGTATCTTGTCTTTTTAGAGTTCATATTCCAAATTTTGTCAAAATCATTGAATTTCTTTAAAGTGAACTGAAGAACAAACATATGCATGCTCAGTGGCAGAGTGGAAATTGTGAACCCACATGGTTTGACTACACATATATGTGTCTACACACTGTTGGATCAGCTCTCCGATAGAGAGAAGAGCCTAGTGTTTTTCTTCTATGGTCGATAAATTTGGGTGTTCATCAGATGTATGTGTGTGAGAGAGAAAGGGTATGGTGGTGCCTCCCCACATTCAAGTGTCATTGAGACATTTGCACACAAGGATAGAACAGGTTACCTGCCCGTAATTGTTGCCTAAATAATAATTCACTGTTCAACTTCCACTTATGAGTGAGAACATGTGGTGTTTGGTTTTCTGTTCTTGTATTAGTTTGCTGAGAGTGATGGTTTCCAGCTTCATCCATGTCCCTGCAAAGGACATGAACTCATCCTTTTTTACAGCTGCATAGTATTCCAGGGTGTATGTGTACCACATTTTCTTTATCCAGTCCATCATTGATGGGTATTTGGGTTGGTTTCAAGTCTTTGCTATTGTGAACAGAGCACATGGATCCAGGGAGGGGAACTTCACACACCAGGGTCTGTCAGGGGGTGGGGGGTAGGGGAGGGATAGCATTAGGAGAAATACCTAACATAGGCAACAGGTTGATGGGTGCAGCAAACCACCACGGCACATGTATACCTGTGCAACAAAACCGCACGTTGTGCACAGGTACCCCAGAACCTAAAGTATAATAAAAAAAAGAAAAAAAAATCCTTCCCCTAATTCAGATATCCTGAATATAGCAACTCTTAAGAGTTTTTATGTATCATTCTGGAAATTTTCTATTTTAATTATGTATAAACACATATTATGTGCATATATCTAATCATACTATAGATGATACAAAAATAGAATTGTACCATAATTTTTTTCTGGAACTTTCTCTATTCAAATAAAGTATAATTAGCATCTTTCTCTATTAGCATAAACCAAAACAAAACAAATAATAATTCACTTTAGTTAGCTGAAATGAGGACTGTGTCTGAGCGGACAGATGGGGGAGAAGCAACAATGTGAAAAGCAACTTTTCCCAAGTTGTTACTATAGCTACCAGGATGCAGACTATTTCTATCACAGTGGCAAACAGAAGAGATTTCAGACAAAGGACAAAGGGAAAAGAAATCAGGACTATTTCCATAGCAACTGGGAGATCTGCTAATCATGGGTAGACTACACTTTACTTTTCCTAACAATATCGATGTTAGTCATTAATAATATTACAGGAGGAGAGATATAGAAAGCCCTGATCCTAAACTAATAGCTTAAAGCATCAAATATGGAAACTGCCTTCATTGAAAATGCCACGAAGGTTCCTGGGGCGATGCAGTGAACTTGAATTCCTGACACCTTTGGAAGCTAAGGGGTTACCGACTGCTACTACTAATGTTGCCATTTGTTTGTTGTGACATTCAGAGGAAATTTCCTTAATTTATTTCTACCAAAGATGATGGTGGACGAGTGTGAGATGTAGAATAAGTAAAAATGTGATATAAATAGAATTAGATTTAGAATTAATGGAGGGAATCTGAATGGAATTGCAATACTACATAACAAAGATCTGATAAAAAAGAAAAAATATAATTGATGCAACAGCGTGTTTATTGGTAATAAATACTGCAGAGAATGGAGAGAGAACAATTAGAGGTTAAGACTTGAGAGCTGGGGCCAGGTGTGGTGCCTCATGCCTGTAATCCCAGCACTTTAAGGGATCACTTGAGGCCAGGAGTTGGAGACCCACCTGATCAACATGACGAAACCCTGTCTCTACTAAAAATACAAAAAAAAAAAAAAAAAAAAAAAAAAATTAGCCAGGTGTGGTAGCACATGCCTGTAATCCCAGCTACTTGGGAGGCTGAAGCAGGAGAATCACTTGAACCTGGGAGGTGCGGAGGTTGCAGTGAGCCAAGATCACGCCACTGTACTCCAGCCTGGGCGAAAGAGTGAGATTCTGTCTCAATAAAAACAAAACAAAACAAAACAAAAACTGGAGAGCTGGAAGGCACTTTAGGGATTATGCATATTCAACTTGCAAATGAAATGTTAAAAGGTATTCATTTGTGCACATATTTATTGAGTATCTACTACAGGCCAGATACTACTTTCCATTCTTGGGAAATACACATCAGTGATCTAAACAGACAAGAATCCCTATCTCCAGGGAGCTACATTCTCATGGGGAAACATAGGCCATAAAAAGTAAAGATGGTATTCACAATAGCAAAGATTTGGGCCAACCCAAATGTCCATCAATGATAGACTGGATTAAGAAAATGTGGCACAGATACACCATGGAATACTATGCAGTCATAAAAAAGGGTGAGTTCATGTCCATTGTAGGGACATGGATGCAGCTGTAAACCATCATTCTCAGCAAACTATCGCAAGGACAGAAAACCAAACAAACACTGCATGTTGTTATTCATAGGTGGGAATTGAACAGTGAGAACAGTTGGTCACAGGAAGGGGAACATCACACACTGTGACCTGTTGTGGGGTTGGGGAAGGGGGGAGGGATAGCATTAGGAGATATACCTAATGTAAGTGACGAATTAATGGGTACAGGACACCAACATGGCATGTGTATAAATATGTAACAAACCTGCACGTTGTGCACATGTACCCTAGAACTTGAAGTATAATTTAAAAAAAGAAAATTTGAACCAGCATTCCTAATATAGACCCTAATTCATTATAGTATATTAGCCTTTTTATATATTGATAGATTCAATTAGGTAATATTTTAGGATAAGAATTTATATCTATATTCATGAGGGATATTGTTTTGTAGTTTTTTTTATTTCAAGTTTTTAAAATGTATTTATCAGTGTAATGCTCAACTAATAAAATGAGTTCATTAAGTGTACAAAAAAAAGATTATAAATAAGAAAAGTATGGGGTGTGTCTGTGCATGTGGCAAATGGTAAAACAAAATAAGCAGGATTTGGAGTGGGAGGGCAGGATTGCAGTTCAAATCAGGATATCAGAATTGGCCCCACTGAGCATGAAACATTTGAGGGATTAGCCATCCCAGTATTTTGGGAAGAGCATTCCAGTAAGAAGAGAGAGGACAATATCACATGCCCAGATTGCAGCAAGTTCAGGCCGGAGCCCAGATCCCTGTCATCTGTATCCTGCGACCTTTTCTTTTCCCCATCTTTTTTTTTTTTTTTTTTTTTTTTTGAGACAAGCTCTCACTGTCACCTAGGCTGGAGTGAAGTGGCTCCATCATGGCTCACTGCAGCCTCTGCTTCCTGGGATCAAGCAATCCTCCCATCTCATCCTCCCGAGTAGCCGGGACCGCAGGTGTGCACCGCCATGCCCAGCTAATTTTTGTATTTTGGGGTGAGACAGTGTTTAGCCATGTTGCCCAGGCTGGTCTCAAGCTCTTGGGTCAAAGAATCCTCCTGCGTCAGCCTCCCAAACTGCTGGGATTACAGACATTAGCCACCACACCTGGCCTCTTTTCCACATCTTGGACAGTTGTTCACCAGTGTCATTTTTTGCTCATTTGTTCCAGTGCAGTGGTTCTTACAGGGTTGTCTTTGGACTCAGCAGCACGGGCGTTACCAGGAAGCTTGTTAGAAAGCAGATTCTCAGGCCGTAGCTGGGACTTCCATAATCTGGCACTCCGGAGGTGAGGCACAGCAGCCTGTGTCTTAACACGCCCTCGGGTCATTCTGAGAATCATGTCTGTAAATTCGGGGCGCATTCCTTTCAATGACCTCTCACTTCTGGCTATGGTCTGTAGAATCTTTCAGAAACCCATCCCAATTTGCCAACCGCTATTCTAGCCCTCCTTCACCCTGATCTGGACATTTGTAAGAAGAAAATGTGCAACAGAGTTTATTCCGGAATGGAGAGGACACACCCTCAGGGCGCCCTCACCAGAACGGTTGGAATAGCTTCCCAAAGAGGAAGGAGACCTGGCCAGGTGTGATTCTCCAAGGACAAATGAAGCACTGGTCAGATTCCGGGGCATCAGTTCACCCCATCTTGAGAAAATTCTCAGGGAAAGAGTTCCATTCATGGTGAATGAAAGAAGAAACTTTCTAGAACTAATCTGAAAGCAAAGTGCCCCTACAGAGAAACCCATCAAAAGTCACTGCTGGATTTTCACCCAAAAGTGAGGCAGAGTAAGTTTTAAAATTAAATTTTATTATTTCGCCTTCCTTTCCAGTTCTTAATGTTAGAATGATACTTCAGCTTGGGGTGGCAAAGTACATGGTTGCCTTGCATCTTCCTACTCCTCTCACTTTAATTGGTCTAAAGCCTTATTTAACTCTCTTTGGATTTGGAGCTTTGCTAGACCTCAACTCTCCCATAACCATTTCAAAAGCACGGGCTGGGCTTCTGCTTCTGATAATGGCGAACGAGGGAGATCAGAACAAGGGACCCGGTGAAGGTAACCACAAGGGCTGGACAAAGTGTCAAAATCCTGCTTGAGATGAGAGACGGCTGTGAAAACTTTTGGAACAAAGATTCAAGTGACGAAAAAATATTCACGATGGGTAGCCAGGCAGTCAGGGTCATGCTATTTTAGGAGCATCTTCAGACTTTGAAAAGAAGCTGTTAACAATATGCTGAGACTCTCAGCAGAAGTCCTAGGCAGGCCTGCAGGCATGGGGCACGAAAATTAGAGTGCAGGCCCCTCCCAGAAGGGGTCTGGTAAAGTCTGCAAACTTCAGGTTGTAACTCCCAGAGTCTACAGCCAAGGAATAAAAGTGGAATAGAAATAGATGCACCCTGAGTCCCACTCCGAAAACGGGGAGAGGTTAAGTGTGATCTACGCCACTTCACAGGAGCTGGGGTGAGGACAGTTGCATTCTGCTTTTCCCAGAATGACTCTGTCTGCTCTATGAGCTGGCACTGGGGGAAGTGGTAGCCACTGATCTTCTAGCCTTTCCTCTCCTGGTGTGGAACCTTTGCCCGACAAGTGAATTGTGGCAGGGGTTAATGGGGCCCATTCTTGGCTTTCTGTGCCAGGAGTAGAGCTCTTGCCCTTGGTGAGTGGGACCTGGGTAGAGAAGGAGCCTCTGTTGTCTCAGCTGCACCTGCCTTGAAGACCTGCCTTATGAGAAATACTAAAGGATATTCTTCAAACTGAAAGCAAGTGAACCTAGACAGTAATTTAAGCCACATGAAAAAGGCAAAGGTATGAGTAAAGGTGATTATGTAATTATGAAATACAGAATACTGACCAGGCATGGTGGCTCATGCCTGTAATCCCAGCGCTTTGGGAGGCCGAGGTGGGTGGATCACCTGAGGCCTAGAGTTTGAGACCAGCCTGACCAACTTGGAGAAATCCTGTCTCTACTAAAAATACAAAGTTAGCCGAGCATGGAGGCACATGCCTGTAATCCCAGCTACTTGGGAAGCTAAGGCAGGAGAGTCCCTTGAACCCAGGAGGTGGAAGTTGCAGTGAGCTGAGATCGCACCATTGCATTCCAGCCTGGGCAACAAGAGTGAAGCTCCAGCTCAAAAAAAAAAAAAAAAAAAAAAAAAGAAAAGAAAGACAGGATACTTGCATATTTATTCTTTTTCTTTTAACTGACCTAAAAAGCAGTTGCATAAAACAATATGTATATAATTGTATTGCTGTGGTTATAACATATAGAAATGTCATTTACAATAAGACAGGGAAGTGGCTGGGAACAACTGTATTTGAGTGGGATTATTGACACTGGGTGCTAACTTGACTCCATAGGAATAAATGAAAAGAATCAGAAATGGTAAGCAATATGGTTAATATAATGAATTCTATAAGTATAAATATTCATGTGCTACATAACGATGTTTCAGTCAACAGTGGACCACATATGTGATGGTGGTCCCATAAGATTATAATGGAGATGAAGAATTCCTGTCGCCTAGTGATATCATAGTCATTGTAATGTTGTAGCTCAAAGCATTACAGCATGTTGGCGGTGATGCTGGTGCAAACAAACCTGCTGCACTGCCAGTCATGTAAAAGTATAGTTCAGACAATTTTGCCCAGTACCTGAGACTTGATAATAATAATAAATGACTGTGTTACTAGTTTAGGTATTTACTATACTTTTTATCTTTATTGTAAAAGGAACTCCTTCTACTTAAAAAAAAAATTAATTATAAGACAGTGTCAGGCAGGTCCAGGTATCCAAAAGGTGCTGTTATCACAGGAGATGACGGGTCCATGTGTGTTATCGCCCCTGAAAACCTTCCAGTGGGACAAGGTGTGGAGGGGGAAGACAGTGATATGGAAAATCCTGACTCTGTGTAGGCCTAGGCTAATGTGTGTGTTTGTGTCTTCGTTTTTAACAAAAAAAGTTTAAAGGGTAAAAAAGCTTTAAGAATTTTAAAATAGAAGAAAGCTTATAGAAAAAGAATATAGAGAAATAAACTGTTTTTGTACAGTAGTACATATGTTTGCATTTTAAGCTAGATATTACAAAAGAGTCAAAAAGTCAAAAAAATAAAAAGTTTATAAAGTAAAAGTGTTACAGTTAGCTAAGATTAATTTATTATTGAATAAAGAAAAATATATTTTATAAATTTAGTGCAGCCTAAGTGTACGGTGTTTCTGAAGTCTGCAGTAGTGTACAGGGATGTCCTGGCCTTCACATTCACTCACCACTCACCCAGGGCTACTTCCAGTTCTGTAAGCACCATTCTTGGTAAATGCCTTATACAGGTGCAGCATTTTTTTATCTTTTATACTGTATTTTTACCATACATTTTTTATGTTTACATATATAGATACTTAACATTGTGTTACAATTGCTTAGAATATTCAGGACAGAAACAGGCAATACAAGTTTGTAAGCTAGGAGCAACCGGCTATACCACATAACCTAGGTTTGTAGAAGGCTATGCCATTCTAGGTTTGTGTAAGTACACTTTACGATGTTCACACAACAACAGATTCGCTGAACAATGCATTTCTTAGAATGTTAAGCAATGCGTGACTATATATAGTTGCTCTCCTTTCTTCTTTCAGATATTTAAAAACATAGATTATATAAAATAATAGTTGTAACAATGTGTTGGGTTTGTAACATGTAAGTTTTATACTGTAAGAGTATAATAGCACAGAAAGTTGGGGAGAGGGAATAGTGTTACATAGGAGTAAAGTTCCATATTCCACTTGAATAAATTGTAATAAATGTAAAATCTATTTTAAAGGGTAACATGTATATTGAAATCCCAAAACAACTACTAATAGTATAATTTTTAAAACACACTAAAAATCATTATAGATCCTCAAACGTTACATTAGAAAATATCCACTTAATCCAAAAGAAGTAAAGGAGCAAAAGAATAAAAACCTGTGAATGACATAAAAAGCAAAAAGCAAATGGTAGACGTAAATTGAACCCTATCAAAAACAAATGTGAATGAATTAAACAGTCCAGTCAAAGGCAGAGATTATCAGATTGAATAAAAATAAAAAGACCCTCTAAGATGTTGTCTATAGCAGGCACACATTAGATTCAGGAATCTAAACAGGCTGAAAGCAAAGGATGAAAAAAGATATACCATGTGTAAACCAGAGAGTATCTGAGGCAGGTCTCAAATCAGTTTAGAAGTTTATTTTGCCAAAGTCAAGGACATGCCTGGGAGAAAGGTTTATGCCCTTCTCCAAAGATGATTTTGAGGGCTTCAGCATTTGAAGAGGAAAAGTGGGCTGGAGGGGAAAGAGGGAGGTTATGGTAATCCATATGTCACAAGAGAAAAGGAGCAGGTAGGGGAATAGTCAATTATGTATTCGTCGGATACTCAGTAAATCAGCACTTTACATAAGATAAGGTGAGCATAGAGTGGCTACCTGTGGGGATATTTAACTTTTTATTTGTAGATACTTGCTTAGAAACAAACGGAAAGGCAGCTTCTTGCATGACTCAGTTTTCAGCTTAATTTTTAAATTAAATTAATTTTCTTTGTATTTCCAATCCTTTTATTTTTTAAATTATATTTAAGTTCTGGGGTACATGTGCAGAACGTGCAGGTTTGTTACATAGGTATACACGTGCCATGGTGGTTTGCTGCATCCATCAGCCCATCATCTACATTAGGTATTTCTCCTAATGCTATCCCTCCCCTAGCCCCCAACCTCCTGACAGGCCCCTGTGTGTGATGCTCCCCTCCCTGTGTCCATGTGTTCTTGTTCAACTCCCACTTATGAGTGAGAACGTGTGGTGTTTGGTTTTCTGTTCTTGTGTTAGTTTGCTGAGAATGATGGTTTCCCACTTCATCCTTGTCCCCGCAAAGGACATTAACTCCTTTTCTTTTTTTTTTTTTTTTTTTTTTTTGAGATGGAGTCTTGCTCTGTTGCCCAGGCTGGAGTGCAGTGGTGCAATCTTGGTGCACTGCAAGCTCCGCCACCCAGGTTCACACCATTCTCCTGCCTCAGCCTCCCGAGTAGCTGGGACTACAGGCACCTGCCACCACACCTGGCTAATTTTTTGTATTTTTAGTAGAGATGGGGTTTCACCGTGTTAGCCAGGATGGTGTGATTCTCCTGACCTCATGATCCGCCTGCCTCAGCCTCCCAAAGTGGTGGGATTACAGGCATGAGCCACTGCCCCTGGCCAAACTCATCCTTTTTTATGGCTGCATAGTATTCCTTGGTGTATATATGCCGCATTTACTTTATCCAGTCTGTCATTGATGGGCATTTGGGTTGGTTCCAAGTCTGCCATTGTGAACAGTGCTGCAATAAACATACATGTGCATGTGTCTTCACACTAGAATGATTTATAATCCTTTGGGTGTATACCCAGTAGTGAGATTGCTATTTTCAACTTAATTTATTTCCTTTTGGCAGTGTGAACTGGAGTCTTAAGTTTTTATTTCCTTTCACCTATGCAAACAGCAAGCATTAGGGAGCTGAAGTGACTATACTCATTCAAACAAAACAGACTTCAAGAAAAATAGATGTTACTGGAGATAAATGAAGATATTACATAATGATAAAAGGGTCAACCTGTCAAGAAGATCTAATTTACATGAGCCAAATAACACAGCCCTAAAATACCTAAAGCAAAAAATTAGAGAATTGAAGGGATAAATAGACAATTCAACAATAATATGCACAGACTTTAATACCCTCACTTTCTAGAATGGATGGAAAAAACAGAAATCAATAAGGAAATAGAAGACTTGAACAACACTATAAACCAACTGTACCTAACAGTCATTACTAAAACACTCCACCCAACAACAGCAAAATATACATTCTTCTTAGGTACACATGGAATATTCTATGGGAAAGTCCCTGTGTTAGGCCATAAAATAGGCCTTAGTACATTTAAAAGGATTGAGAACAGGCAATGCATAGTCTCCAAGCACAAGGGAATTACATTAGAAATTAATAATTGTGTACATGGAAAATCTACTAGACTCTGCTTTTAAAAAGGAATACGTTTTTCAGGTTCCTGACCATATAATTAATATGGTCAAGATCAATGTTTTTTATCCAGCAGCAAAAAATAAGTTCCTGTTCTGGGTTAAATGAGCAACAACAACAAGTGCTTCGTTTCTGTCTCCCAGTGTATAAGACATAAAACATGTCCAGATGGTGGCTCACATCTGTAATCCCAGCACTTCGAGAGGCCAAGGCAGGTGGACCACCTGATGTCAGGGGTTCGAGACCAGCCTGTCCAACATGGTGAAACCCCATCTCTACTGAAAATACAAAAATTAGCTGGGTGTGGTGGCAGGTGCCTGTAATTCCAGCTACTCAGGAGGCTGAGGTAGGAGAATCACTTGAACCTAGGAGGCACAGGTTGCAGTGAGCCAAGGTGGCACCACTGCATTCCACCCTGGGCGACGAGCAAAACTGCACCTCAGGAAAAACAAAAACAAAAACAAACCATGGCCCATGGCCATAATGCCTGGAAAAGCTATTTGAAGACACTAAAAATAAAACAGTAGCAGGTGGATTGGGGAAGAACACCAGAAATTGAAGTACTGCCAAATTATCAATGAATTTATATTGTTTCTCCTTTATTACTTCTGGATTTGAACTCAACACAGCTTGAAGTCTAAAAGTTGGCACTGTTTTGCAAGCAGTGAGAGTTCTAATGTAAGCCCTCTAGTTCTGGCTGGGGAGTTGGAACCGAACAGTCCTAATGCTTAGAGGATATTTAAATCTCCCATTTCCTCCTTGCTGTTGAAGTTGAGTCCCCAGGGAATCAATTCCACTCAGGTGATACTGTTGCTGCGTCTGGAACCCGGAAGAACGAAACTCTGAGACAGAGGGACCTCCTCTCCAGTAGGTGGGGCTGCATTCCTAGGACTGCATTCTGGCTTTTCTCTCTGCATCTTTCCTCACTTGAGAAAGGATATGGGAGTGTATGACAGAGAGGAAGTAACCAGAACCCCAAGTTTCTAGCCAGAGGCCCAAAAAACACATGCCAGAGAATCAAAAAGTACTAAGTAGCTTGCAGAAAGAAAAGAGATGAAGAAAATGACTCCATAAAAATTGTTTATATATTCCAGGTTTATCTTGGCTTGTGTACGTCTAGATCTAGTTATACTTAGCATATCAAAGACTTTGAGAACTAACATAATTGATAGACAGCTGCCTAGGTTCCAGAAACTTGGAATAAATCTGAGGAGCACACAAAGCTTTCAAACTCTTCTATTGGAACCACAGAACACCACTGAACCTGCAGTGTGAACCAGATCAGTTAGTTGTTGGCTGAAAATGAAAATATCAATATTATCAACATTTTATACAGAATTTAAGAAAAACACAGTCTTATAATGTAATATTTAAAATGTGAAGAATACAATCCAAAATTACTTGGCATATGAAGACCCATGGACATTTCAACTCCTATGAGAACAATCAACAGACACCCATGCCAACACGAAATATATGTTTGAATTATCTTACAAAGAATGAAGATACGTATTTTTAAAAACATGCAGGCCAGGCATGGTCACTCACACCTGTAATATCAGCAATTTGGGAAGCTGAGACCAGCAGATGACTTGAGGTTAGGAGTTGGAGACCAGCCTGACTAACATGGTGAAACCCCATCTGTACTAAAAATACAAAAATTAGTGGTGATGCATGCCTGTAATCCCAGCTACTTGGGAGGCTGAGGCAGGAGAATCGCTTGAACCTGGGAGGTGGCAGTTGCAGTGGGCCGAGGTCACGCCATTGCATTCCAACCTGGGCAACAAGAGCGAAACTCCATCTCAAAATAAATAAATAAATAAGCAAAAAAACAACCTGGATTATTATTTCAACAAATGTTAAAAACAGAAGTTATCAGCAAAGAAATTGAGATTAAGAAAAAAAGCAGCTGGAAATTTTAGAAATGAGAAGTAACTCTAACAAAAACTTGTAGGATATGCCGGGCGTAGTGGCTCACACCTGTAATCCTAGCTACTGGGGAGACTGAGGCAGGAGAATCGCTTGAACCTGGGAGGCGGAGGTTGCGGTGAGCCGAGATCGCACCATTGTACTCCAGCCTGGGCAACAAGAGGGAAACTCCATCTCAGAAAAAAACTTGTAGGGTAACATTAGTGACATCAGTGGGGGAATGCAGATGACATATGATCAAGTTCAGTGAACTTTAAGATGGATGAGTAGAAATTATCAAAAGTGACAACAGAGAGAAAAATATTGAAGGAAAAAGAACAGAGGTAGAGGAACCTAAGAAAAAATGACAATTTAAAATGCTTGTCATTGAAGAAGGATAAACGAATGTGATGCTAAATAAAACTGAAGTAATTATAGCTGAAAACTCCCAAACTTTGGCAGATTACTAAAACCTGAAGATTTCAGAAGCTAAGCAAACTTCAATAGGGTGATTCCACATTACATTTTTTACAAAAAATATAAAAGCAGCCAGATAAAAATGAGACATAACTTCTAGTGGAACAGTGATTCAATAATGGCGGCTTTCTCATCAGAAACCATGGAGGCCAGAAAGAAGAGGCATGGCATCTTTCAAGTGCTGAGTGGAAAGAACTGCCGGTCTAGACTTCTACATTCAATAAGAATATCCTTCAGGGATAAAGGCACTCTCAGATGAAGGAAAACTAGGAATCTGCTGCCAGCTGGCCATCCTTAAAAATTACACAAGGAAGCTGTTAAAACAGAAAGAGAATGATATCAGAAGGAAACTTGGAGCATCAGAAATGAAGGAAAAGCAAAAGAAATAGTAGATGTATTAGAAAATAGAATATTCTCTTATACTTAAATTCTTCAAAGTATATTTTATATATACAAGGAAAAATATTAAAACATATAGACTATTGTCTATTTAAATTCTTAAAAATATGTTTGATATATAAAAGGAAAAAATACATAAAAGTGTCTGATTGAATTCTCCATGTATGTATAAGCAAGCTATGGAATAAAGTGGAGAGAGTAAAGGAATCTAAGATGTTAACAGCTATACATTCCAAATGAAATGGCAGAATACTCACTCTAAGCGATTGTGAAGAGTTGACTTGCTTTATCAGAAAAGTAAACTTCAGAACATAGAAAATTACCAGAGACAGAGTTACACTACATAATGAGAAATAGGGTAAACTTTCCAAGAAGATGTAAGAGTTCTAAATACATATACACCAAACAACAGAGATGAAGCAAAACCAGACAAAACTGAAAACAAATAGATATCTCCACAGTTAAAGTTGATGACTTCAACATGCACACCTCAGTAATATGTGAATCTACTAGGTAGAAAATCAACAAAGATATAGAAAAACTAGTCAGTGCCATGAACCAACCAGATTTAACTGATGTTTACAGAACATTCCACCTAAAAACAGCAGAAGGCACAAGTGCACATAGTTCTTTCATAACAAAAATATATTCTGGGTCATAAAACAAACTCCAAAGTTTAAATCATTTGAAATTAATCAAAGTGTCATCTCAGATCATAATGCAATGAAACTAGAAATCAATATCAGAAAGACAACAAAAAAAATAGCCAAATCCATGGAAGTTAAACAACATACCTTTAAATATGCCATGAACCACAGAGGAAGTCTCAAGGGAAATTAGAAAATATTTTGAAATGAGTAAAAATAAAAAATACGGTATAATGAAAATTGTAGAATTCAGCTAAAAGGCTGCTTAGAGAGAAATTTATAGCATTAAGTGTTTATATTAGAAAAGAAGAAAGACCTCAAATCACTAACCTAAGCTTCCACCTTTAGGACTGGAAAGCAAAGAGTAAAACAAACTTGAACTGAGCCAAATTAAGGAAATAATAAAGAGTAAAATTCAATGAAATTGAAAACCAAAAACAGATGAAATTAGTGAAATCAAATCTAATTCTTTGAAAATATTTGTAAAATGCATTCAAGACTACAAAGTAAAAAAAAAAAAAAAAAGACACAAATTACCAGTATCAGGAATTGAAAAGAAATGGGACTACAAGGCCTTCCAGAATAATCCGGGAGCACTAGAAACAACTCTATGGGAATAACTTCAACACTTAGACATAATGGACCAATTCTTCCAGAAACATAAACTATCAAAGCCTACCCAAGATGAAATAAATCATAAGAATAGTCTTATGACCATTAAAGTAACTGATTTAATAGTTTAAAAAAATGTTTTAAAAACGTACCCCAAAATCTGAAAAATAAACTTCCAGGCCTAAATATAGTTTCACTGGTTAATTGAATTAAATATTTAAAGATATTAGACTAATTCCATAGAATCTTTTCTAGAAAATGGAAGAAAAGGAAACGTATCCCAACTTATTTTGTGAGGCTGGCATCAACCTGATACCATAATCTGACAAGGAAAAAAAAAAACTACACAATATTCCATATGTATATACACACATACATATACACACACACACACACACACACACACACAGATATTCCATATATACACACACGGCTATATATATACACACACGGATATTCCATATATATATATATACACGGATATTCCATATATATATATTCCATATATACATATGTGTGTGTATATATATAGCCGTGTGTGTATGTATATCTGTGTGTGTATGTGTATATATATGGAATATATATATATGGAGTATCCGTGTTTGTGTGTGTATATATATCCGTGTATGTGTATATATATCCATGTGTATATATATACACACACATATATACATATGTCCATTTGTGTGTGTGTATATATACACAAATACAAACTATATTAACAAAGTGATTCCAGCAATATATAAAAAGTATAATACAAAGCACCACGTGGAATTTACACTAGAAATAAAGACTAGTTCAATACTCTGAAAATAATTAATGTAATTGACCATATTAATAACCTAAAGAAGGAAAGCTGCATGGTCATAGAAATTTAAACAGAAAAAACATTTGACAAACAGCGTCTATTCATGACAAAAACTCACAACAAACTAGGACCGAAGGGAACATCCTCAACCTAAAATTTGGCATCTAGGAAGATCTTATACGTAAGAGTATACTTAGTTGTGCAGTATTGAATGCTTTTCTTTTAAGCTTAGTGGCAAACTCAATATTCCTGTTAACCTAGTAGAAGTTCTGGTCAGTGGAAAAGGCAAGAAGAAATTAAAAAGTGTACAAATTGGAGAGGAAGACATAAAAGTGCCATTTGTGGAAGATATAACACTCTACATAAAAATCGCAAGAAATCTACAAAAAGTCTCCCAAAACTAATAAATGAAGTTAGTAAATCACAGGATACAAGATCATCACTCATTAATCAAGTGTATTTCTTTTTTAAAAAAAATTGATTTATTATCTTATAGTTGTGAAGGTCATAAGTTCAAAATGGGTCTTACTAGACTCCAGTCAGTGTGGCAGTGGAGCAGAATTCGTTCTAGAATGGATGCTTGAAGAGGTTCTGGAGGCTCAAAGAGAGAATTCATTGCTAAGCATTTTCTGCCTCTTAAAGCCACCCACATTCCCTGATCCATGACTACATGAGTCTGACCTCTGCTTCATTGTATAGTCTCCTTCTCTGCCTCTGATCTTACTGTTTTTCTTATATGGGCCTCAGTGATTACATTGGGCCCACCCAGATAATTCAAGATAATCTTCCCATCTCATGGTCTTCAACGTAATCATATCCTAAGTACCATTTGCCAAGTGATGTAAAGTACTCAGATTCCAGGGATTAGGACACAGACATCTTCAGGGACCATTATTCTGTCTACCACAAGTTGAAAGAGTTCTTTACATATTCTGATATTATGAATGCTAGAACCTGACAAGGTGTATGATTTGCAATTTTTTTCTCCCATTTTGTGGGTTGTTTTTTCATTTATTATATGTCCTTTGATGCACCAAAGGTTAGAATTTTCATAAAGCCTAATTTATCTATTTCTTCCTTTGGTGGCTTTGCTTTTGGTGTCATAACTATAAGAGTTTTATAGTACTATCTGTAACTTTTAGGTTTTTAATACCTTTTGAGTTAATTTTCCATATGGTGTAAGGCAACAATTTTGAGTTAATTTTCCATATGGTGTAAGGCAATAGTCCAATATCGTTCCAATGTCTCTGCATCATTAGTTGAAGAGACGATTTTTCTCCATTGAATTATTTTGGTACTCTAATCAAGTATATTTCTATACAGTAGAAATGCAGACTGGAAACCAGAAAATTTTAAAAACATAATTTAACATAACTCCAAAATTGAAGTATTTATGTATAAATGTAACAAAACATGTACAGTGTAAGTTTATAGAAAACTAAAAACTCTAATAAAATATATATAAAAAAAGAAATAGTCATACTGTCTTCAAGGAATAGAAGACCCAACACAGTAAACATGTCAACATGTAAATTCTCCATAAATGTATATATGGATTGTGTGTGTGTGGTGTGTGGTGTGGTGTGTGTGTGTGTGTGTATATATTTATATATATACCAATTTAAACCTTAGCAGAATTTTTGTAGATATGGGTAAGATATTTTACAATGTATTTGTAAAGGCAGAGGGACTAGCCTATGCAAATCAGTTTTGAAAAAGAAGTAGATGTCTACATATAAGAAATGAAATTTGACTTAAACACCTTAAACGAAAAACTCGGTAAAAGGCATGAACAAACACTTCACTAAAGAGGGTACAAGGATGAGAAATAGTCACATTAAAAGATGCTTAACATTCTTAGCTATTAGGGAAATGCAAATGAAAACCATGACATGATAGTGCTGCCCTCCTATTTTAACTTCAATAAAAATTGTTGACAAGATCAAGGAAAGTAACAGATGTGGAATAACTTGAAATTTTGTAAATTGCAGGTTGAAATACAAAATTGTACAATCACTGTGGGAAACAGTTTGGCAGTTTCTTATAAATGCTGATTTGTTCTAAAATATAACCCAGTGTCCATTTCTGGATATTCATGCTAGAGAGATGAAAATTTATTTCTACATAAAAGCCTGTACATTAATATTTATAGCGGCTTTACTAATAAGTGCTAAAACCTGAACACCATCCAAATGTCCTTAATGTGATGGATGGATACACAAACTGTGACACATCTAAACGATGGCATAATATTTATAAAAAATAATGAACTTTTAATATACGTTAAGAACTTGGACAAATATCAGAGGCATTACGCTCGGGAATGAAGCCACACGCAAAAGGTTGATACCATAGTATTCCATGTATATTCTATTCCCTCCAAACAAAAAGAATCCACTCGCACACAGAAAAGGACAAGGATGGAGAACTGATCAGTGGTTGGCGGCAGTTATGGGTAGGGAAGGGGCAGTGACAGAAGGAGGGTAGGGAAGGGGCAGTGACAGAAGGAGGGTAGGGAAGGGGCAGCGACAGAAGGAGGGTAGGGAAGGGGCAGTGACAGGAGGGTAGGGAAGGGGCAGTGACAGAAGGATAGCAGAAGGCAGTTTTGGGTGGGGGGTGATGGAACTGTTGTGTGTCCTGATGATGTTGATAGCTACACAAATATATACATGTGTCTAAAATTTATGGAATGTCATGCATGATACATCAATGGAAAAAGTTAATGTATGATATAAAAATGAAACTTAAAAGACACTATTTTCACTAGCATCAAAAACATTAAATGTCTAAGATAAATCTAACAAAAGAGCATATTATTCTATACAGTTAACTATAAACCATTAATGAGAGAATTAAAAGAGACCTAAATAAAGGTCAGCATATCTATATTTATGGTTTAGAAGACTCTGTATTGGAAACAAGACAATTATCCATAAACTGATCTGCAGAGTCAATGCTACTCCCTATCAAAATTTCAATGGTTTTTATTTTTTGTGAAAATTTACAACCTCATCCTAAATTGTATGTAATATGTACATGACTGAAAATGGCTAATGCACTTCTAAATAAAAAGAAGTTTGAAGAACTTCCTTCATTGGATATCAATGTTTATTGGAAAGCTACAATGAGAAGGATAGTGGTATTGAAACAGGGTACAGTAAAAGTCAGTGCAACTGATTAGAGTCTAGAACAAAGCCAAGCATATATACACATTAGGTTGGTGACAAGCATGGCAGGTGGAGCAGTGAGGAAACATAGTCCTGTGACTGAGTAGTGTTGGAGTCATTGGATGCTCATATGAGAAGAAAAGAAAACTTGTCCTCTACTTCACACAACACCCAACTGTAGTAGATTATAGATTTAAATATAAAAGGCAAGAGAATGAAACTTCTGAACATAAATAAGCAGGGCTATTTTCCTGACTTCAGAGATAGAATTTAATAGGATTTTAAAAGCACTATTCACATGAGTCTTTCCTGAGCAAGATGATGGAATAGGAAGCCCTGGACCCTCCTTCCACCCTGTGATCTCACCAATTCAGCAACAAAGCGTGGACAAATTTCCTGTGATATCAAGAATGTGGAAACTAGCTGAGAGGCTCCCGCACAAAACTACCCACATCAAAGTCAGTAGGGAAATTTAAGACACCCTCTTGCCATAATCCCTGCCCTTAACACTGTGCCTTATAATTGCAAGGAAATCCCCAGCTCCCAGATTTTCCTTGGGGAGGGAAAGAGATGGACTGTGCATCCAGAACCGCACTTTGCTGGGAGATAACCTGGAGGACGGGCTTCTGTCTAGCCTGTCTCAGAGTGCTGATGCACCTACATAATCTAGTCACCCGCAAGTCAGTGAAAACAGAGATGAGAGTTTGATCTAATGTGCAGCTAGTCGCACAGCCTTCCCTCCAGCTCAATGCAGACCAAATAGCTAAAAAACAAAGGAAAAAACAACAATAAAAACACACACACAAAAACCCAAATGTCAGTTTCTCCCTGGAAAGGGGAAAAAACTTAGACAAGGAATTCAATGATTCAGCATTTCTGGAGGCATCCTGAGGAACTGACTTATGTCTTGCTTGTTCTCAGAGCACTGATAGGACACAGTGTATTCTAGATGCCTGGGGCCTGCTTAAAATCCAGAAAACAGGTTGGACTAACACAAAAGGTCGGAGAGGCTCCCAAAATCTCTGCTTGGGCTGATTATAAGGGTCTTCTGTATGAGGCTAGTCTCTGAATATTGGGAGAGGTAGCTGTTTCATCTAATGTGCAGACAACACAGAGAGTCAAGGAAAATGAAGAAACAGGGTCATATTTCCCATACAGTGGAACACCAAGATGCTCACAAGGGTAAGGAGAACAACTAATGAATAAAGTGAGAATTTCAGCACACAGAAAATATAAAGTATCAAATAGACATTATAGAGCTGAAGAATAATAACTGAGCTGAGAAATTCAATGGAGGGGTTTAACAGCAGACTAGATCAAGCTGAAGATAGAATCAGTGAACATGAAGACGGGTCACTGGAGATTATCCAGTCATAGGAGCAAAAATAAGAATAAAAAAGAGTAAAGCTTCAAAGATTTAAAAGACATTATCAAGCAGATCATGGATTATGGGAATCCTGGAAGAAGAGAGAGAGAGAAAGACCAGAAAGCATATTCAAAGAAACAGTAGCTAATTTTTTTCTAAATCTGAAGATGGACATGGTCTAGATCCAGGAAACCCAAATGACACTAAATAAAATGAATCCCAAAAATCCATACTGAGATACATTATAATCAAATTGCCAAAAGTCAAAAAGCATTTTGAAAAGCAGCAAGAGAAAAGCAAGTTGTCACACACAAGGAAACCCCCGTAAAACTGAGTGGCGTTTCCAGCAGAATCCTTACAGGCCAAAAGGGATTCCGATGATATATTCAGAGTACTAAAAGAACTGGAAACCAAGAATTCTACGCCTGGCAAAACTGCCCTTTAAAAATGAGGGGGAGGTAAAGATGTTCAAAAGCTGAGAAAGCTCATCACTACTAGGCCTGCCTTACAGGAAATGTTAATACCTTCAAGATGAAACCAAAGGACACTAAACAGCAACATTATAACATAAGAAAGTAAAAAAATCTCATTAGTATAAGTAAATATATAGACAAATATAGACTATTATTGTAATAATGGTGAGTAAATCACTTTTAATTCTAGTCTAAAAGTTAAAAAAGTATAAAATAACTATAACTAAAATTATGTTAATGGGTGCACAATATAAATGGATGTAATGGACTCACTTCATATTTAAAGACATACATATAGGCTAAGAATGAAGAATGGAAAAAAAAAAAAAAACTCCATGCAAATGGCAACCAAAAGAGAGGAGGGGTGGCTACCTTTATATCAAGCAAAATAGGCTAATTCAAAAATGGCTGCAAGACGCAAAGATGGCCGTGATGTAACGATAAAAGAGTCAATTCATCAGAAATGTGTAATATATACACCCAACATCAGAGCACCAAAATACATGAAGCAAACATTGATGGAACTGAAGGGAGACACCAATAGAAATACATAATAATAAGAGACTTCAGCACCCCATTTTCAATACTGGATAGACCAACCAGACACAATCAGCAAAGGAATAGTAGACTTGAACACTGTAAATCAAATGGACCTAACACAAATGTACAGAACGTTCCACCCAACAGCAGCAGAATCTACATTTTTCTTGGGTGCACATAAAATATTCCCCAGGATAGATCACATGTTAGATCACAAAGCAAGTCTCAACAAATTTAAGAAGAATGAAATCATACCAAATATATTTTCAACCATAATGAAATGAAGTGATATCAGTAGCAGAAAGAAAATGTAAAATCAGGCCGGGCACGGTGGCTTAAGCCTGTAATCCCAGCACTTTGGGAGGCCGAGATGGGCGGATCACGAGGTCAGGAGATCGAGACCATCCTGGCTAACACGATGAAACCTCATCTCTACTAAAAAATACAAAAAAACTAGCCGGGCGAGGTGGCGGCGCCTGTAGTCGCAGCTACTCGGGAGGCTGAGGCAGGAGAATGGCCTGAACCCGGGAGGCGGAGCTTGCAGTGAGCTGAGATCCAGCCACTGCACTCCGGCCTGGGAGATAGAGCAAAACTCTGTCTCAAAAAAAAAAAGAAAAAGAAAAAGAAAATGTAAAATCATAAATATATTAAAATGAATAATTTTGAACAACCAATAGGTCAAAAATACCTTGAGACCAATGAAAATGAAAGTATAACATACCAATACTTATGGGATATGGGGAAAGCAATACTGTGAGGGAAGTTTATAGTAATAAACAAATAAACACCTGCATTAAAAAGGAAGAAATATCTGAAGTAAACAACCTAACTTTACATCTCAAGGCACTAGAAGAAGAACAAACTAGGCCCAAAAATAGTAGAAGGAAGGAAATAAAGATGAGAGGATAAATAAACAAAGAATAGAAAAACAATGGGAAAAATCCACAAAACTAAGAGTGTTTTAAAAAGATAAACAAAATTGGCAAACCTTTAGCTAGACTAAGAAAAGAAAGAAAAAAGAAGTTCAAATAATGAAAATCAGAAATAGATAAGTGGGATTACATCAAACTAAAAAGCTTTTGCACAACGAAGGAAATGATCAACAGAGTGAAAAGGCAACCTTTAGTGATGTCCTACAATTTAATACATACGATATTAATAAACTGATTTAAAAATGGGCTAACGACTTGACTATACATTTCTCCCAAGAAGACATACACATCGCCAACAGGTATATGAAA
Source organism: Chlorocebus sabaeus (assembly GCF_047675955.1). NCBI lineage: Eukaryota > Metazoa > Chordata > Mammalia > Primates > Cercopithecidae > Chlorocebus > Chlorocebus sabaeus. The sequence goes on along the minus strand of NC_132929.1, from coordinate 1,428,479 downwards.
AGATGTTCAACGTCACTAATTATCAGGGAAATGCAAATCAAGACCGCAAGGAGTTATCGCTTCACATCTTACAATGGCTATTATCAAAAATTCAGAAGTCAGCAAGGGTTGGCAAGGATTTGGAGGAATTGGAGCCCTTGTACACCATTGGGGGAATGCAGAATAATACAGCCACTGTGGAAACCAGTATGGAGATTCCTCAAAAGTTAAAAATAGAACTACCGTATAATCCAGCAATTCCAGCTTTGGGTATTTATCCAGAAGCACTGAAATGAGGGTCTTTCAAAGATATCTTAGCACTCCAGTGGTTGTGGCACCAGTAGGAATAACCAAGATATGAAAACAACGTAATGTCCATTGGCACATGGCTAAAGAGAATGTGGTATATACATTCAATGGAATTATTTAACCTTTAAAAAAGAAGAAAATTCTGCACTATGTGACAACACAGTGAGCCTTAAGAACATCATCTAAATGAAATAACACAGTCACAGAAAAATAGTTATAGCATGATTCCACTTATATGAGTTATTGAAAATAATTAAACTCATGTAATCAGAGAGTACAATGGTTGTTGCCAGGGACTGCAGGGAGGGAGAAATGGAAAATTTCTAATCAATGAGCATAACGTCTCAATTATAAAAGATGAATAAGTTCTATAGCTCTACTGTACAACACTGTCATTGTATTTAACAGCACTTAAAAAGTGTATCATACGCTTAAAATTTGTTAAGACAGTAGACCTCATGTTAAGTGTACTTACCACAGTAAAATAAAATTTTTCAAAACCACTACCTATAAAGTGAATGAGTGAGAAATTGGATGTTAAAATCAATAGTCTTATTTTAAAAAGAATTAAAAGGGATAAAAGCAAACTACAAGGTGAAGTTATGTGCAACATCTGTAAGTGATAACAGATTAGCATGTCATTGAGACCTTTCTTTTAGTGAACTACTTCAAACTTGTGCTGAGTGTTTACTTTAGAGTGTCTAGATAAATCATAGGTTAAATAATTTAATGCCTTTAGCAATCAGATAAGCCAGAACTCTCTTGAGAGGGACAAAATCTACATATTAAATACAGAACTACAAATCTGGCAGACTCATTGCAGTTTTCGAAATGTATGATCTTTCATGTATATGTAACCATTGCAATAGAAGGTCCTGGTGCAAAATATAGTGATGTGTTTGGAGACACTTTAGAAAAAGGTATTATATAGACATATTCCCGTTACCATGAATGTTGGGTAATTGGACCTTGGCAAATTGGACCCTGAACACTTAAGAATTTTCTTCAAAGGCATTCTTCCTCTTATGGTGACAGATACAAGCAACATTATTTTTATTCACAGTATGAATACCCTATGAAATATTGCACTTTAAAATAATTTTGGTAATACCATTTTTATAAGATGCATTCATTATACAACTGTTCACTTTGCAAATAATTAAAATGTTCTTAGATTTATGTACTGATTTCCTATGAAGTCTATATGTAGCTTATACAAGTATACATTTACTTCTGTTTTTTGATGTTCATTTCTCCTTTTGTAGCTCAGGCTACTTTATATCTTTGAAAATATCCATCTTTTGGTCTTTGTAGATGCAACATTCCACATTATTAACATAACCTGGGAAGAGTTCTTTTTGTAAGCGTTTGTCTGATACATCTTGACAACTCTGAATGCTATTTTCCTTCTATTGTACTTATAAATTTCATTTCCTTATTCTGCTTTATAATTAAATACTATTTCAGCAAACATAAAAAATGCAAAAATGGTTAAACTGTCTTCAAGTTGAAAAGAAAGTGCATCTTTCTTGACACCACCTTTGGATAGAAAATTGGGAAATCACAAAGACTACCTCTCAAGGTCATTGGTCAGATTAAAGAAATAATACCTGTCAAATAATATAGTAACTGCACAATAAATGTGAACTGCCCATGATTTAAAGTGTTGAAGATGGTAGTGCAATAGTATACTCTATGCTTTTAACTTATGAACATTTTTTTATGTGGGAGAAATTCCCCTGAATGATGAGGAATTTGGTTCATTTTAGGTGGATGGAGTTTCCAGCATGCTGTTCAATTTCTATCAAGGCTATGGCTGTGAAACTAAGAGTGTGGTTTCATTAAATGGTGCTTTTAATCTGCATTAGTTTATGTGAGAAAGTGGTGGATTTTGTTTTTTCTTTTTTCATTCCAGTTTCCTTTTGGTTTCCAAATTAAATGCCCTTCTTAAATATTTGCAGAGAGTCTGAAAATTTTAGTGAGAGGAAGATTAACAAAGTCTCAGCAGTGTCTTGTGAGGTTACGAAGTACTGTCTATCGTCTGTACAGAAAAACCTTCTCACTTTTGCTAAGCCTAATCCCTGAATTTATGGTTTGCACTGCTTTGATTTATTTGTCTTTCTAGGTCAGAGGTGTTGAATTCTGGTGCCCTTTGGACCCCCTGCCCATCTTTATAGTAATTTTCCTGGCCTCTCCTTGTGTATTTCCACCCCTTCTCCTTTCAGTCCATGCCAGCTCGCATTTCTTCTATGTTTCTGTCCTCTTAGCCTGGCATGGCAACTCTGACTTCTCCACCCTCTCCATGGTGACCTCCCGAGGGTGCCATCTCCTGTAAGTCTTGCAGCGAGTTGGCACTGCCCCCCAATTCCATGGCAGGGACTGCTGGGAAGAAACATCAACGGCATCTCCTCTGATGACCAGCTCAAGCTAATCCTGTTTATTTTTACCAATGTAGTCATGGCCTGCTAGTATGCAAGCCTGGGAACCCGCTGCTGCCATTTCCTGTGATGGCCACTGTTTCTCTTTATCTCAGTTTCTTCTTCATCAGCCAGACTCTGCCAGACTTCCTTCAGAGAGGCTTTGTGTTTGGGAGGCCTCGCTAGGAGGCCCATCCTCACTCATCTTTGGAGAACTGGCAGCTGTCACAAGGCAAGGCGAAGAATGTTCAGTCTAAATATTTTTTAAAAAGAACATTTCAGTCTGAGGGTAAAACGTGATTTGGCAATGTGATTTCACTTGGGATGGTCACCGACTGTGACCAACTTCACGCTGGTGAAGCATTTAGAATGACTTAAATCATTTTCTAATGGAAAAACCAAACCTTTTGGAGCTAAAAAAATTAAAAAGTGATTAAGAGGTTTTTTTCAAGAAATCCCTGATAGGGCATCATTTTCCTGATTTAGACCCTGCAAGCAAGAAAGGCTTGAAAAGACCTCTGCACATCCATGGAAGGACCAAGACCTCTGCACATCCATAGAGAGACCTCTGCACATCCATGGAGAGACCTCTGCACATCCATGGAAGGACCAAGACCTCTGCACATCCATGGAGAGACCTCTGCACATCCATGGAGAGACCTCTGCACATCCATGGAAGGACCAAGACCTCTGCACATCCATGGAAGCACCAAGACCTCTGCACATCCATAGAGAGACCTCTGCACATCCATGGAGAGACCTCTGCGCATCCATGGAAGGACCAAGACCTCTGCACATCCATGGAGAGACCTCTGCACATCCATGGAGAGACCTCTGCACATCCATGGAAGGACCAAGACCTCTGCACATCCATGGAAGGACCAAGACCTCTGCACATCCATGGAAGGACCAAGACCTCTGCACATCCATGGAAGGACCAAGACCTCTGCACATCCATAGAGAGACGTCTGCACATCCGTGGAAAGACCTCTGCACACCCATAGAGAGACCTCTGCACATCCATGGAGAGACCTCTGCACATCCATGGAGAGACCTCTGCACATCCATGGAGAGACCTCTGCACATCCATGGAAGGACCAAGACCTCTGCACATCCATGGAAAGACGTCTGCACATCCATGGAGAGACCTCTGCACATCCATGAAAGGACCTCTGCACATCCATGGAAAGACCTCTGCACATCCATGGAAGGACCTCTGCACATCCGTGGAGAGACCTCTGCACATCCTTAGCTCACGCAGTTTAAATCGGCCACTGTTAACACATCCTGCAAGACAGCAAACACTCACTGCGTTCAAAACACGAAGCACTCTCAAGTGTGGAATTCTGAGCTTTTGCCATTGTTGATAGGATAAAGAACCCATGCCCATTCTTCAAGGCTACAAAAGCCCTAAATTACTTACAATACAAACCGTGCTCCCGTCAAGCAGCTGCTACAGCTTCCCTTACGGAGTATTAGAGTAAACCAGCCCCGTTCTAATGCTCTCATGATTCCCTTCTGGGTGGCAGTGCACACTATGAGCACTCTGGAAGGGCACTCAAAGCAGGAGCTCCTGGGAGCCTGTGTGTTTAAATATTAAAATATAACCCAGTGTGGAATTGGAATCATTTTCTTCAGGCACAGGAGAGCCACATCTTTTTTTTTTCTCCTTCCACTATTACCTTTATAAGGCCTTGTGTAAAACTGTGTCCCAAAGAGGAGATTTACTTCTTTAACCTCATCAGTAATAGTCACCATTAATACAAAGGGTCCCCTCAGATGGGACTTGCACCTGCCGGGAAGGTGGGGCAAAGACTGAGTCCCACCTCCTTCCAGTAGAGCTACCTTGGGACACCGTGTGATTATTACTCTGAATCACTAAGGGGAGGCCTGGGTCCAGCAGCTAAAACATCTGCTTCTGAGACAGTCAGAAATTCCACCCCATCCCTGGCTCACATCCTGAGCCGACTGTGCCCAGGGAATGTTGTGGATCCTCAAGTCAGGTTTTGAATCAGTGCATTTACTGTGTTTTTTGTTGTTGTTGTTGTTATTTTTTTATTTTTTTTTAAATTTTTAATCCTGGAGGATATTCAAATGTTTCCAATATGTCCTCTTCACACTGTTTCTAGCTGTGGATCCCAGAAGAGCAGTTCCAGGAATGGGGGCTAGTACTAAGGGCAGAGCTCCGCCTCCTACCTCCCTCCTCCTCTCTGGGGGTCTGAGGGTCCAAGGCTAGCCTCTCACTATTGCTGAATGCAGTCGTTAGAAACCACTGGACCAGAGCACAGAAGCGTGGTGACCAGGACCTGGGAACAGAGGGAATGAGGAGGTGTTGGTCAGTGGTCCAGACTTGCAGTTCAGCTCTACAGGTCTAACGTACAGCAGGGAGCCTGTGGATAATACCGTATTGTGTACTGGAAATCTGCTAACAATATTGTATACTTATAACTGGCTAAGAAGGTGGATCATAAATGTTCTCACCACCAAAAAAAAAAAAAAAAGGTGACTGTGAGGCGATGGATGTGTTAATTAGCTTGTACACAAATGTCAAATCACATCATACACCTTGAACATAGAGAATTTTTATTTGTCAGTTATAGCTCAATAAGGCCAGGGGGGAAAATATGTCTGAAACCAACCTGCGGTCCAGTGAGCCTCGGTCACTGCTCTCTTGATGATGTGGACGGATAACGCTGCTTAGTTCCTATCTGTAGAATGGGGATATATTCATATTGTTGTGAACATCGGGTAGAGTGGGGATATGTCAATTATTTGGAATGTGGACTGACTCCTAGTAATTTGTAATAAGTGCAAGTTATTACCCACACAGGCCACTGCTGGCCGGCACTGTGGCGGGGCAGGCTCTGTGCAGAATATGCAGATAATTGTGATATGGCGGTTGAAGACATAGAGTGTTAACGTAAGGAGAAAAAATAATGAGTAATGTACCACGAGGAGGGGCAGGCTGTCGGCAGATGTGCCAGTGCCACGGGAAGATGGGAGCCAGAAGGGCGGAGAGGACTGGAGGAGGCTGGATAAGAGGGCGTCCAGGTGTGGGCAGAGCACCAACGGCACGGGGAGAAGGGAGGTCTGTGCCGGGATATTGCGCCAGTGCATGCAGCACGGGGGTGCAGTAACGGGTTGGTTTGTGAGCAATCACGATGCACAGAGCCTTGAGTTTCATGCAAATAATATTAACCCTAATTCTGTAGGCTCTGGGTAGCCATGGTACATTTTTGAGTAACAGTAGTAGTTGGAGATACAGCATCTGATGGGATGCGAATCTGAAAGCAGGCAGTGGGCCGGGGAGGGCAGAGGGAGAACTGCTACGCAAGAAAGGAAACTGAGATAAGGCTGGATGTCTACAGCAACGTGCGAGGGGCACCCGCTTCCACTGGGGGTCCTGGCCCAGCTCTGCCAGCATCACCCCGTCCCCAGGGCCTCCTAGCCAGAGGCGAACTTATCGCAGAGCCTGTAAAGGTTAAGCCCGAGGACCCCTCACTAACAGAAGCCTTCTCCCAGGTCTTGGGGGAGGTCGTAGCTGTGTGTTCACTTGGTCTTTTACTGCCTGTGATATTTACAAGTGCAAGATGTTTTATACAAGGCTGCTGTCTTTCTCTCCTCTGATGTCCCTTGTCACCCGCTCCTTTTATTAAGGGCAGGTGATTATCACCTGGCTTAAGGGGACGATTTCCAAACAAGGTTGGTGGAATATGGTGCACGGAGACTTCTGTCTAGGATGAAGTCCACCCCAATGTTATTGTTCTCAAAGGTCCGGGGCTCCAGAGGTGCGGGTGGCATGAAGGAGAAACCTGGAGCTCACGGCTCGTGTATGGGAGCCCCAAACTTTACACGAAAGCAGCCTGAGGCTTTTTCCACGCGGCAGAATCCTAAACATGCAGGTCCTATTTCCAATAATGCTACAAGTTTAAGTAAACATCTAAAAACTGTTTATAATGTAATTCTGCTTCCCCATGCTGGAGGAAATAAATACATTCTGAGCCTTGCTCCTAGAAAATAATGTTATTAAATCGTTGTCATGGAAAGTCGTGATCAAAGAGCTTGCAGCCAAAAGGTGCAGGGCAGGTGAGTGTGATAAAGGAGGGCCAGTGATCAGATTAATAAAAATAAGATCTATTCCTTTTAGATGTGATTTTTGTGGTATTTGCAGTTTTAAAATATTTATGACATTTTTCTCATTAGAAACAAATATTGGTTTCTTCATAATTCATATTAATTTATATTAACATTATAATTTTGCATTCTTTTCCTAAAAAGGGCCTGGGTTGCATTAACATCAGGTGACTGACATGGCCTCCTTAGGGGAGCCACGTGCCCCTCTGTGGCATCAGGGCGTCACTCCCCGCTGTGCTTCCCCGGGCCTGTCACTGACCCTTCACAACCTGCCCTGCTTGGAGCAGCCTTGGTCCTCTGGGCTCTGATGTGGCTCTCTGACTGCTGCACCCCTCACCTTTCCCACTTCAGCCTGGTGGTCTGGGGACCAGATCTCGCCCGGCCAACACAGAGCTCCCGTCTTGCCAACAGGGCCTCCTTGTCTGCAGGTGTCTGCTCTCCCCTGGTGCGGGGCCTTCCCAGAGCACACCAGACCCCACGGTGTACCTGTCCTCAGGGGCGGCAGTCTTTATATAAATCTAGCACAGTGCCCCACAGAGGACTCTTAATAAGGGAGGCGCCTGGGCTAAGCTGGGGAGAATGCTCGACCAGGCGGCCAGACCTTGGGAAAACCCTTGTGCCTGTGAAGCAGGGACAGGGCCCCAGGGAGAGAGGGAGGCCCACTGTCAAAACCATGTTTCCCAGGACAAATCCGCATAAATAACACATGCAAGAAACGAAAAAACATGTATTTGAGTTATACTTCCATACCTGAGAAGGAAGAAATCAAAATCGTTTTACTCTAATCACTGCATTATACATTGTTAGAGAAGAAATCTGAACAACCTTAAATTGGCAAGGGCCTATTACTACCACTTTGTAAAGAAAACAGCCAGTGGCTTCTTTTCCTGATTTGTTTATCTAACTCAGGCTAACGAGCTGAGGCCCAATGGGGGAAAGAGGCTGTGTCCCCAGCAAGTGTCTCCTGCAACCAGAATCTCAAGGGTCCCATCCTGCGATAATCTCCTTTTTTTCATTTGGCCCTCTTCTTTAATAAAGGAAGGGGCAAAAGTGTGAGGAAATAATTTCCAATTTTTCTAGAAGCTACAGATGGATATTGTGAAGAAGCATAATTTTTCTTCTGTTTTGTCAAAATGCTCCGCGTGTCGCAGTAATTCATGGCTTATTTGGGAATTATTGAGCTCTGTAGTGACTGAAACAAATCATGAACTTGGGCTGTTCAAACCTGATGGTTGACATTGGAGGGTCCACACGAGTTTCATCCATTAGTATTTCGACACATTACTTTCATAGCATTAAGGAATTATATAGAATCTTTATTTTCAGATAGACATTGTAAGAATTTTTTTTCTTTGCAAAAAGGAAGGATGATTAATGCCATTACAAACAAAGTTTATGAGAGAAATAAAAATATTTCTCTGTGGGTGGGAAGTGTTTCTTCAACATTCAGTCAAATGTAGACACAATAAAACATCCACACCATGCACAGCCTCACTCTGCCTTAAAGTGGCATTCATGGCAGGATTTCAGAATGAAGAAGAGCTTGCACCCCGAACACTGTAGGACACTCCCCTCTGCTACAGGAAAGAGCACGGCCGTGTGTGGGATGGGGCTGAGGATTCCCGCCTCGCTCCACAAGCTCCCACCTCATGAATGGTTCTCGAATACGTCATGCAGAATTCAGACCTATGAAAGTCCTTCCAATAATGGAAGATGGGACATAGGAAGAAGTCATCCCATCATGTTCTTCTTGCAGAAGTAAGATGGAGAAATGAGAAAAAAATGGAAAATTAGTTTCAAGAGGGAAAGGCTAACTCTAGGCAGGGATACGGAAATGTAAAATTTCAGAGTCGGAAGGTTCCTTACATTTGATCGAATCTGACACTTGCATTGTACGTATGAGGAGACTGAGGCTAAGGAAGGTAAAGCGTGTCACACAGTTTGTGAACAAGGTGAATGTGGAGGACACTTCTGCACTGACATTCTTCCACATGTCCTGAATCTTAACACCCAGACTCAGCTGCTGCGGTCCCTCTCAGTCGCATCCAGGGAAGTGGATTTGGGCAGCGAGTTTAGAATAATTGGTACTTAGTAGCTGTGTGACTGGATGAAGGTTACTCAATGTCTTAGGCCTCAGTTTACCCTTGGAAGGAAGGGTGGTCGTTGTCTCTGTCAGGAACCCAGGCGCCTGTGCCTCCTGGGAGGGACGCTGGAACCTGCCTTCCATCCAGGCCTGTGCTGTCCCGATCTCAAACTACATCTTAAAGTGCTTTATGGGGAAGGGGCACCAAATGCGCCTTCATGGGGATGGAGAGAGAAGATAAAGAGAAAAAGGGCAAACAAGAGGGCCCCGTTTGCCGGTCACTCTCTGTCTTACCTTGTGTATAGAATGAAAAGGCCCATTCAGAAATTATTAGTGGAGGGTCTGGTAATTCAAAATGCTTTTGATATATTGAGTAATGTTGGCAAAATTCTTCAAGTTTTCTGAGTTTCAGTTTCTCTGTTATACTTAGGTTAAACAAGCAAAAAGCTTTGAACAATTTCAGATTCTTTCCAAAATTCCGATGGGGCTTTTATAGAGCATATTGGTTACTCTGACATTATTGATCACATTGGCGGGCCCTGGATGTGCTTGGGAGAACATTTTCATCCTTCTCTTCTCATTCCTTAATCCAGTAAACCTGTGTTCAAAGAAAGAAGAAAGTAAAACTTAAAAATGCCCATATATGCCTCCCTGACCATTCTCACATACTGAATTTTAGTTACAGTATTGAATATGTTCTCTGTGCCAATATAGCCTGTTACACATTTTAGTCAGAAATCATCGTTAAGCCCAAATCCCACCAGGATGGAGGGAAGGCGGCTGTCAGCTCACAGTCTGTTCTGCAGGGATGCCTTTGAACTTGCTGCTTCACCATCTATATGCCTGGCCCACGTTACACCTCACTGAGGTCTTGGCTTCTGTATGACCTTCCCATGTCCCCAGCACCTGCACACCTCAGCACCCTTTCCCGCCTTCCCCACTCTCAGTCTGGATGGGCTCCTCTGACAAACTGCTCTGGATGCTTCTCACCCAGGGCCCGTGGTTCACGTGAGTCAGCAGAGCTCTGCTCCACATGGTCCCTCAGGGCCTGAATGGGTGAGCAGGTCCCACATGAGCTCTTCCAGGGCCCTCCTGGGAGTGGCACACACCACTCTGCCTGTGTTTCACCTTCTCATGAGGTGGCCACACCCAGCCCCAAATGGGAACAGCCCTATCACACACCGGCAAGCAGGGAAGCTGGGGTATTTGGCAAACAGCACCAATGACTGTCATGATCTGTATCTAGCCGCTGAATATTAGCTTATCTCTTTCTCATCAGGGAAAAATACATTCTCCCGTCTTCAAGGGAGGCAACTCAAAAGGTCAGCCTTGTCCTGGCCCAAGGTCAAGGTTGTGTATCCATGTATATATACCTGTCCTGGGAGAGACATCAAGTCTGGATGTGGTTTTCTTTGATACACTGACCTGTCAACGAAGAAACCGATCTGACCTCCCTCCCGCTCCAAACACGCAGTGTGTGTTCTGAGGTGGAAAGGGCCAGCCTGAGTCCCCACTGGGCACATCCTGATGGGCTGGGTTCCCAGAGGTGAGGTTTTTCTTAGATTCAGCTCTAATTCTTTCCCTAGGGTGGGGCCCCTGAGGTATGTTTTCTCTCAGACTCTTGCCTCCATTGTCTGGGAGTGTATTCTTTTTCCATTAACCATTTTTGCCGTGGTAAGGTGGGCATTGGATAATACACCTGCTTTGGGGTCCAAGCAGAGGCTGCCGTCTGCCCATGGAAGACAGGCAGGCAGCAGTACCATTCAATCTCAAGTAGTCATTTTTCTTCCTGACTTGTGGTTCCTTTGGCAGAACTTCCTTAAAATTGAGCCAACTTTCTACCTGAGGCCAGCTTCACGTGTGCACAGCCGCATCTGAGTTCTTTTCTCCGGGCAATGCCAAGAGCTGCTGTGCATCTTTGCTTCTGCAGGCCAGTGCCACTCCCTCTCCCTGGCTTTACTCTGGCCCTTTCTCTCTGAAGTACAGGTATCTGGGCCCTACAGCCTTCAGTGGAAGGGCCACACCTTAGTTTCTTTTCCGTGAGCCATATTTGCATAGTTAAAGACATTACAGGGTGGCAGCCTAATCCATTTAGAGGCTTTAGCAGTGGGGGTGATTATTTCTGCCACGTTGTTTCAGCAGGCGTTGGCACTGCAAGCTGTGCTCCATGTTCTGCTGTAGAGATCAGGACGAGAGGCACTTGCCTCTCCCAGCCCCGCCAGACCTCAAGTGTGCTGTGTCTGTCTTTCCTCTTTTATAACAGCTTTCAAATCACCGGGTTCTTTTGGAGATAATTTCCTTCCTGTGGTAACTTACCAAGCACAGAGAATAGCACTCAGTGCATTCTAATAACCATTCCTTTTCCAACCTCTGCCCAGAGAGCTACCCGCTCCTTAGACGGGTTCTGTCTCATTAGAGGTTTCACCCATGCGAGGCACCGGGCGTCTGGCCTCCAGTCCCACATTCCTGAGCCCTAAGGATCAATGCTACCCGCTTTCGTTTCGTTTCACCACTCTTTGAACCCCATTTTTGTATCAGTCAGCACATGCTAGGTCGTATGACAGAAGCACACATGCACACACTCACACACACGCTAACACACACGCCTTCACTGTGTGGCTCTGGGTTCAGAGTCTGTCAGCGAGAGGCAGGCCACATTTTGGAAGGCGGGAACGAGGCTGAGGCCATTCGTCCCCAAGGGCACATTCAGACAGACACATGGACTTGGGAGGGTCCATCTGGTTGCTGAGATGCCACGCATGACCTGCCATGGCTGCTGAGCCTCAAGAGGCTTCTGGAAAAGCTCACCAAGAACCTGCTCCCAGCTGCTGCTTTCCTGCCGTTTGCTCCCCCAACTGCGCAAATGCTTACGCAAGACTCACATCGCCTGTTCCATAATTCCCTCTGTGCTGGATGCCTGGATACCTTTTGTTTCCTCTAACTTGAATCCTTAGTAATGCACCAGCCTTATTTTTGTGTGTGGCGTGAATGACCACCAGCCTATTTATTTAAGGCCTGTCTTCCCTGAATAGAATATAAACTCTAGGAGGGAGGGGGGTTTCTTGTTGGCACAGTGCTGGGTCTTCCTTGGTTTGAAAAGTGTGGCATACTCAGAGAAGCAAGGAAATGATGAATGAATGCATTAGTTAATGAAAGACCAGTTGAATTATAAACCTGAAATTGAATTGCCTATCACAGAAAGATTCTAAAATGGGAAACTCAATGGAAATGGTAAATATGGGATTTGTTGAGAATCACAAAATTCAGACTCTGCAAAAGTGATACATTTATAATATCTAATGCATAACAAAAATTATGAAAGGTATAAAAATCCCTTACAATCAGCCTCTGCATCCCTCTTACCATGAACCTAAAATAATTCTTTAAACTGTGATGAGGGGAGTGGCCTCTGAGGCAGCCCAGTCTACAGGCACTTCTTCGAGACTCCTAGAGTGCCCCTAGGATAGAATCAGCCCTAACTGTTTGATGGCTGCAGTAAAGTCTTACTGGGCACCGTGAACACTGCAGTGGCTTCAACCCTGGGCCTTTGCCTCTGTAATTTGTACCTCTTCAGCCTGCACTTGGAATCAGCACTTGGCTTGGGTGGCTGTCCTCTCTACAGTTCTTGGTTGTATTTTATTTCTTACTTTTCTTTTTGTTTTGCTTTTTGTTGTTTGAGAAGACTCAAGTACAAATAGTCATAACTATTATATGACCGAATATGCATGGATCACTTGCTCTCTGCCAGGCACTAACGGTGCTCATTTAATCACTTCCTTTTATCTTCATAACACCTTGAGGAGGTGGACACTATTGTGTCCCCCACTTTATAGATCAGAGAATCGAGGCTCCAGTAGGTCCTGCTTCCTGTCAGGGCTTGGACTTGTGAGCCTAGAGTTTGCCTCCACACCCTGAAACAGATTCTACTGTCTCCCTTAGCTTTTCTTCACACTTCATATATTTATTGCAACTTCAGATTTCCCTGATGTCACATGATGTTACTATACTGTTGATGAATAATGTTGGTCATCATTCACTGAGTGCTTGCCATGTTGGAGCAGTCTCTATCAGAAAGAGAACTGGGGAGGTGAAGATGTCAACATGGAGAGAACACAGAATGTTTGACAAAGAGAACAAATTATACAGAACATTTATTAATAGAACTGCCTTGCCTCTCCTTCTGCTCTGTTTCAGGAATACCAAATTGACATATTTTTTGCTCAGACCTGGACAGATAGTCGCCTTCGATTCAATAGCACAATGAAAATTCTCACTCTGAACAGCAACATGGTGGGGTTGATCTGGATCCCAGACACCATCTTCCGCAATTCTAAAACCGCAGAGGCCCACTGGATCACCACCCCCAACCAGCTCCTCCGGATTTGGAATGACGGGAAAATCCTTTATACTTTGAGGTAAGACGCTGCGTGGATCTCCGATTACTCCTGGTTTAAAATGGGATCCTTAATTTGAATCGTTGTAGGAATGAGACCCGATTTTCGTCTCTAAGTCTATTCTCTTTCACGTGAGACATGCTACAGCATCCTGAGAAAGTTGGCCCTCATGCCACATGTGTAAAAATAAAAGCATACAGGTGATCCACAGAGAATATAAGCTCATTTTTTCAGAATCCATTTCTGCTGGAAGTAGGCTGTGAAGGTTATTCTTAATAGATTTACACTGTGGGTCCCCTCACCTAGGAAAAGACAGATGTCGGCGCACTAAACAAATGCAGTTTGAGTGAATCTGAGACCACAGGGAAGATGGGGAGAGTAGGCCCCTTTCCCAGGCATATCCATGAGGGAAGGAGCAGCTCCCCTGGAGTGTGTCCTCCTAGAGGCAGGGAAGTCTTCGAAGAAACCCGGAGAGGTAAGGGAAACTGAACTTCCAAGAAGGAAACTGACTCACCCACAGTCACCACTGGGAGCCTGTCTCCCAGGTCTTTCTGCTGGGATGGTCAGAGTCTAACTGAACACACAGCAACAGCACTAGCAATGACGGGCCCTCCACCCTCCTGTCTGCTCGCCCAGCACAGGGACTGGACGGTCCCTCCAGCAGTGTCCTTTGAGCGGTTGGTGCTGCCCCAGAGGGCACTGCACTCCCTTCTTCCTGATGGCTCAGAAGCCCTGGGTGCAGCTAGCCTTTGCTCTCACGGGCTCGCTCTCACTGCCCCAGGGCACAGGGCTGCTTCCTCCACCTGCTCTGTGGCTACATCTTCCCGCTCTGCTCTTTCTGCCTCAGGGCTTGACCCTGTCACTTTCCTCTCCTTACCCATCCTTACTGGCTTAGCTCATCCATCCTGAGAATGAAAGCCGTGTGTGTACTGAGATTTCCACAAGGAGAAATCTGATTCCTAACATTAAATAAATGTCCACAGCACACACATAGGCCCAGATGGACTTTAAAATAAGCAGACGGTGAGAGAGTGTTAAAATTTCAGGGAAATCCTCATTTTGCCAGGGAGGGAACAATTACAGCAAAAAAAAAAAAAAAAAAAAAAAAACAAAGCCACAGCTGGGAACTGTGTGGATGAAATACATTGGGAGCTGGGGTTTGTAGAAGTTGTCTCCTCATCAGTTGTACAGCCATACACCGGAGACTCTGACATGACATAAAGCCTCAGCAAGCCGGGGCCAAGACCCAGCCAGTTCTGGGACCCCGTGTAGACACTGAAGTATGAGGCTACTGCCCTGGGAGGAGGCAGGGCCCCCATTTGGCGGAGCCACCACCTGCCTAGTGAACTATGGGGCAGTTGTCCAAACAGGAAATCCCCCCCGATGCGTGCATTAATTTGGCATAATAGCTGTTTAGATAAACACACCAGTTTCTAAATGGAGGAAGGATTTAATTCAAACAGATTGACAACAACAACTTATAAAACAACAGTTGGTTTTGTCTCCTCTCTGACTTGGCGTGTATTTCTAGACATAGTTGGAATTTTACTAACTGGAATTCTCTGTGCCACTGATAGTTAAAAGCAAAACAAAATAACCCAACATGAAAGCAACACAGCACAGTCTCACCGTGAATGGCTCCCTGGCCAAGAGTGAGCCGCGTGTGCTGCCCTGGGTAACAGAGCGGCCCTCCCCATCCCTACATGGGGTGCCGTAGCAGCCGCCAGCCTTGCCCCGTGCTGTTTGCCGACCTGGACTGACGCTTGGCTCTTCCGCAGGCTCACCATCAATGCCGAGTGCCAGCTGCAGCTGCACAACTTCCCCATGGACGAGCACTCCTGCCCGCTGATTTTCTCCAGCTGTGAGTACCAGTCCCGGCCCGGGGTGTGCATGCTGTGTGAGTGATGCCTAGCCTGGTGCTGCTTCTGTCAAACAGCCATGCGATTGATCACAGCGTCCCTGCACACACAGAGAAAACTGATGATGGTTTTGGTATTGACTACCTGGGCATTCTCACTCTAGACCTTGTCGCGTAAGAGCCATGTTACAAAATAGGTGATCTCGATAAGGCTGTGAGCAACTTGACCATCCATAATCAGAAACTGATCAACAGTTGATTTACCAAAAGACCCTTATGCTAATGAGCTGTGCATACTATTCGGAAGTATACAAAATTCCTACGTAATATTTTAGATTTAACATTATCTTTTTAAAATTTATTTTTAATTTTTATTTATTTATTTATCTATTGAGACCGAGTTTTGCTCTTGTCACCCAGGCTGGAGTGCAGTAGCACGGTCTTAGCTCACTGCAACCTCTGCCTCCCGGGGTTCAAGTGATTCACCTGCCTCAGCCTCCTGAGTAGCTGGGACTATAGGCACGTGCCACCACGCCCAGCTATTTTTGTATTTTGTATTTTAGTATATTTGTATTTTTGTATTTTTAGTTGGGGTTTCACCATGTTGGTCAGGCTGATCTCGAACTCCTGACCTCAGGTGATCCACCCACCTCGGCCTCCCAAAGTGCTGGGATTACAGGCATGAGCCACTGTGCCTGGCCGATTTAACATTACCTTAAAGCAAGGTGATTTGTCTATAAGTAGAAAGATACAAATTTTTCTTTAATTTTACTTACATTTGTCTCATTGAACCATTGTAAGATGATATAATTTTTCATAGTATTTTATCTTCCAACGTTTTACTTATGGTAGATGTCATAGTTATCAAGTAATCCTTTACAAGTTCCTAAAGACAACATCTACTGCTAAGTATAAGAGTGCATATAACAGGAATATCAAATATCAAATCTATACAATTTTTAAGTTAAAATCAAAATGGAAAGATATCTGGTGAATGAATTTACAATGGGCCATTTTAAATGAATTAATCACAAGTACTTATGTATGACTCATAAGAATTCAGTTTATTGTACTGGCTTTCTTTAAAATTGCATATGGGGCCAGGCGCGGTGGCTCATGCCTGTAATCCCAGCACTCTGGGAGGCCGAGGCATGTGGATCACAAGGTCAGGAGATCAAGACCATCCTGGCTAACACGGTGAAACCCCATCTCTACTAAAAATACAAAAAATCAACTGAGGGTGGTGGCAGGTGCCTGTGGTCCCACCTACTCCGGAGGCTGAGGCAGCAGAATCGCTTGAACCCGGGAGGCAGAGGTTGCAGTGAGCTAAGATTGTACCACTGCACTCCAGCCTGGGTGACAGAGTGCGACTCTGTCTCTAAATAAATAAATAAATAATAAATAAATAAATAAATAAATAAATAATTAAAATTGCATATGGAACATGACAAACAAATCTGATGAAATCTCATGTAGAAGTTTTTGTGGCTTGCTTCATTGAACATTATTGATCTTTCCCTGAACCTTCAAATGAACTGTAAAATATGTTCGTCCCTTATTTTACTTTTGCTTCTGTTCCTTGCATGTGTGGGGCCTGTGGAGGCCCAGGTCCAGGTCTGCAGAGATCAGCGGAGCTCTGCACACTATGCACGTGTTCTCACCGGAAACCGTATTTCTTTCTGTAATAGCTTCCCTCATTCTGTCATGCTGTAAAAATGTGTTTAAATCATTCACAGAGCCTTTTAAGTGCTCAGTTCCGGGAGGGATTCTGTGCACGTGGACTCACACAATACTGCTAGAAAGAAGAGTGCTGGTATCAATTGTTTTAAAAAGATATTTATAGCAATAACATAAATTCTTAAAGACAATTCACACGTACTCGGGGAAATACGTAAAAGTGAATGCCTTTCTGGAATTAGTTGACAATGAGCATAGAGTACTAGGAAGAAATCTGGATAGTAGTAAAAACGGTTTGTGAGACCAGCCACATCTGTTTCCCTGTTTCTGCTGTGTCGTGTAGTGATGGTGGTCAGAGTGAATGTGGGAGCTGGGGGTGGACAGTCTTATATATCGTGTCAGAAAGTGGCACTTCCAATGCATGAGCAAAAAAAGGTTATTATATCTGAAAATCAGGGAGTGGCAGGATCAAATTTATGTTCAGCAACCGTATAAGATCTTATAAGAGCAAAACTGGATGTACACAGTTATATGGCAGAAAATCTGAAACACTGGCAACCTTAAATGCGGTGGGGATGTGGGGCAACAGGAACTCTCACTCACCGCTGGGGAAATGCACAATGTCACAGCCCTTTGGAAGACAGCTGGGTTGTCTCTTACAGAACTAGACATGCTGGTACTATATGATCCAGAATTTGTACTCCTTGGCATTTACCAAATGAATTAAAACTTACGTCCACACCAAAACCTGTGTACAGGTGTTTGTAGCAGCTTCATAGTTGCCAAAATTTGGAAGCAACCAAGATGTCCTTTGATAGGAGAATGGATAAACAGACCACGGCATATTCATGCAATGGAATATTATTCAGCACTACAAAGAAAGGAGCTACTAAGCCATAAAGAGACATGTAGGAAACTTAAACGCCTATTTACTAAGTAAAAGAAACCAATCTGAAAAGGCTGCATACTCTGATTCCAACTATATGACATTCTGGAAAAGGCAAAACTGTAAAAACAATAGAAAGGTCAGTGGTTGCCAGGGGTTGTGGGCAGAGGGAGGATTTTTAGGACAGTGAAACTATTATATATGATACTGTCATGTTGGACATATTTGTCAAACACATAGAATGTACAACGCTGAGAACGAATGCTAAAATCAGTCCCTGGACTTCAGGTGATAACGACGTGTCAATGTAGGTTCATTGATTGTAACAAATGGACTGCTCTGGTGGGGGATGTTGATAGCTGGGGAAAGGAGTACTTGGGAGCCCTGTACTTTCTGCTCAATTTTTCTGTAAACCTAAACCTGCTTCTTTTTTTAAAGTCTAGTAAAAGAAAAAATTATTGGAGGTAAAGAAATCAATTAGGAATCTATTGCTGTCATAAACCACAATGTTCCATAATATCAAATTTAAAAAATATCAAATTAAAGAAAAAACTTGGTTTCCCAAAATACAAAAGAGTGCTTTAAAGTATAAGTTTTTGAACCACTTTACATGTGTAGCATTAATTCATATGTATAGGATTCACTATTCATAAATGAGAATAATAACACTCTCCTAATGAAAACACTCATTGGTAACTTGGAGTGATGGAGGATACTTGCATCTAAATCAGTTTGGTGCCTAAGTTGTTTCCACATGATGGGTGTCCACTTTTAGGAAGACGCCGATTCTAATACCAATAAGCAACTGAAAGTGAAGTGAGCCGGGTGCAGTGGCTCATGCCTGTAATCCCAGCACTTTGGGAGGCCGAGGCAAGCAGATCACGAGGTCAGGAGTTCAAGACCAGCCTGGCCATTATGGTGTATCTCTACTAAAAATACAAAAATTAGCCGGGTGTGGTGGCGTGTACCTGTAATCCCAGCTACGTAGGAGGCTGAGGCAGGAGAATGGCTTGAACCCAGGAGGCAGAGGTTGCAGTGAGCCAAGATCATGCCACTGCACTCCAGCCTAGGCAATAGAGTGAGACTCCGTCTCAAAAAAAAGAAAGGAAAGAAAGTGAAGTAGTGTCCATGTTTGTGAACAGTTAACCTTGCAGTATCCTGATATTTTTCAATTAAATACACTCAGAAGCTGTATTTTTCCACTTAAAAATTTTACAATAACAAAGTTGAACAACTAGTTATATTCACTATCATACAAATAAAAGTTAGAAAAACTGCCCAAAATGTACAGTAAGATATAAAGTGATCGTAAAATTGACTAACAACTGTTAGGCTGGTCTTGGCTCTCTGAGTAGCAGAAGCAAAACCTCTCAAACAATGACAAGTATGTAAGATTTTCCAATATATGCACAGAGATGAGGCAATAACATTTGCTATATAACATGTTTGGGTAATGGCTTTAATTTTTATTTTTAAATAGTTGAGATTTTTGAAATAATATTTTAATTAATTAAAAATTTTCTATAGCACTTTCTGTAGTCATTGAGGTTAAGGATCACATTTTAAAAATTCCTAAAATGTACTTTAAAAGGTAATGTTATAAGTTTCTTTAAACTTGTTAAAATTATTAAAACTAAATTTTAAATTACTTATATGGATGAATTAAAAGTGAATTTGATATGGACTCTTGGACAAACATTTTTGGTGTCCAGAACTTGGCCATAATTGTGTAGTTAGTGCACTCATAGAAATTGAACCATAAAGAATATTCAATTGCAAACAGCATTGATTGTTTTATTCATTTCCTATTACTCCTGCAACAAATTACTGTAACCTTAGTGGCTTGAAACAACATAAATTTAATATCTTACATTTCTGTAGATTAGAAATCTGAACTGGGCTAAAATCAAGGTGTGGGCAGGGCAGCATTGCCACCTGGAGGCTCTGGGCTCCTAGAGGCTGCCCACATTCCTTGACGTGGGTCCCCTTCCTCTATCTTTGGAGCCAACAACAGCACCCCTCTCTGATCCCACTTTTGTCATCATCTCTCTCTTAGACCACAGACAGGAGAGCTCTCTGGGTTTTGAAGACCTGTGTGATTAGGTTGGGCTCACCCACATGGGCCAAGATGATCTCCCATCTAAGATCTTTCACTTAATCACATCTTTGAAGTCCCTTCTGCCACATAAAGTGACATAGTAGCAGGTTCTGGGGTTCAGAGTGTGAATGTCCTTGCTGGTTACTAGTTTGCCTGCCATAATTACTAGTGACTGAGGGCATTCCAAGACTTGGGAACCTGCCTGGTAGATGTGCCATTCACAATTCTCAGATTGTGGGGAGAATCTACACAGCAGAACAAGCCCAAAATACATTTCACTAAAAGGAAAAATCATCTCCTGTGAATTATGACAAACTGTCTTGTTTAATCTGTGTCTTGTTTCGGGAAGTCAGGGGCTCTGAATGGAGGGACTGGTTGGAGCCATGGCAGAGGAAAATAAGTTGTGAATATTTCATGGACATTTGTCACTTCCCAAATAATACTTTCATAATTTCTTATGCCTGTCTTACTTGAATCTCTTAATCCTGTTATCTTCGTAAGCTGAGGATGTACGTTACCTCAGGGCTACTACTATAATTGTGTTAACTGTACAAATTGATTGTAAAACATGTGTGTTTGAAGAATATGAAATCAGTGCACCTTGAAAAGGAACAGAATAACAGCGATTTTCAGGGAGCAAGGGAAGACAACCTTAAGGTCTGACTGCCTGTGGGGTCAGGCAAAATAGAGCCATGTTTTTCTTCTTGCAGAGAGCCTATAAATGGATGTGCAAATAGGGAAGATATCACTAAATTCTTTTCCTAGCAAGGAATATTAATAATTAATACCCTGGGGAAGGAATGCATTCCTGGGGGGAGGTCTATAAACGGCCACTCTGGGAATGTCTGTCTTATGTGGTTGAGATAAGGACTGAAATATATGCCCTGGTCTCCTGCAGTACCCTCAGGCTTACTAGGGTGGGGAAAAACCCCACCCTGATAAATTTGAGGTCAGACCAGTTCTCTGCTCTCGAACCCCTGTTTTCTGTTAAGATGTTTATCAAGACAATACATACACCGCTGAACATAGACCCTTATCAGGAGTTTCTGATTTTGCCCTGGTCCTGTTTCCTCAGAAGCATGTGACCTTTGTTCTCCTTTTTGCCCTTTGAAGCATGTGATCTTGTGACCTACTCCCTGTTCTTGCACTCCCTCCCCTTTTAAATTTCTTAATAAAACTTGCTGGTTTTGCGGCTTAGGTGGGCATCACGGACCTACTGATATGTGATGTCACCCCCAGTGGCCCAGCTGTAAAATTCCTCTCTTTGTACTCTTTCTCTTTATTTCTCAGCTGGCCGACACTTATGGAAAATAGAAAGAACCTACATTGAAATATTGAGGGTGGGTTCCCCCAATAGTGTCTTAATATATTTTATGAAAAAAATAAAAAGGCAAAATATAAATTTTGGGCATTTAATTCTTTATTTCTTAAGTTGTTTTGAAAATAATTTGTTTTCTTCTTGGTTTTCTTTTGATTAAATGTCAGCATTATGAAATAAATGTTTCTTTTTGTCCAGCTGATTGGTTAATATATGTTAGTATAAGCTTTATTTTACTCATGATTTCACTTCCAAAAGTTATATTGCCTTTGAAAAATTAATGTGTCTAGCTTAGTGTAGCTACAGTATATACCTTTAGCTAAACAATGCAATATACATGGATGTCCTAATCTGTTTTAAGTCAAATACAAAATTAATGACAAAATGTTAAGAATGCCAGTGTTACAACTCTATGCTCTTATTTTTTCTGAAGAGAGGGATCTCTTCACACACACACACAGGCACACACACACATATACACTTCTGTAAACTAATATAGGGGTGCACCGGACCTCGACATAATCTCTTTCTGTTGCTTAGTTTGAGATGTAGAGTATTATATATGCAAAATAAATGTTCATTGGCAATTGTTTAAATTATGTACTAGAATCAAATCTGAAAGGTGAGATGCCATTCCTTTAATTAAACTTTCAGTAATAAAATAATTAGTACCCCACTGTTGACTCTTTATTGTGCAACATTAAATCCTGGGACACCCATCACAGTAATGCATGGCACTGCTGCTGTTAGCATGTCTTGAACCTTTAAAATGCTATATTATGAGAAGTATGCAAGTAGCATATATAATTACTCTGTCAAACAACAAGTAAAATGGTCATTGATTTCTGAAGTTCAATTGGATATCTATGGGCAAAAAAAAAAAAAAAAAAGCTTGACTTTATACAATAGTTAATTCCAAAGGAATTGAGGCCTTAAATAAAATAAACATAAAAGCACAGTATATTAGAAAAAATACGTAGGAAAAATATTCATGAACTAAGGCTAATGAAGATTGTTTATACTTGGTACTGAAAGCATGATCCCCAAACCAAAAAGTGATCAATGGGACCTTGTCAAAAGTGAAAATGTTGGTCTACCAAGAACTTGTTATGAGGTCAAAAAGGCAGATTAGGCTGGGAGAGAACACTTTGCAAACCACAAATCTGATAAGGCTTGAATCTGTGATATATAAATAACTCTTAAATAATTTCATTTATTTTTATGATTGAACAGTATTGTATCATATGCAGTACCATTATTTGTCTTTTCATTTTCTGATGGGAACTTGGGTTGCTTTCACCTTTTGACTGCTGCGACTGCTGCACCTATTGGTAGACAAGACCCTGCTTGAGTCTCAGCTTTCGGTTCTTATGGGTATATACCTAGAAGTGGAATTTCTGGACCATATAATAATTCTGTATTTAATTCTCTGAGGAAATGACAGCCTGTTTTTCACAGCAGCTGTACTACTTTACATTTTCACCAGCAAGGCACAATGATTTTAGTTTCTTCACATCCTCACCAACACTTGTTATCTCTTCCCTTTTTATTGATAACAGCCATCCTAGTGGATGAGAAGTTGTAGCTCTTTATGGTTTTGATTTGCATTTCCCTAATGACTAAGGATGTTTTAATACATGCCATACCAAGGATGTTCAGATGCATGCTACGCCTTTGGAAACATCATTTAAGTCGAATAAGGCCAATGAAAAAGGAATGAGTACTCTATGCTTGCACCTCCATGAGGTGTCTAGAATAGGCAGATTCATAGGGAGAGAAAGCAGAGTGGAGGGGACCAGGGAATGTGGGGAGGAGAGAACAAGGGGAGCACAGATCTTCTGTGTGGGAGGATGAGCAGGTTTTGGAAATAGAGCAGCAATTGCTGCCCAACACTGGGAATGTACTTACTACGACTGAGTTGTACACTGAAAATGGTTAAAATGACTCATTTTACATTATGGATTTTTAAATCACATTTTAAAAATGTATACTAAAAACTGAACAACAAAACAATCCAGTTAGAAATGGGTAAAAGATAGGCCAGGTGTAGTGGTTCATGCCTGTAATCTCAGCACTTTGGGAGGCCAAGGTGGGCAAATCACCTGAGGTCAAGAGTTCGAGACCAGCCTGACCAACATGGTGAAACCCCATCTCTACTAACAACCACAGCAAAAAAATTAGCCAGGTGTCGTGGTGCATGCCTGTAATCCCAACTACTCAGAAGGCTGAAGCAGGAGAATCGCTGGAACCCAGGAGTTGGAGTTTGCAGTGAGCTGAGATCGTGCCATTGCACTTCAGCCTGGGAAACAAGAGTGAGATTCATAGGAAAAAAAAAAAAAAAAGAAAGGAAGAAAGGAAGAAAGGAAGAAAGAAAGAAAGAAAGAAAGAAAGAAAGAAAGAAAGAAAGAAAGAAAGAAAGAAAGAAAGAAAAGAAAGGAAAGAAAGGAAAGAAAGAAAGAAAGAAAGAAAGAGAAAGGAAGGAAAGAAAGAAAGAAAGAGAGAAAGAAAGAAAGAGAGAAAGAAAGAAAAGAGAAAGAAAGAAAGAAAGAGAAAGGAAGGAAAGAAAGAAAGAGAAAGAAAGAAAGAGAGAAAGAAAGAAAGAGAAAGAAAGGAAAGAAAGAAAGAAAGAAAAGAAAGAAAGAAAAGAAAGAAAGAAAGAAAGAAAAGAAAAGAAAGAAAGAAGGAAGAAACTGGTGAGAGACATAGTCGTTTGACCAAAGGTGATATTTACATGGAAAATCTGCGTGCGAAAAGATGTTCAGTGTCATCAGCTATTGTTAATAGTAAATGTAAATTAAAATCACAGTGAGCTATCACTACATACCTATCAGAATGGCTAAAATCAAAAAATAGTGAGAACACGAAATCCTGGCCAGGATGTGGAAAACCTGGATACCCTGCTGGTGGGAATGTAGATTGACACAGTCACTGTAGAAAATAGCACAGAAGTGTCTTATAAAACTAAAACTGTACTTATGTGACCTAGTGATTGCAAGCTTGGGCATTTGTCTTGGAGAAATGAATAGTTATGTTGACAAGAAAATCTGTCTATAAATATTCATAGTAGCACCATTCTTAATAGCCTCAAACCAGAAACAGCCCTCATGTTCTTCAGTGGTTAATGGTTAAGCAAACTGTTGGTACATCTTTAAAATGGATGACTACTCAGCAAGAAAAACCAACAAATTACTCATATATGCAACAACTTGGTCTGCAACAGCATTCGAAGCTGAGTGAAGAATGCCAGTCTCCAAAGGTCACATATGTGAGATCCCATTTATATAACATTCTCAAAATAAGCAGGAAGTGAGAGCTAAGGTGGAGTTGTTAACTGTCTTTTATTATTAAAAACATGAAAGAAGACCTAAATAAGTAGAAATCATTTTGTGTTTTTGAACTGAAATACTAATTATTAAAATGACAAAACTCTATAAGGTGATCTATATTGATTTTCCACTGTTCTGCTTCTCTTTCAAACTTGCAGACACTTTGCTCTTATTCCCTGAGTAGCATCATGGTCTGCTTAGTTCTAAATGTCTTCATTTTCAGATGAACACTTCTTGTACCTTTTATGATATGTCTTAAATCAGAGCTGTCTGATCGAAATACAATGCAAACCACTGATATAATTTTAGATTTTCTAGGAGTCTCATTTTAAAAAGCAAAAAGAAACAGGTGGAGTTAATTTTACTACTACATTTTATTCAATACAGTCTATACAGAATATTGTTTTGCTGTGCAATCAATATGAAAAATTATCAATGAGCTATTTTAATAAAACAGCCTTAGGTTTTTTATGCTGAGTCGTAGACACCAGTGTGCATTTTATGACAGCACCCTTCAGTGTGGAATAGCCACATTTCACAGCTCAGTAGCCTATTGCAGCTCAAGGCCACCGTGCTGTTGGAAAGCACAGTCAGACCCACGCAGAGGTCTTCAAACAAGATGCACATCTTCAAAACCCTAGGTTTTGTTTAGTACTAGTCATGTTCTTCATTCCTCTCTTCCCCTTTTTTTCTGGCTATTTATTTCCAGCACCTTTCTTGATACATGCTCTGCATTCTCTGGTCTCTCAGTTCTGGATTTGAAATCCAACTATGAGATGTCTTGACTAACCTAAAAAAAGCCATAAAATCTATGCAAATATGCATGTATTTGTATGTGCATAAACTAAATCTCTCTCAAACAGAAATAAGCCTTGTGATCTAAAAAGTTCCAAATCACCCATGCTTCTCTAAACCCCTGCCTATACATTCCCTATTGGAACACAGGCTAGAGAAGGCGAGGAAAATACCTTCAAACACAACGCTGTACTATGGTGTTCTCTGAATCAACTAGGACTGTTATTAATAGATGCTATTAATAGATAAATCAGCACTAAATATGGAGCGAGGGGAGTCTTAAAGCTAAGAAATACGAGTCATTGTTTGTTACCGTTCGGCTCCTCCTCAAGGGAGATTCTGCTATCAATTCATGTTCTCCAGCTGGTTGGGAATGTGGGCTCGGCGCTTCAGGCTGCCCTTGAGTGGGGCCAGTCTGAAAACAAGCCCTGTCCGCCTCGGGAAATGGAAACACACGTCCGCGTCACCTGCTGCTTTCGATACCGGTATCTTACAAGTTATCCATCAACACAATTCTTGTGGACGTTCTCTTAACCAGAAATGTGCTGGAAAGAACTATGGTTGTTCCTTTTCCCTGCAGTGATGCCCCCCACCCCAGGCATCCTTTACATCCTTCTTTTTAAACATACTTACTATAAGGAGATGCCAGAAAACCAAAGGGCAATGGAAACCAATTCAAGAGGATCCAGTTCCCGATGTGGTGGTTCTGTGGCCCCGACGTTAAGTTCATTGCTACTGAGTCTGATTCAGACGCTGGTTCACGGCCCTCTCATCGTTCCAGGGCACAGGTCTGTGTGGATAGTTGACTTGGAGAAAGATTCTCCATGCATCGCAGGAGGACTATGCTCCTAGTTAGGTGCTCAGTGCCCTCAGAATGGCATCATGTGCATTTCGTGGTCAGCTTTGTACCATCCAGACAGTAAGGTGCCTGAACTGGACAGGACAACTGCATTTATCTATGTTGCTATCAGGCTTTGCAATATTGACTGGCCGTGCAGAGGTACAAACAAACCAGCAAATGTATGTTTTTAGGAGGCACTAATACCTCCTTTCTTCCTGTTTGCAGAGCATATAAAGTATAGCAAGCTGTATTTCATTCTAAGCCCTTGTTGATGTGACCTGAGGAGAGAATCAGCCACTCTTTACTCATCCACATGCTTTGTATCTGGTGTGTGGTGTATTAAAATAAGCCAGGTCAACATCTCCTTGTCTTCTGCCTGCTGCCCAAGTGCACTATTGAGGTGGGCCACTGCCAGATGGGGCGTCCCAACACGTGGGGCCTTCCCCCATGCCTTTTGCTGTGGCAGGAAAGGAGCATACTGCTCCTTTAGGAGACTCCAACTAGGAGAGTCCTGTCTTCTAGTTGGAGGAGTTAATCTCTAAATGGCAGCTTCTGCAAGGTGTCCACAGAGGCCTCGTGTCCTGTCACACAGAGGTAAGAGGTGTGGACAGCCAAAAGGAAGCCCACCTTCCCAGGTGAGGGAGGAGCCTACCAGACATGTGGGCTTCAAGGTCCTAAATGCTCAAGCATCCTCTTAAATCCACAAACTCTGGAAGCAACTGGAGGGAGCTGTGCAGCATGTCCAGCATCCTGGACCTGGGAGTAAGAATCAAGCTGTTGCCCTGGGAACCAGGTTTCCCATCAAGGACCAGGCCAGGCAGGCCTCTGCCACAGGTGAGGTGGACCTTTATCATCTCCTGCTTTTCCTGTTTCATATGCTCCGCCCCTTGCCTTGCTTGCTTCCCATTCCTGTAGACTTGCACACCTTGTGGAGTGGGTGGCTGCTGGATGCAGTCAGTCAGGCTGGCTGTGCATTCCTGCGAAGATGACAGTGAAGTAACAGGGCTTGAGTGTCGTCCCCCAGTAACTGACATCCTCACTTTGGTGGAAACTCACTACAGTGGGCAAATTTTGCAAAAATAACAAGGTCAGAAAAGCTTCACATTTCTTACATCTTCCATAAAGGAAAAACTGAAGTCAATAAAAATGGAACCAAAGCTTCAGCAACAATTGTAATTCTAATCACACGGTTATCGCCTCCTTGGTTTATACTAGTCACACGTTTTCTGTTTTTCATGCAACATATTCCAAAAGTGTTGTCTTACTCATGGGGCAGGCAAACCCTGGAGAGTATACAAAAGAAACCACATAAAGCAAGGATGACTTTGCTAAGAAGGAAAAGGTCTTATGCTACATCTTTTATGGTTCTGTTACGTACTTTTGTGCAGCATTTGCTTTTTGAAAGCTGTTTTTTAAGAACAGAGTCAACAATGCATGCTTTTGTTTTGGGTGTGTTTTGGAGGGAAAGAAGGGCAAGATGGCTGGAACACTGTGCTGAGAAATAAACAGACTTCAGAGGCCTGAAAGCCTCTTCAAACTACTGAAGAGTTAGCCAGGTCAGCAACTCTCCTGAGTATTTATTATCTAATTCTGGATTTTTGTTTTGTTTGGTTTTCATATGTGGCTTTCCAGAATTAATTTTATCAGTGCAATGGTGTAGGAGAAGACATTTAATGATAGGTTACTTTTTTGTGATAAAAGTATTATTTGCCTTTTTAAGTATGTTTTTCTTTTTTGCCCTAGTCAAAGTCTTAACAGTTAACATTATTTGGGGGTAGAGAGTGAAAGAGCTAACTGCTAGCTTCTTTGTGTGTTTTTGTTGTAGTTTATGATGCATGTATTCACTCAAATAAAGTTTAGAAAACTTTTATAAACTTTAAAAACCAAACTTGAACCAAGCTGAGTGTCAGGGAAGCCCTGGGTCAGCCCGATGACTGCACCTGACCCGCAAGGAGCTCAGTGTTGGAACATGGAGCCTGCACACTTCCGTAGGTACATTCAGCCCATCAGCCCGTTTCATCCTTACCTTGACTTTGAAGTCCCTGTTCTTTTTCAGCACCCTTCACAGCTGGGGAACATCAGGCAGGAAGAGATGAGGTCATCTGCCCCTGTCATGCAGGGGGAAGGCTTTGAGCGGAGCAGAATGGCCAGCAAGTCTGCTCTCAGGATCAATGTATCACGCACCAGAAAGGGGCTCGCAGTTTTTGTTACCACCATTGTCGTTGTTATTGGTGGAGGACAGTCAGAGCCAAAAGACTCAGGCCATGGGGTGTGAGAGGCGCACGGCTGCAGCATGCTCTGCCCTGGCGCGCCACTTGGGATGAAAATAAAAAACAAAAAAATGTGGTGCTGTTTATCTCTGACAACTGTGTTGGCTGCAGCCATATTAGAGCCAGAAAAATTATTAGGAAAATGTCAGTGCTGTTGCAGGGCTGTCAGAGATGTCTGAGAACGTTGACTGGCTTTCTGAGTTTTAAGAGACAATGTTCCATTCTCCCAGGGTAATTAATTTGGAAGAGAAGTAAATGCCAGTGAGGGAAGCTCACTGAGAGCATGTCGGAGTCCTGCCGCTGCCATGTCACCGCAGTCCCAAGGCCATGTCCTGCTTTCCCACTGGGCTGACACAGGCCCAGCACCAAGCAGTGGCCAGAGAACATTGAGGATCCCTCTTCTGTGCATGTGTTTCTTGCTGTCTTCAGGGAAGCACATTCTGACCCTGGTCCCCACCTTCCAATTTCCTTTTACAGATGTAAAAACCGAGTCTTAGGGAAAGAATTCAAATGCTGGTACAGGGTCACACAGCTGGTGTGTGGCTGAACGACAGTGTGAACTCAGTTCTCCTTCTCCAAGGGCAGGGTTCTCTCCACTACCCCAGCCTGTGTCTCTGGCTGCTGCTAGCCCATCACCCCTTCCACAGCGTGCTCTATCATCTCCATTCATACTCAGGCCACTGCCTTCTCAACAAAGGAGTGAAAAACATGGACCCACAGGCCAGACAGGACAGCGCTGCTGCTTCCATTCCCACAGACCTGCAAGAACTGGGATTAAAAGAATAAAAAGAAACGTGGAAATGCAAGGGTTCATAGATTCTCGGGGCATTCCTAAGGGACGGGAAGGATGTCTCTTTCAAGGGGAGAAGCTGCAACATCATCAGAGCATTGTGGACATTATTTGGAAACAGCTTATTTAATTGCAGTAGGATTTCTTGGAGCTCCTTTCCCCTGTGCTTTGTCTTTGATCCACTGTGTGAACCAAGGTGGGGAGGCTGCCTCCTGGGTCCTGACTCTTTCGGTTCTACCTGGATCAGGGGCTCCTGGACGCAGAGCGTTGCTCCCGCCTCCCCTGCTGCCGTCTCCCCTGCCCCCGCCTCCCCTGCCGCCGCCTCCCCTGCCCCCGCCTCCCCTGCCGCGGCCTCCCCTGCTCCTGCCGCTCCTGCCTCCCCTGCTCCTGCCGCTCCTGCCTCCCCTGCCGCCACCTCCCCTGCTCCCGCCTCCCCTGCCACCGCCTCCCCTGCCGCCGCCTCCCAGCCTGGGCTCCTGAGAAGCTTCACGTTGCTGCCCATTCTGCTCAGAGCTTAAAGCACAAGGTACAGGGCTGGTTCCAGGATCACCTGGGCAGTGCCAAGGGCATGCGCTCAGCAAGTGACAACGAGATACAGTAAATTACCTCTCAAAACAGATTTGCTACCACAACTATCTCCAAGACCCTACCTGTCTACTCTAAAACTTGACATTTTTCTCCTTTAAGCTCCCCTGCCCTTCACAGTGGCTCATGGATGGTACCGCTCAGTGCCTCGGGCTCATCTGACCATTCACAGTTAGAAACAGGAAGGGGAGGGAGGAAGGGGGACTGGGAGCCAGCCCAATGGACCTGCTCTACCAGGGCGAGGCTGTCTTGGCGTGCAGAAGTCTCTGTGGCTGGCCCTGCAGTGCCTCAGTCATGAGCCAGGAGTGTCTCATACAGACCTGTTCTTTGTTGCCGATTTAACAGCATGAAATGGTAGAAATAAGAAATCTGGAAGCGAAATAGTTTTCCCTGCTGGGCCGCTGCAGCCTTACTGTAATTGGGAAGAAAGCCTGTCAATGTATTTTGATTATAAGTTACTACTTGCACTCAATCAATATTTTCAAAAAAGTTTGGCCCTGTTGATTGTGGAGGTGAGGGAGCATGTCTCCTGTGGGCTACTAAACGCTTAGGTCACAGTAGGTGCTTAATAGATACATATCTGTGTAGGTGGCTGTCTAAGGTAAATCATTTGCATTAATAGCTTAAGATGATGCAACTCATGCAATGCTTCATTTTGGGTAATGCAATTTAAGTAACTGGGTGGTTAGCTCATTAATGAGGACGTGTGCTGTTACCTATTCGGAACATGGTACATAACAAATTCTAAAGCCGTGTCTCGAAGAAAAGGAAACAAAATACGAAAAGAAAAAAGGCATACTTGAGGCACATTCTAGACTGATTGTGATTATCTGGGAATACAGCCAAACAATCCAATTACTATTTTTTATGGGAGTGTGAACGGAGGACTTGGGTAATGTTTAAATGTGCCAGATGGACTCTGCCTTCTATCCTTCTAGGCACCTTTCCTTTTTTTTTGGATGACCAGGATCTGGAAAAAATTCAGACAACTGTATGCATGTTCACCCATTGTGTTGGAGCCATGCCAGCAAGGCAGAGACTGTGGCTTTGAGGACGATACTTCCATAAAAAGGAGGACATTCAGCCCGTGTGGAAGGCTGTATTTCCAGAGAAACTAGCGAGGGTAGCATCTCGGTCCTCATCTTACGAATAATGTGATCTGTTCTGAGGAGTCTAGGGAGTGAGGAACAGCATGAATTTTCCCCCTAGCTAGGCTGATTCTGACCCCACACCCTTTCTTTTATTAGCATATATGGGATATCAGAGACATTGGGGCCAAGGCCCAGGCCTGGTTTAGAGGAGGGATTTCCTTGATCATCTTAATACCTTAGCACTGTGAGGTGGTGACCTGTTTTTATTTTTGTCTCTGTAGACGTGATGCAGGTGGTAAAGGTCAATATAAATATTTTTTGGCTATTTAGTGTGTAGGCGAGCTCATTCTGTTGACTTGTCTTTCTAAAGAAGTTTCGTTAAAGTTTCACTGCGGTGAAAAGTTAATATTGTATGGAAATTAGTATCTGAAATATTCTCTCAATTTAGCTAAATTAAATACTGAGAACCTTTGTAAGGATATGTAATTTTTATAATAAAATTATTTTGATCATTGTATCAAATTCTATAAAAATTAAGAAATTTGTATATCAACATTAAGCATCCCAAACTGCAAATTAGTATATGCTTCTTTTTGATTGTAGGTTGATTAACTAATTGGGAAATTGCCAATTGATAAACCTTTTCTTTCATTTAAATTTGAGTCTCGTCTCTGCCATTTGGTAGCTGAGTAAATTTTTGTGTGTACTCGGAGGGGTGTTTAAAGCTCTAACAGTGGATATATATATTTCTCTTTCAATTATTTCAGTTTTACCTCGTGTCTTTTAATGTTCTTTGGTTAGGTACATGCACAGTGAGGATTATTTTGTCTTCTTGGAGAATTAACACCTCTATTATTGTGCAAGGCCCCTATCTATTCTTGACAGACTTCCTTGTTCTGATGTCCACTTTGTCTGAAATTAATATAGCTTTCTAACTTACTTTTGATTAGTGTTAGCATGGTATATATTTCTCCATCCCTTTCATTTTAACCTGCCTGAGTCTTTATGTTTAAAATGAGTTTCTTTAGACAACATAGAATTGGGGCTTTTTAAGATTTTAATCTACTCTGACAAGCTCTGCCTTATTTACTTGCCATATTTAGAGCATTTACATTTAAAGTGATTATTAACATAGCTGGATTAGTATCTACCATGTTTTCTGTTGCTTGCACTTGTTCTTTGTTTTCCTCTCCATTTTTTAACCTTTTCTGGTTTTAATTGAGCATTTTATGTGATTCCATTTCAACTTCTCTCTTTGCACATCAATTGTACTTCTTATAAAAATATTAGTAGTTGCTTTAAAGTTCACATTTTACATTTTTAACGAAGCAAAGACTTCTTGCAAACAATATGATACTGCTTCTTATGTAGTACAGAAACCTGGATAGAGAATTCCTATAATTATTTTATCCTGTGTCCTGCAACATTGCTGCCCTTTACTTTACTTATCCATGTGTTATAATCACACTGTTATAATTATTACTTTACACAGTTATCCTTTATAAAAATGAAGAAAAAGAAGAAATACAATATTTTGTTTCCTTTATACTATCTCTAATACTCCTTTCTTCTCTATATAGATCTGAGTTTCTGGCATACCACTTTTCTTCTGCTTGATTAAATTCTTTTAACATTTCTTGCAGGGCGGGTCTGTTTTTGACGAATTCCCTTAGTTTTTGTTTGTATGAGAAACTCTTGGCTGGGCACCGTGGCTCATGCCTATAATCCCAGCACTTTGGGAGGCTGAGGCAGGCAGATCTCCTGAGGTCTGGAGTTCAAGACCAGCCTGACCAACATGGTAAAACCCAATCTCTACTAAAAATGCAAAAATTAGTAGGGCTTGGTGGTGCACTCAGTAGTCCCAGCTACCCAGGAGGCTGAGGTGCAAGAATCACTTGGAACCCGGGAGATGGAGGTTTCAGTGGGCCAAGATTGCACTGCTGCACTTCAACCTGGGTGACAGACTCCCTCTCAAAAAAAAAGGAAAGAAAGAGAGAGAGGAAGAAAGAAAGAGAGAGAGAAAGAAGAAAAGAAAAGAAAGAAAAAGAAAAGAAAAAGAAAAAGAAATTCTATCTTTCACTTTTGAAGGATAATTTATCGGGATATTGAATTCTAGTCTGAAGTTTTATTCTTTCAACATTTAAAATATTTCACTCACTCTTCTTGCATAGTTTCTGAAGAGGAGTACATTTGAATTCTTGTTTTTCTTTCTCAAATGTTAAAATTTACACCCTTCATTCCCCCAGCTTTTTCCAAAATTGACTGTTTTAGCATCCTGCAGTGTGAATAGGGTATGCCCAAGTGATCTTTTTAATCGCATTTTACATTTGTCTCTTTATTTACTTTAATCTGGTGTTATCTGGGCTTCCTGTTTTGTAGTTTTTTGTCTGTCATTAATTTTGGAAGGTTCTTGGCCATTATTTTCATACGTCAAATATTTCTTCTGCTTTTTTCTCCTCCTTTTGGTATTTCAATTATGTGTACGTTACACTTTTTGTAATTGTCCCATGGTTCATGGATGTTCTGAGTCTTGCTTTTTTTGATGCTTTTTTTTCCCTTATTTGTTTGAGAAGTTTAACTGACCTATTTTTATGTTCCCTGTTGTTTCCTTGGCTGTGTCAATTCTCCTGATGAGCGCCCCTGCTCAAGGACATTCGTCTTTTATGTTACGGTGTTTTTCATTTATCTCATTTCCTCCTTCTTGTTTACATTATCTAACTGTTCTTGCATGTTATTTACTATTTCCATTAGAACCCTTGACATATTAATCACAGTAATTTTAAATTGGTTGTCTAATAATTCCAACAACTGTGGCATATAGGAGTGTGACTCTAATGATTGCTGTGTCTCTTTACATTGATTTTTGTTTGTTTTTGTCTTTCTGGCATGCCTTATAGTTTTTTTTTTTTAAGCTAGACACACCGTGAGGTAAATAGGCCATTAGGATGAGAATTCATGTTGGTCTGACTAGGAATTGGACTGTGGTTAATGTCTACTGTAGCTTTGGGTGCCAGAGGCTTAAAATTTTTCTAGCATCCTTGTGTTTGTTTCTTCTTTTGACTTTGGGCTTCCCTAGGTACTTCTCCTCACATAGAGTCTGCATCTTGCAGTGCTTCCAGCATTAATCTGCTTTATTTTCCTGGAGTCCTGTGGCTGTGGTGGTTTAGGGTGGAGCCAATGGAGGATTGTTCAGTAATCTTACAGTTGCACCCTGATCTTTAAGTGGAGCTGTTTTCCTGGGCTGTGGCCTTCAGAAGTTTCTTCAGTGGCATAGTTTCCCTCCATTACTCCTTTTCCCTTTCCCAGCTACAGTGCCCCCCAGTCTATTTCCCAGAAGCCCTAATCCCTGCTTACTGTAGCCACTCCCTTAAGTGGAACAGGAAGGCTAGAGGAGATTTGACTGGGAGGGGTAAGGCTCTGGTAAGATCTTTCTCTGCTATAGTAGGTCACTTTTATGGCAAATGCTCTCGTGTATTTCACAATGATTAATTCTGAGATAGCCCTGCCAGAGAAAATATGGGATCTTTCTTGCCTTTTCACTTTGAGAACCTTGTAGGATTCCTGGAGGTAAAGCTCAGGAAAGTGTTGGGGGACCCCTTGAGGCGGTTGTCCCCCAGAAGCTTCTCAGTCTCATGCCCCTTCACACTCAGTCCACTATTCATCAGAGTGATCATTTCAGTATTCCTACCAGCTTATGACTCCTGCAGCTTCTGTTCCAGGTAAACAGATACCTGCTGTGACTCTCTGTTAACCTGCCTCTGCAGATTTCAGGGGGGTTTGCCCTGCGGTTGCAGTTCTCTGATGGGTTCAAGAAAAGTCATTGATTTTCATTTAGTGCAGCTTTTTCTCATTGTAAGGATGAGTGTGACAACTTTCAAGCTTTTTTCATATTGGATTTGATGCTGTAAGTCCTTGCATATGCCACTTCAGTCACAGTTAATGTTTAAGAGCTGGGGATTTCGGGAGGCGGAGGTTGCAATGAGCCGAGATCATGCCATTGCACTCCAACCTGGGTGACAGAGTGAGACTCCATCTCAAAAAAAAAAAAAGAAAAAGAAAAAAGAGTTGGAGATTTTCAAAGGCAGGTGTCATTAAAACTTGAAGCCAAAGATTACTGCCTGAAATTGGTGTCATACACTCTACTCATTACTGGCAGCAGTAAGAATCTCATGTTGGTGCAATGAAGGAACCAGGCTCCTTGCTCTTTGACTTCAAGGACCAAACAGGGTCAAGAGAGTCACGTACCTAACCAAGGGTTAAGAACAGTATCTAGCATTTATTGAACAGTTACTAGTGTGAGACAGTTTTAAGTGCTATATTCGTGTATTGATGAATTAATTTAGCCTTTAAAACAACCCACTGTGACAGGACTATGATTCTCTTCATTGTTTCAGATAGAGATGCTGAGGTTCAGGGTGTATAAGTAACTCATTCAAGGCTATGTGAGTCGTGGGGTGTAGTCAAGGTTCTAAAACAAACTCCAGACCTCATTCTTTTAACCACTGTACTTTGCCTCTTTCCAATGATTAAGTGCAGATAATCTACTAATCCTAACACATAATAATGCAAACCATGACAAGGGAAATAAAATTTCCTCTGGCATTTCAGATGGGGGAGGTATTACTCCTGTCATGAGAAATCAGGGAAGAGCTGACATTTTAAGCTATTAAAGGCAGGACTGGATGCACAGCAATGGTGGCAGGGGTTTTTGGTGGCAAGAAAATGATAGGCAGGCCCAGGAACTCCTCAGCAGTACGCAGTGGAAAATAGAGGAAAGGCAAAATGTGGAGCGCTTTTGAATTAAGAAGTGATGGAATCACAGATGTGTTTGAGAAAAACCAACGTGTAGTGGAACACAGGAAGAACTGGAGAGGGACTGTGTGGAGCCAGATCGACCAGTTAGATGGTTGGTGTCAGGTGGTGGTTGTAATGGGAGTGAGAGGGGAGCATGGGCAGGAATTGACAAGGATTCGTGAGCCACAGAATAGGAATCAAGGAAGAGGAAGGAGTTAAAATGACTCCAGTATTTGACGTTCGTATGATTGGATAATGATAAAATAAATTGCTCATGACCAAATTTATATGTGTGTATCTTTTTTATGCATATTTTATATATACTATATATAAAAATATGTATAAATTATATATAATTGAATTAAAAAATGAAATAGGGGCTTGTAAAGAAGAACCCATAAGATATTCCAGGCTTCTTGATTGTTATAATTAGTTGGGCTTGAAAGTAAAATGTAGCTTGAATTTTCCAGTAGCCAGAGAACAAGGGGAAGTGGTGTCTGCCTTAACTGCTGCTCCTGGGTTGGGATTATGCCATTTCTTCAAAGAGACACACTTCTACTAGGGTTAAAATCTAGAGGGAATTTATTTAACTCAAATACAGAAAACCACAAAAGTCACAGAGGATGGTGTCCGTGGCTTCCACTTTCAATGGGACATTGCACAAGCTGCTGTGGTCGACCCTGTCTTTGAACCTTCCAGCAGGAGAACATGCTCGCCAAGCATCTGCTCTATCTCCCTCCCCTTGCAAACCTCCTAAGGGCTCTGTTGTTTAGCTAGGATAACAGAATCCTGTCTGCTTCCACAGCCACAGTTTATCAAATACTTACAGAGGAGAACTGAGAGGCCTCTAGAGCCTGTGAATTTAGAGAAACCTAGACTTTGGGATCCTCTCTCCCCAGGACATGTTCTTTCTGTCTCTCTGTAAAGTTGCAGAACCATGTTTATCCTTTTGTCATACCTGACTGTATCCTTTACTGCCCTAAATATTTTTTTTTCTTCAGTGACAATAACAAAAAACAAAAAAAAAAACCAAAAACACTTTCCCATCAGTGCTTATTTTTGGCAACTTAAACTGTAGCCAAAAGATTACCAGGTTAGGGTTGCAGTTTTCCCCTTTGTAAACACGAAATCTCTATTTAGAGAAACTGTCACTCTTACCACGTGTTTTTCTTCCATGCTCACTTTCCCAGACACCATCTTGGCCTTCAGATTGTCTCTTCATGCGTATCGCTGATGTTTAAAAGTTTCATGCTTGGTAGCCGGGCGCGGTGGCTCACGCCTGTAATCCCAGCACTTTGAGAGGCTGAGGCAGGTGGATCACGAGGTCAGGAGATCGAGACCATCCTGGCTAACACAGTGAAACCCCGTCTCTACTAAAAAATACAAGAAAACTAGCCGGGCGAGCTGGCGGGCGCCTGTAGTCCCAGCTGCTCTGGAGGCTGAGGCAGGAGAATGGCGTGAACCCGGGAGGCGGAGCTTGCAGTGAGCCGACATCTGGCCACTGCACCCCAGCCTGGGCGACAGAGCGAGACTCCGTCTCAAAAAAGAAAAAAAAATGTTTCCAGCTGGATGGTGTCTTACAGATCACCTCCTCGGAGACGGCTTCCATTCGTGGGGAGATGAAGGCCCAGGATTCTGCACGTGCCTCCACGGGGCCCACAGAGCTGGCCGGTGGTTACTGTGCGTTGGGAAACCACATCTTCTGACTCCTCGTCCCATGTTCTCACTGCTCAACACTGGGAGGAACTATTGAATTAAAAGTTCAGAGTCAACTTGATATGTTCCAATTGTTTCTTTGTTTGTTTTTTCAAATGGATATCAGTAACTAAAAATGGACACATTGAATAGAAGCAGAAGCCTGCTGCCCTCAGGGAGTTCGCTGTGCGGTTGCAGGCAGGACAGATGGGGAGGGCGTGGGAGAGCAGTTACCCCCCACCTCCATGACCAGATGGGTGTGGAAACCCCCTCCTCTCTACAGCCAGGGAGCCTGGAGGGCGTCCAGGGCATCAACACCACCAGGGCCAGCGCTGGAGGATGGACGGTGCATGATGGGCCCACGAGAGGGAGAGAGCCTGGTGAGGAAGTCCCCAGAGCCATGGGGAAGGCAGGCAGCCCCAGACCTGGCAGACACCTGGCACTGGCCTGGGGCGAGTGCTGAGATGGGGACAGACAGGCTTTGTGGCCTGGGCAGACAAAGGGTCTCCACAGCCCTTTATCAAGCCAAGTAGCCAGGTATTTGTCCTTGTGAATGGTGTGTGTGTGTGTGCGTGTATCGTGTGTGTATGGTGTATGTGTGTACGGTGCGTGAATGCATTTGCTTGTGTGTATGGTGTGTTTGTGTGTATGGCATATGTGCGTATGGTGTGTGTGTTTGTGTGTATATTGTGTTTGTGTGGATGGTGTGTGTTTGTATGGTGTGTATGTATGGTGTGTGTGTATGGTGTGTATGGTGCGTGTGTTTGTGTGAGCATGGTGTGTGTGTATGGTGTATGTGTGTATGATGTGTGTGTGGTGTGTGTGTGTATGGTGTTTGTGTGTATGGTGTGTTTGTGTATGGTGTGTGAGTGTGGTGTTTGTGTGTATGGCGTATGTGTGTATGGTGTGTGTGTTTGTGTGTATATTGTGTTTGTGTGTATGGTGTGTGTGTATGGTGCGTGTGTTTGAGTATGGTGTGTGTGTATGGTGTATGTGTTTATGTGTATGGTGTTTGTGTGTATGGTGTATTTGTGTATGTGTGTGTTGGTGTGTGTATGGTGTTTGTGTGTGTATTGTGTATGCGTGTATGGTGTGTGTGTTTGTATGGTGTGTTTGTGTGTATAGTGCATTTCTGTGTATGTGTGTGATATGTGTCTGTGTGTTTGATGAGTGTGTTTATGGTTTATGTGTGTATAGTGTGTGTGTGTGTATGGTGTGTGTGTCTGTATATATGATGTGTGTGTTTATGGTGTATGTGTGTATAGTGTGTTCGTGAGTGTATGGTGTGTTTGTGTGTGTATGGTGTGTATGTATGGTGTATGTGTGTATAGTTTGTGTGCTTGTTTATGGTGTGTGTGTGTGTGTGTGTATCTTGGACCCTTTTAAGACTGAGTGGCACGTAGAGATTCTGCCAGACCATTCAGCTAATTTCCGTCTCGCAGTCGCGGTTCGCAGCGTAAATCCAGACCCATGGTGGGAGGAAGAGGACCCAGGGAGAGCACGTTTATCCCTCGCACACTTCAAGGGGTGATGGGGTAGGATCTCTGCCAATTTCTCTTATTCATTTAGCTGAAGCTTAGAAAAATAACCCAGGAAATCCTACAAGATGTAAATCCAGGGTGAGCCAAGCAGATTGATAGTCTTCTAATTAGTACTAAAAAGATTTGAGAATTGGATCCTAGAAATGAGAACATGGGCCGGCGAGTGTGTCTGGATGAGGAACTGTGCCGCCTGCTGTTCAGATGCTATTTCTGTCCAACCTGTGGGACAGGCGCTCACACCGCCCAACACTGCCCGGAGAGGCAGACTGAGGAAGCCCCCTGCCCAAGGCAGCAGCCATATACCAAACCGTTGGGTAACATTGGTCTTGGCCATTGGTCCCCAGGATTGAGCTTGAGAAAGGAGCTCAGTGTCTTCCCCACACCCCATGTTTCACACAGATGCAGGGGGTGATATGGCACAAGGCGGAGGGTGCAACATGGGGCCCAGGGAAAGCAACACCTAACTCGGAGGACTGTGGGGGGCGTAAAGTAAGACTCCAGCACATGCTCAGTTGGTAAGTCCTTGCTGTCTGCATTATCTTCTTATCACAGTCGCTGACAACGAGCCATTGAAAGGGAGTGGATCATTTGACAGTCGGGTGTCCATTCGGTATTTGAAGTGTCACGCCTACAAACCTCCCAACTTCTGTGTTCCTTCATGTTCTTTTCCCTGCTTATTACACAAAAGCTCCTCCTTTGCAGACCTGAGAATTGTCCTTGATGCTTTTCCTCCCCTCCACCACTGTCTTTATAGGGACCCTGGCAGTTCCCTCTTGCCCCTTCCTGGGCACCTACACACTGTTCTCATCAGAGCAGCCAGACTGGTCAGCTGTGTCCCTGCAACCGATCTCCATCTCACTGGGAACAAAACGCCAGTCCTAACCATGGCCCCAAGGCTTCCTTGAACCTGCCTAGCCACTCTGCTTGCTCTTGCATAGGCTCAGCCACAGGGCTCATGTGTGTTCCACACTCGCTGGGCATGCCTGCCTCAGGACCCTGCAGCAGCTCTTCTCTTACACCGATGGAATCCTCTTCCCATAGGCGTGTGCGTCGTTTCTTTCTCTTTCTTTCTATTTATTTATTTATTTATTTATTTATTTTTTATTTTTATTTTTTTTTGAGATGGAGTTTCACTCTGTTGCCCAGGCTGGAGTGCAATGGCACGATCTCAGCTCACCGCAACCCCTGCCTCTGGAGTTCAAGCAATTTTCCTGCCTCAGCCTCCCGAGTAGCTGAGACACAGGTGTGCACCACCACATCTGGCTAATTTTCGTATTTTTATTAGAGATGGGGTTTTGCCATGTTGGCCAGGCTGGTCTCGAACTCCTGACCTTAAGTGATCCACCCACCTCACCTCCTAAAGTGCTGGGATTACAGGGGTAAGCCATGGTGCCCAGCCGACATTTCCATAGTTTTCAATCATTCTCCAGATCTTGCCTTCAAAGTAACCATATCCAAGAAGTCTTCCCAGATCCTTCTGTGTAAACTAGTACCTGCTGCTCAGCCCTGGACCTCATTTTCTCTGAGATGCTGTGCATGGTCTAGTTTCCATGTTCATTGCCTCTCTCACCCCATGGGGCACCATAAGGACAAGGAGTTTTCTTTGCTGTCTCCTGCACCTCCAGCCCTTGGGACAATACCTAGCTCTGGAAGGGCTCAGGAGGGAAGAAAAAAGGGAGGGAGGAAGGGTTTGATGAGGAAGCTGGCTGATTGCACAGTCAGATCGCTTTGGCTCAGAGCCAGGCTTGTACCAACTGAGAAGCTGGATGCCTTTGGGGAATTTACCTTTTAAGCCTTAGTCTCGTAGCCTGAAAAATTATGGTAATACTAGGAGGATGTAGTTGATCAAGCCCAGGTAGCATGGTGAGCTACTCTTCACACATAGGAAACTGACAGCATTTGTGAGTTACCATTTGTGCAATTATTCACCGTGGGAATGCTGCAAGCCCCCGCGTACCTCCTCACCTTCTCAGAAGAGCAGGATGGAATTCAGTGGAGCGCAGGGCTTGCCACACGCTGAATCATTTCTAATCAACAAAAGCAAATCCTTCTCCAATATTTTGACTATGCTTAATGGAATATAACTTGACCCATGCCTACATGGCTATGGAACTGCAAGGACACCACCCATCCCCAATCTTAACAGTCCAAATCCCCGTGTGGGTGGCACTGCCTGTGTGTGGATGCAGGGCTTGAAAGCTGAGCATTCGCCAGGGGCCTGAGGAAGGACGGGAGCACTTAGCTGCACTGAGAAGCACCAGGAGGAGATTTAAGAAATGTTGATGCATTTTCTGACTTTCATGGGTTGCAGTAGCAGTATGCCACAACCAGAGAGACTACTGTAGGAACTCAACAAGCAGGTTTACTGTAAGGTTCTGTTATGTGCGTGAATATCTCACATGCGTTTAAAGTATGATTCAATTCCCACAAGCTCGATGTCTTTCACAGTTTTATGGAAGAATCTCATTAACTAGGCAAAAACTCCCAAAGGTCAGTGACTGCACCTGCCGCATTCAGCACCACATGCTCTGTACAAAGTCTGGGTGATTTTTTAAAGATTCCTAAATGAACATTTGATGTCAGCTTGTTCTCTGTTCATGCCCAGGACCTGTGTAATATGTGCTTTCTGGTTCTAATCAGAGGATCATTGAGAAGGAGAGAACTCTGCCAATAATTATGAGAGGACAACAAAACTCAGTTGTGTGGTGCCAGGAAGACCCAGGGTGTTTGGCCACTTGCCGGCAGGTAAAGGTCTGTCTCAGCTGCCTTCTGAGGAGCATACCTGCTTATCTCTTAGACTGTGCATGTCTCAATATGTACCACCAGATGAGAGCTGCTTAGTGATCTTTAGTCTGTAACCTCAAATGGATCCGTTTCCTATAAATGAACAGACCACAGAAAGAGGGAGAATAAAGCATGTGAGTGTGCAACTCAACAATAAAACAAACATAAGCTAATTAAAAATGGGCAAAGAGTTTGAACTGACATTTCTCCAAAGAAGTTATACAAATGACCAATCAGCACAAGCAAAAATACCCAACACCATAGGTCATGAGGGAAATGTAAAATCAAACCCCCGTGAGATGCCACTTCCCACCACTAGGAGGGCTGTAACACAAAAGGTATCATAACAACAAGTGCTGGTGATGATAGAGAGCAAGTAGGACCCTTGCACTTTGCTGGTGGAAATGTAAGGTGGTTCTGTTTGCTTTGGAAAACAGTTTGGCAGTTCCTCAAACAGTAAAGCATAGAGTTACCATGTAATCTAGCAATTCAAATGCTAGGTATATAGCAGGGAAAAAAATGAAAACATGTTTACACAGAAACTCATACATGAATGTGCATGGCAGCATTATTCATAATATACAAAAAGTGGGGGAAAACCCAGATGTCTATCGCTAATGAATGGGTAAATAGGTTGTGGTCTGGATATACAATGACTATTATTCAGCCTTAAAAAGGAAGGAAATTCAAACAGAGGCTACAACATAGATA
This sequence comes from Chlorocebus sabaeus, assembly GCF_047675955.1. NCBI lineage: Eukaryota > Metazoa > Chordata > Mammalia > Primates > Cercopithecidae > Chlorocebus > Chlorocebus sabaeus. The sequence goes on along the minus strand of NC_132929.1, from coordinate 1,386,103 downwards.
AACTTGGAAACTGTGCAAAGTGAAAAAGCCAGGCACAAAAGGACAGCTATTGTATTATTCCACTTATATGAAATGTCTAGAATAGACAAATTAATAGAAAAAAAGTGTATTAGTGAATGCCAGGGGTTGGGATTAGGGAATGGGGAATGATACCTAAAAGGCACAGGTAGGGTTGCTTTTGGGAGTGACGAGAAAGGTCTGGAATTAGATTGTTATGGAAACCCACCGAATTGTCTACTTTTAAAGGGTGAGCTTTATAGTATGTGAATTTCAGCTCAACAAAGCTGCTATTTTTAAAAAGAGTATCAGTGATTCAGAAAGTGTATTAATCATAACTAATGTTATAGTCCTATAACAAATTACACCTTTGATTTCCATGATAATTTCAAAAAAAAAGTGTCACCTGGAAGAAAAAATACAGATATGATGGAAGGCAAGGAGGTGGGGAGGGAGGTCTTCATGTAACCAAAGCTGACCTCTCACAACTCCGATTCTCATTCTTCCAATCAGTGATTCCAGGGAGAAGCCTGCGTCTCCCACTGTGCCTCAACATTCGTTATTCATTCCTTTGACAGCTATTTTTTGAGAATGTCCTATATGGCAGGATATCAGAAAGGAGCTAACATGGTCCCTCGGTGCTTCTCTTCAGACTAATCTCCATCTTTTCCCCAACGTCTACATATGGGCTCAGTTTGCAAAGGAAAAGCTGTTGATGAAACTTGCCACGATACACAGGAGAAGCTCTAGAAGAATTCTGCTGCTTAGATTTAATCCTATATAAATCTAGAAGGAAAACAAAGGATCATTGTTATGGAAAAACAGGTCCTTCTCAATGTTTATCAAATCAGTAGAGTTTAACCAACCCAAGTAGTCAACAGTCAGAAATGGGTTAAATAAATCCTGGCTTACCCACACAAAAACAATAGGCTGCCCACTTTGAACATGATGCTTAGGATTTGCATTTCATTGAAATGGAAGGGGTTTCTGGATATAGGGTTGAGTGATGCATGCAATTAGACCACAGCAAGAGTCACATAACCCCATGGGTTTATTTAATGTCTGCAGGTAAGTGATGAAGTAGATATTGCACCACATTAATTCTAGGTGATGTTCGTTCTATAATGAGTGTTCAGTATAAAATCCTTTCAACCTTTTGTGTACATTTGGAATTTTCATAATAGAATGTCATTAAAATAAATGATCACCAACAGTAGGAAGTTTGCCCAGTTTTTTAGACTCCTAAAAGGGGACTGCACTGGGCTGCACTCCAATATAAAAATTACCCTTGTGATCAGGGAATCTCTTATTGTGTTTAACACCCATCCTGTCACTATGTCTTCCCCAACACTGAGAAGAGACTAGTCCTTCATGCACTTTCTTCCTGTTCTGCCAGTGGAACCATTCCTAGTGAGTAAATGAATTTCTTAAGATCCACTGAGTCTCAGCAGAATCTACATTAGCAGCCATGAAATTCAAGTGGGTAAATTGACATAGTGTAGGATATAAAGCTACTGGTCTGTGGGCACACAAATACTGCGTAAATGCTCTCAGTCCTACACAAGCCTCTTAAACATTATGGAACACCACCCAAAACTTTTATTTATGTAGATTATCTCTATCATTATTAACTATTTTTAAACTGAGATGTTTAAAAATATGTATTAATGATTACTTTAAAAATAATAAAAGCCTGCATAAGTGACACATTTCTATAAAAATAACTCTGTTATACCCCCCAAAAAGAAAATTTAGGAAGGACAGTGACATTGTTTTACATTTCTGCAAATATCTTTGATGTCTGGCTCAATAAAAGACATGATTTTCATATCTACTTCCGCATTCAATCTGTTGCGACGTGTAATTTCTGTGAAGGAAATTTACCCTGAGATGGATGTGTAGTTTGAAAATGGATGGGGATTTTATTAGACTTTTGAGATAATCATGCATACTCTTCCTTGACATCTCATCAAACTCAACAACTAGCAGTTTCTTGGAGTTTAGTTCTAATGTGGAACCTGAAACGATATCAAGGAACTGTTCATACCTCGTTACCTTTCAGAACATTGGTGTATCTTGTACTTTAAGTGGACCTTTTACCCATGCATGACTTTGTAACTTCAGGCATTGGAAAATATTGATTCACAGAGTTACGCTGATCATCCAGATGTTGGCACGATATTACAAAATCACATGGATTAGTCTCCCAACCAATCGTGTTAGAAAACTATTTATTGAGAAGCAACGAGACTCATGAAGGTGGACACAAGTTTTCCAAAATTCCAATTTGCACTGGAAATCTCGACTTTTAGTATTGGCACCAAATACTGCCAGTTGTTTTCTTAGAAGTGGCAGACTCCATTCATTTTCAAGAAAATGGCTACCAAACACGCCAGTCTGAAAATAACCGTAGTTTGTTGCTCTTACAAGTGAAAATGCTATTTCATACACGAAGCTTTGTCCTTCAGCACCCAAGATTTAAGGATAATTATGGATGAAGATTATGGACTCGTTTTAAATGGATTCGTTTGGCAAATCTACTCTGGGGGCTTCTCTGTCAGAAGGGCTCTCCTTCCCAGCTCTCAGAAATGTTATTCCTGTGCAAATGCTGCTGAGTCCAGAGCGGGAGGGAAGTGCAGACAGAAGGGCTGGTGGGATGGTCAGTAAGTCATGAGGGTGAGATTAGGGGTGACACACTCTCAACTTGCCAAGGTAGGAGAAGGCTCTGCCCTCACCTAGCAGGTCTGAGGGAAGCCCCTTACTCCGTCCTTCCTGCCAGGTTCCACCGAGATCCAAAAAGGAATGCTGTGTAGGAGCCATGCTATGTGATCAGTGAGAGACGGGTCAAACCTTTAAGGAATGCCCAGAGAAATGGTGCGTTCCGTCTTCAAACACACAGATCCAGCTCTTCCTATGGGCTAAGCGGTGTGCCCCCAACAGCAAGGGCTTTTGGGTTTTCTGCCTGTCTCCCTACGTAGGAGGGCCTGGTTGCTGCGTGCTCTGGGAGCTTGTTGTTTTGAGCGCCCTGAAGCTCCGTGCGAGGCCCGCTCCGTGGGCCCGGGCAGTGCAGAGCCCGCTTCTCCCAGGTCCTGGTGGGAGCGTCCAGATGCTGCTGCGCTGGCCTTTGCCTGGGGAGGACCCGCGGGGCCAACACAGGCTCAGTGCAAGAGCCGCAGTGACACCTTCTGGTGGCTGCAGGCACTGCAGGCTCCTTTTATGGACACAAGTTTGGGGGTGAAGCTGCAGAGGGGTACCCCTAAAGAGGCCTCTCCCTTCTCCTATCCAGGTTATTCCAGAGGCCACCCAGCCTCAGGCCCCTGTCAGCTCTCCCGCTGCACCAAGGTTGACCACATGCAGTGCAGCTGAGCTGCCTGAGGCCAGGTGGGCACGAGGGGTGCCCTCCCCGCTGCAGTGGGGAGACCTGCCCCGTCTCTGCTCCTCCAGCTCTCTTGCAGGCATAAGCTGCTTTGCTTAAAATGTTACGTCATTAAAAATGAAATATATTCCTTTTATTGCTTATTGTTCTGTGTCCCTCTTTTTTGTGGTGCATTTGATTTTATTCAGATTTTAGTGTTTTCCACAATGATCTGTGACTAAAACTTAATTTAATGAAAAGAGATATATTTATTCAGTTCTTTATTTTGCAAGTGATTGAGTTAAACATAAAACAAAGCTAGGATGAACAGTACAATTATATATCATCCAGGGCATAAATTCTGATTTGAAGTTAAGGAAACAAACATTTGCAATCTAGCCCCATGATTAAGAACATAACAGAACATAAAATTAAAAAGAAAAGCACCTTTATGACTGGCGTACTCACTGTATACATTCCCATCAAAATGTTTTTGTAAATGTTTCCGTAAAGTCACTGTAGGCAAATGGCATGTTGCGATTTTTGAACGTTTCATAGATATCTTCTATTTTCATGCATCTTCCTTGCTGTAAGACAGATTCAAAGCAGAAGCTTACATAACCCAGAGAAGTCATGCCAAGTTTATCTGAACATCTTTTTAAAAACTTCGAGTTCTCTGATTTAGTTCTGATACAAATATTTCCATATATGTTTTTCTTCTGTTTTTTGTTTGTTTGTTTGTTTGTTTAACTTACCTACTTTGATCCTCAGTTGAACATGTGGTTTTTCAGTGCCAACTACACATAGAGCCCTGGGTGAAGGTTTGGGGACAGAGGGACACTGAGCCCAGCCTCCAGGAGTCAGAATGGAGCATTTTCAGGCCACAGTGCACTGGGTCAGGAGTGCTACAGGAAGAGAACCAAATACTGTGAACTCACTAGACACTCCCAACAGGGAGGCAGTGACATCCAGGCCCTGCGGAGGACAGGGAAGCTTCTCCAAGGGCTATGGTTGGGGAGCCCCTGTAAAAAGACTTAGACCCACACAGTGTTCATCCAGCACGAGTAGCCCTCTCAGGTGGCCCCACTCTGCCTGAAGCATTGGATTCCAAGCATGGACAGAAGGGAGGACTTGACAAGGTGCGGTGGAAGGGGCCACGACCCCGGCCTGTGTTGGAGATCCCCAGGGCAAAGAGAACCAGCCACTCTCCATCTGGGAGTTACGGAGCCTGTATTTTACTTGGGAAACTCATGGGCCACCAGAAACACACTTCTCTGAGTGTGTGCTTGCTTTAATGAGACTGCAGGAGATGGAGATTTTATCAGCATGAATCGCCAATGGAGAATAATTCCTAATAGACAACTCATGGCTGTCCAAAGACCTCAAGAGCATTCCCCAGTCTGAGATGGGCTGGGTTGAGGTGCCCAACCTCTGTCTGGGACATTGCCCTTGGGTGCGTCCTTGGGTTGGACACTCCCCTTCCAGCCTAGTCCTGCTCCCCTGCAGCCACTACGTAAGATCTGCAAGGGCAGCCTCTTTCTGCCAAAACTAGACTCCTGCTGCAAAGATGACCCTGAGAAGCTCAAGGGTTCCCACATCAGTGTTAACCTGTCTGCCTCAGGCAGGTTCTCGGCCCAGGAACCTTTGGCTCCCAGATGAGTTTATGGGATGCTGTCTGCATTCCTGTGAAACGGTGCCTTTCAGACAGCACCGTGTGGCCATGAGTGGGGGACTTGAGTTCCAGCTCTCACAGTCACAGCTGAGCTCCACCTCTCAGGAGCAGTGTGAGCCTGGCAGACTTCTTCTGGGACTGACAGGAGGCCTTAGTTTCCCCAGCTGAGAAAGGGAGATGGTAAAGGACTGAGGGGCCCGTGTGAGGCTGAGATACAGTCAGCCATGACCACACACAGCACAGCCCTGGCAAGGGGCAGGCCCTCAGTGCCTGTGGTCCATCATGGCTGTAGCGTTTAGCTTTCGTGGCTGGATGGGACGCAGGAGAGCAGGGTACTTCTTAGTGACAGTGGGGCTGTGAAGGGAGGGCGTCTTTGTGGCACTTTGAGCTGGAGGATTTAGCAGAGCACTTGGAGTTGTAAATGCAGTGGTCACTGGAGCAAACCTTCTCGAGTGACCCGCCATAACACATTTCTGGGTCTTGGGTGCTGTGGTCTCTTTACCCAGTGGTACCTTGGAGGCAGGACCAAGCCAATGTGGCCTTGGGATTCTGAATTAACTTCTTTTCAGGATGACGCTAAGGCCCTGAGACTCAGGACTGCCCTGGTATTCTCCTCAAACACCATTCTATTCCAGAGGACAGCATGAAAGGGATAGTATTATTTTCCTGGGTAAACTTCCCATGAAATTGAATTTAGCAACCACCAGAGGAGTAAGATGGGATGCCTTTCATCCCCTGGAGCTCCCCTGCCGCAGAAGCCTGGAGACCTCGCCTTTTGGCTCAGAGTCCAGGGCGAAGTTTCCCAGGACCGGGCATCAGCACGCTAACATTTAATGAGGGCGGGTGGTCAACAGTCTGTAAGGATGAGAGGACAAGCAGCTATTTCGGGCTAATCTGTTCTCATAGAAATGTCACTTGCTTACTGTTATGTTTCTGAATCTGGCTGTCAGCTGGAGTCAGGCTAACAGAACACGACGTGTCAATTAAGCCACATTACAAGATTTCCCATTAGGTCTGTAATTTCAACATTTCTGAAATGATTGTAATCCTTGTCTTTAAATATTAGGATTTATTTAGCTGATTTTCAATAGTCCCTTTAAAGATAATCTGATAAACCTCCTTTTTATTCACTTTTGAGAAAAGACCGAGGTAAAAATTAATATATACAAGTATATCTTGCCCACACATGCTCATGACGTTTTCCTAGTTCTGGACTCAATGTATTTAATGATGATAACCACACACGTTAATCATTCAGAATGATTTGTTATTTGCTCGCATGAATTTCGTGCTAGACTGAATGTTCTCCCAAGCTATTGAGTGCTTTCAGGAGCTCAAATTGGCTCAATTAAAATGTATGAACAGAATGTTAAAAGCACAGGAGCAAAGGTAGCAAAATGACACCTTCTACTATCGTCTGTCTGTTTTGCTCATGATCAGGCATACCAGGAAGCTGATTTCGCTTCAGTGACAGGATTAGGTGACCATGTAGAATCTAGATGGTAGGTTCTATGAGGAGTGAATTTCTGCATGCAGCAGGATTTGTCTGGGAGGTTCAGTTGTCTAATTAAACATGGTGCTGAGGTTTGAATCAGCCTGTGAAGATGTTCTTTGGAAGATACCAAGAATGAAAATCAAAATGCTGTGACCTTATAATTCTGCAAAAGCAGAGGTTTTCAAAGGACTCGTTTTTAGCAGAAAACTACATTGAAAGCCCTTTGATGTAGCATTTTGGGTTTGTATCTAGTGTTTCAAAACATGAAAAATATGCACACGGTAAAAATGTTTTTCTCTGTGATTTCACCATATGAAAGGAAATGGGATTTTTTTTTCACCAGGAGCGCTCTGCTCAGCATGCTGCGATGCTCCCCCAGGAGACTTTCACTCAGAGGCAACATCATGTTCAGGTTTAAGTTATTCTCATGGCTTCCAACTGTCTAGGGCTTACCTGTCCACCTGAGGTTTTAGAGCCAGATATCAGTTCTTCAAGGGAGCATCCCTCCAAACAATGGTGCATCAGAAGTTGTTCATCTGCCAGACATAATACTTCATTCTTCAGGATTCCCAGGGACGAGAAAGTACATAGGAGAAAAACAAGCAATTATATTGATAAACAACCACTTAGGAAAAGAATACCATACTGTAAATTGATATAAATTATAGAAACATTTGCAATAACTTCAATTTTAAGGGCTTAGAAACTGGTACATAATTCACTACAATTTGTATCCTCCTGAGTCTGTGATCTTTCTGGCCCCCAAAAGAGGCTGTCCCTATTTGATGGAAGGGGACTTCACATCCCCACATTTCCGACCTCCTCCACAAACACTGCGAAGGCACATTTCTGTCTGTCATGGCGGAGTCTGCCCTCCTTGCAGATGAAATAAGCAGGAATATCATGAGTTTCTCATGGTCTAAGCTGGGCAAGATCTTTATATGTTAAGGGATGAGAAATGGGGAAGGAGGCCAGTCCCTGCCACCAGGAAGTCCCACCCAGGAGGATTCCAGGTGCAACTGGCCACAGGAATCACGAAAATCTTCAGACTAGAATGGAGAGCAAAGAAAGGAAACATATCAAGATCAACAATAGAAGAGAGGACAGGGTGTGGCCAGAGGGACAGAAGCTACTGAGATTGAGTTCCCTGGAAATAGTAATGGACCGAGCTGCTGGGCTGTATGGAGAGGACTGCTGGAGATCGCCCTCGGGAGTCACCTGCTTAGGGAAGTGAGGGAAAAACTGATCTACAGCATGCCTGCCACCAGGAGCCGTGACAGCCCTTCCGAAGAGACCAAAGTCGAGGCCGTGGGCAAGTCTGTACCCATCTCCACCCGGGAGGGGCATCTTCTCCCCTCCCCTCTGCACTTATCTAACCATGCACCTCTCAAAACAGCCATGTGCGAGTTATTAGTAGTATTCTAGGGGATATCAGCATGGAAAGCTCTGACCTAGACTTAAATTGCGGGAGTGGCGCTGTCTTTGAAATTTCAGATGTGAGCAAATGGGGAGACAGCCAGTTTACGGCAGTGTTTGACCCTCTGGCCATCCTGATCCGTAGCCTCCCTTCTGGAGCCGTTGAGTTTTGGTCCAGGAGTGTGAGATCTGATGGGCACATATGTTGCGTCCAAATAACCAAAGTGAACCTTCCTTTAGAAGAGCAGAGGATTAATATTTGTACCAAAAAAGAGTGGGTTTGTGACAGAGGACAGTCACTGCTGAAACACAAGGTATCATGGTAGGTACATGTAGTTGTGCAGTGACTTCAGTAAACATTTTAAAAATCACATTTTTGTTGTTACATGAAGCTTGCATTATGAAAACTTTCTGGTTTTCTATATTTCAAAACAGAAGTGAAACAGACAAATTGCTTCAAATTAAAGGCAGCAGTTTTTGTCTCTAAAATTTAATTTGTGCAGCAGTCACATGGCCACATTATGCTTACGCACTGGGCATTAATGGGACCCCGCAGGGCAGGTGCACTGGGCATTAATGGGGCCCCGCAGGGCAGGTGCACTGGACATTAATGGGGCCCCGCAGGGCAGGTGCACTGGGCATTAATGGGGCCCCGCAGGGCAGGTGCACTGGGCATTAATGGGGCCCCGCAGGGCAGGTGCACTGGGCATTAATGGGGCCCTGCAGGGCAGGTGCACTGGGTGTTAATGGGACCCCGCAGGGCAGGTGCACCTCCACATGACTCCAGGCTGGACTCTGGGTAACGATGGGCTTTCTTATGTTGCCTGAAAACAGCTGGTTCCATTACAGGAGGCAAAAGTGTTTCTTCTTTGAGGACAGGTTGGCACGTTGAAACATTTAGACAGGGCAGTAAATGGAGACACTGTTCAAATACCATTTGGAAAGGCACAACTCCGCAGATAAAAAAGTTACATATATCATCTCTGCTCTAAGTGGTGAGTGGTTTTGTGTCTCTCATTTTTCACCAACACTGAGAGTAGCCTTCATAGTAAGTCACAGCAGTCGGTGGAGGAGAGGAGAGCAAACTGGTTTTTGTCAGCTTTCCTGGAGTAGGGTTGGTTTGGGGCAAATTATTAAAAAGATTTGTATAACCTGGCTACTTCATAATCACTAATACATTACTGAAGGTTTACTGGTCTACTCAAAGGTAATCATAACGGAGTAATGCAACTAGCACAAAGCAGCCAGCCTGCTACACAAGAAAGGTTATCCTATAATACATAGTATTGCTACTTATTTCAGATGTGTCGTGACTTTTTTAGCCTTTTTGTTTTAATTTCAGGTTTACAAGAAACTTGCAAGTCTAGGACAAAGAATTTCTGTAGACACTTGTATTCCTCAAATGTTGATATTTTACCACCCAAAGATGGTGAGAGAACTTGGGAGTTCCCTCTCTCTCTACACACACTCACACAGATAAGGTTTGGTTTAATTTTGTTCTTACTGATCCATTTGACAGCAGGTTGCAGACAGGGTACCTCTTTACCCCTAAATTATTTAGCATGTATTTCCCAAAGCCAGAATATTCTTCTGTGTAATCCGAATACATTTACAAATGATCAGGGAACTATACTGATACAGTACTACTAAGCATTCTATAGACCTTATTTAAATTTCATGATTTGTCCCAATTATGGCATTTATAGCTAAGTCTCTCTCTCTCTTTCTCTCTCTCTCTCTCTCTCTCTCTCTCTCTCACACACACACACACACACACACACACACACACACACACACACAAAAACCTTCCACTCTTCCCTGTCTCCAGTGCAAGATACAGACTAGGATAACAAGTCAGTCAGTATTTTGCCTTTCTTGTAAATGTCCTTTAATCTGGACTGATTCTTCAATCTCTTTAAGACACTGACATTTCGTAGTGGGCACACCAGATATTTTGCAGGATTTTCTTGATATTTCCTCACGGTCAGAGCTGGGCTATGCATTTTTAGCAGGAACACCCCAGAGGAGAGGTTGGCAGTGCTCATATCAGGGCACAGGTGACACCAACTCATCCCCTAACTGGTGATGTTAACTTTGATGACTCATTAGGGAGGTGGCCCAATTTCCCCACTACCATTATTTTCCTCTCTGTAATTGGTTATTACTGTGAAGGTTGTGTGTGAAACATTCCTGTGAGGATGGAATTATTACTCTCGTTAAAAAATACAGAACCAGAGTCCAAAGTCCTATCTTCTGTTGGAGATGAAGCCAAGAATCAAATTCATGTCTCATGCTAAAGTTTAAGCTGCTTTCACTACACTGTGAAAGACAGTAGCATCAAATGCAAAAAATAATAATAATAATAAAAGAATAAAAGAATTCATTTTTGAATTGATTTATAGGTCTTGTTGTTATTCCTTACATGTACAGATTCTGATTTTTCTAGGCATAAATGGAAGAAGGTTCCCCTTTATGGGAATTCCTTTTCAGTAGCATCAGATGAGAAGAGGAAGAAAAACGAAAACTTGCACATGACATGTCTCGTTTCCATCCCTAGTTTATGGAAACAAAGACATGAAACTTCTTTCAGGTTTAGGTATCAGAATCCAAAGGCATCCATGGAAGCACTATCATGAGACACTGATTTCTCTTCTAGTTTAAATCGCCGACACGCAGGCATGTGGGCTCAGGAGATGGCAGAAGGAGCCCCGAGACCATGATGAGCCCACGGTTGTGCAGCCAGCTGGGCTCCAGACTTCCAGCTCCGGGCTCTTTCCTGCATCATACGGAAAACATCCTTCGGAGTGGGATAAAGACATATTCCCTAAAGCTCTTGGGTGAACATAATGAAAGAAAAAGGAATCCCATTATCTTTGATTTCCATGACTAGTCTAAACTTCACAGGGCATCATTCTCACGGATTCTTGTGTGTTAGGAACAGGCCTTTGATCTGCAAATAATTAAAAGTATCCAATCCCATGATCTGGCTTAGCTCCCTGTCTGTGGGGTAGGTCTTTTGAGGCTCTCCTCCCAGCCTCAGCCCTGTTCTTCTGGCTAAGATACATCTATAAACATCCTCGGTTAAGGAACCCAGACTGTGTCTTCACGGGGATGAGAGGAGTCCTGGTCCTCTCACAGGTCCAGGTTCAGGATGTCTCTGCTCATCTCTGCAACAACCACGCTTTTCTCCCCTCATCATAAGCTGCTTCTGCATCCACTGGAGACCTGCATGGCTGCTAAAACTTGGAGTTTGCTATGGGCAGTAGTGGAACCTTGTGCCCGTGTTCCCCCGGCCTACTTGGACCCTGACCTGGCCTCACTGTTTCTGCACATTCCGGTGTCTCTGCAAATCTGCAGCAGCCTGCTCCTCCGTGTCACCTGTGTGATGCCCCTGCTTCCTACCACGGGAGCATCGGGACCCTCTGTCGGCTCACTTCCCTGTCCCCTGGTGGCTCAGACAGTGGGTCCTCCAGAGGCACCAAGGAGGCGCCAGTGTGTCCCTTCCACCAGTGAGGACAAAGCCTCCTCACATCGCTGCTTTCCGTGGGTCTCCCTGACCAGCCAGGACCCACTGCCCCGGGTTCCTCCCAGAGGTGGAGTTTCCATCCTCGCACCCTCCTGGGGCTGCACGCTACCTCCCTCCCCAGCAAGGAGACACCCTGCACTCTTCCTGTCTGGTGAGAACACCTGGGACCTAGTTGTCCTAGATACTTATTTTAATCATTTAAGATCCCAGTCCTCCTCCATCTCTAGGCCAACACACCTCTTGACCTATCCTGGATGGACCAAAGTCACAATAAAAGAAACCAGCCTACCAATAAAGGTATGTGGTGTCCAAAAGCAAAAAAAAAAAAGTAGCTGCATTATTCAGAACAATTGACTAAATCTTGATGAGGTTAGGGAGGGAGAATACCACATTTTTTTTCCTCAAAAGCGTTTTATATTGCTTCATAGAGTCTACAATTTTACAATTCTCTTTTAACACAGTGCCTTGGCCATTGCATAGTGAGAGAGAGAGAACATTTCAGGATTGCGAAAAGGCTGTGCTTTCAAACAACCTTTGAAATGCTTCAGATACAAAGGGAGTGTCTGTAAATATTAAAGTGAAATCAAATAACACTGCAAATAATATATGTGGTGGCTTTTCTAAACTTTATATGGTTGATTATTTAAATCTGTCACCTAATTATGCATTAATTATAGTATCTACTCTGTGCCATGTGGTCCTTGCTGACTAACCTTGATAGCTGCCCATTTTCCTTTTGTTGACTAATGCAAAAAAGTCTCCATGTGAGAGAAGACAAATTGGACCACTGTGATAAGGTGTATTTTCACAGAAGGAAAAGTCAAAAGGGCCCAGGCGAGATGTAGGGTCCTCTTCTGAAATCTCTCTCTCTGCTGTGTTTCCTTTCTAAGCATGCTGTTCTTCTTATCTCCCCTCCATCTCATTGGGGTACTTTCAGGATTGGGACTCTCACCTCCCACTGCAGCCCCAGAATGGCCAGGAATGGCACTGCTGGGATGGGCCATCCAGCTGTTGGTCTCGCAGAGAAGGACTGTTTCTTTTCTTCATTTAATTTCTTCCACAATGGAGAAAGGTCAGAGCTCAATGGTCAAGATCAAGGCATGAGTTTCAGGTAATGGAGACGAGGACAAATAGTATGGGCACCTGTCATCTAGAGTTTGAGCTCGTTCCTAAAGCTTGTCACCAGGAAACCTGATGGAGGTGTGTGGGCAAAACAGTTGGACATGCACACATACATGCACTCACGAAGTGCTAGGGCAGTTGGTCAAAACTGTTGCAGGGTAGAAGGTCTAGATATGAGGAATATGGAACGGGGTATGGGCTGTCCTCACAGAACCTGTGGTCTCCCTCTTAAGACAATTACATCTCTATAAAGTTACTGCATAGCATGAATAATTATAATAAAAACACAATAATAGGAATTCTATCCGAGGTGCATAGTGTGGCACTGTCCCTGTCCTGGTCATTGTTGTCGTTTTCTGCAGCATTTCATCGACCCTCACAACACCATACAGGGTAGGTTCCATTATTGTTAACTCCGGTTCTGCAGGACGCTGAGCACAAGGGTGCAGTCACTTCCTCAGGGGCACACAGAGTGGAAACCACGCTCACTCTGAACCTGGTGCATCATCCGTCAGTTACTGAAAGTGACAAGTAGACATGCTTGGGAAGAAAGAAATCCATCTGCGTGGGAATCCGGGAGGCTTTATGGTAGAGACACTGTGTAAATGGAGTTTGCTGGGTGTGGGAAGGTACGGGGGAGTGGAAGGCATTGAGAGGAAAGCTTGATGTGCCTCCCAATGAAGCTCCAAGTCGAAGGAACCCCACATTCTGAAATGACCTTGGACAGATAGTCAAGGGCCAAGTAATAAGTCATCTGTCTTTTCTGAAACTTGAGTTTAAGTCGTGCTTTCTCATTCTTGGTTTTGAAAAGTGTTATGTGTTCACCCTCCCCTCTGGCATTTTTGCTTTTTAGTTTTACTTGGCTTACGTGTAATACTAAAAATGCACTAAGCAACTTAATTACATGGACGATTTAAAGGATTTCTGAATTTTAGAAAGCTTCGGAAGTCACTTGATCCAACATCATAAGCTTTATACCATAGATGTTCAGAGTGCTAGTTGGCAGGAAGTTCTAGATAATGCAAGTGTATTCAGCAAAATAACAGAATGATGAAAGAATACAAAAACAAGATCTCCCAGAGCAAATGCCATTCAAATGACCTTTCAATTAATGAGCCCATGCAGCATAAGGAGGAAAATTGCCTGACCAGAAAGCTGTTGGGAACAATGGTTGAACCAACCTGTAAACAATGCCATTGTAGACAGTTCTGCTTCAACCTGAAATGATGCAGCCATGCTGCCTAAAAATTGTATGGGATTCTAGGAATATCTTTCATGTATGAACATGGGCTCTCCACTATGAAATTATGGTATTGGCCAGGCATGGTGGCTCATGCCTCTAATCCCAGCACTTTGAGAGGCCAAGGCGGGCGGATCACGAGGTCAGGAGATCAAGACCATCCTGGCTAACACGGTGAAACCCCGTCTTTAGTAAAAATACAAAAAATTAGCCGGGTGTGGTGGCGGCGCCTGTAGTCCCAGCTACTCGGGAGGCTGAAGCAGGAGAATGGCATGAACCTGGGAGGCGGAGCTTGCAGTGAGCCAGTATCGCACCACTGCACTCCAGCCTGGGCAATAGAGCGAGACTGTCTCAAAAAAAAAAAAAAAAAAAAAAAAATTATGGTATCATACTAAGAAAAACCCTTCAGATGTGGGCACAGACCCAGATCTCCGTGGTCCTCTTTTCTCACCTTGGGGAGGCTGAGGACAGATGTTCCCTCTGCTCCTTACTCACCAGCGTCTTGTGTGTGGCCATCAGTTCCAATGTGGAAGCACAGTAGGTTGGATGCTGATTGCATACCCCTTTTAGCACATCCTAATCAATTAAACTTTCAGTTCTTGAAAAACAAAGCCATTCTTTAAAATATGCCTTTAATGGAATTCAGCAGCAAATGCATTGAAAGCAACATGCTTCCATGGAATTGAATATTGGGGTTACTCACTTTTCTCAGGTCCTCTGTTTCCACATCTATCAAATGAAGTATTTGCCTGGGTGATCTTGAAGTATCTTTCAGCTTTGACAACCATGAGGCTTGAGCGAGGCATTTAGCAGAGTAGAAAGGGAATCTAAGGAGAGTAGCACAAGGGACAGGTTGCCAGGAAAGAATCCCTTACCAGATGACCAGCTGGCCACTTAGCCTGCTCATGAAAGAGCCTGGAGTACTTGTTCTGCAGCTCTTGCTTGCTTTGTTTCAGCTGTCGACATCAGACAACCTAAGGCTGCCAGTCTCCTACCTGTTTGGATCACCTCCAGTTTGTTAATGGCCACTTGAGATCTGAGTGGCAGAGTCTGGGACCAGCCTAGGAGCCTGGTCCAGCGGACTTGGTCTGTTAGTGGGAGGCACTGTGACATGCACCTGTTTTGCCCTGGAATCTCAGGAGACCACCTCAGAGGAGGAGTAGGTTCCTCCAGCTTCATTAGCTGATTGTTTAAAGAAATCACATGGTCTTTTACCCATCAGTTACATTTCAATAAAACAAGCCTGCAATGAATTTTAGTTTCCTGGAAAATAATTAGGAATGACACATGAAGTGAGCACTCTGGCACATTCCTTTCTTGCTGTATTTAACATAGAAAAATATCTGGGTTTCCCATGCATGCAGATGCTGTGAGTGGTTGTTTTTCCAGTAGTGGCAAAATATGGGTGTAGATCCGTGTCCACTTTATCAAAACTGACGAAGCTATGATTTAAATTGCACTGCACAAGTGGGATGCTCACTGCTCTCTCGTGCTCCTTCTCAAACTGAAGGTCAAGATGATAGGGGAAACAGACATGCAAACGTGATTGTATCCACTGTTGAATTTTGAAGTGACTCGGGTACCCTCATTAATCTATACAATTACACCATCATCCCATAGTAACCAGCTTTGATGGCCAGTACACCAAGTTCCATTGTTGGAAATTCCTACCAGTATTCAAAACGACATTTTGTGAAAAAAAAAAAAGGTATGCTGTTTAGACCACACGCTCTGAACATGTTTGCTCCCCAACTGAATTAGCAACCGTCGATAGAATATGCCGCCATTTTTCCTCCTCTTTTCCCTGAGACGGTGAACATTTTTTTTTCTGAATCATATGTCATGTTTTCCCCGCCTGTCTGCAGTTCCCCAGTTGTGAATGTGTCACTAGGCTCTTTCAGCCTTGGTGGGGAGATGCATATATAAATTCATAAAGGAAATTCCTGATCGCATTCTGTAAAAAGAAGATTCTTGAGAAGCAGGAATCTATTTTGTGAGAAGGAAAATCTGACCCTTTTTATGACTGCTTCTCTCTTTCCTTGTAGTTTGTGGTATTGACGGTGGCCGTCTCTAGTTGATAATGCAAATCACAATACGAGGGCACCATTTAATTGAGGTTAAATGGTTTTCCAAGGCTGCTGATAATTGGGTGCCACAGACAAACTGTAAAGGCAAATCGTTTCTATGGATTCTGACTTTTCTTGTTTGCATCCAAGTCTGTATATGTGAGCGGGGGAAGAAAGGATTACAGAGGGTTGATCTATTTTCCTAAATCTCAGTTCCGTGCAAATAATTATAATGAATTTGTCATCTCACATATGTTAATATTTCGTATAAACATATTTTAGAAAACACAAAGTAATGCTGAATATTCAAAAGTATCATACTATTTAAAATTAGAACATAAACGTGATGGGCAACATGGAATTTAATAACGTTAATTCATTTAGATAGTTAAAAACAAAGTGACATGCTGGATCTTTTTATAAAACAACAAAAAATAGTCCTAGAAATATCACTTCAATATGGGCTTTAATTGCTTTTACACATATACTGTTCAGTATTAATTGCTTTAATTGACTTAGAATATAATTAGTAATATTTTATTAAGTTAATAAAAACCTCACATATTGCACAAAATTATACTTAAATATTAACTCAGCATTAAGCTTTAAGTGGTGTATATTTCATATGATATGCATATATCACTCTTATTCAACTTAATTTTTAATTTTATGAAAAATCAATATTTAAAATAATATCAGAAGCTTAGATAGGTACTAAAGGTAATATTTGTATGTGCTTTTCCTCTGTTTCATCAGTATAACCTAGTTTGATCAACAACTACACATTATTTACAAGAATGAGCTACTTACAGCCATAAAACACTTTTATTTTCATTTTAATTTTTTGCATTTATTTATTTTTTAGAAACAGAGTCTCACTCAGTCACCCAGGCTGGAGTGCAGGGGAGCAGTCATAGCTTACTGCAGTCTCAAACTCCCAGAGTCAAGCAGTCCTCTCACTTCGGCCTCCCAAGTTGTAGTGATGGAGCCTCGCTTTGCTGCCCAAGCTGTTCTCAAACTCCTGTTCTCAAGTGATCCTCTTGCCTTGGCCTTCCGAAGTACTAGGCCACCGTGCCTGGCTTTAGTCCCTTTCTTACAATTTAAGTCCACCACCAGATGTAAAGAGTTACTGCCACTGTGCCTGTTTCAGTAGTCCAGCTCAAACTCTGTATCCTCTTTTTTTTTTTTTTTTGAGATGGAGTCTCGCTCTGTCGCCCAGGCTGGAGTGCAGTGGCGCCATCTCCATTTACTGCAAGCTCTGCCTCCCGGGTTCACGCCATTCTCCTGCCTCAGCTCCCGAGTAACTGGCACTACAGGCGCCTGCCACCACGCGCAGCTAAGTTTTTGTATTTTTAGTAGAGACAGGATTTCACCTTGTTGGCCAGGATGGTCTCGATCTCCTGACCTTGTGATCCGCCCGCCTCGGCCTCCCAAAGTGCTGGGATTACAGGCATGAGCCACCGTGCCTGGCCTCTGTATCCTCTTTGAATCCTTTGCTGGCCTCTTCATACTCACTTCCCTCCCAGTGCCTCTGTCTCTCTCCCAGTCCCAGAACCCTGTCCCTTGAGTGGTTGTCACTGTACCTGTGAACTCCTTGTGGGCATTAGCCATAGGGTGGTGAGCTTTGCTTCTTCTCAGCTACATTACTTGGCAATGACTTCAGCCGTGGCCTCCAGCAAGATATTTTCCCAGCTAGTTCAGTTTTCTTCACCTACAAAATGGTCATGACTTCCCTTGCCTACCTTATGGCCTTGTAAAAGAGAAAGCATGCAAATGCCACGTCAAATGCAGTGAGAGAAGGATGACCTGTACTAGATAGACCCTAGCCTGGGATTTACGATGCTTGGGTTCCAGCTGTTAGTAACGAAAAAGGTGCTTAATCTTTCTGAGTGTATTTCTACCTAGGAAATAATGAACTTGAATTATATGCTTCTAAATTACAATTTTCAAAAATTTTAAAAGATGATTCTTATGAATATAAAATAAATACATGTCAAGTGTTTTTATCAACTCATTAATAAATAAGGAACTCAGTAAAATGATAATACCAGTTAAAAGAGCATTTGAGGAACTAGGCATTTGTGGAAAATTGAATAAAGAAAAGTTAGGGGAAAAGATTGCTGTATTAGATACAAACCTAGTAAATCCCTACAGGGAAATAAACCACAATCTTCCAGGCTAGCTTTTCTGCCAGACAGAAATTACTTGGATCTCTGCTAGGCAAAAATTTACAAGTTAGCAAGTAACTTCATTATATTTGGGATGTTGAATTAATAGTTTTAACAATGTCTATTAAAAGGGCATTTCCAATTCTAAAAAGCCCTGAATCAATATTACTAGTACTTAATTATATTAATGGTAATTCAATTACTAAAGAAAATTACTTTGAAAAATCTGACCTTTAGCAACTTCTGGCCCTTACTTTGGTGTATGTTTTTGTTAACCCTCATATTACAAGAAAACAAGTTTTCTCTCCAAATGATTTATGATTAAAACATGGATAATTTTATTTATAAACATTCAAATTATCATGAAAACATCAATAAAGGAGAATCCTCATCAGTTCTCCTGATCAGGTCAGCTGATGTTTTTTTGTTTGTTTGTTTTGTTTTTTTTCTGAAACACTGTAACATGTTGGCTGCAATCTCCATCTAATCTGCTGCCATCTAATATCCACTTTCTAATACCATGTAATATTTTCATGTTTCATTATTTTGTTATTTATTTTCTCATCTCAGAGGAGATTCCCAAGTCCTTCAGATTTTTTTTAGAATTCTTATGATTTTATAAATGCAATTTTAATTATCTTTGTCAAAAGCAGTTCAATTCTGATGTATCCTAGAATTTTCTTTTCTTTCCTTTTCTTCTTCTTCTTTTTTTTTTTTTCAGTGTGTCACCCAGGCTGGTGTGCAGTGGCAAGAACATGGCTCACTGCAGCCTTGACCTCCTCAGGCTCAGGTGATCCTCCCACAACAGCCTCCTGAGTAGCTAAGACTACAGGTTTGCACCACCATGCCTGGCTAATTTTTGTATTTTTTGTAGCGACTGTTTCACATGTTGCCCAGGCTAGTCTCAAACTCCTAGACTCAAGCAGTCCTCTTGCCTCAGCCTTCCGAAGTGCTGGGATTATAGGCATGCACCACGACACCAGTGAATTTTCTATTGATATATCTCCGTTTTGAAATTTAGGAATCTATCTAATATTTTATTTACCTATTTTCAAGTTTGTTCTTGTTACACATAAACTAACATTTTATCCGTACACCCTAGTTGTATTGTCTATGCATTTCTATTGTTTAAGTGTGGGTTTGTGCAGAGCAGAACCTGTAGCAAGCACCGAGTCCAACTAGTGTATTTGGGAGGTGACCCAGGAAGCAGAGGTAGACAATGAGGAAATGAAACAGCCAGGCCAAGGTGTGTGTGGAGCAGGTTAACATGTTGTGGACCATACCTCAGAGTTATCCTGATGGAGGACGGGGATGCTGATGGTTTGTCCTCCAACTCAGTTCATTATTGGCTGAGGTCCTGACACTTCTAGTGGGAGGAAACTGTAGGAGAGAAGGGAAAACTTCCCTTTTACTCTTGGAAGGTTTGATGAACATCACCTGACAAAAGGCAGATGAATAGGAAAAATGGCATGCAAATTTATTAACGTGCCCTGGGGACAATCTTAGACTGATGACCCCCAACACAATGGGGCACAGATGGTTATATACCCCTCTTCTTAGAGGAAAGGGACATGGGGAAAGGTGAATAATTTTGGGGGGGGTGGGTAGTAAATGATTTTTAGGGGAATTCAATAGGCTTGAAGAACAAACAATGGCTTGGGCCAAAATCCGTTGGGCCTGCAGAGCAGACAGTGGCTTGTGACAAGTCTGTAGGTCTATTTAGACCCCAGTCTCCCTTCCCGAGATGTGCGTCCAGTTAATGTAAATGCGGGAAGGGACGAGAAATGACTGTTTTTCTTCTCTGTGGGACCTGGCCTTTAGGCAGACAAGGGAACTTCAGAGAACAACTTCATCCTGCGTTTGGGAGAAACAGAGGATTGAGAGACAGAAAAGCAGGGGAAGGTCAGAGAGAGCTTGAGGTATCTTCTTCAGTTCAGTATGTCAAAGCGCCATACTTTGGGGTATTGGTTGATAAGTCCCAGCAAAGCATCAGACGGAGAGTTGCAGGGACAGCTGAGGACATAAGGCCTGGGGCCATGTATTAGTCTGTTTTTACACTGCTGATAAAGACATGCCTGAGACTGGGAAGAAAAAGAGATTTAATTGGACTCAGTTCCACGTGGCTGGGGAGGCCTCACGATTGTGGTGGAAGCTGAAAGGCACATCTCACATGAGAGCAGACAAGAGAACTTGTGCAGGGAGACTCCCATTTTTAAAACCATCAGGTCATGTGAGACTTATCCATGAGAACCGCATGGGAAAGATCTGCCCCCATGATTCAATTACCTCCTGCCGGGTCCCTCTCACAACATGTGGGAATTCAGGATGAGATTTGGGTGGGGACACAGCCAAACCATATCCTTCCACCCCGGCCCCTTCAAAATCTCGTATCTTCACATTTCAAAACCAACCATGCCTTCCCAACAGTCCCTGAAAGTCTCAACTCATTTCAGCATTAACTCAAAAGTCCACAGTTCAAAGTCTCATCCAAGACAAGGCAAGTTCCTTCTGTTTATGAGCCTGTAAAATGAAAAGCAAACTAGTTACTTCCTTCATACAACAGGGGTGCAGGCATTGGGTAAATACGGCCATTCCAAATGGTAGAAATTGGCCAAAACACAGGGGTTACAGGCCCTATGCAAGTGGGGCAGCCCAAAATCCAGTGGGGCAGTCAAACCTTAAAGATCCAAAATAATCTCCTTTGACTCAATGTCTCACATCCAGGTCATGCTGATGCAAGCGGTAGACTCCCATGGCTTGGGCGGTTCTGCCTCTGTGGCTTTGCAGGATAGAGCCTCCCTCCCGGTCGCCTTCACAGGCTGGCATTAAGTGTCTGAGGCTTTTCCTGGTGCATGGTGCAAGCTGTCAGTAGATCTCCCATCCTGGGATTTGGAGGATGATGGCCCTCTTCTCACAGCTATAGTAGGCAGTGCCCCAGTAGGGACCAACCCTACATTTTCCTTCTGCACTACCCTAGTAGAGGTTCTCTGTGAGGGCCCCAACCCTACAGCAAACTTCTGCTTGGGCATCCAGGTGTTTCCATAGATCTTCTAAAGTCTAGGCAGAGGTTTCCAAACCTCAGTTCTCTACTTCTGTGCCCTCACAGGCTCAACACCATGTGGAAGCTGCCAAGGATTGAGGCTTGCACCCTTTGAAGCCATGGCCCGAACTTTATGTTGGCCCCTTTCAGCCATGGCTGGAGCAGCTGGGATGCAGGGCACCAAGTCCCTAGGCTGCACACAGCACAGAGACCTTGGGCACAGCCCATGAAACCACTTTTTCCCTCTAGACTTCCAAGCCTATGATGGGAGCGGCTGCTTCAAAGGTCTCTGACATGCCCTGGAGACATTTTCCCCATTGTCTTGGGGATTAACATTTGACTCCTCATTACTTACGCAAATTTCTGCCACTGGGTTGAATTTCTCCTCAGAAAATGGGATTTTCTTTCCTATTGCATTGTCAGGCTGCAAATTTTCTGAACTTTTATGCTCTGTTTCCCTTTTGAAATTGAATGCCTTTAACAGCACCCAACTCACCTCTTGAATGCTTTGCTGCTTAGAAATTTCTCCACCAGATGCCCTAAATAATCTCTCTCAAGTTCAGAGTTCCATAAATCTCTAGGGCAGGAACAAAATGCTGCTAGTCTCTTTGCTAAAACATAGCAGGAGTTACGTTTGCTCCAATTCCCAAGTTTCTCATCTCCATCTGAAACCACCTCAGCCTGGACCTTATTGTTCATATCACTATAAGCATTTTTGTCAAAGCCATTCAACACGTTTCCAGGAAGTTCCAAACTTTTTCACATTTTCCTGTCTTCTTCTGAGCCCTCCAAACTGTTCCAACCTCTGCCTGTTAACCCAGTTCCAAGGTCACTTCTACCTTTTTGGGTATCTTTTCAGCAATGCCTCACTCTGCTGGTACCAATTTACTGTTTAGTCAGTTTTCATGCTTCTGATTAAGACATACCCGAGACTGGGAAGTAAAAGAGGTTTAATTGGACTCCCAGTTCCCCATGACTGGGGAGGCCTCACCATCATGGCAGAAGGCGAAAGGCATGTCTCTTGTGGCGGCAGACAAGAGAAGAGAGCTTGTGCAGGGAGACTCCCATTTTTGAAACCATCAGATCTTGTGAGACTTATTCACTATCACAAGAACAGAACAGGAAAGACCTGCCGCCATTATTCAACCACCTCCCTCTGGGTCCCTCCTACAACAAGTTGGAATTCAAGATGAGATTTGATTTGAGTAGGGACACGGCCAAATCGTATCAGGCCATGAATGCCGAAGGGAGCAGCACCATCTACGTGGGTGTATCTGTAAAGGTGCCTTTGGTGAATATAACTCTTTGTAAAGCTTGTATGTATGGAGTCTTCAGAATAATGCCTGTTCATGGTTTTTCATGTCGTATTCAACCAAATTTTAGTTGACTTTTACCCAGTTCTGAACTCCTTTGAGGCTTTTGTGCTAGAACAAGATTTGGGGAATTCAGATAGCAAGTAAGTGATCATACAAGCTCTGAAATGTTAAGAGCTGGGAAAGGGAACTTGGAAACCATTAAATACACTTTGAACTTTACAGAGGATTAACTGGCCCCAAAATACCCAGTGGTGTGTAGTAAGCTCTTGTACTATGTGTGATATCCCTTCCTAAAGAAAGAGGAAAAAAAAAAAAAACATTTTAGCTGATGTCATGATTTTTCAGTATAGGCTCCAGGTGAGAGTTATGAGTTAGTGAAATTGCCTGGAGTTCTTCTATTTCCTTTTAAACAACTAATGTCAGGCATATCTAGAATAAAAGTTGAAATTTAAAAAAATAAAAAAATAAGCAACGTATTTCCTCTCCCTTCCCGCTTTCCCCAAATCACTCAATTTCCTCCTCTGCTTCTCCTGTGGGCCAGAGTAGGCCCAGATTTGGAGTGACAGGGCCTTGATCACCTTCTCTGACCTCCTCTTACTTAGATAATCAGGACTTTTGATATCTGTCAGAGTGGGCAATGGTGACTAATAGATACTCCAGGATTTAGCATGGATAAATCTACCCACTGAGAATAAATCAGATTTGAGTAAGTGAAGGCATTTTATTATAACTATATGATTCAGGTTTGGATTCTGAAATTTCATAGTTTTGCAACTAAGTGACCTAATATGTCATGCATTTTAAAGGCTCGAGTCTGGTTATTTCTGATGGATGTTTTGGCTCCATAGTTTATTTGTATGATGGCTTGAATATTGATTTATTTAAGTCATGATACATAGTCTAATTACTAATGTTTGGGCCAGGACAACAATTTCACTTTCTTTATAAAAGAGATCTCGTTTCACTGGAAAACTGCAATCAGATCACGCAAACCTCTGTCCTCTGGAATTGATGTGTAAAGAAAAGAAAGTTATTTGTGAACAGATTGGAGAGGGGATTATGGGATTAAAAGAAAGGGAACTGGATGAAGTAGGTCTTCTCTGAATGCCCTCAGAAAGAACAAATCATGTTGTGTGCGTTAGGAGAAGTGCTGTTTTATTTTGTCGCCCTGTGCATATGTGTGTGTATGAATGTCTGTGTGTGTGGACATGTTAATGTTTGTATGTGTGAATTTTTTACTGTGTTTGTTTCTAAATAAGCCCACTCATCCTAAAGTTCCTGAAGAAGAATTCAGCCTTTCCCAGTCTCTCAAATATCATCTCTTCTTCATTGCCACCCTTTCTTTTCTGCCTTTTCTGGTTTTGAGAATTTTATAAGATTCCATTTTTTAATTCCTTCAGCATATCAATTATACTTATTTTTCCCCTTGTTAGGGGTTGTGCTTGAGTTTGCAATATACAGTGACAACTAATCCAAATCCACTTTCAAATAACACTATACCACTTCACAGGTAGTATGAGTACCTTACAACAGTATTACCAATTTTCCTCTCCCATCCGTTACTACATTGCTGTCACTCATTTTACTTATCCATAAGCTATAATCATCAAATTCTTTATTGTTATTAGTTTGAACAAACTATTATCTGTCAGATCAGTTAAGAACAATAAAAATAAAATATTTTATTGTATGTTCATTCATCCCTTCTCTAGTGGTCTTCCTTCCTTCAGGTAGATTTGAGTTTCTGACCTATATCATTTTCCTTCTTTCTGAATAGGTTCTTTTAACATTTCCTGAAAGGCAGGTCTATTGCCAACACATTTTCTTAATTTTTGTTGAAGGCTTTTTTTCTCCTTCATTTTCGAAGGGTAGTTTTCCTGGATGCAGAATGCTAGATGGGTGGATTTTTTCTTTTAACACTATAAATATTTTACTCCATTCCCTTCTTACTGCCTTGATTTCTGAAGAGAAGTCCAATGGAACTGTTATCCTTTGCTTCTCTGTAGTGAAGGTGGTTTTCCCTCTCGAGATATTCTTTGTGTCTTTGATTTACTGCAGTTTAAATATCATGGGCCTGCTGCTCAGTGTTCTCTGAGATTCCCGAATCTGTGGTTTGGTGTCTGTCATTAATTTTGGAAAATTCTCAGTTATTATAGTTGTAAATATTTCTCCTGTGTTTTTTTGTCTTTTTTTACTTCTGGTATTCCCATTTGTGTGTATATATTTTGTAATTATCCAATGGTTTTTTAATATTCTGTTCTGTCCTCTTAACTCTTTTGTTTTTCTCTACACTTCAGATTTGAAAATTTCTGTTGACATTTCTTCAAGCTGACTGTTTACTCAGCCATGTCCAGCCTATTAATGAACCTATCAAGGACATTTTCCATTTTCGATACAGTATTTTTGATCACAAGCCTTTCCTTTTAATCCTGTCTTAGAGTTATCAGGTTTCTGTTTGCATTATCCATCTGTTTTTACATGTTGTCCACTGTTTCCGTTAGATCCTTTAACATATTAATCACAATTGTTTTAACTTTATGGTCTGATAATCCCAACATCTCCACTTTATTTGCGTCTGGTTTGACTTTTCTCTTTATTTAAACTGTGTGGGTTTTCTTTGTCTTTTAGTATGCCTTATATTTTTTTTTTTTATTAAGAGACAGACATGGTGTATTTGTCAAAGGAGTGGAAGTAAATTAGTCTTTACTGTGAGGTTTTATGTTTACCTAGCTAGGAATTAGGTTTTATTTTTGTGGTTAACTGCAGCTATAGGTGTCAGAGGCTAACATTTTCTCTGGCGTCCTTGTTTGGTCTCCCCTGTTGTCTTTGGGTTTCGCTATAGAGTTGTTCTTAATAAGATCTGAGTCATGTAATTCCTTCCATCATATCCCCCTGTTTTTTTACAGGATGTGGTGGTCAGGGGCCATGGGAGGAGAAGTGTTCTGTGGTCTTACCGGTATGTCTCAGTCTTTTATCGAGCCTGTGTTGCTGGGCTGTGACCTTCACAAACAATTCTCCATTGTTCCCCCCAATCTTTAGATGAGACAGGAAGGCTAGAGGGAGCTGGAGTTGAGTATTTATCTTTCTCCAACTTGGTTTGGCTCTGATAAAGCCCCAGCCAGTTAGATGATGGTGAGAGTTTACTTGAGGGTAGGCCTTGTTAAGAACAGAATGCTCTTGGCATATTTCAAAATGGTTCCTTATTCCCTCCTCCTTCTGAAGGCATGATGGGATTTTTCTCTGATCTTTACCATAAGAACCATGTAGAGCTTGTAGAAGCAAACTTCATAAAGTAGGGGGACTCCCCCAAGACTAGACTCCTTGGAGTTTTTAACTCTGAGGTTTTTGTCCCCACTGAGTCTCCTGCAATTTGTCCATTACAGTTTAGGTTTTCTCACCCCCGTGCTGGCTGCAGAAGAGTTTCCTGCTTGTGGGCTTCTGCTCCAATAAGTTGTGATTCTCTGTATCTACCTATCTGGCTGTCCAGTTTTGGAAGCAGTGATTTGCCTTGTGACCTGAATTCTTTGATGGATCTAAGACGAGTTTTTGCTTTTTCAGTTTGTTCAGATTTTTCCTTATTATGGGAATGAGAGTGAAGACTTTCAAACTCCATATATGCCAAGACTGGAAACCAGAAGTCCTTCTCCTTTTTTGTTTCCTGACACTTTCTTATATGTAGGATCCAAGCTGATGATTTCAACTTTTTCCCTCAACAATATGTCTACTTGGGTGTGGGGATGAGAGAATGGGAGGCTGAGATGAATTTCAGGGTTCATAATTTGTGTTGAGTGGATGGAAGTATGATTAATTTATAAGCTTTTCACCTGTGTAAATCTGCCTCTTGCCTCTCCATGCCCCAATTACAAGAGTAGCATGAGGAACTTATCTCAGAACATAATTTATCAACAACTGTTAAATGTAGTTATTATTATTGCTTCCATATTCTGTGATTTTTGAAATTAGAGTTGCATTCATAAAACTTCATGAAAGATCAAGCAACAGCTAAATGATCCCTCTCTAAGCTTCTACACTCCATTCACTTCAAATTTATTGAGTATCTAATGTGCTAGATACTCTTCCAGGCATTAAAAATACATCAGTAAACCAAATAGCCAAAAACTTCTAACTTCCTTGCATGTTCATGCCATATTCTAGGTTAGATAAAAGTTAAAAGCAAGCATGTAAAATATACAGTCTACCAGATGAAGACAAGATGTATGGAGAAAAATTTAGGGAATATGTATTGAGATGTCAGTGAAAGGAGATGGCTCTTTGATATAGGGCAGTGACAGCTAAGTTAATTAAGTGACAAGAGCCTTCAGGGCGGACGAAAAAACAAGTAAAAGTTTTACGGCAGAAAATACTTAGAAGAGTCAAGGAACAGCTGGAGGGCACCATATGGCTTTCACTCGGAGTGAAAATGGGAGTCACTGGAGATCTTTGAACACAAAAGAGGCGTGACTTGATTCATGCTTGGAAAGGTTTACTCTGACAGTTTTATGGAAAATAAATGGGAGGAGAACAAGAGTACATGCAGGGAGACCAACAGAAGGAAGAGATGGTGGTGGTTTGCACTAGTGTGTTTCAGAAGGGGTGGGGTGTTTTTGGATTTTGGATATGTTAAGCATATAGTGGACACTATTTGGTGAGGGACTGGATATGTGGTATGAGCAGAGAGAGGAGTCATAGTATCAAGTTGTTGTTTACAGAGATGAGGGCCACCGTGGGAGGAGTTGATTTTGATGGAACGATTAGGGGAAGATCTGGAGCTCTGCTTGGGGAATAGGTGAAGTGTTTGGCAGACACCATTGGGAAAACGGTGAGTGTACTTGGATATATTAATCCTAAATTCAGTGCAGAGGTTCAAATATAAATTCGGAAGTCATCAGCAAGGAATAGACTTTTAAAGCCTCGAACTGGATGAAATCACCTAGGGGTGAGTGAAGGGAGAAGAAAAGTGATTGATGGAACACTTCTGTATTAAGGGGCTAGTGAGATGAGAAGAAAGCGCCCAGAAGTCTGTGAGCTGTGCTGATGCGCTGGGGACTGAATCCTGGAAACAGCTGACCATGCTGTCTTTAAGATCTTCCTTAGCCAAGGTAGAACTGTCTTCATCTGAGGATAGTACCTTAATTTTGAGTTTGTGCTATTACTTATTTGTCATGAGAATATTAAGTCTGTTCTATTTTTCTATCAAATTACCAAAGGCCATTCTTTCGCTTGTTGAATCTAGTTCACCAAGTAGGCTGTGTTTATTTTTATAGAGCCCTGTTTTGTGCTCCTGTGATATGCCACATAGAAACTAGGAGACTGCACGTCTAGGCTGTGGCTTTGGGCAACTCGTTTATGCCTCAGTTTTCCTGTCTGAAAATTCATTTAGTTTCCTAGAACAAATCCGATGTATGCTTGTTTCCTAGTCATCTGTCCAGTCCAGTATTTGTCTCACTTAAAAAAGCTGTCAGTGAAATACAACATTAAATGAAATATTTTCAGCCATCTGGTCAACAGTGTCAATTCAACCAGAACATGGATCACCTAGTGTTTATGAAAAGGAGATAAAAGTTTAAAAAAAATGACTTTTGCCTTGTAAAAGCTCACTGAGTGTGAAGCATTATACAAATGTGCATGTCATTTTCTTCATTGTTCATTTTCAGACAAATGTGTTAATTCCAAAAAATAATGTATATCTTTTTATAATAGTGCTTAAAAGCTTGAAAATAAAGTAACTTGTATATAATAAAAGAAAGTATATGATAACAGCAAAATTCCATGTTCACTTTCATAGTGTCACAAAGCAGAGTGGTGCATTCCGTGGTGGAATGTCAGTGGAGGCCAAACAACTGATATTTTCATTGACTATTCTTCTGGATTTCTTTAGAAACAAGCTATAATTAAGAACTACACGACGGACTTTCCACAATAGATTCCTTCTGCTATTTTTCTGCCAATTAGTTATAATCTGTTCAACAAATGGAAAGTGTTTAATTTTACTCAATAGAAGTGCAAACATGTCAGCTCAATGCTGTGTACACACCTAGTGGTGACTATATGTCTAAATTGTGAGACCCGAAGTCAAGTCATCCCTGCAACAGAAAATACCCAGGATGCAGCATCATTGCAAGCAGTGAGAAGATGGCTCAGGCTTCCAAGTTCTGTAGCTTTCCTTGATTAAATGCAAGTCATGTGTGGCTGGAAAAAATTCTCAGAACATTAAAATCTAGTACAAGCCTAGGAAATGAGACTCAGGAATTGCATTAAGTGAAATGATTCCAGTCGTCCCATCACAAACCCACCTGCTTGCTGAGAATGTAAAAGAGAGCGTTTTAATAGAAGGACTTTTGAAAACTACTGAGAACAAATGCAAGTAAAAAGTGAAATACACACACAAGTGCTTGAGAAAGGGGATGTCTGAGTCAATTTAATTGACAGAAGAGTTTAATTCATGTTCTAGATGAATGATGAATATTAGAGAATCATAAAATTGCCCTGATGTTTGGTCCTGATTAATTATTTAGTAATGTTCAGAGCCTTAGATCATCAACATAAGTCTGAATTGCAGATTAACGGTAAATAGGAAAAAGTGGTGCAAAAGAGAAGTCTTGTTGATGATGCAAGTAATAGAAACAGCCCTAAAATATTAACTCATAATATGTATCAAAGGTTTCACTGGAAACTTTAAATATGTGGTATTTGACCCTAATGATAACTTTCCATTATAGATCTTATTTTTGTATCATACCATATTATTGTGGGATCTGGCCAGCAGCCCGCAATGCAACAGGGCTCTCTCTTTGTTCCCAGGTGGATTGGCCAGTCAAGAAATAAAAGACACATACAAGATAGTGAAAGCTGGGTCCAGGGGGTCACTACCTTCTGGTCCCGCGGTGCCAACAATGCACTGGATATGCCAGCATTTATTATTAAGTTTAGTGAGGGCGGGGGTAGGTTAGTGAGGGATTTAGGGTCATTTGATTATGAGGTGAGATAGTCACATGGGGATGAAGTAATTCTTTAACATAACATCTGTATGCAGAAGTACAGTATACAGAGGTAAGAATTTACAATATAGTGTGTGCCTCAGCAATTTCTAACAGAGCCTTAAAACGGGAACACAGTCTTTCCATAACCTATGATTAGCAAGATATTAATCAGCAGTAACAGTTGCAGCAAAAGCTGGTTACAAACAATCCACAGAAATAGGACATGAAGCTTGACAACCGGTTAGACCAGAATTTCTCAGAAGGGAGTATGCCTTAACCCTAAAGAGGCCTAGAAGAGCCATGGCAAGATGAGGGCGTTTATAGCCCTATCTTATCCATATGGACAGGTGCTCCCCATGCATCCGTTTATAGGCTCTCCACAAGGGTCGCATTCCATTCCCACAGCTATGAACACCTGCTTTTCTGGGATAGGAATCTTGGTGATGTGAAACCTCCCTGACTGCACGTCTGTTCACAGGCTTTCTGCAGGGGGAAGCACATCACGTGCTGTTGGCTCATTCTGGCAGTCCAACCTGGTATTGTCTTTACACAATCCTGCCTGCAATTTTGTATTTACAATAATCAGGAGCATTTCATCTTTTATTCCGTAGCAATAGTTTCAGGGGGTCTCCCTACACTACATCAGATCACTTCTCTTGATTTATAGTTATATTTGTATCATATGTTTTGATTGGAGTGTAATTGGTATATAGTACAATGCACATATCTTAGATGCTCAGTTTAATGTGTTTTCATACTTGCATACATCTGGTAATCACCATCCAAAAAATATAAAGAATATTTTTATTATCCTGAAAATGTTCCTCCTGCCCTTTCATGCCCTGGGTCTTTTCATTCTGATGCTTTGACATCATGGGGCCTTCCTGACAATGGGGTGGTCTCCCCTCCTAGGGTTATTTAGCTAATTCTTAAGAAAGCAAACAACTTTCTCAGGAGCATGCTTCTCACATGCAGACCAACTAGTCAGAAGCCCACACCTCAACCCCCTTCTTTGTAGAGCTTTCACAGGGTTCCCACACTCAGGTCATTATTCAGTACTAATCATCCCAGGGAAACTGGGGACAGCCCCATCCCAGAGCCCAGTGAAATTATTAAAACTGGGAATTATACACCTGTTTATTCTTCTTTGCCTGTTCTCTCTCATGGAAACCACAGTAAAGGGCCTTACCCATGTTTTCCTCCTCTCCTGTGACTGCCCAGTGTCATGGTGTGCCCTAGTCTCTTAAAAACTGTGAGTAGCAGTCTTCAGTGATAATCACATCTTGATTTATTGGTCTCATCATACCTGAATAATAGTAAAACTTACATTTTAAAACACTTTCTTCTTTTTTTCTTGAGACAGTGTCTCGCTCTGTCACCCAGGCTGGCGTACAGTGGTGCGATCTTGGCTTACTGCAACCTCCGCCCCCTGGGTTCAAGCAATTCTCCTGCCTCAGCCTCCCAAGTAGCTGGGATTGCAGGTATTCACCACCATGCCCAGCTAGTTTTTGCATTTTTAGTAGAGATGGGGCTTTGCTGTGTTTGCCAGGCTGGTCTCGAACTCCTGGCCTCAGATGATCCACTGACCTCAGCCTCCCAAAGTGCCGGGATTACAGGCATGAGCCACTGCATTCAGCCACATTTTAAAACAGTTTACAGTCAAATTTCTCACAGCCCTGAGGCAACTGTATTATTTCTGTCATCGTAGATTACCTTTTCGTCTTTGGCTTCGAACAATTTCACTGTCATGTGTCTAGGTGTGGATTGCGTTGCGTTTCTCCTACTTGGAGTTTCTTAAGCTTATTGGACATGCAGATTGAGGTTTGAATCAAATTTTGAAAGTGTTCAACCATTATTTTTTAGAACATATTTTCTCTCCTTTGCGTCTCTTGTTCTGATACCATCTCAGCGGTGGTGAAGCACTGACTAAAGTCCCACAGGTGTCTGAAGCTGTGTTTCTTTTTCTTCCTTCTTTTTTCTTTCTGCTGGTCTTGAGAGTGGATAATCTTTACCAAATGATCATTACGTTCACTGATTATTTCTTCTGTCAGCTCAAATCTGCTGTTGAGTCCCTCCGGTAAATGTCTAATTTTATTTACTGTCCTTTCAAATCCGTAATTTTCATTTGGTTCATTTTTATCATTCTGTTCTGTATTGACAGTCTCTATCTGGTGAACCATCATCATATTTCCCTTAATTCTGCAAGCATAGTTTCCTTTGGTTCTCTGAGTATGTTTATAATATCTTCTTTGTAGTCTTTGTCTGTTAAGCCCAACATCTGGACCCTCTCAAAGGGAGTTTCTATTGAATGACTTTCCCTCTATGCATGGATTACGCTTTCCTGTTTCTTTTAATGTTTCATAAGTTTTTGTTGAAAACTGCATGTTTTAGATAATATATTGTAGCAGCTCTGTATTCTGATATCCCCAGGCTGTGTTATTGCAATGTTTTGTTTGTTTACTGACTTGCCCAGACTAAGTCTGTGGCGTGTTTACCTCCATAGGTATGGCCTCTGATGTTGTTTTCTCTGTCTCTGTCTTTTTTTACTGGTGTTTTCTATCTTTTTAAGTCAGGCTTCCTAAGTGTTCCCAGTGGATCTGGCACTTTACTGGTGACAACTGATTAGTCACAGCTTGTCTTTAAACTTCTTGAGCGAGTTCGTTTCCTGTCCTTTGCTGTTGGATTTTTAAAACTGAGGAAGTTAAGAAGTCTGCCCTGTATTCAGCCAGGGACTTTTAGTTCCAAAGGCCCTCTCCAGCCTCCTCTAAGTTGGTCCCAGATGAGTGACATCGTAGCAAGGCCCTCTTTGCTGTCTCTCTTGCTGGATCTTCATGTTAAATTTCTGGTTGATTACTTTTTCTTACTTTCCCCATGATATCACAGCAACATTAGCCTCCCAAGATTGTCACTGAGATCTATATTGTTTGAACAATATCCCTGGGATTTTTCCATGGACTTTAGGGGATTTTTTTTCAGGAAGATTTTTCTGTGCTCTGCTCCAAATAAAGTCATCCTTGTGTGGCAGGGCTGTGGCGCTGTCAGTACTCATGGGAGGCCCTGCTTTCCAGTGCAGAGTTTACATGTGATGGAGCTTGGATTGGATGTGAGAAACCCCTGGCTCAAATGCTACAGACCCCACTGTTTCTAACCAGATTCAATGGATTTTCTTCAACAAATCCTTTTAAATTTGTTGTGTGTCCTTTGGCCAATATCTAGACATTTTTAATTATAACTGAGAGAGGATTGGCCAAGTTCCTAACATAGATACATTGCCACCATAGATCACTTTGTTCTTGGATTTCAGAAAAAAGGAATCACACAGGACGCACTTGTCTATGTGTGTGTATCTGGCTTCTTTTGACAATTTAAATAATTTTCCACGTTACTGTGCATATAAAAGTTGCTCTACTTTTTAAAACTTTTCATTTACCAATAATTTTGCCTTCACTTAGAAACTTCAATAATACTATAGAGAGTTACTTGTGTACCCTTTACCCAGAATCTCCCAATATACTATGATCAGAGCAAGGAAACTGACTGTACAATATTTTAACTAAGGTACAAACCTTATTTGAGCACTGCTTTAAAACCCTTGTTAGAAAAGGCTACCATGTGTGATCTCTTGGTGTTGATGTCTGCTGATTTCTAATTCCTGTTGTAATTCACATTTTTTTTTTAATTTGATGTGTCATTCTGTATTGTATTCTGGACATTTTGAGTATGAAATTATGAGACTCTGGTATTTAAATCTATTGTTTTAGCAAGAAATAAATGGATTAGTTTTCGAGTGCACATTCTGGCCTACTTTTGTGGGCTGTTATTTGAAGTTAATTTTATGTTCAAAGCCTATTCAACACTATTTTGGCCTGCCCTAGTTTGCACTACCCAGAGGCCATTTGTAATTAGGGGGTGTTCCATGTTCTAGTTCATTTCTCCAAGAATTCTGGTTGGTTTCATTCACTTAATCATTTGGGTGTATCTCCAGGACTTGATACACATATATGAATATGTTTTCTTCCAGATTACTCCTTTTTAGGTGGCAGCAAAGAGATGGAAGCAGAGATTCTTTGCTGTTATTTGCTTAGTTTAGTGTGCAGTGGGGATCACAGGCAGGCCTCTGTCCCCCAGTCTCCACGGACCCCAGCAGGGAGGGAGCCAAGTGTCACCTCTGCTTGTGACAGTGCAAAGTCAGTGCAATCTGCAGTGCTGAGAAAGAAGGAGGGAGGGAGAGAGGAAGGAAAGAAGGAAAGGAGGGAGGGAGGGAGGGAGGGAAGGAGATAAGATGTAAATGCAGAATTGTTTTGGCTGTGATTCAAACTGATGGATTTGTGGTGCAGGAAAGGCTAAGAAGGCTCATTTTTAACAAGGTTTCAGAAAAGCACCAGTACCACTGATCACATTCTCCAGGAGCAGGACCACAGAATCGGTCCTTGGCAATGCTTAGAAAAAGTGACTCAGAGAGCTATGGGGTGCTGGGGTGGTAGATGATTGGCTGTGGTGTCTTACCCCACAATGCATGAAAACAGGTCTGTTAATGACCTGTCTGCAGTAGAAGTGTGTGGAGTGAGTCTAGACAGACTCAGCAGAGAGTGCACCAACTAAATACCATGGGCCACAAGAAACAGATCAATGCACAACATAGAAAACCTTCTGGAGAGTCTGCCTGTGAGTTAAGACCCCATGGAAGAAAGCAGAGCTAAGAAATGAAGGGGGAGAGAGGAAGACAGAGAGAGACACACACAGAGAGAGAGAGACCTGAACTTTTCCTCACCTAACCCATGCCTGGTTCTGATTTTGCTAGTTACACAATCCAATATATTAGCTTTTATTTTCCGCTTAAGTTTAATTTACATTTGATTGTATGACTTGTAACTGAAAGTACCCTAACACATAATGTTCCTGCTAAACAGAGCAGTCCCACAAATCGATACCAAAAACATGAATCAATAAAGCACACAATGCAACAGGGAAGTGTGTATATAATGTAAATGGGAAATTTACACACAGGAAAGATCCAAATAGCAAGTTAACAGAAAAATCAATTTCATCTCATTAAAATAGAAAATACAAATGAAAGCCACAGAAGCTACAGAGTTGCCATATTAAACTATGAGATTAGCAGAAAATAAATGGTTTGAAATCATCCAGTGGTAAGTCTATGTGGCAAGGGATAGATAGTTTTATGATAGCGTAGATCAATGTAATCTTTGTGAATGTAGCTTGATATCCAGTGCAGGTGTCATTTAAATTTTTCCTGCACCACAGAGAACACACCAGATGCTCATGTAAATAAAAGCTTTTTCGACAGGCTTCTTTCAACAAGCAAAATTTTTTGACCAAATTTTGTACCAGCGCCACCACTTTTACCTGTGGTGAACTGGGTTATTTTGATAAATAAAGTGTGTTGTTGGAATGTGTGTACTCCAACATTTTGTACCAGCACCACCATTGTTATCTGCAGTGAAATGGGTGATTTTGAAAAATAAAGTATGTTGTTGGAGTGTGTGTAGTCCTCAGAAAAATGGTGTTCACTGCCAGCATATTATCACTCAACATACATGCCTGATGTTTCCAAGTAACATCTTGTTTCTAGTACATTCCACAATCTAACTCTGATTGGTAAAATATACACACGTAATATCACCCTACAGAACAACGATCTGTCACAGCTACTCAGAGCACGTTATTCAAATGACCCTTGCAGTTAACACGTCAACTTATATTTGGTAAAATGCTTAACAAACCAACAAGTATTTGCTTTTCATTCCTTCCTTTAACAATGTAAAAAAGTAAAATAATCGATAAGAACATGTTGTGGTGTACTCTCTTTTATGGTTGAATTTAAAAGTAGCACAAAATATGTAGGCATAAAACTGCCTGCAGGGCATAAAAACTGTCATAAAGTTAAGGAAATAGGCAAATAATTATTTGAGAACAGAGAGTATATTCTATCTAACCTCTTAGGCTAAATTTTTGTGTGCCAAGAATTTATTAAAGAATGTTTACAAACATTAATGCCAATGTTAAGGGTATAAATTCCCCATGATGTTCCAAGCGAGGTATTTGTTATTTGTTTTGTTACAACTTTTAAAAAATCAAATGCACATTATGGTAAAATCAGAATAAATATTGAGCAATACATTTTTAAGTGAAAAATGCTTCACAAATCATAACACCTTAAATTGATTTTGCTTCTTTGATATATTACACTACTGCAAATCGAGAAAACAAACCACATTTATTTACTGTTAACATTAGTTGTTCTGTAGAAATTAAATTTGAGTTCACCAGAAATACATGGTAAACTGTGAACAGCTTACAATTTATACAAGTTAAGAATGAATAAGCCAAAAAAAGTTTAATATTTTTTTCTTCTGAAGCACTAGACTTCAAACTGTTGACATGATTTTGCTTGTTTGATGAAATACACAAGAACTTATCAGAATATTATTTAACAGCATAGCACTCCTCAGTGAGTCCAATAAACCCATAGTGCCCAGGAATAGAAACATGGCTCATGGACCATGGGAGGTCATTTTGTCAGGGCAAGCCCAGGGAGCACTGGGGTGCACATTGTCTGCCCTCTTGACTCTCAGTACGTCCCTCCCACCTGTCTTGGTGTCCTATGGTGAGTCTGGTCAGAACCAGAGATCACTCTGTCTTTTGCCTTCTAGGTAACCCAGGAAGGAGAACTGAAGAAATTCTATATCTGGGCTTTAGGGTCTGTGTGGAGAGTCTCTCATCACTTCAAGGCAGTCTGTGGATGGCATTCTGATTAAAAGACACAGTCGGGCTGGGCATGGTGGCTCATGCCTGTAATCCCAGCACTTAGGGAGGCCAAGGCGGGTGAATCACTTGAGGTCAGGAGTTCGAGACCAGCCTGGCCAACATGGTGCAATGCCATCTCTACTAAAAATACAAAAATTAGCCAGGTGTGATGGTGCTTGCCTGTAATCCCAGTTACTAGGAGGCTGAGGCAGGAGACTTGCTTGAGCCTGGGAGGCAGGGGTTGTGGTGAGCCAAGATCATGCCATTGCACTCTAGCCTGGGTGACAGATGGAGACTCCATCTCAAAAAAAAAAAAAAAAAAAAAAAAAAAAAAAAGGCACAATCAGAAATGCCTTAGGTTACAATGACACCTGATGCAGATGTGGAGACTAAATGTTCACGTACTGTTCAGCAGCCTTTGTAAAATAGAAAAATAGCTTCTCTTTTAATATTTTATAGACTTTATTGTAGTTCTATTACACTTACAAAGTAATATGCTGTTACAGGAAATGGGTTTACATAAATGGCATCTAGACAACTATAAATTGGAATACTAAGATAGCAGAGCAACTCCCTTAGTCCAGGAGACATCCCCAAGTGCAGGTTCAGGTTTGCTTGTGATTTCATATATTTAGAGAAGTGGTAATGCAGAGCTACAAAAGACTTCAGAGTTTACTTCTGCACTTCATTTTCAGTTAGTAACAGTAATAATAATATTTAATGCTGATATTAGAATGCCTACTTACTAGGAACTGTTCTAACACCTTCCCTGTATTCGTGCTCATATGCAACAGAAAGTACAGGCCGTGGCTGCCACTGATCAGATCTGTGACCCGGGAAACATGGGGGCCTCTGTGTTGCAAAAAATAGGATTGAAAACTCACCTGATCTCGGGGATTGTTATGAGGAAAAGGAAGATAAATAGTATTTTCTTTTCACCTTATAGCTTTGATTTTTGGGTGTAAACACAATCAGAATTGGACCAGGCTTCTCTTTTCATGCCCACAGTAATTATTTTAAATTCTTTGTTTAAAACATGGTGATATGCTCTCAACCCATTCTCTTGGCAGTGTTGTTCACTAACCACGTAGCTCAACCCACATGAACTTGGGAGAAGAGCAGGGGAGTGTGGACACTGTCCGTGCATTTACTACACACACATACGAGCAGCTTGGATGAGAATCATGTGCTGAAATTTGGTGTGAAAAATTAATTCTCAGTCCTGGTACACACATTTGCTATGACATGTACCACTGTCTTTAAATTTTTTTAAAATAATCTTCGTATTTTAGAATAGTTTCTGATTTACAGAAACATTGTGAAGACAGCACGGCATTCCCACATACCACATCCCCATTATCCCCACTGTTAACATCTTACATTTAGTACCAGACGTTTATCAAGATTCATAAACCAGTGTTGACATATTAACTAACCTCCACGCTTTCATATTTCCATCCTTTTCGTCTGCTACCCTTTCTGTCTTCTGGGATCCTGTCCAAGATACCGCATTGCATTTAGCTGTCATGTCCTCCCAGGCTCTGCTTGGCTGCAACAGTTTCTCAGACTTACACTGTTTTTGATGACCCTGACATTTTTGGGGATGACTGGTCACATATTTTTTAGAATGCACCTAAATTGGGAATTGTACAATGTTTTTATTATCCATAGACTGGGGTTATGGGTTTTTGAGAGGAAGACCACAGGTCAAGTATAGTTCTCATCATGCGATCAATGCAACTCGTCCGCTCTGATGAGAACCTTAATTTTCTGGCTGAGGTGGTGTCTGCCATGTTGCTTCCCTGTAAAGTTATTCCCTTCTTCACATAGTACTCTGCATACCTTAGAAGGAAGTCAGAATGTGCAACTCACACTTTAGGGACCAGGGCATTATTTTATACCTCCTGGAGGGAAAGCTACAGAAATCATTTGGAATTCTGAAAGGTAAATTTGCCCCTTACCTCATTTACCAGTTGACTCAATCATTTGCTTCTATCAGTAGAAACTCCTAGATATTTATTTTATACTCTGGGTTATAACCTGACATTACTATGTTTATTTTGTTACTCAAATTGCTCCAGCATTGGCCATTGGAAGCACATTGTGTTAGCTCCTTTGTTCCTTTGACATACCCAGCATGATTATATGTTTTTAATTACATTTTCTTTCTTACATTCTGGCACTACAAGATATTCCACACTAATAGGCTGTTTTTTGCTCCAGTCCTAGAACTAGCCATTTCTAAGAGCCCCGGTTCCTTTCAGTAGAGAATGGTATTAGAAATCAGGACGTGGGTGTGAAGGAAGTTCATTTATGTTGGAGTGCTATTGCTTCTAAGCCCTCTCAGCTTCCAAAGCAAGAGAATATATGTGTGTATAATGACTATACATGTATACACCTACATATAAACGTTCTATAAATATTTCTCTGTATACCCACTTATATACGTATACACCTACATATAAACGTTCTATAAATATTTCTCTGTATACCCACTTATATACGTATACACCTACATATAAATGTTCTATAAATATTTCTCTGTATACCCATTTATATATGTATACACCTACATATAAACATTCTATAAATATTTCTCTGTATACCCATTTATATCTGTATTTAATCAGTCACATCATAGCCTCCTCCCTTGTTTATCTGTAAACTCTCACTTCAACAGATAGAGTCCTGGCTTTCCATTTACCACCCACTTGCTTAATTTTTTCAAGGCCAGAAAATGTGTAGTGGTTTCAGATATGACCAATATTACCAATGAAGCTGCAATTCATTCTTGACGTTATCTTCTTATTAATATAAACACTCCTTTCTGTTGTGCATCTGCCATGGAGAGGCGTCTTCTACCTCTGACAAGACGGAATAGAGAGGAACGGAACGGCAGCCCTGCTGATACCTTGGTGTCACCCCATTACGGAATGGGTTTATGACCTACGCCAGACTTTTGACCTACGAATCTGTAATATAATAAATTATCATTATTGGATTAGGGTTAAGGTTTCAGCCTAAGTATTTAAACCTATATGTATCTTTCAGTCTAAAGTGAACCTCTTGTAGACAGCATATAGTCTGATCATGTTGTTCTTGTTTTAATCCATTCTGCCAATCTGTGCCTTTCAACTGTATTATTTTATTTTTTAATATTTAATGTAATGACAGATAAGGTAAGATTTACAACTGGGGTTTTTATATTTGTTTTCTGTATGCCTTAGGTCATTTTTGTTCCTCTCACTGCCTTCTTGTGTATTAAATATGTGTTCTCTAGAGTACACTTTAATTCCCTTACTGTTTCTTTTACTACATTAAAAAATTATGCTCTTAGTGTTTTCCCTGAAGATTATAATCATCGCCATAAACCAATCCAGTTCAAATTAATACTAACTTTAGTAGCTTACAGAAATATTGCTTCAAAGTTTATCCCGTTTTATGTTTATTATTGTCATATAAATTACATATTTACATATCATAAGTATATAAGCACAGTTTAATAACTTTTGATTTATTCAGTTGTATTTTGATCCCTATGGAAGTAGAAAATGTTTATTAAAGTACATTGGCATTGTCTTTTATATTTACCTATGTAATTACATTTACCAGAGCTCTTTATTTGTTGTATGGCTTCTGATTACTCTGTCTATCCATTGTTTGTTTTTTCATTTTAGCCAAAAGACTCTAGAATTTCTTGTAAAGCAGGTGTGTTAATGGTGGATGCTCTCAGTTTTTAAAAGCTGGGAATGTCTTAATTTTCCCTTCGTTTTTGAAGGATAATTTTACTAAATACAAAATTCTTGGTTGACAATCTTTTTCTTGAGACGATGTTTAATACAACATCCCATTGCCTTTTGACTTCCATTATTTTGCATGACAAGTCAGCTGTTGATCTTGTTGTTGAGCCCTTGTACTGAGATTTTTTTTTCTTGCTTGCTTTGAAGAGTCTCTCTTTGTCATTGTCTTCTGTCAGCTTGACTGTTACGTGCTTAGGTGTGGAGTTCATTGAGATTTTATTTTATTTGGAATTCATCAGGCCTCTTGGATATGCTGATTAACTTTTTGTATTATGTTTAGAAAGTATGAGGTCATTATTTCTTCCAGCTATCTTTGTGACCTTTCCCCTCTCCCCTCTGCTTCTGGAGTTCCCATTATGCATGTGTTTGTACAATTGATGGTGTCTCCCAGTCTCTGAGGCTCTGTTTATTTTTCTTATTCTTTTTATCTGTTTCCCCAGACTGGTAATCTCAATTGACCTATCTTAAAATTTACATTTCCCTGGTTCTTTATTCTGTCAGATCAAATGTGCTGTTGAATCCCTGTGGATTTTCATTTGCTATATTATACTTTTCAATTGCAGAATTTCTGTTTGGTTCTTGTATGTAATTTCTATCTTTTTATTGCAATCCCTCATTTGATGAGACTTGAAGACTTGTACATATTAACAAGCTAATTCTAAAATTTAGCAGGAAAGGCAGAGAGACTATAATATCTAAAACAATTTTGGAAAAAAAAAAAACAAAGCTTGAAGACTAACACTACTTATTTTTACCCATTACTACAAAGCTACAGTAATCATGACAGTCTTATTGTCAATCATGTAGATACATAGATCTATGGAACAGAATTGAGAATTTAGAAATTAACCCATTCTAATACAGTCATCTGAATTCCAACAAAAGTTCGAGAGAAGAGATAGTCTTTTCAACAAATAGTCCTATAAGAATTGGACATCCATGATAAAAAAATGAACCTAGATGTACACCTAGCCCCTTACGCAAGAGTAACTAAAAAGGGGTTATGACCTAATTGTAAACCTTTAATATTTCTAGAGGAAAATATGGGACAAATTCTGCTTCATTTAGGTTGGGCAAGCGTTTCTTAGTTACTGCACCAAAAACATGACCTATAAAT
Source organism: Chlorocebus sabaeus (assembly GCF_047675955.1). Lineage (NCBI taxonomy): Eukaryota > Metazoa > Chordata > Mammalia > Primates > Cercopithecidae > Chlorocebus > Chlorocebus sabaeus. The sequence goes on along the minus strand of NC_132929.1, from coordinate 1,345,025 downwards.
AGACAATGGATAAATTGGACATTTTTTTTTGAGACAGGGTCTCACTCTGTCACCCAGGCTGGAGTACAGTGGCATGATCATGGCTCACTGCAGCCTCAACCTCCCGGCCTCAAAGGATCCTCCCACCTCAGCCTCCCAAGTAGCTGGGATCACAAGTGCACATCACCATGCCTGGCTAATTTTGGCTTTTTTTTTGTAGAGACAGGGTTTTGACATTTGCCCAGGCTGGTCTTGAACCCCTGGCCTCAAGCAAACTGTCTGCCTCGGCCTCCCAAAGTGCTGGGATTACAGGCATGAGCCAACATGCTGAACCTGTACTTCCTAAACTCTTTTGCTCTGCTGTAGATACTGTTAAGAGATTATGAAGACAAATTACATACTGGAAGAAAATCATTGCAAACTTCATTTGAACAGAGTTTGTTTCCATAAGGAACACTCAAAAGTCAAAACAATAAGAAAACAAATAACGCAATAAAAAAATGGTAAAAGAGTTAAACAGATACTTTCCCAAAAAAGGTATATAAATGTCAGATATGCATATGAAAATATGCTCAACATAATCATTAGAGAATGAGGCCGGGCGCAGTGGCTCACGCCTGTAATCCCAGCACTTTGGGAGGCCGAGGCGGGCGGATCACAAGGTCAGGAGATCGAGACCATGGTGAAACCCCGTCTCTACTAAAAATAGAAAAAATTAGCCGGGCGCAGTGGTGGGCGCCTGTAGTCCCAGCTACTCGGGAGGCTGAGGCAGGAGAATGGCGTGAACCCGGGAGGCGGAGCTTGCAGTGAGCCGAGATTGCGCCACTGCACTCCAGCCTGGGCGACAGAGTGAGACTCCGTCTCAAAAAAAAAAAAAAAAAAAAAAAATCATTAGAGAATGGTGAATTAAAACTATATTGCAGTACAAATAATGCACCTATTAGAATGTCTTTTGAAAAACTGCAGAACAAATGCTGGTGAGGATGTGGTGGAACAACTGAGCTCTTACACGTTTCCTCTGGAAAGCAAATGGTATAGCAACTTTAGAAAATAGTTTATCAGGTTACACAAAGTAAAACATACACCTGCCGTATTACCAGCATTCTCATTTCTAAGAAACGGAAACTTATGTCTCACATACACAGACTTGTACATAAAAAGTGAGAGCTGCTTTATTCATAATTGCCAAAATTTGAAAGCCCTCCAGATTTCCTTCAGCTGATTGAAAAACAAACTGCTGTACATCCATATAATGAGATGATTTTTTTAAAAAAACCCTTGATTCATGCAACAAAAATAGATGAATCTAAAACTGAAGGAAGACCAAAAACTACCTAGTGTATGATTTTATTTACATTACTCTGAGAAAGGCAAAATTATAGGAGAAAAAAGAGATTAGTGGTTACCTGGGGCTGGAAAATGGGGAGAGGTATTATCAATGAAGAGGTAGCATGGGAAAATGTAGGGAGTGATGGTATTGCAGTGGTGAGGACAAGACTATGCATTTGTCAAACCTAATAGAACTGTACAACAAAAAAATACACTTTTACTCTACATAAACTTTAAAAAAATCAGCCAGGGTGTGAGCACAAAGATGCAGTTCATACTTCAACAGATGAATCTGACTGTATTACAAGTGAAACGTACGCCTGCACAGAAGGGGCGGGGGTGCAAAGAGCTGGCCAGAGTAACAATATGCTGACTTGATTTTGTGAAGCTAAAGATCAGAACGACTGCAATTTTAGTTTTTACTATCCTGTTTATTTCTACAATCCTGATACATAGGGAAATGATACCTATGGAAATCTACCCTTCTCTAACAGTTTGATATTTGATCTAGAACTTGTAATTTCTCTGTAGTTTCTGATTTCCCATGTCCAACTGCCTCTACTTGGCTTTCAGGAAATATTCACCATCATCATTACCCACCGTATGTAATTAACTTTATTTTAGACTCTCTTATAACCTTCCTCTCTTAGTGCATTCATTTTGCCCCCTTCACATACGACACCTTTACTTCCTCTGCCAGGTCGAGGACATATTCACTCTGATTTTCTAATTCACCTTGCTCTTAAATTTACCTCTGCCTCTGCTCATCTATGGTTTGTCCATGACCATTTCTAAACTCTCCTCCAGCCTCCTACTTCTGCTGACAGTAATTGGCATGTATCTAATATGAAGAGAGAATTAGAGGATTTTTGTGTGCAGGTATTTTTCTTGGTGTTTATAGTATCACACGTAATCCTCATCTCACATTCCAAAGCATTTTCTGCTCTGAATTTTTTTTTGTTTGTTTTTGTTTTTGAGATGGAGTCTTGCTCTGTTGCCCAGGCTGGAGTGCAGTGGTACAATCTCAGCTCACTGCAAGCTCCACCACCTGGGTTCACACCATTCTCCTGCCTCAGCCTCCCAAGTAGCTGAAACTACAGGTGCCCACCACCACACCTGGCTAAGTTTTTGTATTTTTAGTACAGATGGGGTTTCACTGTGTTAGCCAGGATGGTCTCTGTCTCCTGACCTCGTGATCCTCCCGCCTTGGCCTCCCAAAGTGCTGGGATTACAGGCATGAGCCACTGCACCCGGCTCTTCTCTGAAATTTTACTATATAATCTATACCATTTATAAATGTGGGTCAGAGACTTCATGTCTATATCATATATGTGTCAAAGTCATTTATAAAAAAGTCTGGGAATGACCTTTGCAGGAACAACAGTTTCTGGATGGCAAAGGCCTTACATCATGCCTGATACATACATACTGAACAATTACATATTTCAATTTGTAAGTTTTCAGAGGTGGAGCTGAAGAAGCAGGTAATATGTTATTGCCATATTGAAAACCATGCTTATTAAATTGACTTATTTTCTCTCATATGACATACTGTACTTTTAGTTTATAAATATTTATTGGGAAATCACAGATATATGTATGTATACATGTGTCTTTGTGTGTGCCTGTGTGCAAGCTATGATGTGCTTTGAAGAAAATATTAATATATACCTCTCTTGTTTTTTAAAAAGTAATTTGAGCTGAAAATCACAAATATGTACTGATTTTCTACCAATGTGGTGTAGTGGAAGTGTAGAAGGTGAGGCTCCTGAATTCAAAGAAGTCTTTCCATATGTTTGGGTAGGGGAGATGACAAGCGCGTGTGCGCGTGCACACACACACACACCCCTCTATTATAGCACAGTAAAAGACATTGAATAATTAAGTAACATTTGAGCTCAGAAAAGGGCTTGCTGACTGGCCAACGTGTACCTGACATTTGCTGAATTTTTCCAAAGACAGAACACAGTAGTCCTTGAACCACAGATAAAACCTGCGTCGTCAGAGGTAAACGAGAAAGGCAGATCAGGCAGAAGCTGTTAGTAAGAGCCTGGGAGGGGAAGTCTGAACAGCAAGTGCATGGCTTGGACTCCTCACGCCAAGGCAGCAACTTGTTTTCTACATTGTGAGCTGCAGCTTCCCACCATCAGAGCAGTTGTTGATGAGCTTTAGTCTTAACTTTGAAAATTTAGCATGGCAGACCTTTCCTGTCATCCACAAATCTAAATGAAAAGAGAACAATGGGCTCAAAAGCTAAAACAATGGCATAGTCCCTCATCAGCTAAAATGTGTTATTTATTACCTAAAATTATAGTAAGTTGATTTATTAATAACGGGCTTTCTACCGAACACTTCCTCTGAGTCCCTTCAGAAACTCTTTGAAAAGACCCTGAAAACAAAATGGAGCGATTCAACTAAAAATGGAAAAATAAATGGATGTCAGTTCTGCCCGTTGAAACAGGAAAGGACGGACCCTGTGGTTGCTGCAGAAATGAACACGCGCTTTCTCTGCTGGACTCAAACCTGTGCTTAAGATGCGTAATAACGGCCTCCAGTCCCTGTGGTTCATCAGTATTCAAGTGCCTTATTTAATTACATGGCAACGGTTCCTTTGTAATTCCTTAGCTTTCCCCAGACATACCTAGTAACATTTGTTCAAACCACAGTGCGTTTCCAATTAATATATCAAAAGGCACAAGCTTAAGCTTTGACATTCGTAGAAACCTTTGACTTGGAAGTATGTTTTCTAAAGAGACTGACTGCTGTGCTTGACCTTGGGACCCTTAGTCAGGAAGGAGAGTATTTTACTTTAGATTCAACTTAAGCCGTTGTCTGTACTTGATATTTGAGTGGCTGACTCTCAGCATTTGGTCCATTTTGTTTAAATGTCTTCAATTTTCTACCTCAAGACTATTAAAGTTATTTCCTCTGAATGAAGACAGTAGACCCAGATCTTCACATAAAGACGGGAAAAGGTCGGCGTTGAGTCGGAAGTTAAATACCCGCATTTTACTAAGATGCTCTTTGGAAACTCAAGTCCAGAACAGATGAATCTGGACTTGCCTGTTGGTGAAATATAAGCAGGACTTACATGCTTGTAAATATCAGTTTATGTGGGTGATCAAAACTGGTGTCTATTGCATGCTCATTTGGTTTTTGTTTTTATTCTCTATTTTCAAGGCTACACATAAATTTTAAATCTTTTATCACTTTGCTATGGAGGGATTTGTCTGAAGCTAATGCCTAATTCTTCAGATGAGGTTTTTCTTCCATACAAAAGCCAGATATTGAGAGTTTTAACATTTCTTTTTCCTCCTAATAATAATTGGTAGCTATTAGAACACTAAAATGAATACTCACCATTATATTTTTTAAATGTTCTTTCAGGGCCTTCTTTCTTAAACCATATTGTGAGAATAAATAAGTTTATTTGAGAGTTTTACAATTTAAGATTTTTTTGCAAGATACCTCACATTTTGTATTTATTTTGCCATGCTTTAGCAAAGCACTTTGCAGTCATGTACAAAAGTTTCCAATTAATTTATCTGCTTTAAAATACTGTCTTAAAATGACTAAAATGCTGCCTTCCTTACCCGTTGAATGAGATACTATTCTTTGATGTTAAAAATTGATTACTTCCTTTCACTTTATTACTCTTCCATTCACATGTTTGTTTATTTGTTTTAAATATTTAGGAAAGCACTCAATTTTCTTAGAACTAGTCATGTAGAGGAGACAAGTCCAGAATTTTAAATGAGTTTAGAACTGTATAACCCCATTATTCCTTACCACTAGATGAGGATGTGCAGATTTTGTGCTTTTTCAAAATAGCTATATGTGGAGTGTTCCAAACTCCAGATGAGCTTATCAGACTGAGAGGAAATTGACTGGCTCAAAGAGAACTTCCTATTCTAAATGTCACTGGCGTTGTCGTCATTGTCTGTGGCTGGTTGATTTGGCGTGCATTAGTGTGGGGACGTGTGTCCTCTAAGCATCGAAGATGTATTTGATCTCAGCCTGGCTCACTCAGCTACAGAATTTGTCTCCCGTTTCATGGCTCTCGTCTTCCACAAGCAATCCATGGACGGAATTTGGAGGGAATCTTTGAACCCAGATGTGAAGGGAATTTCATTTTTATTTCCACTAACCTCTAACTGAAATTTCGCATGACTTTCAATTTTGAATGAAGCGCAAACCACAGCAGTTCCTTAATAAAAATCACAGATTTTCTCACATCATATTACAATGATTGCAGGAATTTCCAGTGCCATTTTCATTCCTTACTACATCAAAATTCTAGTAAATATTTAGCTCACTGGTAGATGTTGTATTTAATGCATCACCAGAGAGGCGCATATGTTACTGGATTGAAAAAGTATATTAGTAGGATTATCGTTTACATCAATGTGATTGGATTCCTTAATTACCATATGTATTTTATTTTATTCCTTTAAAATCCAGGGTTCTATTGGCATTATCAGATTGCAAAAAGGCCCCAAGGTGCAAACAAAATTAAGCGCCTCATCCCTAAAGTATTTCACTGGTACTTGAATATTTTCAGGCTTTATCCAAAACAATATTTGAAAATGTGAACTCTTTCAATGTAGATTCTGGATCACATCCAACTTCTTTCCTAAGTTTACAGATAATTATGTAGATATTTAAATTTCTTCCGCTCTTAGTTATTTTACTCCCTCACTCCCTTACCCCTGTGACATTCTAACTTTATTTCATGCCTCCTGGTAAGTAACGCCAGGTCCTCGTCTTGACCTTCTTCCATGCTCTCGTGACCATAGTTAGATTGTCCAACTGGACCATAGATTAACTATGTTCTCTAAGGAGTTGTACAACGCCAAGATTCATAACGCTTAAGATAAGAAAATATTCCATATGGAATTTACAAATTCTTCTTCATTGTTGTGTTTTCATTATTGACCAAATAAAAATAAGCAAAGGATAACAATATTTTTTAAAGAGGAGAATCATGTATTTTCAACATATTGTATTCATTCTCTTGAATGCAATCTTAATATGTCTGTGTCTGCCTTAATGCAGACAATTGGCCATGAGCCCAAACACTGAGAAAGAAGAATTTTGACACTGTCAGGGATTTTTAAAAACATAGCTGGTAACCCCATTATTACATTGATAATTTTATTTTAAAATAGTCATACAGAAAAATGGCAATGCTTCATAAAGAAGAAAAAATACACAGTGGTGAAATTTTAGGCATTAAGTGCTTCCAATTGAATGAATAATATTAAAGCCAATCCCTCTTCCAATCTACTTACAAAAGCCAGCTAACCAAAGAAAATTTGTAGATGTGATGGGGCATTTCTGAGTCTGATAATAGTGGACTATATAATTCAGATAAACCTCTCTGAATAATACTATATAATTTATATATATAGTATTACTCTGAATATACTACATAATTTATATAGTATTACTCTGAATATACTATATAATTACATATAACTCTGAATATACTATGTAATTCAGATAAACCTCTCTGAATAAAAAAATACTTGAATATTTTAGAATGCTAAGAAGATACTGAAGACTGAAGGGGTCAAATTCAGGGAAAGGAATAAACAGAAAGATGGCCATTTGAGGCCAGCCCTCCTCTAGGGAAATCAGCACTTTAAGCATCTGAGAGGGTTAAGAGCTAAGGAGATCATTTGACAGCCTTGTGAATCTAAAGACGAAATGAGTCTAAGGCCCACCAAGGGGTCAGCCTGGCAAACACCACTTACTTGGCGTAGGAATCCTCAAGAAATACATCCTGAGAGTAAAGATAAACTAGAGATATCCTGGCTCTTCCAGGGTTGGAAGCCCAGCACCAAATTATGTCAATCTTAAAATCAGATTAGGTGGATCCAGGAGACCTTGTGCTCCCAGTTACCCAGAATGAAATGCAAATCCTCTCCAAAGAATTCTTGTCTTAAGCCCCAAATTATGTTTACAAATTTTCATATTCACTATCCGGAGTTAATAGAAAATGCACAGACAGAGAAGGAGAAAATATACCATGAGCAAGCAACAAGAGGAGAGCAAGAAATAGAAACAGATCCACAAGGACAACTGTGATGGGATGCTGACATCAGGCCACTGGCTCTTTTCTTTCTATCTTGCTGCCTATACATGGGGTCAGCCAGTCACCTCACATAGGTCTAGAGCGTGTACCTACGTGATCGTCTCGGGGTCTTGTGATCCGGCCTGTTTGATAAAGCAGTTCTCAATCAGACTGCCAAAGAACCATCATTAGAATATTCAAGTAAGTAAAAGATAAGATATATAATTTGAGCAGTGAACTAGAAACAATAAATAATAAACAGTGGACTAGAAACAATAAAGTAAATTATAAAAGAAAACAATTAAGACTGAAATTTAAGAACTCTGAAGAGAGAACTAGTGAAGTAGAAGATTGGCCAGAATAAAATGACCAAAAAAAAATGTTGAAAAGTTAAAAGATGGAAAATATAGAAGCAGAAGTACCAATCAGGCAATGCTCTTTTAACCAAAGAGCCAGGCATATGTAATTGGAGTTCAGAAAAAGGAAGAAAATGAGAGAGAAGGAATGTTGAGAGCAATGAGAGCTGAGAAATTTTCAAAATGGATGAAAGACACCAAATCAAAAATTCCAAACCCCTATAACTCCAATCAGGGTGAACATGAATGTGATTAAAAGACACTTAAACACACCTAGGTAATCAGCTGAAAACCAGACCCAACAGAAAATTATTGAAAGCACCTAGAGACAAAACACTAATTTCCTTCCAAGGTGCAGTCATTACACTGAGAGTTACTTCTCAACTCAAGCTGGAATTCAGAAGACAACGGAGTGAATTCAAAATGCTTGAAAGAACTCCTGGCCAGGCTTGGTGGCTCATGTCTGTAAATCCCAGCACTTTGGGAGGCCAAGGTGGGTGGATCACAAGCTCAGGAGATTGAGACCAGCCTGGCCAACGTGGTGAAACCCCATCTTTACTAAAAATAAAAAATTAGCTGGATGTGGTAGTATGCATCTTTAATCCCAGCTACTCAGGAGGCTGAGGCAGGAGAATTGCTTGAACCCAGGAGGCGGAGGTTGCAGCGAGCTGAGATCACACCATGGTACTTAAGTCTGGTCAGAAAGCCAGAGTCAGTTAAAAAAAAAAAAGGGGGGGAGCCAGGCACGGTGACTCACACCTGTAATCCTAGCACTTTGGGGGGCCCAGGTGGGTGGATCCCGAGGTCAGAAGATTGAGACCATCATGGCTGACACGGTGAAACTCCATCTCTACTAAAAATACAAAAAATTAGCCGGGTGTGGTGGCGGGCACCTGTAGTCCCAGCTGCTCGGGAGGCTGAGGCAGGAGAATGGCATGAACCTGGGAGGTGGAGCTTGCAGTGAGCTGAGATGGTGCCCCTGCACTCCAGCCTGGGCAATAGAGTGAGACTCCCTCTCAAAAAAAAAAAAAAAAAAAAAAAAAAAAAAAAAAAAAAAAGCTATCAGGCCTCCTACCCAGGAGTCTGCATACTTTGGAGTGCTTTCTTCAAAACTTTTATGTCCTTCTCTGGTACCTAGGCTGGCTGGGCTGGCAATGCCTACCTTAAAATTGTCCAGGTTCCTCCCTGGTTCCTCCCTGGTAGTTGTGACCTGCAGCATATCAGCGTTGTCTCGCTGGACTCCCTGAGCCTGGGATGCACCCATCTGGCCCCCGGCTCTTTGCTCTCTGACCTCCTGTTTGTACGTGGGGGTCACCCAGATGCCCCAGGTAGCTCTGGAGCTTGTGCCTGTGTGATCATCCTGAGGCCTGGGCCTGGCCTGGTCTGGGAGGGCTGTCTGGTTAATGGACATTTTCTGCTCACTGGCATGAGCTTGGGCCACAAAAATGATGCTGACACAGGGATAGCAGTGGGCATTCTCTACTTGGGGCACCCACTGCCACTGGCCCTCAGGATGGTGGATCTCCCCACTCGGGACTATGTGACAGGTAGTCATCCAGGGTGGCCCCATGTATCTTCTCTGAGGGCTTTTGAGACCACTGCCCAGCAAGGGCAACAAACTCTGCCCATCAGTGTCCTCTCCTGACTGACTGGTGAGGAGTCCTTGTGCTGTTGGCCTGTCTCAGCTGTGTGGGACGCAAGAGACATGTTCTTTGTGTAAATGGCATGGCTTTTTTTGCTCCGCCATGCCCCCTAGATTCTTACACTGGTATGTTCTCACAAGTCAGGGTGTGGTTTGCATCAAAACAGACTCAAGAATAGCTTATACTTTGAGAGCAAAGGAGCAAGTGTGATATTGATAGAAGAATAAGCAAATGGACAAACCGAATGGAATAGAGATCCCAAAGACACAATGAGGATTCCCCAGAAACTTGGTGTTCTAAAGCTTGCATTCAAAACATGATGAAAGGATGCATTGTTTGGTACATAATTGTAGGACATTACTTTTTTGTGTATAGAATGTAAAATAAAATAAGCTCCCTATGCACTTACCTAGAAATCAGTTCTGGGTTGATTAAAAACATAAATATGAATAAAATCGAAACACTAACAAACACATATGTAAGAAAACGCCTCTATGACCATTAAATCCACGATCAGTACATAATGATATGTCGCTCAGACTCATTTGTTATTAAAGAAATAATTATAAATTCACACAAAAATGAGATAGCATGTCATGCGTGTTAGACTGGAAACATGTTAAAGATCCCACTCAATATGAAGTATTTGTTAAAAGTGTGGGGGATCAAGGGCTGCTTTACACTGACAGTTGGAAAATCATTGTGGGTAATTGGTAAAGCTGACGGCGTACATCCTCTATATCCAAACAATTCTACTTTTAGACAGATATACAAGAACAATTTCACTTATGCATTCAAGAAGACCTTTCTAAAAATGTTCATTGCAATAACATCTTGTGCTAGTGAAGAACTGATGAGAATTCAGATGTTCATCTGTAGGTGAATTGATAAATAATGGTTGATGTTTTCTGTGTGTATGTGTTTGTGTGCTGACAGAGTTTTGAAACAGCAGCAGCCCAGTAGCAATGAGTACACCCAGCACCCTCGTCTTGGTCTCTAAATATGATTTTCTAATAAAATAAACCAGGACTCCTTTAAGAAATGGCTGATTCTAGGACAGGGGTAGGGAATATAGGGAAAATAGAGGAAAATGTAGGCAAATGGAGCATCCTGTAGTGCCAGGAAGTAAGAAAATGTTAAAAGACACAAGGATGGAGCACGTAAAAGAAATAAAGGAGCTCCCAATGGCCAACAGTTTGAACAATAAATTAATAATGAAGCCAGCCCAGTGGTGTGCATGGGAAGCTGGGATTCCAGGAGAATCACCTGAACCCATGAGTTTGAGACCAGTCTGGGCAATGTGGTGAGACCCCATCTCAAAAATAATTGATAGTTAAATTTATTGAAATTTAGCCCCCAAAATAAAATATACACGAGTCCATACAGATATAATGATTGAATATATAAGTAAATGGGGAGGGGAAAAAAACCACAAATATTCCTGTCAGAAGAATTCAAAACAACTTCTGTAGCTACTTCTTGCCAGGTGGCGGAGCTTGCCCCACACCATTCCCACTGAGTGTAGGCTGGACTTAATGATTTTTTTTTTAGATTAGAATACGAAAGGGGGGACATAAAGTATCTGTACAATGGAGAGACCTGACAAACCTGATGATGTCCACAAGTGATCAAGGTGACCCTTGCCAGTGGTGAGCCGTGTGGACAGCGTAACATGATGTGTTGAGAATAGCACATCACCTCTGTGGTGGCCCCCAAAAAATGCGTGCCTGTGTTTAGCCATAAGAAAACATCAGGCAAAACCAGACTGAGGATATTTCACAGGGGACCTGACCAGTACTTGTCAAAACTGTCAAGGTCATCAAAAGCAAGGCACAAGTAAGAAGCTGTCACAGATTGGTGGAAACTAAAGAGACATCACAGATCGTCGTAGTGGGATCCAAGGCTGAATTCTGGAACAGCAAGAGGGTACGGGCAAAACTCAGTAAGTCTGGAGCTATTACAGAGTAGTACACCAAGGTAGTTGGTTAGTTTTGTCAAGGTACCAGCGTAATGGAATATTAACAATAGTGGGGAAAGGGTCAAACGTAGATGGGAACTCTATACCATGTTTGAAACTTTTCTGTAAATCTGATGTTGTTCTAAAGTGAACATTTTTGTTTTCTTTTTGTTGTTGTTGTTGTTGTTGTTGTTGTTTTGAGACAGAATCTGGCTGTGTCACCCAGGCTGGAGTACAGTGGCACGATCAGCTCATTGCAACCTCTGCCTCCTAGGTTCAAATAATTCTCCTGCCTCACCCTCCGGGGGAGCTGTGATTACAGGTGCATGCAACCACGGCCGGCTAATTTGGTAGTTTTAGTGGAGACAGGGTTTCACCATGTTGGTCAGACTGTCTTGAACTCCTAACCTCAAGTGATCCACCCAAGATGGCCTCCCAAATTGCTGGGATTACAAGAGTGAGCCACCACACTGGGCTCTAAAGCAAATATTTATTAAAAAAATAATTGGCTGCCATTTACTACACACCTACTGGAACGGCCAAAATCCGGAACACTGGCACTAGCAAATGCTGGGAAGAACATGGAGCAGCAGGAACTCTCATGCATTGCTGGTGGAAATGCAGAATGGTAGTGCACTTTGGAGACAGTTTGGCAACTTCTTAAAAAACTAAACATACTCTTACCATGGCATCCAGCAGTCACACTCCTTGGTATTTGCCCAAAGGAACTGAAAACATGTCTACCCAAAAACCTGCACATGGATGTTTGTGGCAACTGTATTCATAATTACCTACACTTGGAAACAACCAAGATGCTTTTCAGTAGGTAAATGAATAAGTCAGCTTTGGTACACCCAGAACATAGAATATTATTCAGGGCTAGTAATAAATGAGCCATCAAGCCTTAGAAAAACATGGATGAAAATTAGATGCATATTAATAAGTGAAAGAAGCCAACGGAAAGGGCTATAACTGTATGTTTCTAACTATATGACATTCTGGAAAAGGTAAAACTATGGAGACTGTACAGAGAATAGTGGTTGCCGGGGGATGGGAGCAAGGTAGGAGCACAGTGGATGAATAGGTGGAGCCCAGAGAATTTTTTTGGGCATCGAAACTACTCTGTATAACATTAAATATACAATATGTGATTAAACATGAAATATGGATATGAGCCATACGTTTGTCCAAGTCCATAGAATGTGCACACCAAGAGTGAACACTGCTGTGAACCATGGACTTTGTATGACGACAATGTGGTAGTAAATGCACCACTCTGGTGTGGGATGTTGGTGATAGGGAGGCCACGCATGTGTTGAGTAGGGTCTCCATGGAGTATCTCTGCAACTTTCTCTAAATTTTACTGTAACCCGAAAACTGCTCTAAAAATAAGGTCTTAAAAAAAAATCATAGGCCAGTACATCTGGGTGGAATCTTACACCAGGGGTTCTATAACAATAGGAAGTATCAGAAACACTGGAAAATTATTAAATGCAGGTTCCAGGGACTTTCTGCCAAGTCTCAGAAATTGTTTTTAAGAGGACTGCCCTGGGGCCTTGGAATCTGTGTTTTTAGTAAGAGCCCCCAGATGCATTGAATAGGGGGATTAGTGATACATATACATGAAAACATAGTTGAGAACACTGCTTCCAGAAAATTAATGAAATCCAGTGATCGTGCAGCTATTTGGTTGCTGAGCTATAACCAGAAACCAGGTCTCAAAATCCCTCAGGAGAGGCAGGAATGGCTACTTTATAGTTCTGAAATTATTTCTAAACTATTAATGGACCTATAGATCCTATTATCATGAAGAAATGAACATTGGCCCAAGCAAACCGGGGGCCAAAGCAGGTGAGAAGGTAAGAAATGAAGCGGTAACAGCTGTGAGGGCCGTGGGTCTGCCACGTTTTGGAATTCCAGAGATTTCCAGTGTGGTGTTTTCTACTTCGTGGTGACTGCAGAGGACAATAGAATTTCTCCTTCTCAAGGCACCTGCTGAGCCCGAATTGCCTTTAGACTTCCAGATGTCACTAAGTCTGTTTGCCTGCACATATTATAAGATAAACATTCAAAAAAGACAGGAAACTGGACCCATTGCCTTCTTTTCAGCTTCTGCTGGTGATGCACTTAAAGACCTTGGGTGGTGCAGTAATTTTTTGCCCCATGATCAAGCTTGAAGATATTTTAAGGTTCCATAAACCATACTATATGTACAGTATGTATTATACAACTTTACAGAAACAGTGCTTCATCACTGGCCATCAGAGAAATGCAAATCAAAACCACAATGAGATACCATCTCACACCAGTTAGAATAGCAATCATTAAAAAGTCAGGAAACAACAGGTGCTGGAGAGGATGTGGAGAAATAGGAACACTTTTACACTGTTGGTGGGATTGTAAACTAGTTCAACCATTACGGGAAACAGTATGGCGATTCCTCAAGGATCTAGAGCTAGAAGTACCATATGACCCAGCCATCCCATTACTGGGTATATACCCAAAGGATTATAAATCATGCTGCTATAAAGACACATGCACACGTATATTTATTGTGGCACTATTCACAATAGCAAAGACTTGGAATCAACCCAAATGTCCATCAGTGACAGACTGGATTAAGAAAATATGGCACGTATACACCATGGAATACTATGCAGCCATAAAAAAGGATGAGTTTGTGTCCTTTGTAGGGACATGGATGCAGCTGGAAATCATCATTCTCAGCAAACTATCGCAAGAACAGAAAACCAAACACCGCATGTTCTCACTCATAGGTGGGAACTGAACAATGAGATCACTTGGACTCAGGAAGGGGAACATCACACACCGGGGCCTATCACGGGGTGGGGGGGGGATTGCATTGGGAGTTATACCTGATGTAAATGACGAGTTGATGGGTGCTGACGAGTTGATGGGTGCAGCACACCAACATGGCACAAGTATACATATGTAACAAACCTGCACGTTATGCACATGTACCCTAGAACTTAAAGTATAATAATAATAAAATAAAGACAGTAATAATAAAAACACACACACAAATATAAAGGAATCAAAGCATACCATTGGGGAAAATCATTAAATTGCAAAGGAAGACAGTAAGAGAAGGAAAAGAACAGCAAAGCAATACAAAAGCAACTAACAAAAATGCCAATAGCAAATTCTTACCTATCAACAATTATTTTAAATATAAGTGAATTAAATTATCTAATCAAAGATAAAAAATAAAATAAATAAAATATTAAGCCAGTTAAATGGATTTCTACACAATAGGAATATTTCCAAACCCACCTTTCTGATCCTTTCTCTATTTTTTCTAAATGTCTGTCACTTATCTTTTTATCCTAATACCAGGGTTTTTGACAGAGCAAAATTTTAATGATGAAATCCAACTTAATATTTTTTTCTTTTATGGATCTTTTTTTTGGTATCATACCTAAAAACTCATTGTCTAGACTGTTGTCTGAAAGATTTCTTCCTATGTTTTTCCAACATTTTAAAAGTTTTATATTTAAATCTATTTTGAATTAATTTTTGTGCATGGTATGCAGTATAGATTAAGGTTTGGTGCAGAGGCTATGAATGTCCAGTTTTTCAAGCACCGTTTGTTGAGAAAGCTATCCTTCCTCCATTGACTTGCTTTTGCTCCTTTGTGGGAAAAAAAAAATCACTTAGACATATTTGAATTTATTTATGGAGTCTCTGTTCGGTTTCATTGATCTGTGTATGTGCCCTCCACCAATAGCAAACTGTCTCAATTACTGTAACTATATAATTAATCTTAACATCAGGTAGAGTGCTTCCCCCTATTTTAATTCTTTCTTAAATTGTTTCAGCTAGTCAAATTCCTCTACCTTTCCATATGACTTTTGGAATAACTTATCTTATGTACCAAAAAGCTCTAGCTGAAATTTTATAAAGAACCAGGGAGAGCTGACATCTTTATTATACTGAGTCTTCCAAAACAGGAACACTGTGCATCTCTGCATTATTTATCTCTTCATTAGTATGTAGAAAAAAAATGATTGATTTTTATGTGTTGATCTTGTATCTTATGACCTTGCTGAACTTACTCATTAGTTCTAGGAGTCAGTTTTTTAATATAGATTTTTGGGGGATTTTGTATGTAGACAATGAGTGTTTTCTTTCTTTCTTTCCAATCCATATGACTTTGATTTCCTTTTTATGCCTGATTATACGGCTAAAACTTCCAGTACTGTGCTAGCGTGGTAAGAATGGACATCCTTGCCTTGGTCCTGATATTGGGCGTAAAGCACTTAGTCTTCTACCATGACGTGTGATGTTAGATGAAATATTTTATTTGTAAAATCAAAAAAGTTCTCTATTCCTAATTTTCTAAGAGTTTCCGTTATAAGTAGATATTAAATCTTGTCAAAAGCATTTATCTATCAAAGGATAAGATCATGTTAGTTTTTCTGCTTTAGTCTGTTGTTATGGTGGATAATGTTGATATTTAATCATTGAACTGTTGCTAGAATAAATGCCATTTGGGGGTCGTATCGTCCTTTTTATAAATGACTAGATTCAATTTACTGTTTTTTAAATAATTTTTCATCTCAATTTATAAAAGACACTGTAGTGTTTTTTTGTACTTTTTTTGTCTAGCTTGGTATTTAGGTGATATTGGCCTTATAAAATATTATGAGAACTGTTTCATTCTTATTTATTTTTGACAAATACTGTTAGAATTGACGCTAATATTTGGTAAAAACCTCCATTAAAGCAGTCAGAGCATGAAGCCTTCCTTTCCAGAAGGTTTAAAAATTATATATTTAATTTCTGTGATAGAGTAGTATTCAGATTACTTATTTTATATTGACTGACACTTGACAGTTTCCTTCTGGTGAATCCAAGGTACTGTCTAGTGTCCTTATATTTAACCTTTAGTATTTCCTGTAGAGAAGGTTTGCTAGTGACATTCTCTCAGTTTTAGTTTATCTAAGAATGTTTTAATTTCTCCTTCATTTGTTTCCAGGGATGTATTTGCTGACTGTAGAATTCTTGGTTAGCAGTCTTTTTCCTTTAGTACTTTGTTGAGCAGGTTGATGAGACAGAGTGTGTGTTTGTGTGTGTTTGTGTGTGTGTGTGTGTGTGTTTGTGTGTGTGTTTGTGTGTGTGTGTTTGTGTGTTTGTGTTTGTGTGTGTTTGTGTGTGCTTTTGTGTGTGTGTGTTTTTGTGTGTGTGTGTGTTTGTGTGAGTGTGTGTGTGTGAGTGTGTGTGTGTTTGTGTGTGTGTGTTTCTGTGAGTGTGTGTGTGTTTGTGTGTGTTTGTGTGTGTGTGCTGGAATGCTTTCAGTATTCTGGCAGGTAGTTTAAGACCTGCCTTAACCTTCATTCTTCAGTTCGTCTTTCACAGAGATGGAAGATCCGTCAGAGATGAGACATTAGGACGGTTTGTGTCTTTTCTGGGCATGCCTACAGCCCTGCACATGAACATGCCCATATAGATCTTCAGTTAGATGTTAGAGCTTTTCAAAGCACTGTATTTACAGTCTCATCTTCCATGGTATTTATTTAAGGATTTTCACCTGCCTCTCGCTTACCCAACTAGCAACACCACCTCAGGCATCCAGGATGTTGAACGACTGTGGCTGGAAGTTTTGGACAAACACTCTGTGGATATGGCTTTCTTCACTGAACAAGCTCTGATTCAGGTCAAATAAATATACACCCTCCGAGTGAGGTTTTCTGACAGAGTAAAGAGGCCAGACGATCCTCCAAAGCTCCTAGCCCATTCTGCCCCCTCTACTTGTTGCTAGGCTGGTTTTCATGGTTACCGTAGTTATAAAGTTCCTCAGTTTCAAGGCTGTCACAGAAATGAGAAACGGGGAATGAGAATTGGCCAACTTAAAATATTTAATACCATATAGTTTCCTTGTGTTATTGAGATCCAGCCATTTTTCCTGAATGAACTCTACTTCAACTGCTGCAGGTGTCTGGTTAATTTTCAAAGTTCTGAATAATTTGATTTTAACTTTTGTTGCTGCTCTTACCAGTATTCTTATTGCTTTTGTGGAGGGGATTTTCAAAGGCTTTTATATGAGTCCGTTTTTTGCTTCTCTCTTAGTATATACCTGTGTTTTTAAGTGGTCACCATAGGATTTTCAATATACATATTAAATAAACTAAGCTCCCCTTCAAATAACACCATACCATTTACCATGTAGTTCAGGTGCCTTTTCCCGGCCTATCCTCAGCTTCTCCCTCTTGTTCTTTATGTACTGATGGCTAATCACTGAGTACATTGTTACTATTATCACATTAAACAGTTACAGTTTAGATCAATAGTGAATAAGAAAAATAAAAGATTTTATTTTACCTTAATTTCTTCTTTCTCCAGTGCTCTTTCTTTCTTTATGTAGGTTTAATTTTGCATTACGTTATTTTTTTTATTTTTCTTCTGCTTGAGGAACTTCCTATAATATTTATTTCTGAGGTCTGCTGCTATTTTATCCCCTAACTTTTTATTTTTCTGTGAGTCTGTATTTCTCCTTCACTTTTTTCAGTCACGCAAGTTTCCTAATTAAACTTTTTATTTTGAGATAACTGTAGAGTCACATGCAGCTGTAAGAAACAATACAGGGGTTTCCACGTTCCCTTTCCTCAGTTCTCCCAATGGTAACATCCTGCAAAAGGACAGTACGATACCAAAACATTGACGCGGACAGAGTCAGGACACAGAACATTTCCACCATCGTAAGGATCACTCGTGCTGCCCTTTTTTTAGCCACATTCCCTCCCTCCCATCCTTGACCCCTGGAAATCACTAATTTGTTCTCTATTGCTGTAATTTTGGCATTTCAATTATATATAAATTGTATAATGCCAGATGTAACATTTTTGAATTGGCTTACTTTCAGTCAGCATAATTATCGGATTCTCATTCAGATTGTTCTTTAACTCTGTCCTAAACAAATAAAGCGTGTTTAAATTGTGTTATCCATTCACATAACATAAATCAGTAAACCAAGCTCAGGAATTAGAGGTAAGTGGTAAGAATGGGAAGAGGAAATCAGATGTTCTTGGCGGCTCTCACACACGTGAACATGGAGGAGGCAGAGCGGTCTTAGACCTCGTGCTGAGCACTGTCACGCGAAGCCACCCTGCGGGGCTTTGTACTTGCACTGGCTTTCATCTTTCCTCCTGTAACAGCGCAGTAAAGGACTAGGATTTTGTATCATAAATCATTTCTTTGAAGGAAAAAAGAAATATTATGACTTCCCTTAAGAAAATAAAAAATTAATGTGTTATTTTTGTTTCAGTATTTTTTACTCCAAATTTTAACCTTACATGTCCGGTTACAAATGATATATTTGCTCTCTTAAAAAAATTCACAGTAATAGTTTTCTTTGCTTCCTGTTTATTGCAAATCACTGTGGAAACAAACATAATTAATTGCAAAGTTATTTTTAATGTTTTGTCTAAATTTGTTTTATATTTTTTCAAGTCAAAGCAACCAAAAAAATGAAAAAATACATAATCTCTTTAGAACAAACAGCACATGAACCAATAAATAGATTATAAATCATACCTTATCCATTTTAGTAGTTTTTAGAAAAAAAGTTTATAGATAATAATGTACAGTTACAGGAGATTTTTATTTACAATAATTCATCCACGATTAAAGTATTTCCGATGAAGTAATTGCAAGTCTACCATATCATTTTATTTTAAGACTATACATCTCAAATTTGCCATTAGTTAAGGCAAAAAAGGTAGAAGAAAAAACTTGACCAAAGTTAATAAGGTCAATTAGAAGACAACAAACTTCACTAGAATTAGAGATATTAGAGAAGGATTTACAATTATATGCAGATTGCATAGTTTAGGGGGAAAACAGGGTATTTTGAAAAGAAAAGCAATTAATGTGTGTGATAACATTAGAAATGAGCTGTCACCTGTGCTTAATGTAGCACACAAAAAATCATGATTTTCAAGTTGTGGTTAGAGCTTAAATCACATTTGAGTAGATAACTTAAATGCATACTTTCACATTTAATTGGGCTCTTATTTTTAAAAATGCATTCAGATCAGTGTGTATAAGTTGTGGCTGATTTTAAGACGGAGAATTGCAGAGGGAGCTGAGAATGTAAGTCGCAGCTGCTGAAGCTTGCTCATGGAATAAAATTATTTATTCATCCAAGGCTGTAATTTTGCGGTTATGTCTAACTCAAGATGCACCCTTTTCATCTTTCGAACAACTATTTCTTTGGTTTGGAAAGAAGGAATGAGATACCAATTTTTCTACATTCCTATTTTTCTCTAAAATATTTTCAGCTAATTAATGTTCATGTTTAGAAGGACTAATTTGAATAAAGTGCTCTACGAGGCATCTGTTAGGTCTCTGATTTATTCTAGAAAATTAAATTTGTGTGGATAAAATGTGCAAGGTGGAATTCCTTAGAGATGTTAATGCTCAGTGCCTTTCTTTTTAATTGTGAAGGAATTGTAGATATTTCAGGGCTTATGTGGAATTACTGATTCAAACACTAGGTAACCTATACTGAACTGAAGTTTTATTCTCAAGCTACCTAAAGTTTATGGAATAAGTATGTGTCATATTTTTAAAACAAATGATGTAAACATTTTATTTCTACCTCTTCTCTCTCCTTGGGATCAGTTCATGTTATCTTTCTGGTTCATGAACGTCCCAAAGCTCTCGTGGTTTCTCCCTTTCTGGCTCTTCTTGCTGTCACGTGCCTCTTTCCTCCATGCTGTTACTGTGCTGTCAGGTCACCTCTGTGGGCAGCCTGCTCTTTATTCTAGTGAGTCATGGCTTTCTCAACAGCCTGGAGGGGTTTCACTGGGAGATGGACGACTTCCAAGTCTGGAAGAGGCCCAGACTCTACCTATTGTGATGCTTTAAGTGGGAAGGTCCTGCTGCTTATTTTAAACAAATGAAACATGCATTTAGAGATGAGGAACTCAAAGGAAATCCAGGGACTAGGGAGGACTTGGTACTAAGGAAGCATTCACTTAATCCATTTCATACCTTGAATTTCTTGGCATGTTCTGCATAGTTTTTCTTAGCTGGGTGGTTGTGACTCAGTTATCTGGCATTACAGAGACCACACTCTCATGAGCTGTCATGTCCCGTGTCAGAGACTCTGAACGTCTACTGTCCAGGGTGGCTCCGACATTCTCCTGCTGAAATGTCTTTGCTTTATCATCATTTTCCTCCCCCATGTTTTTCAGAAGCTTGGGCAACCCTGCCCTCCCAGCTCTCTAAAGTAGGCGTCAAAGTCTTCAGAGTAACAGCAATTCCCTTTCCTTTGGCTTCTTTCAGGATTTGTTCTTTATGTTTGATTTTCGGGAGTGTGAAAGTGATCTGTTAAGGTGAAATTTTTATTTTTGGCATTTATCCTGCTTGAGGTCCTCTGAGCTTCCTGGATCTGTGGTTTCATATCTGACATTAATTTACATACATCCTCCAGTCAATATTTTAATTTGATTATCAAAATTAGTATTAAAAATTAAATTAATTTTAAGTATTAAAGATGTTGTCTTTTCTTTCTCTTTCTCCTCATATTCCCATGATGCATGTGTTTCCCCTTTTGTAGTTGTCCCATAGTTCTTGAGTATTCAGTTCCATTATTTCTGTTTTTTCTCTTTGCTTTGCAGTTGTAAAATTTTCTGTTTCTATCTCCTCCAGCTCAGAGATGTTTCTCCTGAGCTGTATCCATCTCCCAACGAAGGCCTGAAGGCATTCCTCACGGCTCGGACAGTGCTTTGGGTCTGGAGCATTTCTTTTTGGTTCTTTCTTAGAATTCCCTTCTCTTTGCTTACACTGCCCATCTGTTCCTGCATGTTGTCTACTTTATCCATTAGATCCCTTGGCATATTCATTATCGTTGTTTGAAATTCCTAAATAAAATGATATGGTGGACTCTGGGGACCAGGGGAAAGGGTGGGAGGGGGACGCGTGTACACTGCTCAGGTGACGCATGCGCCACCATCTCAGAAATGCCCACTAAACAACTTGTCCATGTAACCAAACACCACCTGTTCCCCAAACACCTGCTGACATTTAAAAAAATAAATAAATCCCTAGTCTGGCAACTCTAGTAGCCCTTCCATAGCTGAGTCTCATTCTGATGCTTGCTCTGTTTCTTCTGTGAAAGGAAAGCTTAAGATCCCGATCCACTCTGCCAAAAGAAAGATTACGCTGAAAGTGGGACCATTGCAAGAAAGAACCCTTCCTTTTGTCCTAAGCAGAGAGCCACAACTGAAAGGTTAAAGATCTTCATAGTTACTAAGCGTGAGAGAAATACATCATTGAGCATTCCCCTACCTGCTCCTTTCCTCTTGCAACATATGGATTACCATGCCCTCCCTCTTTCCAGCCCACTTTTCCGATTCAAATGTTGAAGCCTTCAAAATCATCTTTGAAGAAAGACACAAGCATCTGTCTCAGGAACATCCTTAACTTGAGCAAAGTAAATCCTACATTGGTTGACACCTGTCTCAGATGCTTTTTGGCTGACAAGTCAAACCGTGCCTATTAGAATGTCCTGTACTTTTCTCTTGATAGTCAGACAGAATGTCCTGGGTAAGAGGAACTGCTGTAAACAGGCCTGTAATCATGTGGTGGTAAGGGGTGGGTGGGGAAACTTCATCTAGTCCTGTGATTGGGTCTCAGCCTTTTTTTTTTTTTTTTTTTTTTTTTTTTTGAGACGGAGTCTCACTGTATCCCCCAGGCTGCAGTGCAGTGGCGCGATCTTGGCTCATTGCAAGCTCCCCTCCCAGGTTCACGCCATTCTCCTGGCTCAGCCTCCTGAGTAGCTGGGACTACAGGCGCCCGCCACCTTGCCTGGCTAGTTTTTTGTATTTTTAGTAGAGACGGGGTTTCACGGTGTTAGCCAGGATGGTCTCGATCTCCTGACCTCGTGATCCACCCGTCTCGGCCTCCCAAAGTGCTGGGATGACAGGCGTGAGCCACCGTGCCCAGCTGGGTCTCAGCCTTTTAATGAGCCTGTGCCACTGGGTGGGCTGGAGTTGAGTATTTCCCTGCCTTTAGGTCAGTAGGGCTCTGATGAGACCCCAGCAGATTAGGCTCTGTTTGAACAGTATCCGCTGAGGGTGGCCTTTGCTAAGAAGAACCTGATGTGATGGCACATTTCAAAATGGTTCCTTTTCCTCTCCTTCTGCCAGAGCCCGAGGGGCCTCCTATCTGATATTCACTGTAAGAATAAGGTAGAGCCTCGGGAGGTAAAACTCACGAAAGTGAGGGGATTTTCGACAGTTGAGTCCCCCTGGAGTTTCTCTCTCTCAGAATCTTCCACACTGAGCCTCCAGCAAGTCCATCAATTACGGTTCCATTTTCCCTGCCCTGGCACTGGCTCCCACAGAGGTTTTAGCTTGTGGGTTTCTGCCCCAGTAAATTGTGATTCTTCCTATGTGCCCATCAGCCTGTCCATTTCAGGGACGATGGTTTTGCCCTGTGACCTCACTTCTCTTAGGAATCCAAGAAGAGTTACTGATTTTCAGTTTGCTCAGCCTTGTACCTGTTTTTCACAATTCTCTCTCTAGGAATGTATATAAATAACAAGAGGTATGTATATCCAAAGCTGCTAATCACAAAGAATCATTGGAAATGACTTAAATGTTCAATAAAGGGTGACTGTTTAATAAAATAAAGTAACCAACCCTTTAATGGAATCCTCTAGAGCAGTGGTTATCAGCTGGAGGTGATGTTACTGTGCCAAAGAACATACGGAAGTATCTGAAGATATTTTTGGTCGTCACAACTGGGAACTGTGGGTGCTGCTGGAATGCAGTGGGTGGAGCCCAGGCATGTTGCTGATTATCTTAAAATTGAGATTTCTGGCCCAGGAGCTGTGGGTGCTGCTGATATGCAATGAGTGGAGCCTGGAAATTTGCTAATTGTCTTAAAATGGAGATTTCTGGCCCCATCAGGATACTTCTTAGTTGATGTTCTTGAGATGACTTAATGTGGGTGACCCTCATTGCTCTTAAAATAGACAGCATCTGGCCTGTGTATTTTCAGTGACCTCTAGGTGACTGATGGCTCCCAAACTTCTTCTCCTGCCCCTGTTGGTGTTTCTCTCTCCAGCTCCACAGCTTTGGCTGGGCGCTGGGTGCAGTTTTCTGCTAGCAGGTCATGTTTTCCATTTCTAAAAGTCATTTCTGCTGCTCCCCACATCCATCCCTCCATCACCCGGGGCCCAGGTGCCCTCAGGTCCACAGCTCATTGGCCTTCACAGTGCGTCCGCCTTCTCTCGTGTCAATCTGTATCCCCACAAGCTCCCTCGAATGCTCCTTCACTCTGGTCACTGCCACTATCTCCGATGAGGTCTCTACCTCTGTCCTTTCAGCAACAAGACCATCTTGGGTCAAGTGTGTTTTTCCTTTTTCCCCTTTTCCCCGTGCGAGGACTGGGCAGGGGTTCCCTTTGTATCAGACCTGCCAGGTGCCTGTCACTGATGTGCAGTGGCTGGTGGCTTGGTGCACACTTGACAAGCTGTGGCATGGGCTAAAGCCATCTCCTCATCTCCTAGTGACTCCCCTTAGACTAGTCCCTTAGCTTCCTTGAGCCTAGGCTCTTGCCTATGCTCGAGTCATCCTGGATCAGACAATATGGTGAGTGGGAAAAGTCCACACCTGCAGAGGCTCAGGAGACAGGCCTGAGATGCTGTGGACTGGCCTCCACTGAAGATCCAGTGTGAGCAAAAGCAACTCCTGCAAAGCACTGGATGTTCACGGAAGAAACAGAGGAAGGCGGCAGCCCTGCCTCAGATGAATATGAAAGAAGGAGGCCTGATGACCGACCAGGGGACCCTGTGAGCCCCGTGCTGGCTGTAGCAAGAAGCACTCCAGGCCACAGCAGCAGAGCTGGAGGACGGTGTTGCTCTGACGTAGTGAGGGGGAAATGGGAAGGGAGGGAGCAATCTCCTGGGAATCAATTTCACAGTAAGAGACAAAACACAGCGAGGCTGTCCAGGAGGATGGTGCATGGCCTCAGGAAGCAGGCCTGGCCACCCGGCTCTTCCTTGACCCCTTTGCACCTGAGCTCCTCCATTCGTAATTTGAGGAGGGAGTTACCTGAAAGCAACAAGAGTGCAGCAATGGTGCCCTCCGCAGAGACCGGCACCAGCCCTGACTCTGAGGTTGTCACTGATTCAGCTGCCACTGTGCGGCGGAGCCACCCCTGGCCACAGGCACACTCCAGGGGCCCCCACCGGTGAGGCTTGCGCCTGTGCAGCCGAGTGAGCCCCAGAGAGTCCCACAGCCCCCGTCAGCATCTAGAGAAAGTGTGCATTAAGGAATCAGTTGGTAAACATATGAATAATAATTTTTAAAGGCATTGTTTTTACCTAAAATAAAATGTTTTCTTTCTCAACAAGGGGGAGGGGGAACCTCCAGGGCAATTGTGGCACAGATGGAAGCAATCTTTAAACCAGATTTTATTGCACTATCAATTTATGCCTTTTTTAAACATAAAATTATTTAAGTCAGGACCCAGAGTCTGCAGGCAAGAGTGTCAAGTCTCAGGAAGGGGTTGCCATGACAACTCGGGGCTTTGCAGACGTTGGGCGGGCTGGCAGCTCAGGCTGAGTGGACTGTGCAGGAGACGCCTCTATCGACAGGAATGTCACACCTGCAGTTCCGATTCTGAGTGCACAGGTACTGCTCCTCTCCTAACGTGAATACAGCTCATCGCGTTGCAATTCATTTTTCCACTGCCACATAGGTACGACAGGTCTTCATCCTCGGAAAGGGAGAAGGGCTCGTTTAATCATAGTCTGATTTGCCTTCTGCCTAAACACGAAGGGCCCCTGCACCTCCTGCGTCTTCCAGCTCTGGCCCTACAGTGCCCGCTGGCCTTCTCGATGGTCCTGTCCTTGGCCAATTCCCAACTTTCCAGGTACCCACGCCACAGCTTTCATGTCCACCTGGCCCTCAGGCTTTTTGATATTTTGACCTTTGGTTCTTCTAACTTCGTTTTTCATGTTCTGTCCCCTGTTCCTTTAAAGCCCTCCCAATTGTCTAGCATAGTCTTTTTGTGTTAAACTGATGAGCATTAAGGAATAAATGGTTCCACGTGGTCTCTGGATGCTGCCCTTCACTCCTGGCTGCCTAGCCTAGAGTTATTTGTGCTCACAAGAGGAAATACAAGTTGCTGTTACCAAAGGATGGAGCCTCCGAGTGTCACAGGAAGCAAGGTAGTAAACAGGGAGAATTATTGAGACTTTCAGTAACTCCTCCATAGCCAAATCATGAACACCACATGGGCAGCTTTGTCCACTTAAACATACAGATGGCCCCATTGTGATTTTCACTATAGGAGAAAATACAGCTTTAAGGTAAGAGATGGTTAGCAGGTAGTCAGCAAGATTCCAGTCCCATTTCACACTCAAGTAACGGAAGGTGGCTCAAAACCATGTTGAACTTCGATCACTGATGTTTAGAACTACAACATAACAAGTTGCTCCTCTGACAAATGGGTTGGAAACTTGCTGACAAAAATTTACAGGATAGACTGGAAGAACAAAATGTCTTTGATGTATTTAAAACACTCTAAGAGACATATATTTCAAATGTTTGATTTTTTAAAAAAATCATAATCTGTTTTCCACTAACTTAAACACTGGAGTGTTACCATTCTGGGTGCAATAGCCAAGGCTGTCAGGAACACCAAGGGTTGTTTTCTATCCTTGAAAACAAAAGAAAACAATCAACTACTTCAATGCAGCATTTCTGTAGAGGGTAGACCCTGCCGTGCAAATCTTTTTTTTAGAATACTCCTTCTCTCAACTTTCTTTTTCCTCTGAATAGCCTTTCAGTTAGATTTCTCAGACAGAATGAAAGACAGATTTTTAAATTATTAAAATAAGATAAATCTCACTAAGAAAATGCAGGAAAAAGAAGAAAATATGCTATCAAGTAAGTGATAGCCAAATAAGTGAAATAATCCAGACACAGAAAGACAAATGCTGTATGATCTCATTTATAAGTGAGATGTAGAACAGTTGAACTTGGGGTGTGAAAGAAAAGGGAAGATGTTTGTTGAAGAGTTCAATATTTCAGTTATGCGACATGAGTAAGTTCTGGAGACCCAGTGACTACAGTTAATAGTCTGGAGAGCCAAATTCCCAGGCCTTGGGCAAGAATCAGTCATGCTTTCAGGCTTCCTTAAAGACGCACAAATACAGAGAAATGAGACCTGCTCTGTTAACTCTTTCCTTAAGCTTGTATTATCAATGATGCTTTTGACATCAGTTCACGGTGAGTTCCTGTGTGTAGGGAAAGGAGCGTTATGCAGTCTGATATCAAATCTGGACTCAACATTTTATTATGATCTGTGAGAATTAGAGCAACCTATTTAGTGTATTTGCATCTTCATTTTCTTGGGTGTTTTTGAGACGAGGTTTTAGGGTCTTGTTCTGTCGCCCAAGCTGAGTACAGTGGCACAATCACGACTCACTGCAGCCTCGACCTTCCGGGTTCAAAGGATCCTCCCACTTCAGCCTCCCGAGTAGCTGGGACTGCAGTCTTGCACCACCACACCTGGCTTTTTTTTGGTTTTTTTTTTTTTGTAGAGATGAGGTCTCAACTATGTTACCCTGTCTGGTCTCAAACTCCTGGACTCAAGCAATCCTCCCACCTGGCCCGAAAAAGTACTGAAATTACAAGTGCGAGCCACCACATCTAGCTTCCATTTTCTTATTTGCAAAATAGGATTGATGATAGTAGCTAGCATATGCAGTTAAGTGCTAAGTGAGTTAACTGGTATGAATTATTCAGCGTAAAGTTGAAACATCATATGCAGACAATAAATGTCAGTAGCGCTCAACTTGCTATGCTAATAGATTCTCCTGCAGGAAGGAGTTAACTTTGCCCAAAGAAAGGAGCAAACCTTTGCCCCCAGCTCCTGGAAGGTAATCTCTAAACTTTTGGAATGTCCTGCTTGATGAGAATGTCTTTGCTTACCTGGGGTCCCTGGGCTATTTTAGCTAGTTTATGCTAACAATGCAAATAGTGTGATTTACACTATTTCCACTAGAGATTTGTCTTGGAGACATGGTTGAGTGCAAATGTGACTGCTTTAGTCTTAGCCCTTCCAGAGATCAAGCTGATACTGCACAGCCCTGGGACCCTGCTATGCTCTGAATGTGGCCACATAGTTTATATGCTGAAATGTATCACCAGTGTGATACTAGTAAGAGGTGAAACCTGGCCAGGTGCAGTGGCTCACACCTATAATCCCAGTACTTTGGGAAGCCAAGGTGGGCAGATCATCCGAGGTCAGGAGTTCGAGACCAGCCTGGCCAACATGGTGAAACCCTGTCTCTACTAAAAATACAAAAATTAGTCAGGTGTGGTGGTGGGCACCTGTAGTCTATGCAAATAGTGTGATTTGTAGCTAGGGCTGCCTTGGTTCATTTGTGCTGCTATAACAAAATACCCAAGACTGAGTGGTTTATAAGTAACAGAATTCTTTCTCATAGCTAAGGACATAGTTAACTACATCCAAGATCAAGGCGACAGCAGGTTCACTGTCTACTGAGGGCTGCCATCTCCACTTGTGGATGGTGTCTTACTGTTGTGTCCTCACGTGGCAGAGGCGGATGGCAGATGGGAGGGAGACAGCGCCCTCGCACCTCTTCCGTAAGGGCATTAATCCCATTCATGAGAGATCTACTCTCATGACTTAATCACCTCCTAAGTTTTCACCTTTTTTTTTTTTTGAGACAAAGTCTCACTCTTGTCACCCAGGCTGGAGTGCAGTGGCATGATCTCATCTCACTGCAACCTCCACCTCCCAGGTTCAAGCGATTCTCCTGCCTCAGCCTCCCAAGTAGCTGGGACTACAGGTGCCCACCACCACACCTGACTAATTTTTGTATTTTTAGTAGAGACAGGGTTTCACCATGTTGGCCAGGCTGGTCTCGAACTCCTGACCTCGGATGATCTGCCCACCTTGGCCTCCCAAAGTGCTGGGATTATAGGTGTGAGCCACTGCACCTGGCCAGGTTTCACCTCTTACTAGTATCACACTGGTGATACATTTCAGCATATAAACTATGTGGCCACATTCAGAGCATAGCAGGGTCCCAGGGCTGTGCAGTATCAGCTTGATCTCTGGAAGGGCTAAGACTAAAGCAGTCACATTTGCACTCGACCATGTCTCCAAGACAAATCTGTAGTGGAATCTCTGGACATCAGGGCCCAGATGAGCTTCCCTGATTGGTAGTACTCCAGCTGTCTTTTCATGCATCTTGCTGAGAGGAGTCAGAACTGTCCACACGACTCCCCTGGGAGAGGACAGCTGGAGGCCCCTGGCTTGTTGACTGCTGGACCCTGCCATATGTACTTGTCCGCTGGGCTGATTGTGGTCTGCATTTTTTGCTATATAGACTCTAACCATAAGTATAAGTGGCTTGACTGAGTTCTGAGTCCTCCTAGTGAGTTGTAAACCTGGGGATAGCCTTGGGGATCCCTGACCTTGCAGTTAATGTCAGAAGTGGTGATGGTCATTGGGAGGCAGAGGCGGGTGGATCACGAGGTCAGGAGATCAAGACCATTCTGGCTAACATGGTGAAATGGTGTCTACTAAAAACACATACACACACACACACACACACACACACACACAGACACACACAAATTAGCCGGGTGTGGTGGCAGGCGCCTGTAGTCCCAGCTACTGGGGAGGCTGAGGCAGGAGAATGGTGTGAACCCAGGAGGTGGAGCTTGCAGTGAGCCGAGATTGCGCCACTGCACTGCAGCCTGGGCGACAGAGCGAGATTGTGTCTCAAAAAAAAAAAAAAAAAAAAAAAAAAAGTGATGTGGTCATAGGAACCCTCACACTTTGTATTTCATAAAGCCTAAAATCTATTTATTCTTGCATCAGCTACTTAAAAGTTGTTCCTAAGTTGGTGCAAATAAAGCTTTTGAGAGAATCTTTTCTTATTACTTCTCCTTGGAGAATGTAATTATTATTGTGTAATCAGTATGAAGGTTTAGGCCTGGCATGGACTATTTTTAGTAACTTAGATATAACGCTCTTCTAAATTTTCTCCTTTTATTCAATGTTTGAAACTTTAATTTGTTAAACACACAAGAAAGTGCTTCACTTTTTGAAAAGAGCTTGACTTAACAGTGAAGAAGCTGCTAGAGTGTGGTGAGGACACTCTCCCATCTGGCTACAGTGGCAGTGGAGAATGTTACAGAACAGTCACCCATTAGCACAGTCTGAGTTTGTACCAATTTGAATACTGAATTCAAATACTCAGATACACCTGAAGATTCCTCTCCTAGAGTAAAAATGTCAGAATTTCTGCAAGGAACTAAGGATATCAGAGCTCTGGTCCAAGAAGAAGAATCCATCGCCAAGTGCCTTCTCCCCACAGAAAGAGAAGAGGTGATGATGAAAATGCACGGCAGAAAAAAAAGAGAAAAATTCCTCTCCTTTGACCCTGCACACCTGATAAAGCAGGCCTCGTTCTGTTAAACCTTGTCTACAGTGTGCCTAGCTGGGTTTGCCCACACAAAAGGGCATGAAGAAAAAAACAGTTAGTTATTTTAACATTTCAAAAGACATAACCTTGCACAAGCCTGGTGTCCAAGCTGAGGATGTATGCCAGGCAGTCCCATGAGAAATCCAGTGACAACCTCTAACTCAGTCAAAGCCATGAGGTGTGAAACACATGTGCTGAATTATAAAAATGACAGAAAGAAAAGAAAAAGCCTTTCTTGGCCAGGCATGGTGTCTCATGCCAGTAATCTCAGCACTTTGGGAGTCAAGAAGGTGGATAGCTTGAGGCTAGGAGTTAAAGATCAGCCTGGACAACAAAATGAGACCTCATCTCTACCAAAATAAATAAATAAATAAATAAATAAATAAATAAATAAATAAAATTTAGTTGGGCACAGTGGTGCACCCCTATAGTCCCAGTTAGGAGGCTGAGGCAGGAGGATCATTTGAGCCCAAGGCTACAGGGACGTATGATGGTACCCCGCACACCATTCTGGGTCACAGAGCCTGACTCTGTCCCTAAAAGAAATTTCGAAAGAAAGCCTTTCTGAAGGTTCTCAAGAGTTCCTCTGCTGCTTCTGTGGGTGTGGCTCGCACTGCACGATGCTTTCAGTTCCATAAATTTCCCAGGCCATCTGGAATCAGGCCTGTTATATTAGCATTTAGTAGCATTCATGTTTTCTGAAGAGCTCTGAATGACAACCAAACATCTGATGTCTGGACTCCACCAGAAAAGGAAATAAAATTCTATTGTTTCAATACTCTCTCTTCTGGGAAATGATCCAAATGTGCAATGCTAAATATGTTCCTTTATATAGGATTTATGATGGTATTATTCAGCAATATCATTTTATATTGGGTTTTATAGTAATTGAATTTTAATCCTTTAATATTTAATGTGCAATAATTTTAAATGCCTCATCCTAATTCATCCAAAAGCACTTTCTGTATACACAATCTTATCTGGTCTTTAAAAATTTGAGGTATATATTTTCCAGTCCATTTTGTAGATGAGGAACCTAAAGCCTAATGAAGTTGGCAATAAGCAGTGCAGTGTGGCTGCCAAGAGTTTGCTATTAGAAAGTCTGTGTTCAGGTTGCGCCTTCTCCATTTGGATCAGATATTTCACTTTTCTAAGCCCTTTGTAAAATGGGGATAATTATCCTACCTTCTGCTATGATGTAGTTTAAACACAGTACACCATATAAACAGCTCCATGTAGGCCTGACACAGTAAGTATGTAATTAATGCTTCTATTATTTTTCTTGTTATTATTACTAGGCATGTGGCAAGCAGCTGGCTCCAGATCTATATCTAACAAATGTCATTTACAAGATTTGGATTCAAAGCCCTACCTCTATGTTCAGTTCCCATTTAATCATTTGTTCCAAATTACAAGTTCTTGCAGAACAAATTGGAATCAAGCACAGGGATTAAGTAGTTCATTTTTTCTCTTCAGTATGTTGGAAATTTTATTCTTGTCATATGTGCCTGAATATTTTCATAAATCAAGATACATCCTTCCCATCCTCTGGAGTGGCTTGTTAATTTCAACTTCTCCGCAATTTTTTGTATTTTACTTATTTATTTTTGAGACAGGGACTCGCTTTGTCTCCCAGGCTGGAGTGCAGTGGTGCAATCATCACTTACTCCACCCTTGAACTCCTGGGCTCAAGCAATCCTTCTCCTCAGCCTCCTAAAGTGCTGAGATTACAGGCACATGCCACCATGCCTGGCTAATTTTTTTTTATTTTTCTTTTGCAGAGATGGGGTCTTGCTATGTTGCCCAGGCTGGTTTCAAACTCCTGGCCTCAAGCAATCCTCCCGCACTGGCCTCCCAAAGTGCTGGGATTACAGGCATGAGACACTGCGCCGGGCCTGTGCAATTTTAAAGACTTGAGCAAATAAACCCCTAAAATATGAGGTTTGGGATGGTGGGTAGGGCTTCGGTTTGAAAACCGCTACCAGGGAATGTGATTATAACATGCACAGTTCCCACTAAGTGTGAAAATATAGCTGAGAAGCATGATTAAGAGTACTGTCATGTAATTCACACCAGAGATATATCGCTAAGGGTTATTTTCATCCTGAATGTATTATTTCCCTGTCTGGAACTATTTAACAGAATATAAGCTGAGCCCCAGCTCCCACCTGTTTTCACATGAATGTGAATTAAGTGGGCAAGAGAAGGAGCTAACCTTCAGTGAGACCATGCACAATCTTCTGCCGATTTATTGACACTTTTTTGTTATTTAGGGAATTTGTGTAATTTTCAAAAATAAAATATGTAAGAAGCTGAACCCTTTTTGTTCATTTTTATGGGGTTGTCCCTACCAGTTTAACCTGATATTTTCTAATTTGTCCACCAGACACAAATGAGGCAGAGACAAATGTAATGGGGTGAGGTCTTCCTTCACCACAGGCCTAGTTCATTTTGCTAGCTGACAGCAAGGAGGGCATGTGGTATTAGGTGTCTTGACTGAATAAGCACACAAACACACATGAATCTGGAGCTGAGGAAAAAAATTAGGTCAATTTAAATTTGTGTCAGTTTGCAAATGGATTTCCTATGACTAAATGGTGACATGCTTACATTTTATCTAAACCTCTCAGAGTTTACAATTCAGGGAGGAGAGTCGGGCATGAATCTGTGAAGCCAAATTCTTTGCCATGTTCAGAAAACATACTGATGAATATTTTTAAAGGATATAGTTTCATACACATAGATAAGGTTCAAATAGATCTTTGCAATCTGGAATGACAGATCTCACTGAGTCTCCTAATTGTTTCATTTACTTAGAAATTGAAATCTAGGAATGAGAATTACTTGCCCACACTTAACAGTTTCAAAACACAACTATTGTATGTGTTGTGTATTGTAAAGATTTGGAAATAACTCATTCATATTATTATATTCTTGAGAAATGGAAGGAATGGAGATGCCCTTGCCTGACCCTTCCATGTTCTACATGAAGACAGTATATTCATGACTGACCTAGGGTAGGCTTACATGGCGATGAGTCCTTCAGAGGTAGCAGCAGAGCTTGGACTGGGCTCTAAGTCTGCCATAACCTGGTGGTCTGATGACTCATTTTCAAGTCACAACTTTAATGGGATATCATTCACATGCCATAAATTTCATCATTTTAAAGTATGCAGTTCAGTAATTTTTAGCATATTCACAGAATTGTGCAACTGCCACCACTGTCTAACTTTAGAATATTTTTATCACCCTAAAAATAAGCCCAGTACACATATTAACTTCCCATTCTCCTTCCCCAGATCCTGGCAGTCACGCTTGGTACTTGAATGGCTTCCTTCAGATACTTTGTCTAAATGGATGATGTGATATATGGCCTTTCGTGACTGGCCTCTTTCACTTAGAATAACGTTTTCATGGTTTGTCCACCTCATAGCTTATATTAGTACTGCATTCCTTTGTATTGCTGAGTGATATTCCGTGGCATGGACATACCACAATGTGTATTAGTACCACATTCCTTTGTATTCCTGAGTGATATTCCGTGGCATGGATATACCACAATGTGTATTAGTACCGCATTCCTTTGTATTGCTGAGTGATATTCCGTGGCATGGACATACCACAATGTGTATTAGTACCGCATTCCTTTGTATTCCTGAGTGATATTCCGTGGCATGGATATACCACAATGTGTATTAGTACCACATTCCTTTGTATTGCTGAGTGATATTCCGTGGCATGGATATACCACAATGTGTATTAGTACCGCATTCCTTTGTATTGCTGAGTGATATTCCGTGGCATGGACATACCACAATGTGTATTAGTACCGCATTCCTTTGTATTGCTGAGTGATATTCCGTGGCATGGACATACCACAATGTGTATTAGTACCGCATTCCTTTGTATTCCTGAGTGATATTCCGTGGCATGGATATACCACAATGTGTATTAGTACCGCATTCCTTTGTATTGCTGAGTGATATTCCGTGGCATGGATATACCACAATGTGTATTAGTACCGCATTCCTTTGTATTGCTGAGTGATATTCCGTGGCATGGATATACCACAATGTGTATTAGTACCGCATTCCTTTGTATTGCTGAGTGATATTCCGTGGCATGGATATACCACAATGTGTATTAGTACCGCATTCCTTTGTATTGCTGAGTGATATTCCGTGGCATGGACATACCACAATGTGTA
This sequence comes from Chlorocebus sabaeus, assembly GCF_047675955.1. NCBI lineage: Eukaryota > Metazoa > Chordata > Mammalia > Primates > Cercopithecidae > Chlorocebus > Chlorocebus sabaeus. The sequence goes on along the minus strand of NC_132929.1, from coordinate 1,310,973 downwards.
TTAGTACCGCATTCCTTTGTATTGCTGAGTGATATTCCGTGGCATGGACATACCACAATGTGATTAGCCATGTGTGTGTTCTTTGGCTGATGGACATTTGGATTGTTTTTACATTTTGGTCATATAAATAATGTTGCTATGAAAATTCATGTGCAGGTTTTGATTATTTATTTAGTGCTGTTGTGTTTATCCGTAACAGGAGAATTCTGTGGTCATATGGAAACTCTATGTCTACATTTTGAGAAGCTACCAGTGGCTTCACCATTTTGCAAGGCTATGAGCAGTGTAAGGGGGTTTCAGTTTCTCCACATCCTCACCATTTTGGTATTGCTTGTTGTTTCTATTTTAGGCATTCCAGTGAGTGTGCAGTGGTGCTTATTTCATGGTGATTGATTTTCATGTATCTAATGACTAATGATGTTGAGCGTCTTTTTACATGCTTATTGGCCATTCATATATATTCTTTGAAGAGATATCTACTCAAATCCTCTGCCCATTTTTCAGTTGGGTTATCATTTTTATTGTTGAGTTGTAAAATATCTTACACATTCTGGATGCAACTCCCTTATCATACTGTATGGTAAATAAATAGTTTCTTGCATTCTGTATGTTGACTTTCCAGTTAGTAATGATATCCTTTGAATCATGAAAACGTAAATTTTAAATTAAATTTAATTTGACCTTTTTTCCTCTTGTTTTTGCTTTTGGTGTATCATCTAAAATTCCATTGCCTAGTGAATGTCATCAAGTTTTATTTCTAATTTTTCTTCTAAGGGTTTTATAGTTTAACACTGGCATATAGGCATATGATCCATTTTGAATAAATTTTTGTATATGGTGAGGGGAAGGGATATAACTTCATTTGTTTGCATGTGCATATCCCACTGTCCCAGCAACATTTGTTTAAATGACTGCTCTTTTGCCCAATTAGTTGTCTTGGCACCCTTGTCAAAAATGAATTGACTAGGCTGGGCGTGGTGGCTCACACCTGTAATCCCAGCACTTTGGGAGGCTGAGGCAGGTGAATCACCTGAGGCCAGGAGTTCGTGACCAGCCTGGCCAACATGCCGAAATCCCATCTCTACTAAAAATACAAAAATTAATTGGGTATGGTGGCAGGCCCCTGTAATCCCAGCTACTCAGGAAGTTGAAGCAGGAAGATCATTTGAACCCGAGAGGCAGAGGTTGCAGTGAGCCAAGATCACTGCACTGTGCTCCAGTCTGGGTGACAGAGCAAGACCCTGTCTAAATAAATACATAAATACATAAATCAGAAGTATAAAGGTTTATTTCTGGACTCTCAGTTCTGTTTTACTTGTCTGTCCATCTATCCTTATGAGTGTAGCACACTATTTTTATTACTGAAGCTCTTTAGTAAGATTTGAAATTGGGATGTTTAAGTCCTCCAGTGTTATTTTTCTTTTTCAAGATTGTTTTGGCTAATCTGGGTCCTTTGAATTTCCATATGAACTTTGGAGTAAGATTTCCAATTTCTGAAAAGTGAGTGCCATCTGGAAGTTTTAAAAACTGAATCATTTTTGTGACTTGCCTTTCAGATTTTTTCCTTGCTACTATGTAGAAATACAATTTATTTTTGTATTTTGACCCTGTGAACTGCAGCTTTACTGAACTTTTTTATTCTAATCGTTTTTCTGTGGATTCATTAGGAATTTCTATATATGATATTATGCTATCTATAAATAGAGATTGTTTTACTTCTTCCTTTCCATATGCATGTCTTTTATTTCATTCTCATGCTTAATTGCCTTGTATTAAACCTGTTTTTCAATTTTGAATGAAAGTGTTGAGAGCAGGCATTTTGCCTTGTTGGAAGAGGAAAGGATTCCGTTTTGCACCATTCCATTTTATGCTAGCTGTGAGGTTTTATAGACACGCTTTATCACTGTGAGGAACGTATCTTCTATTCCATGTCTCCTGGCTGCTTTTTTCATGAATGTGTGTTTGTTTTGCTGAGCTTGCTGTGACTCTCTCGAGATGATAATGTTATTTTTTTTCTTTATTCTATTAAGAGGATGTTATAGCAGCTAATTTTCATATATTAAACCAACCTTGCATTCACGCTGTCGCTTAAAAGTATTTTCTTTTTCCCCTTGGGATTTCTTCTTTGACCTTTTATTCTTTAGGAGTGTATTGTTTAATTTCCACATGTTTGTGTATTTCCCAAATTTATTCCTATTATTAACTTCTAATTTCATTCCATTGTGGTTGGAGAACATACATAGCTGGTCTCAATAATTTTACATTCATGGAAGCTTATTTTATGACCTAGTCTATGGCTTATCCTGTAGGATATTCCATGTGTGCCTGAGAATGACGTGTATTGTGTTATTATTGTTTAGTGATGATTTCTATATATGTCTGTTAGGCTAATTAACATCTTAACTAAAACAATGTAGTTGGGATTAATATTGACTTAATTTTGACAGTATAGTATATAAAAGCTTTGTTTTAATATGGCTAGCTGCTTTCCTTCATCCTACCTTCGTGCTATTAATTATATGGAAATCACTTATCTGTACATTATAAGCCCATAAACACATTTACGTAATTATTACTTAATGTAGTTGCCTTTCAAGTTAGACAGGAAAAGAAAAGTGTTACAAACAGAATACATTTACACTGTCTTTTACATTTATCCCTCAGAGAGCCTTTGGTGCTCTTTATTTCCTTGTGTGGATTTGAATTTCTGTCTAGTGTTCTTTGATTAGCTGAGATGGCTGAATGGATCCAAGAGTCACATGCCTGATCGCCTTAGAAAGGCTTCTATGTGACTGACTGTTCTACTTTTTGATGTTTAGAAGGTACAAAGGATAGTCCAGCCACAGTCTCAGTTTTTTCCAGAACACATTTTTCTGACTGAATTTCCTAAATTTAACATCTTTAGCAATCTGGATGTGCTGAAAATTTCTCATATCATGAAATTCTGGTTCCTTTTTGCTTAGCAGTTTATCTCCTCAATGTATCTCTTTCTATCACATTTTGCTATTGGCATCAAGAAGAAACCAGGTTGCTCCTTCAGCAGGTTGCTTCTTTCCAACTGTGCTTGGAAATCTCCTCACCTAAATATACAACTCATTGTTTACAAATTCTGCATTCCACATGACAGTCAAGCACAGTTCTGCTAAGCTTCCTGCCACTGTACGGCAAGAAGTCTTGTCCTCCGGTTTCCAAGAACATGTTCTTCATCTCTTTCTGCACCCTCACCACCAGTATTTCTACCAAGAATGTGTTTACGATGATTTATGTATACTCCAAGATGATGTAGATTTTCTCCACTGTGCTCCTCACTTCCTCTGAGTCCTCGTTACCAGAGTTGCTAGTGACCATATTGGTACTAAAAAATCTTTCCAGGCCAATCTAGGCTTTTTCTAACATGGTCCTCAAAATGCTTCTAGTTTTTGCCCATGTCCAAAGGCAGAACCCCACTCCAGGTACTCATATGTGTTAATTTCGTGTTACTGCTGTAACAAACTACCAAAAACTTAGTGGCTTAAAACAACACAAATTTATTATCTTACAGTTTGGGTGGCCAGGAGTCGAAAATGGCTCTTACCAGGCTAAAATCAACATGTCAGCAAACCTGTGCTGCTTCAACAGGTTCTAGGAGATGCCTTGCCTTGCCAGCTTTTAGAGGCTGTCCACATTCCCTTGGACATTCTCCTTCAGCTGTTGCCTGGCCTTGGCTAATTTTCAGAGTTCCGAAAAGGTTGATTTTGATATTTTTTGCCAATGTTCTCTTTACCTTTATGGAGGAGTGGATTTTCAGAGGTCCTTACTCTGCAATTCTGGAAGAGCTTCCCTGCTGGTGGCTTTTTAAATCTAATTAATCAAAATGATCCCCTAATTCAACAGATGCCATGGAGCCCTCCTCGAGTTTAGGACAAGTATTGTATGTGTGTTGAGGTGATTCATATGGCAAACAATTGTTCTGGCAGAATGGAAAGTGGCTGCTGAATAAATCAGTACAGCGCCTGTGGAAATCCTCACAGGCCACCTTGCCTCCAAAGATGCTGACTCTGAACTTTCTGGGGAATCACAGCCATAAATCATTCACTAGACTCTCAAACTTTCTGAAAAAGTTGAATTTCAAGTTGACCTTGTCTCCTCTTTACAAACACTAAAGAGCTAAGATTAATAATTTTCTAGCAAATGTTTACTTCCCCCAAATGTTTAAGCAACACGATTCTTATAGGACTTTACACGAGCCTTTTTATTTGTAGCATTTTTCCTCATTAGTTATCCATGTCAGTGCTGCTATGGAAAGGCTGTGATCTGACCCAGGAAATATATTTGTATAGCAAATTTCATGCAGTTGATTTTTGGCTTCACTAAAGCTTTTTAATAAACATGGAAATTGCTGGAGTAACACTATATTCACACACATTATAAGCAGCCCAGGATAATGTGCCGCATATTGATGCAGATGTTAACGGCAGATACATTTAGTGTGGTTTAAATTTGTGTTTGTGGCCATGAAAATGGTGGGACAATGAACATGTATAGATAATCATTTTGTCAAATAAAATTCTAAAAAATAGCTTGTCCTTTGAGAACCGGCAGAATTCAAGCACAGAGCAAAAGAAACATTTAACTTACACGAAGACGTCTGTCCTATACCATCGATCACCTGGGTTCCATCTCTTCAGCCTATTTGGCCTTTATAATATGTAGTGAACAGTGAATGACTTGAAACATTTCATCTTTTACATAAAATAATTCATAATAAATAATTATACATTGTATATGTAATTAGTGAATCCAGAATGCAGAAATAATCTAATTCATGTTGACTACCTCTTAAAATGAAAACAAATGATAGCACATAATATAACGTACCCAAATAAAGTATAAGTCGGTGGAAATGATAACAGTCCCTTCATATTCCATCAGAGCCAGTGCCACTGGCCGTTGAGGGCAGCGAATGCCTGGCCAGCGCGGCAGTATGAGGCGTAGACTCGGCAGGGAGTGGAAGCAGCAGCGCCTCTGCTCTGGCGGCTTTGGTTCGGGGGGTCGTCTTTGACGTCTAACAGGAGGAAAGATAGCTTCCTGCATCCTGCCTCAATAATCTCCCTTTGACAAGTAGCTGGAGTCCGGCTGAAGGTTAGCCATGTGTCCGTCTCTGCATTTACTTCAGCTTCCTTCCCACACTTATCTTTCCATTTCTCTCCAATCCAACAGGCCAAGGAGCCCTGATACCCGGCTGTTCACGCAACATGCCAGGCTCTCTCTGTGCCAGGCCTTAGTGCTCACTCCCCTCTCTTTCTGAGCCACTCTTCCCTTGCATATGCAGGACCTGTGCCCCACTTTTGCAGGTCTCTCTGGAAGTTTTCCTTGGCCTAAGGGCCTTCCCCATCACCCTATATGACACATATAGGATACATCCTGCCGTGACCCCACAGTATAGTCTCTTCCCCCTTTTATACTGTTTTTCCCTGTAGCAGAGTTTTGCGAATGTCTACAAATGGTGAAGTAGTAAATATTGTTATTTACAGTTTTAAGGCTTTTTAGGCCGTATGGTCTTTCTTGCAACTACTCAACTCTGCCATTGTAGTGCATGTGTAAATAAATAAATGTGTTGCTGTGTTTTAATAAAACTTTATTTACAAAAAATGAGTGGAGACCAGATTTTGCACACAGCACTGTGCACTGGCCCTGCTCTGGGCTTGCACTTTCCACCACGGTGGATTATTGCTGTTTTTAAATTCTCTGTCTCTGAACACCAGAATGTAGGTGCTCAATAAATAGGTTGAGTGTATGAGGAATGAATAAAGGGCGTAGTTTAAATATTAAAGTATTTATGCTAGTCTCTCCTTATCTGGATCAAGGAACTTAAGTTTACAGGATTGGAATCACCACTGAGGCCTACTAAAGTGATTATTCTAAACCTGGAGAGAGGCTAGCATCCAGAATTTACAGACTCCGTGCCTCTAAGCTATGTCCATTAGCCATTCTTTAAACATTTATTAGAAATTCCATAAACAGTCCTGTGACCCCTCCCCTGAATCAGGTATGAGGTGGGGAAAGCAGGAGCCAACTTTCCTCTGGCCGCTGTATTCCCTGGGCTCTGGGAGTGGTTCCGGGCCAGGGAGAGGCCCGAGTGGTGTTACCAGTACCAGGCAATGGTACATTGTTCACCTACATAGTGCAGTAGAGATGGAGAGAAGTGACAGGATTCAGTATAGATGCGGGGGTTAGTCCTGATGGCAATTGCTGATGAGTGTCTTCGTCAGCTTGGGCTGCTACAGTAGAATACCACAGACTGGGGGACTTAAACTGCAAACATTCGTTTCTCACTGTTCTGGAGGCTGGGAAGTTCAAGATCAAGGCACCAGAAGATCAGATGTCCGGTGAGGGCCCACTTCCTGGTTTGCTAATGGCTGTCTTCAGAGAAAGGAAGCAAGCTCTTTCTGTCTCTTCTTATAATAAGGGACTAATCCCATTCAGGGGGAAGGGGCTGCATCCTCATGACTTTGTCACCTCCCAAAGGTAACACCTCCAAATACCCCTGGGAATTTGGGTTTCAGCAGATGAATTTTGGAGGGATGCAAACATTCAGTCCATGGCAAATAAGGGATGGGTGTTACAGAGATGAATTAAACACTGCACATTCAGTTTTGGCTTCAACACTGGACTTGTGCGGTTACCATCTACTGAGATGGTAGACAGGTTTGAGGGGCAATGTCAAACATGTTGGACATAGTAACATGATTACTCTTGTTAAACATACAAGTGGAGATGCTGAGTTACTCACTGGTAGATTAACCTGGAGAGCTGGAAGAGTCTGAAGGAAAAATATAAATGTGATGATTGTCCACACATCCTTAGGAATTAAAGCCATGGGACTGAATGTGGCCCCCAGTGCAGATCAGAGCAACCGGGACTATGGCTGGGCTCCCCAGCATGGACTGACCAAAAAGACCAGTGGAGGGGATGGCAAGAAAGGAACAGAGAACATTCAGAGGGTTGGGAGAAAAAGCCCAGGGGCAAGCCAGGCTTGGTGGCGTACACCTGTGGTCCCAGCTACACAGAAGGCTGAGTGGGGAGGCTTGCTTGAGTCCAGAAGTTCAGTGCTGCAGTGAGCTATGATCGTGCCACTGCACTCCAGCCTGGGTGACAAAGTGAGACTCCTTCTCTGAAAAAGAGAGAGAGAGAGACAGAGAGAGAGAGAGAGAGAGACAGCCCAGAGAGAGAGAGAGACAGCCCAGAGAGAGAGAGAGAGACAGAGAGAGAGAGAGAGAGACAGCCCAGAGAGAGAGAGACAGACCAACAGACAGACATAGAAAGGCAGCCCACATTCTCATCAGGACATCAGCAGTGATATTTGTTTGTTTCCATATTCTAATGGCTTAGCTTGGGTAATGTTGATTATCACCAAGCATCTTTTAAATTTGTCACACACACATGCTAACCTGTTAAAACTGTAACTACCTAGAAAAGTTGAAAACAAAAATCAAAAATCAAATGTATAAAATGAACCTGCCCTCTGCTCACGTGATCCAATTTATTTGACAAACAAAGTTATATGTTTTGGAGTCGCTGAACACAGAGCCCCTAAACATGTCTCTCGTTAACAAACGAAGTCAAATTAAATTTTATTTCATGTTGGTATTTTTGGTACAAACAAATTTCTTTATTATCTGGAAAATAGATTGGTTGGAATTCCATTTCAGCTAGAACAGAGGAAAATGGCTTTTTCTTCCACAAATCTTTTTCTACTTTCAGATTCCCTCTACTCCCTGTCCCTGCTCACTTCCAGTAGAAGCATTTTTTTCCAGTCATTCCTTTGTTCTACATTTACGTGTAGAGCACCCATTATGTCCCGGCCCACAACAAAAACTAGACACGCAGTGGAGAAAACTGGACATGGTCACTGCCACTCAGCGAAGCTGCCAGTCTGGAGAAGATGCAGAAATAAACACAGGATCTGGCCCTACGTAGCTGTTTTTGTCCATTCGTGTTGCTGTGAGAGAATACCTGAGGCTGGGTGATTTATTTTTTAAGAAGGTTTATTTGGCTCATGGTTACGCAGGCTGTACAGGAAGCATGGCACCAGCATCTGCCTCTGCTGAGGGCCTCAGGGAGCTTCCACTCACAGCAGAAGGTAAGAGGGGTCCATGTGTGCAGAGATCCCATGGTGAGAAAAGAAGCAAGAGAGAGGAGGAGGTTCCAGGCTCTCTCACAGCCAGCTCTCTCCAGAACAAGTATAGCCAGAACTCGCTCACCACTGCCAGCAGGCGCCAAGACGTTCATGAGGCATCCATCCCACGACCCGAACGTCTGCCAGCGGGCCCCAACCTCGGGGATCCGATTTCAACATGAGATTTAGAGGGGACAAATACCCAAACGATATCAGAAGCTCCAGGGATCCTAGATGGGCCGCTGAAGGAGACAGTCTTCCTGCATGAACAGGATTTCAGTCCAGTAAGTCAGAAGCCAGTCAGGTTCCACTCTCCTGAAAATAGCCGTGGGATTATTGATCTGGCACTGGAATCTTTCACTTTTAATAAATGTATCATTCACCAGAGACCTGTTCAGAATTTTCTTAATAGCTTAGCTAAATTTAAAGCTGCTTGCTGACCATTTTATGTGTATTTCACATTTTTATGAAGCTTTTCATAAAAAGTAAGTAATACTTACAAGTCAAAGTAAATAAATACCTTGAAGTCCTGTGCTAACTTTCTAATGGCAATACATAGGCTGGCATTGCCTACGAAGTCGGAGTCAACTTGGGAAAACGACGAAATGCTTCCAGCTCTGGAGCAGTCACCCCACATCTCTGCTTGAGGCAGGGGAGGGCGCCGTCTGCTCAGAGCCCACATTTGTGCAAACACGTCTGTCTGCATGCCAGCATCACCTTCAGAACAGGAGACTGCTGGGAGCCCGCCTCCTGCTCCTCCGGGCCTCCTTCTGTCTTGGAGATCTCTTTTACCGCCTGATGCACACTTCCAGAAGATGAATCACCAAGAGAACGTCAAGAGCCACGTTTTTCTTCAAAATAGCCACTATTGAATCTCAAAAGTCATCATGAGTACATTATGGTTTTCCGTAACGAGTGTGGACCAGGACACTCAGTCAGGTGCTTGGCTCCGTGCACCATGCAGCTGTCAGCCTCACCTGGAGGAGCCTGGTGTCTGTCGTCTCCCTGGTGGCTGCTGACTCTGCTCTGCTGCGGGGAGCACTTCCCAGCCCAGTGCTGGAATTTCAGACCGAGTGCTGGGAGCGTGTTCAGAGTGCACAAAGCATCCAGTGGAGAAAGCCTGGGGAGAGCTGAATACCTGGGGAAAGAGGCCAACAGGAAAAGCCACCGTTTGTACTGGTGACTTTCTCCTCCTCCTCTCTACTTCTAATGGAACGGCCTCCTCCGAGGTCAGAACCAGCGGTCTCCATTTCCCGTGGTTGATCTTGATGCTAACGGGCACTTCTCCAAACAGGAGATGAATCACAGTAATCACAACACTCCCCAAGTCAGGCCCCTGGGGTGCAACTTTCTTCTCAACAGCATGAGAGGAAAACTGCATTTTCTGGTTAAAAAGTAAAGTTGGACAAAGGAGACATGGGTGGATCGTGGAAGTGAAAAATCTCATTGAAAACACTTGATTATATGATTACATTGGATTATATGATTACGTTGGATTGTATGATTACATTGGATTATATGATTACATTGGGTTCATTTCCGGTAGATGATACACTCTTTGAAATGAGAAACCAAAACACAGGTCATCTTACTGCAGATCGATATTGATCATCTGTCTCCTACAGCCAAACACGACCTCAGAATCCTTCCCTATGCCGTTCTTCAGGTGCCCACATGTACCAGAATAATGTGTTTATGAAATGGCACCAAAAAGAGTGATTCCCACAGACGTCCATGTCCCATGTGGTCCATGATCCTCCTGGGGCTGGCTGGACAGTGGCAGTCTCTTGCCCCAGGACTTTGTGGCCTCTGGACCCTCTGCTGGCTGTGCTGTTTCCACGTGGTCTTGCTCAAGACAGTGTACACAGCACACAACACAGTTCTAGCCATCATAGCTGCAAGCACATTGTATTTTTCTCTCTCTGAGATTGCAACTGGAATTTGGGATCTCCCAACTCTATTTCCAGACAGATCACTGGGTTATTAGTCCAGGTGATAAATCTCATCATTTAGGAGTAGATGACACCAGTATAACCCACAGGGCATAACATGTGTGATGTGGCACCAGAGACCTTATTGCGTTCCCGTGCCTCTACATCCCCCACTGCATGTGGTGACACAGCACGTGTCAGACCTCTGTCGTGTATGAATTGTGCCTGTCTGTGGCCCGTGTGCACATCCCTGAATGCTGCACTTTGTGACTGAAGTTTCTCCCTCCGCCTGTCCCACTTCTCTCCAGATCCCCGCCCGTCCTGGGCATCTGCACACACAGTGCTTCGAGGTGCTGATCTTCCCAGGCACCGGCCCTGCCACGCTTTCCTCCATCCCCAGCAATCTCAAAAGTTCCTCTGGGCTTTCCCTGACAGGGCAATGCACTGTCTCAACTGACAGAATAACCATGAAAGATCTTTCCGCATTGTACACGGGAACAAACCAACTGCGGAGAATATTCCTGAGCCATTGTGATCCTTTACGCTAAAAAACTCTACCTGCCTAGACAACATTTTTGTGACCCCTGCGATTCATGTGTATATATTTCAGGTCTTCATCAGTGAAACTTTTTTCTCCACCAAGCTAGGCGTATTGGTGAACCATTCTCGCCTTCTGGCTCCTAGATTCCTTTTCAGTAGTACTCATCACTAGCTTTTTCATGGGCATTGGAATGTACCCAGTGCCATCCAGAATATCAGAGTCCATCTGTTGGTGGCACTTCTCTTGGCTAAACATTCATAGGCCTGTGTGAATCTGCATTACTATAACAGCTAATATTGAGGCAGGGCGTTTCCTGGGCCAGGCACGATCAACTGTACTAAATATTCATTGTCACTAATCCTTGTATCACACCGATGAGGTCTGCAATATTGTAATATTGTAATATTCCTTTCCTATTTTACAGTTAAAGAAGCTGAGATGAGAGATTCATTATTTTGTCCAAGGCAAGTATGGAATTAGAGTTACTCCTTAAAGGCAATATAAACGGAACATAGTTAAGACTAGATCATAATTATTCGATTAATTATTCCATTACTGAAAGCTGTTCTACAATGGAAGTTAAGCGCTAATGTAAATAGTATACCCATGGGGTAAACCATAGATTTTAGCACTGAGGGCATGAGATTAGAGATAATCCTGTCTTGGTGTGAAGGACCTCAACTTTTAAGTTGCTACTCATCACAGAGAGGGATCTCTACAGTCTGTTTCAGTTCAAAACATGCCGTCCCACCCCACGCTCCATCTTAGAGGCCCAAGTGAGAAAAAAAGATCAGGGGGTTGTTGTTTATTTTTAAAATTATGATACGAAGGTATAGCAAAAAATGGGGCAGATACTTCTAATTTGTCTTGAGCATTTATTTCAAGCATCCACTTTGCATGACTTCTGAAATATTGCTGCAATTTTCTTTTTCAAAGGAATGGAATACTTTAGAACATTTGTGCATTGTCAATTTCCTGTACCCGCTGTAGGCTTAAATCTCTTGTGGAGAATGTATTGTGTCATCCTAAATTTATCATGTTAAGTTATTGATCCTGGTAAACCATATGGCAGGTATTTTATTGCTTGGCTCTAGAATTAGCCAGCAAAGCACGGAACAGCTTTGGAGATGGTTTTGTTTCTTCATGTTTGGCATGAAGAGCGGCCCTGGAAAGATCCCTAACTGTCTGTGTCCCTGAATCTCCCGCTGCAGAGCAATCAGGTATTCCCAACACACAGTCCCAGGAGGAGCATGGCAATCACTCATGTCTCTTCTCCTCTCCTGGCATCACAGAGCAATTTCCTGCAGACCCGTCTTCATTCGCTCTGATGAGAACCAAAACCTGATCTGGAAAATCTTGAGGTCTACCAATCTACCCTGAGAGCTTGTTCAAACAGGGAGGATTGGGGGAGGCAGGGCAGGCCAGCCAGAGCCACCCCTGAGACCCTTCCCCTGTGCTTTCTTCTCTGCGCCTGTGGCCTCCGTGGGGGAAGCGGGCATGCCCACACGGTCTACAGAGTGGTTCCCATGACACTCACAGATTTAATGTTATGCTTTTTTTAAAGCTTCTGATCAGGCTTGGCAACCACTGGATTAAACACATTTCAACAAGGTTTGCTACTTCAGGATTACTCGCACCAGCTGTGAATGTCAGAGAGCATAATGTGCAGATTTCCCAACTTGTGTCACCACAGACCCCTTTACTTAAAAGCAGTGGTGGGGTTTACACTAGGGGACACCTTGAACCCAAAGCTGAGACCTACTCAAGCACGGCCAGGCTCAGAGGAGCCCAGTCTCCAGTGATGCTCCCTGCCGTAGACCTGCTGGGAGCTGAGGGTTTGGGAGATCTGAGTTCCTAGGGCTGCTGGAAGCTTGGGGGCAAGTCCACACCCAGCCTTGGCAGAGGGCACAGGTGATGCACCAGGCCGGACTCTTGGTCTCAGCCTCCTACTCCCTAGCCAGGCCCCATAGCCAGGATTCAGCCAGGTCAGCTCCCCTTCATCTGAAAGTGGCTTATACACATCACTTTCCCCGGACAGCTCCACAAGAGGGATCCTTGCCATACCCACAGCCTCAGGAAGCAACGCCTGGGCAGTACTGAGGAGAAGCTGGCTGAGAGACGGACCGAAGGAGTGACAGAATACACTCCCGTGCACGTGTCCACCTTATAGCACCTGCAGATTTGTGCCCCACAGCTCTGGGGAGAGGCGCCCAGCACACACGCATCCTAGTCCAGGCTTCTCTTCAAGCCCCTGGACACACCCAGGCACCCTGGCAGCTGGAGCCCACACGTAGTCCCCTTATGCGAAGCGCACTTTGGAAACCAGTCGAGTGATCTCTTCCACATACTCTGCCTTGACTTCTAGTTTTCTTCCTCCTACAAAGAACTTCAAAGTTATTTTTTCAGCTTTTTCTGCAATCTGACCCCTTTATACAGAGAAGTTGAAATGGTGAGGGTGTCAATTCTAATAACATTTTTCTATTTCAGAGGAATAGAGAAAAATAGTCCATACATACAATCATTTTCTTCCAAGGGATAGAACTCCAATAGATCAGTGCATCAGCTCAGCAAGGCAGACCAACTGCCCAATGCCAGAGCCTTCCAACGAGGCTGCTCTGTGTGCTGCAGAGGGGACGCAGCCCTTTATGGCACCAGAGTTTGGCCCTCCCCAGATAAAGTCGGTTATGGGCTGCAATGCAGTCTGTCTCGCAAATCCCTGTGTTGAAGCCCTAACCCCCAGTACCTCAGAATGTGACTGTGTTTGGAGGTAGAGTCTTTAAAGAGGAAATAAAGTTAAAATGAGGTGATATGCATGGGCCCTAATCCAATAAAACTAGCGTCCTTTTAAGAAGAGATTAGGACAGAGATATACCCAAAGGGAAGACCCCGTGAGGACCTAGGAGGAAGACAACCGTCTTCAAGCCAAGGAGAGAGGCCTCAGAAAGAGCCAGCATTAAATTAATAGGCCAATTTGCAAAGAATTGAGAACTCAAAAGCAATGAGTCTTTCCGTGTACTGTGTTGGTATATCTCTTTATTTAGTTAGGTCTTCTTTAATTTTTCTAAACAGTATTCCATATACAGGTCTTGCACCACACATTTTGTTAAAATTATCCATAAAATTTTCATGCATATTACAACTATAAGTGATATTGCACTTTAAATTTCATTTTAAATCATGTATTTGCTAATATTTTCTTTACTGACCTTGTACCTGTGACATTGCTAAGCTGTCACATAAATTTAAGTAGCCTTTTATAGATAAATATGATCTACATACAGGATTATGTTTTGCTTCTTCTTTTCCAAAATGCCTGCATCTTATTTCTTCTCCTTGTCTGACTGAACTTTCTAGAATGTCCAGCGTATAACACTGAATAAGAGTGGCAGGAGAAGATAGCCCTTCTCTTATTCATGATCTTAGAGGGAACGTTGGGAGCCTTTCATCATTAAGTGTGATATTAGTTGGAGAGTTTTGTTAGGTACCCTTTATCAAGTTGAAGAAATGTCTTCTATTTCAAATTTCCCTGGAGGTTTTATAATGAACCGGTGTCAAACTTCAGGAAATGCTTTTACCTCGTTGAGATGATCATACTGTTTTTTCTTTTACTCTGTTAATAAGGTAAAACATATCTATTAATCTACAAATGTTATGATAATTTCCTGGGGTAATCACTTGGTGATTATATGTTATCATTTATCGCTATCATTTATTGCTAGATTCGGATAGTTAATATTTTGTTGAAGTGTTCATGTCAAGTTTCCTTTCTTGAAATATCATTATCTGGTTCTAGTATCATGGCAATGCTATCCTCAAAAAATTTGTTGGAAACAATTGACTTTTCATGTTAACCTTCTGAGTGAAAGAATTTATTGTTATTTTTCTGAATTCTTAGGAAGTGAGATCAACTTCATCAATCATGTTCAAATCTTCTATGTAGTGATTTTTTTGTCTGTTTATTCAAAAAGTATATAAGAATCTTCCAAAATGATTGAGGATTTCTCTATTTCTACATGTGATTTTGTCTGTTGAGGTTTATGCAAATTTAGAATTATTATTAACTCCCCCAAATTAAAATATTTAAGCACTATTAAATACTATTTATTTTCTCTTAAAGTCTATATATTATAATATGCTAATATGGGTACACATGCTTTATTTTGGTTAATGATGTCATGATATATTTTTTACCTTCACTGGACTTCCAAGTTTCTGTATCTTTATGTTTTAAATATGTTTTTTGAAAATAGCATATAGTTGATTTTCAGGATTTCTCAAAGTTCAGTCTGATAATCTTTGTCTTTTAATTATACTATTAGTCCTTCATATGTCTAATATGTTTGGACTTAAATCTGCCAGCTTACTATCAATTGCTCCACTTTGCTTTTTCTCCTCCTTTATTCTCTTCCTGTTTTCTTTTGAATAGATTATATTTCATCAATCTACTCTCACTCTCTATTGGGAGTTACACAGTATCTTTTATACTTTAGAAGTTTGCTCATTTATCAACTGATGCACATTTCCAAAGCCAACTTTTATCCTATATGAATAATACTGTTAAGAACATTCATGTTCAAGTTTTTTTTGTTGTTTTTTGTTTGTTTGTTTGTTTTTGTGTGTGTGTGAGACAGAGTTGCCCGGGCTGCAGTGCAATGGTGCAATCTCGGCTCACTGCAACCTCCGTCTCCCGGGTTCAAGCAATTCTCCTGCCTCAGTCTCCCTAGTAGCTTGGGATTACAGGCGCCTGCTACCATGCCCAGCTAATTTTTTGTATTTTTAGTAGAGATGAGGTTTTGCCATGTTGGCCAGGCTGGTCTCGAACTCCTGACCTCAGGTGATCCACCTGCCTTGGCCTCCCAAAGTGCTGGGATTACAGGTGTGAGCCACTGTGCCCAGCCATGTTCAAGATTTTATGTAGACATGTTTTTATTTCACCTTGGCTAGAAGTGAAACTACTGGGTCATACAGTGTCTCCTTGGTTAATCTCTTGAGGAACTGCCAGACTGTCTTCCAAAGTAGCTATACGATTTTACTTCCCCACCAGCAATTTATCCACCTCCTCATGAGCACTTCTCAGTTTTGATTTTTATTAGAGCCATCCGGGTAAGTGTGAAGTGGCATCACTTTGTGGTTTTGATTTAAATTCCCTATGTAGTCATTGATGTTGAGCATCTTTTTATGTGTTTATTGGCCACCTGTATACCTTCTTTGGAAAAATTATCTATTCCCATCTGTTGACCATTTTTAAATTGTACTCTTTGTCTTTTATCACTAAATTGTAGTGGTTTAAAGTATGTCCTGTAGAGCAGTCCCTTATCAGATTATGTGGTTTGCAAACATTTGCTCCCATTCTGAGCATCATTTTTTCTCTTTCTTAATGATAATTTTTGAGGTGCAAAAGTTTTAAATTTAATGAAGTGTATTTTTATATTTATATCTTTGGTGTTATATCTAAGAGACTTTTTTAAACCTGAGACTTATTGCTGTGTTTTCTTCAGAAAGTTTTGCAGTACCAGTTATGTCCCATTTTGAGTTAATATTTGCATATGGTGAGATGAAGTAGCCCAATTTCATTCTTTTTAGCATGTGGATATCCAATTATGCCAGCACCACTTGAGGAAAAGACTTTTTTTTCCCTACTGAATAGTCTTGGGACCCTTTTTAGGAACTAATTGACTGTAAATATGAGGATTTCTATGTGAACTCTCAATTCTATTTTGTTGATCTATATTTCTATCCTGATTTCAGTACCACTTTCTTAATTATGCTAACTTTGCCACTAGGTTTGGAAATAAGAGAATTGTGAATTCTTCAACTTCATTCTTCTTTTTCAAGATTGTTTTAGCTATTCTGGGTCTCTTGCATTTTCATATGAATTTTAGAATAATCTTGTCCATTTCTACACAAGAGTCAGCTAAGCTTTTCATAGAAATTGCATTGTATCTATAGACTACTTTGAGTAGTATTGCCAGCTTAACAGTATTAAATCTTCTGGTCAATGAACAGAGTATACCTTTTCATTTATTTAGGTCCTTAATTTCTTTAAAAATATTCTGTAGTTTCCAGAGTATAAAATTTTTACTTATTTTATTTATCTTATGTATTTTATTCTTTTTGAGGTTATTGTAACTGGAATTGTTTTCTTAATTTTATTTTTGGAATGGTATTGTCATTTATATAAATACAATTTGGGGATTCTTGTTGATCTCATTGGACAGATGTGCTCAGGTACTACCAGGATGGATGACTCTTTCAGAGACAGAAAGACTTTCTGAATCCAGGGGAATCAGTGGCCCTCCATTGAGGCTCAGTTTACAAAGGCACAGAGGAAGCTAGAAATATGGCATTCTGTGAGAATACACACCCCCCACACACATTCACACACATATACTCATGCCCCCGCTGACTCTCACACATTGTGCCTTACTCCCCCACACAGAGTTAGCTTTCCCACCCTCTCTGATGCTCCTCCCGTGCACCAGGGGCAGTACTAGGCATTGAGGGGCTAGGGATGAACCCCACACAAAGCCTACATGGGAAGACGCACCTGCAAAACAGTAACATCTGGGAGACAAGGGCAACAATCCTCATGTGCACACAATGTTCCAGCAGCACAGAGGACGCAGCAGCGAATTCTATGTGGAGGAGTAAGGCAAGGCTTGGGAAGAAGGTTCCCATTCCAGCCAGAGACGTAATTATAGGCAAAATCAGAGTCCAAAGAGACGGGCATGTCCCAGAAGCATCCAGCTAACCTGCGGCACCCCAAGGAAAGGAGTCAAGCATGGCTGATACTGGGCATATAGGCAGACATACTCACAGGCCTGGTGGCCTCACTTAGCAGGGGGACCTTTATGCTATGGGAAATGGGGAGTCACTGAGGGTTTTACTCAGAAAAATTGTATAATCAGGATTTTTTAAGGGGAATAAACCTGAAGTGTCCAAGTGGGGAGATACCATAATTATAGTGAGAAATTAGAAGACTGCTGTTGTCCAGAGTAGAGTTAGGGGGGGTCTGAACTAGGCCAGAGATGACAGGGCTGAGCAGATGGGGACAGATTCGACACAGACCTACACATGCTGATGATGAGATAAAATGACTGGATAAAGAAAATGTGGCACATATGCACCATGGAATACTATGCAGCCATAAAAAAGGATGAGTTCATGTCCTCTGCAGGGACATGGATGAAGCCATCATTCTCAGCAAACTAACAAAAACAGAAAACAAAATACTACATGTTCTCACTCATAATTGGGAGTTGAACAGTGAGAACACATGGACACAGGGAGGGGAACATCACACACCAGGGCCTGTCGGGTGGTGAGAGGCTGGGGGAGAGGTAGCATTAGGAGAAATACCTAATGTAGATGGCAGGTTGATGGGTGCAGCAAACCACCATGGCACGTGTATACCTATGTAACAAACCTGCACGTTCTGCACATGTGTCCCAGAACTTAAAGTATAATAAAGTAAATAAATAAATAAACATTAAAAAAAAAAACAAAGCTAGATCTCTGGTAACAGAGAAAGAGAGGGGAACTTGGTATTAGGTCTAACATTTAAGTCTCTAATCCATCTTGAATTAATTTTCGTATAAGGAGTAAGGAAAGGATCCAGTTTCAGCTTTCTACTTATGGCTAGCCAATTTTCCCAGCACCATTTATTAAATAGGGAATCCTTTCCCCATTTCTTGTTTCTCTCAGGTTTGTCAAAGATCAGATGGCTGTAGATGTGTGGTATTATTTCTGAGGACTCTGTTCTGTTCCATTGGTCTATATCTCTGTTTTGGTACCAGTACCATGCTGTTTTGGTTACTGTAGCCTTGTAGTATAGTTTGAAGTCAGGTAGCGTGATGCCTCCAGCTTTGTTCTTTTGACTTAGGATTGTCTTGGAGATGCGGGCTCTTTTTTGGTTCCATATGAACTTTAAAGCAGTTTTTTCCAATTCTGTGAAGAAGCTCATTGGTAGCTTGATGGGGATGGCATTGAATCTATAAATGACCTTGGGCAGTATGGCCATTTTCACGATATTGATTCTTCCTATCCATGAGCATGGTATGTTCTTCCATTTGTTTGTGTCCTCTTTTATTTCACTGAGCAGTGGTTTGTAGTTCTCCTTGAAGAGGTCCTTTACATCCCTTGTAAGTTGGATACCTAGGTATTTTATTCTCTTTGAAGCAATTGTGAATGGAAGTTCATTCCTGATTTGGCTCTCTGTTTGTCTGTTCCTGGTGTATAAGAATGCTTGTGATTTTTGCACATTAATTTTGTATCCTGAGACTTTGCTGAAGTTGCTTATCAGCTTAAGGAGATTTTGGGCTGAGACAATGGGGTTTTCTAAATATACAATCATGTCATCTGCAAACAGGGACAATTTGACTTCTTTTCCTAACTGAATCCCCTTGATTTCTTTCTCTTGCCTGATTGGCCTAGCCAGAACTTCCAACACTATGTTGAATAGGAGTGGTGAGAGAGGGCATCCCTGTCTTGTGCCAGTTTTCAAAGGGAATTTTTCCAGTTTTTGCCCATTCAGTATGATATTGGCTGTGGGTTTGTCATAAATAGCTCTTATTATTTTGAGGTACGTTCCATCAATACCGAATTTATTGAGCGTTTTTAGCATGAAGGACTGTTGAATTTTATCAAAAGCCTTTTCTGCATCTATTCAGATAATCATGTGGTTCTTGTCTTTGGTTCTGTTTATATGCTGGATTATGTTTATTGATTTGCGAATGTTGAACCAGCCTTGCATCCCAGGGATGAAGCCCACTTGATCATGGTGGATAAGCTTTTTGATGTGTTGCTGAATCCGGTTTGCCAGTATTTTATTGAGGATTTTTGCATCGATGTTCATCAGGGATATTGGTCTAAAATTCTCTTTTTTTGTTGTGTCTCTGCCAGGCTTTGGTATCAGGATGATGTTGGCCTCATAAAATGAGTTAGGGAGGATTCCCTCTTTTTCTATTGATTGGAATAGTTTCAGAAGGAATGGTACCAACTCCTCCTTGTACCTCCGGTAGAATTCAGCTGTGAATCCATCTGGTCCTGGACTTTTTTTGGTTGGTAGGCTATTAATTATTGCCTCAATTTCAGAGCCTGCTATTGGTCTATTCAGGGATTCAACTTCTTCCTGGTTTAGTCTTGGAAGAGTGTAAGTGTCCAGAAAATTATCCATTTCTAGATTTTCCAGTTTATTTGCGTAGAAATCCTAGAGGAAAACCTAGGTAGTACCATTCAGGACATAGGCATGGGCAAAGACTTCATGTCTAAAACACCAAAAGCAACAGCAGCAAAAGCCAAAATTGACAAATGGGATCTCATTAAACTAAAGAGCTTCTGCACAGCAAAAGAAACTACCATCAGAGTGAACAGGCAACCTACAGAATGGGAGAAAATTTTTGCAATCTACTCATCTGACAAAGGGCTAATATCCAGAACCTACAAAGAACTCAAACAAATTTACAAGAAAAAAACAAACAACCCCATCAAAAAGTGGGCAAAGGATATGAACAGACATTTCTCAAAAGAAGACATTCATACAGCCAACAGACACATGAAAAAATGCTCATCATCACTGGCCATCAGAGAAATGCAAATCAAAACCACAATGAGATACCATCTCACACCAGTTAGAATGGCGATCATTCAAAAGTCAGGAAACAACAGGTGCTGGAGAGGATGTGGAGAAATAGGAACACTTTTACACTGTTGGTGGGATTGTAAACTAGTTCAACCATTATGGAAAACAGTATGGCGATTCCTCAAGGATCTAGAACTAGATGTACCATATGACCCTGCCATCCCATTACTGGGTATATACCCAAAGGATTATAAATTATGCTGCTATAAAGACACATGCACACGTATGTTTATTGCAGTACTATTCACAATAGCAAAGACTTGGAATCAACCCAAATGTCCATCAGTGACAGATTGGATTAAGAAAATGTGGCACATATACACTATGGAATACTATGCAGCCATAAAAAAGGATGAGTTTGTGTCCTTTGTAGAGACATGGATGCAGCTGGAAACCATCATTCTTAGCAAACTATCACAAGAACAGAAAACCAAACACCGCATGTTCTCACTCATAGGTGGGAACTGAACAATGAGATCACTTGGACTCGGGAAGGGGAACATCACACACCGGGGCCTATCATGGGGAGGGGGGAGGGGGGAGGGATTGCATTGGGAGTTATACCTGATGTAAATGACGAGTTGATGGGTGCAGCACACCAACATGGCACAAGTATACATATGTAACAAACCTGCACGTTATGCACATGTACCCTACAACTTAAAGTATAATAATAATAAATAAATTTAAAAAAAAAAGAGAGGGGAACTTACATTTGTTATTAGGGTGCCATGTATTTAATAAAACACCAAACACATTTAAAAAACAAAAGGACAAATGGGCGACAACTGATATTTTTTACTGCATGTCTGAGAAAATTGTAGCATGTTTACCCAAAGGATAGCGAAAGAAAGACGATTTTATTATAAAAGAGAACAAACTTGGTTTTAGACATGCTGAAATAATTATCGATCCCCTTTCCCAATGGACATGGAGGGCACAAATGAGATCTGGAATTCACGTGACTGGGACTGGATCTGGAAGGCACCATTTCCCAGGAAGTAGAAGACTTGGCATGGAAGAGCACAAGGAGGAATCATGTGTAAATGTAACTCATTTCATGTGAATACCACTCATGACATAATTATTCACATAATTATGCCTGAAAAACAGAGTATGAGCATCCTTACATGGCACTGGGATGTGATGATACTATATTCTATGTTTTAAAAAACCTTGATTCAAATCAGTTTGGCAAGTTTTGATGAATGCACACTATGTAATCCCTGCCAGGGAAAGTATTACAAAGAAAAGGTAGGGATTTCTGGTATGCCCTGTGTCATAGATTCCACAAGGAAGATATTCAGAAAATGTATGTTTGTTGGTTGAAAGGCATCAAAGAACCTACAAAACTACACAAAAAGCAGAAAATACATAACTACAGAAAGTATTTCCCATGGGAGTGCCATGCCTGTACATGTGTGCATGTGCACGCACACACACACAAAATAAGTTGCAAAGTTATTAAAAAAAAAAAAAAACAGGTAAAAATTATTTAAAAATAGCCTCATTGTTGTGTGGTCTAGGTCAGGGATTTCCCAAATTGTGTCTTTCACAGTTCTTTCAGACAGACTCAGGAAACAGCTGGATAATAAATTTAGTACATTTCTTTACTATCAGTCTTTTAAGAGCCTCCAGTGTAATAGTGTGTTGGGATCTCCAAGAGGGGAGTAGAGTGGGTGCCCTGTCCAAAATGTGTTTGTGACAGATACCTGGTCTGACTTCCTTTCTTTTCATGCTAATTCCTCATCCTTGCCCTGCTTTTCTTCTGAAATAGGTGCCTCCCTGCACCAGTAAGTGAAGGAAAGGAGTGTTCTGGGAGCTGTAGCCTTTCCAACAGAGCTCTGCCTGTGCATACCTGCACTGGAATGTTATAGCTCCCCACACTTCCTCATGCTCCAGCCAAGCCAGCTCCTCCCACATCCAGGCACCTCTCTAGCATGACCCCTCTCGGGAAGGCTAGTGAAGCCTGGAGAATTCAGTCAGCAAGAGCCCAGCTCTGCGGAAGATTTCCTTATCATCTGATCCTATTTTGGACAAGCCATTCTATAAAGGTTGTAAAAATGAAATCTAATCTTTAATAAAAATCTCCATTTTGAAGTTAAGATGATAAATGCCATGAAAATAGGAAGATGTAAAAAATGTTTACATTTTGTGATGGTAGTTAAGTCAGAAAAGAGTTTCATTATTTTGAGATTCCTCCATGTTGCCCAAGGTGAGTCAGACAATCTGGTTAAAATAGTGAAAAACAAAATGAGAAATATTTAATTGCTATGTTGGCTCCAACTCCAAAAGAATGAGTCTGTTTGTGTGAGTAGTACAGAAAAAGTTATCCACATGTACTAGGGTGTTGGCATGGTTAATGACGATGAAGGCTGACTCTGAGAATATTAAAACACCTACATAGTGAATCGTACAGCAGTCATCAATTCAATTTGTGTAAAGTTCAATTAGAAATAATTTTGTGTTCTCAAATGCTTGCCACAGTCTCTCAGTAGAAAATGAGGTGCACTTCTTAAGGTATGTGGAAGTGCTGGTAAGTTTATGTACTTTTTCTATAAGTGTACATATGTCAGTCTTTTAAAATATTCAAAATATATGAAACATGATTTTGTAAACTCACCCTGCTATCAGTCATTTTGCACTGGAGAAAGCCTGGATTCATGTTCAGTTTATAAATGGAGATTCCAGAGAAACTGCCCGCTCCCCAAGAGCAGAGTTGTTTCCAGCAGACACACACTTGTGGGGTACAGTTTCATAGGCCTGACACCCCCGCCACACAAGAAAAACCCATGTCTTTTGCAACTTCCTCTCCTGCTGTCATTCTTTTCATGTTTAATCTACCACATATGTTGCTTCAAAATATGAAAATACAAAGAAAAACTGACAGGCCAACATCCCCGATGAACACAGATGAAAAAATCCTCAACAAAAGACTAGCCAAATGAATTTCACAGCACCTTAAAGAGATCGCACACCATGAGTAAGTGGGACTTATCCCAGGGCTGCAAGCATGGTTCAGTACATGCAAATCAATCCACGTGATACATCACATTTAACAGAACAAAGGACAAAAACCTTGTGATCATCTCAACAGATACAGAAAAAGCATTTGCCAAAAATTCAACATATTTTCATGAAAGACTCAAAAATTAGGTATAGAAAAATGTACCTCAAAATACTAAAGACCATATATCACTAGCCCACAGTTATTACATTCAATGGTGAAAGGCTGAAGCCTTTTCCTGTAATATCAGGAAGAAGACAAGGATGTCCATTCTTGCCACTTCAGTTCAACATAGGAAGTCCTAGCCAGAGCAATAAGGCAAGAAAAAAAAGGAGGGAGGGTCATGCAAATCTTATGAAAAAAAGAACTAAAAATGTCTCAGGCTGCAAATGACATGATCTTATAGATAGAAAACCCTACTCTCCAAAATTGTTAGAACTAATAAATTCAGTACAGTCGTGAGACAGAAAATCAACATGCAAAAATCAGTTGCCTTTTTATACATTAACAATGGACTATCTGAAAAAGATATTAAGAAAACAATCTTGTTTAAAATAGCATCAAAAATATTAGGAATAAATTTAACAAAACTGAAAACTGTAAAATATTCATGAAAGAATTAAAGAAGACACAAATAAATGAAAAAATACCCCATGTTCATGGATTGGAAGCATTAATATTGTCAAAACGTTCATACTACCCAAAGTGATCACCCAAAGTGATTCAGTGTAATCCCAACCAAAATTTTAATGACTTGTTTCTCAGAAATAGAAAAAAAAAATCCTAAAACTTATGTGGAACCACAAAAGATCCCAAATATCCAGAACAATTCTGGTAAAGAAAAACAAAGTTGGAGGCATCACACTTCTTGATTTCAAGTTATATGATAAAGTTACAGTTCAAAAAATATCATACTACTGACACAAAAACAGAAACATAAACCAATGGTACAGAATAGAGAACCCAGAAATAAATTTATGCATTTGTGTTCAATTAATTTTTTACAAAGATGACAAGAACATGAAATGGGGAAAGGACAGTCTCTTCAATAAATGATGTTGGGAAAACTGTATAGACATATGCAAAAGAATGAAATTGGACCCTTATCTCACACCATATGCAAAAATTAACTCAAAATGGATTAAAATATTAAAGGTAAGAACTGAAACTATAAATTTCTGGAAGAAAACATATGAGGAAAGCTCCATGACATTAATCTGTGTGATAATTTTTTAGATATGAACCCAAAAGCACCGGCAACAAAAGCAACTATAAACAACTGGGATTATATCAAACTAAAAACCTGCACAGCAAAGGAAACAATCAACAGAGTCAAAGACAATCTATGGATTGGGGGGAAATATCTGCAAACTACACACCCCATAAGAAGTTGATATCCAAAACACGAAAGGAACTCAACAACAAAAACAATTAAAAATGGGCTAAGGGGCACATGGCTGCAACTTGACTGATGGAGAAAATGTAAGTGTATTTGGTGGAGAGAGATTGAGAGAGAAAGGGATAATACAAATGTAGTAAAATGTTGTAATAATATTTGGTGATCTGCTTGTTATCTGAGAGATCTTTGTACTATTCTTATAACTTTTCTTAGAGCCTAAAATAATGTCAAATTGAAAGAAAATTTTTAAGTTGAACAAAAGAGCGCAGGACCTAAACATTTCTCAAAAGCAGACATCCAAATGACCAACAGGCATATGAAAAACAGTCAACATCACTAATTGTCAAGGAAATGCAAATCTAAACCTCAATGAGATATCACCTCACACCTGTTAGAATGACTGTTATCCAAAAGGCAAAAGATAACAAGTGTTGGTGAGGATGTGAAGAAAAGGGAAACCACTGCATGCTACTGGTGGGATTGTAAATTGATACAGCCGTGATGGAAAACAGTATGGTGGTTCCTCAAAATACTAAAAATAGAACTGTCATATGATCCAGCAATCCCAATATAGAGTTGACGCTTGAACAACATGGGGATTGCGAGGGCCAATACCCTCACAGTGGAGAATCCATGTATAGCTCTTGACTCCCCAGAAACTTAACTACCAACAGCCTACTGTTGACTGAGAGCCCTACCTATAATAAAAACAGTCAATTAACACATTTCATTTGTTATATGCATTATATACTGTATTCTTACCATAAAATAAGCTAGAGAAAATAAAATGTTGTTAAGAAAATCAGAAAGTGGAAGTAAGTAGATCATCATAGAGGTCTTCATCCTCATTGTCTTCCCATTGAGTAGGCTGAAGGGGAGGAGGAAGAGGAAGGGTTGGTCTGGCTGTCTCAGGGATAACTGAGACAGACTAAAATCCACGTGTAAGTGCACTTGTGCAGTTCAAATCCATGTTGTGCAAGAGTCCACTTTATATCCAAGGCAGTGCAATCAGTATGCTGAAAAGATACCTGCAATTCCATGTTGATTGCAGCATTATTCACAATAAGCAAGGTCACCCTAAGCGTTCATACACATATGAATGGATGAAGAAATGTCTGTGCACACACAGACACAGGAATACTATTCAGTCTTAAAAAGGAAGGAAATCCAGCACAAGGTCTTGCACAAGGTCAATTTGGGGTGGTACCTTTGTTTATGTGACTCCAGGGTGCGCCTGTCTTTAAGATATGCTTTTTGGTGTGCCTTTAATATTTTCACAAGAATTATACACCATTTCCTTGAACACTTGAGAAAAATGAAGCATGTGGTCCAGCATGGACCTGAACGGATTCCGTAGTCTGTCCCTCTGCCGGCACAGAAATGGGAGAGAAGCCACCCAGCATCATAAGCCCAGGCCTTACCTAAGCATTTACAAGGCTGCCCTGGGAGATTTGATAGTAGAGGTCTACATGCAGGAAAGTTGAGTAATGGATTTTTAATAACGTTACCTCTAAACGAAGAAACACGGTAGAAAGGTCACTGACCACCCTGGTGACACAGGTGTGAGTCTCTCTCCAGCAGAGTGAATGATGTGGTCCCAGAGCCCATGGCACCTCATGACTCAGTCGTGCATCACCACCGTGACGCCCAGCTGCTGCTGATGTAATGCATGTCTTTCGTGCTGGGAGGATTCAGAAAAAGGTGAAACCCACACATCACATTTTGTTTTTTAGTTACCTGGAACAAACAGGCCACAGAAACAAAGCAGCTGCTGTATTATGATGGGTATTCCATTCACGCATTTCAGTCCTTAGCAAGTCATCCCTGTCCACATTTGGAAAAGCGCTCATTTCTGCCTCTTGCAAAGCAGCTTTAGTGTCAACACATACGTATATTGACAAAGTGGAAAATTGCGAGCAGTAACCCCCGCAGGAAGCAATAATGAGTTCATTCAGTTCTGTACCAAATCTCGTATGAACCACAATGCCTGGAATGTTACACCGTCATTATTCATCTCTTTTTCTCTCCCTCGGGCAGTTGGCTCTATGTGCATTCTCTTTGACTTCAATAAATATAGGCATCATTCCTATTTACTGTGGCATGTTAAGGTAGCTCAGTAAACATTTTCCATTATCATTTTAATAATGTTCTTCCTGAGGCCTGAAACTGTCTAAAAAGAATATTCTTTTCATTGAAGTAATTTTCCCTTAACAGAATCTTGACTTTGTGGGTCTTAGAAGGTGATACACTGCTGACATTCCTGCCTATCACCGTCCTGTGGGCTAGCAGCATGGGGGGCTGATAAACAGCCCCAAGACTAAGTCAGCACTGGCTGCTGCCAAACCTTACACCTTCCTCCCTTTAATCTACTGTTGTGTATGTGTGCTATGCACCTACACAGTTGCGTATATGTGCATGGTGTGTGTATGCCGTGTGTGGTCTGTGAGTTTGCGTGGGGTGTGTGTGCTGTGTGCATTTGTGTATATGTGCATGGTGTGTGTATGCTGTGTGTGGTTTGTGAGTTCGTGTGGTGTGTATGTGTGCTCTGTGTGTGCATTTGTGTATATGTGCCTGGTGTGTGTATGCTGTGTGTGGTTTGTGAGTTTGCATGGGGTGTGTGTGGTGTGTGTGTGCATTTGTGTATATGTTCATGGTGTATGTATGCTGTGTGTGATTTGTGAGTTCGTGTGGTGTGTATGTGTGCTCTGTGTGTGCATTTGTGTATATGTGCATGGTATGTATATGCCGTGGGTGGCTTGTGTGTGTGATGTGTGTGTGGTGTGTGTAAACACTTTCTGAAGGTGCTTTGCCTCCAATTCTGGGACCCCTGGGGCTCCGGTCACTGTCCCATTTTGCCCGTGTCCAGACTCTAGGATAAGCCTGGTCACTGGACACGGATTGGAGAAGCCTGTGGTTGAGAGTCCACAGCCATCTTACCCCAGTGTGTTCTGACATCTGGGGCCCACCCTTCGCTTTCTGTGATTGAGACCTGCCCTGAACTGGGTGACCATGGTCCTGCACTGTTTCTGGTCCTGCAGGTGACTCTGTTTTCTGACTCACTATGACCAGGTGCCAGTACTGCTGTTGGGCCTCCCAGTGGTCACCTCCCTGCCTGCTTGGGCCTAGGCTGTCACGTCTACTGCCCTGGACAGGTAGAAACCCAGGCCTTAAGTCTTACCCCTTCCCATGACAGCTGCCATCCTCTGTAGGTCTCAAGAACTGTAGGACGGTAGTTGGTCATGACACCCACAGATGACAGAATGTCTGAAAACATTGGGTCAACTGCCAATTCCCGAGAGTCGCTGAGTGACCAGCATGGTGTGCAGGAGGTGAAGTGTGAGTCCCCTGGCATCCTTAGGGGCCCCGTGAGAACCTTCACACCCCAAGTAAAGGCACTGGACTCCCCGGAAGGACTCACAGAGGGACCGTGATGCATGTAGTTCATCTCCTGCTGCACATTATACAGGAAGAGGCCAAGAGTCCAGCGGTGGGTCAAGAATGCAGAGGTGAAGCATTCCCTCCCCTCCCACGGACAAAGGAAGGAGGATATCTTCCCAAGGAACAGCCAATCTGGAAATAGTGACAGGGCTGCCCTGGAGTTTGGGGACTGCCGGGCTCATAGCGGGGGAGATAGGCTGGCTGTACTGGGTGATGGGACCCACCGTCTCCTGGGTCTGAGATACTTGTGGGCCTAGAAGAGAGCCTGCTCCTTAATCCTTGATCAGGGCCCCTCCCTGGGAGGCTGCCTGTGCCAGGAGGAGCCCAAAGTCCTCAGAGGGGCTGCCACCTGCAGCAGCAGGAAGAAGGGCCCTCCATACCACAGGCACCTGCAGTGCTGCCCAGAGGTCAGGGAGCCAGCCCCAAGGCACAGGCACAGTGGCCATCCTACCAGTCCCAGAGGAGCTCCCCACTTTCCTGAGCCCCGCCCACCACGCCGACCTCAGAAGGACCTGAAACAGCAAGGGCATGGAGGTGGAAGGAGCTGGAGGAGGGGAGCCACAGGCCTCTCCTTCTCCAGCAGCTTGACACCAACGCAGTGGGTGTGAGTGGAGGGTGGGGAGTTGTAGCGTTCATTAGAGACCACAGTGGTGGCATGCAGCTGGGCTGGGAGTGACTGCAAAGCTGCAAGAACTGCGCACGCTCCTACAGATGTGCAGTGCAGGGCCGGCGGGGTGACGGAGAGAAAGGAGGCATTTCCTTTCTACTTGCGTTTCACAGGAAGGAGGCTTGGAAGATATTTGGACTAAGTCCCTGCTAGCATTTGACGTTTTGTCTCTTGCCTTTGTAGAAATATCACCTTCAGACCTACATCCATCCAAAGGCTACCTGTTCCATTTTCCCTACATCCCTCTCTATCTTTGTTCACTGACCATCTTCTTGGGCACATTTGTTTCTTGAGATAAACAATCTTTTAACCCAGCAATGGGTCTGGGCTTTCAATGAAGAGATTCACACTAGGCAGAGGAGGACCTGCGATTAGATACGGACACGTTCCCTGCCCCATATCTAAAGTGGCTTGGCCAGGATTAATCCACTGTACCAGCCCTGCCCTCTTTAGGACGAGCTGCCTCCTTGGAGTCTGCAGTCTCACGTCCGCCTAGACGCCTGGTCCAGTCTTCCTGACTCTGACCTGGCAGTTGTTGTCGCTGTGTTTTCTGGCCAGTGGCCTAAGGAGTACCATTGCTTTCTCTGCCTGTGCTTCACAAGGGGCTCTAAAGGACAGAGTGTATTTATCAAAGCATCTGTGCAGTGACTCCCACTCAGGGAGATCTTCAGCTTTCCATTGGAGGGTTCTCCTGACTCCACATCTTCAAACAAAGCTTCCAGGTCAGGGCTTTGGGGTCTCTCGTGGGACCTTATTGATGTAGCTGAAAGATGTAACCATCTGCTTTTGTCGCGAACTCCTGGGACAGTGCAGGAACTATGCTCAGGCCCTCCCACCCTGGGTTCTCTCCTCTCCTCTGAGTCCCCACCTGTCTCAGTCCCCCTCCCTGTATTGGTCAGCTGTGTGGCACACGCTGGACACTGGGGCACACACAGTGCGTGCACATCCAGGCCGCATCTTTACCGAAAGCACCTGCAGATCGTGACAGGTGTGGCCACCAAAAGGCGGCTTATAGGAGAAATGTCTCTCCTGTTCTTCAAAGCTGCTGACATGTACGATGACATCGCTCCATCCTCGTGAATTGTATTGGCCTTGATGCTGTTTATCTTCATTACACTTCAGGGGAAGGAAATGCAAGGCCATTTAATAATAGTACTTTTTGACTGGCGACGTGCATGTGTCTAGCCAATTCTCACCCTGATTGAAACAGTCGAAATGGCCTAATTTAATACAGCCTTGGTTACTGGGAATGTAATCATCTTTCCCTGAAATTGCATCCCCGTTCACAAGCTCGTCAAGTCTGGAGAGGTATCCACAGCTGCCTCGCAATTTGAGGAGATGCAAGCTCCATCTCATTATCCGGCTGAGAGGCAATCAATGCCTGGTGGCACCTTCGAATCAGAGATTGGGTGGCAATAACGTGTCCCTCTTAGGAAAGGCTCTGTGAACTGAGCAGGGCTCACTTTCTCCATATGCCTCTGACAAAAAAATAACCAACAGGAGAAAAATCCAGGCTTATTTTCCAGAGGCAATTTCTAATGTGAGCTAGCTAGATGGAAATGGCTGCAGGTTACTACAGCAGAGGCTGCAATTGCAATGACAAGAGCCTCATCTGCCCAGTCTTCTAGATGAGCTCGGGCTCCTGTGGCCCAGGGCATGTAGGAGTGGGTGCAGCTGGCATCAGGCCCTGGGCCCATTGGTCAGTGTCTCTGTCCCGTCTCCGGCACATTCTCTTCCTCTCTGGCTCTGGTGTGCCCCATCCTCTGCATGCATCATTGCTTGATTCTTCCAGCACCCTTAAGTCTTCTCTCTCCACCTTTCCCCAAAAATACTTCCCCCTTCAGCATGTGTTTGTGAACCTCAAAAGCCAATTGTTTCCTGCCCTCTGTCTCAACAAGGTTTAGATATGATGTGTGACACCTTAGAGGACTATGTCTTTCCAAAATGCTGCTCTCCTGGTGAGAAAGGGAGCCTTGGCAGGCTCCGTCCCACACAGTAGAGTCTTGTGTTCCTGCTGCTGGGGGTCCCTGAGCATCAAGGTGAGCACACATCACCGCACGCATGGACAGCTATGCGCCTCAAGTGGCACAGGTGACAATTCGGGAGTTTTCCAAAAGGAAAGAAAAATTCATCTCTAGGGTATCATCACCCAAACCATGTCATCCTCTACCTCCATAGAGGCAAAATGGAACTGGGAAACAGCATCGTGCCTGTCGGTAACACTACTGTATTACACACTTAACAATCTGCTAAGAGGCAGATCTCATGTGCTCATGTTAAGTGTTCTTACTGCAGTAAAATAAAATTTTTTTAAAAATATCTAATTGTATACCTGAAAAGGATGATTACACGAATGTAAATTGTATCTCAATAAACCTGACAAAATATTTTTTAAAAAAGAAAAAGGAAACTATAAAAAATATAATTAGCACAGTAAAACTTGATCAGAGTGAAATTTTCAACACTGGTCATTAGATGGTCTTTGCAATTTCAGAGTTGCATGCACGTACGCGCGCGCACACACACACACTTCTTGTAAGTAAAATTAAATACCTCAGACTGATACACATTTCCTTTTGGTTCAATTTTCAGAAGTTTTTCCCTCTCGTTTCTTCCTAGCAAGTGTAACTTTTCATTATCATCCAAGAGTGGAACTTGCATTTTTCTTCATTTATTTATAGTTGGTTGTTTCTGGATTTTGAGAGCAAGGGAAAGGTGAGTGTGGCTGGCTGACTTGCAGGAGCCCCTCTCTCTCGTAATGGTGGCCCTTTGAATGGGATTGGACTGCAGTATTACTGTTGTCATTACTCCGAAGGCCACGTCTCTGAAGCCACAGCTGCATTCCTGAAGATTGAGTTTACCTAAATGCTAACCTTTGGATAAATTTAAATATTATAACAGTATTATAACCAGAAGTACCTCAAATACATCACAGTTGTTAATATTTTTGTCCCACAACAACAAAAAAACAACAACAAGATTTCAGGGCTGACTTTTTTGTGGTAAGTTGCATACCCCAACCATTCGAACAAAGTCTAAATGCAGAGTAAAAACTTCCCACTCCTCTTCATGCCACCTGTATCCCTGCTGGAGGTTGAGCCCTGGTTGGGGTGACTGATCCAAACTGGGGTCTGCTTCACAGGTGCAGCGAGGCCAAACACAAACATCGAAGTTTTGAGCAGGAGAAAGAAGGGTGTTTATTTGCAGGGCATCACCCAAGGAGAACCAGGGAGCTCACACTGAAGACCTGACCTCCTCAATAGATTGTGAGCAGGAGTTTTTAAAGGCAGGGGTAAATTTCAGGAAAGTAGAATTTGCAGGCAAAACTGCAAGTCAGTACATAATACATGGAAATGATATGCTGGTTTGGCCTAAACAGGCAGGAGGATATCTTGAACCAGAGGCTTACAGGTCAGAGGTGGATTCAGAGACTCTGATTTGCGTCTGGCTATGGAAGTGAAACTTTGTCTAAAATATCTGGGGTGGACAGAAAGGAATGTTAAGATCTGGCCCAAGGACATGACTACCTCCAGGCCTCTCAAGAAGAAACTGAGAACAAAGAGCAGAGTCAAAGTGCAGCCCTCCGCTCCTGTGCCTGAGGTCTGCCTTCCAGCCCACCCATTTGGTGGGGGTCTAGGTTCCTTCCGGCTATCAGGTTGCTTATTTACTTCTCAGGGATAGGTAGCTAGGCCTGGAATTTCCAGCAAAGGGACTCAAGATTTTTATTTCCATGCTTTGCGGATTTGGCAGACCCTAAAAGGGGTCTCTCCTCCTTCCTGTACATCTGTTTGCTCATGCAGACTTATACAAATATATCTACTCTCACACTTGCACACACAAGATTGTTTTTGCTAAGATGAACTCACTCTCTCCTCACCACTCGGGGTCCCGCAGTTCATGAAGTGTGGCAGACGCCTTTCCCCTTAGTGCAGTGCTGCTTCCTTATGAATAGTGGTGTCCTCTCCCAAAGGATGGAGAATTCTTGCCTTCCTGCAAGCTGTCAAAAATAGCACAGCAACCCACGTGTGTGTTTGTTCATTAATTTTTTTTTTTATTTTTTGCTGGCACTGTATTTCTGTCAAGCAGATTTCACAAATTAAAGTTTTTAAACATTGAATAGTTTGATAGTACTGCATTCCATGCCACTGCGTCCAGAATTGGTTCCTTCTGGTGGGTTCGTGCTCTCGCTGACTTCAAGAATGAAGCCGTGCACCCTCACCATGAGTGTTACAGCTCTTAAAGATACTGCCGACCCAGAGTGAGCAATAGGGAGATTTACTGCCAGGAGAAAGAAGAAACCTTCCTGGGCATAGAAGGGTACTCCAACAGCTTGCTGCTACTGGCGCCAGTGGCCTGCTTTTATTTCCTTATTTGGCCTCACCCACAACCTGCTGATAGGTCCATTTTACAGAGAGCTGATTGGTCCGTTTTTACAGAGTGCTGATTGGTGCATTTACAAACCTTTAGCTAGACCCAGAGCCCTAATTGGTGCATTTACAATCCTTTAGCTAAACAGAAAAATTCCCCAAGTCCTCAGGGACATAGAAGCCCTGTGGGTTTCACCTCTCACCATGATTTTGCATTCAATACTAGAGCCAAAAATGGTGTATAGAGACTTCTTTTTCACCACTTTTGTCTACACTGGATGTTTTAATACATGTGTTAAAAATTGCCCATCTCATGAGAAAAGTGAACCTCGGTTGTTTTTATTTTCATTTCCCTGACTCTTGGTGAACATGCCCATTGTCTACCATGCTTCTTGGCCAGTTGCTGCTTCCAGAACCAGTTCTCCTAACTCACCCCTTTCTCTCGCTCAGTTGTCTTCCTTGTTCTTCCTGAAACACACCCAGCCCCTTGCTCACAGCCTTCGAGGGTTTCCTGGAGAGGTCCTCATCTCCTTCTGAGTCCTACAGGGAATTTTCGGATCACCTCCCCTCTGAGACCACTCCTCACTCCCACCCCCATCATCCCCTGCCTGCACTCTAAGCTTATCAGCATATGCCTGTGTGCAATCTTGTCCCTGAGGATAAGCCCAGGAGAGCAGGGATCTTGCTATGTCCGTGTTGTTTCTGCAGCATTTAGAAATGTGCCAGGAACTGAATAAAATGGAAACAAAGAGCAAAACCAATAAATAACTAGAACTCTGGGTTTGGAAGGATGCTAAGTAAAAGCCAAGCCCCAGCAGATTTGATAGAGAAAAGTAAAACAGAAATGTCTAAAATATGAAAGAACACAGAAATGACACTCATTTAAAAACCACAAAAGAAATAATGTAAGAACCTTAGAACAGTGTTTTTGAAAATGGAAGGACTGGTTAGTCAGGCTGTTGGTTATCCGTGGCACAGGACTGTGATTCAGAGGAAGGAGCAGGCTGGAGGGCTCCTGTCTTATCAGGGCGGTTCATGTGACTGAGAGTAAGATTCTGGTTTCTCTTGGGAGGAGGTAATTAAGGTGGATGGGATCTAAGGGGCTTGTGGGGTCTGTAGTGTTCTGCTGCTGACTAGAGTGCTGGGTATGTGGACATATCACACTTTGTGAATAAATCAAGCTGAGTACTTCTGATTTGTGTTCTTTTCTGTGTACATATAAGTGCACTTCAATAAAAAGTGCTTTTCTGTGTATATATAATATATGATACTCTGCGTATATTATTTCAAGGCCCTAGTCTTATATATAGTATTAGAGATAAATTCTACCAAACTTTTAAGAAACCAATGTTTATTATTCTAATTAAAATTATAAGTTGAAATAATGTGTTTTATTCCAATGTTAACTTTTCCTATCGCCTGATATGGAGGATTTTTAAATAACTTTTGTGCTACAATGTGAAATACATGCCACACCACAATTTAGTATACTACTAAATCTACAAAGATTAATGTATTGTCTGGTCAATTCAGCATTTATTGTAAAACTGGCATACTATAATTCCAGAAAGATGACAATAATGCAACATTAGAATATCTTTCAAAGTAATTTGTTAAACACATTGAAATTTTAAAAATATGATTCAGTGACCTATTTCAATAAAAACACTAAATATGTATTAAAGAAAGAAATATTGAATGTAAAACACATGGCAGGTATCAGGAACGTTGTCTCTGCTTTAGTGATATATGAAGGAAATAAAACTAAGCACCACAAATGTTGTAAAAGTTAATATTATTGCTTACAGATGATATGATCAGGTATCTTGAAAAAATAATGCATGCTACTAAAATTATTAAAATGAATATATGTTCTGAAGTGAACTTGATTCAAAATTAATACATAAGGTTTAACAGATTTTATTTGCATTACAAACATCTGTATAAAACTGTAAATGAAAAACACCTCTTTATATTAGACAAAAAAAAGAAAGCAAAAGCAAACATGTTCTAAGACTCATGATATATAGAGAGAAAATTATTAAAATTCTATTGAAGAATGTGAAACAAGTCCTTTAAGATAGGCATATATTATTGACAGGAAAGATTTGATATTGCAAAGATGTCTGACCTCCCATCACTAATTTGGTATGTAAATATTTCAATCAGAATTCCAATTTTTCTTTAAAATTATTTGTGTTATTTTTTGGTATCACTGAAGGATGGATCTTCAACAGTGAGCCAGAAACAGATGACTGTGAAGATGAAAGCTGAAACGCCCTGGCCCTCATTCACACAGCTGATTCCAAGACCCTGGGAGAGGCCCTAGCACAGTTAGCAAAAGTGAGATATTAAAACCATGCTGTGTGACCAGCCCTGCCCCTTTCCCAGTGGCCTCCCTAGGACCTTCTTCTGTGGGGGTGTGCTGTGGCCATGTTTAGGATGTGAGGTGTGTACATTTCACAGCTGTGCCTTCTCCTGGAGACATGGAGCTGAGTCCAGACACTGCTCCTTTGGGGGTGCCGTGAAATGCCTGGCAATTTAGACGTGTTGTGCAGAGGGAGGCTGACAGCTGTTCTGTTGCTCCTTAAAGCTAGATGTTCACTACATCACTCCAACTTCTCTCTCTGCTCTTCTCTCAGGGAGTGGGCTCAGTTCAGACAGGACCAGGAAACCCACGTGCCCCTCCCATAGGGCATCACTGTTCATGTCACACATGAGCAGCTGTGTGTGGGTGTGCAAGTGACAAAATGAGCTGGTGTCACCCATGCATTGTGGCCCCCTAAACAGCTGTGGGAGCACCAGCACTCCGCATTTTCATACTACTCCAGGTTTTTTTTAATGACTGCGTTATTGAGATATATTTCACATACCATAAAATGCACCAATTTTATACCTTGCCAGAAAGGTGTGCAGTTCAGTGGTGTTCAATATATTCACAGAATTGCTCAGCCATTATCACTTCCTAATTTTACAACATTGTCATCACCCCAAAATGAAACCCTGTACCCATTAAACAGTTACTCCCTATCCCCTTCCTCCCAGTACCAGGCAACGACTGATCTATTTTCTGCTCCTCCAAACTTGCCTATTCTGCACATTTTATATAAAGTGAATTATACAGTCTGTGGTTTTCTTTACCCGTTCTTTACCCATTCTTCCATTGGTACCTATTGGTACTTATTGACCCCACAATGCAGCATCCGTTCCAAGGACACACTTTGCTTGTTTTTTTAAAAGACCGAGTCAGTGGCCAACATTTAAAAGTCAAGAGATTTTATACAGAATTCCCTATTTCTGCCTCTTTTTAAAAGGCCAGATGATTTGGTGACCACAGGCCGATTCTTGCCAGAGAGAAGGGACACTTCTTTGCCTAGGGCAGTGGCTCCAGGTCCCTGTGGCGCTTACACTTCATTCCAGTCACCCAGTCTCTCATTTATCCTCCCTGCACCGAGTTTGCAAATTCACCTCTAGGTAGTCTCTTTCCATGGCTCACACCAAGTCTCTCTGGAAAATACATTTTCCATTCCAGAACAAGGATACATACAGTTATATACACATACTGAA
Source organism: Chlorocebus sabaeus (assembly GCF_047675955.1). Taxonomy (NCBI): domain Eukaryota; kingdom Metazoa; phylum Chordata; class Mammalia; order Primates; family Cercopithecidae; genus Chlorocebus; species Chlorocebus sabaeus. The sequence goes on along the minus strand of NC_132929.1, from coordinate 1,274,258 downwards.
AATAACACAAACTAATATTTACTAGCACTCTGCATGATGCCTTTGGATATGTTCTACTGTATTTCTACTGTATTCTACTGTATTTGTATTCCACTGTATTTCATTTTAAAATGCTGGACATGATCCACTGAGCTGATTCTAAAGACCCAGTGTTTCAAAAATACTGTTGTAGACCACCCTGTTATATTTTAAAAAGATAAAGCCCCAAGAGATTGAGTGACTTGGTTAATATCTAGAAACCTGGTAAACAAGGAGCTGAGGCTAAACAACCTGTAGGCTTCAATTCAAGGCCCCTTATTTCATAATGAAAAACACTGAATGCCAGACCGCACCGAGTTGAGAAATCTCTGAAGAAATTTAAAGAAGAGTCTGGCATAGTTTCTAAACAGTGGGCGAAGGGCTTGTTACCCAGCAGCAGACTCTACAAGATTCCATAGAAGACCACAGAATATTCAGTAGAATCTACAATGTCTCTTAATCTCTAGAACCTTCTACCCCCTACAGTGGTAAATGTGTAACTGATGATTCCATGGAGTTAGTTCCAAGCCGTGGACATTAGTGTGACGTTTGCATGGGAAGATAGCATTGTTCATAGCATCAGTAAAATTATTGTTATGGGAAGATAGCATTGTTCATAGCATCAGTAAAATTATTGTTATACTTGGACACATTAACAACTACAGACAAGAAAATGATCCCAATTTCCAAAGCTGAATTTATTTCTTATTGCACAGAAACAAAAATGAATTTGAAACAGCTTCATATTGCACCTTTTAAATCAATGCTTGTCTTTTTTTCCTTCTAAACATTTCTCAAAGTAGGTCAAAAGCATCAGACCGGGAAGCTACCACTTAACACTCATCATTCAAACAAATATCACTCTTCTCTAGACAAAAGGCTGTGCACAGTGTAATTTTTCTCTGAGGCTGCTGCTCCTCTTAAACCGTTGTATCCTAGTTGAAAGCACAGAAAGAGGAGGGAAGTGGCAGAGAACAGGAGGGGACCCCAAGGGTAAGCATAGTGACAGTGGGGTGACTGCTGCTCTCCAAGTCTCCCCACCACCCTCTTTAGCAGTCAAGGGCTGGAGACCCGTAGAGGGAGAGCTTTCCAGAGAGCCCAGTGAAAAAAGAACTTTTTAGTATGGTATTTTGAGTAAGGGATGTAATTTTTATATTTTTTGGAAGCTCAATAAACACTACAGTTAACATCAGCTCAGCAATGACTGGCCTGGAACACTGCTGTGCATTTTATATAGCGTCGTCATCATCCAGGGCTGTTAGAACAAAAACCAAAGACTGGGTGGCTTAAACCACCAATATGCATGTCTTACAGTTCTGGAGGCTGGTAAGTACCATCATCTGGGTGTCAGCAGACCCAGTGTCTGGTGAGGGCCCTCTTCCTGGCCTGCAGTTGTGCACCCTGGCTGGGTCCTCACACGGAGGGAGAAACATCATCTCTTTCATATCTCTTATTATAAGGGTGCTAATCCCATGTGGTCACTCTCATGACCTCATTAACCTCCCAAAGGCCCCACCTTCAAATACCATCCCGTTGAGGATTAGAACTTCAACAGATGAATTTGTTGGGGGGACACAGATGTTCAGACCATAGCATATAGTTACGTGCCATCTTCAGCACCACTGCAGTATTAGGAGGTGGGAGTCCCGTCCACATTCTCTACAGTTCACAGATAGGGGGCCTGAGATCTGGAAAGGACTTGAATTACTAATGGAATCATAGTCTTATAACATGTGAGTACAGGACAGAGTGTGAATTCAGGGCAAGTACTGTTGTTTGGGGCCTACCTATGTTGCTTTATGTTGATAAACTTCTTGAGCATCAAAACTACTATTTCATTGGCTAAATACAGCCTTTAGTTCTATTTTTCATGGATAAAAGAGTGCAATGAAACCTCATGTGCCAGTTATTCAGCATCAACTTTCTTCTGTTTTGGCTGTATGTATCTCCTCTCATACGTGTTAAAGAATACTTCAAAGGAAATGGTACATTGTATGGATTTTCCTAGAAATGTGGTAGTCTCCCCTAATCCAGGTTATGCTTCCTGCAGTTTCACTTACCTTCAGGCAACCTGGGTCCAAAGATGCTAAAGGAAAATTCCAGAAATAAACAATTCATAAGTTTTACATTGGGCACCACACTGAGTAGTGTGATGAAGTCTCTTACCGTCCAGCTCCATCCTATCCAGGATGCGAATCGTCTCTTTCTCCAGGGTATCCACAGTGTACACACTCCCCACCCATTAGTCACTTCGGTTCAGTTATCAAATCAATGGTCACAGTATTGATACCAGTGGGCCGGTATACCCCATACGCCTGTGGGACCTCCACTCTTGCCAGTGTCCAGGGTCTTGACACCGTCGTGCGAAGGAATTCAAAGACGAGTCAGAATACAGTGAAAGTACAGAGATTTATCACAAGGTGAAAAGTACACACTCAAGAAAGGGGAGTGTGGCATGCTCAAGAGAGAGTCATGCCATGGGATTTTCAGCTTTTATCTTTATGAGTTTCTTTAACCAAGTGGTGGAATATTCCTCGAAAAAGGTGGAGACTTCTCAGAACTGTGATACCACCCATTTTTACACCAAATATAGGTGTTCCTGGAACTGTCATGGGGTTGGTGGATGTGTGGTTTACTGTGTTAGTGAGTTGATAATGAGGCCCTAGGGGAAACCTACGTCAAATTCAGGGCCATGTTGACTCCAGTTGGTCTTAGCCAGCTTGGTCCACCTTCTGGTATTTCAGGGTCTTATCAGCTCATAGCATCTACAGCTATTGCACATTTCCTTTTGCTCATGATGTGAAACTACTGCTGGGATTTTCTATTCTCCTGTGACCACACCGTATTATTCCTCACTGTACTATTATGTCTCAGTATCACAGTGCTTGTGTTCAAGTACAATTTTTATTTGACTTAATGACCCCAAAGTTCAAGAGTAGTGATGCTGGCAATTTGGATATGTCAAAGAGAAACCATGAAGTGCTTCCTTTAAGAGAAAAAATGAAACTTATCAGCTTAATAAGAAAAAAGTCATATGCTATGGTTGTTAATATCTACAGTGAGAAAGAATCTTCTATTCATGAAATTGTGAACAATGAAAAAGAAATTTGTGATAGTATTGCTCTTGTACCTCAAACTGCAGAAGTTACAGCCATAGTGCATGATAATTTCTTAGTTGAGATGAATAAGGCATTAAATGTGTAGGCAGAAGATATAAATAGAAACACCTTCCAACCAATGGCAGTAGATTCAGCACTATCCATGGTTTCCAGCATCCACTGAGGGTATTAGAACATAGGCCCCAGGGACGCTACTGCAGGGGACTGCTGTGCTTCATTAGCTACATCTAACAGACATGCCTCTGTTAATCAATGTCATTATTACACAAAGTTAGTATGGGTTCCTTACTATCATAGAACACTCAGCCCCCGTGCCATTTCTGCACTTGTCTTTTTTATAGTTGTTTTGTTTGAAGCAGTATCAGTCAAGATCTACACATGACATCCTGCTAATAGTTCTCTCAAGTCTCTCTTCTTTTTTATCTTTTTTTTTTAGAGACAGAGTCTTGCTCTGTTGCACAGGCTAGAGTGCTGTGGTACGATCTCGGCTCTCTGCAACCGCTGCCTCTTAGGTTCAAGCGATTCTCCTGCCTTAGCCTCCCACGTATCTGGGATTACAGGTGCCCACCACCACACCGGACTAATTTTTGTATTTTTAGTAGAGACGGGGTTTTACCATGTTGTTCAGGCTGGTGTTGAACTCCTGACCTCAGGTGATCTGCCTGCCTCGGCCTCCCAAAGTGCTGGGATTACAGGCGTGAGCCACCGCACCCGGCCTCAAGTCTCTTTTAATCAATAAAAATTCCTTCTATTCATTTGGGCAGAAAATAGGCCATTTTGCCCATCAAATCTCACACATCCTAGGTTTGGCTGACTGTATTCTCATGGTGTCATGTAACGTGTTTCTCTATGCCCCATATTTTCTGTAAACCAGTAGTTAATTCTAGAACTTTGCTTAGCTTCAAGTTGAACTCTTTGGATAAGAACATCATAGGCATCCCTGTATAATTCTTTGCCTTACAATGGAAAGGACATAATGTCTGGTCCTGCTGCCTTGGCGATGTAAGACAGACTCTTCAGTGGGTAACAACCTTGGCCTCTGGTGCTCCCAGATTCATTGGAGGCTGTGAAGTGGCATATTTTTATTACATCATTCCTCCTGCATTTGTTAGTGGCTTGTCTATTGAAAAAACTTGCACATCACTATTTATTAAGCCTGAAATTCAGTACATACAGGAAAGACAGGGAAAATGCTTAATTCTTTCCCTTTATCAAACTTCAGTGTGATTTGTTGGTGCCCAGTACCTTGCATTTCTCTTATTAGGAGTGAATTTGGGTGTCTTTTATTCTTTTTCCTTTTTCTGACAGCATCTCACTTTTTCACCCAGGCTGGAGTGCAATGGTGCAATCTCGGCTCACTGCAACCTCCACCTCCTGGGTTCAAGCCATTCTCCTGCCTCAGCCTCCCAAGTAACTGGGATTACAGGCACACGCCACCAAGCCCAGCTAATTTTTTTGTATTTTAGTAGAGATGGGGCTTCATCGTGTTGCCCATGGTGGTCTCGAACTCCTGAGCTCAGGCAATCCACTCACCTCAGCCTCCCAAAGTGCTAGGATTACAGGTGTCAGGGTATCTTTTTTTTAATTGGCTTATGGGCCATTTTTATGTCTTCCTTTGTTAACTGATTATTCACCATTTTTACCTTTTCATCCTATTGGATTTTGGGTCTTATTTTTCTTGTGTCTATAAATCATCCTTTATTAGCATAATTAGTCCTTTTCCTGGGACATATTAACTCTGTTTTCCCCAAATTGTTATTTGCCATTTTTGCTTTTCTTGCACGGTACTTTTTTTCCATGCTTTTTTAAAATCATTTTTTTCACATAGACAATTTTGTTACTATAGTTTTTAATTGCCTCTAGATTTTTGAATCATTGCTAGAAAAGTTTTTCCAAAGCCAAAGCAATAAAGGAATTTATTCACATTTCTCAAATCCTGGTATATGGCTATTTTTTCTTAATACTTATATCCCTGATCCATTTGGAATTGTAACTGCCCAATGGGTTCATCTTGTCTGCATCCCACATACAGTCGATTTATCAACACAGAGGAATTGTATTAGAGGAAGAGTTTAACTTTAATCCACACAGAGCCAACTGAACAAAGAGACCACAGTTTTATTACTACTCAGGTCAGCCTCTCCCAAAATTTAGAGGCCAGGGTTTTTAAAGATAGTTTGAGGGGTGGGAGCTAGGGAATGGGTGCTGCTGATTAGTTGGGAATGAAATCAGTGTCCAGAATTGGTGGGTTCTTGGTCTCGCAGACTTCAAGAATGAAGCCGCGGACCCTTCCGGTGAGTGTTACAGTTCTTAAATATGGTGTGTCCGGAGTTTGTTCTTTCAGAGGTTGACATGTGTCTGGAGCTGCTTCTTTCTGGCAGGTACGTGGTCTCACTGGCTTCAGCAATAAAACTGCAGACTTTCCGGGAGAGTGTTACAGCTCTTAAAAGCAGTATGGACCCAAAGAGTGAACAGCAACAAGATTTACTACAAAAAGGAAAAGAACAAAGCCTCCACAGGCGTGGAAGGGGACCCCACTAGGTTGCCACTGCTGGCTTGGGCAGCCTGACTTTATTCCTTTATCTGGCCCCACCCACATCCTGCTGATTGGTTCATTTTACAGAGAGCTGATTGGTCCATTTTAAAGAGAGCTGATTGGTCAGTTTTGACAGAGTGCTGATTGGTGCATTTACAATCCCTGAGCTAGACACAGAGTGCTGATTGGTGTATTTATGATCCCTTAGCTAGACATAAAAGTTCCCCAAGTCCCCACCAGACTCAGGAGCCCAGCTGGCTTCATCTAGTGGACCCCGCACCTGGGCTGCAGGCAGAGCTGCCCGCCAGTCTAGAGTTGCGCCTGCACTCCTCAGCCATTGGGCGGCCAATAGGACCCAGCCTCACAGAGCAGGGGGTGGCGCCCGTCCGGGGGCTCAGGCCTCCTGGAGCCCACTGGCAGAGGGAGGGCTAGGGCATGAGGGGCTGGAGGTCCTGAGCCCTGCCCTGCAGGGAGGGGTAAGGCCAGGCCAGAACTCCAGTGCAGTGCGGGTGGCCGGCACCCTCTGCAGCTGCTGGCCCAGGTGCTAAGCCCCTCACTGCCCTGGGCCAGCGGGGCTCGCTGGTGGCTCCGTGTGTGGGCCCGCCAAGCCTGCACTGTGCCCGCCAGAACTGGCGCTGGCCCATGAGCGCCCCCACCCGCTGCCCCAGTTCTGCCCATGCCTTTCCCTCCACACCACTCCTGGAGCAAAGGGAGGTGGCTCCGGCCTGGGCCAGCCCAGAGAGGGGCTCCCACAGTGCCGTGGTGGGCTGCAGGGCTCCTCAAGCACGGCCAGAATGGGTGCCCAGGCCGAGGGGCGCTGAGAGCGAGGGCTGCTAGCATATTGTCACCTCTCAATAGGGGTGTGGAAACTGGTCGTCTTAGGTTGAGTCTGCTTCTGGGTGTGGGCACCGGAGGAGTGGGTGGTCCCAGTGGAGTCATCCAGGCATTGGAAATGCAAAAGTCTGAGAAGACATCTCAAAGGGCCAATCATAGGTTCCACCGTAGAGATGTTATTTACAGCAGTACTTGAAGTTACAAATCTTGTGACCTCCAGACAATGGCTGGTTATCATTTAACTACACGTATATCTTATCAGAATTCAGGCCCCTCTCACAATCCTAAACTTGTGGTCTTTTATTAGTTTCATAAAGGAAGTTTAGTTTTGGGAAAGGTTATTATTTAAACTATAAACGAAATTTCCCCCAAAGTTATTTTGGCCCATGCCCAGGTGAACAAAGGTAGCTTGGAGGTAAAATGCAAGATGGAGTCAGTTAGGTCCTATCTGTTTCCCTATCATAATTTTTTTTGCTGTTATAATTTTTGAAAATGTGGTTTCAGAATTTATTCTTATATGTGATATAAGAATAGATCCAAATTGGTTTTTTCTCATATGGCTTCCACTGATCATAAATACCTTCTTTCTCTTAATTTAAATAACCACCTTCATCATAAATCCTAAGAGTATTTTCATCTTTCCTGTTTCTTTGATCAGTCAAGTACCAATGCACAATAGGTTTAGTGTAGAGTGTTTATAATAGTTAGTAACCTGTGAAAAGCTAGCCCCAGTCACTGTACTTCTCCTGGCCGTTCCTGCTTGATTGTTCTTACGAATAAAATTTATTGTCAACTTTGGAAACAAAAAAAAGTTAATGATCTTCTTATTGAGGTCACATGAAATTCATAATTAAACTTGGAGAGAATCACCATCTTTCTGTTGTATGTCGTACAGTCTTCCTATGCAAGAATATGGTGTGTCTTTACATTTCTTTAGTCTATGTTTGGCACAGTAGTAACTTATGAACTTCTTCTCATAGGATTTGACTGTTTTTTGTTAAGTTTATGCCTGGGTATTTTATGATAATTTAGGAAAATATTTCTACTAGTTTATTAATTCCTTTCTGTCTTCTGGATACGTAAATATTTATTTATTTATTTATTTGAAAATGGAGTCTTGCTCTGTTGCCCAGGCTGGAGTGCAGTGACACAATTTCAGCTCACTGTAACTTCTGCCTCCCGGGTTCAAGCGATTCTCCAGCCTCAACCTCCCAAGTAGCTGGGACTACAGGCACACACCACCATGCCCTGCTAATTTTTGTATTTTTAGTGGAGATGGTGTTTCACCATGTTGGCTGGGCTGGTCTTGAACTCCTGACCTCAAGTGACCTGCCCACCTTGGCCTCCCAAAGCCCTGGGATTACAGGTGTGAGACACCACTCCTGGCAATATATATTGCTTTCTAGTCTATATGCCTCTAATTGTTTTCTATATTTATTTATTTACTTTCCTAAGAGTATGTTAACTAATATATAAAATGTAATGACAAATAGTAAGGAAGGCAGTGGATGTTATCTTGCTTTCAATTTTAAAAGGAAAAGGAGCTCTATTTTCCTATTAATTTAAGTTATTGGATCTTAGGAATATATGTACTCTCTCTCTGTCTCTGTCTCATATATATGTGTATATATAAAATATCTTTTAAATTTTAGCTTAATCAGTGTTCTTAACACAAACATACCCTGCCTTTTATGAAATATGTTTTGCTTTCTATGGAGATGAATGTATGATGGATTATATTCATGAATTTCTACTCTCATTCTTGCATAAATCCTATTGGATCATAATGTATTAATGTATTAAAATAAATGTGCTGATGGATTCTGTTCACTATCATTTTATGTGAGATTTTACATTCATATTTTTAAGCAAGAATGCTTTTCTTGTGCATTCATTATTAGGTTGTATATCATTGTAATACTCACTATATAAAATATAATTAGATATTTTTCTTGCATTTCCTACTCTCTGGGCTGAAATGGCACTAATAGCATCTGAATGTTAAAGGTTTGGTAGAATTCCCTGCATACCCATCGGCCTGGTGCTTTCTCATACTTGCCCTCTTTTTGTAGCCCTTATATGTTTCTTCTATAGAAACCAAGTTGATTTGCAAGGAAATTTGAAACTATGGAAAAGGGGAGAAATACACCTGTCATCGAGAAGTAGAACTTGTAAAGTGCAAGTTTTTACAGGGGAAAATGCTATGTAATTGTGCAGTAGTATGTTGACTAAGGCTGATTGTGTTAGAAGATAGTTAGAAATGATTACCTTTGTGACAGATTTGACCAGCCACTGAAATTATAAATGTCTGGTCCAAAAATCATTGATTTTTTACTTAATCTATGAAGTATTAAATTTAATAAGCTGGCTAATCAGTTTCTAGTTTTTTTTTTTTTCAAATGCCTAACTTTGCATATTTTATTGTTTTTTAAGAAAAAAGAAATGGCTTTCATATTTTTATCATAGGTTGATAAGTCAGGTAATAAATGAAATTCATCAGGTTTCCAAAAGAATCTATGATTATGACTAGAATTGTGATTCCTCTGGGATGCTGTAGTGATTGTTACACTCAAATGGATAATTTGTGTATTAGGCTATATCTCATGATGTGTGTGAAAGAACTGATAGTTAAAAACAGTATCCCTTCACTTTCATGAAAATGCAGGGCAACCATGAAGTTAGCACAAAGTATATGTAAGGGTTAAACTCTCTTGTCTGTCTTAAAGTTTTCTTAATATTGGTTTCTAGGTTCAAAAATCAGGAAATACCTTGTTTCATAGGCTTTACACAGAGGCCCTGAAGAGGGACTTCTCCATCCCAGGAGCCAGGGAATGGGCCTGAACAGGTCCAGCCATCACGGTCATGCCCTGAGGGCTTACTGCAGCCACACCGCCACCACATGAGGTCAGACAGACAGATGGAGCAGATTAGGAATTACTTCTGCTGATATGAAGACCATTTTCCTAACCACAGGCATTTTCTTCTTTAAACATTTGGTGACAAGTAGTATTTGTTAATATCACAAAAATAGAAAGGGCCAGACCAAAATAATTTCAGAATGACTAACAAATGAAATATAAAACTATCTGAGCATGTTTCAGGGAAGTATTACTTTACAAACATAAATATAGAAATTAATGATGAATTTAATATAAGAATGCTAAAATTCAGTATGTTGAACATCCAACAAAAAATACCAAGAAGAAACAAATGGGACAGGAAGTCTTTTCTAATGATTCAAAATTATCCACAAAAAAGCTGCTGTGTCCCTCCAGCACTTTGGAAGGACCCTTGCAAGCAAGGGCTGTGTGGTCCTAGCTTCATTAGCTTAGTGGCATGTCAATCTCTGATCAAAAGCATTCATGACCTTAATTTGGGGATCTGGAAGCCTTCTCAAGAGTAGAAAGTGTTTTATAAAAAGCCCTGCAAAGAACAAAAGTGTTTCTATTAAGTCTTGGAGAAAACTATGGAAGACAGACTGTTTTTAAAATGATTGATGATTCTTAATGTTGTTTTGAAGCATTACCTGTATTTCCATAAAGGTCAAGACAATAAGCAATTTGGAAACGATCACCTCTCTACTCTTGAGAAAAGTGGATTTATAAAAAGGGTGGCTGGCTGGGCGCAGTGGTTCACGCCTGTAATCCCAGCACTTTGGAAGGCTGAGGTGAGTGGATCATGAGGTCAGGAGTTCAAGACCAGCCTGACCAACGTGGTGAAACCCCGTCTCTACTAAAACTACAAACATTAGCCAGGCATGGTGGCAAGCATCTGTAATCCCAGCTACTCAGGAGACTGAAGCAGGAGAATCGCTTGAACCTGGAAGGCAGAGGTTGCAGTGAGCTGCGATCGCACCACTGCATTCCAGCCTGGGCTACACAGTGAGACTCCGTCTCAAAAAAAATCTTTCTAAGTTGAGGAACTTGAATTTGGGGAACATGACAATGAGAAGAACAGATGGAGACTAGTGTTATGCAGAGGGTGAAGGGATGGACACTAGAGTCATACCTCCTAACCTTATACTCTGCCTCTTCATTATGTACATTGTTCAGTGTCTCAGTGCCTCAACTTTCTCATCTGTAAAGTGGGGACAGTCATGTCTATGTCATTAGAATTGTTGTGAGACTTATTATATGCCCTTGGAACAGTTCGTAGACTATAGTTACAGTTGTATGGACAGTGATATGATCATTATGACCATGATGATGATGGTGATGATTGTGATGATGATGGTGATAATGATAGTAGTGATGATGGTGATGATGATATTGTTGATGATGGTAGTCATGATGATGGTGATAGTGGTGATGATGATGATAGTAACGGTGGTAGTGGTGATGGTGATGATGGTAATGATGATTGTGATGGTGATGGTGATGATGTTAGTGATAGTAATCATGTTGGTGGTGATGGTGATGATGGTGATAGTAATAATGGTAGTGGTGATGGTGGTGATATTGTTGATAATGATATTGTTGGTGGTGATGGTGATGATGATGGTGATAATAATGGTAGTGGTGATGGTGATGATGGTGATAGTAATAATGGTAGTGGTGATGGTGGTGATATTGTTGATAATGATATTGTTGGTGGTGATGGTGATGATGATGGTGATAATAATGGTAGTGGTGATGGTGGTGATGATATTGCTGATGATGGTAGTCATGATGATGGTGATAGCGGTAGTGATGATGATGATGATAGTAACGGTGGTGGTGGTGATGGTGATGATGGTAATGATGATTGTGATGGTGATGATAGTAGTGGTGATGGTGATGATATTGTTGATGGTGGTGGTCATGATGATGGTGATAGTAGTGATGATGATGATGATGATAGTAATGGAGGTGGTGATGGTGATGATGTTGGTGATGGTAATGATGGTGGTGGTGATGGTGATGATGGTAATGATGATTGTGATGGTGATGGTGATGATGTTGGTGATAGTAATAATGGTAGTGGTGATGGTGATGATGGTATTGATGATTGTGATGGTGACAATGATGGTGATAGTAATGGTGGTGGTGGTGATGGTGATGGAATGACGATTATGATGGTGATGATGGTACTGATGATTGTGATGGTGATGATGATGGTGGTGGTGATAATGTTAATAGTGATGTGGTGGTGGTGAGTATAGTGATGATGACAGTGATGATGGCAAAGGTAGGAAGAAGTAGAGGCAAGGAATTCAAGGAAATATTGTGGCTGATTATTGGATGACTACTACATTACAATGAACCAACGTGAACCAAAGAAGACCAGGCTCAAAGATTAAAATAAGAATATAAAAGCAACAACAACAACAACCACAAAAAACCAGCAAAGAACTCAGTGGCTACTACAGCAAATACATAATCTATAAAATTGGTCCAGGAGAGTCACTTAGCAAATAAGTGGCAAGAAGAGAAACAACAGAAACAGGGACAACAACAAACTCTGGAGTGGAGGAAGGTATCTGATATCAGAGTTGTTCCAATATCTAAAAGCAACAAAAAAATCAAAAAACCTTAAAAAGAACAGAAAAGCATGCCACACACAAAGGAAAAAGCTATTAATAGAAACTATCATTGAAGAATTCTAGATATTGGATGTGTCAGACAAATACTTTAAAAATATGTGTAAAGAACTTAAGGAAATCATGCCTTTAAAAAATCAATGGAAAGTATGACAACTAGATATCACCAAAATAGACAATATCAGTGAAAAGGTAGAAATTGTTGGAAAAGAACCCAGTAGAAATGCTAGAGTTGAAAAGTACAATTACTGCAATAAAAATAATCACTGGGTCGGCATAATAACAGATCTGAGTATAAAGAAGAAAGGATCAGCAAACTTGAAGATAAACCAATGGAGATTATCAAGTGAGTGGGATAAAATGAAAAATGAATGAAGAAAAATATAGAGAAATGAATATACATGTGATACATCATGAAGAATACCAACAAACACATAATGGGAATCTCAGAGGAGAAGAGAAGAGAAACAGGGACAAAATTACTTGAAAAAATAGTGACCAAAAATTTGACAACAATTCATTTATACATCTAAGAATGTCAACAAACTCCAATGAACTTAATGAGATTGACATCTATACACAACATAGTCAAACTAACAATGTTAAAGACAAAGAGAACATTTTGAAAACAGCAAGAGAAAAGCAATATTTACTTACAGGTGAATCTCAATATGATTAGCAGCAGATTTCTAATGAGAAATCATGGAAGCCATTAAGAATATTAGATCACACCTTCAGAGTGTTGAAAGAAATGACTGTCAACAAATAATTATAGTCCTAGCAAAATTATCCCCAAAAACAAAGAAGGAAAAATCAAAAGACAAGTCACATCCACACAAAAACTTGCACCTGTATGTTTGTAGCAAAGCTTTATTCATAAATGCCCAAACTTAGAAGCAACCAAGATGGCTTTCAGTGGGTGAATTGATAAATAAAATGTGATACATCTAGATAATGGAATATTATTCAGCAAATGAAATGAGCTATTAAGCCAGGAAGACAGGGAAAAACTTAAATGCACATTACTAATAAGCAAACCTGAAATAGCTACATACTATATGAGTCCAACCTTAAGACACTCTAGAAAAGAAAAACCGTGGAGACAGTAAAAGGATCAGTAGTTGCTAAGGGGAAGGATGGCAGGGAGGGATGAATAGGTGGAGCACAGGGGATTTGTAGGGCAGGAAAGATACTCTGTACAATACCATAGTAGTGGATACAGGTCATTATACATTTGTCCAAACCCATAGAACATACAACACCAAAAGTGAACCCTAAGGTAAGCTATGGACTCTTAGTAATAACAACATAATTAATCAATTGTAACCAATGTACCATTCTGCAGCAGGATATTGATAATGAGGGAGGCTGTGCATGCGTGGGGCAAGGGGTATACAGGAAATCTCTGAACTTTCCACTCAGTTTTGCTGTGAGCCTAGAAGTACACTCAAAAATAAATTCTATTAAAAAGAAAACGAAGCCGGGCACAGTGGCTCACACCTGTAATCCCAGCACTTTAGAAGGCCAAGGCAGGTGGATCATGAGGTCAGGAGATCAAGACCATCCCGGCTAACATGGTGAAACCCCATCTCTACTAAAAATACCAAAAAACAAACAAACAAAAAACCCGCCAGGCGTGGTGGCGGGCGCCTGTAGTCCCAGCTACTTGGGAGGCTGAGGCAGGAGAATGGTGTGAACCCAGGAGGCGGAGGTTGCAGTGAGCTGAGATTGTGCCATGCACTCCAGCCTGGGTGACAGAGCGAGACTTCATCTTGAAAAAAAGAAAGAAAAAAGAAAAAGAAAAGAAAGGAATTCTGGAGACAGATGCTGGTGGTGGTTGCACACCATTGTGAATGTAGTTTATGCCACCAAATTGTGTCCTCAAAAATGATTCAAATGATACACTTTACATTATGTATATATTACTACAATTAAAAAATTCCAGTCGCTGCAAAAGAAAAGATGAACCACAGAAAGGGAGAAAATATTTTAAAATATATATGTGATAAAGGACTTGTACCCAAAATATACAAATAACTCTTAAAACTCAACAATATAAAAACCACCCAATTAAGAAACAAGCGAAAGATCTGAACAAACATCTCACCAAAGAAAACATACATATGGCCAATAAAAGCATGAGAATATGCTCAGTATTATCAGTCTTTGGAGAAATACAAATCCAAACAATGATGGTATGCCACGTCACACCTGCTGCAGTTGTTATCAGTGAAAAGACAGAAACTAACAAGTGTTGCAGAGGATATGGAGAAATTGAAACCCTGGTACATTGCTATAGGATTTTAAGTTCCAGCCACGTTGGAAGACAATCTGGCAGTTCCTCAATATGTTAATGTAGTTACCCAGACTCAACAATTCCACTCCTGGGTGTATAACCAAGAGAACTGAAAACATGTATCAACACAAAATCCTGTGCACAAATGCCCATAACAACATTCATAATCATGAAAAAATGGACTCAGCCAAAAGGTCTACCAACTGATTAATGGATAAACAAAGTATGGTATATCTGTACGATGAAATATTATTTGGCAATAAATAAGAATGGAGGGCCAGGGGCAGTGGCTCATGCCTGTAATCCCAGCACTTTGGGAGGCCGAAGCAGGTAGATCACGAGGTCAGGAGATCGAGACCATCCTGGCTAACGCAGTGAAACCCCGTCTCCACTAAAAATACAAAAAATTAGCTGAGCTTGGTGGTGGGTGCCTGTAGTCCCAGCTACTCGGGTGGCTGAGGCAGGAGAATGGCATGAACCAGGGAGGCAGAGCTTGCAGTGAGCCGAGATCACACCACTGCACTCCAGCCTGGGTGACAGAGCGAGACTCCGTCTCAAGAGAAAAAAAAAAAATGAATGAAGTACTGATATGTGCTACGATAGGAGTGAACCTTGAGCACATTATGCTAAGTGAAATAAGCTGTTTACAGAAGCTCACATATCGTATGATTCCATTTATATAAAATGTCCAGAATAGACCAAACTGTAGTGACAGACAGTATATAAGTGACTACCTAGGACTAGGTGAGATGGGTAGTGGGTGTGGGGAGGAAAAGGGGAGTGACCACTACTTGGTCAGGTGGTTCATTTTGGTGATGAAAATATTCTAAAATTAGATTAGGGTGATGATTCCACCATTCAGAGAATATGTGATAACCCTCTGATTTGGGTACATTGAATGTGTGAATTTATGTATGTGCATTATATCTCAAAGGTGATTTAAAAACAGAGTTAAAAAGGAAGAATTATAGCATAGAGCACCTTTTGTAATTATGACAGCCTAATGGGGATAGAAAGCAATTGGGACATGGCCAATGGCCAAGTACAGTGTTTGATTCCTTCACAGAGATGCTTCAGACTGGCTCTGGGTCCCTTGAGCTTAGCATTTTCAAGTGCAAGGCGAGCATATGTCACTGCTGTGTTGACAATAATTTCACCGGGCAACCCACAATCAGAAAGCGGGACATGCCTGGGCTTTATTTTCGTCTTTCAATGATGGAGCCAAGCCAGCAACGTCAGGCAAAGAGGGAAAAAACTCAAGAAGGCAGATTGCCTTTAAGAATTTTGCAAACTGATTTAAATGTTTAATCAGCACATTTCAACCACTTTATTAATATGTTTGCATACATATGTGTGCACGAAGGCAGGGCTTTTACTATTCAGGAGAACTCATCAAGATGGTGCATACATTTCTTCCAGAGTCATGCTATCAGTGTCTGTATGAATCAGCGAAGGCGGAGAAAGCTAATGCTGTCGCGTGTTGCCGATGATACAAGGCCTAGACCTGTTCTTGAGAGTAGGGCACGCCCTGTGGGGCGGACACAGCGGCAGAGCCTGCAGATCAGGCAGGAAAAAGAGGGCAGGTGCACCAGGCCATAGAGGGGATGGTGTTGTCCCACGCATGGTTCAGAAGTGGGGAATTCAGGAGTACAGATGCAGGCAGAAAAGCAGGCATCTGGCAAATATCCAGCTCTGGCTCAGGGAGCCAGGGAGCCAGGGAGCCCTGGTGACAGCGCCCACAGGGTGGGACAGAGCCCCTGCCTGATGCCATGGTCTAGGCAGTCACCAGCCTGGGCCCCAGGCAGCAGAAACGCCAGGGTCACCCTTCCTGGAGTAAGTAACCATGTGAGAAAGGGTCCCTGAAGCAGGTCGGTATTCACCTATCAAAGCTGGAGACTGATAGGAGAAAGGGTCTGTCGAATCCTGGAGTGATTACCTTACTGAGTTTCTCTTTCCTGAGATCTAGATGGAATACATTCTGGGGAAGGGTGGAAGGTGTACGGGCACGGGCCATGTAGTTAGATCTGCATGGTGAGGACTCAGAGTCTGGGAGCCATTGACAAGCACCTCCACTCCTTGAAGGCCGACAGCAGCTGCGGCTCTCCAAGGTTAAAGAAATGAAGACACCACCCCCTGTGTGTTGTCAGTGGCCAGGCCTATGTGGTGGAGCGCCTGGCCGTTCGTGAAAATCTGCAGTGGGATTAGGTGGCATTTGGCCGTTCATTTTTCGAGTTTCTGTGTCTTGGAGGAAAACTGAGAGAGCACATATGGCCTAAAAGTTTAACTCCTATTCATTGATCAGAATTATAGTTTTCACTTTAATGATTTATAAATGTGTACCTTCAAGCACTAATGTTTGCTCTGTATTTTTAGATGGCTATCCCAAAGAAGAAATGATTTACAGATGGAGAAAAAATTCAGTAGAGGCGGCTGACCAGAAATCATGGCGGCTTTATCAGTTTGACTTCATGGGCCTCAGAAACACCACAGAAATCGTGACAACGTCTGCAGGTAGGAATTTACTGAAAGAGGCATAGCTCTCAAAATTCAGCGAGGCCTAAGGCCATATGTAGTCATATCCTTAATGTCCCAGCCTTTCGGGTAACCATGATACATTAGTGATACTGGAGACAAAACGAGTGATTCAAAGTGAAACTGTGTTGTAATGTTTTCATTGGTATGGGAGAGGGATGATTAGAATTAATTCATATTTTTGAATCCAGGTAAACCTAGCTATAAACTTAACCTAACTCACTACTGACCATATTTACACAAACCAATTTTACTGATGGGGAGAATTCTGCAAATTTCCATGTACAAGAAGAATCAGATATTATTGAGAATGCACACATAAAAGAAGCTGGTTTGACATGTCCTTTGAGTTTCCATTCTTTTTATTTACTCTAAGTTTTATCTTTAACTTTGAGTTTCTTTTTCAATGATGGAGTGCAATAATTACCTACCAATTTGATTTTATGAAGTGATTATTACATGCATATTCAAAATCCTGTAATTAAATAGAAAGACTTCTTCTGCCTATGAATATATGTGAATGTGTTTTGTTTCGCTTTTTGTCTTATGTCTTATGTTGTTGTTTTCTGGTTTGGGTATTTCATTATTCCTAGGGTCTACTTTTTCACAACTGATTTTCCTTTGGCAGGGTGTGGGGTGCAGATGGGGGTAGAGTCAGCTTTTCTACTGATATTATTTGTTAGTATGAAGAATTTGTTGGCTCTTAAAATTATCTAATAATTTATTTTATTGGTGAGTAGATTAAGATGCCAGTTTTGAGAATTAATGGTAAATATCTTTAAAGCCCAGTCTTAATTCTTGATACCACTGTAAAATAGAGAGTTATTGACACATCAAGAAAAGTCCTGAAAAAGTTACCTGATTAAGGGAGAAAAACAAAAGATTCTCTATGGGTGTCATGGTGGAAAATGTGAGAAATGGGATCTGTGTTTAAATGTTAAACAATGACAATGTTAAATAATGGAACACCACAATTTATGTAAATGAACTGCGGAGGCAGTGCAAAGGGAAATGTTTTGGGATGCTTGCTGCCAATTAAGAGGCACCTACCTTGGTCATGTAATTCCCTGTCTTAAAGGCTGCAATGCACCAGCAGACCCTTGGGGTCTAAGGCTGCCTGAAGGGAGTTACCAAGCAGCAGGGAGGACTGCTCTAGCATTTACATCCCAAAGGTCACTGCTTCTCCTTTCCTGGTGTTCTCAAAACAAAAGGAAATGCAAAGTTAAGCTGAACCCATCTAACTCAGGGGATTTTGAAATTGATTGCAAGCAAATACTAGCTCAGAGAAGTGACAGTTAGAAGGAGACAACAGATTTGAGGCAACAGTCTGAGCAATTCTTGTGCTAGGTGTTACTGTGGCTCTTAAAGAAATTATAATCGATCTCTAAAGTCATATTTTTAGTAAGTTTTACAACCATATTCGATCTTCTGTATAATTACACTTGTAAGGAAAATGTCCTTTGGATAATAAAAAAAATTCCCATTTCATATGCTCGTGATGGACGCATGGTAGCTGGAGCCCACAAGCATGAGAAGTCATGCTCTGCCTGCAACTGGGGTGTGTTGTTGCGTGTTTTCAGGCCATATCCAGCATCAATTCAGGTGTCAACAGTTCACTGTTTAATGAATATTCATGAAACACCATTGCTTGCTAAATGTGATTGACATTTTCACAATGTGGAGGATCACCCATGGGGCTGTGATGGCATTTGAAAGGATCCCTGTCAGATAAATGCCTTTTTATAGGCAAATGTTATTCCTTGTTTCTCAATCTCCTAACTCAAAATTATGACTACAGCAATAACACATTTACTTACATAATCCCTTTTTTCCAAGAAAACGAAAGCATTCGCAACACTGTCTACTTGGTTCTCACAAGTCGTTGTAAAGTTTGAAAAGGATGGACATGATTGTGCCAAGTTTTCAAGCTTATGTAAATAATTCTACTAGGGAACTTATCTGTGAAATGGAAACACTTTGGGAAACCTCAGAATCAGGAGAACGAGATGTGAAGCCTGCAGGTGCATTGCCAAGTCCAGGCCCTGGGAGGTGGTCTGTGTCTTTATTGCCTCCCACCATCCTCTCACTGTGGCTACTGTGGGCCGCCAGGCTTTGGGCACAGCCCTAAACAGCTGCGTTTATTTGACTGGACCCACTTTTCTCTGTTGGGATAACATGAATATAAAAAAATATTATTTATGACATTCTGAGACTTGAATGTAATATATTAAATATGTTTATTTAAAATGCACAAAGACTGTTCAAAAACATTAGTCACTGAATTAGTTTCCTGGAGCTGCTTTCACGGTTCTACCAACTGTGGCTCAAACAACAGAAACATGTCTCTCAGCTCTGGAGGCTGGAAGTCTAAAATCAAGATGGCAGGCCTGGCATCTTCCGAGTGCCATGAGGGAAGGATCAGCTCCAGGCCTCTCCCGTTGGCTTGCAGGTAGTATTCTCTCCATGTCCTTCTAATGTGCAGCGAATGCAAGAAGTGAATTCTGTTCTATTGTCTTCTCCCTGGAGGTATCGATCTCTGTCTGCATTTCCTCTTTCTATAGAAACACCAGTCATATTGGATTAGCCCTGCCTTCATGACCTCAACCATTTTCAAAGGCTCTATTTCCAAATAAGGTCATGTTCACAGTACTGTGGGTTAGGACTCTAACATCTTTGGGTGAATACATTTAACCCATGGCAGTAACCCAGAAAGTTTAGCACACTATGAAGAGTAGCATTTCAATTGCATTGGGAAATGAGATATTCTCTTTATCCCAGACACATCCGTTTTACTTGCACTTCCTAGTAAGTCCAAGTGTCTTGGACTTCTGACTGGCACAACTGTGTGCTTTGTTAGGTTACTGATGGTCTTGAACAGTCTCTGTGCAGTCTTTGTGCCTTCCTCAACTATTCTCCAAGGACAATTGCAGCTGACCTTTCCTTTGCACTAGCCAAAGGCCACCGTGCATAATAAAAATCAGAGACTTGTTTTTTCTTTTTTTTTGTTGAGACGGAGTTTCACTCTTGCTACCCACGCTGGAGTGCAATGGCATGATCTCGGCTCGCTGCGACCACCACCTCCTAGGTTCAAGCAATTCTCCTGCCTCAGCCTCTCAAGTAGCTGGGATTACAGGCTCCTGCCACCACGCCCAGCTAATTTTTTGTATTTTTAGTAGAGACAAGGTTTCGCCATGTTGGCCAGGCTGGTCTCGAACTCCTGACCTCAGGTGGTCCACCCTTCTGGGCCTCCCAAAGTGCTAAGATTACAGGTGTGAGTCACTGTGCCCAACAAATCAGAAACTTTTTGTTATCTCTTCTATATATCTATATCTATCTACCAATTGCAATAAGAAGTAAACCTCTTACTTTTTTTATTCTAATAATTTAAAATATCTGTCGGCATACCACCGCTGAGAATAGACTGCAGCGATTTCCAGGAAGTGTACCTTGGAATTACCGGAAACAGGCTGATGGTAACCGTGGAATTACCGGAAACAGGCTGATGGTAACTGTGGAATTACCGGAAACAGGCTGATGGTAACCGTGGACTTACTGGAAACAGGCTGATGGTAACCGTGGACTTATCGGAAACAGGCTGATGGTAAAACATTCAGCCTTGGTTTTCAATAAATGTTGTTAATTAAAAAGAAGCTCAATATATATGGATATGCATACATGTATGAGTTGATATACACACATATATTTCCTGCTGTGTCAGCTGAGAAGTCCTAGGAGCAACAACACTGCAGGAGCAATAAGTACCCTTAGTGCCCAGATCTTGGCTTCTCATATCATTCTCCAATTAAAGGAACCAGGGCTCCTTGGAAAAGTGGCAGATTGTGAGGCTGCAGCAGGGAATGTACAAGATGAGCCTAGAGAATCTTGCAGTTCCAGAAACTAAGACATGCTAACCACTCACCTCACACCCACCCACCTACACACAAAATCATGGGGCTATATCAACAGATGCCAACTAAAAGATATTACAATGGTCAAAGCCAAAAATGTGAGCAGCAAGATAAATACAGTATTGGATTATAACCCAAGAAAAAAAATCAATATCCATGAGGCCACACTGATGCAAATAAGTGATTGAATAAATACATACATACCTACATGGGAGAACCCAGACAAATCCCCCATGCAGAATTTCACATGATTTATGTAGATGTTATTCTCTCAGGGAGGCAGGGCATAGCTCCCACTCTTCAATTGTGGGCTGCACCTGGTGACTCTCTTCCAAAGAGCACAGGAGGAGACAAAGGAAGAAGACGCACAGGGGATACGTCTGGTGAACACCCCTCGGCCAGGTGATCAGTGAACCTGGTCAGTGATTACACATGGTGATCCTGTGTACCCTGCATATGATGTGATGAAAATCTACGAGTCTGGAAAGAAGGTGGCTACGGAAAGTTATCCTCTTGGGTTGGTGCATCAGTGAGTCAATCATTAAAATACCTATGAGCCATTATCTCAGAGAGAAAGGAAGGAAAGATAAGTGGACTCTATACTCCAGACATTTTCTGAATTTCAAAGCTGTGAAAAGAAGAAAGTGAAGAAAACAAGGAGAAGGGGTCTGAAAAGCAGACTCTGTCAGGGAGGGCAAGATAAGGAAAGTGCACCACTGAGGATGCACCGGGAAGGGGGGTCGCGGTGAACATGCCGCTGGAGCTAGAGGCCCTGGAGTTACCTGTACAGCGAGTGCAAAAGAGACTCAAAAGCCTGTCAAACTACAGCTCAGCCTTCAGCCACCCCAGCCCCTGGTGGTATTAAGGTGATTAGTCCCAATCTTTGGCCTGGAAAAGAGAATGAAGAGCGCCCCCTTGAAGGATAATAAATTTTTTTTTTTTTTTACAGATTTTCATACAAAAAGTGCACTGCGGCCAAATGATCAAAACCCAAAAATAACACAGGTATCTGACTTTTTACCAGAAATCATGGCAACCAGAAGACAGTGGAATTCCAAATGTGAAAAGAAACAGAGAATATTCTATTAAAAAGCCAGTACAAATAATGGTGAACTAATGACGTGTTCGGGCTAAAGAAAAACAGGGAGAGAGAAAGAGATTGAGTCTATGCTCTCTCTAGCAAGCTGCTTCTCTCCCTGTGTAAAACCTTTGTGGTGTTGGCAGGTTAATCCATATCTTTGCCATATCAAGGCTGCCCGTAATGCCCGTTTGAACCTGAGTCCAGTTGTCTAAAATAATTTGGGTAGAATGCACGGCGCGTTTTTCTCACCCACAGCAGGTCTGTGAGGTAGGACTGGAAATATGAAGGCTGCTTTGCAGTGGGCATACCTACGGCCAGCTGAGGGGCGCTCAGGTCAGGCTCAGAGCACGCTCAGAAGCGGCTTTGTAGTGGAAGTGATCCTAGCAAAGGCTCCCTGACGTCACAGGAAGAGATCAAGGAAGAAGCCTGGGGCTCCAGACTCATTGCACTAGGAGCTTTCCCTCTGGTGCCTGGTTTATTCTACGACCACGAAGAGGCTCCCCCACCCAGAGACTAGTTATTACGGTCAGAACAGTCAGGAGAAAGGCTGCTCTCCCATGGCTTGATGTGGACATCTGATGTTTTGGAAGTTGATTCAGTCTTTATGTGTAGAAGCTTCTGTAAGTAGTTCTCCAAACTCCAAAAAATGATTCTCTATATAAAGTTTTTGATATTGTGTGTTTAATATTCCAGCTAATTTAAAAGTACATATATTTCCTCTGGCAGTGCCCACTGGGAGGGAGGGAGCGCAGAGGGCAGGAGCTCCAGTGCTAGAGTCAGACCGCACTCTGCTTGAACGAATCTGCACCACTTACCTGCTCTGTGACCCTGGGCAATTCCTCTGACCCGTCCACGCACTCCCCTCATAAACGAGAGGGAAACTGCCTCCTCCTTTATATGGGTATTGTGAATTTCAGTGAATGAATGCATGCCGAGTACATAATTGCCAGTATAGATATACAAATATTGCCTATTATTATTGACTCAATGTAGTTCCTGTGAGGGAGACTTGAGAGATTTACGCATTGTCTTTCTTCAGTAATCATCCACTAAGTCAGCTGCCAGCATTGTATTCAATGAGACTGCTCCAGCAGGATGCTATAGTGAGATTATATCTTGAATGCAAATAGGAATATATGTTTAAATAGCTCTTGTAGAAGAAACTCAAAAAGTGGTTTCTTCTTGGCTTTTTGTCATATTTTTCTGAATGCAATCTGGGTAATGTATCAGTCTGGGTTTGAAAGTCATAATTTTAAAAATAGTGTCAGTATCTTTGTTCACAGGATTGAGTGAAAAATCTTTCAAACCCGCTGTGAGTCATCCTCCATCTCTAATTCCGACAGGAAATGCGGAGAAAACCTCTTCTTGGTCTAATGAACTGCTCGTCCGCTAAGAAAATTGAAATCCTGTGATACAAATCATATCTGAATATGTCTGTTTTTTTAAAATCAGATTTAATTAATTACTCCTTCCATGGGACCTGAATAAATTATAGCATTTAATATATGATGACAGTAATACATCTGCATAAGAGCATTTTATGGTTTTCATTTGGCTCTCGCTCTGTACTTTGAGCAAGGTAGGACATGGGCCAATATCTTTATTTATACATGAGGAACCAGTCTCAGCAAGATCTCAGGCACGGCCTTCAGTGGTGCACCCAATATGTGCTGTGGCTGGCGTCAGACCCTCTCATTCTGAGGGCAGTGGCTTTTCCACGATGTCAGTGCCGCAAAGAGTTAACTTGACTTCCGGTATCTCACCCCCGGTTTCCAGAACATTTTATTTACCTACCCAGTGTTGGACTGTATATACCAAACAAGATATCCCCTGGTGTGGATGATATTTTATATCATTTTTCCACTGTAGAATCATATTACTGCTTCCAATATTTGATCGGAAGGAAAGTCTTAAATCTGTATCATGACATAAGCGAGTATGATGATTTAAAATTATAAAAATACATTCTTGTCGAGATTTAGGGCTCTGGAAAGTATTTCTCTGGAATATCGCCACACTTAAGATGCTCAGGAACACTCATTGTTTTACATGCTCTTTTGATGATACTACAACCCTTTAAGGTAGCTAGGCCACTATCCCATGACACAAATAACAATCTGAATCTTAAAAGTATCTTTGTTCATGAAATGCGAGGGCGAGCCATCCTGTAGCCTCGAGATAGCTGTAGAGCACAGCACTCTAGGAAAAACCTGCACTGGATAAAAGCCAAACAGCCCTTGACACCTGAGCTGAAGCTCCTGGAGCACTCCCTGCCCACGTCCTAGCAAGCACTCATGCCACGCTCCCATACCCTCCCAGCCCACCCGGATAACTCAGTAGTCCCTGGGCTTTTAAGCATTGATGTCATTCCTCCAGGAGGCCATTTTCAGGAGCTGCTCCCACGCCCCTCAAAGCCCAGGACAGGTTGACAGCCATTTACTTCCAGAATGCCCTGACTTTGCCCCATGGTGACATTTAGCACATAGCATCATACCGTGATTGTAACCAAGGAGGACTTGGAAGACAGAGGTTGAAAATATGATGCTGGAGCCATCCTACCTGGGTTTAAATTCCAGGCCTGCACTCATAAGATACATCGTCTTGGATCACTGTCTTCTGAGACTCAGTTTCCTCATCTGCAAAATAGGCAGGACAATTCTCGTGCTGGCCTCAGAGATAAGGACCTTGTGAGGATTAATGAGCTTGAAAGCAGACAGCAGTCATTGTCTGGCACTCATTTTACACCTTTCCCAGTGAATCCACCTGTTGGTATCCCAGGGAGCTAGCAAAGTAATTAGCTCAAAGAAAGTACGTGAATGTTTGGAAGAGAAACTAGCCCTTAATTTGTTTAGCAAATGAGTGTAAAGGATAAATATATCCCTTTGCAAACACTTAGTTGTCATCTTAGAAAAATTAATACGGAAGCATTAAGGAGACATAGGAGTGAAGATATTGTTTTGATATTTTAGTAGCTACATTTCACTCCTGTTTGTATTAATAGTTTCATTATTTAAAATTTATCCAACAAGGCACTTTTTAAATTTTTTTAAATTATACTTTAAGTTCTGGGATACATGTGCAGAATGTGCAGGTTTGTTACATAGGTATACACGTGCTATGGTGGTTCGCTGCACCCGTCAACCTGTCATCTACATTAGGTATTTCTCCTAGTGCTATCCATCCCCCATCCACCCACCCCCCTACAGGCTCTGGTGTGTGATGTTCCCTGCCCTGTGTCCATGTGTTCTCATTGTTCAGCTCCCACTTATGAGTGAGAACATGCGGTGTTTGGTTTTCTGTTCTTGTGCTAGTTTGCTGAGAATAATGGTTTCCAGCTTCATCCATGTCCCTGCAAAGGACATGAACTCATCATTTTTTATGACTGCGTAGTATTCCATGGTGTATATGTGCCACATTTTCTTAATCCAGTCTATCATTGATGGGCCTTTGGGTTGGTTTTAGGTCTTTGCTGTTGTGAATTGTGCTACTACAAATGTACGTGTGCAAGTGTCTTCATAGTAGAATGATTTATAATCCTTTGGGCATATACCCAGTTATGGGATTGCTGGGTCAAATGGTATTTCTGGTTCTGGATCCTTGAGGAATCATCACAGCTTTCCACAATGGTTGAACTAATTTACATTCCCACCAACAGTGTAAAAGCTTTCCTATTTCTCCACATCCTCTCCAGCATCTGTTGTTTCCTGACTTTTTAAGGATCGCTATTCTAACTGACATGAGAGGGTATCTCATTGTAGTTTTGATTTGCATTTCTCTAATGACCAGTGATGATGAGCTTTTTTTTCATATATTTGTTGGCTGCATAAATGTCTTCTTTTGAGAAGTGTCTGTTAATATCCTTTGCCCACTTTTTGATGGGGTTGTTTTTTTTTTCCTGTAAATTTGTTTAAGTTCTTTGTGGATTCTGGATATTAGCCCTTTGTCTGATGGATAGATTGCAAAAATTTTCTCCCATTCTGTAGGTTGCCTGTTCACTCTGATGATAGTTTCTTTTGCTGTGCAGAAGTTCTTTAATTTAATTACATCCCATTTGTCTATTTTGGCTTTTGTTGCCATTGCTTTTGGTGTTTTGGTCATGAAGTCCTTGCCCATGTCTGAATGGTATTGCCTAGGTTTTCTTCTAGGGTTTTTAATGGTTTTAGGTCTTACATTTAAGTCTTTAATGTATCTTGAGTTAATTTTTGTATAAGGTGTAAGGAAGGGGTCTATTTTCAGTTTTCTGCATATGGCTAGCCAGTTTTCCCAACACCATTTATGTACTTTTCAGATAAGCCTAGTTTTGCCAAATGGATACAAATATGTGAACCAAAATTCTTGAAAGGGGCAGAGCAGATTGATTTTAGTTGGTTGATATTTATTTTTAATAAATATCATATATTAAAGGCATGTAGCTTACCACAAATTCGTTTTCTATGAAAATACTGTAAGCTTTCAGCAGGATTCAGATTTTAACAGTCCACACGGCTTCTGTGCAGACAAGGGATGCCATGGACCTATTTGGAGGCTGGCTGCCTAGGTGAGGAATTGATTCCCTAGGAGTCCCCGGGGACTCAGGAGCTTACATAGGTGACGTCCATCCAGCTCACGTGAAGACTCTTGGCCAGACGTCCATTTTCTGTCTTAATCAACATAGAATCTGAAGAAATGCAGGCCCATTTCCTGGGATGATAAAGCCTTTGCCAGCCAGGGTCAATTTCTCTTTGCCATTATTGTCACAGTAGCCATCAATTAGATAACCTGGGTGCGTTTCCTCTTTGTCCAATGAAACTTTTCTTAATGGTTCTATTTCAACTGGTTGTCACTGATCAGACACTTCTGTGCAGGAAATTTTGAATTTACCCAAAATAGTTCCTTCCAGACCCCAACTTTCCTTGGACAACAGCACTGCTCTTTGGATGTTGCTCGGTTCTCACTTTGCTCTCCGTAACAAATAAAGATAGATTTATCTTTTAGACTCATTTGCTAAACAACTGGCAGAGACAGGAGCATGGGAATTGTGTGGCCCCACCTGTGGGCCTTGTCCTGCCACTGCCCCCCCACCCCCCCAACACACGGCTCTTGCCCCTTTTCTGTGGCCATTGAGGATGTCTGTCGTCAGAGTCATACTACACTGGACTTAGTAGTTCACCTTCTCCTTCCGATTTGCTCTAAACCAGGAGACTCGCTCCATTTATCAACACCACACATGAGAGGAATGCAGGGATGCTGTTGTTTCGCAAGCACCTGGCTCTTGGCAGGGGCACTCTCATGCCCTCCTTCCTGGCTGTGCTGCCGAGATGCTCACGCTGGTCTGGATGGACGCATGCAAGCCCTGCTCTCTTAGCCCCCATTGGCATAGCCTCAGCCCCGCACTGAGGCCCCTGCCTTCAAAGGCCTGGGGGCTCCCCTTCCCAGAGGGGATCCAGTCATTCAGTCAACCTATTTACTCTTCCCAGGGAAGAAAAAGTCATATTTCAAGAAGCCATGCAGTCAGCTCTGCTGGCAGCCGAGCACCTCCCAGTCTCAGACAGGCAGCCCAGTCCAGTCCTGGCTAAAGTTTTCCTTGTAATCACAACTCAAAATTCACATCTGTCTTCCTGTCCATAGGGGTTTTCCTTGAGTGTCACCTCATGTGTCATCATACAGAAACCAAAACATTCTACCACCACCTAGATTCTACAGTTGATCTTTGTTTTCTTACTTCCTTTAAGCTATCCATCCATGAATCTTTGGATTTCAAACATCTGCTGATTGGCAGGAAGACCAGTATGTACTTGTGTTCAGTTAGCATTTTATGGTAAAATTCAAGTGTAAGGACAATAAAATGTAAAAATTATAGGTCCATGTAATGCTTAAGTGTCTATTCCTCAAATAAGTAATTACCAGTAAAAAAGTGCAATCAGGGTCGGGCGCAGTGGCTCACCCCTGTAATCCCAGGACTTTGGGAGGCCGAGGCAGGTGGATCACGAGATCAGGAGATCGAGACCATCCTGGCTAACATAGTGAAACCCCGTCTCTACTGAAAATACAAAAAACTACCCGGGCGAGGTGGCGGCACCTGTAGTCCAGCTACTCGGGAGGCTGAGGCAGGAGAATGGCGGGAACCCGGGGGGTGGAGCTTGCAGTGAGCCGAGATCGCCCCACTGCACTCCAGCCTGGGCCACAGAGCGAGACTCTGTCTCAGGAAAAAAAAAAAAAAAAAAAAAAAGTGCGATCAGAACAAACAACAGATGAACAAAAAGAAGCCGCAGAGTCTGAGGACGAGCCTCACTGAAGTAAGAATGACAAGGACATTCGAAAGTCACTCTGTTACTCCCTGTGTTCATACTTCAAATATGTGGGCTGTTTGGGCCGTTTGCATGGCTCTACATTTTCTTCTTATTACCCCGTATGCCCAATGCTACTGTTATTTACAGAATTTATTTTTTAGTCATATCCCATATGACTTGTGTAATTTTATTTATCAAAGCCTTGTTATCAAACCATGTTGGGGTAATTTATTGGTCTTTTATACCAAAAGCCTTTGTTTCGTCAATGCAAAACATAAAGCTCTAGCGGTTTGGAGTTCATCCAGAGTTGCACAGCATTGTGATTAGCCCATTTGTCAGGACTAATTACGCTCAAGTTAGAACAAAGTCTTTTTAAAAAGTAGCTAGGCAGCCCCCAATTTTAATGAGGACTTAGAGTCATAGACTTGGCTTGGAATTCATCATCGCTCCCTGAGTATGTGTCAAGTAGAAAGAGAGGGCACATTCCAATGGCTCTTTATTTCTTCTGTAATAAAGTCACAGATAAAAGGAGCATAAAAAGCATGCTTTGGTCTCGGTTTAAGTCTGACTTCAAAAGAATCTGAAGATGATGTGAAGTTAATGCGCTGCTCCCAGGACATCATAAGATGGCTAAGCATGCAGCCCAGGGTGACTGCAGCAGCTGCCAGCCCGGGATTCGGGGCAAGTCTAAGGAGAGACAGCAGTTGGGCCTGGAAGCCCTATCCCAGCCCCTGCCTAGCACAGGGCTTCTTTTTCTTTCTGCCATTTTAACTAAGCTGGAGGCCCCAGTGTATTTTAGGGAATCAGTCTTCAAAATAACTGCTGATTCCATGCAGTGATATTGTTTGTTTCATAAGTAGATTTGCTTTTATAAAGTAGAAATCTATTTGTTCAAGACATATATTCATGTTGTTGTTTGTACTGATGAGAGAACCACTGACAGACACCTGTGCACTCACTCTGTGCATGTAAAGGCCGGCCTTAGGCCCTGCACTTCTTATTTAACTTGTCTGCCATCTATGAGATTCTGTGTCTTCAATTCACAAACTGTTCAAAAACCCCTAAGAAAAAGGGCAATTTGTATTGAATAAGAAGACTAACAAAGATTTAGTCCTTTTGAAAAAGAAAATGCTCATGATATAATGTTAGGTAAACATAGTCGTATAAAATCTTCTATATTGTTTTATGTGTTTGTACTGGGGTGTGGATATGCATCAAAATAAAAAATACCCTTGTGACAAAATTGTAGTGGTGGCTTTTCTCTCATATCTTCATAATGTTTCTCTTTCTTCTCAAAATATTGATGCATATTCCAAATGATTTAAAATTTTGCTTTAAAAAATCTTTAAAATCACAGAAAAATATGTAGAAGAAAACAACAAATCTCCATCTCCACCAGTCTTTGTTAATATCGTGGTATATATGTTTCCAGAGTTTTGTTTTACCATGAGACATACTCTTTTTCATACAATAGACTTGATTTCATATTTTTTAAAAAATCTCAAAAATGGAGAAAAGGATAAACATGATAGTATTTTTTTAAAAAAACTTAAATTCTATCTCCTAGTAAAAATCACGGCTAATATCAGGTAGATGTCTTTCAAAAATAATCTTCATTGAATTTACACAGACAGATTCATAGGCCAATATGCAGACAGAAAATGTAGCAATGTTTGATAACAATTTTGTACGACTGATGTTATTTTAAAAAGTAAATGGGATTTTTCTGGATTCTATTAGAATAAAAAAAGAAAATAGAGGAATTAAAACTTCAAACAAGTGGGTTTTTTTAATCAACAAATATATTATTTTCTGAAAGATTGCTCTGAAGTTAAGAAAAACAATTTTAAAGATTCAGAGATAGAAATATATTATTATCTGAAAGATTGCTCTGAAGTTAAGAAAAACATTTTCAAAAGATTCAGAGATAGAGTGATTATTAGCTATATTCTTCAATTTTAGACAGAATCAATAGTCTCCACACTATGAAAAATGAAGTAACGCCAACACCTTCCAGCCAGAGATTGTTAAGAACACTCTGACAGTTGATTGATTGGGATGATTACTTGTTGCAGTGAAAGAACACATATCATGGGGAACCATGGGGCACCTCAGTAAGAGGGAAATAAAGGAATTATTGTAGGTCTTAGGTGTTTGGATGGAAGGTTTGAGGGACTGAGGCTTGGCTCTCGATTGGATTTTATCAGGAAGCCATAGTTATTCAGCTTTTATAAAAGAATGGATGTTGAATTTTGTCTGCTTTTTCTTTACCATTTGATGTGATCATATGATTTTTTCTTCATTAATATTGTGGGTTGCATTGATTTGATTTTCAAATATTGAACCAACCTCAAATCCCTGGAATAAATCTCACTTGGTCATTGTAAATAATTATGTCTATAAGTTACTGAGGGTATAATTACTCTAAAAAATATTAATGCAAATTTCTTAACAAAATATTAATATTGTTAATATTATTAACAGTACAATATTAATATTATTAATTTGGTATTAATATTGTGTAAATTTGATATTTGTTAATATTTTGTTAAGAGTTTTAAATATTTATGAGAGTAACTCTGGCCTCATAAAATGAAGAGAGAAGTGTTCCCTTCTCTCATACGTCCTGGAAGAGTTTGTGTAGAGTTGGTGTTAATTCTTCTTTAAACATTTGGTAGAATTCTCTAGGAAGTAATATGGGACTGAAGATTTTTTGTCAGGAATTTTTAAATTATGAATTCAATTTATTAATGATTATAAGACTATCCAAATGCCTTATTTTATGTTGGGTGAACTAGGGCAGTTTGTCCTTTCCTAGAAATTGGTTTATTTCGTCTAAGTTACCACATTTATGTTTCAGAAGTTGTTATACTATTCCTGATTATCCCTCTGATGTCCTTACAAGATCTGTAGTTTTATGTTTTACTTCCAATATTGGTAATTTGCTATTATCTTTTTGGGGGGGCCAGTTATCCTAGTGGTTTGTTAATCTTATGGATACGTTTGGAGAATTATCTCTTTGTTTCTTGTTTTTCTTCTATATCATTCTGAGTCATCAATTCCATTAATTTCTGTTCTTTATTGTTTCCCTCATTCTACTTGATTTGGGTTTATTTTGCTGTTGTTTTTCCGATTTCTTAAAGTGGGAGTTTAGATTATTGATTTCAGACTCTTCTTCTTTCCTGAAGTGTACATTTAGTGCTATAAAACCCTCATTAAGCACTACTTTAGCTGTATCCCACACGTTTTGATGCCTTTTATTTCACACTCCACTAGTACGGACATTTTATCAGTTTAAACGTAGTATAGAAGCCACATCTCATTTTACATCTTCTATAGCCACTAAACACTAATTCCTCCTCCCCTAGCCCATGGGAACCACCTTACTACCTTCTCTTTCTATGACTTTGCTTTAGAAACTTCATGTAAGTGGCATCATACAAAATTTGTCCCTTTGTGGCTGGCTTATTTTACTGGCATAATGTCCTGGAGGTTCATCCATGTTGTAGCATGTGACAGGACTTTCTTCTTTTCTAAGATTGCATAATATTCCATTGTAAGTATATGCCATATTTAAAAAACTCATTCATGCTTTGATGGATATTTGAGATGATTCCACCTCTTGGCTATTGTGAATGATGCTGTTGTGAACATGAGTATGCAAATATCTCTTTGAGACCCTGATTTGAATTCTCTTGGATACACATACATTTAGAACCACACTGAACAGTTTTACAATATTTGCTTCAACTATCAACATAAATTAGAAGACTCAAGACAAGGAAAGTCTGTTGTATAATTCTTTCCACGGATCTCCCCTGTGTTCTGTTGATCTCATCCATTGAATTTTTAAATTTGTTTATCATACATTTCAGTTTTAAATTTTCATTCGATTCTTTTTGTCTCCTCTACCTTTGCTGAGACTTTCTATTTGTTTCCAAAGTGTTTGTAATCACTTGTGAAAGCATTTTGTGATGGCAACTTTAAAAATTCATGTAAAATTCCTCACATCTTTGTCACCCTGGTGTGGCATCTGTTGATTGTCTCTTTCTTATTCTCCATGTAGCAAACTGTTTTTTATTGCAAGCTGGACATTTTGGATGTTTTACTATTAGGCTCTGAATCTTTCTAAAATGTTGTATGAAGCCTCTTTTGACACTGCTCTAGTGAGGAGGGAGGGACATTGTCTCCTTACTTGCGGAGTGGGGTAGAAGTCCAGGTTACCTACTTGGCCTTCAGCAATATTCCATGGGTGAGGTGCTCCTTGGTCTTTCTGGGCAGAGGTAGGAATTTGATTTCTGCACTAGGCCTCCTCTGCTACCACTCTGGCTTGGAGGGGTTTGGATTTGACACTGTGCCAGAAGCGCTTGTGGCCACCCAGAAGGTATGGAAGTCTTGGGTCCTCTCTTGACCTTCTCTCATTCTGCCCTAGTGGAGGAGCTGGGGATCCCATTACAACAGAACACTGGGCAGGCCTAGCTTCCTTATTTGGCCTTGGCAGGAGTGAGGCTGGGGCCACAGGCTTTTTCTGGGAGTGTGGCTGGAATCGGGTAGTTATTGTCTAAAAGTGTTCTGTTGTGTGAGGCTGCCACTTTCTTGTGTTTTTACCTAAAGAGAATCAGCCTTTGTTGGGCATTGTTTTTTGATCTGTACTTGCTGCTGCTTCCAGGTTGCTGGCTTTTTCAGCCCCTATTCAGGGTTATGTGATGCAAAAAGACAACCCCGGGAAATAATTTTCATGTCTTTCCTCAAGTCCCGAAGTCCCTAGCTGGTCTTCTCCGCATTTCAAAGCATTATGCTTATTTCATATCAACGTGTGGGTTTATTGGTTTTATTTAGCTTAGTGGATAGGGTAAAGTATGTAGACTTCATCTTCTCAGAAGCGAATGTCCAGGAAAGAGGTAATTGTATGGTTGGGTATCATAATAAATCATATCTAAAAGGGAAGACGAGGCCGAGGCTGAGTCTGTCATCAGTAGAGCAGCAGCCACTTACATAGGGGATGTAGAAAAATGTTTGGTGATTCTTGTGGCTTAGACAATGTTTATGCTTTGTCTCTGTTTAGATAAAGTGGTCCTCTTTTGGTCTTGATATATCATGGTCACAAAATGTCCTTGTCTGATGATGATGTTCTGTGAAAATGTTATGCTCAAAAGGAAAACACCAAGTCTGTGAGTGCCAGGCCGGGTCTGAGCAGCACCACGCCCTGGCCCATCGCACCAGTCCAGCACCCAGACGCAGGAGGCTGCTGTTCTCTCTCTCACAGACATGGTCACTTTCAGATTTCCTCTCATCAATATCCCCCTCATGACTAGTTAGTGCTTACATTATTAGTTTTTCATTGTTAGGTTCTATAAATGCCAAGTTATCTTTTAAAATTCTGTTTTCCAAGGTTGTTTTGCACTGGTTTATATTTAAGTGAATTCAGTGATTACTGTGCTTCCTGATATAATACTTCCTTCCTCTCTGAGTTCTTAACTTGGGTGGGATTTATTTTTAAGTAATTTCTCTTACGAAAGACTCATGGGTGCTCTATTCCAGAATTTGTTTCCTTTTGAGAATGTCTGCCCATGTATTGATTCTTTAATTATACCTCGACTGAGTCACAGTGTCTTTCCCACAATATTTGATAGACATTGTTCTGGTGTCTTCAGGCCTTGATTACTGTTTTGGAGAACTTGGAGGCCGAAGTCATGTTTTCACCTTAGAAAAAATTTGCCTTATTTTACTGAATGCCTGAATTTCTTTATTCTTAATTGAGAAAAGTTTATTTTAAAAAAGCTTAAATGTGAAAATGATTTGGAGTTCAGAAAAGTATGTATTATTTTAATTGGCAGATTTGGTGTTCTTTCTTTGATTAAGGTAGAGTTTCATGTATGATATTTTTTGATATGTTGTGTATTTTATATGAGTGTTTCCTACCTTATAAACACCAGGGAATTTAGATTGGATTGCCTTTCTGCCTTTCATATTTTTGTCTTACCTCTAATGGCTTTAATTCCGTTTTCCCCTGTGTGTGCTACATTCACTGTGACTTCTTCCAAGTCCATTATTGAAACTTCACCATTGTCTTCTTCGTTCCTCAATGTTTCTGACAAAGGCCATCATCTGCAATCGGTTTTTGGTTCTAAGTTTGTTTACTTAGGTCTGCAATCAGGACATCCTGTTTGTCTCATTATATTGTTTCATTCTCTCATTTTAAATTATTTTTATAAATTATTCATCTCTTATGCTACTGTGTGAATAAACTCAAGGAAGTCACTTTCCTTTTCTCTGAGTTGTGTTTTCTTCGGATTTATGTCTTGACTTGTCATTTATGTGATATGCCTATCCATGTTCCCTTCCTTCTGTTTCTTTCCTTCTCCCTCTTTCCTTCCTTCCTTCCCTCCACCACCTGGCATGGAGTGTCTGTTCCTGTCTTCCCTCAGACTGTGAGACTAGTGTTTGCTGCTTTTACGCTACCCTTTGCCTTTCCATAGCTAGTCTGGCTTCTGGGGAGAAGGCTGGGAACTCTCCTCTCTGCTTCCAAATTCTTTGTTTCTTTCTGATTTTAAAGCTTTGTGATTGACTGTAACATTTGTTTTTATTTTCTTCTGCATAACATTTTCTCCTTTACTTCTTTGGTCATTGTGTGCAACATCCAACTCCAATTCCATTAGATACGGGTTCATCTTTTTTTCTTAATTTATTTATTTTTTGAGACAAAGTCCCACTCTGTCTCCCAGGCTGGAGTGCAGTGGCGTGATGTCCGCTCACTGCAACCTCCGCCTCCCAGGTTCAAGTGATTTTCCCGCCCCAGCCTCTCGACTAGCTGGGACTACAGGTGCGAGCCACCACGCCTGGCTAATTTTTTGTGTTTTTAGTAGAGACGGGGTTTCACCATGAGGCCAGGCTATTTGAGGCCAGGCTGGTCTCAAGCTCCTGACCTCAGGTGATACACCCACCTCGGCCTCCCAAAGTGCTGGGATTACAGGTATGAGCCAGCACACCCAGCCAGAGGTGGGTTCATCTTTGACTCCAACTCCCTGGAAAGCTGAATCCTAGGTCTTACCAGAAAGATGGCAGCATCACAGTTTTCACGGTGATCACTGTGAATGTCCGCCACTCTGTCCAGAAGGCTTGTCTCTGACTCCCACGACAAGCATCACCTTTTGCATGATGTGGCTGCGCTTAGTCCAGCCTTGGCTGTAACTTGGGAAGACGATATCTGCTCATCAGTACTTTCTCATGGAGCAGACCTCGTCAGCTACAGTGGTGCTAAGGGCGGTGTTTTCGGCATCCCAAGATAACCAAGCCCATATGCCTTGGGGTATGCATTTCATATTTATAATTACAAATTAAACATATTTATAATTACAAATTAAAACAGTTCTTAGAATGTTCAGGATTTAATTTGATAAGAAGTTATGAGACTAATTCTAGGATATTGAAAACCCAGATCAACGAAGTGGTTCTTTGTTCTTATTCTAAGCACTAATCAATCTCAGACAAAAAATTCCCCAGGAGTCGTCTCAGGAAACAAAATGCAATGCATGGGGAGACTGGCCTCCTGACGCCCTCCTGTCCATTCAGATCTCCCATTATTGAAACACTAGCGCCACATAGCAAGACAAATCACTGACTATAAACAATGCAGTCCCTGGTGAGAGGACTCTCAATTAAAAAAAAATCCAGCCCCAGTCCAAGGATTAGGCTTGCATTTGTTTTCAACAGCCAACTCCCTTTTGATATAAAGCTATTGTTTTAATGGAAATGTTTATGTCGGAGTAAGAGGCAGTGCAGTTCTGAGAATTTGTGATAAGCGATAAGCATGAGCATCAATTAAGCTTGTAGCTCTTATTGAAGGAATTCGAAACAAATCATGAATTTCACTCACCTCATTCTGAAAAGCCTGAAAAGTGTCACAGAATGTCTACAACTTCAGCACATTTTAAAAATGAAGCTAACACGTGCTGATACTTTCCATGGCTTAGGCCCTGTTCTGGGGGCTTTACGTTTAAGATTTCTTCTCAAAAACCGTAAGAGACATGGATACTATGATTATTCCCCTTTCACTGATGAGGAAAGTGGAACAGAAATTGGACACAGCCAAAATCCAGGCAGTGCAGTGCCTGTGGCTGTGCGTCTAAGTATCGTGCTAGACTGCTGCTTTACAGAATATGCGTTTTGATGATGGGCGACTAAACAAACAGGCAATTCTGATAGGCACGGAGAACAATACAGTTGTATTTGAATCTGCAAGGCACATCAGAAAGTCAGCAGGTGCTGAGAATATGCGAAAGGGTGAGAAAGGCAGGGAGACCCAAGTCCACCCAGTTCCTACTTAGGTCATGTCTCCCTTAACCTACTTATCCATGTGGCTGCGAACTGAAGCGGGGATCCAGCATTCCATTCATTTATGCCTGACATTGCATAATTATCTGGTATCGGTAATATCTCTTGCTAGGCACTGACAATGAAACAGTGACTGAAGGAAACACAGGCCCAGCTCTCACTGTCGGGAGGATGAACATTAATCGCACAGTGTCACAGATAGGTACAAAGTCACAATTGTGATGAGCTGAGGGAAGCCCACAGGCAGAATTCTCCACAAATGGATGTGGATACGGGAGCCTGAGCTCACCCCACAAGTCCAAAAAGAGACCTTGAAACCGAGACCCAAAGGACGGGAGGAGCTCACCAGGCAAAGGCTGCATCGGACCTGGTGGAACAGGTGACTCTGGGCGGCTGGGCTGCTCCAGAGCCAAGTCGCCTGGCAGAGGATGCACAGTGTGTCCCTGCTGCAAAAAGAGGGTCAGTGTCTGGGACACACAGAGCAAGAAGGCACGGAAGAGCAGCACTCGAAGAAGCAAGCTCAATTCTGTCTGCGTGGGGAGTGGACCTTACGTATCAGCTGATTAGAGCTAGGCAGAGCGTGACCAGGAAATGAGCACAAGGGAACTGAATGCAGGGAATTCAAGGATGAACTGAAGGGCAGGGAAGACAAACGGGATAGTGAGATAACCCAGAGATGAGCAAGGATGGAAGCACCCTCATGCCCAGCCTGGCAGGACAGAGGCAGCAGGCACTGTTGCTAGAGGCCTGGTTCACAGCATCTCCCGAAGCCAAGACAGCACCCGACACACAGCCCGAGGCAGACGGGGAGGAGAACCGCCCTCACTTCCCTCCTGCTCCACCCTGCCGGCTACATTTCCCACCTGGACTCCCCTCAGCCATGCATCGGGGAGCTGCAGAAACAGCTGCACCTGTCAGCCTTCGAAAGGTACAGAGTGGTGCAAGAGAGAGGTGAGAAATGGATCTGTGGGCAAAGGCCCAGCGTCAGCCAGACATTACATAAACATGTGCTAAATAAAGCAGGCCCTTACATTCCCAGCCCCCTAAGACGCCTTTCCTGTTGGGATCTTCCCTAAGCCCCACCTGCTAATTTAGTCCTAAAAATGTACCCAGCCTACTCCATGTTCTCATTTATTTTTATTTTAGGATACATTCCCCTGTTGAATCGGTTAAGTGAGTGCACACTTTGCAGTGTTCAGTACCACAGTCTGATCATCTGCATGCACCGTATCATTACATTTCTGATATTTCTGATGACCTGCAGGTGTAATTTGTATTTGCTGTTAAAAAAAAAAAAAAATTAACCCAGGAATCTTATATAAGGGGGAATGGAAAGGTAAAAGATGACCTTAGATTTAGCCTGGGGAAGTTGTCTGAGGAAAATAAGAAGTAATGTATGTTTTTTTTTTTTTTTTTTTTTTGAGATGGAGTCTCACTCTGTTGCCCAGGCTGGAGTGCAGTGGCGCAATCTCGGCTCACTGCAAGCTCCGCCTTCCGGGTTCACACCATTCTCCTGCCTCAGCCACCTGAGTAGCTGGGACTACAGGCACCGCCACCACGCCCAGCTAATTTTTTTGTGTTTTTAGTAGAGACGGGTTTTCACCGTGTTAGCCAGGATGGTCTCGATCTCCTGACCTCATGATCTGCTCATCTTGGCCTCCCAAAGTGCTGGGATTACAGGCGTGAGCCAGCGTACCTGACTAAAGTAATGTGTGTTTCTAAATGTTGAAGTAGGTGGTAGAAGCAGATTAGCACCTTTGTCCCTGAAGAGCACAGACATCAACCACAGTAATGTAACCAGAACAGACTCTTTTCTAAGCAAGCTCTACAAGTCTTCCTGGAATGTTCCCTGCAGACAGTTATGGGATGAAATGAGCATCAGGCTAGTCCTCGAGGCTGCCTTTTAGAGCCTCAATGTCAGTCACCTCAGAGACGTTTTAAACGCTTCTCCCAGACAGAATGAGTTCCATCGCAAGTGAGGCTCATTCTCCTGCAATCTACTGTATTTAAGTCAGGCCTCCTGCCTGACAGCTCGTCTCTCACCCTGGGGTTGAACGGATTCCATCACCTGTGAAAAATCCCAAAGCCTTAGGACACAAGGTCAGAACGGATTTATACAGAAGAAAATATGCTTATGAAACATCTCAGCCTGGCTCTTCTCATCTTCTGCATCCTTCAGATATTGAGAGCTGAGTCCGAGTTCTGTCTCATTTGGTTGTGTGCAAGCACCTTTGAACACTTAGGGATGAGAAACAAAGAGTTTTCATGTCAGGTACACCTCTGGTTTATTTTACTGGAATCACCGACAAGCAGGAGAAGAGTGTGATGCGATATTGAGACAATGACAGCTTTGAGGGGACAACACTTGCTTCCTTCCTCATGAGTCTTACATACCCGTGTTGAAGCATTCTCAAACATTGGCTTTCAGGGATCTCAACCCATAGGGACCAAGTAACAAGGTGAGTCCTTCCAGGGCCGAAGCCACAATCACCAGCATCAGAGCACTCTAAAAGGAAGGTCAAGCTCAAGGTAGGAGAGGGTGTAACATGTAGATAATAAAAATTAGATGGCTTAGGTCAAAGAAGCTAATCAAATTTAACATGAACTCTAAATTACAACCATTGATCATGTAAACTAAGTTTATTTTCATTCAGTGTTATATGCAGTATCATTTTTATTCAGTGAATAATACTTTGTAGCTTATATTTTGATTTATTGTTTGATCCATAGGCTGTTTAATGATTTTATTTAGAAATGATTTTATATTGAAATTTAGTTGTAAGAAAAAATACTGAGATCCCATGCACCCTGTATTCAGTCGCCCCAGTGGTAACTGTGTCTGGAAAAACACACACTCAAAGTGCTTTCTCCTATTCTCTCACTCAACAGCAACAATCAATACAGATTTCTGTGACCCAGTGTGTGGCTCTTTCCCCCACACCTCAAGCTTGCAGTCAGTTCTGCAGGGGACACCGGCTGGGGGTCCTCCTATTCAATTCTGACACTATCCACCTGGAGACAGCACCAAATCCTGTTCAAAGAATGTAGGCAAAATAAAGATTTTCCAAGACATGAAAGCTGAATTGATCATTAGCAAACCCACACTACAATCAATGTTAGAGGAAATCTTTGGGAGTGGGGGAAGGAAAAAAAAAGATACCAAATGGAAATCTGGATCCATACAAATGAAATGTCAGTCCTGGAAATAAAGTGTATTTTCATTCTATTTAAATCTGAGGTTTAAATCTGAGGTGGAGAGCTTAATCCTTAAAACCACCCCACACTTAAGACACCAGTGGCAAGTCCAGGCCTCTGGAGCTTCTGACCAATGGGCTCCAAGTTGGGGTTCTCACAACCCCCTCTTTGGGACTGATCAATTTTCTGGAACGGCTCACAGAACTCAGGGAAATATTTATTTCAGATTACTAATTTATTACAAAGGATATTTTACAGGATACAGATAACCAGGCTGATGAAGAGATAATATGTAGGGCGAGGTCTGGAAGGGTCTCAGGGCAGGAGCCTCCCCCCCATGGAGTTGGAGTTGGGGTGCATCCACACGTGGGTGAGTTCTCCTTCCCGTTCCCGTCAGCCTCCCCACGTTCAGCCATCTGGTAGTGCTCAGAACCCTGTCCTTTGGGGCCTCTCACAGAGACTTTATTACACAGGTATGGTTGGTTAAACCGCTGGCCATTGGTGATCAACTTAACGTTCAGGTTTCTCCTCTCCCTCGAGGCTGGGGAGTGAGGCTGAAAGTTCCAGCCTTCTAATCCTGCCTTGGTCTTTCAAGTGACCAGCCCCATCCTGAAGGCGCCTACAGGCTGCCAGCCATCAGTCAATTATTAGCACACAAAACAGGCATCACCTAGGAGATGCCAAGGATTTTTTTTGGAGTTGTATGCCAGAAAATGGGGATGAAGCCAAATATATATTTCACAATGTTATAGTAATGCTTTGGGGAAAAGGGGACCACCACAACCATATTACAGGCATGAATCCAGTCAAGATGAGAACATTTCAATCACCACGTGGGCCTCTCACTGAGACCTTTTTATACCACACCCACTTTGCTCCCACCCGCACCCCCTCTGTAGCTCGCTGCAACCCCTCATCTGCTCTCCATTTCAGGAATCCTGTATCAATGGAATCATATAAAATGGAACTTTTGGATTTGGCTTTTCTGCTTTCTTTTCTTTCACTCAGCATAATCCTCTGGAGATTTGTCCAAGTTATTGTGTGTACAATAATTTGACTTATCCCAGGGCTCAGAATACGGTCTATTTTATGTGCACATACCAAGGATGTGTACTCTGACATTGGGCGGAGTGTTCTATAAATGCAGATTAGGTCAAGTTGATTGCTAGTGTTGTTCAAATCTTTTGTATTCTCACTTATTTCCTGTCTGCATGTTCAAGCATTTATTGAAAGCGAAGTACTGAAATCACTAAGCATAATTGTAGATTCATCTATTTCTCCTTGCAATTCTGTCCATTTTTATTTCATGAAATTGGAAGCTCTGTTATTAGGTACATGAATGTTTAGGGTGATTATTTCTCTTGTGGCACTGACCCTTTTTCATTAGGAAATGAACTTCTTTATCTCTCACGATGTTCTTTGCCCTAAAATCTACTTTGAGATTAATATAGGCTCTTGAGCTTCCTTTGATTATTATTATTAGGGTAAAACTTTTATTTAATCTTTTACTTTTAATCTATTGTCTTTATTATTAAACTCTTTTTCTTATAGGTAACCTGTAGTTGGGTCTTACTTATATATCCAAATCAAAAACCTATGACTTAATTGGAGTATTTGCACAATTTAAATTTGATGTAATTATTGACACTTTTGGTTTTAATCTGTGATCTTGCTTTTTTGTTCTACTTCTCCTTTTTCTCATCTTTTGTTCTTTTTCTCCTCTACTTGTCTTATTTTTTGTTCACATTTTTCCTCTTCTTCTACCTTCTTTCATATTGCTTGAACATATTTTATGATGCCATTTTATCTTCATAGTTACCTTTTGAGCTATAACTTTTTGACTTGTTATTTTAGCAGTTTATTTTAGAGTTTATTGTATACATCTTGAACTTATTACAGGGTACCCTTAAATATTTTGCCACTTTATGTATGATGTAAGAATTTTACGAGAGTACACTTATATTTTTCCATTCCCAAACTTTATGCTATTGTGATTATACATTTTACTTTTGCATATGTTAAATATCATACTACATAGTTAATATTTTTGTTAAGGAGATTTAAATAGAATGAAAATACACTTTATTTCCCTCTGTAGTTACCATTTCCAGGACTGACATTTCATTTGTGTGGATCCAGATTTCCATTTGGTATCTTTTTTTTCCTTCCCCCACCCCCAAAGATTTCCTCTAACATTGATTGTAGTGTGGGTTTGCTAATGATCAGTTCAACTTTCATGTCTAGGAAAGTCTTTATTTTGCCTTCATTCTTTGAACATATATTTGCTGAGTATAAGCTTACAAGTTAACAGGTTTTTTAAAAATTTCTCCTTCAAAATAATTTTTGATGTACAAGAGAATTTATTTACATTTTGCTCTTTCCCTTAATGTTAATATTTTACTTTGCCATTGCAAGGTTATCAAAACTAAAAAATTAGCATGGGCACAATACTCTTAGCTAAACTACAGTCTCTATTCAGACTTGACCAGTTTTTCCACTAATGTATTTTTTCTATTCTAGGATCCAATTCTCGATACCATGTTGCATTTAGTGTTCATATCTCTTTAGTCTCTTCAAATCTATGGTAATTTGTTTTTTATGACTTTGACACTTTTGATCACTACTGGTGAAATATTTTGTAGAATGTCCTCAACCTGGTCTTGTCTGTTTTCTCATGTTAGGCTCTTCTCATCGTATCACACAGGGATTACATGATGCCAATATAGTTTATTACTGGTGGCGTTAACCTTGATCGCTTGGTTAAAGTTGTGTCTGCCAGATTTTGCCACTGTAAAGTTACAATATTTTC
Organism: Chlorocebus sabaeus; assembly: GCF_047675955.1. Lineage (NCBI taxonomy): Eukaryota > Metazoa > Chordata > Mammalia > Primates > Cercopithecidae > Chlorocebus > Chlorocebus sabaeus. Next base: position 1,231,809 of record NC_132929.1, on the reverse strand, counting down.
TTTGCAATTTTCTACTTGTTAGTAGTGAGTCACTAAGTCTTGCCTGTAATCAATTAAGGAGATAATGTTAGCTGTAGTGTTTCTGTAGACGTGCTTTATTGGTTAATGATGTTCCTTTCTATTCCTAGTTTGCTAGAAGCTTTTAATTATAAATTGATGTTTCAATTTATCAAAAATTTTTTTCCATTTTCTAAATAATCGTGTTTCCTATTTAGTGTGTTAATATGTTGAGTTATCATGATTGATTTTTGAATGTCACCAGCCTTGTATTCCTGTCATGTGGTGTGTGTGTGTTTAGCTAGATTAAATTTGCTATTATTCTGTTGATGGTTCTTGTATCTACATTAATTAAGTATATTAGCCTGTAGTTTTCAGAAAATACCTGTGTCTGGTTTTGCTATTAAGGCCTAATAGAGTAAGTTGGGTATAGTTCCCTTTTGTTCTATTTTCTGAGAAAAAAAAAAAATTTGTATAGAATTGGTGCTATTTCTTTCTTAGATCCTTGGTATAATTTGCTAGTGAAGCTTTCCGTGATTTGAATGGTATTTTTAGAAAGATTAAAATTTCACTTAATAGATATAGGTTTATTCAGGTTATTTATTTCTTCTTGAGTGAGTCTTAATAGTTTGTGTTTTTCAGGGGATGTGTTCATTTCACCGAAGTTGCAGAATTATTGGCATAGTGTTATGCATTCAGCACTGTTCCCTTACCATCCCGTAATGTTGCCGCCATACCCCCTTCATTCCTGATATTGGTGATTTGTGTCTTACCTCTTTCTCTTGCATGGACTCTCTAGAGGTTTATCAGTTGCAATGGGGAGAATTCTAAATTGGCCTCCAGGATTTCCCACCTGCTGCATAATCTTCAATACTATGAACTTGATGGATTTGACTCCCATGACTATGTTATTTATACGACACAGTTGAATTTAAGGCATGGAAATTATCTGGGTGGGCTTTACTTGATTATACAAGCCCTTTACAAATGGAGTTTTCTCTGACTGGTTCCAGAAAGGGAACTCAGAGAGTTGAGACACCAGAAGAATTGGACATGGTCTTGCTGGCTTAAATATGGAAAGGAAAGGGGGAGCTGAGTGCAACCACTGGCTAACAGACAGTGGGGAAACAAAGGACTCCATCTTGTAGCCACAAGGAGCTGAATTCTGCCAAACCTGCTTGATCTTAGGAGATTTTTCACTAGAGCCCCCAGAAAAGAATGCAGCCCTGCTGGCATGTGGATTTCACTCTTTTGCGACCCTAAGGAGAGAGTGTAGTAATATCATGCCTGGACGACTGACCCACGGAACTGTGACACAATAATGGGTGTTTTCTTAAAACACTACATCTGCAATCAGTTGTTAATATAGCAATAGAAAAACTAATATATTAATTTTGTTTACTTTTGGAAAAAGCAACTTTTGGGTTTTTTTCTTTTAAATTTTACTAACTTCTTTTATAATCTTAATTGTTTTCATTTCTCTGATTTTTTTTTCACTAAAGTTGCTATTTTTTCTAGTTTCTTAAGGTGGTAGCTTAGATACTGACTCAAGGGTCTTTTTTTTTTGCAATGTAAGTATTTAATGCTATAAATGTCCATCTAAGCAGTTTTTACTTGTATTACACAATTTTCATAGATTGTATTTTAATTTTCAGTTCAAAATATTTTTAATTTCCCCTAAGATTTTCTTCCTGACCTATAAAAACCTACAAACATGCTTAATTTTAAAATATTTGGAAAACCTCTAGTTATCTTTCTGTTATTTATTTTTAGTTTATTTATACTATAGTCTAAGGACTTACTTTGTCTGATTTATATTCTTTTAAATATGTTAAGCTTTGGCCCAGCACGATGGCTCACACCTGTAATCCCAGCACTTTTCAGGCTGAGGCAGATGAATCAGGAGTTGAAGACCAGCCTGGCCAACATGGTAAAACCCCATATCTACTAAAAATACAAAAATTAGCTGGGCATGGTGGTGTGAGCCTATAGTCTCAGCTACTCAGGATGCTGAGGTAGGAGAATAGCTTGACCCCAGGAGGCAGAGGCTGCAGTGAGCCGAGATCCCGCCACTGCACTACAGCTTGGGTGACAGAGTAAGACTTTGTCTCAAAAAATAAAAATGAGAAATAAAATAAATAAATAAATATGTTAGGCTTTGGTTTGCAACCCAGAATATGTTCTGTTTTGCTGAACGTTCTAGATGTGTTTCAGAAGAATATGTATTCTGCTGTTTTGCTGCCTGCAGTATTATATAATTATAAATAATGTCAAACTGGTTGATAGGATTGTTCAAGTCTTCCATATCCTTACATATTTTCTGTTTATTTGTCCTTTCAACCACTTGGAAAAGATTATTACATTTTCCAACTATATTTATTTCTTTGTGTCTGTTTCTCTTTTCAGATCTGTCAGTTTTTGCATCATATATTTTGAATCTCTGTTGAAAAGTTACATACACATTAAAAGTTATGTTCTATTAGAGAATCCATCCCTTTATCATTATGTGGCATTCCTCTTTATTCCTAAAAATAACCTTTGTTCTGAAATCTACTCTGTTCAAAATTCATGTAACTACTCCAGCTTTCTTTTGCTTAGTGTTGCATGGTACTCCTTTCTCTATTTTTTTACTTTTAACCTAAATATGCCTTTATACTTAAAGTGGCTTTTATGCAGCATATAGTTTAGTCTCGATTTTTATCCAAGTTGACAGCCTGTGTATTTCATCTGGGATGTCTAGATCATTAACATATAAAGTGATTATTGATAAGGGCAGATTAAAATATACAATCTTGCGCTCATTTTTTAAAATGTCTTCCAGCTGTTGTTTCCTTTTCCCTCTTGCTGCTTTCATTACATTTAATTAACAATGCTCCCATTTTGTTTTCTGTTTAGACTTACTGTGTATAACAATCTTTTAAAACTTTTTGGTTTTAAATAATCTGAGTTGACCTCCAAATAGTATTATGCTGTTACCTATGTAGTATAAAAACCTTTTAACAGTATATCCCTATTACTTTCTACCATCTCTTGTGTAATTGCTATTATACATTTCATTTTTTCTTATGCTATAAACACAAAATATATTGTATATTTTTGCTTTAAACAGTTAACTTTTAAAGTGAATATTACCAAAGCATAAATACACTCATTCATTACATTTCCAACACTCTTCATTTCTTTTCATGGATGAAAATTTCTGAATATATTATATTCCCTATCTCTGAAGAACTTCCTTTCCATTTCTCATTGATTAGATCTGCCACCAATGAATTCCCTTTTTTTTTTTTTTTTTTTTTTTGAGATGGAGTCTTGCTCTGTCACTCAGGTTGGAGGGCAGTGGCGTGATCTTGGCTCACTGCAAGCTCCGCCTCCTGGGTTCACGCCATTCTCCTGCCTCAGCCTCCTGAGTAGCTGGGACCACAGGAACCCACCACCATGTCCAGCTAATTTTTTTTTTTTTTTGTATTTTTAGTAGAGACGGGGTTTCACCATGTTAGCCAGGATGCTCTCAATCTCCTGACCTCATGATCCGCCTGTCTTGGCCTCCCAAAGTGCTGGGATTACAGGCATGAGCCACTGAGCCCAGCTGAATTCCCTCAGTTTTTATTTTTCTGAGAAAGTGTTTATGTCTGTTTCACTTTTGGAAAGTGTTTTTACTGAGTTTCATTGTGGGTTGACTTTTTTCTTTCAGAAACTTAAAGATTTCATTCCATTGTTTTCTTTCTTGCATGATTTCTGAAGAGAAGTCTTCTGTGAATCTTACCCTTTTGCTCCTCTGGTGGGGAAAAAGCAAAAAACAAAAATGTATCTTTTTTTCCTTTGGCTGCTTCCAAAATGTTCCCTTTGTATCTGGTTTTCAACACTTAATATGATATATGTAGGTGGAGGTTTTTGTTTTTTGTTTGTTTTCTTTTGATTCTGGCTGATGTTTGAGCTTCTTGGATTTGTACTTTGGTGTCTGTCATTATTTTGCAAAATTCTTAGCCATTATTTCTTCAAATATATCGTTTTCTCTTCTTCTTTTTAGATTCAAATAATATGCATATTAGACAGTTCCTTATTTTTTTCACAGCCCTTGGTTTATCTGTCCCAATTTTTAAACTCATATTTCTCTTTGTGTTTTAGATTGGATAATTTCTAGTCACCTGTAGTAAAGCTCACTGGGTCTTTCTTTGGCTGTGATAAGTTTACTAATGTACCTATCAAAAGCATGCTTAACCTCTATTACTACATTTTTTATTTCTTGTACTTCCATTAGGTTCTTTCTTATAATTTCCATTGATCTGCTAATTTCCATTATGCTAATTTCCATTGATGAGCCAAATCACCTGTTTGGTCTTGCATGTTGTCTATTTCTCCATTAGAGCCATTAACATATTAAATAATTACTTAAATACCCTCTTTCCTATCTTGTTCTGTTCTTAGTAATTATTTTGCCTTTCCAGGCTGCTATTTTTGGTTTTTGTATGTCCCATAATTTTATTTGGAAGCCAGACATGTTTTATAGAGTAGTAGATACTCAGATAAATTTTATGTATGCTTAGAAATAAGCATGCCTTTCATTTTGCTCTGCTTTTAGTGTGAGGGTTCTTGCTTATTTAGTTAGAAGTTAAGCCAGGTTTGAAGTTGACTATCTGCTTGACTGCAGGTCCTGTGGCTCAGTTTTGACTCTTCCCCTAGCACTCTTCCCAGGGAACATCTGTCTCTCGCAGTCACCACCTGGACTACACTGCTGTTTTCATTCTACACTTGTTGTGTGTGGGTGGTTGGACCAAGGGAGGGTGAGATGTTATCAATGTTTGGAGTAAGGCTCAGTCTTAGGCATGATTTGTAAACCTCGTTTTTAGAGTGTGACCTTCACAAGTGTTCCTGTTCCTTCTCCAGATGTAATGCTGGGCCTAACGGTGCTGCCGTCTCTCCCCAAGGGGTAGTGCATGCGTGATTTTCCAGTCGCACACGCACAGCTGCAGTGGATTTCCACCATTCCCCTATTGCACCAGTTTTTGTTGCCCTTCTCCCTGTGTACTGAGACATTTGCTTTGCAGGGGACACAGTGACGTGGACATGGGTGGAGTTCTCACAATGAGTTCTGTCATCCTCTCTTGGGTGACCCCATGGGGAGGCTTTCTCAGGATTCTCCTTGATCCTCCCTTAGAAACATGGTGGTGTTTCTGGATGAGAAATTGGCAAGAGCATGAGAAACTCTTACCCTGTGGCAACCAGACGCTTCATATTTTCATGCCACCCCAGACTCAGCATGTAGTGTTTAGGTAGAAATTTCTAGCTGAATAAAGTTACTGAGCAACAACACAAGCAACACTTAAACATTCTGCGATGATAAAACTGGGTTCAATTTTGTTTCCTAAAATAATTAAACTGATTTTTGTCACCAATTTGGAAGCAGTTGTATTGAAACGATTGCTCCCTGGATTCCAGGTGAACCCAGAATGCCTGTCGCCTGTTTCTTTCCAGTGAGGATGATGAGTTGGTGAAAACAGCCATCCTGGATCCTAATAAAAAGTCATATCCCAGATAGTCCAAATTTTATCAACCAGACATTTCAACTAGTGAATGTTCTGGAAGTTCCTCTGCTTCACCTCTTAGATGGCAGTCACCATGTGTTGAACTTGGAATGAGAAGATGCAAGTTCGGATCCTGATTCTGCCACTTAGAAATAGTCCAAACTTGAGGCCAGACATGGTGGCTCATGCCTGCAATCCCAGCACTTTGGGAGGCCAAGGCGAGCAGATCACGAGGTCAGGAGATCGAGAGCATCCTGGCTAACATGGTGAAACCCCATCTCTGCTAAAAAAAAAAAAAAATACAAAAAAATTAGCCAGGCATGGTGGTGGGCACCTGTAGTCCCAGCTACTCAGGAAGCTGAGGCAGGAGAATGGCGTGGACCTGGGAGGTGGAGCTTGCCATGAGCCGAGATCGCACCACTGCACTCCAGCCTGGGTGATAGTGCAAGACTCCATCTCAAAAAATAACAATAATAATAATAATAAAAATAAAAAATAAATGAAAGCCACATTACAAGTAGCTGTTCCAGAATCTAATCTGTTGATAATATTGTCAGGAACATGACGAACAGGCTTACTAATACTGAGGAATGCACTCAAACAGTGAATAGTAAGAAAACAAGACAGATGTGTAAATCAAACAGAGTGCTCACAAACACATAATTAATGTTTGTGAGACGAGGAAAAGAATAAAGCAAATAGAACAAAATATTTCAAGGCCGTATTGGAAAAAATAAAAATCCTGAAATGAAGGAAGACATGAATCTGCCAACCAGGTCCCAGGAAAACAGGACATGAGACACATGTTAATACAGTTATAACAAATCAGGAAGAAAGAAAAAAATTAAAACACGAACTTAAATATAAATGTAATTTTAATTTAATTTAAATATATCATCCATAGCAACAGAAATATACATGTATCAAGAACTAAATCTAACAAAAGACTTGCTAAAGCTTTATGGAAGTAATTCAACATTTCATTGAAGGATATTCAAATTGAAATAGATAAAACTTCACGATGACAAATACTTTTTCTTAACTGCTGTACTTTCAGGTAGCTACACTGATTATCTAAATAAATGAGGTTGCATAATTTATTCCAATCAAAATACCAACAGTGTTTGTGAAAAATTTTCAAACAGATTCTACAATTTTTATGGAAGCACAAAGACCCAAGAAAAGCCAAGGCATCCATGGAGAAGAATACAAAGATTAGCAGCTTCTCTACTTGTGACCAGTGCTATTGTATTAGTTTTCCATTTCAGTTTAACAAATTGCCACAAACTCAGTAATTTAAAACAAAACACATTTATGACCCTGTAATTTCTATGAATTAGGTGTGGCTTAGCTGGGAACTTTGCTTAGGCTCTTAGGGCTGCAATTAAGGAGTTGGCTGAGCTTCAGTCTCATCTGGAGACTTGACTGTGGAAGAATCAAATTTCCAAACTCAAGTTGTTGACAGAATTATTATTTGCAGCTGTAGAGACCAGAAGACAGTCTCTCTCTTCATGAAAGGCTCAGTGTTTCTTTTAACATCTTTCACCTGATTAAGTCAGGGTCCCCCAGGATAATCTTTCTTTGATTAATGTGAAATCAACAGATTTTTGGGTCTTAATTACATTTGCAAAATTTATTCATCTTTGCCATATAAAGAAATTCAATCAAGGGAGTTGATCCATTAAGTGAAACCAAATCAGGTTTTGCCCACACTCACAAGGAGGGAACGATATGACTGTATGACTAACTGGGGGTCACTTTAGCGTGTGTCTGCCACAGTTATGCTGATTAAGACAGTGTGATTATGTGTCGGAATCAAAACACACGCACAGATTCGTACAGATACGAACACACAAATAAAAGAGAGGTGGGCCTGCAGATGACCAGAGGTCGCAATAAATGATGGTGCAGCCACTAATCATGGAATTCAGAGAACTTGAATTGGAGACATAATTGCATAGAAGGGAAACTGGGAGAAAAGCAAAACTTGTATAAGGAAACTTGATGGTCCTGGGTTAAGGAACAAATTCTCAAGCATGACACAAACAGTATGAATGGTAAAATAAAAGGTTGATAAATTTAATTTCCCTAAAATTAGGAACTTCTTTTTAAATGTTTCTTAATTTTTTTTTGAGACAGAGTTTTGCTCTCATTTCCCAGGCTGGAATAGAGTGGCACTATCTCAGCTCACTGCAACCTCTGCCTCCCAGGTTCAAGAGATTCTCCTGCCTCAGCCTCCCAAGTAGCTGGGATTACAGGCGTCCACCACCACACCCAACTAACTTTTTGTATTTTTAGTAGAGATGGGGTTTCACCATGTTGGCCAGGTGGCTTTTGAACTGCTGACCTCAGGTGATCCACCCAACTCGGCTTCCCAAATTGCTGGAATTACAGGCTTGAGTCACCGTGACCAGCTGGAACTTCTTTTTATAAATAAATGTAATAAAGAGAAGAAAAAGACAAGTTACCTCAGGGTGAACTTGAAGAATAAGATGGAGAACATTAGGCTTTTTGGCTGAGCATTGCTTGCTAATCTCCAGGCCTCAGGTGGCTTTTCAGAGAGTATTAAGCTTAGGCAATTTTGAAAGGAAACCAGGCTGGGTGTATCTGTAATAGGTGGGGGGAAGAGATGGCCATGAGAAGGAGAGGAGATGGAGAGGAGATGGAGAGGAGATGGAGAGGAGATGGAGGGGAGATGGAGAGGAGATGGAGGGAAATAACAACATTTAAAGGAGAGTCAAAGGATGTTTTTGGTGCCAGAGATGCAATAAAAAAAATGTATCTATGACATGAGTTAGTAATGGTTTTGAAATAGTATATATCCTCTGAGGATAATGCTGGGGTAAATTACAGAAGATTCACCTAGTCCGTGTAGGATTTGGAGTATTGAAAATATCTATATGAACTTCCAAACTTACTGATTAAATGGGATGATAAATTCAGGTTGGAACATCTTTAGATCTCAGACATTAGAAATACATTCTGTAAAGGGTTTTCCTTTTTTTAATTTTCTGTGAAGATCTCTTCCTGAAACACGATTGGACTTTTAAAGCACAAGATACTATGTTGCTAGCAAATTTCAAAACAGAAACCTAGAATTTAAAAATGGTAAATTTGCTTATATATTTTGTAATTTACTAATGTGGCTCACAAGACGTTATCTAGCAGCTGGTTAGCATTTTCAGAAAACAAAAATTACACCCCTACCAACTTCCTTTTTCAATAATAAATTATCTACCTAATGATTCATTAAAATAATAATTTTACAAACATAAAGTTTAGTAAAATAAAGAAAAAGGTCTTTAAATGTACCATGTCCTTTGATTTTACAAGAAACTAATTGTGTGAAGTGTGAATAAAGAATAATTTTGTATTCTCTGAGAAACATGGAAATATACTTCAATATAGAGTCATTAAATGATATGACAAAGAAAATTTGTACATTTACTTCCTTTGGTGTTTCCAAGCCAGATTTCCTCTGTCATCCCTACCCGTCAACCTGTCTTTCTTCTGGGGATAAAGCCCCATCTTCGGGGAACTGCTCCTCCTTCCACAGCCAACCTGGGAGCTGCCATGGTCTTACCTGAACCTGCCTTAGTTGAAGTCGATGTGTCCAAGATGGGCAGCGATCTAACCTAAGCCAATACAATCTTCTACACCACTGGTTTTATTTATCTGATTCTGACCTGTCTGAAATTGACCCTGTCAGAGGCTTTCTGAGAATGTGAACTTGGAATCACTGAGAGCAAATACATGCATGTCAGTCTCTCTCTGGTGGTGGGAACTACCAGATATGGAACTTACTAACTCTGAAATAAATGAATAATTAAGGAAATAGAAAAGCCACAACTAGTCCACTGTGGTGTTTCAAAACATCATCCTGGGGCAAATTTTATTTCTACGTTTAATGCTAAAAAGCAATTATTGAGAATGGATTGCTGCCTAATGAAATAAATAAAACAAGTATTTGGGATTGGAAATAAGTAGCTTCAGGTCCTGCCTTTCCTCTGATTATGCGCCGAGGAAGGAGTCATCTTCATGGGTCATTCTGCCTTCTCCTCCATCACTGACAGCATAGTGCACACCTCCCAGCACTGGGACTTTGACTGGTGCCACCTCCTCCGTCATTGCCAGTATCTTGCACACCTCCATATTGTGCATACCTCCAGTCATGCACCCAACACTGGGACTTTCACTGGTGCTGCTGCCTCCCTCCTGCAAAGCACCCATGTCTGGGAAAGGCAGAGCCTCAGTAGGATGCCCATGGATGCCCAGGTAGACTTCTGAATTAGGCAAGGTAGTATACTGAGGACAGGCATGGGGAGCCCCTCTCACCCCAGGCAAGGAGAAAGCAGGTGGATTTGCTGTAATAAATTGTGCGTCTTGTCTGGAGTTGTCTTTCTGTTTATCTTGTCAGTAATCTGCAATGGTGATAATTGAAATTATTCAACTCTTTGGATGTTCCATTTGGACTGTGCATAACTCCTTGGGTGATTTATTATGCTTTGTTTTTCTGTATATTAGCTTGTTTGTTTATTCCTCTAGGGTTTTGATTGCAATTTTATGCAAAAAATTAATAGGCATTAAGAATCACACACAATTCAAATCACATTTCCTTAGGAAATGATGTAATTTTGGCATTCATATTACTTTAAAATATATACTTGTGCTCTTTTACTGCTTCAGGCTAATCATCATAATTCCTTTGTACTGAAATACTAATTTGTTTAAATTTTTAAATGTTTCTTGGTAAATGACATCAAAGTTGATGTTTCCATCAACAACTCTAAATATTGCCACAACAGAATATTTCATCCTGCAAAAAATTCTAATTTATTGGAAGCATAGTTTTCATCTGAGCCCAATACCGTCTCCCTATCAATCTTTTAAGTAAAAACTGAACTTCAGGCTGGGCGTGGTGGCTCACGCCTATAATCCCAGCATTTTGGGAGGCCGAGGCAGGTGGATCACCTGAGGTCAGGAGTTCAAGACCAGCCTGGCCAACATGGTGAAACCCCATCTCTACTAAAAATACAACAACAACAAAAAGAATTAGCCAGACGTGGTGGCACAAGCCTGTAATCCCAGCTACTTGGGAGGCTGAGGCAAGAGAATTGCTTGAACCTGGGAGGCAGAGGTTGCAGTGAGCCAAGATTGCACCATTTTCACTCAAGCCTGGGTGACAAGAGTGAAACTCTGTCTCAAAAAAAAAAAACAAAAAAAAGGGACTTCAGTGATAGTCTTTTCATTCAGCAAATATTAATTAATTTATTATGGTTAGCCAACACTGGTAAACAAGAGAGACATATTCTACAAACCAACCAGTTTATTGGTTTTAAGATAGATATTGTATCCGTAATTATAGAAACAAATCCATCAATTTATGGGAAGTTGTCAGGGAAGAGTTCCTGGGGCACTAATAGATTTTTAAGCTTAATGAGTGAATAGGAACTATCTAGATGCTGAGGAAAGAAAAAAAAGAGCACGCTATGCAGATGGGATTCAGAGGCATGTGGGGAAGGGTTTTGACAAGTCTGAGGGCCTGGGCAGACTACATGCCAAGAGTGTAGAGAGCACAGGGCAAGGAGTGTTTAATGCAGAATGATGTGGACCACATAAAAATGTCAGAGTTGTACAAGGGCAGCTAATAAGGAGAAGGCTAAAATGATACTTGTGTTTTAGAAAGTTCCCTTTGAAGGCAGTAGGTAGAATGATTTAGAGCCAAAAGGACTGGTCATTAGGAGACAAGCTTGGATCTACGGGCAGAAGGTGGTAGCTTGGACTAGATGGGGAAATGATTTGGGAGCAATGGATCAGATAGAACCATTGAGAAGAGAAAAGGAGGAGTCAGAGGTGGCTTTTTGGTTTCCTCCTTGAACAAGTGAGAGACAGACCTGAAAGAAGAGCAGTATTGGCATGGGGAAGGTGACAGTTCAGTTCTGGACATGGTGGATTTCAGGCACTGGATGGCTGAATCTGAATCCAGCAGGCTAAAGGGGTGGAGGATTCAAATGGGGAGGATGAGGATGAGGAGGTAATCTCAGCAAGAGCTGGCCTAGACAAGAATGAATGGAGATGCTTTGGGGACAAAATGTACAATGTGTTAAGCATGCACCCTCTTTCAAGCCCCTAGAGGGTCTTATGGAATCTCCAATAACATCTACATTGCTCCCAACTTCTTTATGGTGTGGCTCTGCTTTGGTAGAAGAGAGTGGAATGTCAGGAAAGGATCACTTCTGTTTGTTTCTGGGTTGGCACAACTTAAGTCCTGGAGTTACAAAAGGATAAGATAAATATACATACATTAAGTAAAACAAAGTGCAAAGTTGATAAGCAAAACAATGATATAAATAAAAATATCAAATGGTTACACAAGTTTATGTAAGATATGATAGCTTTGTTATTATTGGAAAAGCATCCCTTAAAATGACCCTGGGTCTCTTTGAGGGTTGAATTTACCTATTACTCTTGAATTTAATCATACAACCTATGGAAGGACTCAAGCAATGATAGCTCATCAAGTCATGGCCTGTCATGGAAAAGATCTGCATGTGTTTTCACTGTATCCATGAATATGTTCGTTTTGTGCCCTTTACACTGACCAATTAAATGCCTAGTACAGCCATGGATACTATGAAAATTAAATTTAAGAAAACCAGAATTTTGACCATTTCTTGATTTGATATTGTTGTAGTTGTGCATTTTTATCCAAGTAATTCATTTAACAAAATAATTTATAAAATTATTTTCCTGAATTATTTTTGATCCATCAAAGTTGTCTTATTTTTGACAATATTTTATTACAGGTGATTATGTTGTCATGACTATATATTTCGAATTGAGTAGAAGAATGGGATACTTCACTATTCAGACATACATTCCCTGTATACTGACTGTGGTTTTATCCTGGGTGTCATTTTGGATCAAAAAAGATGCTACACCAGCAAGAACAGCATTAGGTGAGTGTCAAAAAATCTCTTCCATAAATTTGTGTAATTTTAATATAGAGGCATTCATAAAAATGCCTTCAATGTAAAAAACTATTTAAATGTGAATGATCTAATTTGAGGGTTACTTGAACTGTGCTTAGACTTTTCTCTTAAAGAAGCCAAGTGAGGCTATTCTTTCTCACAATGGAATTCTATGTGTGCTACATAAATCAAGATGGGGTAGGAGATTCAGAGTAAATAAATTGTGATAGTATCCTGTATCACAGGCTGATATGATCACCAAAACATAGACACATCCCAGAACCTGTCAACTCAAAAGTCCCCCTATGTTAGTGTCAGGAAGCAGAATTTACCACACACCTCTGAGGACTGAGGACATGATATCGGTAAAAATAGTTTATCAATAATTGAAGTTCTGCTTGTATATAGCACCTTTACCAGCAAACGAGAAAATGATCATTTTTTTCAGCTGTAAGCCACACACTAAAACTCAGTCTTTTCATGAATTTTTCTCTGGTTCCCAAAGTCTTCTTAATAAAACACTAACTTTCAGTAGTTTAGAACTGTGCAACATATATTATGTCAGTTTTTCTTTCTGATAGGAATTTTGCTTAACTTTCAATGTTTTGATTTTTTGAAGACAGGTAATATATAAGGCTGAATATAGAGATTGTTTTCCTCAAAAAAATTCCTATAGAAAAGAGGAAGCTGCCTAAATTTCAAATTTCTGCAACATCTCTCATGTCTGCATTGTTATTTCTCTGTGTTTTTTTTTAATTTGTGTGTTCAAGAACAAAGCACTGGGCCTGGGTAGACCAGAGGCCAAGAGATTAATTAGCCTGTAACATCCTCTACCTATACTAGTTTTGCATGCTTATAGAAAATATATGATAGAACTGTAGGCGAATCAACACAGATTTTGTGACTAACCCTTGGGGTTACGGCTTCATGGTTACATGTATTAGATGTCACTGTACACAAGACATCTAAAGATAAACTTCAAAGTGATATAATATATAACTATGTTTGTACAACTTGAGACTATGAAAATCCTACAGAGAATAGTTGTTCTGGGCTCAAGACACAGAAGCTAGAATTTCACAGCGCAGTCAGATAATAAATTTATAGCCAGAAGAACTGAGGAACTTTATTAACAATAAGATGTGGCCGGGCGCGGTGGCTCACGCCTGTAATCCCAGCACTTTGGGAGGCCGAGGCGGGTGGATCACGAGGTCAGGAGATCGAGACCATCCTGGCTAACACGGTGAAACCCCGTCTCTACTAAAAATACAAAAAATCTAGCCGGGCGAGGTGGCGGGCGCCTGTAGTCCCAGTTACTCGGGAGGCTGAGGCAGGAGAATGGTGGGAACCCGGGAGGCGGAGCTTGCAGTGAGCTGAGATCCGGCCACTGCACTCCAGCCTGGGTGACAAAGCGAGACTCCGTCTCAAAAAAAAAAAAAAAAAAAAAAAAAACAAGATGTTTAGTGTCTAGTTGAGACACCAAAAAGTCTGTGCCTAGAAGTAAAGGGGGTACTTTAAATGTCCTTTAATGAAGCTTGAACCAAGCAATAACAAGATCAAGGAGAACCATCAGTAAATTTACTGTTTGTCATAAGAATTCAAATGGCTTCTTAAAAAGATAATATCATGCAGACTCTTTAAATTATAAGGAATTATAATAAGAACTTATTAGACACTCTACGATGTAGAAAAAATGTGACCCATGATTACAAAGAAAGAAGGATTAATAAAAAGCAAAGAGAAGTCTAATGCTGACTCAGTAGGCATGGACTTTAACAATAGCTATTATAACAATGTCTGAGGACTTAAAGGCCAATATGATTTTAATTATGAACAGATGAGTCATTTCATCACAGAAAGTATATAAAAAGAAATTCTAGAATGAAATGTATAGTATCTTGATTGAAAAATTCACTAAAGAACAGATTGAAGATGGCAGAAATAAAAGGTTATATAAAATTGAAGACCATCAGATGAAATTTATGTAATCTGAAGAACAAGGGAATAAAAAGATTAAAAGAAAGAATGCACCAGTGATCTGTGGTACAATATGAATATGTATAACAAAACTATAACTGACTATAACTGAGGCAATAGTTAAAATCAGAATTATAAGAAAAAAAGAATGAGGAAAAATATTTTTGAAAAAATGTGGTTAAGAAATTCCAATGTTTGGTGAAAAATACCAGCCTACAAATTCAAACAGTTTAGTGAGATACAAGCAGGAGAAATACAAAGAAAAGCATCATAGTCTAAATGATGACAATCAAAAATAAAGGGAATACTTGCAAGTAGATAAACAAAAATGTCCTGTCGTATGTGGAGGAGCAAAAATATGACTAAATGATTCTTCATGTGCAATAATGGAGACCAAAAGATAATTAATTGCTGGCTTTAAAGTATTGAAATTCTATATCCAGAGAAAATGTACTTCAAAAATTTCATCAGAATGAAGTTTTTTTAGATAAACAAAATCTGTGTTAATTTGTCACAGAAAATCTAAAACCATAGTAAAAATTCTAAAACAAACTAGGTAATAGAAATAATAAACAGAAAAATGGATTTACAAGAAGTAATGAAAAACATCAGAAATGGTAAGCATGTGGTGAAATTTTTAAAAACTAGTTTTCTATTTTTATTCTTTCAATTAAAGTCAAAATAATAATAATGCAAGATGAGACTTATGACATAAGAAAAAATAAAATATAGGCCATAAATAGCAATGAGGTTAGGGGACATATGGAACCATGTTCCTATGTGGTACAAAAATGAGTGAAGTAATACTAAAAAAATTCTAAGTAGATATGTTAAGAAATCTTATTGTAATCTGTTGAAAGAATATGAAAATATAATAAAAGGCATAGCTAAGAATTCAACATAGAAATAAGAGCATATAATAATAATAAAAGGGTAAATTCAATGGAAAGACAAGACTTTCATAAATGCACCCGTACCTAGTATTACAGCTTCATATTAAAATAAACAAAAACTGAGAAGAGGATAAATTTTAAAAATCAATCACAGTTTGATATTTAAATATAATTCTATCAGCAGTGTACACAAACAAGCACATTTGTCCACTTATTTAAGTGATTAAACCAGTCAACAGCCAAAAAGCCAGTAAAGGAATGGAGGAGCTGAACAACAATATCAATGTCTTTGAGCTACTGGATATTATAGAACTCTACACCTAATAATTACATCATGAAAGTGAATTTCAATATCCACCTCCTGCCATACACCAAAATTTACTTAAAATGGATTATACTAAAATAGTAAATCTAGAAATGTTAAATTTCTAGAAAAATGTTAGGATTATAATGTTAGATTAGATCAAGATTTCTCAGATCAGAAAGTGAATCTTAGGTGAGGAAAACTTTGAAATATTTCTGACATGAGAATAAACCTGAATAGATATTTCATGTTGTTAGATAATATGAAACATCCTGAAGATTCGTTGGTTATGTAAAATAAATACATTTCTTCAATGGATAGCATCTTTCTCCTCTTTTTATGCATTTGATGTGCAGAAATTTTAATTTCATTTATTAATCTTTATATTAATGTTTTTGTTGTAAATATGTTGTAAGTATGGCTACTTTAAAGATTTTCTACATAATATTTTAGTCTGATAAAATAATACCAGAAATGTCCAGGATACAGTAAAATATCATTCATCATATCAAAAAGAAAATGCCAGTATCAAGATGACACAGTTGTTGGAATCATCTGATTAGGATTTTAACGTATCAGTCATAAATGTGCTTCAATGAGCAAATGCACACATGCTTCAACTAAATGAAAAAATAGAAAAGCTCCACAAAGAAATAGAGGATATAAAGAAGAACTCAGTGGAATTTTTAGCACTGAAAAATACATTGCCAAAATGAAAAGCTCACTGGATGTGCTTAACAAAAGAAGAAAAGACAGAGGAAGGAATCAGTGAACCGTGAGATAGAACAACAAAAATTAACCAATCTGAGCAACAGAGAAGAAATATATTGAAAATAATAATCAACTGAGTTTAGGGATATCTCCAAATGTTGACACATGTTAGAGAGGGAAATGATCCAACATTTGTGTCATTGAAGTTCCAGAAAAAGAGAAATAGAATGAGGCTAAAAAAAAAAGTATTCAAAGAAACAATGGATAAAAAATACTCAAATTTGCCAAAAGGCATAAATCTAGAGATCCAAGAAACTGAATTAATCCCAAATAGGTTAAATCCAAAGAATGTTAGGTGAAGACACATCATAATCAAACTCTTAAAAAACTGAAGAAAATTTCTTGAGAGTAGCAAAGAAACATGTCGCCTTGCCTATAAAAAAGAAAACAAGTTGGATAACAATGGATTCTCATCCAAACCACGGAGGCAAGAAGTAAGTGGCACAGCATTTTTTAATGCTGAACAGAAAGAATAGTCAACCCAGAATTCTATACCCAATGAGTGTATCTTTTAAGAATAAAGGAGAAATCCATTCTCGTGCGAAGAAGAACAAAGAGAATTTGTCACTAACAGATGTCCCCTAAAAGAATGGCTAATGGAATTTCTTGAAATAGAAAATAAGAGAAGAATTTTTTAACGAAAGAAAGGAAGAAAAAAAACACAAAAAGTGAAAATGTGGGTAAGTAAAGTGGACTTTCCTTTGCCTTTTGAGTTTTCTAAATTACTTATAATGGTTGAAGCAAAAAAATCATAATGCTACTTGATGTAATTATTAAACTAATTAAAGGAACTATTTAGGGCAATTATATTAAAATCAAGGAAGAGTAAGGTGAAATAAGGTTTCTACATTTCATTCAAACTGGTAAAATGTGAAATATGATAAATTATGTATTTGTAATACTGGAGGAATCACTAAAAAGGCCACAAAGAGTGATGTGCCTCAAAAACACCATAGATACAGCAAAATCAAATTCTAAAATATGTTGAGATAACCCATATGAAGGCAGGAAAAAGAAAACAAGATATTATAAAGGAACAAACAAACAGGAAACACAATTTAAAATGGAATCATTACATCTTAAATATTAATAATTACTTTCAATGTAAATTGCTGGAATGTACCAGTGAAAAAAACAGAAGTTAGCAGAGAGGATTAAAAAAATAAAGCATGACCCAGCTACAATGTGTCTCCAAGAAAGTCACTTGAAATAGGATGATATTGTTACACTGGCACGAATGTTCATGTAATCACCAAGAACTGGACACAACCAAAATATCCCTCAACAAATGAATGGCTAACGAAACTATGGAACACCCAAGCCATGATATCAGCAGTAGGAAAGAACAAACTATTAATGCAGCAGCAGTTAAATGTGTCAATGGCATTGTGCTGAGTGAAAAAAAAAAAAAAAAAAGCCAATGTCAAAAAGTGTTATTATAGTTTGTGTTTAAACTAGGAGGTTTACTTCTGACTGTAGTAAGATGCCAGCATTTATATTCACTCATCCCTCCAAGGTCAACAAAATTTTTCTAGGATTCTGTGAGACCAGGATCATCCCCAAAGCATATATAATAGACTCAGCTGAGATAACCTTCCTGAACTCCCTTGGGCTTTCCCCGAAGAGGAAGTCATGCCAACAGGTGTTTGTGCAGAGCACCCTTCTTTACTAGGTAGCTTAGACCCCTGAACTAAATAGAAATGCCTAAGCTTTATTTTTCTTCAGGGCGTATAGTTTCAGGGAGGGTGTGGAAGCACTGTATAGTTTCAGGGTGGGGGTGGAAGTGGGGAGGATAAAGCACACGGCCACTGTCTACCTCTGGAATACAGGCCACTCATGACAACTGATGGACAGGGTCTATGGAAACAATTTGTATTTCTATTGAAATAGAAACTAAGATTTTGAACTTCTTAGACATGATGTGGTCACATTTTTAAAAGTTGAATTGGATGTTTATTAAAGGAGGATAATGGCTTCCAGCTTCATCCATGTCCCTGCAAAGGACATGACCGCATTCTTTTTTATGGTTGCATAGTATTCCCTGGGGGAGAACATTAGGGAAAACAGCTAATGCATGCTGGGCTTAATACCTAGATGATGGGTTGATAGGTGCAGCAAACCACCATGGCACACGTTTATCTATGTAATAAGCATGCACATTCTGCACATGTACCCTGGAACTTAAAAAATATAAATAAAATAATTTTTTCAAAAGATCTTTTTCCATAAAACTACATCTGATGTAAGTATAGACTTTTCCAATTTACATAGCATTTTTACATGAAATTTTACCATCGATATTAAAGAGTACCTGGTATTCTGTTTTCACTGCACAAGGAAACTGATTCAAGATGGTAAGTGGCTTCTCATGGTCAAATGCTGAGAAGGCCCAGAGCAAGGTGGAGGGCTTGGACTTTCAGGTGATATTCTTTACACCTCAACACGCTGTCCACCCCGTGCTTTGAGACTCATTCTCCACCTGGCCCTGGCAGAACCGCCTTGAGCAGGTGCAGGGAGGAACTAAACAGAGGCTGTAATGCTGCAACAAAGGTGTAAAGTAATGTGTCCTCATCTGTCCTGTGTACTATTCTCTGACTAGTCCTGCGATGCAGATATTTTACTGTATTCCCATTGAGCTACAGAGGTGGTGACTATTAAAATTCAGATCCTGTGATTCAGGGGTTCATGAATCTGGGGTCACTAACCTGCCTTGTCTAGTAGTTCTGACAGGTCCTGATTTCTTGGGGAGTTCACCCACGGGAGAGTCAGTCTTAGCCTGTTTCACATGATAATCGCTCTTCTTCATTTTATTCTTATGTTCAACAGTCTCCATGTCTTTTTTCATGTTTTCCCTTCTAAGCCATCCATCTCATGTGTGTCTGTGTCTCTTTTCTGAATGTTTTCCACAATATTTGATTAAACATCCAGTGTTGACCCATGCATATGAAATAGTCGAAGTCAAACCAACATTGAGTGTTACCAATTAATTGATTCATTTGATGTAAAGCATTCATTTAAATGCCTCAAATGTGCTAGCATCTGTGCTGGGGGACAGGCAAAGACAAGTAAGGGACTGTTTTTGTCTTAAAGACCACACTATCTAGGAGACAGATACGTAAAGACATATGTGATTCCCTGTGATAATGAAAACAAAAAAAAAAAGCTGCAATACGTGGAAGGTACCGGGATACTGCAGACGTGCATGTTGTCAGCTCTGCCGGGAGGACAAGAGTGGAGCTGGGTCTTCAAGAATAGTGAGGGTTTTCAAACTGGGGAGGTGAGGAGAAGTAAGAAATAAAAGCATTTAGCTGCACAGAAGTGTGAGATGTGGAACAGCAGGGAATAGATAGGACTGCAAAAAGAGCATCGTTGTTAAAAATTGCTTAAAAGGCAAAATGTCCAACAATGAGAGAATTGCTGAATAAATTGAAAGTTATTCACTTGATTCAGGCACTTTAGTGTTATTGTGAAGACTCTAATCAGAAATTTCATGGAAACATTGCTTATGAAATTGTGTGGACATTAAAATTCAAAGTAACATTACATGAGGTATGCAGCATCAGAGATTCCTGTAAGGCAGCCGTGCTGGGGTGGAGGGATGTGGGTGACGGTCTGGGATTCCTGTTGCATGTTGCATCCTTTTACAACATGCTATCTGTCCCCTGTGCAGGCATCACCACGGTGCTGACCATGACCACCCTGAGCACCATCGCCAGGAATTCCTTGCCACGCGTGTCCTACGTGACCGCCATGGACCTCTTTGTGACCGTGTGCTTCCTGTTTGTCTTCGCCGCACTGATGGAGTATGCCACCCTCAACTACTATTCCAGCTGTAGAAAACCAACCACCACGAAGAAGACGACATCGGTGAGCTGCAGTAGCAAAGGTTCTCTGGGAGGTAATGGGGACGCTGTTTGAGAGGAGTGTGTGCCTAAATGCAGTTGTATTCCTAAGGATCCTATAAAGCATGATGTACATACCCAATTCAACAAGACTTTTCCAAACCAGACGGGATTCTGAAGATGTGAATGTGACTCTAAGAGCTCTCTTGTGTCACTCACCGGTGATGTGGTTTGGTTTAGTCATACCCTAAAGGTTGCTCTTAAGAGTGATTTTGGATGCAAATGTTCATGACAGTTTCCTAGTTATTTTTCTTCTTTTCTTGTAGTTACTACATTCAGATTCCTCAAGATGGATTCCTGAGCGAATAAGCCTACAAGCCCCCTCCGTATGTATAGCATTGCCAGTGTCAGTATTTCTGAGAACTTTCACTAAACTAACATTGCATTTGAAAGGTAGATTGCTGTTGATGCATGCGTGTATTGAAGACCAAGAAGTGGTGCACATGCTGGCTTCAAAAATGTGTTTAGTATTAGGTTAAAAATCCAACTCTGACAATTTGGAAATTAGAGGAGAAAAGTAATCATCATCCTTCTACATGGGGATTAGTGTATGGCATATATAGTTCTTTTTTAGCCATTCAAATAATATATGTTCATGCATTTTAGCAAAACTGAATTATGATCTTTATATTGTTTTATAGCCTCTTTGATAACTCAAAAATAGGTACTTACATGTACTTAAGTTTTGTGCCACAAATATTATTTTATAGGATCATTGTAATGATCATATCCTACGTTCATGATTGATGCACAGGCAGTCTTGGCAGGACACTGACTGGGCTTATCCACATTTTTCATTGCATTTACGTTCTTATCATTACCAGTTTGTATTTACCTGTGACTATTTGCTTGGTTATAAGTTCCTAGGAGCAGAACGTTCGGGCAGAGGGGTTGCATGGTCTTTGGTCTTTGCCAAATGGTGCTGCACCAGCTCCATCAGCAATGCCAGACACCTCGTCCCGAACTTTCCATGCATTCAGTTTGATAGTCAAGCAGGAAGATGAGCTCTGCACACTTTTCTCACTGGCATTTATTTGACTTTTGACAATATTGTCACTTGTTTATTTTTGATTTGCATTTCTATTTTCGCGAATTGCTTTTGAATTTAACTTTTATTAGTATTTTAAAGTAGAAATCTGACAGTGATGTGTCTGCTACATATTATATAAGTTGTATTTTATAAAATATATAATTTAGATAGTCACATATAGAATATATTCATGATATTGTTTGTCATGTAGTTTTTATTTCAACTTGAATTGGCAACATTGCCACTATCCTATTTTGTGCCTTTTTCTGTGTGTGTGATTTTGTTTCATGTGGTCAAATCTGTCACTGTTTTCTTTTGTAGTTTCTGCTTCTTGTGTTCTGCTTTGGAAGGTCCTTCCTACCCTCAAAATGACGACCCCCCTCACTTTCTTTTGAGCACTATGCTTGACATTATGTTCTCTGTGCTTTCGTGTATCAACTCACTTTATTCTCATAACAAACCTTTCTACAAATCAGAAAACTGAAGTGTGGATAAATTAAGCCCTGTAAATATTGACCAAGGTTTGACAATTTAAAAACAAATTTGTTACATTTAACTACTAACAAGCCTGAATTTCTTTTGGCTAGAGGTAAGAATGTAGCTTTATTGAAAAATCCGAGAAATATATTTTTAAATTAATGATGTGAACTACAACTTTTATCATATAACAACTTTTATTTACAATCATGACTTTTATTCCTTTTATACATATGTATACTAATTGCAATTTACTAATTACATCAAATGTTTCAAACCCACCCATAAGCCGCAGGTGGTTTGCTACTTGCTAATTCAGACCTCATGTGCAGCGCACTTCCAGCCCGTTGTCAGGAGACCACACAGTTATCTGCACTCTGCAAGTGTGGATCACGATAGTTCTTCCAAAAAGTTTGTGGGCAAATCACTGTTACAGCTGTGGGAAGCCACAGCGAACATACAGATTTTGCCAGCAAATGCTTCCAAATGGCGTGGGACCAAAACAGAGGGGAGAGGGGAAGGGTGCAATCATCACACATAGCCAGGACCTGGGTGTTGAAAGGAGGAAATATTGACATCTTTAGTACAGAAGTGATGTTGCCAAAAAAAGAAAAAATCCTTTAACACACAGAGAAAAAAATATCACAAAATGAACAGAAAAAAATTTTTTAAAGAAAGAAAAAGTTGGAAAGTTTAATGACCTTAAAGAAAGTACAAAGAAAAATAATTCACAGACAGAAAGGGTGCCAGGCCTGGTGAGAAGACACAACCAGAGACCTGCAGCAAGAATAATGCTAAGCCAAAGAGAAAGGAAGTCTGTCCTCTGCTGAGTGAGACTATCATCTTCACAACTGTATTCTGAAAGGTCAGTCTGCAAGCCGTATGCTAGTGAAGGAGCCTCCGTCACCAACACGAAGCAGCAGTGATGGGGGACAGGGGCAGGCTCCGTGAACAGTCACGTGTGGCTTGGGGTGAGCCGTTCCAGTTGCTCAGTTCCCCTTCCCTAACGTGTCAAATGCAAGGCTGAGGAACTCCACGTGTGCCCAGGAAGCACGGGGCTCCGTGATACTCACAGGGCTGTGCTACACACACAGACAAAAGAGGAGGGAGTCGGGGACCCAGCTAGGCCAAGGAGGACTTGGGGGAGTTGTGAATTAAAATCTCTATCTTGGACATCGTTTGAAATTTTCATGACTAATGAGACGGAGGCAAGTAAAGAAGTTCTTAAGCTATTTAGGGCTCTTAACATCTTACATTTTGCTTCAACCTTATAAAATGGAATTTGTTTCATTTCAAAGCAGTGAACTATGAAGACATAATAAGAACCATTTTTAATATTGTAAATATGATCTCTAGGTGTTTTTGGTTCCCTAAATGAAGTGAAATGGAGGTTTCTCTTCTCCAGAAACCATCCTGCTGCCTCCAAGGGTTGCCCTTTAGATCTCTGGTGAGCCATCCCCACATCAGCAGAGCCTTCTGCCTCCCAGTCTGAGCCAGAATCTTGCTGTGGGGCTGCCCTGCCTTGCAATGACCAGGCTTCTCCTCTGTCTCCGGTAGCCCCCAGTCCCATCCACACAGCAAGAGACTACACAGAGGAATAGGATTGAAGCAATGCGTGGATGAATGTCTGGCTGATCACTGTCAAAGCACACATGTAGGAAACTTTTATTGCAATTGTTTGTTAATAAAGGCAGATGTTTCCACGGGAGCTTGTCAAAAAGAGGCAGATCCCTTCAATGCAGTGGGGTAGAGGCAGGGAACTGCTATGTTTTAGCAAACCCCTGGTGATGTTTACACCCACTCGGGACAAAGAACATTAACCTAGAAGAGACGTGTCCACATGAGGCCCATAGAGACAGCGGGACTTTTATTTCTGCCTGTTCATCAGGATTGCGGATGAGGAGGAGGGCGGGCAGCCGCACCATGAGGCCCCACCGGTAGCAGAGGGAGGTGGCCACATGTGAGGATCAAGCAACGCCCTGTGAACGTGTGGTCTAGGCCATCCTGCTTTAGGTCTGTCCTCACACACAGATGCTTCCCATGGACAAGAGCGCACCAAAGGCTGCAAGAACCGACTCTGAGTGACTGACCGACACTTTCACCTGTCTCCAGTTTATGACCCCACGATTATGAGCATGTCCAATCAAACTGAGGCCCAAAAGCAGGAGGGAAGCAGTGCCATGTCTTCGTGTAATCGTATTTTTGGGTGAAAGTATAAGAGGTTGTCACGATGCTTTCTAATGAATTCCGAATGGCCTCTGTCCCAGCAGTGTGCCACACCCAGGCAAAGGCCCTTGCCAGGAAGCCCACTGAGAAGGGTTCCCTCTCCACCTCCTCCTTGGCATCAGCCTCCACGGCTGCCAGTGGCATATGCCCATCTCCGATCCACCATCACAGATAAACCAAAGCAGACAGGCAAACATGCTGTTTAGTTCTCTTCCATTATTCAGTCCAGTTTAGAAACGGATCCCCTTAACGGAATTCAACGTAGTGCACACTTCATAGTTTTTTAGAAGAGCTCAGCCTCTGTCTGAAAAATTGACAAGTCTATTTGCAGCCATGTCTCAGGGTTAGGAATGATTCTTCTCATTGAGGAGTGAAGAGTATGTTGTTCTCTCTCCTTTATCTGCCCCATTTGGACTTTTCCATGTCAGGAGAAGGGCTTGGGAGGTAGAAAAGAAAGCATTGTAGGTGGGCACGTTTGTGGTTATGCTTCTTAAGATGGTAAGCAGTATCCAGCCCCTCACACTGAAAGCCCACTTTCACCAGAATCACATGGGACATGAAGATCCTCTCATCATTCCTGTACGTCATACCTTTTACTGTCCACTAATTGGAAAAAAAGTAACCTATTTGTCCCTCCCCACTTCAATATACGTACTGTTTCACATTTAAGGGATAAATATATATAATACGTCCATACTTACTACAAATCCACAGAAAAGTAGGCAGAATAGGGACTTCAAATGACTAATACACATTTTAAAATATGCTTAACCTTCTTCATTAATAATCCGGGAAACACAAGATTTGAAACTGCAATGCAATTTTCCTTACATTAGAATTGAAGACGGGGGTCTCCTCTCTCGGCTTTTGAGCCCCCCTCCCTCTGTCTCTGTACAGGAAAGCTTCTTCCTTTCTTCCTTCTTGCCTATTAAACTCTCTGCTCCTTAAAACCAAAAAAAAAAAAAAAGGGACCGAGTCTCTCCTGCATTGGGGGAAGTGTGAGGGATGGGCAGGCCCACTCATCCTCTTTATCTATAGGAGACAGATGTGATATGAACCGATTGCTTCACACACCTCAGGGTGTTTTTATTGCATTTTACGATGGTTGTTGTGTCATTCTTGTTGCCTGCAGAACTATTCCCTCCTGGACATGAGGCCACCACCACCTGCGATGACCACGTTAAACAATTCCGTTTACTGGCAGGAATTTGAAGATACCTGTGTCTATGAGTGTCTGGATGGCAAAGACTGTCAGAGCTTCTTCTGCTGCTACGAAGAATGTAAATCAGGATCCTGGAGAAAAGGGCGTATTCACATAGACATCTTGGAGCTGGACTCGTACTCCCGGGTCTTTTTCCCCACGTCCTTCCTGCTCTTTAACCTGGTCTACTGGGTTGGCTACCTGTATCTCTAAGCGTCGCTCATGGTGAAGAGTGGAGAGCATTTGGTACACACTCGGCCTTCCGTCGCCCCCAGACCAGTAGTGAGCAATCGGGAGTAGCAAGGAAGGACACTGCTCAGTGTATCTTGTTATAAATGACCTTTCAGCAACACAGGAAGCACCCGGCAAAGGTTTCTATTATGTATTTTACACACACACACACACACACACACGCTAATTGAGTTTTAAAGTAATATTCTTGCTGATCCCTACTGAATTGTAGCTTGGTCTTGTTTCTGAATGGTTTATGGATATTGGAAGCAGCTGCTGATTACCCTTGCCAAGAAATCTGTAAAACGTGCAAGTGAATGTCTGAGATGCTCTCTCAGGCCCCTAGTCCTTCTGTATCTCCCCTTCGCAGCCCTGGGTGGAGTAGCACTCACGAGTGTTGAATCACCCCTGGCCGAGACCCACTCCTGCTGGCTCAGCCTGGGCTCTCTGTGCTCCAGTGTGAACAGCAGCGGGTTCCAACCCCAGTCTCCTTTCTCTGTGGCCTCTCTGGTTCCAGCACCATTGCCGTTAGCTGGCACCCCTTTACCTAATAACCTCGTTCTAGGCCTGGGGAGAGTACACTCGCATTGTCCACGGTTTCCATTGGAGGCGAAAATAAGATTTTCAAAATGCTCATGTTGTTGGGGTCAAAGATGATTATCTCTGAACATCAGAAGGTTATTACTTTAATCCAACTTACTGAGAGTCAACAATATTTGAACCTTGGGTTCTTGGACTAGTTCAACAACATTTCACCTTAAGAGCTATTTTTAACTAGACTGAGGCTCAACCCAAGTATGTGTCCAGCTTATGTTACATTATTATAGGTTCAGTAATTGTCTTCATTTTGCAAAGAAAGGTGTACAGTGAACACAACCTGTTATCTTGAAGATACACGCCAGAGTGTGAAAGACATAGATACAATTTTATTTTTATTTTTATTTTTTTGAGACAGAGTCACGCTCTGTCACCTGGCCAGGCTGGAGTGCAGTGGCACCATCTTGGCTCACTACAACCTCCACCTCCCATGTGCAAGCGATTCTCCTGCCTCAGCTTCCAGAGTAGTTGGGACTACAGGTGTGCACTACCACACCCAGCTAATTTTTTTTTTTTTTTTTTTTTTTTTTAGTAGAGACGGGGTGGTTTCACCATTTTGGCCTGGCTGGTCTCGAACTCCTGACCTCAGGTGATCTGCCCGCCTCAGCCTCCCAAAGTGCTAGGATTACACACATGAGCCACCATGCCTGGCCAAAATTAAAAAAAAAAAAAAAAATTAGTGAATATTAATTTTCAACTCAAACCAACTTTAGATGCAAAAAAAATGGGCAATGGTGATCATCAAGTACATATTTTGATGAACAAGATTATTTTATACTTTGAAATATGGATACATAGCAAAATCCCAAAGAAAAAATATCCCCCCAATCAATACTCTTTTGATATTTTTATAACACAAAACCAACTTGCTTCTTGCTGTTAGTTCTTTGTTATAACTGGACGCCAGTGTGAACTGCAGAAGACTTTGTTGAAACTTCTCCTCACCAATAGGCAAAACACAAGTCCTATCAGTTAGTTAATAATGCTTTGGCGTTATTACAATTCCGAACCAGAATCTCTGCGCCTCTCATCTTTCTCACACAGAAAACTGAATCCATTTCACCTAGAAACCATGATTTTAAAGATTATCGATTGTGCATACCAAAATTACTCAGAAAAATAAAATATTTTGCAGAGAAAGTATAGAAAAGTATCAATTTCACACAATTTCCTGGATGTATACCAGACACAGAAGAGGATGGGAGCGGAAGAGACCAGAAAAAGTGAAATTAGATTCATCTGCTTATTCCTATTAAGATTGTTGCATATTAAATGGATGCAAAGATATCGATATATGATGACCCAATTTCCAAAGATGGAGTCTATACAGCGTGAGACATTCAAGCCCATTGTTTCTCTCTGCCTTTCGGGTTGGTAGTTACTACACAAGCCACAAGCCAATTGGCTTCAATTTAGCGAATTCAGTTTAAAAATCCAAGAATATGTGTGGAGAAACAGGTTGACAATACTGTCTTACATGAAATGTCTCCTCCATTGGACAGTTTCACTCTCTGGTACTCTAGTTCTGTCTCTTGGGCATAAGCAGCCCCCAGCCTTGGCAGAGGTAGTCTGCAGGGACCCTGACCCTGACCAAAGGAATTCAAGTCACACCACGGCACTGAGTGCCAAGGGAAGGTGGCCCCAGGGCAGTCCTAAGACACAATGTCCAACCTTATGAATGGGTAATTTCTAACAAGTTGAAGAACTGCAACCTGCTACATTGTAAAAGAAGTTCTGGAGAGAACTGAATTTTCTAGAAAAATTCTTACTGGGAGGAAAATAACCTAAAACAACTTTTTATAACATGGATTTGTTCGATTTTACCTTAAAAGAATTTTACTGATGCCTTGTGTTTCAAAACCACTCAATATTTGGATATTGTTAGCAATCCTCCTGAAATTTTACACGTAGGATAAATACACCAATAACCTCAGTTTTCTGAATCCAGCCATTCTCTTCTTCCCAACCCCAGCAGCCCTCCTGATCAAAACAGATGAGTTCAGCACTCCTTTTCTAGGAAGGAGAACCTTCAGCTCAAGAAAGTCCAAAGGATTTCACTAACTGAGCATCACAGTGTGGATTCCTGCATATATAGCAGGCTTCCCACTAGGGGGTCTGAATGAAAAGAGCTAAAGCACCCCCTAAGAGCAGGTCCATGCCGGGTTCTCCACAGGCTTGCGTAATTCAAGTTCTGTGTATCAGTCTCAGCTCCTGAGATGAGCCTTTTCAGTCCACAGTGAGGGAGAGATGCGTGTGCCTTGGTGAGGTGCAGAGCTTAGGGGCTTTTAAATCATGTACGTGTTTACCGTCTAGAGGAAGGAGAGTGGGAGGGGGACAGTGGGAGGGAAGTACACTTTCTTTCATTAAAGACTGTCCTTTGCCAGGACGCCTGATCAGGAGGGACGTGATTGCACGGGGTATAAGGCTGTTCTGCACGGCTAAGCCCCAGCTTGCTCTGCATGTAGAACTGGGAAATATTTGGGGTGGAAGTCTGAGTGATCTGCATCCCAAAGGTGCTACTGTGTTCCTCACTTTCAGAAATACTCTAAGTTGAGGAGATGACAGTTCTGTATTTTGACATGGAATCCAAATTTCTGACCACTGTGGATCACGCTTAAAACTGTGACTGTCTGTCTTTTAAGCTGCATGCTGGGTGAGGGGGAAAGGAAAGAAAAGGCATTTCACATTAATGGAACTGGAGAAAAATGTCTCTTCAGAGTCTAGAAAGCTTCAGCTTCTGCAAAGTCCCAACGCCACCTACCAGAACAGAGCCTCCCTACATACCAGACAGAGAAGGACAAAGTTAGTACAATTTACTCTGGACCCAGCCAATACTGCCCCCAATTTACCCAAAATATGCCTTAAAATGAAACAGAAAGCTCAAATAATACACATCTTGTAAGATTTTCCATTTCCTGCAGTCAGCTATACACTTCATGCCAAGTTTTATTTATCTTTTATGAATGGATGGAAATAGGATTTCATTTCTCTATATGCCAGTCTCACCCTCAATTTTACATCAAATCAGTTAAGTACCAAGATTTTGCAGGTTCTGTGACTGAGAAAATGCTTGTCCTCAAGAGCAAAGCATTTGCACTCTACGTAAGGGAAACAGGGGCCAATCTAAAATGTCAGCAACACAGTCCTTCTGATGGGGTGAGTCTCTCTATAGAAGCTTCACACCAAATCATTTTACCTGCTGATCGCTTGCTGCAGTAAAAGGAAGTTGGCAGGCATGTTGCTTCGTTGTTCTGCAATAGAACCACACTCTGGAAGCAACAGGAGAGGGGCCAGTAACCCACTCTTTGCATTGACTCCAGCTCCCCACGACTAGGAAGCAATGGGCCACTCTATCTAAAGGGCTAGAACACGAAACAGACAAAACCTCTTCTTCCTTGATCATTTTTATCTCAGCTGCCAAAATGGAAATTTTCTGTGATTTCCTTTGAGACTTGAAGAATTATACCTGGTCTCCAACCATTATTCTTATCACTGTATCAGTTCAGTGCTCTCAAGGTACAAAGTGCTTTGAATTCACTCCATGATCTTGCAACTCTTTTCGAGTGCTTTTCCTGAGTGATTTTCAACTCGACACATAAGAAATTTCATCTGCAATTTCTGTTTAAAAAAAAAAAAGAATGGCTTGAGATCCACGTAATCTGATGTAAATATACATTGAAACGTTAAGTTCTATTTGTACTCAAACACTATCCACCTTAGACTTTAGAACACTATCATTTAACAGATACTCAGAAAGGTTGTGGAAATAAGGGGGAAAGAACCAGAGTATGAATACATTGGAAATGTTAATTTTACAATATTCTGCTGAACCCCCCTTCAAATTTCCCAAAATTGAGAAAGTATGTAATCTGTACCTATTTTTTCTCAAATTGGCCTGGAAGAAACATTCAGGTTCAGAGAGTTTAGCAGTGCCTCTGTGTTTGTGTTCTCTGTATAATCACATCAAAGAACCAACAAATAACTCTTCAGGATAAATGACACCCCCATCGCTGGTCCCTTGTTGACTTATCTTTTATTATAAAAATAGATCTCTATCGTTATGGGGAGAGAATGTGTATGTTTTGAGATGATCGGGTAAGAACTCAGCCATTCAGTATTTCTGGAAGAATAAAAACTTGACTTTCTTTTTCTTAATGTCTAATCGTTTTCAAGACTAGAGATTAGGGCATTTCCATTCCTCCTTTTAAAATTTCTACTGATTACAAGCTAGTGATTTCAGGATATCAGCTTGATCTAGTTGTATTAAGGCCAAAAGGGAGACGTTCTTTATAGTTACCTTTATTTATTTATTTACTTATTTATTTATTTATTTATTTTGAGACGAAGTTTTACTCTTGTTGCCCAGGCTGGAGTACAATGGTGTGATCTTGGTTCACTGCAACCTACACCTCCCGGGTTCAAGCAATTCTCCTGCCTCAGCTTCCCGAGTAGCTGGGATTACAGGTGCCCACCGCCACGTCCAGCTAATTTTTTATATTTTTAGTAGAGATGGGCTTTCACCATGTTGGCCAGGCTGGTCTCAAACTCCTGACCTTCAGGTGATTCACCCGCCTTGGCCTCCCAAAGTGCTGGGATTACAGGCGTGAGCCACCACACCCAGCCTATATTTACTTTTTAAATGCCACCTAGCTGAATAATACTTTGGGTTTTACTGTTGTCAATAAAATCCCTTATACCTTTTATTGCCCTGCTTACTTATAAAAGTCAAATTTTAGAGGAACTTAAATAAATCAGTGCTGAAAAACTAGTTGAACAATCAGTCACTGACAGGTTTTCAATGTTTTGAGTTAACCAAGCGGGCTTTTCAGATTAGGTTAAACAAGAGCATGAGCTAGAAAATAATTAGGCAGACAAAACATATGTTCACACACACACACCACTTCCAAAACAAACATGATCTGAGTGTAGCATTGAGGTTATTGAGGGGAACGTAAATTCCTTTGCTTGAACAATTGAGATAATCACCTACTTTCACCACTTCACTTTTCACATTTGTAAACACACACAGGGTTTTTCCAGCCCAGTGGGCAGGCTCCACAATGTGGGGACGATAATGGTTCCTGCTGGGAAGCCAGAGCCTCTGTGTCTACTGAGCAGTTTAAATTGAACAGGTTGGAAAGAACATGGATTGCCAATAATTAAATCCCCCAGACTGAGCAGGTAGCTGCTACATTTTTCTCTTCTCTTTTCTAGTTATTCAGGGTTCCTTCTTTGACTTTCATGAGAAAGGAACATTTACACTTCCCATGAGAGGCTTAGACCCCGATTTCTCCCAGTCGCCTCACTTACTGAAGTTCGATCCCAGTGAATGATGTGTATGTACCCAACACATCCAATTTGTATTTTCTTAAAGATGGGTTTCTTAGGTATCTAAGGATACATGAGTGAGCCCACAGCACAATTACTGCAGTCCCTGAGATGTCAGTCTTCTCAAAA
Source organism: Chlorocebus sabaeus (assembly GCF_047675955.1). Lineage (NCBI taxonomy): Eukaryota > Metazoa > Chordata > Mammalia > Primates > Cercopithecidae > Chlorocebus > Chlorocebus sabaeus. The sequence goes on along the minus strand of NC_132929.1, from coordinate 1,200,250 downwards.
TGACAGCATTGTCACTAAACACTTTTTAAAGAAGATTTGAAATTTCCATTTCTCATTGAACGTTTTTCCAATACATAGCAATGTGTAAAGTAGACTCCCAAATCTCCTTAGGAAAAAGAACCTGTGGACTCTGGAGCTAAGCTGTCACTCTAGGGACATGGTGATAATCAGGACTGATGCCAGTAAGTGGGAAGTTCATTATGGCAAGGCAGTGGGAAGGTGCCAGCATCCCCTTTCCACCCGAGACAGGCTGAGTTTTCACCCGGGAAGTCTGAAGCCTCCGGAAGGGCAGGTGGAATCGCTCCTGGCAAGGGCATGACTGTACACAGGCTGATTTTCCTTTTAGGTGGACTGGAGTTTCACAACTTGATTCATTAGCACACATGTGTGGGAACACGTGCCTGTGCCTGCCCATAGCACTTTCTTGGAACTCAAAGCTGCTTCCCTAATCTAAGGAGGTCTATTTGAAAGGACAGTGCTTGACTTTAAATTTATAAAAGATTATTGGAAACACCTTAAGTAGAAGTCTTAACCCACTGTCAGCTTCTAATTTTCAGGAGCAAATAATGAGTGCTTTGATTTGGTTAGGCTTTCTTACAATAGGTTTTTATAAAACACTATTTATATTTGTAATAGGAAGGATTTTCGATGTCAATTTTGTCAATGAGTGAAGACGCCGCCCCCCACCGCACAGAGCAGGGTACCTACTCCTCTACGCAGCCTTGGCAGACCCAGTCCACCCTCAGCCAGCCTGCCATGTACACTAGTCCACGCACCTCCAGGGTGGCCTTGGGAGCTACAGAGAGGAAAAAAAGAAAAAATGTTGCATTCTTAAGCAATTAAAGATTGCTTCCAATGTAATTAAAAAATAAGTAAAGTGGTAGAAGATGCGCATGACAACTTGCTCCCTCAAGTTCTAAGTTGTCAACAAATATGAAAGGTTTTTAGATGAAGTAAACGATGCTACATCCACCATCACCACCCTGGTTGTCCCCTTCCGTGTTTCTACTAGTACTCAGCTATTGATTCAACACAAAGGCTTAGAGCCTTTTCTGAACTATAACAAAATCAGAACTTACATTGTGGAAAAAGTGAAAAAGTTTCATTTGAGTTTAAACATTAAGTATACAGATCCTACTCCAAAATTTTGCTTGCCTAAAACATTTCCAGACCTGCTGTCTTCCCCAGCAGTTCTGCCTGCCCTGCCTCAATCAGAATTTGAAATTACTATTTAGAAGAACATTCCACTCAATTGTTGTTTGTTGATTGCTTTTTTTTTTTTTTTCATTTTTACTTCAGTCGGCTATTTTATTCCTTTTCGTAAAGATAACATTTGAATTGTCTAAGAACTATCTTTTTTCACTAAAATACACGCATCTTTGGAAACTGCAAATTTTGTGAGCTCAAAAAGACAATCCCTGTATGCTTCTTAACATCTAATTTGAGTCTAGGCTTTGGTTCCCTAACTTATCCTGGCATTTTTACTTTGAATAGACATAGGCACAGGCAAAATATATTCATGAAATGTACAGTGCTGACTATATGATCTCTGTTTAGAATAACTTTTATTAAAACATTCTAAAAGACACTGTCCATCATTCTTGACATTTGAAATGGCTAATTTTATGCTAGTGAACCAAGTTTACCTGCTAACACGTTTGTACAACTACACAATGTGTTTTCCTTTATGTGCAGCTCCTGTACTGAGCAAAAGGTTCGTCGTTTAGGAGTAAATTTTCTGTGAAAGCTTTAGGAAAGTAATTATTTTCAGGGATCAGACCTGTGTGTTTTTAGGAGCAAGAGGCCATCTTGTGTTTACATGCAGTGGTCTGTGTATTTGTGTCTGTACGTACAGTGGTAAAACTGAAAACAACTTATTAATAATGTGTGTCACTCTACCCATCACCCCAAATTTAGCTGAAACAAGTAGAAAGGAGCGCAGTTTTCTAGCGATAGCGTATTAGCTTACTAAGCCTCTGGTTAGGATAAAAAGGAGCAAGGGAGAGAGAGAGGACAGGGGGAGAGAGAAAGTGGCAATCTGTACGTTTCCTGACAAAGTGGGATCACGTTCTTGCCAAGAAAAGAAAAGAAAAATCCAGCTTCACTACCAGGAGTCCCTCTGGGGTCCACACAAGCCTGCCTCCTTTGGAGAGCCTTGGGCATCACTGCTGTGACCTGCATGCACACCTGGGCGACTCCTTGATCATTCCTGCATTCTGGTCAAGTCCATCGGATAAGCCAAAAGTAGTTTTCAAGATTTAGATGGCGAACAGCCATCCCCACCCTGGTCTAGGAAGTCGCATTCGCAGGTCACAGGAAGGCGTCACGTCCGGCTTGAAGCAGCCGGGTGCGGGCAAGGGCCTCTCTCTCCGTGAAGCCTGTGTGGGAAGTGAAACTGTCAGGGCTCCAGGGAGATGCCCCAGGCAGGAAGGGATGGACAGGGGCGCGCACTGCTCTCTGTTCCCATGGACTCCTTCCTGCCTGTGAAGCCATTGTCCAGATGGGAGGTAGGCCCAGAGATTCCAGAATCCCAGGGCATTCTGGAATCATCTTAGAGCACCGGTGTGGACGCGCTTGGCCCCGAGGGGGCCCCGGCTCCGGCCCCAGCAGGGTCCCCGCCCTCACCAAGTGGCCTCGGGCAGCCCCTGCGTCCCTGTCCCGCGAGGGACTGGAGGCCCTGGCTCCGGCGCCGAGGTCCCGCCGCCCTCCTCCCCTCCGCGGGGGACGTGGCTCCCGCGCTCCGTGCGGCTCGCGGTGTCCTAGTGAAATGAGGGCGCACCTGCGCCCACGTGCCTTGGCGACACGGGCGGCCCCGCGCCCCGCTTCGTGCGTCCCGTCCCCGCCGCGCCCTCCGCTGGGCCTCGTGGCTGGGCCGCCCTCTGTATTTGTATTTGGATTCCTACGTTTGTACTTCTAATACAAATAAACGCACATGTTGTCAGAAATCCCTGACCCAGGGGATGTCTCTGGGGTGCGTGGCGGGGCTGGGAGCCGGGATGGGGTCGGGGGCGCTGATGCCCGCAGGGGTGTGACCCCACTGCCCCTCTCAGATGCCCACCTCCGGGAGCCCGGCCCGGGAATTCCACAAAGGGGGGTGGAGGAGTGACTTTTCTTCGGCAGGAAGGGCACAAGCGGCTTTTCTAAGGGAAACGCCCTCCTCCAGTCTCGTAAAACTCCGTGAACAGAGACCCCCAACCCTTGGAGAGGCGGACACTGCTCCAGCCAAGCCAGGTGGCAGGTGCCAGCGTCCCGGCCGCACCTGCAGCTGCGGAGTGGATTAAATAAATGGTGGGGGGAAGGGTTCTGGGACCCGCCATTAGTTTATCTGGAAGCAGGACTGGACACCCTGGAGTCCTGACAGTGGCTCCTGAAGACGCCGCAGTCCCACGTTAAAGTAAGGGCAGGGCGGTCACAGACACATGGAAAATCCACGGGGGCCGCGACCACCACAGAAAGTACACATTAGAGAATTGTATGTACTGTCCTTTGGTCTATAGTTTTTTCTCTTGTTTTTTTAGACGGAGTCTCCCTTTGTCGCCCAGGCTGGAGTGCAATGGCCCAATCTCGGCTCACTGCAACCTCCGCCTCCCGGGTTCAAGCAATTCTCTGCCTCAGCCTCCCGAGTAGCTGGGATTACAGGCGCCCACCACCACGCCCGGCTAATTTTTGTATTTTTAGTAGAGAAGGGGTTTCACCATCTTGGCCAGGTTGCTCTTGAACTCCTGACCTCATGATCCACAAGCCTCGACCTCCCAAAGTGTTGGGATCACAGGGGTGAGCCACTGCGCCCAGCCAAAACATATATTAATAAAAACAAACAATTCAGGTCCCCTAGTTCACCCATGACTTCGACACAATCACCCCTCCGGGATGGGGGCGGCACTTACACAAGGGGGTGGGGGTGGGGGGACTAGGAGACACTCTTTGCAGCCTCTGACTGATTCTGTGGGAGCCCTAAGCCCTAAAAGAGGGTTTTCTGACATTGGGCCACTGGGAAGTATCTATACTGGTGCTCGCAGCAATTCCTTCTTATATTGCTTTAATCTGGGCTTGAACAACAGTGAACATTTTATGTTCATTCATTCCCTCCCCTTGCCAGAACTGCCACCTTTGCCCTGCTTTGGGACCAAAGCCGCAGGCCCCTCCAGAGGTACGTTAAACAACAGCTGACGCTTATTGAGGGCTGACCTAGTGCTAAGAACTTGGCACACACTGAATCATTCAGCCCTGAGAGCACCGTATAAAGGGGGTATTCGTGTTACCACAATTATATTAATGAGAAAATGGAGACTTGCCTGATATTCTAAACCTAGAAAAAAGCAGAAAACGGATTGAAACGTTAGAAATGTGACTTCAAACACCTCGAGACTCCTGTGCTGAGCTGCTACCCTCTGCCAGTGCGTGTCTCCAAAACCTTGGGACTGCTTGGAGAAAATTAATATGGCAGACATTCACTTTTTAGTTAATTTAAACCCACATTTTTTTGGCGGGGGGAAGATATCACTGTCAAAGTGATATCTTACAAATGTGCACAAATGGCACAATGAGGTCAGCTGTGTGTGTTCGGGACCTACAGAAATCAGCAAGCTACTTTCAAGGAAAAGTCTCACACAGAAGGCTCTCTGGCTGGGCTGCTTGATTTGTAGGTGAGGAATGGGGTGATCTCTTGCACAGAAGTAGAGCAGTGGAGACTGCAAATCATGCCAAGGGCCTGACTGTACTCATTGCCAGGTTGGAACTGAAACTGTGCCCCAAAGAGTTAAAGAAACCAGTAACTAACCAGGAAAACCAGAAATTCTTGAGCTTGCAGGGTGGCAGGTAAGAAAAGAAACAGCCTGCTGAAACGCTCATGAGATAAAACTTGCCGAAGTCCATTGGAACCAATATGGCCAACTAGAGTCTGCACAGAATGAGGCTGGCGACACAACAGCCTCATTCCATCAAATGTTCCATACTAACTCCCCCCAGATGTGCACATGTGACCCATGGAGTAACACGAAGAGATAACTGCCCATGTCCAGGGCCTTCCCAGACCTCCCCTTTCCTTCTACCAGTCACCTCCTAACCTCAGAAACCAGCCCCTGAAACGTTCCTATTAAAAGTACTGTCTTGAAGCCAGCACAGGGAGACAGATTTGAGCTTGACTTCCAAGGTACACTTTTCCAAGAACAGGACCATGCACCCATTACCTCAGGCCCTAAACAAGGTCACATCCACGCACAACCTGGAAGGAAGCACCTCAAGGTCTGTCCCCCAGGAGGTGCACTGAAGAGGTTGCAGGATCTGTAATATCTGCATTGCAAGAGCCTGGGGGCATGCATGGGAATTTATTTTAAGGGTGTTAGAACCAGGAAGGACCAACTTTAAAGCTGATGTGACTACATTTATATATAAAGGGATTAAACAGCACTGGAATCTTGAAAACTAAAGCAAACTATCGCAGGGACAGAAAACCAAACACCACATGTTCTCACTCATAGGTGGGAATTGAACAATGAGATCACTTGGACACAGGGTGGGCAACCTCACACACTGGGGCCTGTTGTGGGGTGGGTGGAGGCGGGAGGGATAGCATTAGGAGATACACCTCATGTAAATGACGAGTTAATGGGTGCAGCACACCAACATGGCACATGTATACATATGTAACAAACCTGCACGTTGTGCACATGTACCCTAGAACTTAAAGTATAACAAATTTGAAAAAAAGAAAACCTTTGTTTTCAAGATTATGATGAACTGTCTGTTCAGGTAAAGGGACTGCTGAAACCTGGATTTCCAGTTGCCTACAGCCAAAGAAAATGAGGTGCCAATCCCTCAGATGCACTGTAAGGGGGAAAGGCTAAGTCCGTGGAAAAGGGGGATGTCAGAGTGGGCTTCCCATGTGCAACTCATTTGAACATAGGTCGGGGACTCAGGAGTATCCCCCACCCCCACCTGGAGTCTGAGAAAGGCATTCACAGGCGAGTCCCAGCAACCACCAGAGCTCTGTAGCAGGTGATGCCACCATGGGAGGGGCCACCGTGAACCTGGGATCTGTGGTTCCAGCGGGAATCATCCAATCCGAGATTGCAGGGCCAGGCTGCATGACCTGACCTTCAATGACTATCATAAGCCCTAGGGACCGAGGAGAGCAGAGCGTGTTTACCCAGAGGCATGAGCGCTGTGGCTCTGACGTGGCCCCATTCCCTAGACACTAGCTATCTGCCCGGCTGCAGTTTCATTGCACTGAGCACTTTGCATCCTTGCTCTGGCAGTTAAGTGGTTCTTCCTCCTCAGAACAGGTAAGTATTCCAGGTATAAATTTGCCTTTTCTGTCCACACAGCACATGTATGTTTACAGAGGGTCTCTTCATTGCCATGGCAGACCGCGTAACATCACCAATGAAACCAAAATTTCAGGTGTTCTCCTAGATTTCTTAATGACCTAGAAAAACGTGCTTCTACTGGAGGTGAATGTTTAAATAGCAATGTACAATCCACACAAAAATACACCCACGACTCTCCAGTCAGTCAGTCATATTTTCTCATAGTCACGGCTGTAATCCACTCAGGACCAACAGAATGGAAATAAGAGGCCAAAACGTAAGTGTCAGAGGACATCCAGTGTTAACAAAGGGTGACTCATCAAAAAGAGAGCTGCCAAGGTTTCTGGACACTCACTTGAATCTGACCTGTCACACCCACCACCTTCAACCACGCCACACAAATTTGAATAAAGCGTAAGTGTCCTCACCATATATACCCAAAAAGGAGCAGAAAACCACTGCAGGCGGGTGAAGTAGCAAACATGGGTATCAGCAGCCAACTGCATACACCTGTTAAAAAGGTAAACCGAGGCACAAGAATTTTAGAATTTTAGAGTTTGAGTGGGTAGTGTTTCATGAATCAGACAACTTCGAACCAGAAGTGGTTTGGGAGCCCCACTCAGGAACCCAAGGGGGAGGCTTTTATGAGACCAACAGGGAGATAAAAGAAAGGAAATGTTTGATTAACTACAGTTACAAGGCTCTATCCAATTGGAAAGTTCCTAGTTATTTAATTATAAGTGAGTTTGATCCTTGTTAAAGTTTGAGCTTAAGTTTTTGTTTTGTTTTTTTTAAACATTTATTTTAGAAACAGGGTCTCACTCTGTCACCCAGACTGGAGTGCAGTGGCACCTTCTTAGCTCACTGCAGCCTCGAGCTCCTGGGCTCAAGCCATCCTTCTGCACCAGCCTCCTGAGTTGCTGGGGTTACAGGTGTGCACCTGTAAAATTAGCACAGCTGGCTGATTTTTTGTTTGTTTTTATGTTTATTTTCTTTTTTTTTTTTTTTAGACAGAGTCTTGCTCTGTCACCCAGCCTGGAGTGCAGTGGTGCGATCTCGGCTCACTGCAAGCTGCACCTCCCGGGTTCATGCCATTCTCTTGCCTCAGCCTCCCAAGTAGCTGGGACAACAAGCGCCCACCACCACGCCCAGCTAATTTTTTGTATTTTTAGTAGAGATGAGGTTTCACCGTGTTAGCCAGGATGGTCTCGATCTCCTGACCTCATGATCTGCCTGTCTTGGCCTGTTTTTATGTTCGTAGAGATGAGGTGTCTCTATGTTGCCCAGGTTGGTCTTGAGTTCCTGGCCTCCCAGCCTCAGCCTCCAAAACTGCTGGGATTACAGAGACGAACTGCCACACTTGGCCAGATTCCTTTTTTCTTTAACACAGAATTAGCCCAAGTTAAGTTTTCCTTGTGTTTCTGAAATCAAGCAGGGTTAGGGTCACGTATGAGGCTTGACCTAATTTGTCTGCTCAGGGATCCTTCAGGCCTGGTTTTCATTTTATTTTCCTTCAACACACCAAGCCCAAGAAGAAGCAGTATTAGGCATTTTTAAAGCAAAATGCAAAAGTGTTCAAATTACTTGGTGATATAAAGTTAAATTTTAAAAGAGTTTAACTCTGGCAGAGCGGTGGCTCACGCCTGTAATCCCAGCACTTTGGGAGGCTGAGGCAGGCAGATCACGAGGTCAGGAGTTCAAGACCAGCCTGAGCAACATGATGAAACCTCGACTCTACCAAAAATGCAAAAATTAGCCAGGCGTGGTGGTGCGTACCTCTAATCCCAGCTACTCAGGAGGCTGAGATGGGAGAATAGCTTGAACCCAAGAGGCAGAGGTTGCAATGAGCCGAGATCAAGCTACTGCACTCCAGCCTGGGTGACAGAGCAAGACACTGTCTCAAAAATAAAAATAAAAATAAAAGCTTTACTCCTACACATTGTTTTTTCCAAAGGGGAAAAATAATTGAATAGACCAAACGAGATAGAAAATTCAAACCTGAGGGTAATAATTTTTCCATAAAAGAAAAGCCCTTTTAAAAACAAAGTTTTTTTTTTTCTTTTAACTCATCTGTATTTGTTACAACTTTAAGCAGAATGTGACTCCAGCACTACATTTCCATCCACAAGACTTGAGTTATTTTTGAACAGCTTTATGATATGCTTAGGTAGGCTTATAACTTTGCTCCTCCAAACAATACTTTTTCTTTGGAAAACAAGCCCTGTGGAGAGTTCCTTCTATCAAGTTGCTTCAGTTTAACCTATTTCTAGAGGACTAGTACATGCAAAATTGGCAACTACAGGGGATGAAAAGTTCAAAAAGTAGATCCTACAAGATGTAACAAATACTTTTCTAAACATCCAGGTATATATAGCTCGAGAACACTTCGATAACAAGATTTGGTCTACTTAGAAATCCGGCTTGAGAGCTAAACACTTTAGAACACAGTTATCATGTTACATACATCTTACCACACACGTTACCCCAATCTGTTAAAATAAACCAATGTGAAACTAAAAAAGCATTACTAGCTCTGCTTTAATGCCTAAGGTACCACAGCATCACTTAGAAATAGACAGAAATCTTATCTTCCCCTTAAAGTAGTTGCTGTCATGCCATACAGACTTTTTAATATTAACAAAAATAAAGAAAAACATCCTTGAAAATATATTATCAGAAGAATTGTAGAGTATTGAACAGGTAAGTCATCCCCTCAGCCGGAGGTTAGTCTACTTCTTCCATGCGTGATGTGTCGTCATCTCCTTCGAGGGGCGGCATTTCTTCAGTTACAGCTGCACTGGTATCATCAGCAGTAGGATCATCTTCATCAATACCCAGACCAAGTTTGATCATCCTATAGATCCTGTTGGCATGTGTCTGGGGATCTTCCAGACTGAAGCCAGAAGACAGGAGTGCAGTTTCGTAAAGCAAGATGACCAGATCCTTCACAGACTTGTCGTTCTTATCAGCCTCTGCCTTTTGCCTTAAGGTCTCAATAATGGAATGGTCAGGGTTTATCTCCAGGTGTTTCTTTGCTGCCATGTAACCCATTGTTGAGTTGTCTCTTAGGGCTTGAGCTTTCATGATTCTCTCCATGTTTGCTGTCCAGCCGTATGTGCTTGTGACAATACAGCATGGAGATGTCACCAATCGGTTTGACACAACCACCTTTTCAACTTTTTTCTCCAGTATGTCTTTCATGATTTTGCAGAGGTTCTCAAACTTTGTTTTTTTCTCTTCCTGTTTCTTTTTCTCTTCTTCATCCTCTGGAAGTTCCAAGCCCTCTTTGGTGACTGACACTAATGTCTTCCCCTCAAATTCCTTTAGCTGTTGGACACAGTACTCATCAATGGGCTCGATCATATAGATCACTTCTAAGCCATGTTTCCGAAGACGTTCCACAAAGGCTGAGTTAGCTACCTGGTCCTTGGTCTCACCTGTGATGTAATAGATATGTTTCTGGTTTTCCTTCATTCTGGTGCAGTAGTCCTTGAGAGAAACCATCTCATCGCCAGAGGCAGATGTGTAGTACCTTAACAGCTCTGAAAGCTTCTTCCGATTTTGTGAGTCTTCATGTATTCCAAGCTTTATGTTTTTAGAGAACTGCTCATAGAACTTCTTGTAGTTCTCTTTATCTTCCGCCAGTTCAGTAAAGAGTTCTAAGCATTTTTTGACCAAATTCTTCCTGATAACTTTCAAAATTTTGCTTTGCTGCAACATCTCATGGGATATATTTAGAGGGAGATCCTCTGAGTCTACCACCCCTCTAATGAAGTTCAGATATTCAGGGATTAGCTCCTCACAGTTATCCATGATGAAAACTCTGCGTACATACAATTTGATGTTGTTCTTTTTCTTTCTGTTTTCAAACAGGTCAAAAGGAGCACGTCGTGGGACAAATAGAAGGGCTCTGAATTCCAACTGCCCTTCAACTGAAAAATGCTTCACTGCCAAGTGATCTTCCCAGTCATTGGTCAAGCTCTTGTAGAATTCTTTGTACTCCTCATTAGTAATATCGTCGCCATAAAAAAGGATGAGTTTGTGTCCTTTGTAGGGACATGGATGCAGCTGGAAACCATCATTCTCAGCAAACTATCACAAGAACAGAAAACCAAACACCGCATGTTCTCACTCATAGGCGGGAACTGAACAATGAGATCACTTGGACTCGGGAAGGGGAACATCACACACCGGGGCCTATCATGGGGAGGGGGGAGGGGGGAGGGATTGCACTGGGAGTTATACCTGATGTAAATGACGAGTTGATGGGTGCAGCACACCAACATGGCACAAGTATACATATGTAGCAAACCTGCACGTTGTGCACATGTACCCTACAACTTGAAGTTTAATAATAATAAATAAATTAAAAAAAAAAAAAAAAAAGTTTAAAAAACTAGTCATTTCCAATCCATTTTTTCCTTCCATTACACAGCCATTGTGCCTAATCTCTCATTTCCAAAATCTGGTTGCTGAAAAGCCTGATGCCTGCAGCTAAGGTTAGGTTCCTAAGCGCTTCTCAGAAGAGAGTCTGATTTGTTAGGCAGTCTGGCCTTGCATGCTGTACTGGCCGGGGTAGGCTGATACAACAGATAAACTCTGAACTCTCGGGGGTGGGGGGGGTTCACATACTCCAGTTTTCTCACCCCACAGTCTAGAACTTATCAGCAGACAGCCCAGGCCCACCCACTATGCAGAGACTCAGGTTGCCCTTTCTTTGCTGTGTCCAGCGGATGGGGAAGGGAGGACAAGAGGGTTCCTTGTGGAAGGAGCGTGTGGGCTGGGCCTGAAACGGTAACTTTTCTTCAGCCAGAACCCAGGAGGCTGTGGCCACGGTCACTCCCGGCTCACTGGAGGGGAGGCTGGAAAACGGCATCCCCAGGAAGAAGAGAACATGGATTTTGGTGAGCGAAGGCCCCTGCCATGTAGGTGCACAGAATTCAAGGGTGAACCTCTGCAATTCAAATGTCAGAAGGGAGTATCAGAAATCCCTGTAGGTCATACGCACACTGCCTGGTCTCTGGGGGACCCGCAGCATCTCAGTGCCTGACACTGGAAATGCAGACTGGGCCCATCCAGATGCTCTGAAGTCAACTGACATTTGCAGACACAATAAAATGTGAGAGGCACTGCTTGTGCCAATTTAAAGTTGTCTTCAAATAGTTTAGTCTTAGAGTAACTTTCAAGGTCAGTGGAAATAAAAAGACTCCAATTTGAATAAAATTTGCCAGACATTTCCATGCATGTCACCTCAAATTTAACAGTGATTAAAATAATGATTTCATAGCACGATGACGCATGTCAAATTCAGATCCCCTGGTTCCTGTACACATCTCAAGTTCCAAGTCCTAAGAACGATCTTGAAAATTCTGTAAGCACACAAGGAATACGTAAACCTCGGAAGGCATATAAGACAGCCCAGTTTACAGAGAGTTGAGGCGGTTTGAGATGAAATTCAGATCACACTCAGCACTTGCATCACCTACACCAATACATTAGGAAGCCCAGGCAGTAACTGTTACATTGACGACTGACTGGGTGAAAGTCCAGGGTTACTAAGGGACCGGAGCACCTGTGAGTGTGGGCCTAATCTGATTTTCATTCACAGACCAAGCTCTGTTAAGCAGCATTGCCAGGATTGAGGATCTGCATTATTTCTCGAGGGAAAACTTTTCCATCTGTCAAACAACGAGCTCGCTGATGAAATCACTGCCACTGGATCCACAAGATACAGAACATCATGTGCTCCACACGAGAGGCACGGGGAAAAATTATCCCAGAAGGTAAGAGAAAGGTGTTCTGGAACTTCAAATACCTTCCCCAAAGCAGGTTGCTTTTTGCCTTGTTTCTAAATTATCCACCACACATATTCTCTAGAAAAAAAATACAATTCCATACCTTGGGTATTGTAATTCCCCCTTAATAACAAATGTGATAGGGCCAGGCGCCGTGGCTCACACCTGTAATCCCAGCACTTTGGGAGGCCGAGGCAGGCGGATCACGAGGTCAGGAGATCGAGACCATCCTGGCTAACACGGTGAAACCCTGTCTCTACTAAAAATACAAAAAATTAGCCAGGCAAGGTGGTGGGCGCCTGTAGTCCCAGCTACTCGGGAGGCTGAGGCAGGAGAACCCGGGAGGCGGAGCTTGCAGTGAGCCGAGATTGCACCACTGCACTCCAGCCTGGGTGACAGAGCAAGACTTTGTCTCAGAATAAAAAAGGGGGGGGGGGTAAAAAAACACAAATGTGATAGAGAGAAGTCCCACAGCCAGAGTACAAGTAGGTGCAACAGATAATAAATTCTTCCAGGCTGAAGACACATATCAATGGAATCAGTTTTATGATTCTCAGTGCCTCCTTTCCTAGTCGTTTTATTTGTGAACTATCAGGAAAGTAAACACATAAGAAGGAAAAAATGGAAATTCATATTAAAAATCAACCTAGCTAGGGCTAATACCACACACCATGACTCAGGACAAGGGTGCTCAGGGCCTCAGTAAAGCTAAGGTCTTCGATGTGGGGATGTCAGTTATGTCTCTGAGCTCTCAAAAATCTTCAGCAAAAATCATATTGCGTTTAGAACACATGTGACCTGAACTGTTAGGAGCCCAAGCTTGTCACTGGTTCACGGGTGCTCCATGGGGAATGAGAAACAGACTAGCTGATCTCATTCCAAACCTCCTGCAAGCTAGGTGCAAAGAGGCATGTAAATAGTAACCATTTCACCTAAAAACATCATTCAGTGTTTTTTATTTGTTGGGGGAAGTTCCCGCAAAATACTTTTATAATGGATATTATACATTGGTGACATTTTGGCTTCACTCTGTACAAATGAGATGAGGATTTCTCTAATAAGTGAAGAGGCATAAAAATATTTAGCCTGGGCATGGTGGCTTATGGCTATAATCCCAGCACTTTGGAAGGTCAAGAGGGGAGAATCGCTTGAGGCCCGGAGTTCAAGACCAGCCTGGGCAACAACATAGGGAGAACCTGCCTTTACAAAAAGAAAAACAAAAAGAGTTAGCCAGACATGGTAGTGCACACCTCCAGTCCCAACTTCTCAGGAGGCTGAGGCGGGAGGCTCACTTGAGCACAGAAGTGTGAGGCTATCGTGAGCTAAGAAGGTACTGCTGCTCTCTAGGCTGGGCCACGAAGCAAGGCTCTGTCTCTAAAATATAAATAAATAATATATTTAGACATATATAAGAGAAGAGAAAGATGCTGAGAGCTGAGAGTTCCATAGTTTTCAAACTGTGTGGGGAGCATCAGGGACAAGCACCAACGGCCGCCTCCGCCTGAGAAGGTCTGCTAAGGATTTCACGGATATGCTCCTTTACAGGGTTGGAAAACTGAACAGAGACGGGTTGGGAACCGGGGGTGCTATTTAAGTTGGCCTCTCTGTCCTTCTGCCAATGTGATGAATGGGCACGGTAACAGCAGAAACCCTGGATGACAAGAAGTAACACACGTTGGGTCCACAGGACAGAGCCTCACACACGGAAAGCACACTATGCACGTTGGACACCGCGGTTACTGCCCCTGCCATTGTTGACTGACAGGGCTAGGCAGCGTTCCAGAAGAAACACACCTTCCCCTGCGGTGTGACTATGGGGCGTGTACCTGACACCTCTGGTACTTTTCTTGGTTCTTTTTACTTTTCTCTCCAAATGTAAAGGTTGGCAGTTGCAAACTCAGACACTAGGTAAAACATACTAGGCACAGAGTTTGGAAATACTAAATTCCTTCACTCATGAAATATGCTATGGAGCTGTCTCATGAAAAAAATACACATGCACACACGTGTACACATACACCAGCCTTAAGAATAATTTTTCCTCCTTTTTGCTTTTGACTTGATGGCTGAGTGGTGGAATTGAAACAGAGGACACCTGAGAACTGCAAAAGAACTGGACACATAGTGACTCCATCCAAACCTCTGCATGAAACTATTTCACCAAACGCCAGTGTGGCTTTTAGCAGCATGAGGCAATGTCCCTGGGACGTTCACAGCCACCCCTTAAAATACCTGCAAGTGAAAATTCAATGCTTCCAGCATTTATTTGTCCCAACAAAAATGTAGTATTTGTTCCAGCCAAAACCTAGTGATACGCAGAGAGGCCCCCAAACCTCACCATGGGGCAGTTACTTTAGAAAGCTTGCAATTCTTCATCTGCCCTTGAGAATGCAAATCTTCTATCACCCAGAACTGTCTCTACAAGGACCTGGAAGCCATCTCTTTGAAATGGCAACTTCCAGGGAATGCCTTTGCCCTGGCTTTGCTCCCAGTCACCAGGGGAGAGGATGGCCTGACAGCTGAGTGGAGGAGAGGACAGCCCTCCCTCTAACCTGCCCCACTGCCTCCTGTCAGGAGGACATGAGGAGTTTGCTTCTCCTCCAGATGAGCCCCAATTAGTATGCCCAGGTGGCCTAGACACATGGACCGACCCTCCTTAACACCCTCAGTGCCTTTCCCTGAGCACGGCCTTTACGTATCCCCTGCCTTCGTTTTGGTGATGATGAGCTTAGTTCACACTGGACCCTCTTCCCTACTGTGATAGTTATTACTCTACTGTGATAGTTATTACTGTACTGTGATAGTTATTACTCAGTAAAGTCTGTCCTTTTTGCTTTGTGTCTGGCTTTATCTTTGACAAACCTAGACTATAAAATCATCGTAATCATCATAAATGTGGCATCCTTCAAATTTTTGCTATAAACAACTTTTTTTTTTTTCTGAGACAGAGTCTCACTCTGTCACCCAGACTGAAGTGCAAAGGCAGGATCTCGGCACACTGCAACCTCCACCTCCCAGGTTGTTCAAGCGATTCTCCCACTTCAGCCTCCTGAGTAGCTGGGATTACAGGCATGCACCATCACGCCTGGGTAATTTTTGTATTTTTAGTAAAGAAGGGGTTTCATCATGTTGCCCAGGCTGGTCTTGAACTCCTGACCTCAAGTGATCCGCCCACCCCGGCCTACCAAAGTGCTGGGACTACCAGCATGAGCCACTGCACCTGATCTATAAACAACCTTCATATTTCACCTATTTTGAAAAATGAAAAAAATTAACTGAAGTCAATTCCTAAAAAAGAATTGTGCAGTTTACTTAACTAAAAAAGTTAGTTTTGTTAACCCTTGTGCATCCAGCATGAACCATCCTTTTGTACATTACACAGTTCTAGAATCATTCCACTTGTTAGAAAATATTGACATAGAAAGTTTATAACAATACCAATCAAAATATAGGCAGGTATGTTCATTTAAAAGCAAAAACAAAACAAAAAGTACATGATACTTTTAAAAACAGTATGAGGCCTCTGAAGCTGGTGCCTATCCCCAGGCCTTCCGGAGCCTGTGTCTCCTGGAACCGCGGGGTAAAGACTGAAGACCCAGAAGTTCCTGGAGGAGCACTCAGCATGGGGACCAAGGCCCGCAGAGCCCAGGGTCATCAGGCAGGGAAGCAGCCAGGCTGGGCAGCCTCAGGAGTGAGGGGCAGCTGGGCGAGCTAGCCCCAGCCTGGCAGATGATCACCGCTGGGGGAGGCAGGGCACAGGGGAGGCTGGTAGGCCACCAGTTACGGGGAGACAGGACCTGGGACTCTAGCTAGCAGCCGCTGACGGATGAATGAATGTATCGATATGGTTTGGATCCGTGTCCCCCCCAAATCTCATGTCACATTGTAATCCCCAGGGTTGGCGATGAGACAGGTGGGAGGTGATTGGATCGGGGGGCAGAGTTCTCATGAGTGGGTTAGCAGCATCTCCTAGGTGCTATTCTCGTGACCGTAACTGAGTGAGTTTTCATGAGATCTACTTGTTTAAAGGTGTGCGGCACCAGCCACCTCTCTCTCTTCCTCCTGCTCCAGCCATGTGAAATGCTGGCTGCCTCTTCATCTTTTCACCAAGATTGTAGTTTCCTGAGGCTTCCCCAGAAGCAGAAGCCACAACGCTTCCTGCACAGCCTGCAGAACCGTGAGCTGGTTCAACCCTTTTCCTTGTAACTTACCCAGTCTCAGGCATTTCTTTACAGCAATGCAAGAATGGACTAATAAATATGTCAGTCAGCACTGCTCATTGCCCCAGACCCCAGCCTGCAGGCCTGGAGTGAAACTCCAGGGAAGTTTATAGGGAAGGTCCTTTGACCTTTTCTCATCACAGGTGCCCAGGCTGGACTAAGTTCTTATTACAAGTCCTCCACACCACCGTTCTCCTTCCATAGAAGCCATTCATTCATAATTACATGTTGTTGTTTATTTCCCCCATAAGACTGTTGGTGCTGTTCCCTGACTTAAAAATATGTGTGCAGGCCAGAGAACAGTTCATTAGTTCCAGAAAAAAAACACTAAAGCAACATATGGGTGAGCCCTACCTTTGAGAAAGTCAGGTTTTATAAGACTGTGAGATAATAATAAGCAACCTATTTGTTGTCTTTACTTTTTAAAAGGCTTCCCTATACACCATGGTCATAGCAGCAAAATTCACAATAACCAAAAGGGGGAACAATACAAGTGTCCATCAGTGAATGAAAGGCTGGACAAAATGTGGTGTATATATACAGTGGAATCCGATTCAGCCGCCAAGAGGAAGGAAGTTCTGACATGTGCTGCTACATGGATGAAACTTGAAAACATGACGCTAAGTCAAAGAACCCAGTTATGAAAGGACTATTTCTATATGATTCCACTTATGCCAGGTCCCTGGAGTAGCCCAATTCATAGAGAAAGTAGCATTCAGGTTACCAGGGGCTGGGAGTTACTGGTTAATGGCCACAGAGTTTTGGTTTTGCAAGAGGAAGAATTATGGAGATCGGTGGCACAACAATGTTAACACGACTGAACTGTACACTTAAAAATGGTTAAGATGGTACGTTTTAGGCTTTGTATATTTTACCATGTTTTTTTAAAGACCAAAATAAATAAGTAAAGAAAATGTTTCCCTGCATTAGCTCATTCGTACCATGCACCAACTTGGATAGGTTAGGAAGAAGAAACAAAAGATCCTCTGTCCTACTCAGGCAGCTCCCCCAGTCAGAGCTCCCCCAGTCAGGCCCACCTGGGCCTCTGCACAGGTCCACACGTGGGAACACCTCTGCCGCCACCGGCCACACTGCTCCTGTGCTGGGACCCAGGAAAAGCAGGGTTGTTTCTTAGGCATCACTGACTCCTCAGGACCTCTCGCGGGACAGGCACAGGTCTGGCTCTGCATAAATGTGTGCTGAATAAGTGATGGATCCCAGTGTTATGCATGGGGCATCTCAGCCACGGAGAGCTCAGCGGCTGACCTGAGCCTGCTCAGCTAGTCAGAGTCAGAGCTCACACCTCCTTTCTTTGCCTCCAAAATATGAACTAGATAAATCAAGGAGAAAAAATTTACATTTGTACAGATGGAGCTCATGGCACTTCCTAACACTTGTCCAAGTTTTTCACACAAGCTGCAGGAGTGTATTAAAAATACATCATCTAATTCAAGAAAAATGAGAATGAAAATTAATATTCCTACCTAGTTTTTGAAGTATGAAAAGGTGGTACCCCTGTATTACTTATATCATTCATTAGTATCTCTCAGTTCTGATTCTGAGACATCAAATTGTCATCCCCCAGACAGTGACAGGAACAACGCCAGGCAGCTGGTCCCCTGCAATCACCCTCAGAACTCATAAAGCCAAGGGCCTCCAGCAGCTGTGTGTGAATCATGCCAGCACTGCAGCAACCTTACATGAGGTGCACTGCTTTAGCCCCCAAGACTCAATTCACAGAGCCCACCTAGAACACAGACGACTGGCAGGAGCTCCCTTAGAAAATGTGCGCAGCCCTCCTCTGAGCACCCCAAGGGGGTGGGACAGTCCTGCACACCAGAGCTGTCCAGCCTGACCACAGGGCTGAGAGAATGCGCCTAGAGAGATGCTTCAAGGATGAGAAGGAAGACAGCTCACTGCACCAGGGGCCCTGAGACCACAGCGCATCCTCCTCGTGGCAGGATCCCAGGAGCAGCACCTGGCACATCTGCAGCACCCAATAGTGAGCAGGAGCTTGAGTGGATGAGACCATCAAGATCAAAGCCTCTGATCTAGACGTCCTGCTTCTTCCCAACAACTGCACGTATACTTTTGGAAGCAAGACTCAAGGCTGGAGAGCGCTGTTTTCTGTGGAAATGGGAAATGTTCTTTTTTCAAAGGTGTCCGTTAGGTACCTCCCACAAATACATGCACAGCAGTCCTAGACGGACGCTGCTTAAGAGAATGGGGTCTTTATGAAGAAGGCTTAGGAGAAAGGCAAAGTGGACATAAATGATTTTGTGGGTCTTATTTGCAGAAGCAGAAAAGGATCCGGGGAGCCCAGTTATTTTCCTAGCGCACTGGCTGTTCCACATACCCCAGAAATGGGGGAATGACACATCTGCCAGCTCTTCCCGTCTGCTCTTGCCCTGACCTGGAAGCAGGTGTGCAAAGCAGAGCAGGTGTGAGTGGACAACGTGCACCCCTTGTCTTCCACTCTGATGACTCTACTCACAGAGCAACCACTGGCGGCCTCTTCTGACTGATGCTCAAGGATGGAGACCTCAAAATTCAGCTTAAGCCACTAAGCTTAATTTGTATTTTGGAAATAGTTTGTCTAAGACTTGTGACTTACAATCACTCCTCAAGATCTCTTATTGGGTCCCCTGAAGCCCCTGAATGTCACCAGAGCTGCCTGGAGGACCCTAGGAATAGTGACAGGTGTCACTCGCCTCTTGCCCTCAGCCTCAGCCTGTCTCAGAAAACTTAGGTAAATAGGGAGGCTCAGTAAATGACACAGGATGAAAAATGGCCATTACTTCTGAGTCTTCTGAAAGCAGAAGATGCCACATCCAATGTGTCCAGACATTTCTGTCCCAGCTGCTGGGCCTGAACACCATCCTACCACAAAATACATGACATCCACATGCCCGAAGCCTTCCCAAAATACTTCACAGGGAAGCTAGTAAACAGCACTGCACGCTAATGTTAAGTATACTGCATACACTCTGGCTACTACAAATATAACAAAGAAAGTGTGTGCATGAAGCTTTATTTGTACCCAAAAGCATTCATTTTCTAAATATTTTATGTTATTTTAGATGCGGTGGGGTACATGCGCATGTCTGTTACATGGGCAGATTGTGAAGTGGTGGGGATGAGGTCTCTAGTGTAGCCATTATCTAACTAGTAAACATTGTACCTGATCAGTAATTTCTCAGCTCCTGACCTCCTCCCACCTCCCTGCTTCTGGAGTCCCCAGTGCCTATTCTTTCCATCTTTATGTCCATGTGTACCCAGTGTTTGCTCTCACTTATAAATGAGAATATGCAGTATTTGTTTTTCTGTTCCTGCACTAGTTCACTTAGGAAAATAGCCTTCAGCTCCATCCATGTTGCTGAAAGGAACATTATTTCATTCATTTTTATGGCTGTATAGTATTCCATGATGTATATATGCCACATTTTCTTTATGCAGTCAACCACTGATGGGTACTTATATTAGTTCCATGACTCATGACCTTGCTATTGAGAAGAGTGTGCAATGAATATGAGTGCAGGTGTCTTTTTGATATAATGATTTCTTTTTGGGGGGTACATACTCAGTAGTGGGATTGCTGGATCTAATGGTAGCTCTATTTTTAGTCTAGAAATAACATTTATTCATTTACTCAATATTACGCACATTTAGGGAGTACTTACTGTGTACTAAACCGCAATGAACAAAACAAAAATCTCTGCCTTTGTGTCATCTCACAGGGGCAGACAGAGGATAAATCAGTGCTCCAAGCACTTGTGACATTAACTTACTTAATCTTTACCTCAAACCTATGAAATAATGTCTGTCGCGCTAATTCTAAGATGATGACAGTGAGCCGCAAGCTGGTTAGACTTGCCCAAGGCCACCTGGCTAGGGAAGGAGAGTTAGAGTCATTTTCTCACCATAAAAGTGTTTCGTGGCCGGGCGCGGTGGCTCAAGCCTGTAATCCCAGCACTTTGGGAGGCGGAGACGGGTGGATCACGAGGTCAGGAGATCGAGACCATCCTGGCTAACACGGTGAAACCCCGTCTCTACTAAATATTACAAAAAACTAGCCGGGCGAGGTGGCGGGCGCCTGTAGTCCCAGCTACTCGGGAGGCTGAGGCAGGAGAATGGCGTGAACCCGGGAGGCGGAGCTTGCAGTGAGCCGAGATCTGGCCACTGCACTCCAGCCTGGGTGACAGAGCAAGACTCCGTCTCAAAAAAAAAAAAAAAAAAAAAAAAAGTGTTTCGTGTCTGTTCTCCTGACAAATCATCACTTCATGTAGAATTATAAATAACTATAATACATCTAATTTTTAAAATTGAACTTCTTATCTGATAGGAATTGCCTTCAGCTGTCAGTAACAGAGAACTAACTATGGTGGATAAAGCAAATGGATGTAATATTCTTCACACAGGACACGAAGTCTGGAGGTTGGGACTCAGGGTAGCTGCAGCAGCTGCAAAATGACTTTGGAGACTGGGGCTTCTTTTCCTATTCTACTGAGTCATGCTCTGTATGTGACTTTTATCCACTGTGTTTCACCTCATTCTCACTCACTTCACCTTCATATTTCAGGCCAGAGAAAAGGAAAAAACCTCTTATCAACAAAATCTGCCACCTTTTTTTCTTCTTTGCTTTTCTTTTTTTGAAATGGAGTCTCCCTGTCACCCAGGCTGCAGTGCAGTGGCACGATCACAGTTGACTGCATCCTTTACCTCAAGGTCTCAAATCATCTTTCTGCCTCAGCCTCCTGAGTGGCTGCGACAACAGGCATGTGCCACCACATCCAACTATTTTTTTTTTTAAGTTTCTTCAGAGAGAGAGTCTCACTATGTTGCCCAGTCTGGTCTCAAACTCTCGGCCTCAAGTGATCCTCCTGCCTCTGCCTCCCAAAGTGTTGGGATTGCAGGCATGACCCACCACTCCCAGCTAAATCTGCTACCTTGAAATTTTTCCCAGCAGCTAACTAGTGACATGTTTACAACTCATCCATGAGAACCATGTTCGGTGGTCGCCTCTAGCTATGGACACCATCACCCAAAACGAAGTTGGGAGTGTTGTCCTTAGAAGATGAAAAGAACAGACATGTGCAAGACTCCTCAGAATCATCCTGGGCATTCTTGACTCTTCATATTTTCATATGTAATTTAGTCAACTTCTACAAAGAAAAAAATGCTGAGATTTTTATTGCAATTGCATTGACTATTATGATCTTAAGAAAAACCGATATCTTTACAATATTGAATCTTGTAAGTAGGGTTTCCTGTTATACTTAGAAATTTACTATCTCTCAACAGTCGTTTGCAGTTTTCTGTGTAGAATCTCATGCACATTTTATTGGATATATTTCTAGTTATATTTTTGTTGTTATGGTAAATAGGACTGAATTTTATTTTATAACCATTTGTTGCCAGTACACAGAAATAAAGTTGACTTTATTGATCTTAAATCCAATGTCATGGCTGAGTTAATTTAATTTTTCTGATACTTGGCTTAGACTCTTTGGACTTCTACAGAAACCAGATGTCTGTGGTGAAAAATTGTAACTTTTTTTCCTCTACAATACTTACCCACCCTTATCATATTGCTTTTTCCTTTCTTATAATGTTCTTGTCATATTATGGTGGCAAAATTATGTTGACTTCATAAAGTGGATTGGGAAATGTTCCTTTTCTCTATTCTCTAGGAGTTGAGAGTTAATTGGAATTATTTCTATCTTAACACTTTGTAAGATTTCATTGGAGAAGCCATCCGGGCCTGAGGCTCACTTTGGGAGGAGGATTTTAGTTATCTATTCAGTTTTTGTTAATACTTGATGAGATTTATACAGAAGTATTTCTATTTTGGTGCTCTTTTTAATTGTATTGTATTTTAAATTTCAAATTCCTTGTATAATAACCTTGATAATTTCACTTATTAGTTCTAGGAGCTGTTTTGTGGCTACCTTAGAGTTTTCTATACAGTGTATAAACAACGGAATCGATAGTTTTATTTCTTGATTTTTTCATGTGTATTCCTTTTACCGCTCTTGTGTACCTTACTGAACTGGTTAGAACTTCTCTCAGGATGTTGAGTAGGAGTGGTAAGAAAGGACAATCTTGCTTGTTTTAATTATCAGAGGAAAAGAATTTAGTCTCTCATAATTGTAGTATTATGCTAGCTGCAGGATTGTTGTTTTTCTTCGGTCAACTGTGTTCATAAGGTTAAGAAAGTTGCTTTCTGTTTCCCGTTTGTTGAGAGTTATTATTATGAATGTATATTAGATTTTCTTGTTTGCTTTTCCTGCATCTTTTTGAAGTGATCAGATTTTTTTTTTCTTTAGTCTGTTAATGACACATTACATTTTAATGTAGAATGCTGAACCAGTCTTGCATTCCTGGGAAGAAGCCCACTTAGTCATAGTGTATTATATTTTTATGTATTGCTGGACACTATTTTCTAATATTTTATTGAGGCATGCATCTATGCCCACAGGGATATTAGACTATTCTTTTAGAGTATGTCTTTGTTCAGTGATGGTATATGGGTAATGCTAGTCTGTAGAATTGATACCTTTATCTTTAGTTAATGTCCTCTATTTTCCTTAATGATTTCTGTTCTAAAATCTGCTTTGCTTAAATTAGCATTGATACTCTGGCCTTCTTTAGGTTCATGTTTCCATTTTATATATTTATCTCTCCTTTTATTTTTAGCTTATTTATGCCTTTATATTCAAAGTGGGTTTTTTTGTAAAAAGCAAATAGTTGGGTCATACTTTTGTATCTAATCTGATGATTTCTGTCTTTTAAATGCTGTGTTTAGAACATTCACATTTAATATGATTCTTGAAATGGTTAAATTTAAAACTACCATCTTGCTAGTAATTGTATACTAGTTTCATATTTTCTTTATTTAAACAAATTTTCTGCCATGTGTTAACACCTTTTTATAATTTCATTTTATATACTCTATTGAATTACTATTTTAAAAAATTTACTTTTAGTATTTGCCTTCAGATTTACAACATACATCTTTAATCAGAGTCTAACTTTAAATAATGTTATGCTACTTCCCATATACTTTAAGAAACTCACAGCAATGTATTCCAAATTCTACCCTGTTCTCCTTTTTGTCATATATCATGCTCTTACATGTACTATGAATACACAATAAATTTCTCCTATTTTTGTTTTAGAGTTCACTATCTTTTGGACCAATTAAAAGTTTAAAAAATCAACTTTAATTATTCCATTCTCAGTGTTGTTTATTTATGTGTGTAGATCTAATTTCTAGTCTGATACCAATTCTTTCTGCCTGAAAAATGCCCTGTAATTTCCTGGCAAGTAAGTATGTTAGCTATGAATTCTTTCCATTTTTGTTTCTCCAAGAAAGTCTTTATTTCTCCTTTATTTGGGGAAAATATTTTTGTGGCATATAGAATTCTGGGTTGACAGCTTTTTACTTTCAGCACTTCGAAATTCTCACTCCATTGCCTTTTGGTTTGCATAATTTGTATTAAAAGTCTCCTAAGTTATTTCCCACGTTCCTCTGTAGTTAATGTATCTAATCAGTTCTCTATTCCCATAGGTTTATCTTTTCAAGAATGTCATATAAATGCAATCGTACATTATGTAACCTTTTTAAATTAGTGTATTTCACTCAGCATAATGCCTTCCTCTGGGTTATTGCATGTATCAACAGTCTATTCCTTTTATTTATGAGTAATAGTGCCTTGTATAAATATATCTCAGTCTGTTTAACCAACGATCCATTGATAGACATTTGGATCATTTCCAGTTTTCAACTATTACAAATAAAGCTGCTGTGAATATTCATGTGCAGGCTTTGTGTGAACATAAATTTTCATTTCTCTATCCAGGAGCAGAATTTTAAGTTTATGTTTGAATTTATAAAATACTGAAAAACTATTTTTTGATGTAGCAGTCACTGTAGCAGTTTTCATTCCCACCAGAAACTTAACGAACATTCCATACATCACATCCTAGCCAGTCCTTCATATTTCAGTCTTTTTTATTCTAGCCATTCTAATTGATGTGTGGTGGTGTCTCATTATGTTTTTAATTTGCATTTCCATAATGGCTAATGCTATTTAACAGCTATTTGTGTGCTTATTTGCCATTATATCCTCTTTGGTCGTCTGTTCAAGTTCTTTGCCCATTTTTTAAATTGGGTTGTTTGTTTATATGTGATTGAGAATTAGGAGTTCTTTATGTATTTTGGATACAAACGTTTGTTGAATATATAATATGTAAACATTTTCTGTGTATGCCTCAGATTTTCATTCATTTTCTTTTCTCTTTTTTTTTTTTTTCTTTCTGAGGCAGGATCTTACTTTGTCACCCAGGCTGAACTGCGGTGGCACAATCACAGCTCACTGTAACCTCTAATTTCTGGGCTCACACAATCCTCCTGCCTCAGTCTCCTAAGTAACTGGGACTACAGGCAAAGTTTTTTAATTTTTGTGTGTGTGTGTGTAGAGAAGGGGATCTCACTCTGTTGCCCAAGTTCATCTCAAACTCCTGGCTTTAAGTGCTCTCCTGACTTGGCTTCCCAAAGCACTGGGACTGCAGGCATGAGCCACCACGCCTAGCCAGATTTTCATTATTTTAGCAATGTTTTATGAAGAGCAGAAGTTCATAGCTCTGATACAATTTATATATTTTTTTCTTTTATGGACCATGCTTTTAGTGTTGAGTCTAAGCAATAGTTGCATAAGTGATTTTCTCTTACATTTTCCTTAGAAGTTTATAGATTTAGGTTTTACATTTTCACCTTTGAACTATTTTTAGTTAGTTTTCTATATGGTGCAAGGTAGGAATTGACGTTTACATTTTTGCGTATGTACATGTAATTGTCTCAATACTCCCTGTTGATTCCATTTTATTCTGGTTTCCATTGTTTTCTTGAGATGTGAAGTCAGTCTTATTGTTGCTCCTTTAAAGGCAATTTTTTTCTTTGGTCTTTTACTTTGGGCTGCTTTAACTTTGTTCTTTGTTGTTTAGTTTTCATTAGTTTAACTTTGATATGTTCAGGAGTGATTATTTGCATTTACCCAAACTGGCTTTCTTAGAAATTCTTGAATCTGAGATTTGATGCCATTCATCAGTTTTGACTGATGCCATTCAACCAGTATCTCTTCAATTATTTTACCTACCCCATTTTTGCTACTGTCTGCTAGGCCTTTAATTACACATAATTTAGATCTCTACCCTATGTGGAATATGTTTCTTTTGTTTTTTCCCCTATTTCCCACAGTTTAAAATGTTCTTTATGCTTCAGTATGAACATTTTCTCTTGACACATCATTCCATTTCTCTATTTCTTCTGGTATTTTAAATCTCCTGTTTAAAATATATGTTCTTAATTTCAGTTCTAGAAATTCTCTTATTCTTTTTAGCAGATTATAGTTTTTTGTTGATATTTTCCTTCTTGCTTTTTTTTTTTTTGGTATTTATAATTAAAATTACTTTAAAAACCAAGTTGATATCATCTGTGGGCCTGTTTCTATTGTCTGTTTTGTCATCTTTGTCAACTTTTTGGCATATATACTAGATGCCAGATTAAATGACAGAAATTCTTCATGGAGTACTGTAGAGGCTCTAGATATCATTAAAGAAAGGATTCATCCTATCTTCCACAAACAGCTGGTGTAGGACAGATTCATCTCCTCAACTTAAATAGGCATAACCTGGCCCCAGATCTCGCTCAGACTTTTTAATGCCTGGTCTACGTTTACTTTATTCTCAATTCTAAGATGAAGCCTTCAAGGGATTCATATGAGAGCCTGAGATGTTTACCAGGGAGATTTCTAAGTCGAGGACGCTAAACTTAGTTATTTTTCTCCCTACACAATGAGATTGCCGAAAGCTCCACTCAGCTTTTAATCTCATTTCTCATTTGTTGTTGTTGTTGTTGTTTTTTCTTGGTTTCTCATCCTGTGAAGCTTAAGAATCAGCAGATGCTTTTAAGAAAATCTTAGAGCAAAATGTAGTACTTATTTCTCCGAAGTACCCTTCTCTATGAGACTTTAGCTACTCTTGATCTGGCTATCTTGGCAAACATAAACTATAAGGTTTGTCCCTTTAGCCCCCCGTAACTGCCCGACAGTATTGTAGCATCCTGCCTTCTGTAATCTATCCTCTACCCTCTCTTTTCAGATTCTTGCCCTCTGCTCATGTTCCAAGGACAGAAATAGTGTGTATAAGGTTTGTGTCATTTCAATAAGCTTTTCTTCTCTCCACATTCTTGCAACTTAAATTACAATTGCCTCTACATCTCTCTGAGTCCAAGTGAAATTCTTTCCCTGTGGATATATTGTTGGATTGAATTGGCTAATATTTTGTTAAGAATTTTTTGCATCTGTTTTTATAACAGATATCACTACTTTATTATGGTATCTATATCTTGTTTTGGTACATTCATCAAGCCTGGATTGTAAGGCCAGAACCAAGGGTGACTTGACATTAATTTTCATAGTAGTAAGTTATATCTTAGGGTTCTCTTCAGCAGGAGACCTAGTGCCTCAGGCAAGGTAGGTCTCATATGGGGGTGTCAAGTCGTCCCAGCTTCACAGAGAAGCCAGGTGTCAGGCTAGAATTGACACTAGAATTATGATTCACTATGATACCTGTTTTATAGGAAGTGGGGGGTGGTGTGTGTGTGTTTGTTTATTTTACCACAACAGCTACTTATAGAACCTTCATTGAAGATTCCTTTGAAAGTCCACCATTAAAAAAAAATTTTAAACATATCACATATTGTCATTGCTCTGTTTTTATTAATTCTCTTTGACTAAAGGATGACCTCTGTTTTCTTACTTTGGCATTTAAGGTTTCCTATAATCTGACACCAATCTTGTTTCAAAAATTCTAATTCCCATGTAATCCCTTTTTCTGTGGTCTAAATTCCAATCAAACTAAACATCAGCCATTTTTAATATATTTTCATTTCACAACATGAATGTCTCTGCTGATACTGTTTCTCTGGTTTGGAGAGCATTTCCTCACTGTCAGTCAGGACATGTTCAATTCCTATCTCCACTTCAAGGCTCTACTTGGAGGTCACAACCAGTGTGGAATTTCTTCAGCATTAATAATCTCCTCAGCTTAATTCCGACAACAATTTATGACTATCTGTCCCATGTCAATTAAGACTCTCTGCTTTACATGGTAGTTACCCAGCCACATCCTATTAGGATATTTCCAAAATTTAGTGAGTGAACTAACCTGGTGGCCTGGATAGCTCAAGATCTTCCTACCAGAAACTGTTCCATGTTCATCACCAGCACCACTGCTGCTACCTACCAGATATTTCAGAAATAAATCAAACGTAGTATCTGGTTTGTTTTCTAAGGCAGGAACATATGTTGGGAGCAGTATCCAAAAACCCACTTTGGGGTTATCAACAATGGCTCCAGTCCATCTGGGACTCAAACACATATTCACTCTTCAGACCAGAGAAGGATCAGGCAAGTGATCTGCTACACATGCCATAAGAGCCACCTACTAACCCCATTCCCTTCACCTTACTGGTGAGGAAATTTTGACCAAAAGGATGGGTCCCTGCAGGGACTTGGGCTTCTGTCAGTAGGCGTCTGTGATGGGGAGATGAGCAACATGGGACTCATCAGATGTCATTTACAGGGCTGAGCATTCCAGGAATGAAGAGCCCACATTGATTCATCTTTGTGTATCCAAAATCACCTGGCGCAGGGTTAGCTATGTTCAATAAACATGCAAAAAAGAGCCCTATGTCCATTCACAATACAAGAAAATGTTTAAAATATGAATCCCTGCTACTAGATTTAAAAGTCATGAGATGCTAAACACCATGCAAAACAAAATGCTTGCTGCTTGCTGTGTTGGCAGTAAATCGTAAGCTATATTTCCTCTTCCTCCCATCCCTTTGTGTACTTTTCCCTGGCTTGTGATACTCCCCATTGCTAAGTCTGATTTTCCGAGCCTCCTGGGACAGAAGCTGTGGTTGGAGTGATGTTCTTGAACTGCAATTGCATTAGCACAGGCAGGGAGCATCTTATTCCTTGGTTCATTTTAGCAGCCAAGGGATCCTGAAGTTCAAAGCCCTGTTTAGTGGCACCGCACTCCTTTCCCATTCCTCCTTCCTTTCATTAAAGTTCTGAGAGCGAGAGAGGGATAAATGAAAGGAATCTCACCCAAGGAGTCTGTGTCTGAAAATCATAATAAAGACTCGTTTTGTGCCTCAGCTTTCACATCATTTGTAAAAATACCTTTTGATCTGCTGCACAGTCTTCTTATTTTCTGTTAATTTCTCATGGGAAGAGCAGATTGGCAGTTCAGGGTTACAGACAACATTGAGAGTCTCGCAGTAAATGTCTTGCCTACAGAACTGGTTTTATGGCATCTAACAATACAGAGATGACAGACCCTGACTCACTCTGAGTGCAGCCAGGAAACCTGTGCCAAACGACCCCACAACCTGGGACAGATGTCATCGGTATGCACAGGTGGGTCCTGGGTTCTGGCCCGACTATTTCTTACAGACAGATAATGCTGGATTGTTGCTGACCCCTCCTGAATTCAGTTTCCCGCAGGACACTGGATAGAGGTTTTAAGGATCAAATGAGATTGTGCATGGGAAAGCAAAAAGGGCTGCTCTCCATATTAAGTTACTGGTATTGCCCTAATCTCTTCTGTCTTCATCAGGCATGAGCCCCGTCCCTTTGTCTCAGAGATGCCTCACCCAGCCCCCCAAGGATGGGATGAGTGGAATTAGGAGCACAGGGGGAAGACCCATGCACACAGCCCCACAGAGCCACCGCCACCCCCTGCCCTCCCCCGCTTAGTGCTCTCCTCTGGCCACTGTGTCAGGTCGAGCTGCCATCTCGCAGTGCAGGTGCCAGGGAGGACACAACCCCATTGTGTCCTTGTATGTGTACAGAGGGAAGCACAGCTGACACACATGCACCGTGTGTGGGTGCCGATGTGTCCACACTGAGCCTTTACGTTGAATTTTTCTCCATAAAAATATAGTTTTCAAAGTGGCCTATGGGCACTGCCTGATCTGGTACTTACCTCAGTGCTGAATTCAGAAGCCTTCTGCCTGCACAAGTCCTAGTGAACTAGAAAGCTCTGCAGCACGTCGTCTTCTCCCCATATTCTCCTTCATGACTATCAGCTACTGCTAAGATTTAGGGGGGAAGTGGTGGTGTCAGTACCGGCCGACAGAGTGGCCTCAGTTCTGGTGTGTTTTTGATCGGTTCATTGTTTCTCAAGTTGAGCCATCGTTTCTGATGTATGTTAGTAACTACAGTTACAGTTAGTAACTTAGTAAATATCCAGTAAACAAATATCCACTATGTGCCAAGCATCAAGAATATAAAAACCACAATACAGCAGAGAGAACAAATCTACCTGTGAGTGGATGTTGTCAGGAACGACTCCCTGCACCCAGGAGCTCTCAGCCTGGGCACTCGACACTCTGCTTGTGGGGAGCTGGCCTGTCGCTTGTAGGGTGTTCAGTGGCACCCCGGCTTCCTCCCACTGGATGTTAGCGGCCACCCCTCCCAAGTATGCCTACTGGGCAAACTCTCCAGACACTGCCCAATGCCCCTTGCAAGGGACGGTGGGTGAAATAACTCTTGAGTGAGAACTGCCACCCTTGTTCCAGGGCTGGGAACTGGGATCTGAAGTCGAAGACAAAGAGAGCCACGTCTTCCACAGCCTGAATTCAGACACACCCCATTCTTATTAAGAGTCTACACTTGGACACAGGAAGGGGAACATCACACACCGGGTCCTATTGTGGGGTGGGGGGAGGGGGGAGGGATAGCATTAGGAGATACACCTAATGTAAATGACGAGTTGATGGGTGCAGCACACCAACATGGCACATGTATACATATGTAACAAACCTGCACGTTGTGCACATGTACCGTAGAACGTAAAGCATAATAATAATAACAATAAAAAAGAGTCTACGGAACTGGCCCTACCACCCCTGCCCTTATCCCCATTTATTTAAAAGAAGGGGAGGAGAGAGAGGGAAGGAGAGACGGAAGCGTTCTCACTGGCTGGGGAAGGCTGAAACCGAAGTAAGAGAACATTTGAGAGGATGAGTCACCAAGAATGACCACGGAGAACCTTTGCAGCCGCCTCCAGCTACGAAAAACACTTCCTGATCTCCCTACACACTGATTCAAGGAGCTAAAGAAGAACAGAAACGGGGGAGGAGAAGCTCAAAGGCAGAGAAGCCCTCTTCCCCTTCAGGTCCTTGGACTTGATCCAGTGTGGAAAGGAGAACAGCACTTTAAATCATCATGGAGGAACTTCTACTTCATTGCCAAGATGGAGTAACAGGAACAAAATTTACTCTTGTACCTGACACACAAAAAAATGAGATGGGGCAGGCACGGTGGCTCACGCCTGTAATCCCAGCACTGTGGGAGGCCAAGGCAGGCAGATCACCTGAGGTCGGGAGTTCAAGACCAGCCTGACCAACATGGAGAAACCCCATCTCTACTAAAAATACAAAATTAGCCAGGCAT
The DNA here is from genome assembly GCF_047675955.1 of Chlorocebus sabaeus. Taxonomy (NCBI): domain Eukaryota; kingdom Metazoa; phylum Chordata; class Mammalia; order Primates; family Cercopithecidae; genus Chlorocebus; species Chlorocebus sabaeus. The sequence goes on along the minus strand of NC_132929.1, from coordinate 1,169,399 downwards.
GGTGGTGCACGCCTGTAATCCCGGCTACTCGGGAGGCTGAGGCAGGAGAATCGCTTGAACCCAGGAGGCAGAGGTTGCAGTGAGCCGAGATCATGCCACTGTACTCCAGCCTGGGCGAAAGAGTAAAACTCCATCTCAAGGAAAAAAAAGAGAGAGAATGTTTGAAAACGTTTTCAAGAGCTTGGACATCAGAAAATGAGGGTCAGTAATCTCTGAGAGATGAGAAGCTCACAAGGTGAGCCCTGTGATTGCTCCAGTTTGGTACCCTGAGAGAGTTTCCTGGTTAAAGTGCGGGGAGGGAGGGCCCGGGTAGACCCATGCCCGGTCCCACAGTGGAAGAGGGAAGCTGAGTCCAGGACACCACGCAGCTGGAGTACAGAGGACAGAGCACGGAGACGCAAGCAGCGTAAAGACTCCAGTCAAGGCAGGGTTTGTCAGCGTGGGTAAACAGCAAGTCACACTATAGGCTAGCTCCAAGAAAGACACTTTAAATATTAAGAGACACAAATAGGACAAAAGCAAAAAGGTGAGAAATTCCATTCTAAAACTAATCACAAGAAAGTTGGAGTGGCTCTGTTACCATCAGCTGAAACAGGTTTCAGAGCGTGAAATACTGTAACTGAATACCAGTCTGGCTGCTTGCTGCCCAGAAGCCAAAATACAAGAAGCGAGATGCAGTGAAAGGAAAGCAGTTTTGGTAATCAAGTGCTAGCAACTGGGAAAGGGCCAGGCTCATGCCTCCAAATGACCATTTCAGATGTTGTCCCGGGAAAGGGGTTTAAGAAAGAAAACTTGGTATAAGAAATATGCAGCAATGGTGCAGATACAGGGTCTGTGTGTCTTGTTCTGATGGCGATTTTGAGTTATTGTCCACCCGGAGTGCGGGCTGGCACCACCTCCATAATGATCAGGTTGTCGAGTAACCGTATTGGGGTAATCTCCAGATGGAGGAGGATTCTGCAGCTGGGTCTCTCTGGTTCATTTCATAATTACCCTCTGGAATGTCTAAGCAAGTGTATAATTAGGTAAGCCAGCACAGTGTAAGGACTGTCTGGTGGGAAGGGATGAAAACAGAGTTTCAAAGTATATTTCAAGGCAAAGACTACAGGGAAGAAAAAACCTCTCAAAAAAATGTTTTTTTTGTTTGTTTGTTTTTTTTTTTTGGAAACAGAGTCTTACTCTGTCTCCCAGGCTGGAGAGTAGTTACGGTTCCATCTCGTCTCACTGCAACCTGCCGCCTCCCCAGTTTGGGCAATTCTCATACCTCAGCATTCCAAGTAGCTGGGATTACAGGCATGCACCACCACACACAGCTAATTTTCTATTTTTAGTAGACACGCGATTTCACCATGTTGCCCAGGCTGGTCTAGAACTCCTAGTCTTAAGTTATCAGCCCACCTTGGCCTCCCAAAGTGCTGGGATTACAGGTGTGAGCCACTACACCCAGCCTAAAATGCATTTTGAAACTAAGCTACTTCATTATAATATCACTGTGGATAATTAAAGTAATTTTATCTTCATAAAGGAATCAGTTCATCAAGTGGACAAAACAGTCTTAAGTGTTTATGTACCTAACAACAGGGCTTCAAAATATATAAAGCAGAAGTGGCCAGAACTACAAGCAGAAATACTTCTTTTATTTATGTATTTATGTATGTATATATGTATGTATTTATTGCAGTACATTTTTGGGGAACAGGTGGTGTTTGGTTATATAAATACATTATTTAATGGTGCTTTCTGAGATTTTGTGTACCCATCACCCAAGCAGTGTCATCTTTTATCCCTCACCCTCCTCCCACCCTTTCCCCCCTGAGTCCCCAAAGTCCACTGTATCATTCTTAGGCCTTTGCATCCTCATAGCTTAGCTCCCAATTATAATTGAGAACATACGATGTTCAGTTTTCCATTCCTGGGTTACTTCACTTAGAATAATAGTCTCCAATTCCCTCCAGGTTGCTGCAGATGTGAAACAAGCAAAACACTTCCGATGAAGAAGAAGAATCTTGGAGGACTCACATTACCCAATTTCAAGACTATTAAGCAATGAAGACTTAGTGGGACTAGCATCAAGATACACAAATAGATCAATGGAACAGAAGAGAGTTGAGAATAGACCTACACATAGTTAGACAATGAATTTTTGACAAAGCTATAAAGGCAATTCAGAAACAAAGGATAGTCTTTTAAAGAAATATCATCAAGAATTTAAAAAAAGAACAGAAAAATATGAACTTGGATCCACATTCTTGCACCATATACAAAAATGAATGCAAGATAGATTTAGACCAATATGTAAATCCTAAAATTATAAAACTTCTCAAGGAAAACATAGAAGAAACACCTAACTTTGATTTAGATAAAGGTTTCTTAGAAATGACCCTGAAAGTACAGTTCATAAAGGGAAACAAATGATCATTTGTTTGATTTCATCAGAATAAAAAGCTTCTGCTCTTTGCCTTTTTTTTTTTTTCATTAAGAGAATGAAAATCAAGCCAGTGACATTGGAAGGGTGCATGTAAAGACCACGACCTTGTCATCTGATGACACCCCAGTCCCTGTTCACTGTACTCTGTGGAGTCTTCTCCAACCAACATCTTTCCTTTAGCTCATGAAGGTCTGGGCATGGCCAGTGTGCCAGTGGGCAGGACAAGCCCAGGCGCTGCTCTGAGGCGGCTCCAGTCCAGAGCTGATCCTACGCAAGCCTGGGCTTGGCACTGATTTTACACCTGCATTGTCTCTGGCTGGGTTTGCAACTGCTTTGTGAAATACAGGCAGAATTGTAACATTCAAATTCTCTGATTAACAGAATGAGTTCTTAAATGTTAGATAATTTTGTTTAAATAAAACTAAATTTTCTGTTCTGAAAGAAGCAAATCCAAATCCATTTAAAATAAATTGATTGATTGATTTTTGCTACATCTAAGAGATGGCAGTGCTCTAGCTACCATAATAGTATAGAGACAAATCCTTTAAAACCGAGAATGGATTACTCAGGTTAGTCTGGGCTGTTTTGTTGTTTTCATGTTCACTACAATTAGGTGAGCCTGGCCCATTGTTTACACTTCACCTTTGGGGTCCTGAGGATGGGGCAGCTGCGAGCTGAGAACTGCACACCTTCATGTGTGTTCAGCCTGGAGGGCTCCCGGGGAGGGAAGGCACCATGCTTTGATGAACTTCCTCTTCCATTCCCTAAAGATAGCCTCAGCAGATTCCAGAAATTTCAGGACCTTATCTTACTAGAAATCCATGTTTTTTAAAATAACAGTTAGATCACAGTCTAACTGACATGCAATACCTGGCATATATTTAAAATGTATACTTTAATATTTTCACTTTTGTAAGCACATGCTATCACCACAATCGAGATAGAAAATGAATCTATTATTTCTAGAAGTTTCCTCCTACCTGTTCCCAAACCATTTGTCCACAAGCAACCACTGATCTGCTTTTTGTCACTATAAACGAGCTTGCATTTTCTAGAATTTGATGCAAATAAAATCACATAGAATACAGAATGTACTGCTTTTTGTTTAACTTCTTTCATTCAGATAAAGATTCACTCTTGTTGAGAGTTCTTTCTTTTTCAGTGAATGAACACAGCAAAATTTGTTTATCCATTTTTCTGTTGATGGAAATTTAGGTTGTTCCCAGTTGGAAGCTGTTACAAATAAAGCTGCTATGAATATCTGTGTACAGTCTTTGCACAAATATAGTATATGTTTTTTGTTCCCTTGGATAGATAAGAGCGAAATGGATCATATGGTAGGTATATGTTTAAATCTTTAAGAGACTGCCAAACTTCCCAAAGAATTAAACCATTTACATTTACATTTACATCTTTGACAACACTTGGTGTCACCAATCTTTTACATTTTATCCACTCTAATTTCATAGTGTTATCTCATCTTGGTTTTAATTTGCATTTCTCTCATGACTAATAATATTGAGCATGTGCTTCTTTGTTACTCAAATTATCTTCTTTGGTGAAGTGCCTTTTCCAGTCTTTTGCCCATGTTTTAATTGGGTATTTGTTTTCTTATTATTGAGTTTTGAATGGTCTACAACTACTTTATCAAATATATGCTGGGCAAACATTTTCTCCCAAGCTACAGCTTTTTATTCCCTCAACTGCATTTTGAAAAAAAAAAACATTTTTATGTATATAAAGTCTCATTTATCATTTTTACTTTTATGAATTATGCTTTTGGTATCAACTCTTTACCTAACCCAAGGTAAGGTAAATGGTCTCCTGTTCTCTTTAAAAAAAAAAAGTGTTATGCTTCTACATTTTGCATTTAGATGTGCTCCATTTTTAGTTTTTATAGAGTGTGTGAAGTAGTTGAGGTTCTTTTTTTTTTTTTTTTGGAATATGGATGTCCAGTTGTTCCAACATTTGTTGAAAACAATGTTTTATTGCCTTTGGATTGTTTTCAACATTTATAAAAAATACCAATTGACCATGGTTGTATGACACTCCTTCTGGACTGTATTCCATTCCACTGATGTAGGTATGAGTCTGCCAAATCGTGAGCACAATACACCGATTCATTTATTTAGCAATTTGATTTATTTCATTAGCATGGTATAGTTTCAGCATATCCATGCTGTATTAGATTTTCACATAAATATTTTTCAAGTTATTAAACCTGCCTGTTTTCTTTTTTTTTTCTTTTGAGGTGGAGTCTCACTTTGTCACCCAGACTGGAGTGCAGTGGCACAATCTCGGCTCACTGCAACCTCCACCTCCCAGGTTCAAGGGATTCTCCTGCCTCAGCCTCTGGATTAGCAGGGATTATAGGGGCCCATACATGACATTTTTTAAAAATTTCAGTTTCCAATTACGTTGGTAAACTCACTTTTCTGGGTTGTTCCAGGATCTTTTTGGCAGATTCTTTGTCATTCTCTATGTAAAAAATTATGTCACCTACAAACAGGGATTTCTTTTGTCCTTTCCAATCTGTCTTTTCTTTTTCCTTATTGTATTGCACAGCGAGGATTTTCAGTACAATATTAAATAGAAATGGTCAGAGCAGACGTCTTTGCCTTGTTCCTGATCATAGGGGGTAAACATTCATTTGCTTACCATTAAGTATAACATCTCCTCTACTGTTGTTTTTTCCCATAGATGCCCTTTATTGGGTTAAAGATGTTCTTTCCCTTCTATTTCGTTTGCTCACAGCTTTTACCATTGGGTGGATGTTGAAATTGTCAAATGCCTGTTCTGTATCAATTAATATGATCAAGTGGTTTTTCTTCTTTGATCTGTTAATATGATGGCTTTTACCGATCGATTTCTAGATATCAAATTGGCCTTGTGTTCCTGAAATTAACCCCAGTTGATCATAATGTATGACATTTTTTAATACATTGCTGGACTTGATAGGCTATTTTATTGTGTATTTCTGTGCCTGTGTTTATGGGGGATATTCGAGTGTAGTTCTCTTTAATCATCTTTCTTTAATTTTGGTATCAGACATAAAATGAATTGGGAAGTGCTTCCTTTTCCTCTTACTGGAAAATATAGAATTTCTGTTCTTATTTGTGTGTGGGGGGAGGGGTGTGTGGTTAGTTGTTGAGACACAGACACACTCTGTCATCAAGGCTGGAGTGTAGTGGCATGATCTTGGCTCACTGCAACCTCCACCTCCTGGGCTCAAGCGAGCCTTTCACCTCAGCCTCTGGAGCAGCTGGGACCACAGGCGCACACCACCAGGCCTAGCTAATTTTTCTACTTTATGCAGAGACAGGATTTCACCATGATGTCCAGGCTGATCTTGCACTCTTAGGCTCAAGCAATCTGCCTGCCTCAGCCTCAAAAAATCCTGGGTTAATAGACGTGAGCATCACACCCAGCCTATTATTTCTTTTTTAAATATTTGATGTAATTCACTAATAAAACTGCACAGACCCGGGATTTTTTTCTTAAAAAGGTCTTTAATTATGAATTCGATTTATTGAGCAGACATAAAACTAGACAGTTTGTTGGTCTTCTTATGAATAAGTTTTTGTAGTTTTCAGCTTTTAAATAATTATCCAATGTACGTACATAATGCTTTTCTATTTCTCTATTGTCTGCATTGTTTAATAAACAATCATCCTTCTTTAATTTTGACATCAGACATAAAATGAATTGGGAAGTGTTTTTCATTTACTGGAAATAGATATAGAATTTCTGTTATTTTTTTTCTTTTTATTTTCTGATGTTTGTGTTCGTTTGTGTTTGTTGAGACAGGATGTCTCTGTCGTCCAGGTTGGAGTGCAGTGGCAACTTGTTTAATAAACAACGAAGACAGTAGTAAGGGACACTAATAATATTTCTGGTTATCTATGGAGATTATGGTGATATCCTTGCCGATACTGGTAATTTGTTTTTTCTCTCTCTTTTTGAGGTTTATCAACTGTTTTGATCTTTTTAAAGAAATTGCTTTTAATAAATTTTATATTTATTTTATTCTAGGTCCATGGATTTCTGTTTTGTCTCTATTACTCTTTTCTTCTGCTTACTTTGGGTTTCTTTTGTTCTTTTTTAATCCTTATTTGTTAAGGTGAAAATTTTGTTGATTTTTTCTTTTATCAATAAGCATTTAATGTCATAAACTCCCCTCTAAACACTGTAATAGGTACATTCTACAAATATTATATTTTCACTTTCATTCAGATCAAAATGATTACTAATTTCCTTTGACTTGCAAATTTTTTTAACTATGTTGTTTAATTTTAAAGTATTGGGAAATTTTCCAAATTTCTTACTGTTATCCATATCGATTTAATTCCACTATGGTTGGAAAACAAACTTTGTAAGATTTCAATTATTTTAAAATTGTTTGTTTTACGATCTGGGTTATGCACTATCCTAAAATGTGCTCCATGAACTTTTGAAAGGAAAACGTGTTCTGCAGTTGGACGGGGTTTTCCATACGTGGTCATGGGACCCCGTTGACTGACGTTTAGATGGATCATTTAATTTTTCTATAAGCTTCCTGATTTCGTAATTACTGACTGAGGAGAGGTGAAGCGTCCCGATTATAATTGCGGATTTGTCTCTTTCCCCTTTCAGCTCCACCTCCGCGTTGCTGACCTGTTGCCAGGTGCCTACACTTCAGGGATTTTTCTCAGCCCCGCCTCCACCTTGCTGACCTGTTGTCAGGTGCACGCACTTCTAGGATTTTTCTCAGCCCCGCCTCCGCGTTTCTGCGCTGTTGTCAGGTGCACGCACTTCTAGGATTTTTCTCAGCCCCGCCTCAACGCTTCTGACCTGTTGTCAGGTGCACGCACTTCTAGGATTTTTCTCAGCCCCGCCTCCACCTTGCTGACCTGTTGTCAGGTGCACACACTTCTAGGATTTTTCTCAGCCCCGCCTCCACCTTGCTGACCTGTTGTCAGGTGCACGCACTTCTAGGATTTTTCTCAGCCCCGCCTCCGCGTTGCTGCGCTGTTGTCAGGTGCACGCACTTCTAGGATTTTTTGTGTCTTCCTGGTAAATTTACCTTTTTATCATTATGCAATGACCTCCTTTATCCCTGGTAATTTCCCTGGCTCTGAAATTCACTTTATCTGACATTATTGTAGAGATTATTATGGAGATAGAAAAATTACTTATTCCATATTTTATTCTGCAAATAAATCTGCCTTGGTTCTATATGCTTTTTAGTGATCTATATATCAATATGCTAAGAGAAGGTCAAGCCCTGTCTGAAGCAAATACGCAACCTTAAGATTAATATTTAGGGAATTCAGTCACTTCAGTCAAAACATCAATGGACATTCATTTGGTTTAACAACTCGAACATCCTGAATGCTTTCGACACTTCGCAGACACACTTTAGCATGTAGTGACACTGATTTGAATTCCTCAGGAAATCAAACAAAAATGAATGACTATCCTGGCGTCCACGTTACATTTCCCACTAAACCTACTCTTCCGTTCTCCTCTGAGATCTTGTCTTGTAAACCCGTGCTTGTCGTCACTGCTCAGTAAACCCGGGTGACTGTCAGATAGGTGTTTTCATTAAATATGACCTCAGCTTTGGTGGTTCTTGAACCCACCAACTCAGGGGGACTTCTGGCTCTTGTGAATGGCAGCCTGAAGGTTTCGTGTGGGAAAAGCATGGAGAGGTCTCAGCCTTCCCTGGGGAGGGCCTGGGCTTTGAGGCCATGCTGCACTGCTGCTCTGCCTTGCAAGAGAGCTCCAGCACAGGGTGTGTGGGTAGGGCCCCAGCTCTCCCGGCAGTAGCTCCCCCTTGCCCTATTCCACCGGGCAGGGCCACTAAGGCCCTGGGACACAGCCAGCCTAAAGCTGCAGGCCACTTGGTTGCAACGCAGAGATAAATGACTCCCTATGTCAATAAAAGTCACAGTAAGGTCTTTCAGTAATTAAGCTCTCCCGTCGGGCTTAATCATTGAATTAGAGCAATGGCTCTAAGCCGTCGGCACAGCGATCCCTGTGGGGTCCTCAGAATAACCTCCCAAGCTAGGCTTTACTTTAGTCCGTTTCACTGATAGGAAAACAGAGGCACGGATGGGTGAAGCAGCCTGTTCTGGGATCTGGTGGCCCCCGGGTCACAGGTGGCGCTGTGGCAGATCGGGGCTTTTCGGAGGCCCCAGCGGGTGTGTGGTGCCAGGCACCTGCTCTCCACCTTGTCACCCAGGGATTTAACGTTTCTGGCTCCATTTCCTCCTGGTAGTAATTTTCACCCCACCCTGCAAACAAGCTCCTGTCCCTTCCTCCTGGCAGTCTTGTTTTTTTTTTTTTTTTTTTTTTTGAGACAGAGTCTTGCTCTGTCACCCAGGCTGGAGTGCAGTGGCCAGATCTCAGCTCACTGGCAGTCTTGTTATTGCAAAGTCCCCAAGAGCTTTCTGCACCGCAGTGCAGGCACTTTGGCACAGGCCCACACCCTTCCTGGCAGGGCCCCACCACCCCTGGTATCCCCTTTCTCCCTGGGGCTCACACACACTTCCCCACAACCCCCACTCCACTCCAATCATGCAGAGCCCCTGCTTCCCCTCTTTGCTCTCTGCTCAGGAGTCGCCTTCCTCTGAGGTCTTCCCAAACCGCTTCATTTAAAATTGCAACTGCTTATCTGTCTCTACCACACTTATCTGTCTCAGTGTGCCCAGTGCAGAGAAGGATGCCAGGTGCAGTGGGCACTTGGGGGTCGCTCCTTAGGTGGTGCTCCTTAGGCGGTAGCTGAAGCCCGGGGCCCCAGGCTGGGAGCCACAGAGCGCCTCAGATCTCAACCGCACCTGGGTCCCTGGCATGCGCCCACTTGAGCCTGCGGTCACAGCCCTGTTTGCCAAATCAAATAGTTCCTTCACGACTCAGAAACCAGGCCTGCGGCTTGCCCCTGTGAATCTCTTCCCCCTGATATCTGTGGTTCATCTGATTGCAAATCCGAATGCTTTTCTAGCAGCATTATTATTTTAGTAGTTCCCAGATGAGGTTTTGTTTGGTAGAACTCATTTCCCAAATATCTGGAATATACATGAACAAATACTTTCCACTGGCAAAGGAGTCACCAAAGGCTTGAAAACACAATGAGGATTATTTCCAGTCCCTCGAGTGTACAGGTTCCTTTTAAAGATTAACTGATCACTTTGTAGGAATTGTAAGAACACATCTGAAATCAGAACAAATGGCACATTTAGGGAGCAAGGTAAATGAGGTAACAAATGTTAAAGTTGGTGAGAGGCCACTGTTTTGACTATCCTCCTGCATTAGGCTGCCCGCAGACCAGACCAAACCACAATGGAGTCGCTCATGCTAAGCACCACACAATTAAACTGACTAGAAATGGGCCAGTTTTCCAAAAAACAGGAGAGTCCCAGCAACCCACCAAAAGACCCCCAGTCAACAGGAGCAGGCCCGATAAGGAATTTCCTCTGCTTTAACCCATACCAGGAAAGCCGCTTCAAAATGAACAATCGCTTCTTCTTGTTTCTGCTTCTTCAATCTTTTCTGTCTATGAAGCCCACCCGCTGTGCTCAGCTTCAAGAACACCTTTCTGTTCCATACAGGAGATGCTGCCTGGTCCATGAAACCACTCATAAAAGCCAATTAGATCTTCAAGGTCAATTTGTTGAAATGTTATTTGACACAAACTACAGTGACTCTTGGGAACTTCCCCACATCCCCATCTGTCATACTTGTAGAAGATAATTGGCCCTTATTAATAAAGGCAATGCTTACAGAAGAGGGTTGAGGGAATTGTCTGGGTAATGAGAATAAAACAACCTGCTTTTTATGCTAAAAGAAGTTGCTCTGGGCACTCAGCCTCATTCAGGATCTGTTTTTCAGCCCCTCAGTACCCCAGAGTTTATTGGGTCCAGAAAATTACTTCACTATAACCAACCTCCTAAGGGTCTAAAAGAAAAACACGAGACCACTAATATACTGATTTCCAATGAGATCATTGTACTTTAGTGACCAAAATGCCTTTGTCCATGATTCAAGTCACCTCCCCCTTGCCTTGTTACATTTGGAAGGCCAGGTGAGCCAAGAGAATATTGAAGCTAGGTCCAGAGCAATGGGAGCAAAGTTTTGAGGGTCTTTCTGTCCACTCATGGTCAACCTGGAGCAGCGACCCCAGCACAGTCCTGAGAGGGTTTGGTGGGGGCTGCCTGCAGGACACATAGGGAAGTGGGTGGATGACGGGCTGCCCCAGCACAGACCATCTCTTGTGTACTTGCCAGGGCTGACCCGAGCTCTCCATCTTCTTTATGTCCGTGGAGCATTTCTTTGGGTGGTCTCATACAATTGTTTAGCACTCTGTTTTCCAGACTGCCATCATATTCCAGGCCTAGGTCACTGACGTTAAGTGCCTGTTACCTCCACTGAAGTCTGGGTTACTGAGTTTCCAGCCCACCAACTCTTTGGAAAGGAAGGGATCATGGAGATGGTACTGAGAGGGTCAGAGAGACACACAACAGATGGAAGGTGGTGAGAGGAGTCACTGCAAGAAGCAAAGGCTCTGATGTGAAGCCCTCAGAATGTGCCTGAGGACCACAGAAAAGCCACTCAGGATGGTTGTCGTTTGTTCCCACCGTCTCTCAACCAACAATGTGACCTCCAAAGGCTGTGTCAATCTGTAGTTAGCAAAAATGAATAGGACGTACTCAGAGGACACTTCCTCTCAAACCAATGCTGTTTATTTAACTGACATTCAATTAGCTGGGCCTACGGGCATGTTGACGTGGTAGCTGAGAGACTAACAAAATGGAACCTCACTGCTGGGCTTATTTTCCTCCAACCCACACTGTGATTACAGACATCTTTTTAACACTCTATAGATCCTTTAACAACAACAAAAAAAACTTGATTAAAATATTTGACTGAAAGTTTTAATTAGTGATTCAATTAATGATTTACTGACTGTAAATAACAGATGGGTTACAGACCTTAGAATAAAAATACATGTGGATGTAAGGATGTGTATGTTACATGTTTATCCCATATATCTATATGCCTGTCTCAAGCTAATAATTCACACGATGCCTGCCAACTGTTAGGAACCTGCACGATTTAATTATGATTGAATTATGATTCTTAATCTCAGAGTGTACGTAGTCATATGTCATACAACTTTCTTTTTTTTTTTTGAAATGGATTTTTCGCTCTTGTGACCCAGGCTAGAGTGCATTGGCACAATCAATCTCAGGTCACTGCAACCTCTGCCTCTCAGGGTCAAGCAATTCTCCAGCCTTGCCTCCTGAGTAGCTGGGATTACAGGCATGCACCACCATGCCCAGCTAATTCTGTATTTTTAGTAGAGATGGGATCTCACCACGTTGCCCAGGCTGGTCTTGAACTCCTGACCTCAAGTGATCCGCCCACCTCAGCCTCCCAAACTGCTGGGATTACAGGCATGAGCCACTGCACCCAGCTGTCATACAACTTTCAAATGAAGTAAGCCAATGAGCAAATTCATTATTTGTTATCCTGTGCTTAATATTAGTTTTGTCAATTTCAGTTTTTATAAATATATTGACTTTTAAGCATCTAGGATTTGATTTGTTTTGGTGATTTAATCGTGATATAAAGAATTATTATAGAAAAATTTCAACATGATTTTTACTTCACAGGATTATTTCGATCATAATTCATGTGTAAGATGCAATCCACTATTATTGCTATAAATACAATCGACCACTCAGATCAAGTAATGTGATACATGATATCAATAGAATGAAGGACCAAAACCAAAAGATCATTTCAATTGATGCTGAAAAAGCATTTGATAAAGTTCAACATCCCCTCATGATAAAAACCCTCAAAAAATAGGTATAGAAGAAATATACCTCAACATAATAAAAGCCAAATATGACAGACCCACAGCTAGTGTCATACCGAATGGGGGAAAACTAAAAGCCTTTATCCTCTGAAATCTACAACACGAGAAGGATGCCAACTTGCACTGATGTTATTCAACATAGTACTGGAAGTCTTACAGCAATCAGACAAGAGAAAGAAAGAGCATTCAAATTGGAAAGAAGAAGTCAAATTATCCATGTTTACAGATGATACACTCTTATATTTGAGAAAACCTAAAGACTTCACCAAAAAGCTATTAGAACTAATACATTCAGTAAAGTTCCAGCATACAAGATCAACATACGAAAATCAGTAGTAGCATTTCTATATGCTACAATGAACAATTGGAGGCCGGGCGCAGTGGCTCAAGCCTGTAATCCCAGCACTTTGGGAGGCCGAGACGGGCGGATCACGAGGTCAGGAGATCGAGACCATCCTGGCTAATACGGTGAAACCCCGTCTCTACTAAAAATACAAAAAACTAGCCGGGCGAGGTGGTGGACGCCTATAGTCCCAGCTACTCGGGAGGCTGAGGCAGGAGAATGGCGTAAACCCGGGAGGCGGAGCTTGCAGTGAGCTGAGATCCGGCCACTGCACTCCAGCCTGGGTGACAGAGCGAGACTCCGTCTCAAAAAAAAAAAAAAAAAAAAAAAAATTGGAAAAAGAAATCAAAATATAATCCCACTTGTAGTAGCCAAAAATAAAATTAAATACCTAAGAATTAACTTAACCAAAGAAGTGAAAGTTCTCCACAATGAAAGCTATAAAACACCAATGAAAGAAATTGCACAGGGTACAAAAAATGGAAAGGTATTCCATGTTCATGGATTACGAGAATCAATTTTGTTAAAATGTTCCTACTACCCAAATCAATCTACAGATTCAATACAATCCCTATCAAAATACCAATGACATTCTTCACATAAATGGAAAAAACCATCCTTAAATTTTTATGGACCCATAGAAGACCCAGAATAGCCAAAGATATCCTGAGCAAAAGGAACAAAACTGGAGGAATCACATTACCTGCCTTCAAATTATACTACAGAGTTCTAGTAACCAAAACAGCATGGTACTGGCATAAAAAACAAACACATAAGACCAATGGAACAGAATAGAAAACCCAGAAACAAAGTCAGATGACTACAGTGAACTCAGGACCTGAGCTGTCACTTCCTCTCCATGACCCCGTAATACAGGAAGCTCCTCTTTTGTCAGATTTCCAGACACGTAATGAAGTTTAGCAGGGACTTGCCAAGTGTTCTCCAAACTCATCTCATTATTCTAGGCACAGAGCTTGTAAGAGGGGTGGTTATGTGGCCACTGGAACATGAACAGAACTGCTGTCCCTCCAGGCCCATAGACATTTCTCACATGCCATATTTCATTCCCTTCCCACATGCAGACATCATCAGGGAGCAGGAGAGGACAGAGCCTCAGACAAGGAGGCTGAGTGCCAAACTACCCTGTAATAGTCCACACTGAATGCACTGAATGCAGCATTTAAGCAAGAAATAAGCCCTATCATGCTAGGTCATTGAGGCCAAGGGCTTTATCTATTAGAGCTGTTAGCATTACTAAGTCCTACCAGGGTTTTACTCTGCTTACCAGGATATGGTCCAGGAGACCCTCCCCAACATCTTTCCAATTCTGTCTTTCCTCTCAAGCTTGGGGGGAACCTCATTGGTCTAGGGATAAGGTCAATGGAAGGTTAAGGTGGGGCAAAGCTCATTCTCTCATAATTCATCTATTTTTAAATCTTATCTTGATCCTAGAAGCACGCAGACTGTGATGTCTTTGCTGTTTGCACCAATCTGATAATTGTTCTTAGGACTAAACGGCAACTTTAAATCTCAGGACTAGAATCAAGCACCTTCATGACGGAAAGCAGACTATACCTAGCATTAGGATCGGCCACACAGACATACTCTGAGTATGCATTCTTAGAAGCAGTGGTGGTGGCACAGCACCTAACAGCTAACATAGTCACAGAAGTAAGGGTACAGAAATGGAACTTCGGTTTGGCAAAATTGTGATGGGCAGGACTATGACCCTCATGATTGCCAGGTGAACTCAGTAACAATGTAAGGATGTAACTTCGGTTTAAGCACAGTCTCAAAGTGACCCTTGGCCCTCTGGATGTTCTCCCACCCACATTACCCCTGATGTTGATTCTACAGTTCTTGTCCTTAAGTAACTGTGGCCACATGTGGGACTCTTCCCCTTAGTGCCATGGTGACTCTTGCACAGTTTTACTGACGTATCTTGTCTGGTCATGGCCAGACTATGTGGGGCCCTCTTCACAACAGCAGCAGCCAGTGCACAGCGGTCCACACTCACCTCCAGCACTGGGGGTGCAGGAACCTGGAGCACATCCTCACCTGTCCCAGTGCAGACTTTTCATCCCGTGTTTTTGTAACAGAAGCCCTTAATCATGGCCTCAGTGTACCAGCTCCCTTTGTGTCCCACTGAAGTTCAGATCTTACCTGGGGCCCTTCTTGACTCTATAAACCAAAGGGGAGTTGAGGTCATGACCTTTCATGTAGACATATTTATGTCCTCCAGACTCTGTAGTGACAGGACATAGGCCACTAATGCCTTCTGAAATTGAAAGTAGAAGAGGGGCGAATCCAACCCTCTCTTGGGTTCCAAAGTTCCCCTTTCCTATATTAGTCAGATTTCTCCAGAGAACAGAACGAATAGGATATACAGTCTTCTCTTGGTATCTGCAAGGGATTGGTTCCAGGACCCACCTCATAGATACAAAAATCTATGCATACTCTAGTCCCATGGTCAGCCCTGGAGAACCTGCATACATAAAATCAGCCCTCCATATCCTCAAGTTTGCATCCCCAAAAATGCTGTATTTTCAATCCACATTTGGTTGCAAATGCAGAGCCTGTGGATACAGAAGGCTGACTACATTCACTGAAAGCAATCTGGGCATAAGTGCAGTTCAAACCCCATGTTGCTCGAGGGTCAACTGTATATAAATATACAAAAGAAGACTTATTATGAGAGTGGGTTCACACTGTTATGAAAGCTGAGAAGACCCACGCTCTGCCATCTGCAAGCTGGAGAACGAGGAAAGCTGGTAGTATAATTCAGTCTAAGTCCAAAGGCCTGAGAATCAAGAGTGCTGAGGGCCAAGGGCAGAAGATGGATGTCCTAGCTCAAGAGAGAAAGAGCACATCCACTCTTCCTCTGCCTTTTTGTTCTACTGGAGCCCTCAGTGGATTGCGTGATGCCAGCCCACACTGAGGAAGGTGATTTTCTTCACTCAGTCCACCAACTCATAGATGCTCCTTCAAAGAATGTTTTACCAACTATCTGGGCATCCTGTAGCCTAGTCAAGTTGTCACATGAAATTAACCATCATGCCCTTCAAGATTCTTCTTTTTTAAAAAAAGTGTTCCCCTTTGGAAGGTGAATTATTTTTCTAATTGATGCAAAAATAGGTTATGCTACATTGTAAAAATGATTCCAAATATATATCTGGATATTTTAATAATAATAAATTAACTATTGCTTTCACCCAAACCATGTGTTCTTGATCCTAAACTCTGAAAGTTCTTCTACCCTGGTTATCATCTGGGGTCAGTAGCAACTCCATGACTCCAGACTCAAATGAAGGCTGGTAATTCATTAGGTGAAAAAAAGACTGGTTAATGTCTCAAATTGTGTGTGCTCATGCATGTATAAGTGACAGAGGACTGATCAGTGTAGATAGCTACTCTCTTCTGGTCAAGAGTGTCAATTATTTCAGCAACTTGTTTTTGCTGATTATTTGGAAAAACTGACATTTTAGAGTAATTTTTACCTAGAGAAAGGATAATTTTCTCCCATCTTCTAAGTCATCCTTTTTCTTATCTGCATAGACAAAAAATCAAGACAAAAAGGCTGGCTCAGTTTTCTAGAGGTTCACTACGGAAAAAACAATATCTTGCTTTAAGCACAGGGGAAAAAACTATTACAAACAGATGTATGAAGTATTTTTGTGTATGGTAAGGAAAACACAATGGTTTTATCACCTAAGACATAAAAAGGCACTGATCATGCCCATGGCAGCCTGGGTACTTCCATGTGGGAACCCCCAGTCAACATGGGTTCCATTGTTTGATGGAGAGATGAGGATGCTCTGGGTAAAGCACCACAGCTGGGGTGCGCTGTCCTGGCTGGGAACATGTACGCATAGGCAGAAGCTCTTCACCACCATTGAGTGTATCTCTGCAGTATATCTCCCAGTATTTTATTCTGTGTAGGATTGAAGTGACCCCAAGAAATAGGCTGGACAAAAAAAGAAAACTAAGAAAGGCAACAAAAACCCTCTCTTCGAAGATAAGATACAATCAGACCTCAGTAGAAGTTATTTTCTTAAGAACAATCAGGAGGTCAGTTGCATCAGTTAGGCATACTCAGAAAAATATGAAAGCCTCATCAAAAACAAGCACGCCACTTTCCACTTATAGAACTTGAAATTTACAACACAATAAAATATACACATGTGCATGCGTGTGCACACGCGCACACACACACACTTAATAAAGGAGGATTAAAACCTAAAATGACCCTTCTGCCAAAGACAAAGATAAAAATCACAGGGCATAGAGCATGCCCAGCCACCTGCCACCTGCAATCTCCCTTCCTCCCTTCTTCTCATAGTCCTCTGCCAATGGTCCCTATTTTATTCCCGAATAATTACAGTTGTGCCTCTAATTCGGCACCATAAGTAGCCCTGAAGCCTACAATGGTAAGATCAATTATCATGTTTCACTGATTTGCAGCAGAATCATCTGTATTTGAATTATTCCTGATGCTTTTGTCATCTGTTAAGAGAAAATTTCACCTTCCCACTTCAAAAGAAGGCAGTGAAGCATATAACAAATGATAAAACAAAATTGTTAACATCAATATAAACCAGTCTTTAAAAAGCAGGCCAAGTGGCCACTAACATCTTTAAATCCCATCAAAGTAAACAACTGCCTTTTTCTTACCTCTAAAAGTGGTAGTCTGAATGTTAATGGGAAGAACTAGAGAATCGTCTTCCGTCTTTGATGGTCTTGCCTGCAAAGTGTTGGCAGCAAGGCCTCCAGCCCACTGGTGTGTTACCCACTCCACTTCCTCTGCAGAGCAGCTCTCTAATTCTATTCATGAAGTTACATCTCACCTCACTTGGATTCTGTCTCAAATGAGTTGCTGATGTCAGCTGGATTTAGTTAGGAATACATTCAATTTTATTCCATTAGTCAAAAACAAGTGTATTTTCACAATCTGGTGTATATGTAAAGCAATGTTAGCTGTTACGACACAAAGTTTTAGAATGAAAAAATTATAAATCTAGTCAAGATATAAGATTTATTACATGTAACATATTGTACATATTATATGACAAATGTTAGCTGCTAGAACATGACATTGGTGTTTTCAAATTCCTGAGAACTGAGTGTTTATTATGCCTGCTGGAATCTGGACCACTTCCTCCCTGGCAAACAATGTTGCCATTGGAATTGCATCCCAGATCACAGACTTAAAATCAAATTAAAAGTAAAGCACAGCTATGACTTTTAAAATTTAGAAAGGTAGAAATGTTTAACTTTCATAAATCAGGCATAGATCACAGAATTTTCATGCTTAGAAGGATATCAGTAACTATCAGATCCAAAGCCCTTATTTTGCATATAAGGAGGTATGTACAAAAACTTATACAGCTAGTAACTTCAGCAAAGTTGCAGGATACAAAATCAACATGCCAAAATTAGTTGTATTTCATACACTAGCAGTGAACAGTACGAAGAAGTAGTCAACAAAACAATTTCATTTACAATAGCATCAAACAATAATAAAATAGGAATAAATTTAAGCAAGGAAGTGAAACCCAAGAAATGCAGTTTTGTACCCCAAAAACTACAAAACATTGCTGGAAGAAATTAAAGACAATCTAAATAAATAGAAACACATTCCTTGTTCCTGGACTGGAAGACTTAACATTATCAAAATGACCATATTGCCAAAACAGATTTACATACTCAGTGCATTCCTTAGCAAAATCCCAATAGTATGTTTTGCAGAAATAGGAAAACTCATCCTAAAATTCATATGGAATCTCAAGGGTCCCAGAATTGCCAAAACAATCTTGAAGAAGAAGAACAAAGTTGAGACTCACACTTCCTGATTTCAGAATTTACTATAAAGCTTGAGTAATCAAAATGGTGTGATTACTGACATTAGGACAGACATATACAGTGACAACAGAATAAAATAGAGAGCTCAGAAGTAAACCTTCACATTTGATTTTTGGCAAGGCTGCAAGACCATTTAACAGTGAAAGGACAATCTGTTCAACAATGGTGCAGGAAAAACTGAATGTCCACATACAAAAGAAGTTGGGACCTTACTTCATACCATACACAAAAATTAACTCAAAATGGATCAAAGATCTAAATTGAAAAGCTAAAACTAACTTTTAGTAGAAAAGTACAGACATTTACAACATTGACTTTGGTGATGATTTCCTTAAAATGACACCAAAAACACAGACAAAAACAACAAAAATAGATAAATTGGATGTCATCCAAATTAAGAACTTCTGTGCATCAAAGGACACTATCAGGCAAGTGAAATACAACCCACAGAATGAAAGAAAATGTTTTCAAATCTTATAGCCAGCAAGAGATTAAGATCTAGAATATACACAGAATTCCTACAACTGAGCAACAACATAATAAAAAAAAAAACAACTTAAAAGTGAACAAAGGACTTGAATAGACATTTCTCCAAAGTTACACAAATGACCAATAAGCACATGGAAATACGGTTAGCATCATTAGTCAGTAGAGAAATGCAATCAAAACCATAACGAGAAACCACTTTGCACCCAGTAGGATGACTATTATCAAAAAATACAAACAAAAAATGGAAAACAAGGGTTGGCAAGGATGTGGAGAAATTCAAACTCCTGTCCTTTGCTGACAGGTATGTGAAATGGGGCAGCCACTGTGTAAAACGGTTTGATGATTCCTTTAAATGTTCAACTTAGAATTATCATGAAACCCAGAAGTATACCCAAAACAATTGAAAACAGTATTTTTATGTCCATCTTCATAGCAGCATTATTCACAATATCTAAAAGGTATCAATAACCACACTGTCCATCAGCAGGTGATATATCACATTTGGCTTATCCATTATATATATTATCTATATCACCCATGTATATGAGATAAAGTTTACAAGGACTGACAGTCACTGTTGCAGAAATGAAGCAGTGGGTTTCCTCACCTGAGAGCAAGCGTTGCAGAGTGGAGGCTCCTTCTGGGGGAGAAAAATATCCATATATATACACACACACACGTGTATACATATTTATATACATATACGTGTGTATATATATACACGTATACACGTGTATATACACGTGTATATATATACACATATGTATGAGCCACTGCACCTGGCTGGGTTGTTGAATTCCTTTTAAATGCTTTTATGCGCCATTAAAAATGGTCATAGAGGAAGTTTTTTGCCATTTTTTTATTATGGCAGAGTACACTGACGAATTTTTCAGTGTTAAACCTGTATTCCTGGGAACCACCCTACTTGGTTGGTCATGAGGCAATATCTATTTACATGTTGCTAGATTCAATATGCTATTGCTCTGTTGAATATTTTTGTGTCTAGGTTTACGAGGGATTTTTTTCCAAAGTTTTAATTTTTACAATGTCTTTCTCAGCTTTTGGTAACAGAATTGTTTATTTTGGCTTCATAAAATGAGTTAGGAAATGTTTTGCTACCACTGAATGTATCCATGTAAAATCAGTTCTGTTCTTTCTTTTAATGTGCGGTAGAATTTACCAGCGAAACTCTCTGGGCCTGGAGTGTTCTTGCGGGGAGAATTCTGATAATGATTTCGAATACTTTAATCAGCACAAAGATACTCATATTTTCTCTAATATCTTGTATTAGCTTTGTTCATTTGTCTTTATAAAGGAATTTGCCTATATCATCTAAGTTTTCACAATGTTGCCGTAAAGTTTTTCTTAATATTTGCTTATTATGTTTGCTGTGTCTTTAGGCTCTCTTTCATTCCTAATAGGCAATCCCTGTTTCTCTTTTTATTTATCTGCCTAGGACGGTACCAATCAGTTTTGTTGCTATTTTAAATCAATCAGCTTTAGCTTTGTTTTCACTATTGCTTATCTCTTTTCTAACTCACAGATTCCTGCTCTAATACAAGTGTTTAAAGCTGTACATCTCTGTGAACACCGCTTTATCATATCAACAGATTTTTATATATTTTCATTATCACTCCATTCAAAATACAGTCTCATTTCTTTTGTAATGTTTTGGGTGCTTTTCTAGATGTCTTATTATTACAGATTTCTAATTTAATTTCACTGTGAGGAGAAGACACACTGTATTGTTTCAATCTTTCTAAGGTTACCAAGTCTATCTTGGTGAACCACGTGCACTTGGGAAGAAAGCCTGAGCCACAGTTTGAGGGGTCAGTATTTTTATAAGTATCCAATCCATCAAGGGGGCTGACTGTGCTCTTCATATCCACGTTTTTACAAGCACATTGGTCTATTGATTCTGTAGGTGTCTGACAGATGATGTTAAGATCTTTACTACGAACTGGGCTTGTGAATTTCTCCTTTGATTTCTGTTATCTTTTGCTCTATACATTTTGAAATTCTGTGGTTAAGTGCATGCATATTTGTATTCACAATGTCTTGATAAAATTGACCCTTTCCTCACTGTAAAATGTCTCTATCTTTGGTAATATTCCTTGTCTTCAGGTCTCTTTTACTTGATTTTTAAATAGCCTTGCCAGCTTTCTTATGCGTTTGTTTTCTTGGTACAGCTTTTGTCCAGCTGGTTAAATATAGAATAATAGATACATTTGGCAGCAAATAAAATAATGACAAGAACAGTTTTACAGTGAATGACTGAACCAGAGAGAGAGTTTACAAGGACTGAGTGAGACTCCTCGTTGCAGAAATGAAGCAGTGGGTTTCCTCGCCTGAGACCAAGAGTTGCAGAGTGGAGGTGCCCAGTGCGGAGAAAATTAGCCACGAATGGCAACAAGGACACTTGAGACCCCCGCACCCCGGGTGGGGGAGAAGCATCAGCCACCACTGGATCAGTGACTGCCACAGAAGCAGCAGGTTCTCAAGAGGGTAGGGGCGGGGCGGGGAGTTCATTCTCACACAGAGGTGAAGAGAATCTTCAGAGAAACAGTTTGAGTGAATGAAACACAGATGCCGGAGGACCAGAAACTCACTCCAGAAGGTACAGCGGAAGGGCCTCAGGATTGGGAGAGGGTGGAGGCCTGGGATTCAGAAAGGGATGCCTACAGTCTATGGTGAAAAGGGGTGGGAAGGTTGGCCTGGGTTTCCCTGTGAGCCCAGGCCCGCGAGGATGAGGGGCAGACAGGAATGTCCCCTCCTAACCCAAGGCAGTAAGGACCACACCCCTCCTCAGGAGGGGGGACGGCTGCAAGGACTCAGATCTTAGGCAATCCGCTTAACTTCCACCAAGAAAGGCTGGGGTTAGGAGAGGCGGGACCACACTCTCATCTCTTGCGAGACAGCTCGGGCATTGATACTCCTTTTTGCAGGGCTATTGGTTCAATTTCAGTCTTTCTCATTTGCTTGTCAGCACTTTTAAAGCAGGTACTATTTCTGTGTTTGTTCACAATTGTATTTCTGCGACCTAGCTCAGTGCCTAACACAAAGGAGATACTCAAATATTTGTTGGTAGTATTCTGAATGAATGCTGCAAACTATTTGAAAGCAATTTGGCAATTTGTATCAACTATCATAATAAAAATAATACTATCCTAATCATATAAATATTTATATGATTTCGAGAGCTGTAATTTTACTTCAGAGAATGTTTTTTAAAAAAGCAAAATGTTTTAATATTTGTTGCATTATTTATTTTAAAATGCAAATAACTACTAAAAATCCTCCCAACAGGAAAATGCTTTAATAAATTATAGTCACAGAATTAAAATATGATGTAGTTAGGAAAGTTTTGTTTAAAATGTATGATAATGTCTGTTCTACTTTTATAAAGCTCAGTAAAAAATCCTTTTATGCTGTTCCAAAAAAAGATAAGATACAAAATTAGAAAGAATGTAGACTATACATGTAACATATAGAAAATATTATATCTACATATTATAACTACATGTGAGTTATGGAAATACAAAAATTTTCATTTTCCTTATTAAATTCTATAAGTTTTATACTGTTTTATCTATTTTATACTCAGGATAGCCATAGATAAAGGAAGAGTGTGGAGATTAACTGTCCAGGAAAACACAAACTGTTCTTTCATGTTAGAAAAATTCCCTGTTAGCCAAAGAGTGAAAGCACCAACATGTATTCTAGTTACTGTTTTTGTTTTTTAACAAAGCTATTAGAGCATATTTAAATGTGAGGGCATCAAAGGAAGGACCAGATGAAACGTTTGGAGAGCAAACTTTGGTCCATTCATCTTTTTCTTAATTTCCTTCCTCATTTTTATCTTTATTCATTCAATAACTTCTGTTTCCTTTATCTTTCCAGCTCCCCACTGCTCACCCATCCCTCAGCAACATCAGGGCTCTGTGACAAGGTGGCGGGGCGTTGCATGGAGGCATTTTTTAGACATGCACCCTGTGCCATCCTCTGTGCCAGTCCTGATGGTGCCAAGAATGAGACCAGATACACTCCCTGCTGTCCTCACGCATCAGAAGGCCTCCTAGGTGGGTAAAAAAGGGCTGTCGACCCATCGGACACAATACCAGCCACCTCCTCACTGGAGAAGCAGCGAGTGTCTACAGACCTGTTTTGTGTCCCTACCCTTTGCACAGAGCAGCTGGGGTGGCCTCCTGCGGCGGGCCACCTCTGAGGCATTGCCAGGTGGCACACAGCTGCAGAAACCCAACATGGGAAAGATGCAAGTTTCTTCTTTTTATTTTCAAAGTGAAAGTAACATTATTTGCTTGTTGTGATATAAAGATAGTACCATCTCAGGTGGCAAATTCATGCTGCTGCTAAGAAAACTAAGGAACTGTGTAAAACTCACTCTCAAAAACCATTACTCAAACCTAACGACATTTTCCATATTGTTGAGTATCCTTTCTGATGTGTATCTGTGGACGCAAACACATACACACACTAACACGCACTCACACACACACACACTCCCACATACTCCCAACCATGCAGGCACTCACACACACACTCCACACACACATGCTCACATACAGACATGCTCACATTCACACACAGCACTCATACAAACCCTCATACACACAAACACTGACATTGAGACACACACACCCTCAAACACTGACATTCAGACACACACACCCTCATACGCGCACACTCAGAAACAACACACACTCCACTACACACATCACACACACTAATACACTTAGACACACTACTCACAAACACATTCACACTCACATGCTCTTATAGACACAAAAACCCTACACTCTCACACACTTATTCACACACTCTCACACTCATTCACACACACACACCCATACTCAGACTCCAGCTTATACTCTTCATGGGACATCGTATTAGCACAGCTCAGCCTTTGTTCCACGTCGGTAATTATAAATGGATGTCATTCTGCTAATGGACTACTGCCTTCCGTGTGAAGGAGAGGTTAGCATTGGAGAGACTTGACTGCTGAGAGCAGAAACCGTCTTTCCATGCTAGGATGAAAAATGAGTGCTACTAGCACAAGTTCAAGTTCTGGAACAGAGAGAAACTACTCCCAGCTGAGGCAGCCAGGAAAGACTTCCTCACCACTGGTACCATTACACCAGCTCCACAGCACCTCTGAACCTGTGCGTCTCACTTCTTCCACTAGCACCATCTACTCCAAGGGCAAAGGTAATGCTTTTACACCCTAAGATGAGTAGTGAAGCTCTGCAGAGAGCAGATGTCACATACAGCTAAGTGTCAGATGGTGATGTTGAGAACACCACACAATTTTGGAGGTATTGGCTTTAGGTAAATAATGATCATTGTTGATAGTCCCAGAATTTCCACGCTTGAACAGGCAATTCTGAAAAAGATGTGTCTTCAGTTCCTGGGTCTTCTTTTCTACACTGCCATTTAATTCAGATCAAAAAGCATACGCTGCCACTGGCCTCCTTCCTTCCCTTCATGCTAGATGAGCAGAATCTCACTCCTGTTTTCATTTCCCCATCTTTGACACATCACATGCTCCTCCTTGTTTGCAGTGACAAGCAGCGTGGAATGGAATGTTGGCTTCCCTCATCAAAGAGGCAAGGCTACTTCTGCAGCAAAGACATTCCAGGGATATTCAGAGGTTCAAAGCTTTCATCTGTTTGTCCAACTGTCCCCATCTTAAGCCTAACCTCCTACTCCTTTTCAATGATGTCCTCTACTGTAGCCAAGGGGACTGGTTCCAACTCTCTGCCTTGGGCCTGAGCCTCAGCCACAGCTGCTCTGGCTGTAGGAAGTACAGTATTCCTTTGTGGCATCTGTGAGGGTTTCTTCACAATTCCTCTTGTGCCTTAAGTCAGGTGTTCAATTCTTAAGCTTGGCATAAATTGTCACAGCTCTCTGGAACTGTCAGCAGCAGGTGGCCCATGACTGCAGACCCTTCATGATCACAACAGCTACTGTGCACCGCGATGCCCTGGCCTGGCCACTTCCAGCACCTCATTGCACACAGTGAATCCCCAGCATGTATTTCCCCCAGCAAAAAACATCCTGTGACCACTCACCAGATATGTCAACAACCCAATTCTGGAGTCTCCTCCTGAGGATATATTTCTGGGGCTACTCCTTGTTCCAATTACTGTATAAATCTGGATCTGGGCAAGAAACAGATGGTACCCACAAAGCATCCAAGTGCAGATAGTTGGTTGGAAAAGCAATTTATAAGGCCTAAGTACAAATAATGCTCCAATAAGGGATGATAAGGCTGAGAGACGCCCAGACATAGCAACAGGTAGGACAATGACAATTTTGGCTTGGAGTGACAAGAGGAGGAAGCGCTTTCACCAGAGGCTGGGGAGAGCTGGAGCTATGGAGACCTATCCAACAGGAGCTGTAGCCACAGAGGAACATAGCCACTGCCAGACCCCCAGTCAGTCAGGATCAGATCAGATCAACCTGACATCTTTATCTCCATGTCAACCCACAGTTTCCTGCTGATGCCAGCTGGCTGAATCCACCTTGAAGCCAGCATGCAAGGAAACCCAGTGATGCAGTCTAACTGTCAGCCTCCCACACACAGCAGGGTGCAGGATCAACCTAACGGGGCAAGTGAAGAATAATCTGCACCTGTATTAGCAGAAAGAATGAAAATTAGTGGGAAATTTTCATGGGCTATTCCTGAAGTTGATGCACATCCCTCTGTCCCGCATGTCACATATTGGAACTCAGCCACATCTCAAGGGAAGCTCTAAAATCCAGTCTTGTGTACCCAGCATCAGAGGCTCTAGTGAATGACTAGCCAGCCTCTGCCATGGATATTTTCTAGTATCTTTACTCCAAAGTTTGAGTGAAAAAGGAAGAAGGGAGGAGAGCCACGTAAAAAGGAAAAGGGGGTGCTCTACTGGATATTCACTGGATTGTTGCACTTCTCAAGGCAGGCAAAGGCTGGCAGGGTATTGCTTCACCCTTCTTAGCATGACGATGACATGCTTATCTGACAAAACTATAGCAACATGCAGTCAAGCATTTCAGTAGCCTTTGAGTATCATCATGAAAAACTACATGCCCCTCACAAAGTGAAATCTGTATTCAATGACAGAACCCTTAAACTTCCAAAGAAAAGATGGAGGCAAATTCCCAGAGTATAAGTAATCAGGGAAGCAAGAAAAATCCCTTGAGATTCTGGTGAGAATGTTGCTGTCAAGACTGTGTGTGAAGAGAGACCTCGTATTTGTTCTCCAGCCCAGCTCCGCATCTCCACAGCCACCCCATAGAAGAGCAAGGGCCACAGCTGCAGTTGGAGACCCTGGACAGCTCCCATTCACGCAGCATTGAGTTTTGCTTTAGGCTCATGCCCAGGCTCAGACTCACTTTATGGTGCTTATCTTATATTAGAATATTTTTAAAGCTCTCTTTGCGAAATCTGATGTCAGAGTTAGAATGTCAGCTGCTTGTCAAAACATACATAATTTGATGCCAGATTTTTAAATGTCAAGCATAATCACAGATATCATCCACATATGCCCAGAGAAGCAACGCTAAGGAAACTGAATCAATATTGCTGACAACACGGATTGTGGCCAGAAAATGTAATCAACAAAGGCATCTTGAGATGAAGAAAGTGAAACCTCAGTGAGGCTGCTTCTCTGTAAAAAGGAACTCCAAAGACCCACAACACAGTGGGACCTGTCCACAGTCCCAGTCCAGTTGATGGGATGAAAGCATGGTTTTCTCTAAAGCATTCTCAGCTCTCCGCAGTATTCAAGGGCACCTCTACAAGCAGTGCACACATGTCAGGCAAACATCAGGGCAACTCAGCCTGGTGCCCACAATGCTGTGGTAAGTGATGAAGACACAGGACAGTGCTAAGCCAGAGGAGGAAAGGAGAAAGAGCATAGCTCAAGCCAAGACCCAAGGGTGAATATATTTTGAGAGTCACTCTGCGTCGGCTCCACTGGATTTCCTGACTGTGTGGAAAGATGGTGCTTTGCCTCTCTTGGGCAAAAGCTGAAAAGAAATAGACTTATCTGCATTATGCAAAGTGCCTGAGGACTTCTAAAGTCCATCTCTGTTTCCATGAGAGGTGAGTGGTGCCAGTTAAGAGTTGCCAGAATGAGGAGAGAGAGGAGAGTAGAAGGGAGAGCCGACGCGCATGCAGGGAGCAGGGTAAAGTTGAGGTAACAGGTGGGCTGGCGAGTGAAGGGAGTTTGCTAGAGAGTACGAGGGAAAAGCGAGTGCATGAGGAAGAGCAAATCTTTCCAGCAGTCAGGACAAGCAGGACGCACTTGCGTCTCCAGCACTGCAGTGGCTGCTGAATGCCACTGGGACAAGTATGGCCACCCGCACCCAGGCACGTGTGAGCAGGCGGTGTGTGAGTTTCAGCACAGATAATGGTTTCAGGTGTGTACAGAGGAAAAAAGCAAATCATTTCCTCCTCTTACTGTACTCTCTGCACTCTCCATATGTCACATCTGACATCAGATATGTAAGGATCTGCCACACCAAGCAATTCCTCGATTCTCTGTGGACACTGGCAAGGCGTCGTACAGTTTAACTCAATTCTAGCGCTATCTCCTTGTGATAGCATCAGATCCTGCAGGTTAAGGGCTCAGGTTCACAAAGCTGCCCCCACTTCAGACACCAGTCACAAGCAGCAGGTCCCCAGGCTACCTGCAACTTCTGTCTGACTTGCCTACAAGTCGGAAGTCCCCACAGTACCCACTTTATGTGTGACAATTTGCCATGGAGGCTCACTGAACTCAGGGAAACATCACTGTTATTGGTTTATTATAAAGCACGCAAATCAACAGCTAGGTGAAGAGATACACAGGGTGAGGTTTGGAGGGCTTCCAAGCACAGGAGCCTCTATCCCAGTGGAGCTGGGGTGCATGACCACCTCACAACATGTGAGGTGCATCCCAAAAGCTCCCAGAATCCCATTGTTCAGGGATTCTTATGAAGGCTTCATCATCTAGGTATGACTGATTATTAACTCAACCTCCATGTTTCTCCCTTTCCCTGAGGAAGGTGGGAGGAGGAAATTGAAAGCCCCATGACCAGTCCCTATCAAGGAACCATGAAGAGTTGCCTAAGAACAAGAGATTGCAGCCAGGCACAGTGGCTCACGCCTGTAATCCCAGCACTTTGGGAGGCCAAGGCAGGCAGATCACCTCCTGAGGTCTGGAGTTCGAGACCAGCCTGACCAACACAGAGAAACCCCGTCTCTACTAAAAATACAAAATTAGCTGGGCATGGTAGTGCATGCCTGTAATCCCAGCTACTCAGGAGGCTGAGGCAAGAGAATCGCTTGAACCCGGGAGGTGGAAGTTGTGGTGAGCTGAGATTGTGCCACTGCACTCCAGCCTGGGCAACAAGAGCAAAACTCCATCTGCAAAAAAAAAAAAAAAAAAGATGCTCCAGTCACCCAGGAAATTTCAAGGGATTCAGGACATCTGTGCCAGGAACTGGCTTCAAAAACCAAATATTAGAACAAAAGAGTCTCCTAATATCCCTATCTACAAGGATTTTAGGAGCCTTGTGTCAGAAACTGGGGATAAATTATACACATACTCTTATTATTCACAGGGTTGAATGTATGTTTATAGTAGAGGAGACGTATCTACAGTTGATGGTAGAAACCAAGGTGTTTAGCATGCTCTCAGACAGGAAATGCAGGTTTTAATAGCCTATCCTGTTCCTTTCCTGAACACCCAAGCAATACATCAAGTACAGAGCAAAACACCATCTGGGAACAAATGATAATTCCCTAACTTTCCTTCCTCTTCATGAACAGGGTAGGCGCACCCGCGACTAGTCAACCATACCCACAAATCAAGGACCTAGATCTGCATTCGCTTCCTCTAAGGGCCATCTCAAAGTACAGAGCTGCTCACCTCCCTTTAGAGAATCCAGTTTAAAGAACATGTATTGTAATCCTGGAGAGCATAGAAACTCTCAAATAGGTGAAACTCCTAGAAATTCTCAAATAGGTGTAACTGAACACTTCTCCCAGGACTTACTGGATTTGACGAATCTAATTCAAGATTGTAGGAAACATCTTTTCTCCAGTGGGTTGTTGTTGAAAATTGAAATGACTCCTCTACTCTCATCACAGTTTGAAAAAAAAAATCCTCCTGAGGCTCAAGGAGTTTTAACTAAGTTCACTCAGAAGTCTGAAAATAACCACTGCCGTGAGTTGCGTGGGCTCGCACGCTTCCAGTGGCTAACACCGAATCGACAAGCCAACGCCCTGGAGAGGCCATGACTAGTTGGCCATGGAAATTGAGTCTGAGGGACTCATCTGAGCTGTTTCCCTAAGAGACAAACAGTCTTATAAATGAGATAAATGAACCACACCATAAACATTTCTGGACAGACTTTGGAGCTTGAGTTTTTCTAAACAATCTCTCAGGAAGGTAATTTTCAGATGAAGAAGCCTGATTTGGCTGTGATGACAACATAGCCCCTTGAAAGTGACAAAAACATACGAACTATCAGTCACTCTATATGAATCCATCATCATTTTTGGCCACATTACTAAAGAAACTAAAAACTTCAGAGGAACAAGATCATCTAAAGCTGGTGAGAATATCAGGGGTTTAAATGATTTTTTCAGTGTAAGAAACTGTTGGGAAATGTGCCTGGACAATCACGCACGTGTAGAGACTTCAGCTGCATATATTCAATCTGTCATCAGAAGGAAGCCCTTCCAGACAGTACCCTCATCATCAAGCATCTCCCTGGGGCCCATTCTCCACTCTGTCTCGCTGACTGGCCTCATGATTTCTCCACAGTAGAAGCCGGACTAAGTTCTCATCACCCCGCCCCACCCAGAAGCTACCCCAGTACCTCAAGTGGCCAGTGCATTCTGTGCTTCCCAATTCCAGGCTTGTGTATGGTTCAGCACACCCACTAGGGACTAACTCACTAGCGACTAAGCCCCTTGCAACAGCACTCACTGAGGGACGCTATAAACTGGGTGTGGTAAGAAAAACACCTACATTTTTCCATTTGTTTGTTTTGTTCCTTCGTCTTGAGCATCCACTTATTTTCTGGGCATCATATTCCTATTTTCCTCTGGGAAAAGAAATGTACCTTGACTGTCAGCCCATGTGCACCCAAGACTGGAGACTGAATTGCTTCAAGGGTAACCATATGACCTGATCAGAGCCAGTGAATGCAAAGATAGGCATTCAGGGGGACCTGGGACTCTTGTTCCTTCCTGCTAAATGCCAGGAGCTCTATTAGAATGACAGAAATGAAAAACAGTAACACCACCAAATGCTGGTGAGGATGCGGAGGAATGGGATCCTTCAGACATTGCTGGTGGAAACATGAAATGGTGCAACCACTGTGGAAAACAGTTTGGCAGCCGGTTTTAAAAAGTACGTAAGATGTCAATTGGTACATTTTAGCAGATGTTAAAATTAATTAAGAACTTCTGTTGTGGCAGTGCAAAAATCAATGGTGCCCTTCTATTGCTTTAGTTTTATAAATTCTTTTAGAAAATGTCAGATTTCCAATTGAACTAAATTATGGACCTTTCTATTAATTTAATGGTTTTGTCACAGCTTTTGGTTTCTGCCTTCCTCCAAATCACTTGCACTGAGGATTTCTGGGTAGTTATGGGAGAGCTCTGAGGTCCTGGTGGCCCATTTCTTCCTCTAGGAAGGTCAAAGTCCCTGGACTTGAGGTCCACATCCAGTGAGATCTTTTTATCTATGACACAGATGGGAGCCATCAGTCCCATGATCTCGAGGTTAGCCGTTTGACACACTGGGGAGCAGCAACACCACATGAAGACTGGGCCCACTGGCTAGGGCTTTGAGATTGACAAAGCAGCTGGCTACTACACACTCCCCAGCCTTTTTCATCATCAGTGCCTGGACCATGGACTGACAGGGAGGTACACCTCAGTACCCCTGGGGGTCAGGAGAAAGTGAATAGTAGAAGGAGAATCAGAAGACCAGCAGGGTCTTGAACAACAACCAGGGGCCATACTAAATTCTCCCTGGGGTGGTGATTCCAGTCCATCTTCGAACCTCATAAAGGGCCCTCCCTGACCTGTCATGGGGCACACAATCGCAGATACTGTTCGTACGCTGTTCAAAGCCGTCATGAGACTGAACGTGTACCCAGAGAGCTTAACCAGACCATGGTAAGTGGGGCTCAGGTGATGACCGGTTTGGGTGCTGTCTTAGTCTATTCAGGTGCTATAACAAAATGCAACAGACCGGGGGGTTACAAATAACAAAAATGTATTCCTCATCGTTCAGGAGGCTGGGAAGTTCACAGTCACGGGGCTGGCAGATTCAGTGTCTGGTGAGTGCGGACTGCCTGGTTCACAGAATGGCACCTTCTCACTGTGTCCTCGCACAGCGGGCAGGGCCACAGAGCTCTCTGCTCCTGACACAGGGGCAGTAATTCCATTTTGGGTGTTTCATCCTCATGACCTAATCACCACCTAAAGACCCCACCTCCTGACACCATCACCTTGGAGGTTAGGATTTCAACTTACAGGTTTTGGAGGGACACACACGTTAAGTCCCGTTGCAGGTGGTGATCACCTGCCACACACTGGATGAGCCTGGCCGCACATCACACTGGGGTGGGGTCCATTAACTAGTGTCCCAGCCTTGGGGATGAGAGCACTTTACAGTGGGGGGAAGAGAACACCTGCCAGACAGCACAAGGCCATGCGGGCCAAAGCACAAGACTGTCAGCCACTGGTGGGCCGACCCCAGGAGGCCTTCACCGCACCACAGGTTGGTTGCAGAGCCAGGAAAAGCTCATAAAAGCTCACCAAGCCTCCTTGGGAATGGGTGGGCCATCCTTTTGATCATCTACTCGTTACCTCATGAAGCAGGAGATTCCCATTCTAGGGTTATGGGGATGGCCAGATCCAGGACACTAACCCTGGACACAAGAGACAGACAGGAGTTTACTAGTCACATACACACACCCCGGAGCGTGGGAGACACCACACGCTGTGCACAGCCAGACACGGGTTGCTCCTGGGACCAGAGTGAACTACCAGGGGCTGTGGGAGGCAGGCTGTGTTGTAACAGGAGGGTGAAGGGACCCTAGTCCCCATGGGAGGATGTGATGGACTTGTTTGAATAATTCCATGGGCTGCAAGGAGCTGAAGGCCGCTACTCAGGGATGAGGAGGGTGGTGCCTGGTCCCCGAGATAAGCTGGGTTGTCTAGCTTTGAGAACTCATCCATGGGAGCAGAGTAGGGAGCGGACCTTGCAGTGAGGCCATACAAGCTCCTCCTGATTTTACCAGGTGGCAAGACAGCACAGAATACTAATTGGTGCCTTAAACCACACTTAAGCCCTCCAGATATAACTACAGATTTAACCGCATACACAAAGGACTGCATGTGAGGAAGGCTTTGCCAAATTACATTCAGAGCAGGCTACAATTGAGGAAAAAACCAGTATCTTTCAAGCTGTTGCTACAATGCATAAAACCAATATCCTTGCAAAATGTCCGTATTTCATCAGCAGCAGGAAGATAATCGGCCTCGAATTCACAGCACAGCTGCAGCAGTAGGGGTCAATTGGACAATCATTAAGCAAAAGCTTTCACGGCCCGTGTCTGGGTGAGCAGAGGGCCCGAAACAATCAGGCACGCCTGACCACGATGGGCTCAGTGAGGATCACTATCCTGGGCACTAAGGCTACAATCTGTTGCCTAATCTGCTGCCACGCTCCACCTCCCAGCGGCGAGCAGAAGCTGTCAGTACAGAATGGAGAGCCATCCACAGCATGATTATCTATCTGGATCTCAACAGAACAGGGCCCAGCAAAAATAATCAAAATCATGTTTTAGCAAGTACTAGCTTCTTAAAACGAGCCAGTCAAAGACGGCTCCTTCCCCTTTGGTCACCATCCACGCCCCTGCAGGCCTCAGGCCTCCAGTCAGAAGCAGGACCAGCATTCCCAGAGCCAATCACAGTCATCAGTTTGCTGCCCCAGAGAGGGCCACGTGCCTGCCCTGCAACGTGCTAAGCCCTTGATTCATGTCCCTGTCGTTCCACTAGGCAATGATACAGCCTTAATTAGAATAGTAAAGGAGAGTGCTGCTGCCGCCGCCTTAAATGTCATTTTCCCTGTCACTCCACCAGGCCATGGTAGAGTGGCAATTAGAGAGGACTGGGAGGGAAGCACAGCTCCCAGAGGCCAGTACTCTGCCTCAAGCCAAGTGAACAAGTGAAGGAAATGCAGTATTTCTTCCCCATGGCAGCCAAGGAAAATTCTGTAAGAAGGGACCGTGAAAAGGTAAGTACTACACAAGAAGAGTAGCTACGGGGGTACGTGGGGACCTAGAGAGCGCTAATGGAGTGATCACGGGAGCAGGCAGCTTGATGTGCAGCACACATCCTGGGCTCACTGTGAGCCACTGGACACCTGCGGTGTCACGAAGGAAACACAGCGCATCAGGGCCAACAGCTTGGAGCAGCCGCCAGGAGGGACTGAAGCCAGAGACATGGTTTACAGCTAGCTCGTATTTACAGAAAGCTTTCAACATAGAGTATATGTGGCACGTACACACAATGGATATTACTCAGCCATTAAAAAAAAAATGAAATCTGGTCATTTGCAGCAACATGGATGAACCAGGAGAACATTCTGTCAAGTGGAATAAGCCAGGCACAGAAAGAAACACTCCAGGTTCTCACTCCCTTGTGGAATTTATAAATACTGAGCTCACAGACGGACAGGGTGGAATATGGATTACCACAGGCCAAGAAGGGTAGGCGGAGGAGACAATGGGGAGAGAGATTGGTGAACACGTATACAAGTGCAGTTAGATCAGAGGAATAAGTTCCAGTGTTGGATGGCACAGCGGGGTAACTATACAAAGTAATGTTACAGTGCATACTAAAACATAAGAAGATTCTGAATGTTCTCACCACAGAGGAAAATGTCAAGGTAATGATTACGCTAAATATTATGATCATGGCAATGTATACATTTATCAAATGTATACATTTGATACATAGTATCAAAACATCACACTACATCCCATAGAAATGCACAAATATTATGCATCAATTCAAAACAAAAAAACAAGAAAGAAACTAGGAAGGAAGCCTGGGATAATTTGGTCTTTGCAACCCTCAGAAAGAACCAACCTTGGCAACAACTTGATCTTGGACTTCCAGGCTCCAGAACTGGAAGGCAATAAATTCCTGTTGCTTAGCCCAAAAAATAAAAACTAAAAAATTAGAGTTTAAGATTACGGTAATATGGGTATGCAATCCCATAGCAAAGGAAGCCAACCAGCTTGGAAGTCCCTGATAGTTTTCTTAGCTCCAACAACAGTTGTGAATTTCCAGGTTCCTTGCCCATGGCACTGTCACCTGTGCATCAGGACCATGATGCAGGCCGACGGCATCCTGTACTCAGGCAGACTTCCTGGCCTCCTGGTCCAGGAGAGGGAAGGCTGTCAGCTGGTTACCAGCCTCAAAGGATCTCCCGGAAGGTCCCTTCTCCTGCCTCTCTTATTTTCTTTCTCAGGGGGAGCTGAGCACCTACTACACACCTAGGAACATTGTCATAGGCAGGGAGCAGCATTTCTGCTCACAGGCCAATTACAGGGATGTGCATGTGCTCCCGGGGAGCTGGCCTGGCAGGGGCGGGGCTAGCTAAAGGACCCCAGAAGGGTCTCAGAGGAGTCCTGAGGTTTCTGGCCTCAAGCAAGCTGACCTCAGCAGAGACCCCAATGCACTGACAGACAGAAATAAAATCAATGCGTAAAAAGGAGTGCAGAACAGTGTCAGTGCCCGCCTATTGGGAGTGGGGGGAGTATTCCAAGGTGACTTCGTCCCAGGGACATGCACACCAGGACTCCCATGTGAGCGCCATTCGGCCTGCACTGTGCACCTTCCCCAGAGTGTGCTGGACACTGAGGCTGTGACGGCCAGCAGAGCAGCCCAGCTCCTGCCCTTGGAGTGTCCATAACTTATGGACTCAATAAAATAATAAAAACACAGGTACAACCCCAACAATGGCAACTGACACAGAGATATAAGATCCTGAAGTCCTGCCATCGGAGGGTGGACCCTGTCTGGGAGATTGGCAAGGTGCCACTGTCCCAGCTGGGACCTCAGGATGTGAGACAGAATGAAGCACAGCCAGATGGGAATGGAAGGAGGATCAGCACGTGCAAAGGCCCTGTGGTGGGAAGGCCGACACGACAAAACCAGGTTGAAACAACTGTGAGGCTGAAGCCCAGGCTGGAGGTGCAGCGGCCCGGCCATGAGTTGGCTGGTGTGGATCCATGTGGGGTGGTTACATCAGGGAAAGCGACCATAACCAGCGGACGTGCAGTACCTCAGGGAGTCTGGCTGATGCAGGGAAAGAAGCGAATTACCTAACAGCAGGAAGACACGGTGCCCGGAGGCCTCAGGGTGGCACAGCAAAAGGCAGACACTGAGGCATCTTAACTTGGTGCGTGGGAAACGGAGATATCTGCACAATGAGAGGGCAGAGGAGTGGCCTCCGACTGTGAGCTTGCATAGGGCATGCACGTGCACTGTGTGCATGGGCACTGAGCCTTGGTGCTGAGCCAGGCAGAGACAGCAAGAGCTCTCTCCAGCACAGCAGAGCATGCCCAGCTGTGACTTCCTGAGATGTGAAGACTTGAAAGCATTAGGAACAGTCGCAGCTTTCTGTTTCCATAAGCTCTGTCTGAGGCTTTATCGAAAGAACTGAACTCTGTTTGCGGCCTCCCTCGTGTCACACACTTGGACAAAGTCTTTTCTGTTTCCCTGCAACACACAACATGTGTCAATCGTCCCCAAGCCCATTAAGCACAAAAGCCACCTCAAGTCTTCAGCTTTTACTTAATGTTATAAAAAAGTTATTTATCCTCAAATTATTCTATAAATTTCATACTAATAAAAACTCCCAGCTGAAATTCTTGAGAAAAGGAGAACACTTACACTAAAATTATGTGGGGAAAAAAATCCATGACAAGCCAAGTAAACTTTGAAAATGCAATTGCAAAGTGTGTATGTGAAATATTATGATGTTAATTTTTTTGGATATTGAACGTGTATTTCTGTTTTGAATTCCAGGTATATATTCATATCTGCATTTTTAAAAATTCATCTTTGTTTCAAAACGAACTCTTTTGCATAACAGTGGAACATATTCACATATTCATGCCAGGGAGCATTTCAGATCCTCCTGAGAGCAGGCTTCCCTTGTCTTCAGAAAAGGAGCTTTGTAGCTTTGAGCCCAGTGTACAAGTGGGCTAAAAAGGCAATATTACCATTTTAAATGTGAATAGGCAGTCAGCAACCACCCCTCCACACTTTATGTTCAATTTTGAAATGCCACACAATTAATCTTCAAAAGGTGTTTTAATATACACATTTATAAAGAAAGACACACAGGTGGGAGGTGCAGTTCAGGACTTCACAGAGTCAGCTGGGGACTATTTTTCCGAGCCAGAGCTCTGACATCAGCAGGTCTGGACAAAAGTCTTGTGCTCTAAGACCATGCCTCCCTCCTCAGAGGATCAGCATGAAAACAACAAAAAGAACCCCACAGATTTTTTTCCTTTGTGCAGCAATTTTTTTAAGTGCATGAACAGAATAAAGGCCACCAATTTTTTTTTCTCTCTCTCTCTCTGTGTGAATGGAGATTTTTTTCTCCTGTTACTCATCTGCCTCCATTCCCCTGACCACAGTGGAGTGGCATAGCAGAGATGGAAACATAGGGAGCTGCTGTGGTTTGAGTTTGTCCTCACAAAATTCCACTCTGAAATGGGATCCCTGGTATGATGGTGTTGGGAGGTTGCCGGGCCTATTGTGAGCCATTTGGGTCACAGGTACAGATGCCTTATGAATGTTACTACCTTCTCATGGTGATGAGTGAGTTCTCACTGTAATGAGACCAGGTCAGTTTTCCTCAGAACGAATTAACTCCCACCAGAGTAGGCTGTTATAAAGCCAGGATTCCCCTTGGTTTTTGCTTCCTCACAAGTGTTCACTTCCCCTTTGACCTTCTCTGCCATATTGTGATGCAGCACAAAAGCCCTCACCAGAAGCCAGGGCCATGCATGCCCTTGAACTTCCCACCCTGCAGAATCATGAGGTAAATAAACCTCTGTTCTTTACAAATTACCCAGCCTCAGGTATTCTATAATAGCAACACTAAATGGACTAAGACAACAGCCAAAAGGAAGAAGGAAACAGCCAGATAAACAGATTGTATTCATCCCGGATCCACTCAACCCCCTTATCTTACTTGTCTGAGCCTCTCATAGGGAGATAAATTAATTCACCAATTACACGCCTTCTTTGAGAATTTGCTATGTGTCACACACTCAAGTATTGCAAACCTAAAAAGCTGGGCCTTATATAAAATTGTTACTTGCAAGACATGGCAGAAAATGATGAAATGCCCAATCTCATGGATTTAGAGCTTTGAAAGGCCAGAAGAACCAAGCTTATGGTTCCAGATCTGGCTGAGCATCATAACCATCAAGAATACCTGATTAATATTACAGATTGCCCAGACCCAACTCAAGGCACTGAGAATATCTAGGTTTCCACTGAAAATTACTTGTCATAGTAAGAACCCGGAAGATGTCATATTGAATTACGAGAGACCACCAGTTGATGCCAAGGTTGAGAAGACAGAAAAGGCAGAACTTTCTGATAAAGGAAAGAGGCACGATCATAAAAATATTTCCATGAGCAGTTATAAACGTGCTTGAAACACACAAAACACAGAAAGCCTCAGCAAAAAAGAGACGGCTTAAAGAGGAACCAAGTAGAATTTCAGAACTGAAAAACACAACCAGAATAAGAAGCTTGGTGAATTAATTTAAACACAGAATGGAGGAGACCGAGGAGAGAATCGGAAAACCTGAAGATAGAACAATAGAATTACCTAATGCAGACAGCAGAGAAAACAAAAGAGAAGAAAAATGAACAGTGCCTAAGAACCTATGCAAAGGCCCCAGTAAAAGATCTAACATTTGTATCATGAGAATCCCTCATTACTGCCAGAAAAGGTGGTAGCTATGGCCCCTACATGGTCTCTACCTGCATTCTGTATGTGTAGTGGTTGTGTGGGGCAAGGGATGTTTATTTCCAGCTGGCAAAGGGTCAGTGCCCTAGCGCTCCCTATGTGACCACTTTTGACACACCAGGGTGGGGGGCTGGGGCCCCTCATTACAGCCTCTTGAAGGTGGAAATCGAGGCTGCCCATAAGCTTTTGCTGGTGTGGGCTGTGGTAGGGCCTTAGTTTGTCTGTGGTATTGGCTGGTGTAGAACACTTATTGTCTTAATGTTTTCTGTCTTGCTAGGTTCCCCTTTTTCCCGGTCCTCTGCTAGGGAGAGCAGGGGGGTATGTGTGTCTGTGTGTGTGTGTCTGTGTGTGTGTGGTCTATGCTCACGGGGGCTTCTAGGTTGCTGACTTCAACAGGATATGGCCTTGGGATACAAGAGGTAAAATGAAGCTCAGGGAACTCATTGTGTGCTATTGTTCTTCAAGTTCCCTTGCTGATCTGTCCTTAGGAGGAGGACTAGAGAAAAGAATTTCTACTCCATTTTTTGGAAGTGGAACTTGAAAGATTTTTTTTTAACAATTCAGATCCCTTGTTATAAACGTGAAAACTCATATACCTCCCTAGAGTTTCAGACAGAGTCTCCTCCAGTGGGATTGTTTTGCTTCTCCCATCCCCAGAGTCTTTGCCCACTGGCAATCATTCTTTTATGACTCTGAGTTATGTCAGAAACATGATAGACAATCTTACCGAATTCTGAACACAATTAGATTGTATTCTAATAATTAACGTAAGTCTTAACTTACGCACACATTCCGAGCAATAGTGTCATGTCCTTAGGGATGACTGGAGGTCATGCCCCTTCTCCACCCTTTGAAAGCTGTCATCCCTAAAGGTTCCCTTTCCTTTCAAAATTCAAAGCTATATTTATTGGAGCACGTGTGATTTGGCCTTATCTTGCCAACACTAAGAGAATCTCAATTCCAAAATGGAATTCTTGGGCTGACAAGCCCAAACAGGAGAAAACACAATGTGATATTAATTTCCTTGGAACTTAAAGCTGTGCATCATTTAAGAATAACTAATCTTTAATAATCGATCATTTTCTGTCTCAAGTCTGACTTTATGGTTTAAAGAACGTCACATGTACTGTGATCTCATCCCTTCTTATTGCCCAGTCAGAGGAGCCATTGCTACCATACCCACTGGCTAGAGAACACTGTCAAATCTCAGACAACATAAGCCACTTGACCTTCTAGTAACACAGAGAGGAGTCTGGCCTGGAACACATTTTTTGCCGAACAGTTCAGGAGTCTTTCAACCAAACTTGACTTCCCCTGTATGTGGATCCAAATAGGACCTACCTGTTTCCCAGGTGTCTGTGTGGTTCTCAACCTAGGACAGCTTTGCCCCCTGGAGTGCATCTGGCAATGTCTGGAGACATTTTTGGCTGTAAAACTGGGAGCATCCTGCTGGCAACTAGGGAGTAGTGGACAGGGATGCTGCTGAACATCCTGCACCACACGGGGCAGCTTCCACCACAGAGATGTACCTGGTCCAAACCCCAAGGATCAAGATGGAGAAACACTGTACGTGAAAATCATCAGAGGCCTGTTCACGAGAATTGCTCCAAGATATATGTATTAGTCGGGGTTCTCTAGAGGGACAGAATAGGACAAATGTATATATAAACGAGAGTTTATTAAGGAGTATTGACTCACACAATCACAAGGTGAGGTCCCACAACAGGCCTTCTGCAGGCTGAGGAGCAAGGAAGCCAGTCTGAATCCCAAAGCTGAAGAACTGGGAGTCCAATGTTAGAGAGCAGGAAGCACCCAGCATGGGAGAAGGCTGTAGGCTGGAAGGCTAACCCAGTCTAGTCTTTTGACATTCTTCTGCCTGTTTTTCTTCTGGCTGTCCTGGCAGACTGAGGGTGGGTTTGCCTCTCCCAGTCCACTGACTCAAATGTTAATCTCCTTTGGCAACACCCTCGCAGACACACCCAGGATCAATACTTTGCATCCTTCAGTCCAATCGATACTCAATATTAACCATCACAATACACGACACACATCCTGAGCAGCATTCCTCAAACCAATTTTTTGTAACACTGGTTCTCAACAGCCTCCAAAAGTGGGGAAGGGCATAGCCAAACAATGTGGGAAACCCTCCAACATATATGCTTCTTTTAGAGATTTTCAGTGCTCATGAGCATGACACAAGTAAGAATCCTCTAAATAATTTTTTAAAAACTTTGTTTGTTTAATACATCATTACCCATGTCCCTGAACTCCCCTTCGCCCTGCTTATTGTTCTGTGTAACACAAATTAGCATCCAAATGACCTTCAGAAAATGCTTTAAATAAAGATTTCTAAGAAGAGTGGCCATTATCAATATTAAGTTATTCTAAGGAAATTTTCATTTTAATACCTATAGAAATAAGTACTGCAATAAGAGATAAAATCCAATATAGAAAGTCTATTAACCTTAGTTCTAAATTTCTACTAAGGGGCTCTTGTAAAAGAGAAAAAAGAGCTTAACACCTCACCTCTGATGTTATTTTCCATCTATAAAAAATTGCTTTCAGCCCACCATACTATCCTAAGTATCATTTGTTTTCATCACTGTGAGAAACCAAGACATCAGGACACTAGGAGCCTGCCCTTCTTGGTTCCACCATAAACAGCATGCATCCAGTAAACTAACTGTATTAAATCTCAAAGTAAAGATATACTTATGGATTCATTTAAAATTTTTTAATAACGGCCTAATGCAGCTAGGTAGGAGGAATCAGTTCTAGTGCTCTATAGCGCTGTAGGTTGACTATAGTTAACAATAATGTAGAGTTTCCAACAGCTGCAAGGAGGATATTGAATGTTCCCAACACAAAGAAGTGATCAATGTTTCAGGCGGTCGATATGCTAACCACCCTGATCTGATCACCATACATTACATATATGGTGATCCCATGAATATGCAGTTTGTCAATCATTAATGGCCCAGCACAATTGAGAGAAATAAAAGAAATTTGAAATCATGCATAATTATTGAACCAAAGGAAAATGCTCTATCCTCTCAGCGAACATCTTCTAGTCAACCAAAGCATTGTATGCACCAACAATATTCAACATTAAGAGGTTAACTACACTTTCTACAAACATTAGAATACTATGTAGCCATTAAAATGGTGATTAAAGATTTATAACAACGAGCTGACTCCAAAAAGATATTGTCAACACATGGTTTAGCTTCAACACAGGTGGGTCTTGTAACAGAAAACATAATCAGATACTATTACTGTGAAACTGTTTTTTATCTAGGGGTGCTAGCTCACACCTGTAATCCCAGTGCTTCGGGAGTTTGAAGCAAGAGGATCAACTGAGCCCAGGAGCGAGAATTTACACTGAGCTATGATTGATCGCACCACTACACAGCAGCTTGGACATCAGAGCAAGACCCTGTCTCAAACATATGAAATAAAATGAAAAAATAAAAGATAAAATAAGCGACTTTAGCAGAGGAAAGTCAAAAACAATAGCACTGACTTCTGCCACCATTAAAACAGCGTCTAACAGTTTTGTCTCCCCAGCTGAATTTGTTGCCAAAGAAAGTCTTACCTGTGTCCTTCCAAAATCTTTTCAAAGACAGGCCAATCCCAGGTTTTGTTTTTCTTCACAATTGAAACAAGCTGCTCTTTTTTCCTGGGGGAGTCAGAGTGCAGCCAGCACTCCCACCATCAGGGTGCCATCAGCCTGCACACCAGGCCCTTCCCACGGAAAGCAGCAAGGCAGCTGAGGATGGCTCTAATCTGTGTCAGCACCATTCCACTAACTTCAACCAAAGACACCTGGCCAGAAAGCACACGTAGAAACTCTTCAAACTCCATTCCAGCTGCTGCCAGCAGATCTACTCCATCTTGCCCCTAATGTGTCCGGAGTTGCCTCCTTCCAGTGGGTTGGTGGTCTCCTGACTTCAAGAACGGAACCTCAGACCTCTGCCGTAACAGTTACAGCTCTCAATTACAGCTCTCGAAGGCGGCACCAACCCAAAGAGTAAGCAGCAGCAAGATTTACTGTAAAGAGCAAACAAGTCCTCCAGAAAATTGAAAACGTCCCCAACTGACTGCAGCTGCTAGCTGGCACGCTCAGCTTTTATTCCCTGATTTGTCCCCACCTACATCCTGCTGATTGGTCCTTTTTACAGAGTGTTGATTGGTCGATTTTACAGAGCGCTGATTGGTCCATTTTACAGAGGGCTGATTGGTTCATTTTACAGATGACTGATTGGTCCATTTTACAGAGTGCTGATTGGTCCGTTTTACAAACCTCTAGCTAGCCACAGAGCACTGATTGGTGCGTTTTTACAGAGCACTGACTGGCACATTTTACAAACCTCTAGCTTGCCACAGAGTGCTGACTGGTGCATTTTACAATCCTAGCTACAGAGTGCTGATTGGTGCATTTAACAATTCTCTTGTAATACAGAAAATTTCTCCCAGTCCCCACCGGACCCACAAGTCCAGCTGGCTTCACCTCTCACTACCACCAAAGTAGTAGAGCTTGAGCTTGGCTGCCAAGACTCCTGGCTTAGGGTTTCCGAGGACACAGATGAAGAGATGTGGAGGGTGACATATGGTTGAAGATGTGTGGATTTCCCGTGCCCTCCCCAGGTACCTCCCTCCAGGTTCCTCCAGGTGATCAGCTAACTGGAAGCTCCTAATTCTTCTTTTTTTATTTTAACAATGTTTTCCATGAACTAATTGCTTAGTTGCTCAGAATGTAAAATTTTTCTACTTTTGATACAGATTTTTACATAAATATTTGATAAATTCACAATTCACAAACAGGCATTAAAATTTATATTACTTCTCACTTCAATATTATGCCAATGATATTTAATCTTTGTCATTCTGATGAGTAAAAACAAATGTTCAATTTTTTCACCTTAACTGATTGTGAACAAGGGAATATTTTCATAGAGAGTAATTATTTAAAGTCTCTACTGGTCCATAAAAGAGACTGTAGCAAAGGAAGCAGCAAATATATACCCAGTTCTTATTAATTCTTCAATAGTTCATTCTAAGTTTGTGATAAAGAAAAGCATAATAATAGGAACTTTTTTCCCACAATGTGTAAGCTTTGCTTCAATCGGAGAACAAAATTTTAGATGATATGAAATCATAAACTATCTTTAAAGTTCAGATCCACCAGAAGACAGATGAGAACAATCAGGTTCAGAGAGGTGTGGTGACTCACCTCAGCGCATGCTGGGCCAGCAACCCAGCAGGTACGGTGCTCACCATGCCACAGCTGCCCTCAGCCTGAGAGGACTCATCCTCCCTCCAAAGACAACATTTAAGGACAGCGCATTGGGTGCCACGGATCTGATAAGCAAGGGGGACCACTAGCAGTGCACTAGATCCTGGTTTCTGGCCTATTCTTAACAGCCATGTGTTAAAAATCAAATTTCCATGGACAAAGCCAAAGCCAACTGTCACTTTTATGAAATGAGTTTTGGGATATAGGAATAAATACAGGCTGGGCGTGGTGGCTCACGCCTGTAACCCCAGCACTTTGGGAGGCCGAGGCAGGCAGATCACGAGGTCAGGAGATTGAGACCATCTTGGTTAACACGGTGAAACTCCGTCTCTACTAAAAGTAAATACAAAAAATTAGCCAGGCGCGGTGGCTGAGGCCTCTAGTCCCAGCTACTCGGGAGGCTGAGGCAGGAGAATGGCGTGAACCCGGGAGGCTGAGCTTGCAGTGAGCTGAGATTGCGCAGCTGCACTCCAGCCTGGGCGACAGAGCAAGACTCCCGTCTCAAAAAAAAAAAAAAAAAAGAAAGAAATACATCAAAGTTAATTATATTTACAATATTATTATGATAAATTTGAGTAGTCATGCTGCAATGGTTTACCATAATACTGTAGGAAAATCACTGTTCAATGCCTGCATCACTAAACTAAGGACTTAGGATACCAAACAGATATTTACTTTAAACTTATTCATAAAATGTCACAAATGTTTTGATTCACAGCGGAATGTAATT
Source organism: Chlorocebus sabaeus (assembly GCF_047675955.1). NCBI lineage: Eukaryota > Metazoa > Chordata > Mammalia > Primates > Cercopithecidae > Chlorocebus > Chlorocebus sabaeus. The sequence goes on along the minus strand of NC_132929.1, from coordinate 1,125,313 downwards.
CAGAAAATATTTTAGTCATTTCGTTTTTGGAAGGGACTATCTTTCAAGGATTAGTACCTAGGGTGTATTTTGAAACCAATTTATCTTCAACTACTGGGAAAATGATTATTTTCTTACGTTCCACAGATTTAAACTTAGGAGGAATGGCCTTTTTTGATATTGTTTTAAAAGATATCATCTTAGTTGGATCACTGGAGCGTTGGAGTAGCTATTTTTTTCTCTTTATTAAGTTTGGATCAAAAGTAAGTTGCCATAGATATTGTGAAACATGATTTTGATGTTTGTTTTCTTTGTAAAACCTAAGGTGGCAAAATTGACATTCTGCTTTTAATTCCTCCTAAGGAGGTGGGAATAATTACTAAATAAAATTTTATAGCACTTATGGATTAAATTGAATTAAATATCCAAATATTAAACAGATTTCATACATGCCGTAACTATAACAATCTAAACAATTGCTTAAAAAACAGAATTATAATAAATATAATATTCATTATTTTGCCTTAATATAGTCTTTAAATTTTTATGTATTTTTTTAATTTAAAAAGGACACAACTAGAAACCTATAGGAGACCAGAGTAATTTTGGCTGCCTAAAGCAAAAGGTCTCCATATATCTTTCAAAAAGTACACACAGATCAACAGGGAGAATAAATAACACCATTTAAACCTCACAGCTTCAACATGTGTTGAAGAGAAAGAAAGCACGACAGATTTTAGATTATTTGTATGTAGAAAAACAAACGCCAATGTCCAGCAGGGCTTCTTGGTAATCTTTCTAAACCTATTCTGTATGTTTGAAATTATATTTAAGTGAAAAATAAAACATAAGTGAAAGAATATTGAATTTATTTCAAGCTAATGGAAACAAAGAAAGGTATAAACATGAAAGGAGAAAAACTGCAATACAAACCAAAAGCACTGCCTATGTGCGCATGCACACACACACACACAGAGATACCTTTTAGTGTTAAAACCATAATTCATAATAACAATATAATAATTATGATATTTATGCACTAAGTAACACAGCAACCACCAATACAAGGCGGAAACTTGCAGGAGATGTAAGGAGACACAGATAGAAACAAAATAACAAGAGTTGACTTTGCCATACCACCCTCAAAATAAGACAGATCAAGTGAACAAAAACCAGCAATGATATAATACATAAACAACATAATTTTATCTCAAATTTTGCACCCTGATACAAGAAAATACAACTTTTTCTTAAACACACATAAGAGTCCCCAAAACCAAACTCATGTTACAGGCATCAGCACACTTTTTCTGTAAAAGACCAAGTAGTAAATATTTCAGGCTTCATGGGCAATAGACTGTTGCAGCTCTGCTACTGTCACACAAAAGCAGCAACACATAACACAGAAAGGAATACGGCTGTGTTCCAAAAAGGTGTAATTTATAAACACTAAAATTTGAATTTCATATACTTTTACATCTTGAAATACTATACTTTTAATTTAAAAAAAATTATTTAAAAATGTACAAATTCTTTTTTAGTTCACAAGTCATACAAAACAGTCAGTGGATGAATCTGGAATAAGGTTTGTAGTTTGTTGAACCCTGACATATTAAGTCATAAAGAAAGAAATGGTAAGTTCTATGAAGGAGAAACTTTAAAAACACCATTATTCTCTGGGCCCAATGCAATAATTCTAAAATTAAAAACAAAATCTAAAGGGGTCTTCCACATGAAAAGTTGGAGAAAAGTTTGCATTAAACAACATTTTGGGAAAGTGGAAATACAAACCAAAATTAGAAAGATTTTAAAAAATAGTTACAATAAAAACACTAATGCAGAATCTGTGGCAATCTTTATCATCTTTTAAAATTTAAAATATTTTTAAAAATATATATGGTATATGCCAACAGAGGTGATATCAAAAAATAAATAAATGCTTGGGTAAAAATAGAGAAAACAGAAACAAAAGAAAGAGCAAATGCAGTAAATCCAAAATGGTTATAAGGATGATATTTTAATACAACTATAATAGCAACCACTAAGTGTGGTTGCTATTAAGACACCAGTTTAAAGATAGATATTGCCAGATTTAATAATACAAAAACAAGTATATATTGTCTAAAAGAAACAGGTTAAAAGTTAAGGAAAACAGAAAGATGTACCATGCTAACGCTAATCAAAAGAAAAATGAATTAGATATATTAAATCTGGAAAAAGTAGACTTCAGAACAGCTAAGACTATCAGAGATAAAGAGTAACATTACATAATGGTGGAGTCAATTTTCAAGAAGACAACAATCCGAGTCGTCAGACCGGTGCTAGCGACACGGTAGTGGCTAACGCGTCTTCTTGCCGTTCCCGGTGCTTGGGCCTTGCCTGTGACGGTGGGAAAATAAAATGGCCTTGCTGTGCTACAACCGGGGCTGCGGTCAGCGCTTCGATCCCGAGACCAATTCCGACGATGCTTGCACATACCACCCAGGTGTTCCAGTCTTTCACGATGCATTGAAGGGTTGGTCTTGCTGTAAGAGAAGAACAACTGATTTTTCTGATTTCTTAAGCATTGTAGGCTGTACAAAAGGTAGACATAATAGTGAGAAACCACCTGAGCCAGTCAAACCTGAAGTAAAGACTACTGAGAAGAAGGAACTATCTGAATTAAAACCTAAATTTCAGGAACACATCATTCAAGCCCCTAAGCCAGTAGAAGCAATAAAAAGACCAAGCCCAGATGAACCAATGACAAATTTGGAATTAAAAATATCTGCCTCCCTAAAACAAGCACTTGATAAACTTAAACTGTCATCAGGGAATGAAGAAGATAAAAAAGAAGAAGACAATGATGAAATTAAGATTGGGACCTCATGTAAGAATGGAGGGTGTTCAAAGACATATCGGGGTCTAGAGAGTCTAGAAGAAGTCTGTGTATATCATTCTGGAGTACCTATTTTCCATGAGGGGATGAAATACTGGAGCTGTTGTAGAAGAAAAACTTCTGATTTTAATACATTCTTAGCCCAAGAGGGCTGTACAAAAGGGAGACACATGTGGACTAAAAAAGATGCTGGTAAAAAAGTTGTTCCATGTAGACATGACTGGCATCAGACCGGAGGTGAAGTTACCATTTCAGTATATGCTAAAAATTCACTTCCAGAACTTAGTCGAGTAGAAGCAAATAGCACATTGTTAAATGTGCACATTGTATTTGAAGGAGAGAAGGAATTTGATCAAAATGTGAAATTATGGGGTGTGATTGATGTAAAGCGAAGTTATGTAACTATGACTGCAACAAAGATTGAAATCAATATGAGAAAAGCGGAACCAATGCAGTGGGCAAGCCTTGAACTGCCTGCAGCTAAAAAGCAGGAAAAACAAAAAGATGACACAACAGATTGAATGGGAGATGGGAGGAAGGCTATTACATATTTCAGAATTCTTAATACTGTGTGAAGTGGTGGCTTGCTGCTGTAATCTTTTGTTGTTTGTTATTGAATGTGGCATTTCAGGGTTAACATTAAGTTCTTAAAAGCCAAAGTCAGTTTGTCTTTTTGTGCCTCTCATCTTTCTTTTGTGTTATGTAAGATTGATTGATATTCATTTCTCCTTACTGGTAGGAACCATAGTTGTGTCCTATACTTGAAGAGGCTGGAAAATAGCCCATAACCATAATTGCAGTATTTCTTTGTATTTCTCTGTTAAGCAAAGAAATATTAAGGAACTTTTTTTTTTATGTCTTCGTATTATTCCATAATTAGTAAAGCAAGATGAAATATCAAATTTTAGTCAGTTTTTTCATGGATTTGTGTTCTTACAGTACTTGAAAATATTTAAGGAAGAGATGAAGCTCTGCAGTTTTTTTCTATGTGGGATGATTACTTTTTTAAGGAGGATTAATTCTGAGGTAGTATAGTAAATAAAGGGGAATATATGAATTGTTTAACAAATTAGAATTTGTTTACAACTACTTGAATTTTTAAATTATGTCAAAACTTACATTACTTGCCAAGCAGTATGATGTAAGAGTATAGGAAACACAAATAATACAGAGATATCAATTTGGTTACAATTTACCATTTTATAAGACTAAGCAATAATCTTAAAAACCTCTTTCCTAAATATTTAAAAAAAAAAAAAAAAAAAAAAAAAAAAGAAGACAACAATCCAAAGTTTTAATTCATCTAACAACAGAGCATTCAAATAATTAATATTTAATATTTTAAAATAACTAAAATATAAACAAGGCAAAAACTAATAGAATTGAAAGGGAAAACGAACAAGTCTATTTTATATTTGGAAACTTCACTTCTCTGTCAATAATTGAACAAATAAGGCAGGCAGAAAATCAGTAAGGATATAGATGACTTGAACAACACTGTCAATAGCAGAAATGTATAGAGCACTCTGTCTGACAACAGCAGGATGTACATTCTTCTCAAACAGGCATAGAATATTTACCATGATAGACCATATTCTGGGCTACAAAATATACCTTGACAAATTTAAAACAGAAGTTATACAAAGTACATTCTCAGACCACAACAGAATTAAACTAGAAATCAATAATGAAAAGACATCACAACAATTCTCAAATATTTAGAAATTAAACAGCATACTTCTAAGTAACCTATAAGTCAAGGAAGACATTGCAAGAGAAAATTTTTTAAATTTTCAGTGAAATGAAAATAAACTCAACAATATTTATGAGATATAGCAATTAACAATTTTTTTTTCAAATAGAAGAGAGAATATTCAATGTTCTTAACACAAAGAAATGATAAATGTTTGAGATGACTGACAGCTATGTTATTCTAATCTAATCACTATTCATTATATGTATTGACACATTATTATGTACCCCATAGATATGTACAATTATTTTGTATCAATTTTTTTTTGAGACGGACTTTTGCTCTTGTCACCCAGGCTGGGGTACAATGGCACGATCTCGGCTCACCACAACCTCCACCTCCCAAGTTCAAGCGATTCTCCTGCCTCAGCCTCCCAAGTAGCTGGGATTACAGGCATGTGCCACCACACCTAGCTAATTTTTGTATTTTTAGTAGAGACGGGATTTCTCCATGTTAGTCAGGCTGGTCTCGAACTCCTGACCTCGAGTGATCCACCCACCTCGGCCTCCCAAAGTGCTGGGATTACAGGCGTGAGCCAGTGTGTCTGGCTTTGTATTTATTTATTTAAAATAAAAATGAAAAGAACAATAAAGTGTTTAGAGGATAAACAAGAAATATCTAAAATGAATAACTTAAGCTTTAACATCAGTAAACAAAAGAAACAAGAACAAATTAAAGCTAAAGCAAACAGAAGAAAATAAATTATAAAAATCAGATAATATATAAGCTAAATTAAAAACATAAAAACAACAGATGAAATCAATGAAACCTAAGGCGGTTATTTGCAAATATCAATAATATTAATAAACCTCTAATTGGGCTTACCAAGAAGATGATACAAACTACCAATTGTCACTATGGATTCAATGGACATGAAAATGATAAGGGAAATAACTGACCAACTCTTTGACTACAAATTGGATAGTGTAGAAAAGTATACCAATTCCTTGAAATATACAAATTATCAAAACTTACTCTATCAGAAACAGATAATATTAGTAGCCATTTATCTATTAAAGAAATGTAACTAGTAGTTTAAAACCTTTTAAAAAGAAATCACTAGGCTCATTTTCTTTTACTTGGGAAATTTAAGAAAATATTTAAGGAAGAAGCAATAGAAAATCGTAACAATTTTTTCCAGAAAATAGAAGATGAAACAATTGCCAATTTATTTTTTGAACACTGAAATGTCCTAATGACAAAACCAGATAAAGCCAGTACAAAAAAAGAAAACTATAAACCAATCTCTAGTGAACATAGACACAAAAATTCTTAATGAAATACTAGCAACACAGCTTAAGCAATATTTGAAAATGATAACACATCACAATCAAACAAAGTTTATGCCAAGGGCACAAGGTTTGTTCTTTATTTTTAAGTTAATCAGTGTAACTCATCATTTTATCAGACTAAATTTTAAAAATTATATGATTATATTAATCCATTAAAAATTCAACAAAATTCAATACTTTTTTATGAACAAAACCAGCAAACTATGAATAGAAAGGAATTTCCTTAACATAATGATGAGTATTTTTTTAACCTGTAATTAATATCCTTAATGGGGAGAAATTAATGCTTTTAGAATTTTAAATGTTTAAAACACTTATAATAACACCAAAAAGAAATACTGGAGTGTAAATTTAAGAAAATGTTTATAAGATCTATATACAGAAAACAACAAAACCCTAGTAAAGGCAAACAAAGGTATAAATAAATGGAGAGATATTCCATGTTCAAAGACTTACTATATAAAGATGTCAGTTCTACCCAACTTAACCTAGTGACTCAACCCAATCCCTTCTAAATCCCAGGATGTTTTGGGTTTTGTAGACATCAAAAAACTTATTCTAAAATTATGTAGAAACACAAAGGACTGAGAATAGACAACACAATACTGAAAAAAGAACAAAGTTGGAAGACTGAAACTATCTGATCAAGACTTATTATAAAACTACATTAACCAAGACACTATGGTATTGGGAAAATAATTTCAAATTATAGCAGTGGAACAGTGAGCTCAGAATTAGACCCAAGAAAATCTAGTTATTTGATTTTTGACAGAGAGGCAAATGTAACTTGGTGATAAAAGATAGTCTTCTCACAAATGCTGTCTGCACAATTGGATGTCCGAATGCAAAAAGATAAACCTAGATAATGACTTAACATCTCAGACAAAAATTTACTCACAGTTGACCGTATACTTATATGTAAAATATAAAGCTATAGAAATTCTAAAAGAAAAGAGAGAAGAATTTGTGTGACCTTACTTTCGGTCATCGAGTTTTAGACAGAATGGCAAAAGCATGATCAATGAAGAAAAAAATTAGTAGTTGGAACTTAATTTAAAACTTTTGCTTTTTGAAAGATACTGTTAGGAAAATGAAAAGATAAGCCATAGACTAGGAGATAATATTTTCAAACTACGTATCTGACCCATATCCACAGTATACAAAGAATTTTTAAAACTCAACTAACTGAACAAGCAACGCAGTTAAATTCTGGGCAAAAGATCTGAACAAAAACTCATCAAAGACCAGGCCCGGTGACTCAAGCCTATAATCCTAGCACTTTGGGAGGCTGAGGTGGGTAGATTACCTGAGGTCAAGAGTTTGAGACCAGCCTGGCCAATATGGTGAAACCTCATCTCCACTAAAAGTACAAAAATTAGCCAGGCAATTTTTGGCAGGCACCTGTAATCCCAGGTACTCGGGAGGCTGAGGCAGGAGAATTGCTTGAACCCAGGAGGCGGAGGTTGCAGTGAACCGAGATCACGTCATTGCACTCCAGCCTGGGCAACGGAGCAAAAACTCCATTTAAAAAAAAAAAAAGCTTATCGAATAACGTATACAGATTGCAAACAAGCAGATGGAAAGCAACTCAACATCACTTCTCATTAAAGAAATGGAAATTAAAACAGCAATGGATTACTCCTATATATCTATTATAACAGTTAAAATTCGTATTTAAAAAAAATGGCAATACCAGTTGCTGGTCAGGATTCAGAGTAACAGGAACTCTCATTTATTGCTGGTGGAATACAAAATGTTACAGTCTTTTTTGAAGGACTCTAACAGTTTCTTGCAAAGCTAAACAAAGTTTTATCATATAATTAAGCAACCGCAGTCGACACAGTTAGACTGTAAGTAAAACTCTACACACTAATGTTTATAGCAGCTTTATTCATAATCACCAACCTGGAAACTACCAAAATGTCCATCAGCAAGTAAATGGATAAACAAACTGTGGTAGATACATACAATGGAGAAGTACTATTCAGCGATTTAAAAGAAAAAAGAAATGATCTATGCAATTTAAAAAAGCATGAATGACTCTTAAATGCAAACTGCTAAACAGAAGCCAGTCTGAAAATGCCACATACTGTATGATTCCATTTATATGATATCTTGAAAAAGGCAAACTTGTGGAGAGAGAAAGCAGTTCAGTACTTAGGAACCTGACAATTGGGGAGAACCAATATAAATATTTAAAGCACAGGGAATGTTTAGGGCTATGAAACTATTTTTTGTGGGACTTTATTGTTGGATATGTGACACTATCCACTTGTAAAAACCCATACAACTTTATAACACAGAGAGGAAACTTCTATGCATACAAATGATATCAAAGTCAACTCGACTGGCAGGGAATACCAGAATGGAATGCAGACTGTAACAAAAGAATGAAAATATATTTAAAATGTATACCATAATCTCCCTGAAGAGGATGTGGAGAAGAGTTGCTGACCTAAGCAAATCTGAATGAGTGATGACTATGAGACGAAAGACAAACTAAACTGCCATAAGCACTGTACTGTAGTTGGTAAAGTCATTTCTCATAGGAGTACAGGTTAACAATTCTAAAATGGTTGTATTATATACAGAGATTGAATAAATCAGTAGAAGGATGGTGGTAAGGGGAGCCAGGTTTCTCACTGTTGGTGTGGATGGTTACAGATTAACAAAGAAGACCTAAAAGGAGTTATGTGTCCTGGATTAGAGTTGGTGACATCATTATGAACTCATGTTTTGCTTAATATAGATACAGATGGATACACATAGAATTAATTATAGATGTATATGTGTAAATGTGTTAGTACACAGATGTGTGCTTTCTTTTTTTTATTATACTTTATGTTGTAGGGTACATGTGCGAAACATGCAGTTTTGTTACATATGTGTACATGTGCCATGTTGGTGTGCTGCACCCATTAACTCATCATTTACATTAGGTATATCTCCTAATGCTATCCCTTTCCCCTCCCCCAACCCCACAACCGGCCCCAGTGTGTGATGTTCCCCTTCCTGTGTCCAGGTGTTCTCATTGTTCAATTCTCACCTATGAGTGAGAATATGTGGTGTTTGGTTTTCTGTTCTTGTGATAGTTTGCTCAGAATGATGGTTTCCAGCTGCATCCATCTCCCTACAAAGGACAGGAACTCATCCTTTTTTATGGCTGCATAGTATTCCATGGTGTATATGTGCCACGTTTTCTTAATCCAGTCTGTCATTGGTGGACATTTGAGTTGGTTCCAAGTCTTTGCTATTGTGAATAGTGCCACAATAAACATACGTGTGCATGTGTCTTTATAGCAGCATGATTTATAATCCTTTGGGTATATACCCAGTAATGGGATGGCTGGGTCATATGGTATTTCTAGTTCTAGATCCTTGAGGAATCGCCACACTGTCTTCCACAATGGTTGAACTAGTTTACAGTCCCACCAACAGTGTAAAAGTGTTCCTATTTCTCCACATCCTCTCCAGCACCTGTTTTTTCCTGACTTTTTAATGATTGCTGTTCTAACTGGTGTGAGATGGTATCTCATTGTGGTTTTGATGTGCATTTCTCTGATGGCTAGTGATGATAAGCACTTTTTCTTGTGTCTGTTGGCTACACAAATGTCTTCTTTTGAGAAGTTTCTGTTCGTATGCTTTGCCCACTTTTTGATGGGGTTGTTTGTTTTTTCTTGTAAATTTGTTTGAGTTCTTTGTAGGTTCTGGATATTAGCCCTTTGTCAGATGAGTAGATTGCAAAAATTTTCTCCCATTCTGTAGGTTGCCTGTTCACTCTGATGGTAGTTTCTTTTGCTGTGCAGAAGCTCTTTAGTTTAATTAGATCCCATTTGTCAATTTTGGCTTTTGTTGCCATTGCACTGGGTGTTTTAGACATGAAGTCCTTGCTCATGCCTATGTCCTGAATAGTATTGCCTAGGTTTTCTTCTAGGGTTTTTATGGTTTTAGGTCTAACATTCAAGTCTCCAATCCATCTTGAATTAATTTTTGTATGAGATGTAAGGAAGGGATCAAGTTTCAGCTTTCTACTGAAGGCTAGCCAGTTTTCCCAGCACCATTTATTAAATAGGGAATCCTTTCCCCATTTCTTGTTTCTCTCAGGTTTGTCAAAGATCAGATGGCTGTAGATGTGTGGTATTATTTCTGAGGGCTCTGTTCTGTTCCATTGGTCTATATCTCTGTTTTGGTACCAGTACCATGCTGTTTTGGTTACTGTAGCCTTGTAGTATAGTTTGAAGTCAGGTAGCATGATACCTCCAGCTTTGTTCATTTGGCTTAGGACTGTCTTGGCAATGCAGGCTCTTTTTCGGTTCCATATGAACTTTAAAGTAGCTTTTTCCAATTCTGTGAAGAAATTCATTTGTAGCTTAATGGGGATGGCATTGAATCTATAAACTACCTTGGGCAGTATGGCAATTTTCATGAGATTGATTCTTCCTATCCATGAACATGGAGTGTTCTTCCATTTGTTTGTGTCCTCTTTTATTTCATTGAGCAGTGGTTTATAGTTCTCCTTGAAGAGGTCCTTCACATCCCTTGTAAGTTGGATTCCTAGGTATTTTATTCTCTTTGAAGAATAAAATTGTGAATGGGAGTTCACTCATGATATGGCTCTCTGTTTGTCTGTTATTGGTATATAAGAATGCTAGTGATTTTTGCACATTGATTTTGTATCCTGAGACTTTGCTGAAGTTTCTTATCATCTTAAGGAGATTTGGGGCTGAGACAATGGGGTTTTCTAAACATACAATCATGTCATCTGCAAATAGGGACAATTTGGCTTCCTCTTTTCCTAACTGAATACCCTTTATTTCTTTCTCTTGCCTGATTGCCCTGGCCAGAATTTCCAACACTATGTTGAATAGGAGTGGTGAGAGACGGCATCCCTTGTGCCAGTTTTCAAGGGGGATCCTTCCAGTTTTTGCCCATTCAGTATGCTATTGGCTGTGGGTTTGTCATAAATAGCTCTTATTATTTTGAGATACGTTCCATCAATACCGAATTTATTGAGCGTTTTTAGCATGAAGGGCTGTTGAATTTTGTCAAAGGCCTTTTCTGCATCTATTGAGATAATCATGTGGTTTTTGTCTTTGGTTCTGTTAATATGCTGGATTATGTTTATTGATTTGCATATGTTGAACCAGCCTTGCATGCCAGGAATGGAGCCCACTTGATCATGGTGGATAAGCTTTTTGATGTGCTGCTAGATTCAGTTTGCCAGTATTTTATTGAGGATTTTTGCATCGATGTTCATCAGGGATATTGGTCTAAAATTCTCTTTTTTTGTTGTGTCTCTGCCAGGCTTTGGTATCAGGATGATGCTGGCCTCATAAAATGAGTTAGGGAGGATTCCCTCTTTTTCTATTGATTGGAATAATTTCAGAAGGAATGGTACTAGCTCCTCCTTGTACCTCTGGTAGAATTCAGCTGTGAATCCATCTGGTCCTGGACTTTTTTGGTTGGTAGGCTATTAATTATTGCCTCAATTTCAGAGCCTGTTATTGGTTTATTCATGGATTCAACTTCTTCCTGGTTTAGTCTTGGGAGAGTGTAGGTGTTCAGGAATTTATCCATTTCTTCTAGGTTTTCTAGTTTATTTGCACAGAGGTGTTTATAGTATTCTCTGATGGTAGTTTGTGTTTCTGTGGGGTCAGTGGTGATATCCCCTTTATCATTTTTTATTGCATCTATTTGATTCTTCTCTCTTTTCTTCTTTATTAGTCTTGCTAGTGGTCTATCAATTTTGTTGATCTTTTCAAAAAACCAGCTCCTGGATTCATTGATTTTTTTAAAGGGTTTTTTGTATCTCTATCTCCTTGACTTCTGCTCTGATCTTAGTTATTTGTTGCCTTCTGCTAGCTTTTGAATGTGTTTGCTCTTGCTTCTCTAGTTCTTTTAATTGTGATGTTAGGGTGTCAATTTTAGATTTTTCCTGCTTTCTCTTGTGGGCATATAGTGCTATAAATTTCCCTGTATACACTGCTTTAAATGTGTCCCAGAGATTCTGGTATGTTGTATCTTTGTTCTCATTGGTTTCAAAGAACATCTTTATTTCTGCTTTCATTTTATGTACTCAGTAGTCGTTCAGGAGCAGGTTGTTCAGTTTCCATGTAGTTGAGTGGTTTTGATTGAGTTTCTTAATCCTGAGTTCTAGTTTGATTACACTGTGGTCTGAGAGACAGTTTGTTGTGATTTCTGTTCTTTTACATTTGCTGAGGAGTGCTTTACTTCCAACTATGTGGTCAATTTTGAAATAAGTGTGATGTGGTGCTGAGAAGAATGTATATTCTGTTGATTTGGGGTGGAGAGTTCTGTAGATGTCTATTAGGTCCGCTTGGTGCAGAGTTGAGTTCAATTCCTGGATATCCTTGTTAACTTTCTGTCTCATTAATCTGTCTAATGTTGACAGTGGGGTGTTAAAGTCTCCCATTATTATTTTGTGGGAATCTAAGTCTTTTGTAAGTCTCTAAGGACTTGCTTTATGAATCTGGGTGCATATATATTTAGGATAGTTAGCTCTTCTAGTTGAATTGAGCCCTTCACCATTATGTAATGGCCTTCTTTGTCTCTTTTGATCTTTGTTGGTTTAAAGTCTGTTTTATCAGAGACTAGGATTGCAACCCATGCCTTTTTTTGTTTTCCATTTGCTTGGTAGATCTTCCTCCATCCCTTTATTTTGAGCCTATGTGTGTCTCTGCACGTGAGATGGGTCTCCTGAATACAGTGAACTGATGGGTCTTGACTCTTTATCCAATTTGCCAGTCTGTGTCTTTTAATTGGAGCATTTAGTCCATTTACATTTAGGGTTAATATTGTTATGTGTGAACTTGATCCTGTCATCGTGATGTTAGCTGGTTATTTTGCTCGTTAGTTGATGCAGTTTCTTCCTAGCATTGATGGTCTTTACATTTTGACATGTTTTTGCAATGGCTGGTACCTGTTGTTCCTTTCCATGTTTAGTGCTTCCTTCAGGAGCTCTTGTAAGGCAGGCCTGGTGGTGACAAAATCTCTCAGCATTTGCTTGTCTGAAAAGGATTTTATTTCTCCTTCACTTATGAAACTTAGTTTGGCTGGATATGAAATTCTGGGTTTAAAATTCTTTTCTTTAAGAATGTTGAATATTGGCCCCCACTCTCTTCTGGCTTGTAGAGTTTCTGCTGAGAGATCTGCTGTTAGTCTGATAGGCTTCCCTTTGTGGGTAACCCAACCTTTCTCTCTGGTTGCCCTTAACATTTTTTCCTTCATTTCAACTTTGGTAAATCTGACAATTATGTGTCTTGGAGCTGCTCTTCTCGAGGAGTATTTTTGTGGTGTTCTCTGTAGTTCTTGAATTTGAATGTTTGCCTGCCTTGCTAGATTGGGGATGTTCTCCTGGATAATATCCTGCAGAGTGTTTTCCAACTTAGTTCCATTCTCCCGTCACTTTCAGGTACACTAATCAGATGTAGATTTGGTCCTTTCACACAGTCCCATATTTCTTGGAGGCTTTGTTCATTTCTTTTTACGTTTTTTTCTCTAAACTTGTCTTCTAGCTTCATTTCATTCATTTGATCTTCAATCACTGATACCCTTTCTTCCAGTTGATTGAGTCAGTTACTAAAGCTTGTGCATTTGTCATGTAGTTCTCGTGTCATGGTTTTCATCTCTATCAGGTCATTTAAGGACTTCTCTACATTGGTTATTCTAGTTAGCCATTCGTCAAATCTATTTTCAAGGATTTTAGCTTCTTTGTGCTGGGTTCGTAATTCCTCCTTTAGCTCAGAGAAGTTTGATTGTCTGAAGCCTTTTTCTTTCAACTTGTCAAAGTCATTATCTGTCCAGCTTTGTTCTGTTGCTCACGAGGAGCTGCGTTCCTTTGGAAGGGGAGAGGCCCTCTGATTTTTAGAATTTCCAGCTTTTCTGCACTGCTTTTTCCCCATCTTTGTGGTTTTATCTACCTTTGGTCTTTGATGATGGTGACATACAGATGGAGTTTTGGTGTGGATGTCCTTTCTGCTTGTTATTTTTTCTTCTAACAGTCAGGACTCTCAGCTGCAGGTCTGTTGGAGTTTGCTCAAGGTCAACTCTAGACCCTGTCTGCCTGGGTATCAGCAATGGAGCCTGCAGAAGAGTGAATATAGCTGGACAGCAAATGTTGCTGTCTGATCATTCCTCTGGAAGCTTCATCTCAGAGGTGTACCCGGCCATGTGATGTGTGAGGTGTCAGTCTGCACCTAGTGGGGTATGTCTCCCAGTTAGGCTACTCAGGGGTCAGGGATCCACTTGAGCAGACAGTCTGTCCGTTGTCAGATCTCAAACTCCATGCTGGGGGAACCACTACTCTCTTCAAAGCTGTGAGACAGGGACATTTACATCTGCAGAGATTTCTGCTGCCTTTTGTTTGGCTATGCCCTGTCCCCAGAAGTGGAATCTACAGAGGCAGGCAGGCCTCCTTGAGCTGCAGTGGGCTCCACACAGTTCGAGCTTCCCGGCAGCTTTGTTTACCTACTTAAGCTTTGGCAATGGTGGGTGCCCCTCCCACAGCCTCACTGCTGCCTTGCAGTTAGATCTCAGACTGCTGTGCTAACAATGAGGGAGGCTCCATGGGTGGAGGACCCTCGCCAGGCATGGGATATAATCTCCTGGTGTGCCGTTTGCTAAGACCCTTAGTAAAGTGCAGTATTAGGGTGGGAGTTACCCAATTTTCCAGGTGTTGTGCGTCACGGTTTCCCTTGGCTAGGAAAGGGAATTCCCTTCCCCCTTGCACTTCCCAGGTGAGGCGATACCTCGCCCTGCTTTGGCTCTCACTCATTGGGCTGCACCCACTGTCCTGCACCCACTGTCCGACACGCCCCAGTGAGATGAACCCAGTACCTCAGTTAGAAATGCAGAAATCACCCATCTTCTGTGTCACTCACACTGGGAGCTGGAGGCTGAAGCTGCTCCTATTTGGCCATCTTGGTGCCACCTCCAGATGTGTGCTTTCTGCTGAGATGGCTTAGGAGAAACAACATCCTAGCAGCAACAAGCACATCTAGCACCTAGAGCTTAGTTGCTGATTCCTTTTGACAAAAAAAAAAAAAAAAAAAAAAAAAGGAACCAGGACTTGGAAATGGCTGATTCTAGGGCTGGGGCAGAAAATATACAAGATAAGCCTGCAGTATCATGCAGTTCCAGGAAGCAAGAAAGTGCTCAAGTACAAAATGATATGTTTTGTGAAGACAACACAGGAGCCATCTGGAATGACCTTTCAATGGGAATCAAATCCAAACAATTTGAGCAACAAAATAACGTATTTGATTATAGTCTAACATATAAAATAAACATTCAAAAGTCCATCTCGATATACGTAAGTGATGAAATAAGTAAATGGGAGAAAATAGCTTATTGGCTTGTGTAGAATTTCAAATGATTTATATAGATACTCTCCCATCAAGGAGGTGGAGCACGACTCCCCACCCTTTTTGTGTGGACTTTGCATAGGGCATTCATTTCATGGCATACAGTAAGGAAATGCTGGGGGTAGTAAGCTCACAATGGAGAAACCTGCAAACACCACCCCAGCCAGATAATTCAGGGCAGCATCACCAGCAACCAGTCACAATGACCCTGTGTACCCCTGACAGGATGGGAAGAGAGCGACAGCTCACCCCTGTGGTCTCCCTCCCCACACCCCATAACCTCATTGTACTCATGAGTAAAGGAATCAGATAAACTCAAATTGAGGAACAGTCTACAAAATATTTGTCTAATACTCCTCAAAACTGTCAAGGTCTTCAAAGACAAGGAAAGTCTAAGAAATTATTACAGTCTAATAGTGCCCAAGAAAACCAAGTGACTCAATGTAATGTGTTATCCTAAATAGGATTTTAAGATAGGAAAAGAACATTGTGTAAAAACTAAGATAATCCAAACAGCACATAGACTTATTTATTAATAATGTAGCAGTATCGGTTCATTGTTTGTGATGAATGTATCAGACTAATGTTAGATGTTGGTGATAGGGGAAATTGGATGTAGAATATAAAAACCTCTCTAATATTTCAACTTTTCTGTAAATACTAAAGCATGCTAAAATTAAAAGTTTATTTATAACAATTAATTATTAGACAATGTAATAAGTGCCACACTAGACATATAGGGTATTATGAGAGCACGGAAGAGTGGCAGTGAACCAAGACTTAAATTACTCAAATTATTTTGGAAATAAAACTCAAATTATTTGGGAAATAAATTATTTTGGAATAAAATTTCAAACATTTACATCCAATTTTAAAACATACATTTCCATAAAGAGTTGATTTGCTGATTATGAGAATATTTACTTAACAGATATTAAAGGCATTTACAAGGTAACTCTTTGTAACATTACAAATTGCCCTGTGTCATATAGGGAACCTAATCTGCCATAACTCTTCATTTTTCTTTTATAAACATGTTAATTATAAAATATAACATACAAACAAAAAAGAAACAGGCTGTACAGTTCAACGATTGCCTCTTGAAGTAAACCTCTTCATGAGTCATCCCCCTCTACTCCAGTTTGCCCTCCAGGAAAGCCTTGGAGGAACGTCCTGGGCAGGTCTGCCTCTCTCTGCAAACCCAAGCCCTGTGTTGAGGGGGAGGGGAGCAGCCGCATGGCCTTTTCCAGCCCAGCCCCCGGCACGGACACAGGCAGCTCTCTGCTGTTCACTTGCTCTTTGTCAGTTTTCTGTATCCCCACCAGTACTTCAATACCATCCCCTGCACCTGCTCTCCCTTTCAGTGGATTCAAATGAGACTTCAGATCCCCACTCCCAATCCAAGCCCTCCTGGATGCTACCCTGGTTCCCGCGTTGAATCGGCCCACAGGGAGGAGCAAGAGAGAGAATATTGCCATCTGTGTTCAGGTCGCCCTATTCTAAGGATCCTTCTAGAATCTTTCTTTTTTACTTCTCAAAGGTTGGAAGCATATATTTTTATTTTATAGAGTGCTTTATGTAGTGAGTAAGCAGGTGCCACATTTGTTAGCAACAATTAATTTAATTTGGAGGGACCAACAACCGAAATAGCCAGTTGCTCTCTCTTTCTCTCTTTTATATATTTATTTTGAGGAAAAACTTCCTTGCTGCCCACACTTTCGTCAAGTGCAACTCTGCACATACAGCTTAATTAGCAAAGCCACAGCATTACTTTCCTCTTGGAATCTTCAGTTTTCTCCTTCAGGGTAAACTCAACTCATTCTGAAATTATACACCTCCAGAATCCCTCCTCGGTGCACCGTACAAACTTCAGCTTACAGCTAGATGTGTCATCTCCTTCTGACCCACCAGGTGCTGGTATTGAAATACCGAAGACGGGCACAGCTGCAATCAAACTGTCTCCCATTTTACAGATCAACTTTTTTTCCAAACGCTTTTTCTTAAAATAGCATGTTAAATAAGAAACAAACAGTATTATATGTAATAGCAGTACCTAAAATCTAGGTAATCTTTTCTATGTGAAAGAAAAGATTCTTCAGTGTGAAGAACTACAGAGTCTTATTAAATATTCTCTCCTTTGCACAGTTGACTATTGTGAAAAGAGATTAAAATTCCCAAGAGTACTAGGAAATAATTCCTATTTTAATGCTATGGTAGAAAGATGGCTGCTGTTCAATTTATATGAAACACTTTTATATTCACTCATTTGTTATTTTATTTTTTAAAAGTTTATTGAAAACTTACTCTGTCCTATACATTATGAAGCACATGAAGAAATACCAAAGAACATTGCAACATGGTTTCTTCCCTCAAGTAATTTACAACACTATAAGCAAGACAGAAGATGTACAGCAACTGAGTGAATGCAATATGACCAGGCAATGACATAGGCAGCACACCTCTGGTTTCCTTGGGAAATCCTAATTACATTTGTATTCCTTCTAACAAAAATTCTAAGCCTCCTGAAACTTACCAGATGATTCAAGTTATGTTCAAATAGTAAGAACAAAATTTCCAGACCTTCTGAAAACATCCCTTTGGTTGAATAACATTTGCCTCTAAAGCAAACCACCTTGGGAAAAAAACAACAAAACTTTGATTAATAGATAACCTTCCTTTCTGTTTACATCTCCGGAATATTACTTGAGTGTTAGATCATTACATTAAAAGCCAAACAAAATTTGCTCAGCAAGTGTACATGATGATTGTCAAAGGGAACGACTGTGTTTCCAAATGGCCCATTTTGTGGCTTCCTACTTAACCCACTAACTCTGGTTCTCATCGTGCTGCCTTTCTCCTACCAACTAAGTTGCTTTAGTCCCATTTTCAATAAGTCCGTGGAGATTACTTGGAATCATTTTAAACTATATTGTTCAACAGCAGAGTAGAGTGACTACGGTGAACAACGATGTATTGCATATTTCAAAATCGCTGCAAGAGAGGACTTGAACTGTTCCCAACACATAGAAATGGTAAATACTCAAAGTGATGGACACCTCAAATACCCTGACATCACCATTACAAATTCCATGCATGTAACAAAATACCACATGCACCCTATAAATAGGTAAAATATTATGAATGCATCAAAAATTTAAAATGTAAAAATACAGCTTATGAATCCCATCCCTTCATTTATACCTCCTCCAATCAAGTGTCACTGTCTCCAGTTGTGATGACACAATGGAGCAGTAACTCAAAGAACGTGATTATTTCCTTTCTAGGTGTAAAAAGACAATCTACTGTGAAGACCTTAGATGTCTCCATCCTCCTGCTCCAGAAGTTCCATCAGGTTCCTTCAGGCTCCAGAATGGAAATGTCGCTGT
Organism: Chlorocebus sabaeus; assembly: GCF_047675955.1. Lineage (NCBI taxonomy): Eukaryota > Metazoa > Chordata > Mammalia > Primates > Cercopithecidae > Chlorocebus > Chlorocebus sabaeus. Next base: position 1,106,642 of record NC_132929.1, on the reverse strand, counting down.
GGTATGCACGCCTGCCTCCACTGACTGACTGCCCAGGCTAAGAAGTCGAGACCGTGAAGATCACCATCCCACACTGCATGTCCCCTGCTTTCTCCGTGAAAATGTTTCAGCAGAGGCATGGTGAATAAACTGTTTTTCTTGTATTCTGCTCCCTTGGATGCAAAAATATAGCAAAGTAGTTTTGGTAATGCTAGCAGAAGTGAGGCAAAAGAAAAAGAAAGAAAATGTATAGAAGTACAAATGAAATAACTGTTCTCTGTGCCTCAAAATTGCCTTGAGTCTTGTTATTGAACTACTTAAAAGGCTCGAATGCAAACATAGAAGCAATCTTTTATAAGCATCATCAAAGGGCCTCCTACACAGCTCAATTTACTACTGCATTTGTAAAATGTCCAAAGGGGTATGCAGAAGTCATCATTAAGCCAATAAAAATAGACCTCAACCTAATGGAATAATCATTTTAGTGCTGCAAGTGGTTTAGTTATAACTGAGGTCCATACACATGTTAACCTATGTTTAGGTCTTCCTATGCCTTTGTTTTTTTCATTTCCATGTAGAACATTTTAAATTTTCTCAGGTTCTATGTAAAATTTCATTTGCATATATTACCTTAAAGATAGAATGGTTAGTTCCACTAGGACGGTGCGATACAATTGAATGCCCAGGTTTCAGACACTTCCTTAATCCACAGAAGCAGAACTCCTCCAGTCTTTGATATGAAGTAGCATAAAGCTGCAAAATGTTTTTAAGACACCATAATTACAAAATAAAGCTCCTGAATGCTTAGCCTTTCCTTTGATGATTTATTTGTCATTTTACTTTCTTCACAGTAGCAAAATTAAACCTGTGAACTATTTTATCACAAGCCTTCAGCTATGAAAGCCCTGAGCCACTGAGTCTGGATGTGAGTCCGGGAGATGTGAGTAATTGGCATAGCCTTACCCAGGGGAGGCTGAAGAGAAGGAATGCGCAGAAAGACTATTTAATTGCAGGTCTGTTTTAGGAACTGTTTCATTGCAGTTCTGTTTTAAAACCAATTTTCTCCCTTCTCCTGCCTTTCCTAGTACTGCATATAATCTGCCCATAATCAGACATTTTATACCTAGTAACCTCAAAGGGTTGCACATTTCCATAAAATGGAATATAGAAATACCATCAGCTAACAAAATAAAATGCCAGTGGAAGTTTTTCATCTTCCTATGGGCTAGGGAAAAAATCATACGCAATAAATTTCATTCTAAACCTACAGGGGATTTTGAGCCCAGATTTATAGTGCTCATGTAACACAAGAATTGCAACGTGAGGCTGGACGCAGTAGCTCACGCCTGGAATCCCAGCACTTTGGGAGGCCGAAGTGGGCGGATCACGAGGTCAGGCGATAGAGACCATCCTGGCTAACACGGTGAAACCCCGTCTCTACTAAAAATACAAAAAACTAGCCGGGCGTGGTGGCGGCGCCTGTGGTCCCAGCTACTCGGGAGGCTGAGGCAGGAGAATGGCGGGAACCCGGGAGGCGGAGCTGGCAGTGAGCCGAGATCGCGCCACTGACTCCAGCCTGGGTGACAGAGCCAGACTGCATTTCAAAAAAGAAAAAAGAATTGCAAAGTGAGCAATTGGCGTAAAGGCTAGAGATTAACCAGCTGATCATTTAGAGTTCTGGCAAAATTAAATCAAGCCATTCTATAAGGAAACTTCCAAAATTCAGGAAAAACAACTGCCGCCCAAAGCAATAGCCATGAACCCAAGGAAAGTAACGGTAGAACCACACTCCCAGGAAGTGAAAGAATAGGTCAGTCTGTAGACAGTAGTGAAATGAGTTCTGTTAAAATGGTTAAGGAGTATTCCAGACACAAGATAGGAGCATAAAACAGTTTTTATTTTTTATTATCTGGGAATTTCTTAAAAGTGATAAGGAGATCAAGAAGCAAAATCGCAATCTTTGCCTTCAAAGAAGGAGCAAAACCTGAACACCAGAAAATGTGCTGAGGAGCAGCCAGGGGCGAAGACAGAGGGAAGGCGTGGAGGCAGGCCCTGAGCTACAGAGCTGCAGAGACGTTTGCAGAGGGCGCGTCTCGGTGACAAGGGTCAAACACCTAAACTCACGTCTGCCCAGCTTGAATGGAAGCACAGGCTGCCAGCAAGAACTGTCCTGGGCTTAATTTGATTCCAGTAAGCAAAGGAGGAAATCTAAATAAGGAGGCACAGAGAAAGTCTCCTTAGCAGGTGACAAGAGAGACTCTTAGTATCAGTATCATAGGTGTCTATTTCTACTAGCTTGGAGGAAATAAAGACTACAAACTCACATACACAAACAAACAAACGATAATGAGGTAATAAGGACAATCCCTGCTAGACTGAAATACGATTCTCTTTCCTCTCCTGTGTGTTGTACCCTGGGAAGAGGCCCTGCAAATGTGGGCCTTCCTCAAATATGGGCAAGCATAGACGACCTAGAAAATAATCTACACGGATGTTCTACAAGAACAAGAGAGGCGGTGGGGAGGAACTGGGCAGTTGAAAAATCTCACCAAAAAAATGTTCCACAGAACAGATAACAATTATGAAAAATAAACTCTGAAGTTTAAAAGCAGAGTGAATTACTCACCTCTATCTTGCAAGAGCACAGAACAAAGATTTTTAAAAAAAAAAAAACGTTCAGGAAAGAAATGGAAAGAAAACAAAAGGATATGCAGTGTAAGTTGGCAGCACTCATTAAAGAAGTTTTAAAAAGAAACTAAATTTATCCCATAGAGGAAAATGAAACTGGTGAATGCAAAACAGAGTCCCTGCTAAAAATGCAGAGCAAGGCTCAGCAAGCACAGCCCGGGGAGCAAATCCGCCCGCCCAGCTGCTGTGGGGCCCTCGAGCAATGAATGGCTTCAACTCATTCACAAAAACGAATAAAAAACAAACAGGAATGTATGCAGAGACCACATGTGTCTACAAAACCTACGTTTACCCACTGACCCTTTACAGACAATGTCGCCAACCTTGACACAGAGAACAGAAACGAGGAAAGCAAACCAATGAAGTGTAAATGAATAGATTAAAAAGATTAGAACAAATAATAAATATGACACTTAAGGACTAAATATGTTCATCAATAAAGTCATGCTAACAGAAAATAATATATGAAGCTGAACAAATAAATAATTCAAGAGAAATAAAACACACATCTACAAATTAAAGAGTACACCTTGTCCAGGAAAAACAATAACCTAGAAAAGTCCATCTTAAAATAGATAAAATCGATGCTATGCAAATTCAAAGATAAGCCTCTTAACAGAGAAGCTAAAAGCAAAGAAAAACAAAACAAAACCTCAGACTTCCATAGCAACAGTGGGGCAGAGTGAAGAAACACCTGCAGAATTTCTAAAAAATATAACCCAGACAGTTTCTATCCAGCAAACTGTCTTTCAAATATAAAGGTAAACTACTCTGGGAAATAATATTTTCTTGAGTACTTTTTGAATGTTATACCCAAGAGATAACTTGAAAAATTAGGGCAAAAAGACAGGCATGGGCATTGAATAGAATATATTAATATTTATGATACTAAGATTAAAACAATTGTAATAAGGGTTTTGGTTCCAGAACACAACATAATGTTCTTAACCTTGATAGTGTAGAAATAATATAATTAACAAAAGTGATGAGCAAAGAACATGGAACATAGTATGACTTCCTCACTTTTAATGTCAGGATCCAACAGCTGATAAAACAATAAAAGAGTCATAAATATAGTTGAGAGTAAAAAAATAACAAATATGTGTTTAAACTAGCAAAATAGATGATGGGAGTAAAGGAAGAAATTGCTAACACGTTTTCTAAGAGGATATTTCTTAACCAAGAGGAATACTGTTCCCTTAGAGAAAATTGATTATATACAGGGATGTTTTTGATAATCATAATAACTAGGGTTTATTATTGACATTTACTGGTGAGGGAAAAGAGTGCTAAATATCTTGCAATGCATGTGACATTCTTGCACAATGATATATGTTTCTTTCCATAAAAGCCAGTAGGACTCCTATTAGGAAACAATGAATTAAAGAAGAACCTAATGATAGTATGTTTTCAAGTAACAATTAGCTAGTTAATCGCTACAACAAAAATTCAAATCTCCTATTTATCAGAAATAGGATGCATATACACATAAAAATTAAAGGTAAAAAATAACTTAAAAGGAAACATATGGACTAAAATAAATGAGCAAAGGTATTTCAGGCAAATAAAAAGGAAGCAAGGGGTAGTTTTTATTTTTTTATTCTAATCCTTCAAATACTTGAATACAATTTAAAAAGAACACTTAAGTGAACTGTAGGCAACAGTTTACAGTGCTAAACTGTGCAATTTACAGTGAAGATTAATAGTCATGTGCCAAATAACATTCATTAGTGTTCATAATTCAAAAACTATAGAAGATAGAAAGTGAAATAGAAAAAAATTAAAAACAGGTGACTGTATTTTGCTTTAAGCTGTTCAAGTGGATTAAAAAAGGTAATTAAAGAAGACCTAAATAATTAGGTAGTTATTATTGCTGTGTGATTAATGCTTTATCCTGTAAACACAAATAAGCCTGCTTTTCAAATGCTCATGAAACTGTCAGAAAATGTGCAAATAGTAGGCCACAAAAAATGAAAATTAATAAATTCTAAAAGTAGAAATGGCAAAGACATTTTCTGATCACCACATGATAAAAAGTTTAACTTTCAGTCCCCACCCCCAACAAAAAAAAGGCCACCATCAATGGAAAAAGAAAATCCTCTCTTAATTTCATGGGATAAAGATAAAATTGAATTCAGAATTTCAGAATATGTAGAATGGAATAACACTAAAATCACAAAATAGTCAAGACTTCTGCTATTACCTATAATGGAGTAACTTATACTAGACTTACTCTACATGAAAAACAACCAGAAAACCCCCCCAAAAATGAAAGAAAGTAAACTCTAGATGCAAGCCCACGATCCATCCAGTTTTCTGCCTGGGGACAAATTTCCGAACCTGGTACAAAAGCTAAAATCCAAGCAAAGCATGTTAGTTATGCTGAATGGAGGATGCAAGTATCAGAATAGAGGCATACACTGGACACAGTAGTGAGAAGATGGAACTGCACAAGGGGATGGTGAAAAGCCTGTGTAAAGGTCATTATGAGTCCTCGGTTGAAAGCTGGGATATACAAGATACCCTGAGGCTACCAGAGAGCAGTTGCTATGGGATTGAAAAAGTAATGGCGATTCTATGAGTCTAGCAATGTTGAGATATTGGAGTTCTGTCATAGCTTCAATACAGTGATCTTGTCAATATTTTGCTAATATATTGATCATCAAGCAGTAACATCAGCAAGTGCATGCCTTAGGAGTAAGGAACATAGTTTGAAGACTGCTCTAGAGTCTAAAACCATCTTAACAAAATGTAATAACAAAATGGACAAGATCCATAAGGGAGACGATTTGGAGGCTGAATCCCATCAAGATAAGGGAATTTTGGAAATACTTTAGGGACATTTTTTAGTCTTTCCACAGGTTTCCCACTAACAAAGGATAAAACTAAGTCAACAAAAGTTTCAGGACACCAGTCAGTAACTGAACTGCTTTGTAATTCAACATAAAAATTCTTGAAAGAATTTTTTTTAAAAATTAGAGTCTACAACATACCATGCAAAATATCCAGCTATAATTAAAAATTACTAGCAATGCAAAGAAACAGAAATATGTAGCCCATAGTAAAACAACAAATAAATAAAGCAGTCAGTAGAAACTATCCTGATATCATCTCAGGAAAGAAATGAATATTATGAAAAAAATACCTATTTAAACTTCTTCAATCAAAAAAGACAATATTTAAAATTTTTAAAAAATTCATTGAATAAACGTAACCACAGGATGGGGATAGCAAAAAAAGTCAATAAATTTGAATACAGATTAATGGAAAATTTTTCATTCTGAAGAAGAGAGAAGTTGGAGAAAAATAGAGCAGAACCTAGGGATATTTAAAACAACAGAAACAGTATAGCATACAATGTCACTTTCTGACCTATTTTCATTATTTTCTCATTTGGGGATTATATTTGCATGTAAGCAAAAAGGAAGGCAGGCAGGAAATAAAGAAAAAAAGAGAGAGCAAAAGAGAGAGAGAGAGAGAAGAAAGAAAGAAGAGTAAAGAAGAAAATCTTGAAATTATCAGAGAGAAAACACACATCAGAGGAATCATAGCTGACTTCTTAGAAGTAATGGAAGCTAGGAAACAATAGAATAACTTATTTAACCTGTTAAAGAAAAGTGATCATTAACTCAGAATTCTGTATCCAATTAAAACATCCTTTAGAAACAAAAAGAAAATAGGGAAATTTTCAGATAAATGGAAGTAGAAAAAATACATTACCAGCAAACCTGCACTACCAAAAAAAAAAAAAAAAAAAACCTAAGGGAGATTTTTCGGGAAGAAGAGAAACTTCAATCTGCAGGAAGGAAAAAAGAATACTGGAAAGGGGAAACAATAAGTTAAATTAATATAAAATGATAATTTTTTCTTATAATTTTCTTAAAAGACAACTGACTGTTGAAATCAAGTCAGACTTCTAGTGCTTCTGCCTCTATGATTGAACTCTGTTTAAAAGAAAATTTACAGTTTAGTTGCTCGTATTAGAAAATAAAGTGAGGCTGTTGCCATTAGTGGTTTGGGGCTTACATCTAGAAAGTCTCTTTAAGGCCATGTTACCTGTGGGCTGTGGTCTGTTGGAGGCTGTGCATCTGATGCCTGTGTCTGCTCACTCCGGGACCCCGCTGGAGTAAGTCACGTGACTACAAAGCCCCTCCTGGCCGGGCGCGGTGGCTCAGGCCTGTAATCCCAGCACTTTGGGAGGCCGAGGCGGGCGGATCACGAGGTCAGGAGATGGAGACCATCCTGGCTAACACGGTGAAACCCCGTCTCCACTAAAAATACAAAATACTAGCCGGGCGAGGTGGCGGCGCCTGTGGTCCCAGCTACTCGGGAGGCTGAGGCAGGAGAATGGCGGGAACCCGGGAGGCGGAGCTTGCAGTAAGCCAAGATGGCGCCGCTCACTCCAGCCTGGGCTACAGAGAGAGACTCCGTCTCAAAAAAAAAAAAAAAAAAAAAAAAAAAGGCCCTCCTTGGGATAGGTCACTCCCAAGACAGAGGAAACGGAGCAGAAGAACTGAGCGGAGCTGTGCAATGCTCTTACAGGAAAAGGGAGCAAATGTTTGGGAACAATAATACAAATACTGCAAGTTGTCCTCTAGCAGTTTCTAAGCCACGGCACATGCTTAATAAATATTTGCTGATGAAAAATTAAAATTGAGTGGATTTTTAAAATAGATGTTATGAAGGAAACTTCCTTTCTGGAGACCATTAAAGTACTTTTCTCTTTGATCTTATATTAACTTTTAAATATCTTTGTTTTAATCATAATGATGTACTTGTCAGTTCCACTCTCTAGAGTTTATTTCTTGAGGACAGTAATTTGGTCTTGTTTCTCTTCATTTCCCCCTTTTAAAAATTGAGTTATTTATTTATTCTGTTTCATCTCCAGATCTCATTCACCAATCATAGGTAATTCATTAATGTATTCAGTTAATATTTTTGTGTTTGTCTCGATTCTTGAAAATTGTATATTATAAAGTGGGCATGTATTTTATTGAAAATGAAGTTATAAAATCAATTATCTCAGATTACACCTGAGAAACTGGAAACTAGGACAAGATCAAATTAAATCTTTAATTAAATTGAATGAATGAAATAATAATGAGTAAAAGTGAATTAAAAGGTGACATATGGTAGAAAATACATTTAAAAATTAGATCTCTGAAAAATTAATAATATCAAAGACTCTTTTTAGCAGGGCTAATAAAAGAAATGTGTACACGCCAAACATGACTGAAACAGGATTTTAAATTTTCAAAAGAGCTTCTCTAGTCCCCATCTCAATCAGCGCTGCCACCTGCGTCTTCCGCTGAGCCCTGGGGCTGCTCCAGCGGCCGCTCCCCTCACGCCTCACACACACATTCCCTTGGCTCCTTGGCCAGTTTGGAATCCCAAGCACACCTGACTCAGAGTATTTCCTGCCACCGCTCCTGCTACCGCCCTAACGTAAGCCCAGCCAGGTGGCTCCTATGTCAGTGCAGCGGCCTTCACACTGTCCTTCCTCCTTCCACCACCTGCTTCCTACTCCTAATTCTCCCTAGAATATGCAGAACACTGTCTCAGTCATATCCATCAGGTCATGGCGTTCCATATTACGCTGCACAAATATCACCTCCAGTGGAGTTTCACACCCTTCCCTCTATGCGGCCTTGCTTGCTATTCCTGTAACACAGCAAGCTCCTTCTAGCTCAGCTTTTTCACACTTGCTGTGCTCTTTGGAATGCCTTCTCTCCATTCTTGTGGCTTGCCAGTATTTCTTCCAGCTCTCCGTTTAAACGCCATTGCTGTAAAGAGGTCTTCTGCGACGATTGTTCCAAAACAGCCTCCAGTAACTACCTGCCACACGCCTTCCTCTTATTTTCCTCTGTTTTTTCTTATAGCCCCTGTTGATCCATACATTTATTTATTTACTTTTTATGTTCCTCAGTTAGAATTTCAAGGTCCGTAAAGGTAGGTAGATAGCTCATTGAATCCTTCAGAATCCTTTAACAGTGTCTAGAACATGTGGATGTTTAATGAATACAAGAATGAGTGAGGAGTGGTGTTAGAGCCCCAGACAAGGATAAGAAGAAACATAGTGGGAATACTTAGTAAGGAAATCAGAATACAGGGTAGCATATTAATGTATTCTTTCTTGATACTTATTATTTATGTAGTACAATCATAAATTCCTTAGGAAGTGAATAGTGTCATGAAAAGCATATTATTTTTTGGTAGGTGTGCACTCATGCATAAATCTGATATTCAATTTTTGATCAAAAGTAACTAAGACTCAAATGTACAAATCAGAAATAATATCATTAATTTCTTAAACAGCCTGATCAAAATTCCCTATGCATTGAATGAAACAGTATTTAAAATCTATCAGGCTAGAAAGTAGCATATAATTTTATGTTTTGTAAGGAGAATGAAAGAAATATTAATATTAAACCTTCCATAAAATAAGATGAGGACTACATGCCACTGAAATATTTCACAATATTATTTCTGTGTTTCTTTCTTAACTTTGGAAGTTGAGAATTTTCTCTAATATGCTTCACTAATTTCTTCCTCCACTAAATTTTTAATCAAAAGTTTAGATTTCAGATCCAGCAACTTTCAGGCTTAGTGCTGGTTCATTCTTGGTCCAATATCAAATGACTAGCTTCGGGGTTTTTTTGTTTTTCTTTTTGAGACAGAATCTCGCTCTGTCCCCCAGGCTGAAGTGCAGCGGCGCGATCTCTGCTCACTGCAACCTCTGCCTCCCAGGTTCAAGCAATTCTTGTGCCTCAGCCTCCTGAGTAGCTGGGATTACAGGCATGTGCCACCATGCCCAGCTAATTTTTGTATCTTCAGTACAGACAGAGTTTCACCATGTTGGCCAGGCTGGTCTCAAACTCCTTGCTTCAAGTGATCTATCATCTCAGCCTCCCAAAGTACTGGGATTATAGGCATGAGCTACCACCTGGCCCTAGCTTCACTTTTAGCATTTATTTTTAGGGGATAATGTTTTGAAAGAATAAATTTTGGTTATTCTAAATGGCCAAATAGGGTAAAGAACATATGCAAATCTGGGGAATGTGGCCATAGACCCCTCAGTACCAGTGGAACGAAAGACAGGAAGAACATTCACAACAGGACTAGTTATAGCAAGTCCTTGCTAGAGAACACACAGGGGACTCCAGGGGGTAAAGAATACCTGTAATCATCCAAGACAGGGTTTGTATCTACCCATGTCTCCCACAGTCCATGTGAGCAGCCTTGCCTTTTACAACAGGATGATGACAATAGAGACTCTGGGACACAAATACATCTTGCGAAGGAGTGTGATTGTGAACCTGCTGTGGTGAGCAGTTCTCAAAATCCCAGCAGTGAAAAACCATAACTGTGAAGGTTTGCCTGAAAGACTGGCAAACCCCTCATTCCTCTAACCAACTAAAACCTATCTCTAATGTGCTACATTAGTCTAGTCTATCCAGTTGAACTAGATCATGCTTGTCCAGCCCATGGCCCATGGGCCACATGCAGCCCAGGACGTTTGTGATTGTGGCCCAACACAAATTCACAAACTTTAAAACATTATGAGATTTTTTTTTTTTTTTTGCAGTTTCCTTTCTTTAGCTCATCAGCTGTCATTAGTTTATGTTACGTGCAGCCCAAGAAAATCCTTTTTCTTCCAATGCGGCTGAGGGAAGCCAAAATATTGGACACCCTTGACTAGATCATGTGAGAGCCACATAGCTATTTTATATAATTTCATTTTCTCCAAACAACTACTTTTGCTCAATGTACCCCAGAGTGATTTTATGAGAATGATCCCTGTGCCTCCTATAAAATGTTGCTAAGAGGACTGATCCTCATATTTTGTTTTCTTCTTTCTATTCCTCACTGTTGGAGGTGACTTGCTCCTCTCTTTCTATGTGAGCTGTGAATCATGCACTCTATTTGGATGGTTTAATCACTGGATGTAAGACAGCGTGAAGACACACCGAGAGCTCATTTCCAGTGGGGGTAGAAGACTCTACACATTCATTTTGTTGATTTAACTCAGTACTGGTCCCATCTTACTTCTCTTCTCATTTTTAAAAATATTTCATCAAAATTTTCAGTAGGAAATACACAGTTCGAAAGTCAACGTAAAGATATATGGAGGAAACGTTTACCCTCAATGTTTTTCTCCTTCTACCCTTCCACAGGAAACGACTGATATATTTGTCTTCCACTTTCCCCAGAATTTTTTAAGCAAACGTGAATACCATTTCCTCCCTGTCCTCCTCCTCTTTTTCTTCTAAAAGGGTCCTGTGTTACCCACTTTGCTTCCTTTAATGGTTACTTCCTGAGCATCCTTATACCTTTTAATATCAGAAGATATTCATTTTCTTTAAATGTGTGACATTTCATATTATCATTGTTCCATAACTTACTTAACCTGGCTCTTACTGATGGACTTCTGGGCTGTTACCAGTCATTTTCTCTTATAAATAACACTGTAATGCATTATTTTGTATTTGTGGTTTTATAGATGTCTATACGTGCATCTTAGCATAAATTTGCAGAAGTAGGATTTCTGGGTCAATGTACATACATATGTTCATTTTTGATAGATATTACCAAGTTACCCCTCATAAAGTATGAGTGTGCCTGTTTCACAGTAGTTTGTAAAAAAGATTGTTTATCATACTTTAGGATTTTCAACACTCTATTGTTTAAACTAGTATGGCATTTTTATACAGTTTTGATTAATTAATGTATCTTTATATACTTTTGGGTCATATGTCTTTATTAATTAATAAGTATATATTCATGGGTCATTTATATTTCTTTTCATTGTCTATACTTTGATCAATTCTACATGGGATTTTTGTCATCTTATTGATTTCCAGCGGATCTTTATACACTAAGGATAGAGCACGTTCTCAGATGAGCTGCAACTATTTCTCTCAGTTGTTTAATCTTTAAAATTTTACTTATCTTATTTTTTGCCTACAGTAGCTCTAAGTTTTATAAAGTAAAAACATATACTTTTTTTATCTTATGGCTCCTGGGTTAGAATTTTTATAATGAAATAAAATAAAAAATGAGGGCATTGAACCTAGAAGGCATTGCACTAAGAATAAATATTGTTTCAGAGTTTAGAAGTTCTGTTTTAAATTTTCAATTTCAAAGGACACTTAGATCTTGGTTTTCCAATTCATGTGTTCCTTCCGTCATGTCAAATGCATGATTCCTATATCTAAACCTCCAACATTTTGCTGCTTTTAAAGTTATCATTCCTGGCCAGGCACAGGGGCTCATTCCTGTAATCCCAGCGCTTTGGGAGGCAGAGGCAGGTGGATCACCTAACGTCAGAAGTTTGAGACCAGCCTGGCCAACATATCAAAACCCTGTCTCAACTAAAAATTCAAAAGTTAGCTGAGTATCAAGGTGGGAGCCTGTAGTCCCAGCTACTCAGAAGGCTGAGGCTGGAGAAGTTCTTGAACCCAGGAGACGGAGGTTGTGGTGAGCTGAGATCACACCATTCCACTCCAACCTGGGCGACAACAGCAAAACTCCATCTCGAAAAAAAAAAAATTATCATTTGTTGTCACACTGACAGGCAACATACTCAAGATTACAGGCTGAATTTGTGTATTTTTTGATGATAGATTTACCTCCTAATCTGCATCTGAGTTATAATGAAATTATAAAACTGAGCTACAAAACTGAGCATTCCATGACAAACATATTCCACACTGCCAGGCATCTCTGTGATGAGAGATTACTTTACTTGCCCTTTAATTTCCCTTCTCATTTTTGTTTAATCTTCTCTATCTGCTCAACCCCAACCCCACCTATAACCCAGATACACACACCCTTCCTGCCCAGGGGCCTGGGATATTTTAAGTGACTAATTCATGTTTGATGAATCAAAGAAGGAAGGGAAGGTCTGTGGGAAGGAAGCCAAAGAAAGAAAGGAAAACAGAAGGAAGGGAGGCAATGGAGAGAGCACAAAGGGTCCCCCTGTGGAGACTGCATAGGTTATAGAGATTGCAATAGAAATCAAAACAGTGCTTCAAAACTCATCACTGGTTTTTTTAAATTTTATTAAAAATATTTTTTGCTTCATTGAACTTTACATTTTAATTGATTGAAGTTAGTCTTTATTTCTTCAACAATTTCATGCATATATTCTTGACAAACCTGTTTGAAATAAAAATTCATGCTACAATCTGATTTTTGAAATTCAAAGATAAATGACATATCCGTGCTTTTATACAGTAGGTGTCTGTCTTTCTGTGTACCTTCGGGATGAAGAGATTCCCAAGATGTTCAGGGACATGTAATGAACATACTTAGTCCTGTTACAATTTGTGCACATTGTATACATTTTACATTCACTTCAGAGTTTAAACTCCTTCTCCTTGACTTTAAAGTAGGTAAGACTGATACACATTTGCACATTTTTCTTCATTCTTAACAATTAATCTCAGAAGGTTCTGCTCGGGCTGTGTAGTGAAGGAAAAATGTAGCTCAGAGCCAGCCTAAGGAGACAAAAGTGTCAGACCACAGGGGCAGACCACAGCCTCAGAAAGCTGTCCTATTTCATATTTCCACAGTGTCTTGGTTATAAGAAAGAAAAACTGGGTGAATGCAAAAGGACAATTTAATATGCTGATTTAATTGTTTTATCTCATAAAACTTGTCAGGAAATACTTGGATGGTGTCAGTACTGCCCGCGTTATCAGCTAGCCCTGATTTAGGCTCCATTCCTTTTTGTTCATAATCCCATATGCCACTGCAGGAGCAGCCTCTCCACTGTAAGTCAGTCTGGAACGCTAACTGACGGTGATTTTAAAAAATCACAATATCACAATGAGCAAAAGTAAACGCTATTACCTAGCTATTGCTATTCAGCTAACTGACATAGACACAACCTTAATTTCAGGCACGAAGAACATTTTAAAAGAAAAATCAATGTACATGCTTTTCTGACTTTCTACTCTATATTCAATTCCACAGCTGAATGTGGAAGCCAGTAAAGATGCATTCTCAGTTATCCATCCTGGAAGATGTATTCCATTCTTCATTTCGTGGTCATTTTTACAGCAGCCTTGTAAACACATATTCATACATTTATTTCAATGTTCTGACATAAAGTGTCTGTAAGGTTGACTAGGGGACTAACTCCGCTAGTCCTCATCAGTTGTAATAGGAGTTCAAACTTTAGAAAAAAGCATATACCAGTCGGGTGCGGTGGCTCACGCCTGTAATCCCAGCATTTTGGGAGGCTGAGGTGGGTGGATTACCTGAGGTCAAGAGTTCGAGACCCGCCTGGCCAACATGGTGAAACCTTGTCTTTACTAAAAATGCAAAAATTAGCCGGGCATGGTGGTATGCCCCTGTAATCCCAGCTACTGGGGAGGCTGAGGTGGGAGAATTGCTTGGACCCAGGAGGCGGAGGCTGCAGTGAGCCACGTTTGAGCCACTGCACTCCAGCCTGGGTGACAGACTGAGACCTCATCTCAAAAAAAAAGGGAAAAAAAGCATGCACGAAGTACATAGGATAAAATTATGTCATGATATACATCACACAGACGAAGAAAGAGAAGGAAAATAATGAAACAACTGGGACAAAATGGCGAGTCTGTGTGATGGATATTCAGTTCTTTGTACTCTAGTTACAGCTTCTTTGTAAGTCTGAAATTATAACCAAATGAAAAGTAACACGTAAAGAAACAATAAAGAAACACAATTAGGCAAACAGAAAGATCAAACATGTCACTAATCCAAGAGAATCAACAGGAAGAAAACAACACCCAAGAGATTTAGGAGATTGAGTTATGAGACATTGGCTTTCAATTAACTAAAATTAAAATATCGAAAGAACTTAAAAATATTCTGAAGTGGAGCATAGAACTCCAAACCATGCTAAAGCATGAACTGTAAATTCTAAAAGTGAACAATAAAATCACTAAGGAGGAGGGACTAAGACGGCTGACTAGAACCAGCTGCGGTGCGAGGTTCCCACGGAAAAGAACGAAAACGGGAGCGAACCCTGCACCGGCACCGGGGTCTCCAGGTTCCATCACCGGGAAACTGAGCAGTGGGTGCGACCCGCGGAGAGCGAGCGAGGAACAGTCGGGGGTGGGAGGGCCCCACGCGGGGAAGGGAAACTCCCGCTCCAGCCTACGGTGAGGGACCCGCTACCCAGCCCGGGAAACTTCCTTCCACCGATCTGTGCCCCCCGCGCACCAGGAGGTCCCCTAGTGAGTCCGCACCAGCCTTCGGTCCCAAGCCCAGGGCTGTGCAGACTGTCGGCGGCCGCTTGGCTGGAGACTGCGGAAGACACGGGGGAGGCAGCCTCCGTCACCACCGCTTCTGCGTCTGCCGCTGCCTGAGACCTGAGACCACCGAGCCCCCCGGGGAGGGGCCACCGTCACTGCAGCTCCCCTCAGCTGTTTTCCACCTGCCAGCACCAGGGAGACTGACGTTCGGACCCGGGAGGAATTCCCACAACCAGCACAGCAGCTGTGGCAGATCAGGGCCAGGCGGCCTCCTTAGGCAGAACCCGGACCCGTCCGTCCTCACTGGGCGGGGCCTCCATGCGGGAATTTCAGCAACTCCAACCAGGGGTTTAGGGGCAGAACTTTGATCTCCCTGGGAGTGAGCTCCTGGGGAAAGGGGTGGCCCTGGTCTCCAAGGACCAGCAGACTTAGTCTTTCCTCCTGCTGGCTCTGAGGAATCCAGCCAGTCCGGACGAGTGGCCTTCCCTCCAGCACAGTGCACACCCTCTGCCAAGGGACAGCCGGAGTGCTTCTTTAAGTGAGCCCCAGATCCCGTGCCTCCCGACTGGGTGAGCCAGGGGTTTCCAGGCACCATATACAGGAGCATTCCCACTGGCATCAGGCCAGCACCGCTCTGGGACAGAGATCCCAGAGGAAGGAGCAGGCAGCCACCTTTGCTGTTCTGCAGCCTCCACTGGTGACATCTCCAGATGCAGGAAGGACCCGGGTGAATAGGGTCTGGAGTGGACCTCCAGAAAACCACAGCAGCCCTGCAGAAGAGAGGCTTGACTGTTAAAAGAAAAACAAAAAGCAACAACAAAAACAGTATCAACAACAACAACAAAATCCCCACAAAAATCCCATCCAAAGGTCAGCAGCCTCAAAGATCAAAACTAGATAAACTAGAAACAAGAAAAAAATGCCCAAAACTCAAAAAGCCAGAGTGCCTCTTGTCATGCAAATTATCTCAACACCTCTCCAGCAAGAGCACAGAACTGGGCAGAGGCTGAGATGGATGAATTGATAGAAGTAAGCTTCTGCAGGTGGGTAGTAAAGAATTTCACTGAGCTAAAGGACGGTGTTCTAACCCAATGCAAAGAAGTTAAGAACCATGATAAAATATTATAGGAGCTGTTAACCAGAATAATGAGTTTAGAGAGGAACATAAATGACCTGATGGAGCTGAAAGACACAATATGAGAACTTTACTATACAATCACAATTAACAATAATTGAGTAGACTGAACAGAGGAAAGAATTTCAGAGCTTGAAGACTATCTGACTGAAATAAGACAGGCAGACAAGACTAGAGAAAAGAATGAAAAGGAATGAACAACACCTCTGAGAACTATGGGATTATGTAAAAAGACTGAACCTACAACTGATTGGGGTACCTGAAAGAGACGGGGAGAATGGAACCAAGTTGGAAAACATATGTGAGGATATCATCCAGAACTTCCCCAACCTAACAAGACAGGCCAACATTCAAATTCAGGAAATCCAGAAAACCCTAGTAGGATACTCCAGGAGAAGATCAACCCCAAGGTCAAAATGAAGGAAAAAATATTAAGGCAGCCAGAGAGAAAAGCCAGGTAACCTACAAAGGGAAGCCCATCAGACTAACGCAGACCTCTCAGCAGAAACCCTACAAGCCAGAAGAGATTGGGGTAAATATTCAACACCTTAAAGAAGGGAATTTCCAACCTAGAATTTCATATCTGGCCAAACTAAGTTTCATAAGTGAAGGAGAAATAAAATCCTTTTCAGACAAGTGAGGGAATTCACCACCAACAGGCCTGCCTTGCAAGAGCTCCTGAAGGAAGCACTAAATATGGAAAGGAAAAACCATTACCAGCCCTGCAAAAACACACTGAAATACAAAGACCGATGACACTATGAAGTAACTACACAAACAAGTCTGCAAAATAACCAACTAGCGTTATGATGACAGGATCAAACTCACACATAACAATATTAACCTTAAATGTCAATGGGCTAAATGCCCCAACTAAAAGACACAGAATGGCAGGCTGGACAGAGTCAAGACCCATTAGTGTGCTCTATTCAAGAGACCTATCTCACATGCAAAGACACACATAGGCTCAATATAAAGGAATGAAGGAAAACTTACCAAGCAAATGGAAAGCAGAAAAAAGCAGGGTTGCAATCCTAGTTTCTGACAAAACAGACTTTAAACCAACAAAGATCAAAAAAGACCAAGGGCATTATGTAATGGTAAAGGGATCAATTCAACAAGAGCTAACTATCCTAAATATATATGCACCCAATACAGGAACACCCAGATTCATAAAACAAGTTCTTAGAGACCTACAAAGAGATTTAGATTCCCACACAATAATGGTGGGAGACTTTAACAACCCACCGTCAATATTAAACGAATCATTGAGACAGAAAATTAACAAGGATATTCAGGACCTGAACAGCTCTGGATTAAGTAAACCTAATAAATACCTATAGAATTCTCCACCCAAAAACAACAGAATATGCATTCTTCTTGGTGCCACATGACACTTACTCTAAAATCAATCACATAATTGGAAATAAAATACTCCAGCAAATGCAAAAGAACTGAAATGAAAACGAACAGTCTCTCAGACCACAGCACAATCAAATTAGAACTTGCGATTAAGAAACTCACTCAAAACCACACAACTGAAAATTGAACAACCTGCTCCTGAATGACTCCTGGGTAAATAATGAAGTTAAGGCAGAAATCAAGAAGTGCTTTGACACCAATGAGAACTAAGAGACAATGTACTAGAATCTCTGGGACATAGCTAAAGCAGAGCTAAGAAGGAAATTTATAGCACTAAATGCCCACATCAAAAAGTTAGAAAGATCTCAAATTGACACCCAACATTACAACTAAAAGAACTAGAGAACCAAGAGCAAACAAACCCCAAAGCTAGCAGAAGACAAGCAATAACCAAGATCAAAGTGGAACTGAAGGAGACAGAGACACGAAAAACCCTTTAAAAAACTAAATGAATCCAAGAGCTGTTTTTTCGATAACATTAATCAAATACATAGACTGCTAACTAGACCAATAAAGAAGAAAAGATAGAAGAATCAAACAGGCACAATAAAAAATGATAAAGGGATATCACCACTGACCCCACAGAAATACAAACAACCATCAGAGAGTACATAAACACCTCTATGCAAATAAACTAGAAAATCTAGAAGAAATAGACAAATTCCTGGACACATACTTCCTCCCAAGACTGAACCAGGAAGAAGTTGAATCCCTGAATAGACCAATATCAAGTTCTGAAATTGAGGCAGTAATAAATAGCTTACCAACCAAAAAAAGCCCAGGACCAAATGGATTTACATCTGAATTCTACTAGAGGTACAAAGAGGAGCTGGTAGCATTTCTTTTGAAACTATTCCAAACTATTGAAAAGGAGGCCTCATAAGGCCTCTTATGGCCTCTTATTGAAAAGGAGGCCTCATAAGGCCTCTCCTTATGAGGCCAGCATCATCCTGATACCAAAACCTGGCAAAGATGCAACAAAAAAGGAAAACAGCAGGCCAATATCCCTGATAAACTTTGATGAAAAATTCTCAATAAAATACTGGCAAATTGAATCCAGCAACAAATCAAAAAGCTTGTCCACCATAATCAAGTTGGTTTCATCCCTGGAATGCAAGCCTGGTTCAATACATGCTAATCAATAAATGTAATTCATCACATAAATAGAACTAAAGACAAAACCACATGATTATCTCAATAGTCACAGAAGATACGGCCTTCAATAAAATTCAATATCCTTTCATGTTAAAAAAAAAAAAAACCTCTCAATAAACTAGATATTTCTGGAATTTACCTCAAAATAATAAGAGCTATTTATAACTAACCCATAGTTAATATGATAATGAATCAGCCAAAGCTGGAAGCATTCAACTTGAAAACCAGCAAAGACAAGGATGCCCTCTCGCACCACTCCTATTCAATATAGTGTTGGAAGCCCTGGCAAGGGCAATGAGGCAAAAGAAAGAAATAAAACATATTTGAATAGGAGGAGAGGAAATCAAACTGTCTCTGTTTGCAGATGACATGATCCTACATCTAGAAAATCCCATCATCTCAGCCCAAAATCTTCTTAAGCTGATAAGCAACTTCAGCAAAGTCTCAGGATACAAAATCAATGTGCAAAAATAACAAGCATTTCTATACACCAACAATACACAGAGAGTGAAGTAATGAAGGAACTGCCATTTACAATTCATACAAAAAGAATAAAACACCTAGGATACAGCTAACAAGGGAGTGAAGGACCTCTTCGAGGAGAATTACAAACCACTACTCAAGGAAAACAGAGAGGACACAAACCAATGGAAAAACATTCCATGCTCATGGATAGGAAGAATCAACATCATGAAAATGGCCATACTGCCCAAAATAATTTATAGAGTCAGTGCTCTCCCCATAAAGCTACCACTGACATTCTTCACAGAATTAGAAAAAAAACTACTTTAAAATGCATATAGAAGCAAAAACAAGCCCGTATAACCAAGACAATCCTAAGCAAAAAGAGCAAAGCTGGAGGCATCACTCTACCCAATGTCAAACTATACTACAAGGCTACAGTAACCAAAACAGCATGCTATTGGTACAAAAACAGACATACAGACCAATGGAACAGAATTGAGATCTCAGAAAGAAGGCCATATATCTACAACCATCTGATTTTCAACAAACCTGACAAAAACAAGCAATGAAGAAAGGGTTCCCTTTTTAATAAAATTGAAACTGTAACCCTTACTTACACCTTATACAAAAATTAACTAAAGATGATTTAAAGAGTTAAATCCAAAACAATAAAAACTCTAGAAGAAAATCTAGGCAATACCATTCAGGACATAGGCACAGGCAAAGATTTCATGAAAAACATCAAAAGCAATTGCAGCAAAAGCCAAAATTGACAAATGGCATCTAATAGAACTAAAGACCTTCTGCAGAGCAAGGGAAGCTATCACTAGAGTGAACAGACAACCTACAGAATGGGAGAAAATGTTTGCAATCTATCCGTCTGACAAAGATTTAATAACCAGAATCTATGACGAACTTAAACAAATTTACAAGAAAAAGACAATCCTATTTTCAAAGGACATTAACAGACACTTCTCAAAAGAAGATATTTATGTGGCCAACAAACATATGAAAAAAAGCTCAACATCTCGATCATCTGTCCATGAGAACAACAGGTTGTGTCTTCTGTGGAGCCTGTCACCCCTGTCCCCTTAGGTGTCAATTCTTGTGTTTGTTTTGCAAAGGGACCCTCTCTCATGGCATGTGATAGTCCCTCATATCTTTAGGGTATGCTTTCTTCTAATTCTTTTGTCTTCTTTTGAATGTTCATACTAGCTTGTTGGGGAGTCTCTCAGCAGCATGTGTCATTCTGTGAGTGGGGGCCCTGCTCCCCTGGGCTGTGGCCGCCCCTCAGGGACCCCTCCTCCCTGTCCGGGAGGCAGTGAGCTGCCAGCAGCTTTGCTCCTCCTCCCTAAAACCCCGACTCTTCCTATGGCCTGAGATAACTTCCAGTTCTCCCTCTTCACCTCCTTTGGCCCCACTTTCTTAGTTCTTACCTCTCTCTGGCTAGCATTTTGGCCTTTTATTCTTTTTTATTTAAAAAAATTTATTTGGTCATTTCCTGTAAACCAGGACCTGGATTAAACACATTTTCAAGCTTCATTTCAATCAAATTCTTGTTTGGCGTTGTCATCATCAAACCATTTCAATTTTCTTGCTTGAGTTCTTAATAGCCTCATTTATAAACACCTCAAGTTCATGTGGTATTTTCAGAACTTTTCATCATTTTTCTTAAAACTCGAAGGGAGAATAGACTTAAGGCAACTGCTGACGTTTGGAGAGATGGGAAAATGTGGTATCAAAGATAGGTCTGAGCTTTGAGGCTCAGGTACTGAGGGCTGACCATGGTGTGAATGATGGAGAAAGTGAGGTGTCAAGAGGAATCGTGCTGGAAACAGGGCAGATGTGCTCAGTGTGAAGCCAATCATTGTGTAATTTGTCTTAAAGGTGTATGGAGTTTCCATGTCATTTTTTAACGTTCTTGAATTCTGGATTGTTGGGGTTTTTTAAAGATGTAGCTAGACACGGATGTTTCCTTTGCTGTATATAAATTTAATGGGCTCTGCTTTCTCACTAAGACTTCTGCTTTAATTAGCAAAACCTCCTCTTATTTGTAAATCAAGGCCAAGGCCACAATATACATTTGCATAACAAATGCAAGCAGTTTGAACTTGATCCCTGAAGATGTGAGCTCTCTGTGCACAGAAACCAGGGGAGCTCCCAGCTGGAGTTTGTGGGATTAATTTTCAATGTTCAAGAAGTATCATAGCCTGTGTGTCTCTCCTGCAGGAACTATTTTTGTACCTTTAACAATTTCAAGATTAGTGCTTTTATTTTCCTTTTAATCTTTAGATCAATGACCAGTTGCACAAAAATGTAATTCCTTTGGGAAGAAAATATGTGAGCAAAGGGAAATGGTTTTCAACCCTAACGCATCACAGCGAGACAAGGACCCTGTAGATGGCCCCACCTGGGGTTCTCTGTACCTGCCCCAAGTGCCTGGCACTGCTCAAGGTGAGGGTCAGAACTTGCAAGACCCACCGCAGATCCTGGTTAAAAATAAGCATGGAGGCCAGGCACAGTAGCTCACACCTGTAATCCCAGCACTTTGGGAAGCTGAGGTGGGCGGATCAGGAGGTCAGGAGATCGAGACCATCCTGGCTAACACGGTGAAACCCCATCTCTACTAAAAATACGAAAAACTAGCCTGGCGAGGTGGCGGCGCCTGTAGTCCCAGCTACTCGGGAGGCTGAGGCAGGAGAATGGCGGGAACCCAGGAGGCAGAGCTTGCAGTGAGCTGAGATCCGGCCACTGCACTCCAGCCTGGGCGACACAGCGAGACTCTGTCTCTAAAAAATAAAAAAATAAAATAAAATAAATAAGCATGGAATTCTCTCTCTAACCTTTTCTATCACATCATCTCCTTAAAACTCCCAAATATATTTAGAGGTGATTCAAAGGGCTGAAGACAAAAAAAAATTGGAAAAAATACAATCACAAATCAATCAATCAAAGGTGTTTATTTGAATACAGGTCAGCAATACATGATTCGCTTATGAGCATTTCTCTAAACACTCCTGGCATCCCAGCAAATACCTCATGCATAAGATGTTTTCATTGAATATAATATTGCATTTTTCTTCCTGTTCTCGTTTGTTTTTTGCAGGCTTCATGTTTGCTTGCGCCTGGTAGCTTTCTCGATTAGACTGAAGTGAGAGATCTTAGGGCCGACTCGCCTGAACACTCCATTAAAACATTTCATGGCAGGGTGTGCAATCCCCCAAGCAATCTCGTTAAGTGCATATTAGCTTTTTCTAATTTAGAACACAGTCCTTTGTGTACAAAGACGAGGGAAAAACTAATACACACCCATTTTAAGATTACACTGTGCGGGAAATCACAGGCGCATCTGAGACTTTCACGAAATAATAGAGCTCTTCGTACCCAATGTGGTTCCAGCTCGCTTCCATGATTCAGCAGAAACCCAGATATGAACAAATCAGGCCCTTGGTGGTGGTTGGCCTCACAGTCCCCCCGCCTCTACCGGCACCGGCCATGTGGATTAAACTCTGGCTTCCTGCTGAGCTGAAATGTTCCTTCAGTCACAGAGTCACAGAATGAGGATTATAGCCACAGTAAACCTCTCGCCTCAGGTCACATCTTCCTGTCAGGAGCAGGGCCCGTGATTGATACCCTTAGTCATCCCTCACATCCATCTGCAACGCTTCTCACTCCAAAGGGCTTCACTCGGCATCATCTCTTTGAAGCAGTAAAACCACTCCCAGGCCACTGCTCTTGCTTCAATTTGCAAACACAAGCTTAGGAAGTTTTCTTGACCTACTTATGATCACAAAGATGTATGTGGCAGACCTAGAGCTAGAGCCCCGGGACCTGAACCCAGGACTTCACACCTTTAATATTTGTTCACCTAAATACGTGTCTATTTCTCCTACTCTATTTTTTCAAGATTAGGACTCAGTCTTAACAAAGGCATCCTTCATAGAAATATGGCCAGATGGATTTCTTGGGTATTAGAAGCAGGGCTTTGGCTAAAGGGGGAAAAAAGCATTTTAACATTTTTTAACTCCACTTCCCCTTTAACTCTTACAAAACCAGACATACATATTAATCCAATCACAATTTTTTTATTGAGCATCCGGTGTCCAGAACTGAACAAGGTGCTTTGAGGGTCCTGTCCTCGCAGACACAGCAGCCTGGAGAGGGGAAATATCGCACCCAGGAATGTCTGTGTTTGCTGTGACTACAAGGACGGGAAAGAGAACAGAGGCCTGGGAACCACTGCTGTCACTCAGCGTCACAGCATATCTGGGTCAGGGTACGCGCTCTGCTCATTCTGTGACTGTTTGACTAGAGTCAAGGACCATGTCCCGGAAGAGGGAGGTCTCAGTTAAAGAAGGGGCTGGGAAGGACTGGGAGAGAGAAAGAGAGCCAGGCAGGAAGGAGGCCTAGCACATCAGTTCCCTGTGGGTAAGAGTCCTGCAGAGGACAGTGGATCTCCCCAAATATACAAGAAAACAGTGTTTGCCAAGTACCCACTGAAGGAAAGGCCTCCACCCTCCCTCCGACTCCCACCACACCTTCTTCAATACTCTTACTGTTCCTGGATTATTGATGGGGAAACAGATGTGAGTGACTGGTACATCATGGCCAGACTGAGGTCAAATCTCCATCTCCGACTTCCCTAACAGTGTTCCTGGCACTTACCATGGTACCCAATGATCCTGGGGGTTCTGAAGTGGGCATGGAGGAGGTCAGGCCCAACTTTCACTTCTCCTGGGAAAAACGGCATTTTACTTAGTGGTCTAATCATTTCTCTTACTTTCCAAGATAAAGTAGAAAGAAGAAAAAAGCTAGGCCAGGTGCGGTGGCTCACACCTGTAATCCCAGCACTTTGGGACACTGAGGCAGACAGATCACGAAGTCAAGAGATCAAGACCATTCTGGCCAACATGGTGAAACCCCATCTCTATTGAAAATACAAAAATTAGCCGGGCATGGTGGTGCACACTTGTAGTCCCAGCTACTCGGGAGGCTGAGGCAGGAGAATCACTTGAACTCGGGAGAGAGAGGTTGCAGTGAGCTGAGATCGTGCCACTGCATTCCAGTCTGGCAACAGAGCGAGACTCCATCTCAAAAAAAAAAAAAAAAAGAAAAGAGAGAAAGAAAATAGCTCTAGTATCTCCCAGGTAATACATGTTGTTTTGCAAAATTAAATATTCATATTATTATAAAAATAGATTTTTTTAACAGAAAAATACAACCTTTAATAACAAGGAATCTAAACCTATAGCTCTGCTCTCCCTACTGTGCAGCCGTTATTCCTCAGGAGGGCAGGAGAACTCAGGACTCCCCTGCACGCCCCTTGGGGCCTGAGTGACAGCTGCAGAGGGGATAAGGATGTGCAGATTCAGAACAGCTGTTGTCTTCCTGGCAATCAGCATGACATTTTTGATTGTCATTTCAAGAAAACAGTGCATCAGCCACATGCACTCTGTTTATTTTTGGTACTTTTATTTTTGAAATCATAAAACAGAAACAGCACATAGAACAAAAAATAAATATCCATGGCTTATTCTTCCTTCACCATTTTCTGCCCTTTGGTTTTCCTAACTTACTGAATACAGTTCAGTAAGGAAATAAGAATCCATAGAGCTCAAGTAATTATTGGCAAAAATTTCAAAACCAGTCAGCATTTCATGACAATCTCTTTTAAAACCTTAGATTGAAAAGTATACACTAAAACAACTTTCTTAAATCCTACGTATACAAATCTTAGGAATAATATATGCCACATTTTGGGCAGACATCTTTTTTTTTTTTTTTTTTTTCCTGAGATGGAGTCTCGCTCTGTTGCCCAGGCTAGAGTGCACTGGCACAATCTCAGCTCACTGCAAGCTCCACCTCCTGAGTTCAAGGAATTCTCCAGCCTCAGCCTCCAAAATAGCTGGGACTACAGGTGCACGCCACTGCTAATTTTTTTGTATTTTTAGTAGAGACTGAGTTTCACCATGTTGGCCAGGCTGGTGTCAAACTGCTGACCTCAGGTGATCCACCTGCCTCAGCCTCCCAAGGTGCTGGGATTACAGGTGTAAAACCCCACGCCTGGCCAGACATCTTTTTTATTAATCTGGCTAATATAGCCTGGGTGCTCTGAACTCAAGATTAGGGAGCTGAATGTATTCACAACATGCTAGTCAATTTAAAACACATGGATTCATAAGCCCATTTGGATTTTCTTTTAAAATTAGTTACAGTATAGCCTCTTCCTAAGGCTGCAGTGAGAGATCAGTATAAGCCACTGGTTTTGACTGTTTAAAGAGAACCAAGGCAAAAATGTGACCTGAAATAACAGTGGAGGTCACTTCTTACACTCACAGGACATCTGGTGAAGTGGACTCTACATTAACTTACCCTCTGTCTACCCCAGTGCTCAGCACTGTCTGGGTCACTGGGCCAGGAAAACTGGGTAGAACTCCTGGAGCTTCAGATAATAATTTAATAAACAATTAGATGCAAGGCCTAGCCCAATAAGAGAATTTCAAGCTATCATTAAGACACTAGCTAAGATGCAATGATTTTATAGAATTATCCTATTTCATATTTCTAAGAGTGTCTGGTAGCTAGGAAACAAAGATGATTAAAATAATATATTTCATAAAACCACAATGAGATACCACCTTCCATTCATTAGGATGGCTACTATACAAAAAAAAAAGTAGAAAATAGCAGTGTTAGTCAAGATGTGGAGAAATTGGAATACTCATGCACCATTTGTGGGAATGTAAAATGGAGCAGAAGCCATGAAAAGTAGTATGCTGGTTCCTCAAAAAATTAAAAAGAGATTATCTTATGATCTAGTAATTCCACTTCTAGGTATATGCCCAAAAGACACAAAAGCAGGAGCCTAAAGAAACATTTGTATACAACTCTTCATATTGTTACAGGACCAATAGGCCCATATGCCCACTGCATAGTAAGATACCAATACACTGAGACAGCAGGGTTTGCAGCAGAGAAAGAGTTTAATGATCATAGGGAGGCTGAGTGAGGAGACAGGAGGGACCCTCAAATCTGTCTCCTTGAGGAGTTCTGCACTAGGGTTTAAGGGGATCATGGAGGGGAAGGATTGGAAAATTGGGGTACTTAATCAGTTGGGGTAAGGATGATGGGAGTGCTGGAGGTGGACAGCAGTGACACTGCACAACATTGTGAATGCACTTAATGTCACTTGTCACTCAACTGTATACTTACAAATGGTTCAGGTAGTAAATTTCATGTGCATTTTACCACAATTAAAAACATGATACATTTTATAATATAAAATAGAGAAAATTAATTGATAACAGTTTTTTTAATGAGTATAAGTTATATATATATAGATAGATAGACAGATAGCTGAAATATTATGATTGTCTTTTAAAAATCACATTATATGATAGACTATGTACATATATTTAGGAGCCCCAGGCCACTGATTTTCAATGTTATGTAATTTGCAAATTATGTTAATCATTATAATCTTAATAGGTGATAAAAACTGATGTATAAAGAATATTCTTTTGTTTGGCTAATGAGTACAAAAGCACAGACAGGAAGAATCATTCCTGTGTTCTAGAGCACTAGAGGGTGACTATAATCAACAATAATTGATTGACTAGTTTCAAATAGAAGAGAGGATTTTGAATATTCCCAATACACAGAAACGATGAATGTTTGAGGTGATGGAAGTACTGATTACTGTGATTTGATCATTACACTTTGCAAACATGTGTCCAAATATTACTCCGGGACTGGATGTGGTGGCTCACGCCTGTAATCCCAGCCCTTTGGGAGGCCACAGTGGGTGGATTATCTGAGGTCAGGAGTTCAAGATCAGCCTGGCCCATCTCTACTAAAAAACAAACAAACAAACAAACAAAATACAAAAAATAGCCAGGTGTGGTGGCAGGTGCCTGTAATCCCAGCTACTCAGGAGACTGAGGCAGGAGAATGGCTTGAACCCAGGAGGCAGAGGTTGCAGTGAACTGAGATCGTACCACTGCACTCCAGCCTGAGTGACAGGGTAAGATCCATCTCAAAAAAAAGTTACTCTGTACCCCATAAATATGGACAGTTATTATACATCAATTAAAAATAATGAAAGCCAAAAAGAACCATCCATATAACCACACAAATATAAGTTCATCAAATTCTTTACTGAATACATTTCGAGGCCCTTACATTTCAGTGCCTGCTAGAGTCTTGCTCAGAGTAAATATCTGAGTGAATAAATCAAACAGCATTCAATGTTATTCTTAAGTATAAAATTACTTTTGCTGGATATATTAAGATTCATATAGAAAGAAACCCATTTGTACATACAGTAAGTTTTTTGAAAAGATATGACTCAAAAATAAAATAACCTTTCAAAAGCCAAACAAAGGTAACAAATTTCATTTGAGAAAAAATTAACAAAAAATACTTAATTGACTTCTTAGCATTTATTTTGTGTAATTTCTACGTATGTTCCATATCCTTCTCTATACCAAAGTCATTTTCAAGGTGTACCCTCCTTAGACCCCACATGATAACAATTTTGGCCATTTCCCTTAATTAATCCCATCTTCTGACATTTTTAACATAAATAATGTTTCCCCAAAGTTCCCGTCATTTATCAGCATGTGTCTTGGTTATACTTTCATTACATTGCATTTATCCAATTCTTTCTTAAAAATCCAATTTATCTACATAAAATACAAATAGATCCCGTTGTTTCACTTGGGCGGCCACGTATTCTTTTGGGGATGACAGCCTTGGCCCTAGAGCAAAGCATCTGCTGCATAGGATCTGCGCTTTGATCTCTTCTAGCTTCAAAATCCTAAGAGCATCAATATGCTCTTCTGTTCTGCATATGAAAAAGAAATTACCAGGCATTTCACCATGTTCTCCACTATGTGCTGCGTGTCAGCGATGGAGGGAGCATGCAGAGGAGGTGGCCTGCCTGCTGCATGAGGCTTCACTTCATCACTTTCTGTCTGTGGGACCTCACAGAAGCTCTCAGACCCCTTGCCCCTCAGGTGCCACACTTGCAAAATGGGATCATAAAGGTCCTTGCCTCCCAGCCTTGTTTTACGGACGAAATGGGTTCTTGTGTATTTTGCAGCACTTGGAATTAGTGTCTGCCACTTATGTGCTTATCAGTTTATTAAGTAAAATCTCACATATGGAACCAAACCCAGCAGAAAAATTCCACACAAGCTTCCATTTTTTAACAAGGAGAAGAACAGATCTGGACCACTCATTGGGAAAGCTTTGTTGTGAAAAAGAGACAAATAAGATAGACTCGCTAGATTCAGCGTGAATGGAAATGACCAAGTGTAATACGCTGACTTGAGGACAGCCTCAACATTACTGGAAAGGTTTCTCTCTTAAATGAATGAACATGATCCCTTTCCTAGGAAGGTGTTAGGTAACATGTGATAAATGACCAAATATTTTCACTCCTCAAGTTGAAGACTAATTATCCCTCAAGAAATGCCCACCAATCCACTTCTTTAAATGCCCAAAGCTACATACATTGGCATATTTAGTTACGACTTGTATATGAAAATATATTTTATTAATGACTTCTTAAGCATTTGTTTCCTCTTCCTCTCAAAATTTCAATATGCTAATGCGAAAATTTTTATGGAAAAAATTAGAAGACTACTAGAAGTCACCTAGGAATAACTGAGTGAATGAAGCAAGCAATTATGTTCATGGACAGGGAGAGGCAATACAGACGAAAGATGTCATTTCTCACCAAACTAATGTGCAAAATCAATGCAACTCCAGGTGAAATCCCTACAGGATCTTTCACGGAACGTGATGAAATAATTCTAAAACATATATGGATAGAGTGTGGGCTGGAATAGCTAAACCAACATTATAAATTAAAACAATATGCCTCCAGCTTTGTGCTTTTTGTTCAAGATTGCTTTGGCTATTCAGGGTCTTTTTTAGTTCCATACAAATTTCAGGATTTGTTTTTCTATTTCTGTGAAAAATGACATTGGAACTTTTATTAAAAATGCATTGAATCTGTCGCTTGCTTTGGGTAGTATAAACATTTTAACACTGTCAATTCTTCCAGTTCATAAAGATGGGATAGCTTTCCATTTATTTGTGTCTTCCTTAATTTTATTCATCAACATTTTATAATTTTCATTGTACAGATTTTTCACCCCCTTGATTAAATTTATTCCTATTTTATCATTTCTGATGCTATTGTAAATGAGATTTTTCATTTCATTTTTGGATAGTTCATTGTTAGTGTACAGAAATGCTACTTATTTTTGTATGTTGATTTTTTAACCTAAACCTTACTGAATTTGTTCATCAGCTCTAATAGTTTTTTGGTGGAGTCTTAAAGTTTTCTAAACACAAGCTTATGCAAACAAAAAAATTCACTTCCTCCTTTCCTGAATGAATGTCTTTTATTTCTTTTTCTTACTTGAGCGATCTGGTGCTAGGACTTCCAGTACTGTGTTGAAAAGAAGTAGCAAGAGTGGGCATCTTTGCCTTCTTCCTCATCTTAGAGGAAAAGCTTTCAACTTTTTATCACTGAGTATTATGTTACCATGGACTTGTCATATATGGCCTTTACTGGGTTAAGGTAAATTCCTTCCATACCTATTTTTCGAGAGTTGTTAATATGAATGAAGATTAAATTTTGTCAAATGCTTTTTCTGCATCCTTTAAGATAATCGTGTGTTTTTTGTTCTTAGTTTTGTTAATACAGTGTATCACGTTTGTTGACTTATATATGCTGAACCATCCTTGCATCCCTGGGATGAATTCCCATGATCATGGTGAACAGTCTTTTTAATGTGCTATTGAATTTGATTTGCTGGTATTCTGTTGAGGAATTTTGTATCTGTCTTCATCAGAAATATTGGCCTGTATCTTTCTTTTCTTACAGTGTCCTTGTCTGAATTTGATATCAGGGTAATGCTAAAAACAGAACCCTCGTACACTGTTGGTGGGAATGTAAATTAGTAAAGCCGTTTTAGAAAATAGCATGGAGGTTCCTTAAAAAACTAAAAATAGAATGACCATATGATACAGCAATCCCACTTTTAAGTACATATCCAAAGGAATTGAAATCAGCATGTCAAAGAGATATGTATACTCTCATGGTGATCTCAGCATTATTCACAATAGACAAGATATGGAAAAACCTAGGTGTCCATCAATGGATGAATGGATACAGAAAATCTGGTATATGTATACAATGGCCTACTATACAGCCCTTAAAAAGAAGGAAATTCTGTCATTTGCAACAACATGAATGGAACTGGAGAACATTATGCTAAGTGAAATAATCCAGGCACAAAAAGATAAATACAGTATAATCTCACTTACTTGTGGAATCTAAAAAAGCTGACCTTGCAGAAATATAATAGAAAGGTAGCTACCAGAGGCTGGGGGAGAAGGGGTGGAGTGGGAAAAGGGAAGATGCTGATCAAAGGATACAAAGTTGCAGTTAGGCTAGAGAAATAAGTTTTAGTGATCTATTCCATGGTGACCACAGCTAATAATAATGTATTGTATACTTCAAACTTGCTAAAACAGATTTATAACATTTTTACCACAAAAAGTAATAACTTGGTAACATAATAGATATGTTAGCCAGATTAAATATTTTTATAATTTATACATAGGTCAAAACATCACACTGTACCCCATAAATACACACAATTATTTGTCAATTTAAAATAAAAAATTAGAATTAAAACAAAGTTGGTAAACTTAATTTCCTGATATGGAAATCTATTATAAAGCTATGCAAATTAAATAATATAGTATTGACATAGATCAGTGGAACATGATAGCTCAAAAATAGAGTTATGATTAATTTGGAAATTTGATATGAATATGATAAAGATGTCATTTACAATCATGAAGGAAAGAGAAATTGTTCAGTAAATAGAAATAAATTGGCTACCCATCTGGACAGAAAATGAAGTGAGATTCCTGACTCACATCATCTAAAGAGTAAATTCCAGATTAATTACAGAGTTAACGTGAAAATAAAAATTATGTAGAAGAAAAGCGAGAAGACGGTCTGTATGACTTTCAGGAAGGAAAATAGCACTAGTCTTGGAAGAATCAGTCTGATTTCTTCAAAAATGCAAACTTAATGTGGCACGAGGAATACATAACACTCGGGTTACATAAAGAACATATAACATGAATAAAGAAAATAAATCCATCCGATAGAAAAGTTTCCAAAGAAAAACCAGAGGCAGATTATAGGAGAGAAAATGCGAATAGCCAGCAAATCCATAGATACTGCTAGGCCGTGCGCTATTGGTGGGATGCAGTGAAAGAAGAAACCATCCGGGCTGGAACACTCTCCTTCCAGCACCTCAAGCGCCCAGACCTGACCCGCAGGAGACGGGCTGGAACCCAGGCGCGCTCCGGGCTCCGCGGAGAGCAGCGGCTGCACAGCGATGGGCGTGGGAACGCTCTTGCTCGGCTTGCCTGGACAAAACACCGCAGATGTCAACGTTCGTCCAGAAGAACAAACATGGAATAAACATTCACCTTGAGGTGAATGTGAAGAGGACTGGAAGACGAGTAAGGGCCTGAGCATCTTTCTGCATTCTCGCAGGAGGCGAGGAGGGAAGGCTCCGCATTGCGGGATCGAACGTGGAGGTTCGTGTTTCCGAGTTAAGGGCACTAAGGACCGCCTGAACCTGTAATGGTACGGGAAGCAGCCCTGGTGTAAAGGAAAGCCTCTCATTTCCTGCTGGAGAATCGAGATGTAATGTCCTCTGTTGATGAAGCAGCGGCATAAACGCAGGAGCAGAGCTGAGAAGACCCCCAGCAGCCTTAAACCACGCGCCCATGGCTGCCTCCGGAGGGGACCCACGCTGCCCTTCTCTCCCTGTTACCTCTACCAGGAGATCCTGGCACTCGGCTCAGCAAATAAATGGATTTTTAAATAAAATGAAACAAAACAAAATGAAAAGGCTGTAAGCCAACAGTATGGCAAAATCTCCAAAAAGGCAATTTCCAAAGTCTTTTATTTCAGTGGTTAGCTCTAAAATTCGTGTGGTTTTACTCATAATATTTATTGGAACCCTCACTTCATTTATTTCCAAAGTAGATCACCAATTCTGACACCCTGCACGTCTATTTTTGGAAGTAATTTCTTCATCCCTCTAAACAGGGGCCTTAAGTACCCTGCAGGGGCATTCCCATCACCACGGACGGCTTCATCCCGGAGGACTCCCTCCCCTTCACTATTTCACAGTCAGAGGGAGAAGAGTGCCAGGTGAAGCCCAGACCAGGCGTCCACCCTGCAATCTATGCCGCCCTCTGTGCCTTCTCCAGTTGCATTCTTATTTTTATGTGGCTCTCACTATTAAATATGCGGAAAAATGGAAAGCATTTTAAAAATATTGTTCCTAAAGGAAATAAAGAAACAGTGATATCTTGTGGTGCTAAGAGGTGTTCTCAAGTTTAAGCAGCAGTGAGACAAAGGAATTGATCTTGGTCCAGTCAATTCTGGAACCATCTCGGCAAGTGGGGTCGGAGCCAACCCAGACCCAGAGGTCTGAAGTCTGACTTCATGGTTATTTTCCAACAGTAAGAAAGACAGGTACAACTCAGAAACCAATTCACCACCAGAAAAGCAAACAAATTAACTCTCCTTCACAGTCAAGCTAGCCAAGTAATCTGGAAAACTGGAAAATAATCAAAAAAAAAAAAAAAAAGAAGAAGGAAGGAAATATATTCTTCCTTCATATATGTGTGTGTATATAAATATATATGTTTATATGTAGATACATATATGTATATGATACATATGTGTATATATTTATATGTGTGTATATGCATACTTATTTACATGTATATGTGTCATATACATATGTATCTATATATGCTCACACACATATATCAATATATAGACAGATTAGATTGAGGGTGCTTCTGACCCCACAGATGAAGGCCGTCTGCAGCAGCTGCCCCTGCCTTCTCCAGATTCTGCCCTTGCTTCTTCCGGAATCTCAGAATGGGGGCTCCCAGCAATCACCTGCATGCTGCCTCTTCTCCGTCCAGAGGACTTTCCCTCCAGATGCCTTGCCCTCCTTTCCTGCCAGCAGAATCCCTTTAAAACCACTTAGGATCCTCTCTCATGGGGTTTATATATTTTTATATATGTGTGTATATGTATACGTATTTACATGTATATGTATCATATATATGTATATACATATCTATATATTCACACACAGATATTACTATATACACACATATATACATATGTGCCTATATGTACACATATATATATATTTCTCTTTATCAATATAATAGAGAAAGAAAGAGAGAAAGTCATTACAGGGCAAGCAGAGTGACCTACCCCTGATCTCCGTGCCTCAGGCAGGACTGCACGCTGTCTCTGTGTAAGGTACTATCTGTTTAGGGAAACTCCGGGCATGCACACTTACATTGGGCCTGTCACATCCAAGTTTCTAAAGAGAAAGGCTGTGTTTCCTGTCACATCACAGGCACAAAGCAATCTTCTTAGGACAAGGAGTCAGGTAATGCCACTCAATTGTGTGACCCAAAAATGTATGAGTATATGAGTCTGACTCTTTACATGAGGATATTCACACCGCAGACAGACCAGCATCATAACGGATTTACAAAAGAGAAGACATGAGAACAGAGACGAAAAGTGATTCTTAATGTGGATCTCAAAGGATTTATTTAAGTATCCCTCATCTCCTCTTGACAGACTCTCCTCAGTTAGTGAGAACTTAATTACTCAATTAAGGATAAAATTATACGTGCTCTCTTTTTCCAAAATTAATAAACATGGTTCCAACTTTGTGTTTTTAAGGAAACTACATTCATATCCAACAAACTATGGTAACACTCATTGCTCAATTGTAATTAGTTTTTTCTTTATTTCCTGCCCACCCAAGGGGGCTGATCCCTGTGGAGCTAATGAAGACAAAGGTGTACTCACAGGAGAAAGGCCACCGCTCCTAAGGACATGGGCACTTCCAGATCCACCGGGGCAGGGAACTAAGCCCGTTAGAGTCCACACTGAGATGACCCGCTGGCTAGAAAGAAATTCAACCCGCTGACCATTATTCCCCAGCATGGGTAGCAACAACAGCTCTTTCCAGATGGACAACTTTTAGATTGAGGGTGCTCCTGACCCCACAGATGAAGGCCATCTGCAGCAGCTGCCCCTGCCTTCTCCATATTCTGTCCTTGCTTCTTCCTAAATCTCAGAATGGGGGTCCCAGTGATCACCTGTATGTTGCCTCTCCTCCCTCCGGAGGACTTACCCTCCAGGCGCCTTGCCCTCTTTTCCTGCCAGCACAATCCCTTCAGAACTACTAGGGAATCCTCTCTCACGGGGTTTCCTAATGTGGATTCTTATCTAAGAGAACTGGAGTCTCCTATGTCAGTCTTTTTCTCCAAAAAACTCTGGGTTCTTTTTGGTCAATTTCCCTCACTCGCCCTCCTCCCCACACTGCCCATGCCAATAAAAAGACAGTTCTTTCTAAGTCACTCAAGACTTGAGCAGACACACACACACACACACACACACACACACAGAGGCACCCTGCCTCTGTCTAGATGGTTTTCTAACTTCTCTTGCTGACATAGGAGGAACTGGCACAATTTTCAGGCTATCCTCAAAGGGCAGCAGCTGCTGACCGATGTTGGACTCCATTAATGCCCCGCTCCCTCCCACAGACAGACTCAGGGTCTGCAAAGGCTGGAGGTGGGACATGCTGCACTGTGCTCCTCCTGGATTTAAGTGCCTTACCTGGAGGAGTGATGTCAATGAGCACTGGTTGACATGAACTAATGGGAAACAGATTTAAACTCTTTGTATATGATCAGTTTTCAACACATTTGTGTATTCACAACGTAAGTTAGATTGCTTGGAGTTCTTCATTTTTCTACAATCTTAGCAGTCAAATTTTATTGCCCTCCCTCTCATGGACCGATATAAGGAAAAGCCTGGAGCTCATCTTCTCCCCTTGGTCCTGCTTCTGCCCTTGGTCACTGACACTATGTTGGCCATCCCTAGCATCTACAGCAGATAATATCCAAGTTGGTTATTATAAGTAAACTATGTGGCTTTTATTTGCAAATATTCCTATAGCCTACATATAAAGCCAATTTACTTAAACTCAACATTTTGAAATAGTCCAACTTTTAAAAAATCTAAATGGCTTCTTCTAGAAAATACAAATAAATGAAAGAATATTCCATGTTCATGGATTGGAAGAATGCATATTGGCAAAATGCCTATACAGATTCAGTGCAATCTTTATTAAAATTCTAATGATATTTATTACAGAAATAGAAAAAACAATCCTAAAAATCATATGGAACCACAAAGGATCGTGAACAGCCAAAGCACTCTTGAGCAAATAGATCAAAGCTAGAGACATCACACTACCTACTTCAAAGTATGCTATTAAACCATAGTAATCAAAACAGCATGGTACTGGTATAAAAACAGACACATAAGCCAGGTATGACAGTGTGCACCTGTAGTCTCAGCTACTCAGGAGGCTGAGGCAGAAGGATCAGTTGAGTCTGGGAAGTTGACGCTACAGTGAGCCATGATTCTTCCACTGCATTCTAGCTGGAGCAACAGAGCAAAACTTTGTCACAAAGAAAGAACACACACACACACACAAACACAAACAGAAACATAGATAAATGAAACAGAATGGGAGAACCTAGAAATAAATCCACACATTTGCAGGCAATTAATTATTAATTTTTGGCAAAACTGTTGCAAACAGACAGTGGGGAAAGGACAGTCTCTTCAATAAATGGTGTTGGGAAAACTGGATATCTACATGCAGAAGAATGAAATTAGACACTTACTTCACACTATATACAAATCAACTCAAAATGGATTAAAGACTTAAACATTAGACCTGAAGCTTTAAAACTGTCAGAAGAAAACATAGAGGGAAAGCTACACAACATTGGTCTGCACAATGATTTTTTTTTATTTGACCCCAGAGCACAAGCAACAAAGTGCAATAGACAAATGGGATTACATCAAACTAAAAATCTTCTGCACAAGGAAGGAAACAATAGTGAAAAGACAACCATAAGGAGAAGAGACAACAAAAGGGAGAAAGCATTTCCAAACCATATCTGATAAGGAGTTAATATCCAAAATACGTAAGAGACTCAAACATCTCAATAGCAAGAAAACAAATAGCCTGATTTTTAAAAAGGGGAAAGGATCTGAATAGACATTTCTTAAAAGAAGGCATACAAATGGCCAAAATGTACTTGAAAAAAAAAGTGCTCAACCTCACTAATCTTCAGAGAAATGCAAATTAAAACCATAATGAGATATCACCTCACACCTGTTAGATTTTCTATTATTTTAATAAGGGAAGACAACCAGTGTTGTCTGTAAGAACTAAAGAAAGAGGAAAGAAACATGAAAAGTGCCTTAATGTCAAAGACAGCTTTATTTTGAAGAATAAACCTGATAGGGGCTTCTGGCCAAGTTAGGTCAGAGGTACTCTCTTACAGACTAAGAATTTTTAAGGGTTCAGGGCAGGAGAGCTTATCAGAGGCTTGCACTGTTTCTGTGCCTCTTTGTCATGCTTATATTGGAGAAAGAGTTTTTTGTCTCTTCCCATCCATCTTCCTGAAGCTGCAGGCATACTCTCCAAGTCTGATTTTAGCTTTCCTATCTTAGTTCACCTAAAGGGAAAGGAATGTGCTTATTAGGGTCCACTGTTTTACTGGGGCCCATTGTGTGAGTGTAAAGTTTGGCAGTTACCCAAAAGACTTTCCCCTCTCCCTCTGTGCTCCAGCTGTCTTATCTGTGTTTTACTGTCTCTCTTTCTGGCTGCTTGCTGTTAGAAGAGAAGTGATTTCCTTGAAATTCATGAGGCTAAAAAGGGAGCTGGAACTTAAAGTGGCAGTGTTTGTCCAAGATGACAGTGCCCCTGTCTGTCACTGTCAAGTATATAGAGAAAAGGGAAGCTTTGCATACTGTTGGTGGGAACATAAATTAGTACAGCCGTTATAGAAAACAGTATGAAGTTTCTTCAACAATTAAAAATAGAACTACCGTATGATCCAGCAATCCCACTACTGGTATATATCCAAAGGAATTGATATCAGTATGTTGAAGAGCTATCTACACTTCCATGTTGATTTTAGCATTATTCACAATAAACTGTAGCGGGATTGGTGAGGAATCAGAGAGACCAATGGGGTCCAGGAGGATTTTTATTATTTAGATGCACCTGCCCAGTTGGATTAACATCCAAGGGACTGAGCCCTGAACAAAGAGTTACCTTTTATGCATTTTGTGGGGCGGGGAGAGATCTGTGCAGGGGGAAGCATATTACAGAAGCCAGAAACAAAGACAGTTATTCAATTCATTGAGACATGCATTACATCATTTCTTACTTTTCAAGGAAAAACATGTTTTACAACTTGAGTTTATCTGTCGAGTGACCTTACAGCTGCACAGCTAGAGAAGCAGGGTCTTCACAATGCCTGGGAAAAAACAGGCAGTTAATTTTTAAAGGACTCCAGCTCTTTTTTTTTTTCTCAGGGGGAATTGGGTTTTCTTACATACGACTGAGTTTCTGCTTACAAATTCTTTAATTTCTTTTCATTCCTGTTCCAAACCAAGATATGAAAAACCTCAGTGTCCACCGATGGATGAAAGGATTTTTTAAAATGCGGTACAAATCACGATGAAGTACTATACAGCCTTTACAAAGAAGAAAGTCTTGTGACAACATCGTAGATGGAGCTGAAGGATTGAAACAAGCCAGGAAGAGAAGACAAACACTACCCAATCTCGCTTGTGTGTGGAATAGACAAAGCTGAACTCGTAGATAGAGAGAGTAGAATGGGATTAGAGAGATGTTGGTCAAAGGATACAAAATTTCACTTCGACAGAAGGAATAAATTCAAGAGACCAGATTGTACAACGTGGTGACTATAGTTAATAACAATGTGTTGTATTCTTGAAAACTGCCAAGAGAGACAACAAAAGGTAGAAAGTATTTTCAAACTATATTTGATAAGGAGTTAATAGCTAACGTACATAAGGAATTCAAACATGAAAGTAGATGTTAAGTGTTCTCACCCCCCCAAAATAAAAAGATAAGTATGTGAGGTAATGCATATGTTTAGCTTGATTTAGCCATTCCATAACGTATACTTACTTCAAAACATCATGTTGTACATGATAAATATATACAATAAAAATAGGAAAGAAGTAACTCTGAAATAAATAAACAAATAAATAGGCTCTTCTGATATAAAGGGTAAAAAGTAAACCTAACTATAAATTAATTTTAACGTACATTTTTTGAAAACAAACGATTGTGACTGTTTTTTGAAATTTTATGATTTCTCCAAGCACTTGGGACAGTGGTTTATGCTTCTGTGAGGCAGTAGTGGAATAATTTGTTGAGAAAAATTACTGAGAGCAGAAAATTGGAGATCCTAGAGTTTCTCAAATATTTTCAATAAAAGGGAAACTTCAGCTAC
This sequence comes from Chlorocebus sabaeus, assembly GCF_047675955.1. Taxonomy (NCBI): domain Eukaryota; kingdom Metazoa; phylum Chordata; class Mammalia; order Primates; family Cercopithecidae; genus Chlorocebus; species Chlorocebus sabaeus. The sequence goes on along the minus strand of NC_132929.1, from coordinate 1,068,041 downwards.
CTTAGAATGTCATTGTTTTAATTATCTTCCCAGCTCCTTCCTTCCATTGCCATTATCTGTCCAAACCTTGCATTCTTGCTTTTCTCTCAGCTATTGCTGGTGGTGATTAACAAGCCTGAAGAATCTTAGATGCCAGAGACCCAAAGTTCACAGACCCAGGAGCTTACATAGATGGTGAACAGCTAAATCAGAGGGCATGCGCTTGACAAAAATTAAAAATTGGCTCTTTTGAGGGAAATTCGGCAAAAGGCTCTAGTGTTTTGCAATTACAGGGGGCTAACCAGAGTAGCAGTGTGGAGAGCAGAGGGTAGGTCAGCATTTTGTTCATGAAGCTTATTCAAAAGAACAAGCAAATTCCTTCCTGCAAAACACAAAAAGCATAAGCATCAGCAAGCTGCCGGCCACATCCGCCTGGCCGTCATCTGTGGCTGGTGTGTTTTTGCTTTGGGTTTTTACTGATTATTCCCTTTTTCAGGGAGCATAAGAAAAAAATGAATGTTTGTGTGACCTCTCCCCATGCTATGTGGTAAAATTATTTGCTTCCACAAGCCAAATATTTCTTCATAGCAGGATAGATTTTATTCTAACAAACCAATTCATTTTAACGTAACTTCACTACATAACTCATCAGAATGCGGCTTCAGAGGCACTGCTGACCAGAATGCAAGCTGAGTTCGGTACCAAACAAGCAATTAAATCTAAACTTTCTGTAACTATAAGGTAGCATTATTTTAAACAAAACAAACTCCTTATCTGTGCATGTGCATGTGAATGTGTAATACATGTCTCCCACATAAATGTGTTTTGTATTTTACACAGTGAACAGATGACTAATTGATTTTCCGTAATGATTACTATTGCTTTCTCCGAGGTCTGTTTGAAGAGGGACTTCATTATTTTTCATTTCCTTCTCTTTGACATTATTTCAAAGTCTTCGTGTTCCCTCTGATGCTGCAGGCATCAGACATCGGAACGTCTGCTACCAAAAGGCCCCAGGTGTAAGAAGTATCTTTCTGCTTCCTCAGACCGCCTTTCATCAAAGAGGGCAGTGATGTTTCCCTCTGTCCTGCCTGAGGCTTATCCCAGACCGGCCAAGGAGAGGGTCCTGCTGGTTTCCAGGAGTGGGGCCTGAACTGGACTCCCAAACCACAGCGGTCCATCTGGGCAATGGAGCCCAGGTATTTGATCAAACAGCAGCCTAGATATCATCGAGGTGTTTTTTTAGATGAGACTAACATTTAAATTAGTAACTTTGAGTAAAGCAGATTCCCTTCCATAATGTGGAGGGGCCCCATCCAATCATCTGAAAGCCTTAAGAGGAAGCAGACTGAGGTCCTCTGAGGAAAAAGGAATTCTGCCTCCAGGCTACCTTCAGACTGAGCCAAAGCACCCATTCATCCTTGCGCCGCCATCCTGCCTTTCAAAATTTGGACTTAACGGCCCCCACAGGTGCATGAGCTAATTTCTTAAAGTAAATCTGTCTACCTATCTACACACACATATATGCAGGCATGTGTGTATATATACATATATATGTAGAAGTTTACACATACTTATGCATATGTATGTACATGATGCCTAAAGATATGCATACGTATAGTATGTAGATATAGATTTATTTTAGGAAATTGACTCACAGTTGTGGAGGCTGGCAAGTCCAGATTTTGCATATATGTACACATGTACACATATGTGTGTATATATACATATACACGTACTCACATCTGATGCCAGAAAGCTGGGTGCCACCCTTTACTCTCCCCACAATTCCTGCCCTGTGGGTCCCCTTTCATAACTTTCCCTTGAAGCCAAGCCTGTTGTCCATCCCCTGTGGGCACCATCCAGTTTCAGCCTCAGCCTCGCACACCCTCAACACAGTCAGACGCTGCTTGTTGCCGTTGTTATGGTCAAGAGATCACGGCTGAGGAGCTAAAAATTATATACACGCAAAATTATATATAATTGTATGTATTATGTAATTAGAATGCATATATGATAATGAGTATAGGATATCAACTCCCTGCATGTGCTTTTAAGATGAATCTAACATCTTTAACTCAGCTCAGACACAAAGGCCGGTGCCTCCCTTCGGCTTTCTCTCTTCCACACCTTTCGTCTGTCGCAGCCATGCCAACTGTCTTTGCCCTAACCCTAGCCCTGGATCTTCACAAAGAGGTTTATTCTAACAAAATGTCTTCTCTTGAATCTTAGCTACCTACCTCCTACCCTCAGTCCAAGCTTTTGCTTCAGCCTTCCGTTTTCCATGGGCTTCATGTGCTCCCATCACTAGTGCTGTCCACCTGGAATCTGCCCCAGCAGGACGCCACACTTCCCATCTCATCTATCATGATGGGGTCGCCGACTGCCTTCCCCACTGGTCTTCCAAAACTGGAGACATGGCTGTTTCCAAAGTGTAACAACAGCAACCAGTACAAGGTCTGACCCAGTGTAGACTGTGGCCATATATTAAAACCAATTAAATTATCGTACAGGTGAATTACAGAACTTATGTGACTATTCATTTTGTATACTGGGTGTGCACGTTCAAGATGAGCTTAAAAAATAACTAGTTGTGGCTTATGGCTAAAGGATAATAACAAGTAAATAACAGCTGTGATTCGCATGACTGTGAGATCTAAGTCACATCTTTGTCCCAGCATTCTATCCATGAGAAACAAGTGATAAGTGTAATGAATGTTTCTATGTGAAAAATCAGGAGAGTAGACACTGATTAAAGTGAGGATAGCAAACTTATCTTCATTTCATTAGATCATATGGATTAGAATTTTGCCTGACTCAATATTTTATACTAAGCATCTTCTCCCTGAATAGTTATATAATTTAAGCCATAGTAAAATCTTAATAAATAGTTGTCAGTATTCATTAGAAGTTAATTCATGCTTGTATTCAGAGCAAGCAATGGATAATTTTAAAAGACATCATGAAAATAGAGATGACATAACACAAAGTCATTACTGCAGACGTATTTTCACTCCAGGTCGGAAGCACCAAATAAGACCCACACTCACAGACACTTCTCTGAACACATTTCTTTTGAGGTAAATAGACCATAAGCACTAAACACAATTTGTATTTGAACTATGTAGTTGGATTGATTTTATAATTACAAATGTGTCCCCCACTGGTCTTTACAAGTTCGTAAAGGCAGAAACTCTGTATACGTCCCTCATCACTGCATCCCTGGGGCCTCACACAGTGCCTGGCACATGCAGGTGTCATCCATTGTTTGTTTAATACTGTGAACAAGAATGGTTTCCAGATTGTGTGTGTATATATGTGTATGTGTGTATATATGCACATATATGTATATATGTATAATTAAACAACTTCACAATAAAACCCTATTTGCTTAAGATCTAATTGCCAACAGCAGCAAAGCTAAAGGGAAGAGTTTGTAGAGAACTGGCAACTAGCACTCATTCTCCTGGAGCAAACATCCCAATCCAACGAGACCCAAACCTACCAAGACGCTCGCTCTCATTTCTCCTTCTCTCTGTTAAGATTCCTTCTCAGCCTTTTTTCCTTCCACAGGCGCAGGGGCCACCAGCAGCCTCCAGTTTAGGATGATCCTAAAGACAAAGCCCATTTTCACTCTCTTATGTTTGAAAACTATCAAGACTGTTACAGGGCTGGCTTGGGTCATGTCAGCCACAGAAATGGAGCACCCTGATCAGTGTGACCAAGTGGGGTGTGGCACTGTGGGCAGCCCCAGCCTAATCAAGGAAAGTCGAATTTTCCCAAGGAAGATGAGATGCATGGCCCACAAGGCAGTTTCCATTCCATCCCCCCTTCGTTACCAGGGTGACGCCACGGAGAAATGGCCCAGTGCACGGAAGGCGGAATTCAATCGAGCGAGGAAGGTAAATGTTCAAAGAATAAGCTACGGTGGGTGTCTAACTGATCTAAAAAGAGTCACGTGCCCTTTAGGATTGAATATAATGGCATTCTGACCACTCATAGTCCTCACCTCAGTCCTCCATCAAGTAGTGAGAAAATCCAATTATCCTCCTTGAATCAGCGACTCTAGCCAGCCATATCGCTGGACAGGGGCTGGCTGTGAAAAGTGCTTGTGATCATTTGCTCTGCAGCCCTCACCAACTCTCCTCTGACTTAAGTGGGATGTGGTTTCCCTGGAGCTGCCCTCGACACTGAGGAACGCTTGATCCCAACGATGGGATTTGCACGAGCAGGTCCCCACTGTCCTCTGATGAAGGCAGTGCGCTCTGACTTGGGCGCAGACATGAGACGTTGCGTAAGAAGCTCACCTTGGTTGACAGCTTCCAAAATGACAATTTCACCGAGGCACTGTCTTCCCATAAAAATGGATTTTTAACGGGCTTACAATTTTGTTTAAAACGATTCCATCTTATTAACTGTGAATTAACGAGAGAATTCTTGAAAGAAAAGTGAAACATGGAGAGGACAGTGATTCAAGGGAAAGAAGGTATATGTGTGACAGTTTTCTGAATGATGGGCTTATCACAGCCAATTCAACATGTATTGAGGACCCAGGACACTCACACACCCTGGTCATTTGAGCAAATGATTCTCACTCCATCTTCTTCGTTCTGAGTGGCTTCTGCAGTCTCAGAACACTGCTTCATCAGCTCTTCTGTCTCACAGGAATTGCTGATGCTGTTCACATGTGCTGGGCACCACCAAAAACTAGCATCACTACTTTGGGAAAACTTTCAGCAAAATAGAAAGCAGTGGCCACTGCCACTGCCAAGAACCGCGAGGTTCTCATCAGTGCATTTGTGACCTGAAAGATAGTTGTGTTGACAATGATCTACTCTCTTTTGAAATTTATTGGGATGTGTGGGGTCCCGGACACAGGGAGAAACAGAGCACTGGGGCACGTGGTTATGGAAACAAGGATGGACTGTGGACTGACTCACTGGCATGAAAGGCTGGCAGTTCTGCTGCACATGCCTACTGCACTGAGCAACTGAGTAAACAGGTGGCAGAGGGTGGAGCGGGAGGTTACTAATAAGCAGCAGGGAGGCTGGAATGATCCACGTAGGTAGGAACAGATTTGAGTCACCGACATCAGTATGACTCATGTTTCCTCCAGTACAGATGTCAGTGGCTACAGAAGTGTGGCTAGATGTGTGTGTGCACATGGCTAGTACGCGCACATACATTCCCTTGTTCTGTCAGCTGAGAAGGCTCAGAGTCGATGACACCTAAGTAGCAATGAGCATAACTAGTGCCCAGACCATGGTTTCTAATCGCGTTCTCCAGTGAAAGGAACCAGGGCTCCTTGGAAAATGGCTGGCCATAGGCCTGGGGCAGGAAATGTACAAACGAGCCTGGAGAATCTTGCAGCCCTAGAAAGTTTTAAAAGACTAAAAAAAAAAAAGATGAAGTAATATTAAAGCTACACAGTAGCTAACTGGAAGAGAGCTCTTAATGGCCAAAGCTGGAACAATTTGAGCAGCAAAATGGTGTTGGATTATATTTAAAATAAATATCCAGGAGCCATAGTGATATGAAGGATTACACAGATTAATTAATGGTAGAGAAAAGACAAATCTCCTGTGCAGGAAAGTTCCCATAATTTATGTAGCTGTTCCACCCTCAAGCACGTGGAACCTAACTCCCTACCCTTAAGTGTGGGCCACATGCAGTGACTCCCTTGCAAAGATTACAGTACGGAAATGGAGTGGGTAAGATTAACCTTACAGTGGAGAAAACGGACCGTCAGGACTTCAGCCAGATAATTAATGGCAAAGTCAACAGTGGGTGGTCACATGAAAGGCCCAGAGAACAGACAGTGTCAGGGACTCGTTCCAAGCCAGCATGCGTTCTCAACTGAAAGAGCAATTTGGAGCCATAAGGCTTTATGGGATTCTGGTTCATTTTCTTCCATTAACCTTCTAAGGAAATGCACTGCCAGTATACATGGACCGTGAGGAAGGCCAGCCCCTGCCCAGAGCATGCCAGTGTTTTCCAGACTTACATGGCTCCCCGGGAGCCAGACGAGTGACCCCACACCATGCCAGCACTGTGTGTGCACAAAAAGCAGGCAGCAGCTCGGACTGAGCCATCTCACTCTTCTTCCCCTAAGCAGGGTGAATCCGCACATCAGAATCTGGGTGGGGCAAGGATCTTGGAAGAGCTTCCCCAAAGTCCCTGCGAGACACCATGACCCCTGTACCCTCCAGACACTCCAGAGGGGAAAAATTACCACCAAATGTGCCTAAAACCATTTTCAGCAAAATCATAAAACTTCTTGATGTCATTGGTCTTGAGACCATCTAAAAACAAATCCCAAAATTGCATCACATGGAAAATACAAACAAAAAAACAAAGCATCATTTCATAGTAGCACAGGGAAGTCATCCATGACTAAGCCAACCCTTTGCAAACACAAGGGCAATGATAATAATAACAACTGCAGCTAATACCTACTGTTGCTACTTTAAGAGTTTTTTATGTATTACCCACTCTATTTTTAGTTAATTCTTACCAATACCATACAAGGGAGGTACACTTTATAAGCACATTTACCAAGGAGGATGCAGGATTCCAGAGGGTAAGGAACATGCCCGTGGTCTCACTCCCAGTGAGCTGCCAGGCCAGGACCCAGGGCTGGGTGTCTCTGATTCCAGAGACATGAGGAATCTCAACTCTGCACTCCAGCTGTTCCAGCCCGTCATGGGCTGACGGCAGCAGGATGTTTCATCTCCTCATTGTTACAAATATCATCATAAGTGATTGGCTAAAAATGATCAGAAATGAAAACAGTACAATACATTTTGATACATAGATACAAAATAAAGATACAGATAGAAAATGTGCTCCACGGTGCATTAAATTATCAATAGCTGTATCACCAGTGATTGGGACTCTTTATGTATTAGGGAGTTTTCTACAAATTTGTGGTGTAGAAACTTCCCAAACCAAAAGCGTGAGAGAAAGAGCAGCGAGAGACGGACAGTGACAGCCCCCTGCTTCCCGGGCTCCTGCGCCTTCTGCTGCTGGCCAGAGCCCTGACGTGCGGTTCCTTTTGTGGAAATAAACAAGGTCCACCCAAATGGAACAAGCGGAGGCTATTTATTCAGCGCTTTCGAGACCAAGGGAAGCAGCCATCAGCACCTGCGTTTGGCAGAGACTCAAAGGCAGGCAGAGGAGTGGGAAGGCAAATTGTGAAAAAAGAGAAGGCTTCAGGTGCACCCCAGGTCAGGGCTGTTGGTGTGGGGAAGCTGCAGGCAGCTGGCTGGAAGCGAACATCTGTGCAACTGGCAGGCTTTCTCCAGTTGGTCCTGAGTCGGGGGTGGGGTACCAAAGTCAGGGAAGCTGGCAGTTGTGACTCAAGCCCTGACTGTTCTCCGCTGGTGACTGCAGAGGCTGTGGCTGGCTTTCTGGCCTGGTTGCTGCAGAGGTTGTAGAGCTGGACTGTCATACATAGTCCGGCCTTGTCACTTTGTATATTCAGTTTCTCATCCAGGTAACCTTCATGACAGACCAGTATCCCTCCCCTTTCTTAAGACTGAAAGTGGGGGTGCGTGTGGAGGAAGTACAAGTCTCTCCCGGAAGTCAGAGAATAAGAATAGAGCAAATACTAAATTGAATAGAGCACATGGTCATGTGCTCTCACACACACACACATGCACACACACGCACACGCATGCACATGCACACACTCATACACATGCACATACACGCACATGCGCACACACATGCACACACGCACACACATGCACACACATGCACATGCACACACATGCACATGCACACACATGCACGTACGCACATGCACACAAAAGCACACATGCACACGTTCACGTACACATACACGTGCATGCACACACATGCACATGCACATATATGCACATGCATGCAGATGCACACATACACACACGCACATGCACACATGCACATGCATGCACACATATGCACACAGGCGTGCACACACATGCACATGCACACATATGCACTGGTTATCCTGTACCACACGGACAGCCCATCTGCCCATCCCAGAGGCCTTCTCAGCACATGCCTGGGAAAGACACAGCTTCCCACCGAGGCAGAACGCGCCACCCTTCTCATAGGCTTACCCGACACACGGAAAGGTGGCATTTCTCTGAGGAAGCCTGGAGATACCACGTAAAATTAGCCTCCCCTCTCCCATGGTCACCCTTTTCCAATCAGTGGGTGGCACTGTGATTCACAAGACTTACAGAGCTATACCCCTTTGCGGAAAAAAAAAAAAAAAAAAAAGATGAGTCGCATCCCTATAATTAAAGGTCATTTCTATCTCAATCTTCTCATCCATCAAATGGTAAATAAAAACAGTGACGAGGAACAATCAAACCGCCTCCAGGGCTACATGGACACTGATGTGTTTTCAGGCTTCGCTTACATTCCAGATTGCCTTTCCTTCCTTCTGGGTGTTTCCAGGCCTCTGCCTCTGCGGGGAAGAGGCTCCCACCTGTTTGCTGCAACGTCTTCTCTTGGAGATGTGCAGCTGTCGTTAATCACTGTGTCCACCTCCCCTGAGGGACTCTCTGCAGGTTGTCAGCTCTGAAGGCCCAGGCTGCTTCCAGACCCAAAGCATAACTAATTCACCTGCGACTCTCTCCGGGGGACAGCGGAGGAGCCCATCCCCCAGCAGTACGAACTCTCCAGGCTTTGAATCCTCCTCCACTGTCTCTGCTCGGAGGGTGTTACTGAGCTACCCCTCCCCGACTTGGAGAGGTACACTTTTCTGAAGTCTTTTTTTTCTTTAGAGACGGGGTCTCACTCTGTCACCCAGGCTGGCGTGCAGTGGTGCCATCACACCTCACTACAGCTCCAGCCTCCCAGGTTCAGGCAGTCCTCTTACCTCAGCCTTCCAAGTAGCTGGGACTTACAGGCATGTGCCACGATGCCCCGCTACATTTTAAAATTTTTTGTAGAGACAAGGTCTCGCTAGGTTGGTCAGGTTGGTCTCAAACTCCTGAGCTCAAATTATCCTCCCACTTCGGCCTCTCAAAGTGCTGGAATTACAGGCGCGAGCCATCATGCTTGACCCGCTTCTGAAATCTTTAGGTCTGAACAGGGGTCACTAAGACCAGGTTCACGGGCTGACGCCTATTTCCGTACCTGCAGTGTGCCAGCATATAGCCACACTCACGTGCGTCTGCACCATCCGCGGGTGCTCACAAGGGACAACAGTGCACAGGCACCGGCAGCAGGAACCAGCTGGCCCACAAGGCCTAAAATATTTCCTGTCCAGCCACTTAAGCAAATGTTGCTAACCCGTGGCCTAAAGTATAGGTGTAAGCTTTTTATTTTTGAACTGAGAAGCCATCTTGACGCCCTTTCCCTTGGCAGAGAAACCAAGTCCATCAGAGGCCAGCCCTGATGACTGTCAATGGCAGCTTCTGCAGCCCTGCATCGGCCAGTCTGTCTCCACACTTCCTAGGCACATGTGCAAGAGCACGACATACAGACAGAGAAGAATTCTAAGAACATTTTACAGACAACGTTCCAACCTGAAACGGAATTGTGTAGCCTGCAGTCTGGATAAATGGATCAAGGTCTGTTTCCACAAATAAGCTTTATCCCTCTGGAAAACAAAGACAAAGTGTGACTGTCCTCAAATGGGATTTGGCTCCAAGCTGAATCACCAGGATTCACGGAAAGACTGTGAGGCGGCTAGCCCTTAGGATGAAGATGTATTTTATTACCATTCAGCAAATAAAGGACCATGCACGCTTACGACTTCACTCGTAGAGAAGCAAGGTCATTCTCCATTTCCGAATCTTTTACGAAGGGCAAACAGAGAGTTTGTTATTAAATGGCATTTGCGAATGTCAGGAGTTTGCGTGGCTGGTGGGATCCCTGTAGAGTTTACATCAAGAATGGGCATTTTTGTTGCCTTGGGCCCCAGGTCTTTTGTCAATAACTTGACAAGTCACAGACACCTTGAGAGGTGACGTGAACACCTGAGCTCGCTCCGGATTCGGTCACGTGTGAGCTGCATGTTCCAGTCCTCGAGGCTAACCTGGCCTCATTCCCAGCACTGTGTGAATGGGAGCCGTCCCATGGACTTCACATGGATATGTGTGAAGCAGGGCAGTGTAAGCCAGGGAAACAGTCCCCACTGTTCTGCTTCCGTGTGAGGATAAGAAATCGTAAATACAGAGGGGAGGCTGGGAGAGGCGGCTTCACGAACGCGAATCACAGACAGGGGGAAGGCATGAGTCCTGCTGCTCTGTGCCACCAGAGGGTGAACGTGGCTAATTACAATTTACTATATATTTCTGAAAGCTAGAAGGGAGGATTTTTGAATGTTCACCACACAAAGCACTGATAAAATGTTTGAGGGGACGGATGTGCTAATTACTACACACTGATCACTACATATTGTATACACGCAGAGAAACGTCACCCTGTACCCCAGAGACACGTACAATTATTACATCTCAACTAAAAATAAAAATAAATTTTAAAAAAGTGCAATGTGCTACAACTGTCCCGGACACCTAGCACTCACTAAATAGCAATAATCGTTATTGTCTTCTGAGCTTTGCTAAATCATAAAATTACCGGTTATATATACACCTGCTCCCCATACACGATAGAGCCCTGTAAAGATGCAATCACAGGTCTCCAGACACTTAGCAAAGCTGCTCTTATTTACACAGGGAAAGCCCTGTCCCTGAGTTCATTACTCTTCAACATTCCGGGACCATCATTTTTAGAACAAGGCCTGCATGGTTCTGAGTAGGCGATCTGGCGGCACACGCTCAGCGCAGTACCCCAGCAGCTGGCGGAGTCCTGTGCCCGCACCCAGCCTAGCGCACAAAGGGAGCACATTGGAATCGCATTTGTTGATGGTGCTCCCAGCACTAAGGGTTTGGATACCATACGCTCACCTAACGCTAAGTGAAGTAGCAGCAATGTGCATGCCAACCGCAAACCCCCGTAGTGCTCCCTTGCCAAGTTCCAGGTGGAGATGTGCACGCGAGGCCCGTCTGTCTTCTCAATGCTGGAAGGCACTGCGGCACACCTGCTGACTCAGGGCCACCTTCCTCAGGGATGCCCCAACCCTGGACACAGAGGCCTGGTGACCTGGTGACGGCCTCAGTCTAGGACCAGCAGAGACTGAGGATGGAATTCCAGCTCTTCCCGGAGTCCTGGGTCGCTCATGCTGAACATGCTCCCTCGGACAGAGAGCCTGGACAGGGTTAACCTGCCGCTTGAGTTCCCCACCGGATTAAGACGCAGCCCTTTGTTCTCCCAGAATGTAAGACAAATGCCAAGGACACCTGCTGGCTCTGTGTGGCCAGCTGCCCTTGCCAGGGTTTCTAAAGGTTCCTGAGCTGCTACTTCCAGCCACTGTGGACCTCAGACCCCACCACTCCAGCTCCCTCCAGCCGTGCAAGGCCTGAGACCTGCCCAGCACTCTGAGAAGCCATGTGTGTTTATCTTGTGGCTTGAAGAAGTGCATGAAGGCACCTGTAGGGTCGTTGTGCCTGGGCTGTGGAGAGCTGCTCATGGGCTCCCCGGAAACTCCTGGGATGACTCCTACCTCCCTCTGCCCTGGGGCATCCCACCTCCTACCTAGACGGGGAGGGGTTGATCATGAGGGCCCTGAGCAGCTCAGCACCGCCCCACCTCGCACCTGCCAACATGCCCCTCTGCTTCTGCTTCATGGGCTCTGTGATCCATCTGGGAACCAGAGTCTGCACCAGCCTGTGTCCACTCCAGCACACAGAGGGAATCCTTAAGGTGCAATGAGCGTCTCCCTGGATAACTTTTGTTTGTCTTCCTCCACTTTCTCTTAGCCTGACATTTTCCTCAGCGCAGTTCTTTTTCACGATTCCCCAATGTTCTGTGCATTGACAAGAGCCATTCCAAATGTGACCTTTGAATGAGATCTTAAATCAGCAAGGGACATCTCACAATCAGGCAAACGAATCACCCAGACCATCAGTGTCCTCTCCTGCAGCCTCTTTGGACACACGCTGGAAGCAGTTTGATCCTCCTGCCCTCTGCTGTTGGGTGGTGGTTACCCATGCCGGTGTCCTCCCCTGTGAAGAACAGCCTACCTAAGGTTAAGGTCAGAGTCGGGGAGTCCCCACCAGCTTCCTCGTCAGTGAGGTCCTGTCCACAGTCATGCTGGCTGCACACACTTCACACCCGTGTGTTCTGGCAGTGGTACTGATCAATCACATGCCCACGAGAGAGGGACAGCACCCACGCGAAAGAGGAGCCCGCAGACACTCAGGCTGAAGGCTCGGCCAAAGGCCCAGCTCCAAAGCCCACACTCTCCTCACAAACCCTCTTCCACTAATTTCCACTGTGAACCCAGGATCCTCCTCACCGTGGAGACTTTTGCGGGTCTCAGTCAGGGAGCAGGAATCCTGGCCTCTAAGCTTCATCACAACCCACCCTGGCCTGGCTGGGGAGTCCCAGGAAGTCACTCGCCAAGCTTCCCAGCAGACCACCAAGAAGACAAGACTCATTACAATGTTTAATCCTCTGAACACCCCTTTAAGGTAGGCAATGACAAGTTGCAGCAACCAAAACTGTTGGTGGCTTTTCCTCAATCTTACAGAAGTCATGTGTTTTGGAACCGAATTCAGGTCAGGGGCCAGTCCAGTCGCACGGACCCACCTGCTGTGAAGCTGGGTGTATTTCAGCAGTTCGATGCTGGCTGTCTCCTGCGGTCCTCATCCTCTCCTCCCTCCTCTCTGTGCACTTAGATGTGCATCTTGAATAGGAGGATATCCCAGCTGCTGAGCTGCAGAACATTGGCGCCCCAGAGACTGGGGAGCAGCACACTTGACCAACAGCAGGACTCTCTCCTGAATTCCTTACCGATCCATAAAACGACAGCTTCAAACAGAACTGTTCTAGTGCGTCCACGAAGGCCAAGCGCTGACACCCTGAGCTGGGTCGCCAGGGCATGGTTAGAAATTAACTTCCATAAAAAGGCAACATCATATTTCATATACATTCATCAAATAAAATGTGTTAAGAAATTTATTTAATTCATTATCAATGAGAGAACTAGTAAGATGTTACAACCAGTTACAAGGAAGGAGAATCGGAGAACCCACACCTGTGTAGGTCCGGAATATGCAGGTGAATGTGCAGATGGAACCACGCCTGGCTCCTCCACCATGAGGAGGGAGCCAGCTGAGCCTCCACAGCACTGAGCTCACCTGGCTGCAACGGCATCATCTCTCTGCATTGCTGTCAGTTGTCTGCACCTTAGCGAGTTGTGAAACAGTTCCCTTAGAACCAGAATTAGATACCCTGGAAGGCTGAGCCATAGACAGGGCACAGTTTCCTCAAGCAAGTCTTTTCTCTGCAGGGCTGACAGCACCGCACAGCACCAGCGTCTGGATCCTACTGGGGCCACAGACTCCCTCTGTCTGCAGCAGGGGTTGTGGCCAGGAGTTTGTGCCTTTCTATTCAAAAAAAAAAAAAAAATCTCCCAATTACTTGGATGGACACTAAATACAGGGGAACACCTGACCTGCAATTTTATATTCACAATCTCTTTTTCAGTGTCCCTCTCTCTGCGACCCCATGTCCCCCTCGAGGCCAGGTGTGCGGTGTTCTAAGAGGGTGGCAGGAGGAACCGCAGGGAGTCTGTCCCCCTGCCCAACATGGACTCTGACCTGAGGCCTGCAGCCTCGCCAGCAGAGGTAGAGATCAAGCGGCCATGTCTCTGCAGTGTCCACTTTGAAACCGAAAGCCTGCCTGGGAGGCACTGCTTTAGCTGATGATGTGATCAGTCAGCATTTAGTGGGGGCTTCTCCTTTCTAAGCCCTTTCCAGACTCTATCTTATTAAATTGGCATAACATCCCTGTGACGTGGTTATTGTTAATTATTATTCCTATTTTATGGATGATGAAACTGAGACGCTGAGAAGCAAGACAGAGGGCAAAGATAAAAGTATGAATTCTATAGCACCAGAGCCCATCAAGGATGTGGGTTTTCTTATTTAGATTATGTTCGTCCTGGGTGAGAAGGACCTCCTGAGAGGATGCATGTGTGCTGGGGAGAAGCAACGGGAAGAGTCAGGAAGGGGCAGGTGGAAGGCTGGGGGTGAGGGTGCGCCTGGGAACACAACCAGCTTTTCAGGGGAGAAGGAGTCTATCCTCTCTGATTCTCTAATTGCTTATAAAAACTAGATGAGAGGGCAAGAGACCATGAGCTCCGCACACCAAACAGAAATCGAGCTACCCACGCACACACAGTCAGAGGGAGAAGTGCCCCAGCAGCAGATCAAATGCAAACAACACAAACACAGCGGCCGGAACACCCCCTGCCTGGAGGCCACCCGCTCATCAAAGACCAAAAACTCCAGAGAGCCTTCGGGGTTTGAGCTATGTCTGTTTGTCAAAACGAATATCCCTCCCAAAAGCGTGTCTTCCAATGACCTTTGGTTCAAATCGTGATTCAGAAGAGAAGAAAGCCTGTCAGTAAGCAAAAAGCACACTCATTCCTCCAAGTGAACACTCTCTTTCGGAGAAAGCAAGGAGTGTGAATAGCAGAAGCTCGGTGCACGCGCCTCCGAATACCCCAGCTCTCTAAGGAGCCACTGGCCTCTGTCGGAGTGGAGCTGCCAAGTGCAGTTGTTCTGCGCTGAACACAGCACCAGGGAGAAAAGGGAAGACGTTTTGGCTGCAAAACAGGCACTCAACACATTTCTGTTGGAGTAATAGGAATTTATGATAATTGGGCCTACAGGCTAATCTTTATCCTGCAGGAATTGCATAGATTACCCTATGCAATACTTCTGTGGAAGTGAATGGATAAAACCTCCTTTTTTTCAGTTCAAAAGTCAGATTTTTTTTTTTTTTTTTCTGAGACAGAGTCTTGCTCTCTCACCCAGACTGGAGTACAGCGGTGCGATCTCGGCTCACTGCAAGCTCAGCCTCCTGGGTTCACGCCATTCTCCCACCTCAGCCTCCCGAGTAGCTGGGACTACAGGTGCCCGTCACCATGCCCAGCTATTTTTTTGTATTTTTAGTAAAGATGGGGTTTCACTGTGTTAGCCAGGATGGTCTCGATCTCCTGACCTCGTGATCCACCCACCTCAGCCTCAAAAGTCAGATTTTTATAAGTTCAGGGCTCAGACCTCTAATAGACCAATCTAACCCAAAAAGAAGTACTTTCTCCTCCGCACACAGCCTTTCCATGGCTTGTTCTTTGAGAATGTTGTTAAATTTTAGGTGTCCGGTCTATTCCCTCACAAAATGCAATGCCATTAGAAGAAAGTGATGTGGATTTCCAGCACTTTCTCCCCCAATTTGAACATATATATATATACATATATATATATAGAGAGAGAGAGAGACAGGTGGGGGCGGCGTTGAGAGCATCTTGCTCTGTTACCCAGGCTGGAGTGCAGTGGCCTGATCATAGTTCGCTGAAGCCTCAATCTCCCAGAATCAAGTGATCCTCCTGCCTCAGCCTCCCAAGCAGCTGGGACTATAGGCGAGCACCACCACAACCAATTAATTTTTTTATTTTTATTAGAGATGAACTCTCGCTATGTTGCCCAAGCTGTCAAAATATATTTAAATGAACACAATAAATGCTTTAAGTGAGCTTTAAGAATAAAAATGACTTGTAGGTGCCCTGACCCAACTGCAACCTGCTGTGGCTTCCCCTCCCCACACCTCGTACCCAGGCTCGCCTCCAGGGAGCAGCAGGGGCTGTGTTTGTGGGGTGGGCAGAGCAGAGACAGGACCCCAGCGGCGAGCGAGTTGCAGTGGATTTGCTAATATTCTAGTGAGCAGTGCTCGTCTAGTGGAGTCTATTCATAAAGCACCTTTTTTCAGATGACCATTAATGAGTTCTCATGACATCCCCCCACGTCCCAGGGCTGTGCATTTGCTCACCCACGTGTCTGAGCCACAGCCCCCAGGGAGGGTCCCCTTCCACCCGCTGCACTGCTCCCGTCGGAACTGCTCACCTACGCGTGCCTTTGGTTCTTAGTATTATAGTAATAATAATGAGAGCTAGTACTTATATCAATTTAATAGATCCTAGAAATATGAACATTTTGCATGTATCCAGTTTTAATCCTCTAAACATCCCTTTAAGGTAGGCAATGACAAGTTTGACTTTTCTCTGTGCTCCTACAAACCTCATGGTTAAGAAGCCCCCTGATCTATCCCTCATCCTTTTGTTCCCAGGAACTGGCTACGGCAAAGATCCACCCCTCCCCATGTGACTTCACTAAGACTCTCAAATGCCCCCTTGTTTATCTGGGATAAGGCCAGGCACAGACCCTCATAAATGATTAGCTGGACTATGTCCCCACTCACCAATCTGGACAAAATATCCAATAAATTGACTTGGCCAACTGTCGCCAGGATTCTCTCCTACCCCCAGAGGCAGAACCACCCTCCTTCCTGCCCGCTGAGAACATTTCCCGCTCGTCTGTCATGACACTGTCTCACTCCTCCCACCGCATCCTGTTCTTTCCAGCCATACCTACCCCTTCCTATTAAAGAGAATCCCTCTCTTTCTGGCCTTTGCCACAGTTGCAGGTCTAATGGTCCAAGCGTCCCCCACAGCAACAGCCCCTGCCTCAATGGCATTGGTCCTTTGGATAAAGTCTCTCCTCACCTAAGTCCGGATTCCTTGTTGATTGACATTGCTATTTATTATCCATCCATTTACAAGTGGCTAAACTGAGGCACAGGGAGGTTCCGTAGCTTGCCGAAGTCCAGAACATGCTCGTCAGAGCTGCAGCCAGCCTCGGCCGTTGTGCAGAGCTGCTCTGCTGTCACCTGGCGTGTGTGTCATCAGCCTTCCCATCCTTCAATCAAAAGAGAGGAAACCTAGTCTGTCCGCTTCAACCTCAAAAGAACTTCAGGCCAGAAATATGAATGTGCGGCGAAGAGGCTGAATCACGGAGACCCTGGGAGAGATCAGCCCCCATTCACTATAAGAACTAAAATAGAATTTGCTTATCTGAAAAAGAGATGAAAACAGACCACCCCATCCAAAGTAAAATACTACCTTGAGTTGGGTACGTCCCTTGAGAGAACTGATATTCTCGGACACTCTTTGGGAAGATCAGTTGTTAGCAAGTGCTTTGGTTTCAGTGATGGTGTCCCCTCCGAAATTCAGGTTGAAACTTAATTCCCATCATGGCGGTATTAAGAAGTGGGGCCTTTTGGGGAAGTGATGAAGTCCTGAGGATTCTACCATCAAACATGGATTAGCACCTTATTCTTTTTTCTTTATTTTATTTTAATTTAAGTTCCGAGATACATGTTCAGAACGTGCAGGTTTGTTACATAGATATACGTGTGCCATGGTGGTTTGCTGCACCTATCGACCTGTCATCTAGGTTTTAAGCCCTGCATGCATTAGCACCTTATTTTTTAGAAAGAGCTGGAGGGAACCAGCTTAGACCCTTTCTGCCCCTCTGCCTTCCACCGTGTGCGGATGCAGCTGAGAGGGGATGCCATCGATGAAGCAGCCCTCACCAGACTCCAAACCTTCCGGCACCTGCTTCTTGGACTTTACAGCCCCCAGAACTGTGAGAGATATATTTCTGTTCTTGCAAATTACCCAGCCTCAGGTATTTTGTTATAGAGCTCAGACTAAGGTAGCAAGTAGTAAATATAGTCATATGCACTATATTCAGACTCCATCTTTGCAAACTGGCCTGCACACTAGGATGTATTTGTAGCCCCAAAAATCAATGCTGGCAGCACTTTCACAGTCTTCTGAGGACACACACGAAGTGGCAAAGAATTTGAATTGCCCAGTGGGCACGTTCCCAGCTGAGGCAGCACAAGGCCTGCTTTCTGTCTCCTGCTGTAAACAAACGTCCTTTCCACGGTCTGTGTGGTGCCGTGTTTCTGGCACTTTTGTGCTTTTTGGTAGTGATTTTTCTGTTTAAAATGGCCCCAAACATGGGGATGAAGTGCTGGCTAGCGCTCCTAAGCTCAAGCCTGGTATGTGCCTCATGGAAAAAATACAAGTGTCAGACAAGCTTCATGCAGGCACAAGTTATAGTGCTGTTGGAGGCGAGTTCGATCCTAATGAATCAACAGTATCTCTAGGTTAAATACAGGGTCCTTCCACAGAAACACACTCACAAAAGGTTATGCATTGACTGCTTGACAAAATGCTGTAACTAAAGACCTGCAGGCACCAGACCCTGTGTCTCTCCAAGAAGCAATAGTTCAGTATTGGCCAACGCAGTGTTCCAGGTAACTTCCTTCGTAGAGCATAACAAGTCCCAAGAATAAAAGGAATTTTCCATATGCTTTATGGTCTTTTGTAAACTCTGACACCCCTGCTTTATGAATTTCAAGGTAACTGCAAGCTTTTTACTTATCAACTACCGAGCCAGCTATTTGTGTGAGGGGAGGGAGGCTTTAGAAAGAGGTGGTGGAAAGACGGAAGCGAGGCAGTTTAGAAGGTGCAAACCACCCCCAACTAACGCAACATTGTTCATTTTGATGCTTTGACATCTGTTCTGAGAAAGAACAGCAGGTGGACCTATGGAAGAAAAGAGATAAAAATTCTCGTAGCTGAGGTTTTCTTAGTATATGATATTCATCTGTATCCCCAGTTTTTATTTCAAGGTTAATGCACATATTCATAGAAACTAAATTACTTGCAAGAAATTCTGGTTACAAATATAATCTGCCATCACCTCCTGTTTTTCCCAAGGGCTAGCATATTCAGAGAAACTGTTACCTGCAAGAAACTCGGGGCTAGAATACAAATCCGTGTGTACACCTGTGACCCCACGTGTGAGCTGAGATGCCTGTAACTCCCTGGCCTCAGCCGGCAGAGCTGCACAAAGCTCACCAGCTTTGCACCTGGGTGACGTGCATCTGCAAAGCCCTCACTTGTACTGTACGCCTGCCTGTCTTCTTCTTTGTGCCTACATCTACCCATCTTTCCCCCAATACTCATACTGCATCCCATAAAAGTGGTTCTTCTCCTGGCAGCAGCTTTGAAATCAACACCCCCCACCTTCCCAGTATCATGCCACATGACCTGCTGTGAGCCGAGCTTAGGCTCTGCAAAAGAAGGTCTTTTTGCATGAGACATAATAAATAAAGGTGCCATTGGAGTAAACAGTCATATGCTAGACCAATTTTCTGTATATATGCTTAAGTCCCATCTGCAAACCAAAAATAAAATTCTAAGCCCCTCAACCATCTAAACAGACCCCTCGTCTCAGCCAAGGGCATTCCAAAGTTAACCTGAAAAACTAGTTCAGGTCATAAGGGGAAGGGGAAGCCAGACACGTCTCACTACACCCTCCTCCTTTTTTGAACTGCTGATAAGACAGACTCTTTAGGTCTGATCAGAAACATTTACAATCTACTCTCTCTGAAATCTACTACCTGGAGGATTCATCTGCGTAATAAATCCTTGGTCTCCACAACCCCTTATCTTGACCCAGACATTCCTTTCTATTGATTCTAAGTCTTTAGACAATAATTTAACTCTTTCAACCAACTGCCAATCAAAAATCTTTGAATCTACCTATGACCTGGAAGCCTCCACTTCAGGTTTTCCAGCCTTTTCAGACCAAATAGATATATACCTTACATGTACTGACTGATGATTTATGTCTCTTTAAAGCATATAAAACCAAGCTGTAACCTGACCACTGTGGGCACGTGTTCTCAACATCTCCTGAGGGCTGTATCACAGGCCATGGGTCACTCGTATTTGGCTCAGAATACATCTCTTCAATTTTACACAGTTTTAATCTTTTCACCAACACTTCTGTAAAACTTGATCCTGTCCTCTACGGACAAAACTATATCCATAACTGTGAACTCCACCTAGTTTTTACAGCATAATTTTGAAAACATTTCTATCAAACATCCTTTTAAATTGTTTGTGCTTAGTTCTGATCCTGTTATACTTAGCATTTGTTCCAAAGGAACTGGAGCCAGTCAGCCCTAGTAAATTCATTTGGGCTCTTGCTTGTAAAGAAAGGGAAAAAATAATAATATTCTGTAGACTGAAAAGAGAAACAGGAACTACAGATGCTTACATTTGCAGAGATAGCAAAGGAAAAGATATCAACATTTGTGGAATGTAATTAGACTATTGAGTGGATACAAACCTACCCACTCCACAGGCCATCAGTGTTGACGCTGGTCAGATTCAAGTGGAATAATTCACATCAGAGGTTTATTTCCCAAGGACAAGCTCACCCTTCACGGTACTTTCAGGTAATGGCCCATTAGTGGCATTCAGTCTTAGCTGAAAGGAAGAATCAGAAAGTGATGGGTAGGCAGTATTTTTCACCCAAGCTGACAAGTGGACTCAATAAATGTCTGGGAAATGCAGTGGAAATTTCAAAGGAAAGACAAGTGAAGGCCAAATCTGAAATTCCAATTTGAAATTACCTAGCTGTCAAACCTGGCAGATAGAGCTTTCTCACATCGCCCTGCCAGCGCTCTGTAAGAAATCCTTTATTCCAGGAGGAAAATTGCTCTCGCCAGGGTACAGGGCTCTCAAGTTCTTGTGTTCTTCTGCAGTGACACCTAAGACTGGCACACAGTGGGGTGTCTGCTGCAGGCGGCTTGGAGGGGCTTCTCTGTGCACTTTCAACGTGTTTCCAGAGACCACTTGTAGCCGGTCATAAACTGTGAGGTGCTCGAAAGTTACCTAGAAGCAGAGCTGGGATGTCCACCAAGGCAGTGTTGGACTGAGAAAGTGATACCCTGAGGACCTGTGCTTTGACGCTGAGAGGCCTTAGAAGCTGCCTCAGAACCAAAGTCCCTCTGACCTTGTCTGGTCCTCCACCCCTAAGCACAAAAGCCTCCATCTGCAATTTCTTTATTTGACCAAAAAAGGTTATTTCCAAAACAATGCAATTGTCTTAAACCCCCTTCCTAGGGATTTATCAAATAACCCAGAAAGATCAACCATCAAAGAGGAGAAGAGACCAGGAGTCCTCCCTGCTCCTAGACAGACTTAACCATCTATTCTCTCCAGGGAAGTTCTTAGAGTCTTCCTGGAGGACTTTATCTGCATAAAACAACCTTTGTTCTTAGGAATCATTGTCTGAGTATTGGGCCTATTCATTCCCCCAGCTTCCCTTCCCCTACGAGAAAGGGTAAATAGCTTCCTGCAGCACACGTTACTGGGTTATTGGGGGATCATTCTCCTGAGATTCCCCGTGCTGTGCATGCTAAAATTTTGTACATCTTTTCTTCTACTAATCTGTCTTTTGTCAGTTGATTTTCGGAAAACCTTTAGAGGGCAAAGGGGAAGTTATCCTTTGGCCCTTACAGTGAATTTCCAGTACCGGGGTGTGGCCAGGTCCTGCCAGCATGGAGGGTGGTGTGGGGCCAGGCCTGCCACCCAGCCCCGCTTTCCCTGGAAGAGCACCAGGACCTGGCCTTCCCTCTGACCCTCCTACCCCTGGTCCAGATGTGTTGAGCTCGGAATAGTAAAACTGGAGTGATCAATAGACCTCCCTGGCATGGGTGCAGGTTCAGTCAATTCAGTCAAATACCTCAAAGCGTTTGTGAGGTGGGCATGACTTGGAGGAGTTAGGGAGGCTGGAGGAGGTGTGGACAGGGGCAGCTGCAAGAGCTGGGGTGGGGGCTTTAGACTGTGTCTGGCCAGGGAGAACGGCATCAAACGCAGACGTTCGACAGGTCACACAGCTGTGATGGGAAGAGTGCAGGGAGCCGGCCACTCCCGGCCTGGCTGCCCCATTGCTCTCCACAGAGCCCAGGGCCCTCAGCACACAGCGTGACCAATTGGACCTCCTCCACGTTCCCATCTGGCCAGAAGCATGGTCTTGGACCTCACATACATCCCTGCACTTCGCTCTTTCACCATTACTGACCGTTGAGTCCATTTGTCCTTCACTTTTCTGGCCAGCCCAGGAATCACAGAGACCAATCCAACTCCTGCCTCTTTACTGGAGAACCCCACAGACGCCCTCCTCTCCCATCTAGTTTAATAACACAAAACTTGGGCAGGACACTATTAGGGGAGCATTCTCCAGAGTGGGGTGCTGGATCCCAGGGAGGTAAGAACACCCACCCAGTGGGACATTCCTGCTGGTGAGAAATCTGGTCACAATAGCATACGTTTATAATTTGTAAACACGTGCATATGCATGAATTAAAAGCTCACCGTCAAAAACAGTTTATAGGGCGTATAGGTGCATTATCAGGCATGCCTGATCAGAAGAATCTAGATGCTACTGAATCGAATCACACTGTATCTAGTGTTACATGTGTCTTCATCCATTCAGGCTCCTATAATGAAATTCCATAAACTGGGCAGCTTATAAGCAACAGAAATGTGTTGCTGACAGCTCTGGAGACTGGAGAATCATAGTTACAATTTCTCAATCTCTGTGTTTTATCCTGTATGTAAATACCTGCTTCCTCCCCCAGGCTATGAATTCCGTGGCGTGGGGTCATTGATTTTGTTCCACATCGTGAGCCCCTAGCCCATGCCTGGCATGTCGTGGTGTCCATATAAAGACCTGGGAAATGGGTGAATTTGCCCACGTATGAAAGGCTTTAAGTGTTTACATCTGCCATCAGCAACGACTGGTTGGTGAGCAAAATGCAGTTTCCACATTAGAAGAATAGAAACCAGCTGTCTTTATGGTCAGCATCTAGTGGTATTAAATTAAGTTTCCTGGTTAACACTTGTGTCAACAGAAGAATGAGAAGGCAGAGCAGGTCCACAGAGGGACTCGAGTGCAGAGGCAGATATGGGCCTCCCAGTTCCAGACACTCCTCTAGATACTAAGGATACAGGTTTGTCCTCCAGGGGCTCATAGTCTAAGATTCCAAGACTGTCCCAGTGATCTTCCATCGTGGTTCTATTTGTCTATGCATTTCCCAGCTAGAAAAGCCACCTACTGTTTTCCAATACGAAGGTCCTTTGTCTTTCAGAGTATTTTTCTGGTTCTTCCTAGAGTTCGGGTCTCTGAAGTAGCAGATGTGAAATACAAATCACTGGGCTAGAGCCTAACCAGCTGCATCACTCTACACAGACAGCCGGGGCTAGACGGGTGAAAGTAGTGGGGCTGGCATTATACACCATCTGGTTTAAGCCTCACCAGAGCCCTCAGGGGCAAATGCTACTTTTATCATCCTCATTATATATTTTAGAAATGGACACCCAGAGAAGTTAAGTAATTTGCCTGAAGTATCTCAGTTAATACAGATGATGGAGCCATCACTTTTCCTTCGTCTACTTCCATCTGAGCTTAGGACTTGCCCACTTCAATATACTGTTCATTGTGCTAGGTAGTGAAGTGACTGATGTTCACACAGTGGTATCAGGGTTGCATGGCATTTTATGCCCAAGCACGACTCCGTATTACCAAGGTGCAGTAGACATCACGAATGCTCCCCAACATCAGGCAATGCTCGCCAGGCACAGGCCAGGGCTCGTCGTCTTTCCCTCTTTTAGACTCTAGTGTGTCATATGATTTGCTTTGACAGATAAGGTGTGAGCTGAGGTACTGTGCATCATTTCTGCATAGTTCACCACGCCATCTCTTCCCCACCATAGTGACTGAGGAAGGCATATGTTCCAGATGATGTCATGACAGGGTCACTGAATCACTGCAGAGATAACAGCATCTTAGAGAGTCACACAAACCTGACACAATTTTTGTTAGGGTGGGAAATGCCTTTTGTTTCATGGAGCCGTTGGGTTTGAATTTCCCTGTTGCCGCAGCATTGCCAATCTTACATTGACTCTCAGGTTGGCTTCCCATCCACTGTGGTAACACCATTTTCTTCCAGCTTCCCAGTTTTTCTCTGGCTTGACCACAAGTATCCGCTCAGACTTCAGGGAACACTCCCAATACGCAATGCACCATTTTCATTCTTACTTTGTGGATTTTAAGTAGAAAAGTTCATTGGAGTACTTCAGGAAAGGAGCGTTAGGTTTCAAAATGATTTTATGCATTTAAGTGGGATTCAGTGACAGTGAATAAAATAAACAGCCAAGTGAATCCCAGGAATCTGCCTCATCATGGCCTTGGGCTGCACTAAACCTAAAACAATACAGAGAGAATATGGAGGCATGATACAATCCGGGTTCCTGTAACTTGCCAGAAAATGTAAGCTGCAACTGCACGTGTCACCTGGAGCTATTCAAAGATGCAGGCTTTTCAACATTCACATGTTACTACTTAAGTTTCTTGAAAATATTTCCAGTCTGAAGGAATCATGTCCCAGCTGGGAAGGGAGCAAGCCATCCTCCACGGAGGGCTGCAGTGTGTGCGGTCTCCATGCCAGCATGGAGTCTTCTCCTCCGGCCATCTCCCGCCTGAGGACCCCACTGAAACTGACAACCCTGCCCTTGCAAAGTACCCTCCAATACTTAAGGCTTTCACATCTTCGTCTTAGAACATATTATGGCGAGTGTTCTTCTTCATTGTTCTAAAGGATCTCTAGACCTTCCCTTAGTACAAAATTACTTTTCTGGTCAACACGTTCTGCCCTGGGGCTTGTTCTTTTAAGGCTTCGGATTCATTTGCCCTATCTTTTCTGTGGATTTGGAATAGCAGTTGGTCATTTCATACATGTTTTGCCCCCTCAGATAGTTAGAATGCTTGCTCAAGTGAGCTGATTCCTCTTCCTCTATCTAAGATGAATTTTTCTCGTTCAGGAGATTCCTTAATTCTCACAGCCTTGGGGAAGAACAGATCTGTCCCAGGTGAGCAGGCCTTTGGTGGGGACATGGCCAGAGGTGCGCTAGCTACACACCTGTGCCTAGGGTCCCCAAGAGCCAGCTGATCCCCTGCCAACCTTGGGCAATACCCTGGTCTGGACCAGCTGCAAGACGGCAGCCTGGAGAATGGGGCCTGATAGCAAGGAAGCTGGGAGGCAGGAAGGAAACAAGTCCAGCCCTGGCCCATCCCAGTAGTAAAATGCCTCCTGTTGGGGAGGATGGTTTCAGACAGCCAAGGCCGACTCCTCCTGGAGAGACAGATGACATTTCTCATGCAATGATGTCAGGAAGCTCATGGCAGAGAGGGGCTCCCAAAGCGCAGCCCAGCAAATGTCCAGCCTCAGCCTGGGGGTGGAGGAGAGGCAGTGGGTTCCTTAGCCCACTCCTGCTGCAAGGGAAAGATGTCACCTGTCTTCTGAACACACCTGTGGATTGCTAATGCCAGCTCTGCTGTGATCCTCGGCCAGCACCTGGATTCTGGGCCTCTTTTCCTCTGACTTTAGATGCCAGGCACACACCCAGCTTGCAGTTTCCCCTCCTGCTAACTCCCTCCAAGTTCTCGACCACACACTGCCTCTTCTGCACTCTGTCTCACCAGGTGTGGAATGCTGTCCTTTCCTTTGATTTTATTTAATTTTCCCTTCACCATCACAAGAAAAATAACCTAAATCCTTGATGTGTGTAGTCAATTTTTATTCTTTACAGCAGATCTGGGAGATGGGGATACCTATTAAATCACACACTGGTCACACTTCTTCTAAATGCCATTTCAACTCTCTTAATCATCTCCTTCTCTTCCTCCCTCTCTTCCACTGTCTCCAATTTCTGATCTGCAATCTCCTCCTCCCATAGAAATATATTTGCCTCCTCTGTGGCTGACCTCCTCTGTGGATGACCTCCTCTGTCACTGACCTCCTCTGTCGCTGACCTCCTCTGTGCTGACTTCCTCTTTGGCTGACCTCTGTCACTGACCTCCCCTATGGCTGACCTCCTCTGTGCTGAGCTCTTCCGTGGCTGATCTCCTCTGTGGCTGATCTCCTCTGTCACTAACCTCCTCTGTGGCTGACCTCCTCTGTCACTGACCTCCTCTGTCGCTGACCTCCTCTTCGGCTGACCTCTGTCACTGACTTCCTTCGTGGCTGACCTTCTCTGTGGCTGACCTCCTCTGTCACTGACCTCCTATGTGGCTGACCTCCTCCGTGGCTGACCTCCTCTGTGCTGACCTCTTCCATGGCTGACCTCTTCCGTGGCTGACCGTGATATTGTAGCTCATCGGCATCCCAAGCATCGCCATGGTGTTTTCCTGAGCAAATTCCTTCCCCTTCCTAACAGGAATTGGACTACATATAAGTAAAATCTTTGACAAACAATGGAAACACAAACAACTCATGAACAACAACCTGATGTAGAAAGGAACAGAGAGCAACCCACTAAAGAAATGCCTGGAAATTGGCCATGGCCATGCCTTGCTTCAAGGGTTTGGCACTTTCTTGCCTGATCAATGAAACACTTTTGGCCCCTGGGTTAAAAGACAGAGAGCTGGTGTTATCCTCGCACACATACACAGACACAATCCCATCCACATGAGTGGATGAGAGTGTCATGGTATTGGGTAATGCTGCCTATGCTCTCTGTTCAGTTCTCTCTAGGAGGATCATAATGTCTAGAAACAAATAAGAATCATGTAAATACATTGGCTCATTCATGTGTGAGAGCTCTGGTCACATGCAGACAATGCCTCTTCCTTTACACGGGACACTTACAGGGTGATCGTTAGAAACAGCCGAGCATGGCACTAGATGCACCTACCACAGGTTTGGTCACTGATGCTTCAAAGACCCAGGACACCGGCTGGAATTATCTGGGGTTTTTGTAGCCAAATATCTATAGAAAAGCCCATGCTCTTGTAGGGAAGAAAATATAATTTCTTTTCCTTCCCTTTTTACATTCTTAGTTGAGACACTATCCTGAAAATGAAAGTTGGAATAACAAACAACAACCACCAAAAAACAACAGAAGCTTACTATCAGACACTGCACGCATCATGCTGGAGAGTTCCAAAAGTATCTCTCTCTCAAGGCATTGGTTCGGGGGCTTTGCTTAAATAGTATTAGAACAAAGAGCCATAACTCCTATACAGCAACAAGACAAAGATGAAAGTTGCTCCAGGTTTTCGAAAGGCAGGAAGATGCAAGAAGGTAGATCTGTGGGGAGAGTGAAGTCTGCTCCTGGAACCTCTGGTGCCACCATCTCTGAGCTTTCTTTCTGAGCTGGTGAGCAAGCGTTGCAAAGGGGCCTGACTTTAGGTGAGAAAGGCAGAGAGCGCGGCAGAAGGCAGAATGTGCCTTGCGCCTCAACCTTTTTTTTTTTAGCTCAACCATCCCAAGTATTTTAGAGAGGAATATTTTGTTGTCCGTCATTCCCATCATGAAGCGTGAAAAGATGAGTCATTTCTTGGCAGCAGAAATAGAAATGGTCTATAATTAGCACCTGGATTTTCACTTTGCTGCCAGCCCGGTTGGTAGAAGAGCATTCAACCAAGTGTGATGGCTTAAAGAGCTTCCTTTCTAGATGCCTCAGGAGCTACCTTCAGCAGCTTATTTTTCTAAGGGTGGATAAAGCTATCAAAAAGTACCCCTTAATTAGCCTGGCCACTAGCTCCAATTTGAAGGCCTGAAAGGCATTTGCTAAAATGCAAATGTTACCTGGGGCAGGTGTGACTTTGGTTTCTACAGTTGGGTTAAGACAAGCAAAAATGTAATTGAATTCAAGTTTTCCACTAGGCTAATAAGCACAGTAAGTGAGTAGCCCACTGAGCCTGCAGTGATCCCACAGGACAGCCTGAAAGCCTGCATGTGTGCCCGCGGGGAAGGGACTGGCCAAAACAAGAGCAAGGGAAGGCCGCTTGAGTGAAAGGTGGGGCATTGCTCTCGGCTGGGGAGAGACAAGGCAGGAGAAGCTCAGGGTTCAGCACGCGTATGTTCTCTGGACATGGACTGAGGCCCTCTGTATGTCTGGAGTGTGAGAAGAAAGAACCCCACCCAGGAAGGGGCTAGGGCCGCCTGGGGAGGGCTGCAGGCAAGGCATTCCCAGCTTCTCTAGTGTGCACAGCAAATGTCTCCCCACGGCCAAATCCAGCTCCTTTCTGTTGGCATGCAGCTTCGAGCTAAGAATGATTTTCACATTTTCAAATGGTTGAGAAACCATCATAAGAAGAATACTTCATGACACATTAAAAATTACGTGAAATTCAAACTTCAGTGTCAGTTTTATAGAAGGACATCCACACCCATTCATTTACATCTATGACGCTTTCTCACTGTGGCAGCAGAGTCAATGGTCACCACGGAAACATGTGTGGTCTGCAGAGCCTAAAATATTTGCTTTCTGGCCCTTCATAGAGAGAGTGCCAATTCCTGTCTCAAACTCTCTCCTAAAGATCAGTGCTATGGTTTGCAAGTTTGGTCCCTTCAAAATTCATGTTGAAATTTAATCCCCAATGTGGCAGTATTGAGAGGTGACTGGATCATGAGGGCTCCGTGCCTGCAAATGGATTAATTCATTGATGGATTAACAGATTAATGAGTTAGTGGATTGATGAGTTATCATGAATGTGGGGCTTTATAAAAGGTGAAGAAAGACCCTACCTAGACTGTTAGCACACTCAGCCCTGTGCCGTGTGACACTCTGCACCCCCTCAAGGCTGCAGAGTCCCCATAGCAAGGAGCCCTTACCAAAGCAGCCCCTCAACCACGGAACTCCCAGCCTCAGAACTGTAAGAAATAAATTTCTTTTTTTATAAATTACCCAGTCTCAGGTATTGTTATAAGCAACTGATATATTTCAGATCTGTGTCCCCATCCAAATCTCATGATGAATTGCAATCCCCAGTGTTGGAGGCGGGGCCTGGGGGGAGGTGATTGGGTTGCGGCATGGATCTCTCATGAATGGTTTAGCACAATCCTCTTGGTGCTGTTCTTGTGACAGTGAGTGAGTTCTCATGAGATCTAGTTGTTTAAAAGTAAGTGGCATCTGGGCGTGGTGGTGCATGCCTATAATCCCAGCTGCTCTGGAGACTGAGGCAGGAGAATCACTTGAACTTGGGAGGCAGAGGTTGTGGTGAGCTGAGATCATGCCGTTGCACTCCAGTCTGGGCAACAAGAGCAAAAAAAGAAAAAAAGAAACGTGTGTGTGTCATCTCCCACCCTCTCTCACTTGTTCCTGCTCCTGCCATGTGACACGCCAGCTTTCTCTTTGCCTTCCGCCATGACTGTAAGCTTCCTGGGGTCTCATCAGAAGCCAGGCAGATGCCAGCACCATGCTTCCTGTAATCCTACAGAACTGTGAGCCAATGCAACCTCTTTTCTTTAGAAATTACCCAGTCTCACGCATTTCTTTATAGCAATGCAAGAGCGGCCTAATATAGCAAAAGAAAGCAAACTAAGACAATTGTGTTTTTGCTCCTGTCCATAGCTGGTCAAGGAACACGCTGCTTACTGGCCAACAACCCCTTTAAGAATGTGGGATATGATGAGGTTTCTCTTCAAATAGCCTGATCAATTCTTTATTCTTTAATTCATAGTACCACCCTGCCCCTTTTCCTTTTTCTCTTTTCTGCCTTTGTTACATGCATGGACACGCCACAGTACCAGGCTTAGCAGTGCCAGCTCACATCCCTTTCCTTATTTGGAAAGAAGACTAGCTCTCTAGCTCATTGCAGATACCCCTTCCCCTCTCCCCTCTCTCCCTTACGTGCCCACCTTATCTGAGGAAAACTTCAAATATTTAGCCAACCAAGATTAGTTTAGATTGTATAGCCCAAGCCTGGCCAATGAGGAAAAAGTACAGAGGCAGGACTTGCGTCAAGAATAAAGGCTCTCACACTCCTTTGTTCAGGTGTGCTCTCATGACGACTGGCCAAAGAGAAGCACCCCTCTGCACAGAAGTAAAATTGCTTCCCTAAGAATCCTTTGTTTAAGTGTTCAATTTCCTTAAGATTTTGAGCATTATTCCCAAGAAGAAGCTTCACAGTGACTGCCCGGCTGTGTTTGTTTGCAGACACTTTTCCTTGCTAGTTGTTTCAAATTATAGTGATAAAGGAAAATAGGAAAGTGTTAACACTAAACCATAGTTCTCATAAACATAATGGAATTATGACAAGCCACCTGCAGAGGTCCACCAGATGCTTAATGGGGCTGAGGGTTCCAGTGTCACGGAGGGTAAGAGCTGAAGTCTGCAGGAGGAGGTAGAGCAGGACCTGCTGAGAGGATCAGAGCACAGGGAGTCCCAAGCCACAGAAATCAGTGCAGGCGAGTGTGGGGGAGAAAGGCCACAGATTTGGGGCTGTGGTTGAAGATTTCAGACAACTATGACTCCCCCATTGTTTGATGTGTTACTTTGGTTAATCCCAATCTCTTTTAGCCATTCAAGCTTCATATTTTATGTTTCTTCACCTTTTCTTGCTTTAAGGCTGTCTACATGTTTGCTTGGCTTTGAAACAGTCGTTTGAAAAGAATATTCTTATTCTGTCTTCCAACTCAACTGAAATACAAACAAAGTAATAGATGTTCACTTAAAGTAATTAGAGGATTTTATAGGCGAGAAAAGCAAAATGCTTCAAAACCAATTTGTTTGAATGGGATTGTTTCTGACCAACAATGCCTTCTGCCATGACTAAAACCTCCTTGAGGCCTCACTGAAAGTTGAGCAGATGCTGGCGCTATTCTTGTACAGTCTGCAAAACTGTGGGCTAATTAAACCTTTCTGTATTACCCAGTCTCAGGTGTTTCCTTACAGCAATGCAGGAACAGCCTAATACAGGGACACACATCTCACACAGGACTTGCACACTGTTGACCAAGCATCCCTGTTCTCTCTAGGAATATCTATTGAAACATGCCTTTACTAATGACCTAACTGGCTTCAGTAGGACACTGGAGACTGAAACCAGATTACAGCAGATCAGAGTGACCAGGTGTGGACAGCTGGTCTTTTAATCTAATTGCTGGTGAGAGGAAAGAGAGATTATTAGCAATGGAGGGCGGTGACTTGATTATGGATGCCTGGGAAGAGCATAGATCTGGGAGAAAAGAGGAGGGATGAAGGAAGACTAGATATAGAAGGTGGAAGAGGGATGGCTAATGGGGTGCACGCCCAGTAGGGATGGGGACCCAGGGGGCAGGCCCACCAGAGGATGTCTACTTTGTGCACAGGCTTTGGGAAGGACTAGATGTGCCTCTGACTCCCTGCAAAACTGCAGTCAAAGTGGCTTAGCTGTCTGTGGCTGGGCATCCACTGGTGGCAATGTGACTGTGCAGATGAGGTCTGAGGATAAAATGAGTCAAGGGACTTCAGGTGCTCAAAGCAATGTCCAAGCTCAGCTTGGCAGAGACAGACTGGGAGGGTCAGAGGTCACCTTGCAGTGTGATGCTGGGCGAGCCACTCCCACCTGCCTGCCAGGAGCTGGGAGAAAGGCAGAGACACAGGGGAGCAGCACCACCATGTCAGGGAGATGGAAGGGCAGCGACACGGGGAGACTACAAACACAGGCGACAGGGAAGGAGCGGCTGGGAACAGGGTGCTTCCCTGGGAGGAAGGGAGCTCCCTGCCATAGAAGGTGATTTTAAAAGGCACCTACACACCTGTCCATCTGGAATAGCAGAAAGGGAATTCCTTACTGGGTGGGGCTGTCTACTTTAATAACATAATATTGTAGAGATATTTCTGTGTCCGTTTCTGCCCAAATAAAGACATAAACTCATTGCGAAAAAATATAAGATCTGTATGATCACACATTGCAACTAGGGGAATACTATTATAATATTTTCAGTATATCATTCAAATCCTTATTTATGTATTTATTTTTATTTTCTATTGATACATAATATTCGTACATATTTATTGGGTAGCTGTGATATCTGACTGCAGGCCTAGGATGTGTAATGACCCAGTCAGGGTGCTCAGGATGCCCATCACCTCAAGTATTTATCATTTCCATGTGTTGGGAACATTTTAAGAGCTATCTTCTAGCTGTTTTGAAACTTATACTCCATTGTTGTTACCTATAGTCACCCTACTCGGCTACTGAACATTAGAACTTAATCATTCCACCTCACTGTATGTTTGTACCCATTAACCAACCTCTCTGTATCTCGCCCTCATCCTTATCACCCACACACTCTTCTCAGCTTCTGATATCTGTCATTCTACTCTCTACTTCCAGGAGATCAACTTTTTTAGCTCCTACATGTGAGTGAGAACATGTGGTATTTTTTCTGTCTGTGCCTGGCCTATGTCACTTAACATAATGACCTCCAGTTCCATTCATGTTCCTGCAAATGACAGGATTTCATTACTTCCTATGGCTGAATAGTATTCCCCATCTTTTTGACCATTCACCCGTTCTTGGACACTTGGGTTGATTCTATATATTTGCAGTTGCGAATAGTGCTGTGATAGTCATGGAGATGCAATTATCCTTCATGATATACTGATGTCCTTTCCTTTGGATAAATACCCAGTAGTGGGGTTGCTGGATCACAGGGTAGATCTATTTTTAGTTTTTTGGGAAATCTCCCTACTGTTTTCCATAGTAGCTGTACTAATTTATCCTCCCACCAACATTGGATAAGAGTTTTTCTTCAAATCTGTGCCAGTATCTTGTTATAGTTTTCTTTTTAATGCTAGCCATTCTGACTGGTGTACTATGACATCTCATCTCATGGTGGTTTCATTTGCATTTCCCTGATGATTACTGACGTTGAGCGTTTTTTCATATACCTGTTGGTCATTTGTACGTCTTCTTTTGAGAAATGTTTATTCAAGTCCTATGCTCACGTTTTAATTGGATTATTATTTTTTTTACATTGAATTGTTTGAGTTTTTTGTATACTCTGGATATTCTTTTTTTGTCAGATGAATAGTTTGCAAATATTTTCTCCCATTCAACAGGGCTTCTCTTTATTTTGTTGTTTCCTTTGCTGTGCAAAAGCTTTTCAATTTCAGAGTCCCATTTGTCTACTTTTGTTTCTGTTATCTGTACTTTTGAGGTCTTAGACATAAAACCCTGGCCGAGATCAAGATCCTGAAATGTTTCCTCTGTTTTGTTCTAACAGGTCCTGTGTTAAAGGCTTTAATCCATCTCGAGTTGACTTCTCCATGTGGTGGGAGATAGGGGTCTGGTTTCTTTGGCTGGGGAGGGGGTCAGGGCAAGCCCATCCTCAGGTCCCCACGGTGGTGCCTGCAGGGCTGGCCGGGCCGGGCGAGGGCTGGGAGATCCCCAGGCCCCAGGGCAGCGCTGTGGGGGAGACGGAAGCGGCTGTGGGCCGGCAGCTGGGAGCACGCTCTTCTCCCGGCAGCGGCTGTGGGCGGGAGAGCCGGGCCTCCGCGCGCCTGTCCATGTTCAGCAGCGCCCCCTCCTGGGCCGGCAGCTGGGAGCACGCTCTTCTCCCGGCAGCGGCTGTGGGCGGGAGAGCCGGGCCTCCGCGCGCCTGTCCCTGTTCAGCAGCGCCCCATCCTGGGCCGGCAGCTGGGAGCGCGCTCTCCATCCGGGTGGCAGCTGTGGGCGGGAGAGCCGGGCCTCCGCGCGCCTGTCAGTGTTCAGCAGCGCCCCCTCCTGGGCCGGCAGCTGGGAGCGCGCTCTTCTCCCGGCGGCGGCTGTGGGCGGGAGAGCCGGGCCTCCGAGCGCCTGTCCATGTTCGGCAGCGCCCCCTCCTGGGCCGGCAGGGGGCTGCCAGGGACGCGCACTTTGTTCTCAGCGGCAGGAGGCAGCCATGGTGGTGGCTGCAGGCTGGGGATGTCCGCGTGGACGTCAGTGTGGAGATGGGGGCTGCTGGGCCCCAGGGCTGGCTGCAGTGTGGTCCGGGCTGTGTGCTCAAAACGGCGCTGTGCGGAAGCTGCTTAGGACTCAGGGTGTGTGGGAGGCAGCGCGAGCTCCCTCTGGCTCCACGCCACCGCGCGGTCTCCAGGCAGCTGCCTGCGTTAGGGCCTGGGGGTCTGCCCTGGCTGGGACTGCAGGGGTCTGGGGTGGGATGCACGCCCCTGAGGGTCTCTGACTTACCCTTTCCCCACACTGGGTAGCCCCTCCAGTTCCCGCCTATCCTGGCCCACGGGCTGCACCATCTCCCTCTCCTCTCTTGCCCCCGGTGTTGCCTGTCACTTCTCGGTGAATTCCAGAGTTCTCGCTTAGATGATCTATTCAGAGTGTGGCTCTCCACTCGCTATTTTGGTTCTTCTTTGTGGAGGAGGTGAGCGCCAGATGCTCCAGTCGGCCATGGTGAAGCCCCTCTTTCCCAACATGCTTGGAAAATATTAAATTATACTCTATGATTCTAAAGCTTTTTTAACTCCCTATGTGAAGAATGTCTTTTTCTTTCAGTAAGCACTTACCATTTTAAGGGTTGCTTACTGGCTGAAGCACCATAGCATTTCTGTTGGACATGTGTTATTTCTAGATTTTTCCTACTATTGACATACGACTGTGAGCATCTTTGCTCAGAATTCCTTTAGCTCCCCGTGACTGTTTCCCGGGAGAAGTTCTCAGAAGTGGTTAGCTGGGTTAAAGGAGCTGCCTATTTCAATGCCTTCAGAGATTTTGCTACATTGTTGTCTGGAAACCATCCGTTGTTTACTCTCCCAACAACAGATCATATCATAATATTTTATCATTTCTTCCAATTTCATAAAATGTTAAAAAGGCATCTCAGAGGAGCTCTATGAGGTGCACAGGGCAGATATTGTTATTTTCAGAATGAAGAAAAACAAAAATCCCCCAGGGACGGAGTGACTTAACTTGGTGAGTGTTATGTTACTCTAGAGCTGAGACCCACCAAGCCTTGTTCCCGCCACTGTGCCTTGAGCTTCAGACAGTCCCAGGGTGACATCCTCCCATTGGGATTTTGGCCCTTTTAACATTGATGAGTCACCCAAGGCTTCCCCTGACTCTAAATGGCAATGGTCTCATCTTCTTTTTTCTTTTCCTCTTCTTCCACTGCTTCCCTAGCCCCACCCCTCCTCCTATCATGTTCCCCCTCCCTTAGATCATTGCCTCACATTTCATTTGGGAGAAAGAAGAATGAAGCTGACATTCATTGAGTGCTTAGTGGGTACCAGGCACTGTGCCCTGCAGATAAGAGAAAACTTCCCTCTTTTCTATTTGGAGTAGACGTAAGAGCATTTTTCACCTAATTATTAGCTATTTATACTTGTATTAAGGATTTTCCACTTCTTGCACTTTGCACATTTGATCTTCACCACAGCCCTCTTGAGAAGGGGGTGAGAACTGGGCATGCATCCCTTAGCTCAGGCCTCTCAGATCCACCTGTCTGGAAGCCTGGGGAGGAGAGTCCTCAGTGCCCTCCTCTGCCTCTGGTCATGGCCACATGGGTTTAAGCTACATCTGGAGACCAAGCGAAAAACAGACTTTCTGCTCAAGGCCTGTCCAAGCCAAGGAACTCATTGAGAATCAGGGATGCAAGATAAACATAAGACATGATCCTTCCCCTTAAGGCTCTTCTGTCTTGTCTTGTGTTGCGGGAAGTCAGGGACCCTGAACAGAGGGTCCTGCTGAAGCCATGGCAGAAGAACGTAAATTGTGAAGATTTCATAGACATTTATTAGTTCCCCAAAATAATTTCTTATGCCTGTCTTTACTGCAATCTCTGAACATAAATTGCGAAGATTTCATGGACACTTATCACTTCCCCAATCAATACCCTCATGATTTCCTACGCCTGTCTTTAAATTTAGTCTCTTAATCCTGTCATCTTTGTAAGCTGAGGAGGATGTATGTCGCTTCAGGACCTTGTGATGACTGTGTTAACTGCACAAATTGTAGAGCATGTGTGTTTGAACAATATGAAATCTGGGCACCTTGAAAAAAGAACAGGATAACAGCAATGTTCAGGGAACAAGGGAGATAACCTTAAACTCTGACTGCCGGTGAACCTGGCAGAACAGAGCCGTATTTCTCTCCTTTCAAAAGCAAATAGGAGAAATATTGCTGAATTCTTTTTTTTTTTTTTTTTTTTTTTTTTTTTTGAGACGGAGTTTCGCTCTGTCGCCCAGGCTGGAGTGCAGTGGCCGGATCTCAGCTCACTGCAAGCTCCGCCTCCCGGGTTCACGCCATTCTCCTGCCTCAGCCTCCCGAGTAGCTGGGACTACAGGCGCCCGCCACCTCGCCCGGCTAGATTTTTGTATTTTTTAGTAGAGACGGGGTTTCACCGGGTTAGCCAGGATGGTCTTGATCTCCTGACCTTGTGATCCGCCCATCTCGGCCTCCCAAAGTGCTGGGATTACAGGCTTGAGCCACCGCGCCCGGCCGCTGAATTCTTTTTCTCAGCAAGGAACATCCCTGAGAAAGAGAATGCTTCCCTGAGGGTAGGCCTCTAAAATGGCCGCTTTGGGGGTGGTTGTCTTTTATGGTCGAAGACAAAGGGATAAAATAAGCCCCGGTCTCCTGTAGTGCTCCCAGGCTTATTAGGACGAGGAAATTCCCACCTAATAAATTTTGGTCAGACAGGTTGTCTGCTCTTAAACCATCTCCTGATAAGATGTTCTCAATGAGAATGGGTGCCTGAAACTTCATTAGCAATTTTAATTTCGCCCCATCCTGTGGTCCTGTGATCTCCCCTGCCTCAATTTGCTTTGTGATATTTTATTACCTTGTGAAGCCTGTGATCTCTGTGACCCACACCCTATTCGTGCACTCCCTCCCCTTTTGAAAATTGCTAATAAAAACTTGCTGGTTTTATGGCTCAGGGGGCATCACAGAACCTGCCGACATGTGATGTCTCCCCCGGACACCCAGCTTTAAAATCTGTCTCTTTTGTACTCTTTCCCTTTATTTCTCAGACCAGCTGACACTTAGGGAAATAGAAAAGAACCCACGTTGAATATCGGGGGTGAATTTCACCCAATAGTCTTGGAGCCAAGACTTTATTCCACCTAAGCCTTGGGTTATGGGAGAAACATTATCTCACTAAAAGCCTCATTCATTGCAAGCACACACAATGAATGTTGTTGTGGAACAGGTAGATGAGGGTGGAAGGAAGATGAGTGACAATGGACTCCAGAGCACTCTGAGAATGTTCTGGCAGGGACTCCTCCACCCACAAGAGAGACAGCTCAGCACCAAGGAGCAGCCCCTCGAGTACTTCCTCCCTCCAGATCCAGACCACGGTACCGGGAGGAGGGTCCGAGCAAGAAGGGGAAGGGATATTTCTTCTTCCAGTAGATTGTAGGGCCAGAAAGAGGGGAGAGGTGCTGAAGGCAGATTTGGAGCGGAAGCCTTCGATGTAGCTGCTGGCTTGTCACTTGAGAATCTCTCACCTCTCTGAGCCTCTGTTTCTTCATGTGTAGAGGTAGGTAACAGCCCCCACCTCCCTAGGTTTGGGGGATTTTGAACGGAAGATGCAGACAGAAAGCCTGCAGCGGCAAGCAGGTGCTCAATGTTTTTTTGTTTTGGTTTGGTTTTTTGTTTCGTTTTTGTTTTGTATTCTAAGCAGTTAACCACTTATATGGCTTGGTTCTGTGTCCACACCCAAATCTCATCTTGAATTGTAATCCACACATGTCAGGGTAGGGAAGTGGCTGGATTATGGAGGCACTTTCCCCTGTGCTGTTCTCATGTTAGTGAGTGAATTCTCACAAGATCTGATGGTTTTATAAGGGGCTCTTCCCCCTTCACTCTCACCTGCTGCCCTGTAAGACATGTTTGCTTCCCCTTCCGCCATGATAGTATGCGTACTGAGGCCTCCCTCGCCATGTGGAACCATGAGTCAATTAAACCTCTTTCCTTTATAAATTACCCAATCTTGGGTATTTCTTTGTAGCAGCGTGAGAATGGACTAATCACATCAGCAGGAGGATGGAACTCTCTATGTCAGGACCAAAGCCCATGTTTCCTGAAATAGGCACCCCCTACCACCTTCAGAAGCCCAAGAAGAGGCTGGGACAGCTCTGCACAAGTGTCACCTGTTTACTCCCCTCTGGGTGCCCTTTCACTGTCTCCTCCGGCACAGGCCAGGACAAGACAGCCCCTGGTGGACACAACAGCCTTTTGTGCAGGCAAGGGAGATACACAAACCTCCGGGAATCCCACGGGCTGGCCATTCCTCATGCTTAAATAGCAACCTCCCCCAAGCTCTTCTAAGCTACCTTCTGTCTGATAGGAAATCTGACATATCCCTTTAGAGAGTCATTAAGGCCAGAACATGAACTAACTTCCTATCAAAGTAACTCTAACTCCTTGTCACAATCATCTGCACTTTCCTCGCCAAATGCTCTGTGAGAAATGCCAGTTCCATGCAGCTGGTCAGGAGGACAGAGATGCCCATGCTGGCACCACCAGGAAACCAAGTGTTCCACTGTATTAAGCTGGCTTAGGGAGGGGCTCCGTGGAGGAGTAGGGCCATGGGGGCTGCCTGTCGCCTTGGCAACCCAGCTTTCAGCCAGCCTCAGAGTGTGCTCCCTTCACCAGGTTTAAATAACTCGGAAATCTACCAGCCA
Organism: Chlorocebus sabaeus; assembly: GCF_047675955.1. Taxonomy (NCBI): domain Eukaryota; kingdom Metazoa; phylum Chordata; class Mammalia; order Primates; family Cercopithecidae; genus Chlorocebus; species Chlorocebus sabaeus. The sequence continues at coordinate 1,029,832 of NC_132929.1, read as the reverse complement.
GCATGAGCGGTTCTGAAAGAGTGGGCTATGTTTTAATCGCATCCTGACAGCTAATCTGTGAGGATGGCCCACCCACTGCCTGTGCCCCAGACACCTGCAGAAGTTCATGAGCTACCTGGAATGATGTTCACAGCACCCTTCTTATGAAAACTCTTCTTGGTTTTTAACTATTTATTTCTTGTGACTGAGATTTAAAAATAAAATAACAGGTCTGACTTGTATTACTGCAATTTGTCAAAATTATTTTCCTTCCTAAAAACTACTGCAGATTTTTTAATGGAAGCACAAGTAACTATCTGGAAATTTCCATCCACAGATATCAGCTTTGATAGTGGATGCAAAATAATTTTTAAGTCAAAATATACATAAAAGCTATTTAATAGCTGAATGAATTTTCTTCAATTATTCAACACTTCCTTGAAGTTGCCTCTAAGCTGTCTAAATAGTGACCTATTATAAATGCCCTCTCCAGCTGACTAGGAGAATAAATGCACTTATGAATGAACGAATGCTTTCCACTGCACTCCACAGAGACTTGCCTTTAAAGTTCCTTCAGGCAGGTGGCTGAGAGTGTCGGGGGAGGGGATAACGAGGCCCGGCTATAGAAATGCCTTTCTTTGGGGTTTCCGCTAGGGAAGACGGAGAAGTTCTGGAGACGGGTGGGGTGATGGCTGTACAGCACTGTGAATGTACTCAATGCCACGGAACTGAAAAATGGCTACACTGGTAAATTGTGTGTTTCTATATTTTACCACAATTTTTTTTTAAAAAAGAAAAGAAAACGTATTTCTTCTCAGAGTTCAACACACTGAGGCCTGGAAGTTTTTCATTTGACTTCTAGGTTTGGAAACCAAGGCTTGTCTGCTCTGAACCTGGCAGACATTCTCCCATCTAATTACTCTCAGTTGGACACGATGCTGGTTGTTGTTATTCCACATGGAGCATTTTCATTTGTGTAGCATTAAATGTAGGAAGAACACCCAAAGCCATCCTGCAATGTTGCCCCCATGCGGCATTGCTCGTGCCTCATTTCCTATTTCCAATCAAATCTAAGCAGACTGTCATGCATCTCAGTGTGACCAACCGAGACCACAGGAGACAAGAAGTCAGAAGTTGTGGCTGTCGCACCCAGATCACAGAGACTGTCACTGTACTACCTGCCAGGTGGCTGTCTACACCTTCCTAGCGAGGCAGGACATGCACAAACCACAGGTCATCTTGTACAGCTCCACAAACAGCCCACCTGGCACCATTCCCCTTCCAGGTCACAGGCACACACCAGCCTGCCTGTCTCTCTACTGACTTGAACATCCGGGGACAGGTGTGCCTCTTGTCCTACTTTCTGTAAATAGAATTGTGTGGTAGGTGCTATTTGCGCCTGGAGGTTCATCCATATTGGTGTGTGTCTTTGTTGCAGGTCATTTGTTTTCACCACTCAGCACTATTCCACTGTGTGAATGTTTCATGGGGTATTTATCCATTCTGCTGTTGATGCACAGTTGGCAATTTCTAGCTGGGCTACTATGTACAACGCTGATTTGAACATTCTACCTGTCTTTGGAGAATATATGCACGCATTGCTGTTTGTAATATTGGTAGATAATAGTTAAACCTCCTCCTCCCTTGTTTTTTTATGAAAGCTCAGGGTAGATTTTATTGGGATTAGTTTCCTTAGTGCCCTAGACAGCTGTGACCTGATTTTATCTTTCTTGGTTTCTTGCATTACAAAAAAGAGTTTGCATTGAAATAGCATTTTTACCAGGGTATTTCTGGAAGCTAAATTTTATATCTAAATATAAATGTTTGAAGCATGGAAGCCTATTTCTAATTGAATAAATGATAACAAACCATTTCCACAGCATCTTGATCATGCCACTGTTCTCAAATGCTTGATGAAGTCATCCAGAGATGCTGTCCCCCAGTGGTGAGTTAATTCAGAGGGTCAGTCCATGTGCTCCACTGGCTGCCCCTCATTAGCTGGCATTAGAGGATGGCCAAGGCGACACCAGGGACTGCTGAAAGCCCCATCTGAGTGGGTCTGGATGATTGCCTCGCTACATGGCTGGCTTCCAGGGAGGGAGGGTTAGGGCCAGCCAGAGTAAACATGACCACACTCCACCTTCCTCTTTCAGGCTCATCCTCTGCCACGGCAATGAAGGTTTATGTGTCTGAGATCCTTCATCTTCTTCTGCAGGGCAGAGCTGTGCTGCCAGTGCTTCCAAAGGGCAGAGAAGCCACTTTTGCTCCCCTGCCTCTCTCCGGGCAGTCCTTAAACTTCCAGAAATGCAGACTCTAAGGAGAAAGACTGCAAAGTTCTTCAAAGTGGCAGAGGGGCAGCTCAAGAATAAGGGAGTCCCAGTCGTCCTCTGCCCAGGCCTGCCCTGACTCCTCAGCACGGCCACCAGCCCAACATGGGAATCTGGGACACTCTCCACTCCACCTCCTGCCCCAGGTGGCACCCACAACCACTCCTCAGTCTTTGCCAGCCTGACCCATGGCCATAGTGGACCAGCCTTCACTACTGTCATTGTTACAGGACTCTGACCAAGACATTTCTGAATAAGATTAAGACATTACATATTACCCAAGACAGCCGTCAATGTGCAGGCTTCACCCCACCGATCAACCTCCCCCTTGTAGTGTCCTCCACTTACAAACCCTCCTGGCTGTTGTTTCAGTGGGGTTGAATAACTCCCACTGCAATAGTCTGAATACATTAGTTCTTGCCTTTATAACTTTTTCAGGTGCAATTTTTGCTTTGACAGTGTCATGAGCTATAACTTCTAAAGGAGATGCCAAACACCCTCTTTCTCCTGTTACTTCATCAAAATATCATCCCTGTGAGTCTGGAAAGCTTCAGAGTTTTGTACTAAATCTCATTAAATATAAACCTTCAGCATCTGTCAGCCCATCTGCTCCTACACAGCTTCAGCCTCTCCCTTTATGTGGTCATTGTCACAAATTACATCTTTATACATTGTGTGCCCATTAGCAAAGGTTTATAATTATTGTTTTATAAATGTGTCCTTCAAATCATACAGGAAACAAAGAGGAGCTACAATCCAGAATAATGTTGGCCTTTATATTTATCTATGTAATGACCTTTACCAGACTTCTTTATTTCTTCATATAGATTTGAGTTACTGTGTAGTAACTCAAACATCTAATAACTAGTAGCCTTTCATTTACACCTCAAGTACTCCTTGTAGTATTTCTTATAAGGCAGGTCCACCAGCAACAAGTTCCCTCAGGTTTTGTTTTTCTGGGATAGTATTAATTTCTCCTTCACTTTTGAAGTATACTTTTGCTAGATATAACATTCTTAGTTGATAGATTATTTTTCCTCTCAATGCTTTAAATAATATCACCCCACTGCCATCTGGCCTCCATGATTTTTTCTGTTAATGTTATTGAGGATCCCTTGTATGTAACCAATCATTTCTCTCATGTGACATTCAAGATTCTCTTTGTATTTTGCTTTTGACAGAACTATAAAATACCCAGTTGTGGAACTCTTTATCATTCTTGGAGTTTGTTGAGCTTCTTGGATGTCTAAATTCATGTCTTTTATCAAATTTGGAAATTTTGAGGATCATTTCTTCCAATATTTTTTCTTCATAATTCTTTCTCTTCTCCTGATACTCCCGTTACATGTATGTAGTGAATTTTCATTTCAGTTATTGGGCTTTTGAGCTCCAGAATTTCTGACTGGTTCCTTTTTTTACCACTTGTCTTTATTGATAGTTTCTATCTATCTGTTGAGACATCAGTCTCCTTATTTCCTTTACTATTTGTCCATGACTTTCTTAGCTCTTTCAGCATGTTTAAGACAGTTGATTTAAAGTTTATTTCTAGTAAGTTCAATGTCTGTGCTTCCTCATAACAATTTCTTTTAATGTTTCCTCTAAATAGAGCATGCTTTCTTGTTTCCTTGTATGCTTCATACTTTTTGTTGAAAACTGGACTTTTTAAATATTATAATATGGTAACTCAGGAAATAAGTTTCTTCCTCTTCCTCAGGGTTTGCTTTTGTTGCTTGTTTTGGGTTATAATTGTTTGATAACTTTTCTAAACTGTTTTTATAAAGTGATATGGTTTGGCTGTGTGTCCCCACCCAAATCTCATCTCGAATTATAATCTCCACAAGTTGAGGGAGGGACCTGGTGGGAGGTGATTAGATCATGGGGGCATATTTCCCCCATGTTGTTCTCATGATAGTGAGTTCTCACGAGGTCTGTTGGTTTAAAAGTGTTCTCCCCTCACTCTGTCTCCCTCCTGCCACCACATAAGATGTGCCTTGCTTCTCCTTCACCTTCTGCCATGATTGTAAGTTTTCTGAGGCCTCCCCAGCCATGTGGAATGATGAGTCAATTAAACCTTTTTCATTATAAATTACCCAGTCTGAGGTAGTTCTTTATAGCAGTGGGAAAATGGACTAATACATAAAGACTGTATTCTTTGCCTTTGTGGTCTCTAATGTCTCTGTTCCTCTAGCTTGCAGTCAGCTAGTGTTTTTGACAGAGATTCTTTGAATGGCTAAAGCCAGAAAACAAAATGCAAAAACAAGAAACCTTTCACAGTGTTTGCAGAATGCCTCTTTATTTATTTATTTATTTATTTATTTATTTATTTTGAGACAGAGTCTCACTCTGTCGCCCAGGCTGGAGTGCAGTGGCGCGATCTCGGCTCACTGCAAGCTCCGCCTCCCGGGTTTACGCCATTCTCCTGCCTCAGCCTCCGGAGTAGCTGGGACTACAGGCGCCCGCCACCTTGCCCGGCTAGTTTTTTGTATTTTTAGTAGAGACGGGGTTTCACCGTGTTAGCCAGGATGGTCTCGATCTCCTGACCTCGTGATCCACCCGCCTCCGCCTCCCAAAGTGCTGGGATTACAGGCTTGAGCCACCGCGCCCGGCCCAGAATGCCTCTTTATTGGACACTCCTTCAGTGCTGAGCCCAGCCATTTACAATTCTGTGTTAGCCTTCACTACCTGCTCACACCAGCCTTAAAGGCCAGCCAGAAGTAGATGTTTAGGGTCATCCTGAGTCTTTTCTGAGCTTATTTCCTTCCCTGGGCATGCCTGTGGCTTTCTAAATGCTGGGGAATATATAGGTTCTTTTCAATAATCTAATCTGCCAAAGAATCTCTCTTTTAAGCTTTTCATCCCAGGATTTTTGTATGTCTTTTGTTTGCCTGAAATGTAGTATTTTCCCCAGTCACTAGAGGGTGGCTCATTTGCCTTTCAATGTTCCTGAGGAATGCTCTCAGAATAGCCACTTTTCTGCTCTTAGGGAGTTCCAAGTTAAGCGAAACAAAGACAAGCACATTGCATCATTCCTTCAGGTAACACCCAGACAGATCAAAACAGACAAAGATAATTCTTTGAGAAAAGTTCTTCTCTGTTTCCTCTGAAACAAATGACTAGAGTCCCACAGTCAAAACATGGGCTTCCACCTTCAAGAGCAATGACCAGCTAGGGAGGGAGGCAAAACAAGGGAAAATAAAAATGCCACAAATCTCTCCTACTGTTTTTATATTGCCTCAAAAAAAGAAAATAAAACAAACTTGGCTGGTGTAAATCTTTGACCATTTTCTAGAATTCGGATAAAGTAGATCTTCACAGATTTTCTTATTATTTCAGTGTTTCTGTGAAGGGTCTAGCTAGCCTTAGAGCTAACCACTCTGCTATTTTTGCTAACATGACTCCAGAAGTGACACCTAATGTTTACCTAGGCATTGTGTTTGGCAGAATAATTGCCGCTTAAAGGTGTCCATGCCCCAATACCCAGAACCTGTGAATATGTTACCTGGCAAAAGGGATTTGCTCTTGTGACTAAGATTATAGGCCTTTATATGAAGCAAATTTTTCTGGATTGTCCTGGATGTGCCTAATCAAACATATGAAGCCTCTGGAAACTGGGAATGACCCTGAACTCACAGCTAACAAGAAAAGAGTTATCTCAGTCCTACAACTTCAGGCAACTAAATTCCGCCAAGAAAAAAAAAATCAAAAATCACATCTTTCTTTTGAGCCTCCAGAAAGGAATGCAACCCTGTCAACACACTGATTTTAGCTTGGTATGACCAGTATTGGACTTCTGACCACAGAACTGAGAGATAATGAATTTGTGTTGTTTTAAGCCATTTAGTTTGTGGTTATTTTTCAAGGCAGCAATAGAAGATTCATACAGGCTATTGGTACCTAGAAATGGAATGCATCTGTAACAAACACCTAACCACACAGAAGTGGATTTAAAATTGGATATTGGTCAGAGGTGAGAAGAATTTTGAGGAGCATGATAGAAAAAGACTCAGTTGTCTTAAACAGACTATTTATGAATGTTAAATACTTCCAATGAAGGCTAAGAAGTGAGGGGCATTATAGAGAAAAACTAAATCACCTTAGAGAATACCTAAATCTGCATGAACAGACCATTGATAGAAATATGGACATTAAAAGTGCTGGTGTTAAAAGCTCAGAAGGAAGTAAAGAACATATATTGGAAACTGGAGGAGAGGTAATACTTCTTATACAGTGGAAAAAAGCCTAGCTTAATTATGTCACAGTTTTGTGACAAGTAGAACCTGTAAACAATAAAATTAGATATTTAGAAGAGAGATTTCCAAGAAAATGTTAAAGATGTGTTCTGGTTTTTTCTAGCTGCTTATAGTAAAAGGCAGGATGAAATCGATAAATTGAAGGAGGAACCACTAAACGAAAAGGAACTAGAACTTGATGGTGTGGGAAATTCTCAGCATGTCTGGACAGTGAGACACATTAAAATTAAAAGGTTTACTATCAGGAAAGCATACTCTAGAGAAATGGCTTAAGGTAAACACCTTTGAAAGATCAAAAAGTCAGTTTTCAGTTACACAAAGGATCTTTGAAAACATTAAGGGTAGGACTCATAGATCCCCTAAATCAAGCTACAGAGCATCTAGGAAATGTAAACAACATTGTCCCTTGGCCATCTTGACAAAAACCAAAAATTGAGATGGAATTATCTAGAAAAGATTTGTGGACAAGCCTCTTGTCTAACAGAGTGAATCACCACGATATACACAGGAGACACACAAGGTTCCTGAGAATTTTATATCAGCAGAAACAGTGCCAGCTTGGATTGAAAGGGTTGGGGAGAGTACAAAAGAAAAGAAAGCTGTTGAACATGAGAGAATAACTTGGACTCTCCAGATTCCACAGGCAGGAAACTGGATGATAAAATTACTCAGCTGAGCGTGTAAGTTACTTTTCAAGAGGAAAGATTAACTCAAAGGGGAGACCTCAGAGTGTAGAGGGTGGAGTCACAGGTTCAGAAGGTAGAGCTTGAGGAACGCAGGGTTGTTTCCAAGCCTTGACACTTAATGGAGTTTTCCTTGGCTGGATTTGGAACCAATGACTTCTTTATTTCTTCCATTTTCTCCCTCTTTGAATGAGAATGTCTATAACCCTTATCCTACTGTATCTGCAGAGCAGATAACTTATTTCTGTAGTTTAACAGGTTCACAGATAAAAAGAAATTTTGTCCCAAGATGGATCATACCAGATCCTTAGCCATACTTAATTTAGAAAATTTAGATAATGATACCTGAGACTTTTGAGCTGAAGATATTCAGACAATATTTTTAGATTTTGAGTTGATTTTATAATTGGATAAGACTTAAGGGAACCTTGGGACTGGGTGGACATATTTTTGCAGTTGGGACAGGTGTGACTATTTGGAGGCTAGAGGACAGACTGCACTAGTTACAATAAAAGTCCTTCAGAGGAGTCCATGACTTCCTCCTTGGGCCTTGTGAATATGTTACCTTATGCGGCAAAAATGATTTTCAGATGTGATTAAAGATTTGAGATACTATCCTGGATTGTTTTGTGGGCCCAATTAATCATATGTGTCCTTAGAAGGAGAGAGTCTTTCTCAGCAGTAGTCAAAGTAAGATGTAATGGGAAGAGGAGGCAGCCTGCTGGTGCTGGCTATAAAGATAGAGGAGGGGCTATAAGCCAAGGAAAGTGGGGAACATTTAAAGTTGGCAATGGCCCCAGCTCTCAGTCAACATGCAAACTTGAATCTAGACCCTACAACCACAGGAATCTGAATTTTGCTAGCAACCTGAATGAGCAAGGAAATGGGTTCTTCCCTAGATCTCCCAAAAGGAAGGCAGCTTTGCCAACACCTTGGTTTTAGCCTGGAGCAGCCAGTGTTGGACTTCTAATCTACATAACTTTAAGAAAACAAATTTGCATTGTGTAAGCCAGTAAAGTTCAGGCAGCAATAAAAAAAATTAATGCATATATTTTCAGTAGGACAAGCAATCAAACTTTTGGGCAACTACTTGTACTATATGTGTTTAAATATACAACCTGTAACCATTGCTATAAAATAAAAACTTAAGCACAGATATTTTTCCTTCTTAGACTTACTAGTGCTTAAAATTCATGGCCACACATTGATGATTGTCTCCGTGATAAAGACAGGAAAATATACCTTCTGTTCTCCTCTTTCATCCACTCATCTAGCACATTATTGTGTACCTACTGTATGCCAAGCAATGTGCTGTGTGCTATGGAGACTGAAAACACCAGTATGGACATGGCTTTGGCACCTCTGGATGTCACAGGTTCATGAGAAGACAGATAACCCAGTAAGCATGATAAACAATTTTTTCTTTTTTTTTTTTTTGAGACGGAGTCTCGCTGTGTCGCCCAGGCTGGAGCACAGTGGCACAATCTCGGCTCACTGCAAGCTCCGCCTCCCGGGTTCCCACCATTCTCCTGCCTCAGCCTCCCGAGTAGCTGGGACTACAGGCGCCCACCACCTCGTCTGGCTAGTTTTTTCTATTTTTTAGTAGAGACGGGGTTTCACCGTGTTAGCCAGGATGGTCTGGATCTCCTGACCTTGTGATCCGCCCCTCTCGGCCTCCCAAAGTGCTGGGATTACAGGCTTGAGCCACCGCGCCCAGCCAACAATTTTTTTCAATTGCTCACGTCCAGTCCCTTCAAAATATCTTGACTTAAATTAGAATCACATTTAATCACATTTAAATTTCTATACTTTTTAAGAATTCCACTACATAATTCCTACAAACCTAAATGTTTTTCCCCTAACACCTTCCTTCATGATTGCTTTGTAATTGTAGTGGGTCTCAAATTTTAGCATAAATTAGAATCACCTGGAGGGTTTGGAGAAACTCTAGCCCCACCACTGAGAGATGAAGCCACCTGGGCTTCTGGGTCTGGTGGGGACTTGGAGAACTTTTCTGTCTAGCTAAAGGATTGTAAACACACCAATCAGTGCTCTGTGTCTAGCTAAAGGTTTGTAAATGCACCAATCAACACTCTGCAAAAATGGACCAATCAACACTCTGTAAAATGGACCAATCAGCACTCTGTAAAATGGACCAATCAACACTCTGTAAAATGGACCAATCAGCACTCTGTAAAATGGACCAATCAGCACTCTGCAAAATGGACCAATCAGCAGGATGTGGGCAGGGCCATATAAGGGAATAAAAGCGGGCCAGGCCACCCCATCTTGCCGCTCCCCAGCGGACAGCGGAACCGTTTGGGGGTACCCCTACAAGCTTCGTGAGCCTTGCTGTTTTGCTGTGTGCAATTAATGTTACTGCTGCTCACTGTTTGGGTCAGCACTGTGAGAGCTGTAACGCTGCGAAGGTATGGAGGCTTCTCTTCTGAAGTCAGCACGACCACGAATCCACCTAGAGGAGCAAACGGCTCCAGAAGTGTCACCTGTAAGAGCTGTAACACTCCCTGGGAAGGTCTGTGGCTTTAGTCCTGAAGTCAGGCAGACCACGAACTCACCGGGAGGAAGAAATGGTGGACACATCTGAACCTCTGAAGGTTCACCTCACCGCGAGGGTGCACGGCTTCCTCCTCGAAGTCAGCGAGGTCAGGAACCCACCGGCAAGAACCGATTCTGGACACACCACTGGACTTTATCTTATTCAGCATGCTGGGGCAGCGAGAGAAGAGGTACTAAATATTTATATTTTTAAGAATGCCTGAGTGCTGTTAATGCCGAAAGTGGGAACCACACGTTGAGAACCACTTTTCTAATCAAAAACAACTGAATGCGAAAGGACACAGATTTGCCAGTACAAGTCGACAAGGTGATTAGGCCTGCTGGCAGCTTTCTCCTTACTGAGCATGGAAGGAGCCCAGCAGACCTGGTCACTCGGGTGCAATGTGCATTCCCGTTGTTAGGTGACACAGAGTGCCGGTTAGCCATGGCCAGCTTTTTCAGTCACAGAATTAGGATTCCCTGTTTTTAGTGGTACACACCACCAAACGCTGTATGGACTATTTCCCAGAATGCCTTGCAGTTTGGTGAGTTCATTGACTAAATCCCAACCAATGGGATGAGTCATGCCCACAGAGAAAAGGAAGGTGAGCCCATGTTGGTCACTTTGCTCCTCTCTGGTGGTTGGAATATGGGCATTGCAGAAAGCCGCCTTAAGGATGGCGTATAGGAAGCTAGATGGAACCGTGTTGACACTGAACAGACACCATAGCAGCCCAGGGTGACCTACCTCTGCACCAAAGCATGAAACACAAAACTAAACTGCTCTCTTGTCTAGCTTGTGGAATTGTGGATCTGTGTTAATATGTAGCCTAATCCAATTTAGTCTGTCTACACAATAGAAAGCAAGCAGCAGAAAACCTGAAAATACAAAGGACCAAATTCGAGCTTGGTTTTTGTGCTTCTTGCCTTGTTTACATGAATAACCAGGAAAAGCAAACAATTTTTACTCTGGTATTTAATGAAAAGAGAGATTAAAAAGGATTATCAAAGTAACCATTTTGGTTTTATCTACTGGGTCTATGTGAGATTAATTTTTCTCTGGGGGATGAGGTCAGGATGCCATTTCCTTTTGATTCCCAGTGAGGAATCGATTGATCCAGTGTCATCTGTTGATTGTCAACATACAGTGGCAGCACTGCCCTGCTGTCGGTTGGCATTATCCATAGGCTTGCTTCCAAACTTTCCATTGTGTTACTTTTGTCTGTGTTCCTCTCTCTGTATTGATACACACAGGTTTAATATTTTTTAACTTTTTATTTTGAAATTATAGATTAGGAAGAAGTTGCAAAAATAATACGGAAATGCCCGGGAATCCTTTATACCATTTCCCCAGGGCAAGTCTTAACTGCAGTGCAACATTGAAAGCAACGCATAGACAGGGACACAGTCCACAGATCTTACTTGTATTTCGCTAGCTTTGTATCCACTTGTGTGTGTATAACTCCACGTGAATTTAATCCCATGCATACAGTTGTATAACCATCACAATGGTCACGTCACAGAGTCAGGGCATGTCTACGGGGTTTCCTCATTCTCATCCTTTGTAACCATACCCTTCCTTCCATCCTCCACCTTTCCTCTCCATCTCCATGGTGACATGTCTCTCCTTTCATTTAAGTGATCTTTGATTTCTCTGACCACAAATTTGCAAGTTTCAACGTAAAGATCCTGTTTGTTAGATTTATACTTGAGTACATACTTTTCTTTGGAGCGACTTTAAATGGTAATATGTTATTAATCTCAGTTTCCATATATTATTAGCATATAAAAATGCAATTAAGCTTTTTGTTGCTCTTAAATTCTACAACCTTGTTAAGCTTACTTATTTGAAGAGGTTCATTGTTTATGTGTTTGTTTTAGTAGTTTGCTTGGGATTTTTCTACAGACCCTCATGTCATTTGTAAATAGGGACAGTTTAATTTTTTCCTTTCCAATCTGCATGAAGTGTTTTTTTCTTGACTGACTTCACTGCGCACAATGTTCAGTACTATGTTGAATAAGAGTGATGATAGCAGACATCTTGTTTTGTTTTTGATCTTAGGAGGAAACCATTCAGTCTTGTCACATTGAGTGTTAACTGTAGACTTTTTGTAGTGTCTTTATGAAGTTGAGGTCATTCTCTTCCATTACTACTTTGCTGATGGATTTTTGTCATGACTGGGTGTTGCGTTACATTTTTCTGCATCAATTGATTTTATTTCAAGATTACTTGATACTACTTTTCTTCTTTAGGCTGTTGGTATAGCAGACTACACTGATTAATTTTAAATATTGAACTCACTTTTCATCCTGGAATAGACTCCATTTGGTCATGGAGTATAATTCTTTATATTGCTGCCTAGTTTTGGTATTATGCAAATACTGGTCTTGTAATGTGATTGGAAAGTAGTCCCTTCCCTTCTACTTTCTTGAAAAGACTATGGACAACTGGTGTTCAGTATCCATTAAATATTGGGCAGAATTTGCCAGTGAAGTCATCTGGGCCTGGTGATTCCTTTTTAAGAACCTTTTAATTACAAATTTATAGGGTTTTTCAAATTTCTATTTCATGTTTGATTTTGGGTAGTTTTTGCCTTTCAAGGAACTGACTCACTTCCTTAAAGTTGTTGAATTTATGAATGAAGGTCGTTCACGGTATTCCTGTATTATCTGGATGGCTGCAGGATCTGTAGAGATTACTCTGTTTTAATTCCTGATACTTGTGATTTGTGTCTTCTTTTTATCTTTGTCAATCTTGCTAAAAGTTTATCAATGTTATTGATCTGTTTTGGAGACTAGATTTCGTTTTTGTTTTTTTGATTTCCTCTTTTTTTTTTTTTTTAATTGAGGCAGAGTCTTCCTCTGCCTCCCAGGCTGGAGTGCAGTGGCGCGATCTGGGCTCACTGCAAGCTCCGCCTCCCAGGTTCACGCCATTCTCCTGCCTCAGCCTCCGAGTAGCTGGGACTACAGGCGCTGTCACCACGCCCAGCTAATTTGTGTGTGTGTGTGGGTATTTTAGTGGAGACGGGGTTTCACCGTGTTAGCCAGGATGGTCTTGATCTCCTGACCTCGTGATCCACCCATCTTGGCCTCCCAAAGTGCTGGGATTACAGGCGTGAGCCACCGCACATGCCCATCTTTCTGCTTTTATACCATCTCTCTATTTTTTATTTTATTGATATTTGCTCTGATATCATTTATTTTCTTCTGCTTGCTTTGAATTTATTTTGCTCTTCTTTTTCTAATTTCTCAAAGTTGGAATTTGGACCATTGATTTGAAATCTTTTCTCTTTTCTAATGTAGCCTTCTAGTGCTACATATTTCCCTCTCAGCACTGCTTTAGCTGCATCTACACATTTTAGTATATGGCATTTTTACTTTCACTCAGTTAAAATACCGTCTTTAAAACAAGCAAAAAACCATATAGTATTAATAAGTTGCTCCTGGACATATAGCTTTCCATTTTTGAACATGTGCTCTGACCTTACGGGGATTGTTTCCTCATCTGTGAACAAAGACTATCTGATGTTATGATAGGCTCATGCCTTATTCCCACACAGCTAGGCCTGGAAGAAGGATGCCACTAAAATAAAAGATGGTCCTACATCAATCAGTAACAGTGATGGATGACCTTCATCAGGGTAGATATTGACATTCTACTCCACATCAGTCACTGTGACAGGTGGCCTTCATTGGGGTAGACATTATTAGCTTTGCTGATGAGGATGGGGTTAGAGGATGCCTTGTCTTTTTCCACTCAACTTTGAAAGTAAAAACTAGGTATTTTCTGGGAATCAGGACAATGGCTAGCATCTACATAGAAAATGCTTAGTCAACGTTGAGTGAAGGAGTATTATTACATGTAGTAGTTAATCCGTGGTTAGCTGAGCATGTGAGGCCAACCTAAAGTAGGATGGAAACAGTTGGGAAATATAGATTGTTATGGGATGTCCCCCAAGAGCATGGCAAGCAAAGGTCAAAAGTTAGCGGTCTGTTATTGACAGCAGTTAAATTCCTGACAGCAGGAGGTACAGTGATATGCATCGTTCAGGTTTGCAGGTTTGCAGTGGAATCATTGCTCTGCTCTGTGCAGGTCTACCCTGGTTATCCCTGCAGCCTCGCCATGGCTCCAGGCCTGCTAGGAAGAGGCCTCATCTGGCCAACACTGATGTGCATGTACTGGCTCCATAGTGCAAAATGACAACTGAGAAGCCAGGTGCACCTTTCTTCTAGAGAGAGGATTTAAACTGATCAATGATCAATGATGTGTTACTACCTCATGAGCCAAACAGGATAACATATTCCTTAGTCTAAACAGACATGAGTCCTCTCACAGCAACTGGAACTATTGGTTACTTCCCATCCTCCTCCCTCTCCTGAAAGAAAATCATTCTAGCTGCAGACTCACTCCTCACTGCGCCCACCCCTTGTCCCTGCCCAACACCCCAGTCATGGGTCAGGTGATACCAACTAGAGGTGGTGGGAAGGGCACTTTCCCATAGGCAGGTGGCAAAGGAAATCGCTCATGCCAGAAGATGCCTGGACCACTAGACAGAAAATGCCTCATAGGTATTTTCTAACAGTCCTTACAGGAAATAACGTGACCATAAGGGAGGGATTCTCCCCCTTCCAATCATATTATAAATGCATGAGTATGGGGTTATTCCCCTCACTAAAGAGTGTGTGTCATTCACATTGTATTGCATTCACATTGTATTGGCCGAGCCCCAACTTCTGACATGAGCAAGGGCTCACAGCATGTTGGGATTTAACGAAAGGGCTAATTCCTATACTATTGCTCAAGCAGACAAGCAATAGACACCCACTGGGATGTCCTTGAGAACACTGAGTTCAAGTCTGAGATCTTGAACATACTGGAAGTCCAGGATGAAAATGTCTTCGGGGTTGGTTTCTCCTGGGTCCTTCTTCCTTGCCTTGCAGTCCTCCTTTCCACGTCGTCCTAGGGCTTTCCTCTGTGAGTACATTCCTGGTCTCTCTCTTCCTAGGAGGACACCAGTCATACTGAATTGGGACTCCACACTTACACCCATTTAACCTCAGTTACCTTTTTAAAGGCTCTAGCTCCAACTACCTAAATGCTTTTCCACTGGGGGCCAGGGTTTTAACCTGTGAACTCGGGGGGACCACGATTCAATGCAGAACACATATATCCACACATACACGCACATACATGTAGCACACAGAACACATATCCACACGTACACACACATACGTGTAGCACACAACATATCCACATGTGCATGCACATATATGTAACACATAACACATACATGCACATACATGTAGCACACAGAACACATCCACACATACACCTGCATGTAGCACACAGAACACATCCAGACGTACACATGTAGCACACAGAACACATCCACACGTACACACACATACATGTAGCACACAGAACACATACATCCACACATACATGCACATACATGTAGCACACTCATACACACATCTATGCTGCAGGGAATGTACAATAATTTGAAAACAGTTTAGCAATATCTTAAAAAGTTAGACATATACTATATCTGTTTCCATAACCTGGTCATTCTATTGCTAGGTATTTACTCAAGAGAAACAGAAATATATCCACACTGTCTCAGTCCATTTTGCATTGCTGTAACTGAATACCACAAAGTGAGTAATTTATTAGGATAAGAGGTTTATTTTGGCTCACAGTTCTGCAGGATGGGAAGTGCAAGATTGGGTGGGCCCGTCCGCTCAGCTCCTGGTGAGGGGCCCTGTGGTGCATCATGATGTGGCAGGAGGCATCACAGGGCAAGAGGACTGAGGGTGTCACTCAGATCTCTCTCTCTCCTCCTATAAGGCTGTCAATAATGTCCCACCTTCATGGCCCTACCTAACCTGATTGTCTCCCAAACTTTCCCCTCTCACATACTGGTATCAGATTCCCCACCGTCTACATTTCATTTTAACAAAATTTAAACACTCTGAGGATCCCAGAATCAACTAACAAAAAGCACAGGTAAGTGGTTAAAGTATTAAGTATCGCACAATGAAGATTAGGTTTTAACATGACTTGATGGGGGGACAAACATTCAAACCATAGTGAACACAGATATGCATTCCATCGCATCCTCCTTTGTAATAGTCGTCTGAAACAAGATAAAAATCCAAATGTCCATAAAGAGTGAATGAGTAAGCAAATTGCGATCTATCCATTCACTAGAATACTACTTAGGGGAGAGAGAAAGAACAGGGGTGGGAGACAGGGAGGGACTTAGCAATCGGGGGATAAGGAAGGCAGAACAAACAAGCTTCACATGAATGTATATAATATACATATGTTTATATATTGTTATATATATGCATTTATTTTTTGTTCAGCCTAGTTATTTTGAGATTCATCTATGGTTTTATATATGCATTTTATATGTTTATATATAGATTCATCTATGAAAAAGCTGTATAAATATAGATTTATCTACATGTATATGTTTTTATGTAGATACATATATAAACATTAGATGGATCTCAGAATCACTAGGCTGAGCAAAAAATGAATGCATACCTTATCATTTTATTAATATAAAATTTTGGTGACAAAATTAGACCAGTGGTTGGTTGCCCGAGGACACAAGGAAGCTTTGGGGGCTGACAGACATGTTTGCTGTCTTGACAATGGTGACATTTCACAGGTGTATACACATGTCACAATTGACCAAACGGTATACTTTGCATACATGAGTTTATTATACAGCAATAGTACCTCAATACAACTGTACAAGAAGTACACTTGTTCACCATATCGCCTCTGACAAGCAACCTGTACGTACCATATTTACTTCCCAAAGAAAGGAGCATGCGAATTCTGAGCCTGAGTCCCTCCAAAGCCTCTGGGAAGCTCCTGTGTGAGTTGGTGAACGTGATGAGCAGGGTGGAGCTGTAAGCCACATTTCACCTGCTGTCTTCAGCAGTTGGCATGCATTCTAATGACACTTGGCACTGCGCGGCTAACTTTCTGGTTACTGACTGGCGTTAATACTTGAAATACTGGCGTGTGCTTTTTGTTAGTTGATTCTGGGAACTTCAGAAAGTTTTTATTTTGTTTTAAATTTTGCTTCTTTAAAGAATTTTCTGATTTCAAATCCATTCATTAAGAAATGTGTGATTTGCAGCCAGCCGCGGTGGCTCAGGCCTGTAATCCCAGCCCTTCGGGAGGTAAGAGGATCACTCAATCCCAGGAGGCAGAGGCTCCAGTGAACCATGACTGTGCCACCGCATTTCAACCTGGGTGACTGAGATCCTGCACCTCTCCACAAGAAAATTATGTAATTTGCACTTTTAATACATCATGTTATACGTGACACTACAGAAAACTGAGGAGGAAAAGTGAACAATATTATTTTAATGAGTAACATTAAAAATATAATTATATCACAGGAGAAAATTTTGTTTTTTAATCAGCAACAGCTGCACTTCACTGTAATGAGAGTTTAATACTCTTTCTTTACTACCTTCATCTAATAAAATAATTTGTGAAAACTGGATAGAAATTAACGTATAATCAGTGTTTCCAAAGGACAATTATCACATTCCTCAACTATAAATTCAAGTTGCATTAGTCCCAAACAAACATGGTTTATGTTTGTGTGGTATTCTTTTGTAATTTACACAGATCTGTAAGTGGAAATGACAAAAATATTTATTTATAAAATGCTTACTCTCCTGCTTTAAACCCGTAGAATCTTTTATTTATTTTTGTTTTTCATCAAAAAGGTAATGTGTTGTTTAGAGAAAATATTGGGGGGAAAAAGTGACAAGAAGAAAATCGCCTTCTATCTACACACCCACTTTTTAAAAATCCAAGAGATGACCTCTGTCTGTGCAACCGATACTGCTTGTAAAATCTATGGAGATGCATTTGTATCTATTGCAAGATCTGCACTACAGTGAATTCACCCTCCCTTTCCACTTAATGCTATGTGGACATTTGCCTATGTCATTAAATGAACTTATTCAGCATGATTGCATAGTATTTAATTCCATGAATCAAGCAGTTACTGAAACTCGGTAGGGATGCAAGAATGTGTGCTGGTCGGTGAAAGCATCTGCTGTATCTGCCGTACTGACCTCTATGCTTAGACCAGGTCGTGTATTCTATTTTTCTATGGTAAATAAAGAGACTGTGAATAGCCTAGAACATCAGTCTTTGCAAATATCCGAGGGAATTTTCTCAGAATCAGTTCTTGGATTTGAATTGCTCAGTCAGAGATCATGTGGTTTTCATGACTAAGTAGAGGTTACCAAAATGCCACATGGCCTTTTCCTTCTGCACACCTGGCGGCCTTGTGTCTGTGTGCCTCTTTCCTGCACCCAAGGCAGGTATAGGCAATCTGGTTCGGGATAGCAGTGGCCATCTATACTTGCTTACATTTCTTTCAGTATATGTGAGAAACCCACAGGATCCTAACGGTGATGTCCCCACTCCATCTCTATCACCTTTTATCTCCTTAACCTGTTCTATATTTTTATATTTATTTATTTTCTTTTTCCTTTTTTTTCTTTCTTTTTTTTTTTTTTTTTTGAGACTGCATCTGCTGGCTCAAGCGATTCTCCTGTCTCAGTCTCCCGAGTAGCTGGGATTACAGGTGTGCACCACCATGCCTGGCTAATTTTTTGTATTTTTAGTAGAGATGGGGTTTCACCATGTTGGCCAGGATGGTCTCAAACTCCTGACCTCAGGTGATCCTCCCACCTCAGCCTCCCAAACTGTTGGGATTACAGACATGAGCCACCGCGCTGCCTGGCCCGTTTTATATTTCTTAGCCCTTATGAGCACCTAAAATACTATATCTCCATGTATTTTTGTAATGGTCTATCCACCTCTGCCCCCCACTTCAAAGAGCAGAAACTTTTTTCCCTATTGTTTCCACCTTGTCTATAATGATGTCTGGAGCACAGTAGGAGTGCAATTAATATTTAATAAATAGCTAACAAATGACGTGTGCATGCACAAACACACGTGTTATGAGCACAGCTGTGTGAGTCCACGGTCTCCTTTCATCCTCTTAGAAATCCTAATCAGTGCCCCACAAACCACATCCTCGCAGACGCTGAGCCTGCCCAGGAGTGCGGGGTAGGCCACGTCGCTCTGACCTGACCGAGAGACAGAAGAGAAGAGAAGAGAAGAGGGAACCAGTGTGAAGAACCAACCTGGGGGCAGGTCAGAGATGGGTGCCCAGGGAGGAGAAAGAGGGGCACAGCTGACTTCCTGGGCGGCTTCAACCTCTCATTCACATTTTCCCCTCCACCTCCGCCTATCCTTGGTGAGTAGATAGTCCCCTCCCTCATTAGTCCAGAAATCGTGTCACAGTGACTCTACGTTAGTCCAGTCTTATCAATATTTTGGATGCAATAGAATCCCGAGGTGCTTGTTCACAGTGAATTCTGAGAGGCTTGGTCTAGAAGGGATATCTCAGGTGCAGAATATGGCAAATTGCATGTTTATAACCAAAGCCAGGACATAGCCTCACATGACTCCCTTCTGCGTGCACCACCACCACCTCCTCATGATGCCGCCTCTTCAACGCATGCCTCTTCCCAGCAGCCCTGCCATCAGCTCCTATGTCCCAGTGGGATCCTGTGTTCATTTCCTGGGGCTGCTGTAACTAAGTGTCATGAACCACATGACTTGGATGATCTCTGGGGATGTTGCAGCTGGAGCCACAGGCAGAGGTGGCCAAAGGCTTTCTGGAGGGCTCTGGCTGCCTCGGCATGGGTCATGCTTTATTTTATTTTATTTTATTTTAATTTATTTATTATTATTATACTTTAAGTTTTAGGGTACATGTGCATAACGTGCAGGTTTGTTACATATGTATACTTGTGCCGTGTTGGTGTGCTGCACCCATCAACTCGTCATTTACATCAGGTATAACTCCCAATGCAATCCCTCCCCCCTCCCCCCTCCCCATGATAGGCCCCGGTGTGTGATGTTCCCCTTCCCGAGTCCAAGTGATCTCATTGTTCAGTTCCCACCTATGAGTGAGAACATGCGGTGTTTGGTTTTCTGTTCTTGTGATAGTTTGCTGAGAATGATGGTTTCCAGCTGCATCCATGTCCCTACAAAGGACACAAACTCATCCTTTTTTATGGCTGCATAGTATTCCATGGTGTATATGTGCCACATTTTCTTAATCCAATCTGTCACTGATGGACATTTGGGTTGATTCCAAGTCTTTGCTATTGTGAATAGAGCTGCAATAAACATACGTGTACATGTGTCTTTATAGCAGCATGATTTATAATCCTTTGGGTATATACCCAGTAATGGGATGGCTGGGTCATATGGTACATCTAGTTCTAGGTCCTTGAGGAATCGCCATACTGTTTTCCATAATGGTTGAACTAGTTTACAATCCCACCAACAGTGTAAAAGTGTTCCTATTTCTCCACATCCTCTCCAGCACCTGTTGTTTCCTGACTTTTGAATGATCACCATTCTAACTGGTGTGAGATGGTATCTCATTGTGGTTTTGATTTGCATTTCTCTGATGGCCAGTGATGATGAGCATTTTTTCATGTGTCTGTTGGCTGTATGAATGTCTTCTTTTGAGAAATATCTGTTCATATCCTTTGCCCACTTTTTGATGGGGTTGTTTGTTTTTTTCTTGTAAATTTGTTTGAGTTCTTTGTAGGTTCTGGATATTAGCCCTTTGTCAGATGAGTAGATTGCAAAAATTTTCTCCCATTCTGTAGGTTGCCTGTTCACTCTGATGGTAGTTTCTTTTGCTGTGCAGAAGCTCTTTAGTTTAATGAGATCCCATTTGTCAATTTTTGCTTTTGCTGCTGTTGCTTTTGGTGTTTTAGACATGAAGTCTTTGCCCATGCCTATGTCCTGAATGGTACTACCTAGGTTTTCCTCTAGGATTTTTATGGTATTAGGTCTAACATTTAAGTCTCTAATCCATCTTGAATTAATTTTCGTATAAGGAGTAAGGAAAGGATCCAGTTTCAGCTTTCTACTTATGGCTAGCCAATTATCCCAGCACCATTTATTAAATAGGGAATCCTTTCCCCATTTCTTGTTTCTCTCAGGTTTGTCAAAGATCAGATGGCTGTAGATGTGTATTATTTCTGAGGACTCTGTTCTGTTCCATTGGTCTATATCTCTGTTTTGGTACCAGTACCATGCTGTTTTGGTTACTGTAGCCTTGTAGTATAGTTTGAAGTCAGGTAGCGTGATGCCTCCAGTTTTGTTCTTTTGACTTAGGATTGTCTTGGAGATGTGGGCTCTTTTTTGGTTCCATATGAACTTTAAAGCAGTTTTTTCCAATTCTGTGAAGAAGCTCATTGGTAGCTTGATGGGAATGGCATTGAATCTATAAATTACCTTGGGCAGTATGGCCATTTTCACGATATTGATTCTTCCTATCCATGAGCATGGTATGTTCTTCCATTTGTTTGTGTCCTCTTTTATTTCACTGAGCAGTGGTTTGTAGTTCTCCTTGAAGAGGTCCTTTACATCCCTTGGAAGTTGGATTCCTAGGTATTTTATTCTCTTTGAAGCAATTGTGAATGGAAGTTCATTCCTGATTTGGCTCTCTGTTTGTCTGTTACTGGTGTGTAAGAATGCTTGTGATTTTTGCACATTAATTTTGTATCCTGAGACTTTGCTGAAGTTGCTTATCAGCTTAAGGAGATTTTGGGCTGAGACAATGGGGTTTTCTAAATAAACAATCATGTTATCTGCAAACAGGGACAATTTGACTTCTTCTTTTCCTAACTGAATCCCCTTGATTTCTTTCTCTTGCCTGATTGCCCTAGCCAGAACTTCCAACACTATGTTGAATAGGAGTGGTGAGAGAGGGCATCCCTGTCTTGTGCCAGTTTTCAAAGGGAATTTTTCCAGTTTTTGCCCATTCAGTATATTGGCTGTGGGTTTGTCATAAATAGCTCTTATTATTTTGAGGTACATTCCATCAATACCGAATTTATTGAGCGTTTTTAGCATGAAGGGCTGTTGAATTTTGTCAAAAGCCTTTTCTGCATCTATTGAGATAATCATGTGGTTCTTGTCTTTGGTTCTGTTTATATGCTGGATTACGTTTATTGATTTGCGAATGTTGAACCAGCCTTGCATCCCAGGGATGAAGCCCACTTGATCATGGTGGATAAGCTTTTTGATGTGTTGCTGAATCCGGTTTGCCAGTATTTTATTGAGGATTTTTGCATCGATGTTCATCAGGGATATTGGTCTAAAATTCTCTTTTTGTTGTGTCTCTGCCAGGCTTGGGTATCAGGATGATGTTGGCCTCATAAAATGAGTTAGGGAGGATTCTCTCTTTTTCTATTGATTGGAATAGTTTCAGAAGGAATGGTACCAACTCCTCCTTGTACCTCCGGTAGAATTCAGCTGTGAATCCATCTGGTCCTGGACTTTTTTTGGTAGGCTATTAATTATTGCCTCAATTTCAGAGCCTGCTATTGGTCTATTCAGGGATTCAACTTCTTCCTGGTTTAGTCTTGGAAGAGTGTAAGTGTCCAGGAAATTATCCATTTCTTCTAGATTTTCCAGTTTATTTGCGTAGAGGTGTTTATAGTATTCTCTGATGGTAGTTTGTATTTCTGTGGGGTCAGTGGTGATATCCCCTTTATCATTTTTAATTGCGTCGATTTGATTCTTCTCTCTTTTCTTCTTTATTAGTCTTGCTAGTGGTCTGTCAATTTTGTTGATCTTTTCAAAAAACCAACTCCTGGATTCATTGATTTTTTGGAGGGTTTTTTGTGTGTCTATCTCCTTCAGTTCTGCTCTGATCTTAGTTATTTCTTGCCTGCTGCTAGCTTTCGAATGTGTTTGCTCTTGCTTCTCTAGTTCTTTTAATTGCGATGTTAGAGTGTCAATTTTAGATCTTTCCTGCTTTCTCTTGTGGGCATTTAGTGCTATAAATTTCCCTCTACACACTGCTTTAAATGTGTCCCAGAGATTCTGGTATGTTGTATCTTTGTTCTCATTGGTTTCAAAGAACATCTTTATTTCTGCCTTCATTTCGTTATGTACCCAGTAGTCATTCAGGAGCAGGTTGTTCAGTTTCCATGTAGTTGAGCGGTTTTGATTGAGTTTCTTAGTCCTGAGTTCTAGTTTGATTGCACTGTGGTCTGAGAGACAGTTTGTTATAATTTCTGTTCTTGTACATTTGCTGAGGAGTGCTTTACTTCCAATTACATGGTCAATTTTGGAGTAAGTACGATGTGGTGCTGAGAAGAATGTATATTCTGTTGATTTGGGGTGGAGAGTTCTATAGATGTCTATTAGGTCTGCTTGCTGCAGAGATGAGTTCAATTCCTGGATATCCTTGTTAACTTTCTGTCTCGTTGATCTGTCTAATGTTGACAGTGGAGTGTTGAAGTCTCCCATTATTGTATGGGAGTCTAAGTCTCTGTAAGTCTCTAAGGACTTGCTTTATGAATCTGGGTGCTCCTGTATTGGGTGCATATATATTTAGGATAGTTAGCTCTTCCTGTTGAATTGATCCCTTTACCATTATGTAATGGCCTTCTTTGTCTCTTTTGATCTTTGATGGTTTAAAGTCTGTTTTATCAGAGACTAGTATTGCAACCCCCGCTTTTTTTTGTTCTCCATTTGCTTGGTAAATCTTCCTCCATCCCTTTATTTTGAGCCTATGTATGTCTCTACGTGTGAGATGGGTCTCCTGAATACAGCAGACTGATGGTTCTTGACTCTTTATCCAGCTTGCCAGTCTGTGTCTTTTAATTGGAGCATTTAGTCCATTTACATTTAAGGTTAAGATTGTTATGTGTGAACTTGATCCTGCCATTATGATATTAACTGGTTATTTTGCTCGTTAGTTGATGCAGTTTCTTCCTAGCCTTGATAGTCTTTACATTTTGGCATGTTTTTGCAATGGCTGGTACCGGTTGTTCCTTTCCATGTTTAGTGCTTCCTTCAGGGTCTCTTGTAAGGCAGGCCTAGTGGTGACAAAATCTCTAAGCATTTGCTTATCTGTAAAGGATTTTATTTCTCCTTCACTTATGAAACTTAGTTTGGCTGGATATAGAATTCTGGGTTTAAAATTCTTTTCTTTAAGAATGTTGAATATTGGCCCCCACTCTCTTCTGGCTTGAAGAGTTTCTGCTGAGAGATCTGCTGTTAGTCTGATGGGCTTCCCTTTGTGGGTAACCCGACCTTTCTCTCTGGCTGCCCTTAAGATTTTTTCCTTCATTTCAACTTTGGTGAATCTGGCAATTATGTGTCTTGGAGTTGCTCTTCTCGAGGAGTATCTTTGTGGCGTTCTCTGTATTTCCTGGATTTGAATGTTGGCCTGCCCTACTAGGTTGGGGAAGTTCTCCTGGATGATATCCTGAAGAGTGTTTTCCAACTTGGTTCCATTTTCCCCCTCACTTTCAGGCACCCCAATCAGACGTAGATTTGGTCTTTTTACATAATCCCATACTTCTTGCAGGCTTTGTTCATTTCTTTTTCTTCTTTTTTCTTTTGGTTTCTCTTCTCGCTTCATTTCATTCATTTGATCCTCAATCGCTGACATTCTTTCTTCCAGTTGATTGAGTCGGTTACTGAAGCTTGTGCATTTGTCACGTATTTCTCGTGTCATGGTTTTCGTCTCTTTCATTTCGTTTATGACCTTCTCTGCATTAATTACTCTAGCCATCAATTTTTCCACTTTTTTTCCAAGATTTTTAGTTTCTTTGCGCTGGGTACGTAATTCCTCCTTTAGCTCTGAGAAAGTTGATGGACTGAAGCCTTCTTCTCTCATCTCGTCGAAGTCATTCTCCGTCCAGCTTTGATCCGTTGCTGGCGATGAGCTGCGCTCCTTTGCCGGGGGAGATGCGCTCTTATTTTTTTGAATTTCCAGCTTTTCTGCCCTGCTTTTTCCCCATCTTTGTGGTTTTATCTGCCTCTGGTCTTTGATGATGGTGATGTACTGATGGGGTTTTGGTGTAGGTGTCCTTCCTGTTTGATAGTTTTCCTTCTAACAGTCAGGACCCTCAGCTGTAGGACTGTTGGGAATTGCTTGAGGTCCACTCCACACCCTGTTTGCCTGGGTATCAGCAGCAGAGGCTGCAGAAGATAGAATATTTCTGAACAGCGAGTGTACCTGTCTGATTCTTGCTTTGGAAGCTTCCTCTCAGGGGTGTACTCCACCCTGTGAGGTGTGGGGTGTCAGACTGCCCCTAGTGGGGGATGTCTCCCAGTTAGGCTACTCCGGGGTCAGGGACCCACTTGAGCAGGGAGTCTGTCCCTTCTCAGATCTCAACCTCCGTGTTGGGAGATCCACTGCTCTCTTCAAAGCTGTCAGACAGAGTCGTTTGCGTCTGCAGACTTTCTGCTGCGTTTGTTATTGTTTACTGTGCCCTGTCCCCAGAGGTGGAGTCTACAGAGACAGGCAGGTTTCCTTGAGCTGCTGTGAGTTCCACCCAGTTCGAGCTTCCCAGCAGCTTTGTTTACCTACTTAAGCCTCAGCAATGGCGGGCGCCCCTCCCCCAGCCTCGCTGCTGCCTTGCCGGTAGATCACAGACTGCTGTGCTAGCAATGAGGGAGGCTCCGTGGGTGTGGGACCCTCCCGGCCAGGTGTGGGATATGATCTCCTGGTGTGCTTGTTTGCTTAAAGCACAGTATTGGGGTGGGAGTTACCCGATTTTCCAGGTGTTGTGTGTCTCAGTTCCCCTGGCTAGGAAAAGGGATTCCCTTCCCCCTTGTGCTTCCCAGGTGAGGCAATGCCTTGCCCTGCTTCAGTTCTCGCTGGTCGGGCTGCAGCAGCTGACCAGCACCGATCGTCTGGCACTCCCCAGTGAGATGAACCCAGTACCTCAGCTGAAAATGCAGAAATCACCGGTCTTCTGTGTCGCTCGCGCTGGGAGTTGGAGACTGGAGCTGTTCCTATTCGGCCATCTTGCTCCGCCCCTGGGGTCATGCTTTAAATGTGCAGGTGTCTGTCTGTCAGGGCTGCTGTAACAAGATACGGCAGACTGGGGGACTCACACAGCCGACTTTTATTGTCTCACAATTCTGGAGGCTGGAAGGCTGAGATCAGGTGTCGGTCAGGGTGATTCCTACAGGGGCTGTGAGGGAGAGTCAGTCCCAGGCCTCTCCTTTTTGCCCCCGACTTGTAGGTGAGGCCCTCCCGGTGTCCTTACATCATCTTCCCTCTGTGCACATCGGTCTCTGTGTCCAAACTTCCTCTTGGTGTTTAAGGACCCAGTCCTGTTGGATGCGGGGCCACTCTAATGAGTTCATTTTAACCTGATCGCCCTTTTTAGGACCCTGTCTCCACATACAGTCACACTGTGAGGTCCTGGGGGTTAGAACTTCAACATTTCTTTTTTGAAGGGACACAGCTCATCCTCAGCAGGCCGCCGACGCCTGCTGAAGCTAAACCCTGCAGCATCCGCTCAGCAGTCTAAAGGCAACTAGCAGAGACCCAGGCATTTGCAAGTTGGAAAGCTTGTGATGTGAGTTATGTTGTGGCAAATCATTAGGGCGAAGCTCACTGGCATGAGATGTTAGAAGGCCCACCATGTGCAACCAAGCTTCTAACTCTAGGGAAATGGATGGGAAAATGAGGCATGTGGCAGTGTCTCAGCCACACCTCTCTGCTCTGCAAAGTCTGAAGAGAGAATTTAACTCAGGCTGGAGCAGAGCAGGAAGTGGTACAGTCTCCTTGAGGATGAGAGCCTCCCTACAGCTGCCTCTACATCGACTGAGAGTCCAGGAATTAGGGCCTCACAGGGCAGCAATAGTTACTGCTTTTGTCACTTACACTAAAGCTGTTACAGAAGTGGTAACTTTAACCTGGGAAAAAAACCATGATTCCGACCAGTGAGAATGGGGCCAGCTACAGAGAGCCACAGGAAAGCTGGAGAAGGTTCTATCTCCAGGCCCATGTGCCATGCTAAGCATTGGAATTCCATTCCACTACAACGTAGTCGGGAAACTGCAGCCTAATCCCCCTGCTGCCTCTTTCTTTGTATTGAACAGGAGATAAGATTGTTTTCATGCATGCAGTTTTAAACAATTGAAACAATCACTCTCATCAAAGTGATTGCCATGGAGTGAGATGAGGACACTGAAGGCACAGGGGCAGGAGTGTAAGGCACAGAGATTTCAGGCTTAAAAACTGCCCAGATGCAAGTCCTATAAGGTTACATCAGCTCAGCTCATTAAGTTCCAATATATCCTTACATCTTCCCAAAAATACTCAAAAGGACAATGAAGGCGCATCAAATCATCCAGCACTCAGGCTAACAGCTTGACTAAGAGACAAAGAACACCAAGAAATGAATTCATCTGCAGACAGTGAAATCAGTATTGTAAACAATCACAGCCTACCACGAAGGCTACACTAGGGCAGTGTCCTGCAGGCACCACCAAAGGGGGGAGGTAGTGGGGCTCCAGTAGGAGTAGAACCAGATGACATCAATGAGACCCACATCCAAACGGAGAGTGTCCTCCCCAGTTCAATATCCTTACTTTAATCACATCTGCAAAGTCTCCTTTGCTGTTTGAGACAACGTATTCACAGGCCCTGGCACGAGGGCATGGACATCTTTGGGGACGAAGCTATGCCAGTCTGCAGTCTGGCTTCCAAAGGTGTCTGTCTCTCACACATGCAAAAGCCATTCACCTCCTCTCAAGGTCTCCAAAAATCTCAACTTATCATAGCAACTCCAAGTCCATTATCTCGTTAAATCTCACTGGCTTAAAAGTCCAAAATATCATCTAAATCAGGCAAGAGTGGGGCTCTGACAATCCATCCTGGAGCAAAATTCCCCTTCATCTGTGAGGCTGTGAATCTAAAGAAACAAGCGTTTTGTTTCCAAAATACAATTGTGGAACAGACACAGGGTAACAGTCATAGACATTTCCATTCAAGAA
Source organism: Chlorocebus sabaeus (assembly GCF_047675955.1). Lineage (NCBI taxonomy): Eukaryota > Metazoa > Chordata > Mammalia > Primates > Cercopithecidae > Chlorocebus > Chlorocebus sabaeus. The sequence continues at coordinate 1,002,138 of NC_132929.1, read as the reverse complement.
CAGAAGGAACGACTGGTCCCAAGCAGTTTTGAAATCAAGAAGGGAAAACTCCATTAGGTTTTGAGGCAAAAAAAAAAAAAAAAAAAACCTCTGTAGCTCTGAGCTCTACCTTCTAAATCATCATCTTTTTTTTTTTTTTTAATGAGATGCAGAGCTGAGTCATTTTATCAGCCTGTTTCCTGCCAGTAGAATTTTGGGGGCCCACCAGCCCTCTTTCATTTTTGCTCTTTCCATCCCTTTCAGTGCAAGCTGGCACTGTTCCTGCTGACATGAAATTCTCAGGAACCTCCTGGATCACACACGTACATCATGGGGATTCACTTATTAGACAAGAGGTTTGCCCACAGACCTTTCCAGGTAATCCGATCTCTACTTTTCATTTGCCGAGATGGCTGAGGAACAACATTGTTTTTTGTTTTTTGGGTTTTTTTTTGAGACGGAGTCTCGCTCTGTCGCCCAGGCTGGAGTACAGTGGCGGGATCTCGGCTCACTGCAAGCTCCGCCTCCCGGGTTCACGCCATTCTCCTGCCTCAGCCTCCCGAGTAGCTGGGACTACAGGCGCCTGCTACCTCACCTGGCTAGTTAGTAGAGATGGGGTTTCACTGTTTTAGCCAGGATGGTCTCGATCTCCTGACCTCGTGATCCGTCCGCCTTGGCCTCCCAAAGTGCTGGGATTACAGGCTTGAGCCACCGCGCCCGGCCCCTAAGGGCATTGTTAGAAAGAGGAAGAGGCTGTCTGGTTCCAGGACATCTGTGAGTCCCTTCCTTTATCTCATCAAAGAGCTTTTTGTGTGACCGAATACTCTGACCTTTTGGTCTTCCTAAGATATTTCCAGCAAGTTTAGAGCCATACCGTCAGCCTTTTCTCTAGAACATGCTTTTCTGACAATCTCTCAACTTTAGTGTTGTTTGCAACCTGGAGGGACTGAGAGTTTTCCAAACCATCAAGTCCTGGTTTCTTTTTATTTAACGGTTCTTCCCTCAATGTAACTTTGCTCTCTCCCACTCTGCAAGAAGAAACCAGACTGCACTTTCAACACTTGACTTGGAAATCACTTACAGGTTCTGCTTTCCACACCTGCAAGATCTGCTAAGCTTTCTGCCATTGAATCCCTTTTCCTCCATATCCAATACCACATTCCCTAATTTCTTCTGCATCCTCACCTGCAGTGTTTTTAATGTCCATTATTTCTACCAACAATCTGTTCATAGCGATTTAAATATTCTCTAAGCTGAACCTAGGTTTCTCTATTGTATCCCTCACTTTTTCTGTTTTCTCACAGGCAATGTCATTATCTTTTTTTTTTTTTTTTTTTTTTTTTTTGGACTAATAGTCTGCTCAAGGCAATTGAGACTTTTTGTCATCTCAGAATTCTTCCAATCTCTCCCTATTTCCAATTTCAAAGCCTCTTGCATATTTTTAGATGTTTATTACAGAAACATCTCACTTCCTGGTTCCAAAAATATCTGTTAGCCTTCTATTGCTACTATAATGAGCTGCCACAATTCATTACACTACCAGGCTCAAATCCCGGTGTTGGGAGACTATTTCTTTGTGGAGGCCCTGAGGAGGATGCCTGTCCTTGCCATTTGAATCGGTGGCAGAACTCAAGAATACGGTCTCCCTACTTCTCAGAACCAGCAACTGGAGCATCACAGCCTTCTCATGCTGCCATCTTTCTCTGCCTACGGCGAGAAAAAATCCTCTTGGTTCTCTGCCTTTAAGGACTCATGTGGTTGGTATTAAATTGTAGACCTCTTTGTCAGAGCATTATTCTGCCTACCACAATGGACATATGTAAAACTTAGCTATAAACTGGAGTGTAGCCATTTAGTGTTTTATAATTTACACTTCTATTAAAGGACATTTTAAAAAATAGATGACATTGGGGTTCTATTGTGTTTCTACTCTAGTGTACTCACAACATTTCTGGCACCAAAAATGTGGGTTGTGTCTTTTTCCAACACCAACAAATTATTTACCTCTCTGACAACAACTAGGTGTCCAACAATTTAATCAATTCCAGCACTACCTGGAGTTAGTGCAGACCTCACAGGTTAAGGGCTCAGTCCTTCAACACCACCCCCACTTCAGATGCCAGTTACAAGTCCTGGTCCTCCTATGCTTCTAACCAATCTGCTAAAAACTGTGGGGCTCACACAGCTCCTCCTATGGTTTGATAATTTGCTAGACTGACTCACAGAATCAGGAAAACACTGTATATGTCATTGCCAGTTAATTACAGAGGATACACATCAGGAACAGCCAAATGGAAGGGATGTGTAGCGTGAGGTCCTGGAAGGAGGGGTGCACAGAGCTTTCCTGGCCTCTGCAGGTTGGAAGAGACGCATAATTCAAGACACTGGGAAAGGAGGGTGCACAGAGCTTCCCTGGCCTCGGCAGCTGTGCCAATGTACATACCAACTGGAAGATCTCCAAACCCCATTTTTTAAGGGTTTTATGGAGGTTTCACTGGGTAGTCATAATTGATTAAATCAGTGGCCATTGGTAATTGGCTCAATCTCCCGCCCCTCCCCATTCCCAAGTTTAGGGGGCTGGGCTGAAAGCTCCAACCCTCTAATCACGCCTTGGTGTTGCTGGCAGGCAGCCTCCATCCTAGAGCTATCTAGGGTCCCAGTCAACATTTGCCTTACTCGCATGCAAAAAACAGTTACCCCTCTCCAGATTACAAGGGTTTTAGGAGCTATATGCCGGGAACCAAGGACAAAGACCCAATATATATATATTTTTAATTATATCCCAAGAGCGTTGAGAACTGATCTGATGGGCAACACCAAAAACAATGCAAGCCTAAACGCAGCAGAATACCGACACACAGAATGAGCAGTAGAGGGAGTTTTAGAATGCTGCTCAGCCATGCAGGGATCAACTCATTCTAAAGCCCGTTTTCTCAGCATTTTCCCTGAGTTAATAAATGTCTTTCTGAAATCCATCGAAGTTAAGTTTTCTATTACTTGCAGCCAAAGTCATCCTAAATGTAGCCCCTGATTAAGCAGAATGGCATTCTCAGTTCCTGTGACTTAACCCTGTGTCACAGGCTGTTACTACACTGGCTGTAAGGCAGCTTCAGACACCTCACACATGCATATACACTTTCATTTGATTTTGCACTTGATTATAACAGTCTCTTAAAATTCAAAAAGCAATGATGACTTTGCATGCAAAGTCTTAAAAAATTATAAAACTCATATACTTTGTCATAAAATTATAATGGATCTCTGAATTTACAGTACCTATTAGTTCTCAGTGAGAAAATAATCTGTATAAAATATTTATTTTATAAATGTTTCAGATAGAATTTTTTTCCTTTGAATATTATTATAAAATATAATAAAAATATTACTAAGCAAGAACAGCCATTTTAGCTGTGACACACACACACATATATATGAGACAACAAATCTCTAAATTTTAGTGTCATTTACAACCTGGATGGACTGAGAAAGATATATATATAACTTTCAAATTACATGTCTCTCTTGAAGAAAGAAATGTTGATGGTATTTTGTTTTGTGGCAGGTATAGAGGTTTCTCATATGTGGGATTTGGCCTCAGCCTGGATGTAAAAGGAGAAAAAGAATTCAAAGGAAATGAATACATTGTGATGTTAATGTTACGCTATTTATAGATAGAAATGCTGAACTACATCTTTCTTTGATTTAATGAGGCATGAAGAGTTACAGAAACATTATACTCTCATTCTTCACTCTCTTGTACCTGCTCCATCAGTGACCCTGGGGGTGTACTTAAATTACCTCAGCTGAATGGGCTTCAGTCAGTTCTGGGAATGAGGCAGGGTTTAGGTGTCAGGTGCCATGTGCTCACAGGAGAGAAAAAAGGAATCTCCTCTAAATAGATGCAGAGAATTCTGAGGGCATGTTTAAATATGATGCATATGTTAACACTGTTTAACATAGCAGCATCCCCAGTGTGGGTTCTTACATTCATTCATATATTTAAGCCATCAATAAGCAAAAATGTGGAACCTATTCCAGTACTGCCAAAGAGGCTTAATCACTTTTGGCTCAGCTTTCAGGCGAGACCCCTGGAGTATCCTATCCACAGCCCAGGGTCTGACAGGATATCTTGACAGCTGCCCTTGAAGTAGAGTGAGTAGGTCTGCCAATGAGACACAGGCTTGCTGGCAAGAGATGGTTTTATTCCAAGAGCCAATCAGTCTGACACAGTATTCACTCTTCATTCAGAGTGAAAGAGCTTCCTCCGAAATTTATACTTGAATACAATGAATATGAACCTGAATTTGAGAAGAATGAATTCCATTGTGCATGAAAATTGTGAAAATAGCCAGGCCTGGGGATCTCCCCTTCTCAAAGTGGAGAAGAAGGAACAAAAACACACTAATAGTGTATGGGTGGTTTCTACCTTCAGCACCTGTCGTGCACCAGACCTGGAGGGCCCAGAGACATGGAAGAGAGACCCTCTGTTGAGAAGGCACCATCAAAGGTGGCCCGTGGGGTCCAGCCCACCACAGCAGGCACAGTCCTTGCAGAACCACGATGGAAGACCCAGTAGGTAACCAGGATGGTGGGGGCTCCCAGAGGAAGACTTCACAGCTGAAAACTAAGAAGGGAGACTAGAATCGCCTGCATTCAAGGAAATGGCAGCAGAGTGTGGAGGGTGGAGAGAGGGCATGTGTGGGGGTGCAAGCCCCTCAGGGAGTCTGTCCTTGGTGCTGTATTGCTGTGCAGATTGGGTTCTCCCCAGAGACATTGGTTCCCAGCAGACATCTCCAAGGTGGCCCTGTGATGGGACAGCACTCCGCTCAGCTAGCACAAGTCTTCTGTGGGCCCCTCCTGCATACACCATGTAAACAGGGATTTCTCCTTCCTCAGATGTTTTAGTAAACTAAAAGCTCATTCATGACTTTTGGAGATAACTTACAAAAATACGATGTAAGGAAATAGTCATTAATTGCTTTGGTTTTACCCAACAGGAAGAACTCAATTTGATTGCCATTTATATTCTCACATTGACCATGTACATCCTTCTTCATCTGTCCATTACAGAAAATTGGGGCAAAGGATAATTTCAACTTTGTAACAAAAAGCAAAAACAAGAAAGAAAAAGCACTCTCAGAGGCAGAACCCTTGTGACCCCCAAATCCATTAGCACTCATCTCTCATGAAAGGCTGGTCACGAATGCCTGCATTCTTCTGAACTGATCCAGTTTGGTTGAAATATCATCAAAATACCTCAGTTTTGTTTGGTTCATCTGGACTTTCAAAAGACATGAGATAACGGTTACATTCAGATGTTTGGATTTTTTAAAGTTCATATCTTCTTTAAGATAGTATTTTTTTCCTTTGAAAATGTAAGTAAGGTCCCATCCCTCCTGTAATAGAAACCAGCAGACTGCCCACATTTCACTGCCCCTGTGGTCTTCAGGCTTGTCTACCTCTGCCCCAGGTCTGCCGCTCCCCTGTCCCCCAGCCCACACATCAATTTGAACAACTATCCACGCACAAAAATACCTTTGCAAGAGAAAAAAAAGTGAGAGATCATAATAAATGGTTGTAGCAGAGTCATAAAAAAGAATGCATTGAAACAGGTAGAAAGGACAGTTTTATATTACCCACATCATGCCTTTCCCCACCTCAATCAGTGCAGCATGGCATGAGATAATGTCTTCTCAGGAGAATGAGAGGAAAGTAAGCACAGGACTTTGCCTTAGGCCCCAACGCTGGGCCTGTCACAGTTAAAACTCAGTACCAGACAGATCCCCAGGGACCCAGACTCCAGGTTAGTACCTGCAGACTAAGCTTCCAGACCTGTCCAGGTGCCGGGCTTCAGGGCTGTGAGGCAGGCTCGACCTCCAGCTCACCCTGGCATTATACTGGTTATAGTGGGCCTGGGTTTGGGGCATGCCCCAGCACCATGACAGCCATTGCAGCCTTAGGCTTCTCCTGGCACCACACTGGCCACAGTGGCACCAAAAGTCAGGTCCACCCCCACACCACATTGGCCCTAGCTGCCCCAGACTTCAGAACCATGCCAGACAACTAGCTCAAAATCTCTCAACAGGTTGACTGTTGAATGGCTTTTCAGAGGAAGCCAGTCTGCAAGGACTGAAATAAGCTCCTACTTCTTGAAATGCACAAACATCAACACATGACCACAAGGATGAAGAGCAATCAGGGAAAACATGACATCTTCAAAGGGACAAAATAAAGTGCCAATAACTGACCCTAAAAAAATCAAGGTATATGAACTGCCTAACAAAGAATTAAAATTATTAAGGAAGCTATATGAACTTCAAGAAAATACAGGGGAAAAAGATGAGTGACATGAAGAAATAGTAAGTGGCCAGAATGAGAAATTTAACAGTCAGATTGAAATAATTTTAAAAATCAAGCAGAAATCCTGGAGGTGAAAAATACAATGAATGACACGAAAAATGCAAAAGAGAGCATCAACACTGGAATTTACCAAACAGAAGAAAGAATCTTCAAACTTGAGGACAAGTCATTTGAAAATATATAGTCAGAGGAGAAAAAATAGGAAAGAATGAAAAGGCATGAAGAAAGCTTACAAAGTTTATGGGACAACATCAAAAGAGCAAATGTTTGAGTTATAGGAGTTAAAAAGGAGAAAAAAGTAGAAAGGATATTTAGAAAAAATAGAAAACTTTTCAATCCTAGAGAAAGATAAATGACTAGATACAGAAAGGTCAAAGGTCTCCAATTAGATTCCATCAAAACAAGATGAAAAGACATCAAACTATCAAAAACCAAAGACAAAAGAGAAGATCCTGAAACTAGCAAGAGTAAAGAAGCAAATAAAATATAAGGGAGTTACAATATGACTAGCAGCAGATTTCTCAGCAGAAACCTTACAGGCCAAGACAGTGAGATGCTATATTAAAAGTACTGAAGGAAAAAAAAAAAAAAAAAAAAAACCTGCCAACCGAGATCCTGTACACAGCAAAACTGTCTTTCAGAAATAGAGGTGAGATACTTTCCCCGACAAAAGGTGTGTCAGCTATCTTTCAAGAAATGCTCAAGTGGGTTATTTAAGCTGGAAGAGAAGGATACTAATGAGTAACACAAAAACATCTGAAAGTATAAAACTCACTGGTAAAAAGTATGGATATTGGGTGTTCTCACCACAGAAATGATAACTAAGGTAATACATATGTTAATTTGTGAGATTTAGTCAATCCACAATGTATATATAGTTTATAGCATCATACTGTACATGGTAAATATAAAATTGTATCTGCTAATTAAAAATAAAAACTGTAAGTGTACATGTTATATTCATAAAATGTTAAAATCATTATTTTGAAATTGTGTGTTACATATGCTAAAATTTGCATTTTCAGAAGAATTTACTTCTGCTTCCTGCAATAGCAGATTAAGTTATTCCTGATGGACTCTCCCCAGAGAACAATATACAAGTTGGACAAAATATTTTTGTTGAGAACAAACAGATGACCAGAATTCAAGGACTCCAAATTTCAAGAGTAGGGGGAGGCACCCAGGGCTTCCTGACACATTTTCCTCAGTTTATTTGTTGATTCTAAGGAGGCAACTGAAAGGCAAGACACAGAGCAGAATGGAATAGCTGAGAAGCCAGGAAGCTACATGGAGTTTTCAGTAGTCTCATGGGGCTAGAAAGATAAAAACCAGGTCTATCCTGCTAGAAGCATTCTTACAAAAGGACTTATTACATAACAACCCCTAAAAGCCCCTGATTATCTTCCAATTAGCAAATCCCATTAGTATGTTTGCCTCAACCAGGTTTATTTGTAAAGAAATAATGACCTCAAGTGTCCTCACAGCAAACAGAGTGCAAGTTCCCACCTCCTGTAAAATCCTCCCCAGAAGGAAGTTTCTTATCTGTTAAATACACAATGTTTCACAGCCAACATCATATTTATGAAATGTTGAAAGTTTTCACTCTGAATTCAGGCATGATATAGAAATGTCTAGTCCTGACCAGTGCAATAATTTGAGAAATGGGATAAGAGAATAGACTGGAAAAAAAGAAATTTAAAATGTCATTATTATGACATACTTCTGTGGAAAATACAAGAGTTCATTCAGACATATTGTGGGAATTATTAATTAAATTTAGCAAAGTTTCTAGACAGAGGACCAAAAAATACAAAAGAATCAATTACGTTTGTTTATGTCAGCAATAATAGAAAACAAACTATTTAAAGGATACCATTTACAATAGCCTCAAAGAACATCAAATTATTAGGAATAAATCTAGTGAAAAATATGCATGGCCTTTCCACAGAACTCCTACGAATCGTTCTTCAGAGAACGTAAAGCCTAAATAAACGCTCATGAGTGTGATTCTTCTCAAATGCATTTGAAGATTCAATAAAATTCTAATCAAAATAGCAGGTAGGTTTATAGAAACATTCACAATTTGTTATATTTATTTATGAAAATGAAAAAGGCAAATAATACAATCTTGAGAATGAAGGACAAAGTTGGAAGGCTTACATCTCAGCACATCTGGACACATGATAAAGCTGCAGTTATTAAAACAGGGAGTGTTGGTTTGAGGATAGCAAAATATGTCAAAAGAACAGAATAGTCTGTTCTAGACCAGAAAGAGAAGAGATAGTCTTTTAAATAAAAGGTCAGTTGAATATCCATACCAAAAAAGTTATGACTCCCACTCACACTATACATAAAAATAGCAAGACTAGCTGGATTGTGAAGCTAAACAAAAAAGGCAAACAGAATTTCTATAAGATCAAATGGGAAATTACCATGTTTTGGGAGATGAGCAAATATTCCTTCCTTAGGACACAAAAAGCACTAATCATAAAAAACATAAATTGGACTGCCTTAAAATTAACAACTTTTGTTGTGATCAAATGTGCCATTAAAAGAGTAACAAGGAAGTCATTGATCCAGAGTAGTGAGAGACCTCCCACAAATTAGCCAAAGGACAGACAACATCACAGGAGAATGGACAAAAGGAGTGGACAGACACTTTACAAAAGAGGCTGTGCTCAACAACATCACTTATCAGAAAAACGCACACGGAAACTGTAGTGAGGTGCTACTACACACCCGCCAGAACGCCTGACAACAAAATGCTAACCCCACCACCTGCTGTTGAGGACAGGGAGCACATGGAATCTAATATTCTACTAGTGGGAATATAAAGTAACCTAATCTCTTTAGAAAACTGGACTAATCTTGAACTTATGCTCACTCTAGGGCAGAGAAATTTCATTCCTAGATATATAGCAACCAGAAATACACCAAAAACAAAACCAAGAAAAAATTGTGCACAAGAATGTTCCTAGCATAATTATTAATAAGACCTAAAAACAAAAAAACAGCCCAAATACTAACCAACCACAGATGGTAAATAAACTGCGGCACATTCTCACAATGGAATACCTGAAGGATCAAAATGAGCAAACTCTGCTCCCTGCCAACACCACCGATGAGTATCATGAATATCGTGTGGGGCGAAACAAGACCGACACACAGCAAAATCACACGGTGCGCTTCCACTTATAAGAAGCTCAACGCCAGACACAACTAAGTTATAGAGCTAAAAGTCAGCATTTCCAGAAAGCATACAGGGAATGGGGCTTCTAGGTGGTGAGAGTTTTGTGAAAATTCACTAGGGAAATATTTACAATTTCCTATATGTATGTTATACATCTACACAAACGTTTATTTAAAAATATGAAGGCATCAAGGTTAAGCATCTAACTTAATATTGACAGTTTGGAAGAAGAGTCTAGTGGCCCTTTGTCCTATGCCTCTGCTCTACAGGTGGGACACTGAGGCACAGAGACCAAACAGTGTGTCTGAGGTTGACTCAGTGGCAGAACTAGGGCAAAGTGAGGTCACCAGCATCTTCTAGCACATGGAGCCTCTTTCGCCTTTTCCTCTCAGCATGAACTACTTGAGTTTTCTTCAGTTCCAGATGCATTCGTAGTGAAAAATGAGAAGTAGGAAATCCTAGAAATTGATAGAAAATGATTTCTTAAAGATACTTGCCAGCCTGTACCATCCTTTAAGGAGAAGACTAAAATAGGACTACCTCATGACGTGGTCAACTCTACCTCTAGGGAAGGATCCTGCAATGTGGGGTCTCCCTGTCTTTATAAGGGATAGCAGTGCCTGAGTATTATTTCCAGATTTAAGTTGTTCCTTGGAGAAGCAGTGATGATATGACTGCCTGCTGATCATTACACGCTTACCAATGATAATAATGATTTATTTCTTTCTCTCTCTCTCTCTTTCTTTCTTTCTTTCTCTTTCTTTCTTTTTCTCTTTCTTTCTTTCTCTTTCTCTGTTTCTTCCTTCTTTCTTTTTATTTATTATTTTTTTGAGATAGAGTTTCACTCTGTCGCCCAGGCTGAAGTGCAGTGGCATCATCTCTGTCCTCTGCAACCTCTGCCTCCCGGGTTCAAGTGATTCTCCTGCCTCAGCCTCCCAAGTAGCTGGAATTACAGGCATGCGCCACCATGCCTGGCTAATTTTTGTATTTTTAGTAGAGACAGGTTTTACCATGTTGGCCAGGAGGGCCTCGAACTCCTCACCTTAGGTGATCCACCCACCCTGGCCTCCCAAAGTGCTGGGATTACAGGCGTGAGCCACCGCGCCTGGCCGATATTAGTGATTTCTAAGCACATGAATTCTTGTACCTTCAACCGGATCTACCTCAGGCATAAATCCCGTATCTTCCTCGTCTCCCTCCATGCACCCATGAAGAGCTCGTTAACCTCAGCCGCCGAAGGTTACAGAACCTACAGAAGCCGCCATCTCCCAAAGGGTTGGCAGATGTCTCAGAGATCACTATCAGCAGAGGACGTGGCTCAGGAGTGCAGAGGTATGGTGAGATTTGCATTTCAGGCCATTTCCCTCAGCACACTACTGTTTGAGGTATATGTTTAACTATACACTGGTTATTTTTGGTGAATGAGTAATAAGAAAATGAATTGGATGTTGTCTTCCACTTTCCTGTCTTGAGAAACTGTTCTGTTGATAGGTGGCCTCTGCTTCCATAAACGTGACTTGCAGCACAGTGTGCTGTGCCCATATGCTGCTTTCAGAAATGTCGTTTAGAATAAAAGGCCAATAAGGGTGGCCTTTTTGAACTCTGTGACCAGCCCTGTGCTTGGGTGTGACTCACTATTTCCAGCAGGGCCAGCTTGAGTGTTCTTGGCTGTGGAGGGACAGGAAATGATCAAAAGGTCCCCTACATTTTTCACCAGAGGCCAGCCCCATGCCCATTCTCCCAGTTCAGACACAGCCCCGGGGGCCATAGGCTGCAGCCCTGACCATTGCCCCTGGGAGGGTCGGGGAAGGGCATCAAAGCCTTCCTGGGTCCCCTTGTGCAGCTGTGCAGCTGGTCATCTCTCCACCAGGAGAGAAGAAGGAGGAGAGGTGAAGGGTGACTTAACCTAATTCATCGATATAGTCAACAAAAATACACGCAGTGCAAGTATGTACAGACATTTGCCATGTGCTGGAAATGCAGAGTTGAGTTACACGTGGTCCTTGCTTTCTAAGGACCTCATGGGGAGGACAAGCAGGTGAACAAGTGCTGATCAAATATTAATCCTGATGACGGGAATAAGCAGATTAATTCAGATCCTGCCTGAAGCAGCAGTGACCTCTGCTCCCCATGTGCCAGCAGAGCTGGGCACAGGCAGAGGCTGGGTTGGCCGAGCCCAGGGTGTGCCCTGTTCTGTCTCTGTCCCTACACAGTCAGCAGACCTGAGAGAAGCTCCCATGCTTGTCTCACGAGTCTCCAGCCTCCTGAAATGAGTCCTATCTCTCTTCATCTATCCCACCTAAATCCCCGAGAAGCAGACCTGGAAGAAGCTTGGAGGCCCTTGCTGAGTGTGGTAACAGTGAGTAGAGTAGAGGAAGCTGGAGGCTCAGCAGCGTTTCCAGAGCTGTGGGTAATAGCAGGGTGGGTGGCAGCGAGGCTTTCCAGCACAGCCTTGTGCACAGCACAGCTCTTACCTCAGGCCTGCTGATGGCTGAGGCCTCTAACCCCTACCAAGACAAAATGTCTCTGTCTTAGATCATGAAAATATAACTACGACTTCACCAGCTGGACACGTCAGAATGAAGATGCCTGAGAAACACATCCCTTACACACATAGGGTCTAGTAAGAGGAGTGAGCTGGTGCTGCGACCCCAGGACTGAGCAGAAAACATTCTCAGCAGACGTGAAAAAGGATGGGTCTGCATCTGGCAGTGGGACAGGATCCTGAGTATGGTTGGCCAAGTCAAGTTACTGAATGTTTTGTCCAGACTGGTGAGTGGGGACAAAGTCCAGCTAATTATTTATGAGGGTCTGTGCCTGGCCTTATCCCAGATAAACAAGGGGCATTCCAGAGTTTAATGTAAGTCACATGGGAAAGGGTGGATCTTGGCAGTAAGCCTTTTCCTGGGGAACAAAAAGATAAGGGAGGGGATGGGGGGCTTCTTAACTCTGAGGTTTCTAGGAGAGCAGAGCTCAGGGAAAGTGTAACAATGCCACTGTGAATTGTTTCAAATTACTTTTATTCAAATGTGTCATACAAATTGTTTGAGATGGTACATTTGGTATATTCTCAATATTGCTACATGATTAACATTAATCATCCTGCAAAGCAATTCAGCACGAAAACAGAAACAACTTAACCAAGCTGTTTTCTCTATGGACTGGACATTTAGACAAGGATTTAAACATCCTCCTCTTGACATTTTCTTTTGCTGAAAATGATGGTTTTCGGAAATACACGTTGCAGACTTATCTGAACTGTGGCAGCTATGCCTTTGCTTGGAGGCAGGTGATATGTTCATTTTGCCTACACGTGCTCAGTGTTGTCTAGAAGAGCACCGTGCCAGCTCCAGGGCAAGACGGGAGGAGAGAACACACGCCCTGCCTTCTGGTTGGGCCTTGATGGTGGAAGGGCGGTGAGAGTGAGCACTGACAAAGCAAATGGGGCCTCTCTGGCTGCGGATTGCAAGTGAAACATCATTCTCCAGTGCTCTAAAGCATGATGTCGATGCACTGCAAAGCAGCTGTGGAACCTTGGAGCAGACAACATGCCTGGGGAAAGGTCAGTCTTCAAGAATTTGTCAAAAGGTCAGACCAGCCCAGACCAACTGTGCATACATCAAGGGAAGGGCCATGTCGGGGGGTGGGGGGGGGGGGGGGACAAAAGCCAATCACCTCCCAGCCTCAGAGTCCCATCCCAGGCCGAAGACTGAGAGGCAGAAGCAGCACGATGGCAGAGCTGAGGCTGGTAAGACTTACAGGCAATGGAGGAAGCAGCACTGGGCCACATTCCCTTAAAGCTTTCTGCACATTGCCTGCAGAAGCAAGCTGGGCAAAACACCAGGAAAGGATGAGGCGAAGAGAGCAAAACAAGGGAACAGCTTGAACCTAACTGGCTGTAATCTGGCTTTGTCACTAAAAGAATCCCTCAGGCATCTCAAACTCTCTTTATATGTAAGATAGAATCCAAAATGATGCATTAGTCCACACACAGCTTGTTTAAGGGCTCACCATACATGAGGCCCTCTGAGGAGTCCAGAACCAGCCCACGTGGCCCTGGCCTCGGGGAGTGAAGGAAGCGGGAGAAAATGATGAAATATGGAATGCTTAATGAAAGCCCCTGGAGGCCAAAAGCCGTCTTCCGTTTCTTCTGTACACACCTCAGGAGGCTGAGTATTCGATTAGGCACTTAATTAGGAAGCTTGTTTTAATTCATCCGCTGCAAAAAATGCCATCAGGGTAGACATTCTGCAAGGCTCCCCATTGGCTGCCTCTGCGATCCTGCTGCTGCTCTGCATAGCACATCTGGCCTCTTAGCACCCACATGCTTGGGGAGGGAGAACCCTGGTGCCCTGGCTCACAGTGGCACTTTACCAAAAGGCATCTGCAGGGAAGCTGGCTGCCCCATCACCCAGTGTAGCTGCCAATTACTGGCAAGAGGAAATCCGAATGGCACGCGTCCCAGTGTGCACGGCCATGAGTCTGTATGGGCTGCACTGCCAGTGGCTGCAGAGATGAGCAGAGAGGGAGACACACTGCACACTCCTGAGAAAGGGGTGGGGCAGGCTTTATTCCAGTCGCTTTCAGGCTGATGGGAGGAACATCAGCTACAGTCCAACAAAACAACACGCTCATCGTGGTCCCTTGTCCAGGCTTACTGAGCACCAGGGAGAGAGCCGCCCGGAAGCCTTCTGGTGGAATTTTGCTCCTACTCTTCTCTGTCTGCCCAGGAAGCTTATTCCAGAGTGTCAGCGACACAACAGCACACCTCTGTCCATGTCATAGATGGTCTGCCCACGTATCAGGCCCAGAAACACGGTGGGGCCCAGGGAGGCCATGAATTAGTGAATTCAGCAACTAAACACCTGCTGCCCTTAGACCAGGAGCCCACCATCGTAGGGCGAGTGGGTTTCAATCAAGTATCCTTGCTCTTCAGGCACAGCTTATGTCTGGATAGCACACAGCAAATGCATTCCATCAGCTTGTGCAGCTGGGGAAGCTGATGGCCCTTGACTCTCGGCAGCCTCCTTCACCAGCACTCCTGCCCTGAGGCCGGCCGGCTTCCCTCCCATAGCCAGGTCCTGAGCATGTGCCTTTCAGCTTCACACCTGGCCACCGTGTCTCTGCTTTCGACTGTCTACCAGCTGCTCCCTGGCCACAGATGCTTCCCTGTAACCTATATCCCCCCAGTAAACCTCTCACTGATTTCCTACACTGCAGAGTCCATGAAGTAGTGTGAGAAAGACTGAAGGTCAGTTCGGGCAGTGCCCGCCGCTGGCCCAGACACTCTTGCAGCAACACCTGCCCCTCGATGTAGCGTCCTTAGCCCCAAAGACAGGCAGGCAACAGGGGCAAAGACAATCAACAGTGACTAAGATCTGGGGTGTCAGCCCCTCTGCACCCTCAGCCTGGCTCTGTAAGACCTGGTGGGGCCAGCAGAGGGGGATGGTGGTCTTTTAGAAGTTGATATATTCATTAAAATCAGGTGGGAAAAGAGCTGCTAAATTTAAAGCAAGCACAAGCAGGATGCTGGGAACTTGACATTGACAATGAGGGCAGGCAGGGATGGTGAAAGCCAGAGGCTGGTCTGGATGGGGGAACCATGGGCACGAGATGGAGAGAGGGAGGGAAAACCAGGGGTCAGGCCAGCAGGGCTGGTGATGGGGCAAGAGGCAGAGAAAAAGGATTTGTTCTTCACAAGTTGTGCTGTGGTTTTTGCATTGGCCCTTTGGGTTTCTCTGTTAAAATGCCAGTAAAAGATTTATATTCCATATTCAATTATTCTCAGTTGCTGGATGAATTTTATTTGAATGTTGCTCTGTTGAGACAGGATTACCCGGGCACCATGTATATGCAGCTGACACATCCAAACAGAGACCCTCTTACCTCCTGCTGTTGGACTTATGATTGATTAGATAACATTAAAACTGTTCCTTGCCATTGATTAGGTAATGTCAACAAAAATAAAGTTCTACCCCTCTCCACCCAACTGACTGATGGACCCCTCTCTTGGCCAAAGGCATTCCAAAGAAACCTGGAAAACTAATTCAGGCCATGAGGGCAAGCTGAGTCAGACCTGTCTCATGATACCCTCCTCCCTTTGGAATTCAGGCACAGTTGACCAGAGATTCTGACAGAGCAGACCGTTTGTAGCAGTAAGAGACCAAATTCCAACCTGACTAGTACAACATCACATGATAGCTAGCAGGCCCTAAAAGGACCTGAAGTATTTTACCACAAAATGGAGTCCCGATCCAGACCCCAAAAGAGGGTTCTTGGATCTCCCGCAAGAAGGAATTCAGGGCGAGTCCACAGTGCAAAACAAAAGCAAGTTTATTAAGAAAGTGGTGAAAGTGCAGCTACTCCATAGACAGAGTAGGGCATTTCCGAAAGTAAGAGGAGGAAACGTGTCCACCCTCGGTACAATGCTCGTATGTGTATGTATATAGGATAAAAAAAGATATGGCGAGATGTGCTCTGCTGCAAGGGTTTGTGGTGAAGGATTAATTTTCCTAATTACCATATTTTGCAAGAATCATTATTATTATCTTTAAAGCAAAATTAGGAATGCCTTTATCTTCAAGATATTGGGATATCTGGACACTCCCAAGTCTGGATGTGTTTAGTAAACCTTCTCAATCTGTTCCCTTAACCGTAAACCTCTAGTGGCTAGGAATACCTAACTTTCTGGGAATGCAGACCAGCAAGTCCCAGCCTTATTTTCCCAGCCCTCACCCAAGATGTAGTTACTCTGGTTTGAATACTTCTGACACTCTGACATATTTTGAAATGGCCCTGCAAAGCTTTCTCTTGTTGGGGGAAATTTATGTTGTGTAGGGAATCCACCTTCCCTTCCAGGCCTTTTCCTGATCCAGAAGATAATTAACTAAGATTCTGGCACCTTTTAAAGGTCTGAATAGGAAACATTTGCCATCTATTGCCTCTAAGGGCAGCTACCTAAGAGATTTCACCTACATAATTAGAACCTTGGTGTCCACAACCCCAGGCACTCCTTTCAATTCATTCCAGGTCTTTAGATAATAACTCTTTCAACCAGTTGCCAATCAGAAAACCCTGAATCCATCTATGACTTGGAAGCCCCCTGCTTCAAGTTGTCCCACCTGTCTGGACCAAACCAATGTACACCTTACATGTATTGCTTGATGTCTGCTTGTAACTTCTGCCCCCGTAAAATGTATAAAACCAAGCTCTAACCCAACCACCTTGGGCACATATTCTCAGGACCTCTTGAGACAGTGCTTCAGGCCTTGGTCACTCATATTTGGTTCAGAATAAACCTCTTTAAACATTTTACAGAGTTTCACTCCTTGTCGACATTAAAGTTAGAACTTTTTGGCTTGGCGCGGTGGCTCACGTATGTAATCCCAGCACTTTGGGAGGCCGAGGCAGGTGGATCATGAGGTCGGGAGTTCGAGACAAGCCTGGCCAATATGGTGAAACCCCATCTCTACTAAAAATACAAAAATTAACCAGACATGCTGGTGTCTCCCTGTAATAGCTTCTCAGGAGGCTGAAGCAGGAGAATTACTTGAACGTGGGAAGTGGAGGTTGCAGTAAGCATCATGCCACTGCACTCCAGCCTGGGTGACAGAGCAAGATGCTGTATCAATAAAATAAAATAAAATAGAAATTAGAACTTTTTATTCCCCTGAAACTAGCTAACTACAGAGAAAAACAATCTCTGTTCAGAAAACTGATGGAGACTTCCTCTTCTGCGGAACCCCAGCTGTGAATCGCCTCCTCTGCAACTGGTTAACCCTCCCTGTAAAATTCCAAGATAACCCCCAGCCATGACACTGCTCTTCAGATCTGGGGTGTCCTCCTATGGCGACAACCTAAATAAAGTCAGTCTCCTCCCTCCCCCAACTTTGGCCTTTGATGCAGCAGTGGAGACAGCATCCCATTTCTAGGACAGTGGGATGTACTCCCCTCTCTCCCACATCCCCATCCATTTATCTAGCTGCTGCTTCCAGGCACTAACCTACAGTTCGGCAGAATCAGACCCTGGTTCCTCCCTCCCTCATCCTGCTCATGCTACAGACCTCCTGGTTGCGACAAGAACCCTGACTCAAGATGTCTGTTCAGATGTTCCCTCCCAACCAACCTGTTTAAAATGACTTGACTTCATTTTCCCCAAAACTTGTCACTCCTAAATGTATTAATTTCACTTACTGTCTCCTCCATTTGAAAATTTAACACCATCAGATCACTGCCCAGGAAACAGGCACACAGACAGACTCAGTGAGCACCTCCAGCCCCCCACCCCCGCCAACCACACAGTGAGGAAGGGACTCCAGCCCAGCCGCAGGCCAGTGCAGGTGAAGTATGGCCGTGAGAGTCAGACGGGGCCAAGGACCCCTGCTGGGGCACGGTGACGTGGGAAGAACTGTGATTATGTACAGCACAAAAAATGTCCTGCAGAAAATGTAGAAGTTGGAAATGTGAGTGTTCAATCGGTCTTCCTTATCCTGGACAAAGCTACTTTGAAAAAGTGGGAAGCTGCTGAAAATTGACATTGTGGTGTACAACAGCCAGTTCTGGGCATGTTCAGCCAACAGTTTCAAGACCCAGACTAAAACACTGCTGGTTTTAGATGTTGGGGAGCCAGTGTCAGGGTGACAAAGGCCATGCAGTGGACAGGCTGGCCTGGAACTGACTGAGGGGGGCAGTGAGCTGTGTTCTCAGTGTGGAACCACGTTAGCTTTTACAGAAAGAACCCATATAAGAATTAAATAGGGAGGTTACCTAAAACCTGTTTCTAAGTTGTACCTGTTGACCTAAAACTAACTCTCTCTAATTTGAAATTAAAGAAATAATGCTATGCTTATCTTAAACCTAGTTTTAACATCTATTTAAAAAAAAGTATTCTCGTTTGATTACATGACTTCTTTCTCAACAGCAAATGAGAATTTTGGTCTGGAAAAGATGACATTTCCAGAAAGTTGTACTTCTGCCTGTTCCTCCCCACTCAGTACAATTATGAATCTTGGAAATTTGAGATGACCAAAGGAGAACTCTGAAATGTGGATGAGGAAGGTGAACTGGTTTGGAATCCAGCGTAGGAAGAACAATATAGTGGTGGGGCACCCACACCCTCCACTCCACAGAAGGTGGTGACCCAGCTAGAATGTTTCCTGGCCCAGCCTAGCTGCAGAAGACAGCCCAGATGGGCCCTCTCTTCCTTCAAGCTGAACATGAGTCCCACTTACAATACCAAGTGAGCCCAGAAGAACCAATTAGGGAGATCAATCTGAATCCCCACTGACAATGTGTTCCTCTTCCCATCAAGCCTGATGAATCCCTTCCTCAGCCCAGAGACACTGAGGCCAGGATGCACCTATGAGGAATATCCTGATCCCAAACCACATGGGCTGGGAAATGCTCATGGTCAGCACTACTCCACAGTGCAGGGAGAACCTCAAAACAAATGAGCAAGTCAGAAGATCCCCTCCTCCTAGGGACACTAGGTGGCCTGACCTGGATATTTTCTCCACATTTTCAAGCAGCATCAGCAGGGAGCAGTGAAAGCATCGACACCAATGATAAAGCAAGCAAACCAAAATAGCATGGCATCAGCTCCCAAAACTAGACAGTCACTGGAGCTGCACTGCACAAAAGTGCCAAACCTAAAAAGGGTAACTGCTTGCTAAAATACAACTTTTAAATATAATCCATAATCTCCTAATAGCCAGTTTTTCCAGTATGTAATTATAGATCATCTGTCATGCAATGAACCAGAAAATTAGAACTTGGATACGAAAAGACAATCAGCTGATGCCAACACTAGGAGAAGTCAGTTGTACAAATTATATGACAAGGATTCTAAAGCCTATATTACAAAATGATTCAATAGGCAATGAATAAGCAATAAATAAACGAAGCAAATGAAAACTAAACACAGAAAACTACAATAATGATAAAAATAAAATGCTGAATGGGTTCATCAGTAGAGTGGAGATGACAGAGTATAGAATTACTGAACTTGAGGTCAGATCAATAAAATTCATCCAATATGAACACAGAGAGAAAACATTGGGGAAAAAAAAAAAAAAGAACAGAGCCTTAAAGACTGTAATCCAACATTTGTATCACTGGATTTCTAGAAGAAGAGAAAGAGAATGGGGCTGAAGGAGTATTTGGATAATTATTAACTGAAAACTTCCCAATTTTGGCAAAAGAAATCTAAAGTTCGCAAAGCTGAGCGAACTTCAAAAACAATAAACTCAAGAAATCCATACTAAGCCACAGCATAATCAAATCCCTGAAATTAAATAAAAAGAAAGAAGAAATTCCTGAAAGCAGCAAGAGAGAAATGACAACTTATCTGTAGGGGAAAATCAATTTGAATGATAGCACATTCCTCATCAGAAACCATATGGGCACAGGGAAGTAACAGAGCATTTTTCAAGGGCCAAAAGAAACTGTCAACTAAGAATGCCATGTCCAGTAAGACTTCCTTCAAGAATGAAGGTGAAATGAAACTCTTCCACAATGAAGAAAAACTGAAAGAAATTGTTGCAAGTAGATCTAGCTTAGTGAATGAATGGCCAAATTCCTTCTCATGAGTTCTAACTGCCAGAATAAGGCAAAAAATATATATTAAAGGCATAAAGATTGAGAAGGCAGAAATGAAAATGTTCCTATTAGTAGATGACATAATGATCTACATAAAAAATACCAAGGAATTTTTTTTTTAATTCTATAACTAATAAGTGAACTCAGCAAGGCCATGGTATACCGGATCTATACACACAAATCAATCACATTTCTACATGTTAATTATGCACATTTGGAAACTGAAATTTGAAACACAGTACCTTTCTCTTCAAAGAATATTAAATACTGAATTATAAATCTAAGAAAACTTGTCCAGGTTATGTATGCTGAAAATTGTAAGATGTTGATGAAAGAAACCAGAAGAGACCTAAATAAATGGAGAGACATATCATATCCAAGGAATGGAAAGCTCAACATAGTAAAATTGTCAATTCTGCCCAAATTCACTTGTAGGTTTAGTGTGATTTCTATCACATCAGGTCAAGTTTTTTTAAAATAGGCATAAGCAAGCTTATCCTAACATTTATTTGCAAGCATAGGTGTTAGCAAAGACAATCTTGACCAAGAGTTAAGTGGGAAGAATCATGCTATCTCCCTGTGATCCACAAGCCCATCCCTCTTTTCTCCACTTAAAGCCATCTAGTCATTGGATCTGGGTTAGTTGCCTCACAAACTGATGTGTATTTGTCTCAAGATTCATCCCTCAATACCCATCATTTTCTCCAGGGCTCTTACAAGATACTAACACATCCTGGATAGAGAAGTAGAAAGTCTCCTTCAAGACAAATTAACCTGCCTATTGAAAAAGTTACAGAACTACACCCCTCTTTGGATTGCACTTAAGGAAATGGAATCTAAGTATATTACATCCCAGAGAATACAATACAAGGCTTGAATGGGCCAAATTCCTGGACAGGCACACTCACCAGGAATTTGAGACTTAATGTGTTAGCTTGACCACTTGGAACAGGCGTTATTAAATATGCACAGTTGGTTAATATTGGGCATATAAAGAAAGAAGTCCAAAGGCTCAGATGTTTATGTGTCCCCTATTCAGCTGTCCCCTAGCCAGCTGTCCCCTAGCATTCCCTGTGAGAGAATCCAGTGGACACTTCCTGCATGGAAGCATTAATAAATGCAGTGTTGCGGGGGGGCCACCAGTGTCCTTAGAAGTCTCTGACATCTGTCCTTTGGAGACTGTTGCTGACAGTAGGAGAGGCAGTAATGGAATAAAGTTCTCTTTTCTCAGTAGGAATAATGGGATTCCAAGGTGGTGAAGACCAGGGGTGTGCTGAATTGTCATAGTCAAGGCAGGCGCCGTTACCACATTGTGCTTCAGAGGCCTCTGCCAAAAGGCAAGTGGATCACAGAGCTCAAAGCAATGGCTTCTATGGGAAGCTTGACATAGAAACCTGGAGAGAATCTGGACCTGGGGAGAAGCTTCAGTCATCATTAGAAGGATGAATGACACAAGCTGCTTCCCAGACCTGAGAGTGTACCTAGCCTCACAGGTCATTGATTGAAGAGAGGTCATCCAGGTGGATTTGAGAAAGATCCTGCAACAGACCCACGGATGCATTTACTGCTCTTCCCACACCTTCCTCAGAGGGACCTGTGGCCATTTACCAGGTGACTTTTGCATTCCAGTAAGAAATATCTAGATGGTCCTAATGGTTTTAAATTTTCCCTGATTCTCAGAGACCCAAAACATCCTCTGGTCCTTAAGACAGAATAGAGGCTTATGTTGGCCAAGTGACAGGTGCATTCTTGTGCTAAGTCCGCATAATAATTGGTCCTATGAAATGGTGGACCCCTCCTATGGTTATTCCCCTTCTCCAGAATGAATGCTGAGAGAAATCATGTTAAATAACCATCAGAATTCCCAAGTTTGTTTCCTATTACATGAGGAAGTTGCCCATCTCACACGAAGATGGTAACACAAAAGAAATACAACATCCTGATGGTAATTTTAGGAATGAGTGACTTAAAATTACCCTGCAAAGTGAGAAACACTTGTACCAATCATCCAAAAAATATATATATACACAATTCTTGATGGTCCACTTTTAATTTTATAGGCAGCATATAACATACTGGATTCACTGCTCTAACCCATTGGCAGGTAACCTCCCAAGGCTGCAAGGTTTAAGGGGGACCCGAGCAAGCAAGTGCAGCTCCCAGGTCCAGGTTGCCATGCCGGGTGCCCTGCCACTTGGGCCTTGTGAAATAGCACAGCACGGCTGCAGGCATCCCAAGGGCAGACACAGACACTGTAGGGAGATGCTGGCAAGCCTTGAGGGGAGAGTCGGAGTGCAAACCTCAAGATTTGAATGAAGTCCCTGTCTTCCCGTTCTGACTAGTGTACTAGTCTTCTCTAGAAAAGCAGCTCCAGGCTGCCACTGGGCCTTGGTGCAGGTTGAAGATCTGATTGTGGAAACAGAGTGACTGCAGAACTTGGGCTGTGCATCACAAGCCAAGGGCTATCTGATCCACATAACCACTCCGTCGGATGGGCACAGTGATCTTCCGTTATAAAGTATGTTGCATTTGCAAGACTGGGCCCCAGCGGATCTGGAAGGCACACATGCACTGCAGGAGGAAGTGGCTCACATTCCCACGAACTCTGCTGCTGTCACATTGCCTGCGTGGGGCCGTATGTTAAAGGTAAGGCACAGCTCCTCATGCAAGCTCAGGGAGGATCAGATCCTCATCTGCAGCACACACACCCTTCATCTAGATTTCACGGTGAATTCAGACTGTACAATGGTGTCCTTGCAGTCCCTGTAACCTTTAGGACTTTATGCACGTGACGTCAGGCAGACTCTAGCAAGGACAGCGGCCTGTGACAGTCCAACGTTTATAGCAAAGGCGCAGCTGCTTCCTTCGAGGTTGTCTTTTTCCATCATAATGACAGGATTTAATAAGCACTAGATTGTTCACCTAATAATTCTGGAGACAGTGTCAGGAGGGAGTGTGGGCAAGCTCGCGTGGACTCTTGGGTGGAAAAGCTCATGGCACTTTTAGTGTCTCCTTTCTTCAGAAGTGGACTTCTCATCTGCTGAGGAGCGAAACAGTACATAAAGCTGAGTGTCTTCCATCTGCTCCTCCTGCCCACCCCCATTCCTGGACAGCATCAGCAGTGCTTCCTGTCCCCTGGCTTCCAGCTACTTCAGTCCTTGGACAGAGAGAAGCCACAGGATGAAAGGCATAAACTCAGGATGATTCCCACAGCCCACCCCTCGCCCCCCGGCCCCCGCCCTGGCTGCCAAGTGTCTCATGCTGGCACAGCCCCAGTAGAAGACCACAGCTCCCATCCAGTCCCTCTGGACACGGCTCCCTGCATTTCCAGGTCCTGGTCACTGTCCCCTCCCCCTCAGAAACCCACAGCTGCCTCCTCTCACGGACCCTAAAGGATTGCACCATCCCTGGCTACAGTCACTTGCACTTACCCAGTGTGGACAGCCACCTGTTTCCAGCCAGTCCTCTGGCTGCTGCGCTAGGGAAATGGAATCAAAGAGCCAGGCAGTGCCGAGAGCCTGTCTGATGCTTGAAATCTTCACTTAAAAATAAAACCAGCCATCCCTGTGGGATGACTCACCTCAGAAACATTGAGGGGCAGTAAAGGTAGCATGGGGACAGTTTGTTGGTTGACTTTTAAATTTTAGAGCATAAACAGCTAAGAGGGAGTTGACAGGGGAAGTTAAAATGTACAGGGCCAATGAACAAGAGGTTCCAGCGGGGCAAGGTTTGTTTTAGAGGGTAACCTGGGGTAAATGACTGGAAGTGTTGGAGTGTCAGAGAAAGACCACAGAGATGAAGGACCTAGGCAGGTCCTGGGGACCCAGGGTGGGTGTAACACAGAGGTGAGTGGGGGAAGGTGATGAGGGCAGAGAAATCAGAACTGGGGGGCACAAATAGGAACCTCAAGGGAGGCTGCAGTTATGAGCAAGAGGGAGAAATCAGCCCAGAGCTAATGGTTTTTAAGAATGAGAAGGGCTGGGCTGGGCATGGTGGCTCATGCCTGTAATTCCAGCACTTTGGGAGGCCGAGGTAGGTGGATCACAAGGTCAGGAGATCAAGACTATCCTGGCTAACAAAGTGAAACCCCGTCTCTACTAAAAATACAAAAAAAAAAAAAAAATTAGCTGGGCGAGGTGGCGGGCGCCTGTAGTGCCAGCTACTCGGGAGGCTGAGGCAGGAGAATGGCGTAAAGCCGGGAGGCGGAGCTTGCAGTGAGCTGAGATCCGGCCACTGCACTCCAGCCTGGGTGACAGAGTGAGACTCCGTCTCAAGAATGAGAAGGGATGACTGAAGAGTAGAGAGAGGCGCCAACGAGGAGAGGCAGTGGGTGGGAGACGGGGCCTGAGCGTTGTTAAGGGATGACATGTGAAAGGATGAAAGAGCAGACGTGAGCTGAGCTGGAAGGAGCCGGACAGGAGGGAGATAGTGCTGCCCCCAGGCATCCTGATGTGGGATAGAAGAGGAAACGATGCTTTTCAGTGACCAGCTCAGGCACATCCAGGTCCAGTGAGACCAAGCAAAGTACAGGCAGTGCGGGAGCAGCGGGAAGAACCCTTTCCTAGACAGACTGTGGCAGGGTCTCCTCCAGGACACCGTCAGCTGCACGTGTCTGGAGGCTTCTGTGTGATGTCCAACACCGTATTTTAAAACAAAATAGGGTTGCACATCAGCTTTGCTGTCAAGGAATTCAAAGGGCATATTATCATAAACACTCCCAACCTTTCAGGGAGGAACTAGGTTGCCATTCTACAATATAGACTCTGAACAGTAGACAGGGATACCCATCCCGAGGGTGCCCATGGCAGAAATGGGACCAGAAAGGTCTCCTGCTTTGCAGTTCTTAGTGTCCTGAGCAGCTTGGACCTTTTGAAGTCAGATGCTTGACACACAATCACTTCGGAGCAGTGTCCCCAGACATTTTTATTCCAAGGTATGCACAGAAGATCGGAAACTGAAGAAGGGCTTCTTCCTCTGGGGCATAACCACGATACTGATGAGACAGAGCAGAGGAGACCTCGGAGGAAGCACAGGGCTCCCCTTTGATCTTTGTCCTCATTACCCTTGCCCCTCAAGGAATGCTTCACAAAATAACTGCATTTAATAAACACTGACTGAGCCACAGTGTCCTGCAGGGAGAGCAGAGCTGAGCGTATCCACTGTACCTCTGCGTAATTGATGAAAATAGCATGCACCACTTGCAAAATGGAAAATATTACTCTTGGCTGTTAAATGTGTAAAATATCCCTTAAAAGATATCTATGATCTTCTGCAAGTCAAATTTCTGGACTTTTAATTGATAACTTTGAAACTGCAGAGAAAAACATAAATGGATAAAATGCAATTTTACATAATGTAAACGACTCCAAAGCCTTTTATCAAGGAACAGTTTCATATATAAAATGTTTCCTTACGAGCAGTAAACCTTTTCCCAGAAAGTCCATATTCAGAGAGCATACAATTTGAGTGCTGGTTATTTTAACATGAAAAGTGATTACAAGAAAAAACAAACTGTGTTTAGCCTCAGGAGAATTGACAATTAAACAGCACAAGCAATTTTGGGTGGATGTGTGTCTTTTCCTATGTATAGCAGGAAGGGTTTTGAAACATACGTATTTTTCTGGAGGGGAATCTCGAGTAAGTGATCTCACGTTTTCTACATTTTGTCCTTGGGGAGAAAGGACACAGAGAGGAGGCCACGGTGTTCCAGCATTCGCCGGAATTAGTGTTAGTGTCAAGGTCTATTCCACTGTGTCTCCAGAGCATCTCCAGGGCAAGCACCTTTTCTTCTCCAAACAGTGGTGTCAGGGTCGTTTTATGACTGGTGGGTTGTGATGGATGAAGTTTCCTTTAGTCTTCGAGTGACAGATGGATGTCTATTAATTCCATCCCACCACCACATGAGCCACAAGAAGATAACACATCCCAACGATGCAGGACACAATCATCATTGGGAAGCCCAACCTGAAATACAAAGAGAAATGAGTGATGGCCTCCGAAATCTGGATAGCCTCATGAGATATGGACTCGTAGCTCATGGGAACATGGCCTTCGCACCTTTGCATTTTCACAACGTTCACTACCTTTTATTTCTATAAATCAGAAAGTTGTCGACTAAAGTATGTGAATGCATGCTGCTATTAGACATCTTCCATTGTGTGCAATTTTATTTGAGACCTGCTTAAGGTTTTCTCGAAATTTTAGTGGCTATATGGAGCCTCTGTTTGTTCATCTGTACTGTTAGACTGTTGGTCTTTCAATGCCATGTGCTGGGCCACCATTTAAATCTCTGGATGTTTCCTCTGCTTGTGTCATCTTCCAACTTTTCTTCTCTGGAGATTTACCAGAGATCCCACCTTCCCACAGGCTCCTGAAGTCCCTCACACTTAAGGCCAAAGAGAGCTGGAGAAGTAGTGTTGGAAAGTAAGGCCAACTGTTGTCTAAGGAAAGGAATAGGGAAGAAGTTGTTTTTCTTCTGTAGTCGGTGAGGTTGAGACATGTGGACAACGAGGGTATGCACAGATACAAAAGAAGTCATACGAAGAGGAAAGCATCCCTCATTGTGTGCCGCCTCCAGTGTACCCGCATCTTCACCCCAGCCTCCAAGGACTGACAGATGCCACTTGGCATGGGTAATGCATGCTCTGTAGCCATTGCTCAGTGCTGCTCGGTCACTAAGGGAAGCCCCTGCAAATATTACGAGTTTGGTTTCAAAAGGCTTAAGTTTTTTAGCAGTAAGAGCCTCACATGTGGTAATTATAATAGTAAGGATCATGACATTCTCCCTTCCCTGGCCATAAGTGTAGGAAGAGGCCACTCAGAAAGAGCTACAGCAAGGGTCCCTCAACAGAGCTACAGTTAAACACAAAAACTGCATCCAAGAGCGAGACAGCTCCCGAAATTCTAGAGCAGACTTGGGCATTTCAAGAAAGTGGTAGGATTCTCTTGGCTTCTCTTCTGAACACATTTCATTTTACAAAACAAACAAAAAGAAACACAGAACATATTTTGGGAAAACTACTTAAATTTCTTGAACTTTATTAACTTTGTTTTTGAAAATAGCTGAACATGTTTGCAAAATATCAGCCCTGATCATTGAATTCTGGAAAAACACAACAACCCACAACAGTGTCTGGTCAACTCCAGGCATCACAGACATCACTGCAAGCCTTCATGGAAACACAAAGCCTTTGTTCCTCTGTGACAGATTGTGTAGATTGAGTCAGTGTCAGGTAAGATGCTGAGAGTCTCAATCCGGGTGCCGAGACACCTGGTCACGTTTCAGAAGCAAATTCACCTTGTCAAGGGGCAAATTCCACAAAAAGCATACCTTGCTTGAGAAGCCCAAGACTGGAGAAAGTTCCTGGTGGGTGGTTTTACCATGCCCCCAAGTGAGAGTCACTGATGTCTTGGGGATGGCACCAATGCAGAGAAGGAGCGTCACCTAGCATCACCAAACATTTTCACTTCACCCAGAACTGATGCAAGCACTCAGACCCATCGGAAACTGTACTCTCCCTCACAACACCTAGTCACTGTGACACTCTCCACGCTCAGGACCCTCTCAACTGCCCACATTGCCTTCTGGAATTGGCATCATCACATCACACCTACTGGAGAGGCGGGATGTTGACAGGTAAGCAGGCTTGCCTGGGTCTCTCAGCCAGTTTGCTCTGGTGTGACAATCCAAATGCATCAGTCTAACTCTAAAGTGTGTACTCTTAATCACTACATATGCTGCCTCCCTGTGGACATGGATAAACCATAACAATGGCAACTTGCCATTAGTAAGTCAATGACTTACTGAAGATCTGCTGTATGCTAAGGGCCTCATAGACTAGACGATGATGTTATCTATTATTTCCCAAACACAGTGAGGCATGTCATGTTTTCCCTATTACATAGATGAAGAAATTGAAGCTTGTATACAGTAGGGAACTTGACAAAGGTCACCACCAGTAAAAGGCAGAGATGGTGTCTTGGAATATTCTTCTGGCTTCAAAACCCAAATGCATTTTCTCAACACAGACAGGTACCCCAATACACTAGCTTAGGGCTCTAGTTTTCAATTCCTGCTCTTGCCCAGTGGCATCACTTTGGAAAATTATTAAATGTCCCCATAACTCAATTTCTTTATAAAATGAAGGTAATAACAGTACCTAAGAGTGCTATGAGGATTCCATGAGTTCACCCTTATAAATCCCTTAGAACAGTGAGAACAGTGTTTGGCCACATAATGAGTCCTCAACAAGTTTTAGCCACAGACCAGTGCTCCTCAAACCGGGGCACACGCCCCAAAGTGCAAGTTGACTGGGATTACAAAGTGCCCAAAATCACAGAGTAAGCCTGGAGCACCTCCCTGGTGCATGAGTTGTGTTTGGTGATAAGGAATTTAACGACACAAATACATACGGGTTTACTAGAGAAGAGAATGTAATTGTTTTACTCTCCAATTAAAGACGATAAAGCAGGCTTCTAGTTCTGAAGCAAGATGAAGTAGATGCATTTCTTCCAATTCGTCCCACTGAGCAGAGCTAAAAACTTGGCATTTTATAGGAAACAAGCATAAGGAGACTGTAAAGATGAAGAGGAAGCAGATCAGCTGGGGGCCTTGGGATCCCGAAGAATGGCATAGAGGTAGGGTTCCTTTTTGTTTCCCGTCATATGTCGTAGACTAGGTGCTGGGAAGCTGGTATGTCAGTGGGTACTACAAAGAAAACAAAAAGCCCCAAGAGAAGCCTGCTCTCCCTAGCCAGAAAGCCAGGAAAGGGGCACTAAAGCTAGACATAACGCTCCTAGATAATAACTGCTCCTGCCAAATTCCACAGGGAGGAAAAAAAATTAAGCTGTTTGGTGAAGGCCAAGTGGGAACCAGAACTTCCACACTCACCAGACTGTAACAAGCCCCTCTCCTGTGGTAACAGCAAAGACCACGTGCGGATCCTGTGAGCCAGGGATGTTTCAAGTTGAATGAGAAAAGTCAATCAATAGAAGCTAATACTGAGGTGATACAGATGTCAAAATTATTTGAAAAGGATTTCAAAGCAGCTACCATAAAAATTCTTCAACAAGCAATGAGAAACACACTTGAAATAAACGGAAAAAAAAAAGGAAAGTCTCAGACAAGAAATCAAAATTATAAAGGAGGACCACATGGAAATTTTAGAACTGAAAATGAAACAACTGAAGTAAAACTCTTAACGGAATGAGCACCATAATATAATGGAGAGTATAAAGGAAAGAATCGGGGAACTTGAAGATACAACAACAGAAATTATTCATCTGAAAAACGAAAAAAGACTAAAAACCAAAAGGAACCCACCCTCAGGGATCTGTGGAACATGAACAAAAGATCTAACATTTGTGTCATTGGAGAAAGAGGGCAGGGATGAAAAGGTATTCAAAGAAATAATGATTAAAAAATTGGTAAAAGATACAAACCTAGAGATTTAAGAAGCTGGGCAAATCCTAAAAAGGCTAGACACCCCCCAAAATCTATGCCAAGACACAACAATCCACAAATCAGACTCATGAAAACTAAAGAAAGATAAAATTTCTTGAAAGCAGCGAGAGAGAAATGACAATTTACCTATAGAGAAAAACTACAAGTTTCTACTCAGAAACCATGGAGGCCAGAAAAAAGTGGCATAATATTTTTAATTGCTAAAAGGCAAGAACAATCAACCCAGATTTCTATATCCATCAAATATATCCTTCAGGAATGAAGGGAGACTCAAGACATTCTCAGATGAAGTAAAACCAGAAGAGCAGCAGACTCCCCCTGAAAGCACTGCTGAGACGGTCTTCAAACAGAAATGAAATGATAGAAAGAAGGAATCTTGGAGTATCACGAAGGAATAACAAAAGACAGAGCAAATGTATGGTTAAATATGATACACTTGCTTTTTCATCTTGAGTTTTCAAATTATGTTTGATGGCTGAAACAAAATAAAATAGCAAAATAGTAAAAGCACAGATAAAGATAAACCATACAAACAGTAATCAAAAGAGTAGGAATGGCTATATTAATATCACATGAAGTATATTTCAGAGCAAAGAACATTTCCAAGGCAGAGAGGGATATTGCATATAGATAAAACAATCCACCAAGAGATCATAGCTATCCTGAATGTGTATTCACCAAATAACTGGACCAAAAAATACATGAAACAAAAACTGACAAAATGACGAGAAGGTAAATGACAAGAGAAAGTGGCACATGCACAAATGGATTATAGACTGACAAATCCACTATTATAGATGGAGACTTTTACTCTCTCTCTACAATTCATGGAAGAACTAAAAAGAAATTCAGCAGAGAGAACTCAGCAATATCTTCCAGCAATCAAATCTTGCTGATACTATAGAGTGCTCCAGCTAACAGCAGAATGCACATTCCTTTCAGCATCCAAGAAACATTCAGCAAGACAGATCATATCCTGGCCCAACAAACATCAACAAGTTTAAAATAATTAAAATTATACAGAGGGTTTTTTTTCTTACCATAAGCAATCAAACTAAAAATCAGAGAAATCAGTAACAGAAAGGTAACAAGAAACTATCCAAGCATTTTCAGATCAAAGATCATACTTATAAATAATTCACAGATCTGAGAGACTGTCACAAGAAGAGTAAAAGAAAACACATTGAACTGAATGAAAATGGAGCATCATTTTCTAATTTATGATCTCTGTGTTACCTCAACCCTATAAAGAAAATCATCTAGGAAAAGAAAGCAAATTAAAAACTACACCTAACATGTCACTCGTTGAGAGGGAAACGTATAGCACTAAATGTTTGTATTAGAAAAGAGAAAAGGTCTTAAATCAATAATTTAAGTTCCCATCTTAAGGAAATAGAAAAGAATTTAAAAATAAACCCAAAAACAAGCAGAAGAAAAGAAATAATAAAGAGCATAAATTCATGAATTTAAAAATAGGAAAATAGTGGAGAAAAATCAATGAAGCAAAGCTGATTTTTTTTTAAAAGATCAATAAAATTAACCAACTTCTAGAAGGACTGACAAGTAAAAAGAGAAAAATGACATAAATGGTCAGTATCAATGAAAGAGGATTTATCACAACAGACCCTGAAGACATCAAAAGATTAAAAGTTTCTCGTATTAACTACTCTTGTACTATTAACAATTGTATACATATACACTTAACAACTAGAATGAAATAATTTAACTCACCCTATATATATTAGAAAATTTAAACTGGTAGTTAGAGACCTTCCAAAAAAGAAAACTGTATGACCAGATTGTCTCACTGGTGAATTCTGCAAAATATTTAAAGAACTAACACTAATTCTATACAAATGCTACCAGAAAATAAAAGGGAAGGGAACATCATTTTCTAACTTACTTTATGATCCCTGTACTACCTCAACCCTATAAAGAAAATCATCTAGGAAAAGGAAGCAAATGAAAAGACTACAGCTAACATAATACTTAATGGTGAGAAACTGAATGCTTCTCCTGCACAGGATTCTCACCACTCTTATTCGACATAGTACTGAAAGCCCAAGTCAGTATAATAAGGCAAAAGACACACAAACTAAAATAGACGAAATAAAATTCTTTCCACTTGCACTTGACATAATAGCTTACATTTAAAAATCCCAAGAAATCAAAGAAGAAGAAAAAAAAAAGCAAAACAAAACACTTCTAAAACTAATCAGTGAGCAGTAAGTTCAGTAAGGACCACAACACAAGATCAACATTCAAACATTATTTTTTTCCTATATACTACCAATGAATACACAAAAATAAAAATTAAAAACACAATACCACTTAAAATCACTCCAATTAAAATTAAACACTTAGGCATAAACTTAAATCTTGTTTTAAACTTAAATCTTGTTTGTAACTTACAGCACACCAGCATCTGTGCTGTAAGTCACAAAATGGTGATGGAAAAAAAAAAAAAAAACCAAAGCAGTTCTAGATAAATGGAGAAACACAGAGTGTTCATGAATGGAAGACTCAACATAGACAAAATGTTAATTTGCCTGAAAGAGCCCTTATCTTTCCCTGAAAGAGCCCTTATCTCATAAAGATGCACACAGGAGGGCTTCCATGGATGAAACTCTGCCCTTCCAGTCCAGAGACAACTCAAGGTAAACTGCTCCCTCTTTATAGACCAGGAGCCAATAAACTACAGCCCCAGGCCAAATGTGGTCACCGCCTTTTTCTTGTGAGGAAACGCCGCTGGGACTGGGACGCAGCTGCCTGTGCATTTGTTTGCTGTCTATGGCTGCCCCAGAGCCACCAAGGCAGAGTCCAGTGGAGCGGTTGGACAGAGGCTTTGTGGTCCACAAAGCCTGAAATATGCAGTCGCCCTTACTGAAAACATTTGCTGCCCCTAAGAATATCAGGTCCTGGGAAGGTGACAGTGTTACCGGAAAGGGGTCCTGATCCAGACCCAAGAGAGGGTTCTTGGATCTTGCGCAGGAAAAAATTTGAGGTGAATCCATAAAGTGTATTAAGAACACAAAGGAATAAAGAATGGCTAGTCCATAGGCAGAGCAGCAGCTTGGGCTGCTGGACTAAGGATACGTGTAGCTATTTCTTGATTATATGCTAAACAAGGGGTGGATTATTCATGAGTTTTCCAGGACAGGGTTGGACAATTCCCAGAACTGAGGGTTCCTCCCATTTTTAGACCGTATAGGGTAACTTCCTGATGTTGCCATGGCATTTGTGAACTGTCAAGGTGCTGGTGGGAGTGTCTGTTACCAGGTGAACGTCGCAGGCCAGGTCTCACTGACGGAGGCCTCCGTAACAACTGCCTCAGCACTGAGTGGTTCGGTTCAATATCAAAAGCTGAGAGAGCCAGTGCCCCGATATACAAACACTGGAATGCAACAAAATCCCACCAAGAATTTGGCCCAGGCCTCTCCAAGATAATGAGGGAATTCTTAACAGGACCCGTTCAGAATTAAGCAAGTTTTATTGGGGGTCTGAAGAAACTCCCCAGGCCTCCACAAACAAGTTTATAGGGGGTCTGAAGGAACTCCCCAAACATCCATGATTTAGCAGGAGACAAGACCATCACCCCAGCACCTGGAACCGTTTAGATGAAGTAAATTTACTGAGGTTCCAGAGGAAGGTCTTCAGGACTCAAGTCTTAGTTATAGATAAGAAGTTAATCACTCACGTCTTTAGATGAATGAATCACATTTACATGTAGACATATAGCTTAGAAGGTTATTGCTGGAAGGCTGTGATCTTGAGTTGGTCTGGAGATATTTTCCAGGCCTTCTCCCTGTAACCAGTTACAGAAATAAAACTCTTTCCTTTCCCAGTTCATCTGCATCCCATTATTGGGCCTCGAGAATAAGAAGCCCAACCCTCAGTTTGGTCTGGGAACAGGAATGCATTATAATGAGTGTATGATGAGCCGTGCGAACAATCAGAGGTCACTGTCATCGCTGTCTCGGTTTTGGTGAATTTGGGCGAGTTTCTTTAATGCAACCTGTTTTATCAGCAAGGTCTTTGTGACTTATATCTTGTGCCAACTTCCTATCTCATCCTGTGACTTCGAATGCCTACCCTCCTGGGAATGCTGCCCAGCAGGCCTCAGCCTCATTTTACCCAGCCCCTATTCAAGATGGAGTCGCTCTGGTTCAAACACCTCTGACAAAGGAACTCTTCAGCTTCTTGTCAGCCTCTGTCCAACATGCAAGGAAGTCGGACCAATAAGCATGTTGTGTAGTCTTACATTTTCAACTCTCACATTTTTTAAAGTAAAAGGAAATGGATGAAATTAAGTATAATAATATATTTTATTTAACTTAACACATCCAAAATATTATTTGACCATATAGTCAACGTAACATTTTGATGGAATAGTTGACATTTTTAAAATACTAAACCTTTGAATTCCAGTATGGATGTTCTACCCATGGCACTGAAGCATGCCCTGAGAAGGACCCTATGGTCATCTCTAAAAAGAATCTGTGCTCAGAGGTCCCAGCTAAGGAATCCGGGAGCGGCCAACCCAGACATTCGCTCCTTCTCTATGAAGGACACTGACACCGCCTTGTGTCTCTCTCTCCCGGTGGCTGGGTTGGAACCTGTGCCCTGAGGGGTTTCTTAGTGAGGACACTGGGCAGTGTTGGCTTTGGCCTGGGGTGATCAGTTCTCCTGAAGCTCAGTGAATAGTAAATGTCTTTCTGGCAGGCTTATACCATCTGAAACTCTGCCTTGTTAAATGGACACAAAGGCTGTCTTGTCACCTACCTTTGGCCAGGTCCTCACCACTCACTCCCACCCAGTACCAAGGCAGCCTCACCTTCTCCCTGGGGCACAGTCTCCTCCCAGCCCAGCAGCCCTGCTTCCTAGGAGGGTGCTGGCCTCCCAGTCATCCCTTGAACACAGACAGGCTGCCCTGGGGATCCAGGCCCTTTGTTCTGGGCTAAATAGAGGTTGCTAAGTGAAAATGCTCTGTAAGCTGCCTGCTCTTTACAAATTGGAGTGGATTTTCCTGTCCTGCCCACCGCTCCTGGACCGCCCTGTATGTAAGTCCTCAGTAAACCCTATGTCTCCTTCCCTATCCCCTTCTTTGCCCCTATCCAGCAGGAAGTCCCAATTCCCAAATACCAACCTCTGGAGTTGGGCAGCACGTCTTCTCCCCTTTCTAGGTCCCGTGACAGCCATCTTGCTGTTACTCACCTTCGGGCCCTGTATTTTTAACCTCCTTGTCAAATTTGTTTCCTCTAGGATCAAGACCATCAAGCTACAGATGGTCTTACAAATGGAACCCCAAATGAGCTCAACTAACAACTTCTACTGAGGACCCTGGACCAACCTACTGGTCCTTTGACGAGCCTAAAGAGTTCCCCTCTGGAGGACACTACAACTGCAGGGCCCTTTCTTTGCCCCAATTCAGCAGGAAGTCCCAATTCCCAACAGCAGTTGGAGTGTCCTGTTTAGAGGGGGGATTGAGAGGTGAAGCCAGCTGGACTTCGTAGGTCAAGTGGGGATTTGGAGAACTTTTCTGTCTAGCTAGAGGATTATAAATGCACCAAACAGCACTCTGTACAAACACACCAATCAGCGTTCTGTGTCTAGCTAAAGGACTGTAAATGCACCAATTGGCACTCTGTAAAAATGCACCAGTCAGTACTCTGTTTCTCCTAAAGGATTGTAAATGCACCAATCAGTGCTCTGTGTCTAGCTAAAGGATTGTAAATGCACCAATCAGCTCTGTGTCTAGCTAAAGGATTGTAAACATGCCAGTCAGCACTCTGTAAAATGGACCAATCAGTGCTCTATAAAACGGACTAATCAGCAGGATGTGGGCGGGGACAAATAAGGGAACAAAAGCTGGCCACTCCAGTCAGCAGTGGCAACTGGCGGGGGTCCCCTTCCACAATGTGGAAGCTTTGTTTTGCTCTTCACACTAAATCTCGCTGCTGCTCAAAAACAAAACAAAAAACAAAAACAACCACCTACTGGAGTCAGAGGGGTCGCATGACAATGACACACCTCTGTTTGGACTTGCCACATTTTAAGGCTCAGCAGCCACAATGGCAGTGGAGGAAGGGGGAATAGTGTACTGGACAGAGGGCTCCAGGAAGGCCTGGCTTTGGGCTGAAAGCGATTGGAAGCACGGACTTGCAGCTGTGAGATGGCACAGGCAGGGCCGACCTGGGATGGGTCTTTCTAGGTGGATGCCTGTGATGTGTGGCCCCTGCCAAGAAAGCAGGTCTGAGCCGGGCAGGCTGAGGGAGCGCCACTGCCCTACAGGGATCATCTCACATGGCAGCCTCTTCCTTAGGCATTTTGGAAGTCACAAAAAAAATACCTCTGTTACTGAGAAAAGAAAAATAGCTTTAAGCAGTGTAACCTCTGTGAGATATGCAAAATTATCAGGTCCAGAGAGAATTGAGCATGGGACTTCAGTCACACGCCCTTACTCCTCCACTCCTGCCCCCGCATCCACGGGCAACTGTTCAAAGGCACTGTGTTCCCCACTAGCCGCCTCACCTATTATCTTCTCCTGCCTGGTGTCTGTGATCCAAAGAACAATGTAGAGCTAATCAATAGCTTCTGTTATTCTAATGTAAATTCTTGGCAACAACTTAGGAAGTGCCAGTTCTTTTTTCCTTAAAAACTCTCCTGTAACTGCAGCTGAGTGTACATTCAGGACAAGTTGAATCTACGCTCCTGGCTTGGCCAGCCTGGAGCTTTGGACTCGAATAAACTCTATATTTAGTCATGTTTTATGAATCTGTTTTTTAGGGTTGACACTAGTTAGAGTCAAGAAGACACCAGTGATAACCCTGTCTGTGGGACCCTGTGATGGCAGCCCCGTTCATAGCGCCACACACCCGTTTCTGAAGGCGAGGGCAAGGCCTGTGGGCAACTCTTTCCCTGGCACTTCAAAGGCTGGCCTGTTTCTTCTGGGGCCCAGCCAGTTGCTTCCTCCCGTGGGATGCAGGCAGCTTGACTGGAGTTTCAATGCTGCACACACTGCCCAGCTGGGAGGCAGCTGGAGGGAGATTTATTTGAAGAGAGGATGTAATGACTTCCTGTGGCTGCCAGGAGGACTCCAGATACACAGGACAGGGATGCTGCAAGTTCACCAGGAGCTTCCATTTCCCAGAAGATCCATTTGTCTTGCATCCCAAGCCTCTCATTAAGGCAACACTCTCACCAAAGGCTCAGGAAAAGCGCATTTGTTCAACATCCAGCATCGCACTATGCCTTCATCTCCCGCTGGGTGATTTTCAATCCACTCTGGCTCTGTCACCATGCCGTGTGAGGGAAGGCAAAATCACTTGCGTGTCAAAGCACAAATCACGATGCACACGTCAGATGAATGCCCACACAGTCCGTGTGTTACACGCGTTTAGTTTTAGGTTAAAAACCTGCCTGTGCTGACACAAGTTCTCCAAGAAACCGAGGCTTCCAGATTGCTGGGAAACAGGGCAGCCCAGAACCGTGCCCCGAGCGTTTCCAACGGAGCCTGGCGTCCAAAAGAAGTGTCTGTTAATGAAGCCTCCTTCTTGAGTCTCAGACTGAAACCATTCTTCCTGTTTATGTTTCCTTTCAAAAACACTACACATTGGGTACAGCGCACACTAAGGTGAGGGGTGCACCAGAATCTCAGGAATCACCACCCAAGAATTTATCCATGGTACCAAACACCACCTGTTCCCCCTAAAACCAGTGAAATTAAAAATTATAAAAGGTTTTAATAACGAACCATAACTATGGTTTTTAAACAAAAAACCCTTTGGCTGTCGCCCTTCTACAAAGGTAACATGTGATTCTGAGCAGAAGGAAGAACTGCTTCTACTTCGGAAGGCCTATGGAGGAGGCCCATAGAGGAGGCCCGAGGAGGCCGCCCGGGCACGGAGGCTGCCCCTTTTCTGTGCCAATGGACCCCTTGAGGCCTGCCCTCCCCAGCACCTCGGCCTGTGTGCGGTCCCTCAGGGCCTCAGGACAAGGCTCACCCTCAGCCCCCATGGGAACAGCCTCACACCCCATCTCCTGGGTCTCCCAGGGTAACAGTCCTTAGCTAACTCCTTTTATGAGGAAAGGCTAGAAGCTGAGACGGGGCAGGGACCCCCTTTTTTGGAGGGCCTGCAGTGCCCCCCGCCCCCAGCACCACCAAGCGTGGAAATCCAATATCCCAACTCGGTTCCATAACAAAGTCTCGGCCCCTGGAAATAAAGCCCATCCTGGTATTTGTCACACAAAGCAAGAGCGTTTCCAGGTGGGCGGGGGGAAGGGTGTTCAGGGCCGGGGCTCGGCGGGGTCGCAGGCCTCCCGGTCACGCGGGACCACAGACGCAGCGCGGAGCCCACGCCCGGGCGGGTAGCGCGGGGCGGGGCGAGGCTGTCAGTGCGCCCCGTTTCTCCGGCCTCCAGCCGTGCGTGGCGCTGGAGCGGCTCCCCGGCGCCTGTCTGGGCTCCCTGGGAACAGGCTCCACACCAGCTGCCCCGGAGAAGCGCCCACCGCCCGCCTCCAGGACCCTCCCCGCAGGAGCCGCCGCGGGCTCGCCCTTCCTTCCTCCCTCGCCGCAGGGGAAGGTCCCCAAGGGGCAGCGCAGCTGCCCTCGGTCTCTTGTGTCCTTACCCACTTCCCTCCTCAGAACCCGGCCGCTCCCTGGCCTCTGAATCCAAGACGGACAGCGGTGGCTTTGGCCTTCTCCACCAGGGAGCGCTTTCCCTCTCCTTCCTTCCCTCCATCCCTTCCTTCTTCCCTCTTTTCCTTCCTTCCTCCCTCCCTCCCTTCCTCTTTTCCCTCCTCCCTCCCTTCCTCTTTTCCCTCCTCCCTCCCTTCCTCTTTTCCCTCCTCCCTCCCTTCTTTTCCCTCCTCCCTCCCTCTTTTTCCTTTCTTCCTCCCTCCCTTCCTCCCTTCCTCTTTTCCTTCCTCCCTTCCTTCCTCCCTCTCTCCCTCTTTTCCTTTCTTCCTCCCTCCCATCCTTCCTTCCTCCCTTTTCCTTCCTTCTTTCCATTTTTCTTTCCTTCCTTCCTCCCTCTTTTCCTTCCTTCCTTTCCTTCCTTACTTCCTGTCTTCCTTCCTTCCCTCCTTCCCACCCCCTTTTCCTTCCTTCCCTCCCTCCCTTTGTTCCTTCCCTCCCTCCCTCCTTCCTTCCTTCCCTCCCTCTTTTCCTTTCTTCCTTTCTTCTTTTCCTTCCTTCCTCCCTTCCTTCTTTCCTTCCTCCCTTCCTTCCTCCCTTCCTTCCTCCCTTTCCTGCTTTCCTCTTTCTTCCTTCCTCCCTTCCTTCCTTTCCTTCCTTTGTCCCTCCCTCCCTCTTTTCCTTCCTTCTTTCCATTCTTTCCTTTCTCCCTCCCTCTTTTCCTTCCTTCCTTTCCTTCCTTACCTTTCTTCCTGTCTTCCTTCCCTCCTTCCCACCCCCTTTTCCTTCCTTCCCTCCCTCCCTCTTTTCTTCCTTCCTTCCCTCCCTCTTTTCCTTTCTTTTCTTCCTTCCTTCT
The DNA here is from genome assembly GCF_047675955.1 of Chlorocebus sabaeus. Classification (NCBI taxonomy): domain Eukaryota; kingdom Metazoa; phylum Chordata; class Mammalia; order Primates; family Cercopithecidae; genus Chlorocebus; species Chlorocebus sabaeus. The sequence continues at coordinate 963,059 of NC_132929.1, read as the reverse complement.
TTTCCTTCCTTCCTCCCTTCTTTCCTTCCTCCCTCCCTTCCTTCCTCCCTTTCCTTCTTTCCCTTCTTTCTTCCTTCCTCCCTTTCCTTCCTTTGTCCCTCCCTTCCTTCCCTCCCTCCCTCTTTTCCTTCCTTCCTTTCTTCCCTCCCTTCCTCTTTTCTCCCTCCCTTTTTTGCTTCCTTTTTCCTTCCTTCCCTCCCTCCCCTCCCTCCCCCTGCAGCAACGACCCCTTGGCCTCCCCCTAGAAGGCCTCCATCAGGTCCCCTCACACCTTCTGAGGCCCATAAACACCCCAGGTCTTCCTGCTCACAGCAAATCGCCCCACTGTCCACCACGGTCCCGCCAAGGTCACAGCTACCGCCACTCCATGGCCCCAGCGCAGAGCCAGGGCGGCGCTGGAGAGAGGACGGGCCCTGCCTGCAGAGGCCCCGGGGGAGAGGGAAGCCTAAAAAACCAAATAAATAAAATAAATCAGCCACGCTCGGAAATCATGGGCCGCCCCTCCGTGTGCTCCGCAGAGGCGTGGCTTCTCCAGGCGGCGCCCGGCTAGGGGTTGCTCCGTGGCCACCGCCGAGTCCAGCCGAGGCGGCTGCGGGGGGTGACTTTGAGACTTGTGTTCCATGGCGAGGAGGAATTTAATGGCAAACAGAAGATGGGCGTGGGAGATCCCAAAGACAGTATCCATGGGTTCCACTAGTTTCTAAAATAATTTTCATAATATATATTTTTCCAGAAAAATCATCCATTTTGTGAAATCTGTATTTTTTATCAGCATGTAATAGTCTAAAATGACTTTAATCTTCTTTACCTCTGCTACTGTATTCCCTTTCTAAATACTTAATTTTGTTAATTTTTCCTTTCCCATTCTCTTTCTTGATGCCAAAGCTCTACCTGTGCTATCAATAATGTTTACCCCGGAAAACCACCTCTGGCTTACCAGTTCTGACATATTTAGTCTTCTGATTTTGTGTGCTTGCCTTTCTGTGGTTCAGCTCTTTCCTCCTCTCCTGTGTTACTTTGTTTGCCTATTATTTTTCCTCAATTTGAAAACAATTAAAATAACTAAGTCTAGACATTATTCCCAAGCACAGCGTCAAGGCCTGCCCTGAACTCTGAGGCTGCTGTGGTTCCCGGAGCTGAGCAAGCCGCCTGCAGGCCCACGAGGAAGGCATAGCCAAGCCCTGGAATGGGAGGTGAGTTTGCTGTGCATCCTGAACAAGTAGCCAACCTCTCTGGGCCTGACCTTCCTTTAAAACAATACTTCCTGCTAAGAAATTAAAAATGTATAAAGCAGTGCCTTCATACTTTGTAATTCTGTACTTTGTCAATGTTCCTGAAATGGTGTACATTATTGTTTTTGACACTATTACTGCAAATTCTATTACTACTACTACTAGTATTACTTTTTTTATTCACTTTTTGAGAGAGGATCACTTTTTCCCTCTCGTTTTTATTTTGCAATTAATGTATTGTGGTCAAAGACTGGAAAATACTTGAAGAAATGTTGGAAAATATTCAGTTAGTAAATCATCGAGATTGTCTTCCTGGCTTAATATATGACGAATTTTGTAACTGTTTTGTGGACTCTTGAAAAGGCATATTTTCCATAGAAAATGGAGAGAACTGGCCGGGCGCAGTGGCTCACACCTGTAATCCCAGCACTTTGGGAGGCTGAGGCGGGCAGATCATGAGGTCAAGATATCAAGACCATCCTGGCTAACACCGTGAAACCCCATCTCTACTAAAAATACAAAAGTTAGCTGTGTGTAGTTGCAGGCACCTGTAGTCCCAGCTACTCGGGAGGCTGAGGCAGGAAAATCCCTTGAACCCAGGAGGTGGAGTTTGCAGTGAGCTGAGATCTCGCCACTGCACTCCAACCTGGGCAACAGAGGGAGACTGTCTCAAAAAAAAAGAAAAGAAAAGAAAAAAAGAAAATGGACAGAACTGCAAGTCTAAGAATTCAATGCTCAGAGACAGATAGTGTCATATGAAAGTCTTTCATGGCAGTGAAGTTTCTATTAATTTCCCCTTATATTTTCTGATTAAATTCATTTTCTATATTCCGATGCAATATTTTTGGCAATTAGAACTATTATGTTGACTGTCTCATTGAGGTTTTAAATATGAGCTCTATAAAATATTCTCTATATTTCTACCTTTTCAATTGTATTATTTAAGTTGTATTAGCCATTTATTTTTATTCACAAGTTTTAATTCTCTCAAGTTACTCTGATCACAGTTTTAAAGTGGAATCCAGTTAGAAATTTAATTCTTATTTTTTATTGGCTATTTTTACATAATCTTGGTTTAAGTTCTGAGGTTTATATTTCTTTTTTTTATTTATAGATTTGCCAAAAAATAATGAGAATAAATATATATATCTCAATGACAAAAGATAAATAAATGAACCAGTATCCTTTGACCCGCCTATGTAAGACAAAATAGAAAGTTTTAATTTCTCTCACATCTCAAGACATTTTGTGGTCTTCATTAATTCAATATGAGATTTTAGATGCAGGTTATATTTGTTAAATTCTTATTATTTACAATACATGTCATCTGTTCAGATATGTTTGGAGAAAGATGACATCTGATTACTATAATAATATCAGGTTACATTTGTGAGTGATTACGTCAGGCATTTTGTATGGTTCATATTAGCTAATCCTTAGAGCTAAGGAAACTAAGGCCCAGAGAAGCTAAGTAACCACCCAAGGTCACACAGGAGGTTAATAACAGACAGACAGTGAAACTTGACTGAATCTGAAAATGGAGCTCTGGGATCACAGCCATTTCCTCTCAAAGCTTTGTCATTGACTATTCAGGAGATGGATACCCAGGAGTTGGATACCCAGGAGTTGGAAGTCCTCTTAATTTTGTTTCTATTTGTGTGTATAAAATTCCTGAATTCTTGTAGAAATGATATCTTTATCTTTGTAATTAAAATTGCTGACAGGCTGTGCCTTAGTTAAAATATCATTCAGTTAACTGGGACATAGGAAGTATATTTTCCATGTACATGCCATAATCCGTTTCTCTGCTTTTTTTTTTTTCTCTTCAGGTATGTTTTCTTCAACTATGTTTTGATTATTGCCACTGTTTATTTCCTTTTAAATTCAATCATCTTGTATCAAAGTGAAGTCCACCCAGAACGTGTTTCCCAATGAACAGGCTTGTAGACTGTCACCAAGTCCGTCAAATCTGTTCTCTGAATGCTGGTGTCACCTCGTCCCCAGCTAGAAGTGAAGGCCTCATCGAGTGCATTGCAGATGAGGTCTTTGCTGTCCCTGCCTCTCTCTGGCAGTGAGAAAGAGAGTCCATGTTATAACACAAGTTCAAGGGCCCACATCTGGGGCCTTCAGGCCCCCCCACGTTCTGCACTGAGAGCCTCCTGCTATGCCCGGCCACCCAGCATTGAGCGGGGACCAGCGTAACCTCTGAAGCCAGGTGTGGACGAAACTCCTCTGGTCCCTCGGAAGGTACCTTATGTGGTGCAGGCAGCTTCCGGGTGTAGACCATTTCCACTTCTCTGATCTTTGAACCAGCAGTTCTAGCTGCAGGGGCCATGCTGCCCAGACGCCCAGTTCTCAGATGACTTCGTGTGTCATTCGCTCCTGTTCTGAAGCAGATCCCACACCTTTGGAGATGGTATGAAAAATCTATGACAGCAGATTCTCTCCAGTGTCTTCTCCTCATGCCTCCTCTCCTCGTACTCAGTGCTGCATCCCTTGGAGACCCATCACTCAGGTTATTTTAATTACTTCCTGCAGGTGGACCCGTGTGAGGCCACAGTCCCAGGCTCTGTGCACACCCTGCCAGGCACCACCCCCAGGGTCCTTCGAAGTCAGCAGGCCGGCATCTGTCAGCTCAGGCCGCCGTGACAAAGCCCTGCAGGCCATGGTTTCCCATCAAAAGCCTGTTTTCCTTCCATTCTAAAGGCTGGATGTCTGCCATCAGGCCAGGGCAGGGCTGGTTTCCCCTGAGGCCTCGCTCCTTGGTCGTTTTCTCCCTGTGTCTTCACGATGTTTTCCTCTGTGAGTTTAGGGGATCCCAAATCCCCTCTTCTGAAAGGCTGTGGCCAGACTGGATGAGGACCTTCTTTTAACTATGACCTCCTTTTAACCACCTCGTAAAGGCCCTTTCTGCAAACACAGTCACATTCTGAGGTGCCAGGGACTATGGATTTTGCAGGGACATGGTTTAGTCCATAACAATGTCCAGCACCAAAGCTTTGCCATGTGCTCCTGAATGGGCTACCTCCTGGCCCATCTTCTTGGGCACTGCTCTCGCTCCAACATTGAGTTTACTCCTTGAATTCATAATTTGCCTTTGTAGTCCGTCACCCATGAAATCCTAGAATTTCTGTTGCTATCAGTATGTCCAATCTTTTTCCATTTTAAAATAGTTTATCCCTGGCTCGCTGTGGTTCAGGCCCACGGTGCTGTGTGCACATGCAGGTATATACCCTTCTCAGTGGCACTGGCCTCGTCTGCCTCTTTGTCTCAGAAGGCATTCTGCACGCCATCTCTTCTCCCCTCACTCCTGCCATCCCTATGCTCCTTCCTTCTCTCCATCCCATCTTCCCACCTCATGCCCGCTCTCTCCTTAATACTTCATGCTTGCTGAGATGTTTCTGTCAAGCTGAGCTAAACCACAGTATTAAATATTTTCCCCTGCTTAGTCACCTTCAGAGGCAGCCCAGGATGTGCTGAGCTACATCGACTGCAGGGCCCATGTCTGTTCCACTTGGCCGTTCACTTGGCCATTCAGCGTGATCTCCCCTCTCCTCGGCATGGCCAGCCTACACCAGCCTCCGTGGCCGCCCTCCCCGTGGCAGGCAGGGGTGGAGGCAGACTGAGGCACCTGTCCTCTGAGGCCTGTGGAGATTCTCTCTCTCCGGCGCTTCTCTGAAGATGTCACTCCGCCCTGCTCAAGGAGTACTAGACCCCTCCGTCTGCTGAGGTCAGCTCCAGCTGATGACTGTGCTTGGCACCCATGTCCTTCGTGGGACAAGCTGGTGTCCACGGTCTCGGGGCAGGGGTCTCCTCTGCACCCTCTTTATTTAATCCAGCAGCACTCCTCAGAGCTCAGGAGCCACTCTGGACTTCTCTGGGCAACAGGAGGGCAGCTTTCTCCAAGCCCCCTCACCAGGGCCCACGGCAGCAGCAAAGAACAGACCCACAGGCAAGTGTGGCAGCGGGGAGCATGAGGTGGGGGAATGGGGGGGTACCGGAGAGCACTTCCTCCCACACCAGCCCTGCCACTTTCTCCAGTGGGAGCTTCATCCACACATCTCCATCGGCGCCCAGCCTTTCTGTTCCACACCCTAGAGGTGCCTGGTGGGCTGAGCTTACAGGTGGGCGTTGGCCCCACCACCCTGGCCAACCCTGAGCAGGGTGGCTCTAGCACCCCCCCTTCAAAAAGTGGGGTCCTTGTCACTACTGCTGGACTATTCGCTGGGCTCAGGTGAGACTATGGGAGAGCAAGAGTCCTACTTAACATTCTTAGAACAGGTTATACTTAATAAATGCACAGAAAAAACATCAGAGCAATAGTGGCAAGGGTGATTTCTAGGGAGGGAGCGATAAGGGAACAGGGAGATGCCCTGGTTTGCTCTCTGCTTCTACATTGACTTTATCATTTTACAGTGAGAATGCATTCATGCATTGCTTCTCTAGCTGGATAAATGCACTTAAAATTAGTGACTATATGCTAAAGGCAAAAAAACAAAAAAATCACCTACCAAATGCTGAAGTTTCCAGTCACTTATAATCTCATTATCCTAACAGAAATGCTGTTTGACTTTTCCATGTGCACACTTTTTTTTTTTTTTTTGAGACGGAGTCTCGCTCTGTGGCCCAGGCTGGAGTGCAGTGGCCGGATCTCAGCTCACCGCAAGCTCCGCCTCCTGGGTTCACGCCATTCTCCTGCCTCAGCCTCCCGAGCAGCCGGGACTACAGGCGCCTGCCACCACGCCTGGCTAGTTTTTTGTATTTTTTTTTAGTAGAGATGGGGTTTCACTGTGTTCGCCAGGATGGTCTCAATCTCCTGACCTCGTGATCCGCCCACCTCAGCCTCCCAAAGTGCTGGGATTACAGGTGTGAGCCACCACGCCTGGGTGTGCACACATTTTTTATTCACATGCACATTTTTACTGCAGTGAAACCACAGAGTACACAATATTCTTTACCATCAGGGTTTTATCAGAGTGGCAGTCAAGCTCGAAACTCTAACCCCAGTGCCTTGGAGAGTCTGTAAGCCATGAGCTTGCCCAGGGTCTCCCTCACCTGGCCTGGTGGCTCAGAGGTCGGGAGCACCTGGAGGGTAGGATGCCACACCTGTCTGCAGAGGGCCTGTTGACCATTCTGACTGCCTTATTATTTGCTGCTCTGAATTTCCTATTTGCGGAAGAAATTAGCCAGCCCTAATTGGAAAACAGACAGAGGTACTCGTGACTCTTTCTCAGAAAGGAAGTCTGGAATAGTAAAGGCAGGGAAGCTCTTTTTAACAAGCCTGTGATGAACCACATTCTACAATATTTTGAGGCCTATTAGAGCGGCCTTTTAGTGTAGAATACCACATTTCAGGAGGAAAACTTAAAGCATAAATAATCCTTATTAAACTGACCTTCTTTTAGAAATTCAGATTTCATATTTTTTAAACACTGGCAGATCATGATCACAATGGCACTGGGGACATAATTCCATCAGTTAACTTTAGTTTTTAGTATCAAACCTTTTGCTGACTGTGAAACCATGAAAGTCTAGTGGACATTTTAAAATCCAAATGACTTTTCTTTCCATTTTTGCAACACCGTTCGGTGGAGTTCTCGCTAGGCAGCATTCATTTTTCTGTTGCTAAAACGAGCTCATATGCACCAGGAGAATGTGACCATAAAAAACAAAGAAAAACAAGAGAGAGGAAAGTCCCATCAGAAGAGTGTGTGTTTGGTGAGTCACTCCGAGAGGAGGTTTGGAGCTGATTTGATACTCAATCTGTCACTCCGGGCCCCTTTCCCAGCACATGGTTTGAAGAGCAAGAGACACCACACAGAAGACATGCTCTTGCATATCTGTTTTTAAAGCTATAACGTTCTGCTTATATCGTTTTTAAATTACATATCTTGTAGAAAAAAAAAAAAGACGTGGTCATGTCAGAGGTCATGGTGTAGCAGGAGAGAAGAAAAGTTGTGGAAATTTCCCAGGGCCCTCATCCTTCCCACACAGCAGCAAAGCAAACACAGAGGAAAACGGAAACCAGAGCAAGTGAGGAAACCTGCTGAGAGAATCTGCTCTTGCCTGGAAAAGGCAAGTGGCAGAGACTTGGAAAAAGGATTAGACTTTCTACATTGATGGAAAGTTATAAATGAGGCTTCTTGCAGGAGGTAAAAAGAAAGAAAACATGCAGGAATTTCACTTAAGTACTATCATACTCCGAGCATTGTGCTACGAGCTATGTACGCCTCTTTTGAAATTTTTATAACAACCTGGAAATGGTTAGATAGCATTATCCCCTTCAATATGGAAGAGAAGACTAAGGCTCAAATAATGGCTCTAGAGAGATGAGACAGAAGTTTACTAAAACTGTTAGGCATTAAAGTACTGGGGTTTCCCTCAATACTTAAAATGTCATAATTGATTTCTAGGTTCATATCTTTGTGGTCAGAAAAGATCCTTGGTATGATTCTAATCCTCTTAAATGTGTTAAAACTTGTCTGGTGACCCAATATGTGGTCTATCCTGGAGAATGTTCCTTATGCACTTGCGAAGAATGTTGCTTTTGGGTTGAATGATCTGGATGTGTCTGCTGGGTCCATTTGGTCTGCAGTGGTGTTCAAGTCTCCTGTTGCTTTGTGGATTTTCTGCCCGGATGTTCCATCTATTATTGAAAATGGAGTATTAACATTTCCTACTATTAAGTACTGCTGTATGTGTCTCCCTTCAGTTCTGTCATGCTTGCTTTATATATTCAGGTGCTCTAATGTTGGGTGCATATATATTTATAATTGTTATATATTTTGGGTGGATTGACCCTTCCGTCATTATATAATATCCTTCTTTGTCTCTTGTACAGTTTTTTACTTAAAGCTTATCTTGTCTGTTGTAACTATAGCCACCCTTTTCTGGTTTAGTTACCATTTGCACAGAATATCTTTTTCTATCCTTTTACTTTCAGCCTGTGTGTGTCCTTAAATTTAAAGTGAATCTCTTATAGACAACACCTTGCTGGATCTTGCTTTTTTGAATCCATTCATCCACTTTATGTCTTTTGATTGGGGAATTTAAGCCATTTACATTTAAAGTAATTACTGATAGGGAAGGATTTACTATTGCTGCTTTGTTCACTGTTTTCTGTTTGTCTTATAGCTTTTTTGTCCCTCTTTTTCTCTCTTGCCATCTTGCCTTGTGTTTCCTTGTGCTTTTGTTTATACTCATATGCTCTGAATAAGTTCTAGAGACCTGCTGTACAGAATTATACCTATAGATGACAATACTGTATTATACACTCAAAAACCTAAGAGAGTAGATCTCATGTTAAATGTTCTTACCATAACAAAAATATATCCTTAGTGAAAGAAAGGGTTAAAGTAGAGTTAGAGTGAGCATGGCTGAAAGCAGAGTTCTCTCAAAGAGATTTTTTAATGTGTCTGATCCCCACATGCTCAATTCCATTAAAGGAAATGTTTCCCTAAAACAACCAGGCCCTCCACCTGCTGAGAAGGGCACAGGTGAATTCTGCACTCTGCAAACCTCCCTGCCAGGCTACCTTCTCTTCTCTCATGCTTCTGTCCAGACTGATCTGTCCTGGACAGCGAAGAAAGTGGTACGCCCAAGACTACCATTGTTCTTCACCTCCCTCCTCTGACCACAGTCAGCCCCCTGGGCATTCACCTTTGGAATATGGGCCCTGGCTTCCAGCAAGGGCACTCTCTTGTGCAACATGATAGTGCAAGCTTCCCGAGCAGCCTGGGAAGACTTCCTGTGCTGCGGTCCAAGCCGCTGGAATTGATAAGAAGAGATGCCCAGAGGCTCATGCCTGCCTGCCCCAACTCCCAAGGAGGGCCCCTTTAGCTGTCTCTGAGTGTTACTCAAATGAAATTCCAAGGTCAAATGAATTTGAGAAACACTGACTAAACAGCAACTCAGGTTACTTAGGTAATTAATTACAGGGCTCCTTGGAGTCTAATATTCTGATGTGCATTGTGGTTCTCCAAGGGTTGGATATATTATGCAGTGTTTTCAGAATGAGTTTGACCTGGAAATCCTCTTGCTTGAATTACTTCAAACAACCAGTGTTCTGAGGCGATATCCTTTGAAGAGGAATGGGAGAAACAAGGTTGTAGGACCAAGAATTAGGAAAATACCAACCATCAAAAATGGTTTTAGCTACTTTAGATTTTTTCATGGAAATTAAAAGTTCATGGTTCATATTTGTATCTCTCCACAAATTATGAGGAAGAAGAAAAAATAAAACTAAGCTCTGACCTAATTCAGAATTATTCTGACATTATATAAAAGTACCTTGTCTGTTTCATTCTAAGCTGAATGTCTCTTCTCATAAACTTCACTCAAGAAATACCTGATTTTGTCCATCAAATGCATCATTTTATCAAGGCTCTAAGCTCATTGGATATCTCCAGGATTAGAGTCTGCTGCCTAATAAAGCATTCCACTATCAGTGCTGATGGTTCATCGTCCTCCCTTGTGTGGGTTCAGTCACCGACTTGTACTCGCAGATCCCATCTCGATTCCCTGCAGCGATGTGGAAACGTCCTATCTCTTCTCGGCTGTTGGAAGGCAGTTACCAAGCCTCCCTTGTATTCTTTTTCAGGTCCAGCACACCCAGCTCCTACCACTCTCTCTCAGAGGGAAGGGATGTTTAAATCATTGGCAGCTCCCACCCTCTGAGTAACAGCTAGTTTGTCAGTGTCCATCCCACCTTACATATTCAAAGCAAACCATCTCAGCACCACACAAGCAGGGTGGACACTGTGGTTGGGGGGCGGGGGGGTGGTGCCTCACTATCGCTTAGTCACTCACTGGTTGAAATAATTCTTTCCCAGAACCTTACTATTGATTAATATTGACTTCCTGAGATCTTTAAATCTCAGCAGGTTAAACCAAGATCCTTAAATCTTTTTATTTCTTTTGTGCACGCTATCCTCTTTAATAGCTGCCTCATCCTTTCTTTTCTATCTTATGCATTGGAACCATTTATTAAAATCATTTTACCCTCTGATAGGGTATTTACTCTTTAGTAAATTTACCATATGGTAAGTACCAGAGAGCAAATACCCCGTTAGAGAGTAAAGCATATTAGAGAGTAAAATGACTTTGAAAGCCTCAAAGGTAACTTACATATTGACATTAAAATTATAATAAGGTTTTAGAATTTTAAAGTGAGAAAGAATCTTGAAAGCAATCTCATCTAAGCCTTCATTTTACACATGAGGAAACTGAGGTCTGAGGAGTCAAGCGATCTGCTGGAATTAACTCCTTTATTTTATGTTTCTGAGCATTTACGATGTCCCAGCCTCCATTCCTGTGCTAGACACACTATGGAAAACACACAAGTCTTTGTTCTATTGCAACGTACATCTTATTTTGAAGAAGAACTAGAAAATGAACCCAGTCCTTCTCTTGCTCTCTGTCTCTTTCTGTCTTCCCTTTTTTGCCCTCTAATATCATAATAGTCTTTTTAAATTTTCCTATGTATATAATAGCCAAGACCGATGAAAGATTTATATTTACAGTAAAGCAACATTTGTAAAGCAATTAAAGCTGCTAAGTCTGTTTCTGAAGGAACCCCCAGATACAGCAACCTCAAATGAAATGCAATCAAAGAAAAAAAGATGTTTCACCTTCCAGATTCTATGCCTCTGTGACAAAACACAGCACAGTTGTCTAAAGAGAAACAAATGTGGAGTGTCTCCCAACAGAACTTCACCAAGAGCGTGTTCTCATGCAAGATAAGGGAAAATTCTATCACAAATTTTGTTTTGTATTTTGTTGGCAAAATTGAAAAACCACAGCACAAATGTCAATTCACATAAAAGGCGACATTTCTAAGAATAACATTCTTTGAACATCTTTTGCTTGTTTTACTGGCAGTCAGGTCTTTCATCTAATTGACAAAGAATGCCCCTCAAAATTGATTTTTCAGAACTGTGCTGTGAGTGTCTTGAAGGGTCATGCCTCAGCAGAGTGGGTCCTGGAGGGAAGCTGCCCCTTAATGCCCTCATGGCGCTAATGCAACATCCTTCTCTCTTCCGGTTCATTCCCTTCCCTCCCTGATTCTTTGGAGGGGCCAATGGGTGTCCCACCTTTGAAGGGCTTTAATTTTTTTGCTCATTTAATATAATGCATTGAAAGCCTACTATCCCCATAGGGGCTATAAAGTAAATAAGACAAGTCTTGCCTTCGTTAGCTCATAAATTTGCAAAGCGGACATACCCATAAACAGCTCCACTAACATGATGTCACGTGTGTGATTCCAACTGGCGCTTGTTTATTAAGTCATTTCTCCAACATCTATTACACTGGACTCTGAAACAGGGCTATGGGTTTATAGGAAAATGTATAAGGTGTTCCAAGTTGCATGAGGCACAGGTAATCATGGGCCTAAAGGGACCAGTAAGACAGCACAGCCCATGGTGATAATCTGTGACAATTTCATTAAGAAGACATTGTTCAAACTGCACCTTAAACAATAAGATCATCAGCAGTGTCCAGGCCCTGGGTAGGAGGGGGTTCTGGGTAAGAACAGTAAACTCATTAGCAGTGTCCAGGCCCTGGGTGGGGGGATTCTGGGTAAGAACAGTAAGCTCATTAGCAGTGTCCAGGCCCTGGGTGGGGGGATTCTGGGTAAGAACAGTAAACTCATTAGCAGTGTCCAGGCCCTGGGTGGGGGGATTCTGGGTAAGAACAGTAAACTCATCAGAAGTGTCCCGGCCCTGGGTGGGGGGATTCTGGGTAAGAACAGTAAACTCATCAGCAGTGTCCAGGCCCTGGGTGGGGGGATTCTGGGTAAGTGAGCAGAGGACCCCAAGCATGAAAGTGAAAGTCATTCTTGAAGCACCTGTGAAGGTGAATTATTGGAACATTATAGAGAAAGAGAAAAAGACCAGGTCAGTTTGTAGAATGTGTTTCTCCACACATTACACTTCGATTTAGTGAATGTACCAAAGTGATCCTATCTTGCTAATTCAAATTCCCATTCAGGGCTTCCAACCAGAAGGAAGCTGGCAAGAGCATCACTACCAATCTTGCAATTAAAAAAAAAAAAAAAAAGTCCAGACAAACTTCAAATTAAAAACTTTTCTTGAATGCATCATGGAGGTGAGGTGTTGATGCAACTGATTAACCTGAAGTATGAAGAGAGGGAAGCACCTGCAAGGAAAAATGGGATGTGAGCAGCTGCTAGCCGGGGCAGATACATGCCAGATACCCCAGACATCACTATGAAGAGTTCAACCAGAAGCTTCTCACAAATTGACAAAGGGTAGATGTGAACTAGCAAGAGAAGAGAGCAATCCTGAAGCTTCAAGTAAAAGAATTTACACTCCCTTGCACCCTCTCAGCGTGAACCTCACTGAGTGTGCACTGAAGATGGGCAAGAGATTGCATTTCTGAGAAAACGTCCTTGTGGCTCAGGCCTGGTGAGGGGTCAGCATGTGCTGTCAGAAAGCACGAAGCCAGGCCTTGATCACTTTCCAGGACGTCCTTATGGGAGAAGGACAGCAAACACTCTACGCCCAGGGCGCTGATAAAAACCCACTGCCGCCAGGGGAAGGCACAGAAAGAAAGCCTTCAAGCAGGGGAGGAGAGGCAAGAAGCAAGGCTGAACTGCGGTGCCAGTGTGGGGAGGGGCAGAAGCGCCAAAAGCCACACAGTCAAAACACAGGGACATGGCACCTGCCTAAGGCTGAAGGTTAACCAGAATAGCAGAGGATAGCACCGGCCACAGCCCCACCAGGTGAACGTGTCAAGCAACAAGTGATAGCATGTAGTAGTCACTTTAGGGTGAAAGGCAGGAGCATGGAGGAAGGCTGTCTCTGAAAATCAGTTCAAAGAAAACACCTAAAGGTGAGGATGGAAAACACACCGGTAAAAACGCTCAGGCAAACCAGTTCCACACTGAACGCAAGGTACCACGAGAGGAATCTGAAGGTTAGGGTGCACTGAGGGTAACCATAGCAACAACAAACCACAAACCAGGTCCTCCTGGCTAGACTGAATCAAACTCCCACCTTAAAGGCCTAATGGAAGGAAAAGAATTCATTTCCAGGCACAAACGAATATTTGCCTTAGTTTGTACTATCTACCTTGCAACAAAAATTTTGTGACATATAAATAAGCTAGAGGGAAAAAAAACCTCTCAAGAGATAATGCGACCAACAAAACCAGACTCAGGTATGACACTTTCAGATCAGAAGTTTTAAATAACTGACCTTACTATGTTTAAAAGCCTAATGGAAAATGTGTACACCACACAAAATCAAATGGGTATTTTGAACAGAGACGGGAAGAACAAAACATCAAATGAAATGCTAGAAATGAAAACCATGTTAACAAAAAGAATGCCCTTGACCGGCTCACCAAAGGCCTAACAAATCTCAGAAAGGAATTAGTGAACTTGCAAATAGAACAACAAAAATCACCCAAACTGAAACATGAACGGAAAAAACCACCAGCAGAGCATCCATGAATTGTGGAATGACATCAAAACATCCAACATGTGTAATCAGAATCCAAGAAGCAGAAAAAGAGAGAGAGAGAAATGGGCAGAAAAAATAGCCAAGAATTTGTCAAAATTAATGATATCAAACCACGAATCTAAATAGCACAGAAAACATCAAGCAGAATGAACGGCAACAAGCAAACAAATCAAAACCAAACCTAGGTATGCCATATACAAACTTCTGAAAACCAAAGACAGAAAAAACAACCACATTACATACAGAAGAACACAGATGAGAATTACAGAAAACTTATCAGACTATGCAAGCCAGGAGGTGCTAGAGTGACACCTCTGGAACACAAAATTCTATGCACAGCAAAAAAACGCATTTCAAAAATAAAGCAGATACAGAAATTCCACTCCTAGGTATGTCCACAAAAGAACTGAAAACAGGTACATAAACAAATTCGTGTAGACACATGTTCATAGCAACACAATTTCCAATAGCAAAAAGGTAGAAACAGTCCAAATATTTATTAAGATACGAATGAATTAACAAAAGCTAGTATATCTGTGTAAGGGAATATTATTCTGCCATTTATTCAAAGAATATCTGCAAATGGCCAACATAAAAGATACTCAATATCACTAATCATTAGGGAAATTCAAATCAAAACCACAATGAGATACCACTTTACACCCATCAGATTGGCTAGTAAAAAAAAAAGAAAGAAAAAAAAAAAGAAAAGAAGTATTGAAGAGGATGTGGAAAAATCTGAACGCTTGTGCACAGCTAGGGGGAATGTAATATTGTGTGGCCACTATGGAAAAGAGTACGGCAGTGCTTCAAGTTACTAAGCAGGAAATCCCATATGTTCCCGCAATCCCACTTCCGGGTATACCCCAGTGAAATGAAAGCAGGGACTTGAAGAGATCATTGTACACCCATGTTCCTTATAGCATTATTCATAATAGCCAAAAGGTGAAAGCAACTCAAATCTCCATTGATGAATGAATAAACAAACTATGGTGTAAACATACAATGGAATATTTTCCTGCCATAAAAAAAGATGAAATACTGATACCTGCTACAATGTGAATGCACCTCAAAAGCATTATGCTAAGTGAAAGAAGGCCAACACCAAAGGCCATATATTATATGATTCTATTTATTTGTAATCTCTGGAATAGGTAAATCCATAAATACAGATATACATCTAACTTTATCTTCATGTATGTTGAAATCCAATTGTTCCAGCACCATTTGTTTAAAGACTATCTTTTTCCAATTGAATTGCCTTTGTAGTTTGTTGAAAATCAATTAACTTTTAAATGTATTTATGGACACTGAATTTTTTCCCATTGATCTGTGTTCTATCCTTATGCCAGGAACACATTTGCCTCTATTGCTGTAGCTTCACAGTTTGTGTTTAAATAGGAAAGTGTAAGCCCTACAACTTTGTTCTTTTTCAAGATGTTGGAGCTATTCTGGGTCCTTTGAATGTCCACTTAAATTTTAGAATTGTGTTGTTAATTTCTGAGGGGGAAAAAAAAGCCTGCTGGGTTTTGATAGGAATTGCACTGACTCTACAGCTCAACTTGAGAAGAGTTATCATCGAAATACTGAGTCTTGCAATTCTTGAATATGAACGTCTTCCCATTAGTCGAGTATTTCTTAAATTACTCTCAGCAATGCCACGTTTTTTGCAGCGTACATTTCTTGCACTTCTTTGGCTAAAATTCATCCTGTTTTATTCTTTTTGATACTATTGAATAGAATCGCTTTCTTAATTTCACTTTTAGATTATTGTTATTGTTGCTGTTAATATACAGAAATACAGTAGAATTATGTATATGGATCTTATACCCTGAAAACTTGCTGAATTTATTCATTCTTATAAATTTTCTACAGAATTTTTCGTGGGTTTCATAGTATTTTCTAAATAAAAGATTCTGTCATTTGTAAATAAAAACCATCTTCTTCCTTTCCATGACATTCCTTGAATGTCTTTATTTCTTTTTCTTACATGATTACACTTGCCAGAACCATGAGCACAATATTGAATCAAAGTGGCAAGTTTCAATTCGAGGGAAAACGTTCATTCTCTCGCCGTTAGGTATGATGCTAGCTCAAGAACCTTTTATGGACAGCCTTCACCAGGCTGGAGATGTTCCCTTCCATTTCTACTGCTTCGAGACTTTTAATCATGAATGGGTATTGGATTTTGTCAAATGCTTTTTCTGCTCCTGTTGAGATAATTACATGGGAGTTCTTTGCCCTTCATACTGTTAAGTATGGAGTAATTAGGCTAATTGATTTTTGAATGTTAAAACAAATCTTGCATTACCGGTAAAAATCTCATTTGGTCATGATAGTAATCCTTTCATATATTGCTGGACTTGACTTGCTAATATTTTGTTGAGAATTTCTGCATCTACATTTCTAAAATAGTCATCTGCAGTTTTATTTTCATGTAATAGCTTTGCCAACCTTTGGCATTAGGACAGTACTAAAAAATCTGGACGAGTTTTTGAAGAAGTGGTATTTTTTTTTTAAATGTCAATGTTTGATAGAATTGACAACAGTGAAGTCATTTAGGCCCTAGATTACCTTATATGAGGATTTTTAATTATGAGTTTAATTTATTTACTTGTTATAAGACTCTTCCTATTTTCTAGTTCTCATTGGTTCTGTCCGGCAAATTTGTGACTTTCTAAACATGTATCCATTTTATCTGAGTTGTCTTACTTGTTAGCATAACATTGTTCAGAGTGTTCTTTATAATACTTACAACTTTTGAAAGGCTGGTAGTAATGTCTCCTGTTTCATTTCTGATTTTGCCAGTTAGGGTCTTCTTTTTCCTCTATTCATTTCATGAAAAGTTTGTCAATTTTGTCAAGATTTTTAGAGAATCAATTTGGGTTTCATTGGTTTTCTCCATTATTTTCAATATTATATTTTCCCTGTTATGTTTATCATTTCCTTCATTCCAACTGACTTTAATTTAGTTTTCTCTTCTTTTTGTACTTTCTTATGGTGAAAGTTTAGGTTAATATTCTCAGATTTTTCTTCTTTTCTGTCATAGTCCTTTAATTCCATAAATTTCCTTCTAAACACTGCTTGAGTTATATCTCATATATTTTAATAGATTATGCTTATATTTTAATTTTGCTCAAAATATTTTCTTTCTTTGTGTTTTCTCTTTTGACTCACAAGTTATTTAGAAGTGAGCTGTCTAATTTCCAAATATTTCTGTATTTCCCCAAGTCCATTTATGATTCATTTCTAATTCAATTCTATTGTGGTCAGATGACATACTTTGTACAATTTCAGTCTTTGTAAATGTATCAGTACTTGATTTGTGGCCTAGCTTATAGTCTATCCTGAAGAGCGTTCTTTGTAAGCTTGAAAAAAACAATGTGTATTCTGCCTTTGTTGGGTTGAGTCTCCTGTAGATATTAGGTCAAGTAATTGTGAGTATTACTCAAATTTTCTATAGCCTTGCTGATTTTTCTGTCTAGTTGTTATATCCATTATTAAGAAGAGGGTATTAAAGTCTCCACTTACTTGTTTTGTTCTTCATACATTTAGGAATTTTGTTCTTAGTTGTATGTATATTAACAGTTGTTATATCATCCTGATTTATTGGCCCTAATAAAAATGTGCTAGGAGGACTTTTGTCTTCTTCTTTAGTAGTATTTTCAGACTTTAAATCTATTTTGTCTGACATTTGTATAGCCATTTCAGCTTTCTTATGTTTGCACCATTCATCTTTTTCCTTCATTTTATCTTCAGCCGATTTGTATTTTTAGTCTAAACCTAAATCTGGATCTTAAACCTAAATATGTAAACAGATTCGAGTGAAACCATTTTTTAAAATCTAGTTTGTAAATCTATGCAATTTAATTGGAGTCTTTAGTATATTTATATTAATGTAATTGTTTATATAGTTGGATTTATATCTGCTATTTTGCTGTTTTCTATGTCTCACATCATTTTTGTTCCTGTTTCTTTTTACTACTTTTACTTATGTTAAATAGATGTTTTCTGACCTACTATTTTAATTCCTTTGTTGCTATTTTTACTTTGTGTTTTCAATTTGTTTTTAGTAATTGCCGTTGGGATTTCAATATACATCCTATTTATCACAATCTGGCCTAGATTAATAGTAACCTAATTTCATTAAAACCTAGAGATTCTGCTGTAAGGTAGCCCATTCTTTCCCTCCTCCTTTATGCTATTATTATAATATATATTACATCTCTGTAGGTAAAATAGCCAAAAGCATATTCATGTCATTTTATGTGATTTTATTTTCAATTAGTTAAAAGAAGAAAAGACAAAAATATATTTATTCAGGCTCATCTATATAGCTATGTATTTACCTTCTCCAGCGCTCTTTATTTTCTTTCGGGGCGGGGGTGGGGGTGGGATTCAAGTTATCGTCTGTTGCAATTTCTATTCCTTTCTTTAGTATTTCTTTCAAGGTAGGTATGCCAACAATTGATTCTCTGAGTCTTTCTTTTGTTTTGGTTTTAAATCTGATCATATCTTTTTTTTCAACATCATTTTGAAAAATAGTTTTTCTATAAATGAAATTCTTGAGTTTGTATTTTCGTTTCAACACTTTAAATGTCATGCTACTGCTTTTTGGCCTACACTTGTTTCTGATGAGATGAGAAGTCAGCTATTGTTCTGACTCTATTCTTACATGAGGCTTTTCATGTAAACAGCAATGAAGAGCTCACGAAAGTCCCCTCTGGCCTCTCAAGTACACATGTAGCACTGTGCACATACTCAGCCTTCTCTGCCCTCAGGGACACGGGGGAGCTTATCAAAGTCTACTCTGGCTGTCACATTCCCTGCATCACCTAGTAAATGTCTGCCTAGTCTGCTTTTTATGTGATTTTTAGCAAAAGTACAAAAGCTATTTAGTGAAAAAAATAGTATTTTCAACAAATGGTACTATAATGAACAGATATCTATATGCAAACAAAAATAAATCTAAACTCAAAATGGATCATAGATTTAGAGGTAAAAGTAAAACTTAGAAAATCTAAGAGAAAATCTTTGTGATCTTGTGCTAGCCAAAGATTTCTTAAATATAATACTAAAGGCATGATCCTCAAAGGGACAAGTTCATACACTGAACTTTATCAGAACTTAAAACTTCGTCTGAGAACTATACTATTAGAAAAATGAAGAGATGAAACTCAAGAAAATTTTTCAAATCAAAGATGACAAAGGACTTAATATTCCGAAAATATGAAAACTTCACAAAGCTCAACAATAAGAAAATAATCCAATTTGAAAAGGGCAAAAGACATTAACAGATACTTCACCAAAGAACATAAATACATGTTCGACATCACTAATTATTAGTAAAATATAAATCAGAACCACAATGAGATACCACTGCACACATATTAGAATGGCTTAAAATCACATCTGACAGAACCAAGTGCTGATGAGACCGCAGAAAAACAAACTCTCATACATTACTGGAAGATTGAGAATGATAGAGCAACTATGGAAAATTAAGCAAAGCAAACTATCTAGCCTCACAGCCCCCTTGCTAGGTGTTTTTGCGAGAGAAATGAAAACATATATCCACACAAAGACCTCTGTTCACAATGTGGTCCATCTATGCAATGAAATAGTACTCAGCAATAAAAAGACAAACTGCTGATGCATACAAAAACATGACTGGATATCCAAAACATTATGGTAAGTGGAGGAAACTGGATTCCTTTTTTATGAGATTCTTGAGAAGGCAAAACTAGAGGGACAAAAGAAAGATGAATTCTTGCCAGGGGCTGAAAGTGGAAAGAGACTGAATGTAAAGGGGTACCAGAAAACTTCTGGGTGTGATGGAAATATTCTCTTAGTTGAGGTGGTGGTTACATGATTGTGTATATTTGCTGAAACTGATTAAACTATATACCTTAAAATTTACTATGTTCAATTATACCTCAATTACCCTGATTTTTTTTTTTTTTTTTTGAGACAGGGTCTTGCTCTGTTGCCCAGGCTGGAGTGTGGTGGCATAACCATAGCTCACTGCAGCCTCCAACTGTTGAGCTCAAGTGATCCTCCCATGCCAATCTCCTGCATAGCTGGGACTACAGGCGTGTGCCACCATGCCCAGCCAAGTTTTTCATTTTTTGTTGAGATGAGGTCTTGCTATGTTACTTGGGCTAGTCTCAAACTCGTGGCCTCAAGTTATCCTCCCGCCTCTGCCTCTCAAAGTGTTGGAATTACAGGCATGAGCCACTGTGCCTGGCCCTGATTTTTTTAAATAATGAATTAGGATATGGAATTTTTGCCATCATGCCATCAAATTGCATGGAACTTGGTACCAGGCAGCTTTGTTCAAACTATACAAAATGTATGTTCACATGAAAACATGTCCATGAGTATATGCCCAAAATACACATCATGTATTTGCCCCAAATTGGAAGGAAAACAATTGACTTTCAAATGATGAAAAGACAAACTCTTAATGAGTAGAATCATACACAGCTATACAATGGAACAAACTATTGATATAAGCAGCAACATGGATCAATCTCCAATGCATTTTCATAAATGAAAGAAGCCAGACCCAAAAGCCTGTGATTCCACTGACATGAAATTCTGGAGAAGGCAAAGCTGTGGCGGGGAGAACAGCTCCACGGCGGCCAGGGGCTGCTCAGGGGAAAGGTTGTCTACAAAGGAGCAGCAGAGAAGAGTGTTTTTCCGGTGATAGACCTGCCGCTTGTCTTAGTCATGCCGCTATGTATGTGGCTACAGATTCTTCAACATTCACAGGGCTCTACCCACATGACTGAATTCTACTGCACGTATAAGATGCAAAATATAAAATCTTTAAATTTTATTTTTTAATGTTGTGGATCCTGAGGAGAAGCAGGGAAGATTCAGATGGCCAGTCAGGAGGTGGCCCAGCAGAGGAACTCTTGAGCAGGGTACCAGACACACTACGGGGTTGTTTTGGAAAACACAGAAAAGAAAAAGTTAAAGATTCTTTCAGACCTCTGTTTTTCTCCCCAGAGCAGGAAGCATTTGCCAATGCTTTATGATGGAGTGGAACTAACTTCCTAATCTGAATGTTTCTCAAGCCTACGAGTCCCCCTTTCCCTGTCACTCCTTTTCTGTTCCACCTGATGGGCTCTGATGGGCTCCCAAGGAGAGGAGGAGCCCAAGGCTGTGTATCTCCATTTCCCATTGCCTCACAGCCTGCGGTGAGAAGTATTCATGCTTAGATCATGCATTTCCTCACCATGCACTGAGGGTTCTGTATGAAGTCACAGAGCCAGACACCAATACCCAAAAAGATGCATAATGAACATCACAGCCTTATACGGGCTTAAAGTACAGGAGGGACCATATTCTCCTTTCCTTTCCTTTCCTTTCTTTTCTTCTCTCTCTTTCTCCTGCCTGCCTTTCTTCCTTCCTGCCTGCCTTCTTCCTTCCTTCCTTCTTGCTTTCTTTCTTTTTTCATTAATCCATGCTTTTTATGCACATGAATGGACCAAGCACTGCGCCACTGGCCTGCTTGCCCAACCAACTTTCCTTTCTCTACTTCATCCTTTACGTGGCAGTGGAAATCTAACTGGGTTGTATGGCTAAAAATCATCCAGTGGCTTGGCTTTTGGGTAAAACTTCTCATCTGCAGAGCCTGCACGGTCCTTCCTGGGTGGCCAGTGCCACCCAGCCTCACCTCCCACGCAAGCCACATGGCCCCCTGCAGCTTCTTCCATCCATAAGGTCTGTAACTTCCCGAGACGTGCACCCACCACAGCCGAGTTAGCGACTGTGGCTTCTCACTCCTCTGCACCCCAGCATTCCCGGGTACCTCAACCACATCACCCAGCACACTGGACTGCGGTCACAGCGTAGGCTTGTCTCCCTGTTAGGGCGTAAGCTACTGTAGGCCAAAGAAGGGCCTAATTCGTCTCTGACTCCTGTGGCCCAATAAAACTTAGCTGAGTTCCGTCGACTTGAGACAATGAGCGTCTGCACTGAGGACTATGAGTGAGGCTAAACAGGAGGGCAGAGGGGAAAAGCAGTGCCCTGTGTGGCCCACATTACCCAGAGGTCTCAGACAGGCTTGTGGCCGAGTGCTGGCGTCCAGCACAACTTCAGAAGAGGGGCGGCCAGGGCACTCAGCCATCTGGTGCCTGCAGGTCCAACAACTCCCGGGCTGTTTACAAAACTGGAAATCTCATGTTTGTAATTGCTGACAGTGCTCATTTATCTTTATCCAACCAGCTTTGAAAGAAGGAGAATTGCAATGGAACTAATTGAGTGACCAATGCAGCCACAGATCAATGGGGCTTGGCTACTCAAAGCCGGCATCATCTATTACGGGATGCTTTTTCCAGTTGGACCAGAAATGGATCACATATGTAGCTCAGCTAGGTTTCAGAGTTATAAAGTTGGTAGCAAGTTAGGTCTGTGCCACCTTCTGCAACCTTGTGAGTGTTTGTGAAACTATTACTAGAACCTGAAAAGGATGATGTCTATACTCTTCTGGGATGTTTAACATGCACACCTGGTAAAACAATGAGCAGGACTTCCACCATTAAAAAATATATATATATATATTTCAGATTTAGTTGGACCTCTTCTCCTATCAGGATTTCAGGATTTGGTTTTAAAAATAAAATGGTGACTTTTCAGGTGCTGCATTTATTACTAAAATAATACAAAGCTGTGTTCAGAGTCCTTGCTTTAATCTTCTGTGGGTGGAATCCTAGGATTTGAGAGCTGAAATTGTCTCCAGCACCATAGCCTTGAGCCCTCCATCCTACTCACATGCACATTTATTTATTCCATGAGTTTCACTCAACCTCAGGACCCTGAAGTCTACGGGGTTAAGAACAAAGATAACAGGGTCTCTAGGACCATTCCGCAGTGTGCACGGGCCTGCCTGGGGCGACCCTGTGTAGCTGCAGTTCTTCCTCACCCAATGATGGAGGCTTGTCCTTCCTTATGATGCTGGCTTGTGTTTTGAGAGGGCTGGGAGATGGCCCTCCTGGGCTGCATGAATGGACGTGCCCACCACAGGCTCAGGGCAGATGACACACAGCCACAACTCCACTGCGACAACGAGGAGGCCCCCACCCCACTAGCCGGCACTTGGTGGGACTGTGTGTCGCTGGGGGCTGGGGAGATGTCAGGATTTTGCAGGATTCCTACAGAAAATTCTCTCTAGAGGCCGGGCGCGGTGGCTCAAGCCTGTAATCCCAGCACTTTGGGAGGCTGAGACGGGCAGATCACGAGGTCAGGAGATCGAGTCCATCCTGGCTAACACGGTGAAACCCCGTCTCTACTAAAAAATACAAAAAAACTAGCCGGGCGAGATGGCGGGCGCCTGTAGTCCCAGCTACTCGGGAGGCTGAGGCAGGAGAACGGCAGGAACCCAGGAGGCGGAGCTTGCAGTGAGCTGAGATTGCGCCACTGCACTCCAGCCTGGGCAAGAGAGCGAGACTCCGTCTCAACAAAAAAAAAAGAAAATTCTCTCTAGAGAAGATCTTTTCTTAGTAAGTCACATCTTCAAAGATCCTGCAAACAGGAGGAGGAGATAAGGTGCACGTGCCAAAAGCTCCAAGAATGTATGTGCTCCTGGATCAGCACCTCCGCATCAGGGACCCTCTGAAAACTGCAGACAAGTCAGCACCCCTCATCTTTGAGAGGCATGGCCAGCAGCTGCTTTGAGTCCTGAGCTGGACCACAGGTGCCCTGGTGTGGGTCGTGGCTCAGCACAGACGGCTGCAGGGTGTGGCTCACTGTCCCACAAGCGAGGGACAACACGCACAGAAGAGTGCATTCAGGAGGATTTGCTGCACCCATTCCAGGAAGAATGGGCCACGGAACTGGAAATTTAGAGGCAGATTTTTACACGTGGTCTTCTCCACTCTGTCAGAAAACAACTTCAAATGAGTCGGGAGTATATCAATACATAAGCAGGACTGTAGCCATGCATATCTCTGGCGTTAATTACTGCTAGTGGGCTGAAACCTAAGGGGGCATGACTAAGTTTCCAGTAAATACATGTGTGCCGATGCTGAATACTGCAAGAGGTACCTGGATCGCTGTACATTAGATAAAAGGAAGTGTGTTATAGAGCCAGGAATTTAAAAGAAAAGTATATACATGCATAAAATAGACATCCTCACTCCCAAATGATGGCATAGCGAAGGCCTTTAAAAATGACATGCTCTTCAGGTGCATTCCTGTTGGAATGCCTACATCCTTCTCAAATGCCAATTTTTATGCAGAAGTTCCACGTAAAAGGTCATGTATTGGAGGATCTATGAAAACAAATGCATTTTTTTTTCCTCAGCACAAAGGCAAAGCATAATTTATAC
This sequence comes from Chlorocebus sabaeus, assembly GCF_047675955.1. Lineage (NCBI taxonomy): Eukaryota > Metazoa > Chordata > Mammalia > Primates > Cercopithecidae > Chlorocebus > Chlorocebus sabaeus. The sequence goes on along the minus strand of NC_132929.1, from coordinate 939,005 downwards.
TTTTGAGTTTTCAATCTCTGGTTCTTTTCAGAATATGTAACTATTAATAGAAAACAATCTGTTCTAGTGGTTCAGATGTCAGATTTAAAAAGACAGCAGAGCAGACCCTCTCTATGGGAAGCAGGTGGGAGCTATTGTACAGGGGGCTGATTTCCAATTTGTTAATCACCGAGTGGCTTACATTCGTTCCATTCCAGGGGTGACTGTACCCTAACCTTGCTACACGACTCTGTCGCCTCCCCTTAGAATACCCATGCCTGGAAAACCTTCAATCTGGGTGAAAACAGTTTAAATAAGCACATTTCTGTAGCGTCTGTGCTCCCAGCCGTGCTGAACTCTTATTTAATAGAGTGTTTTACATACTTTACACAGACATTGTCATTGTTCAGAGTTGGCCTGGCCTTTTCACAGTAACTATTTTGGACATGTTTTTGTGTCTTTCTTTTTGGCTGAATTTTTCAACCATCGAAAGCTCCTTCCATTCCTCCTCCCACCAGGAGCTTCTCTGTCACAATAAACAGCACCGCTGTTGACCCAGTTTCTCCACCCGTAAGCTCAGGAGTCTCCTTGAAAGCTCTCCCTTCCCCTCCCTTGCCCAACTCACTGATCCTCCGCAGGCAAGTTGGTGCCACATCCAAACAGGCCCCCACTCTCACCCTCTCTCTCCACTGATGTTCCACCAAACACCAGCATCAGCTCTTCAACACCTCTCTGCTTCTCCTTATCACTAAGGATCTTTTTGAAACAATTATCAGGTCAAGTTTCCAAGCCCTGAGAGCAGGGTAGGCTGTCAGAAGTAGAGCTCCAAGGGGTGGCACCCTGCCTGGCAGCTTCGCCTCCCTGGAGAAAGACCCCACACACCCTCCGCTCTACTCCCCACATGGGTCCAGAGCTGCCTTCTCTCACAGCCACTCTTCGCGGTGTGTCTCCATCCACACCACTGCTTGTATGGGAATAGAAAGCTCCGCAAGGTACAGGGTTATATCATGCAGGCACGTTTCACTTGTACATTTATAACTTTGTAGAATGTACTTAAGTCACTTGAATTTGCCTATTTAAGAAAAAAATCAATAGTTGTTCTAAAGCACATTCTTTTTGTGCTTTCAGCAGCATCGTAATTGAGTCTGTTAGTTTTTAATGCTTGTGCACCACTGCCAGCCTGCTTATGTACTCCCAGAAGGGAAAAGAAGAGGCTCCGGCCGTCCACAGTTCTAGCAGGACCCCAGGTTCTGCTGATTCACACATCTGCTCTCTGACTGGAGGAACAGGCAGCACTTGCTGTTTTATTTGTTGGAACAACACCAAATCCTGGACATCCACGCTAATTTATTTTCAACCAAGACATGTGTTTCTAAGACGTCTATGAGAGAAAGCACAGTGCGATGGGAAAGGCTTAGATGTGGGCAGAGAGGGCTGTGAGGATCCCAGCCTGGCCTCTCGCCACCTGAGGGGCATGAGCAAGCCCCTGTCCTGCATGGACACCAGCACCCTCACCTGGCAATGGTCAACAGGATGCCCAAGAGATCTGCAGGAAACAGCACGTGCTGGGCACTTAGCATCATGCCAGGCAAGGCAGCTACTCAGCGAGTGCTGGTGTCCCCCAGAGTGTAACGGGGCTAAGCACAGAGTCCTGCCAGAGCATAGCCTATCATCGTCCAGAGCACTGCCCTTCCCAACTCTGCCGGGCGTTCCCCGGCCCCACCTTGGAAGCAAACACCATCAGTGGCAACTTGCATGAAAACCTGTATGGAAAAATCTGCAGCAAGCATAGACCTGCCTCCCACGCTCCCCCTTTTCCTCCTCCAAGGTTTCTCCAGCCCCGCTTACCCCCTCCGTGTCCCTCCAATCACAAGCCCTGGGACCTGGAGCTCTCTGGCAACCTGCTCTGAGAGTTTTCGTCCAGCAGATGGAGAAGATTCTCCCAACCTCACAGGAAGGAACCAGGGGATCATCCACTTCACACGCAGGGACAGTCACTGTCAGTCATAAGCATTTCCTGGAGTGACAGAACACATCCTCACTGGGGGCCCCTGCGCTGCTGTCTCCCTTCACCTCTTCACCTCCCTGGTGAAGCGCAGCACCCCTGCCCCCTATGAGGAGCAGCTGCTGATGAGAGGAAAGGCTTTGATCTAAAGGGCTGGCTCTGAAAGATGGAATTTCAGGCTTTACTGAAGTAAAACGTGGGTCAACAGGAATTGGGCCTCAGATGCTAGACGTCAGAGTCCTCAAGAATCCCCTCCAATGCTCCATCGTCTTGCTAGTTCCCTGTGTGTATGTCAATCCCTGGAGGCAAAGGGGACGTATCTTATAGAGCAGAAACAGTACCTTCCCGACACAGAGAAGAAATTTAGAATTGATGTTGTCTGTGCTAGACCTTGACCTTAAGGAAAGGAAAACCAAGGTCTGTGAAACCATTTATGGGAAGAACAGACCTAGCTCTGTTCTAGTTCATGGGCAGGAGGCGGGTTCAGAAACTCACAGCAGGCAGAGGCTCCGTTCACAGTGATGGAGACTATTATCGCTGTGTGGCAGGAGTCTCATAGAAACGCCCTGGATGATGACATTGAAGCTTAAGTGTCTAGGACAAAAATGACTAGTATGAGTTTAATTTGTTATGTTTAGTTTGTGGACAGGTAGTGTTTAGAATAGGATGACTCTGAAGCTGGAGGAAAACGTCCACCAGCAGCAGACAGAACCAGGTTCACTAAGATGCACGCAGGAGGATGAGCTACAGAGAGGCTGGGGGGCGAGGGTGATGAGGCTGAGGAGTAACTGGAAACACAGGAGCTCTCTGGGGGCTCCATGTTTCCTGAGGGGCCTGGAGAAGCTGGAGGGGGCTCCCATGTTGGCCACACTAGAGTTTTTTCCTGAGTCCTGGCCCTGGCCTGCCTGCAATGGCTCTGCTGGGAAGCCAGCCAGGACGCACTGTACCCGGAGCTGACCCGAGACGGCAGCCTGGCACCAGGACAGGGAGGGGTGTGAGCAGCAGCTGTGCCGGCACCAGCGTGTGCACGGTGGGCGACAGGGCTACGTGCAGCATGCTGCCGCTAGGCAAACATTGATAAGCAACGATCAAACACTGGGCTTAAATTATTGATTAATCAGGTTAAGAAAAAAAGATGAAAATGTCTTTCAAGATGGGAGGTGGGTCACAGGGAGAGCTTGGAGGAAGAGGAAGAGCCAGGCTATGGCCAATCATCTTGCTTCCTCTTCTGGGTTCACAGCAGGCTGACCAGGCTGACCAGGCTCACAGCAGGCTGACCGGGCTGACTAGGCTGACCAGGCTGACCAGGCTGACCGGGGCTCTTGTGAGCTCGGTTCTGCCTAAGAGAGGTGGGAATAACAAACATCCAATTTTTGCTGATACTTTTTCCCCAAAGGTACAAATTCTACCACAGGAGAGGAGTTTTTGAAAAAGGCAATATAATTTTACTTTCAATTTTGTTTTATATGTTCACATTTTTTGTATAATGACTTATAATTGTTCGTATATGAAAAACCTTCATTTACAGGAGGTCATGACCCAGAGAAAATAACTTCAGAAGACTGAGACGTCTCCGTGAAGGGAGAACAGGTTATAAAATGATTCTCCTGCTTCCTCCCTCTGACTCTGATGGTCAGGAATTGTCTAAAGTTATGGAAGTCTTCCTGAACTTTTCTTATTGATTTGACAAAAAAAAAAAAAAATCAAATTTTCTGTCATTAAACAAATACACAGAAAACACCAGGCTCGCTGAAGATGCCCACTCATTATTACATAAACAGTGGGTGTGGGGTTTGGATGCTGATTCCAACATTCAAAATAACATCCAAGGTAACTACATTTTGTGCCCTGCTTTAGAAATTTTCAAGGTTTTGGATTTACAAAGCATTTAACAAAGTTAGGCTAGTAAGTACAGAGACACAATGTAGCTATGTAATAGCTTGATTTGAAAAGGCTGCAGCCTTAAAGAATTCAATTTAGAATATGGTTTCCTAGAACACAACCCAGATGGGCTGTTAAATAGAGAGACCAGCTGCACCTCGACAGATCTGCATCACAATTGGATCTTAAGAAAGCCAAACAATGTTTTTCATTAAACAAGAGAGCTCTTAATAAGTAGCTTTTTAAAAACATGATTATTCTCATTATTCAACAGAATGGAAGCCACTTTCTTTGCAATTGTCACACACACTCTAGAGGAAGAGGGGAGACAATGGTTTCTACATTTGCAAAGATGGACCAAGCTGACCTAAATTTGCAGCAGCCCTGAGGGCCCTGTGGATATTATCCACTCATTCACTCCAAGTACATTAAACACCTACTGCAGGTAGGCACTGTTCCAGCCCTGGGCACACAGCAGTGAACATGTGAAGGTCTCTGTGCTCAGGAGCCTTAACCCCAGTTGAGGGAGAGTGACAATGAACAAATACATAAACACTGTATGAGGTAGAAAGCAGTGTGGCGAAAAACAGGGAGGAAAGGAGCGCGGGACTCCTACTACAATTCGAGAGGTCAAAATTGCCTGTCTGAGAAAGGCAATATCCCTTATAAACATAGATGTAAAATATCTTTTAAGCACTTTGGGAGGCCGAGGCGAGTGGATCACCTGAGGTCAGGAGCTGGAGACCAACCTGGCCAACATCGTGAAACCCGACCTCTACTAAAAATACAAAAATTAGCTGGGCGTGGTGATGCGTGCCTGTAATTCCAACTACTCAGGAGGCAGAGACAGGGGAATTGCTTGAACCTAGGAGGTGGAGCTTGCAGTGAGTCAAGATTGCACCACTGCACTCCAGCCTGGGTGACGGAGCAAGACTCCGTCTCAAAACAAAACAAAACAAAACAAAACAAAAAAAACTTGAGCAGAAACCTGAGAAAAGTGAGCAGCCAGCCATGTCCCTTCATCATGGGCAAGAGTTCCAGAGACGGGAAACAGCCAGCGAAGACCCCACATCAGTACTGGGCTCAAAAAGCAGTAAAAAGGCGGGAGTGATGAAGGGGAGAACTGTAGGACATGAGATCAGACGAGACGGGGCCACAGCACATGAAACCTCACAGGCTCTGTAAGGACTTGAGTCATAAAAGGTATATTATCCAGCCACATGGAGTTAAATTAGATATGAACAGCAGAAAAGTCCCTGGACTATGCCCAAATATTTCAAATATAAATAATGCATTTCTAAATAACCTGTAGATCAAAAAAGAAGACAAAAGGAAACTAGAAATTTTGTTTTCTGAAATGAATGAAAATGAAAATGTCAGGCTGTGAGCCCAAGTCAAGCCATCGCATCCCCTGTGACTTGCACGTATATACGCCCAGATGGCCTGAAGTAACTGAAGAATCACAAAAGAAGTGCAAATGCCCTTCCTCACCTTAACTGATGACATTCCACCACAAAAGAAGTGAAAATGGCCGGTCCTTGCCTTAAGTGATGGCATTACCTTGTGAAATTCCTTTTCCTGGCTCATCCCAGCTCAAAAAGTTCCCCCACTGAGCACCTTGTGGCCCCCACTCCTGCCCGCCAGAGAACAACCCCCCTTTGACTGTAATTTTCCTTTACCAACCCAAATCCTATAAAACGGCCCCACCCGATCTCCCTTCGCTGACTCTCTTTTCGGACTCAGCCCGCCTGCACCCAGGTGATTAAAAAGCTTTATTGCTCACACAAAGCCTGTTTGGTGGTCTCTTCACACGGACACGCATGACAGAAAACACAACATATCAGAATTTGTATGACTGCACCAAAGCATTCCCAAGGTAGAAATCAATAACACTAAACATCTATATTGAAAAAGTATCATATCAATGACTTCAGCTTCCATCTGAAAAAAATGGAAAAAGGAGGAAAAAAAAAAGTAAGCAGAAAAAAGAAAATAACAAGATCAAAGGAGAAATCAATGAAATTAAAAAAAACAAACAAACAGAAAAACAACACAGAGAATGAAATCGAAGGCATTTGTTTTCAGGAAATCAATAAAATTGATAAACATTTATCAAGACTGATCAGAAAAAAATACAGAAGACACAAATTATCAACATCAGGAATGAGAGAAGTAGCAGTACTACAGACTGTACAGATATTAAAAGGATAATAAGTAAATAATATGAATTATTTCATGTGAACAAATGTGACAGCACATACAATGAACAAATTCCTTGAAGACACAAATTATCCAAGTTCACCCAAGAACAAAGAGATAACAGGACTAGCCCTGTTACTATTTAAGAAATTGAGGCCAGGCATGGTGGCTCACATCTATAATCTCAGCACTTTGGGAGGCCGAGGTGGACAGATTGCTTGAACCCAAGAGTTCAAGACCAGCCTGGGCAACACGGTAAAACCCTATCTCTACCAAAAAAAAAAAAAAAAAAAAAAAAAAAAAATTAGCCAGGTGTGGTGGTAACATGCCTGCAGTCTCAGCTACTCAGGAGGCTGACGTGGGAAGATTGCTTAAACCTGGGAGGTCCAGGCTGCAGTGAACCAAGACTACATCACCATACTCCAGCCTAGGCAACAGAAT